>NC_083875.1:10000000-15000000 GCF_032452875.1 Bos javanicus | reverse complement strand
TGCTTGATTGACAGTTTTTTTTTTGTTTCAACACTTAAATGTATCATCCCATTGCTGTCTTCCTTTAAGATTCCTCATAAGAAATAAGCTATTAGTTATAGTGGGGATCTCTTACACATGATGAGTTCCTTTTCTTTTGCTGTTTTCAAGATTCTCTCTTTTACTTTTTTGTCATATTGGTTATGAAAAAACTTGGTGTGGATATATTTGACTTTAAGTTTCTTGGAGATCATTAATTGGATATATAGATTCATGCTCTCATCGAAGTTGAGAAATTTCAATCATTATGTGCTCAAATATTCTTTCTGCCCATTTCTCTCTCTCCTTTCCTTAAAGTGCTCCTATTGTGTCTATATTGGTACACTTGATGGCATACCACAGATCTAAGCTTTATTTTTCTTCATTATTTTCACATTTCTGCTCCTCAATTGGGATCATTCAATAGTCCTATCTTCCAGTTCATAGATTCTCTCTTCGCTTCTTGATTTTCTGATGACCTCTTCAGAGAATCTTGAATTTTAGTTATCGATCTTTTCAACTCCAGACTTTCTTTCTGGTTCTTCTTAATAATTTCTCTTTTTGATATTTTGTTTGTTGAGTCATTATTCTCTTAGCTTTCTTTAGTTATTTTCTCAGTTACCTTTTGAACATATTTAAGACAATTTAAAGTTATTTTATACTACCAATATGTCTGTTTCCTGTCAGCTTCAGTTTCTCCTTCCCTGTGAAAAACCCATAGTTTCTTGCGTATCTCATACTCTTTTGTTGAAATTGGATACCTTTGATAATATTATGTGGTATCTCTGGAAATCAGATTCTCCCTACACCCAGATATCATTGCTTGTTGTTAGTTGTAGCTGCTTTAGTTTTCTAAACTATTTGACTATATTGTTTGTTGTGTGGTCTCAGAAATTTTTATTAATTTAGTTCATAGTTATAGTTTTAACATGAGATTTTCTTAAACTTCCAGACCCAAGAAAAAAATAACAAAACAAAAATGTTCTTTGTCTTTGCCAATTGGCTCTGTTTCAGAACACTCCTCCCATGCTTTGTTGTTGATGTTCAGTGGCTACACCATGTCTGACTCTTTGGGATCCCCTGGACTGCAGCACACTAGGCTTTGCTGTCCATCACTATCTCCTGGAGTTTGCTCAAACTTGTGTTCGTTGAGTTGGGGACGCCATCCAACCATCTCATCCTCTGCTGCCCCCTTCTCCTCCTGCCCTCAGTCTTTCCCAGCAACAGGGTCTTTTCCATTGAGTTGGCTCTTCATATCTAGTGGTCAAACTACTGGAGTTTCAGCATCAGTCCTTCCAATAAGTATTCAGGGTTTGTTTCATTTAGGATTGACTGGTTTGATCTCCTCGATGTCCAAGGGTCTCTCAAGAGTCTTCTCCAGTACCACAATTCGAAAGCATCAATTCTTTAGTGCTCAGCCTTCTTTATGGTACAACTCTCACATCCGTACATGACTAGTGGAAAAACCATAGCTTTGACTAGACGGGCCTTTGTCAGCAAAGTGATGTCTCTGCTTTTTAATATGCTGTCTAGATTTGTCATTGCTTTTCTTCCAAGGAGCAAACATCTTTTAATTTTGTGGCTGCAGTCAAAATTCACAGCGACTTTGGGCCCCACCCCCAAAATAAAATATGTCACTGTTTCCACTTTTTCTATATCTATTTGCCACGAAGTGATAGGGCCAAATGCCATGATCTTTGTTTTTTAAATGTTGAGTTTTAATGCAGCTTTTACTCTTCTCTTTCACCCTCATCAAGAAGCTTTTTAGTTGTTCTTTGATTTCTGCCATTAGAGTCATATAATCTACATATCTGAGGTTGTTGATATTTCTCCCAGCAACCTTTATTCTAGGTTGTGATTCATCCAGCACAGCATTTCACATGATGTACTCCACATGTAAGTTAAATAAATAGGGTGACAGAATATAGCCTCGTGTCACTCCTTTCCCAATTTTGAGCCAGTCTGTTGTTCTTTGTAAGTTTTTAACTGTTGCTTCTTGACCCACATACAGGTTACTCAGAAGACAGGTAAGGTGGTCTAGTATTCTCAACTCTTTAAGAACTTTCCAGTTTGTTGCGATCCACACAGTCAAAGGCTTTAGCATCACAGAAGCAAAAGTAGATGTTTTTTTCTGGAATTCCCTTGCTTAATCTTTGATACAACAAATGTTGGTAATTTGATCTATGGTTCCTCTGCCTTTTCTGAACCCAGCTTGTACATCTGGAAATTATTGATTCATGTACTGTTGAAGCCTAGCTTGAAGGAATTTGAGCATAACTTTACTAGCATGCGAGATGAGCACAACTGTATGGTATTTGAACATTCTTTGACATTGCCCTTCTTTGGGATTGGAATAAAAACTGAGTTTTTCCAGTCTTGTGGCTACTGTCGAATTTCCCAAATTTGCTGACATATAGAGTGTAGCACTTTAACAGCATCATCTTTTAGGATTTGAAATAGTTCACCTGGAATTCCATCACCTTCACTAAGTTTGTTCATAGTAACGCTTCTTAAGGCCCACTTGAGTTCCCACTCTAGAATGTCTGGGTCTAGGTGAGTGACCACACCATCATGGTTATCTGGATCATTAATACCTTTTTTTTTGTAGAGTTCTTCCATGTGTTCTTGAACCTCTTCTTATTCTCTTCTGCTTCTGTTAGGTCCATACCATTTCTGTCCCTTATTGTGCCCATCTCTTCATGAAATGTTCCCTTTGGTGCATTTGGTAAAATTGGTATCTCCAATTTTCTTGAAGAGATCTCTAGACTTTCCCATTCTGTCATTTTCCTCTGTTTCCTTGCATTGTTCACTTCAAAGCCTTGTTATCTCCCCTTGGTATTCTTTG
This sequence comes from Bos javanicus, assembly GCF_032452875.1. NCBI lineage: Eukaryota > Metazoa > Chordata > Mammalia > Artiodactyla > Bovidae > Bos > Bos javanicus. Next base: position 14,997,137 of record NC_083875.1, on the reverse strand, counting down.
GAACTCTGCATTCATTTAGTTATATCTTTCCCTTCCTCTTTTGCCTTTCTCTTCTCTTCTTTCCTCAGCTATTTGTAAGGCCTCCTCAGACAACCATTTTGCCATCTTGCATTTTTTTTTCCTTTGGGATGCTTTTGGTCACCACCTCCTGTACAATGATATAAACCTCTGTCCATAGTTCTTCAGGCACTCTGTCTACCAGATCTAATCCCTTGAATCTATTCATCACCTTACTGTATAATCATAAAGGATTTGATTTAGGTCATATCTCAATGGTCTAGTGTTTTTCTCTACTTTGTTCAATTAAGCCTGTGTTTTGCAATAAGTAGCTCATGATCAGAGCCATAGTCACCTCCAGGTCTTATTTTTGCTGACTGTGTAGAGCTTCTCCATCTTTGGCTGCAAAGAGCATAATAAATCTGATTTTGGTATTGACCATCTGGTGATTTCCATGTGTAGAGTCATCTCTTGTGCTTATTCAGGTCATTTACAACTCTGCTTCAGCCTGTAAACTTACTGCTGTGTTGAAACTAAATTTCAGTTGAAACGTTTTGATCTTTCAGGTCTTTGCTGAGTATACATTCTACTTTTTGAAAGTTTTTAGCTTTCCAAATTTCCTAGTGTATTCAGGAACATTTCAGAGCTCTTTTTCCACAAAGTATCTTTCTAACCATCTTTACCTCCAAGGATTTTAGCATGCCTATTGTCTGTCCTCTTTCAGTATCCTATCATTTTGCCTTTTCATACTGTTCCTGGGGTTCTCAAGGCAAGAATACTGAAGTGGTTTGCCATTCCCTTCTCCAGTGGACCACATTCTGTCAACCCTCTCCACCATGACCTGCCCGTCTTGGGTGGCCCCATGGGCATTGCTTAGTTTCATTGAGTTAGACAAGGCTGTGGTCCTAGTGTGATTAGATTAACTAGTTTTCTGTGATTATGGTTTCAGTGTGTCTGCCCTCTGATGCCCTCTTGCAACACCTACCGTCTTACTTGGATTTCTCTTACCTTGGACATGGGGTATCTCTTCACGGCTGCTCTAGCAAAGCACAGCCACTGCTCCTTACCTTGGATGAGGACTATCTCCTTACCACCGCCCCTCCTGACCTTGAATGTGGAATAGCTCCTCTAGGCCCTCCTGCATCCGCGCAGCCACCACTCCTTGGATGTGGGGTAGCTTCTCTCGGCCGCTGCCCCTGGCCTCGGGCATAGGGTAGCTCCTCTCATCTGCTCCTGCGCTGTCGCATATTACATAAACCAAACCTGCCTCCCAGTGCTCCACCAGGACCAGAGGCCACCTTGATGCCCAATCCAGGGCCAGGTGAAGTTCCTGTAGCAGCCACCTTGGCAGGCTCTGATCCCAGTGACAGAAGCCTCTGGCCAACACTTCTAGGATCTGGCTCCAGCCTAACTGCTCAAGCTATACCCGCCTCTCCCAGTGAGTACTGACTCCCCAGGTCAGTAGGTGCCCAATATGCTACTGGAGATCAGTGGAGAAATAACTCCAGAAAGAATGAAGAGATGGATCCAAAGCAAAAACAATACCCAGCTGTGGATGTGACTGGTGATGGAAGCAAAGTCCGATGCTGTAAGAGCAATATTGCATATGGACATGGAATGTTAGGTCCATGAATCAAGGCAAACAGGAAGTGGCAAACAGGAGATGGCAAGAGTGAATGTCGACATTCTAGGAATCAGTGAACAAAAATGGACTGGAATGGGTAAATTTAACTCAGATGACCATTATATCTACTACTGTGGGTAGGAATCCCTTAGAAGAAATGGAGTATCCATCATGGTCAACAGAAGAGTCCAAAATGCAGTACTTGGATGCAATCTCAAAAACGACAGAATGATCTCTGTTTCCAAGGCAAACAATTCAATATCAGAGTAATCCAAGTCTATGCCCAACCAGTAATACTGAAGAAGCTGAAGTTGAATGGTTCTATGAAGACCTACAAGACCTCTTAGAACTAACACCTAAAAAAGATGTCCTTTTCATTATAGGGGACTGGAATGCAAAAGTAGAGGAAGTCAAGAAACACCTGGAGTAACAGGCAAATTTGGCCTTGGAATACGGAATGAAGCAGGGCAAAGACTAATGAGTTTTGCCAAGAAAATGCACTGGTCATAGCAAAAACCCTCGTCCAACAACACAAGAGAAGACTACACATGGACATCACCAGATGGTCAACACCGAAATTAGATTGATTATATTCTTTGCAGCCAAAGATGGAGAAGCTCTATGCAGTCAACAAAAACAAGACCAGGAGCAGACTGTGGCTCAGATCATGAACTCCTTATTGACAAATTCAGACTTAACTTGAAGAAAGTAGGGAAAACCACTAGACCATTCAGGTATGACCTAAATCAAATCCCTTATGATTATACAGTGGAAGTGAGAAATAGATTTAAGGATCTAGATCTGATAGATAGAGTGCCTGATGAACTATGGATGGAGGTTCTTGACATTGTACAGGAGACAGGGGTCAAGACCATCCCCATGGAAAAGAAATGCAAAAAGCAAAATAGCTGTCTGAGGAGGCCTTACAAATAGCTGTGAAAAGAAGAGGAGAGAAAAGCAAAGGAGAAAAGGAAAGATATAAGCATCTGAATGCAGAGTTCCAAAGAATAGCAAGAAGAGATAAGAAAGCCTTCCTTAGCAATCCATGCAAAGAAATAGAGGAAAACAACACAATGGGAAAGACTAGAGATCTCTTCAAGAAAATTAGAGATCCCAAAGGAACATTTCATGCAAAGATGGGCTCAATAAAGGACAGAAATGGTATGGACCTAACAGAAGCAGAAGATATTAAGAAGAGGTGGCAGGAATACACAGAAGAACTGTATAAAAAAGATCTTCACGACCAAGATAATCATAATGGTGTGATCACTCACCTAGAGCCAGACATCCTGGAATGTGAAGTCAAGTGGGCCTTAGAAAGAATCATTACAAACAAAGCTACTGGAGGTAATGGAATTCCAGTTGAGCTAATTCAAATCCTGAAAGATGATGCTGTGATATTTGGCAAAAGTAATACAATTATGTAAAGTTTAAAATAAAATAAAATTAGAAAAAAGAAAAAAGATGATGCTGTGAAAGTGCTGCACTCAATATGACAGCAAATTTGGAAAACTCAGCAGTGGCCACAGGATGGGAAAAGGTCAGTTTTCATTCCAATCCCAAAGAAAGGCAATGCCAAAGAATGCTCACACTACGGCACAATTGTGCTCATCTCACACGCTAGTAAAGTAATGCTCAAAATTCTCCAAGCCAGGCTTCAGCAATACGTGAACCGTGAACTTCTACATGTTCAAGCTGGTTTTAGAAAAGGCAGAGGAGCCAGAGATCAAATTGCCAACACCTGCTGGATCATCAAAATAGCAAGAGTTCCAGAAAAACATCTATTTCTGCTATATTGACTATGCCAAAGCCTTTGACTGTGTAGATCACAATAAACTGTGGAAAATTCTGAAAGAGATGGGAATATCAGACCATGTGATCTGCCTCTTGAGAAACCTATATGCAGCTCAGGAAGTAACAGTTAGAACTGGACATGGAGCAACAGACTGGTTCCAAATAGGAAAAGGAGTACCTCAAGGCTGTATATTGTCACCCTGCTTATTTAACTTCTATGCAGAGTACATCATGAGAAATGCTGGGCTGGAAGAAGCACAAGCTGGAATCAAGATTGCTGGGAGAAATATCAATAACCTCAGATATTCAGATGACACCACTCTTATGGCAGAAAGTGAAGAGGAACTAAAAAGCCTCTTAATGAAAGTGAAAGTGGAGAGTGAAAAAATTGGCTTTAAGCTCAACATTCAGAAAATGAAAATCATGGCATCTGGCCCCATCACTTCATGGGAAATAGATGGGGAAACAGTGGAAACAGTGTCAGACTTTATTTTTTGGGGCTCCAAAATTACTGCAGATGGTGTCTGCAGCCATGAAATTAAAAGACGCTTACTCCTTGGAAGGAAAGTTATGACCAACCTAGACAGCATATTGAATAGCAGAGACATTACTTTGCCAACAAAGGTCCATCTAGTCAAGGCTATGAATTTTCCAATGGTCACGTATGGATGTGAGAGTTGGTCTGTGAAGAAGGCTGAGCGCCGTAGAATTGATGCTTTTGAACTGTGGTGTTGAAGAAGACTCTTGAGAGTCCCTTGGACTGCAAGGAGATCCAACCAGTCCATTCTGAAGGAGATCAGCCCTGAGATTTCTTTGGAAGGAATGATGCTAAAGCTGAAACTCCAATTTTGGCCACCTCATGCGAAGAGTTGACTCATTGGAAAAGACTCTGATGCTGGGAGGGATTGGGAGCAGGAGGAGAAGGGGACGACAGAGGATGAGATGGCTGGATGGCATCACTGACTCGATGGACGTGAGTCTGAGTGAACTCTGGAAGTTGGTGATGGACAGGGAGGCCTGGCATGCTGCGATTCATGGGGTCGCAAAGAGTCGGACAGGACTGAGTGACTGAACTCGACTGAAGTGATTGTCTGTCCCAACTTTTAGCGTTTGCCCCAGGGGCTTACACATTTGCCTTTCTATTGTTTTGAGGAAGGAAAATCTTTTCCTGATCATAAAACTGATTGTTTTGTTAACAATCTATCTAAAACAAAAACTCTGCCTTTTAGGCTCAAATTTCCAGTATTTTATTCTTCCACATATCATCTTGAGGACGTTATTGACAAATAACCTCTTTCTAAAAAGAATACTGGATTATTCTTGCATTTTATGGCAAAGAGTTATGCTACTACTGATTAGAAACAAATACCATCCCTTTTTTGACAGAAAATGACGATGTGCAAGTGAGATGTTGAATTTGTGTCTGCGTGTGTTTTCCATCTCCAAGTGATGGTGACTTGGATTAACTCTGACATTATCATTTTATCATAAATACACTTGACCTTCAAGAAGAGTCTACTGATTAGTACCCTGAGGATACAGATGGAATTTTCTTCAAAGGCTTGTTCAGCCCCACGTTTATGGTGTCATGTTATAGACATGTCAGGTGAGTGTATGCTCCTCGGTTCTGTCTCATCACAACAAACATTTGGAGTGACGGACATTAAAGCCTTTGGCGCGTTACAGGTCTCGGGTCTTGGACAGACTGTGTTATATATCTTAGACAAATCAGTGTTACAGCTCTATTTTATTTAGAAAAGAGCAAGAGAATCCATCCTCAAGGCTCGAGGGCATGCCGATCCACAGACGTGAAGAGAATAGAGTGAGGAAGAGCTCCAGCGCATGGGAGAGAAAGAGAGAGAGAGCACGCTTTGGCTCCTCTTTTTATATGTTTTTTCCTCCCCCTGGGCCTGCCCTATGTAAATTGGGCTAGCCAGGAGTGCTGTTTGTTCTACCCGAGGTCCTCACTAAGGTCCTCGGACCTTCTTTTGACCTTCCTTTGTTCTATTTTCACTGGGTTTTCCCTTCCTTGTCTTTTAGCCACCGCCATTTTGGACTCCTGTTTCCTATTCTACCTACCTAACAGACAGAATGCTTTCCCAGGTGGTGCTAGTGGTAAAGAACCCGCCTGCCAACAAAGGAGATATTAGAGACTCAGGTTTGATCTCTGGAGAAGGAAATGGCAACCCATTCCAGTATTTTTGCTTGGAGAATCCCATGGACAGAAGAACCTGTGGAGGTAAAGTCCATGTGGTCACAAAGAGTTGGATATGACTGAAGCGACTTAGCACATACACAAAGTTGCTTCTCCAACCTGAAAGAGTCCTCAGTGAGGCAAAACAAAGTTAAGCTTCTGTGCCAATCTTTCAGGGAATCTCTAGGCATCCTGGAATGGATGAAGCATCCGGGCTGGAAGAAGAACAAGCTGGAATCAAGACTGCCAGGAGAAATATCAATAACCTCAGATATGAAGATGACACCACTCTTATGGCAGAAAGCAAAGAAATAAAGAACCTCTTGATGAAAGTGAAAGAGGACAGTGAAAAAGTTGACTTAAAACTCAACATTCAAAAAACTAAGATCATGGCATCCGGTCCCATCACTTCATGGCAAATAGATGGGGAAACAATGGAAACAGTGACAGACTTTATTTTGGGGGGCTCCAGAATCACTGCAGATGGTGACTGCAGCCATGAAATTAAAAGACACTTGCTCCCTGGAAGAAAATCTATGACCAACCTAGACAGCATATTAAAAAGCAGAAACATTATTACATTGCCAACAAAAGCCCATCTAGTCAAAAGTATGGTTTTTCCAGAAGTCATGTATGTATATGAGAGTTGGACTATAAAGAACGCTGAGCACCAAAGAATTGATGCTTTTGAATTGTGGTGTTGTAGAAAACTCTTGAGAGTCCCTTAGGCTGCAAGGAGATCAAACTAGTCAATCCCAAAGGAAATCAGTCCTGAAAATTCATTGGAAGGACTGATGTTGAAGCTGAAACTCCAATACTTGGCCACGTGACATGAACAACTGACTTATTGGAAACTTTCCAACTTTCCCTGATGCTGGGAAAGATTGAAGGCAGGAGGAGAAGGAGACGACAGAGGATAAGATGGTTGGATGGCATCATTGACTCTATGGACATGAGTTTGAATGAGCTCTGGTAGTGGTGATATACGAGGATGCCTGGTGTGCTGCAGTCCATGGGGTTGTAGAGTTGGACATGACTGAGCAACTGAAATGAACTAGACATCACACAAGCTCAATTACTTTTGCATAAAAGTACTTCTCCTCCCTCTGGAACCAAGAACACATCTAAAAATCCAGAACACCATCTTCAAGACTGTCACTGCCCCCAGAAGCGCTGTGTGATAAAAGTAAATGAAAACTGCACAAAGCTGTCCAACTGACAGCTTCCTTTCTTCACTATAACTGAAGAGGAAAAGTTAAAATTTACAATAGCTTCCTACTCATTCTGCTTCTGTAACTCAGCTTGCTTCTTGCAAAGTCTGGATCACATAGGTCACGTAGTCTTGGAAAATGGAGACTTACAACCATGCTAGGAACTGAAGCTTATCACACTCATGCTTGCCCTGCTTTTGCAATTGCCTAGCAATGGCAACCCACTCCAGTACTCTTGCCTGGCAAATCCCACGGACAGAGGAGCCTGGTAGGCTGCAGTCCATGGGGTCGCTAAGAGTTGGACACGACTGAGTGACTTCACTTTCACTTTTCACTTTCATGCATAGAGAAGGAAATGGCAACCCATTCCAGTGTTCTTGCCTGGAGAATCCCAGGGATGGGAAAGCCTGGTGGGCTGCCGTCTATGGGGTCGTACAGAGTCGGGCACGACTGAAGTGACTTAACATCAGCAGGAACAGCCCCTATAATCCTGCTTAACCATGCCTGTACGTGTAAAGGTCAGGCATTCCCCCCTACCTCCCTGTCCTAAGCACTGCTCCGTGTGCATGAGACCACTAGTTTAAACCAGCCCATAAACAGTTAGCATCACCCACTATAGTCTGATGTCATGCACTGTCTATAAAAACTTTGTAACCCCTTTGTTCGGGGCTCACAGCTAGTGTTAACTCCTCTGGGCCCACCGGCATTCACCAACTCTCTGACTGCGGTGCTTGGTTTCTCAGTTACTGGTTTCTGCAACATAACCATCAAATTAAGCTAAGCCATTCTTACCTCTTCCCAGAAGATATCCCTGTTCTCTTTATAGGTCATCTCTTATGCATATTTGGCTCTGGTCAATGCATTCCCCATCTGAAGAATCTGCAGACTAAAATCTACAAATTTGATTATTTAATTTTTATGCTTAGAACATGTGAGAGTTTCACATAGGCACTTAGTCTAAAAGCTAAGATGAGTCCAATAGATTTAAAGACTTCATGTTTGTGTTCCTGTCTATTTCAACTTGTTAACCACCTTCTTTAGATCTCTACATTTGAGGTGTACTGGTCTCATCTCACTTTCTTGAATTAACCTTACAAACTCCTCCCTATTTTCTCTTCATCTCAGTGGTCTCTTTTTGCTTTTTGTTTCGTTTTCTCTTTTACCTATGAGTTCTCAGGCTTGTTAAATCTTTCTGATACTCATTACCTCACTAGTTCAACTAGTTACTAACTAGTTCAACTAGTTACTTTCTTAGCTTCAGGTCTACTCAATGCTTACTTTAATAGAAATGACTATTGTTGCGCTCTACATTCTTTTATGCAAAGCATTGTCACTAGATTGGCAACATCTGCATTACTGGTAGGCTTGATACAAATGAAATATCTGTACAGCAACTTAGATATGCTGAAGATAGCTTGGGAGTTTGAAGTTTTGAGGCTGATGAGCAAGAATCAGTGCTTTAACAAGCTCTCTGGACAACTAGTAGTTATGATCAAATTTCAGAATTACTGCTCTAGTGTAGTTTTATAACTTTCATAGCTTCTTGTATTTTCTCTTTTGAAATAGTTATCACTTATTTTTCAAGTTCTTTCTACCTCATTCTTTTAAAAGTTCCTTAAGAGCATGACTATAAACATTTTTTATCACAACATAAATAAGAACTGAAATATATCTTTTGAAAGAATAAATTAGTTAATTCAATAATTGATTTTAGGACCATGTATTGCAAAGAATGGAAGACCTGCTGATGACCTCTGAGGTTTCTCCCTGTGATCTGGAATCCAGATCATTATTTCTCACATTGCTAGTGTCCATCGAAATTGCATAGAGGTTTTATTAAAATACAGATTCTAATTCAAGAGATGTAATTGTGAGACCTGAGATTCTGCATTTTTAACAAGGTTCCTGTTGATAGCTACTGCTATAATTTAGAATGTAATTTAAAGAGTATGGATAGCATATTCCTTGAGTATTTTGGTGCATCAAATCTTTGACTAGAAGAACCAAATACACTTTTATTTTTGCTGACCTGTGCTTTAAGATAACCACTATGTTTCTTCCTGTTATTGAGGTGAAGCTTTTTTTTTAGAAGTATACCTGTGACATATTCCTAAGTATACTATGTGGGTCAGGGCTCTTTGGTTTTCTGTGGATGAAAAAATAGGTTCAACCACTATTTCCTAATAGCCTCGCATGCCTTGAGCTATTCTGTTCTGTTCTTTTTAGTGCAATACACATCTTTTCAAACAATTTGTTGATGTTAAAAAATAGTAAAAGAACTGGCTTGTCAAGAGTGGAGTTGATACTTGTCAATCAAAACAAACCTCTTGGGAAAAACAATCCAGATTCATTTTATTTGACTGTTTTCTGAAAGGCAAGTGCATTTTGAGAGGAGTTTGGTAATGAAGCAAGGAGAGCTTTAAGCCAGAATTGACAGGTAAAGCTTCAGCAAATTTATCTTAAATTATATATTTAAATAATACAAAAGGTGAAAACCACTTTAGGAAAGAATTAAATAATGAAAAGTTCAAAGAGACAGGCCCAGAGGCCTTGCTAATAACCATTTTATTAGCTGTGGGTCATTCGATAAGTCCCTTAATTACTCTAGGCCTCATTATTGAAGTGGAATTGATAATTACTACTCATCTTGCGTTATGGTTTTATGAATCAAATCAGGTAATATATAATAAAATAGTAGTACATGAAAATGTAAATGATTAGGATTAATTCATATTGTTGTCATTCAGTCACTAAGTTGTCTGACTTTTTGTGATCCAATAGACTGCAGCATACTTGGCTCCTCTGTCCTCTACTATCTCCTGGAGTTTGCTCAAATCCATGTCCGTTGAGTCAGTGATACTGTCTAAACATCTCATCCTCTGCTGCCCCCTTCTCCTTTTGCCTTCAATCTTTCCCAGAGTCAGGCTCTTTGCCAGTGAGTCAACTCTTCACATCAGGTCGCCACAGTGTTAGAGCTTTAGTATCCGTCCTTCCAATGAATATTCAGGGTTAATTTCATTTAGGGTAGACTGATTTACTCTCCTTGCTGTCCAAGGGACTCTCAAGAATCTTCTCTAGCACCACAATTCAAAAACAATAATCCTTCAGCGCTCAGCCTTCTTTATCATCCAGCTCTCACATTTGTACTTGATTGCTGGTAAAACCATAGTTTTGACTATTCAGACCTTTGTCAGCAAAGTGATGTCTCAGCTTTTTAATATGCTGTCCAGGTTTGTCATAGCTTTCCTTCCAAAGAGTAAGTGTCCTAATTTCATGGCTGTGCTCACTGTCCCCAGTGATCTGCAGTTCGTAATACATAGTAAATGCAGCACTGTCCCCAAAGTCATGTGCATCATCCGGGATCTTTACCATCTCTTTGAGAATAAGTACTTGACTGTCTGTGACTACTAGAAGCTGTGCTAACATTCTATTAATAGCATGACTTCAAAGAAGGACTAAAAAAAAAACCACTTTAAAAATTGAGTAAATTAGAAAATGTGAGCTAGAATGTATCTGATTATTTTAAACTGCTTTTCTGACCTTAGATTTGGAGAAAGCTTATGAGGATTTCAAGAGTTATTTTAGAACTAAAATTAGATTCTGTGTAAGTTTTCTGTTTTAACACAGTGATATTCTAAATTTGTACCTGGAAAGCATCTCTGGTCCTCCCCACCCACCTTAAATTATTAATACATATTAGAGGTATAGCATTGCCACTAAATAGTTTTGCAAAATGAATAATTATATCAAGGCCTCATTTTGTGCCCATGCTAGAAGAATCTTGGTAAAAATGTTTTAGTCTGGACACAAACTCATTTGTATAACAAAGTGAGAATCTCCACCCCCACCCTTACCCCCACATACACACAAAAGAATAAGGAAAATTAAGTGAGGGAAAGTGAACATTTAGAAAAGATGGGTGATTGTGACAATGGCATATGATTCCTATTTCCAGCATCATTGAACTCAAAATTGGGTATTAGAGTGAGAAGGTGACAATGCAAAGATGAATAAAAGCTAATGAATGCTGCTCTACAATACTCTTAGGACACCAAGAGCAAGGCATGTTGGGACTATTACTAGGGTTAATAGAAAAGGCACTGGCAAATACGGTGCTCGGACTGCCAATGACGGATGCAGCAATTACAGTGTCAGTGGCAAGCATACCAGCTGTGATGCCTCACTAACTTCAATGTTAGGAACTGGGACCAGAGATTAATACTCAGGATCATTGCTACTGAGGTATCAGTGGTACTTTGAGTAGATAGCAACTCTGGTCACATAGCTCCTCCTTTTTGGATGTAGTGTTGATTAGAGACACCAGTGAAGCAGCAAAGAAAGAAAATAGACAACATCTGTTATCCAAGACAGTTAATCCTTGGAACACTCATCAAGCATCCTCTGGTCATTTCTAGACAATTTTAGGAGAAACATGTGGCAGGACAGATTTAGGTTAGAGATGTTGAGAGAGTGTCAGTGAAATGCTATTTTATTTTTCAGTTGTGATCTGAGAATCAGTGGTCACATTTTGTATAATTTGGGTAAGCAAAAACATAACAAAAGCAATACTTCATTCTAATGCAAACAACACATTTAAAGTTTACTACAATAATATTTATTTTTTCTGGTAACAAGACTAATATGTTGAGAATCTAGTCTATTCTAGCCAATGCACTTACATCTAATCTTTATAATGAAAGGGCTTCATTCTTTGGTTACTTCAACTCTCTCAAATCAACAGGCTCCCTTCTTTACTCACATCACTCTGAATAACAAACTGTAATATCTTATTTAAACAAGGACATTAATAAAACCTTCCCTCCACTTCCTCCTTCATTTTGATGAAGATGTTCATGTTAAGACCATTGATCACTTCATTCTGTAAGATCCAGAGGAAACATTTTGTTTTACCTGAATGACATTCATCAACATCTGACATGATTGCCTATTTGTTTCTCAGTTTTCCTCCTATCACTTCACCCTACTACACTTCCTTCTTATTTTTCTGAACACTTGTACTAAGTCTTCATTATCATTCTTCCATTTTTTCTGACCTCTACATGGTATAGTTGTTTAGTTTTGGGCTTAGAACCCCTTCCTTTTTTCTCTGTATTTTGTCCCTAGGCGAGCTCTCTCCTGTACTTTGATGATGTCAAATAACATTAATATGGATCTTTGTGATTTTTATGTATATGTCAGGAATCTCTCTAATCAGCTCATTTTTATATTAAAGAACCTACTTGAAGTCTTCACTTAAATCTTGCAAACATATAAAACTGAACTTTTAATTTCGTTTCCACCCCTTGTTTCCTCCTGTTCTTCTACAGTTTATTTCAGTTCAGTTCAGTTGCTCAGTCATGTCCCACTCTTTGCAACCCCATGAATTGTAGCATGCCAGGCCTCCCTGTCCATCACCAGCTCCCGGAGTTCACTCAAACCCGTGTCCATTGAGTCAGTGATGCCATCCAACCATCTCATCCTCTGCCATCCCTTTCTCCTCCAGCCCTCAATCTTTCCCAGCATCAGGGTCTTTTCAAATGAGTCAGTTCTTTGCATCAGGTAGCCAAAGTAGAATCCCAGGGATGGGGGAGCCTCGTGGGTTGCCGTCCATGGGTCGGGCAGAATCAGACATAACTGAAGTGATTTAGCAGCAGCAGCCAAAGTATTGAAGTTTCAGCTTCAACATCAGTCCTTCCAATGAACACCCAGGACTGATCTTTAGAATGGACTGGATGGATCTCCTTGCAGTCCAAGGAACTCTCAAGAGTCTTCTCCAACACCACAGTTCAAAAGCATCAATTCTTCAGTGCTCAGCTTTCTTCACAGTCCAACTCTCACATCCATACATGACCACTGGAAAAAGCATAGCCTTGACTAGACAGACCTTTGTTGACAAAGTAATGTCTCTGCTTTTCAATATGCTATCTAGGTTGATCATAACTTTCCTTCCAAGGAGTAAGTGTCTTTTACTTTCATGGCTGCAGTCACCATCTGCAGTGATTTTGGAGCCCAGAAAAATAAAGTCTGACACTGTTTCCCCATCTATTTCCCATGAAGTTATGGAACCGGATGCCATGATCTTAGTTTCTGAATGTTGAGCTTTAAGCCAACTTTTTCACTCTCCTCTTTCACTTTCATCTGTGAATGGTGCCACCAACTATTCATATCCTTTATGTATTCCTTCCCTTCTCATACAAACCTCTCAGTCCAACCCATAAACCCTAGGTTTTCAATCCTCCTTCTGGCACGTTTTGTCTGTAGTCATGTGTTTTAGTGAGGGCTTCCCAGGTGGTTCACTGGTAAAGAATCCACCTGCCAATGCAGGAGACATGGGTTCGATTCTTGGGTTTGTAATATCCCCTGGAGGTGGAAATACCAACCTACTCCAGTGTTCCTGCCTGGAAAATTCCATGGGTAGAGGGGCCTGGTGGGCTACAGCCCATGGGATTGCAAGGAGTCGGACATGACTGAGCACAGCACAGCACATGTGGTTTTAGACTCTGGAACTGAAAATAATAAACTGCTCTTACACATTCCATTCATTCAATCAAAACATATGGACTATATATTTAAAATAAACATAACACTATCCATCATTTCATTCAACTTTAAACTAATGAGAACCTATACAGTTTTTCCATCAAATAATCCACTGCTTTTTAGCAGCTATAGCACTAGATACATATTCATTTGCTGGTTGTGTATGTTGTCAGATATTACTTTTGAAACTTGTAAGGGAATTTTAAAAGGAACATAATGGCCCATGGGAAACCTTGTAAATTTAGAAAGAAACAGTCACCTGCAAAATAGTAACCGTGTTTACTCACTAAACAATTATAGCTGAATTCTCTTTAGAGAAATAAACAAGCTATTCAGCTCCTTCAAATTGATTTTTACCTTTATATACATTACACTTATTTTGGCCACCCCTTTTCTTAAAAACCACTAAACATAAGAACCTTATAAAGTTATTTGTACCTAAAATAAACTAGGAAGACATTATTACTATTCCTCGCTCTTTTCCCTTAGAGACAATGTGCTTTCTTCACTCTGACTTTTGCTTTAATATTTGTGAAAATTAAAGGATGATGCATCTTAAATAGACAGCTTTGATTTGCATAAAATACAAGTTTGCCCAAGCTCTTGAAAGCACTTCAGAGAGTACTTAAAGGCTGAGAATATTTCCCTGCTCATTATATATGCAACACTCAACTGCATCTGGTGATATATATTTTATTAACAGTGTTTCCCTGTCTCCCTGCCCAAATATATTGATTTACTCATCACACTACCCTTTCTCTCCCTATTCCTATTTGGTTAGAGTGCCATTGTGTATGGAGGTGGGTGGGGACAGGAGAGAAAAAGGGGAGTTTTGAGTCAAAGCACAGGAAACTGCTCCAAGGTGAATAGGATGAGACTTAGTGTGCTTTTCTGAAGAGGCAAGGCAGGAAGGGAGGGGGAAATAGACAAATATAGACAGCCTCTAGCCTTGCCAAGAATTTTAATTTGCGTGAATATTTAGACAGTGCTTGGATGCTCAAGTACAATGAGGGGGAAACATCCTTACTTTTGTGAGTACATTAATCCAAATTTTTTTGTTATCATCTTGCTTTTCATCAATTTACTTCTTCCTTCCTTCCTTTCTGCCTTTCTCTCTCTTCTTTGTTCCCTTCCTTCCATCCTTCTTTATTAGCTCACCTTTTTGCTGGTCTAGTATAAACAGTGCATCTTAATTTTCCATTGGAGAAAATCAAAATGTTACCTCATCAGTACAAGGTTTAGCATAGCTCTCAGAAACTGTGCTGTGGCAAGTGTGTTCCCCAAGCCAACACAGGTTCTCATTAACGCTTACCTGAACTCTACTGAAAATATTTAGCTGGGCTTCTAAATTGCAATCTTCCTTTGTTGTATTGTTTACGTAATCACCTTATAGTTACTGTACATACACATACACACACACACAGACACATATATATAGCACATATATATTTTGATAAAAGATAAACTGAGACACATGAAAACTCTGGTCCCATGGTTCCATGATACTTGTATACTAAATGAATTCCTTTAGATTTCATTAGAATGCAGATTCCCAAAGCCTATCTACAAAATTTGATTTACTTGTTCTTGGAATGTCTCATGAATCTCCATTTAAAAAAAAAAGATGATTCTGATATTTAACAGTCTAATCACATTTTTTCCTGATAGCTCAGTTGGTAAAGAACCCACTTGCAATGCAGAAGACCTTGGTTCGAGTCCTGGGTCGGAAAGATCTGCTGGAGAAGGGATAGGCTACCCATTCCAATATTCTTGGACTTCCCTTCTAGCTCAGGTGGTAAAGAATCTGCCTGCAATGTGGGAGACCTGGGTTTGATTCTTGGGTTGGGAAGATCCCCTGGAGAAGGGAACGGCTACCCACTCCAGTATTCTGGACTGGAGAATTCCATGGACCTTAGTCCATGGGGTTGCAAAGAGTCGGACATGACTGAGCGACTTTCACTTACTTAATTACATTAAACTTCTCAATATACTCATAAAAAATACCTACTTCATTCTCCATGTTTTTAGTAGTTTCTTCTTTTAGAATATTCTGAATTTCACAAAAATCAAGTCAAAAGTCTCCTGTATATCACTGTCTAGACTAAAATAACCCTGTCTCATCAGTCCTTCCCAGCACCTCACCCATGCTCCCAACTGTCTTCTTTGATACTGTGTTAAAGTAAGTCTTGGGATTTCTCAGGTCGCTCAGTGGTAAAAAATCCACCTTGTAATGCAGTGGGTTGAGAAGATCCCTTGGAGAAGGAAATTGCCACGCACTCCAGTATTCTTGCCAGGGAAATTCCATGGACAGAGGAGCCTGGTGGGCTACAGTCCATGGGGTCACAAAGAGTCAGACATGACTGAATGACTAAACAATAACAACAATAATAAGTTTTGTTTCATTTGACAATTGTGTTTGTTTTTGCAAGCTTTTGTTAGTGTTTGCATTTCTTATATTGGTGCAGTGACTGACACATAATTGTGACACAGAAAAACATATTTTAGGAATAAGCATAGAGTTTTCCTTTTCTTTCAGAATATTTGATGTGGAGATATGTATAAAAACACTAGCTATATGTAATTTCCTCATTTTTATTTTCAATTATAAATTTAATATGTATAAAATAAAATTTAAATAGGTTTAATTAAATAAATACAAAGGGTGTCCCTGGTGGTTCAGAGATAAGGAATCCTCCTGCCAATGCAGGAGACTTGGGTTCAATCCCTGGGTGGGGAAGATCCCCTGGAGAAGGAAATGGCAGCCCACTCCAGTATTCTGGCCTGGAGAATTCCATGGACAGAGGAGCCTGGTGAGTCCACGGGGTCACAAAAGAGTCAGACATGACTTAGTGACTAAATGACAACAACAACAAATAAATACTAAAGGTCTCCAAAACCTACAACCCAGAGAAAATACATTTGCTGACATTTCTTGTAGATCTTTCAACTATCTTATACACGAAATATTATTTTTCTTTCAATAAAAAAAGGGTGGTTGCATTTTAGAATTTGCTTTAATTTTTTAATCAACAGATTGCATTTCTTAGAGCAGTATTAATGTTGCAGAAAGGACAGAGAGATGCTCAGCCCTACTCCTCAGGCCACCCCCCATCCTTTATCCACCAAGTCTTTCCCTATTATTAACATCTATCATTGGTGTGATACATTTATTAAAATCAATAAACCAATACTGATACATTATTATTAACTAAAGTCCATAGTTACTTTATTTTTTTTTTTAATTGGAGTATAGTTGCTTTACAATGTTATGTTAGATTCTGCTGTACAACAAAGTGAATCAGTAAAATTATACATATACCCCCTCGCTCCTGGACCTCCCTACCCCCCACCCCTATATCCCACCCCTCTAGGTCATCACAGAGCTGAGCTCCCTGTGCTATAGTACAGGTTCCCACTGGCTATCTATTTTACGCATGGTAGTGTATGTACGTCAATCCTAATCTCCTACTTTGTCCCACTCTCCCAATCCTCCTCCATGTCCAGATATCCTTTTTCTATGTTGGTGTCTATTGCTGCCCTGGAAATAGGCTCACCTGCACCACTTTTCTAGATTCCATATATATGCATTAAAATATGATATTTGTTTTTATCTTTCTGATTTACTACATTCTATATGGGGTTCATTCTTGGTGTTTTACATTTCTTTGGGTGTAATATCATGTATTCACAATTATATTATCATAAAAAATAGTTTAACTGCCTTAAAATTCCCTGGGCATCACTGATCCTTTTATTCTCTGAATTGTTTTGCCTGTTTCAGATGTCAGCTAGTTGGAATCATATGGTATGTAACCTTTTCAGATTGGCTTCTTTCACTTATCAATATGTATTAAAGGTTTCTCCATTGTCTTTTATGGGTTGATAGCTCATTTCTTTTTATTGCTGAATATTATTACATTACTGGATGAGTCATAATTTTCATATCCATTAACTTATTGAGGGACATCTTAATTGCTTCTGTACTCAGTCTCTTAGTCGTGACCTCTTGGACCATAGCCCACCAGGCTCCTCTGTCCTTGTAATTTTCCAGGCAAGAATGATCCAGGGATCAAACCTGCATCTCTTGTGTCTCCTGAATTGGCAGGGGAATTCTTTACTACTAACACCACCTAGGAAGCCCTTAGTTGTCTCTAAGTTTTGGAAGCTATGAATAAAGCTCCTGTAAACACCCAAATGCAAGATTTTGCATGTTCATAGTTTTCAATGTATTTTGGCAAAAGACTAGGACAAAGATTGCTGGGTAAAGTGGTTACTCTATGTTCAAGTTTGTAAGAAATATCCGGTTTCTTCCAATGTGATTGTACTATTTTGTATTCCCATCAACATGAATGAGAGTTAATCTTACTTCATATCTCACCTGGATGTGGTGTTGTCAGTATTTTGGATTTTAGACATTCTGGAAGATGTGTAGTGGTTCTCATTATTGTTTTAATTTTCAATCCCTTAATGACATATGATTGCAATCAACCTTTTATATACTCATCTGTATATCTTCTTTGGTATGATGTCACTTCAGATCTTTTGTCCTGCTTTTCTTTTCACTTATTTTGAAATTTCCAAATCATAAGTTTATTTAAAAAAAAAAAAAACAACAACAGATGTCTATTTTTGACAGTATCTACAAAATACTGTAACTTAGGAAATTTGTATGTTGATATGGTAGATTTTCTCCCCTAAATATTCTTATAAATATTTTCTAGTTGAACTAAAGTGATCCCGTAAGTTGGGCTAGGTATCATTATAAAGTAGGAATAAATGTCTGAGATTAGTAAGTCTCATTCAAGTAGCAAACATAGACAGGTATTTAGAAGACTTAACTTCTAATGTACAATCATAGAAGATGCCACTCAAGTTGGTTCCTATAATGTAAGCTGTGTAGACAGGAGCTATTAAATAGAAAAGTCTAAGCATAAAATTCTGATAGTCACTTAAATGTATATAATCTCCCTTCAGAAACACATATGGCATTATTTAATATAAGCATCATTATACATAATTGATTTTATTTAAAATATACACTATTAAGAGCAAATTATAGTTTTATTACTGATCTTGACAAAATACTACTTTAAAAAATCACTTGTGAATCAAATGGATATAAAAACTAGTTATCATTTTTGCCTCAGGACATGTAAAGTTTAAGGACAAGAGACAGTGTAATGGAAACAGTATAATATATATTGTGGTAGAATTTCTATGTAAGAAATCTAGTGACAAAAAACTACTGGAGAGGATTTTGACATACATGTAAAGACTCATATTTTACAATGTTAATATTTACTCCACACTGCAACACTGATTCCTTTTTCATAAATGCTTATGAATACCCCACTTCCATATTCAGAATTACAGTGCCCTCATGAAAAGAATTGTGCTTTATCTACTTCATTAGCCCTTGAATGAATGAATGTGCTTCAGTAATATATATTCTATAGATTTCTGAGAAATTCAAGAGAAAGACTTCTGTGGTATGGTTACGGAGTTATATTTAGAACAACAAAGGATAGAGAAGAAATTTAGAAAACAGAAACCTACAAAAGATGTGTGGTTTTTGTACAATTATGTCGCCAAACTGATTCAGTAAAACAAAGTGAGTGTAGCCAAGTAAATTATGTTCACTCATATAAACCTCCTGCTGTATATGTTTTTGTGTGTGTGTGTGTGTGTGTGTGTGTGTGTGTGTATTTTATGCTTTATGACTATTTTATTTTATTTTTTTTAAACATGACTTCTTAAAGGCACTCAAAAAATTTTGTAAGTTGTTTAAAACTGTAGTCATTATAGCCATTTGCTAGACTACTTTAGAAATGCAGTGAATAATTAGAATGAGAGGCATTGGGCATGATAGTATATTCTTCTCTATGCTGTATGCCAATGGAAAATTAAAGATGTGTCCTGGTTTCTTTCCATATGTATCACATAATCTAATGGTTGCTGCTGCTGCTAAGTCACTTCAGTCGTGTCCGACTCTCTGTGACCCCATAGACACCAGCCCACCAGGCTCCCCCATCCCTGGGATTCTCCAGGCAAAAACACTGGAGTGGGTTGCCATTTCCTTCTCCAATGCATGAAAGTGAAAAGTGAAAGTGAAGTCGCTCAGTCATGTCCGACTCTTAGCGACCCCATGGACTGCAGCCCACCAGGCTCCTCCGTCCATGGGATTTTCCGGGCAAGAGTACTGGAGTGGGGTGCCATGGCCTTTTCCGAAACTAATGGTTATGTACTTCTATAATCAATAACTGTTATATCATACATCAAAATAAACAGTTGAAATTCTAATAGTCATCTCAAAATGGATGTTTCCAAATCTTAACTACTATTTCCATTACCCTCCTGACTCTAGCATTCTCCAGTCACCGTCTCAGTTAAATATACTTCCAGTCTTCTTGTTGTCAGGCTCTAATACCTGGAGTTATCCTTGATCTTCTCTTTCTCTCACACTCTTCATCCATGCCTCCAGGAAATTATGGTTATTTTATTTAGAAGGTATCTTCACAACCTGAATATTCACTACCTGTACTGCTATCAGCAGACAGAGATACCATCAACTTTTTTCTAAATTATTGCAAGAGCCTCCTGGACTGTTTCCTTGTTTTTAAACCTGTCCCCCTGTTTACTTTGAAATTCTAATGTCTTAACATAGACATTATGTTATGTTATATCTAATGTCTGATCCTTAACATAGAGCACCCAGGATGAATATTTTAAGACAACTTAGAATATAACACTCAAATCTTACTAAAATACTATTTTAAATGGCTCTCCATTTCATTCACAATAAAGCTAGAACCCTTATATAGTCTCAAAAGTAATGGTAAGACCCTCATTACCTCTAGATAGCATCTTTTTTGCCCTACCCTGTATTCACTAAACTCCTTCATGTTTCTTTAACCCAAGTTTACTCTTGCCTCAGTGGTATTGCTTCAGTCTTCTAGCTGCAGTTAATTTTCCCCAGATACATCCTTGGTTAAATTTCTAGCCAATGTTAAGTTTTGTTCACATCTCACCTTCTCAGATAGGTTTCCCTTAATGACTCTAATTCATATTGTAACCTGTTCCTTCCACCCCTATTTCACCTCCTCATGTCTGTCATATCTGATCCCTTTTTTATGCTCTATTCTTTTCTGTTTGCTCTACAGTCTTCTTAAGGACACTCAAACACAGTTCTGTCTCAGTCTCTGTGGGGTCTCTGGGTTCTGGTGAGCACAAGGTATGTTTGAGCTGCAGGGTCAGGGGCTCTGGGTGTAGTAGACCTGTGTATGGCATAAGCCCTCTTGGAGGAGGTTGCCTTTAACCCCACCACAGTAGCCACCAGAACTTACACAGGACTGGTGAAATAGACTATTGGAGGGCAGAAACAGAACCTTAGTGCACCAGAACCCAGGAGAAAGGAGCAGTGACCCCACAAGAGACTGACCGAGACTTGCCTGTGAGTGTCCAGGAGTCTCCAGTGGAGGTGTGTGTTAGCGGTGGCCTGCTGCTGGGGTCCAGCACTGAGTGCAGGGTTTGTGCATGCAGCCTTTTGAAGGAGGTCACCATTGTCTTCATCTGCAGGTCAAACAACAGGGAGGGAACACAGCCCTACTCAGGGACAGAATAGTGGATTAAAGATTTACTGAGAATGACCCCAGTGGAAAATTCTGAAAGAGATGGGAATACCAGACCACCTAACTGGACTCTTGAGAAACCTATATGCAGGTCAGGAAGCAACAGTTAGAACTGGACATGGAACAACAGACTGGTTCCAAATAGGAAAAGGAGTACGTCAAGGCTGTGTATTGTCACCCTGCTTATTTAACTTATATGCAGAGTACATCATGAGAAATACAAAAAGGTTAAATGGTTGTCTGAGTAGGCCTTACAAATAGCTATGAAAAGAAGAGAAGTGAAAGGCGAAGAAGAAAAGGAAAGATATACCCATTTGAATGCAGAGTTCCAAAGAATAGCAAGGAGAGAAAAGAAAGCCTTCCTCAGTGATCAATGCAAAGAAATAGAGGAAAACAATAGAATGAGAAAGACTAGAGATTTCTTTAAGAAAATTAAAGATACCAAGGGAACATTTCATGCAAAGATGAGCTCGATAAAGGACAGAAATGGTATGGACCTAACAAAAGCAGAAGATATTAGGAAGAGGTGGCAAGAATACATAGAACTGTACAAAAAAGATGTTCATGACCCAGATAGTCACGATGGTATGATCACTCACCTAGAGCTAGACATCCTGGAATGTAAAGTCAAGTGGGCCTTAGGAAGCATCGCTATGAACAAAGCTAGTGGAGGTGATGGAACTCCAGTTGAGCTATTTCAAATTCTGGAAGATGATGCTGTGAAAGTGCTGCACTCAAAATACGAGTAAATTTGGAAAACTCAGCAGTTGCCACAGGACTGGAGAAGGTCAGTTTTCATTCCAATCCCAAAGAAAGGCAATGCCAAAGAATACTCAAACTACCTCACAATTGCACTCATCTCACATGCTAGCAAAATACTGCTCAAAATTCTCCAAGCCAGGCTTCAACAGTATGTGAACTGTAAACTTCCAGATCTTCAAGCTGGATTTAGAAAAGGCAGAGGAACCAGAGATTAAATTGCCAACATCCCTTACATCATCAAAAAAGCAAGAGAGTTCCAGAAATATGTCTACTTCTGCTTTATTGACTGTGCCAAAGACTTTGACTGTGTGGAAAACAATAAACTGCGGAAAATTTTTAAAGAGATGGGAATACCAGACCACCTGACCTGCGTCCTGAGAAATCTGTATGCAGGTCAAGAAGCAACAGTGAGAACTAGACATGCAACAACAGACTGGTTCCAGATCAGGAAAGGAGAGCGTCAAGGCTGTATAGCATTACCCTGCTTATCTAACTTATATGCAGGGTACATCATGGGAAACGCTGGGTTGGATGAAGCGCAAGCTGGAATCAGATTGCTGGGAGAAATATCAATAACCTCAGATATGCAGATGACACCACCCTTATGGCAGAAAGAGAAGAACTAAAGAGCCTCTTGAAGAAAGTGAAAAAGGACAGTGAAAAAGTGGCTTAAAACTCAACATTCAGAAAACATTCATGGCATCCAGTCCCATCACTTCATGGCAAATAGATGGGGAAACAATGGAAACAGTGACAGACTTTATTTTTTTGGACTCCAAAATCACTGCAGATGGTGACTGCAGCCATGAAATTAAAGGACGCTTGCTCCTTGGAAGAAAAGTTATGACCAACATATCAGCATGTTGAAAAGCAGAGGCATTACTTTGCCAAAAAAGATCCATCTAGTCAAAGCTATGTTTTTTCCAGTAGTCATTTATGGATGTGAGAGTTGGACTATTAAAGAAAGCTGAGCACCGAAGCATTGATGTTTTTGAACTGTGGTGTTGGAGAAGACTCTTGAGAGTTCCTTGGACTGCAAGGAGATGCAACCAGTCCATCCTAAAGGAAATCAGTCCTGAATATTCATTGGAAGGACTGATGCTGAAACTGAAACTCCAATACTTTGTCTACTTGATGCGAAGAACTGATTCATTTGAAAAGAGCTTGATGCAGGAAAACATTGAAGGCAGGAGAAGGGGATGACAGAGGATGAATGGCTGAATGGCATCACTGACTCAATGGACATGAGTTTGCGTGAACTCTGGGGATTGGTGATGGACAGGAAGGCCTGGCATGCTGCAGTCCATTGGGTCCCAAAAAGTCAGACATGGCTGAGCAATTGAACTGACTGAGTCTTCTTAAGGACTAATCAGTTTCTTCTTTAATTCATCTCTTGTCTCATATGCTATCATAGGCAGCTAAAAGAAGCTGAAAATCTCTAACTGGGATCTCTTTAACCAAAGTAATGAGGTTCATAAATTACTCCTTAATCTCCTAAATAACTCCCTTACAACTTGAAGGAGACCTATGATCACCCACCTTTCTGCCTGGTTAAGGGAAGAGCAACTGAAGCAACCATCCTAAATCAAGTGAAGTAAAAAAGAGAGAGAGAATGGCTAAGGTGGCTGGGTCTTGTAGAGCAGAATATTAGCAAGGAGGGAGCTACACAAGAGTTCTAAAAAACATTACAAATAATTACAAAGGAGATATAGCCAAAAACTGAATAAACCTTCTTTTAGCTCTTATAGAACTGTCTTCCTTCAGAATCAAAATTACTTTGTATTGTATATATCTGGACTTCCCTGGTGGCTCAGATGGTAAAGCGTCTGTCTACAATGTGGGAGACCCGGGTTCGATCCCTGGGTTGGGAAGATCTCCTGGAGAAGGAAATGGCAATCCACTCCAGTACTATTGCCTGGAAAATCCCATGGACAAAGGAGCCTGGTAGGCTACAGTCTAAGGGGTCGCAAAGAGTCGGACATGTATGCTTTGCTTACACCTTTTTTTGTATTCTGTAAACTTTTTGAAGGCAGTTGGTTGTGCATAAAACCATGTATTTTTAGCAATGATCAGTATTTGTTGAATTTTTTTAAAATATTAAAATAGTAAAAAAATGTCTAGCTCATCTTCTTTTTTTTTAAGTAAATGGAATCACTTAGTTTGATATTATGAATATATATCTATTTTTAAGTTAACTATAATTTTCAGTAGCATAATTGATTGCCATTTTGCCTCTTTATAAATTCTTAACATATCATAATATATACTTAAAAGTTATTAACTGGCATTAGGCACGCTCTTCAACAGTGCCTAGACACTCTTTGTGCTTAGTCGCTCGGTTGTGTACAACTCTTTGTGACCCTTTGGACTGTAGCCCACCAGGCTCCGCTGTTCGTGGGATTTTTCAGGCAAGAATACTGGAGTGGGTTGCAATTTCCTTCTCCTGGGGATCTTTCTGACCCAGGGATCAAATGCACATCTCCTCTGTCTCCTACATTACAGGTGTATTCTTTATCTGCTGAGCTATCTGGGAAGCCCAGACATTCTTTACATCTAAGTTAGAAACAAAATTAAGATACTATATGTAGCTTGTAAAAAGAAAAAAAGGCTAGTTGTTGGTTTTAACTTCATAACTGTTTAAGCTTATGAATTTTATCCAATCTTCAATGCATGCTAGAGAAGAAAATTTTACTAACAAATTAAAATTTTAGTTTTAAACAGAAACTATCCAAATTAGCTAATTTCTAGCTGCATTTCCTTTACCACTGACTATAATATGTGGTGATTATATAGGTAGGCTATAACCCTCACCCCTTACCTCCTGTTAGTATTCACTAGAAATGGAAAATGATGATTTGAACAAGCCTATAAAATATGATTTATCTTAAAATTCACTAAGTGAAAGTGAAGTTGCTCAGTCGTGTCCGACTCTTTGCGACCCCATAGACTGTAGCGTACCAGGCTCTTCTATCCATGGGATTTTCCAGGCAACAGTACTGGAGTGGATTGCCATTTCTTTCTCCAGGGGATCTTCCCAACTCAGGGCTCAAACCCGGGTCTCCCGCATTGTAGACAGACGCTTTACCATCTGAGCCACCAGGGAAGCCATCAAGGAAAACTCACTAAAGTTTCTTAATAAATTCTTACATCGTATTCTAAAACTCTGTAGTACTTATGACTCTTTTACTTTATAAAAGTCCAAGATTAATAAACAGGAAGAAAGAAGGAAGAAATATGAAAGAAGTATTTTCCCTAAAGTGAAAATTATAGTCTATTTTTATCAATGTTTACTTTCAAAAATAAGGATGTGGTAGGCTTGGCACCCCACTCCAGTACTCTTGCCTGGAAAATCCCATGGACAGGGGAGCCTGGTGGGCTGCAGTTCATGGGGTTGCTGAGGGTTGGACACGACTGAGTGACTTCACTTTCACTTTTCACTTTAATGCGTTGGAGAAGGAAATGGCAACCCACTCTAGTGTTCTTGCCTGGAGAATCCCAGGGACGGGGGAGCCTTGTGGGCTGCCGTCTATGGCGTTGCATAGAGTCGGACACGACTGAAGCGACTTAGCAGCAGCAGCAGGCTGAATAATGGATCCCCAAGAGCTTGTCATGTCCTAATTCCTGGAACTTGTGAATATTATTTTATATGGTAAAAGATTGGAGAAGAGAATAATCTTGATTTATTCAGGTTGACTCTAATTGCAGTCACAAATATCTTTATCAAAGGGAGACATGGGGAAATTTGACACAGACAGGGTAAATCAATGTGACCAGGGAAGCTGAGACTATAGTGATGTGGCCATAAGCCAAGGAATGCTGGAGGAAGCAGAGAATATATCCTCCCCTCGGTTTCCAGAGGGAGTATGACTTGGTCAACATGACTTTGGCTGAGTGAAACTGAATTAGACACCTGGCCTCCCTAAATGTGAGAGAATCAATTTATGTTTGTGGTGATTTGTTGCAGAAGCCAGCAGAAGATAATATAGTATTGTTGATAACCAGTTAACTATTCTTAAAGCCCAGTCTTTACGGGTTTCCCAGGTGGTACATGATAAAGGATTTACCTGACAATGTAGGAGACACAAGAGAAACAGGTTTTATCCCTGGGTTGGAAAGATCCCCTGGAGATGGAAATGGGAACCCACTCCAGTATTTTCATCTGGAAAATGCTATAGACAGAGGCTCCTGACAGGCTACAGTCCATGGGATCACTAAGAGTTGGACACAAGAGATTGACTGAGCACAATAACGTTGAGTCTTTAATAGCAGGAAAAAATGAGATTTGTATACAATAAGATTGTGGAGCTACTCTGTAACTTTTTCTATTTAACAAAATAAAAACAAATATTTTGAGTAAATATTTTTGTTCCCTGTTCTAGCACCTCATCTAGTCTTAGGAAAAGAATCATAATAGGCACTGAATAGGTTCAGGATTCTCAAGGCATTTCATTCACCCTATTTGAAAACTCAATAGATTTTCCTCCTGAGGAGAACAGATGAATCTGGGCTGTGTTGGCCTCCATTGCCCTATCTTCTCTTTCCACAGTCTTTTACAACTTCTTTTCTTTTAGTTGGGATGCAAAGCTTGAGGAAGGGGAAGAAAAAGGGAACTAAAATTGATCCCATCCCAACTTATATTCTGGTTAAAAATACACAAAAGCACAAGAAGTTCCCCCAAAGAAGAGAGGACTACGGAGGAGTTCTCTGGACACGTCTGCATTTTCTCAGATTTGGGGAAATACATGTAAACCTGGGACAAATGGAAAAGCACATTCCTGAACTTTGTCCTGCTCACTTTCACTCATCCGTCAGTTCCTACCATCTGAAATCTAGTAATTAGATTTTTTCTTAGGCCCTTTCAAGTTACAAGGAAAGAAGAATGAGTTAGGAAACCAAAGATGAAAGGGACTTATTAGGTGAATATACGAAGAAAGGAAATCCAGACAGCTCTCTAAGTGGCTGGACCTGTACTTCAATAAATATTATTTCCATCTTCACTTAAAGCGGCCAGAATTCAAAAGCACTATGGAGAGCTGTAACTAATGCTGACAAGTCTTTGACAGGGAGAAAAAAAATTCACCACATTCCATTGGCTTTAAAACAGGTTTTGGTATAAAGGAACATTTTCTAGAAATGTTTGATAATCCCGCTTTCTTGGATTATATCTGGTATTTCCGGTAGTTCATATTCTAAGCATTTCTATTTTCTTGTTTGCTTGGCTTAATTAGTACTCAAGTCGGCAGTAGTTTGGACACTCAAGCAGCAATAGAACTTAATAGGCTTTTCCAGTAAACACCAGTTTCGGTTTTATAGAATCTATTAGTTTTGGAGGAATCTCTCTTATGGTCTTCTCCTGTTTGACTTATTCAAACAGCTTCTGCTCTTTCTCCTTCTTGGGTCATTTTCTGATTTTTCTCACATAACATTTCGTCAGGTTACCTAATTAAAAAAAAAAAAAAAGTTTGGCAACCACTTTCAGTCAAGTTGGGCCGTAGGCGCTAAATAATTGGCAAGTTCCCATCTGTATTATATGTTAATGCAGGTACAGAAAATAAAAGGATGCATTTTCTGTATAGATATAGTAGCGATAGAATTAACTAGAAGTTTATTTACCATTAAAAAAATAACTTTGCACTAATAATTCTAAATAGTATTAGTGATAAAACATTCCTCCTTGCTGGGGTACATGGCTGCAACTGCTCCTTCTCTCTTGATATACCATTTACAAATAGCCATCTTCCCCATTCTTATGAATTATATCTTAGAAGAATTTTTTTACATGTTTTCCTATTTTTTTAATTTTTTATTTTGTATTTGAGTATAGCTATTCATACATATACATATATCCATTTTCCCCCAAACTCCCCTCCTATCCAGTCGGCCACATAATATTGAGCAGAGATCTGTGTGCTATACAGTAGGAATTTGTTAATTATCTGTTTTAAATATAGCAGTGTATATATGTTGATTGCAAGCTTCCTATTCTGTCCTTCCTATTCTGTCCTCCCATCTTTCCCCCCTGGCAACCATAAGGTTACTTATTAACTTTATTTTTTATTGAAAAATAATTTACAGATGGTAAAATGCACAACACTTAGGTATTCAACTTGATGTATTCAAACTGAACCCTTGCAACCACCCATCTTAATAAAAATATAGAACATATCCATTAACCAGAAATATATCTTTAGTTCACTTCTAGTCAATTCAAAGCCAGCCCAAAACACCTCATTTCTAATTTTTTCACTGTCAATTACATTTTCATCTTCTTGAATGCCATTTAAATGAAATATGTCCAGCTACATTTTCATATTGCTCTGTGTGTCTGTTTTGTGCCAGTAACTTATTGCTTTGATGACTGTAGTTTTGTAGTATAAAGTCAGGGAGGGTGATACCTCCAACTTTGTTCTTTCCCCCCTCCCCCCTTAAGATTGGTTATTCAGGATCTTTTGTAGTTGCATATAAATTTTAGGATTATTTGTTCTGATTTTGTGAAAAATTCATGGTATTTTTTATAACAGGGAGTGCAATAAATCTATAGATAATTTTGGGTCATACAGGGACTTCCCTGGTGGCTCAGATGCTAAAGCGTCTGCCTACAATGTGGGAGACCTGGGTTCAGTCCTTGGGTTGGGGAGATCTCCTGGAGAAGGAAATGGCAACCCATTCCAGTATTCTTGCCTGGAAAATCCCATGGACGGAGGAGCCTGGTAGACTACAGTTCATGGGGTTGCAAAGAGTTGGACATGACTGAGCAACTTCACTTTCACTTTGGGCAGTATGGACATTTTAACAGTATTCATTCTTCCAACTCATTAACATGGGATATCTTTCCAATTTTTATCACCTTCAATTTCCTTCATCAATGTTTTATTTTTTTTTCCTGTATGTTAATGTTGCATCCTGCAACTTTTCTGAATTAATTCATTCTCACAGTTTTGATGGAGACTTTAAGGTTTTCTATATGTAGTCTTATGTTACCTACAAATACTGACACATTTAATTCTTTCTTCCCAATTGAGACACCTTTTATTTCTTTTTTCCATTCTTTCATTAAAAAAAAAAAGAAATCTGATTGGTGTGGCTAGGAATTCAAAGGGTGAAAATGTTAGTCACTCAGTCGTGTCTGCCCATGGACTGTAGCCCACCAGGCTCCTCTGTCTATGGGATTCTCCAAGCAAAAATACTGGGGTGGGTTGTCATTTCCTTCTCTAGTGGATTTTCCTGACCCAGGAATCAAACCCAGGGTTCCTGCATTGCAGGCAGATTCTTTACCATCTGAGCCACTAGGAATCCAAATAATATAGTAAACAGAAGTGGCAGGAGTGGGCATCCTTGTCTTATACATGATTTGGGAGGAAAAGCTTCAGCCTTTCACCATTGAGTATGATAAATGTTGGTTTGTCATAAATAGCCTTTATTATGTTATGTCCCCTGTATACCCACTTTGATGAAAATTTTATTATGAATGGATATTAAATTTAATCAAATGCTTTTTATGCATCTATTGAGATGATAAGGTGATTTTTATCTTTCTTTTTGTTAATGTGTATCACAATGATTATGTTGAACCATCCTTGTGACTCTGGAGTGAATTAAACTTGTTCATAGTGTATGATCCTTTTTATGTATGGTTAGATTTAGTTTGCTCATGTTTTGTTGAGGACTTTGGCATTTATGCTCATCAAGGGTATTGGCTTGAATCTTTTTTCTTTTTTTAGTGGCTTTGTCTGGTTTTCATATCGTGGTAGTAGTCATCTCATAGAAGGAATTAGAGAGTGTTCTGTCCTCTTCAATTTTTTGAAATAGATTGAGAAAGTGAAAGAAAATGAAGTTGCTTACTCATGTCCGACTATTTGTGACCCCATGGACTGTAGCCTACCAGGCTCCTCAGTCCATGGAATTTTCCAGGCAAGAGTACTGGGGTGGGTTCCCATTTCCTTCTCCAGGGGATCTTCCTGACTCAGGGATTTAACCGAGGTCTCCCGCATTGCAGCAGACGCTTTACCGTCTGAGCCACCAGCGAAGCCCATAGATTGAGAAGGATAGGTATAAGTTCTTTCATGTTGGGTAGAATTCCCATGTAGCAATCTGGTTCTGAACTTTTGTTTGATGAGAGGATTTATTTTGTTTTTACAAATTCAGTTTCACTACTAGTTATCAGACTGTTCAGATTTTGTATTTCTTACTGATTCAATCACGCTAAAATGTAGATTTGTAGGAATTCACCCATTTCTTCTAGATTGTCCAACTTGTTGGTATAGGGCTGTTTATAGTATTCTCTTATGGCTTTTTTCATATATCAGTGATATTGGATGTAATTTTTCCATGTCTATTCCTTGTTTATTTGAGTTCACTCAGTTTTTGTCATGATGAACCTAAATAAAGGCTTTTCCAAAAATCTTTTTGTTTCACAGATCTTTTCTATTGTTTCCTTTCTTTTTGTCTTTAAAAAATTTGCATCCTCACTGATCTTATTTCCTTCCTTTTGCTGAATGTGGGCTCTGCTTATTCTTCTTTGTATAGTGACACGAGATGGTAGTTTAGGTTGTTTATTTGAGATATTTCTTGTTCCCTGAGTTGATACTGTGCCTCTCTAAACTTTCCTCTTAAGACTGCTTTTGATATGTCCTACAGATTTTCAAGGTTTTTTTTTTTTTTAATTTTCACTTGTTTTGACGTATTTTTTTTAGATCCTCTTTGATTTCTCCTTTGATATATCGGATTTTAATAGCATGTTGTTTGGTCTCCATGTTGTTTTCACTTTTTCTCATTTTTTTCCTCCTGTTATTGATTTCTAGATTCATACTAGAAATCCTGTGGTCAGGAAAAATGGTTGATATAATTTATTTCCTTTTAAATTTGTTAAAACTTGTTTTGTGGCCCACTTGAAAAGAGTGTATATTCTGCCATTTGTTGGATGGACTGCCCTGTAGATATCTAAGTACAACTAGTCTAATGAGTCATTTAAGATGACTGTTTCCTTACTGGTTTTCTATCTGAATGATCTGTCCATTGGTGTATGTGGGGTATAAAGATCACCTACTATTATTATACTATCATCAATTTCTCCCTTTATGTTTGTTAACATTACTTTTTATATTTAGCTGCTCCTATATTAAGTGTGTATATGTTAACAAATGTTATATCCTCTTCTTCTATCAATCCCTTTATCATTATATAATGCTTGTCTTTATGTTTTATTGTAAACTTTGTCTTAAAATCTATTTTGCATATGAGTATTGCTACCCTCACCTTTTTTATTGTTTTCATCTGCATGAAATATCTTTATCTCCTCACTTTCAATCTTTGTGTGCATTTAGCTCTGAAGTGAATTTCTGATAAGCAACATATAGATGGATCTTGTTTTTTTTTTTTTTTTTAATCCAGTCAGCCACCTCATATCTTATCTTAAAATTTTATTTTTAATTGGAGGATAATAGTTTTACAATATTGCATTGGCTTCTTCCATACAACAATGTGAATCAGCCATAAAGAGACATATGCACCCTCCCTCGTGAAGCTCCCCTCCACCCCCTACTCCATTCCACTCCTCTAGGTTGTCAAAGAGTACCACATTCAGTTATACAGCAACTTCCTATTAGCTATCTATTTTACATATGGTAATAGATGTATTTCAGTCTTATGCTCTCAATCCATCCTACCCTCTCCTTCCTCTCTTGTATACAAAGTCTTTTCTGTGTTTGTGTCTCTATTCCTGTCCTGAAAATTGGTTCATCAATACCATTTTTCAGGATTCCACAAATACTGTTAACATATTTGTTTTTCTCTTCCTGACTTATTTCACTTTGTATAACAGGATCTAGATCCACCCACTTCACTAAACTGACTCAAATGTGTTCTTTTTTGTGGCTGAGTAATATTCTATTGTATACATGACATGTACCAAAGCTGCTTTATCCACTCATTTGTTGATAGACATCTAGATTGCTTCCATGTCCTACCTATTGTAAATACTCATATCTTTTGATTGTAGCATTTAGTCCATTGACATTTAAAGTAATTATCAAAAGGTATGTACTTATTGCCATTTTGTTTTGTATTTTTTTCTGATTGTTTTCATAGTTCTTCTTTTTTAGTTTTTTTCCTTATGACTTGATGATTTCCATTAGTGGTATCTTGTTTTTTTTTAATCTCTAGTTTTTATGTATTCATAATAGAGTTTTGATTTGCAGTTACAATGGGATTCTTTTATGTTGATCTATAACTATACTTGTTTTATATTGGTTGTTATTGTGATTCAAATACATTCTGAAAGATCTACATTTTCTTACTCAATATTTGTGTTTTTTTATCTCATCTTTTATACCTTTATGTCTGAACAGTTAAGTAACTGTTTATTGTAGTTATAGTTGATTTTACATTTTTTGTCTCAGTCATTAACAGCTTATTTAAGTAGTTTATCCATATCCTTTATATATTTGCCTTATCTACTTGGATGATCCTGACTTATAGCCTTTTCTTTTCCACTTAGAATATAATTTTTAATATTTCTTTTAAGGCAATATTAGAATTAGTGAACTCTTAGTTTGTCTGAGAAGTTCACTTTCTCTCCTCCAATTCTAAATGATAAACTTATTGGGTAGAGTTCCTAGATGGTACATTTTCCCCTTTCATCCTTTAAAATATGCTGCTTTCTTCTAATTGGCAGTGTTTTTTTCAGAAAAATCAATCAATAGCCTTATGGAGGTTGCTTTGTATGTTACTCTTTGTTTTTCTCTTGCTGTATTTTAAATTATCTGTAATTTTTTCCCATTTTAATAATGATATGTCTTGATATGGGAGTCTTTGATTTTAACTTGCCCAGAATGCTCTGTAGTTTCTGTACCTAGATCTGTTTCTTTCTTCATGTTCAAAAATTTTTCAGCTATAATTTCATCAATACATGTCTAATACATTTTTCTCTGTCTCCTCCTTCTGGAACCCTTATAGTGTGATGTTGGTATTTGATGTTATCCTTGTTGCTGTTCAGTTGCTCAGTCGTGTCCAACTCTTTGCCACCCCTGGACTGCAGTTTACTTTTTTCTAGTATGTTTTTTACTTCAGATTTATATTCTTTAGTTCTGATTGGTACTTTTTATACTTTCTAGTTCCTTCTTAAGATTTTCACTGGGTTCACTTATTCTTTTCCCTAGTTTAGTTAGTATTCTTATTATTAATGCTCTGAATTCTCTATCTCATAAATTATTTATATGTTTTATTAGATTTTTTTCCCCAAGTTTTTTTTTCTTGTTCTTTTATTTGAAACAAATTCCTTTGTTTTTTCATTTTGCTCTATGAAATTAGGTGAAATATTTACCTGTCCTAGTTTTGAAGAGGTATCATTACGAGGGAGCATCCTGATACTGTCTGCATGTGCCTGGTGGTACTGGTGGGAGGACTGGATCTCAAGTGAGCACAAGTCTCATCTTTCCCCAGGCTGAGTCAGGCATGATGCAGTGCTTCTGCTCTGCTCAGTGGTCAACACCACACTAATGGAGATGAAGGTGGGTCCCAAGTTGCTGGATCAGAAACCATGAGGTTTGAGTCTGAGCTGGTTTTGTTCACTTTAAGTATGAGCTTCTCTC
The DNA here is from genome assembly GCF_032452875.1 of Bos javanicus. Taxonomy (NCBI): domain Eukaryota; kingdom Metazoa; phylum Chordata; class Mammalia; order Artiodactyla; family Bovidae; genus Bos; species Bos javanicus. The sequence goes on along the minus strand of NC_083875.1, from coordinate 14,963,799 downwards.
TGGCACATTTGCCCAAGAGGGAAGCAGTGCTGGAGCAAGAGGGCGCAAAGTGGGCATCCTGTTATGTGCCAAGGTGCTGACTGGGGTGGTCCTAGGATACCAGTCAGGGCTCTGGACTGCCCCTGATCTGGTGCCTCTGTGAGCACCAGTAATGGCCGTCCTCACTCTGTTCAGCTGTTGTGCTGGGTCTGAGCCAACTCTGTCCCCCACAGTTGCACACTCTCCTTGGTAATGGCGTTCTTCACCCTTGTGTGGAGCTACACTGGTGAGCAAGAGGGGCCAGAGTGGGTGATCCATTCAATCTGTGGTGGCCATGGGAAACCGGTCAGAGGCCTTGGCCGTTTCAATCTTCTTCCTCCACCTTTTCTTCAGGAGTAAGCAAGCATGTGTGAACTCTTCAGGAACAGAGTCTGGATTTCTTATAGACTCAATGTCAGTCCCACTGGTTTTCAAACCATGTAAGAGGACTTGTCCTCCTGGTGCTGGACTCTCCCAAAACTAGGAAGCCCACTGTGTGGTTCAAACCAGTTACTTCCCAGGGAGGATTACTGAGTCCATGTAATCCCCCATTTTCTTCTGTGTCCCCACCTGGAGGTGGACGTCCTGACATGATTTCTTTATCCTTCCTATTCAACATTCTATGGATATTTACTACATCCTTGATTGCATGAGTCTTTCTGCCTATTTCCATGATGATTGTCCTACATGTGGGTGTGTTTTTAATGTGCTTGTGGGAGGAGGTGAGCTCTGCCTCTTCTTACTCTGCCCTCTTGATCTCTTCTCATTATTCAGATAATTTAGTTCATTATTTTATTCATTAAATAAACTTTTAATCAATCCTATGAAAAAGGTTTTTCAGATTGATAATTTCAAATATTTTAAATAATGCTACTTTTCTCCTAATATTTTACTTTTTATAACTTTCCCCCATATAATTAAGAATATTAGAATAAGAAAAAGTTCTTTATTGACAAATATTAATTGTATAAAAGTCAACAAGTGTAATGTACTGTTTTTAGTTTTACTTCAGCTTTCAGTTTTATTTCTTTCCCATAGCACTTATAGAGACTGTATATGCCAAATTAAAAATATAAAGAAAAACTCAAATCTAGGATATATTTTGTTCTATGTCCACTGCCTTTCTTGTAAAATGAGAAAACTACATGCAAGATCATCAATGCATAATCTTTGCTTCATTTATATTAGTTTTTCATTGTTTGCTTTTAATTCTGTCCTTTTATTTGTCTCTTGATTGATTTTTTTACATTCATCAATATTATTTATAAAACACTTCTATTCCAAACTCCTATCAAAATTTAAAAAGAACTCTATATTTCAATGCCATTCTCCCATTGAGATATGTATAATATCATATAGGAAACAAGTCACCAGTCCAGGTTCAATACATGATACTGGATGCTTGGGGCTGGTGCACTGGGATGACCCAGAGGGATGGTATGGGGAGGGAGGAGGGAGGAGGGTTCAGGATGGGGAACACATGTATACCTGTGGCAGATTCATTTTGATATATGGCAAAACCAATACAATATTGTAAAGTTAAATAAAATAAAATTAAAAAAAGAACTCTATAGGATAATATTTATTGCAGATTGATATTTTTGCTATGCATTTGGGTATGTGTGAACTGATCACAAAAGGCTGAAATTTATAGTTTTCACACTCCTTTTAAATCCTTGCTTCGTATCTTTAGCAAATTGTTGAGTATTGCTTAAGATTTTCCCCCTGTTTTGTTGTTGTTATTCAACCACTCAGTGGTGTCCGATACTTTGTGACACCATGGACTAAAGCACACCAGGCTTCCCTGTCCATCACTATCTCCCAGAGTTTGTTTAAACTCACGTCCACTGAGTCGATGATGCCATCCAAACATCTCATCCTCTGTTACCCCCTTCTCCTTTTGCTTTCAATCTTTCCCAGCATCAGGGTCTTTTCTAGTGAGTCAGTTCCTTGCATCAGGTGGCCAAAGTACTGGAGCTTCATTTTTAGCATCAGGCCTTCCAATGAACCTTCAGGGTTGATTCACTTTAGGATTGACGGGTTTGGTCTCCTTGCTGTCCAAGGGACTGTCAAGAGTCTTCTCTAGCACCACAGTTCAAAAGCATCAATTCTTCAGCACTCAGCTTTCTTTATGGTCCAACTCTCACATCTGTACATGACTACTTAAAAACCATAGCTTTGACTGGACAGACTTTTGTCAGTAAAATGATATCTGTGCATTTTAATACACTGTCTAGATTGGTCATAGCTTTTCTTCCAAAGAGCAAACGTTTTTAAATTTCATGGCTGGAGTTACCATATGCAGTGATTTTGGAGCCCAAGAAAATACAGTCTGTCACTGTTTCCACAGTTTCTCCATCTATTTGCCTTAAAGTGATGGGGCCAGATGTCATTATCTTAGTTTTTTGAATGCTGAGTTTTAAGCCAACTTTCTCACTCTCCCTTTCACCTTCATCAAAAGGCTCTTTAGTTCCTCTTTGCTTTCTGCCATTAGGGTAGTGTCATCTGCCTGTCTGAGGTTAATGATATTTCTCCCAGCAATCTTGATTCCAGCTTGTGCTTCATCCAGCATGGCATTTCACATGATGTACTCTATATAGACCTTAAAATAAGCAGGGTGACAGTATACAGCCTTGGCATACTCTTTTCCCAGTTTTGAACCAGTCTTGTTCCATATCCAGTTCTCATTGTTGCTTCTTGACCTGCATACAGGAGATTTCTTAGGAGGCAGGTAAAGTGGTCTGTTATTCCCATCCCTTGAAGAATTTCCTGCATTTTGTTGTGATCCACACAGTCAAAGGCTTTTGTATAGTCAATGAAGCAGAAGTAGGTGTTTTTCTGGAATTCCCTTAGTGTTTCTATGATCCAACAGATGTTGGTAATTTGATCTCTGGTTCCTCTGCCTTTTCTAAATCCAGCTTGAACATCTGGAAGTTCTCAGTTTATGTACTGTTGAAGCCTGGCTTGAAGGACTTATTCATCTTCAGTGGCCAGAGAAAGTTAAGATTGTGGCCGGTATTAATTTTGGGGGCTTGTCTGGGTTCTGATTGTGGGCAGGCAGGCCTGCAGAAACCCTTGGCTTGATTGAAAGCTCCAAATCTCTCCCCATGCCAGCCTCCCTTGGGAGAGCAGAGGGTTGAGGTATTTCTCTGAGACCAGACTCCCTGCAATAGGGCCATACTGCTCACATATGACCAGCTGACTAGAGTGCAGGACTCGCAACAAGATTGTTCTTGTGAACAATGGAAGAGAGGTTGCCCTTTGCGGCTGCTAAGGTCTTTTGCCTTGAGGACATCTTTTTATTCTCCTGTCTGCACCAGCCTGAACTTCCACTCTGAGAAATGCAAATATTTGAGGATCAGAAAGAGGGTGTCTGGGATATTGCGACACACACTAGCATTTTTGGTACATCCTTCAAGGTCCACCTCGAGGCCTCTTGATGTTTTCCATTTGGGGAACTGATGCGGTTCCAGTTTTGAGGTTTCTCCTTATGGAAGGGGGCCCCCATTTGTAGGGCCTTGCTTTGGAGAAGCATCAAGGGTTAGTGGAACTTGGAAGTCAAGTCTTGGGCAGTCTTGCCATTTGGCTTTTGTATTTATGGGCATCTCTTTGCATTTGCTTTGTTTTTGGTGACTTCCCACTAGCGTGTTTTGGTTTGGTTTGTGCATGCAGACTTCTGACACTAACTGCTTGAACCAGAATGGGATATGCTTCCTCCTAAGTTCCATCTCACAGTCCCCTAGAAAGAATCCTAAGTGACTGCTTCACCTATAGTTATGATAAAAATTTACTTAATTAGAAATTAAAGGTGATCATACACATGTAATTTCCACCCCCCCAGGGGAGGTTTTTTTTTTTTTTTTTTTAATTGCCTATGTGATTAATGAAGGTGAAAAAAAAAGAAAAGAAAAAGGAAGCTGGTTTGGTAACTTTAAACAAAGACCTCCTGGGGGAAACTTACATTTCTTTGTGTCTTTGAGATCTAAACATTCTGCCTTTCTAGGTTGTTCTATTGTGTGTTCCTTTTAGGCCTATTAAGAGGTCTTTTTTATCATTTGTTAGTGGTCAAATGATGGTGTTATGGAATCTGGAGTCACAAAACATACCTCAGAGTGAAAGGTTGTTGTTGAATCACGCAGAGACACTGGGATTCTTGGCCCCCAGAGGTGAATAATTCAATCCGGGGCCAGAGACGAGGCTTGATCGCTCAGAGCTTTTGTGTAATAAAGTTTTATTAAAGTATAAAGGAGATAGAGAAAGCTTCTGACATAGGCATCAGAAGGGGGCAGAACGAGTACCCACTTGCTACTGTTAGCAATGAAGTTATATACTCTCCAATGTTGTTCGATGTCCAGTTCTAACTGTTGCTTCCTGACCTGCATACAAATTTCTCAAGAGGCAGATCAGGTGGTCTGGTATTCTTATCTCTTTCAGAATTTTCCACAGTTTATTGTGATCCACACAGTCAAAGGCTTTGGCATAGTCAAGAAAGCAGAAATACATGTTTCTCTGGAACTCTCTTGCTTTTTCCATGATCCAGCGGATGTTTGCAATTTGATCTCTGGTTCCTCTGCCTTTTCTAAAACCAGCTTGAACATCAGGAAGTTCACGGTTCACATATTGCTGAAGCCTGGCTTGGAGAATTTTGAGCATTACTTTACTAGCGTGTGAGATGAGTGCAATTGTGTGGTAGTTTGAGCATTCTTTGGCATTGCCTTTCTTTGGGATTGGAATGAAAACTGACCTGTTCCAGTTCTGTGGCCACTGCTGAGTTTTCCAAATTTGCTGGCATATTGAATGCAGCACTTTCACAGCATCATCTTTTAGGATTTGAAATAGCTCCACTGGAATTCCATCACCTCCACTAGCTTTGTTCATAGTGATGTTTTCTAAGGCCCACTTGACTTCACATTCCAGGATGTCTGGCTCTAGGTCAGTGATCACACCATCGTGATTATCTGGGTGGTGAAGATCTGTTTTGTACAGTTCTTCTGTGTATTCTTGCCATCTCTTCTTTAATATCTTCTGCTTCTGTTAGGTCCATACCATTTCTGTCCTTTATTGAGCTCATCTTTGCATGAAATGCTCCTTTGGTATCTCTGATTTTCTTGAAGAGATCCCTAGTCTTTCCCATTCTGTTGTTTTCCTCTATTTCTTTGCATTGATCGCTGAAGAAGGCTTTCTTATCTCTTCTTGCTATTCTTTGGAACTCTGCATTCAGATGTTTATATCGTTCCTTTTCTCCTTTGCTTTCGCTTCTCTTCTTTTCACAGCCATTTGTAAGGCCTCCCCAGACAGCCATTTTGCTTTTTTGCATTTCTTTTCTATGGGAATGGTCTTGATCCCTGTATCCTGTACAATGTCATGAACCTCATTCCATAGTTCATCAGGCACTCTATCTATCAGATCTAGTCCCTTAAATCTATTTCTCACTTCCACTGTGTAATCATAAGGGATTTGATTTAGGTCATACCTGAATGGTCTAGTGGTTTTCCTTACTTTCTTCAATTTAAGTCTGAATTTGGCAATAAGGAGTTCATGATCTGAGCCACAGTGAGCTCCTGGTCTTGTTTTTGCTGACTGTATAAAGCTTCTCCATCTTTGGCTGCAAAGAATATAATCAGTCTGATTTCGGTGTTGACCATCTGGTGATGTCCATGTATAGAGTCTTCTCTTGTGTTGTTGGAAGAGGGTGTTTGTTATGATCAGTGCATTTTCTTGGCAAAACTCTATCAGTCTTTGCCTTGCTTCATTCCGTATTCCAAGGCCAAATTTGCCTGTTACTTCAGGTGTTTCTTGACTTCCTACTTTTGCATTCCAGTTCCCTATAATGAAAAGGACATCTTTTTTGGGTGTTAGTTCTAAAAGGTCTTGTAGGTCTTCATAGAACCATTCAACTTCAGCTTCATCAGCATTACTGGTTGGGGCATAGACTTGGATTACTGTGATATTGAATGGTTTGCCTTGGAAACGAATAGAGAGTTCTGTCGTTTTTGAGATTGCATCCAAGTGCTGCGTTTCAGACTCTTTTGTTGACCATGATGGCCACTCCACTTCTTCTGAGGGATTCCTGCCCACAGTAGTAGATATAATGGTCATCTGAGTTAAATTCACCCATTCCAGTCCATTTGAGTTCGCTGATTCCTAGAATGTCGACGTTCACTCTTGCCATCTTTTGTTTAACCACTTCCAATTTGCCTTGATTCATGGACCTGACATTCCAGGTTCCTATGCAATATTGCTCTTTACAGCATTGGACCTTGCTTCTATCACCAGTCACATACACAGCTGGTTATTGTTTTTGCTTTGGCTCCATCCCTTCATTCTTTCTGGAGTTATTTTTCCACTGATCTCCAGTAGCATACTGGGCACCTACTGACCTGGGGAGTTTCTCTTTCAGTATCCTATCATTTTGCCTTTTCATACTGTTCATGGGGTTCTCAAGGCAAGAATACTGAAGTGGTTTGCCATTCCCTTCTCCAGTGGACCACATTAATAGGAAAAGGAATACATCAAGGCTGTATATTGTCACCCTGTTTATTTAACTTATATGCAGAGTACATCATGAGAAACGCTGGGCTGGAAGGAGCACAAGCTGGAATCAAGATTGCCGGGAGAAATCTCAATAACCTCAGATATGCAGATGACACCACCCTTATGGCAGAAAGTGAAGAGGAACTAAAAAGCCTCTTGATGAAAGTGAAAGTGGAGAGTGAAAAAGTTGGCTTCAAGCTCAACATTCAGAAAACAAAGATCATGGCATCTGGCCCCACCACTTCATGGGAAATCGATGGGGAAACAGTGGAAACAGTGTCAGACTTTATTTTTCTGGGCTCCAAAATCACTACAGATTGTGACTGCAGCCTTGAAATTAAAAGACACTTACTCCTTGGAAGGAAAGTTATGACCAACCTAGATAGCATATTCAAAAGCAGAGACATGACTTTGCCAACAAAGGTCCGGCTAGTCAAGGCTATGGTTTTTCCTGTGGTCATGTATGAATGTGAGAGTTGGACTGTGAAGAAGGCTGAGAGCCGAAGAATTTTGAACTGTGGTGTTGGAGAAGACTCTTGAGAGTCCCTTGGACTGCAAGGAGATCCAACCAGTCCATTCTGAAGGAGATCAGCCCTGGGATTTCTTTGGAAGGAATGATACTAAAGCTGAAACTCCAGTACTTTGGTCACCTCATGCGAAGAGTTGACTCATTGGAAAAAACTCTGATGCTGGGAGGGATTGGGGGCAGGAGGAGAAGGGGACGACAGAGGATGAGATGGCTGGATGGCATCACTGACTCGATGGACGCGAGTCTCAGTGAACTTCGGGAGTTGGTGATGGATAGGGAGACCTGGCATGCTGCGATTCATGGGGTCGCAAAGAGTTGGACAGGACTGAGGGACTGATCTCATCTGACTCTCCAATGAGTCTAAAGAATGTCTGGAGGTTGTAAAGACCTCACCAGACCTACTCCCATAATTTACATTTTAAGATAACGGAATTAGTCAGAAGGTTTAATCCAGAGACTGTCCTCAAGCAGGATACATTATTGTTATATAATCCTAAGGAATGTAGAGAAAGAAAAAAAAGTTTGTCCTTTCTTCCTCCTTGAGAATTCCAGACCCCTCTCTCCTTGGGGACCCCTAGACTCCTTATCAACCTGCCTAGGAAATGACTCTCTCAAGAGGACACTCAAGACAGTGCAATACAGCTTGTTATGCCAGTGGGTCCAAGCGGAATCAGTTCCCAAAAAGGACCCTGATTTTTCTGAAAGGTCCAGTTTTATACCCTCCACTATGTGACATGTTAGCAAGCTGTTTGTTGTATATGACTGAGTTTTACAACAAATAGGTGCTAGGAAGACAAACAACTAAGGTTAAAGAGGGGGAAGAGTGATTATACATCAAGGGGGGATGTCTCCATGGTTAATGTAACAGGGGCAGCCTGACCTCAACTACAGTCTCCATTTGTCATCTGTAGGGAGGGAAGTCTCCAGGAGACCTGGTTTTTATTAGCAACAGTTTCCTCACTCTTGGGCAAAGTTCATGCCCAGTTCACATCTTGTCTTTTAAGATGGATGACAGGCTTGAAGATGAAGTCTCTCTTGCTTTTCTCACACTGGCTCCAACATTGGCTCCTTTTAAAATTAGAGAAACTAACACATTATTAAATCTAGAGCCCTCTCATGTAAACAACTGTTTTGTTGGTATCTATAAAACCAAAGTCAAATTAACCTGAGAACTAGAAAAAATGGTTTGGGAAGCATCTTTAGGATCTTCCCCTCAATGTCTGGTTTCCTTGTATTTTAAAATATTTTTCTACTATTATTAGTGGTCTCCCAAAAGAAAAAGAAAAAACATGTGTCAAATTTGCTTTATATTACTAGGATTATTGTTCAGAATTTCCAGAGAAACCAACAGGACGTCTCTTCTCTCTCAGAGAGAAAAATTTATTATATAGAGTTGGCATATGTGATTATGGAGATTCACAAATCCCAAAAGCTGCAGTTGGCAAGCTGCAGAAGTAGGAGAGCCATAGTATTGCTCCCGTTGGGGTGTTCTCAAGCTTCCCAGGTGGCACTAGTGGTAAAGAACCCAACTGCCAATGTAGGAGACATAAAAGACATGAGTTGAACCCTGGGTCTGGAAGATCCCCTGAAGGAGGGCATGGCAACCCACTCCAGTGTTCTTGCCTGGAGAATCCCATGGACAGAGGAGCCTGGCAGGCTACAGTCCATTGGTCTCAGAGTCAGATAGGACTGAAGTGACTTAGCCGGCACTCAAGACCCAGGAGGTTTTGATGTTTCAGTTCAAACCTGAAGGCAGAAAAACAATGATGTCTTTACTCAAAGGCAGTTAGATAGAAGGAATATCCTCATACTTGCTAGAGTGTCAGTCTTTTGTTTTATTCATGGCTGTAACCAATTGGATGGGGCTCCCTCATATTAGTAAAGGGAAATTGTTTTACTCAATTTACCTATTCAAATGTTAACTTCATCCAGAACACCCTTACATATACACCCAGATTAATGTATGATCAAAGGCCTAATCACCCTGTCCAGTTGAAACATAAAATTAATCATTGTACTAGGTAATAAGAAATTTGAAGATTTCTCAACTGTAGAACAGTCTTCAATATGCTAATGTACATTGCTAGCTTGCAGAGTATGAATATTTCAAAATATTTTCATAGTATAGTCCCTCTTTTTTTTTTTTTTAATTAAAAAGGAACAACAAAATAATGTCTCGAGTAATTGCCACAAAAAGTAGTTTGGAATATACAGCTGATGCTTGAACAACGTTAGGAGACTGATGCACTGACCCTCTCTACTCAGTCAAAAATCTGTGTATAAATTTACAGTTGGCCCTCAGTGTCTGCAGTTCTGCATCTGTGGATCTTACCAACACAGATTATGTCATACTGTAGAACATATTTACCTTAAAAAAAATCCATATATAATTGGGCCCCACAGTTTAAACTTACACTATTCAAGGGTCAACTGTATATACTTTCATCTCTGAATAATAGTCAGATAATGCTCTTGAGAAACCTATATGCAGGAAACCTATATGCAGGTCAGGAAGCAACAGTTAGAACTTGACATGGAACAACAGACTGGTTTCAAATAGGAAAAGGAGTACATCAAGGCTATATCTTGCCACCCTGCTTATTTAACTTATATGCAGAGTACATCATGAGGAACGTTGGGCTGGAAGAAGCACAAGCTGGAATCAAGATTGCTGGGAGAAATATCAATAACCTCAGATATGCAGATGACACCACCCTTATGGCAGAAAGTGAAGAGGAACTAAAAAGCCTCTTGATGAAAGTGAAAGAGGAGAGTAAAAAAGTTGACTTAAGGCTCAACATTCAGAAAATGAAGATCATGGCATCTTGTCCCATCACTTCATGGAAAATAGATGGGGAAACAGTGGAAACAGTGGCTGACTTTATTTTTCTGGGCTCCAAAATCACTGCAGATGGTGATTGCAGCCATGAAATTAAAAGAGGCTTACTCCTTGGAAGGAAAGTTATGACCAACCTAGACAGCATATTAAAAAGCAGAGATATTACTTTGCCAACAAAGGTCCATCTAGTCAAAGCTACGGTTTTTCCAGTAGTCATGTATGGATGTGAGAGTTGGACTGTGAAGAAAGCTGAGTGCCGAAGAATTGATGCTTTTGAACTGTGGTGTTGGGAAGACTCTTGAGAGTCCCTTGGACTTCAGGGAGATCCAACCAGTCCATTCTAAAGGAGATCAGTCCTGGGATTTCTTTGGAAGGAATGATGCTAAAGCTGAAACTCCAGTACTTTGGCCACCTCATGCAAAGAGTTGACTCACTGGAAAAGACTCTGATGCTGGGAGGGATTGGGGGCAGGAGGAGAAGGGGACGACAGAGGATGAGATGACTGGATGGTATCACCAACTCGATGGATGTGAGTTTGAGTGAACTTCGGGAGTTGGTGATGGACAGGGAGGCCTGGTGTGCTGTAATTCATGGGGTTGCAAAGAGTTGGACATGACTGAGTGACTGAACTGAATTACAAAAAATTCTAGTAGGAACAAATAGTCTATTTCTTCCCATTATCAAAATTCCAGAGACTTTACATGTGGAATTATAGTAAATTACAAACTATAATATCTTTCTTCAACTGCTCTTTGTCATGTTTAGCCAAATATATCAATATATCATCCTAAAGATTCAGGATTATTTATTTATCTAGCAACAAAAATGCAAATGGAGCTAATACTGGACTAACTTGTGCCCAAATAATGGTTCGTATGTTTCCAGCTCTTTTTTAGATGGCCTTTTACACACAGTGAATACTTCTGTATTTTAATGTTTCTTGTTAAACCCAATTATCTGATATTTTATTTATCATCTATGGGCCCCACTGGTTCTCTCTCTCTTCTGTACCAGAAAGTACCAAATGGAAATTCAAAATAATCTGGTAATATTACAGGTACATTTTCTATGAACAAATTGTTCCATTTTTTTTTTTTTTTTCTGATTTCATGAGGGGGCATATTGGAGATGGAATATTAAAGTTTAATATAATTCAACTATTTGTTCCATGAAAGTGTGTTCTCCCCCACTAAGTTCTTAAATAGACAACTGTTACATGAGTATAACCACTAAATTCTTACTATTTTATTCATTGAGAAAAAAAACAATTGTTTTACTCTTTTGGTAGTCTGGTTATATAGGTTTATTGATAGTCTTATACAAGTGTTCAGTAATATGATTAGGTCAGTGCATTTAAAACCCTAAATAAACATATTTTGACACTGCAAAATAAATCACAAGCTTTCTTTGGAAGATTTAATGTAATTACCCAGAGTATCTGTGATAATTATCAATTTGCTAAATTGACATAAACAAAACAAATAAACCCTTACATTTGAAATTTGAATTGCCAGGCAAGTAGTCATTTCCATGTTGATTAAATTACTGGATATCAATATTCTGTGATCCAATGGCTAGTCTTCAGTGGAATATTCTCAGAGTTTAAAATCTGTTTATGTCTAATTTCATACCTCTTTATGAAGCTTAATTGTTTCTAAAAGTGGTCTAGAACTCAAATATATATTTCTGATTTTCTTTTCATTACTCTTCTAGATACATGCCTCACCATATTAAAATCGCCTTATAGGTGTTCCCTTCAGAGTCATTATGTTCATTTTAACTGGTGAGCACATTGTGTAGGTTGAGATATGCAAATGAGAAGGTCTAATGAGACAATTTATAAGTTCCCTTAGTAAAGTCTCGCAAGTGAAATTGAACGTTGCTCAGTAGTGTCCAAGTCTTTGTGACCACATGGACTATACAGTCCATGAAATTCTCCAGGCCAGAATACTGGAGTGGGTGGCTGTTCCCTTCTCCAGGGGATCTTCCCAACCCAGGGATTGAACCCAGGTCTCCCCCATTGCAGGTGGATTCTTTACCAGTAGAGCCACCAGGAAAGCCCAAGAGTACTGGAGTGGGTAGTCCATGCCTTCTCCAGTGGATCTTCCTGACCCAGGAATCCAACAGGGGTCTCCTGCACTGCAGGTGAATTCTTTACCAGCTGAGTAAAGTCTTGAGGGAGATGAAAGAAAGAATACACAAAGAATACTAGAGAGATGGGGAAAGAGTAGAAATCAAGAGAGGGAGATAATTTTAGATGGTCACTAGCATCAGACTTTGCAGTGTGACATAACTGTAGTTACTGTGTTCAGTGTTAATTCTCTTCCGAGGATAATTTCTGAAAGATGTACTTTCATATCTCTTTTGTTTCCACTTCTGTTAGGCTGACCTCTTTTATATTAGTGGGATAATAGGCATACTTTGGAGAGGCTGCAGGTTCAGTTCAGGATCACTGGAATAATGTGAATATCATATTAAAGTGAGACATATGAAATTTTTGGTTTCTTAGTACATATAAAAACATATAGTTTATTAAGTGTGATAGCATTGTCTAAAATAATGTACATATCAGTTAAAATACTGCTAAAAAATGCTAACCACTATCTGAGCCTTCAGCAAGTTGCTTCTGCAACAGCAACATCAAAAATCACTGATTAAAGATCACCATAACAAATAAAAGAATAATAAAAAAGCTTGAAATACCATGCTGCTAAGTCGCTTCAGTCGTGTCTGACTCTGTGTGACCCCATAGACGGCAGGCCACCAGGCTCCCCGTCCCTGGGATTCTTCAGGCAAGAACATGGGAGAGGGTTGCCATTTCCTTCTCCAATGTATGAAAGTGAAAAGTGAAAGTGAAGTCGCTCAGTCGTGTCTGACTCCTAGCGACCCCATGGACTGCAGCCTATCAGGCTCCTCCATCCATGGGATTTGCCAGGCAAGAGTACTGGAGTGGGGTGCCATCGCCTTCTCCATAAGAATTACCAAAATGTGAGGCAGAGACAAGAAGTGAACAAATATTGTTAAAATGGCACCATTAGACTTGCTTGATGTAGGGTTGCCTCAAACCTTCATTTTGTTAAAAAAATAAAGAGCAATATCTGCAAAGTACAATGAAGTGAAGCGCAGTAAAATGAGGTGTGCTGGTATATATACAAGTTCAAAGCCTAGTATCTTTCCCCAAATCTTGTAGCTAGTAGAACAGTGACAGAGCCCAGTAATTTGGGCTTCTGTTCAAGAGAGTTTTCTATTACCCCAGAACTTGATTCTCCATTTACTCTTTTCCTTTATGTTTTTCCCACCTTTCTTAGGAGATCTTTAAGATATGTGTATTATATCCTTGTGGTGAAGAGAGTAGGATAGTTTTGCTAGGTAATTAACCGAGTAAATGAAATCTCTGGGAGATGCACCATTTTATTACTATGAAGACCAGGCTTTGGGGTGTATTGTGATAACAGTATGTTGAAACAATATGTGCTTTCAAAAAAGTCATGTTTACTAGATTAGTGGTAGTCCCCTTATCTGTATGGGATATCTTCCAAAATCCCCAATGGGAGCTTAAAACTGCTGATAGTACTGACTCCTATGTGTACTATGTCTTTTTCTTCAATATACATATCTGGGCATCCTTGGTGGCTCAGATGGCAAAGAATCTGCCTGCAATGCAGGAGACCTGGGTTCAATCCCTAGGTGAGGAAGATGCTCTAGAGGAGGGCATGGCAATCCACTCCAAGTGTACTTGCCTGGAGAATTCCATGGACAGAGGCGTGGGCTACACAGTCCATTGGGTCACAAAGAGTCAGACATGACTGAGCAACTAACACTATCAACACTACACTGAGTATATTTATTTTAATTTATACATTAGGCACAGAAAGAGAATATCTAGTATCTATCCAGTATTGCTACTCTTGTACTTTGGGGGCATTAAAAGTAAACTAAGGGTTATTTGAACAGAAGCACTGCAATACCTTGACAATCAATCTGGTAACAGAGACAGTTAGTTACATGAAGTGAATAGTGAATAAGGAGTGAAATTGGATGGACAAAGGGATGATTCAGGTCCAGAGCAGGATAGAGCAGGACGGCATGAGATTTCACCATGCTACTCAGAATGGCACACAATTTAAAACAGAAATTGTTTATTACTGGACTTTCCCATTTACTATTTTCATACCAAGGTTGATCACAGGTAACTGAAATCACAAAAATTGAAGCCATGGATAAAGGAGACTACTGTAGTAGGGCCAGAATTGCTAGGGCCAGAAAGGAAAAGAGATTATATTTCCTTGGCACTTTCTTTTGTTCCCTCAAGGAAGGACCACAGTGAAAAAGGCCTTTGTATTTTATTATTGTGCTAATAAAAGAAAAATGCCAGTTCATGTATTCTATCTGCTGTCTTAGAGCTATAAAACATTTATCTCAGGCTCAGCTTTAGATGGATATTTCTTCCCTTAATTTTATTCTACATCAGCAGAAAGAAGACAACTGGTAAATTCCTTGAGTAGCTAAAGATGGAATCCTTCACTTCTCTTACAAATCTGGGGATCACAGGCATTCAGTTCAGTTCAGTCGCTCAGTCGTGTCTGACTCTTTGCGACCCCATCAATTGCAGCACGCCCGGCCTCCCTGTCCATCACCAACTTCCGGAGTTCACTCAAACTCATGTCCATCGAGTCGGTGATGCCATCCAGCCATTTCATCCTCTGTCATCCCCTTCTCTTCCTGCCCCCAATCCCTCCCAGCATCAGGGTCTTTTCCAATGAGTCAACTCTTCGCATGAGGTGGCCAAAGTACTGGAGTTTCAGCTTTAGCATCAGTCCTTTGAATGAACACCTAGGACTGATCTCCTTTAGGATGGACTGATTGGACCTCCTTTAAGTCCAAGGGACTCTCAAGAGTCTTCTCCAACACCACAGTTCAAAAGCATCAATTCTTCCATGCTCAACTTTCTTCACAGTCCAACTCTCATATCCATACACGACCACTGGAAAAACCATAGCCTTGACTAGATGGACCTTTGTTGGCAAAGTAATGTCTCTGCTTTTTAATATGCTATCTAGGTTGGTCACAACTTTCCTTCCAAGGAGTAAGTGTTTTTTAATTTCATGGCTGCAATCACCATCTGCAGTGATTTTGGAGCCCAAAAAAATAAAGTCTGACACTGTTTCTACTGTTTCCCCATCTATTTCCCATTAGAACAATACAAAGTTCTTAGGAAGTACTGTTTTTCATGTTTTTTTTTTTAATATTATTCTTTTTCAGCTTATTCTCTATAATCTTTACAATTGATCAAAACAATATATGATATGGTGTTTTTCTCTCATTAGAATATAACATACAACTATGCCTAAAACAACTTCAATAGCAATAATTAATCATGTATCTTTCCTTTTTGTCTATCTGTCTCTCTGTCATCACTCATTTTGCACCATGCACTGCTCTATGATTGGGCACTATTATTATTTCCTTTAACTGATGAGGAAAGGAAGCACTGACAGAATATTTACTGTAAATAAATTTTATAGTCACACAGATAAATTCACTATTATAGGCTAGTCAATTATGTATGAGTTTGCTAAATTTTCCTTCATTTTATCTAACCTACCAGAAAGATAATCATGCATATAATTTATCTTCAGAGACATGATATATATTTAATTTTGGATACAAATCATTAATTTCACCTGCTTTAATTTTTGACTCACATCTCTATTAAAATACATTATTAGAGTATATCCTATCATAAAGACATTGTATCATTACATATAATAGAAAAATTTTAAACATAAATGTTCATAAAACTAATTAACTGAATTATGACACATCTATACATACAGTATTATATAGCCATTAATGCAGTCATTTTCAAGAATGTTCATATCATAAGGCAATAAAGGGCATAAAATTGAATGAAATTTTGGTATTTAGTTAATATAAAGTAAAATCAGCTTTACATGGACATGACATTCATTATAAAGGTACATATATGTATATGCATGTAGATAAAAATAATGGAAAGAAATACTCTGAAGAAGCTGTGGGTGGTTATCATTAGAGGGTGGGACCGTGGAAAATTGTTATTTATGTCTTCATACACTTTATTTGTCTAATTTTATGCTATATATATAACCAATAAAATTGAAAACACTTTTTATTACTTGTCTCAAATGTTCTTTGTAGGTTATTATTTCTGAATAATTTAAGGTAGTAGTTGCAATAAAGTTTAATAAAAGGTATATTAATCTTACATTTAGGAGACATATTGTTGACTTCTGTCTCTCATATGAAAATTTGAAGTTGTTTTCAAAATAAATTTAGGATTATCTCTAAACCTACTTAAATAAAATTAACCTATAATTGTCATCTATAAAACTATAATTTTAATCAAAGAAATTATAGAAATTTTATGAAAATGTTATATAGTTTTTTTCTGATATAGAATACTTAAAATATAAAAATTCTATTTGATATGATTGATTATAAAATTTACATACATTAAAAATATTCCTTCCCTTTTGAAAAAAGGAAAGTCATGCAAAAGCATATTACTACATGTGTGTTAGGTATCCTCTGGAGAATAACATGAAGTTTTTGCTCATTCACTCTTCATTATTAAACTACCTGAATCTGTCTTTCTAGAATGAGACTCGTGGTGAGAATGGAGCTTCTGAAGAAAGTCAACATACAGAGTTATTCAAGTAATAGGAAGTTTTTAATTATACAGATTTTTACCTCCATGGTTAAATTTCTTCCTAGATACTTTGCTATATTTGATTCTTTTGAGAATTGGATAGTTTTCTATTTCAAATGTTTTATTATTAATGGATAAGAAGATGATTGATTTGTTGATTTTATAATCCACAACTTTGTTGAATTTGTTAATTTATTCTAGCAAGTTATTCATGAAATCATTAGGATTTTCTACAGATAAGGTCATATCATCAGTAAAGACAATCATGAAGTGAAGTGAAATCGCTCAGTCGTGTCTGATTCTTTACAACTCCATAGACTGTAGCTTACCAAGCTCCTCCGTCCATGGGATTTTCCAGGCAAGAGTACTGGAGTGGGTTGCCATTTCCTTCTCCAGAGGATCTTCCCCACCCAGGGTGAACCCAGATCTCCTGCACTGTAGGCAGATGCTTTACCATCTGAGCCATACTTTTAATTTCATTTCCTTGCTTTATCACAGTAGCTAAGACTTCTAGTACTGTGTTAAGTAGGTGCAATAAGAGTAGGCAACCTTGTCATATTCCAGATCATAAAGGATCATTCCTATCATGAAATTACTTGATATTTTGTCAAATGTGTTTTTGTCATCTTTTGATATGATCAGATGATTTTTTAAAATTCTGTTAACACATTGACCAGAGACAGATTAATACATCTTCTGTTATCTGAATGTTATTGACTAGAGATGTTCCAAAATTCACTTACATAATAAATAACCAGCCACAAGCAATAGTTTCTACAAAAATCCCCCAGTCAATAATGTGTTAATATGGCCTATCACATTGGCTGATTTTATATGATGAACCATCCTTGCATTACAGATATACCCCCCACTTGTTTATGGTACATTGCATTTTTAATGTGTTGGTGAATTTGGTATCAAATAGTTTGTTGAGATTTTTTGCATGTATATCCATCAGATATCACTGATATTGGTCTGCAGTTTGAGTTTCCTTATTTGGTTTTGTATGAGGTTAATGTTGGCCTCATAAAATGAATTTGGAAGCATTCTAATTTTTGCAAGATTTTTAAGAAGGGCTAGCAATAGTTCTTAAAGGTTTGATATTATTCACCAGTGAAGCCATATTGTTCTAAAGTTTTATGCACTAGAAGGTTTTTGATACCTGTTTCAGTCTCTTTACTCATTATTCAGATTTTCTATTTTTTCTATTTTTTCCCCATTTCTGGATTTTTATTTATTTCTTTTTTAAATTTTATTTTATTTAACTTTACAATATTGTATTGGTTTTGCCATATGACTCAGCCTTAATAGGTTGTATATTTCTAGAAATTTATCAATTTTTTTCTGTTATCCAATTTATTGGCACATAGTTGTTCATTGTAGTCTGTGGTATCAGTTACAATGCCTTCTATTTCTGACTTTAATTTTTTTATATATTTTTTAGTCCGGCCAGAAGTTTGTCAACTTCGTTTTAGTTCAGTTCAGTCACCCAGTCGTGTCTGACTCATTGTGACCCCATGAACTGCAGCACGCCAGGCCTCCCTGTCCATCACCAACGCCTGTAGTCCACCCAAACCCATTTCCATCTCATTGAAAAAGACTCTGATGCTGGGAGGAATTGGGGGCCGGAGGAGAAGGGGATGACAGAGGATGAGATGGCCGGATGGCATCACTGACTCGATGGACGTGAGTCTGAGTGAACTCCGGGTGTTGGTGATGGACAGGGAGGCCTGGCGTGCTGCAATTCATGGGGTCGCAAAGAGTCGGACACGACTGCATGACTGAACTGAACTGAACTGAATGATATAGTGGTTTTCTCCACTTTCTTCAATTTCAGTCTGAATTTGGCAATAAGGAGTTCATGGTCTGAGCCACAGTCAGCTCCCAGTCTTGTTTTTGCTGACTGTATAGAGCTTCTCCATCTTTGACTAAAAAATATATAATCAATCTGATTTCAGTGTTGACCATCTGGTGATGTCCATGTGTAAAGTCTTCTCTCTTGTGTTTTTGGAAGAGGGTGTTTGCTATGACCAGTGCGATCTCTTGGCAAAACTCTCTTAGCCTTTGCCCTGCTTCATTCTGTAACTCAAGGCCAAATTTGACTGTTACTCCAGGTTTTTCTTGACTTCCTACTTTTGCATTCCAGTCACCTATAATGAAAAGGACATCTTTTTTGAGTGTTAGTTCTAGAAGGCCTCATAGGTCTTCATAGAACTGTTCAACTTCAGCTTCTTAGGCATTACTGGTTGGGGCATAGACTTAGATTATCGTGATATTGAATGGTTTGCCTTGGAAACGAACAGAGACCATTTTGTCATTTTTGCGATCACATCCAATGGCACCCCACTCCAGTACTTTTGCCTGGAAAATCCCATGGCCAGAGGAGCCTGGTAGGCTGCAGTCCATGGGGTCGCTAAGAGTCGGACACAACTGAGCAACTTCACTTTCACTTTTCACTTTCCTGCATTGGAGAAGGAAATGGCAACCCACTCCAGTGTTCTTGCCTAGAGAATCCCAGGGACGGGGGAGCCTGGTGGGCTGGCATCTATGGGGTCACACAGAGTCGGACATGACTGAAGTGACTTAGCATAGCCAAGTACTGCATTTCAGACTCTTTTGTTGACTATGATGGCTACTTCATTTCTTCTAAGGGATTCCTGCCCACAGTAATGGAGATAATGGTCATCTGAGTTAATTCACCCATTCCAGTTCATCTTAGTTTGCTGATTCCTAGAATGTTGATGTTCACTCTTGTCATCTTCTGTTTGACCACTTCCAATTTGCCTTGATTCGTGGACCTAGCATTCCAGGTTTCTATAGAATATTGCTCTTTACAGCATTGAACCTTGCTTCTCTCACCAGTCCCATCCACAACTTGGTATTCTTTTTGCTTTGGCTCCATCCCTTCATTCTTTCTGGAGTTATTTCTCCACTGATCTCTAATAGCATATCGGGCATCTACCGACCTGGTGAGTTCATCTTTCAGTGTCCTATCTTTTTGCCTTTTCATACTGTTCATTGGGTTCTCAAGGCAAGAATACTGAAGTGGTTTGCCATTCCCTTTTCCAATGGTCCACATTCTGTAAGACCTCTCCACCATAACCCGTCCATCTTGGGTGGCCCCACAAGGCATGGCTTAATTTCATTGAGTTAGACAAGGCTGTGGTCCGTGTGATCAGATTGGCTAGTTGTCTGTGATTGTGGTTTCCATCTGTCTGCCCTCTTATGCCCTCTCTTACTTGGGTTTCTCTTACCTTGGATGTGGGGTATCTCTTCGCAGTTGCTCCAGCATAGTGCAGCTGCTGCTCCTTACCTTGGACGTGTAGTAGCAACTCTCAGCAACTGCCCCGACCTCAGACATAGGGTAGGTCCTCTTGGCTGCTGCCCCTGACCTTGGACGTGTGGTAGCTCCTCTCAGCCACGGCCCTCGATCTCGGACGTGGGGCAGCTCCTATCAGCCGCAGCCCTTGACCTCATACATGGGGTAGCTCCTCTCAGCCGCTGCCCCTTACCTCATATAAACTTTATCTTTTCAAAATACCACTTAGTTTCATTGGTTGTTTCTATTACTTTTTGGGGTTTCTATTTCATTTATTTCTCCTCTTTGTTATTTCCTTCCTTCTATTAGTTATGGGTTTAGTTTGCTATTTTTTCCTTCTTGCCTGAGGTATATAGTTGCATTGTTTGAGATTTCTTTTTACCTAAAGTAATCATTTATCACTGTAAGATTTTCCCTTTGCAGCATTCCATAGATTTTGATATACTATGTTTCAATTTTTATTTCATATTTTTGATTTCTCCTTTTTTAGCCATTGGTTTTTCAAATCTAGGTTGTTTAATTTTCACATGTTTGTGAATTTTCCAGCTTTCTTCCTGTTGATGATTTCTAGTTTTATATCATCATGGCTGTAAATGATACGTGATATGATTTCAGTCTACCCAATTTGTAAACACCTGTTTTGTGACCTATTATATGATCTATTTTAGGGAATGTTCTGTGTGCACAGAAAGTATGTGTATTCTGCTGCTGTCAAGTGGAATGTTCTATGTTAGTATTAGGTTCAATTGATCCAAAGTATGAATCAAGTTCAATTTTACCTTGTTGATTTCCTGTCTGTTTGCTCTATTCACTATTGCAAGCAGAGTACTGAAGATTCCTACTATTATTTTATTACCTCCTTGTTCCTTCAGATCTTTTAGTATTTGTCTAACATTTAGATGCTTCGATACTGGGTGTAACTTTTTATCATTGTTATATCTTCTTGATAAATTGACCTCCTCATCAGTATAAAATAACCTTTATTTCCTGTTAGCTATTTTAGGCTTAAAGTCCATTTTTTAAATGATATAAAACTACCTCATTTTATTTTTTGGTTTCTATTTTCTCATGTATTTATTCCATGTCTTTGCTTTGAGCCAACATGTATTCTTAAAACCTAAGTAAATCTTGTAGGCAGCATATAGTTTAAGATTTATTTAAATCTATGTAGCCAGTGTATATATTTTGATTATAATTCAATCTATAATTAGGTTAATTATTAATTGGTAAGGACTTACTACTGCCATCTTACTATTTTCTGTTTGCAGGTAGTTCCCTTGTTCCTTTCATCCTCTCTTGATGCCTTCCTTTCTGAGTTGAAGATTTTCTGAAGTGGTATGCTTTGATTCCCTTCTCTTTATCTTGTGTGAATCTACTCCTCTCTTTTATTTCCCTGCACATATTTCTGGTGTCACGATTTACATATCTTAATATTGTGTATTCCTTAACAGATTATTGTAGCTATAGCTATATTTAATACTTTGTTCTTTAACATTTATACTAAAGTAGTTAATACAACCCTATGATGTAACAGTGTATTTTGAATCTGACCATGTGCTTACCTATACTGGTGTGCTGTATATTTTCATGTTTTCACCAGTTAGTTTCTATTCACTTCACCCTGAAGATCTCCTTTCAGCATTTTTTATAATGAGAGTTTAGTGATAGTGAATTCCTTCAGGTTATGTTTTTTTAAGAAAGTTTTGTTTATCTTCATTAATGATAGATAACTTTGCTACATAAAATGTTATTGATTTTTGTTAGGGGATATAGGCTGGGTTCTCCAACGTCACCATTTTAATTGAAGTGATATATTATTGACGATCAAGAAATAATTGTTGAATAAATATCAAGGTTTAAACATATTTCAATTTATAGATATTTTTTCTTTTATTATAGCCTCAAATTGTGATTCTTGAAAATTTGGAACAATGTGAATAAACTTACATCAGTGATACCATGAAATATATTTTGGGAAGCTTAGCCTTAGCTCAAGTACCAACAGAGATTTTTTTGGTGATGCTTTTGTTTATAATGTAATCATGTACTTGCTCTCTGAGATCAGAATTATATCAAATCAGTTGAAATCTAGTGAAGGAAAAATGAAATACTATTGAAGAATATAGAAAATAATGAAAAAAATTAAAAATTAAAAAAATATATGTCGAGGTACATTATGTCAATGTAAAGAATATTATATGAACCCAACTCTGAAGATTTTCTGTTCAATACGATGCTATAATTACATAATGCAACTTCCTAAAAAATAGTAACAAATAGGTATTATTTTAAGGTAAATATCAGGAAGAGTAATGTTGAGAAATATGCAGATTAACCAAAAATAGGAGTAGTGAATCAGACTTACATTTAGTTTACTTCTTTACAAAGAAAGCAAAGAGTAATGTTAGGGCAGTTATCTTGATAATTTATTAAAAAAAGAAAAAAGAAAAAATCTCCCATTGATAGGAATATAGGTTCAGCTGCTTTATTTTAGAACCAGGTTTATTTTTGATCAGTAGCCTGTGTAATCTGGCTGAACTACGGAACTATTCTCTCTTCTAATACATTTCATTATTTATTACAGACAGATTTAAATGATAAATACTAGAGTTTAATTCTGATTTCAGTAGTCAAAGAATAAATGAAGTGTACCAGTGAGGTCTATAATTGCATTTATTCCTCCAACTATGTAAAAATTTTTATTAAATGCAAGATACTTAGCAACATGATTTATTCTTCTGCAAAATAAATTACTTCACTGGCTAAATGCTTAACCTGAACTTTGTTGTATGTGGTAATCTCGCTGGGAATACTTGAATTTTCCTTTTGGAGACCATAGAAGTTCAAGTCACAAAATACAAGAAGGCATAGGAAGAGGAGAGATGGAGAGACTGTAGAAATATAAACTATTAAAATGACAAAGTACACCCTCCCCAAGCACTGAGTATCATGCATTGAACCTGGACTGGTGGATTGATGTTGATATATGGCAAAACCAATACAGTATTGTAAAGTTAAAAAATAAAAAATAATAATAAAAATAAATAAATAAATAAAGTGACAAAGTAGAGGTAAAAATCACCAAGACTGGGCTGGTTCCTAACAGCAGATTGTGGCATGTCAGTAGTTGTTGGTACTATTGCAATATTCATAAGTGAATCAGTTGTTCAATTCAGTTCAGTCGTGTCTGACTCTTTGTGACCCCATGAATCACAGCACACCAGGCCTCCCTGTTCATCATCAACTCTCAGAGTTCACCCAAACTCATGTCCATGGAGTCAGTGATGCCATCCAGCCATCTCATACTCTGCCATCCCCTTCTCCTTCTGCACGCAATCCCTCCCAGCATCAGAGTCTTTTCCAATGAGTCAACTCTTCGCATGACGTAGCCAAAGTACTGGAGTTTCAGCTTTAGCATCATTCCTTCCAAAGAAATCCCAGGGCTGATCTCCTTCAGAATGGACTGGTTGCATCTCCTTGCAGTCCAAGGGACTCTCAAGAGTCTTCTCCAAAACCACAGTTCAAAAGCATCATTTCTTCAGCACTCAGCTGTCTTCACAGTCCAACTCTCACATCCATACATGACTACTGGAAAAAACATAGCCTTGACTAGACAGACCTTTGTTGGCAAAGTAATGTCTCTACTTTTGAATATGCTATCTAGGTTGGCCATAAGTTTTTTTCCAAGGAGTAAGTGTCTTTTAATTTCATGGCTGCAGTCACCATCTGCAGTGATTTTGGAGCCTAAAAAAATAAAGTCTGACACTGTTTCCACTGATTCCCCATCTATTTTCCATGAAGTGATGATCTTCGATTTCTGAATGTTGAGCTTTAAGCCAACTTTTTCACTCTCCACTTTCACTTTCATCAAGAGGCTTTTGAGTTCCTCTTCACTTTCTGCCATAAGGGTGGTGTCATCTGCATATCTGAGGTTATTGATATTTCTCCCGGCAATCTTGATTCCAGCTTGTGCTCCTTCCAGCCCAGCATTTCTCATGATGTACTCTGCATAAGTTAAATAAGCAGGGTGACACTATATAGCCTTGATGTACTCCTTTTCCTATTTGGAACTTCAGCAATATGTGAACCGTGAACTTCCTGATGTTCAAGTGGGTTTTAGAATAGGCAGAGGAACCAGAGATCAAATTGCCAACATCCTCTGATAATGGAAAAAGCAAGAGAGTTCCAGAAAAACATCTATTTCTGCTTTATTGACTATGCCAAAGCCTTTGACTGTGTGGATCACAATAAACTGTGGAAAATTCTGAAAGAGATGGGAATACCAGACCACCTGACCTGCCTCTTGAGAAATCTGTATGCAGGTCAGGAAGCAACAGTTAGAACTGGACATGGAACAACAGACTAGTTCCAAATAGGAAAAGGAGTACATCAAGGCTGTATATTGTCACCCTGCTTATTTAACTTATATACAGAGTACATCATGAGAAATGCTGGACTGGAAGAAACACAATCTGGAATCAAGATTGCCGGGAGAAATATCAATAACCTCAGATATGCAGGTGACACCACCCTTATGGCAGAAAGTGAAGAGGAACTAAAAAGCCTCATGATGAAAGTGAAAGGGGAAAGTGAACAAGTTGGCTTAAAGCTCAACATTCAGAAAACAAAGATCATGGCATATGGTCCCATCACTTCATGGGAAATAGATGGGGAAACAGTGGAAACAGTGTCAGACTTTATTTTAGGGGGCTCCAAAATCACTGCAGATGGTGACTGCAGCCATGAAATAAAAAGACGTTTACTCCTTGGAAGGAAAGTTATGACTAACCTAGATAGCGTATTGAAAAGCAGAGACATTACTTTGGCAACAAAGGTCCGTCTAGTCAAGACTATGGTTTTTCCAGTAGTCATGTATGGATGTGAGAGTTGGACTGTGAAGAAGGCTGAGCACCGAAGAATTGATGCTTTTGAACTGTGGTGTTGGAGAAGACTCTTGAGAGTCCCTTGGACTGCAAGGAGATCCAACCAGTCCATTCTGAAGGAGATCAGCCCTTCGATTTCTTTGAAAGGAATGATGCTAAAGCTGAAACTCCAGTACTTTGGCCACCTCATGCGAAGAGATGACTCATTGGAAAAGACTCTGATGCTGGGAGGGATTGGGTGCAGGAGGAGAAGGGGATGACAGAGGATGAGATGGCTGGATGGCATCACTGACTCTATGGACCTGAGTCTGAGTGAACTCCGGGAGTTGGTGATGGACAGGAATTCCTGGCATGCTGCGATTCGTGGGGTCGCAAAGAGTGGGACACAACTGAGCGACTGATCTGATCTGATTGTTTCATGTCCAGTTCTGACACTGTTTCCAGTGTTTCCCCCTCTGTTTCCCATGAAGTGATGGGACTGGATGCCATGATCTTAGTTTTCTGAATGCTGAGCTTTAAGCCAACTTGTTCACTTTCCCCTTTCACTTTCATCATGAGGCTTTTTAGTTCCTGTTCACTTTCTGCCATAAGGGTGGTGTCATCTGCATATCTGAGGTTATTGATATTTCTCCTGGCAATCTTGATTCCAGCTTGTGCTTCCTCCAGCCCAGCATTTCTCATGATGTACTCTGCATAGAATTAAATAAGCAGGATGACAATATACAGCCTTGCCGTACTCCTATTCCTATTTGGAACCAGTCTCTTGTTCTATGTCCTGTTCTAACTGTTGCTTTCTGATCTGCATACAGGTTTCTCAAGAGGCAGGTCAGGTGGTCTGTTAATCTTATCTCTTTCAGAATTTTCCACAGTTTATTGTGATCCACACAGTCAAAGGCTTTGGCATAGTCAATAAAGCAGAAATAGATGTTTTTCTGGAACTCTCTTGCTTTTTCCATTATCAGAGGATGTTGGCAATTTGATCTCTGGTTCCTCTGCCTTTCTAAAACCAACTTGAACATCTGGAAGTTCGTGGTTCATGTATTGCTGAAGCCTGGCTTGGAGAATTTTGATCATTACTTTACTAGCGTGTGAGATGAGTGTCATTGTGCAGTAGTTTGAGCATTCTTTGGCATTGCCTTTCTTTGGGATTGGAATGAAAACTGACCTTTTTCAGTCCTGTGGCCACTGCTGAGTTTTCCAAATTTGCTGGCATATTGAGTGCAGCACTTTCACAGCATCGTCTTTCAGGATTTGAAATAGCTCCACTGCAACTCCATCACCTCCACTAGCTTTGTTCATAGTGATGTTTTCTAAGGCCCACTTGACTTCACATTCCAGGATGTCTGGCTCTGGGTGAGTGATCACACCATCTTGTGTCCATGATCATGTGTTCACAACAACAAATCAGTTGTATCACTACTATATTCTTCTTAAATATTTATATTGTTGAGAAGATTGTTTCGGAGAAGGCAATGGCACCCCACTCCAGTACTCTTGCTTGGAGAATCCCAGGGACGGGGGAGCCTGGTCGGCTGCTGTCTATGGGGTCGCACAGAGTCAGATACAACTGAAGTGACTTAGCAGCAGAAGACTGTTTAAACACTCTGTTCCTCAGTTTTCCTATACTTTATAAGTGGATATTGATAATTTTCTCACTTAAGTGTCATGAACAATGAGAACAGGATATTTTACCAAGTTCTTCATACAAATTAGGCATTACCAAATGTTTGCTGCCTTTACTCTTGTAAGAGCTCCATAATGAAAAAAGGTGTGAGAGGTTTGAACTCATAAGCTAGTGGTGGCTTTTAATGTGATTCATTTGCATGTTTTACTCAATCACCCTCTATTGAAGCAATTTAGGGTTTTAATATTTGATAACTTAATTAATTTTATTGGAGTACAGTGGATTTACAATGTGTTGTTAGTTTCTCCTGTATAGCAAAGTGAATACGTTTTATATATATATATATACATATATATATATATGTATATACATATGTATATATATATACTGTTTTTAAGACTCTACTGTTATATAGGTCATTGCAGAATAGAGTTCCCTGTGCTGTACAGTAGGTTCTTATTAGGTATCAACTCTATATAGAGTAGTGAGTATCTGTCAATTCCAATCTCCCAGTTTACCCCTCAACTCGTCCTTTCCCCTATGTTTACTTTCCTCGTTTGTGACTATTTGTTTTGTAAATAGGTTCATTTGCAGCATTTTTGTAGGTTCTACATATGAGATATATGGTATTTGTCTTTCTGATTTACTCCACTCAGTATGACAATCTCTACGTCCATCTGTGTCACTGCAGATAACGTTATTTTGTTCTTTTTATGATTGAATAATAGTCCATTGTGTGTGTGTATATATATACCACTCATCTTTATTCATTTCTCCATTAATGGACATTTAGGTGGTTTCCATGTCCTGGCCATTGTAAATAGTGTGCAATGGACACTGGGGTGCATATATCTTTTCCAATTATAGTTTACTCTGAATATATGTCCAGTAGTGGGACTGTTCATACAGAGGTCTACAACACTCTACAACCTTGGATAACAATAAGAATATGTTGATTTATCTTCTTAACTCTTTCCCTTTTAATGGAGTGATAAATTGAGAGAGATTGATTGAAATTATTAGAGTTCTTCTATATAAACATGTATCTGTTAGAGAAAAACACACAAATAAATGAAACATCTGCCAAACAGCAATACAAAAACACTGAATAGTAATCTAAATATGTAGGTTAAAAAAGCAATTCTCTAATTTTTTTTTAGCTTTATCACAGGGCTTGCAAACACTAATTTAAAAGTCTGCAGCTATTTATCTCATTGTCTGTATATACCTATATGATCGATGCATGCTATTCCCTAAAAGTTCTCATGTAGGTTGCTCATAGGAAGATCTGCTTTATGTTTGACTATGTCTGAAAGCCTTTAGACACCAGCCTCTTTATATACATCCATGATGTGTTCACTACTCATTCCTTATTTTGTCAAGAGCCAAAGGAAAGGATCCCTACTTATATTTTTAGTAAAATACCTCAGAGGCATGTTTTCCACTTGGTTCCATTCTATTACCAGTTCTGATAAGCTCCAATTTCATCTTTGATATCACACATCAAGTTATAATACCTCCTTTCAAGACAAGCTCGATAATTTTTATTTTTCTCTCTTGTACTCTTATTTCAGTTCTGAGATTCTATTTTGTGCTTTGGATAAATTATTCTTTCAGATTCAGAAATCTATACTTGGATTTCAAGCACCCATTTACAAATTATCTTGGGATGTTGTCCTTTCCCTGGGAATGATTTTTGGTTGGTCTTTTTTCATTTTCATGTTGTATGTGTTTATACTTGGATTATGGAATGAACACCAGACTGAAACAAGTGCTGAGATTATGATTGGCTATCAATTCTTATAGGAACTAAAACTTAGTTTCCTATCTGTGGTTGAGAATATAGCTGTGTTCATACTTTTTCTTTATTCCTCTGGACTTATAAACAAAATGGACGCAAAAGGCAGCTATCAGTTTGATTTTTGAAATGTGTGATAACAACATAATATCTAGGACAGAGAGATATGAGGCATACCCTCCCTGATACACCTTTAGGGTCGTTGGCCAGTTGTAACTGACTTTTGTTGTTTTCTTAGTCATTTAAAGTAGAATCCATAAAAGTTGTAATGTGTCAAAACTACTTTAAAATTATGAGGTCTGGTACCAATAAGTCAACATTCTTTTATGTCTGGTGATCCTGGCCAATTGACTGAGATGGAGATTCTTTCTTTGGTTTAATCATGTAGCATTTATCAAGCATTATATAACAGTAAGAAACTGTGAGTGAGTTAAATATTTAACATTTTTGGCATGTGCCCTTCAGGAAGTTTTCTCACTGTGCATCTGATATGCACATATGAAAAATTAAATAACAGAATAAAGCAATTATATGCCAGATGTCATAAGCCATTATGTGATTAAGCCTCCAATGAAGGCAAAATTTTGGTTAGGCTTCTTAATTGGTACAAAAGTATATCAACCTCTCAGTGTGTTAACTATCATGACTGCCTTTTGTAAGTCCAAGTTTATAAACACTACAGGCCTTGTCATAGAATGCACCTGTCTGCTCTTATGACATGTTTAGTTTAGAGACATTCCATTTATAGAAAATATATGAAATATGTGGTTCATCCATTGTGTGTTATCTTTTTCTGTGATCTATACTTTTTCATGACTTAATGACTAAACCACCACCACCACCACCACCATACTTTTTCAAGCCAGTCCACTATTATAACTTATACTTGGTCTGCTGAAAGAATCATGTTTCCTAAACTTCAGTTTAATGTTAAAATGTGGCTTTTATCCAAGGGCACTAGAAGCGGCAGCTATGTGAATCTCCTTACTGCATCAGAATGGCTGTCAGGAATGTTATTCAGGAAACTGTTCATAATATTCTTCAGGTTTTCTTTTATGAAGGCTCAGAAAGGAAAATTATTTTAGAGAATGGTGTCACAAATCTTTGCTTTCACTAAAAATTCTGAGTTCTCTCTTTTTAACAACAATAAAACCAACCCCATCTTCCTATATTTGTTGTTGTCAGGAAGTTAAGTGCAGAATTTGAAACCTATGTCGCTTCAGTAAAGAAGTTACTTCAAATGTTATCTGAAAAGGAGGGTGACACAAAGATAAGGAAAGGTAAAAGAAAATAAGGAAGGAAAAAAGATACAAATGAAAAGGATAGAATTTACTTCACTTATCTCCTTGTACCAAATTCACATGCAAAATAATTATAAACATCCCCTGGGAATAAGTGTTCAAAGCAATTTCTACCTAATTAAAATTGGCATGGAAACGTGTAAAGTTGAACATACAGGTGAATCATTTTAATGACTTTTTCTCAGAATAATCATTATGGCAAATGGTATATAATCACTGGATTGGTGAAATACAAGATAGTCACTAACTAGTTTCTCTTCTTTCTAAGCAATCTCAGTGATTTAAATAATATTTCTATACACTAACAATAAAATATGTAACAAGCAAACAAATAATTCTCATTTACAACAGCATCAAAAATAATAAAATACTTATTACTAAGTCTAACCAAGGTGATGAAAGACCTCTACACTGAATATTGTAAGACACTGACAAAAGAAATTGAAGATGACACAAATAAATGGAAACATATCCATGTTCATAGATGAGAAGAATCAATATCATTAAAATGTCTGTAGTAGCCAAAGCAATCTATTTGTTGTTGTTCAGTCGCTCAGTCATGTCCAACTCTTTGTGACTCCATGGACTGCAACATGCCAGACTTCCCTGTGAAGTCAATAAAACCCCTGTCAAGATTTCAACAGGAATGTTTCCAGAATTAGTAAAAAAAAAAAAAAAAAATTCTAAAATTTTATGAAGCTGCAGAGGCACCTGGAAAGACAGACTAACCAAAGTAATCCTAAGAAAAACAGAACTGGAAGCATTATACTTCCTGACTTCAGACTATATTACAAATCTATAGTAATCAAAACAATATGGTGTAAGCATAAAAAACAGACACATAAACTAATGGCAGAGAATAGAGAGCTCAGAAATGAGTCCATGCATACATATACCAACTCATATTTGACAAAGGGGCCAAGAACACTCAATAGGGGAAAGATAGTTTCTTCAATAAATGTTGCTGAGAAAACAGCATAAACATATGCTAAGTAAAGAAACTAGAGCCCTTTTTTTACATCCCTCACCAAAATTAACCCAGATGGATTAAAGACTTAAACATATTTAAGACTTGAAATCATAAAACTCCTAGAAATAAGCGTAGGGAAAAATTGCCTTAACACTGGTCTCAATAGTAATCCCCTTGATATGAGTGACAGCAAAAGCTCAAACAGCAAAAGCGACAAAAACCTGCTGCTGTTGCTGCTAAGTTGCTTCAGTGGTGTCTGACTCTCTGTGACTCCATGGACGGCAGCCCACCAGGCTCCCCCGTCCCTGGGATTCTCAAGGCAAGAACACGAGTGGGTTGCCATTTCCTTTTCCAATAACAAATACCTAAGTGAAACTAAACCAAATGAGTTCTACAGAGCAAACAGAACAATTAACAAAATGAAAATGCAGACTATGGAATGGGAGAAAATCTTTGCACATCATATATCTGATAAGGGGTTAATATCCAAACTATGAAGAACTCAACAGCAAACAAACCCCAACAACCTATTAAATGGGCAGCAGAACTGAATAGACATGGAAATGGCCAACAGAATTTTCTATATATAAGATCATATTATCAGCAAAGGCAATTTTACCTCTTCTATTCTTTTTATATGTTTTTCTTACTTAATTGCTATGGTTAGAAGGTAAAGTCATTTGCTAAATAGGAGTACTATTAGTGGGCACCCTTGTCTGTCCTGATCTTAGAGGAAAAGCTTTCAGCTTTTCATCACTGAGGATGAGGGGACTGTGACTGTGTCATATACGGCTTTATTTGGTTGAAGTTGTTTTCCTGTATGTACCTTCTATACTCAATGTGTTGAGCATTTCTTATCATGAAATGATACACTTTGCCAAGTGCTTTTTTTGCATTTGAGGTGATCATAAGACATTTTCCATTCTTTTAACGTGGTAAATCGCATTTGTTGACTTGTGTGTGTGGAACCAATCTTGAATCCCAGGGATAAATTCAGCTTTATCATGGTGAAGATCCTTTTAATTTGAAGTTGAATTCACTTTGCTAATATTTTGATAGAAATTTTGTATCTTTAGGTATATACATCAGGAATATTGTAATTTTCTTGTAATATATTATCTGACATTAGTATCAGGGTAATGTGGGCCTTGTAAAATGAGTCTGGGTGTTCCTGCTACAATTATTTGGAAGAATTTAAGTGTAATTGACATTATTTTCAATTTTGGTAGAATTCACCAGTGAAATCATCTGGTTCTGCCTTTTCTTCGTTTTTGGAGATTTTTGATTAACTTATTTAATATATTTAATCAATATAATTCTTTTCATATTCTTGTCTATTTCTTCACATTTCAGCCTTGGCAGATGATTTGTTTATGGGAGTTTATTCACTTCCTGTAGGTTATCTAGCTTTTTTTTAACATATAATTATTCATGATACCCTCATGATCTTTGTATTTTTCTGGTATTAACTGTAAAGTCTCTTTTTCATTTCTGATTTTGAATCTTCTCTCCATTTTTCTGAGTTAGTATAGTTATATGTCCACTTGGTTTATCTTAAAAAAATAACCCAGCTCTTAAGAGTCATTAAATCTTTCCTACTGCTGTTCAAGTGTATGTTACATTTATTTCAAATCTGATCTTTGTAATTTCATTTCTTCTGCTAACTTTGGGTTTAGTTTATTCTTTTCCCAGTTCCCTAAGGTGTAAAGTTAGGCTTTTATATGAGAAATTTCTTGTTTATCAAGGTAGGTGTTTTTTGTTATACTTTCTCTTAATTCAGATATGCAGCAGCCAGCAAATTTTGATATGATGTGCTTCCATTTTAATTTGCTTCAAATTTTTTTCCCTTTTGATTTCTTTGATTCATTGGTTATTTAGTGATATGATGATTATTCTCCACATATTTGTGGTTTTTCCAGCTTCCCTTTTTAAATTGATTTCCAGTTTCAGACAATTGTCATCAAAAAGATACTTGGTATGATTTTATCTCCTTAAATCAATGAAGACTTGTATTGTAACCCATCATGTGACTTACCCTGGAGAATGTTTCATGCACATTTGAGGATAATGTGCATTCCATTGCTAGATGGAATGTCTGTATATATTTATTAAGCGTATCTGATCTAATATATAATTTAAGTCCAACATTTCCTTATTGATTTTCTCTCTGGATGATATACTTAGTTTTGAAAGTTCACTATTGAAGTTGCCTACTATAACTGTGTTGGCCGTGTCTCCTCTCAGGTCTGTTAGTATTTGCTTAATACTTTTAAGTGCCCTGACAATAGGTGCACTTATATTTATGATTTTATATCTTCTTGATGAATTGAACCCCTTATCATTATAGAATGATCATCTGTTTCTTGTTACCATTTTTGACTTAAAGTTTGTGTTGTATGCTATAAATATAGGTAGTCATG
Source organism: Bos javanicus (assembly GCF_032452875.1). Lineage (NCBI taxonomy): Eukaryota > Metazoa > Chordata > Mammalia > Artiodactyla > Bovidae > Bos > Bos javanicus. Next base: position 14,930,873 of record NC_083875.1, on the reverse strand, counting down.
CTTTCTTTTGATTTCTACTTATATAGAATATCTCTTTCATCCCTTCACTTTGAATCGATTTGTCCTCAGGGGTGAGGTGAGACTTTTTTAGGCAACATAAAGTTGGGTCTTATTATTTTAGCTATCCACCTACTCTATACCTTTTGATGAGAAATTTTAACTTATAAACATTTAGAGTAATTATTGATAGATATGATATTTGACTTCCATCCCCTTTTCTGGCTTACAGATAACAAAACCCTTGGAATTTCCTGTGATAAGAATATGAACACACCTCAGTTTATTGTGCTGCTGCTTCTTCTTCTTCTTCCTTTTTTTTTTTTTTTTTTACAAATTCAAGGTTTTTTGGAAACCCTGTGTCAAGCAAGTTTACTGGCACCATTTTTCAACAGTATTTGTTCACTTTGTGTCTCTGTATCACAAACATTCTGATAACTCTCCCAATACTTAAAATCTTGCACCAGTGAAAATATTATAGTTCACTGAAGGCTCAGATAATGGTTAACAGTCTACCAACAAAGTATGTTATAAGTAAAGTAGGTACATTGGTTTTTAGACACAATGCTATTGCACACTTAATAGACTACAGTATAGTGTAAACATCACTTTAACATGCACTGGGAAACAAAAAATTTGCGTGGCTGGTTTATTGCAATATTTACTTTATTGCAGTGGTCCTTAACTGAACCCACAGTATCTCTCAGTTATGCTTGTAATGGGAGCATCTTTTGTCATTATATTTGGTCTTTTCTTTCTGAAATCATTTCAGAACCATAAATGAGAAATGGGTGTCTCATTATTCATAAGAAACCCCTTCCACCACAGCTGGGTTTATGTCAGTGAGGTGAGTTCTAGAAAGCACCTAAGGATTCAGGCTGATTGCCAGGGTTCAGAGACTTGCAGGGAAATGATTTAATCAGTAAAGCCTTCATAAAACCCCAGAAGAACCGGGATTGGAGAGCTTCTGAGTTGGTGAACACTCAGAGATGGAGATTTGGGGACAGTGGCACACTTAGAATCTTGTGGGACTGAACCCTTGTGTCATCTGATGCTACATCTGGGTAGATAGGGTCAGAACTGAATTAAGTTTTAGGACACCCAGATAGTGTCCCAAGCATTGCTTGATGGTATGGGGTTCCCCACTCACATTGTAAATGGGTTCAGAACCATATTTAATAAATACGGGCTTCTTAATCCCATCTTACTATTTTCTATTTGATTTGCAGTTCCATTTTTCTTTCCTTCCTTTCTTCTGCCTTACTTTGGAACTAGATGATTTTTTATAGTTATATTCTTTGATTGCTTTCTCTTTAGCTTTGTGCATTTATTGTAGATTTTTGATTTGTGGTTCCAGTGAGAGTGACATAAAACATAGATATAACTGTCTATCATATGGTGATAACAATTTAATTCTGAATATAAAATTTTGTCTTTTTACTCTCCCCTTTTACATTTGTAAAAAAAAGTATTAAATATTGAAGCCATAGCCATATTATTTTTTTCATGATCTTTTTCTTTCATCGTTATTCTAGAGTTAAGTACTTAACATTACTGTGTTTTAGTATTAGGGTATTCTGAATGTTGCTATATGCTTACCTCTACCATCGCCTTGCATGCCTATTAGTGTCTTTTGTTTTAGCTTGAGGAACTCCTGTCAGCCTTTCTTATAATTCAGGATTAGTGATGGTGAATCTCCTCAGTTATTGTTCATTATAGAAGGATTTTATTTCATCTTCAATTCTGATGAACAACTTTTCTGGGTATTCTTTGCTGGCAAATTCTTTTTTTTTTTTTAACTTTTATTTTATTTTTAAACTTTACAATATTGTATTAGTTTTGCCAAATATCGAAATGAATCTGCCATAGGTATACCCACGTTCCCCATCCGGAACCCTCCTCACTCCTCCCTCCCCTACCCTCCCTCTGGGTCGTCCCAGTGCACCAGCCCCAAGCATCCAGTACCATGCATCGAACCTGGACTGGTGACTCGTTTCATACATGATATTATACATGTTTCAATGCTATTCTCCCAAATCTCCCCACCCTCTCCCTCTCCCACAGAGTCCATAAGACTGATCTATACATCGGTGTCTCTTTTGCTGTCTTGTACACAGGGTTATTGTTACCATCTTTCTAAATTCCATATATATGTGTTAGTATACTGTATTGGTGTTTTTCTTTCTGGCTTACTTCACTCTGTATAATAGGTTCCAGTTTTATCCATCTCATTAGAACTGATTCAAATGTATTCTTTTTAATGGCTGAGTAATACTCCATTGTGTATGTGTACCATAGCTTTCTTATCCATTCATCTGCTGATGGGCATCTAGGTTGCTTCCATGTCCTGGCTATTATAAACAGTGCTGCGATGAACATTGGGGTACACGTGTCTCTTTCCCTTCTGGTTTCCTCAGTGTGTATGCCCAGCAGTGGGATTGCTGGATCATAAGGCAGACAACTAATCTCAAAAATATACAAGCAACTCCTACAGCTCAACTCCAGAAAAACAAATGACCGAATCAAAAAATGGGCCAAAGAACTAAATAGACATTTCTCCAAAGAAGACATACAGATGGCTAACAAACACATGAAAAGATGCTCAACATCACTCATTATCAGAGAAATGCAAATCAAAACCACTATGAGGTACCATTTCACGCCAGTCAGAATGGCTGCGATCCAAAAGTCTACAAGCAATAAATGCTGGAGAGGGTGTGGAGAAAAGGGAACCCTCTTACACTGTTGGTGGGAATGCAAACTAGTACAGCCACTATGGAGAACAGTGTGGAGATTCCTTAAAAAACTGGAAATAGAACTGCCTTATGATCCAGCAAATTCTTTATTTTAGCACTTTGAAAATATTATCTCATTCTCTCCTGGTCTAGTAGGTATCTCCTGAAAAACCTGCTCAGAGTTTTTTGAAGGTTTCCTTACATGAGAAAATAATTATTTCTCTTGCTGCTTTAAAAGTTATTTATTATTTTTGGTTTAAATAATCTTCTTGGGAAAGACCATTTTGGAGTGAAACTTAAAGGTGACTCTATGAGGTTCATGAAATTGTATATTCAAATTTGTTTCCATAATTGGGAAGTTCTCAGCGTTTATTTCTTTAAATAAACTTTCCAATTTTTTCTCCCTCTTGGGCTCATTGGAAAAGACCCTGATGCTGGGAGGGATTGGGCGCAGGAGGAGAAGGGGACAACAGAGGATGAGATGGCTGGATGGCATCACTGACTCGATGCACATGAGTTTGGGTGAACTCCGGGAGTTGGTAATGGACAGCAAGGCCTGGCGTGCTGCGATTCAAGGGGTCGCAAAGAATCGGACACGACTAAGCGACTGAACTGAACTGGGACTCCAGTAATTCATACATTATTCTTTTTGGTGATATCTCATTAAGGCTTTCTTAATTATTTTTCATCCTTTTTTCTTTTTGCTCTCTGAATTATATCATTTCAACTGGTTTGTCTTTTAGTTCACCAATTCTCTCTGCTGCTTGTTCAGGTCTACTGTTTAAGCTCTCTATTGAATCTTCAGTTTAGTCATTGCATCCTTTAGATCCAAAATTTGTTTAGTTCTTTTCTAATACCTCTTTACTGAGCTTTCATTTTTGTTCTTAAATTGTTTCCCTAATATCTTTAAATTGTTTTTCTGTGTTCTCACAGCTCTCTTAGCAACTGTCAAGCAATTATTTTTGAATTATTTGTTGGTCAGTTTCTGGATATCCATTTCTTTGGGGTCACTTTCTGGAGGTTTACCATATCCCTTTAGAGGAGACATGTTTCCCTCAAACTCTGTGATTCCTATAGCCTTCTGTAGGTGTCCATGCATTTGAAAGGGCAGTCACCTTTTCCAGACATTATGGGTGATTTTCTTTAAATAGAAGCCTTTCATTGGTGGTTAGGAAACACAACTGGATTGTGCTAGGATCATGACTCAAGTGGTACAGGATGCCAAGTGTGGGCACACTGTGGCACTGTGTCTGAGGAGGGTTGTGATGGCTCTTCATTTTAGACCACTGGTCACAGCATTGATAGGTGCATGCTTCTTGATGAGTACCAAAGGGGGACTACAGGGCCTGTAAGGGCTGTTGGGGTCATAACAGAAGTGGTAGGACCAGTAGCTAGGGACCAGGGCAGGCACCGGTAGTGGCTGGAGCCAGTGGTATAAATACAATTAGCTGTGAGGGCAAGTTGCAGGTGCCAATGCAATGGCAGTGGTCACATGTAGATAGACTCATGCAACCTGCCCTGTCCCCTACCAATAAGAACAAGGGCTGACTATGGGTTCAACTGCAAAGAAGATCTGGGTGTTAGTGTGCTCACCTATGGATTTATCCTCTATCCCTATGTAGTCGTTTTGCAGTAGGGGCCATGCAGGGTCCTAGCTTAAAGGTCTAAGTTGGCACAGTGTTGCTGGCCATTGACAGAAGGCAGAGTCTGATCCAGAACTGTAAGTAGCTGTGGGAGCCCAAGACGCCAATGTACTCTTCTGTGGCCACACACTCTTTTCCCTAAGTGCACCACAGTGAGGGCCAGTTCTGGAAGTTAGGCTGGGAACATCCTGGAGCACTGCTAGAGGGGCTATCTATATTGCCACCCAGTTACAGAAAGCAGAGATTGATTCCCACACTTCAGTAGCAATGGGGGTCTCTGTCAGTGTATTCAACCAGGGCTGCATAATATTTTGGCTAAAAAGTTTCCAGAACATCTTATGGAAAAACCCATACAGACTTTTTGGATAATCCAATACCTTCCAGGTATGCTGCAGTGGAAGCCAATGATATGCATCAGGCTGGTGGCATGCAGGTGCAGAGCCCTGGGTGGATGAGCCCTGAGCACAGACATGCTATCAACTGAAAGTGCCTAGGCTGGGGCCTTGCACTTGTGCAGCCGTAGGTATCTAGGCTGGTAAGGGATCCAGGCAGATTCAGAGAGCTAAGATGGCTGTCCGTGTGGGTCTGGACTCCAACAGCGGGTGGGGCCACATGCTCAGGGAGGATCTGAAGTGTATATTAGAACATAAATATCTTTGGGGTAGCTGGTGGGATCTGTTCAGCCCACTGGTGACTTCTTCAGTGGCAGAAGTGGTTGAATGTGTCTTCAGAGCACGTCTCTGTGAACTGAAATGGGTCGCAATTATGTTCACTGGTAATAGCTTCTGCTTTTCTTCCTTTTTCCTAGGTAGTTATTCAGGCCATTCTAGACTGTTGTTTAGTTGCTAAGTCATGTGTGACTTTTTTCTGATCCCATGGACTGTAGCCCACCAGGCTCCTCTGTGATGGGTTTCCCAAGCAAGAATACTGGAGTGGTTTGCCAGGCTCTTCTTCAGGGTATCTTTTCAACACAGGGATCAAACCCATGTCTCTGGCATTGGCAGGTGGATTCTTTACAGTGAGCCACTAGAAAACCCTGTATGGTGGCTTCACCTTGGCCAAGTTCTCTGGGCCATGGGTCAGCCAAGTTTGTTCTATTTTTTAAGAACTCACAAAATCAGCTGAGGAAAATTATTAATAGCATCCTACCATCTTGAGAATCAACTTTTGCACCCCGCTCCCTTCACTTCAAATATGAAGAGAAAAATAGACAATGCTATGATTGTATCAGTGAACACTATGGTGCAATTTAGTATTCGTGCAGATTTGTGTCACTGTTCTAGGAAAAGGGCTATACAATTAAGAAGGTTGAGTGAATGGGAAGTAATTTTCCCTATCCCCTTAAGTCATAAAGTTATCAAATTGATAGTATCATCAAAGTAGTATGTGTCAAAACTGGACCTTCACATAGTACTGGGAGAAGCTATAAAGCAAGTTGCTCACTCCACTTCTTTCTCTCCAGTGAGAGGATCTCTTATGAGTTGGGAAGTTCCTTCTTAGTGCCAAACAATGCTGGCTTCGGTGATGTAATGATACAGGAAAAATTAAGTTGTCTGTATTTTTATGTGATTATTTTTAGCATTTTTTTCCATGGTATTGCTAAAACTTTCAAAGGAATCTAGATGTCTCATGGAACTATTTTTATTCATGGATAGCTAATTGTTGATCTTTGTGTCAGGATAGGGAACCTTGGAACTTCTATTTCACCATTTTTTCACAGAATTTGGGAAAAGCTTCTTCACATGAACCTTGGCAATGATATTTTTGAATTTGACATCTAAAGCACAAGCAACAAATGGGACTATAACACATTAAAGTGCTTCCTCACAGCAAAAGAAACAATCAACAAAATGAAAAGATGACCAATGGTGTTGGGAGAGAATATTTTCAAATCACATATCTGATATGTGGTTACTATCCACAATAAATAAAAGCCTCATACAACTCAACAGCAAAGAACAAATAATACAATGTAAAAATGGGCAAAGGACCTGGAAGTGACTTTTTTATTCTTAAGAAGGTCAACAGGGACACAAAAAGATACTCAACATCACTAATTATTCAGTTCAGTTCAGTCACTTAGTCGTGTCCAACTCTTTGCAAACCCATGAATCGCAGCATGCCAGGCCTCCCTGTCCATCACCAACTCCTGGAGTTCACTCAGACTCACGTCCATCGAGTCAGTGATGCCATCCAGCCATCTCATCCTTTGTTGTCCACTTTCATTATTAGGGAAACACAAATCAAAATCAAAATGAGATGTCACTTCATACCTTTTGGAATAGCTGTCACCAAAATGACAAGAGATAGAAAGTATCAGTAAGGACACACAGAAAAGGCAACTTACAGAATGGGAGAGAATACTTAAAAATGAGGAGACTGATGAGATTAATTTTCAAAATACAAAAACAGGTCAGTAACAAAACACAGCTCAATCAAAAAATGGGTATAAGATCTAAATAGTCATTTCTCTAAATGTACATAGATAGCCAAGAGGCACATGAATAAGATGCTCAACATTGCTAATCATTAGAATGCAAATCAACCAAAATGCAAATCAAAACTGTGATGCAGTATCACCTCCAGAGAAAATCAGAATTCAAAAAGATACATGTACCCCCCCATGTTCAAAGCAACAATATTTACGATAGCTAAGGCATGGGAGCACCCTCTCAAATTATGAATGAATACAGGTGCAGTATAACTACACAATGAAACATCACTCAGTCATTACCAAGAAGGAAATAATGCCATTTGTAGCAACATGGATAGACCCAGAGATTATCATAGAAAGTAAGGTAAGCCAAAGACAAATATCACATGATATCACTTACATGTGGAACCTAAAAAAATTATACAAATGAACTTATTTGCAAAACAGAATGACAGACATAGAAAGCAAACTTGTGGTTACTGAAAGGAAAAGATTGAGAGGAATAAATTAGGAGTTTAAGATTAACATATACATACCACTATATTTAGAAGAGATAACCAATAAGGACCTACTATATACCACAGGTGGAGAAGGCAATGGCACCCCACTCCAGTACTCTTGCCTGGAAAATCCCATGGGCGGAGGAGCCTGGTGGGCTGTAGTCCATGGGGTTGCTAAGAGTCAGACACAACTGAGCAACTTCCCTTTCACTTTTCACTTTCATGCATTGGAGAAGGAAATGGCAACCCACTCCAGTGTTCTTGCCTGGAGAATCCCAAGGACGGGGAGCCTGGTGGGCTTCCGTCTATGGGGTCGCAGAGTTGGACATGACTGAAGCGACTTAGCAGCAGCAGCATATACCACAGGAACTTAATATCTTGTAATAATCTGTAATGGAAGAAAATGTAAAAAAGAATATATTTATATACATTTATAATTGAATCACTGTGCTGTACCTCTGAAACTAACACAAAATTTAAAAACAAAAAACTAAAAGTTGTAATAAGTAAAAGTAGAATTACCCTATGATCTAGAAGTCCTACTTTTGTGTGTGTGTGTGTGTGTAGCCAAAGAGGTAGAAATCATGATCTCATAGAAGTATCTATACTATGTTCATTGCAGCATTACTTACAGGAGACCTGTGACAAGACATAGAAATACCCTGAGTGTCAGACAGATGAATGAAGAGATTGTGGTACACAAATAGAATACTATTCAGCCACACTTAAGAAGGCAATATTGCCATTTGTGATAGCACTATTCCCTCAAGGGCTACTTGTGTTAAATGAATGAGTTATAGAGAGAAAGGTAAATACTACATGATTTCATTAAATGTAGAAACTAAAAAAGCCACTCATTGAAAAAGATTAGATTTGTGGTTGGCAGATGTGGTGTTTGGGGGTGAGAGAGTTCAGTAAAGATGCCCAAAATTCCAGTTACAATTTCTAGGAATGTACATTACATAGATATTACTGCTCTCTATAGTTAATATTCATGTCTGTAGTTAATATTGTACATTTGAAAGTTGATAAGAGTAAATCTCAAAAGTTCTCATCACAAGGAAGATTTAAAAATGCAGCTATGTGAGGTGATGGATGTTAATTAATCCTATTGTGGTAATCATTTTGCAATATATATATACACATATATAAAATAATTTTGTTGTACATCTTAAACTTATACAAAGTTATATGTTAAATACTGGGTAGAAAACAAAAAAATGAAAACTTTTATAGTTTTTCTTAGTAACAAATAATGCTTCATTATTTTTAGAATTTAGATCTAAGGAAAGGGAAGAGAACAACTTCTTACTGAGTGCCTAATAGTGGTTAATTCCTATGTACAAATAATTTTGGTTAAAATCTAATGAGTTAGGTAATATATTTAAAAATTTACAGATATAAGATTTTCATCTGATTAAAAATATATACTCTTTGCTACCTATGCCCTACCTTGTTATTGAACATTTAATGGTATTCTACTTCTTTGTAAAGATTGTTCTTGAAAGAATGAATCAATGAGTGAAGAGACAAAAAACTTGTCCTTCTAATCACTGATTCATTCATTCTTTCAAGAAAGAATTTTTGGTATCTATTATGTTTTATACACTGTGCTTCTTTTAGTTAGTTGCTTGGAATACAAAATGAACAAGCTTGTTTCATCATGGAGATATTAGTCACAGCAGTTGGTCTAATTCTGACTTGAGTGATTCCATTTTCACATGCTTAAATCTTTCTTCTCAAGAAGGGAGGTGATTAAACATGACAATTTCATTTTTACTTTTTTTCAGCTAGGCTGCTGTTGTGCACCCTCTTAGAGATGTTTCTACTTCAGAGAAGATGAACTGATGTGAGCACTTTGTAGGTGTTCAAATATTAAACAATTCATAAGCTACTTCAGGATTTAACATGGAGACTAGGAGCTCCCTTGGGTTCTTAGGACTTTGTTGCTTAAAAAAAGCATTTTGCATACTAAAGCAAAGGTAAAATCCTAAATGCTTTCTACTTCCAGAGTATATCACAATCTAAATTTATTCATGACTGTGCTGCTGATATTTAAGTAAATCATCAGCCTGTTATATTTAACTTTTAGCTGAACCTTTTAGTGCTGTAATAAGAATAGTCTTAGCAAAATATGTAGAAGACATTGCATTCCATGGTTACAAAAAGCCAGCATCAATCATCTCATGAAGTCTTCTCGGATATCCTCAGAAGTTATATAGGACCTACTGTTAAATCTGTAGGTGCATGGTCATAACACACCAAATTCTGAAAGTTAGAGCTTTAGTACATGGATAGTTGCATGAGGCAACACTATTGAATATTCGGCAGACTCTTGAACAATGTAGATTGGGGTTACTGACTTCCTCACAGTTGAAAATCCAGGTAGAACTTCTGATTTCCCTGAAATTTAACTAATAGTCCTGTTGTTGACCAGAGGCCTTACAGATCAGTTGATTACATAAACAGATGAAAAGCACATATTTTATATGTTTTATATATTATATAGTATATTCTTATAAAGTAGCCTAAAGAATGTCATTAAGAAACTTATAAGGAAGAGAAAATATATTTACTGTACTGAAAGTTTGTTCAGTGTTTAAAAATGAATCATTTGTTAGTGCCTACATAAATATTGCCTTGTGGGGTACAAAACACTACAGATGTCATATTACTAAGACTAGACACCAAAAATGAAAAGATGTGAGAAATTCATGTTGATGTCTATAACAATTCATGAATTGATAACAAAGCAGTAGTAATATGATTGCTTAATGGAAGCCTAGTATAATCAATATGATTTCTTCACAGTTACCTAGCTTTTACATTAATGAATGAATGACTGTAAAATTTATATGAAATACAATAGTACAGCAATATTCATACTATAGTATTGCAAACTGTTACATTTTTAAAACACACTGCTTACCTGTGATGATAGGCTGATGGGCAGTTTTTCCAATTAGGAGAGATAGAGGTGTACTGTCCAGTAGGGTAATTCTTTAAAAGCCAAGCTATAAGAGAATAAGAAAACTAGCATATTAATCATTTCATATTAGAAATCACCCACCTTCTACATATTTAAAAACACATTAATCTCTACATAAACATTTTTGCAATATACTTATTGAAAAACATCTGTCTATAAATGAACTCATGGAACTCAAACATCAACTGTATCTACTTAGTAGGAGGGTCACAAGAAATAAGAAAAGCTCCATATTTAAGTTCAATTGTGATCAATAATTAACCTTTAATAAATAACTCACAAATATTTTTTGTTAAAGTTCTAGAGAAGGAGACGATAATGCAATGGAAGGCTAGCTTTTGGATCTTTAAGAACTTACACATAAAAATCCAGAATTGGGTAGAAATATTCTGGATAGTAAGTATCCATATAAGCCCCTGGGGAAAAAAAAAAAAACTATTAAGACATATTAATAATACATGAGTGTTACAGTGGCTGTGTGGAAACTATCAGAAGGTACTAAGAGAACAATTCTAACAGCCTAAGAAAGGAAGAATACCCCAAATCTGAGTTATTCCTTGGGAATCACAGCAACAAAACACAAGACTTATATGGGAAGGTAAATTAGATTATAATGAGATCTAAGATCATGGCATCTGGTCCCATCACTTCATGGGAAATAGATGGGGAAACAGTGTCAGACTTTATTTTTTGGGCTCCAAAATCACTGCAGATGGTGATTGCAGCCATGAAATTAAAAGACGCTTACTCCTTGAAAGGAAAGTTATGACAAACCTAGATAGCATATTCAAAAGCAGAGACATTACTTTGCCAACAAAGGTCCATCTAGTCAAGGCTATGGTTTTTCCAGTGGTCATGTATGGATGTGAGAGTTGGACTGTGAAGAAAGCCGAGTCCCAAAGAATTGATGCTTTTGAACTGTGATGTTGGAGAAGACTCTTGAGAGTCCCTTGGACTGCAAGGAGATACAACCAGTCCATCCTAAAGAAGATCAGTCCTGGGCATTCATTGAAAGGACTGATGCTGAGGCTGAAATTCCAATACTTTGGCCACCTCATGTGAAGAGCTGACTCATTGGAAAAGACCCTGATTCTGGGAGGGATTCGGGGCAGGAGGAAAAGGGGACAACAGAGGTGAGATGGCTGGATGGCATCACCAACTCTATGGACATGAGTTTGGGTGAACTTTGGGAGTTGGTGATGGACAGGGAGGCCTGGTGTGCTGCAATTTATGGGGTTGCAAAGAGTAGGACACGAATGAGCAACTGAACTGAACTGAACTGATACTTTACCTTCCCTGGTGGCTCAGATAGTAAAGCATCTGCCTGAAATGCAGGAGACACAGGTTTTATCCCTGGGTTGGGAAAAGCCTCTGGAGAAGGAAATGGCAACTCACTCAGGTACTTTGGCTTGGGAAATCCCATGGATGGAGGAGCGTAGTAGGCTACAGTCCATGGGGTCAAAAAGAGTCAGACACAACTGAGCAACTTCACTTTTGCTTTTTTTTCTTTCTTTTCTATACTTCATGTAGCAATAAGGTAGACTAACATATTTAAGGTACTCAAAACAAGATTTGAGGAGTTCCTACTCAGCATATCTGATTATCAGCTGAAACCCATATGGTTTTTGCCTGCTGCATTCTTCATTGACTGTTAGAAGCTTAGGTAACTCTTAATTTGGCTGGAAAAGCCAAATGCCTGTAAAATCTCAAAAATGACTCATGAGAACATCTCTTGATGGAAGGGATCCACAATGAGGAAAAATTTCTGGGAAAGGAATCAAAATAGAATAGGGCAGAGACAATAAAGTGAAAAATTTTAGATAAAAGTGGAGGAAAAAAATACAGCCTGGAAATCTGAGGAAAAAAAAAAAAACAACTGCCATATTTTTAAACAAAGCACACAGTTATATAGAGAGCTTTGTGAGCTATGAAAACCACCTTCAAACATACCTTCTTATAAAAGTTTGGGAAACTCAATTCATGTAAAAATACAAGAGTATTAAGGCCAGATACCATATAAATTACAAATATAAGAAAATAAAAAATAGACTCAGGAGCAGACTAATAGTCTTTCAGAAAAACATATCCATGCCAGAAATGCATGCCCAGAAACCATTAATAATCTAATGTATATTTCAAGATAAGCTAAGTAGGTTAGATATTTATGCAGACATGAAAGTTTATCATAAATAAAAATTCAGAAATAAGATGAAAGAAGTGTAAATTTTTTTTTTAAAAATCATAAGAATATTGTAAAAGGAGAATGGGAACAAATAAACACAATATAATGCCTCAATAGCAACTGACAGTACCAAATGAGGAAATTTTATAAATTAAAAGTAAAATATTTGAGAAAAAGTATCAGTTACTGAAGGTAAGCACACACAAAGAAGATCTAATATACAGATAACTGTAGTACCTGAAGGTGAGCATCTCATCAAGGACATGGAACATATAAAAAGATTATTAAAACTATGATTAAAAAAACTATAATAAAAGAGTTTTGAATGTCCTTTTTGAAAGAGAAAACAGGGCTTCCTTGGTGGTTCAGTGGTTAAGAATTCACTTGCCAATGCAGGGCACATGGGTTCAATCCTTGGTTCAGGAGGATCCCACGTGCAACTAAGCCCCTGTACCACAACTACTGAGCCAACTCTCTAGAGCCGGCAAGCTGCAAGTACTGGGCCCACACACCTAGAGCCTGTGCTCTGAAACAGAAGGAGCCACTGCAGTGAGAAGCCCACATATCTCAGAGAAAAATAGCTCCCATTCACCACAACTAAAGACAGCTTGCACAACATCAAAGACCAAGCACAATCAAAAGTAAATAAGTAAAATTTTGAAATTTATGAAAGAGAAAACAATATGGAATGGCCAACACATTTTTATAAAATGACTGAACTTAGTAGAAAAAAAAAAAAAAACTTGGGCCATCAAGCAACAAGGTTTATACAACAAATTGAACGGAGACTGCTACACGGATAACATATTTACAATACTCAAAAAAAAAAAAAATGTGACAAAAAGATTTCCTAATTGCAAAATTGATCTTCATTCCAAACAGCTATTAACTATTAGTAATGTATAAGCATTAATTAGACATTGTTCCCATGAGATTTTTCTCAGTTACCTCATAGTGAAAGAGATTCAGGCAAAGATAAAAACACTAGCAAAGTAATGCTCAAAATTCTCCAAGCCAGGCTTCAAAAGTACGTGAACCATGAACTTCCAGATATTCAAGGTGGATTTGGAAAAGGCAGAGGAACCAGAGATCAAATTGCCAACATCCGCTGGATCATTGAAAAAGCAAGAGAGTTCCAGAAAAATATCTACTTCTGCTTTATTGACTATGCCAAAGCCTTTGACTGTGTGGATCACAATAAACTGTGGAAAATTCTTCAAGAGATGGGAATACCAGACCAGCTGACCTGCCTCCTGAGAAACCTGTATGCAGGTCAGGAAGAAACAATTAGAACTAGACATGGAACAACAGACAGTTTCCAAATTGGGAAAGGAGTATGTCAAGTCTGCATATTGGCATGCTGCTTATTTAACTTAGAAGAACAGCACATCATGCAAAATGCCAGACTGGATGAAGCACAAGCTGGAATCAAGACTGCCAGGAGAAATATCAATAACCTCAAATAGGCAGATAACAGCACCCTTATGGCAGAAAAAGCAAAGAAAAACTAAAAAGCCTCTTGATGAAAGTGAAAGAGGAGAGTGAAAAATTTGTCTTAAAATTCAACATTCAGAAAACTAAGATCATGGCAAACAGATGGGGAAACAATGGAAACAGTGACAGATTTTATTTTTTTAGGCTCCAAAATTACTGCAGATGGTGATTGCAGCCATGGAATTAAAAGGCGCTTGCTTTTTGGAAAAAAAGCTATGACCAATACAGACAGCATATTAAAAAGCAGAGACATCACCAACAAAGGCCTATCTAGTTAAAGCTATGGATTTCCCAGTAGTCCTGGGTGTGAGAGTTGGACTATAAAGAAAGCTGAGAGCCAAAGAATTGATGCTTTTGAACTGAGGTTTGGAGAAAACTCTTGAGAGTCCCTTGGACTGCAAAGAGATCCAACCAGTCCATCCTAAAGGAAATCAGTCCTGAATAATCATTGGAAGGACTGACGCTGAAACTGAAACTCCAATACTTGGGCCACTTGATGCGAAGAACTGACTCATTGGAAAAGACCCTGATGCTGAGAAAGATTGAATGGGGGAGGAGAAGGGGATGACAAAGGATGAGATTGTTGGATGGCATCACCGATGCAATGGACATGAGTTTGAGCAAGCCTCGGGAGTTGGTGATAGACAGGGAATCCTGGTGTGCTGCAGTCCATGGGGTCGCAAAGAGTCAGACACGTCTGAGCAACTGAACTGGAGTGAGAAAGCTGTTGACCTCAGTACTAGTGGTAAGACTTATATAAATAATTATTTCTATATCTAAAAATGAAGTCTTAAAACAAGATTTTATTGTGTGTAATGTCTGTATTATCTGCTATTGTAGATATTGTGTAACTATGACAGTTTGGGGAAAATGCAAAGAAAGATTTAAACTGTTTTCAGTAACCATTATTAGTATTAGACATTATTTGAATCTTATTCCCAAACTGTTCATACATAATATGCTATCAACAAAATGAGTAATGATGGAATATTCTAATTTTACTATCTTCTGTATTCTTTAGATCCAAGATCTCTGTGTGGAAGAAAAAGGATATGTATAGATACAATATGAATATAATGTTGAAAAGATGCAGTGAAAACCCTATGCTACTGCTGCTGCTGCTGCTGCTGCTAAGTCACTTCAGTCGTGTCCGACTCTGTGCGACCCCTTAGACGGCAGCCCACCGGGCTCTCCCATCCCTGGGATTCTCCAGGCAAGAACACTGGAGTGGGTTGCCATTTCCTTCTCCAATGCATGAAAGTGAAAAAATAAAGTGAAGTCACTCAGTCGTGTCCGACTCCTAGTGACCCCATGGACTGCAGCCCACCAAGCTCCTCCGTCCATGGGATTTTCCAGGCAAGAGTACTGGAGTGGGTTGCCATTGCCTTCTCCAAACCCTATAATTATGTGTATATTAGAACTGAATCAAGGTGAGATAAGAATGCCTTCTTAAATGAACAATTCAAAGAAATAGGGGAATACAATAGAATGGGAAGGACTAGAGATCTCTTCAAGTAAATAGGAAATATCAAGGGAACATTTCATCAAGAATGGGCATGATAAAAGACAGAAACACTATGGACCTAACAGAAGCAGAAGAAATTAAGAAGTGGTGGCAAGAATACACAAAACTATACAAAAAAGGTCATAATGACCCAGATAACCACAATTCTGTGGTCACTCCCCTAGAGCCAGACATCCTGGAGTATGAAGTCACGTGGGCCTTAGGAAACATTATTATGAACAAAGTTAGTGGAGATGACGGAATTCCAGCTGAACTATTCAATCCTAAAAGATGATGTGATGCTGTGAAAATGCTGTACTCAATATGTCAGCAAATCTGGAAAACTCAGTAGTGGCCACAGGACTGGATAAAGTCAGTTTTCATTCTAATCCCAAAGGTGGGGAATGTCAAAGACTGTTCCAACTATTGTACAATTGCACTCGTCACATGATACAGCAATTTTATATTCAAAATCCTTCAAGCTATGTAAAATCTGTTACTGCTTTCACTTTTTCCCCTTCTATTTGCCATGAAGTGATGGGCCTGGGTGCCATGATCTCAGTTTTTTGAATGTTCAGTTTCAAGCCAGCTTTTTCACTCTCCTCTTTCACATTCATCAAGAAACTGTTTAGTTCCTCTTCATGTTCTGCTATTAGACTGGAATCATCTGCATATCAGAGGCTATGTGATATGCAGTATGTGAACCAAGAATTTCCTGATGTACAAGCTGAGTTTCAAAGAGGTGGAGGAACCAGAGATCTAATTGCCAACATTCGTTAGATCATGGAGAAAATGAGAATTCCAGAAAAAAAAAGTCTACTTCTGCTTAATTGACTATGCTAAAGTCTTTGACTATGTGTATCACAACAACTGGAAAATTATTCAAGAGATGGGAATACCAGACCACCTTACTTCCCTCCTGATAAATCTGTATACAGGTCAAGAAGCAACAGTTAAAACTGGACATGGAACAACAGACTGGTTCTAAACTTGGAAAAGAGTATGTCAGAGCTGTATATTGTCACCCTGCTTATTTAACTTATATGAAGAATACATCATGCAAAACACTGGACTGGATGAATCACAAGTTTTAATTAAGACTGCTGGAAAAACAGTGAGAGCTTCTGATATGCAGATTATTCTACTCTAATAGCAGAACATGAAGAGGAACTAAACAGTTTCTTGATGAAGGTGAAAGAGGAGAGTGAAAAAGCTGGCTTGAAACTGAACATTCAAAAAACTGAGATCATGGCACCCAGGCCCATCACTTCATGGCAAATAGAAGGGGAAAAAGTGAAAGCAGTAACAGATTTTACTTTCTTGTGCTCCAAAATCACTGAGGAAGATGCATGCAGCCATGAAATTAAAAGATGCTTGCTCCTTAAGAGGAAAGCTATGAAAAACCTAGATAGCATATTTAAAAGTAAAGATATCACTTTGCCAACAATGGTCTATCTAGTCAAAACTATGGGTTTTCTTGCAGTTATGTACAGATGTGAGATTTGGACCATAAAGAAGACTGAGCGCCAAAGAACCGAGGCTTTTGGACTGTGGTACTGGAGAAGACTCCCATTGAGAGAGTCCCTTGGATAGCAAGGAGATCAAATCAGTCAATCTTAAAGGAAATCAACCCTGAATATTAATTGGAAGGACTGATATTGAGGCTGAAGTTCCAATACTTTAGTCACCTGATGTCAAGAGTTGACTTATTAGAAAAGACCCTGATTCTGGGAAAGATTGAAGGCAAAAGAAGAACGGGGTGAAAGAGGATAAGATGTTTAGCTAGCACAAACAACTCAATAGACATGAATTTGAGGAGACTCTGGGAGATAGTGAAGGACAGAGGAGCTGGGTGTGCTACAGTCCATGGGTCAAAAGAGCTGGACACAACTTAGTGACTGCACTACAACAGAACTGAATTAGAATGTATTAATAGCATTATGTGTTAGAAATGTATTAGAATATATTAGTAGTGTTAGTATAAACTCCTGAAATTTTGTTCCTTTTACCTACATGTATACATCTATCTTTTTACAGTCTGTTTTTCTCTGTCTCTCTATCCCTCTCTTCCACATACAGGATTCATGTATCATGTTGTCTGATGATTATATATATATATATATATATATACACACACACACACACACACACACACACACACACACACATTTCCTTTTCCAGGAGATCTTCCCAACCCAGGGATCAAACCTGGGTCTCCCATATTGCAGGCAGACGCTTTACCATCTGAGCCACGAGGGAAGTCCATATATATATATATATATATATATATATATACACACATATACATATACACACACATACATACATACATACACACACACACACACACATATATACACACACACACACACACATATATACACATACACATACAATGGAATATTAGCCATAAAAATAATGCCATTTCTAGCAATACGGATGGACCTGGAGATTATTATATTAAGTAAAGTCAGAGAAAGACAAATATAGTTTTGCTTATATGTGGAGTTAAAAAAAATGTTACAAATGAACAGACTCACTGACTTAGACAATGAATTTATGATTACTGGTGGGGAGGGTGGGAGTGGGATAGGAGTTTGGGATTGTCATATACGTACTACTTTACTTAACATAGATAATCAACAAGTACTTAGAGTAAAACACAGGGAACAGTGCTTAATATTCTAGAATAATCTTAAATTGGAAAACAAAATTTGGAAAAAAAAAGATACATGCATATGTATTAACTGAACCACTTTGCTGCACACCTAAAACTAACAGCAATGTTAATGAACTATGCTCCAATATAAAATAAACATTTTTCAAAGGTCACTGGAATTTCTCCAATTAAAAGAAAGTGACTGAATAAAAGAAAAAAAAAAACAAGATCTACCAAAAATTTAGAGAAGAGCTAACACCTATCCTACTCAAACTCTTCCAGAAAATTGCAGAGGAAGGTAAACTTCCAAACTCATTCTATGAGGCCACCATCACCCTAATACCAAAACCTGACAAAGATGCCACAAAAAAAGAAGAGAAGAGCTAACACCTATCCTACTGAAACTCTTCCAGAAAATTCCAGAGGAAAGTAAACTTCCAAACTCATTCTATGAGGCCACCATCACCCTAATACCAAAACCTGACAAAGATCCAACAAAAAAAGAAAACTACAGGCCAATATCACTGATGAACATAGATGCAAAAATCCTTAACAAAATTCTAGCAATCCGAATCCAACAACACATTAAAAAGATCATACACCATGACCAAGTGGGCTTTATCCCAGGGATGCAAGGATTCTTCAATATCCACAAATCAATCAATGTAATACACCACATTCACAAATTGAAAAACAAAAACCATATGATTATCTCAATAGATGCAGAGAAAGCCTTTGACAAAATTCAACATCCATTTATGATAAAAACTCTCCAGAAAGCAGGAATAGAAGGAACATACCTCAACATAATAAAAGCTATATATGACAAACCCACAGCAAACATTATCCTCAATGGTGAAAAATTGAAAGCATTTCCTCTAAAGTCAGGAACAAGACAAGGGTGCCCACTTTCACCATTACTATTCAACATAGTTTTGGAAGTTTTGGCCACAGCAATCAGAGCAGAAAAAGAAATAAAAGGAATCCAAATTGGAAAAGAAGTAAAACTCTCACTGTTTGCAGATGACATGATCCTCTACATAGAAAACCCTAAAGACTCCACCAGAAAATTACTAGAACTAATCAATGACAATAGTAAAGTTGCAGGATATAAAATCAACACACAGAAATCCCTTGCATTCCTATACACTAATAATGAGAAAACAGAAAGAGAAATTAAGGAAACAATTCCATTCACCATTGCAACAAAAAGAATAAAATACTTAGGAATATATCTACCTAAAGAAACTAAAGACCTATATATAGAAAACTATAAAACACTGGTGAAAGAAATCAAAGAGGACACTAATAGATGGAGAAATATACCATTTTCATGGATGGGAAGAATCAATATAGTGAAAATGAGTATACTACCCAAAGCAATTTATAGATTCAATGCAATCCCTATCAAGCTACCAACAGTATTCTTCACAGAGCTAGAACAAATAATTTCACAATTTGTATGGAAATACAAAAAACCTCGAATAGCCAAAGCTATCTTGAGAAAGAAGAATGGAACTGGAGGAATCAACCTACCTGACTTCAGGCTCTACTACAAAGCCAATCATCAAGACAGTATGGTACTGGCACAAAGACAGAAATATACATCAATGGAACAAAATAGAAAGCCCAGAGATAAATCCACGCACATATGGACACCTTATCTTTGACAAACGAAGCAAGAATATACAATGGATTAAAGACAATCTCTTTAACAAGTGGTGCTGGGAAAACTGGTCAACCACTTGTAAAAGAATGAAACTAGAACACTTTATAACACCATACACAAAAACAAACTTAAAATGGATTAAAGATCTAAACATAAGACCAGAAACTATAAAACTCCTAGTGGAGAACATAGGCAAAACACTCTCTGACATACATCACAGCAGGATCCTCTATGGACCCACCTCCCAGAATATTGGAAATAAAAGCAAAAATAAACAAATGGGACCTAATTAAACTTAAAAGCTTCTGTACAACAAAGGAAACTATAAGCAAGGTGAAAAGCCAGCCTTCAGAATGGGAGAAAATAATAGCAAATGAAGCAACGGACAAACAACTAATCTCAAAAATATAGAAGCAACTCCTGCAGCTCAATTCCAGTAAAATAAATGACCCAATCAAAAAATGGGCCAAAGAACTAAATAGATATTTCTCCAAAGAAGACATACAGATGGCTAACAAACACATGAAAAGATGCTCAACATCACTCATTATCAGAGAAATGCAAATCAAAACCACAATGAGGTACCATTTCATGCCAGTCAGAATGGCTGTGATCCAAAAATCTATAAGCGATAAATGCTGGAGAGGGTGTGGAGAAAAGGGAACCCTCTTACACTGTTGGTGAGAAGGCAAACTAGTACAGCCACTATGGAGAACAGTGTGGAGATTCCTTAAAAAACTGGAAATAGAACTGCCTTATGATCCAGCAATCTCACTGCTGGGCATACACATTGAGGAAACCAGAAGGGAAAGAGACACATGCACCCCAATGTTCATTGCAGCACTGTTTATAATAGCCAGGACATGGAAGCAACCTAGATGTCCATCAGCAGATGAATGGATAAGAAAGCTGTGGTACATATATACAATGGAGTATTACTCAGCCATTAAAAAGAATACATTTGAATCAGTTCTAATGAGGTGGATGAAACTGGAACCTATTATACAGAGTGAAGTAAGCCAGAAAGAAAAACACCAATACAATATACTAACGCATATATATGGAATTTAGAAAGATGGTAACAATAACCCTGTATATGAGACAGCAAAAGAGATGCTGATGTATAGAACAGTCTTATGGACTCTGTGGGAGAGGGAGAGGGTGGGAAGATCTGGGAGAATGACATTGAAACATGTATAATATCATGTATGAAACAAGTCGCCAGTCCAGGTTCGATGCACGATACTGGATGCTTGGGGCTGGTGCACTGGGACGACCCAGAGGGATGGTATGGGGAGGGAGGAGGGAGGAGGGTTCAGGATGGGGAACACATGTATACCTGTGGCAGATTCATTTCAATATTTGGCAAAACCAATACAATATTGTAAAGTTTAAAAAAAAAAAAACAGTATGCTGCCTATAAGAAACTGAGTTTAACTTAAGACACAAAGACTGAAAGTGACAAGATGGAAAATGATCTTTCAACCAAATGTAACCAAAAAATCAGGGGTAGCTATATTTTTTTCAGATAGAATATACTTTAAAATGATTTTGAAAAGTAACAAAGAAGGTTTTTATGTAATGAAGAATGGGTCAATCCATCAAGAAGTTGTAACAGTGGTAAATATGTGGTCAATATTGAAACACCTAAATAGATAAAACAGATACTAACAGATCTAACAAGAAAACATTAACATAACAGTAGTGGGTATGGATGTGAGAGTTGGACCGTGAAGGATGAGCACAGAAGAATTGATGCTTTTGAACTGTGGTGTTGGAGAAGCCTCTTGAAGAGTCCCTTGGACTGCAAGGAGATCCAACCAGTCTATTCTGAAGGAGATCAGCCCTGGGATTTCTTTGGAAGGAATGATGCTAAAGCTGAAGTCCAATACTTTGGCCACCTCAGGCAAAGAGTTGATTCATTGGAAAAGACTCTGATGCTGATGCTTGGAGGGATTGGGGGGCAGGAGGAGAAGGGGACAACAGAGGATGAGATGGCTGGATGGCATCACTGACTCGATGGACGTGAGTCTGGGTGAACTCCGGGAGTTGGTGGTGGACAGGGAGGCCTGGCATGCTGCAATTCATGGGGTCGCAAAGAGTCAGACACAACTGAGCGACTGAACTGAACTGAACTGAGTGGGTAATTTAATACTCTACTCTCAAAAATGAATTGATCATTCAGACAGAGAATATAAAAAACAAAACACACAGATCTGAATAAAACTATAAACCACATAAACCTATCAAGCATATGCAGAATATTCTACTCAACAGCAGTGGGATATACATGCTTTTTAAACCCACATAGAACATTTTCTAGGATAGATCACATGTTAGGCATAAAACGTATCTTTGCAAATTTAAAAAGATTAAAATCCTACCAAGTATCTTCTCTGACCAGAATGACATGAAAGAAGAAATAAGTAATAGTGGGAAAACTGGAAAAATCATGAACACATGACTATTAAACACTATGCTAAACAACAAATGGGCCAGAAAAAAAAAGGGGGAAATTTTAGAAGTGCTTGAGACATGTGTAAATGAAAACACAAGATACCAGAATGTATGAGATGCAGCAAGAACAGTTATAAGATGGATATTTATAACCACAAACACGAATATAAAAAATAGAAATATCTCAACCAACTTAACTTTAGACTTATGGAACTAGGAAAAAACCAATTACATCAAAGTTAAAAATGAAGAGACACAAAAGTGTTATTCATAAGAGAAGGAATAAATAGAACAGGAAAACAGAAGAAAAGATTAAAAGAGCCAAAAGATGATTCTTTGAAAAGATAAACAAAATTGATAAACCTTTAGTTAGATGAATGAAGAGAAAAAGGAGAGGACCCAAATCAGTAACATTATAAATGAAAGAAGAGATATTACAACCAATATCAGACATGCAAAGGATAATAGGGGCTACTATGAACAACTATATGCCATCAAACTGGACAACGTAGAAATTCTTAGAAACCTAGAAAGTCTTAGAAACTTACAACTTAGCAAGACTGAATCAGGATGAAATAGAAATTCTGAATAGACCAGTTGCTAGTAAGAAGACCAAATCATGAAACACAAATCTCCAAACACAAAATGCCCAGGAACAGATGGTTCTGCTATCAAACATGTAAAGAATTAAAGCCAGTCTTTCTCAAACTTTCTAAGAAAAATCAAAGAGGAGGTTACACTCCTGAACTCATTTTACAAGGGAACCATTACCCTGATACAAAGTCAGATAAGACATTACAAGGAAAGAAAACTACAGGCCAATATTCTTCATAGATATAGATAGAAAAATTCTCAACAAAATATTAGCACACTGAATTCAGCAGCACACCAAAAGCATCTATAACATGTTAAAGTGGTATTCATGCTTGGATTGCAAGAATGGTTCAACACAGGCAAATCAATAACTGTGATACACCACATTGACAAAAGGAAAGATAAAATTTGTATGATCTCAGTGTATACAGAAAAAAAAATTGAAATATTTCATAAAATTCAATAACCATTCTTAAAATAAACTTTCAACCAGTTAGATACAGAAGAAACATACCCAAACATAAAGAAAGCCACAGAAGAGAAATCCCACAGCTAACATAGTACTCACTAGTAGAAGTCTGAAGGTCTTCTCTCTAAGATCAAAAACAGAGTGTACTTTTACCAGTCTTACTAAATATAGTACTAAATATAGTTAGACTTCAGAATTGGAAAGAAAGAAGTAAAGTTATCTCTATCTGCACATGACATGATTTTATATACAGAAAAATCTAAGGATTCCACCACAAAAGTTGCTAGAAGCAGCCAACAAAGTTAGTAGTTTCAGCACAAAAAATTGACATACAAAAATCAGTAGTATTTCCATACACTAAAACAAGGTATCTGAATAAGTAAAATGACTTCACTTACAATAGCTACAAGAGAATACATAAAAATAAATTAAACCAAAGAGGTAAACATCTCTACATTGAAAACTATAAGACATTGATAAAAGACAGAAGAATACACACATAAAATACAAAGATGTCTTATGTCATGGGTTAGAGGAATTAGTATCATCAAAGTGTTTATACTATACACAGTCATCTATTGATAGGGATTATACTGAATCTACTGGAGATGATGGAATTCCAGCTGAGCTTTTTTAAATCTTAAAGGATGATGCTGATAAAGAACTGCACTCAATATGTCAGCAAATTTGGAACACTCAGCTGTGGCCTCAGGACTGGAACAAGTCAGTTTTCTTTCCAGCCCCAAAGAAGGGCAATGCCAACAAATGTTCAAACTACTGCACAATTGCACTCATTTCACATGCTGGCAAAGTAACGCTCAGAATTCTCCAGGCTAAGCTTCAACAGTACGTGAACCCAGAACTTCCAGATGTTCACGCTGGATTTAGAAAAGGCAGAGGAGTCAGAGGTCAATTTGCCAACATCTGCTGGATCATAGAAAAAGCAAGACAATTCCAGAAAAACATCTACTTCTGCATCATTGACTATGCCAAAGCCTTTGACTGTGTGGATAACAACAAACTGGAAAATTCTTCAAGAGATGGGAATACCAGACTACCTTGCCTACATCCTGAGAAATCTGTATAAAGGTCAAGAAGCAACAGTTAGAACCAGGCATGGAAAAATGGACTGGTTCCAAATTGGGAAAGGAGTACATCAAGCTTCTATATTGTCACCCTGCTTATTTGACTTATATGTAGAGTATATCATACAAAATGCCAGGCTAGATGAAGCACAAGCTGGAATCAAGACTGCTGGGAGAAATATCAATAACCTCACATATGCAGATGACACCACCCTTCTGGCAGGAAATGAAGAGTAACTAAAGAGCCTCTTGATGAGGGTGAAAGAGGAGAGTGAAAACAGTTGGCTTAAAAATCAACGTTCAAAAAAAAAGTAGATCATGGCACCTGGTCCCATCACTTCATGGCAAGTAGTTGGGGAAAAAATGGAAACAGTGGGAGACTTTATTTTCTTGGGCTCCAAAATCACTGCGGATGGTGACTGCAGCCATGAGATTAAAAGATGCTTGCTCCTTGGAAGAAGAGTTATGACAAACCTAGAAAGCGTATTAATAAGCAGAGACATTAATTTGCTAAGAAAGATCTATATAGTCAAAGCTATGGTTTTTCTATTAGTCATGTATAGATGTGAGAATTGGACTGTAAGAAAAAGGCTGAGTGACCAAAGAACTGATGCTTTTGAACTGTGGTGTTGGAGAAGACTCTTGAGAGTCCCTTGGACTGCAAGGAGATCCAACCAGTCTATCCTAAAGGAAATCAGTCCTGAATATTTATTGGAAGGACTGATGCTGAAGCTGAAGCTCCAATACTTTCGTCACCTGATGCAAAGAGCCAACACATTGGAAAAGACCCTGATGCTGGAAAGATTGAAGGCAGGAGGAAAAGTGGACGACAGAGGATGAGATGCTTGGATGATATCACCAACTCAATGCAATGAGTTTGAGCAAGTTCTGGAAGTTGGTGAAGGACAGGAAATCCTGGTGTGCTGCAGTCCATGGGGTTGAAGAGTCAGATATGACTGAGTGACTGAACAACAACAAATTCTTTGTGTAGAAAGTAGTCTGCTTTGACATTCATGACAAAGCCAGAAGGTTTTCTCCCTCAAAATGAGTATATTAATTTTTATAAATTAACAGTGAAACTCTTTTGCAACCATGTCAACAACACATTTTGATTTTGTAGGTACATTCAGAGATGTTTCAACCTTATATTAATCAAAGTAGATATTTATGTGCTTCTGAGTAAGTTCCAAGACCTCCTAAATTTTGTTATAGTGCCTGTTTTTCATCAGTAAATAATCATTCTATTTTGTCCTAGAATCAAAGAATTTTAGCCAAACAAACATAAATCAGTTCCATACTCAATTTAAAGATAGTTTTCTATAGCAAGTTTAAGTTAAATAATTATCTGCTATATGTCTCCTATAGTTTGAAGATTTTATAAAGACCTGTTTTTGTTTTTATGAAAATATATGTCAATGTCCCATACTCCTAATCTTTCCCTAAAACATTGGCTCAAATAATTTAACATTCTTATCTGATTGATCTGTTTCAGGTGAATAAAAATCATGCTTGTCACACCTCAGTTCTGAAAAATATCATGTATATTTATACTTTTAATAGTTTTTAAGAAGTTGGAGACCAAATTGCCAACATCCGCTGGATCATGGAAAAAGCAAGAGAGTTCCAGAAAAACATCTATTTCTGCTTTATTGACTATACCAAAGCCTTTGACTGTGTGGATCACAATAAACTGTGGACAATTCTGAAAGAGATGGGAATACCAGACCACCTGAACTGCATCTTGAGAAATTTGTATGCAGGTCAGGAAGCAACAGTTAGAACTGGACATGGAACAACAGACTGGATCCAAATAGGAAAAGGAGCTCGTCAAGGCTGTGTATTGTCACCCTGCTTATTTAATTTGTATGCAGAGTACATCATGAGAAACGTTGGGCTGGAAGAAGCACAAGCTGGAATCAGATTGCTGGGAGAAATATCAATAACTTCAGATATGCAGATGACAACACCCTTATGGCAGAAAGTGAAGAAGAACTAAAAAGCCTCTTGATGAAGGTGAAAGAAGAGAGTGAAAAAGTTGGCTTAAAACTCAACATTCAGAAAACAAAGATCATGGCATCTGGTCCCATCACTTCATGGGAAATAGATGGGGAAACAGTGGAAACACTGTCAGACTTTATTTTTTTGGGCTCCAAAATCACTGCAGATGGTGAATGCAGCCATGAAATTAAAAGACGCTTACTCCTTGGAAGGAAAGTTATGACCAACCTAGATAGCATATTCAAAAGCAGAGACATTACTTTGGCAACAAAGGTTTGTCTAGTCAAGGCTATGGTTTTTCCAGTAGTCATGTATGGATGTGAGAGTTGGACTGTGAAGAAAGCTGAGCACCGAAGAATTGATGCCTTTGAACTGTGGTGTTGGAGAAGACTCTTGAGAGTCCCTTGGACTGCAAGGAGATCCAACCAGTCCATTCTGAAGGAGATCAGCCCTTGGATTTCTTTGGAAAGAATGATATTAAAGCTGAAACTCCAGTCCTTTGGTCACCTCATGCGAAGAGTTGACTCACTGGAAAAGACTCTGATGATGGGAGGGATTGGGGGCAGGAGGAGAAGGGGACAACAGAGGATGAGATGGCTGGATGGCATCACTGACTCGATGGACATGAGTCTGAGTGAACTCCGGGAGTTGGTGATGGACAGGGCGGCCTGGCATGCTGCGATTCATGGGGTCGCAAAGAGTTGGACACGACTGAGCGACTGAACTAAACTGATAATGCTTTCTTTTTCTTAATTTCCATAGAAAATCTTTGTAACATGACAATAAGAGATGAGGCTGATGTGAAAAGATCTTTGGACTTTTATATCATTCACTTACTGGCTGCTGCTAAGTCATTTCAGTCTTGTCTGACTCCGTGTGACCCCATATATGGCAGCCCACCAGGCTCCTCTGTCCCTGGGATTCTCCAGGCAAGAACACTGGAGTGGGGTGCTATTGCCTTCTCCCACTTACTGGCAGGTGAACCTATTAAATATTGTTCACTATTCACAATATTTTTATTACTGATAATTTCATATAATTTTGATAAACCATTAGTATTTATCCTTAACTGGCTTATTTAAATATCAAAGTAATGGAAAAACCTATGAATGTTTAAAATTTTCATTTTTAATATAAATTATTGAATCATATCACCAGCCATTTTAAATGTTTGTCATATATCAAATAGATAAAGAGTAAATATAAGAGTGTGTGATTTTAATCCTGAACTCCTAGTTTTATCCCTTTCCCTGCTTTCCCCATTGACAGCCATGTTTGTTTTCTGTGTTTGTGAGTCTATTTCTGTTTTGTAAATACACACTTCTGCTGCTGCTGCTAAGTCACTTCAGTCGTATCCAACTCTATGCGACCCCACAGACGGCAGCCCACCAGGCTCCCCGGTCCCTGGGATTCTCCAGGCAAGAACACTTGAGTGGGTTGCCATGTCCTTCTCCAATGAATGAAAGTGAAAAGTGAAAGGGAAGTTGCTCAGTCGTGTCTGACTCCTAGCGACCCCATGGACTGCAGCCCACCAGGCCCCTCCATCCATAGGATTTTCCAGGCAAGAGTACTGGAGTGTCATGCCATTGCCTTCTTCAAAATGCACACTACTTTATATAAAATGAGTAAACAGCAAGGACTTATAGCACAGGGAACCAGACAAGATATCTTGTAATAACCAATACTGGAAAAGAATCTAAAAAGAATAGATATATATGTATCATTTGGGAATCAAACTGAATCATGTTGCTGTACACCTGAAATTAATACAACATTGTAAATCTACTATATTTGAAAAAATTAAAAAAAAAAAACCCACTAGATAATGAATGGAAAGAAGAGAGAAAACCAAAGAGAATTTACTCATCATCATGATGCAAGTGTCTTTACTACAGCTTTAACATAATTAAATGTACAACAAGAGAATCTTACGCCTTCAACTATCAAGCTAGTTAGTGTTCTTTCATATGTACCATAGTATCTCTAAAGATATTTTGGGAAGAACAAAAACAGCTGAGGTTTGGGAAAGAATGTAGGGGTGGCCTTTAAATTAATTTGTGTTTTTAGTTGAAGCAATCAAGTAAAAAAGAAAAAGGATATGTATAAGCCTACCAGAACTGTTTTCTTTGCTTATTTCAAATAAATTCAACAAACACAGACACACACACACACACCTATCCAATTGTTTATTGACATCAAAGTATCATGAGAAGAAAGACACTTGAAAAGTATTAAGGCATAAGAGAAGGAAGATCAAGTTTTGACGATCTTCAAGGAAAAAAGGGAAGGAAAAGACAAAGAACTCAGTACAAACATTTAAAAAAGAGGTTCAGATAAGAGTAATTAAGAAAGGTTTGGAATCTAAAAGGTTTCTATATATCATCACAGATTTACAGTATTATGTATAAAAAGTATTCAAAAGTCAATTGTGCCTTGCATTTATTTTTGTATCTCTTTTAGTCCTCTGTAGAAAACAGTAATAATAATAATAATAAAAACCTGGTAAAACCACATGCTCAGTCAGATATGATTACAAAAATCTTAATGTTTTCTACCCAGATATGTAGGCAATAGCAGTGAAAAGGGGCTTTACCATAGACTTGCTTTACTATACACTTAAAAAAAAATGTGCTTAATGACTTTCAGTTAAATATATATATATATATATATATATATATATATATATATGTAGTGTTGTGCTTTTATATTTAAAATATGTCTCAAGATGCTTAGTTTGAATCATAATATCTTACTTATCCCATTCTCCCCTTAATTAGAAAAAAGGATGTAAGTTAGAAAATTTCACCAGGATATGGGCAATTATCAAAGAAGCCATGATAAAATCTGGATCAGAAGATGATCTCACTTTGTTGTCTGTGTAGTGAAACAGTGACATGCTCTGGATGGTTACTTAAATATGTTTCCAAATAGATAGGTGTTCTGCTAGTAAGATTGGACCAATCCCTTGCTTGAATAATTTTATTGTAAGCACTTGCTATGCTGAGAATTTACATGAAATGCTATATTCTTGACCATTCTAAGTGCTTTTATCCTGTCAATTATAGAGTGTTAAATTACTATGTGTGACTTCTTTGGATGCACACATATATAATATAATTAGGTTTAGGGAAATAATTCTGAAGGCATTCCACATATCAAGATTTCTAGTTTTATACAAAATATCACTAACGCATATATGTTCTTAGATCTGCTTTTAACCAGTGATGTGCAGTACTGAGCAAATTATGTAAAAGTTACACTTTAACTCAAATATTCTTTCACACCTTAAAGTTTTTGAAAACTCATTGCAGTTTTTATTTTTATTTTATTTTATTTTTAAACTTTACATAATTGTATTAGTTTTGCCAAATATCAAAATGAATCCACCACAGGTATACATGTGTTCCCCATCCTGAACCCTCCTCCCTCCTCCCTCCCCATACCATCCCTCTGGGTCGTCCCAGTGCACTAGCCCCAAGCATCCAGTATCTTGTATCGAACCTGGACTGGCAACTCATTTCTTACATGATATTTTACATGTTTCAATGTCATTCTCCCAAATCTTCCCACCCTTTCCCTCTCCCACAGAGTCCATAAGACTGTTCTATACATCCCTGTCTCTTTTGCTGTCTCGTACACAGGGTTATTGTTACCATCTTTCTAAATTCCATATATATGCGTTAGTATACTGTATTGATGTTTTTCCTTCTGGCTTACTTCACTCTGTATAATAGGCTCCAGTTTCATCCACCTCATTAGAACTGATTCAAATATATTCTTTTTAATGGCTGAGTAATACTCCATTGTGTATATGTACCACAGCTTTCTTATCCATTCATCTGCTGATGGACATCTAGGTTGCTTCCATGTCCTGGCTATTATAAACAGTGCTGTGATGAACATTGGGGTACACGTGTCTCTTTCCCTTCTGGTTTCCTCAGTGTGTATGCCCAGCAGTGGGATTGCTGGATAATTGCAGTTTTTAGATTGAGTGGAAGAAACCTAGCCAATTATCCTGTAAATGAAAGTAACCTATCATATTCTCCCCTTGTCATCATCGCACAATGTACCAAGGCATTTTCTGGTAAATTCATATAAGTGTTAGCTTTCCATACAAATCATTAAAGCTCATTGGTTTATAATCAGAGTGAAGAAGGATGATGAACACCAACTGAAGTGATGAAAGTCAATTTAAAACATGATTTAAAAACTTGTCTCAAAAGAATATGCTATTCATTGCTAAATAGTCTGTTTTATTGTTAAATTTAAGTAATACAAAAAGCCAGAAAGAAAGTTTGTCACCTCAACACCACCACCCAGAGAAAATGACTGCTAACAGAGATGGTCCCTGTCCTTTCAGAACACTTAATTCTATATATATTTATTACGTGCTATCCATCTAGAGATACATATCTTTCACATTAATAAGATCTTCAGTTTTAGCATCATTCCTGGGCACTATTACCTTGAATGACCTTGAGGCACTGTGCAATGAGGAAGTGAAAGCCAAGAAATAATTGTAAACTGCTCACTGTATGTTCAAAGTGTGCTCAAATAAATAGAGCTCTTTTTAAAAGACTGGGAGATTATTTGGTCCCTGAAACCTAAGAAAATCTTTTTTCTGTTCATTAGCTGATCACTAAGATAGATACAAGAGAAACTCCAGAGGTCACAAATGACAAAAATTTAGACTGTAAAATTAGTTCAGGAAAGCCACCAAACAGTAACAATAAACAATGAAAAAGAGGAAGACAATATGATTACCAGTTCACAAAATATAATGTTCAGAAAGTCCACTTCAGCAACAACAGCACTGAAGGTCCACTGTTGTATGGTCCACATACGGAAAATGAAGCAATTAGGAGAAACTGTCTATGAGGGAGCTGAGACATTAGGTGTAATAGTAAAAACTTAAAATATTTAACTCTCTTCAAACAATTAATGCAAATCATATCTAAAGAACTAAAAGATTCCAAGAGAATAATGTCCCTTCATATAGAAAATATCAATGAGAATACAGAAATTCTAAAAAGGATGTCTATATAAATACAAATGTGTGCATTTATATTGTATACAAATACAAATAATATACACACACACATCGTGAAGTCGCTCAAGTCTTGTTCGATTCTTTGTGACCCCATGGACTGTAGCCTGCCAGGCTCCTCCATCCGTGGAATTGTCCAGGCAAGAATACTGGAGTGGGTTGCCATTTCTTTCTCCAGGGGATCTTCCAGACCCAGGCATCAAACCTGGGTCTCCCATACTGCAGGAAGACTCTTTACCATCTGAGCCACCAAATAATAGAGTTGGGAAATACCATAACTGGAATAAAAAAATTCACTAGGAGTGCAATGGATGATATGAGCAGGAAGAAAAAAGATTTAGTGGACTTCAATATAAACTATTTGAAATTATATCTGATCTGAGGAACAGAAAAAATATGAATGAAGATAAGTGAGCACACTCAGACCTGTGGGGCAACTTCAAACACACTAACTTACAAATGGACAAATTCCCAGAGATGTGCAAATATCCAAAATGATTCATACAGTAATACATGACATGAATATGTCTATGAAAAGAGAATGAATCATTAATTAAATACCTACAATCAAAGAAAAGCCCAGGACTGGATAGTGTCACTGGCTACAGTCATTTAAAGAAGATTCAGCACCAAACTTTCACTGTAAACACAGGAAAAGATGGTCATCATCATTAGTTAATCAGTTCAGTTCAGTCATTCCGTTGTGTCTGACTCTTTGCGACCCCATGGACTGCAGCACACCAGGATTCCTTGGTGTGATGGACACCATCACCAAATCCTGGAACTTGCTCAAACTCCTGTCCATTGATTCAGTGATGCAATCCAACCATCTCATCCTCTGTGGTCCCCTTCTCCTCCTGCCTTCAATCTTTGCCAGCATCAGGGTCTTTTCCAATGAGTCAGTTCTTTGCATCAGGTGGCCAAAGTATTGGAGTTTCAGCTTCAGCATCAGTCCTTTCAATGAATACTCAGAAGTGATTTCCTTGAGGATTGACTGGTTTGATCCCCTTGCAGTCCAAGGGACTTTTAAGAGTCTTCTCCAACATCACAGTTCAAAAGCATCAATTCTTTGGCACTCAGCTTTCTTTTTGGTCCAACTCTCACATTCATACACGACTACTGGAAAAACCATAGCTTTGTCTAGATGGAACTTTGTCGGCAAAGTAATATCTCTGCTTTTTAATATGCTGTCTAGGTTGATCATAGCTTTTCTTCCAAGGAGCAAGTGCCTTTTAATTTCATGGCTGCAGTCACCATATGCAGTGATTTTGGAGCCAAAGAAAATAAAGTTTGTCACTGTTTCCATTGTTTCCCCATCTATTTGCCAAGAAGTGATGTTTATTTAACTTATATGCAGAGTACATCATGAGAAACACTGGGCTGGAAGAAACACAAACTGGAATCAAGATTGCCAGGAGAAATATCAATAACCTCAGATATGCAGATAACACCACCCTTATGGCAGAAAGTGAAGAAGAACTAAAAAGCCTTTTGATGAAAGTGAAAGTGGAGAGTGAAAAAGTTGGCTTAAAGCTCAACATTCAGAAAATGAAGATCATGGCATCCGGTCCCATCACTTCATGGGAAATAGATGGGGAAACAGTGGAAACAGTATCAGACTTTATTTTTCTGGGCTCCAAAATCACTGCAGATGGTGAATGCAGCCATGAAATTAAAAGACGCTTACTCCTTGGAAGGAAAATTATGACCAACCTAGATAGCATATTGAAAAGCAGAGACATTACTTTACCAACAAATGTCCATCCAGTCAAGGCTATGGTTTTTCCTGTGGTCATGTATGGATGTGAGAGTTGGACTGTGAAGAAGGCTGAGCACCGAAGAATTGATGGTTTTGAACTGTGGTGTTGGAGAAGACTCTTGAGAGTCCCTTGGACTGCAAGGAGATCCAACCAGTCCGTTCTGAAGGAGATCAGCCCTGGGATTTCTTTGGAAGGAATGATGCTAAAGCTGAAACTCCAATACTTTGGCCACCTCATGCGAAGAGTTGACTCATTGGAAAAGACTCTGATGCTGGGAGGGATTGGGGGCAGGAGGAGAAGGGGACGACAGAGGATGAGATGGCTGGATGGCATCACTGACTCGATGGACGTGAGTCTCAGTGAACTCCGGGAGTTGGTGACGGACAGGGAGGCCTGGCGTGCTGCGATTCATGGGGTCGCAAAAGTTGGACATGACTGAGTGACTGAACTGAACTGATGGGAACAGATGCCATGATCTTCTTTTTTGAATGTTGAGCTTTAAGCAAACTTTTTCACTCTCCTCTTTCACTTTCATCAAGAAGCTCCTTAGTTCTTCACTTTCTACCATTAAGAGTGGTGTCATCTACATATCTGAGGTTATTGATATTTCTTCCAGCAATCTTGATTCCAGCTATGCTTCATCCAGCCTGGCATTTTTCATGATGTACTCTGCATGTAAGTTAAAAAAGTAGGGTGGCAATATATAGCCTTGAGGTACTCCTTTCCCAATTTGGAATTAGTCTGTTGTTCCATGTCCAGTTCTAACTGTTGCTTGTTGACCTGCATACATATTTCTCAGGAGGCAGGTCAGATGATCTGGTATTCCCATCCCTTTAAAAATTTTCCACAGTTTCTTGTGATCCACACAGTAAGGCATTTGGCAATAAAACAGAAGCAGATGCTTTTCTGGAATTCTCTTAACTCTCTTGGTTTTTCTATGATACAATGGATGTTGGCAATTTTATCTCTGGTTCCTTTCCTTTTCTAAATCCAGTTTGAACATCTGGCTATTCACTGTTTACATACTGTTGAAGCCTGGGGTGGAGAATTTGGAGCATTACTTTGCCAACATGTGAAATGAGTGCAATTGTGCAGTAGTTTGAACATTAATTGACATTGTCCTTCTTTGGGATTTGAAATTAGTCAATAGGAAAATCCAAATCAAATTTGTAATTAGACATTAGTTCACTCTATCCAGGATGACTATAAACATAACAGTTGTTACTAAGATGTAAAGTTAGAACCCTCAAAGATTGCTTGCATGAATGTGTTAATAGAATGGTGCAGTGGTATAGTAAATGATTTGGCATTTCCTCAAAGGTAAAAATAGAATTAACTTAAGACCCACACATTCTGCTTCTATGTTTTTCCAAGAGAACTGAAATACATGTTCTCTCAAATATTTATATGCTGATGTTCATAACAGCATTATTTGTAATAGCTAAAAGATATTATAGGAAAAAACACAAATGCCCTTCAGTTGATGAACTGATATCCATACACTGGAATATTATCTCACTATAAAAAGGAGTGAAGTTACAGATATAACATAAATGAATCTATAAAGCATTATACCAAATGAAATAAGCTAGAAATCAGATCAGATCAGATCAGTCGCTCAGTCGTGTCCGACTCTGCTACCCTATGAATCGCAGCACGCCAGGCCTCCCTGTCCATCACCAACTCCCGGAGTTCACTGAGACTCACGTCCATCGAGTCAGTGATGCCATCCAGCCGTCTCATCCTCTGTCGTCCCCTTCTCCTCCTGCCCCCAATCCCTCCCAGCATCAGAGTCTTTTCCAATGAATCAACTCTTCGCATGAGGTGGCCAAAGTACTGGAGTTTCAGCTATAGCATCATTCCTTCCAAAGAAATCCCAGGGCTGATCTTCAGAATGGACTGGTTGGATCTCCTTGCAGTCCAAGGGACTCTCAAGAGTCTTCTCCAACACCACAGTTCAAAAACATCAATTCTTTGGTGCTCATCCTTCTTCACAGTCCAACTCTCACATCCATACATGACCACAGGAAAAACCATAGCCTTGACTAGACGAACCTTTGTTGGCAAAGTAATGTCTCTGCTTTTGAATATGCTATCTAGGTTGGTCATAACTTTCCTTCCAAGGAGTAAGCGTCTTTTAATTTCATGGCTGCAATCACCATCTGCAGTGATTTTAGAGCCCCCCCAAAATAAAGTCTGACACTGTTTCCACTGTTTCCCCATCTATTTCCCATGAAGTAATGGGACTGGATGCCATGATCTTCGTTTTCTGAATGTTGAGCTTTAAGCCAACTTTTTCACTCTCCACTTTCACCTTCATCAAGAGGCTTTTTAGTTCCTCTTCACTTTCTGCCATAAGGGTGGTGTCATCTGCATATCTGAGGTTATTGATATTTCTCCCGGCAATCCTGATTCCAGCTTGTGTTTCTTCCAGTCCAGCGTTTCTCATGATGTACTCTGCATATAAGTTTAATAAACAGGGTGACAATATACAGTCTTGACGAACTCCTTTTCCTATTTGGAACCATTCAGATACATATTGCATGAGTCTATTTAGCTGAAATATTGAGATTATGTAAATTCATGGGGATAGAATATAGATTATTGGTTATTAAAGGGATAGTGGGAAGTGTAGGTTTTCTTTGGGGGTTATTTAGGTTCTAGACACAACTCCAATGTGTTATAGGGGTTTTCCCTTGCCTCCTCACCATGACCAAGAATTCTTTGATACCAGCCAAGTATCCCAAAATTTGAACCAATTCTGACACTCTACCTGGAGACAGCATCAGATTCCAGGTTAAGGGCTCAGTCACAAAAACCTTCCTTCATTTCAGACACCAACTGCAAGTTCTAGTTGTTACCTGTGCTTCGGACCAACAGGTTTTAAGAAAGACGTTCCCATGACTAACTTGTCAGTAAGATTAATTTGTTAGAGAAACTCACAGAACTGAGAAATAGTTAAGTTACTGGAAAAGCCAGATGGAATAGATACATAGGGCAAGGTATGGGGAAAAAGCATATAACTTCCATGCCGTCTCAAAGTATACTACTCTCTCTGAATCTCTGTGTTCATCAATCCAGAAGGTCTCTGAACCCTGTTATGTTTAAAGGCATGCTGGATTAAATTACTGGTCATTTGGCAGTTGATTCAACCTTTAGCCTTTCTCTTTTCCTTTGAGATGGGATAGAAAGAAAGGTTTGAGGAACTGAAAGTTCCAATTTTGTAACCACATGTTTGACTTCAAAGACAACAGCCTCTTAAGTGCATTCCAAATATAACCTTGCTAAACTAACAAAGATACCTTTATCACTTTCTTCACTTAGAAAATTCCAAGGGTTCTAGGAGCTCTGTGTCACAGATGAAGACAGATCAAATGTACATTTCTTATTATAAATTATGATATCACAGGGGTCATGAAAATGCTCAGGAGTCAGATAGTGTTGATGAAGACACAACATGTGAACATACTAAAATCACTGAATTGCACAATTTAATATGGTTAAATACTTAATTTTTTTGTATATGAATTTAACTCAAAAATTTTTAAAAAGGATTAAATGGATTTTAATTGTGAAAAACACAACAACAACTAAATGGACAGGCTAAGTGGCAAAAAGGAAAGAACAAAGAAATCAATGAATATGCACCCAGAATAGCAGAATTATACAATATGAATAAGAGAGCAAAATTAGAGAAAAGTAACAAGAGCTTCAGAGACCAGTGGTACTATAATCTTTATATCTACATCTATGTCTATCTCAGTTATAGCATATATCAGCTGAATTCCAAAAGAGCACACTAGAAAATATTTGAAGAAATAACTGCTGATTTTCCCTAATTTGGCAAAAGACATAAACCTAAAATTCAAACAGAATAAGTCAAGAGAAATAAATGATAAGACATGTCATAGCCCATCTTGTGAAAATTGAAGACAAAGAAAATCTCTTGAAACCAGCTGAAGAGAAACTATTTACTATCAAGATGAAAAAATTCAAATCTGGCCTGATTTCTCAATAGAAATTATAGATACCAGAACAAGGTCCTCCTGTATAGCATATCTGAAGGAAATAAACAGCATTTTTATAAGCTCTGAAAGAAAAGAACTATCAACTCAGAATTATATACTTAGTAAAATGGCATTTGGGGATGAGTAAAAATCAAGCTATTCTCAGGTGAAGGAAAACAATTTTTTTTTTTTTTTAAGGTCCGTTGCCCTACCCTAAAGAATTTCTAAAAGAAGTTCCACAAATAAGAATGAAAATAATATCGTGCATTGAACCTGGACTGGCATCTCGTTTCATACATGATATTTTACATGTTTCAATGCCATTCTCCCAAATCTTCCCGATGCTTGGGGCTGGTGCAATGGGACGACCCAGAGGGATGGTGTGGGGAGGGAGGAGGGAGGGGGTTCAGGATGGGGAACACATGTATACCCGTGGTGGATTCATTTTGATGTTTGGCAGAACTAATACAATTATGTAAAGTTTGAGAATAGAATAAAATTAATTAAAAAAAAAGAATGAAAATAATAAAAGATGGATCTTTGTAACACCAGGAAGATAAAAATAAAATGAAAATCATATATATGATTTTCATTTTATTTATATATATATATATATATATATATATAGAGAGAGAGAGAGAGAGAGAGAGAGACAATACATTTTCCTTCTCTTGAGATTTCTAAATCATGTTTCAAGCAAAAACTATACTATCTAACTATGTATAAGAAATATTTAAGCCTTTTTTTTTAATAAATGGAGAGGGCAAGGAGATGTAAAGGGAGATACGTTTTCTATACTTCAATCAAAATCGTAAAATAGTCAACATTGTATATGTCCTAAATTATTTACATATAACAATACTAGAAGAAGCATTAAAAAGCTATGTAAGTAAATATATTCAAGAATACTGGAGAAAATAAAAATGAAATTGTAAAAAAAATTGTGTGTTGGTCGTTCAGTCATGTCCAACTCTGCGACCTCATGGACTGTAGCCCGCCAGGCTTCTCTGTCCATGGAATTCTCCAGGCAAGAATACTGGAGTGGATTGCCATTCCATTCTCCAGGGGGTCTTCCCAACCCAGGAATTGAACCCAGGTCTTTTGCATCACAGGCAGATTCTTTACTATTTGAGCTATAGGGAAGTCCAAAAATTTTAAACAAAAATTAAATGACCACAAAAAAAGCAGGAAAGAAAAAACACGAAACAAAAATACAGAGATACTAAGCAGAAAACAAAGCATAAAACAGAAAAATTATATCTTAACATGGCAAATAATAACATTAAATGTAAATTGTTTAAATATATTGATTAAAAGATAGAGGCCAACAGGTAAAAAAAGCACATGACCCAATTATACACTGTATATAAGAAACTCATTTCAAGGATATCAGTACAAGTAGTTGTGAAAATAAGGGCAAAAAAAATAGTATAAAATCAAGAATCAAAAGTAAACAGGAGTGGTTACGTTAACATGAGAAAAAATTTACTTTGTAACAAAGAAAATTGACAAGGTACATTGTATAATGATGAATGGGTCAATCTATCAATGAAATCCAGTAATTTAAATGTGTATGCACTGAGCAACAGACCTGAAAAATTTATGAAGCAAAACCAGATAAAATTGAAAGGATAAAGAGATAAACCCAGAATTATACTTGAGACTTCAACACCCCTCTCAATACTTATCTAAGATAGAGCATGTCCTAATTACAAAACAAACCTTAACTAACTTCAGTAAATTGCAATCAGACTGATTCCATTTTCTGACCACAGTGAAATCATATTAGGAGAAAAAAAAATAATACAACTACAACAGGAAAATCTCCAAATACATGAAAAATAAACCACACACTTCAAAATAATCTACCAGTCAAAGAACTAGTTGCAAAGTTAATGACAAAATAACAGAATGGAGTGAAAATAGAAGATATCAAAGTATGCAGATCACAGGTATATCATTTCTGAGAGGGAAATTTATATAACTTAAGACTTACATTAGAAAAAAAAGGAAATATCTTAAATCAATAATCTAACTTCCTACTTCAAGACATTAGAAAAAGAACAACAAAGTAAATGCAATGCAGTGATAAGGAAAGAATACAGAAAAGAAATCAATAAAATTAAACTTGAAAAAAAGAGAGAAAATCAATGTGTTGAAGCTTTAGTAAAGCTTCTTTAGTAAAAATCACCGTAGTTGATAAACCTCTAGAAATACTGAAAATATGAGTGAAGTAATAAACTTCAAATTTAGGGAGGGGATGGTGATACAATAACAAATCTTAAGTCATTTCCATTCATTGAAATTCACAAATTCACAAAATTAATAAAAAAGAAATAGTTATTCGGAATAGACTCATTACCTTTAATGAAATCACATTTCTAATTTAAAATCTTCCAGATATATATACTTCATCTCAGATGATTTCACTGGAGAATTCACACATACATTTACAGAAGAGTAACTATAAATTTTATAAAATCTTTTCTAGAAAATAAGTTAGTAAGGAACTCTTCCCAGCTCATTTGATAAAACTACTATTTTCCTAAATCTATAATCAGACAAAGATATTGCAAAAAATAATAATAATAGAGTAATATCTCTCAGCAACATAGATGCAAAAATACTCAAGACAATATTACCAAATAAAATCCAGTAATATATGAAAATATTATACATACTATGAATAACTGGGCTTTTTCCAGGTATGCAAGGCTCATTCAGTATTTTAAAATTGATCAATGTAATCAACCATAATAATAGGTTATAGAAGAAAAATCATGTGATCATAATTAACTGACATAAATAAGTCATTTGACAAAATTGACACTCATGTATTATAAAAACCACGAGAAACTAACAGTAAAGGAGAATGTCTCATATTTAACTGGATTGTCTACAGTGAACATCATATTTAGTGGTGAAATGCTGAATATTTTCTAAGCTTGACATCATTCTAGGTAATCTACTCTAAACAATACGTTCACCATAATATTGGAAGTTCTATTTTCTGAATAAGGCAATTAAAAAAAAAAAGTCTTATATATTACAAAGTAAAAAAAAAAAAAAAAAAACTACACATGCAGGTGATATAGTTTTCTCATTAGAAAATCCCAATATATACAAAGGAAATAATCTTCTTAAAAGTAATAAGTTTGGCAAGTTTGCAGGACAATATATCAAAATGCAAAAATATTTACATTTCCAGAAACTAATAACAGTCTGATAGAAACCAAAATTATATTTGTAGAATCATCTACAGTTCCTAAGACTTAAATTACATGGTTATAAATTTATAAAAACATGTATGGCATCTCTACCATGAATATTCCAAAATGTTAATTAAAGAAATCAACGAAGCTCTAAATCAGTGGAGAGAAACACTGTCTTCACGGGTTAGAAGATTTAGCAGAGTAACTATCTTAATAATTTCCAAGGTGATCTATTTGCTTAATGCAATGTCTACCAAAATCTTCAACAGTAAGTGAACTGAGAACTTCTAGATGTTCAAGCTGGATTTAGAAAAGGCAGAGGAACCAGAGATCAAATTGTCAACATCTGTTGGATCATAGAAAAATCAAGAAACTTCCAGGAAAACATCTACTTTTGCTTTATTGACTATGCCAAAGCCTTTAACTGTGTGGATCACAACAAACTGTGGTACGTTCTTCAAGAAATGGGAATACCAGACAACCTGAACTGTCTCCTGAGAAATCTGTATGCAGGTCAAGAACCGGACATGGAACAACAGACTGGTTCCAAAGTGGGAAAGGAGTACATCAAGGCTGTATATTGTCACCCTGATTATTTAACTTATATGCAGAGTACATTATGCGAAATGCCAGACTGGATGAATCACAAGCTGGAATCAAGTTGCTGGGAGAAATGTCAATACCTCATATACGCAGATGACACCACCCTTAAGGCATAAAGCGAAGAGGAACTAAAGAGCCTTTGAAAGTGAAAGAGAAGAGTGAAAAAGCTGGCTTAAAACTCAACATCCAGAAAACTAAGATCATGGCATCTGGTGCTATCACTTCATGGCAAATAGACGGGGAAACAATGGAAACAGTGACAGATTTTTTATTTTCTTAGGCTCCAAAATCACTGCATATGGTGACTGCAGCCATAAAATTAAAAGATGCTTGTTCTTGGAAGAAAAACTATGACAAACTTAGATAGCATATTAAAAAGCAGAGATATTACTTTGCCAACAAAGCTCTGTCTAGTCAAAGCTGTGGTTTTTCCAGTAGTCATGTATGGATGTAAGAGTTGGACCATAAAGAATGCTAAGCACTGAAAAATTGATGCTTTTGAACTGTGGTGTTGGAGAAGACTCTTGAGAGTCCCTTGGACTGCAAGGAGATCCAACCAGTCCATCCTGAAGGAGATCAGCCCTGGGATTTCTTTGGAAGGAATGATACTAAAGCTAAAACTCCAGTACTTTGGCCACCTCATGCGAAGAGTTGACTCATTGGAAGAGACTCTGATGCTTGGAGGGATTGGGGGCAGGAGGAGAAGGGGATGACAGAGGATGAGATGGCTGGATGGCATCATTGACTCAATGAACGTGAATCTCAGTGAACTCCAGGAGTTGGTGATGGACAGGAATTCCTGGCATGCTGCGATTCATGGGATCGCAAAGAGTCGGACACGACTGAGCAAATGATCTGATCTGATCTGATCTGATTGAAGCCATCAACAGGTTTATTGCAATCTCTATCAAGATTCCAATGGCATTTTTTCAAGAAGTTGAAAAAAAATCCTTCAATTTGTTAAGAACCACAACTAACCCTCTTAAGCAAAGCAATTAGTAAGAATATTGAATATACCTTTAGGTTTCATAATTCCTGAAATTTAAACTATATTACTAGGCTATTTTAATCAAAAGAGTGTGGCACTCATATAAAAATAGACAACGCAGACAATGGAACATAATTGAACTCTTTGAAATAAATTCCTATATACATGGCAACTAAAATTTGACACCTGAGCCAAGGAATAATCATTGGAGAAAAGACAGTCTCTTTAATAACTGACAATGGAAAAATAAGATATTCACATGTGAAAGA
Source organism: Bos javanicus (assembly GCF_032452875.1). NCBI lineage: Eukaryota > Metazoa > Chordata > Mammalia > Artiodactyla > Bovidae > Bos > Bos javanicus. The sequence continues at coordinate 14,888,578 of NC_083875.1, read as the reverse complement.
ATGACTCTAAACCCTATCTTTCACCACTTAAAAAAGTTAACTTGAAATGAATTAAAGATTGAAATATTATACCTGAAACTATACAACTTCCAGAAGGAAATACAGAGAAAACATTTCTTGACATGGGTCTTGGTAGTGTTTTTTTCTATGCGACACCCATAGAAAAAGCAACAAAGTTAAACTAATGAGACTACATCAAACTAAAAAGTGTCTATAAAATGAAACAATCAACAAAATGAAAGGTAGCCTACTGAGTAGGCAAAAATATTTGCAAACCATGTATCTGATGAGGAGTTAATATCCAAATACATAAAGAACTCATATAATTGAATAGCAATTAAACAAATTATCAAGTTTAAAAATAAGTGAAGAACCTGAATATACATTTTTCCAAAAACACATTCAAATGGCCAGTAGTAGATGAAAAGATGCCTAACATCACCAATCATCATAGGAATGCAAATCAAAACTACAATGAGGGGGCTTCCCTGGTGGCTCAGTGATAGTCTGCCTGCAAATGCAGAAATACAGGTTCTATCCCAGATTTGGGAAGATCCCCACTTGCCACAGGGGAACTAAGCCCATGTGCCACAACTATTGAGCCTGTGCCGTAGAGCCTGGGAGTCATAAATACTGAAGCCCAATGCCATAACTACCTAAGCCAGCTCACCCTGATCTGCAACAAAAGAAGCCACCGTAATGACAAGCCTGAGCACTGCAACCAGAGAATAGCCCTTGGTCACCACAGCTAGAGAACAGCCCACTCAGCATGAAGACCCAACACAGCCAAAAATAAATAAAATTATTAAAATAGAAAACACAATGAGATATCACCTCATGCCTATTAGAATGGCTATTGTCAAGAAGACAAAAATAACAAATGCTGGTAAGGATACGGAGAAAAAGTAACCTTTATTTACTGTTGGTGTGAATGTTAACTCTTATAGCCAGCATAGAAAACAGTAGAGAAGTTCCTCAAAAAGTTAAAAACCTAACTATCATATGATATAGTAATTCTATTTCTGAGTACTTTTCCAAAGAAAATTTTAAAAATGTGAGAAGATATATGTACCTTATTTTCTTACAGCATTATTTACAATAGCCAAGACAGGGAAACTACACAAGTTTCCATTACGAGATTGACAGGTAAAGAAATTGTAGTAATATTCAGTTGACCATTTAACAAGAAATGTCTGAAAATGTTGGGTCCACCTATACCAAGATTGTTTTCAATAGTATTCAGTAGTGCTGCTAGAGTAGTATATGATCCAAGTTTGGCTGAACCCACAAATGCAGAGTGCAGATATGAGAAACCAAGTACAGGGAGGACTGACTATGTGTTGCACATCAACTCAACTGTGTGTTTTCAACTCTGCGAAGCGCCAGTGTCTCTAACCTCTGAGATGTTTGTCAGTTATATATGCAGCAGAATGCTCTTCATCCATTGAAAAGAAGGACAGCCTGTCTTTGTGACAACATAGATCTTGAGATCATTATATAAATGAGATAAGTCAGACAGACAAAAACAAATAGTGTATACTCTTAATTTTGTATATGGAATTTAAAGAAATATAACTCCTAGAAAAAGAGAACAGACCTGTGGTTTCTAGAGATAAAGGCTGGGGAGGGGGGAATTGGGTGAAGTTGGTCAAAAAGTACAAATTTCTAGTTATAGAATATAAGTACTGGGGATGTAATATACAACATGATGACTGTGGTTAACACTGCTGTATGGTATGTTTGAAAGTTGGTGAGAAAATAAGTCCTAGCAGCTCTCATTACAGGTAAAAAAATTTTTTTTCTAACTATGTGAGGTGATGGATGTTCCCTAAACTTGTAGTAATCATTTTACAGTATATGTAAGTCAAGCCATTATGCTCTATACCTTAAACTTATAACAGTGTTGGATGCCAGTTATATTTCAATACAACTGAAAGAAAAAACAAACTATTCAGAGTATGAGGTACTTACCCTTCACTAGTGGCCATATGGGTCTCTCATCTTTTCTCTCTATTCTGATGAATGCAAAATATTACATTATGGTATGTCATGTTGGTAATCATAAAAACTTTGTTGTCTAACCACATGTCTGTTTTATCTTGAGTCATCTTTTATCTCAGTCATCTGAGGCCATGACTGCAAAATTTCTTTGCTCTGTGTTTCTACTTTCTACTCGGTTAGAAACTCAAAGTATAGTTATTATTACAATACTTCATCATTCTAATTTTTATTCCAAAGGATGTAAAATTGAGAAATAGTTTTCTGTTGTCCACCCACTTCAGGCAGTAAGAACTCTGGAAGTTTCTTTAGACAAGGTATGAGGCTATACTTCATTGTGTAGCTTGTGATAGTCAGTATAGCTTCTTTTAGGGTAACTTACCTTGTTTAGTTGACAAGCACTCTAAATTTTACAACCATAATTTAAACATATCTGAATTCAACTACTTTGTGTGAAAGAGGAGCTCAACCTCATCTATATCCTCTTCTAATTATTTTCAATCCATCAATTTAATTTCAAATCAATGTATATTTCTTGTGTTTTCTACATGTCAGGCACTAGTGAAAAGTGAAAGTGTTAGTCACTCAGTTGTGTCTGACTCTTTGTGACCCCACGGACTGTAGCCCGCCAGGCTCCTGTGTCCATGATATTCTCCAGGTGAGAATACTGGAGTGGGTTGTCATTTCCTTCTCCAGCAGATCTTCCTGGTTCAGGGATGGAACCTGGGTCTCCCACATTGCAGACAGATTCTTTACTATCTGAGCCACCAGGGAAGCCCTGTCAGGCACTATACTAGACAACAAAAACAAATAAAAAAATCTGCTTCCTAATTTCTAAAATATTTAGAGACTACACAGGAAAAATTCTAAAAGTACCGCATAATTGCACTCATCTCACACGGTAGTAAGGTAATGCTTAAAATTCTCCAGGCCAGGCTTCAGCAATATGTGAACCATGAACTTCCTGATGTTCAAGCTGGTTTTAGAAAAGGCAGAGGAACCAGAGATCAAATTGCCAACATCCGTTGGATCATGGAAAAAGCAAGAGAGTTCCAGAAAAACATCTGTTTCTGCTTTATTGACTATGCCAAAGCCTTTGACTGTGTGGATCACAATAAACTGTGCAAAATTCTGAAAGAGATGGGAATATCAGACCACCTGATCTGCCTCTTGAGAAATTTGCATGCAGGTCAGGAAGCAACAGTTAGAACTGGACATGGAACAACAGACTGGTTCCAAATAGGACAAAGAGTACATTAAGGCTGTATATTGTCAGCCTGCTTATTTAACTTCTATGCAGAGTACATCATGAGAAATGCTGGACTGGAAGAAACACAAGCTGGAATCAAGATTGCCTGGAGAAATATCAATAACCTCAGATATGCAGATGACACCACCCTCATGGCAGAAAGTGAAGAGGAACTAAAAAGCCTCTTGATGAAAGTGAAAGTGGAGAGTGAAAAAGTTGGCTTAAAGCTCAACATTCAGAAAACGAAGATCATGGCATCTGGTCCCATCACTTCATGGGAAATAGATGGGGAAACAGTGGAAACAGTGTCAGACTTTATTTTTCTGGGCTCCAAAATCACTGCAGATGGTGATTGCAGCCATGAAATTAAAAGATGCTTACTCCTTGGAAGGAAAGTTATGACCAACCTAGATAGCATATTCAAAAGCAGAGACATTACTTTGGCAACAAAGGTTCGTCTAGTCAAGGCTATGTTTTATCCTGTGGTCATGTATGGATGTCAGAGTTGGACTGTGAAGAAGGCTGAGCACTGAAGAATTGATGCTTTTGAACTGTGGTGTTGGAGAAGACTCTTGAGAGTCCCTTGGACTGCAAGGAGATCCAACCAGTCCATTCTAAAGGAGATCAGACCTGGGATTTCTTTGGAAGGAATGATGCTAAAGCTGAAACTCCAGTACTTTGGCTACCTCATGCGAAGAGTTGACTCATTGGAAAAGACTCTGGTGCTGGGAGAGATTGGGGGCAGGAGGAGAAGGGGACGACAGAGGATGAGATGGCTGGATGGCATCACTGACTCAATGGATATGAGTCTGAGTGAACTCCGGGAGTTGGTGATGGACAGGGAGGCCTGGCATGCTGCGATTCATGGGGTCGCAAAGAGTCAGACACGACTGAGCGACTGATCTGATCTGATTTGATCTGACACAGGAAAAAAGCATATTGCACAAATATTTAAAATGAAGCATGGTAAATGTTTTCCTCTATGAAAAAGATGTCCTTTTCATTATAGGGGACTGGAATGCAAAAGTAGGAAGTCAAGAAACACCTGGAGTAACAGGCAAATTTGGCCTTGGAATACGGAATGAAGCAGGGCAAAGGCTAATAGAGTTTTGCCAAGAGAACACATTGGTCATAACAAACACCCTCTTCTAACAACACAAGAGAAGACTCTACACATGGACATTGCCAGATGGTCAACACCGAAATCAGATTGATTATATTCTTTGCAGCCAAAGAGGGAGAAGCTCTATACAGTCAGCAAAAACAAGACCGGGAGCTGACTGGCTCAGATCATGAACCCCTTATTGCCAAATTCAGACTTAAATTGAAGAAAGTAGGGAACACCACTAGAGCATTCAGGTATGACCTAAATCAAATCCCTTATGATTATACAGTGGAAGTGAGAAATAGACTTAAGGGACTAGATCTGATAGACAGAGTGCGATAGACGAACTACGGACGGAGGTTCATGACGTTATACAGGAGACAGGGATCAAGACCATCCCCATGGAAAAGAAATGCAAAAAAGCAAAATGGCTGTCAGAGGAGGGCTTACAAATAGCTGTGAAAAGAAAAGAAGTGAAAAGAAAAGGAGAAAAGGAAAGATATAAGCATCTGAATGCAGAGTTCCAAAGAAGAGTAAGGAGAAATAAGAAAGCCTTCCTCAGTGATGAATGCAAAGAAATAGAGGAAAACAACAGAATGGGAAAGACTAGAGATCTCTTCAAGAAAATTAGACATATCAAGGGAGTATTTCATGCAAAGACGGGCTTGATAAAGGACAGAAATGGTATGGACCTAACAGAAGCAGAAGATATTAAGAAGAGGTGGCAAGAATACACAGAAGAACTGTACAAAAAAGATCTTCACGACCAAGATAATCACGATGGTGTGATCACTGACCTAGAGCCAGACATCCTGGAATGTGAAGTCAAGTGGGCCTTAGAAAGCATCACTACAAACAAAGCTAGTGGAGGTAATGGAATTCCAGTTGAGCTATTTCAAATCCTGAAAGATGATGCTGTGAAAGTGCTGCACTCAAGATGCCAGCAAATTTGGAAAACTCAGCAGTGGACACAGGACTGGAAAATGTCAGTTTTCATTCCAATCCCAAAGAAAGGCAATGCCAAATAATGCTCAAACGACTACACAATTGCACTCATCTCACATGCTAGTAAAGTAATGCTCAAAATTCTCCAAGCCAGGCTTCAGCAATACATGAACTGTGAGCTTCCAGATGTTCAAGCTGGTTTTAGAAAAGGCAGAGGAACCAGAGATCAAATTGCCAACATCTGCTGGATCATGGAAAAAGCAAGAGAATTCCAGAAAAACATCTGTTTCTGCTTTATGGACTATGCCAAAGCCTTTGACTGTGTAGATCACAATAAACTGTGGAAAATTCTGAAAGAGATGGGAATACCAGACCACCTGACCTGCCTCTTGAGAAACCTATATTCAGGTCAGGAAGCAACAGTTAGAACTGGACATGGAACAACAGACTGGTTCCAAATAGGAAAAGGAGTACATCAAGGCTGTATATTGTCACCCTGCTTATTTAACTTACATGCAGAGTACATCATGAGAAATGCTGGGCTGGATGAAGCACAATCTGGAATCAAGATTGCCTGGAGAAATATCAATAACCTCAGATATGCAGATGACACCACCCTTATGGCAGAAAGTTAAGAGGAACCAAAAAGCCTCTTGATAAGACTGAAAGTGGAGAGTGAAAAAGTTGGCTTAAACCTCAACGTTCAGAAAACGAAGATCATGGTATCTGGCCCCATCGCTTCATGGGAAATAGATGCGGAAACAGTGGAAACAGTGTCAGACTTTATTTTTTGGGGCTCCAAAATCACTGCAGATAGTGACTTGCAACCATAAAATTAGAAGATGCTTACTCCTTGGAAGGAAAGTTATGACCAACCTAGATAGCATATTCAAAAGCAGAGACATTACTTTGCCAACAACGTCCATCTAGTCAAGGCTATGGTTTTCCAGTAGTCATGTATGCATATGAGAGTTGGACTGTGAAGAAAGCTGAGTGCCAAAGAGTTGATGCCTTTGAACTGTGGTGTTGGGGAAGACTCTTGAGAGTCCCTTGGACTGCAAGGAGATCCAACCAGTCCATTCTGAAGGAGATCAGTCCTGGGATTTCTTTGGAAGGAATGATGCTAAAGCTGAAACTCCAGTACTTTGGCCACCTAATGCAAAGAGTTGACTCATTGGAAAAGACTCTGATGCTGGGAGGGATTCTGGGCAGGAGGAAATGGGGACGACAGAGGATGAGATGGCTGGATGGCATCACCAACTCGATGGACATGAGTTTGAGTTAATGACGGGAGTTGTTGATGGACAGGGAGGCCTGGTGTGCTGCGATTCATGGGGTCACAAAGAGTCGGACATGACTGAGCGACTGAACTGAACTGATGTTAAACGTTATAAGAGAAAGAAACCTCTTGTTTTTATGTTGATTACTCTTTAGTCTTATGCCAGTCCTGGATCCGAAATTCATAGTTTGTACATAATACTAAATATATTAAATCAGTATGGTAGTTAAATTGAAGACAAATTTACATGATATCTTGTGAAATTCTGCTTGAGAAAAACATAGAAAAAGAAAACCATGATAACCCTTAAAATTTTACCTTAATAATACATCTCTTTTTTGATACTTCTTTTTCTCATTTTTGCTAAAAATGAAGTTCAAAGCCACATAGAAAGAGATAGTCAATTTCTTCTAAAAGGTTAATCATCTCTCTTGCAATCTTAAATAAAAGAAGACTCTATACTCTTTTTATTTATTGTATTCTTTAGAATGACCTCCTAGATGTTTGGAGGAATGAACTCCAGGCTCCATTTTTTATTGCATATTAATATGTTAATTTCTAAGAATATATATTTTTGGATTCTTGGCATTAGTAAGGCAAGTACTGGTGATACAAACGTCATAATGAGGTAGGAATTTGCTTATATTTATATATTATGTAATCCTACTGTATTTATTAGCTGTATTGTTTAATCTTCATAACAACCCCAAGTTTTGATGTTTTGCATGTTTCTCATTATAAATCTAAGGCTATATTACTTAAGTTTAAATATAATCTATAAAAGAAAATAATATGAAATAAAATACTAGAGTAAGTCAATAAGAAAAAGTTTCTAGCGTTAGAAGTCACTTTTTTTTTTTTTAAAAACAAATGACAGACCTGTTATTAAAAACAAAGTTCTGTTTGACGTTGAAATCTTCCTGGTATACTAAATGCATTGACAGCTCTCTGGTCACCTGAAATAAAGATGTATGCTTTGAAATCTAAAGATTCTAAAATAGAGCTAATCAATCTTTTTGGTGAAGTCCTATAATCATTTGGAACTCTTGGATCCAAATGCTTGCTGTAATTTTTATTAGCTACTTTATGTTCTTCCTTAATACAAGGTAAGCAAAAGAGCACCCTGTGGGGCAGAGTGACTTGTCCAAGGACAGAATCCATTTGATCTAATCGGATCTAACACATACAAAATAATCTAGTAAGAAAAATGTATATGGAAGGAATAGCTTTTCTTTTTTGTTTTTGAAGATGAAGTGATTTTTGGAAATTCTATTAATCCTGGCATCTTACAAGGCAGGGTTTGAGAGTAGTATATATTTTGGGGGGCATTGATCCCTTGGAATTAGATCAGGTATATACAGATATAATTAACTCATTCATTTTTTTTAGTGTGAAAAACTGTGGTTTTAACACAGCTAAATGTTAACACACTTAATTATTACATGTTCAGATCACTCAGACCTGAATGTTTATAAATTAGGAAAATAGCCTGATGACATAGTCTGAAATTTCTACCTAACCTTCTTTATGAAACAGTTATATTCCAACAACTTCCGAGCTTTGTAACATCTTTATTTTGTCTCTATCAGATAAAAGTCGTAGCATATTATCCTGAAAACTTAGATACCATGTCACAGTTCATAGAGTCATTCACTTAACACATGCTTATTGATCACTTTATATATAATGTGCTGGGGAAGGGTCTGAAGAGGCTTTTATGCCTCTTGTTTCAATACTTCATTAGTTTAGTCTTCCTGCTGTGCACAGTTTAATGCCTACACTATAGCACCTTTGACATGATAAAGGTACAATTTAATAAATGAAATCTAGATGAATGTACATTTCTTTCTGAGAAAGAGTTAAAACCTGAGTGAATCACAGAATTCAGGGCAATGCCTTTTTAATGATTCTCCTTAAAAACACTAGAGGGTTTCCCAGGTGGCATTAGTAAAAATAAAGAATCTGCCTGCCAATGCTGGGAGATGTAAGCAACACCCTTGGTTGGGAAGATCCCCTGGAGTAGGAAATGGCACCCCACTCTTGTATTCTTGCCTGGAAAATTCCATGGGCAGAGGAGCCTGGCGGGTTACTGTCCATGAGGCCACAAAGATTCGGACACAACCGAGTGACTGAGCAAATTTTAAGCACTAGAAGGGTTATCTGTGATCTTAGAAGAGTCTAAATTTCCTAAGGCTTCCTGATCCCTTCTGTCTGTGGGTAACTGCCTTCAGTAGTCTTCAGAAAACAAGATAGACCATTTCACATTGACAATTTCAGAATGCCTAAGCATTCAGAGGGATAGCTTCATGTGAATTTTGAAAGTTGAAGTGTATCTTACCAGGTGGCCATTGCTCCAGAAGGAATTAGAAGAAGTCTTTTGCAGAAGCAGGAACTGATGAATTAGGTTCATCTGAAATCTCGTTGGCTGTAAAAGATGCTCCTTTAATAATCAGGATGTTAGCTCTAGCGTCCTGGAGACAATCCAGTTCTGCAATTATTTCTGCCTACCTCCTTTCCTCTCTGAAATTTCAATGGAATTCTTTTTCTTTGTTGTTTCTGGAAAGAAAATGAAAAAGATAATAAGGCTATGTCTAATTAAAGCAATACTACTACAATTTAATAACAGTTACTGAACTTTTAAGAATAAAGTTAAATTCTTTATAAAAGATTTAATTATGTGCTTCAAATAAGATATTTACTCATGTAACAGTAATTACAAACAGACAGTCCAATAAATATGAAATACACGTGGAAATTTGAAATTTTCTATTTACAGTATCATTTTGAGAAAAAAATCAGCAAATGCAATTTTAACTTCATTTTCTTAACAATGCTTTATTCTGAATAGTATTAATATGTTTAGCAAGTCATGCCTCTGAGTTCTCTGGATTATTTAGATTTACCCATGTCTTTAATAATCTTGATGCTAGTGACAAAGTTATAAAAGTCTATAGGTGAATTAACACATTTTAAGAAATGTAACATCGTCAATTCACTTTATGCTTCAATATGTAAAGAACTGCAAAGTTTCAAAGACAGCTTTGATATTGCTCTGGCCTATTCTGAGGAACTAAAAAGTTTTTTAAATACTTGCATTTACTAAAGGTCAGCAGGAAAAAAAAAAAGAAAAATTACTCAGAATTTTTTTTTTTTTTACATTTTGAGTTATCATCAATTTACAAGGTGCAAACTCATTGTTGTTTACCAGTTAAATTTATCATTATAACTAAATATTTTTATTAATGCCTTATGTTACATCAATGAAACCATAACAAGAATTATATCACAAATCATAATATTTTGTAAAAACAAAGCTTTTCACCAAGTTACCAAAAACATAATCTTCTAGAGATGAAAGTGTCATTGTTCTGCCACCATCTTATTCTTACTGAGCTTGTTACTCAGACAAGTTATTTCTTGCTACCACATTTCTCAATTTCTCAGCCATGTGACAAGTACATTCTAGAAACCATAACCTGGAGAATAATTTGGGAAACACTGTCAAAGGACTGCCTGAAGATCATTTGAAGGGGTTGAGGAGGAAAAGCCATAGCTATAGGAAGGTCGCTTTGGATCAGAGACAGTGCTTGTCAATGATTGGGCTAATGATTAAAGATGCGTTGAGGTTGAGGTGAATGTCATTAAACTTCTTCTGCCAATATTGTTAGTATAGTACAGTATATAGTATAAAGTGGAAGCATTCTTTTTACAATGTGTTTTTTCATAGGATGCTTGAAATATTCTCTAAAAATATCAATGATCTTCTATGAAGATTAATAAACACAAAATGAATTCTAGAGTTAAGATACTGGCCAGTGAGAATGAGGCATTCATCTCCAGCACAACTATATTTTAATCAGTGCTTTCTCTGGTTGATTTTTTGGTTGCTTCCTAGGTTGGAAATTTTGTTCCTAAAGCTGAAGACTCAATGGCATTATCTTGATCTTGAAACAGGAATTGCAGGTATTTCAGGGATAACTGCTATCCTCATTCACCTTGATAACATCCATACTTCCACTTGCTCAGGCATTCCTGAATTATTTCTGAGCTCAAGTTTCTGTGTCTTCAATATGTCTGTTTGTTAAAATGCTGACTGATTCTACACATCCATTGCTTTCAAATATCTAATAAATAATACAGAATTTAATATTGGGGCCCTATAGTAGGGCCCTTTAGATAACTTTGTATGTAAAGCTGTCATTTTTTTTTTTTTTAGTTATAGAAATTAGGAGCCTTACTAAAATGATTTGCCCTGATTCACAGAGCTGGAGAGAATCTATCAAAAAACACTGAGTAAATCTGTCAGAATTTTAAGGTAAAATGAGCTTCATTAAGATGATGATGTGAAGGCAAAGAAATATGCAGCTTATGGCAGAAGATCAAAGCACATTAGATTTCTATTATATACTAACAGTTGATATATAAATATATTTAGCATGCTCCTTGGAAGAAAAGCTATGACAAACCTAGACAGCATACTAAAAAGCAGAGGTATTACTTTGCCAACAAAGATACATCTAGTCAAAGCTATAGTTTTTCCAGTAGTCATGTATGGATGTGAGAGTTGGACCACAAAGAATGCTGAGTGCTGAAGAATTGATGCTTTGAACTATGGTGTTGGAGAAGACTCTTAGTCTCTTGGGCTTCAAGGAGATCCAACCAGTCCATCCTAAAGGAAATCCTGAACATTCATTGGAAGTACTGATGCTGAAGCTCTGATACTTTGGCCACCTGATGGGAAGGGAGGGTGGACTCATTGGAAAAGATCCTGATGCTAGGAAAGATAAAAGTTACAGTTAGCACGCTAGTAGAGTGAGTTTCAGTAAGTGAGTGAGTTTCAGTCTACCTAGAAGGATAACCCAGGAAATAGCCTCTCAGTAGATCTGAGGGAATTGCTCCCAGGAATCTATCTGATTTTACTATATCCTCCAAGCTTCTCTGTCCATCCAATTTCCAAGGCAAGAATACCAGAGTGGGTTGCCATTTCCTTTTCCAGGGGATCGATCCAGGGGATCGAAACCATGTCTTCTACTTTCCCACGGAGTCTCCAGGGAAGATCCCTATTACATATTACATATAATAGGCATCTATATGTTTTAATATTCCACAAATATTCCTCTTGACTTCCCTGAGGCTCAAGACACATTTGAACTATATCATTTTTCCTAGTTCTGATATATTGTAACACTCTATAAGGGAAAACCTTTATTTATTTAAAATACATACACATTTTAGGACTTCCCTGGTGGTACAATAGATAGGAACCAAATGCAGCAATGAAGACCTGGTGCAACCAAAAATAAAATAAATACATTATTTAATTAAAAAATGCATACACATTTTAGACATCAGGAGCCAATTCAGTTTATTTATTGTGTGAACTTAACAGCTATAACTTATTTGAAATATGTTCCTTAAGTTTACATTTTATTTTTTACTTAACATGTACCTGGGGTATTAGATGAACTTCATGCATACTTAATCTTTACTAATTAATTAATCTAAAAAAATAATTACACACTTACACTTAAATTTTCAAGGAAATGAAAAGAACCTAGAATAGCCAAAATGTTTTCAAAAAGATAAAGTTGGAGGACTAAAGCTAGCTGATATCAACACTTATTATAATGGTGCAATAATCAATGCAGTGCAGAACTGGCATACAGACCAATAATCAGAATCAGTTGAACAAAACTGAATAAAGAATAAAGACTCCAGAATTATTCTTGCATCCATATGGCAGCTGATATTTTACAAAAACAAAAAAAATGTTAAAAAGTACTTCAGTAGCTGGAACACTTGACCATCATATGCAAAACAAACTAAATAAACCCTTTTGATTCAGAGTTCTCACCTTGCACAAAAATTTACTCAAAGTGAATCATGGATCACTTTTAAATCCTTTAACTAGAAAACTTCCATTAAAATGCATAGAGGAAAGCCGTTCTGAACTTGGGCTATACAAATACATTTTATATTTTAGATATATTACCTAAAATGAAGCCCATAAAAGAACAAATTGACAAATTGGACTTCATTAAAATTAAAAGCATCTGTTCTTTGAAAGGAACTGCAAAAAAATTCTTTTTAAAGAAAACAAGCTATAGACTGGTAGAAAACTTACAAATCATATTTTTGATAAAGGACTTATACCCAGAACTCTCAAAATAACTCAATCTAAAATAAATGGCAAAAGATTTCAACAAGTCCTTTAGCAAAGAAGACATAGAGTCAGTAAGCATTTGAAAAGATACTCAATATCAATAATCATTAGAAGATGAAAGTTGCAATCACAATGAGATTCCATCTCATATATATTAGGATGGCAAAAATCAGAGACTGATTATTCTAAATGTTGGCAAGGATAAGGTAGAACTAAAATTCTCATACACGGATGGCAGGGATGTAAAATATATAGTCACTTAGGGAAGGATTTGGCCATCTCTTTGAAAGTAAACATACACTTTCTGCATGATTTAGACATTCTATGTCTAGGATTTACCAAAGATAAATAGAAATATATGTATATATTAAGACTTGCATGTAAATAATCATAATAGCTTTCATTATAATAGCTGGATATGCTGCTAAGTAGCTTCAGTCGTGTCTGACTCTGTGCAACCCCATAGGCTCCCGCGTCCCTGGGATTCTCCAGGCAAGAACACTGGAGTGGGTTGCCATTTCCTTCTCCAATGCATGAAAGTGAAAAGTGAGAGTGAAGTCGCTCAGTCATGTCTGACTCTTAGATACCCTATGGACTGCAGACTACCAGGCTCCTCTGCCCATGGGATTCTCCAGGCAAGAGTACTGGAGTGGGTTGCCATTGCCTTCTCCGAGCTGGATATTAGATGCAATCCAAATAGCCCAAGAATGAACTGGTAAACAAACTGGTATATCTACAAAATTTAATATGATTCAATAACAATGAAAAAACTATTAGAACACATCTATAGCAACATGGATAAATTTAAAACTAAATACTATACAGTAGATTAAGAGTACAATTATTCTATTTATATAAGATACTAGAATTAGAAAATGTGAATTAATCTATAGAAAGTTTGTAAAAAGTTCATCCATGATTTCTCCAGGGATGGGGGAAGAGAATTGTTCAGAAAGAGGGAGGATAAAGAGAACATGTGGACATTTTTAAGAATTATAAATATGACTATAAAAAATTTGGTAATGGTTTCTTGAGCATATACACATGTCAAAACCTATAAAATATACTTTAAATGTGTAACTACATCTCAAAACTGTTGTTTAAAAATGATATATGAGAAAGATTATTCAGACCTAATCACTGAATGCACATTCCTGGCAATATTATTGGTAAGAAATATACACTGGTGAAAAACTAGAGGAAAAAAACAGTTTTGTATAAAAACCAACACATACATACACATGTGGGCTTCTTGCAGAGCTCAGTCAGTAAAGCATATGCCTGCAATGCAGGATACCTGGGTTCAATTCCTGGATTGGGAAGATATCCTGGAGAAGGAACTGGCAAATCACTCCAGTATTCTTGCCTGGAGAATTCCACGGACAGAGGAGCCTAGTGGGCTATAGTCCATGAGGTCTCAAGAGTCAGACACGACTTAGTGCTATTTTTCTTTTTTTTCTTTCTTTCATATATATACATATAAGGAAGTTAATAATGCAAAATAATTGAAAAAATTTAAATCAAGCTTTAAAGGACAATATAAATGTAGGGCAAAATGGAGACCGAATGGGCAAGACAGAACCAGAAATAAACATATTTAATTAGCACTATACTTTACTATAAATTTAAAAGAAGCAGTTTCATTAACCTCCTATTTGTTTTATTGTAATTTGGTTGGTGAATATTTTAACTACAGACCACACAAGGTCAAGTAATATTGCTATGGTCTCTATAGAGTTCCGGCAGTTTCCATTGCACATTGGAAAACCAATATGTTAATGCTTTGCAGTGTGTGTAGTGTTTAAGGGAAAGAAAACATCTGGGGTGTCATAAAATGAGAGACATAACTACAAAAATTAATCAGCTGCTATTTTTCATTATTGTAAGACTGAATGACTTTCAAAAGAGCAAGGGATCTGTGTTTATTTGGACATTAACAGTAAAATGTTTTATATATATTACAGAATTACTTTGACCTAACAATTTGCCTTATTGAAAAAATATATTATACTATGAAAAACAATACTCAGGAAGAAAGTAAGAATACCCAGGGGCCAGTCTATCAACCCTCATTTCCTTTTGCCAGGAAATATGTTATTCTAATTGTGGCAACTAAGTGGTAAACATGAAAATATTTTACAGGTTATTTTATTATACTGTATTATGCTATATTTTATCATACAAGAATTCTCTCACCTAGAATATTCTTTTTAAAGCTTTTGTTTCTGGGCTTTTATCCCTTAGCTTTCTTTGGCCATTTAAATCCTCTTCTTCAAAATTCAGCATAAACATGATCTCTTCTAAAAATAGTCTCAAATCTCCAGGCTGGTTTTAGTACTCCTTCTGTGTATTAAACATGTTGTCTCACATTTACCACTTCTATAGAATTTAGTCCACTACATAACCTGTTATCTCTTCTATCTCCTCCACTGGGACAACCTACACCAGTAACCATGCAACTTTCACTTATAGTCATGTACATGCACAGAAGCTACTAAATACCAGAGCTTCCCAGCAGGTGCTAGTGGCTTAAAAACAAAAAAACAAACAAACAAACAAAAAAAAACAACCACTTGCCAATGCAGGAGACGCAAGAGACACAGGTTCAATCATTTGGGAAGATCCTTTGAAGAAGGGCATGGCAACCCACTCCAGTATTCTTGCCTGGAGAATCCCACTGACCGAGGAACCTGGTGGTCTACAGTCCATAGAGTCACAAAGAGTAAGACGTGGCTGAAGTGACTTAGCACAGCACTTAATACCCAACAAATATTTGATTCAAAGGAAAGGATGCAATGATTTTGTTTCAAACTCATTAAAAAGGTATGCTGAAAACCTGAAATTTAAAGAAATGTATAGCTTCCCAAATAACCAGGGAAGTCACTCTGTTATTTACATCAAAGAATTATGGAAATTAAAGAGCTCTTTTGTTCAAAACAACAACATATTTAATATAGCCAGAGGAATCAGCAAGCAGAACTAGAAGGGCTAACAAAATAACGTATATTGACAAAACAAGACAGCCCTGGACCATGCCTGGAAGCCATTAGCTAGAGTTTATAGCATAATGTCTGAAATGGGAACTCACTGGCTAATCCTCTTCCTTCCATACAGAAACAGCTCTCCTGTGGTTTGCTTACAGGGTAAGTATACCTAGTGTCAACTAAAACAAAAGCGCACAATATGAGAGTTGCAAGTTCAGTTTTATTTGGGGCAATCTGAGGATTGCAGCCCAGGAGACAACACCTCAGATAGGTCTGAGAAACTGTTCCCAAGAGGTAGGGGGGAAAGACAATAAAAATGTGATTTTGGTGAAGGTGGAGTACATGCAATCAAGCACATATTTTTTGTAGAAAGTTTCTGCTGGTCTCGTGAAGCTTCTGCTAGTCATGAGCAACAATCATCACCATGAAGTATTTTAGTGCTTTTCTAGATACGAAGAGATATAAAAATTGAGCTCATAAAATCAGCTCCTGAGAATGTCTAATTATCTAAAGACCTGTCCTGCCAGTTTCCTGGAGCACAGATTGCCTCATTTTGCTCTCCACCCTGAATTTCTTCAGTGGGTGTTGGAGGTCACAGCTGCAGTGGCACATGATTTAATCCTTGTAGAGGTAGACAGAAGCAACCATGGCAAGGGCCGATTTGTGGATGACACTAGAAGATCATCCCTCAAGTCAAAATGAAGAATTTGTGCATGGAGTCCCCTAGAAAGTAGGATAGGGTTACAAAAAAATAAGATAGTATTTTGGGTCACTTGAGTCTGTTCCAAGTGGTATATAAAGCTCACAGACTGAAAAACATCTCAGCCACTGATCACAGCTAGGGTTTTTCCACTTGCAACTTCATTTCCTACTAGACAAAGAATGATACATTAGTTTATAATACTGATAGTTT
Organism: Bos javanicus; assembly: GCF_032452875.1. Lineage (NCBI taxonomy): Eukaryota > Metazoa > Chordata > Mammalia > Artiodactyla > Bovidae > Bos > Bos javanicus. Next base: position 14,871,942 of record NC_083875.1, on the reverse strand, counting down.
ATTATGACTAATTATTACTGATCACTATTATTTACATGAATGGACAAAAATTATCACTAGATATGTGAGGACAATGAAGAGACGGTGAACAGGAAACAAGTCAAACAAACAAAGAAACCAAAAATGTCTAGTTTATGTCATCAGGAATTCAAGAAAAGTTCACGTTCATAAAACAAAAATAGGCTTCTCTGAATAAAAGAACATTTGTTGTTCCTTTCCATCTGTGTTATAGATAGATCTTTGATAGATCTTGCAACTTTTTCTGTGCTTATAACAGTGCCTGGCGATGTATGTACTAAGTTTATTCGGCCCATCTGCTCTTTTATTGTAATGTAGTTTAAAGCATTAAGAAATAACATGCTAACTTCTTCAATGGATTAAAGGTGGTAAGATTTAAGCATTTATTATTCAACAAGGGAATCTATTCATTAAATATTTATAAGCACGGATGTGTGTCAAACACTTCTGCAGTTTCTAAGAATGCATCAGTGGGAGAAAAAAAAAAAGATTACTTATTTCCTTCATGGAACTTACATTTTACTGAGATAAAACTGAAATTATTAGATGTGATAAGTTCAAAGAGGAAAAGTAAGGGAGGTAATAGAAAGAGAGAAGATGTGTAGTTTGATTGTGTTCCTGAGGAAGAGTTTTGGACTGAAATCATCTTTAGTGTTGACCTGAGAACAAAGAGCTTGTGAGCCATGAGCAGAAGTAACAGCAAGTGTAAATCCTGTGACAAAAGTCATGTTCTTGTCACATTCAAATACTAAGTTGAAGTAGTAGTGGGGAGTGTAGTAAGAGCTAAATCAGACAGGCCACTAATGAACAGTTGTATAAGGCCACCTAACCACTGACTTTGAGAATCCATTATGATGGGGCAAGGGTGGAGGCAAGGAGGATAGTCACAAAGTCACTGCAATAACCCTTTGATCTCTGGCCCTCAGATTCTGGATATATTGTGAAAGGAGAGCTAACAGAATTGGATGTGAAGTGTGAAAAAAAGTGGGCAAGATTTAACGCTATTTTCCTGCCATTCTCCAAGGTAAATAGTTACACACTTCACAATTGGAACTTTCTTGGATGAAAGGAGGATCAAGGAGGCAGGGGAAAGAAAACAATAAGGATAGCTAACCTTTATTGAACATGCATTTTGTGCTAGCAAACTTCCAAGTGCAGTCTTGTATCATATCATTAGATATTCAGAATAATTCTCTGAGATAGATACTATTATTAACTATAGCTTCAGATAAAGAAATATAATCTTAGTGACGATAGATACCAAGCTTTAAGTTAGTATACCTAGCAGCTGGAGACAGATGACGACATCAAGCTACCTGACTTCTGGTCCAAAATAATAACAGTATGGTGAAGAATCAAGACTTGGAGTAAAGTAAAACCCTATACACTGTTGGTGAAAGTAAATTGGTGGAAGCACTATGGAGAACAGTCTGGAAATCTCTCAAAGAACTAAAAATAGGACTGCCATATGAGTCAGCAGTTCCACTCCTGAATATATATGGGAAAAAAAATAAAGGGCAAAAAACCCATTAATTTGAAAAGATACATGTATCCCAATTTTCACTGAATAATGATTTACAATTGCCAAGATATGGAAGCAATGTAAAGTGTCCCTCAACAACAGAGAATGGATGAGAAAGATGAATATAGTAGAGTAGTACTATGTGTGTGTGTGTGTATAAAATGGAGTAGTACTCAGCCATAAAAAGAAAGCAATTTTGCTATTTTCAGCATCATGGAAGGACTTGGGGGGCATTATGGACTCTGAAAAATACAATGAATTAGGGGATATAACAAAAGAAGCAGATTCACAGATGCAGAGAACAAACTATCAGTTAGCAGTGAGGAGAGAGGAGGAGGGAGGGGCAGTTTAGGGGAGGAGATTAAGAGGTACAAACTATTGATGAAATTGTTGTGAGCCTGTTTGTTGCCCAGTTGTGTCCAACTCTTTTTGACCCCATGGACTGTACCTGCCAGTCTCCTCTGTCCATGGGATTTTCCAGGCAAGAATACTAGGGTGGATTGCTGTTCCCTTCTCTGGGGAGTCTTCCCGACCCAGGGATCAAACCCAGGTCTCACAATGCAAGCAAATTCTTTATCATCTGAGCCACCAGGGAAGCCTACAAACTATTGACATTATATATAAAGTAAGCTACAAGGATATATTGTAAAAACATGGGGAATATAGTCAATAATTTCTAATAACTGTACATGGAGTTTAACCTTTAAAAATCCTACAATAAACAAATACAATGGATTTTTATAAAACAGCAACAAAAATAGTCCAACTAGTTTGTCAAAAAAGGCTATCTGCCAGGCACTTTACAAAGGCACTCCTGTTTAATCATCATATGAGGTAACCATGTGGAAACTGATACTTAGTGAGGATATTAAACTTAGCAAAATATCACAGAGGGTTCAAACATTGATAATTATATTTATAGTTTAAAGTAATAAAACAGAGATACCAAGGGAACATTTCATGCAAAGGTGGGCACAATAAAGGACAGAAAAGGTATGGACCTAATGGAAGCAGAGAAGATTAAGAACTGGTAAGAATACACAGAGTAACTGTACAAAAAAAATATCTTAATGACCAAGATAACCACTATGGTATGATGACTCACCTAGAGCCAGAAATATTGGAGTATGAAGTCAAGTGGGTCTTAGGAAGCATTACTATGAGCAAAGCTAGTGGAAGTGATAGAATTCCAGCTGAGCTATTTGAAATACTAAAAGATGATGCTGTTAAAGTGCTGCACTCAATATGCCAGCAAATTTGGAAAACTGCAGTGGCCATAGGACTGAAAAGATCAGATATCATTCCAATCCCAAAGAAGGGCAATGTCAACTATTGTTCAAACTACCATACAACTGTCCTCATTTCACATGATAACAAGGTAATGCTCAAAATCCTTCAAGTTAGGCTTCAACAGTACATGAACCCAGAACTTCCTGATATATAAGCTGAATTTAGAAAAGGCAGAGGAACCAGAGATCAAATTGCCAACATCCATTAGATCATAGAAAAAGCAAGTGAATTCCAGGTAAACAACTACTTTAGAGACTACAATAAAGCCTTTGACTGTGTGGATCACAACAACCACCTTACCTGTCTCTAGAGTAACCTGGATGCAGGTCAAGAAGCAACAGTTAGAACGGGACATGTAACAATGGACTGGTTCAAAACTGGGAAAGGAATACGTAAAGGCTGTATATTGTCACCCTGCTTATTTAACTTATATGTAGAGTACATCAAGGGAAATTCCAGGCTGGATTAAGTACAAGCTGGAATCCAGATTGCCAGGAGAAATATGAACAACCTCAGATATGCAGATGATAGCACCCTTATGTCTGAAAACGAAGAGGAACTAAAGAGCCTCTTGATGAAGCTGAAGAACAGTGAAAAAGCTGGCTTAAAACTCAACATTCAAAAGACTAAGATCATGGCATCTAGTCCCATCACTACATGGCAAATAGATGGGCAAACAATGGAAATAGTGACAGACTTTATTTTCTTGGGCTCCAAAATCAATGGGACAGTGACTCCAGCCATGAAATTAAAAGATACTTGCTCCTTGGAAGAAAAACTCTGACAAAGGTCCATCTAGTCAAAGCTATGGTTTTTCCAGTAGTCATATATGGATGTGAGAGTTGGACCATAAAGAAGGCTGAACACTGAAGAATTGATGTTTTTGAACTGTGGTGTTGGAGAAGACTCTTGAGAGTCCATTGGACAGCAAGGAGATCTAACCAGTCAATCCTAAAGGGAATCAACCCTGAATATTCATTGGCAGGACTGATACTGAAGCTGAGCCTCCAATTTGACCACTTGATGCAAAGAGCCTATTCATTGGAAAATACCTGGATAATGGAAAAGATTGAGGGCAGGATGAGAAGGGGGCAACAGAGGATGAGATGGTTGGATGGCATTACCGACTCAATGGACATGAGTTTCAACAAAATCTGGGAGATAGTGAGGGACAGGGAAGCCTGGTATGCTGCCGTTCATGGGGTCACAAAGAGTCAGAGATGACTGCAACTGAATAATAACAACAAATATGATATTAATTGAGCTGTTACCAAAAAAAGAGGGAGACTTTATATTCAGATGTTTCAAGAAATGCTAAATTAGTTTGTTCTATTGACTGCAGTGCATGGGTGCTAAGTTGCTTCAGTCATGTCTGACTTTTTGCAACCCTATGGACTGTAGTCCACCAGGGCCCTCTATCCATGGGATTCTCCAGCCAAGAATATTGGAGTGGGTTGCCATGCCCTCCCCTAGGGGGTCTTCCCGACCCAGGGATCAAACATGTGCCTATTATGTCTCCTGCATTAGCAGGTGGGTTCTTTACTACCACTACCACCTGGGAAGGTGGGAATTCCGTGGGGATTTTGGCATAATTTGGAAGAGAATTTATAGAGTTGTGAAGGGTTTCACAGGGGTCCTGTACAATAACTTCAACCACATCATTTTTCTTGAAAAATATAGAAAACACCCCAAGTTAACAAAGAGTGGAGAGGGGAAAGAAACTTGCTATAATTCCCACCATCTGCAGTCAAGACAGAACATGATCAAATGTGTCCCATTCACACCCTATATGTGTTGAAATATGGGTATATTCACTGACTCATCAATACTGTTATTCATCAAATGGGTAACTGACTACAAATATTTATTTTCATTGTTTGTATGGACTCAAATATTCCCTGAAAGATGAATCAATTATTGATATAAATTGGGCCACTGGTAACTTTAACAGTCATTTTGACTCTGTAAGCCACAACACACAAAACATGTTTATAAAATTTTTTGGTAGGTATCAGTATCTACATTTCTAAGAGAAGAATTCCACAGGCTGAAAAATGAGATCTGAGATAGTTCAGCTGCTAAAAGAGACACTGATTTATATCTGAGACTAATTGGTGACAATAATTGTCACAAAATGTACCAGGCTTTGTTACTTACTTGCCATGTGACATCAGCCAGGTGAATAATAATAGTACTGACCTTACAGGGTTGTGAGGCAGATGACTGATGATAATGAAGAAGATGAAGAGGAAGTGGAGGAAGAACTACTATAACTACTACTTAGAATAGACCATGATATATTGCATGTCGTATGCGTCCTAGTTATATTTAAAAAATCATTAATTCATGAATATATCATAGTAATACTATAGACAAAGTATAAATATTTAAAATAATTATATTCCAGATATCCTTTTTTAAATCTATAAACCTCTAAAGGGTGAAACAAATATTAGCATGCTACTAACCTCTCACAATTGAGAAAAACACAGTTTATAAAATAACTTTTCTAATAATGGTTTACTTGAAGAAAACACAAGTGGGTGCTTTGACTGAATTAGATAATTTTGGATGACGGCTCTACTTGAAACTTGCCCTGACACATAGCCATAAATATTGAGTTTTTGAAATGGTTGTTGTATAATTTATAAAAACCTCTGCATTTGGAATATTTATATAATTATTGATCTGAACTAGATATTCTTTGAAGCATTAGCCCCTTCTAAATATGTATATTAATTTAGAAAATTTCTGCTTAAAATAGAATACAGTATTAGAATAGAGGAATGATAACATTGCTTGTAAGTTATTGTGGTGCTTATCCCTTGAATCTCACAGAAAGAAGCATGAACGCGGAGTGATGTTACCCTGATTCTGAATCGTATGGCTTGTGGTTTGTTTCTTAAACTAGCAGTGCCCCAGGACTGGATTATACACAAGCACTTTCAAGGGCTGTATAATCTGGTGCCCCTTTCAGGTATGAGTTAGAAATGAAATCAGCAGTTCTGTCATATAATTATGTTCTGATGCCTGGCAGCATGGTGAAGGCATGAAAACCGGTTGACTCTGTATCTGACATACCTTTATTCCTTATATTTTGAAACAATGGAATGAAACTGTTGGGTTTAGAAACACATAAAGTTAATAAATAAACTAGTGGTAAAAATAAATTGGTTTTAATTCATACATACAATTATTTCCTCTTAAGTCTGAGAAGATAATTTAAGACATAAAAATAAATGTATGGTAACAATAGTCTAGTTCAGGAACTGAATTTAAATAAGGCTCTACTTCAAAAATATGTGTCTATTGATTGTCTTTTGTTTTTAATAAACCATATTCTAAAATGCTTTCTTTGTTTTCTGAAAATTGATTACAATTTTCTCCAGATAGACAGATAAATGGACTGCCAAACTTGTTTAAAAGTGATGGTCTCTCCTCTTTCCTGTGTGTTTTTTAAAAGGAATTATAACCCGAATTGTACCAAGATAAACCTAATTCCTTATGTTACACCAGCTTCTCAGTTCAGTTCAGTCGCTCAGTTGTGTCCAACTCTTTGCAACCCCATGGACTGCAGCACACCAGGCTTCCCCATCCATCACCAACTCCTGGAGTTTACTCAAATTCATGTGCATTGAGCCAGTGATGCCATCCAACCATCTCATCCTCTGTCGTCCCGTTCTCCTCTTGCCTTCAATCTTTCCAAGCATCAGGGTCTTTTCCAGGAGTCAATACTTCACTTCAGGTGGCCAAAGTATTGGAGGTTCAGCTTCAGCATCAGTCCTTTCAATGAATATTCAGGACTGATTTCATTTAGGATGGACTGGATGGCACTCCTTGCAGTCCAAGGGACTCTCAAGAATCTTCTCCAACACCACAGTTCAAAAGCATCAATTCTTCATCACACAGCTTTATTTATAGTCCAACTCTCACATCCATACATGACTACTGGAAAAACCATAGTTTTGACTAGATGGAACTTTGCTGGCAAAATAATGTCTCTGATTTTTAATATGCTGTCTAGGTTGGTCAAAGTTTTTCTTCCAAGGAGCAAGTGTCTTTTAATTTCATGGCTGCAGTCACTATCTGCATTGATTTTAGAGACCAAAGAAATAAAGTCTCTCACTGTTTCTACCATCTATTTGCCATGAAGTGATGGTACCGGATGCCATGATCTTCATTTCTAGAACGTTAAGTTTTTAGTCAGCTTTTTCACTCTCTTTCACTATCATCAAGAGGCTCTTTAGTCCTTCTTTGCTTTCTGCCATAGGGGTGGTATTATCTGCACATCAGAGATTATTGATATTTCTCCTCACAATTTTGATTCCAGCATGTGCTTCATCCAGTCCGGTGTTTCACAATATGTACTCTGCAAAAGTTAAATAACCAGGGTGACAATATACAGCCTTGATGTACTCCTTTCCCAATTTGGAATCAGTGTGTTGTTCCATGTCCAGTTCTAACAGTTGCTTCTTGACCTGCATACAGATTTCTCAGGAAGCAGGTAAGGTGGTATGGTATTTCCATCTCTTGAAGAATGTACTACAGTTTGTTGTCATCCACACAGTCAAATGCTTTGGTGTAGTCAATAAAGCAAAAGTAGATGTTTTCCTGTTATTCTCTTGCTTTGGGATGATGCAACAGATGTTGGCAATTTGATCTCTGGTTCCTCTGCCTTTTCTAAATCCAACTTGAGCATCTGGAAGTTCATGGTTCATGTACTATTGAAGCCTGGCTTGGAGGATTTTGAGCATTACTTTGCTAGTATGTGAGATGAGTGCAATTGTTCAGTAGCTTCAACATTCTTTGGAATTGCCTTTCTTTGGAATGGAATGAAAACTGACCTTTTCCAGTCCTGTGGCCACTGCCGAGTTTTCCAGATTTGCTGACATTTTGAGGGCAGCACTTTCACAGCATCATCTTTCATGATTTGAAATAGCTCAGCTGGAATTCCATCACTTCCACTAGCTTTGTTCATAGTGAAGTTTCCTAAGGCCCACTTGACTTTGCATTCCAGGATGTCTGACTCTAGGTGAGTGATCACACCACTGTGGTTACCTGGGTCATGTAGATCTTTTTTGTATAGTTCTTCTATGTATTCTTGGCACCTCATTTTAATATCTTCTGTTTCTGTTAGGTCCATACAATTTCTGTCCTTTATTGAGCCCATCTTTGCATGAAATGATCCTTTGGTATCTGTAATTTTCTTGAAGAGATCTCTAGTCCTTGCCATTCTATTGTTTTCCTCTATTTCTTTGCATTGATCACTGAGGAAGGTTTTCTTATTTCTCCTTACTATTCTTTGGAACTCTGCATTTAAATGGGTATATCTTTCCTTTTACTACTAAGTCACTTCAGTCGTGTCCGACTCTGTGCGACACCATAGATGGCAGACCACCAGGCTCCGCTGTCCCTGGGATTCTCCAGGCAAGAACACTGGAGTGGGTTTCCATTTCCTTCTCCAATGCATGAAAGTGAAAAGTGAAAGGGAAGTCGCTCAGTTGTGTCCGACTCTTTGCGACCCCATGGACTGCAGCCTACGAGGCTCCTCTGTCCATGGGATTTTCCAGGCAAGAGTACTGGAGTGGGTTGCCTTCTCCAATCCTCCTTTGCCTTTAAATTCTCTTATTTTGTAAGGCATCCTCAGACAACTGTTTTTCCCTTTTATATTTGTTTTTCTTGGGGATGATCTTGATCACTGTGAACCTCCATCCATAGTTCTTCAGGCACTCTGTCTATCAGTCTAATCCTTGAATCTGTTTGTCACTTCCACTGTATAATTGTAAGGGATATGATTTAGGTCATATCTGAATGGTCTAGTGGGTTTCCCTGCTCCTGCTGCTGCTGCTTCGTCTCTTCAGTCGTGTCTGACTCTGTGCGACCACATAGACGGCAGCCCACCAGGCTCCCCTGTCCCTGGGATTCTGCAGGCAAGAACACTGGAGTGGGTTGCCATTTCCTTCTCCAAAGCATGAAAGTGAAAAGTGAAAGGGAAGTCGCTCAGTCGTGTCTGACTCTTTGCGAACCCATGGACTGCAGCCTACCAGGCTCCTCCGTCCATGGGATTTTCCAGGCAAGAGTACTGGAGTGGGGTGCCATTGCCTTCTCTGGTGGGTTTCCCTACTCTTATCAATTTCAGTATGAATTTGGCAATAAGGAGTTCATGATCTGAGCCACAGTCAGCTCCCAGTCTTGTTTTTGCTGAGTTTTTCTCCATCTGTGGCTGCCAAGAATATAATCAATCTGATTTTGGTATTGACCATCTCTTGATGTCCACATGTGGAGTCTTCTATTGTATTATTGGAAGAGGGTGTTTGCTATCACCAGTGCTTTCTCTTGCAAACCAGCTTCTAGCTGTATTTTTATCTAGACCCTCCATCATTACTTTTTAATATGAAATCTTAGGAACCTTACAGCAGTATTTTTCAAACTGTGAACTGCCCTATCAGTGAGTTTTAATGGAGTGCTGAGTTATGAGATCAAGTTAGGGATTAGGCAACAATTTTTTTAAATAGAATAAGATAGTACAAAACAGTAAAAACTAGAGTTTACAACATATAGTATACACGTATATGTACTGTCTCATGATCATTTTATTTCCTTTGTGTACATAAGTGTTCATGTACATAAAGTTGTTAAAGATATTTATACTATGCATAGATATTTAAAGTTTTGATAGCCATTGTGCCTATTTGTGGTTGTACCTCACCTATTTCACATGCCCTAAAAATAGCCTTCAAAATTCTCTGTTTATCCACATTTTCTGGGGAAAAGTGTTTTGGCAATCATCTGATGTTTATAAATTTTTTTTTTCCAAAAAGTTTACAAGACGAACTTATTCTAAAACAATTTCAATTATTATCCTTGTAGTTTTAGAACAGGTATAGTTTGAAATATAAAAATAATATAACATATTTATATGCCTCTCTATTATATAAATAGATGTACTCCAAAATAACTGCTTTTTGTTCCCAACTTAATGTTCTAATTAGATTACGTACAAAAGTTATTCTTGTTCCTAAAAATTAAAGAACATTTAGATTTATAAAGGTGTGAGTAAAGCATATTATTTATTGTATTCTTCTTAAAATAATTTACTTCTTAAAATAACAGCCTTTCATGAATTAAATTTATCTAAATATTATATTTATATGCTAATAGTAATTAGATATATAACATAATAAGTTATTAGACTTCCTGGTATAGCTCCTGGTACAGCTCAGTCAGTAAAAAAAATCTATATTCAATTCACAAGACTACCTCCTGTACAGGAGACTCAGGTTTGATCCCTAGGTCAGGAAGATGCCCTGGAGAAGGAAATGGCAACCCACCCCAGTATTCTTACCTGGAAAATTCAGTGGAGATAGGAGCTTGGTAGGCTACAGTCCATGGGTCACAAGAGTCGGACACCACTTAGCGACTAAACCACCACAAGTATAGAATGAAGATGGTGACCTATGAAAGGATACAGTTAAGAAGAAGAGAGATAAAGGATTATTTCTTAAAGATCTAAAAATGACCTAAGAGAACAAAAAAAGTAATGCTTTTGAACAATAATTTTGTGCCACTCAGGGTGCTAAAGATTATATATCACTATTTTTCATCACAGAGGCAACCTTATGAAGTAGATGGTATTTAAATTTTGCAAATAGGGAAGCTTAAGCTCAATGTAGTTAAGGTTTCTTTGCCATGAGTCACAAAGAGTAAGCTTTGCATAGGATAATAAAAGAGGGAGAAAGAAATCTCAATTCTAATTCTCATCCGCAGGTCACTTAGGAATGTACAGTACTGGCTTCCCTTTTACCGACACAATCCCATTCTAGGGACTAAACTGGAAGTTGAATTAATGTTGAAAACAATCTGCCCTTTACAAGGAAAATTACATTCTTTAGTTTCATCCTATTTATTCTAGTACACTGAGGTTTCAAATGAGAAAGGGGTAATTTAGTGGGATTTGTTAAGAGGGGTGATTGAATGGAACTGGAAGAGATACAAATAAACAAGGAAGCTCATGTTCAATTTTAATGCAAATTTTTGGTGACAGCGGTATGTCTTGTGTGGGCAAACACCATCACCAGAGAAACTGATAAGACATAAAGAATAGCAAAGAACAGATTTAAGAAATCAAAATCTGGAGTAGTGGCTGTTGTGATTCACTTCCCAGATTCCTATTCAAGACAGAAGGGCTTATTTCCCCATCTGCTGTGAGTACTGCTGCCTGATGATTCTCAAATGCCAGCCCTCTCTGGAAGTTACCATGGGTTGAGAGACTGCCTGACTTCTCTGTGGGCAGCCTACAATCAATGATTGGTAGCTTCTATAGCATAAAGGCCTGGTTCTTTCTCTGTAGCACAGAATAATCTGTCTGTGGGTTCATTGGCTTCAGAAACTCCTCCTCTAACATCTTTGGTCACCTGAGGCTTCTGTTATGACCACCTTGAAGCCTGATCTTTTTCTCTGTGCAACCCTGCTGTTTCTTTCCTTCCTCTCCTACAGTGATGATCTCCAAAACATTCCCTTGTTACTTCCTAGAATGTACGCTCCACCTCTCACTCTGGGGAACTGAAACTTCAAGGAGATCTACCATAATTTGAGTCCATATCCACTGTCAGCTACCAAAGGATCCATAGAGATTGAGCGATCAAGACTAGTCAAATAAGAAGACAAATGGTCACATGCATTCAAAAGACTAAACATGTAGGCGTAGGACAGCAATTACTCAAAGAAGAAAAAGGAAAAGCCCTGGATAGTGGTCAAGTCTGTTCAGATGAGGCCAAGTAGGGAGAAGAATGTCGCCTAAAATTGTCCACATCATAATCTCCAGAACTTATGAACATGGTACCTTATATGGCAAAAGGGACTTTGCCAATATGATTAATGTTGAGGACCATGAAATGGGGAGATAGCACTGGATTTCCAGGGAACCCAATATAATCATAGAGATCCACAGATGCACAAAGCTTTTCCTAACTGTGATCAGAAATGGAGCTGTGAGAATGGTTAGAGGGATGCAGTATTATTGGATTTACGATAAAAGATCAGGCGCAAGAGCCAAAGAATATAGTTAGCCATTAAAAGCTGGGAAAGTTAAGGAAACATTCTTCCCAAGAGACACTACAAAAATAACATAGTTCTGCTGGCATGTTAATTTTAGCCCAATAAGGTTTCTGTTTCAATTCTAACCTACAGAGCTATAAGCTAATAAATCTGCATTATTTCAACACCTTTTTTTTTTCACAATTTGTTATATATATTTGGTACCAGGAGTGAGGTGCTCCTGTAACAAATACCTAAAAATGTGAAAACTTACTTGGAATTGGGCAACAGGGAGAGACTGGAAGGATTTTGTCGAGAATGATAAGAAAAGGCTAGATTTCTTTGAGGAAGCTGTTGGTAGAACTAGTGATGGGAACTATTCTCAATGAGGGCTAAGAAAGAAGTAAGGAGCAGAACTGAGAAAACATAAAGCATCGTACAGAATCCAAAATCATTGTGAACAGAGTGTTAAAAAGATGGACATCAAAGGAACAGCTGGTGAAGGCTGAGAATGAAATGAAGAACGTGTTATTGGAAACTACAGTAGAGAACACCGCTGCTGTGTAGTGGTGGGATGCCCAGCAGGAGTGTGTCCTTCAGTTACGTGGAGAGCAGAACTGGTAAGTGATGAAACTGTTCATTTAACTGAGGGTATTTCTAAGTGAAGTGTTGAAGATATAGCTTTATTTCTTCTTGCTGCTTACAGTAAAATATTAGAGAAAGGGGAATAACTAAGGAAGAACTACTACTGTAGCAAAGAAGAGAAAAAAAAAGCATAAAAAGTACGCCACTATTAGAAGATTTTAGAAATTCTAAGCTTATTCAGATTGAAAAAACAAAAAATTACCAAAAAGATTCACTGCCTGGAAATCATGATCTATAGCCAAACCAAGCATGAATCTATACCTTTTTTTTTTTTTTTTTTTGCTAATACCTCAGAAAAATCAAAAGGTCATAATGTTCATTCATACAAATGTTTCTATGAGGAGATTAAGCTCTGTCTCAAGGATCACTCTCATCTAACTGGAAAGCATTTAGAAAGCTTTAGGGCATTATCCTTCAGTCATCCTCCCAAAATAGAAATCTAAACTAGAGACTGGGGTATCTAGGAAGGATCTGTGAAGGAACTTGTTCTCTAATGGAGTAACTCCCATAACACATGGGAGAGCCACCAGAGTCTCCAGAGCTGTAGGCAGCAGATGCACTGCTAGCTGGGAATTAAAGAGATACCGTACACAATTACAGATGGCTGACACAGCCATAAACTTTAACACACAGAAAATAAGCTGGTAAAACTAGGCAGCTGCAAACATGTACTACCATTTATGAAAAATGGAGGATGCCTAGTGGGCAGAGACAAGAGCCCAAACAACTGAGTCATATAGGCTTAATTCCAGGACTTAAAATTTAATGGAGCTTCTCAGCTAGGTTTTGAAACTGCTTGGGACTAGTAACTCTTTTTGCTTCCGATTTTGCCTGTCTTGAACCAGAATTTCTGTAACTTTTATCCTGTGCGTGTCTCACCATAGTATGTTAGGAACATATACCTTGCTCTTTAAGTTCCATGAGTCCATAGGTGGAGAGGAGGCCCCAGTACTATTACCAAGTTATCACTCACACCTAATTTAGGTTACTTAGATAATGAGATTTTAGACTTTTGGGCTAATAAGGTTTAGATGAGATTTTTGAACTTGAGTTGATACTGCAATGGGGTGAGACTTTATAATGTGACGGGCTGAATATTTTTTGTATATGGGAAGAATGAAAACCTTTGTAGGGGCAGAAAGTGGACTAAAGGTAAGTGGAATAATGCTGAATATGCCCCACATCATTATCATTGGAACATGGAATCAGGATCTTACATGGAGAAATGGATTTTAAATATGTGATTAAGGTTAAGGATCTTGAGGTGGGAGATTATCCTGTATTATCTAGAGAGACCCAATCTAATCATATCAGTCTTTAAAAGAACTCTTCCTGTCTGAGATCAGAATCAGAGGGAGATTTGACTTCAAAAGAATGGCCAGAGAGATGCAAGGCCGAGAAAGTGGGCACAGAGCCAGGGAATGTAAGTGTTCACTGGAAGCTGGGAAATAGATGAAAATGGATCTCTGCTAGAACCTCCAGGAAGAAACACAACCTTCCTCACATATTGATTTTAGTCTACTGATACCTGTGTAGGACTTTTCAGCTACAAAACTATCAGACAGCAAATCTGCATTGCTTTAAACCATGAATTTTGTATAATTTTTATAGCAACAATAGAAATATAATACAACATTTTAAACTATCACACACTGTAGTATTTCAGGATCCCCAGGTGGAACAGGGGTGAAAAATCTGCCTGCCAAGGCAGGAGGTGCAAGATGCATGGGTTCAATCCCAGGGTTGGAAAGATCTCCTGGAGTAGGAAATGCCAACTTGCTCCAGTATTCTTGCCTGGAAAATTCCATGGACAGAGGAGCCTGGTGGGTTACAGTGCATGGGGTTGCAAAGACTTGGACACAACCTAGTGGGCATATGCACATGCACGTGCATGCACGCGCACACACACACACACACACACACACACACACTAGTATTTGGGACCCCAGTGAGAGGGATTATAGGCTTAAGTATGGCAACTGAAAATGTAATGATGAATAAATCTTAGGAGTCAATATGGTGTCTCCTTCAAAACATCTTCTCTAAAGAAAAAACAGAATAGAAAAAAAATCCAGATTTATGAAAATGTTAATTAATGTTTATGTGTCACTAATCCTAAATTCAAATCTTAGGTATATGTTGCAAATCTCCCTTCTCACTTTCAACCTAAATTATTGCCATGAAATCTGGGGTGCTTCTTTGTACAGATAAAGAATTCATATTCACTTTCAATACAGTTTTTTTTGTATATGGAATATGAATGGGATTATCTCGTCCTTATCATAATAATAGGTACTTCACCGACTGTAATGATAGGTTTTCTTTTATAGAATATTTTTTATTTTCACTAAATTTAAAAGAAATTGCTTCTTTAATCTCATCTGATCTGATCGAAACTGATATTGTGAAAATGCTGACAGACATGTTCCTCAGAAAGAAAAATGCTACTTTTGGGGTTTGGAGGGTGGGTTGGGAGGAAAGCTTATAGAGAGTGGAGTTTCACTGTTGTGAAATTCATTGTTCTGAAGTAACTGAATATAAATAACAAGTAAATTTGGAGTAGTTATTAAATTTATACATAATCCATGTTGCTGGAAATGTTTCGTACAAATACTCTGAGCATAAGATAGTCTTAACCTATCATGTAAACAGAAATGCAGACTGTTTTAAAAGCAGTGTGTCTATATCTGTATAAAAGTAAACATACACGTTTGAAGCAAAATTTTCCAATCTTTAAGGTAAAGTGAAATTTTCTGTAATCCATTTCATGATTTATTGATGTCTCAACTATAATTCATATTCAACTATAATTATTTTCTATGATATTTCAAGTCCTTTTCCCAGTTTTTCACCATATAATCTTTGGTAATTTTTTAAAATATGAAGGGTATGGATGGATTCACTTCACTGAAAACATACATGTGCACATGCTTAAGTGCTAAGTCACTTTAATTGTGTCCAACTGTGTGACCCTGTGGAGAATGCAATGGCAACCCACTCCAGTACTCTTGCCTGGAAAATCCCATGGACGGAGGAGCCTGGTAGGCTGCAGCCCATGGGGTCGTGAAGAGTCAGACATGACTGAGAGACTTCACTTTTCACTTTCATGCATTGGAGACGGAAATGGCAACCCACTCCAATGTTCCTGCCTGGAGAATCCCAGGGACGGGGGAGCCTGGGGTTGCACAGAGTCGGACACGACTGTAGTGACTTAGCAGCTTAGCAGTGTGACCCTATGGGTTGCAGTCTGCCAGGCTCCTCTGTCCATGGGATTCTTCAGGCAAGAATACTGGAGTGAATTGCCATGCTCTTCTCCATGGGATTTTCCTGATCTAGGGATCAAAACCACGTCTTTTACATCTAACCTGCATTGGCTGGTGGGTTCTTTATCACTAATGCAACCTGGGAAGCCCCTTATATGTGCACACACACATAAAAATACAGTTTTTGATTGTTTTAGCTAGAAAAATTTTAGAACAAATTAATTTTCTCAGAATCTTAAAGAAAATTTAACATTACTTCCTATCTTCATGTGTTATTGATTAGAAGTTATGCCGATGGCTTGCATTCACTTGTAGATAACCAATTTCATCCTCCTGAAAATAGTATCATAATTGCACTCATTTCACATGCTAGCAAAGTAATGCTCAAAGGTTTCATTAGTATTTGAACTGAGAACCTCCAGATGCTCAAGCTGGATTTAGAAAAGGCAGATCAAATTGCCAACATCCATTGCATCAGAGAAAAAGCAAGAGAATTCCACAAAAACATCCACTTCTGCTTCATTGACTACACTAAAGCCTTTGACTGTATGAATCCCAACAAACTGCAGAAAAGTCTTAAAGAGATGGGAATATCAGACCACCTCATCTGCCTCCTGAGAAACCTGTATGCAGGCCAAAAAGCAACAGTTAGAACTGGACATGGAACAACCGACTGGTTCCAAATTGGGACAGGAGTATGTCAAGGCTATATATGGTCACTCTGCTTATTAAACTTATATGCAGAGTACATCATGAGAAATGCTGGGCTGGATGAAGCACAAGTTGGAATCAAGTTGCTGGGAGAAATATCAGTGACCTCAGATATGCAGATGACACCACCCTTATGGCAGAAAGTGAAGAGGAACTAAAGTAAAGTTAAAAAAAAAAGTAAAGAATCTCTTGATGAAAGTGAAAGAGGAGAAGGAAAAAGCTGGCTTAAAACATGACAGTTTTTTTTTTTTTTTTTTTTAAAGATCATGAGCAAATAGATGGGGTAACATAAGAAACAGTGACAGACTTTATTTTCTTGGGCTCCAAAATCACTGCAGTTGGTGACTGCAACCATGAAATTAAAAGATGCTTGCTCCTTGGAAGAAAAGTTATGACGAACTTATCATATTAAAAAGCAGGGACATTACTTTGTCAACAAAGGTCCGTCTATTCCAAGCTATGATTTTTCCAGTAGTCATGTATGAATGTGAGTTAGACCACAAAGGAGTCTCGGTGCTGAAGAACTGATGCTTTTAAACTGTGGTGTTGGAGAAGACTCTTGAGAGTCCCTTGGACTGCAAGGAGAACGAACCAGTCAATCTTAAAGGAAATCAGTCCTGAATATTGATTGGAAGGGCTGAAACTGAAGCTCTGATACTTTGGCCACCTGATGCGAAGAGCCGATTCATTAGAAAAGACCCTGGGGAAGACTGGGAAAGATTAGAAAAGACTGGGAAAGATTGAAGGCAGGAGGAGAAGGGGCCGACAGAGAATGAGATGTTTGGATGGCATCACCAATTTGATGCACATGAGTTTGAGCAAGCTCCATAAGATGGTGAAGGACAGGGAAGCCTGGCATGCTGCAGTCTATGGGATCACAAAGAGTTGGACATGACGGAGCAACTCAACAACAGGAAACAAAATTTCATCCTCCTGAAAACAGTATCATCATAAATGGAAAAAAATATATAGTTGCATATTATTTATCATTTCTTCTATCTATGACAAAGGATATTGTTTCATTTTGAAAATACAAAATTGCTGTTTCAGCCAAGAAAAATACTCTTCTGTCACTGCTTCCACACCCCCTATAAAGTGTATTAATCCTTCATGTCTCAAAGTTTTCATATTTTCCATTGTTTTCTTCTTGTCTTAGATTCTAAGATTTTTTTTTCCCCTGGCAAAATGTGTGATAGCTGCATTCATTCTATTGATATCTACCCATTCTATTTGAGTATTATTTTATAGTTTTATTGAGATTTCAAGAACATTTTTTGTTGTGATTTTTCACTCCTTCTTTCATAGAGACAATGATTATTCACATCTTTCTGAGTGTATTCTTGCCCGGAAAATCCCATGGACCGCAGAGCCTGGTAGGTCCATGGGGTCGCAAAGAGTCAGACACAACTGAGCGACTTCACTTTCACTTTTCTGAGTACACAGACTAGAGTTTTTAAATTTTAATTTAATTTTTTAAATTCTTATTTTATGTCCCTTGAGTTGGGTTTTCTCTTTGCTCATCTTACTCTTTTTTAAAAATAGGTGGGTTTTTCTGGGTGTTTCCACCCCCCCCCCCAAATTTCCAGGTAATCAGGACTGTGTGTCCCATATTTGAGTGGAAAATCAGGCTGATCATTAGACACCTGCTATGTGTTTTCCCAGCAGGTATGCAGGTCTCTTTTCCTAATAGTTCTCTCCCCTGGATAAGCATAAATAGCAGATTCTTTTAAAGTGTGTGTTAAGTTTATAAAGTGTAAGTGTTAAAGTCTTAGTTGCTCAGTCATGTCTGATTCTTTGCCCATCAGGCTCCTCTGTTCATGGAATTTCCCAGGCTAGAATACCGCAGTGGGTTGCCATTCCCTTCTCCAGGGGATCTTTCTGACCCAGGGATCGAACCTGTGTCTCCTATATTATAGGCAGATTCTTTACTGTCAGAGCCACCAGGGAATAATAAATGCCAAAAAATGGATTTTGCTCTAGCATGTATCAGACAAACTAGGAGACCATTAGGTTCCAAAGCAAGAAGGTAAATTTCTTTTATGTAAAGACCTCTTTTTTTCTTTTTTTGACATTTAGAAAGTCCATCTCTGCCCGCTTTTTCTTCAGATCTTAATACCTGCATATGGGCCCATCCTTTGGATAGAACTTAGACTTGCTTTAGAAAGAAAATGTTCATGGGACAGTAAGGTAGATACAGCTTTTAAGAGTAGAATATATTTTATCTAGAACTTGGTCTATCCGAAAATGTCTTTTCGTTTTGCTGACATTTGCTCCAGCTTCTGTTGTGATATTGAGCTATGCTGCTTTTGCTTTGCTTTTCATCTAATCTCATTTGCCTGCTATATTTCAGAAATTCTTTAATTTTCTGGCTCACTAGTGGCACCTCTTTTTATTATGGAGACATAT
The DNA here is from genome assembly GCF_032452875.1 of Bos javanicus. Classification (NCBI taxonomy): domain Eukaryota; kingdom Metazoa; phylum Chordata; class Mammalia; order Artiodactyla; family Bovidae; genus Bos; species Bos javanicus. The sequence goes on along the minus strand of NC_083875.1, from coordinate 14,853,051 downwards.
TCTGTCACAATAGTGGAAGTTCGGGATGTCATAATTTAATTCCCACAAAACTCTGGGAAAATTAAAACAACAACAGCTTTTAGTCAAGAGACTGACGGTCAGATAAACGTCTATGTGTCACAGTTTCTGAGTGATTAAGCTGTGTTTTGACCTCAGATTCTGTCTCCATATCTTGATCTCTCATCCCTAACCAGAGAAAATCTTTGAATTCCATTTCATTTTAATCAATTCCACTGATTTCACCAAAACATATTCTGAATATCTGTAATGTGACAGTTCTATACAAGTAGGGAAAACACAGATTTCGCTAAGACAAAGAGCATGTCTTCAACTGATTCACAATTTTGTATGTGGAATGTATTGAAGAAGGAAAATAAGGGGAAATAAAGACTAAATTTACTTACTATGCCATTTTACCTGAGATTGTCCTGGTATGGATAAATTAAAAAGCAAATATAAATTGAAAAAGCATTCACTATGAATACTCTATATATGTTGGTGAAAATAATGATCATGTTTTTTTTATGTCTTGATATAATTTATAAAATAGTGCCTATTTGAAGTAATATGCAAATGATAGAAATAAACCTACTCATATACACATTACAAGGATTAATTTCTTTAACTTACTTCCTACTAGTCAGAGTTAATTTGCAGCAAGGAGGCAACTGGAATAACAAGTAGTGTTATTCATAAATAAAATGCATACAAATATATTCTGGAAAGCCAATGCTGTTTGCTTAACTATCTCATTTATACCTTACCTGTATCTGTTTGAGGTTGTTTTCAAAGTTCCATGAAATGTGAGGTTTTAGAGAGTACTTAGTTGCCTGTCTTTATTTTCAGGAAACTAAAATGAAAGAAAGACTTGTTCTGAAATATACACAGATGTAGAGGCATCTCCACGCCTACCCCACAAGGCACTTCTCCTAATCCCTTGTCTTAATGGAGTGGGAGAATGGGAGATCTTGAGTCACTTAACTTTCCACATTTTTTCCTTGAGGGAAATTTTTATTCAGTGTTATGGGAATATGATATCCCAGTCTATTATTCTGATTCCCTCACAAAACAACGTGGGATAAGAAAGGCTAGATAATAATAAAACAAGGAGAACCTGAAGAGATTTTTTTTACTTATACATAATCAGATTAGTGTCATTAAAGGCACAGACTGGAGGGTATCTAATAAAATCAATGAGGCTTTTTTGGTTGCTGATATTTATCATATTGAAAGGAATACTGCCAATGTTTCCCCATCAGGATTTGTGCAGGAAACAGATTCATATCCTCTTATTGTGCAGTACAGTCTTATTTTTTACTCATTCTTCTCTAGTTGCAACATAAATTAGGTGGCTGAGAAAAGTCAGACACTATTAATGACTGAAGGGAAGTAGCATTTTTCAAGGAATTCAATGCTAATTAAAGGAGAGAACAATATAACATTTCCTATAAGTACTGAGGATCTGAGGAAGGAAAAAACAAACAAACAAACAAACTTGTGTCTTGTGAAATGTATGTGCCCTATTTACAAAAGATTCAAATTACATTTCAGTAGAATATCAGCCAGAGAAGGCGATGGCACCCACTGCAGTACTCTTGCCTGGAAAATCCCATGGATGGAGGAGCCTGGTGGGCTGCAGTCCATGGGGTCATGAAGAGTCAGACACGACTGAGCGACTTCACTTTCACCTTTCATTTTCATGCATTGGAGAAGGAAATGGCAACCCAGTCCAGTGTTCTTGCCTAGAGAATCCCAGGAATGGCGGAGCCTGGTGGGCTGCCGTCTATTGGGTCGCACAGAGTCGGACACGACTGAAGGGACTTAGCAGTAGCAGCAGCAGAATATCAGCACTCAGCAAACACCCCAGACATAATAGCTGTAGACCAGACCCACCAAAGGTAGTAGGTGAATATTTGAGAAGAAACAAGATATTATCATAATTTCAAAGCATCTATTCCAAGACAATTATTAACTACAAATGGAAAGATGGTAAACCACAAACACTATTTAACCAAGGGATAAAGTTAGAAGGAAATGGCAACCCACTCCAGTGCTCTTGCCTGGAGAATCCCAGGGATGGGAGAGTCTGGTGGGCTGCCATCTATGGGGTCACACAGATTCGGACATGACTGAAGCGACTTAGCAAAGTTAGCATCACCAGTAAAAGGGCATATCGACATTATTTTTGATATCCTGTGCCTGGAGAATTCCATGCACAGAGGAGCCTGGTGGGCTATAGTCCATGGGGTTGCAAAGAATCAGACATGACTAGCAAATAACACTTTCACTTTTCATTGAGAACTGAGGACACATTGTCATTTCTGTGGTTGTTATGCCTGTCATACTAGTCTAGTCATGAAGAAACATCAGACAAATGCAAATTCAAGGACATTCTACAAAATAATTAAACAGTAATACTATTCAGAAGTGTCAAGACCATAAAACAACAAGGAAAGAGTAGGGAACTGCTGCATATAGAGACTAATAGGAAAAAATGCAACGCAGGATCGTATATTGGATCCTGAAACAGAAAGAGGACATTAGTGGGAAAACTGGTGAAATTTGAATGCAATCTATAGTTAATTAATAGTATTGTAACAATGCTTATTTCTTGGTATTGATCATTTTACTATGATATATCAAATGTTAACTTTAGCAGAAGCTGATGAGAGATGTACAGGAACCCGTTCATAGCTTATATAAGGTTGACATTTCAACATCAAAAGTCAAAAGAAACTCATTTTATCATAAGTTTACAGATTTTTGAGGGAATACACTTTCTCCATCTAACTTTTAAAATTTCACAAATAGAAGATGACTAGAGTTAGGGGGCTGCTGTTTAGTTCTATCAGGATATACAAATATTTATGTGAGGAAGGAAATTAGACCTATAGGGAGAGAGGGTGAGAGAAACCCGGAAGTTTTGAAGGCTTTTCCTTGCAAGGGTATGTCTACTTACCATTCTTCATCACAAATGGAAGGTGGGGTCCCGGAAAAATTCCATGGAGCTCCAAGGGACAGAGGCAGCATGAAGTAGAGCTTCAAGAAAGCAGCACACAGGAGGAGGAGGAGCTAAGATGATGGAGGAGTAGGACGGGGAGAACACTTTCTCCCCCACAAATTCATCAAAAGAACATTTAAACGCCGAGTAAATTCCACAAAACAACTTCTGAAAGCCGGCAGAGGACATCAGGCACCCAGAAAAGCAACCCAAGTCTTCGAAAGGAGAGAGAAGAAATACAGCTCCACTCACCAGAACACCGACACAAGCTTCCCTAACCAAGAAACCTTGACAAGCCACCTGTACAAACCCACACAGAGCGAGGAAATGCCACAATAAAGAGAACTCCACAAACTGCCAGAATACAGAAAGGACACCCCAAACTCAGCAATTTAAACAAGATGAAGAGACAGAGGAATACCCAGCAGATAAAGGAACAGGATAAAAGCCCACCAAACCAAACTAAAGAGGAAGAGATAGGGAATCTACCTGATAAAGAATTCCGAATAATGATAGTGAAATTGATCCAAAATCTTGAAATCAAAATGGAATCACAGATAAATAGCTTGGAGACTAAGATCGAGAAGATGCAAGAAAGGTTTAACAAGGACCTAGAAGAAATAAAAGAGAGTCAATATAAAATGAATAATGCAATAAATGAAATTAAAAACACTCTGGAGGCAACAAATAGTAGAATAACAGAGGCAGAAGATAGGATTAGTGAATTAGAAGATAGAATGGTAGAAATAAATGAATCAGAGAGGATAAAAGAAAAACGAATTAAAAGAAATGAGGACAATCTCAGAGACCTCCAGGACAATATTAAATGCTACAACAGTTGAATCATAGGGGTCCCAGAAGAAGAAGACAAAAAGAAAGACCATGAGAAAATACTTGAGGAGATAATAGTTGAAAACTTCCCTAAAATGGGGAAGGAAATAATCACCCAAGTCCAAGAAACCCAGAGAGTCCCAAACAGGATAAACCCAAGGCGAAACACTCCAAGACACATATTAATCAAATTAACAAAGATCAAACACAAAGAACAAATATTAAAAGCAGCAAGGGAAAAACAACAAATAACACACAAGGGAATTCCCATTAGGATAACAGCTGATCTTTCAATAGAAACTCTTCAAGCCAGGAGGGAATGGCAAGACATACTTAAAGTGATGAAAGAAAATAACCTACAGCCCAGATTATTGTACCCAGCAAGGATCTCATTCAAATATGAAGGAGAAATCAAAAGCTTCTCAGACAAGCAAAAGTTGAGAGAATTCAGCACCACCAAACCAGCTCTCCAACAAATACTAAAGGATATTCTCTAGACAGGAAACACAAAAATGGTGTATAAACTCGAACCCAAAACAATAAAGTAAATGGCAATGGGATCATACTTATCAGTAATTACCTTAAACGTAAATGGGTTGAATGCCCCAACCAAAAGACAAAGACTGGCTGAATGGATACAAAAACAAGACCCCTACATATGCTGTCTACAAGAGACCCACCTCAAAACAGAGGATACATACAGACTGAAAGTGAAGGGCTGGAAAAAGATTTTCCATGCAAATAGGGACCAAAAGAAAGCAGGAGTAGCAATACTTATATCAGATAAAATAGACTTTAAAACAAAGGCTGTGAAAAGAGACAAAGATGGTCACTACCTAATGATCAAAGGATCAAGCCAAGAAGAAGATATAACAATTATAAATATATATGCACCCAACAAGGGAGCACCGCAATATGTAAGACAAATGCTAACAAGTATGAAAGGAGAAATTAACAATAACAGAATAATAGTGGGAGACTTTAATACCCCACTCACACCTATGGATAGATCAACTAAACAGAAATTTAACAAGGAAACACAAACGTTAAACGATACAATAGACCAGTTAGACCTAATTGATATCTATAGGACATTTCATCCCAAAACAATGAATTACACCTTTTTCTCAAGCGCACATGGAACCTTCTCCAGGATAGATCACATCCTGGGCCATAAATCTAGCCTTGGTAAATTCAAAAAAATAGAAATCATTCCAAGCATCTTTTCTGACCACAATGCAGTAAGATTAGATCTCAATTACAGGAGAAAAACGATTAAAAATTCCAACATATGGAGGCTGAACAACACCCTGCTGAATAACCAACAAATCACAGAAGAAATCAAAAAAGAAATCAAAATTTGCATAGAAACTAATGAAAATGAAAACACAACAACTCAAAACCTGTGGGAAACTTTAAAAGCAGTCCTAAGGGGAAAGTTCATAGCAATACAGGCATACCTAAAGAAACAAGAAAAAAGTCAAATAAATAACCTAACCCTACACCTAAAGCAACTAGAAAAGGAAGAAATGAAGAACCCCAGGGTTAGTAGAAGGAAAGAAATCTTAAAAATTAGAGCAGAAATAAATGCAAAAGAAACAAAAGAGACCATAGTAAAAATCAACAAAGCCAAAAGCTGGTTCTTTGAAAGGATAAATAAAATTGACAAACCATTAGCCAGACTCATCAAGAAACAAAGGGAGAAAAATCAAATCAATAAAATTAGAAATGAAAATGGAGAGATCACAACAGACAACACAGAAATACAAAGGACCATAAGAGACTACTATCAACAATTATATGCCAATAAAATGGACAACGTGGAAGAAATGGACAAATTCTTAGAAAAGTACAACTTTCCAAAACTGGAACAGGAAGAAATAGAAAATCTTAACAGACCCATCACAAGCACGGAAATTGAAACTGTAATCAAAAATCTTCCAGCAAACAAAAGCCCAGGTCCAGACGGCTTCATAGCTGAATTCTACCAAAAATTTAGAGAAGAGCTAACACCTATCCTGCTCAAACTCTTCCAGAAAATTGCAGAGGAAGGTAAACTTCCAAACTCATTCTATGAGGCCACCAACACCCTAATACCAAAACCTGACAAAGATGCCACAAAAAAAGAAAACTACAGGCCAATATCACTGATGAACATAGATGCAAAAATCCTTAACAAAATTCTAGCAATCAGAATCCAACAACACATTAAAAAGATCATATACCATGACCAAGTGGGCTTTATCCCAGGGATGCAAGGATTCTTCAATATCTGCAAATCAATCAATGTTATACACCACATTAACAAATTGAAAAACAAAAACCATATGATTATCTCAATAGATGCAGAGAAAGCCTTTGACAAAATTCAACATCCATTTATGATAAGAACTCTCCAGAAAGCAGGAATAGAAGGAACATACCTCAACATAATAAAAGCTATATATGACAAACCCACAGCAAACATTATCCTCAATGGTGAAAAATTGAAAGCATTTCCTCTAAAGTCAGGAACAAGACAAGGGTGCCCACTTTAAACATTACTATTCAACATAGTTTTGGAAGTTCTGGCCACAGCAATCAGAGCAAAAAAGAAATAAAAGGAATCCAAATTGGAAAAGAAGAAATAAAACTCTCACTATTTGCAGATGACATGATCCTTTACATAGAAAACCCTAAAGACTCCACCAGAAAATTACTAGAACTAATCAATGATTATAGTAAAGTTGCAGGATATAAAATCAACACACAAAAATCCCTTGCATTCCTATACACTAATAATGAGAAAACTGAAAGAGAAATTAAGGAAACAATTCCATTCAACATTGCAACAGAAAGAATAAAATACTTAGGGATATATCTACCTAAAGAAATTAAAGACCTATATATAGAAAACTATAAAACACTGGTGAAAGAAATCAAAGAGGACACTAATAGATGGAGAAATATACCATGTTCATGGATTGGAAGAATCAATATAGTGAAAATGAGTATACTACCCAAAGCAATTTATAGATTCAATGCAATCCCTATCAAGCTACCAATGGTATTCTTCACAGAGCTAGAACAAATAATTTCACAATTTGTATGGAAATACAAAAAACCTTGAATAGCCAAAGCGATCTTGAGAAAGAAGAATGGAACTGGAGGAATCAACCTACCTGACTTTAGGCTCTATTACAAAGCCACAGTTATCAAGACAGTATGGTACTGGCACAAAGACAGAAATATTGATCAATGGAACAAAATAGAAAGCCCAGAGATAAATCCACGCACCTATGGACACCTTATCTTTGACAAAGGAGGCAAGAATATACAATAGATTAAAGACAATCTCTTTAACAAGTGGTGCTGGGAAAACTGGTCAACCACTTGTAAAAGAATGAAACTAGAACACTTTCTAACACCTTACACAAAAATAAACTCAAAATGGATTAAAGATCTAAACGTAAGACCAGAAACTATAAAACTCCTAGAGGAGAACATGGGCAAAACACTCTCCGACATACATCATAGCAGGATCCTCTATGACCCACCTCCAAGAATATTGGAAATAAAAGCAAAAATAAACAAATGGGACCTAATTAAACTTAAAAGCTTCTGCACAACAAAGGAAACTATTAGCAAGGTGAAAAGGCAGCCTTCAGAATGGGAGAAAATAATAGCAAATGAAGCAACTGACAAACAACTAATCTCAAAAATATACAAGCAACTCCTACAGCTCAACTCCAGAAAAATAAATGACCCAATCAAAAAATGGGCCAAAGAACTAGACATTTCTCCAAAGACGAAATACAGATGGCTAACAAACACATGAAAAGATGCTCAACATTACTCATTATCAGAGAAATGCAAATCAAAACCACTATGAGGTACCATTTCATGCCAGTCAGAATGGCTGCAATCCAAAAGTCTACAAGCAATAAATGCTGGAGAGGGTGTGGAGAAAAGGGAACCCTCTTACACTGTTGGTGGGAATGCAAACTAGTACAGCCACTATGGAGAACAGTGTGGAGATTCCTTAAAAAACTGGAAATAGAACTGCCTTATGATCCAGCAATCCCACTGCTGGGCATACACACTGAGGAAACCAGAAGGGAAAGAGACACATGTACCCCAATGTTCATCGCAGCACTGTTTATAATAGCCAGGACATGGAAGCAACCTAGATGCCCATCAGCAGATGAATGGATAAGCAAGCTGTGGTACATATACACAATGGAGTATTACTCAGCCATTAAAAAGAATACATTTGAATCAGTTCTAATGAGATGGATGAAACTGGAACCTATTATACAGAGTGAAGTAAGCCAGAAAGAAAAACACCAATACAGTATACTAACACATATATATGGAATTTAGAAAGATGGTAACAATAACCCTGTGTACGAGACTGCAAAAGAGACACCGATGTATAGATCAGTCTTATGGACTCTGTGGGAGAGGGAGAGGGTGGGAAGATTTGGAAGAATAGCATTGAAACATGTATAATATCATGTATGAAACGAGTCGCCAGTCCAGGTTCGATGCACAGTACTGGATGCTTGGGGCTGGTGCACTGGGACGACCCGGAGGGAGGATGGAGGAGGGTTCAGGATGGGGAGCGCGGGTATACCTCTGGCTGATTCATTTCGATATTTGGCAAAACTAATACAATATTGTAAAGTTTAAAAATAAAATAAAATTTAAAAAAAAAGTTAAAAAAAAAAGAAAGTTGAGCTCAGAAAAAATAAAAATATAATAATAAATACAAAAAAAAATGAAAGCAGCACACAGAAAAAGATGGTAAATTTCAGAAGCAGACCAATCACTTTCAAATCCTGAATCTTCTACTTGATAAGTGTCATACCAGTTTGACCATAAGTTACTACCATCACCACCACTAACACTACGGCTCTCCTCATCCATTTTTATTTTAGATAACAGTACTTTTCTTGCAGGTTTCATAGGTTACTAATGTAATGTAAATATTGTACAAGAAATATTAACCCCATGTCTATTTAAAGCCATGCATTTCTTATTAAACTAATCATTACATAAAGTTTAAAAGAAGAGAAAAATCACATATGTTTTCATTTACAAAAGGTATGTGCAATCACTTTAAGTTTTATGGTTACATGTTTTAACATGATTGTGATTTTAGTGTATCATTTTTATTTTGCATTTCCCCCACATTATTTATGATTTTTTTTCATGTTTCTACAATATATTTAAATATCTCCCTACAAAAGAGAAGAATTTGATTCTGATTTTTTTTAATATTGCAAACCATGCATGTTACATTTAAAAATGTTTTTTAACTTGGATTATTCCTTTTATAAAGAAACATGCATTAATATTTGTTGTTGTTTAGTCACTAAGTCATGTCCAACTCTTTGTGACCTTATGGACTGTAGCGCATCAAACTCCTCTGTTCACGGGACAGAGGCAAGGATACTGGAGTCGGTTGCCATTTGTACCTTAGGTGATCTTCCTGGATCAGGGATCCAACCTGCCTCTCCAGCACTGGCACATAGATTCTTTACCACTGAGCCACCAGGGAAGTCCTCATTAATATTTATAGCTTTTGTAAATAAGTTAAAATTGACCTTTTTCATAAATGCTTACTTTTACCTCCTACTTTATAAATATTTGAACACATGAATCTTAAATCACTGAATTTTCCTGATATTATCAGAAGTACTGATTCATCACCGGTAGACAAAACAAGGTGGATTGGCATGATTTTTGCTTCAAGGATAGAACTTCAACGTTGGTGGAGAAACTGTATAACTACCACTGTTTAGATACAAGAGGCATGACAAATGCTATGCAAATTGTTAGTTTTCATTATTAATTATTCATATTGGCATGGTGCTGAAGGGAAAGAGTAACTTTACCAGTTATTCTTACTCATTCTGTCAGCCTTCTTTAGTATAGGTTGCTACTAGTGGAGGAGCTAAGAATACCGAGTAGATGAGGTCCTTCATGTGTGAAAGTTCATCACAGCATCCCTCATTTCCCAGGGTTAACACAGTACAAAGGTTCCATTAGTTCTTTGGGTTTTGACCAGTTACTGCTTAGCTTGTCCATTTTCTTGATCTTTCAGTTCAGTTCAGTTCAGTCGCTCAGTCATGTCCAACTCTTTGCAACCCCGTGAATCGCAGCACGCCAGGCCTCCCTGTCCATCACCAACTCCCGGAGTTCACTCAGACTCACGTCCATCAAGTCAGTGATGCCATCCAGCCATCTCATCCTCTGTCGTCCCCTTCTCCTCCTGCCCCCAATCCCTCCCAGCATCAGGGTCTTTTCCAATGAATCAACTCTTTGCATGAGGTGGCCAAATTACTGGAGTTTCAGCTTTAGCATCATTCCTTCCAAAGAACACCCAGGACTGATTTCCTTCAGAATGGACTGGTTGGATCTCCTTGCAGTCCAAGGGACTCTCAAGAGTCTTCTCCAACACCGCAGTTCAAAAGCATCAATTCTTCGGTGCTCAGCTTTCTTCACAGTCCAACTCTCACATCCATACATGACTACTGGAAAAACCATAGCCTTGACTAGACGGATCTTTGTTGGCAAAGATCAAAAAATCTTGATCTTTAGGTTCTGCATATTTCTGGCTTGTGAGTATTCACATAGACCTCCCACTATACTCTGAACTCCGGTTTTATGTTTTTTGTTGCTTACTTCTGTGATCTCAGATTCATGGTGATCCCAGTAGGGTCTTTCTTTTGTAGCCAGCTCTCATGTCTTGTTTCCTTGTTCAGCTCTTAATAAATATGTTGCCATTCTTGATCCAGTACAGAAAATTTGGTCTACAGCGCCCCTGGTGGCTCAATGGTAAAGAATTTGCCCGCCAATGCAGGAGCTGCTGCTGATGCTGCTAAGTCGCTTCAGTCGTGTCCGACTCTGTGCGACCCCATAGACGGCAGCCCACCAGCCTCCCCTGTCCCTGGGATCCTCCAGGCAAGAACACTGGAGTGGGTTGCCATTTCCTTCTCCAATGCATGAAAGTGAAACGTGAAAGTGAAGTCGCTTAGTCGTCTCCGACTAATGCAGGAGGCAGGGGTTCAATTCCTGAGTGGGAAAGATCCTCTGGAGAAGGAGATGGCAACCCACTTCAGTATTCTTGCCTGGGAAATCACATGGACTGAAGAGTCTCGTGGGCTATAGTCCATAGTGTCACAAGAGTCGGTCACAACCTAGTGACTAAACAACACAATTAAAATTAGATATTTTGAGTGTATTGGAGAACATTATTTGTTTATCAATTTACTAGAGAGGGAAGAGAGAAAAGGTTAAGAAAATAAAGCAGATGCTCTGGCTTTCTTATGAATTTCCTCAAACTGGGAGGGAAAAGTGAAGCACCCCTCCAAGTTAGAACACATGCTGTTAGTTTTTAAATAGAAATAACAAAACTAATTTCAACTGTGTTATTAGTATCCTGTTGAAATATATAAGATATTACATTTACCATTTACAATATTTTAAGTGTACTGTTCAGTAACACTAAATACTTTCATATTGTTGTGCAAATGTCACCATTATCCACCTCCAGGACTATTCATCTTCCCAAGGTGAAACTCTAAATCCATTTAACAGTAACTCCCCATTACCTCTGTCCCAGACCTTAGCAACCACGTTGATAGCTTCCATCACTGTGACTACTCTAAGTGCCTAGAATAATGCAGCACTTTTTATTTTGTGATTAGATTCATCACTTAGCATCATGTTTTCAAAGTTCATCTACTTTGTAGCACGTGTCATAACATCCTTTTTAAGGCTGAATAATTTTTCATTGAATGTATACCATTTTGTTTGTCCATCCATCCATATTTGGACACTTGAGCTGCTTCTACCTTTTAATTACTGTGAATAATGCTGCTATGAACATGTGTGTACAAATATGAATCCCTACTTTTATTGCTTTTGGGTATATAATTTTTCCAATATGCAGCATGCTATTTTATGTTTGTTTTAATACTAGCTATTCTTATGGGTGTGAGGTAGTCTCTCATTGTGGTTTCGGTTTGCATTTTCCTAGTTATTAGTGATGTTGAGTATCTTTTCATGTGGTTATTGACCATTTGTTGATCTTCTTTGGAGAAATGTCTGTCCTTTCAAGTCTTTGCCTGCTTTAACTGGGCTTTTTTTCTTGTCCACTCTTGTTTTTTTTTTTTTTATAAAGGATTTAAACATTGAATCAAAATGTGAAGATGGGGAAGGAACAGGAGAGGTGTGATAAAGAACTCTGGCCTCATTCCAATATATTTGGCTTTGACTCTATCTATATATTTTTCATGTGTTAATTAAAAGGATTGTGTAAATTGCTATTATTCCACAGGTAGTGCTATATAATAGCTGAAGTAATGGGTTACAAAGACTCCACAGGTTATAGGGAAATAACAATATCTGGGTGCCTCCCACCCCCAATCAGAGCAGATGGCTGTTTCCCAAGGGTTATAAAAGTAACTACTTTCCTTAAATAAGCCATCTGTCTGAGTAATCATTTTCACCAATTAATAAAGAAGGCATTTGAAGGGCTGAGAAATTTGTTAATTCTAAACACAGGAAGGAGAAAAGTACTATGTTTTATCCAGTTGTAAAATAATATCATTTCTAAGAAATAGGATCTACTTTTGTTGCCCTTTCTGAAACATTCTGTGGAGCTAGATAAATTGGTAAAAAGCAAATCAATAGTTGAAACTAGTCTGTGATGACAAATTTGACTTGCTTGACAGCAGTGTGTATTATTATTGATCACCAAGATCAATCAAATCAGGCAGACCGAGCAAGTCACATGCTTGTATGGTAAAACAAAGCCCCAACTCATAGAGTTAATCTGATGGTGAATTTCAGTAAGGCAGACAATTGTATTTTATCTTTATGTTGTTTAACTGTAAAAATATTGATTAAACCTCAACCTACCACCTTGTCCTCCCTTCACTCCTTAAGCTTCAGCCATAAACATACATTTACAATTCCCCTCCCCAATTTTTTATACTAACAAGAACATGTAGGTGTCAGCCCCCGTGACCTCCACTTTGACAAACTGGAAAACCTTCCTCATTTCTTCAGATTCCAGCTCAAGCATCTTCTCTGTGATGAACCGTTTTATCAGCCAAGAAAGCTGATATTTCCACTTTAGCCTCCTTGGTGTTTCCAACATGCATTGACAGTACAGAATTTTTCTCACTGAACTAATTCACTGTAAAACATAGACTGTCTCATTAGAGTGTTATTACATGAGGAAAGAGACCATATCCTGCTTACCTATATAGTGCTAGTTCCTGAAAATGAAACTTAAAGAAGAAATTGCTAATGCAAAAAATGGTTTAGAAATACTCTTGATGACAGCTTGCTTTAAAAAATCCTAATATATGATAATTTTATTAAAGCTTTAACTCCTTTTTGCTTGCAGTGAAAAACTATAGATAAAATTTGTTATTATTAATTTTGAAACACATATAAAAATAAATTTTAATTAAAAAATAACTAGAAACAAAGATATTGAGATTACAAGTCTGATTTTGGGGATTTAGGGTTGGTGTTTATTCAACAGAGTTTGCTGGAATCAGTAATCCAACTTTGAACCTGGAATTTTATGGGCTCATAAATGTTTATTCCTTGTGAATTCCTTTAGCTTTGTGGCTTTGCTGCTGTACTGTGCTTAAATACTCAGTGATGTCTGACTCTTTGCGACCCCATGAATGGTAGCCCACCAGGCTCCTCTGTCCATGGAATTCTTCAGGCAGGAATACTGGAGTGGATTGCCATGCCCTTCTCCAGGGCATCTTCCCAACCAGGGATCGAACTAAGGTCTCCTGCATTACAGGCTGATTCTTTACTGTTTGAGCCACCAGGGAAGCTAGCAGTGGGGAAAATTTTTTTTTCCTGATGATCAAAGTGGGTAATATAGCATCACACATAGTCTCTTTAATTATTCTCAATCACACAAAATATTACAAAATCCTTATACTTATCATTCTTGGTCGGCTTACAGTGCAGCTACAGATTCATAATATTTCTGTCTCTGCCCCACTCAAATTTCCTAGAGCCAGACACATAGGGTGCAACGACATTTTAGAGTAAAGCTTGAACACCAATGTAAAGTAACAGTGTTATACAGCAAAAGGCACACCTTAGTTTCCAAAACAAAGAAATTAGTGTTTAAATGATCAGTCAGAACTTACAAGTCTAGCTATATTTATAAAAGATGGCTCATTGCAACGTGGATTCAATTTGGTTCTCTCTCTCTCTCCCCTTAAATATAATTACAAATATACTTTGATATTTACCTTTGCCAAAACAGTAGGGAGAGGCCTCTTTCTTTTTTCTTTTTCTTTTTTGTATTTTATCTCAAATGTTTACTCATTAGTCTTTTCCTATTATATTCCCTTATTTTTTTCCTCAGTAGTTTTTTGGTGAGTGAGCCTTTTGCTTATTGCAGCCCTTAATGATGTCGCTTAAGGGAAGAGGTGCTGGGGATGAATTTTGTGTCTGCTTGCTTTAGCCAAGTGGAAAAGTACTTTGCATCCCTTTCTTTGACTACTCCCCTTCATGCTGCAATCTAGCCCAGCTGACGGATTGTTTCGTGTCTGCAGTGACTAACCACAGTGTTTTTCAGTCTGGCTGCTTACATATTAACTCACGCTCTCTCATTGTCCTGTCCTTTTAATTTAAACGCTTGTCTCCTTGCCTCTCAGTCTAATAGCTCATTTCTTCTCCTCCCCTATTACCCGGCATTGTTTCTCTATCATATCACTTGCAATTTCCAGGATGACGTATTTTACTTCAGATCATAGCTCATTTAGTCTTTTCTCCTGCTGGTATGCTAATAACATCTCAAGCTAATCATTAATTTCCACCCTGTGGTTTCAATAATTCCTTCCATCCTAAATCTTGCACAAGAAAATTGTTTTAGGCTTGGCACCTTAATTTAGTCTAAGGGAAAGATGAGCCAGAAGATGCCAAGTCACTGCAAGCGGTCCCCTCTGGTCAACGGAGGCATTATTGTTCATCTAGTTCAAGGCTTGATTTTTTTAACAAGTGGAAGAATAAAAGGCACAGAACCAACTTTGCCTCTGTGACTTCATGTGTGTTTAATTAATGTCTTTTGGAAATAGAAGAATTTGGAAGTATTGTGCAAAATTATTATTTATGTGACCCAGTAAAATATATTATTGTGTATATAAAATATCAAAAAGAGGAAAATTTTTAAATATTAGTGCTAGAAGGATCTTCAGAGATCAAGTACAAGCTCTTCCTTTTTATAAATGAGACAAGTGAGGCCCATGAAGTTTCAAAGATTCACCATGTCTGCCATGAACTGGGCTGACAAGATGTTTGCTCTACATCCCTCTATAGCCGTGAAGCTAAGTTCTTGACTTTGAATTTCTGATGCTGCTCACACACACAAAACAAACATCATTATGGTGATGCTTCCCAGAGAAGTCATAAATCTGCTTCATATTTTCTTTGCTTTCAATATTAAATGCTAGTGCTTTGGCTTGGTTTAATGTAGATAAAGTACAGAATCTGAACTGTAACGAGACTTGGAAAAATAGCTTTTGGTGTTCCGTCCACTAAAGTGCAGTAAGGAACATTGCAAGGGAATCAGAATGGAGTTGAGTGAGCTTCTATAAAATATCTTCCATCTTCAGTCTGCGTTTAACTGAAATTCCATTAATACACACTTTCTATGGATGTACATGTGCATATGTCATTTCTTCTTGATTAGGGGTGATTCTGCCCCTTTGGGGACATTTGACCACACCTTAGTTTTGACTGTCATCTGGGGTTTGGTGCTGACATCTAGGGCAAATAATTCTTTGACAGAGGCAAAGAATGCTGCTAAATATTCTACAATGCATGGTACAGTCTCCAGCAATAAATACCAACAGTGGGGGTTTAGAAACCCTAATATGTGAGAATACATGAAAAATGAGCAATTAATAACTATAATTATCTTTTGGGAAGAGAGACAAGGACTGGATTTAAGAATGACTATTAAAGGGAATTAGCCTTTATTTTATTCTTTTCTATTGTCTTATTTATTTTCATGAAGAGAATGTGTATCATAGTATAGTTAAAGATAAGTTAAAAAAACAACAAAACATACTGAACAGGAACCAAAATGGAGGGTAGGAATATTCAAAACAGTACATTATTCAAAAATATTTTTAAAAAGTATAGATCTTTAAAGGTCCTTTGTTCTTATATATTTCAATTGAAATATTAATTTACATGGTCATTTTAGCAATAAATCAAAGTGTCTGCCCTAACTCCTGTTTCTCCACCATCCTCCACATTTAATCTATAATCAACCCAACCCATTCTAATGGTGAATAAGTTCTCTGAACCATCATTCCCTCTTCATCTCCACTGAAAATTTTAATATATGCTTTTTCCCCTCCAGTCTGGACTACAGCAATCTCATTATTAGCTCTTTACTCCCTGCCTTTAAACTCTCTTTTTCCAAATAATTTCCTACATCATTGACAATTTCATTCATACATAATACATCATCATTCACAATGTCCCTTAACAAGGACCTCAATTGATTTCTTCTTGGATCAAGGATGCTAAAGACAGCACTTAGTACCAGTCTCATTTCCTAGGTTCAAGGCAGCTATCACTCACAGCACTGATTAATCTCAGTAATCTTTCTGTCTGATGTGTAAGAACTCTGACTTCAGACTCCCTCCTAACTGGATCCATATGGCCATTCATATTGCCTGGAGTCTGTGTGAAGATGAAACCTACCGAATGTTCTTCCACCAGTGAACTGCTGCATATTTAACACTTTCTTTTTCTTTCAGTGGCTATTTCCATGCTGAAGAATATAAATAATGAGGGGTTACCTGCAACTTAAAGAATGGAATCAGAAACTCAAGAACATCAATTGAGTGTGCCTTTAAAATACTTTCCTCTGATTATGAAAATTTAACGACCTTAGTCACAATAATTGACCAGCACCTGACCCTATTCACTATTGCTTAGTTTCCAAAAATAGAGTCTGCTGGAAGCTGACACTTAACAGTACCAGATTTGAAAGTACTATTGCTATAAACCTTAGAATGTTACCGAATCTTAAATGGGTATTGTCTAAATGTAAAAGAGAAAACTAAATAAAGATACCTTCAGGATACAGCAGTTAAGAGAAAAATTAGGGAATAGTCAAAAAGAATAGAAAAGGGCAAAAAACAAATGATTCTGGACAAGTTTAAATATATAGTTGTCAGGACAATGTGTTGGAAATTACTTCAGAATAAGCAAAACTACCATATAAAATAGAATGTCATGGGGTAGAAAAATAGATCGAGGATTTATCATGAATATGAAAATGTCATCCTAAACACATCAAATAAAATGAGCAGTGAGAAAGAACACAAAAATATAAAGGTAAAGAAGTATACAATTGAATCAGTCCTTAATAGGAATTTAATTTCTAAACACATGAAAAAATAGGAAAGAAACTAGTGAAAAAATGTGAACTGTCAAATGCGCCTAGGAGAAGAATAGTATGAAGAAAATAACATCAGAAATAATAAAAAAGAGGAGATATGACATTTTAAGGAAATTATTTCAAATCTTCCTCAGGAGAAAGACTATATTTTAAAAAGGATTTGTTTTCAACAACACATTTTAAGTTAATTTTATGTGGCTTCCCTGGTGGCTCAGATGGTAAAGAATCTGCTTGCAATATGGGAAACCCAGGTTCGTTTCCTGGGTAGGGAAGATACCCTGGAAAAGGAAATGATTATGCACTCCAGTAGTCTTGCCTGGAGAATTCCATGGATGGAAGAGCCTGGTGGATTACAGTCCATTGGGTTACAAAGATTTGGACAGGACTGAGCAATAAATACTTCCACAGAGGCTGAGTAAATCGTAATTTGGTTTCAATAACACTGTTTTTAGGGGAAAAAATCATACTTTGATTATTTTTTTATTATTTTACCTTAATATAGGACTAAAAAAGGAAAAAAATGTATATTCAACATTCAAACTTTTATAAAATGACATTCATCAATGTCATCACCAGTTATGGAATCAGCACCCAGCACAGCAGTAGTATTTTCTGGATGAAGCTTCCAAGCTGAGTTTTTACAATGTTAATAAGTCCAGTCTCAAAGGTTTCTTGAGGTTCCCTAGACTTACAATTCATTTAGTTGGTACAATTTTCATTATTTCTTTTAACACCTCACTACAGAATCAGACAGAATAATAGCTGGGAAGAAAAGTTGGATGGCCTGAACTTTTCATCTTAGAAATAAAAACTAAGGTGTTAAAGTTTATAACTTTAAACTTTTAGTATTTTTCATACAGTCACATAATGATGACATAGGAGGAGGAAATGAGAGTAAGCATAAAACCTATAGGGTTACAAAGGTTAGAGCCTACCAATATTGAGATTGATTTTTTATACAGACTGATTAAACTACCACTGTCCCCTTATATATGAATTCTTTGAACTCCAACTGTCCACTTTTACTTCAAAAAATTGCTGAAAGAAATAAAAAGAAACAAGATCGTGACAAAGGAGACTCCGGAGTGCTGCTTCTCCCAGGGACATACAGAACCTACAGGTACATACGGAACAGTTCTCTCTGAAAAAAAAAAAAAAAAAGTAGCCTAGAGATTCCTACATAGTGGGACAATGACAAAAAACCTATATGGAAAAGTGTAGTAAAGAGTGAAAAACAATCGTGTCATAAACTTCATCCTCTACATGATAACACATACCTAGGAGGGAACTCACCATTCCAGCTTCTCCCTGGAGCAGAAGGTTTGGACACCACATCTGGCGTCCTGACTTTTATAACCTCCACCTGGGAGATGCCCCCCTCGCCCCCCTGCCCCCCTCCCCCCACCCCACACACAACTAGCTCTGAAGGCTGAGACCTACACGGATATAGCAAACTAAGTTCTTACTCGGCTTGTGGCTTACTCTGTGGCTATTCCTCATGCCTGCTTCCAACCCCTAACACCAGGGCCCAGTGCAGAGGCTACAGACATAAACTTGCCCAGAAGTTCCATGAAAGAGGCCTATTTGCTTATCTTAAAAGCAGTAGCCTGACAGGTTTCTAAATGAATACACATCTAGGGTCCAACTGCATTCTCTCCACAATCCAGGCTGGCCAGTACTATCTTTGTGCTCTCCCTCTTCCCCATCTCAGGTCATTGGTATCCCCAACAAAGGTGTCTGTACACACAACTGGCACCAAGGATGCATCCCTTGAAAGCCTGCCTCTGTTGCCAGAAAGGCTGTATTCATGGGTTTAATAGATGGTAGTAAACAAAGAAATAGTTCTTAACTGGCAAAGTGCAGAGGAGTTTGAAACATCTATTTACCAGTCTTCCCCTGAATGAAGAGTATTTATATACTTTAAAAGCTGCTGCCTGAGAGTCTAGCTTCCAATAAGCCTCCATCTAGGTGCTAATTGAGATCCTCTTATTTATGACTTGCCTGCTATGGGCACATACTCAACTATTGATAGCCACTAAGAACAAAGAATGTTGTTTGAACATTCACATAGGTTTGAGAGACAACCAAGAATTAGGGCAGTGTTGCACACTAAGTTTCATCTTCTATAAAAAGCCACTCCTTCAAGACTGGGAGAAGACGCTATGTCATGTAATGTATAGGAAACAAATACATGTATTTTTCTTTCACAAAGAAAGTGAAGAAATAGAGGAAAATATTTCAAAACAATAAATAAAAACACAGAAAAATACCTTAATGAAAAGGGGATACGTTATTTATCTGAAAAAATTTACAAAAAAGGTCATGAGAATGCTCTCAAAGTCAGGAAAACAATGCACAAAGAGAATTTCAACAAAGAGATACTGTAAGAATGTACCAAGTGAAAATCACAGAGCTAAACAATACAATAACAAAAATTCAGTGAAAGGATTCAACAGAAGATTCGCTGAAGTAAAAGACTCAGAATCTCCATGACAGGAGAGTGGAATTAATTTGATTTGGATGATCAAAAAGAGAAAAGAATAAAAGAGGGTAAGGATAGCTTTAGGGATTATGTAACATAAACACGTGGATCTTCCATTTTTAGTAGTCCCAGAAGAAGAAGAGAGGGAGAAAGAAGTAGAAAGTTTACTGGAAGAAATAATGTCAGAAAACTTTCTTAACTTGGAGAAAGGAACAGATTTCTGGATCTAGGAAACCCCTAGATTCCAAAGAAGATGAAACTAATGAGACCCACACCAAAAAATGCATTCTAATTAGAGTGCTGAAAGTAAAGACAAGGAGAAGGGGACTTCCCAGTGGTTAAGACTCTGTCCTTCCACTGCGGAGGGCATGGGTTCAATCCAGATCCATTGTCAGGGAACTAAGATCTTGTATACCATGTGGCACAGCCAAAAATAAAAATTAAAAAAAAACAGAATATATGTTTTTTTTTCAAGACAAGGAGAGGATCTTAAAAGCAGAAAGACAAAAAACTAATTGTTACATACATGTAAACCCCAGAAGACTATCAGCAGTTTTTTCACCAGAAATATTGGAGCCCAGAAGGGAATGACACAATATATTCAAAGTTTTGGGAAAAAAAAGAAACCTCCAAACCTTGCCAACTAAGAGTACTCTACCTAGCAAAGCTGTCTTTCAGGATTGAAGGAGAAAGAAGAGTTTTGCAGACAGTCTAAAGCTAAAGGACTTCAACATCACTGCTGCTGCTGTGCAGCTGCTGAGACGCTTCAGTCATGTCTGACTCTGCGCGACACCATAGATGGCAGCCCACCAGGCTCCCCCGTCCCTGGGACTCTCCAGGTAAGAACACTGGAGTGGGTTGCCATTTCCTTCTCCAATGCATGAAAGTGAAAAGTGAAAGTGAAGTCACTCAGTCGTGTCTGACTCCCAGCGACCCCATGGACTGCAGCCTACAAGGCTCCTCCATCCATGGGATTTTCCAGGCAAGAGCACTAGAATAGTCACAGGAAAAAAATGCTAAATGGACTTCTTTATCTGAAAAGAAAGGGTGCTAACAGGAAAATATATACAAATATCACTGGAAAATATCAATATACATTGACCCTTGAGCAACATGGGTTTGATCACCAAACTGGAGACAGAGGTCTGACTATAAAGTTACATACAGATTTTAAACTGCAAGGAGAGTGTGGTCCCTAACTCCCACATTATTCAAAGATCAAGTGTACTTTAAAATGCAGAATAGGTGTTAGCTCTTCTCTAAATTTTTGGTAGAATTCAGCTGTGAAGCCGTCTGGACCTGGGCTTTTGTTTGCTGGAAGATTTTTGATTACAGTTTCAATTTCTGTGCTCAAATTCTTCCAGAAAATTGCAGAGGAAAGTAAACTTCCAAACTCATTCTATGAGGCCACCATCACCCTAATACCAAAACCTGACAAAGATGCCACAAAAAAAGAAAACTACAGGCCAATATCACTGATGAACATAGATGCAAAAATCCTTAACAAAATACTAGCAATCAGAATCCAACAACACATTAAAAAGATCATACACCATGATCAAGTGGGCTTTATCCCAGGGATGCAAGGATTCTTCAATATCCACAAATCAATCAATGTAATACACCACATTAACAAATTGAAAAATAAAAACCATATGATTATCTCAATAGATGCAGAGAAAGCCTTTGACAAAATTCAACATCCATTTATGATAAAAACTCTCCAGAAAGCAGGAATAGAAGGAACATACCTCAACATAATAAAAGCTATATATGACAAACCCACAGCAAACATTATCCTCAATGGTGAACAGTTGAAAGCATTTCCTCTAAAGACAGGAACTAGACAAGGGTGCCCACTTTCACCATTACTATTCAACATAGTTTTGGAAGTTTTGGCCACAGCAATCAGAGCAAAAAAGAAATAAAAGGAATCCAAATTGGAAAAGAAGAAGTAAAACTCTCACTGTTTGCAGATGACATGATCCTCTACATAGAAAACCCTAAAGACTCCACCAGAAAATTACTAGAACTAATCAATGACTATAGTAAAGTTGCAGGATATAAAATCAACACACAGAAATCCCTTGCATTCCTATACACTAATAATGAGAAAACAGAAAGAGAAATTAAGGAAACAGTTCCATTCACCATTGCAACAGAAAGAATAAAATACTTAGGAATACATCTACCTAAAGAAACTAAAGACCTATACATAGAAAACTATAAAATACTAGTGAAACAAATCAAAGAGGACACTAATAGATGGAGAAATATACCATGTTCATGGATTAGAAGAATCAATATAGTGAAAATGAGTATAATACCCAAAGCAATTTATAGATTTAATGCAATCCCTATCAAGCTACCAACAGTATTCTTCACAGAGCTAGAACAAATAATTTCACAATTTGTATGGAAATACAAAAAACCTCGAATAGCCAAAGCGATCTTAAGAAAGAAGAATGGAACTGGAGGAATCAACCTACCTGACTTCAGGCTCTACTACAAAGCCACAGTTATCAAGACAGTATGGTACTGGCACAAAGACAGAAATATAGGTCAATGGAACAAAATAGAAAGCCCAGAGATAAATCCACGCACCTATGGACACCTTATCTTTGACAAAGGAGGCAAGAATATACAATGGATTAAAGACAATCTCTTTAACAAATGGTGCTGGGAAAACTGGTCAACCACTTGTAAAAGAATGAAACTAGAACACTTTATAACACCATACACAAAAATAAACTCAAAATGGATTAAAGATCTAAACATAAGACCAGAAACTATAAAACTCCTAGAGGAGAACATAGGCAAAACACTCTCTGACATACATCACAGCAGGATCCTCTATGACCCACCTCCAAGAATATTGGAAATAAAAGCAAAAATAAACAAATGGGACCTAATTAAACTTAAAAGCTTCTGCACATCAAAGGAAACTATTAGCAAGGTGAAAAGGCAGCCTTCAGAATGGGAGAAAATAATAGCAAATGAAGCAACGGACAAACAACTAATCTCAAAAATATACAAGCAACTCCTACAGCTCAACTCCAGAAAAATAAATGACCCAATCAAAAAATGGGCCAAAGAACTAAATAGAAGACATTTCTCCAAAGAAGACATACAGATGGCTAAAAAACGCATGAAAAGATGCTCAACATCACTCATTATCAGAGAAATGCAAATCAAAACCACAATGAGGTACCATTTCATGCCAGTCAGAATGGCTGCGATCCAAAAGTCTACAAGCTATAAATGCTGGAGAGGGTGTGGAGAAAAGGGAACCCTCTTACACTGTTGGTGGGAAGGCAAACTAGTACAGCCACTATGGAGAACAGTGTGGAGATTCCTTAAAAAACTGGAAATAGAACTGCCTTATGATCCAGCAATCCCACTGCTGGGCATACACACTGAGGAAACCAGAAGGGAAAGAGACACGTGTACCCCAATGTTCATCACAGCACTGTTTAAAATAGCCAGGACATGGAAGCAACCTAGATGCCCATCAGCAAATGAATGGATAAGCAAGCCGTGGTACATATACACAATGGAGTATTACTCAGCCATTAAAAAGAATACATTTGAATCAGTTCTAATGAGGTGGATGAAACTGGAGCCTATTATACAGAGTGAAGTAAGCCAGAAAGAAAAACACCAATACAGTATACTAACGCATATATATGGAATTTAGAAAGATGGTAACAATAACCCTGTGTACGAGACAGCAAAAGAGACACTGATGTATAGAACAGTCTTATGGACTCTGTGGGAGAGGGAGAGGGTGGGAAGATCTGGGAGAATGGCATGGAAACATGTAAAATATCATGTATGAAACGAGTTGCCAGTTCAGGTTCAATGCACGATACTGGATGCTTGGGGCTGGTGAACTGGGACGACCCAGAGGGATGGTATGGGGAGGGAGGAGGGAGGAGGGTTCAGGATGGGGAACACATGTATACCTGTGGCAGATTCATTTTGATATTTGGCAAAACTAATACAATTGTGTAAAGTTTAAAAATAAAATAAAATTAAAATTAAATGCAGAATAATCTAATGTTGTGATGATTCTTTGCTTATAAATCTAGCATGAAAATTGAAAGACAAAAGTAGCAAAATAACAATGAAAAAGCTTCTTCAGATCAGATCAGATCAGTCGCTCAGTCGTGTCTGACTCTTTGCGACCCCATGAATTGCAGCACGCCAGGCCTCCCTGTCCATCACCAACTCCCGGAGTTCACTGAGACTCCTGTCCATCTATTTCTGCTTTATTGACTATGCCAAAGCCTTTGACTGTGTGGATCACAATAAACTGTGGAAAATTCTGAAAGAGACGGGAATACCAGACCCCCTGATCTGCCTCTTGAGACATTTGTATGCGGGTCAGGAAGCAACAGTTAGAACTGGACATGGAACAACAGACTGGTTCCAAATAGGAAAAGGAGTTTGTCAAGACTATATATTGTCACCCTGTTTATTTAACTTATATGCAGAGTACATCATGAGAAATGCTGGGCTGGAAGAAACACAAACTGGAATCAAGATTGCCAGGAGAAAAAGCTTCTTAATGAATACAAAAAGTAAGAAGAAATAAATTGTGAAATAAAAAACATAAAACATGAAAGGGTTCTAAAATTGTAGAGCTTTACAATTCATACAAAGACTAAAACAGAATGTTACAGTTATTTTATGGAAGCCTCATGGTAATCACAAAGCAAAAATATATAGTAAATATGTTTAAGAGATAAAGAGAAAGGAATCAAAAATACCACTAAAGAAAATGATCAAATGACAATGAAAGAGAGTAAGCGAAGAGGAAAATAACAAAGGAACTAGAAAAACATCCAGAAGATGATTTTTTAAAGTGGCATTAAGTCCCTACCTATAAATAAATATTTCAAATTAAATGGACTAAATTCTCCATCAAAAGACGCAATGGCTGAATAGATTAAAAAAGAAAATCAAGACCCAAGTATATGCTGCCTACAAGAGACTCACTTCAGTGTTAAGGATGCTCACAGACTGACAGAAGGGATAGACAAAGATACTTCAATGCAAATGGAAACCAAAAGAAATCTGGGTTAGCTATTCAGAAAAAATAGGGGTAAACCCAAGACTGTAACAACAAAGTTATTATATAAAGATAAAGGGGACTATCCAACATAAGAATATAATATTTGCTTACATTTATGCACCCGAGGTAGGAGCACCTAACTGTATAAAGCAAATATTAACAGACCTAGGGGAAAATAGGCAGCAATGTAATAATGGTGGGGGAATCCAATATCTTTGTTTCATCAATAAATAGATCATACAGATAGAATCAATAGGAAAATATTGGCCTTAAATTACATGCTAGAAAAGATGAAGTTGAGTTATTAGAAGATTCCATCCCAAAGCAGCAGAATACACATTTTTTTCCAGCATACATGTAACATTTTCTATGAGAGATCATATATTAGGCCACAAAATTTTTTAATAAACTTAAGAAGATTGAAATCATATCAATCTTCTCTTCCAACCACAGTGGTAAGAACTAGATATTAATTACAAGAAAAAGATGGAAAATTAAAAGAGAATGTGGAGATTCTACAACATGCTACTGAACAATCAATGTATCAAGTAAGAATGCAAAAGATAAATAAAAAATATCGAGACAAATGAAAATGGAGATGTATAGTATCAAAACTTACAGGAGGCAGAAAAAGTAATTTTAGGAAGGAAGTTCACAGTAGTAAAAGCAAACAGTCATATAAAGAAATATCCCAAACAACCTAACTTTAAACTGCAGGAAACTAGAAAAAAAGAAAAAAAAGAACAAACTAAGCTCAGAATCAGTAGATGGAAGCAAATAACAAAGACTGGAACAATAAGCAAATAAGTTTATTGGAGAAATAAATGAAATAGAGACTAGAAATATTGTTTAAAAAATCACTGAAACCAAGAACTGATGTTTTGGAAAGATAAATAAAGGTTTTTAGCTAGATCACCAATAAAAATGAGAGGAATCAAAATAGAAATGAAAAAGGAACTATTACAACAGATATCATGGATATTCAATATGATTTAAAAAACTACTATAAAAGGTTGTACACCAAATTGGACAACTAGAATAAATAGATAAATTACCAGAAAAAATATGTTACCAAAACTGAATCATGAAGAAACAGAAAAGTAGCTAAATAGACCTATGACTAATAAGGAGATTAAAAGTCCAGGGAAAGATGGCTTTACTGGTGAATTCTATCAAATATTTAAAGGAAATTAGTACCAATCCTTCTCAAATTTCTCCAAAAACAGAAAGAGAGGCAACTTTCAAGTGCATTTTAGAAGATCAACAGTATCTGATGTCAAAACCAGACAGGCATGCCACAGGAAAGAAAATTACAGGCTAATATCCCTGATGAACACAGACGTAAAAATCTTCAACAAAATACTAGAAAACTGAATTCAACACTATGATCACACAACATAATCAAGTGGTATTTATTTCAGGGATGTAAGGCAGTTCAATATTCACAAATCAAGCTATGAGATGTACAACATTAACCAAATAATTGATATAACTATATGACCTTCTCAATAGATGCAAAAAAAAAGAGAGAGATTTTGACAAAATGTAACATCCATGGATGATTAAAAACACTCAACAAAGTGGGTTTAGAAGGAATGGACCTCCACATAATAAAGGCTATATTTGAAAAGCCTATAGCTAACAGCATACTCAATTGTGCAAAACTGAAAGCTTGCTTCTAAGATCAGGAACAAGACAAGGATGTCCACTACCATCACTTTTATTCAACACCATATACTGGAAGTCCTTGCTGGAGCAGTCAGGTAAGAAAAATAAATAGAAGGCATCCAAAGTAGAAAGGAAGAAGTAAAACAATCTCTATTTGCAGATGACAAGATACTATGTATAGAAAACCTAAACTCTATTAAAAAAAGTTAGAACTAATAAATAAGTTCATTATAATTGCAGGATATAATCTCAATGTACAAAAATCAGTTGCATTTATGAATTCAAGTTGAGCTATTTCAAATCCTGAAAGATGATGCTATGAAAGTGCTGCACTCAATATGCCAGCAAATTTGAAAACTCAGCAGTGGCCACAGGACTGGAAAAGGTCAGTTTTCATTCCAATCCCAAAGAAAGGCAATGCCAAAGAATGCTCAAACTACCGCACAATTGCACTCATCTCACATGCTATTAAAGTAATGCTCAAAATTCTCCAAGCCAGGCCTCAGCAATACATGAACCGTGAACTTCCTGATGTTCAAGCTGGTTTTAGAAAAGGCAGAGGAACCAGAGACAAATTTGCCAACATCTGCTGGATCATAGAAAAAGCAAGAGAGTTCCAGAAAAGCATCTATTTCTGCTTTATTAACTATGTCAAAGCCTTGACTATGTGGATCACAATAAACTGTGGAAAATTCTGAAAGAGATGGGAATACCAGTCCACCTGACATGCCTCTTGGGAAACCTATATGCAGATCAGGAAGCAACAGTTAGAACTGGACATGCAACAACAGACTGGTTCCAAATAGGAAAAGGAGTATGTCAAGGCTGTATATTGTCACCCTGCTTTTTTAACTTATATGCAGAGTACATCATGAGAAACACTGGGCTGGAAGAAACACAAGCTGGAATCAAGATTGCTGGGAGAAATATCAATAACCTCAGATATGCAGATGACACCACCCTTACGGCAGAAAGTGAAGAGGAACTAAAAAGCCTCTTGATGAAGGTGAAAGAGGAGAGTGAAAAAGTTGGCTTAAAACTCAACATTCAGAAAATGAAGATCATGGCATCTGGTCCCATCACTTCATGGGAAATAGATGGGTAAACAGTGGAAACGGTGTCAGACTTTATTTTTCTGGGCTCCAAAATCACTGCAGATGGTGACTGCAGCCATGAAATTAAAAGATGCTTACTCCTTGGAAGAAAAGTTATGACCAACCTAGATAGCATATTGAAAAGCAGAGACATTACTTTGCCAACAAAGGTCTGTCTAGTCAAGGCTATGGTTTTTCCAGTGGTCATGTATGGATGTGAGAGTTGGACTGTGAAGAAAGCTGAGAGCCGAAGAATTGACGCTTTTTTTTTTTTTAATTTAACTACATTTAGTATTTAATTTCATTAAACATACTAATTAAAACATTAGTTACATTATATGTAAATGGACTGAATACTCCAATTAAAGGATAATATTGTTAGAGTGATTAAAAAAACCTCAACAGTATACTACTGACAAGATGTATATTATAATACAAGTACATAGACTGACTCAAATTAAAACAATGAAAAAATATATACCATTTATACATTAACTAAAAAATCCAGTGTTAAATATCAGATGAAAGTTTTATGGACAAAAGCATCGCTAGAGACAATGACAATTTACCATGTTAAAGAGAAAAATTCACCAATATGTTACAATAATTCAAAATTTTAAGTGCCTAATACTTGTAACTTCAAAATATGCAAAACAATAATGAACAGAATTCAAATGAGATAAATTTATAATCACAAAGAGAATTGATGCTTTTGAACTGTGGTGTTGGAGAAGACTCTTGAGAGTCCCTTGGACTGCAAGGAGATCCAACCAGTCCATTCTGAAGGAGATCAGCCCTGGGATTTCTTTGGAAGGAATGATGCTAAAGCTGAAACGCCAGTACTTTGGCTACCTCATGCAAAGAGTTGACTCATTGGAAAAGACTCTGATGCTGGGAGGGATTGGGGGCAGGAGGAGAAGGGGACGACAGAGGATGAGATGGCTGGATGGCATCACCGACTCGATGGACATGAGTCTGAGTGAACTCTGGGAGTTGGTGAGGGACAGGGAGGCCTGGTGTGCTGCGATTCATGGGGTTGCAAGGAGTTGGACACAACTGAGGGACTGAACTGAACTGAACTGAATAGTGAAATATCTGAGACAGAGAAATTTTAAAATTCCACTTAATTGTATTAAAAACAAATACTAGAAATACATTTAACCAAGGAGATGAAACACCTGTACTTTGAAAACTGTAAGATGTTACAGAAGCAGACTGAAGATGACACAAATAAATGAAAAGAGATTTTATGTTCATGGATTCAAAGAATTAACATGATTAAAATATCCATACCACCGAAAGCAATCTACATATTGTCAATACAATCTCTATCAAAATTCCAAAAGAATACTTCACTAAACTAATCTAAAATTTGAATGGAGCCACAAGAGACTCTGAATAACCAAAGAATATTGAGAAAGAGGAATGAAGATGAAGTATATCACACTCCCTGATGTCTAACAGTATTTTAAACTGATATTTATAAAAAACTATATTATCATTGAAACGGAAACTTAGATCAATGGAAAATAATAGAGTGCCCTGAAATAAATGCATGCATATATAGCCAACTAATTTATGACAAAGAAGCCAGGAATACACAGTGGAGACAGAATTGTCTCTTCAATAAATGCTTCTGGAAAATCTGAACAGCCACACGGAAAAAGAATAAAATGGGATCAGTATCTTATATGAGACACACCAATTAACTCAAAATACATTAAAAATTTGAATGTAAGACTTGCAACAGTAAAACAACCATAAGAAAATGTAGGGGTTTATTCCTTTACATCAGTAGTGGCAATAATTTTTTTTGGATTTGATCCAAATTAAAGATTTTTCCTTTTATTAAAGGAAAAATAAACAAGCAGGATTATGTCAAATAAAAAGCTTCTGTATACCAAAGCAAGCCATCAAAAAAGTGAAAAGGAAACCTAAGTAGTGAGATAAAATATTTACAAATTGTACATCTGATTTGGGCATGAAAAGGTTTTGAACATCACTAATCATCAGGGAAATGCAAATGAAAACCACAATGGGATATCACCTTACACTAATGGCTATTATCAAAAAAGACAAGACATAACAAGTGTTGTGGAGGGGATGAAGAATTTCCATGGTGGGAATTAAGTGGTACACCTCCTATGCAAAATAATATGGAGGTTCCTCAAAAATTCAAAAATTTACATAACTATAATATGATTAAGCAGTTCCACTTCTGGGTATTTGTCTGAAGGAAACAAAAAGTTTTTGTTAGGAAGAGGTATAGGCACCTCTTTGTTCACTGTGGCATTATTGGAATAACCAAGACATAGAAATCTAGGTGTCCATTAACAGATAGATGAAAAAAAATATGCTATATATACATAATTTTTAAATTTATTTTTAACTGGAGGATAAGGGATTTACAATGTAATATTGGTTTCTGCCATATAACAACTTGAGACAGTAAGCCTCCCTATAATTCTATTTGATTGTAATAGTTAACACAGCCAAAGTAATTTACATGAGAAAATGCAAGTTATCTTTTATAGTATTTTGAATATTTCATCAAGTTGTTCATTATATGATAACAAAACACACTGCTTGGATGGCCATAACTTTTTATTGTTGTTGCAAGGTGGGATGGTGATTTTATTTTCAAATGTCAGTTAGGTTACCTTTAAATCTGCATTTTTATGTAACAAAAATCCCATGTTATCAACCCCATTAAGGTAAAATGAAAAAAGAAAATTTATGCAATGAACCCACTGTAACATGAAAAAACTTAGGTTTTATTTTTCTAGATCACAAAATATTTTACTAATATACAAAATTCACTTCCAGAATGAGTTCTAGTACTGCCTATCTTATTATCTATATGAAATTTAATTCTAAAATAAACATAAAATCTATCAAATTCTCTTCATGTCCATCTTACCTTCATCTAAAGTGCCATCATCTCTCTTCTGAAATAACATAACACTAAATTTGATTTGATTGTCAGCCTATTTCTGTGCTTAACATTCTTCAGTTTATTCTTCACACTATTACTAAGGCAAACATTTAAAAAATTATGTAAATAAAAATGAATCACATCCCTGTTTTTGATTCTTCAGTGATTCCTTACTAAATTTGTATAAAATTCACTCTATATAGCCCCACATGATCTAGCACTGTCCATATTGTCAAAATTATTCTAAGCCACTTCCCACATTCTTTGATCATTACAAAGTGAACTAATGTCAGTTCTTACTACCCCAAACTTAAAAAAAAAAAAATCTCTGTCATTGTATTAATTGTTTTCTGATCCTAGATCTATCTTTTCACTGTGTATTACTATACTTTTCAAAATCATCCTTTGGATCTCCAGTTTATTATCTGACTATTGATATGAAGTTATTCTTCCCACCGTCTTTGGTATTCTTTGTCACAACAATCTATTTAATTACACTGACATCAATCTGTAGGCTTTATTATTGTTAAAGAATGTTTTCTCCATGAGATGTAAGTCTACCTTATTTATCCTTATAGACACCCAGGTATCTGATAGTTACATTACTGAAAACAGAGTTTAAGATGATATCTAAAAAGCAGAAAAACATACGTATAGGGAGAACATATATTTGAATTTTATGTGTTTGTCATCAGAATACTGGAAGACAGAAAACAACAAAAGAGTATCTTTAAAATATGGAGAGGAAAAAAAAACCCTGTAGTCTAAAATTTCTATATCTAGCAAAAATGCACTTCAATAATACAGTAAAAGAGACATTTTTAGAGCAAAAGAAAACCAAAATAGCTTTTCACCAACCAACTTCTACTACAGGAAACTCTGAAAGAAATTCTCCAAGGTGAAGGCAATCATACTGGATAGAAATTTGTACCTTCAGGAAAAGAATGAAGAAAAGTAAAAATATTGACAGAGGAATTTTATGTTAATTGCTCAGTCATGTCAGACTCTGCAACCTCATGGACTGTAGCCTGCCAGGCTCTTCTGTCCACGGAATTCTCCATACAAGAGTACTGGATTGAGTAGTCATTCCCTTCTCCAGGGGATCTTCCCAATCCAGGGACGGAAGCCAGATCTCCTGCATTGCAAGCAGATTCTTTATCTTCTGAGCCACCAGGGGTATATATGATAATTTCCTTAATATCTTTCTAATAATTATGACTAATTAATGGGAAAATTATAACATTGTTTTGTGGCATTTATAATATGTGTATGTGGTAGTAGAAGGAAATGGCAACCCACTTTAGTATTCTTGCTTGGAGAATCCTGTGGACAGAGGAGCCTGGAAGAGCTGCTGTCCATAGGGTCACACAGAGTCAGACAGGACTGAAACGACTTAGCATGCATGAATGCATTGGAGAAGGAAATGGCAACCCACTCCAGTATTCTTGCCTGGAGAATCCCAGGGATAGAGGAGCCTGGTGGGCTGCTATCTATGGGGTCGCACAGAGTTGGACACAACTAAAGTTACTTAGCAGCAGCAGCAGCAGTAGATGTAGTACAGATGGCAACTACAGCATAAAGGAATAAGGTAAATGGACCTTTTTAGAAAAATGTTTATACATTACATAAATTAGTACAATAAAAATTAGACTGTGAAAGGTTAAAGATGTATATTGTAATTGCAAGTAAAGAAAAAAGCAAGGATATATAACATAGAAGAATAATTAAATAGAATTATAAAACATATCCAAATAATCCAAAACAGAAAAGTTAAAAAAAAAAATCAGTGTATCAAAAAACAGATTTAGTCAGAAATGTAACAATAAAAAGGTAGAGTTAAATCTAATCATATACCAATTTACATTAAAGTTTAATGGACTAAACACTTCAATTAAAAGGCTGAGATTAAAAACATGAGTATTAAGAACATAATCCCTTTTTGTGCTTTCTCAGTCAGTTCAGTTCAGTCACTCAGTTGTGTCCAACTCTTTGCGACCCCATGGACGGCAGCACGCCAGGCCTCCCTGTCCATCACCAACTCCCAGATTTTACCCAAATATATGTCCATTGAGTCGGTGATGCCATCCAACCTAAAATGGTGTAATTTAAATGTAAAAATACAGGTGGGTTCATTTTAAATGGAAATAATTATACACATACATTTATATATAGATATAGATATACATATATAAAACATGCAAATAAGTATAAAAGATTAGTATAGAGATTTATACTAATATAAAAATATGGAATTCAAGGCAAAGAATTTAAAAAAAGACAAGCCTTTAAATAATGGTAAAGGGTAAATTTATCAAGCAAAGAAAACAATCATAAGTTTATGTAGCCATAAAAGAAATGAAAAATCTATAAGGAGGTTTTCAAGTCACGGCAAGGTGGCATATTCTTGTTTTCTCCTGTTCATTGCTCAGTAGAGCAATAAAGACTAGAAAGAATTAAATAGGCAGTTAAAGTAGAACTAGGAAAGGAAGTGTGAGAAAAGCAATCTTGTTAGGAACCCAAGACTAGAGAAACGACATAGCAGCAGCAGAATTTATGAATCCTAACACATGAGGGTGACCCAAGCCTGGCATTTCCCAATAACCAACCTGCAATAGAAGACTAGTAAGGTAGGCTAGATAATCCCATGGACAGAGGAGCCTGCCAGGTTACAGTCAGTGGGGTCGCAAGAGTCAGATACTACTTAGCGACTAAACAACAACCACCACTTTCTTCAACCAAATCGAACCTGAATGCTGACAGAAACTTTAGATGAATATGGCAGCTCATGTCACAAGTAGGATGTGACCCATGAAGTCTCTCTGTCCTTGTAGATTTGAGACTCCTTTCTCACTGGGAAGCATTGGGATGAATGGAGGATAGCAGCAAGAGATATACTAATCCAATACTCAGCCTACTAAGTCCCTTTGTCTCTATGACTTTGGGACTTTTAAACCACCAAAAAACAAAGGGTATTGATGCAGAACCTGAAAAATGACAATATTTGAACCCATAGCAACTGGCTTGGCCTGGGAAGCTTTTTTATCTCTTGAGAGTCTGACACTACCTACTCCCACTGAAAGAAACCAGGTGTCAATAGCAAAGATTCTACCAAAACAGCTGGACTGGGAAGCTACATCATCCCCAAATGTCTAAAACCCTATCTACTCAAAAACACCTGGAAGTTAGAAGGTACTCACAAGAGAATCACAATACAAGAAATACCCTAACCCTGCAAGTACTCTCCTTCTCTAAATTACAGGACTTGTCCTACCATAACAAGTTCAAACTTTTTCCAAGAAAAAAAATCTCAGAAGTGCTCACTTTCCCCATCTTATCTGAGGTTCTACTGTTTCACAAGGATACCAATTTACCTGGGGTCAATGGCAAAGTTGAGCTGCCTCAAGAAATCCAGGCTAAGTACCCTCTTTATCACCAAAGGCCTGAGACATTCATTTCCTACCTAGAGACATCATGCTGGGAAGTTAGCAATGGTCCCAAAATAAGATTCAAGAATTACTTAATATTAATACAATCGACAAAACATCCAGCTACAGTAGAGAATAACCTACCAGACCATAAACCAAAAAATTCTTAACTTGAAAGATAAGAGAAAATGATGTAATGCCAACAGTGAGCTAAATCAGATGTTGGAATTATCTGACTTATTTAGATTTTAAATCTGCCATCACAAAATGCTCAACCAAATATTGCAAATAATCTTGAAACAAATAGAAAAAAAAATTTCAGGTTAAAAAAAACACAAATTATTAAAAAAAAAAAAAAAGATACAGAAGTTATAGAACCGAGAAACATAGTACTACAAATAATACACTGAATGGACTCAGTAATACACTGAAGATGACAGAGAATAGAATCAGGAAATGTGGGGATAAATCAATGCAATTCTCAGGAAAAAAAAAAAAGTGAACTGAAAATATATGAACAGAATCTGAAGGACTTATGAGACAATAAGCAAAGATCTCAAACTTGTATCATTAAAATCCCAGAGGAGAAGAAAAAGGGAGTATGGGATAAAAGACATTCAATGAAATAAAGATCGAAAACTTCTCCAAATAGGTTCAGTTCAGTTCAGTCCCTTAGTCGTGTCTGACTTTGCGACCCATGAATCGCAGCATGCCAGGCCTCCCTGTCCATCACTAATTCACGGAGTTTTACACAAACTCATGTCCACCGAGTTGGTGATGCCATCCAGCCATCTTATCCTCTGTAGTCCCCTTCTCCTCCTGACCCCAATCTCTTCCAGCATCAGGGTCTTTTCCAATGAGTTAACTCTTTACATGAGGTGGCCAAAGTACTGGAGTTTCAGCTACAGCATCAGTCCTTCCAATGAACACCCAGGACTGATCTCCTTTAGAATGGACTGGTCGGATCTCCTTGCAGCACAAGGAACTCTCAAGAGTCTTCTCTAACACAACAGTTCAAAAGCATCAGTACTTCGGCACTCAGCTTTCTTCAAAGTCCAACTCTTATATCCATACGTGACCACTGGAAAAACCATAGCCCTGACTAGACTGACCTTTGTTGGCAAAGTAATGTCTTTGCTTTTGAATATGCTATCAAGGTTGGTGATAACTTTCCTCCAAGGAGTAAGCGTCTTTTAATTTCATGGCTGCAATCACCATCTAAAATGATTTTGGAGCCCCAAAAAACAAAGTCTGACACTGTTTCCACCGTTCCTCCATCTATTACCCATGAAGTGATAGAACCAGATGCCATGATCTTAGTTTTCTGAATGTTGAGCTTTAAGCCAACTTTTTCACTCTCCTCTTTCACTTTTATCAAGAGGCTCTTTAGTTCCTCTTCACTTTCTGCCATAAGGGTGGTATCATCTGCATATTTGAGGTTATTGATATTTCTCCCGGTCATCTTGATTCCAGCTTGTGCTTCTTCCAGCCCAGCGTTTCTCATGATGTACTCTGCATACAAGTTAAACAAGCAGTGTGACAATATACAGCCTTGATGTGCTCCTTTTCCTATTTGGAACTAGTTTGTTGCTCTATGTCCAGTTCTAACTGTTGCTTCCTGATCTGCATACAGGTTTTTCAAGAGGCAGGTCAGGTGGTCTGGTATTCCCATGTCTTTCAGAATTTTCCACAGTTTATTGTGATCCACACAGTCAAAGGCTTTGGCATAGTCAATAAAGCAGAAATAGATGTTTTTCTGGAACTCTCTTTTTTTTTGATGATCCAAAAGATGTTGGAAATTTGATCTCTGGTTCCTCTGCCTTTTCTAAAACCAGCTTGAACATCTGGAAGTTCGTGGTTCATGTATTGCTGAAGCCTGGCTTGGAGAATTTTGAGCATTACTTTGCTAGCATGTGAGATGAGTGCAATTTTGCGGTAGTTTGAGCATTCGTGACCCAAGACGGATGGGTCATGGTGGAGAGGTCTTATAGAATGTGGTCCACTGGAGAAGGGAATGGCAAACCACTTCAGTGTTCTTGCCTTGAGAACCCCATGAACAGTTTGAAAAGGCAAAAAGATAGGATACTGAAAGAGGAACTCCCCAGGTCAGTAAGTGCCCAGTATGCTAATGGAGATCAGTGGAGAAATAACTCCAGAAAGAATGAAGGGATGGAACCGAAGCAAAAGCAACACCCAGTTGTGGATGGGACTGGTGATAGAAGCAAGGTCCAATGCTGTAAAGAGCAATATTGCATAGGAACCTGGAATGTTAGGTCCATGAATTAAGGCAAGTTGGACGTGGTCAAACAGGAGATGGCAAGAGTGAACGTCGACATTCTAGGAATCAGTGAACTAACATGTACTGGAATGGGTGAATTTAATTCAGATGACCATTACATCTACTACTGCAGGCAGGAATCCCTTAGAAGAAATGGAGTAGCCATTATGGTCAACAAAAGAGTCCGAAATGCAGTACTTGGATGCAATCTCAAAAACGACAGAATGATCTCTGTTTCCAAGGTAAACCATTCAATATCACGGTAATGCAAGCCTATGGCCCAACCAGTAATGCTGAAGAAGCTGAAGTTGAATGGTTCTGTGAAGACCTACAAGACCTTTTAGAACTAACACCCAAAAAAGATGTCTTGTTCATTATAGGGGATTGGAATGCAAAAGTAGGAACTCAAGAAACACCTGGCGTAACAGGCAAATTTGGCCTTGGAGTACAGAATGAAGCAGGGCAAAGGCTAATAGAGTTTTGCCAAGAGAACACACTGGTCATAGCAAACACCTTCTTCCAACAACACAAGCGAAGACTCTACATATGGACATCACCAGATGGTCAACACCGAAATCAGATTGATTATATTCTTTGCAGCCAAAGATGGAGAAGCCCTATACAGTCAGCAAAAACAAGACTAGGAGCTGACTGTGGCTCAGATCATGAACTCTTTATTGCCAAATTCAGACTTAAATTGATGAAAGTAGGGAAAACCACTAGACCATTCATGGATAACCTAAATCAAATCCCTTATGATTATACAGTGGAAAAGAGAAATAGATATAAGGGACTAGATCTGATAGACAGAGTGCCTGATGAACTATGGATGGAGGTTCATGACATTGTACAGGAGACAGGGATCAAGACCATCTCCATGGAAAAGAAATGCAATAAAGCAAAATAGCTGTCTGAGGAGGCCTTACAAATAGCCTTGAAAAGAAGAGAAGCAAAAAGCAAAGGAGAAAAGGAAAGATATAAGCATCTGAATGCCGAGTTCCAAAGAATAGCAAGAAAAGATAAGAAAGCCTTCCTCAATGATCCATTCAAAGAAATAGAGGAAAACAACAGAATGGGAAAGGCTAGAGATCTCTTCGAGAAAATTAGAGATACCAAGGGAACATTTCATGCAAAGATGGGCTCGATAAAGGACAGAAATGGTATGGACCTAACAGAAGCAGAAGATTTAATGAAGAGGTGGAAAGAATATACAGAAGAACTGTACAAAAAAGGTATTCATGACCAAGGTAATCACCATGGTGTGATCACTCACCTAGAGCCAGACATTCTGGAATGTGAAGTCAAGTGGGCCTTAGAAAGCATCACTATGAACAAAGCTAGTGGAGGTGATAGAATTCCAGTTGAGCTATTTCAAATCCTGAAAGATGATGCTGTGAAAGTGCTGCACTCAATATGCCAGCAAATTTGGAAAACTCAGCCGTGACCACAGGGCTGGAAAAGGTCAGTTTTCATTCCAATCCCAAAGAAAGGCAATGCAAAGAATGCTCCAGATAGGTAAAAGATACAAAATACAGATTCAAGAAACTAAATGTGCTCCAAACATGATAAACCTAAAAGAATACACATTAAGATACATCATAGTTAAATTTCTGAAAAATAAAGACAAAACTAATAGCATAAGCAGTCAGGTAAAAACAGCCCACTCTCATAGGGGAACACCAATTTGAACGACAATAGGTTTCTCCTATGAAACAGTGTCACAGTAATACCTAGACTAACCACTATAAAAGGTAGATAAAGTGATATACTCACAGTACTAAAAAAAAAAAAAAAGGAAGGAAAGAAATAAATCATGAAGTAATTCTAAAAGATGCTTCAGTAACCAACAGAAAAGAAAAAAGAGTCAAGAGAGAGAAAGCGAAAAGAAAACAAATGATGAAAACTTTGACATTAAAATGTGAAACTTTAGTTTTGACAAGTCAATAATTACATATATATGGAATATGCATGAGTGCTAAGTCACTTCATTATGTCCGACTCTTTGTTCAAAGGCACAGATTGGCATAGTGAATAAAAAGCATGATTCACCATATTCTATTTACATAACTCACTGAATATTTATTAAAATATTAGAAAACTGATTTTAACAACATATAGAAAGAATTACACACCATGAACAATTAGCATTTGTTTCAGGTGTGCAAGGCTATTTCAGCATTTTTATATTAATCAATAGAAGCCACCCTAATGACAGCTAAAGAAGAAAAAAAATAACACTATCAATTGATGCAGAAAATATATGTGTCATTCCATAGTTATACATGATTTAAAAGCTTAGAAAATTATTAATAGGATTAGAAGGAAATTATTTCAACATAATAAAGGTATCTCTAAAAGCAGACTGCTAACATAATGAATGTAGAAGACTGAAACCTTTCTCTGTAAGATCAAGGACAAGTCAAAGATGTCTTATCACTTTGGTCTCTGTACTGAAAACTCTAGCCACTGCAGTAAGGAAGTATAAAGACATAAAAGGCCAAAGTTAGAAAGGATGAAAGAAAACTGTCCCTATTTTCAGATGACATAATTGCATTTCTATAAAATTTCAAGGATATACCTAAAAGTAATACACTAGTATATGTAAGTATATTTTAATAATAAAAAATAAAATCAGTCCAGCAAGATTGAAGAATAAAGATCAAACAAACATCACTCACGTTTCCAACTACTAAAAATGAGCATATGGATACTGAATTAAAAACACAGTGTTTTGTACAATGATCCTAAAGAAATACAGTTAGATGTAAAATTAAAAGACCTAAATAAATGCATAGACATATCATGTTCATGGATTGAAATAATCAACATATAAAGATGTCAATTCTCTCCAAACTAATTTATAAGTTTAATACAATAAAATTTCTATTCAAATACCACGAGTTACTTTGTTTATTGGTTTTATAGTTTTGCTGGGTTTTTGGACATAGGCATTATTTAAAACCTTATATGGGACAGTAGAGTCTTAGCATAGTTGAAAAAACCTTGAAAAGGAAGAATAAACTGGGGGTATCACTCTATCGATATTAAGTCTTTGAGTGTAGCTGCAGCAATCAAGACTGTAACACAGCAGATTAAACAGAGGACAGAGAAAGAGATTAAACGCAAAACACAAGTACGGCCAACTAATTTTTGACAAGGGTGCAAAACTATTTAAGGGAGGAAGGATAGATCTTTGGGTATCCAGGGAGCAACTGGACATCTATAGGTAAAAATATGAGATGCAAATATAACACCTTATATGGAAATTAGTACCTCTATCCTTGTGGCTCAGATGGTAAAGCGTCTGCCTACAATGCAGGAGACCCGGGTTCGATCCCTGGGTCAGAAAGGTCCTCTGGAGAAAGAAATGGCAATCTACTCCAGTACTCTTGCCTGGAAAATCCCATGGATGGAGGAGTGTGGTAGGCTATAGTCCATGGGTTTGCAAAGAGTCGGACACGACTGAACGACTTCACTTGTGGAAATTAGTAAAAATTAAATCATAGACTTAAATGTAAAATGTGAAACAATAAAAATTTAGGAACAGCATAGGGAACTATTTAGGTTAATGGTTGGTCAAATAGTTCTTAGACTTGCCACCAAAATCATGATCTACAAAAGAAATATTAATTGAACCTCATCAAACTGAAAAACTTTTGCTATGTAAAAGACTCCACAGATAAGATCAAAAGCAAGACACAGACCCGGGGAAAATATTTACAAACCACCTATCCTATAGAAGACTAGCACCTGGAATATATAAAGAAAAACAAACCTCAAACTTAAAAGAAAATCCTGTTACAATGGGCAAAAGACATGATAAACTATTCCACATATCTCTCCTTAAGAATTAACACTGAAAACTAGAAACTGTATTGCATCCTGTAGACTGAAAAACAACTCTGATTAAATAAACACATATTGACATGGATGAACTTTCACTTCGTTTTGCCCTGCATTTTAAATCTCAGTGTTCTTTTATTCTTATAAGTGAAAGGGAAAATTCAGAGTCTCACCTCTTGTTTATATTTTAAACATGGAAATATATTTTAGTTGCTGCTGTATTCAGTTCAGTTAAGTTGCTCAGTCATGTCCAACTCTTTGTGACCCCATGAATTGCAGCACGCCAGGCCTCCCTGTCCATCACCAACTCCCAGAGTTCACTCAAACTCATGTCCATTGAGTCAGTGATGCCATCCAGCCATCTCATTCTCTGTCGTCCCCTTCTCTTCCTGCCCCCAATCCCTCCCAGCATCAGAGTCTTTTCCAATGAGTTAACTCTTCGCGTGAAATGCCAAAGTACTGGAGTTTCAGCTTCAGCATCAGTCCTTCCAAAGAACACCCAGGATTGATCTCCTTCAGAATGGACTGGTTGGATCTCCTTGCAGTCCAAGGGACTCTCAAGAGTCTTCTCCAACACCACAGTTCAAAAGCATCAATTCTTCAGTGCTTAGCTTTCTTCATAGTCCAACTCTCACATCCATACACAACCACTGGAAAAATCATAGCCTTGACTAGATGGACCTTTGTTGGTAAAGTAATGTCTCTGCTTTTGAATATGCTATCTAGGTTGGTCATAACTTTCCTTCCAAGGAGTAAGCGTCTTTTAATTTCATGGCTGCAGTCACCATCTGCAGTGATCTTGGAGAACAAAAAAATAAAGTCTGACACTGTTTCCACTGTTTCCCCATCTATTTCCCATGAAGTGATGGGACCAGATGCCATGATCTTATTTTTCTGAATGTTGAGCTTTAAGCCAACTTCTTGACTCTCCTCTTTGACTTTCATCAAGAGGCTTTTTAGTTCCTCTTCACTTTCTGCCATAGGGGTGGTGTCATTTGCATATCTGAGGTTATTGATATTTCTCCCAGCACAAGCTTGATTCCAGCTTGTGCTTCTTCCAGCCCAGCGTTACTCATGATGTACTCTGCATATAAGTTAAAAAAGCAGGGTGACAATATACAGCCTTGACGTACTCCTTTTCCTATTTGGAACCAGTCTGTTGTTCCATGTCCAGTTCTAACTGTTGCTTCCTGACTTGCATACAGGTTTCTCAAGAGGCAGGTCAGGTGATCTGGTATTCCCATCTCTTTCAGAATTTTCAAGAGTTTGTTGTGGTCCACACAGTATAGATCACATAAATTAGGGAGATGGTAAATTTATCTTTTATTAGATACAATAGCTTCTAACGTCTTTCCTGACACACCTCCATTCAAACTGGAATCTTGATTACACCCTCTTATTTGCTTTTTAAATATGTAACTGTGCTGCAAAGAGTAATGTAGTAAGCAAAGATTAACACCCTTTTTATTATTCAGAGTCATGTGTAGTATGATTCCTGTGTTGGAAAAAGGTCCAGGAACACATATCTTTTCCATTACAGTACACTTTATTACAAGTATTTTTAGCACTCAGAACATTTTTATTTATGGCTTTAGAAATAAAATATGAAGTTTAATTTTCCTGATTACAGAGGTAACATATGAATGTTTAGAAAATGTAAAAATGAGTAAAGAATAAAATTTAAATATCTTTTCTCCCACCTCTAAGGGGTCCTTACTATTGTTTTCATAGTGAATTAATTACTGATAAAGGCAAAAGATTAACGAGGACAAATGACTACTCTGTATAGATGAAATAATAAGATGAGGGCATGCTGGGTGGTGTTTTTGCTTTATATTGCAGTTAGTGTTGTCAAAATGCACTTTAAAAAACCTCTCCATTTAGAGGTGACTCAGTTATTACTTTGTATTCCCATTAATTAGCAAACTTGCTTAGAGTAAAAAGTTGATATGCAATTTGTCATTCATCCTGATGCATCCAATTATCACTTTTACCATAAAGTCATTAATAATCATGTCATTTTCTTATGATTATGATTGGTGATTCATTCAGTTGTTTTTAAATGTTAAATTAATTTTCAAAAATATTGATTTTATGATTGTAAATGTGTTCTATACTTCTCTATTTTTATAATGATATCAATTACCAACTGCAGCATACAACTGTTTTTGAAGCTGAGAAGAGATTAGGTTCATAACAATTATTTCTTTGTTGTATTAGGTTTGTTTAGGTATTCTTTTGGGTTTTTTTTTTGTATTTTTTCTGTTATTTTTTCAAATTCATCCCATTTTTCACTTTGCTCTTGATTTTAAGACCATAGTTAGGTAAATTTTATAATACCCAAGAAATGTTTCAAAATTATTAATTTCAGTTAAAATTGAAGTTATACGCCACAGAATCCTAGAAAGTTAAGCAACTTAGAAATATCCAAGAATAGTGATTCTAAAATTTCTTAATTATGCAAAAGTTAAAAAAAATATAAACAGACTAATATTTTATTGGTACACTTGATATAGCAAATATATTGCCCTAAAACAAGCGCTTAGGTTTTTTGATACTATTTATGATGCAAAATGTGCTATGTCCAAGGGTTCACATTTTTCTAAATCTGAAGGTAATGAGATTTGATATTTGGAGGTCAACCTATTCAATTATTGTTAGTGATGAAATACTGATACTCATTACACTC
This sequence comes from Bos javanicus, assembly GCF_032452875.1. Classification (NCBI taxonomy): domain Eukaryota; kingdom Metazoa; phylum Chordata; class Mammalia; order Artiodactyla; family Bovidae; genus Bos; species Bos javanicus. The sequence continues at coordinate 14,810,278 of NC_083875.1, read as the reverse complement.
TTTGGGAAAATCTTAACTAACTTTCATAGGTTTATCACTATCAATGTCAAAATTATGTTGGTAATTTTAACAAGCTTTCACTTTTGATAGTCTATACATATTGCATATTTTTATTTTGGAAACATACTTTTCTAAATTCTGATAAGATTTACATATATTTGCATTTAATTATTATTTTTATTATCTTAGTGAATATTATGTAACAATATCATACTAATATAGTAGCAATATGCTACTGCTGCTACTGCTAAGTCGCGTCAGTCGTGTCCGACTCTGTGCGACTCCATGGACAGCAGCCCACCAGGCTCCCCTGTCCCTGGGATTCTCCAGGCGAGAACATTGGAGTGAGTTGCCATTTCCTTCTCCAATGCATTAAAGTGAAAAGTGAAAGTGAAATTGCTCAGTCTTGTCCAACTCTTAGTGACCCCATGGACTGCAGCCCACCAGGCTCCATCCATGGGATTTTCCAGGCAAGAGTAGTGGAGTGGGGTGCCATTGCCTTCTCCAATATGCTACTACTTGAGTTTAAAATGATCTCTTTCTGAAATGAGTCCTTGTAGATTGGAGTAAAAAGGTAAATAATATTTATTTGATATGTTTGGAAAAACGATATATATATATGCAAGCCAGTTTAATTTTATTGATGAACTTGACTGGATCAACTTTTAAATTTTATTTACCAATGGACCATTAAAGATAATCAAACAGCCTGGGATTTAGGGAAGTTAAGTAGGTATTTGGGTAACAAATATATTAGCACACCTGTTCCAAAATAGATAACTGAATCATTATCATTTGCACAGCCATTGTACAATTAATTGTTTCTAATATAGTCAGTTTTTAAAACTTTGACATACTTCTGACTCAAAATGGACCTCGCAACATGATTAATTTGATTATGGCCTAACTTTCCACCTAGCGTACTATGGGCATGAGTTTATCTACTAACACATATTTTACTTGTTCTCTTTCTTCTTTCTCTCTTAATGTAATGTGTGCATGCTCAGTTGTGTCTGACTCTTTGTTGAGACCCCGTGGACTATAACCCATCAGGCTCCTGTTTATGGAATTTTGCAGGCAAGAATACTGGAATGGGTTGCCTTTTCATCCTCCAGGGGATCTCCCCAAATCAGGGATCAAAGCTGCATTTCCTATGTCTCCTGCACTGGCAGGTGAATTCGTTACCGCTGTGCCACCTGGGAGCCCAATGTCATGTTACCTGAACTCAACGTTTAATTCTGAGCAGACTGATTAAACTAAAAGGCACTTGAATATGACACGAACTCTATGTCCTCCTCCTCCCCAAACCCCCACCAACACAGAGGAAGGAAGGAAAGCAAGCAGACCGGCAGGAAAAAAAGAGCAGCTGGTGTGCTAATGAAAAGTTGAGATATTTGTTTTTGCAATCAGTATGAATTACTTATTCCAAAGTTTTCTTGGTAGCTGATTTCATAGGATTGTTGGAGGATAATCTAGGAATACTGTTGGGGGGTGGGAAGACATTACTCTGAAATGTTTACCTTTTGTATTTCACAAAATAACATAAAACTGTTCCTCACTACTGTTCTGATACTCTGCACATTTTCTAGTAAACACCTAGGTGCAATGTTATCATCACAATTAAGACGCAAATATAAATATATCTTTGTAAGCTCTGAGCATAGTGAACACTCAGTTCTATTTGTACCTCTTTTTAATTGCCACAAATAAATGTTATTATTTATTAACAATGATAAAATGAACCATCTTTTTAATCTTATTACTTTAACTATTCCAACAGATGATTTGTGACATCTAAGATAGTGACTACATAATTTTACTGAGATTAACCAGAAGAATCCATGATTAAAATATAATTACATTAGCAAAATTATAAGATTATATCAGTAAGAATATCATATTATCTAGAGTACTATCCTTGGGGGCAGGAGTCCTGTATGACTCTCTGCGACCCCTTCGACAGGAGCCCACCAGGCTCCTCTGTCTATGGGGTTTTCCAGGAAAGATTACTGAAGTTGGTTGTTATTTCCTACTCCAGGGGATCTTCCTGGCCCAGAGATGGAGCCTGCATCTTCAACATTGACAGGCAGACACTTTACCACTGTGCCACCTAGGATGCCGGAAAGACTGCCATCGGTTCAGTTCAGTTCAGTCGCTCAGTCGTGTCCGGCTCTTTGCGACCCCATGAATCTTAGACTGAAGAATGAGCTGGCAAATTTTAATATCTTGCTAAGTCTCCCCAACCTGTATTTTTGCCATGATCAACAAAGGCAACCACATGTTTTAAGAGCCAGAAAAATTTGCCACAGCCTCAAAAGTTTGCATGGAGAAAAAGTTTGCTTTGGGGATACAATTTTATTTCTCAAGTTGATAACACTGATTATCTTAACGTATTAAGGAAGAAATATTATAGGAAACACCATAAAAATCTTAATATTATACAATATCCAAACAAAAGAGTTTTTAATGTTTAGGTAATTAGAAATCATACATTAGCCCTCTTCACTTTTCTATGAAAAAAGTCTTTGTAAATGAAACATCACTTTTTATCTGAAATAGTATGATTTTTAGAGTTAGAAAATTCTGGGCTCCCATTTTTACTATTTACTAGTTTGATGATATTGGACATGTACTGAATCTCTTCAAGCCTCAGCTTTCTCACCTGTAACATTTAATTTTATTGGATGTTGTGAATATAAGATAACACAATATATGTTATAGGACAAAGAAAACTTGAGACTGACTAGTTGCTAATTAATGCATTTTTTAAATTTAGGTGTGGGCCTGTAATTAGGATTTTGAAGCTGTGGGACATGGGCATAGAAGATGTATACTCTCCCACTTTCAGTTCATTACAATAAATTTTTCACGTAACTCCCTCACTTTTTTCCCCCTTTTCCTAGTACAGGAAAACTTTGTTGAAAATGGCAAATTTCTTGTCAGTTTGGGTACCTGAATGACTAACTTGTGTGCGTGTATGCCAGCTCACTCCTGTATGACTCTTTGTGACCCCTTGGAGAGGATGCCACCAGGCTCCTCTGTCCATGCGGTTTTCCAGGAAAGATTACTGGAGTTGGTTGTTATTTCCTACTCCAAGGGATCTTCCTGGCCCAGAGATGGAACCTGCATCTTCAACATTGGCAGGCAGACCTTTACCACTGTGCCACCTGGGAAGCCAGAATGACTGTCATCAGTTCAGTTCAGTCGCTCAGTTGTGTCCGACTCTTTGTGACCCCATGAATCGCAGCACGCCAGGCCTCTCTGTCCATCACCAACTCCTGGAGTTCACCCAGACTCACGTCCATTGAATCAGTGATGCCATCCAGCCATCTCATCCTCTGTCATCCCCTTCTCCTCCTGCCCCCAATCCCTCCCAGCATCAGAGTCTTTTCCAATGAGTCAACTCTTTGCATGAGGTGGCCAAAGTACTGGAGTTTCAGCTTCAGCATCATTCCTTCCAAAGAAATCCCAGGGCTGATCTCCTTTAGAATGGACAGGTTGGATCTCCTTGCAGTCCAAGGGACTCTCAAGAGTCTTCTCCAACACCACAGTTCAAAAGCATCAATTCTTCAGTGCTCATCCTTCTTCACAGTCCAACTCTCACATCCATACATGACCACTGGAAAAACCATAGCCTTGACTAGATGAACCTTTGTTGGCAAAGTAATGTCTCTGCTTTTGAATATGCTATCTAGGTTGGTCATAACTTTCCTTCCAAGGAGTAAGCGTCTTTTAATTTCATGGCTGCAGTCACCATCTGCAGTGATTTTGGAGCCCCAAAAATAAAATCTGACACTGTTTCCACATCTATTTCCCATGAAGTGATGGGACTGGATGCCAGATCTTCGTTTTCTGAAAGTTGAGCTTTAAGCCAACTTTTTCACTCTCCACTTTCACTTTCATCAAGAGGCTTTTTAGTTCCTCTTCACTTTCTTTTTTTTTTATTAATTAATTTTATTTTATTTTTAAACTTTACATAATTGTATTAGTTTTGCCAAATATCAAAATGAATCCACCACGGGCACTTTCTGCCATAAGGGTGGTGTCATCTGCATATCTGAGGTTATTGATATTTCTCCTGGCAATCTTGATTCCAGCTTGTGTTTCTTCCAGTCCAGCGTTTCTCATGATGTACTCTGCATATAAGTTAAATAAGCAGGGTGACAATATACAGCCTTGACATACTCCTTTTCCTGTTTGGAACCAGTCTGTTGTTCCATGTCCAGTTCCAACTGTTGCTTCCTGACCTGCATACAAATTTCTCAAGAGGCAGGTCAGGTGGTCTGGTATTCCCATCTCTTTCAGAATTTTCCACAGTTTATGGTGATCCACACAATCAAAGGCTTGGCTTTGGCATAGTCAATAAAGCAGAAATAGATGCTTTTCTGGAACTCTCTTGCTTTTTCCATGATCCAGCGGATGTTGGCAATTTTGTCTCTGGTTCCTCTGCCTTTTCTAAAAGCAGCTTGAACATCAGGAAGTTCATGGTTCACATATTGCTGAAGCCTGGCTTGGAGAATTTTGAGCATTACTTTGCTAGCGTGTGAGATGAGTGCTATTGTGTGGTAGTTTGAGCATTCTTTGACATTGCCTTTCTTTGTGATTGGAATGAAAACTGACCTTTTCCAGTCCTGTGGCCACTGCTGAGTTTTCCAAATTTGCTGGCATATTGAGTGCAGCACTATCATAGCATCATCTTTCAGGATGTGAAATAGCTCAACTGGAATTCCATCACCTCCACTAGCTTTGTTCGTATGCACAGTCAAAAACTGAGACTATACTGGGAGAGAAATAAACTTTGATTTATTTTTAAATTACTGTTTTCAAAATTACCTGTTATTTTACCAGCATTAGCTTAACTTACAAGGTCTGAACATTACTGTTTGCTCTCCAGTAAGAAAGAAGAGAAAAAATATATATTTTAAATATACAGAGAGTCTATACAAATGTATAAACAAGGCACTCACTATAAATACTAAGTTATTCACCGTGTTGGCTCTTTTTGCACAAGTATCACCAAAACATAATCCAGTAGAAAAGACTACCAGCTGGTTTATATTATACATGCCAAAGCTCAGATCCCATGGGCATTACATTTATATGACATTTTCCCCTGATTATAGGATCAAAGTCTTGCTGTCAATGCTTTAACTTCAAAAGAATTTTTTGGTACCAAAGACCAAAGACTATTTGTAAAGGGCAAAGAATATTTGGCTGTTGAACAGGTATTTCAAAAAGAGAGATGTCTGAAACTTAGAATTTTCATTTACCTGATACTTTACATTTTTAAATAGCCTATAATTCCAGACATTTATTCATTTAACTGCCCAAATTAAATGCAATTATGATAAATATTGTTAAGGAAATCATAGGTACCAAACAGTATTAGATTGTAATAAGGAAATATGCATGTATACACAGGTACACACACATATAGATATATAGAACATAAAACTTACTATCTGAACCATTTTTAAATGTAGAGCTCAGTGGTGTTAAAGATATTCACATTGCTGTGTGACCATCATCACCATCCTTCTCCATAAAGATTTTCATTTTGCTAAACAGAAACTCTGAAGGAATAAATAAATTCCCATGACCCTATGCCCTCAACCCTGGAAAACACCATTCTACTTTCTCTCTTCATTAGTATTATTTTTTAATCTCTTTTCCCCTATATCTCAGCCTCTGGTAACCACTATTCTGTTTTCTGTTACTGTAAGTTAAGTTTTATTGTATTTAATTTTTAAAAATATTCCACATATTAGTATGATTTTACAATCTTTGTTTTTTTATGTCTGGTTTATTTCACATAGCATAATGTGCTCCAGATTCATCCATGTTGTTGGAAATGTTAGGAATTGCTTCTTTTTAAAGCTTGAATAATAGCTCATATACATATATATATATATATATATATATATATATATGAAGTGAAGTCCGTCAGTCATGTCTGACTCTTTGTGACCCCATGAACTGTAGCCTACTACTCTCCTCCGTCCATGGGATTTTCCAAGCAAGAGTACTAGAGTGGGGTACCATTTCCTTCATATATATATATATATATATATATATATATATATATATATACACACCCTATATTTTCTTTATCCATTCACCAATGGACACAAGCTTGCTTTCATATTTTGGCTACTGAGAATAAGACTGTAATGAACATGGAGGTATAGTTATCTTTTCAAGTTAGTGTTTATTTCCTTTGGATAAATATCTGGAAGTGAAATTGTTGGATCAATTCTGTTTTTAATTTCTTAAGGAACTTCTATACTGTTTTCCACAGTGGTTGTACCAATTTACATTCCTATCAACAGTATGCAAGGATCCTCTTTTCTCCATATCCTTATGAACACTTATTATCTCTTACTTTTTGAGAACAGCTATGTCAACAGGTATGAAGTGATAACTCATTTTGTTTCTTATTTGTATTTCCCTAATGATTAGTGATGTTGAACATGTTTTCATATACCTGTTGGCAATTTTATCTCTTCTTTAAAAATAATGACTTTATTTTTTTTCTTTTTTTATTTTTTAACTTTACAATATTGTATTGGTTTTGCCATATATCAACATGAATCTGCCACAGGTAACACGTGTTCCCCATCCTGAACTCTCCTCCCTCCTCCCTCCCCATACCATCCTTCTGGGTCGTCCCAGTGCACCAGGCCCAAGCATCCAGTATCATGCATCGAACCTGGACTGGCGACTCGTTTCATACATGATATTATACATGTTTCAAGGCCATTCTCCTAAATCATCCCACCCACTCCCTCTCCCACAGAGTCCAAAAGACTGTTCTATACATCAGTGTCACCAATACAGTATACTAACGCATACTATGGAATTTAGAAAGATGGTAACAATAACCCTGTATATGAGACAGCAAAAGAGACACTGATGTAAAAAATGACTTTAAAAACAGCCTATTTGTTTTATGTGGTCCTTGTGAGTGAAAGTGAAAGTGTTGGTTGCTCAATTGTGTTCAACTCTTTGTGACCCTATGGACTGTAGCTTGCCAGGTGTCTCTGTCCATGGGATTCTCCAGGCAAGAATACAGGAATGGGTTGCCATGTCCTTCTTCAGGGGATCTTCCCAATCCAGGGACTGAACGTGGGTCTCCTGAATTGCAGGCAGACTCTTGTGGTCACTGGGGACTCAAAAATGCCAGGCTCCATTGGCCTTGACGCTAGGGGATTTAGGAGCCAGTTCCTCAGGTGGCACTCATAAAAGTCAGGGGCTAATGTGCCAGGGAGTTGCTGCTGCTGCTGCTGCTCCTAAGTCACATCAGTCGTGTTCAACTCTGTGCGACCACATAGATGGCAGCCCACCAGGCTCCTCCGACCCTGGGATTCTCCAGGCAAAAGTACCGGAATGGGTTGCCATTGCCTTCCCCAATGCATGAAAATGAAGTTGTTCAGTCATGCCCGACTCTTTGCGACCCCATGGACTGCAGCCTACCAGGCTCCTCTGCCCATGAGATTTTCCAGGCAAGAGTACTGGAGTGGGGTGCCATTGCCTTCTCCAGGGAGATGCTGAGGGTCAGAAATTCTCTCTTGATACTCTGGCACTGTCCCAGGGGTGGGATTTATGGCCAGAGTAAGTCTCATCTTTTCTTACCTGTTTAAATATGGGTATTTTCTCAGTTGCCCAATGTATAGGAGTCACACAAGTAGTTTCTGGACTTTTTCTCAGATGGTTATGATCTATAAATATATTTGGTGAGTCCATGGAGGAGAGAGCGTCAGTAGTAGTCTCCTATTCCACCATTTTGCTGATGTTTCTATATATGGATTTTTATAAAAGTGTTTTTCTCTCAGTTTGGAAGGAAAATGATAAAATAGTACCATAGGAAGCCATCTATCAGTGACTCAGGCTAAGTGGTGATACTCTGGTAATTCAAAGTTATTGGTCTAGAATCTCATAGAAGACAGATTCAGTTAGTTTGATCCTGTCAGGATTCTTACATTCCAGTTCTACATAAGTTACTTAAAATAGTAACCCTCCACCTTTTCTTTCCACTTGATTTATAAGGAAAGTTTTTTTTTTCTTTTTTTTTTTATTGAAGGATAATTGCTTTACAGAATTTAGTTGCTTTCTGTCAAATCTCAACATGAATCAGCCATAGGTATACATATATCTCCTCCCTTTTGAATCTCCCTCCCATCTCCTGCCCCATCCCACCCCTCTAGATTGATACAGAGCCCCTGTTTGAGTTTCCTGAGCCAAACAGCAAATTCCCGTTGGCTATCTATTTTACATATGGGAATGTAAGCTTCCATGTTACTCTTTCCATACATCTCACCCTCTCCTGCCCTCTCCCCATGTCCATAAGTCTACTCTCTATGTCTGTTTCTCCACTGCTGCCCTGTAAATAAATTCTTCAGTACCATTTTTCTAGATTCTGTATATATGCATTAGAACATGACATTTATCTTTCTCTTTCTGACTCACTTCACCCTGCATAATAGGTTCTAGGTTTATTCACCTCATCAGAACTGACTCAAATGTGTTCCTTTTTATGGCTGAGTAATACTCCATTGTGTATATGTACCAAAACTTCTTTATCGATTCATTTGGCGATGGTCATCTCACGCCAGTCAGAATGGCCATCATCAGTAAGTCTACAAACAATAAATTCTGGAGAGGGTTGTGGAGAAAAGGGAATGCTCTTGCACTGTTGGAGGGAATGTAAACTGATACAGCCCCTATGGAAGATGGTATGGAGATTCCGTAAAAAACTAGGAATAAAACCACCATATGACCCAGCAATCCCACTCGTAGGTATATACCCTGAGGAAACCAAAATTGAAGAAGACACATGTATCCCATTGTTCATTGCAGCACTATTTACAATAGCTAGAACATGGAAGCAACCTAGATTTATAAGGAAAGTTTTTACACATCCTAATTTCCAGGCCAAAACTCAAAACTATATAACTCAATTTTTAAGGAGGTTATCAAGATGTTGGTAATGTTTTATGACTTTCATATAATTCTAACTTGATCAAATTTGATAAATGCTTCTTTAAAATGACAGGAAAATATTTTTTATGAGATTGCTGTACATTATACCTAGAAAGTAAAAATAAAGAGATGAAGGACATCCGATTCTAGAAAGGAGGCATAGGTAATTTTTTCCTATCCTTCTAAGTATAGCTAAGAAACATAAACATAATATATAAAACAAATAAAAGATGTCTCTAAAATATGGAGAAAAGAAAAATTGACTAGGGTCCCCAGGTTCCCTAGGTTTAAAATTCCCCAGGAATAAAATGAGTATTTTGGGTTCTGCTTTTACTATATATAACCTAGACTTGGACCTGAGGAATCTGACAACTTGGAAATGCCAACAAATAAATGGACAAATGAGAAATAAATTAACCCACAAGTATAGCTGGAGACTTCATACTTCTCACTCAACAAAAGATACAGCAACTAGACAGAGAATTAGTAAAAATATGAAAGAACTCAACATTACCAACTTATCAACCAATGGAACTGAATCAATCTTTTTATAACATCCCAGTCAGTGACAGCAAAATACATATTCTTTTCAAGTGTTTACATAACATAAACCAAGATAGACCATATCTTAGACAAGAAAACAAATCTAAACAAATTTACAGTAGTGAAGTCACATGCCATGTTTTCTCCACGATGTAATAAAACTAGAAATTAGTTACAGAAAGATAAAAGGATAAAACTTCTAACACTTGGAAACTACACATCACACTTCTAAGCAATCCATGCATCAAAGAGGAACTATCAAGAAAAAATTTTAAATATACCTAAATAAATGACAGGTAAAATGCAATACATCAAAATTTGTGTGACACAGCTAAAGCAATACTGCAAAGGAAATTTATAGCCATAAGTGTACACCTCAGAACAGAGATCTTAAATCAATAATCTAAGCTCCCACCTTAAGAACATAAAAAATAAAGAGCAAAATAGCCTCAACCCAGTAGAGGAAAGGAGGTAATAAGAGCACAAGTCAGCAACACTGAAAACAAAAAGAGCAATAGAGAAAAATCAATGAAACAACATCGAATAAACAACAAGCCCAATGCGTCTAAGGAATACAGATGCAAACTTTCTTAATAAAGTATTATCAAATAGTAATCTGCATATATACATACAAAAATAAAATATAATATGACCAAGATAGAATTAATTCCAAGAATGCAAGGTTCATTCTATACACTAAATTTTAAAAATTGTAATCCACTATATTGACATGCTAAAGAATAAAACTCACACAGTTACATAAAACCATGCAGAAAAAGCATTTAATAAAATTCAACACCAATTCAAGTCATTGTTTTTGTAGGGGTGCAAAGTCTGGAGATAACCTGTTCTGCCGTCTTGCAGACCCTGCTAAGATTCTTTTAAATTCTATTTTCTAGCTATTTATTACTGATATTAAAAACAACAACTTTTTCAATATGCATTTAGTGTTTTGCTATCTTAGTAAACTATATTATCAATTATAAAATGTATTTGTGGATTCTGTTTTTCTACATATCAACAGATGAATTGTACGATTTGCAGATATTGCCACCTCTTACTTTGTTTTTGCTAATAAGTGACATGTTGTATTTATGTTTTGTTGATATTTTCCACCATACTTTTTATGTTTTTGCTTCCAAAAATTAGCTCTTTATTTTATTGAACACTTTCAGCATTTTTCCTCATCTGATTATACCTTTCATTCAATTTTTCTTTTATTTGTTGATTTTTATTTTAATGAAATGATTGCTTGTTTTGTAACTTTTAAATTTTGATTTCTAACCATCAATATTTAAATTTGTATGGACATTATGCTGCATCCAGCTGTGGCATTTCTTTTATTCCACTGTAGAGTATATGGATTATAATATTTATTATTATATTGAAAGTATGTGAAATTCTGTATGACCACTCTTGGTGGAGTGATACTCATGGACAGCTGAAAACACTGCACTCTGTAGACTACATTATTACTTACATGAGTGTGGATGCATGTATTTATAATAAAGGATGCTGCTAAAATTAATACAATCTTATATGTATACTTATTTACAACCTATCTATAAAATTCGTAGAGAAATTAGTTATTCTTAAGTCTTGAGTAGTCTTAAGAATCAGTCAGTGTAAGAGAGCCACTCTAATCCTTGTCATTGTCTCTCTGAAGGTAAGAAATAAATCTCTCCTGTGAGAGATGCACACCCATCATCTGGAGCTGGAAGGGCACTCTTATCTCCAGAGACAGGGAATCTGGTGTGGGAACCCTGTATGAACAAATCTTGTTATTCTGTAATTTACTACCCCAAGCCCAAATTCCATTTATATTCTTTGCTAATTGAGCATTCAAAACCTAAGCTTCTTCATTCTGTTAATTCCTCACAGATTTATTGTTTCTTTATCTAAAAAATATAAAACCTGCCTTCTTGGTCAACTTCCTAGGGCCTCCTTCTATGAGACCTCTTCGCACACAAAATTTGTTTCTTTTTCTCCTGATAATCTGCCTGTCTCAATTTTATTCTTAGTGGACTTCCTTGGTGGTATAATGGATAAGAATCCACCTGCCAAGAAACCCCATGCCGGGGACATGGGTTTGGTCCCTAGTCCAGGAAGATTCCACATGGCACAGAGCAACAGGGCCTGTGCACCCTAACTACTGAGTCTGTGCGCCTAAAGCCTATTCTAGGCAATGAGAAGTCACTGCAACGAGAAGCCCTCGCATTGCAACGAAGAGTAGATGTCACTCGCCACAACTAGAGAAAAGCCTGCAGCAACAAAGATCCAGTGCAGCCAAAAAGAAATAAATGCATACATAAAATTTATTCTTAGTCCATCTACAAGAATTTAACAGAGGTAGAGAGGGAAATTTCCCCTTGCTAGATAATACTACAAATTTGAAAATCATAAATCATGTGTATTACTGATAAATCAAATTCATTAATATAAAATAGCTTTATTTAAACTATATATTGCTCTTTGTTTAATTCTATTGTCTTGAAATAATTTTGCTTACCTCACACTTTTGTACCTGACTACTTTAACTTTGATCATTCCTGAAATTTCAACTCTTCCAATACGTAAGGTAATTCTCCAATTTGCTTTTATTATGATAACACTCAGCTTTGCCAATGTATTTAATTTTCTGTTTTGGTTTATAATATTTTGCTTTTTAAAAAAAATTCCCATTGTGTTTTATATAATTTTGTTCAAATTTCCTTTATCTCTCTTTCCTTCTCATTATTAGTGAAAACCACATCCCACATTTTGTATCAATATCAATAATAAATTAGGATAAATGGCAACATACTTCTGAAATTCAAAGTTGTGAGTTTATCATGGTTTTCCTTACATTATCTCAAAAGTTTTGTCCTTAATGTTAATTATATTGTCTCCTGAAATTTCTAAAGTGTTATTGCTTTGAATTTAAAAGGATGTGGCTTACTTGCAGACTGGTAAGTGACTTTTTTTTTTAAAGAGAGTACAAGCAAGTCATTGACACCACAAGCAAATGAGTTGACACCACAATGACTAATGAGAATTCTAGATGATTTAAAAAGATACATAAAGTTCTACATAAGTGGATCAGGTGTGGCCTCTGGGCTCTTGGAAGGATTAATTATTGAGGCAATGTTTGCAATGGGAGTCAGAAGAAGAAGGCATTCAGTGTAAAGGGAGCAGGATGTTCAAAGGCCTGGAACCATTACCCTTGAAAGCACACTAAAATATAAATATTATAATTTGATGTGGTTGGATTAATGATTACACAGTGCAGAATCAGAACATACTACTCCTACTACTACTGGCAGTTTTCCTAGTGATTTATTCATAGCATCATGCTTAATCATCACAAAAATCTTTTGAAGTAGTTACTATTGTAATGATCATTTTATAATAGGAAATTGAAAACACTTTAATAAGCCATTCAAAATTTTATATTAATAAATACTTGTTCAGGGTCAATTGTTTGGCCTTAAAATCCATATAAGATGGTAACATTTCAAAAATAACTTAACTTTAGAAAAGCTTCTTATAAAAAAAATAAAATTAGTTCTTACCTTAAAATTTATAATATTCCTACAAGGATTATTCATAGTTACAAATATATAGCACTATTTCAATGGTTAATTTTTATCTTTTCACAGATTTTTAACTTCTCTCTTAATCTGTATTCCAAGAAAGATTTTGGGTTTTCCACAATCCAACAGAACTCTTTAGATAAAAATCTCAGTAAGATGGCTTTGTCGTAAACTAATTCATGGCTGGGTTTCCCAGGTGGCTCATTGGTAAAGAATCTGCCTGCTTCTGCAGGAGATGCAAGAGACATGTGTTTGATCCCTGGGTCAGGACGATCCCCTGGAGAAGGAAATGACAACCCACTCCAGTATTCCTGCCTGGAAAATCACATGGACAGAGGCGTCTCATGGGCTATGACTCCCATCCCACTCCATGGGGTCCCAAAGAATTGGATACAACTAAGCACTCACACACACACAGCACATTGCTAGGGGAGAATGGTCAAGTAAAGTTAATTGACCTTGTTTCCCAAGTAAAGCAAAAATGACAAAAGATAAATAAAAGCAAGTTATCTATTCTAGGATGGTGTTCTCCTGATTCTGAGAAATATGTGCCATGTCTCTGACTTCTATTTATAGACACTCAATTTATGGGCTTTTTGGTGATATCAATACGAGTTTTTAAATGGAATAACATTTGCATTGTTCTTTAAATTTATTTTTATCTGCTCTATTGCTTCAGAGGGCAAATAATTCACAGTTCGCTTGTTGATAATAATCTTAACTAGAATGTTGGCCAAAGGTAGAACCTATTACTGATTTTAATAATATATTAAATTGAGATTATCCATAGATTGAGACAACACTGGGATAATCAACATTTTTGTTTAGAATGGTTGTAAATGCTGAGAGAACTTCTGTAGTTATGTGAGTGTGTTTGTGCAAGGAAGAGTTAGAAGAAGCCTGACAAATGAGCCAGAAATTGTATTTGGACTGATGTTATAAAAATTCTGTGAAATAAATATCATTATCTCAGTTCACTGATGAGCACAATAAATGATTTGTCCTCAGACAAAACTAATAAGCAGTAGTTACAATACTCAAACCAAGACTAAGCTTTTTGCACTTGAACTTGATACCATTCATTCATCATATGTGAAGGATTTCCCCTATAAAGATGATCTCCTTCATAAGAATACTTGTTATGCAAATTTTTCCTCAAACTTAAAAGCATGTATACAGGTTAAGGATTTTTATTCCACTTCACCACTAAGTATTGAGCATTTACTATGAGCCAAAATTATTTCTGAGGTTAGAAGTTGAGTAAGACACTGTTCTTGTCCTTCCAACTGTTCATTTGACTCAACAACAACAAAAACAAAAATACAATTTTAAAAAATGGGCAGAAGACAGAAATTGACATTTCTCCAAATAAGGCATGCAAATGGCCAATCGGCACATGAAAAGATGCACAACATTGCTAATTGTTGCTGCTGCTGCTGCTGCTGCTAAGTCGCTTCAGTCGTGTCCGACGCTGTGCAACCCCATAGACGGCAGCCCACCAGGCTCCCCGTCCCTGGGATTCTCCAGGCAAGAACACTGGAGTCGGTTGCCATTTCCTTCTCCAAAGCAAGAAAGTGAAAAGTGAAAATGAAGTCGCTCAGTTGTGTCCGACCCTCAGCGACCCCATGGACTGCAGCCAGCAGGCTCATCCATCCATGGGATTTTCCAGGCAAGAGTACTGGAGTGGGGTGCCATCGCCTTCTCCATTGCTAATTGTTAGAGAGATGCAAATCAAACCTACAATGAAGCACTTCTCTTGTGGTTCAGTGATAAGGAGTCTACCTGGCAATACACAGGTTCAATCTCTGGTCCAGGAAAATCTCACATACCTCAGAGCAGCTAAGCCCATGAATCAAAACTATGGAGCCTGTGCTCTAGAGTCCAGGAACCTCAACTACTAAGTCCACATGCCTCAGCCACTGAAGCCGGCATGCCCTAGAGTCCATGCTCTGCACAGGGAGTCCGTGCTCTGCACAGGAGAAGCCACCGCAATGAGAAACCTGTGCACTGCAACTAGAGAGTAGCCCCCGCTCACCAGCAGCTAGAGGAAAGCCTCTGCAGAAACGAGGACCAAGAACAGCCAAAAATGAAAATAAATAAAATTCTATAAAACTACAATGAAGTATCATCTCACACTGGTCAGAACAGCCATCCTTAAAATGTCTACAAATAATAAATGCCAGAGAGTATGGAGAAAAAGGAACCCTCCCTACACTTTTAGTGGGAATTTAGCTGTTGCAGCTACTATGGAGAATAGTATGGGATGTTCCTTTAAAAATTAAAATTAGAGTTACTGTATGATCCAGCAATCCCATTCCTGGGCATACATTCAGAGAAAACTCTAACTTGGAAAGATATACACATCCGAAGTCTCATAGCAGCACTATTTACAATAGCCAGGATATGGAAGCAATCTACTGTCCGTACATAGGTGAATGGACAAAGTAGATGTCTCACACACACACACACACACACACACGCATGCACACACAGAGAATACTACTCAGCAAAATGAAATAATGACATTTTCAGCAACATGGATGAACCTAAATATTATCATACCAAGTGAAGTAAGTCAAAGACAAATAATATGATATACCTTATATGTAGAATCTAAAATACAATACAAATGAACTTATTTACAAAACAGAAACAGACTCATAGAAAACAAATATGATTGCCAAATAGGAAAGTAGAGAAGCGATAAATTAAGAATTTGGATTAGCAGATACAAACTACTGCATATGAAATAAATAATAAGTTCCTAAAAGGTATAGTATAGGGAGTTACATTCAATATCTTGTAAAAAACTATAGTAAAAAAGAATGTGGAAAAAATATATCAAATATAAGTTCCTATTTGCTGTACACCAAAAACTAACACTGTAAATCAACTATCCTTCAATTAAGAAAAAAGAAATTGAGTAAGCCAAACACATAACTGCTATTAATGAAATGGGTTACCTACTGGAAAAAACTGGAGAGATTAATGCGTATTACCAAAGACAACATTATAGTGGTGTACAGCTTTATCTATATTGCCTTCTTCTCACATAAAGGAAAAATAGTTCTAAAGTTTTGATGTATCCATATATTAAATGAGCTAAAATATCTTTTAAGTCTTAGTGAGAAATTAGGGCTGTTTTATAGTTAAAAATGCATCATAGCATGAGACACAAATGTCTGGCTGACCATTCATTAGTGATGCATAAATAGGTTATTTTATATAATTATAACAAATATCAATAACCTCAGATATGCAGATGACACCACCCGTATGGCAGAAAGTGAAGAGGAACTAAAAAGTCTCTTGATGAAAGTGAACGAGGAGAGTGAAAAGGTTGGCTTAAAGCTCAACATTCAGAAAACGAAGATCATGGCATCTGGTCCCATCACTTCATGGCAAATAGATGGGGAAACAGTGTCAGACTTTATTTTTGGGGCTCCAAAATCACTGCAGATGGTGATTGCAGCCATGAAATTAAAAGATGCCTACTCCTTGGAAGGAAAGTTATGACCAACCTAGATAGCATATTCAAAAGCAGAGACATTACTTTGCCAGCAAATGTCCATCTAGTCAAGGCTATGGTTTTTCCAGTGGTCATGTATGGATGTGAGAGTTGGACTGTGAACAAAGCTGAGCACTGAAGAATTGATGCTTTTGAACTGTGGTGTTGGAGAAGACTCTTGAGAGTCCCTTGGACTGCAAGGAGATCCAACCAGTCCATCCTTAAGGAGATCAGTTCTGGGTGTTCATAGGAAGGACTGATGCTGAAGCTGAAACTCCAATACTTTGGCCACCTCATGTGAAGAGTTGACTCATGGGAAAAGACCCTGATGTTGGGAGGGATTGGGGGCAGGAGGAGACAGGGACGACAGAAGATGAAATGGCTGGATGGCATCACAGACTCAATGGACATGAATTTGGGTAAACTCTGGGAGTTGTTGATGGACAGGGAGGCCTGGTGTGCTGTGATTCATGGGATCACAAAGAGTTGGACATGACTGAGTGATTGAACTTAACTGAACACCTTTATTATATAACTTGTAACTAAAAATCATTTCTACAACTTGTGTAATATGTTGGTATCATATGAATGTGTCTATTTTGCCTTTAAACATGTAACTAAGGCTCTTAACCAGAGAAGGCAATGGCACCCCACTCCAGTACTCTTGCCTGGAAAATCCCATGGGCGGAGGAGCCTGGTGGGCTGCAGTCCATGGGGTCAGGAAGAGTTGGACACAACTGAACGACTTCACTTTCACTTTTCACTTTCATGCATTGGAGAAGGAAATGGCAACCCACTTCAGTTTTCTTGCCTGGAGAATCCCAGGGACGGGGGAGCCTGGTGGGCTGCCATCTATGGGGTCACACAGAGTTGGACACAACTGAAGTGACTTAGCAGCAGCAGCAAGGCTCTTAACACCACTTGGCAACTTTTGTCTAAGTAAATATATTCAATTGGTGGTATATAAAGATGATATTTTACTGTAAGCAAGAATTTAATTACCCCAAATCTTTTCTTTGTCTAGTTTCCAAAACCCTACCCTATAATTTCTTGCAAGAATATATATTTTTAGTACATAGATATCAGTATTTCATAATATTTTAGTTTAATTTTAACTATGGTATTTTCACTTAACATACTTGATTTTATAATTGCATTTCATTTATACTGAACATATTTATTCATAATATAATTAATGTAATTACTTTATTCTCCATTGTAAGGGAATTTTAAAATTAAAATATTTAGATTACTACAACCAACCAAAGTACTGAGTGAAGTACAAAACTTCCTTGTGTTCTTTTAATTCCTAGAATTTATTCCAGTCATTCAAATCCCAAGGGTAGTATGATAGGAGTGATCAAATCTGAGTGTAGGTAACAAAGGTATGCTTTTTAGAGGATTTTAGATCAATAATTACATTTACTAACACCTAATCTACTTTTTATTATCATTGCTACTGCTACTGCTAAGTCACTTCAGTCGTGTCCGACTCTGTGTGACCCCATAGACGGCAGCCCACCAGGCTCCCCCGTCCCTGGGATTCTCCAGGCAAGAACACTGGAGTGGGTTGCCATTTCCTTCTCCAATGCATGAAAGTGAAAAGTGGAAGTGAAGTCGCTCAATCTGTCCGGCTCTTAGCAACCCCATGGACTGCAGCCCACCAGGCTCCTCCGCCCATGGCATTTTCCAGGCAAGAGCACTGGAGTGGAGTGCCAAGGTGTCAGCAATTTCAATACTGTAAGCAAGAATTTAATTACCTCAAATATTTTCTTTGTCTAATTTTCTAAAGAGTTACCCTACCATTGAGATTTAATTGCATACACATAAATTTGCTTCCCAATAACACATATATTACTTATCTTTAATAAATATTTTATCCTTGGAAATTACTTTAGAGAACTCTGTTGTATAACTGGCCTGGAAATATGCAGACTCAGCCACATGTAATCCTTTCAAGAGTAAACTTGTTTCAAAATCATTCTAGCTATCATCTGACTTCCCTGGTGGCTCAGTTGGTAAAGAATCTGCCTGCAATGTAGGAGACCTGGGTTCGATCCCTGTTTGGAAAGATCCCCTGAAGAAAGGAATGGCAACCCACTCCAGTATTCTTGCCTAAAGAATTCCATGAACAGAGGAGCCTGGCAGGCTGCAGTTCAGGGGTCGCAAAGAGTTGGATACAACTGAGCAACTAACACTATCTCTCATCTGATTCAGTTTGTATCTCTAATCTTGGTGGTATCACATGGCCTTTTCTGTAAACAACAAATTTAAATGAACAATGAGTGCAGCAATTGTAAAGCCAAAGATGCAGATCCAGAAATACTCTAATGCAGTTCTGCACTGTGACCATGTTGCAGTTTACTGATGTAAAAGTAAAGGACCTTCCCACAAAAGCTGCAGCGCTGTGAACACCAGAGAGAAAAATTTGGCAGTTCATCTCAACCTTTGAAGCCCTGTTATCCAAAATAAAATTTGCACACAAAAGAACTGGGTCAGTTTTTTCTGCTCTCTATATGTGATTTTGTCTTTCTGAGTTATTATGTTTTCCCCTGGGATACAGTTTTATAATACTTGCAAGGGGCCAAATGAGTCTTTTTAAAGTGAACTATCAAGATTTAAAACTGCTCCTTGAAGAATGAAAAGCAGAAATTAAATAGAAGACCATTCATTTTGTAATGACAACAACATCACAGAAGAAAGTGAGAGTTATAGGTACACAATAAGAATCAAATTTCCAAAGATACCAGAAAAACAATGAAAGAAGTTTGTCTTAAATTTCCAGTCCTAGATACTCATTGTAAAGCAACAAATCATCTCCATGTTTACTGTCATTTAGCTGCTTCCTCTTGCTTTTTTTTCTCCCCCCTCAGAGAAAGAACAGTTTCGAAAGTTTTTTTAAAATCTCCAAGATATGATAGAATATGTTGGACTATGGAGATATAGAAAAGCCAAGGGAAACAATCCAGAAGAAGCAAAGACATCAGAGACCAAGACAGTGCTGCATTACCAATTTCTAGAATTTATTATGAAATGGGAATTTAAGCAATTTCTGCCAAGCTCATTTATATATGATTTTGCTATTCATTTGTATATCCGTTTCTTTCTGCTAAAAAAATCCAACAAATTTTTTCAAACTGTTCTTTGATCAACTATTAGTGAAGATGGAAAAACATGCAAACTATATTTTCTAAGAAACATAAATATTTGAAGATCATTGGACAATTTACAGAAGTTTTGAAAACAGGAATTATATTATTATATTACTGTTAATGACAGATTAACATACCTGTTTCCTTTTTACTTTCTATCAGCATATCTTCATTAATGTGTTTTAGAACTAGTTCATTATTTTTAGTATTTTATATTAGTTTTTATTTTACCTACATGATTATAAAAACTTCAAAAAAATTGTCTGAATCTCTTTTCTGATCGTTATATTCATTTTATTTCATTATTATTGACATAAAAGATATTTGTCACATAAACAAAGGGTTATTAAAAATGAGTATTCTGGACGTTTGAATTCTTCTCCAAACTCCTTTAGTTCTTTGTTATTCTTTCATAGTTCCAATGCATGTATATTTAAATTGAAGCTATGGCTTGTTAGTTTTTGCTTTATTTCATTTTAGCTTTTCTTTATTTTTTTCTTCATGGTGAAAATCTCCAAATTTATTTATCTATTTTATTCTGCTTTTATTTATTATTTTATTTTTGCATCAGTTTCTGCTGTACAACTAAGTATCAATTATACATATATCCACTCTTTTTTAGAGTGTTTTCCCAGATAAATCATTACAGAATATTGAGAAGAGTTCCTTATGCTATACAGTAGGTCCTTATTAGTATTTTATATATATTACTGTGTATGTCAATTCCAACCTCCCAGTTTGTCCCTCCCTCCTTCCCCTATAAGTTTTCTACATATGTGACTCTACTTCTCTTTTGTAAATAAATTAATTTGTACCATTTCCCATTTTTTTTCAGATTGCACATATCAGTGATATCACAAATTTGTCTTTCTCTGACTTCAGTCAGTAGGACAATCTCTAGGTCCATCCGTGTTTCTGCAAATGGCATTATTTACTTTTAATCTTTAAAAATATCTTTGTATGGTCATGAATGTTTTTAAAACATGTATACATATTTAAATAATTCATATTTACATGCTTAGGATTTTCTGGATCCCTTGGAGGAGGAGGGGAGAGATTTAAAGATCTCGAGAACTTTTTCTGTTGCTCACATGATGGGCAGTCTCTGTAATATCAGGTCCTCTTTTGCCATTATTTTCTGTACCTTATCATACCTCTTCCCCTTAAGCCATTTTCAAGCACTCCTTTGCTGTCAGAATTAAGTCACTTTCTCCTGGGGGTGTGAGTCCAACTTGTGGCGTTCCCTGGCAACTACTTTCACTAGGTCTGCTTGGGACCTGCATTTTCCCCATGAGATCTGCTACACCATCATAGATACTGGCCGTAATTCTGTGAGGTTTGGATATCTCTGTCTTTTGGATCACTTACACCTTAACTGGGGATTTTCTGGAATCCCTGCCTCCATCTTACTCATGGTATATATTGCGGGACTTGTTTTAATTCCCGTGATTGGTATCTATTGCCATTA
Source organism: Bos javanicus (assembly GCF_032452875.1). Lineage (NCBI taxonomy): Eukaryota > Metazoa > Chordata > Mammalia > Artiodactyla > Bovidae > Bos > Bos javanicus. Next base: position 14,789,056 of record NC_083875.1, on the reverse strand, counting down.
GGTGAGGAAGTAGAGAATCACCTCAAAGCTGCTTCCTTGCTCTTAAGAAATATGGAAACTCTAAGAATATTGTTCAAAATAAAAATTATAGTCAAGAGAGTGACTCAAAAAATAAGTATTAGAATCATGAAGGAAGAGAAGTGGCTGAGGAACAAGATGGTGAAAGTTAATTTTTATTAGGGAGAAAATAGTTTATTATTAAAAGTTTAAAATATTTAGCAACATGGAATTAGGTATCAGGGAAGAAGAAAATCCAAATTAATAAAAGTTAGTTCGCTGCCAGTGGGAAGAAGAAAAGCGGTAAAGGAATGGGGGCAGAGGGGCTTTTAAGTTGTCTTCAGAAACTATTCTTTACTACATATGTCAGATAATGTGCTTGTGTTGCTATATTCTCTCTCTCTCTCTTTTTGCCTCTGTCTGTGTTCCTCTCTGTATTTCAGGTCATCTGTCTTTGAAATGGTTTGGAGCATTCTGATCCTGAAATAAGGAAATAGAGAGACTGATTTCATATGTAACTAGGAGATTTTATGCCTGTCATGACACTCTGCCAGACACCATACAAGCCAAGGTCATGGACAATTACTCATATGAATTTCAATGACAGACTTTTATTTCAAAGACATTATGAATTATTTAGAAGACCTAAATGCCTTTTCCTATGATATCTAATAATTCAGGTATCATTGAATATTTTCAATTCAGATAACCTTGTGATCAGTTCTGAGACATTTCTCTAAACACATGTAATTATCACTGTGTATTCTCAAAAGCACATATATTATATTTGTGGGTATGTGTTTTAAACATTTAGTTGTCGAAAACTCACTGATCTCCTGAGTGGTCTATTACTCTTAAGGCAGATTCATATAGTTTGATGTACCTGTGTCATTACCATGCCAGTCAGATTTAATTTTTCTTAAATGATGTTTAGACTTTGGCCATTTAGGGTTTTTGTGTGTGAGTGAACCTGACCAGTCATTTTTAGACAGTTATTCTGGACCTGTTTTCTCCCTCACAGTAAAACAATATGTCTCAAGATCAAGAGAGATGATAAATTCTATAAAATATCATCTATCAAATTTGGAAACATTTAAAATCTGTGATATTCTGTTTGGTAGGCCTAAGACCAGTTCAAGACATATGTTGGCATTTATAAGACATATAATCAAGTCACTTATATTGAATGTTAAAATACTGGATAATTGAAGAGACTTTTGTCTTTCTTACAATAGGAAAATTTAATTTTGCTGACTACCAGAATAAAGTTCTGCTTTAGTCAGAGGCTCATTGTGAAGGTCATACTGGAATTTCTCTATTTGCAAGAATATAGGGACAATGTGGTTCATTATATTTCCCATCATATTTAAAATTTAATAAATATAGATTTTTCAGCAAATCTTTTCGTAACTGAGGCATATTTCCAATTCAGTTTTTGGCACTGTCAATTCTCATTTTTATTCTTCCCAATTGTCAACTTTAAGCTGGTGTGGGGGAGGCATGCAAGTGATATGTCTTCATCCTCCCTCCAGTTTCTCTCATGACTGTCCTTAGAATGATTCCTAGCCTGTTAATATAGATCCATCGTCTTCTTTAATTTTACTAATGATGCCAAATTGTTCTCTGTCTCTTCCCGTGGTTCATGCAGTGGATGATTTTTGGAGTTATAATATTTTTTTACATTTTCAAGATTCTCTTTTCCTTTCTTATTTTGTAGTTCAACTCAATCCTGTGCTCCAAAGATTTGGTGTTTTCCAAGAGACCAATAAATTAATGCCTTTTTTATTTACAATTTCAGTGAGTGATAGTTGGCTTTAATATCTAATCTGTCAGTTAGAAGCATAAATAAACATAGTTCCCAACTAAATATATTTTACTATTCAAGTTTTCACCCTTTCTATACTATATTCTTTGATTCATTCATATAAGCCCATCAACACACTGAATCAGGCCATCATCATAAGCCCACCTAAACCAGACCATGACTTTGTCTTCTTGCAGCAAATCCTGTCTCACTGAGTTTATATACCTTATGATCTGGCCCTGACTATCTCCCCAGATTCACATTACCTACTTTTATTAATACTTTGTATCCAGTATATCTTTCAGTTTTTCAAATACACCATGCATCTTCTGGGCTAAGTTTTAACCTTGAATAGAGTCTTATTTCCTCCTCTTTTTCTCACTTCTTTTCACTATATACATATGTCCTGGCCAACTCATATCCACCTCTGGTACAATTTTAGCAGAGCTGAATGATTTCCTCAGATCACTACAATAAGTTAGAATGTAAGTAATAAATACATAAATAGTACCCTTGGAACTAAATCTCTTTGTTTAGTCTGTTTTTCCCATTTAATTTTATACAATTATATATAACTTATCCATAGAAATTCAAGGAAATAACCAAAGTTGCAGATAAAATGAAATTCAATGTAACCTCCTTAAGACTATATACCTTTTCTCACATTCATCCCTGAATCCAAAGATTCTAGACATTATTTAGTATCTAACAACACTGCGCTTATGCTCAGTTGCTAAGTTGTGTGCCACTCTTTGAGACCCCATGGACTGCAGCCCACCAGGCTCCTCTGTCCATGGGATTTCTCAGACAAGAATACTTGAGTGGGTTGCCATTTCCTCCTCCAGGGGATCTTCCTGACCCAGAGGTCGAACCCATGTTTCTTGCATTGGCAGGTGTATTCTTTACCACTGAGTCACCTGGGAAGCTCCAATAACAACACATTCATTCTATAAGAAAATGTCTTCTTACAAACCTCCTCGTAAAATCTAACTCTTTGCAATTAAAATAGCTCAGATATGTCTGCCATAGTTTTAAGAAATTCTCCTAACTCAGATCTTAAAAATACTTTTACACTGAAATATTTTTGAAGTATGTAGTTAATTTTGAGTATATGTCCATTATCTGGTGATTAAAAATACATTAATAACAAGTATTATTTCAGCCTAAGTTTTATGCTGCTAAGTCACTTCAGTCGTGTCCAACTCTGTGCGACCCCATAGACAGCAGCCCACCAGGCTCCGCCGTCCCTGGGATTCTCCAGGCAAGAACACTGGAGTGGGTTGCCATTTCCTTCTCCAATGCATGAAAGTGAAAAATGAAAGTGAAGTCGCTCAGTCGTGTCTGACTCTTAGCGACCCCACGGACTGCAGCCTACTAGGCTCCTCCATCCATGGGATTTTCCAGGCAAGAGTACTAAGTTTTATAAAAGCATGTAAATCTAATAAAAAGCTGCTGTATCTAGCATTTACTAACTGTAGATTTCCATGCAGTTGTTCATCTACACATCTGTAGTCAAATAATGATTAATATTCACAAGGCTAATTAAAGACTCAACAGGATTCCGGGGTAGCTTCTAGTGATCACAAATAGGTTTAAATAGTGTTTATCAGAGTTTTAATGGCCATCATCATAATAATAGCTGCTGTAAGTGTTCCATGAGCCAGACTCACACAATTTTATCTTATCTTTATGAGCACCTTGATACATAGGCAACAGCTTGCCCCTTTTCTACAGGAGTGAAAGTGAAAGTGAAGTCGCTCAGTCGTGTCCGACTCTTAGTGACCCCATGGACACCAGGCTCCTCCGTCCATGGGATTTTCTAGGCAAGAGTACTGGAGTGGGTTGCCATTTCTACAGGAAGACAGCCCCAACACCACACAGCTGGGAAGTGGCAAGATCGAAAGTCAAACCCAGGCTTGTCTGATTACAAAGTTCTGGCTCTTAAGAACTAAAAAAGCAGAGGCACCAGAATCAGGTGAACCAAAGCTGTTAGATAGAGTCTCCCTGGGAATCTATTTCATACTGGGTCCAGGATCTGTGTTTCAGCATTTTAGGATTAGGAAAAATGTTGATCAAGTCGGCTCCCTTAGGGATGATTTCATAAAATAAAACTCATGAGAGACTTGTTTATAGAACAGAATGACAATTTATTATTTTACCCTGAGAAATATTACTGTCAAGCTGGCTTCAATACTCATGTCTGGTTGTTTGTGTATGTTTTTATGACAAATTCTATGCTAGGCTATAAAGTCTAAATCCTTTGAGAACTGTCTGTTAACTTGAGTGACTAGAAGAAACTGGCATACTTGTCTTAAGTGCTTTTTTTTTGGATGATGCTGATAACTGATATCTCCTTAGAAATATTTCTCTTCACTAGCATTTTTACATAATTCTCAGATAATTGTAGGAAGCACTGCCTTTATATTACTCCTTTCTTTCCAATATTCAAATTGAAAAAAAAAAAAAGATTTGAGTTCTATAATGAAGTGAATGTCATTCTGTCTTACAGGCTTAAAAATACAATTGCCTCAGATCTTGAAAGCAGTTCTACCCTAAAGGGCCAGATAACCATTCACCAGCTCATAGGACTGATTTATCATTCAGAATATCTTCTGACCTGTATTTTAAAATGCAAACACACCTACAGGTATAGCATACCATTTCTCTGCATAAACTAGTGCATTCTTCCCTATAGGCAGAATAACAAGCACAAATCAAAGTTGTAAAGTTGCTGGATGAGCATCTAATGTGAATAAAAGGTCTTACTGAGATGTATCAAACGTTTAGTGGCACCAGAATAAGGTAGCCTCTTTTGTCCTACACATTTGGAATGATGTAAATAATGCGCCTAAATTTTTAAAATAGTCTGAACACCCAGGGTTGGACACTGCTCCTCATCATTTCCTTTATTGAACTCCTTTTTCTTTTTGCCTAGGCAGATTCCACACACTCTCTCTCTTTTTTGTTCCATTTTTAAAGATTGCCTACATTATCTTCCATTTAAAATTGAAACACTGTATCTGGTCACTGAAAATGTTCCAACCCCTCTTCTGGCTCACATTGTGATGATTTACAGTTTAACTCTCAGAATGTCACATATTCATTTTCAAGGTTTTTCTGACCAATTCTATGCAGTCTCCATGCATAGATATATGTAGGCACCATTACCTACATTCACTACACAGATACCACATGAGACTGTCCTGATTCAAATCCTTAATATATCTTTTTTTTTTTTTTTTGAGTTCATGGAATTTTCTTTTTTTTTTCTTTCTTTTTTTTTTCTTTAATAGAAAATTATTTAATTAGTATACATGTGTTCCCCATCCTGAACCCTCCTCCCTCCTCCCTCCCCACACCATCCCTCTGGGTCGTCCCAGTGTTTTTTAAATTAAACTTGGAGTGTTGATCTTTCTGTACCTGTGTTTTCCTACCTGTAAAATGGGGGCAATATATTATAGTAGCAAGAAACAAAACAGTTAAAGAGACATTAACACAGAAACAATTTATGGAGGTATATTTAGAGTTAAAAATAAACAAGGGGTGGCGAGGCAGAAAAATCTAACCAAGGAGGAAAGCTGTTATCATCATTGTGATTGATGGAACAAGCAGACAAAGTAGCTGGCAACCAGTGGAAGCAGATCTATAAATTTGAGCCACATAAGCAGAAGATTATTTCAAGGAAGGAGGCATCCAAGTAAGTGACACCATGGCTAAGAAGGAACAGAGTTGGAAATGAAAACCCTGACGGCTCTTTTCTCCCTAAACCAAGTTCTTGCCATTGCCTCATTCTGCCTTACAGGGCACAAAGGGAGGCAAACAACGGATTTGGCAAAGGGGAGAATAGAGAATAACCAACATACTCTATATTCACAGCAATTTAAGAGATTAGAATGAGAAACAAATGGGCTAATGTATGTGAACTGGTTTATAAACTGTTCAGCTAAGGACAGAAGGCAATCACAATGTGTGTGTGGGTGAGGTTGATATAACAGAACTTTGCAACATAGGAAGGAAATTGAATAAGGGGAAACACTGACTCTCAGCAGCCCCTCAATGATTGGGCCTCTGTTCAATCATGGTTCATGTCTCCAATCAACCCCTCTATAATTCTCATTTTGTCTCCCAGTGTACTAGACTTTTTTGAGGAATGCTGTGAATTCATGAAAATGATAAAATTTCCATGATAAAAATGTCATGATTTCTGTATTAGTAGAGGACAATTAAGTTGCTTGTGAATGAGACAGTAAGATCTAAAGGATTATACAGATATAGATATATATCTCACATACATACTAAAAATGATCCAAGTGAGTATCCCAAGTCTAGATGTCTCTGCTCCCTCATATCATTTATGCCCTCAAGTTCTTTCTGTCCTATTTCTCTGTCATCCCCTGAGGAACCATATCTGGTGGTATGACTAGAGTTACATCCTGCTGCTGCTGTTAAGTTGCTTCAGTCAGGTCCCCCCATCTATGTGACCCCATAGATGGCAGCCCACCAGGCTCCTCTGTCCTTGGCATTCTCCAGGCAAGAATGCTGGAGTGGGCTGCCATTTCCTAGGCCTCCACATATTAGCTTCTGAGGAAGGCGCATGGTGGGAGGAGTGTGTTCACTGTTCGAAAGTGCTGGCATAGAAATGACACTCATCGTTTCTGTTCATATTCCACCACCAAAAACTGTATCACTTAATCTCATTGCCACACCGAATGATAGGGAGGCTAGGAAATATGTAGCTTATTAGGCATGTACCTATTTTTTTCAAAATAGTATTTAAGTAAGGAGTGTGAACGAATGATGATGTTTGACAGCCATCTCTCTGATATTACTTTTCTTTTTTGATCCTCTTTGAAGGAATAATTAATACTGTCTGAGACATGAGTATACATACTTCAGCTTACTCAAAGAATGCATTTCAGAAATTTCTGAGATACAGATTATTTGGTTCAAGGTAATTAAACTAGATGGGCTATAAAGGAGGGGTATGTTGAAAGCATATAGCATATATACTGAATTATATATAAGGATTTCAAACACCACCTCCCCCAAGCAAAAGCCCTTCCTTCCTTCCCTCCCTTCCTCCTGATGACAGTCTGCAGTTTTTCTTTTGTCTTTTTGTAGTCATATTCTTTCTTTTCTCATTGAAAGTCACTCTATGTGTTCCACTTGAACATACAGATTCCTGATTGACTCACTTGAGTCAATTTTCTATCCCAGTCCTTATCACTTGTGAGGCTAGTGCCATATGCAGTCTACAACCTATTAATTAATGATCATGGGGGAAAATCACATATGATTATATGTGAGAGGTGGCCCACTGCCATGTTTCCTATTAATAAACTACTTTATTACTTTATACTTAATTGGAGTGACATCTCTAAATGTTAACAATTTATTGAGAGGAAAAAAGCATGACTATACCTTTTAAGAGTTAAATGAAGGAATTTAAATCAGTGCTATTAATTTGGAGAACAGAGATACCACTGTGGGTTTCCACGGCCTTTGATGGCTTCAAGAAGGAGTCTATACTCTGATGCATTTTTGTGAACAGATTGAGATTTGAACAGGTAGAGAAAGGAGGAGAAGATACTCAACAGTTAGTGAATAGAACATGTATAGACAGAACATAGATGAAAGAAGTTGTATGCATAGAAAAGTCAGATCCTACTATAGCAAAACAGTTCATATAGGTAAATAATATATAAATGATAGAAATATTGAATGTTTAATTCAATTGACATAAATATATTTTGCCTTGTAATATTCTAGTGCTTTCACAGATATTTTAAAATATCATTTTATTTAATTCTTTAAACAGCCCTTTTAGTCTGTTTCATATTACTCTTTCTCTTCAAATGATGAAAGAACTGTTCAAAGTGGTAAAAATAACTAGCCCAAGTAAAACAGCTAGTGAGTGACAAAATCAGAATTTGAATTCCATTGTTTTGACTCATTCAGTGGACAATGGCATTTGCCTAACATCAAAAATACTGCTTTTCTTTTCTGGCTTAGATTTATTCATCAAATATGCCTAAATGTCCTACAAAATCTAACGAATTTAGAACATATTACATTTCAAAAGACTTCCCCATGGTTATGTGGGCCGTGACAAGATATTTCATGACAATATTTAACAAAATATTCAAAAAAGAGATCATCATTATATTCACTATTATATGCATATTTATGGAAATCACTGGCTTTCAAATGAAGCAGTTTTCTATTTTTAATTGTTTATTGTTTTCAATTTTATATAATATTATTCAGCTTCTTTTGGTAAGAAATCATTTAGATAAGGATATATCTCACCATTTTAAGACTCCACACACTCCAATAAAGAAATATTAATAATAATAACAAAAATAATACTTTAAAAGCCTATAAAATTTAAATGTTCACCAAAGTTTAGAAAGAATAGAAGGCATTATGTAAACAGACTTTAGCATTTTTAAAACTATACTTATTTAATGCGTCTACTCATCTGTTTGGTTTATTTTTCATATTGGAAAGATAGTATCTGAAAGTTAAAATGTTCTTAAAAATTAAAGGGACAATCCATATTTATAAGAGCATTAAATGAAATGCTCCTTGTACTTTGCTTTTAATGGTTTATTAATAAACACTTCAGAGAGAAGATACAACAAAGCATGAATTACTCTTATTCAGTGCTTACTATTTTTATTCTTTAACATATATTAGGCATGTCCAAGTGCGCAGAGTGCTATATAGAATTAATAAAAATAGAGTGATTATTAGGCTATATTCTGCAGAGGAATTTACAATAGGTGGTTGATAAATGTGATTTGGCCTCCAATTTTTATGCTAATGTTAAAGGGAGGTCAATAATATCTGAGCAGGAATGTGGAAGAAAACTCCAGGTTCATTGTGGAAAAAGGAATTCTATATTATGATTCACAGATAACATGACATAATCCTCTTAATTTTCAAAGCAGTAAAAAAAGTTTAACAGACTGTAAGTCCACATCCCAAATTCTTCATAAAACTTTTGATTCTGGTTCCTTTCCTCATATAAGCAAGACCCAGCTAGTTCATATGAAAGATATAGAGCTCCTTCAACAGCTCACAATGGAAGACCTCATTTTCTTGCAACATCAGCTTAAACAAGGGGTAGAGGGTGGTAGAATCATCTCTGTAGTTGACCACCTCCCAACTTTGAACTTGGAGAAGGCAATGGCACCCCACTCCAGTACTCTTGCCTGGAAAATCCCAAGGACAGAGGAGCCTGGTAGGCTGCGGTCCGTGGGGTGGCTAAGAGTCAGACAGGACTGAGTGACTTCACTTTCACTTTTCACTTTCATGCATTGGAGAAGGAAATGGCAACCCACTCCAGTGTTCTTGCCTGGAGAATCCCAGGGACGGGGGAGCCTGGTGGGCTGCCGTCTATGGTGTCGCATAGAGTCAGACACGACTGAAGCGACTTAGCAGCAGCAGCAACAACTTTGAACTATGTATTTTTGGGCCTCTTATTTAAACTCTGAAGTCAATGTTTCCACTTGCATTAAAAAGTGATAATAATCAATTCTAGAAATAATGAAAGAATTAAATGAGACACAATGTACGGGGTAGTATCTCCTAGAATGGTCATTTAGTAAGTGCTTGCTCAGTATTGAAAATAAAATGAAGAATTTAGTCTTCAGAGACAGAAAGTTCTTGAATGACTGACTTTATGTGATCTCTCTCACTCCTGATATAAAAAACACATTCTTTTCTCTCATTTAATTTCTCTGCACATGTTTTTATTCAAGGTGTTATATTACTGAACAATATATTCATCTGTTTTTTCAGTGTACAATGTAATGACTTTTGATAGAGTTTAAACCCATAAAACCATGCTAAGAACTTCACTCAAATGCATTGCAATTACCCACATACCATAACTCATATTTCATGTAAGATTTGACTTCTGTCACTATATTTGGTAATTTTTGTTTGTACAGTTTTGTATTAATGAGATCATATACTTGGCTTATTTCTCTCTTATTTAGACTTCTTTGGCCCAATATAATTTTGAAACTTCATCAATTTTGCATGCACCGGTAGTTTCTTCCTTTTACTTGCTAAATACTTTTCATTTTAAGAATAGTCATAATTTATCATTTTACCTGGAGATGAACACTTGAATCATTTTCAGAGTTTAATTTTTATGAATAAAGCTGCTCTGAACATTTATGTAAGTCTTCGAAGGGGTATCTGTTTTCCTTTCTTCTGAGTAAATACCTAAGAATGAAGTTTCTGGATCCTATAGTATATATTTAAATTTTAAGAAGCTGCCAAATGCTTTTCTTAAGTAGTACTGATATTACACAATGGTAATGGTAGCAATTTACTAGAGTTCCAGTTGCTATAAATTATTATACTTGATATTGTTTAATATTTTAAATGTATGTGAAGTGATAGCTTTAGCTGAGGTTTGCCCATTCATAATGATTAATGATGTTATGCATCTTTTCATACACTTCTTGGGCATTTGAACATCTTAATTAGTGAAAGCTTTTGTTTAAATTATGTATCTTATTTTAATGGATTATCTGCTGTTTCATTATTTAGTTAGAAGAGTTAATATTCACCAAACAAGTCCCTTGTGGATTGCATTACCCAACATGAAAAGTTACCATTACTAATTATCAGGAAAATGTAAATCAAAATCACAATGGGCTATCACCTCACATCTGTTAGAATGACTATCATTAAAAATATAAGAAACAGTAATTTTTGGTAAGGATGTGGAGCAAAGGGAATCCCCATGTGATGTCAATGGGAATGTAAATTGGTGTAGACACCAAGGAAAACATGCAGAGTTCCTAAAAATTAGATCAAAATTAAAACTACCATATGATGCAACAGTTCCACTTCTGAGATTTTATTCAAAGGAAAAAAAAAAAAAAAAAACTCTAACTGAAAGAGATATCTGTATCCCCGTTTTCATTTCAGTATTATTCATATTAGCTGAGACATGAAAACAACCTGTGGCCATGTATGAATGGATTAAAAATGTTGTATATATACACAATAGAATAATATTTATCTTATCTCATTTTCTATTCATTTAATTTTATTCAAAGAAAAAAAATCCTTCCATTTGCAACAACATGAATGGGTATGGAGTGCATTCTCCTGAGATAAGTCAAAGAAATACACACTGTATGACCTCACTTAAAAGTAGATTCTAAAACATATACACACACACAAAATCCATAGATACAGGAACAGATTGAAGTGTGTGTGTGGGGGAAATGGGTAAAGGTCAAAAGGTCCAAATTTCCAGATATAAGTAAATCCAGTAGATGTAAGGAACAGCACAGAAAGTCTGAAAAATGAATACATAAGCTATCAAAACTTACAGGATTCAACAAAAGTAGTTTAAAATATAGCAATAAATGTCTACAGGGAGAAAAAAAGAAAGATCTCAAAGAACAATCTAATTTTACACTTTAAAGAACTGGAAAAATAACAACAAATAAAGCCCAAATTAGTAGAAGAAATAGAGCAGAAATAAAAACTAAAAAGACAAAAGAGGGAGTGGGAGGGAAGCTTAAGAGGGAGGGTAAATACGTGTGTGTGTATATATATATATATATATATATAGCTGATTCATTTTGTCATACAGAAGAAACTAGTAACATTGTAAAACAATTATATACTCTAATATAAAAAGAAAATAGAAAAAAAAGCTGACTTTAAAAAATTTTTTAAAAAATACCCTTACCTAAACTAAGTAAAAATTATTCAAAATTATAATTGAAAACTAAGTAAAAAGTATTCAAAATTATAATTGAAAGTGAAGACATTATAATTGATATTACATAAATAAAAAAGGATCATAAGATTCTGCCATGAACAATTATACATGAATTCATTGTACAACCTGTAAGAGTTGAATGAATTCCTAGAAACTTTCAACCTACTAAGAATAAATCATGAGAAGTACAAAATCTGAACATACATATTAATAATAGGGAAACTGAATCAGTAATCAATAAATTCCCAAAGAAAAGTCCACTCTCAGAAGGCTTCATTGATGAACTCTACTGAATATTTAAATAATTTATACCAATACTTTGCAAGCTCTTCAAAAAACTAGTGAAGGAAAGAACAGTCCCAAGCTAATTTTAGAAGGCCAACTCCACCCTGATACCAAAACCAGGCAATGTCAGTTACAGTACAATTACAGTACAATATCTTTAATGAAATGTAGATGCAAAAATTCTCAAACAATTAGAATAACAATTTCAACTATACATTGAAAGGACTGCATGTCATAATTAAGTGGGACTTACACCAGTGGTGAAAGGATGAATCGACACTCTGCGAACCAATCAATATGATACACCACATTAACAAAATGGAGGTAAAAGTAATATGATCATCTCAAGTGATACAAAAAAGCACCTAACAAAATTCAACATCTGTTTATGATAAAACTGCCAATAATGAGGTATGGAAGGGACATTTATGTTTTTGTTTATTCGTTGTCTTGTCAGACTCTTTACTTCCCCAGGACTTGACAGGACCCCAGACTCTTTGGACACCAGGCTCCTCTGTCCATAGGAGTTCCCAGGAAAGAATACTATGGTGGGTTGCCATTTCCTTCTCCAGGGGATTTTCCCAATCCAGGGACTGAATCCATATGTCCTGTGTTGGCAAGTGGATTCTTTACCATTGAGCTACCAGGGAAGCCCCCCTAGAAGGGACATACCTCAAATAATAAACAACTTTTATAAGAAGCCCACAACTAACATGATACTCAGTAGTTAAATGTTGAAAAGTTTTCTTCTATGATCAGGTACAGGACAAGGATGTGTACTCTGACCAATTTTATTCAAAGTGGTACTGGAATTGATGACAATTAGGCAAGGCAAAGAAATGGCACGTATATCATAAAGGAAGAAGCAAAGTTCTATTTGCGGATGACATGATATTAAATATAGAAAATCCTAAAGACTCCACAAAAAAGGTGTTAGAATAAATTAAATAAATAAAGTTGCAAGATACAAAATCAGCTATAAAAATCTGATGCATCTTTATGCACTAGCAAGAACTTTTCAGAAAGAAAAACTTAGGTAATAATCCCCTATACAATTGCACCAAAAATAGTAAAATATTAGGAATGAATTTAATAAATGAGATGAAAGATCTATATATAAAATCTCTAAGACAGTTGATGAAAGAAACTGTAGAAAATACAAATAAGTAGAAATATATTCCATGTTCTTAGAGTGTAGGAATTAATACTGTTACCTGTCCATATTGCCCAAAGCTATCTGCAGATTCAATGCCATGCCTAATCCAATTCTAGTGGCATTTTTCACAAAATTAGGAGAGAAATTCTAAGATTTGTATGATACCAAAATATTGACAAATAATTCTTAAGAAGATACTTGAAGTTGGAATCATCACAATTCCTGACTTTAACCAAATAGCAAAACTACAGTAATCAAAACAGGATGGTAGAAACCTAAAACAAATACAGTGATCAAAAGAACAGAACAGAGAGCCCAGAAATAAACTCATGCATATCTGAACAATTAATTTTAATGAAGAAGTCAAGGAAATAAGGCAGAGAAAGCATAGTCTCTTCATAAATGGTGATGAGAAAGCTGGACAGCCAGTTGCAAGAGAATGAAATTGGTACCCTATCTTAAATCACTCACAAAAATTAACTTGGAAAGAATTAAAAACTCAATCATAAGACATAAAAGATTAAAACTTTTAGAAGAAAATATTAGGGAAAAAAAGTCCTTGATTTTGGTCTTAGAAATGAGTTTTGGGAAAACACACCAAAACCACAAGCAGAAAGGCAAAAACCTCCAAGTGACACAATGTCAAACTGAGAAGCTCCCATTCAGAAGTAACAAACAAAAAAGCAGCCTACAGAATGGGAGAAGAGAAAAAAAAAAAAAAAAACTGCAAATCTTTTATTGAGTTAAAGGTTAATATCTTAACTATATAAAAACTCATATAAATAAAAAAAAATCCAATTTGAAAGTGGCAGAGGAGAACAAGATGGCAGAGGAATAGGTGGACACGGAGTACATCTCTCTACACGGATACATCAGGAATATACCTTCAGACACAGAAGTACATACAGAACACCAGCTGAGAATGGACAGGAGTACCTGACCTATGGAAAAGAATATATGAACCACACAAAACTCGGTAGGACAAAGGAACTAGGGGGAAAAACCCAGGAGTGTTAGTAGGATTGGACCTGCTCTCAGTGGGTGGGGGAACTGAAGCTGGGGTCTGATCCCCGCATCAGGGCAACTCTCTGAGTGAAGGAGAAACATTTAAGGCTGAGAGTGAAACAGCTGATCTGTGGCAGCCTAAATGAATGAGAATCAGACAGTCATTGCTGCAGCCATACATACCCCTGGACAGGGATGCAGGTCCTCTGGAAGGCACAGTGGCTAGGAGCTGGAATTTAGGGATTGTGGAACAATCCCAGGGTGAGGGCTGCTGTTGACTGTGGAGAGACGGGTTGAAGAGATGTGGGGAGGAGACTGTGGTGTGAAATGCCTGTGGAGGAAAGCCGGGCAGCCATGGAAGCAAGGCGATACTGCTGAGTCACACTGCTGTATCATACTGCTGAGTAGGGGTGGAGCTATCACCATAGCCTCTCTCTCTCCACACACCAGCCAGCATCGCAGATGAACAATAGAGAGGCAGGCCCATCAAATGCCTGACACACTGAACTATAGAGTAGGAGCCTACCCAGGGTGCTCCCTTAAGTGACTGAAGTGCCGATCTGCAGAGTAGGATCCAAGCCAGGGGGGGCCTTCTATGTGCTTGATGTGCTGAACAACAGAGAAGGGCCCCAGGCAAGGGAGTCCTCTAAGTGCCTGAATGGGCAGAGCTATGGAGAAAGACTGGCCAAAGAGGCCTTCTGATTGCCAGCTACAAGAGGCTCGAAAAAAGCCTCAAGATAGGGCCATAACTCTGGGGGAGGAGGCAGACCGTGTCCCTCCACACTTTGAGCCACCAGGATCCCTGCAAGACAAGCAGCTGAGCCACCTTCACACTTAAATCTCACTGGGACAGAGCTGCCACAGGCAAAAAATAAATTCTTGAGTCTATACACGCAGGGTCAATTTGGTCTTATCTAACTCTTTGTGACCCTGTAGACTGTGGCTTGCCAGGCTTCTCAGCCAGGGGGCTTCTCAAGGTAAGAACACTGGAGCATATTGTCCAATACTGGTTGCCATTCCCTTCTAGAGCACTGTATTTCCTGCTGCCCTAGCTGCCAACTGCCCTGAGTACCTGGTGCTGCCAGAACCCCTGCAATCCAAGCAGCTGTACCACGTCCACACCTGGCTCTCATGGGGGCAAACCTAAGTCCACCAGGGCAGCTTGAGGAGCAAACCCCAGTGGACGACCCACATGCAGAGGTAGAAATAAAACCACAGTTGAAACCCAGGAGCAGTGTGACTAGGGAAGAAGATCCAAAACCTTCCCACCAGATGTACAAGCTGCAGATTAAATGCACACAATCAACTAGGCAGACTCTGTGTCTATGGAATATATAAAAGGACATGGAGAGCTCCCACAAGAGAAAATGCACTAGTTCTGGTAGCTGTGGACATTGGAGGCAAGAACACACAGGAGCAGGACCAGGTTAGAACCTGAGCTGCTGCCATAACAGGTCCAGAGATCAGCACAGTGTCGGAGGGTATCCTAGGGAGGTGAGGTGGGCTGTGACTCCCAGCTAGGGAAAGGACTCTGACAGCAGTGACTAAAAAAAAAAAAAAAAATTATTCTCATATTTTCATTTGTCCTGTAGATTCTTTTGAATTTTTTCCCCTTCCCGCCCCCACCCCCCACTTTTTCCCCCTCTGTTTAGTCGTCAATTTTATTGGCACTATGAAATCTAATTAAACTTATGAGATTTTTTTTTCCCCCTCAGTCACATTTCTTATTGTTGTCATAAACCTCTGCCTCTATATTGGGCTTTTGCATTTCTGTGGAGTCTTTATTTTTTTCTTTCTTATTTTCTTCTCTTTTTTATAATTTTAATTTTTTAAACCTATTATATTTTTTCTACACTTATTCATTTGTTTACCTATCCTACTGTCTGTTTCCCCTTGCAGTTAGTTATATTAGTATATAATTAGTACATATTAATATATACATACATAATTAGTATATATTAGTACATTAGTATATAAACCTTCATCTACCTCTATTTAACTTTGCATATCTATCTTGATTTCTTTTCTTTCTTTCCTTTCCTCTCAACATATTTGTTAGTTTTGTCTTCATTGCTTTACTCCTCACTTGGTACCATGCTTTAGTTTTGTTTTCTGGTTCGCGCTTTAGTTAGTTTTCTTCTTAACTGGTAAATATAATTTTTGATATCCTTTGTTTACTGGATCAATCTACTGTACTTTATTTTTGTTGAACTGTTTTCACTTTACTCATGGGTGTATATGTATATATGTATATTCCATTATTTTAATTATTATTTGCCTGATTTTGTAACTGCCATTTGTCTGGGGTTTATCTTTAGGTTTTTGTTTTTGGGTATTTGTTTTAATATCACTTAATGCTATAACAAATAATTTGTGCAATCTTCATTCCAGACCAGAGATCAAGCCCTGAATCTTTGGAGTGGGAGCACTGACTCCAAGACCCTATACTACCAGAGAACTAACCTTCAGTTCAGTTCAGTCGCTCAGTCGTGTCCGACTCTTTGCAACCCCATGAATCGCAGCACGCCAGGCCTCCCTGTCCATCACCAACTCCCGGAGTTCACTCAGACTCACGTCCATCGAGTCAGTGATGCCATCCAGCCATCTCATCCTCTGTCGTCCCCTTCTCCTCCTGCCCCCAATCCCTCCCAGCATCAGAGTCTTTTCCAGTGAGTCAACTCTTTGCATGAGGTGGCCAAAGTACTGGAGTTTCACCTTCAGCATCATTCCTTCCAAAGAAATCCCAGGGCTGATCTCCTTCAGAATGGACTGGTTGGATCTCCTTGCAGTTCAAGGGACTCTCAAGAGTGAGAACTCACACGAAGGAAACCATTTGAACACAAGACCCAGCATCACCCAACCACCAATAGCACACTGTGCAGGACACCTCATCTAAATAACAAACAAAACAAAAATACAAACCCAATCATCACACAGCCCTGACCATCAGAGGGAAAACAAACAAAAAAACAAAAAACTCAGCAGAAATCTTACCTTATATAAGCTTACACAAACCACTGGACCAACCTTAGGATGAAGAAAGATTTCAACCCTGAAGCCTGGGAAAAGGAGACCTCAAACACTGTAAGTTAAAAAAAAAAAAAAGAAAGAAAAGGCAGAGAAATACTACACAAATGAAGGAACAAATTAGAAACACAGAAGTCTAAATAAATGAAGAGGAAATAGGCAAACTACCTGAAAAAAGAATTCAGAATAATGATAGTAAAGATGATCAAAAGCCTTGAAAACAAAATGGAGAAAATGCAAGAATCAATTAACAAAGGCCTAGAAGAATTAAAGAATAAACATACAGAGACAAACACAGTTTGTCTGTGTTTGTCACATACAGAGACAGACACAGTTACTGAAATTAAAAATACTCTAGAAGGAATCAATAACTCAATGTTGAAGCAGAAGAACAAATTAATGAGCTGGAAGATAAAATGGTGGAAATAACTTCTGAAGAGTAGAATAAAGTAAAAAGAATGAAAAGACCTGAGATAGTCTCATAGACTTCTGGGACAATATCAAATGCAACAACATTGGAATTATAGGAATCCTAGAAGAAGAAGAGGAAAAGAAAGGGTATGAGAAAATTTATGAAGAGATTATAGTTGAAAATTTCCCCAACACAGAAAAGGAAATAGCCAACCAAGTCCAAGAGGCACAAATAGTCCCATACAGGAAAAACCCAAGGAGAAGCATGCCAGGACATATACTAATCAATCTAACAAAGACTAAACACAAAGAAAGAATATTAAAAGCAGCAAGGGAAAAGCAACAAGTAACATACAAGGAAAACCTGATACGTTTCACAGCTGATCTTTCAGCAGAAACTTGCAGGCCAGAAGGGATTGGCAGGATATATTTAAAGTACTGAAAGGGAAAAATCTACAACCAAGATTACTGTACCCAGCAAGAATCTCACTCAAAATTGATGGAGAAATAAAAAGCTTTTCAGACAAGTAAAAGTTAAGAGAATTCAGTACCACCAAACCAGCTTTACAAAAAACGTTAAAGGGACCTATATAGTCAAGAAATACAAAAGGAGAAAAAAGCTCTACAAAATCAACCTCAAACAATTAGAAAATGGCAATAGGAACATATATATCAATAATTACTTTAAATATAAATGGATCAAATGCTCCAACCAAAAGAAACAGACTGGCTGAATGGATATGAAAACAAGACCCCTATATATGCTGTCTACAAGAAACCCACTTCAGACATCAAGACACATATAGACTGAAAGTGAGAGGATGGAAAAATATATTCCATGTAAATGGGAAGCAAAAGAAAGCTGGAGTAGCAATCCTCATCAGACAAAACAGACCTTAAAATGAAGATTATAAGACAGAAGAAAGGACACTGAATAATGATCAAGGAATTAATCAAAGAGAAAGACATAACAATTGTAAATATCTATACACCCAACATAGGAGCACCTCAATACATAAGACAAACACTAACAGACATAAAATGAGAAATTGACAGTAACACAATAATATTAGGAGATTTCAACACCCCACCCACACCAATGGACAGAGCAAACAGAAAATTAATAAAGAAATACAAGTCTTAAATGATATATTAGATGAGATGGATCTCACTGATGTCATCAGGACATTCCATCCAAATGCAGAATACACCTTCTTCTCAAGTGCACACAAAACATTCTCCAGGATACACCACATCTTGTGTCACAAATCAAATCTCAGTAAATTTAAGAAAACTGAAATAGTATCAAGCATTTTCTCCAACCTCAATGCTGAGACTAGATATCAATTACATGAAAAAAAATGTAAAAAAAAAAAAAAAAAACACATGGAGATTAAACATTCCTATGTAACCAACAGGTTGCTGAAGAAATCAAAAGGAAATTAAAAAAAAAATCTAGAAACAAATGACAATAAAAACACAACAACTCAAAACCTCTGGGATGCAGCAAAAGCAGTTCTAGGAGTGGAGTTTATAGCAATACAATCCCAGTTCAAGAAACAAGAAAAACATCAAATAGACAACCTAACTTTACACTTAAAACAACTGGAAAAAGAAGAACCAAAAAAAAAAAAAAAATTAGTAGAAGGAAAGAAATCATAAAGATTCAAGCAGAAATACATGAAAAAGAAATGAAAGAAACAATAGTAAAGATAATAAAACTAAAAGCTGTTTCTTTGAGAAGATAAACAAAATTGACAAACCTTTAGCCAGACTCATCAAGAAAAAAAGAGAGAAGAATCAAATCAACAAAATTAAAAATGAAAAAGTAGAGGTTACAACAGATGATGTAGAAATGCAAAGGATTATAAGAGACTATTATGAACAACTATATGGCAATAAAATGGATAACCTGGAAGAAATGGACAGATTCTTAGAAAAGTTTAACCTTCCAAGATTGAATCAGGAAGAAACAGAAATTATGAACAACCCAAATACAAGCACTGAGATTGAAGCTGTGATCACAAATCTCCCCAAAAGCAAAAGTCCAGGACCAGATTGCTTCATAGGAGAATTCTATCAAACATTAGAGAAGAGCTAATGCCTTACCTTCTAAAACCTCTTTCAAAAAATTGCTGAGGAAGGAGCACTTCCAAACTCATTCTATGAGGCTATCATCACCTTGATACCAATACCAGACAAAGATAACACAAAAAAAAGAAAACTGCAGGCCAATGTCACTGATGAACATAGATGTAAAAATCCTTGACAAAATTTTAGCAAACAGAATTCACCAACATATCAAAAAGCTCATACACCATAATCAAGTTGGGTTTATTCCAGGGATGCAAGGATTGTTCAATATACACAAATCAATCAATGTGATATACCATATTAACAAATTGAAAGGTAAAAACCATATGATAATTTCAATAGATGCAGAAAAAGCCTTTGACAAAATTCAGCACACATTTATGATTAAAACTCTTTAAAAAATGGGCATAGAAGAAACCTACCACAACATAGTAAAGGCCCTATACAATAAGCCTCCAGCAAACATTATTCTCAATGGTGAAAAACTGAAAGCATTCCTGCTAAGATCGGGAACAAGACAAGGGTGTCCACTTTCACCAATATTATTCAACATAGTTCTGGAAGCCCTAGCTATAGCAATCAGAGAAGAAAAAGAAATAAAAGGAATTCAGATTGGAAAAGAAGAAGTAAAGCTCTTACTGTCTGCAGATGACATGATTCTATACATAAATAACCCTGAAAAGATAGTATTGGAAAATTGCTAGAGTTAATCAGCGAACTTAGCAAAGTTGCAGGATACAAAATCAATACACAGAAATCACTTGCATTTCTATATACTAACAATGAAAAATCAGAAAGAGAAATTAAGGAATCAATCCCATTCACCATTGCAACAAAAATAATTAACTATCTAGGAATAAACTTATCTAAGGAAACAAAAGAAGTGTACACAGAAAATTATAAGATACTAATGAAAGAAATCAAAGATGACATAAACAGATGGAGAGATAGTCCATGCTCCTGGGTAGGAAGAATCAATATTGTGAAAATGACTATACTACTCAATGCAATCTACAGATACAATGTGATCCCTATCAAATTACCAAAGATATTTTTCATATAACCAGAACAAAAAATTTCAAAATTCATATGGAAACACAAAAGACCCTGAATAGCCAAAGTAGTCTTGAGAAAGAAGAATAAAGCTGGAAGAATCAACCTTCCTGACTTCAGAGTATACTACAATGCTAGAGTCATCAAGACAGTATGGTACTGGCACAAAAACAGAAATATAGACCAATGGAACAAGATAGAAATCCCAGAAATAAACCCATGCACCTATGGGTACCTTACTTTTGACAAAGGAGCCAAGAATATACAAAAGAGTAAAGAGAGCCTCTTCAATAAATGGTGCTGAGAAAGCTGGACAGTTACATGAAAAAGAACGAAATTAGAATACTTCCTAACATCATACACAAAGATAAATTCAAAATGGATTAAAGATCTAAATGTAAGACCAGAAACTATAAAACTCTTAGAGGAGAACACTGGCCGAACACTTGATGACATAAATCAAATCAAGATCCTCTATGATTCACCTCCTAGAGTAATGAAAATAAAAACAAAGGTAAACAAGTGGGACCTGATTAAACTTAAAAGCTTTTGCACAGCAGAGGAAACATTAATCAAGGTGAAAAGACAACCCTCATAATGGGAGAAAATAAAAGCAAATGAAACAACTGACAAAGGTTTAACTTCCAAAATATACAAGCAGCTCATACTACTCAATACCAGAAAAACAAACAACCCAATCAAAAAGTGGGAAAAATACATAAACAGGCATTTCTCCAAAGAAGACATACAGATGTATAACAAACACATGAAAAGATGCTCAACATCACTCATTATTAGAGAAATGCAAATCAAAACTGCGATGAGATATCATCTCAAAGCAGTCAGAAAGACCATCATTAAAAAGTCTACAAACAATAAATGCTGGAGAGGGTATGGAGAAAAGGGAATGCTCTTGCACTGTTGGTGGGAATGTAAACTGATACTGCCACTGTAGAAGACAGTATGGGAATTCCTTAAAAAACTAGGAATGAAACCACCATATGACCCAGCAATCCCACTCCTAGGTATATACCTTGAACAAAGCAAAATTGTATCCCATTATACAAACCATGTATCCCATTATTCATTGCAGCACTATTTAAATAGCTAGAACATGGAAGCAACCTAGATGTCCATCAACAGATGAATGGATAAAGAAGTTATGGTATATACACACAATGGAATATTACTCAGTGATAAAAAGGAACACCTCTGAGTCAGTTCTAATGAGGTGGATGAACCTAGAACCTATTATATAGAGTGAAGGAAGTCAGAAAGAGAAAGATAAATATTGTATTCTAATGCATATGTGCTTCCCTTGTGGCTCAGCTGGGAAATAATTTGCCTGCAATGCGAGAGACCTGGGTTCAATCCCTGGGTTGGAAAGATCCCCTGTAGGAGGGAAAGGCTACCACTCCAAGAGAACTTCCCTGGTGGCTCAGACGGTAAAAGTGTCTGCTTGCAATGTGGGAGACCTGGGTTCGATCTCTGGTGGGGAAGACCCACTGGAGAAGGAAATGGCAACCCATTCCAGTATTCTTGCCTGGAAAATCTCATGGACTGAGGAGACTGGTGGGCTGCAGTTCATAGGGTCACAAAGAGTTGGACACAACTGAGCTACTTCACTTTCACTTTTTCAATGCATATGTACAGAATCTAATAAAATGGTACTGAAGAATTTACTTACAGGGCAGCAGAGGAGAAACAGACATAGAGAATAGACGTATGGACATGGGAAGAGGGGAGGAGAGGGTGAGACGTATGGAAAGAGTAACATGGAAACTCACATTACCATATGTAAAATATATAGCCAATGGGAATTTGCTGTATGGCTAAGGAAACTCAAACAGGGTCTCTGTATCAACCTAGAGGGGTGGGATTGGGGCAGAGATTGGAGGAAAGTTCAAAAGCGAGAGGATATATGCATATCTATGGCTGATTCATGTTGAGGTTTGAGAGAAAACAATAAAATTCTGTAAAGCAATTATACTTCAATAAAAAAGTAATTAAAAAATAAAAATAAAAGAAATAAAGTGTCAGAGAGCCTAAATATTTTTCCAAAGAAGACATACAAATGGTCAAGATGTATATGAAAAGATGCCCAACATCACTAATCATTAGAAAAATGCAAATCAAAAGTTACAGTGAGATATCACTGCAAACCTGTTGTTATTGTGGTTCAGTCACCAAGTTGTGTCTGACTGTGAAACCTCATGGACCGCACTCAGCATGCCAGGCCTCCCTGTCCCTCACCATCTCCTGGAGGTTGCTCTAGTTTATGCCCATTGAATCACTGATGCCATCTGACCATCCTGTTCTCTGTCACCCTCTTCTCCATTAGAATACCTAATTATCAAGACAAGAGATACAAGTGTTAGCAAAGATGTATAGAAAAGGAAAGATTGCACACTACTGGTAGGAATGTAAATTGGTTCAGCCACCATGTAAAACAGTACAGAGGTTCCCCCAGAAATTAAAAATAAAAATGCCATATGATCCAACCATCCCATATCTGGATATATATTCAATGAAATAAAAACAAGATATCAAAAAGATAATTGAACTCCCATGTTTATTGTGGCATTATTCACAACAGCCAATCTGTGTCTGAGAATGGATTAATTAATAAAGAAGGTATGGTATATATTTTATACACACACACACACACACAGAGGAATTTTATTCAGGCATCATAAAAGGAAAATCCTACCATTTGCAACAACATGGATGGAGCTTGAGGGTATTATGTTAAGGAAAATAAGTCAGTGACCAATATGACATACACATGAAATCTAAAAAATAAGAGTATAACTTATATAAACAGTAGGAAAATGGCTATAAGAGACCAGACACAGGGAAAATATGGATGTTCTAAACAGTGCAGACTCCCCCCAGCTGATATCATTATTACTGCAATATTATACTATTTTTGATATTGATATTACCACTGTGATACTATCTCCCCATCTCTGATTCTAGCAATAGAGGAATACATAAATGAACTGTTTGCAAACTCAAAATCACAGGATAAAAGTTACATAAGAGAAATAACCATCTTCAAAGGGGATTTTAGTCACTTTAAGAATGAAGTATGGAATCTAGCATCATAGGTAATCTCAATGGGAATGCATCCTCATCGTTATGTTCTTACTGTGACAGATTTAAAGAGGGCTTCTCATTGGCCATTGGCATAGAGAAAAATTTAACTCCAGCTGTAGGCTCTCCATAATAAGTAAATAATTCACTCTCTTAATTTCTTCAGCCTTGAGACAAGTTTCTAACTTTCAA
This sequence comes from Bos javanicus, assembly GCF_032452875.1. Classification (NCBI taxonomy): domain Eukaryota; kingdom Metazoa; phylum Chordata; class Mammalia; order Artiodactyla; family Bovidae; genus Bos; species Bos javanicus. The sequence continues at coordinate 14,765,176 of NC_083875.1, read as the reverse complement.
GTTTATTTGTGTGTAGGAAGTTAAAATGCTGGGAAACAAACCACTTGAGAAACCAGCAATGGCACTGAGAGATACAACATTGGTGTTGATCTTGTTCGTTTTACTGATTTGATTCCAACATACTAATTTTACTTTAAATACTTAAAAAAATAAGTAAATTAAGCAAATGCTTATAGAAATCATCTAGGTTTGAGTACTTAAAGCAGAAGTATTATTTCCAAGTGGTCTTTTCATTGCTATTGATTTATCTTCAGCAATTGTGACTGGAGCAAGGATATGACAGAATGCCCTGTGATAGAAGGAATACATACATATCTTAAAAATGTCAAAGTACTTCAAGCACTTCCTAAGTGTTTGATACTACGCTAAGTGTAGGAAACACAGTAATGAAAGGCAGTGAAGAAGACTGAGAAGTATTTGCAGTGCAGTGTGACACTGTTAGGGGCTGGTAGGTTGAACAACGGCCCCCAAAGATACCCATTTCCTAATCATCAGAACCTGTGAATGCTACATTAAATGGGAAAAGATTTTGCAGATGTGACTAAGGATCTTGAAATGGGGACATTTTCCTGTATTGTCCATCTGGGTCTGATATAATCACAAGGTTTCTGTTGGGAAGAAAAGAATTTTTCCTCTACCCTTCTAAGTTCCTCTGGATAGTCTAAATTAAATTGACCTGAATTAAACTGATGTAAAGGCTTCCCTGGTGGCTCAGTGGTAAAGAATCTACCTGCAACGCAAGAGACACAGGTTCGATCTCTGGGTCAGTAAGATCCCCTGGAGGAGGACATGGCTATCCACTCCAGTATTCTCACTGGGAAAATCCCATGGACAGAGGAGCCTGACGGGCAACAACCCATGGGTCACAAAAGAGTGGGACAAGACTTAGTGACTAAATAACAACAACAAACACATGAGAGAGACTCAGGAAAAGTAACCTGTCAAAATGGCCAAAACTTTCATCTTAAATATCATCTTGAGTAAAACACAAAATAGAATGTTGAAGGTAGTGGTTTGTGACTTCAAATGGGAGGAAGTCAGTTCATCAGAAGATGGAAAAGCAAAAGTTGAGTGAACAAGGGTTTGCTGGACTCTACAGAGAAAAGTTATGACCAACCTAGATAGCATATTCAAAAGCAGAGACATTACTTTGCCAACAAAGGTCCATCTAGTCAAGGCTATGGTTTTTCCAGTGGTCATGTATGGATGTGAGAGTTGGACTGTGAAGAAAGCTGAGCACTGAAGAATTGATGCTTTTGAACTGTGGTGTTGGAGAAGACTCTTGAGAGTCCCTTGGACTGCAAGGAGATCCAATCAGTCCATTCTGAAGGAGATCAGCCCTGGGATTTCTTTGGAAGGAATGATGCTAAAGCTGAAACTCCAGTACTTTGGCCACCTCATGCAAAGAGTTGACTCATTGGAAAAGACTCTGATGCCAGGAGGGATTGGGGGCAGGAGGAAAGGGGGATGACAGAGGATGAGATGGCTGGATGGCATCACTGACTCAATGGACATGAGTCTGAGTGAACTCCTGGAGTTGGTGATGGACAGGGAGGCCTGGCGTGCTGCGATTCATGGGGTCACAAAGAGTCGGACATGACTGAGCGACTGAACTGACTGAACTGACTGACAGAGATAATGGGACACAGAATGGACCCCGAGCTCTAGGTTCTGTTTTCCCCACCACATGTAGCTTATATTCTTTACATGTATCTCAGGTGACAGCTTTGTTCCAGGAACAGGCCCTCTAAGATCTTTTAGGCAATGTTGGAAATGAATGAAGGTTCTCTCTGAGTCTTTTGGTCTTCGATTCTTTTCTGTACAAAACCATCTACATGCCAAAGAGACATTCTGAAGCCGCAAATTTTTCTCTCCTACAGTGCTAAAAAGAGGCCGACACCAGGAGTGTTGGCCCTGAAGACCATGTGACTACAGAAGCAAGATGCTATTTCTCTTGGCCTTCAGTACTGGAGAAAGGCAGCATGAACCAAGGACCATGGAGAATACAGCTCTAAAAGCTATACAAGGGCAAAGAAGTTGCCTTTCTCTTAGAGCCCCCGGTAGGAGTCAGACTGCAGACACCTTGACTTCAACCCAGCAGAACTTGTTTTAAACATTTGACCTCCAACGTTTTATAAACACATGTTGTTTTCAGTCAATTCTGTATTAAATTGTTAGGACAGTCATAGGAAAGTAATGCATAAGACTATAGCATATTTTAAAATCCCTACTCCAAAGCTCTTTCACTATATTTTAATGTCTATTTTTACTCTCTTAAAATAGCTCAGCTGGAATTCCATCACATCTGCCAGCTTTGTTTGTAGTACTGTTTCCTAAGGCCCACTTGCCTTCACATTCCAGGTCATCTGGCTCTAGTTGAGTGCCTTTCAGAAAAATGCAGAAGAAGGAAAGGTGTTGGTCATTTGGCTCACCAAGAATTTTGCTTTACAAAGTGTTAACAATATTACCGGCTCAGCAGACCCTCATAATCATAGGAAAGTGGCATAATCCTGTGGGAAGGGAATTTGGAAACAGAAAGATCTACCAACTCTGACTGTTCTATGAAATAACCAACTAACCTTGGTTGGCCTCTGATGCATTTGTAAAATGGAGGTAATATCTATAATATCTCAGCACATGTTAGACTTTCAATATCTATAGCTATATATAAGGTGGATGGGAAATCTGTTACTGATGCACTCATTTAATGATTGGGGAATGTGGAGGCAGAGAGAAATTTTTACATGAATAGTTGAGAGTAGAGCTGGGGCTGGATCTGAGGTCTTCTGATGAGAATTACAGAAAGTTACCTGCCAATAATTATGGGCCAAAATTTTAACTAAACTTAAGTTCAAGAAAAAGAGTCCTCTTCAAGATGAAACTTCCAAACACAAAGAAACATAAATTATATATTTTATTTTTCAAATGAACTCTGAAACCATTAACAATCAGAGTGCATACTTTAAAAAGGCTCTTGTTTTCAAGGAAAGAGTTCAGATGAAGGAACTTCACGCTAGATCTTTGTTGAAGATGGAATCCACAGAAAGTAGCAACAAAAGGGCAGTGTTTTTTCTGATATAATATTTGTAGATATTTATTTAGAGTTAGGCACCTAAACTGCTTTACTGAGTGACATATTCATATTGGTAAAGGTAAATCTAACTGTTTAAAGTTACTTCAATTACTTCTTACTGAAGAAAATGCCAAAGAATGCTCAAACTAGCACACAATTGCACTCATCTCACATGCTAGCAAAATAATGCTAAAAATTCTTTAAGCCAGGCTTCAACAGTACGTGAACTGTGAATTTCCAGATGTTCACACTGTATTTATAAAAGGCAGAGGAACCAGAGATAAAATTGGCAACATTCATTGGCTCTGTTGGATCATTGAAAAAGCTAGAGACTTCCAGAAAAACATATACTTCTGCTTTATTGACTATGCCAAAGCCTTTGACTGTGGATCACAACAAACTGTGGAAAATTCTTCAAGAGATGGGAATACCAGACCACCTTACCTGCCTCTTGAGAAACCTATATGCAGGTCAGGAAGCAACAGTTAGAACTGGACATGGAACAACAGACTGGTTCTAAATCGGGAAAGGAGTATGTCAAGGCTGTATATTGTCACCCTGCTTCTTTAACTTATATGCAGAGTACATCATGAGAAACACTGGGCTGGATGAAACACAAGCTGGATTCAAGATGCCGCAAGAAATATCAATAACCTCAGATATGCAGAGGACACCAGAATTTTGGCAGAAAGCGAAGACAGACTAAAAAGCCTCTTGATGAAAGTGAAAGAGGAGAGTAAAAAAGTTGGCTTAAAACTCGACATTCAGAAAACTAAGATCATGGCATCCAGTCCCATCACTTCATGTCAAATAGATGGGGAAGCAATGGAAACAGTGACAGACTTTATTTTGCGGGGCTCCAAAATCACTTCAGATGGTGACTGCAGCCATGAAATTAAAAGATGCTTGCCCTTTGGAAGAAAAGTTATGACAAAATTAGACAGCATATTAAAAATCAGGGACATTACTTTATCACCAAAGGTCCTTCTAGTCAAAGTTATGGTTTTTCCAGTGATCATGTATGGATGAGAGTTCAGCTATAAAGAAAGCTGAGTGTCAAAGAATTGATGCTTTTGAACTGTGGTGTTGGAGAAGACTCTTGAGAGTCTCTTCGACAGCAAGGAGATCCAACCAGTCCATCTTAAAGGAAATCAGTCCTGAATATTTATTGGAAAGACTGATGCTGAAACTGAAACTCTAATACTTTGGCCACCTGATGCAAAGAACTGACTCACTGGAAAGATTGAAGGCGGGAGGAGGAGGGTTGACAGAGGATGAGACGGTTGGATGGCATCACCAACTCAATGGTCATGAGTTTGAGTAGGTTCCGGGAGTTGGTGATGGACTGGGAAGCCTGGCGTGCTGCAGTCCATGAGGTCTCAAATAGTTGGACACAACTGAGCAACTTAACTGAACTGATGAAAATGTTTTATTAGCAAAAGGTGAAAGTGTTAAAGTGTTAGTCGGTCAGTTCTGTCTATTTGCAAACCTACGGACTGTAGTCTGCCAGGCTCCTCTGTCCGTGGAATTCTCCAAGCAAGAATACTAGAGTGAGTAGGATCAAACCCAGGTCTCCTACATTGCAAATGAATTGTTTACCATTGGAGACAGCACAGAAGCAGTAAAAGTTGAGGGGTTATTTGAAGGGAACATCTTTTGGTGTGTGTGATTTCGCTTTGTGTAAGTAGTTTAGATGAACTATGTGCATTTCTATTCTACAGGGTTAGTGTGAAGTCACTGATGCTGTGAGCTGTAGTGATAAAATTCTGTGCAACGACAGCCTAATATCTTCATGTGTACTAATGTGTCCAATATAGGAATAAAAATGTGCATTCTGAAAAACCTTTCAACCATGTTTTTCAATCTTTTACCTCTTAACATGTAAAATATATATCCATGTTCTTTTCATAAGTTTCAAGTAAAATACAAATACTATTAAATTAATATTTAAGTGTGATACATTAAGCCTGGGCATATTTTATTTAGGGCACTTTTCAGGGTGAACTGACTTAGAATTACCTATTTTAACTTTTATTTCCTTAAAAAATTTATTTTAATATCAAATGCATGCACATTGCAAATTTAAAAAAAATGTTCACTGTGCCAATGTTACTACCTCCAATAATACTGAGTGTTTAGTAGAGACAAAATGTTTTAAAATGTCAAATTATTATTATTTTTTAAAATTTTATTTTATTTTTAAACTTTACAATATTGTATTAGTTTTGCCAAATATCGAAATGAATCCGCCACAGGTATACATGTGTTCCCCATCCCGAACCCTCCACCCTCCTCCCTCCCCATACCATCCCTCTGGGTCATCCCAGTGCACCAGCCCCAAGCATCCAGTATCGTGCATCAAACCTGGACTGGCAACTCATTTCATACATGATATTATACATGTCTCAATGCCATTCTCCCAAATCTTCCCACCCTCTCCCTCTCCAACAGAGTCCATAAGACTGTTCTATACATCAGTGTCTCTTTTGCTGTCTCGTACACAGGGTTATTGTTACCATCTTTCTAAATTCCATATATATGCATTAGTATACTGTATTGGTGTTTTTCTTTCTGGCTTACTTCACTCTGTATAATAGGCTCCAGTTTAAAAAATAAATAAATAAATAAAATGTCAAATTAAAACAAAAAATTCTAATGCATGCTTTTATAGTAAGAAATAGAGGAAGGGTTCATAGCTAGTTATTGCAAACCATATATTTATTATGCTTATTTGCTACTATATCTGAATGATGAGTTGGGGAATTTACTCCAAAGGGAAATTAAACACAGAGTTGGAGCTCTGAGACCTGAACCAGCTTCAGATCCTCTCATACATTAGTATATTTTGGGTCTCTGGCATTGCACGAGGATTCTTTACCATCTGAGTCACCAGGGGAGCCCTATGAAGATCCACAGTAATTGTCAAAGCATTGGAACTGTTTTCTTATTTTAATAGAGTTATATACATATTTGAATTAAACACTTCTTTAACATTTGCTGTAAATACAAATTCAAGAATCTGGCTTCATCTTCATAGAAAATTTTTTAAATATTAGGTTTTGCAGGTAATAGAGTCAATATTTTTTTCAATGCTGAATACAGATAGGATTGCAGTGGGTACAGTGATTAAGAAAACCAATTTTAGAATAAGACTGTTCAGGATCAAATCCAGGCTCAAATAATACTTCCCAAATCTGAATGAGCTTCCAACTTGGCGAGGGAGGGTGAAATTCTTTATATGGTTTTAGCAAGAGGGAATAAGCAGTATTCACCTTATTTCAGGATTAGTTGGTCAAGGTCAATTCTCAAGAAAGGGACAAATGTTTCTTGTTGATTTATCAGCCATTGCTTGAACACTTAAATTTTACCAACAGGCAAGAGAAGATTTAGTGACTAAGACATGCATGAGTGAATTCAGAGACACAGGCCACAAAAGAAAAACAGACACAATGGATTGCATCAAGATAAAAACTCCAGTGCATCAAAAAACGTAGCCAACAGAGTGAAAAGGCAAACTATGGAATGAGAGAAAACACTTGCAAATCCTATGTTTGATAAGGGACTGGTGTTCAGAAAATGAAAAGAACTCCTACAACTCAACAATAGCAAACAAGCTGAGTAAAAACTAGGCAAAGGACTTGAATAGACATTTCTTCAAAAATATATACAAGTGAATAACTGGCACAGAAAAACATGCTCAACATCGCTTGTCAGGAAAATGCAAACCATAAATACAAAAAGACACTACCTATATCTTTAAAAGATGGCTACTTGAAATAAAAAGCACAAAATAGGAAGTATTGGTAAGGATATGGAGAAACTGGAACTCTTGTGCCTTGTTCACTTCAGTTCAGTCGCTCAGTCGTGTCCGACTCTTTGCGACCCCATGAATCGCAGCACACCAGACCTCCCTGTCCATCACCAACTTCCGGAGTTTACTCAAACACATCCATCGAGTCGGTGATGCCATCCAGCCATCTCATCCTCTGTTGTCCCCTTCTCCTCCTGCCCCCAATCCCTCCCAGCATCAGAGTCTTTTCCAATGAGTCAACTCTTCACATGAGGTGGCCAAAGTACGGGAGTTTCAGCTTTAGCATCATTCCTTCCAAAGAACACCCAGGACTGATCTCATTTAGAATGGACTGGTTGGATCTCCTTGCAGTCCAAGGGACTCTCAAGAGTCTTCTCCAACACCACAGTTCAAAAGCATCAATTCTTTGATGCTCAGCTTTCTTCACAGTCCAATTCTCACATCCATACATGACCACTGGAAAAACCATAGCCTTGACTAGACGGACCTTTGTTGGCAAAGTAATGTCTCTGCTTTTCAATATGCTATCTAAGGTGGTCATAACTTTCCTTCCAAGGAGTAAGCATCTTTTAATTTCATGGCTGCAATCACCATCTGCAGTGATTTTGGAGCCCCCCAAAATAAAGTCTGACACTATTTCTACTGTTTCCCCATCTATTTCCCATGAGGTGATGGGATCAGATGCCATGATCTTAGTTTTCTGAATGTTGAGCTTTAAGCCAAGTTTTTCACTCTCCTCTTTCACTTTCATCAAGAAGCTCTTTAGTTCCTCTTCACTTTCTGCCATAAGGGTGGTATCATCTGTATATCTGAGGTTATTGATATTTCTCCTGGCAATCTTGATTCTAGCTTGTGCTTCTTCCAGCCCAGCGTTTCTCATGATGTACTCTGCATAGATGTTAAATAAGCAGGGTGACAGTATACAGCCTTGACGTACTCCTTTTCCTATTTGGAACCAGTCTGTTGTTCCATGTCCATTTCTATCTGTTGCTTCCTAACGTGCATATAGGTTTCTCAAGAGGTAGGTCAGGTGGTCTGGTATTCCCATGTCTTTCAGAATTTTCCACAGTTTATTGTGATCCATGCAGTCAAAAGCTTGATGGGTTTTGATTTGCATTTCTCTGATAATGAGTGATGTTGAGCATCTGCCAGTCAGAATGGCTGCGATCAAAAGTCTACAAATAATAAATGCTGGAGAGGGTGTGGAGAAAAGGGAACCCTCTTATACTGTTGGTGGGAATGCAAACTAGTACAGCCACTATGGAGAACAGTGTGGAGATTCCTTAAAAACTGGAAATAGAACTGCCTTATGATCCAGCAACCCCACTGCTATACACAGTGTACCCCAATGTTCATCGCAGCACTGTTTATAATAGCCAAGACATGGAAGCAACCTAGATGTCCATCAGCAGATGAATGGATAAGAAACTGTGGTACATATACACAATGGAGTATTACTCAGCCATTAAAAAGAATACATTTGAATCAGTTCTAATGAGGTGGATGAAACTGGAGCCTATTATACAGAGTGAAGTAAGCCAGAAGGAAAAACATAAATACAGTATTCTAACGCATATATATGGAATTTAGAAAGATGGTAACAATAACCCTGTGTACGAGACAGCAAAGAGACACTGATGTATAGAATAGTCTTATGGACTCTGTGGGAGAGGAGAGGGTGGAAGATTTGGGAAATGACATTGTAACATGTAAAATATCATGTAAGAAACGAGTTGCCAGTCAGGTTCGATGCACGATACTGGATGCTTGGGGCTAGTGCACTGGGATTCAGGATGGGGAACACATGTATACCTGTGGTGGATTCATTTGATATTTGGCAAAACTAATACAAGGGGGTGCAAAATCCTACAGCTGCTATGTAAAACAATATGGTGGTTATTCAAAAAATAAGCAGCAGAATTCCCATCAGTTTAGTTCAGTTATTCAGTCATTTCTGAATCTTTGCAACCCCAAGCAATTCCACTTTTGGGGACATATATTGTTAAAAGAATTGAAAGCTGAGTCCCAAAGAGAATTGAACAGCCATGTTCACAGCAGCATTCACAATAGCCAAGAGGTAGAGGCAAACCATTACTTTGCTAACAATGGTCCATATAGTAAATGCTATGGTTTACCAGTAGACAGATATGGATGTGAGAGTTGGACCATAAAGAAAGCCGAGGGCCGAAAAATTGATGCTTTTGAACTGTGGTGTTGAAGACTCTTGAGAGTCCCTTGGACTGCAAGGAGCTTCAACGAGTCCATCCTAAAGGAAATCAGTCCTGAATATTCATTGGAAGGACTGATGCTGAAGCTAAAGTTCCAATGCTTTGGCCACGTGATGCAAAGAACTGACTCATTGGAAAAGACTCTGATACTGGGAAAGATGAAGGCAAGAGAAGGGGATGGCAGAGGATGAGATGGTTGGATGGCATCACCAACTCAATGGATGTGAGTTTGAGTAAGCTCTGGGAGTTGATGATGGACAGAGAGGCCTGGTGTGCTGCAGTCCATGGGGTCACAAAGAGTTGGACACGACTGAGTGACTGAAGTGACTGAGAGGCAGACCAAGTATTCATTGATGGATGAGTTAAGTGAAGTGAAGTGAAACTCACTCAGTCTTGTCTGACTCTTTGTGATGCTGTGGACTAGTCCATGGATTTCTCTAGGCCAGAATATTGGAGTTCATAGCCTTTCCCTTCTCCAGCAGATATTCCCAACTCAGGGATTGAACCCAGTTCTCCCACATTGCAGGTGGATTCTTTACCAGCTGAGCCACAAGGGAAGCCACCTCATAGCTCAGTTGGTAAAAAACCCACCTGTAATGCAGGAGACCCTGGTTCGATTCCTGGGTTGGGATGATCCACTGGAGAAGAGATAGGCTACCCACTCCAATATTCTTGGGCTTCCCTTATGGCTCAACTAGTAAAGAATCCGCCTACAATGTGGGAGACCTGGGTTTGGTCTCTCAGTTGGAAAGATACCCTGGAGAAGGGAAAGGCTACTCACTCCAGTATTCTGGCCTGGAGAATTCCATGGACTATATAGTCCATGGGGTTGCAAAGAGTCAGACACGACTGAGAAACTTTCATTATGGATGAGAGGATAAATTAAAAGTGGTATATTTATGCATTGATTATCATTTAGCATTACAAGGGAAAGACATTCTGACACATACTATGATATGTGTAAAACTTGAGGATGTTATGCTAATTAGCCAGTCACAAAAAGACAAACACATTTCCACCCATATTCTGTATCTATAGCAATCAAATTCATGACAGAAAATGGAGTGAATATTACAAGGACTGTGGGGAGAAAGGAAAGAAGAGTTGTTTAAAGGGTACAGAGTTGGTTTTTTAAGATAAAAAGACTTCTGAAGATTGGCTTCAAAACAATGTAAAGGTACCTAATATTACTGAACTGTACATTTGAAAATGATTGAGATGGTAAAGTTTTTGTCATGTGTATTTCACTACAATTAAAGAAAAAAAGAGTGGGTGAAAGAAAAAATGAAGTGTAGGTGGGGACCTTCTGTTATCTCTCAAGGCACTATTAGGCAAGCTATTCAGCTCTCTGCCTTAGTTTTCTCATATTTAAAAGAATAGCATCTTCCTTGTTGAGAAGATTAATGAGTTTATACAAGTAACATTCAAAACAATTTCTGAACACAATAGCACTATAAAACTGTTCACAGTTACCACTACTATTCAAGCAAAATTACTTTCAGCAGTAGAGGACAGCTGTGGGGAAAATTGCCTATGGATGCAAGAGGAGTGAAAACCATTAAAAGTTGGATCATCATCTCAGTAGTGTCAAAAAAGTTATTTCCTCAAGTATCTTTTATCAATTTATGATGAACTTTTTATTTTTTAAAAGTAATCTGCTTAGCTTCTAAGATACTTATCAAAATATGTTGGGCAATACTTCATTCCAAACTTCAAATTTCTCTTAAAGCTTACTTTGTATGTCAAAAGAACTTTACACCCGAATTTGATTTCTATTTAATTCACTGTGGATAGAAGTTTCCATGAGTCTGTTTTGGAGGTCAATTTGCCATTGTGAGGGAAAAAAAAAATAGTGTCAATAGTATTTTCAGAGAAGCAAAGTTTGGGAATGTAACTGTTTGCTATCACAGAAATTCAGTACATGGCAACTGGTCACAGAACCACACAATTCTCCAAGGAAAAGTCCTTGCAGAACATTACGGCAGGAGTAACTATGACTCTTTTAAGGTACCCAAATTCCTGGTCATCCAATTAGTGTGCACATGAATGGATGAAGAGCTTCCCAGGTGGTGCGATTAGAAAAGAAACCTCCTGCCAGTGCAGCACATAAGAGACATGGGTTCAGTCCCTGGGTCAGGAAGATATCTTGGAGAAGGAAATGGCAACCCACTCCAGTATTCTTGCCTGGAGAATCCCATGGACAGAGAAGCGTGGCAGGCTACAGTCCATAGGGTCACAAAGAGTCAGACACAACTGAAGCACCTTAGCACACAACATAATGCAGAGGGGGACATAATTTATAGGGGAATACTTCTGTGAGTTTTAACATGGCCAAATTTTCCTAAAATTTGAAAATAGTGTAAGTGAACTAAAGATGTAACAGGTAAGGTGTAAACATGTAAATAGCTTTATATTATTTGTATCACTTTAGGAAAAGGTCACATTAATCTGTTTGTAAACGCTATCACATTTTCTAAGTGCTGCGCTTAGTCGCTCAGCAGTAATCTCAATAATAATGAATGACTTTATATACCTTCAGAAGCTCTAATTAGTACTATTGCTTTGGGGATGAACATAGTGGGTTTTAGCATGCTTTTTTCCTCATAATTTTTTCTTACAATATAAAAAAAACTAAGCTGCTCATTACAATTTTAAAAGAAGTAATTTTTGAAAACCATCATTTACTTTTATCCATCCTATAAAATTCAGCATTGCCTTTCATTAAATGTTTTTATAAGTCCATAAAAAGGACTGAATTGATTGTTTCATCTTCTTTTATTTCCTGTATTTACCCTTTGACAGAGGTGCTAATGAGCAACAAATTGGTGCTAAAAACAATCCTTAGGAGGAAGGAAGCCGGAGTCTGAAGACTGGTTTGAAAAAGTTATCAACAGAGTAATCAGTCCCTAAATAAAATATGCAGTTTATTCCAAAGTAAAGTCAAGAATTTCTGTGCTTCATTTGGAATTATATAAACAGAGAATTAAGTGGCCTGAGTGACATTTTACTATTTTTGGGAATTTTTCTGACTTGACCATCATTGACATCATCCCTCAAGAGAAAACAGGTTCTATTATGTAAAAAAAACAGGGCTATTGTTTCACTCAGGGAGTTCTCAAGGAGGGAGACCAAGATACCTGCTATTAACATATCCAAAAATGTCTCACAGTTTGGGCTATCCTATTTTTGCAATATTACAACTAGAATATATAATGAACATGGAATTAACAGTCAAGCCTGGTTCATCCCTAGGTAAAATCGATCATTAAGTTGTATCTAGGCCTCACATCCCTCATATTTACATTCTGTGCCATTTTACACATTATATGGAACACCCTTCTCTTCTTCCAGAGATTTAGAATCTTTGTGTTTTTGTTTGTTTGTTGCTGTACTGTACAGCTTGTGGGATCTTAGTTCCCTGACCAGGGATCGAACTCAGGCCCTTGGCAGTGAGACCACTGGACCACAGGGAATTCCCAATCCCTGTGCTTTTTAAAAATTGTGACACTTTTCTCTTTGCCTTGTATATATTTTCAAACCCTGTTGTCCCCAGTAGCATCTCTTACTAGCCACATATTTATGAGTATCTATTCAGATTTCCAGAGGTTTTCACCAATGTCTAACTGTAACATAAAATATTCATCTTTATAAAAATATTTACAGTCATAAAAATGCAACAGAATTTTTGTACAGATGCTACTGTGGAATACACTGTTTCCTTCTACCCCTTAAAGGTGTAGGTTTAAGTCACAATACCTCAGTACCTCAGAATATAATTGTATTTGGACACAGGAGCTTTAAATGAAGTGATTGCGTGCATGTGTGGTCAGTCACACAGTCATGTCCTACTCTTTGCAACCCCATGGACTACAGTCCACCAGGCTCTTCTGTCCATAGGATTCTCCAGACAAGAATATGAAGTGCATTGTCATTTCGTTCTCCAGGGGATCTTCCTGACTCAGGGATTGAACCTACGTCTCTTGCATTTTCTGCATTAGCAGATGGATTCTTTACCACTGCACCACCTGGTAAGCCTCACATGAAGTGATTAGTGTGGGAACAATCTAATATAATTGGTGTCCTGTAAAATGATGACCATGTGAAGACAGGGAGAAGACAACCATCTATAAGCTATGGACAAAAGCCTAGCAGAGATCCTTCCCTCGGGGCTATAAGAAAAAACCAAACCTACTGACAGCTTGATCTTGGACTTTAAGCTTCCAATCTGACACAATAAATTTGTTGTTTAAGCTGCCTAGTCAGTGGTGCTTTGTTATGGTAGACCCAGCAAAGAAGCAAAACCACCCATTTCAATATTCCTGAAAACACATCACAAAGGTCACTGCCTGGTATGTCTATAAGTGCAGACAAAACTCTTCAGGGAGGCAGGCATTGCAGTCTCCTATTCTTGTGTATATACAACTCCATGGGATAAAATTAAATAAATATATATTTATTTAGTGTATATTGTGTTTAAAAGAGAACAACACCATAAAGGATAAAAATTCCCTCCTCTCAAGAAACACAAGCCCAAATGAGAATGAAAAACATGCAAATCATTCATTTATTCTTAAATATGTACAATTTTAGAACAATGTTGATGGCAATAAACTTACTACAAGGCAGATCAAAGCTACCTGAGAAGAGTAGTTATTGTCAAAGGATTGGGGGAAAGATTATTTCCAAATGGATATATCTGGCTATGCTTTGTAGAAAGGGTGTCTAAACTGAAACTTATGAACAATTTTCCACTTCTTAAGAATTGTGGAATAGATAAAAAGAATGGCCTGTGATAAAGTATAGGTATTAAATTAAGGAGGGCATGTTCAAGAAAACAAAGTAAGGATAGTCATTTGGAGAAATAATGAAAAAAAAAAGAATGAAACTATCAATACTTCAGAATACTTAAACTTACTAGGAATAAGGCAAAGTATAAGGGAGTGAGTAAGATACTCAGATCGGATCAGATCAGATCAGTCGCTTAGTCGTGTCCGACTCTTTGCGACCCCATGAATCACAGCACGCCAGGCCTCCCTGTCCATCACCAACTCCCAGAGTTCACTCAGACTCACATCCATCGAGTCAGCGATGCCATCCAGCCATCTCATCCTCTGTCGTCCCCTTCTCCTCCTGCCCCCAATCCCTCCCAGCATCAGAGTCTTTTCCAATGAGTCAACCCTTTGCATGAGGTGGCCAAAGTACTGGAGTTTCAGCTTTAGCATCATTCCTTCCAAAGAAATCCCAGGGCTGATCTCCTTCAGAATGGACTGGTTGGATCTCCTTGCAATCGAAGGGACTCTCAAGAGTCTTCTCCAACACCACAGTTCAAAAGCATTAATTCTTCGGTGCTCAGCCTTCTTCACAGTCCAACTCTTATATCCATACATGACCACAGGAAAAACCATAGCCTTGACTAGACAAACCTTTGTTGGCAAAGTAATGTCTCTGCTTTTGAATATGCTATCTAGGTTGGTCATAACTTTCCTTCCAAGGAGTAAGTGTCTTTTAATTTCATGGCTGCAGTCACCATCTGTAGTGATTTTGAAGCCCAGAAAAATAAAGTCTGACACTGTTTCCACTGTTTCCCCATCTATTTCCCATGAACTGGTGGAGAGATGAAATACTATTCAGTATTAAGTATTAAACAATATTTTTATCAACAGTGTTTTTTAAATCTTATAGAAGTTGTTTACAAAAGCAGCTGTCTGCCTTTCACATACAAAATAAAATTCAGGTAAACGTATGTATTTGTGGAGCTTCCCTAGTGGCCCAGTGGTTAAAAATCTGCCTTGCAATGCAGGCAACATGGGTTCAGTCCCTAGCTGGGGAACTAAGATCCCTCATTCCCCAGAGCAACTAAGCCCAGGTGCTAGAGAGAAGCCTGAGCAACTCAATGAAAGATCCTGCATGCCACAACAAAGATCCTGCGTGATGCAACTAAGACCCAACGAGTTAAATAAATAAACAGACTGCCTAGGCTACTTACAAAGAATCTATTTGCCTTGCAACGCTGTACTGAAACCGTGCCCCATTTCTGTGACTGAGAGAAATTCTTGCACTTGTTTTATAAGACAGCAGAAAGGGAAGCAGCTTTTGAAACTCCCTCCTCTTGTAATATGACAAATCTGGCTGAAACTGGTAGGAACCAGTATAGCTGATTGGAGTCTGCACAGAACAAATGTGCTTATCCAATGGGTGACGTTTTGACATCTCAGCCTGAATTGCCTCATGTTACATTTGAACCCCCACTTCCAACGTGCACACGTGATTCCTGAAGAGGCATAAAAAGCAATGGTGCTTGTGCAGGAAACACTTGAAACTCACAAATTCCTTTCTACCAATAATTTCTGAGCTACCTTCTGCCCACTTACTCCTTGCTTCCAAGATAAATATCCCCCTCAATGGAGGATCTTAGCTTCGCCCCTGTCCCCTGGCTTGTCTGCCCTTTAATAAATCCTCTTCTCTCGGCAAAAGACTATTATCTCAGTGTCTGGTCTTGTGCAGTGGGCAGTGAGCCCCTGCTCTGTAACAATAACAAGGCAAGCTTTCTGTACCAAGATTGGAAGCTTCCTATAGAGAAATTAATCTTGATTTTCTTATTTAAAAGAGCGTTTGGGAGTAAAATCAGCATATCTAAGTAATGATAATAATGTTTGTAGGAAAGTTGTGTCTTTACTGTCTTTATGCATATTTTCTCATTGTGGCTTTAATAAATTTAACAGAGACTTTGAATTATATTCATACTAAAATTCACATAATAGGGATATACATAATTTTGGTACAAGCTTTTGTTTCTGTTGTCTAGGTTTCCTTAGTATATCTTAGGTACTTGATATAAAAGAAATACATTCAGATAAGGCAAGGTAATACCCAAGGCTGGTTTGGTAACTATATATTTGGCTAAGTGATACTAATAAGGAACTATTAATTTAGGCTTGGTAACTACTAACCTGACAAATATTTAAATAGGCCTTCTTGTAACTAAACCTTAAAAAAAAATTATGTGGCAAGAAGTAAATGTCATGAGAGAAGAAGGCTAAGTAATTCTTCATTGAAAGAAGAGTAAAAGTCATCATTGGGACAATTAACCAAATGGATTACGAAGGATAGTTGAAAGAATGTTATCGATTTAATTTGTTGAATTTGGTAATTGTAGAGAGATTGTACATGGAAATATCCTTACTCTTGGAATTGCCATCCTCATGCAGTCTGTGTAAAAATAAGTGATATGAGCAATGTACACTCAAATACAAGGAGGGTGGGTTGCTTACATGTCTTGGCTATTGTAAACAGTACCACAAAAAACAACCAACCAAAACGTCCATCAGCAAATGACTGGTAAAGAAGATGCAGTGCATATCTATACAAGTAAAGATACGTGTGTATATACACACACACACACAATGGAATATTACTCAGCCATGGAAAAGAATAAATCAATGTCATTTGCAGTGACATGGATCAACCTGGAGATTAGCAAACTAAGTGAAGCAAATCAGACAGAGACACAAATATACGATCTCATTTATGTGGGATCTAAAAAAATGGTAAAAATGAACTTCCTTTACAAAACAGAATTAGACTCCCAGACTTAGAAAACAAGCTTATAGTTACCAAAGTGGAAAGGTTGGGGGAGGGATAATTTAGAAGCTTGGCATTGACATGTACACACTATTATATCTTAAGTAAATAACCAACAAGGACTTAGTCAATAGCCCTGGGGAATTCTCAATATTCTGTAACAACCAGAATGGGAAAAGAATGAACAAGAAGAGATACATGTGTATGTATAAGTGAGTCACTTTGCTGTATACCCGCAACTAATACAACATTTTAAATCAACTATACTCCATTATAAAACATTAAAAAAAAAAAGATAAGAAAATATATAAGGATGGAGGAGAAGTAGAGAGAAGGGAAGGGACAAAGAATGTGGCAAAACAGTAAAAGTTGGTAAGTCTGGTTAAAGGGTACCTAGGAGCTCTTTATTATTCTGTCAAAATTTCTCTCAGTATAGAATTACTTCAAAAATCAAAGCATAATCATGGTATGGCAATATCTACCATCAGACGAAGTGAAAAATGCTTCTCACGACTTCCTCTTTTGTGACTCTGTTCCTTTTCATCCAACCTTGCATGATGTTTTTGACCACTTAAACTTATTGACGGACAGTTTTAAGAACAAAAGCTAATAAAAGAAATGAAAGCTCCAAAGGCTTCTGAGTTATTGTTATGAAAAAGCAAAGCTTTTGCAATTTCTCTATCTTGGTGGATAAGTCCTATTGCTTTTCTCAGACCATCTAAACTTGTCAACTAAAAGCTCAGATTAAAGTTTCGAGAAGGTACAAATGTTTGCTGTTTTGGAAAAATCTATTTGGAATTGCATACCTCATTATTTTTTTAAAAAGCAGTAAAATAACAACAACAATACAATTATCCTGGACTCTTATGGTGCTTACTTTATGTTTGGTATTTTAAAACATTTGGCATTTGAAGTCATTGTAAATGAGACACTTTTTGACTTGTCTTGCATTTAGTATTCTAACTGAAAACTTGCTGTCATCATAAAACATTTTTATCCTGAAGATTATTCCATGAGTGGGTGCACTGGAGCTGGAGCTCTGAGGGAAAAAAAAAGAGAGAGAGAGAGAGAGAGATTATGTGAATTCTGACATTTTTAGCCTATCTGTAACACAGACCTCTTTCACCTCTGTTTAAAAAATAGACTTGACCCATTACTAACTTAATGAGTCTGATACATTTAGTTTCTTTCTCATGATGGAATTATTTCTTGAAAAATAACAGAAGGCAAATTGAATGACTTATCTCCCACTTCATTCAAAAAAGAAAAAAAAGATACAAAGCTCAAGTGGTTTATATGATTGGAAAAACTTTACTAAATTTGATTACAGTCACACCCATATTTTCTCATAATACAAATATTTGTCTTACTAAAGTGTTTAATAGAAATTTAAATGTCAATAAGGAAATGAAGCCATAGTCAAAGAGATAATGGAAAAAATGTCTCTCCAGACTGGAAAATGAGCCTGGCATCAGAAAAAAATGCAATACTTTTTCCAATAAGAATGTGTAGTTTCAAGTCTTTCCATCAGCAGATGACTCAGATTCTCACATAAGCATACTTCACCTGTGTTTTTAGAATGCTATGACTGCAGAAATAAGGTTCAAAAATTTATAGCTAGAGCAGTTTATAACAGGACAGCATGAGGAGCTCTATAGATCAACTCCACATTGAATCGGCGAAAATTTTTAACAAAAGAAAAAATAACTCAAGTTTTCTATAAATGGTTTTAAGTGATACAGAAAATGAAGAGCACCCATTCAAGAAAGTTTGTTTAAATTCATTTTAAAAAAAAGAGAGAGAGAGAGTCTGTAGTATTTAAACCAAGATTGCTCCTTTGGGCCACCTGTCAGCAAGATGAAAACTCTAGAATAGTGTATCCAAGAACAGAGGGCTCCCTCTCCTGCTAGCTCCCAACTAGGGACTTTACTACTGGGAAGATTGAGACATCAATATGTCTCAGCCTCTCCTATTACCTACTGGTGAGGCCTAGTTCAGGGTTTGTACAGTTGAAAGAATGGCACTCTCTCCTTCTGTCCAGCCTCCATTTATAGAAGAGAACGTCTACCTACACTTAGCACCATGAGAACACTGGGCCCTTAAACAGCCACTCCCTGGCTTCTAAGACTGGTTCCATGGCAAATAAAACAAGCCAAGAAGACCTCAGGCTATTGTCCACATCCCTTCCCCCACTGAAGGATTAAAAATTAAAGACAGAGTGTCACTCTAAGAAAAGTATGATGTTCCCATTCCAGAGTCTTTGACTTGTCTCTGCAATTTCATCTAGGGTGAGAAACAGGACATACAACAAAGAGAGCCTACTGTATGGCACAGGGAACTCTACTCAATCCATGTTCTGTGGGACCTAAACAGGAAAGAAATCTAAAACACAGTAGATGTATGTGTGTGAATGTGCACAGTTGTGTCCAGCTCTTTGTGACCCTATGGATTATAGCCTCCCAGGTCCTCAGTACATGGAATTTTCCAGGCACAAATACTATAGTGGGTTGTCATTTCCTACTCTAGGGGATCTTCCCCACCCAGGGGTTGAAACACAGACTCTTGTGTCTCCTGCACTGGCAGGCAGATTCTTTCCAACTGAGCCACCTGGGAAGCCCACGGGTATATGTGTAGGTATAGCTGATTTCCTGGTGGCTTAGCGAGCAGTAAAGAATCTGCCTGCCAATGCAAGAGATACTGGTTCAATTTGAGCCAGGCAGAATCCCTGGAGAAGGAAATGCAATCCACACCAGTATTCTTGCTTGGGAAATCCCATGGACAGAGGAGCCTGGTGGGCTACAGCCCACGGGGTCACAAAAGGCTAAGACGTGACTTAGCGACTAAACAAGCAATGACAAAATACAAACAAAAAAATCAGCTGATTCACTTTGCTGTACAGCAGAGACTAAGACAACATTGTGAAGCAACTTTGCTGCATGCTCAGTTGCTCGGTCGTGTCTGACTTTGCAAATATACAACAACAAAAAAAATTAAAAACAAACAAATAAACAACAACAACATCAGCTCCTAATCTCTTTCCAAATGATCCAATATAATTTACAATAGGACCTAAAGAATTTCAAGACTAAGGATACTCTGTAATAACTGAAGGTTGAGGTGGAAAGCAATTGGGAGAAAATTCCCAGATTACTAAAGATTCAGGATAAATTGGAGGCTGGCTAATTTGCAAGAGAGGACCACTGAAGACATCTGGGGGGAGCCTTCATGGGGTCTGAATAAATATCAAACACCTTGTGGAAGAATAATTTAATGAACTTAAATATTATGTTATACAATCTGAAGATTGTATAAGTACAAGATTGTATAGTATAAGATATTATGCAATCTGAAGAACAGAGAGAAACAACAATGGAGAGAGATAAATGGAGATTCAGAGAAACATGGGACACTGTTGCTGATGGACAGGAGTTTTTGCAAACTCTGGGAGGTAGTGAAGGAGAGGGAGACCTGGCATTCTGCAGTCCATGGGGTTGCAAAGAGTGGTGCATGACTTAAGGATTGAACAACAACAACTGAATGCACCACATATACACAATAAGAGTAGCAGAGGTCAGGAGACAAAGGGAGCAGAAAAAGAAATATTTGAAGGAATAAGGCTGAAAACTTTTCAAAACATACTGAGCAAAAAATCTGCATATACGAAAAGCTTAATGAACTCAAAGGAGGATAAATACAGAGATCCACAGACACTTCATCATAAATATACTGACAGTAAAAGACAAGGAGAAACTCTGGAAAGTAGCTGGAGATGAAGGGCCCATCATTAGCCCTTTTTTTATTACACGGGAATATGCTAATAAGGATAACAGCTCTCTTCTTAGAAACAATGTAGATCAGAGGATGTATCATAACCTATTCAAAGAGATTAAAGAAACAAACTGACAGCCGGCAAAGCTATCTTTCAAAAACGAAAGCAAAATGAACACATTTGCAGGCAAAAACTGGGAGCATTTGTTGCTAGTTTATCTCTAACTTACAAGCAATATTTAAAGAAGTTCTGTGGGCTAAAAGCAACTGACTCAGATAAAATCCACATAAAAATATGAAGAGCATCAGTGAAATAAATCATATATTATAAAATACAACATAAATGCAAACTCTCTCTACCTAATGTAAAAATCAATTATATAAAATAATATGTATATAATGTCATTGGATCCATGATATGCAGAACAGTAATTTATGTATAAAATATTTGCCAGTAAAAACATGAAAGACATAGGTAGGAGCAAAGCTAAAGAAATGACTACAAATGATATGGTAATAATTATAAGAATATATTGTTGCATTTGCAACGCTAACAGATATAACATAAATATAACAAAATATCATAGAAGGATGATAAAGTAATAGTGATATATTGGAGTTAGATTTCTTCATCACACTGATATTAAGCCAATATAAAGCTGTTGCCAAAGATATAGATATGAAATGAGATACATATGGTAAGCTCTATGTTAGCCACTACAAAATGACTAAAAATAATTAAGGTAAAATGCTTCCTGGGAAAATACTCAGAATGTAAACAAAGTAGTAAAGGAGAGACAGAGGAACCCAACAAAATCCTGGAAAAACAGAACAGATATAAAATATTTTTACATTTCCAAATAAAATATAAAAAATAATTAGACCATTTTCTCACACCATAATTAAAAATAAACTCAAATGGATAAAAGATCTAAATATAAAACTGGAAATCTTAAAGCTTCTAGAAGAAAATTTAGAACATACTTTAAAATAAATTGTACCAATAATTTTTGAAACCTGTTTTCTAAGCCAAAAGAAACAAAAGAAAAACCAAACAAATGGGACCTAATTAAACTAAAATCTTCTGCACAGCAAAGAAAATCATCAACAAAATGAAAAACAACCTAACAAATGGGAGAGGATATTTCCAAATGATATGACCTATAAGGTGTCAATATCCAAATTATATAAATGACTTATACAACTCACCATCAAAAAATCAAACAAAATGGGCAGATGTCCTAAATAGACATTTTCCTAAAGAAGACCATCAGGTACATGAAATGATGCTAAACATGGCTAACCAGAGAAGGACAAATCAAAACTACAATGAAGTATCACCCTACACTTGTCAGAATAGTAGTATTAGTGTTAGTCACTCAGCTGTGTCTGACTCTTTGCAGCTCCACAAACTGTAGCCCACCAGGCTCCTCTGTCTGTTGGATTCTCCAGACAATAATATTGCAGTGGGTTGCCACTCCCTTCTCCAGAGGGTCTTCCCAACCCAGGGTCTCCTGCATTACAGGAAGATTCTTTGTCATATGAGCTACAGAGGAGTCCCACTTGTCATGATGGTTACCATAAAAGAGCCACGTATAACAAATACTGGTGAGGAAGTGGAGAAAGGCAACCTTCGTACTCGGTTGATAGAAATGCCAATTGGTACAGCCACTATGGAAAAAGAGAACAGTTTTCTCAAAAAAGAAAAAAGAATATAACTACGATATGATCTAGCAGTTTCACTCTTGGATATATATTTGAAGAAAACAAAACACTATTGAAATATTACATTCACCACAATGTTCACAGCAATATTATTTATAATAGCAACCTCACTATCCATCAATAGATGGATGAATACAAAAGATGTAGCGTGTGTGTCTATGTATACATATAGACACAGAGTGGAATACTACTCAGCCATAGGAATGAAATTCTGACATTAGCAAACATGGACGGACCTCAAAGATATTATGCTTTGTGAAATAAGTCAGACAGAGAAGACAAATTGTGTCTATTGTCACTTACAAATGGAAAACAAAAAATAAAATGAGTGAATAGAACACAACAGAAATAGCATAACAGATACAGAAAACAGCCTAGTGTTTACCAGTGGGGAGAGGAACACAGGGAAGGGCAGTATAGGGATACTGGCTTAAGAGGTACAAACTATCATGGATAAAATCAATAAGCTGTAATAAGATTATATTATAAGCACAAGGAAATTGAGCCACTACTTTATCATGGAGTATAATCCATAAAAATATTGAATCATTATATTATACACTAGAAGCTATAATATTGTAGATTGACTATACTTTAATTACAAAGAAAAAAAGAGAAATCAGCAAGAAAGATAAAAAGATTTTGGAAACTCACAGATATCTGAAATTAAAACAAGCTTAGGAATGTTATTAAATTATTAATGAGTCAAATATGATATCAAAAAAGTAAATCAGAAAATATCTTGAAATGGATGGAAATGAAGGCAAAGCATACTAAAATTTAGTCAAATATAATTCAAGAGGTTTTCACCAAAAAATTCATAACTACAAATAGATATATTAAGACAAACATATTTTTAATCTAGCGTAATTCCCTCAAGGTCCATCCAGGTTGTTGCAAATGGTGGGATTTCCTTCTCTCCTTTCTATTTACTGCAGAACAATATTTCATTATATCTCGCTCACATTTTCTTCATCCATTTATTCACCAATAGGCACTTAAGTTGTTTCCGTGTCTCAGGCAGTGAACATGTCCATACAGATATCTTTGAGTTAGTGTTGAGTTTTCCTTCCTCTGATGTTTACTGGTTTGAGCATTATTTCAGATACCTGTTAGCCATTTTTATATCTTCTTTAGGTAAAACAGAGATTCAGATCCTGTGCTCATTTTTTAAAATCACATTCTATTTTTGCCATTGAGTTGAAAAAAATTTAATCAATAATTAACCTTCTACCCAGAGACACTGGGAGAATGAGAAACCTAAAACTAAAACAAACATAAGCAAGGAAATAATAAAGATGGGTAAAATGATTAAAGAGAGAATACAAAAGTAGAGGGAAATCAGGACCAAAAGTTTATTTTTTTTAAAGAGAACAAAATTAACAAAATGTTAGTTACATTAACAAGGAAAAAGGGAAAGCCTAAAATGAGTGTTATCAACTATGAAAAAGACAAGACTACTGACAATAAAGAAAACATTGAGAAGAAACAGTATAAACAATCATATACCAATAAATGAGATAATTTAAATTGAATGGATGTTTTTAATAAAGACACAACTACCAGAACTTGCTCTAAAAGTCATAGACTTGTAACAAGTGAAGACTTGTAATTCACTTGTAACAAGTGAATTATTACTATTGCTACTACTACTATTATTATACTACTAATAAAACTACCCACAAAGAAAATTCAAATGCATAGACTTCACTGCTATAGTCTAGCAAACATTTAAGGAACAATTTATACCAATTATTGAAAAATTCTTTCAGAAACCAGAGGAGGAGACAATTCCAACTCTATCTCTAGGTGTTACCTTGATACCAAAGCCAGAAAAAGGCATCACAAGAAAGAAAAACTACAAACCATTATGTCTTATGAATAAGGCAAAAATCTTTAACAAAATACTAGCAAACTGAATCCAGTAACCTATAAAAATAATTTTACAAGTAGAATTTATTTTATCAATGCAAGTTTGGTTTAACATCTGAAAATTAATATAATATATCATATCAGCAGAATAAAACAAATTGTGTGATCCTCTCAATAGATACAGAGGGACAAACCTAAAGTGACTAATGAAAAGACTCCTGATATGTTATTATCCTATTGCTGCTATAATAAACTACAACAACATATTTATTATCTTAGGGTTCTGGAGGACATGAGCCCCAAATGACTAAAAGTCTAAAATCAAGGTGTCCATTGGATCCTTCAGGAAGCTGTAGAGGATAACTTGTCTTCCTTGCTTTTTTCAGATTCTGGAGACTGCCCACATTCTTTGTCTTGCAATCCCACAGAACTTTGACCTCTGTTTCTACCATCACACCATGTTCTTTCTCTCTGTTTCTATTACCACACTACCATCTCTCTACCTCCCTCAGTTCAACATTACTGTTTCTTCTGGTACTGCATTCTCAAGAATATTGTCTGTGAAAGTCACAGGACACAGTTCATTTGCTAAGAGGCTTCTCCACAGACCTCTTGTGGATAATCCTATCCTTATTCCTGGGTTCTGCTTAAGTGACTGAGGGGAGCCAAGAATGACACTCATAATCTCTATAAAAAGCTCCCTGTGTAGATATCCTATTTGATCCTACCAAAGCACCAAGAAAATGTTGTTCAGCTACACCTTCAACTTTCTCTTAAGAGCACACTCACTTTTATGCCATTCCTCATTATATTACTTTTTGTAAGCTTAATAGGCTTGAAGTGAAGTGAAGTTGCTTAGTCCTGTCCAACTGTTTGCAACCCCATGTACTGTAGCCTACTGGGATCCTCCATCCATGAGATTCTCCAGGCAAGAATAGTGGAGTGGGTTGCCATTTCCTTCTCCAGGAGATCTTCCCGACCCAGGGATTGAACCCAGGTCTCCCACATTGTAGTCAGACGCTTTACCGTCTAAATTTCCCCATTTCTCTAGTTATCAAGTTCTAGTTTCTTTTTGCTTAACATTTCTTCTCTCTCTCTCTCTCTTTTTTTTTTAAATCTTTCCTGTTGTATTTTACTCTAAGCAGTAAGACCACCACAGGTCACAGTTTCAATACTTTATTTGGAAATTTCCTTAGCTGAATAACTACGCTCACTGCTCGCTGCTAAGTCGCTTCAGTTGTGTCCAACTCTGTGCAACTCCAGAGATGGCAGCCCACCAGGCTCCGCCGTCCCCGGGATTCTTCAGGCAAGAACACTGGAGTGGGTTTGCCATTTCCTTCTCCAATGCATGAAAGTGAAAAGTGAAAGTGAAGTCGCTCAATCTGTCCGACTCTTAGGGACCCCATGGACTGCAGCCGACCAGGCTCCTCTGTCCATGGGATTTTCCAGGCAAGAGTACTGGAGTGAGGTGCCATAAGTTCACTGCTTACAAGTCTTTATTTCTACTTTAACTAGGTGGTGCAGTGGTAAAGAATCTACCTGCCACTGTAGAAGAGGCAGGAGACAGACGTGGGTTTGATCCCTGGGTTGGAAAGATCCCCTAGAGTAGGAAATGGCAACCTACTGCAGAATTCTTGCCTGGAAAATTTCATAGACAGAGGAGCCTGGTGGGCTACAGGCCATGGGGTTGCAAAGAGTTGGCCACGACTGAGCACACACGCATACTAGGGCACACAAGGCAATTCAACCAAGGCTTCTATCACTATGTAACAAGGATACCCTTTCCTCCAGTTTCAATAGCATGTTACTCATTTCCTTCTGAGCTCTTACCAGCAGTGTCTTTATCATCGTGTTTAGCAGTTTGTTCAAGGAAATCTGACTTTTTCTATTATGCCCCTCAAAAATCCTTCTGCCTCTGCCAACTGATCAATTTCAAAATCACTTGAACATATTCAGATTTCTGTTGTAGCAGCACTCATTTCCAGGTACTAAAAATCTGATCAGACTTCAACTAGAGAAACAGAACTAATGGTGATATATGGTAAAACATTTATTGTACATAACTGGCATACACAATTGTGGGGCTGCCAAGGCAAGTCTGAAATTCACAGAGCAGGCTGTCATAAAGGGCAGGATGGAACTCTCAGGCATAATCTATTCTACTGTCTTAGTCTGTTTGAGCTGCTATAACAAAATACCACAGGATGGATAGTTTATAAATGACAGAAATTTATTTCTCACAGGTCTGAGGGCTGGGATCAGGTATCAGCAAGGTCAGGAAGGATCCTCTTCTGGGATATAACTTCTTTTATGTTCACAAGGTGAAAGTGGGTGAGGACGCTTTCTCAGGCTTTTTTTTTTTTTTTACTGCATGTTCAGTCATGTCTGACTCTTTATGAGCCCCTGGCTAGTAACACACAAGGCACCTCTATTCTTTTATAGGGGCACTAATCCCATTCGTGAGGGTCCTGCCTTCATAACCTAATCATCTCCTAAAGGTGCCCACATCCTTGGGGTATTAGCATTCCTTGAGCATGTAAATTTTAGGGGAATAAATTCAGAGCATAGTGTACACCCACAGTTATTCAAACATTTTTTCTAGTTATTGCTGTCAAGTTATTTTATAAATGAAACTAAAGTCCATAATGAGCTGATTTCAATAAGGAAGATTATCCAAGATAATCTTGGGGATCATTCAATCAACTGAAAGGCCTTACGAAGCAGAGCAGAAGTTTCCAGAAAAATTCTGCCTGTGAAATGAAGGTGTAGTTCCCATCTGAAAAATCTAACCTGTCCTTCCTGGCAGTCTGCCCATATGGATCTCAGGGTTACAGAGCTAGCACCTACAATTTCATAAGTCAATTCCTTATAGTAACTTTTAAAATACATATCTGCTACTGGCTATTTCTCTGATTGAACCCTGACAGATGGACCTGAATTTAGATCAAAAATTTGTTTTCATAAACTAAACTAAAATCGGTTTGAATAGATGACAAATGCTTCCAATAATCAGCATCTTACTTGAATTTGACTTAGAATACTTGAGTTTTGAAGACATAAAATACCTACATGTAAAGGCCAATTCAGAGTTAGTATTATTCTTCAGAATTAATGTTAATAAAGTGATATAACCAGCTTCTGAATGGTCCTGTTTTATCATGAAAAGTAATCATTGAAACCCCTATAAATGTCTTTGAATGTTAGCAGAGAGTCTATATTTGTGTCTTACATAGACTTATTTTATTCAAAATGGTATAATGAGTCACAAAAACTCAATGCCATTTTTCAAAATAAGTGATCTAGAGGCCTTTAAAATGATCCTATAAAGATCATCTTGGATCGAGTATTTTCAAGTGAAGAACCATTTCGATCCAATGTTATTTCATGATTTTAATGAGGAAAACTAAACGACCTTTTCTAACTATTAACATTTTTCACTGCCTGAGGCAGCATAGGCTTCTTGATGGACAGTGACTAAGACAAAGCAGCAGCAAAGTTTCTTATTTTTCCTAAAGAAACAATTTAATTTCTTGTAATGAGCCAAATATAGAGAACATTAGAACTCCAAATATAAGCATGTAAACTATGATTCTATCCTTTAAGCTCTATTTTTTATAAGCAGTTAAATAACAAATTTCAAATTTTCAGATAAAATTTGAAAAACAGTAGTAATAGTGTTTAGCCATTTTAGACCAAAAAATAAGCTATTATAGATGGAGGTTATTTATTGGGGAATTCTGATGACGTCAAGATAGTTTTATGGACCAGGAAGCAAAATGTTATTCTATACAACCAGTATATATTGAACATTTTAGATAGAAAAATATGCATAAGTCTTCTGCTTTCAGATAAGACACTGATATTATATTTGTTTTTTAGGAAACAAACAACTATAATGCTAGGCAACATATCTGAGGCACTTGCTTGCAGGTCATGAACAGCAGGCAACACAGGACTATGATTCTCACAAAACGAAAAACACAAGAGATAAGTTTCATGTAAATCATATTGACCTCCTGCATGGGATGCTTTTCTGAGATGAGTAAAGGAGAACCTTGACTGAACTAAGCAGGGAGATGTTAGAGTTCCAACTAAAATGACAGGGTTCCAAGGAAAGATAAAGCCATGCATGATGCTGCATAGGACTTGAAGGCTGTTTCTCAAGTGCTGGCACAGACTCCAGGTACCTTTTATTTCTGGGCAGAGAACTTACTGATGATATCAGAAGTTATGCATCCCTGAGGAATGGATATTGGAGTTCTGAGATAGTGCAAGTAGAGTCTTTGCTCAGTGCCATATATTCAGATTAAACCCCAAATAAAGGCACGCCTAATACTATGGAGCACACCCTAGAAGGTGTGATATACTACTCCAATAGTAAAGGCCATTCCCTAGGAGTCAACCTCAAATTATTGTACATTTTCTCTAACGAAGAATATAAATCTATCAGAGAGGAGCCAAAATATCTTCTAGTAATTTCATGACCAGTGAAAACACATCTCCTCACTCCTCACAACAAGAAGACTTAATCCAGATGCCTTATGGGAGGTATATCACTGGATCAAAGCAGTTCATAGAAAGGACCAAAAGTTTCCCCAGATGTCCACATTAGGAGGCACTGAATCTGAGACACGTACTATAATATCCCCAAGGATATTACAGAAAACTTGATCATAAAGAGTGAACAATAAGGAATTCAAAAAGAGAAACATAAATTAAAATGAAACAAAACCAAAATCTAGACCTGAGTTGAACATGTCATTTACTGGGCTTAACAGCAATGAAGAGAGTAAAATAAATTTTTAGTGAAATTGAAGCCATACCAATATAAAGCCTTCAGTCTAAAGATACTTATACCTCAATGATCATTGAAGCACTATTTACAATAGGTAGAACATGGAAACAACCTTAATGTCCAACAACATGAGGATAAAGAAGATGTGATCCATATATACAATGAAACATAACTCAGCAATAAAAAAGACATAATGCCATTTGTAGCAGCATGGAAGAACCTAGAGACTGTCATAGTGAATAAAGTCATACAGAGAAAGCCAAATATATATCATTTATATGTGGAATCTAAAAAAAAAAAAATGGTACCAATGAGCTTATCTACAAAACAGAAATAGATTCACAGCTGTAGAAAACAAACTTATGGTTACCAGATGGTAAAGGGTGTGGTATAAATTGGGAGATTGGGGTTGACATATACATACTACTATATACATAAAATAGATATCAAATATGGATCTACTGTATAGCACAGAAGGCTTCCCTGGTGGCTCAAATGGTAAAAAAAATCTGCCTGTAGTGCAGGAGACCCAGGTTCTATCCCTGGGTTAGGAAGACCCCCCTGGAGAAGGGAATACAGCACAGGGAACTCTACTCAGTACTCTGTAACCTATATGAGAAAAGAATCTAAAAAGAGTGGATACATGTGTAACTGATTCATTTTGCTCTAAACCTGAAACTAACATGACATTGTAAATCAACTAAAGAGTATATAGTCAACTATAAGGAGGATATAAATCAATTAAGAAGGATAGAGTGTAAGGAGATTGAAAAATATTAAGAGTCTCAGTGACTCCTGGTATCATATCAAGTCAAATATATGGGTAATTTGATTTCAAGGTGGAAATGATAGAGAATAGGGAAAAGTGATATGCAATGCATTTGAAAGTTTATTTTAATTTATCTAACATCTAGGTATTTTGCACTAGAAAGACTAAAAATGTCTAGTCTTCCATACTGTTACAAGTAGAAGTTCAATATTTTAACTTCTGAATTGATGTTAGTTTGTTGCAATATTTTTATACCTGCCCATTTCTACCCTTCAGAATATTATAGGTGGTATACAGATAAAAAATAATTGGTGCATTTTCATAACATGCCAATATGGGATAAAGTGGGTGCTTGATGAACCAAATCTCTTTGGGCAGCAAGTGACGGATATTCTAATCTCAGTATTTTTTGCCAGTGGAAAATTAGGCCATCAATTGTCATGTTCCAAACTGTGCATGTCTTATGTACAATAATGATACTTATGACTCATGGTTAGGGGAAATCTATGTGAACTGCTTTTTCCAGTAAGAAGCAAAAGACATTTGGTGATAAGCCAAAGAAATTGCTATAAATTTGCAAATACTGTTTCAGATGGCCTTCCTGTCTTCATCCATGACATGGAGGCAAGAAGACAGTGTGACTCCAGATGTGCCCCCATTTTTGACACTAGAGTATTATTAAAAATACACTATATAAGACTCAATTCATTTCTATAAAAGTACCACTTGCAAATAGTTAACAAAATCATTAGACATTAATTATATTTTGGCTCTAGCAATTTTCAAAATAGGTATTTTTTTCTTTCTGTTCATATTACTGAATGCCTAAGACAGTGGGTCTCAGACTGTGATCCTACCAAGGTTTCTTGGTGACATCCTAGGATGCAAAGGATGACTATGCATACTATCCTATTCTCCTTGAGAAGAAAAACACAACTGAGATACTAATCTAGACAATATATACTATGGCATGGAATAAATGCAAAATTAATTTTCATTTTCTGAAATAAAATACAGTGTTCAAAGGCATTCTTGCAACAGAAGCTAAGACTATACCATTGTTTTTCATTTTTTTTAAGATTTTTTTTTGATGTGGACCATTTTTAAAGTCTTTATTTAATTCATTACATTGCTTCTGTCTTATGTTTGGGATTTTGGCCCCAAAGCACTTGGAATCTTAGCTCCCCAACCAAGGATTGAACCCACACCCACTGCACTGCAAGTTTTAACTACTGGATCGCCAGGTAAGTCCCATAGACTATACCTTTAAATGGTCAGAGAAGGCATTTACTTTGCTTATAGAGATACTTTAAAAGCAACATTTAAAAAGTCCTTGGTTAAGAGACTATATTACATTTTGTTATTAGATCTTTATTTTAAAAATATTGATATGTTTTTAATATGTATATTGTATAGTATAGTATGACTATGAAACACAGAATTAGTAATTTTTAAGAGATGATTTCATTAAAACCAATAAAAATATCAGGGTAAGAACAATATCTTTCCCTCTGACTTGGACCTGATCATCTCAAACAGAGAATTTTTTTTTTTTTTTAAGATTATATCACAGTCTGGGTCTTTAAGGGTATGTATACAGAAGATCATGGCATCTGGTCCCATCACTTCATGGGAAATAGATGGGGAAACAGTGGAAACAGTGTCAGACTTTATATTTTGGGGCTCCAAAATCACTGCAGATGGTGACTGCAGCCATGAAATTAAAAGACGCTTACTTCTTGGAAGGAAAGTTATGACCAACCTAGATAGCATATTCAAAAGCAGAGACATTACTTTGCCAACAAAGGTCCGTCTAGTCAAGGCTATGATTTTTCTTGTGGTCATGTATGGATATGAGAGTTGGACTGTGAAGAAAACTGAGTGCTGAAGAATTGATGCTTTTGAAGTGTGGTGTTGGAGAAGACTCTTGAGAGTCCCTTGGACTGCAAGGAGATCCAACAAGTCCATTCTGAAGGAGATCAGCCCTGGGATTTCTTTGGAAGGAATGATGCTAAAGCTGAAACTCCAGTACTTTGGCCACTTCATGCGAAGAGTTGACTCATTGGAAAAGACTCTGATGCTGGGAGAGATTGGGGGCAGGAGGAGAAGGGGATGACAGAGGATGAGATGGCTGGATGGCATCACCAAGTCAATGGACGTGAGTCTGAGTGAACTCCAGGAGTTGGTGATGGACAGGGAGGCCTGGCTTGCTGCGATTCATGGGGTCGACAAAGAGTCAGACACGACTGAGCGACTGAACTGAACTGAACTGATACAGTATGTAGGCAGAAATGCTCTTCAAAATCCTCACCCAGAAGCAAGTTGAGTAGATTTTTTGCAAAACATATTAATAATTTTTCTGTTTATGCATCTCCTTTTAGGAAGCTTGAAGGTGATTACTTTTACATAAAAGTGAAAACATTTACACTAAGTGAAAATAAGAGCCTTTAAGTTAATTATATATACTTGTTATCCCCTTACAAGAAATCTCAGCTGAGTGATAAAAGAAAGAGCTCATAAACCATATTTCCTTAAGGATCGTTGGTTGATGCTATTTAATTTCGCCCTGAGAATAGGAATTTAGCTGATAGCCAATTATGTTTATTTTCTCTGACTTAACGCAGACTCAGGAAGATACTCATAGATACTGACCTACACTTACTGGTAGCAAGAAAAATAAAATCAGTAAACAGAATTTATCATAAGAGGTCAGAAACAACATCCATTATTTTGCCTATTGCCAAAAAGTTAAAATAGATGTTTAAGAATAATATTATATAAAGCCATTCCATATTTTAAAAGCTAAGTCAAAGTAAATGCAGCACTCTGTGCTGGAATAAAAAAAAAAAAAAAAGTCCACATACATTTTAAAAGGACCTTCAGTTCTTCAAGTCATAACTTGGTAAGTTTTTCAGGGTTCTTAAAGTTCATTAGTAACCAGCCTTAAAGTTAATTAATAATAGCAGTAATTTTTGATTGACATTAACTTTTGCTAACAGCTGATGAGTTACTATCAATGGGGTTAAAACTGAAACTTATTCAACTATATACTTGTAGATAAATACAGAAAAATATCCCTTTTGAATATACTTATCTGTCACAGGTACCAGTGAGAAATATACATATATTTTGAAGAGTAGGTATACAAGAAATGTTACCTTTAATTTGAAATACTCTATATTCAAATTTAAATATTAAATTGATTCATACTCTTCTTAGTTATGATTTGCTCAAATGTAACAAACCCCCATAGTGTTTGGGTTATTCCTGTTGCATAGTAATTTCTTGCTGTAAACCAGTTTCAAGACTCTTCTTACGTTCACTTTGGGCTCAAGAGCATAAAATATGTCAACCACTGCTAATCTCCTCTTTTGATTTCATGACTTTACACATGGGTATCCATTATGCACTTCTCAGTAAATTTTCTACTTTGGCCTAAGATTGTCACAAATAGCAGTAATCAAAAAGGATCCATGTACTTATCAGTATCAGAAAAAGGATTAATATAAGCATAACCAGTCTGTGACCAATTCAATTTCAACTGAATTGAACAACATAAAGACATAAGTTATTTTTTGTGCATATGTTCATGATGGAGGAGAGAAAGGTAGGAGTAGGAACTTCTAATTCTTTTTTTACTCATGAATTGAAGTGAGATTAACTATTGTGTCTATATCAACATCGTCTCCTCAACTGAAGCTATAATCAGTGTCAGTATAGGGCACAACGTATGCTGATGATTCCTTCCAGCACAAGGAATGAATCCCATCTTTTCCAGACCAAAATCTAAGTGGCCAGCTGCAGAGCCACAAAACTTATAATCAGTCAACTCCAACACATATTTGTCCCTCTGTTATCCTTGAGAAATAAAAATGAATCAAAGTCCTGACTGATATTTCTGCATGAAACTGAAATACATTTAAAAATTTGTGAGGCATACTTAGTTTTTTAGTTATTGAATATTTTTGGTGAAGTGAATATCACAATATGCTTACATATAAAATCAGATCACTCCTTCTGAAGAGAACATTGCTGTACAAATGTGGCTAATGATTATCATAAATAACGAACACAGATAAAATTGTTATGAATACTTTAGAGCAACTGATCAAAAACTACTTGATAAAATAAATATATTGTAAAAACAAACAGAAATTAACTGCCTTTGTACAAGAAAATACCACTTCTCAATTTTCAACATTTTCTTCATTTGGTGAACAAGCACTTTGTACAAGCACATTTTTTTTTTTACTTTTTAGTGGAACATACGTATTGGTGTCCTTACAAACAATTATGCTTTTAATTCAATCGAACTTATGGTATTCTGTATTAACTAAAAGGTTTTTGAACTTGAAAAGCAACATATATAGTGGGAAAATTAAGATGTTCTAGGATCAGGCTAGTTACATCTTGCAATGTACAGATTGTTGCAGTGGAGTTGGTAGAAGGCTAGACTTGACGCCAATAGTGTGATTTTAACAAATGGCATAACCTTCTAGAAAGCGATACTAGTATAGTCAAGGACAAAATAAAAATTTGCCTTTGGATAAAAGGAGGGATGTACTTTCTCTCCATATGGAATGGAAGTTGGAGAAGTGAAGATAAATGGGGAAGCAGGGATAATTAGGAAATATACATCATAACTACCGGTTATTTTATGAGAAACAAGGTCATAATCTGAGGACCAGGGCAGCTCTAGGCATAAAGCTCGGAAAATGTGGTTCATAATTGGATTCTCCTATTAGACCAAGAATCTTAAAACAATGTTTTGTGAGGCCCTGGTCAGCATTACTTAAAGGACAGCCACAGTCCTTTTGGGGAAAGTGCTGAGAAGGAGGCCTCCAGGGGCTCTCCGTTCATGGCCTGTATAATTCTCTCTGATGCAACCTGTCATATTCCAGTCAATAAAACAGAAACCCTAAGGCTATTATTGAAAAAGAACAAAAATCGGTTATAGTACTTTTTAGACGAATGGTTGTGTATAAATTCAATCTAATTAAAGTATTTGTTCTTTTTTGCTGTTTATTTGCTAAGTCATGTCCAACTCATGGACATGACTGTAGCCCTCCAGGCTTTTCTGTCCATGGGATTTTCCAGTAAAGAACACTGGAGAATGTTCTATTTCCTCTTTCAGGGTATCTTCCCAAACCAGGGATCAGTGGATTCTTTACCACTGAGCCAACAAGGAGGCCCAGTTAAAGTATGCCTCTACCCAACACAAACCTTAATACCAGCAGCCACTGCCTGCTGTTTTTAATCACTTTCTCCCTTTTGCCATAGCCCAGGAGGACTGGGCCTGCTTACAGTGGAGAGAACTGGAAAGTAACTTCCTACATTAAGCAACTCAACTGCTCATGGAAAGAGTTCTGTTTATATTATGAGGTCTTGGGCCTATAATAATGAGATAATGAGAGAGTGCCATCCAAATATATATATATATATATATATATATATATATATATATATATATATATGACTTTCTCTGAGACTTACAATGATTCTTCCTTTTTTTTTTTAAATCTAAAAACACTTTAAGATTCTACGAAGGGTCAAATGATGCTTTTGCACGCCTTGCCCACTGGTACCTTTGGGAACCGCAAATTTTGTGTGTCGCTTGCTTTAGCAGAAGTGGAGTAGAAGAGATGTTTGACATGGTTGGCGATTGGAAAGGCAGTGGTTAGAATGAGTGAGGCCATCGTGTGAACTAACGAATGTACCAGTGATGCATCTTATTACATGGTTTAGGCTGTGTGGATTGAAAAGTAAAATCGGAACATGCTTGGATTTGTAGGAGAAAATGAAGTAATCAAATGGATAAAATTCTTGGAGTAGGTATAGTAAGACAAAGTAATGAGTGAAAAGCTTAAGCAGTAATTTGTGCCCCTTAATTTGAACTTGTAAGAAATTAAGCAAGAAGCATAATGACCTCCTTTAGAGAACTTAGAACAGATAGGAAGAGAAAACTGGCTGGGATATGGCAGTTGTATACCCATCAAGTTGCTTATGTACAGGCTGAATCATAGTCCACTGTCTATCAGTAAGTTGCGTCAGAGAAAAAAAAATATGTAAGAAAAAAGAATTTCAGCCGAGTGATCTAAAGAGTCACTGAAGTTCATGCTCATTAAGCAAAGTTGAAAAACCAGCTTTTTCGACTTCAGTGAAGTCACTCAGTCGTGTCTGACTCTTTGCGACTTCATGGACTGTAGCCTAGCAGGCTCCTCCATCCACGGGAGGAGGATGGAGTACTATTTTCCAGGCAATCGTACTGGAGTGAGTTGCCATTTCCTTCTCCAGGAGATCTCTCCGACCCAGGGATTGAACCCAGGTCTCCCGCATTGTAGACAGATGCTTTACCGTCTGAGCCACCAGGGAAGTCCTAGCTTTTTCCTCTAGCACAGCTTAAAGAGTAGCATTGTGTATGATATCCACCTATTCTCTTGTATGGTCCAGATGGAATTTCTATAGGAACCATAGGAATTCTATTTAAATCCTGATCCCCAGAAGTCACTGATTTTCTGAAAATGGCCATAATAATTTCCAACTTCACAGTAACCCATTCATATAATATAAACCCCATTAACAATTTTAGCTGTCCATTTAAGACAAACTGAAGCAGTTTTTTTCCCCACTGTGTTGGATATTTTTTAAATGAATATTTTGCTTGCTTGTTTGCACTAATTCACTGATGAATTTACTTGAAATGGTCAATCCAGCTGTATAATTATGCAAAGCTAATGGATTTCTTGGACTAGGTCATTAGATAATTATATTAGTTAATATTCTTTGGGTTGTAAACAATGAAAGCTGACTCTCAGCTCAGACGAAAGAGGAACCTCAATGGCAAGACATTGAAATAGTTTATGTCATCAAAGGAACAGTTGTGCAAATAAGACTTAAAAAGGGATTGAACCAGGACAGCTCTTTTTTTAGTGTTGTCTACTTAACATTTTTTTCTTAATTAAAAATACCCATGGTTCTCTCCTCTCTAGTAAGCAATTTATTTCTTCCTCCACAAAGAGACAAATAGAAAACATTATGCTTTGTGGATGATGCAGTCTTTGTTATATTAACCATTGCTACCAATGCAGTGAAAGCAGCCAATCACAATGCACAAATAAATGAGTATCTGTGCACCAATAAAACTATTTATATACACTGAAATATAAATGCCACAGAATTTTCATGTACCATGAAACACCATTCTGTTTTTAATTTTTTTTTCCATTAAAAAATCCAAAAACCATCCTTGCCTGCTGATCAGACAAAAACAAGCAGCAGGCTGGACTGGCCTGTGTATCTTACTCTGTCCACTTTTTCTCTAGAAGGCTGCATGAATGCTCAACAACTTTCAACCTCTCTGTGTTCAAAGTTTAAAATTCTGGGACAGATAATCCTATTAACTTTTTTTGAGTCAGTTTCTACTCCTTGCTCAAATGTTCTCTGCCAGATGGGAAGGGCTACACAAGGCAGACATGGTCTCTAAAAGTCTATCAAGGGGTATTAGGTACAGTTTTTTTAAAAGATTGGGCAGGGATTATTTGTAGCTAAGAAGCCCCTCAACAAAAAACCTACTGCAATAATACTATTTCTTTTTATTTGTCTTCATGTGCTGGGCTGCGCTTAGTCACCCAGTCGTGTCTTGGATTGTAGCCCACTAGGCTCTTCTGTCCATGGGGATTCTCCAGGCAAGGATACTGGAGTGGGTTGCCATATCCTCCTCCAGGGGATCTTCCCAACCCAGGGATTGAATCCAAGTCTCTCGAATTGCAGGCAGATTCTTTAACATCTGAGCCACCAAGGAAGCCCAAGAAAAACTGGAGTGGGTAGCCTATACCTTCTCCAGGGGATCTTACAGACCCAGGAATTGAACGGAGAAGGCGATGGCACCCCACTCCAGTACTCTTGACTGGAAAATCCCATGGACGGAGGAGCCTGGTGGGCTGCAGTCCGTGGGGTTGCTGAGGGTCTGACACGACTGAGCGACTTCACTTTCACTTTTCACTTTCATGCATTGGAGAAGGAAATGGCAACCCACTCCAGTGTTTTTGCCTGGAGAATCCCAGGGACGGGGGAGCCTGGTGGGCTGCCGTCTATGGGGTCACACAGAGTCGGACACGACTGAAGCGACTTAGCAGCAGCAGTAGCAGCTCCCGCATTGCAGGCAGATTCTTTTCCAGCTGAACTGCCAGGGAAGCCTATTTGTCTTCATACTACTAAGTAAATGTATATATTTAGTAGGTAGGGACTTGGTTAATCAGTGCATCCACACTTACACTTTGGCTCTTTATGTTTTCTTTACTTTGAGGTAATAAAGAAGTTTCACAGATGGGATGATAAGAGGTCCAAACAATACATAAATACAGCCTTTCTTTGAGATATTCCAAGCTCCATGAGATCTTAATTTAAAAATTTCAAAAGTTTAAAAAAAATTCAACTGCTTAAAGATGTTTAAAGCTTCTTCTTACATGAAAACATTGAACTTGTGGAGAATGACAGAGAGAGCCTTTATCAGTTTAGTTCAGTCACTCAGTCATGTCCGACTCTTTGCGACCCCGTAGACTGCAGCACGCCAGGCTTCCCTGTCCATCATCAACTCCTGGAACTTGTTCATACTCATGGCCATCAAGTTGATGATGCCATCTTTCATAATCTGACCTCAACATACAGTAGTATTCTGTCAACACGCACTAGTATTCCGTCACCCAAGATATGTTCCACGTATCTGCCCATGTATCTGTTTGTGCTTAGTTGCTCAGTCATGTCTGACTTTTTGCAACCCTATGGATTGTAGTCCACCAGGCTCCTCTGTCTGTGAGAGTTTCCAGGCAAGAATACTGGAAACTATTCTTGCCAACCCTTCTCCAGGGCATCTTCCTGACCCTGGGATCAAATCCATGTCACCTGTGTCTCCGCCACTGCAGGCAGATTCTTTAACAATGAGACATCTGTGAAGCCCCCACATTCCTGCCCTACTGTTCTCTAAACAGACCGTACACAGCTTTGTATCTTGCAGCAAAATCCATCCAAAACACATTTTCTCCTTTTTACCTGAGAACTCCTGCTTGGAATTCCTTAATCCACACAGTTGTTTCCCATCCTCTGTGCTTTTAAAGCAGTTAGCGCTTATTATAGATTTATCACACCTGCCCACATTTCTTTGACCTATTGAAGTATAACTATTGGTTTAAACTTTTATTATTTGCTTCCCCTTTGGTCTTTCCCACGCATATGCATTTTGATTAAGTACAAGATGCTCTTACTTCTACATTGTGCCATTAACACCCTCCCGTCTTAATCTGAGTTGAGATCAGTTCAGTCGCTCAGTGGTGTCCAACTCTTTGTGACCCCATGGACTGCAGCACACCAGGCTTCCCTGTCTATCATCAACTCCCGGGCTTGCTCAAACTCATGTCCATTGAGTTGGTGATGCCATCCAACCGTCTCATCCTTTGTCATCTCCTTCTCCTCCCACCTTCAATCTTTCTGAGCATCAGGGTCTTTTCCAATGAGTCAGTCCTTCATATCAGGTGGCCAAAGTTTTGGAGTTTCAGCTTTAGCATCAGTCCTTCCAATGAATATTCAGGACTGATTTCCCGTAGGATGAACTGGTTGGATCTCCTTGCAGTCCAAGGGACTCTCAAGAGTCTTCTCCAACACCACAGTTCAAAAGCATCAATTCTTTGGTGATCTGAATTCCATAATAACAAAAATAATTATT
The DNA here is from genome assembly GCF_032452875.1 of Bos javanicus. Taxonomy (NCBI): domain Eukaryota; kingdom Metazoa; phylum Chordata; class Mammalia; order Artiodactyla; family Bovidae; genus Bos; species Bos javanicus. Next base: position 14,725,836 of record NC_083875.1, on the reverse strand, counting down.
GACAATATTTGGAATTATATTTGAACTACCTAAAAAATAAGAAATAGGTCATTTTTCCCTGCCTATAGGCTTCAAGTTTAAAATGAATGTGGGTTAATGACCTTATTTTTGTATAACCTATTGCAGTAGGCATAATTCTAAAATGGCCTCTAAGATTTCAATCTCCTCCTATACACATTACATGCATTACTGCTAGGTTGGCCAAAACATTTGTTAGGGATTTTTGGTATCATATTAGGGAAAATCCCAAACCCACTTCTTGGCCAAACTAATACATCCATTTAAGTGTGAGCTCTACCTGTGAATATCAGGTATTATCATTGTTATGATATGTTACCTGAATAAAGAAATTCTGCAGATATACTTAAGATCCTTATTTAGGTGACTCTGATCTAGTAAAAGAGTGATATTATCCTGGGCAGGCTTGCCTTAATTGAGTGTGTCCTTTAAAAGAGAGAGATCTCAGAGAAATGTACTTATGCTGGCCTTGAAACAATGAATGGATAAATTACAAGTATACTGAATAACTAACTGTATTCTTTTGGCAAGAAAATGATCCAGAAACAACCAATTCTAATTTTATTATACAATTCTCCTCTATTGTTTTCTTCCCCCCAGTATCTTGACATTACCACACACACACACACACACACGCAGTAAATGGGATATCATTTAGCCATAAAAAACAGGTAAAGCCTGTCATTTATGACAACATGGATGAAATGGAAGCACATTATGCTAAATGAAATAAACCAAGCACAGAAAGACAAATACTGTATATGTGGAAACTGATGGGGGAAAAGGCCAAGTTAATAGAAATAAAGAGTAGAATGGTGGTTACCAGATGCTGGGGGGTGAGCAGAGGAGATGGGAAGATGTGGTCAAGGGTACAACCTATCAATTACAAAATAAAGAAGTTCAGGGGATCTAATGTATAGTATGGAAATCACAATAATACTGTATTATAGACTTGAAACTTGCTAAGAGAATAGATCTTAAGTGTTTGAGACATACACACACACACACACCCACACACACACAAATAACTACGTGAGGTGATACATGTGTTAACTTGATTATACTAATCATTTCACAACATGCATACATATCAAATCTACATAGTGTACACTTTAAATATCTACAATTTTATTTACCAATATCACTTTAGTAAAGTTGGGGGGGGGATGGAAAATGAAGCCATTTTCCATTTTCAATAGGCTCTGTGAATGGGACCAGGTAGACAAAACCAACGGACAGAAACTGTCTCAGGGAGCTGTATATTAAAGGACTACATCTAGGAGCTACAACTGCATCTGATTTATTATAATAAATAATCACTATGCAGATGGTTATAAGATTTGGGTCACTGAATTAGTGATATTTAGCTTTGATTTTAGACTTTGAGTTGGAAATAATGGGATTTAGACTTAGATGACAAGATATGGGATTTTGAGCCAAAAATGTGATAGAATGAGAGTCAGGAATTTTGATAGATGGTGGAAATATTTTGCATGTGTGAAGTATGTGCATCTTTGGGGGGAATGGAGGGAGATTGTAGTAACCACGATTCTGTAGAGCCCCCAAGATTCCCGCCACCTGATGTATGTGTTTTATATTATCATCTTCCCTTGAGTGTAGACAAAATGTGTGGATCTGATGAAATATTGCTCTAATGATAAGGTGACATGGAAAAGGTAAAGGAATTTTCACATGCAATTAGGTCTTTAATTAGTTGACTTTGACCTTGAAGGAGATTATCCCAGGTGGTGCTAGTGGTAAAGAGTCCTCCTGCCAATGCAAGAGACATAAGAGACGAGGGTTTGATCCCTGGGTCAGGAAGATTCCCTGGAGGAGGCCAGGGCAACCCACTCCAGTATTCTTGCCTGGAGAATCCCATGGACAGAGGAGCTTGGTGGCCTACAATCCATAAGGTTGCAAAGAGTTGGACGTGACTAAAGTGATTAGGCACAGCACAGCACAGCACATCCATAGTGGGGCTGACCTAATTAGGTAAGTTTTTTTAAAAGAATAACATCCTTACTGATGTAAAAGAAAAGAAACAACCATGTCATGAACTGCCTATGGAGGGGCCACGTGGATAGTTTCTGAGGGACGACTGGAGCTGAGAGTGGTACCTGCTAAGTCACGTCAGTCGTGTCCGACTCTGTGCGATCCCACAGATGGCAGCCCACCAGATTCCCCCATCCCTGGGATTCTCCAGGCAAGAACACTGGAGTGGATTGCCATTCCCTTCTCCAATGCATGAAAGTGAAAAGTGAAAAGTGAAAGTTAAGTCGCTCAGTCGTGTCCGACTCTTCGCGACCCCAAGGACTGCAGCCTACCAGGCTCCTCCGTCCATGGCATTCTCCAGGCAAGAGTACTGGAGTGGTACCTAGCTGACAGGAAAAAAAGGAAATATCAGACGTCTAGGTACAAGAAATTGAATTTTGCCAATAACCACAAGAGCTTAGAAGAGAACCCTAAACACCAAAAAGGAATGGAACCCCAGCTACCATTTTGATTTAAGCCTAGTGAGAGCTCTGCAGAGGATTCAGATAAGCAGTATTCGAACTTCTGACCTGCAGAAACTGAGATAGTGTATGACATGTGTGTTCAATCATGTCCAACTGTTTGTGACTCCATAGACTAGAACCCGCCAGGCTCTTCTGTCCATGGAATTCTCCAGGCAAGAATACCAGAGTTGGTTTCCATGTCCTTCTCCAGGGGATCTTCCTGACTCAGGGATCAAACCCACATCTCTTGCCTCTCCTGCACTGGCAGGCAGATTCTTTACCACTGAGCCACCTAGAAAGCCTGAGATAATAAACAGATGTTGTTTGTGGTATCACTTAAGTTTGTGATAATTCGTTGCATAGCATAGAAAGCTAATACAACTGTGTTGCAATTACTAGTCTCAGTTCTCAGATGCCAGCCTGATGTGCTTGTTGACAGTATTTTATAATCTATATCTAATTGTAAGTTTTACCAAGAAAATTTCGTACACATTTGCATAATTCCCTCACCAGTAAATTGAATACATTGTTCCTCTCACTCATTCCTTTATAGGAAAGCTCAGGTCTTTCTATATTCATTGTCTATTCATTGTTTCTATCTTTGCACTGAAATTAGTATTATTTTTCATTGTTGTCTTTTTTCTTCACAATCTGATAAATGTTTATGTTTGTTTAACTGTTAATCAAAAAAAAAATATTAGAACTTTCATTTGTATATGAGACTATTTTATGTCCCTGTTGCATAGAACAACTAACTATATTCCCTTAGCAGGAAAAAGATCCAGAAAGAGAGTCAATTCTGATTTCATTATACACTTGTCCTCTATTAGTTTTCTTCAGTATCTTGAAACCACTAACTGTGCCTGAGTTCATTTCACCAATTATTGCTTCAGCCAAAAAGCAGGAGCTAATATCCTCAAGCACCAAAACATTTCAAAATTCAAATATATAAAAGAATGCCTATTACAAAATGATTCACAAAAATAAACTCACAAAGTAGAATAATTATATTACAGTTATAAACCATCTTTTCTGAGATTTTAAATAAAGCTATTCTTAAAATATCCATAGAATAAGTATATCTGAAGGATATTTTTTTAAAAAGAATTACATGTGATTTTCACTAGAATATGTACTTTAAATTTCCTTAAGCATTAATAATGGATATTAATAGTTACTATAAAAATGAATGACATATTTTAAGATTGAAAATATTTCTGTAAAAGAAGGTACAGAGTCTGGAATGGTAATTATCATTGTTAGTAAAATCTGGAATTTTCTGTTTGTTTTCTTAAGGTGGCATGGATTGGATCATGAGGAGAACGCACAGTTCCAAACATTTTCTGACATATACACGTGTGAGATTGTTAGGGTGAAACCAGAAGAAGATTTATTAAGGCCCATAATTCTTCCCACGTCAAGGGGAAGGCTACTGGTGAACCCCATCAGTAATGGCAGCCTTGCTATCCCTAAGGCAGTCCCATGACAGCTGTCTTATCCTTTTCTTGAGGTACTAGGATTTTGTGTCCAATTACACTAGGTTTTACTTTGATCTTGGGTTCTAAGTCCCATTTTCAGTCACAGCATCTTAGATCTAATTGCCTCCTACCCCTATCCTAAGGAGCATGGTGAAGTGCTGGTCTGACCAAGAGTTGCTTCTAGTCTCACTCCTTGAATACTGATGACGGCCTGACTGGGTCTCATGTCTGAGTCTGAGCTGATTCTGCGGCTACCTGCTTTGTTGCCCAGATCTTAGTCCTGGGTCTCCACTTCCATGTGGCTGACTTCTCTCTGTAACACTCACCTCACATACATTTTCATCCATTGTCTCCATGTACCACTAACACAAGCAAAAAATTCTGATTAAATTTATGGGGACTTAGGAGGAATTTTAAATAGTGAAAAAATATTAGAATCAAATTCCAAGCTTCCTAACCTTGCCTTAGGTCAATTTTCCTTGCAAGGTTTCTCCCATATTATTTTCCTTTTCTAGGTAAGACTTCATATCCCTGATATTTTAAAATACTGAATAGTTATAGTTTTCATTCTCTGTCTTCTGCATCCTGATCTCAATCCACTTAATTGATTTCAAAATGCACTAATGAGTTTGGCTTGCAGTCTGTAGAAAAGTTTCCAGATCAAGCCACAAAGCCCTCACCTATCATGACAAAAAATATTTTTTCCCCAAAATATCCAAGTCATCTGCCTCTGAAATGAATCCAGCTGCTGTATCTAGAATGTAGAATTAGTAGATATATTATTAGAATATTAAAAATATTTTTCTTTCTTTTAGATTACTTTTATTGTTGGATTTGTTATTGTCATTGTTGCTGCTGCTACTATTATCATGGTTACTACCACAGGGCTTCTTTGGTGGCTCAGATGGTGAAAAATCTGCTTGCAATGTGGGAGACGTGAGTTCAGTCCCTGGGTTGGGAAGATCCTCTGGAATAAGGCATGGCAACACACTCTAGCATTATTTCCTGGAGAATCCCATGGACAGAGGAGCCTGGTGGGCTGTAGTCCATAGGGTTGCAATGAGTCAGACATGACTGAGCAAATAAGCACAGCACAGCACCACAGCTCGTATCTTTACGAATATTTACCATTCATTATGACACCTGATTCCACATCAAAACTTAGGTCTCTGATTGCTCCACTGTTTTAAGAAATCTGTAATTAGCAACAATACTAGGCAGCCTCTAAAATGGCTCTTAATGTTTCCTGATTCCTGGTACTTATGACCTTGTATAATCTGCACGCTCCCCCCCATCCAAACCCGTGCATTTAAAAGAGAGTGTATGGCCCACTTCTAAACACTAGAATACAGCGATAGAAAACAAATGTCACATCCAAAGTCAGGTTACAAAAGACTGGTTTATGTTTTGCTGGCCTTCTCTTGCTCTCTTACTTCTGACTTTGATGGAATCCAGCTGACATTTTGTGAGCTGAGCTACAGAGAGACCCAATGGAAATGACTGAGGCTGGCTTCCAGCTACGAACCACAGGCTGAAGTTCTCAGATCAATGGCCTACAAGAAACCAGTTCCTGGTAACAACTCTGTGATTGAGTTTCGATGTGAATTCTCCCTCAGCTGAACCCTGAGATGATTATCAGTTCAGTTCAGTCACTCAGTCCCGTCTGACTCTTTGCGATCCCATGAATTGCAGCAAGCCAGGCCTCCCTGTCCATCACCAACTCCTGGAGTTCACTCAGACTCACATCCATCGAGTCAGTGACGCCATCCAGCTATCTCATCTGTCATCTCCTTCTCCTCCTGCCCCCAATCCCTCCCAGCATCAGAGTCTTTTCCAATGAGTCAACTCTTCACATGAGGTGGCCAAAGTACTGGAGTTTCAGCTTTAGCATCATTCCTTCCAAAGAACACCCAGGGCTGATCTCCTTCAGAATGGACTGGTTGGATCTCCTTACAGTCCAAGGGACTCTCAAGAGTCTTCTCCAACACCACACTTCAAAAGCATCAATTCTTCGGTGCTAGCCTTCTTCACAGTCCAACTCTCATATCCATACGTGACCACAGGAAAAACCATAGCCTTGACTAGACAGACCTTTGTTGGCAAAGTAATGTCTCTGCTTTTGAATATGCTATCTAGGTTGGTCATAACTTTTCTTCCAAAGAGTAAGCGTCTTTTAATTTCATGGCTGCAGTCACCATCTGCAGTGATTTGGGAGCCCAGAAAAATAAAGTCTGAAACCGTTTCCGCTGTTTCCCCATCTATTTCCCATGAAGCATTGGGACCAGATGCCATGATCTTCGTTTTCTGAATGTTGAGCTTTAAGCCAATTTTTTCACTCTGCACTTTCACTTTCATCAAGAGGCTTTTTAGTTCCTCTTCACTTTCTGCCATAAGGGTGGTGTCATCTGCATATCTGAGGTTATTGATATTTCTCCCGGCAATCTTGATTCCAGCTTGTATTTCTTCCAGTCCAGCATTTCTCATGATGTACTCTGCATAGAAGTTAAATGAGCAGGGTGACAATATACAGCCTTGATGTACTCCTTTTCCTATTTGGAACCAGTCTATTGTTCCATGTCCACTTCTAACTGTTGCTTCCTGATCTGCATACAGATTTCTCAAGAGGCAGGTTAGGTGGTCTGGTATTCCCATCTCTTTCAGAATTTCCCACAGTTTATTGTGATCCACACAGTCAAAGGCTTTGGCATAGTCAATAAAGCAGAAATAGATGTTTTCTGGAACTCTCTTGCTTTTTCCATGATCCAGTGGATGTTGGCAATTTGATCTCTGGTTCTTCTGCCTTTTCTAAAACCAGCTTGAACATCAGGAAGTTCATGGTTCACGAGATGATTATAACCCTAGCTTATACCTTATGTGCAGCCATGGGAGAAATTCTAAGTAAGGGATTCAGCTACATGGTGTGTAGACTTCTGACCAACAGAAGCTCTGTTGTTTCAATCTACTATGGTTTGAGGTATTTAATTATGCAGCAGTAGATAACCAATAAAACATTGCACCTAACTGATTTTTTTTCTCTTTCATGGCTCTGTAACTCCATATATTATCCCATCAACAGTAGTGTCAGTTACAATAGTAATTGATATTTATTTCTCCAACTAACCTATAAGACATTAAGCAGAATAGGAACTGTCCTGATTACTTCTGTGATCAGCTTTGTATTCTGTCACTATCCCCTCAGAACTCTACCAAGTATGACTTAGTCAGTTAACAGGAATCCAGTAAATATTACAAAAAAGATGAAGTTGTCTAATATGTATCAGCTATAATAACAGTACTTTCTTCTCAGATACCTGATATGAGGAACTGACTCACTGGAAAAGACCCTGATGCTGGGAAAGATTGAAGGCAGGAGGAGAAGGGGACAACAGAGGAAGAGAAGGTTGGATGGCATCACTGACTCGATGAACATGAATTTGAGCAAACTCCAGGAGTTGGTGATGGGCAGGGAAGCCTGGTGTGCTGCAGTCCATGGAGTTGCAAAGAGTTGGACATGACTGAGCAACTGGATTGAACTGAATGACTCAGAAATTGGACAATGTGAAAAGAGAAAGAAAGACTATCTTGCTACCTATTTTAGATTCATAGGATAAAGAAATAAAGAGAATGTTTTCCGATGTGAGAGACAGAGAAATGTCATCAGATAAAAATGGCAGTGTAGAGTTTAATCTCGAAGTGAAGAAATCTGAATCATATGGTACAATTCAACTACTGGTAGTTCTCTAATGTTTTTTAAGACCACCACTTTTGTCAGCATTCTGAGATTGAGTTATGTACTTGTTAAGCATCTGGTTTCTTATGTTCCAGATGTCCTGCTAAGGTTATAATTATTCTCTTCTCAGTCCTGTCCTTTTAGTCACTCCCATATTAGATTTTAAGAATGATTCACAATGATACAGAAAGGAAAATGGATATTCAAACGATATGGTTTTCTCAGACTGACACTGCATCTGCTTCTACTGGAACCCTGTTTAGCAAAGTAGTTTAAGGTCTGTCAGCTTCTCTTTCTAATGAAAATTCCCAGGAATATAATCACTGACGCTACTAAAAGCAGCAGCTCCATGTTGCTTCTTGTGATGAGTTTCATTTCCTCCTCAATTCCTGATCAGTTTCATCTTTCACCACACATTTCAGTATTGCTCTTTAAGCACTATTCAACAATTGTCCCAATAGCTGAAATCTATTATCAGACTTCTCTCTTACATATTCTGATTCTGTAGGGTATGTATGTTTGACAAATTTCAAGGTGAGTCTTACTTGCAGGGAAGTTTCAAAATCACAAGACGACAGCTTAAAACTAAGACCATGCTGAAACTATCTAGAAATAACAAGGGTGCTATGTAGTTTTATCAAATAATCTATTTCAAGCCATTTAAACTTTGAATCTCTTTTAACTCTACATAATTGAAAAAATCCTAGAAGGTTACATTTTAATAGTCACAAGACTAAAATTCAATGCATTTATTCTACAGGCACTATAGCACTTTGGGATACAGAAGAGTCAGACATATTCCCTGTCCTTGAGGAGCTCAACCAAGACAGTTGAAATCAACGCGGAAATGGAGATAAAATCCTTCAGATAAAGGAAAATCAGAAGTACTAAAAATTTCATGCCAGGGTATGTGATCCAAACCATGTGTAATCATGGTAATTACATCTAGATTTCCTAAAATCTAATGCAAAAATAAATAGATAAAATCATATACTTTTCATGGAAGGAGGGGGAAACTAAGGTCCTGTGGAACTGATCTTTATCTCACCCTAGACACTGCAAGGAGTTAAATTCTTGGCTTTTTTTTTAAATACAAAGAATATTAAATGACATATGTTGTACTTATAATGAAAGACAGGGTTATTCCTGATGGTTTCAACTCTTATCTAGGAAAAAAATGTCAGCCAGGAGGAAGAACAGTGGTAAAGAGAGAGTTAAATACTGAAGAGTAGGATCTGTTTTAAAAGGTGCTTGCAAGTCATGTGTCTGTAATTCAGCCAAGCAAACATACTTATTACACGCTAATAAGCTTGTCAATAACAGAAGTTGATGTGAGCAGAAGATCAGAGGCTTTACTTTGTAAGTGTCTAACCCTGAATTCTAAAAAGCGACTCTGACATTAGCTTTAACCGTACATTTTGCCAAGTGACACATAATTATGATCATTATAACATTAGGCTGTGTCATTGTCTCTATTTAAAATTTACAGGATATGGATGGCTTTTTGAGTAAAATTCTCTGAGCATATCAGTAAAATGCCCACTGACTTTTGGGATGTAGCCATGCCCTTCACATAGTGTCATTACAGAGAGACCTTATTTCACAACCAAATAAAGATTCAATGGTGAGTCTCTACCAATGGTTTATGAAATCTAAATCTTGGATTTGCAGAGGTACAGTATTCCCATAGAGTACTTTGTGCAAAATGGATTGGAAATCTGCTATGGTCTTACATCTCTTTGACAGTCAATTTTGTGCCTTATTCGCAAATGTAGCACTTGGTGTGAAGTCGTTCGCCATCAATGTTACAAATCCTAATGAAGTGTTTTACCTCCTACCAGATTTCAGTGGGGAAGGCTTTCAAATGCATTTCCATTTATACATGCCTGCTTTTTACTCTCAGTGCACAGTGAAATCCTTCTGAATAATGTGCTTTATTTTCTATTTCCTTTCTTTGGGAATGTGTGTTGAAAGACAGAAAGTAGATTGGTGTTATAAATGCAAAGAGAGAAGCAATTAAGTCATAAACAATTGGGCAGGCTCTGCCTAATATAGATGTATTGTTATAAATCAGCGAGTCAACTTTGGGATTTTGTTCTCCATGCCACTGGTTTCAGTTTTCTATCAATGTTGAGGAGGCAAGGACTCTGTTTTCTTTTTTTTTTTTTTTTTTTGCTAGACCTCAAAAACAATATATACAAGCTTGTGTGCTAAGTCATTGCGATCCCATGGACTGTAGCCCGCCAGGCTCCTCTGTACATAGGATCCTCCAGGCAAGAATACTAGAGAGGCTTGCCATGCCCTCCTCCAGGGGATCTTACCAACCCGCATCTCCTGCATTGGCAGGCTGGTTATTTGCCATTAGCGCTACCTGGGAAGCCCTATACAAGCCTGTAGTTTCAGTGTTTTAGAGCTCTCATTCTGTATTTTTCATCTTTCAAGCTGAGTGCCATCAAGATGCGTAAAGTTTAGGTACTAAAGGGAGAGTGTTAACTAAAAAAAAAGATAAATTGTGTCAAAAAATAGTTATAAATGTAACAGAAAAAATTAAAGCTACTTGTTTTGCTTTCAGACTAGTCAGCATAATTTGATATAATGATAATAAGTTAACATTTATTTACATTAGTTTGGTAAACAACAAAGGCTTGACAATTATATATGTGACTTCTATCTTTCAATATTTTCAAAATAAGTTACAACGTATCTTAATTGATTGTGAACATGATTTTGATTTAAACTACCATATTTAGTCACTGATAAAATGGCACCCCACTCCAGTACTCTTGCCTGGAAAATCCCATGGACAGAGGAGCCTGGTAGGCTGCAGTCCATGGGGTCGCTGAGAGTCGGGCATGACTGAGCGACTTTACTTTGCTTTTCGCTTTTATGCATTGGAGAAGGAAATGGCAACCCACTCCAGTGTTCTTGCCTGGAGAATCCCAGGGACGGGGGAGCCTAGTGGGCTGCCGTCTGTGGGGTCGCACAGAGTCAGACACGACTGAAGCGACTTAGCAGCAGTAGCAAAATGATTTTATCACCCAGCACTAGTAACATTTAAAACCATGCTAATAAACCACGAGTTTTAGCATTTATTCATTTCTATAATTATTGCTATCATCTGAAAACTTACTAAGGAAGGCATGTATCTTTGGCCTCTGTTGCTACAAGTATGATCAAGATGTAATAAAAATGCTGACTGCAGATTTCAAAGCAATTGGTATAATATTATACCCTTGGGTTTCAAAGATAATAATAGCCCTAAACTCTCTGCCAGGAGCTGTCCTAATTGCTTCTTTGTCATTTTATTGCACATTCTCAAGGTATCATTATACTAATGAAGAAAGTAAGCCCTAGAGAATGACTCAAGGTCTCCAACACATCCAGTAAAAAGACAAAACAAAACAAAACAATCTGGGATTTAAATCCAGGCAGCTTGCCCCCAACATCAAGTCTGTATAAGTGCTATCATCTGCCACCTCTCCCGTTCCCTCAAACCCTTACCTAATATCCATTACTACAGCTTCAGCAGTGAAGGCAAGAAGGAATGAAAAAACTTACAAGCTGGGATCTACTCAAGCACTGTTAGTTAGGCTTATTGGACTGCCTTGTAGCAATGATGAATGAGCTTTAAAAAAAAAGGAATTATTTTTAATAAAGCACTGGGACAGCAACTCATAATAAGGCCCTACCATCTTCCCCTTGGAGAAGGCAATGGCAACCCACTCCAGTACTCTTCCCTGGAAAATCCCATGGACAGAGGAGCCTGGTAGGCTGCTGTCTATGGGGTCGCATAGAGTCAGACACGACTGAACGACTTCACTTTCACTTTTCATTTTTTCATGCATTGGAGAAGGAAATGGCAACTCACTCCAGTGTTCTTGCCTGGAGAATCCCAGGGAGGCGGAGCCTGTTGGGCTGCCGTCTATGGGGTCGCACAGAGTTGGACACGACTGAAGCGCCTTAGCAGCAGCATCTTCCCCTTAACGTATTTGTGCAGGCACAGAAAAGCGTGAAAACACACAGCATTTTTAATAGATCATATATACAGGCCATTTATTGCCGTGATCTCTGAGAAATTTTATCAGCCATTGAAAATAGCTGAATACACATGACCTTCACATCACAGGACTGGTGTAGAAAAAGGAGGAAGGGGAATATAATATTCCCATGGACAACGTGCTATGGATTCTTATTTAGTCTCAGCTCTTCTGGTCATTAGATATTGTCAGTAGTTTATAGGGTCCATAAAATAACTGAAAACAAAAAGAGTATCATCCATAAAATACAAAATAAAGAAAATAAAGTGCAAAGTTCAAAAATACACAACTAAAATATTTGTATAATATTACATATGAATGAGTTAGAATTTAACTGCATTTTTAACACACAACAAGTACATAAGCTATATTTATGCGGGTAGGAAGACTAATAGAGTGGCCATGGATTCCTGGAGACATCCTTGGATTGAATAAAACTTTGCCAGATTCTCAGCTCCTGATTCTGCCCCCCTTAGTTCCTCACACTCAGTCCTGCTGACCTCCTGTCCTACAGGCTCAGTATCACTGTTTCCAAGGTCAAAGGGAACTCACAAAACCAGAAAGAAAGGCACTCTCATCTTCTCTGAAATTTGGCAGTAATTTTAAATTATTCTGGAATGGGGTAGAAGTGGTTTACTGTATGTAAAAGAGAGAGCCAGTGGGAGTTTGCAGAATGACTTAGGGAACAGAAAGCTAGGCTCTGTGATAACCTAGAGGGGTGGGAGGGATATTCAAGATGGGAGGGAGGTAGGAGGGGGTTCAAGAGGAGGGGACATTTGTATACGTATGGCCATTTCATGTTGATGTATGGCAAAAAAAAAAAAAAAATCACAATATTGTAAAGTAATTACCCTCTAATTAAAAATAAAATAATAAAAAAAAGAAGACAAAACTGCTTAGAAGCTACTAGGCCCAAGATGGTAGAATATTTGGCTCCCAGACTTAGCAGCAGCAGCAGCAGACCTTGAGCCTTAGTATAAGTACATTGTAATATATTAGCATGTGCTAAATAACCCATAGGTGCCATGAGAGTTCAGAGGTCCACCAGGAAAGACCAAAAGGTGGGTGTTGCCTCAATTCCTGGAAATCCCAGCCCTCTCTTCAAAATAGTTATCCTTTGAAATTACTCAACTCATAAAAACAAATACCCCCACACCTCAGGCTCCCTCTCACTTTCTGAGATGGATCCCATTCTGTCTATCGAATGTGTTTCTCAATAATTCTTGAATTCTTTCCTGTGCAAAGCCAAGGGCCCTCAGTTGGCAGTCCATTCTAGGGACTCACTTGAGACTTGATACATGACTATCCTCTGGTGACCCATTTTTCCTACAAAAATCCTTGGCCACAACTATGCACCACATCAGAACTAAGCATTGGATTTCAGCTATAGCTGACAATTTGATTTTTTTCTTTTCTTTTTTTTATTTTTCTTTTTTAAATTTTATTTTATTTTTAAACTTTACATAATTGTATTAGTTTTGCCAAATATCAAAATGAATCCGCCACAGGTATACTGACAGGTCCACAATAACACAGCTTCTCTGAAAAGATCAGTGCTAATATACTGTTAACTCTTGTGCTCCAAGTCCCTCACTGTGTCCCAATCTATAATCAGGATGAAACTTCTTTGGTGATCTCTAAGTATTATTTGGATGGCCCATCTACCACCAGAATATCGTTCCTCTTACTTGACCTTTTACCTCCTATAGATTCAGAACATGACCCCTGAAGTTCTGTTACACCTGGGCTAGAGCGATTCACAAATCACTTTAAGGTTCAGCTGCTGCATTTTGGATCTCTGGAGATCTCCATTCATCTAACTTATTATGATGGGAGAGGATGGTCATCCTTATCCAGATGAATCTCTGGTCGGCCAGGCACAAAGGCATTTGTAGCAGAAGAGCAGATTCTAAGCTTTATCTATTTCTTGACATAACTTACCATAAGCAAAAAGCAGGATTTCCTGACACTTCCCATGATTATACGAACTGAACTCTCTTTTGTAGATGAAGTTGAAGATACATGTCTTCATTCTCCTTTTACCACATTTTTGGGAGCACATCAGTCATTCTGCTCTATTTAGTGAGAGGCATACTCTCAAGATTTTTACTAAGTTCTTGAGAACATAAAATTTCAAACAGTGATAGCTAAGGCTTCTTTTCTTTTTTAATGGGTAACACGGTATTGTATAAAGTAATCTTTTAAAATGTTTCTTAAATTTTATCAGGCTTGGAATTTAGAATGACTTCCTAGATCAATGAATCGTGATTTTTTTTTTTAAAAAGAGGAGAGGAAAAAGAATATTTAAAAACCCTTGAAGCTTTGAGTTACCACAGTTGTGGAGGGTATAAGGGTATACCAATATATACTTCCAATGAATATTCAGGACTGATTTCCTCTAGGATGGACAGGTTGGATATCTTTGCAGTCCAAGGGACTCTCAAGAGTCTTCTTCAACACCACAGTTCAAAAGTTACCACAGTTGTAGAGGGTAATAAGAGTATAAGGAATACTGGGGTAAAGAGACTTCAAGAGGAAAAACAAGTCATTACCTCATAGCAAGGGTGAAATATGGGCCTTGAATAGGGAAGATATTTCTTATATACTTTCTTAACTGAATTTCTTGCCCTTTTTCATTTCTTACATGTGGCCATCAGTTCAGTTCTGTTCAGTCACTCGGTTGTGTCCAACTCTTTGCCACCCCACAGACTGCAGCATGCCAGGCCTCCCTGTCCATCACCAACTCCCAGAGCTTACTCAAACTCATGTCCATTGAGTTGGTGATGCCTTCCAACCATCTCATCCTCTGTTGTCCCCTTCTCCTCCTGCCTTCAATGTTTTCAGCATCAGGGTCTTTTCCAGTGAGTCAGTTCTTTGCATCAGGTAGCCAAAGTATTGGAGTTTCAGCTTCAGCATCAGTCCTTCCAAAGAATATTCAGGACTGATCTCCTTTAGGATGAACTGGTTTGATCTCCTTGCAGTCCAAGGGACCCTCGAGAGTCTTCTCCAATACCACAGTTCAAAAGCATCAATTCCTCAGCATTCAGCTTTCTCTCAGATTTTCTCACAAAAATCACATGTGGCCATTATATATCCTTTTTGTCATAGTGATTAATTGGTAATTTAGAGTGTTATAGTTAAGGTAGCAAAGGGTTATAGTGAAGAGTTAAGGTAGCTTAGAGGATTATAGTTTATGGTAGGCAAGATTCAAATGGCCTAAACACACAGAAAAGCTGTATCTTTATTATTCAGTTCTCCATTTTGGCTTAGGATATAAGTCTAAATAAACAAGCAATAAAATTGGATAGACTGTCTATGTACTGCAGAGTGTGGTTAGTTCAGGGTGTAAGTAAAAGCATAGTTATAAGAACGTTGACCCGAGGCCCTATTTTCCACCCACTTGTATTCTTTTCTAGTTTCTTTAAAGTACAAAATATTATCAGTAGATATTGATACGAGGTATGCTGGCCTCTGGTTATTTTATACCTCAGCAGAGAGGATACTGCTGAGATGATCACTGTTGTAGCAACTCTGTCCTACATAAATGCATCTAGACTTTCTTACACATTTTTTATGTTCCCAGAGAACTGGGCTGACCTTACGAGCTTTTTAATCTTGTGTGTGTATGTGTTGTATAAACTCCAAGGCCACTGCAAAAACCTGTAACTATAATTTTTTCAAGGCAGTATTATTTTCAAAAATCAAAAAAAGCCTTCTTATAAATAAATTAACAGCAGAAATATTTCCCTTGCACAGTTCTGAGAAAAGATTTCAGATGAATTCAGAAGAAGCTGATCAGAAGAGAAGTAAAACAATCAAATAAACAATCATAATAGAATTTTCTCTATTCGTTAACATCATGTGGCAATTTAAACATTTCATACAAGAAAAGTTTATATGTTTATCAGCTGTTTGTGGTAAATACTTTGAGTTTCTTTCTTTAGGGGGCAAATGCCTTTTTGCAAATGATTTCTTTTTAATACAATAAAAAATAAAGACTGTAGGAAGCAAAAAGATGAAAAAAAGGGAACTATTTCATGTGTATTATAAATTTAGGAGATGCTTTATATATATATATAGATATAGATTTATATATAGATATAAATCTATATCTATATCTATATATATATCTTTAAGACAATTTTTGTAAAACAACTTTTGAAACACATGTTTTAAATATGCCTTTTGAGTCATTCTGTATCTTTAAATATTTCTAAGTTTTAAGACAATGTATAAGAGTGTTTGTTATTTGCTATATTTTGGAAACAAAGAATTTAATTAAATTTTTATATTGAGGACTAAAACTGTGAAAGAAATGTATTATTCTAACTTTTCTTCATTTAAAAAAATAATCAAATGTCACTCTGCATTTCTTTCTAGTTTGTCTTTTTCTCTTTGGGCATCTTTTCCATTTTTTTTCTTCTGTAAGATTTGCAGAAAATGTCATGAAGAAAGAGAAGAGATCTTGAGACCCTTTAGAAACAATTCAGCAATAATTAATAAAACATACACACTTTTTATAACTGGCTAAAGTTGATAATTAAGCAAAAACTCTCAAAAATTCAAGTGGAGTTTTGAAGTCATATACATTCTGAGAGGAGAATGAATTCAGTATTTTGGATTTGAAATTCTGAAATATGAAACTTTTTCTTTTCATTCTATTTTGAAGTTTCTACATAAGTCCTACTGCTAATATTCAGAATACATTCTCAATTATTTGTTTCTGGCCTAATGTGGGACTCATTTCTTAACCACAGTATGTACTAACTGACAGAACCAGAGCTATGTCTGCTAGTGGATGAATAAATAAATGATATTTTAAATACCTGGTCTGCTAAATTGGAGAGAGATGGAAGAAAAGGCGAATTGCACTGCAAAGAGAGAAGAGTAATTCACTTAACAATGAATATAAGAAAAGTAAAAACCACTGCAGATGGTGACTTCAGCCATGAAACTAAAAGACACTTGCTCCTTGGAAGAAAAGCTATGACAAACCTAGACAGCATATTAAAAAGCAGAGACATTACTTTGCCAACAAAGATCTGTCTAGTCAAGGCTATGGTTTTTCCAGTGGTCATGTATGGATGTGAGAGTTGGACTGTGAAGAAGGCTGAGCGCCGAAGAATTGATGCTTTTGAACTGTGGTGTTGGAGAAGACTCTTGAGAGTCCCTTGGACTACAAGGAGATCCAACCAGTCAATCCTAAAGGAAATCAGTCCTGATAATTGATTGGAAGGACTGAAGATGAAGCTCCAATACTTTGGCCACGTGATGCAAAGAACTGATTCATTGGAAAAGACCCTGATGCTGGGAAAGATTGAAGGCAGGAGGAGAAGGAGATGACAGAGGACGAGATGGTTGGATGGCATCCCTGACTCAATGGGCATGTTTTGAGCATACTCTCGAAGATGGTAGAAGGGCAGGGAAACCTGGTGTTTTGCAGTCCATGGAGTCGCAGATAGCTGGTCATGACTGAACATTTTCAGCAACTGAACAACAAATAGAGAAAGAGGTTAGAGGAAGTGATGATAAAAAAGAGCAAAAATATGATAAGATATAGGACAAAAAATATTAAAGAAGTGCCATCGTCAGTAAAGATGGCAGAGATCCTGTTTAGTTCAAAAGTCTATGGAAGTTTGGTGGTGTTCTCATCACCCAGTCTTCTGTAAGATAGTGCAGTTGGCCTCTGAACAACAGGGAGGTTAGGGGCACCTATCCACCACACATTTATCCTTGCTTTCTTTGTCATTTGCTTTCATATCCTTAGAGTCAACTAATCATAGATTCAGGAAACCTCAAATCCTGTAATGCCGTAGAATTAACTGGAAAAAAAAAAAAAAAGTGTGTAAGTAAAGTAAGTGGTGCTTCATAGTTCAGACTCATATTGTTCAAAGGTCAACTGTAACTCTTATTTTGAGAGACACTATACTATAATATGGGCTTCCCAGGTGGCACAGTTGGTAAAGAATCTGCCTGCCATTGCAGGAGATTCAAGAGATGTGGGTTCCATCCCTGGGTCAGAAAGATCCCCTGGAAAAGGAAATGGCAACCCACTCCAATATTCTTGCCTGGAAAATACAATGGACAGAGGAGTCTTGTAAGCTAGTAGATTGCAAAGAGTTGGACACGACTGAGTACATACATGCACACATGCAATAATAAGTATTAGTTTGTGGAAATCCCGAAAAATGTGTGTGTTTGTGTATATATGTATGTACTTATGCATGTGTATGAACATAGAGTTTAATTTTGCTTATCTAAGTATAAAAACATCAATGTATAGTGACTGTACCAAAATTTTTGCTAATTTTATTTGTATTACTAAAAAAAAGAAATAAAGATAACTTTAAGGGAGTAAGTTGCAATTTAAAGCAAATACATTATCTATGGCCATACCACCCTGAATGTGCCCAATAGGGTCTAAAAAAAAAATATGTTGAAAACCCAGATTTTTTTTTTATAACCTAGCTAATTATATTTACAAATGTATGTCAAATATTTAGAAAGGAATATGGAAGATAGCAATAACAACAACAACAAAAAAAATACTTAAGAAAATCCAGTACTATGCAACATTTACAAAGAAGGCAGAGAACTATGCACATGTCTATAAAACATGTAAATCTATCATTACTTTAAAATAACAATTTAAAACAGAGGAAATAAGAGTAGACCTACCTTTTTAATGCATAGCTGGACTTCAAAGTAGGAGAATTCACCAACAATGTATGCCAAGTTCAGAGTGCTTATGATAGATGTTTACACAAGAAGAGTTTAAGCCACAACACCAGCCATGTAGAGAAGAAGCATTCAACTGTCACAGAGAAATTACTGGAAAGCTAGTGAGAAGAAATTCTGTTCATTTGAAAAGGAATGCAATTCAATGAGGATTGCTATGTCTATGAGTATTTCCCATAAGTTTTGGAAAACTCATTAAGGCTGTGATCAAACTTAGGATGTGAAAACACTAGGGAATTCTCCTTTCAGATGACTAAATAATGATAATTCAAATTAAAATTTTCAAATAAATTGTCATGCTATAAAGTAAAACATCACAGCCTCAAAAAAAAATTAACTTTTCCATGGACTATAAATGCACAGAAGTAAACTAAAGATGGAGTAGCAGGGCACTTGCGTAGCAGAAATTGAAAAACTTATATGAGCAGCAGAGGTGTGAAACAAGACTGACTACTTGAACCACAGAGGCTGAAAATAAGTGGAAAACGCTGCCCATGGCTAGAGCTGACATCAATCAGTGTACTTGTGGTTGTAGGAGAAATCATCGCAGAGCTTGAGTCAAGTTACTCTCTGGTTGGATAAATAGAGCTGGAATATCAACAATATTACTGTGAGACAAATTTTAGTCACTGATAGAACACCTGAGTCTGGGTTAGAAGGCACCAACAATATAGAGCAATCGTGTTTTAATAAACTCACAGAACAATCTCTAAATGTCTTTAAAACCAATTAGCTCTGTAAACTATAAAATGAGAGCATAATAGTCCTAGGAACAAAATAAGATATTAACAGCAGTTATCTATAGATTAGAATTATATAGACACGGGTTTACAACACTTAGACAGAGACCATTGTTTAATTGTTTTATTTGTTTTATCGTTAATTTGTTTTATTGTTTAATTTGTTTTATTGTTTAATGCTATTATCAGGCTTTTATATTTGTAAATAACCATATAGGTGCTTATATACTTGATTTGGCCTCTCGGCATGCTTAGAGAAAAAATTTGCCTACTCTTGGTATACGAAATAGTAAAGGACATGCAACTTTGACCAATTTAGAGGAGGAAGTCATCAAATCTCCTGTTAAATTTCCAACATTTCCAACAAAACAACTAATCCAAGAGTTCTAAGTAAGTAGAACCTGTAATTCACCCCCTAGTGTCTGCACTTTGTTACATAAATTAATAAAAAAAAAGGATCAGCTCCAAATCTGGATGGTATCAATCGTTTTATTTTCAGTCAGTTCAGTTCAGTTCAGTCTCTCAGTCATGTCTGACTCTTTGTGACCACATGAATCGCAGCACGCCAGGACTCCCTGTCCATCACCAACTTCTGGAGTTCACTCAAACTCAAGTCCATCGAGTCAGTGATGCCATCCAGCCATCTTATCCTCTGTCGTCCCCTTCTCCTCCTGCCCCCAATCCCTCCCAGCATCAGAGTCTTTTCCAATGAGTCAACTCTTCGCATGAGGTGGCCAAAGTACTGGAGTTTCAGCTTCAGCATCATTCCCTCCAAAGAAATCCCAGGGCTGATCTCCTTTAGAATGGACTGGTTGGATCTCCTTTTAGTCCAGGGGACTCTTAAGAGTCTTCTCCAACACCACAGTTCAAAAGCATCAATTCTTTGGCACTCAGCTTTCTTCACAGTCCAACTCTCAACATCCATACATGACCACAGGAAAAACCATTGCCTTGACTAGACAGACCTTTGTTGGCAAAGTATTTTCTCTGCTTTTCAATATGCTATCTAGGTTGGTCATAACTTTCCTTCCAAAGAGTAAGCATCTTTTAATTTCATGGCTGCAATCACCATCTGCAGTGATTTTGGAGCCCCCCAAAAATAAACACTGTTTCCCCATCTATTTCCCATGAAGTGTTGGGACCAGATGCCATGATCTTCGTTTTCTGAATGTTGAGCTTTAAGCCAACCTTTTCACTCTCCACTTTCACTTTCATCAAGAGGCTTTTTAGTTCCTCTTCACTTTCTGCCGTAAGGGTGGTGTCATCTGCATATCTGAGGTGACTGATATTTCTCCCGGCAATCTTGATTCCAGCTTGTGCTTCTTCCAGCCCAGTGTTTCTCATGATGTACTCTGCATATAAGTTAAATAAGCAGGGTACAAATGTCTTCAGAAGCAAAGTAAATACCTCTTCTTTCACTTGATACAAAGTTTATATACTTGGCAGATTCAGGTGATCAACTGCTAACACAGATGTCATTGATCTTGACTTCAGAGAGCCTACTGATTCTGTTTTAACTTGGCATACTTCAACAGGTCAGGATAATCTAGACACCACACTTAGGTGGCCACATAACTGGTTAATGCCCAAAGTATTTTCAGCGTAAGATGCTGGCTAGAAGAATTTAATATGCATTTATTTCTAAAGGAAAAGCCTCAAGCCTTATTTTAAACATTTCTACCAGTAGAATCTGGATAAAAATACAATTTGCTACATCTGCAAATTAAACCAAAGATGAGGAATATAATATAGAACCACACTGTGGCTAATTAAACTTCAATTTAAAGTTAACATAATTTAACACAATTAAAAATTCAGTCCTTCATTTCTATTAGCCGTATTTCAAAAGCTCAATAGCTGCATGTGTTAGTGGCTACCATTTTGTATAGCACAGACTTAGAAGATTTCCAGCACTGCAAAAATGTGTAATAGACAGGGGAGTTATAGAAGATAAACTAGGATTCAGATTGAACTTCATCCTATCTAGAAGCAGGATGAAGAATCAGCTAAATACAAACTTGCTGCCTTAGCTGATAAAATACATCTGACTTTGCCTATGAGGTAGTGAGTACAGTTTTGAATGCATTTAGAGTACTTTTGGTAAATACCTATGTGGAGATGACAAATAAGTGGAGAAATAGCATAATGCTCAAATGTCTGATGTCAAAGACAGAAATAAATATTAACTTCTAGGTTTTTGCTGAAATTGTGAAATGATTTTACTGATGACCAGAATAGAGATCTTTAGTTGCTACATCACATCCAGCTCTTTGCTATCCTCCACTATCCATAGTTTGTGGCTAGACCTTTGAGGGACACTGTGTCAGTCACTTACTAATCTCTGATACTAACAATATCATAGAAAGCACTGTAGCTAGTTAAAGGAGAAAAATATTAAGAAATTAAACTCAAAAAATTATAGGTGACTTCTAGAGATTCAGGCTTAGAGATGATGCAGTCAAACATTTCCTGACTATATCATGGGAATGAACCAGCAAAAACTCTGTCACTGCAATTGGCATCACTGGCACCAGCCAAGGAGGTGGAGCTCTTTGTCTTGTGTTTGTAGGGTGGGTGCTTGTAGGGTGGATGCTTCCAGCTCCATTCTCAGCCAGCCTTGTTCCTCACTTCCCAATTAAAGTCCCTATGGATGTACTTGACCTGGCAGAGCCTAATTTCCATGTCTGCTTTGGCTCCTGGAGGCAAACAGCTGACTCGTTGGAAAATAGCCTGATGCTGGGAAAGACTGCACGCAAAAGAAAGAGGGGGCAGCAAGAAGGTGAGATCGTTTGACAGCATCACTGACTCAATAGACGTGAATTTGAGCAAGCTCCTGGAGATAGTTGAAGATAGAGGGACCTGGCATGCCACTCATGCCACCCCAGCTCATGGGGGCGCAAATAGTCAGACACGACTTAGTGAATGAACAACAACAACAATGCCTTCTTAGCTTAAAAACCAAAACAGGGTTTTCCTAAAATCTACCTTAAGGATGCACAACTCATACTGTATGAAGTGTACCAAAACATGGGATGCATTTTTAAAAACAGCCAGAAATCTTGACTGAAGTTCATGATAATATGGATATCCTCAGCAAAGGAAGAGTACACAGCTAAACTACCTAAAAATTGTCAGAATCAAGAAAGTCATGGGACAAAGGATTTTTAGAAATGAAGGGTGACCACCTATGTCAAATGCAATAGGGAGACAATTGAAGAAACAACTATTTTAAATTTAATTTTGTAAAAGATGAACCAGTTGATGTTAACTCATGAGCTTTGTGTGAGAAAATGACAATGTTATATGAAAATTAACTCTGGTAAAAAGCTCATTTCACTTGTTTGTCAGGTTACTGGATTAACAAGCCATCTACCTTGTGGTGGTGGCACATTACATGAATTATCTAATTGTAACTATAGATCAATGGAACAAAATAGAAAGCCCAGAGATAAATCCACGCACATATGGACACCTTATCTTTGATAAAGGAGGCAAGAATATACAATGGATTAAAGACAATCTCTTTAACAAGTGGTGCTGGGAAATCTGGTCAACCACTTGTAAAAGAATGAAAATAGAACACTTTCTAACACCATACACAAAAATAAACTCAAAATGGATTAAAGATCTCAATGTAAGACCAGAAACTATAAAACTCCTAGAGGAGAACATAGGCAAAACACTCTCTGACATACATCACAGCAGGATCCTCTATGACCCACCTCCCAGAATATTGGAAATAAAAGCAAAAATAAACAAATGGGACCTAATTAACCTTAAAAGCTTCTGCACATCAAAGGAAACAATTAGCAAGGTGAAAAGACAGCCTTCAGAATGGGAGAAAACAATAGCAAATGAAGCAACTGACAAACAACTAATCTCAAAAATATACAAGCAACTCCTACAGCTCAACTCCAGAAAAATAAATGACCCAATCAAAAAATGGGCCAAAGAACTAAATAGACATTTCTCCAAAGAAGACATACAGATGGCTAACAAACACATGAAAAGATGCTCAACATCACTCATTATCAGAGAAATGCAAATCAAAACCACTGTGAGGTACCATTTCACACCAGTCAGAATGGCTGCGATCCAAAAGTCTAAAAATAATAAATGCTGGAGAGGGTGTGGAGAAAAGGGAACCCTCTTACACTGTTGGTGGGAATGCAAACTAGTATAGCCACTATGGAGAACAGTGTGGAGATTCCTTAAAAAACTGGAACTAGAACTGCCTTATGATCCAGCAATCCCACTGCTGGGCATACACACTGAGGAAACCAGAAGGGAAAGAGGCACGTGTACCCCAATGTTCATTGCAGCACTGTTTATAATAGCCAGGACATGGAAGCAACCTAGATGTCCATCAGCAGATGAATGGATAAGCAAGCTGTGGTACATATACACAATGGAGTATTACTCAGCCATTAAAAAGAATACATTTGAATCAGTTCTAATGAGGTGGATGAAACTGGAGCCTATTATACAGAGTGAAGTAAGCCAGAAGGAAAAACATAAATACAGTATACTAACGCATATATATGGAATTTAGAAAGATGGTAACAATAACCCGGTGTACGAGACAGCAAAAGAGACACTGATGTATAGAACAGTCTTATGGACTCTGTGGGAGAGGGAGAGGGTGGGAAGATTTGGGAGAATGACATTGAAACACGTAAAATATCATGTAAGAAACGGGATGCCAGTCCAGGTTCGATGCACGATACTGGATGCTTGGGGCTGGTGCACTGGGACGACCCAGAGGGATGGTATGGGGAGGGAGGAGGGAGGAGGGTCTAAGATGGGGAACACATGTATACCTGTGGCAGATTCATTCTGATATTTGGCAAAACTAATACAATTATGTAAAGTTTAAAAATAAAATAAAATAAAAAACTCAACATTCAGAAAATGAAAAAAAAAAATTATCTAATTGTATCTCCGCTTCAAACCATATTTATTTCCTTTGTATAGATAAAGCAAACTGAACTTCAGAGACATTAAATATTTTGCCCAAGGTAACAAAACTGGTAGGTACTAGAGCTGGGCATCAAAAGAGAATACAGCAGCTCCAATGTTCATTATCTTTCCATTGTGTTTTGCTCCCTAATATTATTAGGCTTTGACCTCAGCAGGCTGTAGGACAAGTATAAAAGCATCTGAAAGAACAAAAAAAGAAAAAAACAATGTGCTGGATGTTAAAATAAGTTAACTGACAGATAAATGAACAACCAATTCCCAGAGAGTACTTATCAAGTTAGATCAATTAATAAGATAATATTAATTAATAAGATAAACTATTTGGTTCTCTGCATATGTTGCTGTGTTTTTACAATAACAAAGTTGAAAATTTGGAGATAGCATGTTTAATCCTGTTACTGTTGTTTTTATTTTTATTTTCACATATACTTCTAATTTTGCTATTCTCCTTCACTTTACTTCCTGTTTCTGCTGTGTTGACTTAAATCATAGCTTTGATTTAATTCCTAGTTTCATCATTCAGTACAAATTAGTTGACAGTCTATTGATTCAATCAATGAATGATTATTTACTGCTCACCATGTATCAGGTCTTTTTCTAGGTGCTGGGAATATAACTAATGAGCAAGGTAGTTGCAGACTCTGGCTTCATGAAGTCTGGGTTTCTAAGCTAATGTTTCTTCATCTATAAGGTGGAAATTGTACTCCACACTTAAAATTTACTGTGAATGAATAAGCAGATGCATCTAAAAATATTAGCATAGTGGTGGCTAGTTTATTTATTTATTAACTCACTAATTTACCCATTACAACCACTGTTTCTATATGCTTATGTTGTATCTTGGCAATTTCTCCTAACTGTTATGATTAAATATTCCTGACAACCTATTGGTCTAGTACTCTGATTATGGTATTCCTGGGTTGCCCTATAAACTAGATTTACTCATGTCTGTTGCATATTCTTTTTACCCCTTGATGAACTTCTTTGAAGGACTGGTATGTCTTCCTTTGACCTAATAGTAAATTCTGATGCCTTTCATCATCTGCCTCCATAAATGCCCCATTTTTTTTTTCTGCTGGATCTACTCCATAGGTTCACAAAGTTTTGAGTACACAGGATTCACCCAGGGAACTAGTTCAAATGCAATTTTCCACCACCACCTTCAATTGCTGGATACCGATTATTGGAATACATTCTTACTAAAGAACAAGGCTTGAGAGATCCAAGACTTAGATAATTATAGGTTATTATAGGCTGAAATGTATCCCTCTGAAATTCTTATGTGGAATCCCTAGCCCACAATACTTCTGAATGTAAGTGCATTTGGAGTCAGAGCATTAAAAGAAGTGATCAACTTAAAACAAGGCCATTAGGATAATCCCTAATCCAATCTGACTATGCTGCTGCTAAGTCACTTCAGTCGTATCCGATGCTGTGCGACCCCATAGATGGAAGCCCACCAGGCTCCCCCATCCCTGGGATTCTCCAACCAAGTACTGGAGTGGGTTGCCATTTCCTTCTCCAATGCGTGAAAGTGAAAAGTGAAAGGGAAGTCGCTCAGTCGTGTCCGACTCTTAGCGACCTCATGGACTGCAGCCTACCAGGCTCCGCTGTCCACGGGATTTTCCAGGCAAGAATACTGGAGTGGGGTGCCATTGCCTTCTCCGATCTGACTATGGTGCTTACTAAAAGAGGGAACTTGGACGTCAGGATGCACACACAGAGACAAGAGGACATAACAAGAAGGTGGCCATACACAAGCCAATGGAAAGAACCTCAGGAGAAACCAAACCTACTGACACCTGCATCTTGGACTACTAGCCTCAACATAAAAAAAAAAAAAAAAAAAAAAACTGTTGTTTAAGCCAGACTGTTTCTGGAAATCTAAGCAAACTAATATATATGATAAAATTTATATATAGTAAATAAAGAGTACATGTACTTTCCCAAGTTCAATGAACTCAAAAAGAAGTAGAAATATGATTCAAACATAGATCATTTAATCTAAGTAAACTTTTTTTTTTTTTACATTATGCCACATTGGCTCACATAAACAGCAATACTATTGTCAGGTTATTAAAGGTAACTCTTGGCTAACAGTGAGACTTTTAAGATATTCTCAAGGGAAATCATGGCATTTCCCATACAGAGTTGCACATGTGGCAGTTGAGTAAGGATGAAAGGACTGACAAAACGATCCATCATTCAGAGTTCATCCCTATAATCCTAGTCTATGGTTCAATGTTCCCCTCTAATATCTGCTAGTCATACAGACTTCCTCTTTAAATTTTCCAACTGATGCGGTTACTTGTCAGTGAAAAAAGAGCTGCACTGATTTTCAACTGTTTTATTTCTTGTCTTGAAATCATCAGAATGAAGAGGGTAAGACCAAAATCTTTTCTGTAATCTGTGATGTAAATTTCATCTGCCTGTTTTCAGTCATCACAGTCAGTCCACAGTCTAAGTTGAAAACTGATTACCAACAGACAATTTTTTATTATAACTCATCTAACCTTTACTGTATAAGAAAAACTTATCTCTTATCTCACTTTTTGTGTGTGTGATGTGTTTTGGGATTGTAAAAACATCCTTGAGATTTTCCTATTTTTGTGGGCGTCAGTATTTTCAGAGACATGATTCACAGAGGATAGAATTATTTTCAAGGAGTATGAAATTCTGAGTCTGCAGCCTCAATAAGACAAAGGTGAAGAAAAGGAATAAATGAAAATCTCTTTATCTATAATGAACTTCAAAAGGCAAATTATAAATAACTCAGAATTTTTACCCAGTTATTACATAAGCTTACATTATGCTATTCAAGTTCATAATCAAAATAATGAAGGTGAAACCTTCTATTAGAAAATAATACATCCTTCAGATTAAGACACTGCACTGCACTCAGTTGCAAAAATAAAATGTCCTAATGAAGCTAAAGTTGTGAGATTAATTGCTGTCATATAGTCATTTTTAATGAAGAGTAACAATTGACTTGACAGGCTAATTATTATAACATCCTGGGTCCACAGCATGCAATAAGAGTTATAATGTACCAGTCAATCAAACTCTTTCATTTCTGTTACTGTGCTTGAAATCCTCAACTTTCTTTGTTTGTCATATTAACTAGATGACATATGGAAATTACTAAAGGTGTTACCCTCAAGAGAGAACAGAAACATGAAATATTCTGCTCATATTTCTACTGCAATCGATGTTGTGAGATGGCTTTGGCTACACTGAGGAAAAACTCTTCCCAATTTTATAATAATATTATATTACCATGGGGCATACTGACATGGAAATTTTGATAAGAATCACTAAAGCTTAGGGCATTCCATTGTTAGTATAGGTTCTTGTAGAATAGGGAGAGATTAGAAAAGTTTTAAAATAAACTCCCTAATTAAAGGAATGTTAGAAGATACTATAATATGTAGAAGTTATTGCTGGTGTTGCTAGATTGTTTTAAAAAATTTTTTTCAATCACTCTATTCTTTCTCTCTATAAAGAGTTAGCCACAAAGTCATGTCCAACTCTTTGCAACCCCATGGGCTGTAGCTCTCCAGGATTCTCTGTCCATGGAATTCTCCAGGCAAGAATACTGGAGTGGATAGCCATTTCTCCAGGGGGATCTTCTGGACCCAGGGATTGGGGACCCAGGAAACAGGGTCTCCTGCATTGCAGGCCAAAGAAAGTATATTTTCTGGGGAATGTGATTTTTTAAGAGCTTATGTTTAAAATCTATTACCTGAATGTGTGTGATTCTTCCTTTTAATGCATTTCAGCCTTTCTAATGTACCTACTCGATCATGTTTGTATATTATCCTCACATTACACTGAGAGATCCTGCCATCAAAATATACAAAGAAATCTACAGTGAAAGGAGGAATGTGAAGCAACTGGTCCAGAAGTCAAGCACGTGAAAAGACAGAAATTGAAAATACTGTTTAGCAATGCAGTGTGGGTGAGAATTCAAAAATGATTTTCAAGATGTCATTGAGATACTACTATGAGAAAACAGTGCCAAAGTACTTATACGAGGTGTCTGTGCATCATATCTGATGAGAAGAAATTGAATTTTGTGCATCATCTAATCTAAGATGGTGTCAGTTGTAAGAGTACCACTACCAACTTTACTGACTCAACACTTTCTTATCATTTAGAAATTTTATAATCATTGGAAGACCTTTCTACACATATTCTAATAAAGATATTTATCACATACCTTTTGGTTAGATATCTATAAGAATAAAAGAAAAAATAACTGATCAAATGATTCCTAAAATTTATATCCAACTCAAGTTTTCTGAAATATTCTTTGACTTGATGTAAAAAGTGTCTATATGGTCTTCACAGTATTGTTCTCTGGGACACCAAGACAGTTGGTAATGCAGCATTTTTAAGAGTGCTAACTATTGTCTTGGTTTTTAATGTATGTGCTCAGTCACATCTGATTTATTTGTCATCCCATGGACTGTAGCCCACCAGGCTCCTCTGTTGATGGAATTTTCCAGGCAAGAATACTGGACTGGATTGCCATTTTTTTACTCCAGAGGATCAGGAATGGAACCCTCATCTCTTTTGTCTCCTGCACTGGCAGGCACATAATTTACTGTGTCACGTGGGAAGTCCCACTGTCTTTGTTATTTTCTCCCAAGTTTCTGGCGATTCTTTATCTGTTGACACTACTCTTTGTTCTTTTCACTAAGAGATATCAATAGGTTCAGTTAGTTCCGTTGCTCAGTCATGTTCGACTCTTTGCGACCCCATGGACTGCAGCACGCCAGGCCTCCCTGTCCATCACCAACTCCTGGAGCTTACTCAAACTCATGTCCACTGAGTTGGTGATGCCATCCAACCATCTAATCCTCTGTCATCCCCTTCTCCTCCTGACCTCAATCTTTCCCAGCATCAGGGTCTTTTCCAAGGAGTCAGTGCTTTGCATCAGGTGGCCAAAGTATTGGAATTTCAGCTTCAGCATCAGTCCTTCCAATGAACACCCAGGACTGATCTCCTTTAGGATGGACTGGTTGGATCTCCTTGCAGTCCAAGGGACTCTCAAGAGTTTTCTGCAATACCACAGTTCAAAAGCATCAATTCTTTGGCTCTCAACTTTCTTTATAGTTCAACTCTCACATCCATACATGACCACTGGAAAAACCATAGTTTTGACTAGATGGAACTTTGTTGGCAAAGTAATGTCTCTGTTTTTTAATATGCTGTCTAGGTTGGTCATAGCTTTTTTTGCAAGGGGCAAGCAGTCAACAGGTTATCAAATAGCAACCAAAACTCCTATATCTTTCACATTTGTATCCGGACTGGAACATGGCGGGGTTGTCTTTGTCTACTCAGATAATAGGAATAGTAGCCAAGTTTCTGCATGAACAGAGCATAACTACATCCCAATGTCACTAGACCAACAGAGACCATATTACACCACTGAAGGATAAGATGTAGCTCAATTTCAGATATTAAAATGTGAAAAACAATGTCACAAAGTTGAAGAACATAATAGGTTTCACCAGGGTTATTCCATTCTTGTAAACAATTCTAAAACATATCCTTTTTCTAGAAACAACTAAGAAATAGAGTTTCTGTAGCTATTCCATTTTTCTTGCTCAAAATAATGAAATGAAGAAAGATGGGCTCTATCATGGGGTAGAACATAAGATACCATTTACTGTAGCTCACAGAGTTCTAGTCATTCTCCCACATGCAAAGGGTATGATTAGTCTTCATCAAAATAAAGCTCCTTTAATTGGAAATTCAGATCCAAGACAGTACTTTAAAATGATCAAATCATGTTATTGGATGGTGGTACATGCTTATCTGGAGCTTCCCAGGTGGCACAGTGATAAAGAATCTGTCTGCAATGCAGCAGACATGGCTTCGGTCCCTGGGTCAGAAAGATACCCAGGAGAAGGAAATGGCAACCCACTCCAGTATTCTTGCCTGGGAAATCCCAAGGATGGAGGATCCTGGTGGGCTATAGTCCATAGTGTCGTAGTCAGACACTAATGAGCAACCGAGCACACACACGTGCATTATCTACCAAATAATTGAAGCATGTACTTCAAATAAGAATGAGGGTAATGGATTGGTTTGATTCTGATTATCTATCTCTAATCTCTTCTCTTTAGGCTGCTGTTAAAAATACACTAGCTATGAATAAATAAATAAATATCTCAGGCCCGATCTTGGACCTCAGCGTTTTAAAATTTTACCTATCTTTGGTTCTGTTGTATACCTTTCAGGGAATAACAAATGCACTCCGCACTATAACGTCTTATTGCAAGGTCTTTGCTACATTAAATATAAAAGCATTGCTTTGCTGCTGCCCTTGAGTCAGTTGTTTCTTCTGATATCAGGACTACCTTAACTCTATTTTCCATGTTTCTCTTACAATGTCGCATCCCTTCTCAGTCTTTTTTTTTTTTTTTCCTAAACTGTACATCTGTCTTCACTATGTATTTCACCTTTGGATACTTTTTCCTGGAGAACTGGTTCAGTCTACCTAGTTCTCCAAGCCTATGATTTCCAGACAATTCCTAGACTCTATCAGTAAAATAATTGTATGTGGAGGTATAATCTTTCATGTGTATATCTGTTTAATACTTTACTAATTTTTAATAATTGATTTTTTAGCTTAACTTCTAATAACTGATTAAGTCATTGTTGAACTGAGTCTCCTGCAGTACAGGCAGATCCTTTACCATTTGAACTACCAGAGAAGCCCCTTCTTAATATTACTGATAGCATAGTTGGGAAGAGGAGGAAAACTGTCAATCCTGCTCTTGTATTATTATTTGCTTATACCCCACTCCAGTACTCTTGCCTGGAAAATCCCATGGACGGAGGATCCTGATGGCCTGCAGTCCATGGGGTTGCTAGGAGTCGGACACGACTGAACGACTTCACTTTGACTTTTCACTTTCATGCATTGGAGGAGGAAATGGCAACCCACTCCAGTGTTCTTGCCTGGAGAATCCCATGGACAGAGGAGCCTGGTGGGCTGCCGTCTATGGGGTCACACAGATTCGGACACGACTTAGCAGCAGCATATTTATATTAGTTTAGTTTTTAA
Organism: Bos javanicus; assembly: GCF_032452875.1. NCBI lineage: Eukaryota > Metazoa > Chordata > Mammalia > Artiodactyla > Bovidae > Bos > Bos javanicus. Next base: position 14,694,542 of record NC_083875.1, on the reverse strand, counting down.
TCTATATGTCTTTAAATGGATATTTTCAAACCATTTTTTGTGATGGTAAATGTAATTAGAATTAAATAACATAGACTTTAAGTCCTCTTAACTTAGACAACTATAAATTGCAATGTCCTAATAAACTAAAAGAACCACACAGTAAGTAAAAGCCTCTGAAGCCCCAAATTGTAGATTTCTCTTCCTTTTCTTAGATTACCTCCCATGTGTTGATATATTCGACCAAGGGCCGCTTGACAAGTTAATTGATTCCAGTCTTCCATGAATTATAAATGAAACTTAATTTCTTTACTTTCCATAGATAAATAGAAGTTATTACTGTGCTTCCTTTCCTACTTTTAATGGGTCGTCTCCATAGTTCCTAGCATGCACTATTTCTCTTGGAGGTCACTGCTCTGAAATAAACCCCTTGACCTCTTTGTCACAAGGTCATGACCCCACTGCTTGCATCTTTCTTCCATTCCTCATTCTGCTGATCCCTGTCTACACAAGCTTTACTGGCTGGGAAGAAAATCTAGCTTCCTGCAAAGAGCAGACCAAAGAGAAATCAAAGAATTCTGTCTCCATATAGCTTTCTTGTCTCTGAAGGAAAACACGCCCCCTCAGGTAGAAAGCAAGGAAAAAAATGAACATATACCAAAATATGCCAACTTGCTTTGAATTCTTACAGTTGCTGATGAAAAGTAATTCACCTTTAGCTCTTCCTTATCTAGTCTAAATTGTATAGGCAAATTTCTCTTTTTTTCCTAGTTTTCTTTCTTACTGGGAGATGAATAATATCAATGAACAGAGATAAAAATCACTCCTTTTTCTCCTTTACTACTTTCTTTTATTGCTTTGCAATTTTTTTGAACCTAAGTACCATTACACATATTTCCAAAATAAACCTGGCTTTCTTATTTTGATGAGAAGTGTGTCAGTTCTCAATATTTAGTTAACACTGACCACCTACTCTCTGTGACACATATGTTAAGAACTAGAAATTAAAAATATGCTCATAAAGTCTTCAAGGACTCAGGGTCTAGTGAACAAGACATGCACACTATGCAATTCTAATAAAATCTTATATGCATATCCTGCAAGTAAGTATACAAGTAAGTGAAGTTACTCAGTTGCGTCCGAATCTTTGCGACCCCATAGACTGTAGCCCACCAGGTTCCTCCATCTATGGGATTTTCCAGGAAAGAATACTGGAGTGGTTACAAACAAAAGAATAATTAATTTTGCTTAAAAAGAAGAGAGTTTGGTCTTAAATGATGAATGATTGTTTGGAACTTTATAGGGAGCATGAAAGCTAAAAAAAAAAAAAAAAAAAGCCTGGAGCATAAAAACAAACAAACAAAAAAATCCTTGGCTCCAGGTCATGTATAATGAGTAAGAAAGAAAGAGAGAATGACTACACACAAAACTCAGCTTAGTTAAACTTGTTTTGTCCAAAAGGTAAAAATCTCAAATTCATCCAAACTGAGATGCTTTATTAACAATATTTCATGAGTAAGCTGTTTATCTTTATAATTTGGCTTGGGGTATAATCCATATATAAGTTAGAGCTGTTTTTCTTTTAAACAGAAGAATAAATATTTTTTGCTAATTCCATCGTACATTTAACTATGGAATTACTATTTGCCTTCAAACTTAATCTGAAAGCAAATTAAGTAGCTGAGAAATTATAATAAAATCTAAGAAAAGGAATAAAACAGAGTAGGCTAATTATTTGTGTAAAATAACTCACACATACTTTATTCTGTTTCCATAGAATAGCTCAGTTTCAAATATTTTATATCACATCTTTCTCATAAAGATTAACTTTTGCAAGAGTAAGAGTCTAATTCGATTAACTTGAGTCTTGGTACCTGGGAGACAAAGGAGCAACAACCCACTTAGAATCCGGTAGGGTAGTTTTCTAATAAGGGGCATTGTGACCAAAGGAGCATGGAACAAAAGGCGTCTTTGCAAAAATAACACTAATCAATTTCACTGCGTGGTATCTCAGCATAAACACATTTTATTTCATACTGCCAATTCAACACACGCATAACATCCTTTACTATGGCTTAGATGGTAAAGAATCTGTTTGCAATGCAGGACACCGGGGTTCGATCCCTGGGTTGGGAAGATCCCCTGAGAAGGAAATGGCAACCCAGTATTTTGGCAACTTCAGTATTCTAGCCTGGGAAATTCCATGGACAGAGAAGCCTGGAGGGCTACAGTCCAAGGGGTCACAAAGAGTCAAACACAAGTGAGCAACTAACACTTTCACTTTCATATCATACAAACATATACATTATAAATGCATATGCATTAAATCTATAATATATCTAAATATATAACATATGAAAAAATCTCTTCCTTGTCTCCCCCAAAGAGGGGCAACTCTAAGCAAGTTAACCATGGCAATTTCATGATCTCTGAATGACTCACATTCTTTTTTTCTTGCCCTGACATTTTCTTTCTAGATATCTTCTAATCTATGCCATGTATGACCATAATCACTATGCCTCTTATTAATAGTATGAGTAAAGAAGAGGAAAACTATGATTTTTGTTTTTTAGTGTAACCTAATAAGAAAACATTATAATTTTGCTTCTAGAATTGTCCATATCTATAATTTTACATTTATGGTGCTCCTTCTTCTATTTCATCTATACTTTGCTTAAAAACCCAGCTAATTGGAGTATGTGGCCAAAATCTCATTTTAAGAAGATCTGATAAGATACTCTGGAGTAGGAAATGGCAACCCACTCCAGCGTTCATGCCTGGAATATTCCACAACAGAGAGCCAGGCAGAATAAAATCCATGGGTCACAAAGAGTCAGGAACAACTGAGCAACTGAGCGCACACACACACAATCTACCTAGATTACACTTCAGTGGTCTTCTTTTAAAAATTACATTTGTTTAAATAATGCTCCCCTCCCCCCGCCACACACACACACAGATCTTGAAGAAGGCAATGGCAACTCACTCCAGTACTCTTGCCTGGAAAATCCCATGGACAGAGGAGCTTGGCAGGCTGCAGTCCATGGGGTTGCGAAGAGTCGGACACGAATGAGCAACTTCACTTTCACTTTTCACTTTCATGTATTGGAGAAGGAAATGGCAACCCACTCCAGTGTTCTTGCCTGGAGAACCCCAGGGATGGTGGAGCCTGGTGTGCTGCCATCTATGGGGTCGCAGACACAACTGAAGCGACTTAGCAGCATTAGCAGCACACAGAGATTTACATTCTTCTCATAGACCTTTTTCTAAGAGAAAAATCTATTTCTCAATGATTTAAGTTATCTTGTTGCTACAGAGCTAACAGAAGCAGAAGATATTAAGAATAGGTGGCAAGAATACATAGAAGAATTATACAAAAAAGATCTTAATGACCTGGATAACCATGATTGAATTCCAGCTGAACTATTTCAAATCCTAAAAGATGATGTTAATGTAAAGGGCTGCACTCAATATGCCAGCAAATTTGGAAAACTCAGCAGAAGCACAGGACTGGAGAAAGGTTAGTTTCATTCCAATCCCAAAGAAGGGCAACACCAAAGAATGTTCAAATTACTCCACAATTATACTCATTTCACATGCTAGCAATGTAATGTTCAAAATCCTAAAAGCTAGGCTTCAACAGTAAGTCAACTGAGAACGTCCAGATGTTCAAGCTGGATTTGGAAAAGGCAGAGGAGCCAGAGGTCAAATTGTCAACATCTGCTGGATCATAGAAAAGGCAAGACAATTCCAGAAAAACATCTGCTTCATTGACTACACTAAACCTTTGTGTGGATCACAACAAACTGTGGAAAATTCTTACAGAGATGGGAATACCAGGCCACCTTACCTTCTTCCTGAGAAACCTGTAAGTAGGTCAAGAAGCAAGAGTTAGAGCCAGACATGGAAAAACAGACTGATTCATATTGGAAAAGGAGTACGTTAAGGCTGTATGTTGTCACTCTGCTTATTTAATTATATGCAGAGTACATCATGCAAAATGCCAAGCTGGATGAAGGACAAGCTGGAATCAAGATTGCCAGGAGAAATATCAATAACCTCAGATATGCAGATGACACCACCCTTTTGGCAGAAAGTGAAAAAGAACCAAAGAGCCTCTTGATGAAGTTGAAAGAGGAGAGTGAAAAAACTGGCTTAAAAGTCAACATTCAAAAAAACTAAGATCACGGCATCCAGTCTGATTACTTCATGGCAAATAGATGGGAAACAATGGAAACAGTGACACATTTTCTTTTCTTGGGCTCCAAAATCACTGAGGATTGTGACTCTAGCTATGAAATTAAAAGATGCTTGCTCCCTGGAAGGAAAGCTATAACAAACCTAGACAGCATATTAAAAAGCAGAGACATTATTTTTTCAATAAAGGTCCATATAGTCAAAGCTATGGTTTTTCCAGTAGTCATGTACAGATGTGAGATTTGGACCATAAAGAAGGCTGAGTGCCAAAGAGTTGATGCTTTTGAACTGTGGTGTTGTAGAAGACTCTTGAGAGTCTGGTGGACTTCAAGGAGATCAAACCTGTCAACCTAAAGGAAATCAACCCTAAATACACATTGCAAGGACTGATGCTGATGCTGAAGCTCCAATACTTTGGCCATCTGTTCTGAATAGCCAACTCACTGGAAATGACCCTGTTGCTGGGATAGATTGAGGACAGGAGGAAAAGAGGGTGACAAAAGGTGAGATGGTTTGATGGCATCATTGACTCAATGGACATGAGTTTGAGCAAACTCTGGGAGATGGTGAAGGATGGAGAAGCTTTGTGTGATGCAGTCCATGGGGTCACAAAGAGTTGGACACAACTGAGTGACTGAACAACAAGGCTTTAAGACAAAGCCTTGTCTAAAGATTTCTAAAGTGATAAGACATTATCAACTTCCAGTGTAATATGACCATTCTTGTATGCCCTGGTAGATGAACCTAGAATGGCAAAAAATGGGAATAATCTTAAAAAGATCCAAGAATTTACTGAGTCACCACTCCCACATCTGCTTTTTGGTTCGTAGATTTAGGTATTCTGGCTCTAAGTGAAAGAGCACCATATCAATAAATGGCTTAGAGAATATAGCACACATCCTCTAGTACCCTAAATTAAATGGTATTGGTAGCATCTTATGTCACATGGTCATTTGTTAAATTTTTGTCAGAGCCTGGTAGCATGTTGAGAGGTATTTCTTTGAGTCTAATTACCAAAAAATCATGGCTTTTTTCCTCCACTTTGGGATCCTGCTCTCCAATTATGAGAATAATGCTTGCCAAAGGTCCCATCTATTTTGTCACAGTCATCTTGGGAATCATTGCCTTGGCTGCATCTTCAAATTAGTTCAAAGAACCATTAACAACATAACCTGGTATTTCTATATCTTGCTCTCAAATTCTAAGCACAAACTTCACAACTTCTTATTTCACCTGGTAAGTAGCTCACAGAGGGGCTTCCCTGGTGGTTCAGCTGGTAAAGAATCTGCCTGTAATGCAGGGGATCTGGGTTTGATTCCTGGGTTTGGAAGATTCCCTGGAGAAGGGATTGGCTACCCAACTCCAGTATTCTTGCCTGGAAAATTCCATGGAAAGTGGAGCCTGGTGGGCTATAGATCATGGGATCACACAGAGTTGGACACATCTGAGAGACTAACACCCACTGCAAGTCACAGAAGGACACATAAATGTTTTCAAAGTCCCAAGTAGCCATCCAAATATTGTTTGTCCTTTTCAGTAGTAGCAGAACAAAAATGAGAAGCATTTCATTTACTTTAGAGGTTAATATCCTGATATACCTTCAGACTATACAAACTCCAGAAACTTTCCTGAAGTAAAACATACATCACACATGGCATACGTACACATACATTATACATCGCACACCTGAGATGGTGCTGTCACAGCACACCGTGAAGCTGAGCAGCCAGGACTGGGGAGGTGATTAAGACATATGGCCCACCTGGGACAGTGCACTTACCAAGCACCTGGTCACCTGAGCTGCTCAGACCTGGGAAGGGTACAAAACGCATGCCCAATCCAGAGTATTCCATTCAGTTCAGCCACTCAGTCGTATCCAACTCTTTGGGACCCCATGAACTGCAGCACGCCAGGCTTCCCTGTCTATCATCAACTCCCATAGCCTACTCAAACTCTGGGAGCCTACTCAAACTGGTGTTGGTGATGCCATCCAACCATCTCATCCTCTATTGTCCCCTTCTCTCCCAAAGGCAGAGAGGCAGGCTTGTGACAGCCAGAGCTGGAAGGCAAGGGGCTGCTACAATCTCGGCCCCAGAGAGGGCATCTTCTACCAAACTGTGAGCAGGCTCCCAGCTGCTAACCATGTCTTCCTGAGATCCTGGATGGTTGACATCCGCCAGGAGGGTTGCAGCCTGAGATCGGCTCTCTGAAGGAGACACATGCCACACCTGAGATGGTGCTGTCACAGCACACCCGGGAAACTGAGCAGCCAGGAATGGGGAGGTGATTAAGACACATGGCCCACCTGGGACAGTGCACTCACCAGGCACCTGGTCACCTGAGCTGCTCAGACCTGGCAAGGGTGCAAAACGCATGCCCAATCCAGAGAGATTGAGTCAGAACTGTGTTTGGGTGTCTCCTGTGGAGGTATGAGTCACCAGTGGCCTGCCACAGGGGCTCTGGGTGCAGCAGACCTGGGTATGGCATAAGCCCTCATGGAGGAGGTCGCCATTAACCTCACCATAGAACCACCAGAACTTACATAGGACTGGGGAAACAGACTCTTGGAGGGCACAAACAAAACCTGTGTGCATCAGGACCCAGAAGAAAGGAGTAGTGACCTCACAAGAAACTGACCCAGACATGCTGATGAGTGTCCAGGAGTCTCCAGTGGAGACATGGGTCAGCGGTGGCCTGCTTGAGGGTCAGAGGCACTGAGTGCAGCCATGCCTGCATGGGACCTTTTGAAGGAGGTCACCATTATCTTCATTACCTCCATCATAGTTTGGCCTCAGGTCAAGCAACAGGGAGGGAATACAGCCCCGCCCATCAACAGAAAATTGGATTAAAGATTTACTGAGCATGGCCCCAACCATAAGAACAAGAACCAGTTTCTGCCTCAGTTAGTCTCTCCCATCAGGAAGCTTCCATAAGCCTCTTATCCTTCTCCATCAGAGGGCAGACAGAATGCAAACCACAATCACAGAAAACTAACCAAACTGATCACATGGACCATAGCCTTGTCTAGCTCAATGAAACTATGAGCCATGCCCCGTAGGGCCACCCAAGATGGACAGGTCATGGTGGAGAGTTATGACAAAATGTGGTCCACTGAAGAAGGGAATGGCAAACCATTTCAGTATTCTTGAACAGCATGAAAAGGCAAAAAAAAAAAAGATCTATTTTGCTGTACTCTCTTACTTTGTGATACTCTTATTTAAACACCTTCACATAGCACAAACTCTTATTTTCTGGACATTAACATCACAATACTTTCATTGTCACACAATAACGACTGTGACATTAAGTTAGCCAACAGAATGAATTAAATTGAGACAAAAACAAGAATACAAGAGAGTGGCAGATTGAATGCTGCTGCTGCTACTGCTGCTAAGTCACTCAGTCATGTCCGACTCTGTGTGAACCCACGGACCGCAGCCCACCAGGCTTCACTATCCCTGGGATTCTCCAGGCAAGAACACTGGAGTGGGTTGCCATTTCCTTCTCTAGTGCATGAAAGTGAAAAGTGAAAGTGAAGTCTGAAGTCGCTCAGTTGTGTCCAACTCTTTGTGACCCCATGGACTGCAGCCTACCAGGCTCCTCCGTCCATGGGGTTTTCCAGTCAAGAGTACTGGAGTGGGTTGCCATTGCCTTCTCTGGCAGATTGAATAAAGGTCCCCAAATATGTTCTCATTCTAATCCCTAAAACCCATCAGTATATTTCTTTACATGGCAAAAAATCTTTGCATGGGGTGGTTAAGAAATTTTCAATGGTAGATTATACAGGTGTGTCCAATGTAATCATAAGAATTCTTACAAAAAGTATACCAGGAAGGTCAAAATCAGACAAAGAGTTGTGATGAGAGATACAGGGGTTGGAGCGATTTGTGGCCACTAACTAAGGCATTCAGGCCATCTCTGGAAGGTAGAAAAGGCATGGAAACAGAGTCTCATTGTAGAGTTAAACATTGTAGTCTAATTGTACAAGTTACACATTGTAGACTTCTGATTACATATTTTTTGTTGTTTTAGTCCACTAAAGGACTAGATGTTAGCCTGTCTTTTGTTTTTAGCTACCAAATTTGCAGCAATCTCCCATAGCAGGAGTAGAAAACTAATACAAACAGTATAAGGATATTATTGATTTTGCTGGGAAAAAAACAAACTACTTTGTAGTTGATACCAACAGCCAGGAGCAGCATTACTTTATCCAATAAGGCTACAACATTAAGGAGAGTGTACAGGGACTGAATCAATTTTCTAAAAACTAAGCTTCCATAGTCCTATTATTTTCTAAGTCTCATCAGGAAATTTCACAGATCAAATTAAAGATTTGAACAGGGATAGTATGGAGGTTTCCACCTTGATTTTTTTTATTTTTTATTTTTAGGTCTTTGATGGTGAATAATATCTTGAATTTCCCAAGGATGTTATTACTTTTGTAGGGAGAACAGTCTCCAATAGTTTCTTCATCATTCCTTCAACAATAATTCTTACAGTAGAGTCTGTGGATAATTTCCCATTTTATGAGAATATCTATTCAGGTTATTATTCTCAGTGTATGTGAAGAAAAAAAATCAAATGGCTGAGTTTGAGGTCAGAATTGGGCCTCTTCTATTTCCTGAACCCTCATCAAACCATGTTCTTTTCAGCAGGTCATAGTAGTACATTTTGTACCCAATTCTTTCCAAAATTTTCAGCTAGTTCTCATTACACAGTATTGTTTTGGATATTAATCCAGGTCTCTCTGTGTGGCTTCCCTGTTGGTCAGATGGCAAAGAATCTGCCTGCAATGTAGGAGACCTGGGTTCAATCCCTGGGTCAGGAAGATCCTTGGAGGAGGGCATGGCAACCCACTCCAGTACTCTTGCCTGGAGAATTCTATGGACAGAGGAGACTGGCGGGCTACAGTTCATGGGGTTACAAAAAGTTGAACATGAGTGAGCAACTAACACACAATGAAGGATTTACAGTGCATATGATTGTGACAGCGTATACAGTTTCCTCTATCATTAAGACACCACAGCAATTGTATTTCATTTCTAGTAGCCTCCTGGCTGTTTGTGGTGTATATATGCAGACCATACACCACATGATCTGGTTACCTTTCAATCCATCATGCTCAATATGATAATCACGATCAGTGAACAGATGCACATGAAAGATACAATCCATCTTCCCAACAATCAAAGTCTGTGACAGTACTTCTAGAAAGATATGGACAGGGAGTTTAGGCCTTTCAATGTCAGTTAGCAAATTGCATTCAGGTTTGCTCTTCCTAAAACAGAGGCAGCAGCTGTCTACCTAAGCTGGCTCAATAAATGTAAAAATTTTATTGAAAATAACAAGTTTGATAAGTCCAGCCTGATCCAAAACTATGTCCCCCTCCTCTGTCCTTGGCTAAGCATTCTCAAAATCCAGTCTTACAAATAATTTCCAGGCTTTGACTAGACAAATTAGCAAATTCCTGTAAATCCTCTGGGACTAACTTTTAGCTTAACTATTCTAATTCTGCATTTCAATCTCTGTACATATTCACAATTATGGCCAATAGGCTCTCAACAATGCAGATTTCTCTTGCATGAGAAACATAGATTCTTTCCAGAAAAGGATGTTTCACAAGGATTTGAGAGAACTGGGTTCTCCAGCTGGTCTTATTCCCCATAATCTGGGCCCTACTTGTCCCAGCTATTGGGGATGTGTTAGTTCTAGAGTTGTGCTTGATCTTCACAAAGGAAAACTGAAGAGGTTGTAAATACAACTAATTTATAATTCAGTAATCTACAGAAGCAATCTATAAAGATTATTCTGATGATTTCAGCTTTATGGCTATACAAGGGAAGAGATTTTTTTTTTTTTTTTCACAGAAAGGCCCTGAGTTTCAGTCCAAGCCTCAGGGTAAGAATTTAAAGATTTGAACTTGTCATTTTTTTGTTTTAAAAATATTGAATATTGTCAGAAACAACTATTGTTCCCCTTGCTTTCAGGATTATTTGACCTTTCTGTGCCATTCTGTGACAGAAGTTAGTCACCCAAAGCCTTGCTCTTGTTGAGCACATGGTTCCAGGTGACCACAGGGAAATATTTAATTAGCTGTTAGACCACAGATTACCCTGAGGCAGTTATTTTCCAGTTCTGGAATGTTATGGGAATCTCAATGTCATTTCCTGCATTTCAATGTCATAATCCATTATAAATACCCCATATTTCACTGAGAGTCTATTGTGTCAAATGCATTCTAAATCTTTATTTCAGTTTCCTTGTATATGTGTTCTGGACAAATTTATCCTGTAAAACCTAACTTCATAATCGAATATAAAACTACACAAATAAGCTTTGTGTAGTTTATTTGAAAGGAGAAATACCAGGAGAGTTTCTGGGATTGGGTAGAGAAGGCAATGGCATCCCACTCCAGTACTCTTGCCTGGCAAATCCCACGGACGGAGGAGCCTGGTAGGCTGCAGTCCATGGGGTCCTAGGAGTTGGACACGACTGAGTGACTTCACATGCATGCATTGGAGAAGGAAATGGCAACCCACTCCAGTGTTCTTGCCTGGAGAATCCTAGGGATGGGGAACCTTGGTGGGCTGCCATCTCTGGGGTGGCACAGAGTCGGACACGACTGAGGCAACTAATCAGTAGTCCGTTATAGTTCTAGTAGTTTTCCACCTTTGGGGAATGCTCCCTAAAATTCAAATATCTAGATATGATTTGCCTAATTTTGGTCACTGTTTGCTAGTGCCACTGTTTGCTAGTTCACTCCACCTTTGCTAGTGTTGGTGGTGGAGGATATCATCTGGATTTGTAATTCCATCAAGAGCACACTGACCGGAAAAAGTAGTGTGCTAAGGGAATAAACAAAGCGAAGAGAGAAAGGAGTGAGAGAAACAAAGTGAAGAGAGAAAGGAGTGATCTCAGGCAAAAACAACAAATGACCAATAAAGCTTTGAAACATTACTGCACTCAGCTCTCAGATTCAACAGATTTGTATACATCTGTCTCTCTCATTTTATATACAGTTTGTATACATAAATGAGAAAATCATTATTTCTTTCAGGGTTTTTAGCTTATATATAACAATCATATAAAAGCTAATTGAGAAGGCCATCCAATAACTAGCCTATAATCTATAAACATATTAATTATTTAAATTATATCTTACCACATAAGTATCACATTTACTTTTATATCATTTGCAAGACTGTATTCATAATATAATTATAGCATATGCATAATAAGTGATGTAATTTACATGCTCTAATTTAAAGTGAACAAAACCTCAATTCTAGGTGGTTATATAAATGCAGAAAGTATAGAAATTCTAGAAAGTAATATAAATGCAGCAAATTATAAGGAAAGGAGGAAAGAATCTAGAAACTGCAGAGCTGGAATCAGTAACTGGCTGCTTCACTTTTCACAGACTTTATAAACCTTTAAGATATATTTTTTATGCCTAATTTAAAAACTCTTTCAAAAAATGGGAAAATGAAGAGCAGCCTCCTACCTACTGGTTAAATGTTGATGTCAGTGACTTAGTGAGCATGGACTGGACAGTGGTATCAGATACTGTCCTGTCAGAAAACAATTACATACACATGCTAGTGTGTAAAATGCAGGGGAGTAGAATGGGCCACCTCCAAACATGCCACTTTTGCATATGGATTCTTACAAGCGGAAGACAACCAAGGTCGCATAACCCAGGAAGACTGCTTATATTCCCCTTACCTGTCTAAAAGAATTTAGATAGAGGGCTTGTACAAGGAAGAGACCTAATATCAAAGACGATTTTTTTTCTGCCAGAAAGACTTATCTGTTTGGCATGACAAACATTTGTTTACCACACATCTTCTCTTCTCGTTTTCCTGTAATTTGTCTCTCTTCCTTTTAAAGCCCAAAACCCCTACCCACTTCTGCTTAGCTCAGGAAGGCATATCAGCCCCAATCACCTGATTTTCCTTGGGTCTCATGACTTTGGGACTCTCATATATAGGAAATTTTTTTTCTTCTTTGAATCTGTCTTATGTCAGTTTAATTATTAGAATGTTCAAAGAACCTAGAAAAGAAGGGAAAAGTTTTCCACCTCTACAAATGTAGTGGTTAAGATGATGGGTTTTTAAGAAAGGCTGAATGGGATCAAAACATGATCCCACTATTTGTTGGCTCTATGATGTTGGGAGACCTCTGGTCTTGTATGACTTCTGTCAATTTCAGTTTCTTCCTCTGTAAAATGACAATTATGATACTGAACATGGTAGTTACCAGGGTCAAATAAACTAATGCAGTTAGCACAAAGGGGCTACTCCAAATTAAGTAGGTTCAAAATGTATGAAGATTTTTCTATCCATTGATTTATATTTGTAGATACACACACACATATGTAAATAGAATAGGAAATGGCAACCCACTCCAGTATTCTGGCCTGGAAAATTTCATGGACAGAGGAGCCTGGCAGGCTATGGTTCATGGGGTCACAGAGAGTCGGACATGAATGAGTAGGCATAAAACATACATATATATAAAATGATATGTGTTTTATAGCATTGTTCTAACACATATCACCCCATAGTCTAGATATGTTTAATCCATAAAATAGCATGACAGGACTGGATAATATGAGAACAATCAAAATCTCTTTTTAACTTTCTTACAACTTCACAAGTAACTAGAGGTAAAAAGGAGCAGCTATTAAGCTCAGCAATTCTCAGTGGTGTAGGGGATTTTTGAGTAATTTTTTCCCCTTTCTTCTTAAGTAGTTTCTCTCTTATTAAACTGTCGAACAGAAGCATACATGGGTATCAAGACTGATCTCTAAAGCAAAAGCAGAATTTACCGTCTACCCTCCAGCATTTTTTTTTTTTTTGTAATGCAGATTAACTGTGTTCTCTTGTCTTTTTTTCCCAAGGTGAAGAATCAGAGGACCAATAGGAGTTGAGGAAATACACTATGTTCTTTAAAAATCAGCACAATAGAGACAGAGCACATAGAGACAAGGTATTCAGATTACCTTTATCTTTCATTGTACCTAGTGACAAGGTGATTAGTTTCCACTTCCATCCTGAATTTTCTGGCAAAATAATTTTTAAAAGACCATCCTTCTGAAAAAAGGATGAAATGATAAAAATCTCAGAATTTGAAAAGAGATGAGGTCCGATTCACTCAGAAGACTAAAATGATAAAATTTAGATTCCAACCTGTTTCTAAACTACCAAATACAGGATTAGATATAACCAGATAATGCATGATAGGTTCCTTTAGTAATTCATTTACCACTTGTGTCACACTGGATGCTTTTAAGTAGTTAGTAATAGAAAACCCAACTAAAATTGAATCAAATAATAAGGGCTTTTATGACTCAGGACATTAGAAGGCAGGCAGTCCAAAGTTTTGTCTGATGACTGGGAAGGTCAGCAGCCAACCCAAGATTTTCTGATCCTTTTGCTAAACCCCATTCAGTTTGATAGTGATGTCTTTTTAAATGTACTGTATCAACAGGGCAGTATGACAAAGTAGGAAGAAGATGAGGTTGGGGATAGCAGATGAAGATCTCTCTTCCATCCCTAGGTGATTTCTCTTTGAATATCATTGATCATAACTAGGTCATGTATCTGCCCTTAGTTGAGAAAAGAGTGAAAAAGCTAGTGTTTACCTTTTGAATGTCTTAAGAGGCATCACTTAGATTGCACAAAATAACTGGAGTAAGAACAATTAGTTGAATAAGAAATACATTGACATATCACATGCTTCTTTGACAAGAAAAATAGAATCTTAAATTATTTCTAGTTTGCCACATCATTTACTGGTTTGCTCCTCAGCACATTATGACCCTGTCTACCTATGGTATATTTAAATCTCAAAATGCATTTGGATACAGCCAGAAAGATTTAAATGGAGAAGGTGATGGCACCCCACTCCAGTACTCTTGCCTGGAAAATCCCATGGACGGAGGAGCCTGGTGGACTGCAGTCCATGGGGTCACGAAGAGTCGGACACGACTGAGCAACTTCACTTTCACTTTTCACTTTCATGCATTGGAGAAGGAAATGGCAACCCACTCCAGTGTTCTTGCCTGGAGAATCCCAGGGATGGGGGAGCCTGGTGGGCTGCCATCTATGGAGTCGCACAGAGTCGGACACGACTGAAGTGACTTAGCAGTGGCAGCAGAGAGATTTAAAATCATTTAAATGGGAGCTCACATGTTCTCTCATTCACTAACATTGTGTGTATTAAGTCGCTTCAGTCATGTTTGACTCTTTGTGACCCCATGGACTGCAGCACTACATAATCCTCTGTCCATATGATTCTCCAAGCCAGATTACTGGAGTGGTTTGCCATTTCCTTCTCCAGGATATCTTCCTGACCCAGAGATTGAGCCTGCCCCTCGTGCGTCTCCTGCACTGGCAGGAAGATTCTGTACCACTAGCTCCACCTGCGAGGCCAACATTACATGACTACACAGCCCATCCATCTCCTCTGTTATCCCAAGGTTTCATTTCAGCATATTTCAGCCAATAGTAATATTCCAACCATCAGTCTCTTCATGAGAAAGCAGTGGAAAAAAACAAAACAAAACAAAAAACAAATTCTGCTTGTGTTCCTGATTGTAAAACTAAAGTCTGATTAAAAGAAAACACTTTTTCCCTTCTAGTTCCACATCTCATTTTTCTAATTCTTTACCACATAACATAAGACATGTAACTGGTACAAATGCAGATACAGTGAACCATGGTGCAGATGCTCTCTATTCCATTGTCCCGTGATCTCAAAGCTCTGGAGCTGAAAAAACACCTAGAACTGGATTCTTTGTTATATGCCTCCCACCTTCCTGCTCTTATCTTCCTTTCCTTTTCTAATTTTCCCATAAATCAAGAAGGTAGATGTTACAAACAACTGGTCAAGTTTAAAGAGAGATTGCTATGGCATTATGGAGGGAAATGTTCTTTTATTTTTCTAGTAGAAACCTCTGTAGTATATTTTTTGAATTAAAGCCTAGATTCTTGCCATTTGAATTTTAACATGTATTTTTAAGACTAGAAAGCACAGTAATATGATATAGAGATTCTTTCAGTTACACTATTAAAAGCTTATTTTCTCAATCTATCATCTATTACATATGTTGCTACTTGACAGATACTTGAAGTTTATAACTAGAATACATGAAATTCTTAATAGAATTTTGAGTATCTCAGATATCATTTAACTGCACAGCTGAATTTAAGAGGAAATAAATATTTCATACTTGAGCAAAAGTTTTGTTGCTTAGGATGGTTTCCTGATTTATGTAGGCACTTGCCTTCTGATCCATCTTTCTTTTAATAAAGATTGAGGCCACTGGGTGGCCCACTGAAGGCTATCTTTTGCAGCCTTGCTTTTGGATTTTGGGTGTCTGATTCTCTCCATCTTGTTAAATCTTCCCCTGAGGGGAAAACATTTGAAGTGCCCCCAAATGTATTATTAAATTCTCTTTCAAAGGGATAGTTGAGGAAAATATAAAGTATTTTATATTTTCTTTTAGCACCTAGGGCTAATGCAATATTTTCTCTTATTCTCCCATAAGATCTCTAGGTTTGTAACTGCTGAGGTGGGTGTGACAAAAAAAAAAAAAAAGCCATCAGCATCAAGATTTGCAGTGGTCTGAGTGGGCGAGTGCCTCATTTACTCTGAACTCTGCCCCTAGCTTCAGGGCCTTTCTTCATGGCTCTGATCCATGGGCAAACACAGCGTTGACAGGGGTCAGCCCAGACAGCTCAGGTGCAGATTACAATGGGATGTAACCATTTTCTTCAAGTTAAGAAAACATTGCAGTAAGTCCCCTACATATAAAGTAGTGCTGTACCATGAGCAAGTCTGTAAGTCCAATTTATTCATAAAGTCCAACAATGTTAGCCTAGATACCCAACTGACACAATTGTCTATTCTATAGTTCTGTATGGGCTTCCCTGGTAGCTCAGACTGTAAAGAATCCATCTTTAATGCAGGAAACCTGGATTTGATCTCTGGGTGGGGAAGATTCCCCTGAAGAAGGGAATGGGTACCCACTCTAGTATTCTTGCCTGGAGAATTCCATGGGGAGAGGAGCCTGGCCAGGGCTACAGTTGATGGGGTCACAGAGTTGGACATGACTGAGTGACTTACACACACACACACACACATAGTTCTGTACTGAAATAAATTTATAATAATTTTCACACAAATAAATGGACCTAATAAGCAAAAATATGAAAAAAAACATTTTTAATCTTCCAATACAGTACCTTGAAAAGTACAGTAATACAGTACAATAACTGGCATACCAGGGTTGGCATGTACGTTCACATATTTGAAACTTCACAACCTAAATGTTTGTATGTAAGAGCCTTACTGTAAAGACTCCAATCTTGCTAGGGTTTTTAAAACCTCACACAATGGCATACAAGAGGTCATAGAAATCCCACTTGTGACTGTCCTTGCTAAACTTCTACACTAGAAGCAAATCCTAGATGGGGCAAATCACAGCCTCAAACCAGGCTGTATTTTGTGGAGTTCTCTCCTAATAGGGATCAGCAATGTGCTTCCTTGGCTTAACTAATGTAGCCTGTGTATCTATGCATCTCTCTGCACACGTGGTCCCTCGTGGGTACTCAAACATGGAATCACGCTTCATGAATGGAAAGATGAAAGAATGAAGACTGAAAGCTGCTTTACCCTTCCTATCCTAACTTCTATACCGTGCTTCTAGGGAATTTTCCTCAGAGGTTTACGTTCTCATTTGTTTGTTTTGTTCCAGTAGTCACAAAGTTATCTCGAAATGAGTATATATCCCCAAGTAACCTGTGTTCTTTTTCCATTTTTAAAAACCTGTCTCTCACCCTCTGGTTCCTGTCTTGATAAATCTATGCAATCATTCGAAAAAGTTTGAATTGCTTTACTTTTTTGGTTTATTTAGTGTCTAAGTACCTTGATTCTTGCTTTTCATGTTTTCATACATTCACATGCTTCACCCACCCTAATCTGTCAGTGCTGTAGTTTAGGGACATACTGCATTTTACTTGGGCAAGTGACACAGTATCCTAAAAATCTGGTGCTCTGCAGCCTCAGAGCTCTCCCGCACTTTCCCTGCAATGTTTAAAGAAAATGAAATAAAATGGGAATAAGACCCCATCTCTCTCTAGTTAAAATCTTAGTTTATTCTCCTTACAAAGAAGATAAAATCAAACTCGCTGCTGTCATAAATATTTACCTATTTTCCAAGAATGTTGTCAAGTTCTATCTTTATTATGAACATATTATTGATATCTATATGTTTGATTCACAAATAAATACAACACTGTTCTGAGAGTTAAATTATTCCAGAAAATAAGAGGTACTCAATAAATGGGAAATAGATGGGGAAACAGTGGAAACAGTGTCAGACTTTATTTTTTTGGGCTCCAAAATCACTGCAGATGGTGACTGCAGCCATGAAATTAAAAGATGTTTACTCCTTGGAAGGAAAGTTATGACCAACCTAGATAGCGTATTAAAAAGCAGAGACATTAATTTGCCAACAAAGGTCCATCTAGTCAAGGCTATGGTTTTTCCAGTGGTCATGTATGGATGTGAGAGTTGGGCTGTGAAGAAAGCTGAACACTGAAGAATTGATGCTTTTGAACTGTGGTGTTGGAGAAGAGTCTTGAGAGTCCCTTGGACTGCAAGGAGATCCAACCAGTCCATTCTAAAGGAGATCAGTCCTGGGTGTTCATTGGAAAGACTGATGCTGAAGCTGAAACTCCAATACTTTGGCCACCCCATGTGAAGAGTTGACTCGTTGGAAAAGACCCTGATGCTAGGAGGGATTGGGTGCAGGAGGAGAAGGGGACAACAGAGGATGAGATGGCTGGATGGCATCACTGACTTGATGGTCATGAGTTTGGGTAAACTCTGGGAGTCGGTGATGGACAGGAAGGCCTGGCATGCTGCGATTCATGGGGTCACAAAGAGTCAGACGTGACTGAGTGACTGAACTGAACTCAATAAATGACTGACAACTAAATCAGTGAAAAAATATAGATGATATTGTACTGAAATCTATTTCCTGACAACTTATTTTCATTTACTGTAGATATTACCCTTGGATTTAAGACTCTAATATATTCCTTTTGCTTTATTTAATTTTTGGTTCATGACAATTTTCTAATAATTTAAAAGTACTCCTTCATAAATTTGTCAGCACCAGCTAAGAATCACCTCTTTGCTACGCTGATTTTCCTAACTTTTAATTCTTTTCTTGAATTATAATATTTATTTTTTGAATACTTCTATAATTAATAAAATTAAAATACATGCAAAAGAAAAGGAAACAGATTGAGGCCCAAAGAGCTGGCTTTAAGAATGAACAAAGTCAGTAATCAAGACACTATTGTACCAGCCCAAAAACAGGAATATAGATCAGTGAAACAGGAGAGAAAGCCCAGAGATAAACCCATGCACCGATGGACTCCTAATCTATGACAAAGGAGTCAAGAACATACAATGGATAAAAGACAGTCTTTTCAATAAGTGTTTCTGAGAAAACTGGACAGCTATATGTAAAAGAATGAAATTAGACCACCCCCTAACACCATACACAAAAATAAATTCAAAATGGATTAAAGACCTATATGTAAGACCGGACTATAAAACTCTTAGAGGAAAACATAGGCTGAGCGCTTTTTGACACAAGTCGTGGCAAGATCTTTTTTGACCCACCTTCTAGGCTAATGAAAATAAAAACAAAAATAGACAAAGGGTGACTAATTAAACTTAAAAACTTCTGCACAGTGGAGTGAAAGTGAAGGCATAGTCACTCAGTTGTGTCCAACTCCTGGCAACTCTGTGGCCATGGTATTCTCTAGGCAAGAACATTGGAGTGGATTGCCATTCTATTCTCCAGGGGAAATTCCTAAACCAAGGATTGAACCTGGGTCTCCTGCATTGCAGACAGATTCTTTACCATCTGAGCCACAAGGGAAGCCCCAGCAAAGGAAACCATAAACAAGACAAAAATACAACTCTTAGAATAGGAAAAAATATTTGCAAATGAAGTACCTGACAGGGGATTAATCTCAAAAATATACAAACATCTCATGCAGTTCAATATAAAGAAAACAAATAACCCAATCTAAAAATGGGCATACAACCTAAATAGACATTTCTTCAATTTAAGGCATGCAGATGGCCAAGAGACATATGAAAAGATGCTCAACATTACTAATTATTAGAGACATGCATGTTGAAACTACAATGAAGTATCAGCTCACATCTGTCAGAATGGCCATCATCAAAAAATCAACAGACAATAAATTCTGGAGAGGGTGTGGAGAAAAGGGAACACTTTTACACTGTCAGTAGGAATGTAAATTGATACAACCACTAAGGAGAATTATGGGAGTTCCTTAAAAAACTAAAAACAGAAGTACCACGTGACCCAGAAATCTCTTTTCTGGGTATATACCCAGAGAAAACCATAATTCAAAAAGATAGCCACTCTTCAGTGTTCACTGAAGCACTGTTTAGAACATCCAGAACATGAAAATAACCTAAATGTCCATCACGAGAGTAATGGATAAAGAAGACGTGACACTTATACACAATGGAATATTACTCAGCCATGAAAAGGAATAAAATTGTTCCATGTGCAGAGACGTGGGCAGACTTAGAGACTGTCATACAGAGTAAAGTAAGTCAGAAAGAGAGAAACAAATACCATTTATTAACACATAAAGAAAAATGGTACAGATGAATCTATTTGCAAAGTAGAACATGGATGTACATAACAAATTTTTGGACACCAAAGGGGGAAAGGGGGAGTGGGATGAATTGGGAGATTGGGATTGACATATATTCTCTACTATGTATAACAGGGATAACTAATAAGAACCTACTGTATAGTACAGGAAACTCGACTCTGTGGTGATGTAAAAGGGAAGGAAATCCAGAAAAGAGGGGATATATGTTTACATATGGCTGATTCACATTGCTGTACAGCAGAAACTAACACAGCACTGTAAAGCTCCAAAATACTCCAATGAAAATTATTTCAAAAACAGAAGCAACAAAGCATGTGTCAAGTTGTTTCATCTATATCATCACCTTTCCAAACAACTTTAACTTTTATGAAGTGAATTCCAGACACAATATAATTTTTATCAGTAATGATGGGGAAAAAGTGGAAACAGTGTCAGACTTTATTTTTGGGGGCTCCAAAATCACTGCAGATGGTGACTGCAGCCATGAAATTAAAAGACGCTTACTCCTTGGAAGGAAAGTTATGACCAACCTAGATAGCATTTTGAAAAGCAGAGACATTACTTTGCCAACAAAAGTCTGTCTAGTCAAGCCTATGGTTTTCCAGTGGTCATGTATGGATGTGAGAGTTGGACTGTGAAGAAAGCTGAGTGCTGAAGAATTGATGGTTTTGAACTGTGGTGTTGGAAAAGACTCTTGAGAGTCCCTTGGATTGGAAGGAGATCCAACCAGTCCATTCTGAAGGAGATCAGTCCTGGGATTTCTTTGGAAGGAATGATGCTAAAGCTGAAACTCCAATACTTTGGCCACCTCATGCGAAGAGTTGACTCATTGGAAAGGACTCTGATGCTGAGAGGGATTGGGGGCAGGAGGAGAATGGTACGACAGAGGATGAGATGGCTGGATGGCATCACTGACTTGATGGACGTGAGTCTGAGTGAACTCCGGGAGTTGGTGATGGACAGGGAGGCCTGGCGTGCTGCGATTCATGGGGTCGCAAAGAGTTGGACACAATTGAGTGACTGAACTGAACTGAAAAGTTTGGGCATATTTTTTCAAAGTGTAAATTTTTTACATTAACACGGTTTCATGGCCCACTCATTATTCTGGTCAATATCCTCTGAATATGTTTGATTCTCCTTGTATCCCAGCATGACATATGCATAACTAGAATGAGACAATGAGCAGAGCAAGAGTATTAGTACTACCCTAACTCCACACACCCATTTCTAAATAATTATATTCTTATTTACCAAATAAAAAACACACTATTTTCTCCTTTAAAAGCTATTTTTCAACATTTATTCATATTAATTTAAGGGAATGGCAACCCACTCCAGTATTCTTGCCTAAAGAATTCCATGGATGTGAAGGGTCTGGTGGGCTACCATCCATGGCGTCACAAAGAGTTGGACATGAGTGAGTGATTTTAACTTTCTTTTTTTACTTTTCACCAAATAGGATACTTCTGACATTTTGTCATGTTCTAGAATAATCTCTGAGCCTGTGCATGTTAGAAACCCCAAGGGGCAAAGTTCATCTTTTATTATTCAGGGAGAATTTTTAAGAAAATCAGATAAGAGTGTAAATGGTTTTGGCTTCTTAAACAGTTTAAAAATTGCTGTAACTAGATGGTAAAACAGCCAACTCATTGGAAAATACCCTGATTCTGGGAAAGACTTAAGGCAAAAGGAGCAGAGAGGGGCAGATGGTGAGTTGGATAGCATCACTGATTGAATGGACATGAACTTGGGTGAACTCCAGGAGATAGTGAGGAACATGGAGGCCTAGTGTGCTACAGTCCAAGGGATCACAAAGAATTGGACACAACTGAACAACTACAAAAGATAATAAAATAGGATTACTCTGAAGGAGGAGGATAAACTAAGTGGGGAAAGTTAGTGGAAAGGGAAGAATTAGGACTTTCAAAATTCCTTGAATTTAAACCATTTGTTACATATTATTATTTAACTTTAAATACAATTTCAGTCTTTCTAGAGTAGAATAGAGCCATTCTAAAGGCACTCTTTTGTACAAAGGTACCGTGCAAGTATTAACCTCCTAGAGTTCCAGTTATCAGTACCTAGCCTCTTAGCTGCAGGCTCTCCTTCCCAAATGGACAGCATCCCTTTAAGCCTCTTTTTCACAGGGATCACAATGCTCAGCATTCTTAGGATGGCAAAATACAAGGACGTGGTAGAAGGAAGGATTCCTCTTGTGCAGTGGGCCCGTGTTGTTGTGTGAGAAATCTTGGGAATACTGATTTGTTCACTAAGAACTCTGCCTGGCCTGATGATCACCTTTCCACCACTTTCTGGACATGGACACCAGCATCGTAAAGTCCCTCCTGCCTACTCTGGCACCTTTTCTTTCTCTGGAGGCCTGTGTGGATGGTTCCTCCTGAGCATTTACTCTCTGCACACCTGAGCTACTAGTTCCTGATTGCCTACGCCCCACAGGACTTTCCAAGAGCTGCTTTCTGCTTGCCCAGCAACAGCAAGCTAGCTCTAACTGGGGCACACCAGCAGGGAGTGGAGCTACACCTCTGCAGGGAGGTCTGGACTCCAGCCTTGGGAGGGGACCCCTTCAAGTCTGCCTGCCTTTGGTACCCTCCCCAAGTCCTAGGTTACAATACATAGTCTCTTTGTATCTTATGGCCATGCCCTTATCAGAGCTTAATTGCTCTTTATCAGAGCTTAATTGCTCTTTATGTTAAACTTCTCTGGCTTAAAAACAACAATCAAAGGTGCTCATCAAAAATTAAGTCCTTTATATGTGAGACATAACAATACCGGCAACAATTCCGTAAGCTGGAAAATTTATCCCAATCTAACATACAATAAAACTGGGTCTTAGGTTTCTCTGCTGGTTCAGTGGTAAAGAATGTGCCTGCCAATGCAGGAGACACAGATTCTGTCTCTGGTCCAGGAAGATTCCACATGCCCCAGAGCAACTAAGCCTGTGCACCACAGCTATTGAACATGTGCTCTAGAGCTCAGCAACTACAACTATTGAGCCCATGCACTGCAACTAGATTAGCCCCTGCTTGCTGCAACTAGAGAAAAGCTTGCACAGTGAGGAAGACCCAGCAGAGCCAAAAAAATAAAAAGGCAAAATTGTCTCATGGAATTAAACGTGTCCACAGCCATTCAATCAATTACCTGATGAACCTGGTTTTCAATCCAGGTCATCTTTACTCTAAAGGCAGGCTTTGTTTGTCTGTCTGAGCTATGGATAATTCCTCTGGTCAAAGCAGATATTTATGATGAAAATACATGTGGTATATAATGTGCTCTCTCTAAACTCTCTCCTCTTCACACTAGCTCTAGAGAAGTTAGGGATTCCCAGGTGGTGCAGTGGTAAAAAAAAAAAAATCCACCTGCCAATGCAGGAGACTCAAGAGACTCAGGTTTGATCCCAGGGTCAGGAAGATCCCCTGGAATAGTAAATGGCACCCTACTCCAATATTTCTGCCTGGAAAATTCCATGGACAGAGCAGCCTGGTGGGCTCGCATCCATGGGATCGCAAAGAGTCAAATATGACTGAGAAAACATACCCTAGAAAAGTCATATATCCACATTCCCTCCCAAGTACTGGATCAAACTCTCTCAGTGTTGTAGTGTCACAATATCAAATCTATAATAATAATATTTTGACTATTCTCTGATAACATATTATGTTTTAATGCCATTAAAATGAATGAACTGCCATATAACAAATTTTTGGTATGTGAATTTTCAGTCAGTACAACCAAATATTCATACCAGCCACAGTTTTATTTTTAGTCTTGCTCTTGCAAAATGAAGCAAGTCTTAATTTTTTTAAATATGAGTGCTATTCAATATACAGAAAGCAATGTTTTAAAAATCACAGAAATTCTTAAACCATTATCAGTTAATATGACCACTGGTGCATCAAGGTTTCTAATACAATTATAGACCAGTACCTACACTGTGTAGGAAAGGAAAATAAAAGCTGCAGAGGCCAAGGAATACATTCAAAAAGCTATGAATAATAATCTGAATGGGATATGTGCAATCTATTGAGTGGGTTAATTTAGCAGCAAAACCAGCAATAAGAAAGAAAAATGACTGAACATATCTAATAGATTTGCTCCAGATTAGTTCACTTAAGAGGAAAATAGGTGTTTTTACAAAAGGGCATCTCAGGCAGTATCATTAATGGTAAGATAAGAGATAGAAATCCAAAGGATATGTATAACTTGTCATATACTAAATTATATGATTAAACTCCTTGGAAAATTGCATTTTCATTTTCTTTAGTGTATGTATATAGTATATTTAGTATATACATGTGTGTATATATATATACACACATGTATATATCAAGTTGATCAGTTTTCCAGTCACAGTTTGATTATTGAAAAATGGATTACAATACTTAGAAAACAACATTATCTCATGATAGCAGCCATAAAATCCACTATACAATTGGGACTATTAAAAAGAAGAAAGCCAAAATGTCCTCTAAAGATATCATATAGTAGTTGTGTGTGTGTGTGTGTGCTCAGTCATGTCTGACTCTTTGCGACTCCATGGACTGTAGCCTGACAGGCTCCTCTGTTTGTGGAATTTTCCAGGTAAGAATACTGGAGTGGGTTGCTATTTCCTACTCCAGGGGATATTCCTGACCCAGGGATCAAACCTGTGTCCCTTGTGTCTCCTGCATTGGCAGGAGGATTTGTTACCACTGTGACACCTTGGAAGCCACACATAGTAGTTAGAAATACTTAATTCAAATAATTTATTTTTCTAAGTCAAATATACCATAGAGGAAAGCTTTGGTCAAATAATCTTTATTTTTCCTCCAATCAACTTAGAATCTTCATGTAGTGTCACTTAGGGTAACTTTCTTAATTTTTTCTGGGCCTGAAATCTTTATCTCTATAATAAGTGTTTATTCTGGACTTTTCAAAAATCTTCATTGGTATGTATTTTCTGCCAGGCAACCATATAGTGTGTTATGTGCTTGGAAAAACAACAACAACAAAACATTAAAGATATTGCAGTTTCTCCTATAAGTTTCTGCCTTAAATCGATTTTTTGGTTAAGTTACTTGACAGATCAATAAGAAAATTTTATACCAACAGTGTTCATATCAAAACCAAAATGTCTCATTCCTAGAGATGTTCCTCAAAATTATTACCCAATAACAGAAAATGATGTCATCCAATGGCAGTTTTAGGGAAATACAACTACACCTGCCCAAATAGGTTCAAATTATATTCATGATGATAATGAAAATATATGGCCATTTTGAGGCAAAGAGCTGACTCACTGGAAAAGATCCTGATGCTGGGAAAGACTGAAAGCAGGGGGAGAAGGGGATGATGGAGGATGAGATAGTTGAATGGTATCACGGACTCAATAGACATGAGTTTGAGCAAGCTCTGGGAGATGGTGAAGGACAGGGAAGCCTGGCGTCCTGGAGTCCATGGTGTTGCAGAGTCAGACATGACTGGGCGACGGAATAAACAAATTTAAGCTTGTGTACATATTTTGTGAGCCTATGTAACATCTAAAATTCTTTCCCTAAGGTTCTAAAATTTTATAATAATGCCTTGAAAAGAAAAACATTATCTGGTATAATCAGACTGGCTTAAAATTGATAGAGCTATGTGATGTACTACCTTGAGAAGTTAAGATGATAAACTTATAAACATCACAGGGTTTAATTTATTTGTTAGTATAATGAAGACTGATGACAACTCATTCTTACGTTTCTTGAAACACTTTAGTACTGTAGTAAAACCTGAAACATTTTCCAGTTGGGTACTTATATTTTCTTGCTCTATGCATTTTTCATCTGTAAGATAGTCTGTCTTGAATCCTCATACTTAAAATGAGCTCTTTATTGAAAGCTACAATCTTCTTCATTGAATGGTTTAAGACTATGAGATAAGTTCTCATTGATCCTCATTTTTTCTCTTTTATCAGCTGAAATATGATTGAACATGATTTACTTAGATGAATTCACTGATTTTGATTCATTCTGTACTGAAATTTTTGAGGCAATCAGATAAATTCAAAATGAACTACTGGGGACATTCAAAGTTCCAATAAAACAGACAGAAAGTAAAGATGTAATCTAAGACAGAATTCCTACCTAAAGAAGATAGGCCACCAATGCTTCCATTCAGTCTCCCTTTGGGGACACTCTAGATGGTACAGCTTATCTTCATCTACTACCTGTGAGAGATTGGCTGCCTACCTGAGTTCCTATGTCAGGTGTTGGCATGTTGACTACAAATATCAGGCTATTTTCTTCCTTCTTGATTTGGAACTTTCTTTTTAAACAATATTCAAGAAGATATCTGCTAGAGGTTTTATGAAGAATATCAAACATAAAACTATTCATTATTTAGTATTTACTTATTATGACTTAAAAATTCACTTAGAATATAAGTTAATATATAACTAACATAAACATAAATATGCTAGAAGTCGATGTTTGAATTTGTTAAGCTACGTGGTGGTATCACAAAGTGCGTGCATGTGTCCTCAGCTGCTGAGTCATATCTGACTCTTTGTGACCCCGTAGATTGTAGCCCACCAGGCTCCTCTCTCCATGGGATTTCCCAGGCAAGAATACTACAGTGGGTTGCATTTCCTTCTCCAGGGGATCTCTCTGACCCAGGGATTGAACCTGTGTCTCCTGCATTGGAAGACAGATTCTTTACCACTGAACCACTTGGGAAACCCAGTATTACCAATTATCAAGTATCTTCTTGTCATTAGCACCCAAAGTGTACAACCACATGGAAACATAGAAACTCTAAGCCACAGTTCCTTGTGTGAGATCAAAGACAGAGTAAAAATAGAAAATAGAGAATGTGCATGCAGAATAAGGATGCATGTGAACCACAACTTGCAAGTATGTGACAGTTTTGCTACCACTTCTCCTTCCTGCAATCGTTGTGAAATTGTTCTTAAATCATTCTTCATCACTGAGCTTTGAGAAAGTTTAGAAGAATTTTAAGACAATAAACCCCATAGCTGCTAACAATCAGTGATAACATCTGCTATGAAACCTATCTTCCCTTCCCTATCAAAAGAAATCACTGACGCTAAAACATCACATAAGTACACTACCACGAAGATTGCTTGAATAAAGTGGGAAGAGCCGGTTTAGCTACCCAGTGTATACTGATGTTTATGTGCATTAATAGCAAGTAAGGTAGACACAGAAAAGTATTTCATGATGCTAATAACAATATCAATGATTCTTATCTCATTCAAAGGCTTTTGTCAAGAGTATTTCCAGACTGAAGTGTTAGTCACTCAGTTGTGCCCAACTCTTTGAGATCCCATGGACTGCAGTCCACCAGGCTCCTCTGTCCGTGGGACTCTCCAGGCAAGGATACTGGAGTGGTTTGCATTTCCTTCTCCAGCTTCCAAACTTAAATTGCTATTTAAAAAAAAAACGATGCTGGATGCTTGGGGCTGGTGCACTGGGACGACCCAGAGGGATGGTATGGGGAGGGAGGAGGGAGGAGGGTTCAGGATGGGGAACACATGAGAAATAAAGGAATAAAAATTTAAAAACAAAACAAAACAAAAAAAAGAATTTCTTACCACACTAGAATCTAATTAATTTTGAAATGATGAATAAATGAGTTTCATGAGGAACCAAGATGTGACTAAATTTTGGCAAAAACTGACAGGGAAGATAATTTTAAACAATAGAGCCAAGGAAAATATCACAACCCAGTTCAACCAATCAGCCTTGAGATTTACAGGATTTATAATAACAAAAGTTCTTTCATTTATAAATGGTGATATCTATTCCTGAAAAATACCATTATTCTTAGTTATTAAGAGAAGTTCCTACATAAACATCAAACTCTAGCTCAAGTATCATCTCTTCAATTAAACCTTATCCAGTCTTTCACTTGACATCAGGTAGGCATCTCTTTCATCAGAACACAGTGCATTGCATTCTTTTCCTGTTTGTTTATCTGAATACAAAGAGACAATAGATTTTTAAATTTTTCTTTACATTTTCTATGCAGGAGACCTGTTAAATAAAATGTATGTGTGGATGTGTTTGTGTATAAATGAATGCACCTTAAAATATTCAAAGTAGATGACAATTATATAAGATTACAGGCATATCTCAGATACGGTGGGTCTGGTCTTCCCATCTCTTGAAGCATTTTCCAAGTTTGTTGTGATCAACACAGTCAATGCCTTTGGCATAATCAATAAAGCAGATGTTTTTTTAGAACGCTCTTGCTTTTTGTTTTTCCAGACCATCTTAACTGCCATCTTAACTGCCTTAATATCTGCATGTAGGTCAAGAAGCAATGGTTAGAACTGGACATGGAACAACAGACTTGCTCCAAATTGGGAAAGATGTATTATGCCGGGCTGTATATTGTCACCCTGCTTATTTAACTTACATGCAGAGTACATCATGTGAAATGCCAGGCTGGATGAAGCACAAGCTGGAATCAAGATTGCCAGGAAAAATATCAATAATCTCAGATACGCAGATGATACCACCCTTATGGCAGAAAGTGAAGAGGAAATAAAGAGCCTCTTGATAACAGGGAAAGAAGTCAGTGAAAAACTTGGCTTAAAACTCAACATTCAAAAAACTAAGATCATGGCATCCACTCCCATCATTCCATGGCAAACAGATGGATAAACAATGGAATTAGTGAAAGACTTTATTTTGAGGAGCTCCAAAATCACTGCAGAGGGTGACTGAAGCCATGAAATTAAAAGATGATTGCTCCTTGGAAGAAAAGCTATGACCAACCTAGAGAGAATATTAAAAAGCAGAGATTTTACTTTGCTGACAAAGGTCCATCTAGTCAAAGCTATGGTTTTTCCAGTAGTCAGGTATGAATGTGAGTGCTGGACTGTGAAGAAAGCTGAGCACTGAAAAATTGATCCTTTTGAACTGTGGCTTTGGAGAAGACTCTTGACAGTCCGTTGGACTGCAAGAATATCCAACCAGTCTATCCAAAAGTAAATCAGTCCTGAATATTCATTGGAAGGACTGATACTGAAGCTGAAACTCCACTTTGGCCACCTGATGCAAAGAACTGACTCATTGGAAATGACCCTGATGCTAGGAAAGCTTGAGGGCAGGATGAGAAGGGGACGACAGAGGATGAGATGGTTGGATGGCATCACCAACTCGACGGACACGTGTTTGAGCAAGCTCTGGGTGTTGGTGATGGACAGAGAAGCCTGGCATGCTGTAGTCCATGGGGTCGCAAAGGGTCAGACATGACTGAGTGACTGAACTGAACAGGCATACCTCAGAGATATGGTGGATCTAGTTTTAGACCACAATAAGAAAGCAAATATCCCAATAAAGTAACAGAAATATTTTGGTTTCCCAGTGCATATATAAGGTATATTTATACTATACTGTAGTATATTAAGGGTACCATAGTATTTTGTCTAAAGAAACAATGTACATACCTTGTGCTTTCTTGACTTAAAGGGCTGGGACAGGGGAGCCAGAAGGGAGGCCGAAGAGGGTTGGGATACCTGTATTTCTATAGCTGATTCATGATACAGTAGAAACCAATACAACTTTGTAAGGCAATTATTCTCCAATTAGAAATTTAAAAATACTTTGTTGCTAACCAATACCTAGTATCACCTAAGACTTAAGCAAGTCAGTCTTTTTGCTGGTAGAGGGAACTGCCTCAATGTTGATGACTGCTGATTGACCATGGTGGTGGTTGCTGAAGGTTGGGATGGCTGCAATAATATCTTAAAATAGACACAATGAAGTGTTCTGCAATGATTTGACTCTTCCTTTCATGAATAATTTGTCTCTAGCATGCAATGATGTCTGATAACCTTTACTCACAGTAGAACATTGAACAAACTCCTGGAGATAGCAGAGGAAGGAGGAGCCTGTCATGCTAACCCTGATGGGATTGCAGAGAGTTGGACACAACTTAGCGACTGAGCAACAACAACAACAACAATATAATTTAAAATTGGAGTCAATCTTTTCAAACTTTGCTACTGCTTTACCAACCAAATTTTTATAATATTCTAAGTTCTTTCTTGTAGTTTCATTAATTTTCACAGCGTCTTCACCAGTAGTAGTTTCATCTCAAGGAACATCCTAACTCAGAACAAGTTTGGTGAATTGAAATATAGATCTCATATCACACTCTGCTTTAAAAGTTGTAACAAATACAGGTGAAGTAAAAGGAAAAAGATGCAACCTTAATAATTTGTTAAAGTTTTATCATGAGATTGGAGCAATTCAGTCACATTATCAGACTCCCCTTCTATTTCTAGTTCTCTTGCAGTTTGTACTGCATCTGCAGTTACTTCCTCCAGTGAAGTCTTGACCCTACAAATACATCCGGGGTGGGGGGGTTGGAACCAATGTCTCCTAAACTACAGTTAATATTGATATTTTGACCTATTCTCATGAATTTGAACAAATGTTCTTAATGACATCTTGCAATGGTGAATCCTTTTCAGAAGTGCTTCAACTGACTGTTGAGATCCATCAGAGGACTCACTATCTATGGCACCTACAGCATTATAAAATGTGTTTCTTAAATAATAACACTTGAAAGCCTAAATCACTCCTTAATCCATGGGCTGCAAAATAGATATTTTGTTAAGACATTAATATAATAATCTTCTTATATGTATCCATCAGAACTCTTGGGTGACCAAGTACATTGTCAATGAGCACTAATACTGTAAAATGAATATTTTTTTCTGAGCATCAGGTCTCAAAAATGTGCTTAAAACTATTCAGTAAACTGTGGTGCAAAAAAAAAAAAAAAAAAGAAGTGCTGTCATGTAGACTTTGTTGTTCCATTTATAGAGCACAGAGTAGATTTAGCATAATTCTTGAGGGATATAAAATTTGGGGCATAGTAAGTGAGCCCTGACTTCAACTTAAAGACACTGGCTGCATTAGCCTCTAACAAAAGAGTCAGCCTGCTCTTTGAAGTTAAGTATTGACTGCTCCTCTCTAGCTACGAAAGTCCTAGATGGCATCTTCTTCCAATATATGGCTGATCCACTACAGTGAAAATCTGTTGTTTAGTGTGGCCATCTTTATTAATGATCTTAGCAAGATCTTCTTGAAAACATGCTGCAGTTCCTACACCAGCACTTGTTGCTTCAACTTGCAACTTTAAGTTATGAAGACATTTTCTTTCCTTAAACCTCATGGACATTTTTTGATTTTTCTCATCTTT
Organism: Bos javanicus; assembly: GCF_032452875.1. Taxonomy (NCBI): domain Eukaryota; kingdom Metazoa; phylum Chordata; class Mammalia; order Artiodactyla; family Bovidae; genus Bos; species Bos javanicus. The sequence goes on along the minus strand of NC_083875.1, from coordinate 14,663,403 downwards.
TATGGGTGCAGTTTGTCCACCCAGCCCCCCCGCCACAAAAAAAAAAAAAAAAGCTACAATAGTAACATCAAAAGTCAATGAGCACTATAAAATTATAATAAAATGAAATGGTTTGAAATATTGTGAGGATTACCAAAATGTGATAAAGTAAGCACATACAGTGGGAAAAATGGCTCTGACAGAGCAGTTCAATGCAGGATAGCCACAAGCCTTCAATTTGTTTAAAAAAAAAAAAAAGAAAAAAGTAAGATCTGCCAAGTGCTGCAATAAAATGCGAATTATACCTGTACTTCTACAACATGATAATAAGATGAGAATAGCTACTGAGTTATATCAGGTATTTACCATATGTAACTCTTAGAAAACCTATCTATATTGGCAAACTGTTGCCTGTGGGCCAAATTTGTCCCGCTGCCTATTTTGGTCAATAAAGCTTTATTGGAACAAGGCCATGCTCATTCACTTATGAATTGTTATTGCAGCTTTCAGGCTACACAGGCAGAGTTGAGTATTTGCAAGAGAGACCACATAACCCACAAAGCTGAAAAAATTTACTATCTGGCCCCTAAGGGGGAAAAAATTACTGACTCCTCTATTCTATAAAAACATGTCATAGAGGCATAAACACATTTGGATATTCATGGAACAGGTCATTTGTCAAGAAGATTTGTTTGTAGAGCAAGCTCACTCCTTTTTCCCACCTGATTTTCTATTTTCATTTGGGATGTCTGGTAGAATATTTTAGTTTTCTTGGCCTTTCTCCCAAGCCAGCTCTTTATGATTCATTGCTTCAGAATTATATAACTTCAAGTTATAAAGATCCCTCTATTTCTAGGTTCTAGATCTTTCTGTGAGCCTTACTATTGGAGTCACTGGTAGTAAACCAGTTATCTTTGGATCTCACTTCCTACCTCAGTCAAGTAAGAGGGTTAAATGGCATATTCTTGTGCTCTCTTCTAGCAAGGCCGACTATGGGTTTGTGACCTGTGTAGTCACAGTTTTATTAAAACTTTCATCTGTAGAATTCACTGACAAGGTCTCCCAGGCTCGAGCAACTTTGATTTATACTCAGAGGGCTCCGAGAAGTATCAGAACACTGGAAAGCAGCGAAGCTAAAGTGTTTCTTATGGATTGTCTTTGCATCACTTCACTTCTTTCCCATTGTCGATGGCAGACCAACACTTCCTAGGTTCTCAAAGCTCCTATAATTTTCTGAAGGTTCACCAGCCATGAGCAAGAAATGCCTTAATGTTCTTTATATTCCAGGAATATTTCCACTCAAAACAATTTTGGAAATTAAAAACAAAGCTAAAGAGATATGAGAGTTGGACTGTGAAGAAAGCTGAGCACTGAAAAATTGATGCTTTTGAACTGTGGTGCTGGAGAAGACTCTTGAGAGTCCCTTGGACTGCAAGGAGATCCAACCAGTCCATCCTAAAGGAGATCAGTCCTGGATATACATTGGAAGGACTGATGCTGAAGCTGAAACTCCAATACTTTGGCCACCTCATGTGAAGAGTTGACTTACTGGAAAAGACCCTGATGCTGGGAGGGATTAAAAGGCAGGAGGAGAAGGGGATGACAAGAGGATGAGATGGCTGGATGGCATCACTGACTCGATGGACAGGAGTTTGGGTGAACTCCGGGAGTTGGTGATGGACAGGGAGGCCTCGCGTGCTGCGATTCATGGGGTCACAATGAGTTGGACATGACTGAGCAACTGAACTGAACTGAAAGAGATATGCCAAACAGAGCTCTATTTTTCAAAGCAGTCACAAGCCCAATCAGTGTCAAGGAGAAGGGTATAGAGCAAAGCTAACTCATGGGAGAAACATCAAAGAATTTGGGGGTTATAAATTAAGATTCTTGATAAAACAAAACATACTGATAAAACAGGGACAAAAGTTGATGACATTTAAGTAGCAGATTAAAGCATCCTCTATAAAGCCAGCCTATCTCCTTTCCTGCATCTTTCAAACTTTAACTTGTTATAAAAACTCTTAACTGTATATCATCCAATTTTCATCTTTCTAAGAAGTGATATCTTTTCTGAGCTCTTCATTGTTTACTAATATCTCATCCAGTTTATGACCTTCATTTGTACTTTTTCTCTTTCCCAGTTTCATCTATCAGTTCAATCCCCTTCCCTCTGGTGACCACCGGATTGTTCTCTGTAAATATTAGTTTGTTTCTGTGTTTATATTTGTTCAGTTTGTTTTTTAGAATCCATGTAGAAGTGAAATCAAAAGTTTTTTTCTTTTCTCTGACTTATTTCACTTAATACCTTCTGGTCCATCCATGTTACTGCAAATGGTAAAATGCTATTCTTTTTTGGCCAATATTTAATTTTACGTATACATATAAATACATAAACATTACATACATACATACATATATATATAGATAGATAGATAGATAGATAGATAGATATAAAAACATCTTACAGAAAGATTCAAATGACCTTTTTGGCCAACCCAATGCATCAAATTATTATCCTGTTTTGAACAGCATATGATTGTTTAGAGCTAAGAGGGATGTAGAAATCATGAAGGAATATATTCCCTTGAGTAGCTTCTATACTAGTTTTATAGAAAGAATTGTAAAAATAATTAAAGAAATATACAGGATATATAAATCAAGTGATGTAAGCTATATTTTTTCAAGTTGATCAGTGTAGAGAAAAGCTTTTTTGGTCAAATATGTGAGAAGGGCTTATTTAAATCCCTAGGGTAATACGCATTAAGTGTGAAGAAAAAATTTCCTAGAACTACACTGACTGATTCTCTGCTTTCATGGAGAGAAACCCTTCATTTGCTTGTGATCCAGGGCAAGTTTTAAAATAGGGACCCTGCTTCTATGACAAAGCCAAGACTTATGAACTTCTGATCTGAGAGGTTTATGTGACCCTTGCAAGTAGCATATTATTCATCACAGCTCTAGCTTTTGTCTGGTGGTTGTTGGAGATATTTGGAAGATAGGGCCAGTTTGCCTAGCTGAATTTTAGAATGTCTGTCTTGTGACACATGCTATCATTTAGTCTAGCACAAAAAATAACAATACAGCACACCCTTCAGTTTCACAACGTCTCAATCTCATTACCATAATAAACGGGAAGCTTGTATCTAAGCTGTTTTGAAAATCAGCAACCTATTTCAATTCACCATCAATTACATAGGACATTCTGACCTAGAAGGAAAAAAAAAAAAAAACTGTACATTTCCTATTTACCTGAGTGCATGGATATTCATGTTGGCACTGACACTATGATCTTTGGATACATATATTTGGTGGTGTGGTTTTTACTCCAAATCCTGGGATTTCTCTGATATATTTTGCTCTTGTCACTAGTTTTTGCTTGCTTTTCTCTATCAGTTCAAAAACCATTTGCTATATCCTCCCTCGATCATGCAGCCTCATGTTTTATTTTACTTTAAATTTTTAATTTTTCTAAAAAAATTTTATTTAGGCTAAGTCCTAAAATGAAACAACACGAGGAGCAGAGCCATGGCCTGGAGCAGAAGCACAGCTAATTGGTTGCCTACATATGCCAAAAGAGATAAATATTTGGCAAGGAAATCTACTCAGATTTCTCTTTGTACTGGAGCAAAAATGACTTAATAGACTGCCTGAGCTATTTGCCAGATAAACTTAACTTAAACAGAGAACTGGTAAATTTGCCTTTCTTCATTGTCCTAAATGGTGCAGGAGACATGAGTACATATTTATTTTCCTTTTTTGTGCAATTTTTTCCATAGAGCAACTTTAGAATAAGTTCATCACATTACTCCCCTGGAGAAGGGAATGACAACCCACTCAGTACTCTTACCCGGGGAATTCCACGGACAGATAAGCCTGGCTATAATCCGTGGGGTCACAAAGAGTCGGACACGACTGAGCGACTAACACTGTCACTGTTACCACGTTAATAAACTTCAGTTGGGACCATATGAAGTGCTTTTACAGTTATCAGAAGAAACAATACGCTTTGGGTGCTGTAATAGATCTGGGATTCCTACGTTTTCTGACTTAGCTGATATTTCAGATATGGTATTTCTCAGTTCCACAATTTCTGCTTTCCATCGTTTCTTCTTGCTCTGTTGAGATGTCCTCTATTGTCACTTGTTAAAAGCATATTTTCATTTTGATGTTGAGCACAGTTATAGTAGCTGCATGAATATCCTTGTCAGCTTATTCTAACATCTTGGTTATCGAAGCGTTGGTCTTTACTGATTGTTCTTTTCTCTTGAGAATTGGCCATGTTTTGCTTTTTTTTTTTTTTTTTATTCCCCTGTATGTTGAGGAGCTCTGTATGGTACCTTGGGCACTGTGAATATTATTGTAGAAAATCTAGATTCTAGTATTGTCTTCCCAATAATATTTTTTTAAGCAGGCTGAATTCAGACTACAAAACACATCTCCTTTTTGATAGGTGGCAGCTCCAACTGCAATTGAGTTCTTTTTGCTGGGCTGTTTAACATTAGTCTCACTTACGTGTGGTTCAAGGTGAAATTAGACATTTGAGTAGTGATTGTGCACAGGACTTGTTACTCTCATCCTCTGGCATTTACACTTTTCTGGAAACTCCCCTAGCTGAGATTTCACTGAGTTTTATTTTTCCCTATAGTTGTAGTTTCTCCAAACTCTCTCCTCTGGTTCTTCAAGCCAGCAAGACTGTGGGCTGCCCATTAGAGTGCCTTGAATGATGCAGACTTGTGCCTGTTCTCAGAATAACAGCCATAAAAAAGAGAAACAGCGCTATTTTCTTCATTCAAAAGTTAACTCGCTTTGGTGTGTGTGTATGTGTGTGGGGGGCGGGGGGTTGGGGTCACTTCATGTCCAATTCTTTGTGACTTAATGGACCTTAGCCCACCTATAGGGCTTCTTTGTTGATGAAGGTCTCCAGGCAAGAATACTGGAATGGGTTGCCAGGCCCTATTCCAGGGGATCTCCCTGACCCAAGGATTGAACCTGAATCTCTTGTCTCCTGCATTGGCAGTCTGGTTCTTTACCACTAGGGCCACCTAGGGGTGGAAACCTAACTCTCTTATACTTTCTGTTTATTTTATTACTCTCTGGTGCCTTCATTGAGGTCCCCCAGCCCCAGATTTTCGGTTGCTATATTCAAAAAGGTTGTTTTGATAGGAGCTACTCAGCCAAACCAGAAGCAAAATTTTCAGGTAATATTTGAAATGCAGATGGAGGTTTGTTATCTACAATTAATATCCATAATTGAACTAAAAGCTTATTTTTAATTATATTGAATATATTGTTCCTCATATTCCAATCCTCTCACACTTTATTGATAGAATTTAGGTGATTATTTTTAAACAAAATATTCTTTACAAACTAATTTCTAGAATATTAATTAAAAGATAAAATTTGCAGTTGTAATTTAAATGACTTATGATCTGCTTCATGTGTGATCTCAGTATAAAAGATTTAAAACCCTTCAAAGTATTCATTTAATTGAGTAAGGACGGGATTTGAATTCTTTTGCGGTACCTCTTGATATGGCTCATTCTTACAAGGAATTACATTTTTCAAATGACTTAAAAGTATTAGTGAATAAAGCTACATATACTAGAAGAAAGTAAAGAGGAAAAAAGAGCACAGCATTTTAAAAGTGATTTTTATTAATTAGTACCAATTAGTATATAGTTACATATATAATCCTAATATATATAGGCTCACAAAATACATTTTGATTATTTTACATTAGGTTTTCCGATTTTTTATGGTGAGGGCAACTTTCTATAAGAATAGAAGTTTTATATTTCATTGTTGGTAATAAAAGATCAGAATAGAAGGTTTTAACTCTAAACTTAAATTCAAAAGAACATGTATACCCTGCTTCTCTTCCAGACTAATAGTCTTTGCGTAAACCAAGCATACTCTGTTGAGTCAATATGACAAACAAATTGAATTCATGACCAAACTAATAAATTGTACACATTTACCAACACTGAATGTACTGTTTCATTTCTCTTGATACATAATCACTATAAATACCAGCTATTTTCAGTACAAAGCATAAGTTATCTAGAAAACCATTACTTATTCACACTGCTATCATTTATATGAAAAACATTCTGTACAGTTGGAACAGACCAATTTATTCTTATATATAGAAGAGCTCATCATAAATTCTGTTTTTGCTTTCATGTTGAATCTTGTATTTCTTGTACTCTCCAATTTAAATCAAGTTTCATTGGCAAAAATCATTTTGTGGCATATATCATTATCTTATTTACTATTCTTAGGATGTGAAATGAAACATCATCTTGAGTAAATGAACATCATATAAAACCAATGCAAAAATAGTCACGAACAATTCTTTTTATATTTTGTAATTTCTGTAATCTTATTAAAGTATATGTATATCATATGCTAAATTTACAAGAAATATGTTTTACATACTTTATTTGTGTTTATGTTTTTTGATATGTCTAAGTTTGAAGTCAAATAGGAGAGAGCCATGGTTATTCTGCTTGAAGCAAGCACATTTTATTCCTATTATTATTACTAGGTTTTTAAAAGAATTTGTAGTTACCTTAAGGCACACAGTTGTAGACACATGTGACACATGTAGACACATGTTACTGCAGTAACACATATTTTTATTTTGTGTTAGCAAATCAAATCGACGTTCAAAACCAGATGCCCATAGTTAGCCAATCATTTTTTACTGTATAATAGGCTTTTATGAAGAACTGTATCTAAAATAATTAGATAGAAGATACAAAAATTTACATAAGGACTTGAGAATTTTGTAATAGTTATCAACAAGCTGCTGCTGCTACTGCTGCTAATTCGCTTCAGTCGTGTCTGACTCTGTGCTACCCCATAGACGGTAGCCCACCAGGCTCCCCCATCCCTGGGATTCTCCAGGCAAGAACATTGGAGTGGATTGCCATTTCCTTCTCCAATGCATGAAAGTGAAGAGTGAAAGTGAAGTTGCTCAGTCGTGTCTGACTCCTAGCGACCCCATGGACTGCAGCCCACCAGGCTCCTCTGTCCATGGGATTTTCCAAGCAAGAGTACTGGAGTGGGTTGCCATTGCCTTCTCCAATCAACAAGCTAGATATACTATAATAGCTCAGAAATCAAAGATAACTCCTTTTACATTTTTTGTAAGGTATGTTGTTGTTAAGTCACAAAGTTGTATCTAACTCTTTGGATACAAAGACTGCAGCAGGTCAGGCTCCTCTTGCCTGTACTATCTCTCAGAGTTTTCTCAAATTCATGTTCACTGAGTTGGTGATGCTATCTAACCATCTCATCCTCTGCCACCCCCTTCTTTTGCCTTCAATCTTTCCCAGCATCAGGGTCTTTTCCAATGAGTTGGCTGTTTGCATCAGGTGGCCAAAGTATTGGAGCTTCAGCTTCAGTCCTTTCAATGAATATTCGGGGTTGATCTCCTTTGGGATTGACTGGTTTGATCCTTGCAGTCCAAGGGACTCTCAAGAGTCTTCTCCAACACCACAGTTCAAAAGCTTCAATTCTTCAGTGCTCAGTCTTTTTTATAGTCCAACTCTCACATCCATACATGACTATTGGAAAAACCATAGCTTTGGCTATATGGACCTTTGTTGGCAAAGTGATATCTCTGCTTTTTAATACTTTGCCTAGGTATGTCATAGCTTTTCTAGGTTTGTCATAGCTTTTCTTCCAAGCAGCAAGCATCTTTTAATTTGGGGGCTGGAATCACCATCTTCAGTAATCTTGGAGCCCAATAATATAAAATCTTTCACTGCTTCCTATTTTTCCCCTTCTATTTGCTATGAAGTGGTGGGACCAAATGCTATGATGTTAGTTATTTGAATGTTGAGTTTTAAGCCAGTTTTTTCACTCTCCTCTTTCACCTTCATCAAGGGGCTCTTTAGTTCCTGTTCACTTTCTGCCATTCGAGTACTATCATCTACATAAGAGAGGGCTTTTAAATTTCTCCTGGCAATCTTGATGCCAGCTTGTGCTTCATCCAGCCCAGCACTTCCGATGATGTACTCATATATAAGTTAAATAAGCATGGTGACCGTATACAGCCTTGACATACTCCTTTCCCAATTCTGAATCAGTCCCTTTTTACATGTCTAGTTCTTGACCTGCATACAGGTTCCTCAAGAGACAAGTAAAGTGGTCTGGTATCCCCATCTCTTTTAAGAATTTTCAGTTTGTTTTGAGCCACACAGGCAAAGACTTTAGCATAGTCAAGGAAGCAGAAGTAGATATTTTCTGGAATTCCCTTACTTTCTGCATGATCCAACGAATGTTGGCAATTTCATCACTAGTTCCTCTGCCTTTTTAAAATCCAGCTTGTATACCTGGAAGTTCTTGGTTCACATACTGCTGAAGTCTAGCTTGAAGGATTTTAAGCATTGCTTTGTTAGTATGTGAAATGAGTACAGTTGTACAGTAGTTGGAACATTCTTTGGCATTGTCTTCTTTGGGATTGGAAAGAGAACTGTCCTTTTCCAGTCTTGTAGCCACTGCTTTTTTCCCCTCCCAAATTTGCTGACATATTGAGTGTGGCTCTTTAACAGCATAATCTTTTAGGATTTTAAAGATCTCAGCTGGAATTGCATCACCTCCAGTAACTCTGTTGTGATTCTTGCTAAGGCCTACTTAACTTCACACTGCAGAATGTATGACTCCAGGCATGAGACCACCCCATCAGTTATCTGGGTCATTAAAATCATTTTGCAGTTTAGCAGTACATTTGTTAAGTATATATAGTATGTGGTTTATACATTTCCACTCCCTCTAATCAGCTTTATCCCCCTGGGATTAATGAGTTTTTTGTTTTTTGTTTTTTTTTCCAGAACTGCATTTTTATATGACTGTGATCACAGACTTTTTAATAATAACTGCAATGAAACAAAAGTATATTTATGGTGAGTTGAATCTTATAATTACAAGAGCTTATTGGTTGAAGGCAGCTTTCAGATTACAGCAGAAGGGGATACCCAACAATAAGCCAAAGAGTTGAACACCAAAAGTCAGAATTTGTGGAGGTGAAGATGGGTAGAATTTGGGGTGTAAAATATTGGACTGTGTGGGGTCCTTAGCCTAGTAACTTGCATCCAGCCTGCCTATAACTTTCATTCCCTATGAATGACACTCAACAGCAGCATTAAGGTTTTAAGTCATGTGCATTCAGTAATGACTACAGAATGGCTCCCACCCTTCTTTTTTTTTTTTTTGGTTTGTTTGTTTGAACACAAGACAGACTCAGCATTTTGTGAGATACTATGGAGAATGAACCTTAGAGCACCCTCTCAACCACCTTTATAAGACTTGATATTAAACTTCCATTTAGCTTGTTTTGAAGGAAGCTAAGAGCTTTATTTAATTAAGAACAATAAAGTAAAGAAATGTAAATTCTTCATAAATGATTCGTTTCAAGACAGATATCACAGCTTTTAATTTGGGCGATTATGAATCCCACACAATAACTGTTAATTGTGAAAACAGTGGATAGGAAATTTAGGAAATTTGGGAGTATGAAAGAAAGAAAAATGGACAGAGATTTGGAAGAAATACCTGGCACAGAAAATTAGGAAGTAGTAAGTAGATAGATTAAAATAGCTGGACTAGGAGGTTAAGACTGCAAAAAAAGCAGCAAGTCACTTCAAAAATTAAGTCAAGCCTAGGTTATAAAGATTAAGGAATATGCTCTATCATGAGTAGATAGCTTGGGACCACTGAAGCCTTTAAATCTAAATATTGAATAACATCATGAATATAAAATGTTAGAAAGATTTGCCACTGTGGGAATACAGTGAAAATTACCATGTGGAGAAATTAGAGATGAGGAGTTCAGAGATACTCTCTATCTGCGATTATCAGAGCCCAAGTCAGCATGAATACATGAAAGATGGAACTGGGAAATAATATTTAGCAAATATGTTGAAAAAACAATGGACAGAAATCAGTGAATTAATTGACTTAAGAGATGAGAATTGGAATACGGAATGAAGCAGGGCAAAGAATGACAGAGTTTTGCCAAGAAAATGCACTGGTCATAACAAACACCCTCTTCCAACAACACAAGAGAAGACTCTATACATGGACATCACCAGATGGTCAACACCGAAATCAGATTGATTATATTCTTTGCAGCCAAAGATGGAGAAGCTCTATACAGTCAGCAGAAACAAGACCAGGAGCTGACTGGGGCTCAGACCATGAACTCCTTATTGCCAAATTTAGACTTAAATTGAAGAAAGTAGGGAAAACTACTAGAGCATTCAGGTATGACCTAAATCAAATCCCTTATGATTATACAGTGGAAGTGAGAAATAGATTTAAGGGCCTATATCTGATAGACTGCCTGATGAACTATGGAATGAGGTTCGTGACATTGTACAGGAGACAGGGATCAAGACCATTCGCATAGAAAAGAAATGCAAAAAAGCAAAATGGCTGTCTGGGGAGGCCTTACAAATAGCTGTGAAAAGAAGAGAAGCGAAAAGCAAGGAGAAAATGAAGAATATAAACATCTGAATGCAGAGTTCCAAAGAATAGCAAGAAGAGATAAGAAAGCCTTCTTTAGCGATCAATGCAAAGAAATAGAGGAAAACAACAGAATGGGAAAGACTAGGGATCTCTTCAAGAAAATCAGAGATACCAAAGGAACATTTAATGCAAAAATGAGCTCGATAAAGGACAGAAATGGTATGGACCTAACAGAAGCAGAAGATATTAAGAAGAGGTGGCAAGAATACACAGAAGAACTGTACAAAAAGATCTTCACAACCCAGGTAATCATGATGGTATGATCACTGACCTAGAGCCAGACATCCTGGAATGTGAAGTCAAGTGGGCCTTAGAAAGCATCACTACAAACAAAGCTAGTGGAGGTGACGGAATTCCAGTTGAGCTATTCCAAATCCTGAAAGATGATGCTGTGAAAGTGGTGCACTCAATATACCAGCAAATTTGGAAAACTCAGCAGCGGCCACAGGACTGGAAAAGGTCAGTTTTCATTCCAATCCCAAAGAAAGGCAATGCCAAAGAATGCTCAAACTACCGCACAATTGCACTCATCTCACACGCTAGTAAAGTAATGCTCAAAATTCTCCAAGCCAGGCTTCAGTAATATGTGAACAGTGAAATTCCTGATGATCAAGCTGGTTTTAGAAAAGGCAGAGGAACCAGAGATCAAATTGCCAACATCTGCTGGATCATAGAAAAAGCAAGAGAGTTCCAGAAAAACATCTATTTCTGCTTTATTGACTATGCCAAAGCCTTTGACTGTGTGGATCACAAGAAACTGTGGAAAATTCTGAAAGAGATGGGAATACCAGACCACCTGATCTGCCTCTTGAGAAATTTGTATGCAGGTCAGGAAGCAACAGTTAGAACTAGACATGGAACAACAGACTGGTTCCAAATACGAAAAGGAGTTCATCAAGGCTGTATATTGTCACCCTGCTTATTTAACTTCTATGCAGAGTACATCATGAGAAACGCTGGACTGGAAGAAACACAAGCTGGAATCAAGATTGCCAGGAGAAACATCAATAACCTCAGATATGCAGATGACACCACTCTTATGGCAGAAAGTGAAGAGGAACTCAAAAGCCTCCTGATGAAAGTGAAAGTGGAGAGTGAAAACGTTGGCTTAAAGCTCAACATTCAGAAAACGAAGATCATGGCATCCGGTCCCACCACTTCATGGGAAATAGATGGGGAAACAGTGGAAACAGTGTCAGACTTTATTTTTCTGGGCTCTAAAATCACTGCAGATGGTGATTGCAGCCATGAAATTAAAAGACGCTTACTCCTTGGAAGGAAAGTTATGACCAACCTAGATAGCATATTCAAAAGCAGAGACATTACTTGGCAACAAATGTTCATCTAGTCAAGGCTATGGTTTTTCTTGTGGTCATGTATGGACGTGAGAGTTGGACTGTGAAGAAGGCTGAGCACGGAAGAATTGATGCTTTTGAACTGTGGTGTTGGAGAAGACTCTTGAGAGTCCCTTGGACTGCAAGGAGGTCCAACCAGTCCATTCTGAAGGAGATAGCCCTGGGATTTCTTTGGAAGGAATGATGCTAAAGCTGAAACTCCAGTACTTTGGCCACCTCGTGAGAAGAGTTGACTCATTGGAAAAGATTCTGATGCTGGGAGGGATTGGGGGCAGGAGGAGAAGGGGATGACAGAGGATGAGATGGCTGGATGGCATCACTGACTCGATGGACGTGAGTCTGAGTGAACTCTGGGAGTTGGTGATGGGCAGGGAGGCCTGGCGTGCTGCGAGTCATGGGGTCACAAAGAGTCGGACACGACTGAGCGACTGATCTGATCTGAAGAGATGAGAAGGGTATATGATAACATAGTTAGGTGTTCTCAGCCCAGAATATTAAGAAACTGTTAAGGGTCACTAACAAAAGTAAAGTAATTACTAGAATTTAACATGGAAGCTATGACTATAAGCTAGGCTTTAATCACATCAATATTTCTTAATCACATCATTATTTCTTAATAAAAAACAGATAAATAATACTTCAAAAAATGTGTTACTGAATCTATTATTTTATTTTTATTATCTTAACATTTTACTATATTGAGAGCAGAAATATTTGAAATATTTTATATATATATATATATATATATATATATATATATATACACACACACATATATATATACATATTGCTATTCAGTTGCTAAGTCCTGTCCAACTCTTTGCCTCATGGACTGCAGCATGCCAGGCTTCCCTGTCCTTCACTATTTCCCAGAGTTTGATCAAACTCAAGTCCATTGAGTTGGTGATGTCATTGAACCATCTCATCCTCTGTCACCCCCTTCTCCTGCTGACCTCAATCTTTCCCAGCATCAGGGTCTTTTCCAGTGGGTTCGCTCTTCACATGAATATATAAAATATTATATACACACACACACACATGTGTATATGTGCACATATACATATATATATGAAACTAAGGAAAAGAACAAAAGTTTTTTATTGTTGATGTTATTATATTAAGTCAAGAAAAGGCCTGGATATGTATATTTTGATGAAAGAAAAAAACTAGATGAATCTAATAAACAGCAATGGTTCAAGAAATATTTCCTAAATTATCTTGCTGTCCTAAAAAGATAAATTAGAGAAAAAGTATAAATAATAATATTGCCACCTGCCTAGAATTTTCTTAAATATACATATATATTTGATAATAAAGATGAATATCAACTTCTATGTAGAATCATTAACAGATCACTTATAAATTATCAAATTGATCCTGACACAGAGTCAAAGTAAAACAGTCTATTTGTTGCTTTACAAGACAAGCCAACTCCAGACTAAATTGGGTTGCCATTTCCTTCTCCAATGCAGGAAAGTGAAAAGTGAAACTGAAGTTGCTCAGTCATGTCCGACTCTTAGCGACCCCATGGACTGCAGCCTACCAGGCTCCTCCATCCATGGGATTTTCCAGGCAAGAGTACTGGAGTGGGGTGCCATTGCCTTCTCTGAGACTAAAGATAACACATCTTATTGTGACTCTACCTATTGACTTCATTTTTTAAATAGTGACCTCTTGCAGGAAGATTCATTTGAGACTAGAGAACAGATTATGTGAGGCAGTTAACTATAATAATTAATAACAAACTAATATTCTAATAATTGAATATTCCAGTTTCATATTATATAATGTATATGATTCAATTGGATCTTGAGAATTACTGAGATACAATTAACCATGAAAAATAAAACTGAACACTGGCGTACGTGAATTATAAGAGGAAAACAAAGGATCTGTGACATTAACAAATTACTGGTGAGAATTTTAATTTTCTCAGATCAAATAAACTGTTTTTAAATTAACAATGACAGAAGGTGAGACAAATGGCAGGAAATAAACATGATCACTTCCAAGTACCAAAGAGTAACAGGAACTAAAGAAAACAAGGAAAGAAAAAGGACACAATTCAGTGTTTTCAAGAAAAACAAAAAGCAAAGAAGTTTGACTTTACCAAAATTAAATTAAATAATGAGAAGAAAAGCAAGAGTTTCTAATGTTTTCATTGAAATATTAATTGCATATCCTTATAGTATCTTTAAAATGGATAAACAATAGCCTCGGTTATAAAAGTATTTCCAAAGAGATAAAATAATATTCCTTTATATCATTACTTGGAAGTTGGACTTATTTACAATTTTTTTGATTTGCTTATTTTTAATAAATTCACCTTTATTCATATTTTAAGAATTTTCCTATGTGAAAGCATGGATGATGCTTACAGAAATGTAAAATACCTGTTAAGAATTCACACACTCTTGAAATAAATCATACAAGCAAACTAGAATAAAGTGAGTGCATCATGATAGATCCTGGGCCTATGCATATATAATAAATAAATCTACAGTGAGCAATATAGATGATTTAAAAGAACCTTAGAAAAAGTGTTGTTATGGCTACATTTTATACCATTCAGTGCATAAACAGATATATACAATCCAGGATGATCACTGAATATATGTAATCTCATGCAAGACAGATGAAATATTTCTAAATATCCTACTCAACATTAAAGTACTTTTATATATATTCTAGATTGGCTTGGATGTTTATTATAGGGATATTGTTAAATATCTGAGTTGAGAGATTCAGTATTTATAAACAATTATAATAATTAGACAGTGATAGAGTAGTTATGGGTGTAATTGATACCTTCTTTATAAACAATTTGGGGCTTTGGGATACTTCTGGTGTATTCTTAGGGCAAGTGAGTTGCTTCTAATATCATGAAGGTCTAATGTCTTACAAGAAGTAAGTAGGAACACTGGAGAGCTGTGAGGTCAAATGAAAGTACCAATGGCAGAGGTTCTCTCTCTCATAATAACCACACAATCTATTATGGTTTTGAAATGCTGTACTGATTGAAAAGATGAAGAATCAGCTAGTCTTATTTTCACTGTTTATTAAGTCATTTCATTTTCTTTCAAATCACAAGATGGAAGTGAAAGTATGCAGCAATATAACTATGATAACATGATCAAGAGAGGAAGAACATTCTGTAGGAAACCAATCCTTCATCTCATTGGCAGAGGCACAGCACATAATTTTACAAAATTATTAAGGAGCGATTCTGTATATAAATAAGCAGTTCATCCAAATCATTTAGATTCTAGGAATAGCAAAACAAGTTTGAAATTTTAAAATAATATATTGTAAGAGAGATGAAGGGGCTTCAAACATGCCCCTACTGTATGGCACAGCTTCCTGCCAGATAATGAATCTAAAGAAATCTCAAAAATGAATCAATATGTGTGCTCTGTGTTTGGTTAGAAATGTCATTCAAAATCAATGATGAGATTTCTGACCAAGATATATTTGGGGCTGTTTTATCACAATATTCTCTGACCTCACACATGATGGTTCCTTGACCTATATTACAAACATGCGGAATTAGAGATGAAAATTTAATGACTGTGCTACACATGTAGGGTGCCTTTTCAACACTGTGGCAGTGAACCTAGAGGTAACTCCAGGAAAAGAATGGGTTTCTCTTAAAAACAGCCCTGAAAATATATAACCTCAGTGTGCATAATTCCTTATTAAACTGCACATTATTTTGTCTAGTCCTCTGCTTCCTACATTCCTAATGCTAATCAGAAACATATAAATTATAGTCAAAAGAACACAGATTGAGATCAGTCCACCATGCTTGAAAAAGAGAAGACCTGGCATAAAATTTTTTCTCCAACTTATGACTTATTACAAGTGTGAATATTATTATCTTGTTTTAAATGGAGAAACAATTTTATTTGAAAGCTTTGGTCTTTTATTATTTCAGTAAGGAAAATATAAGCGATTTAGAAAAATCTTGGAAAAATTATTATCATTGCTACATTTTATAAAATTTGGTGCACAAACAGATATATGCAATCCAGGGAAATCTTTGAATGTATATGACCTCAGAGAGAGAGACAAAACATTACTAAATAACCTATTCAACTATCAAAGTACTTTTATATTTTAAAATGATTCAGATACTCAAACACATCAGAAATAGGTCAATACGCACTCACTCAATAAAAATTAACTTGTCTGTTTTCAGATTTATTTTCTTTAAGCACTTCTATATTAATCTCTTCATGTACAGTCAAGTTTCTAACAAGTGTGGATAAAATATTTTAAAATTTCAGAACACTTTTATAACAGTTTGGCCAAAATTGGGTGACAGAATCCTTCTTATTTTTAGAGTCTTGATGTTATGAAACTTTATGATGATGTTGTTCAGTTGCTAAGTCGTGTCCAACTCTTGTAACCCCATGAACTGCAGCAAACCATGCTTTTCTGTCCTTTACTGTCTGCTGGAGTTTTCTCAAACTCATGTTCATTGGGTTGGTGATGCCATCCAACCATTTTATCCTCTGTCACCCCCTTCTCTTTCTGTCCTTAATCTTTCCCAGCATCAGGGTTTCTTTTCTAAAAAGTCGGCTCTATATATCAACTAGCCAAACTATTGGGGCTTCAGCATCAGTCCTTCCAATGACTATTTAGGGTTGATTTCCTTTAGGATTGCCTTATTTTGTCTTTTGATCCTTTTAAAAATTTTATCAGTGATACTCTGAACTTCTTTGGGTCTGTTATAATCAAAAGAGCATTCCTAGGTTTCTCCTGATTAGACTTTGGCTCAGTTTCTTTCAAGATCCTCAGTTTTCTAACATTTGAGTGTTTCCTAAAACTACAATCTTTTTTTTTTTCTTATATTCTTATTCATTTCACTACTTATGCTCCTTGGCTAATTTCATCTTTTCCATTATTTAACTTCCTTTATATTCTTTTGGGGCTCCCCTGGTGGCTCAGAGGTTAAAGTGTCTGCCTGGAATGCAGGAGACCTAGGTTCGATCCCTGCGTTGGGAAGATCCCCTGGAGAAAGAAATGGCAACCCACTCCAGTACTCTTGCCTGGAGAATCCCATGGAGGGAGGAGCCTGGTAGGCTACAGTCCATGGGTTCACAAAGAGTCGGACACGACTGAGCGACGTCACTTTCATATTCTTTTGAGTTCTAAGGCCATTATTGCAACAATCTATTAGTCTTTCAAAACAATGTTTTTCCAGTGTTCTCTCCTGATTGGTAAAACCACCAATGATATAGTTTCTCAATCCATAAATATGTACCTACTTGTTATTTTCTTTCACTGAATTTCTACACCTAGTAGGTCGATAATCAGTTGGAAAAAAACATTCATTTACTACTGCTACAGAATTATTTTCTAACATCATAAATCATTAGAATCCCAATTCATTAAAAAATGCTAAATCCTATGCCACTGTAGCTATTTAAATGATATTTGTTTGAAGATAACCTATTATTTTATCATAGAAATATAACTGAAGATGAGACAGCATATATATGTATATATAGTAATTTATAACTCATGAAGTGAATTAAATTTAAGAGAGCACTTATGAATACCAAAGGGAAAAAATCTTCTTTAAATTACTTTATCACACATGTAAAGCCCATTGATTGTTGATACTTCACTTACTGGGAATTCTGTATTACTAAAGAGCACTGGACCAATTGTTTTTACTCACTTTGTGATTTACATGTACATGTACATTTACACGTACATTAACTTACATGTCTACTGATAGAATGGTGATTTTGAAAATGTGAAGCAGCTTAGATATAATTATATCTAAATGGTAAGTAATACACCTTGTTCAGTGCTTTTGTTCTCAGGCTGATCTCTGGGGTCATTTTTACACTTCTTGTTCTGCCTCCCTGCCCCATTTTCCATTCTGGATAAAGTCAGATGGATTTTCTCCATGGAATACAAAAACCCTTTGCAATAGAGAAGATTTTGCTTGCCCCTGCGTTCCACAGCACACAGGATATTTCCTTAACTTCCTTGGTGAGAACACTCTTGTGAATGAATAGTAGTAAGTCAGTATGCTATAAGAGAAGAATGGTTGAATAATTATTAAGAAGGATTAGAAAGACAAACACAACCAGGTGTTCACAAACGTCTATTTTTTTTAACCTTCTGTTTGGTCTTCACTAAACCTTAGTCTCTGATAGCTCAGTTGGTAAAGAATCTGCCTGCAATGCTTGAGACCCCAGTTTGATTCCTGGGTTGGGAAGATCCCCTGGAGAAGGGATAGGCTAACCACCTCAGCATTCTTAGGCTTCCCCTGTGGCTCAGCTGGTAAAGAATCCACCTGCAATCCAGGAGACCTGGGTTCGATCCCTGTGTTGACAGGATCTCCAGATCTCCTGGAGAAGGGAAAGGCTACCCACTTGAGTATTCTGGCCTGGAGAATTCCATGGACTGTATACTCCTGCTGCTGCTACTGCTAAGTCGCTTCAGTCATGTCCACTCTGTGCGACCCCATGGACTGCAGCCTACCAGGCTTCTCCGTCCATGGGATTCTCCAGGCAAGAACACTGGAGTGGGTTGCCATTTCCTTCTCCAATGCATGAAAGTGGAAAGTGAAAGTGAAGTCGCTCAGTCGTGCCTGACTCTTAGCGACCCCATGGACTGCAGCCTAGCAGGCTTCTCCATCCATGGGATTTTCCGGGCAACAGTACTGGAGTAGGGTGCCATTGCCTTCTCCCCTGTATACTCCATGGGATCGCAAAGAGTCAGACACAACTGAATGACTTTCACTTTAAACCTTAGTAAGGCTTTTCCATACAACTACAATTTGCCGGACCCCGCTTCCCTCAAAGTCTGGGTAAGCACTAAAAAAGCACAATGTGTACCCTTATCAGCTTATTCTAAGTGATTAACCACAGTGAGACACTTTTTATCTCAGGCCCCATTGGTCATTTTCCTTTGCTTACCCAACTTCGCTTTAAATGTTTCTGCTGAAGCATTGCCTACCCCTCTCTATATATAACAAACAAACAAACAAATAAACAAAGCCTTTCCTGTTTGTTTCTGAGACACTTGCCAATTTCTGATTGCAAAAGTCTCATTTTAAACGAAGTCTCTCCTTATCTAGGACTTCTTGGTGTCTTAGACAGTAAGGAATCCACCTGCAATGCAGAAAACTTGGGTTTTATCCCTGGGATGGGAAGATCCTCTGAAGAAGGGAATGACAACCCACTCCTGTCTTCCTGCCTGGAGAATTCCAGGGACATAGGAGAAGGCAATGGCACCCCACTCCAGTACTCTTGCCTGGAAAGTCCCATGGACAGAGGAGCCTGGTGGGCTGCAGTCCATGGGGTCACTAAGAGTCGGACATGACTGAGTGACATCACTTTCACTTTTCACTTTCATGCATTGGAGAAGGAAATGGCAACCCACTCCAGTGTTCTTGCCTGGAGAATTCCAGGAATGGGGGAGCCTAGTGGGCTGCCATCTAAGGGGTCGCACAGAGTTGGACATGACTGAAGCGACTTAGCAGCAGCAGCAGCAGCAGGAGCCTAGTGGGCTACTGTCCATGGGGTCACAGAGTTGGACACAACTGAAAGACTAACACTTTTACTTTCAACCCTTTTCTAAGTCCAGATTTGCTTTTATTCAACAACATGAAGTCTTAAAAATGGAGTAGAAAGAATAGTATACAATACATTTAAAATCCAAACCATTTTATAGAACTAGATTGGAACTTTTGCTACAAATAACGGAAGCCTAGATAATCAAGGATAATTCTGAAAAAAAAAATTCATAATTACCTCAAATTTTCAATGGGATAGTGAAGATTATTTCAAGTTAAGAACAGAGAGATATTCCATTTTCATATTAAGCAGACTTAATAATATAAAGCTGTCATTTTTTCTGCAAAACTCCCAAAGATCTCAAAATTCTCTGTGCATATAAATATTCATATGCAAATTCTAAAATTTATATTGAAATATAGGAGGTCAAAAATGCCCAAGACAATCTTCAAATTGTAAAAAAATAAGAGAAAAAAAATTGCACTGGTCAAAGTGTTGAAAAAATAACCAATGGAATAGAAAATAGTGACCAGAAGCAAAGCAATCCATGTATGACACTTGATCTATCACGAAAGTTGATACAGCATGGATATGAGGAGCAGGGTCTTTTCAATGAATGATTGAACTTGTAATTTTTTTGCATATTAAAAATATCATGACCATGTGTCTAACATATATATTTACTTCCATTACTATCCAATGTAAAAAGCAAAACAAAAAACAATTTTTATGTAAAAATATACAGGATTATATTCATGCATGAAGACTAGGAACATATATCTCTTGACAAATCACAAAATGCACAAAAGGAAAAATTAACAAATTTAACTATACTGAAATTAGAACTTCTGTTCAACTAAAGACAATGTTAAATTTAACCTTTAGTATTGACAAATATGTTTGGAGTGCACAAAACTTACAAATAATTTATAACCAGAATATTTGTCATATAAAAATAATATATAAAGCCTTCAAATCAATTCTTAAAAGATAGAAATCCTAGAAGAAATACATGAGAAGAAAAAAAAAATTTGACCAGTGTTCTACACAAATGAAAGAAGATACCCAAAGAGACATTCAATCTATGTAAAGGTATAGAATTTCATTAATAAACAGAAAAATATGAGGGGGATTAAGATGGCAGAATAAGAGAATATGGAGCTCACCTCCCTTGACAAACATATCAAAGATACATCTACATGTGGAATGATTCTCCTGGAAAACTAACTGGAAACTGGCAGAATTTCCATACAACCAAGGTTGCAAGAAAGACTGCCATGTATCTGGGTAGGATAGGGAAACAAAGCAAAAGTTTAGAATCTGTGATTTTGGGAGGGAATCTGAAGCAAAAAGAAGAGTGCACGGGTTGGACACTCACCCTAGAGAGTAAACGGATCAAGCCACAGCTTGGATGTCCCTGTTCTGGGGTCCTGCACAGAGGAGACAAACCTTCCAGGCTACTGGGAGAACTCCTGGAACAAACAGGAGGGCTGGTGCTGGAAGAGCTGAGGCTCCACTCAGGAAGTGCTGGCTTGCCAACAGACAGGACAGACAGCTTTGCATTAGATGCTGTACTTCAACTGCATTCCCCAGCCCAAGCTGGGCAAACACCCCAGCCCCACTCATTTCACAACACAGCACGGTGTGGGATCTAGGACAGTCACATCCTGGAAAAGACTAACTCTGGCAAAGCTGAGATGGTCAAGGTGTGTGGGGTGTGGTCTTGGTGGGGCAGAGGTGGCCACTACTGGTGATAACACAAATAGCACCACAGAGGCAGCCCAGACCTCTGCTGTCAGCAGAGCAGTCCTCCAGCTCCAGCAGCCACACTCCCACTTGAGCAACACTCCGACTCTGCCACTCTGTGCCACAACCTTGCACTGGATCTGGGATGATCATAACAGGGAAAAGGAAAACTCACGCTATTTGGGGCTGTGTCTGAGCGGAGCCACAGACACGTTCACAGGCAGCACATCAGACGTCAGTGAGCACACAATTCTCACTCACTTCAGCACTCCCCTCATTTGGGACCAAGTGTGGAAGGAAGTTTCCACACTGAAAGGTAACAGAATCTGCTCAAGCCCAACACACAAGGATTACACTCTAATAACTGGGAAAGAGACCCTGCCCCCCCAAAAGGCAGGAATAGTCATGGAAAAGATGGGAAGTTGAGTCTCACACTTTGCTCAGGCTTTAGCAGCTCCAGCACCAACCACACTTCCTATCAAGGTGTTAGTGGCCAACACACCCTGAGAAAAGATGTGGCTGGCATCCACACCAAAGATATTGGGCACACACAGTCCATGTAGGGATGTTCCCACATACAAATGTCCTTCAAGATCAGAAGAGATAACTGTTTCACCTAAATTCATAGAGATGGAAAGCAAAATGAAAAGGTAGAAAAATACTCGCAAAATACCAAGAGAAAACCTGTGAAAAAAAATCAATTAATGACACAGAGATAGTCTACCAGACTCTAAATTTTAAGAGTACGTAATAAAAATGCTAAATGAAAAGAAAGATTAGCAATATAAACAGAGATCATTAAACAAGGAACTAGAAACTATAAAGATGACTGAATCAAAAATTGATAATTCCATTTCTGAGACAAGCAACAATCTAAATGCAATGAATAGTTGATAAAATGACACAGAAGGGTGCATAAGTGATCTAGAAGAGAGATCTATTAGAGAGAATAATGAAAATCCAAACAGAACCATAGACAGAAAAACTTTTTTTTTAAAAAAGGAAAGAAAGCAAAAAATGATATGCATAGACTGCTATAAAACATGCCAATAAACATAATAGGGGGTTCCAGAAGGGGAAGAGAGAGAAGAGGATAGAAAACATATTTGAAGACATCATGGCCGAACATTTCCCAAATGGAAAGAAGGAAATAGATATCCACATACAGGAAACACAGAGGGTCCCAAACAAGATGAACACAAAATAACACACACCAAGACATATCATAATTAAAATGGCAAAATTTAAAGAGATGTATAAAGCCAGCAAGAGAAAAACAGAGCAATATACAAGGAAACCCCCATTAAGACTATCAGCTGATTTCTCTGCAGAAACTCTGAAGGCCAGAAAAGTGTTATGATATATTCAAAGTCCTGAAAGTGAAAAAGCTTCAAGCCAGAATACTCTGCACAGCAAGATTATCATTTAGAATAGATGGAGAAAGATTCTTTCAACAAGAAAAAAATAAAAGAAATTATAAATATTAAACTTATCATTAAAGAAATGATGAAGGGTCGCTGCTAAACAGAAAATAAGCAAGAATCTATAGGAAAGGGAAAAATATCAATAGCAAATGCAAATATATAGTAAGAATCAAAGATTACTTAAATAAGCCAGTACATAGATTAAACAACAACAAAAAGTTGTAAAAGCGAATATAACTACAATAAACAGAAAGAGATAAGCATGAGGATGTAAAATATGACTTCAAAAACACAAAATATGGAGGGGAAGAGTAAAAAATGATTTTTAGAATGCATTTGAAGTGAAATATTTATCTAAATTGATATGTATATATATAAAATTATGATTATACATATAATTATGGGTCAGTTCAGTTCAGCCACTCAGTCATGTCCAACTCTTTGCAACCCCCATGGATGGCAATACGCCAGGCCTCCCTGACCACACCAACTCCCGGAGCTGACTCAAACTCATGTCCATTGAGTCAGTGATGCCATCCAACCATCTCATCCTCTGTAGTCGCCTTCTCCTCCTGCATTCAATCTTTCCCAGCATCAGGATTTTTTCAAATGAGTCAGCTCTTCACATCAGGTGGCCAAAGTATTGGAGTTTCAACTTCAATATCAGTCCTTCCAATGAATATTCAGGACTGAACTGATTTCCTTTAGGATGGACTGGCTGGATCTCCTTGCAGGCCAAGGGACTCTCAAGAATTTTCTCCAACACCACAGTTCAAAAGCATCAATTCTTCGGTGCTCAGCTTTCTTCATAGTCCAACTCTCACATCCATACATGACCACTGGAAAAAACATAACCTTGGCTAGACGGACCTTTGTTAGCAAAGTAATGTCTCTGCTTTTGAATATGTTATCTAGGTCGGTCATAAGTTTCCTTCCAAGGAGTAAGCGTCTTTTAATTTCATGGCTGCAGTCACCATCTGCAGTGATTTTGGAGCCCCCCAGAAATAAAGCTGGTCACTGTTTGCCATGTTGGTCATCTATTTTCCATGAAGTGATGGGACCGGATGCCATGATCTTCGTTTTCTGAATGTTGAGCTTTAAGCCAACCTTTTCACTCTCCTCTTTCACTTTCATTGAGAGGCTCTTTAGTTCTTCCTCACTTTCTGCCATAAGGGTGGTGTCATCTGCATATCTGAGGTTATTAATATTTCTCCCAACAATCTTGATCCCAGCTTGTGCTTCATCCAGTCCAGTGTTTCTCATGATGTACTCTGTATATAAGTTAAATAAGCAGGGTGACAATATACAGCCTTGACGTACTCCTTTCCCTATTTGGAACCAGTCTGTTGTTCCATGTCCAATTCTAACTGTTACTTCCTGACCTGCATACAGGTTTCTCGAGAGGCAGGTCAGGTAGTCTGGTATTCCCATCTCTTTCAGAATTTTCCACAGTTTATTGTGATCTACATAGTCAAAGGCTTTGGCACAGTCAGTAAAGCAGAAATAGATGTTTTTCTGGAACTCTCTTGCTTTTTCTATGATCCAGTGGATGTTGGCAATTTGATCTCTGGTAGACATACATTAATTCCAATGGAGGCACAAATCAAAAGCCTGTGATACATACAAAAATAAAGGAACTACAAAAGAAAATCACCAAATTACAACAGGGATAGGTAAAAAAGATGAAATTTAGAAATAATAACTTTGAACAAAACAACCTGAGAACAAGAAATAAGAAGGTAATAAGTACATACCAATACATAATAACTTTAAATATCAATGAAATTCATCCTCTAATCAAAAGACATACATGGGCTGATTAGATTGAAACCCAAGAACCTTCAATATGCTGCCTACAAGAGACTCACTTCAGGGCAAAAAACATAACAAAACTAAAATTGGAGGAATAAAAAATACTTCATGTAAAAGGAAAGGATAAAAAAGAGGGTAGCAATACTCATAACAGTTAGAACTGGACATGGAACAACAGACTGTTTTCAAATAGGAAAAGGAGTATATCAAGGCTGTATATTGTCACCCTGCTTATTTAACTTCTATGCAGAGTACATCATGAGAAACGCGGGGTTGTATGCCACACAAGCTGGGATCAAGATTGCTGGGAGAAATATCAATAACCTCAGATATGCAGATGACACCACCCTTATGGCAGAAAGTGAAGAAGAACTAAAAAGCATCTTGATGAAAGTGAAAGAGGAGAGTGAAAAAGTTGGCTTAAAGCTCAACATTCAGAAAACGAAGATCATGGCATCTGGTCCCATCATTTCATGGCAAATAGATGGGGAAACAGTGGAAATAGTGGCTGACTTTATTTTGGGCAGCTCCAAAATCACTGCAGACGTTGATTGCAGCCATGAAATTAAAAGACACTTACTCCTTGGAAGGAAACTTATGACCAATGTAGATAGCATATTCAAAAGCAGAGACATTACTTTGCCAACAAAGGTCCATCTAGTCAAGGCTATGGTTTTTCTAGTGGTCATGTATGGATGTGAGAGTTGGACTGTGAAGAAAGCTGAGCACCAAAGAATTGATGCTTTCGAACTGTGGTGTTGGAGAAGACTCTTGAGAGTCCCTTGGACTGCAAGGAGATCCAACCAGTCCACTGGAGATCAGTCCTGAGTGTTCAGGGAAGGACTGATGTTGAAGCTGAAACTCCAGTACTTTGGCCACCTGATGCGAAGAGCTGGCTCATTTGAAAAGACCCTGACTCTGAGAAAGTTTGAGGGCAGGAAGAAATGGGGAAGACAGAGGATGAGATGGTTGGATGGCATCACTGACTCAATGGACATGGGTTTGAGTGGACTCTGGGAGTTGGCGCTGGACAGGGAGGCTTGGCACGCTGTGGTTCATGGGGTCGTGAAGTTGGACACGACTGAGCGACTTAACTGATCTGAAGTGAATACTCATATCAAATAGATTGTTAAACAAGTCAATAACAAAAGATAGAGATGAGCATTATAATGATGATAAATGTGTTAATACAAGAAGATTTTGTATTTATTAAAATATCATCGATTGGACACATACCAATACACTTTTAGAGAGTGATACAATTAACATCACAGTGTGAAGTTGTTAGAGCTCTAAATTGATCACAGGTTCATAATACAACTTATGATTGTTATCATTCACATTTTGCTCCATTAAATTTCTGTTCCAACCTTCTGTATATTATAAACACAAGTTTATTAATGTAAATTTTTTTAAATGATGCATTGTGAAATGTCTTGTTTGTAAAGGAACCCCCTCCAAAGATCCACTTTGTCAACTATCAGATAAAATAAAAGAACATATTCTAGAAGAAATAATACCCACTGGATTAAAGAAAAAAATTCCACCACACTAGGAAGTATAGAGTCTGCTCTTTCAGAGGAAAGCACAGTGAAACAGTATATTTAGAATAGATGTTGTTTTCTTTTCTATAGAGGTGCCAGCCATACCGCCTATCACACTCTAACGAAATATTAGGATGCTTTAGTAAGACATGTACAAAATTTCAAATAAATACGTTTAGTTAACAATAATTTTAGAATATTTCCTCAGCTATAAACAAATACAGGCAAACCCTTTTTCACATAAATAACAGCAATATTTTATTGGATCAGTCTCCCAAGGCTAAAAATATAAGTAAAAATAAACAAGTGGACCTAACTAAACTTAAAAGCTTTGGCACACAAAAGGAAACCATCTACAAAATGAAAAGACTACCTACAGGGTAGAAGAAAATATTTGCAAATAATGCAACAGATAAGAGATTAATACTCAAAATAGATAAACAGCTCACACAACTCAATACCATAAAAACTAGAATACAATAAAATAGGGCAAGAGATTTGAACAGACAGTTTTCCAAAAAAGACATACAGATGGCTAAAAGGCACACGAAAGGATGTTCACCGTTGTTAATTATTAGTGAAAAAGAAATCAGTACCACAGCGAAATGTCACCTCACACTTGTCTGTATCGCTATCATCAAAAAGCCTACAAATAAAAAAATATTGGAGAAGATGCGGAGAATAGGTAACCATTTGTAAACTGTTCGTGGAATATAAATTGGTTCAACCACTATACAAAACATTATTGAGGTTCCTTAAAAACTAAAAATAGAACAAACATATGATGTAGCAATCACACTCCTTGGTATATATCTGAAAAAATGAAAACGGTAATTTTGAAAGATACATGTACCCCTAACATGCACCCTCATATAGAGGTGCTACTTACTTACACTTACTTACTTTATTGTAAGCACTACTTACAATAGCTAAGACACAGAAAATACCCAAGGGACCACCAATTAGCTTAAGAATATATGTACGTACACATGCACACACATACATACAATGAAATGTTACTCAGGCATAAAAAAGGATGAAATATTGCTGTTTGGAGCAACATAAATGGACCTAGAGAATTTTATGCTTTTTGGAGTAAATCAGAAACTAGAGAAAGACACTATATGATATCATTAATAGAATCTCAATAATAAAACAAATGCATTTAATCAAAACAGAAACAGACTCACAAACATAGAAAACAAACTTGTGGTTACCAATGACAAGAGGGGAGGGGAAGGGGCAAATTAGATATATGGGATTAGCAGATATAAACTGCTACATATAAAATAGATAAGCAACAGGGATTTACTGTATAGCACAGGAAACTATACACGCTAGCTTGAGTTAATCTGTAATGGAATAAAATCTGCAAAAACACTGATCTACTCTGCTGTACACCTAAAATAAACACAACACTGTGAATCAACTATCCTTCAATTAAAAAAAGAAAAAAGAACACAATGGAATCAGCCAGCATAGAAATGTAAAACTCTGAGTAAGGAGAACAAGTGAACAGAAAACTGAGGAGCACGTAAAGGAGGCAGAGAAAAGACTGGAGATGAAGACAGAGAAGACAGGGAAGACTCCGCTTCCCCGAGTCTGTATCTCCATCCGCAAAATGGGAGTGATTATTGTAAAGTCATGAATTTAGGTGTAAAAATGTGACCTGCACAAATATAGAGAAGGGAATTTCTGATGAGAAACAGGGGTTTTAGCTGACGGTGTGTATGGGTACTGAGTTGCATCAACCGTATTTCACTTTTTGCAACCCTATGGAGATCCAACCAGTCCATCCTAAAAGAGTTCAGTCCTGGGTGTTCACTGGAAAGACTGATGTTGAAGCTCAAACTCCAATACTTTGGCCATCTGATGCAAACAGCGAGCTGACTCAATCGAAAAGACCCTGATGCTGGGAAAGATTGAGGGCAGGAGGAGAAGGGGACGACAGAGGATGAGATGGTTGGATGGCATCACCCACTCAATGGACATGAGTTTGAGTAAGCTCTGGGAGTTGGTGATGGACAGAGAGGCCTGGTGTGCTGCAGTCCATGGGGTCACAAACAGCTGGACACAACTGAGTGTCTGAACTGATTGAGAGGCAGACCAAGTATTCATTTATGGATGAGTGAAGTGGAGTGAAGTGAAGTGAAAGTCACTCAGTCTTGTCTGACTCTTTGCGATGCCATGGACTAGTCCATGGATTTCTCTAGGCAAGAATACTGGAGTTCATAGCCTTTCCCTTCTCCAGCGGATCTTCCCAACCCAGGGATTGAACCCAGTTCTCCCACATTGCAGATGGATTCTTTACCAGCTGAGCCAAAGGGAAGCCACCCGATAGTTCAGTTGGTAAAAAGCCATCTGCAATGAAGGAGACCCTGGTTCGATTCCTGGTTTGGGAAGATCAACTGGAGAATGGTCCAGGCTTCTCTGTCAGTGGGATTTTCCAGGCAAGAATAGGAGAGTGGGTTATCATGCCCTCTTCCAGGGAATCTTCCCAACCCAGGGATCAAACCCATGTCTCCCACATCTTCTGCATGGAGGCAGATTCTTTACCCACTGAGCCACCTGAGAAACCCTTTAGCTCACTACAAGATCAATATGACCCATAGTGTGGTATATGCAATTGTTAAAAAAAAAAAAGATTCCAGCTGTGTGAATAGAAGTAAAACTATTTGCAACAAGACAAGGACAAAAATAATACATAAATAAATTAAAACCACAACTGATAACATTGGACCTTTGATGGGAATGTTTTTATTATTCATGAACCCCTTGGATCATATTTGAGTTTATGATAAATCAGTGGAATTTTAAGAAAATAAAAATAAGAAGCAATAAAAAAAAAACAATAACAAGTTTTGTTTATGAAGGGATAAGGACTCATAAAAAGCTTATGAGAGAGTGGCTTGGTCAATTACTTTCAATAATAATTTGAATCTATGTACAAAATAAGTGTTAAATAATGGGGGGGGGGGGGAAACCTTGGTGTTTGTTCTGAGTTCTTGGTGTAGCTTCTAAAACCCTGGACCTTTCCCAGTTGATGCGAATGTCTTTATTATTCATGAGCCCCTTTAACCAGATCTGAGTTTATGATAATCAGCCAATTTAAGTTGGGGCTTGTGACCAGAAAGACTAACCATATGGCTAGAGGGTTGGGGCTTTGAGCCAGCTCAACTTTCAGGAAGGGGAGGAGAGGAGGGGGGCTCAGTTTCAGTCATGTGGCCAATGATTTAATCAATGATTTCTATATAATAAAGCTGACAAAATACAAACTCTGAACACTGAGGTTTAGTGGAATTTCCTGCCTGGTAACCACATCAGTGTGCTGAGAGGGTGAGGCAATCTGATCCTATGGTGAGAAGGCACAGAAGCTCTACCTTTGGGAAACTCCTATTCCTTGTCCTGCATATCCCTTCGTTTGATCTCGATTTGTATCCATTACTTTAAAACTACAACTGTAATATAGAACTTTCCTGAGTTCTTTGAGCTGTATCAGTGTATTTTCAAACTTGATTGAGATTGTGCAAACATTTCTGGACTTCTAGCCAGTTAGTCAGAAATATGGGAGGCTTTGGAAACTCACCCACCCTTATTGAGCTCCATGCCATTAACAAACAGGGTATACAATAACTTGCAGATTGTTAGAATCAAAACTTCATTCCCATGCAGTAGGCATATACCATGATCTTGCAATTATATGCCTAAGTGTATTCCCTAGAGAAGTTAATCCATGCATGCACCACAAGACATGTATCATTAGCAGCATTATTCATAAAGTAAAAATCTGTATAAGCTATAAACCCAACTGCCTATTGGCAGTACAAACTATAAGATGCTTTATATTCATAAAGAAATACAGGCAATGAAAATTAATGAACTACAACTACATACGAAAACATGGTTGAGTATTAAAAGCACAACTTTTGAGTGATAGAAGCTTATCACAAAAGAATACATGTCATATTGTAATTCGTTTTATGTGCAATACACACACAGTCTGTAGAAAAGAGAAACCTTAATTAAAGCTGGGAGGCCAGAAAGGGGAGTTCTCACACTCTATGGCCAAAGCAGAGCACGATAACAGGAAGTAAGACTCTTCTTTTCAGGCAAAGACTCAGTCACTGAAAATCCATGGACTCTTTCTTCACCATAGCCCTTCCAACTCCTTTTCCCCTCTATATAAGAGTTCTCCCTTCCTTTCCACGTGGGACTTGAACATGGCTCACCATGGTTGCAGAACCCAAATTGCAATTCTCTGCCAATTCCAAAGAAATCCATCTTTGCTGGAAACATATCTGCCAGTCTGTTTTAGGACATTTTGGTGACCCACATGGGGACCAGAGAAGACTCTGGTGTGGTGAACAAATAGGTAGAATATCTATTGAGCTCACTGATTTTTCTTGCTAACTCTGAAGTTTGAAGGCATGTCTCTTTCTTGGATCTGAGCGTGTGTCCTTTTAGCATTTGAATCTCCCTAGGTTTTATTCAGGGACTATTTTAAGGTTTTGTTCTTTCCGTATGTGAGTACTTGTTAGGGACTTAGATCTGATTTCAAGATTATACTATTTCAACTGAAACCGGCTGAGAAGTTGCTGGCTGATTCCTTTAGGGACAGGGGCTGATTCATGGAACCTATGCCAGGTTTTTGGTCACTGGCCCATTCCTTTGGAGTAGGGGCTATTCTCCAGAAAGTGGCTGAAAAGCCTTTGACTTGGCTCCTGAGACCAAGCTGCATCCTTAGAACTGGGTGGTATTAGCTTGCAAGCAGTTTAAACTGAGCTGTTTGAGTTGTAAGCTGTTTAAGCTGTTCTTTTACTCTATAGTAATAAACCTCTAAGAAATGGGATCCCAGTTATTTAAATACTTTTAGGGCACCCTTCCTTCAGGGACTTTAGTCTACAATAATTCTTCCTCATATGCATTTCTAACTTAAATGAAATGACCTAACCAACGGCAATTTTGAATATCAGTGACTATTATGGGGGGCTTTTAAAATCCCCAAACTTAATTTCCTGAAAATTGAACTGGACTAAAATAGCTCAAAATTTTCCAGTAATGAGTGGAATGCTTATTTTTATTGGTATTTTGAGGTTTCCCAATATTATGAGAAGTCTAAAATTGCCTCTACACAAAACAATATTTTAAGATTAACTGAGGCAAACAAATGATTAAAGAAAGATAAAATGTCTCCGAAGCCTCAGCTTCCTTTGATTTGTTCTGTCTCGGGCTCTGCCTCTGTTGCCATCTGTCTCTCTTCTTCAGATCCTCATGACCAGACTCCTCCAACACCATTTTCCTCCTCTCCTTCTACACCGCCTATGCCTCCTCTATGCCCTCAATTACCTCATACTAATTCTACAGCCAAATTCTCCCTGTTCTCTGAAACTGTCCCCACTACCTTTTCATTTGAACTTAACAGAGCCTGTCTGCTTAAAATTAAGTCTTCTGAGGATCCAGAGGTTAAACTCTTAATTTCTTATATTGTCTGGACTGTGAACCACAGTCAAAGATTTTCCAAAAGTAGTTGAAGATCCTCAAAGACTTGAAGAGGAATTTAATAAAGTCATTCAAATTTATCAACTTGGTTTCTCTTGATTTATATCAGCTATTTCATATGCTGGTTGGTGAAGTTCAGGCTTAGCATTGGATGAAAATCACAAGTTGGGAAAATCCCAAAAGGTCTCTAGTATTACACCAGGAGACCAACCTGACATCTTAACTACATGATGAAGCTTGGACAATCAGTAGGTAATTCACTGAGTAATTTCCAGAACTTTTCCAAAGCCTGTTGGTTGGAACAACGTTTAGGTTTAGGTTTGCACACAAAAATCTGATGAACCTATACATAATTACTACAATTGATTTCAGATCAGTTTTCAAGAAAATTCTGGTTTATCTCCAGAGGTTGATTCCACCAAGGTAGCTCTTACCTCTATGTTTATTAATGGGCTGAACTGGGACTTTTCCTTTCTAGTAAAAAGGAGCAGGGTGGAATGGGACATTATGTTCATTCCAGATTTAGTTAATCTGGCAAATCAGCTCTCTCACAGTTTAGATGAGTGACCTCAAAGGAAGACTAACACAACTCCAGCAACTGAAGCCTCCTAAACAAAATCAAAACCCTCTGAGTTTCTGCTTTTAGTGCAAAGATTCAGGACACAGTAAAAGAATTTACCCAGAGGAGTTTCTCTTACCCATGAGAGTACATATTTGCTGGAGAAATATCTAGCAGCCTGTTTATTCTTATGTAAACAAGTCAAAAGTAATCCATATTGTTTCATAAAACATCTGTAGATTGTTAAAATATATATTAAAGGTAGTGGTTACCATAGATTTGAGAATACTGATTACCTTTAAAGAGAAATGCTGTTACCAGGTTGGGGCAATTGTAGAAATAAAGTTGCCTACAAATTTTCCTTTTATTGTCTGAAGTGGTGATTGCATGCATGTATGCCTGCTAAGTCACTTCAATCATGTCCAACTTTTTTTGACCCCATGGACTGTAGCCCACTAGCTCCTCTGTCCATGGGATTCTCTAGACAAGAGTACTAGAGTGTGTTGTCATTCTCTCTCCAGGGGATCTTCCCTCCCAACCAAGGGATGGAACCCACATCTCTTATGTCTCCTGCATTGGCAGTGGGTTCTTTTACCACTAGCATCACCTACATGAGTGTTTTGTGAAACAATTCTGCTGTTTGTTTTATGAACATTTCTATATGTAGGCTACACTTTGCTAAACAAAAAAACAGAAGGATTTCATAGAAATGAAAACTTGTGTCAAAGTTTTATCAACTTCCTTTGATTTGCTTTGGTCAATATTGACAATGAATGCATTGTGTTTATTACATAAATGTTTGCTTCTAAACCCACTGAAGCCAGTTATTATCTAAGGGAGATTTTGTTTCATGATGTTATTTTCACGATATACTTGAAAGGACATTAGTAATTCATTAGCAAAGCTGAATGGAGCCCTGGCCAAGCCCCAGACAAAATGTAAATAAAACAATACAATCAAGGGAATCCAAATAAATAAGATTTTAGAAATGCATTTTTTTTTCTATTTTCAAAAGTTTGTGTGATCTTGTCACTTAAGCCAGGGTCCAGTAAATTAATTAATTTCATAGAAATCACACTTGAAACTTCCCAGTTAATGCAGTGTTGTAAAAATCTATGACATTTGAAATCAGAGCAAATCAATGTTTTGCCAAATACAATCAAATAATATAATAAAGAAAAAACCTAAGCATTATTTTGAGTCAGAAATATATGAGTGCTCATTCACTTTCACTTTTCACTTTCATGCATTGGAGAAGGAAATGGCAACCCACTCCAGTGTTCTTGCCTGGAGAATCCCAGGGATGGGGAAGCCTGGTGGGCTGCTGTCTATGGGGTCGCACAGAGTCGGACACGACTGAAGTGACTTAGCAGTAGCAGCATTCTTTAATACTTATTAAAATGTTTGAATGAACTCTCTGAAACATTCTAGTCAGTAAGTTTTGAGGTTCACTTGTTTTCATTCATCCCAACCTCTCCAAAACTTACTTCAAAAATGCACTATATTTTTCATAATATGACAATATATCATGACAGAAATGTTTATTGTTTTCATCTATTTTATAATCCTGTTCTTCAAATTGTTGTGAAATAAATGCATCAAAATATTTTTGTGTGTTTTTGAAAATGTTAGTGAGTCATAATCTAGAACAGTTTTTCAAAAGTCTGCTTGTTACCGAGCCCCTGTTTGAGTTCCCTGAGTCATGTAATAACCTAAAGGCGAGGGAGATGGGAAGAAGGATCAAGAGGGAGGGGACATGTGTATACCTGTGGTTTATTTCTGTTGATATTTGGCAGAAAACAACAACATTCTGTAAAGCAAAAAAAATAATATTTTTTAAAGTGTGCTTGTACACAAATTTTATTTCTAAATAAGATTTCTAATTCAGTAGATTTGTGGAGTGGTCCAAGAAGAACTAAAAAGCCTCTTGATGAAAGTGAAAGAGCAGAGGGAAAAAGTTGGCTTAAAACTCAACATTCACAAAACTAAGATCATGGCTTCTGGTCCCATCACTTCATGGCACATAGGTGGGGAAACAATGGAAATAGTGACTGACTTTATTTTGGGGAGCTCCAAAATCACTGCATGTGGTGACTGCAGCCATGGAATTAAATGATGTTCGCTCCTTGGAAGAAAAGCTATGACCAACCTAGACAGCATATTAAAAAGCAGAGACATTACTTTGCCAGCAAGGGTCCATCTAGTCAAAGCTGTGGTTTTTCCAGTAGTCATGTACAGATGTGAGAGTTGGACTATAAAGGAAGCTGAACACCAAAGAATTGATGCTTTTGAACTACAGTGTTGGAGAAGACTCTTGAGAGTCCCTTGGACTGCAAGGAGATCCAACCACTCAATCCTCAAGGAAATCATTCCTGAATATTCACTAGAAGGACTGATGCTGAAGCTGAAACTCCAACACTTTGGTCACCTGATGCAAAGAACTGACTCCCATTCCAAAGTCGCTCATTTTGGAAAAGACCCTGATGCTGGGAAAGATTGAAGGCAGGAGGAGAAGGGGATGACAGAGGATGAGATGGTTGGATGGGATCACTGACTTGGTGGACATGAGTTTGAGTCAGCTCCGGGAGTTGGTGATGGACAAGGAAGCCTGGCATGGTGCATTCCCATGGAGTCGCAAAGATTTGGACACGACTGAGCAACTGAAGTGAACTGAACCAAGTACTTCTGTTTTTGGAAAGCTCTATGAAAAAGTGTCATATTCAGTGCAGTTTGGGAATAAATAAACTTTACGGAAATTCCTATGATCATAGTTCCTTCCATCCATAGGTGTTTGAGACTATGTCCTGGATGAAATAGTTCAATTTGTATTATATGTAATTTCCTCTTGCTTCCTAATTTTTAGGATCATTGTAACTTTTATAGAATACAGAAATTAGGATATGCAGTTTTCTTTTTTATTCAAGGGTAATGATTAACACAAATTATATCTCTCCTTTTCCATACTCTACTTCTTTGGAACCAATTGAAAGTTATAGCTTGGCTTCCTAAGAGATTTCTACATTTTTATTAAAACATTAACTACCATTTGAATGTAAGCATTCCCAGTGGATTTTCAAGTCAACCTTCTGAACAATTTAAATCAGTTACCCCACACATTATGCACAGCAATGAAGATAAATTTTTACATTCATGAAGCCTCAGTTTCAATACCACTGTCTAAGAAAGGGTGCTGTGTGCTGTGCTTAGTCACTCAGTTGTGTTCGACTCTTTGTGAACCCATGGACTGTAGCCCACAGGCTCCTCTGTCCATGGGCTTCTCCAGGCAAGAATACTGGAGTGGGTTGCCATACCCTCCTCCAGGGGATCTTTCCCACCCAGGGACTGAATCCAGGTCTCCCACATTGCAGGTGGATTCTTTACCATCTGAGCCATCAAGGAAGCCCAAGGCTTTAAGAAATGAGATATTTGGGACATAGCATGCCTATCCCAGTACATTGGTTTGCCTGACAATAAAGTTAACCCCATTCCTCAACCTTTCTGTTTCCAATAGGGTTAGAATAATAGTCCTTTGTAGTCATGTATTGACAGAGTTGGCAAAGCACAAATTTCAAGTCAAATAGGCCCACATTCAAATTTACAAGTACGCTTGCACTCTCTGAGCCTCATTTTTCTCATCCTTAAATAGGAATAATTGTGCCTTTTGTGTGGAAAGTATTGACCACAGGAAGAATCTATTATAAAAGAGCAAGGGAAACAGCATAAAGAGTAGACAGAAGAAAAAGAGAAGGTTAACTTAATAAATTTAGGAGAGACTGGAGGACATTAAGGGAAGAGAAGAAAGATTGATTTTTTGGAAAGACAATATTTTTTAAAAAGTCCAAAAACCCAGGAAAAACCATGTAATGGTTCTTATTGCCTTAACCAAAGTAATAAGGAAAGCCAAGAACAGAGTAGGGATCTAACTAGTAGATGCTAAAACTACTGTCAAAACAGCCCTGTAAATTCTTAATTTCAGGTGCCCACAGTATATCTGTCTTATAATAAGAACTTATATTTACACAAAAATATTTAAATACAGTAAACAGTTTTTAGATTGGAGAAGTAACAAATGTCTATCTAGTGCCATCCCGGGAGCAGGGAGGTTAATGTCTGGTCTACAATGAGAACTGTTTATATTGTAATACCTAATATTCATTGAACACTTATTCTATGGAAGTTGCAGTTCTAAGAAATTTACACATGTGGACTTATTTAAATTTCTTTTTGCATTTGAGGAGTCTGAGACAAAGAGCTTAAGTAAATTATTCAAGGTCATGGAGCCTGCATGCAGATCCACATAAGTAATATTAGCAATTACAGGATATGAAAGAAATCTTTTTGCACTGTAAGTTTTCCTATAATGTCTTAGTCATTTTTTGTTTGATTCCCTAGAAAAAAATAAAATTGCCAAAGATTACCTCTGTATGAAACTGGAGCTATCTTTTACAAAAAATATTATCTTTGAATATACTTAATTTTAAGATTTACATGCAAAGATAAATTCCTCATGCATTGACAGAAAATAGGTTTTCCAATCCACTTAATAAAAATAACATAAATTGGCAGAAAAAATTTAAAACAAATAGTATCATTTTACCATAAAAATAAACCAGAGTTTTGCAATTGATATTTTTCTCCAGGTAGAAGACACTTTGAGTTTTTTTGACCCTAAATATTTTGACCCTAAATATATCTGACTTTTTCTCTCCACTTTCCCTTCCTTCTTTTATCATCTTAATTTCACAGACAAAGCTACGATAGGGATCATAGTAAACATTTTGATACTACTCTCAGAGAAGACCCCAGAACTTAAGGTATTGAATAGACACCCTTTTCCTTTTCCCATTTAGCTGAGATTTTTAAGATTTTAAACTTGCTAAAAATGGGTAAAAGGGGAACTAATTTCAGAACTTTCTATTTATAGTTTTGATGTATCAGCACATTACAGAACATCCCTCCACAGATATATAGACACCCTGCAGATGGGGTTCCATCTGTTCAGCCTGATTTTGCTACACGCTTAAGAACAAAGCCCAATCTTCGACCTTTTAAATTGCTGCTGCCTTAAACACTCACTACATTTCTATACAATACAGTTTGAATGCTTTCCTGCCTTGACTATTGTTTTATTTTTCCTGCAAAATAGTTGTTTTGCTGGAAGCTTTACCTCTATAGACAGTGTTACTTTAGGCAGGTATTGCCAGTTACATGTTTTATATGAATTTTAAATGTAAATTTATTCATTAAAATGTCTCTTATTTGCACTAAAATTTAAAAAATAGTATGCTTTGAATCAACACAATGAATGCATAAATGCTGTCTTAATAATTCTTTTGTTACTTTAATTAAAACTATTTTTTTTCTACTGGTGTCTTTCAATACTGAGTAAATGGACAAGGCATTGCATTAAAACTGCAAAGGCAAAAGAGTAGATTAAATCTCCAGGACACCTCAGCATAAACATATGTCAGGCACACCGCATTGCCCTCTACTGTCCTGAGATACAGAAGCTAGGGTCAGGATGAATGATTTCTTGCCTCCCTCTGCAATCTCTTCCATCTTCTTTTCTAAGTGACTTAAAATGACAAATACAAAACAAAACAAAAATGACAGATGAAAATACGACGTCTCTGCTAGCTGTTCCTCTACTTGAAGACCTAGAATTTGGGCAGTAGGTGGGGAATTTCTATCTTCAGAAATGAAGGCATCTAATTGCCTACATCCCTCATCAGTAGTAAATTTATGGCAGTACAGAACTTTTTTGTGTAATAAAATGTGATATACTGGAGACAAGTTTTAGAACACGTATGAATAGGCAACAGTTTTATATAGAATAAATAGTGTTAAGTGTTTCTAGATCAATGGTTTCTTACTTTATAATTAATAATGTTACAGATCCACTTCTTCCCATCTGAGAATAGTCTGTTCATTGTACTCTTTACCTGAACAGAGGAGATTTGTAATTTCATTCAAACCTTCACTCCCTCTTTCTGCCTCATTCTCTTTTAAACTAGACTGCTTCTCCTGAGAGTTCATAAAGAGATTCCTGTGCGTCTCCTTACTCTACCCATGAATAAACAAAAACAGCTTTTCTGATAATCCTCACTGTGCAAAGAATATCACTTTCCATCACACACACACACATAATCTCTTTGAACTTTTTGAGCTACCACCTGGCAGTAATTTCAGTGTGATTAAATCTCCTACTTTTTTCTCCTGCCAAGTGTACTTAGCAATGCAGTAGGAGCTTAAAGAGTTTTGGCTTAAAACTCAACATTCAGAAAACAAAGATCATGGCATCCAGTCTCATCACTTCATGGCAAATAGATGGGGAAAAAGTGGAAACAGTGAGAGACTTTATTTTGGGGGGCTCCAAAATCATTGCAGTTGGTGATTGCAGCCATGAAATTAAAAGATGCTTACTCCTTGGAAGAAAAGTTGTGACCAACCTAGGCAGCATATTAAAAAGCAGAGATCTTTGCCAACAAAGATCCGCTTAGTCAAAGCTATGGTTTTTCTAGTAGTCACGTATGGATGTGGGAGTTGGACCATAAAGAAAGCTGAACAGCAAAGAAATGATGTTTTTGAACTGTGGTGTTAGAGAAGACTCTTGAGAGTCCCTTGGACTGCAAGGAGATCCAACCAGTCTATCCTAAAGGAAATCAGTCTTGAATATTCAGAAGGACTGATGCTGAAGCTGAAACTCCAATACTTTGGCCACCTGATGTGAAGAACTGACTCATTAGAAAAGACCCTGATGATAGGAAAAATTGAAAGCAGGAGGAAAAGGGGGCAACAGAGGATGAGATGTTTGGATGGCATCATTGACTCGGTGGACATGAGTTTGAGTCAGCTCTGGGATTTGGTATGGACAGGGGAGCCTGGCGTGCTGCAGTCCATGGTATTGCAAAGATTCAGACATGACTGAGCAACTGAACTGAACTGAGGAACTTAAGGGCTGCAGTCAGGGATGATGTGATTCTGAGTGAGATATCTGAAATTCTGTGAGAGGTGGAACCACCTGCCAAGAAGCTGTTAAGAACCAGTGATCTTCTAGTGGTGGGCTTCAGTTCTCAGACCTTCTGAGTGGATCTGGTCACTGCACTAGGCAGGTACAATCGAAGAACAGGCCGCTTCACAATTTGTACCAAATAGTACAGGGCAATGGAAACAATCAGGTTTGAAATCACAGAATCCTGGTTTGAATACTGGTTTGCCAAGTATTTGTTCTGTGTTCATAGCTTTCTTCTTATACATGTAAATCCCATTTTTACTCACATGAAACTGGCTTTCCCTAACATCTGCTACACACTTCCTATTGAACTGGCACCTTTCTTTTCAGTTCTAGAACTCTTATTCTCAATGTGTTTAGCATACTTTCAGTATATGCACAAACACATGAGATTTTAAACAAATACAAAATTATGATCTTGCCACATGTAGTGAATGTTTACAGTCTTTTCTCTCCCTTATTTTTTTTCCTTTTCTTTCTATGCTTGGCTCTCACATTCAGGGTTCCAATTTTGGAGGTTTTTTTGAATCAGCCTATAAGTTAAACACTTTACATTTTCCAAAAAAATTCCATAAACAAGTTTGTGATATCTTAGTTTCTGATATGTAGTGATACTATTTCTAAGTCTCTACTATGTTTTGCTGATATATGCTATTCTTATGTCAATAATAATATGATC
The DNA here is from genome assembly GCF_032452875.1 of Bos javanicus. Taxonomy (NCBI): domain Eukaryota; kingdom Metazoa; phylum Chordata; class Mammalia; order Artiodactyla; family Bovidae; genus Bos; species Bos javanicus. The sequence continues at coordinate 14,623,720 of NC_083875.1, read as the reverse complement.
CATTTTGAAACACCTCACAGTTTAATGAGGGATAATAAATACCATTTAATAGCAAACATTTTATCTCATTTAACATTGAAATGTTTATTTTATTGTTTTATAGAAATAGAGGTCACAAAGAGTCAGACACAACTAAAGTGACTTAGCACAAACACACGCAAGTGGGAGGAGCCAAGATGGCAGAGGAGTAGGACGGGGAGAACACTTTCTTCCCCACAAATTCATCAAAAGAACATTTAAACATCGAGTAAATTCCACAAAACAACTTCTGAATGCCGGCAGAGGACATCAGGCACCCAGAAAAGCAACCCAACTCTTCAAAAGGAGGTAGGAAAAAATATAAAAGACAAAAAAAAAAAGAGACAAAAGAGGGAGGGACGGAGTTCCATCCCGGGAAGGGAGTCTTAAAAAGAGAGAAGTTTCCAAACACCAGGAAACCTTCTCACTGCCGAATCTGTGCCGAGCTTTGGAAGCACAGAGGGCAACATAACAGGGAGAAAAAATAAACAATAAACTCGCAGATTGTGAGCCCTACGGTAACTCCCCCAGGGGAGAAGCAGTGCAGACGCCTGCACACGCCATTAGCAAGCGGGGGCTGAGCAGGGAGGCGCGGCGCGGGCTGCATCGCTCAAAGTAAGAATCTGGCCTGAATACCCTGAGCACTATCTGAGCGAAATAATTTGGGCTAGCAAACCAGACTGTGGGATATCTACCACGCGAAAAGCCAGCCCCAACCTAAGACACCGCCAGGCCCGCGCACGGAACAAAGGACTGAACAGAGATAGCCGGCTGCAGACCTTCCCCCTCCGGTGACAGGCAGCCAGAGCCGGAAGGGGGCAATCGCAGCCCCAGAGAGACTTTATCTATAAAACTGTAAGCAGGCTTCTTTGCTAACTAAAACTTCTTGGGGGTCTGGACGGTCAACATCTGCCTGAGAAGGTGCGCCGGTTTTACACCCAGATAACTGAGTGGCGGGGAGAGAATAAGTCGCAGCATAGGCATTCGCCAAGCACCTCATCACCTGAGCTGCTCGGACCTGGGAAGAGCACAAAATGCAGGCCCAACAGAGTCTGCGCCTCTGAGGACTACCCGAGTGCCTGAACCTGAGCGGCTTGGACCTGGGAGGTACATGCAGCCCAGGGCCGGCCTCGGGTTGTTCTCGGCAGAACAACCTAGAGCCCGAGCAGTGAGGGCAGGGAGGCTACACGCGCCGTGAGTGGGGGCAGACCCAGTGTGGCTGAGGCATTGCGAGCGCACGCCAGTGTTATTTGTTTGCAGCATCCCTCCCTCCCTCCCCACAGCGCGACTGAACAAGTGAGCCTAAAAAAAAAAAAAAAAAAAGTTTCCCCCACCGTCCCCTTTGTGTCAGGGCGGAAGCCAGACACTGAAGAGACCAGCAAACAGAAGAAGTTATAACAGAGGGAAACGCCTTGGAAGCTACAGGCAATAGATTAAAACCCCGTGGTTACTACGGACTACATAGGAAGGGGCCTATAGATCTTCAGAAATATAAGTCGGACCAAGGAACTAGACAAAAATGAACTGAACCCACCATACAACAAAACCAGAGAAAGTCCTAGATATATTTTTACTATTTTTACGATCATTCTTTCTTTTTTTTTTAAGTCCTCTATTGTTCCTTTAATTTTCACTTTTATAACCTATTACTTTGCAAAAAAAAAAAAAAGACCCTATTTTTTTCTTCTTCAGCAAACTTCACATATATATATTTTATAATTTTTTGATCTTGTTTTTTTTTTTTCCTTCTTCTTCTTTTCTTTAACATTGTATTTTTGAAATTCCAAACTCTACTCTAGTTTTTTAATTTTAGCTTTTTGGTATATGTTATCAATTTTGTACCTACAGTTTTTTTTATAATTTCTGTGACTTTTTTTTTTTTTTCTGTTTCATTCTCTTCTTCTTTTATATAACATTGTATATCTGAAATTCCAAACTCTACTCTAGACTTTTAATTTATGCTTTTTGGTATTTGATATCAAATTTGTACCTGTATCTTCTTTATAATTTTTGTGACATTGTTTTTGTTTGTTTGTTTTCTCTCTTTATGTTTCTTCTTCCTTTTTTTTAACATTGTATTTTTGAAATTCCAAACTCTACTCTAGATTTTTAATTTTTGCTTTTTGGTATTAGTTATCAATTTTGTACCTGTATTTTCTTTATAATTTTCGCGACCTTGTTTGTTTTTCTTTGTTCGTTTTTTCTCTCTGTCTTTTCCTTCTTCTTTTCTTTAACATCGTATTTTTGAAATTCCAAACTCTACTCTAGATTTTTAATTTTTGCTTTTATGTATTTGTTACCAATTTTGTACCTTTAAGAACCCAATGTTCAGGACCCATTTTTCACTATGGACTGACATTACTGGCTTGACTGCTCTCTCTCCCTTTGGACTCTGCTTTTTCTGCACCAGGTCGCCTGTGTCTCCTCCCTAACCCCTCTCTACTCTACCCAAGTCTGTGAGTTTATGTGTGTTCCAGATGGTGGAGAACACTTAGGGAACTGATTACTGGCTGGATCTGTCTCCTTCCTTTTCATTCCCCGCTTTTATCCCTCTGGCCACCTCTGTCTCCTTCCTTCTTCTTCTCTTCTCTGTATAACTCCGTGAACATCTCTGAGTGGTCCAGTTGTGGAGTGCACATAAGGAAGTGACTACTGGCTACCCCACTCTCTCCACTATTGATTCCACCTCATCTCAACTGGGTCACCTCTAACTCCCTCCTCCCTCTTCTCTTTTCCATGTAACGCTGTGAACCTCTCTGAGTGACCCTCACAGTAGAGAAACTTTTCATCTTTAACGTAGATGTTTTATCAATGGTGCTGTATAGAAGGAGAAGTTTTGAAACTACTGTATAAATAAGACCGATAACTGGAAGCAGGAGGCTTAAGTCCAAACCCTGACTCCAGGGAACTCCTGACTCCAAGGAACATTAATTGACAGGAGCTCATCAAACGCTTCCAAACTGACACTGAAACCAAGCACCACACAAGGGCTAACAAGTTCCAGGGCAAGACATACCAAGCAAATTCTCCAGCAACAAAGGAGCACAGCCCTGAGCTTCAAGATACAAGCTGCCCAAAGTCACCCCAAAACCACAGACATCTCATAACTCATTACTGGACACCCACCAGAACACCGACACAAGCTTCCCTAACCAGGAAACATTGACAAGCCACCTGTACAAACCCACACACAGCGAGGAAAAGCCACAATAAAGAGAACTCCACAAACTGCCAGAATATAGAAAGGACACCCCAAACTCAGCAATTTAAACAAGATGAAGAGACAGAGGAATACCCAGCAGATAAAGGAACAGGATAAAAGCCCACCAAACCAAACAAAAGAGGAAGAGATAGGGAATCTACCTGATAAAGAATTCTGAATAATGATAGTGAAATTGATCCAAAATCTTGAAATCAAAATGGAATCACAGATAAATAGCTTGGAGACTAAGATTGAGAAGATGCAAGAAAGGTTTAACAAGGACCTAGAAGAAATAAAAGAGAGTCAATATAAAATGAATAATGCAATAAATGAAATTAAAAACACTCTGGAGGCAACAAATAGTAGAATAACAGAGGCAGAAGATAGGATTAGTGAATTAGAAGATAGAATGGTAGAAATAAATGAATCAGAGAGGATAAAAGAAAAACGAATTAAAAGAAATGAGGACAATCTCAGAGACCTCCAGGACAATATTAAACGCTACAACATTCGAATCATAGGGGTCCCAGAAGAAGAAGACAAAAAGAAAGACCATGAGAAAATACTTGAGGAGATAATAGTTGAAAACTTCCCTAAAATGGGGAAGGAAATAATCACCCAAGTCCAAGAAACCCAGAGAGTCCCAAACAGGATAAACCCAAGGCGAAACACCCCAAGACACATATTAATCAAATTAACAAAGATCAAACACAAAGAACAAATATTAAAAGCAGCAAGGGAAAAACAACAAATAACACACAAGGGAATTCCCATAAGGATGACAGCTGATCTTTCAATAGAAACTCTTCAAGCCAGGAGGGAATGGCAAGACATACTTAAAATGATGAAAGAAAATAACCTACAGCCCAGATTATTGTACCCAGCAAGGATTTCATTCAAGTATGAAGGAGAAATCAAAAGCTTTTCAGACAAGCAAAAGCTGAGAGAATTCTGCACCACCAAACCAGCTCTCCAACAAATACTAAAGGATATTCTCTAGACAGGAAACACAAAAACGGTGTATAAGTTCGAACCCAAAACAATAAAGTAAATGGCAACGGGATCATACTTATCAGTAATTACCTTAAACGTAAATGGGTTGAATGCCCCAACCAAAAGACAAAGACTGGCTGAATGGATACAAAAACAAGACCCCTACATATGTTGTCTACAAGAGACCCACCTCAAAACAGGGGACACATACAGACTGAAAGTGAAGGGCTGGAAAAAGATTTTCCATGCAAATAGGGACCAAAAGAAAGCAGGAGTAGCAATACTCATATCAGATAAAATAGACTTTAAAACAAAGGCTGTGAAGAGAGACAAAGAAGGTCACTACATAATGATCAAAGGATCAATCCAAGAAGAAGATATAACAATTATAAATATATATGCACCCAACACGGGAGCACCGCAGTATGTAAGACAAATGCTAACAAGTATGAAAGGAGAAATTAACAATAATACAATAATAGTGGGAGACTTTAATACCCCACTCACACCTATGGATAGATCAACTAAACAGAAAATTAACAAGGAAACACAAACTTTAAATGATACAATAGACCAGTTAGACCTAATTGATATCTATAGGACATTTCATCCCAAAACAATAAATTTCACCTTTTTCTCAAGTGCACATGGAACCTTCTCCAGGATAGATCACATCCTGGGCCATAAAGCTAGCCTTGGTAAATTAAAAAAAATAGAAATCATTCCAAGCATCTTTTCTGACCACAATGCAGTAAGATTAGACCTCAATTACAGGAGAAAAACGATTAAAAATTCCAACATATGGAGGCTGAACAACACGCTGCTGAATAACCAACAAATCACAGAAGAAATAAAAAAAGAGATCAAAATTTGCATAGAAACGAATGAAAATGAAAACACAACAACCCAAAACCTGTGGGACACGGTAAAAGCAGTCCTAAGGGGAAAGTTCATAGCAATACAGGCACACCTCAAGAAACAAGAAAAAAGTCAAATAAATAACCTAACCCTACACCTAAAGCAACTAGAAAAGGAAGAAATGAAGAACCCCAGGGTTAGTAGAAGGAAAGAAATCTTTAAAATTAGAGCAGAAATAAATGCAAAAGAAACAAAGAGACCATAGCAAAAATCAACAAAACCAAAAGCTGGTTCTTTGAAAGGATAAATAAAATTGACAAACCATTAGCCAGACTCATCAAGAAACAAAGGGAGAAAAATCAAATCAATAAAATTAGGAATAAAAATGGAGAGATCACAACAGACAACACAGAAATACAAAGGATCATAAGAGACTACTATCAACAATTATATGCCAATAAAATGGACAACGTGGAAGAAATAGACAAATTCTTAGAAAAATACAACTTTCCAAAACTCGATCAGGAAGAAATAGAAAATCTTAACAGACCCATCACAAGCACGGAAATTGAAACTGTAATCAAAAATCTTCCAGCAAACAAAAGCCCAGGTCTAGATGGCTTCACAGCTGAATTCTACCAAAAATTTAGAGAAGAGCTAACACCTATCCTGCTCAAACTCTTCCAGAAAATTGCAGAGGAAGGTAAACTTCCAAACTCATTCTATGAGGCCACCATCACCCTAATACCAAAACCTGACAAAGATCCCACAAAAAAAGAAAACTACAGGCCAATATCACTGATGAACATAGATGTAAAAATCCTTAACAAAATTCTAGCAACCAGAATCCAACAACACATTAAAAAGATCATATACCATGATCAAGTGGGCTTTATCCCAGGGATGCAAGGATTCTTCAATATCCGCAAATCAATCAATGTAATACACCACATTAACAAATTGAAAAATAAAAACCATACGATTATCTCAATAGATGCAGAGAAAGCCTTTGACAAAATTCAACACCCATTTATGATAAAAACTCTCCAGAAAGCAGGAATAGAAGGAACATACCTCAACATCATAAAAGCTATATATGACAAACCCACAGCAAACATTATCCTCAATGGTGAAAAACTGAGAGCATTTCCTCTAAAGTCAGGAACAAGACAAGGCTGCCCACTTTCACCATTACTATTCAACATAGTTTTGGAAGTTTGGGCCACAGCAATCACAGCAGAAAAAGAAATAAAAGGAATCCAAATTGGAAAAGAAGAAGTAAAACTCTCACTATTTGCAGATGACATGATCCTCTACATAGAACACCCTAAAGACTCCACCAGAAAATTATTAGAACTAATCAATGACTATAGTAAAGTTGCAGGATATAAAATCAACACACAGAAATCCCTTGCATTCCTATACACTAATAATGAGAAAACTGAAAGAGAAATTAAGGAAACAATTCCATTCACCATTGCAACGGAAAGAATAAAATACTTAGGAATATATCTACCTAAAGAAACTAAAGACCTATATATAGAAAACTATAAACACTGGTGAAAGAAATCAAAGAGGACACTAATAGATGGAGAAATATACCATGTTCATGAATTGGAAGAATCAATATAGTGAAAATGAGTATACTACCCAAAGCAATCTACAGATTCAATGCAATCCCTATCAAGCTACCAACGGTATTCTTCACAGAGCTAGAACAAATAATTTCACAATTTGTATGGAAATACAAAAAACCTCGAATAGCCAAAGCGATCTTGAGAAAAAAGAATGGAACTGGAGGAATCAACCTACCTGACTTCAGGCTCTACTACAAAGCCACAGTTACCAAGACAGTATGGTACTGGCACAAAGACAGAAATATAGATCAATGGAACAAAATAGAAAGCCCAGAGATAAATCCATGCACCTATGGACACCTTATCTTTGAGAAAGGAGGCAAAAATATACAATGGATTAAAGACAATCTCTTTAACAAGTGGTGCTGGGAAAACTGGTCAACCACTTGTAAAATAATGAAACTAGAACACTTTATAACACCATACACAAAAATAAACTCAAAATGGATTAAAGATCTAAATGTAAGACCAGAAACTATAAAACTCCTAGAGGAGAACATAGGCAAAACACTCTCTGACATACATCACAGCAGGATCCTCTATGACCCACCTCCCAGAATATCGGAAATAAAAGCAAAAATAAACAAATGGGACCTAATTAACCTTAAAAGCTTCTGCACATCAAAGGAAACTATCAGCAAGGTGAAAAGACAGCCTTCAGAATGGGAGAAAATAATAGCAAATGAAGCAACTGACAAACAACTAATCTCAAAAATATACAAGCAACTCCTCCAGCTCAACTCCAGAAAAATAAATGACCCAATCAAAAAATGGGCCAAAGAACTAAATAGACATTTCTCCAAAGAAGACATACAGATGGCTAACAAACACATGAAAAGATGCTCGACATCACTCATTATCAGAGAAATGCAAATCAAGACCACTATGAGGTACCATTTCACACCAGTCAGAATGGCTGCGATCCACAAGTCTACAAATAATAAATGTTGGAGAGGGTGTGGAGGAAAGGGAACCCTCTTACACTGTTGGTGGGAATGCAAACTAGTAGAGCCACTCTGGAGAACAGTGTGGAGATTCCTTAAAAAACTGGAAATAGAACTGCCTTATGATCCAGCAATCCCACTGCTGGGCATACACACTGAGGAAACCAGAAGGGAAAGAGGCACGTGTACCCCAATGTTCACTGCAGCACTGTTTATAATAGCCAGGACATGGAAGCAACCTAGATGTCCATCAGCAGATGAATGGATAAGCAAGCCATGGTACATATACACAATGGAGTATTACTCAGCCATTAAAAAGAATACATTTGAATCAGTTCTAATGAGGTGGATGAAACTGGAGCCTATTATACAGAGCGAAGTAAGCCCGAAGGAAAAACACCAATACAGTATACTAACACATATATATGGAATTTAGAAAGATGATAACAATAACCCTGTGTACGAGACAGCAAAAGAGACACTGATGTATGGAACAGTCTTATGGACTCTGTGGGAGAGGGAGAGGGTGGGAAGATTTGGGAGAATGGCATTGAAACATGTAAAATATCATGTATGAAACGAGATGCCAGTCCAGGTTCAATGCACGATACTGGATGCTTGGGGCTGGTGCACTGGGAGGACCTGGAGGGATGGTATGGGGAGGGAAGAGGGAGGAGGGTTCAGGTGGGGGAGCACATGTATACCTGTGATGGATTCATTTTGATGTTTGGCAAAACTAATACAATTATGTAAAGTTTAAAAATAAAATTAAAAAAAAAAACACATGCAAGTATAATTTTATCATTATATATAATTACATCAAAAAAGAAAACCACTGGTAAAAATTAAGAGAATGAAAGGAATTGTTGTGCAAAGCTAATGGACCTACAAAGTGAAAATGAATGTCACTCAGTTGTGTCTGACTCTTTGCAACCCCATGGACTATATATTCTCCAGGCCAGACTGCTAGAATGGATAGCCATTCCCTTCTCCAGGAGATCTTTTCAACCCCGGGATTGAACCCAGGTCTCCCACATTGCAGGCAGATTCTTTACCAGCTGAGCCACCAGGGAAGCCCAAGAATACTGGAGTGGGTAGCTTATCCCTTCTCCAGGGGATCTTCTGGACCCAGGAATTGAACCAAGGTCTCCTGCACTGCAGGCAGATCCTTTACCAGCTGAGGGCCTACAAAGGTCTTTGACAGACCAAATAGACACTGACATATAAGGATGCTTCTGCTTCTGCTTTCAAAAGTAGTAAGTTGAAATGGAATTTCTCTTATACCGTAGGAAGAACAAAGCAGATAACATCTAAAATTATAGACTTTTTTAAATCTATAAAAGCTCCAAGAATCTAAGCAAACTGTAACGAATTAAAAATCCAAAAATGATCATCTTTCAAGAGAAAAGAGACCCACTGCTGCTTTGTCCTCTGCAAAACAGTGGGGAAAAAGGAAGCTGCCATCATTAGGAATTAGGAGAAACTAGCTGAATGTTTTACAATTGTTTAAAGTTGAGAGTAGACTGGTCTAAGTGTTTAGATTCTAGAAGAGTCTGAAGCTCAGAGGAATTTGTACTGAACCATCATCAGTTTCCCACAGGCCTTCATCAAGGGCTCACTCTGAAAACAGGGGTTCAGTAAGGTGAACAGCAAAGACGCATCTGAGCATTCCAAGTCCTGAAATAGTAGGGAGAGCTCACCTATGCCCAGGAGAGAAACCTATCATGTACATAATTTATATTAATCAATCTACCTATCTACCTACCTGTGTGTATGTGTGTTTGCGTGTGTATACGTGTAGAAAATGAGAAAGCAAAATTGATTCTAATCACAGAGAATCCAATCATCTACCACAAAGTCCTAAAATCAGATCAGTCGCTCAGTCATGTCCGACTCTTTGCGACTCCATCACAGCACGCCAGGCCTCCCTGTCCATCACCAACTCCCGGAGTTCACTCAGATTCACGTCCATCGAGTCAGTGATGCCATCCAGCCATCTCATCCTCTGTCGTCCCCTTCTCCTCTTGCCCCCAATCCCTCCCAGCATCAGAGTCTTTTCCAATGAGTCACCTCTTCGCATGAGGTGACCAAAGAACTGGAGTTTCAGCTTTAGCATCATTCCTTCCAAAGAAATCCCAGGGCTGATCTCCTTCAGAATGGACTGGTTGGATCTCCTTGCAGTCCAAGGAACTCTCAAGAGTCTTCTCCAACACCACAGTTCAAAAGCATCAAGGGAGTTAACAAAAAGTGTTTTAATTCTAGTAGTATTAGTTAGTAGCAGTAGTGCTCTAGTAGTAGAATTAGCAAGAAATTAAGCAGCAAGTTTTAAAGTCAATACCTAAAGTCAAGAGCATTTCTATATATCGGTAAAAAACAAATTGAGAATGGGATTTGTAAAATACCAGTTATGTATGTTATATCACATATTCATTAGCTTCAAGGCCTTTAGACAAGGACTGACCTCCTGGAGGGAGGGATTTCAGCCATCAGATGGCCTCTGAATTCCAGCTGCAATAGCAACTCTTTCCTGAGTCTCCAGCCTGCCAGCCTTTGTGGATTTTGGACTTTCCAGCCTTCAAAATCACATGAGCAAATTCCTTAATATTTATTTTTAGATTTATCTCACATCCTCCTGTTTCTCTAGAGAATAGTGACTACTAGAGCCACACATGTCTATTTTCATTTAGCAATGAAAATTCCTTTCAATATATTTCATAAAGAAATGCTATTCATCCTTCCACTGAAGTCCATTTATGCATAGTCCGAAACCCAGGATGATATGCTTCTTAGGAAACAACGTAGAAGTAGGGTTGAATAATTATGTATTAACTTTATAACATCATCACTCATAAAAGCGTATCATTCTGATACTAAATGAGGGGTATTGTGTTTAGAAATTCATATGATTTGGGCAACAATGTGTCTCGCACCATGAAAGAGAAAGCAGCAGCACATTTTAAGGAGGCTTTTTTTTTTTTTTTTAAGATAAAGTGACTCTGAAGCCTTTGAATAAATGTCTTAGATGAATGAGCTCAAACTATTGGACGCTGCATTGTGCTAAGCATCTGGTCAATATTTCTATGATATCATTTGACTCATCATAGTTGGTCAGGAATCCAAACTTGGGTAACCATTCACTTGGCTAATTGTTCTAACTCATGAGATAAGGTTTTGAAGAAGAAAGAATAACCATAGTCAGTCGAGATTCTCTATGTCCCAAACTATTTAAATTTTTAATCCAACATTTTCTCCCCACTCCCATCATCTGCCTAAGGAAAGGATGAGTTCTTTTTTAGCAAAGTTTAAAAAGCTGGTGACTTAATTTTGTGACCAAAATAGTAATTCTTGATTTAATCCACTCATAAGAGGGAAACTTCTCAATTTTTCCATCCCCAAATATTGTTTCATTTTAAAGTTTAATAATTCAGAAAGAATACTACTTTACTATTTAAAAATAAAGGTAGAAAGGTAAAATGCTGAAGATGAGAAAATCTGTAATTTTTTAAAAGTGATTCACACTTAACAGGACACTTCAAAATTAATTTTCAGTAGAGACATAGTGAGTCTGAGTGAACACCGGGAGTTGGTGATGGACAGGGAGGCCTGGCGTGCTGTGATTCATGGGGTTGCAAAGAGTTGGACACGACTGAGTGACTGATCTGAGAGACATAGTAACAATAAAATTTTTCCTTTACTGGTCCTACTCATGTAGTTATGAGAACATCATCTTCTCTGAAATCATTCCTGACTTGGTTCAGAAAGTCATGGAATGTAGATCTCTAGTGTACTACGAAGTGGGGAGTCCTCTCATCTCACTCTCTCTTCTAGATTTGTATATATTAATCCTTACAATTCCCTCAAAGCATGCTGTTCTGTGGTATTTTTTTATATTCCCAACAATGGGTGACACTTCCATGTTGGTACTTTGATATTTCTCATTAATCCAAAGTAGGCTGCATTGTTCAAGACCGCAAATAATCTTCGTGCCTTATATTGACCATTTATTAATACACTTGTTTCTTACTGCATATATAAACCAAACATATTCTTATATCCTCATTTAATACTCAGTTTCCATGTTCTCAAACTGGCATTTCAGTATACAAGAAGAATACTCTCCTTCCATTCTCTAAATGATTGTTATTTCTATTTAATTGGACTCTACAAATTAGGAAAAAAGTAAAAATATTTGAATTATATACCATGATGCACTCAAAATAATCCTTTCATATTTTCTGATGCTTTGTCTCTGAGTCAAGGAAGATTTCTTTCTCCTGAAGACATTCAAAACAGTAAAACAAATAAAAATGAACAAATGTGAATCACCCCATACAGTGAACTTGTCCTGGCAGGACAATGTAGGCTAAGTTTCTATCTATAATGAGTGCACAGCCTTACAGATTCAATGTCTCAATTATTTTCCAGTTTCCCCACTATACAAATAAGATGAGTGAGTAAGGATTGGTTTCCTTAAAGCCAGTAGCCAAATTTTAGAAAACGGAAGTGGTATTCGTATTCTTTTGAATAAAGAAAGAATACATCTCAAGGGGAGAAGGAAAGGAGCTAGTTTACCTCACTATAAACACCTATTCAGTATTAGAGTATTCTTTAACTTAGATACTGCATGACATCACTCTTACCAGTCTAACATTTGGATGGAGATACAGTTTTATAAATCTGAGTTTTTAAAACTTCTCCAAGGAAAGAAACTCTAGGTAGCCCTATTCTGTGTTCCAACAAAACAGCTGTAATTCAGGTGGTATAGGGTCCATCCCCAAGTCAGAAAACTATAGTAAGTTATTATTCTACGAGCATCTTCTAGTGCTAGGCTTAAAGTATACATATTATCATTAAATATTCAAGATATGTAAGATTTCATATCATTTACTTTGTGCCAGGTATTAGCATAGGTAGTATTATTATTTTGAGTTTAAAGATGAAGAAACTGAAGAATAGAAAGTGAGGTAATTTATTAGCTAGTGTCCTGGCTAGTATAGCAAAAGCCAAAGTTAAAAGAGAATTTTTGGCAGCAATGCTAACATATTTTAAACCAAAAACATCATATGCTTGATAAATATTGAACTAAACTGAGCTGAATTTCACTATGTTCGCAATTTTAAAATGTGGTTTTGACCAAGTTACATATATTTTAGTTTGAAACAAAGAGAAAAATGAATTGGCAATAAAAATGCTATTATCTAGCTGTCTTTCAAGCTCAAATCTCTGAGGATCAAAATTAAAAGCCTTTCTGAGAATACAGGAATCAAAAATAAAACACACACACACACACATACATACACACAACTCTTAAGGCTACTGAGACACATTCAATTACTTTAAAATATATTACAGCATGAGCTATGAATCTGTTTTTTTAAGAAAATAACTTTCCATATGCCTAGTAATTTATCATAATTCATTGTTTTCATGCAATATTTTATTCACTACTTAAAATACAAAAGCACATAGCTCCCTTCATCTAAAATCTAACATTTAAGTAACTCATGATGTCCGGTTCAAATACTCAGAGTGGTGACATCACACATTCTCAGGAGGGTATGAAATGAATCTTTTTCATGTGTTTATTTTCAAATTGTATTTATTTTTTATTTTCTCCAGTTTTTTTTTTTTTTCTACTGGGGGCATTTTCGATTAATTCATATGGTCTTTTAATATATGAAAACTTTGCCTTTTCTGTTGCAAATACTTTTCTCATTCTCATTTCTTTGTTTTCTGACTTCACATTAACCACAGAGAAATGACTAGTGTTTATGTGGTCAATTCTATCTTTAACTCATATACATAGCCGTATCTCACCATGCTTATATTTCTAATTGCCTAATATCCACAACTGAATATTATATAAATACTTCTAGTGTTTCATTTTATATCATGTCATCCTTTTACCTGTATACAGTGCGTGCTTAGTCGCTTCAGTCATGTCCGACTCTCTGCAACCCCATGGACCATGGCCTGCCAGGCTCCGCTGTCTATGGGATTACCAGGCAAGAATACTGAAGAGCCTCGGCCAACTGCCTTGCCTTGGTTATGGAATAAATTTAATCTTAATTCAGCCACTGGCTGAGGCAACAGACTGCACCTGGAAAAACTAGATAGCACTTTTGCATTTGCCTTTTGTGATAGGCTTTGTTTTCTGCTCTTGAGTTCCCTACTGACACTGAAGTATAAACCAATGTGGTTTTAGTGCCTGTAAACATGAATTATGAACATGTAGAACAGTTCCTGTCCTCAGTGTGAATCTGTGATGGGAGTCAGTTTTTTGGTGGATAAATTCCTTTCCTTTCCTTCTCCTCCTGGACTTCCTGTCTCTAGTGTTCTATTATATCTGACCTGTTGGAAATTCTGTACAATTGAGCTATTGCTTATGCTTGATCCAGTAGGTGGCCAACTCAGTCATGCATCTAATGCATGTTGCTCCTTCCTACCTCTCTCCCCCTCATATTTGCTTCTCAATCACTGTATTCCCTAACAACGTATTAACATGCAAATACCAGCTTCAGGCTCTGATCTGTGGACATCCCATACTAAGGCAGATGTGTAAGAGTAAACTAGTTAATATGCCAAAAGCGGGCTTCCCAAGTGGCACAGCGGTAAAGAATCCACCTGCCAATGCAGAAAACGTGGGTTCAATCCCTAGGTTGGGAATATGCCCTGGAGGAGGAAATGACAACCCAATCCAGTATCCTTGCCTGAAAAATCCCATGGACAGAGGAGCCTGGCAGGCTACAGTTCACGGGGTCACAAAGAGTCAGAGATGACTGAGCGACTGAGCACTACAGGAGATTACAGAAAGACTAATATGTCAAAAAAGTGAACAACTGTTTACTTACACCTGTTATTCACATTGTTTTCCCCATCTTAGTAAATGAAAACTCCATTTTCAAAGGCCTCCAGCCCACAATTTTGAAGCAATTCCTTTCTTCTCTTTTTCTCATACTTCCCATCTAATCCATTAGCATGTATTGGTGTATATACCTTGAAAATACATCTAGAAATTATCCTTTCTCTCCACCTATACCAACCAAAATTATTCACGTCCAAGGTACCATCAACATTCCTTAAGATTTTTTCAGCATTCTTCCAAGTGGTACCCAGGTTTCTGCATTTGACCCCTACAATCTATTCTTCACATATTAGAGGATAAATTCTTTTATAAATGTATATCATATCATGTCCCTACTCTTCATACAACCTTTCACAGATTTTACATTTACTCAGATTGAAGTAAACACCTTACAATGGTCTATAAACCCTACTTGTTTTAAATACTTGGTTTTTCTGTAACTTTATTTCCCTGGTATACATCCGTTCTTTTCTCCTAATCACAGATCTTCTTACTAGATATCAAACATACCAAACATGCTCCATTGTTATGACTCTTTCTACTTGCTACATACTATTAGCTTGTCAAAAGAATTTAAACAGATATCAAGCCACTTTTGAGCCCAGTCCCTGATACATAGTAGGATCATAATAATTATCAGTTATGACATTTTCAAATAGAAACTGCTATTATTCTTAGCGCCTCAGTCTTATTAGTAAAATTAGTACAATGATTATATCACCAGTGATAAAAATGAGAATATTTCCTTCTGAGTTCATGGGAGGAAATATGATGGGGTAGCATGAGACAGTGGTCCATACCCTGGAAAGCATTACACAAATGTTGGTAATTATTTAATATTTAATGTATTCATTGCATTATTTTTTCACATTTCTAAATACTTATCATGTCTTTGGATGACTGTGTCATGGTTACAGATTTTTTAACAGATTATGTTAATATGTCACCACATTCTTGCCTTCTCCTCTCCTTCCATTCCCTTCCTATTATCTAATTGACATACATATTTCTGGTCCTGTTTCATCCTTCCTTCTAGCAATTATTCTACTGATTTGTTTAAAGTCACTCTCACCATTCTTTTCCAGGCTCATTTTTCTCTCTCCTAGATTCTCTTCCATTTTCTCTTTTCATTTTCTAATATAACTTTGGGATTACTAAGCCAATGTTTGATGTCAGGGTTTGGAGTTGTTTGTTGCCATGGATACCGTTTTAGCTACTTGCCCACAGGAGGGAGCCCTCTACCTGTTAAAAGGTAGGTTAGCAGCAGCATTTTGTTTTGTTATGGAAGAGGACAGTGGAAAAGGAATCAATTAGCAACAGAGGCATAAAATGATTTATTTTCTCATAGTGTATGACTCTTACTGGGTACAAGTACGGCATTTGACTTACTCTCTAGACATAAATTAGAAGCACCGTAGACGGTTACTTATATAACACAATAAGAAAGACATCTAACCTCTCACTGAAAAAATATTTCATTTTTTTTTTTTACTAGCCCTATCTCTTTGCATTGAAACTCAACATGAAATACCTATCAAGAATCTCATGCAACTAGATCTCATTTCTTAAAGGAGAAAGAAAAGTCAAAACCACTGGTTCTGAAAGAACACAAGGTCTAAATGGGTCAAAGCAATGGGGTTCCCAGATAATTGTGGTATTTTGTAAGATTTGCTTAGAAGTGTAGCGTCCTTGAAACCAAGGGGATTTCAAAACAATCTCTTCACTTTCACAATGCTCTTTTGGGACAACTATGTCAAGGCAAAAATAATTTCATTCAGGGCTAAAGAGTCTTTTCTAACCCAGGAACCTTGAAAATATCTCTTCATGGTTCCAGCACTAACAGCCCCACTAAACACACCATGCCTAAGACCTTGAGATTCCTGAAGATAGACGAGATCCTATGGCCTTCTGAGGCAGTAATTTCTGCTCATTCATCCATCCTTGGTTAGTATGACCAGACTTATTGTCAGCTTCTGGCTTGAATCTTTTTCCTTGGCTATCCACTTTTAAGTCCCAGCTATTTAGAATTTACATTTGTAGAAAACACCAAGTTATAGTTATACCTAAAATAGCCACCAAGCAAATGCTATTTCCTATAGGCAAAAATAAAAGAAACATGCTAACACTCTTAAAGATGATGTTTTAGGTCAAATATGAAGAAGAGAGCATTGAGTAGTCAAAGCTGGTGGACCAAGGTCACGGTATTTTCAAAAATATCAATTCTAACATTCTATATTTCTTAAGGAAAAGAAATCTATATGTCCAAATTAATGTGGAATACAGTTGACATGAAAAGAGAGCAGCAGTTTAAATTACTTACTTGTGTGAAGTGTTCAGCTAATTTATCATATATCAAATGCTCATTTATTATAAAGAATATTAATTAAAATTCAAAGATTAGACTACACTCACATAAATAAAATCTAAGCTTCATTACTGAAAAAGATACTATAGCTTTTTTGGAGGATAAAGATCCAGCTTCAAAATGCTTCATTTTTGTCAACGTTTATGATGGAAATCTTTTATCTGAGGGTCTAAAAGTAATTTAAGAGCAGAAAGGTGCTCAGTTGTGTCTAACTCTTTGTGAGCCCATGGACAACCCATGGGATTCTCCATGCCAGAATACTGGAGTGGGTAGCTGTTCCCTTCTCCAGGGGATCTTCCCAACCCAGGGATCAAACCCAGGTCTTCTGCATTGTAGGTGGATTATTTACCAGCTGAGCCACAAGGGAAGCCAGGGAATACTGGAGCAGGTAGCCTATCCCTTCTCCAGCAGATCTTCCTGACCCAGGAACTGAACCCATATCTTCTGCATTGCAGGTATATTCTTTACCAAGTGAGCCACAAGGGAACCCCATCTATTAGACAAGCAGGGACTAAAGGAAGAATTTCTTCATAAAATCAGAATAATTGTGGCTTTTGCCACTGTTTCCCACATTTAAAGTCCTTATCTGTTCTATAACTCAATGAAGACGTCAAAGACTGATTCTTTTTAGGTCTCATTTAACACTGCAAGTCAGAGTAAAGCTGCAAACTTAAAAATAATGATAAATAGAGCATAAATTTATATAACAAAACTATTTTTGTTTTATACTAAAGCAATATAACAAAAGAATTAAGTTCCTAAGATCTGCAAAGAGCTATCAAAAGATGGTACTATTTATAGCTAAATATGGAAAATATAGCTAAATTTGGAAGAGGGTCAAGGCATGAGGGGTTAATTAAAATCTCCTAATATTTAAAAACAAACAAACATGCTAACCATAGACAGTGCGTTGATCCTAAAATGCTTCATTCCAAATGCTGTGAAAAGTGAAAGTGAAAGTTGTTCCGTCCTGTCTGACTCTTGGTGACTCCGTGGACTGTAGCCTGCCATACTCCTCTGTCCATGAATTCTCCAGGGCAGAATACTGGAGTGGGTAGCTGTTCCCTCTCCAGGGGATTTTCCCAACCCAGGGATCAAACCCAGGTCTCCCGCATTGTGGGCAGATTCTTTACCGTCTGAGCCACCAGGGGAAGCAAAATGCTATATGTAAGCCAAAGAAAGAAAACAAAAATAAACTCAAAAAAGCAAATTATCTAAAGGACATTAGCCACTAAATAACTCACCAATATGGAGAAGAAAATGGTAAACTACTCCAGTATTCTTGCCTGGAGAATCGCATGGACAGAGGAGCCTGGCAGGCTACCAACCATGGGGTCACAAAGAGTCAGAGTGACTTAGCGCCTGAACAATAACTCACCTGTATCTCTGTGGAAAAGAAAAAATGTGCCACCAGCACCAAAACAACAAAAACTAGTAACATTTGGAGCTTTAATGATGAAAGCGGTTTCAAAATTTTCACTGAAATGTTGCAGTTTTGCCTGAGCAAACCATTAAACCACTACTAAGAGAACTGAGCTGACTGCGTCTCTACACGTAACACGGGTGAACCTAGCCTTGTTTTGAAAACATGTATTTATATACATGTATGGATGCATGCATACATACATACATTATCTATCCTTTATTTAATCTGTAGCTATTTAATCTTACTTTTATTCGAACCTACTTGTTTAGACTTGCTCTGTGACTTTAAATTACTTAATACAGACTTGGATCTACTTGTTTAACATTAGAGTAAAAGACAATTCTAATACAAATTTATGTATGATTGTTGATCCAAACTGTCAAGAATATTTTTAAGCATGCCAAAGAAAAAAAAAAAAAAGACAGTCATTTACAAAGTCTTGGCTTTGGACAGTGAGTTATTGACTCAATCTTTTGTCCTTTCCTACATAAATCATCAATTACACATATGGCTTTTGAAAACTAAGGTGGCGATATAAATTACCACAGGTTTTCTCATTGACCTCTCTTACTTTGCTCTCAGGCTTTGCAAAGATAATTATCATTTACATCAAAATCCTTTTGCTAGGTTATTTGAAAAACAAGATATTTACCTCTCTTTACGAGGGGAAAT
Source organism: Bos javanicus (assembly GCF_032452875.1). Taxonomy (NCBI): domain Eukaryota; kingdom Metazoa; phylum Chordata; class Mammalia; order Artiodactyla; family Bovidae; genus Bos; species Bos javanicus. The sequence continues at coordinate 14,604,740 of NC_083875.1, read as the reverse complement.
GATCCAGATTTGTTGGCCTAATACATAAAAATGCTAAATAAAAGAAGTCTTTGCAATCTCTCTGTATTCTTCCCAACATATCTGTGATGATGCAAAAAGCTGGCCTAAATAAAGGAGCACAGCATAAAGATTAATTTCCCTGTTAAGGCAGCCAAAAGTTAACATTTAGTTAAAAGCAGTATCTTGGAATTTTCTTCCTCAGAGGCATGACTGTTACACATTTATTCATAGGAGATTTATGGTGGCAATACTTTTCTGTACCTACATGTTTGTTGCCCATCCACATTTGCACTTCTTTTCTATTTTAATAATATTTCAAGGGGTATGTGTGTGGGACATGGGGAGATGTCCATGCTCTGAACCTTGTTACCTGTCCTTAGTTTTTGAACCTTCCCTTTGATGTTCCTTCTTTCTTACTCCCCTTGCTTTGTGATAAGGTATAAGTTTCTGCATCCCTCTTTCTTCTTGACAGTCCTTATGTGAATCTTGGCATCTAGTCCTCTTTCTGCATGCTCCACCTAGTCCCATGCTTCGGCCTGAATTTAAGGTTACAATCTCAGCATGATCCCAGCTCCATCCCCTTGTAAAACCTTGAAGTTGTATGGTAAGAACACTGTCATTTACAAGCACAACTATGATTCAGCAGGTTTCTATTTGTAGCCCATTTAATTTCTTGTGGAGGATATGTCATTTATTCGGAAAAGCTATTTTAGAAGGAAAGAACCCTCCTTGGTGGATCTACTGAGCCTATGTGTATATCAATCATAGATGCTATTTCATAGATGTGTTTACATTTTATTTCTTGCTGTTCAAATCTATAAGCTCTTTGAGATCTACATTTACTTGTTTTTATATGCCCCTTAGCCAGAACTATACTAGGCATATAATAGAATCTTAGTAAATATTTACAGAATGAATAAATCCTCACAACAAGCCAGTAATGTAGGTATCATTAGCATATTTTAAATTAAGAAACTCATGAATGGGAGATGTTAAACAACTTGTCCCAGTTCTCACTGTAGATCAATAGTAAAACAGAGATTTAAACTTCAGGTAAGTCTGACCCTGTGGCTTACTCTTGATAGCATCTTGTTATACCCTGTATGAACTCAGATACTTTTCTCACTATTCACAGAACTACATTTATATCGACACTGTTTTCACTGTTGCTGTTACTATTATTTTTATCCCATGTGAAAATTCAAAACCGAAAATAATGGTCTTTAAATACAACTGTATCTAAATGAAAATTAGTTTGCTTTGGGTTTTCTGAATAAGGAGAATTTTTATTTGGATGACATAAAATTAAATAGTGATAGTAAATACTGAGAATAATAAATTAGAAATGAAAGTGCAATGCTGTATTTAAAATCAGAGTTCATGATCATAATCACACTAGAAGAGATGTTGAAATTAGCCTACTAGCCAGCATAATTTTACCTAGGAGCAATATTCCTAAGGCATTTACTATGACTCTGAATCTGTTGTTTTGCTTTGCTATAACTGTAGTTCTTTTCCCCAACCTTTCAAAATATGGCTATAGGGAAATGTAATTACAACTTATTTAGTTTAGCTGGGCTTCATTAAAGGCTAATCGGCTCTTGTAATCTATTTTACATGTTTCTGTACCATTTGCTGAATTGTATCTTCTCAAAATAACATTTTAATATCTTTATCAATAAGAACCACAAGTAAACTTGGGAACTTTATAAAAACATTCAATGTTCATGTCCCCAGGCATTCATGAAAATAAAAGAAAATAACTTCCCAGGGAATAGCATATAGAGAGGGATTCTGCCTGTATTTTGTGGGTAGCAAAATTCTGTACAAAATTCTGTTTGTATTTTGTCTGTATTCTGTCTTGTTTTGTAGTAAGAGGTGGCAAGCCATTCTGAAAGGAAATGAACAGGATGTTGACACATGACATGTATTTTTGAAAATGTTTTTCACTTTAAGTCTTCTTTTAATAAGTACATATAGTTTCCTTCTCAGGATATTTATTTCTGTAATTTTGCCTTACATGGGCCCAGTCTCATAGAGAATATTGTTATACTAAAAACAATACTCCAAAAGGCTTAGTGGTAAAGACAGTAAGAGAAAAATGAACTTTTGACCCTAATCACAGAAAAGCCTGTAGAAATATACTCATAGCTTCCTTGAAAGTGAAAATGAAGTCGCTCAGTCCTGTCCAACTCTTTGTGACCCCATGGACTGTAGTCTACCAGGCTCTTCCATCTATGGGATTTTCCAGGCAAGAGTACAGAGTGGGTTGCCATTTCCTTCTCCAGGAGATCTTCCCAACCACAGGGATTGAACCCCGGTCTCCCACATTGTAGGCAGACGCTTTACCATCTGAGCCACCAGGGAAGTCCCTCATAGCTTCCTTAGATATTGGTTATACTGGAGGTCTATTTAGCACTAAATGTTGCTTTCCTAATATTTGGCAAAATTTTGATGCTACACAATTTTCACATTGAAAGTGTTTCTTTCCCAGATAAAGTAAAAAAATTTACTTCTATTTTCTAATATTTTAATAGACTTTCACCTTATAATAAATATGTAACTGTTCAGCTGCATTATCATAATTTTTAATTGTTGAGGGACAGTCTCACTTTTATAATGTAAAAAACAAGACCTATGTACTCAAATAAAAGAGAATATTGAGGTTCCTTTCATTTAGCTGTAGGGTGATGTTTCCTCCCATGGAAAGTTTAGAGTATGCCAATAGAGACTTTGTTATTTTCCCTGCATCCACCATTATTGACTAACTATGTAGCTATGTTGGTGTACTCAGATTCTGATCATTTTCATCATTCTTTTTTTTCCTCTGTTCTTCAGGCTGCATAGCTTATATCCATCAGTTTTCATACAGTTATAGCTTTCGTCTGTCAGGTCAAAACTATTACTGAGATCCTCTAATGAGTTTTCCATTTCAGTTATTGTACTTTTCAACTCCATAGTTTCCATTTGGCTCTGTTTTGTCATGCCTATCTTTTTCTGGATAGTCTTAGAGATGAGACATTATCATTGCACCTTCCTTACCTCCTTGAGTTTGGTTCCATTTAGTACTTTGAAATGTATTTGTAGTAGCTCCTTTGGAGTCTTCGCCTGTTAAATCTGATGTCAGCACCCTCTTACTGGCAGTTCCTGCTGCCTGCTACTTTTCCTGGGTATGTATCACCCTTCCCTTTCTTATAGCATGTTTCATAATTTTAATCCATTTGGATAGAGCTTACTCTTGTTCTTTCTTTATGACAGACTGGGCTATCTTTACTAAAAACATCTACCACCATCCTGGGCACAACAGCCTTTGCCATGCTCACTGTCGCCTGGGACTGGGACGACAGTGGTCTTAGCAAAATTCTCGTTGACCATCTCACTTCCTGATCACAATCAGTGTTAGGGTCCACCACCCACCAGCTGACTGCTCCAATGTTTTTGACATTACCTGACATAAATTGCTCCACAGTCTGATTCACTTAAATTTGGTCACCTTTGCGTGGGAAGTTTTTGAGCACAATATTGTAGGATTCTCTGAAACCAGTATGGTTCTTCTTAGCTATTTATATCCCTGGTTCTCTCTTTTAAACTAATGGGCTGATAGTTTACTTTCTGCACTCTCATGAACCTCTCCTTAATTCTTTCCCAATAAGCCCTCTTCCCATCTCTGTGTTTTGTTTTTTGAGAGTAGCTATAGGTTTGAACTTCCCTAAGACTTTGCTTCAAATACTACCGGTTCCTTTAAAGTAAACCCAAGAGCTTAAGGCTTATATTCTACTCTGAAGGAAAAAAGTCTCTGAGACATGGCTCTGGAGCTAGAGGTAATAAAAGTGGTTTATTTCCCTAAATGTCACCCACACTTTAGACAGAGAGAGACAGTTCCAATGGTACTGTCTCTTACAATTTTTATTAAGTAGAAGTAGATTTCCTTGAGTAAATGCTTCTTTATTTGTTATAAACTCATAAGAAAATTTTCAGAGAAATTATATTTTTTTCAATACTTTCACCAGCTATACTTGTTTTGCTTAAGGGTGATCTACAGAGAGCCTCATGCTGATTTTCAGAAGTAGAACTTTAGAGGTCATATAATTTGACCTCAAAAGAAAAAAGTATCCTCTAAAGCAAAGGTCTCTGACCTCCAGAATCTAATACCTGATGATCAGAGGTGGAGCCAATGTAATAATGACAGAAATAAAGTGCACAATAAGTGGAATGCACTTGAATCACCCTGAAACCTTCACCCACCCCTGGGCTGTGGGAAAAAAAAAAAAAAAAACTGTCTTCCATGCAAAACTGGTCCTTGATGTCAAAAAGGTTGGGGATTGCTCCTCTAAATTATTTAATCATTGTAACATTTAAAACAGAATAGATAACCAAAGAAGATTAATAATTTTCTAAACTAAAAACTAGTGAAAGAACAAGAAATTAATCCAAGTTTTCAATCCTCTAGTGTTTTCACTTCATTATATGCTGTTTTAAACTTGAAAATGTACAAAACAGAAAATCATTCCATTTAAAAATTATACTTTTCAAGGAAGATTTTACGATTATTAACTACAATAAAGAGTATTCATTTAGAGATTGACAGATATAACAGTTATAACCAATATAACTAAATATTCTAAAGATTTACAGGCATATAATTTGATTACTGAGTACAGTAATCCTCTATGTAATATTCTGGCTTGTTCACATTACTCTTTTATAATTGCTGATATTGGTTTTCAGTATTGTTTTTAATAAGAGAATGATTCTAAGCTTGTAACTCCAAACCAAGTCTAATGAGTTCTTTCTGAAAATACAGTGATTTATGAAGTGGATTATCACACAGGATTGCTATCCTATTTGTTTTCTTCAAAATCTCCAAGGATGTCTCCAAACAGAATGGACAAAAATTACTGAAAGATGATAAATTTATTATGAAGACTGAAAGATAATACCAGCAATAGCAAAAATCATAACACTTGTGAACTTTGGCTGTAGAAATGGACTATACACATGGTAGATAAATAGATATATTGATGCAAATATATCTATGGATCAGTGCTTCTCGATTAAGGATAATTTTGTCTCCTAGGAGACAAAATTTAGTATTTAGGTAGAAATCAGAAATGCTACCATATACCCTGCAATGCACAGAACATCCCCTCACAACGAAATATCTGTAGTCCCAATGTCAATTGTGACATGGTTGAGAAATCTTATTACAGATAATTTTAATTCAAACAGAGGCTCCATTCCAATATTTCATAAATGTATTCAACTCGTATTTCTTGTGTATATCATGGATCAAGCACTGTCCAAGGCTTTTGGGAATTCAGTGATAAATAAGATATTGTTAGTTTCATCATGAAATTCACAATTTCATAAAGAAAACTTTGCAGAAAAACACCTGTAGGGAATCTAAGAAGCTGAGAGAGCAGAATAAGGATTGTAAAGATCTAAAATGACTTTTTTTTTTTTTTTACTGGAACTTCTATTCCATTTTATGATCACTTAGGTTAAGAACTGTGAGCTTAAATTTCAGTCTTTCATGACACAAGATATTAGAGAAAAAGAGGTCTCATTTAGAGACTAAGGTTTTCTCACCTTGAGTAATGCAAAATTTTGGATCTATCTAGATGATTAGAGGATCAAGTACAATGGATTTAATTTTTCATTTAATGAGTAATTTTACTTTCACAATTAACAAATAAGCATACTAAAGTGATTTAGGTGGGGAGAGGTAACAGTGAACAGATTTTGGTTCAGCAACAATGTGCCAGGAGAAAAGTGTAATTCTAATATAGCATGAGGTTATCAATTTCCCTTAGACCTCTCATGTCATCCTTATGGACTTATTTAGGAACACCGCGAGAGGAATGAAAGCAGAGTCAGCAAGAACAATACTAACTCTCTCTCTGGAAAACTTGAGGACAACCTGGTGGCAGTGTTAGAAGTCTTAGAAATTGCTCTAAGTACATTCCATCGTGGTATGGGTAACAGCGGCAACACCACTCAGGTCTAAATTGTGGCAATAGTTAGCACAGTCCTACATTTTTACTCCTCTAGCTGATAGGAATCTACATCCAGTAGCGTAGAGAAGGGGATGAGAAAGCACCAGGCCATCTGCAGTCTACAGACTTCAAAATTCGGAGGAGAAATGTAATTTCTAAGAAAAAACTGGGGTAAACAACTGAGCCACTCTTTTTAAACTATTACTGTAGTCTTGTTTTACTTTCTGATTCATGCAGCATAAGAAACATTTGTTTAAAATACCTTTTATCTTCCTCCAGTATGTTGTCTTTCAATTTACCAAACTCACAACTAAAAAAAAAAAAAGAAAATTGAGCTAATATTTGTTGTATGATTAAATCAGCAATAAAATTTTCCTCATGTGTAGAAACTGAAAGTCCATTGGCCCATATATTAAACCTGTCATAACAACAAAGAATAATGCAGATTAAATGTAAAAATATGCCATTTGATTGCCTGGAAATCATAATCTGAAGACTCACAAAGATACTGCACTTTATTGAGTTTTTTGTTCTTCAATCTTGCTAACATAGGATTGATGTTTTCATTTAAATTTACAAAGCTTCCTCCCACATGCACATCAAAAGCAATATTCAATATGGTTATCATGGATTCTATCACTGTGGGCTGTCATTTTGTATTCTCTAGCATGAGAGCAACCTAAACACAGGATCAGTCGATAAAAGACAGTCTGATAGATCACGTTGCTTTAGATTTTATATTTTCCCTAAGAATTTAATAAAGCAGAAGATGAATAAGAGAAATTACCAAATTGTTAGCAGAAAAAAATTGTACTACTTTATCTCCATCATTTTATCCATTGATTTCAGTAAAGGACTTGTAAGAGACCGTCTAAAAATCTAGATTTGCAATTATTCCCAGTATCCCATTTTATTGCAATAATGTACATTCAGGATGAAAGTAAGGAACATGCTTGTTGATTACTTTTAAAAAAATAGAAATTCAATGAAGAAGGTCTAAATTTATTATATCCTTAGATAAATCATGTTTCCTAAACATAAATGTAAGAGAAACAAAGACTCAGTCACCCTCTGAATCTTAAGGAGTATGTCAAGGCTGTATATTGTCATCCTGCTTATTTAACTTATATACAGAGTACATCATGAGAAACGCAGGGCTGGAAGAAGCACAAGCTGGAATCAAGATTGCCAGGAGAAATATCAATAACCTCAGATATGCAGATGACACCACCCTTATGGCAGAAAGTGAAGAGGAACTCAAAAGCCTCTTGATGAAAGTGAAAGTGGAGAGTGAAAAAGTTGGCTTAAAGCTCATCATTCAGAAAATGAAGATCATGGCATCCGGTCCCAACATTTCATGGGAAATAGATGGGGAAACAGTGGAAACAGTGTCAGACTTTATTTTTCTGGGCTCCAAATCACTGCAGATGGTGATTGCAGCCATGAAATTAAAAGACGCTTACTCTTTGGAAGGAAAGTTATGACCAACCTAGATAGCATATTCAAAAGCAGAGACATTACTTTGCCAACAAAGGTCCATCTAGTCAAGGCTGTGGTTTTTCCAGTGGTCATGTATGGATGTGAGAGTTGGACTGTGAAGAAGGGTAGCACCGAAGAATTGATGCTTTTGAACTGTGGTGTTGGAGAAGACTCTTGAGTGTCCTTTGGACTGCAAGGAGATCCAACCAGTCCATCCTGAAGGAGATCAGCCCTGGGATTTCTTTGGAAGGAATGATGCTAAAGCTGAAACTCCAGTACTTTGGCCACCTCATGTGAAGAGTTGACTCATTGGAAAAGACTCTGATGCTGGGAGGGACTGGGGGCAGGAGGAGAAGAGGACAACAGAGGATGAGATGGAAAAGACTCTGATGCTGGGAGGGATTGGGGGCAGGAGAAGGGGACGACAGAGGATGAGATGGCTGGATGGCATCACTGACTCGATGGACATGAGTCTCAGTGAACTCAAGGAGTTGGTGATGGACAGGGAGGCCTGGCGTGCTGCGATTCATGAGGTCACAAAGAGTCGGACATGAATGAGTGACTGAACTGAACTGAATGCAATGGAGGAATAAATTTGAGCACATTTTTGTTCTTATCCTGTTTTCTGATAATTGTTCAATGTTACATTTTAAAAAATCATTAAAAGAAACAATTCTGCATTATGAGTATAATACATTTAAATTGAACATTTAATATAAATAAATTTACCACTAAGAACATTTACTCCTGGGTTATCTGGTAGAAAATAGAAAAAGAAAAAATCTACTATTCATTCATGAATCATTCAGTTCAGTTCAGTCGTTCAATCATGCCCGACTCTTTGTAGCCCTGTGGACTGCAGCACGCCAGGCCTCCCTGTCCATCACCCACTCCCGGAGTTTATTCAAACTCATATTCATTGGGTTGGTGATGCCATCCAACCATCTCATCCTCTGCAATCCCTTTCTCCTTCCACCTTCAATCTTTCCCAGGATCAGGGTCTTTTCAAATGAGTCAGTTCTTCACATCAGGTGGCCAAAGTATTGCAGTTTCAGCTTCAGCATCAGTCCTTCTGAATATTCAGGACTGATTTCCTTTAGGATGGACTGGTTGGATATCCTTGCAGCCCAAGGGACTCTCAAGAGGCTTCTCCAATGACACAGTTCAAAAGCATCAATTCTTTGGTGCTCAGCTTTCTTTATAGTCCAACTCTCACGTCCATACATGACCACTAGAAAAACCATAGCTTTGACTAGACGGACCTTTGTTGGCAAAGTAATGTCTCTGCTTTTTAGTATGCTGTCTAAATTGGTCATAACTTTTCTTCCAAGGAGTAAGTGTCTTTTAATTTCATGGTTGCAGTCACCATCTGCAGTGATTTGGAGCTCCCAAAAATAAAGTCTGCCACTGTTTCCCCATCTATTTGCCATGAAGTGATGGGACCAGATGCCATGATCTTTGTTTTCTGAATATTGAGCTTTAAGCCAACTTTTTCACTCTCCACTTTCACTTTCATCAAGATGCTCTCTAGTTCTTCTTCGCTTTCTGCCATAAGGGTGGTATCATCTGCATATCTGAGGTTATTGATATTTCTCCCAGCAATCTTGATTCCAGCTAGTGCTTCATAGCCCAGCATTTCTCATGATGTACTCTGCATATAAGTTAAATAAGCAGGGTGACAATATACAGCCTTGACATACTCCTTTTGCTATTTGGAACCAGTCTGTTGTTCCATGTCCAGTTCTAACTGTTGCTTCCTGACCTGCATACAGATTTCTCAAGAGGCAGGTCAGGTGGTCTGGTATTCCCATCTCTTTAAGAATTTTCCAGAGTTTGTGGTCGTCCACGCAGTCAAAGGCTTTGACATAGTGAAGAAAGCAGAAGTAGATGTTTTTCTGGAACTCTCTTGCTTTTTCGAATATCCAATGGATGCTGGCCATTTGATCTCTGGTTCCTCTGCCTTTTCTAAATCTTATGCAAAGCTGCTTATTGGTTTATAAATATGGTTTGTCAAATTTTATTCACATTAAATTCTTTGCTAATTTATTTTGTAGAAATTCATGTGAGGATTAAGGTATGATATGGAGGATAATATCTTTTAAAGCAATCTTGTAGAAGATGAAGACTGTGTTATTTTCTAATTTTTTGATGAATCTCAAAGATAAAGCCAGTCATGTCAATTCATGATTTATGGAAGCTATATCTTAGACATACAAAAATGTATTTGAGGCATGTACCTTCTGGTTCTCCATTTCCAGGGTAAATGGAGAATGAATTCATGGTAATTAATGAATTGGACAGTATAAAATTTAAGATATTTAGGACTGTAAAACATTAGTATGCTTTTTCAGGACCAAATACTCTTTATATTAACTGACAATATTTTGAAATTGACACATTTGCTAATGGCCTGAAATAGAGATTCCTTATTAATTGACTGAAAACAGATTCACATGTTTTAGGTGTAGGGGTTATCACTGATACTTTGTTTGAAGAATTTAAATGTTTTGCTCGTAATTTTTCAGGGGGTGCCAAGACTTTTCTAAATGAACAATTTTAGTTCTATTCCAAAATGTACACATGCTGAGTTAACCAAATTGTGAATTACATGGCAGTGCTGAGATCAATTTGTTTGCAAAGATTTTAAGAGATGCAGCCTCTGAATAATCCTTAGCATTGCCCCCTAAATGATTGGTTTTTATTGTATTGCATGACTAGAGTGATTATCTTTGCTTGGATTCCCTTTTATGGACCCTGAAACAAGGACTCAGGTGTAATTGTAAGAAAACAGGACATGTGAAAGTAGGAAGAAAGAAAAAAAAAAACAACCCTGAGGATGGTGTAGTAACATGGTCACAGCTGTAGGCTTTGACTCTAAGTTTCCTCTGAGCAAGTGAAAAGTCACACCACCTCTCAGAATGGTCCATTCAACAAAAGAGAAGCTGGAGCTCTTAACCAAAAGCTTCAGTTACCCATGGTTTGAGAATAGCCTCACAGGGGCATCATCCTTGTATTTCTGGGCTGCTCCTATGACCAAATCAAGCCAGTTTTTGCTAGGATAGGTTGTTGGAAGAGGCAATTTGCTTAAAATGGACAACAGCAACCAAAGGTGAATCTGAATTACAAGAAATTTTCCACCACAACTGAGGCTGAATTAAAAGATGGGCAGAGACAATGTGATATAGAAAACAGAGGTATGTTTCACAGTGAGTTTTGAGGGGAAAAAATACACAAGCTGATATTTTTTATCATCCCAACTGAATGTCAATTAGTGCCTGCTAAAAAGTAAGTACTGAAGCTTCTAAAATCTGCAGTTGTTTTTGAAACTAATCCAAGCAATATGACACTAAGATGATGTCACCAGGCATATTATCATACTATTGGATATTATATCTGTTATTCTTGAACGATTTGCCTTTGGAGTACAAAATGAACCAGGGCAAAGGCTAACAGATTTTTTCTAAGAGAAAGCACTGGATATATCAAACACCCTCGTCCAACAATACAATTCTAAATATAGACATCACCAGACGGTCAATATCAAAGTAAGGCTGATAATATTCTTTGCAGCCCAAGATGGAGAAGTTCTATACAATCAGCAAAAACAAGAGCAGGAGTTGACTATGGCTCAGATCATGAATTTCTTGTTGAAAAATTCAGACTTAAAAAAAAAAAAAAAGAAAATTCAGACTTAAAGGAAGTAGGGAAAACCACTAGGCCATTCAGGTAAAAGCTACATCAAATCCCTTATGATTATACAGTGAAAGTGACAAATAGATATAAAGGATTAGATCTGATAGAGTGCCTGAAGAACTATGCATGGAGGTTCCTAACATTGTACAGGAGGCTGTGATCAAAACCATCCCCAAGAAAAAGAAATGCAAAATGGTTGTCTGAGAAGAACTTACAAATGGCTGAAAATAGAGGAGAAGTGAAAGACAAGGGACAAAAGAAAAGATATACCCATCTGAATGCAGAGTTCCAAAAACAGCAAGGAGAGATAAGAAAGCCTTCTTAAGTGAACAATGAAAATAAATAGAGGAAAACACAGAATGAGAAAGACTAGAGATCTCTTCAATAATGTTAGAGATACCAAGAAAATATTTCATGCAAAGATGGACACAATAAAGGACGCAAATGGTATGGACCTAACAGAAGCAGAAGATATTAACAAGAGGTGACAAGAATACAGAGAAGAACTATACAAAAAAGATCTTTATGACCCAGATAATCACAATGGTGTGATCACTCACCTAGAGCCAGACATCTTGGAGCGTAAAGTCAAGTGGGCCTTAGGAAGCATCACTACAAACAAAGTTAGTGGAGGTGATGAATTCCAGCTGAGATATTTAAAATCCTAAAAGATGATGCTGTGAAACTGCTACACTCAATATGTCAGCAAATATGAAAAACTAAGCAGTGGCCACAAGTTTGGAAAAAGTCAGTTTTCATTCCAATCCCAAAGAAAGGCAATGCCGAAGAATGTTCAAACTACCACACAATTGCACTCATTTCACATACTAGCAAGGTAATGTTCAAAATCTTACAAGCTAGGCTTCAACCATAAGTGAATTGAGAACTTCCAGATGTTCAAGTTGGGTTTAGAAAAGGCAGAGGAACCAGACATCAAATTGCCAACATCTCAATGATCATAGAACATCCTCAATGATAGAAAAAGCAAGAGAGTTCCATAAAAACATCTACTTCTGCTTCATTAACTAAAGTCTCTGACTGTGTGGATCAAAACAAACTGTGTATTCCTAGAGATGGGAATACCAGACTACCTTACCTTCCCATTGAGAAATCTGAATGCAGGTCAAGAAGCAACAGGTGAAACAGGACATGGAACAAAGGACTGCTTCCAAATTGGAAAAGGAGTATATCAAGGCTGTATATTGTCACCCTGCTTATTTAACTTCTCTGCACAGTACATCATGGGAAATTCCAGGCTGGATGAAGCACAAGCTGGAATAAAGATTGCTGGGAGAAATATCAATAACCTCAGATATGCAGATGACACCACCCTTGTGGCAGAAAGCAAAGAGGAACTAAAGATCTTGATGAAGGGGATAGGAGAGAGTGAAAAACTTGGCTTAAAACTCAACATTATAAAAACTAAGATCATGGCATCTGGTCCCATCACTTCATGGCAAATAGATGGGGGAATGATGGAAACAGTGAGATACTTTATTTTCTTGGGCTCTAAAATCACTGTGGATGGTGACTGCAGCCATGAAATTAAAAGAGGCTTGCTCTTTGGAAGAAAAGCTATGATAAACCTAGACAGCATATTAAAAAGAAAGACATCCCTTTGTGGATAAAAGTCCATCTAGTCAAAGCTATGAGTTTTCCAGTAGTCATGTACAAATGTGAAGTTGGACCATAAAGAAGGCTGAGCACCAACAAATTGATGCTTTCAAATCATAGTGCTGGAGAAGACTCTTGAGAGTCCCTTGGACTGCAAGAAGATCAGACTAGTCAGTCTTAAAGGAAAATAACCCTGAATATTCATTGGAAGGACTGATGCTAAAACTGAAGCTCCAATACTTTGGCCATGTGATGCAAAGAGCTGACTCATTGGAAAAGACCCCGATGCTGGGAAAGATTGAGGGCAGGAGGAAAGGGGGGCAACAGAGGATGAGTTGGCTTGATAGCATCATCAACTCAATGGACACATGTTTAAGCAAACTCCAGGAGACAGTGAAGAGCAGGGACGCCTGGAGCGCTGCAGTCCATATGGTCACAAACTGTTGGACACAACTGAGTGACTGAACAACAACAAATTCCCGAAAGATTGGTCAGATATTGATTTATAAATACAAAGGAATTTACTGAGTCATGGACCAGTTTCACATCATTAAGGATGACAACCTGCTCTAAGAAGAGCAAAGACTTTCCTATGCTGAATTCTGGAGTACACAGTCATAAGGAAGCTATTTCTACATTAGGTAAAACAGTAGAGAAAACTTGGCTGAAATGTAGCGACTAGTTGTTCAAGATATTCAGTTGAGATACCAAAATCTGGAGCTTTGAAATCAAAACACAACAACAAAGTATGGAGTTTTAATGGGGTAGCTAAGTTGATTTTAAATCAAAAATCAACTAAAGAGAATTTCAGAAGGTGAGTAATAAAACTTAAAACTAAGCATCTAAGTCTGAGGTTATTGCTGAAAGCATTTTTGATAACAAAGGGGATGTTCTTTTATTCATATTTTAACAAGTATATATTTACTATCTATATTACTCTTATCACCTTTTTTTAAAAAATAAAATTCGCACCCACATATTTTTTTATCAGAGAAGGCTTATCTTGAGCCAAAATATAAAAACCAGAATATCTATATCCACATTTTTCAGATACTTATATAAACATACATACACACACAAACAAACAAAAAACTATTCTCATAGTAATATTTATATATGGCATCCCAGTATCTACATACAGGTTTCTGGTATGAATTTATAAAATTAATCTAAGTCTCCTAGATTTAGCCATGGGTCACAATATCACACAAATAGTTTCTGTGGCATAAGCAGCTCCTATCATAAATTCAAAGCTTAAAAATGTCAGTAATTTTGCCTCCTAGCTTAACAGATATTAAATTAGCTGAAAAGAAGAGAAAGTCGCCATGGTCACTCACTAGGGCAGTAGGCCAGAAAAATAATTCAGAGAGCAGAGATGGAGCAGAAGAAGAGCACTGTTTTGTTCCCTGGGTTCCACTGACAGCTAAGTGAATTGTCAGGGCAGTTCTCAGCCCTTGGAGTTTTCTGCTGGAAACGGACTCTCAAACATATTCTGTTCTCTATAAAGCAGGCACTTACTGGTCTCTTTCTACAATGCAACTTTTCAGTGTATCTTGGCTCTAGGCCAAGCAGTCAACGAAAATTCATTAACTTTCAGAGAATCATCTAATGCTGAAATGGGAAGGAACTTTAGAGGTCAGCTAATCTAATCTTTTTATGATGCACAATTCACCATCTATTGACTATTTGCCTGCAAGGCGATATATTGGGAACATTTTCTCTGGCCTTCCTTCTGGGATCTGAGAAGCAGATTCCAATCTGAGTGTCACTGTAAGACTGTGTGAAAAGAAAAATGTGATGGTCAAACTGCTGATGTTTAAATCCTGTCTCTGGCTGGACTTCTGTGTCATTTTGGGTAAGCTCATCGCTCTGTGCTTCAGTGTTTATATCTGTAAAATGAGATGCTAATAATTCTCAACTCTAGGGAGGTAAAGTTTTTAAGGATATTTCCTGGCACTCAGTAATGCCTAGTGAGTTTTAATTATCATTTGCACTGAACTCTGCTGACTTAATATTTCCTCTTTCTCACAGCTATCTCTTCTACCAAAATTTTAGTACTGATTTACACCATTTCTCCATGAAAAAGAGGTTAATAAACCCTTGCTCTCTTTTGCCTACTGTTTAGGAAAAACACAAAGAATATCTTATCAGTTAAGTTTAGCTTGCTGGAAGTTGTATTCAATGATGGAGCAATGATATCTATGAATCCCGGATATCAATATCTTTTTTAGCACAGAATATCTCAAAGGCATTTTAGTTCTGTTATCACTAATATGTTCATTTTATAATCACTTCCAATTTTTATATGTTCTGCAATGTCAAAAATTTGTGAAATGGTGAAATTATAACTTAAAAATAATAAACCTGGCATTATAAAGTTGCATGTTACTTTAATGCAACTGGAGGCTATTGAGTTTTGTTTTAGTTGAAATAGGAAGACAGTGGTAACTGAGACCACCTATACTTCATTTATTGCTATATTTATAGTTGATATCTGCATATAGTAAGTTCTGAATAATGCTGTTGAATGAGTGACCTAATTAGCAATTAAGCTATAAATTTTGTAGTAATTAAATATTAAAAGAATCAGTAAACATGTATTTTACTAAAGCAAGAGAACTGGCACTAGGACGATTAACTGCTATTGTCATCAGAGTTTAGATATTAAAAAGTTAATGCATTAAAAAAACATATTAAAGTTTTAGCAGGAAAATCATACTTAGTATTCATACTTAAACATACATATCTGTTTGCTAAATAATGTGCATATTTTAATTTGCAAGTAGTTTATTTTTGCTTACTGAGCATCTGCATGGTTTATGTACTCTATAAACTATACATTTTTAACAATGGGTACATGAATGTAAACTATATCTTCAGCTAACAGCAAACGCAATATTATTTCAATATTCTCATCTCGATAATTTCTAATATACATACACACTTGAGGCTTAACCAGTGACAGATTCCATTTGTCTATCCCACAAACTGAGTAAATTCTTTCAACTTTCTCAAACTTCACAGTTTTCTCCACAATGTCTCAAACTCAAAAATATCTGGACTAGAAATTTTTACTGTGAGTTCCTTATAGAGACACATGCTACTTTTATTTTCTATAAATGATTACCTGATAGAGTAATTTCATTACCCATGCTTCTTTTAACACTTGGCTTTTTGTCCTTCATGTTTTTATACTGTAGTATACTTTTATACTTCAGAATCTCACCGTACTAGACACTATAAATCAGGATTAGACATCTTTATGCTGTGTTCATAAATAATTTGTAGATGTTTTCACATTAATATATTTATACATTTACTATCCTATTTGATTAAAATAAACATTTTACTGTGAAAGTTGTTGTTTAGTTGCTAAGTTTTGTCCAACTCCTTTGCAACCCAATGGATTGTAGCCCCCCAGGCTTCTCTGTCCACAGGATTCCCTAGGCAAGAATACTGGAGTGGGTTGCCATTTCCTTCTCCAGGAGAATCTTCCTGACCCAGGGATTGAACCTGCGTCTCCTGCATTGCAGACAAATTCTTTACTACTGAACCAGTGAAAGATACATAGATATATATTTAGCATGTACAAATATATACATATGAAGCCATAGATGTAATTTCTTTCATATGACCAAAGAAGACAACAGTGTTTACAAACACTTTAAATTCTATTTGTTTTACAATAAACTTGAGTTGTTATTGCTTTCTCTTATTCTACTATTTCCAAGGTGTTTTTTACTCCTCTGGTTAATTTTGACTTAATAACTACTCTATGAGTTCAAATCATTCTGCCATCTCATGTGATCTATATCCACAAGGACATAATTATCATATTCTTACTCTGTTCTTTTATATCTTAATTACAATTCATATTTCTTTGAGCTCTAATTTGAATATTCAAACTTTCATTACTTGGAGGCATAAAATACATTATACTTGCATATTCTATAATTTATACTGTTTTTTAAGAACAGGGTTTTTCACCGACTTTGTACTTAGCCCTGTCATCATATCAGATAAACCCATAACTTCAATGTACATGGTACACAAATTCTATTTGAGACTCTATTGGCATTCCATGTAAAATTCCATTGGAATTATTCCTACCTTTTAAAAATATGTTTCCATTTTTGTTTTTGAATAATGGAAATGATACATACCATGTTTATAATATCTATTGCATTTTTAACATAAAACATATATATATATATACTGTATATATCCATATATATGCATATATATAGGTATATACTGTATATATATGCATATATATAGTAGAAAGTAAAAGTCATCTATGGTCCCTTCAAGCTCCCTACTTCTACAGAAAATTAAGTTTAAAATTCCTCCATTTTTCCCCACCTAAAATAATGTTACAAAGAAATTTGCCTTATAGAGTGTGTGAACATCTATAAGGGTTGGGGTGAAGGATTCTTGGGAGATTTGTTCAGCTATCTTCTCCTTCATGCATTAAGAACTGTATTTTGGCTACTAGGCCCTCACTACCTCCCAGATCCTGAACCTGGCTGACATTTAGGTACAAAAGACTGGTGGGAAGAGGCTTATTTGCTGGCATATGTTGAGCACATATGAGGAGTGTTAGATTATCAAAGTCTCAATAAATACAGGTAATAAGACACTGGCATGTTCTAAATCATGCAAAAAAAAAGTATTCATATTTCTCTTTGGTATTTTAGTTTCTTAAAAAGTAAATGTACAATTATCAGTTAAAAATAAGAGTTTCCCATCCTGAAACAAAATCTAATTGTCCTCATATGTAGACTATTACTGGTATTTTATTTGTCACATATATATATTTTTTTCATTTTCTTTCCCTATGTAGACCTTTTCAGGAAGGTCTTGATTTTAACATAATAATAGTATATACATTGAATACCATGTATATTTTTAAATATACTGCTCTTGTTTCAAAACTAATTACTGATTTTATTAATTACAGTTAATTAGACTGCAACTATGCTAATCATTTAAAAAGTCTTTACAGTTTAAACACTAGCAATGATTAATTTCTTCATATACACTGTCCAATTTATGTCATTTACATGCATATTTGACTAGCATGATTGATATACTGGTTTATTTTTGAACATATTAATAAAATGGAAAAAAGACATTAAATTTTTTTTAAGTTTTTAACATTTTCAAGAAATGCTTATATAACATTCTGGTTTTAAATAATTGAAAGGAAGAAGGCTGTTTACTCTATACTAATTTTCCATGATAAATAATTTAAAATGTGAAATTGACTGTCTGTATACAAGATGTGCCCTGAATAGGTGCTGAAATACATATTTTGTATTTCAGTCTCCCTGATATTATTTGTGCTTTTACTTGGGCTATTTTGTTACATACTATTTGTATCCTAGTATGTGACAGATATTATAAAGAAGTCTTTGAAATAACAAATCATAATTTTTCCAGTATCATTTTGTGTCTGCTATATACTATTTTCTAAATTAGGAGTTAAAATTTATAAAGTTTTTAAGTCTATATAATGACAAAGTAATATACATCTTTAAATTTCATTAAGAAATCATATATTTAAACTCTTTACTTCAGATACATTTCTAAACCAGTAACTAAAAAGAGTTTATCTGGCATCATCTAAGATGTAGTATTTCTTGGTTATTCTCAAAACCTATTCATGGAGGTTCTAGCATCTAAGGACTGAGTATCAACATTTTCTCCTGCAATCTTTGCATTTCCCAGTGTCTCAAAAGTATCCCTACCTAGCCATATCTAGTAAGACAGTGATGAGATTCTGCACCATCTACCCAGATTGAGATCTACTTCATTCAGAAAGTTCCACTGACATAGAGTTGGAAGCCCACATAGTATAAGTCATGGGATACTCAGCTTCAGTGAGTTCCTACAAAGGATCTTCTTTGGAAATAAATATCGAGTCATACTTACCAGTATTATTTCAGAAGAATAAAATACAAAGTGAAACATTTGTCAAACACTTGATCTCTCTGTCTTACTATGGATGTGAGAGTTGGACTGTGAAGAAAGCTGAGGGCCAAAGAATTGATGCTTTTGAACTGTGGTGTTGGAGAAGACTCTTGAGAGTCCCTTGGACTGCAAGGAGATCCAACCACTCCATTCTGAAGGAGATCAGCCCTGGGATTTCTTTGGAAGGAATGATGCTAAAGCTGAAACTCCAGTACTTTGGCCACCTCATGCCAAGAGTTGACTCATTGGAAAAGACTCTGATGCTGGGAGGCATTGGGGGCAGGAGGAGAAGGGGATGACAGAGGATGAGATGGCTGGATGGCACCACTGACTCGATGGACGTGAGTCTGAGTGAACTCTGGGAGTTGGTGATGGACAGGGAGGCCCGGAGTGCTGCGATTCATGGGGTCGCAAAGAGTCGGACACGACTGAGCGACTGAACTGACTGACTAATCTCTCTGTCTTATCCTTACTATGAGGATTAAGGTCATGATGTAGATTAAGTATTAGCTCAATTTTATAGAAGATAAAGAAAAAATACTCCTGAATCTAACAGATATAAAATGACATTCAAAATCACATGATTCCTTAAAGCAGACAATAGTTTAAATCCTAGTTCTATCTTATTATATAGATTTTTTTTTAAAGAAAAATGTTTGTTTTTTTTTTTTCAAAAATAGGCTAATGCATGTTTTAGAGATGACCACATTTTTGATGTTTGTTGACTTATTTTTAACTCTCAAAATTTCCCCCCTTTGGTCCCACTCTGGATAGGCTGATAAAAGAGACTGTGCATACTTTCTTCTTTGAAGCAGATGAGAATTTTAAATTTCACTAGTCTCCTGCCAAGGTATGAGAACTTTCCCTTAGTTATACCCCTTAACAACTATAAACCCACTCCCTTTGCTTTGCCCAAGCCACTTCCTACCTGTTTCCACAAACTGATTTCCTCAAGAGTCCTTTGTGTGAAGATTTTCTGTCAGCTCTCTTGGTGTGTGAAGTGTCTTCAGTGTCAACATACTAAGTTGGGGTGAGTGTCCATCCTGCAAAAGAATGAAATATTTATAATTCTACAAAGGAGCTTTCAGGTCAGATTTCAACCAAGTTAATGATATTACCAAGAGATTCCAAGGAAAATACCCAAAACATAACTTGCTTGTTACAAGTAGTTGAGATATATCAATATTCTCCATAGGTACAAGTTTGTAAACTAAAAATTTGATCCTCAACTCATTTTCCTATTTCATATTTTCATTGGACATTTCTGTGAACATGATAACATGCAGGATGTAAATGCTGTTCATTTTTAAATATTCTTTGTGTCTAATATACAACAAAGTGTTATTAACTCGGATATGTCTGACTCTTTGCAATCCCATGGACTGTAGCCCAGCAGGCTTCTCTGTTCATAGAATTCTCCAGGCAGGAATACTGGAGTAGGTTGCCATTTCCTCCTCCAGGGAATCTTTCTGACCCGGATGGCTCAAATGGTAAAGAATCTGCCTGCAACTTTGGTCTCCTGCACCGCAGGCAGATTCTTTATCATCTGAGCCATTAGGGAAACTCAACATACAGCAAGCACCCAATAAAAACTGTTTGAATAATAAATTAACAAAAAACATTACAAGTTTAAAAATAAAATAAAATTAAAAAAAAACATTACTGATTTATTCTACTTACATTCATTCTTAATAAAAGTGATACATTGTAGAGGTCTACTCAAGAATCAAAAAGTCAGATTAACCATGTTCATACTATTTTAGATTTTTGACAGTACTAAAAAGTAACATTTTCTGAAGATAGTAAAAGAAATGGTATATATATATTCACAAGCCCAAAATACACATCCATGTGGAATTATCATCTAAAATGAGGGCAAGATTCAACAAAGATTGTCAGAGCTTGGACCAAGAGAAGCTTGATAGTGACTTTAATACTCCAAAATCAACACGGAAATATAATTGTGTTATTAATAGGCTAAATCAGGCTATGGTCCAACTGATTAAAGTAATTAGATGTCTTAATTCAGTTATGCTATTAATGAACTCTGATCCTTTTCTAAGAAATTAATTGAAAATAACAGCATTACATGTATATTCTAACTCTAAACAAACACATAAAGAATTGATCATCTGTTAATTTTTCCTGCTTTTCCAAATAATGAAAGTGAAAAAAAAAATGTCACAAGGAAGCTTATACATGGATCTTTGGAGTTTCATGCATTTGCACAGAATTCTTTGCCTCAGGGAAAATTGCTTTTTAAAAACTCTCTCTGCTGTAAATGGTGCAGATATTAATCGGTATAATGCCCCTGTTAAATCACTCTGCAATAACGATTTGTACAACTTGTTTCAAATTAATACATTAACATTTAATGAGATAATTAAAATTCTTTAAAATCATAACTTTTCTGGTTATTTTCTTAGCTCTTGTTGAAGATGCATATAATCTGTATGAAGAAATGGAGAGGATCTCCCTTGTAATATATCTAGTATAATTCTTAGAGTGTTAATATAAAAAGTGGCATTCTCATGCAATAAATATATTAGAAATAGATGGAGTTTCAAAAATTAAGTATTACTTCCTGACATACTTGTTTAATTCCAAAACAGCATGGAAGAGACTTTCTACTTTGAAAATGAATTTGCAAAAGATGAAGACGTGAAACTAATAAAAGGCCGTTAACTCAAACCTATTTGAATGTTGCAACATGAAAACAACTCACAATAAGTGGAATTGCAAATTAATAGAAAAGGGGAAAGGAATTAGGGGGGAAAGGGAAATGAGGTTTTTTTTAAGGTGTAGCAATCATTGGCTCCTGACATGTGGAAGGTGCTGGTCTTAGAATCATGCTGCTGCTAAGTTGCTTCAGTCATGTCCACCTCTGTGCGACCCCATAGACGGCAGCCCACCAGGCTCCCCTCTCCCTGGGATTCTCCAGGCAAGAACACAGGAATGGGTTGCCATTTCCTTCTCTAATGCATGAAAGTGGAAAGTGAAAGTGAAGTCGCTCAGTCATGTCCGACTCTTAGCAACCCCATGGACTGCAGCCCACCAGGCTCCTCCATCCATGGGATTTTCCAGGCAAGAGTACTGGAGTGGGGTACCATCGCCTTCTCCGAGGATCATGCTACTTGAGTCAATATTCTTAAGAATCTTTATTACTGGGATGCCTTGTCAGCACTGAACTCTTGGAAATGCAAAACACAATTTTTTTAACTAAGAGATATGAACTCAAGGGTCAATTTTTTTAACTAGAATGATGAATCTAAGTGTTAATTCCATAGATTTTCAGTGCAAATGTTTGTGTTAACAGAATCTATGAGGATTCTTCTAGTAAGATAAAAAAGGAGCCTTAATTAATAGTTATTTCCAGTTCTTGGCTAAAGGTCACACAAGGAGTCCATATTTATCCTTTTGAACTTATTAGTAATAAATTTGGTTGTATGGGTGTGTGGATGCTCAGTCGTTAAGTTGTGCCCAACTCCTTTGTGACACTATGGACTGTAGCCTGCAAGGCTCTTCTATCCATGGGATTTTCCATGTAAGTACTGGAGTGGGTTGCTGTTTCCTTCTCCAGGGGATCTTCCTGACCCAGGGATGGAATCTTTTCTCTGGTGTTTCCTGCATTCACAAGCAGATTTTTTTACCATACAGAGCTTTAAAACTTTATAATAATACATTAGATAATTGTGAAAGCTTTTAAGTATCTTTTATTCTCCCAATTTTTATTGTTGATTATAGATTATAAAAACAAAGGTGTTTGTAGATGATGAGAATTGGATAAAATGCTAATACTTAGTCTATTTATATTATTCTGAAAGCAAGCATGAAAGTTCCAGAGTAAAATCAGACTATTATTAATGACAGCAAATAACCATATCAGTTTCCTGTATCCGACTCTCAGAAGTATGTGATGAGAGGCAAATGGTTATCCACACATGTACAGAAAGTGCTTTTCTTTAACACAGGAGAGAAAACTCAAATTATGAGTTTTTATGAGGACTGGTATACACTTACACTCCTCTCCACTTGAGAAAGAGAGAAATCTTGCCTCCCTAATGAAAGCAAATCTCAGAGGCAAGAAGAGGAAGGGCCCTCATTTAGAACCATTTCTATTGTGAACATTAAAAAAAATAAAATGGCTCAGGTATTCATCTCACTATGAAATCTGAAGCATACCTCTGTTTATAATACACTTAAAGTGTAAAAGAACAAATGCTTCCAGAGAACAAAATAAGACAGTCTCTATATTTAGTCTGCTAATTTTCATTGCTCAGGCCAGAACCCTGAAGGATACCTGAGAAATTTAGGAAGAATGACATTCCTGGTGTCTTGCAAAGCTGTTTTTAAATATAAAAATATAACATGAGTGTCTTCGGTATTGAGTATTTAAGTTAGATAAGCCAAGGTGTAAACAGTCTTAATGTTTTGAGGTTTTCAGCTTACACTGAGATAGCTGTCTTTTGACTGAGCAAACTTTCTAGCCATCCAGAAACCAAATAAACAATTACGATGCATTCATGTTCGGGTGAATGATAACAACTGTATAAAATCCCCATTTGCTAGCATTCAAACAGCTATGTCCCACTTTCATATATCTTTCCCAAAATTCTGAGGTTGGCAGATGGGACATGTACCAGAGAGAAAGTCTGAAGAATTCTGAGCGAAAATGCCTAACAGGTAAGTTGCTCACTGCGACCTCATCCCCAGGTCACCCCTCTGTGCGGCCCTTGGTGACAGCCTTCACTTGCTCAAGTCTTTCACCCATCTGGTATTCATCATCAAAAGAGTCTTTACATTTTATAAAACAGATGGTAGAATCCTTATTTTAGGGATGACATTCAACTAATTTCTAAGAATATAGTCGTTAATTATTCTTGAATAAAAACCTAAATACAGAACACCGAAAAGGCTTTTGAATCAAATTAAAATCAATCAAATCATATAGCATATATCATAAGCCAATATATCACCAAATGTCACTTTTTATACCTGAGTAACAAGTATAATAAATCTGAAAACAAGAATTAATAGGTAAATAGTACCTAGTCTTTGGGTTTCAGTATGAACATTTTTCCTTTCACATGAGAAGGCTAATTATGCATATAAATTATGATAATGGAACTATGTTTTGGGAAACAATTCTGAAAATAGCTTTGTGTTTATTAAAATTTGGAGAATATCAAAGCTTACTTTCTTTTATTAATCATTTTAATCTCTTTATAAAAAGACAGAAAAAAATCTATTAACTGGGCCATTTCAAGAAAGTCCATATTAATATCATTCTTGTTTCGTACTTGATATAATCTCAATTATTTATATTAATTATCATCTGAACCAAAGTAACCAATTTTTGTTCCCTACAGACACAAACAGTGACAACTAAATTACAAATCCATAAACTCTTCATCTTTATGAGCAGATATTTCTTATAACCTTCAACAATTCTATTGTAGCAAAAAAAAGATAAATAAAGGTGATAACATTTTGCAAAGGCATTTTCACATTCTATATGGTAAAAGTAAACAAGGTAAATTATGCTTAATGACCAAAACTTCTATTTTTCCTTGCCCTCAAATTATCCAAGAAACCAAAGATTATTTATTAAAAAACCTTAATGTTAGTCTAAGGTTTTAAATTTAATTAAGAATTTTGAAATTGTAATTAAAGTCAATACATTATTCTCTTGTTATTCCCAGTATTACTAAAATTTATGGGATTTAACACTTTAAGAGATATCCAGTTATTACAAACTAATTTCTTTCTACACCATTTAGTAATTTGAAAGCTTAAACTACTATGAGAACAATGATAGCTTCTTTAACTCAAAAACAAATGTTGGAACTTTCCAAAAATTTATATGAGAAGTTTAGACATACTCTTGTATAAACCAGAAATTCTGTTGCTATTAATTTATGTACTAAAACATGGAAAAAGACATGCCCATTACTTGACTTCTGTTATTGACTTAACAGTAATATTACATGTACTTATTTGTAAGACAATTTACAAGCTTATGTGTTTAGAAAACTGAATTTTAAAGAATTTTAAATCATACTTAAGCTTTCTTCTTCATTTGTGGAACTAGAGACCATATTTTCCCTAAGATTTTGAGCAAGGCCACTGTTCTACATTTCCAAGTTATAGGGCTTTAAAAAAAAAAAAAAACACATATTTTAAGCAAAATAATTTCAGTTTAGTAATTTTTCTTTACTTTTTTTTTTCTTTTTGAAGACAATATATATCTAGACTGGATATTTTTAGAGTGAACACATAACAGTTTTTGATTAACTGATATCCAAAAATCCCCAAGAGAGAGGATAGGAAAAGGAACAAAATAAAAAGAATAAAAAGAGAAAGTTTTGAAGAAGCCAGTTTCAGACAAATATGAAATTACTATTCTCAAGGGATAGATTAGATGCAAGAATCCTCTTTTGAGTACACATACACGTGTATGCACACACGCACACACACACACACACACACACGTCATTATAGCTCATTTAAGTAAGTGAACGCTCATATAAATTCTTTTTAGACAAACAAATATACAATCTGTCTTCTCCTTTTTGAGCTAAGTTGTCTAAAATGAAACATCTTGTTGTCAAAAATTTCTCCAAGTGTCCATTGTAATTCTAGATTTTTCTTTATGAAATCCTTTCAAAGATTAAAATTTGTGTGCTATTGGCATCCATACTAATAGGCAGATGGGAA
This sequence comes from Bos javanicus, assembly GCF_032452875.1. Classification (NCBI taxonomy): domain Eukaryota; kingdom Metazoa; phylum Chordata; class Mammalia; order Artiodactyla; family Bovidae; genus Bos; species Bos javanicus. Next base: position 14,579,268 of record NC_083875.1, on the reverse strand, counting down.
TTGGCTTAGTGGCAAGCTTATTAAATGATGGCTGTCCTTTTATCCTTTTTTTTTTTTATGAAAAACAAATATTATTACTGAGTCCTCTGAAAATCAAAGCCAACACTGCTGTCTTATCTATTGCATAAAAGCTCTTAGAAGTGATAAAACAAAAAAAAAATAGACATTGTAGTTAATTACTGTCTGCTAATGCTGCATTTACAACTAAAAAGAAATTGTAAATATAACAATTAAAAAAAATACCTGGAGAAATGGAAATTATTCAATTATTTCCTAAAAAATTCTTGGATAAAAGACGTAATCAAAATTTACTTTTCAAATAATGACTACTATATTTAAAACTATGAAATTGATGACAATTTTACTGAGGGGAATTAACCATCATAAAAACCCATCATTACTCACAAAAGGAAAAATGAAAACAATAAAGGACATATTCGATACCATAAGAAAAATACTAAAAAAATATAAGGATTATACTTCATGAAAGAAAGCAGAGGGACTTCCGTGCTCAGTGGTTGAGAAACTGCCTGCCAGTACAGGGGACACAGGTTTAGTTCCTGGTCAGGAACTAAGAACTCTCAAGCTGGAGGGCAACTAAGCCTCTGTGATACAAAGGCTGCAGGAGCACCTAGAGATCGGGCTCCACAAGAGAAGCCTGAGCACAGCAACTAAAGAGTAGCCCCTGCTCTCTGCAATTACAGAAAGCCAGTGCATAAATGAAGACTCTGCAGTCAAAAAAGGAATAAATTAAATAAAAAACACTCCCCGGGTGATTCTGATAAAATAAAGATAGCAGACATTTTGAAATGGAAAGAGAAGTGCAACAGAACTAAGAAGTGATTCTTGAAAAAATATAAATTAATATTGTTATTGTTTAGTTGCTCGGTCATGTCTGACTCTTTGCAACCCCAGGGGCTGCAGGATGCCAGGCTTCCCTATCCTTCACTATCTCCTAGAGATTTCTCCAACTTGTGTCCACTAAGTCAGTGATGCCATCCATGTCATCCTCAAACTAATAGTGGTATATAAAAATGAGAAATATGAAAAAGATACTGTCTAAAGTGACAATTGTACTGGCCATACATGAAAAGCCTAGGGTGAGTTCAAGAGCCTGTTCAAACAAGGAAGAGAACTGGATTCTCAACTCAATTCTGCTGTAACAAGGGGTTTATGAGATGAAGTGAGGGAGATTTTATGCCACCTTTATTTGCTAACTGGTCTTACTATAAAAACTAAATTTTCTCCTGTCTTCATGGCTGGAGGAAGTTTTACAACTTGGAGGTAGGCTCTTACTCTTCCATTGGGACTGGGAGATTAGGGTGCTCTTAAGCCTGATGATTATGTTTCACTGGGATAGCTCTAGGTCATTGAGAAAGACATTCCTGGGTTGTAAAACTGCCAAGAGACTTTTAAATGATTTATAGCTCACAGAGCAGAGTCAGAATTTGCAATTATAAATTTTCTAAAATAAATGTTCCAAGAAAAGAGAGGCAGATAGCTTGAGTCAGAATCCTACCTCAAGGGTAGGTAAGCTAAAGGGAATATTAAGGCCCTGTTGGTCGATACTCCAAGATGACATGGTCCCACAAGTCATTACATTCAGATTTTAATATAACATAACATATATTACCCCTGGAGAAGGCATAGGTTATCCACTCCAGTATTCTAGGTGGCTCAGACAGTAAGGAATCTGTCTGCAATGCAGGAGACCTGGGTTTGACCCCTGGGGTTGGGAAGATCCTCTGGAGGAATGCGTACAACTCACTCCAGTATTCTTGCCTGAAGAATTCCCATGGACAGAGGAGCCTGGGAGGCTATACAGTCCATGAGATTGTAGAATTGGACACTGCTGAGCGACTAAATACAGCAAAACGTATATTAAACAACGTAAAGTAAAAATGTTATCACATGATAACTAAATTGTTTTATAGCACAGAAAAAGGAAAAACACATCCAACTTTGTAACCACAGCATAACCCTTATGCCTAAGCATTACAAAGCACCAAGTGTAAACTACCAGTCAACCTAATTTCTGAATATTTACTGACACAAAGCATACACCAAAACTAAATTTAACATTAACAGGCTAATTTCAGCTGATATTTAAAAAAAATAATGCACAGAAAAAACTGGGTTGTGTGTCAGTTGGGGTTCTACCACGAGAGAGATGATACACTTAGGATGGGTTAATTGAAAAGAGATCAATGAAGGGTCTATTTGCAAAGGTTTGAGCAGATTTAAGAGATCAACATGGGTTCTGAAACTGCAAGGCATGAATTCTGAAATGGTGGGCAAAGGCATACGTGATATCACTGAGACAGAAGGAAATACATTACATCTAATCCTGAAGGGAAAAAAGACGTAAACAGAATTCCCGGAGTCCAGTGAAAACTTGACCCACGGACTACTACACAAACCTTCTGTTGCTGTTCCACGCTACATCCTTTCTGACGCTTTGTGACCCTGTGGACTGCAGCACTCCAGGCTGCCCTATTTCCTGGAGTTTGCTCAGATTCATGTCCACTGAGACAAACCTTAGGGCCATAGAGAGATAAAGCCTTTGCAGACCTGTAGCAAAGTAAAAAATAGGAGGTACGGGAATAACCATCTCCCCTCCTCTTCTCCTCCCACTCTAAGACCTTCTGAATATTGCTTGTACTGGTCAAACACAACGTGAAGGCAGAGGGCAAAGAAGCCTTCCAGGCAGGGCAAACGGTGTTGGTACACAGACGTGGGGGTGGGGAGGACAGTGAGAATTGTGTGTTAATTGCCAATGAGCAGCAAGATCAGAGGTGCTACATTTTTCTGAATTGAAGCCTAAGTTGGTTGGAAGATGTCATTTTAAGTGTTAATAAGAAACAAAAAAATGCTGGCAATTAAGTTATAACACAATATTTATTATCTGATATGTAAAAATATTTCTACTAATTTAAAATTATTTTACATTTAGACAAAAAAATGTTAGTATTTATCACTGTATGCCTACATAAAGACAAAAATATGTGCAAAAGCCAGCTGTTATGCATAGATGAACCTTTATTACACTACACTAAGATACCATGTTAAGATGGACCACAATTTAAAGGATTATACAAGACTCCTAGGAAGAAAATTATGTTTTTAAATGTACCAAGGAATATATGAAAGTGAAAACTGTTAGTCGGTTGTGTCTGACTCTTTGTGACCCCATGGACTGTAGCCTACCAGGCTCCTCTGTCCATGAAATTCTCCAGGCAAGAATACTGGAGCGGGTTGCCATTCCCTTCTCCAGGGCATCTTCCTGACCCAGGGATCAAATCTGGATCTCTGGCATTACGGGCAGATTCTTTACTGTCTGAGCTGCCAGGGAAGCTAAAGAAATATATCAGATCAGATCAGTTGCTCAGTCGTGTCCGACTCTTTGCGACCCCATGAATCGCAGCACACCAGGCCTCCCTGTCCATCACCAACTCCTGGAATTCACTCAGACTCACGTTCATCAAGTCAGCGATGCCATCCAGCCATCTCATCTTCTGTCGTTCCCTTCTCCTCCTGCCCCCAATCCCTCCCAGCATCAGAGTCTTTTCCAATGAGTCAACTCTTCGCATGAGGTGGCCAAAGTACTGGAGTTTCAGCTTTAGAATCATTCCTTCCAAAGAAATCCCAGGGCTGATCTCCTTCAGAATGGACTGGTTGGATCTCCTTGCAGTCCAAGGGACTCTCAAGAGTCTTCTCCAACATCACAGTTCAAAAGCATCAATTCTTCGGCGCTCAGCCTTCTTCACAATCCAACTCTCACATCCATACATGACCACAGGAAAAACCATGGCCTTGACTAGACGAACTTTCGTTGGCTAAGTAATGTCTCTGCTTTTGAATGTGCTATAGAAACTAGGAAAAAATTAAGAGAGATAACTTGTATTCCTTCAACAAGTAAACATTAATAAAAGCACTGTGTATATTTTCAATCCATATTTCTTTCTGTTTCCAGGGAGTTGTATCGTCTATGTTTTATGGGGAAGAATTATGATCCTTGACTATTACACCCAAGAAATCTTCAGAGGTTACCAAAAAGACAATTATGCTGAGAATTTCTACAGATCTGAGAGTGAAGAAAGTGAAGGTAGTAGGCAGAGGAGCTGTGCAATCTCCTGCCAAGTGGGAAAAATAAGGCAGAACTGCAGCATGTCACTGGGATACAATTTTTCTGTTTTTCCTTTTTTTTCTCCCCCAGAGGGAATGCTGAGAGTTAACTACCATTAAAATACTCTTCAATAGCTTCTCCTCAGTAAGTTCTAAATATGAAATTAAAGGTCTATTTTCTAGAAGAAGGAGATACTGAACAAAAGCAACCTGCCAGGGTACTGGACACAATAGGGCTCTTGATATCAGGAGGAGTATTTGAATATAGGATTAAAGACTCCTTTTGAGGGCCTTTGCTTCTAGCAGAGTGTGCTGGCCAACTTAAATGTCTGTTTCCTACTTAAGTACAGGGCAGATGACAACATATGTCTACCTACCTAAATGACCCATATAGAAGACCTCCCCCAACCCCATCCCGATTGATATCAGTTAATGTTAACAAGGAAATACTAAAGCGAAACTGGTGATATTTACTTCCATTTCTTGTTCTGCACTATAGTGTCTTTTAAAATATGGCAAATTAATGTTAGGCAATGCTTCAAGACTGAACTTTTATCAAAGAATGCTGTTTCTATGGGAGTGAAAGAAAAACATAAATCCATGAGTTTTTGAAAAATGTATAGCTATGAGAGTTGGACCATAAAGAAGGTTGAGTGCAGAAGAATTGATCCTTTTGAATTGTGCTGGAGAAGATTCTTCAGAGTCCATTGGACTGCAAGGAGGTAAAACTAGTCCATTCTAAAGGAAATCAGTCCTGAATATGCATTGAAAGGACTGATGCTGAAGCTGAAGCTCCAATATTTTGGCCACCTGATGTGAAGAGCCGACTCACTGGAAAAGACTCTGATGCGGGGAAAAATTGAGGGCAGGAGGAGAAGCAGGCAGCAGAGGATGACATGGTAAGATAACATCACTGACTAAATGGACATGAAATTGAGCAAACTCTGGCAGATAGTGAAAGACAGGGAAGCCTGGAGTGCTGCAGTCCATGGAGTCACAAAGAATTGAACGTGACTGAGTGACTGAACAACAACGACAACAAAATTAACTCATCCTTTGAGTTCCTAGCTGCTTTAGTTTAAAACACACACACACACACACACACAATGCATGTGTATAAACAAAGAGATACAGATAGTTGACTTTGTATTTAATTTATCCCATGCAAGATCCTATTTGATAAGGGTATAAAAGCCATAAAATGCGATCTTCACCCTCATACCATCATACCACAGTGGCATCCATTAAAACAAATAGTAGACATAATGAAAATGAGCAGGACCCTATGGGGACCTTTCAAGTACAAAAGTCCCTCAGTGTCCTCAATTTCCTATATGTAAAATAATGCTTTAGTCTCTTAGCCCTTCTTTGAGTTTCAAATAACAGATCAATGCAGTTACTAATTAGGGAAGTGAGGAAACATAGAAACAAAGGAAAAGCAATCAAATACATGCTGACTTAAAGAAATGCACAGTGTAAGAGTTGCAAGCTACGTTTTATCTGGGGCAAAATGAGGACTGCAGCCTGGGAGATAGCCCTCAGATAGCTCTGAAAAACAGCTCCAAAGAGGCAGGCAGAGGAAGGTCAGTACATAAGTGATTTCAGTGAAGAAGGAGTTCATGCAATCAAGCACACATTTTGCAGTTTTTGCTAGTCACTAGAAGCAAATGTCACCATGAAGGAACTTAGTGCTCTTCTAGATATGAGAAGATGAAAGAACTGGGCTCATAAAATCAGTTCCTGAAAATATCTGTCTGAAAACACATTCTGCCACTTTTTGAGAGCACAGAGAGCCTCATATCTGATCTCCACCTTGAACTCACTTTAGGACATGTCAAAGGTCAGCAGTTTCAGCAGCACATGATTTAATCCTTACAGAGGTGAACGGCAAGTGCCAATTTGTAACTGACACAAGTAAAGTAAAGACAATAGTTCATTAATAAAACAGAATCCTAGTTCCTCTTCACTGGTATATACATAACCATCTGACAGATATTGAGTTGTTCTTCAGGATCTAAGACCCTCCCACCCTCTAAGAGGATGGTTACTACATGCTGACCACGGCATTGGACCTGATTGGAACCCGAACGCCAGTAATTGACATTAGTGAAACACCACCCTGTTACCTCACCACCAACCAATCAGAAGAAAGTTACGTACCTTCTGAAGCCCCATCTCCAAGTGCTGTCTTTAAAAATTCTTCCCTGAAAGCCATCAGAGAGTCAGGGCTTTTGACCATGTGCTATCCATACTCCTTGCTTGGTGTCTTGCAAATAAAAGCTGTACTTTCCTTCACCACAACCTGGTGTCAGTAGATTGGCTTTGCTGTGAGTTAGTGAGTAGATCCAAGTTCCTTCAGGTAACAACAGTGACTAAGAAAGCAACATCTCCCTGCATGGCTAGATTTTTGCAGTAGTGAGCAAAGTGAAACACAAAGAATGGGAAATATGAACCTAAATGATAATCTTCCCTATCTCTCCCTTCTACTTTTGGCTTGCTTCTGAGATAAGAGAGAAGGGGCCAGGGTGCCACTTTTAACAGAATGACATAACCATTGAGGGCACAACACAAACCGGTTAGAGACAACTATGCCCGAGATGGCAGAAAATGTGACTTCTGGTGGACCTTGAGCCTCATGATATGCCCATTGCAATACATTAGCATGTGCTAAACAACACACCTACATGCACCATGTCAATTCTAAGTCAATGGATAAAAGGCCAAAATGGGCAGTAACCCAATTCCTGGAAATCCTCACCCTCTCTGCCAAACAGTGATCCTCCTACTCAGTTTATGAAATTACACAATCCATAAAAACTGACCAGCCCCACACTCAGGCCCCTTGCCTTTTGAGACAGCCTACTCTCTATCTATGGAGTGTGTATGTCCCAGATTAAATCAGCTTTCCCTTCATGTGGGCTCACTCTTGAATTCTTTTCTGCATCAAGCCAAGGAACATCACTTGATAGCCCGTACCAGGGGCTCTCTGAAGACCTAGGACAAGACCATCCTCTTGCATCCCATTTTCCTGCAACAATTGTACTCACACTAATATATTTCCAAATGATCATTTTCTATTTAGACTTTCTAATTGTTTTTGCTAGGAGGATTATTTCAAAACGAGCTAACTATAAATTATTAGAAATGGAAAGTTCGTATTTTTGATCTTCCAGGGGATTTTAATGTGTTCTGAGAATTTTGATTTAGCCAAATGCTGACCTATTAGCTTAAAATTGTAAGGGTTTTATTAATTGGATTATGAATTGAGTTTTCATATTTACCATTAGTATAATAGATTACCTCTTTAACATTTGTTCAAAATTTCTACCAACTGGTAAGTTCTGAGAAACAAGATAAACTTCTTAGTGTGTTATTTTTGTCCTGTAAACAACCGAAGTTCTCATAATTTGAAGCAGCTTGTGAACTTTAGACAAGTTTTATTCCTGGGGACTCATTCATCTTTGTGTCTTTTGTAAAGAATTTAGTATATTGTGGTGTGTCAGCATATCATCTTCAACAGGCTGAAATCACTTCTGAGATTTTAACCCATAATCTTTGTTCAAAAAAGCAGGTGTAAATTCCCAATTTAATACACATCTGAAGAACTAGCAGTAGGCATTATGCATCCCTAAACACTTTAAATAAAATGATACACATCTCTAACTTGATTAAACATATTATTCTCCTAACAACGCTCTTACTTCAAGATTGATTTCTATAGAACTACAAAACTTACAGATTATGTAACCTGACTTTTCTCATATAATTCATCACTGATATTCCTATATAACAGGTCAAGTGTTTAAGAAGAAGGGCTTCAGAATATCCTTTTATTTTTTCTTTTCTTTAAACTTGGACTTGATCTCTGGGGCTGTATTTGTTACTTTAAATGTAATCATCTGAAATCTTTCTTTACTAATTGAAAGGACATCAGTACTGTTGGTTAATTGGTACTTGGCTGATGAAACTAGAATAGTTGAAGGGCAGCAATTCATATGCAAACAACACACATCCCCATTCTTTAGGCAATTACTTTTAAAATTCAAAACCGTGCATCAAAGACTATACTGCAAAGAGCAGAGTTCTCCATCCTTGTTGTTCGGTCCCTAAGTCATGTCCCACCCTTTGTGACCCCATGGACTGCAGCATGCCAGGCTTCCCTGCCCTTCACTATCTCCTGCAGTTTGTTCAAATTCAAGTCCATCCTTAGCAAAAAAGAAACTTCACACAAACCCTCTTTGAACCATATCAAAGAGCCTTTAATGAGAAAAATTATATTGTAATCTTCTAAAAGGACCAGTTTAGTAGTGAAATGAATTTCTAATGTGTGGGTCCTATCATTTTTCTATTTGATAATAATTCAGCTTCTTTGCAGAGCACGTTAACTCTTTCAGTCTTTGAGGAAAATTTATAAAACTTACTCCCAACAGCACTACAGCTGATAGGCACTAAGTATTTAGAGTCTATCACACTAACCATGTTCCGAAATGTCTTATGTGGGAATGATGAACTACTCCCTGCAGGGCAAAGAGATGCACTGTCCCCTACTTCTGAAAGCTCCAGCAATTTGGTTCAGAAAGGGTAATGTGTTTGTGTTTCTAAGGCAGCAAAATTTTGAGTTAAACTTCTACATTTCTACATATGTCTTCAACCGTCTGCCTGCAATGCGGGAGACCTGGGTTCAATCCCTGTGTTGGGAAGATCCTCTGGAGAAGGAAATGGCAACCCACTCCAGTATTCTTGCCTGGGGAACCCCACAGACGGAGGAGCCTGGTGGGCTACAGTCGACGGGGTCCCAAAGAGTTGGACATGACTGAGCTACTTCACTTTCCTTTCCTTTCCTTTTTACATACACAATCCTCAAAAGAACATGAACAGAAATAAAGCTGTGATGAACTATCAGGTTGTGCTGAGTTTTGAGCTTATTTTAGACAATTTAGTAGCATTTAAATATAATTTTTTAGATGAAGTAAGAAGTCCAAGGTCAAATTCATGCCTTTATTCAAAATACAGTTTGGTCAATCATTATATAGAAACACAGTGATGTTTCCAAACATTCTATTTGTGAGAGAAAAAAATTTGGTGTGTCTGTTTTTTATTATATGTAAGGTTCACAAGGTCAACTTTTTGAGAATGTACTTTCTTCTGTGTTTATTTTGCTCAGCCTCTACTTTATACATGTAACAAAAATCTAGTAGTACACTAGAATTGTATCTTGTCAAGCAGCTATTTGAAAAGCACAGCAGCAAAATATTTGCTGTTTGGAGCAAATATGATATGATGGAGATTAAGTAACTGGAAATTGAACTTTACTAATAACCACAGAAGAGGCTGAGAAGAGGTAATGGGTGGACTGCAATGTGTATCTGATGACGTGAATTAGCCTATATTTATCTTGTTGAAGGAAAAAAAAAAACAAAAGAACAGAATGTTTTCCAAGCTACTAAGACAAAACAAATCCGAAATATGCTTTATGTCTACAGAAAAAAAAAAAAAATGTTGCTTTTCCTTTCAGTAAAGGAAAATGTTGCCCCCCATCAAGCCATCAACCAATGCAGCCATCACCAACTATGTGCTGTGATGGGAATCGAGGATAGTGAAAAAGTATGAGGATAGAGACAGTTAAAATGCATATTTAAGGAATAGTTTCAATGATTTCAGACTCTTAGATCTTCCCACATGTGGAAAAGCACTAAAAGTTAACTGAGATGTCTTTTGCTGTGCTTGGCCTTCCCTGGTGGCTCAGAGGTTAAAGCGTCTGCCTCCAATGCGGGAGACCCGGGCTCGGTCTCTGGGTTCGGAAGATCCCCTAGAGAAGGAAATGGTAACCCACTCCAGTATTCTTGCCTGGAGAATCCCATGGATGGAGAAGCCTGGTAGGCTACAGTCCATGAGGTCGCAAAGAGTCAGACACGACTGAGCAACTTCACTTCACTTCCTTTGCTGTGGTTAGCAGTAATTTTTTGATGTTCAACTATATATTTTTTTTCTTTTTTGGTATTTTAGCAAAAACTCAGGTATATCCCAGGCTATAGTTTTCAGTTCAGTTCAATTCAGTTCAGTCTCTCAGTCCTGTCCGACTCTTTGCGACCCCGTGAATCCCAACACGCCAGGCCTCCCTGTCCATCACAAACTCCAGGAGTTCACTCAGACTCACGTCCATCGAGTCGGTGATGCCATCCAGCCATCTCATCCTCTGTCATCCCCTTCTCCTCCTGCCCCCAATCCCTCCCAGCATCAGGGTCTTTTCCAATGAGTCAACTCGTCGCATGTGGTGGCCAAAGTACTGGAGTTTCAGCTTTAGCATCATTCCTTCCAAAGAAATCCCAGGGTTGATCTCCTTTAGAATGGACTGGTTGGACATCCTTGCAGTCCAAGGGACTCTCAAGAGTCTTCTCCAACACCAAGTTGAAAAGCATCAATTCTTCGGCGCTCAGCCTTCTTCACAGTCCAACTCTCACATCCATACATGACCATTGGAAAAACCATAGCCTTGACTAGATGGACCTTTGTTGGCAAAGTAATGTCTCTGCTTTTCAATATGCTATCTAGGTTGGTCATAACTTTTCTTCCAAGGAGTAAGCGTCTTTTAATTTCATGGCTGCAGTCACCATCTGCAGTGATTTTGGAGCCCCAAAAATAAAGTCTGACACTATTTCCACTGTTTCCGCATCTATTTCCCATGAAGTGATGGGACCGGATGCCATGATCTTCGTTTTCTGAATGTTGAGTTTTAAGCCTACTTTTTCACTCTCCACTTTTACTTTCATCAACAGGCTTTTTAGTTCCTCGTCACTTTCTGCCATAAGGGTGGTGTCATCTACATATCTGAGGTTATTGATATTTCTCCTGGCAATCTTGATTCCAGCTTGTGCTTCTTCCAGTCCAGCATTTCTCATGATGTACTCTGCATATAAGTTAAATAAGCAGGGTGACAATATACAGCCTTGACGTACTCCTTTTCCTATTTGGAACCAGTGTGTTGTTCCATGTCCAGTTCTAACTGTTGCTTCCTGACCTGCATACAAATTTCTCAAGAGGCAGGTCAAGTGGTCTGGTATTCCCATCTCTTCCAGAATTTCCCACAGTTTATTGTAATCCACACAGTCAAAGGCTTTGGCATAGTCAATAAAGCAGAAATAGATGTTTTTCTGGAAGTCTCTTGCTTTTTCCATGATCCAGCAGATGTTGGCAATTTGGTCTCTGGTTCCTCTGCCTTTTTTAAAACCAGCTTGAAACAGCTGGAAGTTCACGGTTCACGTATTGTTGGAGCCTGGCTTGGAGAATTTTGAGCATTATTTTACTAGCATGTGAGATGAGTGCAATTGGGCAGTAGTTTGAGCATTCTTTAGCATTATCTTTCTTTGGGATTGGAATAAAAACTGACATTTTCCAGTCCTGTGGCCACTGCTGAGTTTTTCAAATTTGCTAGCATATTGAATGCAGCACTTTCACACCATCATCTTTCGGGATTTGAAATAGCTCAAGTGGAATTCCATCACCTCCACTAGCTTTGTTTGTAGTGATGCTTTCTAAGGCCCACTTGACTTCACATTCCAGGATGTCTGGCTCTAGGTGAGTGATCACACCATCATGATTATCTTGGTCATGAAGATCTTTTTTGTACAGTTCTTCTGTGTATTCTTGCCACCTCTTCTTAATATCTTCTGCTTCTGTTAGGTCCATACCATTTCTGTCCTTTATCGAGCCCATCTTTACATGAAATGTTCCCTTGGTATCTCTAATTTTCTTAAAGAGATCTCTAATCTTTCCCATTCTGTTGTTTTCCTCTATGTCTTTCCATTGATCACTGAGGAAGGCTTTCTTACCTCTTCTTGCTATTCTTTGGAACTCTGCATTCAGATGCTTATATCTTTCCTTTTCTCCTTTGCTTTTCACTTCTCTTCTTTTCACAGCTATTTATAAGACCTCCCCAGACAGCCATTTTGCTTTTTTGCATTTCTTTTCCATGCGGATGGTCTTGATCCCTGTCTGTACAATGTCATGAACCTTAGTCCATAGTTCATCAGGCACTCTATCTATCAGATATAGTCTTTTAAATCTATTTCTCATGTCCACTGTACAATCATAAGGGATTTGATTTAGGTCATACCTGAATGGTCTACTGGTTTTCCCTACTTTTCAATTTCAGTATGAATTTTGCAATAAGGAGTTCATGATCTGAGCCACAGTCAGCTCCTGGACTTGTTTTTGCTGACTGTATAGAGCTTCTCCATCTTTGGCTGCAAAGAATATAATCAATCTTATTTTGGTGTTGACCATCTGGTGATGTCCATGTGTAGAGTCTTCTCTTGTGTTGTTGGAAGTGGGTTTTTGCTATGACCAGTGCATTTTCTTGGCAAAACTCTATTAGTCTTTGCCCTGCTTCATTCCATATTCCAAGGCCTGTTACTCCAGGTGTTTCTTGACTTCCTACTTTTGCATTCCAGTCCCCTATAATGTCCTTTTCATTATAATTCTCAGTAAGGCCTCAAATAAAACAGCTTGCAACTTTTAGGCTGTACATTTTTCTTCAGTCAACACTTTCTCATTTCTCATGCTAATTCTGGGCATTATGCTGTATACAAGTTTGGAGCTATTTTTCTATTCCCCATTCCTCTTTATAGTATTATTTACTTATTACCAACTACTATGATGACTGAAAATAATTTTTATCAACATGTCTTGTAGATTAATCTACATTCAATCTATTAGAGACCTATTATATAATCAAGATTATTAGATGCCACATGAAATGAAGCAGCATAGGAAAATCCTGCTGCCTTTATAAAATTTACAATTTAGTTGACAAACACAATGACAACATTAAAATAAATAACATGCTATTTTTCTGTCCATTTGACTGATATCAATTAAAATACTAATAGTTGGAGATGATTCAGATCAGTAAAATATTTTAATATTTTTATAGATTTTAGAAGGTGGGAAATTGCCCTGGAAAAGTGGTACTATTTTATAAATTAAAATTGTATTAAATGGAGAAACACTATCCTCTCTGTAATACCAAAAGAATTTCTTATGATGTATATTGGAAAACAAGATAATAGCAGTCTAGTCTACAAAAATAAGGCTTCCCAGGTGACTCAGCAGTAAAGAATCTGTCTCCCAATACAGGAGACATGAATTAACTCTGAATCAGGAAGATACCCTGGAGGAGGAAATGGCAACCCACTCCAGTATTCCTGCCTGGAAAACTCCATGGACATAGGGGCCTGGTGGGCTACAGACCATGGGGTAGGAAAGAGTAAGACACAACTGAGCAACTGAGCATGCACACATACAAAAACAAAACTCAGAAAAAACTGAATGCCGTTCCACAATAGATCATATACTTTAAAATAATTTTTAAAAATGGAAGTATTTAACGTAAAAGGACATAAATAAGCTAAAACTATATAAACAACAAAATGGATGAATATTAACAATGTGACTGAAAGTTTAACAAGTTATAGAAGATTATATTTCATGATACCATTTTTTTTTCTTTTTTTTCTTTTATTTTTAAACTTTACATAATTGTATTAGTTTTGCCAAATATCAAAATGAATCCGCCACAGGTATACATGTGTTCCCCATCCTGAACCCTCCTCCCTCCTCCCTCCCCATACCATCCCTCTGGGTCGTCCCAGTGCACTAGCCCCAAGCATCCAGTATTGTGCATCGAACCTGGACTGGAAACTCATTTCTTACATGATATTTTACATGTTTCAATGCCATTTTCCCAAATCTTCCCACCCTCTCCCTCTCCCACAGAGTCCATAAGACTGTTTTATACATCAGCGTCTCCTTTGATTAAGCACAATTTAAAAAAATTATTTTCAGGAATTTTTATGAAATCAACACATACAAAAATATCTGCAAGGAAATAAAAAACAGAACCATAGGTGGCTTTTTGTTTGGTTGGTTTGGTTTTTCAGTTTGTAGGTGGCAGGTATGTGGATGGGACAGGACCCAACTGGATGATGGAGGTCTTTGTTAGTATCCTAGGTTTTGTATTGGTTAATGGGTTTATAGATGCTTATTTAATTACTTAAAACAAATAGATAATAGACATATAGATCAAGGAATAGACTAATCAGCAGAGGGATAACAGACTATCAGTCTGTCATAATAATCAAAGTGAAATAGGCTGGGATCTGGGATCCTTTATTGCAATGTGTTCATCTAGACAAATGTCTCCTTGAGCAACAGGATACAAAAGATGATAAGGGACTCAGAATAACTAGGTGCGTGCCTATGCACACATGCTCAGTCACTAAGTGTCTGCCTCTTTGCTACCCTAAGGACTGTAGCCTGCCAGGCTACCCTGTCCATGAGATTTGCCAGGCAAGAATACTGGAGTGGGTTGCCATTTCCTTCTCTAGGCAATCTTTCTGACCCAAGGATAGAACCCCCATTTTTGTCTTAGCAGGAAGATTCTTTGCCATTGAGCCACCAGGGAAGCTCTGTGTACATGCCCAGTTGGGGCAAATTGTGAACAACAAGACACAAAAGGCAAAAACCCCCAAATGCCACTTCTAAGGTATTAGGAGCAAGAGCAGGTGCTGCACATGATTCCTGCACACAGCACCACCAAGGAGGAAGGCAGGTCACCTAAGCCACCGCTCTGGTGGTCCACCCATGGCTCTATCTCCACCCTCATCCCATTTGAGGGACCAGATTAACCACCCTAACCCTACTCCCACCTATTGAGTGAGCAAGACAACCTGTTGCTTCTCACTCCCTAATGCTATATCAGGAGTCCCAGGGAAGCCTGGTCTGAATTTCTCATCTGTCCTCATGAATTTCTATTGATTAATGAGTTCAAGAACCCACGTTGGTAACACAGACAAAAAAAGCATGGCTCTAAGTTTGTCTTCTTTTGTCCATAAAAATAAATTAATAAATAAAGAAATCAAAGATAGTCCTCAAATAAGTTAAAAAAAAAATCCTATTTCTAATTAGCACTTGTAATTTGGAATACCAATCAGAAAATTTTATTGAAGGGAAAATGTGTTTATTGAGTTGACCCTTTTTTATTGCCTTTACTAAAAGAAATAGGGGAAAACAATAGAATGGGGAAAGACTAAAAATCTGTTGAAGATAATTGGAGATATCAAGAGAATATGTCTTGCAAAGATGGGCATGATAAAGGACAGAAATAGCAAGGACCTAACAGAAGCAGATGAGATTAAGAGGTGGCAAGAATTCACAGAAGAACTATATATAAGAAAGGTCTTAATCACCTAGATAACCACAATGGGATAGTCACTCACCTAGAGCCAGACATCTTGGAGTGTGAAGTCAAATAGGCCTTGATGGAATTCTAGCTGATCTATTTAAAATCCTAAAAGATGCTGCTGCTAATGTGCTGCACTCAATATATAAGCAAATTTGGAAAACTCGGCAGTGGCCAGGGGACTGGAAAAAATCAGGCTTCATTCCAATTCCAAAGAAATGCAATGCCAAAGAATGTTCAAACTACCATACAATTTTGTTCATTTCACATGCTGGCAAGGTGACATTCAAAACCCTTCAAACTAGGCTTCAATGGTACATGAACCAAGAACTTCCAGATGTACAAGTTGGATTTACAAAAGACAGAGGAACCAGAGATCAAACCACCAACATCCATTGGATCATAGAAAAAGCAAGGGAATTCCAGGAAAAAAACATCTGCTTCATTGACTATGCTAAAGCCTTTAACTGTGTGGATCACAACAAACTGTGGAACATTCTTAAAGAGATAGGAGTACCAGTCCACCTTATCTATCTCCTGAGAAACCTATATGCAGGTCAAGAAGAAAGAGATAGAACTGGACATGGAACAATGGATTGGTTCAAAATTGGGAAAGGAAGAAATCAAGGCTATATATTGTCACCTTGTTCATTATCTTATATGCAGAGTACATCATGCAAAATGCCAGGCTGGATGAAGCACAAGCTAGAATCAAGATTGCCAGGAGAAATATCAATAACCTCAGATATGCAGATGATACCACCATTATGGCACAAAGCAAAGGAGAACTAAGAGTCTCTTGATGAGGTTAAAGAGGAGAATGAAAAAGGTGGCTTAAAATTCAACATTCAAAAAACTAATATCATGGAATCCAATCCCATCACTTCATAGCAAATAGAAGCGGGGAAGTGGAAAGAGTGACAGATTTTATTTTCTTGGGCTTTAAAATCACTGCAGATGGTGACTGCAGCCAGGAAATTAAAAGAGGCTTGCTCCTCAGAAGGAAAGCTACGATAAACCTAAAAAGGGTATTAAAAAGCAGACTAAACAACAACATCAAGACTGAGTTCCTCAAATAGCAATGCACTTGATCTTTATGCCGCTATAAAAGTATAATTTTTGAATGTCAATCTCATTTGTTTCTTCACAAGCCCAAAATATAATAGTAGCATTAGCGTTCTATGCAGACATTAACCTGTCATCTAACAGAACAGTTTAGTCTTTCCTCTTTTAACTTAATTATTTGGCTTTCATTCTGATAATATACTTGGTGTTCAATTATCCTTCCCCAGCTGCTCGTAGAGGTTAACTCCATGAGTGACAGATTGTAAAGAAGCTCCAATTTAGAGTAGGGACAACTCGTATATAGAGGTTAATAAAGGAAAATTAGAAGGTGTTATAGAATAGCTCCATGAGCTTCGTTAGATTTTAGTTTTCTGACATATTAAAAATATTTTTTAAAAAGTTGCATAGCTTATAGTATATCGCTATGAAAAATCCTATTATAAGACTCATCAATTTAAGAATTTTCAAGTAGAAATTTAAGAAAAATTATAGAATGTTTTTTTTGGCACTACATTTTTTAAATTGTTAATTATGTTATATTCTTTCATAATCCAAATGGTAGTGTGTGTGTTTCACACTACTATTTCCAAACTGTAAAAATTTCAAATTTATTGCTGATAAAAATATTTTTATTTTTCTAAGAATTTTATATAACAATATTTTCAAAAAGTAACTTTTTTTTTTAGTATTGTTAAACTGAAATAAAATACATTGGTTAATATAGTTTTTCTGTATTTTATGTTTTCCTACTTTACTTCTCTTTCATATATTCAGTTCAGTTCAGTTGCTCAGTCGTGTCCAACTCTTTGCGACCCCATGAATTGCAGCACACCAGGCCTCCCTGTCCATCATCAACTCCCGGAGTCAGTCAAACTCATGTCCATCGAGTCGGTGATGCCATCCAGCCATCTCATCTTCTGTCGTCCCCTTCTCCTCCTGCCCCAATCCCTCCCAGCATTAGGGTCTTTTCCAATGATTCGGCCAAAATTTGTTAAGATTCCATAACATCTTACAAATATCTAAATGAACTTTTGGTCAATCCAATATTCACTAGTGAATTTAATTGTCTAAGTATACATTTATTAATGTATATTAATATTATAAACCAACTACATTTTCAAGTTTCCAATCATGAAAATTAAGAATTTTGGCCTTTGTCTTTGGTGAAACATAGCCTAAGAATTTTGAACATAATCAATACAAATTCTGCTCTACAAAGGCTTTTATAATGAGAAAATCCACTTAAAAGATATGTTTACAATATTTGCCGAGGTCTATCAGTGCTTTCCTGTGTCTTAGTTGTATCTCACAACACACCTGTGAATCCTAGCTTTGTCCTTTATAAGTTTAGGATTAAATATCCCTCATGTCTGTTATCATTAAAATATATTTATATTATAACTTATTGGTAAGAAATTACTGCTACCTACTTTTCTCTGTTCAAAGATGCATTATTCATGTTCTAATAAATTCACATATTATAAGCAATTAAGCAAAAATTATGTAGTTGAATTCTAACTTTTAGTTGGTTATTCAGTACTGTTGATGGTAAAGTCAGACGTAGGTCTAATGTTAAAGTAACTAGATTATACCAAAAATATTCAAGAGAAGCCTCACTACTGTCAAAAATGTTCACACCAAATAATCTGACAGCATAAGTACTGGATAAAAATATACCCAACTGTGTCAGTGGCATTGTGAAAGTAATACAAGCTGAAGGCAGGAAACTTGAATTCAGATTTATGAAGTTTACTAGTTATATCCTGTCAGGCTTCCCTGATGGTTCAGATGGTAAAGAATCCACCTGCAGTGTGGGAGACCTGGATTCGATCGCTGGGTGGGGAAGATCCCCTGGAAGAGGGCATGGCAACTTACTCCAGTATTCTTGCTTGGAGAATTCCCATGGACAAAGGAGCCTAGCAGGCTACAGTCCATGGGGTCACAAAGAGTTGGACATGACAGCAACTAAGCACAAGGACAAGTTATATATAGTCAGGCAAGCAACCTAACTTCTCTGAACTGTATTCATTCATTTGCTAATGTTCAAAAATCATGCATCAAGCTAACTGGTTCCACTTTCTTCATCTTTACAATATAGGTAATGGCTAAGTCTTTTTATACAGTTCTTGAGGTTCTCATGGCAAGTATACTGTGGCGGGGTGTTGCCACTCCCTCCTCCAGTGGATCACGTTTTGTCAGAACTCTCTGCTATGACCCATCCATCTTGGGTGGCCCTGCAGAACAGGGCTCATAGCTTCACTGAGTTATGCAAGTCCCTTTGCCACAACAAGGCAATGATCCGTCAAGGGTGAAGGTGAAGGAGGAGAGTAAAAGAGATGACTTAAGACTATTATAAAAACTAAGATCATGGCATCCAGCCCTGATACTGGATGACAAATAGAAGGGGGAAAGGTGGAAGTAGTGACAGATTTCTTCTTCTTGGGCTCCAAAATTACTGTGGACAGTGACTGCAGCCATGAAATAAGAAGACAATTGCTTCTTGGCAGGAAAGCAATGACAAACCAAGACAGTGTGTTGAAAAGCAGAGACATCACTGTTGGCAAAGGTTGGGACAGTCAAAGCTATGGTCTTCCCTGTGGTCACATATGGTTGTGAGAGCTGGACTGTAAAGAAGGCAGAATGCCAAAAAATTGATGCCTTCGAACTGTGGTGCTGGAGAAGACTCCTGAAACTCCATTGGACAGCAAGGAGCTCAAACCAGTCAATCTTAAGGGAGATCAACCCTGAATATTCACTGGAAAGACTGATGCTGAAGCTGAAGCTCCAATATTTTAGGGATCTGATGTGAACAGACAACTCTTTGGGAAAGTCCTTGATGCTGGGAAAGATTGAGGACAGAAGGAGAAGAGGGTGTCAGAGGATGAGATGGCTGGACGGCATCACCGATGCAATGGACATGAACTTAGACAAACTCCAGAAGATGGTGAGGGACAGCCCATGGGATCACAGAGTCGGACATGAATGAGCAACTGGACAAAAACTATAACAATGACTAAGTCAAAGTCAGAAGCAGTTGTGTATTTTAAAGGTGTATGTGTTAATGTGTTTGCTGCTGCTAAGTCGCCTCAGTGGTGTCCGACTCTGTGTGACCCCATAGACGGCAGCCCACTAGGCTCCCCGTCCCTGGGATTCTCAAGGCAATCACACTGGAGTGGGTTGCCATTTCCTTCTCCATATTTTAAAGGTGTATGGATTAATGTGTTTTCTAGTTCATAAAGTCCTACAAAGCTGTAAAAAATTATTAAGTGATCAGTTCAACCAAGTTGTTTTTTCTATTTTACCACTGGAGAACTCTAAGCCTTCAATGATTTATTTTAAAAAGATTTTTTGGTTATAATAGTTTCTCAGGTCCCATTGGCTCTTTCATTCTATAAAATTACATTACTGCATTGATTCATTCACTCATTTAATTTCTACCTTTATCTATTTGTATATTTTTATTGTAGTACAGACATTAGTCAAATGCTTTTACTGCATCTATCGAGATGTTCATATTTTTATTTTTCCTTTTGTTAAGGTGCAATAACTCATTGATAGATTTGCATATGTTGAACCTTTCTTGTGCCTCTGCAATAAATCCAATTTGATCATGGTGAATGATCCTTTTTCTATATTGTTAGGGTTTGGCTTGCTAATATTTATGAGTTATATCTGCATCTAGTCGCTCAGTTATGTCCAACTCCATGCGACCCCATGGACTGTAGCCTACCAGGCTTCTATGTCCATGGGATTTTCCAGGCTACAGTACTGGAGTGGGTTGCCATTTCCTTCTCCAAGGGATCTTCCTTACCCAGGGATCAAACTCAGGTCTCCTGCATTTCAGACAGACGCTCTACCATCTGAGCCACCAGGGAAGCCTTCATCATCAAAGTTACTGGCCTATAAATTTTTTTGTAGTGGCACTATCTGACTTGATATCACGGTGATGGTGGCCTCATAGAATTAACTTGAGAGTATTCTGTCTTTACTTTTTTTGAAATAGTTTGAGAAGGATAACTGTTAGTTCATTATATGTTTGGCAGAATTCCCCTGTGAAGTCATCTGGCCCAGAACTTTTGAATGTTGGGAGATTTTTTTAGATTACAAATCTAACTTCACTATTAATGATTGGTCTGTTCAGTTTGTCTATTTCTTCTTGATTCAATCTCAGCAGGTCATATATTTCTATAAATTTGTCCATTTCTTCTATGTTGTTCAATTTGTTGGCATGCAACTGTTTGTAGTACTATTAGGATTTTTAGTATCATTAGAATTTTTTGTGTCTACGTAATATCTTTTATTTCTCTTTCATTTCTTACTTTATTTGGGTTTTTGTTCTTGGCGAATATGGCTGAAAGGATATCAATTTCACTTATTTTTTTGAAACAGCAGGTCTTGGTTTCATAGATCTTTTCTATTGCTTTTTTAAAATATCTATTTCATTTATTTCCTCTCTGCTCTTTATTATTTCTTTCTTTCTACTGACTTTAGACTTTGCTCTCTAATTCTTTCAGTTGGTAGATTAGGTTATTTGAGATTTTTCTTGTTTCTTGGGGAAGGCCTATATAACAAAAACTTCCCCATTAGAACTGCTTATCCTTTATTCCATAAATTGCGGTGCTGTGTTTTCATTTCATTTATCTAGAGGTATTTTCCAGTTTTCATGTGAAATGCTGGGCTGAATGAATCATAAGCTAAAATCAAGACTGCCTGGACAAATAACAATCTCATATACGCAGATGATACCACTCTAATGGCTGGTTTCTCCAGCCTTTTTATCTGTCCCAACTGTCCATCAGCCACCCAATAGGTAGGATCCCACGATTGCCATTCCCAGTCTGTGGCTCAAATGACTCACTCCCCAGAGCAAGTTTCTGCCCATGTTATCTCTCCTTTCCCTGGGTTCTTTCCCAAGGCCACAGGTCCTGACCTGATTGCTTTTTCACTCTTCCTACCTGATTACATGTATATATTTCATATAGCCTTGGTTATACAGGAGTTCTTCTGTCAGCTTTCAGTTAGTTTCCATACATACATGTATTTTTGATGTATCCTTGGAGGAATCGAGCTCTACATTCCTGCACACCATCTTTATCTCCAATTCCATTTGTGCATTGTTAAGAGAAAAAAAAAAGTTTTGTGGCTTTTTTCAGGTAATAAATGTTCAGTGCATTCTGAAGATGCCACTATATGCTTTTTATACAGATGAGGTCAAAAACTGTGCTAGAGGACATTAAGTGTTATCCTTTTCCTCTCAATTGCTGTGTCTTTCTTTATAAAGTTTTTCTTTCTTTCATTGTTCAATTATGAGAAAAAGATAATTTGAGAATAGTATCTTCTTTGTTTGAACCCTTTTTTAATCAGATAACACAACTTCACAGTGTCATTATAGGGTTTCCAAATAGGTGTGGAGTACGTGTAGGCAAAGATAAGGATTATGGATTCTTGAGGACAGTACAGCCATGCGTGATGGTTCTAAAGGTCACTCTTTAACTGAACAAATTATCCTATAATGGGGTAAATGAATTCAGACCTGGTGGATATTAAATTTAAGAACAAACATCCTGTCATCACTATTTCATTAGACTCAAGAAGGCTCGAAATTTACTGGTTGAATACAATTAATATGGATAAAGTATAGCAATCACAAAATAAATAGGCTGCCTACAAGGTTTTAGAAACATACATATATGTGTCTGTGATTTAAGGGGACATCAAAAGTAGTATTTTTATAAACTAAAAGCAGCCTCTGCTACAATCAAATTTTTGTTTGTTTGTTTTACTTTTTAATTATTTCATCAATGCAAAATTTACATAATATAAAATTTAGCAGTTTAAGTTGTAACAATTCAATGGCATGGAGTAAATTCATAATATCCTGGAACTGCCCCATCTAATTCTGAACATTTTCATCACCCCTGAAGAAATTCCTGTACCAGTCAGATAGTTTCCTTCCATCTACATCTTCTACCAGTCCCTGGCAATGATCAATCTACTTCATGTCTTTACATGCTTACTTTTTCTGGATGTGCAGTATACATGGAATCAATTTTTAACTATAGCACTTCATGCTTTTTGTGCTTTATATACTTTTTGACACTTGTACATCTTAGAGGATAGCAATACTCTTTCTGTGCATCATAGTATGCTATTACGAATGTCACTGCAGCAGATGTAGTGAGAACTTGCCTCACATTAACACAGTTACTTTAGTTTTAATTGCCCTCATGTTCTAGTTAATAATCCTTAATGATTCTAGTCATAGTAAAATTCAACTTCATCTGTGATGGATCTAGGTGACTGCCAAGTAAACTATTCTTTTAACAACACAAGGGTGATGTCTTGAGCTTCAACAAAACTCTTTTGAAATAATATTTCTCTTAATATTTTATTCAGTCAGTTCAATTGAGTCACTCAGTCACGTCCGACTCTTTGCAACCCCATGAATTGCAGCATGCCAGGCCTCCCTGTCCATCACCAGCTCCCAGAGTTTACCCAAACTCATGTGCATCGAGTCAGTGATGCCATCCAGCCATCTCATCCTCTGGCATCCCTTTCTCCTCCTGCCCTCAATCCCTCCCAGCATCAGGGTCTTTCCCTATGAGTTGGTTCTTTGTGTCAGGTGCCCAGAGTATTAGAGTTTCAGCCTCAGCATCAGTCCTTCCAATGAATATTCAGGACTGATTTCCTTTAGGATGGACTGGTTGGATCTCTTTGCTGTCCAAGGGACTCACAAGAGTCTTCTCCAACACCACAGTGGAAAAGCATCAATTCTTCAGTGCTCAACTTTCTTTATGTTCCAACTCTCATATCCATACATGAATACTGGAAAAGCCATAGCCTTGACTAGACAGACCTCTGTTGGCAAAGTGATGTCTCTGCTTTTTAATGTGCTGTCTAGGTTGTTCATAACTTTTCTTCCAAGGAGCAAGCGTCTTTTAATTTCATGGCTGCAGTCACTGTCTACAGTGATTTTGGAGCCCCCAAAGATAAAGTCTGTCACTGTTTCCACTGTTTCTCCATCTATTTGCCATGAAGTGATGCGACGAGATGCCATGATCTTAGTTTTCTGAATGATGAGTTATAAGCCAACTTTTTCACTCTTCCCTTCCACTTTCATCAAGAGGCTCTTTGTTCTTCTTTGCTTTCTGCCATAAGTGTGGTGTCATCTGGATATCTGAGGTTATTGATATTTTTCCTGGAAATCTTGATTCCAGCTTGTGCTTCATCTAGTCCAGCATTTCACATGATATACTCTGCATATAAGTTAAATAAGCAGGGTGGCAATATATAGCCTTGACATACTCGCCAAAAATGTGCAGTAAGATAGTTACTTATTCTCCAATTCAGTGGACTTCAAAGGTGTACTCTTATGGCTCCAAGGACTCCTAGAAATAGTGTAATATTTCCTTGAAATATGCTATATTTCCAAGTTTCCTACACGCTTCTGTAACCGTCTGTGCTTTTATCCCTACATTCTAAGTGTCTGGCTCAATAACTTGACCCAGGTTGTGCTAATAATATGTGGAAATAAATAAAGAAATAAAACACATTTTATTTTCATGTGCTCACCTGAACATAAAGATGAGTTTGTGAATTTTCTTTTCGATGGATCAACAAAAGGGATAAGATATTATGTTTTGTATTTTGACTTGTCGATAAATAGAAGAGTGAAATGTGGCTTCTAGATCTTTAGCTCCAAGTTATTGATCTCTGCCTTTGAGGTATGAAATGCTTGCATGGTTGTTCATCTTAGTCTTTTTAATCCAAATTTGTTGTTTGCTTTGTGTAATATTCTTCATAGAAAATTAGTGCTAATAATTACTATTAAACAAATGGCATTTGTTTTTACTGAATAAAATGAGTGACTATATAAGCACCAATTCCTAGCTTATATCATCTAAGCAGTTAGCTGTTTACTGGTCTACCTCTCCTGACTACACTGAGGATAGTAAGGACAGGTAAACTGCCTTTAATATATTCAACTCCATTGCTGAGTACAGCACCAGGTACAAAGTACAGACATAATCACCTGATAAATAAAAAATGTAAAGATATTATTTTAAAACATGTATTTGCTGTACAACTTAATGTGCAACACTTTTGTTCTGGATAACAAAATACAAACATTCTAGGAAAGTGTGTGTCTGTGTGTGTGTGTGTGTGTGTATATATATATATATATATATATATATATCATACAAAATGTATAATTTCCAACTAGCTTTACATTCCAGCTCAAGAAGCAGTGATAGCAGTGATACTGGCAAAAATGATAGCGAGGAGGCCTTAATGGCTTATCTCACCCCGGAAACATCAAAAGCCTGACATCGATCAGACCCAACCTTATAGTAACTATAGAAAATGGTTAAAAGTTATAGCACGTGAGAAAATGCTTAAACAGGAATAAAAATAAATAAATAAATAAATAAAAGATGACACAACAGAAATGATTTGTAGCATTTTAACTTAGCTCCATCTACCTCCCCTCTTCCAGACCTGAGATGGCTATAAAGATGACAGCATTCCCATTGTGGGTCCCTGGCTCTTTAGAGACCACAGCAGACCTTGTTTCCAAAGAATTGGGTTTGTCTGTTTTGATCTGTGTGCAAGTTCACTGAAGAACTGACACAAGGGACCTGCCTTTGCATTGCCTAACTCAGAAGTCTCTCAGGGAGGAAAAGCCACAACATGGATGACGTCTCTTGAAACCATTAAAAAAAAAGAGGCCACTATCCCGAGGCAAATGTTGACAGAGCAAACAGTAGATACAACTAAAGCCAGGGAGGAACTAGAGTGTGAGCAAGTTTGGGGAATAAGGCTTTGAAAAGATCCTGCATATACAGAGAAATCTACAATGTCATGGACATGCCCTCGACAGAATGCATCCTCACTCTGTCTGATTTTTATGCTTAGCATAATCAGGAAGTAAAAGCTAAGGTAAAGCTTGGGGAAAAAACCAGCATGGCTAGGCAGCAAAGGAATTTCCCAACATACACTCAACGTGCAAAGACCTGGAAAGTACTTGTAATAACTTTAAACAAAACAGTGCAAGGCTTGTACACTTAAAACTATGAAAAATTGCCAAGAGAAATTAAAGAAGACCAAAATAAATGTAAAGACATTTTGTGTTTATGAATTGGAAGAATTAATATTGTTAAACAGCAATACTACCGAAATTGATCTACAAATTTGAAGCAATTCCTATTAAATCCCAGTGGTCTTTTCTTTCAAGAAATAGAAAAGCCAATTTAGAAATCCATAGTGAATTTCAAGGACTCTAAATACACAAACAGTCCTGAAAATGAAGCACAAATTAGGAGGATGGGCATTTCTCAAATGTGATCTCAGAACATACTACTATAGGAATACAAACTGCAATATTAAAATCAAAACCACAATGAGGTACCATTTCATGCCAGTCACTGCGATCCAAAAGTCTACAAGCAATAAATGCTGGAAAGGATGTGAAGAAAAGGGAACCTTCTTACACTGTTGGTGGGAATGCAAACTAGTACAGCCACTATGGAGAACAGTGTGGAGATTCCTTAAAAAACTGGAAATAGAACTGCCATACGACCCAGCAATCCCACTGCTGGGCATACACACTGAGGAAATCAGAATTGAAAGAGACACATGTACCCCAATGTTTATTGCAGCACTGTTTATAATAGCCAGGACATGGAAGCAACCTAGATGTCCATCAGCAGATGAATGGATAAAGAAAGCTGTGGTACATATACACATTGGAGTACTACTCAGCCATTAAAAAGAATACATTTGAATCAGTTCTAATGAGGTGGATGAACACGAAGTCTATTATACAGAGTGAAGTAAGCCAGAAAGAAAAACACCAATACAGTATACTAACGCATATATATGGAATTTAGAAAGATGGTAACGGTGATCCTGTATGCAAGACAGCAAAAGAGACACAGATGTATAGATCAGTCTTTTGGACTCTGGGTGGGGGGGGATGATTTGGGAGAAAGGCATTAAAACATGTATAATACCATGTATGAAACGAGTTGCCAGTCCAGGTTCGATGCAGGATATAGGAAGCTTGGGGCTGGTGCACTGAGATGACCCAGAGGGATGGTATGGGGAGGGAGGTGGGAGCGGGGTTCAGGATGGGGAACACATGTACACCTGTGATGGATGCATGTTGATGTATGGCAAAACCAATACAATATTGTAAAGTAAAAAATATTAATAATAATAAAAAAAAATTTTTTAATAAAATAAAATCAGAGAGACATACAGACCAATTGAGTAGAACTGACTTTCCAGAAACACTCACATTTAAGGACAATTTATTTTTGACAAAGGAGGAAAGAAAATTCAAAGGGAAAGAAAAGTGTTTTCAACAAAAATTGCTGAGTCAACTTGTCAACACTTGCATTCACGTGTGCACTCATACATCTTGCATACAATTTGACTCTTAACACATAAAAATGAACCCAAAATAGATCAAATACATAAAATCAAGAGCAAAAATTATAAACTATTAAAATAAAACATGGTAAAAGCTAATGATCCTGAACCCAATAATGGTTTCTTAAATATGATATGAGAAACAATGCCCAGAGGCACCGAAGAAAACTACTAATGACAGACTTTATTCAACTTAAAAACTTTTGTTCCTTAAAGGACACTGTCAGTAGAATGAAAGAACAACTCATGGAAAAGAAGACTTTTTTTTTCAAACCACATTTATCGTAAGTTATCTAATATCCATCCACACAATATAAAGAGTATTAACAACCCCACAAAATAAAAACAACTGAATCCACTTGAGGCAAAAGACCTGAATAAACATATCTCAGAGTAGATATACTAGTGTCTGATAGGCATGTGAACAGATGATCAGTCATTAGAGAAATGCAAGTGAAAACCACAATGAGATACTATTTCACAATCAGTAGGATGGCATAATAAAAACCAGACAAAAACAAGTGTTTATGAGAATGTGGAAAAATAGAAACCCTCATAATATTAAAATGGTCACCCTTCTTATATACCTTATATGCAGAGGACATCATGAGAAACGCTGGGCTGGAAGAAGGACAAGCTGGAATCAAGATTGCCTGGAGAAATATCAATCAGATATGCAGATGACACCACCCTTATGGCAGAAAGTGAAGAGGAACTAAAAAGCCTCTTGATGAAAGTGAAAGTGGAAAGAGAAAAAGTTGGCTTAAAGCTCAACATTCAGAAAACTAAGATCATGTCATCTGGTCCCATCACTTCATGGCAAATAGATGGGCAAACAATGGAAACAGTGACTGACTTTGTTTCAGCTCCAAAGTCACTGCAGATGGTGATTGCAGCCATGAAATTAAAAGACGCTTACTCCTTGGAAGGAAAGTTATGACCAACCTAGACAGCATATTAAAAAGCAGAGACATTACTTTGCCAACAAAGGTCCATCTAGTCAAGGCTATGGTTTTTCCAATAGTCATGTATGGATGTGAGAGTTGGACTGTGAAGAAAGCTGAGTGCCGATGAATTGATGCTTTTGAACTGTAATGCTGGAGAAGACTCTTGCGAGTCCCTTGGACAGCAAGGAGATCCAACCAATCCATCCTAAAGGAGATCAGTCCTGGGTGTTCATTGGATGGACTGATGCTGAGGCTGAAATGCCAATAATCTGGCCACCTCATGCAAAGAGCTGACTCATTGGAAAAGACTCTGATGCTGGGAGGGATTGGGGGCAGGAGGAGAAGGGAACGACAGAGGATGAGATGGCTGGATGGTATCACCAACTCGATGCACATGAGTTTGGGTGAACTCTGGGAGTTGGTGATGGACAGGGAGGCCTGGTGTGCTGTGATTCATAGGGTTGCAAAGAGTCGGACATGGCTGAGCGACTCAACTGAACAGTAACTTTGAAAAACTCTTTGGAAGTTCGTCAGTAAGTCAAATACTGAATTACCATTTGACCCAGTAGTACCATTTCTATGTAAATACCAAAGGATTCAAAACAGACATCCATCCGAATATTTATATCTGAATATTTACAGTAGCACACTTTACAATAACCAAAAGGTGAAAAGAATGTATAAATAAAATGTTATAGCTGTATAATAGAAGATTACACAGTCATTAAGAGAAATGAAGAACTATGATATATATGAACTTTGAAAATATTATGCTAAGTTAAAGAGACCAGGCACAAAAGGGCATATATAATTTCATTTGTATTAACTATCTAGAACAGACAAATTAAGAGAAACAGAAAAGAGATTTGTGTTTGCTAGGGATTAGGGGGAGAGTAACTGATTACTGGGCACTGGATTACATTTTGAGTGGAAGAAAAAGTTCTGGAACTATGCAGTGATGATGGTTGCTCAATCTTATGAATGTACTTAATGCTACTGAACTGTACACTTAAGACACACAAATAGTAAATTTCATCTCACATATTTTAACACAATTAAAACAATATAAAAAGAAAATAACCTATTTTCTCACTTCTATCTAAAAAACTAATTATATAAGAAAGCCTAGTATAATTAATGTCTGCCATTAACTTAAAAGATGATCTCTATCTCAGTGAACTCCGGGAGCTGGTGATGGACAGGGAGGCCTGGCGTGCTGTGATTCATGGGGTCACAAAGAGTCAGGCACGACTGAGTGACTGATCTGATCTGATCTGATCTAAAAGTAAAATAGGTAATTTCTAAGACTCAAATGGTGATGTATTTTGAGAACTAATGGAGAATAGGACAAATCTGAATAGCTACTCAGAATTTTTAAAAATGATTCCAATGTAACCACATAGCATTCCTAAGAGAAAGTTAGTGGTGTCTTATTTAAAATTTTTTCCAAGTCATTTGTACAAAAAGAACATTTTTTTTAGTAAATAAAATAACACTTATGATTTATGAAATAAAGAGAGGGATAACTATGTTGTTAGGATTCAGTTCAGTTCAGTCGCTCAGTTGTGTCTGACTCTTTGTGACCCCATGAACTACAGCACATCAGGCCTCCCTGTCCATCACCAACTCCTGGAGTCCACCCAAACCCATGTCCATCGAGTCAGTGATGCCATCCTATTAATGGCCCTATAATCTCAGTTCAGTAACTTAAATGTTATTTATGTCTTCTAAAATAATGAGAACATCCCTAGTTGCTACCCCTGGGAAAAATTCTGAAATTATCACAACAAAAATGTTTGATTCACAGTAGCTTCTAGCACTTACACTTGGTGTGGTGCCTCCCAACTCATGCTACCTCACGATAAACTGCCCCTGTGATAAATAATGTGCTTACCTTCAACATGGTATTTCAAGTGCTAAACACTTTATAAATTCCAGAATTCCAAGAAAAGTGAAATGGAATACATGATAGAATATCTGAATTAGAAGAACCCTTAGTGATTTATAGAGTTCACTAATCATTTTATAAAACTGATTCCTGGAGATTTTAAGTATATTATTTTTCACATAAAGTCACACAGCTGATTAGTAGTCAAGGGGCACTATGCATCCAATTCAGTGTGGGATATTTTCCCCTTGTATCTCTCTCATTATTTCTACTGCTGCTCACTAATAATCCTTCCATTTTAGCATTGAAAAAAATCTCTTTAATAAAATGTATTAGGTACTTTTTATGAACGGTTTTACCTAGGGTCATCAAAAAAGGCCTCTCTGAAGAGATGATATTTGAGTTTGGCTCTGAATTATGAGAAAGAAATAGCTATGCAAATACTTGAGAGATGGTCCAAATGAGGAAGAAGAATAAGTAACCTTGGAGGGAGTGACCTTTAAATATCTCTGATTGAAAGTCACTGCACCTAGAGTCCGGTGAAAGTGGGAGAAACATGACATAGATGAGTTGGAAAATGTAGGTGGTAGCCATGGCAAAGATTTTACTTTTATTTTCGATAATAAGACATGATGGATTTTAATAAAGGATATCACATCTCTGCTTAAAATTAAAGAAATGAATACACAGATGTCTGTTCTATGGCTTTCAGAACAGGATTATAATCCTTTTTGAACAGGATATTAGCATGGAGATAAATGGGGATAAAATGCTGCAGGGTACAGTCTGCAGCTAATACCAAAGACCAAAATCCTAGATACAGACTTTAAAAGACAGAAGTAAATTACAACTCCTTTATTTGTAAACAGCAACAAAAAATAAAACCCAGGTAAATGGTCTTGACATTAACAGATTTCAAGAAGGAATGTATAATTGATAGCTTCAATTTCATGTGGCCAAAATGTAACAAGTGATTTCATTTTTCTTTTTTTTTATATATTTTAAAATAGTTTATTTTTTTAAATTTTCTTTTTAAACTTTACATAATTGTATTAGTTTTGCCAAATATCAAAATGAATCCACCACAGGTATACATGTGTGTGGTATTGGATACAGGTATCCATTTTTCAAATCAGTGAGAACTGTGAGAAGATATAAATACAGAAGCCAGAAAAGGAAAAGTAATAGAATTCCCATTAGGAAGGTGGAAAACCCCTTCTGTTTCAAAGAAGGAAGCAGGGAGCTGTGTCAAAGGTGCTCAGAAGTCATGGAAGATGAAGATGAAGAAGGAACCATGTGTTTACCACAAAAGTAGCTTATAAAGGCTTTTAAAGTGGAGTGGTAGGATTAAAAGCCCAAAAGTAGATAAATTAGGTATGTATATCAGATAAGAAGGAAGAGGTATTAAAAAAAATGTTTAGTTATGTGTGACCCAGGGAAATGGAGCAAATGCTAGAGTCAGAAGTACGTGAATAAAGGCATATGAAGGCATGTAATTTATTGGCAAGGGTGATTCCCCAAAAAATTCTTCAGAGTATAGGTATTTTTTTCTTAAAGTTTGCAAATGAAGAATCTGTGACCCAGGGACTTTGCTGAAGCCCTACTGACTATTAGAGGGGCTTTATGTCTGAAACTTGAATTCTAAGCATCATTTCTCCCCAGATCACTTGGTCTATGATCTAAGGTAATCAAGCTGGTAAAGGGTGCTTTTTCCAACATGAATATCCATCAACAGATGAATGGATAAAGAAGATGTGGTATGTATATGACATCATATATATATCTATATATATATAGATATAGATATATCTATAGATAATGGAATATTATTCAACTATGAAAAAGAATGGAGTATTACCACTTGCAGCAAAAAATCACAGACCTAGAGATTATAAGACTAAGTGAAATAGGTCAAAGACAAATATTATGTGTTACTACTTAAAAATAATATAGATGAATTTATTTATACAAGAGAAACAGACCCGCAGACTTTGAAAACAAATTTATAGTTACCAAAGGGGAAAGGGGGGGGATAAATTTTAAGTATAGGATAAACAGATATACCTATTATGTGTGAAACAGATAAACAATAGGGATTTCCTGTATACATAGAGAACTATATTCAATATCTTGTAATAACCTATAATGAAAGGAATCTGAAAAAAATCTGAACCACTTCACTGTACATCTGAAACTAATGCAATATTGTAATCAACTATTCTTAAAAAAGGTGCTTGTTACTTGATTTTTGAGAGTTCCAAATTCTATATCTGTGAGTGTGTGTTCCTCATAAGATGAAAAAACTGGACACAGGTTTTTGCTTACCCTGCCAGTGAAGGACTAGAGATAAGTCTACTTAAGTGTGTGCTGACTGGTTGAAAAGACTGATTGCTTGTATACAGCTATTTATATGAAAGAGATGACCAGATGACTATCAGAATTTTGTAAATTCCTACCAGAGTATAGGCATGCTTAGTAGTAACATTCTGGTCTCAATTCCACCTTCTCCTGCATCTAAGTAATATCATGTAAATAATCCTTACTACTGTATTTTGGGGCTTCCCCAGTAGCTCAGCTGGTAAAGAATTCACTTGCAATGTGGGTGACCTGGGTTCGATCCCTGGGTTGAGAAGATCCCCTGGAGGAGAGCATGACAACCACTCCAGTGTTCTTGCCTGGAGAATCCCCATGGACAGAAGAGCCTGGCCGGCTACAGTCCGTGGGATCGCAAAGAGTCAGACACGATTGAGTAAATAAGCATACAGCACAGTGCATTTTGAAGAGAGATGTTCATCAGTGTCCACTCCAAAGTGATTAAGGAACAAATATACATAGTCTCATCACGGTTTTCCATTTCCCATGTACCTGATACACATGGAGAAATCGGACACCCTAGAAATGGACATTCCTTTCTCAGAGTAAACGTCTGGATCCCTGAAATGTCCCTGTAGAAAGCCACTTACACATAAGGATCGCTAGTATTCAACTTTATATGAACAGGAAACAAACATCTTCTCTAATAAATCAGAGACATTTAGAGATTTAGGCATTATAGCACTTACAGTTACCTTAACCAATACACTCAGCTTATGCTTAATCACTGTAACAAATTCTTTAGAATTCAAGAATCATAAATAGCCTAAGGATATTTGGACATGCTAGTAATGGTGTTATGTTCAATAACAACAACAACAACAAAACCCTGTTGCTGAGAGAATGGAAGCTTTTATACATTCTTTATGTGATGTTGCCAATCTCTGAGTATCACAGAGCAGAACTATCAGAGTA
The DNA here is from genome assembly GCF_032452875.1 of Bos javanicus. Taxonomy (NCBI): domain Eukaryota; kingdom Metazoa; phylum Chordata; class Mammalia; order Artiodactyla; family Bovidae; genus Bos; species Bos javanicus. Next base: position 14,546,282 of record NC_083875.1, on the reverse strand, counting down.
CTATTAAGAAACTGAAAAATACAACTACTCTACGTAGCAACCGCACTGTTCCCAGTAGATGTCAGGCAATTTTTCTTAGTGACTTTGAAAGAACAAGTTAAATGAAGAAAATGTTCCTCTAAAACTAGAAATTTATAAAATTAATTTGCTTTCTGAATCTCTCTTTACCCTGTGACTAACACCATTTTTACATATTTATCTTGACCAACTGGAAATAAGCAGAGTATATACTGTCCTTTTTCTCCCTGGAAATAAACACCTGTATTTTACAACCATAGCACTGTTATCAAAACCAGGACATATAAATTAGACACAAATAATCCATAGTCCATTTTCTGATTTTATCATTTGTCCTAATAGTCTTCTTTATAGGTTTCCCTATATTTTCACTTTCTTCCTTTTATTTATTTATTTTCAATGAAGAATGACTGCTTTACAGTATTGTGTTTGTTTCTGCCAAATGCCAGTATGATCAGCCATACAGTATATATATATATATATATATATATATATATATATATATATATGTCCCCTCCCTCTTAAACCTCCCATGTTACTTAGGTTGGTGCAAATGTAATTGCAGTTTCGGACCATGAATTTTAAATTATTATAACTATGCTCAAACACATCTTTATTAATCAAAACAGGAAACATTACAATCAACACATTTTTGCCAGTGAGAAGTAAATTTGCTTATTCCTGTAGCATAAAAATCCATGTTTAAGTATTCAAGGAACTCTTGAAATGCATTTTCTGTTTTCTGCCTCCTGCCAGCTGCAGAAGCATTTTCCCTGCAAAAAGTTGTCAAGATACTTGAAGAAGTGGTAGTTGGTTGGCAAAAGAGCAAGTGAATATAGCAGATGAGGCAAAACTTTGTAGCCCAATTCATTCAACTTTTGAAGCATTTGTGCGGCATGCATTCAGGCATGCATTACTGTGGATAAGAACTGGGCCCTTTATGTTGATCAGTGCTGGCTGTAGGTGTTGCAGTTTTCAGTGTATCAGTTTGCTGAGCTTACTTCCCAGATATAATGGTTTTGCTAGGATTTAGAAAGCTGTAGTGGATCAGATGGGCAGGAGACCACCAAACACTGCCCATGACCTTTCTTTGGTTCATGTTTGGCTTTGGGAAGTGCTTTGGAGCTTCTTTTCAGTCCAGCCACTGAGCTGGTCATTGCCAGTTATCATACGCAATCTACTTTTCATCACACATAACAATCTGATTGAAAAACAGTGCATTGTTGTTGTATAGAATAAGACGACACTTCAAAATGATGTTTTTATGATTTTCAGTCAGTTCAGTTCACGAGGCACCCACTTATCTAGCTTTTCCACCTTTCCAATTTGCTTCATGTGCCGAAAGACCATAGAATGATTGACACTGAGTTCTTTGGCGACTTCTCATGTAGTTATAAGAGAATCAGCTCTCATGACGGCTCTCAATTGGTCACTGTCACCTTCTGATGGCTTATGTTCCTCATCTTATGTTCCTCATCTTATGTTCCTCATCTTCAAGGTTCTCGTCTCCTTTGCAAAACTTCTTGAACCACCACTGCACTGTACATTTATTAGTAGTTCCTGGTCAAATTCTTTATTGATGTTGCAAATTGTCTCTTTCTGACAATTTGTGATCCATTTTTAACTCGAATTAGAAAATGCTTGAATTTGCTTTTTGCCTAACATCATTACCATTGTCTAAATACGTATGAAATAAATTGCAAGTAATAAGTCATTAGCAAAAAAAATAAAGTGAGAAATGCACATTAAAAATATGGATAACATAACCACATTTATTTATGAATGCGTTCCAATATCAAATGGCAAATTTCAACAATGCAAAACCGCCATTATTTTTACACCAACCTAAAAAGAAAAATACAGAAATGGTAGAGTTTTTCAATAATTAAGAGATATAGCAACATTATATATATATGTGTGTGTGTGTGTGTGTGTGTGTGTGTACAAAGATAGCTACGCATATATGTATGTATGTAACTGTTGTAGATTGTGTGCTCAGGAAGATAATTCTTTGATATCAGGGATATCCCCTTGTTTCAGATACATAAGCTCCTTTATAAAAGAAAAGGAAAGGAGGAGACAGATGTATCCCTCTCCTCTACTGTGTGTTCTGTATTTTCATATAAAAGCCATACTTTAAGTCCTAGATTTTAACTGTCTGTTATAAATAAGGGGATTTCTACGAAGTGATATCATATTGCACAGATAAATTTTTCTAATTTTGCTATACAATTTAGGGAGTCAATTATTTGAAAGCCCCAATTCAAGTATCATTCACTTTATTAATTTGACTTAGGGAGTCCTAAACAGAGAAATATTTAGTAAATCTATAGTTAATTACAAAGTAAAAGCACTATTTTCCTTCACTTTTTAGATAAAATCATTGAGTATAGAGGCAGCCATGAAATGGGCAGGATATTATTTCTCCAAATATTATGATTTAAAACATGTAAAAATAATTCCATTAGCAGTAAAATTTCAATAAACACTTCTGTTTCCAGTGCCCTGGAATACAGTTATCCTTTGGTACTAGAGGGAGATTGATTCTAGGACTTCTTGTAGACACCAAATTCTAAGGATGCTCAAGTCCCTTATATAAAATAATGCAGTAACTGCATACAACCTAGGTCTTCTCACATATACTTTAAATCATCTCTGTACCACTACTAATAACAGCTACAGTGACCCTTGAACAAAACAGATTTGAATTGTGTGGGTGCACTTACAGGAGCATTTGTTTTCAATACATACATACATAGTACTATACAATCTGCAGTTCACTGAATTCTTGGACATGGAAATACAGACATGGAGGGTTGACTACAAAGTTTTAGTCGGATTTTTGGGTTGGTGCCCCTAATTCCTTTGTTGTTCAAGAGTTGAAGTGTACCATATAAATGCAATGTAAATACCCCCGCCGCCGCCGCCAAGTCACTTCAGTCATGTCCGACTCTGTGCAACCCCACGGACTGCAGCCTACTAGACTTCTCTGTCCATGGGATTCTCCAGGCAAGAACACTGGAGTGGGTTGCCATTTCCTTCTCCAATGTAAATACCAGCACATGGCAAATTCAAGTTGTATTTTTTGGAACTTTCTTGGAATATTTTAAATTAGTGGTTGGTTGGATCTGGAGATTAAGAACCGTGGATAAAGAGGACCAGCAGAACCACCATATTTATCTCAAGTAAAGCAAGTATATTCTTTCTTCCTCAGTGTGTGTGTGTGTGTTAGTTGTTCGCACACTAACATAGCGTGTTAGTTGCTCAGTTGTATCTGACTCTTTGTGATTCCATGGACTGTAGCCTGCCAGGCTTCCCTGTCCATGGAATTCTCCAGGCAAGAATACAGGAGTGGGTTGCCATGCCCTTCTCATATGTGTGTGTGTGTGTATACACACATAATAACATAAAACGTCCATGAAGAGAACCACAAATTAGTCTTATATTTGAGTGTGTGCTAAATTGCTTCATTCGTGTCCAACTCTGTGTGACCCTATGGACTGTAGCCTGCCAGGTTCCTCTGCGCATGGGATTCTCCAGGCAAGAATAATGGAGTGGGTTGCCATGCCTTCCTCCAGAATCTTATATGTACTATCAATTCATTGTAAATATTTAGCAAATTATTTACACTAAACCTCATGTACTTTATCTGATAGGTAAATTGCAGGATTTTGCTGAAGTGATTCTAGAATCCGTCAGCCACAACGTTTAGTAATTCTATAGGAAATTTTATTTCATCTTTTGTGGTTTATAAGCCATTTTATCATCAGTTCCTTCTTACTCTTATGAAAGTTTTAACTAAATAAATTAAAACATTCATTTTACTAGTAAAAATAAACCAAATCTGGGAAACTATAATTGCTTAAGATAAATAACCTCCTAGTTATTTGGGAAGAGTTCTAACCAAAAAGTTTTAAATTCAGAATTTTTTTTATTACATGATACCATATTTCTGAACACATAAGGTTCCTACAACAAAAGGAATGTATCGTTTTCAGAGCCAACGAGATTCCTGAATTAACATCAAAAAAGTACCATTACGGTAGTGAGAGTTCAATGTTGAGAATGCTTGCAATGATAATTCCTTTGTATTTCATTCCATTCAAAACTTTGCAAGCTTCAAGTTAGTATTCACTAAATGAGTACAGGTCATGTGAAGGAAAAAAAAAAAGAAAAGGAAATATGATTTACTAATCTGAAATTTTTTTTCTTTTGCCTAGCAATCTGAATAACAAATTTTACTGAATCACTAATTGAATAGAGCAAATAACTTATACATTTAAAGCCAGAAGAGCATGTAACTGAAGGCATTACTTGTATAACTAGCTTCTTTAGGCCTACCTTGCTTCAATTGCCAAGTGAGGCCAATATTAAGAACTAATTACACAACGTTTACTATGTATGTGCCTTGTATTATCTTCAGCTCAAAAAAGACTGATTCACTTTAAGGCAACAATTCTAAAAATTCTGAGTTTACAAATGAAGGAACGAAGATAAGGGTGCATTAAGTAACTTGGTCAAGGTCCTATAGTTGGGACATGTCAGAGCCAGGGTTCAAATTCAGGCACTCTAACTATAAATCCCATGTCTTAACAATTACTCTGTAAGTATTTCACAAAGTATGAAGTTTCAATGAAAAAAGATCATGAAAAGAATTTACAGTGCCAAAGAATAACCTCCAGTTAATATTAACTTTCATTAATATTATCAACCTGTAATGCTTATGCCTACTATTATAATGAAATGCAACAGTATGCAAATAATAAATCATCAATATGATAACTAATATCCTAAAGGGAAAGCACATAAATTAAGGTATATTGTATACAACTCTGGTTTATATGTAACTAAGCATAAAAACTGATGGGGTGCAGTTTGCCCCATAATGTATTGCAAGGCCCAACAGACAAGAAAATTTTTTAACCTCCACCTTAATTGTCTAAAATACTTTAGATAAGAAGCCAAAAGCAGAAAGAGAGCTATTCTCAAAGATAATTTGTTTTAACATAAGAAAGGCTTATCCATGTGGTATTACAAAGATTTGTCTACCAAGTATTTGCTCTTTGCTCCATCTTTCTGTGAACTGTCTTTCCACCCTTTGAAGTTCCAGCTGTTTACCCCTGTCTCCTTAGCTCAGAATGACATATAAACTCTAGTTGCTGGTCACTGAGCTTCTCAAGTCTTTTGGGATTCCATCTTTACATAATTAACTTTGCTCTTTTCTTGTTAATTTGTTTTCCATTAATTTAATTATTAGGTCAGCCAAAAAATCTAGAAGGAAAATGGTGAAAAATTTTCCCCTCTGCAGAACAGACAAGCAAATATTTATCAGCATCACAAAAATCATTAATGTGAAAATAAAAATTAAGTAGAATAAAACATAAAGAGACACTGAATAAAAAAGGCTATATAAACCTATATTGTCCCTAGATATTTAAAATATTAATACTTTCTATTTAAAGCAAGTGCTTTAGTCAAGATTTAAATTGTTGATAGGTTATTTGTTTTCTCCTTGTGACTCACTGCTTTCTCTGAAAACTTCCTTCTTCTCTCTGTTTCTATGTGGTAAGCAGATGATTTTCTCAAAATATTGATTATATATATATATATATATATATATCAAGGTGAACAAAGATTTTAAATAATGGATTGTTGTTGTTGTTTAGTCAATATGTCATCTCCAACTCTTTTGCAACCTCATGGGCTATGGCAAAATGGTTGTCTGAGGAGGCCTTACAAATAGTGAGAAAAGAAAAGAAGCTAAAGGCAAAGGAGAAAAGGAAATATATACCTATCTGAATGCAGAGTTCCAAAGAATAGCAAAAAGAGGTAAGAAAGCCTTCCTAAGTGATTGAAGTGAAGTGAAGTCGCTCAGTCGTGTATGACTCTTTGCGCCCCATGGACTGTAGCCTACCAGGCTCCTCCATCCATGTGATTCTCCAGGCAAGAGTACTGGAGTGGGTTGCCATTTCCTTCTCCAGGGGAATCTTCCTGACCCAGGGATCGAACCTGGGTCTCCCGCATTCCAGGCAGACTCTTTAACCTCTGAGCCACCAGGATTAATGCAAAGAAATAGAGGAAAACAATAGAATGGGAAAGACTATTCAAGAAAATCAGAAATACCAAGGGAACATTTCATGCAAAGATGGGCTCAATAAAGGACAGAAATGGTATGGAGCTAACAGAAGCAGAAGATATTAACAAGAGGTGACAAGAATACACAGAAGAACTATACAAAAAATCTTAATGATCCACGTAACCATGATGGTGTGGTCACTCATCTAGAGCCAGACATCCTGGAGTGCAAAGTCAAGTGGGCCTTAGGAAGCATCACAATGAATAAAGCTAGTGGAGGTGAAGGAATTCCAGCTGAGCTATTTCAAATCCTAAAAGATGACACTGTTAAAGTGCTATACTCAATATGCCAGAAAATTTAGAAAACTCAGCAGTGGCCACTGCTGGAAAAGGTAAGTTTTCACTCCAATCCTGAAGAAAAGCAATGCCAAAGAATGTTCAAACTACTGCACAATTGCACTCATTTCCCATGAGCAAAGTAATGCTCAAAATCCTCCAAGCCAGGCTTCAGTAGTACATGAACCATGAACTTCCATATGTTCAAGCTGGATTTAGAAAAGGCAGAGGAACCAGAGATTAACTTTCCAGCATCAGTTGGATCATAGAAAAGGCAAAAGAATGCCAGAAAAATCATCTACTTCTGCTTTATTGACTACATCAAAGCCTTTGTGTGGATCACAACAAAATGTGGAAAATTATTAAAAGAGATAGAAATACCAGAACACCTTGCCTGCCTCCTGAGAAATCTGTATTCAGGTCAAGAAGCAACTGGTCAAGTTGGAACTAGACATGGAACAATGGACTGTCTCCAAACTGGGAAAGGAGTAAGTCAAGGCTGTATATGGTCACCTTGCTTATTTAATTTGTGTGCAGAGTACATCATGTGAAATGTTGGGCTAGATGAAGCACAAGCTGAAATCAAGATTGCTGGGAGAAACACCAATAGCCTCAGATATGCAAATGACACCACCCTTATGGCAGAAAGTGAAGAAGAACTAAAGGGACTCTGTGAAAGTGAAAGAGGAGAGTGAAAAAGTTGGCTTAAAACACAACTTTCAAAAAACTAAGATCATGGCATCCAGTCCCATCACTTCATGGCAAATAGATGAGGAAAATGAGAACAGTGAGAGACTTTATTTTCTTGGGCTCCCATATCACTGCAGATGGTGACTGCAGCCATGAAATTAAAAGACATTTGTTCTTGGAAGAAAAGCTATGACAAACCTAGACAGCATATTAAAAGGCAGAGACATTACCGACAAAGTCCGTAGAGAAGCTCTGATTTCTGCAGTAGTCATGTATGGATGTGAGAGTTGGACCATAAAGAAAGCTGAGAGTTGAAGAATCTATGCTTTTGAACTGTGGTATTGAAGAAGACCCTTGAGAGTCCCTTGAACAGCAAGGAGATCAAACCAGTCAATCCTAAAGGAAATCAGTCCTGAATATTCATTGGTAGAACTGAAGCTGAAGCTCCAATAATTTGGCCACCAAATGTGAAGAACCAATTCACTGGAAAAGACCTTGATGCTGGGAAATATTGAAGGCAAGAGGAGAAGGTGATGACAGAGGATGAAATGGTTGGATGGCATCACTGACTCAATAGACATGAAGTTTGAGCAAGCTCTGGGAGTTGGTAATGGATAGGGAAGCCTGGCGTGCTGCAGTCCATGTGGTCATAAAGAGTCAGATACAATGGAGTAACTGAACTGAACTGGGATATAACTCGCCAGGTTCCTCTGTCCATAGTATATCCCAGGCGAGAATACTAGAGTGGGCAGCCATTTCCTCCTCCAGGGGACCTTCCTGACCCAGGGATCAAACTTGCATCTCCTGCATTGGCAGGCATATTCTTTACCACTGAGCCACCAGGGAAGCCCAAATAATGTATTACATCAACAAAAAACTGCATATTAGACATTCTTGTCTTCAGAAGCCCTTTACTCAAATCAACACGCATGTTCCAAATTTTGGAATACTGGCAAGCACTTGCCCAGTTATTGTTTAACACACTGAACCATCCAAGCTCAGCTCATCTTATCTTACATTCTTTCCCCATCTTTATTCACATAAATTTGCATGCTTAATTCTCTCCAACTGAAGATTTATGAATTTAAGATTTACTTTGGTGTAAAATCTCAGCAGGTGCTAGTGGTGAAGATCTGCCTGCCAATCTGGGAGGCATAAAAGACACATGTTCGATCCTTAGGTCAGGAAGATCCCCTGGAGAAGGGCATGGCAACCCATTCCAGTACTGTTGCCTGGAGAATCCCATGGATGGAGGAGTGTAGTGGGTTACAGTCCATAGGGTCACAAAGATTTGGACAGGACTGAAGTGACCGAGTACGCATGCACTGGCTTAAAAAGGCCATCTTCTGTGAATTTCCCTTTAGTGTGCCATACCGCTTTCAAATCTTAGTAATTTCAGAGACTATTTTTCTTCTTCCTCCATTAATTGAAAGTCTGCAATCCAGAGATTTATTCTCTCCCTGATGTAAATAATGATAACCCTTTTTAAAAGCAGATACATTTTTGGTCAGTTTTGATCTTTCTTATGTCTCTAAGGCAAAACTTGCTATATAACTTGTGGGGGCTACTGCAAGATAAAATGTGAACTTTCTTGTCCAAGAAGCAGAGAAAAAAACAGACACAAAAGGCCACGTGCTATATGATTCCATTTATATGAAGTAAACAGAATAGGCAAAACCTAGACATAAGAAAGGAGAAGGCAATGGCACCCCACTCCAGTACTTTTGCCTAGAAAGTCCCATGGACGGAGAAGCCTGGTGGGCTGCAGTCCATGGGGTCCTAGAGTCGGACACGACTGAGTGACTTCACTTTCACTTTTCACTTTCATGCATTGGAGAAGGAAATGGCAACCCACTCCAGTGTTCTTGCCTGGAGAATCCCAGGGACGGGGAAGCCTGGTGGGCTGCCGTCTATGGGGTCACACAGAGTCAGATACGACTGAAGTGACTTAGCAGCAGCAGACAAGAAAGATTAGTGGCTGCCAGGGGTAAGGGGGAGAAGATGATGGAGCATAAATGTTTGAGTCAGGAGATGATGAGTATAAATGTTTGTATCAATTTCTGATCCCCATGTATCCTCTGCAGACATTTAACGAAGTTACTGGTCATTTAAAGTTAAATCTCAAGGAACAAATGCTTGTGGTTAAAAGAAGCTATTTAATTAATAAATTGATATACTTTTCTGAAGTTACACTTTTTTTTTTCTTTTCTCTTTATGGCAAAATCTAAAATTTTCCACATTCCATGTGTTATCTCCCTTAATCCTCAATTGTACTTATTGTTCTATGACGAGATTGTTTCAATACCCTAATTTTTCTCTTTGCTTCTATTAATTTCAACACACAATCCACATATATACACCCATATACATACATATATACATATACATATACATATATATATATATATATATATATATATATAATTTCTGACACTTTCCTACTTCAAAATTTGATATAGACTCATTGCCTGGTGCATAAATTCAGATTCAACTAGGATAATTTACCTAGTGTATTAAACACTAGTGGAAAGTCAGGATTGGTCAAAGGGAGATTCAATGTGATTCAGTCTCTACAGCATCTCCTCAGACTTTAACTCCATAGGAAGACGAGTTAACTGGTAGTTACTTTATCAATTTCAATTAGAAAGCGAGGAGAAATAGCTATAACTGAAAAGAAATTGTGGGAAAAGATATAGGACAGAAAACAAAATAAAAGGGTAGACTATAAAATAAACTCTTGCCACCATAAATGTCAGGACCAAAGACGACAAGTTTTAACTAAGAAGGTAAAAGGAGTCAATAAAGACTGCACGCATGTATTTCTCTTTCAGTTGTGCTAGCTATAGAAATTCTTCTCTAAAGTATCCCATGCTTAGGATGAGGGAGAAAAATCACAAAGGAATTAGGCAAATCACAATAATAATCAAAGCTAAATATGATCCACTTAGCATTGCTTGGGGTAAGATCTGTGCAGAATTTTGAAAGAGAACTATGCCTCAAGTAAGTGATAGCAAAAAATAAATATTCAATTTTCTATGAAAAGCTTAATTTGAATTTTACACCTCACAATATTTGCAGACTACCAAGACCCATATTTCTCCTGCTGAATTTAGTTAAGTCCATGTAGGGCATATATTGTGCAGATGCAAACTCATGTTAAACCACCGGTTCCAATTATCAGCACTGTTGCCTTGAGGGAAACTCAGGAAATCCAAGGACTGATACTAAGCAGAAGTTTATTCCCTAAGATGTATTTGTCATTTGAGATGAGACTGGACTAGCTACACCTACCAACTGCATACCTTAAACTCCTTGCTCTACAACCTTCCAAAAATGTTGAACCTCCTCAGGGCATGACAAGGAGAAAATAGGAAGCCAAAACAAACCTGAATTCTAATGATTGTAAGAGATTTTCCTCACATATGAAACATTCTATCACTTCTCTCCTATTTTTCATTTTCTGGATAGTTCCATTTCATCCTTTAAGATCGATACGAGATCATTTCCACTGTTAATTCTTATTGGAGTCTCATCAGAAGTAACCATTTCCTTTACTGCTCTATAATATTCTATATGCACTGATGAAACAAAATTATTCTTAAGGCAATATGAGAAAATTCGTGATTTGACTGGCTGACCCCTCCCCTCTAATGTGCACTGTGCATCTGAATTACACATTAAATAGCTTCCCTTAGACAGGAATTCTTAACTCACCAAAAACAGAGAATTTCCACTGGCTTTAGGAAGATAACTTCTTGGGATGTAACAGTCCTTTGTCAATCCTGTAAAGGGTTACAATGACCCACTACTCATCTGCTGGATTATGTAAACTGTCAATATGTTACTCCGATGTGTAACAATTGGTCTCAAAAACTTAGATGACTATGCTTTGTCTCCAATGAGTGGGATGGCCCTCAAAGCTTTCTGAAAGACTATCTCCCAGGTTATAAGCCTCAGGTTGGCTGTGGTAAAATTTTCCATGTCGTTCTTACACTATTTTTTTTTTTTTTGGTTAACAGCAACATATTTCTATTATCACACTGAAGCTATTTTTTTTTAATATCTCTTTGTGTGTTAAGTCACTTCAGTCATGCCCAACTCCCTGCGACCCTATGGACTGTATCCCACCAGGCTGCCCTGTCCATGGGATTCTCCAGGCAAGAATACTGGAGTGTTGCCATTTCCTCTCCAGGCGATCTTCCCGACCCAGGGATTGAACCCGCATCTCTTATGTCTCCTGCATTGGCAGGCAGGTTCTCTACCACTAGTGCCACCATTTACTCGTTTGTAACGGCTTTACTATGGATAAAATTCAAAGTCCTTACCATTGATGTAAAGGTTCTGCGTGACCTGGCTCCATGCTATCCTCCTGATCTAATTTCTTTCCATTTTCCTCATGTGGGCTTTTGCAGGCAAACTGGCCTTTTTCTGCTACTCCAGGATCTTTCAGTTACTTACCATTTTATCTAAATACTTTTTTTAACCTTTAGCTATATGATGGGAGAAGGAAAAGGCAGCCCTCTCCAGTATTCTTGCCTGGAGAATTCCATGGACAGAGAAGCCTGGGAGAGTACAGTCCATGGGGTCACAAGAGTCAGACATGACTTACGAGACTAAACCACCAGATATATGATTTATTCTTTCTTTCTTTATCTCCTTAAATTGTCTTATCAGAGAGGCCTTGAATGAGGATTTCACCTAAAATAGATCTATTCCTAACTGCATCAATCAAATTCTTTTTGTTTACCATCTTCTGTTTGCTTCATAGCACTTCTCTTTTGATATTTGAAACATACTGATTTTTTAATGTTGTTGTCTACCCACCAACCAATACAACATATACTTTATGAGGTAAGGGAATTTTTTTGTTTACTGAAAGCACTCACTATCTAGAACACTTTCTGGAGCACAATAAATACTTGATAAATAGTTGCTGAACATATAAATAAGGTTCAGTCTTGTTTTATAAACTATAGATTCTGTAAAGGCAAGGACCGCATCACATTTCCTCAGTGTTTAGGCCCCTGTCATCCATGGTCATGAAAATATAATGAGTTCTTCCTAAGAAGAATTTTTCACACAATTTTAAAGGTCATTTTCCATTTACAGTTATTACAAAGTGCCGGGTATATTCCATGTCTTGTACATCCTTGAGCCTATCTTACACCCGATAGATCATATCTCCCATTTCCCCTCCCCATATTGCCTCCATAAGAGTTTATTGAAAAACTAAGATACTTTTTCTTAGACTATGAAACAATTACTCCTGTGTACTATTATGAATTGAAAAGACTCAAACTAATGAAAATAAAGAATGAACTGGTTCTGTTTTCAGTTTTTGATGCTTCTCTTTCCTTCTGGATCTTGGCTTCTTAAGCCTCTAAGAACACAGTAGGTGAAAATTTTGATTTTTTTCTTTCCAATTCATATGAAATTATACAACAAAACTAAACTAAACTATAAGTGTCTCTATCTCTTCATAGTTACCCTCTGTAGCTTTTATGTATCTTATCCTGCAACACTAAAGAAAGCAGCAAATTCACTGACAGGCAAGGAAACAGATGGAATGTTGACCATTCTTCAATGAATACTTCTTTTTTCTGACATTGTGACTAAGAAGATTCCTGCTACCCGCATTCAGATTTGTTTTTGTGTATATACACATTTCACCTATGTTTTCCAGTTATCTTCAGTATGATCAAGCTATTTCTTCATAACAAGAAATAAACACACATATTATTTTAATACTTCAATCAAGCAAACTAAATTATAGGCATGAGATTTTTTTATGGCTTCTTTCAGGATGCAATATTTTCCATGTTGTCACAAATAAATTATTAAAAGAACAACATGGTCGATGACACTACAAGATTATGCAGTTAAAAAAAAAAAAGAAAACCAAGAATTCTATGCATTTGTAACACAATCACCTTTCTGTCTTATAAGTTTTCCGGTCATAAATAAGGACCAGTGGATGCATTAGTAGAGAATTAGAAATCTTCATGCAAACAATTTAAAAATAGTAAGTACTAAATGTACTGGCATGCGTGAAAACAAGCACCTAACAAACCCTGGCTATCAGACTAGAACTGCAGTCATACTGACCTACCTCCCTATTCTTCGTTCTCCTACTCCAGATCAGGGTCATTACACTATTCAAAAAAGAATCATAATGTAATGGAAATGGTTAATACAGTTGTTCCCAGTAGACATTGTAAAACACTTAGTATGGCATTAGACTAGAAATGAGTAAGAAACACAGTCAAGGAAGTAAACTAAAAAAATGGAAGATAAATCATACATTCACACACACACACACAAAGTATTAATGATATGAACTGGCATCACTTAGGTTGTAAGAAGTCAATAAAGTTTAAGCTTCAGCATTTTTACAGAAGTTTCACTCATGCATGCATTCATTCAGTCAATATTTGTTGAACTATGGCAGTCATTCAGGCAATGGGGATTCAAAAGAAAACAACTGCTTCTGTAAAAGCTAAATGTCTACCAGAGAAAACTCAAATTAATTGGACAGTCACACAAATGCATTTATAACTCTAAATTCTGAGACCTAGTGGAAGGAGAGAAATATGGCACAACAGGAAAAAATAAAACACTATTGTTGCCTATCCAAGAGCCACTATCCCTTCTTCCTGTTTAACAGAACCACACGTTCAACATGCTTAAATTTTTTTTTGCCACAGACCACTTCCTTCCTGCTGGGATGTTCTTGACAAGGAGTGTGAAGCTTGGCATTTCAACATGTACCTTACCAAGGTGACCAAGCTGAGGTACTGAGGATGGCAAGTAAGAGGCTCTATTTCTATAATTTTTTTTTTCCCCTTGGCTTCACTGTACTGCATGACATATCTTAGTTACCCAACCAGGGATCAAACCCATGTCTGCTGCAGTAGAAGCACAGTCTTAATCACTGGACTGCCAGGGAAGTTCTAAGAGGCTTTATTTCTTAACACTGCTTAGCCACTATTTTACCTTTGTGTAAAACTGATAATATTAATACACTATTTGGGTAACCATTATTTAAAGCTAAATACATTCTATTTAGAGTAAAAACAAAACAAAACTCCAACTGATGCTTCAAGACAGATTTGATTCTCAGTGCTTCAGGACAGGTATCACAAAGTTAGATTTTATTTCCCCAAAGCATCATTCCACTTTACAATACCAGCTATGAGTTATTGTCTACTTGTCTTGTGCTTAGTTGCCTCAGTCATGTCCGACTCTTTGTGACCCTATGGACTGTAGCCCGCCAGACTCCTCTGTCCATGGAATTCTCCAGGCAAGAATATTGGAATGGGTTGCCATGCCCTCCTCCAGGGGATATTCGAGACCCAGGGATCAAATCCATGTCTCCTGCACAGTTCCTGCATTCAGGCAGATTCTTTACCATTGAGCCATTGACTACTTATATTTTGTCAGAATTCCATATATTATTTATAATCTTTATAAAATTTGAAGAGTTAGATACTATCCATTTTTTTCCAGATAAGAAAACTGATATATAGTCAAATTAAGTAAGATTTTTACAGTTTATAAAGTTACTGATAAAGCCAGAATTCTAACCCTTGTCTCAATGAATTTAAAGCCCAAGAGTTTCACAATAAATAATGGTAAATATCTCCTCATTCTGATATTTAACTGATTCAAATATTAAATTATTATTAGGAAAAGAGAAAACTGTATGATTCAATTAATTAATTTTAGCCATAGAATTAATTAGCAGAAAATCTCAGATTGAATATTCACAGAGATACTTATAATTGTCATGTTGGTTTAAAATTAATACACTATTCAAATAAGGGATAAATCCAGAGGTTAAATCTACATATAATGGATAAGCAAATCTTATTAAATCAGAAATAGTATAATAGTAATTTCAAATACACAATGCAACTTAGGTTGCTTTTCTGTTCCTAAGTAGACTAGAACTCACTATAAATTCATATCTTTTCTAAGAAGCCAAGGAAGTAGGAGACAATAAAATACACACATTTAGATCCTAAAAGTTCTAATCACAAGAAAAAATATTTTTAAAACTGCCATCACTTATGAATATATGTATTCCTATAAACTCAAACACAGTCATTATGGCTATTAATTGTCTCCATATGATTGTTCCCATTTAATAATATCACATTATCTAATTATTTGAAGTGGATATTTCACTCAAACAGTTAGATGTTTATTAGAAAGAAGAATTTAAGATTTAAGGTTCCCTTGTAGCTCAGCTAGTAAAGAATCTGCCCGCAATGCTGGAGACCTGGGTTCGATCCCTGGGTTGGGAAGATCCCTTGGGAAAGGGAAAGGCTACCCACTCCAGTATTATGGCCTGGAGAATTCATGGACTGTATAGTCCATAGGGTCGCAAAGAGCTGGACACGACTGAGTGAATTTTACTTCACTTCACTTGTACAACAAAGGAAATTTTACTTCTTAGTCATTTCTGTTATCATCCATAGAAATTTAGGCTATTGCATTTTGAAGGTTTTAAAAACAATTTCAAATGGAATTCTGATCTCTCTCCCTCACTAATCCACCTGTTAAAGCCAATAAAGCTTTTTAGAACTGTTTAGGAGTAAGTGACCTCAAGGGAACGCTATTTTCCAAAGAAATGATAATGGGATACAAAGCCTTTCATTTCTGGGTCACTAGTTAAAAGTAGTTCCGGTTGTAATTGTTGGAAAGTCATTACCGTTCAACTGTCTATGTGAAATTAGTTGGTTTCAGGCCAGTTCCTAGTGAATAGGTGTTCACATCCCAGTTGGCATTAATTGAAATGCATGTTGATGGCTTTATTATGAAGACCGGGTGATATAAGCATTGAAAATCTGATCTTGGAGCACACGACAAATAATAGCATGGCTGGGGAAAAGTATGTTTCTGAAAATATAACCATGGAAAGAGTTTGAAATTTGTTTCTCTTTAACAGCGCCTTTGGATAGTTTCTTTGGTACTCAGAATCCTTAAATGAGAGTGCGTGTGTGCTAAGTTGCTTCAGTCGTGTTGGACTCTTTGCGACCCTATGGACTCTAGCCCACCAGGCTCCTCGGTCCATGGGATTCTCCAGGCAAGAGTACTGGAGTGGGTTGCCATGTGGTTCTCCAGGGGATCTTCCCTATCCAGGAATTGAACTTGAGTCTCTTGGCGGCTCCTGCATTGCAGGAAGATTTTTATTTTTTTTTTTTACCACTGAGTCACTTGGAAAGCCTTTAAATGACAGAGATGTATCTATTATATGGCACAGTGTATCTCTAACACTGTTCAACATTCTCAGAATTATTTTTTTAATCTTTAATTATTACAAACATCTATCAGCAAAACCAATAATTATTACTTAGACTATTAAAATTAGTTCTTAATTTTCTAGGACCAATGAAGTAATAATCTGGCTAGATCCAATAATCAATATTATTTGCTTTTCTAGATGATGTGGAAGAGAGACAAACAACTTTCAAATGGAATGTACCTTATAAAGGATCAGCAAAATTATTTGACTCAAAGTGAACTAAAAAAGATTTTTTAAATACAGAAAAGTTTACAGTTATCTGTATCTGATTTCCTAACGACTTGACAGGTATATCACTAGAGCTGAAAAACCAATTATATCAGAATCTCAGATAGTCCATCAAACAAATATGTAATGAAAAGAAGAACATGCTTACTAAATGTTATATATGGTAAAGGTTGACTAGTAATGTCTATAAGACACAATTCTGTAAATGGGTATATCTATGTATGTCTGTGTCTCTTTCTCTCACACACACAGATACACGTGCACGTGTGTGCATGCTCACACACCAATTTAAAAACAAGTCATGTGGCATTTATTGAGTACCTATTACTCCATTGTTTTCTAGGAACTTTAAGATTCTTCAAAATAATAGCTCATTTAATACTGAGAGAGTATGTGAGGGTTGTCATTATTATTTCAACTTCATTAGTGAGGAAAGAGTCTTACAGAAATAAGAGTTTATCTAATTTCCACTTGACTTCAAAATCCATGTGTATGCCACTACATTAACATAGGAACCTATGTCAAGTTACACTTGAGGAGTCTATAAGCCAGTCATTTCTGCTCTTTCTGATATATTATATATGGGAGTGGGCCTGATTAAAGTGAAAGTAAAGTTTCTCAGTCGTGTCCTACTCTTTGCGACCCTATGGACTGCAGCCTCCCAGGCTCCTCCGTCCGTGGAATTTTCCAGGCAAGAGTACTAGAGCAGGTTGCCATTTCCTTCTCCAGGGGATATTCCCGACCCAGGGATTGAACTCAGGTCTCCCGCATTGCAGGCAGACACTACACCATCTGAGCCACCTGGGAAGCCCATTCAGATATATTTCTCATATGCAACTAAGAGAGTTGAACTAGGTGTATTTCCCAAATTTCTGTTAACTCAGCTATCATAAGTTTCTGAATGTGTTTTAGGTGGATGATGCAGACAATGATTGGAATCATGATTGGAATGATTGAAGAAATTGTTCTAAGGCACATCTTAACATAGGTCGTACACAGATTGCAAAGAGAAAATAGAATTACTTATTTAAACAGTAAGAAGCTTAGATTAGTGACTACTGAAAAAAAAAAAAAACACACAGATTTTATGTGAGGAATATATCAAGAATGAAAATGGACAGATATTCACTGCTAGGAGAAGAAACTAGTTAGCAAAACTTAGGCAAATGAAAAAAAAAATTAAATAAATAATCTAAAGAAGGAAGACAAATATAAGTGAGAATACAAGTGTCACCATATGAAGTTCAGAATCATTCCTGGTTGGAATATGCTGCTACTACTTCCCATTGATAGGCTCTGGGCTAGAAATCTCAAGATTTCATGTACTTTTTTCTTCTCTGGTCTCATTAAGACAGACTACACTGTCAAATTTCCATTTAAGACAGTATCCTGATACTGGCAGAAACTGAGTTGGGTCTCAAATCATAACAGGAGCCACCAAAGAAATATGAAATAGTTTCTTAGAGAATTTCTAGACTTGTTGTCACTTTGGCCTCAGATTTACTGATTCCTGGTGAAAAATGTCTTTGATTTCTTTGTTTATTAAATTGGACAGTATATAAACCATTGCTAAGAAATAGCAGAAATAAACTGTTAAAATCAGCTACACAGAATACATACAAATTTTTCACATGACTAATATGAGTATCTGAATAAAAGCTGTTTACAACATAAGACATATGATGCAAATTTTTCTTAAGCATGTGAAAAATTAAGACACTTCATTCTGTCCAGTTCATTCACTTGTAAGTAAATATCAAAACAATATTGAATTTGACCCAAAACTTTTAAACTCCTTTGTGAAAATTTCCTACAGAGTCCATTGAACATTTCTTTAAAAATAATATAACTGAGAGAAAAAATTTCTCATTTGAGGATAGGTTTCATTTGGGGAAACAGTAAGACACAGTTTAACACCAAGCATGATAAATTAAGTAAAAGGATTCCAGGAGGAAAATACTATTTTGATCAAATTGAAGTGTGCCTTAAAGATAATACAAGTGATTTGTGTGTCTGTGACTTATAAACTATCACTGATGGTACTTCTAAAGGAATAAGACCTAAAGAACTTAAGCACTGTTAGAATACTGAACAGTGTCTAAAATCCTCTTGAAATAGATATTTTCAAAGAAAAGAATTTCTCTTTCAGTTTTTGTATGTTTATATTTTCATATGTTTCAAAGGTTTCTTTTATACAAGTCATATTATGTACTACAGAAAGCAAAGATAACAAATGCAAATTAGACATAGTAAAATCCACATAATCATCTGCAACAAATCAGAAGGATTATCTATAAAAAAAAATTCGTGATTGAGAAACCAAAATTAGGAACAGGGAAAATAAATCCTCTAGACTAGGTAATCAAACCCTGATTCTTTTTCTTGCTCAGAACCTTAAGCAAGATGATATCATTTTTACTACTTCTAACTAATATCTTTAATTTTTATAACAGTGATACATATTTGAGGTTAAATTTGAGGCTTATTCTGAGGTTAAATAGTATATGGGAAACTTTTTTCAAATGAAAAATGCTATACAAAAATTAGTATGTAGTTTTCCTCTCATTTTTATTTTTGGTTCTATATTAGGTAGCATTGGTTTATTCAACCAGTTATAGTAATCCATTTCAAAGAAGCTTAAACAGTAAATAAATGTTCATGTCATATAACATCAAATCCAACTATTCAACTCTAAGAATGATGACATTAGTGACTCAATGAGGTCACCATAAATCCATCATCCTTTCATTTTTATCACCTTGCCATTCTTTGGAGGGCCCAACTATGCTTTGCAGATGGCTACAATATTCCCGAGCATGACATCCAAACATAACAATGGTCAGAGAGATAAAAATTATCTTCCCCTATTAAAGTATAAAGCTCTGTGTTTTTATTTACCTTAGAGCACAAGTTACTAGACATACCCTGGCTTACATGGCAAGACCAAAATAGAAACTGATGAAAGAAATAGGTTCATCATGCGACCTTAGACTAAGGATTTTCTCAAAACTGGGAGAAACTCAAATTTCTCTGAGAGAGGATTATCTAAACAAAATTCTGGCATTTTCATAAAGGTTATCAATAATACCTGTTGGTAAACAATAATGTTCAGGGGTTTGGTAGTTATTACTGGAAGGCATTAATTTATCTTTAGTACCCTGAGCATTGCAAAGTCGCTTCAGTCATGTCCGACTCTGTGCGACCCCATAGATGGCAGCCCACTAGGCTCCCCCGTCCCTAGGATTCTCCAGGCAAGAACACTGGAGTGGGTTGCCATTTCCTTCTCCAATGCATGAAAGTGAAAAGTGAAAGTGAGGTCGCTCAGTCGTGTCCAACTCTTCGTGACCCCATGGACTGCAGCCTACCAGGCTCCTCCGTCCATGAGATTTTCCAGGCGAGAGTACTGGAGTGGGGTGCCATTGCCTTCTCCCACCTTGAGCATTAGCGACCCAATAATTATGTAATAGTATAAAGTTCATATCTATTACTTGTAAACATATTCCTACATCTTTGCAGACACAAGGGTCCCTTTTTTTCCTACCCCAATAACAACCAAAGAGCTGCCGTCAGACTTGCATATATTTTATATAGGCCCAGTCTACTATCAGTATCTGGTTGACCAAGCCAATCTGAACTCTTTCTCATAAATTCTTAGAATAACTGTTAAGTGCAAAATATATTACATTTTAACAAATGTAAATTCAGTAACTACCAAACAATCACTATCATGTAATCATGATATGAAACATTTTCATTTCTCTAAAATGTTCCTTCATGTTCCCTTTTATTTAGTCCCCTCTTCCTCTTCAAATCTTTGACAACCACTGGTGAACTCTGCCGCTTTAGTGATATCTTCTTTAAAATTACACAGATCTCTTTTACATCCAACTTCTTTCATTTTCCACAATATTTATGTGATTCAATCTTAAAACATCTGTCTATTTTATAAGGCTGTTTTCTCATTATTGAGTTGTAACTGTTTTTTAAATTTAAAGGAAACAAGTCTTTCATTAGATGAATGTATTTTGAACATTTTCTCATAGACTGCATGTGCCTTTGTGTTTTGTAAATTAATGGTCTACAGAGTATAAAAGTCTTTTTTTTTCTTTTATGATTCATGGTTTTCACCATCTGAAAAAAAAATAACTACCTATCAACTGTCAAGAAATATTTTCTCTTATGATATATACTAGGAGTTGTACAGTTTCAGCTCATATTTAGGACTATGATAGATTTCAAATTAACACTGGTTGTAAGAGTAAAAATGTAATTTTTAGGTATGGATGTCCAATTTTTTCAGGTCTTCCCAGGTGGTGCTAGTGATAAAGAACCGACCTGCCAATGCAGGAGATGTAAGAGATGTGGGTTCAATCTCTGGGTTGGGAAGATCCCCTGGAAGAGGAAATAGCAAGCCACTCCAGTATCCTTGCCTGGAGAATCCCACGAACAGAGGAGCCTGGAGGGCTATAGTCCATAGGGTTGCTAAGAGTTGGACACGACTGAAGCAAGTTAGCACATATACACATGTCCAATTTTTTCAGCATCACATATTAAAAATAGTATCCTTTTTTCTATTGAAATCTCTTCATATTTTTGCTCAAAATCAACTGTGTATATATGCGGGGGGCTATTTCTGGATCCTATTCTTTCCTATCCTTTTCTATCCTTTTACACATAGCACAGTCTTTACGAACATAGATCTATTGTAAATCTTGGTGTTGAAGAGCATATCTTCCAGTTTGTCTTTTTTTTTTTTTTTTAATCTGTCTAGGCCTTTTGCATTTCTATAAAAATTTTAGAATTATCTTGTCAATTTTAACAAAGATGCCAGCTAAGATTTGGTGAGGGTAGAAAGTGAGTCAACAGATTAACTTATGGAACTGACATCTGAACAACGTTAAATCTTCTGATTCATGAACATGTCCTTATTTAAGTCTTTCTAAATGTCTCTCAGCATTGTATAATTTTCAGTACAATGTACTGAAATTCAATGTACAAGTTTCAATATACAAATCTTGCACATATGCTGTTAAATATTTTCCTAAATATTTCATGTATTTGATGCTATTATAAATTCCCACTTTTTCATCATTACTTAAAACAAAAGGACTTTTTTTTTTTTTCAATTTGTCTATGTCCTGAAACCTTATTACTTTGAGTAGCTTTTTCAAAGTCCTCAGGGTTGTCTTTATAGACAAAAACACCATCTACCAAAAATGACTTCCTTATTTCCAATCTCTAGGCCTTTCAAATTATTTGCCTGCCTCACAGAAGCATAGAACACCTGGTACAATGTTGAGCAAAATAGCGAAAGTGGAAATCCTGACTTTTATAAGACTATATTAAAATTTTCAGTATCCCACCATTAAGTATAATATTCATGGTAGGTACTTTGTAACTATCTCTTATCTGCTTACACCATCTTTCTTATTCCCAGTGTGCTGAAAGCATTCAATGATGTAACCAAAACCACCTGTATGCCCAGTCATGTCTGACTCTTTTGTGGCCTTATGGACACTAGCCACCAGGCTCTCCATGGGATTTTCCAGGCAAGAGTACTGGATTGGGTTGCCATTTCCTTCTCCAGAGGATCTTCATGACCCAGGGATCAAATCTGTGTCTCTGGCATCTTCTGTATGGGCAGGTGGATTCTTCAGCACTGAGCCACATGGGAATCTTCTCAATGATGTAAGGAGACTGAATTTTGTCAATAATCTTTTTCTTTGTATGTTGAGATAATATTATAGCTATTTTATTTTTGTAGAATGAAGACTATAGTTAACAAAATTAATTTTTATAGGTTAACCTTGTATCCTTGGGATGAATCCAACTTGGTCACAAAGTTTTTGGCTTTTTATATATTGTTAGATTTAATTTGCTAAAATTTTATTAGGGGTATTTTGCCTGAGTACATATGGGATATTGACCTGAATGATTTCTTCAGTTTTCCCCAATATTTTTGTTAAAAATTCCATGTGAGTGTGAAGCTAACAAGTGAGCTTCAAAAGAAAGGATGCAAAAACTGAAAATCTAAGGAAGAAATGGGAAATCAGTAATTATAGAGTTATATTTTAATAAGACTCTACCAGTAAAAGAGAGAACAAGTAGAAATATATAGTACAGGAGACTTGAACTACCTTATTAACAATCTTGGTCTGATATTTTAAAACACTCTACCAAGAAAAAACAGAATATACATTACTTTCAAATGCTCATGGAACTCTAGAAAGATCAATTTCAATACACTTAAAAGATTGAAACTATACATGTCATTTGACTATGTGAAATTAAATTGGCACTATTAATAACAAAGATATCTGTAAATTCCTGAATATTTGGCAATTGAACAACAAAATTTTTATTAAATAATGATCAAAGAAAAAATCATTCAAAGAATTCCAAGTTAAATATATGAGAAATTATATTTAACTTAATAGAATGAAAATACAACATATCCATATTTATGGAATGGGGCTTTAACAGTGATCCAAAGGAAATTTATCTTGTTAAATACTTCTATTAGGCAGTAAGTCTCAAATCAATAATATAGGCTTCTGCTTGAGGAAACTAAAACGATCAAAAACAAACAAAAATTAAATTAAACTCACCACTGGTAGAAAGAGAAGAAATAAAGGCAAGATAAGAAATAAACTGAAAACAGAATCACAGTAAGGAAAATAAAGGAAATCAACAAGTAGTATTTTGAAAAAGATCAAGAAAATAGTATTTAAAAATATAGATAGAGAAGACACAAATTACTAGCATCCAGAATAAATGAAGGGAGATTGCAACAGTTTTCATAAATATTAAAAGCATACTAAGGTATTATTAGAATGTATTCTGCCTGTATGTTCTAAAACGTAGATGAAACGGACAGCTTCTTTGAAAGACAGCAATTGCAAAACTCATTCAAGGAGAAATAATTAGCCTGAATAACCCCACATCCAAGAAATTCAGTTAAAAATTTCCTACAAAGCTCCCAATTGCATGTATTTCAAAATAAATGTTCATCACCATCACTATTATTACTAACTTTCCACTGAATTATTCTATAAATATTTACGTAGCATACTTCAATTCAGGGACAGCTTGACTCTAGCTAACTAGTCAATATCTTTTTAAGGCCATCATGACTTGATCAAATATCTTCTCTAATTTGTTGGCTCAGGGGTAATCTTTGTATTCTTATTCATTTAATATACTTTTGATACTCTTTATTTCAATAACTGGTGATATTAGAAATCTGTTTTTTACATATTTTTATCACCTCATAACTCTAAATACTGATCTTACTTTTATTATTTTTTCACTGACATGATTTTTATCTCATTTAACATACTATACCATTGGGCAAAACAATGCACCTTCTACATAAATTGATATATCTACACATGCCAATTGGTATATCTTTTAGTTCCCAGAATTATTTCCATTTCACTATTTAGCATCGTTGAAAATTATGTGAATAAATTCTTTCGACTGCTAGAGAATGAGTCTGGAATACAAACTTGACAAATGCATGGGGACTTCTTCAAAATATGGCTATAATGTTATAGGCATATTAGATGGTGTAAGGCAATAACAAATCTGGAAAAGGCATGTTTAAACGTTGCTAAGTAGTGTTTTTGAAAGGAAACAAATCTGCCTTTAAATTTGATTGAAAATGCTTAACTACTCAATTTCTTCAAGTAGCTTTGTTTGCATATAATTTGGTTTCACTGCTTTGTGATTGTATATTTGCATTTAAATAGATTCATCTTCAAATACTATGCAACATACAATACAAATGTGGGAGAGTGAGGCCACCTTGTAGAAGACATTTTTACTGACCCTATAGTCCAAAATATATATATATATATATATATATATATATATATATATATATATATATCTACTCTCCCCCAAACTCCCTTCCTATTAGAAAGTCTACCTTTTGTTGGAAGCTCATCCCAGGGATGGGGGAGCCTGGTGGGCTGCCATCTATGGGGTCTCACAGAGTCGGACACAACTGAAGCGACTTAGCAGCAGCAGCAGCTCGACTATACCAGGAGGTAGGTGAGAGGACTCAGCCATAATCTAATCAGTGAAATCTTAACCTCCTGGCCAGAGCAATTAATTCAATAATACATACTTGAATTAAATATATTCAAATTTGAGTGAAGCTCAAGAAATAATTCCCACAGACATTCTCCCTTTCCTCTTGAAATAAATTAACATAAACTGTTGATAATCACCTTCAGATGAAAAGGAGACAGTCTACTGATAAAAGAGGCAATATCTAAAAAACCAAAAAGGGAAATGAACACCCTGGTCATATAAAATGAATGTTTCATTAAGCTGTATCTGACAATGGGCTCTAAAAATGAATTTTAACATGCTGCAAGAAAACTGCATTTTGCTTAAGCAATATGTGGCTTGAATTGCTCTTCACACACTAGTAATTTAATATGAATTTTCCCAAATGAGAGTATGTATGGTATGCGGATATATATATAATAGTCAGATATACAAAATAATGTTTTGATTTACATTCCTGACTATATACAAATAGTATAAAGTGCAGCATCATTGAACATGGCATTAGAAAGACTGCCACTTTTTTATTTACCTGTAAATAAAAAAGCAGTGTGAATCACTTTAGTCCAACAATGAAGCTAAGTTGTAGCTGTGTCATGGACAATCTCCTTAATTTTAAAAACTGAGTAGGGAATTTTTGTCTGGATTATGAGAAAATTTGAGAAAGTAATTAAAAATATAAGTTTAAGGGCCTTGCCTCTGGTGCTTCACTGTTTGCATGTTATTATTTGAATTGTGGGAGTAAAGAGCAAATTATTATTAATAATATATGTGCAGTATAATATGGCTGAAATGTAGAACATGGACTAGAAAAGGAGAGGTAAATTTCCAAAATATACAAATATACAGTTTAATAACAAACAAAATAAAAACCCCTAAATTACCCAATCAAAATACGAATACAAGACCTATATAAATATTTCTGTAAAGAAGACATACAGATGACCAACAGGAGCATGAAAAGGGCATAATTGCTAATTATTGAGAAATGAACATCAAAACTATGGTGAGGTACCCCCTTACACCAGTCAGAATGGCCATCATTAAAAAGTCTGCAAATAAATGCTGGAGAGGGTATGGAGAAAAAAGAACTCTCCTACACTATTGGTGGAATGTAAATCAGTTACAGCCCCTGTGGAAAACAATATGGAGGTTCCTTTAAAATCTAAAAATAGAGCTACAATATGATCCTTCAATCCACTCCTGGACATGTAACTGGAGAAAATCATAATTCAAAAAGATATATGCTCTCCAACATTCATAGCAGCACTATTTTAAACAGTCAGCACATGGAAATAACTTAAATATGCATTGACAGATGAATGGATAAAGAAGATATAGTATGAATTTATAATATATTGAAAATTACTAATAACACAATGGAATATTACTCAGCCATAAAAAAATGAAATAATGCCATTTGCAGTGTTTTGGGTGAATACAGATATTATATCGTGCTATGTGAAGTATAAAGAAACAAATATTGTATGATGTTGCTGATATGTGAAATCTATTATATGATACAAATGAACTTATTAACAAAACAGAAACAGACTCAAAGATATAGAGGACTTGTGGTTGCTAAGGGGAAAGGGCATGGGGGAGGGATGAATTGGGAATTTGGGATTGGCAGATATAAAATATTATATGTAGAATGGACAAACAATAAGGTCCTATTGTATAGCACAGGGAACTATATTCAGCATCCTATAGTATAAAGTGGAAAAGAATATAAAGAAAGTACACATATTAAAAAAATATATATATATATGTAACTGAATCACTTTGCTATACAACATAAATTAATACAATTTATTAAATCAACTATACTGGAATGAAATAAACTTTAAAAAAAGAAAAGGAGAGGCAGAGGCATAAGATAAAGCAAATTAAGTTTCCGGATTTTTATTTCCACAGATCTTTTCCTATACCAGGTGTATCGTACATGTATGTAGAGGATCATATGCTTCTATAAAATTACCAATGCTAAAATATTTAGTCAGGGTCATTTAAGAACACTATCTTGTGCAATGTCAATTTTCCTATACTTTCTATAATGGAGGATGCATGGAAAGGCCACAACTGTTTTGCGGTACAGCTAATATCCAGGTAGACTGAGGGTGACAGACATTATGTAAGGATTTAGGAGGGTGGTTGGTGTGGCTATGTAAGAATCAGTAGCACATAAATGTTTCTTGAATTCAAGAAAGCCTGACAACTCCCCAAATATTTGCAAATTAAAAGAAAGTGCCTAAAATTAAAATTGGAAATAGCATCATTGAAGAAGTATGGAGCAGGTACTCAGGGGAAATAAAATAGAAATTGGCAGTGGTGTGGAGGTTACTGGAGGTCAGTTTCAAGTGGAGACTTGATAGAATGATCTCAAAATAAAAAACAAAAAATGAGAGGCAATTAGATCTGACCAATAAGAAATTAATTAAAAATAATTATTTCAACAGAGTTCAAGAAGAAATCAAGTGACAATAAGACAAGGAAGTTACAGTAAGAGCTGTAACAAGAAAACTGGGCAACTTTATAAATACTTTATTGAAATGCAGATATGTAATAGCACATGGAAAATAAATGCAAAAAAACAAAATGGCTGTCTGGGGAGGCCTTACAAATAGCTGTGAAAAGAAGAGAAGCTAAAAGCAAAGGAGAAAGGGAAAGATACAAGCTTCTGAATGCAGAGTTCCAAAGAAGAGATAAGAAAGCCTTCCTCAGCGATCAATGCAAGAAATAGAGGAAAACAACAGAATGGGAAAGACTACAGATCTCTTCAAGAAAATGAGAGATACCAAAGGAATATTTCATGCAAAGACGGGCTCAATAAAGGACAGAAATGGTATGGACCTAACAGAAGCAGAAGATATTAACAAGAGGTGGCAAGAATACACAGAAGAACTGTACAAAAATGATCTTCATGACCCAGATAATCACCATGGTGTGATCACTGACCCAGAGCCAGACATACTGGAATGTGAAGTCAAGTGGGCCTTAGAAAGCATCACTAGAACAAAGCTAGTGGAGGTGATGGAATTCCAGTTGAGCTATTCCAAATCCTGAAAGATGATGCTGTGAAAGTGCTGCACTCAATATGCCAGCAAATTTGGAAAACTCAGCAGTGGCCACAGGACTGGAAAAGGTCAGTTTTCATTCCAATCCCAAAGAAAGGCAATGCCAAAGAATGCTCAAACTACCACACAATTGCACTCATCTCACACACTAGTAAAGTAATGCTCAAAATTCTCCAAGCCAGGCTTCAGCAATATGTGAACTGTGAACTTCCTGATGTTCAAGCTGGATTTAGAAAAGGCAGAGGAACCAGAGATCAAATTGCCAACATTCGCTGGATCATCAAAAAAGCAAGAGAGTTCCAGAAAAACATCTATTTCTTCTTTATTGACTATGCCAAAGCCTTTGACTGTGTGGATCACAATAAACTGGAAAATTCTTCAGGAGATGAGAATACCAGACCACCTGACTGGCCTCTTGAGAAACCTATATGCAGGTCAGGAAACAACAGTTAGAACAGGACATGGAACAAGAGACTGGTTCCAAATTGGAAAAGGAGTACGTCAAGGCTGTAAATTGTCACTCTGCTTATCTAACTTATATGCAGAGTACATCATGAGAAACGCTGGGCTGGAAGAAGCACAAGCTGAAATCAAGATTGCCGGGAGAAATATCAATAACCTCAGATA
The DNA here is from genome assembly GCF_032452875.1 of Bos javanicus. Taxonomy (NCBI): domain Eukaryota; kingdom Metazoa; phylum Chordata; class Mammalia; order Artiodactyla; family Bovidae; genus Bos; species Bos javanicus. The sequence continues at coordinate 14,517,848 of NC_083875.1, read as the reverse complement.
TGCAGCTGACACCACCCTTATGGCAGAAAATGAAGAGAAACCAAAGAGCCTCTTGATGAAATTGAAAGAGGAGAGTGAAAAAGTTGGCTTGAAGCTCAACATTCAGAAAATGAAGAACATGGCATCTGGTCCCATCACTTCATGGGAAATAGATGGGGAAACAGTGGAAACAGTGTCAGACTTTATTTTTCTGGGCTCCAAAATCACTGCAGATGGTGATTGCAGCCATGAAATTAAAAGATGCTTACTCCTTGGAAGGAAAGTTATGACCAATGTAGATAGCATATTCAAAAGCAGAGACATTACTTTGCCCACAAAGTTCTATCTATTCAAGTCTATGGTTTTTCCGGTAGTCATGTATGGATGTGAGAGTTGGACTGTGAAGAAAGCTGAGCGCTGAAGAATTGATGCTTTTGAAAGGTGGTGTTGGAGAAGACTCTTGAGAGTCCCTTGGATTGCAAGCAGATTGAACCAGTCCATCCTAAAGGAGTTCAGTTCTGGATGTTCATTGGAAGGACTGATGCTGAGGCTGAAACTCCAGTACTTTGGCCACCTCATGTGAAGAGTTGACACACTGGAAGAGACTCTGATGCTGGGAGGGATTGGGGGCAGGAGGAGAAGGTGACAACAGAGGATGAGATGGCTGGATGGCATCACCGACTTGATGGACATGAGTTTGAGTGAACTCCGGGAGTTGGTGATGGACAGGGAGGCCTGGTGTGCTGCAATTCATTGGGTCGCAAAGAGTCAGACATGACTGAGCAACTGAACTGAATAGCACTAGGATGACTTCCAAAATGTAATCCTAGATTTAAATATTCTACACACACACATTCTCTCTCAAGTAATATAGACCATTACCTTGTATAACATATGTATACACAATTAATATAAGGTAAATGTAATTACCTTATATCCAGGTAAAAACCAAAGCAATACTAATCAGAATATGTTTAAAAAACAAACAAAAAAGCTTAAGGGAATAAACATTTACAGGTAGGTTGTACATGCACTAGTGCAATGTTAGGGTTTTGTATACTGTAGCTTTTTATAAAATTGTTTTTATATATTACATTTATTTGCTTGAAGGAAGTGAAAAATGAAAATATAGAAGGTAAATTGCAATAGTTAATTTTTCAAGCCTATTGAAAGCTAGGTAAGATATGTAGATTTTCTGTGGTTTGTTTTTTTAAACTTTTTGATGTGGACCATTTATTAAAATTGTATTGAATTGGTTACAATTCTGCTTCTGTTTCACGTTTTTGTTTTTGTTTTTTTTTTGGCCATGAGGCATGTGAGATCTTAGCTCCCCAAACAGAGATCGAACCTGAACTCCCTGCATTCAAGGGCAAGCCACTAGACCCCAGGAAAGTCCTAGCAAAGACAATGGACCTAAACACCCATGGTCTACTTGCTCTACAAACAATTTTTATTTCAAAACTGCATTTAACATATGAAAAATAATTACTAGGTGTATATTTACTAGTATCTATTTCTCCATCACAATCTAAACAAGAAATAGAATCCCTTTTCAAAAAGGTTTTCCTTTCACATTTCTCTACTTCTGAAAAAAGATACATTTTTGCCACATTTACAAAATACAGAATAAGGAGACTGTTTTGAAGTTGTGATATTTTATTCATAGAAGATGTGACAAGAAACAGTTTTATTCCACCCTATCTTCCACTGGTACAGTGCCAGCACATTCGGAAATGGTGCATTTATTAGTATTTCCATTACAGCTGCTGTCAGTTTGGAAAACATTACTTTTGTCTAAATACACAGCTTGCAGATTTTGAATCATCATTTATGGAAATAAAACACATGGTCCCAGGCTTAATGCTATGTTGCATATTATCTGAGCACTCTGCTGCTGCCGCTGCTGCTGCTAAGTTACTTCAGTCGTGTCCGACTCTGTGCGACCCCATAGACGGCAGCCCACCAGGCTCCCCCGTCCCTGGGATTCTCCAGGCAAGAACACTGGAGTGGGTTGCCATGTCCTTCTCCAATGCATGAAAGTGAAAAGTGAAAGTGAAAGTGAAGTGCTCAGTCGTGTCCGACTCTTAGCAACCCCATGGACTGCAGCCTACCAGGCTCCTCCGTCCATGGGATTTTCCAGAAGAGTACCGGAGTGGGGTGCCATTGCCCTTGGTTCTAAGATTTTTGGAGTGTGGTTAATTCATTTTTTGCTTAGTAAGCGAAATGCTTCAAGACTTTCACAGGCAGGGATACACTAGACAGTGCTATTGCAAAGCTGAGGCAAGGAGAGGCCACAGGAATCATTACTAACATGGGAGACATTTATTCTCAAGGGGACTGAATGGAAATCAAAAAGCTAAACAATTGTGATAACACCACGACCAGGAAGCTGCGTGGGCCATAGAATCAAAGAAAGCACTGTCTCCTTTCACTGGCTATTGGCAAATTATATAACTTCTACAAAGCAAAGATGGCATTATAATGCTGCTTTTGTAGTATTTTCTGACTTCTGTGAAGATTAAATAGTAATTACAAATAAAATATTTTGTATTTTACCAGATCCATTATTAACAATAAATATTAACTGTTTCTATCATCTACAGTAAACCTTCAATGAAGATAAATGGATTCTGAGACCAGAACAAGAAGGGAAAATGGTCTATCAAGTATTTAAAATATTCTACACTCAACTGTGAGATCTCTAGGAATTTGGGAAGACCTAATAGGGAGTACACTTAACACCCATTGATAAACTTGGATAAAGTCTTAGTAGTTACTGTTGTGGTAAATGAATGGTTACACTAAATTATACCTAGGATTCCCAAGGATTATTTTTAGCTTATCCACTGAATGATGGATATACTAATGGTATATTTTTCCTTTTCATTTACTTACATGTTCTTTAGTCAAAAGTTTTTGTGAAGATTTAAGGTTGCCAATGCACTCATTTTACATGCTAGCAAGGTTATGCTCAACCAGTTGTACAAGCTAGATTTAGGAAAGACTGAGGAATCAGAGGTCAAGTTGCCAACATCCACTGGATCATAGAAAAAGCAAGATAATTGAAAAAAAAAATCTACTTCTGCTTTACTGACTACACTAAAGCCATTGGCTATGTGGATCACAACAAGCTTGGAAATTTGACTGTGTGGATCACAAACACTTGTGGAAAATTCTTAAAGAGATGGGAACACCAGACCACCTCACTTGCCTCCTGAAAAACCTGTATGCAGGTCAAGAAGAAACAGAACTGGAGGTGGAACAATGGACTGGTTCAAAATTGGGAAAAGAGTATGTCAAGGCTGTATATTGTCACCCTCCTTATTTGCAGAGTACATCAGGTGAAATGCTGGGCTGAATGAAATACAAGTTGGAATCAAGATTGCCAGGAGAAGTATCATTAACCTCAGATATGACATGATACCACCATATGATACCACTGTAATAGCAGAAAGTGAAGAGGAACTAAACAGCATCATGATAAGGGTGAAAGAGCAAAGTGAAAATCCTGGTTTGAAAATCAGCATTAAAAAAACTAAACTCAAAATGGATTAAAGATCTAAACCAGAAACTATTAAAGATTAAACTATTAAACTATTAAAGATTAAGACCAGAAACTATAAAACTATAAAACTCCTAGAGGAGAACATAGGCAAACACTCTCCGACATACATCACAGCAGGATCCTCTATGACCCACCTCCCAGAATATTGGAAATAAAAGCAAAAATAAACAAATGGGACCTAATTAACCTTAAAAGCTTCTGCACATCAAAGGAAACTATTAGCAAGGTGAAAAGACAGCCTTCAGAATGGGAGAAAATAATAGCAAATGAAGCAACTGACAAACAACTAATCTCAAAAATATACAAGCAACTCCTACAGCTCAACTCCAGAAAAATAAATGACCCAATCAAAAAATGGGCCAAAGAACTAAATAGACATTTCTCCAAAGAAGACATACAGATGGCTAACAAACACATGAAAAGATGCTCAACATCACTCATTATCAGAGAAATGCAAATCAAAACCACTATGAGGTACCATTTCACACCAGTCAGAATGGCTGCGATCCAAAAGTCTACAAGTAATAAATGCTGGAGAGGGTGTGGAGAAAAGGGAACCCTCTTACACTGTTGGTGGGAATGCAAACTAGTATAGCCACTATGGAGAACAGTGTGGAGATTCCTTAAAAAACTGGAAATAGAACTGCCTTATGATCCAGCAATCCCACTGCTGGGCATACACACTGAGGAAACCAGAAGGGAAAGAGACACGTGTACCCCAATGTTCATCACAGCACTGTTTATAATAGCCAGGACATGGAAGCAACCTAGATGCCCATCAGCGGATGAATGGATAAGAAAGCTGTGGTACATATACACAATGGAGTATTACTCAGCAATTAAAAAGAATACATTTGAATCAGTTCTAATGAGATGGATGAAACTGGAGCCTATTATACAGAGTGAAGTAAGCCAGAAGGAAAAACACCAATACAGTATACTAACGCATATATATGGAATTTAGAAAGATGGTAACAATAACCCTGTGAACGAGACAGCAAAAGAGATACTGATGTATAGAATAGTCTTATGGACTCTGTGGGAGAGGGAGAGGGTGGGAAGATTTGGGAGAATGGCATTGAAACATGTAAAATATCATGCATGAAACGAGATGCCAGTCCAGGTTCAATGCACGATACTGGACGCTTGGGGCTAGTGCACTGGGACGACCCAGAGGGATGGTATGGGGAGGGAGGAGGGAGGAGGGTTCAGGATGGGGAACACATGTATACCTGTGGTGGATTCATTTTGAAATTTGGCAAAACTAATACAATTATGTAAAGTTTAAAAATTAAATAAAATTAAAAAAAAAATAAAACTAAGATCATGGCATCCAATTCCATCACTTCATGGTCAACAGATGAAGAAAAAGTGGAAATAGTGACAGATTTTATTTTCTTGGGCTCCAAAATCACAGTAGATGGTGACTGCTGCCATGAAATTAAAAGACACTTGTTCGTTGGAAAAAGAGCTATGACAAACTTAGACAGCATATTAAAAAGCAGAGACATCACTTTGCTGACAAAGGTCCACCTAGTCAAAGCTATTGTTTTTCCAGTAGTCATATACAGATGTTAGAGTTGGACCATAAAGAAGGCTGAGTGCTGAAAATTAATGCTTTCAAATTGTGGTGCTGAAGAAGATTCTTAAGAGTTCCTTGGACTTCAAGGAGATCAAACCAGTTAATCCATGAGATGGTTGGATGGCATCGCCAACTTAAAGGACATGAGTCTGAATAAACTCCAGCAGATAGTGAAGAACAGGGAAGCCAGACGTGCTGCAGTCCAGGGGGTTGCAAAGAGTCAGATGTGACTTAGCGACTGAACAATAAAGGATGACAATAATTGAGTGAAATACATGTGATATGTTCTAAATACTAATGATAATATTTATAATCATCTGCTGATAAAAGACCTCAGGATCTCAGGTTTTATTTCTCTAAAAATCATAATTACAAACTATTTTCCATCTAAGAATAGATGATAAATCTCAAAATACTCTCTCAATGTTTAAAAATTAAGGGTCTCATTATGTGTAGCTTTGCATTTTTCTATATTGAGAAAAGTGTAGCTGAATCTGGCAATTTAGGCCTGTCAATTCATTTAACAGAAACAATCTTTCCAAAGCCAATTTAATTGCTAACATTTTTATTATTTATAATTTCATTTAATTTTCTCATCTCCAGTATGGTATAGGTCAATAGCAAATACTTACAGAACTGTTTATGAGGAATGAAGAGCAGATATCAGTGCCTGATAGTAATTTAAGTAAATCTGAGTTATTCTTACTGGTAGAGGTACCAGAGTAAATATTAAGTTGTGACCTCCTAAAAATTATACCTATAAAAGTAGATATAGACCAGTTCTATAAGAGCTGCAGTAAAGAAAAAAATGAGGGGGCTGACAAGAGAAACAGGTATAAATATATCTGAATAAATGCTTTTGAATCTTAGTTCCTTTATTAGGTAGAGACATTTAGAACATTTAGTTCTTCAAATTTTAAACTATTATGGATTTCATAATGAATTTGTAATGCAGGGGATTATTTGCCTAGACTATGAAAAATATCCAAAATATCATTTAAGTTACAGTATTTGAACATCAAATGCAGTTGAATTTGAACTCCATGTACTAGGCAAATCACATAAAGACCTTCCTTGCATGTATCATTTCTGACTCAGTCTAATAGCTTGAACCTCATGAATCCTCACCCTTATATAAACTGTTAGCATCCTCATACAAAATTTCTGGTTTCAGTAGTGTCATTCCAAACTAACAAAAGCATATGATTTACTCTCATTTCTTTCCAGGTAAAAGAATTTTGCTGTGAACAATATAAAATAGTTTATAAAACTCTAAAGCAAAAGCAAAATATTACAAATGATTTATTTCTTTCTCTAGCTCCAGCATCCCCATCTGACGTTCTTACCTCTTGTTTAAATGTCTGCACATGCTTTCCCTGAAATACTATAAAGAAGACTTGATCAATTCCCACCTTAAATTTAGAAAAGTTCTATTTACTTTGACTTTTTCTACAAGTTAAAAATATTTATCTCAATATCAGCTATGTTTGTCTCTTCTTTTTTCCAATAATATCCACCTTTCATAAAGACACAAATTTACCTACTTACTGTGTAGATAACATTTTTGCCAATTTGTTAGCCCCAAAGATGAATGTTTTCCAAATGAAAGTGAACAATCCTGTATTCCTCACCTCCTTGAAAGGTGAACTGTGTGTCTTTTATGTAGGACGTAATATTAAATAGGTGATATCTGTCCTAGGCAGCCTTGCTTTCTTCTCGAATTTCATGACTTCTTTTGACAACTCCTCAGTAACCACCTTTTGGCTGTTTTTTAAATTGTTAAGTCTATATGTATTAGCTCATCCTTCTCAATGTTACTTGCAGACACACAAAGAATATTCATGTTCTATGTTGAATCAAGAACTAAAGTATCTAACCTTGGAATTTCAGAAAACGTGAACTAAAGTAGGGAAGGTCTTTGGAAGCCTTATAATAGATATAGCATCCATTTCCTTTTCATACCAAAAATCTCAACCGTAAAGAGTACAGATCTCAGCTATAACAACAGACTGTATAACCTTATAAACTGACCTCAGTTATTATAAAAGATCTGATTTCAATTCCCAATTAATTCATTGAAACGGGGTAGCCCTAAGAATGGTATGCTAAGTCGCTTCAGTCGTGTCCGACTCTGTGTGACCCCATAGACGGCAGCCCACCAGGCTCCCCTGTCCCTGGGATTCTCCAGGCAAGAACACTGGAGTGGGTTGCCATTTCCTTCTCCAATGCATGCAAGTGAAAAGTGAAAGTGAAGTCGCTCAGTCATATCCAACTCTTAGCGACCCCATAGACTTCAGCCTACCAGGCTCCTCCGTCCATGGGATTTTCCAGGCGAGAGTACTGGAGTGGGGTGCCATTGCCTTCTCTGAAGAATGGTATACTCTTCTCTAGATCTCAGTTTCCTTTTTCATAAAATTGATTGAAGATTCAATGAGATAATGTATAATACATGCTTAGAATTATGATATAAGAATAAATGATCAATGGACAGCCACTTCAAAGATAATAATAATATAGATAATAAAGTGATAATAATTATGATGTAAATTTTCTTTTGATCACTATTACCCTACATTTCTATTTACTTATAATTAGTAAAAAAAAAAAAAAAAAGATGTTATTATTAACTTTCTTGTATTTCTTATCCATTTTTCATCTAAATCACTCAGATTCTACTTTTACCTTCTTGTTTCACTGTGTTGTATATATTCATGGAGGCTCCATCAAATCTTTGGAAGAATGAGACAATACATACAAGAGAATGCTTATATGACTATATTTGTAAAATGGAAATTGAAAGTGAAAGTTGCTCAGTCGTGTGACTCTTTGTGACCCCATGGAATAGTCCATGGAATTTTCCAAGCCAGAATACTGGAGTGGGTAGCCACTCCCTTCTCCAATGGATCTTCCCAACCCAGGTCTCCTGCACTATAATATGGAATTATATATAAAGTAAAATAACACTGACCTTAGGGTCACTTGGAGAAGGAAATGGCAACCCACTCTAGTATGCATGCCTGGAAAATCCCATGGACCGAGGAGCATGGTGGGCTACAATCCATGGGGTCGCAAAGAGTCAGACACGACTGAGCAACTTCTGTGTGTGTTAGGGTCACTTACACCTTTATGAATAGGTACAATAGATATTTCCCTAATCTATTCAACACATTTCTTTTTCTAAATTTGTTATTGAGTACTGAATAATTACTAAGTATTTGTTGGTCTTGAAAGTGCAAATCAGAGAAATCCTGTATGAAAGCTTCTTTTGTCTTCTGTCCCAAAAACCTAAATTTTGAAATAGGTTACTATAAAAAATATAGGCTATATCATAGACTTTTATACAACATTATTGTTGGAAATAGAATGACTACTTTAATGTTATCCACAAAACAATAATTTTCTCTAGAAATTCACCATCACTGATCTGTCCAGGCTTGCCTCAAAGATTACAGAAGTTTACTACCTCCAGAACCAGTTCACAAATATCCTGCTCTGATAACTGAAAATTACTTCCTCTCAATAAGTGTAAAATCTGTTTCCCTGTACCTACCAATGTGAGGTATTAGTTCTGCTCTCTAGAGTTCTACAGTACAAGTCTAATCCATCTTCCACATGACAGCCCTTCACATATCTGAAGACAGCGTGCACTACTCCTCTAAATCCTTAATCTATATATTCCTGTGGTTCAACTATATTTTTGTCAATTCTAGTTTTTCCTTCTTGACACCCCATGTGGTTATTTTCTGTTGCACTTTAGCTTCATTTGTCAATTATTAGTTTCAAGACACTCTTGGAATAATCCTCCACTGAATGAGCATAATATCAAATACGGATGGTAAAAATGTTGAAAAAAAATTTTTTTAATCAATTGTAACTTTCTAATGCTTTACTATCTGTTACAAATAGTTCCAAATTTTGTGGTTTAACACAAAGCTCATTTTATTAAGTTTCTGAATTCTTGCAAGAAATTCAGACAGGGCACGAAAGAGTGGCTTACCTCTGCTCCATAATGCCAAAGCCTCAGCTGGAAGAACTACAAATCGGGTGACACAAATGAATGGGGCCTGAGACAATATGAAGGCTTCTTAACCAATACGTATCTGTGCTCAGGCTGGGATAACTCAGACTTCAGTTCCCATGTGGTCTCTCCATGTGGCTTGAATTCCTTAGAGCCTAGAAGTTGATTTCTTAAGGGAACTTGTAAAAAGCACTCAGGGGGAAAAAAAAAAAAAAACAAGGCAGGGCTTCCCTGATGGTGAAGAACCTGTCTGCCAGTGCAGGAGACATGGGTTCCATCCCTGGTCTAGGAAGATCCAACATGCCGTGCAGCAACTAAGCCTGTGGGCCACAACCATTGAGCCTGCCTTTAGAATCCAGGAACCACAACCACTGAGCCCACGAGCCCTAGAACCCAGGCTCCAGAACAAGAGAAGCCACTGCACTGAGAAACATGCATGCGGAAACTAGAGAGTAGCCCCACTCCCTATAACTAGAGAAAAGCTCTTGTAGCAACAAAGACCTGGCACAGCCAAAATAAACAAAATTAAAAAAACAAAGGGCTCTACCCAAACATAAGGTTGGAGGACTGGGTAAAAGGGAATTATAAGCAAAGGAGAGGGATAAATAAGGGTGCTCCATGCCACCCCAATTTGGAAGAAATTTTCATTACCCTTGGGCAGACTGTAGGTCTCCAATGTAATACGGTCATTTTTATCTTTACTGTACATGTGGTGTACATTTGTTGAACTTAAGAATGTATCCATGAAAACTCTAAAACACACACACAAAAACAAAAAAGAGAACCAAAATCCTCTGCCCAGAATACAAAAAAAAAAAAAAAAGAAAGAAAAAAAAGCAAGGCAGAAGCGTAAAGATTTCTTCTGACTGTCCTCAAAATATGTGCAGATGACTTTGAGGCGACCCAAGTTGGAAATATTACAATAGACACTCCCATAGAAAGGGGGAAAGAAAAGGTCCACAGCAGCGTAACTCCAGAGCAGCTCTGCAGTCTAACTGGACATATATGTTTCCAGTTCTAAAGACCTCCACAATTCCCACTGCCTTCATCACTGGGTGCAAGCTGATACAAATTCGTTTAAAAAATTCAGGATATCTTATGTATCAATTTATTAATCCACTCCATTAGAAGAAAACCAGATTCACAAATCTCATTATAATAACTTTTCTCAGTCTTGGCCTTCTTATGAGACAATTGTGGGACAACACCCTTAAGAATGAACAGAAAACTATTTTTAACAAGGAGTGTGTCAGAGGCACATATAAAAGAAACTTAAACTTTCTGCCTTCTGAAAGAACCTACAAAGTATCACTTTAAATTTTTTGGAGCGCTAAACAAAGAGATTTTCAATCACATCCTGGCTTTATTTTAACTCTGATGCCATATTTTCCTGACAATATTGTAGATTTGATACTTTCCCTGAAGTCCTTTATAATTTTTACATCTTTGGCATTCTGCAGAGGCTGTGAATAAATAGGATTTTTTTCCCCCAAAACTTCACCATGCCTTGTCTCAATACTGTTTTCTAAAGTTTGCCCTAAACTGAACAACACCTTTTTAGCTGATTTCTATCTTTTCTGTAGATCTGTGCTTTTTTTTATTACAATTGTTTTTACTTTTCAAAACAACATTTGTGTATGCTCATGGTTGAGACATTTCATGCCATGTCAAAAATTCTACAAATATTCCCAAAGGCAGCTTTATTAATATTATTAAACATTTCCTTAATAAAATACTATATACAATTTACAACAAAGAACTAAAACAAGCAAGATTAATTAACACAAATATTTGTTATAGGTACAATAGGAAATAATTTTTCAGTCTTTTCTTCATGTTCACTTATTTACTTATATTGGAATATAGCTATCTTACATTGTTTTGTTAGTTTCTGCTATGCAGCAAAGTGAATCAGCCATATGTGTACATGTATCTTCTCTTTTTTGGATTTCCTTCCCACTTAGTTCACCACAGAGCACTGAGTAGAGTTCCCTGTGGTATACAGTAGGTTCTTATTAGTTATCTATTTTATATATAGTAGTGTATATATTCCCTGGAGGAGGGCATGGCAACCCATTCCAGTATTCTTGCCTGGAGCATCCCCATGGACAGAGGAGCCTGCTGGCTACAGTCCACGGGGTCACAAAGAGTCAGACACGACAGACTGACTAAGCACAGCACAGTGTATATATTGGCATATATGTCAATCCTAATCTCCCAGCTTATCCGACCCCCTTCCCTCTCGGTAACCATACTTTTGTTCTCCACATCTGTGTCTCTATTTCTGCCTTGCAAATAAGCTCATCTCCACTATTTTTCCTAGATTCTGTATGTATCCATTAATATACTATTCTGTTCTTCACTTTCTAACTTACTTCACTCTGTATGAGGTCCATCTGCATCTCTGCAAATGACAATTTCTTTCCTTTTCACAGTTGAGTAATATTCCAATGTATATATTAATCCATTCCTCTATTGATGGACAGGTTGCTTCCATGGCAATGTTAAATAATGTTGAATTTACAATTTGTATGGAAATACAAAAGACCCTGAATAGCCAAAACAATCTTGAGAAATAAAAATAGAGCTGGAGGAATCAGGTGCCTTGACTTCAGACTATACTACAAAGCTACAGTAATCAGGACAGAATGACACTGGCACAAAAACAGAAATATAGATTAATGAAACATAATAGAAAATCCCAACAATAAATCCATACATCTAAAGTCACCTAATGTATGACAAAGGAGGGAAAAATATACAGTGGAGAAAAGAAAATCTTTTTAAAAAGTTCTGCTTGGAAAACTGAACTGTTAACGGGAAAAAAAATGAAATTAGAACTCTACCTAACATCATATACAAAAATAAACTCAAAATAAATTAGAGACCAAAATATAATTCCAAACACTATTAATATCTTACAGGAAAACACAGGCAGAACACTCTTTAACATAAATCACAGCAAGATCTTTCCTGACTCAATTCTGAAAGTAATAAAAATTAACAAAGGAGTCTAATTAAATTTAAAAGTTTTGCATAGCAAAGGAAGCCATAAACAATAAACAAAGACAAACCTCACAATGGGAGAAAATATTTGCAAATGAAGAAATTGAGAAGGGATTAATCTCCAACATATACAGCCCATCAACAGAAAACTGGATTAAAGATTTACTGAGCATGACCCCACCCATCAAAACAACACCCAGTTTCCCCTCAGTCAGTCTATCCTATCAGAAAGCTTCCATAAGCCTCTGATCTTTCTCCATCAGAGGACAGACAAACTGAAAACCAAGATCACAGAAAACTAAGCAATCTAATCACATGGACCACAGCCTTGTCTAACTCAATAAAACTATGAGCCATGCTGTGTAGGGTCATCCAAGACAGATGGGTCATGGTGGAGAGTTCTGACAAAATGTGGTCCACTGGAGAAGGGAATGGCAAGCCACTTCAGTATTCTTGCTTGAGAACCCCATGAACAGTATGAAAAGGCAAAAAGATAGGACATTGAAAGATGAACTCCCCAGGTTGGTAGGTGCCCAATATGCTACTGGAGATCAGTGGAGAAATAAATCCAGAAAGAATGAAAAAACAGAGCCAAAGAAAAAAACAACAGCCAATTGTGGATATGACTGGGGATGGAAGCCAGGTTGATGCTGTAAAGAGCAATATTGCCTAGGAACCTAGGCAAATTGGAAGTGGTCAAACAGGAGATGGAAAGAGTAAACATCGACATTCTAGGAATCAGAGAACTAAAATGGACGGGAATGGGTGAATTTAATTCAGATGACCATTATATCTAATACTGTGGGCAGGAATCCCTTAGAAGAAATGGAGTAGCCATCATAGTCAACAAGAGAGTTTGAAATACAGTACTTGGATACAATCTCAAAAATGACAGAATGATCTCTGTTCGTTTCCAAGGCAAACCATACAATATCACATCCAAATCTATGCCCTGACCAATAATGCTGAAGAAGCTAAAGTTGAAAGGTTCTATGAAGACCTACAAGAACTTCTAGAACTAACACCCAAAAAAAAGATGTCTTTTTCATTATAGGGGGCTGGAATGCAAAAGTAAAAAGTCAAGAAACACCTGGAGTAACAGGCAAATTTGGCCTTGGAGTACAGAATGAAGCAGATCAAAAAGAGTTTTGCCAAGAGAACACACTGGTTATAGAAAACACCCTCTTCCAAAAACACAAGAGAAAAATACACATGGACATCACCAAATGATCAACATAAAAATCAGATTGGTTATATTCTTTGCTGCCAAAGATGGAGAAGCTCATACAGTCAGCAAAAACAAGACTAGGAGGTGACTGCATCAGATCATGGACTCCTTAATGCCAAATTCAGACAAAAATTGAAGAAAGCAGGGTAAACCACTTGACCATTCAGGTATGACCTAAATAAAATCCCTAACAATTATACAGTGGAAGTGAGAAATAGATTTAAGGGACTATATCTGATAGACAGAGTGCCTGAGGCACTATGAATGGAGGTTTATGACATTGTACAGAAGACAGGGAGCAAGACCATCCCGAAGAAAAGAAATGCAAAAAAGCAAAATGGCTGTCTGGTAAGGCCTTACAAATAGCTGTGAAAAGAAGAGAAGTAAAAGGCAAAGGATAAAAGGAAAGATATGCCCAGTTAAAAGCAGAGTTCCAAAGACTAGCAAGGGAAGATAAGAAAGCCTTCCTCAGTGATCAATGCAAAGAAATAGAGGAAAACAATAGAACGGGAAAGACTTGAGATCTCTTGAAGAAAATTAGAGATACCAAGGGAACATTTCATGCAAAGATGGGCTCAATAAAGAACAGAAATGGTATGGGCCTAACAGAAGCAGAAGATATTAAGAAGAGGTGGCAAGAATACACAGAAGAATTGTACAAAAACATCTTCAAAACCCAGATAATTATGATGGTGTGATCACTCACCTAGAGCCAGACATCCTGAAATGTGAAGTCAAGTGGGCCTTAGAAAGCATCACTATGAACAAAGTAGTGGAGGTGATGGAATTCCAGTTGAGCTATTTCAAATCCTGAAAGATGATGCTGTGAAAGTGCTGCACCCAATATGCCAGCAAATTTGAAAAAGTCAGCAGTGGCCAGAAGACTGGAACAGGTCCATTTTCATTCCAATCCCAAACAAAGGCAATGCCAAGGAATGCTCAAACTACTGCACAATTGCACTCATCTCACATGTTAGTCAACTAATGCTCAAAATTCTTCAAGCTAGGCTTCAGCAATATGAGAAACATGAACTTCCAGATGTTCAAGTTGGTTTTACAATAGGCAGAGGAACCCAAGATCAAATGTCAACATCCACTGGATCATTGAAAAAGCAAGAGAGTTCCAGAAAAACATGTATTTCTGCTTTACTGACTATGCCAAAGCCTTTGACTCTGTGTATCACAATAAACTGTGGAAAATTCTGAGAGAGATGGGACTACCAGACCACCTGTACTGCCTCTTGAGAAACCTATATGCAGGTCAGGAAACAACAGTTAGAACTGGACATGGAACAACAGACTGGTTCCAAAGTACATCAAGGCTGTATATTGTCACCCTGCTTATTTAACTTATATGCAGAGTACATCATGAGAAATGCTGGGCTGGAAGAAGCACAAGCTGGAATCAAGATTGCCGGGAGAAATATCAATAACCTCAGATATGCAGATGACACCACCCTTATGCAGAAAGCAAAGAACTAAAGAGCCTCTTGATGAAAGTGAAAGAGGAGAGAGAAAAACTTAGCTTAAAGCTCAACATTCAGAAAACTAAGATCGTGTCATTTGGTCCCATCACTTCATGGCAAATAGATGGGGAAAGAGTGGAAACAGTGGCAGACTTTTTTTTGGGCGGGGCTGGGGGCTCCAAAATCACTTAAGATGGTAACTGCAGCCATGAAATTAAAAGATGCTTACTCCTTAGAAGAAAAGTTATGTCCAATCTAGACAGCATATTAAAAAGCAGAGACATTACTTTGCCAACAAAGGTCTGTCTTACAAGGCTATGGTTTTCCAGTAGTCATGTATGGATGTGAAAGTTGGATTACAAAGAAAGTTGAGTGCCAAAGAATTGAAGCTTTTTAACTGTGGTGTTGGAGAAGACTCTTGAGAGTCCCTTGGACTGCAAGGAGATCCAACTAGTCCATTCTAAAGGAAACCAGTCCTGAATATTCATAGGAAGGATTGATGATGAAGCTAAACTCCAATCCTTTGGCCACCTGATGTGAAGAGATGACTCATTTGAAAAGACCCTGATGCTGGGAAAGATTGAGGACAGGAGGAGAAGGGGACAACAGAGGATGAGATGGTTGGATGGCATCACCGACTCAATGGGCATGAGTTTGAGCAAACTCTGGGCGTTGGTGATAGACAGGGAGGCCTGATGTATTGCAGTCAATGGGTTGCAAAGAGTTAGACACGACTAAGGAAATGAACAGACTGATACAGACAGCTCATATAGCTCAATATAAGCAAAAAAAATAACTCAATTGAAAAATAGGTTGGAGACCTAAATAGATAATCAAAGAAGACATACAAATGGTCAGAAAGACATGAAAAGATGTTCAATATCCCTAATTAGACAAGTTCAATCTAAAACTCCAATGATGTCTCACTTCAAACCAGTCAGAATGGCCATCATCAAAAATTCTACAAACAATAAATGCTAGAAAGAGTGTGGAGAAAAGGGAACACTCTCGCACTGTTGGTGGGAATGTAAATTGATACACCCACTATGGAAGATGGTATGGAGATTCCTTTAACACTAAGAATAAAACCATCATATGACCCAGCAATCCCACTGCTAGACATATACCCTGAGGAAATCAAAATGGAAAAAGCCACATGTATCCCAGTGTTCACTGCAGCAGTATTTACAATAGCTAGAAGGTGGAAACAACCTAGATGTCCATTGACAGAAGAATGGATAAAGAAGTTGTGGTACATATACACAATGGAATACTACTCAGCCATAAAAAGGAACTCACTTGAGTCAGTTCTAATGAGGTGGATGATCCTAGAGCCTATTATACAGAGTGAAGTAAGTCAGAAAGAGAAAGATATATATCATATTCTACTGCACATATAGAGAAATTAGAAAAATGGTACTGAAGAATTTATTTCCAGGGCAGCAATGGAGAAACAGACATATAGAACAGTCTCATGGACATGGGGACAAGGGATGAGAGGGTGAGATGTATGGAAAGAGTAACATGGAAGCTTACATTACCATCTGTAAAATAGATAGCTATTTTCAAAAACTGTGAATTTGTTGTAGGGCTCAAAAAACTCAAACAGGGGCTCTGTATCAACCTAGAGGGGTGGGATGGGGTGATATATAGGAGTCAAATTCAAAAGAGAGTGGATATATGTATACCTCTGGCTGATTCATGTGAAGATTTGAGAGAAAACAACAACATTTTGTAAAGCAATTATCCTTCAATAAAAATAAAAAAAATAATCAGACAAAAGACTAAAAGAAAAAAATAAGGAAGGATATGAGTGAATATTCATATATCTATTGTCAACATTTTTTAGTTAAAACTTCACATGTTCCATAACTTGTCACAGTAAAGTTCAGGTTCTGCCTAAGTTTGTATACCAAATTAGGCAAAAAACTTTCTTTCTACAAATTTAAAAATTTAAAAGCAATTTTTATAATTGTTGATGTCTAATATAGAAATGTTTAGAATAGGAATATTTGTCATTTATTTCAGAAAAACTTGTTTGTCCAAAGTTTTAAACTATGTTTGGCACAGAAGATTGGTTTTCCTAATAATAACAGTTGTCCCTTGAGTATGATTTGCCTGATCTACATACAGAGTCATTTCTATGTATGTTATGATAATATCTAATTATAATTTTCCTCACCCAAAAATGTAGTTTGAATTAAAAACAATGAATTTAACAGTTATCTTGTTAATCTATTTCTTGAAATATCTGTTGACTGAAAAAAAAGCACAATCTAAAAGTTGAGAATTATGTTTTATTTGGTGGACAAAACCAAAACTTATGTCCAGAAGACAACCTCTCTGAAAGCTCTGAGATACGTCTAAAGAGGTAAGGGAGAAGGCAGGACAGAGCTGAGTTTTTGTAACAAAGACCAAATAGTCAGCACTTCAAAAGATAACTGCTATTTAAAGAAAATCATGAGATGCAGGTTAGATCACTGGGGTTAGACACAAGTTAGGAGAAGGCAATGGCACCCCACTCCAGTACTCTTGCCTGGAAGATCCCATGGACGGGGGAGCCTCTGGTGGGCTGCAGTCCATGGGGTCGCTAGGAGTCGGACACGACTGAGAGACTTCACTTTCACTTTTCGCATTCATGCATTGGAGAAGGAAATGGCAATCCACTCCAGTGTTCTTGCCTGGAGAATCCCAGGGACAGGGGAGCCTGGTGGGCTGCCGTCTATGGGGTCGCACAGAGTCGGACACGACTGAAGCGACTTAGCAGCAGCAGCAGTAGCAGCAGACACAAGTTAGATCTTCTGTAGGCAAGATCCCCTAGGGAAGGACATGACAACCCACTCCAGTATTCTTGGTTGGATAATCCCATGGACAGAGGAGCCTGGTGGGCTGCAGTCCACAGCATCACAAAGAGTCAGACACAACTGCAGTGACTTAGCATGTACACAAAGAAAATCAGGTATCTCAAGTTGACTAACTCAGCACTTTCTAGTATCGGAAGATATGAGATTCTGGGCTCATTGAAGTATTACTTTGACATGCACCTAAGATATCAAGGGCCAATACCTGTTCTTCCTTATCCTGAGTTTCCTGGAGTATACCCTTGGGAGTGGGTACAGTGGCTTGTTGGCAGCAACATCCTTTGTTTACTGATATAGCAGGCAACATTTTTCATTCACATATTATTTCAGTTCTGAAATCGTTATATTTTATAGCATGTCAAGTGTTTTTTTGTTTTAATGTGTTTAGGTGTATATATCATACCAATGTATTTCATCCCAACCTCAGTATCCTAAACCTTGAGAAGATTAAAGATACACTTAAATGTAGTGAGTTCACACATAAAGCAATTTCACCTACTCCTACCTGTCTGCCTTCAAACTGCTATGTTGAACTGTTCGTCCCTCTTGTATAAAACACGGAAATTCCAAAGCTTTCATTATCACATTCTCGTATTTGCAAGTCCATATGGTCTAATAACAAAACTTTCCTCTCATCTGAATTAAAGCTGTTCCATTTTCAGGCAGCTTTAATCTGAAACTCTCAAGTAAGCTTTCATATACTCCACATTCAGCTTCTTTCTCCTGTTTCCTTTGCCTCCTCTTCTACATTCTAATTGATGTTTGTATTTATTCTCAGACTTAGGGAAAGGGTAACGATTTCTAGGAAACAAGCATATTGTTATGTGGTTGGGATAATTGTAATTTAACATCAGGACTACCTTTGTGTCAAATGTTGAAGTAATGACAAAGGATATTTTCAGATTTCTTCTAAAATACTCATGATTAGAGATCACTTTTCCTGTACTTCCTTGATGAAGATAGGGCTTCTTCCCATTAGAGTTTGAAGACTTGGCTTTCTCATAGTCTAGTTTCTGGGTGTCTACCTGATGCACACACTCACTCTTGCTCCCTTCCATGCTCCCTTCCACAAAGTCCAACTCTGGCCCACAGGACACTGCTTTGTGGAATTTAAGTTCTATCCATTTCTCATAAAGTTTTCTTCTCTCTACTGCCACAGGCCATTCTAACCTACAGATATTTCAGGCTTGGATTAAAAGTTACTTCTAACATTTTATTTTGCACTTCTAGTGCCAATTAACATTGTTGTGACAGTGTCAGATAAACATCAAAAGGACTCAGCCATACATATAGGTATATTCATTCTCTACCGAACTCCCCTCCCCTCCAGGCTGCCGCATAACACTGAGCGGAGTTCCCTGTGCTGTACAGTAGGACACTGTAGGTTACCCATTTTAAACATAGCAGTGTGTACATTTTGATCCTAAGCTCCCTAACTATCTCCTCCACTCATTGTTCTGCCCTGGCAACCATAAGTTCATTCTCCAAGTCTGTGAGCCTGCTTTGTAAATAAGTCCAATTCTTTTTAGATTTTACATATAAAGAACATCATACAACATTTCACTTCTCTGACTTACTTCACTCATTATGACAATCTCTAAGTTCATCTACGTTGCTAAAAACGGCATGATTTCACTCTTTTCAATGACTAATATTAATTGTATATATGTACCACATCTTTATTCATTTCTCTGTCAAGACAATATTTATTGTAACCTTAAAAATCTCCCTCCCAAAAAACACACACCTAACATATCTAAGTGATTTTCTGACTTTCACTTCATATGATGTGGTGGCAGGAAGAGGAATTAGCAGCTTTCTCTCCAAATAAGTTCCCAATTTGTAGGGTTTTTTTTTGTTGTTGTTGATACTATTGTTATCTTCTCCCTTTATTTAGGCTGCTGCTGCTGCTAAGTCACTTCGTTCGTGTCCAACTCTGTGAGACCCCAGAGACGGCAGCCCACCAGGCTCTGCTGTCCCTGGGACTCTCCAGGTAAGAACACTGGAGTGAGTTGCCATTTCATTCTCCACTGCATGAAAGTGAAAAGTGAAAGTGAAGGTGCTCAGTCGTGTCTGACTCCTAGCGACCTCATGGACTGCAGCCTACCAGGCTCCTCAGTCCATGGGATTTTCCAGGCAAGAGTACTGGAGTGGGTTGCCATTGCCTTCTCTGTTATTTATGGAAGAGTTGATAAATGGCTAGTTTTACAGTATCTTACCATATTCTGCTTACTACTTAGCACTTAATGAGTCTTCTGACTCACTGGAGCCACTTCCCAAGGAATAGAAACTCCAAGACCATAGGAAAAGTCACATTTGACATTAAGTTTCATAGAAATAACTCTTAAAGATGCACTAAGACTTTTAATTGTAATTCAATACCCCCAAAGAGGTTATGGAAAAACTAAAGAAAACCTAGCTAAGATTGACATACAATTTTAACTACATCAATGATAATATTTATACATTTTATATTTGGTGAAGTACTTTTTATGCAAATACAACAATACACTAATAAGATCAGTTCAGTTCAGTTGCTCAGCTATTTCCGACTCTTTGAGACCCCATGGACTGCAGGAAGACAGGCCTCCCTGTCCATCACCAGCTCCCAGAGTTTACTCAAACTCATGCCCATTGAGGCAGTGATGACAGCCAAACATTTCATCCTCTTTTGTCCCCTTCTCCTCCTGTCCTCAATCTTTCCCAGAATCAGGGTTTTTTCAAATGAGTCAGCTCTTCGCATCAGGTGGCCAAACTACTGGAGCTTCAGCCTCAAAATCAGTCCTTCCAATGAATGTTCAGGACTGATTTCCCTTAGGTTGGACTGGTTGGATATCCTTGAAATCCAAGGGACTCTCCAGAGTCTCTCCAACACAACAGTTCAAAAGCATCAATTCTTCAGCACTCAGCTTTCTTTATAATCCAACTCTCATATCCATACACGACTACTGGAAAAACCATAGCCTTGACTAGACAGACCTTTGTTGGCAAAGTAATGTCTCTGCTTTTTAATATGCTGTCTAGGTTGGTCATAACTTTTCTTCCAAGGAGTAAGCATCTTTTAATTTCATGATGCAGTCACCATCTGCAGTAATTTTGGAGCCCCCAAAAATAAAGTCAGCTACTGTTTCTACTGTTTCCCCATCTATTTGCCATGAAGAGATGGGACCAGATGCCATGATCTTAGTTTTCTGATTGTTGAGCTTTAAGCCAACTTTTTCACTCTCCTCTTTCACTTTCATCAAGAGGCTTTTTAGTTCCTCCTCACTTTCTGCCACAAGGGTGGTGTCATCTGCATATCTGAGGTTATTGATATTTCTCCTGGCTATCTTGATTCCAGCTTGTGCTTCATCCAGCCCAGCATTTCTCATGATGTACTCAGCATATAAGTTAAATAAACAGTGTGACAATATACAGCCTTGACTTACTCCTTTTCCTATTTGGAACCATTCTGTTGTTCCATGTCCAATTCTAGCTGTTGCTTCCTGACCTGCATACAGATTTCTCTAGAGGCAGATCAGGTGATCTGGGATTCCTATCTCTTTCAGAATTTTCCACAGTTTATTGTGATCCACACAGTCAAGGCCTTTGGCATAGTCAATAAAGCAGAAATAGATGTTTTTCTGGAACTCTCTTACTTTTTCAATGATCCAGTGGATGTTGGCCATTTGATCTCTGGTTCCTCTGCCTTTTCTAAAACCAGCTTGAACATCTGGAAGTTCACGGTTCTCGTATTGCTGAAGCCTGGCTTGGAGAATTTTGAGCATTAGTTGACTAGCGTATGAGATGAGTGCAGATGTGTGGTAGTTTGAGCATTCTTTGGCATTGCCTTTCTTTGGGATTGGAATGAAAATTGACCTTTTCCAGTCTTGTGGCCACTGCTGAGTTTTCCAAATTTGCTGGCATATTGGGTTCTGAACTTTCATAGCATCACCTTTTAGGATTTAAAATAGCTCAACTGGAATTCCGTCACCTCCACTAGCTTTGTGCATAGTGATGCTTCCTAAGGACCACTTGACTTCACATTCCAAGATATCTGGCTCTAGGTGACTGATCACACCATCGTGGTTATCTGGGTCATGAAGATTTTTGTACAGTTCTGTGTATTCTTGCCACCTCTTCTTAATATCTTCTGCTTCTGTTAGGTCCATACCATTTCTGTCCTTTATTAAGCTCATGTCTGCATGTAATGTTCCCTTCGTATCTCTACTTTTCTTGAAGAGATCTAAGTATTTCCCATTCTATTGTTTTCCTCTATTTCTTTGCCTTGATCAGTAAGAAAGGCTTTCTTATCTTCCCTTGCTAGTCTTTGGAACTCTGCATTCAACTTTCCTTTTCTCATTTGTGTTTTGCCTCTCTTCTTTTCATAGCTATTTATAAGGTCTCCTCAGACAGCAATTTTGCTTTTTTGCATTTCTTTTCCGTGGGGATGGTCCTGATCCTTGTCTCCTGTACAATGTCATGAACCTCCATCCATAGTGCATCAGGCACTCTGTCTATCAGATCTAGTCCCTTAAATCTATTTCTCACTTCCACTGTATAATTGTTAGGGATTTGATTTAGGCCATACCTGAATGGTCTAGTAGTTTTCCCTGCTTTCTTCCTTTTACATCTGAATTTGGCATAAGGAGTTCATGATCTGAGCCACAGTTAGCTCCCAGTCTTGTTTTTGCTGACTGTATAGAGCTTTTCCATCTTTGGCTGCAAAGAATAGAATTTGGCTGCAAATAATATAATTAAAAAGATCATGTCTAAATTATTTCTTAAGTTACCAAGATTATTCATCATTTGAAAAGGAAACTAGACTCATTTATACTTATGCTTTGTACAAGTTTAAAACTATTAAAATGGGTTCATTTAAAGCCACCAAAATAGGTAAAGTCCAGATTTATAATCCTCAACTGTTTAAGAGAACTACTAACTGGAAAAGTCACCTGAAGTGTAAATATCACATTGGTTTATATCTTTTTAAAAACATCCAGTAATTCCCTCCTGTTTACCACATTACATTTATCACATTATCACATTAATCTGTTTATCACATTAAACTCCCTAGTTTAGTGTAACAGGTGCTGTCTTTTTATATTCTTTCTACTTTCTTCAACAAACTTAACTTCACACTACTTCCACACTTAGTTCTTCCACTTAACCATGTATTCTTCTTGACCTAAGATATTCATCACACAATCCCCCCAGATATCATCCCCCTGAATCCCTACAGCTAATTTTACTCTTCTATTCCTGGTCAAGATCTATGTCACTATGTGTACTCACCTGTTTAGAATTTGCTAGGCTAATTTCAAATATGTATCTGCAGGTTTACCTCAACTATATTTTAAATTACTTAAACTTGTTTTCCCTCAGGTTTTAGTGCCTAGAAGAGGACTCTGTATGCACAGAGTAGGCTGGCAGCACATTATATTGGTGATAATTTATTATGAAACCAAACATAAAACACTACCGATATAGTGGAGCTCTTAAATCTCACTAATGGAAAAGAGTGATGTGACTTGTTAATATAAGTTATGCAGTAGCACACCATGCCTTGCTTTATTTCTCTTTGTTTTCACATATATTTATTTGATTTCTGATACATATAGAGAGATGCTTTTCTGTTGCCCTGAAAGGGCACTTATTAATATTTCAGTCATAACTCATGTATATTTGTAAATAAATACTTGCATATGTGTGTGTATATATATACATATACACACATATACTTAAATGTAGTGGATTAAATTGACTTGCATATATTTGAAATATATGTGTGTTCATACATGTGTATATGCATACAGAATGTGTTAGATTGCGGGTACAATATTTTGCTTCTTTCCAAGAAATTAAGTCTTTCTCCGCTGACTTGGATCTGGGCCATTGCTTAGGGCAAAAGGATAGTAGTAGCAAGCAAGATGCAAGCCAAGTTATAAAAAGTAGTTTCACTTTAAGATTCCTTAATGTGCTGGAAATCTTTCTACCATCACATAAAGAAGCCTGAGCTGGCCTACTGCAGGATGAGACCATATGGAACAGAATCAAGTTAACCACCTGTGGCCCCAGAGACCAACCAGACTCAGCATTTAAGTTAGGACATCCTAGACAATTGACCCCCTAGACATCCTGGACATCCTAGACCCCTGGACATCCTAGACAATTGAATTGGTCTAGACATCCTAGACCCCTGGACACCCTAGACAATTGAATTGACTGTGGTGGCAGAACAGAAGGGCTCCCAAGTTAACTCATAAAATTGTAACTAAATAAACAGCAGTTTGTCAGGCCCTACTCTATGTGCTTTAAGTGTTTGTGTCTGGGCTCGGCTGTTAAGTCATGTCCAACCCTTTGCTACCTCATAGACTGTAGCCCACCAGGTTTCTCTGTTCGTGAGATTTCCCAGGCAAAATTACTGGAGTGGGTTGCCACTACCCCCTCCAGGGGATCTTCCCAACCCAGTGATCGAAACCACACCTCCTTTGACTTCTGGATTGCCAGGCTGATTCTTTAACACTGAGCCATCTGGGAAGCCCTATGGGCTTAAAATACGTAGCATCAACTCTTGAAGCTTCACACCAACCCAGTGAAGCAGGCATTGATGTTATGTATCATAAAACTGAGACAAAGAAAGGTCTCATGATTGCTAGATAGTAAGTGGTTAAAAAAGGGGGGGGGGGGACCCAAACTCTGGCAATCTATTCTCTTCATGTGGATACCTAACGTCTTTTTCCCTGCATGATGGACTGAGCTGCAAATTATGTATGAAGGATCAAATAGCTTGCAAGCTCAAGCCCTAACTACTTGATTTCTTAAATTGAGAGTTAAAAGCAATAAAGTCTGATATAGGTTTAAGTATTCCATTTTGACCTTTGAGTATCTAAATAAAGCTAGCCAAAAAAATATTTACCAAAAGTTAGATATTCCTCTGACTCATTTTCAGTTTTTAAAGGCAGTGGGTAAAATCCCATGGATAGAGGAGCCTGATAGGCTGTAGTCCATGGAGTAGTGAAGGGTCAGACATATCTGAGTGACTTCACTTTTGCTTTCATGCATTGGAGAAGGAAATGGCAATCCACTCCAGTTTTCCTTCCTGGAGAATCCCAGGGATGGGGAAGCCTGGTGGGCTGCCGTCTATGGGGTCGCACAGAGTCGGACATGACTGAAGCGACTCAGCAGCAACAGCAGCAGTGGCCAAAACATGTCCCACATCTATAGTATGATTGCTACCCCAATAATTTTGTGAGAAAAGCCTGGATGCCCCAAAGGAAATCAAGGCTTTAAGGGGATAAACAATTGGTTATGTGCACCTGTTGGGAGATAGAGTTTTTTGTCTTCCTCCTCTTACATCATATGGCTATCATCTGAGCATGCATGTGTGCTCAGTCACTCAGTCATGTCAGACTCTGTGATCCCATGGACTGTAGTCTGATAGGCTCCTCTGTTAATGGAATTTTCCAGGCAAGAATCCTGGAGCAGGTTGCCATTTCCTACTCCAAGAGATCTTCCCAATCCAGGTATCAAACCCGTATCTCCTGCATGTCCTGAATTGGAAGACAGATTTTTTTTTTTTTAAACCACTGAGCCACCTGGGAAGCCTTGTCTGAGCATAGGAACCAATGAAAACACTCCTTTAATGTTGGAACATCCAGCAAGTCCCAACCCCTCACCTACTTCTCTCTTCTATTTCTTAAGTTTAGAGGCACAGATATCTGACTCATATTTTCATGATTATCTGTAACCTCAGGGAAAAATACAAAGTATGACATTCATCTAGAATATTGGTAAGTAAATTCATGTCAATTTAAATTCCTCTTCTTCCTTCATAGATTAAGCTACTTGCCTCCAAGCAATACTGCTTCTAATTATATTAATAAGTGATCAAATTAAATTCCTAGATATTAGCACTGGAAACTGACTTTTCTTGTTGGCTATCAGTGAAATATATATAACTTATTTGGCACTAATTCTCTAGAGTTTCTTGAAAATGACCTCTAGCTCTTAGTGCAAATTAATTTTATAAAATGCTTTTACACTTAAAGAACAGGATTGAGACCTCTGGGTCAAGGATAAAAGAACAATAAACTTTTAACATTTCAAATTTTCTTTTCTTTCTGTGATTATTTGAACTTATAAATAATGGATTTTTGTGAGTAAAATATATATTGTATTTTGCTTTTAATATCAGAGAAAGCAATGGCACCCCACACCAGTACTCCTGCCTGGAAAATCCCATGGACTGAGGAGCCTGGTAGGCTGCAGTCCATGAGGCCGCTAAGAGTCGGACACGACTGAGCGACTTCACTTTCACTTTTCACTTTCATGCATTGGAGAAGGACATGGCAACCCACTCCAGTGTTCTTGCCTGGAGAATCCCAGGGACGGGGGAGCCTGGTGGGCTGCCGTCTATGGGGTCACACAGAGTCGGACACGACTGAAGTGACTTAGCATAGCATAGCATAGCATTGCTTTTAATATAGTTAACTAAAGACAGTTTAAGTAGTGAACATAAAAGAAACCTATTAAGGATAAATTAAAGTAGGGTTCAAGTGATGAAGCCTAGTGGTATTTTATTTTGAAATAGCAGTAGTTGTAGTTTAATGTGCATGAGGCTACAATTTAATCAACAGATTTAATGAGAACACACTTCTTAAAAATACATGGGAAACAACTATAGCATAAGGTAGTATTTGAAAAGTGTTAAGTGAAAAACAAAGCAAGTGAAACAGGAAAGACATACAAAGTAAGTGAAACTGGATGACGGAGATAAGAGGGACATGAGAATTGAAGAATTCAAGGAAGAAGTTGAGTTGTAGAGTGGATTGCATAGCATGGAAAGAAAAAGTAATTCAGATAAAAGAAAGAGCATCACTATGGCACAAAATTCTTGGTAGAGTACTCTTGCCTGGAAAATCCCATGGATGGAGGAGCCTGGTAGGCTGCAGTCCATGGGGTCGCTAAGAGTCGGACATGACTGAGCGACTTTACTTTCACTTTTCACTTTCATGCATTGGAGAAGGAAATGGCAACCCACTCCAGTGTTCTTGCCTGAAGAATCCCAGGGGAAGGAGAGCCTGGAGCGTGATGTCTATGGGGTCGCACAGAGTCAGACGAGACTGAAGTGACTTAGCAGCAGCAGCAGTAAGACAGTGTTTATTGTGGGTGTACCTGGAGATTTCCAAATATTTCAAGTATCTGCTAGATCTAGGAAATGGAATGGCTACCAGTGTGTGTATGTGTAAATATGTAGGTGCCTGTACCTTGCATAGAAATCATGGCTGATCCATAAAAAATATCTAAGGACAGTAAACAGCAGTACTGCTTTCTCCTGTGGATAAAATTTGGGACTGTGTGGGAGTTAAACTTCTTTTATGCTAATTATGAACATTTTAACACCTGACACTGAGCAGATGAGAAATTTTTTTGTCAATTAATATAATTTGAGTAAGGTCTAAGAGGAACTGAAGTCTACCCTTAAGCCAATTTTAAAGATGAATTCTAAGGAAACACCAGAAACACAGGGTCAGTGAGTCTATGCTTAAATTATCTTACAGGAAATCTCCTATAACCATTTAGTCAAAAGGCTAAGGTGGTAATTGCCAGCAAATTTATCCATTCATTAAACTGTCATCTCTAATGACTTAAACTTGTAAACACCTCATATGCCAAAGTTACAAATATGTTTTTCATTTTAAAATTTTATGACTCAAATAATAAATGTCTTTATTTTGCTTTTCTCACATTTAGTTTGAATAATGGGGAGTACTTAATGTATTCTACTTTATCATTGTTGTGACAGCAGATTCTTTTTGGAATAGTGGTAAAGGAAAATACCTTTTTTCTCTCTTTTCTATTTTAATGATGCTGTAATTTAATAGTAATGCTTACAGGATAAAACAATTTATAATATTTATTACATTAATGCTATATATGACAATTACAATTGCAAACTAGTGCATCAGTTCAGTCACTCAGTCATGTCTGACTATTTGTGACCCCATGAACTGCAGCACGCCAGGCCTCCCTGTCCATCACAAACTTCACGAGTTTACCCAAACCCACATCCATTGAGTGGGTGATGCTATCCAACCATCTCATGCTCGGTCGTCCCCTTCTCCTCCTGCCCTCAATCTTTCCCAGCATCAGGGTCTTTTCAAATGAGTCAGCTCTTCACATCAGGTGGCCAAAGTATTGGAGTTTCAGCTTCAACATCAGTCCTTCCAATGAACACCCAGGACTGATCTTTAGGATGGACTGGTTGGATGTCCTTGCAGTCCAAGGGACTCTCAAGAGTCTTCTCCAACACCACAGTTCAAAAACATCAATTCTTCAGCACTCAGCTTTCGTCACAGTCCAACTCTCACATCCATACATGACCACTGGAAAAACCATAGCCTTGACTAGATGGACCTTTGTAGGCAAAGTAATGTCTCTGCTGCCTTAGAGTACAGAATGAAGCAGGGCAAAGGCTAATAGAGTTTTGCCAAGAGAATGCACTGGTCACAGCAAACACCCTCTTCCAACAACACAAGAGAAGACTCTACACATGGATGTCACCAGATGGTTGACACCAAAATCAGATTGATTATATTCTTTGCAGCCAAAGATGGAGAAGGTCTATACAGTCAGCAAAAACAAGACCAGGAGCTGACTGTGGCTCAGATCATGAACTCCTTATTGCCAAATTCAGACTGAAATTGAAGAAAGTGGAGAAAACCACTAGACCATTCAGGTATGACCTAAATCAAATCCCTTATGCAGGGACTAGATATGATAGACAGAGTGCCTGATGAACTATGGATGGAGGTTTGTGACATTGTACAGGAGACAGGAATCAATATCATCCCTCTTACACTTATAAAAACTATTATTCACCAAAGGATAAATTAAATGTAGTAAAATATACAGACATTGCCAGTACATCTAAAACACAAAAAACATGTGCCCACACTTCTGTCAAGATAGACTATTTCCATAATCCAAGAAATATTTTTCTTCCCACTCTCCAGACAACTCCTTCTTACTCTCCACTGCCAAGTCCATGAGTCAACCAGTGTTTTATTTTCCTCTACAGATAACTGTTTTCTGTTTTAGAATTTTATTCAAATGAGATTAAAAAGTAAGTAGTATCTTTTAACTAGTTACTCTTGCTTAAAGCTATGTTTTTGAGGTTAATCCTTATTGTTTGTATCTACGGAGTATTTCTTTTCCTTAATGAATAGTATTCCAATGTATGAATAAATCACAATGTTTTAATCCATGTTGTTGTTGATAGACATTTTGTTTCCAGTACTTCTTTTTATAGACTTAATTTTCATATCTCTTGGGCAATACAAAAAAGCAAAATTACTGCCTTGTAAGATAGGTATGTTCTTAACTCTTAATAGAAGTTGTAAAATCTCTGATGTTATTTTATCACTTTATGTAGCCAGCAGCATATGCAGACTGTCCTGTGTCTGTCAATATTTGATATTATCAGGTTTTTTTTCCTTTTACCTACCTATTAGATGTAGTAATATCTCATTGTGATTTCAGTTTTAATTTCCTTAGAGTAATAATAGATAATCATAAAATTATTAGCATATGTGTATTTTCCTGTGGGAATTCATACTCATTTATTCTGCCCATTTTACTGTGCAATTTTTCCTCTTTATACTAATTTTTGAGTTGTTTATATAATAGGAATAAAACTTTTCACCAGACATATATTTTATGAATACACTATCCTATTCTTTACTTGTGTTTTCAATTTAATTAATGTATATTTTTTAATATAAATTTATTTATTTTAATTGGAGGCTAATTACTTTACAATAGCATTTTAGGGCAGAAAATCACTCAGAATGTATAGTAAGTTTCCATATATCTACATGTCCCTTATTATTAATATCCTCCACTAGTGTGGTACATGTGTTATAATTGATGAAATTATCCTGATACACTATTATTAAGTAAAGTTCATAGTTTCCATTTGGGATCACTCTTCATATGGCACAGGTATATGGGTTTCAACAAATGCTTAATGTCATATATCCACCATTATACTATAGTACAGACCTGCTTCACAATCCAAAAAATGCCCTGGGTGCCACCTATTTATCTCCCCTCCCCCCACCAAACAATTGGCAATCATTGATATTTTAGGAATGACTCTACAGCTTTATGTTTAGAATCAGTTTGTTGATCTCCACAAAGTGCCTTGTCAGGATTCTGATTGAGATTGGGTATGATATAGATCAAGTTGCAAAGAACTGACATTGTGTTAATAACAATATTGACCCTTTATGTCCATGAGCATGGAACCTTTTTCCATTTATTTATATTTTCTTTGATTTCTTTCATTAGAGTTTTATAGTTTTCCTCATACAGATTTTATACATATTTTATTGACTTTATATCTAAGTATTTAATTTTTTCTTGGTGGTAACACAAATGATGATATGTCTCAAGCCCCTCACTCAAGGCCAGAGTGATTATGGCAAACTCTTTCTCTATAAAGCTGAAATGTCTAAAATAACTACATTTAGAAGACATTTTAAAATAACATATCAGAAAAGTTAAAAATCTAAAATCCAAAAATTTACTGTCTATAGCATCATTGCTGAAAAGACAATTTCTTGAATTCCATATCATGAAAATCCAAATTTCAATATATTCAAGCCATAGAAAAATTGCTCTGTTTTGAAATTAACACAAACTAATAGGTTATTTAAGTCCTCTTCTTTATAGCTTCTTTCCTTGAATTTTATTAGTCAAATCTTCATCAAAAGCACCCATAAACAGAAACAAGGCAATGGTTGATAAAATAGTAAATTATATGAGCAAGCACAAATGGAAGTTAAATGAGATGTTTAATTTCCAAGACTTTAAATGGCACTGCGATGTAAATATTGAAAAAAATGACTGCTTCAATAATTGGGTTTTCTGAGGCTATTTATGAAAGTTACAGTCCTGCCTCTGAATAGCTACAGGGACAATATCAGAATGGCATCTATAAGTCAATGTGGAAACAGCAGAGATGAGAACCCACATGAACATTTTCCTCTGGTTTTCAGTGTGTCATATTATGATAAAGTTGTAGTTCCTCTTATTTTACCTTTATTTAAAATCTGTCATTTCTTATTTTACTTTAAGCTTCACCATTTTCTCCTTGGCATTCTGCCTTCTATGCACATTTGTCTCTATACTTGGTCACTAGCAGTTCTACATTATTGAGCTTAACAAGAGAGATAGGCAAAGCCCTTACTGGAAAGTAGTTTTGGTTAAAATTGGAGGTAAGTGTTAACAATAGCAGCTTGCACAAGGTGTAAATGGAACAAGAAGAGGTAGAGCTAACTTCCAGAAACATACAGATAAGGCATCATCTTTCAAAGCAGGGTCCTTTGAAGGAAGTTAGGGAGAAAGAAGGATGGCAATATTACACCATTAAGGAATGAAAATAAAGGCATAGAAGCATGGACAGTCATTGGAAACAGCAAGCAGCTTGGTGCACTAGAGGATTTGGAGTAGTTGAGAAAGAAAAATTTCTAGATAACGTAGAAATCACTCTTCTAAGATTTCAGTTCACTGTAAAAGCTTTTGAATACATGATTGACAGACAGTGGATTATCTTAATAAAACTGGTGTAAGTTTAGGGTATTAAATTTGGAAGTCAGCAAGAGAGACACGTAGAGAAAAGAAAAGCAAGAGAACAATTAGAAAAGTATGATTGTATCTGGGCAGGAAGAGAAACTAATGCACTTGTTTATTTCAGATATTGTAATGTTGATTATTTACTATAATGATCAATTCAGATTTATTTATAAGAGATTTATATCTAATAATAGGTTTATATCTAACAATTTAAGTGCAAATCTTCTGATACATTTTGGAAAAACAAAGCAATTAGGACATGGTTCTGACCTCGTATACCTCATGGTATCATGGAGTATAAATAGGAAAAGAGATAGGTATTATACAAAACCTGGGATTTTAACAAAGATAAAGGTCAATTAAAAGGGACACATTGTTGTTCAGGATTAAAGACTTACAGAGATTCTTCAAGAGACAACTGAAATTTTGAAGTCTACTTCTGAAATATAATTTGGTTAACCCTCACACTATCATTTTGTCTAATTTTGAATACCACTCCCTTTGCTTCAAAAAATTTAATGGCATTGATCCTAATATAATCTATATTAAGTAATTATGCAAAATAATGGATATGCATTAGACTGCATATAATCAATGGAAAACAATGCTTTGAAGTCTTCAGAAAAAATATTTCTGTATTTCTAATCACTTGTTTTCTTATTTTAATACACACCATCTCAGCTTTTCTTGAGAAAGGTTAAAAATTTTATATATATATATATATATATATATATATATATACACACACACACACACACACACACACACACACATATATATTTAACATTCAGAGAAGGCAATGGCATCCCACTCCAGTACTCTTGCCTGAAAAATCCCATGGACGGAGGAACCTGGTAGGCTGAAGTCCAAGGGGTCGCGAAAAGTCAGACACGACTGAGCGACTTCACTTTCACTTTTCACTTGCATGCGTTGGAGAAGGAAATGGCAACCCACTCCAGTGTTCTTGCCTGGAGAATCTGGTGTAGAGCCTGGTAGGCTGCTGTCTATGGGGTTACACAGGGTCGAACACGACTGAAGCGACTTAGCAGCAGCAGCATCATTTAACATTATTATAGCAATATGAAAATATAAAATCAAAAGGGAGTATAGAAAATATCAGAGGATAAATACAAATTGTCAAGAGAACAAAGAGTATAACAGAGTCCACTGCTGTGTCTTGCTAATAATGGATGCTTAATGATTAATAACTTAAAAACAGATTATGTTTCACGAAACTCATTCTATGAGGCCACCATCACCCTGATAGGAAAACCAAAGATATCACACACAAAAAAGAAAATTACAGGTTGATATCAATGATGAACACAACAGTTCAGTTCAGTTCAGTCCCTCAGTCATGTCCAACTCTTTGCATCCCCATGGACAGCAGCACACCAGCCTTCCCTGTCCATCACCATTTCTCAGAGCTTGATCAAACTCATGTCCATCGAGTCGGTGAAGCCATCCAACCACCTCATCCTCTGCTGTCCCCTTCTCCTCCCGCCTTCAGGAGGAGGGTCTTTTCCAATGAGTCAGTTGTTTGTATCAGATGGCCAATGTACTGGGGTTTCAGCTTCAGCATCAGTCCTTCCAGTGAATATTCAGAACTGATTTGCTTTAGGATGGACTGGTTGGATCTCCTTGCAGTCCAAGGGACTCTCAAGAGTTTTCTCCAACACCACAGTTCAAAAGCATCAGTTCTCCGGTGCTCAGCTTTCTTTATAGTTCAATGCTCACATCCATACATGAATACTGGAAAAACCATAATTTTGACTAGATGAACCTTTGTTGGCAAAGTAATGTCTCTGCTTTTTAATATGCTATCTAGGTTGGTCATAGCTTTTCTTCCAAGAAGCAAGCATCTTTTCATTTCATGGCAGTCATGGCTGCAGTCACCATCTGCAGTTATTTTGGAGCTCCCCAAAATAAAGTCTCTCACCGTTTCCATTGTTTGATGAACACAACAAAATACTATCAAACTGAATCTAACAACATATTAAAAGCATCATTCACCATGACCAAGTGAGATTTATCCCAGGGATGCAAAGATTCATTATATGCAAATCAATCATGATACACCATATTAAGAAGTTGAAGAGTAAAAACCACATAATCATCTCAATAGATGCAGAAAAAGCTTTCAGCAAATTTCAACACCCCTTTATATTAATAATAAAAATTCTCCAGAAACTGGGCATAGAAGGAACCTACCTCAATGCAATAAAGGCCATATATGAAAACCCAAGCAAACATTATTCTCAGTGTTGAAAAGCTAAAAGCATTTCTTCTAAGGTCAGAAATAAAACAAGGGTATCCACTGTCATCACTATTATTCAAGATACTCTTGGAAGTTCTAACCACAGCAATCAGAGAAGAAAGAGAAAAAAAGGAATCCAAATTGGAAATGAAGAAGTAAAACTATCAGTGTTTGCAAATGACATGATACACATAGAGAATCCTAAAGATGCCAGCAGAAAACTGCTACAATCAATGAATGCAGTAATGTCAATTATATAAAATCAATACACGGAAAGCTCTTGCAATCCTACACACTAAAAATAAGAGGTCAGAAACAAAGATTGACTTGGTCTTTTAAAGTAATATTTCAAATTATTTAATCTCTTTATGGTTATGTTTAAAATTAATTTATAATGATATTCTAATTTACTTTAAAACTTTAATTTTCAGTTTAATATTTATTCTTAACTTTTTTCATGAATCATCTGCTTCCTCAAAAAGATTTGTTTCCAAATTCAATTATAACTATAAAAAATATAAACAAATTTAAGATGAAGAGCTAAATATGTAAATTGAAATATTTTTCAGATTTTTTCCAAATCAGTATTCAATGGAATTTTCAAATGAAATAGTACTTGTTTTAAGAAGGAGTGATTAATTTAATGAGGACACAAATTGATTTTTTAATTTGCTATTTTTATTTCTTAGTTAACATTGTAACCTAATGGGCTTAGGAAATTTACCATTAGGTTACAACATTAAAACTAACTGTAACTATTAGTTGATTAATATCATCCAAATTGAAATTTATTTAGGTTAAAATTATTTGCATTATCTTATTTATATCCTTGTAAAACTACTTCTATTTATTACAATATGTCCAGGTTACATATCCAGGTGGAGAATCTTTGCCTTATTCACAGGTAATTCTTCAGCCTAATTCCAAGCAGAGCAACCCAAGCAGATGGATCTGAAGATGGCTACAATTCTTCACTTTGAGGAAACATAACTCACTAAGAGGAATATTAGAACCAATACCATCTCAGATATTCCACAATTATTTCCTCTGCTATCTTATTCCTGAAAATGCATTTCTTCAATGCAAATCAAAACCACTATGAGGTACCATTTCACGCCAGTCAGAATGGCTGCGATCCAAAAATCTACAAGCAATAAATGCTGGAGAGGGTGTGGAGAAAAGGAAACCCTCTTACACTGTTGGTGGGAATGCAAACTAGTACAGCTACTATGGAGAACAGTGTGGAGATTCCTTAAAAAACTGGAAATAGAACTGCATTATGATCCAGAAATCCCACTGCTGGGCATACACACCGAGGAAACCAGAAGGGAAAGAGACACGTGTACCCCAATGTTTATCGCAGCACTGTTTATAATAGCCAGGACATGGAAGCAACCTAGATGTCCATCAGCAGATGAATGGATAAGAAAGCAGTGGTACATATACACAATGGAGTATTACTCAGCCATTAAAAAGAATACATTTGAATCAATTCTAATGAGGTGGATGAAACTGGAGCCTATTATACAGAATGAAGTAAGCCAGAAAGAAAAACACCAATACAGTATACTAATGCATATATATGGAATTTAGAAAGATGGTAACAATAACCCTGTATAGACAGCAAAAGAGACACTGATGTATAGAACAGTCTTAGGGACTCTGTGAGAGAGGGAGAGGGTGGGATGATTTGGGAGAACAGCATTGAAACATGTAATATCATATATGAAACGAGTCACCAGTCCAGGTTCGATGCACGATACTGGATGCTTGGGGCTGGTGCACTGGGACGACCCAGAGGGATGGTATGGGGAGGGAGGAGGGAGGAGGGTTCAGGATGGGGAACACATGTATACCTGTGGCAGATTCATTTTGATATATGGCAAAACCAGTACAATATTGTAAAGTTAAAAAATAAAATTAAATTAAAAAAATAAAATACAAAATTCCTGATCCTTTGGGGGAAAAAAAAAAGGAAATGCATTTCTTCAGCATATTTGAGGGGAAAAAAAAGTAAACTTTTATCCAGATAGTGTTAGGCTATTTATCATTAACCAAGTTGATTAGAATGCAGCAAATATAATTATTCTGGCCATTTACAGAAAACATTTCCTGACAAGGAGTAATTTTATTTAAATTGAAGCACACTTCATCAATAAGTGTCCAACTTATGACCACTTAAGGAGTAAATCTTTCTCAGGTATCTGTGGCATGGAGATTTGTATTAATCTGAATACTTTTGTTTTTTAAATTGTGAACTCTGCAAATAAAGTAACAGACAACATAGTGTTTTTCTCTTGGCTATTGCCTTAATCATACTTATGATATTGTATAACAGTTTCTATCATTTGGATAGGATAAAAAGGCATGCATTTATGTTCAAAAAAATCATTCTGAATTTTTCTGGTTAGTTTGTTGTGTATCTTTTCATTTCCTTTCAAGTGCTGATTTTTTTATTTAGCATTTTACTTTTTGTTCATATTTTGGAAAGTTGTCTCAAATAAACTGCCCTCTAACTCCAGGTTTAACTTTGTGTATCAAAGTATATACATTAAGTGAATAACATTTTTAAAATTACCACTGACAGTGTCTGGTAAAATATATTTTATCATGAGATTTACATAATTTATTGTCCTATTTCAGTGATCTATTACAAAAACAAGTTAAACATTGGAGGAGATTTGATCTGCTTGACAAAATATCTCCTGAAATTTAACTTTCCCTTAAGGTTGCATACTTTGAGTCTTAGTATACTACCTTTTTATTCACAGCTTTAAAATGCAGCACAAATATACAGTTAAATCATTCTTTTGGAGCTCACTGCAAACCTGTGATCAATAGTGTTCAACAGCACATTCAATCTCAAGCCTCATTAAATGGACACTCTGCCTCACAGTGACAGTGCAATATGATAGTACTCTGTTAATGTATTTATACACAAAATATACATCAACGGTCAAGTGCAGCTAGTGGTATGGGGAACTTTATTCAATAACAGCCCAATATAAATTCTATGGAGTTAAGCTATTAATTTTCCCCCAACTTTATGGGAGAGTCAATGACCAAATGTCTTAAAGGAAAAAGCTAATACTGATACTATATTGCTCTGTTTAATCTAAGTGGCTCTGCTTTAACCAATGTTCATCAATATGAACCTGACAAATACTGAAAAGCAAAAAACTAATACATGAAGAAAAACTTCAAAGTCCAACAAAAAGTTAAAAAAAAAAAAAAAAGCTAACTTTTTTGGTAGACTTAAGGTTTTGTGCCTTGAGCCATTTCTTTCAATTATTAAACAGAAGTATCATGTTCAGGATTAACAAAATAATATGAGATGGTTTTACTTTTAAAAAAATGGTAGTGTGGAAAAAAATCTTTCACAGTAATGCCAGAAATCAAAGAGTTATGCTTTGAAATGTTAGCAAAGATATGCCTTATGAAAAATAAAACCAGTTCTAAGTCTGTAGGTATAAAACAGTACAGCAAAGTTGTACCTGGCAATTAAGTTGAATATCTTGGAAAAATAAAACTCAATATTACATAAAACATTTTCAATAATAGAGGCATTGCTTCCATTATCTTCTCTGCATGCTGCATAATTTATAATTTCACCTTTATGTTTGTGGTCAATATGATCTGCTTAAAGGACTGGAAGGTCTAATATTCTATACAGCAGCTACACAGTTTTGTAAAAAATCAATGCCACTAGCATTCAGGTCAAGTTGGAGCACAGAGTTCATGCTTTGATCACCCTCTCTGTTCTAAACATACAGTAATGAATGATGAAATATTAAAGAAGAAAACCTAAAAGGCACTGTTGGACTCAAATGCAATCTCTGTGTCCAGAAATAGAATAAAAACATGCAGTAACAAGCCAGGCTGAAGCTCTAGGTACAAAAAGAATGGAATGTGGGCAGGAATTAAGTTTCTCCAGGGTAAATTGCTTCTTGTAAAATGGTAAGTCGAAACCATATTGACTATATAAAACCAGGGAATGAAATCTGGTCCTTCTACCAAAAACTTTGTAAATGGAGACAAAAAAGTAAAATTTTAAAAAAGATAAAGTAAAATGATATCAATCATTCCTGGCCTGTAAATCCTGGGACATTTCAAACATAATCTCTGAACCAAGAATTGAGCCAAATCATTAGCTGTGTTTAGTCTGTATCTGCTAAACAGAACCATAGGATGGAGAATCATAAATTTGTGGAAGATTCGGTTCTTTACTGTGGGCAACTGAAATAGTGCTAGAAAGCAGGAAGTGATCCAAGAATGGTGAGGAGGGAGAGTCAAAATTCTCAAGGATTCTAACTACCCACACAAGATAATAAAATACTGAAAATAATCGAATGCATTGATAGACAAAAAAATAAAAATTCCTTTCCATTAGGATGTAAAAACTTTACACTTGAAATGAATTTTGTAACTGATTCTTTTAAAAACTTTTAAATATGGAAATATTTAAAGAGAAATATGAGTAATAATCTTCCCTGGTGGTTCCACGGTAATCTCCCATCAAAGTAGGAGGCACAGTTTGATCCCTGGGTCGAGAAGATCCCCCAGAGTAGGACATGGCAACCCACTCCAATATTCTTGCCAGGGAGATCCCATGGACAGAAGAGCCTGGCAGGCTACAGTCCATGGAGTCTCATGGACACAACTTAGAGACTATACAATAACAACAAAATGAGTGATAAATCCTAGTTTGAAAAAAGAAGTACTTTTTAAAGGAAAGCAAACAAAAATGAAAGAAGAGCAAATATGAAATAGGAGATTTTGAATTGAAAATTACTGAAAGTCTAACACAAGACTGCCAGCGGGAGAAGAGATAAAGAAAGAAGGAGAGGAGATAGAAAAAGCACAGAAAAAAATATTGGAGAGAATGGTTGCAATTTTGTAAAACAAATATCCCAAATCACAGATTCTTAAAAGAATAGATTGAAAAAATATTCATACCAAGACTTTGCAGAGATAACTAAAGAAAACCAAGGATAAAAAGAAATGTTAAAACAGGAGAGGAGGGACAAATTATCTTTGTAGAAATGACAATCACATCACACAGATGTCTCCATACAAGATGCAAGGCAGAAAACTACAGGAGGTATATCTTAACTCTGATAAAAGAAAATGACTGCTTTATACAAGTCTAAATTCAGCCAAAATATATTTTAAGAATGAAGGCAAAATTCAGGTGAACAAAAATCAATCAAATGCTACTGACTGATGCACAGTAAGGAAATCTGAAGAATGCACTTTAGTCAAAAAGAAAAATTCCCTAATGGGAAATTACAGATGGAATGAAGGAATTTTATGTGTATAAATAAAATATTAAAAATAATATCATATACAAATTGAGAAGTTGAAAATGAAATCAATTGTCTGCTGAGAGGACCAGATATTTACTAATTTTATCTAATTTAATGATGCAAGTTTTAATTTGGAAGGGAAGCCATCACAGTTACCACAATAATAAACTGTATGTTCTGAGTTGGTTAAGGCAAACAGGGGTTAACAAAACAATATATAACTAAAAGAAGAAAAGAAATGAGGAAAAACAGAGAACAGAGAGGATAAATAGAAAGTATATAATAAGATGTTAGCTTTAAACTCAAATGCATTCGTGCTAAAACAAGTTTAAAAAAGATTAATTGCTCTAGAGTAGTTTTTATCTAAAAGTGTATGTAGACAAAAATAATGAAAAACAATAAGTGGAAATAAGACATGCAAAACTAACCTAAAGAAATTTTGTGTAATTACTCAAACATAAGGCAAAGAGAAATTAAAAACAAAAAACAACACAGGATTTCTAGATATGGAAAGATCTTTCACTGTCATAAAAACTTTCTAGCTCCCAGGAGGTATAATAACTCTAAATTTGTATAAATGTTATTATATAGCAGTGCTATATTCTGGGATGATAGAAATGTTCTGTATCTTCACTAGATTAATTTAATTAATTTAAATAGAAGTAGAAATATGAGACTAGCAGCTATTCTACTGGATAGAATAGTTATACATCATCTAAAACCATAAATAAAATATCCAGAAAGGTCAAAGAAGAAGTAGGGAAATCTGAATTATAGTTGAAGATTTTAATAAACCTCTATATTTTACAGATAAGTAAGTGGAAAAATAAGATACTAAAGATAAGATTTGAACACCATTAAGAACAAATTCAACAACCTGATATGCATAGACCACTATATCCCCCATTTGGAGAACAAACATTATTTTCTAGTGTAATTTTTTGTAAAAAAGATTACAAAAATGGGCCAAGCTGGGCAATAAGCAAATCTCAGCAAATATAAGATAAAGTCAAAAATATGTACACAAAACTACAGCCCTTCACAGATATAAGGTAGCAGAAACAGTCAGATAATTAGAAAATATTCTAGTTTGGAAATTAATCTCTTAAATAACACACAGGTCCAATACAAAGTAATGGGCTTTAGAAACAGATATATAGTATAATAGAGTAAAATATTAAATGTGTTGCAGCTAAAGTTTGTTTACAGGGAAATTTTTAGGCATAATGCACATACTAGGGGATAAGAAAGGCTAAAACTCCAGAAGGTAAGGTTTTTTAAAATAAATTTTGAACCAATGTGCCTATTAGCGCCTCAAAAATCAGAGAAAAATAGCAAATGGAGCAATCAAACTCAATGAAAAAGAAGATAAATCTACAATAAAGAAAAAAGACAAATGAAAATTAGGTCTTTGAAAAGATTAACATAATAACAATAGTATGTGCAGACTCCTTAAAGTAGAAAATTGAAAAAAAATATGCAAATAAAACATTTCAGGAATATAAAAGTGAATACAGCATTATAAACCTCAATGTAATTCAAAAGAATATGAGAATAGTATGAGCAACTTTATACTTATAACATAGAAAACTCAAATAAAAAGAACAAATACTGGAAAAATGTAAATTATCTAAACACAAGAAGAAACTGACCTCTAAATATCCTAAATATTTATTTAAAAAGTAAATCTATAGACAAATATTCTGATAAAATAATAATAGACCTAGATATATTCATGAATGTATTCGAGTAACATTTAAGAAGAATTAACATCAATAATCCACAAAAGCCTCCAGAGACTACATAAAAAAGAAATAATGTCCAACTTGTTTTCTGAAGTCAATATTAATTTGATACTAAAACCAGTAAAAAGGAATGTATAGGCCTATATTACTCATAACACAGATGCAAAAATTCACAACAAAGTATTAGAAAATCTAATGCAGCAACATACAAAAACATCATGTATGAGTTGAGTATATCAGGAATGCAAGGTTGCTTTGTAAATTTCCAAACTGTGCATTAAAACATTGCTTTTCAGGATAAATAGTGAGAGGAATTTCCATGCATGGTAATGAAAAATAAAAATAATACAAAGTACATAATTTTAAGTTAATTATAGCAACCATCTATCAACATGGATATATCTCATAATATAATGGCAATCATAATTGCAATTGTGACATGTACCAAAATTTTAAATAGCAGAGAACAATTTTCATTTAATATTTAAAGGAATATAAACAAATAGTAAGTATTCATGGAAACAAATTCTACTAAGAGAAAAGAAAAATGAGACTGGGGAAGGCTTATGTGTTTTTGTTTTGTTTTGTTTACACATTCTTTTCCCCTCAGCTTTAAAGTGTCAAAAGTCATGGCTTACTATTAAGATACTTATAACACTGAGATACACATATACATATGAAAAAATCTCACAAAATATTAAATAACTTAATTCAGTAATACATAAAAACATGCTTATTTGTTTTACATACACATGTGTATGTATGTATGTTATAGCACAGCAAGCTGTAGCATGCGGGTACTTCAATAGGAGAGGGGCTGTGCTGCAGCAACACCTGGAACTCCTTGAGGACCTTCTCAGCCACTGCAGGGAACGTCTCCATCCCAATCCGGGTAAACAGCTTCCCATGGGCATGGAGAAAACTGAGGATGAACCTTTTGTTCAGATCACTGGGGCTTAGGCTGCCCAGCCCATTCTCCTATATATATATAGGCAATGGGAACCCACTCCAGTACTCTTGCCTGGAAAATCCAATGGACGGAGGAGCCTGGTAGGCTTCAGTCCATGGGGTCGTAAAGAGTCAGACATGACTGAGCGACCTCACTTTCACTTTTCACTTTCATGCATTGGAGAAGGAAATGGCAACCCACTCCAGTGTTCTTGCCTGGAGAATCCCAGGGACGGCAGAGCCTGGTGGGCTGCCATCTATGCGGTCGCACAGAGTCGGACATGACTGAAGTGACTTAGCAGCATATGTATGTTATATTATCTATTCTTGTGTGTACATCTGAAATATTCTACATGTGACATAAATAAAGAGGTAAAGATGCCAAAATTTATAGGAGAGTTTACACTGATTTACAATTATCACAATGTTCCATCATATATCAATCTGAGACATCTATTCAGGCTAATTCTTATATTTGCTGATATGAAACTTAATGTGAAAAAAGTAGTTAAACATGTTAATAATTTTAGCTGTATTTTATATTCATTAACTTTTGAGAACATTAACTTTCATTCTTCTCTAAAATAATTGATGCAATCATTCTTCCTCCAGTTATCTAGAAAGAATCCATGTCTGTTTCTGACAGGCTTTGATACTGTATCATTTTAATTAAAATCAATTGGCCATTTTGTTCTAGAAATGGAAGCCCACTATCATTATTTTGATGAAGAAATTTATGAGGAAAACAATTCAAATTGATAAATATATAATTGTTTTGCTTCCAATATACTAGAAGCATTGCCAGTAGGGGGAAAAATAAATTATTTCACAGCTCCTATTTGTACACAGAACTATCAGCTTTTCAAAAATCAAGAACTATTGCCAAAGCCAATGAACAAATTTTGTTCCATATTTTGTTGGATCTTTGTTGGAATGGAGGACAGTAGTTACAAAAAAGTCAAAACTGGTATTTATCAAATATAAGTGAATTAGAGATTTTGCTTTTATTAAGGTATGATGTACATACTGGGTTAGCAAAGTCAATTGATATTCATTGATTTAGTCAGAATAGAACGATAATTGGATTTATGATGCAGTTGACTTCATCTTTGTGTTTTATTATCTCTATGGGAAGGGCAATGCTAATCATACAAAGACACTTTGGGTTGAGTTGAATCAATCTGCAATACAAATAAGTTTGAATTCAAATCTAGTGACTTGTTTAGTTGCTAAGTCAAGTCTGACTGTTCCGTGACACCAGAGATTGCAGCCCACCAGGCTCCTCTGTCTATGGAATTTTCCAGGCAAGAATGCTAGTGCCATTTCCTTCTCCAGAGGATCTTCCTGACCCATCTCCTGCATTGCAGGTGGATTCTTTATTACTGAGTTACCAGGGAAGCCCAATCTAATGACTATTAACATGATAAAAATCTGAGTATGTAGGAAAATAGCGGGGGCTAGAGGAGGGATAATGATGCTTTTGCATTTCTTAAGGTATTCTTAAATGGTGGGGAAGCTAAGCAGTTTTTAGGTAGTAAGAATTGAGGGTTCAATCCTGACCACACACCCTTTCATAAACTTATATTGCATTGATCTATATAATGGACCTTCAATTACACCTCTCTTGAAACTCAGTTGTGTCCAGATGAATCTACTGATACTTTCCTGGTGGCTCAGATGGTAAAGAATCCACCTGCAATGCAGGAGATCTGGGTTCAATCTCTGGATTGGGAAGATCCCTTGGAAAAGGGAACGGCTACTCCAGTATTCTTGCCCGGAGAATTTCATGAACAGAGGAGCCTAGCGGGCTACAGTGGGGTCACAAAGAGTTAGACACAACTGAACGCTAATATACACACACAGTCACACACACACACACAGATATTTTATCTAGTGAATAAGAATATGAGAAGGAATTAGTACTATTCTTTTTTCTCCCATTATATTTGTCAAGTTAGGTCTCACTCAATTAAGATTGTGCATTTTATGCCCCGCCCCCCCCCCCAAAAAAAGGAAAGGAAGTGCCACCATCGCTTTTCTCAGATTTACTGAATTTTGACTCATGAAACTGCTCATTGCTATTAGGACACAGGAGAGTAATGGCTGAGTATATAGAAGAAGTCAAAAAGGTAGTGTATATTCTAACTATTCACATGACTAAGATCAAAGTTCCCTAGGGTTAAAGTAGCTCTAAACGGTTAAACTGTCTTCTAGGTACTTAACCCAAAAAGGCCAGCCTTTGGAACATCAGTCCCCAGGAACAAAACCCCTGGGATGGACTTTTTGTGACTAAGGCTGATTAGGAGAA
The DNA here is from genome assembly GCF_032452875.1 of Bos javanicus. Taxonomy (NCBI): domain Eukaryota; kingdom Metazoa; phylum Chordata; class Mammalia; order Artiodactyla; family Bovidae; genus Bos; species Bos javanicus. Next base: position 14,473,959 of record NC_083875.1, on the reverse strand, counting down.
AATAAGGTTGAGATTGAATCAGCCTCCACCAGAGCCCGCATGGTTAGATGTTCCTTTAGAACTGTGCTTTCAGCAAAGGTACAAAAGGATCTCAACGCATATTTCCAGCATCATTTTTTTCTTCAGATCTCTTTCCTTCCTGCAACTTTACTCCACAATACCTAGTCCCCTCAGACTTTCTGAGCTTTTCTGCATTTGTTTCCACAACTCAACACGACTGCTCTGGAATCCTGGCCCCTGTTCTATGGCTGGAATACTCCTTGAGACAGCAAATCTGTGCCTTTGGGTCTTTGTCTTACAGATTGCTGTCTAGTTCTGCCTCTTGTCAAATATGTGAGAATGATCATTCCATACATTTTTCATTTATCTCACTATTTTATCTGAGTGTAAATCCAGTTACTACTACTATATGTGTGTGTGTGTGTGCGTGCGCTCAATTGCTCAGTGTTGGACGCTTTGTGACCCCATGAACTGTAGCCCACCACGCTTCTTTGTCCCTGCAAGCATACTGAAGTGGGTTGCCATTTCCTTCTCCAGGGGATCTTCCTTACACAGGGATCGAATACATGTCTCCTGTGTCTCCTGCATTGCAGGAAGATTCCTTACCACTGAGCCATCCGGGAAGCCCCTGCTACTATATAAGGGCTAAAAGTCAACACAGTCTCTATATTCCAATAGTAATAAATAATTTTATATTGGTAAGATTTTTACTGAGATATTTAAAAAGTGTTTAAAAAATGTTTTTGCTTTGTACAGTGATTTTTACATTATTAGATGTAATAATAAGTTGTACCATATCATGTATTAAATGCTCAACATTCTCCAAGCCGGGCTTCAGCAATATGTGAACTGTGAACTTCCAGATGTTCAAGCTGGTTTTAGAAAAGGCAGAGGAACCAGAGATCAAATGACCTACATCCACTAAATCATCAAAAAAGCAAGAGAGTTACAGAAAAACATCTATTTCTGCTTTATTGACTATGCCAAAGCCTTTGACTGTGTGGATCACAATAAACTGTGGAAAATTCTGAAAGAGATGGGAATACCAGACCACCTGACCTGCCTCTTGAGAAACCTATATGCAGATCAGGAAGCAACAGTTAGAAGTGGACATGGAACAACAGACTGGTTCCAAATAGGAAAAGGAGTAAGTCAAGGCCATATATTGTCACCCTGTTTATTAAACTTTTATGCTGAGTACATCATGAGAAATGCTGGGCTCACTGAAGCACAAGTTGGAATCAAGATTGCTGGGAGAAATATCAATAACCTCAGATATGCAGATGATGCCACCCTTATGGCAGAAAGTGAAGAAGAACCAAAGAGCCTCCTGATGAAAGTGAAAGTGGAGAGTGAAAAAATTGGCTTAAAGCTCAACATTCAGAAAACTAAGATCATGGCATCCGGTTCCATCACTTCATGGCAAATAGATGGGAAAACAGTGGAAACAGTGTCAGACTTTATTTTTTGGGGCTCCAAAATTACTACAGATGATGACTGCAGCCTTGAAATTAAAGGACGTTTACTCCTTGGAAGGAAGGTTATGACCAACCTAGACAGCATATGAAAAAGCAGAGATATTACTTTGCCAACAAAGGTCCATCTAGTCAAGGCTATGGTTTTTCCAATAGTCATGTATGGATGTGAGAGTTGGACTATAAAGAAAGCTGAGCACCAAAGAATTGATGCTCTTGAACTGTGGTGTTGGAGAAGACTCTTGAGAGTCCCTTGGACTGCAAGGAGATCCAACTAGTCCATCCTAAAGGAAATCAGTCCTGGGTGTTCATTGGAATGATTGATGTTGAAGCTGAAACTCCAATATTTTGGCCACCTGATGCGAAGAGCTGACTCATTTGAAAAGACCCTGATGCTGGGAAAGATTGAGGGCATGAGGAGAAGGGGACGACAGAGGATGAGATGGTTGGATGGCATCACCAACTCAATGGACATGAGTTTGGGTAAACTCCAGGAGTTGGTGATGGATGGGGAGGCCTGGAATGCTGTGGTTCATGGGAACACAAAGAGTCAGACACGACTAAGCAACTGAACTGAACTGAATGTATTAAAGCTAAATGAGATAAAGAAACATATAAACTTTGAGTGTTTTTATTTTTTAAAAGCAATTATTAAAGTTAAAATAACATTGGATTTATCATTTTGCATTGATTTGAAGTATATATTTAAGGAAAATTTTTTTAGCAAAAACCAATACATTAAAATTATTGACATATATTCAATAATACATGTTACCTTAAAAAAACTATATTCTTCAAAATTTATAGACACGAAAGGAAAAATGCAAATGGCTTTCCAAAAAAAAAAATGTATTTAAGATTTATGGCTCCAAAGCATAATTTTGATGAGTTCTAAGTACAATATTTGGGGTAATGGTGCAGATTTTGATGCTTGGTTTTATAACCTTATTGCTTTCATAGTCAATATTTTTGTTGCTATTGTTGAAACTAAGAACATAGAACCAAAGCTGAGAATTTGATCAAAGAGAAAGTTTAATAAAAAGTTCACAATAAAATGTGATGCATGACAAAAAGCTAAGTGGTTATTGGGAAATAGCCAAATTGTTGCCAGTGGAGTAAATAAGGAAAGATAATATTAGTAGCAATATTGAAACCAATAAACCTAGTCATAGATTCACTTGTATTTCTTAATATTTATGTAAATTCATGTTGATAGAACTTTTAAGGCTATAATAAGAAATTTATATTTCCTCTGAGAAAAGTTGTAGAGGTTCATTAGATTTCAGGTTTTTATGACTTTTAAAAAGAAAGTAATTTCTTTTTATCTAAACAAATATAAAAATGTAATACATGGCTGATAAAACTGTCACACTTCTCTAACCAAGTAATTTGGTTCATTTTCTTTTTATTGCTCTTATTTTATATATTTTCAGAGAATGAAAAAAAGATATTTTTTTATTCAATGATGTGTATGGCGAACCATCATTTAAAAAGGCTTAACTCCTAAGTGTTAATATTCCTTTCATCGAGTATATTCTCTCTCAGTTTTTAGAAAGAAATATTTCCTTGGAAGAACTAGATTTCTTATATGTCAGATTTGCTTTGCAGAATCTTAGCTAAGACTGCTTTTCCTCATTGCTGATTTCAGTTCAGAGATTTCTCATATGCACTCTCCGGGCTTCTTCCAACATACTCAGCACCTGAGGAGGGGCTTATTTTCAGCTAAATCTTCTCTTCAGCTTAGCACGATCTGGTGTGTGCTAGGGCAGGGGTCACCAACTTCCAGGATCTAATGCCTGCTGATCTGAGTTGAAGCTGATGTAATAATAAAATAAATGGAGTTCACAATAAATATAATGCATTTGAATGATATCTAAATCATCCCCCTCACCTGGGCCCATGGAAAAACTGTATTCCACAAAACCAGTCCCTGGTCCCAAAAAGGCTGGTGATTGCTGCTCTAGAGGATAGCTCTGCTTTGCCGGTGCTGTGTAGGGAGGTTCTGCCCTAGTCCTTCTTTGCCTGGACTAGGCATTTCAGCCAACCTGATGCAGGGGTTCATCTAGCAGCTTCAGTGGCTATCATGATAAAGGTATCTTCTGGCCTTGCCTTTTTCTGTAGTCAAGGTAATGTGTCAACCATCATCACATCATCATCATCTATTCATGCATGCAGAATTAGGTTGGAGTTAAAAAAAAAAAAAAAACTATTCAATGAAGGCCACTTTAGAGAGTCCAGCGTGAATAATAGTTAAATATATGGAAAATCCGGCCATGTAGGTATCTGTTTAAATCATATCTTCATGTGTAAGGTGTTGCCTTATCTTAGGCAAGACATTTTCTCTGAACTTCAGTTTTCTTATCTTTATATGAGATCAAACTATATTGTTTACCATAAGGATTTAGTGAATTACTATTTTGTACGTATACTTATTTTTAAGTGCATTAATGCTCATTCGCCTCAGTCATGTCTTTTTGTGACCCTATGAACTATAGCCAACCAGGCTCCTCTCTCCATGGGAATCTTCAGGCAACAATAGTGGAGTGGGATGCCAGGCTCTTCTCCAAAGTTATTTTTAAGTATAACCATATAAAAATATATATATAACAATATATTGTTATTTAACAATATATATATAACAATATATATAACAATATATATAGTTATATAACAATATATTGTTATATATATTTTTTATATGGTTATACTTAAAAATAACTTTGGAGAAGAGCCTGGCAACCCACTCCAGTATTGTTCTAATGAGATGGATGAAACTGGAACCTATTATACAGAGTGAAGTAAGCCAGAAAGAAAAACACCAATACAGTATACTAACGCATATATATGGAATTTAGAAAGATGGTAACAATAACCCTGTGTACGAGACAGCAAAAGAGACACTGATGTATAGATCAGTCTTATGGACTCTGTGGGAGAGGGAGAGGGTGGGGAGATTTGGGAGAATAGCATTGAAACATGTATAATATCATGTATGAAACGAGTCGCCAGTCCAGGTTCGATGCATGGTACTGGATGCTTGGGGCTGGTGCACTGGGATGACCCAGAGGGAGGGTAGGGGAGGGAGGAGGGAGGAGGGTTTAGGATGGGGAACGCGGGTATACCTGTGGCGGATTCATTTCGATATTTGGCAAAACTAATACAATATTGTAAAGTTTAAAAATAAAATAAAATTTAAAAATATATATATATAACAATATATAATACTCCTTTAACACTACTGTACAAATAAGTGATCTATTTTATACAGACATAAGATATTTAACATCAATTATATAACAGATATTTAAGGTTATTGTATTTATATGACAGACACAGAAGGCAGAAAACTTTAGTGTAATAATTTATATATAAAAGAGTCTCAGAATATTAAGTATTAATCACTAGAAGGAATAATGGAGGAAAAGTTTTTTTTTAATACTACAAGCCTTACTTTTTTGTGGAACATATTCCACAAATATTCCAGTTGTCAGTATAGAACAAAATAAATAAGCAAGCAGAGCATGTACAGCATGATTCTCTTTTTATTCATAATAGCATTTTCTCTTAGTGTTCCTTAGACTTGGCAATCTATGTTTTCCTTTTTTTTTCTCTTTTTTAGCAGTCAGCACTTTATACTGCAACTTCTTATCTATTTGGTACCATGCTGTTAATATTCTGTTCACTGTAGTATAATCATTAGCTATGAATATTGATATATTTGATATAATGAATTATCTATGTCACTTTTCATTTATCCAAAGTAAGATGGAACTTCTATGTATAGGTGATGTTGAGAAACTTCATCTTTTTTAAAGAAAATTAAAGGGCTGGGGGAAATATGTCCTCTCCCAATTTCAGAAGTTAGTGAAAAAAGAGGAGATTTAATCTAGCTGCACAACTGTGGCAGGAGAAATTAAGATGAAACTCAAGACAGTTTCAGATCAGATCAGATCAGTCACTCAGTCGTGTCTGACTCTTTGCGACCCCATGAATCGCAGCACGCCAGGTCTCCCTGTCCATCACCAACTCCCGGAATTCACTGAGATTCATGTCCATCGAGTCAGTGATGCCATCCAGCCATCTCATCCTCTGTCGTCCCCTTCTCCTCCTGCCCCCAATCCCTTCCAGCATCAGAGTCTTTTCCAATGAGTCAACTCTTCCCATGAGGTGGCCAAAGTATTAGAGTTTCAGCTTCAGCGTCATTCCTTCCAAAGAAATCCCAGGGCTGATCTCCTTCAGAATGGACTGGTTTAGAAACAACAATCAGCCTTAGAGAAATTCAGTAGTGCTGCTCATATTAACAGATGACAAATAAAATAATGATTAATATTTCATGAGTCACAGAATGGTTCCTTGAATATCATGAGACTGTGGACAAGTCTCTAGTCAGTGAGTAGCAAATTAATATTTGTTAACTGTTATCTATGTATTTTTTGATCCATTGAGGCCATACATTTCCTGAAGCATATTCATCTGAGGGAAACAAATGCAATGATTGAAAATTACCGCCTTCAACTTCTTCCTCATTCTCTATCCAATTACCAAATACAATTTTTTCTCTGTGCTTAGCTTGTCTCATACACAGTTCAGTGGTATGATTTTAACAATAAAAAGACACTAATTTATGGTTAGAGATGTTACAAAGGTACAGCTTAACATAGGTGAATTAAATACCTTATAAAATAAGATACCCTATAAAGCATGTAGCTTTCTCAGATAACTCTATGCAATAAGGAACTCTCTGATCATCAAAATAAAATACAATTAAATGATACATGAGTCCAAAACATTTAAAAAACTAAAACAAAACAAAATCATAAAAATATTAACAATTGTGCTTCTCAAATAATACTGGGTGATAGACTAAATGATAAGCAAAAGTCATACTTGGAATAGTTTTAAAGATGATGAATGTATGTCCCAAATATACTTTATGTATATGGTACTTTAGTTTTAAAATATGAAATTCTCTAAGTTAAAAAGGGAAACCTAAAATATCTAATTTGAAACTTCTATATGTATATTTTATTAACACACAAGGCATGGTTCCTACTTACTTGAATCATAAATGAAGGGTTTAATTAATATATAAGCATACATGTATACATATATATGTATGTGTGTATATATATATATATGACTTCCCTGGTGGCTCAGATAGTAAAGCGTCTGCCTGCAATATGGGAGACCCAGGTTTAATCCTTGGGTTGGGAAGATCTCCTGGAGAAGGAAATGGCAACCCACTTCAGTATTCCTGCCTGGAGAATCCCAGGGATGGAGAAGCCTGGTAGGCTACAGTCCATGGGGTCGCAAAGAGTCGGACACAACTGAGCGACTTCACTTCACTTCACTTCATATATGTATACATGTGTTTATATACAAATGTCTATTCACATGTAATAGGAATTATATATGCATTTGTATATGTGTATACACAACAATCAACACAAAGAAATGCTATATCTATGTCTATATATCTTACATCTAATAGGCATGTGATCAAAAAATATAAGGAGATATATATATACATATGTATATACATATATATGTGTGTATTTGTCTGTATATATGTTACACACACATGTGCACACACACACAGAAAGGAAAATGTGATTAGGGGAAATTATCCTATGAATCTCCCTCTGCTTTAGTCATTTTTATCATTTAACAGTAGTTAATCTATTCCAAATTATATCTGTCTTTTTGTAAATATGAGGCAGAGATCTAATTACAAGAAATCCTTTCTTATTAGGGTAAACAACAGATAATTGTGATATGATGCTAATTCAGTATGACAGAGGCATGTAATGAAATAAGACTTTCAAATCACATTAGTGTAGGATACTATGCTTCATGAACCTTTTCAATGGCGTTGTAGTTAGTGCTTAATGACATGCATGTCCTGGAGAGACAACATATTTTGTTTGATCAGGTAGGTTAAGAACTGACAAAACAGTTCAGTTGTGAGACTGTTCATTGTTGGAAACATTTCCGTTACTTGCTGGTCATTTACGAAGAACTGCACAGATTTCTTAAAAGAGGCTAATTGGAAATGAATGAGTTCTCCGAGTTTATCGACTTAAGCAGCAGCATAAATTATCCTTGTCCATGTACTCTTCACAATGCCAGTGGGTGGTAGTGTAGGGGTGGAATACAACGGAGTCATTTCATAATCACAGTCAAACACATGATGTTGTGATGGTGCCTCATGTTAAAAGTAGGAACAGGTTGTTTAGAATCTGCATAATACCCGCAGGTCAGTGTTTCCTTTCCTTTTTTATAAATGATAGCTGTTATTCAGTGGAAAATGGAATTAGGAATCTGGCTATTTAAAAACACATGACATACTCTTGTGTAAAAGGTTTGGAGGACCAGTATTTTCAGCAACATTCACTCATGATTCCTGAGTGAGAAATACCTCCCAAGTAAATCCAGGACTGCATGAAGCAGCTGAAAATGTGAACTTCTGAAAGCTTTACGTTTAGCAGCTTAAATACTACATCCATGCCAATTACAGATTTAACCACAGTTATTTTTTTGAGTGTGAATTTTCCACATTGCCTCAGAATTTTTAAAATTGCCTTTTTATCTTTTACTCTGTGTGTGTGTGTGTGTGTGTGTGTGCAGTTCTTTGAAGTGTACTCAGTTTTTAAAGAAGAGCATACACAGTTTGTGTGAGAAATGAAAAGATTTCAGTTCTGAGCTGCGTTTTTGTTTTATGGTAGGCTTCCCTTGTGACTCAGCTGGTAAAGAATCTGCCTGTAATGGAGGAGACCTGGGTTTGATCCCTGGGTTGGGAAGATTCCCTGGAGAAGGGAAAGGCTACTACTACCCACTCCCGTATTCTGGCCTGGAGAATCGCATGGACTATATAGTCCTTGGGGTTGCCAAAGAGTCAGACACAACTGAGTGACTTTCACTTTTTTTTTTTTAAGTAGGCATCAGTGTCCATATGTACATCTCAAACTGTATGGAGATCATGTATACATCATATTTCTGAAAATGGTTTCTAAAGCTACCATGAGGCTACTAAATAGGTTTTTGATCCCCAAATATAAACAATCTTAAATTTAGAGTCATCTTTCCTTTTCACAGAGTGATAGATCAATTTTGATAGTAAAGTATCTGTAATTTGAGAAAGTGCTTGTTTAACGGATATATAACTTGAGTCTCTTGAATGACAGCAGTGTCAACATTCTGATAGCTATTCGTCTATAACTCCATTTATGTTCAATTTCAATTTCACTTTAAGTTTTGTATCTTTTTGTTTCTTGACTGCACTTTCATCAGTGTTGACCAGCTTCCTTTCCTAAGTATCTGTATTTGTAAAATGTCAGAAGTTTATCACCAAGGCACAGGAATGTGACGCACGGACACACTTTGCTCCCCTACTTGAGTAACAGATGTGCATTCATCAGTCATTGAATGACTTTGGAAGAAAAGACGTGACTGATTGCTAATCCTAATATGCATTTCTTACTTATACAAAGATTTGTGGATTGAAGAGAGAGCAGCAAAATTTGTACTCACTCCTAATACACAGTGGTAACTGAAATGTGGGGGATTGGTATTATTTAACTAACCGTCGTAAATGAAACTCATACATATCAGAATTATATACAGTGAGGATTACCTTCATTCAATATCCAATGAAAATATTATTCAAATATAAAGGCAAAAATGCTTATCCAGATTGGACAAAGACCAAGAGAATTTGTAACCACCATATCTGAATTAATAGAAATATGGAGGAACTTCTTCAGGCTGATGGGAAATGATAGCAGCCTAAATGACAGGGAAGCTTCCCTGGTGGCTCAGATGGTAAAACGTCTGCCTGCAATGCGGGAGACTCGGGTTCAATTCCTGGGTCGGGAAGATTCCCTGGAGAAGGAAATGGCAATCCACTCCAGCACTCGTTCCTGGAAAATCCCATGGATGGAGGAGCCTGATAGGCTACAGTCCATGGGGTTGCAAAGAGTCAGACACGACTGAGTGACTTCACTTTTACTTTAAGTGATAGGGAACATGAATCTATAGGAAAGAAAAAACCACCACCAGAAGGAAGATCTCCTTGAGTAACTTTAAAGAACGTTATTTTTTCTTTTTATCTATCTAAAAGTCAGTTTACAGTTTAAATGCAGAAAACCACCTATTGTGAGTTGTAAAATATATAAAAATAATGTTACCAAGAAAGTGATACTGTAAAGGAAAGTGAAATGTGCAAGGTTCCTATATTTTACATGATATCACTGGTATGTAGATTCTGATGAGAGAGTGTTACAATTCCCTAAAATATATAGATATAACTGATGATACCAACAGAGTAGTTAAAATACTAAACATTTTTTATTAATCCAGAGGTAGCAGCTCAAAGGAAAATAATAAACAATGGGAGCTTCAAGCCCAATCAGATCTGTAATTCCACTAAATGTAAATTGACTAACTAGTCCCATTAAAAGTAGATAACAAACTAGATAAAATAGTCAATCCCAACTACATACTGTCTGAAAGAGATTAATTTGAAATATAAAGATGTTAGGTTTGATAAAGAAATGAAAAAAATTAAACTGTTCAGAAAGTAAAGAAGGTTGTTTTGTACAGGTTCATATCAATGTAGATCTCTAGAGAGGAAGTCTTAGAAGATACAGGGCGACTCATGAAAAGGTGAATTCATCAGAAATATATAAACCTTAAATGTGTGTGGGTGCCTGAAAAGAGAGCTTCAAAGTTATACAAAACTGAAAAATAGAGAAATAGGCAAATCTATGAGTACAGCTGGAGATTGTAACACATATTGCACTGTAACTTTAATGAAGTTACTTTGTCTCTTAAAGCCAGTCTCCTGGAATGTTAAATATGCACATTTCCTGTCTTAAAATATGAAGCTTAAATGTGATAATATATATGAGGTGTTCAGCACAGTTCTATATGACACATAAAAAGGTTTCTGTGAAGAGTTGATACTAATGTTTCTTTAAAATACCCAACTATAACGAAGAATAGTCCACTCTAAACCTCAGCATTGATTATAATGCCTTCTCATTTCAAAAGTAACTTGCTTGGACATTGCTACATATTCCTTTGATTGCTAAAATTTTCTACTTTTTTCAATACCCTTTCTACTATCTTAGTACTTCGGATTCTGGCCCTTCCATTCTACAGAAATTGATCCCTCAAAGGTTGTGTCATTCTCTTCTGGAAAAATTGATTCTTCTTCTTAAGCCCCATGATCTTTGATGTACTGTCCACAGTTGGAGAGACTGAACAACCTTTCCTCTTTTGAAATGCTGTCCTCAATCTGCTTCTGTATCATGCAACTCTTTGAAATACTCTCTTGTCTTTGATTTATTCTTCTCTCTACCATTTTACTGTACCTTTTTATTTTCTTACTTTGAGATGATGACTCTCAAGGGTCTGATTAATAGTATGTGTCCTCTGTTTCAAATATATACACTTGTGGGATTTATTAATCATCATTATCCAAGTGACAATTATAATTTACATTTTCAGCATCCAAACAGCATTTTGTTCATTCCCCTTATATTTAAAATATTGAGTTAATGGCACTATGATTCATTATTTTCAGTTTCTTCTTTCTCTTGGCTCATATTAAACAAATTTGAATGTCAAGCTTTTTATTATTTTTTGCATAATTTAAGATTGAGATTTGTTAGCACTGACTCCCTTATGGCCATGTTCATTGCCATAATTATATAAGAACAATTCCTACACTGAACTCCAAACCATTCTCCTCTTCTATCCAATTATCCTAAAACCTGTAATCACTAGGCCTTCCTTAAGCAAGAGTGTACACTCACAGTACTAGTCTGTCTTAAAGCATTAATGGCTGCATAGTAATTGTTTATCCAAATCACTATCTGATGTTCTTAGGTTTTCATCATCTGACACTCTTTTTCAATCAAACCAGTTTTATCCACATCATCTTTCAAATATACATTCCCATCATTATTCCTGGTAAATCACTCATCTTAGATTTTCCTTCTAGTGAACCATCCTTCTTCATGATTTGCTGTCCTAGCTCATAATATTTCTTACCTCATCCTGGGAAACTCCTGCCCATACTCTCATCTTCAGTTCAGGGTTCTCTTTTTTGTGAATTTTTTGCTCATTTCCCCATCTTTCACTTCCTTACATTTACCTGCTGTGCCAGCTGATGAACTATTTCTCCGATTAAAACTCACGCTCCTGGGCTCAGCAAGGACTCTGTAAACTGTACTTCAGCTCTGCTGCTTGGATCCCTATTAGCTTCTGCCACTGGGAGAATTAGAGGGATATTAGACAGTCAGAGGAGGAAGAAAGGTTTTAGTCCTTTTTGTTTTGCCTTCAGTTTCTGACTTGCTCTTTGATCTAGCCAACATCACCACAGTAGTGAATCTTGATTTTGATGGTGACAATTCACTTACTGATCACATTTGGTTTCAAAGTCCAGTTTTCAACACTTTCATTAAAGTGGAAGTCGCTCAGTCGAGTCCGACTCTTTGTGACACCGGGGACTATAGACTCCATGGAATTCTCCAGGCCAGAATACTAGAGTGGGGAGCTTTCCCTTCTCCAGGGGATCTTCCCAACCCAGGGATTGAAGCCAGGTCTCCCACACTGCAGGCGAATTCTTTACCAGCTGAGTCACAAGAGAAGCCCAAGATACTGGAGTGGGTAGCCTATTCCTTCTCCAGTGGATCTAGACCCAGGAATCAAACCAGGGTCTCCTGCATTGCAGGCAGATTGTTTACCAACTGATCTATCAGGGAAGCCCCAACACTTTCATAACTACTCTCATTGTAACCCCTTGGAGATACCAAACATCCTCTAGTAGTTCTCCTTCAAGGTCTGAGTCCCTACTCCTTCCTCTGTGCTCCCGGGACATCTATCTCATGCGTGTAGTGCCTCCTCCTTAAAAGTCTTAGTTTCAGCTCCACAAAGCCCTCCCTCCGGGCTTTTAAACTTTCATCATTTCAACATCCTCTCTTTTAGTTCAGTCTAAGAGGTAATTGCAGGTACTACCACTATAAGAGGGTTTCCTAGGTGGTGTTAGTAGTTAAAAACTACAGGCTGTCATTCTGCCAAAGCAGGCAATGTAAGAGATGCTAGTTCGATCCCTGGTTCGATGCCTGGGTCAGGAAGATCCCCTGGAGGAGGACATAACAACCCACTCCAGTATTCTTGCCTGGAGAATCCCATGGGCAGAGGAACCTGGCAGGCTACAGTCCATAGGGTCGCAGAGAGTTGGACACGACTGAATGCAGCACTGTAACACGTCAATGTTTATTGCAACAGTTCTCTAACAATACTAACAATTACTTTTCTTGAAGTACCTTGTTAAATAACTGAAGCTGTAACTGTCTCCTGACTGGACCCCGTTTAGTAGAGCTGCCTATAAGCCATCTCTCCTTCCTTTGTTTCACGCTTCATTATGACACGTGTCAATTTAAGGTACTTATTTTCCATTTGCTTTATTCCAGAATAGACCCTGAGTCTTGAATGCAGGAGAATTTCTTTTCCTATCTTCACTCTTGGAACCCAGCACCATATATACTTGCTACATGAACAGAAGAATGAATGACAGCATTGAGTTTTCCCAGCTTGCTATTTCTGTCACATGCTGGTGGAGTATTCTAGAAGTCTGGCTTTTTTGGCTCCATATCAGAGCAAAGCAGGAAGCTGTCTAGCTGGAGGCTATGAGGAGCACCAACTTCCCAATCAATGCCTCACCACTTACCAGGCTTTTATCATTGTCTAGGAAAAGACACGGAGAAGGCAATGGCACCCCACTCCAGTACTCTTGCCTGGAAAATCCCATGAATGGAGGATACTGGTGGGCTGCAGTCCATGGGGTCGCTAAGAGTCGAACACGACTGAGTGACTTCACTTTCACTTTTCACTTTCATGCATTGGAGAAGGAAATGGCAATCCACTCCACTGTTCTTGCCTGGAGAATCCCAGGGACGGGGAGCCTGGTGGGCTGCCGTCTATGGGGTTGCACAGAGTCAGATACGACGGAAGCAACTTAGCAGCAGTAACAGCAGCAGGAAAAGACAAAATGACCATTTTACCTCCTCTCTGAGAGTGTGTGCTACATGATTTTTCTGAGGAAAGGAGGTCACATCATAATTTCATCCAAAAATCTTCATATATTAAGCCAGATTTCTCAGCTTTCTCCTCAGGTTTAAAAGTACAGTGATGAAACATGCAATATTTCTATCTAAATAACAGAAATTATGCTCAAGTGATATTCTTTAATAAATGGTAATTTTGTAATAAAAATCAATGCTGCTATGCAGCACTATAATTAATAATTTTCTGTAATTGACACACAATCACTTATAAGAAGCTTTCCTCAGATAACATGAAAATTGGATGTACACTCTTCATTCAACAATGAACTTATTCATCTTTTTCTCCCTCTAAAGAGATGATAGCTTATGTAACTCATTCTCTGGTTTTATGGGTACAACATTGCCTTTGTAGGAGGAAGTTCTAGATCAATGTTATGGGTCCTAGGAGTTTTCCTCTGGAAGCAGTTGAAAACAGTTAGATATAATCTGTACTCTCTTTTCCACTGTTGTGACCTCCTTCTCTAAGTCAACTAGGCTTCATGCAGTAGGATTCAGCAAGGTCACAATTAAACATCCTGAACTTTTCTGGTCGTCCACAAGCCTGTGATTTGATTAAACGGAAAGGCATCAAACACACATTAAGAGTCTAGTGAGGTGGCGAGTATGAAAAGGAAAGACACAAATTACAAAATCTGTACAAATCAATGGTACTGTTTTAAGAAAATCAGTATTAACATGGTGGCTGGGAGAACAACATTCTTCCCCAGGGGTTGATAAGTGTAGCATAATGAGTAAAACCTTTATAGCCAGCAATTAGTCTGCCATGCAATGCCTTCAGCAGAAAATGGAATTACCAAGATCCATCCTGATCAAAAAGCCATATAGGCTGTTAATGAGCAGTCTATATCTTCTCATTTTTATTGCCCTTATGAAGTCAAGAGGAGCCCTATTTGAACTATATAAGATAGGAAGAAAGTGTTGCCTCTACTAAGAGTCAGGAAAAAAAAAAAAAAAGTCGATGGTGAATATGTTACTAAATTGTTCTATAGCTGTTTAAACTCTTATTTTTTCTTATCCATTCAGTTCATGAGAAAATATATTTAAAAGTAAAATGTGCTCCTGAAACTGAGTTATGTGTTTAGGATATCATTATGTGCCAGCCACATCTAAACTAAATCTTTCTACTTTGTAAGCAAGGGCAGCCCAAATTACAACTGGAAGAGGAATAAATACATCTCTTTATATTTTGTCTTCCTTCTATGTTTCCTCTATTTTACAGATACTAGTATTGTAACCCTGCACCAAAAGAAATGATCTGGGAGAGGGAAAGTAAATTCATTCACTCTGTAATATGAATGTGCCAAAATTTATCATGATATCATGACCTTTCATTTTTCCATATTTGCATGCATTGTGCCATTTTTTTAAATGATATATTCCCCCTTGTCTTACCGGGGAGGTGGGGGGAAGCTCATCCTTCCTCTTTTAGCTCAAAGTTCAAACTTTTTTGTGGCCCATGTCCCTGACTGAAGCACAGAGAAGTGCTTCTATGTGTAGTACCTTGAGTATAAATTGTTTCCATTTTAACATTTACTACCTTTAGACTTTGAGTTGTTCTTTTATCTGTTTTTGTCTCTGTATCCATTAAACTAACACAGTGCCTGGTACATAGTAAGCAGTTAATGAAATATACTCAATGATTGCATATATTCATTACAATGAGCAATATTTTATATAAGATGACTTCATCATATGCATTTTCTTTTTTATTTATTTTTTTAATTTAATTTTTTTTTTTACTTACAATATTGTATTGGTCTTGCCATACATTGACATGAATCTGCCATGGGTGTACCTGTGTTCCTCATCCTGAATCCCCCTCCCACCTCCCTCTCCATCCCATCCTTCTGGGTCATCCATCACGTGCATTTTCAAAACAGACAGCAGATTTTAGAAATTCAGACTGTAGAACATTTGACTTAGAAAATATATCCGTAAGAGGGATCCTTTAAATTTAAGCTTGCGTGTATGACTACGTCTGAGATATTTTTCCCTGAAAATTCTGGTAAGCTTTGACACTGTATCATTGCCGTGCAACTGCACTAGTCCTAAGGTTGAATTTGCTGTTAGTTACCCTTCTCAGGACACACAGTTCTAATGCACTAATGAACTCAGCACCCTTCTAGCCAACAATCTAGATCTAGGTCTGCTGTGTCTAGAACAACGCCCAGGGCTTCTGCTGTTCACACAGTAGTTTCCTTCCTCTAGTAACTTCTACGTAAAGGTAGTCCTTCTTTCCTCTTCCACGTTCTCTACCTAGAGCTATAGTTGTAAACCTTTAAATGGCAATTTGACTTTTACTGCTCACGTACAGTCTTCTGTTTTCCATTATGTTATTTATATCTGGGGAGACTCCTTGCTTCTCCTAGAAATCACAGTACTTAGCTTTTGAAAATATGGTAACTGGCATTAGTGATTTATCACTGAGATTGGGCCTTGATATGTGATATGTGACCTGTTACATGTCAGACTGAGCAACATGGCTAAGTTAAAAATCAGAACTATTTTAATCTATTAGAAGTACCTTTTGGTCAACTTAAAATTCTAACATGGAGATTTTAACCTAATTAATTTGGTCCATATTTCAAAAACATTTTTGTTCACTTTTCTACTTAAAATATCAAAAATAATGCCCAAAATATTGTAATTAAACAGCCACCACTATATTTTCTTTTATAAATTCCATTCAGTTCTATATAATTATACTCATTTCAATAATATTTGATTGCCTAGCAGTTCTTTTCGCTCTACCATCATCTGTAGACTAAAAAAGCCCTGGCTCAGCCATAAAAAAGGAATAAAACTGGATTATTTCTACAGACATGAGTGGACCTGGAGACTGTCATACAGAGTAAAGTAAATCAGAAAGAGAAAGACAAATATTGTATATTACTGCATATATGTAGAACATAGACAAATGGTATAGGTGACCTTATCTACAAAATAAATAGAGACACAGACATAGAGAACAAACCTATGGACACCAAAGAGGGTGAAGAGGGTGTGGGAAGAGTTAGGAGACGGGACTGACGTACATACACTATTGATGCTGTGTGTAAGAGAGAAGATAACATGAGAACCCACTATATAGTGCAGAGAACTCTACTCAATGCTTTGTGCTGACCTATATGGAAAAGAAAACCAAAAAAGAGGGGATATATGTATACATAAAGCTGATTCACTTTGCTATACAGTAGAAATGAACAATATTGGAAAGCAACTATACTCTAACAAAAATTAATTAAAAACAAAAGAAATCCCTGAAAATCCTGACTCGGTTCAGTTAAATATTCTGAAGGAGTCTGTTTATGATATTGAGGTCAGCTTTCATTAGGAATGATCTACTCATGAATTCTATTTCTTGCAGTACCGATAGTCAAGGGGAAATAAAATACTTCAATGATATTTCTTTTTTTTTTTTTTCCCCTCCTTCTCTCTTCTACCTATAGCTTTTAGAAGAGGGCTTCTGGCTAATGTCAGAGAGAAAAGAAAAACTATGGTTTGATAAGATTGGGTGATTCTAAATAATTTATTATAGCAATCAACGTCAGAATGGAGGCAAATGGAATTCTCTTTTTGATATATGACAGATAACTATTTCATAAGTATTAAGTTGAGATTATCCTTAGGCAAAAAACATATTATAGACAGTAAGTAGGACACTGACAATACTCCAGGGTCCTTCATTCACTCAGCAAACTCTATCTTAACTGTCAAAATGATGAGGATTGCTTAATCTAGGACTAAAACCTTATTAAATATTAATTTATTGAAAATTAGGACAGTATACATTAAACTTAGTAGGCTTCTATCTATAATGAAACAAGTAAAAACATTCTCCTGAAACCTACTCAGGTCAATAATGTTTAATTTGTATACAATGTGGCCTGGAGAGATTTGTCTTCTAATTTCTTTTTCTTTTTTTTTTAACCGTCAGCTCTTTCCTTCTTGTGAGCTTGCTAAACAGGATAATTTTTACAAAAGCATTATGTTACTTAGTGTAATAAGAACACCCATGCATACTTATTTCCATTAATTCTCCTTTTATAAGGAAGAGGATGATCCTTGGAGCTACTTAGTGGCCATGTGGGAAATATTAAACCTGGTTTTCATATAAAAGTCAAGTTGATAGTATTTTTCTGGAGCCTATTTTTCTTGGAGCCTAAATTTAAAAAGGGCAGTAAGCTGTGAGACAACAGTGCTTATTATATAAATATGTACATATAAAACAAGATTTGATTACTTTAAAATTTTTTCTTCATTATCATCTTCATAGAAATTGTATAGGCAATTCAAGACCTCAGGTAACCAAAATAATAATTTCTTTGTTTTTATTTAGTCAGTTATTAGTCTAAAGTTCTAAAATCATTTGGGGCTTATAGTTATCAAGAAACAAAATTACACTAAAATCTTGTCTAAGAGATGCTATACATATTTTAAGATAGTTTATGTGAATAACTAAGTTTACATGCAGCACTACCCCAGATTTATAAGTGGTAAATCTTTTAAAAAGTCATTTTAGTTAAAAATATGTTCACATTCTCATGATCTTATATAAAATTGAGTGTTATACTTCTATTATATACTGTGAAAAGGAAAGAGAGAAGATATATAGCAATTTTTAAGACAAGTTATCAAACAATATTAATTTGTCCAATAACTTGCTTTCACTAGGACTACTACATAAACAATAGATTTTAAAAAATTGTCTATTGATTTGCCAACTATTTAAAATATTGCAGAAGTTTATATGACCATTTTATGACTACTAGATTTCTAGTCATTTACATTAGTTTGTTTTTCATCCAACACTTAAATACTGTTATCTAACTTCATGGTTTTTGAAATGTAAACACTACAATTTGAAGCTGTTCCTTTTCTTAGTATCCTCCAGAACTTCAGATTTAATCTGAGGTTTAAATAAGTGCTCAGTGTAAGTGTCTACTTATCTTATTATTCTATCAGAAAGAGAGCTTCCTTACACTTAGGAGATTTCATCTGATTTATTAATTATTCATTGAAGTGGGATACTTATGACAACATGTCTCATTAAAAGATATTTCACACCTACATGATGAAAGAATCTTATAGAAGTTCCAGACAAAGAAGTTTAAGGTTGCTTTTCTCTTCATGATGCAAGCCATTTCGTTGGTGAGGAGATTAGAGACCTTAGTGCAGATGCAAAACTATAACCTAGAGACTTCTAACAAAGACTATGTGATCAGATGGTGAGTTGAGGTAGAGGCTTAACTCAAAATTTCAATGCCTTGTTACCGGCACATAAAGCTTTACTGCACATCTTGACTGGGCTCACTGGTGTACGAAACTTTATCACTACTTACAAGAGAAAAAGATAAAAACTCATGACCTCAGATATGAGTAGTGTGAGATTATGAGATGCTAGACAAGTCAGATACTGACAAGCATATCCCTTCTAACACTTACAGCCAATTATTTCACACATTCAAGTGCATTTCGACAGATGTCACAGAAGCAGCTAGTGTTGAGAAAGCAGAACTTTTTGATCTCTACATTATGCAAAACTAATTTCAATTTAAGTGTCTACTTCTGTTTTCCCTCTTTAATGGTAGCATTTCTGTGTGATTCAGCTATTCCCAGAGTACAAGCAAACACAGATCAATCTCCAAGAATGTCCTCAATATGCCATGTTTATTATAAAAAAAGATATTTCTCTAATATTAGTGATGTTGAACATCATTTCATGTGTTTTTTTTAGCATTATATATGTCGTTGAATAAATATCTATTTAGATCTTCTGCCTATTTTTTGACTGTGTTGTTTGTTTGATATTGAGCTGCATACATTTTTTATATTTTGGAGATAAATCCCTTTTTGGTCACTTTCTTTGCAAATATTTTCTCCCATTTGTGGGTTACCTTTTTGTATTGTTTATGGTTTCTTTTGGACACTGGAAGTGACCTACATGTCCATCAACAGAGAGTGGATAAAGAAGTATGGTAAATAGATATAATGGAATACTATTCAGCCATAAAAAATAATGAAATAATGCCATTTGCAGTAACATGGATGGATTCAGAAATTGTCATACTGAATGAAGTCAGAAAAAAAGAAATATCACATGATATTGCTTACATGTGCAATCTAAAAAAAAGGTACAAATGAACTTACTTACAAGACAGAAATATAGTCACAGATGTAAAAGAAACAAACTATGGTTACCAGGGAGGGAAGGATGGGTAGGAATTAATTGGGAGATTGCGACTGACATATACACATTACGATATATATATAATAAATAACTAATAAGGATCCACTGCTAGTTTCTAGTACAGGAAACTCTACTCAATACTCTGAAATGAGCTATATGGGAAAATAATCTAAAAAACAGTGGATATATGTATATGTATAACTGATTCACTTTGCTGTATAGCAGAAACAACACTGTAAATCAGACATATTCCAATAAAAATGTTTTAAAAAGATAATCATGACTGGGTGTTTATTTTGCTTTAGGAAGGGCTAAAGATTATCTTTACCAGTGTGTGAGATGTGTGCAATTGTGCGGTAGTTTGAGCATTCTTTGGCATTGCCTTTCTTTGGGATTGGAAAGAAAACTGAGCTTTTCCAGTCCTGTGGCCACTGCTGAGTTGTCCAAATTTGCTGGCATATTGAGCGCAGCATTTTCACAGCATCATCTTTCAGGATTTGAAATAGCTCAACTGGAATTCCATCACCTCCACTAGCTTTGTTCATAGTGATGCTTTCTAAGGCCCACTGTACTTCACATTCCAGGATGTCTGGCTCTAGGTGAGTGATCACACCATCGTGATTATCTTGGTCGTGAAGATCTTTTTTGTACAGTTCTTCTGTGTATTCTTGCCACCACTTCTTACTATCTTCTGCTTCTGTTAGGTCCATACCATTTCTGTCCTTTATCAAGCTCATCTTTGCATGAAATGTTCCCTTGGTATCTCTAATTTTCTTGAAAAGATCTCTAGTCTTTTCCATTCTATTGTTTTCCTCTATTTCTTTGCATTGATCACTGAGGAAGGCTTTCTCTTCTCTTCTTGATATTCTTTGGAACTCTGCATTCAGATGCTTATATCCACACGCTAGTAAAATAATGCTCAAAATTCTCCAAGCCAGGCTTCAGCAATATGTAAACTGTGAACTTCCAAATGTTTGAGCTGGTTTTAGAAAAGGCAGAGGAACCAGAGATCAAATTGCCAACATCCACTGGGTCATCGAAAAAGCAAGAGAGTTCCAGAAAAACATCTATTTCTGCTTTATTGACTATGCCAAAGCCTTTGACTGTGTGGATCACAATTAACTGTGGAAAATTCTGAAAGAGATGGGAATACCAGACCACCTGACCTGCCTCTTGAGAAATCTGTATGCAGGTCAGGAAGCAACAGTTAGAACTGGACATGGAACAACAGACTGGTTCCAAACAGGAAAAGGAGTAAGTCAAGGCTATATATTGTCACCCTGCTTATTTAACTTCTATGCAGAGTACATCATGAGAAATGCTGGACTGGAAGAAGCACAAGCTGGAATCAAGATTGCCGGGAGAAATATCAATAACCTCAGATATGCAGATGACACCACCCTTATGGCAGAAAGTGAAGAGGAACTAAAAAGCCTCTTGATGAAAGTGAAAGTGGAGAGTGAAAACGTTGGCTTAAAGCTCAACATTCAGAAAATGAAGAACATGGCATCTGGTCCCATCACTTCATGGGAAATAGATGGGGAAACAGTGGAAACAGTGTCAGACTTTATTTTTCTGGGCTCCAAAATCACTGCAGATGGTGATTGCAGCCATGAAATTAAAAGATGCTTACTCCTTGGAAGGAAAGTTATGACCAACCTAGATAACATATTCAAAAGCAGAGACATTACTTTGCCAATAAAAGTCCATCTAGTCAAGGCTATGGTTTTTCCTGTGGTCATGTATGGATGTGAGAGTTGGACTGTGAAGAAAGCTGAGTGCCAAAGTATTGATGCTTTTGAACTGTGGTGTTGGAGAAGACTCTTGAGAGTCCCTTGGACTGCAAGGAGATCAAACCGGTCCATCCTAAAGGAAATCAGTTTTGAATATTCATTGGAAGGATTGATGCTGAAGCTGAAACTCCAATACTCCACCTGATGCGAAGAACTGACTTGTTGGAAAAGGAAAGATTGAGGGTGGGAGGAGAAGGGGACAACAGAGGATGAGATGGTTGGATGGCATCACTGACTCGATGGACGTGAGTCTGAGTGAACTCCGGGAGATGGTGATGGACAGGGAGGCCTGGCGTGCTGGGATTCATGGGATCACAAAGAGTCGGACATGACTGATTGACTGAACTGAACTGACAGATATCTTGTTAAAAATACAGTCTTAGAGATTATGGAGCCTCAATTCTACATCTTAAGTCTTAGGTGGAAAGCAAATGCATACATACTTCAACAACTCCTGTGTAATAGACATAAACAGTCAAGACAATTTGAAGATTCTTTCTATAACCAAGTTAAAATGCTGGTAGTTTTGTAGGATGTGATATGGGCCAACATTTTGGCTTGGGGTCCTGGTACCTTTAAATAACAAATAAATCATAATGGAAAATGTCAAAAGTTCATAAAAATTAAATTCCAGAAAAAAAAAAAAACCACAGACTGTTCATAACTCAAATTAACATAGACATAAGGTTCAGCTTTGATTGAAAAATACACAAACTCCTTTTTAATAGTCAACAGTTTTTCAGCCTATTACAGAATATAAAACTTTTAGAATGACCCTGTAATCACGGTATATATCTTAGAACATGAATCTTTTCTGTGCCATAATGGTCCCTTGCTTCATTTCTCACAATCTGTTGGACCATAAGCATTAATGCCCTATATGTAATTTCTTTGATCAGAACAAGAAAACCATTAACATGTAATAGTCATTGATTTAGTAGAAGAATCACACAATCAAATTGTTGCTGTTGTTCAGTTGCTAAGTTGTGTCCAACTCTTTGTGACCCATGGACCAAGAATGCCAGTTTCATGTTTTTTTTTCCCCAAAAATATAAGTGTTCAGCATCCTCTGGATACTCTTTTTAAAATTTACAACCTCAAGATGCAAGCATTTCTTCTCTACAGACTCTAGTTGGATTAATCGTTTCATTGTTTTAATAAGTTTCACCATAAATGCATTTTCTGTCTTAGTTGGGACAGAGCTTGCAAGAGAAGAAAAATCTCGGTTACTTTTTAGCATATTCCCTCTACATTTATATTCCAAAAAAGTTTTTTTTGGTTTTTCTATCTTGAGTCACATCACCAAATCTTTCCAACTAACTACTGACATCAATTTTTGCTAGCTAGAGAGCAACTGATAAAGTAGGAAAAAGCAAAAATCTTATCTTGTTGCATAGTCCAACTACAATCAATTCTGCTATACTATTTTGAAACATGAATTTGTTGCAATGAAACTGATATATTAGGAAACATTTGAACATAACTCAAAATTCACATCTAATTAAGTTCCATTTTTTTCCTGAGAAACTCCAAGAGGGCACAGTGTCCTGTACCTACATGAACCAAGATGTGTAGGAACAAGCAAATTTCACACAGTTAGGATAGCTATTTACTTCAAAAATTAACTTTATCTATTATGAGTGACATCTATGTGCATTTGATGGTAAAAACCTTCATTCAATATCAGATGGCCCTTTCTCCAAAAACTCACTATAATTCACAGTTTCATAAAGGAAGACTATACATCACTCCTTCAAATTTTTAAATTATTATTACAGTTGATTTTTACCCCTAATAGAGAGAATTCACTTTCCTCAGCAACTCAGAAACACAAATGTATATGTAGTTCCTATTTCAACTATGGTTAACCTTTATTAAAAAAAAAAGAAAAAATGTTACTAAGTAACACATTTTCATTAAGTTCCAGGAAGTTGGCAGCTGTGCCCAAATATGTATGACTATTGTAAATTCTAGAGTAGTCAAGTGATTACACTACTGGGGATACAAATAGCATTGTGATGATTCTATAAATAGAATTACCATTATCAAAATTTTCAAAGATATCTTTTGAAAATTCCAGGATTTGTGTGGAAGCCAAATGACTATGCCTTTGAAATGCGCATGTATATATGCAACATACACACACGCAGATGTGGATGGCATCACTGACTCGATGGAGGTGAGTCTGAGTGAACTCCAGGAGTTGGTGATGGACAGGGAGGCCTGGCGTGCTGCGATTCATGGGGTCGCAAAGAGTCGGACACGACTGAGCAACTGATCTGATCTGATATATATAGAGAGAGAAGTAGACAGGTAATAGAGATAGATAGCTATTCTACTTTTTTTTTGTTTTTGTTTTTGAAAATGACTCTGAGTTTTTTACTACCATTAAAGGACAAAGAAACCTCTATTGAGATTGACCTTTAAGAACAGGGATCAAGGGTTAGTGTTTAGCCTGTGCAATCTTTGTTATTTTAAGTTCATGCAACTTTATCTTAGGCTTTTCAGATGATGAATTTTTATGGTTTAAATAGAGCAAAATAATAAAAACATTTTGATTTCTGTATGCTGGAAAATCCCACTGTTTCAGTGGGTGAAAGAGGAAAGTCCAAGGATACATCTCTAACAGCTCTAACAAATGTCAGGCTTTTTATCATGTAAATCTCATTTGATCCTCACATTTTCCATTGTGTGTGAAGCATTACAGCTTTCAGTTTACAGGAAGAAACTGAGGTTTTGAGGCTTTTTTTTTAACCCACGTTTTTATTTAATAGTATCTGTGCCAACTCTGAGGCATATGTTCCCTTCTTCTGACCAGTAGACCTCCCTCAGAACTTTCTAGTACTTTGACAAATAAAACATATATTTTGTCACTAATTTATAAATGGTAGAAATCAATTTGCTATCTAAAAGTTTCTAGAATATTATTAGCCATGAAAGTAGGATGAAAAACCTCTTTCAGGTTTTAACTTATGTAAATATAGTTAAAGTGACTTATTTAGTAATAACTTCAGAACTTGAATATTAATGAAAGGTAGTAGGTATAGCAAAATATTAGCCAATCTGATAAATTATATCAGTTTCACATCTAATTAAATTTTATTTACTTCTGTTACATATCGGCATGTAATAACAAGGTAGTTGAAAGGCAGTGACAATGAGAATCTCTGAAATATACAAATGAATAATTTTACACAGTCTGAAATTACTTCAGAGAATCTCATTTAGTGTGTTTATATAATAGTCAAATCTTGCAAGCACAATTTTAAATTTTGTGAATTTTTGGACTAGAAAGGTTATTATATTGGACTCAAAACTTCTCCCATTTCAAATTATGCACTATTTTTCATGTCACTTAACCACTGTAACACATTCATCTGTTTTTACTTTAAGGATGGCATCTGCCTGTTGTGGTATTTGAGGGAAAATGAATTTTCAAAGGTTTTCATTAGGCTCTATATAATGAGAAATATTACTGCTATTTTAAATAAAGGACACTTTGTTACTATACATTCATTTCCTTGATGTAAATATAAGAAGTGTGTAATCAACAACCATTTGTGGAAATTCAAATATACAGTCATTTACTTACAGATTTTAATAGCTATATTTAAGAATCTAAAGGACGATAGAATTGTTAAGCATTACAGAGTTTTCAAACAACATTCACTGCTATCAGCATATAATAATAGACACTGTTGCTGTATTATACTTTGAACAATCATGGCACTGCTTGGTCAGGTTTACCATCCTATGAAAATATGATTATTTAAATAATTGTATCATTCTCTAAATATTTATAAGAAATACTGTTTTTCAACTATTTTTGTTGCTGTTGTTTTTTGCCTTCCCTTGGATCTGAGGTGGAACATACAGAGGATAAGGATTTGGGTGTGGACTTTGGAAGGGAAGGGAAGTTATATAAATATGTCGTTAGCTTTGACTATAGGGCCATCTTTAACTCATTTAATATTCATTTAGAATGGTTA
The DNA here is from genome assembly GCF_032452875.1 of Bos javanicus. Lineage (NCBI taxonomy): Eukaryota > Metazoa > Chordata > Mammalia > Artiodactyla > Bovidae > Bos > Bos javanicus. The sequence continues at coordinate 14,448,378 of NC_083875.1, read as the reverse complement.
AGCCAGGATACAAACCCAGTTATTGCCCATTACAAAGCTATTCGATGCCATGGCACCTCATCAGTTACTAAAAGGAGATTCATTGGTACACTGAATGTACACATGAATTGGTAAATTTAAGAAATTTCACTTCAGCAATACATAAATTATTTATATATTGATACAGTACACTATCCCAGAAATTTATTGATCTGTTTAAGGGAGGAAAAAAAATAAAGGGTTAAAAAGGGAAACTGAATACATATTCAATATATATTCCGATATACTAAAAAAAATCAGAATTTGATTATGATGTGCAAAATGGAAAACAGCGTTCTTTATGAGTCTTTGCTTCCTGCTAGTCTTCATAGTCTTTATGTTAAATATTAAGCTTCTGATAGACCCACACAGCTATGGTCAACTAATCTATGACAAAGAAGTCCTGGTTCGATGCACGATACTGGATGCTTGGGGCTGGTGCACTGGGACGACCCAGAGGGATGGTATGGGGAGGGAGGAGGGAGAAGGGTTCAGGATGGGGAACACATGTATACCTGTGGTGGATTCATTTTGATATTTGGCAAAATACAATTTTGTAAAGTTTAAAAATAAAATTAAAAAAGAAAAGAACATACAATGTAGAAAATGAGCAGTACTGGGGAAACTGGGGAGCTACATGTAAAAGACTGAAGTTAGAACACTCTCTAACATCATATACAATAATAAACTCAAATGGATTAATGATCTAAATGTAAGGCTGGATACTATAAAACTTTTAAAGCAAAACATACACAGAACACACTCTGATGTAAATCACAGGAATATATTTTTTTCGGATCCACCACTCAGAGTAATGAAAATAAAAACAAAAACAAACATATGGGACCAAATTAATTTTAAAGCTTTTGTACAGCAAAGGAAATCATTAAAAAAAAAAATCAAAAATCCTCAAGAGGGGAGAAAATACTTGCAAATGAAATGACCAATAAGGAACTTTTCTCAAAAAATATACCAACAGCTTATGCAACACAATAAAAAAAAATCCAATAAAATAATAAGCATAAAATCTAAAAAGATATTTCTCCAAAGAAGACATACAGAGAGCCAGAAAGCACATGAAAAGATGCTCGGCATAACAAATTATTCAGTTCAGTTAAGTCACTCAGTCGTGTCCGACTCTTTGCAACCCCGTGAATTGCAGCACACCAGGCCTCTCTGTCCGTCACCAACTCCCGGAGTTCACTCAGACTCACGTCCATCGAGTCAGTGATGCCATCCAGCCATCTCATCCTCTGTCGTCCCCTTCTCCTCCTGCCCACAATCCCTCCCACCATCAGAGTCTTTTCCAGTGAGTCAACTCTTCGCATGAGGTGGCCAAAGTACTGGAGTTTCAGCTTTAGCATCATTCCTTCCAAAGAAATCCCAGGGCTGATCTCCTTCAGAATGGACTGGTTGGATCTCCTTGCAGTCCAAGGGACTCTCAAGAGTCTTCTCCAACACCACAGTTCAAAGGCATCAATTCCTTGGCGCTCAGCTTTCTTCACAGTCCAACTCTCACATCCATACATGACCACTGGAAAAACCATAGCCTTGACCAGACAGACCTTTGTTGGCAAAGTAATGTCTCTGCTTTTCAATATGCTATCTAGGCTAAAGAAGCTGAAGTTGAATGGTTCTATGAAGACCTACGAGACCTTTTAGAACTAACACCCAAAAAAGATGTCCTTTTCATTATAGGAGACTGGAATGCAAAAGTAGGAAGTCAAGAAACACCTGGAGTAACAGGCAAATTTGGCCTTGGAATACGGAATGAAGCAGGGCAAAGATTAATAGAGTTTTGCCGAGAAAATGCACTGGTCATAGCAAACACCGTCTTCCAACAACACAAGAGAAGACTCTATGTGGATATCACCAGATGGTCAACACTGAAAACAGATTGATTATATTCTTTGCAGCCAAAGATGGAGAAGCTCTATATAGTCAGCAAAAACAAGACCAGGAGCTGACTGTGGCTCAGATCAGGAACTCCTTATTGCCAAATTCAGACTTAAATTGAAGAAAGTAGGGAAAACCACTATAATCATAATCCCTTATGATTATACAGTGGAAGTGAGAAATAGATTTAAGGGACTAGATCTGATAGAGTGCCTGATGAACTATGGACTGAGGTTCGTGACATTGTACAGGAGACAGTGATCAAGACCATCCCCATGGAAAAGAAACAAATTATTAGAGAAATGCAAATCAAACCTACTATGAGGGATTACTTTACACTGGTAAAAATGGCAATCACCAAAAAAAAAAAAATTCAAAAACCAGTAAATGTTGGTGAGGATGAGGAGAAAAGAGAACCTTCCTGCACTGTGGCAGGAATGTAAATTTTTAAAACCATTACAGAGAACGATACGGAGGGTCCTTAAATAGAGACAGGTGGAACATCCATATGTTCCAGCAATCCCACTCCTCAGTATATATTTGGAGACCATAATTCAGACAGATGCATGAACCCCCATGGTCACTGCAGAACTATTTACAATAGCCAAGACATGGAAGCAACCTAAATGTCCATCAACAGAAGAATGGATAAAGGATATATGGTACATATATACAATGGAGTATTACTCAGCCATAAAAAATATTGAAATAATGCCATTTTCAGCAACATGGATGGACCTACAGATTCACTAAGTGAAATAGTCAGAAAAAGACAAATATATGACACTGCTTATACAGAATCTAAAGAAAAAAATGATATAAATGAAAAAGTGAAAGTTGCTCAGTCATGTCCGACTCTTTGCGACCCCTTGGACTATAGCCTGTCAGGCTCCTGTGCCCATAGAATTCTCCAGACCAGAATACTGGAGTGGGTAGCTGTTCCCTTTTCCAGGAGATGTTCACAACCCAGGTATCAAACCCAGGTCTCCCACATTGCAGGTGGATTCTTTACTATCTGAGCCACCAGTGAAGACCAACTTATTTACAAAGCAGACTCACAGATATAGAAAACAAATTTATGGTTATCAGGGGAAAAGGAGGGGCGAGGGATAAATTGGGAAACTGAGATTGACATATACACGCTATTATGTATAAAATAGACAACTAATAAGGACCTACTGTATCACACAGGGATTCCACCCAACACTCTAATGATCTACACAGGAAAAAAAAAAATCTAAAAAAAGAGTTGATATATGAATAACTGATTAACTTTGCTGGATGCCCAAAACTTCCACAATATTGTAAATCAGCTATAATCCAATAATTTAATTAAAATTAAGCCTATAAGTAGACTTTCTTCTTTAAAAATAAAATTATTTTTAAAAATTGATTTATTTTTTAATTGAAGGATAATTGCCTTACAGAATTTTGTTGTTTTCTGCCAAACTTCAACATGAATCAGCTACAGGTACACATATATCCGCTCCCTTTTGAACTTCCCTCCCATCTTCCTCCCCATGCCATCCCTCTAGGTTGTTACAAAGACCCTGTTGGATTTTCCTGAAACATGCAGCGAATTCCCATTGGCTATCTATTTTACATATGGTAATGTGAGTTTCTATGTTACTCTCTCCATACATCTCAGCCTCTCCTCTCCTCTCCCCATGTCTGAAAGTCTATTCTCTATGTCTGTTTCTCCACTGCTGTCCTGTAAATAAATTCTTCAATACCATTTTTCTAGATTCTGTATATATGCATTAGAATATGATATTTATCTTTCTCTTTCTGACTTACTTCATTCTATATAATAGGCTCTAGGATCATCCACCTCATTAGAACTGACTCAAATGCATTCAGTTTTATGGCTGAGCAACCCACTCCAGTACTCTTGCCTGGAGAATCCCATGGACGAAGGAACCTGGTACACTGCAGTCTATGGGGTCGCTAAGAGTCGGACACCACTGAGAGACTTCACTTTCACTTTTCACTTTCATGCATTGGAGAAGGAAATGGCAACCCACTCTTGTGTTCTTGCCTGAAGAATCCCAAGGATGAGGGAGCCTAGTGGGCTGCCGTCTATGGGGTCGCACAGAGTTGGACACGACTGAAGCAACTTAGCAGTAGCAGCAACATTCCATTGTGTATAGGTACCACAACTTCTTTTTCCATTCATCTGTTGATGGACACCTAGGTTGCTTCCATGTTCTAGCTATTGTAAATAGTGCTGCAATGAAGAATGGGATACATGCGTCTTTTTCAATTTTGGTTTCCTCAGGGTACAGGCCTAGGAGTGGGATTGCTGGGTCATATGGTGGTTTTATTTTTAGTTTTAAGGAATCTCCATACCATCTTCCATAGTGGCTGTATCAATTTACATTCCCATCAACAGTGCAAGAGAGTTCCCTTTTCTGGACCCCCTCTCTGGCATTTATTGTTCATAGACTTTTTGATGAGGGCCATTCTGACCCATTTGAGACTCATTCTGACTCATTGTAGTTTTGATTTGCATTTCTTTAATAATGAGCGATGTTGAGTATCTTTTTATGTGTTTGTTAGCCATCTGTATGTCTTCTTTGAAAAATATCTATTTAGGTCTTTTTCCCACTTTTGGATTGGGTTTGTTTTTCTGGTACTGAGTTGTATGAGCTGCTTGTATATTTTGGAAATTAATTCTTTGTCAGTTGTTTCGTTTGCTATTATTTTCTCCCATTCCGAGGGTTGTCTTTTCACCTTGCTTAATGTTTCTTATGCTGTGAAAAAGCTTTTAAGTTTATTCAGGTCCCACTTGCTTACTTTTGCTTTTATTTCCATTACTCTAGGAGGTGGGTCATAGAGGATCTTGCTTTGATTTATGTCATTGAGTGTTCTGCCTATGTTTTCCTCTGAGAGTTCTATAGTTTCTGGACTTTAGGTCTTTAATCCATTTTGTGTTTATCATTGTGTATTGTGTTAGGAAGTATTCGAATTTCATTCTTTTACACGTAGCTGTCCAGTTTTCCCAGCACCATTTATCAAAGAGGCTCTCTTTGTCCCATTGTATATTCTTGCCTCCTTTGTAAAAATTAAGGTACCCATAGGTGCATGGGCTTATTTCTGGGCTTTCTGTCTTGTTCCATTGATCTATATTTCTGTTTTTGTGCCAGTATCATACTGTCTTGATGACTGTAACTTTGTAGTATAATCTGAAGTCAGGAGGTTGATTCCTCCAGCTCCATTCTTCTTTCTCAAGGCTACTTTAGCTATTGAGGGTTTTTTGGGTTTCCATATGAATTGTGAAATGTTTTGTTCTAGTTCTGTGAAAAATGCCCGTGGTGATTTTGTAGGTATTGCACTGAATCTGCAAATTGCATTTGGTATTATAGTCATTTTTACAATATTGATTCTTCCTACCCAGGAACATGGAATAGCTCTCCATCTACTCATGTTGTCTTTGATTCCTTTCACCAGTATCTTATAATTCTCTGTGTACAGTTCTTTTGTCTCCTTAGGTAAGTTTATTCCTATATGTTTTATTCTTTCTGTTGCAATGGTGAATGGGATTGATTCCTTAATTTCTCTTTCTGATTTTTCATTGTTAGTATATAAAAATGCAGGTGATTTCTGTGTATTGATTTTGTATCCTGCAACTTTGCTAAATTCACTGATTAACTCTAGTAATTTTCTGATACTATCTTTAGGGTTTTCTAAGTACAGCATCATGTCATCTGCAACAGTGACAGCTTTACTTCCTCTTTTCTGATTTGGATTCCTCTTATTTCTTTTCTCTGACTGCTGTAGCTAGGACTTCCAGGACCATGTTGGATAATAGTGGTGAAAGTGGGTACCTTTCTCTTGTTTCTGATCTTAGGGGGAATTCTTTCAGGTTTTCACCTTTGAGAGTAATGTTTGCTGTAGGCTTATCACGCATGGCCTTCACTATGGTGAGGTAGATCTATTTTATGTGCATTTTTTTGAGAGTTTTAATCATAAATGGGTGCTGAATTTTGTCAAAGGCTTTTTCTGCATCTATTAAGATTATCACATGGTTTTTATCTTTCAATTTGTTAATAAGGTGTAGCACATTGATTGGTTTATACTAAAGAATCCTTGCATTCCTGGAATAAAGCCAACTTGATCATGTATGAGCTTTTCGATGTGTTGCTGAATTCTGTTTGCTAAAATTGTGTTAAGGATTTTTGCATCTATGTTCATCAGTGATATTGGCCTGTAGTTTTCTTTTGTGTGTGTGTTGTCTTTGTCTGGTTTTGGTATCAGGGTGATGGTGGCCTTGTAGAATGAGTCTTGGAAGTGTTCCTTCCTCTGCAATTTTTCGAAAGAGGTTTATAAGGATAGGCATTAGCTCTTTTCTTAATGTTTGATAGAATTCTCCTGTGAAACTATCTGGTCCTGGGCTTTTGCTTTTTGGGAGATTTTTGATTACAGCTTCAATTTCAGTGCTTGTAATTGGGTTGTTTGGCCACCTGATGCAAAGAGCTAACTTATTTAAAAGACCCTGATGCTGGGAAAGATTGAGGGCAGGAGGAGAAGGGGACGACAGAGGATGAGATGGTTGGATGGCATCACCGACACAATGGACATGGGTTTGGGTGGACTCTGGGAGTTGCTGATCCACAGGGAGGCCTGGCGTACTGTGGTTCATGGGGTCGCAAAGAGTCAGACATGACTGAGCGACTGAACTGAACTGAATTGTGTTGTTCACAATTTCTATTTCATCCTGGTTCAGTCTTGGAAGATTGAATTTTTCAAAGAATCTGTCCATTTCTTCCAGATTATCCATTTTATTGCCATACAGTTGTTCATAATAGCCTCTCACAATCCTTTGGATTTGTAAACAGTCTGTTGTAACCTCTTTTTCATTTCTAATTTTGTTGATTTGATTCTTCTCTCTTTTTTTCTTGACAAGTCTGGCTAAAGGTTTGTCAGTTTTCTTTATCTTCTCAAAAAACCAGCTTTTAGTTTTATTAATGTTTACTACTGTTTCTTTCATTTCTTTTTCATTTATTTCTGCTCAGATCTTTATGATTTATTTCCTTCTACTAATTGTGGGTTTTTTTATTCTTCTTTTCCCAGTTGTTTTAGGTGTAAAGTTAGGTTTTCTATTCGATGTTTTTCTTCTTCCTTAAGGTATGATTATATTGCTATAAACTTTCCTTTTAGACCTGCTTTTGCTGCATCCCATAGGTTTTGAGTTGTCATGTTTTCATTGTCACTTGTTGCTAGAAAATTTTTTGATTTCCCTTTTGACTTCTTCAGTAACCTGTTGGTTATTTAGAAACATACTGTTTAATCTCCATGTGTTTGTGTTTCTTCTTATAATTGATGTCTAGTTTCATAGCGCTGTAGTTGGAGAAGGTGCTTGATACAATTTCAATTTTCTTAAATTTAGTGATGTTTGATTTGTGACCCAAGATGTAGTCTATCCTGGAGAAGTTCCATGTACTTCAGAAGAAGGTGTATTCTGCATTTGGATGGAATGTCCTGAAGATATCAATGAGATCCATCTCATGTAATGTGTCGTTTATGACTTGTGTTTCCTTGTTAATTTTCTGTTTTGATGATATGTCCATTGCTATGAGTGAGGTGTTAAAGTCTCCTACTATTATTGTGTACTGTCAATTTCTCCCTTGATGTCTGTTAGTGTTTTTCTTATGTGTTGAGGTGCTCCTATGTTGGGTCCATAGATATTTACAATTGTTATGTCTTCCTCTTGGATTGATCCCTTGATCATTATGTAGTGTCATTGCTAATCTTTAATTTTCTTTATTTTAAGATCTATTTTGTGTGATATGAGGGTTGCTACTCCAGCTTTCTTTTGCTTCCCATTTTCATAGAATATATTTTTCCATCCTCTCACTTTCAGTCTATATGTGTCTTGAGGTCCAGAGTGGGTTTCTTGTAGACAGCATATGTATGGTTCTTGTTTTTGTATACATTCAGCCAGTCTGTTTCTTTTGGTTGGAGCATTTAATCCATTTACATTTAAAGTAATTATTGATATATATGTTCCATTGCCATTTTCTTAATTGTTTGGGGTTGATTTTGTAGATTTTTTTTTTCTTTTCTCTTGTATTTCTTGACTATATAAATCCCTTTAACATTTCTTGTAAAACTCGTTTGCTGCTGCTGCGTCGCTTCAGTCATGTCCAACTCTGTGCAACCCCATAGATGGCAGCCAACCAGGCTTCCTGTCCCTGGGATTCTCCAGGCAAGAACACTGGAGTGGGTTGCCATTTCCTTCTCCAATGCATGAAAGTGAAAAGTGAAAGTGAAGTCACTCAGTCGTGTCCGACTCTAGCGACCCCATGAACTGCAGCCTACCAGGCTCCTCCGTCCATGGGATTTTCTAGGCAAAAGTACTGGAGTGGGGTGCCATTGCCTTCTCTGAAAGCTGGTTTAGTGGTACTGAATTCTCTTAACTTTTGCTTGTCTGAAAAGCTTTTGATTTCTCCATCAATTTTGAGTGAGATCCTTGCTGGATACAGCAATCTTGGTTGTAGGTTTTTCCCTTTTAGTACTTTAAATGTAGCCTGCCATTCCCTTTTGGCCTGCACAGTTTCTGCTGATAGATCAGCTGTGAAATGTATGGGGTTTTCTTGTATGTTACTTGTTGCTTTTCCCTTTGCTGCTTTTTTATATTATTTCTTTGTGTTTAATCTTTGTTAGTTTGATTAGTATGTGTCTTGGCCTGTTTCTCCTTGGGTATATCCTTCATGGGACTCTCTGCGGTTCTTGGACTTGACTATTTCCTTTTCCACATTGGGGAAATTTTCAACTATAATCTCTTCAAAAATTTTCTCATACCCTTTCTTTTTCTCTTCTTCTGGAACTCCTATAATTCAAATGTTGTGCATTTGATATTGTCCCAGAGGTCTCTGAGACTATCTTTTTTTCTTTTTACTTTATTCTGCTCTTCAGAAGTTATTTCCACTATTTTATCTTCCACCTCACTGATTCATTCTTCTCCTTCAGATATTCTGCTATTCATTCCTTCTAGAGTATTTTTAACTTCAATAATTGTATTGCTTGTCTCTGTATGTTTATTCTTTAATTCTTCTAAGTCTTTGTTAATTGAGTCTTGCATTTTCTCCATTTTGTTTTCAAGGTTTTTGATCATCTTTACTATCATTATTCTGAATTATTTTTTCAGGTAGTTTGCCTATTTCCTCCTCATTTATTTGCACCTCTGTGTTTCTAGTTTTTTCATTCATTTGTGTAGTATCTCTCTCCTTTTCATTATTTTTTTTTAACTTATTGCATTTCAGGTCTCCTTTTCCCAGGTTTCAAGGTGGAATCCTTTCTTCCTTTTAGTTTCTCCCTTCGTAAGGTTGATCAGTAATTTGTGTAAGCTTCATACAGGGTAAGATTTGTGCTGAGTTTTCTTTGTTGGTTTTTCCTATTATGGGCAAGGCTGAGTGAAGTGGTAATCCTGTCTATTGATGACTGGGTTTGTAATTTTGTTTTGTTTGTTGTTTGGATGAGGCATTCTGCACAGGGTGCTACTGGTGGTTGGGAGATGCCAGGTCTTGCATTCAGGTGGTTTCCTTTGTGTGAGTTCTCACTATTTGATACTCCCTAAGGTTAGTTCTCTGGTAATCTAGGGTCTTGGAGTCAGTGGTCCCACTCTAAAGGCTTATAGCTTGATCTCTGGTCAGGAATGAAGATTCCACAAGTGGTTTGTTATGGCATTAAGTGAAATTAATACAAATACCCAAAAACCAAAGATGAACCCCATACAAATGGCAATTACATAATCAGGAAAATAATGATTAAAATAGTGGAATACACACACACACACATATATATATACACTCATATGCAAAATCAAAACAGTCTGACAAAAATAAAGTATTTTGATTGACCTGGCAAACAAAGGAAACCCAAAATTATATCTACCAGTTAAGGGTAAAACTAACTAAAGCAAAAACTAGAAAACAAATCTAAAGGAAGGTGCCAAGAGGGGATAAAGCAATGAAAAGAAAACTAACAAATATGTTGACAGGAAAGGAAAGAAAATAGATATGCAAAGTTAAATAGAGGTAGATAAAGAAGATTTATATACATTAAAGTTTAACTGCAAGGGGAAAAGAATAGCAGAGAAAGCAAACAAAGGAATAAATGTAGAAAAATAATAATACCTTTAAAAAATAGAAATTAGAATTAAAAAAAAAGAAAAAGAAAAAAGGAAGAAGAAAGGAAAAGGGAGGGGGGTGCAGGGAGAAGAAAGAAAAAGGAAAATTCCAAAGAACTGCAAAAGTCCAATCCAGAGGCAGAGGTTTATTCCAACAATAAAATGTGTGACTGGAAAAAAAAAAAAATCTCAAAGCTTAATTAGATTTCATAGTGCCAATAAAATAAAAAACTACAACGGGGATGTGGGGGGCGGGTAGGAAAAGGAAGAAAAATAGTCCATAGAAGAAGTCAAAACATAAGAATAATAATAAATGTTTTTCTTGAGTCACTGCTGTCAGAGTCCTTTCCCTCGCTGGGAGTCACAGTTCACCTCACCTCCCTAGGATGTCCTTCAACACTGTCCTGGTCTCTGGACCTGCTGTGAGGGCAGCTCAGATTCTAATCTGGTCTTACTCCTGAGTGTTCTAGCCTCAAATGTCCACAGCTATCAGAACTAGTGTGTTTTCTTTTGTGGGAGCTCTTGTCCTTTTATATAGTCCATAGACACAGAGTCTGCCTAGTTGATCATGTGGATTTAATCTGCAGCTTGTACAGCTGGTGGGAAGATTTTGGGTCTTCTTCCTTAGCCACACTGCCCCTGGGTTTAAATTGTGGTTTTATTTCCACCTCTGCATGTGGGTCATCCACTGGGGTTTGCTCTTGAGGCTGCCCTGGAAGACTTGGGTCTGCCCTAAGTGAGTACTAGGTGTGGAGGTAGTGCAGCTGCTTGGGTCACAGGGGTTCTGGCAGCACCAGGTACTCAGAGGAGTTGGCAGCTAGGACAGCAGTAAGTATAGTGCTCTAGAAGGGTATGGCAAGTAGTATTGGCCAGTATGCTCCACTATTCTTACATGGAGAATCCTCCTGACAGAGAAGCCTGGCAGGCCACAGTCCACAGGGGTGCAAAGTTGGAGACAACCAAAGCAACCCTGTATCCATAGATGCAAGGCTTTTTTTTTTTTTTTTTGCCTGTGGCACCTCTGCCCCAGTGAGGGTTGAGCATGAAGGTGGTGCAGCTGCTTGGCTCAGTGGTGCCAATTGTGCAGGGATACAGACTGCCTCCACTGCAGGAGTTATGGCCCTATCAGTCTTTTTCCAAGCCTCTTGTAGCTGGTGATCAAAAAGCTTCTTTGACCAGTCTTTCTCCATAGCTCCTCCTGTTGAGGCACTTAGTGGGCTCCTTTGCTGGGGTCCTTCTTTGTTGTTCAGTACATCAGGCACATAGAGCAGCCCCCTTGGTTGGGGTCCTACTCTGTAAATTGTGCATCAGGCACTTAAAGGGGCACCCTGGTTGGGGTCCTACTCTGTAGTTCAATGTGTCAGGTGTTTGATTGGCCAGCCTCTCTCTTGTTCAGGGGCAGATGCTGGTGCGTGGGGACAGAGAAGCTATGGTGATGGCCCCACCCCAAATGTGTGACTCAGCAGTATCGCCTTGATTCCATGGCTGCCTGGCATTCCTCCACCGGCATTTCCCACCACAATCTCCTCCCACACATCCCTTCTATCCGTCTCTCCACAGTCAACGGCTGCCCTCGCCCTGGGATTGCTCCACAATCCCTAAACTCCAGCTCCCAGCCACAACACCTTCTAGGAGACCGGCATCCCTACCGAGGTTATATATGGCTGTGGCAAGGACTATCTGATTCTCATTCTTTTTAGGCTGCCACTGATCAGCTGTTTCAGTCTCACCCTTAAATGTTTCTCCTCTGACTCAGACAATTGCCCTGATGTGGGGATAGGACCCCTGCTTCAGTTCCCCCATCCACTGAGAGCAGGTCCAGTAATACTAAGACTCCTGTTTTGCCCCCTAGTTCCTTTGTTCTACTGAGTTTTTTTGTGGTTCTATATATTCTTTTCCACTGGTCAGGTACTCCTATCCACTCTCAGCTGGTGTTCTGCATGCACTTCTGTGTCTGAAGTTATATTCCTGATGTACCCATATAGAGAGATGTACTCCACATCCACCTACTCCTTTGCCATCTTGTTCTCATAAAATTACTTTTACTTAAAGTTGGCACAGAAGACATATTCCTTGGGTTATTTACTTTCATCAATGTATAAATGTGGGGAAAAGTAAATCTTTTTTTTAGCTAAACACATTACAAAGCAAATATAAATGTTAAACTATCAGGAAATCAGTCTAAGAGGGTTTTTCTCTTTTTAAGAGTTTCTCTGAATTAAACTAAAGGATCATCAAATAAAATCTTAACCATGAAAATTGTTTTCAAAGACATATTTAATCTACTAACATTTTATTCCAACATAATAAAAATTCACTGATGGACTTATGTTTGAATGTGTATGTATTTTATCAAAAAACATTCAAACTGCATTATATTGATTTTAAAATTGGTCACTGAATATATGGTTATACATATTTATTCAAAATGAAATTTCTAGAAAAATATCCTTTGTAAGGAATACAAACACTTGTACAGTTTAAAGTTTCTTACTAGCCATGCAAGTGAAATACATGTTTCTCTTGACCCTTTGCTGGGCTCCATTCCTGTGCCCTTCTCAGTGTTTATTCTGACAGTTGCTTATCATCACTGAGAAACAGAGTTCCTGGTACTAGTTTCTCTCAACCTGGACTGTATCAATATATTAAGTAGTCTTGAAGGCCAGGCTAGAAGTAAAAAGGGCCCTTGTGTGGGATTCAAACGTCAGAGAAGACCAGACATGTACCTTCCATCTTTCCCTTTCACACCTGTGTTCTATCAAATAGGTAGTTCACAGGTTTAGGATGAGGGGATCTTCCCAACCCAGGGATTGAACCCAGGTCTCCCACATTGCAGACAGATTCTTTACCATCTGAGCCAGAAGTGAAGCCTAGGAGACCCACAAACTGTAGAATAATATACTGCAGAGGTTCTCCCACAGGAGCGAAAGTTCTGAGAATCTGTCAAGCCCTGGAGGATCTGACTTCTTATGCCAGTAGGTTTAATTTGAGAGACTCACAGAACTGGGGGCAACAGAGACTTCACACTTAAAGGGCACATGCATAGATCTCATACACTCTGGATCCAAGGGAAAGGTAATAATTCAATAGGAGCCATGGTAGACCTATCTGCCTGTCTTGAAGAGTCTCCTGGAGAGGTGTATGGGGCAGCTGAAGCTCACCCTGGCGACACAGACATTGGCAGCAGCTATTCTTGGGACATTGGGCATGGACAGAGGTGCTGGCAAGCCCCATTTGGAACCTCCATCTTGCTCATTAGCTCCAAGACCTAACCCCACCAATAACCTATAGGCTCCATTGTTAGGATGTTTAAGGCCAAGCAAATAACTGGATGGGAGCTCAGACCCACCAGTCAGCAGGCAGGTTGTCTCAAGTATTTCTAAGCACACAAGCCACGTCTAGACTTTCCTATATACACTGCCTTTCCCACTATAGGGCCAGGACCCAGCCCTACCAATCAGTGGGCAGACAGTAGCCCTGTCATCCAAGATGCCCACCCTAACCTCTGGATCAGCCTAACCAACCAGAGGACAGACACCAGACACAAGAAATTCACAATCCACAGCCTGTGGACAAAGTCTGGCCACAGCAGGCCAGACCCTGCTCTGGGAGCAACTTGCCCTGTTCCCGCCCACTAGTACTTCACCACAAGCTTCAGGGCACCCTTGGACTCCATACTCAACTGTGCTAGCAACTCCCATTCAAGTGGTCTTACACAAGCTCTGGGATCCCTGGTCCTAGAGCAGACTCCCACTGCTGACTCTGCCTGCCAGTAGTCTGGCACTAACCCCAGGACCTGGCTTCACTCACCAGTTACTGGGAAGCAGCCTCAGACTCTTCCAGACCATGACTCCACCTACCAGCGAACAAGCACTCACGCCAGAGCTCCCTGGGGCTCTGAAGTCAGTCACCTTTTGGCCATGCCCCACCAACAAGCAGCCAGCAGCTTCTTCAAAAGATAAGAAATGGCAACCAATCAGCCTAAGGGTCAACCAAGACTATCAGACCACCTATACAGTTGGCCTGCCACAACAGGAAAACTCAGTGCTCACAGGGGGAACCCCTAGAATATGTAACTTAGTTGACAACAGGGGATAGAGTATCTCCTACAGAAGGTCATCTCAAAGTTGGGAAATGTTATCGACTTACTAGATAAACAAAATTACAAATAGCAACTTGGGCAAAATAAAATCAGGAGAACAATTTCCAGATGAAGGAACAAGATAAAATTCCAGACAATGAATTAAGTGAAGTGAGATAGGCAGTCTACCTGAGAAAGAGTTCAGGGTACTCATCATAAAGATGATCAAAGAACTCAGGAGCAGAATGTATGCACACAGCAAGAAGTTAGAATTTTTAACAAAGAGAAAAAATATAAAGACTAACCAAACAGAGATGAAGAGTATAACAACTAAAGAAGACACAAGAATGAATCTATAGCAGACTGAAAAAGGAACAGATTAGTAAACTGCAAGACAGAGTAGTGGAAATCACTGCCATCAAAGAGAAAAAAGAAAAAAAAAAATAGGACAGTTTAAGAGAACTCTGAGACAATATCAAGCACATCAATATTCACATTATAGGGCTCCCAGAAGAAGAGACAGAACGGTGCATAAAATATATTTGAAGATATAAAGCTGAAGATTTTCATGACTTGGGAAAGAAAATCATCAAGTCCAGGAAGCACAGAAAGTCCCATATAGGATTAACTCAGAGAGACACACCAAGACACACTGTAACTAAAATGAGAAAAATCGAAGAGATAATACAAAGGATCATAAAAGACTATGAACAGCTATACATTAATAAGTTAGAGAATCAAGAGGAAATGGACAATTCTTAGAAGTGTATCATCTCCCAAGAATGAACCAGAGAGAAATGGAAAATATGAACAAACCAGTTATGGGTACTGAAATTGAATCAGTAACTTAAAAACTCCTTATAATTTAAAAATGTCTGAGATCAGATAATTTTACAGGTGAATTCTATGAAACACTTAGAAAAGACTTAAAACCTATTTTTCTTGAAGTATTCCAAAAAGTTTCAGAGGAAGGAACACTCCTGACCTCATTCTGTGAAGTCAGCATCACCCTGTTATCCAAAACAGAACAGTATCATATATATTATGGAAAATACAGGCCATTATCATTGATAAATACAGATGCAAAAATTCTCAAAAAAATATTAGCAAATCAAATTCAACAATGCATTAAAAAATCATACACCATGATCATGTGAAATTTATTCCAGAAAGGCAAGGATTTTTCAATATATGTGAGTCATTGTGATATACTACATTAACAAATTGAAAAATAAAGGCCATAAAGTCACTTCAATGGGTTTAGAAAAAGGTTTTGACAAAATTTGACATCTATGATCAAAAACTCTCCAGAAAGTGGGCATAGAGGGAAGCTACCTCAGCATAATAAACGGAATATATAGACAATCCCACAGCTAACATCACATTCAATAGTGAAAAGCTAAAAATCATTTCCTCTAAGATGAGGGACATGACAAGAATGCACTGACTTTCTGCTTTTATTCAACACAGTATTGAAAATCATAGCTAGTGTAGAAAAATAAATATAAATCCAAATTGGAAAAAAAGAAATAATACTGTCACTGCAAATGACATGATACTAGACATGGAACATTCTAAAGATGCTATCATGAAACTACTAAAGTTCAATGAATCCAGTTAAGTTGTAGGATGCAAAATTAATATACACAAAGATGTTCATTTCTATACACTAATGACAAAACATCAGAAAGAGGAAACAACCCAATATAACATCACATCAAAAAGAATAAAATCATACACCTAACTAAAGAGGTAAAAGATCTGTACTCAGAAAACTATTATACATTGATGAAAGAAAATGAAGATAACATAAACATATAGAAAGATGTGACATTATTACAGGTTAGAAAAATTAATAGTTAAAATGACCATCTATGCCAGACAATCTATAGAAACAATACAATTTCTATCAAAATAACAATGGGGTTTTTCATAGAATTAGAACAAATTATTTTAGAATTTTTATGGAAATACAAAAGTCCCCAGATAGCCAAATCAATCTTGAGAAAGAAGAATAGAGCTGGAGGCATCACCTCCCGTGACTTCAGACTACAAAACAAAGCTACAGTAATCAAAAATAAATGGCACTGGCACAAAAACAGACACACAGAAAACCAAGAAATAAACCTGTGCACTTATGGTCAATTAATACTTAACAAAGGAGGAAGAATATACAATGTAGAAAAGATGATCTTTTCAATAAGTGGTGCTGGGAAAACAGCGACATGCAAAATAATGAAACTGTAACATTCTCTAACACCCTACAAAAAAATAAACTCAAAAGTGGATTGAAGACCTAAATGTAAGACCAGAAAACATAAAAATCTTAGAGGAAAACATAGTTTTTAACATAAATTGTAGCAATATTTTTCAGTACCTGTTTACTAAAGCAAAGGAGATAAAAGCAAAAATAAACAAATGAGACCTAATTAAACCTAAAATCTGTTGCATGACAAAATGCAAAAACAACCTACCAAACGGCAGAAAGTATTTGCAAATGATAGGACCAAAATGGGTTAATATTCAAAATATATGAACAGCTTATACAACTCAACTTCAAAAAACAAACAACAAGGCTTTTTAAAAATGGCAGAAGAGGTGAATAGATATTTTCCAAAGAGGATAAGTATATGGCCAACAGGCACATGAAACATTGGTCAACACTAATCACCATGGAAATGCAAATCAAACTACATTGTTATATCACCTCACACCTGTCAGAATGCCTATCATCCAAAAGAACATAAATAACAAACGTGGGCGATTATGTAAAGAAGAGGGAACTCTCATACATTGAAAATGTAAATGAGCAAAGCCATTGGGAAATCAGTAAGGATGTTTGTCAAAAAACTAAACAACACTACAATATGACCCAATAATTACACTTCTGGACATATATCTAAAAGAAACAAAACTACTAATTCTAAAGAAGGCATGTACCCCAATGTTCAAATAGTATTATTTAAAATTGCCAAGATATTGAAGCAACATGAGTGTCCATCAACAGATGAATGGATAAATAAAGAGTGGTACACACACACAGGGATACTACTAAGCCATACAAAAGGAATAAATATTACCATTTGCTGCAATATGGATGGACTGGGAGGGCATTATGCTAAGTGAAATAAATCAGACAGGGAGAAAAATAAATATTGTATGATATCACTTTTATGTGGAATCTAAAAAGTAAAACATGTTTGTGAATATAACAAAAACAGGCACAGAAATAGAGAATACACTTGTGGTTATCAGAGGGAAGAGGGGAGCAAGATAGAGGCAGAGGATTAAAAGGTACAAACCATTATGTATAAAAGAAGCTACAAGGATATATTGTACAATGCAGGGATTAAAGACAGTATTTTATAATTATAAATGAAGTAAACCTTTAAAACTTGTGAAAAACTATATTATACACCTGTAACATAGTTAACAGCTATATCTGAATGAAATAAAACAATCTATTGTCTCTACTGGAGATGAAAAGACAAATCAAGCATAGTTCCTTCTCCTAAGGATTACACAAAATACTCCAGGGGTTGTAGATACTAAAATAAGGGGAAATAATCAAAATAGTGTATATTTTAGTCCCTTCATGGACTATCAATGGGGTCCAAAGAAAGTTGCCAGTGAGGAAGAGTTTTATGGAGAAGATGATAATTGAACTATGACTATGTCCTTTGGATACAAAAGGCAGGAAAATTGGGGGTGGGATTTGAGTAGATTATACACAAATACTACAGCATTTTATATAAAGAGACTTGCGCATCTGCAAATTGTGATATCTGTTGAAGGCCTTGAAACCAATTCCACATGGATACAGAAGGATGTATATGTGAGAATTGATTAAATATGTATGATAATAACCATTACATTTTAAAAGTGTGGTAATTACTGTAGTAGGATGGCATTTTTGGGGGGGCCACCAACTGTTTGTATTCTACCTTTAAGATTTTATTAGTAATATCAAAGTACTTAGTACACATCACTTTAGGGCAGATGCCTATTTTAAGACACAGTACAAAATTATATTAAGCTCTCAGACCCTCAAAAAGTACATTAAAATATAAAAAAAAAAATTCCTTATGCAATCATAGCTGTAGTCTTCTCCAATTTTAAAGCATGCTCCATTGGTGAAAACAACACAGAGAAAGGATGCTCAGCAGCAGATAATTTTGATATTTAACTGTGTTCAGAAATATACATATTAAGAAACCATTTACTCATCACTTTACCTTCATCCCCCAGTCATGGATGGTTGGAAAAGAAATGAACTGAGGTATGGAGGTGATTGATCAAGTTTTAGAATTATACATTGCATTAAAAAAAAATTACATGGAGCTGACTTGGGTTTTAATTTTAAGGTCTCCTTTCTGAAATTCATTTATTATTATTATTAACATTAATATTAATGACACTACATTGAGATAATGTGTCAAAGGTGTTTTAAACTCTATTTTTTAAAATGTAGACCAAAAGACTGATAGATATATGTTCTCTCACAGACAAAACTATACTTTGATTACAAGGACTTCTAAATCCAATCCATTACCTTCAAAAAACTGAAATTGTGGATTTGATGACCTATTTTTATGTCCCCAGGATTATAACAGAAAGCTAAATAAAATGTACTAATAAGTATTTCCATGAATTATAGAACATTTGTAAAATGTGAAGACCAATAGTCTACTTTGAGGCTATGCCTTATCTTCAAGATGCTAATGATGAGTAAACTTCAGTGACAGTTTAATCACAAATGCAAATTCCAGAGCTAGACTCCTACTTGAAAACCAGCTAACAGGTTGATTTACCAGTTTTTCTCCCTTCTTCTTTTTATGTTACTTTTCTGTTTTTGAATATTTTTCATAAACTAATTCATTAATGTAATCAAAATTGCATTACATATAATAATTTTAGGAAGGACAATTATAGGAATGGAAGTGAAAAGAACTCGGAAATACATGACTTTCCAAGAGAAGCTATTATATAGAGAGAATAATTTTGGTGATCTATTTAACAGAATCAAAGTGTTTTTTCCTCTTACTGAAAGCCTTTTTTTTTTGTACTCCCATAAATGCTTTTAAGACTTTCTTTGGAAAACCTGTCATTTTCAAAGTACCCTTAAGAGCACATAATCCCTACATAATTTGAAAAAAAAATGCACTTTTCTGAAATAATAGCAATTTTCTAGATAACTAGTTTATACAATAAGGAAATGCCTCAGACTTGCATCGAAAAGGGGAGTGCATTACAAATGGACACTTTGTGCCATACTTGGATGGAGTACATTACCTACAAATATAAAAATATACAGAGTAGCATGCATTAGGTGGTAATCTATACTTTTTTCAGGAAAACATGCAGCTTAGAAAATACCTGGGAATTTTAGGGGAGAAGAAGGTGGTATTACAAAGCAATAGTCTTAAAGCCTTGTAAGAAGAAAACAAGAGCTATTGGGAGTAACATAGTTACAGTGGTATTTTTAAAAGGCTTTTTTTTTTTACACTGTATATAAGGTGAGCTACAAAACAGAAATATGTAAGGCAGGTTGATCCTGACTTACCTCAACAAATTATACCTATCTCATTTGCAATGAAAGTTTGAGGGTGTTCTTATGCTACCCAAGGTAGGGAATAAAAAAATAACAGAGCAAGAGATAAAATGAATGGGTTTATAATCCACTTTTCTAAAAGATAGATATGGTAATCATTTCCCATCTTTTTAAAAGCAAAAATCTGTTATCAAATGCACTACCATAGGGTGAGCTCACTTAAATTGTCTACAATTACCATTCATCAAAAAGTGACAAGTCAGACCTGCTTCCTTCAGTCATTCTTATAGAGAACATCTAGTCTAGAAGAATATTAGAAATTTCTACAGTGGAAATCTTCATGCAAGGATATTAAATCTTTGGTTAGATTATTACCAACTTTTTTCTTATTAAGTTGGTTAAACATTTTTTGAGTCAATTTCCCAGGAATCAAATAGTCACTTGGAATAGCTGAATAACAAATCTCTTACACAGAAGCAGATAGTGGTGCTTGAAAGGTTACTTCAGATCTTGAAAATATATCACTGTCATTCACAGACACACTCAGTTACAACTGATAGAAGCAATGGAGATAAAGCCTTTCCTTTGGGCTATATATTGCAAAATACTTTGGAGTGAGAAAACATTCATTACTCTTGGAATAGGAACATGAAATACTAGCTCAGTTATATAGTATTCTCATGCAAACATGAGGCTCAGACTTGTGTTTGAAGACTCAAAAAATACTTTTTCTGTGAGTAGTTTACATACTAAAATAGATGAAAATAGTATATATAATTAGTTGTCATTAGCTTATTAGAATACTATTCTTGACTCCAAACCAAGATAATTTAAAAATGAACATCTGTATACCTCAGAGCCCTACATAACAATCCACAATTATATATGTTACATGTAATCTATACTAAAATGATATGAAAATGCATTTGCTTAAGTTAAGTAACATTTTAATAATATAACCACCTAAATAATAACACTATCTTAGATAACGCAAATACAAAATTTCATGTAATTTGATCAAAATAATCCATGCTATGTTAAGTATGGGATTAGAGCTGAAACTGGTAAGTATTTAACATGGCAGTTTATATAACTATAATAGAACTATCAGACTGTTGAATGTTAAACTTAATTTTCTTACAGATAACAACAACATGCATTTAATTTAGCAATAGAAATGAGAGTTGGAACACACTAAATTCTAGGTGCTGTGCTGAATATAGTAAAGGTGTATTTCTTTGAATTTTAATCAGTATCCTGCGAGGCTGGCATTTTGGACAGAATAGAATTATTTCTTCCAGTCATTAGCTTGCAATTAGGTGAAAATTCCATGAAGTCAAAATTTCCCTGCAAAATGTAGGAGGTGCCATGTCAGATGTCACACAATTTCTCCACAAATCCTTATAGCTGGGTATTGCTCTGGTGGTAGGTACTCATTCATGCTTTCTGGGTACCATGGTAGGGTTCAGTAGTTGCTTTAGAGATGCTATGGCCAAAAAAGCCTAAAATATTTACTATCTGGCTCTTTACAGAATAGATTTGCTGACCTTGAACTTCAAAGAATAAAATAGAGATTTTAATGACATTGTTTAGTGATCTCTACACTATTTAGGAAGCTTCCTGGGGGGAATATTATCTGTTTCATACTCAGTTTAGTATAGAAATATGAAGTTAAAGCAATGCAACCGATTTCATAAACAGGACTGAAGAAGTTAGGCATCTAACAGTGCTATCTCCTGTGGAATGTCTATTTATATCCTCTCAATGGTGAAAACACATTTGCCCTTTAACGCTGGATTTAAAGTGTGGAAGCATTTGAAGTTTTTTCAGAGGTAAAGTGACTGAATAATAAGTTTGACAATTGACAATAAAATTCTGGTTTGAACATTTGAAGCAATGATAGTTATTTCATTATGTGGCCTATAATCTGACTCTGAAGAGAACATCAAAAGAAGCATCAGGGAATAAATTTTTGTCTCCAATGTTAAAAAATCCCCAAATTGCAACACGCAAGGATTTAGAGTCACATCTAGTATGAACAAGGCATATAAATATGAAGTTCATTGTGCAAACTGCAATATCTTTCACTTTTGTATATCAATCTTCATCTTGATTCTATTTTATTTTCTTATGAACATTTGGATCAAATAGGAAAAAAAAAAAAACACATAGTAATAAAAAGAAACTCTTTGAATGGTCAAATAAATTAAATATTCAAGTTGACCCACAGCAAATTAGAAAGCATCAGATAACATCCCTAATGTTTAGTAAAACTGACAACAGATTCTTACTCTGTTCAGACAGTGTGGCATTACACATTTTAACTACACTGGTTGTGAAAACATGTGTCAGCTTGAACATAATTTCTTAGGAATGTGAGAGTATTAAATATTGCCTTGCAGATGCTCACAAAATATGGACCCATTTTTGCCATATGGGAGAGACAAATGAAAGTCTTCAAGGATCAACAAGGAAAAAACAAACCACTCCATTTGCAGATTAAATTAAGTGCCAACTTGGGATAATATCCTTCTTTGAAGAGTCAGGAATGGTTACAAGACTTTAGAAAGTGACCTAGGAAAATACAACGGAACAACAGAAAACATCCTCTCATTCTGAAATAAACAGATAATCTATTTTTATGTTTAAAAATATTGAGTCATGATGTAAGGGATACCATAATAATTCTCTACGTCTCAGTTTTAAGTAGAATGTGGAAACAAAACCTCCAAATATTCTAGTATGTTTTTTTTTTTTTTTCAATAAAAGTAATTACTAAACATCCAAAGAAACTACTCAACACTCAGTTCTCTGCAAAGGACTGAGAGATGCATAAGAAAAGCTAACATTTACATTTCAATCAATCTCTCTCCTCTTCCTCTCCTGCATTGGCTTCCTCCCCTGTATTTAGCATCTTAATCATTGGCAGCTCTCCAGACTCCTCCCTTCTCTCTCCTCACAGTTAGTCAACAAATACTGTTAATGGTACTTGATAACAATACCTCCAGTCCTCTTGTCTTCACTTCTACTGTTTCCTTTCAGTCAGGATCATAGCACAATTGACACAATGTACTTATGATTACAAGTCCCTGTGTAATATTTCCCCTTTCACTGGACTTCAGTTATACAGAGTGCAATGAATAATAATCTTCTTTTTTAAGGCATACTCATGGTTTTTCCATGTGAACAGTACTGCTATAAAATTTGTTGGTTGATGGTAAATAACTAAAATTAGAATTACTGGGTTATACAGTGTATGAATATGTTAGAGTAATATGTAGAGTAATGCAATATGTAGTAATATGTAGAGTATGTTAAAATAACCCCAGCTTTCTGTAATGGCTGTTCTAATTTATATCCCTACTGGCAATATACAAACAAGTCTAGTGATTTGCATTTTCTGCCAGACTTGATATTGTCAAACTTTTTAATCTTTACCAACCAAAGGGATGGAAAATATTATTTTGGTCTTAATCTTCAGTTTTATTATCAATAATGAAGTAGAACATCTCATATTATCAGCTACAATTTTGCCTCACCCCCTCCTGAATGTAACCACAAAAAGCATTCATGCAAATACACACAGGTACACACACACACACAGACTCTCCACTCATGATTTTTATTCATCATATGTATGTTAGTCATGCTTGACTCTTTGTGACCCCATGGACTGTAGCCCACAGGGTTCTTCTGTCCATGGAATTCTCCAGAAAAGAATACTGGAGTGTGTAGCCATTTCCTTCTCCAATTCATCATATAACAGTGTGTATATATCGTGATCCCTTAGAAGGTTTTATTTACCCATTATTTCCATATATCAGGTTTAGTTACACACTTACGTACTTCCTACATTTTCTATGTCTTTTCCCATAGCAGTGGACTATTCCATATTCAAACACAATTTTTCTGGAGCTTATGAAATCTGTAACTATCTCACATATTAGTGGATCCTCAATGCATAATGAGCTGAACACTAAATGCTCTTAAAATAAATTTGTGCTGATTCTAGTAGGTTGAAAATATGAAAAAGTGCTTTTCCACTTATGGTACTGAGTATTTTGGCAACTAACATGCCTTATTTTTTCTTAGCTTTCAGTAATTGAAAATATGTGTTTATATAAGATTCAAATAATAGGGGTTTACACATATAAGTACATAATTTTGTCACTATATTCTCATCAAATTTTGTATTGGGGACTTTCAGCTTGATTATCAGACATTAAATATTCTGTGAACCCCAACTAAAGCCAAATATTCTGTGAACCCCAGCTAAAGCTGGAACTCCAGTACTTTGGCCACCTCATGCAAAGAGTTGACTCACTGGAAAAGACTCTGATGCTGGGAGGGATTGGGGGCAGGAGGAGAAGGGGACGACAGAGGATGAGATGGCTGGATGGCATCACTGACTCGATGGACGTGAGTCTGAGTGAACTCCGGGAGTTGGTGATGGACAGGGAGGCCTGGTGTGCTGCGATTCATGGGGTCGCAAAGAGTCGGACACGACTGAGTGACTGAACTAAACTGAACTGAATCCCAACTATTACAAATGATTTCCAGTAGCTTCAAAATGGGTGTCACACAAAAAAGTTCCCAAACCATCCTATCCACTGGTTTATTTCATACCACTGCCACATTTATCCACTTTTGATCCAGCTCCCCAGATTATTTATTCAATTATTCCATGAACACTTTTGAGCCCTTGAATTATCCTGGGGTTGCCACATCCAGACACTTTCAAATGATGCTGCACCCTACAGTTACCACAGTGGTGCTGGATTCTGTGTGTTGGAGACAAGAAGAGCTTCTCCCCTGCTCCCTGCCACGTTGGCTCCCAAACAGCAAGGCTTCACAAAAGAGGCTCTTTACTTCAGCTACTCTCTTCTACTCATCATCTCCTGCAGACATCTTCCAAAACTTCAACAACAAAATAAATGCTCTCCACAGGAAAGGTTTCTATGTAGTTCAGACTCTTTGTGTATAAACCTGGGAAACTATCTCCCCATCTCCCACCCTCTCAAATAACCTTCAAGGTAAAGTTTTACCACAGTGAAGAAAGTACCTAGACTTTGAAATTGGGAAGATCTGTATACAAAGCCTTACTTCTTTTCCTTCAATGACATTTGAAAAGCGGGATGCAATTTAATGTCATGCTGTTTTTTGTTTTTGTTTTTTTTGTATCACCAACTAATCTTTGATGAAATACATTAAGTGTTGCAAACTCAAACTTTAAATATTAATCAACAGGTGAACTGTAACAGAAGGGAACAGATGGCCTGTAACAAACCTTACAGATTCTGTTGATACAGATTTCAGTCATCTCAAACAAACATCTAAAGTACATACTAATATTTGAGAACTTGTGTTCTCTGTGGCAGTAAGAACAAGAGTGGGACTCAAGCTCATTCAAGAGGAACACAAATAATGCTATGTTTCTTAAGGCTGGTGTGAAACGTACTACAAAGTGGGGAGCTTAAAATAACAGAAAACTTACTTTCTCCCCTTTCTGGAGTCTTGAAATCCAAAAACAAGGGGTTGGCAGAGTTGGTTCCTCTGGCGTGCTCTGAGAAAGAATCTGTGCCACTTCTCTCTCCTACCTGCTGCTGCTGCTAAGTCGCTTCAGTCGTGTCCGACTCTGTGCGACCTCAGAGACGGCAGCCCACCTTCTGAGACGTCAGCAGTCCTCCGTGTCTTTTGTGTTGTTGATGCATCAATCAATCACCGTATCCCCCTTCACCTGGCATTCTCCCGTGTCTCTCACTTTCCTCTTCTTAAAAGGACCGATTATATTGGCTTAAGGGCTCACCTGACTCCAATCTTATCTCATTTTAACTAATTTCACCTATAACAACCCTATTTCCAATTAAAGGTCACATTCTAAGGTCTGAAAGATTCAATATATTTTGGGGCAGCAATATAATTCAACTTATAATAATAATATTTATTATTTATTTTATTATTATTATTTTAAATATTATTATATATTTATAAGAGCCAAGTGGTCTCTGATGACCACTTGAATCAGAATCTTCTGGGGAGCAAGATAACTATGCATATTCCAAGCCACACTCCACTTCTAAATCAGGATTTTCAAAGCAGTTGAACCTATACTAGGTTTGAACTTTCTTTTTAAAGTAGCATTACAAACTTGTTTTAAAATCATCATTGTAAACAGATTACTAATGTTTCTATGGTGATGGTCTGTGCTATTAGAACATCTTTCTGACACTGAAACTTGGAGTCAAATAGACTACAATATTTTAAGTTAGCCAAGTAACATTAAGTATTGCTTGTATGAGGTTGCTATGATACAAAAGGCAACAAATCCTTTGAAAGTGACTTTATCTGAAAATGAAGTTTCATAATGGATTTATATCATAGTTTTAATGCACATCTTTGTTCCTATTTTATATTAAAGATATAATATAAAAAAGAACAAAGATAAAACATCTTTATCTTCTTTCTTTATATGTTTACATTTCTCTTCTGTTCTGTTGGAGTAATAAGAATTGTTTTACAAGTATATCTCCAATTTATTTACAGTGATACTTATTGTGTATTTTTGTGCTAAAATCTGAGAAAATAATGTCTTCTAAGACTCAATCTCAGTTTAGGAGAAATCCTTGTTTTACTGAAAGAGAGAAAAAAATAGCTACTGTGAAATGTAAAAAGTATTTTTCAAACTTCAATGTGCATCAGAATCAGCTTGGGATCTTGTTAAAAATTGATTCTGATTCAGTAAATTTAGGGTGGAGCCTGTGATTCTTCATTTCTAACAAGCTCCCAGTTGATGATGATGCTTGTTTGTGACCTATGCTTTGAGTAGAAAATCGATAAAAAAATCAAATAAAGACACATACAAAATGCTAATGGAATACAAAATGGCAAAATATTATTACAGAAAAGAAGGATATAGATTTTGGGCTTCAAATATCACTAGGAATTAGCTTCCCAAAAGGAAAAAGAATATTGTGAGCAATGGGAATGGAATAAGTAAGGATTCAGAAGAGCAGGGTGATGACCAAAAATGAGTGTGGTTAGACCAGTGGCCTTTCAAAATGCACTTGATATAAAGGCAGATTCTTAGAACACAAATCGGAAACAATGATTTAGAATTTCTGAGCCTAAAGGTATAGGAATCTCACTCGGAAACAATGATTTAGAATTTCTGAGACGAAAGGTATAGGAATCTCCCTGAAGTAATTCTCAATTCCACTGTCTCCACCCCCTCAATTTTGACAGCCCTCAGCTGGTGTGTAACACTAGGCTTCAGGGCTGTATGGCTGGAGGAGGGAAGGAAATACAGTCATCCCTCAGCAGCACTGGGGGAGTGGTTCTAGGACCCCTGTAACAAAATTCACAGATGTTTAAGTCCCTTATATACAACTGTATATAGTACACTTGGCCCTCCCATCAATGGTGGGTGGTTGAAGGCTTGAATGTGAATCTGCAGATATGGAGGGCAGACTGTAGTGTTCTTGAAGATAGCTTAGGGCCAAGAGGAAAAGAGCATTCTGTGCCTTGTCCATAAATTGTGGTTTGTTTTTCAAAATAGTATCTTGACTTTTTTCAATGCTTTGGTTTCACTAGAGAAAAAAAAAAATGAGCACACCTCTCACATTTAATATAGCACCATTATTTAATATATATGCAAATACAGTCATATGTGTATTTGTTGTGGTTTAGTCACTAAGTCATGTCCCATGCATTTGTGACCCCATGGACTGCAGCCCACCAGGCTTCTCTGTCCATGGGATTTCCCAGGCAAGAATACTGGAGTGGGTTGCCATTTCCACCTCCAGGGGTTCTTCCCCAACCAGGGATCAAACCTGTGTCTCCTGCTTTGACAGGCAGATTCTTTACCACTTAACCACCAGGGAAGACCCATATGTATATATTAGTTCATTTTAAATCACAAGCCTCTAACTGATAGATGCCCTGGACATGTCTTATGAGTAGCCCAACAGTGAGCCACTCTTTGTCTCTGATTTTAAACAATGTTAATACATTGATTCCTTTTAAATGCTTTAGAAATTTTTGTTAATATAAGCATTCTCTACACCCTAAATCACAGTTGCTGTGGAGATTAAATTAAGGTAAGCCAAAGGTGTTTAAAGCTGCTTTAGAAGCAACTCTGTGTGTTCCCTCCAGCTTCAACAGCAGAAATAGGAAAAGAGACAGAATAAAATTGAGCTTCTAGATTCAATAATACTCCCCCACACATCCTATTCACCTTTTTATATTAAAGCAGGAAACATTTACACCCTATTGGCTTACACAGGGAATTTATTTAGAGCTGACATTAGCTGTTAGTTTATGATAATTTTAATGAAATGTTCTCCAGTCCCTCCAAATATAAAGGATGTTTAAAGTATAGGATAATGCTCGACAATTGAAAGGATATAACCAACAGGGGAAAAGTGATGCAGTAATAATCAAGCTGAATTGTTGTAATGTGACTTTTCTCTTCCAACAGCAGTATTCACTTCTTTTTATGCTCTGGATAAACTATCTTATACAGTAGTGAATAAGTAATAATGAATCACATCCCAGCTGTGAGTGGTATTTTGACTGGTAAAATAGGGCGCAACCAGGGAGTTCTGATCTCAAATAGCATTGTGTATGACAACAGAAACTTTAGTCATTGCAGTGAATAATCCTACACAAGAAGAACAGGAGATGATGGTTATGAGGCTCATTTCTTTAAATATAATTGGATATATGTTTAAAACTTGAGTCTTGGGAATTTAATAACATAGGGAATTTATCCTAGTTACTTTGATTATGATACTAAGCAAGTTGTTTAACTTCCCCAAACCTTGGTTGTTACCATCTGTAAAACAGGAAATTGAATGAGATTGTTTTTGGTGGAAATTACATAGAACATAGAGGAAGACAGAATTTGGTTACACAGTCCTCCAAAAGCACCATTTCCTTCTTTCTTCCCATGGTCTCGGCTTTAGAAAGCTCCAGGACTCAATTGCAGGGCTTTGCTCTTCCCCTTACTTCACCTTCTCCCTAGAAAAACTCTTTTCGACCTAAACTTCTCTCTTCCTTGAACTCTGGCTCTGCTTATGGAACAATGGCAAGGGCCTTCTCACCAACTCCTCTGAGATATCTGATGAGCATCATCAACTTCACATATTTACAACTGAGATCTAATTTACCTGTTCCTCAAACCACTATCTAGTCCTCAAACCTACTGGTTGCCCTGGCTGATGCTACATAAGCAAATAAGACAAACCCTATTCTTTTCGATTCATGTTCAATCCATTAACAAATCTTGTCAGCTCAACCTTCAAAATATCCCTGAACCTCACAAAGTTGCATTATCTTCACTGTTTTTAATCATGGTCCAAACAACCATCATCTTTCACCTGGTTGCTACAGTAGTCTTCCTAGGAGTTCCTACATTTACCCATGCCCAGCTGCAGTCTACTCTCTGTTTAGCAGCAAGAGTTCTTAATTAAAATATAAATCAGGTGATGCAACTGAGTGGCTTTATCTTTCAACAAATATCATATATTCATGTACAGATGTGAAATCTGAAAAACTGCTATAGATTATCATATTTACAAAGCAGAAATACAGACACAGACATAGAGAACAAATGTATGGATACCATGGGGAAAGAAGGGAGGGGTGGTTTGCAACACTGGGATTGACATACATACACTAATACGTATGCTGCTGCTGCTGCTAAGTCACTTCAGTCGTGTCCGACTCTGTGCGACCCCATAGACGGCAGCCCACTATGCTCCCCCGTCCCTGGGATTCTCCAGGCAAGAACACTGGAGTGGGTTGCCATTTCCTTCTCCAATGCATGCAAGTGAAAAGTGAAAGTGAAGTCGCTCAGTCGAGTCCGACCCTCAACGACCCCATGGAATGCAGCCTACCTCCTCCGTCCATGGGATTTTCCAGGCAGGAGTATTGGAGTGGGGTGCCATTGCCTTCTCCAACTAATATGTATAAAACCGAACTAATGTGAACCTGCTGTATAGCTCAGAGAACCCTGTTCAGTGCTCTGTGGTGACCCAAATGGGAAGGAAATTCAATAAGCAGGGGATATAGGTATACATAGAGCTGATGCACTTTGCTACAGTAGAAACCAACACAACAATGTAAAGCAACTAGACTACAACAAAAATTTTTTAAAAGAATAAAAATAAATAAATATGTCAGATGATGCCACTTAGTGGCTTCCCTTATCCTTCAAAGTATAATCCAAGTACACCCCATGGATTCCCTGGCCTTGTCATTCTTGTGATCTAATCCCCTGCTACTTGTCCTTTCCTTACTCCGTTTCACTCAGATAGTTCAAACTGTGCAAGATCCCATCTCAAGGCTTTTAGCACTTCCGTGTGTTTTCATGAACTTGGGACATCACACTCTTATGGCTGGAAGGATGGGGGCATCTAGGATAACTGAGACCTCTATCAGTTATATTCCTTTACCCTCAAAGATGCTAGTTTGGCATTCTTCACAGGGTAGTGGATACACGTTTTCCAGCTGCAAGGGGGTACAAATTTTAATATTCACAATTTTCTGGTATGTATTAATATCATTGGTCAAAGTAAATTCCAAGTTTGAGCCTGATAATGATGTGGAAGAAGGTCATAGAAGAGCATGAAAATGTGGGTGTAGAATTTAATGTTGGCATTACTGTAACTATTAGGTTCCCATTGCTGCTGTAATGTTATCACAAACTTAGTTACTTAAAGAGACACAAAAGTTATAGCATACAGATCCAAGGAGCCTTAGAGGTATCAGAGTTCTGTGTTCCTTCAGGAGGAAGGATGTGTTTCCAGGTAAGACTCTGTGTCTCTGTCTTTTCCAGCTTCTAGAGGCTGTTACTGTTCATTAGTCTGAGACTTCTTCCTCCATCTTCAAAACACATCATTGTAAGTTCTACTTCTATCATCATATGCTATGAGTCTATGAGTCTTCCTCTCTCTTATGGGTAACCTTTTGATCACACAAGGCCTATCCAGATAATCCAGAACATTTGCCTTAAGAGCCTTCATTTAATCATATCTGCAAAGGTCTTTTTGCCATATACAGTAACATACTCACAAGTCCCAGAGATTAAGGAATGGCTATCTTTAGGCTTCATGATTCAACATATCATACCTATAATGAAATGTATTCTAGGGCCTAGAAAGAAATTCTGGCAAGGAGTGGGTGCTCCTTAGATGTGTGTTGGATGAAAGAATAAATTATTGGAGCAAATTTTTAAAGACATTTTTAAGCTTATAAGATACTCTAAAGAGATATTATGTATGCAAGATAATTCTTCATATATACTGATCAAAAATTATGTGTAAAAGTAAGTTATTTTAATTATTACGGATTGGCATAAAAAGAGGAAAGCAATATCCATGTTTTAATACATTTTTGTGTTTGTAGGCCTATGTACATGTGTATTGCAGAGAAATTTGTTGGTTGATGATGCAAATAATAAAAATTTGAGTTTAATACAACTAATATATAAATAATTTAAAATATTATGTATTACTAATATGCAAAGGGTCATTCTATTTTACTTTTATTAGCCCAATTGATTTTTGAAACAATCTAATGAGGTAAATTAATATTCATAATTTACTAATGAATATACTTGAAAATAAATTGGTTACATAATTTGCCCAACATGTCATAACTACTAACTAGGGGTGATATGAATGAAGCCCAGGCAGCTGGTTTCAGATTCAGCTACTTTAATCAGTAAGGAATAGCACCTTCATGGAGAAACAGAAAGTTTCAAGGAAAATAATGGAAAGGACAAAAATCACATTTCATTGGCATTATGAGAAGAACTTCAAGTTAGTGTCATTTATATTCAGACATATTATCCAGAGAAAGAAGTATTCCAAGTTGAGAGACTAGCCTTATATGAATCACAGAGGCAGGGAAACTTGATTTCTCCATGAGAAATAGCAAATATTCTTGTTTGATTGGAGCATCTGGAATATGTTTCCCTGTAGGAAAATTAGCCTAAGAACATCAATCAAGAACAAGTTATGAAAGAACTTATAGAGGTGTGACATCTACCTGAAATTTGGTAAACAATGGGAAGCCTAACAAGGGGAATAATCTGATCAGATTGCCTTTTCAAAGTCTGATCTCTCAATAACATATGACACATGATAGTATGCAGGGAGAAATGTGAAGCATTTTACATAATTATAGATAAATCATCATTTATATGCATTAATGGGAATTAAAAATATATCTAGGACTTTCTCTGGTGTTGTTGTGGGTATTGTGGGGTCAGTTCATTTTCGGCTAGTTCCTTGGTCCGGCTTATATTTCTCAAGATCTATAGGCCCCTTCCTATGTAGTCGGTACTAATGACAGGGTTTTAATCTATTGCCTGTCGCTTCCAAGGCGGTTCCCTCTGTTATAGCTTCTTCTGTTTGCTGTTCTCTTCAGTGTCTGATTTCCGCCCTGATACAAAGCGGGGGGTGGTGGACACTTTTTTTTTTTTTTTTTAGGCTCACTTGTTCAGTCGTGCTGTGGGGAGGGAGGGACGCTGCAAACAAATAACACTGGCATATGCTCGCAGTGCCTCAGCCACACTGGGCCTGCCCCTGCTCACTGCGCATGTAGCCTCCCTGCCCACTCTGCTGAGGCTCTAGGTTGCTCTGCCGGGAACCATCCGAGGCCGGCCCTGGGCTGTCTGCACCTCCCAGGTCTAAGCCACTCAGGTTCAGGCACTCGGATAGTCCTCAGAGGCGCAAATTCAGTTGGGCCTGCGTTTTGTGCCCTTCCCAGTTCCGAGCAGCTCAGGTGATGAGGTGTTTGGCGAGCACGGTTGCTGCGACTTATCGCCTCCCCGCTGCTTGGTTATCTGGGTGTACAACCAGTGCACCTTCTTAGGCGGATGTTGACCATTCAGAACCCCAAGAAGTCTTAGTTAGCAAAGAAGTCTGCTTACAGTTTTGTAGATAATGTCTCTCTGGAGAAGCCTGTCACCGGAGGGGGATGATCTGCAGCCGGCTATCTCTGTTCAGTCCTTTGTTCCGTGCGCGGGCTTGGAGATGTCTTAGGTTGCATGGTAGATATCCCACAGTCTGGTTTGCTAGCACAAATTAGTTTGCTCAGATAGCGCTTGGGGCTTTCAGGCCAGATCCTTACTCTAAGTGATGCAGCCCACTCCGCACCTCCCTGCCCAGCCCAGCCTCCGCTTGCTAGTGGCGGGTGCAGGCGTGTGAGCTGCTTCTCCACTGGGGGAGTTACCACAGGGCTTGTAATCTGTTGGTTTTAATTGTTTATTTATTTTTCCTCCCTGTTATGTTGCCTTCTGTGCTTCCAAGGCTTGGCACAGACTCGGCAGTGAGAATGTTTCCTGGTGTTTGGAAACTGCTCTCTTTTTAAGACTGCCTTCCCAGGACGGAGCTCCGTCCCTCCCTCTTTGTCTCTTTTTTTGTCTTTTATATTTTTTCCTACCTCTTTTTGAAGACAATGGGTTGCTTTTCTGGGTGCCTGATGTCCTCTGCTGGCATTCAGAAGTTGTTTTGTGGAATTTACTCGGTGTTTAAATGTTCTTTTGATGATTTTGTGGAGGAGAAAGTGTTCTCCCCGTCCTATTCCTCCACCATCTTAGCTCCTCCTCCAGAAGAAGTAATTCTTAAAAATTTGTTCAGTCATTTGAAAATATCTATCAAGCACATACTGTGTATCATCCATTGTTCCAGTTATTAAAGATTCACTGATGAAAATGCAAAAGCCCTGAAACGAAAAATGGAGAACATTTATGGAAATAATGAATTAAAATATAAAAATTATTATGTTCTGTACAGGAGTACTTCTGTACTCCTGTAAGTATAGGAGTTAAGAAAAAGAGCTAGTTATTAAGGAGAAAAAAGATATCACTTAATATTCAGAACCAAGAAAATAAGAGTTAAAGATATCCACAAAAAAACTGGAAATATGGATAGGAGAGAAAAGATCAGAGTTAAAGTCTGCAATACTGTAAAGACAAGAGAGACTGCTACATCAAAGAAGCCCCAAATGTTGCATCTTCAAATGGTAACTATTTGTTTCTTTCTCATGGCTGACTTTAATGTTGGAGAGGTTCACAGGAGGCTCAGTGGCAAAGAATCCACCTGCAGTGCAGGAGATGCGGGTTTGACCCCTCGTTTGGGGAGATCCGCTGGAGAAGGAAAAGGCAAACCACTCCAGTATTCTTGCGTAGAGAATCCCATGGACAGAGGCGGGCTACAGTCCATGGGGTCACAAAAGAGTCAGACAAACTTAGTAATGAAACAACAACGGACAACCATGTTGGAAGGATGGGAGGTGGGTCGGTTTTAAGTAGAATCTGCTCTGAACTCCTTCAGGGACTTAAGCTATTTTTATCTCATCCTCTTCCAGGACTATGAAAGCATCCACTTAAAAAACAACGTAAGTTTAGCAGCCAGAGAAGAACCTGTGGAAAGTATATTGGATGTTTTCAGGAGACAGATAGGAATTGGTGAATATTATGTCCAACATAGCCCTGTGGATTTGACTCAGCTTCCTTCAGAAGGCTGGGAATGAAGTTTAAGAGGAAAAAAAAAATGTGTTTGACACAGTACTGGCTTTGCTTCAGTGGCATTTGCATATATTGAGCACTGAAGATGCTGGAAACAAGGAGAACCACCACAGGACTGACTACAGAGGACTATACGATGTTATAGCCTTAGAGAGCCCTACAATTCCAAGTGCTATGTCAGGAAATAATTACACAGAAAATAAAAGAATAGAGAAATAGGAGATATTATAATCAGTTCAGTTCAGTTCAGTCGCTCAGTCGTGTTTGACTCTTTGCGACCCGATGAATTGCAGCACGCCAGGCCTCCCTGTCCATCACCAACTCCCAGAGTTCACTCAAACTCATGTCCATTGAGTTCGTAATGCCATCCAGCCATCTCATCCTCTGTCGTCCCCTTCTCCTCCTGCCTCCAATCCCTCCCAGCATCAGAGTCTTTTCCAATGAGTCAAATCTTTGCATGAGGTGGCCAAAGTACTGGAGTTTCAGCTTTAGCATCATTCCTTCCAAAGAACACCCAGGACCGATCTCCTTTAGAATGGACTGGTTGGATCTCCTTGCAGTCCAAGGGACTCTCAAGAGTATTCTCCAACACCACAGTTCAAAAGCATCAATTCTTCGGCACTCAGCCTTCTGCACAGTCCAACTCTCACATCCATACATAACCACCGGAAAAACCAAAGCCTTGATTAGACGGACCTTTGTTGGCAAAGTAATGTCTCAGCTTTTGAATATGCTATCTAGGTTGGTCATAACTTTCCTTCCAAGGAGTAATCGTCTTTAATTTCATGGCTGCAATCACCATCTGCAGTAATTTTGGAGCCCAAAAAAATAAAGTCTGACACTGTTTGCCTGTCTATTTCCCATGAAGTGATGGGACCATGATCTTAGTTTTCTGAATGCTGAGCTTTAAGCCAGATTTTTCACTCTCCTCTTTCACTTTCATCAGGAGACTTTTTAGTTCCTCTTCACGTTCTGTCATAAGAGCATACAAAAAATACAAGGGCATACAAAAAAGTTCTTCACAACCAAGATAATCATGATGGTGTGATCACACACCTAGAGCCAGACATCCTGGAATGTGAAGTCAAGTGGGCCTTAGAAAGCATCACTACGAACAAAGCTAGTGGAGGTGATGGAATTCCAGGGGAGCTATTTCAAATCCTGAAAGATGATGCTGTGAAAGTGCTACACTCAATATGCCAGCAAATTTGGAAAACTCAGCAGTGGCCACAGGACTGGAAAAGGTCAGTTTTCATTCCCATCCCAAAGAAAGGCAATGCCAAAGAATGCTCAAACTACCGCACAACTGCACTCTTCTTATACGCTAGTAAAGTAATGCTCAAAATTCTCCAAGCCAGCCTTCAGCAATACGTGAACCGTGAACTTCCAGATGTTCAAGCTGGTTTTAGAAAAGGCAGAGAAACCAGACATCAAATTGCCAACATCTGCTGGATCATCGAAAAAGCAAGAGAGTTCCAGAAAAACATCTATTTCTGCTTTATTGACTATGCCAAAGCCTTTGACTGTGTGGATCACAGTAAACTGTGGAAAATTCTGAAAGAGATGGGAATACCAGACCACCTGATCTGCCTCTTGAGAAACCTATATGCAGGTCAGGAAGCAACAGTTAGAACTGGACATGGAACAACAGACTGGTTCCAAATAAGAAAAGGAGTACGTCAAGGCTGTATATTGTCACCCTGCTTATTTAACTTATATGCAGAGTACATCATGAGAAACGCTGGGCTGGAAGAAGCACAAGCTGGAATCAAGATTGCCGGGAGAAATATCAATAACATCAGATATTCATAATATGACCTATTAAATCAAGGAAGGGTACAACTTTAATACTGGACCAAAGTATTAATGAAAAATGCATGTGAACATTAGATTTGGTAATAAGCAACACTTTGGTGAACACCAGAAGACCAGTGACAGCACTAGAGAATCAACTGTGTTTTCTTCCTATACTACAGAAATTGCAGAATTTATTTGGATGTGATTCATAGTAGAGAGTTCTCAATTCAAATTAAGATATTTGTTGACATGATCAATTGCTTTATGCCTCTGTCAGTCAACTACTATTCAAATTTTCTAGAATCAGATTGAAACTATTATTTCCCTTACAAAAAATAATATTAAATAATATTAACCATGTTTTCCAAGCAGGGACTGGACAAAAAAATTTTACTTACCTCATTGAAAAAGTGTGTAAACACAAGAATCAATTGAATGGTTTCTACCCCTTTTTCACCCTTATCTTTTTGGTAGGAAATTACCAAGGTGGGACAGAGAAAAATGATGAAGATGATTTTGATTGTGTAACTGTCAAAGGTTTAATTATCACTAAACCCATCTTCATCCTTAACTTTTCTGTAGTTTGGCAATTTATTTCAACATATCACTCATTTTTGCTTGATCTAGTTCAAATTGTGTTTCTGTCCCTTGAATTGAGTGCTAACACACTTCTAGATTTTCATATCAGAAATTGGGGGAAAAAGTTTTGTTTTGCAAAAATTTCTTTAAATGTAAAGGAAGCTAAGAAAGAAGGATTTTTAGTACAAATTGAAGGTTTTAAATGGAATATAAAAGAAACCCTGTGAACATCAAGAGAAGTTCTCATATGTCTAAAGAGTGTGGAAGGATGGCAGTCTTCAATGGATGCTCCTTTCTTTTACATACCAAATGAAAGATCATTTTTGCTTTGCTGTGTTAGTTAGGTCTTTCCTTCCTTTTACATTGAAGTGCTTATCTTTTTAATATGATTATGACAGCTGTCACATTTCTTCATGCCATTACATTATATGATGACTCTTGATATATACCTAAGATAACAGTGTTGAAGAAGTCTTTCTCATAAATCTCAGAAATTCATTTGGTGATTTCCAGGTGGCATCTTATACTAACATATATGTGTACAAATACTTTATTGGTTTGTTTTGAAACTGTGGTGTTTCACAATGGTAATCCCATTAAAATAATAGTTAATTGCCAACAGATTGTCTTTCACTAACACTCTAAAACATAACAAGAAAATAATTTGCTTTTCAAATTAGCAAAGTTGTGCATTGTTATATGAGAATATACATTTGAAAGAGCTTATATAAATGAGAAATATATTGTTAGGCAATTGACTCGAATTTCTAGAAAGCATTTTGCAATATTTCCAAAGAATCTGCAAACTGTTAAAGGATTCTGACTGAACAATGTCTCTTAAAGATTCTGCTAAAGAACATAGTTCAAAATAGTTGAGCAAGGTAGAAAAAAATATTAATGTACAAAAAAATATGTTGCAAAAGTGTTTATGTTAAAAAGTTTGAATACCCTATATAAGAACTGGTTTAAAATATGATATATCCATAAATATTATTTAATAGTCAAATGTTATGCATCAAATGATATTTGATGATAAAATCTCATCATCAAAATTATTTTCAAATTGTTATGCTAAAATGTACATTAATAAGATAATTTAGAGAAGCAGATCAAAATGTACACTCTGATATTTTTCTTAAAAATAATGTTCTCAAACACTTTAGAGTCAAAACATAATGTAGTCAATTGACCTTATATCTGCAAGATTGTTGTAATGGCTCAGACAGTAATATCAGATAAAACTGGAGAATCACTTGGGAAAAAAACAATTTGAAGGGAGAAAAATCTATCAGTTAATACAGTTATTTCCCCAGTTGATGATACAGAAATGAACTTTCCAACTTCAGCATGATTGAATAAACTGAACATCACAGAACCTTAAGAATGGAAAGATCACTGATAATGTCACTCATTCCCTCCCTTGGTATCTATAAACAGCTTTCAGAATAAATGAGAATGTATTCAGTTCTTTATTATAATTCTCAAAAGAAAGCATTGCTATAACTTCCCACTTTAATAAGCTTACTCAATATTTCAAAGTTCATTTAAGGAAAACTTTTTCTCTTAAAAACCCGAAGTGGGGGGGGGGGAAAAAAAAAAAAGACTTTCTTAATGGAGACTTAATTTTCTAACCATCACTGAAGTTTTAGTCTTATGGATGGCTATTTAGTAATTTTCTAGTTTCTACTTCATTTAAAACAGTTTGCATTCTTCAGCTTTCCCCTATGTATGCTATTTTTATTTAAAACACTTTTACATTCTTCAACTTCCCCCATATATGCTATTTTTCAGTCCATTAATTACTACTGATCTCTTTGAATAATCTCTAGTTCCTCTCTTGCCAATTAGTGTGTAGCAGATAATTAGTCAGATTCTAATTCCTTACTTCATAAATTCTAATAATCACCAATTTTTACTGTACTTCTCAAACTAAAATTTGTATGAGTTAATTATTACCATAACTAATATTTTGTTACTCAAAAGTTTACTGTTAAGAAGAATAGCAGCATTCAATGACCATCTTGATGTATGTGTCACCAAATTTTTGATTATTATTTCAGAGTAAGCCATAATTTTAAATTTAATTCCTTCATCTTTTAGTTAAATTCCTAAAAGAGCATACTAACTTGCTAAAGGAAAACATACTTATATTGCATATTTCTTCCAAAATCAAATGTAGAAATGTAATATTCCTTAAATGAAGATGTACATTTTTCATACTCCTAACAAAAACTTTATAATCATGACTACATGTTCTTTAGATTATTTTGTGTATATGTGTGTGTGTGTGTGTGTGTGTGTGTATTTTGTAAGAATACTTGGGCTTCCCAGGTGGCACTAGTCGTAAAGAATCTGCCTTCCAATATGGGAGACATAAGAAACATAGGTTCAATCCCTGGGTTGGAAGGTCTCCTAAAGGAGGGCATGGAAACCCACTCCGGGACTCTTGTCCAGAGAATCCCCTTGGACAGAGGAGCCTGGCAGGCTGCAGTTTGTAGGATGTCATGGTCAGACACGACTGAAGTGACAACATGGTAAGAATATTTAACATGAAATCTATAAACAAATATTTACATATATTTTATAGTATTTACTATAGGCACACTGTAGCAGATGGCTAGAATTTTTTCATTTTGCATAACTGAAATTGTTAGTGTTGTTTACTCCCTAAATTGTGTCCAATTCTTTTGTGACCTCATGGATTATAGTACAACAGGCTCCTCAGTCCATGGGATTTCCCAGGCAAGAATACTACATTGGCTTACGATTTCCCACAGGCAGTGAACCTGCATCTCCAGGATTGACTCAAGAGGATTCTTTACCACTGAGACACCAGGGAACCTCATAACTGAAATTACATACTCATTGAAAAGCAACTCCCCATTTCTCTTTCCCCACAGCCCCTATAAATTACCATTCTTCTTGGCTTCTCTTGTGGCTCAGCTGGTAAAAAAATCTGCCTGCAATGTGGGATACCTGGGTTCGATCCCTGGGTTGGGAAGATCCCCTGGAGAAGGGAAAGGCTACGCACTCCAGTATTCTGGCCTGGAGAATTCTATGGACAGTCCATGGGGTCACAAAGAGTCAGATGTGATGAGCGACTTTGACCTCACTTCACTTCACTTGTTTCTATAAGTTTGACTGTTTTAGATACTTTTTAATTGGATCATGCACATATGCCTTTCTGTGATAAACTTATTTTACTTAGCATAAAGTTGTCCAGGTTAAGCCATATTGCACCATGTTGTACTGTCTTTGCTAAGGCTGAATAATATTCCAATTTATGTATGGGCATTTTCTTTATCCATCCACCCATTTATGGACATTCAGGTTGTTTCCATATCTTAGCTATTGTGGAAAATTGATGCAATGAATTTCTGAGTGCTGATATCTCTTTCAGATCCTGACATAAATTCTTTTGGACATATAAAGTCCCAAAGTGCGATGGCTGAATCATATGATAGTTCTGCTTTTAATTTCTGAGAGAACATCATACTATTCCCGTAACAGCTACATCATTTTACTTTCTTACCAACAGTGTGAAAAGGTTCCATTTTTTTCACAGACTCACCAACAATTCTTAATATCTTTTTCCTCCTAATAACTGTCCTAAAGTGAAATGAGGGGTATCTCATTGTGGTTTTGATCTGTATTTCTCTGGTGGTTATGTGGGGAATATTTTCCTATACTGTTGGCCTCTTGTATGTCTTCTTTGTAGAAACACTTGTTCAAGTATTTTAGCACTTTAAAATCAGGTTATTTGAGTTTTTGCTATTGAGTTGTGGCAGTCTCTTACAAATTTGGGAAATACACCTCTTGTCTGAAATATTTCACCCATTCTATAGGTGGTCTTTTAACTTTGTCAATAATTTCCCTTGCTATGCACAGACTAGTTTGGTGTAGTGCCAATTTATTTTGCTTTTGTTGCTTGTGGTTTTGGTAGCACGTCAAATAAATTGCCGCAAACAAGTAAAATGAAGCTTCTTCTGTGTCTTCCTCTCAGTTCAGTTCAGTCGCTCAGCCCTGTGTGACTCTTTGCGACCCCATGAACTGCAGCATGCCAGGCTTCCCTGTCCATCATCAACTCCCAAAGCTTGTTCAAACTTACGTCATAGTGTAGGTGATGCCATCCAACCATCTCATCCTCTGTCATAACATTCTCCTGCCTTCAATCTTTCACCACATCAGGGTCTTTTCCAATGAGTCAGTTCTTCACATCAGGTGGCCAAAGTATTGGAGTTTCAGCTTCAGCATCAGTGAATATTCAGGACTGATTTCCTTGAGGATGGATCAATTGGATCTCCTTGCAGTCCAAGGGACTCTCAAGAGTCTTCTCCAACATCACAGTTCAAAAGCATCGATTGTTCAGTGTTCAGCTTTCTTTATGGTCCAATTCTCATATTGATACATAACTGCTGGAAATACCATAGCTTTGACTAGATAGACCTTTATTGGCAAAGTAATGTCTCTGCTTTGTAATAAGCTGTCTAGGTTGGTCATAGCTTTTCTTTCAGGGAGCAAGTATCTTTTAATTTCATGGCTGCAGTCACCATCTGCAGTGATTTTGCAGCCCCAAAATATAAAGTCTCACTGTTTCCATTGTTTCCCCATCTATTTGGCATGAAGTGATGGGACCAGTGCCACGATTTTAGTTTTCTGAACGTTGAGCTTTAAGCCAAAATTTTCACTCTCTTTTTTCATTTTCATCAAGAGGCTCTTGACTTCTTCACTTTCTGCCATAAGGGTGCTGTCATCTGCATATCTTAGGTTATTGATATTTCTTTCAACAATCTTGATTCCAGCCCAGCAATTTGCATGATGTAATCTGCATATAAATCAAATAAGCAGGGTAACAACAGACAGCCTTGACATACTCCTTTCCCTTATTGCAACAAGTCTGTTGTTCCATGTCCAGTTCTAACTGTTGCTTCCTGACCTGCATATAGGTTTCTCAGGAGGCAGGTAAGGTGGTCTGGTATACCCATCTCTGTCAGAATTTTCCACAGTTTGTTGTGATCCACACAGCCAAAGGCTTTGGCACAGTAAATAAACCAGAAGTAGATATTTTTCTGGAACTTTCTTGCTTTTTCAATGATCCAACAGATGTTGGCAATTTGATCTCTGGTTACTCTGCCTTTTCTAAATCCAGCTTAAACATATGGAATTTCGTGGTTCATGTATTGTTGAAGCCTGGCTTGGAGAATTTTGAGCATTACTTTACTAGTGTGTGAGATAAGTGCAATTGTGTGGTAGTTTGAACATTCTTTGGCATTGCCTTTCTTTGGGAATGGAATGAAAGTTGACATTTTCCAGCCTTCTGGCCACTGCTGAATCTTCCAAATTTGCTGGCATATTGAGTACAGCATTTTCACAGCATCATCTTTCAGGATTTGAAATAGCTCAACTGGAATTCCATCACCTCCCCTAGCTTTGTTCGTAGTGATGCTTTCTAAGGCCCACTTGACTTCACATTCCAGGATGTCTGGCTCTAGGTGAGTGATCACACCATCATGATTATCTTGGTCATGAAGATCTTTTTTTGTACTGTTCTTCTGTGTATTCTTGCCACCTCTTCTTAATATCTTCTGCTTCTGTTAGGACCATACCATTTCTGTCCTTTATCGAGCCCATCTTTGGATGAAATGTTCCCTTGGTATCTCTAATTTTCTTGAAGAGATCTCTAGTCTTTCCCATCTGTTGTTTGCCTCTGTTTCTTTGCACTGATCACTGAGGAAGGCTTTCTTATCTCTCCTTGCTATTCTTTGGAACTCTGCATTTTTATGGTTACATCTTTCCTTTCCTCCTTTGCCTTTTGCTTCTCTTTTTTCCTCAGCTATTTGTAAGGCCTCCTCAGACAACCTTTTTGCATTTCTTTCCTTGGAAATGGTCTTTATCACTGCCTCCTGTATAATGTCATGAACCTCCATCCATAGCTCTTCAGGAACTCTTCCTCTAGAACTCTACAGTTTCAGGTCTCATGTTTACATCTTTAATCCATTTTAAGTTACTGTCTATTCATGGTTTAAAACAGAGGTCTGATTTCATTCTTTTGCATGTGGACTTCCAATTTTTTCAACACCATTTATTTAAGAGACTCTCCTTTCTCCTTTGTGCATTCTTGAATTCCTTATTCAAGAACAGTTGACCTGACATGTGTGGGATTATTTCTGGGCTCTCTATTTTGTTTCACTGGTCTAGATGTATGTCTTTATGCCAGTTCCATGCTGGTTTC
Organism: Bos javanicus; assembly: GCF_032452875.1. Classification (NCBI taxonomy): domain Eukaryota; kingdom Metazoa; phylum Chordata; class Mammalia; order Artiodactyla; family Bovidae; genus Bos; species Bos javanicus. Next base: position 14,405,557 of record NC_083875.1, on the reverse strand, counting down.
ATTATTATCATTTTGTAATACATATGAAATCAGAAATGTGATGCTTCCTTCTTAGTTCTTCTTTCTCAAGATTGCTTTCAAAATTCATGTGGTTTTATATGAAACTTAGTATTTTTTAACTATTTCTATAAAGGATTTCATTGGGATTTTGATAGAATTTTTCTTGAATCATAATATCATTTTCTGTAGAATAGATTTTTAACAATATAGATTCTTAATTCCTGAACATAGGGTTTTCTTTTTGCATTTATTTTTGTCCTCTTTAATTTCTTTCAGCAGTATTTTGACATTTTCAGTGTACAGGTCTTTGCCTTTCTTGGTTTTGTTTATACCAAAGCATTTTATTCTTTTTATGCTATAATAAATGGAATTCTTTATTAATTGCTTTTTGATAATTTGTTGTTAGTGTATACAATGACTTTTATATATTGATTTGTATTTTGCAAATTTACTGAACTCAAAACTCCTCCACTAACAAATGAAAATCCAGAACCAGGTAGCTTAGTGAATTCCACCAAGGATTTAAAGAATGACTAACATAAATCTTTATCAACTCTTTCAAAAATTTTTGAAGAACATAAAACATCCCCAAACTCATTTTTATAGGCCAGCATTTGGGGCTTCCTTATTGGCTGAGATGGTAAAGACTCTACCTGCAATGCAGGAGAATGAGTTTGATCCCTGGATTGGGAAGATCCCCTGGAGAAGGGAAAGGCAACCCACTCCAGTATTCTTGTCTGGAAAATTCCATGGACAGAGGAACCTGGTAGACTACAGTCCATGGGTTCACAAAGATTTGGATGCAACTGAGCAACTAACATATTACCCTGGTATCAAAGTCAGACAAAGGTATATAACAGAATACAGATATATAAAGATATATAAAAAATACAGGCCAATAACTCAGATGAATATACATATAAAAATTCTCAGCAAAATGACCAAACCAAATCACACTGTATATTTAAATGCTCATACTACATTACCAAGTAAGATTTAATCCCTGGGATATAAGGATAGTTCAACATATGCAAATCTATTACTGTGATATATGACATTATACAAATAAAGGATAAATATTTAGCTAATGTTCAAACTTTTTGAATAACATTTTCTTGAGCAAAGATAATACTTGCTAAATCCTTGATTAGGGGTAGGAATATTCACTTCTTTGAACATAATATTTTCATGAATTATATTACTCGATTTTAACAACAAATAAATTCTAAACAACAGTGAGTTCAGAGCCTCAAGACAGAAGCAGGATTTCTGGTAGGTATTAGAAGTGTTGGTGAGACAGGTATAGGAGAATTAAAAAGAAATAACAGATTTTAGTTACATATCCATAGACCAAATACCATGAGAAATATTTTACACCTTCCATTTTAGGTTTTTTATTGTCTCACCATTAGAGGTCTAATTAAAGTACTGTAAACTGTATAAATTTAAGTCACAATTTGATGGCCTATGTATATATCAATGTTGTCATCAGCACAATCAAGAAAACTAACACACACATCACAGGCAAAGTTCTATCACAATTCTTGGGCTTCCCTGATAGCTCAGTTGATAAAGAATCTGCCTGCAATGCAGGAGACCCAGTTCGATTCCTGGGTCAGGAAGATCCACTGGTAAAGGGATAGGCTACTCACTCCAATATTCTTGGCCTTCCCTTGTGGCTCAGCTGGTAAAGAATCCATCTGCAATGAGGAAGACCTGGGTTTGATCCCTGGGTTGGGAACATCCCCTGGAGAAAGGAAAGGATACCCACTCCAGTATTCTGGCCTGAAGAATTCCATGGATTGTATAGTCCATGGGGTCGCAAAGAGTCTGACACGACTGAGCAACTTTCACTCACTTTTAATTTCTTACATCCACCACTTCCTACTCCCAGTTTCCCATGTGACACATAAACTGTTTTCTGTTAATTAGGGATTAAGCTCACTTTTATAGAATTTAATATGCATAGAATCATACATTATATACTTTAACTTCTTGCATTCAACACAAGATGGAGATCTATCCATGTTGTGATATGTATCAGTTAGCTTGTATGCATACACCATACTTTCTCTATTTACTTATCATTGGATATTTGGATCATTTTAAGTTTTGTGACTATTACCAAAAGCTTCAATGAAGATTTGCATACATATCTTTGTATGGATGTATCATTTTTCTCTTGGGTTAATGTCTAGGAGTGGAATAACTAGGTAGTGTATATTTATATTTGTATTTTTAACAAACTATCAACCTATTTGCTAAAATAGGTATGAATTTACGTTCCATCAGCCAGGTATCAGAGTTCCAGTTATACCAAACCCCTCCTGCTACTGCTGCTAATTTGCTTCAGTCGTGTCCGACTCTGTGAGACCCAATGGACAGCAGCCCACCAGGCTCCCCTGTCCCTCGAATTCTCCAGGCAAGAACACTGGAGTGGGTTGCCATTTCCTTCTCCAATGCATGAAAGTGGAAAGTGAAAGTGAAGTTGTTCAGTCGTGTCCGACTCTTAGTGACCCCATGGACTTCAGCCTACCAGGCTCCTCTGTCCATGGGATTTTCCAGGCAAGAGTACTGGAGTGGGGTGCCATTGCCTTCTCCAACCAGACCCCTAGTAACACAAGAAAATTTCTTTTAAGTTATTCCTAGTGGGTGTGTAGTAGTATCTCTTTGCTGTTTAAATGTGTATTTTCCTAATAGCTAAGAAGGCTGATCATTTTGTGTGCTTATTTGCCATCCATGTAACTTCTTTCATAAATCATATATAAAAATATTTATGCAAATTATAAATTGGGTTATCTTCTGGTTATTTAGTTGGAATAAACCTCTACATATTTAAGATATTATACATATAAATTACACATGTGAGTAAAGATGTGAAGCAGCTAGATTACTTATACATTAATGTTGGGAATGTAAAACAGCACAGCCAATCTGAAAAATAATTTGGCTGTTTCTTAAAATTTCAACACATAAGTACAATATGACCTAGCAATTGCATTCTTAGGCATTTATTTCAGAAAAACAAAGACTTATGTTCATACAAAGATGCAGACATGACTGTTTATAGTAGATTTATTTGTAAAAGGGGAAAAACAGGAAACAACCCAGGTTTTTCAAGGGATAATATTTAAACAAACTATGACATATCCATACAAAGAATGAACTTCTGGTTCAAATAACAATTTGGATGAATCTCAAGGGAATTAAACTAAATGAAAACAGCCATCTTTAAAATGTTCATCTATGCTTCCAGTAATTTCATTTTTGAAAAGACAAAATTTTAGAAATGGATAACAGATTAATGGTTGGTGGAGGGTAAAACTCTAGGTGGGGGAGGAGGAGGGCCTGATGGGAGAGCAGTAAGTATCTTTTTAGAAGGACAACATCAAAGATCCTAGTAGTGATTGACTAGGGGGGAAGATAAATAAACCTATGCTGTGCTATTCTGTGCTGTGTTTAGTAGCTCAGTCATGTTCAACTCTTTGTAACCCCATGGCCTATATATAGCCTGCCAGGCTCCTCTGTCCATGGGATTCTCCAGGCAAGAATACTAGAGTGGGATGCCATTCCCTTCTCCAGGGGATCTTCCCAACCCAGGGATTGAACCTGCAATTGCATATTGCAGGTGAATTCTCTACTGTCTGAGCCACCAGGGAAGCCCATACACTTCATAAAATTATATAGAACACACATAACTGTAAGTATTATTAAAATCAGGAAACCTGAATATTGGTCAATTGCTTCATGTTAATATTTAGGTTGTGACATCACTCATTATCAGAGAAATGCAAATCAAAACCACAATGAGGTACCATCTCACACGGATCAGAATGGCTGCTTTCAAAAAGTCTATAAACAATAAACGTTGGAGAGGGTGCGGAGAAAAAGGAACCATCTTACACTGTTGGTGGGAATGCAAACTCATACAGCAACCGTGGAGAACAGTGAGGAGATTCCTTAAAAAACTGGAAACACAACTGCCATATGACCTAGCAATCCCACTGCTGGGCATACACGCCGAGGAAACCAGAATTGAGAGAGACATGTGTACCCCAATGTTCACTGCAGCACTGTTTACAATAGCCAGGACATGGAAGCAACCTAGATGTCCATCAGCAGACGAATGGATAGGAAAGCTGTGGTACATATACACAATGGAATATCACTCAGCTATTCAAAATATGCGTTTGAATCAGTTTTAAAGAGGTGGATGGAACTCGTGCCTATTATACAGGGTGAAGTAAGTCAGAAAGAAAAACACTAATACAGTATATTAAAGCATATCCATGGAATTTAGAAAGATGGTAACGATGACCCTATATGCAAGACAGCAAAAGAGACACAGATATAAAGAACAGACTGTTGGATTCTGTGGGAGAAGGCGAGGGTGGGATGATTCGAGAGAATACCATTGAAACATGTTATTATCATATGTGAAATAGATCGTCAGTCCAAGTTCGATGCATGAGACAGCGTACTCAGGGCTCATGCACTGGGATGACCCTGAGGGATAGGATGGGAGGGAGGTGGGAGGGGGGTTCAGGATGGCAGATTCATGTCAATGTATGGCAAAAACCACCACAATATTGTAAAGTAATTAGCCTCCAATTAAAACAAAAAATAATAAATAAATAAAATTTTAAAAAAATTAGGTTGTGATAATGTACTATAGTTTTTCAAGATATCACCATGGGGGGAAACTAAGTTAAGAAACCCATGATAGCTTCACTATTTCTTAAAATTCCTTAAAAAAAAAAACTGCAATTATGTTATAAAAACTTCAGTTAAAAAAGGATTTTATAGCTAACTATAGCACACAGCTCTAATATAAACTTGTCCTATGTCTATTTATTAACAAAGGGCTTTTAGTTTTTATATTTAGTATAAACACCCCTGAATGATCAGTAAAAACTAAAGCTATAAAAGACTGCAGGATTGCCATTGTGATATGATTATCCACATGTAAAAATGAAATTTTAAAGCCTTCTCACTCTTCAAAAACAACATACATTTTGAGTTCAGGTATATGGACTTTGATATAAATAGAGCCCTCTGTATATTGGGAGATGGGGGGATGCTTGATCTTCTATGAATCTTTATTGGTGAAGACTGAAATTTTGACATTATAATAGACATTCTCCTTGAGCAAACTAGTTGAGATTATGTAACAGCAAAAACTGCTATATATTCAGCCTAGATAAGAACATACTTGCTACTTCATTGGACATCAGCCTGCAAAGAAAAATAAATATGTACACAGATCTTACACCTTTCACAAAAATTAACAAAAATGGATCATAGATGAAAGCTGCAAAAAATATAACTTCTATGAGATAATAAACCTAGATAAACGTGGGTATGGCAATGACTTTTTAGATACAGTATCAAAAGTATAATCCACAATAGAAATAATTGATAAATTGTACTTCATTAAAATTAAAAACTCTGTCATATGTAAAACCAAGGAAAGAGAATAAATAAGCTATAGAGTGGAAAAAAGTAAAATTACAAAGACACATCTGATAAGGGCAGTTATCAGAAACATAAAAGACTCTTAAAGCTCAACAAACAACAAGGAAACAACCCAATTAAAAAAAAAAAAAAAAAGGAGGTGGGGCCAAAGACCTTAACAGACACCTCACTAAAGAAGATCTATGGGTGGCAGATAAACATATGAAAAAATGATATGTGTATCATCAAGGCATTTCAAAATAAAACATCAGTGAAATACCATTATCTACCTCTTAGGATGGCCAAACTCCAGAACACTGACAACACCCCAGCGCTGCTTGTGGAGCAGCAGGATCTCTCACTCATTGCTGTGGAAATTCAAAATAATACAGTCACTCTGGAAGGCAGTTTGGCAATTTCTTGCAAATCTACACACACTTAACATAGGATCTAGCAATCAAATTCTTGTGTATTCACACACAGTATTTACACAAAGTAGTTGAAAACTTGTCTACATAAAAACCTGTACAATGATGTTTATAGTGAATCGAGTAATTCATTGATAATCACAAAAACTTGGAAGCAACTAAGATGGCCTCCAGTAAATAAATGGCTAAATACTGCAAAAAGTATTTATTTATTTATTCAGATACTGCAAAAGTATTCAGTGCTGAAAATAAAATGAGCTATCAAGGCATGAAAAGACATGGGGGGATTTTAAACGCATATTACTAAGTGAAAGGAGGCTGTCTGAAAGGCTACATACTGTTTGACTCTATTTATATATTTTAGGAAAGGCAAAACTATGACAATAGTCCAGAAAGAGATCTATGGTTCCCTGGGGTAAGGGATCAACAGAGCAAAGAGGATTTTTAGAGCAGTAAAAATACTCAGTATGATACTATATTGATGTCATATTACATTTGTTAAAACTCAGAGAAGGTACAACAATAAGAGCGAAACATAATGTAAACTATGGACTTTGGGTGATGATGATAGTCCATGTAGGGTTACCCTTTGTAACCAATGTTCCGCTCTGGTGAGGGAGGTTGATAACTGGGGAAACTGTGAATGTGTAGGGGCTGGGATTACTTGGTAAATTTCCGTGCTTTCCCCTCAATTGTCCTGTGAACTTTAAATAGTTCTGGAAATAAGAAAGTCAATAAAAGGTTTTAAAATAAATATAACATCTGATTTGGAAATATGCTTCCTTCAGAAGGGTGATAAACTGTTCTTATTTTAGTTCAACCCAGTTCAAACTGAGAATTTCTACAGGTCTACTGTGAATTACCACTTCTAAGAAGGAACTGATAACTGTGTGCTTATCCTTATGGTTACATTTCCACTGCTGCTTGTCTTGTAAAGAATTTATTTGTTCACACTTTGCAACTAAATTATTCTAGCAGCCTGCCTCCTTTTCCTTCAACAGCTCCTGAGCATTACTTGTTTTATAACACCTCTTTAGTCTCGTCACTTCCACTTCCAAAATCTATTGCCTTTAAAATAAAGACTTTCAATTCTCTGTTGTGACATTAACTGATCTACCTCCCCTTTTTGTAGACCAATCTTTAGCAAAACTGTCAGTCACACTGTGGCACTACCCTTATACATTTACACCTCAATACATTTGCCTGTGTCAATCCCTATTTTGCTTTTATACCCACATTATCCCAAGTTTCACCTTCAAATTCTGCACATGTTTTATAGGCTGGCTCATATTTAGAAACTGGCATCTTCTTTATGAAGCCTATTATCACTTTAGGTGAAAATGACTTCTTTGTTTTCTTTAATTTCTGAATTTTCATAACTATTCCAGTAGATCCTGGACATAATATCTACTATACATTTCTTACAGTTATTTAACTAATCTTTTCTCCCTATGTCATAAAGTCCTTTAAGACAGAGACTGTGTTGTAACTTCCTTCAAGATTCCTTATAGATTAAAACTAAGAATATCACATCTACAAGGATGGCTTGAATATAATAACTACTATATATTTGCTTGACAAGTATCTCTAAAATTGTGATTTACTAATTTCACATTATGGGAGGTTTATTTGGCTCTGAACAAGGCAGAAAAATTACAGATGTGATTTTAATAGGCCATATACTTTCAAGGATTTCGTTCTGGCAAGAGAGTCAAATTAAAGTCAAATTAACAAAAAAATAAGATGCTGATTGGTACTGATAAACTGTACATGCATAAACAAAGAGAGGTTTTACTAAATCTTGGGACCATAGGTGATGTCTGACTTGAATAAAGTTGAAGATAATCGGGAAAATATACCATATAAAACATTCCAAGAAGGAAGTAAACAAACACAAAATTATATCATCAACAATGACGTGCAAAATTCATGTGCAGAGAAGGCTGGAAATGAAACACCTGGAAAGTAAGTAGTGGCCTCCAAATTATAGAATCTGGTTCAAAACTACAGGTCTGAATGGCGAAGTCCTAGATATCCATCCCCCTCATCCAAGATTAATGTACAAGTCGGTCCTTTTGTCAAAAGTTACAAGTCATGATTCTTCCTTTATCTTTTGCATTTTTCCTCAATCATATTTCTAAATGGCTGGAGAAAAATTGTATTCTTTTGTTATTATCAAAGCTTTAGATTAATATTTTGTCTAGTATTAAAACCTATGTATTGGGCTTCCCTGGTGGCTCAGAGGTTAAAGCGTCTGCCTGCAATTCGGGAGACCCCAGTTTGATCCCTGGGTTGGGAAGATCCCCTGGAGAAGGAAATGGCAACCCACTCCAGTATTCTTGCCTGGAGAATCCCATGGAGGAAGGAGCCTGCTAGGCTACAGTCCACGGGGTCGCAAAGAGTCGGACACGACTGAGCTACTTCACTCAAAACCCATGTATAAACAATATTTAACTTGAAAGAAAAGTGAAAGTGAAGTCATTCAGTCATGTCCGACTCTTTGTGACCCCATGGACTCTAGTCTACCAGGCTCCTCTGTCCATGGGATTTTCCAGGCAAGAATACTGGAGTGGATTGCCATTTCCTTCTACAACAGATCTTCCCAACCCAGGGATTGAACCCCGGTCTTCCGCATTGTAGGCAGATGCTTTACCATCTGAGCCACCAGGGGAGTCCCTAATATTTAACTTAATATATAAATTAATATATACAGTTAATGTTTATTAATCAATAAAGCAAGCTCTTTGCAACCTCATGTAGCCCACCAGGCTCCTCTGTCCATGGGGATTCTCCAAGCAAGAATACTAGAGTGGGTTGCCATGCCCTCCACAAGGGTATCTTTTCAACCCAGGGATCAAACCCAGGTCTCCCACATTGCAGGCACATTCTTCACCATCTGAGCCACCAGAGAAGCCAAAGAATACTGGAGTGGGTATACTATTCCTTCTCTAGGAATCTTCCCAACCCAGGAATCCAACATGAGTACCCTGCATTGCAGGTGGATTTCTTACCAGCTGAGATACTAGGGAAGCACAGTCAATAAAGCAATCTAGGAAAATGCAAGAGCCCTAGTTGTTGGGATTCAGGAAGAATTCAGAGTATGCATGATACAATAAGCACTGAAACATGTATATTACCATATGTAAAATAGATGACCAGTGCAAGTTCAATGCATGAAGCAGGACACTCAGATCCGGTGCTCTGGGACAACCCAGAGGGATAAGGTGGGGAGGGAGGTGGGTGAAGGGTTCAGGATAGGGGGACACATGTGCACCCATTATGATTCAAGTCAATGTATGGCAAAAACCACCACAATATTGTAAAGTAATTAGCCTCCAATTAAATAAATAAATAAAATTTAAAAATATATATATATGGCTTGACTAAGAACACTGATATTTGGGCCAAACAAAGATGTTAGGTGAAGGACCACATTTCATGAATAGTATACTTTGCTCCCTTGTAATCTTAGTGGATTTTCCTACTAAAATTTGTATGAGGAAAGCATGCCAGAAAAGTTATAAGATACTGCATAAAAAGTAAGTCATGAAAATTGACATGTATGCAGTTTGGCCACTTTCAAGGAAAGAATGGGAGATGGGCATTTTTGCCTGCTCCCTCTATGCTGAGCTTATGGGAGATAGCCAAGGTGAGTGTTTTTAGGCTGTTAGGAATTGCATCTTCATGTAGCTGGTGGCTTTCAGAGCTATACGTTTGGGGGGCATATCACTTGGGTGGGAGTCTACAAGTTGGAGATTTGATATTGTGGTCCAAATGCTTTGTTCTTCAGGGAGAAGATGGAAACTGGGGATTTCCTTTCTACTGTAGGTGAATGTTCTAGGGTGGGGTTTAAGGTGAGAGTGATCTCAGCCTTTCATACCATTTCATTATTGTGCATGTTTTTATTTGTCCCATGTGTAGTAGTTGGTCATCTAGTTTCTGGATTTCCCTGAGGAAATTGTTCCAAGTACAGCTGTATCTTCCAAGTGCACTCTTGGGAGTTCATTAAAGTTTTAGAGCCTTCTATGTTGCCATTTTGGTTGACTCTTCCATCCCTACTCACTCATTCATTTATTTACTTCGGCTGTGCCAGGTCTTGGCTGTGGCATACAAGATCCAGTTTCCTGACCAAGGACCAAATCTGGGTCCCCTGCATTGGGAGCATAGAGTTGTAGCCACTGAACCATCAGGGAAGTCTCCCTACTCATTTTTCAACCTAAACAAACATGATTTTAAATTCCACTTCTGTTATAGATTTTGTCATAGATTCCCAGGCTTCTCAGGTGCTGCTAATGGTAAAGAATCTGCCTGTCGATGCAGGATAGGCAAGAGATGTGGGTTTCATCCCTGGGTAAGGAAGATTCCCTGGAGGAGGAAGTGGCAACTCACTCCAGTATTCTTGCCTGGAGAATCCCTTTTACAGAGGAGCCTGGTGGGCTACACGATCCATCAGGCTACAGAGTCAGACATGACTGAGCAACTGAATGCAACACTCATATAGATTCCAGGATACTAATCAACCTTTCTAATACTCAGTCATTTCATCTGCCATCGTAGGAAAAAGAGTACACTCAACAAAAAAAAAATTCATATGGTTATTTGAAGAGTAAAAGAGAAAATATAAAGGAGAGAGAAGTTTCTGACATTTAAGTTCAGTTCAGTCGCTCAGTCATGTCTGACTCTTTGCAACCCCATGAATCGCAACATGCCAGGCCTCCCTGTCCATCACCAACTTCAAGAGTTTACCCAAACTCATGTGCATTGAGTCAATGATGCCATCCAGCCATCTCATCCTCTGTTGTCCCCTTCTCCTCCTCCCCCAATCCCTCCCAGCATCAGAGTCTTTTCCAATGAGTCAACTCTTCACATCAGGTGGCCAAGTATTGGAGTTTCAGCCTCAGCATCATTCCTTCCAATGAACACCCAGGACTGGTCTCCTCTAGGATGGACTGGTTAGATCTCCTTGCAGTCCAAGGGACTCTCAAGAGTCTTCTCCAACACCACAGTTCAAAAGCATCAATTCTTCAGCACTCAGCTTTCTTCACAGTCCAACTCTCACATCCATACATGACCATTGGAAAAACCATAGCTTGACTAGATGGACATTTGTTGGCAAACTAATGTCTCTGCTTTTGAATATGCTATCTAGGTTGGTCATAACTTTCCTTCCAAGGAGTAAGCGTCTTTTAATTTCACAGCTGCAATCACCATCTGCAGTGATTTTGGAGCTCAAAAAGTAAAGTGTGACATTGCTTGCACTGCTTCCCCATCTACTTCCCATGAAGTGATGGGACCAGATGCCATGATCTTTGTTTTCTGAATGTTGAGCTTTAAGCCAACTTTTTCACTCTCCACTTTCACTTTCATCAAGAGGCTTTTTAGTTTCTCTTCACTTTCTGCCGTAAGGGTGGTGTCATCTGCATATCTGAAGTTATTGATTTTTCTCCTGGCAATCTCGATTCCAGCTTCTGACATTTAGTAACTGTTAAATAGATATCATGATGATTATTAGTATTTTAATATGTTCTTTACTTCCAAATGTGCATTTTCTGAGTTTTATCTCAGAATATTCTCTTTGAAATTTTTATAGAAAATGTTTATTTTCCCCTTAATTTTTCCAATAGTTTCTATTATTTTAATATAATATCTCATATCTTTTAAAATTACCTCTACCTATCTTTCATTAACATCAGATTTTTTAAGTTGACATTTCTAGAGTTATCATAAATATTTGCTCTTAAGCTCTTTATCTAACAAAAATTACAGTTGTATTTATAATGAATACAAAAAATGGAAAAACTGGCCATGCTGTATGTAAAATTAATCTTTAAATTAAGATGACTGAATGCCATCCTTCAGATGTCTAATCTTCATAAACCTTGAAAAATATAACTTAAAATTAGTTGAAAATACAATTATATTATTTCTGTGTTAGAAAACATAAAAATTAGGCAAACCAGCAAAAACTATGCTTGTGTTCTATAAAAATAATTTATTTTCTTTTAAATTTCATTTTCAAACACATATGAAATTTTATGTTCATATACATATGCATTTACATATGCATATGTAAATTTTATTTTCATATGCATAACCACCGTGATCAATTTTGTTTGGCAGTTGCTTTCCAGTCGATGGATGCTAACATGAAGAGCTAAGAAAGTTTAACATGGTCAGAATATACACAGAAATAATTAGAGGTAACAGACTATAATAACCTTGAGTATATGGTCTCAGACTACAATATAAAATGTTTCCCTTATATTTCATATTTTTAAATGATGAAAGGACATGCTCAATTTTTTTTCTGTTTGAATAATATCAATATTATAGCAATCATATTTTTGCACATCTTGCTGTTCTAACTTTCTGGGAATTGGACTAATCAGTGCTTTAATTGTATTGTGTTTCTTCATTATCAGCATTTTATGTTTTGATGTGTTAATTAGAGGAGAAAAAAAGAGGAGTGGACTAAGGCAATTGAAATAATTGGAGACTCTTGGATAAGCATGTTATTTTATTCACCTCAGTATATCCTCTATGACAAATATACTGGGCTATACATCCAGAGAACTGTGTGATTTCAGCATAGTTTAGTGAAAATTCTTTACATATATTTCTTTGTATCAGTGAATATTCATTCAGAAAATTAATTTTCAGCGGTCAAAAAATAACATGTTGCAGTTAATCAACATATCATATTGGAAAGTCAGTTTAAGAAAAATATTTCATGGCAAATGACACCACTACAGATGAATAATAATGACAAGCTAAAAGGCTTAATGAGAACTGAGCACTGCATACCCTCAAACCTCTAAAACTATAATCACATGCTAAGAAGTTAATCAGAATGCATGTGTTATTTTACAATGGACATTTAAAATATGGCAAATTGAAACATACACTATATGACTTTCCTACAGAGCTAATGAAATGTCAACAAGGGATGGTACAATGGTGAACAATGAAATATGCTCACAACACAAAAAAGTGGAAAAGGGCAATTGAACCTCTGATGTCGATTCTATGACCTAAGTAGGTATATATCCCACATGAAGTAACTATATAGTATTATAATATACACACATATTTCATATAATAAAGTTGATAAGGTGCTATAATAGAGAGTAAGGAAGGTCAGAAAAGAAAAGGAGAAGTTGAAAACATTTCATTCAGATAAACACTATCTGTAAGAAATTAATTTAACAGCATACAAAAATACTTTATAAATAATATTTTCCAATTCTCATACTAAGGTATCCCACTAAGTAGTGTTACTTAACACTACAATCTTTTATTCATCCACAATGCCCCAATGATAACCTTATTTTACCTAATATAAAACAAATTCTTCAGATCAGTTCAGTCGCTCAGTCGTGTCCACCTCTTTGCGAACCCATGAATCGCAGCACACCAGGCCTCCCTGTCCATCACTAACTCCCAGAGTTCACTGAGACTCACGTCCATCGAGTCAGTGATGCCATCCAGCCATCTCATCCTCTGTCGTCCCCTTCTCCTCCTGCCCCCAATCCCTCCCCAAATCAGTCTTTTCCAATGAGTCAACTCTTCGCATGAGGTGGCCGAAGTACTGGAGTTTCAGCTTCAGCATCATTCCTTCCAAAGAGATCCCAGGGCTGACCTCCTTCAGAATGGACTGGTTGGATCTCCCTGCAGTTCAAGGGACTCGCAAGAGTCTTCTCCAATACCACAGTTCAAAAGCATCAACTCTTCGGCACTCAGCTTTCTTCACAGTCCGACTCTCAACATCCATACCTGACCACTGGAAAAACCATAGCCATGACTAGACGGACCTTTGTTGGCAAAGTAATGTCTCAGCTTTTGAATATGCTATCTAGGTTGGTCATAAATTTCCTTCCAAGGATTAAGCGCCTTTTAATTTCATGGCTGCAGTTACCATCTGCAGTGATTTTGGAGCCCAGAAAAATAAAGTCTGACACTGTTTCCACTGTTTCCCCATCTATTTCCCATGAAGTGATGGGACCACATGCCATGATCTTCGTTTTCTGAATGTTGAGCTTTAAGCCAACTTTTTCACTCTCCTCTTTCACTTTCATCAAGAGGCTTTTTAGTTCCTCTTCATTTTCTGCCATAAGGGTGGTGTCATCTGCATATCTGAGGTTATTGATATTTCTCCCGGCAATCTTGATTCCAGCTTGTGTTTCTTCCAGTCCAGCATTTCTCATGATGTATTCTGCATATAAGTTAAAATAGCAGGGTGACAATATACAGCCTTGATGTATTCCTTTTCCTATTTGGAACCAGTCTGTTTTTCCATGTCCAGTTCTATCTATTGCTTCCTGACCTGCATACAAATTTCTCAAGAGGCAGGTCAAGTGGTCTGGTATTCCCATCTCTTTCAGAATTTTCCACAGTTTTTTTGTGATCCACACAGTCAAAGGCTTTGGCATAGTCAATTAAGCAGAAATAGATGTTTTCCTGGAACTCTCTTGCTTTTTCCATGATCCAGCACATGTTGGCAATTTGGTCTCTGGTTCCTCTGCCTTTTCTAAAACCAGCTTGAACATCAGGAAGTTCAAATTCACGTATCGATGAAGCCTGGCTTGGAGAATTTTGAGCATTACTTTGCTAGCATGTGAGATGAGTGCAATTGTGTGGTAGTTTGAGCATTCTTTGACATTCCCATTCTCTGGGATTGGAATGAAAACTGACCGTTTCCAGTCCTGTGGCCACTGCTGAGTTTTCCAAATTTGCTGGCATATTGAGTACAGCACTTTCACAGCATCATCTTTCAGGATTTGAAATAGCTCAACTGGAATTCCATCACCCCCACTAGCTTTGTTCGTAGTAATGCTTCCTAAGGCCCACTTGATTTCACATTCCAGGATGTCTGGCTCTAGGTCAGTGATCACACCATCGTGATTATCTGGGTCGTGAAGATCTTTTTTGTACAGTTCTTCTGTGTATTCTTGCCACCTTTTCTTAATATCTTCTGCTTCTGTTAGGTCCATACCATTTCTGTCCTTTATTGAGCCCATCTTTGCATGAAATGTTCCTTTGGTATCTCTGATTTTCTTGAAGAGATCTCTAGTCTTTCCCATTCTGTTGTTTTCCTCTATTTCTTTGCATTGATCGCTGAAGAAGGCTTTCTTATCTCTTCTTGCTATTCTTTGGAACTCTGCATTCAGATGCTTATATCTTTCCTTTTCTCCTTTGTTTTTCCCTTCACTTCTTTTCACAGCTATTTGTAAGGCCTCCCCAGACAGCCATTTGCTTTTTTTGCATTTCTTTTCCATGGGGATGATCTTGATCCCTGTCTCCTGTACAATGTCATGAACCTCAGTCCATAGTTCATCAGGCACTCTGTCTATCAGATCTAGTCCCTTAAATCTATTTCTCACTTCCACTGTATAATCATGAGGGATTTGATTTAGGTCATACCTGAATGCTGTAGTGGTTTTCCCTACTTTCTTCAATTTAAGTCTGAATTTGGCAAGGAGGAGTTCGTGATCTGAGCCACAGTCAGCTCCTGGTCTTCTTTTTGTTGACTGAATAGAGCTTCTCCATCTTTGGCTGCAAAGAATATAATCAATCTGATTTCAGTGTTGACCATCTGGTGATGTCCATGTGTAGAGTCTACTCTTGTGTTGTTGGAAGAGGGTGTTTGCTATGACAAGTTCATTTTATTGGCAAAACTCTATTAGTCTTTGCCCTGTATCATTCTGTATTCCAAGGCCAAATTTGCTTGTTACTCCAGGTATTTTGCATTCCAGTCCCCTATAATGAAAAGGACATCTTTTTTGGGTGTTAGTTCTAAAAGGTCTTGTAGGTCTTCATAGAACCGTTCAACTTCAGCTTCTTCAGCATTACTGGTTGGGGCATAGACTTGGATTACTGTGATATTGAATGGTTTGCCTTGGAAACGAACAGAGATCATTCTGTCGTTTTTGAGATTGCATCCAAGTACTGCATTTCGGACTCTTTTGTTGACCATGATGGCCACTCCATTTCTTCTGAGGGATTCCTGACCGCAGTAGTAGATATGATGGTCATCTGAGTTAAATTCACCCATTCCAGTCCATTTCAGTTAGCTGATTCCTATAATGTTGACATTCATTCTTGCCATCTCTTGTTTGACCACTTCCAATTTGCCTTGATTCATGGACCTGACATTCCAGGTTCTTTGCAATATTGCTCTTTACAACATCAGACCTTGCTTCTATCACCAGTCACATCCACAGCTGGGTATTGTTTTTGCTTTGTCTCCATCCCTTCATTCTTTCTGGAGTTATTTCTCCACTGATCTCCAGTAGCATATTGGGCACCTACTGACCTGGGGAGTTCCTCTTTCAGTACCCTATCAATTTGCCTTTTCATACTGTTCATGGGGTTCTCAAGGCAAGAATACGGAAGTGGTTTGCCATTCCCTTCTCCAGTGAACCACATTCTGTCAGAACTCTCCACCATGACCCGCCCGTCTTGGGTGGCCCCACAGGGTATGGCTTAGTTTCATTGAGTTAGACAAGGCTGTGGTCCGTGTGATCAGATTGACTAGTTTTCTGTGAGTATGGTTTCAGTGTGTTTGCCCTCTGATGCCCTCTTGCAACACCTACTGTCTTACTTGGATTTCTCTTACCTTGGACGTGGGGTATCTCTTCACGGCTGTTCCAGCAAAGCGCAGCTGCTGCTCCTTACCTTGGATGAGGGGTATCTCCTCACCACTGCCTCTTCTGACCTTGAATGTGGAATGGCTCCTCTAGGCCCTCCTGCGCCTGCGCAGCCAAGGACTTGAGTTTGTCCTGAGCCAGGGAAAATAGAAATAGGACAAGAAAAGTGAGTTGCTGCCAGACAGTAAAATGCACCTTCAGGGATGCAATGGGGTCAGCTGAAAGGAGCCTCCCTAAACAAGGTATGACCATCTTAAAATTAAGTAAGAAAATAATAATTATTTGAAAAACCATGAATATATGATGATACTCAAGATATTTTAAATAATAGGTATATTCTCGTATTTCAGGTATTTCTAGAAATTGCTGAATATGGTATATTCAAGTTAAGGGATTATCTCATTGTAGCCAGTGTTTAAATCTCATTATACTTAGTTGATGGCAAGTGACTAGTTCTACTTCTAAATGGGATAGCAAAAATCTTAGTAGGTGAAATCAATCAACAAAAAAGTTGAGGACAGTGTAAAGAGTTATACTGAATTTTTTATACCCATGCAAATATGTTTCTCCAATTACTGGCTTTCACATTAGAAAAATTACACCTTTAAAATTTAAAATTTTTCCTGATGAGTTTTTTTTTTTTTTTCCACCTGATAATTTGGCCACCTAATGTGAAGAGCTGACTCACCAGAAAGGACCCTAATACTGGGAAAGATTGAGGGCAGGAGGAGAAAGGGGTGACAGAAGATAAGCTGGTTGGATGGCATCAATGAATTAATGGACATGAGTTTGAGCAAACTCTGGGAGATAGAGAAGGATAGGGAAACCTGGTGTGCTGCAGTCCATGGGACTTAGCAAGTGAACAACAACAATTTCAAATTATACTGGATAAATGTTGATGTGAATAAATGGATTTTACTCAGCCCCCCCTGACTTACTCTTTACACACACAATCGACCTCTACCACTCCCAGTTCAGTTCAGTTCAGTCGCTCAGTTGTGTCTGACTCTTTGCAACCCCATGAATTGCAGCACACCAGGCCTCCCTGTCCATCACCAACTCCCGGAGTTTACCCAAACTCACGTGCATCGAGTTGGTGATGCCATCCAGCCATCTCATCCTCTGTCATTCCCTTCTCCTCCTGCCCCCAATCCCTCCCAGCATCAGAGTCTTTTCCAATGAGTCAACTCTTCGCATGAGGTGGCCAAGTATTGGAGTTTCAGCTTCAGCATCAGTCCTTCCAATGAACACCCAGGACTAATCTCCTTTAGGATGGACTGGTTGGATCTCCTTGCAGTCCAAGGGACTCGAAAGAGTCTTCTCCAACACCACGGTTCAAAAGCATCAATTCTTCGGCGCTCAGCTTTCTTCACAGTCCAACTCTCGCATCCATACATGACCACTGGAAAACCATAGCCTTGACTAGACGGACTTTGTTGGCAAAGTAATGTCTCTGCTTTTGAATATGCTATCTAGGTTGGCCATAACTTTCCTTCCAAGGAGCAAGCGTCTTTTAATTTCATGGCTGCAGTCACCATCTGCAGTGATTTTGGAGACCAAAAAAATAAAGTCTGACACTGTTTCCACTGTTTTCCCATCTACTTCCCATGAAGTGATGGGACCAGATGCCATGATGTTACTTTTCTAAATGTTGAGCTTTAAGCCAACTTTTTCACTCTCCTCTTTCACTTTCATCAAGAGGCTCTTTAGTTCCTCTTCACTTTCTGCCATAAGGGTGGTGTCATCTGCATATCTGAGGTTATTGATATTTCTCCCGGCTATCTTGATTCCAGCTTGTGCTTCTTCCAGCTCAGCGTTTCTCATGATGTACTCTGCATAGAAGTTAAACAAGCAAGGTGACAAAAATACAAACATATATACACACATTCAGCAAGAGTATACAGGAAAATTGTATGATATAAAAGGGGATGTGAAATAACTCAGGCTGAAAGAAAAGAAAGAAAATTTATTCCTTGAAAAGTTGCACTGTATAAAAAATAGTAAAATCAAGTCTGGGTAGACTCTTCCTGGAAGTTATACTATATTCAAAAGATAAGCATAGGCCATTAACTGCAGTAAAATCAAAGTTGCCAAAGCAGGTATGAGAATGCTAGTATGCTTCAGTTCACTAAAAGAATGTACTTGTAACCTTGTAATGAAGAAATTAGTATATAATTGAAAGCTTTATGTATTTTATGTTAGTAATATAAATACAGTAATTGATTTTTGGTCATTGCCTGTGTGTATATACCTCTTTAAAGTTGACTTGAATGGTTAAATTAATCTATTACACAGTTTGCAATTATAGTTTATCACACTTACAAGCACTGCCTAAGTATACAGGAATATTTTGCTCATATAATTTATATACTACCTTGTTTGTTGATCAAAGTGATTAAGATAATCAGATAAATTAAATTTTGATTGTAGATTAATGTCTAAGTGAATTTGTTTAGTTAAGTATGTAAATAGAGGTAATTTTAAGCAGATTTTAATCTGCTCAAATGTCTAAGTTACTTGAACATAAATTGAGATCAAGTAAAATGACTATATTTTATATAATTGCTAAATTTAAAAAATTTTAGAGGCTTAAGAAAAATAATTAAAATATTTTAAAATATAATAATTGAAATAGTAATTTTAAAAGTAGTAGAAACTATTCCTTACTGTGTAAAAATGCTCTTAGACATTAAAAAAAAGGGCCAAACTTAAATTGCATATGTTTTACATTTGCTATAGATATACTTTATTCATGTTGAAGTAGAATTAGGATGCGCAACAGTTTTTTTTTTTTTTTTAAATCTTGGGTTTCTAATTGTGAAATTCTGTCAACTGAAATCTTTCACATTAATATTCTACAACTAAGAACATACTTAGGTAGCCATGAGATGAAGATTACAACCTACTTCTGAACAAAACTAAGAGTGAAATGAAACAAGAAAGATAAAATAAGTTGAATATATTTAGTTTTATTAATACAGCTATGTTTAGACTATATATATATACACACATTATATATAAATCCCATATATATATATATCCCTTTATATATATATATATACACACACTATATATAAATCCCCTTATATATATATATATAAGATCAGATCAGATCAGTGGCTCAGTCGTGTCCGACTCTTTGCGACCCCATGAATCACAGCATGCCAGGCCTCCCTGTCTATCACCAACTCCCAGAGTTCACTGAGACTCACGTCCATCGAGTCAGTGATGCCATCCAGCCATCTCATCCTCTGTCGTCCCCTTCTCCTCCTGCCCCCAATCCCTCCCAGCATCAGAGTCTTTTCCAATGAGTCAACTCTTCGCATGAGGTGGCCAAAGTACTGGAGTTTCAGCTTTAGCATCATTCCGTCCAAAGAAATCCCAGGGCTGATCTCCTTCAGAATGGACTGGTTGGATCTCCTTGCAGTCCAAGGGACTCTCAAGAGTCTTCTTCAACACCAAAGGGATATATAAATAAATAAATAAATAAATATATATATATATAAATGTCTTATATATATAAAGGGATATATAAATAAATAAATATATATATATATAAAGGGATATGTATATATATATACAAATCCCTTATATAACTATAACTAGATGTGCTTAGTTGCTCAGTCGTGTCCAACTCTTTGTGACCCCATGGTCTGTAGATTGCCAAGCTCCTCTGTCCATGGGAATTCTCCGGCAAGAATACTGGAGTGGATTGTCATGCCCTCCTCCAAGGGATCTTCCCCACCCAGGGACTGAACCCAGGTTCCCACGTTGCAGGTGGATTCTTTACTATCTGAGCCAACAGGGAAGCCCATATATCTAGTTGAAGTAAAACCAAATATTTTATAGCTATTTCAGGAAAGAAAAAAATAAAGAAAAAGCATATTTATCTCATTTTTATAATTGAGATACCTGAAACATCAAAATTTGTATATTCTAGTGATTTCAAGATTAATCAAAGTATGTCTACATCATTCTAAGAGGAATATAATGAATTCCTCTCCTTTTTCCTTCCCTTCCTCTATGCTTTTCTTACTCTTTCCTTCTTTCTCTCTTTCCTTTTCTCCTTTCTTTCGCTTCCATCGTTCCTTCCTTCCAATGACCACTTCACTTTCCAAATATACAAGATTTGGGTAGTTAAGATTTATTTTGCAGGTGTGCTGCGATTCATGGGGGTCACAAAGAGTCCGACACGACTGAGTGACTGAACTGTTATGCACAAAGGGATATTATTTCTCTAACCACTGGTTTACCATTGGAAAAATCACATCTTTTAAATTTTGAATGTTTTATCTGCTGGAATTATTATTATTATTTTTTTTTACCTTGTGTAATTTAGAAAGTAAATAACCCACTAAAAACCGGTTGCACAGTACTTCTCACAGTGCATAGGAATCTGCCTGGCAATGCAGGAGACACAGGTTCGAACCCTAGTCTGGGAAGATTCCACATTGCCGCAGCACAACTAAGCCCATATGCCACAACTACAGAGCCTGTGTGTCGCAACTACTGAAGCCCTCACACCCTACAGCCCGCACAGCGCAACAGCTGAACCCATGCACCTAGAGTCTGTGCTCTGCAACAAGAAGTCGCTTCAGTGAGCAGCCTGTGCACCGCGACCAAGAGTAACCCCCACTCACTGAAACGAGAGAAAGCCTGCACAAAGCAAGGAAGACCCAGCACAGCCAAATATACCTTTAAAAATGAGGTTGAAAGAATTATTTTACTCGACTCCTTTACTCTGATTTACACACAAATCAGAAGGAAAAATAAAAACCATTTTTATTGATATGAGACAAATATAAAGCCTAGATAGAAAGGAGTATATCACTTCAGATTTTAAGTAATGTAGTAACATCAACTGATTTATTTCAAAAGGCAAATTCAGTGATACTCTCATTGTTGCAGTGATGCCTAGATAACTGGTCAGACAACTGGAAAGAGGGCATGGCATTTTAGAGAAAGATTCACCGGTTTGGAATAACTTTATAGGCTGCCTATCATTAGGCTTTCTAACTGAAAGAGAATTTAGAGAAGTTCCTTTTAGAATGAAAAATAAGTAAGGTGTATTAGTATATCATTTTATACACTTTGATCATCTTTCTTGTACCTGCCCAGTGTAGAGTGAAATGATAGAAGCAGGATTTTCTTGAGACAATAAGCCACATTAGAATCTGTAGACTGACTCAGTTGAATTCCCTTTTGCTTTTGCTCTCCTCTCAAACTCTTTGACAGCTTATAAGAGAACCTACATGAACTAATCCATAAAAAATTCAGAAACTAAAGTTTTAAGTTAGGCATGTATTAAGGTATTGTTTATCAGTTTCAAGTCCATACTGTCAACATTCCGCTCTGTGAGTAGAGGACAGAACTCTGCAAAAACACCTTTTGCCAGCTAACTTTTTTAGCCTCTACCAGCAGGAGGCAGGGGTTAATTTCAGTTTGCAGTATTTCCAACACTCCGAACCAGACCCAGTACATACTGTCAGAAATATCTCATTGTCAGGGGTCTGATTTTCAGCCCCACAGGGAACTTTCTCCAACCACAAAGACATCAGTAGTAAGGGAGCAGCATCTCCTTCAAATGGGACTAAGTCCCAGTTTTCTGGATGTGCTCCCCAAAACATATAGGTTTTATTAATTCACATCTCTTTTCTTTGTCCCCATTGTCCTAAGGGAATGACTACTTTTCTGCAGTGGCTATTACTGCAATATCTTATTGTTTAATTTCTATATTTTAAGATCTTCAACAACTAATGAACAACTCTTTATTGACCAAAAAAAAAAAAAAATAGGGTTAGGGTTAGGGTTAATTCTAAAAAATTCTTTTATCTCTATAGTATAATAATGGACATGATTATATCTCTTGACCGAACCTTGGCTAATATGCCATGAATTAAAAGTTTATTTCCACAAATTCTCATATTCCCTATATCTGCCCTAATAGATTTTTCTTTATATCTCTAGTTGAGGAATTGTATTTTCTCCTTGATATTTTTTCTAATGTCTCCTACTACTAAATTTCATGGACATAGAAATTTTTGTACGCTATGCTCACTGCTATATCAATAGTGACTACAACATTAACAAAAGTATTTAAACAATAAGCATGTATTGTGTAAATAAATAAATGTATATGCTATAAAATTTAATCAATATAGAAAACTATGAAGAAACAAGTAGAAAATAGCTACCTTAAATTTCTGACTGGGAAATTAAGCATCATTAACCTTTAGAAAGCATCATTCTTAGACATCCATGTATAAGAACCATTGATAAAAATCCATTTATATAGAAAGCACTTAGTAAAATGGAATAAAATTATAAGAGTATCTTTATAAAATATTAAGTTCATTTTAATGTAACTAAAGAAACACAAACTAAAGTAAAAAGGATAGAATTACTGAACATGAGGTAAATGTTTATCATGTGAAATATTTGTTCTAAAAAAAAAAGGTTGAAAACTGGCAAGCAGATTGCATGAAGACTTTGTTCTACTGACCTTTCTATGTGTACAGAGTTATACATTTCTAAAATAAGCATATGGACCCCTCATAGTTCCACCCTCTCCCAGTTGTCTTAAATCCAGTTACTCTATCCTTTTTATTACATGCTTGGAATCTGGTAGTATTTGCCTGTCTGACTCCTGTTTAAAGAACTCTACAAAATTAATGAAAAAGTGGTGTCATGGATACCTGAAGCCTTTATTATTTAATAAATGTATCAGGAAGAGAACTGAAATGTATTGTTCTTTAAAAATTAAACCTATAAGAGTTGTTTCTATAATCCTATCAATACAACAAAATACAGCTGGTTTGCTACAGCTACTCAGAAAAAATGCTTCATTTTCTCAAATTTCCTTAGCAGAGACATGGCTTTGTTTGGGGTTACAATAAAAGTAAAGTTTATTTTTAAAAACATATCTTAAAAATTACTTCCCACAATGCTAATATATGCCAGGTATAACCATGTATACAATTCTGTTCAGTGGTTACTGATTGATATTAACTATATGTCAGTCTCTGTATTAGGAAGAGGAAATGCCAAGTACTATATGAATGTGTCGTGGTCCTCAAAGAAGTATGTTTTGAGATCTTATGTATTAACAAAACAATCTAAAATAGACATAGATTCTCAGAGTCCCTTGACAAGGCTATTCTATAATCATTCCCTTTAATATAGAGTGGATAGGCTAAACCAGTCCACAAATATCTCTGTCTCCTAAAAACAAAACAACAACAAAAAAGACTATAGCAAATTCTGTTTGGCAACTAGGTTGTTTGGTAACTGTCTATCAACCTATTGTATCAAATTTTTGTTACAAGAGAGAGAAGGTGAATAGAAATATTGAGACTACTTGATTAAGGCAAACTCTATCAAGTCACTGAATATATCCATATACATTCAAAGTGTATATCCAAGGATTTTCCATGTATAATCTGACACATTGAAAGAAAAAAAAAAAAAAAAGCGAGGGGTCGGGGGTGGTGTTATTCAGACATGCTTTCATGCCCTCTCCCAGTCACTAGTAGGTGCTAGGGGAAAATTGGTGTTAAGTTGTGAGCAGCCTCCGTCTTGCATTCTCCATGGATCAAGAAGTCTTTTCTACACCAGCTCAGAGATTTTGGGAGATGGCACAGTCTAGTTCTGCTAACATCCACCACTGTAGCAGAGGTAAGAGACGGCGAAAAGTGCAGCCTATTTGAACTGAGTGCCTTGATTTAGTTTTTAAATTTAAAAATAATTTCTAGCCAATTGTAGTAACTCCATCTGGTGGTCCAGTGGTTTGGAGTCCACCCGCCAATGCAGGGGACACTGGTTTGATCCTTGGGCCAGAAGGTTCCACATGTCTCAGGGAAACTAAGCCCATGCACCACAACTATTGAGCATGCAATCTAGACCCTGGAAACCACAACTGCTGAGCCCATGTGGGGCAACTACTGAAGATCAAGTGCCGCAGACTCTGTGCTCCACAAGAGAAGCCACCACATTGAGAAGCTCATTCCCAGCAACGAGGAGTAGACTACTGGCCTTAACTAGAGAAAGCCTGCATGCAGCAAAAAAGACTCAGTGCAGCCAAAAAAAAAAATTATTATTTCCGTTTTTAAGAAAGGCCTCAGACATCAAGATATTAGCATTTCATTTAAAATCATTATGAAAACTTTTGGGCAAGTTAACTATGGAATCAAGTTAACTAGTAAACATTTGGTGATACTTAGGAAAGAAAAAAAGAGTCAGTGTTTACAGAGTAACTATTTAATGTTGAGTGCCGAGCTAAGTTCTTTACATATATTTTGCCTTGTTTACTGATTAAAACAATGCTGATTTTATTAGTGTTATTCTTATCTCAAATTTTAGATCAAAATATAAAAATGTGAATTTTAGCTAAATTTCCCAAAGACTCGAGATGTTTTGGAGTTGGGATTAAAATTAAGGTCAAACTGGAAGCCCAGTCCATGAATTTCAATTTCTTGTTTGCCCAGCTATAAAATTAGGAAAAATATCTCTTAGGTTTTTTCAGCTCTGAAACACTGATTCCTATTAAAATAATATATCAGATGAATATCAGTAAGATTTTTTACATTTTTTCTATTATTAGCAGGTTGATTTATTCATATCTTTAAGTACAGATCTAGAAAAGTAGATCATTAATTGGACTAAAAAAGGACATATTTTCTTTTATATTCCCCTTCAGATTCTTGAACATATTTTTACATCATAGTGAACAAAGAAACGGGGCAGTAGATAGAGCTTTAACCAAGTTTGCCTCTACAATCTCCTTTTACTGAAGGATCCTATGCTACCTACAGTCTAAACATTCATATAACTGCCTGGAAGGCTAGGCAACAAATGATGTCTTCAACAGCTAGAGACATAACTGCATCATTTCTTCATTTACTTTTTCTTTATATTTCACCCATGAAGGTGTTCGGCTGATCTCCTACCTATAAAATAAGCTGGAAAACTCTTAAGAAAGTTTTTTTCCCTGTTTTTCACTTTCTCTTAACCAAAAGTTATTTGTGGTGTCAGAGAGGCCTAATATACAGTTCATGAAGAGGGAAACTGAAAGTGTCAGTATCTCAGTCGCGTCTGACTTTTGCAGACCCCATGGACTATAGCCTGCCAGGCTCCTCTGTCCATAGTATATCCAAGCAAGAATACTGGACTGGGTAATCATTCCCTTCTCTGGTGGATCTTTCCGACTCAAGGATCAAACCTGGGTCTCCTGCATTGAAGGCAGATTCTTTACCACCTGAGCCACCTTAATATCAGTGTATTATTATTGTTTGGTATTTGGTATTTGTTTCCAGAGTTTTTGGCACCAGAACATTTTAAACACACACACACATACACAAGACAATTCAGCCTGAGGGAATTTTTGTTTATTAGGTTTCCGGTGTACAATTAAAATGAAAATAACCTGCTAAAACAAGTGTGCATTGCTGATTTCAATCTGCCTCAACAGCAACCATCTGTTAAGGTAAAACACACTGTTGCTCTCAGCAGTGCACGTCTTTACCTAATGCCTCTGACAACAGAAGGGGAATCTAAATTCCAAAAGAAATTTTCAGTGAGATACAGGGAAAGTCCTCTGAACAGGTCAACAGCCATTGCTCTAACCTCCTGGCTTGATAATAAACAGGTAGCATGTTATGGCACTATTCAAAATATAACTGGAAGAACTTCTTTACTTACTTACAGTTCAAATGGCCATGCTTTCCTTAGAAGGCTAAAAAAAAAAAAATGTCTAGCATTCAGATGTTCTTTATATGTCTCCTTGTGTTGCCCCATAAGGATATATTGGATTCAGAATCTAAGTTAATTCAAAAATCCCTAATATCCTCTGGAAAAAATCTTTTGCTATTCTGTTCATTTTCTCCTTTGGATAATTTTTGCAGTTCTATAGCTCTGTTAATACTTTCTTCCTTGTTTCTGCAATACTGAAAAGTTCCAGGTCTCCTCTAATCAATTGTAAATTTCCTTTTGTGGGAATGCTTTTCTGTTTGTTTCCTATTTAATAAATACAGGCATTACTCGCTCTTTTTTGTATTGCATTTTCTCCTTAAATACTACTTGGAAATATTTTGATCCCTTTATTTAACTGTTAGAATTAAATTTGTGGTATTATTCCTGACTTGCGTTCTGAGTCCCAGTATTTTCAAGTGACAGATATCTCTACCTTATAATAGAACTGATATTCCATTGATTATCTAAATTTAATGACTCACACATTTTCTTCATAAAGTGCATGTATGATAATTCATGAAGTACATGTATGATAATCATAAAGTACATGTATGATAGTTCCAGAGATACCTTGACCTCCAGAATAGCTTAAATTGGAACTCTACTCAATACTCTGTAATGAACTATATATGGAAAGAGGATAAAAAAAGTTTACATATGTATAACTGATTCACTTTACTATATACCTGAAATTACCACATTATAAATCAACTATACTCCAATAAAAACTAACAAAGATTTGGTTAGTCACGGATGCCTGCCTCTCCACTCAAATACCATGGCACTGGCCTGGACTTTAGACTGGTAGTGAAATAATTTCAGTAGCTCCAAGCTCACACTTAGACATGAACCAGCTTTACCTATGATTTTTTTTTTTTTTTTTTTTTTACCAGGAAGAAATAGTCTCACACAAAATCAGCTTTATCCCATCCCACCACCAGATTTTCCTTCTCTTGTAACTGGCTGTGACTGAGACTAATCTTTGAGACATGGAAAATAATGATTGGCTTAGATGAATCACCTGTTATTGAATGGATATTGGGGAGACAATAACAGTATCCACTATTACATGATCTCCCGTCTATCTCCACTTGCCAAAATTCCACTAATGCTTCAAAGTGCACATCTTCTATTGAACTTCCATGTCTACTGAAGGCAATAGCAACCCATTCCAGTATTCTTGCCTGGAAAATTCCATTGACAGAGGAGCCTGGAAGGCTATAGTCCATGGGGTTGCAAAGAGATAAGTTATTTTGTAGACAGTATTGGGATATTGATTCATACATAAAAACAATATAAAACAGGATCACTTATAGTAATGTATACTATATAATACACACTGTATATGAAAGGTCAAATTAAAAGATTATTAGAAAACAATACAGAAACTTACATCAATGATCAAGAATGAGAAATAACTCTTTTCCTTTTTTATATAATTAAGAACACCATGGCTAATACTAAGCAGATTACAGAAAGGGAGAACACACTTACAGTGTATGAAGTCAATAGGGACTCATTACTATATATAATATGCAAGCAATTTATACAGATCAACAAAAATCTGACAGTAACCTTAAAAGATAAATTGATATAATATATAAATAAGTAGTATTAAAATGGAATCCCAAAAGCTAATCAAGAGGTGATCAGATTCTTAATGAGAGAAATTCAAACTGAAAGAAAAATCTGCTTTCATGTTACACCCATTGGATTAATAAAACTTGGAAAATACATACTACTAAATGTTGATGATGATGTGCAATATAGATGCCCACAATCCTACCAATGGCAACTTCTCCAGAGAACCAAGAGAAGCCCTTAAGTTAATTAATGTACTGCTGCTGCTGCTAAGTCACGTCAGTCGTGTCCGACTCTGTGCGACCCCATAGATGGCAGCCCACTAGGCTCCCCCGTCCCTGGGATTCTCCAGGCAAGAACACTGGAGTGGGTTGCCATTTCCTTCTCCAATGCATGAAAGTGAAAAGTGAAAGTGAAGTCACTCAGTCGTGTCTGACTCTAGCGACCCCATGAACTGCAGCCTACCAGGCTCCTCCGTCCATGGGATTTTCCAAGCAAGAGTACTGGAGTGGGGTGCCATTGCCTTCCCCAAAATTAATGTACTACAAACCAACAATTCCATATTCAAGTACACAGCACATAGAAATTTTCACAGTTCCATAAATGAAAATACACAAGGCTCTTATTGGTACAGGAGTATCCACAACAACAGAAAAGTGGAGTCAAATAGAGTCAGTCATTATTGGGAGTATGCACAGTCATATCATGGAGAATTATGAAGCAGTTAAGTGTAACAGAGATATGCAATATATCAAAAAATTATATGTTACTGTTATAGCTGAACCAATTCAACACTGATGAATATTTTTAGATAATTCCCTGAACTATGTTGTCAGCTCACATTCTACCATCAGTGTGTTAGTCACTCAGCTGTATCTGACTCTTTGCCACCCAATGGGACTGCAGTGGGCCAGACTCCTCCATCCATGGGATTTTCCAGGCAAGAACACTGAAGTGGGTTGCCATTTCCTTCTCAGGGGATCTTCCCAACCCAGGGATTGAACCCTGGGATGTACTTGCACGATATTTGTTAAATATGGTTGTCTTAGTTTGTTCAGGCTGCCATAGCAAAATAACATTGACTCTGTGGCTTAGATAACATAAATGTATTTTCTCCCAGTTCATTAAGCCAGAAGTTCAGGAGCAAGGTGCCAGCATGGTTGGTGTCTCATGAAAATTTTCTTTGTGGGTTATAGATGGCTGTCTTTTCACTACATCTTCATGTTATGGTGAAAGAGAGAAAGACAAGTCTTTTGATGTCTTCACTTAAAAGAATACTAATCTCACCATGAGGACCCCACTTTATGACCTCATCTCAATCTAATTACCCCTCAAAGATCCCTTCCTCCAAATACCATCACAGTAAGGGTAAGGCCTTCAAGATAGGAATTTAGGGGTGGCACAGTTATGTGTCTAGCAATGGTTATTACAGAATTTGTGGCACATGGCTTGATAGAATTTTCCAGCTCTTTCCTTATGCCTCATAGGGTCAATTTCTTTGAAAAATACTTTAAGTGCTTTTTCATTTCAGCTTTCAATTTTATTTGCCATAATTCTAAAGTACTCCAGGGTTCTAAAGAACTCAATTTGATACCCACTACATAAATTATCAATAATTTTTAATTCATGTTTTCATTTTCATAGGAATTAATATACCAGGGTATACAAACTATGGATAAACTATAGTCAATTTATCAATAGATCAAGAAATAAAGTGAAAGTGAAAGTTACTCAGTTGTGTCCAGCTCTTTGCAATCCCATGGACTATACAGTCATGGAATTCTCCAGGCCAGAATACTGGAGTGAGTAGCCTTTCCATTCTCCAGGGGATTTTCCCAACTCAGGGATCAAACCCAGGTCTCTCACACTGCAGGTGGATTCTTTACCAGCTGAGCCACAAAGGAAGCCCATTTTCATTTTAATAGGAATTATTACATCAGGGTATACAAACTATTGATAAACTACAGTCAGTTTACCAATAGATCAAATGCCGCATAAATACCAATATGGTCCCTGTTTTGTCGTTGCTTAGTTATTCAGTCATGTCTTACTCTTTGTGACTCCATGCACTGTAGCCCGCCAGACTCCTCTGTCCATGAGCTTTCCCAGGCAAGAATACTGGAATGGATTGCTATTTCCTTCTTCAGGGGATCTTCCCATCCCAGGGATTGAAGCCATGTCTCCTGCATTGGCAGGCACATTCTTTACAGCTGAGTCACCAGGCAAACTCAATATGGACCCTACTGTGTATATAATTATGCATAAGATGCTAAGTACTGTTTATATTTTAAATCATTTTAGTTTTAAACTGACCCCAGTTCTCCATTATTAAAAATACTTGGACTTCCAGAGAATAGGCTAATAAATTATCAAATGTACACACAAAAGAAACAAATACAGAAGACAAAAAGGGGGAAAAACTTCTTAAATATGCTTTTATCTTACTGTTCTACAGTTCATTTTTTAATTACACACAATAAAAGTTTGAGTACATCAAGCATGGAAATCCCTTTTATATTTTATTCAAAGACAGCACAAAGACATACAGATGTGTTTATACTGAAAAATTTTTATTTGACAAATAAGACCAATAATGTGGTGGTCAGATGAGTTAAAAACAGGAACTGGTATATAGTGATGTTGCTAAGGTTCACAGGATTTCTACCAAAATCAGTAATAAAATAGGAAAATATCTCCCCAGGATATTATAATCCAACATACAGAGTCAGAAATGGCAGAATACGAACATTCTATATGTCAGAGTGGCCTTCAGATAACCTTTACATATCTAACTTTTAAATATATTTTTCTGCTCTTTTCAAGTTAAGCATTACTATTTAATATTGCACAGTAGACAAAAGGTATCTTTTTCATTCATGAGAGTTCTATAACTGTTTGAAAATAAGACTTAAATGAAAAACATTTGCAAAGTAGAAGTGTTAAATAAGTTTCTGTATTTTTACATTTAAACATTAAGTATACAACAATTATCAAAGCAATTAAAAGCAAACATTATCCAACTAGAACTACAATTTATATGTAAATATTGCATTATTACATTTCTGAGGTAATTTCTACAGTCCCAAATTCACTATGGGCATTTTTACCTTTGTTATTTTGCACATTTTTATTTCTTTCTGGAACATTTCTCTGCTCTTGTCTGCCCGATAACTACTTGAATTTTATTGAGTGAAGTTTCCTTTTGATTAATTGTGGATATGTCTAAGGTACTCTTTAAGAGACAGTGAAAGTGTTAGTCTCTTAGTCTTGTCCAACCCTTTGCAATCCCATGGACTGCAGTCTGCTAGGCTCCTCTGTTCATGGAATTCTCCAGGCAAGAATACAGGAGTGGGTTGCCATTCCCTTCTCCAGGGGGATCTTCCCTACCCAGGGATTGAACCCAGGTCTCCTGCATTGCAGGTGGATTCTTTACTGTCTGAGCCACTAAATGTACTGTTTACAGAGCTAAAAACATGGGCACCCTTGTCACAATTGAAGATAACTCTGTGAAGCCGTTTATGCTAGATTTTACATGAGAATACAATTTTAGTTCCTCTTCCTTTCAGTATTCTGCTGTAATTCTTCAAACAGACTAAAAGCACCTGATTTTTTCCCTCAGGTTCTTTCACTAGGGAGCCTGACCCATTATAGGTTTAATTTATTGTAAACAAGAATTAAATGACTTTTTTTTTCCCCCTAGCTCTTTAATGCCTACCCTTGATTCTGGATGCCAGGTCCTTATTATTTATGAGAATTCTGAGTTACAAATTAAGCTCCTTTTTTTGTTTTC
Source organism: Bos javanicus (assembly GCF_032452875.1). Classification (NCBI taxonomy): domain Eukaryota; kingdom Metazoa; phylum Chordata; class Mammalia; order Artiodactyla; family Bovidae; genus Bos; species Bos javanicus. The sequence goes on along the minus strand of NC_083875.1, from coordinate 14,373,911 downwards.
TTTTCCCTTCAGCTAGATAAAGATATTGTCAATGCAAATAATAATAATTATAATTGATAATGCCTTAAAAATTCCTTCCCATTACTACACTGGTGTTTCAGAAGGCCAAAAAAAAAAAAAAAAAAAGATGTGTAGATATATCAATGCTATTCTCCCAATTTGTCCTACACATCGCTTCCCCCGCTACCCCATGTCCACATGTCCCTTCTCTATTTCTTCCCTGCAACTAGGTTCACCATTTTTCTAGATTTCATATATAGAGATATAAGTGTTTGCCAAAAATATTTGCAGGGCAGGGATAGAGAACAGACATGTGGAATATCCTATATATGTGACATTTGCTTTCTTATTTCTGACTCACTTTATTCTGTATGACAGACTCTAGGGCCATCCTTAAACAGAAAGTGGGAAGCTGCTGTATAATATATGGAGCTCAGCTCAGTGCTCTTTGATGTCCTAGACAGGTGAGATGCGGTGGTGGAGGGTGGCGGGGAGCTAAAGGAAGGCTCAGGAGGGAGGGGATATATGTAAACTTACATCTGATTCACTGTTGTACAGCAGAAACTAATACAACCTTTTAAAGCAATTATGCGCCGATAAAAAAAAGTGGAGGTATGTGTTCAGAATTACTCTATTATTGAATTATGTTTTTCTAAACATAAAAAAAAATAAATACTTGATTTTGCTATGGATCCACAGTGTAAATGCATATATTTGAGTTTAATTGGGGAAAGTAAATTTCCCCATGAAATTCACAGTTCTTTCTTCAGTCTAAGCCTTCTACTCATTGCTATAGGGTTGGAAATAATCAAGGATTCAAACTGACCATGGACCTTGTAGGACTGTAGTACACTACTGAAAAATATCCATATATGAGTGAACCCACACAGTTCAAACTTGCATGTTTCAAGGGTCAATTCAATTCATGATTATTATTTGATTTGACAATACATTTTAACTACCATCTTCTTTTCTCTTTCCCATCAGTAACCCTATTTGTCATTTTCTGGCCCCAGGCTAATTTGGGGGTTACTCCTTTGTTGTTTTATAATCCAGTGCAAATTTTAATCATTTATTTCCCTGAACTGAATAATTATTTTTCATGTTAGTATATATCTGTGATATTCTTCTGCAAAGAAACACATGTAATTCCTCAAAACCATTGACCCTGTTGGCAAGTGTGATCTGTTTCTGTCTTACTAATACCATTCTCATAGAAGCTGAATTTTTTATTTCCCTCACATGTTCTGGTGCAAACTTAATGACTAGCACTTTCCTTGGACCATTTTAAATGTCAATTTTTATTTTGTCAAGACAAACTGTTGGAAGACTTCACTAAGAATTTTACATAATACAAGCCAATGTCACAAATTATCTAACAAAATCTAAAAAAAAAACTGTTGAGACAGACTTTTTAACTTCCACATTAGGATAATAGCCCATATATTTGTGTATTCCTTTATAATTCACAATTTTTTCATACAACATAATGCTTTATCCTATCAACAGACTTGTAAAGATACTATGTTAAGTTTTAGTTCCAATTTATTGAAAGGATACTGAGCCTCAGAGGTACTTATGATTCATCTAAGGTATTACATATTATATAAATATGGGAGCCTGGATTCTAGAATCATATACATTCTCCTAAATCTCAGAGTTCTCATTTAATTAATATTTTATATAGTTACAAAGTTTTATCTAATAAGCAGTCTCCTAAGTTCAGAAATACTATATGGAATGTGAGAGAATATGCTTGGAGCTCAAGTTATCAGCATACCACACTTAAATACACGTGATTATCAATGTCCAACTATTACAGTTTTACGGAACATACAATAAAAGGATCATAGCATATAGATTTGTGAATCTTCTTAATAGCAAATACTAACAAATAGCCACAAAAAGCTCATCACTGGGTTATGATTCAGATTCCACAAATACATATTGAATGCTTATTCAAATATTCAGTCATATTCTATCCTTAAGCCAAAACTGTGAAGTAGATGATGCTGCTACCTCAGTTTTACAGATGAAGAAACTAAACCTGAGAAAAATAAAAAGCCCCATATTGTCTGTACTGCAAATATGAAAATCAAATGCTCATATTACGATTATTCCTCTGTATGCCAAACAATGTCAAATAGGTCCATGCTACTTCCTGAGTTCTGTGAGGCTGTGGACTAAAGTGTTTTAATTCAACAAGTGGTTCTTTCCTACTTTTCCCCTATGGGAGTGCTATTGAATCTGGAGCTCCACTGTACTAAATTGAAACAATATAAACTTTTTCATGATACGTTCAAAGAACACTTAGTATAATTTGTTTTAGAAGGAATTCACCTTTATTTCTTTCTATGAAGTTAAAACTAGCAGAACCGAAACTTGCTGTATCATCAATGCGCAATATTTTGGATTTGAGAAAACACAGATTCTTTTCTTTAACATAAAAATCAGTCATATTCTTCCTTCCTGTTAAAGAGTTGTCTTTAGATAGTGCTAAACTGAAGAAGGCCAGTTTTCTAATCAGATTTTTTCAAACTAGTGTCTTAAACTGCAGAGAAGCAGTTTTGGTAAACATAGGACCTTAACGCTACATTCCTTGTTGGTTCAACACAGGAAAGAATCACAGATTGAAACAATCAATAGAAAGCAGCCAGTTAAGTCAGCAGCTAATGCCCACCCTCTTATAAGTTCCAATAAAAGCTTATGTCAGCAAAGAAAGTCATGACAGCATGAAACTCAAAAATTAAATGGCAGTCTTCTGCTCTTGGGGTATCTGAAGTCTGTAACAATCTAGTTAAACCTCTCAGGATTCCACCTAATTCTAGATTATTTCTCTCAAGTTTGGGAGACTATTTTCCATTTTATCCACTGAACTGACATTGATTTATACTACAGCGTATCTTCCAATTTTTATTCCATTTCATATTATCTTCTGGCATTTCTCAAAATACTCTAAAAACATATAAGGATCAATTGCTAAGATAAAACATGACAGGGTGAACTCTAGTCCAGACACGACTGAGTTCTCATGTTTTGAACAAAAGTAACCATCTTCACACCTGCTTCGGATAAAGGGCTTTGCCTTGATTAACCAAATGTTATATAACTGCCATATTATTTTTGCAAAAAACTATGGCAAGGGCAATGAAATATAATCTTTCTTGTTATTTCCTTTCTTAAAATTTTCATTTGTGATTCAGTGACTGTAATCTCCCCATGAAGATATAGTATCTTGATCACTGGAGAAGCTAGTACCTTCCCATCCAACGTCTCACACTGACAGCTGTGAGACTGGAAGAGGAGAAAACAATACACATAGATTGTTGGGCACTAACTTGTATCACACAGTGCTCTTGAGACTTTAATTATGCCACCAAAGTAACCCTCACAGCTTCCATAAGTGTATTATATTAATATCAACCCCAGTTCATAGAGGAGGAAAGAAAGTCTGGGTGACTAAGCACATGAGCCAGTTTCTCCAGTAGCAAGAAGCACAAGTCATTTCTCCAGACTTTCGTTTGTTCATCTGAGTCAGTTTAACTAGATTCCTGCTAATAATTGCTTTATTTTAATCTCTCCTGTGCTGGGAGAAAAGATGCTCGTTGGTACTTACATATTAATTATTTTGACATTTGCCATTGAGTCTCAAGTCCCCCATAAACCTAATGTACTCTTAAGTTGGAAATATGAATCTGGAATTTTAAGTAGAGTCTTTTTTTTAATTTTTCTTCAAAACATGTGTTTCAGAAAAGGTAATAATTCCCCCTTATTCTTTGGTGTGTTGCTTTCTATTTACCTATGTTTGATAGTTTTGCTGATTTTTTCTCTTTCTTTTTTACAGAGATTTCCTTCATGCTGGTTTTCTGTATATTCTACCTCTCTGGGGCAAAGCATTGCTGTGCTTTTCTTGTATGTTCTATAATTTTATGAAATAAAAGGAAACATGGGAAGTCACTTACAAAAAGTAAATAATTCCCTAAATTAAGTTCTGATATTCAATGGTGATGACTGACTTTTTTATTCAGATTCTAATCATGGAATGAGGAAGAGACATTTAGCAACATTACTTAAGTGAAAGCCTTCTCTTCATGTCTAGTTCAGTTCAGAGGGTTTTATGTCCTAATATTCTTGATTCCCCAGAACTAGTTGTCATTTCTCATGTTTGGAGACACTTCTAAAAATAAACTACCTCAAAAAGGACCCAAAACCATAAGAACCAAGAACTTCTGTTTTCCTTTCTTCCTTATAATAAAAAGTTCCATCCCAGAAAAAGTAAGATCTTTTAAACATGTTAAAAATTTACAAAACTATGAAGAAAACTCTTTGAAAGCAATTTTTAAAGAAGGAAGTTTTGCCTCAAGGTAATTTTCTTTTCATGACTACAATGTGAAATAAGGGGCAACTTCTGTGCTAAGGGAGAAGAAAAAATGCACACACGTTTGATTTATGGCTGTCATTCTTTTACCAGTCACTGTTCAAAAGTATTTAATCATAGTTTGCCATGCATTAAAATGATACTTCATCTTATGGTTTTTACTAATTTCAGAGTGATTATTTCCATCCATAAATATTGAAAGAGAAGTTAAAAAACTTGCAAAACTTCAACACACTTTGGATACAATTCCTCAGGGTTCTCAGATCATCCCTCTAAAATTATGGAAAGAAGAAACTGTTCTATAAATGTATTTACAAATGTCTGCTTGCTAAACAAGCATGACATAATAACAACAGCATCAAAATATGAGTCTTTCATTTTCTATTTTTCTATAGTATTTAAAGTGTAAATTATAAAACATTGTAAAGACTTTAAATTGAAACTCTACATATCTCCATTGGAGGCTTTCAAAGACCTGTGCTAATACAAGGATGACAACCCTTTTTATCGTTTACTGGCTTCAATTCTCTTAGAGAAGCAGATGTATTCTGAAGAGAACTGTTGAAAATGTCACAACTTCTACTAGAAAAACAAAATGCTATCATATACAGGAATTCCATTATCTTCTCTTCATTCTAGCAGCTGGCACTAACAGATGGTTGCTTTTTCTTCTTTCTTTTTTTTTTTTAATTGAAAAGAACAATAAAAAGGCTGTAGCTCAATCAAAAACCTGTGCTTTCTTTCATTTGTTTAACTGCATGCAGAGGTAAGGAATTAAAATCTTAAATTTACTACAAAAAATCAAATACCAGATGGTTTCATAATTGGATAATTTTTTTTTCTCCCACAGCACACCAGACTTTCAAAAAGATGATGATATGGGCTAAAAATATGTGTGCATGAAATATTCAATCTTTGCACTTGAAAGTAAAAAAAAAAAAAAGAGAGAGAGAGAGAGAGAGAGAGAGAAATATTTATTATTTAAATTCTGGAAAGTTTGACCAAACTAAGTTTCATAGTAAATTACATTAGTATGAGCCACCATGCATTGATTTACACTCAGCCTGTTTTTTTTTAGTATTTCATACAACACAATAAATCACATTTTTTGAAATGAAAAAATATTTTGAAATAAATCTTACAGAGTTTTATGTTCCATTTGAGGCAAAGTTAGCATAAAATTATAGATTTTAGTCAAGGTAATTTCACAAACGATACAAGATAATGAAAATATACACCAAATAAAAATAACATATCAAGTGAAATAATCATCATCCAAGACTCAGTAAGAACACAATTACAGATATGTTATTTTGAAGTTATTGAATTTTCCTTTTGGGATATGCTCAATAATTGCCTTCAAAGAAATCCATATTCTGGAGCTTGTTAATGTTACCTTATATGGCAAAAGGGAGTTTGCAGATGTTATCTTGGATCATCTGGGTGGGGTCTAAATATAATCACAAAACTTAAAGAAGACATATATGAGTTTTAAGTATTAAAATAAAATTTCATTTTAATAGCCATAATAAGTAAAGCTAAAGCTAAGTCACTTCAGTCGTGTCCAACTCTGTGCGACCCCATAGACGGCAGCACACCAGGCTCCCCCGTCCCTGGGATTCTCCAGGCAAGAACATTGGAGTGGGTTGCCATTTCCTTCTCCAATGCATGAAAATGAAAAGTGAAAGTGAAGTCACTCAGTCATGTCTGACTCTTAGCGACCCCATGGACTGCAGCCTACCAGGCTCCCCCGTCCATGGGATTTTCCAGGCAAGAGTACTGGAGTGGGGTGCCATTGCCTTCTCCTATAATAAGTAAAGTTGAATAAAAATGTATCCATGAATACTTTTTCAAACTTTTTGGGAATATTGATTCACCGTTATCAGAAAATGATGGTATAAACATGAAGTAGTAATATTAATTAGCCCATTTCTTAAGAATCTTTCCATAATGAATACCTTGTGCTGTGCTTGGTTGCTCAGTCATATCCAACTCTTTGCAATCCCATAGACTGAGCCTGCCAGGCTCCTCTGTTAATGGGGATTCTCCAGGCAAGAATACTGGAGTGGGTTGCCATGCCCTCCTCCAGGGGATCTTTCTGACTCAGGGATCAAACCCAGGTTTCCCACATTGCAGGAGGATTCTTTACCTTCTGAGTCACTAGGGAAGCCCAAGAATACAGGAATGGGTAGCCTATCCCTTCTCCAGGGGTCCTTCCCGACCCAGGAACCAAATCAGGGTCTCCAGCATTGCAGGCAGATTCTTTACTAGCTGAGCTACTAGGGAAGCCCAATGAATACCTTAGGATTAATGAAAATATTTCATACATGATTTGGGTTTTATGATAAAGCTTTATGCTATAATATAAAACTTCAAATAATTGATATTTCATAAAACTTTATTTAACACTTTTGCAAAATGCACTCAATAACCATTTTGCATGTATAAAGTCCTGCAAGTTTCTTAACTGAATGAATTAATACTACTACACAAGTTCATCTTTCCTAATTATTTTAGTGACATAAGTTATGGATACATTAAAAATAATTTAAGAACAACTACTATTGATTGATTATATTACTGCATAGACCTACCTGAGACTTGTTAAGATTGCCCTATTATGTTGCTACTAGACAGCATGCAGTGCACTTACTGTAACACCTAGTTCATTCAAGGCAGCCATTCATACATTTGGAAAAATGTCTGCCTCATTATAACTTTGAAAGTTTATATATTGATCTAATTTCAATCACTTCTCCTATCATTTTCTGCAACCTGCTATGATCCATGTAAGCCCTTCTTGAACCCCTGTTACAATTTCCTAAGAACTGTTCTATACATCAGTGTCTCTTTTGCTGTCTCGTATACAGGGTTATCGTTACCATCTTTCTAAATTCCATATATATGCGTTAGTATACTGTATTGGTGTTTTTCCTTCTGGCTTACTTCACTCTGTATAATAGGCTCCAGTTTCATCCACCTCATTAGAACTGATTCAAATGTATTCTTTTTAATGGCTGAGTAATACTCCATTGTGTATATGTACCACAGCTTTCTTATCCATTCATCTGCTGATGGACATCTAGGTTGCTTCCATGTCCTGGCTATTATAAACAGTGCTGCGATGAACATTGGGGTACACGTGTCTCTTTCCCTTCTGGTTTCCTCAGTGTGTATGCCCAGCAGTGGGATTGCTGGATCATAAGGCAGTTCTATTTCCAGTTTTTTAAGTCTTATGGACTCTGTGGGAGAGGGAGAGGGTGGGAAGATTTGGGAGAATGGCATTGAAACATGTGAAACGTCATGTATGAAACGAGATGCCAGTCCAGGTTCAATGCACGATGCTGGATGCTTGGGGCTGGTGCACTGGGACGACCCAGAGGGATGGTGTGGGGAGGGAGGAGGGAGGAGGGTTCAGGATGGGGAACACATGTATACTAATTAAAAAAAAAAAACAACATTCAATTTCCTAAGACCTAGTTTGACCACCACTTTTACATTAACACCCAACTTTACTGTCCAATTCATAGAGAGCATGCTTTCATGATGATGGCCAGACTAGATCAGTTTGGTAAAATGTTAGACTAGCAGTAAGCAGATAAATGACTTCCTAAGAGATACTGAGGGCTTCCCAGGTAGCTCAGGGGTAAATTATACATACATAATTAAATAGTATGTACAATATATAGGTCAATCATATATTGGAACACAAGTGCAACAGAAAGACTAGATGGGATAAAAACAATAAAAGTCTTGGAGGGGGCACTCTGAATTTTCTTGATAAACAACTTCATCAATGTGGTAACATACAGAGAAGTAAGTTACATTTTGAAAGGACTGCTCTAGCTGATGGGTTGAGGATACACTACATTTTCTTGGATGGAGTAGGGTGACAGAAAGAGTTTGGAATCTGAGTCTGGTTGGGAAAGGAGTTCGAAATCCATGCTGGAAATATTTGCAACCAGACTAAGCTTATTGCAGTGAAGGCGATAAGAAGTATCCAGATTCAGGCTTTATTCAGAGGGGGTAGAACCCAGGGAATTTTCTTGCAGAAAAATAAGTATTCATAGAGATCCAAAGGATTGTTTTAATTCCACAAGGTTAAGAGTTTGAAGAAAAGAGTAAGAAAGGAAAGGAAAAGGGCTAATTTAGTAGTAGTATAACCATAAGATATTGGTATCTTGGACATCAAATAAAGAAAGTGCATTGACTTAGAGGCACTAACAGTCATTTGAAGTGTTAAATGCAAAGTTAGAAATGACTGGTGGTACTAACAAAAGGAGTCATATAAATGAAGTCCATTTATCTATTCCACAAGAGTTTTATTCTCACAGCTGCAATCATCTTTTTATTCTCTCCTTGTATCAAATAATAAACACTAAAAATTATATTATAGACTAATTTCCTCAGCAAACTTATTTTTTAGTATTTACTACTTGATACAAAATGATCGGGCCATTGACCAATTATTCATTTCCTGATAAGGCCATAATAAGCGTTGATTCATCAGGAATTCTGAAGACTGTGTCTCAGGCACCCTTTCAGTCTACATTCACTCTTTGGTTCAGTTCAGTTAAGTTGCTCAGTCGTGTCTGATGTTTTGCAGCCCCATGGACTGCAGCACGCCAGGCCTCCCTGTCCATCACCAAATCCTGGAGTTTATTCAAACTTTGGTTACATCCTCTAATTGCCTGGCTTTAAATTACCTCATATAAAATGGAAACTACTCAATTTATATTTTTAGCTCAATCTTCTAACCTAAATGTCATAAATACACACACACACACACACACACACAAATACCCATGTCACACTTTACATGAGCGTTAAAAAGACAGCTCATTTTTTCTGATACCTGGATCTACCATAATTGAAATGAATCCAACTGTACTCTAATAAAATTAAGTTGGAGTACCCACTGGAGCCCATCAGTGTTTTTGTTCACTTTTCTTTTTCCAAAATTATTTTTAGTTGGAATATAGTAAGCAAGATTTTCTGTTTATTGCCTCATGAATACAGTTTACCATAAGCTGGAGAAGTTCAAGACAAAGAAAAATTTAGTTGCTTAGGCTTGACAATAAATCTTATGCTCTAAAGTAAAGAAGAATCATTTGCTTAGATCTGCAGCAGAATTTTCAGCTCAATTTAGATTTTAGAATGAGACTACTGCAGTTGAGTGAGACAGAAAATAAACTCTTGAATAAATTATCATGACTGAAGAACAATTCTGCAAAAAGGCTGAAATAGGGAGAAATATAGAAATAGAGAGGGAATGACACTAGCTTATCTACCTATCTAGCCAGCTATCTTTTTTATATTGAAACTTCAGCTTCTTCAGTTGGGAGCACTGCAGAAACTAGACATTTCAAAGACTAGATTCATCCTAATCTATAAGAAGCAAAAAGAAATATGACAAAAAAAAAAAGTTAAAGTGTATATATCCAATGACAAACAGTAGACTATTAGTTTTCTTCAACAGTAAGCAAGCCTGTGTGCTGAAAGTATAATGAAGCTTAACTAAGATGAAAGTGAGCATTTTTTCACTGAGAAGTAAAATTGTCTAAGAAGAAAGTAGAATTCATAGTGTTTTTTCTTTGCTTTTTCCTTAAAATTCTAAGGTTAATTTCCAATGTGTCTATAGAACTTCAACAATGAATGATTCTTTTCATCAACATAGGTGACCACTGCAGAATGTTGGCCAACCATTACATCTCTTTTAATGGCAAGAGTCATTATGTGGTTCATGTCAGTAATCAGGGTACCAGATACTGCCAGGGCAATTCATTTAACTTGCAGTTTATTTCACTGAGCTACTTTTGTCTTTCATCTTTACTGATCCCCTTGTGCCATCCAAGGAATTGTGCATCTGTTATTAGCAAATCTGATTTTGCCTTATGTCAGACTGGAGAAATGAACAACTGACAACATAACCTTTTGTTTCAGAGAGGTCCAAGGTACTATGTTTCAATAGCAGTGATATAGCACATGTATTAGCCATACTCAGCTTAACAGGAAGTGGATATTGTACTTTCAGTTCAGTTCAGTTCAGTTGCTTAGTCATGTCCAACTCTTTGCGACCCCATGAATCGCAGAATACCAGGCCTCCTTGTCCATCACCAACTCCCGGAGTTCACTCATACTCACGTCCATCAAGTCAGTGATGCCATCCAGCCATCTCATCCTCTGTCGTCCCCTTCTCCTCCTGCCCCCAATCCCTGTCAGCATCAGAGTCTTTTCCAGTGAGTCAACTCTTCACATGAGGTGGCCAAAGTACTGGAGTTTCAGCTTTAGCATCATTCCTTCCAAAGAAATCCCAGGGCTGATCTCCTTCAGAATGGACTGGTTGGATCTCCTTGCAGTCCAAGGGACTCTCAAAGAGTCTTCTCCAACACCACAGTTCAAAAGCATTAATACTTCGGCGCTCAGCTTTGTTCACAGTCCAACTCTCACATCCATACCCGACCACTGGAAAGACCATAGCCTTGGCTAGACGAACCTTTGTTGGCAAAGTAATGTTTCTGCTTTTCAATATGCTATCTAGGTTAGTCATAACTTTTCTTTCAAGGAGTAAGCGTCTTTTAATTTCATGGCTGCAGTTACCATCTGCAGTGATTTTGGAGCCCCCAAAAATAAAGTCTGATACTGTTTCCACTGTATTGTACTTTAAAGCAGCTTAAAAGTTAAAAAAAAAAAAAAAAGGTGAATGCCTTGTTTTTCAGTTAACATTGAAAATATCAGTTTACTGGCTATTATTTATTTTTAATATAAGAAACAAACAAAAAGAATGTGATTTCTAAAACATTAGAAATAAATATTTGCTAGTATGAAATGGACAGGCATTACACAACAGGTTTCAATGAAAATAAAAACTGAAATTCAAAAAAGGATTTTCCCCCTTTTTAATTGCAGCAATTTATTAGAGCCCTTATTCACTTTTTTTTCTGCACATATTTGTGAACTATTCTTGAGTACCCCAAAGATTTTTGTGAAAGATACAAAATGTTGTCATATGAATTTTTTGATCATATTTATACTGAGAACACAAAAAGGGTAGCAATATATAATGTAACCTTTGAAGGAAAACAGGGTTGAAATGCATTAACCATGTTAGCATATTTAGCGAATATTGTACACACACATACACAAACTCTGTTAAGCATTTAAATGCCAAATACTTTTTGAAAAAAATGGAGAAAAACAGTTTTAAGTGAGCTTTTTCTGTAAATATGAGAAATTTGTGTTGAAGTGGAGTATTTTTGTATAGAAATCTGTGAGAACTGGGCAGCCAAGGAGGTTGGAGAGGACAAAACCATCATCTGTTTGTCATGAAGACATCAGTGTTCATTAGTAAAAAGAATTCCTCCCTAGATCCACAGATGTCCACCTTGTGTACCTAGAGTAGACTACATCCAAACAGAAGAGCAGGAACGAAATCACCACCAGCCAATAAGAAAAATGTGCTTTCTCTGATTCCATATTGTTAGGTTGTTAGACTTAGTAGTTCTCTACTATGGTCTCTCAATGATGAGTTTGAAAAATAGGTGCATGTAGAATTTAACTCAGATGACCATTATATCTACTACTGTGGGCAGGAATCCCTTAGAAGAAATGGAGTAGCCATCATGGTCAACAAGAGAGTCCGAAATGCAGTACTTGGATGCAATCTCAAAAATGACAGAATGATCTCTATTCGTTTCCAAGGCAAACCATACAATATCACAGTAATCCAAGTCTATGTCCCAACCAGTAATGCTGAAGAAGCTGAAGTTAAACTGTTCAATGAAGACCTACAAGACCTTTTAGAACTAACACCCAAAAAAGATGTCCTTTTCATTATAGGGGACTGGAATGCAAAAGTCAGAGAAAGCAATGGCACCCCACTCCAGTACTCTTGCCTGGAAAATCCCATGGATGGAGGAGCCTGGTGGGCTGCAGTCCATGGGATCGCAAAGAGTCGGACACAACTGAGCGACTTCACTTTCACGCATTGGAGAAGGAAATGGCAACCCATTCCAGTGTTCTTGCCTGGAGAATCCCAGGGACGGGGGAGTCTGGAGGGCTGCCGTCCATGGGGTCGCACAGAGTCGGACACGACTGAAGCGACTTAGCTGCTGCTAAGTCGAAATCAGATTGATTATATTCTTTGCAGCCAAAGATGGAGAAGCTCCATACACTCAGCAAAAACAAGACCAGGAGCTGACTGTGGCTCAGATCATGAATTCCTTATTGCCAAATTCAGACTTAAATTGAAGAAACTAGGGAAAACCACTAGACCATTTCAGTATTACTTAAATCAAATCCCTTATGATTATACAGTGGAAGTGAGAAATAGGTACTAGATCTGATAGACAGAATGCCTGATGAACTATGGACTGAGGTTCATGACATTGTACAGGAGACAGGGATCAAGACCATCCCCATGGAAAAGAAATGCAAAAAAGCAAAATGGCTGTCTGGGAAGGCCTTACGAAAAGCTGTGAAAAGAAGAGAAGCGAAAACCAAAGGAGAAAAGGAATGATATAATAATCTGATGCAGATTTCCAAAGAACAGCAAGAAGAGATAGGAAAGCCTTCCTCAGCAATCAATGCAAAGAAATAGAGGAAAACAACAGAATGGGAAAGACTAGAGATCTCTTTAAGAAAATTAGAGATACCAAGGGAACATTTCATGCAAAGATGAGCTCGATAAAGGACAGAAATGGTATGGACCTAACAGAAGCAGAAGATATTAAGAAGAGATGGCAAGAATATACAGAAGAACTGTACAAAATAGATCTTCATGACCAAGATAATCACAACGGTGTGATCACTCACCTAGAGCCAGACATTCTGGAATGTGAAGTACAGTGGGCCTTAGAAAGCATCACTATGAACAAAGCTAGTGGAGGTGAAGGAATTCCATCTGAGCTATATCAAATTCTGGAAGATGATGCTGTGAAAGTGCTGCTCTCAATATGCCAGCAAATTTGGGAAACTCAACAGTGGCCACAGGACTGGAAAAGGTCAGTTTTCATTCTAATCCCAAAGAAAGGGAATGTCAAAGAATGCTCACACTACCACACAATTGCACTCATCTCACATGCTAGTAAAGTAATGCTCAAAATTCTCCAAGCCAGGTTTCAGCAATATGTGAACTGTGAACTTCCAGATGTTCAAGCTGGTTTTAGAAAAGACAGAGGAACCAGAGATCAAATTGCCAACATCCGCTGGACCATGGAAAAAGCAAGAGAGTTCCAGAAAAACATCTATTTCTGCTTTATTGACTATGCCAAAGCCTTTGATTGTGTGAATCACAAAAAACTGTGGAAAATTCTGAAAGAGATAGGAATACCAGACCACCTGATCTGCCTCTTGAGAAACTTGTATGCAGGTCAGGAAGCAACAGTTAGAACTGGACATGGAACAACAGACTGGTTCCAAATAGGAAAAGGAGTTCATCAAGGCTGTATATTGTCACCCTGCTTATTTAACTTCTATGCAGAGTGCATCATAAGAAACGCTGGACTGGAAGAAACACAGGCTGGAATCATGATTGCTGGGAGAAATATCAATAACCTTAGATATGCAGATGACACCACCCTTATGACAGAAAGTGAAGAGGAACTCAAAAGCCTCTTGATGAAAGTGAAAGTGGAGAGTGAAAAAGTTGGCTTAAACCTCAACATTCAGAAAACTAAGATCATGGCATCTGATCCCATCACTTCATGGGAAATAGATGGGGAAACAGTGGAAATAGTATCAGACTTCATTTTTGGGGGCTCCAAAATCACTGCAGATGGTGATTGCAGCCATGAAATTAAAAGACGCTTAATCCTTGGAAGGAAAGTTATGACCAACCTAGACAGCATATTCAAAAGCAGAGATATCACTTTTCCAACAAAGGTCCATTTGGTCAATGCTATGGTTTTCCAAGTAGTCATATATGGATGTGAGAGTTGGACTGTGAAGAAAGCTGAGCGCTGAAGAATTGATGCCTTTGAACTGTGGTGTTGGAGAAGACTCTTGACAGTCCCATGGGCTGCAAGAAGATACAATCAGTCTATTCTGAAGGAGATCAGTCCTGGGTGTTCTTCGGAAGGACTGATTCTAAGGCTGAAACTCTAATACTTTGGCCACTACATGCGAAGCGCTGACTCATTGGAAAAGACTCTGCTGCTGGGAGGGATTGGGGGCAGGAGGAGAAGGGGACGACAGAGGATGAGATGGCTGGATGGCATCACCGACTTGGTGGACATGAGTTTGGGTAAACTCTGGGAGCTAGTGATGGACAGGGAGGCCTGGCATGCTGCAATTCATGGGGCTGCAAAGAGTTGGACACGACTGAGCAACTGAAATGAACTGAACTGAACTTAGCTGAGAATGGTTAACACCAGCTCTCATAAATTATTCCCTATTTACAAATAGTTATCTGACAGTTAATCAGTATAATCTATATAATCAGTATATCTGGCATAATCAGTCATTTCTACCAATTGCACTAATTTGCAAACAATTTAATCAATTGAAAGACAAGTTAATGATCATTTTATGCTCCATAGTGTTTTAGATTTCTCAAGTGAATCATATTTTTCTCACTGTAACCCAGGTCAAGGAGGCGCACATCTGTATTATTTTTGTTCTTTTCTCTCTCTTTTTTTTTTTTTTTAACAAATGAGGGCATACAAACATAGACAGATGTTTATGATCACACATATGACAAGCAGCAGTAGAAGAATCCTAATGCAGATAGCAATGTATTATCTAGTTTCAACCTGTTTCATTTCTAATGACGTGTATTTCTAATGTATTAGCAATACATATTACTAATGTACTAGTAACCAGAGTCAGAAGTTTACGGATTAATTTATTGGATTGGGATCTGACTTGACAATGTTCTTTTCTTCCTTATGAGAAATGAGTCACTTGCTAATAGATTAGAGAAGGAGGTCCTGAGTCTTGAGTCCTCCCCACTGATACTGATAGTTCACAGTCTGTTGGAAAATGTTCATTAAAGTTTTTTAAAATAACTTTAAGCAAAATATCTCAGGAATCTGAACTTGCAAAGAATTAAAAAAGGTTTCCCTAGTAGTTTACCACAGACAAGCTAGGGAGATGACAGAGGTGAAAGTCATTTGCCCATATTTAGGTACATCAATATAAGAAGAAGTAAAGTAGATTGAATAGTGAATACTTCAAAAGTAAATTCTGTCATCAAAATCTCCTGCCACAACAGTGTCTAAATTAATTGAACTTTTAAGTTCAATTTTAGGTCTAATAGATATTGTTAAGATAAGGATGAAAATTATATGAGTATAGGGTAATTATAATTGTTGGAATACACATTACAATAAAAACATCCAATTACAAATCATATTTACATACTGAATAATGCCTTTAGTTAATTATTTGTACCTGATAATATTGTATAAACTTTGAAAATGGTATTTTTAGAAGGGTAAATTTGCTATAAATTCAGTTCAGTGAAGAAAGTCATTACAATCTTTAAGACAATCTGAATTCAATATTCCTAACCATAGCATTTACAAATCAAGTAAGACTTTAGCTTATAGCAATATTAGGATATTTGGAGCCATGGGAAGTAACTGTTTGTTGAGAAATTATTTGTTTAGACCATTATAGTGCTCTTCAATTATCAGACTAGAAAATTCAAAGAAGCAAAATGTGAGCTCATGGTACACATGGTAATTTGTATTATATCCAAATTAGCATAAGATTTTGAAAGCAAAATTTCACACAGCCTGCCACCCAAGGAAACAGAAACAGATCCGCAGATTCAATAGGACTCTTACCTGACTTAGATACACGCTTGCAGCTATAACTACCTATAGTGGCTCAGATGGTAAAGAATCTGCCTGCAATGCAGGAGACCTGGGTTTCATCCCTGGGTTGGGAAGATCGCCTGGAGGAGGGAATGGCCACCCACTCCAGTATTCTTGCCTGGAGAATCCCCATGGACACAGGAGCCTGGTGGGCTACAGTCACAAAGAGTCAGACACAACCGAGCAACTAAGCACAGCACAATGATTATTTTAGAAATTTATGAAGATGATTTGAAGGATTCATTGAGAATGATCATAGAAATATATGATAGAATAAACATAGAATAAACATCATAGAAAAATAGCTATATGTGCTTGCTATATAATTGGCATGCACAAATTTACAAATAAATCTATTAGTCATAGGAGGGTATAAGCTTATCACAGTATATAAGCCTCCACAGTTTCCTATTTTATATAGACACAGTATATAGCCTTCAGCTAGGAGTGAGTTAGAATTTGTCTTGCACATTCCTTTCCTCACTTGTATGATGCAACAGGTTGTCTTTCTTCTGAAAATCTTTATAAAACTAATTGCAGACACTTTTTATAATATGTGTTTACTCAAACTATACATAACATAAAATGGCAGTGGTATTCCTAGGCCTTTTTTTTTTTTTTTACAATTCCTGCCAATTATTGTTCACAGAAGTTTTGTCTTGTCAGTATTCAACTTTATATGTTTTTCTTTGAAATTGTTGATCTCTGATTTTTTCCTGTATTTTGCTACCAATATATCAGCAAGGTATGAGGACAGAAAGAATGGAGATCTGGGTTCATAATATATCAGCTGAAGTCTAAAAGAGAACCTAAAATGGAATTCAAAATAGTAATAGGTCCTCCTTTATTATTAAAAACCAAACAAAAAATTAAAGAAACAAAAGAAACATGGGAATTGTTTTCCAGACAATGTTAATAATGATCCTATTTGGTTACAGTATTTTGTAATAACATTATTTGAGTATATTCCCACTATTGGATAAAATACTAATACCTCTCCAAATTCTTCTATTTAAAAATCAAAGCATGTCATATCTTTTAACAAATGTACTAACAGTGAACCAAGATGCTAATAACAGTGGAAACTGGCTGAGATAGGGGTGGGGAGGTATGCAGGAAGTCTCCATTATTTCCACCTACTTTTCTATAAACCTTGCTGCTGCTGCTGCTGCTAAGTCGCTTCAGTCGTGTCTGACTCTGTGCAACCCCACAGACAGCAGCCCACCAGGCTCCCCCGTCCCTGGGATTCTCCAGGCAAGAACACTGGAGTGGGTTGCCATTGCCTTCTCCATCTATAAACCTTACAGTTCTGTAAATATTGAATTCATTAAAGGATGAAAAATAATGCAAAGTATCACCTGTACAAATGACCTACACTTTTTTTTTTTTTTAGCACATTTAAGATTTTCAGGAATGAGACAGTTCTATTAATAATATTAATAATTACTTTACAACTAATGGTATTTTGACTGGTTGCTTTAGTTGCTAAGTCATGTCTGAATGTTTGCAATGCCATAGACTTTAGCCCTCCAGGCTGCTCTATCCATGGGATTTCCTAGGCAAGAATACTGGAGTGGGTAGCCATTTAATTATTGTTATTCATTTTCGATTTAATGGGCTATTTTATGACACTTTATAGTTTATTTAAAATTACCCCAATTTTTGATGTTTTTTTTCTCATTTATGAGTTCACAAATGTGGAGAAAGCTCTTTCCTAACTTTCCTTATAAAAGACAGTGGCACTCAGCATATCTAAAAGTGCATAATATGACAGAGTTACCTGCAATGATGCTCAGCTAAAACACAGTAGATTTGCTGAGACTATAAATTAAGAGCTTTCCTCGATGGCAGACCCAGAGGGTTAGGTATGGATATATATATATTTTTTTTTTCCCAGTTTTTGCTTTGTTTTGTGTTTGCCAGACTTCCTTAACTACTGGATGCCAAGTAGGGAAAAAGTTTCCCTAGAGTTGTTTAGGAATGTTTGTTGCTTTTATAAATAGAAATAAAAAGAAATGATGAATACTAAACTAATTTGTAAATCATGTGTACTTTATGCTAAACAAGTCTTCAGTAACTGCTTTCTAAAAATGTAATCTAAAATTGCACTTGATTTGACAGCTGCCATTCTAATCAGTCAAAATATTGAAACACCAGCCTCTCAGTTATAAGAAAACAGGAAAATTCAGGTTCATCAACATATTTATTGAACAAAAAAGGACACATAAGTGGAATTTCCACATCAAAATATTTCATTTTTAGCAAGGACTTATCTGGCATGCCTTTGGTAGTACTAAAAATGTTACCAATTATTCTTGTCATTTAAATAATCATATTTTATCATAAGTGTTCACATGCTGCATGATTGTCTGAAGGAATTTCAATTGATAAATGTTGCTATTTTCATTTTCTTTCCCACTTCCCTAAAGATATTTAACTGTCTACTTCTAGCTGTTTTCCAAGGGCAGTGTTTCCATCTGTGGAAACTGAGTTCTGAATTTCATCCTTTCAACCATAGGCATATTATATACAAACTGGTTGAAAGCTG
Organism: Bos javanicus; assembly: GCF_032452875.1. Lineage (NCBI taxonomy): Eukaryota > Metazoa > Chordata > Mammalia > Artiodactyla > Bovidae > Bos > Bos javanicus. The sequence continues at coordinate 14,355,166 of NC_083875.1, read as the reverse complement.
TTGGATGTCATTGTTCTCACAGATATTAAAATGCTACTGTTATACTTCCTTTTTTGTTGTTTGTAAATACAATAAATGTGGCATACCGGATGTCTACATGCCTGTAAGAAATCATTTTCTGAAAAGAATTCAGTTGGCTTTAACTCACCTCAGGAACAACTGAATTGAAAACAAGTAAATGGGAAGAGATTAGGAATAAAGTGGCAAAAGAAATGAAAGCCAGTTAGGGAGACAGTATGTAATACTATACTCCATTTAATTAAATTGTTATTTATTGATTTCCTATTACTTTCTGTGCTTGGCAACATAGACAATCCAAAGATCAACTGGATATAACTTTTGTTGTCAGAACCCAATTTACTGAGAGAGATAAGAAAAGTGTATACAACAAGGTCAACTCTAAAACACGATGTAACTGAACCACAGACAAAGAGTAAGGTGAACAAAGGAAGGTCAGAGATTGCATGTGATTGAATAATTTGGGAATAATTTACTAAGGATAGGTTATGAAAGATGTATGGAAATTTTAAAGGTAGGGAAGGCAAATGAGACAGAAGGAACACTATGAGCAAACTATGAAGACAAGTAATATTTTATTAAAGAAATCTAAGAAAGTTCATTAGAGCTATAGGTTACTACTAATACATTTCTTTCCACTAAACAGTGTACTAAAGACACTTAAAGCCATACATATGTAAAAACTGAATGAGTTTGCTTTGAGGATTATAATCACACTGCCGTTAAGCTATTTACTCATTTACACAACAAATGTATTGAGTTTTGGGGCCTGCTCTGTAGTCTCCCAAATATAGTAAAAAAAATACTAAAAAGCTGAATAAAATTGAATTTGATGGGTTCCCTATAAGGAAAACATGAGAAGGCAATAACGTATACAGCTGATAATGGATAAATGTACTTACTGCTAGTTTTTTAGAAAAGTGAATATTTGATATTGTACAGCCAATTCTGAGATAATATGATACAGCCTGCTACAATTTTTTAAGTGCTGGAAAAAGAAACAAAAATTCTGGGTCAAATATACAGTTCATCACTCATAGTAATATCATGAGTGAGAATACCCATCTTGCACTGATTCCCTTAGCCATCATTGTCCCTGAGTGACACCAGTCAAGTGACCTGACAGTGGTACACATGGTAGGTTGTGTTAGAGGAGAGGAAACGTGAGCTTAGGGAACATGAATCTTTTATAACGTGTACTATGCATACCTACTCTTTGTTTCAAAGACAAAATACTATCTTGGTCTATCAGGGCTGGTGTTATACAAACATCCAAAACAGACAGTCTGTGTTGTGTGCCTGCTTACAAGATATGCAGGAAAGTGAGGAACCAATGGAGAACTGTCTTCCAACAGAATTAGAATAAAGGAAAGGAAATTACTCTTTCTGACTAGACAACAGAAGGGATTAATGTATCATAGATATGTTAACTGTTGAGCTGGCTCTTGATATTTAAGTAGCTAGAGAATAAGAGATAAGGATACTATGGGTGAAAAGATTAAAGCCAAAAACAGGGTGATGGAAATATCAACAGTATCTTTGGTGAAGGATGGTATTATGGAGGGAGGGGTGGATGCAGAGGGAAATTCAAGGGGTATTAATATGAACAAAATATGAATTAGGGCCAGTAAGCTGCAGTCTATGGGGTCACCAAGAGTCAGACACGACTGAGCGACTTCACTTTCACTTTTCACTTTCATGCATTGGAGGAGGAAATGGCAACCCACTCCAGTGTTCTTGTCTGGAGAATCCCAGGGACGGGGAAGCCTGGTGGGCTGCCGTCTATGGGGTCGCACAGAGTCGGACACGACTGAAGCGACTTAGCAGCAGCAGCAGCATGAAGATAACTGAATATTCTGCTAAATAATTTGTTCTTTCTATAGACACAGTAGAGATGCATCAAAGATCTTTAAGTTGGGCAAGAACTAAATAATGTCAAATGACTTAGAGGGGAAATGTTGATATTCTTTTGAAGGAAGACAAGGGATAATTGAGACTAGAGTAAGAAAATAAAGAGTAGGAAGGTAACTGTGATGAGATAAAGATCTGTATGTAAGTTAAGAAGGTTGCAGATCTATGTCAAATCTTAATTGGCAGGACTTCTAGATTATTTGGATTAAGGGCATGAGGGTAAAATTGGAGATGCTATTCAGAATCTTAGCTCTGTAAAGGAGAAAATGATAATACTGTCAACCAAAAGACACAGAAACAACCAACCAATCAACCAACCAACAACAAAACACACAACAGAACTCTATATTAAAGGGGAAATTTAAGGTCTATCTATAGATACATTTATTGTCCCATGCCTGGAAAACATCTAGCTATATATGTCAATTACATAGTTTCTATTTTAAGTTTATCTGGGGCTAGGGGAGAAATGAAGGCTGTACTTGCAGACAAACATTCTAAATAGTTTCACAGAAGATCATTGGAGAAAGGACGCCCACCACTCTCTGCAGTCACCGTCTTATGTTCTTAACAATATCTCAACAAGGAGCCCTGCTTTTCCCATTTAGTACTCGCCCCACAAATTGTAGAGCCAGTCCTCACAACAGATTTTAATTTTGAAGGCATTCAGTTCAGTTCAGTTCAGTTCAGTTGCTTAGTCATGTCCAACTCTTTGCGATTCCATGAATTGCAGCACACCAGGCTCCCTGTCCATCACTAACTCCCAGAGTTCACTCAGACTCACATCCATCGAGTCAGTGATGCCATCCAGCCATCTCATCCTCTGTCATCCCCTTCTCCTCCTGCCCCCAATCCCTCCCAGCATCAGAGTCTTTTCCAATGAGTCAACTCTTCACATGAGGTGGCCAAAGTACTAGAGATTCAGCTTTAGCATCATTCCTTCCAAAGAACACCCAGGACTGATCTCCTTTAGAATGGACTGGTTGGATCTCCTTGCAGTCCAAGGGACTCAAAAGAGTCTTCTCCAACACCACAGTTCAAAAGCATCAATTCTTCAGTGCTCAGCCTTCTTCACAGTCCAACTCTCATATCCATACATGACCACTGGAAAAACCATAGCCTTGACTAGACGGATCTTTGTAGGCAATGTAATGTCTCTGCTTTTCAATATGCTATTGTTGTAGTAAACATATAAAATAAAATATAAGTTAAAAAAACATATTGTTCTTTTCAAGATACAAATTGTTTCTGCTATCCTCAACTTCTATAGTACAGGAACTCTTCAACAGCTACCATTAAGGTGAAAGTGAAAATGAAGTCGCTTAGTTGTGTCCGACTCTTTGAGACCCTGTGGGCTGTAGCCTACCAGGCTCCTCCGTCCATGGGATTCTCCAGGGAAGAATACTGGAGTGGGTTACCATTTCCTTCTCCAGGGGATCTTCCCAACCCAGGGATTGAACCAGGTCTCTGCATTGTAGACAGACGCTTTAACCTCTGAGCCACCAGGGAAGCTACCATTGCTGTTAGGTAAAAGAAACAAAGCAAGCAAACAAACGAAAGTAATTATTCTGTCCTAGTTAGTTCTTCATAGCGTACCTACAGACTTTCTAGTCTCATTTTATATGACTTGTCCTCTCAGACACTCCAGCCTTTATTTGATGCCTTAGCTAATCCTCCTTATTAATCTTTTCTTCCATATGAACTTTGTTCTTATCTCTGTTGGGAATACTCTCTTCACTGGCCCCTATTCACACCCACACATAAATCCATTCATATTTTTTAGCTCATATTTTCAACATGAAGGTATCCGATCCCTACCTCTACTCTCATCAAAGATAGGTCAGGAGCTCAATTTAACCCTAGAACTATGAATCATTCTAATATAGTATTTCTGAAAACATTCAATTTATATGTTTATTTTAAATATCTGTTTAATGACTATTTTTTCTGTGGTGTTTAAACTTCATAAGGATAGTCTCTGCTTGTTTACAAGGTTGCATAGTATCACACAGCATAAAACCTAGGGCTGCTTATTTCTTTTTTCAACTCATGTCTCCTGCACTGGCAGGCAAATTTTTTACCTCTGAGCCTCTTGGGAATCCCACATTATGTATAATGATGCCATTAAATATTTTGAATAAAATAATACATTTTACAGTACCAAATGGAAAAAAGTAATATACTAGTAATAGACACAGATTTGATCCCTGGGTCAGGAAGATCCCCTGGAAAAGGAAATGACAACCTACTTCAGCATTCTTGCCTCAAAAATCCCATGGACAGAGGAGCTTTGTGGGCTACAGTCCATGGGGTTGCAAAGTCTCAGACAGGACTGAGTGACTAAATAACTATAATTATATTGGTCAATTTTTTGAAAAAAAAGTTAGACTAACTTATACATACGTATTATACTGGTTTACAAAAATAATGAATAGCTATTTCCACTTGTATTATAAAGTTAATACAAAATAATGAATAACTTAACTATTATTCAAAATAATAATATTAGTTAGTTATGTTCCACAAATTACCAATAACTTTGTCAAACTGACCACATTGTAAGTGCCACAGATAATACTGCTTGATTTTTAAATTTTTCTTGGCTCATAGATGGTCATTAAAGATATTCTGTCAATTTAAATATGGAAGTTTTTAAATAAAAACAAACAATTATAATAATTGAGGTTTAAGAAGTGGTCATATTTTCTAAAAATCTTGAAGAGAAAACTGACAGCATTTTGTGATGAAGTAAAATTTAGATACTGGGAAAGGGCAGGGATTAAGGATTATTTCACGATTTTTGGACTGAGCACCAAGAAGTTATCATCATCTTCCAGGAGGCTTTAGGTAGAGTCAGTCAGGTGGAGTGAGGGAATTAAAGTTTGCTGTTATGCTGCCATGTTTTAAATTTTTATTCACCAACCAGATATAAATCTGTCCAAAGGCACATACTATCTGAATTGAGGAGGGTGGCTTGGGCTGGAGACAGGATTTATCATTAGGATACAGCCATAAAACAGGAGGAGATCAAGTGAGTAAATTTTGATAAAGAGGACTAAGGAGTAAACCCCAAATAACCAACAGTGAAAATGAAAGTGTTAGTCACTCAGTCGTGTCTGACTCTTTGCAACCCCATGGACTGTAGCCCACCAGGCTCCTCTGTCCATGGGATTTTCCAGGCAAGAATACTGGAGTGGGTCACCATTTCTTTCTCGGGGATCTTCCCCACCCAGGCATTGTGGGTCTTGTGTCTCCTGCATTGGCAGGTGGATTCTTTACCACTGCGCCACCTGGGAAGCCCAACGAATAGTGAGAGGTGAGCAAAAGGAGGGGATGGATAGGGCATGAGATATGCCAAGTAATGAAAAGTACCCAGTGACCTGCAAGTCACTTTAAATATTGTGTGCAAGAAGCAAGGGTCACTTCTGTTGGCATGTCATATAAGATGGATACTGATAATTAACCATTGTAATAGCTTGAATGGTGTGAATATATAAAAGAACAGGGGGATAAGATGGTACTATAAGTATGCGCACTACAAACAGAGACAAATGTATTCAGGGGAGTTTTTTATGGGAATCACCGAGGGCCTGATAGAATCAGTCCCTATTGATTTAAGCAGATAGGAAAGCTGAAGGCTATAAAGATATGGGGCAGATAAAGTGGGAAGGGCAGTTTTCTGAAGGTGGGACACATACATAGTGGTTTTAAAACCACCTAGCTTTAAAGACCATTCCTAATTTGTAAAGGAATCTGCACACTGTCTTCCACAGGGGTTCTATCAACTTACATTCTCACCAACAGTGCAAAGGTGTTACCTTTCCTCCACATCCCCCCCCCGGTACTTATTGTTTGTAGTTTTTTAATGATGGTCATTCTGACTTGTGTGAGGTAATGCCCTTATTGTAGTTTTGACTTGCATTTCTCTAATAATGAGCAGGTCAGTTTTCATTTCAATCCCAAAGAAAGGCAATGCCAAAGAATGCTCAAACCACTGCACGATTTCACTCATCTCACACTCTAGTAAAGTAAGGCTCAAAATTCTCGAAAATAGGCTTCAATAGTACATGAACCATGAACTTCCAGATGTTCAAGCTGGACTTAGAAAAGGCACAGGAATCAGAGATCAAATTGCCAACATCCATTGGATTATCAAAAAAGCAAGTGAGTCCCAGAAAAACATCTATTTCTGCTTTACTGACTATGCCAAAGTCTTTGACTGTGTGGATTACCACAAACCGTGGAAAATTCTTCAAGCGATAGGGATACCAGACCACCTGACCTGCCTCCTGAGAAATCTGTATGCAGGTCAAGAGGCAACAGTTAGAACCAGACATGGAACAACAGACTGGTTCCAATTAGGGAAAGGAGTATATCAAGGCTGTATAATGTCACCCTGTTTATTTAACTTATATGAAGAGTACATCATGAGAAATACTAGGCTGGATGAAACACAAGCCAGAATCAAAATTTCTGAGAGAAATATCAATAACCTTAGATATGCAGCTGACACCACCCTTATGGCAGAAAGCAACAACCAACCAAAAGGCCTCTTGATGAAAGTAAAAGAGGAGACTGAAAATGTTGGCTTAAAATTCAACATTCAGAAAACTAAGATTGTGGCAACCAATCCTATCACTTCATGGCAAATAGATGGAAACAGTGGAAACAGTGACAGACTGGGGGGCTCCAAAATCACTGCAGATAGTGACTGCAGCCATGAAATCAAAATGTTCTTGCTTCTTGGAAGAAAAGCTATAATTAACCTAGACAGCATATTAAAAAGCAGAGACATTACTTTGCCAACAAAGGTCTGTCTAGTCAAAGCTATGGTTTTTTCAATAGTCATGTATGAATATGAGAGCTGTACTACAAAGAAAACTGAGTGCCAAAGAATTGATGCTTTTGAACTGTGGTGTTGGAGAAGACTCTTGAGAGTCCTTTGGACTGCAAGGAGATCCAACCAGTCCATCCTAAAGGAAATCAGTCATGAATATTCATTGGAAGGACTGATGTTGAAGCTCCAATACTTTGGCCACCTGATTTAAAGAACTAACTTATTGGAAAGACCCTGATGCTGGGAAGGATTGAAGGCAGAAAGAGAAGGGGAAAACAGAGGATGAGATGGTTGGATGACATAACTGACTCAATGGGTATGAGTTTGAGTAAACTCTGGGAGCTGGTGATGGACAGGGAGGCCTGGCGTGCTGCAGTCCATGGGGTCTCAAAGAGTTGGACACGACTAAGTGATTGAACTGAACTGAATAATGAGCAATGCTGAGCATCTTTTCATGTGTTTATTAGCCATCTCTATGGTTTGTTTATGGAAAAATTTCTGTTTAGGTCTTCTACCCATTTTTTAATTGGGCTGTTTATTTTTTGATGTTGAGCTGCATGAGCTGCTTTTATATTCTGGAGATTAATCCTGTCAGTTGTTTCACTTGCAATTATTTTCTCCCATTCTGTTTGTTGTATTTTGCTTATTGTTTCCTTTGATGTGCAGAAGAACATTTGTTTAAGTTCCATTTGTTTATTTTTTATTTCCATTGCTCTAGGAGGTGGGTCAAAGAGGATCCTGCTGTGATTTATGTAAAGAATATACTGCCTATGTTTTCCTCAAAGAGCTTGATAGTTTCTGGCCTTACATTTAGGCCATTCTTTAGCTCATTTTGAGTTTATTTTTGTGTATGGTATTAGGAAGTGTTCTAGAGGAGGAGCCACCTTACTCAGAGTATGGATTTTCTGAATCAAACCCCACTAAATCCATAACTTGAAGTAAAAGAATGTGCAATCATAGTAAACAATGCAATGATTCAGTTAGATAAAGAGTGCTAATTTCTTAAACATTCTGAACACAGTCTCCTCCTTTTCTGCTCTGAGGATTTTTCTTATCTTACTACAAAAAGGGTCCAAAGTAACAGGTAACTAAGATGGAAAGGATATTAGAAATAGCTATAAGGAGACTGCTTATGTTTATGGGTTCATTCTTTTGGATTTCTTATAGCTCTAATGAACTCAAAGATTTCAAGTTTTCTCTCCAGAAAACTGAAGTATTTTATTAAATGTAGTATTAGCAAATTTTATGGAAATGCAATGAAATCTATGATTGTGTTTGTTCATTTGGGACCTTGTTAATTTGGTAATAGTAATTTTGGCCAATTGTTTTGTTAATTTGGTTTGCTTTCTTTTGGCAGGCACACTTGCAATGCTAGTGAACTATTATTTGAAAGACTGACACTAAGCTTTGTTCTGTGGCCATTAGAGATTTGGAGACATAATTGTTTTAAATAGCCATGCTACTTCAAATTGAGACTACCACTGAAGAAATGGCACAGAATTCCTTTAGAGTCCACTGGAAAAATCAGTTTAAAAAATCTCTTTCATATTATGGGCCTTGAATAGATTTAGTTCAGCTTCCAATTAAAAAAAAAAAACTATATATATTTCCTATAATAGCACAGATTTTTCTTTTTTGGGGTTTCTTTTAACTACAGTCATATAATGAATAAATGTTAAATATTTAATTTAAATTATTCTAAATATATTTTCCTATTGTGTTTTATCTCTAGAATGTTTAAAAAAAATAATAAGGACTTGGGCAACTGAGGTGCTCTGAGAAGGAAGACATACCAGTAGGGGTGTTCAGGTCTGGGAACTTGCATATTGCATACGAACATGGGAAGTGGATATTAGTATAGGAAATACAGAAAAGTGGCCACTGAATTCCTCTCCTGTGCTCCCATGTTGAGCATGACTTTTGTCACTGCTAGCCACTAGACTTTTACTTCCCAAGAAAATCTAATTTATTGCAGATGAAGAAAACAGTAGATTACAGTCTGACAGTGGTTAAGTATATTCTAATTTTCTTCCTTTTTATAGGAACTGATGGTTACAGGATTTCCTAAGAATGTTTCAGAAAACAAATTTTAAATGCAGTGACAATATTATATGATATGATGTGACAAGATAGAATAGAATGGAATAGAATAGTGGTTGAGTATATCGGATGTTCACATGGGCATTATGTGAAGAATAGACTATGAGAGGAGAAAGTCAGTCAGCAAACATCTAGAACAAACAAAATTAATGAGTAAATATCTCGTAAATAGTAAATTAGTATTTATGATACTTCTGTTATTGGCATAACAACATTACAGCCAATGGACTGATTAGCCATGCTTTTCTCTTAGATGCAAAAATATTCATAATTCATTTTAATTGTAAATGCAGTTGTTTTCAATGTTACAGAATTAGGAGGTAATAAGCAACATCCTTGATGGTGAGAGCTGGACTTATGATGGACTAGCCAATTACCTCTCTTCACCCATCTATGTCCAGTGCTTTTATTTTTTTTTCTTTTTTTTTTTTTTGCATTGACTGATTTTATTTTTAAACTTTACATAATTGTATTAGTTTTGCCAAATATCAAAATGAATCCGCCACAGGTATACATGTGTTCCCCATCCTGAACCCTCCTCCCTCCTCCCTCCCCATACCATCCCTCTGGGTCGTCCCACTGCACCAGCCCCAAGCATCCAGTATCGTGCATCGAACCTGGACTGGCAACTCATTTCTTACATGATATTTTACATGTTTCAATGCCATTCCCCCAAATCTTCCCACCCTCTCCCTCTCCCACAGAGTCCTGTGGGAGACTGTTCTATACATCAGTGTCTCTTTTGCTGTCTCGTACACCGGGTGATTGTCCAGTGCTTTTAAAATAATACAAAAGAATATAGACTACTGGACAACAGAAAAACTGTTTTTATAATGACAGGTTCAGTTCAGTTCAGTCGATCAGTTGTGTCCAACTCTTTGCAGTCCCATGGACTGCAGCACACCAGGCTTCCCTGTCCATCACCTACTCCTGGAGCTTACTCAAACTCATGTCCATTGAGTCAGTGATGCCATCCAACCATCTCATCCTCTGTTGTCCCCTTCTCTTCCTGCCTTCAATTTTTCCTAGCATCAGTCTTTTTCAATGAGTCAGTTCTTCACATCATGTGGCCAAAGTATTGCAGTTTCTGTTTCAGCAACAGTCCTTCCAATGAATATTCAGGACTGATTTCCTTTAGGACTGACTGGTTGGATCGCCTTGCAGTCCAAGGATCTCTCAAGAGTCTTCTCCATTCTCAAACCAGGTTTCCAAAAGACATCTCAGTGAGGGGGAGAAAGAGGCATCTGTGAGCATGGCCTTGCCCTGTATCCTCAATTTCCTAGAGTTGTTCTGGTTTACCTGTTTTAAGTTCTGACGTTCTGGATTATATTTCACTAGAATAAAAGATTCCTCTGCCCAAGGGATAGCCACCCCCGCCCCCACCACATAGGGCTATCCAAGATGGACGGGTCATGGTGGAGAATTCTGACAAAATGTGGTCCACTGGAGAAGGGAATGGCAAATCACTTCCGTATTCTTGCCTTGAGAACCCCATGAACAGTATGAAAAGGCAAAAAGATAGGACACTGAAAGATGAACTCCCCAGGTCCGCAGGTGCCCAATATGCTACTGGAAATCAGTGGAGAAAGAACTCCAGAAAGAATGAAGAGACAGAAGCAAAGCAAAAACAACACACAGTTGTGGATGTGACTGGTGATGGAACCAAAATCCAATACAGTAAAGAACAATATTGCATAGGAACCTGGAATGTTAGGTCCATGAATCAAGGCAAATTGGAAGTGGTCAAACAGGAGATGACAAGAATTAACGTTGACATTTAGGGAATAAGTGAACTAAAATGGATTGGAATGGGTGAATTTAACTCAGATGATCATTATATCTACTACTGTGGGCAAGAAACCTTAGAAGAAATGGAGTAGCCATCATATCAACGAAAGAGTCCGAAATGCAGTACTTGGATGCAATCTCATAAACGACAGAATAATCTCTGTTCACTTCCAAGGCAAAACATTCAATATCATGGTAATCCAAGTCTATGCCCCGACCAGTAATGATGAAGAAGCTGAAGTTGAACGGTTCTATGAAGACATGCAAGACCTTTTAGAACTAACACCCAAAAAAGATGTCCTTTTCATTATAGGGGTCTGGAATGCAAAAGTAGGAAGTCAAGAAACACCTGGAGTAACAGGCAAATTTGGCCTTGGAGTACAGAATGAAACAGGGCAAAGGCTAATAGTTTTGCCAAGAGAACACACTGATTATAGCAAACACCCTCTTCCAACAACTCAAGAGAAGACTACACATGGATATCATCAGATGGTCAATATCAAAATCAGATTGATTATATTCTTTGCAGCCAAAGATGGAGAAGCTCTATACAGTCAACAAAAACAAGACCAGGAGATGAATGTGGCTCAGATCATGAAATCCTTACTGTCAAATTCAGACTTAAATTCAAGAAAGTGGGGAAAACCACTAGACCATTCATGTATGACCTAAATCAAATCCCTTACGATTACACAGTAGAAGTGACAAATAGAATCAAGAGATTAGATCTGATAGACAGAGTGCCTGATGAACTATGAAAGGAGGTTTGTGACATTGTACAGTAGAAAGGGATCAAGACCATCCCCAAGAAAAAGAAATGCAAAAAAGCAAAATGGCTGTCTGAGGAGGCCTTACAAATAGCTATGAAAAGAAGAAAAGCCAAAAGCAAAGGAGAAAAGGAAAGATAAAAGCATCTGAATGTAGAGTTCCAAAGAATAGTTAGGAGAGATAAGAAAGCCTTCCTCAGTGATCAATGCAAAGAAATAGATGAAAACAATAGAATGGGAAAGACTAGAGATCTCTTCAAGAAAACTAGAGATACCAAGGGAACATTTCATGCAATGATGGGGTCAATAAAGGACAGAAATGGTATGGAACTAACAGAAGCAGAAGATACTAAGAAGAGATGGCAAGAATACACAGAAGAACTGTACAAAAAAGATCTTCATGACCCAGATAATCACGATGGTGTGATCACTGACCTAGAACCAGACATCCTGGAATGTGAAGTCAACTGGGCCTTAGGAAGCATCAATAAGAACAAAGCTAGTGGAGGTAATGGAATTCCAGTTGAGCTATTTCAAATCCTAAAAGATGATTCTGTGACAGTGCTTCACTCAATATGTCAGTAAATTTGGGAAACTCAATCATGGCCACAGGACCAGGAAAGGTCCATTTTCATTCCAATCCCAAAGAAAGGCAATGATAAACAATGCTTAAACTGCTGCACAATTACACTTATCTCACATGCTAGTCAAGTAATGCTCAAAATTCTCCAAGTCAGGCTTCAACAATACGTGAACCATAAACTTCCAGATGTTCAAGCTGGTTTTAGCAAAGGCAGAGGAACCAGAAATCAGATTGCCAACATCTGTTTCATTGTCTAAAAGGCAAAAGAGTTCCAGAAAAATATCTACTTATGCTATATTGACTATGCCAAAGGCTTTGGCTGTGTGGACCACAACAAACCATGGAAAATTCTTAAAGGGATGGGAATACCAGACCACCTGACCTGCCTCCTGAGAAATCTGTATGCAGTTCAGGAATCAACAGTTAGAAATAGACATGGGAAAACAGACTGGTTCCAATTAGGGAAAGGAGTATGTCAAGGCTGTATATTGTCACCCTGCTTATTTAATTTATATGCACAGTACATCAGGAGAAATGCTGACCTGGAAGAAGCACAAGCTGGAATCAAGATTGCTGGGAGAAATACCAATAACCTCAGATATGCAGATGACACCACCCTTACGGCAGAAAGTGAAGAAGAACTAAAGAGTCTCTTGATAAAAGTGAAACAGGAGAGTGAAAAAAGTTGGCTTAAAGCTCAACATTTAGAAAACTAAGATCATGGCATCTGGTCTCATCATTTCATGGCGAATAGATGGGGAAACAGTAGAAACAGTGTCAGACTTTATTTTGGGGGGCTCGAAAATCATTGCAGATGATGATTGCAGCCTTGAAATTAAAAGACGCTTACTCCTTGGAAGGAAAAATACGACTAACCTAAACAGCACATTACTTTGCCAACAAATGTCCATCTAGTTAAGGCTATGGTTTTTCCAGTAGTCATGTATGGATGTGAGAGTTGGACTATTAAGAAAACTGAGCACCAAAAAATTAATGTTTTTGAACTGTGGTTTTGGAAAAGACTCTTGAAAGTCCCTTGGACTACAAGGATATCCAACCAGTCCATCCTAAAGGAGATCAGTCCTGAATATTCATTGGAAGGACTGATGTTGAAGCTGAAACTCCAATACACTGTCCACTGGATACGAAGAACTGACCCATTTGAAGAGACCCTGATGCTGTAAAACATGGAAGGCAGGAGGAGAAGGGGACAGCAGAGGATGAAATGGTTGGCTGGCATCATGGACTGTATGGACATGAGTTTGAGTGAAGTCTGGGAGTTGGTGAGGGACAAGGAGACCTGCCATGCTACAGCCCATGGGATCATATAGAATTGGACGTGACTGAGCAACTGACCTGAACTGAGAATAAAAGATGGCCATACTCAAAAATATTTTTAGACTTCTGCCTTCTCTATGGTCTGCTTTGTTATCTTTTAAGATATAGTAGCTGGACTGATTCATTTATTCACCTGAGTTTCTTTTAAAACTGTAGATTCCTGGATCTTACCCACAATCCTATTGCCTCAGAAACTCTACTACTACTACTACTACTACTACTACTACTACTACTACTACTAAGTTGCTTCAGTCATGTCCGACTCTGTGAGATCCCATGGACTGCAGCCTACTAGGCTTCTCTGTCCGTGGGATTCTCCAGGCAAGAACACTGGAGTGGGTTGCCATTTCCTTCTCCAATGCATGAAAAATGGAAAGTGAAAGTGAAGTCACTCAGTCGTGTCTGACTCCTAGCGACCCCATAGACTGCAGCCTACAAGGCTGCTCCGTCCATGGGATTTTCCAGGCAAGAGTACTGGAGTGGGGTGTCATTGCCTTTTCCTCAGAAACTCTAAGGAACTTGTAGCTTCATACACAAATCCCAAACAGTAATGAGAACAAAGTTGGTTACATGCCTTACCACCATTTCTCTTTCTCATAGGAGGAAATCAGTGTCTTGTTTGAGGAAGTGTTCTTTTATCTACATAGGTGTCAAAATGGACTAAATGTCTCTTAAGAATTCCTTTCACTCTGCAGCTGACCGTCCGCTGTCCCAAGATGGCGGCAGCGGTGGCGCCCGGGAACCTGTTCAGGCTGCTGAGAACCGCCGGGCCAGGCCAAGGTCCGGCAAACGGGAGGCAGTGGCCTCTGCGTACCCCGCAGCCGGGGTTACGCCTTGCGGTGGTGGCACCCGGGAATGCTTGTGCTGGGCCCAGCCTCTCTCTATTGAGAATGGCAGCGGGCCTGCAGCCCCGGTTCCCAGGCCATGGTGCTGAAGTAGCTCAAAGTGTGTCTGCTGGAGGATACAGAGGTAGGTAAATCAAATATTGTGTAGTGGTTCGTGGAAGACAGGTTTGATCCAAACATCAACCCAACAATAGGACCATCTTTTATGACCAAGACTGTCCAGTACCAAAATGAGCTACATACATCCTTCATCTGGGATACAGTTGGACGAGAACGATTTCCTGCCTTAGCGCCAATGTACTACCAAGGCTCGGCTGCAGCTATAATTATTTATGACATCACGAAATATTTTCAACATTAAAGAATTAGGTAAAAGAGCTTCAGCAGCATGGCCCACCCAACATTGTAGTTGTCATTGCAGGAAATAAGTGATCTTATCGAGGTAAGAGAGGTCATGGAGAGAGATGCCAAGACTACGCCGACTACATCCATGCAGTCCTTTTATGGACCAGAGCGAAGAACAAGATAAACATAAATGGACTCTTTATATAAATTAGTCAAAGAATTCCATTCACTGACGCCAGCTGCCTTCTGGCGGAAAGGGCTTCAAACTCTACAGAGCCTTTGGAACCTAGGCGGAGCTGCTGCTGACTGGGCCTTGGCCCTGGGACTCCCAGACGAAGTAGCTGGTCCTGACAGGCCGCAGGAGGGCTGGGCCCCCCCTCAAGGGGTCGCCTGCCAGTCTTGGATCGTTTTTGGGCAACTGGGATTCACAGGAATTAACTGGTTCCGTCTCCTCTTCAGAGACTGAAGCAGTAATAGGTCAGTCTGTGGACTCCGTCCTGTAAAGGATCTCTGTGTACCCAGGGACTGCATCGTTGGCTCCTGATGTTGCTGAGAAGGAATGTACAGTTGTGTGAATGGTAGGATGAGATCATTGAGTAGCTTTGTAGTCAAGATTCTATGTCACATTTGTAAAGGAAAAGTTAGCACTTTCATGGTTCTTGAGGGAAAAAAAAAGTCCTTGTGGATACATTCCTTCCCTTGTCTTCCCATTGACCATTGCCACTGCTAGAGGGAGTGATAACATTTAGAATGTGTGCAGTTACCACCCTGGAGGGATGGCAGTTAGGATTGTCTGAAGCTGAGGTGGGTTGTTTCTGAGGCTGATGGAGAGGCACCCACCCACGCCGTCTCTGACACAATCTCCGTTGGGCACAGCAGCCCAGGACCCTGTTGCACAGGTATCCCCAGGCACATCACTGGCACCTTTTTTAAGTAAGCTCTGACAATCAAGATGGTGGTGGTAGAGAGGCTGCCTGGAACATGTTGAATTGCAGATTCAGTTTAAACTGACTAGCCCTGTTTTCCAAAGAGAAAAGAAGAAGCCTAGAAAGTGGGGTAAATGCTGTCCATTTTTAATTTGACGGAGCTGCCTTGGTGGGGGAGATAGGTATCTGTTGCTTAGCACATGTAAAGTTGTAGTCATATATTTATGAGACCACTGCTTACAGATTATAAATTATGTAAATACATTAATAAATTCTATGCTTCATTAAAAAAGAAAAAAGAATTCCTTCCACTCTGAAACTCATTAATATCACAACCAATGATTTCATATATCTGACAGGATAAAATAACTAACTGGATGGAAAGTGAAAATGAAAGTGAAGTCGCTCAGTCATGTCCGACTCTTTGCGACCCCATGGACTGTAGTCTATCAGGCTCCTCTGTCCATGGGATTTTCCACGCAAGAGTGCTGGAGTGGATTGCAATTTCTTTCTCCAGGGGATCTTCCCAGGAATCGAACCCGGGTCTCCCACATTGCAGGCAGACGCTTTACTGTCTGAGCCACTAGTACATAACATATCTTTAACAATATGTTTTGTCTCACTTAAAAGATTACAGTAACTAAAAGGTAGAGAAGATCTGCATATTTAACAATATATTTTGGTATTAAAAGGGGGAACATTTTTTTTAACTATCATAATTATTAACTACTTTTAAATAAGATGGCCATACATTCAAATGCATGGCACAAAATTCTTATAAAAGAAAACAAGGTAATACTGGTGAATGTATTTCCTTTATGATCTGGGATCATGCTAATACAAAAGGAAAAAAAAAATTATGCCATAATGAAATATCTGATTTAATTAAAACATAATTACCACATATAGCAATCTTTGATTTTTTATATTCCACATAGGAGTGAGATCAAATAGTATTTATCTTTCTGTAACTTATTTCACTTGTCATAATGCCCTCAAGGTCCATCTATCTTGTCCAAATGACAAGATTTCCTTCTTTATCATGCCTGAATAATCCATTTGTACACCAATTCTACATCTTGTTAATCTACTTATCCTTGGTAAATACTTAGGTTGTTTCTATATCTTGACTGTTGTGAATAATAATGCAATGAGCATGGGAGTGCAAATATCTTTCTAAGATAGTGATTTAATTTCCTTTAGATATATGGCCTGAAGTGGGATTTTTGGATCACATGCTAAATCTATTTTTAATTTTTTTTGAGGAAACTCCATACTATGTTCCATAAAGGTGACAGCCTTTCAAGTGCTATTGGTCATTTGCTTGTCTTTTTTGGAAAAAAAAAATATTCAGTTCCTCTGTCCATTTTTTAAATAGATTTTTTTCTTCCATTGTGTTGGATTTTATATATATATATACACACACACACACACACACACACACACACATATATATATGGATATTAATGCATTAGATGTATGATTTGAAAATATCTTATCCCTTCCTTAGGTTACCTTTTCATTTTGTTGATTGTTTCTGTGGTTGTAGAGATTTTTAATTGCATGTAGTCTCATTTATTAATTTTTGCTCTTGCTGTTGTGCTTGTGGTATCATACCCAGAAAAATCAGTGTTAAGAACTAATTTCAAGTTTTTCCCTATGCTTTCTTCTAGGGGTTTTATGGTTTCAAGTCTTGTATGTCTTTGATCCACTGGAAAAAATAATTTGATTTTTATACCAGTCTTATCAGAAATACATTATTAATCTCCTTTTATACCTGAGAAAATGGAGCCTCAGAAAATTTAAGTGACTAAGTCAATGTAAGTGGCAGGATGTGAAGTCCAGATAGCATTCAGTCCCATCATCTTAGCTGTAGAAAAGCCAAACCACGAAGTACAAAGATGAAAAAAACAAACAAACCTGATCAGAATATGTCTTCTAATTTTAGTTTCTACACATTTACAAAAACAAAGTGAAATCATATTTCCAAAATTAAAAAAAAAAGCTGTTTTGCTATTTTAAGTATTTGTTGAAATATAGAAAATTCTACAGTTTCAGTTTAAGCTAATCTGATATTTAATGAGTACTTTTAAAGGCACTCAAAGAGATCCAACCAGTCCATTCTGAAGGAGATCAGCCCTGGGATTTCTTTGCAAGGAGTGATGCTAAATGCTAAATGGAGTGAAACTCCAGTACTTTGGCCACCTCATGGGAAGAGTTGACTCATTGGAAAAGACCCTGATGCTGGGAGAGATTGGGGGCAGGAGGAGAAGGGGATGACAGAGGATGAGATGGCTGGATGGCATCACTGACTCGATGGACGTGAGTCTGAGTGAACTCCGGGAGTTGGTGATGGACAGGGAGGCCTGGCGTGCTGCAATTCATGGGGTCGCAGAGAGTCGGACACGACTGAGCAACTGAACTGAACTGAAGATAGTATTCTACTAAGCCTGGGAAATTTCCAAGGTGCTTAGTCGTTGCTGTGAATCATATGGGTTCAAGATGTAAAAGACTGTGAGAACAGTGAGTAAGGAGACAGATAAAACCCCAAATGATGGCCTGAATGTATTTCTGCAATCCCTAACTGGTTGTGTTTCACAAACTGTATTTCCTCTGTCTCTGCTTTCCTTTCTTTCCCACATTAATGCTGCTCCTTAAACTTATTTTGATATATGTACATGTTTGAGGGTTCTATGGGAAGTTCTATTATACTTCTATATAGTTTTATTTGAAAATCATCTGTTTATTCATTGGTTTCAGTAGAATGAAATGGTCATGTTTCTCACTTTATAGCCATTGCCTTTTAATGTTTCCCTTAGCAAATCTAATATATTCACTTTATATTGTGCTCAATTTTGTAGTTCAAATGCATGGCCTTCTGTTACTTCCTTAAGAATAAAAACTCTCAAGACATTTAATATCTGTGATTTAGACAGTATTATCATTATTACAGTGACATAGTAGGAACCAATGAAAATATCAGAATACTTACAAAGCAATTTTATATACATAATAGCACTGAAAGGAGATCATGTGGAAATAGCCTAAAATATTAAATCAGTCTCCAGTTTGGCAAGGTTAATATTTTCTGTCCCATGTCTTGTAGGATGAAACAAGTCATTTATCATATATGATGGCTCTAGAAATATTTCAGAACCATGAAAAACTCTGTAATAGTGAATTTATATCTATAAAGGGAAAATGGAAACAAATCTGTACCTGAAAATAATAGTCTATTGTAATAACGAAAGACCATTTGGGGAACTAGACTGAGTTTCAAAGATATATATATAATTTTAGATTTAAAAAGGTGGAAACACAGTATTAATAGTAAAATCGGGTTGCTGAGTAAAAGCACTGAAAATATAAGGTTTTCATTTTAACCTTTCACTCTCAGTGTCTTACCAAGAAGCAGGACTGGTGTTTTCACCCAGAAGGCATCGTTGAACCTATTTAAACAAGGCCCCCTCTACTCTGTTCTCATATATATTCCTTAAACTCCTCTGAATTTACTAGAACAGTACTTGTTCTATCTCTTTCCTTAGATTATACAGAATCAGTATTTTTTTCTTTTCTCAACAGAGCAGTTGCATCTTATGAGCCAAATGTTTGAACCTCATAGAAGCTGTGCTAACCAAGATGTAAAGGATGAGTTCCACTTCAATAGAAATATGTTTGTGAATGTGTTTTTATAAGAAGAGCTATTATATGAATTTGCATATGGTCTGTAATAAGTCCAGCATATGGTCAAACTATCACTATAGAGCATACAGGTAACTGTCAGAAAAAGGATTCTATATATGTTTAATCAAATTGACATGATTGTACCATGTGAACACATATGAGAAGTGCTTTACGCAGTTAACGCATTTATTCATTTATTCCTTATCCTATTTAAATATTCAAGAAGGTAATCTTGCTTTGTTAGACACTAGGGATATGATGAAAACAAAGATTGACATGATTTCTGCCTCTTGAAGCTTATAAACTACCTTCTGCTTATGCAGGTATATGTAATTTTTGCATCTGGTTATTATAATGTATTTTAGGGGAGGAAAGTGAGGAAAAAAGCAAAGAAGTTACATACATACATATATTTAAACTTTCTTCTACTAGCAAGAAGTCATTAACTTATCTGCAGGCCCCCACACATGTAGCCCTCCCTTTTACACCCAGAAAATTCAATTTACAAGGCTTCTCTGGTCCCAAAACAAGAGACACAGGTTAATCCCTGGGTTGGGAAGACCTTCTGGAGAAGGAAATGGCAACTCACTCTAGTATTCTTGTCTGGGAAATCCCATGGACAGAGGAACCTGGCAGGCACAGGCCATGGGGTCACAAAAAAGTAGGACATGACTTAGCAACTAAACAACACCCAAGTCACTTTTTACACTCAAACAATATAATCATTCTATATTCATACAACAAAACTACTTTTACTAGAAAATACCTAAAGATTTTTTCACAACTTTCAGAAGTATTCAGCAAATATTACTTAAGCCCCTACTATGAGCCAAGGATAGGAGACATATAAGGGTCACTCTTTTCTCTCCCTTCCTGGTGTTGTGGGATTTTGCTTGACTGTGCATAGGAAACAGACAGACAGCAGTGTGGAGGGGAATTACATGAAATTAATAAAGATAGCAGATGGGACCAGAGCTTCTCTCACCCATTTCTATCTTTCACAGTATTTTGAGAGATAGTAAATATATATATATATATATATATATTTTTTTTTTTTAACAGCAGAAATATGTTAAAAAGTTTGGTTTGTCCTGAATGGTAATAACAGAAAGACAACGAGTAATTTGTCAATATGTAAAAATCAGAATATTTTATATAACAATCCATATTTGTAGCTTATCTGGAAATCTTGAAGGCAGCTGGTCCTAGATCCTACAACCAATGAGGTATTCCCTCATTTCCTCACATACCTTATTCACCATGCTCCACCCACTTACGTCACCTTGGTTACGGTTTTCCCCAAACTGCCAGATCAGAAAATCATCAAGACTCTGGACTAAAAATACAAATCCCCAGCTCATCCTCTGGAGATTCTGGTTCAATATACTGAGAATAACGCTAGACCCTAAATTTTAATAAGCGTCTTATGTGATTCTTTGTACACAAAGTAGCTGGGGAAATGGTACTGTACGCATTTCCGTTTGCAGCCCCAAGATGATTAAGAACATGCTATTAACCTCACAATAAGAGTTGATGATTTCAACACAGTATTAATTTATGGGAGTTTAATAAATGTGAGACAGGAGATGCAGGTTTGATGCCTAGGTAAGGAGGATCCCCTGGAGGAGGGCATGGCCACCCACTCCAGTATTCTTGCTGGGAAAATCCCATGGACAGAGGAGTCTTTATCATGCCATTCCCCTGTTTCTTACACACTGAATCTGTCTGTTTCTTACACATAGTAAAGCAAAATCCCACAACACCAGGAAGGGAAAGAGAAGAGTGACCCTTGTATGTCTCCTATCCTTGGCTCATAGTAGGGGCTTAAGTAATATTTGCTGAATACTTCTGAAAGTTTTAAAGAAATCTTTAGGTATTTTCTAGTAAAAGTAGTTTTGTTGTATGAATATAAAGCGGCAAGCTATAGTCCATGGGTTGCAAAGAGTTGGACACAACTGAAGTGACTGCTCATGCATACATACAAAGCAGTAATGGTAACAGTAAAGATAAGCGCTATCATTCACTGAACATTTACTCTCTTCTGAGCATTATGTTCATAGTTAATTCTATACAAACATACTACATTTATACACACACAGTATATAATTGACTCTTCACTATGTGCTGATATTAATCTTAGCACCTTAAATATTATTTCAATGGTGTCAGTACTATTTTTCCCTCATACAGAAAATGAAAACAAAGCCCAGAAAAAAATCTATATATACTATATTTTTAATGTTCTACAATTTGTACACATAAATATTGAGTCTGAACCTAGGTAATGTGACTTCAGAACTAACAACTCGAAACAAAACCTCTGCCCTATTAGTACAGTTGAGAAATGATATCACAAGGAATAAATATAAAGGCCTAGTGGTTAAAGGTAGATTCGTGCTTATATGACTTATGAATTCTTGCTCTCTTGAGAGTTTATAATTAATTCGGCAGATATCACTGCAAAATAAGGCATGCTGCAGTCCATGGGCTTGTAAAGAGTCAGATATAACTTAACAACTGAACAACAAAATCATATTATAGACTTTGTCCCAAGAAGATCTAGAAGAAACATATTAGTTATGAAAAAACAAAGAGACTAAATTTATATGGAAACTATGATTTGATATTGTGTATAAATTCACAAAATATAGAGACTGTAGCCCCCTGAAAGTTTTATTACAATAAAGTTAATTATATCCAATTTAAAGTAGAAAATATATCCATTGTTTTCAAGCATGTAAAAACAATTATTAGACTCATTGCCAAAATACTGAGTTATTGTCTTCAAAACTAAATGCACCTTTCTCTATTTCTTCCAGTATTTAGTATTGCATGGATGTTTAGGATAAACCTTATTTTGCTCTCTTTAGTTGTTAGCCCCTCTCATTATTTCTTTCTCTCCCTTCCCCATTCCATCCCAGTCTGGAGGCAGGGAAACTTCTTATACTTTAAATTAAAATATGTCTCTAGAGTCTGGATTCTCATGAAGTGTGGGCTACTTTTGAATAATTTTTCATGAATATATTGTACATATTAAATCTGCATACTAAATTGTTTCCCCTAATTGTATTCTGGTAGTCTTACTGTCAGAGAGGAGCTAGAAGGGAAGGTACTAACAGGATAGGAAGTGATGGTCAGCTCCTCCACCAGACAAAAAACCACATAGTAAGAGCACCCAGAGGTCCCACTCCGGATGGACTGATTCGGGGCTTACATTTTCTAGAGAGAGAGAGGATATTGGGGTGGGCAACTAAGTGACTTTCTTGTGCTTCTCTGTAGACTGTTCCACTCTGTCCTGGAAATATCTGTACAATGTTTGCTATTCTGAAGCCATTCTACCATTTTATAGATAGAGGACATTTTGTCTAGCTTCTGGACTTTCTATTAGTATTCCTATAGTTGTCTCTGACTTTACTCTCTTTTATGTATGTTTTTATTTTATTGAGAAGCTGAGAAAGTCTGTCAATTGTTTCAAGATAAATCTATCCTGCTGCTGCTGCTACTGCTGCTAAGTCACGTCAGTTGTGTCTGACTGTGCGACCCCATAGACAGCAGCCCACGAGGCTCCCCCGTCCCTGGGATTCTCCAGGCAAGAACACTGAAGTGGGTTGCCATTTCCTTCTCCAATGCATGAAAGTGAAAAGTGAAAGTGAAGTCGCTCAGTCGTGTCCGACTCTTAGCGACACCATGGACTGCAGCCTACCAGGCTCCTCCGTCCGTGAGATTTTCCAGGCAAGGAGTTCTTAAACCATTTGGTTTGGGGGGTTATTTCTAAGATATTAGTTCTACTCTGAGGTTGTTGTCCCTCTTGAGACCCTCCAAGATTATTTATTTAGTGTGAACCAGGGCCAGATGTGCTTCAGAATGCTGCCCCTGCCGTCTTTAGAACATCTGTATCATAGGGCACTCTGTTTCGGTCTGTCAAGTGGGATAAAAATAAATGTAGAAATGATTAAAGATTATAGAGCCAATGCCTGGTACTCATCTAAAGAGCATGCTAAATTATTTGATTTAATCTTCACAACAATCCTAACAGTAAAAAATTATAATTATTTCTGGTTTAATGATGAGAAAGCTGTGGCTTTGGGACTTTATGTAATCTACCTAGTAAGAAAGTAGGAGACACAGAGTCAAATTTAAACCTCAATTTTTGCCTAAATTCAAGAGCTGGACTCTAATTTACATGTGTAAGTGATGAGTTTGTATCCATACTGAACACTAACATAAGAAAAGACACACAGTAAAGAGAGTGCTTGTGTACTGCTTTGGCTAATCAAAAAATGCAAATAGTCTATAAAGTCCCCAAATAGTCAATTCTACCAATAACAGATGAAAAATTCTTGGGGGAAAATGTAAACTGTTTTGATAACACAGGTTATTTTTCAGTATTTTTATCTAAGAATCATCTGTTTATTTTTTATTAGGAATATATATCATAAGATGTTGTCAGGGGAGAAACACTTAGAACTCAAATCTTACTAAAAATCCCTAAACACCCAAAAGTCAACTTCAATATGTTCACCACCATTAGCATCTTATCATCAGAGAAAATATTCATAGGAGAGAGAAATATAGCATGATAACAGAGTTGTTTTTTTTTTTCCCCTTTAGAGATCAGAATTATGACAGCTCTCATTGCTCATGTTAGAAAAATCTAATTTCACAGCCAGTTTCAAATCCTGCTGTTTCAGCAGAGCTAACAGAGAATATCTTGTGAATGAGTGAAGTCAGCCCTTATTGTAAAGCAGTTGGGAAATCTGTGGTTTCAATATCCTTCATGGGCAACTTTTATCGATAATGTTATATATCTTAAAATAAATGGGATTTCTATGGTGCTGGGCCCCTAAAAGTAGTAAGATACTAGAAGTGACATACATACCTACAAAGGCTAATGCCTCTTGCCAGAGAGGCATTTAATTGAATGTCTCAATTAAAATATTGAGAAAGTAGGTATTCATACAGACAGCATGCAAATAGGGTGGACCAGGTAGATAGGAGCTGAAGTATACTAACATTTTATTTAAGAAGCCTGGAAATTGAAAATATAGCCTTTTACATTTAAAAATTGGGGAGCCTGAAACTTTCTTTTAAATTTCTTCATTCTGAACATAGCAAAATTTTGCAGTAAGTAGGTTTGTTTCCTTGCATTTCCAAGGAAAAAAAATTATCTTCATATTTGTATAAAATAAGAAATAAAATATATAGACTCCTTTACATTTTGCTCTTGAGTAACCTACAAGGAATGTGGACAAACAACATATCAAATTCTCAGTAACTGACAGGTTTGAGTGATAGGATTTCACTTTGACTACTGGCTTGCAAATATTGTTAAATTACATTCCTAATGAACATGGCTTAAAGATTTGTGATGTTGAAAAGTAACAGTGTCACGGTGGATAATATTCATAGGTTTATCAATGCTCAAACTAATATATATTTAAATCACACAAGCATAAACTATATTTAGTCTCTAAATATTTCTGTTATTTGTAATAAAGTTGACACACATATCTACTTTATAAACCTAAGAACTTAAAAACAAGCATTTTTATTACTAAATACTTATAAAATTTGGTTTTAATTTCCTAATACTAAAATTCTCCATTCTTTATTCATTTATCAGTAAATATATAAATAGTAAAATTTTAAGTCATAATTTTAACCTTGTCTAATGAGATCCAACCAGTCCATTCTGAAGGAGATCAGCCCTGGGATTTCTTTGGAAGGAATGATGCTAAAGCTGAAACTCCAGTACTTTGGCCACCTCATGCGAAGAGTTGACTCATTGGAAAAGACTCTGATGCTGGGAGGGATTGGGGGCAGGAGGAGAAGGGGATGACAGAGGATGAGATGGCTGGATGGCATCACTGACTCGATGGACGTGAGTCTGGGTGAACTCCGGGAGTTGGTGATGGACAGGGAGGCCTGGCGTGCTGCGATTCATGGGGTCACAAAGAGTTGGACACGACTGAGCCACTGAACTGAACTGAATGAGACAAGTGTCCCTATTATGACTCAACCAATATTATTTTCATTATAACACTAAAAATTATATTTAAGATAAATATTTCTAGAACATATAGAGGGGCAATATATAGAAATTAAAGTAGAACATGTAGAAGAACATGTAGAACAATATGTCAAAATGATATTTATGCATATATCCACATATGATTAAAACAGAGTAAACAACATCAGTCAATCAAGTATAGTGATCATTGGAGAGGATGTGGCACCAATTATCTTCATCTGTATTTTTCCCTACTATCTCTCCCAGTACCTTCCATATAGTGTAAGTTCAATATACATTTATCAAGTATTTACTGAACATTTTTTATCTTTCTAGAACTATGAAAAAGTTAATCTATTATTTCTTATATGCAGCACTACACTCTATTAATTTACATTCTAATGA
This sequence comes from Bos javanicus, assembly GCF_032452875.1. Taxonomy (NCBI): domain Eukaryota; kingdom Metazoa; phylum Chordata; class Mammalia; order Artiodactyla; family Bovidae; genus Bos; species Bos javanicus. Next base: position 14,329,609 of record NC_083875.1, on the reverse strand, counting down.
TATAAAGTTTTAAAATTAATTTTTTAAGTGCCACTGGAGCATGTATTCACCATCATTTGAATGGTTAAGTTCAGTTCAGTTGCTCAGTTGTGTCCGACTCTTTGTGACGCCATGGACTGTGGCACTCCAGGCCTTCCTGTCCAACACCAGCTCCTGGAGTTTACTCAAACTCATGTCCATACAATCGGTGATGCCATCCAACCATCTCATCCTCTGTCATCCCCTTCTCCTTCTGCCTTCAATCTTTCCCAGCATCAGGGTCTTTTCAAATGAGTCAGTTCTTCACTTCAGGCAGTCAAACTATTGGAGTTTCAGCTTCCACATCAGTTCTTCCAGTGAATATTCAGGACTGATTTCCATTAGGATGGACTGGTTGGATCTCCTTGCAGCCCATGGGACTGTCAAGAGTCTTCTCCAACACCACAGTTCAAAAGCATCAATTCTTCAGTGCTCAGCTTTCTTTACAGTCCAACTCTCACATCCATACATGACTACTGGAACAACCATAGCCTTGACTAGATGGACCTTTGTTGGCAATCTCAGTCAATTAACTCACTTTTGCACATTTTGTATATTCACCATAATAGAATAGACTAGAGATCACAAAACATATAGGCATACTCCTCCACACTGGGACCCCTGAGAATGATGAAAATTGCAGACTATCCCCCAGAAAAATGCAATGATCTATGTATACTTTATTTCATGCTAATTCAGAAATGCATCCTAAGGCTAATGGACTTCCAGTTAAAAAAAAAAAAATGATTGTAGAAAACTTCACACAGGACAGAGTATCTCATACTTAACTTGCCCTTTTACAACTAAAATTTTGACAAAACATGTAAAATAACTGTTTTTCAGATGTTTCACAGCAGACATCATAGTACTATAATCCTTGAGAGAAGAAATAATAAAAATGAGAATATAATTGTCCTAGCTTTCTGCCTAGACGGACAATATCTGCCTTTTCAGATATGTCACAGGCAGGAGAAACCAAAGCACTGCAGTCTTGTTGAATTGAGGAGACAGATGTTGAAGTCTGAGGTCAAAGTAGGTGGAATTTAGGAGTAAAGTACTAAAAGAAAAAGTTACATAAATAATACTTCAGAAATATGCATAGGATCCCTTGAATTTTTGGAGGACTCTTAGGCAGCACACATGTAGGATTTAATTCCACTAAGCCGTGCAAAAAAAGAAAAAAGTTTCTGGATGCCTGTAAATCTAAACAATTTATTAAGCTCATGCAAGCCACAAATGTTGAGTACAAACCACCACAGTACAGAGACCTTGTTGCATATTTGGGGCATAAAGCAGAGACCCAAGGAACGTCATGCCGTGGTAGTAGGGATAAACTAGCTCTACAGTTAAGACTACTATAAATCCACCTATTAAAAAAAAAATCTTGTAAATGATGCAATGACTAAATTGTCCTCCAGAATAAAGTCACATACTCTAAAAGGAAGAGAAAAAACTCCAGAAACACATCAACATATTGATTTCATTCTCCGTGTCTGAAATTTTCAATTTTAAATGTCTGCTACAAAATATGCTTAAAAATTATTTTTAAAATGTGATATTCATTAAAACAGTAAACTATTTTTATTTTATTCATTAAAGTAGTAAACTCTTTAATAGCAATTTTCTTATAATAATAAACAATTAAATTATAAAAATAAGGGCAAAAAGCAAAATATGAAAATTATATACCATGCAAACTACACATAAGACAGCTGCAATGGCTATATTACTATCAGAATGATCAAAGAGAAATTGATAAATTCTTTAATGAAAGAGTTTGCAAGTCACCAACAAGATATAACAATGCTAAAAATGCATATATTCAATAAGAGAGCTTCAAAAATAAATGAAAACTCAAAACAGGAAGTATATGTAAGCATATCCACAATTACAGGAGAATTTTAAACTCTCAAAATTGATTGAAAGATCAACCAAAAAGTTAGTAAGAATATACAAAATTTCCATAAGTCAAATAAATGGACGAGGCTGACATTTACATAATAACCAAGGGGTAATGGAGCTGGAGTAATTATATCCATCAGCCTTTGGTCAAGAGCTACCCAGATATGCAAATTCTTCAACAATTCCTGCCTTTTGTGCTTGAAGGCAAAGAGAGTTCCAGTAGCCCAGGAGGACAAACCCTTATTAAAGGTATGCTGGTGCCCTCAATTGGAAGTGAAAGCCCAGCAAAAGACTTCGGGGTGAGAAAATAATATATACAGCGAAAGGAGAAGACACTGGCAGTTTTAGAAATGGGATGAGGCAGAACCCAGATAGCCTCTGGGAAAGAAAGAAAGGTGCTTATGATGACCAACAGAAGAGGATTCAAGATCCACAAAGAACAGATTAAGTTGGGAAAACATGAGCATATTTGTTACAGATTAAGGGCAAATGTGTAGAATGTTTATAATGAGAGCTTGCAGATAATAGGAGAACAATTGTGACTCACAAAAACATTAAAATCTAAAGCACACAGAAAAATGTTATGATGGACTGAGACTGTGGAAGGAAAAATTTGAGAATGAAGTAGAAAGAAAAACTAGTGAATTATTGGGTATTTACAATGAAGCGCTGGCGGAGGGCATGGCAACCCTATCCAGTATTCTTGCCTAAAGAATCCCATGGTCAGAGGAGCCAGGCAGGCTACAGTTCAGGGGGGTCACAAAGAGTCGGATACAACTGAAGCAACTTAGTACACATGCACGATGAAGCACACATCATACCAGGAACTTTGGACGTATTAACATTGTCACTCCTTAATCTTTCAAGGTACGTAATAATAACATTCCCGTTTTCCAGATTAAAATTTTAAAATAAACAGAATACAAAGAGCTAAACTGAAGCACTCTGGTTGCAGAGTCAAAGGCTTAGCCTACATCCCTTCGTGAATTATTTTGTCTTATTACTTCAAATAGGATCTAATTCCTAAGGAGGAAGCCTTGGTGAGCCATCAGAGTAAATTGCTGTAGTGATGAGAGGGTCAAAGTCCTAGCAAGTAAGGACATCAGAGGAGCAGAAGGCCGACCTAAATTTCTCACAGTGGGGCAGTTACTTGGAAATAATAAATAGGAAAAATAAAATGAATGTGAGAATGGAGATAAAGTCTGAAAAATGGGGATTTTTACATTGAAGCATGCTTCATGAGCTTGAAGCCTGAGAGACTCAATAGCAAAAGAATGCTAACCTCATTTTAAATTTGAAGGACACATGGTTTGCAGGAGAAGGGTACCTTGGTATAGATTAAAATAATCTTAGTAAACAATGATCAATACTGCTTAAATGACAAAATCTAAAATATATGAACCAAGTGGAAAAGGCCTGGAAGAGTCCTCAGGTTCCACGTAAGTGACGGTGAGGCTTCCGTAAGCCCTTAAAACAGCTCTACCGCTCTGCACAGTAGTGTTTCTCATCACCTACTAAACCGCGTGGTCAGTCTCTCCTCCAAGCACAATTTGTTTAAGATTGTCCGACAAGACTGAAGCTACTCAGCAGCAGCAGCAACAGGAGGAGTGTAAGAGTAATACAGAAGCAGGTCCCTTGAATATTATGATCATAAGCATAATCTTTTTTTTTTTTTTGAGTGGTAGGGACTGCTCTGTACAGCACACTTAATTCTATCATTCTCACTCTTTGTGTCTTATTCTAAACCCCCTTTGCTGTGTTGATTCTTTGCATTGTGACTATAATTTGTTTATATGTGTTTTCACCTAATATGTCCTAAGGCTAACTGCAGTCTCTTTCTATCCAATTAGTTTGGATTTCCTAATGCAAGCTTAATTGCTTATTTGTATTTAATCCTTGCCTTCCCCTTTCCTATTGCTATGGAACAGCCACGCTAGGAAAATGGCCTTTCCTAAATATTTGTCTGCTCACCATCAATGCCTCTTACCATGTATAAACTGACAGGGCACTCAAAATGGATATGTGCCAATTTCATTCTTGGAATATCTCACATAGCAGTTACATAGAATAACATATACTATATATTTAAATTATTAATACTATTTTTTAGTGCATAAACATGAGCATGTGACTACTAAGAAAACTATAAATTTAGAGAAAAATAATTTATTGACATCCATAATGTGAAAAGGGATATGAAATGGAAAAACACTAATTTATAATACTTTTTCAACTTCTAGGAATAAAATTGATTAGGAGAGTCAATGTAACACATAATTACAAGTAACATTCAGCTACAGGGAAAGAGTACACCAAAGTGAGATTAATGGTAAGGATTTTAAACTGCTAAAGTGGGAAGTAAACACGCTTGCACAAACACACACACACCTGTTTTTGAAAGTTCCAAAAGAGAAAAATATTAAGCACTAATACTAAACAGTTTAAAGTTTCATGTAAGGTTTAATTTTATATATATATAACAAAATAATAGAAAAATATATTAAGCACTGATTCTAAACATTTTTAAATTCAGTTTTAATTATGTATAAGCACCAATATGAATGAATAATGTAATACTTGGAAACTACATGCATTATGGATAATTTTGAAATGTATAAGCATGAGTCCTTCTGGATATATCAAATTGTTAATCACAATTTTGAAAAAAAGTATGATTAATGGAAGTTGTAACAGGAAAAGGTATATGGAAACATAGAATTCAGGATTCCTAAAAATAGAGGAAACACAAATCTAAAGAAAAAGTTATTGTTTACAAGTATTTTGTTTTAAAGAAATGTTTGCAGACTACATAGATCAATTGTATCCATTATAGATCTTTTTAGTGATAATGTATGGGATGGGAAAGAAAACAATAATTAACTAACAATAATTCAAATAAAGGATACTTGTCTAAATAACTAAAGATATCAAAGGATAAAGTACCAAATGGATTCTCAGGGTTCTTAGGGTTCGCAATACAATCCTTTAAAACAATTAGAACTATAGAACATGTAACTCTGACGTTCAGTTCAGTCGCTCAGTCATGTCCGACTCTGTGACCCCATGGACTGCAGCATGTCAGGCCTCCCTGTCCATCACCAACTCCCGGAGCTTACTCAAACTCATGTCCATTGAGTGGTGATGCCATCCAACCATCTCATCCTCTGTCGTTCCCTTCTCCTCCTGCCCTCAATCTTTCCCAGCATCAGGGTCTTTTCTAGTGAGTCAGTTCGTCACATCAGGTGGCCAAAATATTGTTCTGATGGCCAAACTCTGATGTTCAACTTTAGTTAAAAAGTATTTTTTAATGTAATTGACCCATTGTACTAGGTAATACAGTACTTGCTAGTGACTCAGTCCATTTTTTTTTCCTTCCAGTAAATAAATTTATATTTTGGTATTAACATTTAGTCATCTATTGTACCATTTTATTCACATACACATATCAGCTTGGCTCTACAAAAATACTGAGGTTATGACACTAATAACATTAATAGGAGGTTTGGAAATCCATTCCAAAGCTAGGAGTGTCCTGGAAATCATCTTTTCTGGGTCATAGATTCCACAATTCAATGTGAGGCTAATATTAAGGGACCTCCACAAAATATGTCTATTGGCTGTATCTTTTTTGCTTAGAAATACCAAAGATCAAAGATGACTTACTATAGTGGGTTAATTGTGTCTTGCCAAGAGATATGCTGAAGTCATAACTTCTAAGGCCTGTGAAAAAGATCAGATCATATTTAGAAAAGGGCTCTTCACTCATGCAATCAAGTTAAGATGTCATACTGGATTACAGTGGGCTCCAAATGCAAGGACAGGTGTCCTTATAGGAGATACAGAGACACAAATGCAGAAGGATGATAGCTATTTTAAGGCAGACAGAAACTGGAGAGATGCAGTTACAAGGAAAAGATTGCCAACTACCACAAGCCAGGAAGGAGGAAAGTGGTATCTTTCCAAGAGAATTTAGCAGAAGCATGGCTGTGTTGACACCTTTGTTTTGAACTTCTGGCCCTCAGAACTGTGGGAGAATACATTTCTGTATTTTTAAAAACTAAGTTGTGAGAATTTGTTATGGCAATCCGAGGAAACTAATACGTACTTGCGACAAACATCTTTGTATTTCTTTGTGTTTTCACCAAAGAATCACATTAGGTCAGAACTTCACTGGTCTTTTGATGTGAGGGAGAAAATACATCATCTTCTTAGATATTTAGCATCTTAGAAAGGATATGAGCCTGGAGTTTGACAGACTTAAATTTGGTAAATCTGAGATCAATGACAACTTGAGCACTGTGTCATTTTTTGACCTTTGACAACATGATGCCTCCATTTTTTTTTTTAAAGGAGGGGTCAATAAATTGTACTTTATAAGCTTGAAATATTCTTCTTTATAACAGATAATGTATGGCATATAAGTAGCTCTTATCTCTTAAAGTGGCTTTGATTTTAATAGGTTACCTTCTCTTTTAGAATAAACAGGGATATATGGCAACAAGGAACATTTCCACATTGATTTCCAGGATAAAATTGACAGCCAAAATCATTCCAGGATTATTTTCTTATTCTCTATGCCCTGTGACAGCTCAATTTGAGGTTCATTTGAGGACTCTGATTCTTATCTTTCATTATTGAAGAAAATGGGACCCTTTAATTATTTTAGTAACTCATTCTCATTTGGCCATCCTGTAGTATTTGTATACGAATCAATATGCCTCTAAGTTCTAAAAAGAAATATAAATTAGATGTGGCAGTGATTGTCACCTATAGATTTAAAATATACAACATGAACTTTCCAATTATCATGGCAACACTGTGAAAAGTCTCAAAATGAGAATTCAAAAAAGGCCTAAGAAGAAAGTTATATATGTATATTAATTGTAATCTGGGAATAATTTTTATAATCTTACTTTGTTGAAGACTTAATTATCTGACAGCAGTTCTGTTAAATGTAACTAATATAAGTAGCCCAGACTAACCTTGTGTGTGTGTGTGTGCACCTGTGTGAATGGACACAGTATTTGAGAAAATCCTACTCATGCTTTCCCCACATTAACCCATTAGAGGCCAGATAAATAGAGTAGATTGAAGCAACAGAAGTACTTTATTATAAATGTTTTACAATTAGTTCATTATAAAGGTGAGAAGAGAAGAAATGGAAAGAATTTGATAACAATTAAAATAAATTTAACCTACATGGAAAAGGTGTGTGCATACTTTGAACACTGCTTTTATAATATTCATGCAACATAAGTGTAAACATGTGTTATCAATTATTAATAAACTTCTCTAAAATGGATCTTTATTAATATAACAATAATAATAGTAAAGAATGTTGTGTATCCTTTACACATAGATGAGAGCACAATTCATAAGTATAAAACTCAAATAATTTTCACAAAGTAAACATACTTATGGAACCAGCAATAAGGTAATGACATAGATTTTACCAGCACCGTAAAATCCCCGTAACTTTTTTCTTTCAGTACACCTCTGTGGAAGGTAATTACTCTCTTGCCTTCCGCCAGTTTTCAAAGATGAATATAATCCCATATAAATGGAATCATACAGGATGTAGCCTATGGTGTCTAGCTCCCTTGGTCCAGCTGTACATTTGTGGGATTCATCTTGATTGCTGATTTGGAAATAGTTTGTTCGTTATTAATAATTTATAACATTCTGTCATTTAAATGCAATGCTATTCATACGATTGTTTCTGGGTTTCCAATTCTTGGCCATAGTGAATAGTGCTATATGAACATTATTAGTGAACGTGCTGCGCTAAGTTGCTTCAGTTGTGTCCAACTCTTTGGACCCCATGGACTTAGCCTGTCACACTCCTCTGTCCATGAGATTCTTCTCCAGGCAAGAATCCTGGCATGGGTTACCATGCCCTTCTCCAGAGGATCTTCCTGACCCAGGGATAGAACCTGTGTCTCCTGTGGCTCTTGCATTGCAGGCAAATTCTTTACTGCTGAGCCACTAGGGAAGCTTACTAGTGAGTATGCATAGGTAATTTTCACTAGGAAATGTCTAGGTGTCTGATTTTAACACAACTACTCATTTCCTTTGGCTTTTTTGTGTTCTTATATTTAACATGTGCATCTAGTAATGAATTTATAGGTAAGTTTTAAAGATGTCTGAAAATCTGAGTCTTTGAATTTTTATTTCATTTACACTAATAGGATTCCTTTCATATTCAGCTTTATCCTACAAGTTTATATTTCATTTAAATAGTTTTTCCCTCATTCTTTCTTCTTGTAGATGATTCGACTTTAAAAGTATGTGCTACATCTATTTAGCCTGATAATTTACATTTTTTAGTATCTATTATGGTTTTTTTCAAGTGTGGAAACTATAGCCTATGTCCAGGCTCAGGAAGGAGAAGAGATACGGTTTCTTGATGAAAAGTAGTCTCTGCCACAATAGTGAAGATGAACAGCTCACAGACTGCTAAGCAAAGCTTGAAAACACAATGTGGGACTTCCCAGCCACACAAAATTCTAAACTATACATATCCAAACTTATATTAAATTCTAGAATAATTATGAGTTGAGTCACAGTGGCTGAAAAGAGAATCCATACATGACATTTGTATTATTTATTTCATATTCAAAAGTATGTTTTATAAATAAAAAGTGATGATATTCTGATTATAAAAGTATTGACATTCATTTTAGAAGCATGGGTATTACACAAGGTAATTTTAAAAATCCTCCTTCATTTCACAGTATGATATACCATTGCTAATATTCTTTACTATTATGCATTTTTATTCACATTGTATATACTGTTTATGTTTTACAATATTATAATTGGCATAGTAAAAGGCATCAAGCTGAACCATAAGAAAATGTTGATATTCAGCACTTTTGAATTATAAACATGGCTATTTCATATAGCTTAAGGTCACAAACAGTAAAAACTAAAGTGTAAAATGTATTTATCAGTCAGAAAATTAATCTATTCATACTTGCCTCTATAATGTTGTAATTAAAACATGAGGTAGAATAATTAAATTAATATTTGTTAATTCATATTCTTTTATAAACAAGGTTTCTGAGATCATTCTATATTTGTTTTCAACAATATGAATGAAGGAATTAATTGATAAACATGCATCAATTAATCTCTTTAAATTACTAAATGTAAAGAAAAAATATATTTATTGTGAAGATAATTGGAAAACAACACTTGGGTGGGAAGGCCAACTAGAGATAAGAATTTATATATATATGTCAAAGCTTTTTAAAACTTAAAAATAGCATTTTTACTGGAACATAGTGAATAAGCCTTCAAAAAAACTGCTATTTTACAGATAATGATATTTGTGTGTAATGAACATGTCGAAATGTGAAGGGTATGATAGATGAGCTAATTCTATGTCATTAAAATTGTTGCTTCACCCAAAAGTTAATGATCTTCAAACTTGACAAAGGTAGTAGCTATTTCATTAAGTACTTAATGTTTTCCTAATTTTATGGAATATAGTAGGATAATATAAATTATTTTCTCCTCTGAGATAAAACGTGCAGCAAATTATTACCTTAAACAACCTTAATATATTAATTTAGTATCAGTTACTGAAAGACACAATTCACTGAATTAATACTATTTCACTTAACAAGAGTCTCAATGCTTCAACAAGAATTAGACTTTATTGAAATTTTATTAAGCTTCCTTTTCTTTCTTAAGTTTCTGTTTAATGTACTGATCTTGCTTGGTTGTTTCTGCAAAGTCCTCATTCTATCATTTCCTGTTCTGAAAAATTATAGTTTTAAAATGACAGCAACAAAACAAAACAAACATCTGGCAAAACTTGAGGTTGTGTGTTTTTATCATAAGTATTTTTGTATTTTAGCTATAAAAAAAATACATGAGTGTGCACATATATAATGACTTGATAATATAATTCAGAGATTTTAGAGAACTAATACAGTCCAACCTTTCAGTTAACAGATGAAAATATTATATATCACAGAGCTCCAATGACCTGGTCTATTACTATTTCTTTGTGACTAGTTTTCCCTGTCATGTTGGCTTCTCTATTCTAGAAATTTATTGACTTAGGTTTCTTTGTGTTTTCAGTTCTCTGCTGGGCACAGTTTTTAAAATTATTTTTTAGTGGATTATCCAGTTGGCATTGTTAGTTGAGGAATGATGGTCCCTTATATCTTTCTACAACTGACCCCAAAATGGAAGCCTTAGTCACATTATATTTTTGTTTTCATCACAAGGGTTAATCTGATACCAACTATTTGATCCTATTCAGAAACAAACGTTGTTGTTAACTTATTAAATGGATTTTTCCTTCTAATATAAACTTTGTTTACATTTAAATACCACACGGTAACTTTACTTCTTTATGAACATCACTTATTGCTATAATGGATAACCTTTGTCTTCCATACAGTCTAGCGATTTTATTGTCCTTTTACTTAGATTTCACTGCATCTTAAGTTACTCTTTCAGTATCCTATAATTTTGCCTTTTCATACTGTTCAGAGGTTCTCAAGGCAAGAATATTGAAGTGATTTGCCATTCCCTTCTCCAGTGGACCACATTCTGTCAGACCTCTCCACCATGACCTATCTGTCTTGGGTGGCCCCACAGGGCATGGCTTAGTTTCACTGAGTTAGACAAGGCTGTGGTCCATGTGTTCAGACTGACTACTTTTCTGTGATTATGATTTCAGTGTGTCTGCCCTCTGATGCCCTCTTGCAACACCTACCATCTTACTTGGGTTTCTCTTACCTTGGATGCTGTGGAAAATTCTGAAAGAGATGGGAATACCAGACCACTGAACTGCCTCTTGAGAAACCTATATGCAGGTCAGGAAGCAACAGTTAGAACTGGACATGGAACAACAGACTGGTTCCAAATAGGAAAAGGAGTACATCAAGGCTATATATTGTGACACTGCTTATTTAACTTATATGCAGAGTACATCATGAGAAACTCTGGGCTGGAAGAAGCACAAGCTAGAATCAAGATTGCCGGGAGAAATATCAATAACCTCAGATATGCAGATGACACCACCCTTATGGCAGAAAGTGAAGAGGAGCTAGAGAGCCTCTTGATGAAAGTGAAAGAGGAGAGCGAAAAGGTTGGCTTAAAGCTCAACATTCAGAAAACGAAGATCATGGCATCTGGTCCCATCACTTCATGGGAAGTAGATGGGGAAACAGTGGAAGCAATGTCACTGCAGATCGTGACTGCAGCCATGAAATTAGAAGACGCTTACTTCTTGGAAGGAAAGTTATGACCAACCTATGTAGCATATTCAAGAGCAGAGACATTACTTTGCCAACAAAGGTCCGTCTATTCAAGGCTATGGTTTTTCCAGTGGTCATGTATGGATGTGAGAGTTGGGCTGTGAAGAAAGCTGAGTGCCGAAGAATTGATGCTTTTGAACTGTGGTGTTGGAGAAGACTCTTGAGAGTCCCTTGGACTGCAAGGAGATCCAACCAGTCCATCCTAAAGAAGATCAGTCCTGGGTGTTCATTGGAAGGACTAATGCTGAAGCTGAAACTCAAATACTTTGGCCACCTCATGTGAAGAGTTGACTCACTGGAAAAGACTCTGATGCTGGGAGAGATTGGGGGCAGGAGGAGAAGGGGATGACAGAGGATGAGATGGCTGGATGGCATCACCGACTTCTTGGGCATGAGTTTGAGTGAACTCCGGGAGTTGGTGATGGAAAGGGAGGCCTGGCCTGCTGAGGTTCATGGAGTCACAAAGAGTCGGACACAACTGAGCAACTGAACTGAATTAAGTTACTCTTGTATGTACAATTTAAAGTCCTCCATTTGATTTCTTGTTATTCCAGAAGGACTTCTTAGTTGTATAATGATCTTCTTTTTCTTATGCCAAGTACTTAAACTCTCATAATCTAGACTGAATATTTTATCTTTGATATTATACATAGATTAAATCATTATCCCTGTTTCTTTACTCCTTTCCAGGCCCTTTGCCTTTTATGACTTGTGGTATGTTTCATAGACATACAGTGTACTCTGAACCACGTGATATATTTGGTCAATGGACTTGATTCTTCAAATAGTATATTAGTAAGCATGATGTCATGAATGGGTTGGAGATTTGCTTGCACATTTGTGTTTGTTCTCTTTTGCTTCTGCCTTTGCTATGAAATAAGCACACTTTGGCTAGCCTGCTAGTCCAGAGAGAGTAGAGGAGACATCGGGAGCCAACCAGTACTGAACCCTGAATTACCTAGCCAATGCCAATTTATATCAGCAAAACCACTCTTAGGGATCTGAAGAAAACTGATATATACATGATTACTATTTTTTGCCACTGCTTAGGTCTGTGTGTATGATTGGTAGGAAACACTGATTGATACACTGATCATATATACAAACTGAATTAATTCATGTTCTTGTTATTTTCAACTATAGCACAGGGACAGCCAAATATAAATTTTCTATTTTCTGTGATGATTTAATTCAACATTTGGTTCTCACTATTTGTACTGATGACTTCCTCTCTTTTCTTGCCTCATTTCCTTTTCAAGAAGAATTTATCTTTCAGTGTTGTTGTATTCCCTTTTTCCTTTTTCCCTCCGTTTTGCTAAAGAAGGTAATTGTGTCAAAAATTACCTCATTTTGGTTGACTGTCCCACTATTGTGAGAACTGTGTTAGCGTCTCCATAGAATTATAGTTAAATGTTAAAGAGTGCATACTTTGTTTATTGTAATGTAGTCTGAGGGGAAGGAAAGATCAGCTAAAGCAATGATCAGTTTTGGTTGGTAGACCTACTATGTATTCTTTAAGCTCTGATATTATTAAATGGGCCATATAGGATGTATTCCATCTAATAAAAGTATTTTTTATTCTAATTTTAGGGAAGCCCATTAGACTTTAAAGCTTGAGAACAAGTCATCTTTGGCTACTTTTCCCTGAATTTTAAATGTCTTTTGTACATCAGCATTCATTCTTCACTCAAACTCAAAACAAGAACATGAAATTAATAAGTGGGTCTTTGACTTTGTTTACCTTGGAGGAGAGGAGCCTGGGAAAGGGGAGTTTGAATGTCCCTAAATTTCTACTTCCTTTTAAGACAGTCTCCAATTTTCTTTTTGTTCTTCCAATGGTTCATGTTGCTTAGGTTTCTTTATTGCTGGGGATAGTCTGCAAGTTTCCCTTGTACTTATTATTGTTCTAAATAGCATTAACTTAAAGAATCAATTCTATGATAATTGTTAGAGAAATCTACTCTTTGTATTTTTATTGTTTTCATAGTGAACTGCTTTCCTTCTCTGCTAATTTTAGGAAACTGTTGTATAAGATTATGCCTTTTTCTTGCTTTCTGTTGTTTAAGATTTGCTGGCTTTTATTAATTTGTTTGTGTTTAGTTACTGTAAAACAAGATGCTACTATTGGACTTCACTGTATCACCTTGAATTTCTGCATACTACTTAGGATTTTCAATTGTTTTTGCAATTAAAACTGAAATTAAAGCTTTCTATCATATTTAATGATTTATATGTTCATTCACCAACATTTCCAATTAAGGCTCTAGTATTAAGTTTGGAATATAAGTCTTTCAACTGTTGGCTTATTTGATACACAGTATATATGTCAATTTTCATGAGTCTTTCATTCCAAATGATTTTTTGCCTTGTCTTTCTTTTTACTTACTATGTTAACAGATATTTTATCTTTGTAAGGTAAGAATGCTTCGCTAAAGTCATTTTTATAAATGGGGAATACTTTTAACATGCTCAGTGTCTTTTCTGTGGCAGCAGGTCAAATTAGGACTACACATATTTGTGTTTCATTTTCTATAGCTCTTAAGTTTTGTGTCCTTTACAACTGAAACTATATTCCATTCTCTCTATAACTTTTTTTTTAAATCTGTCTTAGTATGCATTCTTTTCTGTTTTCTCTGCTGAATTCTAGTTAAAATAGGTGGTTACTTTTTCAGACCAAAGGTCTCAAATCTCCAGAACAGTGCATTAGAAAGCTTCAGAAGCATAGTTAATTGAATAATTGAACCAACTGTACTAATTGCTAAACCCCAGTATTTGTACCTGTTGAAAATTCTCACAAGTGCACATTAGATGGAAAATGCAAGCTCTGCATAGATACAAAAGGCATCTCCAGTCCCTGATGTATTTTTGATTCTCTACAGCAAGAACATAAGGGAATTTGTAAATAATCTTCTTAAATTAATTGATTTATTAACAACATATACTGCTCTCTTTCAAACAATGAACAACTATGAATGCTATACTGGGAATCACAATCATACTAAAACATAATTTAGTAACAAACACTTTAGGCTTTTCTTACCTACAAAAATACTCAAGTAGACTTTATACCAGATGTTAAGTCTGTTGCCAAACTATACACATTCAAGAAAATAAAATCTTTAAAATAACTGTAAAGAGAAAAGAATGCTAAGTGGGGCTGTGTGTTAGTGTTCAGTTGTGCCCCACTCTTTGCAACCTCATGGACAGCAGCCCACCAGGCTCCTCTGTCCACTGGATTTTCCAAGCCTGGATACTGGAGTGGTTTGCCATTTCCTTCTCCAAGTGGGGGTAAATTATATAACAGAATTAATACTGACCACTCAATATTCTCATTATAGTGATTTAATTAATATTATTAAGGGAAAAATAAGAAGTGTGATACATTTTTAATATTTAAAATTTGTATTCAACTATTATTATTTTTATGTTTGTATTAACCTAAAATCATATTCCAGTTGATCAATAAAAGTGAAATATGACTGGAGACGTATAAAAGAGAACATATTTGTAATGTTACCAAAATGCCATGGATAGAGTAAATCTTCAAATTTCCCAAAAGATAATATGACAAATAGCTCCAGATATTTAATGAGACCACACTAATACTGTTGTTTCTCCAGAAATGCAAAGATTAATATAATAGTGTGGCAAAACTAATATTTTATTTTTAGAAGATTGCATATAATTGAGTTGATGAGCTATTTGTTCAGTTTCAAAGCACATTCTTATACTTCAGTTTGGTTACTGTGGCTGAGACTAAAAAAACATTTCTGCTTAGTCAACTGACATCCTGTGAGGTAAGTCATTAAATATAGTACCCTTAATTTTATACACTACTAAAAAAGAATATTTCACGGTCTACCTGGAAAACCAATGTGGTCCTTTGGTATATTAGGATTCTAATTTGCAGAAACTCTATTTATGAGGAGAGACAACAGAAGAAAGAGGATGTGACATGTCAACTGAATATGAGTCTTAGAAACGCATTGTGGACTCAAAGGGAGCAAGCGATGAAACTGCTTCATGATGTGATCTTCCTCTCTTTTGTCCATTCCCCTTTGAAACTACTCATCCTCACAAAGAGGACGTAACTCTTACATGTCTAAAGTCAAATAAGAAGTAGAGATTGCATACTGAGCAATTGTTAGATATGAGGAGGAGGCAAGGTTTTTAACAGATATGTGGAAATAGAAAAGAACTGAGCATTCACTTTTTAAAAAATCTGTTTTCTTTTCATTTTTCTGGCCAGACCTCACAGTAAGCAAGATCTGTGACATGCAGGATCTTGGTTCCCCAACTAGTGATAGAACTTGCACCTGCTGCAATGAAAGCACAGCATCTTAACCACTGAAGTCCAAGGGAAGTTCAGCATTCATGGTTGTAACTGTTATCTTTGGAGGGAAAGGTGGTTTCTATCATCCATGTTCCTCTTAAAGGAGTGTATAAAGGTCAGCAACCATCGGAATGCACAAGCCTGAAAATACAGGTGTAACACCATGTTTTCTAATAGCATTCCTTCTTTTCCCTGTAGATTTTACCATTTATTAAAATGGAAAAAAAATATCCTTTAAACACACTCACACACAGAAAGAGTTAATATAGTTTTTAGAAGTGATGAAATCATTCCTCAGCAACTCATTTACTGAAAATACCCTGTAGTGACTTTATTAGCCTATATTGTCCCTGGTTATCAATCCATTTGTTTCTGTGCAATAAGAAGCCTTGCAAAACTCAAAATACTAAATTGTTTATTTCTAATTTCTACAATTTAAAAAAGTTCTATCATTCTATCTCAACATGGGTCTGCTTTGTCCTTTTTAGCAAGGTC
This sequence comes from Bos javanicus, assembly GCF_032452875.1. Lineage (NCBI taxonomy): Eukaryota > Metazoa > Chordata > Mammalia > Artiodactyla > Bovidae > Bos > Bos javanicus. The sequence goes on along the minus strand of NC_083875.1, from coordinate 14,313,583 downwards.
CCCCTTAGACACTATCAAAAATTATCATACTTAAATGACTGTCTTTATTTTTTCCTTCATCTGGCATTATACAAGAAAAAAAAAAAGTCTAGTGGAAAAGAGTGTAACAAAATTAAAGTATGTATTTCTACTAAAACTTTTTCTTTTTTTAATCACAGGTCACCAAGTAAAGGAGTGAGAGAAAAAGTCTTCAAGTCCACTCTTCCCACAAGGCATTTTTTGAGAACTCTTTTTATGCCAGACACCATGTTAGACTGTTTTGTCAAAATAAATGAGATATACTTCTTTTGTCTGATAACTGTAATTTAGATAGGAATCTACTCTGCTAGCAAATACAACAATGCTACTGCTATATTAACAATGAAGACATTTAATGAGACAAGAGTAAAGCCAGCTCAGAACTTGAGATAAAACTAATTACCAAAAAAAGATCTGATAACATTTTTAGTAGTTTAAAATGATTAAGTAGTTAGGCAGGAGATGATTAATGGAGACTGAAAGTAAGTCTTCCCAAACTAGAATTCTGTTTGGTCATTCACAAGCTGTAAAATAATGGATATATTACTTACTCTCTTTAAGCATATTTCTCTGGCTATGAATTCAAAGTGATTATGGAACCATTTTTTTTTTTTTGTACTTTTATAAATATCAACTTCTTCTTGCCACAATTTGAAACTGAAAACTGATGGTATCTTTATATCTTTTCAACTTTATATCTTTCCAACTAAATGACAGGCAAACGCCACTCTTAATTATTGCTATGATATTTCTTGACATTTTTTTTTCCTAAGTTGCAGTTCTGCAACTTGTTCTCCAACTAAATGCTTCCTCTGTACTAGAAATACCACATGACAAACCGTCTCTTTATTTTGGCAACACAGTGACACAGCACTGTACCTGAAATTTTGTATTAACAAAGAAATAAACTTGCCTATTATTAAACTATCACGACTGTCATATTCTGGGCTTTCCTTGGTTAAAACTGTGTCAGGGAGAGAGAGCATGTTTCTTGTGTGAGGGAAGAAAAGCTCTCCACCTTCAATCTTAAAAAAAGAAAAAAAACAACTGTGAAAAATTATCAGAGTATAAAAATGATGCATCTCAAAGACCTTCTGTTCAAAGAGAAAATCCATACTATCACTTAGGTCTATGATGAAATTGGGTCTCTTTTTCCTTTCTGGGTCAAAATAAATTTTGATTTTCAAAAATATTTTACTGAATGAAACAAACAGACAGCAAGGAAATGACATTAGTCAAATGTTCACTCTTTCATATTCCATCTGGTCTCTAATCTTTTGTTTGAGGTGGGAATCTTTCATGTCTAACCAGTCCAGAATTTTGTGTTTGGCCAGTTTACTCAGAGATGAGGACAAAGACAATGTCTTGTCTTTTTATCTTTGTCTTGTCTTTGTCAATTTGCTACAGAGTGACCTCAGATTTGTTATTTGCTACAAATTGGCCTCTGATATTATACTTTAGGGGCCAGGGATTGAACACTAGCTCAGGAGTGTTTCTCAAATGTTTTACTGTTTATTTAGGTTGGAAATTACAGGCATATGATGGCATCTAAACACACACATGATGACATCTAAACACACACACACACACATCTTTATTTACATTTTTCCAGATGCTTATTTGCATTTTCCTTAATCTACTATAAAAAAGAAAGTAAAGTTTTCAATGAGAAATTTGGAAATTTTGACATGACATGTCAATATTTATATATTATATCTTAATTTCAGATATTTAGATATTGAGAATTCAAATTATCCACAGGAAAGAGGCAAATTTTCATTCTACTAGAGCTCAGAGACTTTAGCACACATGATCTAAAAACAAAAGCAAAAATCAGGCAGTCTGTTTTCCTTTCCAGGAGAGAACAAGGTGGTACCCAGAGTATCCGATACGACACAGATTTATTTCCCAAAAATATTCCATAGCAACTGGACAATCTAAATTAGAAAAATCAATATAAATTTAAATTACCTGACCTGTGCTGCAAAGATTAAATATTCTTTTCTCATATATATATATATATATATATATATATATATTTACTGGGTAAGAAATAAACAAGAAAATTATCATCATAATGTCATGAAGCTAATGGTATATTTTAGAGTTAACAGACAAATCACTACATGCTAGGGTAGAAAGACCACAGAGTATTAAAGTAGCATATAGAAAGTACAGGCTATAAAAGTAAAGGACACTACTATTTCAGACAGTAGAAATCTATACGTAATGGGACAGACTTTAAAGAAAGTGTGATGCAGTTAGAGATGTAAAGAACATTTAGTATGATTCCATTTTGTAAATGAGATAGTACTTAGAGGTAAACAGAAAAGATAAATTGAGTAGAGAACATCTTATAGGATATCATTAGAATCTGGGGCTTTTACCTTAGCACATTAGGGGATCATTTCAAAGGTTATATAGAAGAGAGTGACATGGTTATATTTGCAATTACAAAGGTCATTCTGATCTCAGTGTCAAGTGTGTGTTAGAGGGAAGTAAAACTAGAGATAGTGGGATTGTTTAGAAAGCTGTTGTTAGTCCAGGGACATAAATGGTTTTCTGTTTTAAGATATATATGTGGGCAATGAATAAGTGGGCCTTTGTAATTTATTGATATGATTTATGATAGAAAAACCTATATGAATGAAAGTAACATAAAGATGGTAATCACAGAAGAACTTCTGAAAAGGGAAATTCCACTCACTTTTGTAATTGTGATTCATAAAGATTGTAAAACATACAATTGCACCTGGTAAAAGTTGCTAGATTTGTGGGTTTGAACATCAGTACAAATATTATAGTTGATGTTTACAGCTTGATTAGAGGTCATCAGGGTATAGATAATTGCTGAGTGATTCTATCCAGGAAATGTAAGATGGAAATAAAGCTTGAAAAGAACTGTGAAGATCAATATTTAAAACAGGTGTTTAGGAAATGAAGCCCAGAAAAGGGAACTGGGAAAGGAGAAATAAGAAACATGGACTGATAGCCAGAATTACATAATTAGTTATGCCAGATAACTAATTCTGAAGAAGTGGTAAAGAGTTAAAATTGCTAGACAGATCAGGTAGGAGTAGTACAGAGAGAAGTTAATTCAATGTACCAATCAACAGGACACTGATGTCTTACAGCAATGTGAGTTAAGTACAATAAATCAGACTCTATTCATTTCAGTGGAGGTAAGTGAGTATTTACAGCAAATTTAAACAGTTTTTTTAATGATGGTTGTGAAGAAAAGGAGTTAGTACAGTAGTTGTTGTCAACTACAAATTGACACTTACCAAGAGCATTGCCAATGACTGAACAACAAAGGCATTTGCCATCTGCCTCTATGGAGACTGAACCCCATGCTGCCATGGCTGTTGACCTTCAATAACCCCTGAGGGACTTCAGGGTGGAGTGAGGCACTCTGTGCTCCAGGGAATCTGGTGGGACAGGTCTTTAGATAGTTGGATGTTTCTAGGAACAGATGTTATGATCTCAATCCTTGCGTCTCCTCTATCTAGAGAAGCACTAAATCCCTTCATGGTGACGTCAGATCCTCATAACAAAAAACCTTTTGTAAATTGAGTGCTTCATGGTATTGAACTCCCCCTTCACCAAAACTTTATATATTGACCTTCCCCCACTGCCACTTTGGAGCAGTCTCTCAGAGCTGAGATGCTGCCTCCCGGTCTGCAGTCCTCATTTTGCCCCAAATAAAACTTAACTCACAAACCTCAAGTTGTACATCTTTTTAAATTGACATTGTGAACAGCAGGGTGTTTAAAGAAGAATTCACTTAAGGTAGAGTTAGGTCAGTTCAATTCAGTTGCTCAGTTGTATCAGACTTTTTGCGACCATCCGCCAGGCCCCCCTGTCCATCACCAACTCCCGGAGTTTACTCAAACTCATATCCATCAAGTCGGTGGTGCCATCCAACCATCTCATCCTCTGTCGTCCCTTCTCCTCCTGCCCTCAATCTTTCCCAGCATCAGGGTCTTTTCAAATGAGTCAGCTCTTCACATCACGTGGCCAAAGAACTGGAGTTTCAGCTTCAGCATCAGTCCTTCCGATGATTTTTCAGGACTGATTTCCTTGAGGATTGATTGGTTTGATCTTGAAGTCCAAAGGGCTCTTAAGAGTCTTCTCCAACACCACAGTTCAAAAGCATCAATTATTTGGCACTCAGCTTTCTTTATAGTCCAACTCTCACATCCATACATGACTATTGGAAAAACCATAGCTTTGACTAGATGGACCTTTGTTGGCAAAGTAATGTCTCCACTTTTTAATATGCTGTCTATGTTGGTCGTAACTTTTCTTCCAAGAAGTAAGCATCTTTTAATTTCATGGCTGCAGTCACCATCTTCAGTGATTTTGGAGCCCAGGAAAATAAAGTCTGTCACTGTAGAGAGAGTTGAGTGTGTTTAGATGATCACAGGAGACATCTCCCAGAGAGGGCATACTATACAGGAGGAAGAGTGAGGTCCAGAGGGTGGTCTTATCCAGTGGTTTAGATACAGAATACAAGTCAAGGAAGCTGCTTTGAATAAATAGGTTCAAGGACATCTACCATAAACAAAAGGAAACATAAAATAATGAATAGAAGTGCAGATACTTTTGCAAATTGAAGAAAAAGTTGAGGAAGTTTCCATGCACTGTTTTTGTTATTCTGTAAAACTACAGGAAAGAAGTATTTGTATTTAGATGATAACCTGAATGTTCTTATTGAAATACAAACACAACTTATCAGACACTCTAGGTTATAGTTATTTTTGTTTCTCCTTTTACCTTATATCACTATATACTAGGGACAACAAAAAAATTAAAAAATCTAATAGGTCAACATATAGGTGAGTGAAGTCTAGCCCAAGGCTTTCTAACATGCTGACTGCAACATTATAAGCAAAAGCTTCAGAGTTTTGGGCTTACTTTTACTCATTTGTAAAATGGGTGGCTGGAAGAAATATTCTATATATGGTCTTTTACAGCACAACATTTTTTAACTCTAGTTCATTTTTAAATTTAGAAGTCTGATTGATCATATCTATTAACTAAACCACATACCACTTCACCAACTTTGGCAGTAATACACAACATACAGTCCTGATACCCACTTACTCCATGTAAGGGATTCCTGCTTACAGAAGCTAATACTTATCATCTGTTAGTATTGAATATTCAAAGAATATTCAATATTAAAAAAAATTTAGAAAGGTTTAATTAAAAGATGCTTACTCCTTGGAAGAAAAGTTATGACCAACCTAGATAGCATATTCAAAAGCAGAGACATTACTTTGCCAACAAAGGTTTGTCTAGTCAAGGCTATGGTTTTTCCTGTGGTCATGTATGGATGTGAGAGCTGGACTGTGAAGAAGGCTGAGCACTGAGGAATTGATGCTTTTGAACTGTGGTGTTGGAGAAGACTCTTGAGAGTCCCTTGGACTGCAAGGAGATCCAACCAGTCCATTCTGGAGGAGATCAGCCCCGGGATTTCTTTGGAGAGAATGATGCTGAAGCTGAAACTCCAGTACTTTGGCCACCTCATGAGAAGAGTTGACTCATTGGAAAAGATTCTGGCAGTGGGAGGGATTGGGGGCAGGAGGAGAAGGGGACAACAGAGGATGAGATGGCTGGATGGCATCACTGACTTGATGGACATGAGTCTGGGTGAACTCCGGGAGTTGGTGAGGGACAGGGAGGCCTGGCCTGCTGCGATCCACGGGGTCACAAAGAGTCGGACATGACTGAGCAACTGACTGAATTGAACTGAACTGAATGATTCAAGATGTCACTGAAAACACCACAAAAATAAAAGAACACACTGCAAGAATCATATCATTTCTTTTATATTAATCGTGAGATGACCAAATAGTCATGAGCTAAGCACACTCACTGCAGCCAAAGCATATGAGACAAAATTCCTAGAAAACTACTGTTGTTAGATATTAAATAATGAATGCAGATATCAAAATACAGATTCTTGCAACTGAGAAGAAGAGGAAAGAACTCTCAAAAGGAAAAGATCAAGACTCACATATTACAGTGCAAAATTAATTTATTTCAACTCATCACTAGAGGAAAAATATTTTCATTCATTTAATGCCTTAAAAGATGTGAAAAACTGCTGAGTGCATACAGGAAAAAAAGCACAAATGAAAAATAGGATGTAAGGAGATACCATTTTGTTCTTTTTATGTCAAAAGGGTCAGAAAGCTATGAAGCTATTGTTTCAAAAATATGCACTTTAGGAAATAACATACCTTGTCATATAGTTACAGTCCTATAATAGTAAGCATTCCAAAACAATTTGATGACAAATCCACTTAATAGTGAAATTCTAACGTGATATTGCTATTCAAATAATACTGAGGATTGACCTAAGTATATTTGTTCCATATAATACATTTTTGAAGACTATATATAAATATATATGTATGTATGTATGTATATATGAACCAAGTAAATGAGCAGAGAAAAGAAAGTCTAGTAGCTTTACTAATTTGTATCTGTTCTACATAATTTGAGATGGTCCAGTCTACTTCAGTATTACTAAACAAGTGAATTTATTCCAGGGCTTTAATGAGGGTCATACATATGTAGGAAGAAAGAACAGGTTAATTGGAAATAAGACAGGGATATAAACAACCCAATCAAAAAATACGCTGAAGACCTAAATAAACATTTCTCCAAAAAATACACATAGATGGCCAACAGGCACATGAAAAGATGCTCAACATCACTAATTATTAGAGAACAAAACAAAACTATATTGAGATTTCATCTTATACCAGTTAGAATGGCCATCATCAAAAATTCTACAAACAATAAATGCTAGAGAAGCTGTGGAAAAAAGGGAACCCTCCTACACTGCTGGTGGGAGTATAAACTGGTACAATCACTATGGAGAATAGTAGGAGGTTTCTTCTAAAACTAAAAATAGAACTACCATATGATTCAGCAATTGCACTTCTGAGCGTATACCCAGAGAACAGCTTAATTCAAAAGACATATGTGTTGTAATATTCATTGTAGCACAATTCATAATAGCCAGGGCATGGAAGCAAGGTAAATGTCCATCAGAGGAATGGATAAAGAACATAAAGTCCATATATACAATGGAATATTAGTCATAAAAAGAACAAAACAATAGCATTTGTAGCAACATGAATGTACCTGGAGATTATCATACTTAGTGAAGTAAGTGAGACAGAAAAAGACAAACATCATATGATGTCACTTATGTACAGAATCTTTAAAAAAAAAAAAAAAAAGATGATGCAAATGAGCTTTTTTACAAAACAGAAACAGATTAACAGAGGTAAAAAATAAATTTATGGTTACCAAAGGGTAAAAGTGAGTGGGAGGTATAAACTGGAAGTTTGGGACTGAAATGCATTCTGCTATATATAAAGTAGATAACCAACAGGACCTACTGTACAGCACAGGAAACTCTGCTCAATATTCTGTAATAACACAAATGGGAAAATCATTTTAAAAATGTATATGTATGTATAACTGAATCACTTTGCTCTACTCTTGAAATTAGTACAATACTATAAATCAACTATAGTCTAATATAAAATAAAAATGAAAAATAAATAAATAAAAGAAAGAAACACCAAGACCCCTACTTTCCTCATCCTGGGTCCTGCCTGCTAACATCTGCATAGCAGTTAGCAGCATATTCATTGGCTCAGCAGGTCAGCCTTGTCCCTCCTGAAGCAACCCCTCCCACAGTTACTCCACAAAATTTCCTTGGAATGGCTCCAATTCAGTTGGTTTGGGAAAATGTAAGCCATTCCCCTAAGCTAACTTATGAAAAATGGCGAGACTAGGGAAATTCAGTCCCTTTTCTCCCCATCATACTGATTATTTCTGACCTCACTCCTCTGCTTTTATAGACAAGGTCTGTATTTGACTAGTAGAAAGGGGGCACTCTTGGCACGATAGCTTAGATTGCATAGTCACAGCACATGCTTCCTCAACAATCCCTGAATAAGCTGATTCTTTACAGCTTTATTTGCTCAGTTCTATAATACACAAGAAAATAACTGGAGAAGAATCCTTGTTATATCATTTTTATATAAAAAGCAAGCATGCAAAAAACAAGTAAATCCTATTAATTTCAAATTAAAGATTAGAAATAAATATTCAAATTCCTATTATATAAAATTATAGATTCTTGGGAAAACAGAGTATTTCATAAATACTTAAAATATTTCATCAATTAGAGTATTTAGAAGTCATTTCATAGTTTAGAACATCTACACAAGACTCTACACAAGGACATCACCAGATGGTCAGTACCAAAACCAGACTGATTATATTCTTTGCAGCCAAAGATGGAGAAGCTCTATATAGTAAGCAAAAACAAGACCAGGACCTGACTGTGGCTCAGATCAAGAACTCCTTATTGCCAAATTCAGACTTAAATTGAAGAAAATAGGGAAAACCACTGGACCATTCAGGTATGACCTAAATCAAATCCCTTACGATTGATTATACAGTGGAAGTGAGAAATAGATTTAAGGGACTAGATCTGATAGACAGAGTGCCAGATTAACTATGGACAGAAATTTGTGGTACTGTACAAGAGACAGGGATCAAGACCATTCCCAAGAAAAAGAAATGCAAAAAGGCAAAATGGTTGTCTGGGGAGGACTTACAAATGGCTATGAAAAGAAGAGAAGGGAAAGGCAAAGAAGAAAAGGAAAGATATACTCATCTGAATATAGAGTTTCAGAGAAGAGCAAGGAGAGATAAGAATGCCTTCCTCAGTGATCAATGCAAATAAATAGAGGAAAACAATAGAATGGGAAAGACAGAGATCTCTTCCAGAAAATCAGAGATACCAAGGGAATTTTACATTCAAAGATGGGTACAATAAAGGACAGAAATGGTAGGGATCTAACAGAAGCAAGAAGATACTAAGAAGAGGTGGCAAGAACACATAGGAGAATTATACAAAAAAGATCTTCATGACACAGATAATCACGATGGTTTGATCACTCACTTAGAGCCAGACATCCTGGAATGTGAAGTCTAGTGTGCCTTAGGAAGCATCACTATGAACAAAGCCAGTAGAGGTGATAGCAATCCAGTTAATCTATTTCAAATTCTGAAACATGATGCTGTGAAAGTGCTGCACTCAATATGCCAGCAAATTTGGAAAACTCAGCAGTGGCCACAGGACTGGAAAAGGTCAGTTTTCAGTCCAATCCCAAAGAAAGGCAATGCCAAAGAATGCTCAAACTACCACACAATTGCACTCATCTCACACGCTAGCAAAGTAATGCTCAAAAATCTCCAAGCCAGGCTTCAACAGTACATGAACCATGAACTTCCAGACATTCAAGCTGGATTTAGAAAAGGTAGAGGAACCAGAGATCAACTTGCCAACATCCGCTGGATCATCAAGAAAACAAGAGAGTTCCAAAAATATTTTGGATATGTTTTTTGCTTTATTGACTATGCCAAAGCCTTTGACTGTGTGGATCACCAACAAAAAAAGAATTCTGTGGAAAATTCTTCAAGAGATGGGAATACCAGACCACCTGACCTGTCTCCTGAGAAATCTGTATGCAGATCAAGAAGCAACAGTTAGAACTGGACGTGGAATAAGACTGGTTCCAAATCGTGAAAGGAGTACATCAAGGCTGTATTTTGTCACCTTGCTTATTTAACTTATATGCAGAGTACATCACCCAAAATGCCAGGTTGGATGAACCACAAGCTAGAATCAAGATTGCAAGGGGAAAAAATCAATAACCTCAGATATGCAGATGACACCGCCCTTATGGCAGAAAGCGAAAAAGAACTAAAGAGCCTCTTGCTGAAAGTGAAAAAGGAGAGTGAAAAGGTTGGCTTGAAACCAACATTCAGAAAACGAAGATCATGGCATCTGGTCCCATCACTTCATGGCAAATAGATGGGGAAACTGTGGAAACAGTGACAGACCTTATTTTGGGGGGCTCCAAAATCAGTGCAGATGGTAACTGCAGCAATGAAATTAAAAGACACTTGCTCCTTGGAAAAAAAGTTATGACCAATCTAGTTAAGTTCTGTTCAGTTACTCAGTTGTGTCCAACTCTTCGTGACCCTATGGACTGTAGCACACCAGGCCTCCCTGTCTACCACTAACTCCTGGAGTTTAATCAAACTCTTGTCCATTGAGTCACTGATGCCATCCAAACATCTCATCCTTTGTCATCCCCTTCTCCTCCTGCCTTCAAACTTCCCTAGCATCAGGATCTTTTCAAGTGAGTCAGTTCTTTGTATCAGGTGGCCAAAGTATTAGAATTTCAGCTTCAGCATCCGTTCTTCCTAAGAATGGATTTCTTTGGAATCTTCTTTAGGAGGGACTTGTTGGGTCTTCTTGCTGTCCAAGGGACTCACAAGTGTCTTCTCCGACAGTTTAAAAGCATAAAGTCTTTGGCACTCACCTTTCTTTACAGTTCAACTCTCACATCCATACATGACTACTGGAAAAACCATAGCCTGGACTAGACGGACCTTTGTTGGCAAAGTAATGTGTTTGCTTTTTATTAAGCTGTCTAGGTTGGTCATAACTTTTCTTCCAAGGAGCAAACATCTTTCAATTTCATGGCTGCAGTCACCATCTGCAGTGGGTTTTGAGCCCAAGAAAATAAAGTCTGTCACTGTTTCCACTTTTTGCAATCTATTTGCCATGAAGAGATGGGACCAGATCCATGATCTTAGCTTTCTGAATGTTGAGTTTTAAGCCAACTTCTTCTCTCTCCTCTTTCATTTTCATCAAGAGCTTCTTTAGTTCTTCTTGGTTTTCTCCCATAAGGGTGGTGTCATCTGCTTATCTGAGGTTATTGATATTTCTTCCAACAATCTTGATTCCAGTTTGTGCTTCATCCAGTCCAGAATTTTTCATTATGTACTCTGGATATAATTGAAATAAGTGACTTAGAAAGTTTATTAAAAAGCAGAGACATTAGTTTTCTGACAATGGTCCGTCTACCCAAAGGTATCAAAAATATGGTTTTTCCAGTAGTCACATATGGATGTGAGAGTTGGACTATAAAGAAAGCTGAGTGCCAAAAAATTGATGCTTTTGAACTGTGGTGTTGGAAAAGATGCTTGAAAGTCCCTTGGACTGCAAGGAGATCCAACCAGTCCATCCTAAAGGAAATCAGTCCTGAATATTCATTGGAAGGACTGATGCTGAAGCTGAAACTCCAATACTTTGCCACCTGCTGCAAAGAAATGTCTCATTTGAAAAGACCATGATGCTCAGAATGATTGAAGATGGGAGAAAAAGGGGACATCAGAGGATGAGATGGTTGGATGGCATGACCAACTCAATGGACATGAGTTTGAGTAAACTCCAGGAGTTGGTGATGGACAGGGAGGCCTGGTGTGCTGCAGTCCATGGTGTCGCAAAAGTCAGACATGATTGAACAACTCAACTGAACTGTACACCACCAGATTTGTGTTAATTTCTGCAAGCAATTTTTTTTCTTCCTTTCTGTCTCCATTCTTTGCTTATATTACCTATAAGCACACTTATGTTCTCGATTAAACTTGGAACATTGTTTTGTATTTACTGTATTTTCTTGACTGCAAATACAACTTGACTACTGTTCCATTTTCAGTACTTCCAGACTCAAGTACTGCACACTATGTTTCCTAAAAAAGGTAAAATAAAAACCAATTTTCATTCTTCTAGTGGATAATATTTGTAAGCATTTATTAGGTGCTCTGTGTGTGTGTGTGTTGTTAGTAGTTCATTCATGTCCCACTGTCTGCAACCCCATGGACTGTCACCCAGCATGATATTCTCTACCTATCATTAATTATATCTTTATTATTTGACACTAAAATGGATGGTCATCTAAACAAATACATTTCAGGTGGGCACAAATGTTAAAAAATAGATACAAGGACTACTTTTACATTCGTAAATTAGTCACCAGAACTGGAACTAATGTGTAATATAATATGCGGTAAATGCATAGTTACATATGTGTAATTTTTTAAAATAAGGTTTAAAATTTAATCCTAACATTAAAAAAAAGTATCAGTAGGTATGGTCCCACTGCTATTCTTGAATTTGTTGAATTTCTTTACTTTGAGAAAGCCTCTCTCACCAGTTGGTAATGTACTCCTTTTGAGGAATTGCTCCTGTTAGGTTGCCTTGGGAGGTGTTTAGCTTTATTGAATAATATATCATTGCCAGGTATCTCTTATAAGAAACTTGATTTCTCCAGGAAATGTGTTCATTTGTGTGGCTTTTAGATAAATCAGTTTGGTGAATGGTCAAGAGACTTTCAGCTCTTTTTCATTGCTTTTGTTAAAAGTTAAGTGGACACTCTCACAATTTCACTGAGACGAGTAAGACAGCTGCAAGGATTTCTGAAAATATACGTAAGCCTCTTATGTAAAACACTGAAAACCTATATGATATTCAGAAAAGTATAAAATAATAAGCTTAAGTTCTAAAATGAATTAATGCTGTAAGGAGAGGAATTAGAACTAATATGTAGGCTTGGGATACAAATAAAGTGCTTAAAGAATTCAGAAAACATACTTGCAAAATATTTACTCTCAACTAGTTCCTCTCCAACAGATGGAGAAACAAGCATCACAACACATCTTTTGGGGAGCAGAGAGAGAGAACAGAGGTTTTATTCATAATTAATAGAACATCAGAAATCCATCTTAAATGAAACTATACAAAAAAATGCATTCAATGAAATAAGTTCAGTATCAGAATAAAAGGATTAATACAACTAACCATAAAAATAGTAATAATTAATAATGCATAAATGTTGATAATATCATTGAAATAAATATTAGACTTACAGTTTTACCAAAGGTAACAATGGAAAGGGAAAAGAAAAACAATTATAATATAGTATGATTTATAAAAAAAAACTATAAATAATAGAAAGTTAATGAATAGAACATGAATCAAGAAATTGAGAATAGATAATAAACAGAGAACTCACTTTTTTACACAAGAATAAAATGCAGATATCAAAATAATAAATCTAAGCATGCTCAGGATTTAAATATGCTACAAATAATACATAATTTATCATGCTACAAGACTAGAATGTGTTTTCTTTCAATTTTTTGAAAAATATAAGGGTAAAAGAGATTATAATTAAAAGGACATTTCTCAGGTAGTTAAAGAAGCCATTTCCCTTTGTTTCTTTTCTGAAAATTCAATTCATAAAAGTGCTAATTCAAAAAACATATAATAAGGTTTAAAAGATAAAATGCACAGGCAAATTAAGGAGATGATTTTATTGACTATTGCAAAAAGAAGATGCTCATCAATTTAAAAATCTCAAAGAATGGAAGGAACCTGGGGTTTCATAAGACAGGTAAACAAGGGAGTAATATGTAATGGTTAATGTGTCAACTTGTCTAGGCTACAGTACTCAATCATTTAGTCTAATGCCAGCCTAGGTGTTGTTAAGGTATTTTTTAGATAAAATTCACATGTAAATTTGTAGAATCTGAGTAAAGCATATACCCTACACACTGTGAGTGGGCCTCACAAAACCTATACATGGGTGTTAATAGTAGCTTCACTTGTAACTGTCCAAACTTGGAAGCAACAAAGATGTCCTTCAGTAGGTTAATGGATATGTAAACTGTGATATCTCCAGGAAAATAAATTTTATGCATCTATGAAAATGTAAAACTATCAACTCATGAAAAGATATAGGGAGATCTTTTTAAAAAGTACTCATTCATTTGGCTGCATCGGGTCCCAGTTGTGGCAGGTGGGATACTCACTGCATCATACAGGATCTTTGGATGCAGCACATGGACTCTCTAGCTGTGGTGCTCAGACTCAGCATTTGTGGTGTGTGGGCTGAGTTGCCCCACGGTAGTTCCCCAACCAGGGACCAAACTCACGCCCTTCTGCAAGGCAAGGTGGACTCCCTACCACTGAACCACCAGTGAAGTCCCTAGGGAGATCGTAAATGCATATTACTAAGTGAAAGAAGTCAACCTGAAAAGGTCACCTACTGCATGAAAGATAGGCATCCTGCAAAACTATGGAGACAGTAAAAAGATCAGTGGTTGCCGGTGGTTAGAGGGAAAAGAGCAGGATGAACAGGCAGAGTGCACAGGATTGGTGGGGTTTGGGGGGCAGTGAAAATAATCCTATGGAAAGAACTCCTGTACAATAACATAATGATGGACATATGTTGTTATACATTTTACCAAATTCATACAATGTACACAAACAGTGGGTGATTATGCTCTGACAGTGTAAGTTCATCAACGGTTAAAAAAAAAAAAAAAAAGTACCACTCTGGTGGAAGACATTAATAATGGGGAAGCTAGTAGATGCAGGGGTATACAGGAAATTTCTGTACCTTCAGCTCTATTTTCCTGTAAAACTAAAACTGCTTCAAAAAAATCAGGTCAATTAAGGACTTCCCAGTGGTTAAGGAACTGTGTTCTGACGCAGGGGACACAGGTTCGATCCCTGGTCGGGGAACTAACATCCTACATGCCACAGGGCAACCAAAACTGTGCACCTCAACTATAAAGCCCGCACTCTAGAGCCCACTGGCCACAACTTCTGAAGCCCACAAGCTCCAGAGACTGTGCTCTGCAACAAGAGACCTGTGCATTGCAAGGAAAAACCAGCGCACCACAGTGAAGACCAACACAGCTAAAATGAATAAATAAAATTACAAATATTAATAATAAACTTCAAAAAAGTCAATAAAAAACCCCACATAAACACACTACTATATATAAAATAGGTGAACAACAAGGCTCTGCTGTATAGCACTGAGACTATACTCAATATTTTATAATAACCTACAAGTAAAAATAATCTGAATAGATAATATATGTATATATATATGCATAACTGAATCACTTTTCTGTACACTTGAACTAACACAACATTGTAAATCAACTATACTTTAATGAAAGTTTAAAAAAAGCACCACAAAACCCGAGATATACAGTATTTGATATAAACACAATTAAAGTCTCATTTCTATCAATCAATGAAAAAATATAATGTTTAAATTATGCTATTCATGAGATAATATTAACAGTTTTTGAAGTAGGATAAATTAAGACAACTAAGAATGTTCTTAAAAACACTGCTTTCAATGTACTTCATCTTTGTAACCTTTATAGTAACTTCAAAATAATAATAAGAACTCCCATTATTTAATACTGAGTCTTTGCCAGGCACAGAGGTATACTTTATACATGTCTTTTAATCATTACAGCAAATGAGAGAATACCATTTTCCATATTTTATAGTAATATGAGCAAGCCTTGGAGCTAGCCAGAGGCAGCAACAGAGGAGCACCTAGTTTAAGCAACTCCAAGCTATATTCATCGTCACTGTCTTACTCTGTAGAGACAAAACATTTTATTTCTGATTTCAGTGCAACAACGGTTAGTGCAGTAAGAAAATTTAAAAATGGTCTTGTATATAAGCACTAGCTCATCAGTAAGTAGGGAATACAATACAAAACCTTACATCCTAATGACTAAAGCATTATTGAAAAGAAAATATGCTTACATTTATGGTCTTCCACAAAGAAAGGACGAGAAATACTGTTGTACTAAAATATATATATATATATTTAAAAGATATAAAAAATGGAAGATAAATGTCTTTAAAAGTGGAAATTATTTTTTTAAAAAAACCACTGGAAAATTGAAAAGAAAAGTCATTGCAAATGCCTAAATTATTTGGTTAATTCCACCACATTTCATAAAGAAACACAAAATAGTAATTTAAAAAGAGAACTGTGTGTGTGCCAGTAGATACAATACTGTCAACACATGAAAGAATATTATATGCCATTATTTGGAAATATATCTACTCTTCATGAAGAAATACCAGTGATTGAATAGATAATCTATAGAGTTTTTAAATAGGGGACAGGTCCATTTTAACATACAAGAACATGAAATAAAAATTTTAAAACCACTAAAGATTGCTTTGTCATTTCACAAAATTTCTAGTATATAAGATTAGTATTTAAATAATCTGCACAGGTTTATAGTCTCAGACAATTTTCACATATTTACCCTGAAAAATTTGATCAGAAAAGATAAATATTAATTTAAATCCAGCTATTAAATAGTTCTCAAACAGATGGTATACATAACATAGAAGAGACATGTTTCAAACTGATCAATTCTATTTTCCATCAAAAAGTTTCAAAATTCAGATCTACATCTTTGCTGTGAAGATTTGTTAGACATGTGCACAAAAGGTAAAGTCTCTTTTTCTGATCTCCACCCATCAATACAACTGTCATGGGAATGGTTAAGCGACAGCAATATAGGAGTTGCTGTGGCATACATGGATAAAATCCTGTGCAAGTGTTGATGTCTAGGTGAAGCATCAATTCTGTGTTAGTTCTCAGGTTTAATGACAAGAGAACCTTTACTGACACAATTTGTAAGAAGAGAAAATAAGAAATCAAGTGCAGGTTAATTTAATCTAAACTTTAAACAAAATGGAAGATCTTCAGAGATCAGTAATATAAAACTGATTATATCAAGTAATAAAGCATGAAGTTGAAGAGATGGACGCTTTGTCCTTATGCTTTGATGTTTGTCTCAGAACAGCAAGTTGTTATGCTGGGAAGGTGATAATTGCACCTAATAATTATTAGAGACTAGCTTCTGCTCTGATATTTACCAAAGAAAAGATTAGGATCTGAAGAATCAAGGTTTCTTCAGTTCAAAACAAATGTCACATACTTAGCTGGATGAACTCCAAAGATCTAGCAAATATTTTATAAATCATAGAATCAAAGAATTCTAGAATAGGACGAGAGGATGCAGTGATCAAGCCTAAGCTGGCTGTTTCTTATATAATGATAACAAGGATATAAGATGAGGATCAAGTTGGGTTTTGTCACAGATCTATCAATCATTAGTGATGTAAATAAACATGTATCTGACAATGGTGATGAGAGATGACAGTGTGAGAATGATGGGTTCTTGCTGTATTCATATGAACTATGAAACTAACCCCCTATACAATCCTCATTCCCAAATCTTATTCCCTTGAAAATATTCAAACATTGTGGGTGATTTTAATTAAATCATTACTCATTAAGGGTCAAAGTGTATAACTCTTCTTTTCAACTAAATAAAACAATGTGCTATGAGATGTTGGGAGTTTAAACATTGGCAAGACATAATGGAGAAGCGGTGGACCCTGAGTTGGAAGATATTGAGTTAGAAGTTACTATTCTAGGCTCAAGATGCATAACTATAGCAAAATAGCTTCTATGCTACTCTGAGAGACTGAATAACTCCTATTTCAACATTCCCTAGTACTTTAATTTGTTTCAATATTAAGAAGAGTAAAATTTTATAACAGTTAATATTCATATATATGATTAATGATTGGCATTCAGATCTCTGAATTTCTGGCCAGCTAGCTCTGCAGCTAGAATAACATTGGCTATTTCTTTAGCTCAAAATAGCATGTCTTCTCAATTCACATAGTAATATTTTATTTTTACATCCTGTTGCTTTGGTTATCTACTGGTGCATAACAAACCACAACCAAAGCTGTGGATTGCAACAGCAAATATTTTTATCTCTTACTGGTGACTGCAGCCACAAAATTAAAAGACTCTTGCCCCTTGGAAGAAAAGTTATGACAAACCTAGACAGAGTATTAAAAAGCAGAGACATTACTTTGCCAACAAAGGTCTGTCTAGTCAAAGCTATGGTTTTTCCAGTAGTCATGTATGGATATGAGAGTTGGACTACAAAGAAAGCTGAGTGCCAAAGAATTGATGCTTTTGAACTGTGGTGTTGGAGAAGGCTCTTGAGAGTCCCTTGGACTGCAAGGAGACCAAACCAGTCCATCCTAAAAGCAATCAGTCCTGAATATTCACTGGAAGGACTAATGCTGAAGCTGAAACTTCAATACTTTGACCATCTGATGCAAAAAGCCAACTCATTAGAAAAGATCCTGATGCTGTGAAAGATTGAAGGCAGGAGGAGAAGGGGGTGGCAGAGGATGAGATGGTTGGATGGCATCACTGACTCAATGGACATGAGTTTGAACATGCTCCAGGAGATAGTGAAGGACAGGGAAGCCTTGTGTGCTGCAGTCCATGGGGTTGCAAAGAGTCGGACATGACTGAGTGACTCAACAACAACAACTACAAGGCTCTGCGTACTGACTGGGCTAGGGTAAGCCTGCTGTTTTGCTGGGGGTCTCTTTATTGGTTGCAGTCAGATGGCTTCTGGGGCATGACTCACCTGGAAGCTAGTACAGAAGGTCCAATGTTTGTGCCTCAATCTCTGTTGTTCTCTCTTCATGCAAATAAAAGACCTCTCTCCCTCTCTGAAGGACCTTATGTGCAGTGTCTGCCTATCACCATCTCAGTAATACAGAGATTTCTCATACTAGCAAACAGGTACCTCCAGTGTATTCTCAGTGGGCAGAAGCTGACAACTTTCACAACAGCTAGTTTGGAATGGATTCAACATCCCTTCAGATACATTCTACAATCACAATGAATCAGGAAAGACAGAGCCAGACCCAAGGACTGGGCATTTGGTAGAAGCAAAGCCACCTCCTTGTCTTGCACTTAATGAAACCATGATGCATGGAAGAACGGTATCTAAAATAGAAACTCTGTAGCATCTGAGCAAGAAACTCTGACCATGAAAACCGTGGAGCACATGATAGATATGCACAGATTGCTTATGACCTTCCATGTATGGGGTTCAATTAGTAAGGAGAATTTTAAGAGAAAACAGCTCTTAGAGTGCATGTTTAGTGTCTTCAGGAGACAGATACATAGGACTGGGAGCTGATGCAACCCGGTGCAATGCAGACCCACATCAAGCCTCCCGTTAATGAATATTCCACATCTAATAAAAAAGACACCACTCATTCAAAAGGCTAAAAATAAGATGAAAAGTGGGATCAACCATCCTGAATGGAGCCCCTCATTCATGAGGAGTCTGGTGCTCGTCTCTAAGTAAATTTCACCTCTACTCTAAAATAAACTGCTTCTTTGTTCTCTTTGCTCCTCAGCCTCAGTGTGTGTGTGTCTGTGTGTTTATTTTTCCTTTATGCTTTGTGTTCCTCATCCAAATTCTTTTGGATGAATCAAACAAGAGCTTGGACATTTGATAAAGCTTTTCTCATTTCAACAAGGTCAGCCTGAAACCAGTAGGACCCTAGGGGGTGCTCCTGGGCACAGAAGTTTTTCTGTGTTCCCTGTTCCTTAGTTATAGGGGAAATACTTCCATGTCTCTATGGTCTCTTCCAGGTATCTATGACCTTCCCTGAGTTCCAAAGGGCAGATTCTAACAGTCGCTAATCAGGGATGGGAGGGGACACAGAGACAAGGGAGGAGCAGTCAGGAACAACAATTCGAGGTCCTAGTTCTCTCTCAAAGGATACAGATAATATTTTTGAGCTCTTTATAGAACTTAAACTCCCAATAAAGGGAAGATGTTAGCATTCTTCACTCCAGAGAAACCATCTGAGGTCAGTTTAAAGGAACCAGAGAAGTTCATCAAGAGATTGTGTGTCCAACTCATTGGGGTTCCATGGACTGTAGCCCACCAGCCTCTTCTGTCCATGGGATTTCCCAGACAAGAATACGAGAGTGGGTTGCTATATCTTCTTCCAGGAGACATACTCAGGAATTGAACCCGAGTCTCCTGCATTGGCAAGTGGGTTCTTTACCACTGAGTCACCTGGGAAGCCCTATCAAGACATTTCCTGAGGCTAGATGAAAGGAGTGCAGGCCCTATATACACCTTAATCCATTTTAGCAACCTTGTCCTTGAACCACTGCAATAAAACTTAACATATTCGACTGTAACATGAAGTTTTTGAAGGGCACAAGTTCACTGTGTCCCCGTTTTTCTGGCAAGGCAACGAAGCTATTCTTTTCTACTTGACACAAAACTGTCTCTAAGATTTGATTTGGCACCGGCACACAGAGGCCAAGTTTTTAGCAACAAACCTAGATTCAGTATGTGAAAGAAAATACAGGAACCTGACTAATGAAGATATGAGACGTCATAAGGTCATATTTAAAGATTAACTACTATACCCACTTTAGATTTAAAATGAGAACTTAAGGCATTCTTTATCCAAATAATAATAATGTGTGGGGGCGCTCAGGTACTTGCCTATTGCATGATAGAGATGGAAATGACTATGAAAGGAAAAGCTTAATGGATGGTTTCTGACATTTCCTCTCGTCTCTGCAACACCTGAGGAGTTATTTTTTCCTTTTTTTTTAACTTAAGTTTATATGTGGAATATAAAAAAAGGAAAAGGAAAAAATACAAATGGACTTACTTACAAAACAGAATAAAGTCACAAATGTAGAAAACAAACATGGTTACCAGTGGGGGAATGAGGTGGGGTAAATTTGGAGATTGGGATTGACATATACACTACTATATGTAAGGGGCTTCCAGGTGGTGCTAGTGATAAAGAGCCCTCCTGCTAATAAGGAGACATAAGAGATGCAGGTTCCATCCCTGGGTCAGGAATGTACCCTGGAGGAGGCCATGGCAACCCACTCCAGTATTGTTGCTTGGAGAATCCCATGGACAGAGAAGCCTGGTGGGCTACAGTCCATGGTGTTGCAAAAGAGTCAGACATAACTGAAGCTACTCAGCAATGCACTACATGTAAAATAGGTAATTAATAAGGACCTACTGTATAACAGAGGGAAATTTACTCAATACTCTGTAATGATTTGTATGTGAAAAGTATCTAAAAAAGAGTGGATGTATATGCATATTTGTAAATGATTCACTTTGCTGTACACCTGAAACTAACACAGCACTGCAAATCAACTGTACTCCAATAAAACTTTAAGAAAGAAAACAAAATAATTCTTGAAACATTAACTCAAGATATTTATAGGACCATAGCAGGAACTCCAATACTTTGGCCAACTCATGTGAAGAGTTGACTCATTAGAAAAGACTCTGATGCTGGAAGGGATTGAGGGCAGGAGGAGAAGGGGACGACAGAGGATGAGATGGCTGGATGGCATCACTGACTCGATGGACGTGAGTCTGAGTGAACTCCAGGAACTGGTGATGGACAGGGAGGCCTGGCGTGCTGCGAATCATGGGGTCTCAAAGAGTCGGACACGACTGAGCGACTGAACTGAACTGAGCAGATCCAAGATTCATGAGAATTTAGTATAGAGAACTACATATGGAAACAAGCATCTATACTTCAATGTCAAATTTATTTATTTAGTAACAACTATCCTGAATTAACAAGATTCCATTCTATTCAGGAATAGAAGCTGGCCATGCACCTATGGAGGGGGCTTCGTAGACAAAAAGTTATAAGAGCTGACAATACTCTGGAGTTGATGACTTCCCCGAACTGATTAGTCTTTGCCAGTTTCATTTCTCGTTACCATATGTGTCCCAAGTAGGGAGGAGCTGCATATTGGGATACTGACTACAAGTTATGAGATTTTAACTTTCCTATTACTTTCTTGTCATATTGCTGTGTTCTGTATTCATTCTCACAGTAAGTAACATCAATTCTGGATGAAAGCCTGTTATATTTTGTAGCTTTATTGTTAATATGACCAAGACACACTTGGCAGTTGAGAAAAATGCCTGTGTACAAAATCCAAACTATTTTGAACCTTCTCCTCATTTATTCTCTTAGACACAAGATAAGAAACTAACTCATTAGGAGGAACACTTTCCTTTGTGATGGATATAATTTATAGATTCAGGGTCACTGAAGTATCTTCAAGAACAGCATGGCTACAAGACTTTGACAGTGTTGGAGTGTCTGTGTTGGAGGCAGAGAGTGTGACCTCCCATTATTACTCCCTGCTCCTGTCACTTAGAATCATATCTACATATCACATGAAGCAGAGAAATTAATCTGGAGCTGATATTGTTTCTATTCTGGAACAGATCAGTGCTGCAAGGCATCTAATTACTAGCAACTCAACTACTTTAGTAAACTTGGAAAGGAAAGACAATGCTAGGTACTGACAAAGCTGATTCCTTTCTTCTTGGTCAACAGCCGGATCATTTCCTCCAGCTTCTTTGCTTCTATGTTCATCTGCATGACAAAATGTTGCCATGGAATAAGAATGTAAATGATCTGTAACTTCCAGGATAAATTGAACAAAAGTGAACATATCTTTTCCATTGTCTTATTCCTCATTCCCTGATTGTATTATTCTAGGTAAATCTTGAAATTGCACATTGAAGTTTGAGAGCTTAGGGCCCTGAATCAATGTTTGTGGAAGACTTCCTTCATACCTACAACACAGATACACCGTCCTATGCTGAATAATGGCAGAAAGTGATGAGGAACAAAAGAGTCTTTTGATGAGGGTGAAAGGGGAGACCAAAAAAGCTGGCTTAAATTTCAACATTCAAAAAACTAAGATCATGGCATCCAGTCGCATCACTTCATGGCAAATAAAAAGGTAAAAAGTAGAAGCAGTAACAGAGATTTTATTTTACTTTTTTTTATATTCCAAAATCACTGTAAACAGTGACTGCAGAAATGAAATAAAAGACACTTGCTCTTTGAAAGGAAAGCTGTGCACTGCAGATGGTGACTGCAACCATGAAATTAAAAGATGCTTACTCTTTGAAAGGAAAGCTATGACAAACCTAGACAGTGTATTAAAAAGCAGAGACATCACTTTACCAACAAAAGTCAGTATAGTTAAAGCCATGTTTTTTCCAGTAATCGTGTATGGATGTGAGAGCTGGACTATAAAGAGGCTGAGCATTGACGAATTGATGCTTTCAAATTGTGGTGCTGGAGAAGACTCTTGAAAGTCCCTTGGACTGCACGGAGATCAAACAAGTCAATCCAAAAGGAAATCATTCCTGAATATTCATTAAAGGACTGATGTTGAAGTTTAAGCACCAATACTTTGGTCATCTGATGCAAAGAGCCCACTCATTGGAAAAGACCCTGATGCTGGGAAAGACTGAAGGCAAAAGAGGAAGAGGGCCATAGAAGACGAGATGATTAGCATCACTGATAGCATGATATCATCATGATAGCATCTCACTGACTTAATGGAAAGAAAACGGAGCAAACTCCGGGAGACAGTGAAGGACAGGGAAACTAGCATGCTCAGTCCATGGGGTTGCAAAGAGTTGGACATGATGCAGTGACTGAGCATGTGCTTTGGTTTTACAGCTGAAATTTTAGAGTTTATCTGTTCTGGCAACTAACATTATGGACCTTAATATAGCAATTACTGCAAGTAATTGGAATTCTGGTTTGACAAAAATTAAATATTTGGCTTTACACTACTGGGCAGCAAGAAATAGATTAGAAATTATAAAGTTGATGATACATGTCTTTCAGATGTTTAGAAGAATATTTAGAAAAATTGTCTGTGAAGAACTTAGGAAACAAGCCTCAAGATGGTAAATCCAATATTGTCTGGCAAAATAGCTAGAATGAAGTTTTAGAGGCTTCTCTGTTGGCTCAGTGGTAAAGAATTTGCTTGCTAATGCAGGAGACAAAGGTTTGATCACTGGTGCAGGAAGATCCCACTTGTCGCAGAGCAACTAAGCTTATGCGCCACAATGATTGAGCCTGCCCTCCAGAGCTCACCTGCCTGTGCTGTGCAGTAAGAAAAGCCATTGCAACGAGAAGCTCTGTGCACCACGAGAGTAGCCTGGGCTTGCCACAACTAGAAAAAAGTGTGCACAGCAATGAAGACCCAGCACAGATATCAATAATAAATGAAATTAATTAACATTTAAAAAGTTTTAATGTTCACAGGTTATTTTTAGCCACTTGACAGGGTGGTAAAATAAATAGAGGTGCTCAGGAGAATTACTAGAATTTAAGCCAATATAAGAATACACTTGTAGAGTCTAGGAATTTGAATTCGTTATGGTTAGAAAACTCTGAAAAGACAGACATAAAAGCTTGAAAATATTGTTTATAGAGATAAATTTTCAGAGGTGTAAACAGTAGTAGGTGAATTATCACCACTGTACTCTGCATGGGGCAGTAGCATGATATTAATAATGAGAACTAAATGTCAGACTCTGCGATGATCCCTTAACTCTGGACTGTAGGGTTAACAAGATAAGTGATATCAGAAACATCAGTCCCTTTCCTAATGTGATCACAAGCTGGGTTACTATTTTTCAGCTTCTGCTGAAAATGGTACCAGCCTTATCCTCCACCCTTGTTCCTCCTCTTTAGCATTAATATTCAGAGTTGCTTTGATCTTTAAATCTGAGACATTAGACACAATTAACTATTAAGGCACATAAACAAAAAATAACATTTTTATTTCCCACTTATTCTCCATCTACAGAAACTAATTAAAATTCAGAGAAAACAATGTTTTCTAAAATTTTTTTGGTAGTTTTAAGGATCAGATAAGATCAGTCGCTCAGTCGTGTCCGAATCTTTGCGACCCCATGAATCCCAGCACGCCAGGCCTCCCTATCCATCACTAACTCCCAGAGTTCACTCAGACTCACATCCATCGAGTCAGTGATGTCATCCAGCCATCTCATCCTCTGTCATCCCCTTCTCCTCCTGCCCACAATCTCTCCCAGCATCAGAGTCTTTTCCAATGAGTCAACTCTTTGCATGAGATGGACAAAGTACTGGAGTTTAAGCTTTGCATCATTCCTTCCAAAGAAATCCCAGGGCTGATCTTCAGAATGGACTGGTTGGATCTCCTTGCAGTCCAAGGGACTCTCAAGAGTCTTCTCCAACACCACAGTTCAAAAGCATCAATTCTTCTGTGCCCAGCCTTCTTCACAGTCCAACTCTCACATCCACACATGACCACTGGAAAAACCATAGCCTTGACTAGATGAACCCTTGTTGGCAAAGTAATGTCTCTGCTTTTTAATATGCTATCTATGTTGGTCATAACTTTCCTTCCAAGAAGTAAGCGTCTTTTAATTTCATGGCTGCAGTCACCATCTGCAGTGATTTTGGAGCCCCCAAAAATAAAGTCTGACACTGTTTCCTCATCTATTTCCCATGAAGTCATGGGACCGGATGCCATGATCTTCATTCTCTGAATGTTGAGCTTTAAGCCAACTTTTTCACTCTCCACTTTCACTTTCATCAAGAGGCTTTTGAGTTCCTCTTCACTTTCTGCCATAAGGGTGGTGTCATCTGCATATCTGAGGTTATTGACACTTCTCCCGGCAATCTTGATTCCAGCTTGTGTTTCTTCCAGTCCAGCGTTTCTCATGATGTACTCTGCATATAACTTAAATAAGCAGGGTGACGATATATAGCCTTGACGTACTCCTTTTCCTATTTGGAACCAGTCTGTTGTTCCATGTCCAGTTCTAACTGTTGCTTCCTGACCTGCTACAAATTTCTCAAGAGGCAGATCAGCTGGTCTGGTATTCCCATCTCTTTCAGAATTTTCCACAGATTATTGTGATCCACACAGTCAAAGGCTTTGGCATAGTCAATAAAGCAGAACTAGATGTTTTTCTGGGACTCTCTTGCTTTTTCCATGATCCACAGATGTTGGCAATTTGATCTCTGGTTTCTCTGCCTTTTCTAAAACCAGCTTGAACATCAGGAAGTTCACAGTTCACATATTGCTAAAGCCTGGCTTGGAGAATTTTGAGCATTACTTTACTAGCGTGTGAGATGAGTGCAATTGTGCGGTAGTTTGAGCATTCTTTGGCATTGCCTTTCTTTGGGATTGGAATGAAAACTGACCTTTTCCAGTCCTGTGGCCACTGCTGAGTTTTCCAAATTTGCTGGCATATTGAGTGTAGCACTTTCACAGTATCATCTTTCAGGATTTGGAATAGCTTAACTGGAACTCCATCACCTCCACTAGCTTTGTTTGTAGTGATGCTTTCTAAGGCCCACTTGACTTCACATTCCAGGATGTCTAGCTTTAGGTCAGTGATCACACCATCATGATCATCTGGGTTGTGAAGATCTTTTTTGTACAGTTCTACTGTGTATTCTTGCCATCTCTTCCAACAACACAAGAGAAGACTCTATACATGGACATCACCAGATGGTCAACACCGAAATCAGGTTGATTATATTCTTTGCAGCCAAAGATGGAGAAGCTCTATACAGTCAGCAAAAACAAGACCAGGAGCTGACTGTGGCTCAGACCATTCCTTATTGCCAAATTCAGACTTAAATTGAGAAAGTAGGGAAAACCACTAGACCATTCAGGTATGACCTAAATCAAATCCCTTATGATTATACAGTGGAAGTGAGAAATAGATTTAAGGGCCTAGATCTGATAGATAGAGTGCCTGATGAACTATGGAATGAGGTTCGTGACATTGTACAGGAGACAGTGATCAAGACCATCCCCATGGAAAAGAAATGCAAAAAGGCAAAATGGCTGTCTGTGGAGGCCTTACAAATAGCTGTGAAAAGAAGAGAAGCAAAAAGCAAAGGAGAAAAGGAAAGATATAAACATCTGAATGCAGAGTTCCAAAGAATAGCAAGAAGAGATAAGAAAGCCTTCTTCAGCGATCAATGCAAAGAAATAGAGGAAAACAACAGAATGGGAAAGACTAGAGATCCCTTCAAGAAAATCAGAGATACCAAAGGAACATTTCATGCAAAGATGGGCTCGATAAGGACGGAAATGGTAGGGACCTAACAGAAGCAGAAGATATTAAGAAGAGATGGCAGGAATACACAGAAGAACTGTTTTAAGGATACTGATGTACCAATCCTGCTTAAATATATCAACAGGTAACTAATGAACTTCAAACAACAATGTCACACCCAAGATAAGCCAATGAGAGTAAATGTGAAGGTATATTTCGGGGCGGTCATCTTCTAAAAAACTGACTTCCCAAAATTAATATATGGGTTTCCCTTGTGGCTCAGATGGTAGAGAATCCACATGCAATTCAAGAGACCTGGGTTTGATCCCAGGGTTGGGAAGATCCCCTGGAAAAGGAATTGGCAACTCACTCCAGTATTCTTGCCAGGAGACTACCCAAAATATAATATATAATAATATATAATTACATAAAACAAACATTCAGAATTCATACAAACCTCTTACTATTTCAGTTTTTATTATTAGCTTGTTACAAGCTAATAGAGAGATTTTTTACATGTTTGTTCAAATGTGTCTGTGTCATTGAAGAGTCTGTTCTTTGACCCTATAATAATTTTAATAGGAAACACATTATTATATTAAAAATTGTAATTTGGAATACTTTTCGATAGTTTCAAGTTGTGTGTGCGCATGTGTGTGTGCACCCACCAAAGTATATTTAATTTTATGACTACTAGATACTTACAAGGAGAAGGCAATGGCAAGCCACTCCAGTACTCTTGCCTGGAAAATCCCATGGATGGAGGGGCCTGGTGGGCTGCAGTCCATGTGGTCGCTAGGAGTCAGACATGACTGAGCGACTTCACTTGCACTTTTCACTTTCATGCATTGGAGAAGGAAATGACAACCCATTTTAGTATTCTTGCCTGGAGAATCCCAGGGACAGAGGAGCCTAGTGGGCTGCCGTCTATGGCGTCGCACAGAGTCGGACACGACTGAAGTGACTTAGCAGCAGCAGCAGCAGATACATACAAAGTGGTAAACATAAAAACGTTTCGAATTTTATTAATTCAATATTAGAGAATTGATGCAATTTTTCTAAATGTTATTTAAATAATTTGATTTTATATAGTTATCTCCTTGTTCAAAGCTCAAAGTAAATCGGATTGTCAATTTTAGTGCACTGTAATGTAATTACTTTGCTTATTACTCATTTATAAAAATGAGCCATCTCTACATACAGTGTCCACTCAAAGGAAGAACAAAGAAAGTATAGGAAAATGGGAATAAGAAATTATAAATGAAAACCAAAACCTATTTTAAGAATATTAGATTATTTCATAAAACACAAATAAGTGAACAGCTGTATTTTAGATACAATTAGAACAAAATCATTGTAGATGGTGACTGCAGCCAGGAAATTAAAAGATGCTTGTTTCTTGGAAAAAAAGTTATGACCAAACTAGACAGCATATTAAAAAGCAGAGACATTACTTTGCCAGCAAAGGTCTGTCTAGTCAAGGCTACAGTTTTACCAGTAGTCAAGTGTGGATGTGAGAGTTGGACCATAAAGAAAGCTGAGTGCTGAAGAATTGATGCTTTTGAACTGTGGTATTGGAGAAGGCTCTTGAAAGTCCCTCGGACTGCAAGGAGATCCAACCAGTCAATCCTAAAGGAAATCAGTCCTGAATATTCACTGAAGGACTGATGGTGAAGCTGAAACTCCAATACTCTGGCCATCTGATGTGAAGAACTGACTCATTGATGCTGGGAAAGATTGAGGGCAGGAGAAGAAGGGGATGACAGAGGATGAGATGGTTGGATGGCATCACTGATTCAATGGATATGAGTTTGAGCAAGCTCCGGGAGTTGGTGATGACAGGGACGACTGGTGTGCTGCAGTCCTTGGGGTCTCAAAGACTGAGTGACTGAACTGAACTGAAGAACTGGTTTACTGTTGGAGACTTCAGCAGCAGGTATTCCTGAATATTTCAAAATGTCTGGGTTAGTCTAAATTTGTACATTCCAGAAAGTATTATTGGTCCAGCATGGATTCAGGTGTTTACTCCCAGAACAAATAATAAAACGACTGATTCTGCAAACCACTTCAATGGTGAGAAAGGGAAATCCAAAATTAGCAAAACAAAACCTAAATTTTGGTATCTGGCTATTATAGAATCCCAAGACAAAAGGGGTAGGAGAAGAGCAGAAAAAAACTTCAGTTAATTCTCTAGGTCTAGGGATTGCACACATATAAGAGATAAACTTCCTTAGCTCTTCCAATTTTCTAAGTATGTAGGGAAAAAAGCATATTCAGTACTGACCCATTCATTGGACTACTCTGCATGAAGCATTTTAATCTAGTACTGTACATTAAGAATTCTATGTATGATGGCAAGCATTTTTCAATGTTAAAACATTAGTACAATTATGTAGAACACTTGGATAGGTTGTATAATTGTGTTCCCTGAATGACTTGGTTAATATGCTAGTACGTCCTTTCATAAATTTTATATTCCAATACGTGGTACAGAAAAAATGATTGGGACAAAAACATGACCTATCTGAATGATTTTTAAAGATCAAAGCATTATTCTCATTTATAATATATGTACATGTTTACTATTCAAATTGATACTTTATGCCATGGATAAGTTTGTTGAAATAGACTGTGATTAGAGCTATGAATCATATAATTCTGCTGTATTACAATGATTACAAGACTGCAAGTTCATTTAAAAATATTTACTAATTCTTTGTTTACAAATTTTGCAAATTGTTGCCATTTGAGTTTGTTGTCTCAACTTTGGCATATGTTTTTTCTTTTTAAAATGCAATTAAAAATTGTTATGCAAAATATTTTAATTATTGAATAGTCATATTTATCAGTCCTTTTAAATAGAAGCTATTAAATAAATCTTTTATATTTTAAAAGCCCCTTCCTTATTGTTAATTAAGACACTATTAAATGCTGTTATTTTTCATTCTCCTGAACATTTCAGCATACTTATAAAGAGTATATTATACTTCTACTAACTGACAGAATCTATATATATCTGTCTATGTAAAACACACAAACGTAAGATTTACCATTTAAATCATTTTAAAGTACATAATGAGCAGCATTTAGTACATTCACAATTTTTTGCAGCCATCACCATTACCTAGTTCTAGAACATCTGCATTATCCCCCTAATAAACCATACCTATTAAACACACACCCCTATTTCCTCCTCCCCTCAGCACTCAGAAACCACTAATCAGCTCCCCATCTCTAAGGATTTGCATATTCTGGTAATTCCATATAAATGGAAACATACATTCTGTGTCTGGTTTCTATCATTTAGTGCAGTGTTTTATTTTTAAAAAAGCAAACAAAAAACAAGACACAATGTTCACTGGAATTTAAACATACTTTTTGAAAAAGTAAATTCTTATGCTGACAAAAACTGCAGTAGGGATAATAAAGTTGATACAAGAACATGCTTATTCTAAATATCTTTGTGTGTGTGTGTGTGTGTGTGTGTGTGTGTGCGCGTGTGTGTTTGTGCATGCATATAAGTAGAGAAAAAGCACTTTTGATTTATATCTGGTAAACCGTAGTAGATGTCCTTATTGTCAATGACATCGTGGGATAAATTATTTCTTCTTTTTTTTCCAGTCTTATTTTTGTACCAACCAGGCAATAAGAAAATGAGAATTCACTCTTTGATGGCTTAACTATAAAGTGCTTTCTAATATTCCTGTCATTGCAAAACTCTACCTATTGGCCACTTGCATTTTAAAATATACAAATAAACTACTTTAAGGTAAAAGTGTAAATAGATAACTGATATGCAACTTCCAGATAAATACAAAAGAAAATGTCTCAGAAGATAAGCAAGAAATACAGCTCTGTATTTATAAAAATATGGCTAGCATTATTTGTGACACTACCTCAGCTATGAAAAAGTGGTATCCAGCCTATATTGTCAAAGAAGTTTGGAAAGTTTTGTGTTATCTCTACTATTTACTTGTTTACTTGTCTAATAACTTACTATTTTTGCACTTTATTGATAAGATTGTGTGCTTGTGCATGTGCTCAGTTGTGCCCAACTCTTTGGGATTCCAAGGACTGTAGCCTGCCAGGCTCCTCTGCCCACAGGATTTTCCAGAATTTGGCAAGAACATGGGAACAGGTTGCCATTTCCTACTTCAGGGGTTTTCCTGACCCAGGAATCAAACCCATGTTTCCTGTGTCTCCTGCGTTGGCAGGTGTATTATTTATCACTGAGCCACCAGGGAAACCACGTAAGACTGTGATAACAAAAATAATGGTTTTAAACTGATGACTATCTACTTTTTTCTACTTTGTGAGGTTGTATTTTGCAATTAAAATGTTTCAAAGGCATCAGTATTAGAACAGAATCCAAAATGAGATCTGCATTTCCTGTATTCTTATCCCTAAATCTCAACCCTGAGGATGTCAGTTTTATCCCTAAACTCTAAAGTGCTTTTTTAAAGTGTATTTCTAAATAATACAACTCACACAAAAGAAAAAAATACAACCACATATGATGAACAATTAAGAAGTGGCACAAAAAGGAATTTTCTAACTTGAAGATAAAATAATTTTGTGAGCCAGATTAATAAAATCAGTGTGTGAAAATCTAAGAAAGTTATTTTAGTTAAAATTCATAGAAATGAAAGGTGATATTTCACAAATTAGAAAAAGAATATTAAAAATTATTTGAGACAGTAATCAACTCATACTTGAAAAGGGGTTTAGGTAAAAGAAACATCTACCTAATAAATTGCATCAGCAGATTTTAGAAAGAATTCCAACATGATAATACTTTTAAGCAAAAGGCTTAGATAAGGCGGGGTGCTGTATGATTTTATTTTTAGTCATAATTTTAAATGAGACACTAATATGTGTAAGTATTGCAGTTTTCCCTAAGTCAGAAAAAGTTCAGCATGCCTTGTTGTCACTTGAATGAAACGTTAGTCAAGATGATTTGGTTCTCTGATGGTTTTGATGTCTTACTTACTGACAACTTTCCCTAATACTCACTAATGTTTTTAATTTAAGCTAATCAGTTTATAAAATTCAAATAATTTTTTGAACTTTGTATTAAACTAAAAGTGTTTAATAATCCTATTGGAATTATCATGGTTCCACTTTTCAGGGGGAGATCCTTTCTTTTGCTGTTGAATATGAAGAGGATATATGCAAATCCAATGGCAACTTCCATGTACATAAAGGGACACTTCCTAGGGATGAAGAAATGATTGAAAACAAGAGACTGAAAATCTGAGAGAATATGCATTCTCATTGGCATATATAACTCTCAGACTCTCCTATTATTCTAACCATTTTTCCTTTGAACTCCAAATACAAAGAGCTATCAAATTCCCCATTTATGTAATCCAGTGTGAACTAAAGCTGAGAGTGAGGTAATTACTTCTCAATGAGTACATTCACTTGGGCAGAAATTTTGACTGTCCACAACAGTATACAATTGTCTCCTTCCTCTTTCCTGTATCAAAATATTGACTAAAGTTGCATTTTCTTCTCTATCTTGCAGTTAAGCATGGACATATATCTAGGTCCTGGCCAATGTGATACCAGCAGTAATACATTATTGGAGCAGAAGGTAAGAACATTTTAAAGAAAGGAATTCTTATCCTTTCTCCCTTCTGCTTTTTCTGATATGTAGATATAAAGCTACAGCCTTGAGGACACGTGTTTTACTTTATGAAGACATATGGGAAAGGACAAAGCAGTTGTGTTGTCACCAGATATTCATAACTGATTAGATGCTGATGATTTTTCACATGAGAGGGAAATAAATTTCTACTTTTTAGTTTTGAGTTTATGTATGGAAAGTCAAAACTGTTCATAGCTTACACTGAACAACAACAAAAATTGATTATTATTTGTGGTTATTTTAAAAAATAGGATTAAAATGTTCTATATATACTTCTATTACTATTTATTCATGAGTGTCCTGTACATTTGATTATGTGAATCTGTCCAACCACGGAACTCTATTAGTATCCATGCTCCGAAACTAATCTCCATCTTTCAGCTGTGTGACCTTGGGAGGATACTGAACTTCATTGGGATTTGTTTCCTCATTGTATCGCCAACAATGCATGCAAGCAACTCCTGTGTACAAACAGAAATCCTTTGATATATACTGCTGCTGCCACTAAGTCACTTCAGTTGTGTCCGACTCTGTGCAACCCCACAGATGGCAGCCCACCAGGCTCCTCTGTCCCTGGGATTCTCCAGGCAAGAACACTGGAGTGGGTTGCCATTTCCTTCTCCAATGCATGCATGCATGCTAAGCCGCTTCAGTCATGTCTGACTCTGGGCACCCTATGGACACAGCCCACCAGGCTCCTCCGTCCACAGGATTTTCTAGGCAAGAATACTGGAGTGAGTTGCCATTTCCTTCTCCATTGATACATGTTAGATGTTGCTATTTTAAGACTTGGGAGAAAAGCCAAATGATGCTGACTCAAGTGAATTCTTGACCATTCTGAGCAAGCAACTGATGTTCCACCACAGTTCACACAATTCTAAATTATATTGATTCCAAGAAGTGAAGAAAAATGTGGCTCTTCAAATATTCTACCCTGAGGTAAGGTATTCTAAAGAATTAAAATATTTTTACTGAAATGTAATTATTTTAAAGGATTTAAATATTTTTACTGAATTACTTTGCTATACACTTGAAACTAACACAACACTGCAAACTACATGCATACTTCAGTTAAAAAAATAAGTATTTTAAATAAAAAGTCCAAGCATTTAAATATAGTTCCCATAATAAGCAGAATTGATAGCATCTCATCCAGAGTGCAGAATTTTATGAGGAAGTAAATATTGCTAATAATGGGGGGAAAGTGAGGATAAAGGAGTACGATAGGCAGATTTCTAAGATTGTCCCTGTATTACTTTCTAGGGCTACTCTAAGAAGCTACCACAAACGGGACGGCTTAAGAGACATTTATTTTCTCAGTTCTGGAGGCTATTAGTCTAAAATCAAGGTGTTGGTAGGGTAGGTTCCAGCTGAAGACTGCAAAAGAAAAATCTGTTCCAAGCCTTTCTTGTCAGCGGACAGATGACTGTCTTCATATAAATAAAGCATTCTCCTTGGGTCTGTGTCCAAATATCCCCTACTTGTAAGGACACCTAACATATTGGATTAGAACCCACCCTAATGAACTCATTTTATCTTCATTACAAAGATTCTATTAATATCTCCAAATAAGGTCACATCCTGAAGTACTGGAGTAAAGATTTCAAAACATAGGAATTTTGATATGACACAATTCAACTGATAACATACAAGATCCCAGTCCCCAGTACATGTGTTCTGCACTAACCCATGCTCTAACTGTAACATGAGTAGCATGGGATAGCCACTCCCTTTGTTAGGTAATATTATACGGCAAAAAAAAAAAAAAAAAAGGAACTTTTCAGATCTCCTTGAGGTTTCTAGTTGACTGAATTTATCTTAATCAAAACAGAAATAATTCCATGAGAGTCTGACCTAATTAGCTTAGTATTTTAAAAGAGCATCTAAAGATCAGAGGCAGAGATGCTCTTTAAAGAATACTTTAGTTTACCTTGGAAAAGCAAATTGCCATGTTGTGGGAGAGGGTCAAATGACAGTGAATGGTGAGCAGACTCGAGCACTCAAGACCTTAGTGTTTTACCTGCAAGAAACTGAATTCTTCCAACAAAGAATATAGTGAGAAAATCCTGAAACTTTGAGATATGAGCCTCAACACACACCTTGATTTCAGCCTGGCTGGATAATGTGCAGAACACCCAGCTAACCTGCACCTAAGCTCCTGACACATGGAAAATGTGAGATAATACATCTGTGTTGTTTTAAGCTGCTAAACTATGGGAACTTGTTAAAACAAAGCAAAAAGTAAACTAATAAAGAGAAAGCATATGTTCAACAAGTACATACCATATGAAAGGTCATACATTTTTGAAAACATATTTTACATCAAAATGAATATACTTTACCAAGATATATATACTTTACCAGATGGTAAAGCATCTGCCCACAATGCAGGAGACCTGGGTTTGATCCCTGTGTCAGGAAGATCCCCTGGAGAAGGGAATGGCAACCCACTCCAGTACTCTTGCCTAGAAAATTCCATGGATGGAGAAGTCTGGTGAGCTATAGTCCATGGGGTCACAGACTCGGACACGACTGAGTGACTTCACTTTCTTACCAGGAAAAGTCCCATTTTCAGCACATGATAAGCCTACAGATTCATGTTCAGAGCGCAGGAGCTTATTTACGTACAGAATAGATTTAGTATGGGAAAGGGGGTACTGGGTATTTGGGTAAAAAGTTGATGCTTGCTTCATACAATATATTTCATGATTATATCAGATATATATTTTATCTATTTTTCATGGAAAGGTATTTTATTTTAAATATAGTAGTTTGCACATGTCAGTCCCAAACTTCCAAAATAGCCCTCCCCCACAACCTTCTTTAAGTCTGTGAGTCTATTTTGTAAAATAAGTTCATTTGTATCATTTCTTTTTAGATTCCACATAGAAGTGATATCATATGATATTTGTCTTTCTCTGACTTACTTCACTTATTATGATATTTTAGATTATAAACAAAATGGGGTAAAGGATGATACATGCCAACATGCAAACAGAACTTATCTTTGAGATATCAGATAATTGGTTGAAAAGTAAGAAGAGAGGGAGAAGACAATGATGATTATGATTATTACATTTTTGAAACTAGAAATTTGTTCATTATTAATTTGACTAATTAGGAACTCTGTTAGTAGAACTGACTTTAACCAAGTACTGACAAAAGAAATCAAAGCTATAAGATTAAAAAACAAAATCTGTACAGTATCACTGAGAAGAATCTGTTTCAAGATCAACCAGATTTTGTTTTTCAGCACTAGATTCTAAATTAGTTCTAGATACTAAATTTAGTAATAGATTACTGGTTGGTATGAAATTCATTTCTACCTATTGGCAAAGGAATTAGGGAAAAACAGAGTATTCCAAGGAATATGATAGGCTTGCCTCAAGCCCTCATTGGCATGTGATTTAATTCACAAACTATGAAATCTACACTTTAATATGTCACACTTTTTAGACTTTAGTTCAGTCACTCAGTCGTGTCTGACTCTTTGCAACCCCATGGACTGCAGCACACCAGGCCTCCCTGTCCATCACGAATCCCAGATTTACTTAAAATTTGTCCATCGAGTCAGTGATGTAATCCAACCATCTCATCCCCTGTCATTCCCTTCTACTCCTGCCTTCAGTCTTTCTCGGCATCAGGGTCTTTTCCAATGAGTCAGTTCTTCACATCAGATGGTCAAAGTATTGGAGCTTCAGCATCAGTCCTTCCAATGAATATTCAGGACTGATTTCCTTTAAATTGGACTGATAGGATCTCCTTGCAATCCAAGGGATACTCAAGAGTCTTCTCCAACACCACAGTTCAAAAGCATCAATTCTATGGTGCTTAGCTTTTTTATAGTCCAACTCTCACATCCATACATAGTACTGGGAAAATCAGTACTTTGACTAGATGGACCTTTGTTGGCAAAGTAATGTCTCTTCTTTTTAATATGCTGTCTAGTTTGGTCATAAGTTTTCTTCCAAGGAGAAAGTGTTTTTTAATTTCATGGCTGCAGTCAAAATCTGCAGTGATTTTGGAGCCCCCCAAATTAAAGTCCCTCGCTGTTTCCACTGTTTCCCCATCTATTACCCATGAAGTGATGGGCCCAGATGCCAAGATCTTAGTTTTCTGAATGTTGAGCTTTAAGTCAACTTTTTCACTCTCCTCTTTCAATCAAGAGGCTCTTTAGTTCTTCTTCACTTTTGGCCGTAAGGGTGGTGTCATCTGTATATCTGAGGTGATTGATATTTCTCCCGGCAATCTTGATTACAGCTTGTGCTTCTTCCAGCCCAGCGTTTCTCATGATGTACTCTGCACAGTAGTTAAATAAGCAGGGTGACAATATACAGCCTTGATGTACTCCTTTCCCTATTTGGAACCAGTCTGTTGTTCCATGTCCAGTTCTAACTGCTGCTTTCTAACCTGCATACAGATTTCTCAAGAGGCAAGTCAGGTGGTCTGATATTCCCATCTCTTTCAGAATTTTCCAGAGTTTGTTGTGGTCCACACAGTCAAAGGCTTTGGTATAGTCAATAAAGCAGAAGTAGATGTTTTTCTGGAACTCTTTTGCTTTTTCGATGGGATCTGATAGACTGCCTGATGAACTATGGACAGAGCTTCGTGACATTGTACAGGAGACAGGGATCAAGACCATCCCCATGGAAAAGAAATGCAAAAAGCAAAATGGCTGTCTGGAGAGGCCTTACAAACAGCTGTGAAAAGAAGTGAAAAGCAAAGGAAAAAACAAAAGATATAAGCATCTGAATGCAGATTTCCAAAGAATAGCAAGAAGAGATAAGAAAGCCTTCCTCAGCAACCAATGCAAAGAAATAGAGGAAAACAACAGCATGGGAAAGACTAGAGATCTCTTCAAGAAAATTAGAGATACCAAGGGAACATTTCATGCAAAGATGGGCTTGATAAAGGACAGAAATGGTATGGACCTATCAGAAGCAGAAGATATTAAGAAGAGATGGCAAGAATACACAGAAGAACTGTACAAAAAAGATCCTCACCACCCAGATAATCACAATGGTGTGATCACTCACCTAGAGCCAGACATCATGGAATGTGAAATCAAGTGGGCCTTAGAAAGCATCTGTATGGACAAAGCAAGTGGAGGTGATGGAATTCCAGTTGAGTTATTTCAAATCCTGAAAGATGATGCTGTGAAAGTGCTGCACTCAAAATGCCAGCAAAGTTGGAAAACTCAGCAGTGGCCACAGGACTGGAAAAGGTCAATTTTCATTCCAATCCCAAAGAAAGGCAATGCCAAAGAATGCTCAAACTACCGCACAATTGCGCTCATCTCACACGCTAGTAAAGTAATCCTCAAAATTCTCTAAGCCAGGCTTCAGTAATACAGATGTTCAAGCTGGTTTTAGAAAAGGCAGAGAAACCAGAGATCAAATTGCCAACATGTGCTGGATCATGGAAAAAGCAAGAGAGTTCCAGAAAAATATCTACTTCTCCTTTATTGACTATGCCAAAGCCTTTGACTGTGTGGACCACAACAAACTCTGGAATATTCTGAAAGAGATGGGAAAACCAGACCACCTGACCTGCCTCTTGAAAAATCTGTATGCAGGTCAGGAAGCAACAGTTAGAACTGGACATGGAACAACAGACAGGTTCCAAATAGGAAAAGGAGTACATAAAGGCTGTATATTGTCACCCTGCTTATTTAACTTCTATGCAGGGTACATCATGAGAAACGCTGGGCTGGAAGAAGCACAAGCTGGAATCAAGATTGCCTGGAGAAATATCAATAACCTCAGATATGCAGATGACACCACCCTTATGGCAGAAAGTGAAGAGGCACTCAAAAGTCTCCTGATGAAAGTGAAAGAGGAGAGTGAAAACGCTGGCTTAAAGCTTAACATTCAGAAAACTAAGATCATGGCTTCTGGGCCCATCACTTCATGGGAAATAGATGGGGAAACAAGGGAAACCGTGACAGACTATTTTTTTGGGCTCCAAAATAACTGCAGATGGTGATTGCAGTCATGAAATTAAAAGACACTTACTCCTTGGAAGAAAAGTTATGATCAACCTAGATAGCATATTCAAAAGCAGAGACATTACTTTGCCAACAAAGGTCCTTCTAGTCAAGACTATGGTTTTTCCAGTCATCATGTATGGATGTGAGAGTTGGACTGTGAAGAAAGCTGGGTGCCGAAGAATTGATGGTTTTGAACTGTGGTGATGGAGAAGACTCTTGAGAGTGCCTTGGACTGCATGGAGATCAAACAAGTCAATCCTAAAGGAAATCATTCCTGAATATTCATTAAAGGACTGATGTCTAAGTTTAAGCACCAATACTTTGGTCATCTGATGCAAAGAGCCCACTCATTGGAAAAGACCCTGATGCTGGGAGGGATTGGGGGCAGGAGGAGAAGGGGATGATAGAGAATGAGATGGCTGGATGACATCACTGACTCAACGGACATGAGTTTGGGTGAACTCCGGGAGTTGGTGATAGCTAGGGAGGCCTGCGTGCTGCAATTCATGGGGTCACAAAGAGTCAGACATGACTGAGCGACTGAAATGAAGTGAACTGAGCAGATGTTGTCAATTTGATCTCTGGTTCCTCTGCCTTTTCTAAATCCAGCTTGAATGTCTGGAAATTCATGGCTCATGTATTGTTGAAGCCTGGGTTGGAGAGTTTTGAGCATTACTTTACTCGCGTGTGAGAGGAGTGCAATTGTGCGGTAGTTTGAGCATTCTTTAGTGTTGCCTTGGTTTGGGATTGGATGATAAACTGACCTTTTCCAGTCTGTGGCCACTGCTAACTTCAGAAAGCCATTTTATTCTCAAGTTCAGTGAGGGTCATTTCATTCTTAAAGTGTAAGGTTCATGTTTTATTTAGCCTTGCTGGCATAGACTGAAATCAGAAAAAAATGAAAATTTCTTTACTCCTCAAATATTTCTGTTAGTTTTCTTATTTTTAATCTTTTTCAATATGGCTGTGGTTCTCAATGGGTTTTGAAGATGGCTCAGTGGATAAGGAATCCACCTGTAATGCAGGAGGCAAAGGAGACGCGGGTTTGATCCTTGTGTTGGGAAGATTTCCTAGAGGACAAAATGGTAACCTACTCCACTATTCTTGCCTGAGAACTCCATGGACAGAGGAGCCTGGTAGGCTATAGTTCACAGGGTGGCAAAGATTTGGACATGACTGAATATATGACACATGTTTCTGGTGACTAGTTTTTCAATCCAGTGCACACCTCACCAATACCAAAATTGTACACTCTTACACTCTCATGCAATTCAATGTTGGATCAAGAGAGAATGGATATTTTAGAATGAAGTTTTCCTCCCCAACTTCTGCCATATACCATTCTCTTCTCCCTGCAAGAACTAAATGGGAGAGGACAGGACCCAGTCATGTGTGAAGATATTTACAAGACTTTGAAGTGATTCTTAATGCTCAGAAGTGGGGTAAAAATAATACCCAGTGAAACAGAATAAATGCTATGCCATCTTTCAGGATTTTTTCTCACCTAAAACCTTTATTTTCAATATTTTCAAATACTGTTTCTTCTTAAATTCATCCCCACTTCCCCCAACCCACCCCATAGGCAGTCACGTTTTTGACCTTCTGGTTTTAGAAAATAATTCTCTTATAACCTCTTACTTTTCTTATAATGTGTGCATACTGGACTCAAGGCATTCCTATTAAAATTAATACACTAACATTTCACAGAATTTGGTTTATAATTTTCACATTTTATTAGAAATAGAAACTCCATCTCACTAACATCAACAATGCTTTAAAAAAAAATAAAGTAACTAAGCACACTTTTTAAGCCATCAGCTTTCAAGATAGCTAAAGCTCTTAGCTATTTAAAAAGCTTTCCAGCCCATTTTCTATTTGATCAATTTTCTTGGTAACATATTTTCTATTATACCAGTTGATAATTATAGCAGTACAACATAATCTTTTAATCACGGACATTAACTGAATACCTATTCTGGTCCATTCTGAAGTTAATATTACTTAATGCTAATCTGTTTGTATATGTTCTTCATTTCTAAAAGGACTGCATTGTCTTGCTTTATTTCCTTAAGTTCTGCAACACCTCTTTGGAAAATGCAAAATTATATCCTTACAGATAAAAATATGAAACTTCAAATACATACACTACATTGTTTTATAAATTACATTATGATTTAACACTTGAAGTACAAAACATTTTTCTTCAACTTTCACTGTTTCTTCTCTTTCATGAACAATAATGAAAAAGATAGTCACAAGAATATTTCATTCATTCTTCTTGATTTAAAATCTTATTCCAATTGACAATATAACTGCTAAGAATATAGATAAATCAAAAGCAGAAGGGATATGTAAATGATTTGTCCTAAGTTCATCTCAAAGTGAATCACCCAGCCTTCAGTATTTTATAGCTAATAGCCATTTTTTGTTTGATATGAATCTTCCATGACAGCTAAGTCATCTAGGAATGGGCATATTTCCCAAGGGCAGTCCAACCAAATTTCAAGGGAATCAATTTGTGCTGGTTAGTAAAGAGCTGAAGTGGAAGAGTCAGGATCCTTAATGAGCCAGGCAGGAGTGTTTGCAATTTCTTGTAATTAAAATGCCTAAGTAGAAAACTGAATAATGTTATTATCATTTATCTAAAATAATGCATAATTTAAAACTATTTGCCTCATAAAAAATTAAAACTAGAAAGTGTTAGAATCTTTAATCCATTAAGTAGAGTTCAAATACTTTTTGATTTCTTTTAAAGTTAATATTAAATATTCTTCTTATAGAACACATTTATAAAATACATATGTGATAGTTGAGACACAAAACTATTACATATAAGCTGGTATACATTACATATAAGCTGGCACATACACACATATGTATGTGTGTGTGTGTGTGTGTGTGTGTGCGTGTGTGTGTGTGTATATATAAATGGATGTATACATAGATGGATCATGAATAGTTTGAAAAGAATATCTGCACAGAGATATATCTATTATAACTCTATGTACTTATATTTTCAAGCCTTTTCCATTAATGACCTGTAACTAACATATCAGTTTGGTCTGTCCCACAAAGATGTTGTCAATTCATCTGGAACTGTGCTCCTTATTTTAGGGACACTAGTTTCTCAATTTTTAAAATTTCCTTTCAGGTTTCTTTTTCAATAGATAGATATGGTTTATATGTCATAAGATCTTATTCCCTGTTCAAAGCAAGATTATGAGATAAATATGTATAGTTTTATAATCTTTCTCTTACCATGTCTTAAATCATATATAATAAATCATGATAGAGATGTCAACTGGGAAATTTGAAAGCAAGAAGATCAATCAGTTAAGGATTGTTGAAGCATAGCTTTAAGCCAGTATTCTAGCAGATGTGAGAATTCTTATGCAGGAAAAAAGAAGTATGTTGTGATAGAACCAAATTTGGGGATTACAATAGAGAAATAGGATGGCAGTTAGAGGCATAATGGGTTGAATAAAAAATACTCATAGTGCTCTGCAATGTACTTTACTTTTTTCAAAAATTTATCATGCACATATAAAAAACCTTTTTGTTGCTTTGACTGAGTACTGGAAACCTATAATTTATATAAGTGATCCTCTATTGCTGGACATCTAGATAGGGTTCATCTAAATTCATGTTACAATAACTACTGTACATATATGACACCGACATATGCACATACGTCAATGTCTACGACTAAGGCTATATTTACAATGATCCATGTCTGTACTCACATACAGTAGGACAGTATCCATGATCTATGTTCCACTTGCTCCCATTTCACTTTTCCACTATTTCCTGACACTGCTGTGAAACAGATTCTTCAGGATAGAATTGATTTTAGGAAAAAAACTGATTAGTATAATACATCAGCTTGGAGAAATTATCACCATTGGTAAAAATAAACTTTAAGCACCCTAAGTCTATAATTACCACTAATTTGTTACCATAGTAATAATATTTAAAATAGCATCTATGTTTACTGAAAAGTATCATTAATTGCATGTTTATTTGGTAAGCCAGAAGAGGATTATGGTCTTTTTCCTCTTTTCCACATGTGTGACATTTGGAAAGAATGGGCTCATAGAAATTAGTAATAGACACCTAGAAGATATGAAGTTTAGTAAGAAAAGTAAATGTACTTAAATTCAGATAGATTGGAAAAAATTCCACAAAATGGCTTAAACCATTTACATTCCTATTAATAGTACATGAGGGGGTAACCTTCCCACACTAAGTACCCTTCCACTATATGAAGGGTACATAAGTACCCTTCCCAACTTATGTATATGTATGGCTGAGTCACTGCAGGACACCTAAAACTATCACAACATTGTTAATCAACTCTACTCCAATATAAAATAAGAGGTTAATAAATGAATAAAATTTAAAGAATTAAGGAAAAATAAATCAAGGAAGGCTTAAGGAAGGCTTTTGTAGAAACTGTATGTTTGTCTTTGTTAAAGGCTTTAAAATAGATATATTATCAGAAATAAAGATGTGATAAGAAATAAATCAGTAAAACATAATATGATAGAAGCCGAGAGAGGAGAAAATTAAAAGCAGTAAAGTGCATTTGACAATGCAGTGGAAGAGACAAGTGGACAAGACATAGATTGAGAAAATTGTACTGAATTCAGCAATTTTTAGGCTGTTCATTAAGGTAAGAGGTAATATCTCTTTTCTGGCAAGCTAGATACTAGACCTAAAGAGATTAAAAGCAAATTTAGAAGTTAGACATATATAAGTTTATACATATATATGAAAACTTTTTTACAGAAGCATAACTTACATACAGAAAACTGCAGAAATTATAAGTATACAATCAGAAAACTCCCCTTGTATCCTCTTCAAATCATTACCATTCTTTTTAATCAAAATTTAACTTCTTACTACTTTGACTTTTAATACTAGGATTTGTTTTGTCCATTTTGGAATTTCATATAAAATGAAAAGGACTACGTATATTATTTGATGTTTGGCTTCTGTTGCCCAGTATTATGAGATTCATCAGTATTTTTGCAGGTAACATAGATTATTTGGGGCATTCCTAGTAGCTGAGATGATAAAGAATCTGCTTGCAATGCTGGAGACCCAGGTTTGATCCCTGGGTGGGGAAGACTGTTTATTTTTCATACCTGTATAGTTTTCCACTCTATGAATGCCTTGCAATTTGTTTTTCATTGTACCACTGGTGGATATTTAAGTTATTGAACAGCATATACCTACTCTATTTCCCCTCAGATCATCTAAGTTTTCCTGTGCCTGTAAACTCTCTCTGGCTTGCTAAAGATTTCTCAGCTTGAGCTCCTCAAATTTGTATTTCTTCTCTACTGGAGGGCCTCTGTGACACTGAGGGAACTTGCACAGCTATGCACAGGCCCCATCTAGGAATGGAGGGAAATATACGCCACTGGAGCAACTCTCAAACCATGGGGAGTGGAAACTAGTAGAAATATATGCCACTGGAGCAACTCTTAAACCATGGGCAGTGGAAACTAGTAGAAAATGCTCCAGTTTTCTTATCTTTCTGAGGAATAATTCTGAGCTATCACCCACATGTCACAGAGGGTCCCTGGACGGCTGGTCTCTAGTGTTTACTATTCTAAATTCTATTAGCTTCCCTTTCTTCCTTCGCTCACTTTCACCAAGCACATTCTTGTTTGTGTTTCATAAGTAATCTGCCTCATCCATGTGCTTCACAGTGTGTCTGGTTTGGTGCTGGAGTGGGTAGGGCTAGGGGTGGGGGGAATCTAAGACTAGAGCAGCTAGTTATGGAACTT
This sequence comes from Bos javanicus, assembly GCF_032452875.1. NCBI lineage: Eukaryota > Metazoa > Chordata > Mammalia > Artiodactyla > Bovidae > Bos > Bos javanicus. The sequence continues at coordinate 14,269,560 of NC_083875.1, read as the reverse complement.
TCCTTAGAAAAAGGACATTAATATTTGATTCTGGAATGTTAATGATCAAGTGGGAGCAAAAAACACACTGCTGGTAGAAGTTAGGTTGACAGCAATATCTGGCATTCTGTCACAATACTGTCATTAAGACCTTCAGTTTTGGTGGACAGGGATGAATAGTAAGTGGACAAGTGAGTATTTGTTATGCAAAAGTTCTGGCAATAACAGATTTAAGGCAGAGAGTAAACGGATGGCTGGCTTATGTTAACTTCTCCAGAAGCTGTGAAGGAAGAGAATGCCATGTGTTAACTTTTTTCTCATATTCTTTTCTGTGCTTCCCACATTTTTGTCTCTATTTACTTGAACATGAGTATTTAACTACAAAATATTGTTCAAAAAACTAACTTTCTCTTTAGCTGTACCGAAAAACTACTAAACACATCTTCAGTTCAGTCACTCAAACACATCTTACATAAAGTTGTTTTCTAGTTCTTAAATTTCCATTTGATTTATCTTTGTAGTCCTTATTTTACTCCTGAAGTTCTCCACCTATGTTTTATTTCCTTGATTACACTATTTCAAAATCTGTATCCCAAATTCTCATTAGTTTTATTCCGTTTGTGTGTCAAATTACTGTGGTTTTCTTGAATTGTTAAAGTTCTCTTGCATATTTCATGGGTTTTGGATTAATGGTTTCAAAAGGTATATGAATACTTTCATACATCATTTTAGTTCAGACAAGAATATCCTTTTATATTTTGTTAAGAATGTTAGACTAGGTGACAAGCATATTAAGCCAATCAAAAACTGAAATGATGGTGAGCCTGATTTCAATTCTTGTGAGAAATGGTCTATTTCACAGATACAAGTAGAACATTCCTCTTCTAGATCCTTGCTAGAAACATAACATGATTTGCCAGCTTCTTCACAGATCCTGCACTTCTTTATTTGTTACCTATCTGTATGAAAGTGAAAGTGAAGTCGCTCAGTCCTGTCTGACTCTTTGCGACCCCATGGACTGTAGCCTACCAGGCTCCTCCATCCACGGAATTCTCCAGGCAAGACTACTGGAGTGGGTTGCCATTTCCTTCTCCAGGGGATCTTCCCGACCCAGGGATCGAACCTGGGTCTCCCGAAATCCAGGCAGACACTTTAACCGCTGACCCACCAGGGAAGCCCTATCTGTATAAGAGTGCAGAAATATCTGCTCAAGGTATTCTTGCCTTGAGAATCCCATGAACATGTAATATATTTATATATGCCCTTGCTTTTATTGAAGATATTTAGAGACTGGTAGTTTTTCCTTCACATCTTAATAAATAATCCTGTATGATAAACTCTCAATACTATTAGTATATTGATAAAAACTATATTTTTGTTGCTTTTGTGTATTGGTCTTTGTTCCCTTGATCCTCTTAAGCTAATGCTAAAATTGGATCTGTTCCAATTTAGCTAGATTTTTCTTGGTAATAAAAAGGATTTATTTTCATTTTACTCATCACTTTTCACTTCCTGATTTGCAGTTATAGAATCACATGTTATTTATCAAATTATAAAATATTTTTAGATGGCTTCAGCATTTGCTAATAACAGCCTACAATGATATCTACCACATTTGACTCACTTGCAAATTGTTTTTCTTATATGAAATATTCCATTAATAATAGCCTAATCCACCCTGCTGCTGCTGCTGCTGCTAAGTCGCTTCAGTCGTGTCCGACTCTGTATGACCCCATAGACGGCAGCCCACCAGGCTCCCCCGTCCCTGGGATTCTCCAGGCAAGAGTACTGGAGTGGGTTGCCATTGCCTTCTCTGAGGAAACAAAACAGTAGCCCTTAAATTGCACTTCCTAGGAGGCAATGGCAACCCACTCCAGTACTCTTGCCTGGAAAATCCCATGAGTGGAGGAGCCTGGTGGGCTGCAGTCCATGGGGTCGAGAAGAGTCGGACACGATTGAGCCACTTCACTTTCACTTTTCCCTTTCATGCATTGGAGAAGGAGATGGCAACCCACTCCAGTGTTCTTGCCTGGAGAATCCCAGGGACGGGGGAGCCTGGTGGGCTGCCGTCTATGGGGTCGCACAGAGTCGGACACGACTGAAGCGACTTAGCAGCAGCAGCAGTTTTGTTTCCTGAGAGGAAAAATTATTCCACTTTAAGATTCCAGGCAGTGCATGATGCAATCACCTGAAACTTTATACCTACTGGGTTTTATTATCGAAAAAAATCGAGCCAATTCTTAAATAATCTGAAGAATATGAACATAACAAAATTAGAATTGATAACTACTGTTCTAAGGACAACTAGCTTCTACTGCCTTTCAACAAAGTAACATGTATGTCAGTATGATATTCTAAAACTATTAAAATTATCCCACAAAAGATATAGTATTATATAAATTAAATGTTTAAGAGTGACTCAACAATGTTAATTTTATAACTTTCTTTAAAAGAAAGTTATTTTTGCAATATTTTATACCATTTAAAAACATTTTTTATCTTTAATAAATTTAGATATCTTAGATATCAACCTAAACTTTTTCTGCCTTAAGACATAAACTGTAAGTTTTATACATATTTCATGTAATTTGAGGTGAGATACATTGGATATATTCCTCTTAAAGATCTGCTTTAAAGGTAACTATTAATTACTAAATATTTATTTTATTATAGCCACTCATCTTCAAGGTAAATTGCTTGGATATATTTTTAAATAAAATTTCTTCAAGCATAACTTATTATAGTATGCCCATTTTAAATACACAGAGCAATACATTAAAAAAAACACATTTAGCTTTAGCTGTTTACTACTGCTGCAACTTCTCTGTTGACTATCCCCTTAGTCCCTTCGTAATCAATCAACTCTAGTCTATCAATGATCTGCTTTATACTATGATAAATTGTAGTTATGTCCTCTCTAGAAATTTCTAAAAATTATATTATGTAATATGCACACTTTTTCATCTGCCATCTTTACTCAACTTACTTTTTTTGAGGGTAAAACTCTGTTTTAAATGTAATTATTTTAAATACTATACTAAAAATCTTTCAATAAATATATTAATTATGATATATACCTTCCTATACTCAAAATATGGGAGAAGGAAATGGCAACAACTCCACTATTCTTGCCTGGAGAAACCCAGGGACAGAGGAGCCTGGTGGGCTGCTGTCTATGGGGTCACATAGAGTTGGACACGACTGAAGTGAGTTAGCAGAAGAAGCAGCATACTCAAAATAAACAACAGTTAGAACCAAACAGATCAACAGACTGGTTCAAAATTGGGAAAGGACCACATCAAGCCTGTATATTGTCACCCTGCTTATTTAACTTACATGCAAAGCACATCATGAGAAATGCTGGGCTGGATGAATTACAACCTGGAATCAAGATTGCCAGGAGAAATATCAATAACCTCAGATATACAGGTCTTCCCTTGTGGCTCAGCTGGTGAAGAATCTGCCTGCAATGCAGGACATCTGGGTTTGATCCTTGGGTTGGGAAGATCCCCTGGAGAAGGGAAAGGCTACTTACTCCAGTATTCTGGCCTGGAGAATTCCATAGATTCTATATTTCATGGGGTCGCAAAGAATCAGACATGACTGAGGGACTTTCACTTATCACTTCAGATATGCAGATGATACCACCCTATGGCAGAAAGTGAAGAGGAACTAAAGAGTCTCTTGATAAAGGTGAAAGAGAGTGAATAAGTTGGCTCAAAACTCAACATTCAAAAAACTGAGGTCATGGCATCTGGCCCCATCATTTCACGGCATATAGATGGGGCAACAATGGAAGCAGTGACAGGCTTTATTTTCTTGGGCTCCAAAATCACTGCAGGCAGTGACTACAACCATGAAATTAAAAGACTCTTGCTCCTTGGAGGAAAAGCTATGATAAACCTAAACAGTGTATTAAAAAGCATAGACATTACTTTGCCAACAAAGGTCTATATAGTCAAAGCTATGATTTAGCCAGTACTCCTGTATGGATGTGAGAGTTGGACCATAAAGAAGGCTGGGTTCCAAAGAATTGATGCTTTTGAACTGTGGTGTTCGAGAAGACTCTTGAGAGTCCATTCAACTGCAGGGAGATTAAACCAGTCAATCCTAAATGAAATCAACTCTGAATATTCACTGGAAGGACTGATGCTGAAGCTGAAGTTCACATACTTAGGCCACCTGATGGGAAAAGCAGATTCATTAGAAAAGACTCTGACACCAGAAAAAGTAGAAGGTTGGAGGAGAAGGGAATTATACAGGATAAGATGATTAGAAAGACTCTGAATTTGGGAAAGATAGAGGAGAGGAGGAGAAGGGAACGACAGAGGATGAGATGGTTGGATGGCATCACCGACTCAATGGACATGAGTCTGAGCAAACTCCAGGAGATGGTGAAGGACATGGAAGCCTGGTGTGCTGCAGTGCATGGGGTTGAAAAAGTTGGATACAACTGAGTAACTGAACAACAACAGCCATACTCAAAATATGAATTATAATATTTAGCTACTTAGAACTCATTTGTTTCTTGGTTAAGGACACATGCTGACTTGTTTGATCACAATTCTACATTTTTATATTTTATTTTTACTATATATAGTCTTTCTCAACATACTTTATTTTCCTTTCTTTTGGCATATATTTTTTCATGAAAGATATATTTTAGTTTTGTACTTTGTGTATGTATATGTATTCATCCAAATATACAACTTTTAAGTAAGTATAATTTTTCTGAATTACAGGTATAAGTTCATTTACCACTGATCATCTAGTATATATTTCCAGTTAAACATTAATATTTTCTTTTTTATAATGTTAGTTAAAGCTCCACAATCGAAAAAACATTGAAAAAATACTGTTACTAACATATGATTTATGCTGCTGCTGTTGCTAAGTCGCTTCAGTCATGTCCGACTCTGTGTGACCCCATAGATGGCAGCCAACCAGGCTCCCCCGTCCCTGGGATTCTCCAGGCAAGAACACTGGAGTGGGCTGCCATTTCCTTCTCCAACGCATGAAAGTGAAAAGTGAAAGTCAAGTCGCTCAGTCGTGTCCGACTCTTGGCGACCCCATGGACTGCAGCCTACCAGGCTCCTCCACTCATGGGATTTTCCAGGCAAGAGTACTGGAGTGGGGTGCCATTGCCTTCTCTGACATATGGATTTATATTTAGACATTAATAACTGTCACTGTAATGGCCTTGGTAAATAAAAGTCAAAGTATATTCATAGTTTGCTGGGTTTTTCTTCTAAGTATAAAAGCAAAAGAAAAACAGTATTTGCTCATTTGTACAAATACAGGAAGACAATAAAAACATAATGAAGTAGGCTACAAGAAAGAAGTGAAAAGATGCAGCATTAAAAGTATATCAGGAAAAAAAATGCAAGAATAATATTTGCAATATAGCTTTCTCTAGTTCTGACTTTTAGAATCATGATAATCTTCCATATAATGAATATAGAATGAAAATCAGTATGGACAACATGGAGAGGACAATATGGAGAGGATGTGGAGAAAAGCAAACCCTACTTCACTCTTGATGGAAATGTAAATTGGTACAGCCACTATGGAGAACAGTATGAAGATTCCTTAATGAACTACCAATAATTCTACCATGTTACCCAGCAATCCCGCGACTGGGCATACACCCTGAGAAAACCACAATTCAAAAGAACATAAGCATTCCAGTATTTAGTGTAGCACTATTTACAATAGCCAGGAAATGAAAGCAACTTTGATGTCCATTGATGGATGAATGAAAAAACAAATTGTCGTGCATATATACAATGGAATATTCAGTTCAGTTCAGTCGCTCAGTCGTGTCCGACTCTTTGCAACCCCATGGACTTCAGCACGCCAGGCTTCCTTGTCCATCACCAACTCCCAATGCTTGCTCAAACACATGTCCGTTAAGTCAGTGATGCCATCCAACCATCTCAGCCTCTGTTGTCCCCTTCTCCTTCTGCCTTCAGTCTTTCCAGGATCAGGGTATTTTTCAATGAATTGGTTATTCACATAGGTTGTCAAAGCACTGGAGTTTCAGCTTCAGCATCAGTCCTTCCAATGAATATTCAGGACTGATTTCCTTTAGGATGGACTGGTTGGATCTCCTTGCAGTCCAAGGGACTCTCAAGAGTCTTTTCCAAAACCACAGTTCAAAAGCATCAATTCTTTGGTGCTCAGCCTTTTTTATGGTCCAACTCTCATATCCATACATGACTACTGGAAAAACCATAGCTTTGACTAAATGGGCTTTTGTCAGCAAAGTAATGCCTCTGCTTTTGAATATGCTGTCTAGGTTGGTCATGGCTTTTCTTCCAAGGAGCAAGTGTCTTTTAATTTCATGCCTGCGGTCACCATCTGCAGTGGTTTTGGAGCTCAAGAAAATAAAGTCTGTCACTGTTTCCACTGTTTCCCCATCTATTTCCTATGAAGTGATAGGACTGGATGCCATGATCTTAATTTTCTGAGTGTTGAGTTTTAAGCCAACTTTTTCAGTCTCTTCTTTCACTTTCATTGAGGCTTTTTAGTTCCTCTTCACTTTCTGCCATAAGTGTAGTATCATCTGTGTATCTAAGGTTATTGACATTTCTCCCAGCAATCTTGATTTCAGCTTGTGCTTCATCCAGCCCTGAATTTTGCATAATATACTCTTCATAAAAGTTAAATAAGCAGGGTGATAATATACTGCCTTGACATACTCCTTTCCCAATGTGGAACTAGTCTGTTCCATGTCTGGTTCTAACTTTTGCTTCTTGACCTGCATACAGCTTTCTCATGAGGCAGGTACGCTGGTCTGGTATTCCCATTTCTTGAAGAATTTTCCACAGTTTGTTGTGATCTATACAGTCAAAGGCTTTGGTGTAATCAATAAAGCAGAAGTAGATGTTTTTCTGGAATTCTATTGTTTTGTTTTGCTTTTTCTATGATCCAGTGGATGTTGGCAATTTGATCTGTGGTTCTTCTGCTTTTTCTAAAACCAGGTTGAACTTCTGGAAGTTCCTGGTTAATGTAGTGTTCAAGCCTGGCTTGGAGGATTTTGAGCATTACTTTCCTAGTGTGTGAGATAAATGCAATTGTGTGGTACTTTGAGCATTCTTTGGCATTGCCTTTCTTTGGGATTGTAATGAAAACTGACTTTTTCCAGTCCTGTGACCACTGCTGAGTTTTCCAAATTTGTTGGCATATTGAGTGCAGCACTTTAATAATGGAATTTTACTCAGCCTGAGTAAATTCAAAGGAATGAATTTGAATCAGTTGCATTGAGGTGGAGGAATCTACAGCCTGTTATACATTGTGAAGCAAAAAAGAGAAAAGTAACATTGTAAATTAATGCATACATATGGGATCTAGAAAAATGGTATTGATGAACCTATTTAGAGAGAAGAAATGGAGATACAGAGATAAAGAATAGACTCGTGAACACAATGGGCGAAGGAGAGTCTAGGAGGAATTGAGAATGTAACAATGTCATATATACACTATCACATGTAAAATGGATAACTAGAGAGAAACTGCTATATAACACAGGGAGCTCAGACTGGTGCTCTGTGATGACCTAGAGGGGTGGCATGGGAGTGGGGCTCCCATGGCTCAACTGGGAGGGAATATATAAGTGTATATTATATATATTTTGTGTGTGTGTGCATGCGTGTGTAAACTAAGAGCAGAGCATCTGGTCCCATTACTTTATGGCAAATAGAAAGGGAAAAAGTGGAAACAGGGACAGTTTTTAACTTGGGCTCCAAAATTACTGCAAACAGTGACTGTAGCTACAAAAGTAAAAGCTGCTTGCTCCTCAGAATGAAAACTATGACAAACCTAGACAGCATATTAAAAACCAAGAGACATGAGACATTACTTTTCTGACAAAGGTTCATACAGTCAAAGCTATGGTTTTTCCAGTAGTCATGTACAGATGTGAGAATTGGACCATAAAGAAGGCTGAGGGTTGAAGAATTGATGTTTCGAATTGTGGTGCTGGAGAAGGCTGTTCAGAGTTCTTTGGACTGCAAGGAGATTAAACCAGTCAGTCCTAAAGGAAATCAACCCTGAATATTCATTGGAAATTAGAGAGCTAATTGTTAGGTAGGTTGATAAGGAGTCCAGGGTTCTCAAGGAGGTGAAAGGGGTCTGGGACCCTCAAAAGGAGAAAGGGACAAACTTTTTTTTTTCCTACATTCCTTAGACTTTGTCACATAAGATTTAGTCACATATTTTCTTTAAGCCCAGAGCTAATGATTACACAACAAAACTCATCTTGCTCAAGGGTATATTTTTCCTTAAGCTCTGTACTAATGATTATACAACAACAATTTATCTTGCTCAAGGATATGTTTCTCCTTATTAACAAGAATCTTCTGACTCACCTTGTTATATTAAAACATATGTTGTGGGAGTGGGTCTGGTAAGACCTTTCTATTGTTAATTCTAATCTTGTTAATTTAAGATGTATGTTGTGGGAGTGGGCCTGGTAAAAGTATAGAAGGCCTTCATAAGACTAGCACTCTCCATCCCCCTTCTGATGTCTATGTCAGAAGCTTTCTTTGTCCCTTTTATACTTTAATAAAATTCTGCTACACAAAAGCTCTTGAGTGATCAAGCCTGGTCCCTGGTCCTGAAGCTAAATCTTCTTCAGAGATCATGAATTGGACACCATTCACCATAAGCTATCAGAAGGACTGATGCTGAAGCTGAAGCTCCTATAATTTGGCCACCTGCCATGAAGAGCCAACTCATTGGAAAAGATCCTGAAGCTGGGAAAGACTGAGGGCAGGAAGAGAAGGGGGCAACAGAGGAAATATAATTATGAATTTATTAGTTTAATATAAATGTATGTAGACAAATCTATATAGAACTGTTTATATGCATAAATCACATATACCTATTTATATGTTTCAATGTATTAAATGTACACATGTGTATGTGTGTGTGTATACACACACACACACACAGACACACATATATTTGATTATGACTATACATGGATACCCCTTGTCCCTGGGGGCTCAGTAGTATAGAATCTACCTGCCAATGCAGAAGATGCAGGTTTGCTCCCTGGGATGAGAAGGTGCCCTGTAGAAGGAAATAGCAACTCACTCTAGTATTCTTGCCTGGACAGAGAAGCCTGGTGGGCTGAAGTCCATGGGATCACAAAAAGGGGGTCAAACACAACTTAGTGACTAAACATCAATAAATGGATATATGAATAAAGAATGGTTAAAGAGTGTCTGAAAATTATATTTTTTAATTTTTCTAAGCTTGAAAATATATTAAATGAAAAGCTTTTCAATATCCTACTCAACTCATATTATTTTAAAATATTCTCCAAATTCTTTTTCCCTTTCTATGCAGATTCCTAAGCAAAAGTGAAACATAAACCCCCCTTTTCTTTCCTTCAAAATATTTTGCCTCTTTTAGTCTGTTCTGTGATGAAGCATTTCCTGTAGTTTCTCAGATTTTTGTTATTTTTCTTTACAACAGAACATATTTGATGAGTTCAAGTAAAATGAGTGATTGAGGCTAAAAAACCACCACTTCTGTCACAATAATTTTCATCTATTTATCAACTGAATTACTATTTATGTCTCTAGCCACTTTTTGCTATAAAATTTATTCATTAAGGTTGATCCATGTCATATTGTGACCATTAAAGTTAAGTATACTTGATATCATTCAGTGAAGATAATGACTTTAGAGTCCTAATAGCTTTTCTTGTCAGTTATGACCAAAGTGACATGACTAAATATGCATCTTTAATACTGCATTTTTCTTCCTGATACACTGCTCTACACTTAATAAATATTTACAATGTCAGTTGTTTGTAACTAACAATTACAGGGCTTGTCCAACAGTTTCATTTCTTCAAAATGTCAATAGCTACTCAGTTTTGTACACAAAATTGTGTAATACTTACCACTGCATTTATAGATGCTTATTACAGATACAGGCAAGTGAATTTAAGGGTGTGTTGGAGCTGGCTTATAGTGGCTCTCAAGACCTGACTGGGTATAACTCTTCCCAACCATAGCAGATATCTCATACTGACAGCTAAAATCACCACGGTGAGCATATTGACAATGTAGGAGGCAGTAAATGGTATCGACCAGCCCCTACCCCTGAACCCCCTTCCCAGGGAAAGTGAAAGTTAAAGTGTTGGTTGCTCAGTTATGTTGGACTCTTTGTAACCCCATGGACTATAGCCCAGCAGCCTCCTCCATCCATGGAATTCTCCAGGCAAGAATACTTGTGGGAGGTCATTTCCTTCTCCAGGGGATTTTCGTGACCCAGGAATTGAACACGGATCTCCTGAATTACAGCAGACTGTTTATTATCTGAATGACCAGGGAAGCCAAGGGAGCCCTTTGCTATATAATTACTAGCACCTTATTGTTCTAAAATCTTGTAGGAATATGGAACATTCCATATTCATAAACTTTAAATGGAAATATAGAGGTCGCCTCTTCATTTCAGCTTCAATTACAGTTTTTGCTGCTTTTCTTAGGAAGTGAAAGTTGCTCAGTCATGTCCAACTCTTTGTGACCCGATGGACTATACAGTCCCTGGAATTCTCCATGCCAGAATACTGGACTGGGTAGCCTTTCCCATTTCCAGGGGATGTTCCCGACCCAGGGATCAAACCCAGGTCTCCTGCATTGCAGGCCAATTCTTTACCAGCTGAGCCACAAGGGAAGCCATTTCTTAGGAAAGTAGGCTCCAAAAGCAAGACTTCTACACTTGCTGTTTCCTCTGCATGGAATAGAATTTGTCCAGATAACTGTTAATGTGTTCCTTACTACCTTCAGTTCTGCTAAAAAGGCATCAGTGAAGCTTCTCCTGTACCCTATGTGAAATAATTTTCCGGTGTACAAGCCTTCAGTAATCCCCTCTCCAAACAATATAAGCTTTATTTTAATCAACAGCAGGTAACACAATATGACGTACTCCTTATTGACTTGCCATTCATTACTACTTATTTATCATCAACCTAGACAGCATATTAAAAAGCAGAGAGATTACTTTGCCAACAAAGGTCCATCTAGTCAAAGCTATGGTTTTTCCAGTAGTCATGTATGGATGTGAGAGTTGGACTATAAAGAAAGCTGAGTGCAGAAGAATTGATGCTTTTGAACTGTGGTGTTGGAGAAGACTCTTGGGAGTCCCTTGGACTGCAAGATCAAACCAGTCAATCCTAAAGGAAATCAGTCCTGAATATTCACTGGAAGGACTAATGTTGAAGCTGAAACTCCAATACTTTGACCACCTATGAGAAGAACTGACTCATTGGAAAAGACTCTGATGCTGGGAAAGATTGAAGGCAGAAGGAGAAGGGGATGACAGAGGATGAGATGGTTGGATGGCATCACTGACTCAATGGACATGACTTAGAGCAAGCTCCATGAATTCGTGATGGACAGGGAAGGCTGGCATGTTGCAGTCCATGGGGTCCCAAAGAGTCAGATATGACTGAGCGACTGAACTGAACTATCACTAAAACAATGCAATCTCCAACAGACTTACCAGCAATTTTTCTTAAATTTCTATCTCTGAGGTATAAAAAATGAGTCACATAAGTGACACTCAAGATATATGTTGAATGAATAACAATAATGAGAATAAAACTGTGAGTAGTATTTTAAAAATACAAATTACGTTTATAAAAATAGTTCAGAAGTATGTATATTACTAAAAATTGGTACTTTAATAACACATATAATTTGTTTTTTATTTATTTCACAATATCATCTATATGTTTTCTTTAGATATTCCTTTATTATGACTTTTTTATCCACATTACTAGATATAAGTATTACATAAATAGACTAGCTATTATAAACATCACATTGAAGAGTTGTTTTGCTCATAAACAAATTTAGGTTATATGTATACCAAACTTTTATGTAAAAAATACATTTCTATGTGTTTTTATGTGTAAAAGCATTGCTAACACTTTCAATACATGCTTTTTTAATCAAGAAAACGTTTAAATTTTCACTAATTGGTAAAATTATGTAATAATTTATAATATAGTATGTTATTATATGGAGAAGGCAATGGCACCCCAACTCCAGCACTCTTACCGGGAAAATCCCATGGATGGAGGAGCCTGGTGGGCTGCAGTCCATGGGGTCGCTGAGGGTCGGACACGACTGAGCGACTTCACTTTCACTTTTTACTTTCATGCATTAGAGAAGGAAATGGCAACCCACTCCAGTGTTCTTGCCTGGAGAATCCCAGGGACGGGGGAGCCTGGTGAGCTGCCGTCTACGGGGTCGCACAGAGTCGGACACGACTGAAGTGACTTAGCAGCATGTTATTATATGTTCATTAATTCTTTCAACAAATTCTCATTGATTAAATACCTTAAACATAGTTTCCTTGTACTAGGAACTTTATATTTTTATTTACATTTTTTATAATACTGAGGTCACAGAACTGAAATTGCGTAAATTTATCATTTTATAATGACTCCTACAATGGGGTTTAGTGTCCCAAACTTATAGGTGATAATATCAAACACCTTTTGACTAATGAATCTGTTTTCCCTGGGGACAAGATGTCTAATTGACTTTCATCTTCCCAGATAATAACATCATAACTGTTAGACAATAAGTGAGAGTTACTATGAATAAATGATTGAATGAATAAATGAATTAATAAACAAATTTTCAGGATACTTGTATTAGAATTTCTAAGAAAGTAACTTTTTAAAGTTACAATGTTGGAAAACAAATGAAGGACTCTTTATTCAAAGATATATAGGAAACAACCTGTTTTTTCTTTTTTAATTGAAAAAATATAAAGACAATTTTTATTTATTTTTTTTAAATTTTATTTTATTTAACTTTACAATATTGTATTGGTTTTGCCATATATCAAAATGAATCTGCCACAGGTATACTTGTGTTCCCCATCCTGAACCCTCCTCCCTCCCCATACCATCCCTTTGGGTCGTCCCAGTGCACCAGCCCCAGGCATCCAGTATCGTGCATCAAACCTGGACTGGCAGCTCGTTTCATATATGATATTATACATATTTCAACGCCATTCTCCCAAATCATCCCACCCTCTCCCTCTCCCACAGAGTCCAAAAGACTGTTCTGTACATCAGTGTCTCTTTTGCTGTCTCGTATACAGGGTTATTATTACCATCTTTCTAAATTCCATATATATGTGTTAGTATACTGTATTGGTGTTTTTCTTTCTGGCTTACTTCACTCTGTATAATAGGCTCCAGTTTCATCCACCTCATTAGAGCTGATTCAAATGTATTCTTTTTAATGGCTGAGTAATACACCATTGTTTTTAAAGCAGGTTTAGATTCACTGCAAAACCACAGCAAAGGCACAGATTTTCCATAAACCTCTTGACCCCAGGCGTGCATACCCCTCTATTTATGAAAGTTCCCCACTAGAACAATATAGCGTTACAACTGACAAATCTGCAGCTACACATCACAAGCACCACAGTCCATAGTTCACATTACTATTCACTCATGGTAATGTGCATTTTTTTGGCTTTGGACAAATTTATAATGACATGTGGGGCTTGCCTGGTGGCTCAGTGGTAAAGAATCTGCCTGCCAAGCAGAAAATGTGGGTGTGATCCCTGGGTTGGGAAGAATCCCTGGAGAAGGAAATGGCAACCCACTTTAATATTCTTGCCTGGAGAATTCCAGGGACAGAGATACCTAGCAGGCTACAGTCCATGGGGTCATAAGAGTCAGACACAACTTGACAACTGAGCACAAACACAGCATTTTCACTGCCCTAAAAATCATCTGTTCTGCCTATACATCCCACCATGCTCTGCTTCCATCTTATAGCAATCACTGGGACAGATTATTCTGATCATACAAGGAAGATAACCAAGGACAACCTATTAAATTTACCTTAAAAAGTACTTACGATGATTCCAAATTCTCTGCCAAAGAGAATAAAAAAAATTTCTAGGTCAGTTCTATAAATGTTACCCAAACATCATTTTTGAATATTTTGGGGACTGAATTCCTAATGTTTATATAACTTGTGTATTTTAACAGGAAATTGTATATTCCAAATAGCCAATCACAGTGTAATACTGGATATTCTTCTACATGTGAAATTAAACTTAGTACAACTTTTTTTATAAAAAAAATAAAATCATATCACATCAAAAAGTATAATATATAGGAATAAAGCTAAACAAGGAGGTGAAGGACCTAAACACTGAGAACTATAACACACTGAAAAAGGAAACTGAAGATGATGCAAAGAAATGGAAAAAATATCTGAATGCTCTTAGACTTGAAAAAGTAATATTGTTAAAATGCCCATACTACCAAAAGCTATCTAATGATTTAATGTGATCCCAATCAAATTAACCATGACATTTTCACAGAACTCAAACAACAATCCTTAAAGTGTGTATGAAACTCCAAAAGACCCAGAATTTCCCAAGCAATGCTGAGGAAAAAGAGCAAAGCTGGAGGCATCTCCAGCCCAGATTTCAGACAACAACACAAAGCTACAATAATGAAACAACGTGGTACTGGCACAAAAATAGAGGTCAGTGAACAGAACACAGAGCCCAGAAATATACCCACACGCCTACTGTCATTAGTCATCAACAAAGCAGACAGGAATAACAATGGAGAAAAGACAGTCTCTTCGGCAAGCAGTGTTGGGAAAGCTGGTCAGCCTCACATAAATCCCTCATACTGTATACAAAAATAAACTCAAAATGATTTAAAAACTTAACTTCAGGCATGCATGCTAAGTCGCTTCCATCATGTCTGACTCTTTGAACCCTATGGACTGTAGCTCGCTAGGCTCCTCTGTCCAGGAGATTCCCCAGGGAAGAATACTGGAGTGGGTTACCGCGCCCTCCTCCAAGGGGATCTTCCTGACCCAGGGATCAAACCGACAACTCTTTATGTCTCCTGCATTGGCAGGCAGCTTCTTTACCACTGGAATCACCTGGAAATACAAGAAATGAAATTATAAAATTCCTAGAGCACAGGCAAAACATTCTCTGACATAAATTGTAGCAATGCTTTCTTAGATAAGGCACAAGAAATAAAAGTACAAATAAACAAGTGGGGCCTAATCACACTTAAAAGCTTTTGCATAGTAAACAAAACCACAAACTAAACAAACAAATCTAATGGACTTCCCTGACAGTCTAGTGGTTAAGACTTTTCCTTCTCATGCAGGGAGGGTGGGCTTGATAGCTGGTTAAGCAGCTAAGAACCCACATGCCTCATGGCCAGAAAAAAAAAAAATAATAATAATAATAAAACAGAAACAACTTTGGAACAAATTCAATAAATAAAGACTTTAAAAAATACATGATGGACTGGGAGAAGATATTAGTAAATAATATGACCAACAAGGGCTTAATTTCTAAAACACACAAATAGTTCATAGAACTCAGTACCAAAAAATGAATAAAAAATAAACAGTCCAATAAAAAATTAGGCAGGAGACCTAAAAAGGTATTTCTCCCAAGATGACATGCAAGTGGCCAAGAGGCACATGAAAAGATGCTCAACATCCCTAATTATTAGAGAAAGGCAAGTCTAAACTACAAAGAGATACACCACTTCACACTGGTCAGAGAGGCCATCATCAAGAAGGCTATAAATTATAAATGCTAGCGAGGGTGTAGAGAAAAGGGAACCCTCCTACACTGTTGGTGGGAATGTAAATTGATACAGACACTGTAGAAAACATTATGGAAGTTCCTTAAAAATCTAAAAATAGATTTACCATATGAGCCAGCAATTCACCCTTGGGAATATATTCTGTAAAGATGAAAGCTCTAATTTGAAAGGATACATGCAACCCAATGGGCTTCCCTTGTGGCTCAGCTGGTAAAGAATCCGCCTGCCATGAGGGAAACCTGGGTTCGACCCCTGGGTTGGGAAGATCCCCTGGAGGAGGGCACAGCAACCCACTCCAGTGTTTTGGCCTGGAAAATTCCATGGACTGTACAGAGTCCAGAGTTGGACACACGAAGTGACTTTCACTTCACTTCACGCACCCCAATGTTCACAGCAGCACTCTTTATAATAGCCAACACATAAAAGCAACCTAAGTGTCCATCAACAGATAATGGAGAAATAAGATATGGTTTATGTATACAATCAAATATTACTTTACCATTAAAGATAATGAGATACTGCCATTTGCAGCAACATGGATGGATCTAGAGAATATCATACTATCTGAAGAAATTCAGAGCAAGATATCATTTATACGTGGAATCTAAAAAGTAATGCAAATGAACTTATTTACAAAATATAAACAGGCTAACAGACATGGAAAACAAACTTTTGGTTATGAAAGGGGAAAGCTGGGGTGAGAGACATTTTAAAAATATTAATTTTTCAAATCCAGATACAAACTATTACATATAAAATAGATAAAACAACAAGGATTAACTGTATGACACAGGGAAGTATATTCAATATATTTTAATAACTGAAAATAGGAAAGAATCTGAAATAAAAAATACATGTAACTGAAGCACTTTGCCATATACCTGAAACTAACAAAATATAAAAATAGAAATTTGTCACTTTGAGCCTCAGTTTCTTCATCTAGAAAGATTATTATTTTGGACAATCCTCTTTTTAAAGAATTTTTGAGAAATAAATTGCCATAAAATTCAACGGCATGAGAAGCATACCCTTGGGTCTCTTACTAGGCACTCATTCAATTTGGGTTCTGATTCTACCTTCACATTGATCACCCTCAGGATTCAAATTTCCAATTGATTTTAGTTTAGCTTTAGTTTAAAAAATGTATTCTTACAAAGGGCAACATAGTTCTATGCTTCTTGTTTATGAGCCTTAAGCCAACTGCAGGAGACATACAGAGAAAGCCACAGGAGACATCTCTTTTTTATTTAAAATTTAGACTAAAATAAATGAAAAGATTTTAGAGGAATTATTTAAGACACAAATATCTGTATGGTTTTTGTTGGAGAAGGCATTACTAATTTGCTCTGGGAACAGCTGCACTTTATTGGACATGATCTTTTTCCCTGTGCAGATTTCCTCTTGCTTAGCCAAGGTATACAAAGAGAATGGCAGTTTAGTGCTCTGGAAAAGGCTGTCAGTTCCTCCTGAGCTCAGCTCCTGCATCTTAATGCAGCATCAGGTTTCTTGTAGACAACCACATTTCAGGCCCTTTGACAAAAGCCATATAAAAAAAAAGATATGATGCTCAAGTAGAGGAGGTGGCTTGAATAATTTAACAGCTACATATAGACCTATGAAATATTAAAGGAACAATAGCGTTCAATGGGAATTTTATAGATTCGGGCTTGACATCCGTCTCTCCCTTACATAACTGGCTATTTGGCTACAGCAATAATTAATATGTTATGATAGAGAGATGGTAATTACAATGGAGTTAATAAGTACTTTAATTAAAGCTAAACCAGCTTACTGACACTCAGGTATCTTAAAAAGTTTTATAAAATTCAAATAATTTAAGCTTTCTTAAGAATACTGAGCTGATATTTAAAAAACAAAACAAAAAAGGAATATTCTATCCCGGCTATTTTAAAATAAATTTGTTCTGAACAAGAACTGTTCAGCTAGCACTTGTATTTCTTTTATAAATATGATGGACTTTAAAAATCCCTTTGTAAAGTGAAAGGCAAGAAAGCAGGCACAGGGTCTCTGAGGTTATTTTGTCACAATGTGAAGAATCAATGCTTATCAATTCATATGGCACCTCCACATAATCTACCCCACTGTATTATCAGGAGCATCTCCATCAGAGACTGATTGTATTGCAGATATCCATATATAGCAGATGGTCTACAGAGGGACTTGCATTTTTCTTAATTGTGAATCTTTAGCTTAGATATCTATAACATTCCCTAAAAGTTTCTTATTGTTTGTAAAATATATTTACCTTTAATTTTCTTCACCTCTTTTGGCATAATAATGTGCTTACTTACAAAAACCTGTAATTAGACCAAAATGTATCGTATGCACTTTAAGTGAAGTAAATGTTGGAGATATCTCATTTAAAAGAAAGGGACCTAATTAATCTTAAAAGCTTTTGCACAACGAAGGAAACTATAAGCAAGGTGAAAAGACAGCCTTCAGAATGGGAGAAAAGAATAGCAAATGAAGCAACTGACAAAGAATCTCAAAAATATATAAGTAGCTTCTGGAGCTCAATTCCAAAAAAAATAAATGGCCTAATCAAAAAATGGGAAAGAACTAAACAGACATTTTTCCAAAGATGACATACAGATGGGTAATAAACACATGAAAAGATGCTCAACATCACTCATTATCAGAGAAATGCAAATCAAAACCACTATGAGGTACCATCTCATGCCAGTCAGAATGGCTGCTATCCAAAAGTCTACAAGCAATAAATGCTGGAGAGGGTGCAGAGAAAAGGGAACCCTCCTACACTGTTGGTGGGAAGGCAAACTAGTACAGCCACTATGGAGAACAGTGTGGAGATTCCTTAAAAAACTGGAAATAGAACTGTCATACGACCCAGCAATCCCACTGCTGGGCATACACACTGAGGAACCAGAAGTGAAAGAGACACGTGCACCCCAATGTTCATCGCAGCACTGTTTACAATAGCCAGGACATGGAAGCAACCTAGATGTCCATCGGCAGATAGCAAAAGAGACACAGATATAAAGAATAGACTTTTGGGCTCTGTGGGAGAAGGTGAGGGTGGGATGATTTGAGAGAAAACCACTGAAACATGTATATTACCATATGTGAAATAGATCACCAGTCCAAGTTCGATGCATGAAACAGGGCACTCAAAGCCAGTGCACTGGGACACCCCTGAGGGATGCGACGGGGAGGGAGGTGGGAGGTGGGTTCAGGATCAGGGAGACATGTACACCCATGGCCGATTCATGTCAGTGTATGGCAAAAACCGTTACAATATTGTGAAGTAGTTATCCTCCAATTAAAATAAATTAGTTAAAAAAAAAGGAAGTATCATGTTATTTTGTTATTGTTTCTAATAGGCCTCAGTTCTTCACTTCTCAATACAGTGTGCTGAGTTTTTGCTTTGAAGAGACACCTAAGCATGAAGGAAGTGGAGGCAAAGGGGCTGGTTTCCCAAAGAGATACTTTTGTGCAATAGCTCCGATAGTGACCTCATTGTTAGAGAGTTTAACTCAGTTTTAGCAGAGATATTGTATTCCCACTGAATACTCATAATACGTTTTAGGTTCTTGCAGTGTTTATGGAAATCTGTAGTGTGACTAGGACTAAATATGAGTCATTCTGTAGAGCCAATGGGTCCACAAAACAATGACTGCTATTCTCGGGACATTAATAGTCTCAGAATAGTCATAAAGTAAACCGCTAACTAGTGAGGTAATTCTGAATCAAAACAGCCCCTTCACAATGTTTTATCATTTTTCAATTGCTTCCTCATATGGAATTTCAAGGGATATATACTTAGCATAAGGCCATAGGGAAGACTCGGAAAGAGGGGCTGCATTCCAGACAGAAGCAGTTCAGCAAACTAGACCTCATCAGTTACTGTGAATTCAGAGGTTACAACATCCTAAAAGATGATGCTGAAAGTGCTATACTCAATATGCCAGCAAGTTTGGAAAATTCAGTGGTGGCCACAGGGCGGGAAAAGGTCAGTTTTGATTCCAATCCCAAAGAAAGGCAATGCTAAAAAATGTTCAAACTACTGCACAATTGCATTCATCTCACACACTAGTAAAGTAATGCTCAAAATTCTACAAGCCAGGCTTCAACAGTATGTGAACCAGGAACTTTCAGATGTTCAAGCTGGTTTCAGAAAAGGCAGAGGAACCAGAGAGCAAATTGCCAACATCCACTGAATCATAAAAAAGGCAAGTCCAGAAAAATTCCAGACATCTATTTCTGGTTCATTGACTACGTTAAACCCTTTGACTGTGTGGATCACATCAAACTGGAAAATTCTTAGAGACAGAAATAACAGATCACCTTACCTGCCTCCAGAGAAATCTGTATGCAGGTCAAGAAGCAACAGTTAGAACCTGACAGGGAACAAGAGACTGTTTGAAAATTTGGAAAGGAGTATGTCAAGGCTGTATATTGTCACCCTGCTTATTTAACTTGTATGCTTATTTAACTTATTTAACTTGTATATCATGCAAAATTCCAGGCTGGATGAAGCACAAGCTGGAATCAAGATTGCTGGGAGAAATATCAATAACCTCAGATATGCAGATGACACCATCCTTATGACAGAGAGTGAAGAAAAACTAAAGATCCTCTTGATGAAAGTGAAAGAGGAGAGTCAAAAAGTTGGCCTAAAACTCAACATTCAAATGAGGTGGATGAAACTGGAGCCTATTATACAGAGTGAAGTAAGCCAGAAAGAAAAACACCAATATAGTATACTAATGCATATATATGGAATTTAGAAAGATGGTAACAATAACCCTGTACACGAGACAGCAAAAGAGACACTGATGTATAGAACAGTCTTGTGGACTCTGTGGGAGAGGGAGAGGGTGGGATGATTTGGGAGAATGGCACTGAAACATGTCATATCATATATGAAACGAGTCACCAGTCCATGTTCGATGAACGATAATGGATGCTTGGGGCTGGTGCACTGGGACGACTCAGAGTGATGGTACGGGGAGGGAGGAGGGAGGAGGATTCAGGATGGGGAACACGTGTATACCTGTGGCATATTCATGTTGATTTATGGCAAAACCAATACAATACTGTAAAGTTAAAAAAAAAAACAAAAAAACTAAGATCATGGCATACGGTCCCATCACTTCATGGTAAATAGATGGGTGAACAATGGAAACAGTGACAGACTTTATTTTCTTGTGCTCCAAAATCACTGTAGATGGTGACTGCAGTCATGAAATTAAAAGACACTTGCTGCTTGGAAGAAAGCTATAACAAACTAGACAGCATGTTAAAAAGCAGAGACATTACTTTGCTGACAAAGGTCCATATAGTCAAAGCTATGGTTTTTCCAGTATGGATGTGAGAGTTGGACAATAAACAAGGCTGAACAAAGAATTGATGCTTTTGAACTGGGGTGTTGGAAAAGACTCTTGAGAGTCCTTTGGACTATGAGGAGATCAAACCAGTCAATCCTAAAGCAAATCAGTCCCAAATATTCATTGGAAGGACTTATGATGAAGCTGAAGCTCCAATACTTTGGCTACCTGATGCAAAGAACTGACTCATTGGAAAAGACCCTGATGCTGAGAAAGATTGAAGGTGAGAGGAGGAGAAGGGGACAACAGAGAATGAGATGGTTGGATGGCATCACTGACTTGATGGACATGAGTTTAAGCAAGCTCCCCGGGAGTTGGTGATGGACAGGGTAGCCTGGCATGCTGCAGTCTATGGGGTCACAAAGAGTCAGACATGACTGAGCAACTGAACAGAACTGATAAAACATGGGACATGTCTTTGGGAGCAAAGCTGCAGAGTTGGAAGAGCTAACTACCTTTGGAATCATTAGTAATTCTGTTTTCTTTTAAACAATACCCAACTTTTCCAGCTTCACTACCACTAGTCTTACCTCTTTTGTTCTAAACTAGTTGAATGGGACACCTGCTGGATTCTATATATTCTCTGTTAATGGTATAGGAAGAAAATTGCCATAACTCATTCCTTGATCTTAGTGAAATAATCAATAATAGGAGTATATCACTGATGTGCTTCAGTAGAGTATTTCCCCAGGTAAACAATACCAATCAGTCAAATCGGCATTTGAAGTGAAATTCAGGCCTACTTTATTCTCACTTTCATCCTTTGACACACTAATTTTCTTGGTCTTAGATACCTCTCACATAGTTCCAGCATGTACTTCATTAAATCATGTTCTGATCTCATTATTTAATAGGATAAACAATTTATTCATTTGAAAGTCTCACACATTACAGAGGTTACTTTGATTTTGTTATACAGTCAGGTTGCTTACATTCTTCTTTAATTTTGACACATTCTGTCCCTAGTCTATTCATTGGCAGGTGAATTCTTTACCACTAGCACCACATATCGTCAATTAGTTTAAAAAACAAATTATAAATTAAAAATACAGAACTACTAACTGGTCAGAGGTTATAAGCTAACATGCTAAGCACGCCACTTTACTCAAAATATTGCTTTAAAAGGAAGATTAAAGAAAGGTAATTGTGATGCTTTTGGTGGGAGAGTAAAGATTTAGGAAAAGCAAGAACATAGTAGGGAACTGGAGAGGTTCTCAAGGATAGAATTATTTTTTTATCAATTCTGACATTTTTACAGCATTCCACAGGCATTCCTTTTATACATTTCAAAACTCATGGTTATAGTCAATTGCTACTCTGGGTCAATTATCACCAGTTACATTTTCATCTATTTCTTTCACTGATCCCTGGAAAGTCGAGCTGTCAAACTGACCTGTTGTGACTGTTCATGGCCAGTGGGAAATGGCTAGTCAAAAGTATGAAACTTCTCCTCCATTTTAAATACCATTTCAAATATGAGTTTTAACCTAAAAGACACATTTGTCTTAAAAATATATATATTCCTGCCCCTCATCTTCAAGTCAATAGTGATTTCCCTATAACATAACCACATGCAATTTCACTACATAATTTTAATACATGCTCAGATTTCTTTATACTCTTTATTCCATTCCTTTTAAATCTAGTACTCGTTACAATCACCTATACAGATGACATTTCAAAGCTTTGTGTCTAAACTGTAAGGTTAGAAATGCATGTTAAATTTTGCAAATGATTTATGAGTTATAGGGTAGAATGATGTATATTATTATATGAGGGGTTCAGGAAGGGCCATTTATGCACAATTAAAGAAAAACAGGTATAACTGTTTTTTCTCAAACCTTGGCCTTTTTCCTTTTAACCTTCTGAAAGTCATTATGTCATATTTCAAAATTCTTATTTTGCTTGAGGGAAAAATTTAAGTCACATAACTAGGCCATAACATTCAAATGTTCAAGGTTTGATTTTTTTTCTGTATGATTTATAATAGTGCATGCTTTCATAATGTGTAATTTATCAGGTATGATGCAAGATTTTATGCCAGTTGTACAATTTATTCCTTAAATCTTTAATGGAAGAAGAGAAATTGATTGTTGAGATTAGAACAAGTTGCCAATAATTTCTTCATGACATCTCTATAAGGCATCCATCACTCATTTCCATTTTTAAGCTGCCAACCTAACTACATTTTTTTATCCCCATGTAGAGATTAGCATAGAAACCCAAGGGTAACTTTTGCAGTTTATTCTGCTCTCAATATACTATTTTCATTATTACCACTGTTGTCATTCTCACTAGCATAATACCTATATAAATTATAGTGCTTCACAGGTTGAAAAATATCATGTCAGTTTCTCTCTACATTTTTTTATGAGGCCCAGCTGGTGTGCAATATTGTATAAGATGCAGGCATACAACATAGTGAATCAATTTTTAAAGGTTATATTTCATAGACATGCTGTGCTATGCTTAGTCACTCAGTTGTGTCCAACTCTTTGTGACCCCATGGATGGCAGCCCGCCAGGCTTCTCTGTCCATGGGGATTCTCCAGGCAAGAATACTGGAGAAGGTTGCCATGCCCTCCTCGAGGGGATCTTCCTGACCCAGGAATTGAACTTGGGTCTCCTGCATTGCAGGTGGATTCTCTACCAGCAGAGCTACCAGGGAAGTCCATGTTCCATATAATTACTACAACATACTGGCAATATTCCTGCATTGTACAATATACCCTTATCAGATCAGATCAGATCAGTCGCTCAGTCGTGTCCGACTGTTTGCGACCCCATGAACCGTGCACGCCAGGCTTCCCTGTCCATCACCAACTCCCGGAGTTCACCCAGACTCACGTCCATCAAGTCAGTGATGCCATCCAGCCATCTCATCCTCTGTCGTCCCCTTCTCCTCCTGTCCCCAATCCCTCCCAGCATCAGAGTCTTTTCCAATGAGTCAACTCTTTGCATGAGGTGGCCAAAGTACTGGAGTTTCAGCTTTAGCATCATTCCTTCCAAAGAAATTCCAGGGCTGATCTCCTTCAGAATGGACTGGTTGGATCTCCTTGCAGTCCAAGGGACTCTCAAGAATATTCTCCAACACCACAGTTCAAAAGCATCAATTCTTTGGCACTCAGCTTTCTATATAGTCCAACTCTCACATCCATACATGACCACTGGAAAAACCATAGCCTTGACTAGATGGACCTTTATTGGCAAAGTAATGTCTCTGCTTTTCAGTATGCTATCCAGGTTGGTCATAACTTTGATTCCAAGGAGTAAGCAACTTTTAATTTCATGGCTGCAGTCACCATCTGCAGTGATTTTGGAGTCCAGAAAAATAAAGTCTGACACTGTTTCCACTGTTTCCCCATCTATTTCCCATGAAGTGATGGGGCCAGATGCCATGATCTTTGTTTTCTGAATGTTGAGTTTTAAGCCAACTTTTTCAGTCTCCTCTTTCACCTTCATCAAGAGGCTTTTTAGCTCCTCTTCACTTTCTGCCATAAGGGTGGTGTCATCTGCATCTATTCAAATCTATTCTTTAGCTCATTTTTAAGTTGGGTTGTTCATTTTTCTGATGTTGAGTTACATGAGCTATTTGCATATTTCAGATAGTAACCCCTTCTCGGTCATATCATTTCCAAGTATTTTCTCCCATTCAGTAGGTTTTATTTTCATTTTGTCAATAGTTTCCTTTGCTGTGCAAAAGCTTTTAAGTTTTACTATATTAGGTACTATTTATTTATTTTGGATTCTATTTGCTTTAGGAGATAGATGTAAAAAAAATATTCCTATAATTTATATCAGGGAGCATTCTGCCTCTGTTTTCCTCTGATTTTATTTTTCCTTCTGGCTGGAAGCCATCACATCCATTAAGAGGGCCTTCACTGAACATCTGATTAGGAAAAAATACTATCTTTGAGCTCCTATGGTTAGTCAGTCTCATGTGAACTTTGCTATATAACGGGCAATGTTTTAGTTGTGGCTAAAGTTATGACATTGCTCTTTACGTGATTACATGAATGATGAAGTGATGATACTAATGTAGAGGGCAAAGACCACGAGTAATAACTCAGTTATCAAAGATTCCTTGAAGCACTGTAAGTATTTGCCAATATCAATTACTATATATATATAAATAAGTAGCTCAGCAACTTTCTTTTAACATATCTATTGAAGGGTAAATCACATGCAATGCTACTAACTTTTTAAAGTATAAGACTCAATGGTTTCTCATATGTTTTCAGTTCTAGGACCAAAAGGAACAAAATTCAGCCAACACCCTGAATGATCAAAGAAATGGAAACTGTCTTAGAGCAGTCATAATGAAACACAGCCTGCTAACATGGTGATTTTAGACAGTGAGGACCACTGAAAAATGGAGGCATAAGATAAGATATTGGTATGGTTTAAGACGCAAATATGTGGTAATTTGGCCAGTAAGTTTCCACCAAATTTGGCCAGTAAGTTTCCACCAAATTTTTTTCTGATAGTTCCATAAGGGTTCCCCTCAGGTATAACAAGTTGCATAACAGACCCCAATTATTTGATCAACAAACATATAACTCTAACCAAGATACTTAAAATGAAGTCAAGCATCTAAGATAATTCAAGTGTTCAAAGATTGGGACTGTACCATTTTATGTTATTGTTCAGTCACTAAGCTGTGTCCAACTCTTTGTGACCCCATGGACTGCAGTATGCAAGGCTCCTCTGTCCTTCACTATCTCCTAAAGTTTGCTCAAACTCATGTCCATTGCATCAGAGATGCTATCTAACCATCGTATCCTCTGCTGCCTCCCCTTCTTTTGCCTTCAATCTTCCCCAGCATCAGGGTTTCTTCCCAGTGAGTCAGCTCTTCACATCAGGTGGCCAAAGTGTTGGAGCTTGAGCTTTAGCACCAGTACTTCTAATGAATATTCAGGGTTGATTTCCATTTGATCTCCATGCAGTCCAAGAGACTCTCAATAGTCTTCTTCAACACAATTCAAAAGCATCAGTTCTTCAGCACTCAGCCTTCTTTATGGATCAACTCTCACATCTATACATGACTACTGGAAAAGTCATAGCTTTGACTATATATCCCTTTGTCTGAGAAGCGATAAACCTCAATATTAAAGGCAGCTAGACCATGGAAATTAAACATGAATAAAGGGAAGTTTACTTCTTTTTACTCTGGATTAGTAAAATATCTGACTGTGATTTGGGAAACACAATGTCCTGTGTGATATTAGAGTCCACTCTGATATGAATTAGCCACATGTGGTTAACGGAGAACCATTCTGGTGCCTGATAACATTGCCCTGAGAAAGTGGCAGTACTGCTATATTTAGTTGTTAATCTATTTCAGTCCATCAATTTGAATATTCATTAAACATGTCAGCAAGATAAAATGCAAATAAATAAGACGACAATTTGCAAGGGTGTTGATAAATGTGTGACACTGATAAAATAACAACATAAAATTTATTAAACAAGCTTAGATCCAATTAAAATCTTTCTAAGATTTTCGATGTTATTTCTCAAGGCATTTCTGTGTTCAGGAGGATGCAAGCCCATTTGTTTAGCTCTCCATTTCCTCCTTAGAGTCTACCTTCATATCTACAATACATAATGTCTTTAGGAAGAATTTTTTTAATCATTACCGGCTATCATTATGCAGAAAACACTCAGGTTTATGTCTCTCAATTTGATAATTTAGCTTTGGCTGCAGATGATCTGATTCAGAGTCCATCTACAGTGAATAATTGAATGTCAGAAATGTTTTAAATTAAATTCCAACAAAGATGAAATGCTTTGTGGAGGAATCTTAATGTTTGTTAAGTTCCTGTCCTCCTTTTCATGGCCTCTTAATGGCTGCAATCTTGTATCCACTTTTCCAAAGAAAAGTCAGCACACTATTTAAGAGTCTGTGGTGGGAGCCTTCAGTCATATTAAATTTCTGCCTCCGTGTTCTTTCACCATCTTAAGTACACTGTAAGCATAAAATAAAAAGTATAGCAATGGAAGAGGGTTTTTGACTGGGTGGCATAATTAATGTCATTACGTATTTCATTTCCTGTTAATGGATGTAGATATAAGAAATAGGTCTGGTTAATGTTCTCTCATGGATAAATATAAATAAGATTCTGGTGGAATTCAGGAGCAGTGGTCCTCTGATATACTCAATAGTCAACTGAGTTACCAATTGATATTGTAGAACTAGTAGGTAACTTACACATATGTGCACTTCGATTTGTAGATTCAATATATATTCTTATGGAATTGAAGTACAGGGAAATTTGAGGTGTGCTGGCACTAATTTGGTTTAGAGACAAAATATAAACTTTAGATAAAACTGACTTGGATTTAATTTCTAGCTGTTACTCTTTATTATTTATGTGACACTGGGAAAGTTACTAAATAATCTTCAATTTCCTCATTCATAAACTGAGAGGGAATTATATTACCCTAATTTATTAATTCAAGCAATACAATATTTACTGTATATACATAATGAGCTAGTCATAACCAGCAAAGGACAAAAGATTAGACAACAAACCAAATTTATACCCATATGGGCCTTAAATTCTAGTGAGACAATGAATGAGAAAATGAAATGTGTTAGATAATTATAAATATTAAGAAGTAAGAGAGAAATGATGTGAAAGTGGGTCAGGGGATATGTGTATATACTGTGTGTATGTACACATGCCTTTCCCCAGTTGTTTAATCAAGCAGTGTTCACACATACAGTTTGGAGATTATATATATATATATATATATATAAAATATAGTTTGCATGTATATAGCTTCCCTGGTGGATCAGTTGGTAAAGAATCTGCCTGCACTGCAGGAGACCTGGGTTCAGTCCCTAGTTTGGAAAGATCCCCTGGAGCAGGGCGTGGTAATCCACTCCAGTATTCTTGCCTGGAGAATCTACATGGACAGATGAGCCTGGTGGACTATAGTCCATGGGGTGACAGAGAGTCAAAAACGACTGAGCGATTAAGCACAGCACAGCATTATATGTAACATCTGGGAACAGAACAGTCAGCTATTATTTATTGGTCAAATAAACATTTAATGTTGGAAAAACAGCTCCAATTTCATATTTCCTGCAAAACAGGAATCAGGTGTCTTATGACACCAGAAAGGAAGACATAAAATTTCTAGATTCAAATGTGTTCTGTTTAATTATTAAAATACACATGAAGGGATGCTGATCACACAAGAAATGTTACTGAAGGCAGGAAAAACTGTCAAATTCCTGTGACTAAATATGCTAGGTCTAGCATGTGCTATGATGTTTTTTTGTAACCTAAGAGGATTTTCAAGAAGAAAGCTTGACCCTGTCTGCAATTCTTCACCTGCTTCAGTTTCTTTGCTGTTCCCAAGAAGTGTGACTTAGTAAGTACATCCTGCTTAACATGAAACTGGTGTCTTTCCTTCCAAAACCCTCTATGAAATGGCTAACTCATTGCTACTTGCACCCCTTTACAAAAAATCATTGCTGTAAGAACACATAAAATTTCAATACAGTGTTTCTCATTGTTATGGATTTTTGATGACCTGACTTTAAATTTTGTATGTTTTGGCTTTTTTATTGAATTAACAGACTAGTAAATCACCAGACACATATTTATCATCATTAAAAACATCTCCACATTTTCTTCTTACTTGTTCCTGTAAATATATTCATGTTTTATGTGATTGAAAGTCACAACATATAGGATCATCATATCTAAAAATGTATGTGGAGGGAAAAAATCCTTAAGTCATTGGTATTGTGCATGATTTTTATTTTTATTAATACTGTCCTATATTTTTTTAAAAAATAAATATTAGATTTTTAAAAAGTCTGTTCTCCACTGTGCTCAGTTATATCGACTTTTTGCAACTCCATGTACTTTGGCCCACCAGGTACTTCTGTCCATGAGATTCTTCCAGGCAAGGATACTGGAATGGGTTGCTATCACCTTTTTTGGGAGAATTTCCCAATCCAGGAATTAAACCCACATCTCTTGCATCTCCTGCATTGGCAGGCAGATTTTTTTTTTTTAAGCCACAGGTTAGAGAAAACAATTTTATATATACCAAATACTCTAAAATAAAAAAGGATACTAAGATAAGAAACTATCTCATCTAAAATATGAAACCATTTCATGTAAAATGAAATTCTCTAGAAGAACTAGGAGTGGTAATTGCTTTCACTACTGTTTTCTTGTCTGATAACTTCTCCATAGTAAGAATACATCACCTTTACATCAAAAAAAAGTTTCATCTTAATAGCAAATTTTATTTTATATTATTTATCTGGATAGATGTCTTAAATGAGTTAGGTTCAATAATGTGCTATGATGATTCTCTCTCCACTATCTAAATGCTACAACTTAGGATATTTTAAACTTTGATAGATCATTGTCATTCACCAATAATAGCTTTAAAATATGTATTTTATTAATTATATTGAGAATAGATTCCCAGATGCAGAATGTATCTCTAACACCAATGCTACTTCCACTGCCTAACCACCTGCTTCATCTCCAACAGGAGTTGCCCGCTATTGATTTTGGTCAGTATCGGCAAAGAGAAGGTCCCCAAGCCAGAGATTAAGAACAACACCAGTGTCATTTTCAAAGATCGACTACATCCAGGCCTTAGAAATAAACAGAGTGCCTGTGAGGGTCTTGGAATTTGGAGTACTAATCTGTACATAGGGTCTGTGGCGTCTTCTTCAGTGCCTCTTGGGTCTAGGAATTTATCCAGGAGTAACCCATTTCAAACTAGAACAAGCCTGACACCCCAGAAGGAACACAAGCAAAGAACTACAGAGGTGGCAGTCAATCAGCTGGAGGTGCAATTGGTGGGACTGAAATTTGTATGTTCTCAGGCTCCATTGGGTTCACCTACCAGGTCATCTGGATTCAGGGGAATTCCCACACTGGTGTTTCTAAGCCAGACCTGCCCAGGGTGTCTAAGCCTGATATCCAGGGTCTGCAGGAACCTGCATGCAGGCAAGAATGGAAGCCTCCTGTTAGGTGAACAGGTGGATAGAATTTGACAACCTTCTGTGGGGACAGCTCTTAATATCTGTTGGATCTAAATGATTCTCCAAGAACATCCATAACTAAGAGAGATCTGTCCACATTTCCAGGTTTGCAAACTGGCTCTGAAAGGAGCAAAATTGCGTCCCCCAATAAGAGTTTAGGGTGCTCTGGCAGCACTTACCTGACCCCAGGCTTATGAGGCTAGGGCTTTACTATTACTGGGAAAAGACCCAGAGATTCTACAGTCAGGGAAGGACTGTCTACTTATCCACCCATTCTCCTGCCACATGCTTCTCAGCTCTGAATTTTATTTCCCTTCACAACCTTGGATGGGTGATATGAGAAACTAGAAGATCCTGGCCATATCTAAGTTGTATTCAGAGGCATCCCAATGTGAAATAAAAGAAAGTACACAGACAAGAAATGTGACCCATCTTCTTACATGTACACTTATCCTTGAATGTGTACTCCAAATTTGTTTTTACTGGTTTGGAAATAAAATTAACTGAGAAACCCTCTTCACCATTCCTTTTTACAGGAAGCTCCCCCCCGACCACCGCCATTCTTTTTTTGTCAAGTACGAGATGAGTAATTTTTTATTTAGTGACTTTCTTTCCTATTGTTGTTGTTGTTCAGTCATTAAGTCCTGTTTGACTTTTTGCGACCCCACAGACTGCAGTGCACCAGGCCTCCCTGTCCCTCACCATTTCTTGGAGTTTGCCCAAGTTCATGTCCATTGAACTGGTGATGTCATCCAACCATTTTATCCTCTGTTGCCCTCTTCTCCTTCTGCATTCAATCTTTCCCAGCATCAGGGTCCTTTCCATGAGTTGGCTCTTCTCATCAGGTGGCCAAAGTATTGGAGTTTCAGGTTCAGCATCAGTTCTTCCAATGAATATTCAGGACCGATTTCCTTTAGGACTGACTAGTGTGATTTCCTTGCTGTCCAAGTGAGTCTCAGGAGTCTTCTCCAGCCCCACATTTCAAAAGCATCAATTCTCTGGTGCTATGCCTTCTTTGTGGTCCAACTCTCATATCCATGTATGATTAATGAAAATACCATAGCCTTGACTGTATGGACCTTTGTCAGCAAAGCGATGTCTTTAATATGCTATGTTTTTTGTTTTTTTTTTATAGCTTTCCTTCCAAGAAGCAATCGTCTTCTTGTGCATGATTGTGCATTCTTTTCTAATACATGTATGTATTTGAAAGGGCATAATAAATTTTAGAATCAAGCTTCTAGGTTTCACTTTTTTTAAGTTCTTAGAGTTCTGATTATTATTTACAGATTGATTAAGACACTTTGACTATCTTTACCAAGATGAGTATTCTTTTCCAGACACCTGACATGCCATTCCATTTACTAAGGCATGTCTAGACTTACATATGTTTTGAAAGTTTTTATAGGTTTACAGATTTTTAATTACAGCGATCCTTCAGTTTATTTGTTAAAAAATTCAGTGAGTATTTATATTCTATTGCCATCAGTCATGTCTTTTTATTAGCCTCCAAAGCTCTTGTCTTTTTTTTTTTTCTTTTTACTATTGATGCTATAATTGACATACATTTTATTAGTTTTCAGTCTACAACACAGTGATTAGACTTCTATGTATGTTGACCTCATCACAATAAGTTTAATTATCATCTGTCATTATTTAAAGTTATTGCAGTCTGATTGACTGTATTCCCTATTCTGTGTATTATGTTTCCATGACTTATTTTATCACTAGAAGTTTGTGCCACTAAATCCCTTTCACCTACTGACTTGAAAAAAGTGTTTAATTTTTAAATGGGTTATATGTGCCCACTGTAAACATTTCAAGAAGTGCTTTCATTTATATGATGTTATAAACAGGATCTGTCATTTCTTTCTTTTTAAACCATTTTGTACATTTGAAAGTCTTTTGTACATAAATTTAAAATCCTTATATTGCTTATTTTAATTTCATTTACTATACTTTCAAGTAGAAAACTCAAAGACTGCTAATAATACTCACTCTACATAATCTTCCTGAGTTTAGCAGTAATGCCTATTACAGTGCTATACATGATTTTCATTTATGAATTAATTTTATGTTTACATATTCATCATTTTTATTTGTGTGTATTTGTGCTCAATTGTGTCTGACTCTCTGTGACTCCACACACTGCAGCCTGTCAGGTTCCTCTATTCATGGAATTTTCCAGGCAACAGTACTGGAGTGAGTTGCCATGTCCTATTCTACTTTACCTTCCAGACTCAAAGATTGAATCTGCATCTCTTGCGTCTCCTGCAGATTCTTTACAACTGTACCACCTGAAGCAGTTTTTAAATGTTTTGAACTTCATAAGTTTTCAAGGAAATTATTCTATAAATTTTATGCTGGCCTATTAATATGATGAACTGTATTAATATATTTCATAATAGTGAATCATGTTACATTCTTGAATTAAATTTGTATGCTGAATTTTTAGCAATAATTTTATACCAATATTAATAGTACGTCTGGTTTTGATATCTTCTCATTGCAAGAAGCTTATAAATGTATTATTAATGCTTTCTGATTTCAAAAGATAATATAGATAATTTCCCTGGTAGCTCAGGTGGTAAAGAATCTGCCTGCAATACAAAAGACTCAGGTTCTATCCCTGGGTTGGGAAGATGCCCTGGAGAGGGAAATAGCAACCACTCCAGTATTCTTGCCTGGAGAATCCTACAGAAAGAGGAGAATTTTTCCTGCTTGAAAATACATGTATCTGGTGAATGTTGAGCTGTTACCAGTGCATTTTGAAACAAAGTTTGTAATGGAGATTTATTAATGCTTTTAAAAATATTATTGATTTATATGATTGGCTTGGTTGCTTTTGTTATATTTTTAGTTTTGGAAAGTTATGTATCTAAGTATCCATCTAGTTAACATGAAAGTATGCTGTTTCTATGTACATTAAGTTGAGATGCTTCCATAATAATTATTTCCATCTAAAGTCTCAGTATTAACTCTGATACCTATTTCATGTTGATTTTGAAATCAAAGTGACAGAACTTTATGGACTTTTAATATGCATATTCTCTTCATATTTTTTCTAAGCAAATCCTTATTTGCATTCTACCTAGAGCATTTTAAAGTCATTCTCTTCAAACGAAAGTGGCATTATTCATTTCCTTGTATCTTAAGAAGTCAAATTGTATGAAGGAAATAAATTTCAGGGACTGATACTTTTCTTGAAACTATATATGAGAAATGCCAAGAAATTCATGGTTTGAATATAATAGTACAGAGTTACATGATCTGGTATATTCTGCATAGACAAATCAATATTTTATATATATATATATATATATATATATATATATATATATATTTCTTTTCTTTTTTTTTTTTCATTGCCTCATGATCCACACATGTGTCCTGTGTGATTTCTGCCTTGGGACAAAAAAAGTTGCAATTTCACTGTAGCCAAATTACATGGATAAGTTATGTCAGTTATCAAGTGTCTCAAAGAATATTCACTTTTCTCTTGAGCATGCAGCTTATATATGTTTAAAGGAAGCCTGCTAGTTATGATATTTAAATACTCTGTCAGTTCAGTTCAGTCACTCAGTCGTGTCCGACTCCTTGTGACCCCATGAACCGCAGCATGCCAGGCCTCCATGTCCATCACCAACTCCCAGAGTCCACCCAAACCCATGTCCATCAAGTCGGTGATGCCATCCAACCATCTCATCCTCTGTCATCCCCTTTTTCTCCTGCTCTCAATCTTTCCCAGCATCATTTTCTATTTTGCTGCTTCATTTAGAATCTCTATGCCAAAGCAAAATGTAAAAATAGTGGCACTATAATAA
Source organism: Bos javanicus (assembly GCF_032452875.1). NCBI lineage: Eukaryota > Metazoa > Chordata > Mammalia > Artiodactyla > Bovidae > Bos > Bos javanicus. The sequence continues at coordinate 14,235,724 of NC_083875.1, read as the reverse complement.
ATATTTAGGAAGGTTTCCATTATTTTAAACTTTATATTTACATCTTTTTATTTTATTCCTTTAGAAATTGAGTGATATTTAATGTGATATTTTGACTTTTTAAAAAAATCATTGGTTAAATGTAGTAGATTGAATTGAGGCCATAGCTTGACTCATGAGATATGTAGGACAAGTAAGAATTAACAAAGAGGAATGCACAGATAAATGGAAGCCCAGAATTGATGTGCCTTTCATTTGTATTCAGTTCAGTTCAGTCGCTCAGTCGTGTCCGACTCTTTGCGACCCCATGAATCGCAGCACGCCAGGCCTCCCTGTCCATCACCAACTCCCGGAGTTCACTCAGACTCACGTCCATCGAGTCAGTGATGCCATCCAGCCATCTCATCCTCTGTCGTCCCCTTCTCCTCCTGCCCCCAATCCCTCCCAGCATCAGAGTCTTTTCCGATGAGTCAACTCTTTGCATGAGGTGGCCAAAGTACTGGAGTTTCAGCTTTAACATACAAAGTGATAGGTTGTTTTGTTGAGTCTAGGATGATACTCTCTGTATGGCAGAATCTCAGACTTCAGGCTGTCATTAACTTTCTCTGTGAGAGGAAAGCAACACTCTTGTAAGGTAGTTCATTTCAAGCCTAGCTGAACTCCAAGGCATTTACCACAGGTGGTTATAATCTGCTCTGCCCTGTCCTGACAGGAAACAGATTAGCTAGCTTTTAACATTTTCTTCTCAGAATCTGTATTCTAATTGTAAAGATTTAAATATTCAGTCCCTAAATTGCCCTACAACAATCGTAGAAAGCCTATATAAGCATTTACTGTGTAAGTGTAAAATTAAAGATTTATTAATATGGCTAACATGTATGGATTTATGTTTCTTATTTCACTAAGATGTTGACTTACAAGTAAATATTCATGTCTATAGACTCCAGGTGCCTCACTGAGCTACCCTCTGACAAGTAGGCTGGTTCTGCTAACTTAGGGAATTATTCAAGAAGCCTTCTTAAAATTAGTCATTATGTTCAACTACAGGACTGGAAAAGGTCAGTTTTCATTCCAATCCCAAAGAAGGGCAATTTCAAAGATTATTTAAACTACCACACAATTGCAATCATTTATGCTACCAAGGTAATGCTCAAAATCCTCCAAATAGGCTTCAACCGTACATGAACCAAAAACTTTCAGATGTTCAAGGCGGATTTAGAAAAGGCAGAGGAACCAAAGATTAAATTGCCAACATCCACTGGATCATAGAAAAAGGAAGAGAATTTCAGAAAAAAAAAAATCTACCTCTTATTCATTGACTACGCTAAAGCCTTTGACTGCATGAATCACAACAACTGTGGAAAATTCTTAGAGATAGGAATATCAGACTGCCTAACCTGACTCCTGAAAAATCTGTATGCAGGTCAAAAAGCAACAGTTAGAAATGGACCTGGAACAACAGACTGGTTCAAAATTGAGAAGAGAGTACATCAAGGCTACATATTGTCATCCTGTTTCTTCAACTTATATGCAGAGTACATCATGCAAAGTGCCAGGCTGGATGAAACACAAGCCAGAATCAAGATTTCTGGGAGAAATATCAATAACCTCAGGTATCCAAATGACACCACCATCATGGCAGAAAGCAAAGAGGAATTAAAGAGCCTCTTGAAGGTGAAAAAGGAGAGTGAAAAAGCTGGCTTAAAACTCAACATTCAAAAAATGAAGATCATGGCATCCAGTCCCATCATTTCATGGCAAATAGATGGGGAAACAATGGAAACGGTGACAGACTTTATTTCCTTGGGCTCCAAAATCACTGTGGATGGTGAATGCAGCCATGAAATTAAAAAGATGCTTGCTCCTTGGAAGAAAAGCTATGACCAACCTAGACAGCATATTAAAAAGCAGAGGCATTATTTCACCAACAAATTTCTGTATAGTCAAAGCTATGTTTTTGTTTTTTTTTTTTCCAGTAGTCATGTATGGATGTGAGAGTTGGACTATAAAGAAGGCTGAACACTGAAGACTTGATATTTTTGAGTAGTGGTGTTGGAAAAGACTCGAGAGTCCCTTGGACTGCAAGGAGATCAAACCAATTAATCCTAAAGGAAATCAACCCTGAATATTAACTGGAAGGACTGATGCTCAAGCTGAAATTCCAATACTTTGGCCACCTGATGCAAACAGCCCAGCTTAACTCTGTTGCTGGGAAAGATTGAAGGCTGGAGGGTAAGGGGTCTACAGAGGATGAGATGACTGGATGTCATCACTGACTTAATGGACATGAATTTGAGCAAGCTCTGAGAGATGATGAAGGACAGGGAAGCCTGGTATGTTTCAGTCCATGGGTCACAAAGAATTGGACACAACTCAGCGAATGAACAAAACCAACAAGAATAATTTTAGAAGTTTATGAGTCTTTAATTTTCTCAAGATGAGGTTGAATTACAGGTACAGTTTTTTAAAACTCAAGTCTTAGCCACATTTTCTTGTTAATGCTGTGCTCCTGATAGAGGTTTTCTTGCCTGTTACTTTAGCCAGTATTGACTTTTTGTTTATAATGGCATATATATATATATATATGTATGTTCATCCAGTAAGAATCCTTGACATATACAGAGTATGACTGACTACTACTTTCCTGAAGTTTTATGATATTAGAGTGTGGTTAAATCAATTTCTAGTTAAAAGGGAAATAGTATGAGTTACTGGCACTTGTCACCAGCACACATGGGGCTCGTGCATTGGCTGCTGATAAAATAGTGACTAATCACATGAAACTCTTTTTTTAAAATCTTGAGTGTGGCAGTCACTAAAACTGTAAACTAAAGGCAACTGTTATCCCAGAGTGTTAGCTTTAGCTTTCCAGTAACTTCACCAGGTTTCCACACTGTTGTACATTTTATCTAACGTCATCTTTCTGAGACTAATGCTATGCTGTATTTTATGAGTGCTATGGTGGCTCAGACGGTAAAGCGTCTGTCTACAATGTGGGAGACCCAGGTTCGATCCCTGGGTCGGGAAGATCCCCTGGAGAAGGAAATGGCAATCCACTCCAGTACTATTGCCTGGAAAATCCCATGGACAGAGGAGCCTGGTAGGCTAGTCCATGGGGTCTCAAAGAGTCAGACATGACTGAGTGACTTCACATACTTATCACTAGTATATGACACTCATTAGAAGTACAATTGAAGTGAAGTTTTATTACATATCCAAATAATATTTCAAGAAATCTACTTAAGTATGTTGGTGAATGCTTCCTGATATTTACAGTAAGTATGCTGCTGCTCAGTCACTCAGTTGTGTCTGACTCTGCGACTCCATGGACTGTAAGCACACCAGGCTCCTTGGTCCATGTGATTTTCCAGGAAAGAATACTGGAGTGGGTTGCCATTTCATTTTCCAGGGGATCTTCCCGACCTGGGGATCAAACCCAAGTCTCCTGCACTGCGGGCAGATTCTTTATCATCTGAGCCACCAGGGGAGCCAGTTTGTATATAAAATACTTTTCTCTGGAATTCTATAGAATATATCAAAGGAAATGGCAATCCACTCCAGTACTTTTGCCTGGAAAATCCCATGGATGGAGGAGCTTGGTAGGCTACAGTCCCTGGGGTTGCAAAAAATTGGGCATGACTGAGTGACTTCTCTTTCTTTCCAACATAAAACCCCAAACTCCATCTATTGGTATAATATTTAGATTTTGGTTATGATAGTTTGATTCAAATTGTTTGATGATGACGACAACGATACTTTTGCAAGCTTTTTCAACAAAACATCACTATTTCATCTGACACTTTCTTGCAAATAGCATGGACTTTAAAAACCATGAATGTGATGGATCTTTAAAACTATATTGTCTGTAATTTTAAAATGCTATTAGGGTAAACAGACTGAAGGATAATAGGTGTATAGACAACTATGCCTCACAAAATGTAAAAATTAATTTGAGAAAGGTTTATCACCATGGCATTTGATTATGCTTGTATTTCTCTCAAGTCTGAGAGAAGGCAGTCCAACGATAGCCTATCATTAGGTCAGATTAAGATTAGCTTTAAATATAATTATTTTCATTCAGAGACACACTTTCTTTACCCTCCACCCAAACTCCTAATTCAAGAAGGCAATTAATTCAAATTTATGTAAGTATGGGATTTTAAAAGATGATGGTTTTGGAGACATATACACTTCCAGGTACTTCTGGCATAAGAAAGATCACACACGTGCTAATATACTAATTTACATCTTAAGCTTGAACACTGGACACTATTTTCATGCTGCTGCTGCTGCTGCTAAGTCGCTTCAGTCGTGTCCAACTTTGTGCGACCCCAGAGATGGAAGCCCACCAGGCTCCCCCGTCCCTGGGATTCTCAAGGCAAGAACACTGGAGTAGGTTGCCATTTCCTTCTCCAATGCATGAGAGTGAAAAATGAAAGTGAAGTCACTCAGTCGTGTCCGACTCTTAGCCACCCCATGCACTGTAGCCCACCAGGCTCCACCACCCATGGGATTTTCCAGGCAAAAGTACTGGAGTGGGGTGCCATTGCCTTTTCCGACTATCTTCATAGTGGTGGGCAATTACTTTTTAACATAAGACTAAGGAGTAATGAAAATGCTTCAAACTTGTACTGAGCTGTTTGAAGTATTACTATAATTCTAACATGATGTATGGGCTTCACTGGTGGCTCAGTGGTAAAGAATTCCCCTGCCAAGGCAGGAGATATGGTTTGATCCCTGGGTCACCAAGATCCCCTAGAGGAGGAAATGGCAACCAATTTCAGTATACTTGCCTGGAAATCCCATGGACAGAGGAGCCTGATGGGCTATAGTCCAAGGGGCCACAAAAGAGTTGGACACAATTTAGTGACTCAGTTCAGTTCAGTTGCTCAGTCATGTCCAACTCTTTGTGACCCTATGAATCACAGCATGCCAGGCCTCTGTGTCCATCACCAACTCCCGGAGTTCACTCAGACTCACATCATTTGAGTCAGTGATGCCATGCACCCATCTCATCCACCATCGTCCCCTTCTCCTCCTGCCCCCAAACCCTCCCAGCATCAGAGTCTTTTCCAATGAGTCAACTCTTCGCATGAGGTGGCCAAAGTACTGGAGTTTCAGCTTTAGCATCATTCCTTCCAAAGAAATCCCAGGGCTGACCTCCTTCAGAATGGACTGGTTGGATCTCCTTGCAGTCTAAGGGACTCTCAAGAGTCTTCTCCAACACCACAGTTCAAAGGCACAAGATGGTTTTAGAAAAGGCAGAGGAACCAGAGATCAAATTGCCAACATCCACTGGATCATCGAAAAAGCAAGAGAGTTCCGTAAAACATCTATTTCTGCTTCATTGACTATGCCAGAGCCTTTGACTGTGTGGATCACAATAAACTGGAAAATTCTGAAAAAGATGGGAATACAAGACCACCTGACCTGCCTCTTGAGAAATCTGTATGCAGGTCAGGAAGCAACTGTTAGAACAGGACATGGAACAACAGACTGGTTCCAAAGAGCAAAAGTAGTACGTCAAGGCTGTATATTGTCACCCTGCTTATTTAAATTATATGCAGAGTACATCATGAGAAACTCTGGGCTGGATGAAGCACAAGCTGGAATCAAGATTGCCGGGAGAAATATCAATCACCTCAGATATGCAGATGACACCACCCTTATGACAGAAAGTGAAGAGGAACTAAAAAGCTTCTTGATGAAAGTGAAAGTGGAGAGTGAAAAAGTTGGCTTAAAGCTCAACATTCAGAAAACGAAGATCATGGCATCTGGTCCCATTACTTCATGGGAAATAGATGGGGAAACAGTGGAAACAGTATCAGACTTTATTTTGGGCTCCAAAATCACTGCAGATGGTGACTGCAGCTGTGAAATTAAAAGACGTTTACTCCTTTGAAGAAAAGTTATGACCAACCTAGACAGCATATTCAAAAGCAGAGACATTACTTTGCCAACAAAGGTCTGTTTATTCAAGGCTATGGTTTTTGCAGTGGTCATGTATGGATGTGAGAGTTGGACTGTGAAGAAAGCAGAGCGTGGAAGAATTTAGTGACTACAATGTAACAAAATATGATGTATAATTATATTGTTTTACAATCAGGAAATAAATAGAAGTGATCCTTTATGAATTTCCTAGAATACACTCTCTGTATGTCCTAGCTAGCCCTCACTGAATGAGTGATTTCCATAGTACATGGTGACACAGCAAAAATGACAAAAGTAACACTTAGTACTTGCTAATGACAACTTTTTTTCCATATAGAGGAAGAAGGAATACATATAAACCAAAATTAGCATGTTAAAAAAGCAGTAGAAATTAATAAATGGCAGTAAAGAGACGAAACAAGAATAATGTGGATGGGAAAACTGCAATTTAAAAGTACGTTCTAATACATGAGACATCAAATTGCAAACATGGAAACAAATATTAAAATGTCTTTCTTTTAAAATGAAATGACAAAGTTAAAAATAAGACCCAGCCTTACAGAAAAGAGCACATTTAATCACTAAATGGAACTCAAGATAGCTGTAGTAAATTCCTGTTTTTTTGTTCTTTTTCTTTAATGTTCAGGGGGAAAAATTACTACTAATAGAGTCATGCTGGGATAAAAGTATGCTAAACCGTTAGTTTCTACACTTCAGAGGAAAACATCAAGGATTTATTCTTTTTTTAATTTTCTGACAAATATTTCCAAACAAGTATTGGTATTTTATTATCCAACATAGTATTTTATCTGTTATTTTATGTATTGTTCATTTACTTTGTGTATTTGTAGACTATTTTTACATCTAATGTCTACAATTTACTTTAGTTCTGTACACATTTTACAATTGTTGTGGAGGAAAATCTAATATCTCTGAAAACCCCTTGCTGCTGCTGCTGCTGCTGTTAAGTCGCTTCAGTCGTGTCCAACTCTGTGCGACCTCATAGACAGCAGCCCACTAGGCTCCCTGTCCCTGGGATTCTGCAGGCAAGAACACTGGAGTGGGTTGCCATTTCCTTCTCCAATTCATGAAAGTGAAAAGTGAAAGTTAAGTCACTCAGTCGTGTCCGACTCTTAGTGACCCCGTGGACTGCAGCCTTCCAGGCTCCTCCATCCATGGGATTTTCCAGGCAAGAGTACTGGAGTGGGGTGCCATTGCCTTCTCCACTGAAAACCCCTTATTTGTCACTATTTTTTTTAGGATATATAAAATACATTCTAATGGGGCTTCCCTGGTGGCTCAGTGGTAAAGTATCTGCTTGCCAATGCAGGAGACAAGGGTGTGAACCCTGATCCAGGAAAATCCCACATGCTGTAGAGTACCTAAGTCTGCACACCACTACTACTGAGCTCTTGTCCTGTAACTACTGAAGCACGTACACCCTAGGGCAGGGGCTCTGCAACAAGAGAAGCCGCCCCACCACAAGGAGAAGTCAGCACTGCAACCAGAGAGTAGCCTCCCACTCTCCACAACCAGAGAAAAGTCTGCGCACCAATGAAGACCCAGCACAGCCGAGAATAAATAAATAAAATTAAAAGAAATCTTAAAAAATATACATTCCAACTTGAATTAGTCAAGACTTGTTCAATGTTCTGTCTTATGAATTTAATTTTATATGAAATTTGTATCTAAAAATGTATGCATAATCATCAAATCTAGACAAGTATATAGAAAATTTTTGCACTAAAAAATAATCATTTTGGCAAATAACTAAATTGGGTCAGAGTTTTGGCTAGACCACTGAATAAACAGAAACAGAAAGAGGCATGGAAACTGCCTAATATTTTGTGAAATTGATTCTGGTGATAATAAACTGCCACTTCCCTAATCAACATCCCAAAATTATCACAATGTAGATTTTGTGATCAGGAAACTCACTTAACCACCAGTTTATTATTCTAACTTGGAAAACACTCAAGATCTGAAGGTGTTAAACAGCTTTTGAAACACATATGTGCTATGGATTGAATTGCATGGCGCTGGAGCAGCAGCGGTAAGATACCCAGTGTCCCAGGTGAGGAGCAGCAGTGCTCAGCACTGGAGCAAGCGGCACTGAGGAGATACCCCAAGTCCAAGTTCAGAGAAACCCCGGTAAGATGGTAGGTGCTGGAGCAGCTATGAGGAGACACCCCACATCCAGGGGCAAAGGAGAAGCCCTAGCAAGATGGTAGGAGGGGCAATTTGCATTCAGAATCAAACCCCATTCCCGCCAGATTCTCAGAGGGCTCAAACAAACCTTGTACGCACCAGGACCCAGAGACCCCACAGAGACTGAGATAGAACTGTGCTTGAGCATCTCCTGGGGAGATACGGGCCAGCAGTGGACTGCCACAGGGACAGGGGCTCTGGGCACAGCAGACTTGGGTATGCCATTAGACCTCTTTGAGAAGGTCACCAGTAACCCCACCACAGAGCTACCAGAACTTACACAGGACCGGAAAATAGACTCTTGGAGGGCATAAACAGAACCTTGAGTGCACCAGGACCCAGGAGAAAGGAACAGTGAACCCACAAGAGACTGGCCCAGACTTGCCAGTGAGTGTCCAGGAGTCTCCAGCAGAGGTGTGGGTTGGGGGTGGCCTGCTGCAGGGTTGGGGACACTGAGTATAACAGTACACGCATGGGACCTTTTGAAGGAGGTCACCATTATCTTCATTAACTCCACCATAGTTTCAATTCAGTTCAGGTGCTTATTATGTCTGACTCTTTGTGATCCAAAGGACTGAAGCATGCCAGGCATCCCTGTCCATCACCAGCTCCCAGAGTCCACTCAAATTAATGTCCATCGAGTTGATGATGCCATCCAACAATCTCATTCTCTGGCATCTCCTTCTCCTCCTGCCTTCAAACTTTCCCAACATCAGGGTCTTTTCAAATGAGTCAGCTCATCAGATTGGAGCTTCAGCTTGAGCATCAGTCTTTCCAAAGAACATTCAGGACAGATCTCCTTTCGGAAGGACTGGTTGGATTTTAGGACAGACTAGTTGGACCTCGTTGCAGTCCAAGGGACTCTCAAGAATATTCTCCAACACCACAGTTCAAAAGCATCAATTCTTTGGCACTCAGCTTTCTATATAGTCCAACTCTCACATCCATACATGACCACTGGAAAAACCATACCCTTGACTAGATGGACCTTTGTTGGCAAAGTAATGTCTCTGCTTTTGAATATGCTATCTAGGTTGGTCATAACTTTCCTTCCAAGGAGTAAGCGTCTTTTAATTTCATGGCTGCAGTCATCATCTGCAGTGATTTTGGAACCCCCAAAATGAAGTCTGCCACTGTTTCCACAGTTTCCCAACAGTTTCCCCATCTATTTACCATGAATTGATGGGACCAGATGCCATGATCTTAATTTTCTGAATGTTCAGCTTTAAGCCAACTTTTTCACTCTCCTCTCTGACTTTCATCAAGAAGCTGTTTGGTTTTCCTTCACTTTCTCCCATAAGAGTGGTGTCATCTGCCATATCTGAGGTTATTGATATTTTCCCCGGCAATTTTGATTCCAGCTTGTGCTTCATCCAGCCCAGTGTTTCTCCTGATGTACTCTGTTAAATAAGCAGGGTGACAATATACAGCTTTGACGTACTCCTTTCCAAATTTGGAACCAGTCTGTTGTTTCATGTCCAGTTCTAACTGTTGCTTACTGACCTGCATACACATTTCTCAAGCAGCAAGTCAGGCAGTCTGGTATTCCCATCTCTTTCAGAATTTTCCACAGTTTATTGCGATCCACACAGACAAAGGCTTTGGCATAGTCAATGAAGCAGAAATACATGTTTTTCTGGAACTCTCTTGCTTTTTTGATGATCCAGCAGATGTTGGCAATTTGATCTCTGGTTCCTCTGCCTTTTCTAAAACCAGCTTGAACATCTGGAAGTTCACAGTTCATGTATTGCTGAAGCCTGGCTTAGAGAATTTTGAGCATTACTTTACTAGCGTGTGAGATGAGTGCAGTTGTGCGGTAGTTTGAGCATTCTTTGGCATTGCCTTTCTTTGGGATTGGAATGAAAACTGACCTTTTCCAGTCCTGTGGCCACTGCTGAGTTTTCCAAATTTGCTGGCATTTTGAGTGCAGCACTTTCACAGCATCATCTTTTAGGATTTGGAATAGCTCAACTGGAATTCCATCACCTCCACTAGCTTCGTTCACCGTGATGCTTCCTAAGGCCCACTTGACTTCACATTCCAGGATGTCTAGCTCTAGGTGAGTGATCACACCATTGTGATTATCTGGGTCGTGAAGTTCTTTTTTATATAGTTCTTCTGTGTATTCTTGCCTCCTCGTCTTAATATCTTCTGCTTCTGTTAGGTCCATACCATTTCTGTCCTTTATCGAGCCCATCTTTGCATGAAATGTTCCCTTGGTATCTCTAATTTTCTTGAAGAGATCTCTAGTCTTTCCCATTCTATTGTTTTCCTCTATTTCTTTGCATTGATCTCTGAGGAAGGCTTTCTTATCTCTCCTTGCTATTCTTTAGAACTCTGCATTATTTAGGGACATCTTTCCCTTTCTCCTTTGCTTTTCGCTCCTCTCTTTTCACAGCTATTTGTAAGGCCTCTTCAGACAGCCATTTTGCTTTTTTGCATTTCTTTTTCTTGGGCATGGTCTTGACCCCCATCTCGTCTACAATGTCATGAATCTCCGTCCATAGTTCACCAGGCACTCTGTCTATCAGATTTAGTCCCTTAAATCTATTTATCACTTCCACTGTATAATAATAAGGGATTTGATTTAGGTCATACCTGAATGGTCTAGTGGTTTCCCCCAGTTTCTTCAATTTAAGTCTGAATTTGGCAATAAGGAGTTCGTGATCTGACCCGCAGTCAGCTCCTGGTCTTGTTTTTGCTGACTTTATAGAGCCTCTCCACCTTTGGCTGCAAATAATATAATCAACCTGTTTTCAGGGTTGACCATCTGGTGATGTCCATGTGTAGACATCAACACATGCTGATGGACTACATGTGTTAAAATTTATATATATATAAATGTTGATCAGTTTCAATTCTTTATCTACGTTTGTATGCTCAGTAGGATTAAAAAAAATCATATTTTGTGATTGTGTGTGTAAAAATGTTTTGAGTGTGTAAATGCATATGTTTATATGTGTGGGGTATGCAGGAATATACTCACTATAATTTTAGTTCCACACAACTCTTCAGTTGTTACCGACTAATTTGTTTGGGTCACTGATGCGATTATTCCACAGCTATTTTTAAGTTATTTTTTAGGAGTGCTACTTTTCTTTTCAAGCGTTCCTGATTGTTTTAACTGCTGTTATGATCTCTGATTTATACAACTATTACAAAAATAAATCAAATGAGAAAAAAGTAGGTTAAAATTTCTATATAATGGATGAAATTAAATAATGAGGATTAAACTTACTCCTTAATAAATCAAAATGTATCTATTATGTAACAACCATTATACTCACTACTCTAAAAGCTATTACACAATTTTAAAGCATAACTGCTACCATGAAAGGTCTTACAATTTAACTCAAAAAACAAGGATACATAATAATTCAATTCTAAGCTCTGAACTCTATATATAATAATTCTAAACTATGACAAAGTATAATAGCAACACAGGGAATGGAGAGTTATTACATTTCTGAATTAAAATCATTGGTAAATAGTTATTTGAAAGGTTTGAAATTTTGTTATTTAGAGGGAAGAAATGCTAATATTTATGTTTTGTAACCTTTGGTAGTCTTCAGTGCTACGTCTCTTCAGTCCTGTCTCACTCCTTGCGACCCCTCAGACTGCAGCCCGCCAGGCTCCTCTGTCCGTGGGATTCTCCAGGCAAGAATATTGGAGTGGGTTGCTACTACCTTCTCCAGGGGATCTTCCCAACCCAGGGGTCTAACCTGTGTCCCTTTTGTCTCCTGCAAGGGCTGTCGAGTTCTTTACCACTAGCACCACCTAAGAAGCCCTGATAATCTTCAGGCAAAGTGCGATAATTAGATATTTAACAATCATACACAAACAAAGAGCAGAGGAGGAATCTTGCTGTGATAGGCTCTGTTTATTTAGTTCCTGCATCAATTAACAGAATTTGTAATAACAAACTTAGCAATACTTTGGTAAATCTCAAGCATTGCATTAATTTGAATATGCATATCTTGAGCTAAAACCAATATACAGTATTAATTTATTCTAATGGAAATATTTTGAGTTATGCCTCATAGTTCTATTTTTTAAGGGCTTCCCTTGTGGTTCAGCTGGTAAAGAATCCACCTGCAAGGCAGGAGACCTGGGTTTGATCCCTGGGTTTTTCCATAATTCCATAGATTAGTTTTTATAGAATTGTTAAGTCCAATTTTATATGTAGTATTTTGCCATTTCATTATCTAAGAGTAAGAAAATAATATTTAATGTATCAAATGAAATATATTAAATCACATTAGAAATTATAGTTAATAAGTGATCAAATAATAGACATTGTTTAGTGACCATTACAAAATGATCACTAAATCACTTTTATAAATCAGTTTTATAAACCAGCTATTTTTCTAGGCATCACACATACTATATCCTATTTTTCCTCATACAAGTATCAAATTTGAAATTATTATATACAAAGGAAAAATTGGGAAACAGTTTCAAGTATTTTAAAAACTTGACCTATTAATATGAAAGCATGATTTATACTGTTTTCTTGGACTCCAAAGCCTGTCATACAGCAGAGCTAAAGTAATGTGTTCAGATTAAAGTTTAGTGTTTAAAAAATAAAAAATCTTAAATGTTACCAGATTATGTTCTAGAGCCATTTCTTCTTTGCTGTCTTTTTGGCAAAGTATACAAACAATTTCCTCATGGCTTCAATTAATTTTATACATTCAACTCTGAATTTTTTTTTTAATTCAAATCCATAAAGCAAACTGATCTCAACTTGGAGAAATCTATTACTTGATATATCTATCACTGAATCTTTGAACTTCTATTTCCCCAAACTTGCTCCTTTGGTATTGATATATCATTCAGTAATTGTACACCTCATACATTATCCAGAGGAAGCCATGATATCAACATTGTCTTAATTGTCCACTGTTTTCACTGTTAATTCTAACTCCTATGTATCTTATTAATCCTTTTCATCCTTTTTATGACAATAGCACTACCCTGTAGGTCATTAATACCTAAAGTCTGAATTAAAACAGTTGAATGTAATTCTGCTTACTGGGAATCCACAATGAACTCAGAATGACCTTTCTACAACAAAAATTAGATCAAGTTACCTCCAGCTTTAAATGTTTTCAGAATCTCTCCATTACCTTAATAAAAGCTCTGTTCCTTACAAGATTTGCAAGATTCATCATCTGGCTCAACTTTCTTTTTTTTTCAACTTTCAACTTACTTTTTATTCTGACCTAAATTACATGCTGAAACTGTATTTTGTGATAGTCGCTCAGTTGTGTCCGACTCTGTGTGACCCCATGGACTGTAGCCCGTCAGACTTCTCTCTCCATGGGGATTTTCCAGGCAAGAATGCCCTTCTCCACAAACTATATTTTACTACTTTTAAAATTGGAAATCCCATGTTCTCTCTTCCCTGCATTCTTTGACATATGACAGTTTTTCTACCAGTGTGAGACCTTCTTGCCTCTTATTTATTGTGCTGCTTTCTCACAGCTACTACCAAATTTTTATTTTTGTTTTTTTTTAATTGATGGTTTACACTTTTTTTTTGGTGACACTGCATGACAGAACTCTGAAATGGGTCCGAATGGGCTACAGTCATGCTGTTGGCAGGGCTGCACTGCTTTAGAAAGTTATAGTACAGAATGTCCTTGCCTCCTTGAAACTTCCAGGGCCTGCCTGCAGGTCCTTAGCTTGTTACTCTTTCTATCCCCAAGCCAATATGGCTGATACAGTGTTGTTCACATCATTTCCTTCTGACATTGAGGATCCTGCCTCCATCTTTTATTTACTAGAGCTTTTGTAATTACATAGGTCCACCCAGATAATCCAGGGTAATCTTCCAATCTCAAACTGCTTAATCATATTTGCAAATTCCCTTCTTTCCAAGTAAGGTAACATGTTCATAGATTCACAAGATTAGGATGGAACATCCTTAGGGGTCATTATTTTGCCTTCAGTATTGATTCTTGAGTTTCCAGATTAAAGGTAAATTCTCCCCCAAAGCTCCATGTTAGAGTTACATGCCATTCCTATGTGTTAGCATAACTTCTTAGTGTTTTTACCAGGCAAAAGTAAACAAGACAATCACTGACCCTATGTAATTTATAATCTACTGAATTATAAGGAAGATTAAATAAGTATGCACACAATGTCAGGAATTTGGGTCACTACTGTATTCCCAGTGACCATCAAAATTTATTCCATCTGGTATGTTTAAGTATCTTAGATATTTAAATATTTTGAATGAATGAGTGAATAAGTAAGTAGAAAATATATTTTCTACTTAAATATATTTAATACACCTCACAAAACATCTTCTGATCATTAATTTTATGTGTATTTGTAAAGATTTTTTTTAAACAAAATCTCATCCAGCCTTCAAGTCTTGTCTACACTGTTTTCATTCTCTTTCTCTAGAAAAGGTATGCATTACCCAAAACACTGATGATTTTGTACATCTGCCTGATTAAAAAACAAACATTTAATTAGGAAAACAATCTTCCTATACAATCTTTCATACACTCATACAGTCTTTCTGTATACTTGCAATGAACAACCTTGAAAATAAGAACACATTTCATAGTAAGATGAAAAAGGAAAGGAATAAAAACTAGGCATACACTTAACAAACGAAGTAAAAATCTTGCATAATATGAAAACCACAAAATATCTCGAGAAATTAAATGATACCTAAATACTGGAAGTACAATCCATGCTCATGACTGAAAGATTTATCCTGTTAAAATAGCAACACTCCCCAATTTTATCTATAAGTTCAACACATTCCCCATAACAATGCCAGATGACTTCATTACTGAAATGGACAAGCTGATTGTAAAATTCACATAAAATTATAAGTAACCAGAAGAGCCAAAACTGAAAAATAAACACAATATATGACCTCACATTTTCCTACTTCAAAGATGGTAATCAAGACAGTATGAAACTCAAACTGGAACAGAGATAAAGTTCAATGGAGAGAATGAGATCTCCCACAGGCCATCAGAGAGAGAGAGAGAAAGAGAGTGTGAGAGTGTGTACTCAGTCATGTCCAGCTCTTTGCAGCCCCCTGACCCTGCCAGGCTCCTCTTTCCATGAAATTTCCCAAGCAAGAACACTGTAGTGGGTGGCCATTTTCTACTCTAGGGGATCTACCTGACCTAGGATAGAACTTTCATCTCCTGGGCCTCCTGCATTGGCTGGCAGATTCTTTACCACTAATGCTATCTGGGATGCCAGTTAAATGGACAAAAACAAAAAATCCACACACATATAGCCAAATGATTTTCTACAAAGGTGCCATGATCATCCAAAGAGAAAACAAGAGTCTTTACAACGACTGATACTAAATAGCCACATGCAAAAACATCAAGATGGGCCCTTGCCCTATAGCTTATTTAAAAATTAAATAAAAATTGATCCAGGACCTAAATATATGAGCTAAAGCTACAAAACTCTTTGAAGAAAACACAAGAGTAAATCTCTTTTACCTCAGATTTGGCAAAGGATTCTTATAAATGACACAAAAACATGGGCAATAAACAAAACAGAAAAACTGGATTAATCAATGTTAACAACTTATTGCTTCAAAGGCACCACCAAGGAAGTGAAAACATACAGAATAGGGGAAATATTTGCAAGTCATGTGTCTGATAAAGGACTTGTATCAAAAATATATTAAAAAATTTTTACAACTATAATAAAAACACAAAAAATTAAAAGATGAATAAATGTTTTGAATATTATTAATATTTCTTCCAGGCAGATATACAAATATTTGGCCACTGAGCACATGAAAAGATGCTTGACATCATTAGTCATCATAAAAATGCAAATCCAGAACACAGTGTGATATTACTTCGTATCTGCTAGGATAAAGTATTACAGGAAAATAACAATGTATGATGGTGAGAAAATAGAGAAATTGGAACACTGATACACTGCTGGTGGGAATATAAAATATTACAGCCACTTTGGAAAACAGACTGATAGTCCTCTAATGATTAAAGGTAGAGTTTTCCTATGGCCCAGCAATTCTACTCCTAAGTATATGCCCAAGAGGAATAAATATATATGTTCACACCAAAAACTGTATATGAATATTTAAACAGCATTATTCATATAAACAAAAGGTGAAAACAACATATATCCATCAACTGCAGGATGAACAAACAACATATGGTATGCCCATACAAGAGAATATTCAACTATAAAAGCAATGAAGTACTGACACATACAAGACAAATGAATCTTGAGACTATATGGTAAAGAAACTAGTCAAAAATATCACAACTTTTATGAATGCACTCACATAAAATGATTAGAAAATAAAAGTATAGAGACTGAAAAACAATTGCTTAGGGATAGGTATAGAGACAAAGGATTAAAAAGATGATAGTCACAAGATATGGGGTTTCCTTTTGAGGTGATAAAATGTTTTATAATTGACTGCAGATTACTGCACGTATCTGTGAATATACTAAAACACACACACACACAAAATGAATTGCAAGCTTTGAATCGGTGAATTGCATGGCATGTGAGTCACATCTCAATAAAATTGTTGAAAAATAGTCAACTAATACAAATTTCATTGTATAATAAATGTAAAAAGGTCTTTAACATTTTATCTCTCAAATTCTAAAGAATAAAGGAGAAAAATACATGACAATCCCACTATTTAAGGTAAATATATTTTTCTAAAGCACTTAGGTGTTGCTTAATTTGCTCAGTGCCTGTGACATCACCAGTATCTTTAAACAGACAAAAATGGAGACCAGTTTGGAAAATTCCCTGAGCAGATGAAACCAGTTTAGTGCTATAAGCAAAGCTTAATTTAGCTCATTTTGCTAGATTAACATGACCTGGGTCACTTTTTATTTACACATCTTGAAATCATAAACAAAACTGTTTCTCAAAATCTATAAGAGACAACCACCATTTCATATCATTTAAAGAAATTCTAGTATTACAACCAATCTCTGAGAAGGACACTCACTGTCTCCTCACTATAAAAAAAAAAAAAAAAAAGAAAAGAAAAAAAAAAAGCTTAATAACGATACACCCCTGAGCCTCATTCATATTTGGATTGAGTGCTTCTGGTTCACAAACAATCTTTTTGCTGTGTGCGCAATAAACTTTACTAAGAACTGCTTTGGTGATTCATTGGTTTTACCCCTGTTATTTCTGAACTTTTGACAGCGCCAACTATAGTGTCCCTTACTGATAGTCAAAAGCTCCTTAAAGCTCTCATGTAGGTGCTTGGAAATCAATTTCCATTCCTCTTTTACTAAATGATACACACTTATACCAAGCTAATATACTTAGGTGAAGAGAGACATTCCAATTTGTAGCTGTTTTGTCTTTGTGCCTCTAATACTCTTTCTTTTATTCCTATTTAAGCTAATACATCACTTTATTCTAGTGTGTGTGTGTATATAATATAATGAAACATCATAAATATCTTGAGAGAGTAAGCACAATGCAAGGTTATTTCAATAGAACCTAGAATAAAGGTCTGCCCCAAGAAGAGGGAGAAAATACGGAACTTACTTGTCACAGGTTGACTTCTTTCAGAAGCAGCCTCTGAAGCAGAAAGCGGGAGGCTGTGTTCTCTTGGGGTCATCAGCCATGGATGAGAACAAAGGAAGTTGAACAAGAGGAAGACATCAAGCTGCAAGGCAGTTTCAATGGAAGGTTCCAGTCATCTCTGCACCGAGTACTGAGAATGGGATGACCTATCCAAGTGGTTCCCGGACTATGGATGAGAAAGCAGGGCAGTTTTACTCCTGTAAGCAATCACTGAATATGGACCAATCAGAGGTGGGGTCATGACCTTTGTGATAATCATGTTTAGTTGAGGCAATCATGAAGCATGATGGTAGTAATCTCTTATAAGAGCTGACAGCTGAGTGCTGGATGCCAGCACCAGTCACATCAGCTGGGATAAATGGATCGTATCTCAAGACCATCACCCTATGAAAAAAAATATTATCTTAAATAGTATGGTATCTAAATTAATACTTAATAAACTAATTATAAGCAGACTGAAATAAAGCATAAAAACACAATAACTTCACATACAATTTTTATTTTGAAAATGCATCTGTCAATCTTATTATTGTGCATATGAGGTCCTATTTCCCCCACCCCCCCTTGGCTGCTTTTCAGACTTTTGTTTTTTTAGCAATTTTCAATGACTTTTCTAGACTTGGTTTTCTCTGTGTTCATTGTATTTGGGGGCGTGGAACTATTCTTAAATCCTGGGTGTTTTTCTTCCCTTTGCCCTGCCTCACTCCACTCAGGCCAATCTCCCAGTACTTTAATTAGGATAATTGACTTTCATTTTTGTCTCAAATGTTTCTTACGCTCTTTTCTCCCTTTTTCATGCATTTTTCTCTTCAGATTGTACTGACCTATATTATACCTTACTGATTCTCTTTTTGTTCATCCAATCTGCTGTTAAAACCATTTACGGAGATAGCAATCACTATATTGTATTTTCTTTTGTCTAATCCAACTGTTATCTCCTATGTATGAACTCTCCTATGAAAATTTCATCTTGTCAGGTACAGTTAGTTATGGTTCTTTTAATGTTTTTAATAACATATCTTGATTGTATGTGTGTCTATTTTTGTTGACTTTTTTGTGTTGGTTTTAAATAATTTAGTACTGTATTTAGATGTGTCTCATAATTTTAGATGTAATAGTAGTCACTGTGTGTTAAAAAAAAAAAAAAAGTTTTAGAAGTGTAGCTTTTATCTTCCCCCAAAAGGATTTAATGTTCTGCTGATAATTATGTGTACTAGGATTCAGACTTCATAGGGACTGGCCTATTTATGGTTTACTTTTATTAGTAGAACATAGATTTTTAGGAGAAGGCAATGGCACCCCACTCCAGTACTCTTGCCTGGAAAATCCCGTGGACGGAGGAGCCTGGTAGGCTGCAGTCCATGGGATCGCTGAGAGTTGGACACGACTGAGCGACTTCACTTTCACTTTTCACTTTCATGCATTGGAGAAGGAAATAGCAACCCACTCCAGCGTTCTTGCCTGCAGAATCCCAGGGACAGGGGAGCCTGGTGGGCTGCCGTCTATGGGATCGCACAGAGTTGGACACAACTGAAGGGACTTAGCAGCAGCAGTAGCAGTTTTTTAGGGGACTCAGCTACAAATCTAATATATTCACTGCTGCTGCTGCTGCTGCTAAGTCGCTTCAGGCGTGTCCTACTCTGTGCGATCCCATAGACGGCAGCCCACCAGGCTACCCCGTCCCTGGGATTCTCCAGGCAAGAATGCTGGAGTGGGTTGCCATTTCCTTCTCCAACACAGAAAAGTGAAAAGTGAAAGTGAAGTCGCCCAGTCGTGTCTGACTCTCAGCGACTGCATGGACTGCAGCCAACCAGGCTTCTCTGTCCATGGGACCCTCCAGGCAAGAGCACTGGAGTGGGGTGCAATTGCCTTCTCCGAAATATTCACTAGAGCTACTCATATTGGGTATGGCCTACACTCCACATTCTAAAACCCAAATACTACAAGACAATCACAAATTCTGATTAGCTTTCAGGACTCTTGGCTTCAGGTTTCTGTTTGCCTTCCTGGCCTCTTAATCCATGCAATAAATATGAAAATGCTTTCAGAGGATACATGGCATAGACTATTAAGCTAATCTCTTTGCTTTTTTTGTTTGTTTGTTTTTTCTTCTTCAGAACAGGCATCCCTCAGCTTTTGCTCTACCTTTGAATCTCTGAACTTCAGAGATTCTTGTGTTCTAACCCTAGGACACCAGTAAAAGCACTGGGCTGCTACTCTCTTCTTGGACTGCTCTCTGTTGCCTATAGATAAACAAAGGGGGGGGGTGACAGTCAAGGCTTGTTGCAACTTATTAAATCTCCCATTGAAGAAAATCAATCAATAAATAAATTTGAATTTTCCATGAGACTAGTAAAAGTGTTTGTGAGCTATCCTGGGCTTTGAAGCAGAAATAAGCAATGCAAAAAGGTAGAGGATACAGAAGGAGTGGAAGTCACAGCAACAGCCAGGCTACAGGGTCCCATTATGTCCATCTTCTTTGGCAGCACTGCCGTGATTCCCACACAGATGATGTGTCTAGCGTCCCTAGTACTGAGGCAGCTGAATCAAGTGCTCAGAGACCTGAGCAGTTCTGTTTTTGCAAGGCTGATCCTATGAAATGTTTTTCGCATGGTCCTGATGATGAGTAGCCTTTAAACTTCTCAATATTTTCAGCAATTTAGTGAGATATCTAGTAAAGTCTCAAATTATTGTCTGCTGTTTGTGCAGAATGAATTATATTGCATTCAACCAATTTATACTGTCACCAATGATGTTTACAAGTGTATCCCAGCACTCATCATACTTTCAGGTTGCTGTCCACTGAATAAGTGAAAAGTATATTTCATTATTATTTTACATTTTATTTAATTGAAATATGAGTAAACACAATCATAATTTTGTATTTTTAAAAAACAACCATAATGTATCGATTGCTTGGTATGTGCCACTAGTTTGTGAAGTCTTTTATATTAATCTTCCAATTTAACACTTGGACTTCCCTGGTGGCTCAGATAGTAAAGCTTCTGCCTACAATGCGGGACACCCAGACTCGATCCCTGGGTTGGGAAGATCCTCTGGAGAAGGGAATGGCAACCCACTCCAGTATTCCTGTCTGGAGAATCCCATGGACAGAGGAGCCTGGTAGGCTACACTCCATGGGGTCGCAAAGAGTCAGACATGACTGAGCGACTTCACTTTCACTTTTTTTCTCATTTAACACTTACCAACAGTAACACTTACAGTTATATAAATTCTATAACTCTATATAAGTTCTATAGTTATATAGGTTCTATAGTAATAATTCATTTTTATTGTCTTCATTATGATTATAAAATAAGATTCACCTTTTTGTTTTCTTATTGGAAAAATATGACAATTTTAAGTCAAATGAACAAATAAAAATATTTTATATCAATATTAAGTGGAAGTGCTGAAGCATATTAAAATGTGGTGTATTACATTGATTGATTTGCGGATATTGAAGAATCCTTGCATCCCTGGGATAAAGCCCACTTGGTCATGGTGTATGATCTTTTTAATGTGTTGTTGGATTCTGATTGCTAAAATTTTGTTTAGGATTTTTGCATCTATATTCATCAGTGATATTGGCCTATAGTTTTCTTTTTTTGTGGGATCTTTGTCAGGTTTTGGTATTAGGGTGATGGTGGCCTCATAGAATGAGTTTGGAAGTTTACCTTCCTCTGCAATTTTCTGGAAGAGTTTGAGCAGGATAGGTGTTAGCTCTTCTCTAAATTTTTGGTAGAATTCAGCTGTGAAGCCGTCTGGACATGGGCTTTTGTTTGCTGGAAGATTTTTGATTACAGTTTCAATTTCCGTGCTTGTGATGGGTCTGTTAAGGTTTTCTATTTCTTCCTGGTCGAGTTTTGGAAAGTTGTACTTTTCTAAGAATTTGTCCATTTCTTCCTCGTTGTCCATTTTATTGGCATATAATTGTTGATAATAGTCTCTTATGATCCTTTGTATTTCTGTGTTGTCTGTTGTGATCTCTCCATTTTCGTTTCTAATTTTATTGATTTGATTTTTCTCCCTTTGTTTCTTGATGAGTCTGGCTAATGGTTTATCAATTTTATTTATCCTTTCAAAGAACCAGCTTTTGGCTTTGTTGATTTTTGCTATGGTCTCTTTTGTTTCTTTTGCATTTATTTCTGCTCTAATTTTTAAGATTTCTTTCCTTCTACTAACCCTGGGGTTCTTCATTTCTTCCTTTTCAAGTTGCTTTAGGTGTAGAGTTAGGTTATTTATTTGACTTTTTTCTTGTTTCTTGAGGTGTGCCTGTATTGCTATGAATTTTCCCCTTAGGACTGCTTTTACTGTGTCCCACAGGTTTTGGGTTGTTGTGTTTTCATTTTCATTCGTTAACAAATTGAAAAACAAAAACCATATGATTATCTCAATAGATGCAGAGAAAGCCTTTGACAAAATTCAACACCCATTTATGATAAAAACTCTCCAGAAAGCAGGAATAGAAGGAATATACCTCAACATAATAAAAGCTATATATGACAAACCCACAGCAAACATTATCCTCAATGGTGAAAAATTGAAAGCATTTCCTCTAAAGTCAGGAACAAGACAAGGGTGCCCACTTTCACCATTACTATTCAACATAGTTTTGGAAGTTTTGGCCACAGCGATCAGAGCAGAAAAAAAAAAAATAAAAAAAATAAAAATAATTTTTAAAAAGTTATATAATAACACAAATAGTGAAGAATGTTTTTAAAAACACTAAAGTGAAACAAGCCAAACAAAAGACACAGCCTGAAAATATTTCTTATGGGCTGGTCTTAAACAAATTATCTACTTTGCTACAGAAACCACCTGTAACAGGAATTTGTTGGTCTCTAAATCAAGACTATGTAATCCTCTACATTGGAATCAAAAGTGATACTAGTCACATTTGATTAACTGGCCCTACATGATGGAATAAAATATGAATATGTTCTCCAAAGGTATTTCCACTCCTTAATGAATTGCTAATGGATGCTATATGTGTTTACATTTTTTATCTGTGTCCTAAAATCATCTTGGGGTTATCCTGATGCAATATAATTCTTATAATGTTTGTCCATTGTTAAAATTCTGAGAGTAGTATCCAGAATAATATCTCAATTTTGTTATCCTTTTCACATCATTTTCCTTTCTTTGAACATTTCTGACATTCACACCCAAAGCTTTGTACTATGATAAGCACCAAAGGTATATTATGTTTGCAGATTGGTAATTTTTTGAAAATATGATCATTGCTATTGGTATGACATAGTTTTCTCTTTGGACTACTACATTTATGGGCTTCCCTGGTGGCTCAGCTGGTAAAGAATCCACCTGCAATGCGGGAGATGTGGGTTCAATCCCTGGGTTGGGAAGATCCCCTGGAGAAGGGAAAGGATACCCACTGCAATGTTGTGGCCTGGAGAATTCCATGGACTGTATAGTTCATGGGGTCGCAATGAGTCAGACACAACTGAGTAACTTTCACTTAAATACTTACTACATTTATATCTCCATATTTGAAGAAAAAAATAATCTGCTGCCCATTAGCATACTAACTCCTCTTCCCAATTCATACATTAAATGTACTCTTCCTTTTGGCCATAATTCTACCAGTTTTTTATTTCCGGGTTTTAATAAAAAGAGAAAGTGCAAGGAAACATGACTTGAACACATAGTTGAGTGGAAGGAAATATATTTTCTATCTCTCTTGAGAATAATAAGTTCCTGTCTTCCTAGGAAAATATTGATAGTTACTTATTGCTATGGCCAGAAACAATCTGAGTCAGGTTTAAGGCATCAGATTTGACCCATGTTTGTTCCTCCAACAGCATACTTCTTTGAATTAGTCAAGCAGCAACAACCTTATTCTGCTGCCCAGACTTCTAAGCATCAACCAATCAGAAAGAGCTACATTTAATAACATGCTCTCACAGAAGTTGTTCAGCCAATCCCTAAACAGGACCACTTTTCAAAGTCCTCCAGTCCATGAGAATTCTACTTTCTTTAACTCTTTACAAGATCAGATCACTATTCTTTCTCTCTTTCTAGGAAAAGACTGATTGCTAAAACAAAAGAATGCAATCTTTCTTTCAGGCAGTGAATGAAGGTCTCTCTACTTCTTTATTCTTCAATGAAAATGTAACTAAATACTCTTTACTGTTAATGTCAGATTCTGAAGAGAGAGAGAGAGACAGAGAAAACAAAGATAACCTTGATGGATTTACTAACAACTGAGATGAAAGAATTCACAGGTGGAGCAAGTTTATGGGGATAAGATGCGGAGCTCAACTAGACATGCTGAGTTAACATAATTAGTTAAACAAGAGTAGATTATGGCTCAACAAACATGTCTTGATTTTAGTCTGGAGAAAATAGAAAATCTATAAAGAATCAATATATAAATAGAACTTTTAGTGATCATAAAAAAGAGATAAAGACCAACTACTGAGATCTGAGGCACTCCAACTTCAAGAGATTCCTAAAATCTGGAGCCTTCTAAAGAGACTGAGAAGAAGCTACTGATCTGGCAAGAAGAAAACCAGGAGAGTGGGTCCCAGAAGCCAAGAGAAGGACTTTCCCACCCATGTATGAAGAAGAGAGGGAGTGTACCAGATATGGCTTAGATATCACAGAAGATGGTACTCCTGAAATATCCATTAAATCTAATAACTTGAAGGTCATGGAAAATTTTGATAAAAACAGATCTGATGGTCTCAGAGTATGAGCAGGAGTATTAAAGGCTCTTTTGGGGAGTTAAAAGCGATATCAGTGAAAAGTATACATTTCTCAAGTGAATTTGATCAATGTCATCTTAACATTGAACATGTCTTTTTTGAATAAACCTAAACTGACATTCTTGGAGGTGGGGTAGGTCCTCCCGGCCGCTGCCCCTAGCCTCAGGCATGGGGTAGCTATAGGTGAACCCTGAACTTCCAGATGTTCAAGCTGCTTTTAGAAAAGGCAGAGGAACCAGAGACCAAATTGCCAACATCTGCTGGATCATGGAAAAAGCAAAAGAGTTCCAGAAAAACATGTATTTCTGCTTTATTGACTATGCCAAAGCCTTTGACTGTGTGGATCACAATAAACTGTGGAAAATTCTGAAAGAGATGGGAATACCAGACCACCTGACCTGCCTCTTGAGAAATCTGTATGCAGGTCAGGAAGCAACAGTTAGAACAGGACATGGAACAACAGACTGGTTCCAAATAGGAAAAGGAGTACGTCAAGGCTGTATATTGTCACCCTGCTTATTTAACTTATATGCAGAGTACATCATGAGAAACGCTGGACTGGAAGAAGCACAAGCTGGAATCAAGATTGCCGGGAGAAATATCAATAACCTCAGATATGCAGATGACACCACCCTAAGGCAGAAAGTGAAGAGGAACTAAAAAGCCTCTTGTTGAAGGTGAAAGAGGACAGTGAAAAAGCTGGCTTAAAGCTCAACATTCCGGAAATGAAGATCATGGCATCTGGTCCCATCACTTCATGGGAAATAGATGGGGAACAGTGAAAACAATGTCAGACTTTATTTTGGGGGGGGGGGGCTCCAAAATCACTGCAGATGGTGACTGCAGCCATGAAATTAAAAGACGCTTACTCCTTGGAAGAAAAGTTATGTCCAACCTAGATAGCATATTGAAAAGCAGAGCCATTACTTTGCCAACAAAGGTCCGTCTAGTCAAGGTTATGGTTTTTCCAGTGGTCATGTATGGATGTGAGAGTTGGACTGTGAAGAAAGCTGAGTGCCAAAGAATTGATGCTTTTGAACTGTGGTGTTGGAGAAGACTCTTGAGAGTCCCTTGGACTGCAAGGAGATCCAACCAGTCCATTCTGAAGGAGATCAGCCCCGGGTTTTCTTTGGAAGGAATGATGCTAAAGCAGAAACTCCAGTACTTTGGCCACCTCATGCGAAGAGTTGACTCATTGGAAAAGACTCTGATGCTGGGAGGGATTGGGGGCAGGAGGAGAAGGGGACGACAGAGGATGAGATGGCTGGATGGCATCACTGACTCGATGGACGTGAGTCTGAGTGGACTCTGGGAGTTGGTGATGGACAGGGAGGCCTGGTATGCTACAATTCACAAGGTCTCAAAGAGTTGGACATGACTGAGCAACTGAACTGAAAATGACATTCTAATATACAAATGTTATGGATTTCTCAAGGGCTTAGAGTAAGCAGCTCTGGCCAAAGAATGATAGAAGCCTTTTATTTTATAAAATATTTGTAGACTTAGTGTCCTATATATTTTGAAACTATAATATAGTTACTCATGCCTCTGGATTTTAAGAAAATTACACTAAAAAGGATTGATAGTGTAAAACTAATTTAAGTACTCAGGGTTTTATAATTTTGCTTAACTGACTTTGTACTTATGGACTTCCAAAGTGACTCAGTGGTAAAGAATCCACCTGCCAATGCAAGAGATATGGGTTTGATCCCTGGGTTGGGAAGATTCCCTGGAGAAGGAAATGGCAACCCAATCCAGTATTCTTATTGGGAAACCCCATGGAGAGAGGAGCCTAGTGGGCTACATTTCAAATAGCTGAACATGACTTAGTGGCTATTTACTTAGATGTTCTTAAATTGGCATGCCAAGTCATATCTAATGACTTATGTCTAATGACTCATGTCTAATGTCCTTATTTAATTACTCTAAATCAATTATATTTATGCCCCTAAATTCCTGAATTTAAATAATACTTTTAGGTCTTCCTAAATAATGGTATCTAAGCAAAACAGAAACAACCAGATTGAAAGTAGTCTCTTAGTTCCTCAACTAGGAAGACAGCTAATAAAATGTCTGATGAAATGACATTTAATAATTTCACACTATAACTGCAGCAATCCTTCACTGAATCCCTTAAGATTTACTACTATCAAGGTCATGGATTTTCCTTCTTCCCTAAATTAAATACATACAATGTATGACTTTGGAAAAGGAAATGGCAACCTACTCCAGTATTCTTGCCTGGAGAATTCCATGGACAGAGGAGCCTAGTGGGCTACAGTCCATGGGGTTGCAAAGAATCAGACATGACTAAAACGACTTAGCACAACGTATGACTTCTCATGAGATGTACTAGTTTTAAAATTGCAGTTCTGTTATTCAAGGCAGGAGTGCATAATTGTGTTTCTAACAGCATATAGTTTGCAATGCCCTAATATCTCCAATAGAGTCAATTTTTACCTGTTTAGGAAATTGAAGGGAAAGCTGTTATTCGTTAGGAAAAAGTACAATCCATTTATTCATGTATACAAATATGTGAGTTTATTCTATGAATATAGATCCTTCTGAAGCATATGGAATACATATTACACCATATAATAATTTGTTGTTGTTGTTCAGTCGCTCAGTCCTGTCTTAATCTTTGTGACCCCATGGACTGCAGCATGCCAGGCTTCCCTGTCCTTCACTATCTCCTGGAGTTTGCTCAAACTGACATCCATTGAGTCGATGATGCCATCCAACCATCTCATCCTCTGTCACCCCTTTCTCCTCCTGCCCTCAGTCTTTCCCAGTAACAGAGTCTTTTCCAAGGAGTTGGCTCTTCAGATCAGTTGGCCAAAGTATTGGAGCTTCAGCTTCAGCATCAGTCCTTCCAATGAATATTCAGTGTTGTTGTCCTTTAGGAATGGTTGGTTTGATTTCCTTGCTGTCCAAGGGACTCTCAAGAGTCTTCTCCAGTATCACAGTTCAAAAGCATAAACTTTTCCACTCTCAACCTTCTTTATGGTTCAACTCTCACATCCATATATGACTCCTGGAAAAACTATAGCTTTGACTATATGGACCTTTGTTCACAAAGTATGTCTCTGCTTTTTAATACTCTGTCTAGGTTCATCATGGCTGTTCTCCCAAGGAGCTTTGTAATAATAATAATAGCCCTTTAATGAAGGCATTATTCTAATTTAACATGAAAAGAACTGAAGGGAAAATAATATTTAAATTTTGCAATGTTCAACATCACATCAATATTTTGGTATATATTGGTTGCCTATCCTTGTTACCAAATTTATTGCCTAAAAAATACAATTTTAAGTTTGTCCCATTATTGGAAGATACATATTTCATGGGTTTATCCCAAGACTAAAGATTTAAATGCTAATACTATAAATCAATCTTGACAATTCTAGTGACATAATCTAAATTCATAAGACAGAATGAAGACTCTTATGACTGTTTTTCCTGCTTTTAACAAATGACACACAATAAATATCATCTTGTAGGCTTTCCATACATTTTTGTAGGACACGATGCTGGGAATTACTGTACTCAAGTAGCAAATAAGATACATTTCAAGACACACAGAAGTTTATCAGACTTTTGCATTATTGAGTCACTGTATTAACTTGTTTTATAACAGCTTACCTCTGGACTTGCGGTTATTTGAGATAATAAATATCCTTAACATTACCTGGATTCCTTTTACTTGCCAAAGGAAATATGTAATCTAGCTGGTAAATGTTAGTAAAGTAATTTAAAACCATGACCTGTGATTCAAATTACTGGCTTCTTGCCATTGCAAAATCTGAAATATTTACAAACTTACAAATTTAACATTTAAGTCTATTGAAATGAAATGGTTACTGAAAATAGTTTTTTTTTTTTTCTGATTTTTAGTTCATATAGTACAATCAGAGAATATGCAGCATCAGAAAACAGTAAACAAGTAATATCCTCCCCAAGTTCTCTGGACCAGGAATCTGGGAGCAGGTTAACTGGCTGGTTCTGGCTCAGGGTCTGGCTCAGCTACTCATACTGTAGATGGGGTGTGTGTGGACTAGGGCTTGCAGTCATCTGGAGACTTGACTAAACCTGGAGGATCTGATTCAAGGAGGCTCACTCACTGGCAATCAGTGCAGATCAGGGTCATGAGGGGCACAGAGACTAGTCACTGGACCTCTCTACAGAGATGCTTACATGTCTCATGACATAGTACTTGGATTCCCCCAAAGCAGGAGTTGGACCATAAAGAAGGCTGAGCACTGAAGAATTGATGCCTTTGAACTGTGGTATTTGAGAAGACTCTAGAGAGTCCCTTGGACTTCAAGGAGGTCAATTCTAAAGGAAACCTGATCGCTGAGCACTGAAGAAACCCTGAATATTCATTGGAAAGACTGATGCCAAAGCTGAAGCTCTAATACTTATGCCCATCTCATGTGAAGAGCAGACTCATTGGAAAAGACCCTGATGCCAAGAAAGATGAAGGCAGAAGGAGAAGGCAGAGGATGAGATGGTTAGATGGCATCATCAACTCAACAGACATGAGTTTGAGCAAACTCTGGGAGATGGTGAAGGATAGGGAAGACTGTTGTGCTGCAGTCCATGGGGTCACAAAGAGTCAGACAAAACTTAGCAATTGAACAACAACAACAAGGCAAGAAATCTAAAAGAGTGAAGCAAGCATGAAGATGCAGTGCCTTTTACAACCTAATCGAGGAATTTACACATTTCTGTCTTAGGCTATTCACTACAAGCCATCCCCCTGCTGCTGCTGCTAAGTTGCTTCAGTCATATCCAACTCCGTGCGACCCCATAGACGGCAGCCCACCAGGCTCCCCCGTCCCTGGGATTCTCATCCCCCTAGTCCACTTTAAACCTCTGATAAGGGGTATCTAAGTCCTATCTCTCAAAAGGAAAAATAGCAAAAGATCACAAACATACTGTTAAACCACTAAAGGATCTGTATGGCTTTATTTAATCTAGATTTTCTACAAGTCACTTGACTTAGAATTCTAAAGTAAGAATGGTTATAAGAATGGTTATAAGAATTCTCTGTGAGTACTCTTGACACAATAGAATTCTATGTGGCTTAATTTGAATAAATAAATGTGAAAATTTTGTCATGCAAAAGTAAAGAGTTTTAGTATTTCTTAAATATTTAACCAGCTTGACAGCTTGTTTTTAAAGACTTTCTTGAATGATATTTGTAGTATTCACTTGCTTCTAATAATTTCTAACCACTGATTGTGATCTGAATTGGCAACCAAGATTTTTGAATGATACAAATGGACATAACTATAGATTTTGGAGACATTTTCTAAATGCAACTTGGCATATACTGTTAATTTTTTTAGGTTTTAAATGGTTAAGACCTTTATTCTGGAATGTGGTGCTGTTCTAAGGAGGAGTGAAGTAATTTGTTTTTAAGTGAAATTTGTCTGTTTCCTCATTAGCTATTATATTGGCAAAATGGGATATTTTTTAATAAATACGCTCCTTACTAAAAGCCTGAATCACACTCAGAGGAATGGAACCTCAAAGAGTTCCTCAACCCTGACTGTAATAAAGGATTTATAAGCAAAGCTATAAAGGTCTCTCAAAGATTTAACATATCCAGCCTAGTTCCTTTGAGTAGGCAAGTACATAGGAACTTAAACAAATGCCCTAGTCATGAATAATGGGCTTCAGGCAGCTTGAGTACCTCATATATGTCTCTCTAAGGTTTAAATATCAACAAAGTCAGAGTTACTTGAGGTCCAGGATCTTTTAAGATATACTTAATATCTGCCATCATCAGTAAATTGCAAGATAATAACCAGAAAAACAGCAAGAGATAAGATACAGAAACATAAGTATGCTCACACACAGGATGCACTTCTGGGAACACAGAGAAAATAAAACACAGAGCTTCATATTTGTTTTGTAGAGAAAACAGGACATGAGAAAGCCAACTGTTAGAGTTGAACTCTCCTTAGATTGCAGTTGCTTTCTTTATCTACTGTTTTGTTCTATACTCAGATTTCAGCTGTTCTGTATCCCATGTAGCCCCAGCATAAAGAGTTGGACCTCTGGGAAATGACAATTTTCCACAAGAGCAATTTTTATGTCAAAAAGACAACGGAAATATGAGAAGAATGGCTGTTGCTGTTAAAGTGTGTCCTCAGGATTATAAACTACATTATGCAGTCATGAACTTCTGTATTAATGTCATTTAACCTCTGGCAATATTAGTCTAGAGAGGATCTTGTGAAGGATGGTACATTAACTTTTAGAAGTGATGGGCTGTGATATTCCTGCTGTGATGTGGAATGGCATAGGCTGAACTTCAACACAGCCTTCTAAAGGCCTATTTTCTTTCTACAGGGCAAACATAATGTGGGCAGAACTGTGAATTCAGACAGCTCAACCTGTCCTTTGAACAGGAAGACATAATGGTACAATTTTTTAAAGGATTCTATAATATAGCCCACTTTCCTGGTTTCTGACCACTATATTTTTAACTCTTTCATCAATCAATTCATTCTATAAATAGATACTAGGAGGCTGCCATGTATATATTAAGATATTATTTCCCCACAAATTCTAGACACAAATATTTAGCTTTAAATGTAGCTTGTGTAAATTACTGAGATAAATGAAAACATACCTATCTGACTAGATCAAGGGGTAAAAGCAAGCACTCCTCCTGGGGAGAATAAACACCAAGGTGATAGTTGGGGGAAAAGAAGAAGACAATGAATATGGAACGGAACCCAGATCCAAATAAAGCTCTTGCATTCTGGAACACTGACTTGACCTTTGCACTTTGGCAACAAGCAGAGGCTAGAAGGCAGTGGGCAGGCAGACTTGAAGAAAACTGGAAAAGCACTGCAGTAAATGCTTCTGAAAGACAGGGGAAAAGTGACCATTTTTAGATACTCTATACTAGTAAAACACTTCTAAATGCTCCTTGAGATATCCTGGTTATAAACTAACTTTTAAAATCTTCTGCTCTTGCTTTTCCTGCACTTCTGGAATGTTTTATTTCAAAATTGGTTAAAACAAGGAGGCTTAAATTTGCTCCAAAAATAAAACCCTTACTCTTCTATTTTTACCAGTGACTTTTGACCTACATGACATCTCAGTCATCTTATACTTCTAACAAATACCCGCCTTCTTCATCTTTATGTCCTAGAAGCAACTCAAATGCATGTGCCCAAAATTTGTTCAAAATGAATATTTCTAAAACCTATTACATTTTCTGTGAAAGTATGTACCTCTTGATGTAACCCAAACCTGATGAAATGTATCTCCATTTACTGGTTCCATTCACATATTCTAGAAATTTAATAAAACTCTATGCACTACTAAGTATGTTCTAAATATTTCTCTGCATACCCTCTTTTTGCTCCATCCCTTGTGGCTTGGTGCAGACTTTCAGCATTTCACGCTTAAGTGAGCACAAATTTCCAACTGGGCAGTTCGATAAAAGTTGTCCTGCCACATAGCTCATTCCCCAACACGTGATTCACATGATTTCCGTCTGATTCTATAATTTTTGCCCGGAAACTGACTAACTGCCAGTTGTTTTCATGATGTAGTCAACACTTATTAACTTAGCAAAATAAAGATTCTATTTTGATTCTTCCTAGCTGTTTTTGTTGCTTCTTTTAAAGATTCAGTTTTTGTCACTGTGGTTTATGAGCAATCTTACTTATTATATATTAAGCTTTTTGTAGCTTTATCTAGGTATAATTAATATACACAAAACTGCACCTAATCATTATATATAATTTGATTAATTTGGACATATGTTTGTAATACCATCACTATAGACAAATATCCATGGCCTTCCAAAATTTCTTTGGGTCACTTTGGCCCCCTCCACTTCTTTAAATCCTCTTCTGCTACAAACACTCCCTAATGCAACAGCAATAATAATAATCTGAAATACCTACTATTTATTAATTGCCTTCTGTCAGGCACTCTAATAAGTATTTTACCAACATTTCCTACTCAAAAGGAGTTTATAATCTAGTGCATAGAGTTACCCTAATTTCATAGCTGAAACCGAAGTGCATCAATTTAGTGAGGGACTACACAGCAAGCAATTGGAGAACTCAGAATTGAATGTAGGTAATTTAGAGTTCTTAGTTGTAATGTACATCACTGTATGTACACTGCTTTGTGGTTCTTTGAATATCTTTTTTTTTAACAATCATATGATTGTTCATGTGTTCCTCCTGATAAGACATTACTGTAGTTCTACTTACACCAAACATTCACAATTGAATTTAAACACCTTCTCAAAAGAGTGTTTTTTTTATTGCCTGTCTCATTGATACTGAGATCTATGCAGATCTCTATTGCAGTCTCTAGTAATCCTGAGAGCAGGATTCCTTTTCATCTCATATTATACAGTAAATTCTATCTAAATATTTGCTGAGTTGATTTAGCAAATGATTATACAACTTTTACAGAATCATGTTAACTTATTTATATCACATACTTATTAACCATCTCCCTATATGTTCTCCAAAAACCCATTCAGTCCTTTTCCACACAACTAGATAATTCTTACAAAGTGTGAGTCAAATCATATATTTCCAGTTTAATATATATGATACAAAATTGTTACTGCTCATTTATAACAAAGTATGAACTACTTATTTTGTCTTTTGAAAATGACAGCACACAGTCTCTGCCACTTTCTCACCTCCTCACACCTTTCATCACAAGTTGTGAAATACTACAAATAAATTTTATGCTGTTACTGGGCAATTAGGGATGAGAATGACAGGGAATATACAGTTATGGAAAAAAATGCTGTTTGATCTTTTTTAGGCAAAGAATCAATTTAAAAGTGATGTTAACAAGTACTGACACAATAAAATGTACAGGAAGCTCTAGCTCTTAAAGGCTTAAACAAGTATTCAAAATAAACACCATTTGAGAGGAAATATATTCTTCTATTTCTCTGTGTTAAAATGTAATGCTTACAGCTTATGGAGGAATTTAGCCAAAAGTAAGAAATAGTAAAAGAAAAGAAAAGTATGATCCTAAGGAATCGTGTTATAAAGATGACTTTGAAGTCTCTATATTCAAGTCTAAAAACAAAAATTAGAACAATTCTCTTAATAAGAATGATAAGACTATTTTTATTTCAAATCAATTATTATCAAACCAATACAACATTGTAAAGCAATTATCCACCAAAAATAAATTTAAAAAAATTTGAAATAAAAGTAGAAATTTCTATTATCTGGAGACTGGGCTGAATTACCAGAGTGGTTATTCGCAGTAACTAATTAATATTTAGCTAATTAAAATGACTAAAACTGATGTGTAAGTAGCCCAACTTGTGATAATTGTTTCTATGTCTTGAGAGTAGCTGAACACTTCAAAGGACTGACAAAAGTTTCCATTAGTTAGTGTTTGTAAAGTGCTCCCTAGGAGTCAGGGCTCAGACTTTGGTGAGATGAAGTAAAACCTCACCTAGAGATGAACTCTGAAGCAAATAAAAAATAAAACCAAGAATGTATATAACAAAACAGAAACAGACTCACAGATAAAAACTAGTGGTTGCCAGCAGGGAGACAGTAGAGGGAAGGGGCAAAATAAGGGTAAGGGATTAAGAGGTGTAAATACTATGTATAAGATAGATGAGGCACTAAGGCACATATACATATCATACAGCACTGGGAAATATAGCCTTTTTTTTTGTAATAGTTATAAATGGAGTATAATCTATAAAATATTGAATTACTATGTTCTAAAACTGAAACTAACATTATACAACAACTATACTTAAAATAATGCTAATTACTATATTAATATCTTAGACATAACAGTAATCATTGAATTGATAAATTTGTTTTATTTTTTAAGCCAAGTTTTAAAACTTGTTGACCATATATCTATCTTTTGTTCATTTAACAACTCCTATTGCTGCTGCTGCTAAGTCGCCTCAGTCGTGTCCGACTCTGTGCGACCCCATAGACGGCAGCCCACCAGGCCCCGCCGTCCCTGGGGTTCTCCAGGCAAGAACACTGGAGTGGGTTGCCATTTCCTTCTCCAGTGCACGAAAGTGAAAAGGGAAAGTGAAGTCGCTCAGTCATGTCTGACTCTTCTTACCCCTCTATAATTGCATTTGACAGAAATATTTGACAAAAGTTAAGCAATCAAATTTTTTAAAAAATCATCAAAATTGTTAGAAAATCTATTCGTGGATTCCAGTTAGAAGTTTATTTGTAATCTTCTTGACTTATTTCATTAACTTTTCCTATGTCTTCACCTTATTGCCTCCTGCATCTCTGCTTTGCTATGTGTTCTCAACATTTTCATATAAGCCCAGATTTCTTTTATCGTAAGTGTAGAATTTTAACATGAGCCTAAAGGATCCTAGTTTCCCAAATTGTTTCCCTCTCCATTTGCATAACACATGACTGAACAGTGTGTAAATGCAATTTTTATAGAAAACAGTGCTCATTCCTCAATAGATAACTCTCAACAAAGTCAAAACAGACCAAAGTTTCCATTCAAGCTCGTCTCCCCATTCATGCCTACACAGAAACCTATGAATAGATGGCAGGCCATTCATTATGCTCTGAAGACATCATAGCTATTCAGTTTTTTAGGTCTTAATATTTGCCTTCTCCTGCCTTGCAGTAGTCTCCTACTTCACATATCCATATCCTCCATGCACAGCTTTATTCAAATCTAACTCTGACTCATAACTCTGACTCATGTCTTCTTTCTCTGAATTTATAGTACATTTTTCTATGCCAAGTAGTTGGCCTTTAAATAGGCTTTGCTTGCTCTATCTATGTGACTATTTCTTTATAGCGTTTCTTGCATTTTAAAGCACTTATCTTTAAATAAATCTACTTCTAGGAGTTTATCAATCCAGAGTTTACTTATTTGTATTCATTTATTAAAACAAACATCATCAGGAATGTAATATAACTTTTCCAAAATGTCTCTTGAAAATTTAAAGATAAAACAATCTCTTTCCTACTTTCTGAGAGCTCACAGTCTAAGAGTAGAGATAAGAAAAAACAGATAATCACACTGCATTATACTTCCTTGTCACAGAGCAATGCATATATGAGGTAATTAATCACTCTATACAGGGAGTAACAAACAATTATTAGAGTCCTTATTTCCAGGCACTAAGTCATTTTTAGATAAATAACACATTAAATTAATAAACATAGTCCATAAATAATCCAAGAAGGTCTGTTTACAAAACTTAAATTTTAACTATCATCAGTGCTAGTTTAGTTATTCCATTCAATATTCCTATAAGGTAGGAAGGCATTTCTATCTTTTGAGATAAGGAGAATGGGCATATGTATAATTATATAAAATTATTTAACTTTATGGTCATTGAAGTAGTATGTAATAAATCTAGAATTTAAACTCATCATCTTCATTCTAGGATCTGTAGTTTTCCAGTAAATAAACTTGACAAATGATTTTTCTCTCACTGCATTATTAAAAAGTAAGAGTGTGGTTGGATAAGGACCATATTATGCTCATACAAAGTGAACTTAAAATTTCTTGGTCTGTCATTTCATTTTTCAACCAAGAGGCAAAGAATGAAAATATGAATATTAAGAGTGTGGCTGCTTTATTTTTTCCCCTTAGACTTTAACCCGACTATACGGTTCAATCATACAGAGGTTCATTTAGTTTGCTCTGAAAACAGTAGGTGTTATTTGAAGAAATTTAACAGGGAGGTAAAAGGCAAGATTGACTTAAACAATGAGTATTGTCCACTTACAGCATTTTAACTCAAAAGCTTGTATTTGAAGCTAGTACTTAAGACTTTTAAATGCTGAGATTATCAGTTAATTTTCCACACATTTTAGAGAATGTGTGGGTCAGCCAGGGAAATTCCTGTCCAATGGGGCCTTCTTTTCAATAATGCACCATTTGCAGTCTCTCTGAATGAGCCTCAAAATGTTAAAAGTCCTCAGCACTACCGACTGGCACAGCCTAGACAATCAGTACTGTCTAAACGATTCATTATGCTGCTGCTGCGTCACTTTAGTCGTGTCTGACTCTGTGCGACCCCATAGACGGCAGCCCACCAGGCTCCCCCGTCCCTGGGATTCTCCAGGCAAGAACACTGGAGTGGGGTGCCATTTCCTTCTCCAACGCAGGAAAGTGAAAAGTGAAAGTGAAGTCGCTCAGTCGTGTCCGACTCTAGCGACCCCATGGACTGCAGCCTACCAGGCTCCTCCATCCATGGGATTCTCCAGGCAAGAGTACTGGAGTGGGGTGCCATTGCCTTCTCCCAAACGATTCATTATAATCCATCATAAATCTGAAAATGAGTAGAGTGAATTTATTAGTTTCATCCAACAGTGAGACCATAATAGACTTTGTGTCTTTCTCATAATTACCACCATCACATGCATAGTATATATGCTGCTAAGTAACTTCAGTCGTGTCCGACTCTGTGCAACCCCATAGACGGTAGCCCACCAGGCTCCACTGTCCCTGGGATTCTCCAGGCAAGAACACTGGAGTGGGTTGTCATTTCCTTCTCCAATGCATGAAAGTGAAAAGTGGAAGTGAAGTCGCTCAGTCGTGTCTGACTCTTCAAGACCCCATGGACTGCAGCCTACCAGGCTCCTCCGTCCATGGGATTTTCCAGGCAAGAGTACTGGAGTGGGGTGCCATTGCCTTCTCCAATAGTGTATATAGTTACCATTAATAACAGTTACCAATAATGTACTTCAGGCCATGCCACACGTTAAACTGTATTAAGCAATTTATATACACAATCTCAATTTTATTAACTCTGTAAGGTAGTTATCACAGTTTTCTACCCTTTGGCACATAAAGAAACTTAGCCTTAGGTTAGGATATATAATCTAATACTTGGCAGAGCCTAGCTGTGAGCCATAATTGTTGACACTGGCACTGCAACCCTTAACCAGTTCTAGATACTGTTTATAAATACAGCTAGTTGGGAATGTAGGTCTAGAAGATAAAACAGGATGTCAAATAAGAAAAATAACGTCTTTTAAAACTGCAGTCTCAGCTACAGTTTTATTTATTTCATATTATGATATTTATCTAAATTATTCAACAGAAGTAACCATGGTAATCTCTGCTATTTTCATACATACTTTTTCTTAGAGGACTCATATACCAGTTGAGTCTGCCGGAGAACTTTTCCCTGGTTCCTTGATCTTTGGGATTTCTGAATCTCTGGTGAAGAGTCAGCTGTATTTTTATTAGAAATACGGGAAATTGAAGATTTGTTCTTTATCAAATGGGATCAAAAGTTATTGAGAAACATGTCGTGTTTTTATGACTTGCCTTATGAGATTCAACTCGTAGTATCCAGCATGATAAAAGTATATTCATTCTGTATCAACATCTTTGGGGCTATATGCCACACAAATCCAAAACAAATAAGAAGGTAGAGTTTTGAGTTTGTTTTCTTTTTTTTTTCCTATGCGTCATTAACAGACAGAAAACTCTCTTTGAAGAAAAGCATCAAAATACAGTTTCCCTACTGATTATCACTCAAGGTTATAGGTGTATGCCTAGGTTTTTCTCATAATCAACCTCTGGCTCTAAATGGTTTGAAGGAAAATTTGACAACACAGCACACTTCAAGAACTGTGGTATTATTATTGGAGGTTTACAATAAGCAAAGAGCATTGCTAATTTTTATGTATAAATATGAATGTCTAATTTTTCTCAATTGTTCATTCAGGAAAAAATTGATTTCTATCATCCTTGTTCTGTTGCTGTTCTTAGTTGCTCAGTCGTGTCTGAGTCTTTGTGACCCTATGGACTGTAACTCACCAGACTCGTCTGTCCATGCAAATTCTCCAGGCAAGAATACTGGAAGCCATGCCCTCCTGCAGGGGGTCCTCCCAACCCAGGGATCTAACCCAGGTCTCCTGCATTACAGGCAGATTCTTTACCACCTGAGCCACCAGGAAATCAGCCTTATCCCCAAATGTTGTGTAAAATATTACACAACAACATGCTGTTCGCAATGCTTTTTTTTCTTAATGAGAACTTAAAAAGCACTACACATAAATGAAATGTAAATCTGGGAAACTTAGCTTCCTAAATAAATATAATTATATGCATTTTCATAGTTTCATGTTTATAAATTGATTTCATATCTTTTACCTTATTTACTTTTCACAACAGCTTGTCAGCCAGACAAGGCATAAGTCAAAATCATTTTACAGCAATTACGAATGCTCAGAGGAGTGAAGGGACCTCCCTGCCATGCATGAAAACAAATACTAGGATCCAGACTCCAATTTTCTCACCTCTTCATTACTTCAATGCATTTATTCATCTATTTTCCAATACCAGCCTAAAGAACAAGTTCCTTGTATAATGAATATGCAACACTTATTACTTTGGGATATCAAAATGTATGTCTTAAGTCTAGCCATCTCATAATTTTTTGCATAGTTAAGAGTCAAAGCAATATTTTTTAGCTCCTTTCAAACTTGAAAAAGAATGTGCATTAACTATCAGAGTGAGAGGTGTAATTGGCTGATCTGTTCTATGATATGGGCACAAATTAGGCTTTATATATTAAAAACTTAATCTATTTATGCTGTACTCAGTGGGCATAAACAACTATTTTGAAACCTCAGAGATATATAAATGTATAAGTGTATAAATGTATACACTTTACTTAGCTTTTAGAACTTAGTACTTAATAAATCCTTGTCTTATTTTCCATATACTAAGAAAGGAGAACCTCAATATTTTTTAAATATGCTCTGAACTGAATAAATATAAAGTTTAAAAGTTTATATAAGAATTTCAATATAAAGGCATCACAAGATATGCACTTTTGGATGTTGCTTAAACTACAGTTATAAAACACTATACGGAGACACAAAGAACAGACTTGTGGACACAATGAGGGAAGGAAAGGGAGAGATGGACTGAAAAAGTAACATTGAAACATGCACATTACCATATGTAAAACAGTCAGTGCAGGGGAAATAACTGTATATTTTATACAGTATAAAAATATAAATATAATGAAAATGGCACTATGGATATATATATATATATATATTTGAGTATATATCTGTATATGCACATGTTTATGCATATGTATATGTATGAATGTATATATTTGAATATATGTACATATATTTATATACATATGTATATTTATATATAAACATGTGTGTATATATTTGAATATCAGAAAAACAATTTAAAAAGTAACAATCGCCCTTTTACTTTGGGATAGATGCAGCAGTTGTGGCAGAAAACAAGTTTGTATTCTAAAATATTACAAATATCAATGTTTTTGAAAGCTGATGGGGCGACAAAGAGAAAAGGAGCTGTAATTATTTAGAGGACAAAGTTTTCATGATGTGATATATGATTATCAGGTATTTTTTCACCAGGGCAATCTGTAGATTAAGGGAAAATACAAGATACTGACATGCTCTACAAAGAAAGAGGATGACTATCATTGGATAGGAAACCAGTTGTGAATGATAATTTCATGGAGAAGACATACATTGGAGATTTCTACAACATCAAATTTCACCAAAATTTCCCTCAAGAAACATAAATTCTACAGCACTGCAGGATAGAAGCAAAAATACAAAACCCTGAAAAGCAGAGTGGTGTTTTCTCATGCTTTACTGGGCTGTGGAAAAAAGGTTTAGAGCTTGGGATCCATCAATAGGAAGGGACAGAATGAAATAAAATAATCTCTTGACTAAAAAAAAGCTCTGGAAGATCACGCCTTCCAGGAAGGGTGACTCAGAATAATGTTAAAATCTAATAGGGAATACTTTCAGCCAAGCTGGAAATAAATAAGGACTGGATTTCCTTTTCTCCTCAAAAACAACTTTAAAAAAGTGACAAAGTAGAGGAAACAAACATTCTCAGACATTGGACATCAGCCAACCAAGTCAATGGTCCTAGCAGAGATGTAGCAGATGAGGTTAAGTCCTACAATCAACACCACTTACTGAAGAGAGTGATACCAGGACAAAGAACAGGAAGGGGAAAGCCAGGGAGAATCTAGTGCAGCAGCAAAGACTGAGTGAGGATTTCAGGGAGTCCAAGGAGCTAAAATTCTCAGAGTAGACTACTGGAGAAGACAGAACTGCAGAGAAAAACAGAGGGTGGGGAATGGAGTTCCGGATATCAGCAGAAGATGCTGAGTAGTAAGCATACATGTGTGTGAGGAAACTACCCAACATGGTCTTAAACAAAGGAAGAGAGGGACCTATCCCTGAGGCTCTACAGGTTTAAGAATAATGTGAATTCATATCAGCAGAGCAGAAAAACTTAGAATTTACGGCACACTGGGAAGAATACTCAGAAAGAAACTACTTCAATAGTAAAATACTTGACTCGAGGTTGTTCTGAAAATTCTAACATTTACCAGAATTGCCTTGCTAGAGTTGGACATTACTGAGCAACTAAATGAGAACAACACATTTCTTGTTTGGGGAGGTTCTAAGAATAATTCTCTTGTGGGAGTTGGAGGACTCAGGCAAGGGAGTAGCCATTCTGATGCAGACACATGCACTGTTGTTAATCTGCTGACTCACTTCCTTGACCCAGAGTAGCAAGTAGGCCTGTGGTTGCTAACTCTTCTTTCTGGATCTTCATTCAGTTTCTCTGACTCCCAGGCCTTAGTTACATGAAGGGCACTGACTTAGCAGGATACCTTTCTCAATTAGGTCAGAGAAAAGGAAAAGGACATGAGTTTTAGCTAATCATTGTGTTTCCAGTTCATGGGGTTCCAGGCTGCTCCCAAGCTTCTGTCAGACTGTCTACCTTGTAAACATATGAGCTCCAGCATTAGATACAGAAATAGCCTTGTAGAAACTACTTACCCAACCCCTGTAAATGAGTAAGCCAATTCATTCATTTCCTACTTATGTATTCATCCTTCATTCTAATGGTTTTGCTATTTATCTGGCTGGACCCTAAATGACACATACCTGAACAGACTTGTGGAAACAGGGTGGGAGGCAGGAAGGAGAGGGTGGAATGTATGGAGAGAGTAACATGGAAACTTACATTACCATATGTAAAACAGACAGCCAATGGGATTTTGCTATATGACCCAGGGAACTCAAACCAGCACTCTGCAACAACCTAGAGGGGTGGGATGAAGAGGGAGATGGAAGGAAGGTTTAAGAGGAAGGGAATATATGTATATCTATGGCTGATTAATGTCGATGTTTGGCAGGAAGCCATACAATACTGAAAAGCAATTATCACTCAATTTAAATAAATAAATAAATTTAAAAATGAAAAACAAACAAACAAACAAGCTGTTACCAAGAAATTTGACTGCACCAGAGAACAAGCCTCAAGTGTATTTACAGGAATATGGAAGTATCTATCACCCAAAAAGATCAATTGCATAATTTTTGTCATTCAATAAAAAAACC
Organism: Bos javanicus; assembly: GCF_032452875.1. Classification (NCBI taxonomy): domain Eukaryota; kingdom Metazoa; phylum Chordata; class Mammalia; order Artiodactyla; family Bovidae; genus Bos; species Bos javanicus. The sequence continues at coordinate 14,193,876 of NC_083875.1, read as the reverse complement.
ACCAGACACAAGATGAAGGAAAAAACAATCAATAGGAACAGAGCAAGAATAACAGATGACAGAATTAATTGTTAAAGACATTGAAATAGTTACTATTACTAAATACCATATAGACAAGAAGATAGGAAAGATATCGGGAATATTAAGCAGGAATAAGAAAGATATTTTAAAAGACCTAATCAACCTTCTGGGGGTGGAAAATATGTCTAAAATGAGAAATACACTGGATGGGACTAATAGAAGATTGCATACTGCAGGAGAAAAGATTAGTGAGCTTGAAATAAATCAGTAGAAACTATATGCAATGAAACACTGACTCAAACATTTATGATACAGAAATGAAATGTGTGTGAAAGAGAAAGACTGTACACAAATGTTGATAGAACTTCATTTGTAATTGCCCCAAACTGGAAATAGTCCAAATACTTTCAATGGCTGAATGGTTTGCAAACTGTTATATCCATACCATGGACTACTCTGTGTGTGTGTGTGTGTGTGTGTTAGTTGCTTAGTCATGTCCGATTCTTTGCAACCCCATAGACTGTAACCCACCAGGCCCCTCTGTCCATGGGATTCCTCAGGCAAGAACACTGGAGTGGATTGCCAGTTCCTTCTCCAAAAGGAACTATAGAGAGAAAGAAAGTGAAGTTGCTAGCCTACCAGGCTCTTTCATCCATGGAATTTGCCAGGCAAGAGTACTGGAGTGGGTTGTGATTTCCTTCACCACGGACTACACTCAGCACTAAAAATAAGAATCTACTGCTGCATGTAACAACTTGCTGCTGCTAAGTCACTTCAGTCGTGTCTGACTCTGTGCGACCCCATAGACGGCAGCCCACCAGGCTCCCCCATCCCTGGGACTCTCAAGGCAAGAACACTGGAGTGGGTTGCCATTTCCTTCTCCAGCATGTAACAACTTAGATGGACATTAATGGAATTATTCTCAGTGAAAATGAGAAATCTCAAAAAATACATTCTGTATGCTATCATTTATAGAATATTTATGAAATGAAAAATAATTACAAAGATAGAGAATAACAGAGTAGTGGTTGTCAGGGGTTAGAGATTTAGACCAGAGTGAGGAATGAGGTTGTAAAGGAGTGGTCAGTTCTGTATCTTCACTGTACTGGTAGTTACATGAAGCTATGCACTAATATTCAGTATAAATACATACAGACACACACAATACACAAAAGAATAAATACATAATTTACAATCTGAGTAAGCTCTCTTAGTTATACTATGCCAGTGTCTTGGTTATGATACTGGATTATCAATACAGAGTTATGAAAGATAGCAGCACTTGAGGAAGCAGAATGGAGGGATCATTAAATTTCCCTGAATGTTTGTCATTTCCTATCACCCTACAATTATTTCAAAATAAAATTTTAAAAAATGAAATGGAGAAAAAAGAAGTAAATTACTACAGTTGGCCTAGTGCACCCATAGGCCTGAAGACACTGAAGGAGACACTAAAGGAGTAGGGCTGGAAGCATGGGGAAAAGAGGTCTTTGGAAAAATAATCACTGAAAACTTTTCAAACTTCATGAAAGTATAAACCACAGGAAAAGCAATGTCAACCAACCTAAACAATAAATATAAAGAAAAATACTGTGACTTACAATTCTAAACCCAGTCAATAGCTATTTCAGAAATAGGAGAAATAAAGACTTCCTCTGACATATAAAAGTTGATGAATTATTACTATAAGAAATGTTAAAGTCAGTCCTTTAGGCAAAAGGAAAATTATGTCAGTGGGGAAAATATATCTATGCAAAGAAACCTGGAAAGCAAAATAAACTGTAAATATGAGAGTAAATGTAAAGGATTTTTTTTTTACTCTATCAGTTCAGTTCAGTTCAGTTCAGTCACTCAGTCGTGTCCGACTCTTTGCGACCCCATGAATCGAAGCACGCCAGGCCTCCCTGTCCATTACCAACTCCTGGAGTTCACTGAGACTCACGTCCATCGAGTCAGTGATGCCATCCAGCCATCTCATCCTCTGTCGTCCCCTTCTCCTCCTGTCCCCAATCCCTCCCAGCATCAGAGTCTTTTCCAACGAGTCAACTCTTCACATGAGGTGGCCAAAGTACTGGAGTTTCAGCTTTAGCATCAGTCCTTCCAAAGAAAACCCAGGGCTGATTTTACATATTTATAAATACACTCTCTATATAAACACACACACTCACAGACACACACACACATATATAGATAGATAGATAGATAGATATTATTCAGCCTTGAAAAAAAAGGATATCTTGACATTTACAGTAACATGAACATGGATGGAATTTGAAGTCACTATGCTAACTGAAGCAAGTCAGACGGAGTGAGAAATATGGCATGGTGACACGTATATGTGGAATCTTTGGGGGGAAAAAGCCAAGTCATATAAACAGAGTAGAATAATGCTAGGGGCTGTAGTGTGGTTAGGGAGAGGTTGGTAACAAAGTATAAACTTTCAGTAATAAGAATGCTAACTTCTGAGGATCTACTGTGTAATATCTCTATGACAGTTGACACACTGCATTGTGTAACTAAAATCGCGAAGAGAATAGTACTTCAGTGTTTTCAAACACACAAGAAGCTAAATATGTGAGGTGATGAATGTGTTAATTAACTATTTAAGGGAAAGCTATTCACAATGTGTACATATATTAATTCATCATGATGCACATTGTAAATGTCTTCCAATATTATTTGTCAATTGTACCTTTGATAAAGCTGAAACATTTTTAAATTACCAAGAACCTCTTTGCATTCACATTTATATTTTTCTTTCTTTTCTGTACTTCCTCCATATCGCGTGCATGCATGCAAAGCTGCTTCCGTCACGTCCGAATCTGTGCGACCCTATGGACAGCAGCCCACCAGGCTCCTCTGCCCACAGGATTCTCTAGGCGAGAATACTGGAGTGGGTTGCCATTTCCTTCTCCATTCCTCCATATTGCCTTTGCCCTTTCGCATATGTGTTTGTCTTCTATGTCTCAGCTTCCTCATTTGTTACTTGAGAATACACATGGATTCAGCTCATGGAAAGTACTTAAAATGGTGACTAGGACAAAATAAGCACTCAAAATACTGGTTATTATAATTAACAGTATTATCATACATTATTTTAACAAAAACATTTTTTCACAATTCTACTGTGGTAAAATAGCAACTGAGACTATTTTTCTATGTTCCTTTCTAATTCTTATCTATTTACATATGTAATGTTCATAAAAATTGTTATGAAAAGATTAAACTTCAAACCAGGTAGCAAATTGAAGCTTTTATTACCACTTGCTATGACTTTCCTAAATGTATGCTCATTTACTCAGTTTTTGAGGGGGATTATAGAAGAGCTAGGGAGACAGATTCCATATTAAAATTTAACAATAATAAATGAGTTTAAATTTATCAGAAATATACATGCATGCTAACATTATATAATAGTTATTACTGAATCCCTAATTAAAGTAGTTTATAAAACTCTTAAAAAAAGTAATCAATGTTATTTACAGATTATTTTATAACACTTTTTTTTTTACAATAATGTTCAAACAATCATGCAATAGTGCGGGATATTCTGAAGCCATCTGTAACACAGATAAGAAGAATTAGGGGTACATCTGTTTAATTCAGTTGCTCAGTCGTGTCTGACCCTTTGTGACCCAATGGACTGCAGCACACCAGGCCTCCCTGTCCATGATCAACTCCCAGAGTTTACCCAAACTCATGTCCATTGAGTTGTTGATACCATCCAACCATTTAATCCTCTGTCGTCCCCTTCTTCTCCCCCATTCAATCTTTCCCAGCATCAGGGTCTTTTCAAAAGAGTCAGCTCTTCACATCAGGTGGCCAAAGTACTGAAGTTTCAGCTTCAACATCAGTTCTTCCAATGAACATCAAGGACTGATTTCCTTTCGCACGGACTGGTTGGATCTCCTTGCAATCAAAGGGACTCTCAAGAGTCTTCTCCAAAACCACAGTTCAAAAGCATCAATTCTTTGGTGCTTAGCTTTCTTTATAGTAAAACTTTCACATCCATACATGACTACTGGAAAAACCATAGCCTTGACTAGACAGACTTTTGTTGGCAAAGTAATGTCTCTGCTTTTTAATATGCTGTCTAGGCTGGTCATAACTTTTCTTCCATGGAGTAAGTGTCTTTTAATTTCATGGCTGCCGTCACCATCTGCAGTGATGTTGGAGCCAAAAAAAATAAAGTCAGCAACTGTTTCCACTGTTTCCCCATCTATTTGCCATGAAGTGATGGGACCAATGCCATGATCTTCGTTTTCTGAAAGTTGAGTTTTAAGCCAACTTTTCACTCTCTTCTTTCACTTTCATCAAGAGGCTTTTTAGTTCTTCCTCACTTTCGGCCATAAGGGTGGTGTCATCTGCATATCTGAGGTTATTGATATTTCTTCTGGTAATCTTGATTCCAGCTTGTGCTTCTTCCAGCCCAGCGTTTCTCATGATGTACTCTGCATAGAAGTTAAATAAGCAGGTGACAATATACAGCCTTGACGTACTCCTTTCCCTATTCAGAACCAGCCTGTTGCTCCACGTCCAGTTCTAACTGTTGGTTCCTGACCTGTATGTTGGTTCCTGTTGGTTCCTGAGGTTTCTCAAGAGGCAGTTCAGGTGGTCTGGTATTCCCATCTCTTTCAGAATTTTCCACAGTTTATTGTGATCCACACAGTCAAAGGCTTTGGCATAGTCAATGAAGCACAAATAGATGTTTTTTTTGGAACTCTCTTGCTTTTTCGATGATCCAACTGATGTTGGCAATTAGATCTCTGGTTCCTCTGCCTTTTCTAAATTCAGTTTGAACATCTAGAAGTTCATGGTTCACATATTTTTGAAGCCTAGCTTGGGGAATTTTGAGCATTACTTTGCTAGCAAATGAGATGAGTGCAATTGTGCCGTAGTTTGAGCATTTTTTGGCATTGCCTTTCTTTGGAATTGGAATGAAAACTGACCTTTTCCAGTCCTGTAGCCACTGCTGAGTTTTTCAAATTTGCTGGCATATTGAGTGCAGCACTTTCACAGCATCATCTTTCAGGATTTGAAATAGCTCAACTGGAATTCCATCACCTCCACTAGCTTTGTTTGTAGTGATGCTTTCTAAGGCCCACTTGACTTCACATTTCAGGACGTCTGGCTCTAGGTGAGTGATCACACCATGGTGATTATCTTTGTTGTGAAGATCTTTTTTGTACAGTCTTCTGTGTATTCTCACCACCTCTTCTTAATATCTTCTGCTTCTGTTAGGTCCATACCATTTCTGTGCTTTATCGAGCCCATCTTTGCATGAAACGTTCCTTTGGCATTTCTAATTTTCTTGAAGAGATCTCTAGTCTTTCCCATTCTATTGTTTTCCTTTATTTCTTTGCACTGATCACTGAGGAAGGCTTTCTAACCTCTTCTTGCTATTCTTGGGAACTCTGCATTCAAATGAGTATACCTTTCATTTTCTCCTTTGTTTTTTGCTTCTCTTCTTTTCACAGCTATTTGTAAGGCCTCCTCAGACAGCCATTTGCTTTTTTGCATTTCGTTTTCTTGGGGATGATCTTGCTCCCTGTCTCCTGTACAATGTCATGAACCTCTGTCCATAGTTCATCAGGCACTCTGTCTATCAGATCTAGTGCCTTAAATCTATTTCTCACTTCCACTATATAATCGTTAGGGATTTGATTTAGGTCATACCTGAATTGTCTAGTGGTTTTCCCTGCTGCTGCTGCTGTTAAGTCACTTCAGTCGTGTTCGACTCTGTGCGACCCCATAGATGGCAGCCCACCAGGCTCCCCCGTCCCTGGGATTTTCCAGGCAAGAGTACTGGAGTGGGATGCCATTGCCTTCTCCAGTGGTTTTCCCTACTTTCTTCAATTTAAGTCTGAATTTGGCAATAAGGAGTTCATGATATGAGCCACAGTCAGCTCCCCATCTTGTTTTTGCTGACTGTATAGAGCTTTTCCACCTTTGGCTGCAAATAACGTAATCAATCTGATTTTGGTTTTGACCATCTGGTGATGTCCTGTGTAGAGTCCTCTCTTGTTTGTTGGAAGAAGTTATTTGCTATGACCAGTGCATTCTCTTGGCAGAACTCTATTAGCCTTTTCCTGCTTCATTCTGTACTCCAAGGCCTAATTTACCTGTTACTCCAGGTTTTTCTTAACTTCCTACTTTTGCATTCCAGTTCCCTAAAATGAAAAGGGCATTTTTTGGGGGGGGGATGTTAATTCTAGAAGGTCTTGTAGGTCTTCATAGAACCATTCAACTTCAGCTTCTTCATCATTACTGGTTGGGGCATAGACTTGGATTACCATGATATTAAATGGTTTGCCTTGAATCCGAACAGAGATCATTCCTGTCATTTGAGATTGCATCCAAGTACTGCATTTTGGACCTTTTTGTTGCCTATGATGGCTACTCCATTTCTTCTATGGAATTCTTGCCCACAGTAGTAGATATAATGGTCTGAGTTAAATTCACCCATTCCATTCCATTTTAGTTGGCTGATTCCTAAAATGTCGACTTTCACTCTTGCCATTTCCTGTAGGACCACTTCCAATTTGCCTTGATTCATGGACCTACTATTCCAGGCCCTATGCAATATTGCTCTTTACAGAATCAGACTTTGCCTCTATCACCAGTCACATCCACAACTGGGTGTTGTTTTTGCTTTGGCTCCATCTCTTCATTCTTTCTGGATTTGTTTCTCCACTGATCTCCAGTAGCATATTGGGCACCTACTGACCTGGGGAGTTCATCTTTCAGTGTCCTATCTTTTGCCTTTCATACTGTTGATAGGGTTTTCAAGGCAGGAATACTGAAGTGGTTTGTCATTCCATTCTCCAGTGGACCACATTTTGTCAGAATTCTCCACCATGACCCATCCATCTTGGGTGGCCCTATATGGATGGCATGTCTCAGAGCTCATAGTACATACATGCAGTTAAGGAAGGCTTTCCTTTTGGACAAGAAAGTTGAGAGTATTCTGTAGTTAATGAATAAGAAAAATTAGAAGGAATGCTATTTTATTCTGCTAGTGTGACATGGATTTCTTTAGTGGGATAACTTAGAAACTGATCACTTAAAAAGTTGAGAATAATTCATCATTTTAAAAACCTGAGCAGAATTAGTTTTCTCAAAACACCTTTCATTACTTCGTTCTACAAAATTTTTAGGTATCAAATGCATTTCCTTGTTAGCACTATATTAGCTATTAACAAGTTAAATATGTCCCCTTTCAAGTATATTTTCCTCATAGCTCAGCTGGTAAAGAATCCATCTGCAATGCAGGAGACCCCGGTTCAATTCCTGCGTTGGGAAGATCTGCTGGAGAAGGGATAGACTACCCACTCCAGTATTCTTGGGCTTCCCTTGTGGCTCAGGTAGTAAAGAATCCGCCTGCAGTGAGGGAGGCCTGGGTTCGATCCCTGGGTTGGGAAGATCCCCTGGAGAAGGGAACAGCTATCCACCCCAGTATTCTGGCCTGGACAATTCCATGGGCTGTGTAGTCTATAGGGTTGCAAAGAGTTAGACACAACTGAACAACTTTCACTTTCAAAATATATTAACGAATCTTCATGGTACATCAAAATTTAAATTTTTTCATGCAGTGTAACGATCAGGACCAGAAATAGAAATTAAATATATTTTAGGACATTTATGAGCAATATTTATTAGAGAACCTGTATGTGTTACATCATGGCTACATGTAGTTTAAATGTATTTAAGATCATAATTTAGTGATAGTTTCACAGTTTTTTTTAGCAGTATATTAAAAACTTTTCCTAGGTTTTAAAATGAAATTTATAATTAAAAATTTACATAATTGTTTATAAAGGATTTATCAGTTTTTTACTGGGGCACTTATAACCAGTTTTTAACTTACTTTCTCTGTATTCCATATATATTGCTAAGAATTCACAGGTTTGTATAACTGAATGGAATTGCAGAATTTCCTGGTGTATACTCATATCTGGCCTTTGAAAGGATACAGTACACCACTGGAAATCTAAGAGATATACAGCTACTAGCTCCTGAAGTTCATTCTTACTCACACAAGAACCAACTTCATCTCCCCAATATTGATTTCAGAGAGTTTATAGTTTATAATTATGAGGTCCTTTACAATTCTCTGGTCAGCTAGCAAAGCCAAACAGGCAAATTGGTTATGCCAAGGGAAAGTAATTAATAAATTGTCCTTGGGTACCACCCACCAGAAGCATGCAAGATTGTAAATAGTGATTAAAAATCATTATAAATCATAGTTACCCTGTCCCGGCCAAAAATTGAAACATGACATTTAGTTTGTCCTGGTCCAGCTTAAAATACTATTCCATCTAATGACCCACAGATTTCCAGTTAGAAATTATAGTATGATTATTCATGCTTGTACAATTTCTTTCCTTTGAATTCTTTTACTAAGATAAATTCACAAATGTAGGGAATGTAAAAGAATAAGCTTAATGATTCTTGATAGACAAGCTATGCATAAAGGAATATGCTAATTTTGTCCTAACTGTACCAGTATTAGCTCATATATTTTTATAATAATCAACTTTTTCTTGATTACAAATGATATTGCATTGTTTCATATGTTTCATATGGATTATTAAAATAAGCAGTATGAAATGAAATAAAAATTAAACTATCAAAATGGTCATTTGTAAAATGAAGTAGGTATTTTTGAAATGGTAATTCATGTAGCTCCCATTATTTTTTGAGGAGTGATGGCATCTTTGGTTTACTCAACCCATACTCTCATTTAAAAGTATTTGTGACCACTGCCACACACCTGAATGGATGGTGCTATATGTAAAGTCTGTACATCAAGATCTTAATTTCATTAGCAGAGTTTTCACACCAAAAGAGCTAAATATACATGTCCTTTTAAAATGCCATGTATGAGAAAGTTTTATATTTCTCATAAATGTGATCCTATGTACGAGGATCAAAAATGTGATCCTACTTTTATGAACCTCTTGCAGATTTGTCTCAATCCATTTCATAATGTCACATCATTGCTCTCCAATAAGACAATTTATATAATTTTTCCTATCATTTATTAATTCCTCTTTTCCTCTTTAGTCTCCTATTTTACCTAATTCTATCTTCTTGTTTTCTGCAATTATACCTGTCTCATATATTTTAAAAAATGTAGGCTATGTTTCCAAAAATTAACCATTTAAACTCCATTTTTCTACACGCTTTAGTTTTAACTCCTCTCTAAACTATCTTACTCATCTTACAACCCTCTATATTGTGCCAAAAGGATGCCAGATTGAGAACCAAAAACTTGAGTAAACACATACATACATATGTGAGCTGAGAAATCCACTTTATTTATTTTATGAGATTTGATGTAAGAACCTGAATATAAAGTACCATTCTCCCCCAAACCCAATAGATAAGGCTTCTCCTTGAGTGTTTTTAAAATATTTTTCTGTTGTGGAATTTTCACTGTCTTAATGAAATATAAATATCACTGTGAACATGAAAAGATCTCAAGTGAATTATGACAGTAAAATTTTGAAATTCAGGAAAAATCAAGGTTTATAATCTAAATGTCAGGCACGATAATTAAGAGAAAAAGAAACCAACACCTTCCTGCCATATGATTTATTCACAACATTCTCATCATGAGGATGGAGACTTCCCTGGTGGCTGAGTCAGTAAAGAGTCTGCCTGCAGTGCCCAAGCCTCAGGTTCAATCCCTGGGTGGGGAAGACTCCCTGGAGAAGGGAATGGCTGCCCACTTCAATATTCTTGCCTGAACAATCCCATGAACAGAGAAGCCTGGCAGGCTACAAGTCCATGGAGTCACAAAGATTTGGATGGGATTGAGTGACTAAATGAAGGTTAACTCACAAGGGTGAGTGAATTCTGAATATATCCCAAAATTCTTGTGTTGTGGAGGGTGGAAAAGTATGGGATAATAAAGTAGTCTTATAGGAAATGAATTACAAGAACGATGGAAGGAAAATAAAATTTTAGTCTAGGTCTTCATGTCTTCCAATATTCAACTTTGGGTCAAGTTGCAGAACCTGGAACTTAATGATAAATCTCAGGAATTTAAACATAATTTTGAATGTTGCCTGAACAAAAGATATACACTCCTTTAACCACTAATTGGACAAGTTCTAATCTATGATAAAGAAATTTAAGTTAAAGCACAGGGTTTCAGAAACACTGCCTATATGAACATTGCTTCGAAATCGTTAGGAACCTATTAGTATAAAGTTAGCAAAATCAAATTATACAACAGATAACAGTTACAGAAATTTTACCTCACTTAAATGTTACTAAAAATCAACATGCAACTGGGAAATATGGCTTAAGTAAATGTAAAAGTAATTTAGTGGGCTTGTTTTCAAAGATGAGTTTGATGAGTATATGATATTATCATTGGGATAAACTTCAATGTAATCTGTACCATACCTAACACACTTTCATATGGCGTTGATTTTGTCAGCCTGGCCTTTTTGTGCTTTCCTCTGGGAATCCTTATGATATAATAAGACACAACAGACACAGTAAAATAATACAAGGAAGAATTAACAACTCTTTCAGACACGACTGAGCGACCTCACTTTCAATTTTAACCTTCATACACTGGAGAAGGCAATAGCACCCCACTCCAGTACTCTTGCCTGGAAAATCCCATGGACAGAGGAGCCTGGTAGGCTGCAGTCCATGGGGTCGCGAAATGTCAGACATGACTGAATGACTTCACTTTCACTTTCCTGCATTGGAGAAGGAAATGGCAACCCACTCCAATGTTCTTGCCTGGAGAATCCCAGGGACAGGGGAGCCTGGTGGGCTGCTGTCTATGTGGTCGCACAGAGTCGGACACCACTGAAGCAACTTAGCAGCAGCAGCAGCATGTAGGATGTGATGTGAGAGTTGAACTATAAAGAAAGCTGAGCACTGAAGAATCGATGCTTTTGAACTGTGGAGGTGAAGACTCTTGTAAGTCTCTTGGACTGCAAGGAGATCCAACTAGTCCATCCTAAAGGAATCAGTCCTGAATATTCATTGGAAGAACTGATGCTGAAGCTGAAACTCCAATACTCTGGGCACCTGATATGAAGAACTGACTCATCTGAAAAGACTCTGATGCTGGGAAAGATTGAAGACAGGAGGAGAAAGGGACAACAGAGGATGAGATGGCTGGATGGCATCACTGACTGTATGGACATGAGTTTGAGTAAGTTCCAGGAGTTGGTGATGGACAGGGAAGGCTGGCATGCTGCAGTCCATGGGATTGCAAAGACTCGGACATGACTGAGCGACTGAACTGAACTGAGCATATGGGATTACAAAAAAATATGTCAAGGGCAAAAGAAACCAAAAGGTATACCACATGTTGTTTGGCCTTTTAAATTAATCTTTATGCTGAATTATCCTCTAGGAAAGATTTCCTTCAACATCAGCCTTGACTCCCATGAAACCAGTGAGTATACAGTTAGAATGAAAATGATGAGTTCATGCTTACCAAAGAAAACAATAAATATTTGTAGGTGTCCTATTACACTTGGAAAACTCTTTAAGTGCTTGAAGTCTTAACATCATACAAAATGAAAACTGTATCCATGCCCAAGATGCTTACTTTGGGAAAATAAAGGAATTAAGTGCTCACATAGAAATGCAATTATTAAAAAAAAAATTATCCTCTAAAGGAAATAGAATGTCATGGGCATAAAGTCTCTTACATCTTTTAGGATGCTATTTTAACCAGGAACTAATTGTAAGTATTCAGAATCAAGTTGATTGATTTTATCTAGTTGATTCAGTTTAAAATTCAGAGGAAGAATTTGAGAGAGAACATTATATACAAAGGCCATCAGGTGATAAACATATCAGAGTATTTGAAGAACTGATAGTGGGTTGTAGTGATTACACTATACTCAGAGAAGGCAATGGCACCCCACTCCAGTACTCTAGCCTGGAAAATCCCATGGATGGAGGAGCCTGGTGGGCTACAGTCCATGGGGTTGCTAAGAGTCAGACATGACTGAGCGACTTCACTTTCACTTTTCATTTTCATGCATTGGAGAAGGAAATGGCAACCCACTCCTGTGTTCCTGCCTTGAGAATCCCAGGGACAGGGGAGCCTGGTGGGATGCTGTCCATGGGGTCACACAGAGTCAGACACGACTGAAGCAACTTAGCAGCAGCAGAGATGAGTAAGGGGAAAAAAGAATGGTTAAAATAAAAAAAAAAAAAGAGCTAGGAGAAGAAGGCAGGATAAAAATAATTCAGGGTCATGGTAACAAGTTTGAATTTTGTATTGAAACTAAATCCAATTACAGTTTACTAGATAATTGTAAACAAGAGGATACCATAATATCATATAAACTTTTAAAAGACAAATTTAGTATTTCCTCTTCCACCTATTATGTAGACTGCTAGAAAGTTCAATGGCCCTGAAATAACAATAAAAAAGTGTGAACAACACAATTATAGTTTTCTTGAGACCATCAGAGAGCTGACTATACCAGATTACTAAATTAGTTTGAATTCTTAGAAGAATATGAGAGTAAGCAGTATTTGTCCACTTGATCAGGTCACTGAGTACCCAGATATCTGGCTAACCAATTCTTCTGGGTGTGCTTGTTTCTGATTGAGATTAACATTTGAGTCTGTAGACTGAATAAAGCAGATTACTTTCCTGGATGTGGGTGGGCACCATACAATCTGCCGAGGACTAAACAGAATAAAAAAGCAGAGGAAAGAATAATCCACACTGTATCTGATTGGATGAGCTAGGACACTGGCCTTCTCCTGCATTTGGACTGAGATTTATATTAATTACGGCAGTTTCCTTAGCTCTTTGGACTTTGGTCTTGAGCTGGAAGTACAGTAACTTCCTTGGGCCTCCAACTTTCAGATGTCAGATCATGGGACTTCTCAGACCCTATAATCCATTATCTGATTTTATACACACATACACCCCCCCACACATTTAAATATTCATTTTATATATATTGCATATACATAAATTGCTTATATAATGTAGACAGAGGGATGGGTAAATGGCTCAGTTCATTTCAGTTGCTTAATCATGTCTAACGTTTTGCAACCCCATGGACTGCAGTACGCCAGCCTTCCCTGTCCATCACCAACTCCTGGAGTTTACTCAAACTCATGTCCATTGAGTCCGTGATGCCATCCAACCATCTCATCCTCTTTTGTCCCCTTCTCTTCCCGCCGTAAATCTTGCCCAGCATCACAGTCTTGGCAAATGAGTCAGTTCTTCGTATCAGGTGGCAAAAGTATTGGAGTTTCAGCTTCAACGTCAGTCCTTTCAATGAATATTCAGGACTGATGTCCTTTAGGATGGGCTGGTTGGATCTCCTTCCAGTCCAAAGGACTCTCAAGAGTCTTCTCCAACACCACAGTTTAAAAGCATCAATTCTTCTGTACTCAGCTTTCTTTATAGTCCAACTCTCACATCGATACATGACCACTGGAAAAACCATAGCCTTGACTAGATGGACCTTTGTTGGCAAAGTAATGTCTCTGCTTTTTAAAATGCTATCTAGGGTGGTCATAACTTTTCTTCCAAGGAGCAAGCTTCTTTCATGGCTGCAGTCACCATCTGCAGTAAATGGACAGTTAGGTACATAATCAGACAGATAGGGAATCACTTAACCATAGGTTCTGCATTTAAAATTGTAGCTTTGGGGGTTAAAAGGGGCTCTGACAGTATGTTTATTTGATTGAAACATGGACTAAAAGCTGGTTCACAGTGAGTGAGTTGTAAATACTGGAGCTACCTTGTTTTATTGTATATGAGAGGATTCAAGACTTAGGAAGATGGAATGTTTTAGAGTGCACTTGTCATTTAAGACTTGCCTTATGATCCAGTAATCCCACTGCTGGGCATACACACTGAGGAAACCAGAAGGGAAAGAGACACGTGTACCCCAATGTTCATCGCAGCACTGTTTATAATAGACAGGACATGGAAGCAACCTAGATGTCCATCAGCAGATGAATGGATAAGAAAGCAGTGGTACATATACACAATGGAGTATTACTCAGCCATTAAAAAGAATACATTTGAATCAGTTCTAATGAGGTGGATGAAACTGGAGCCTATTATACAGAGTGAAGTAAGCCAGAAGGAAAAACATCAATACAGTGTACTAACGCATATATATGGAATTTAGAAAGATGGTAACAATAACCCGGTGTACGAGACAGCAAAAGAGACACTGATGTATAGAACAGTCTTATGGACTCTGTGGGAGAGGGAGAGGGTGGGAAGATTTGGGAGAATGACATTGAAACATGTAAAATATCATGTAAGAAATGAGTTGCCAGTCCAGGTTCGATGCACGATACTGGATGCTTGGGGCTAATGCACTGGGACGACCCAGAGGGATGGTATGGGGAGGGAAGAGGGAGGAGGGTTCAGGATGGGGAACACATGTATACCTGTGGTGGATTCATTTTGATATATGGCAAAACTAATACAATTATGTAAAGTTTAAAAATAAAATAAAAAAAAAACTGAGATATAATTGACAGAAAAAAAAAAGACTTGCTCACCTAGACTGAAAGGGTCAGAAGATATATTTCATCAACACCATGAAAAACATATTTGTTAGGGAAGCTACATCATCCTGCAGGAGTTCTATGATTTCTCTTCTCTGTAGGCCAGACCTTACAGCAGTATTTGCAGCCACTCAACTGAGAAACTGAAAGGCAGTGGGAGTAATGTGTTCTGGGGTGGCAGGGGTCAAGTCTCAGGATTCAGTCACCAAAGGAAAGGTGGGTATGTCTTCCATAAGGGACAGCAGAGCCAAAGGAGCAATTTGAATTGTCTGATTTATACAGAACCATGGTGTTGGTTAGTAGATCAAGGTGTTCCTAGAACTGAAACAGAGAGGAAGCCTATTCCATTCTCACTTGATATGTATAAGCATAAAAGTCCTATATTAAGGCTAACTTGAGTTATAAAAAAAAAAGAGAGGCAGAATACCTTAATCGAATTCCCAGTATTGAACCAGTGTGCAGACCCAGAACACCCTGAATGAAAGGGAGGCTGAATCCCTTTGAGAAAGAATCCCAGTATACTGACAGAAATGCACACTGTTAATATTTCAGCTTTTCCCAAAGATACCTATAGCCTTTCACCATGCACTGGAGAAAGAAAATAATCAAACCTTCAGGGACTACCGGACACTGACTCTGACCTGACACTGATTCCAGGAGATCCAACGTATTACTCTGGTTCACCAGTCAGAGTGGGTGCTCATGGAGGTCAGTGATCAATGGAATTTTAGCTTAGGTCTATCTCATAGTGGAGCCAGTAGATCATCAAACTGACCCTTTCATTATTTACCCAGTTGTGAATGCATAATTGGAATATACATACATTATGGTTGGCAAAATTCCCATATAGGTTCCCTGATCTGTGGAGTGAGAACTACCACTGTAAGAAAGGCCAAGTGGAAGCCACAAAAACTGCATCTATCTAGGAGTATAGAAAACCAAAAGGGATACTTTTTTTCCCCTGGAGAGATTACAGAGATCAATGCCACAATCAGTGATGTGAAAGATACAGGGGTTGTGATTCCCATCACATCTCCATCCCACCTACTTATGTGGCCTCTGCAGAAGATAGATGGCTCTTGAAGAATGATAGTGGATTATCAGAAGCTTAGGCAGGTGGTAACTACAACTGCAGCTGCATTATCAGATGTTTCCCTTTCAAGCAGATTAACACCTGGTACCTGCTACAACCAAGCTGAGAGGTGGAACAATGAAATTAAAAGATGCCTGCTCCTTGGAAGGAAAGCTATGGCAAAACTAGACAGTACATTAAAAAGCAGAGACATCACTTTACCAACAAAGGCCCATATAGTCAAAGCTACAGCTTTTCTAGTAGTCATGTACCAATGAGAGTTGGATCATAAAGAAAGCTGAGGACCGAAGAATTGATGCTTTCAAATTGCACGGCTGGAGAAGACTCTTGAGAGTTCCCTGGACTTCAAGGAAATCAAACCAGTCAATCATAAAGGAAATCAACCCTGAATATTCATTGTAAGGACTTATGCTAAAGCTGAAACTCTGATACTTTGGCCACCTGATGTGAAAAGAAAAAGACCTTTATGCTGAGAGAGACCAAAGGCAAACAAAGGAGGAGGCAGCACAGGAAGAGACGGTTAGACAGCATCACTGACTCAATGGACATGAATTTGAGGAAACTCTAGGAGACAGTGAAGGACAAGGGACCCTAGTATGCTGCAGTCCATGTGGTCACAAAGAGTCGGACATCACTTAGCATCTGAACACCACCACCAGCTGATGCAAATACTGATTACATGTGCAGTTCACTCCATATCTGTCAATAAAGACCACCGGAAACAGTTTGCTTTCAGCTGGCAAGAGCAGGTATATACCTTCTTTGTCCTACCTCAGAGTTATATCAACTCTCTAGTCATCATTTCGTTTGCAGGAATCATGATCATCATCTTTTCCTTTCACAAGAAATCACACTAGTCTATTATGTTGATGGCATTATGCAGACTGGACCTAGTGAGCAAGCAGCAGCAGTATTCTAGACTCAGTGGCAAGACATTTTCATGTCAGTTGGTGGGAAATAGATTTCATAAAAAGCTGGGGGTTGGGAGTTTTTACTTCAGGAGTTTGAGTCATGTTGAGATATGCTTTCTAAGGAAAAGGGTCAATTTTTGCACCCGGCCACTTCCACCACCAAAACAGAGGCCTAGTGGACTCTGGATTGGAGGCAATATATTTTGAGTGAACTGAAAAGTTGTTAGTTTTAAATGAGGCCCAAGACAAGAGGCCTCTGCAACAGGTCTTGGTAGCTGTGCAAGCTACTCTGATGCTTAGACTACATGATCCAGCAGATTAAACAATACTCAAGTGTCAGGGGCAGAGAGATGCTATCTGGAGTCTTCTGAAAACCCCTATTGGTGAATCACAGCTAAGGCCCTTAGAATTTTGGAGCAAGGCCCTGTCGCCCTCTGCAGATAACTATTTTCATTTTGAGAGACAATTCTTGGCTTACTCCTGGGCCTCAGTAGAAACTAACACTCCACCATGTGCCACCTAGGTACCATGCAACCTGAGAATCCCATCATACACTGGGTGTCACCTGACCCAGCAAACCTTAAAGCTGGGTGTGTACATTTCATCATCCTCAAATAATTGAGCCCAAGACAGCCCTGAAGGCATGAGTCAGTTACATGAAAAGTATATTGAATGCCTGTGGGTCTCCAATCTTGCTAAACTGCAACTTCCCTCCCAGCCTGTACCTACTGTCTCATGTGAATTCACTCACTATCAATTAACAGAGAACAAAAGACTGCGGTCTGGTTTAAAGATGGTTCTGCATGATATTCAGGCAACTCTTGAAAGAGAATAACTGCATCACTCCAGTTCCTTTCCAGGGCATCCCTGAGGGACACTGGTAGAGGAAATTCTTCCAGTGAGAACTTCCAGCAGTGCACTTGGTTGTTGATTTTGCTTGGAAGAAAAAATGGTCAGATGTGCAATTAGATAACAATGAATGGGCCATGGCCAATGATTTGGCTGGAGGGTTAGAGACTTGGAAGGAACAAAGTTGGAACACTGATGATATGAGGGAAGAGGTATGAAGAAGGGAAGAAGACGGAATGAGGGAAGAAGTATGTGGAGAGACTTTTATGAATGGGCTAATATATGAAGGTACTGTGAAGTACCCGTAGGTACTGTGAAGAGAGTTTCTTGTGAAGGTACTGTGTCTTTCCAGAGTTTAGCTATGTTACTCCATTGTACTGCTGCCTCAACAAACATTTTGTTTGGCCAAATGACTTACAGGGACTTTAACCTGACACTAGCTCCCTTATGCAAGTGCACACCCTAGATACTGGTCTACAGAATTATATAAGTTTCTGATATGACCTCCCTAATAGCCTTGCGACCAACAGTTTTCTCTGCTTCCCAGCATCTGTATGCCTTATATAACCATTAGATAAGACTATTATGGGTATTAATACATAATCCCACTTTATTTATTATTTTATTAATAAATAAAACCCACTCTTTGGTTTTAAATCTGTCCCTAGCCTGGGAATCGCAAAGCACTTCACCCATGGGCCTTGATAAATGCATGTGCCCCAGATCCTGCCTCTGCAAACTGCCTTGACCTCCCCTTGTGGCTCCCTGAGGTGTGCTGTGTACTTCTTCCAGGACCTGAGAGTAATAAGCTTCTCTATTTCAGTTTCTCTTGTATTCTGTTGTTGAACCATGGCTCACCATTAGGCAGCCTGTGCTCCACTAAACAATGCTAATTTAACAAAGTCATAGCAGTATTCCATGTGAATGTTCATCAAAGGGTGACCTCAGCAGTGGTGGATTTTAATTATCAACAGGCAAGATACCCCATTTTGTGGATATGAGTCAGCCTCTTTTCCCAGTCACCTTTGTCCGTGCCTAATGGGTTCATGAATAAAGAGACCACGATGGCGGGCGTGGAGGCTATGTATGGGCTCAGCAACAAGGAATTCCACATACCAAGGTCTACCTGGCTATAATCACTGCGGGTGTGGAGGCTATGTATGGGCTCAGCAACAAGGAATTCCACATACCAAGGTCTACCTGGCTATAATCACTGCTTTTGCCCAATCTGCCAACAGGCGTGTCCTATACTGAGTCCCCAATACGGTACCATTTTCCAGGGTGGTGGCAGGTTGATAACACTGAATCATTTCTATCCTGGAAAGCAATGTTCTGTTTTGTTCTTACTGAAATAGACACTTAACTCTGGACAAAGATTTGGCTTCCCTGCATAGACTGCCTCTGCCAAAGCTATACCATCCATGGAATTACACAACAACTTAACCACCATTACCTTATTCCACACAGCATTGCTTCTGATCAACAAACTCACTTCACAGCAAACAAAAGGTGACAACGGGCCCATGCTCATGGAAAAATATGTGTATTCCATGTACTGCCAGTATTAAAATTCCATCCATCTCAATACTGCTCATCACATAACAACCTGCATTCCATCATGATCAGCTCTAACAAAGTATTTCACTGTATGATTTCACATGTGCTCAATCATTCCATGTTATTTTGGAGAGAGGGATCAATCTCAGGCAGTGCCAGAGTTTGCATATTCATATTAATTGTGTATGTGTTATTATTAAGCTATCTTATTAGGTATACTTTTCTGAACCCTTTTAATGGATGAATTTAAATAACTCAAAAAGATCTGTATTTCCATTACTCAAACTGGGCAAAAGTAAGACCCAACTCTATGCTGTTCTTCAAGATGCTAACTTTTATTATGAAGATCTGTATAGTTAATGGTAGAAGGATAGAAAATTATATACTATGTAAACAATAATTAAAATACCAAGGTATAATTAAAATACATAGGCAGCCTTTAAAATGCTCCCTGATGTTTCCCAATTTGTATTCATGCTCTTGTATAATCTCTTCCTCTTGAATTTGGGATGAACTCATTGATTCATTTCTATGTATCGTAGCTAGCAGGAGTAATTGGATGTCACACTGAAATAAAGTTATAAGAGGAATGTGGCTTCAATCTTGCATGTTTTCTCTATTTTGCTCTCTTGCACATCTTCAGGAAGTCAGCTGCCGTGTTCTGATCTGCCCTCTAAAGAGTTGTCCTTGGCAAGGAACTGAAGGAGGATTCTGGCCAAGAGTCAGTGAAAAACTGAATATTGAGTCTATCAACCCGCAAGGAACTGAACATTGCCAAACAGCACATGAATTTGTTTGTAAGCAGATTCCCCCTCAAGCTGAGTCTTCAGATGACACCTTGCCTGCAATCTCAGGATATATTCTGAGGCAAAGTCTTTCAATTAAGCTACTTTTGAGTCTCTGATTAAAACAAACTATAAAAATTGTATTTTTGCTATTTTTAAAGCTCCTAAAATATAAATAAATTGTATATGTGTGTACATGTATATGAAGGTAAAGTGAAAGTGTTAGTTGCACAGTCATAAGGGACTCTTATGAGATCACACAGACTGTAGCCCACCAGGTTCCTCTGTCCATGGGACTCTCCAGGTAAGAATCCTGGAATGGGCAGCGATTCCCTTTTCCAGGGGATCTTGCTGACCTAGGGATTGAACCCCGGTCTCCTGCATTGCAGGCAAATTCTTTACCATCTGAGCCATGGGAAGCCCTACATATATATTCACAAACACACACATATATATGTACATATATATCCCTATATATATATATATATATCTCCCTATGTATGTATGTGTATATATATGTGTGTGTGTGTATACACACACATTTCATGTCAATGATCAAGCCACCAAAATTACATAGGCATAAGTCATTTGATTGCACTTCAGTTAATTGTGCTTGGCAAGTATTGTATATTTCTTTTTTAAAGTTTTGTTAGCATTTTTTTAGCAATAAAGTACTTTAAGGCATTTACATTATTTCTTAGACATATGCTATTGCACATTTAAGAGACTACAGTATACTGTAAGCATAAATTTTATATGCACTGGGAAATAAACAACTCAAGTGACCTGCTTTACTGCAATACTCACCTTATTGTGGTGAGTCTGAATCTGTGGTAGTCTGAAACTGAATCCACAATATCTCTAAGGTATGCCTATATACTAACTGTAAATATATATACATAAAATATCAAGCTGTGATGTATCAAAAAGTTTGAATTTCATTCAGTGATTAAGAAAGGAGCTATTATAAATGAATCTGAAAAACACTGTGGTAAGTGAAAATGCCAAACTCAAAAAGAATGTATAGTATATAATTCCTTTTAGGTAATAGTTTGGAAAAGGATAAAACTATGGGGATAAAATATAGATCAATATTTGCCCAGCACGGAGGGAAATTGTGAATGTGGAAATTGATAATAAGGGGGCAAAAGGGAGAATTTGGGGAATGACAGAAATACCTTCTATCTTGACTGTAATGGTAGTTATATGATTATATAATATATCACAATCTATATAAATTTACATCCAAAATAGTGAATTCTATCATATGGAAATTAAACCTCAATAAACCTGACTAAAACCAAATCAAATACAAAACTATAAATAGATGGTGCTAGCCATTATTGTATGAATGGTAGACTGTATGAAGTATACATAGTCACAAAAGGTTGCTATGGAGGCAGTAATCCAGTGGGAAGATAATGGTAGTCTTGGATAAACTAACATCTTGGAGCCATGTCAGCACCTAAAGGTACTGCATGTTTCAGGCGGGATTTCTACTTTGTTTAGGAAATGAAAATGGGAGAAGGAATGAAGATGTCAGACCAATAGGCTAGGGGCCTATGCTCTACTTCATCTTAGGCTAAATTAGTTACATAGCTCTATATAACTAGCAGAAAAACTCAGAAATAAAGTTTAACCATGGTACCTAGAAGTAAGACAGAGCAGATTGTTTGTGGGAAAACAGACAATCTTAGCTACAGAAACCAATTAATATAGTTTGGTAGAAATATCCAGTTATTAGTAATTAATTTAATCATCATTTATTTAATCATTCTTTTAATTTATTATGAAACATTATCTTCCACCCACTGTGCTTCAGGCACCTCAGAGAGTTTATTATTTGAATAAATAACACTTGAGGTGTCTTCCTCAAAATCCTTTTTTAAAAGAAATGGAGATTTCAAGTAACTATATTCCCTTTCTTCCTCTCCTGAAAATTCCTAAACTATGTATATTCACCAATTTTATATTATCAAAAGATAAAAAAAAAACAGAAAGAAAAATATTTTTCTGGCTAAAATAATATTGGCAATAATTTTTAAAGTATATCAATTATCAACTTCACTTATGATAATACTAAAACATCCATAAAATCAGCACATGAGAAACCTCTCTTGCCAACATATTTTTAAAATATTTTGTATTAAGCTACAAATAAATGTGTAAGATATTTATAAGAAAATTAATAAAAATGTTCTGTAAGACATGAAAGAGAATGCATGAAGAAACAAAACTTTGTCTGGATGAGATAATATAATTCTAAAGACAGATTTTATCTAAATTAAAGCATAAATTTAATGCAATCTTTGTCATTATTTGGAGAAGGAAATGGTCACCCACTCCAGTTTTCTTGCCTGGAGAATTCTATGGACAGAGGAGCCTGGCTGGCTACAGTCCACAGGGTCGCAAAGAGTTGGACACAACTGAGCAACTAAGATTACACTTGTAATCATTAATATAAATCACAATATGGTTTAGCAATTCCAGCAAATGGAAACCTTACACAAAATTTGGAAGCATTTGCGTATGTGTATGTGTGTGTCTGTGTAAGCTATGATAGAAGCTTACACATCTATTAAGTGGGTTATAGAAATGGTGAAACATATTCTATCACTTCCTTTGCATTGAATAACTTATATCTATTTAAATAACTGAATAGACATGAAATAGATACAATATCTGGGCTTCCTTGTGGCTCAGACAGTAAAGAGCCTGCCTGCAGTGTGAGAGACCCAGGTTCAATCCCTGGGTCAGGAAGATTGCCTGGAGAAGGAAATGGTAATGCTCTCCAGTATTCTTGCCTGGAAGATCCCATGGACAGAGGAGCCAGCCAGGCTACAGAGTTGGACACAGCTGAGCGACTTTACTTTCTTTCTAACAAGCATGCATAAATATAAAGAAGAATGCACAGCAAAAAATCATCAATTATACAAACCAGACTGGTAAGTGTTACATTGTCTCTGAATGAAGGGTAAAAATGCATAGGCTGAGAGAGGAGAAATTTAACTTTTTTAATTGACATAGCTTAAATCTTTTAAACAAGAATGTATCATCCTTGATTTTAAAAACAAAAATTCTGAAAGGAGACAGATATTATAACTCTTCTAGTGCAGCTATCTGAGTTTTTCCTTTTTAGTTTGGATTCTTCCAAACTAATACTGTGGATAAGAAGCCATGACGGATTAACCACTTAGGATAGTATTTTTATGACAACAAATAGAATTAGATATACTTCTTTGATCTATGGAACTTATTTGAGGAAGGTTATGGAAGATAGAAAAATAAAGCCTAGGGTAGTATACATCATTCGGAGAAGGCAATGGCACCCTACTCCAGTACTCTTGCCTAGAAAATCCCATGGGTGGAGGAGCCTGGTAGGCTGCAGTCCATGGGGTCGCAAAGAGTCGGACACAACTGAGCGACTTCACTTTCACTTTTCACTTTCGTGCATTGGAGAAGGAAATGGCAACCCACTCCAGTGTTCTTGCCTGGAGAATTCCAGGGACGGGGGAGCCTGGTGGGCTGCCATCTATGGGGTCGCACAGAGTCGGACACGACTGAAGCGACTTAGCAGCAGCAGCAGTATACATCATTATTTTATCTCTTTATAATTAAAGCCTGGTCGGCCAAGGGTGGGGACCTAGGATCTTGAACTGCACCAATCTTATAGATCACTAGATCATGCACCAAAGTTAAAAATCAAGGACAATATTCAACAGGACTTTGTTGATCAGTTAATATCTTTTTGCACCCCTCATATATAATAGATTGGATTTCACAACAGGATCATAACTAGAGCTTTATATTAGGAGGAGCTTCTGCTGCTTCCCTATAGGCCTCATATTTTCAATCTATTGAAGCACTTGATGTATCTTGCAAAATTTCAACCTGTGTATTTTTGCAACAAGCATTCTAAATGCAAATTGAAGCTGGGAAAGGGAAAAAGTAAAACAGTAACAAAGCTCTTATGAAAGTAAGGAAGAAATTTATCTATAAATAAAATATAAAATAAAATAATGCTAAATAGACCAAATTGTGTCATTTACAATATTAACTCAGTATTATTAAAACAGTGAATACTGAAAAGGGTTGAATAAAATTATATCCTTCAATAGAGAGGTTCACTCTTAGATTATGTAAGTGTCATGCACTTCATTTAAACTTTGAGGCAAACCAAAGCACTTCCAAGTAAGTATATTTCCTTTAAGACTCAATGTTATCTGCCATAAGGTTATTACAGGTGATTAAAATAGTATCTTGTCCTATACAATTGGACTTTATTGTTTATCTATTCTACGTATAATAGTTGGCATTTGCTAGCCTCGAGCTCCCAGTCCATCCTTCCCCTCTACCTTTGGAAACCACAAGTCTGTTCTCCACGTCTGCGGTTCTGTTTCAAGTTAAATTGTGTCATATTTTAGATTCCAAATGTAAATGAAATCATAAATACAATACCCTGTGATAAACAATAATGGAAAGGAATAAGAAAAAGAATACATACATATTATAACTGAATCATTTTTCCGTGTAGAAATTAAAACAACACTGTAAATCAACTACACTTCAATAACATAAATAAAATTTTCTTACACAAATTAAAAAAAAATTTAAAAACAAAAAAACAGTATCTCACTGCCACTGTGATTACTTTAGTCATTTGTATGATAGACTGTCTTCTAGGCTCTAGGAATATAGGCAGAAGTAGACAATTAGCTTAGTTTAGTGATTTCAAATTTTCCTAATTTTCCAATTTGTGTGTTTCACATTATACATATTTACCTAAGAACTGTTTCCACTGCATCTCAAAAGTTTTAAGTTCTATTTTCATTTAGTCTATTTTCATTTAATCTATTTTCATTTAGTCTGTCTTTAAACTCCATGTAAGACTCCATTGACCCTGTGTCAATTTTAAGTCTACTGCATAATTTCCAAATAGTTTAGCATTTTCCAGCTATATTTCAGTTATTGATTCTTAGTTCAATCTCATTGTTGTCTCAGAACATATGCTACGTGATTTCCATTCTTCTAATTTTATCAAGGTGTGTTTTACTGCACAATAGATGATCTGTTGTTATAAATAAATGCTTCCTAAGAGCATGAAAAGAACGTGTACTCTTATGGTGTTTACTGAAGCATTTCACAAATGTCAATTAGATTGCATTGATTGATATTGCTTTTCAAATCATTTTTTCTACATGCTTGATCTATCAATTAGTGACGTTGGGTGGATTTGTAGTATTCAACTATTCTGAGTTTACCAATCACTCTTTATTAATTTTTTGCCTCAACTATTTAGATATAATGTTATGTTAATATTCATTTAAGATTGTAATATATTTCTGAAGGATTGATACCTTTGTCATTACATAGCCCTCTTCTTTATCTCTGATAATTTTCCCTGTTATGAAAATTGACTTTTCTGAAATTATTATAACTATTTAGATTTATTTAGAAAGTTTTAGCATGGTGTAACTTTCTTCACCAATTTGAATTTATATTCTCAGAATCTTTATATTTAGGGTATCCTATGCTGGACAACATATAAATGGATTTTGTTGTTTTAAAAAAAATAACCCATTCTAATAATCTCTGTTTTTCAGTTGGTGTTTTTAGACAATCATATTTAGAGCAATAATGCACTTTGATTAACAACTTCCATCTTAATAACTATGATCTACTTATTTCTGGAGGTTTTCAGTTTTAACTAAGCCTTTTGATTCCATTTGATCTCTTCTCTAAGTGGTTCAATTATACTTCATTTTTAAAAATTAGTGGTCAGCATAGAGTTTACTGTATACACTTTTAACTAATCTAAGTCCACCTTCAAGTAATACTTTCTGCTTCATATATAGTGCAGGTACTATGTAATAAAATATTCCCAATTCCTCTCCCCTTTCTTTTGTGCTATTAGTACACATTCATTTCACTTACACACACACACATAATCATCCAACTAATTGTCACTTTCATTAAATCAATTTTGTATAAAATCAGCTACAAATAAGAAAGCTCAACTATTTTATTTCACTTTCATTTATCCCTTTGGCAATGCTCTTTATGCAGATCCTTATTTCTGAACTATACCATTGTTTCTATTGGAAAAACCTCATAACATTCCATGAAGGGCAGGTATCCTACAAATGAAATGCTTTAGTTATTGTCTGATAATGTTTTTATTTGTCCTTAAATTTTTAAAGATAATTTCAATGTATGCACAATATTAAACTAGTATTTATTTTTCTTCCCTCACTTTAAATATACCATATCACTCTCTTCTTCTTTGCAAGATTTTAAATGTAATTTTGATGAAAAGCCCGATATAGTTACTATCATTGTTCCTCTATGGATAAATTCGCCCACCTCCCAACAACTCCTAGCTTTCTTCAAGATTTTCTTTTTCTTTTTGACGTCCTGCAGTCTGACTATAACATGATTAGTGTTTTAGTTTTTGTCTTGTTATTTTAGTGCTTATCTTGCATTCTCTGAACTTCCTGGAACATCTTTTGATGTTTATCATTAATTTGGAAAGTCTCAATCTTGTGGCCTTATGTTGATTTCACTAGAAGTGTGGCTGTGTTTGATACTGCTATAGTTCTCTATATCAGAGGCTAAAAATCTCCTTAGTGTCCTGTTCTGTTCTTTATTTTGGTCTCCTTTTTCATAAGTCAGCTACCCTAATGCTCTTTTTTTTTTTTTTTCTCCAGAGGGTCTGTATCTTGTAGCTCCTCCAGATGCAAATCACTATTATAGTACTGGAACCTTGATGTGGTGGTATGGTGAGGGTAAAGGGCCTCTGTCTCTGGTCTGTGAATTTTATAAGTGTTTCTTTCTTCCTCATTTAGTTGACACAGGAAGACTAGAGGGAGTTGAAGAGAAAGGAATGCTCTTCCCTTACAAGTAAAGGTAAGACTCTGGTCAATCTTTTCTTTAGAACAGTAGGCCTTTCTCAGGTAGAATGATCTCCATGAGGACTACCTTTCCCCTCTCACTGTCAAAGCCACGAGGACTCTTTCTTAAAATTTTACTATGAGAATACAGTAGGTTTCCTGGGGATAAAGTGTGAGTTCTCTCACACATGACCAGAAACCCCAGGAATATCTTCTCTCACTCAAAGTTCCACACTCTGCTTCCCGATTTTGACAAAATTACTATTTAAGTTGTCCAAACATTTTATTTCTCCAGCAGTTTCTGCTCTAGGTAAACAGATCTTAGCTCTCACTCTCTGTATTTATCTGTCTCAGAAAATACTTTGCTGTGCAAACTCAGTTCTTTGATAGATCAAAAAAAAAAAAAAATTCCCTGACTTTTGGTTTCTTCCCCTTTTTTCTTTTTTTAAGGATGGGAAGGACAACTTTCAAACTCTACACTGGGAAGCCTAAAGTTTCACTAATTTACTTATTATAATGAAGAAAAGCCTCATTAAGCAGATGCTATTTTATTTGAGATCTTTATGACAAAGCAGTTCTAACCTTGTGATAATAAAGGGGGAAGTATTTTATGCAAAGCAAACATCATATTCAAGGCCTCTGAGATAGAATGGCCTAGTAGATTCAAGTCTAGTGTGGCTGGAACATGAAAAATCAGTGAAAGTATGCTAGAGAAGTAAGTAGAAATGCAGAAGCAGGCAAGAAGAGATTTTACTCTGGGTCATGATAACAAATACGATAGTCTTCTAAATATATTGAAAAGTTACTGGAAGTTTTATGCAGAAGGATGACATAGTCCAATTCACTTTACAAAAAAAAAAAAAAAAAGGCTCTATTTTGTAGGAGTAACAATTGTTCTGGGGTAAGAGCTGGTGAAAGAAGACCCTTTGGGAGTCTACTGGAATAGCTTCATTAAGAAGAGAGTTGAACTAGAGTTGTAGGATTGAAAAGGAAAAGAAGTAGCTAAATTGGGAATTTTTTAAGAGATAGAAGCAGATGACTTTCTGACATAATTTGTTGGGAAGCATAGGAACAAGCTGAAGCCAAATTGTGAACATTATTATAGGAAAATGACCTAGGTGACTCATAGATTAATTAATCCATTCCCACATTAATCAAACAGCCCAGAACGAGTACAAAAATTGCCTAATGATACAAAGCTAGCATGATCAAGGCCTGGAATTAGATGACTCTCATAACAGGCCTTTTAGTCATCATGACAGTTTTGTTCACTCTTTGTTTTCTGAATGTTTTTATTTATGCAAAAATAATATATTTCTACTTCAAATTTATCTATATGTGGCATCTCCTTTCCCAACTTTTTAAAAAGGGATGCAAGCCAGACTTTAATTTCTTTAAAAGTTTGCCAACTGTCATGTAATTATTTCAAAACTCACACATGAACATATTTGCTAAAATTGAACTGAAAATAAGACAAAGGCTCAGCCAGTTAAAATTTTAACTGTAGAACGGTAATGATAGCTCAGCTAGAAACATTAATTTTATACTACATTATCAGGTGACTGTCTTAAAATTATATCATAGTGATCCTATCCAATTAGTTTTTAGAGGGAAGAGTATAATCACACCCCAATGTAAATTCAAATGTACCTAGGTGTCTTAATTGAATAAATTAAATGTGCAGGCATATGTAAAAGTATAAGACATAAAACTCCAACTTGCAACACTTTTAAAAAGTATCTGTCTTTAACTTCTACTAAATCTTGACACCTATTTTTGAGGACTGAGCCTTATATTGCAGTGTTTTAAATGAGGTGCTAGCATAGTTTTGCCTTTGGAAAAGATGCTAGAAACAATCCTTAGTTTAATAAACAGAAATAGTGATTCTATAGGATTGGTGAAGAATTATTAGTATTTAATTTACTTAATAACCTGAACTTTGTTGTCTTTGAATATAATTAAAACTTTTGAAAAGAGAAAAGCACTAACATTCCAGTTGTACAAAAAAGATAGCTGTTATGTATTATGTGCTATTGGCCAGGCACTCTCAAATATTTTACATGTAGTGCTGGTGGCTCAGATGGTAAAGAATCTGCCTATAATGCAAAAGACCTGGGTCCAATCCCTGGGTTGGGAATATCCCCTGAAGAACGACGTGGCCACCCACCCCAGTATTCTTATCTGGAGAATCCCATGGACAGAGGAGCCTGGCGGGCTACACTCCACAGAACTGCAAAGAATTGGACACAACTGAGCGACTAACACTTTTACTTTTTTCATTTAATTTAAATCTAACCTACTAGAGGATTTTTTAAAATCTTCACATTATACATGAAGAATTTGGGATTTTAACAGACTGTATTACTTCTAAAAGGTTGCATTGCCAGTAATTAAGGACCCAGGATTGAAACCAAGATAATCAGACTCCAGAATCTGTGTTCTCAATTAACTGCTACACTTCCTTCCTGTTACATGATACTGTCCTCTTGTTCTATAATGAAAGTACCCACTTCCTTACACTATTCTTCACAAAGGAAATGAAAAAAAAGTACTAATTTTAAGTACAGTTATTAAATCATAATTTGTATTATTAAATACAAATAGAAATTTGTTGTTGTTGTTCAGAATGTACAATTTTGAGCCTCATCTCAGATCTACCAAATGAGAGCCTGTATTTTACCATGAGCCCAGGGTAATTTATTTATTTTATTTATAAAATAAGTAATTTATTAAATTTCTTTAATAAGTGATTTATTTAATTTATGTATATTGAAGTTAGAGAAGCAGTATTATCAAGACATATACCTTGAATGTTTATGTTTCCATAGACTCCTTGTGCACATTTGATGTTCAGTCACAAAGTCATGTCCAACTTTTTGTGACCCCATGGACTGCAGAATGTCAGGATTCCCTGTCCTTCACTATCTCCACTGAGTTTGCTCAAACTCATGTTCACTGAGTCAGTGATTCCATTCAATCATCTCATCCTCTGTCATCCCCTTTCCCTCCTGCCCTCAGTCTTTCCCAGCATCAGGGTCTTTTCCAATGAGTTGGCTCTTCCCATCAGGTGTCCAAAAATTGGAGCTTCAGCATCAGTCCTTCCAATGAATATTCAGGGTTGATTTCCTTTAGGTTTGACTGGTTTGATCTTCTTGCTGTCCACGGAACTCTCAAGCGTCTTCTCCAGCATCACAGTTTGAAACCATTAACTCTAAGTGCTTAGCCTTCTTTAAGGTCCAACTCTGATATCTGTACACGACTACTAGAAAACGTATAGCATTGACTATGTAGACCGTTGTCGACAAAATGATGTCTCTGCTTTTTAATATGCTGTCTAGTTTTGTCATAGCTTTACTTCCAGGGAGCACCCATATTTTAATTTGATGGCTGGAATCACCGTCCACAATGGTTTTGGAGCCCAAGAAAACAAAATCAGCCACTGTTTCCATCCTTTCCCATGTATTTGCTGTGAAATGATGGGACTGGATGCCATGATCTTAGTTTTTTGAAAGTTGAGTTTTAAGCTAGCATTTTTGCTCTCCTCTTTCACCTTCATCAAGAGGTTTTTTAGTTCCTCCTTGCTTTCTGCCATTAGGTAGTATTATCTGCATATCTGAGGTTTTTGATACTTCTCCCAAAAAATCTTGATTCCAGCTTATGCTTCATCCAGTGAATATGTAGCTTGTTAAAGCTCCCTCTAGGATTCATTCCTGTCACTACTATGTCTTTGGGGGCCCACAATTAGTCCCACTCAAACTTGGACTAGTTGATATTGCTTAACTGTAGAATGTAGTACAAGAATGATTTCTGACAAGCATTTGGTCTTTTTACATTTGGCATTGAGTTCAGAATTTACTATTATACAAGATGATAAAAATGGAGAAAGCAATGGCACCCCACTCCAGTACTCTTGCCTGGAAAATCCCATGGATGAAGGAGCCTGGTAGGCTGCAGTCCATGGGGTCGCTGAGTCAGACATGACTGAGCGACTTCACTTTCACTTTTCACTGTCATGCATTGGAGAAGGAAATGGCAACCCACTCCAGTGTTCTTGCCTGGAGAATCCCAGGGATGGGGGAGCCTGGTGGGCTGCTGTCTGTGGGGTCGCACAGAGTCGGACACAACTGACATGACTTAGCAAGATGATAAAAAAAAAGAGACTGTATGGGAGAGATCCTCATTTGTAAATGAGAAGGCATTTGGGTTGTTCAGAAATTCAGTAGAAGAACATTATTAATAACAGGGTTCAGAAAATTATACACAATGATTAGCTAGCGAAGTGATGAGAGATACAGAATTAATATACAGACTCCATCACCTTAGACTCCATCATCCTTACTACAAAACATTGTGGAACGATTGAAAGTGTGTGACATCATACAATGGCCATTTTAAAGACTAGATCTCATCATTGTAGAACATAGGTTGCTGTTTGATAAAAGATGCTAAGGTAGAGGGTATTTTAATGTGGGCAGTGCTTAAAATCCCCAGATTTCTACAAAAGTTTATTACTAATACTATGAGCCGTCCTTGGGTTGACTTCTTAGAAACTGCCATACTATCTGTGTGGTCAATGTCAATAAAACAGAATTTCCAAATCAGCATGGCCTTGCCACAATGAATTCTTCTACTATGTTTAAATTATAACAAAACTTGAAAGGCAAAAAGAACAAGATATTAAGGATATATTACTGGAAAACTAAGCTCTAAAGATAAAAATATGCTAAAATCGATTCTCAGACTCCTAGTCCCAAGATAAACTTCCCTGACCTCTCATGTATTTTCATAAGAAACTCTATTAACTATACAAAATTTCCAGTAATACACTGTAGAGATATTAGAGTTGAAGTGTCAGAAGCTAAGCGAAAAAAAGAATGAAACAGTCAAGAAAGAATTTGTTAGAGAATATTCACGTTGCGAAGAGTAGACTCTGACACATAGTGGAGTTAATAAGAATCTTTTATTCTGTGAAATTTGAGAGTCAAAAACAATTAAATAAACCCTTATTCCCCTACAAGTATATATATCAAATTATTTCTGCTAAAACGGTAATAACAACATACATAAAAATAAGTGGTATACCTTACAGAATGTTTTCATATGCTACTGCTGCTGCTAAGTCACTTCAGTCGTATCCGACTCTATGCGACCCCATAGACGGCAGCCCACCAGGCTCCCCCATCCCTGGGATTCTCCAGGCAAGAACACTGGAGTGGGTTGCCATTTCCTTCTTCAATGCATGAAAGTGAAAAGTGAAAGTGAAGTCGCTCAGTTGTGTCCGACTCTTCGCGACCCCATGGACTTCAGCCTTTCAGGCTCCTCCATCCATGGGTTTTCCAGGCAAGAGTACTGGAGTGGGGTGCCATTGCCTTCTCCATTTTCATATGAATTGTACATAATTAATTGTGAACAACAAATAATTAGTTTGTTATACTATATTAATTTATCTCGACTATGGAAGTTGACAGTATATTAGAAAGTCAAAGGTTTTATTGTTAGACAGACCTCAAATTTATCATTCTGTTATTTTTTAGGGTGTGAGATCTTAATGAACATCTCAATTTTTCATCTATAGTTTGAGGTAATAATCTCTACCTTGAGAGCCAGGTTTTCAAAATATAAACCAACTCAAAAGGTTTAAGAGACCTTGAGAGAGTATGCACGTGCTGGCTCTTAGTCATCGATTCTCATCTGCTAATAAAATTATTCATATTCTGAGCTATCATCTGAATTTTCTCCCTGGATTACAATCAAATACACGAACACATCAGTTCCCTTTCCTCCTCTACTTTGGTGTGTGTGTCTGGTGCCCTTGTGTTTCTTCCAAAATGGGAACTGCTTCTTCTTCACATAAGTGGTCATTCACCTTTGAGCCAAGGAAATATTGCTCACCAGAATAATATTTAGTCTGAGTACCACTTTCAAAGAATTCAGGACAGTGCTATCTGTCACTGAGAAAGTGGATTAAATGTGAGGATTCTTACTACTGTAAGAGTTATGTTAGAAGGAGTTATTGATTTACTGTCAACAGATACAAACTCATGTTGAGAGCACCTGGAAATCAATTTCATCATCTCTAAACACAGTTTCTCAAAAAGGAATGTGCAATTGATATAGAGAACACAAATTGTAGAGTGCAACATATACATGCTAATTTGAGAATACACTCTTTGTCCTAAATGTTTTCATATTCATTAGTACTATGATCATTTCTGTGGTAGTTTCTTTATTGAAAATCATCTGTCTACTTTCTATGCCATAGATAAAATACAGTGACAAGAACTTTTGGTTTAGCTCTAACTAAACGTTCTTGTTGATGTATTTTATCCATGGCATATAATACACATATTACGTCCATCCATATATATATTTATTTATGCATACAATGCAAAAACACAGATATACCTATACTATATATTTTATATAAAAGTATATTCAAATATTGCTGCTGCTGCTGCTGCTAAGTCGCTTCAGTTGTGTCCGACTCTGTGCAACCCCATGGACTGCAGCCTGTGAGGCTTCTCCGTCCATGGGATTCTCCAGGCAAGAACACTGGAGTGGGTTGCCATTTCCTTCTCCAATGCATGAAAGTGGAAAGTGAAAGTGAAGTTGCTCAGTTGTGTCTGACTCTTAGTGACCCTATGGACTGCAGCCTACCAGGCTCCTCCATCCATGGGATTTTCCGGGCAAGAGTACTGGAGTGGGGTGCCATTGCCTTCTCCCACATTCAAATATTACTTATCTAATTAAATGAGATTTCATAAAATTTAGAAACAGGAAAATAAAAATAGAGGAATAAAGAAATGTAACCACAAAAGTAAGAGCTCAACATTTTTTCTGTTTCTCAGTATGAAGAATAAGATCTTCTAATTTTCAGAACTGGCTCAGAGTCACTGTGAATTGGCAAGAGAGCTGCCTAAGAGAATAATTAGAGTCGAAGGACAGGGAGGCCTGGCGTGCTGTGATTCATGGGGTCGCAAAGAGTCGGACACGACTGAGCGACTGAACTGAACGGAATTGAACTGAACTGAAATAGTACATGAAGCACAAAAGCACATGGTCAATCTTTAGTTGCTTTGTTTATAGAAGAAAATGTTGTTGACCCATTCAGTGTACTTATTTTTCTTATTTCACTACTAAATATTTACACTATCTAGTAAATAAATCACTCATTCTCTACTAAAGTAAAAAATACCAGGAATAATCCTACATATATGTGACTTTTTATTCTGTACTATTAAAATTATTTTCCTTATTGTCTGGAATTTAAATACACATCAGTTCACTTGGGTCATTAACATACTTAAATAACCATCAGAAATGTTCATATTTCTAGACAGACTACCTGGAAAATATTACCAAACTACCATAAGCATAATGAGATACAAATACCTATGATAGAAAGTAGCTGGTGAAGTCTTCCACAAGCTCATACATTTTCATAATACAAAAGTTACAGATATATATATATCAAAATATAAGAATATTTTGATAGGGATGATTCTGGAAATAATTTCTAGGAAAATTAATATCATTTCTGATGTGTTCTTAATTCAGGTAAATTATTGGTAGTTAAAGCTAGAACTGTAATATAGAGGAAACTTCACAAAATCTATTACAAGTTAATCACTAATGATGTTGCTTATACAAGTAAATTACACATAATGACCCATCTCTGGGAACCCTGTCTCTCAGATAATCAGCATTATATGAAGATACTTTTATTTGGCTCACAGGAAACATCCTAACCAGCCCCACCTGTTGAATTGCTGCAGGCAGAAAGAAATTAAGACATCTCCAACAGAAATTGGCTGGAACAGGACTTTACCCTCTCCTCTTTTAGTATAAAAGCAGCCTGAATTCTAACTTATAGAAGATGGTTTTGTTTGAGACACTAGTCCAGCATCTTCTCTGTCTGCTGAGAATAAAGCCGTTATTCGTTGTCCTCAAAGTTCATTTCTTGATTTACTGACAAACTTGGAAATAATAATGGCAGTATGGATTTCATTTCAGTAGATAAGAGAATATAGATAAAAGTATAACATTGGTAAATATACATATGTAATCTTAGAAAGTCTAAAATTCTTTAAGCCTGTATACTCTAAGTTTTTTTATAAAGATAAAATTCACAGAGAGGGCAATAGGATTAGATAACTGGGAGAACCAATGAATAACAGTAACAGTTTGGCTTACTTAGAAAGTCCAGCAAAATGGATAAAACAGAGAATCCAAACTAAAGCAGAATACTAATTCTAGTATCAGGGATACTAACTGATGAGTGGCTACTAATATTTTGTCCTGTCACATTCAGCAGAGAACATGACACCTGGACTCATGACTGCCAGTGAATCTGCCTTTCCAATGGTTTCCTTTTTCAGCATCATGTGTTTTTTACTTTTATTTTAAAGCTATGAATATAGAGAAAATTGTACACCTCCCAAATTTTACAGATAGCTTTATAGAGTAAGTTAAGATAACCAAACAGAGAATCTCATGGTCTGGGCTGAGAAGAAGTACAAAAAATGCTTCAATGCCCTGCTCCAGAAAGTACACTCAAGGAGGAAAGGCTCTGATTGTTTGAGTTTGTTCCTGAAATTTTGCATACATATATAGGGGAGACGTGTTCACAGGGTGATTTAAGAGGAAAAAGGATAAGGAGAGACAACTATATTTTAGAATCTTGGGCCATGATAGTTTAAACATAGATATATTTGTATCGCTTGATAATTTCAGTGTGAAAGCAAAAAATAAAAAGTGAAGTAGTTACTAACAGAAGTAAAGGAACATTAATAAAAGCAGAACTGCAGAAAGTTCAGTATGCAAACCAGGTGGAGTTTAGAATGAATCACTTGGTATTGATGCAAATTTCATCTTTTCTAGTGTAATAATAGATAAATCATGATGAGCTGTCTCAGGACATTAAACCGAGACTTAATTCTATAGACTTACCATAGGCCAAAAACGATTCTAAGATTTTATTTATATTGATGAATACTTTACCACAATTTTATAAAACACAGACTCACTGAATAGTTTGAGTGTCTAGGCAGTAAGAGATTCCTATCTAGCCTGAAGTTGAACAGCTTCAACATGGCAGGTGCAGCACTCCAACGCAGTGTGCTGAAGGTTGAAGAGATGTGGACTCAAATTCCATGCTGTGAATTGCTATGCTGACTTTTCCTTTCATGCATTGGAGAAGGAAATGGCAACCCACTCCAGTGTTCTTGCCTGGAGAATCCCAGGGATGGGGCAGCCTGGTGGGCTGCCGTCTATGGGGTCGCACAGAGTCGGACACGACTGAAGCGACTTAGCAGCAGCAGCAGCAGCAGCAACTCTGATGGAACAGAGCTATTTCTATTTCTTCACCAGCTCCATTATGGTGGAATACTGGATTAACACAGCTTGTGCCTAGGTTTCCCTAAGTCATCAAAAGTAAATATAGTGGAAGATATAAATATCACAAGACATTTAGCAAAAATCATTATTCTCATACACACCCTTTTGAGATAAAGTAAGTAAAATCGCTCAGTCGTGTCCAACTCTTTGTGACTCCATGGACTGTAGCCTACCAGGCTCCTCCCATGGGATTTTCCAGGCAAGAGTACTGGAGTGGCTTGCCATTTCCTTCTCCAGAGGATCTTCCCCACCCAGGGATCGAACCTGGGTCTCCCGCATTGTAGGGAGACACTTAAGCGTCTGAGCCACTAGGGAAGAAATAACACAAAATTCAGCATTTTAACCATTTGAAAGGTGTATGATTCAGTAGTTTTTAGAACATCACAATGTTATGCAGCTATAATCACTATCTAGTTCTAGAGTATTTCATCACCCTAAAAGAAATTCCATATCCATTAAGCACTCACTCCATGGTCTCCTCTCCCCTGTATCCCTTGACAAATAGAAATCTGATTTCTGCCTCTAAATATTTGCCTATTTTGAATTTACACAATGAATTTGAATCATATAAATGGACTTGGGGGTCTGACTTCTTTCATTTAGCATCATGTTTTCAAGGTACTTACCTCTAATGTGTACTAACATTCCATTCCTTTTTACTGCTGAATAATATTGTATCAAATGGATATACTACATTTGCTCACCTTTTCATCAGCTGATGAATAGTAAGCCTGGTGTTATTTTGGTTACTGTGAATAGTGCTTCTATACATACTTGTGTTTGTCGTCTTTTAAATTCTTTGGGGTATATACCTAGCAGTGCAGTTGGCAGGATAATATGATAATTCTGTGTTTAACTTTTTGAAGTATTGCCAGTTTTATACAGTGGCTGTACCATTTTACATCCACCCCTAACTACATATAAGAGGTCTAACTTTTTCATATACTCATCCACACCTGTTGTTTTCCCTATTTTGCATTACAGCCATTCTATTGCGTATGAAGTGTTATTTCCTTATGACTGTAGAAGTTCATTTATGACTAATTGCACTGATCATGTTTTAATGGGTTTATTGGTCATTTGTGTGTGTGTGTGTGTGTGTGTGTGTGTGTGTATGTATATTGTTTGGAAAAACATCTATTTAATCCCCTTGGCCTATTTTTAAAAATTGCTTAGTTTTCTTCTTGTTTTTGAGTTGTAATCACTCTTTACATATTTCAGACTTATATATATTTTATAAATATTTTCTCTCATTTTGTAGGTTACATTTTTTGGATTTTTTATAATGCCCTTTGATATATAAAACTTTTTAAATTTGATGAAGGTAAAAATTTCTTTTGTGGCCTTCATTTTTGGTGTCAAATCAAATAAGCCATATCCAAATTCAAGATCATGATTTACTGGTTTTTTCCCTATTTCAGAATTTTAGGATTTAAGCTTGTGTCTTAATCAATTTTAATTAATTTTTATATTTGATCTGAGATAGACTGTCAGCTTCATCCTTTTACATGTGGAAACCAGTTGCCCCAGCACCATTTGTTGAAAAGAATATTTTTTTCCCAGTTGAATGGTTTGAGCATTTTGTCAAAAATCTGTTGGCCATAGATGTATAGGTTTATTTCAGGATTGTCAATTACATTCCTTTTATATGTATGTTTATTCTTATACTGCTACTGCTGCTGCTGCTAAGTTGCTTCAGTCATGTCCAACTCTGTGCGACCCCATAGACAGAGTCTACCAGGCTCCCCCATCCCTGGGATTCTCCAGGCAAGAATACTATTTACATTCTATTCTGATACCTGTATGTTTGCAGTAATTTTTGAAACCAAGAATTATGAGGCCTCCAATTTCACTTGTTATTCAAGATTGTTTTAGCTATTTGGGATCCCTTGAATTTTCATATGAATTTTAGTATCAATTTGGCCATTTCTGTAAAACACATAATTAGGATTTAGATCAGGATTGCAACAAATCTATGAACACCTTGGGGAGTAATGCCACCTTAACAGTATTATTTCCAAACCACAAACATAGAATATATTTTATTTATATCTTTTAAAATTTCTTTCTAAAATGTTTTGTAGTTTGCAATGTACAATTTCTAAATCTATTTATTTGAATTTTTATTTTATTATTTAAAATGTTGATGATAATCAACATTAGATAATATTACGTAGATACATTAGATAATTCGATCATATGATAATTCTGTGTTTAGCTTTTGAAGTGTTGCCAGTTTTATACAGTGGCTCTCTTATTTTACATCCGCCCCTGACTATATATAAGAGGTCTAACTTTTTCATATAGTCATCCACATCTGTTATTTTCCCTTGCATTATAGCCATTCTAGTGTGTATGAAGTGTTATTTCATTACAGTAATGAAGTTCATTTATGACTAAATGCACTATTTAAAATGTTAATGATGTTATGGTAAGCAAATTTTTTTAAATTTCTTTTTCAGTTTGTTCATTGCTAGTGTATAGAATGCAGCTTCTTTCTGTATACCGATCTTGTGTGTATGTGTTCAGTTGCTCAGCCGTGTCTGACTTGGCAACCCTGTGCACTGTAGCCCATCAGGCTCCTTTGTCCATGGGATTCTCCAGGCAAGAACACTGGAGTGGTAGCCATCTCCTTCACCAATGCTGATCTTGTAACCTGAACTCTGCAGCATTCATGTCATGGTCCTATAGTGCATGTGTGCTTCTGTGTGTAAGTGTTTCTGTGTGTGCGTGTTCTGCGAAAAATTTCACCTCTTTCCAGTATGAAGGTCTTTTAATTATTTTTCATATCTCATTGTTCTGTTAGAACTTCTAATACAGTGTTGAACAGAATGGGTAGAAAGCAGGCATCATCTTGGTCCCGATCTTTGGGAAAAAGCTTTCAGTCTTTTACCATTACATACTATATTATCTATGAGTTTCTCATAAATACCTTTTATAATGTTGCAAAAGTTATCTGAATTTCCTATTTTTATACACTGGCTATTACTATGATCCAAAAGTGGTGAACATATATGTATTCCTTTCATTTCAAGAGTTGACAGTCTCTTCAAAGTAAATATTCTGTATGGCTCTTTTCAATATGACTGTTTTTCTAGTCTAATCATTTTATGTTTTCTCATTGTTCATGTACCTAAAGTAATCTAGAAATTCTTATAAACATATCTAAAGCATAAATTGATACAAAAGAAGAGTAAGGTGTGTAATTAAGCTCAATTAGTTTAAGAGAAGGGTAAATGTTTGCTGATTACCTGGAATAATGTAGTACCCCAATTCTATTCAGACTCTTCATTAAGTCAAAAGAATTAAAAATCAAAAACAGAATTTCTGATAAAAATAATTTAAACTAAAAATCATTATCAAAGTTAATTTTGGAGGGCACAGGTGCTAACCACACCATTAATAATATTTGTAGCTACCTTTAAATGATATCCCAACACACATAATTCTTTTTGTAAAATTTTAGTATTATTTATCACATTAGGCAAAGCCCCTTCTCCCAAAGAGTGCTGAAATGTAAATAATATGGAGGTACAAGGAGATTTTCATAATTCATAAATAAGTGCCTTCAACTTTCGTGCTTGTTAGTCACAGTGGGTATTACTGAAAAGATCACACTAGCTCAGTGTGTCCTATGGGTTTATCTAGCACTAATTACTCAAGTGACCTTCGAGCTCACAAAGTCAAAATGTCACATTAACACTGGTATTTCCTGTGATGTGCTTGCCAGACTTAGACGTGCTCAGTGCTGTGAACTGCACAAATGCGCTTCATACACACCCCTTTCCAGGGGCTGAGCAGGGACGGTTTTTTGACACATTTTAAAGTTAACTAATAAAAGCATTAACACAAAGGTTTAAGACAAAGCCCACTGAAAGGAAAGCAGAACAACACATTTTAAAAGATTTCCCCTCCCAAATGAACTTCAGAGTTTACACCAGTAATAACCTCAGATAATAAGAGTACTCTGCCTAAGAAAACAATTTCTTTCTACATACATAGAATTTAAAAAAAAGACTAACCCTAGGAAAAAGGCACTGATTTCTGTATAGAGACAGAGACGATGTCTTGTTAGAAAACTCCTTTTCTTGGCAGTCATGGCTCTACGCCTGCTGCCCTTTTTAGTGCCAATAGACAGCTGCCAAGGGACATTTTGCTGAAAGAACAAAAGATGTATTCTTCAGCTGCAATGAGTTTGCTATTTAACTCGAATGCTTAGATAATGACTAAATATATCTCCCCTGCTACAAGTCAGAATAGCTGAAGAATTCACAGGAAATTTCTTTACAAAGTCTTTGTGGAGGATGGGGATGGTGATGCAGGGGTGAGGAATTTTTGTCGTCAAGACATTTAAAACGAGACAGGATCTCTCAGTGGAATTCAAAGACGTGATGGTTCTAATTTTAATGCAAGTCATTTTAAAGTCTTCATTAGAACCCTGGAGTTTCAAAACTGAACTTTGCACTTCTTACCACCACATTCATCAGATAAGTACCTGAAGACAGATTTTTTTTATTAATTAAATCTTTAAAGCTATAAACTGGAACTCCAAAAGTTATCACTCCCTTAAATACGAGCTATTTACACTATACAGATAGACTCCAAATATTAACGGCAGGATTTTTCTCCCTCTCTTTTGTTTCACTACAATGGAACAAATTTATCATTAGGTTGTCTCTGCTGTTTTCTGACCCATTTTGAA
Source organism: Bos javanicus (assembly GCF_032452875.1). Classification (NCBI taxonomy): domain Eukaryota; kingdom Metazoa; phylum Chordata; class Mammalia; order Artiodactyla; family Bovidae; genus Bos; species Bos javanicus. Next base: position 14,153,131 of record NC_083875.1, on the reverse strand, counting down.
CTCAAACAAGAAATTGCTCAAATTTGCTTTATTGTCTAACATTATTTCCTTAGTCTAAATTAAATTATAAAATAAACAAGTAATATCATTAGCAAAATAAAAAAATTAAAGCAAGATATGTGCATTAAAATGAAGTATAACATAGCCACATTTATTTAAGAATGCATTCTCATATCAAATGTCATGTTTCAACTATGCAAAAACTGTAATTACTTTTGCACCAATCTAATACCACCATCTGGGCTTCCCTGATGGCTTAGAGGTTAAAGCATCTGCCTGCAATGTGGGAGACATGGGTTCGATCCCTGGGTTGGGAAGATCCCCTGGAGAAGGAAATGGCAACCCACTCCAGTACTCTTGCCTAGAGAATCCCATGGATGGAGGAGTCTGGTGGGTTACAGTCCACGGGGTCGCAAAGAGTTGGACACGACTGAGAGAATCCTTAGTACTAATATCACCATCTATGGGGCTTCCCAGGCAGCATTAGTGGTAAAGAAGCAACCTGCTGATGCAGGAGACAGAAGAGATGCAGTTCTGACCCATGTGTTGGGGAGATCCCCTGGAGAAAGAACTGGCAACCCACTCCAATACTCTTGCCTTGGAAATTCCATGGACAGAGGAGGCTGGAGGTCTATAAAGTTCAGGGTTGCAAAGAGCTGGACGTGACTGACCATCTGAGTTCATTAACAACTCATTCCATTACAGATTATAACAGAAAACTGCAAAGGTGAAAGAGTCAAAGAGCACCAAGGTAGGGAGATGAATGTTGAAAGCATTTTCTTGGTCTAATCTCCAAGCCTAACATTCTATACTCAAGGAAAAGATCAGAGTAAGAAGGAATAGTGTGAGTGGTTAGGCTCTAATATTATTTGAGAAGATACAGATTGCCTCAGTAGTTTTTGTAATTCCATGTGTAGTATCTTAGAAGAGTGAGAGAGCAGATGGAAGACTGATATTACATATCACATAGTAGAATACCATTGATTCTTAAATCTTCAAAAAATAGCAATGCATGTGAATGCAGATGTTTACAATAGAAGTATGAAATAACTAGCTTTGTGTGTAATTCATCACAGTGATTGCCTCCAGGGAGAAAAAGAGGACTGTGAAGATAAGGGTAACATAAAGGACTTAACATTTATTCTCAACATTTTACTTCTTAATAATTAATAAGTGAATCAACTGTTAATACAGTAATAACATTTATTCTGGGTGGATTCAGAACGAGTGTTTGCAACTATACTCATGATTCATAGTGATTTCTTCAAATAAAAAGATAAGGCGCACTGTCAGTTAGGGGACAAGATGCCATACACTCACTTTTCCCTGTCCTTCTACTTACTCTAAATATGAGTAAGCACTCTGGGAGTATTCAGGACTTGTAGAAAGTGGAAAAATAGAAAGGATCTAGAAGGTGGAAAGAAGACGTTTGACTGGAAAGGACTTAAAGAACAAAACTGTGACAAGTTCTGTGGTTTTCTGTTTGCTACTTTGCTTTTCTTTTTTAATCTCCTACATAACTCAAACTGAGTGCCAGAGAGACCTGCAAGTACTGATGTGCTCAGTTGTGTCTAACCCTTTGCAACCCCATGGACTGTAGCCCGTCTAATAGGCTCCCCTCTCCTTGGGATTGTCCTGGCAAGAGTACAGGAGTGGGCTGGCATTTCTTCCTCCAAGGAATCTTCCTGACACAGGAAACAGATCTGCATATCTTGCCTCTGAGCCACTGGAGAAGAACCCCAAAACTATAAAGGTACAATAGAATACAGGCAAGAAAAAAACAAGGAGAAAAAGGGGGAGGAAAAGAGAGAGAAAAGAAAGGAATCATAAAGAAGGGAAGGAAGGAAGAAACAGAAGGAAGAAGGGAGAAACAAAGGATGAGATGAATGAAGGAAGAAAGGAAGAGAGAAAAAACGGGAAGACAGACACAAAGGAAGGAAAAGGAAAAACAATAGAAAAAAGACTTTTTTTCTGTCCAAAAGAATAGGAAAGAGGAACAGAGGACTACGTACACCTAGTGTCAGCAGTGTCTTCAGTTCAGTTCGTCGCTCAGTCGTGTCCGACTCTTTGCGACCCAATGAATCACAGTACGCCAGGCCTCCCTGTCCATCACCAACACCTGGAGTTCACTCAAACTCACGCGCATCGAGTTGGTGATGCCATCCAGGCATTTCATCCTCTGTCGTCCCCTTCTCCTTCTGCCCCCAATCCCTACCAGCATCAGGGTCTTTTCCAATGAGTCAACATGTCACATGAGGTAGCCAAAGTACTGGAGTTTCAGCTTTAGCATCAGTCCTTCCAAAGAACACCCAGGACTGATCTCCTTTAGAATGGACTGGTTGGATCTCCTTGCAGTCCAAGGGACTCTCAAGAGTCTTCTCCAACACCACAGTTCAAAAGCATCAATTCTTGAACACTCAGCTTTCTTCACAGTCTAACTCTCACATTCATACATGACTACTGGAAAAACCATAGCTTTGACTAGACGGACCTTTGTTGGCAAAGTAATGTCTCTGCTTTTGAATATTCTATCTAGGTTGGTCATAACTTTCCTTCCAAGGAGTAAGCGTCTTTTGATTTCATGGCTGCAATCACCATCTGCAGTGATTTTGGAGCCCCAAAAATAAAGTCTGACACTGTTCCCACTGTTTCCCCATCTATTTCCTATGAAGTGATGGGACCAGATGCCATGATCTTCGTTTTCTGAATGTTGAGCTTTAAGCCAACTTTTTCACTCTCCACTTTCACTTTCATCAAGAGGCTTTTTAGTTCCTCTTCACTTTCTGCCATAAGGATGATGTCATCTGCATATCTGAGGTTATTGATATTTCTCCCGGCATTTCCAGCTTGTGCTTATTCCAGCCCAGCATTTCTCATGATGTACTCTGCATATTAGTTAAATAAGCAGGGTGACATGATACAGCCTTGATGTACTCCTTTTCCTATTTGGAACCAGTCTGTTGTTCCATGTCCAGTTTTAACTGTTGCTTCCTGACCTGCATATAGGTTTCTCAAGAGGCAGGTCAGGTGGTCTGGTACTCCCATCTCTTTCAGAATTTTCCACAGTTTATTGTGATCCACACAGTCAAAGGCTTGAATTTGCTTAAATATCAAGGTGTGGCCTTTGCCCCAGGATGAGCTTGTGCCAGCAGCAAATGTAGCAGTGGCAAGCTAACTAACCCATGCCTCACATCCAAAGGCAAAAGACGAGCTCTTATATAACTAAAGATGACAGCTGGCCCACCGTCTTCTGGCCCTCTACCCAGTGACAGAAGGTCATCCAGCTAAGTGCTCCTTCCACCATTGCTATCAGTAAAGATAGAATAGGAAGACCTTTGTTATTGGGTAGTCAGGGAAAAGGTCAAGGTCACCCTGTCATGTAGTTCTGGGATCTAGCACTGTCCCCATCCCCCACCCCATCCAAGGACAGTGTGGATCAGAAAAGTGCCTTCTTTTTCACGGATTGTAGCAGTAGAAATATTAATATAATCTGAGCTCAAGTAAATCCAGGTGATAAAGGCACCATAAGAGCTCAGTAAACTATATTGTCATTGAAACTACACATCAGGTCAAATCTGACTTGTTAAACTTAACCATGGCAATTGTTTAATGAAATACAATATTTAAATGGAACCAAGAATCTCTTAACATGATAGACAAAAGGCATAAAACACACCAAGAACCTGGAGAATCACAACATGAATAAAAAATTCAATCAATGAAAGCATTAAGATGAACTTGAAATTGGAAATATTTGATTAGGAATTTACAGTGAATATACCACAAAAAAGCTTCAGTAATCAATTATGCATATTTCTGAAAGAAAAAAAGTAGAAACTCTTAACAAAGAAAATGTCTTTTTTAAAGGTGGAATGAAACATGTATAATATCATGTATGAAACGAGTCGCCAGTCCAGGTTCGATGCACGATACTGGATGCTTGGGGCTGGTGCAATGGGACGACCCAGAGGGAGGGTATGGGGAGGGAGGAGGGAGGAGGGTTCAGGATGGGGAACATAGGTATACCTGTGGCAGATTCATTTTGATATTTGGCAAAACTAATATAATATTGTAAAGTTTAAAAATAAAATAAAATTTTAAAAAATATAAAATAAAAAAAATAAAGGTGGAATCAAATGCATATCATAGAATCAAAGAAAACTGAATAATACAATCACCAAAATAAAAATATTGTTAAATGGTTCAGTTGTAAAATAAGCAGGCCATAAAAATCAGTGAACTTCATGACAGATCAACAGTAGTTACTTAATTTGAACAAAAGAAAAATAAATAGCATGAAAGGAAAATGAAGAGCCTCAAGGGTCCTGCAAAACATAAGAACTGACATTTATACTTGGGGTCCCAGAAGGAGAGGATAGAGAATGTGAAATTGAAAAAACTATATTAAGAAATAACATCTGAAAACTTTCTAAATTTGATGAAGACATAGAGACACGGGTTCACAAGCTGATAAATCCAAAGAAATTCATGCTAATCCTCATAGTAATTAAACTTTTGGCTAAAGACAAAAAAAAAAAAAAAAAAAAAAAAACCTGCTAAAGTCAACAGAAAGAAATAACACATTACCTATATGAACACACACCAATTTGTATAACAAAGACATCTCATCTGAAATCAAGAAGCCCAGTATGAGAGAGAATAACATTTTCAATAGTTGAACAAAAAGAACATTCAGCACAAAATTATGTGTTTAGCACAGATATCCATCAGGAATAAAAGAAAAGTAAATACAGTTTCAGAAGTACAAAAGCTAAGATAATTTGACACCAGTCAACCTATCTTTAAAGAGTGGCTAACGCAAACTGTCTATCAGAAAAACAATAAGAGAATAAGGTTTGGGAATGACAGAAAGGAAGGAAAGGCAAAAGAATAGGTGACTGTAACCATGAATGTAATAGATGATTCTTTTCATGTGTTTTTAAAATTATACTCAATGATTGAAGCAAATGAAGATATAGGTATGTATATATCACTATATATGTACATATATATATACACATATGATAGTGTATTTAGAGGAATATTGAGAGAAATGTAATTAAGAAATGGAAGGATAAATAAACTAAGTAGAAGTACAATTTCAACATTTACTAAAAGTTGAAAAATATAAAGAAAAGCAGGCTATAATATTAGGTATCTATTTCTGATTTATTGACAATGCCAAAGCCTTTGACTGTGTGGATCACAAGAAACTGTGGAAAATTCTGAAAGAGATGGGAATACCAGACCACCTGACCTGCCTCTTGAGAAACCTATATGCAGGTCAGGAAGCAACAGTTAAAACTGGACATGGAACAGACTGGTTCCAAATAGGAAAAGGAGTATGTCAAAGCTGTATATTGCCACCCTGCTCATTTAACTTCTCTGAAGAGTACATCATGAGAAACGCTGGGCTGGAAGAAGCACAAGCTGGAATCAAGATTGCCAGAAGAAATATCAATAACCTCAGATATGCAGATGACATCACCCTTATGGCAGAAAGTGAAGAGGAACTCAAAGGCCTCTCGATGAAAGGGAAAGAGGAGAGTGAAAAAGTTGGATTAAAGCTCAACATTCAGAAAACAAAGATCATGGCATCTGGTCCCATCACTTCATGGGGAATAGATGGGGAAACGGTGGGAACAGTGTCAGACTTTATTTTTTGGGGCTCCAAAATCAGTGCAGATGGTGATTGCAGCCATGAAATTAAAAGACATTTACTACTTGGAAGGAAAGTTATGACCAACCTAGATAGCATATTGAAAAACAGAGCCATTACTTTGCCAACAAAGGTCCGTCTACTCAAGGCTATGGTTTTTCCAGTGGTCATGTATGGATGTGAGAGTTGGACTGTGAAGAAAGCTGAGTGTCCAAGAATTGATGCTTTTGAACTGTGGTGTTGGAGAAGACTCTTGAGAGTCCCTTGGACTGCAAGGATGTCCAACCAGTCCATTCTAAAGGAGATCAGCCCTGGGATTTCTTTGGAAGGAATGATGCTAAAGCTGAAACTCCAATACTTTGGCCACCTCATGGGAAGAGTTGACTCATTGGAAAAGACCCTGATGCTGGGAGGGATTGGGGGCAGAGGGAGAAGGGGATGACAGAGGATGAGATGGCTGGATATCATCACTGACTCAATGGATGTGAGTCTGAGTGAACTCCGGGAGTTGGTGATGGACAGGGAGGCCTGGCGTGCTGTGATTCATGGGGTTGCAAAGAGTTGGACAGACTGAGCAACTGAACTGAACTGATATGTTTTGTATGCCTAGAGCCACCACTGTAGAAGAAAGAAAATGATAAAAAAAGAACAAGAAATAAAGAAACAAGCAAAATAGTTAATAAAATGTGACAAACCTATCAACAATTACTTTTAATATAAATATTCTAAATACACCAAATATGAGCCAGAGACTGGAAGAGTATATTTAATCTTCCACTCATAATAACCAACACAACTACTAGGCACATAACAAAATTAGTAATTATATAGAAAAACTGAACCACACCATCAACCAATGAAATCTAAATGACATTTATGGAATATTCCAGTAAACAGTTATATATATATAACATATATATATTTCAATCATCCATGGACATTCATTAAAAAGACCATATTTTGGTTCATATATAAATCTTGAAAAATTTTTAGAAATCATGTAAGTCATGTTTTCATCCAAAGTGAAATCAAGTAGAGAAACAACAGAAAAATTTTCAAAAAGGCAGACATTAAACATGCACCTCTAAACAACCGATGGGTCAAATTTTTTTTTTCCAAATGTAATTTTAAAAATCCACAGAACTGAATGTAAACAAAAACACAACATATTACATTTGTGTCATGCAGCTTAAGTAGTTAAAACAAAAATTTATAACACAAAATGCTTAGATAGTAAAAGAGGAAATATTTCAAATCAGTAACGTACATTTCAACCTTTAGAAAAAACAGAATAAAATCAAAGGAATCAGAAAGAAGAAAATATAAAAGAAAGTGATAATACATATAATTTTTCTCCATGATATTCAATATTTCATATATCAACATGTTTATGCAGTGCTAAAAATCATAAAAATACCAAAATGTTTTTATATTTTCCCAGTTCAGTTCAGTTCAGTCACTCAGTTGTGTCTGACTCTGCGATTCCATGAATCACAGCACGCCAAGCCTCCCTGTCCATCACCAACTCCTGGAGTTCACTCAGACTCACGTCCATCGAGTCAGTGATGCCATCCAGCCATCTCATCCTCTGTCATCCCCTTCTCCTCTTGCCCCCAATCCCTCCCAGCATCAGGTTTTTTCCAATGAGTCAACTCCTCGCATGAGGTGGCCAAAGTATTGGAGTTTCTGCTTTAGCATCAGTCCTTCCAATGAACACTCAGGACTGATCTCCTTTAGAATGGACTGGTTGGACATCCTTGCAGTCCAAGGGACTCTCAAGAGTCTTCTCCAACACCACAGTTTAAAAGCATCAATTCTTCAGTGCTCAGCTTTCTTCACAGTCCAACTCTCACATCCATACATGACCACTGGAAAAACCATAGCCTTGACTAGACGGACTTTTGTTGGCAAAGTAATGTCTCTGCTTTTGAATATGCTATCTGGGTAGGTCATAACTTTCTTTCCAAGGAGTAAACGTCTTTTAATTTCATGGCTGCAATCACCATCTACAGTGATTTTGGAGCCCAAAAAATAAAGTCTGACACTGTTCCCACTGTTTCCCCATCTATTTCCCATGAAGTGATGGGACCAGATGCCATGATCTTCGTTTTCTGAATGTTGAGCTTTAAGCCAACTTTCCACTTTCTTCTTTCACTTTCATCAAGAGGCTTTTTAGTTCCTCTTCACTTTCTGCCATAAGGATGATATCAATCTCCTGGCAATCTTGATTCCAGCTTGTGCTTCTTCCAGCCCAGCATTTCTCATGATGTACTCTGCATAGAAGTTAAATAACCAGGGTGACAATATATAGCCTTGACATACTCCTTTTCCTATTTGGAACCAGTCTGTTGTTCCATGTGCAGTTCTAACTGTTGCTTCCTGACCTGCATATAGGTTTCTCAAGAGGCAGGTCAGGTGGTCTGGTATTCCCATCTCTTTCAGAATTTTCCACAGTTTATTGTGATCCACACAGTCAAAGGCTTTGGCATAGTCAATAAGACAGAAATAAATGTTTTTCTGGAACTCTCTTGCTTTTTCCATGATCCAGTGGATGTTGGCAATTTGATCTCTGGTTTCTCTGCCTTTTCTAAAACCAGCTTGAACATCTGGAAGTTCACGGTTCATGTATTACTGAAGCCTGGCTTGGAGAATTTTGAGCATTACTTTACTAGAGTGTGAGATGAGTGCAATTGTGTGGTAGTTTGAGCATTCTTTGGCATTGCCTTTCTTTGGGATTGGAATGAAAACCGACCTTTTCCAGTCCTGTGGCCACTGCTGAGTTTTCCAAATTTGCTGGCATATTGAGTGCAGCACTTACACAGCATCATCTTTCAGGATTTGAAATAGCTCAACTGGGATTCCCAGAGAGATAACCAAATGTGTGGCTTAGAGTGGTTTGCTACACAGTTTATTTATTTTACTTGATTCTATTATGATGCGCTCTTTCACATGTTTTAAAAGGATTGCTATGGATTGACTTTATTTTTTAATTTATTTTAATTGGAGGCTAATAACTTTACAATATTGTAGTGATTTTGCCATACATTGACATGAATCAGCCATGCGTGTATATATGCTCCCATTCTGAACTCCCATTCCATCCCTCAGGGTCATCCCAGTGTACCAGCCCTAAGCACCCTGCTTCATGCATCGAACCTGGACTGGCGATCTGTTTCACATATGGTAATATACATGTTTCAATGCTATTGTTTCAAATCATCCCACCCTCGCCTTTTCCCTCAGAGTCCAAAAGACTGTTCTATACATCAGTGTCTTTTGGTGTCTCGCATATAGGGTCATCGTTACCATCTTTCTAAATTCCATATACATGCGTTAGTATACTGTATTGGTGTTTTTCTTTCTGTCTTACTTCACTCTGTATAACTGAAATTATGTTTTGAAACGGTAGAATAGATGTAACTCCTTGAGAATAATGCCTTTACAATTCTCCTTACTAAATAATTTGAAAGGAAAAATAAGTCTTTCTGAAAATGCTTCATTACATAGTTTAGGAAAATGTTTCTATGTATATACTGCAGCTACAGCTGGAAAGATCAGCTGGAAAGATAATAAAAGTGAGCTTTGAACAGAAAATCGGTTTGTGCCATTTTAGTCAGATGCCCCATCTCCTGAACTAGGGATATAAGATGATTTAAATTTCCCTTTTCTTCACCTAATTTGTTACTACGTTATTTATTTCTTCCCTTGAAAGTTTTCTCAACTAGGTTTATTCATGAAAGCTCCCCCTTCCCCTAGGCCATCCCTTCATCAAGATGAGTCTTCAGAAAGCTCTATTTCTTTATGATCTGTGGCTCAGATCATCAGCTCCCTACTGCAAAATTCAGGCTCAAATTGAAGAAAGTAGGGGAAACCACTTTCTGTTTACTTCTATATCTGTTGACAATATTGGATTTTTGACTTGCTTTTATGAGTCTTCTAATTTCTAAAGAAATGCGAAACATCAGGTATACAAAATAGTAAGTCATAAGATTATTGTTTATGCCCAGAGTCTTCATTTTTAATTATTATTATTGTTGTTTTGATGTTGTTACAGTTGTCATGCTGCCAATGTGGGCAAGGGCAAAGGTTGAGTGACTATTTTTAATCATTGAACTGGGTGGGTTTTGTTGTGGTAGCATCATATTTGGTGAGCCAATATTAAAATTCCTCCAGCAGCAGGCTGTTATTATCTTATGGGAAAGACTAGAGATCCCTTCAAGAAAACTAAAGATACCAAGGGAATATTTCATGCAAAGATGGGCACAATAAAGGACAAAAATGGTATGGACCTAACAGAACCAGAAGATATAAAGAAGAGGTAGCAAGAATATACAGAAGAATACCAAAAAAGATTTTAATGACCCAGATAACCACAATAGTGTAATCACTCACCTAGAGCCAGATAATGTGGAATGTGAAGTCAAGTGGGCCTCAGGAAAGATCACCAGGAACAAAGCTAGTGGAGGTGATGGAATTCCAGCTGAGCTATTTCAAATCCTTAAAGATGATGCGGTTAAAGTGCTGCACTCAGTATGCCAACAAATATGGAAAACTCAGCTGTGGCCACAGGACTGGAAAAGGTCAGTTTTCATTCCAATCCCAAAGAAAAGCAATGCCAAAGAATGTTCAAATGACCATACAATTGAACTCATTTCACATGCTAGCAAGATTATGCTCAAAATCCTTCAAGCTAGGCTTCAGCAGTACATAAACTGAGACCTTTCAGATATACAAGCTGGATTCAGAAAAGGCAGAGGAAACAGAGACCAAATTGTCACCATACTCTGGATCATAGAAAAAAAATAAATTAAAAACAAAAGAACACAATCTACTATAGCATCTTCATTGATTACGCTAAAGCCTTTGACTATATGGAGCACAATGAACTATGGAATATTTCTAAAGAGACGGGAATACCAAACCACCTTACCTGCCTCATGAGAAACCTGTATGCAGGAAAAGAAGCAACAGGTAGAACTAGACATGGAACAACAGACTGGTTAAAAACTGGGGCAAGAGTACGTCAAAGCTGTGCATTGTCATTCTGTTTATTTAACTTATATGCAGGGTACATCACACAAAATGCCAGGCTGGATGATTCACAAGCTGGAATCAAGACTGCCAGGAGAAATATTAAAAACCTCAAATATGAAGATGATACAACTTTAATGGCAGAAAATGAAGAATAACTAAAGAGCTTCAAGATGAAGGTAAAAGAGGAGAGTGAAAAAGCTGGCTTAAAACTCCACATTCAAAAAACAAAGACCATGGCATCTAGTCCTATCACTTCAAGGCAAATAGATGAGGAAAAAGTGGAAACAACATCAGATTTCATTTTCTTGGGCTCCAAAATCAATGCAGATGGTGACTACTGCCACAAAATTAAAAGATGCTTGCTCCTTAGAAGAATACCTATGACAAACATAGACAGAATATTAAAAAGCAGATATATCACTTTGCCAACAAAGGTCCATATAGTCAAAGCTATGTTTTTTTCAGTAGTCATGTATGGATGTGAGAATTGGACCATAAAGAAGACTGAGCACCAAAGAATTGATGCTTTTGGACTGTGCTGCTGGAGAAGACTCTTGAGAGTCTCTTGGATAGCATGGAAATCAAACCAGTCAGCCCTAAAGGAAATCAACCTTGAATATTTACTGAAAGGACTAAAGCCAAAGTTGAAGCTCCAATACTTTGGCCAAGTGACGTGAAGGGCTCACTCACTGGAAAAAAAGATTCTGAAGGTAGGAAAGATTGAGGGCAAGAGGTGACAGAGGATGAGGTGGTTGGATGGTATCAATGACTGAATGGACATGAGTTTGAGCAAACTCTGGGAGATGGTGAAGGACAGGGAAGCCTGCTGTGCTGTAGTCCATGGGGTCACACTGAGTTGGACATGACTATGCAACTGAACAGCAATGATTTTCTCCAATTTCTATCTTGTCCTATGCCTAAAATATTCATACAACCAATAAACTAATCTTAAAAGCCTCCTACTGTCCTGTCATTCCCCGAACTGTGTGTACAATGTGCCCTTCTCCCCTTGACAACAGTATTGCATCCAAACACATCCCTCCCATTCCATTCAGTTGTGCAGCATTATTTTCACACAGAATGCACTTTTTCTACTCCTTTCTCTCGCTCCTCCACTCAGTGATGCCTTATGTATTATTCCTTGTCTACTACACCATGAAAACCAACACTGTCATTCCTGTTTTCTATCATCTCTTCATTCTACAAGGTTAGACCTCACATGAGAGTGCCTGGCATGCAGTTTTCAGTTAGGGTCATTCTGCTTCAGATATAATGCTACACATTCTATTTTCCAAGCTAATGAGACATAGTAATAAAGACGATAAATCCATTCTCTTAAACATATACATTACTGTATTTCATACCCTTTTGTTTATGTCACTGTTCCAATTTAAAATCTGTTATCAGAATATAACCTTTAAAAATTGTGAACCACCCTGCTGCACACCTGAAATATATGATATTATTCATTAATTATACATCAATTATGCAATAATAAAATTTAAAAAAATCCATCTAATTTTGAAAGCTTGATGTTGCTATTAAAATCTCTCATTCTGTACGTATGTGGGCTTCCCTGGAGGTATGTATAAACTCCCTGCTGAGGAAATGGATGAAATCCAATTATCTCACCTTCAGAGCAGAGAAGTGCTGGTATCTCCTCACTGGACCGTGGGGATCCAAGACAACGCTGATGACAAATCTAGAAATGGATCTTGGGGGAAAGATGATGGATTCAGGCATTCACCACAGAAAAATAGGCCAATTCCTGACTGAACTGCCTAGTTTTGTTTAAAGATTGAAGTGTATTTTAATAAAGAAGCATATATTGATGCCAAAAAAAAAAAGAATACATTTGATAGAAATTCAAACTCTCCTACCCTCAATTATATCTTTTAGCTCACACTAAATGCATTAGACATCTATACTTAATATTTTTAAATTGCAAAGCCAATTCACATTAAATTTATACATATATATATGAAATATGAACTTGCTAGTGATAGAACTATTTTACTTCACTTCTAATTCAATGATTTATTAGTACATAAAATACAAAATTCTTAGCCAATCATTTTAACTGTAAAACACTTTATAGAATCTCAGCTTATCTTTAAGCAGTCATTTATTTAATTTATATTTACCGTAGCTTATTTAGAAGTGGCTTTTAAAATCAGTAATAGTAATTTTTCCAAAGTTAGTGAAGAGATAATTTAATCATTGTTCATTTAATAATTTTTAGCACCAGATTCATAATATATTTGTATATCTATAAATTGGGAAAGGAGTACGTCAAGGCTGTATATTGTCACCCTTCTTATTTAACTTATATGCAGAGTACATCATGCAAAATGCCAGGCTGGATGAAGCACAAGCTGGAATCAAGATTGCCAGGAGAAATATCATTAACCTCAGATATCCAGATGACACCACCCTTATAGCAGAAAGGGAAGAACTAAAAAGCCACTTGATGAAAGTGAAAGAAGAGAGTGAAAAAGTTGGCTTAAAACTCAACATTCAAAAAACTAAGATCATGGCGTCTGATACTATCACTTCATGGAAAATAGATGGGGAAACAATGGAAACAGTAACTTTATTTTGGGGGGCTCCAAAACTGCAGATGATGGATGCAGCCATGAAATTAAAAGATGCTTGTTCCTTGGAAGAAAAGCTTTGACCAACCCAGAGAGCATATTAAAAAAACAGGGACATTACTTTGCCGATAAAAGTCCATCTAGTTAAAGCTATGGTTTTTCCAGTAGTCATGTATGGATGTTTGAGCTGGGCTATAAAGAAAGCTGAGCGCTGAAGAATTGATGCTTTTGAACTGTGGTGTTGGAGAACTCTTGATAGTCCCTTGAACTGCAAGGAGATCAAACTAGTTAGTCAATCTTAAAAGAAATCAGTCCTGAATATTCATTGGAAGGACTGATGCTGAATCTGAAACTCCAATGCACTTGTCACCTGATGCGAACAACACACTCACTGGAAAAGACCCTGATGCTGGGAAAGACTGAAGGCAGGAGGAGAGGATGACAGAGGATGAGATTGTTAGATGGCATCACCAACGCTATGGACATGAGTTTGAGTAAGCTCCGGGAGTTAGTGATGGACAGGGAAGTCTGGCGTGCTGCAGTCCATGGGGTCGCAAAGTCTCACATGACTGAGCAATCGAACTGAACTGAACCAACATACATTGTATTGATTTTAGTTAAACTAATTTTCTAATATAGTTTATCTTTCCTTTATGTAAATGTTATTTTGTAATCTAGAATACTGATATATTCTCTGTCTAAAATATTTTTAAAAGTTAGACAATTTTTGTTTATTTTGCCTTATATTATACAAAATGAACACACACGTAACTTTCATATAGCTTGATATGTTATAAATGCAATAATATAAACGATGTATATTCCATTTATCACACCATTTCCAAGCTCACTCTTTTTTATGTTTTTATTACAACGTTAAAAAACTGCTTAAATCAAAGACATTAAAACTCTGAACCATTTTTATGTCCATGCAAAATTAATGAGCATTTCATAGTTACAGAGGTTCCCATTTGATTAGAATCTGGCAATTCTATGGTCTGATCAAAATTAGAAATAAAATAAAACACTATATATTGCCAACTAAAAAATCTCACTGTGGACTGTATAGTAAGATCTGTACAGAGATGACTTTTATGAAACTTTGTTATTCGGCATTAAACTGAAATGCTAGGTTTTTCAGATGATATGGATTTTCGTGTCTTTACACAGTGACTCTTCTAAATTATACTGGATAATTTTATGTATCAATACTGTCTTCATCTACATACATACATGATTATGTCATGTTATAAATTTACAGAAAATTGTACAGAATAGTGTGTCAGTTCTATTTCTTCTTATGTTGCTGAAAACAATAATTCTATTTTTCTGAAATTTCAAATATTCATTGTGGCTAAAAATAAGTTTACAAATTCAGCTTTAGAAATATACTTGCTTAGTGTACACACACACACACATATATACACACAGACATAAATTTTACTTAAAAAAAAAAAAAAGATTCCATTACCTTGGTTTCCTGTAAAACTAGATGCCTAAGCTTATTCTGGAATTCCCAGGTGGCGTTAGTGGTAAAGAACCTGCCTAACAAATCAGGAGATGTTAAGAGACGTGGGTTCCACCCCCAGGTCAGGAAGATCTCCTGGAGAATGGTATGGCAACCCACTCAAGAATTCTTGCCTTAAGAATCCGATGGGCAGAGGAACCTGGTGGGCTACAGTCCTGGGATCTCAAAGACTTGGACACAACTAAAGCGACTTAGCAACAAAAAGCAACAAGTTCATTTTAAAGTTATTTGGGATTCTATGATTTCATGATTGCCTCACTAATTTACAGGGAAAAACAAATCGGCATATATAATTTAAATCAGTTGCATAACTTGGAATAGATTACTCCTTATTTTGTGATTATGAAGGTTATTTTTCAGGGTAATATATGAAAAGTGCTTATCATAATGACTAGTCAGCAAAACATTCAATAAACAATTGTTCCTCTGATTGCATCATTATAGGGTAACTGAATATTTTTGTTAGCAAGGTAAAATCTACATACAATAAAATATATAGGTCTTGTATTCAACGTGATGACTTTTGAAAATAGTGTATAGCCATGGAATCACCAGCCGAACTTGGACATCAAATTTTCTATCATTTCTGGAAATTCCTTTTGCTTCTATCCCAGCAATCAAACCTCCACTTAAGGCAATCACTATTCTAATTTGCCTTTTTAACTCTGAATTCTTCAAGATTTTCTTTATTTGTCAGCCTATTGATTAGCACATGCCTAGATTTTTAATTCTTTCCATTTAACTTCTACAGAATTTGGTGATTTTTGGTTAGTGTGGAGATTTTTGTGTTTTTTATCAGATGTGGGAAATAATTGCACACTACTTAAAAAAACACTTGCTACATTATTTCTGTCTTCATTCTAGAACTCCTGTGTTATAAAGCATGATCATTGACTATATATTGATTTTTGTTAGTTTTTAGTCTCTGTTCCTCAGAATAAGTATTTTTTATTTATCTATCATCAAGTTTGCTGACCCTTTCTCCTTCATCTACAATTTCCTGTTAGTTCCATCAATATTCTTCTAATTTATATATTAATAATTTCACTTTTAGAACTTTTTTGACTGTTTATGATTTACATTTACCAGCTGAAATTCCTTTGTTCATTCATCATGGCACTTTTTTTTTCTTTATTAAACGTGTATAAATTCTAAAGTTGGTGTGTACTAACACTGAATAAAAATGGAAATGAGGAGAAAAATAAAAAATGAAAATGTAAATTAAAAACTCAAACTGAGATATACTTTCTTGACAATACTAATTCACAATCTACCATTTGTAATTTTAGAAAGTATGCAGTTTAAAGGAGAATAGCATTACTAAGCACTGTTAATTAAACTTGAACGTAACAGTATGTTATGGTAAGGACAGATGTTTTGGTGAAGTATGGTAAGGGCAGATCTATGGTAGTGTTTTCTGTCATAAAAGGATCTCTTTCTTCACTGACATAAGATTAAGACCAAATATAACATGGAAAAACCTAGTATCTCCTTTCCCATGGTTATAGTTTATGTTCTCAAAAAGGCCCAGTTCTTAGAGATGTTCTATTTTGAATACCAAAACATTTTAGGAGAAAATTACAGGACAAAATCATTCTCACTCTAACATACACATCTCAGTTTCTAAACACGTTAATGCAAGATAAAAGGAAAAATAAAGAAAAATGTCTTTTGCATTGTATATCACCACAAAGAATTTCTGCTAAAGTTACTTTTTGTTGTAAATATTAATATAAGAGTTGGTTTAACAGATATTTCTAGATCATAATTTAGTCTAACTACAAGGGAAATAAGTAAAATGCATCAATTTTAAATGGGCAGTCTCATTTTTTACCTATTTTCTATACTCAGCACAAATAAAGTTTTCCTGTAAATATAAACAATACAGATACCATGTTGCAAAATTCAGCATAAGCTCATGCATCTTAAATTCAGCTTTCAAAAAGTTTTCTCCATTTCATAAAACAGGCACCTAAGTTTGAAAGTGCTGTTACACTCAAGAAACTGAGTATAACAACTTACTCCATAGAACCTTCATTGCTAGAGTTATTCAGAAGCATGAGAGAATCATAATTATATAACTATTTACTCATGTACTAGTAAAATGAATTATTTAAATATCCAGCTTGTATACTCTGTATCAACATTTGTTCTTTTTACCTCTGTCTAATTGAAGTTGGAAATTCGAAATAATATGAAGTACAACTATACTATTCATACTATATTTAAATATTGTCTCTAATCAGTTGCTCAAACTGGGAGAAAAAAAATTCACAAATGGGAATGAACCTGCCCTTTAGGAATCCAAAAGCAAAGCAAAAAAAAAAAAAAAAAAAAGACTGAAGATAACTGAAGAAATATACAGAAGCTGAAGAATCTCCTGAGGCCCTATGTAAGCAATCACTTAGCAAATGAAAAGTAACCTGGAACTTCCCTGGTGGTCCAGGGGCTATGACTCCACCTCGCATTGGTTCAATCACTGCTCAGGAAACTAGATACACAAGCTGTAACTAAGAGTTCATGTGCTGCATTTAAGATCCTGCATGCCACAACTAAGACTCGGGACAAATGAATAAGTATTTTTTTTAAAAAAAAGAAAAAAAAAAAAGAGAGAAAAGTAACCCACCCAGATAAATTTCAGAAACTCCTATCACACAGCTTTACATGGCTCCTTAAACTTATCAGGGTCAGCTTCATGGATATGTGACTTACGCTGTGGCCCAAGCCCTGCATTCAAAGGTCCTGCACTTGGTTTAATACTCTGCTTTCCTCAATAAATTAAACTCTTAACCATCTAGCCTTTGAATTGTGTTTTGTAAATGAAGTCTGTTCAGACAGTGAAGCAAGAGCATATGCAGAGCACTGTATGTATAATACGTGTGTCAGCTACAGAATGGTAACTGTAGTTCCTTTTCCTCTCCATTCTTTCTTACTGCTACTGCTAAGTCACTTCAGTGTGTCTGACTCTGTGCGACCCCATAGACGGCAGCCCACCAGGCTCCCCCGTCCCTGGGATTCTCCAGGCAAGAACACTGGAGTGGGTTGCCATTTCCCTCTCCAATGCATGAAAGTGAAAAGTGAAAGTGAAGTCGCTCAGTCCTGTCCGACTCTTAGTGACCCCATGAACTACAGCCTACCAGGCTCCTCTGTCCATGGGATTTTCCAGGCAAGAGTACTGGAGTGGGGTGCCATTGCCTTCTCTATTCTTTCTTACTCATCAATATACTGAAGGTTGGATGCATTGGCATTATGCACATGAATCAAGAAATATAAACAGGTGAGTTAATGTATGGAGCATTTTTAAGGTTCTGAGAAGAAAACAATACATGTGCATGTATGAGTGACGGAATACAAATTTTGTAATTTGGTTATTACCCGTAATAAGTGAAATGCTTTTATATTACCATTTAAAATTGCTATGGCATATCATCACCCTATTTATTTAACTTCTATGCAGAGAACATCAAACAAAATGTTGGGCTGGATGAATCACAAGCTGGAAATAAGATTGTCAGGAGAAATATCAACCACCTCAGAGATGCAGATGATACCACTCCAATGGCAGAAAATGAAGAGGCCCCAAAGGGCCTCTTGATGAAGATCGAAAGAGGAGAGTAAAAAAGCTGCTTTAAAACTCAACATTTAAAAAACTAAGATCATGGCATCTGGTCCCATCACTTCATGACAAATAGAAGGAGAAAAAGTGGAAGCATTGAGAGATTTTATTTTCTTGGGCTCCAAAATCACTGTGGATGGTGACTAGATCCGTGAATTTAAAATTTGCCTGATCCTTAGAAGGGAAGCTATGACAAACCTAGACAGTGTATTAAAAAGCAGAGACATCACTTTGCTGACAAAGGGCTGTAAAGTCAAAGCTATGTTTTTTCCAGTTGTCATGTACTGTTGTGAGAGTTGGACCATAAAGAAGGTTGTGTGCATGCTAAATCATTTTAGTCATGTTCGACTCTTTGCGACCCTTTGGACTGTAGCCCACCAGGCTCCACTGTCCATGAGATTCTCTAGGCAAGACTATTAGAGTGGGCTGTCATGCCCTCCTGCAGAGGATCTTCCCAACTGAGGGATCAGACCTGTGTCTCATATGTTTCCTGCTTTGGCTGGAGGGTTCTTTACCACTAATGCCAGCTGGGAAGCCCTGTCTCTGTTATTGGATATTGGATACTTTTATTGGATACTTTTTCTTACATTTCTTTTAATACCCCTCCTACTGGATTCCCTGGTTATTTTTCTTTCTGTCTTTTAATATTCCATAATGCCATCAGTGTTACTGTTTTAAAACGCAAATTCAAAGAATTAACTCCTTAGCTCCAGTGGCTCTATGTTGCCTGCAGAATGAAGTCTGCACACCATACAAGGTTTCTCACTAGCCTGGCCTTCCTTCTATGTTCAAGCTCGTATTAGAGTTTGCCTCTTTCCTCAAATCCCCCGAGTTCCAGCAATAACAAGTTGGATTAGCCATAGTTTCTTATGTGTCCTTTCTGATTTGCCTTTCCCCCATCCCCTACCCTCTGCCCTTAATATTCTGACATTCTTGATTTTCCTTTATGAAACTGGTTACATGATATGAGCAGAGGCTACATAGAATAGTGAAGAGAATAGGGACTAAATTATGATTACCCAGGTCATCTTGCATTCACTATTTGTAGGACACTGATTAAATCACTTAACCTCTGATCTACAGTAGGAAGAGACATGCTGATGGCCAACCTATGATTCCCTCTATCCTTGTGGAGCTGTAGGAGGGAATATTTGAGCTCCATTGAATTGTCTTGGAAACCTATTTCCCTTCAAACAAGCCAATGATATTTACTATTGGGAAGATTTGACGAGTCTTTGGGAAAAATTTATAATAGACTATACTTGGTCTATCTTGAGTATCTTTTGACAATAAGCTTGGAATTTATGGATTGATGGGACATGACTGCATGGAGAATGAAAATTATTCATGAAGATCTTTACTATCCATATGACAACTAGAATACATCGCTGAGAAGCTTTGAAAACTTATAATACAAAACTCACTTTAAGAAAACTGTTCAACAAGCACAGTAAAATGATCTTTCCTTGGTTACACCTAAACCAAAAGTGTCCCAAAGGGGGATAAAGGGACAGTTAGGAAACTGCATCTTCAGATTTGGCACCTCTGGAAAGGAATGCTTCGTGTCTGTCTGTTTCTTGTTTGTATCCTTTGAATTATTAGTAAAGTGTGTTTGGGGGCTGGGTATAAGAAGCTGCGATGCTATGTTGACAATCCAACAATTTGATGTAAACACTGGCTTATTTTCTTTAAGGCCTGTGAGTCTAACATATAATGCATTCTTCAGCAAGCACAGGGAGGATGAAGATAAAGAGGATAAGCTGTTATCACGATATTTTTCCCATGTGATTTGAGGAAACCAGTGTAGTCCTTAGAGAACTAACTAAATGGAAAGACAGAAATTACAAAGCAAACAGAAAGTCAGCACACATACCATTTCTTGGTCATTATTAGCAGCTCTATTAACATCATCTAAAGGAGAAAATGTAGACTTTGAAAGATTTTGAAAAAGAAACTGTCTTTTTCTGATTACTATAAACACTTAATGTGTTCCCTTGTTCACTTAGAAGACTATATTTATGAGCTAAGTAATCCTATTATGACCATGATTTCTGCAGTCTATTTATGACTATTAAAGTTGCTATGTCAGTTGACTGTGAAAACTGATAAGCATCTTTACTATTGTGATTATGTAACTATTACTCACTTAATGCCACTGTATCATCATTGGTCAACAGAAAAATAATGGAATTCTATATCACCAAAATTACCTCTTAATAGAAAAACCTGTGATCACTTTCTAAAATTCAGATGCATATCAGAATTATCTTGGGATTTTTTTTGAAAAATAAAAATGCCCAGGTACAGCTGTTTCTTATTTAGAGCTCCAGATGCACATTTTTAAACATGTGCAGCCATGTTTAAAAATATCTGGACTATATGATGATCTTTTACTTTTATCTAGTTTGTTTCACCTTTTCTATTTTATATTCAGTGTTCCCATTTCATTTAGTGTATGATTCCCAATTGCTCCAACATTTTTTTGATGCTTTCTCAAGCCTCTATCAAGCATAGAAAACCTTTTGTGTGTGTGTGTGTGTATATATATAATATGTATAATATATTTATTTTATAACATTTATGCATTTTTGCCTAACCAAAAAAATTATGACATTTTGATTTCACTTGTTTGATTTAATATGAATAGAATGCTACATTTCTGATTAAAAATAGATATGCAATAAGCAACAAAGGTTTACTCTATAGCACAGGTAATTATAGTTAATATCTTATAATAATGTATAATAGAAAATTATTTAAAAATAATAAATTGCAATCCCTATCAAGCTACCAACAGTATTTTTCACAGAGCTAGAACAAATAATTTCACAATTTGTATGGAAATACAAAAAACCTCGAATAGCCAAAGCAATCTTGAGAAAGAAGAACAGAACTGGAGGAATCAACCTGCCTGACTTCAGGCTCTACTACAAAGCCACAGTCATCAAGACAGTATGGTACTTGCACAAAGACAGAAATATAGATCAATGGAACAAAATAGAAAGCCCAGAGATAAACCCACGCACCTACGGACACCTTATCTTTGACAAAGGAAGCAAGAATATACAATGCAGAAAAGACAATCTCTTTAACAAGTGGTGCTGGGAAAACTGGTCAACCACTTGTAAAAGAATGAAACTAGAACACTTTCTAACACCATACACAAAAATAAACTCAAAATGGATTAAAGAACTAAACGTAAGACCAGAAACTATAAAACTCTTAGAGGAGAACATAGGCAAAACACTCTCCAACATAAATCATAGCAGGATCCTCTATGACCAACCTCCCAGAATATCGGAAATAAAAGCAAAAATAAACAAATGTGATCTAATTAAAATTAAAAGCTTCTGCACAAAAAAAAGAAACTATAAGCAAGGTGAAAAGACAGCCTTCAGAATAGGAGAAAATAATAGCAAATGAAGCAACTGACAAACAAGTAATCTCAAAAATATACAAGCAACTCCTGCAGCTCAATTCCAGAAGGATAAACGACCCAATCAAAAAATTTGCCAAAGAACTAAATAGACATTTCTCCAAAGAAGATATACAGATGGCCAACAAACACATGAAAAGATGCTCAACATCACTCATTATCAGAGAAATGCAAATCAAAACCACTATGAGGTACCATTTCACACCAGTTAGAATGGCTGCGATCCAAAAGTCTACAAGCAATAAATGCTGGAGAGGATGTGAAGAAAAGGGAACCCTCTACACTGTTGGTGGGAATGCAAACTAGTACAGCCACTATGGAGAACAGTGTGGAGATTCCTTAAAAAACTGGAAATAGAACTGCCTTATTACCCAGCAATCCCACTGCTGGGCATACACACCGAGGAAACCAGAATTGAAAGAGACACGTGTACCCCAATGTTCATCGCAGCACTGTTTATAATAGCCAGGACATAGAAGCAACCTAGATGTCCATCAGCAGACAAATGGATAAGAAAGCTGTGGTACATATACACTATGGAATATTACTCAGCCATTAAAAAAATACATTTGAATCAGGTCTAATGAGGTGAATGAAACTGGAGCGTATTCTAGAGAGTGAAGTAAGCCAGAAAGAAAAACACCAATACAGTATACTAACGCATATATATGGAATTTAGAAAGATGGTAACGACAACCCTCTATGTGAGACAGCAAAAGAGACACTGATGTATAGAACAGTCTTATGGACTCTGTGGGAGAGGGAGAGGGGGATGATTTGGGAGAATGGCATTAAAACATGTATGAGATCAGATCAGATCAGTCGCTCAGTTGTGTCTGACTCTCCAAGACCCCATGAATCGCAGCACGCCAGGCCTCCCTGTCCATCACTAACTCCCAGAGTTCACTCAGACTCACGTCCATCGAGTCAGTGATGCCATCCAGCCATCTCATCCTCTGTCGTCCCCTTCTCCTCTTGCCCCCAATCCCTCCCAGCATCAGAGTCTTTTCCAATGAGTCAGCTCTTCGCATGAGGTGGCCAAAGTACTGGAGTTTCAGCTTTAGCATCAGTCCTTCCAAAGAAATCCCAGGGCTGATCTCCTTCAGAATGGACTGATTGGATCTCCTTGCAGTCCAAGGGCCTCTCAAGAGTCTTCTCCAACACCACAGTTCAAAAGCATCAATTCTTCGGCGCTCAGCTTTCTTCACAGTCCAACTCTCACATCCATACATAACCACTGGAAAAACCATAGCCTTGACTAGACGAACCTTTGTTGGCAAAGTAATGTCTCTGCTTTTGAAAATGCTCTCTAGGTTGGTCATAACTTTCTTTCCAAGGAGTAAACGCCTTTTAATTTCATGGCTGCAGTCACCATCTGCAGTGATTTTGGAGCCCAGAAAAATAAAGTCTGACACTGTTTCCACTGTTTCCCCATCTATTTCCCATGAAGTGATGGGACCAGATGCCATGATCTTCGTTTTCTGAACGTTGAGCTTTAAGCCAACTTTTTCACTCTCCACTTTCACTTTCATCAAGAGGCGTTTTAGTTCCTCTTCACTTTCTGCCATGAGGGTGGTGTCATCTGCATATCTGAGGTTATTGATATTTCTCCCGGCAATCTTGATTCCAGCTTGTGTTTCTTCCAGTCCATTGTTTCTCATGATCACCAGTCCAGGTTCGATGCAGGATATAGGAAGCTTGGGATAGTGCACTGGGATGACCCAGAGGGATGGTACATGGAGGGAGGTGGGAGGGGGGTGCAGGATGGGGAACACGTGTACATCCATGGCAGATGCATGTTGATGTATGGCAAAACCAATACAATATTGTAAAGTAAAAATAATAATAATAAATAAATTTTAAAAAAAGAAAAAAGAAAGAATAGTGAGTCAAATAAAGAGAAATCACACTAAAGTCCATATTTCCTTTAAGTTCAGTAAGTTATACTGAGTTAGGCCTCATTTTAGAATGTTGCAAATAAGATTAATAAAAGGTTGCTATTTGGCTGCTAAAAAAAATAAATAAATAAAAAATAAATTGTATATATACAACTGAATTGCACTGCTGTGCACCGCAACACTGTAAATCAACTATACTTCAATTACATATATATGTATGTACATGTGTATATATATATATATATATATATATATACACACACACATATATATATAAAGAAAAAGTAAAGTAGCTAGGGAAACTGCTAGGTAATCAAAGAACCAAGATACTATACAAAGAGTTGGGAAACTTTACAGAGAAATGTCAGTACAGACTGATTAATCCCAGCTAACATTCTCTGAATCAAACATCCAAGTGTCATATTCCTTATTTGAGAGTTTTCTACATGAAATATATTAGTTTGTTGATGCCCAATCTCCAAGTAGGTCCAAACTTCTGTGAGCAGACTCTTCTGGATGTTAAGATTGCTGCTGCTGCTGCTAAGTCACTTCAGTCGTGTCCGACTCTGTGCGACCCCATAGGTGGCAGCCCACCAGGCTCCCCCATCCCTGGGATTCTCCAGGCAAGAACACTGGAGTGGGTTGCCATTTCCTTCTCCAATGCATGAAAGTGAAAAGTGAAAGTGAAGTCGCTCAGTCGTGTCCGACTCATAGCGACCCCATGGACTGCAGCCCACCAGGCTCCTCTGTCCATGGGATTTTCCAGGCAAGACTACTGGAGTAGGGTGCCACTGCCTTCTTAGGTTAAGATTGCTAACTTGTTGCAATTAATATGGGTGAGAGTTTGGAGGACTGTTTTCTTACACACGTTTCCTGTCACATGATTCGTTTCCTTACATAATAGAGTTGTTAACAGAATTCAGTTTCTTGAAATTTTAGGACTAAAGTGACCTTTTTCTTGTTGGCTGTATAGCCTGAGGGTCATCCCCAGTTTCTAGACCCATTCATGTTTCTTGAGGTGGGCTGCTTTATTGCATCTTCAACAAAAGCAACCTTCAGAGTTAGAGCTGAGTTTGCCTCCTGTTGTGTTTCTGACATGGATCTCCTGCATTCCCAAAGGGTGATTTACTTCCTACTGGTGATTTTTCTTCCAGTTTAGACTACTGACTAGAGACAACATTTAAATACAATATTAATTATATATTCCTGCTTCATATTAGTTTGAATTTCCAAATGATTTCAGTTTTCCAGAAGCAAAAACAAATGTTGATTCTGAGTATGTCATCTGGATATTTAAAATAATTCATTTTAGTAGGACATGAGTAAATAGTTAAAAATTTTATCCTTTCTTGCTTTCTGAACAACTCTAGCAGTGAAGATTCTGTGAGCAAGTTTTTAGAATCAATTTCTTGATTGTAACAGCACTTTAAAATGTAAGTGCCTATTTTACTAAGAAAACTTTTTGAAAGTTGTGCACTAATTTAAGATTCATGAACTTATGCTGAATTTTGAAACATCACATTTGTCTACTTTTTATACTTACATGAAAATTTCATTTGTGCTGAGTATAGGAAATAGGTGAAAAAATGAGTCTGTCCATTTAAAATTGAAGCATTTTACTTATTTCCCTTGTAGTTAGACTAAATTTTCTCTGTCATTTTTCTCTTCCACATTTTCTTCGATTTAAAAGACTCATAATTAGATTGGGCTAATCAGGATAATCCAGGATAATCTTTCCATTTCCATGTTAGGTTCATTACCAATTTGAATTTCATTTGCCACTTTAATTCACTTTTTAAATGTAATTTGTACTAATTTCCACAGAATAGGGATAGCACATTTTTGGTGAGGGGCACTAACTTCCTTACCAAAATAGCTATCACAGGTATAGTTAAGACTTGATAATTTAAGATTCTGGAGGAAAGACTGTAAGAGATGATCTCTGTGTTCTAAAGAAGCAGTTAACCACTCCATTAGTAAACTGATCAGAGGGTACATATTTGACTCAAGAGCCCAACCTATTCTGTGTCTAATATGGTGCCTCCTGTGTGAGTAAGAACAGAATGAACCTAGCTTCCAAATAAATACATAAGTGAAAAGAATCATGTTTCCATTTACACCAGGTGCTCTCTTTTCTGCTTATGTTAGGATTTCATTCAAAATTATATGCTTTATTATGGTGTATCAATACTCCAAAATCACTATTGATGATGACTGTCACCAGGAAATTAAAAGACATTCGTTCCTTTGAAGAACAGCTATGAGACCTAGATAGTGTATTAAAAAGCAGAGACATCACTTTGCCAACAAAGGTCTGTCTAGTCAAAGCTATGGTTTTTCCAGTAGTCATGAACGGATGGGAGAGTTGGACCACAAGGAAGGCTGAGTGCTGAAGAATTGATGCTTTTGAATCATGACGCTGGAGAAGACTCCTGAGAGTCACTTGGACAAGCAAGAAGATCTGACCAGTTAATCCTAAAGGAAATTAACTCTGAATATTCACTGGAAGGACTGATGCTGAAGCTGAAGCTCTGATACTTTGGCCACCTGTGATACAAAGAGTAGACTCAAGGAAAAAACCCTGATGCTGGGAAAGACTCATGGCAGGAGGAGAAGGAGGCAGCAGAGGATGAGATGGTTGGATGACATCATTGACTCAATGGACTTGAGTTTGAGCAAACTCTGAGAGATAGTGAAGGATAGGGAAGCCTGGCATGCTGCAGTCCATGGAGTCACAAAGAGTTGGATATGACTTAGTGACTGAACAACAACAGTCAAAAAGCAATAAAAAGATGGATTTCCAAGAGGATTAAACAACAAAGGACCTGAATATGACTTTGCATAGTCTTGTTACTTTCTTAGAATGTGAGTATTGAATGATATTACCTAAGTAAATTAAGCTGAAAATGGTTAGAATTAATGCACACAATATTAAAGATACTCTAGGTAGACAATTTTTACATTCATATCCCACTGGTTGGACACATGGAGAAAGCAATGGCACCCCACTCCAGTACTCTTGCCTGGAAAATCCCATGGATGGAGGAGCCTGGTAGGCTGCAGTCCATGGAGTCTCTAAGAGTCGGATACGACTGAAGGACTTCACTTTCACTTTTCACTTTCACGCATTGGAGAAGGAAATGGCAACCCATTCCAGTGTTCTTGCCTGGAGAATTCCAGGGACAGGGGAGCCTGGTGGGCTGCCATCTATGGGGTCGCACAGAGTTGGACACGACTGAAGCGACTTGGCAGCAGCAACAGCAGGTTGGACACATACTTAATCAGAAAAAGTAAGGAACATAATTTACTGAGTACTGCTTTATGTATGCCACAGAAATATACCTGATGTAGATATTTTTCATGTTTTTATATAACATGTGATGTGCATTATTTTCTCTATTTATGATGAAGAAACTGAAACACTATGGCTAATGACTTGATCTAGGACATTTAGATTCTAAACAAATTCAATCAGATTAAGACTCCATTCCTGATTACAAAGTTTGTGCTCATTCTACTTCATGATGGACCTTTGTTGGCAAAGTAATGTCTCTGCTTTTTAATATGCTGTCTAGGTTGGACATAACTTTCCTTCCAAGGAGTAAGCGTCTTTTAATTTCATGTCTTCAGTCACCATCTGCAGTGATTTTGGAGCCCAGAAAAATAAAGTCAGCCACTATTTCCATTGTTTCCCCATCTATTTGCCATGAAGAGATGGGACTGGATGCCATGATCTTAGTTTTCTGAAAGTTAAGCTTTAAGCCAACTTTTTCACTCTCCTCTTTCACTTTCATTAAGAGGCTCTTTAGTTCTTCACTTTCTGCCATAAGGGTGGTGTCATCTGCACATCTGAGGTTATTGATATTTCTCCCGGCAATCTTGATTCCAGCTTGTGCTTCCTACAGCCCAGCATTTCTCATGATGTACTCTGCATATAAGTTAAATAAGTGGGGTGACGATATACATCCTTGACGTACTCTTTTTCCTATTTGGAAGCAGTCTGTTGTTCCATGTCCAGTTCTAACTGTTGTTTCCTGACCTGCATACAGATTTCTCAAGAGGCAGGTCAGGTGGTCTGGTATTCCCATCTCTTGAAGAATTTTCCACAGTTTCTTGTGATCCACACAGTCAAAGGCTTTGGCATAGTCAATAAAGCAGAAATAGATGTTTTTCTGGAAATCTCTTGCTTTTTTGATGATCTACCAGATGTTGGCAATTTGATCTGCCTTTTCCGTATGCATATAGTAATAATGCATTGCTATTATGACATAAAATGTATAATAATAATAATGTAATAACATGCTATTATAATATATAAATTTTATTATAACATAAAGTATTTTGTATATTGTAATATATATGTATATTATAATATAGTTGTTCCATATGTATGTCCTCAGTTCTACGAGGTAGGGTCCTACCTGGGAGGCATGTCAACATGAGACTGAAAAGCAACCAAGAAGAGAAGAAGCTTCACTCAAATACTGTATTATATTATGTAGATGTCAGCTGAAGAGGGAGTTGAGCAACACCACGTTTCCATAGGTATTAAATTCATCAAGAGTTTTCAGTACCAAGAAATAACTAGGAACTTGCATTCTAAGAGTGAAGATTTACATATGGAGGATACAGGAATCTACTTTGCAACTCAAGAATGCTGACATCACTCTAAAGCTTTGCTGTCTCTCAGCAGATTGGTTTAACCAATCTACACTAGTTTTTTCTATGCTATTAAAAGAAAATGAGCCTCTTGGGTCATTCAGATTTATAACTCTTCAAAAAGTATAGCTTGTTATAAATATGCATATTTATAATTTATATCATATCCCAAATCAAAATATGCATATTTGAATTGATGCTTGGTAGTACCAAATTATTCTTAATTATATAAAGTATTTCTTCTTCTACTATAATAATCTTCATTAAGCAAAAAATTAGAATAGGTATGTTAGATTAAAAAGAATTGGACAAGAAAAACAAAAGAATCTGGCTCAGGGGGGCAGGCAGTATATTTGACTTATGGCATGTTTGTAAACAGAAAGTGTTAGATCTCATGAATATGGCACATCAGAAAACAATCTAGATTTCTACTTTCTTTTTGTTATCTGTAATTTTCCTTATTTCTTTTCAAGCATTCAGGTTTGAATGTTTATTTTACTCTTCCAAAATCATTGTCATTACCAATATTTGTCTCTCTATTTACTTCATGTGAGAGTCTTGTGCATATTGCCACAAGTAATGAAATATTAAAAGTTTTAATTAAATAATCACCCCTAAATTAATCTATATATTTAATGCAATCTTGGTCAAATTATCAGTGGCTATTTTGTGGACACTGTCAACCTGATTCTTAAATTCATATCAGAACTTCCCTAGTGGTCACGTGGCTAAGACACCACACTCCCAAACAGAGAACTAGATCCCACAGGCCACAATTTAAAGATGTTCATGCCCCAACCTAGAGTGAAGATCCCACATCCCACATGCCACAACTAAGACCCAGCACAGCCAGATCAATCAATAAATACTTTAAAAAATTAAATAGCATTCATATGCAAAGAAAGTGATCCAAAACAGTTAAAGCAATAATCACAATGGTGAATAAATTCAGAAAATTTAGATTATCAAATATCAAGATTTTTTTTTAAAGTCACCATGATTAAGGCGGTGTGATTATTTTTGACTAAACAGCCACAATGAAGAAAATAGAAAATGTATTTTATAAATAATTTGTCAATAATTTTTTAAAAAGTGCGTTGTCAGTTAAGTTTCACTTGGGCCAAAATGAATATAATACAACATGTGATTTATGAGTTAAGTTTCATTTGGGGAAAAATGAATATTATAGCAGAGGACAGCCTGTCTAACAGCTCTGAGGAACTGCTCCGAAGAGGAAAGGGAGGAGGTCAGCACATACATGATTCTGGTGAAGGGGGATATAAACAGTCAAGCACGCATTTTGGAAGAAGACTGCTGCTAGCCACAAGGAGCAGATGCCTTTGTCAACAATTTGGTGTTTTTCTGATATGACAAGATGCAATAAACTGGGCTCATAAAATCTTCTCCTGAAAATGTCTAACCATCTGAAACCTGTTCTCTTAGTTTTTCCCAGGATTCAGAGTGCTTCATTTCTGATCTCCACCCTGAACTCCTTTCAGGCTGTGTTGAAGGTCAACGACTACAATGGCTAGCGGTTTCACTCTTGTAGAAACCAATGGTCACTGACAAGTTTTAGTTGGTGCTTCTGTTACATTCCAGGCACCACAGTTTCAAATTTAAAAAATAATCAATAAAGTTTCTTAAAAAAAAAATTAGAAGACTACCATCAGGCTCTTAATTTTCTTATACAAGTGAAATGAGGCAATAAATAACTACTGTGAACAGAAAATTAAAATGGAGCTGATATTGCTAGGAGAGCTCTCTAAATGGACCTGAGAGGACAGTGAGGTAGTGCAACAAATGTACTGCTCAGCCTGGATGGAAATTCAACTTTTGACTGCTTGGGGTTCTACAAATCATATTCAAGATATTTCTCAGAATCAAGAAACTAAGAAACTCAAGATATTTATCAGACCCTTACCCTAAAATAACTCCTGACAGCCTATGTGCTTATTGGAACCTTTGGAAATCCCGTGGACAGAGGAGCCAGGTGGGCTACAGTCCATGGGGTCACAAAGAGTCAGACACGTCTGAGGTGATTTAGCACCATAAAACAACTTGTGACAGACTATTCTGTAAGGATATATATTTATTTTGTGTCAGAGTATGACATTGTGACTTTTGCCTTTATAAGCTCCTGAATTGTTCCCTTCTCTGAAACACTCTTTCAGTTTTACCAGAAACTGTGTCTCAACATTGTAATTCTTAAGACCCCAAATAAGCTCTTTGTTCTCTGCAGGCTTGTTATTTATTATTGTTTTAGCACCAAAGGGGAAAAACAGGGTCCTATTAAAATTCAGAATTTTTCATCAAAAGATACAATGAAGAGAGTGAAAATAAGCCTCAATATGATAAATATATTTTCAATAGAATATCCAACAGAAGACCTATCCTAAAATATAAACAACTCTAAGTGATGAAAGAATATGACATAATTTCTATTTAATTCATGATGATGATTACCTCAATCTACCTCCCAATTACCTGCCCTAACTAGTAAAGGAGGTAGGGTTGAGTCTGCCTATTAAGAAGAACAGAGTAGAAGAACAGAGTAGATATTCACATAGTAGAAGACACCAGTAGCTAGATGAATACAGGAAAAGTAGACAAATAAGTATTTTATCAATAATTAACCATTCCATGGTGTCTCAGATGGTAAAGCGTCTGCCTGCAACACAGGAGACCTGGGTTCAATCCCTGGATTGGGAAGATCCCCTGGAGAAGGAAATGGCAACCCACTCCAGTACTATTGCTTGGAATTTTCCATGGATGGAGGAGCCTATTAGGCTACAGTTTATGGGGTCATAGAGTCGGACACAACTGAGCAACTTCACTTTCTCTTTTTATTTTCCAACCATTAATAAAGATAATTATTAGTAAATAAAATCATTTCAAACTGTGGTGCTGGAGAAGACTCTTGAGAGTCCCTTGGACAGCAAGGACATCAAACTAGTCAATCCTAAAAGGAATTAACCCTAAATACTCATTGGAAGGACTGGTACTGAAGCTGAAGCTCCAAAACTTTGGCCACCTGATATGAAGAGCCCACACATTGGAAAAGATCAAGGCAAAAGGCAAAGAGAGAGACAGAGGACAAGATGGTTGGATGGCATCACTGACTTAACGGACATGAGTTTGAGCAAACTCCAGGAGATAGTGAAGGACCGGGAAGCCTGGTGTGCTGCAGTTCATGGGTCACAAAGAGTTGGACACAACTGAGCGACTGAACAACAACAACAAAATCACTAGTAGCTTTAAGGCTATTACTTATTCTTACTCAAGTGCACTGAAGTGCATCTTCTAAGAATCAAAAGTTTGCATCATGTTAGTCACACAAGTAGTACTATTATCTGATTTCCTACCCTCACTTGTCTTGTGCTATCACATTGTCATACTTGATTTCTGATTAGAAAATATTGAATATTTATTAATAAATACACATGCATGACGTTTTTCTTAACCTAAATTTTAAAAATCGTCAATATGTGAACTGTTTTGAAATATTCTTCCCAGCCATCTCCATGTTTATTAAAACATAAGATTTAATGAGAAAATGCATATGGTGGACAAAAGGGATTAAATACCACAAGCAAATCAATACCTGTGTACATTTCCTGGTACTCTCCATTTTCTACTATCTTTTGCTCTCTGCTTCTTTAGGATTTTAGTACCTGATGATTTGATTCTTTCTTTCTCACTCTATTGGTACTTAGCAGATGCCAGCCCACACAACTGCCAACTGAGAACCTTATTACACTTTTGTGTTTATGCTCTTAAGATTATTTTCATCTTATCCCAAGGTCCAAACAACCATTTTATTTAGAAATGATTGTGTGAAAAGCCTTGCACTAGGTGCTATTGTAATGTACACTTAACTGAAACTAAACTTTTTTTTAAAATTTTATTTTATTTTTAAATTTTACAATATTGTATTAGTTTTGCCAAATATCGAAATGAATCCGCCACAGGTATACCCTCGTTCCCCATCCTGAACCCTCCTCTCTCCTCCCTCCCCTACCCTCCCTCTGGGTCATCCCAGTGCACCAGCCCCAAGCATCCAGTATCGTGCATCGAACCTGGACTGGCAACTCGTTTCTTACATGATATTATACATGTTTCAATGCCATTCTCCCAAATCTCCCCACCCTCTCCCTCTCCCACAGAGTCCATAAGACTGATCTATACATCGGTGTCTCTTTTGCTGTCTCGTACACAGGGTTATTGTTACCATCTTTCTAAATTCCATATATATGTGTTAGTATACTGTATTGGTGTTTTTCTTTCTGGCTTACTTCACTCTGTATAATAGGTTCCAGTTTTATCCATCTCATTAGAACTGATTCAAATGTATTCTTTTTAATGGCTGAGTAATACTCCATTGTGTATATGTGCCACTGCTTTCTTATCCATTCATCTGCTTATGGACATCTAGGTTGCTTCCATGTCCTGGCTATTATAAACAGTGCTGCGATGAACATTGGGGTACATGTGTCTCTTTCCCTTCTGGTTTCCTCAGTGTGTATGCCCAGCAGTGGGATTGCTGTATCATAAGGCAGTTCTATTTCCAGTTTTTTAAGGAATCTCCACACTGTTCTCCATAGTGGCTGTACTAGTTTGCATTCCCACCAACAGTGTAAGAGAGTTCCCTTTTCTCCATACCCTCTCCAGCATTTATTGCTTGTAGACTTTTGGATCGCTAAACTTTAAACTGAAACTTAACTAAACTAGTTCACAAGTTATACAAAGTACTGTTCATCAATTGTGGTTTGTTCTATTTCATGTTGAGCTTTTCGGCTGATTTCATTGATTTCATCCATTTTGAATATCATATTTATGTTTCACTTTTATTTTAGTGAAGAATAATCTTTTCAAATATAACTCCATGGTGACTTTTTTGTCTTCTTTCAGCTAGAAA
This sequence comes from Bos javanicus, assembly GCF_032452875.1. Taxonomy (NCBI): domain Eukaryota; kingdom Metazoa; phylum Chordata; class Mammalia; order Artiodactyla; family Bovidae; genus Bos; species Bos javanicus. The sequence continues at coordinate 14,119,792 of NC_083875.1, read as the reverse complement.
TGTGATTTTAGACTCAGCAAAATTCATTATCCTTTTCTTCAAATTTCCCTTTCACATACTTTTCAACAGGTCTTCAGGATTTGATTTATTCTCAATTTGGACACGACTGACATATGTCACTTATATAAGTTTTAGGTGCAAAATGTAATATTCAGTTACTTGTAATACTTTAAAATTATCACAATAACCAGTTATCATCTAATTTCAAATATTTTTTCATGTGATAACAACTTTTAAGATCTATTCTCTCGGCAACTTTCAAATACACAATATAGTATTATGAGCTATAATTGACAACTGTAAATTGCATCCCTGACAGTCACTGTACAGCTGGAAGTGTGTAGGTTTTAACTGTTTTCACCCATTTTGCCTACCCCAATGACTGCTTCTGGGGACCACCAATCTCTTCAGTATATCTATGAATTTCTGTGTGTGTGTTTTTTTATTCTACATGTAAGGGAACTTATACGGTTGTCTTTCTCTGATTTGTTTCAGTAAGCATACTGCCCTTGTCCATTCATGTTGTCACAAATGGCAAGATTTCCTTTTTTTATGGCTGAATAATACATCTACATCTATTTCATTGTGTATCTACACACATCCCCACACAGCATGTGTGTGTCGGTGTTTGTGTGTGTGTGTGTGTGTGCAGACTACACAGCGTGTGTAGGCTTCCATGGTGGCTCAGTGGTAAAGCATCTGCCTGCCAAGGCAGGAGATGCAAGAGACATGGGTTTGATCTCTGGGTCAGGAAGATCTCCTGGAGGAGGAAATGGCAAACCCACACCAGTATTCTTGCCTGAGAAATCCCACAGACAGAGGTGCCCAGCAGGCTGCAGTTGGACACTATTTAGCAACTGAGCATATATGCGTGTATAGATACATGATGGAATAGATGTAGATACAGATACATAACATTGTCTACATCCATATGTTCACGGATGAATACTCGGGTTGCTTCTGTGTGTTGGCTATTGGAAATAATGCCTTAGTGACCATGAGGCTGTAGCTATCTTTTACTTATAGGACACATTTCTAGGTTTGTCCTTAGCTTAGACCTACCATCCTATTTCTTTTGCTTTTTAGATAATATTATATTTACATAATATTAATATTAAATATTTTAAATGAATAAAAACATGTAATGTTTTTCTAGTTCATAAGAAGCATCTTACATGTTATGCTTCATTTAAAAATCTACCATGGTTACTCAAGTGGAAAAACCACCCACTATAAAATGCTTTAATTCTTCCTTAACAGTATTAAAATAATGTTTAGGGGAAAATATTCCTTTTATTTCCTTCCCTCTGTGAACAAACATTCCTTTTATTCTATTCCCTCTGTGGATTCTCATTCTCCTGACTAAATTTTATAGTTCTGTTTTGTAATAGCTGAGAAAAATAAGGAGCTTTAACATCCTCTTACTTCATAAATACAAAAATCCTTGCAAATATTATGACATTTTTATCTTAACACACATATATATATGACATGTATTTAAAATTAAGACTCAAAAGTCATTTAAGTTAATCTACAATATACTTTAATATTTAATATTATCTATAACATAATTTCATCTTAAAAGTTAGTTTAGTGATTGCATCTTAAAAATAATGAAAGTTTTCATTGTTTCATTTTGCTGCTAATCTATCTCTTCTCTTTCGCTCTGGCCAAACAGTCCAGGGATATGCTTCTTCTGTCACATATTTCTAGATTGTTTTGGCATTCCATTCCTTAAATTACAAACATTTATTTACCTGTGATTCTACACCTCTCTTCTCTGAGTCTCTTGAGGGTAAGAAAGGAATGTTAGTTGTGTTTTTATAATTCACACAGGCTTGCATATAATAAGTCTCCTGCTAAATTTTGATTAATGAATGAATGAATACATGAATGGGAACCAATTTCTGACATCTGCCCAGGGGTCTGCATTACATTTTTTATGTATTTTAAATTGAACTAGAATTGTTATAGGGGAATTAAGGAATTATCTTTTTGGAGTAGAGCCTACACAAAAGTGTACTAGATATTTAACATTTACAAAATATTAGGACCCTCCATGAATACTAAATTGATTACATGCCCCTTAATTCTACCAAGTGTATTCTTACTCAACTTTTCTATTTAAAATTATATTTTTTTTTTCAAACAGACATAACTAAGTCAGGCTGTTAGCACTTAAGACATGGTTATGCAGGATGGTGGGGGAAAGTAGCAGTGATGGGTTGGCATATAAAAGGCATGTTCTTGGATGCTACTAACATTCTCGGTGCAAGTTATATGCATATATATATTTACTTTGTAAAAACAATCATTGTCTTGTATATTCTTTCTTGGAGATTTTCTGATAGATATATTTTAATTAAAATTATTACAAAATATTTATTCCATTTAAAAATACAAAATTATTATTAATTTTTTAACTCTTCTTATACTGCTATAAGCAAAGGAGAAATGTTAAAGCAAAATAGAAAAGGAAAGATATAAGCATCTGAATGCAGAGTTCCAAAGAATATCAAGAAGAGATAAGAAAGTCCTCTTCAGCTATCAATGCAAAGATATAGAGGAAAACAACAGAATAGGAAAGACTAGAGATCTCTTCAAGAAAATTAGAGATACCAAGGGAACATCTCATGCAAAGATGGGCTCGAAAAAGGACAGAAATGGTACGGACCTAACAGAAACAGAAGATATTAAGAAGAGGTAGCAAGAATACACAGAAGAACTGTACAAAAAAGATCTTTACCACCAAAATAATCATGAAGGTGTGATCACTCACCTAGAGCCAGATATCCTGGAACGTGAAGTCAAGTGGGCCTTTGAAAGCATCACTACGAACAAAGCTAGTGGAGGTGATGGAATTCCAGTTGAGCTATTTCAAATCCTGAAAGGTGATGCTGTGAAAGTGCTGCACTCAATATGCCAGCAACTTTGGAAAACTCAGCAGTGGCCACAGGACTGGAAAAGGTCAGTTTTCATTCCAATCCCAAAGAAAGACAATGCCAAAGAATGCTCAAACTACCGCACAATTGCACTCATCTCACACGCTAGTAATGTTCAAAATTCTCCAAGCCAGGCTTCAGCAATATGTGAACTGTAAAATTCCAGATGTTCAAGCTGGTTTTAGAAAAGGCAGAGGAACCAGAGATCAAATTGCCAACATATGCTGGATCATGGAAAAAGAGAGAGTTCCAGAAAAACATCTACTTCTGATTTATTGACTATGCTAAAGCCTTTGACTGTGTGGATCACAATAAACTGTGGAAAATTCTGAAAGAGATGGGAATACCAGACCACCTGACTGGCCTCTTGAGAAACCTATATGCAGGTCAGGAAGCAACAGTTAGAACTGGACATGGAACAACAGACTGGTTCCAAATCGGGAAAGGAGTATGTCAAGGTGGTATACTGTCACCCTGCTTATTTAACTTCTATGCAGAGTACATCATGAGAAACGCTGGGCTGGGTGAAACACAAGCTGGAATCAAGATTGCCAGGAGAAATATCAATAACCTCAGAGATGCAGATGATACCACCCTTATGGCAGAAAGTGAAGAGGAACTAAAAAGCCTCTTGATGAAAGTGAAAGAGGAGAGTGAAAAAGTTGGCTTAAAATTCAACATTCAGAAAATGAAGATCATGGCATCTGGTCCCATCACTTCATGGGAAATAGACGGGGAAACAGTGGAAACAGTGTCAGACTTTATTTTCTTGGGCTCCAAAATCACTGCAGATGGTGATTGCAGCCATGAAATTAAAAGACACTTACTCCTTGGAAGGAAAGTTATGACCAACCTAGATAGCATATTCAAAAGCAGAGACATTACTTTGCCAACAAAGGTCCGTCTAGTCAAGGCTATGGTTTCTCCTGTGGTCATGTATGGATGTGAGAGTTGGACTGTGAAGAAGGCTGAGCACCAAAGAATTGATGCTTTTGAACTGTGGTCTGGAGAAGACTCTTGAGAGTCCCTTGGACTGCAGGGAGATCCAACCAGTCCATTCTAAAGGAGATCAGCCCTGGGATTTCTTTGGAAGGAATGATGCTAAAGCTGAAACTTCAATACTTTGGCCACCTCATGCGAAGAGTTGACACATTGGAAAAAACTCTGATGCTGGGAGGGATTGGGGGCAGGAGGACAAGGGGACGACAGAGAATGAGATGGCTGGATGGCATCACCACCTCGATTGATGTGAGTTTGAGTGATCTCTGGGGGATGGTAATGGACAGGGAGGCCTGTCATGCTGCCATTCATGGGGTCTCAAAGAGTCGGACAAGACTGAGCGACTGAACTGAACTGATAATGTTATCAGAACAAATTTTCTTACGTGGGGATTGAGTATAGTAAATCAACTGATTAAGAGCAATAACGACTCCAATTTCTACCATAGTAATTCACTTCTTCAAAACTGAGCGCTACTAAGATTATGGCTAATGGCCTTTCTTTTCTCAAATTCTTCATTTATACTTTCTGCTTTTCAATCCACAGTCAATATTGTCAAGTAATTTTAGTTCACCAAATCCATTTTTTGTTTTTACATTTTATTTTTTATAAGAACACTTACAATTTTCCTAAAGACCCACCCTCTTAACAAATCTTCAAGGGTATAATGCATTATTGTTGGCTATGGTTATAATGTAGATCAGATCTCTAGAGTTTACTCATCTTAAGCAAATTTTTGCAGCTGCTATGGAACGCAGTGTTAAAGTTCCTCAAAAAATCAAAAATAGGACTATCATATGATCTAGCAATTCCACTTACAGTTGTTCATCCAAAGGAGCTGAAATAGCAGTTTCAAAAGACATAAGTACTGCCAAGTTCACCCCATCACTATTCACAATAGCTAAGACGGAAAAGCAGTCTAAATGTCCACTTGCTGAAACGGATACAGAAAATGTGCTATACGTATACAATGCGATACTTCTCAGCCTTACAAAAGAAGGAAATTCTACACTATGACCAACAAAAATGAAATTTGAGAACATTATTCTAAGTGAAATATGCCAGTCATAGAAAGATGAGTTTTGTATAATTCAAATTTTACCTAAAATAGTCAAAATCATAGAATCGGAGTAGAATGGTGTTTGCCAGAGCCTGGGAGAAACAGGAAATTGGAGCTCCTAAAAAAATCATAGCATTTTTTAATATTGTATATTTTATTTTTTAATCTTTTTAAAATTAGTACTAGAATGAGTCAATGCGCTCCCAGTTGCTTTCTTTTAAGAAACAATCTAATTTCAGTTTTCATGGTGTTTTCATCATCATATCTGTAAATGCAAAAAAAAAAAAAATTCTAGTTCTTGTCCTATGCTTCTGTTATTTCAATAATAAATGCATCAACTTTACTAATTTTAACATGCTCATTTTGGCACCAAACAAGGATAATACAGACCTAGAGACTATCTCTTGTGAAATGAATGTTATTAACAAAGGATTCTTTGCATAACCACTAACACATAATTGAGAGTATAATTTTACCTATGAAAATTGCTTTCTACAACTTGTCATAGTTTTACACATTTACAGGATAATTACATCATTTCTCTCCAATGAAAAGGAAATTGTAAAAATGCAGAAATGAGTTCACTTTGGAAGTTATAATCATTTATAACAATTTAGTCCAAATTATATGGATGAATTTATGCATGAAAAGTTTTGTTATATGTGAATAAAATGCTTCTTTTGACAGTTCTGGGTGCAGGGATTGTCCACAAACATAACTTCAAACACATATGTGCACACGTTTATGAACACATATACATGCACAGATAAGCATAAACTGACAAAGAATACTTTTAATAGTCATTTATTTACATATTTTTAAATGATTTATTGTATTATATATTAGTTTACCCTAGCTATCCAAATCAACTTTGATGACTATGAATTTTCTTTACAGATTCAGTTCCTACCATCCCCTTCTTCAGAATAAATCATCTGCTTTTCTGTTTTGCTACTGCATTTCATTCAACCTCTACAATTGTGCACAAATGCAGTAATGTCATATCAAATAGAATTGTTGGGCTTATGTAACAGATTCTTCTTGACACAACTAACTCTGCTAAGAGATTATAAGCCTTACTCATATTTAAATACCTAGTTCTAGGGACAAAACTTGGCATACAATTGTTGTTCAACAAATATTTATTTACTTGATACAGGTTCACTCTAAAAAATATAGGGTGTAATGTTTATAAAATAGTAAATTTCCCAAGCTGATTCTATTAAAAGTTATACTGTACCTCTTCAATTATTATTTTTCAACATTGCTGCTGCTGCTGCTAAGTCGCTTCAGTTGTGTCTGACTCTGTGCGACCCCATAGACAGCAGCCCACCAGGCTCCCCTGTCCCTGGGATTCTCCAGGCAAGAACACTGGAGTGGGTTGCCATTTCCCTCTCCAATTCATGAAAGTGAAAAGTGAAAGTGAAGTCGCTCAGTCGTGTCCGACTCTTAGTGACCCCATGGACTGCAGCCCAACATTATGACCCATATAATTACATATGGGTGTCCCTGGTGACTCAGATGGTAAGGAATCCGTCTGCAATGCCGGAGACCTGGGTTCGATCCCTGGATCAGGAAGATCTCCTGAAGAAGGAAATGGCAACTGACTCCAGTACCCTTGCTGGGAAATCCCAGGGACAGAAGGAGCCTGGTGGGCTACAGCCCACGGGGTCATAAGGAGTCAGACACAGCTTAGTGTCTAAACAACAACATAAATACATATGCATTAAATTAGTAGAAACTTTAGGCAATCAGAAATATCCCAAGAATATAAGTGTATATATTACATGCCTAAATGTGGCATATGGTTTAATCAAATATGGAAATGGGGGCCACTGCTCTATTTTCAATTATCATATCAACACTGGGAATAGTTAAAATAATACAAAAGAAGAACTTACCCATCTAAAATTAATTTGCCAAGTAAGAGTCTAAGTGCTTATTATGGAAGAAGAAGGTTGTCCTTGTCTTTAAATATAAATAAGTAACTCACAGATTCACTAAATCATATTTTTCTATTCTTTTTTAAAATGAAAATAATATATGTTCATTGGTTAAAAAATGACATAGAAAAGAGTAAAGAATCAATTTAAACAATAAACTGTACCCCTATAACATAAAGACACCCATTCTAATATAAAAATGGCACATTTCATATTAAATAGTATCTGTGCATAGACATGTATGTGTGTATATTTCCTTGCATATGTGTGTGTCCTTGCATATTTCTGTTTATTCACAAAAAAGTGTTGATATGATGTGACAGATGTGGAATCTAAGGTTTTTGTAGTCTGCTCAACATTATTTATCACTATCAAGACGAAATGAGAGAGTAGCATGGCACCATATACATTACCATATGTAAAACAGGTAGTGGGAATTTGCTGTATGATGCAGGGAGCTAAACAAAGTACTCTGTGACAACCTAGAGGTGTGGGATAGGAAGGGGGGTGGCAAGAAGGTTCAAGGGGGAGGGGACATGTATATTTCTATAGCTGATTCATGTTGATGTATGGCAGAAACAAACACAATATTGTAAAGCAATTATCCTACAATTAGAAAAAAGAAAAATACTATTAAATATTAAATTAAAATATATAAAAATTCTGTCATCAATATATTTTAATACTTGCATTACAATCTATTGAGTAGGTGTCACAGTTTAATTACCTGTCTTCTTTAATCAGATATACAATTTAAAAATATTTGTGTCTATAAATTATTCTGCCAATGATCTTTGCATCAATCTATGCTGATATTTCTGAGATAATCTTTCATGTGCCTCAGATTTAAGGCCGATATCTACTTTTGTGATGCTCAACTTCAATGTTTTCATTCTATAGATCAAATCAACTACTTGACTGAGCATGTTTTTATGATATGTCAGAACTTCTATAATGAAATCCGAGTCTAAATATTTAAGAACATATTTTATTGATGTTTCATATATTGTTTGTTAGAGACTAAATGTAGCATAGGAGAAGGCAATGGCACCCCACTCCAGTGTTCTTGCCTGGAGAATCCCAGGGATGGGGGAGCCTGGTGGGCTGCTGTCTATGGGGTCGCACAGAGTTGGACATGACTGAAGTGACTTAGCATAGCAAATGTAGTATACAGAATGCTTTGCAGAGTTACACTTTGATATTCATTACCAAAACTAGATATGAGAATCAATATTAGATTTCTTTACCACTTCAAATAAGATACAGTTCATTAGAAGAAAATGTATTCATTTTTATTTCGTTAAAGCTTTATGTAAATATTATGAGTTACTCTAACAGTATAAGACAAAAAGTAAGTAACAAAATCAACATTAAATATATGAAAATAGGTCACATTATAGTGCTATGTGATACATATAATGTTAATTTTTTATTATTTATTTGTTTTATTGACTTTTATTAGATTTTAGAAGTTATTTCCAATGGCAGGAAATTGTAATAACAGAATCTTTAGATGAGATCTCCCCAGGATAAAATGACATGAAAGTACCCTAATTTTATAATTTCTTATTAGAGAAATTAAGTGCGTTCAAGATTTAAAGTCCAAACCTGGCAGATGATAAAACTAGTGAGCAAAAATTTTTGAGTGACTACTGTAACCTTCACTGCTTGAATAATAGAGTGATGGTTACACAGTTCAACTGTGTCTGCGCTAACTGCAATACAATTTATAATACAGATTACCTACTACTGTTCTCCAGCAAATATTTTTCAGAAGACATTATGTAACACAATTTATCTCGGAGGCTTGTCTTTCTCTACTGTGGGTTGAGTCCATCTATTCCTTTAAACATTCAGAAAATGTGAATAATAGAGTCCTGAGTAACTAATCACATCATATGAAAATACAATCATATTAAAAATGTATTTTTCTTCTAGCTGTAAAATTACCTCTGATGTTAAATTACTGGGAAGCAAGGCAAATAATATTGGTGCATTTGTACAGCTCTTCGACGTCATGGAAAATAAGCATTAAAATTAAACTCAAGCTGAACAGGACAGGTGACTGGAGTGGAGAGAGCATTTTGATGCAAATGGAAAGAGAAAGACTTCTTGCAATAATGAAAGAAGCAATGAACCTGAGCTGAGCATGGCTGTCTATGAGAATCTTGTCCCCACATATATAGTTCACAGCTCCTATCTCCTCTCAGACTCTGCCCAAATTCATTAGAAAGGTAATTGCAACTGTCTGTTCAAATACTGGAGAACAGCAATTGCCTTTCCCCCCCCTTTCCTTTATATTTCATTCACAGGTAATCTCTCTACTACCTCTGCTCATGATAAGGGAAGAGCAAACCTTGAATCCCTTGTAACCACTGAGCTATTCACTGCCAGAATGAAATCCAATCTCTGGTATTTAAAGTAGATTTAATGCTTTTAGGCACTATAATTCTTGGTAGGAGTTAGTGTATATTAATGTTAAAACTCTGTTAAAAGAGGATTACTCTTCTATCTGAGAAGCCAAATCAATGCAAGTCATTTTTAAATACTTTTGGCATTCCCATATTTAATTTTTTAACATGCACTATTGCAAAAATGTATTTCTACCTTAGAGGAAAGAGTGGATTCCTCACAGAGATTAGGTCTGTATCTTAACTGTCCATCATCACGACAAATGTAGTTTTTTTTACTAACTTTCCAGTGTAATTACCATCATTACTCTACTAAGTTATTTTTCAAGGAGCTAAACCCCATAATCTACTAAGCAGATTAAACTAATGTGTAAAGGCAATGGCACCCCATTCCAGTATTCTTGCCTGGAAAATCCCATGGACGGAGGAGCCTGGTAGGCTGCAGACCATGGGGTCGCGAAGAGTTGGAAACGACTGAGCGACTTCACTTTCACTTTTCCCTTTCATGCATTGGAGAAGGAAATGGCAACCCACTCCAGTGTTCTTGCCTGGAGAATCCCAGGGACAGGGAAGCCTGGTGGGCCGCCGTCTATGGGGTCACACAGAGTCAGACACGACTGAAGTGACTTAGCAGCAGCAGCAATCTAACATAAAGCCATGTCCCTTAATCTAAATTACAAATGATGCAATGGGATAAGCAATGGAGTTAAGAGTTTAGTTTTAGCTCTAACACATGTTGGTCAACAGGTTATCATCTTTAAAAATGCAAATAACATACCATCAGTACAGTACTGTTTCAAGTAAATAAGGCATTTCCTTAAGTCAGACATATCGTGATTTCTTATTAAATTATATATACATACTTTTATAATCTTATAACCCTCTCTCAAACTTATCTTTCATATATTTTTGTTGTTTCTCCCCCAAAAGATCATACATATTTATGTGTAAGTTATATTTATGTTTATTTAAATTATTTTTCAAAGATTCTCCCAAATGTCACTGTGCACAGTCAAAAGGATTTTGGTCCTTATATATGTCTCCATAACTTATGACAAAGCATATAGAGAGAAATGCATTGATTTGACTTCTCAGATAGAAGAGCAATCACTGTTGAACAGAGTTTTAACATTAATATGTTGTTGTGAAATTGCTAAGTTGTGTCTGACACTTTGCAACCCCACGAACTGCAGCACGTGCCTGGTTTCCCTGTCCTTCACTATCTCCCTGAGTTTGCTCAAATTCATATCCATTGAGTCAGTGATAACATCCACCCATCTCATCCTCTGTCACCCCTTTTTCCTCTTTCCCTCAATCTTTCCCAGCATCTTTTTTCCATTAGATTATAATTTCTGATAGGCCTCTTTTTAATCATTTTATTCCCCAAAAGACTAAATGCAGATTATCTATCACTGTATCAAGTTCTATAATTTAAGTTGACATGAATTTAAATTCTGGCATAGCTAAAGTAATTAAATCTTTACTATTTATTTACATTTTCATGTAGAACTCAGAAGTAGCTTGCAAATTTCATGAGCACTGTTACTCATCTCCAATCAGTTTATACAGACTATGCTTTTTTGTTTCTTTCTGACCCATAATTATGTCAAATAGCAAAGAATAAACTAATTTGCAAAGCACCTGTTACAGTCATCTTTAAACATCAAATCCTATCATTTTGCTGTCTATAAAGTATAATTGCTTCCAGAAGCTTCATGATGTTAATTGTATGTCATTATTTATCAGGCTTCAATAGGAGACAAAAATATACTTAGAGATTCTCACAGTATTTATGGATATTATTGCTATCTTGAAATACCTGGATTATTTATTAAGACAGTTTGAAGCCCTAATTATTCAATGGAAGATAAAGAGTTTATAAACACTGATATTGGTATACAGCCTGTTTTTATGTACTATTACTGAAAGCTTTAATAAATGTATTCTGCTGTAAATACTCTGATATATAATCAATAAATTTCAATACATTTTGAAACCACAAAACAATATTGAACAATGCCATGTCTATAAATTACATTTTTCATTGATTCCTTTTTTTCAAGTAAATTTTACCTTTTGTAGGTGAGAAATGTGGTACTCAAAAACCCAATATCCCTTTCATTAATAATTCTTAGAAAAAATAGATATATAATATGCCTATTTATGTATGTCTCACCAAGTTTTCCCCATTTAATTTTCACATCTATGAAAGGTAAACTCTTCCTTATAAAGAATCAGAAAAGGGACTCTTCTACAATAAAACTTCAAAGTTACTTCTTACCGTATTTATAGCCTATTTACGGTTCGGTTCAGTTCAGGTCAGTTCAGTTGCTCAGTCGTGTCCGACTATTTGCGACCCCATGAATCGCAGCACGCCAGGCCTCCCTGTCCATCACCAACTCCAGGAGTTAGCTCAGACTCACGTCCATCGAATCAGTGATGTCATCCAGCCATCTCATTCTCTGTCGTCCCCTTCTCCTCCTGCCCCCAATCCCTCCCAGCATCAGAGTCTTTTCCAATGAGTCAACTCTTCGCATGAGGTGGCCAAAGTACTGGAGTTTCAGCTTTAGCATCATTCCTTCCAAAGAAATCCCAGGGCTGATCTCCTTTAGAATGGACTGGTTGGACATCCTTGCAGTCCAAGGGACTCTCAAGAGTATTCTCCAACACCACAGTTCAAAAGCATCAATTCTTCGGTGCTCAGCTTTCTTCACCGTCCAACTCTCACATCCATACATGACCACTGGAAAAACCATAACCTTGACTAGACAGACCTTTGTTGGTAAAGTAATGTCTCTGCTTTTGAATATGCTATCTAGGTTGGTCATAACTTTTCTTCCAAGGAGTAAGCGTCTTTTAATTTCATGGCTGCAGTCACCATCTGCAGTGATTTTGGAGCCCCAAAAAATGAAGTCTGCCACTGTTTCCACAGTTTCCCCATATATTTCCCATGAAGTGATGGGACCAGATACCATGATCTTTGTTTTCTGAATGTTGAGCTTTAAGCCAACTTTTTCACTCTCCTCTTTCACCTTCATCGAGAGGCTTTTTAGTTCCTCTCCACTTTCTGCCATAAGGGTGGTGTCATCTGCATTTCTGAGGTTATTGATATTTCTCCTGGCAATCTTGATTCCAGATTGTGCTTCTTCCAGCCCAGCATTTCTCATGATGTACTCTGCATATAAGTTAAATCAGCATGGTGACAATATACAGCCTTGACGTACTCCTTTTCCTATTTGGAACCAGTCTGTTGTTCCATGTCCAGTTCTTACTGTTGCTTCCTGACCAGAATACAAATTTCTCAAGAGGCAGGTCAGGTGGTTTGGTATTCCCATCTCTTTCAGAATTTTACACAGTTTATTGTGATCCACACAGTTAAAGGTTTTGGCATAGTCAATAAATCAGAAATAGATGTTTTTCTGGAACTCTCTTGCTTTTTCCATGATCCAGCGGATGTTGGCAATTTGATCTAATTTTACAGTTAGGTACATTAAATGGAAATTAATTTTGATATGTACCTCAGTAAATTATAAGGATTCACATTTTATAAAAACTACAACTATATAAGTAACTTTTCACATAATTCCTTGGTTTTCTCTTCTGTATTTTTTGCCTGCATGATTATCATCTATTTCTGCTTTATTGACTATGCCAAAGCCTTTGACTGTGTGGATCACAAGAAACTGTGGAAAATTCTGAAAGAGATGGGAATACCAGACCACCTGATCTGCCTCTTGGAAATCTGTATGCAGGTCAGGAAGCAACAGTTAGAACTGGACATGGAACAACAGACTGGTTCCAAATAGGAAAAGGAGTACATCAAGGCTGTATATTGTCAACCTGTCTATTTAACTTACATGCAGTGAGTACATCATGAGAAATGCTGGACTGGAAGAAACACAAACTGGAATCAAGATTGCCAGGAGAAATATCAATAACCTCAGATATGCAGATGACACCACCCTTATGGCAGAAAGTGAAGAGGAACTCAAAAGCCTCTTGATGAAAGTGAAAGAGGAGAGTGAAAAAGTTGGCTTAAAGCTCAACATTCAGAAAACGAAGATCATGGCATCCGGTCCCACCACTTCATGGGAAATAGATGGAGAAACAGTGGAAACAGTGTCAGACTTTATTTTTATGGGCTCCAAAATCACTGCAGATGGTGACTGCAGCCATGAAATTAAAAGACGCTTACATCTTGGAAGGAAAGTTATGACCAACCTAGATAGCATATTCAAAAGCAGAGACATCGTCTAGTCAAGGCTATGGTTTTTCCTGTGGTCATGTATGGATGTGAGAGTTGGACTGTGAAGAAGGCTGAGCACCAAAGAATTGATGCTTTTGGACTGTGGTGTTGGAGAATACTCTTGAGAGTCCCTTGGACTGCAAGGAGATCCAACCAGTCCATTCTGAAGGAGATCAGCCCTGGGATTTCTTTGGAAGGAATGATGCTAAAGCTGAAACTCCAGTACTTTGGCCACCTCATGCGAAGAGTTGACTCATTGGAAAAGACTCTGATGCTGGGAGGGATTGGGGGCAGGAGGAAAAGGGGACGACAGAGGATGAGATGGCTGGATGGCATCACTGACTCGATGGACGTGAGTCTGAGTGAACTCCGGGAGATGATGATGGACAGGGAGGCCTGGTGTGCTACGATTCATGGGGTCGCAAAGAGTCGGACACGACTGAGCGACTGATCTGATCTGATGATTATCATAGGTAAATTAGTAGTCCATTAAATTCCTCAAAAATCAGATTTCTTAATTAAATAAAGAAGATAATTAAAGGTGCTATTTATTTGGGTGCAGTATGGACTTATCCAAATTATTAACTATATAGAATAGTTTCATGCTTGAGATATCCAAAGCTACAGTTGTGGTTTAGTCTATAAGTTATGTTCTACTCTTGAGACCCCATATATTCTACCCCATCAGGCACCTCTGTCCATGGGATTTCCAAGACAGGAATACTGGAGTTGGTTGCCATTTCCTTCTCAGAAGATCTTCCCAAACCAGGGATCAAACTTGGGTCTTGTGCACTGCAGGTAGTCTCCTGCATTGCAGGCAGATTTTTTGCTGACTAAGCCACCAGGGGAGCCCATCCAACTATTATAAGTTACAATTCATAGGAGTCATGGTTCCTTTAGCTTGTACATACATTCAAAAGAATAAATATATTCATCATTTTTATAATGAACACATAATGGACACAGGAAATCATTAAGAAAATCTATGATAGTAATTAAGGCTTTGAAAACTCACCTCCTACAATGTCTTACTACCATCTTTCCCAAAGCCTTTCTTCTTCTGGTCAAATACAGTCTGTTCTCTTAGCCGTCTAATATGAGTTGAGACCTATCAAAGTCTGGGTCAGAGTTTTATAACAAATATACCAGGACTGTCCAGTCAAGTACATTCCATGTCTGTGGTTATGGACATGTTCTACATATGCTCTTTCCATTGTGTCAGTTTCAGATATGACAACTATGATTGAAATACTTAATTAAAAAAAAAAACTTGTTTAATTTAACAGCTATATTCAAATATCTGCATGTGGCTAGTTGCTACTGCTCTTGAAAACTTAGAAGTAGAGTTCTTAAAGGATCTTTCCTAAAATCAAACACAATATCACAGACGCGATGTGAACAGTACTTTTTCTAGAAAGGATTTGTTCCCACTTCCCATGGTGTTCTCTAGGCTATTACTATCACCTTAACTATAACTTGGTCAAGCTGTAGCATAAACCTAGCTGTGGATATGCTAGATCTGCTAAGAGAGAAAAGGGACTGTAGCCCAAAGGAGCTATTAAATGCTGGCAGTGTATACTTGATGGAAAATCACCAATTCACAAAGAAAGCAGAAAAGTGGAATAAACAAAATAAGGGAAATTAAAAACAACCAAAAAACAATGAACATAATATAAGCATTAGTAAGTTAATGGCACCCCACTCCAGTACTCTTGCCTGGAAAATCCCACGGACAGAGGAGCCTGGTGGGTTGCAGTCCATGGGGTCGCTAAGAGTCAGACACCACTGAGCGACTTCACTTTCACTTTTCACTCTCATGCATTGGAGAAGGAAATGACAACCCACTCCAATGTTCTTGCCCGGAGAATCCCAGGGACGGGGCAGCCTGGTGGGCTGCCGTCTATGCGGTCGCATAGAGTCGGACATGACTGAAGCAACTTAGCAGCAGCAGCAGTAAGTTCATATCTATACTATTTATTTAATGTTAGTGAATTGGGTTATCCAATCAAATGGCAAAGAGTGGCTAGATGGATTAAAACAAGCAAACAAAGAAACGAACAAACAAGATCCAACTACATGCTGCCTAAAGAAACTCATATCAGCTTTAAGAACACATAGTTTCAAAGTTAAGACATGGAAACAGATACTCTATGCAAGTAGGAACCAAAAGAAAGCAATAGTAGTTAAACTCACATCAGACAAGAGTCTTTAAGCCAAAAATTTTAGCAGGAGATTAAGAAGTTTATTACACAAAGTATTCAATTCATCAAGAAGATATGACAATCAGGAATATATACCCATGTAACTGATACACTCAGTGTTACACTCACAAGCAGTATGAGGAAAATACTAACAGATCTAAATAGATAAATAGACCATGATACAATATAGTAGGGGACTTCAAATAGTGTACTTTCAAAAATGACAGATCATCTAAACAGAAAGTCAATAAGGAAATGCTGGACTTGAACTGCATTTTAGACCATACAGATCTATAGATCATTTCATCCAACAGCAGCAGAACACACTGTACTCAGGAACACATGGACACATCATATGGTGGATTAAAAAAAAAAAATCAGTATATTCAAGAAGACTGAAATCATACCAAATACCTTTTTTTTATTAATTACAGGGGGAAAGCTAAAAAGTCTTAAATATGTGACAATTAAACAAAGCACTCATGACAATGGATATGTCAAAGAAGATATTAAAAGATATATCAAAAACATATCGGGACAAATGAAAATGGAAACAAAAAATCCTATGAGATGTAGCAAAAGCAGTTCTAAGTAGGAAATTTACAGCAACAAGTGTCTTAATTAAGGAAAAAGAATGATTACAAAAACTTAACATTATACCTCAATAAACTAGGCAAATAAATAAACTAGGCAATAAATAAGGCAATTCCAAATTTAGCCAAAAAAAAAAAAAAAAAGATAACAGCAGAAATAAAGGTAGTAGAGATCAAAAACAATATAAAAGATCAACAAAACTAAAAGTTGCTTTTTTGAGAATATAAACAAAACTGAGAAACCTTTAGCTGCACTAAAAAAAAAAAATCAAACAAAATTAGAAATGAAAGAGGAAGCATTATAACTGATACCACAAAAATACAATGGAAAATATTATGAAAAATTATACTCCAACAAATTAGATAACCTAGAATAAATGGTTACATTGCTGGAAATATACAATCTACAAAAACTGAATGATGAAGAAATGAAAAATCTAAATGAACGAATAATGAGTAAGGCAACTGAATCAGTGATCCAAACTCTCTCATCAAAGAAAACCCAAGGATCAGACAATTCCCTGGTGAATTCACCCAAACATTTTAAGAATTAACATCAAGATTTCTCGAACTCTTTCTTTGGAAATCACTAATCCAACTTTACAAGACCAGTATTGTCCTGATACTAAAAACAGGTAAGAACTCTATGGGAAAATGAACTATAAGTCAATATTACAGATGAATGTCTATGCAAAATTCCTCAAAAATATTAGCAAACCAAAAATAACAGGACATTAAAAAGAGCATATACCATAATAAAGTGGGATTTTTCTCTGGGAGGCAACAATGGTTCAACACAAGCAAATTTGATATATGTGATATACCACAATAAGAAAATGAAAAATAAAATTTATAAGCACTTTTCAATTAATGTAGAAAATGTATTTGAGAAAATCCAATATCTTTTCATGATGAAAACTGTCAACAAATTGAGTATAGAAGAAATGCACCCCAAGATAAAAAAGGCTGTAAGTGATAAGCCCATAGCTAACATCATATTCCAAATAGGAAAGGAGTATGTCAAGGCTGTATATTGTCATCCTGCTTACTTAACTTATATGCAGAGTACATCATGAGAAACGCTGGGCTGGATGAAGCACAAGCTGGAATCAAGATTGCCAGGAGAAATATCAATAACCTCAGATATGCAGATGACACCATCCTTATGGCAGAAAGTGAAGAGGAACTAAAAAGCCTCTTGATGAAAGTCAAAGAGGAGAGTGAAAAAGTTGGCTTAAAGCTGAACATTCAGAAAACAAAGATCATGGCATCTTGTCCCATCACTTTGCGGGAAATAGATGGGGAAACAGTGGAAACAGTGTCAGACTTTACTTTTGGGAGCTCCAAAATCACTGCAGATGGTGACTGCAGCCATGAAATTAAAAGATGCTTACTTCTTGGAAGGAAAGTTATGACCAACCTAGATAGCATATTGAAAAGCAGAGATATTACTTTGCCAACAATGGTCCTTCTAGGCAAGGCTACGGTTTTTCCAGTGGTCATGTATAGATGTGAGAGTTGGATGTGAAGAAAGCTGAGCACCAAAGAATTGATGCTTTTGAACTGTGGTGTTGGAGAAGACTCTTGAGAGTCCCTTGGACTGCAAGGAGATCCAACCAGTCCATCCTAAAGGAGATCAGTCTTGGGTGTTCATTGGAAGGACTGATGCTGAAGCTGAAACTCCAATACTTTGGCCTCATGCAAAGAGTTGACTCATTGGAAAAGACCCTGATGCTGGGACTGATTGAGGGCAGGAGGAGAAGGGGACGACAGAGGATGAGATCACTGGATGGCATCATGGACTCAATGGACATGAGTTTGAGTGAACTCTGGGAATTGGTGATGGACAGGGAGGCCTGGTGTGCTGTGATTCATGGGGTCACAAAGAGTCAGACACAACTGAGCGACTGAACTGAATTGAACTGAACTGAACACCATATTCAATAATGGAAAGCTGAAAGGTTTTCCTCCAAGATCAGGAACTAGATAAGGGTTTCCAATCCTACCACTAGTATTCAATACAGTACTGGAAGTTCCAGCTAGAGCAATTGAGACCAGAAAAATAAATAAATAAAAGGCATCCAAATCAGAAGAATATAAGCTAAATTCTGTTTGCAAATATCATCTTACATATATAAAACCCTACTGCTACTGCTGCTGCTGCTAAGGCACTTCAGTCGTGTTCGACTCTGTGCGACCCCATAGACGGAAGCTCACCAGGCTCCCCTGTCCCTGGGATTCTCCAGGCAAGAACACTGGAGTGGGTTGCCATTTCCTTCCCAAAGCGTGAAAGTGAAAAGTGAAAATGAAGTCACTCAGTCGTGTCCGACTCTTAGCGACCCCATGGACTGAAGCCTACCAGGCTCCTCCATCCATGGGACTTCCCAGGCAAGAATAGTGGAGTGGGGTGCCATTGCCTTCTCTGATAAAACCCTAAAGACACATCAAAAAGCTGTTGAAATTAATCTCTAAACTCAGTAATAGTTATAGGATATAAAATCAACATACAGAAATCAGTTGAGTTTCAATATAGAAAAAGGACATTTGTGAAAAAGAAATATAGAAAACAACTCATTCACAGTAGCATAAACAAGCAAAATACTTAGGGATATATTTAACCAAGAAGGTAAAGTTCTGTACACTGAACACTTTTATCAATGGCTGACTCATATTGAGGTTTGACAGAAAACAACAAAAAGTCTGTAAAGCAATTATCCTACAATAAAAAATAAATAAATTTAAAAAAGAAAATAAAGACAACAAATGAAAATACACTTTATGAACACGGATTAGAAGAATTAACATAATTAAAATATTCAAACTACCCAAAGTCATCTATAGATTCAATGCAATTCCTATTAAAACTCCTATGCTATGGTATTTTCCACAGGAATTGAAAACAAAGTATAAAATTTATATGGGATGACAAAAGACCCTGGACAACCAAAGAAATACTGAGAAAGGAAATAAAGCTGGAGGTATCACACTCCCTGATTTAAAACTGTATCACAAATCTACATAAATTAAAACTGTATGGAATTGGCAAAAAAATAGACACACAGATCAATAGATGAAAAAAAATTTCAAAGCTAAACTTGCACTTATACAGTCAATAAAAATTTGACCAAAGCCAATAATACTCAATGCAGAAATTACAGTCTCTTCAGTAAAGCAATCCACTCTCGTGTTCTTGCCTGGAGAATCCCAGGGACGGGGGAGCCTAGTGGGCTGCTGTCTATGGGGTTGCACAGAGTTGGACATGACTGAAGCAACTTAGCAGCAGCAGTAAATTGTGCTGGAAAAAACTAGATAATAATAGCAGTAAAATTAGGTTAGAACCCTATCTCACACCTCTCACAAAACAAATTAACTTGAAATAAATTAAAGACTTAAACATAAGAACTGAAACTGTAAAACTCCTATTGGAAACCAAGGCAAAAGCTCCTTGACACTGGTCTTAGCAAGAAATTATTTGGATGTAATACCAAAAGTGAAAGCATTGAAAGCTATTAACAAAATGTAAAGGTGACCTACAGAATGGAAGATGACATTTCCAAATCACATATATAAAAATGTGTTACTATCCAAGATATTAAAGGAACTCATACAATTCAATAGAGAAGAAGCAAATATTTTTTTTTAATGGACAGGGAAATCAAACATATTTTTCCAAAGATGGCATATAAATGGCTGATAATTACATGAACAGATATTCAAGATCACTAATCAATGGGGAGATGACATAAAAAAAAAAACACAATGAGAAACCACTTTACATCAGTTAGAATGACTACCATTAAAAAAAGCCAAGGGACAAGTGTTAGCAAGGATGTGGTGAAAAGGAAACCCTTGTGCACTGGTGGTGGGAATGTGAAATTGGTTCAAACACTATAGAAAAATAGCATAGCAGTTACTAAAAATAAACACAAAAATCCTACCATATAATACAGTAGTCCTACTTCTGTGTATTTATTTAAAGGAAATAAAATCATTATATCAGAAATAATGCACTCCCATGTTCAATGCAACAATTTACAATAGACAAGATATGGAAACAACCTAAGTGTCCATCTACAGATGAATAAAAAAGAATATACAAAATATATACACAGAGGAACATGATTCACTATGACAAGGGGAAAATCTTGCCAGTTGGGACAACTCGGATAGACCTAGGGGACACGATGCTAAGTGAAATAAGCCAGACAGAGGGCACATACTGTAAGTATGTATATTTGGAAAAAAAAAAAAAAAGGGACAAACAATAGAATCAGAAAGTAGTATGGAGGGTTGTTCCCATGAGTTTAAAGGCAAGGGAAATGAGATCTTTGTCAAAGGGTATAATTTTCAAGTTATAAAACACACAAGTTTTGGCGATCTAATATACATCATGGAGATTATAATACTACCCTACATACTTGGAAGTTTCTAAGAGGAGATTTTAAATGTTATTACCACACACACACACAAAACAGTAAATATATGATGGCAATATTAGCTAATGGTACTCTGGTAATCATTTCACAATATCAGACCAGTATGCTGTACATCATAAAACTTATAATAAAACATGTGAATTTTATCTCAATAAACTTGGACAAATATTAGTGTTACTTTGCTATGCTAATAATATAAAAACAGTAGAAACAACAATTACACCATAGCAATCTCCCTCAAATATGATATATTGAGATTTGATATTTGTAATACAATTCGCACAGTACCTTACTGATGGGATTAGAATATTTGGAGCACACACCCAGTACCCATTGCTTTACTGCCTTCACTTTTTTTGTTGTTGATATCCTATTAACTCACTCCAATAGACCATAGTTCTGTATCCTATAATGACTGTGCATCCTAAGAATAATGAAATATACCACATAAAGTGAGCATATGTATAAAAGCATGGGGAATTTTGTACCAAATTGACTATTTGTACATCTAATTATCTCTTTGGGCTTCCCTGGTGGCTTTAGAGGTTAAAGCATCCGCCTGGAATTCGGGAGACCCAGGTTCGATCCCTGGGTGGGGAAGATCCCCTGGAGAAGGGAAATGGCAACCCACTCCAGTGCTCTTGCCTGGAGAATCCCATGGAGGGAGGAGCCTGGTGGGCTAAGTCCATGGGTCACAGAGTCGGACACGACTGAGAGACTTCACTTTCACTTTTGTCTCTTTAAGAGAATATTCATGTCAGTATTTTTTTAATAAAAATACCAGGACCAAAAGATGCCCAAGGCCATGTTTCAAACAGGAAGATAAAAATAGTAATTGGTCCAGATGTCTGCTAAGAGATTTTTCTTTTCTTCTAGGACATAAACAAACCACCCATCAATAACTACACTGGCAAGGTGTAAACCTTTACCCCTCAGTCTTATTTTAGTAAAATTTGCAGAATTGATTTATCCTTACATTGTACCTACTATTAATACTACGTCAAAACAGCTTACTGGGCCTATTATTAACTGATTATTGTTAAGACAAAACTGAATAAACTAAGGATTTAATTTAGGCATTTTAAAATGACTATTCAAGAACTAAAGCCTATGACATTGCTTATGATTTTTATGTTGTGATACTACTGCATAAAATAATGGGAGATACAAATGTATTTATAACTGCTCTATTGGAAGACTGGGGTAGGGTTTATTTTCTTCACGTTATTCAATTAAAACACACACACACACACACACACGCACACACACACACTGCATCTGCTACATTCCACTATAGGACTCCAAAGGTAGTTTCAACAGTCTATTGAGCATATGTGCAGTCCCTGATCTTCTGGCATCTTATACTGTATATTTATTCATATGTTTCTGCTTTGCTGCTCAAAAAATTACTTTTATGCATTATGGTTCTGCATCATGACACACCACAAGTGGCCTTGGATAAGCATGGGTGAATCGCTGTATTGGCATGATCATAGAGATAAGTGTCTTCTATATTCAGGGTGAGAGATCCTAGCAAAACAATCATCGCACTGTGTTCTTAAACAGAGAAAGGAACATGATGATGGAATCTGAGCAGCAGCTGCCACGTTAATCCATGTCAGGTTTCCTATGGGAGGAAGAGTGGAAAGATGTCCCTATGCTTTTCTTTTTTTCCATATTCACATTTCAGCTCTATCACTTATTAGCTATATTCTTCTACAAATTAATACCCTTGAGTCTCAGTTTCTCAATAGCAGTACTCTACCACTCCTTTCAGATCATCATGTCTGACCAAAAATAATTAAGTACATTTTTAATGAGAGAGAAATTTCGATTAAAAAAAAAACAACAACAACAAACACCAAATACCTTATTTTTCTGTGCTAAAACTAGGGTGTTTTATTTACTGATTGGTAAAACCCCACAACACAATAGATGAGTAGAAGCTACATATTCATGATCATCAACCTACCTGCCTATAAATTCTATTGCACTTTTGTGGTCCCTGAATTATAAAATGCAGTGGCCACTACAATTAGCCACTCTCTTCAAATTTCCTTGTATCATCCTGATCCCCACATCGTATGTCTCGCTTACTGGCACTGCATTACTTAACATTGTGTTTCATACAGATTCCTGGAGTTGTGAGACAGAAACCCCTCAATCCCCAAACATGCAGGTGGGCCTACTTTGCAAAATATCCCACTTATTTAAACACAGAAGTGTTATTAACTAAAGGTTTGTAACCTTCATTAACTTTTCTATGTAACTTTTTCTTTCTTCCTCTCTTTATTGTGTTTCTATTCCTGATTTATTTTTTTGTTTTGATATTTAGTATTTCCCTTCTTCTACTTATTTTGCATGTAGTTTTATTTTTCTAATCCATTTATTTAACATGGCCTTATTGATCAGTGATTTATATATTTTCTTTAACACAGTCAGTTATAGAAAAATGTCCTTATTAGTACTAATTTAACGTGCATTCAATAACATTTTGGTATGTTGTGTGTGTATGTGTTTCCAATCATAAGGTATTTTCTCATTTCTGTTGTGACTTCCTCTTTGATTCACTGTTTTTTATATAACATATTTAATGTCCTGTTATATGTTATGTCCACATGGCTATAAATTTCCCTAATTTCCATCTGCTATTTTCTAATTTCCTTACACTAGATATGCAGGTCAGGAAGCAACAGTTAGAACTGGACATGGAACAACAGACTGGTTCCAAATAGGAAAAGGAGTACGTCAAGGCTGTATGTTGTCACTCCGCTTATTTAACTTCTATGCAGAGTACATCATGAGAAACGCTGGGCTGGGTGAAGCACAAGCTGGAATCAAGATTGCTGGGAGAAATATCAATAACCTCAGATATGCAGATGACACCACCCTTATGGCAGAAAGTGAAGAAGAACTAAAGAGCCTCTTGATGAAAGTGAAAGAGGAGAGTGAAAAAGTTGGCTTAAAGCTCAACATTCAGAAAACGAAGATCATGGCATCTGGTCCCATCACTTCATGGGAAATAGATGGGGAAACAGTGGAAACAGTGTTAGACTTTATTCTTTAGGGCTCCAAAATCACTGCAGATGGTGACTGCAGCCATGAAATTAAAAGACGCTTACTCCTTGGAAGGAAAGTTATGACCAACCTAGATAGCATATTAAAAAGCAGAGACATGACTTTGTCAACAAAGGTCCATCTAGTCAAGGCTATGATTTTTCCAGTAGTCATGTATGGATGTGACAGTTGGACTGTGAAGAAAGCTGAGAGCCGAAGAATTGATGCTTTTGAGCTGTGGTGTTGGAGAAGACTCTTGAGAGTCCCTTGGACTGCAAGGATGTCCAACCAGTCCATTCTAAAGGAGATCAGTCCTGGTTGTTTTTTGGAAGAAATGATGCTGAAGCTGAAACTCAAGTACTTTGGCCACCTCATGCGAAGGGTTGACTCATTGGAAAAGACTCTGATGCTGGGAGGGATTGGGGGCAGGAAGAAAGGGGATGAAAGAGGATGAGATGGCTGGATGGGATCACCGACTCGATGGGATGTGAGTTTGAGTGAACTCTGGGAGTTGTTGATGGATAGGGAGGCCTGGCGTTCTGCGATTCATGGGGTCACAAAGAGTTGGATATGACTGAGCGACTGAACTGAACTGAACTTACACTATGGTCTGAGAATATCTATTGTATGATTTTGATCTTATATTTATAAAATGTTTTATGACCTAACATACAGTCTTTCTTGAAGAAAGTTCCATATATATTTGAAAAAAATGCATACCCTGTACCTCGTGTGGAACATTCTATATGTGTCTATTAGGTCTAACTGTGTTATAGTGTTGTGTGCTCAGTTCTTCTAGTTTGCTGTTGATCTGCTTTTTCTGCTATTTGCTATCAAAGGTGGTTTATCATTCTCCTCAATTTTATATTTGTCTCAATTCTCAAATTTTGATTTATACGTTTTGGTACTTTGTTATTGTATGCATTTACAAAGTTTATTAATGTTATATTTTCTTGAGTGACACTTTCATCATTTCAAAATGTCTTCTAAGTATGCAGTAACAACTTTGTCTTAAAATTGCTTCTATTTAACTATTGTCACTACAGGTTTTTTGTTTTTGTTTTTTTTCCAATTACTGTTTGCATCCTAAAGGAAATCAAACCAGAATATTCACTGGAAGGACTGATAATGAAGCTGAAGCTCCAATACTTTGGCCACCTGATATGAAGAGTTGACTCATTGGCAAAGATCCTACTGCTGGGAAAGACTGAGGGGAGGAAGAGTAGGCAATGACAAAGGATGAGATGGTTAGATGGTCCATCACTAACTCAATGGACATGAGTCTGAGCAAACTCCAGGAGATAGTGAAGGACAGCAAAGCCTATAGAGTACTACAGTCCATAGGGTCATAAAGAGACAGACATGATTTGGTGACTGAACAACAACAATTTGCATCCTATAGGATCTTCCACTCTTTTACTTTCAAATAAATGTAGCAATTTTCACTTTCTTTCTTTCTGCTGTTTTTCCCTTTGTCTTCCTCTGAGACTTCACTGTGCCTAAGTTTACATGCTCACTGTTGCCCATGGGTCTCTGAAGCTCTGTTCTTCTCACTAGTGCTCTCTCAGTTTCTAAGACTGGATATTAGAAATTGACCTATCTTCAAGGTCACCCGTTGTGATCGCAAATCTGCTATTGACACCCTAGTACATTTTTAATATTAGTTTTTGTACTTTCCAACATGATAATTTCCAGTTGGCTCTACTTTATGACTTCTATATCTTTACCAATATTCTCTAATTAATGAGATAACCTTATACTTGTCAATTCTTCAGACTTTTTTACTTTAATTCTCTTAACATATTTAAAACAGCCAATTTCTGTTTTTTGTTTAGTAAAATATAATATTTGTGCTTCCTTCAGGACAGTTTCTAATGATTTTTTATTACCTATGTATGGGTCATGATCCCTTGTTTCTTTTATTTAATATAATTTTCATTTATTGAAATAAAGTGAAATTTTAAATAACATATAACAACTCTGGAACAAAGATTCTCCATCCCCCCCTCCTGGGATTTGTTGTTACGGCTGTTTACTTATTTAGGTGCTTTCCTGAATTAATAGCTTAAAGTCTATATTTGCCAGCCATAGCAACTGAAGTCTCAGCTTAGTTTAATGATCAGATAATAACTGGAGCAAGATTATCTTAAATGCCTCAAACAAATAATTCTAGCATTTGCTGAGGGACTCTGTGTGCAGTTTAGGGCATATCCTCAATGCTCAGACAGGAAGTTTATGGCTCTGGCTAGATTTAACTTTTTGCCTACATAGATACTTAAGATCAGCCAGAAAGGAGAGCTAAGGATGCCCTTAGCTTTTTCCTCAGCAAACACATACCTCTGGAGATACACAGTCTTACACACGCATGTGACCTTCTTAATTCCTAGGAATATGTTGAAACTTTTCCAAATCCCCTTTGGGTATCTCCTTCCATAGGTTTTATTTATTTATTTATTTATTTTCATTTTAAATAATCATCAGCTTTACATCATCCTCAAAAGTCAGCACCATCTCAGCCAGCTGCACTGGTAACCAGTTGCTACAAATTGTTTTTTTTAAACAAAACAAAACAAAACAAAACAAAAAAATGGAGGAAGGCTATTGTTATCTTTGCAACGTCTCTCAGTAAGGTCAAATAAAAAAGAGTCTGGTGAGTGGTGTTTTACAGAAAATCATTACACAGGTCTAGTAATGACCTCTTTGTGGATATAGGACTTTGGGGGAGCTCCAATTCTGTTGTGTTCCATCCACTGGCTTCTAAGCTCTGGGTTTTCATAGCCATTTCAGGCTGTGGGTGTTCAAGGCTATCCCAGAGCTGAGGGGACAGAAATTGGAACAAAAATATTTGCAATACCACTATTACAAAATTAAAAAGCTCACTATTCTTAGCTAGACTTAACCATTTTTTGAAGAAATGCCCCCAAGATTGTTCCACATTGTGGTTAATTTCCCAAGTACTGAAAAAGTTGATGATGACAATTTTTGCCAATACTTTCACTGTTGTTTTTTTTTTTGTAAAAAAAAGGATGTTTTCTGGAAGTCCTTCCACCATTCCCAGTGTAACATTCCCATCTCTCCTTTACATCTTTGAATATCTGTATTTTTAGTTTCATTTTCTTTGGAACATCAGTTTCACACTTTTTTTACATTTGTATTTTTCTACACTCATTATCTACCCTTGATTATTGTATAGGTTGCTCCTCTACCATTTAAAGTCTTGTAATTTCCTCTGTCCTTTCCACAATATTCTTAACTGTATTTAACATCATATGTGTTTTACTGTCCCCAGTTTATCATTCAGCCCTACTTAACATTTTAATTTTTATATAAATATTTCTATTTTCACCTTTACTTCTTTGAATCTCTATTTTCCTAAGAATCTCATTTCTGAGGCCATGTAACTCTTATTTGAAAAGAAAAATTAAGCCTAGCATTTCTCTCAAATTCTAGAGATGTTTTCCCTGAACTCTGCTCCTATTTCACTGAAAATCATAATGAGAAAAATATCTTTTCATCTTCCATTTGCGAGTGTTTATCCTGCCTTTTTTTCTTTGATATCATTACATAAGTCTTGAAAGTTCTTTTGTCAATACTATTCATCTTTTGAATGAGGGCAATTTTCCTCAAAACTATCATGATGAAGTGTGGGAGGATAAATCACAACTTCAGTTCACATTGTTATATCCAACAGCTTCTTGCCAAATCTTATTTCCTTTGCCTTAGGAGCACATCTTCACTCCATTTTTACTATTCAGTTATTTAATGTGCATAGAATGATACATGTCAACTTGATATCATCATATGGCCATTGCTGCCTTCTCTCTCCTTTATTCATTTTGAGAAAGCCTGAAAACCTGAGGAAGAGACTATGAAACATGGTACTACCTAGCTTCCCAGTAATATATTCATGTAGAACTCCCTGCATTGAGTCTTGTCCAAGCTCTTTGATCTATTTTAATCGCTGATCTTCAGATATATATTTGGTTGGCTAAAAATCTCCTTTGATTTTGAAATATTATATTTTGATGGTTAACATTTAATTGTATAATAATTGGCTTTACTGTTTAAGATCTGAAGCAGTATTTGTCCTATCTCAGTTTCTGTTTTATTTTGCTCCTTCTACTCCAGTATATGGCACAGATGAATAACACTGATTTTGGATGACAGCTACTTTTCTGTTAAAATATTAAAATTATTCCTTTCCTTTCTTCATCCCTCCCATTATTCCCCCCTCCTTAATTCCTCCTCTGCTATTAAAAAAAAAAACAAAAAAACTTTAAAGATGAGGCTCAGAGAAATTATACTAACATGAACTTATCTTTTTAAAAAGTCTCCCTTTTAAGAACTTATCTTTTAAGAAGTCTCTCTCAAGAGTTAAAATCTAACTATTGAGACTTTACTGCTAGTTTCATTATTTCCCATACTCTCACTTCTTAACACACATCAAACTCAACACCATCACACTGAAATACATGTACCTAAATCTGATTGCTTTCTATATAATTATAGCATATATATTCATTATTTCACCTGATGCTAACAAAGCTTGTTTTGTCTTTCCCTTGAAATGTTCTCTTTATTTGACTTCAAGAGATTAAAAGATTCTATTTCAATATGTCTTCTTTTCAGTTATTTCTTTATTTATTTTAATCTTATCATGTTTCGTTTACTTTTGGTTTTTTTAATGATTCATGTCTAGTTCTTCTTTTTCTCTTATTCTAAGTATAATACTTTCCTTAGCCAATTGAAACCACATCTATTTTTTGTAAACAAGCCTTTTATAGAATGACACAAGTCATAATATATATCCCCATTTCAAACTTCTTCTGAGTTCTCTATCTCTAATACCCTGAATGCTTACTTCTCTACAGGTACCTCAGTACAGTATTATCTATGCAAATTACAGTTGGTAATTAAATTGAAATAATTAATTTAGCTAAACTGTGTTTGCTATTTTCTAGTTTAACAACTTAGGCCAATGGCAGGGTGTTTAAGCCATAGAGTTGGCCAGAAAGTTCGAGAAACCTGAATGAAACTTTTAGCCAAAGCTATGAAACTGTAACGGAGAAGGCAATGGCACCCCACTACAGTACTCTTGCCTGGAAAATCACATGGACGGAGGAGCCTGGTAGGCTGCAGCCCATGGGCTCGCTAGGAGTTGGACACGACTGAATGACTTCACTTTCACTTTTCATTTTCATGCATTGGAGAAGGAAATGGCAACCCACTCCAGTGTTCTTGCCTGGAGAGTCCCAGGGACGGGGAGCCTGGTGGGCTGCCGTCTCTGAGGTTGCACAGAGTCGGACATGACTGAAGTGACTTAGCAGCAGCAGCAGCATGAGACTGTAGAAACAAAAATACTATGGAAAAAACCAGAGGTAGAGACAGAAAAAATTATATGAATTCTTGCATAAAGTATTCCTAGACGGTATATCAATCACTGATCAACTAGAAAGAAAAGCAATAGGATAGGTATTTTGTAAACATAAACTATATATAGATATATAGTGTGTGTTTGCAAGCGTGTGTGTGTGTGTGTGTGTGTGTGTGTGTGCAGATCTATATAGATGGATAGAGAGAGAGAAAGAGAAGCAGAGAGAGAGTGGGGAGAGGAGGCATTTCATTATGTTATAAAGCAAGTTGGCTAAACAAGTTCAATTCAAAGGTCAAGGGCAATCCAAAAAGGAGGGTAATCATAAGCAGCATGGAATTTACAGACAGTTATAAGCACAAGTGAAAGCTGCTGTCCATAGGTAAAAATTCTGTTTCTTTTCCTCTTCCTATCTCTCATGGGGAAATCTCAGCGATACTGTAAGGCCTTTTGACTTATTCAGGTCCAGCAAGATTAACCAGAATAATCTCCCTTAGTTAAACTGACGTCAATTATACCTGCAAAATACCTTCACGACAACAAGTATATTAATGTTTGATTGAATAATTAGAAACAGCCTAGCCAACCTGGCATAAGAAACATCATCACAGAGGTGGTAAAAAATAATATATATATATATATATATATATATATATATAATTTCAGTTATGAAAAATTCTGTTAAAAAAACTATGAGAATCTTTTTAAAAAGTAAAAGTAAATGTTTTCAATAAGCCACTAAACTATTTATCATAGAAGAGTTTTCTAATAGCTTCAAAATCTAACAAATTTATACTATGAAAAACCCAGGTTTTGCTTTATATTTAAATAAGTTTTGTGATATGCCTCCTTCATTGCCTTCTCAATCTTTTGGATATATTTTGTCTTAAAGAAATTTCAAATTTAGTTTGATATGTCATTAATTTTGAAATTGAAATGGTCTCAGAGGTTTTTTTTCTTTAATCTGTTATAAATAATTTTAAACTCATGTGAAAAAAATCTATTACAATAGACAGTGTTTCAGCTATATTAGATAGAAAATTTTGTTTTCTATACTGCTATGTTCTCATGCGAAGAGTTGACTCATTGGAAAAGACTCTGATGCTGGGAGGGATTGGGGGCAGGAGGAGAAAGGGACGACAGAGGATGAGATGGCCGGATGGCATAGCCAACTCGATGGACTTGAGTTTGAGTGAACTCCAGGAATTGGTGATGGACAGGGAGGCCTGGCGTGCTGTAATTCATGGGGTTGCAAAGAGTCGGACACAACTGAGTGACTGAACTGAACTGAACTGATGTTCTATTGCGTGAAAAAGTGAAAGTGAAACTTGCTCAGTCATATCCGACTCTTTGTGACCTCATGGACTATATCATCCATGGAATTCTCCAGGCCAGAACACTGGAGTGGGTAGCCTTTCCCTTCTCCAGGGTATTTTCCCTTTTCAGGAATCAAACCCAGGTCTCCATTGCAGGCAAATTCTTTACCAGCTGAGCCATAAGGGAAGCCCAAGTATACTGGAGTGGCTTTCCATTCCCTTTGCCAGGGGATCTTCCCAACACAGGAATCAAACTGGGGTTTCCTGCATCGCAGAGAGATTCTTTACCAACTGAGCTATCTACTAGATACTAAAAACTAAAATATGTTTGTATTCACTTTTTCTTTTTTGAATCATTCTATCCCATGGACAGAGGAGCCTAGTGGGCTGCAGTCCATGGGGTCACTGAGGGTTGGACACAACTGAACTACTTCACTTTCACTTTTCACTTTCATGCATTGGCAACCCACTCCAGTGTTCTTGCCTGGAGAATCCCAGGAGTGGGGGAGCCTGGTGGGCTGCTATCTATGGGGTCACACAGAGTTGGACACGACTGAAGCAACTTAGCAGCAGTAGCATAGGCATGGATGTTGTTGTTTAGTGGCTAAGTCATGTCTGACTCTCTGTGAACCCATGGACTATAGCCTGCCAGATTCTTACATCCCCGGGATTACCCAGGTAAGAATGCTGAGCTGGGTTACCATTTCCTTTCTGACCCAGGGACACAACCTGTGGCTCCTGCATTGGCAGGCAGATTCTGCATCCCTGAGCTACCAGGAAAGTCCTTGTTGTTTTAATTGTTGGATATGTGTATGGGAATAATACAAGAAATAATTATAAGAATATAATTACTGGAATAATTACAAGAAATAATCCCCAGTAAATCAAACTGTAGAAAGAAATCAATAAAAATTTAAAATACTTTTAAATATTTAATTTTGAAACAATTTAAAATATTTAATTTTAAAATGAGCTGTGGAAGAGTTTTATAAGTTTTATTGAACTGTTAACTGCAACTTAAGATTTTATTGAAATCAAAAGAATGTTTGGAAATATTTAATAATCAAAGAAAATAAGTTGATGGTAATTAAGTTCATATTTCTGACTACTATCACACTGTTTATGAGAAGTTAAATTTGAATCTACAAGGAAAAGAAAATCTAATTAGTGAACAAGCTAGAAAAGTATAACAGTAAAACTTTTTATAATAAAAATCAAGAATAAAGCCCTTATACATTATTAAACTGCAGAAATATTCATTGTAATAAAGAAAATAATGAAAATTGGCTATATGTCTAACAACAAAAAAAATGGAGAATGCTTTGTTGATATTCATACATTTAGATTTGTTTTTAATTCATATATTATTATTTTTAATGTTGTTAATATTGAGTTGAAACAAGAGTTGGGGAATTAACTTAGATATAATTTTGAAATAGGTCTGATTTTGCTTCAAAGTTTAATCTACTGTTCAAAAAATGAAAATCTACTTTTTATGAAAGTGAACGAAAATTTCAAAGAAGAATGATGCTGCATACTTAATTCAGTCACTGAAAAATTCATGTCTGAAACAACTTGAGTATGTGAATCAATTTTTTCAAATGTAAATATTATGACATCTAAATACAGAACCAATATTTCTATTGAATGTCTATGTTGTGTTCAGGCATGTCTGACTCTTTGCAGTCCCACTGACTGTGGCCTATCAGGCTCCTCTGTCCATGGAATTTTCCAGGCAAGAATACTGGAGCAGGTTGCCATTTCCTTTTCCAGAGGATCTTCCCAACCCAGGGACAGAACATGCATCTCTTTGTCTCCTGCATTGCAGGTGGATTCTTTACCATTAGTGCCACCTGAGAAGCCCAACTGAATGTCTAGTATTCAAAGTAAATGGGTTGTAAATATAAAAAACTCATTACAAAGATTTTCCCCAGCATCAGGGACTTTTCCAATGAGTTGTCTATTTTGCATCAGATGACTAAAATACTGGGGCTTCAGCTTCAGCATCAGTCCTTCCAGTCAATATTGAGAGGTGATTTCCCTTAAGATGGACTGGTTTCATTTCCTTGATGTCCAAGGGACATTCAGGAGTCTTCTCTAGCACCACAGTTGGAAGGCATCCATTCTTTGGCACTCTGCCTTCTTTAAAGTCCAGCTCTCACAACCCCATGGGACCACTGGGAAGACAATATCCTTGACTATACAGACCTTTGCTGGCAGAATAATGCCTGTGCTTTTCAACACACTGTCTAAGTTTGTCATAGCTTTCCTACCAAGAAGCGATCATCTGATTTCATGGCTGCAGTCACCAACTGTAGTGATGTCAGAGCCCAAGAAGAGGAAATCTGTCACTATTTTCCCCTTTTCTCCTTCTATTTGCCATGGAATAATGGGGCCGGATGCCATGATCTTAGTTGTTGTTGTTTTTTTTTTTTTTAATAGTTAGTCTTAGCTGGCTCTTTCACTCTTCTCCTTCACCCTCATTAAGAAGCTCTTTAGTTCCTCTTCACTAATGGAACACTATTCAGCCATAAAAAATAATGAATATGAGTCTGTTCTAGTGTGGTGGATGAACCTAGAGTGAGTTATACTGGGTGAAGTAGATCAGAAAGAGAAAAACAAATATTGTATATCAATGCATATATATGGAATCTAGAAAAAATGGTATCGATGAACATATTTGCAGGGAAGGTATAGAGACCCAGACATAGAGAACTGACACAGTGGGGGAAGGAGAGATGGAATGAATGGATAGAGTAGCATAGACATGCATGTTATAAACTACCATGTGTAAAATAAATAGCTAGTGAGAAGTTGCTATAGTACACAGGGAGCCCAGCCAGGCACTCTGAGATTATCTAGTGAGGTTGGATGGGGGAAGCTCAGGAGAGAGGCTCAAGAGGGAGGAGAGCCTCCCTCTTGCACATATATGTACATATGTGTACAATTATGACTGATTTGTGTTGTTTTATGGCAGAAACTATCACAACACTGTGAAGCAATTTTCCTCCAATTAAAAAATAAGCCAAAGATAATGAAATTACCAATAAAAATATAGTGGAAAAAACCTTGACAAAGTTAAATACTATACTAGAAAATCTTCACTGAGTGGAAAGGGAAGGAGTTAAGGAAGAACTGGGGCTTCTCTGGTGACTCAGACAGTAAATAAACTATTTATCATCCCTGGGTCGGGACGATTCCTTGAAGAAGGGAATAGCTACTCACTCCCATATTCATGGAGGGCTTCATGGACAGAGGAGTCTGGCAATCTACAGTCCCTGAGCTCACAAAGAGTTGGACATGACTAAGCAACTAACATTTAAGGAAGAACAGAAAGGGATAAACATTAGGCATTTGTAAAATGGCAGACATAACTCTAACATCAATAAGATTATTGAATGTGAATGGTTTAAAGAGTGCAGGCAAACTGTAGAATTTGTCAGAGAGGATTAAAAACAAGACATATCTCTATGTTGTCTATTGGAGACAGACTTCAAATGCAACACTACAAATTGGCTGAAATTAAAAGAATGGGAAAAGAGATAACATGCAAACAGCAAACATATGGACACTAAAGTCGTTATGCTAATATATGACAAAACAGACTTTAAAACCAAAAATGCTATTAGAGATTAGGGATTCATTTCTAAATGATATGATAATATATCTAAAAGATTATAAATATACATTTTCCTAACAACAACTCAGAATGTAAAAAGCAAAAACTTGTATCACTGAGGGAGAAATAATTCAACTCAGTCATAATATCAGAGACTCCAATACTTCTCTTTAAATAATGGATATAAAAACAATTAGACATTAAAATAGAAAACAGAAGACTTTAAGAACATCATAAAAACAACTGGACCTAACAACCAACCACAGAATATTATACGTGACAACAGCAGGCTACACATTCTTCTTAAGATCACAGAGCATATTGTATATAACAAGTGATATATTATTTCAATTAAATTTCAATTGAAATGATGCAAGTTTGTTTTCTGAACATTATTAAGTGAAATTAGAAATAAGTAACAGTAGAAAAATTGGAATTTTCAAATATGTGGAAATTAAAAAAAAAAACTTATTCTAAATAATGAATAGGTTAAAGATTAATTCATAACAAATTAAAAATACATTCAGATGAAAACCTTAATATATAATATGCACAAATTTATCAGATTCACCTAAGACAGTGCTTTGTGGCCCTGATTGCTTATATTAAAAAAAAAAAAAAAACAAGCAAACAAAAAAAAAACCAAACCAAGTCAATAACCTAACTTTGTAAGTTAAGAAATTAGAAAAAAAAAAAAACTAAACTAAATTTAAAGCAATAAAAGGGAAGTAATTATAAATACTAAAGTGAAAATGAAGCAAACTGAGGATAGAAAAACACTAGGGAAAATCAAGGAAATAAAAATTGATCATTTGTAATATCAACAAGAGTGACATAATTTTAGCTAGACTGATCATGGAAAAGAGAGAGGAAAAAAATACTCAAGTGACTGAAACAATAGAAATTATTATTGACCTTTCAGAAATAAAAATGATTATATGAAACTATTTTGAGTAATCATATGCCAAAAAATTAAATAACTTGAATGAAACAGGTGTTGTTGTTCAGCCACCAAGTTCTTTCTGATTCTTTATGACCCCATGGACTGCAGCACGCCAGGGCTTCAAGAGGTGGAGGTAGAACTATGGACATTTTTAAAGGATATATCCTGAAATCTGTATGCTAACCTTCTGCCTATCTATTTTACCAAGCTAATTGCAGGACCTGAAATACTGTAATGAGTCTGAAGAATTGAGTCTTTTATTGGGCAGCAAATTTGGGAGGCTATCAACACCCTAGGCCCTAGATAATAACTGGTGTTCCTTTAGTAAGAACATAGCAACTTACAAAGAGTGAATAGACTGTAAAGAGAAAACATAACACAGAGAAAAGTAAAACTCATACTAAAGATATAAGCAGATTTGAAAGAAAGAAAAGCTCAGAGACATTATCAGAAAGCTACAGTCAGACTAATTAGACTATTGAGTATGAACACTAATAATTAATCAAAATTCTAATGCTAAAATAGAATTAGACATAATAATTCAGAAATTCTGAAATTAAAGATAGATAAATTTCAATCACCTGACTGGATGATGACTGCTTTGATCCCTTCTGTCTCAGAAAACATTTTTAGTTATTAAACAAATATGATCATAAATGTGTAGGTATTTACAGCCTACTCCAAAGAAGTGCTTAGCATTACAAGCAAGGAAAAATAATTTAACCTATCTCTATCTATCTATCTATCTATCTATGTACTTACATACCTTCCTACTTATATGAAATTAAGGACATTTAATGTTTGGAATATGGTGAACTGCAGTCATATTTTGGCCTATTTGGAATATAAAGGACAAAGAAAGAACCCCAAATTTGATACCTGTAAAATATCTTATCCTGTCTTTCCTACACACATTCAGCAAGCTAAATAGTATCTCTGTTACCCCGCACTGCCCACATATTCTAGAAGCCACAAATATAGAGCAATAAAGCCTGAACATTTATAGTGTAAATGATCAAATCGCTTTGCATCTATTAACTAATTGAACTTTAATCTATCAGGTTGAAACAAATATTATCTCTATTATGTAGCTGAGGCAACTGAAGAACAACAACAGAGTAAATTTCCTAAAATCATATAACCCCAGCTTGTAAATGATGGAGATAGGATCCAACTTTGTTCATCTGGCCCCAGGGCCTCCTCTCTCAAATACTATACAGTTTACCTGATCATCGGAAATCCAGAAAAATCAGGACTTCTGTTGTTGTTGCTGTTTTGAAAACCAAAATAATCATTTGAGGAAATAAGTGATCCAGAGCTTAAAATATTAAAGATAGATAAAAGATTAAAATATTTCTATGTAAGTGGCAACAAGGAAGTCATAGGTGAGATAATAAAGTTGGGTAATTGAGTATGTGAAGGAAGGTATTTTGATTTAAGTGAATCCTCCTGATAAAAAGAGGCCACAGGCAGAGAGACAGAGAAAGATAAACAGAAAGCTCAAGGGCATGAATAGGGTACTGATGGCTGACATTCTTATATTCATTGAAGAAGAGATGCAGAAATGACTAACAGATTAAAGCTTATCTTTGATCCCCACCAAGTGTATAGATCTTCTTGATGACTAAGCCCACTGATGAAGAGTGTTCTCTTGTTTATCACAAATCATTTAGCTGTGGATCTCAGAGACAACAGCTTCCTCCACGGAATTCTTTCAGTTCCCCGTGTGGCTCTACTTCTGCGATTGCATTTGCTGATTCTCTCAGAATCATAGGTTGTTGACACATTTCAACTTCAAATTCTACATGTACAGATCTTCCTACAGCTTTGAAGCTCTAATTCCCATAATAAATAATTTATTTCATAAGTCACAATAGAGTTTGCTACCATGATAAAATATTTATATACTAGGTATACCTCACAAGGCAAGTAAATACTATTTCAACATTGAGTGTGATGTAGGTGTTTTGTAGATATAACTTAAAAGACTAAGAATGCTTCCATATCTAGTGTGCCGTTCAGTTCAGTTCAGTGGCTCAGTCGCGTCCGACTCTTTGTGACACCATGAATCGTAGCACACCAGGCCTCCCTGTCCATCACCAACTCCCGGAGTCCACCCAGACTCACGTCCATCGAGTCAGTGATGCCATCCAGCCATCTCATCCTCTGTCGTCCCCTTCTCCTCTTGCCCCCAATCCTTCCCAGCATCAGAGTCTTTTCCAATGAGCCCACTCTTCGCATGAGGTGGCCAAAGTACTGGAGTTTCAGCTTTAGCATCATTCCTTCCAAAGAAATCCCTGGGCTGATCTCCTTCACAATGGACTGGTTGGATCTCCTTGCAGTCCAAGGGACTCTCAAGAGTCTTTTCCAACATCACAGTTCAAAAGCATCAATTCTTCAGCGCTCAGCCTTCTTCACAGTCCAACTCTCACATCCATGCATGACCACAGGAAAAACCATAGCCTTGACTAGACGAACCTTTGTTGGCAAAGTAATGTCTCTGCTTTTGAATATGCGATCTAGGTTGGTCATAACTTGCCTTCCAAGGAGTAAGCGTCTTTTAATTTCATGGCTGCAGTCACCATCTGCAGTGATTTTGGAGCCGAAGAAAATAAAGTCTGACACTGTTTCCACTGTTTCCCCATCTATTTCCCATGAAGTGATGGGACCAGATGCCATGATCTTCATTTTCTGAATGTTGAATTTTAAGCCAACATTTTCACTCTCCTCTTTCACTTTCATCAAGAGGCTTTTTAGTTCCTCTTCACTTTCTGCCATAAGGGTGGTGTCATCTGCATATCTGAGGTTACTGATATTTCTCCCAGCAATCTTGATTCCAGCTTATGCTTCTTCTAGTCCAGCGTTTCTCATGATGTACTCTGCATATAAGTTAAATCAGCAGGGTGACAATATACAGCCTTGACGTACTCCTTTTCCTGTTTGGAACCAGTCTGTTGTTCCATGTCTAGTTCTAACTGTTGCTTCCTGACCAGAATACAAATTTCTCAAGAGGCAGATCAGGTGGTCTGGTATTCCCATCTCTTTCAGAATTTTCCACAGTTTATTGTGAGCCACACAGTCAAAGGCTTTGGCATAGTTAATAAAGCAGAAATAGATGTTTTTCTGGAACTCTCTTGCTTTTTCCATGACCCAGCAGATGTTGGCAATTTGATCTCTGGTTTCTCTGCCTTTTCTAAAACCAGCCTGAACATCAGGAAGTTCACAGTTCATGTATTGCTGAAGCCTGGCTTGGAGAATTTTGAGCATTACTTTACTAGCATGTGAGATGAGTGGAATTGTGCAGTAGTTTGAACATTCTTTGGCATTGCCTTTCTTTGGGATTGGAATGAAAACTGATCTTTTCCAGTCCTGTGGCCACTGCTGAGTTTTCCAAAGTTGCTGGCATATTGAGTGCAGCACTTTCACAGCATCATCTTTCAGTTGAAATAGCTCAACTGGAATTCCATCACCTCCACTACCTTTGTTCATAGTGATGCTTTCTAAGGCCCACTTGACTTCACATTCCAGGATATCTGGTTTTAGGTCAGTGATCACACCATCATGATTATCTGGGTCGGGAAGATCTTTTTTGTACAGTTCTTCTGTGTATTCTTGCCACCTCTTCTTAATATCTTCTGCTTCTGTTAGGTCCATACCATTTCTGTCCTTTATCGAGCCCATCTTTGCATGAAATGTTCCCTTGGTATCTCTAATTTTCTTGAAGAGATCTCTAGTCTTTCCCATTCTGTTGTTTTCCTCTATTTCTTTGCATGGATTGCTGAGGAAGGCTTTCTTATCTCTTCTTGCCATTCTTTGGAACTCTGCATTCAGATGCTTATATTTTTCCTTCTCTCCTTTGCTTTTCACTTCTCTTCTTTTCACAGCTATTTGTAAGGCCTCCCCAGATAGCCATTTTGCTTTTCTGCATTTCTTTTCCATGGGGATGTTCTTGATCCCTGTCTCCTGTACAATGTCACGAACCTCATTCCATAGTTCATCAGGCACTCTATCTATCAGATCTAGGCCCTTAAATCTATTTCTCACTTCCACTGTATAATCATAAGGGATTTGATTTAGTTAATACTTGAATGGTCTAGTGATTTTCCCTACTTTCTTCAATTTAAGTCTGAATTTGGTAATAAGGAGTTCATGATTTGAGCCCCAGTCAGCTCCTGGTCTTGTTTTTGTTGACTGTATAGAGCTTCTCCATCTTTGGCTGCAAAGAACATAATCTGATTTCGGTGTTGACCATCTGGTGATGTCCATGTGTAGAGTCTTCTCTTGTGTTGTTGAAAGAGGGTGTTTGCTATGACCAGTGCATTTTCTTGGCAAAACTCTATTAGTCTTTGCCCTGCTTCATTCCGTATTCCAAGGCCAAATTTGCCAGACTAGTGTGCTGAGTGTCTTTTTAAAAAATGATAATTTAATCAAATGAATTTTATTCTTTTTTGAGATAACCATACATTTTCTATTCTGTTTTCTCTTTGTAATAGGTAATCACATTGTTTTGAATAATAAAGCTTGTATTCTTGGAATAAATCAGATATATTTATTATAACAATTCAATTTGCTAAAGTTTTGTTCATGAGACTTTGTATCTAAGTTCATGGGGTTTATTTTCCTTTAATGTTCCTATAAGTATAATATCCTCAGGTTAGTATCAGAGTTATACTGTTTTTAAATCTTAACTAATATTTGTATTATATCTTCATTTAATGTTTGTAGTTTTTATGAATGGGAGACTTTTAAACTAAAAATTCAACAGGTAAGAAATTACCCATACTTTTTATTTCTTCTTCTCAGTTTTGGTAAGCTAAAACTTACCAAAGTTTTATTACTCAAAGAAATAAATCTATTTTTTTCTGGATTTTCACACATTTTGACATAAATTTCTTTATTATCTTTTTTATTGTGGGGAGGGCTTGAAAATAGTGATAAAACACCCACGTGCAAACTTTTGCATGGATATAACATTTTCAAGCCCTTTGGGTAAATATCAAACAATTGCTGGATTATATGAAAATAGCTCATTTAGTCTTATTAGAAACTGCAAACTGTCTTCCAAAGGTACCTTTTTGCATCCCCTCTAGGAATCAATGAGAACTCCAGTTGCTCCACATCCTCATTGAGGTCCACAACTTGGATAATTTGCTCTATGTCTCGGTGTCCCACCTGATGGCCCAGGAGTTTCCTCATGGCCTCTGGTAACTCACTGGTGCTTATCTCCCTGTCACCATTGGTGTCAAACTCTCGGAAGGCATCTCGCAGTTCCTTTACTCCAATTATATCTACTGTCTCCGCCAGGAGTTTAGGTCCCATTAGTTCCACAAAGTCATCAAAATCCACGTGGTCACCCCGGTTCATATTGATCTGCTGAGACAGCTCGATGAGCTCCATCTAGGTGGGCATGTAGCCCATGGTGCGCATGCAGTTACCCGGGTCCCGGCAGTTGACGTAGCCATCTTCGTCCTTGTCAAATTTTCTGATGGTCTCCCTGAGCTCTTCAATCTCCTCTGGCCACAGAGATCTGTCAGCCTGCCTGTTCTCTGCAAAGCCCTTATGCAGGAAGATGAAGGCTGGGCCCAGCAGGTTGTGCATGACCATGCAGTTCTGAGCCAGCATCAAGAGGGGCCTGCGAAGCTCACACTGGCTGCCAGCCCCTCCTCACTCATCTGCACCACTGTGTAGCTGGTCTCCTCTTGGCACATCTTCCTTGAGAGACAGACCAGTGGAGACTTGACACAGTTGCCCATCCTAAGCTGAGGTAGCCCCTTTCAGGATCCCTGGGTCTATGAAGGAGGCTCCTGGGGGCTATGAGACCTGAGTCCGGGTTCCCGCCAACCCCAGCCTCCCTCTGCCTGCACCATTCTTCCTCCAAGAATGGCTGAGTCCTCTCTCCTGTGCCTGTGCTCTCTTACTCTTCTGCCTGCTCCAGCTCCCTGATTTTTTTTTTTTTTTTGATGGATTGTGTATGTGTTCCTGTGTATGGGTTTAATTTTCTGGACACTTTCTTAAGGAGATGAAGGCAGGAGGGGAGAGTGCAGGCACAGAGAAAATCGCCTGGAGAGCTGATGGCAGACGGCAGCTGACCTGGAGAATGCTGTGGGATCATCTACCCAGCTGAATGCGTCTTTTAGATGTATATGTCTTTCAGAAATATTTGCTCCCAGTATATGGCATGGCTTCTAATTCTCATCACATTGTCTTTTACTTGGCGGCTTTTTTCTTTTTTTAATTTTAATGACGTCTAGATATGCAGATGACACCACCCTTATGGCAGAAAGTGAAGAGGAACTCAAAAGCCTCTTGATGAAAGTGAAAGAGGCGAGTGAAAAAGTTGGCTTAAAGCTCAACATTCAGAAAACGAAGATCATGGCATCTGGTCCCATCACTTCATGGGAAATATATGGGGAAACAGTAGAAACAGTGTCAGACTTCATTTTTGGGGGGCTCAAAAATCACTGCAGATGGTGATTGCAGCCATGAAATTAAGACACTTACTCCTTGGAAGGAAAGTTATGACCAACACAGATAGCATATTCAAAAGCAGAGACTTTGCCAACAAAGGTCCATCTAGTCAAGGCTATGGTTTTTCCAGTGGTCATGTATGGATGTGAGAGTTGGACTGTGAAGAAAGCTGAGCACCAAAGAATTGATGCTTTTGAACTGTGGTGTTGGAGAAGACTCTTGAGAGTCCCTTGGACTGCAAGGAGATCCAACCAGTCCATTCTAAAGGAGATTAGTCCTGGGTGTTCTTTGGGAGGACTGATGCTAAAGCTGAAACTCCAATACTTTGGCCACCTCATGCTAAGGGTTGACTCATTGGAAAAGACCCTGACACTGGGAGGGATTGGAGGCAGGATGAGAAGGAGATGACAGAGGATGAGATGCCTGCATGGTGTCACCGACTCAATGGACATGAGTTTGAGTGAACTCCGGGAGTTGGTGATGGCCAGGGAGGCCTGGCGTGATGTGATTCATGGGGTTGCAAAGATTCAGACACGACTGAACGACTGAACTGAACTAGCATATCTGCTATTTCTTTCATGATCATACTTTTGCTGTTAAATATATAAAGCCATCACTATATCTAAGGTCATCTAGGTTAACTCCTATGTTGTCTTTTAGTTTTGTGCTTTACATTTAGGTGTGTAATAAAATTTTTAATTTTTTTTTTTTTTAAGGGGGTAAGGTCTCTGTCACATTTTTTTTGTTTGTTTGTTTGCATGTGGCTATCCATGTTTTGGGTTTCTTTTGTTTGTTTGTTTTGTTTTTATTTTGTTTTGTATTTCACACATTTTGATGTATCTTTCTGCTATCAACATATATTTTTTCTTACATTTTCTTTCACCACAATCTTGATTACTGAGATAATCCAAGATTGAACTTTAATCCTTGAAAATGCTTGTAATCTAATAGTTTACATTTATTCCAAAATTATAGCTATATAGGGTCAATAAAATTGTATAAAATATATATTTAGGAAAAGTTATTTTGCTTTTGTTTTAAATAGATAACTAGAGGTTTTCCCACCAAATGCACCAAAAGATGTAAAACTGGTAGAGATTTTGATCAAGCAAATTTTATAAAGTCAAAGAATAATTGCTGTCAAGATTTATGTCTAAGAGTGGCTCATTTTTTAGGATACAGTTATCTAGGAGACAGCTATTACCTAAATAGCTGGATATTCTTTAGCGTGAAACCATGTTCTCAAAAGAGATAGTGAGATGTTCCTATGTGCATAGATGTAAAGACAATTAATGAACATGTCCTGTAGAGCAGTGTCCCCAATCAACTATGAGATTTATCTTACAAATTCAACATGTGTCTCCAGTGGATTAATACCATCAATTTTTTTGCTATTAAAATTAGTCCTTAAAACAAAATTATTCATTGAAATATGGTCTTGGTTACTGACTAAAATTTGGAAAGTATGTATAGAAGACCCCTAGAAATGGTAAAACTTCAGTATTCCCTATCTTTTTCTTTTAGGGTAGTTGTTATTTAAAGGTAAAGGGAAAATAACAGCATGCCTTACTACAGAGTTAGTGGCAACATTGTGAAGCACCTACAGAACCTTGGAAGCAAAGGCACATATAACTTGTCAGGTAAGACTTGCACCATAAGCTTAAATAGTCTGCATCCTCAATTAATCTTTGAGTATAAGGAGAGAAAAAATGAATAATTAAATATGAGCTATTAATTTTAAAAGTAAAGTAAAAATAAAAGCTACCTATTTACTTAATTTTATTGGATGTAGGCTATATAACACTGACAATATTATCTATGATCTCAAGGCAATTATAAACTCACCATCAGTCAACTGCCAGTTACAGAGGAAGTATAAAATAAAATGAAAATGTAATCCTCCATATCTATTTTTATTTAGAAAACTAAGCCCAGAAATAGAGCCACATGCTATTGGCGACAAAATCC
Source organism: Bos javanicus (assembly GCF_032452875.1). Lineage (NCBI taxonomy): Eukaryota > Metazoa > Chordata > Mammalia > Artiodactyla > Bovidae > Bos > Bos javanicus. The sequence goes on along the minus strand of NC_083875.1, from coordinate 14,076,219 downwards.
AAGGGAAAAAGTCTGATATTTTATTGATCTGTTATGCATAAGGTGATTTATTTTCTATTCAAAGACATCTTGGGTAGTTTTTATTATGCTGAAACTGAATACAGTAAATAAAAAGCTGAAGTGTCTCTAGTGACTTTTTATTAGAATTGATAACATGAATGTTATTTATGAGAGCAAGTGGACACATTAAAATACCAAATAGCAATCGTATTTCAGGATATATTTGGTTATTTACAAGTATAAAATGTGTGATTATATTATTTTTAACAAAACTTAGGTCGGAAAACTTTTTGTAAAAGAACGACTATTGCAATATTCATTATAATTATGCAGTGTTATTAGCAACGGACTTAGCACATTTTATGTGTTTATATTTGGTTTCAGCACAACAGAGGGAGGCGGGCTACAGTCTGCCGGGTCACAGTCAGTCACAACTGAGCATGTACGTAGGTACAAGACATAGTTTGAAGCACATTTAAAAGATTTCACAGTAATAATTAAATATTGTAAATGTATAATTCATTGAGCCTATATTTATTTTATATTTTAACAGGGATATAAAAAATGCTAATTTAAAGTTGTGTTATATTTCCTATACTTTTGTTACTCTATTTTATCAAATGGAAGCACCAACATTGTAGGATGTGTATTTATAATACAAATTGCTTGCAAATAGTTATAAACTGGAGAGGTCAATCAAGATAGCAGAGACAAAGAACATGAACCTCACCTCACTTCATGAACACGTCAAAAATACATCCATGTGTGGAAAAATCCTGACTGAAAACTACCTGGAAACTGGCAGAAAGACTTGTACACTCAAGGCTTTAAGCAAAGACAGACACAGAATTGGGTAGAAAGAGAAAATAAGCCATCAGGTTGGGATCTGTGTCCCGAGGGAGGGGACTCAGAAGGGAAGAGAGATTACAGAAGCAGTAATTCACACTGTGGAGACAGTGGTTCAATTGACACACTGAATGCCCCTGTTCTAGGGCTTACAAAGGGAAGATGAACCTGCTTGAGTGGTTGGGGGGCTGGTAGGAGTGACAGGAGGGCTATGGAAATCCTAGACTCTGCTCCTGAGGAGCACATACATGCTGACTTGCACCCAAGGCAGTGTGGAGGTGGGAGACTGAGGACTGCTCCAGGGGCTGTCTGGTTTTCCATGACCATCAATCCCATGACCCAGCCTAGACAAGCAAACACTCCAACCGTATTTACTCCATGTCACACTGGATCTAGGGCTGCCACAACTAGTGAGAGAGTAGGATTCTGGGCCAGAGAGGCCGGCCTGGGTGGGTCATCGTTGGCCACTGCTAGTACATACTGAGGCAGCACAACAGAAGGAGCCCAGGATAATGATGGTGTCTAATCCACCACAGTCCATACTCAGATACATGTAAAGAGTCAATACGGGCCTTGCCTGCCTTGCAGTGTGGCTCTACAACAGGGCTGGGGCAACAGAGGCTGATGGCAGTAATCAGTTGTGAGGGGATTTGAACCCAAGGTTAATTCTGAGCAAGATGAGAACAGCAACTGCTGACACCTATAAAGGTAGTGCATCAGAAGGAGCTCAGATTTCTATCTGCAGCCAATCCAGTGTAGGTCATGTCCCACCATGATCCAATAGCCTTAACAGGACCTTCTAGCGTCAGCACTTCTCCCCTCTGGGGCAAAGGTCCTGGTGCTGAGAGAAGGAGAAAGTACACACTTAAAGAAAACTGAGGCAGGTCAGAGCTGACCCTGTGTTTCTGGTCCAAAAACATGGGCTCAGACCCCAATTGCAGCACGCCAGGCCTCCCTGTCCATCACCAACTCCCAGAGTTTACTCAGACTCATGTCCATTGAGTCAGTGATGCCATTCAACCATCTCATTCTCTGTCGTCCCCTTCTCCTCCCACCTACAATCTTTCCCAGAATCAGGGTCTTTTCAAATGAGTCAGTTCTTCACATCAGGTAGCCAAAGTATTACAGTTTCAGCTTTAGCATCAGTCCTTCCAATGAATATTCAGGACTGATTTCCTTTAGGATGGACCAGTTGGATCTCCGTGCAGTCCAAGGGACTCTCAAGATCTTCTCCAACACCACAGGTCAAAAACATCAATTCTTCAGCACTCAGCTTTCTTTATAGTTCAACTCTCACATCCATGTATGACCACTGGAAAAACCATAGCCTTGACTAGACAGACTTTTGTTGGCAAACTAATGTCTCTGCTTCATAATATGCTGTTTAGGGTGGTCATAACTTTTCTTCCAAGGAGTAAGCATCTTTTAATTTCATGGCTGCATTCACATATCTGCAGTGATTTTGGAGCCCCCAAAAGATAAAGTCTTTCACTGCTTCTACTGTTTCCCCATCTATTTGCCATGAAGTGATAGGATCAGGTGCCATGGTCTTAGTTTTCTCAATGTTGAGCTTTAAGCCAACTTTTCCACTCTCCTCTCACTTTCATCAAGAGGCTTTTTAGTTCCTCTTCACTTTCTCCCATAAGGGTGGTGTCATCTGCCTATCTGAGGTTATTGATATTTCTCCCGGCAATCTTGATTCTAGCTTATGCTTCATCCAGCCCAGTGTTTCTCATGATATACTCTGCATATAAGTTAAATAAGCAGGGTGACAATATACAGCCTTGACATACTCCTTTCCCAATTTGGAACCAGTCTGTTGTTTCATGTCCAGTTCTAACTTTGTCTCTTGAGCTGCATAGAGATTTCTCAAGAGGCAGGTCAGGTGGTCTGGTATTACCATCTCTTTAACAAAATTTTCCACAGTTTGTGGTGATCCACACAGTCAAAGGCTTTGGCATATAGTCAATAAAGCAGAAGTAGATGTTTTTCTGTCTCTGTTGCATTTTCAATGATCCAACAGATGTTGGCTGGAGAAGGTGATGGCACCCTACTCCAGTACTCTTGCCTGGAAAATCCCACAGATGGAGGAGCCTGGTAGGCTGCAGTCCATGGGGTTGCAAAGAGTCGGACACAACTGAGCAACTTCACTTTCACTTTTCACTTTCATGCATTGGATAAGGAAATGGCAAGGAGCCTGGCGGGCTGCCGTCTATGGGGTTGCACAGAGTCGGACACGACTGAAGCGACTTAGCAGCAGCAGCAGCAACAGCAATACATGTTGGTGATTCGATATATGGTTCCTCTGCCTTTTCTAAAACAAGTTTGAACATCTGGAAGTTCACGGTTCACATACTGTTGAAGCCTGGCTTGGAGAAATTTGAACATTACCTTACCAGCATATGAGATGAGTGCAATTGTGCAATTTCTTTGCACTGATCACTGAGGAACGCTTTCTTATCTCTCCTTGCTATTCTTTGGAACTTTGCATTCAAATGAGTATATCTTTGCTTTTCTCCTCTGTCTTTCATGTTTCTTCTTTTCACAACTATTTGTAAGGCCTCCGCATATAGCCATTTTGCTTTTTTGCATTTCTTTTCCATGGGGATGGTCTTGATCCCTGTCTCCTGTACAATGTCACGAACCTCCATCCATAGTTCATCAGACACTCTATCAGATCTAATCCCTTGAATCTATTTGTCACTTCCACTGTATAATCATAACAGGTTTGATTTAGGTCATATCTGAATGGTAGTGGTTTTCTCTTTTCTTCAATTTAAGTCTGAATTTGGCAATAAGGAGTTCATGATCTAAGCCATCGTCAGCTCCTGGTCTTGTTTTTGCTGATTGTATAAAGCTTCTCCATCTTTGGCTGCAAAGAATATAATCAATCTGATTTTGGTATTGACCATCTGGTGATGTCCACGTGTAGTCTTCTCTTGTGTTGTTGGAAGAGGATGTTTGCTATTGGTGAAACTCTATTAGCCTTTGCCCTGCTTCATTCTGTACTTCAAGGCCAAATTTGCCTGTTACTCTAGGTGTTTCTTGACTTCCTACTTTTGCATTCCAGTCCCCTATAGTGAAAAGGACATCTTTTATGGGTGTTAGTTCTAGAAGATCTTGTAGGTCTTCATAGAACCGTTCAACTTCAGCTTCTTCAGCATTAGTGGCCAGGGCATAGACTTGGATTACTGTGATGTTGAATGGTTTGCCTTGGAAACAAACAGAGATCATTCTATCATTTTTGAGACTGCATCCAAGTACTGCATTTCAGACTCTTGTTGACTATGAGGGCTACTCCATTTCTTCTAAGTGATTCCTGCCCACAGTAGTAGATATAATGATCATCTGAGTTAAATTCACCCATTCCAGTCTATTTTATTTGCTGATCCCTAAAATGTCAATGTTCACTCTTGCCATCTCGTTTGACCACTTCCAATTTGCCTTGATTCATGGACCTAATGTTTCAGATTCCTATGCAATATCACTCTTTACCTCATCAGACTTTGCTTCTATCACCAGTCACATCCACGACTGGGTGTTGCTGTTTTTTTGGCTCCATCTCTTCATTCTTTCTGGAGTTATTTCTTCTCTGATCTCCAGTAACATATTGGGCACCTACCAACCTGAGAAGTTTATCTTTCAGTGTCCTACTTTTTGCCTTTCCATACTGTTCATGGGGTTCTCAAGACACAAATACTGAAGTGGTTTGCCATTTCCTTTTTCAGTGGACCACATTTTGTCAGAACTCTCCACATATATATATGTGTGTGTGTATGTATGTATGTGTGTGGCAATCTTGATTCCAGCTTGTACTTCTTCCAGCCCCGCGTTTCTCATGATGTACTCTGCATAGAAGTTAAATAAGCAGGGTGACAATATACAGCCTTGACGTACTCCTTTTCCTATTTGGAACCAGTCTGTTGTTCCATGTCCAGTTCTAACTGTTGCTTCCTGACCTGCATATAGGTTTCTCAAGAGGCAGGTCAGGTAATCTGGTATTCCCATTTTTTCAGAATTTTCCACAGTTTATTGTGATCCACACAGTGAAAGGCTTTAGCATAGTCAATAAAACAGATAGATGCTTTTCTGGAGCTCTCTTGCTTTTTTGATGATCCAACGGATTTAGAAAACAAAGATCATGGCATCTGGTCCCATCACTTCATGGGAAATAGATGGGGAAACAGTGGAAACAGGGTCAGACTTTATTTTGGGGGGCTCCAAAACCACTGCAGATGATGACTGCAGCCATGAAATTAAAAGACGCTTACTCCTTGGAAGGAAAGTTATGACCAACCTAGATAGTATATTGAAAAGCAGAGATATTACTTTGCCAACAAAGGTCCATCTAGTCAAGGTTATGGTTTTTCCAGTGGTCATGTATGGATGTGAGAGTTGGACTGTGAAGAAAGCTGAGCACCGAAGAATTGATGCTTTTGAACTGTGGTGCTGGAAAAGACTCCCGAGAGTCCCTTGGACTGCAAGGAGATCCAACCAGTCCATTCTGAAGGACATCAACCCTGGGATTTCTTTGGAAGGAATGATGCTAAGACTGAAACTCCAGTACTTTGGCCACCTCATGCAAAAAGTTGACTCATTGGAAAAGACTCTGATGCTGGGAGGGATTGGGGGCAGGAGGAGAAGGGGACAACAGAGGATGAGATGGCTGGATGGCATCACTGACTCGATGGACATGAGTCTGAGTGAACTCTGGGAGTTGGTGATGGACAGTGAGGCCTGTCGTGCTGCGATTCATGGGGTCACAAAGAGTCGGACATGACTGAGTGACTGAACTGAACTGAACTGATACATATATATATATATATACACCAAAACGGAAACAGACTCAGATATTGGTAACAAACTAGTAGTCACCAGTGGGTCAAGGAAGGAGACAGGGCAAGACAGGGATATAGGATTAAGTAATGCACATTACTATGTATAAAATAGATAAGTCACAGTATGTTTTTAGAACACAAGGAAGTAGAGTCATTACCTTGTAATAAACTGAAATGGAATATAATCTATAAAAGTACTGATTCACTATGTGGTACAAATGAAACACAAAATATGCTAAGTCAACTATTGTGTGTGCACGCTAAGTTGGTTCCATTGCATCTGATTCTTTGTGACCCCATGGACTGTAGCCCAATAGGCTCCTCTGTCCATGAGATTCTCCAGGCAAGCGTACTGGATTGGGTTGTCATGCCCTCCTCCAGAGGCTCTTCCTGACCCAGGTATCAAACCCAAGTCTCTTTGTCTCCTATGTCTCCTGCATTGGCAGGTAGGTTCTTTACCACTAGTGCCACCTGGGAAGCCCCAAGTCAACTATACTTCTACAAAAATTTAAAAAAATAAATCAATCAGTCCCAGATATTTCCAAATAAAGTAAGACATAGTTCTGTAGCCAAGTTTAACATCCTTATACAGAACACGGGGATTATATTTAATTACAATTGCAACAATCTTACATGAGAACATCACTAGTTCAACTTTTCTAGCTACACTGTTTCCCAAAATTAATATATATATATGTAAAAATATCTCCACATACAACATAAATACATAATAGAAAGCATGATATATCAATTTTAATACAGTGGAAAATATTGTCTTTGTTTTCCTTTCAGGTTGGAAATATTAAAAACTTGCCAAAATCATGCTGCAAATGTATTAGAAAAGGCTAGGGCATGGTACAAGTGAAGCAAAAAACACAAGAGAGTGAACAAATATAGAGCTTTCTCTCAGTCATATACCAATTCCTTTTACTGACTGACTCTTCTCCACGTGGTATTCATGGAATTGTGCTTCTTTATGTTGAGGACCACATGCCCATTGCCCATCTATATCTAGTCAAGTCTTCAGCAAAGAATGAGAAAATAGAGACACACTTATTAATAAAATGTCCTGTCCCAGGCTGATAAGCCCTCTGTATGTCTATGGTACTTTCTACATATACTCAGAGACAGTTCAAAATGTCCATACAACTCTAGCTAACTAAGGACCTGAAAACTGCCCTAAATCAGTGATCTCCCCATTCATACACAGATGCCACAGAAAAGCATAAACACTAATTTGCTCAAACTGCTGGGCCATAAACTCTGATCACTTGCTGACGGACCACTAAGCAGTTTAGGCCAAGAGGCCACTCCTAGGATTCCAAATTTAAAACAAGTTTAACACCAAAAGCAACAACAAACTGAACAGTGACATCAGTGGCCACACACAGCAGGAGACAGAGACTAGGTAGATTGAGACACATAAATCTACAAAGAACAAATAATCCATAACATGAGGCTTAGTCTTACATAGGAAATATTTCCACATAGGAAATAAAATGGCTTCAACCTGTAAATAAAGAAATTCTGCAATATTTATCAAAGTATATAATATGTAAACCTTCATTTATGAGTAAAATAACTGATAAAAGTTATGGTCTTATGAATCTTAGTTAAATGTTGGAGATGCATGAGAAAGAGGTGGAAGGAAGTATTTTATATATACAAAACTATAATATGTATAGTTTTATGAAGAGTTGAAAAGCAAAATAAGATAATTAAAAAGCCTGAAAGTACTGCTTGAGATAAAATGATGAGAGAAAAAAATACTTTTTGAGGAGAAGATTTCCAAGCAGTTATACAAATGAAATCAAAAGTTGAAGGTGAAAGTAAAAGTAGCTCAGTCTTGTCAGATTGTTTGTGACCCCACACACTATATACAGTCCATGGAATTCTCCAGGCCAGAATACTGAAGTCAGGAAGGAGTTAATTTCTAGTTTGAAGGGAACAGAATGTCATGGGGATGGAATAAACTAGACTTCAAAAATGACAAGCAGTTCAGTGTGCTGGACATCATAAAGAAAGGCATTCAATAATAGGAGATGAAATTAGACATATTACCCATGGATTAGGCCATATTGGGACTAGTAATGTAAGAGGCCATGATAAGTATTGCATTTTTAACACAACAAAAACATTTTGGATGACTTTGATAGTGATTTTAAGTGGATCCTCTCCAACCTGTAGAGAACAGATCAAAGGAAGCTGTGAGGGAAAGCAAGAGGATGGATTAGAAGGTTTTTGATTTATTCTAGAATAACAGACATTTTGCTTTAGGATGGGATAGTAGTAACAGGTAAGGTGTGGTAGGTTTTGGAATATATTATTAATGCTCTGCAAAACTAATATGATAATAGCTGATACAGTTTATGAGAGCAGGAGAGGAATTAAAATAGTACCAATAATCTTTCTAGAAAAATTTATGGCTCCACTTACTGAATGGGCTTCATAGGGAGAAACAAGAGTTCAATTTTATGCATGGTAACTTTAAATGCTTATTATAGATCCACATGATGATGTATAATAAATGGCTTGATATATGAATATTTCATTCATTTAAGGGAGAAATATTTAAAGTAGTAGAGCTAGATGGGAACATCCAGTGAAGACACATACCTAAGACGATAAAAATCTCATGGGAAGATGTTTGGAACTCTCCAACATTTTGAAGGAAAGGAAATAATAGAATCCAGAAAAAGAGATTGAGGAGTGCCAAAAGTTAAGGAACAAACATGAGAATATGATATCCTAATAGCTGAGGTAAGAAAAGATTTTTGTCTCTTTGTTTTAACACAGGGAGTGATCAACTGTCTCTCAACATTATAGGAGGAGTTGAAAAAGATCAGTCCATTTCAATTGTGGGGGTTACTGCTGACTTGTCATGATCTATTTCCATCTAGAGACAGAGATAAATTCCTGATTAGAGTGGGCTGAGCTGAAAATGGAGGTGGAACTGGCAAATACAGATTAGTCTTTCAGTGAGTTTTGCTTTCAATACATGGATATAATAGCAGAGAATGGGGCAGAGGCCAAAGGTGATTTGAGGTCAATGAGTGCTTTTCTAAATTTGTGTTCTGATTAGAATGATCCAGCAGAGAAGGAAAATTAATGTTACAAAAAGAGCCAGGTCTATGACCATAACTGAGTACCTGACTGAGAAAAGAAGATGGGATTTACAGGGAAAGTAGAGGAGGCAGTCTTCTGTCCTAGTCAGCTTTGGCTGCGAGCAGAAGCTCATATTCTAACAGTTCTGGTGGCTGGAAGCCTGAGATCAGGATGCCACATGCATGGTTAGTTTCTGGTGAGAGTTCTCTTCCTAGCTAGCAGATAGCTACCTCCTCACTGTGCTTTACATGATAGAGAGAGGCCAAGAAAAAGAGAGGTTTAGAGGAGGAAGAAGGAACAGAGAGGACAGATGGAGAGAGAAAGGGAGGGAAAGAGAAAGGGTGGTTGGTCACTTGTATCTCTCCTTATAAAAGCACCAATCCCATCATGAGGACTCCACCCTCATAATTTCATCAAAACCCAATTGCCTCCCAAAAGTTCCATCTCTAAATACTGTAATACTGGGGGTTAGGATTTCCACATATGAACTTGGGGCCGGGGCAGAATTCAGCCCCACAGCAAGATTGACAGAAGCAAAGGCAGAATGTTTGGGGACACACACCCTTAAATTGACAAATTTAGTAATTATTTTTTCTCATATGAATATAATTACATATTTTTATTTTGTTGTACTTTAAAGCCATTTTTATTTCCTTTCCTTTGCCCAGTCTGAAGCTTCTTTACTTATTCCCTGCAATGAGATAATCTGTGGAGAGTAAAGACCCAGGACAGCATGTTGGAAGTTTAACAAAGTGAAAAATGTGAAATTATCTTCCTTATACACTAGCTTGATATGACACATTTAAGTAATACTGATTCTAATACTAAGAGCCAAAGATTGGAAACATCTGAAATGTCCATTGATGGAAAACTGATGAAATAAACAAGAGCACGTGTGTGTGTGTGTGTAAAGGAATACTATAAAGAAAGTAAGACACAATGAGACTCTTATATCTGTAATTTCCAATATTAACACATTTAAAAACTCAAAGTTCAGAGAACTTTATATATATTAAAAATAATGATACTATTGTTGGCATAGAATACTGCCAAACTGCTAAAATAATAGGGGGAAAAAGCCATTAATGGAGATCATACCCATTGAGTTTACTTGCTTACTATAGTACTCACAACTTTGTGAAATTTGCAATTTATATTCTTTTATATACATATATATATACATAATATGTCCACATATCTTTAAAGATATTTTAGAGGAACACAAAATAGAGAAATATGAATGAAAGAAACAGAGATTGAAGCTGCTGCTATGGCTTCTTGCCCAATGCCATCAACAAATATTTTTAAAAATTTAAAATAATGATGACTAACAGTAAAGGATTTGAATTAACATACTATTTTGTATCACTTTCCAGAATCACCTACTGACTGTTAAGCATTATCTATTATACACTTATTTAAAACAAGTCAGACTCCAAATCAAGGTTGATATATTTATAGTCTATATATTTATGTATAGAAATTTGATTTGAAGTACAAACTTTTAATAAAATGTCCTTCTCCCACTTTACATATTATGCCATGCTTTATCCATTAGGTCTACTTCCCATAACTTTTTAGATTGAATTAAAAGAAACAAAGCAGGAAAAGAATGGGATACTAATTTTAAAAAGTAGGGCTTCAGCAATCACCTTATTAGTGTCAAATTTTAATTTTCTCATTTGTGAGGAATTTCAACTGCGTCAGTAGTTGTGTTCTTCAAGCACATCCCTTTTCTGCTTTTAAGTGCTGTTCCAAGGGGGTCACAGGATAATCAGTCCCTTTGAAATCTCATGGCTAGAGCTAAACAAGTCCTGGTTCCAATTATATTAATGAAGCAGTAAAGGGAACAACTCATTAGGGAGGTGTAATAAAGTATTCAGTTGTTGCTTGTACAGCAGCTTGTAAGATGTACATGTAAATATCTTGGAACTGTACAGATACAACTCAACTGGGTTGGACTTAATACGCCCAGGGTTAGTAAATCTGCACAATTTTTCTTGTTAGTTTACTGGTGAAATTCAAATTTATATATTTAATAGTTTTCCAAAAGCCATCAAAATAATTTTTAAATTATGAGTGAACCACTGAAGCCTTGTCAAAGTCTGAAGATTTCTCTGATTCTAATGTCATGTGTGGTGGTTGATGTGAATTTGCTGTGGGTTGTACTTCCATTACCCACCTCTACCTCCCCTTCATTCTTCTGTATATGGTCTAATAGAAACATTTTGTGCCATTGTGTTTGTTTTATATGAAATATAAACAACACATCATTTGGTGAAAGATTGTATTACTATTCTGATCTTAAAGAGTAAGATAAACATACAAATTTTAGTTGTTTTTAAGAATTACTCAAATGCTAACTTCTCTGTTGCATCTTTCTAGGGCTAGCGGTCAGAATGAATTTCACTCTTTCCCATATTAATATTTCACAAAATTTTCTATAATATGCCATTTTAACATTGTAGAGTTTTATTTGGTGAGCCATTAGGAAAATGTATGTCTTCATCAAATTGAACTGCAGGGATAGGAGAGACTATGTTTCACTTGAATTCCATGTTCAACTCATTGTTCTCTATAGAATGACAGTAGGGTGGTCTGGGTGGATCATATATTACAGTGAATTGACCACCTAAAGATATACAAGCGAGTTAGGGTACAGCAGATTTACATTGCTCTACTCTATCTAACAAATCAGGTCTTATATTTTCTTTTTTTTTTAATTTTTAAAAATTTAATATTTATTTAAAAATATTAGGACATCACTTCTGATAATCACATTTAAAAAGAAGATTTAGTAGAGCCTGAAGTCAGGTAGGTTGATTCCTCCAGTTCCATTTTTCTTTCTCAAGATTGCTTTGGCTATTCGAGGTTTTTTGTATTTCCATACAAATTGTGAAATTATTTGTTCTAGCTCTGTGAAGAATACTGTTGGTAGCTTGATAGGGATTGCATTGAATCTATAAATTGCTTTGGGTAGTATACTCATTTTCACTATACTGATTCTTCCAATCCATGAACATGGTATATTTCTCCATCTATTAGTATCCTCTTTGATTTCTTTCACCAGTGTTTTTAATGAAGCAACCGACAAACAACTAATCTCAAAAATACACAAGCAACTCCTACAGCTCAACTCCAGAAAAATAAATGACCCAATCAAAAAATGGGCCAAAGATCTAAATAGACATTTCTCCAAAGAAGACATACAGATGGCTAACAAACACATGAAAAGATGCTCAACATCACTCATTATCAGAGAAATGCAAATCAAAACCACTATGAGGTACCATTTCACACCAGTCAGAATGGCTGCGATCCAAAAGTCTACAAATAATAAATGCTGGAGAGGGTGTGGAGAAAAGGGAACCCTCTTACACTGTTGGTAGGAATGCAAACTAGTACAGCCACCATGGAGAACAGTGTGGAGATTCCTTAAAAAACTGGAAATAGAACTGCCTTATGATCCAGCAATCCCACTGCTGGGCATACACACTGAGGAAACCAGAAGGGAAAGAGACACGTGTACCCCAATGTTCATCGCAGCACTGTTTATAATAGCCAGGACATGGAAGCAACCTAGATGTCCATCAGCAGATGAATGGATAAGAAAGCTGTGGTACATATACACAATGGAGTATTATTCAGCCATTAAAAAGAATACATTTGAATCAGTTTTAATGAGGTGGATGAAACTGGAGCCTATTATACAGAGTGAAGTGAGCCAGAAGGAAAAACACCAATACAGTATACTAACGCATGTATATGGAATTTAGAAAGATGGTAATGATAACCCTGTACACGAGACAGCAAAAGAGACACTGATGTATAGAACAGTCTTATGGACTCTGTGGGAGAGGGAGAGGGTGGGAAGATTTGAGAGAATGGCATTGAAACATGTGAAACGTCATGTATGAAACGAGATGCCAGTCCAGGTTCAATGCACGATGCTGGATGCTTGGGGCTGGTGCACTGGGACGACCCAGAGGGATGATGTGGGGAGGGAGGAGGGAGGAGGGTTCAGGATGGGGAACACATGTATACTAATTAAATAATTTTCTATTAAAGAAAATTAAAAAAAAAAAACTATTTAGGAGGCATTGTGAGAAAAATAAATAAATAAATAAAAAGAAGATTTATAAATGGCTAATGGTTTTTAGTACAATGAAAAAATATTCCATTCTTTACCTAAAATGTCAGCAGAGAGTCTTAGAAAAATCTTAAATTACTTCCTTTAAAAGGGAAATAAAATGAATTGTAACTGATCTATGATGCATTCCTTTTTTTAAAAATTTTATTTTATTTTTAAACTTTACATAATTGTATTAGTTTTGCCAAATATCAAAATGAATCCATCACAGGTATACATGTGTTCCCCATCCTGAACCCTCCTCCCTCCTCCCTCCCCGTACCATCCCTCTGGGTCGTCCCAGTGCACCAGCCCCAAGCATCCAGTATCGTGCATCGAACCTGGACTGGCAATTCGTTTCATACATGATATTTTACATGTTTCAATGCCATTCTCCCAAAGCTTCCCACCCTCTCATATTATATCACCCTAACAAGTGAATGCTTGACTCTTTCTGGTTACCTAGCAAATTCTTTTTGTCCAGCCAGTTGTAAAAAATACATATTTATATTATTCAAATGCAAAATATCAGTAAGTTAGTTTACATACATCTGTTAATTCCTGTCTCCACTTTGTTCCTATGTTTCCATTGTGACAATGCTGGAATAAGGAAAGAAAGCAAAGACATTCTGACTCCAATACGGTCAGTACGGTAATTTCTTTGTATATATTATAGAAGGAATGAAACATGGATCTAAAGAGAAATGATAATCTCTATTAGATTCTTATAAATCAAAAATAAATAAAATACAAGTATATTTAACTTAAATCATAATTTGTTTAGGAATTGATATTTAAACAGCATTAATGTTAATTCTGACAGAAATCCTTTTGCTACTTCAACATGCCCTAATTCTAAAATAACAACTGAGCAACAGAACTGAACTAAAAACTGATGCTCAAATTAGGAACTTTATAAAATCCTGGAAAGTATAACCTTAACTCAATGTAACAATAATAAGACAAACCTACAACGACACCACCAAACATAACATCAGTAAAGAGTTGGAAGTGTTTTTAAACTTTTTGCAGAGTTGAGTCTATAAATGGTGATAAGTATAGCTTTTGAAATTTATCCAGCTCTTAGATTTATTTGTTACATTATTATCAGCCAATGCATTTAACTGCTAAATATTTAAGACTGAATCTCTATTGATAAAATAGAGACAAATGATCAGAATTAAAGATGAAAAGCTCTTTCATAAATTATTACTTCTTTATATTAATGTGTATCCCTCCCCCACCTCAGCTCTGTCTCTCTCATTCCCTCCTTACTCTAAACCCATTTTTTACCATCTCTTTTTTTTCTCCTTTGTTGCTTTTTTCTTCTTTATTTTCTCTTTTTCATACCAGCACAACACTGACCAAAACTTGATAATCCTGCCTCCTACACGAAATGCAGAGCTTAGACTATTTCTGGCCAAGCATTAAATGCAAATAAAATCTTTAACAGCACGTCTGTCCTAGTGAAGAAAGAATCCACTGTACCTATAAGAACAAGACAGGAGCAGCAGAGTACAAAAATACAATTTCTTACAAATGTTCTGTTACACAAGTGGAGATTTATACCAGTTGTATACATGACTTAAAGCAGAATCTTGGAGTTAGTGATTTTCAGACTCTATTGACCTCAGGGAGATCACCTCTCATTAATTTCTGAGAGCATCACCAATTCTAGCAAATATTATTAACATGATTGCCTTCCATCAAAGTATTGTTTCCTGTGTTTTCTCAATACATCCAAATAATCCATAAGTATTTCTCTGTAATTACAATGCTACCACCCTTACACATGCTGCTGATCAAAAAATTTTTCACATAATGAGATATGAGCAAGTCGTTCTGGATTAGTTTGACTTGAATTTATGCTAACTAGAACAGCCTTTCTTGTGGCCTGCTAAACATGCATTGTACATGGGGAGGGAGGAGGGAGGAGGGTTCGGGATGGGGAACACATGTATACCTGTGGCGGATTCATTTTGATATTTGGCAAAACTAATACAATTATGTAAAGTTTAAAAATAAAATAAAATTGGAGAAAAAAAAAAAAAACTAAAAAAAAAAAAAAAAAAAAATTAAAATGGAGTAACTGTTTCAAGGACCCAAAATAGAGTTCAGTGGCCACTGCATATGTAGTTTCAGATACATTCCTGCATCAGTAAGAACCTGACCTTTCTGAGCTGTAACAAACTTAAGGACGACACCAGCCATTTTAAAAACAAGATCTGCTACCAGCTGCCAACTGCAACTTTATGGTCTCAAGGTGTCCCACTGTAACTCTACAACCATTTCGATCATCAACCAAACCTTTCTTAATGACCATCCCTACTTCTTACCAGCTCCAATCCTAATTCTTGACAAACAATTTATGTAACTAGGTGGTTTCTGCCTATATAAGTCTCTCCCATTCTGTAGCCCAGTGGGATACAATTCAAGTGCTTCTTGAATCTGTCTCCCCCAGGCTATAGGCCTCAGTGTAGCTCAAACAAAGCACTTTTCTATTCCCATTATTGACTGTTTATTTTTTGCATCAACATTGTCTACCAAGGAAAGCATTTTTCCAGATTTGCCTTATCTTGGCAGTTTCCATTGATGCACAAGGCTGTTATACACTTTTTTTTTTCTTTTTGTTTTATTACTATCCTCATAATTGTGTAATTATTTACTCATATCTTACTATAATAACCTGATAGTCAGCTGTGAGAAACTAGTACTGTAATTTTTAACTCTAGAAGATATCTTGCATTTACTATGCAAACAATATTTTTATGTGACCCTTGATACTCTCTGTTTTAAAATTTTATTATTTCTTAAAGAGAATTAAGGTTATACATATATAACCTTTTTATGTTTTTTCATTCTCTAGATTGGGCTCAGGAAGGTAGATAATTTAGGTATTTCTAAGGTAATGTGGGGCCCTATATCCTTCACTGTGTTTTTAAGACTGTATTTCACAGTAATTACAGTACACTGATTTCAAAGGTGAGTGAGTACATTCTGAAATTGTTAATACAACACTCTTTAAATCCTAAACTGTTCCCATGCCATAGCTTTTATGCAAAATGTGACTGTTAGTTTTACATGTGAACACTAATCTCAGTGCTTCTGTAAATAAATTTTGTAGCTGTGGTTAATATCCACAGTCAGTTGAATTTAAGTAGGGTCTCCTTGATAAAGCAGGTGGGCTTCATACAATCACTTGAAAGGCCTTTAGAACAAAAACTGAGATTTCCCAAAGAAAAAATTCAGCCTCAGGTCTACAGACTGTCTTTATTTCAAATCCTGAGTTTTTAGCCTGCGTGATCACTCCACCAATTTTGAACCTGCCTTCTTTACAATCACTTAAATCAATGCCATGGATGGATGGATAGATAAACAGATAGATGGGTATGAGAACATTTATCATATAAATACTACAGAGATATTGAATGAATAAAATTGTATAATCTCTTAGTAGTTATTCTGTCCATAAAGACTCCCCAAATCATAACAATAATTTAAAAATCCTTTATTTAAATTTAAAGGAAGCTAAGCAGTTTGATTATGTAAATTCCATGAAAGATGACAGATTTGGCAAAATCTACAAGAGACTGTTTTCATGTTTTTCTTAGTAGATAAAAATATTTTCTAGGAGATCACCCCCAAATTCTCCTGCCTTATTGGTCACAATTAAATTATTTGCTATGGTGATATAAGAGGATTTGAGGCTAATCTAAATTTTTAAAAAGATATGACCTTGAAGGGCCAGTTGCACACAATGAGACCGATTTGAGCAATGCTTTAATAGGTTTGTCTGTCTACAGTGCGGGAGACCTGGGTTCGATCCTGGGTCGGGAAGATTCCCTGGAAAAGGAAATGGCAGCCCACTCCAGTACTTTTGCCTAGAAAATCCCATGGACAGAGGAGCCTGGTGTCCATGGGGTCGCAAAGAGTCGGACACGACTGAGCGACTTCACTTAACAGGTTTACTTATGGGGCAAGACCCTCATAGCATGAGACACACTAAAATATACAGCATTTAAAACTCCCTAAAACAAACTTGTATGATAACATATATGAGTGAGAACAGTCATATATATATATATATATATATATATACACACATATATATATATACATATATATATATATAAACATAGTGAAGTTGCTCAGTTGTGTCCAACTTGTTGTGATCCCATGAACTCACAGTCCATGGGATTCTCCAGGCCAGAATACTGGAGTGGGTAGCCTTTCCCTTCTCCAGAGGATCTTCCCAACCCAGGGATCGAACCCAGGTCTCCTGCACTGCATGCAGATTCTTTACCAGCTGAGCCACCAGGAAAGCCCATATAAACACATACATATTATACAAATGTATGGAGTATATAAACTTCAGGACAGTGTTACAAAAAGAGTGGAGGGAAGTAGTCAGAGAGGACAAAGAATGGCCCTCAGTCATATGCACTGAACTTTATTTTAAAAGATTTTTCAAATATGAAAAAAGCCACAGAAAAATGCTAAGGTATATTAAATATTATCTAATAAGTATTTGATCTTCTATGTATTTTTAAATCTATGGTTGAAATAATAAATGATAGAAAGCAGAGGGAAAAAAATAATCACATGCCGATAAATTAAGATGTTTAGAGGATTCAAAAAAGAACACAAGAAAAGCATTATATAAAATAATACCACTATAAAGAGAGTCAGAACAGTAGTCTTTTATGTTCCAGAATTTTGAAAATTCTGAAGGAATGATTATTTGTTGTCCTATATGAGCACATGACTTATAATCATTAACAAGATTCCAACTAATTAAAAGAACCCAAATGAAACAATTTCACTGGAATACTAACTGGTACAGTCACTGTGGGAAAGAATATAGTGAGTCCTCAAAAAGTTAAAAACAAAACTACTAATGATACAGAAATTCCAAACCAAAGGAAATGAAATCAGCACCTCAAAGTGATATCTGCACTTCCATGTTCACTGCAGCAATATTCACAATCTCCAAACAAATAAAATTGGAAGCACAACAGAACAAAACCTATGAGATGTTTCAAAAGCAGTTCTTAGAAGGGAAGTTTATACTGATAAATGCATGTATTAAGAAAAAAGAAAATATCAAATAAATAAGTGAATTTTCCATCTTAAAGTACTACAAAGAGGAGCAAACTATGCCCAAGGTTAGGAAGGAAAGAAGAAAATAATAAAAATCATAAAGGAAACCACGAAACAGACACCAAACAACAGAAAAAATATAGCAAAAGTAAGAACTGCTTTTTTTGGAAAAAATTAACAAAATGACAAATCTTTATCTAGACTAAGAAAAATAAAAGCAAAAAATCAGAAATGAAAGGAGAGATATTACAACTGATATCATAGAAAAACATAGATCATAAGCGTATACTATAAACAATAATATGCCAAGATTTGGATAACCTAGGGAAAAAATGGATAAATTTCTGGAAACATACAATTTATTAAGACTGAATCATGAAGAAACAACAAAGAATAAGGTGAATGAATCAGTAATGAAAAATTTTCAACACAGAAAATTCCAGGACTAGATGGTTCCATTGGTGAATTCTACCAAATATTTAAAGAAGATCAACATCAATTCTTTTCAAATTCTTCCAGAAAAAGGAAGCAGAGGAAACACTTCTAAACACAATTTACCAGGCCAGCATTACTCTAATATCTAAAGACAGATGAGGACATGACAAGAAAACTATAGACTGATATCCTTGATTAATAACAGATGCAAAAATATTCAACAAAATATCAGTATACCAAATTCAACAGAATGTTGGAAGGATCATACACCATGATCAAATGTGGTTTATTTCATGGATACAAGGATAATTCAATATAATAATGCTAGTAAGTGTTGTACTCTTAATACATGAATAAAATAAAAGATAAAAATCATTCTGTCATCTCAGTAGAGGGAAAAAAAGGTATTTTGAAAAATACAGTATCTTTTCATGGCAAGAAACTTCAACAAACTGGGAAAAGTAGTAACAAACTTCAACACAACCATGTTAATTTAAATGTTATACTACCTGAATAGAATGGAAGATAAAAATCATTCAGTCATCTCAGTAGAGAAAAAAAAGTATTTAAAAAATACAATATCTTTTCATGACAAGAATCGTCAACAAATTGGGAAACAAAGCAACAAACTTCAACACAGTGAAGGTCATTTACAACAAACCTACAGGGAACATTATTCTCAGTGATGAAAGTTTAAAATCTCTTACTCTAAATGGAACTAAATCAGAGTGTGCATATTTAACATAGTACTGGAAATTCTAGTTAAGAGTTATCAGGCATGATTAAAAAATAAAATAAAAGGCATGCTAAAGGAAGAAGTAAAACTGTCTTTATTTGAAGATGATATGATCTTATATATAGAAAAATCCTGAAAATTTTACCAAAAAACTTTTAGAATTAATCAGTAAATCCAGTAAAGTTGCAGGATGTAAAATAAACATAGATAAATCAGTTGCTACTTCTATATCCTATCGATGAAATATTTTAAAAATAAATAAAATGATTCCATTCACAGTAGCATTATAAAAGACAAGTATTAAAATAGCAACAAAATAGCATTAGAAACAATGAAGGAATAATTGAACCAAGGAAATGAATAATCTGTAGAGTGAGAAGACTTTGATGAAACAAACTGAAGAAGACATAAACAATGGAAAGACATCCTGTGTTCATGGATCAAAGGAATCAATATGGTGAAAAGCCCATACCACACAAAGTCATCTACAGATTCAATGTAATCTCTATCAAAATTCTAATGGTATTTTCAGATAAATGAAAAAAAAAAAATCCTAAATTTGTATAGAACCACAACAGATCCTACATAGCCAAAGCAATCCTTACAAAGAAGAACAAAGCTGGGGGCATCATACTTTCTGATTTGTAAACATGCTATAAATCTATAGTAATAAAAAAAAAAAACTACAGTATTGGCATAAAAATGCATACCTAGACCAGTGGAACAAAACAGAAATTCCAGGATTATACCCCTGTATATGCCGTCAATCAGTATTGATAAGAGAGCCAAAATATTCCATGATGAATGGAGAATCTCTTCAAAAAATGGGCTAAGAAAAAACTGACAACCACAACAGGAAAATGAAATTAAACTCCTATCTCACAGTACTGACAAACTTCAAATTGAAATAGATTGAAGACTTAAACATAAGACATGAAAATGTGAAACTCCTATATAAAACATTGGGAGAAATCTTCTTAATATTGCTCTGGCAAAGATTTTCTGGTTATGACACCAAAACCAACACATAAAAAAAAATAAATAAATAGAACTGTATCAAACTCAAAAGTTCTGCATAATCAAAGAAACAATCAACAAAATTAAGTGGCAAAATACAGAATGGGAAAAAAAATTTGCAAACCACATAAGAGATAAAAGGTTAATATCCAAGATATGTAAAGAATTTTTAAAAACTCAATAATAATAAAAGATCAAACAAGCTAATCAATTTTAAAAATGGGCAGAGGAACTGAAGAGACATTTTTCCAAAGAAGATACGAACATTGCCATCATATACAAGAAAAGTTTCTCACCACTAATTATCAGGAAAACATTAATCAAACCCACAATGGGATGTTACCTCCATCTGTTAGAATGGTTATCATCAGAACACTAGGGATAATCTGTGGCAAAGATGTGGAGAAAAGAGAATCCTTCTGTATTGCTGGAGGGAATGTATGGTGGTTCAGCCATTATAGAGGATGGAATGAAGACACCTTAAAAAATTAAAAATGGAACTATCATATTACACAGAAATCCTATTTTGAATATATATCTGATGGAAATGAAAACGGAATATTAAAAAAAATATGTATCTGCACTTTATGTTTAGTGGAGCATTATTCAAACTAGCCAAGATATGGAAACAACCTAAGTGTCCATCAAAGGATGAATGAATAAAAATGATGTGGTATATTCAACACAATTGATTAGGCCATCATGAGAAAGAAGGAAATCCTGCCAGTGGCAAGGATATTGATGGATCCTGAGAGTATTATGCTAAGTGAAATGTTACACAGAAAAAGATAAATATTGCATGGCATCACTTATTTGTGGAATCTATAAAAGCTGAATTTGCAAATGGAAAGTGGAATGGTAGTTACCGGTGGTTGAGGAATGGGAGAATTGGGAAAATGTTAGTCAAAGGGTACACACTTGCAATTAGATGATGAATAAATCCTAGAGGTCTAATGATCAGCATTGTGGTTATACTTAAAATTACAGCATTATATCATTTAAAGTTGGTAAGAGACTACATCTTAAATTTTCTCACCACAAGAAAACATATAATAAGTATGTGACATGATGGAGATGTTAACCAATGCTCTGGTGACCATCATATTGCAATATATGAATGTGTAAAATCAGGTTGTACACTGTGAATTTTCACAATGTTATCTGACAACGATATCCCCAAAATAAACCAGAATAAATATAAACAAAAATAAGTTAGTGAACATTAACTGAGTGTTTGGAGAAGGCAATGGCATCCCACTCCAGTACTCTTGCCTGGAAAATCTCATGGATGGAGGAGCCTGGTAGGCTGCAGTCCATGGGGTCACTAAGAGTTGGACATGACTGAGCAACTTCCCTTTCACTTTTCATTTTCATGCATTGGAGAAGGAAATGGCAACCCACTCCAGTGTTCTTGCCTGGAAAGTCCCAGGGACGGGGGAGCCTGGTGGGGTCGCACAGAGTCGGACATGACTGAAGTGACTTAGCAGCAGCAGTAACTGAGTGTTTAATATAAACCATTAAACCAGACATTATATACATATCATCTCATTGAAGCCTCAAAATTTTCTATAAATTGGATACTATTATTTCGTATTTATAGATGATACTTTAGTTGAAGAAGTTTAAAAGATATGGACTATACTACACAGCTACTAACTATCAAGGCAGTATACAACATAAGACCATTTAATTATAATGCAAGTATGTAGGGGGTGAAATTTCATCTTACATACTTTATTGTCTACAATATAACTATAGTAACTGGAACTATTATATATGATTTGGGAAATTTCTTATGAATATTTAAAAATTCAAAATAAAATTTTCATCAAAAGATATACATGGTGACACTATCCTTTTATTTCACAAGAACTAGCTATCTGAAAGACTCTCAGAATGGCTGTATGAAAAACTTGACAAGTTCTCGTTTCCCCAAAACAAGAGTGTTGACAAAACTGTCTTGAATAGCCTTTTAAATCACCTTTGCTAAAGACAAGGAACACATTTAGAAGAATTTATTCAAGTAAATCTACTCAATCCTAGTGAAAAGCCATTTTCACTCAAATTCAACTCCCATCTCAATTTACCTCACCCCAGCTCCATGGTCCTGCCTAAGGAGCTGACATTATGTGTAGATGATCATGGAAAATCAATGCTAAAGAATGCCATGGAAAGAATAATAATAAAGATCTCATCAGAAAATACAACATTTGACAAAATCTAACACTGATTTGTGATAAAATCCTCAATAACCCAGGAATAGAAATATGAAAACACAAGGTATACAGAAAAACTAAAGCTCATATCATACTTAATGATAAGACACTAAATACCTTATCCTTAAGATCAGGAAAAAAGGCAAGTGTTCATTTTCACCATTTTTTTTTTAATATTGTACTGGAGGACCTAGGAAGTGCAGTAAGTTAAGGAAAATAAATATTAATAAAATGGAACATGGAAGAGAATAAAGACTGCCTTTATTCCCAGATCACATTATTTTATTGAAGAATATGAAGGAGAGTTAATTAATCTGTTCTAAGTTGATGAGGTAGAGGCTTCTGGTCAGAAACATTTTTCTAGAGGAAATAATTCCTGAGCTTTATATTAAACTGTGAGTAATTATCTATGTCAAGAGGCTTTAGAAAAAAAATCATCCAAAAAAGAGGAAACTGAGAACATGGTATATATGAGAAACCTCAAGCTCTTCAAAGTAAACAGTGTAAGGTAAGAATAGTTTCTAAAAAATCAAATTAGAAGCAAAAACATAACAGATTTTTACATCTAAACTTCAGCTGATGGAAATCACATGCATTTGGTGTCATTTGCATTAGAAAAACATTCAGTAAGATTTCGGAGGATAGATTTGAGAGTGACATAACCGAAACCAGAAAGATGATTTGGGTGAGTGACACAGAACTCCACATAAGTAATGGTGGGGACTTGAATCATGACCCAAGTATATAAAAAACATGGAGAGGAAGAGATATTTCTTCTTACATGGAGAGTATAAAGACATTTGAGCTTTATGATTAATCAGTATGAATGGATGAGAAAATTAAAAAAAAAAAAAAAAGAGTATCTGATGTTTCAAGCTTGGGGGACAAGGAAAACACACTGGTTTAGAAAAGGATAGAGCAAGATGATACATTACATTTCAGATATGTTGAGTTTAAAATGCTTGTTTGGATTTCTTTGGTCACCCAGTGGCCAAGACTCCATGCTCCTGATGCAAGGGCCCTGGTTCAATCCCTGGTCAGGGAAGTAGATCCTACATGCCCAGAACTAAACATATCACGTATGTCAAAATGAAGATTGAAGGTCCTGCCCCCATGCCACAACTAAGACCCACAGCCAAATAAACAAATACATACTTTTTTAAATGTCCATCAAAGTAAAATGTATAACAGAGATTTGGAAATACAATTTTTAAAAATGCATTACTCAAGTATACTTGATTTACAATATAATGGAAGTTTCTGGTATACAGCACATCAGTTCAGTTCAGTTGCTCAGTTGTGTCTGACTCTTTGCAACCCCATGAATCCCAGCACGCCAGGCCTCCCTGTCAATCACCAGCTCCTGGAGTTCACTCAAACTCATGTCCATCGAGACTGTGATGCCATCCAGCCATCTCATTCTCTGTCATCCCCTTCTCCTCCTGCCCCCAATCCCTCCCAGCATCAGGGTCTTTTCCAATGAGTCAACTCTTCGCATGAGGTGGCTAAAGTATTGGAGTTTCAGCTTCAGCATCAGTTCCTCCAATGAACACCCAGGACTGATCTTCTTTAGTATGGACTGGTTTGACCTCCTTGAAGTCCAAGGGACTCTCAGAGAGTCTTCTCTAACACCATAGTTCAAAAGCATCAATTCTTTGGCACTCAGCTTTCTTCACAGTCCAACTCTCACATCCATACATGACCACAGGAAAAACCATAGCCTTGACTAGATGGACCTTTGTTTGCAAAGTAATGTCTTTGCTTTTTAATATGCTATCTAGGTTGGTCATAACTTTCCTTCCAAGGAGTAAGCGTCTTTTAATTTCATGGCTGCAGTCACCATCTGCAGTGATTTTGGAGCCCAGAAAAATAAAGTCTGACACTGTTTCCACTGTTTCCCCATCTATTTCCCATGAAGAGATGCACATAGATATATATAATTCTTTTTTTAGATTCTTTTCCCTTATAGGTTTTTACATAATATTGAGTATAGTTCCCTGTGTTATACAGTAGGTCCTTGTAGGTTATCTATTTTATACATAGTAGAATTTAGATCGGTGAAGGAAATGGCGACCCACTCCAGTACTCTTGCCTGGAAAATCCCATGGATGGAGGAGTCTGGTAGGCTGCAGTCCATGGGGTCGTGAAGAGTCGGACACAACTGAGCATCTTCACTTTCACTTTTCACTTTCATGCATTGAAGAAGGAGATGGCAACCCACTCCAGTGTTCTTGCCTGGAGAATCCCAGGGAAGGGGGTGCCTGGTGGGCTCCCGTCTATGGGGTCGCACAGAGTTGGACATGACTGAAGCGACTTAGCAGCAGAAGCAGCAGCATTTGCATCGGTGAAGGAAATGGCGACCCACTCCAGTACTCTTGCCTGGAAAATCCCATGGACAGAGGAGCCTGCATGGGCTGCAATCCATGGGGTCATGAAGAGTCGGACACTACTGAGCAAGTTCGCTTTCACTTTTCACTTTCATGCATTGGAGAAGGAAACGACAACCCACTCCAGTGTTATTGCCTAGAGAATACCAAGGATGGGAGAGCCTGGTGGGCTGCTGTCTATGGGGTCGCACAGAGTCGGACATGACGGAAGTGTCTTAACAGCTATGCTATGCTATGCTTTTGTACGAGACAGCAAAAGAGACACTGATGTATAGAACAGTCTTATGGACTCTGTGGGAGAGGGAGAGGGAGGGAAGATTTGGGAGAATGGCATTGAAACATGTAAAATATCATGTATGAAACGAGATGCCAGTCCATGTTCGATGCACGATACTGGATGCTTGGGGCTAGTGCACTGGGACGACCCAGAGGGATGGTATGGGGAGGGAGGAGGGAGGAGGGTTCAGGATGGGGAACACATGTATACCTGTGGCGGATTCATCTTGATATTTGGCAAAACTAATATAATTATGTAAAGTTTAAAAATAAAATAAAATTTAAAAAAAAAGCATTGTAAAAAGTGAAATAAGAAGCCCACAAATAGGAAAATATATCACATGTCAGATGTTACTGAATATGAAGAATTAGATAAGTCAGTTACAAGTGACAATCTAATTTTAACTATATCTGATCTCTTAAACTGTTTATATTTCCTTTCATCACAGATATGAATCCTAAATAAATGAGGCAAGCCTCAATTTGAGTTCCATTTTTGTATGAAAAATATGTGAATGAGAAAATGAGACTCTAATAAAAATTGACTAAGAACTGCTAAACCAACCTTAACTGAGAAGACACAGTACTTACAGTTCATTAAATCTGATATGATCTTAAAGACCAAAAAGAAATATCTGGGGAGCTTTGAGGAACTTTGTTTCTCTTCTGTTTTATTATTAATAGTTCTTTATGTTCTTTCTCTGAGTTTTTGATAAATATGAACACAAAAGCCACAAAAAGTATGGTTTTTAGATTAAGATAAGGTACTTACCTTAAAATTTTTATGTGACAAATGAAAACTTTTCTCTAATCTGACATAAATATGTACATGTTAGTATGACAAAATAACCTTTTTGCAAGGAAAGCAACTGTTTTATAGGAATTAATTAAAGCAGTCTAAATTACGGAATAGAGTTTTCTTTAATCTGTTCAGGCATATGATAAATAAATGTAATCAATTTGAATTACAGTGAAATTTGGGTTATTATAAATCTGTTAATGATACATTGCTTAA
Organism: Bos javanicus; assembly: GCF_032452875.1. Taxonomy (NCBI): domain Eukaryota; kingdom Metazoa; phylum Chordata; class Mammalia; order Artiodactyla; family Bovidae; genus Bos; species Bos javanicus. Next base: position 14,050,119 of record NC_083875.1, on the reverse strand, counting down.
CTTTGGATGAAATACCTACTGCATAAAGTGTTATTTCTTTTTGTGTATTGACATTTGAAGGACTGGAAGAAAAAACATAAAGATTGTTGTTAAAAAGGAACTCCCTAATTCTTGTTCCCATATGGTGTAATATTTGTGTACAACAACAATAACAACAGCATCACTCTCACCTCAAAGGAATTAATCACAATGATTTCCTCCCCCAAACAACATACATCTAAAACAGACCAGCTGAACGCCCCATACATTGTTTTTAGGTGAATCAGAGAATACATTAGTACTATGATAGTTTGATTTTTCCAAGAAACTCTCTTCATTCTAAAATTTACAGTAGTTTGTAAACTTTTACTGCAGGAAATTGTTAAAAGTTTTTCACTAGATGAAAAAATATAAAAATATTATAAGAATTTCTGAGAGGTAACACAAAAATACTGTTTTTTTTTCTTTTATTGAATCAATCATTGCTCCCCACTGAACACACCAATGATCAAAAAAGAGCCAAACCACCCAACAACAATGCAGAATGTGCTCTGCAGCTTATTTTCTTACAATAATATCTCAGAAGAGGTTTCCTTTTTTTCATGTCTAAACTATTATTGGAGAAGGAAATGGCAACCCACTCCAGTGTTCTTGCCTGGAGAATCCCATGGACGGAGAAGCCTGGTAGGCTGCAGTCCATGGGGTCACACGGAGTCGGACACAACTGAAGTGACTTAGCAGTAGCAAACTATTATACCTATGTTTAATAGATGAGAATAATTATTTTTTCCATGGGTTTGCTAGGTAATAATGCAAAGTTTACTGAACTACTAAGGGATATGTAATTTTAGTGGGCCAATTAAGGGTTATTTAGTTTTCAAACTTGTGCAAACATCATTCCATATCACAAAACTCTACTTTGCATAATATAGTATGCAGCCTGGAATTTCCTCAGACATCAATATGTTTGGTCATGTCCTTGATATAGCCATGTTGTCAGAAGGTAACTGGGAACAGAATAAGGTGCTACAACAAAGAAATCATAGAGAACACTGGCCCAAAATTAAGGAAATACTTATTTTTTCCATAAACAGTAATCCAAAGGTAGGAGGGGATTCCAAGGCTCACGGCATAATTTTGTCATCCTCAACATGTGCTTCTATCCGAGTCCAAAACACTGTTCCTTTTATTGCAATGTTCAGTCAAATGCAAGAAGAAATGGGAAAAAAATGTACAAGGAGAGCGATTCATTTAAAAGTTATGTTAAAAAGCAGCAGTTCATACCAAAATAATGGGATATAGTCCAGCACAATTTCAAAATTAATTATTTTTTTTTCCTCTTTTCCAAAAACTATGACCCATTCCTCAGAGAAGCTGCAGTTGTTAGACTGAAGTTGTAAGAGAAGAGGGGAAAGTATTTCTCTGCTTGCTGACTGGTCTGTCCTTGCTTCCCACTCCTCCCCAATCTCTGGAGAGACTCATATGTATTTTCTAAATTGCCCCACCCAATCCAGGCTGGACAATTTCTGCCTGAATGATGTCACAATCTCTGATCCTTACTAGCATCATTCTTTAAGCAGGGGTCCCCAACCTCCGGGCCATGGACTGGTGCCTCATGTCAGATAATTGGCAACATCAAATTAGAAATACAGTGCACAACAAATGTAATGCAACTGAGTTATCGCCAAACCATTCCCTCCCACTCAGCCCATGGAAAAACTGTTTTCCACTAAACCTGCCCCTGGAGCCAGAAAGGTTGGGAACTGATGCAAAGAATCTGAACTTCAAGATCAAATGCAAATTGAGAATTACTGGGCTTTGCTACTGGTTCAGTGGTAAAGAATCTGCCTGCCAATGCAGGAGACATTAGTTTGATCCCACAAATCAAAGACATGAGTTCAATCTGGGAAGATCCCAGATGCCACAAAATAATTAAGTCCACATGCCACAACCATTGAGCCAGCACCCTAGAGCCTGGGAGCAACAACTACCAAAGCCCACATGCTCTAAAGAAACTCTGCAACGAGAGAAGCCACTGCAACAGGAAGCCCAAGAACAGGAACTGGACAGTAGCCCTTGCTCTCAGCAACTAGAGAAAAGCCCATGCAAACAATGAAGACCCAGGAGCCAAAAACAAATACATAAAATTATTTTAAAAAAACAGAATTACTGAACTCCTCTGCAGTTCTGCAGAGGAATATGGTAATATCTAAAAAGCACTTTCCAGGTTCTCTTCTTTTCCCATATCAGACCCATTGCACAAAATTCAATGCCTCTCTTCATATCTGTGCAAGTAACTATTTCTTATCCCTCAGGCAGAGATGTTATGCTCATTTAGCTCTGAAATGATCTACTCTTTGATAAAAATGGCACAGTGAAAAGTGGGCTCCACAACTCTTAAAAACAGGCTGGGGGCTGTTAGGTTAGGGCATCTGGGAACAGCTACCCATTCCAGTATTCTGGCCTGGAGAATTCCATGGACAGAGGAGCCCAGCAGGATACAGTCCATGGGGTCACAAAGAGTTGGACATGACTGAGATACTTTCACTTTCTAATGGTTTGCTCAGAGACTGGTCTAAAAGTCAGGGCAAGTCTCTTTAACTCCAGACTCCCTTGCCTCAAAGGAAAACCAGAGAGGGACCCACTCAATACATGGAGCTTCCCTTCCCATTTGTCTAAGGTCAGTGCTGGTATTTTCAGACTACACAGAAGATATTCTTAACCAGATAGAAAAGGGGTGGACAGACACTGCAGAGAAGCAGGGACATGGGCTTGGTTTTCACAGATGAATAAACTGTGGGGAATACACCTCTTTCTGAAAAGCCATAACTGCTCAGGATCCATATTCCAGTCTCAGTGGCAATTAGTCTTCCAGCCATAACTTACCTTATCTTCAAGAATATAGTTTTTAAATACCTGAATAGCCAAGTGTTCAAAGTTTCTTTTTCAGTCATTCTTATTTCTACAGTTGTATTTTTTCTCTCAATTTTACTTTACTTTCTAAGTTTAATTTTAATGTGATTCTACTTTTCCTAACGTCTACATCTCCTTTGATTCACATTCTGTTTCCCTTACCTGTGAGCTTTTCCATAGAGTCAGTTTTCCTTTCAAAGATCTCCATTAACTTTCATTAATATGTGGCAATAAGTGTCAATCGTCAACAATTTTAAATAGAGAACAAAATAAATATGAAAAAAAGGAAGAGAGGCAATGGACTGGGTTTTCTCCAATTCCTATGATGATCTCTAACTACTGATAATCATCAGTTTGGATACTACGTGCCAAGACAGAAGTTCCTTAAATTAATAATAAACATGCTACACTACAACACTTTAATACATTTTAAGAATATTTGATGCTAAGAATATCACAAAGAAAATCTGTTTCTAACCACTCTTCACTTTATATTATTTATAGTATTTTGAGTGTCTCAATAGATTGTAAGGAACTTAGTGTCAGATACTGCATCTTATCTCCCTGTAACAAAGTACCTGGTACATGGTACATGGGCCAAGCTAGTTGATTTTAACTCATTTGTTTTTGCAGTTTATGTTATCCCTCCCTTGTCAAGAGAATTAAACCAGTAGCAAATACATAACCATTAGCTTTAATGCTGCTGCTGCTGCTAAGTCGCTTCAGTTGTGTCCGACTCTGTGCGACCCCATAGACGGCAGCCCACCAGGCTCCCCCGTCCCTGGGATTCTCCAGGCAAGAACACTGGAGTGGGTTGCCATTTCCTTCTCCAATGTATGAAAGGGAAAAGTGAAAGTGAAGTCGCTCAGTCGTCTTCGACTCTTAGCGACCCCATGGACTGCAGCCCACCAGACTCCTCCGTCCACGGGATTTTCCAGGCAAGAGTACTGTAGTGGGATGCCACTGCCTTCTCCATAAAAGGATTTTAAAAGTTAAATGCATTTACTTTCAGATCCCACAATTAACATTCTGAAAACTGTTAGAATGAAATCTTAAAAATTACAAAATATTTCAATTGTTAGAACCATTTGCATACAAAGTGTAAGGAAAACTGAAAATCTCAGGCTTCAAAAGGGAGTGTGTGAATAGCTGAGAGAAGTGGAAAAAGAAAGGGCTTTTAAAAATCATAAGAGGATAGAGTTTTCTGAACCATTAGATGTTATCTAGGAATAGATACTACAGGTAGCTAATGCCACAAGGACAGAGAAAGACCCACCCATACATTTCAAGATGACTTAGATCTGAGCGGGGAATTAGCAAGGGAAGAACAGAACCATGGAATGGCATTTAGATCACTCCTCACACCATGGCACATTGTCAGTCTTCTGGCAATCCATATATCACCTTATAGAAGGAAAATGAATTGTAGAAACATGTGAATGCTGAATCATTTAATAGGGACAAAAGAGAGAGTGAGTATAAACTGGACATGCCTGAGTTTACCATGAACTAGCAAAATTATTCCATGAGCCAAGTTAATTTCAGTCACAGGAAATCAGGACTGAAAATGTTCACAGGTGAAATGTATATTTTTTATAATTTCTCAGCTACTAAAAAGACAGCAATGATTGGATAGATTTTATAAAAATTTAAGTCTGACTCAGGGCCGGATCTCCTGTATCTGATACACTCAACCTCCCAAATACATTTCTCATTTTAACTCACCTCTTCTGTGACCCAGCCTTCCACCTTCTTTCCCCAAATCTAAGTACTCTTCAATATTGACATGTCCATTGGTAAAAGCCCTTGTATCTATTTGTCAACCTGTTGTTATGATTTCTTCCTAGTTTTCCTTGAACTTTTGTACCTGTAAGACACTTTGAACTGCAAGCAATAGAAGCCTAGTCAATAGAAGCATAACCAACATAAATATTATTTAGGAAGAGGTCTAAAGGTTGATTGTCTCCGAGTTAATCACAATAGGCCTGTGAAGAAACTAGGCTCTCTTCAGATTCCAATTCAACCATAATAGCTTAATTTCATCATTAAGATTTTCAACTCATGATCACAAGATATTTGTTTTGATTCCAGACAACTTGTCAGCTACAAGGCAGGAATAAAGGAAAAGGAATGGTACCAACATCTGTCTGTGTCAGAGTTTGGCAAAGGATACCCTCAAAGTGTCCTATTAGATTTCCCTTTGTGTTTCATTGGCCATGAGTTATTGTTGTTGTTCAGTTGCTCAGTCATGTCTGACTCTTTGTGACTCCATGGACTGCAGCACACCAGGCTTGCCTGTCTTTCACTAACTCCTGGAGCATGCTCAAACTCATGTCCATTGAGTCGGTGATGCCATCCAACCGTCTCATCCTTTGTCCTTCTCCTCCTGCCTTCAATCTTTTCCAGCATCAGGGTCTTTTCTAATGAGGTGGCTCTTCTCATCAAGAGACCAAAGTATTGGAACTTCAGCTTCAGCATCAGTCCTTCCAATGAATATTCAAGACTGATTCCTTCAGCATTGACTGGTTTGATCTCCTTGCAGTCCAAGGGACTCTCAAGAGTCTTCATCTCCACAGTTCAAAAGCATCAGTTTTTCAAAGCATCACTTTTTCTTTATGGTCCAAATCTCACATCTATACATGACTACTGGAAAAACCATAGCTTTGACTAGACGGACCTTTGTTGGTAAAGTAATATCTTTGCTTTTTAATATGCTGTCTAGGTTTGTCATAGCTTTTCTTCCAAGGACCACACATCTTTTAATTTCACGGCTGCAGTCACCATCTGCAGTGATTTTGGAGCCCAAGAAAATAAAGTCTGTCACTGTTTCCACTGTGTCCCTAACAATTTGCCAGAAAATGATGGGACTGGATGCCATAATCTTAGTTTTTTGAATGTTGAGTTTTAAGCCAGCTTTTTCACTCTCCTTGTTTACATTCATCAAAAGGCTCTTTAGTTCCTCTCTGCTTTCTGCCTTAAGTAGGTCGAATAATGACCCTATCCCTAAAGAATAAAATATCAGGTAATAAACCATCTTCCCTGAAGGCTACATTGGTATTGAACAAAATCAGAATTCAAAAGGTTTGGGCATCAAGGAAATGTTTTCCTTTTGCTTGTGATGAACTCTAAAGATTATGCCTCTTGGTTTCCCAACACAAAGTTATATCCATTTTCTTCATTCTAAAAGATTACAATTTGAAATCATATTCCAAGCAAACCTGTACAATATCCTTCCCATTTACATCTGCTGAGAAATGCTTATCTTTTCAGAATTCAACATGCTAGCCTAAGGAAAATAACTATATGAAGCAAATTAGAATAAGATTATCTCCTTTCCAAACTGCCACAATTTGGATCAGAAGTAAATCCTACCATATCATAGCCCTTATCAAGACAATACCTCTGCTTTCCAGAGGTACATTAAAACTTTAACATTCAAGAGCATGTGAAAATACATGATTCAGATGGTTGCCTATAATTTCATGACTTCTGTTACCTGAAACATTTTCATTGATGACATTAAAGAACTCCTCATTGTTTTAGCACTAAGAGAAGCCTCTTAAATTCTAGAAACAATAATTTCCCATTTTGGCTTCAAACATCAAAATAAGATTTATTTTTGTTTCACTATCATGAAAAAACAGTGTACTAAAATTATCTAATAAACACATGCAGGATGTGTCAATTTTAATTTGTGAAGAAATTAGAGTGTACATGTTTGATAAATGCCATACTGTAAAAATAATATAACAAAATGTTACCATTTACATGTGTATTGAGAATACAGATAACATAACCTTAATTAATGTACTTTATTATTAAGTGTTGCTGAAAAAGCAAGTTAATCAGATAGTGTTCCAATGAAAGTATTTACCACTTCATAGTTATTTCTAAAATTAACCCATATCTAATTATGTGTGGGGAAGAGATGAAGAAACTTAGATTATATCATGGGAAACTTGCAAAGTCACTGACTCATTTCAGTCCAGTTCAGTCGCTCAGTCATGTCCTACTCTTTGCGACCACGTGGACTGCAGCACACCAGGCCTCCTTGCCCATCACCAACTCTTGGAGCTTACTCAAACTCATATCCATCGACTTGGTGATGTCATCCAGCCACCTCATCCTCTTTCCTCCCCTTCTCCTCCTGCCTTCAATCTTTCCCAGCATCAGGGTCTTTTTTCCAGTAAGTCATCTCTTCATATCACATGGCCAAAGTATTGGAGCTTCAACTTCAGCATCAGTCCTTTCAATGAATATTCAGGACTGATCTCCTTTAGGATTGACTGGTTTGATCTCCTTGAGTCCAAGGGACTCTCAAGGGTCTTCTCCAACACCACAGTTCAAAAGCATCAATGCTTTGGCGCTAGCTTTCTTTATGGTCCAACTCTCACATCCATACATGACTACTGGAAAAGTCATAACCATACATGACTACTGGAAAAATACAAATGACATCTGAGTACCACAAAAGTGACTCATTTATCCCTCTACAATTTTTAAAGAGAATGATCTAAAATAGACCCTTGTGTTCTTACAGAAGATTAGAGTCCAAATCATTATAATGATTGGTGTGTTGTAAAGCCCAAATGCCAGTCTATATTCAAAGTTAGTTACTGTCGAGTACCTAAAAGATTTCATGTATTTTCTTTATGCTTATAGTTTCCATCCTGTAGTGAAATTACACTAGTTATAGCATTTTATTATTATACTTAAACATTTCATACTCATATGTTAAGGTTTGGTCCCAGATTCTTAAATATTTTTCTTAGTTCACAAACACTATTCTGCAGGAAACATTACAAACTTCACAAGAGTATTACTCGCTTCCACATACCACTTTAATTACAAATCACCTTAACCTTTTTCTACATTCTTCTGTCCTTAATTGAACCAACTTCTGGGAGAAGCATTTTCTGTTAAATCATCCTGTTTTTGCCATAACTTTGTCTCCCTCTCCCAAAAAGTTCTGGCTAGTCCTATTTTTTTCCTTCTGTATAAAATAAAAGCCTTTTCCTGTTTGATTTTTGAGACACTTGTACATCTTGTACATCCTGAGATGAGCAATATCTTCTGTGAGTACAGTTTCTTTATATAAGTCTTTTATATGGTTTTATTTTAAATGAAACCAGTGAACTTGGAAGAGGACCTTCACTCAGATGTTGATTTCAGCCTTTTTAAGACACTAAGCTAACTTATGCTTAGACTCCTGAGACAGAGAAACATGAAATAATAAACTTATATTGCAATAAGCTACTAAACTTATAAAAATTTGTCACTCAGCAATAGAAAATCAATACGTATTGAAATGCACAATGTGAACTTAAGTCCCACTCTAGATCACAACTTAAGGTTGCTATTTTGCTTTTTTTAAATAGAAAAGCTTCCATTTTACATTCCTACCAGAAACACACAATGACTCTAACATCTAATGGACTAGATAAACAAATGTTCAAGCTGCTTTTAGAAAAGGCAGAGGAACCAGAGATCAAATTGCCAACATCCACTGGATCATGGAAAGAGCAAGAGAGTTCCAGAAAAGCATCTATTTCTGCTTTATTGACTATGCCAAAGCCTTTGACTGTGTGGATCACAATAAACTGTGGAAAATTCTGAAAGAGATGGGAATACCAGACCACCTGATCTGCCTCTTGAGAAATTTGTATGCAGGTCAGGAAGCAACAGTTAGAACTGGACATGGAACAAAAGACTGGTTCCAAATAGGAAAAGGAGTTCATCAAGGCTGTATATTGTCACCCTGTTTATTTAACTTATATGCAGAGTACATCATGAGAATGCTGGACTGGAAGAAACACAAGCTAGAATCAAGATTGCTGGGAGAAATATCAATAACCTCAGATATGCAGATGACACCACCCTTATGGCAGAAAGTGAAGAGGAACTGAAAAGCCTCTTGATGAAAGTGAAAGAGGAGAGTGAAAAAGTTGGCTTAAAGCTCAACATTCAGAAAAAGAAGATCATGGCATCCGGTCCCATCACTTCATGGGAAATAGATGGGAAAACAGTGGAAACAGTGTCAGACTTTATTTTTCTGGGCTCCAAAATCACTACAGATGGTGACTGCAGCCATGAAATTAAAGGCGCTTATTCCTTGGAAGGAAAGTTATGACCAACCTAGATAGCATATTCAAAAGCAGAGACATTACTTTGCCAACAAAGGTCCGTCTAGTCAAGGCTATGGTTTTTCCTGTGGTCATGTATGGACTGTGAAGAAGGCTGAGCGCCGAAGAATTGATGCTTTTGAACTGTGGTGTTGGAGAAGACTCTTGAGAGTCCCTTGGACTGCAAGGAGATCCAACCAGTCCATTCTGAAGGAGATCAGCCCTGGGATTTCTTTGGAAGGAATGATGCTAAAGCTGAAACTCCAGTACTTTGGCCACCTCATGCAAAGAGTTGACTCATTGGAAAAGACTCTGATGCTAGGAGGGATTGGGGGCAAGAGGAGAAGGGGACGACAGAGGATGAGATGGCGGGATGGCATCACTGACTCAATAGACGTGAGTGTCAGTGAACTCCTGGAGTTGGTGATGGACAGGGAGGCCTGGTGTGCTGCAATTCATGGGGTCGCAGAGAGTCAGACACAACTGAGCGACGGATCTGATCTGATGCACATATAATTATTTAGTCTTAAAAAGGAAGAGGATTTTGACACATGCTACAACACTGATGACCTGTGAAGACATTATTCTAAGTGAAATAAGACAATCACTAAAGTACAAATAATGTGTGATTCCTTTACTATGAGATTCTGGGAACAATCAGACTTATAGACAATATAGAATGGTGGTTGTCAAGGGCTGGGACATTATTATTCATCAGGTTACAGAGCTGCTGCTGAGGGAAGCTCGTGGAGATGGATGTTGGCGATGCTTATACAGCAGTGTGAATTTACTTAATGCCACAGAATTGTTTAAAATGGTTACAGTGGTAAATTTTATATGTATCTTACAGTAGTTATAAAGAAAAGAGTAAATAAATAAGACAACAAAAATAAAAAACTTCCTTAAGTTTTTAATATATTCCATGCAATTTTTTCTTCTACATTTTATTTGATGGTAACTAGAAAAAAAAATATTTAAATGTACTACAGTTATTATAATGGGTGATACTCATTTAAATAAAATATTACATTCAAAATCTCAAAAGTTGAATTATAACATTTAAAATAAACTCTTCCAGGAGATGCCTAGATAATGGTGTTATTTCATGATCAAAACATTTCCCATGTACACATATGAGAAAATATGATAATACCTATACAGCATTGGTATTACACTTATTTGGATATGGAGATTTTCCTGTAATGAATTCTACCTACAAAGGAGAAGAAAAGTGTTCTGTTGATTGACCAACAATTTTCAATTAAAGTAAATATTAGCAGACATGATTTCTACTTCATTTTCATTACTAGAACCATTTCTGGTAAATTGGACAATAGGGACAGAACTTGGTAGAAAGGATATGTTTATCCTAAGATGAGACGACTTAGTATAACACTGGTTCTGACATTCAGTACAGTAATATTTGTGAGATATTACAGCCAATTTTGGAGATTTAGTTTTGACCGGCTAATAAGCAGATATTTATTTTTAGAAGTTGTGCAGTAGTTGGTTAGATCGTCCCTGTGATGATTTATGGAAGTCCGTCTATTTAATCTTATCCAGAGGAATCCAAAGATATTTTTTTTTTTGAATTATGATTTTAGAAAACAATATGTGTAATAATCTACCATGCTGGGTCATACTTTGAATCAAAAGCTGTTTTTACAGATACTCTGTAACCTGTTGGACTAAGATACAGTCCTGTTTTCCCATGGTCCTTTGCAGGAGATACTGAAGATATTTAGGGCAGTAGCCAGTCAGATACTGGGACATAGCCAAGTGCTTCACACTAGTAGAGTATCTCAGAGGAAGCACAATACACTCAAATTATAACAACAACAATGACTCTTCTCAGTTGCATCCAAAGAAAGAGTAAACTGATCATGTGAATGCTTCATCACAATCTTCTGTGTTTGCTCCAAGAAATTTAAGGATAGAGTAGTTGTTGTTGTTCAATGTCTAAGTCATGTTATTTTGTTAAGGCAACAAATACCCAATACTCTATTCCAGCTTTGTGGATTAAATTTGCAGATTGAGAATAAGAGAATTGTTATTTTATGTCACAAGGCTAAAACTTAAAGCTGATATTAAAAAGGGTTACAAACTTACATAACCACATACACAGTTAAAACATACCCAGCATACATTTTTTAAAAGGAAATATGTATTTTCAAATTTTTAACAACAAATATGTCCAATAAATTGTAAATGTGCATGAACTTCATACTAAATATCTGGAAACTGGGCCACAAAGAACACAAAAAGAATAGCTAAAATCTTATAACTGATTCGTAGTTTGAAATTCTTTATATAAAATAACACTTTTTTTAGAAATGTCATAAGAAAAACTTAAAAGGACAGCTGCTCATAACAGTGTTCTGTTTCAAATTATCAGAAATAAAGTAACTTTAGGCTTTTAATGAGGTAGCATCTGTCATTGATGAAAAAAGTAAGATTCATTATATAAAAACTCATTTTGAGAATTTTCTAATTCATCATGGTATCAAGTGTTAATTTATGTGTAGAATACTAGTATAACAATATAGTATCAAAACTGACTCTACTTTTGAGATAATATGCTACTATTAATAATAATATTGTTTCAATGTTTAATTGAATAATAAACATTGGTAAACAAAGGGTAATATTATAGGCACTTTAAATATTCTTTACTTTTTAATCTTCAAGCAACCTTAGACAGTAGGTGTCATTATTATTAGTCCTAGTTTACAAATGGGGTAACTAAGGCTCAGAGAGTTTAAGATTAATTCATCTAAGATTCACGACCAGCTACAGAAGTCTTCACTTGTTCCTTCTATCCATTATCACAAAGATCTGCTAAGACCAAGTACAGAATTGCAAAATAAGGAAACTTTTCTTCTCGGATGCTTCCTTTCCTTCTTGCTCCCTTACTAGGAACCATCACATACTATGTCAGGATCCATGAATAACCACAAGCCAACCATGTAACATTAAAACAGAAAGGGATTTGAGAGACATTCTTCTATTAAAATTCACTCTTGGCAGTGTATTTCTCAGAGAAGATGGAGTTTTAGCCTTTTTTCTATGATTCTGAGAGTGGCCTGTTTTTAAAGTCATTTCTGACCACCAACAATATATGGGCAAGTTATTAGGAAAGAGGATCTGAGAGCTAGTCTATTTGGAAAGCTGCCCCTGATGGCCGTGTTGATAGTATCGCTGCCCATGACCTCTTCCTCTTGCTCTATAGACACCTCTCTCCCTCCTCTAACCTCAAATGCCCAGATACCACAGATGATGTTTAGGCTGTGGTGCTGTAAGGGTTCGTGGACATAGGCCCCAGAACTTCAGCTGCTTCAAGCCTTCTAAGATCCAGGATAGAAAATATTGTTGCACAAAGCTATGGCCTCACTGGAGCAGATCTGTGAAAGCCATAGAGAGAAAGGTCTCTGACTGAATTATGAGAGAATACCCAGATATGGCCATGTTTTACAATGACTTCTTTGCTGAAGGCCTCAAAACTACTTTGTCTTGTCACCTAATGGCTAGGTTTTAAACACACCCTGCCTTGATAGGCCATATTAATTTATGAATTGCACATGCAGGATTCTATTATATACATTAAAATCTTACAAAAGCAGAACTTATGACAGATAAAATAAAAATTATAATTTATTCCAGAACCCCTACTCATCCCTTTGTCTATGCTAAAAAATGCATACAATACACATAGAAAACTATCAAGACAGAACACATTTTTAAGCTTATAAACACATTTTTAAGCTTTCTTGCACTTATTTCCTTTCGCTTTATCATGAATGGATTCTCTTTAGAGTCACTCTGGATTGTCCATGTGATTTTACCTTTAATTTTATGCTATTTATGGGACTATTTAGATTCATATTTTGCTCCACAGGGACTCACTAGAGAAGGCTCCAGACGCTGAAGTCAAGAACATGGTATTGTCAAGATACAATGTGTGGAAATAACATAGATACAAATCACAGATAATAATAGCCCAATGTTGTAGAGCATATTAAATCAATCCAGACATGTAAAACATTTAGAGCTTTGTGGGTCAGCTGAACTGCAACATGTGTTACCTAAAGTGACAAAGAAATGGAATAAAAAGCATAAGGGAGAATAGTGTGAAGCTTTGGGAAAGGTTATTTTATATAAGACAGTCATGGAAAATCCTTAGTACAATGAAGATATACTGTACTTGATCACAAATATCTATATAGACCTTTTTAATATGTAGGGTTATGCTAGTTTTCCAGATATATGAAACAGTAGGAATTCCTCACCCTTTTTTAGTCTAAAAATTTGATTCCAGGTTGAACAATAAAATGTTCAACAATAAAATGTTATTCTATTTATATGTAATGGGAAACTAACCCTTTGCAAAAAAAAAAGGCAAGCTACCTAATCATTTAGGAGGTACAGAAGTGACAACTGTTAGCTTTTGTGTTAATGAATAAAATATATGTATTAAATTGCCACTCGGATAGCAATAATATTTATGTTATTTAATGCTTAAGATTGTTTATTTCTTTTGAAAAACATGAAGGATCTTAATAAACTTTCACTCTATGTACTGACTGGAGAAAGGATACATTATATAGATCTTTCAAAAAATTTATCATCTGACAACATCTGTCATTTATCATGAAAAACAGACATATATTAAAAAAGCAAAATGGATAAAGTCAGGAAAATATAAGTAAAGAAAGTGAGCTGATTTGGAAAAGGCACAGAATAAGAACATTACTGTTTGACTGTGGACCAGACTTAAACCTACCCCAGCATCAAAGTGTAGGTTATGAAATTCTTCCCAGATTTGGGTCACTGAGATGTGTTTCATTCCAATAGAAAGTTAAACACATATAGGAACAGTCTCCAGAATTTGAGGCTCAAGCTATGTTTTTCCATCTACAACAGTCACAAAATGAGACGTGGCATTACTCTCTACCTAGTACCCTTCTTTTGTTCTTCTAATAACACTAAAACTTGTTCACAGACATTGAACAGGAACACTAAGTGAAGCTTAATTACTCCTGCCCCAAATAATATTCCTTTCTTCTTTTCCAACATAAGTAAGACTAATCAAACTGTCACTCAGAATTACTTTAGTTTTGGATAGGCAATGTCTTCAGAGTCTGTTTTAACACTGGAAAACAGGTCACTATCACAAACCATGAAAAATGACCAATTTTAATTTAACACAAGAACTGCACTGTTATACTTGACAAAATATCAATGTTTTCAGAAACCTAAGATTTTGCACAAGGTATACAAGGAATTTCTAAAACACACACACACATATATATATATATTTATGTGTGTGTGTGTATATATATATAGTTAAACATTTGATACTGAAAAACATCCAGTCATATAAATCAATACCTGCCCCCCCCCCCCAATTAAAAGGTTAGCGATCCTCACTGTCATAACATGTGAAACTTCTGTTTTATTACATGCGACCTTACCTAAATTAGAGAGCAGGACTCCAATCTCAGGACTCTCAGTTCACTTCCCCTTTCCACTGTTGCAATTTAGGTTGATGTGTCTTCCCAAAACATAGCAAGAAAAACAAAACAAAATCAAACAAACCGCTTGTTTTCATTGGTTTCTCAGAGTGGTCTTTTTGAACCACAAACCAGCCAGACCTGCACGCTCGGCCTTTCAGTTCTGTGAGGCGCGGGCTGGGCGGAACTAACAGCCTTGGGGAGCCGCAGGGCAAGCTGGGAAATTCACCTGGCAATTCTGCAGCACCAAGTCTTGCTCAGGTGTAGCTCATCAAAAAAGGCGAGCTTATTGGAGGTAGCTGCAGAGATAGTAGTACCAGGACAAACCTACTAAGAGATAGCAGAGAACTCGGTGGAGTTGTTTGAAATGAAGGACAAACCTGTTGTATGACCTCTAGGACTCCAGCAAGACCTCCGGCTTGCTACAGAGTTTAATAATATTTTCCTTGCAGATATACACAATTAATCAGGACCAGTTACTGCAATTTGACTATTGGCCTAGCAGGGGGAGCTTCTGAGGTACAATAAAAAGTGTGCAAGTGTTACGCAATTAGATGTTATAGCAAGGGAAATAGAGTGAAAAAATCACTTTGCTGTTATCAAGGCGACAGAAGGGAAGAATCTATGTCTGTCTGAAACAACTGATGCCTAAAAACCCACACTGGTAATCTCTAGAACTAGCTAGAGGAAATTTGAAACTTTTGGTCAAGGGAGAAGGATCAGGGAGAAATATCATCACCAGAAATCAGTGGATAATTTCTTATGTCTGACAAAGTTATCAGACCTCTGTGGAAACAAAAAGTGAAAACCACCACAGTGCAAATAAATCCTCCTCTTTATTCCTTATAAGATGGAAAGAAAAAAAAAAAAGATAAGCTCCTATAAAATGAAAAAAAAAACAAAAAAAACACAACTATGGAAGTGTGGTATCTGCAAAGATCGTCATGAAGTTTTTGAAGATTAAATAGAAAGATTGGACAAAACACCAGAAAAAGCAAAACAAAAAAATCTGAGTCAAGACTGTTTGGGTCAATGAGATGACCAAGTTCCAGAAGACAACTGGTTCATAATGTGAGAGTGAATGAGAGTATAATAAGGGCAACAAAAGCAAGAAAGCCAAAGACAACAATAAGGACCTTAAAATTGGGAACATTTTTGTTGTTTTTGTTCAGTCGCTCAGTGCTGTCGTACTCTTTGTGAACCCATGGGTATATTTTGCATGTAATCAAATATGGAGTCACCCAAGATGGATGCTGACAAATCCTAGGAGTGATATAATATGTGTCATTTAGTAAAATCAAGTTTACTATTTTGTGTAACAGCACTCACTTGGCTTGCTAAATTAATGTAAGTATACCTTCAGAGGGACATCATGATACCATAAGGTAAACCAAATCACTATCATGGTAGTGATTCCAAAAGGACATGGTGAAGCAGGAAAGGTAATGCCTATAAAGGACCATCATGGAAATCTGATAACTTCAGCAGCACAGTATCTTAAAATTATCTCAAAGATATCCAAAATCAGTTAACTCAGAACTTTCTGAATAATAAAATTAAAAATATCTAAGGAGAAAAGAAATAGGATTATCCCAGCAATATGTGACTACTCTAAAAATAATCCCAAACTTGTATCTGTCAGGTAACCAAAGATGATCAATAAAAAGTTCACTTTGTTTTAAGAGTAGCAGTAGGCACGTATGCTGAAACATTAATTTTAATAGCTCGTACTGTACCAACAGCTAATGCTTACTCAATCACTCTGTTATGGCCCTTAGATTGCTAGCTGATCTTAAATTCAGTCTCTTTTTTTAAACTTACTCTCTGCTTTCTTAACTATTCTCTGCCCCACAAAGCTCAGGACCAAGTGTTTGCAGCTAATAAATGGGCAAATGTGCTGGAATTCCCCTTTGATGTTCATGTTTAGTTGCTAGGTTGTATCTGACGCTGTGGCCCATGGATTGTAGCCCAGGAGGCTCCTCTGTCCATGGGATTCTCCAGGCAAGAATACTGGACTGTGTTGCCATTTACTTCTCCAGAAGATCTTCCTGACCTAGGGATGAACCCTGGTCTCCTTCTTTGGCAGGCAGAATCTTTACAGCTGAGCCACCAGGTAAGCCCTAGAATACCTCTTAGCCAAAAACTTAATATGTCTTGTTCTTCTTTAAATGTACGATCTACTATTTCTGTTATGGTCAATGCCTTTACTATTTTTATAATTACTCTATGTTTTTTCTAAGATGGTTAAGAAGTAAAAATGAAAAGATATTTGTATGCTGATACGCTATGCTGCTGCTGCTAAGTCGCTTCAGTCATGTCCGACTATATGCGACCCCATAGACGGCAGCCCACCAGGCCCCCCCATCCCTGGGATTCTCCAGGCATGAATAACCCTCAAAGTTATTTTTGCCTTTTAGAATCCTATGTCACAAATACACAAGTTTTAGAAGCAAAATTTATTTTATTTAGTAGAGATATTTTTTCAAAGACAGCCTAATGTTTGGATAAAAATAAAAAAGTCCTTGTATCTGCAGTGCTATCAAAGCAAGATAATTATATTTTTTGTCAATGAAGTAAATATAAAAATAACAAAACAATAGATGTAACATTTACCCTAGTAAGTCATTACTTTAGAGAAATGTTGAATATTTTTAATAGGCCTCCTCAATTAATATTCATTTGTGCAGTAAAAGTATTATAATGAACAATGCAAAGCAATGAAGCATTGTAAATGAAGGTAGATTTCTTAAAAGCTTAAAGAAATAAATTATTTTTGAGTGTTTAAATATGATTTATATTTCATGGAATTATGTTTTAACTATTTTAATATACTCTGTTAGCCACAGAACTTATTTCAAACGGGCAATATAATGCAGTAATTTTTGGATCATTAGATGTTTTAATTTTTCAAACATCAAGAAAGCTTATTTTTTTAAAAAAAAAAACTTTGGGATTTTCATTTGTATTTTTTCATAAATTTTCATTTGAGTTTTAAAAAGTATAATTTTTACTTGAATAAAACACACTTTCTAATAGTAATTGTAATTGCATTAATAAAAAATAATTAACATCTGTTTGTCCCCTGCTATGAGCCAAGACATGAGTTAAATGCTTTCTAGGGGAAATTACATGTAATCATCACAACCTGTAAGGCAGATAATTTACATCTACTATTTTATTATTAGGAAATTTTGCGCTGATAAAGGTAATAGGAGTCCAAAGTTCTGAAGCTGATGAATGGAAAACCCAGGTCTGTTGGAAACCAACATGTTTTCTTCATCTATAAGCAATACTATCTCAAAATATAAATCTGCTTATGTGTAAGAATGTAGAGAAAAATATAACCAACTAAAATATAATCAAAAGAGTCAGGTATGATTCCTATAAAGCACCCTGGCCCCACTGGCAAAGCTCAGTAGGAGTGGAAGGGTTGCATATGAAGGTCATGGGTATGACTACCATCAGTTCATTGGACTCACTGGATTTTGCTGTTGATCATTCTTGGAATTCTTGAAGCCATCAGTAATCAACTTTATTAGTAAATATAATTTCAGGTCATTATGTGGCAGAAATGAACAGCTGTTACTTGCTGAAAAACAACTGCAGCTTTTATTCCAAAATGTTTACATTTGAACAGTTATGTTATTTTTGTGGAAAGAAGTTTTATTAATTTTTTCCTTCCAGAGCCAAACACATTGAAGAGCTGACAAATTCTATTCCTATGTGTATAGTTTGTGTATAAAGAATGCATGTGAATGAAATGAACTATACATTGTTAGTTACATGTACTGTGAGTATAGCATTGTTACATTTACTTTAACAGTGAACCCCAAGGCTGAAGTGAACTTTAGCAAGGTAATCTTTTCAAAAAGGAAAGCAGAATATCCTGATTCTATGCTTTATTCAGTTCAGTTCAGTTCAGTCGCTCAGTCGTGTACGACTCTTTGCGACCCCATGAACCATCGCAACACGCCAGGCCTCCCTGTCTATCACCAACTCCCAGAGTTCACCCAGACTCACGTCCATCGAGTCAGTGATGCCATCCAGCCATCTCATCCTCTGTCGTCCCCTTCTCCTCCTGCCCCCAATCCCTCCCAGCATCAGAGTCTTTTCCAATGAGTCAACTCTTCGCATGAGGTGGCCAAAGTACTGGAGTTTCAGCTTTAGCATCATTCCTTCCAAAGAACACCCAGGGCTGATCTCCTTTAGAATGGACTGGTTGGACATCCTTGCAGTCCAAGGGACTCTCAAGAGTCTTCTCCAACACCACAGTTCAAAAGCATCAATTCTTCAGCGCTCAGCCTTCTTCTCAGTCCAACTCTCACATCCATGCATGACCACAGGAAAAACCATAGCCTCGACTAGACGGACCTTTGTTGGCAAAGTAATGTCTCTGCTTTTCAATATGCTGTCTAGGTTGGTCATAACTTTCCTTCCAAGGAGTAAGCATCTTTTAATTTCATGGCTGCAGTCACCATCTGCAGTGATTTTGGAGCCCCAGAAAATAAAGTCTGACACTGTTTCCACTCTTTCCCCATCTATTTCCCATGAAGTGATGGGACCAGATGCCATGATCTTAGTTTTCTTTTTTTTATTTATTTTATTTTATTTTTTAACTTTACAATATTGTATTGGTTTTGCCATATATCAAAATGAATCTGCCACAGGTATACACGTGTTTCCCATCCTGAACTCTCCTCTCTCCTCCCTCCCCGTACTATCCCTCTGGGTTGTCCCAGCGCACCAGCCCCAAGCATCCAGTATTGTGTATTGAACCTGGACTGGCGACTTGTTTCATATATGATATTATACATGTTTCAATGCCATTATCCAAATTATCCCACCCTCTCCTTCTCCCACAGAGTCCAAAAGACTGTTCTATACATCTGAATGTTGAGCTTTAAGCCAACTTTTTCACTCTCCACTTTCACTTTCATCAAGAGGCTTTTGAGTTCCTCTTCACTTTCTGCCATAAGGGTGGTGTCATCTGCATATCTGACGTTATTGATATTTCTCCTGGCAATCTTGATTCCAGCTTGTGTTTCTTCCAGTCTAGCGTTTCTCATGATGTTCTCTGCATATAAGTTAAATAAGCAGGGTGACAATATACAGCCTTGACGTAGTCCTTTTAAGTATTAGAATATAGATTTACGAGGAAGCCAAGAGAGAAAAGAAAAATGCAAATTATTATTTGTTTTGTGAATAGTATGTTTTTCTTCTTTGAAAAGTTGTTTATGCTTTATATGTTGCAATTCCAACATAATAATGGTTTTGATCCAGGTCAAATGAAGCATGATTCCGGAGAATACCAAAAGGTAATAGATGATAAAAACAACTTATTCTTTTGTTAGATTACAAAAATATTTACACTAAAATTCACTCATACATTATGGGTTTTTGAAGTATAGATGCACAGCATGTGTATTTCCTATTATTAAAGAACCCAGAGTCATAATTATGGCTCCGACCTGCTTTTTTTTTCATTGCATTGACTGTATTTGATTTGAAACCAACACAAAGCTTCCTTATAAATTTGAAGCCTTATAAATTAAAATGGTCAATAAAACTCTCCAAATATGCATTTCTAAACTACTAACATTAAAAAATTAATAATATCAATGTTATTTTTCTTGTCATCTCCCCAGAACTTCTGCAGTGAACTTTCATTGAGAAGTCCTGAAAAGGCCTCACATCAGGACTCTACAAGTAATTTTTTATTTCCCCTCTAACTCCAAACCTTGGTTCTTATAGTTCTGAAAATTGAACCACCATTCTCCAATTCACCCAGGCTAAAAAGTCATTGATTAGTCCCATAACTTTCTCTCTGCTTAGCTAACTAGCCAAGAGATCTTGCTGACTGAGTCTTCCTTCAAAATCTAGAGTCATCTCATTCTTTCTGTTTCCTCTGCCACACCAAGATCCATGTCACATGCATCTCTTATCATTCATATCACAATACATTCAATGCCGTTTTAAAACACATACACACACATTTATCTATCTACAAAATAACTAGATTTGAAATATTATTTAGGACTTCAGTTCAGTCACTCAGTCGTGTCCAACTTAGTTATCATTTAATAGCTGTAACTTTTGGAAAACTAGTTAATCCATGACATTCATTTTTCTCAACTAGTAAATGACAATAATAATAGCTAACCAAAACATCTAATATGAAGCTTAAAGTAAAATGATTTTATAAACATATTAGTCTTATGGAATATGCCCATAATTGGAAATATAATTTATTCACCCTTTTGTTTTTAGTCTTTCCTTTCTTTAATCAGCCAATCATTCATTTAGTTATTCATCTATTTATTTATTAAATGATAATCATTTGTTTGGGAGGCACTGCGCTAGGTCCTAGAAGTACAGATTTATTTCATGTGACTACAGAGTTATACTGTTAAATCTCTTATTCCTCAAATAGGATTAAAGACATTTCAATTCCAGAGCCCACAAGCATATAATTACTTTTTTGCCCTCTCTAATTTGGTCTTTGCCTCAAG
Source organism: Bos javanicus (assembly GCF_032452875.1). Classification (NCBI taxonomy): domain Eukaryota; kingdom Metazoa; phylum Chordata; class Mammalia; order Artiodactyla; family Bovidae; genus Bos; species Bos javanicus. The sequence goes on along the minus strand of NC_083875.1, from coordinate 14,029,086 downwards.
AAATGTACAACACACTAGGACAACCACTGTATCTGTTTTACTGTAATGTTTAAAATACTGTTACAAGCATTTACAGTAATTTCCAATTCATACAACATATATAAGTCAGAATAAAAGTTAGGGAAAGACTTTAAAGAGGAGACACTGAAACTGATATTTAATAGACAAGTGTAAATTAGCTAAACAAGTAAAGGGTAGGTAGAAGAAGACAGATAAAACTACATATAAGGGTGCAGGCATAGGAAACAGTCTGGCATATTCAGGGATTCCAAGATGGCTCAATGGTAAAGAATCCACCTGCCAAAGCAGGAGACAAAGGAGATACAAGTTTTATGTCTGGGTCAGGAAGGTCCCCTTAAGGAGAAAATTACAACCCACTCCAGGATTCTAGCCAGGAAATCCAATGGACAGAGGAGCCTGGCTGGCTACAGTCCATGGGGTCATAAAAGAGTTGAACACAACTGAATATATGGCATATTCACATCCTGAGTTATAGAATGAGGTTATAACTATTTAAAGAGAGGTTTTTTTGATATTATTAGAGTCTAATGATGAAGATAGTATACTTCATTTTTAGTTACATGTGCAGAGAGAATTATTTTGAACTTCAAAGTGAATATATACTAAATATGAATATGTACTGCAAGCATTTTTCTTTTTTTAGAAAGCAGATTGCCATAGTTTGTATTCCTAGGAAACACTCTGAGACAGTAGTGTGCCTGAAGGAAGTTTACTTAGAATGCTCTGGCCATAAGACTTATGAGAGAGTGAGAGAGGTGATCAGTTTTTGAGCGCGGCTGTTCTTAGGGAGGGGATTTACTTTGGGTGAGGCTGTGAAGGTCAGCTCTAGGATAAGGAGTCAGTTGTGAAGCATATACACATACCTTTTTAGCTGGAAGAAGTGCCTCTGTCCTTAGGTGGGATTTGTTCGAGAAACTACAGCGTCTGCAAGACTTTACCCATTGCCCACGTAGGATCCACTGGCTACATACAATACAGTCATCCATCTGGGAACAACTTTTCCAGGATCCATATGGCTCTCTTTTTCTGGGTAAATTTAAAAAAGGAAGACCATGAGGATAAGTTAGGTTCCTATCCCTGTATCTGGTCTTGACATCTCAATTGATACCACTTGGCTCCCTCCATTATTTTAGATCGTCTTCATTGTAAATTCCCTCCACCCTTTGCCAGTACCTAGGCTAGACTACAGAAGACTGAGTGAGTTTACTTTTGATGTGACTCAGATGCAGATATAGATCCTCAGAACTGTCACCTTGCCCTTCTATGTTTATAACTCCTATACTTGTCCATCTAATGTCCAATTGGATAGTTAAATAATAAAACCCACCCTCATGGATCATTTTGGTTCCAGAAATGTTATTCCTTCTTTACACTGTATATCAGTATCCCTAACATTCCCTAATAATCAATTACTATACTGGTCATGTACTATTTTTTTTTAATTTTTAAAAAAATATAAATTTATTTATTTTAATTGGAGGCTAATTACTTTATAATATTGTATTGGTTTTGCCATACATCAACATGAATCTGCCTCAGGTATACTCTTTAGTTTAGCCAAGAGATGGTGACTCCCTTCTGCTTCCTAGGATCACTTCTTGACTAACTATCTTGAAAGTAATGATAGGAGAGGGAGCATAGCCAAGGAAATGTTTAAGTATTAAATTCATAAATTACTTGGGATGCTAAGTAGACCTAGGCCAATATTTGCAATACAAAAATATTTCCAAAATAATATGCAGCCATTTAAGCATCAATGTACATCTAAGATGGTATAATGTCTTCTGTATATACGGAAGATGCTCTAACTGATGCTGACATTATATATTGTACAGAATTTTTTTTCTCTTCTTCATTAAAATATCACATATTTAAATCTTTAACTATAATAGAAATTTATTGAAATATTCATAAAGACTGTTCGTAAAGGAATAAAATGAAAGCTGACATTTTAATCCCATGGCACTATTACTCACTGTTCCATAGAAAAAGGGAAAAATACTAACTATAGAGTCTTGAAGAAAAAGTTCTGAAACCAGGATGGTGGCAATAGATATAATAGACAAAAAGTTGGTGACTACTGAAGAGACAGTGAGATGCTATAGTGTATAACCTCTGTCAAGCAGCATATTTGATATATTTTTGTGACTTTTCTACTATTGTTTTTCATAATATTTTCTTTAGAATTCAAGGTATAATGTTATCAGATCTCCAAACTTCAAACAACATCATCTTTGGAGAGCACATTTATGAAATACTCACCAAGGCAACTTAGATCACTAGATTTAGCGAAAATTTACAAACTGGCTGGGACTTCATTTGTGAGGGTGCATTTCCTGTACTCTTTAATTAGCAGTCATTCACTTTGGGCCAAACTCTGGGGCTTCTGTCTCTGTCACATATGAAAGAATACTATTATACTTATTTTAAAATCTGGTTTTCTTAAGTGTGTAGAGGATGTTTCCATGTCCTAAAGAAAATCATCAGCACATTTTACAAACTACATTGTTATTGCTATTATTTTTGTGTATTTTAGAGTAATATAAGTCTTATAAAACATAATTGTCATAAATATTTGGACCTCACAATGATTTCAAAGTGTATAAGAAAATTACTTCATTTAGAGACAAAATAGCTAATGTTTCAGATAGGTTAGGAGAAAAGCCAGGTTTTGAATTTTTAAGTTTTCATGTTTTGAAAGTTTTTCATTTTTTAAGTTTTCATAGATACACAAAAAATGAAAGAATGCTGGAAAGAGGAGCAGTTCTCTGTGAGGAAAAATCACTACTAGTTACCATCCAGGCCATCTATGAACAACTTTGAAACATAGGTAGTCTCTTATTCACCTCTTCCTCAGAGATAAAATGGGAAGTCAATGCACATGGCAAGTTTGGACTCTTACCAGTTAATAATCATTCAGATCCACAGGAAGATATAGTTTTATTCTATAATTATAACTCTCAGAAACAGCAACAGACTCCAGTATCCTTGCCTGGAAAATTCCATGGACAGAGGAGCCTGGTGGGCTACAGCCCATGGGGTCTCAAAGGGTTGGACATGACAAAGTGTGTGCATGCACACATAGGTACACACACACACACACACACACAAGTCACCATTAAAGGTTGCCTTCTTCAAACAGGCTTTGGAAATATGAAAGTCTTGCCTGTTAAGACTCAATGAAGCAAATGTTTCAGCATGTATTTTTAACATACTTGCATATTGTGTTTAATTAAAAATTGTATAGTCTAATTTTTAGAAACAATGTAGTGCAAGCCTTGAGAATTTTCATTTGAGACCCATAGAGACAAACCTAAATCTGAGGTTCACATTTAGGTTCAGCAATCAAGGTTTAGAGAATATTTTTACCAATATGCATGAAAAAAAAGACAGGAGAATCATTAGGGGGGATTAATTCAGTGTTCATGTGTGGGTAAGGCCTACTGAAACATACAAACTGCAACCTCTTTAACAAAGTATTACTTTTTAAAGTGAGAACAATGTCTAGTCATGTTAATCCTATATAAAATTAGGATAAAGGGGGAGGGGTATCTGTACTTACTTATAGTTGAAAATAACATTTTTTGTCTCTCATATGAATATGCCATTTTTTAAATTTAAATTTATTTATTTTAATTTGAGGCTAATTAGTTTACAATATTGTATTGTTTTGCCATACATCAACGTGAATCCACCAAGAGTGTACACGTGCTTCCCATCCTGAACCCCCCTCCCACCTCCCTCCCCGTACCATCCCATTTTTATTTTTATATAATTCCTAAAATATTACTCCAAAATTGACTATTATAAACAGTAAGAAACATAAATCATATCATTTATTATTTAGTTTAGGCCCTGATGATTGGACTTATGTTAGTGGTTAAATTACTTAGCCTTCCTAAACTTATATCCCTCCTCTTCCTCCAGCCCCTGAGGTGGCTAATTATAGTAAAATACTTTACATACAGATGTATTTTGTCTATATGATAAAAAATTGTAAATGTTTTCAAAATGATTTACAATGTGAAAATACGACATATTTTCCATTTTTAATATGAAAAGCCTTAATGTGGTTCCTTTGATCCACAATTAATGTAATTCCTGAGGAATATTGGATCTCTTCATCGAAAACAAAATTTTAAGCATTTGAATATGTTTACTTATATCTATCACTTAACCCTTGATTTCAATTTTAAAAATACCTATTATGATATTTTACTTTCATGAAAACATTTGCTTTGTCCCTCCCTGAAGTTATGTTAGCTGCATTTATATTAAGCCATGATTCAGAATCTCTAAAGGTCAATAACACTGCCTTTAATCCTATATTACCTTTTCCCCCCATTTTTGATTAGTAGTTTCAATGGGCTAAGAATTACCAAGCCAAAAGGAATGTGTTCATAATAAGACCATACAATGTACCACCCATCTATTTCTTTCTGAATATAAGGGGTGTAAAGTTCTGATAATAAAAAAAGTAACTATGATGATATTGCACTAGGTTTCTATTATAGGAAATTTGCAACCACCTAGTTAAGTGAGCTTTGACAAGTCACATTATTTCTCTGGATTTTTTTTGTCCCATGTAATCAAATCTGTCTTGAAAGAAACTTTTTCTCTGAAGATATTTTTGTTCACATTATTATATTTTTTTATAGCTTTTCTATCCAGATAAATGGAGAAGGAAATGGCAACCCACTCCAGTATTCTGTTCTGGAGAATCCCATGGACAAAGGAGCCTGCCGGTTTACAGTTCATGGGGTCGCAAAGAGTTGGACACAACCGAAGTGACTGGGCATGCGACACACATCCAGATAAAAGATTTTGTTTCCAAAAATAACTATCATATATTGCTACACTTCTGACAAGTTTTAGAGAAGAAAATTTAAATGGAAATATATTATTAAGAAGTATTAAAGGAAAAATAACTTGTATTACTTTATCACTTTAATTATTTGCCAAAAATGAAGTAATAAAATACTAGAAAAATGGGTACTTGATTTACACTAAGAATAATACTCAATTTTTTTGAGTTTTAAAATATAATTCTCATTCCTGATAGTTTCGAGGTGAACATACACATATAAAATTGACTCAAAGTAGAATGATGATATGTCTACAAATAAAAAAGGCATAAACCTTTTTGAACTGGAAGCAACTGAAGAAAAGGATGATACAAAAGTATTCTTTTGGAAACTGCAAGATGGAATTGATCTATAACTGATTTAAACACTCACACTCAGTTAAGCAAAAAAATAAAACAAAAACTAAGCAGGACAGGAAGAATAGAGAGTAAATCCTATTTATATAAATTACTTCCTCCAAATCTCAGTAATTCCAGAAATAAAGGCAGAGGGAAAAATTTTTTTTTAAAAAATAGCAATGAAATAAGTTGAGACAACTTTGCAACATTAAAAGCAAGAAGTTACTAGAGATAAAGGACTTACATGTGTCCAAAACATTGATTAAATAGAAACTCAGAGAGAAGTATGCAGGACCTTCTCAGGGAAAATAGAGGTAAAGAGTGTACATGTATATGTATATACATATGTATATATACATAAGGAGTATTGAATGATTTGAACTTTGGAATTCTCATTGATAACATTGGAAGTTAGGAGTCATTGCAACAATGCCTTCAAGTTCTACAGAAGCATGTTTTCTAACCAGAATCTAGAGTTCTACACTCAAACATCTATCCAATCAAGTCTCAGGTTTAATGACAGACATCAAATATTTAAGTTCGGAAAGACTGACTGCCCACATATAGCCTCTCTTAAGAAGTGGATGGAAATTAAGTAAAATAAGTAAGTGAAGTCGCTCAGTCATGTCTGACTCTTTGTGACCCCGTGGACTGTGGCCTATTAGGCTTTTCCATCCATGGGATTTTCCAGGCAAGAATACTGGAGTGGGTTGCCATTTCCTTCTCCAGGAGATCTTCCCCACCCAGGGATCAAACCCGGGTCTCCCACGTTGTAGACAGATGCTTTACCATCTGAGCCACCAGGGAAGTCTCAAGTTTAATGACAGACATCAAATATTTAAGTTCTGAAAGACTGACTGCCCACATAAAGCCTCTGACTGCCACATATAGAAGTGGATGGAAATTAGCATCTATCAAAATAACAAAGCAAAATGAAATTGATAAATATGGGATATAGAAACCCAGGTTCAGCACAGGAAAGAAGTAAAATAATATCCTCAAGATAATGGTAAATGCATATCTTGTTAGTCAGATCTACAGATTAAGAATGCCAATTTGAAGCAGGTCGAAATGCAAAAGCTGGGAAACAAACAAACATACATATATGCTGTCATTATACACACTTCTGACTTGTTGGAACTAAAGAATTAACTTTAGTGTTCTTCATATTATTCTGTTATTTATTATTCTAGACATTTTTTTCCCCATGACCAGCAATAAATGTGGATAAGTCTGGGAAAAAAAATTTTTTTAAATAATCATTAGAATTTAAACCAAATCACTGTTTTTCTATATGTAAATTTTATGTGTTTCTCCTTAAAAATTATGTCAATAATAGTATAAACACTATAGTTGCAATGTCCAGAGAATAGTAACAATGGGATTTTTATTTCTAACAGACTAAAAACCCTTTTACATCTTTATTGAGATATTTGGGATTCATCTAATATTTTCATGAATAATAAAAATATACCTAGAAGTGCATTTTGTTGGAATATTTCAAGCATAAACTAGTGAGGCTTGGTCACTGAAAATTCCTTAATGCATAATAATATAATAAAATATTTAAGGAAATTCAGGATAATCAATAATACCATGAAGACACTGTGTTTTAAACACTGGCAACCACAATGTGTAAATAGTGGGTTATCATATGTAGATCTTAAATATGTATTAATAGTTTTTTAAATGCTCTATTTAAATTAACAAGAAATTATATATTAAATATTTTAGCAATAAATTATTTATTTGAAGTATATACTTTCTATCTTTCAGTCCTCAAATATAGGTTAACTGAATAATTTATTTCAGACATGATGGGAAAAAAATCTGATTATTATATTTGCTAAGGTTCTCAATTGTGTCTGACTCTTTGCAGCCCCATTGCTGCAGCATGCCAGGCTTGTATCCAGAAGTAAAGCTGATCAATTCCATTAAAATGACTTATTACAAAAGTTAGATCCAACTAGCATTTTTCCCCCCTGTTTTGTTATTTTGTGGATAACATATGTATTGTTTTAAATTTAGCTATAAATCTAAGCAGTTAGGGAAATACACAGGATCCTAACTGCTTCATTGTCATTAGTTCATGGAAAAATAAAGGATGCTTATAGAGCTTTTTTTTTTTTTTTAATAAATAGAACTCCAAATTGCTTTCTTTTCCAATATAAAAAACTAGGTATATAATAGAAATGAATATTTTGTGAAGAATCTAGTTTTATTGCTTGGAATCGGCCATTTTCAGCTAGAAGGATATTGTTTTACATTTGCTGAAATATGATTGCATGACAAAAAATTAAGTCTGTGAGTTCAGCTTTGAATGGCTCAATTGGAGACTGTGGATTGTAAATATATCCATTATGCAACTGGATTCTAGGTTGGTGCTCAAGAAAGAGATATGAATTAGGAAGTAGATAAGTCATAAAGGTAAGTCCATTAAATAATCCAAGGGAGTATATAGATTCATCCTGGTCTGGACTAAGATAGAATCCCAAGACATATTGATATTTAAGCTGTGCTCTGCCACTCAGTTGTGTAAGACTCTTTGGGACCCCATGGACTTCAGCCCACCAGGTTCCTCTGTCCATTGGGATTCTCCAGGCAAGGACACTGGAGTGGGTTGCCATGCCCTCATCCAGGGAAGCTTCCCAATCCAAGGACAGAACCCAGATCTCCCGCATTTCAGGCAGATTCTTTACCTCTGAGCCACCAGGGAAGCCCCAAATACTTGAAGGGTAGCCTCTCTCTTCTCCAGGGCATCTTCCTGACACAGGAATCAACAGGGGTCTCCTACATTACAGGCAAATTCTTTACCAGCTGAGCTAAACACACACACACACACACACATGAACATGCACACATTAGCATCCAGATAAGTAAAACACAACTCAATATAAAAAACATTATAAGCTGTGGTACATATACACAATGGAGTATTACTCAGCCATTAAAAAGAATACATTTGAATCAGTTCTAATGAGGTGGATGAAACTGGAGCCTAGTATACAGAGTGAAGTAAGCCAGAAGGAAAAACATAAATACAGTATACTAACGCATATATATGGAATTTAGAAAGATGGTAACAATAACCCGGTGTACGAGACAGCAAAAGAGACACTGATGTATAGAACAGTCTTATGGACTCTGTGGGAGAGGGAGAGGGTGGGAAGATTTGGGAGAATGGCATTGAAACATGTAAAATATCATGTAAGAAACGAGTTGCCAGTCCAGGTTTGATGCACGATACTGGATGCTTGGGGCTAGTGCACTGGGACGACCCAGAGGGATGGTAGGGGAGGGAGGAGGGAGGAGGGTTCAGGATGGGGAACACATGTATACCTGTGGCGGATTCATTTTGATATTTGGCAAAACTAATACAATTATGTAAAGTTTAAAAATAAAATAAAATTAGGAAAAAAAAACACAAAACATTATAGAAGCCAGTGAAAGAATGTGTTTTGAGGGAGAATAACCAAAAATATCAAGCACTTAAGAGAAAACTTTGATAGCCTTGGTGACACTAATATAGAAGAATAATAGGGATGGAAAATTAGATTTTATCCAGGTTGACAAATTATACAACAAAGTGACAAATAGATTCAAGAGATTAGAACTGATAGATGGAGTGCCTGAAAAACTATGGATGGAGGTCTATGACATTGTACAGGAGGCAGTGATTAAGACAAGCCCTAAGAAAAAGAAACACAAAAAAGCAAAACAGTTGTTTGAGGAGGCCTTACAAATAGCTGAGAAAAGAAGAGAAGTGAAAGGCAAAGGAGAAAAGGAAAGATAAACCCATTTGAATGCAGAGTTCCAAAGAATAGCAAGGAGAGATAAGAAAACTTCCTCAGTGATCAATGCAAAAAAAAAAAAAAAAAGAAAGAAAATAATAGAATGGGAAAGACTAGAGATCTCTTCAAGAAAATTAGAGATACCAAGGGAAAATTTCATGCAAAAATGGGCACAAAAAGGACAGAAATGGCATGGAACCAGAAGATACTGAGAAGAGGTGGCAAGAATACACAGAAGAACTGTATAAAAAAATGTCTTGATGACCCAGATAATCATGATGGTGTGATCACTCACCTAGAGCCAAACATCCTGGAATGCGAAGTCAAGTGGGCCTTAGGAAGCATCACCACGAACAAAGCTAGCGGAGGTGCTGGAATTCCAGCTGAGCTATTTCAAATCCTAAAAGATGAAGCTGTGAAAGTGCTGCACTCAATATGCCAGCATATTTGGAAAACTCAGCAGTGGCCACAGGACTGGAAAAGATCCATTTTCATTCCAATCCCAAAGAAAGACAATGCCAAAGAATGTTCAAACTACCGCACCATTGCAATCATCTCACATGCTAGCAAAGTAATGCTCAAAATTCTCCAAGCTAGGCTTCAACAGTACGTGAAATGTGAACTTCCAGATGTTCAAGCTGGATTTAGAAAAGGTAGAGAAACCAGAGATCAAATTGCCAACATCCACTGGATCATGGAAAAAGCAAGAGAGTTCCAGAAAAACATCTAGTTCTGCTTTATTGACTATGCCAAAGCCTTTGACAGTGTAGATCACAACAAACTGTGGAAAATTCTTTAAGAGATGGGAATGCCAGACCACCTGACCTGCCTCCTGAGAAATGTTAGAAACATTTCTAAAAATGTTTCTAGAACTGTTAGACATGAAACAACAGACTGGTTCCAAATCAGGAAAGAAGTATATCAAGACTGTATATTGTCACCCTGCTTATTTAACTGGATGAAGCACAAACTGGAATCAATATTGTTGAGAGAAATATCAATAACCTCAGAAATATAGATGACACCTACATTGTGGCAGAAAGTGAAGAAGAACTAAAGAGCCTCTTGATGAAAGTGAAAGAGGAGAGTGAAAAAGTTGGCTTAAAACTCAATATTCAGAAAACTAAGAACATGGCATCCAGTCCCATCACTTCATGGCAAACAGATGGGGAGAAAATGGAAACAGTGAGAGGCTTTATTTTCTTGGGCTCCAAAATCGCTGCAGATGGTGACCAGAGCCATGAAATTAAAAGACACTTATTCCTTGGAAGGAAAGTTATGACCAACCTAGATAGCATATTAAAAAGCAGAGACATTACTTTGCCAACACAGATCCATCTTGTCAAGGCTATGGTTTTTCCAGTAGTCATGTATGGATGTGAGAGTTGGACTATAAAGAAAGCTGAGCTCCGAAGAATTGATGCTTTTGAACTGTGGTGTTGGGGAAGACTCTTGAGAGTCCCTTGGACTGCAAGGAGATCCAACCACTCCATTGTAAAGGAGATCAGTCCTGGGTGTGCATTGGAAGGACTGATATTGAAGCTGAAACCCCAATACTTTGGCCACCTGATGCGCAGAACTGACTCATTTGAAAAGACTCAGATACTGGGAAAGATTGAAGGCAGAAGGAGAAGGGGGTGACAGAGGATGAAATGGTTCGATGGCATCAACGACTCAATGGACATGAGTTTGTGTAAATTCTGGAAGTTAGTGATGGACAGGGAGGCCTGGTGTCCTGTGGTCCACTGTGTTTTCAAAGAGTTGGACATAACTGAGCTACTGATCTGACTGAACTGAACTGAACCTAGACAGCGTATTAAGAAGCAGAGACATTACTTTGCCAACAAAGTTCTGTCTAGTCAAAGTTATGGTGTTTCCAGTAGCCATGTATGGATGTGAGAGTTGGACTATTAAGAAAGCTGAACAGTGAAGAATTGATGCTTTTAACTGTGGTGTTGGCAAAGTCTCTTGAGAGTAGCTTGTACTGCAAGGAAATCAAACCAGTTAATCCTAAAGGAAATCAGTCCTGAATATTTTTTGGAAGGACTGAGGTTGAATCTGAAACTCCAATGCTTTGGCCACCTTATTTGAAGAACTGACTCATTAGGAAAGAGCCTGATGCTGGAGGACAAGGGGACAACAGAAGACGAGATAGTTGGATGGCATTACCAACTCGATGGACATGAGTTTGATTAAGCTCTGGCAGTTGGTGATGGACAGGGAAGCCTGGTGTGCTACAGTCCTTGAGGTCGCAATGAGTCGGCCACAACTGAGTGACTGAACTGAAGTATAGATAATTCTAAGCATCAGTAAATTGACTGAGATTTAGCTCTGCTCTGTAGTTCCAGAAATGAAGACTTCTCTGAAGACCTCAGCAATGAAGCTGGGATTCCTATAAACTTGTCATGTCCTGGAGATGATTTGGGAGTAAAGACAATAGAATCATAAAGAACCAAGAACTAATTCTATGCTACAAATTTCAGAATGTCATTCTGATACTAGATGGTATGTATGTAGTACAGTAGTCACTTGGCTTCAGGCACTCTCCTACATACTAAACTTTAAGATGTACACTTGTGAATATTACTATAACGAAGCAAATGGTAGTTTTACCATTATCCCACATCTTATATTTGAAGAAACTGAGGTGTAGAAATGTTAATTACTTGTGCTAGACCTCAAAAGAAATGAACACTAAACCGTGACTTGGTCCTACCCTATTTGATCCAGAAATTAGGACCCTATCCATATTTTTGAAGTCCCTGGTTGTTCAGATGGTAAAGGATATGCCTACATTGAAGAAAACCCAGGTTCAGTCCGTGGGTCAGGAAGATCCCCTGGAGAACGAAATGGCTACCCACTCCAGTATTCTTGCCTGGTAAATCCCATAGACAGAAGAGCGTCCCAGGCTACAGTCCATGGGGTCACAAAGAGTTGGTCAGACATGACTGAGCAGCTATCACTTTCACTTTCATCCATATTTTCACAGCCCCTTTTTAATAACAAACAATACTTACTAGTCGATGAAAGGAATGAGAACATGGTTAATGGGGTTTAGAAAAGAAGAACTATGGCTTACTTTAGAAGTTAACATCAAACAAAGTATTTCTAAAAATGAGAGGGTGTATATTGGGCTTCCCATGTGGCACAGTGTTAAAGAATCTGATTGACAATGCAGGATACGCAAGAGATGTGGGTTTAATTCTGGGATCAGGAAGATCCCTTGGAGTAGGAAATGGCAACCCACTCCAGTATTCTTGCCTAGAAAATTCCATGGAGAGAGGAGCCTGGTGTTCTATAGTATATAGGGTCACAAAGAGTCTGATAAAACTGAAGCAACTTTATATATATATAAATATATATATATATATATATATAAATAAACACACACACACACACACATATATATATATATATGCACATGTGTATATATACACACGTATAACTGATTCACTTTGCTGGACAGTAGAAACGAATACAACATTGCAAAGCAACTATACTCCAATAAAAATTAATTTAAAAAAATTCAGCAATGAAAGTGTTCCAAAAATAAAAAGATTTACCATCAATTGTCTCAGATGGACCTTTTGTATATCTGCCTTTCCCTCTCTGAAGTATTTCTAATAGTTAAATGTAATCAAGCCAATTACATAATCATCTTCAGCTTTCCCAAAAGACAAAATCTCCTGCTTAATTTGTAAATGCTCTAATCATCAAATCACAGTTTACTACATAACCACCAGCTCAAATTAAGTCGATTTTTTAAATAGCTGTTTAATAGAAAATATGTCTAAACATTAGGAGTTTTGATTTGTGAGAATAGGAAAAAAAAACTGAGCTTGTCTAAAAATAGAGAATGAATATTAAAAATAACAGAATAATGTAAATTCCCAAAGCTTATGTTCAGTTTAATTTATACAATAAATTATGTATTTAAGAGAAACAATAGGCTATAATTTTAAAATCTGTGAAGTTGACAGTAGAATATAATGGTTCATTAGATTCACTTAGCAGTATACAATTAATAATAGAGTAATCAAGACAGTATAATTTGATAGATAAATAGGATAGATTGATGGATGGGTGAATACACATATAGATAGATAAATGTTTCAATAAAGATAAAGACATATCAACAAAAGCAGCAATTTGTTATTACTATATCTCAGTATCTGTTCATTAGGCTTCCTTAGCAAAGAACTACAGACTAAGTGGCTTAAATAATAGAAAGAGTACATCTAATATAATGTTCAGAAGCTGGAAGTCTGAGATCAAAGTGTTAATGTGCTTATGTTTGAAAAAGTTTAATAAAAACAAATTTCTTCATAACAGATACTTCTGCACAGAGATGAGATGAAATTAAAAATAAAGGCATGTATAATATAACAAATTTCTAGTAATAGCTTGGTTATTAGGTAATACAGCCAATCCAAATATCATCCTTCTGATGCAGAATAGTATTTTTAAAATTATACTCAGGATCCTCAATCCCTGCTTTTAAATTCTAGTATTTATGTGTTGTAGTTATACATTCTGAAAAAGTTTAGTAATCTTTCTAAATTGGACTGCTTTAAAAAATCTAAATATAGTAATATCTTCCTTCTGCAATATTTCAAGGATTTAATAAATTAGTATTTGTGAAATACTTGGAATTGTGCCTCATACATTTCAAACACTGTAGGACTACTCATTAAATAAAACACATCATTATTTAAATAAAATAAGATAAATGCAATGAAAATGTTACTTACCAAGAATTATAATTAATTCAATTATTTGTGACTGAGTTCCACAGGATGAGAAGGAATGTGGTGAGGGAAAATAGCAGGAAAGGTTTTTTACATTCATACATTCTATGTACTTTCAGGTAGAAACATACAATTTAGAATTGTTTCTAAGGGAGTGGTCTGTAAAACGGTCACTTGTTTCCCACAATTTATTTTAACTAGAAAGGTGTAAGCTGGTCACAGCAGAGAAAATGCCTCATTTTTCTGTTGACCTTTCCTTAGATAGTGTTCTGAAATCTCTTCTGCATGAGGAAAATTCAACCATTACCATTCTCTGACTGTTCAAATCCTAATGTGTGTTTAATTAGTTATTCAACAGAAGCCCAGCAATGGAGCCCTGGACAGTGACAGGTGAGGATTAAGTGCATCATGCTCTATCTATCACCAAAAGAACATTATAATGTACGGGTAGAGGATAAGGCTCCTTTTATGCACCTTAGACATTCTGTCACGTTCTTAACAGACACCAACCTCACTCTCACTTTTCTATAGCTGAACTCCATAAGGGTATGTGGAGGGTGGGGGATTGGGTTCTTATCTTTTAGATAAATTTCCCCTTTGTTTATAGCTCTTCCTGGGTCAAGATTTGCCTACATGTACATTTCATTTTTTGATTCATTAGCACTTAGCAATCTAATTCTAAACTCATTTATAGGCTTGGAATTTGCAGGCCTGAAATAGCAAATAGGCACTGATGGGAAGGCATTGACGATATTGATGAGAAAATTGTCTACATGATCGAATAGATAATTTTAAGGAAAGCAAGGCATAATAGAGCCCTGTTGAAAAGCTGAAGCCTTTAGGGGTATGAAGATTCTAAGAAATAAGAGAGCAATGCGATTGGAAAGAGGTAAGGGGTGACAAGATTGCTATAATCAAAGATTGGGATATTGAGTTTTAATATAAAATATTCTTTATTTATTCATCAACTATTATTTAACTGTTATATACTAATAAGTGTTAAGACTTGTTCTGTACAAAGTATTAAACATAGAATACAAACATCTTTAATTTCTGAAGTTTAAAATCTGTTAGAGTGAAACAGAAATAAAATAACATATTTAGACTATATTATTGGAGAAAATAATACACATGCTAGTAAAGTAATGCTCAAAATTCTCCAAGCCAGGCTTAAGCAATACGTGAACCGTGAACTTCCAGATGTTCAAGCTGGTTTTAGAAAAGGCAGAGAAACCAGAGATCAAATTGCTAACATCCACTGGATCATGGAAAAAGGAAGAGAGTTCCAGAAAAACATCTACTTCTGCTTTATTGACCATGCCAAAGCCTTTCACTGTGTGGATCACAATAAACTGTGGAAAATTCTGAAAGAGATGGAAATACCAGACCACCTTACCTGCCTCTTGAGAAACCTATATGCAGGTCAGGAAGCAACAGTTAGAACTGGACATGAAACAACAGACTGGTTCCAAATAGGAAAAAGACTACATCAAGGCTGTATATTGTCATCCTGCTGATTTAACTTATATTCAGAGTACATCATGAGAAACGCTGGGCTGAGTGAAGCACAAGCTGGAATCAAGATTGCCGGGAGAAATATCAATAACCTCAGATATGCAGATGATACCACCCTTATGGCAGAAAAGTGAAGAGGAACTAAAAAGACTCTTGATGAAAGTGAAAGAGGAGAGTGAAAAAGTTGGCTTAAAGCTCAACATTCAGAAAACTAAGATCATGGTATCTGGTCCCATCACTTCATGGGAAATAGATGGGGAAACAGTGGAAACAGTGTCAGAATTTATTTTTGGGGGCTCCAAAATCACTACAGATGGTGACTGCAGCCATGAAATTAAAAGACACTCCTTGGAAGGAAAGTTATGACCAACCTAGACAGCATATTGAAAAGCAGAGACATTACTTTGCCAACAAAGGTCTGTCTAGCCAAGGCTATGGTTTTTCCAGTGGTCACGTATGGATGTGAGAGTTGGACTGTGAAGAAAGCTGAGCGCCGAAGAATTGATGCTTTTGAACTGTGGTGTTGGAGAAGACTCTTGAGAGTCCCTTGGACTGCAGGGAGATCCAACCAGTCCATTCTAAAGGAGATCAGTCCTGGGTGTTCATTGGAAGGACTGATGCTAAAGCTGAAACTCCAGTACTTTGGCCACCTCATGGGAAGAGTTGACTCATTGGAAAAGACTCATGCTGGGAGAGATTGGGGGCAGGAGGACAAGGGGAAGACAGAGGATGAGATGGCTGGATGGCATCACCGACTCGATGGACGTGAGTTTGAGTGAACTCTGGGAGCTGGTGATGGACAGCAAGGCCTGGCATGCTGCGATTCATGGGATCGCAAATAGTTGGACACAACTGAGCGACTGAACTGAACTGATTGGAGAAAAAAATGCAGTGATGAATATAAAGAGTATCAGCAAAGGTTAGTAATCTTAAATGGGGTGGTTAGACAGACTTCACTGAAGAGAATTTTGAGTAAAATATCCGAATAATTTTGTATGAGGGAAGTAACAAAGCAGGTATCTTGTGAAAGAGCACTTCAGGGAGAGTGAACAGCAAGTGCACAAGCTGAGGACAGGAGGTATGCCTGGCAAGTGTGAGATACAGCAAGCTGACTTATGTATCAGTTGCAAGTTTTAAAACATATCCATTAACATTTCTATATTGTTGTGCTATGATGGGGGAAGAGACGGACACAGAAATCATAATTTAAAAATATATAATTTTTTTTCTAAAAATAAGAGTTTTATTTATTTATTTATTTATTTTAATATTTTAATTTTATTGGAGTATAGTTGGTTTACAATGGTGTTAGTTTCAGGTGTACAGAAAAGTGATTCAGTTATACATAAACACATATTCATTATTTTTTGGATTCTTTTCTCATATAGGTTACCACAGTATATTGGGTAGAATTCCCTGTGCTATAAGTAGGTCCTTGTTGGTTATGTATCTTATATTAACATACAGTAGTGTGTGTATATTCATCTCCAGATTTATTCCTCCTTCTTGATTGGCATGTTCTTTTAATAAAAGACTTTTGGTCAAATAATAGGCTAAGAGTGACATAGTCTCCTTCCTCTTGTGACGTCAAGCAGAATAGCAGTAGAAGATCATAGGGACACCAGAAGAAAATTGCAGACAAAAAATTTACGCAGAGTTAAAATTTTTCCTTTTTTCTGTTTTAATTCTGATATGGACTGATATGCAAATGTAAGTGCCTCTTGAGACCCTAAATCACTGCTCCCCTCTGTCCACTCTTGTGTGTTTGGAGTTATGATGATAAAACCTGATTAGGAATATTAATTACATCTGCCATTTCATTCCTTACTCATTGATTCCAAGGGAACACATTTCTCACATTCTAGGTTCCAAAGAATCCTTGTCCTTTTGATCTAGCAGACAGAGGATACAATGGAAGATGTTCTTCTTTGTTTATATTCTAGTTATTAGAAATATAACCTATCTCTCTATTCATTCCTACCAGGGGAGATATTAAAAAGCCAGGTATAAAGGAGATAGGCAGATGACATCTATTTAGTCAGATCAGGTAGAAGATAGACCTAACCATCTCACTTTGAATAAGGGCTTAGTCTTTTGTCAGCTTTTTCTTCTTAAGGGTTCATTATTCAATAAAAATTATATGCAGAGATAAGATAATTACAAGATTAATAGTTACATGTTTATCTCTAATAGAAATCCCCTTTATCTTTTAAAACAATGTAATAGCAGGAGATAACTACTGCAGGTTTGCATAACACAGACACACACACAGATACACACAGACAGAAAAACTCACAGCTTTGAAATAATTGTCCTGAACTAAAGTTCGTACAGGGACCGTAGCACTCCATCAAGAATTGCCTGTCAGTATTGTGTAATCAAAACATAACTGTTGAGTATGTGTGAAATAGAGTAATAGGGAAAAGAGTTTAATAATAATTAAACTTTACATGCTAATAAATGACGTATATGAATATTTTAAATTAATTCAGTTTAGCTAATGAATTAATCACCAATTAATCCCTTAATAAGAAGTATTAGAGAATAGCTCCAATATTTGACTCCAGTTATTTGTTTTGCATACAGAAATTTGAAGAATTGAGAGTGCATAGTTGAAAATCTTGCCAAAATACTAAAAAATGTTAAATATTTAAATGAGTAAACAGAGTTAAATAAAATGAGGTTTGGACACTTAAAAAATGAAGAAATGTAAAAGTGAGCTTTCCAAAGTTATGCATGTATCATGTACTAATATTTAATTAATAAACATTTTAACACAAATCCAAAAATAAAATTTTAAACTCTTGAGTATGCAATAATGTTATGTACAAGTTACAAGAGAAGAAATGTTAACTAATTATCCTCAATATAATATAGAAAGGACTATTTTAAAACTATCAGTAAATGATATGTATGAAGGAGGAACCCTGCACTTGTTTCTTGAGTTCTTTCCTTAAATTGTAAGTGTGGTCAAGATATCTGTCTTTGCATGATCTTTTAACTATGACTACCTCTCTCTACATAGATAGATATAAATAGATAGATACATATAGATATAAAATATAAAATGATATAATATATATACTTTATATAATATATCATAAAATTATATCATATATCAAATAATACCATAAAATTATTTGCCACAGTGTTTTCCTTCCCCAAATACACATTTATCACTACATATATGTGTGTGTACATGCGTGTGTGTGTGTATGGGGCTTCCTTGGTGGCTCAGATGGTAAAAATCTGCCTGCAATGCGTATACATATATAATATTTCACCAAATTAAGATTGGTTACAGGATCACAAGATTACATGTGATTTTTAAATTATAGTAACATTATCAGATAGTATAAGTAAAATATATGTACACAGTTCAGTTCAGTTCAATCACTTAGTCATGTCTAACTCTTTGCAATCCCATGAATTGCAGTAAGCCAGGCATCCCTGTCCATCACCAACTCCTGGAGTTCACCCAAACCCATGTCCATTGAGTCGGTGATGCTATTCAACCATCTCATCCTCTGTCATCTCCTTCTCCTCCTGCCCTCAATCTTTCCCAGCATCAGGGACTTTTCAAATGAGTCAGTTCTTTGCATTAGATGGCCAAAGTATTGGAGTTTCAGCTTCATGAGTCCTTCCAATAAACACCCAGGACTGATCTCCTTTAGGGTGGACTGGTTGGATCTCCTTGCAATCCAAGGGACTCTCAAAGGTCTTCTCCAACACCACAGTTCAAAAGCATCAATTCTTCAGCGCTCAGCTCTTTTACAGACCAACTCTCACATCCATACATGACCACTGGAAAAACCATAGCCTTAACTAGACAGACCTTTGTTGACAAAGTAATGTCTCTGCTTTTGAATATGCTATCTAGGTTGGTCATAACTTTCCTTCCAAGGAGTAAGTGTCTTTTAATTTCATGGCTGCAATCACCATCTGCAGTGATTTTGGAGCCCACAAAAATAAAGTCAGACACTGTTTCCACTGTTTTCCCATCTATTTCCCGTGAAGTGATGGGAATGGATGCCATGATCTTAGTTTTCTGAATGTTTAGCTTTAAGCCAACTTTTTCACTCTCCTATTTCACTTTCATTAGCAGGCTCTTTAGTTCTTCACTTTCTGCCATAAGGGTGGTGTCATCTGCATATCTGAGGTGATTGATATCTCTCCCAGCAATCTTGATTCCAGCCTGTGCTTCCTCCAGCCCAGCATTTGTCATGGTGTACTCTGCATAGAATTTAAACAAGCAGGGTGACAATATGCAGCCTTGACGTAGTCCTTTTCCTATTTGGAACCAGTTCACTGTTTCATGTCCAGTTCTAACTGTTGCTTCCTGACCAGCATACAGCTTTCTCAAAAGGCAGATCAGGTGGTCTGGTATTCCCATCTCTTTCAGAATTTCCCAGTTTATTGTGATCCATACAGTCAAAGGCATTGGCATAGTCAATAAAGCAGAAATAGATGTTTTTTCTGGAACACTTCTGGGCTCCAGAATCACTGCAGATGGTGACTGCAGCCATGAAATTTAAAGACGCTTTCTCCTTGGAAGGAAAGTTATGACCAACCTAGACAGCATATTGAAAAGCAGAGACATTACTTTGTCAACAAAGGTCTGTCTAGTCAAGGCTATGGTATTTCCAGTGGTCATGTATGGATGTGAGAGTTGGACTGTGAAGAAAGCTGAGCACTGAAGAATCAATGCTTTTGAACTGTGGTGCTGGAGAAGACTCTTGAGAGTCCCTTGGATTGCAAGGAGGTCCAACCAGTCCATCCTAAAGGAGATCAGTCCTGGGTGTTCATTGGAGGGACTGATGTTGAAGCTGAAACTCCAATACTATGGCCACCTGATGCGAAGAGCTTACTCATTTGAAAAGATCCTGATGTTGGGAAAGACTGAGGGCAGCAGGAAAAGGGGATGACAGAGGATGAAATGGATGGATGGCATCACCGACTCAATGGACATGAGTCTGGGTAAACTCTGGGAGTTGGTTATGGACAATGTGCCTGGTGTGCTACGGTTCATGGGGTTGCAAAGAGTCGGACATGACTGAGTGACCGAACTGACTGGCTTACTTGCTTTTTCGATGATCCAGCAGATGTTGGCAATTTGATCTCTGGTTCCTCTGCCTTTTCCAAAACCAGCTGAACACAAAAGTTATCTATTTGAATACAGAATAAGATTTTCTCATTTACAGAAAAGTAATAGTATGTTCAGTTATACTACCACTCTCATATATGGTGTAAGGACTAAAATGCAAAAAATGGTACATGACTTAAATGTGTTTTAAAGGAGAAAATATTTCTGAAGAAAAGATCCACATTTAATACATTTTATAAAAAGAGATACTTTACCAACCAAAAAAGACCCTATATTTTCTCTATTTTTTTTTTCCATGAAAAGGACCCAGGCTTTTGATAACTTAGAACTGTCTGTACAAAGTCCACTCCATCCCTGCCTTCAGCTCCCTAAGATTTCCCTATTAGAGAAAGAGTACTCCAGGTGTGTTTTCAGAAAATAGAACCTATTTTTATTAGGAGTCATCTTTTCAGGCCAAGAACTGGCTAGGTAATTCTTGAGAATTTTCTCCTATAGATTGTTACCCTGACTATACTCTCTCAACTCAATTAGTTTTCTTTCTGGATTCCCATTTCCTAATTCTCAGAAACAAAAAATGTAACTTTAGAGAATTTTAACTATTAATAAAAGTTTTCTTTTTAGTACCTTGGCAGCACTAAATGGAGCAAACTACAAAGCATAATGCATGTTTAAGCTCCTGGAACCTCCAGTGGTTTAAAAATAGCAGTGAATGTAATGACTAACCTTTACCTAAAATAATTTTAACTTTTTCTCTAGAATACAGAATTGTTTCTATTGGAAAAGTAGGTTCACATTTTTGACTTATTTTTAACCTGAATGTAACCCTTTCTGTTTATTAATAGCAATAATTTTATTGATTAATTTACTCTTTTCACAAAGAAAATGTTTCAGAAAGGGAGAGCAATTATATAGAACAACTACAATGGACACAAAATCAATGTCACTTTTGAAAATTTACCATCCATATGACAGAAACCTTCAGATATCTATGTAAGATATTGTGAAGCTGTTTGCCTGAGTGATAAGTCACTTCAGTCCTGTCTGAATCTTTGCAACCTCATGGATTGTAGCCCACCAGGGTCTTTTGTCCATAGGATTCTCTAGGCAGAATACTGGAGTGCATTGCCATGCCCTCCTCCATCTCAACCCAGGGATCAAGCCCACGTCTCAAGTCTCCTGCACTGGCAGCCAGGTTCTTCACCACTAGCACCACCTGGGAAGTCCTATTGTGAAGTTAATACCAAGTTAAAGATAGAATTAATCAAAACCATGCAAATAGAGTATTACTACATCATCGTATTACTACCCACAGACAGAACCACAATGCATTCTTCAGATGCAGTCTCCATTCTTCAGCTTCTTTTTGCCCCAGAAATATTTTATTTGCATTATATCAAAGGAGATGACCTCTGGCTTCCTTATTATTTTATCCTTTTGGCAGCAAAATAACCTGAAAATGACCAATGACCATTTCTCAGTTCAGGGTGGCTAATCATTTGACCCCTTTGAAGCCCAGATAAAGTGTCACATGCTGTGATCTGTGAAGTATCACACACAGATTAACTGCTACAACTTGTCATTCTCATACACTTACACCTTCATAAATAGCTTAAAAAAAAAAAAAAACACCTCCTTGAGTTATCCTGTAATGAGTTTTCTAAATGTTTTCTATTGGGATAGTAGCTTACATTATAGACCTGTTACACTGAGACTACTCACCAAAGACCTTATTTTCCAGGTAAATTACTAAATATCAGCAATGTTAGAAACAGTGGAACAATGGAAACAGTGAGAGACTTTTATTTTGGGGGACTCCAAAATCACTGAAGATGGTGACTGCAGCCATGAAATTAAAAGATGCTTGCTCCTTGGAAGAAAACTATGACCAACCTAGACAGCATATTAAAGAACAGAGATATTACTTCATCAACAAAGCTTCATCTAGTCAAAGCTATGGTTTTTCCAATAGTTATGTATGGATGTGAGAGTTGGACTATAAAGAACAATGGGCAACAAAGAATTGATGCTTTTGAACTGTGGTGCTGGAGAAGACTCTTGAGAGTCCCTTGGACTGCAAGAAGATCCAACCAGTCTATCCTAAAGGAAATCAGTCCTGAATATTCATTGGAAAGCCTGATGCTGAAGCTGAAACTCCAATACTTTGGCCACCTGATGCGAAGAACTGACTCACTGGAAAAGACTCTGATGCTGGGAAAGATTGAAGGCAGGAGAAGAAGGGGATGATGGAGGATAAGATGTCTGGATGGCATCACCAACTCAATGGACATGAGTTTGAGTAAACACTGGGAGCTGGTGATGAACAGGGAAGCCTGACGTGCTGCAGTCCATGGCAACGCAAGGAGTCAGACACAACTGAGTGACTGAACTGAGCAATGTTAGATAACTTAAGGAATGTCATGATCTTAACTATTCAGTGCAGTTCAGTTGCTCAGTCATGTCTGACTGTTAATTATTAATGAATTTCAAAATTTTATCTATTTTTTATATTTTTAGTTGTTTTTTTTTTAAGTTTAATTATATATTATAATAGGCTGTGTGTACATGCTAAATTGCTTCAGTTGCGTCCAACTCCTTGTGACCCTGTGCATTTTGCAACCCCTCGCTCAGCTCCTCTGTCCATGGGATTCTCCAGGCAAGAATACCAGAGTGGGTTGCCATTTCCTCCTCCTGGGGATCTTCTTGACTAATGGATTGAGCCTGCGTCTCATGAGTCCCCTGCATTAGCAGCAGGGTTCTTTACTAGGGTCACCTGAGAAGTCCCGTAATAGCTTACTGAGTGTTTAAGCACAGGGAATCTCCATGTCTACCCTGCAGAACTGCCTGCAAAGTAATCAAATCAAACTGGAATATCAAGGTATTTGATACTTCATAACACAGGAAACAGAGAAGGCGATGGCACCCAACTCCAGTACTCTTGCCTGGAAAATCCCATGGATGGAGGAGCCTGGTAGGCTGCAGTCCATGGGGTCGCGAAGAGTCAGACACGACTGAACGACTTCACTTTCACTTTTCACTTTCATGCATTGGAGAAGGAAATGGCAACCCACTCCAGTGTTCTTGCCTGGAGAATCCCAGGGATGCGGGAGCCTGGTGGGCTGCCGTCTATGGGGTCGCACAGAGTCGGACACGACTGAGTGACTGAACTGAACTGAACACAGCTTGAGAGACGTAGTGTTTAGAATACCTGTAGAATTATATTTAAATTTAAAAAAAAGCCTGAAAATTAATCATCTAAATGTGCAATTTACAATATTAGGAAACAGAGAAAGTAGAAGAGAATCAGTTCAGTTCAGTTCAGTCACTCAGTCCTGTCTGACTCTTTGAGACCCGATGAATCACAGCAGGCCAGGCCTCCCTGTCCATCACCAACTTCCGGAGTTCACTCAGACTCATGTCCATCGAGTCAGTGATGCCATCCAGCCATCTCATCCTCTGTTGTCCCCTTTTCCTTCTGCCCCCAATCCCTCCCAGCATCAGAGTCTTTTCCAATGAGTCAACTCTTCGCATGAAGTGGCCAAAGTATTGGAGTTTCAGCTTTAGCATCATTCCTTCCAAAGAACGCCCAGGGCTGATCTCCTTTAGAATGGACTGGTCGGATCTCCTTGCAGTCCAAGGGACTCTCAAGAGTCTTCTCCAACACGACAGTTCAAAAGAGAATAGTAAGAAGGAAATTATGATAAGAGAACAAGATAATTAACTGGATGCCCAAGGAGCAGCAGAATTAAGATTTTTTTTTAAATGTTCTTTTTCTGGAAAATCACTTACCAAATTACCAAGATTACCAAAGCATTGATTTTATAGGAAAAGGGGTTTACTAAATATAAAGCAAATTAATGGATATATTCTTGTAAAACTCTTGAATATTTTCCGAGCTGAATCTAGAAGTATATAATTAAAATAATTATATAATCGAGAAATACATTTCTACACTTAACTATATGTAGGTAAAGAATTACAAGAGATTGATGAGAAGAGAATGATGATAAGTGATTGGGTACAGGTGTACTTTGGAAACACAGTATGTGACAATCAAAGAGATTTTGATTCATAATCACAGAATTAGAGGAAGAATAAGAAAAGTACAGCATTACAAAAGAAAAGCTGACCAAAATTTCAAGCACTGAATTTTCAACATGGGCAAAGAGTGTAGCATGAGCAAGAAAGAATGAAGATACAGTTTCAAGAATGTTTTTAAGTTAAAAATTAATAAGCATTTCTTAGGGAAAATGTGAATTATTTGATTTTCCACATGGTGCTCTTAAAAATCCATTCTACTAGCTATTCATGTATAGTTTTCCATAAGCAATATCAATATTACCTCAAATGTGTATTTATTTTATTGTCTGAAAAAAGAGGGGAGAAATATATATTTTGTTTTTTATTGGAATAACAGAAAGCTCAGTCCAAAATAATTGATCTTAAGTACTAATTTGTACATTAATGTTCATTTTTTATAATGAACACTACATAAAGGTTAAAAATAATTATTTGCCTTGACCTTTAATAATGTATGTCATTACTTCTTGTATTCTAGCCCCTTAGAATGGATGAAAAAGTAACCCTGAAGTGAAATATTTAGGTCATACTTCAATACTTTCTTTCCTAAAACCACTCATCCTGCTTATTATAGTCACATATTATTTTCAATCAACTCTTGCAATGATTCATCAAGGAATCCCATAACCAGAGAAATGTATTTCTATGTCACACAGCAATAATGAAATTCTAAAACTAATTTTTTCTCTATTTTCTCCTTGGGTATAAATATTCTATTTGTAAAACCACAATTGTCCACAATATTCATATTCAACTTGAATCAATATATTGCTAAACCTTAAAAGGGAAAAAAATTACAGTATAAACTTAAAAGGAGTATAATTTCTTATAAAGACACACATTAATCTCTTTTTCTAAAAATCTGAAATTCCATTATTGAAAGTTTCCAGTGATTTGCTTGCTAATTAGTGTTGCTAAATTCTCCACATGACCACACTAATGCCTTTGTACTTATTGTTAAAAATATATTATGCTCACACTGCTAATCTAAGCATCTGAGTATGTTATGCTCACGAAACAGTAATATATGACAGGGGTACTCTGCACATTCTCTAAATTAATCTCAAGACTTCATGGAGTTTATTGTTATTCTAATCTATAAAGGGCTTCCCTGGTGGCTCAGATGGTAAAAAAAAAAAAAAAAAACTGCCTGCAATGCAGGGGACTCAGGTTTGATCCCTTGGTTGGGAAGATCCCCTGGAGAAGGGAATGGTTACCCACTCCAGTATTCTTGCCTGGAGAATTCCATGGATGGGGTATTCTGTACATTATCCAACTTAATCTCAAGACATGGAGTTTATTGCTATCATAGTTCTATAAATGAATAAACTGAGTGTTAGAGTGTATGAGATTGTCAAATAGGCATCTAATTAAGTAGTCAAAACACAATCTGAAATCAGGTCTTGACCTCAGAATTCATTTCATTTCAGTGTATCTTGCTGAACCACAATTAACTTTCGTATTTGCTGTACAAAGGTGTGTTCTTGATAAATCACTAAGCTCACAGTTCTTAACTAATGTTTTATCAATGAAATCAGTAGGCAAGGAAGATAAGTCTCAATTTGAGTAACAGTCTAGTTTGCAAAGTTCTTTCACAATCATCGTTATCCATTAACTCTGCAAGTTTTGGTTTCTAGCCCATTTTACAAATGAAATTGCTTGGATTGAGATTTCAAATTAATTACTTCAAGTTTCTTATCTCTTAATTTCTATGTAATGTAGACTTGGAGACACAGTGTCTCCCTGCCCGCCCCCTCCCCCCCACCAAAAAAAATAAGTATAACAAGATAAGAAAAAAAGGAAAGCCTCTTTCCTTAACTCTATCTCTGAAACCCTCTCCCCAAAAAAATTCTGAAATGACCAAAGGAATATAAATGTATATAGAAATTAACTAAAGGTAAAAAAACAAAAACAAACAAACAAAAAAACACTGCATTTATCTAAGAAACTAAGAGTGTAACAAATTTTAGGAACATCTACATTTAATGGGATGAAAAGAAAGGATACCAATGTAAGACAATTCTTATATATTTGTTTCTCAGAAAGTAGTCTAGTGACTTGTCATGAGGGGTTCAGCAGCAAAGAAAATGCACTAATTACCTTCTAATTTGTAGGCAGTAGGACCATGGGTAAGTTTCATTTGTAAGACATATAAAGACTATCATTGAATTAGCTTTGCCACTACAAATGGGAGCATTAACATTTATATTTTCAACCTTAAATGTTTACTAGGGATTTTATTTAACATATGCTATTCTAGGACAAGATTCAATAATGAAGACCTCCATTAATTCTCAGAAAAACTTTTATTAATGTGTGCTTTAGTGTTATCTTTCACTTACAATATATCCCTCCATCCTTTTATAAACAGGGATAGGGTAAACAGAGTGACTTGAGTCTATGACAGTTGAGACATTTCAGAGGAAATGGAAGGAAAGGAAAGATAATGAACTACTTACCTTCTTTCTCCTCTGTCCCTACCCCAACCGTATCCCAACCTGTCTAGCCTCAAGTATTTGTCCTTAGTGCATAACTGAATGGAATCTACCTGCAAAGTTCCAGTGACTAACCATGATCACTATTCTATAGTAGACCATCTTCAGTATGTAATTAAGCATCCTCAACTATGAAAGTGAAAGTGGAGAGTGAAAAAGCTAATTTAAAATCCAACATTCTAAAAACTAAATCATGGCATCTATCTGGTCCCATCACTTCATGGCAAATAGATGGGGAAACAATGGAAACAGTGACAGACTATTTTCTTGGGCTCCAAAATCACTACAGATGGTGACTGCAGCCATGAAATTAAAAGATGCTTGCTCCTTGGACAAAAGCAATGACAAACACAGTGTATTAAAAAGCAGAGGCATTACTTTGCTGGCAAAGGTCTGTCTAGTCAAAGCTGTGCTTTTTCCAGTCGTCATGTATGGGTGTGAGAATTGGGCCATAAAGAAGGCTAAGTGCTTAAGATTTGATTCTTTGGAACTGTGGTGTTGGAGAAGACTCTTGAGAGTCCCTTGGACTGCAGGGAGATCAAACCAGTCAATCCTAAAGGAAATCAGTCCTGAATATTTATTGGAAGGACTGATACTGAAGCTGAAGCTCCAATACTTTTGCCAGCTACTGAGACTTGACTCATTAGAAAAGACTCTGATGCTGGGGAGATTGAAGGCAGGAGGAGAATGGGACAACAGAGGATGAGATGGTTAGATGGCATCACTGACTCCATTGACACAAGC
Source organism: Bos javanicus (assembly GCF_032452875.1). NCBI lineage: Eukaryota > Metazoa > Chordata > Mammalia > Artiodactyla > Bovidae > Bos > Bos javanicus. Next base: position 14,001,388 of record NC_083875.1, on the reverse strand, counting down.
TCCGGGAGTTGGTGATGGACAAGGCAGCCTGGCATGCTGCAGTTCATGGGGTAGCAAAGAGTGGGACACAACTGAGCAACTGAACTGAACTGAATTGATGCTTTCATCTACATATCAACCAGGATTAGAAGTCATTGAGTATCCTCAATTCTCAGTACACTATCTTATACCAAGTCATTAAAAATGTACATTTATTGAATTAATGTTGAATGCTGTCTTTCTCTGTAAATTAGGTTAATATTTCTGCAGATAAATCTTTAAAGTGGTTGATTAAATGCATTTTTAAATATAAAACTAGCACTTCTTTAATCAAAAAAAGAAAAAACACATAAAACTTGTTATAAAATAACTATTGTCTGTGCTGTGAAACATCTTTATTCAAATCTAGATATAGGGGTTTAAACACTTGAATGTCATAAAGTTTCATATACTTACTTATATTTTGAATGGCCTCTGTCCTTTCCATATCAGAAAAGCAGGCAAGTTGTATTGTCGTTGCCCTGATATATCTACAATAGGGAAAATGTTGCCTTTATTACTTCCAGGGTATAATCTGCTTAATCAAGCAAGTTTAAGTAAGCATTAAAGGAGTAACACAACATTATTGTTCAAAGAGATATAGGGAAACCTGCATACATACTTATATCATTTTTGTATTTTTGTTAAGAATCAAGACATTTCATCTTTAGTGGACTTCAATACAATGCGTGTTCTTTCCTGAAACTAAGGTATCTAGGGTAGAAGCACTCAGTTCTGGAGGGTGATGACTGTATTTCATAACTACATTGACTATATTTCTCAAATTGGGTAGAAATGTATCATTTGTGAGCCCAAATGTTCTCTAAATCCTTTCAAGGCAATGCTCTGAGATCCATTACTTTTTATTATGACTAGTCATTTTTCAATGCATCTGAACATTATCTCACCCACTTGCAGCTCCATTCTATCTCTAAGATTGATTATGGCTGACATCTCAGCAGTCAAAACATCTTGCAAATGACTTCTTAGCCTGAAGAGGCCAACCGGAATGTTGCTCACTTTACTTTCCTGCCTAGCTTGTCTCCCATCAGGCCGTTGAAGCATTTACAAGAACACTTTTTATTAAATTTGTTCTAATGTGTTCAATTAAATGAAATCTTCTTAAATATTGCACTAGATGTGAATTGGGAAAATGCTAAATCGCCTCTGTACTTGGTAACTGTATTCTCAAAGGTACATGAAGCCATATTATGTCATTGAATTCAAGCAGTAAAGTAAATAGAAAAGAAAAAAAAAAGTGTTCTTCTAGTTTGGTTAAGTTTGTATATTGTTCTCTTTTGTAGATACATTAGAATCTATTAAATAAGCGGATTATAAAGTGATAGCCCTGGATAAAAAGTCACACTTTATTTTCAATGTATTAATTTTATATGAGGGTAGAAAAATAGGCTCTCCTGTCTAATATAAAAAGAGAAGGGCTTCCCTGGTGGTTCAGTGGTAAAGAATCCACCTGCCAAAGAAGAAGATGAGGGTTTGATCCCTGGGTCTGGAAGATCCCCTGGAGAAAGATTTTGCTTGGGAATCCCATGAACAGAGGAGCCTGGCGGGTTACAGTTCATGGGGTTGCAAAAGAGCTGGACATAAACTAGCAACTAAGCAACAACAACAAATGGGGGGAAAGAACTAAGAGTCAACTTAGTGACAGTCTTCATTCTCCTTATTTGATAAATGGGAAATTAAACAGTCCATAATTATTTTGTCACACAGAGAATACATTTTGTATCAATGATTTATTTCTTGGAAAACAGAGCATACATTTCAAATAACATATTATACAGACTATATTAGTCTATATAATGTACTAAAGATCAAATATCTTCGCTTTTCTTAATATTAGATATTATTTAATGACAAGTGCCCCTTTTCAGTTCAGTCGCTCAGTTGTGTCTGACTCTTTGCGACCCCATGGACTGCAGCACTGTCCATCACCAACTCGCAGAGTTTACTCAAACTCACATCCGTTGAGTTGGTTACGCCATCCAACCATCTAATCCTCTGTCATCCCCTTCTCCTCCTACCTTCAATCTATCCCAGCATCAGGGTCTTTTCAAATGAGTCAGTTCTTCGCATCAGGTGGCCAATGTATTGGGGTTTCAGCTTTAGCATCAGTCCTTCCAATGAATATTCAGGATTGATTTCCTTTAGGATTGACTGGTTGGATCTCCTTGCAGTCCAAGGGACTCTCAAGAGTCTTCCCCAACACCACAGTTCAAAAGCATCAATTATTCGGTGGTCAGCTTTCTTTACAGTCCAACTCTCACATCCATACATGACCACTGGAAAAACCATAGCCTTGACTTGACAGACCTTTGTTGGCAAAGTAATGTCTCTTCTTTTTAAGTGTCCCCCAGAGGCTATTTAATACAAGTAGTGAAATAGCTGAAATTTCTGAAAGAGCAAAAGAAAAAAGAAAAAGACCTAAACTGGGAAATTAAAAATATTTATATTGGAGTGGGACAAATTGCCCATGATTTATTTATTTATTCATTTCTGTAGACTGATTTTTGTCACTTTTTACCTCATTGTGTATATGTGGTGGTATGTGCTTGCTCACTCCTCAGTTGTGTCCAATTTAGCATGTCCAACTTAGTCCTGTCCGACTCTGTGACTCTATGGACTGTAGCCCACCAGGCTCCTCTGTCGATGGGATTTCCCAGGCAAGAATATTGCATATTTGTTTTTTTTTTTTAATTATGTGTAGATTTTAATTATATGTTTTTGAAGAAGAATATTAGAGCTCCATGAGATTCTTTGGAAGTTTGCGACTCTAACATAAATGACCATGTTTCTAAATATTTTATAATGGATGTTACATCTTGAATTAATTGGAATGCATTATACATACTTAAATGTCATATATAATTTTATTATATTTGAAAACTACTTCCTTTTTACTTTTGTGCTTTTATTAATTTGATTTAATCTTTATCCTAATTTTATGTAAGCTTATTTTGAAGCAGTTTTTAAAAGACAAAACTGAATATGATGAACTCCCCAGCAATGGCAAATTTTTAGGGTTTAAAGAAGAGAAATAACAAATGCCTTATTACATTATTAAAATGGTTTTAAGTTCAGCTCTCAAGTTCCTACTAAGCTAAAGTAAAAAAGTATGATGAATTACAGAAGTCAAGATAAAATAATACTAACTTAGTTTAGGGAATTATTTTCTATGATTTTTTTTCCCCTGAGCATAAAATAGTTAAATTACAAGGATTCTCATCTCCAGCTTTTCCTTGTTCTAGGTAACTTGCTCCATTTCAATTTACATTGTAAGAAAGGATTCAGGTTAAGAAGAGCAAAACAAACAGAAGAGACAGCTCTGCACATGGAAGTTTGACAGACTGCAAAAGTAGGGAAAGGAATGCTATTAACAGCACCTGAGAGGAGTTTGAGGCAAGACATGTGTAAGGAGAACAACTACAGTTACAATGAGAAAATTACAGAACAATGAGAAAGGTACCTTTAAGATTTTTCCTCTGTACTTTGCAATGCATTTGCCACTTTTGGAAGAAAACTAGCTTCCTGAGCTAGCCTTTGGGCTTTTGGAGCTGTACTTTGGGGTGAAGGGTGTTGAATTTATTAACCTAGGAGAACATTAGATGGAGATGTCTATAAGAAGATAAAAATCTTCTGTAAAGCAATTATCCTTCAATAAAAAATAATTTAATAAAAATAAAAAAATAAAAATCTAAGCATGTAAATGACTTAAGGGATCAAAACCTAAGGTCAAGAAATAGCAGACAGAGAGTAGGTTTTAAGCTATAGTGAATCAATAATTTCCTTTGCTTCAGTATTTCTCTGTAGAAGTGTCTTCCAAGGCTCCTATACATGGAACCCTCCTAACTACATCTGGTTTGGTACTAGCCTCTTCCAATAGATTTTTTCCTCAAAGTTTTAAAATTAAGATGGCTCAGTTCTTTAACAAGTGATTGGCTATATCAATTTTCCTTAAACAAAAATCTGAATTTACAGGAAGAGAATACTTGGGTTAAATGAAAACCAGTAATAATCTAAAACGTTATGTTAGCCTGTCCAGTTTTTTTTTTTTCCCCCACTTACTCCTTGATCCTACATTGAAGGGGAAAATCAGTGTTTCTCTATTTAAATATAATCCCCTTGGGAAATTTTAAGAAAATGGGCAATGAATGGGCAGAAGAAGACGTCTGCTGCTGCTACTGCTAAATCGCTTCAGTCGTGTCCGATTCCGTGCTACCCCAGAGACGGCAGCCCACCAGGCTTCCCCATCCCTGGGATTCTCCAGGCAAGAACACTGGAGTGGGTTGCCATTTCCTTCTCCAATGCAGGAAAGTGAAAAGTGAAAGTGAAGTCGCTCAGTCGTGTCCGACTCTAGCGACCCCATGGACTGCAGCCCACCAGGCTCCTCCGTCCATGGGATTTTCTAGGCAAAAGAACTGGAGTGGGGTGCCATTGCCTTCTTTGGAAGAAGATGTCAGAGGCCAGCAAATGATATGTCAGACGATAAACTCTGGAAATGCCAGAGACCTTGTTTATTTCAAACCTGTAGTGCATTCAGTTCAGTTCAGTCACTCAGTTGTGTCCAACTATTTGTGACCCCCATGGGCTGCAGCACTCCAGGCCTCCCTGTCCATCAACAACTCCTGGAGTTTACTCAAACTCATGTCCATTGAGTCGGTGATGCCATCTAACCATCTCATCCTCTCTTGTCCCCTTCTCATCCCGCCTTCAATTTTTCCCAGCATCAGGGTCTTTTCAAATGAGTCAGTTCTTTGCATCAGGTGGCCAAAGTATTGGAGTTTTAGCTTCAACATCAGTCCTTCCAATGAACATTAAGCACTGTTTTCCTTTAGGATGGACTGGTTGGATATCCTTGCTGTCCAGGGACTCTCAAGAGTCTTCTCCAACACAACAGTTCATAAGTATCAATTCTTTAGCACTCAGCTTTCTTTATAGTCCAACTCTCACATCCTTAAATGACTACTGGAAAAACCATAGCTTTGACCAGATGGACGTTTCCTGGCAAAGTAAAGTCTCTGCTTTTTAATATATTGTCTAGGTTGGTCATAACTTTTCTTCCAAGGAGCAAGCATCTTTTAATTTCATGGCTTCAGTCACCATCTGCAATGATTTTGGAGCCCCCAAAATAAAGTCTGACACTGTTTCCACTGTTTCCCCATCTATTTGCTGTGAAGTGATGGGAGCAGATGCCATAATCGTAGTTTTCTGAATGTTGAGTTTTAAGCCTGTGTTTTCCTTCTCCTCTTTCACTTTCATCAAGAGGCCCTTTAGTTCTTCTTTGCTTTCTGGCATAAGTGTGGTGTCATCTGCATATCTGAGTTTACTGATATTTCTCCCAGCAATCTTGATTCCAGCTTGTGCTTGTGTAATTCTGGCTTGTGTAATGTATATATACGTATATGTTCAGACGTTCACTTAACTCTGTGTATGTGCTGCCATGTGTTCAAAGTAGATGGTTTTAATTTTTAAGCCATATCTTTATTAATCAAAATAATAAATAACCAAAATAGTATTTTATACAGTTTCTTGTATTAACTTTTAGAATTCTTCTCTAAGTATCTAGTTTGTAACAGGTCTAGCTGCATGTTTTTACCCTTAAGATGTAACACATGCAACTTCTCAAGTAATTATAAAACAATCAGTATAATAAGACATATTGTGTATTGTTGTTCCATAGTCTAATGCCAGCCTAAGCTGTTTCTCTGGCTTATTATATCTTAGCTTGATATAAGAAAAGCTAATTGTCTTTAATCCATTGTACATTCTTGCCTCCTTTGTCAAAGATAAGGTGTCCATAAGTGCATGGATTTATCTCTGGGCTTTCTATTTTGTTCCATTGATCTATATTTCTGTCTTTGTGCCAGTACCATACTGTCTTGATGACTGTGGCTTTGTAGTAGAGCCTGAAGTCAGGTAGGTTGATTGCTCCAGTTCCATTCTTCTTTCTCAAGATAGCTTTGGCTGCTCGAGGTTTTTTGTATTTCCGTACAAATTGTGAAATTATTTGTTCTAGCTCTGTGAAGAATACCGTTGGTAGCTTGATAGGGATTGCATTGAATCTATAAATTGCTTTGGGTAGTATACTCATTTTCACTATATTGATTCTTCCAATCCATGAACATGGTATATTTCTCCATCTAGGTGTCAGAAGTACTGCCTTATTATCCAGCAGTCCCACTGCTGGGCATACACACTGAGGAAACCAAAAGGGAAAGAGACACTTGTACCCCAATGTTCATTGCAGCACTGTTTATAATAGCCAGGACATGGAAGTAACCTAGATGTCCATCAGCAGATGAATGGATAAGAAAGCTGTGGTGCATATACATAATGGAGTATTACTCAGCCATTAAAAAGAATACATTTGAATCAGTTCTAATGAGGTGGATGAAACTGGAGCCTATTATACAGAGTGAAGTAAGCCAGAAAGAAAAACACCAATACAGTATACTAATGCATATATATGGAATTTAGAAAGATGGTAACAATAACCCTGTATACAAGACAGCAAAAGAGACAGATATATAGAACAGTCTTATGGACTCTGTGGGAGAGGGAGAAGGTGGGAAGATTTGGGAGAATGGCATTGAAACATGTATAATATCATGTATGAAAGGAATCGCCAGTCCAGGTTTGATGCACGATACCGGATGCTTGGGGCTGGTGCACTGGGACAACCCAGAGCAATGGTATGGGGAGGGAGGAGGGAGGAGGGTTCAGGATGGGGAACACATGAATACCTGTGGCGGATTCATTTCGATATTTGGCAAAACAAATACAATATTGTAAAGTTTAAAAAAAAAAAAAAGAAGAGCTAATTGTACTACTTCCTTTATTGAGTGTGCAATTGCTTAATTTCCTTTCATTCATAGTTCATCCAGGTATGTTTTGGATAAACTGAAAAAATTAACATCAAGAGGAACATACTTTTTAATAATGGCAGCAAGTCCACTGAAATTAACACTGTGAATTGTTAGTAATTTATTCTATTGGCAAAATAGAAATTTAAATATTTTTCCTTTCAGATCACTTTTTCTACATCAACAACATATGCTCTCCAATCATTTCATAAAATTTCTGTCAGTAAATATGATTAATATTATATATGTATATTGAAAAAATCCAGCATTTATAAAGTAATTCCTTCTAAATTAGAACGTTTTTTTTCTTTTTTTTCACTTTATAAACATGTAACACATGTTTATAGAAACACATGAAATGATAAAATATGTTATAATGTCCTGCTATATTTAGTTGACGCACTATCCCCTGAATGAGTTTTCCAACATTTATCCTTTTGGTTTTAAAATCATGTATAAAATTGAATTGAAAATGAAATTAGGATGATCACATAATTTCTATATTTCAGAGCACAAAAATCAACCTTTTTTTTTTTCACTTAATCTACATAAATTGCAGTTTGGAATAAAATAATTAGCATTTGATAAATATTGATAAACACAGAGAATTAAGTTGTGCAATAAGACTCATAATAATCAGATAGAAAATTAGGATCATGTTCTACAAATACAGCTAAAAACAAGTATTTTACAATCACATACAAAACAGAAAGTAGTTTAGGCCCACCAACACATCTCCCTATAGCTTCCTTTGCATCTTAAGATGAGCTCTGGCTCAGATTAAAATATGAGATATGTCACTCAGAACATAAGCTGTTAGTGCTTATGAGGAATATTATTTTAATAATGGAATTCTCCATTTTCATATGAAGCTATAGAACTTACTTGACATTTTGCAGCAGAACATAAGCCACAAAACTATAGATTCACATGTACAAATCCTACTAAACAATCCAGACAAACTAGGTACATACTGCAGTGGTATTCCATAAAGGAGAGTTTGCTAGGGATCTGTCATGAGCATATCTATAGGCCATTTAACAGTATCTTTTTTCCTTTATTTCCTACAAAGTTTCTCCCAAAGAAGAGGATAGAGGAAGGGTTTTCTGCTAACCTTTTCCTTTACAAAGACCTATTAACTTGTCCAGCACTTCAGTTCAGTTCAGTTCAGTTCAGTCACTCAGTTGTGTCCGACTCTGTGACCCCATGAATCGCAGCACGCCAGGCCTCCCTGTCCATCACCAACTCCTGGAGTTCACTCAGACTCACATCCATCAAGTCAGTGATGCCATCCAGCCATCTCATCCTCTGTCGTCCCCTTCTTCTCTGCCCCCAATCCCTCCTAGCATCAGAGTCTTTTCCAATGAGTCAACTCTTTGCATGAGGTGGCCAAAGTACTGGAGTTTCAGCTTTAGCATCATTCCTCCCAAAGTAATCCCAGGGCTGATCTCCTTTAGGATGGACTGGTTGGACCTCCTTGCAGTCCAAGGGACTCTGTTCTCCAACACCAGAGTTCAAAAGCATCAATTCTTTGGCGCTCAGCCTTCTTCACAGTCCAACTCTCACATCCATACATGACCACTGGAAAAACCATAGCCTTGACTAGACGGACCTTTGTTGGCAAAGTAATGTCTCTGCTTTTCAATATGCTATCTAGGTTGGTCATATCTTTCCTTCCAAAGAGTAAGCGTCTTTTAATTTCATGGCTGCAGTCACCATCTGCAGTGATTTTGGAGCCCAGAAAAATAAAGTCTGACACTGTTTCCACTGTTTCCCCATCTATTTCCCATGAAGTGATGGGACCCTGCCATGATCTTCGTTTTCTGAATGTTGAGCTTTAAGCCAACTTTTTCACTCTCCACTTTCACTTTCATCAAGAGGCTTTTTAGTTCCTCTTCACTTTCTGCCATAAGGGTGGTGTCATCTGCATATCTGAGGTTTTCTATATTTCTAAATTAATTCTCAAAATATCCTGATAAAATCTGTCATTGCTTTAATTATCTTAATTACTTTTTTAAATTAGCAAACTGAGGCTCAGGGATATTTAGAGATTCATTCCAGGACAGAATTGGGATTGAGATACCAAACTCAGATACACATGATTTTTAAAATTTTCAAACATTTAAAAACATCTTAGACAAAATTAAGCTCAGGAAAAATGTGTATTCTAGAAGACAGAATAATGTTTAGATGTTGGCTTTCTGAACATCTGACATATCTTCTCTAGATGGGTCCAAAAAAAGAGGAAAAAAAAAATAGACATGGGAAATGAGAAAAATGGAGAAACCAAGAAATTCCTATTTTAACAATTTAGTAATCACATACACTGTAGAATTAGAACAATATTGCATAGGGACCTGGAATGTAGGGTCCATGAATGGCGGGAAGTTGCATGTGGTCAAGCAGGAGATGACAAGAATGAACATCGACATCACAGGAACCAATGAACTAAAATGGATGGGAATGAGCAAATTTAATTCAGATGACTATTATATCTACTACAAGGACAAAGATCCCTTAGAAGAAATGGAGTAGCCCTCACTGTCAACAAAAGAGTCCAAAATGCAATAGTTGGGTGCAACCTAAAAAACAACAGAATGATCTCACTTCATTTCCAAAGCAAACATTCAGCACCATAGTAATCTAAGCCTATGTCCCAACCACTGATGCCAGAGAAGCTGAAATTGACCAGTTCTACAAAGACCTACTACACTGTCTAGAACTAGCAGCAAAAAAAAAAAGATCTCATTTTCATCATAGAGGATTGGAATGCAAAAGTAGGAAACCAAGAGATATCCAGAATAACAGGCGAGTTTGATCTTGGAGTACAAAATGAAGCAAAAGCTAACAGTTTTGTTGAGAACATTCTGGACAGAGAAGCAGCTTTTTCTACACAGCACAAGAGATGACTCTACACGTGGGCATCACCACATGGTCAATACTGAAATCAGATTGATTATGTTCTTTAAAGCTGAAGATGGAAAAGCTGTATACAGTCAGGACTGGGAGCTGACTGTGGCTCAGATCATGAGCTCCTTTTTGAAAAATTCAAGCTTAAATTGAAGGAAGTAGGGAAAATCATTAGGCCATTCATGTATGACTTAAATCGCTTATGATTATACATTGGTGGTGACAAATAGATTCAAGGGATTAAATTTGGTAGACAGAGTGTTTGAAGAACTATGGACAGAAGTTCATAACATTGTACAGGAGGCAGTGACCAAAACCGTCCCAAAGAAAAATAAATACAAGAAGGCAAAGCTAGATGTCCATCAGCAGATGAATGGATAAGAAAGCTGTGGTACATATACACAATGGAGTATTACTCAGCCATTAAAAAGAATACATTTGAATCAGTTCTAATGGGATGGATGAAACTGGAGCCTATTATACAGAGTGAAGTAAGCCAGAAAGAAAAACACCAATACAGTATAGTAACACATAAATATGGAATTTAGAAAGATGCTAACAATAACCCTGTGTACGAGATAGCAAAAGAGACACTGATGTATAGATCAGTCTTATGGACTCTGTGGGAGAGGGAGAGGGTGGGAAGATTTGGGAGAATGGCATTGAAACATGTATAATATCATGTATGAAACGAGTTGCCAGTCCAGGTTCGATGCACGATACTGGATGCTTGGGGCTGGTGCACTGGGACGACCCAGAGGGATGATATGGGGAAGGAGGAGGGAGGAGGGTTCAGGATGGGGAACACATGTATACCTGTGGTGGATTCATTTTGATATTTGGCAAAACTAATACAATTTGTAAACTTTAAAAATAAAATTAAAAAAATAAATAAATAATTGAATATTTCCACACACACACAAAAAAAAGAAGGCAAAGTGGTTGTCTGAGGAGGCTTTACAAATAGTTGAGGAAAGAAGTGAAAGACAAGGTAGAAAGGGAAAGATATGCCCAACTGAATGCAGAGTTCCAGAGAATAGCAAGGAGAGAGAAGGCCTTCCCACATAAACAATGCAAAGAAAGAGAGGAAAACAATAGAATAGTAAAAACTAGAGAACTCTTGAGGAAAATTGGAGAGATAAGGGAACATTTCATGTAGGGATGGGCACCATAAGGAAAGGAATGATAAGAACCTAACAGAAGCAGAAGAGATCAAGAAGAGATGTCAAGAATATACAGAAAAAATATACAAAAAAGTCTTAATGACCTATGTAACCAAGATGGTCTTTTCACTCACCTAGAGATGGACATTCTTGAGTATGAAGTTAAGCGGGTCTTAAGAAGCATCAGTACTAACAAAGGCTAGTGGAGATGATGAAATTCTAGCTGAGCTATTTCAAATACTAAAAGACAATGCTGTTAAAGTGCTACACTCAATATGTCAGCAAATTTGGAAAACTTGGCAGTAGTCACAGGACTGGAAAAGGTCAGTTTTCATTCCCATCTCAAAGAAGGGCAATGGCAAATAAAGTTCAAACTACCATATGATTGCACTAACATTACATGATACCAAGGTGATGCTCAAAATTCTTCAAGGTAGGCTTCAGCAGGACATGAATCAAAAACTTTCTGATGTATAAACTGAGTTGAGAAAAGACAAAGGAACCAGAGATCAAATTGCTAACATTTGTTGGATCATGGAGAAAGCAAAGCAGTTCCAGGAAACATCTATTCTGCTTCTTTGACTACACTAAAGACTTGACTGTGTGGATCACAACAAACTGGAAAATTCTTAAAAGGATGAGAGTACCAGAACACCTTACCTGTCTCCTGAGAAACCTGTTTGTGGGTCAAGAAGCAACAGTTAGAATGAGTCATGGAACAACAGACTGGTTCCAAATTGGAGAATGATTACCTCAATGCTGGGTACTGTCACCCTGTTTATTTAACTTATATTTGGAGTGCATCATGTGAATCACAAGCTGAAATCAAGATTTCTGTTAGAAATATCAACGAACTCAGAAATGCATATGATGCCATTCTAAAGGCAGAAAGTGAGGAGGAACTAAAGAACCTCTTGAGGAGAGTAAAAAAGCTGGCTTGAAACTTCACATTCAAAGTCTAAGATCATGGTATACAGTCCCATCACTTCATGAGAAATAGAAGGGGGAAAAGTGGAAGCAGTGACAGATTTTATATTCTTGGGCTCCAAAATCACTGAAGATGGCAATTGCAGCCATTAAATTAAAAGACACTCCTTGGAAGGAAAGATATGACAAACCTAGATAATGTATCAAAAAGAAAAGACATCACTTTGCCAACGAGGTCTGTCTAATCAAAGCCATGGATTTTCCAGTAGCCATGCACGAATATGAGAATTTGACCATGAAGAAGGCTGAGTGCCTAAGAAATGATACTTTCAAATTATAGTCCTGGAGAAGATTCTTGAGAGTCCCTTGGATTGCAAGGAGATCAAACCAGTAATCTTAAGGAAATCTACCCTGAATATTCATTGAATGGACTGATGCTAAAACTGAAACTCCAATGCTTTGGCTACCTGATGTGGAGAGTCAACTCACTGGAAAAGATCCTAATGCTGGGAAAGACTGAGGGCAAGAGGAGAAGGGGTGGGGTGTAGAGGATGAGATGGTTAGATAGCATCACCAACTAAATGAACATGAATCTCAGCAAACTCCAAGCAATGGTGGAGGAGAGGGGAACTTGACATGCTGCAGTCCATGGATTGCAAAGAGTCAGACATGACCTAGTGACTGAACAACAGAATTGGAAATTGTATATAGATTTCACTAATTAGCTTTGGCTCCCTGAAACATGAAAAAGATATTACTAAATGTATTGAAAGATATATTTTATTTTAACATTGAATGATATTTTTGAACTCTTTTTAATTACATCTTTTCTAGTTAATAGTTTTATTTTATCTTTATTATTTTTATTTATTATTTTTCTGTGGTAATTTTAAATTTCAGTAAAATACATTTTCTCCAAGCCAGGCTTCAGCAATATGTGAACTGTGAACTTCAAGATGTTCAAGCTGGTTTTAGAAAAGGCAGAGGAACCAGAGATCAAAATGCCAACATTCGCTGGATCATCGAAAAGCAAGAGAATTCCAAAATACATCTATTTCTGCTTTATTTACTATGCCAAAGTCTTTGACTGTGTGGATCACCATAAACTGTGGAAAATTCTGAAAGATGGGAATACCAGACCACCTGACCTGCCTCTTGAGAAACCTGTATGCAGGTCAGGAAGCAACAGTTAGAACTGGACATGCAACAACAGACTGGTTCCAAATAGGAAAAGGAGTACGTCAAGGCTGTATATTGTCACCCTGCTTATTTAACTTCTATGCAGAGTATATCATGAGAAACGCTGGGCTGGAAGAAGCACAAGCTGGGAAACAAGATTGCCAGGAAAAATATCAATAACGTCAGATATGCAGATGACACCACCCTTATGGCAGAAAGTGAAAAAGAACTAAAAAGCCTTTTGATAAAAGTGAAAGAGGGGAGTGAAAAGTTGGCTTAAAGCTCAACATTCAGAAAACAGAGATCATGGCATCCAGTCCCATCACTTCATGGCAAATAGATGGGGAAACAGTGGAAACAGTGTCAGACTTTATTTTGGGGGGCTCCAAAATCACTGCAGATGGTGACTTCAGCCATGAAATTAAAAGACGCTTACTCCTTGGAAGGAAAGTTATGACCAACCTAGATAGCATATTGAAAGCAGAGACATTACTTTGCCAACAAAGGTCCGTCTAGTCAAAGCTATGTTTTTTCCAGTGGTCATGTATGGATGTGAGAGTTGGACTGTGAAGAAAGCTGAGGGCCAAAGAATTGATGCTTTTGAACTGTGGTGTTGGAGAAGACTCTTGAGAGTCCCTTGGACTGCAAGGAGGTCCAACCAGTGCATTCTAAAGGAGATCAGCCCTGGGTGTTCATTGGAAGGACTGATGCTAAAGCTGGAACCCCAATACTTTGGTCACCTCATGCGAAGTGTTGACTCATTGGAAAAGACCCTAATGCTGGGAGGGATTGGGGGCAGGATGAGAAGGGGATGACAGAGGATGAGATGGCTGGATGGCATCACTGACTCGATGGACATGAGTTTGAGTAGACTCAGGGAGTTGGTGATGGACGGGAAGGCCTGGTGTGCTGCAATTCATGGGGTTGCAAACAGTTGAACACAACTGAGCGACTGAACTGAACTGAAAATACATTAATCTCATATTTCCATAGTAGATAGCTTCAAATTAATTCATTATGAAAGTATTATATAACCAGTACTTAAATCTTAGTTTATTTATAAAATAAGATTAAAATTCACCCATATTGATTTGGATAAATAATAATAAGAAACCAATGGGAAATATTTTTCTTACACTTTATGCAAATAAACTCACAGCACTTTCCCAAGGTCATGTGCATACATTACACCTAGCACCAATTATTCCCAAACACAGCAAATATTAAGCAACAGTCTTGGTGCCATACGGAATGTTTGCACTCTGTGGGTCCAGAAGAGCATGAGGAGATTTGCTTTATATTTTTTCCCTGAACTCCTTTAAAATCATAAAGAAATATTTAATCAACAAAATTCTGAAGAAATGATATTAAACCACATTCAGAACTTCATAAAAATAATTATATGTGGCTAGATTATTTCCTGAAAATTCTATTTTTTAATTTCATGTTAGATACTATTATCCTTTATAATTATCCACTTCCTTCCCTTGGAGAGAATTTTAGATTTTATCTAAAAGTACAAAAGATTTGACCTTTTAAAATATCTTAGATGTGGAATAAGAAGGGAAATGACATGTCTCACTCCCAGGTACAAGTCAAAGCTGATATTTTCTCCCTTCAGTTCAGCTTCCAGATTGAAGATGTGAAACAGAGCCATGGCCAAATCTTAATAGATATGTAGCTTGATGAAATCTTTATTATTTTAAATCATTGAGGCTTGTTTATTACATGAAAACCTCAGTTCAGTTCAGTTCAGTCCCTCAGTCATGTCCGACTCTTTGCAACCCCATGAATCACAGCACGCCAGGCCTCCCTGTCCATCACCAACTCCCGGAGTTCACCGAGACTCATGTCCATCGAGTCAGTGATGCCATGCAGCCATCTCATTGTCTGTCGTCCCCTTCTCCTCCTGCCCCCAATCCCTCCCAGCATCAGAGTCTTTTCCAATGAGTCAACTCTTCGCATGAGGTGGCCAAAGTACTGGAGTTTCAGCTTGAGCATCATTCCTTCCAAAGAAATCCCAGGGATGATCTCCTTCCGAATGGACTGGTTGGATCTCCTTGGAGTCCAAGGGACTCTCAAGAGTCTTCTCCCACCACAGTTCAAAAGCATCAATTCTTCAGCACTCAGCCTTCTTCACAGTCCAACTTTCACATCCATACATGCCCACTGGTTAAACCATAGCCTTGACTAGACGAATCTTTGTTGGCAAAGTAATGTCTCTGCTTTTGAATATGCTATCTAGGTTGGTCATAACTTTCCTTCCAAGGAGTAAGTGTCTTTTAATTTCATGGCTGCAGTCACCATCTGCATGAAAACCTAAACTACTATAAATTACAGTCATGTTTATATAGTCTACCACTCAACTTTTCACTCTTGGGTCCAGAATTTTCATATTCCCAAGTGATTTATCCATGAATACTAACTTGGATAGAGGGCATAAAAGCAGTTTACTTTGTTAAGGTTGATGGAACTCTGCTAACTGTGGAAGTACAACAAGTCTCTACTGAACAATAGAACTCCACAAATAATTTCCTATCCTGATATCATATTAGTCATTAACTGAAAATTTTATATTCTGATTCTCACATTCTTGATAATATATCTGTTCTATACTTGGAAATGTGTTGTTGCTGCTGCTAAGTCACTTCAGTCGTGTCTGACTCTGTGCGACCCCATAGACTACAGCCCACCAGGCTCCCCCAACCCTGGGATTCTCCAGGCTAGAGTACTGGAGTGGGTTTCCATTGCCTTCTCTGTGGAAACGTGTTAAGTGATACTAAAATACTGTCTATTACATATATCACTTCATTTAATCTTCACACAACCCTATGTCTATTACATATATCACTTCATTTAATCTTCACACAACCCTATGTCTATTACATATATCACTTCATTTAATCTTCACACAACCCTATGAAGTAGATGCATGCTTTTATTAAACACATTTTACAGTCAAGGCATGACTCTGCTAGTGTCTCCCTTGGCCTCAATCAGATTGTTTTACATTCTTCTTTACATACCCATCACAACTACACTAAGTCATTTAAATCTTATGGGTTTTTTCCTGCCAGACTATGAGCTGTAATTAGATCCTGACAATGCTAAGTGCTGTTATTATTTGCAGCATGAATCAATGGATTGGGGATGCAATTAATTAACCAAAATGCTCAGATATTTAAAGATAATGAACTGTGGTGTTGGAGAAGACTCTTGAGAGTCCCTTGGACTGCAAAGAGATCCAACCAGTCCGTCCTAAAGGAGATGAGTCCTGGGTGTTCATTGGTAGGACTGACATTGAAGCTGAAACTCCAATACTTTGGCCACCTCATGCGAAAAGCTGACTCATTTGAAAAGATCCTGATGCTGGGAAATATTGAGAGCAGGAGGAGAAGGGAATGACAGAGGGTGAGATGGTTGGATGGCATCACCAACTCAATGGACAAGGATTTGGGTGGACTCTGGGAGTTGGTGATGGACAGGAAGGCCTGGTGTGCTGCGGTTCATGCAGCAAAGAGTCAGACACAACTGAGCGACTGAAGTGACTAATTTAAAGTAGGATACAATAGGTTTGAACCTGGGTCTGTCTGAATCAATCCTCTTTGTATAACGCCAGCTTTTCTTGAGGATTATATAATGACATGTTATAACTGCTTTGATGCTTTTGCTGTATAATGTCCATTGAAGCTGAAATCTGAAGTCTGCACCTACTGAATGATTCAGAGCAGTTATTTCTCTAATGATCTTGTCACACACTCATTATTTTAAATGGACTTGTTCTCTTATGGTTTTAATGTTGAAAAACATTTTAAAAATATACTCCCATTAATGTGTCAGTAAATTAAGCCAACGGAGAAGGCAATGGCATCCCACTCCAGTACTCTGGCCTGAAAAATCCCATGGATGGAGGAGCCTGGTAGGCTGCAGTCCATGGGGTCGCTAAGAGTCGGACATGACTGAGCGACTTCCCTTTCACTTTTCACTTTCATGCATTGGAGAAGGAAATGGCAACACACTCCAGTGTTCTTGCCTGGAGAGTCCCAGTGACGGGGGAGCCTGGTGGGGTCACACAGAATCGGACATGACTGAAGTGACTTAGCAAGCCAAATTAAGCCAAAATAATTATTGTCAATAACAGTGTAGTTCTCCTCAACCTAAACACACTGATTTTGAAGGAAAATTTCAGATGTACATGAAATACTCGGCTTATGAAAATAGTTTCTAAATTATGCTGAAAGACATTAAAAGGAAAAGTATATATTTTGCTTTTTTTCTCTCTTGTTCATGTAGTATCCCTTCCATTATCATGCTTAACATGAGGGAAGACTACAACTTAAAGGACAGATTTTAGGATGTCACTTTTTGTTTAAAACCTCTGATTTTTAAACCTGTTGTTAAGCCTGCTTTTTATAATCAAAATTCACAGGTTCTACATGAATAAATAAATAGCACTTAGTAGGTCAAGAAGCAACAGTTAGAACCAGACATGGAACAACAGACTGGTTCCAAATTGGGAAAGGAGCATGTCAAGACTGTATATTGTCACCCTGATTATTTAACTTATATGCAGAGTACATCATGCAAAATGCCAGGCAGGATGGAGCACAAGCAGAATCAAGATTGCTGGGAGAAATATCAATAACCTCAGATATGCAGATAACACCACCTTTATAGCAGAAAGCAAAGAGGAACTAAAGAGCCTCTTGATAAAAGTGAAAGAGGAGAGTGAAACAGCTGGCTTAAAACTCAACATTCAAAAAACTAAGATCACGGCATCTGATCCCATCACTTCATAGCAAATAGATGGGGAAACAATGGAAACAGTGGCAGACTTTATTTTCTTGGGCTCAAAAATCACTGCAGATGATGACTACAGCCAAGAAATTAAAAGATGCTTGCTCCTTGGAAGAAAAGCTATGATAAACCTAGACAGCATATTGAAAAGCAGAGATATTACTTTGCCAACAAAGGTCCATCTAGTCAAAGCTATGGTTTTTCCAGTAGTCATGTATGGGTGTGAGAGTTGGACTATAATGAAAGCTGAGCAGTGAAGAATTGATGCTTTTGAACTGTCGTGTTGGAAAAGACTCTTGAGAGTCTCTTGGACTGTAAGGAGATCAAACCAGTCAATCCTAAAGGAAATCAATCCTGAATACTCATTGGAAAGAGTGATGCTTAAGTTGAAGCTCCAGTACTTTGGCCACCTGATGTGAAGACCTGACTCATTAGAAAAGACCCTGATTGTAGGCAAGATTGAAGGCAGGAGGTGAAGGGGACAAAAGAGGATGAGATGGCTGGATGGCATCACTGACTTGATGGACATATGTTTGAGCAAGCTCCGGGAGCTAGTGATGGACAGCGGAGCCTGGCGTGCTGCAGTCCATGTGCTCTCAAAGAGTCAGACATGACTGAGAAACTGAACTGAACAGAACTGATTTTTTTTTAATTAGTGTTTGCAAATTATGACCTAGAATTTCAGTGCTTTTTTTTTTAATACTTAAGTTTACATCACCAGGAAAGGCTTTCCATGAAATCTAATCATACTTAGCTTCATTTCAAATCTCTATCACAAATGTATACTACACATCGATATAGAGAAATGAATATAGCCTTTGCTACATTAGAAATTTATTTTCACTTATAGAAAGATTAATATAGGATAAGAAAAGGATAATCATACTTGCATTCTGCTTTCTGAGTGTGCCTTCCTAAAACCATCTAAGAATACAGACATTCAATTTAGAGGTATGACGAGTCTGACACACTGTTATACTATAAGCTCCATTGTGTTGGAATTTTATTAATTTGTACTCTGGAGAATCCCCAACAAAGAATATATGGCATAAGAATGCCTAATAAATATTGAAACAAAAACAAAAATGAGTATCTCCTAAGGAAGTTATTATTGTAGATATTAAAGAGGCTTCCTAGTATAAAGAAGGGAGAAAAAGTCTTCAAAACATTGGAATTAACACATGTCAAAAAATAAAAATGAAAACATGTTTTTTAAATTCAAGGAGTACCAAGTTTGGCTGTGGATTGAAACCTGGATTGGAGTCAAAAAGATGAAGTTAAAGAGAAGGAATTGATATCTTCCTTTCACGTGAATGTCAGGGGTCGGGTCTAAGCTAAGAATCAGGATGAAGAATTATACTGGTGTAGTCAGCAAAGAAAAAAGTCAAGAGGGAAATATAAAACAAAATAAGAGCAAGTAGACAACAGGGCAAAAATGCAGGTGAGGACATTGAAAATTCCAAACAGTCAAAGGCAGAATGAGAATGAGACTGGGTGTCAAAGTAAGACATCAGAGTACAAAGATGGTGTAGGAATGAGAATAGTCCAGGCGAGCCTGGGGAATACAAATGATAGAACCAGGGTGGTAGAGTTTATAACATGGGCCTAGTGGTTGTGACGCTCGTAAAGAGCAAGCCTCAGAGTCAGATCATGAATTATCTGTGGCCAAGCAATGAGATTTGCACTTTATTTGGAAGGCTGTGGGGAGCTCTTGAAGAATTTTTAGCTAGCGAGTGACATGATTAGTTCTGTGTTGTATAAAGTTCGCTCTGGCAGCTGTGCGGAGTGTATAATTGAAAATGGTAATAAACTTGCAGAACAGAATTTAGGCTTCCGTGGAGTAATTAAATGAAACCTTCTTCAATGAACAAGAACACTATTACCCAACATCCAGATCAATATATAAAACTTAATAAATAAAAGCACAAGATTTCTCCTATAGAAGTCAAATCAACAGGTCTGTTAATGTAAGCAATTTTCATGTCTATTTAAATCCAGTAATGCATAGAATAAACATGTTCTATCTTTGTCTTATCTGAGCTCTAGCTCTGATTTATGTTACTTAAAACTAGTTACAAAATTCATATTATGAATGGTGATTCATTAATAAGTACTTGAAAGAAATTTGAATCTCCTAGGTGGCACTAAGGGGTAAAGAACCTACCTACCAATGCAAGAGACGATAAGAAATGAGTGTTTGATTCTTGGGTCAGGAAGATTCCCTGGAGTAGGGCATGGCAATCCACTCCAGTATTCTTGCCTGGAGAATCCCAGGGACAGAGAAGCCTGGCGGGCTACAGTCCATAAAGTCACAAAGAGTTGGACACAACTGAAGTGACTTAGCAGTAGCAGCAGCAACAGCAGAAGCGACTTAGCATGCATGTGCACACGCACACAAGTAAGGAACTTATTCCAAAGTTTAAGCCCTTCATTGTGCACAAGTATCTTCATCCTATATGCAGAGTACATCATGAGAAACGCTGGGCTGGAAGAAGCACAAGCTGGAATCAAGATTGCCGGGAGAAATACCCATAACCTCAGATATGCAGATGACACCACCCTTATGGCAGGAAGTGAAGAGGAACTAAAAAGCCTCTTGATGAAAGTGAAAGAGGAGAGGAAAAAGTTGGCTTAAAGCTCAACATTCAGAAAACTAAGATCATAGCATCTGGTCCCATCACTTCATGGGAAATAGATGGAGAAACAGTGGAAACAGTGTCAGACTTTATTTTGCGGGGCTCCAAAATCACTGCAGATGGTGACTGCAGCCATGAAATTAAAAGATGCTTACTCCTTGGAAGGAAAGTTATAACCAACCTAGATAGCATATTGAAAGCAGAGACATTACTTTGCCAAAAAAGGTCCATCTAGTCAAGGTTATGGTTTTTCCAGTGGTCATGTATGGATGTGAGAGTTGGATTGTGAAGAAAGCTGAGCACAGAAGAATTGATGCTTTTGAACTGTGGTGTTGGAGAAGACTCTTGAGAGTCTCTTGGACTCCAAGGAGATCCAACCAGTCCATTCTAAAGGATATCAGTCCTGGGTGTTCTTTGGAAGGAATGATGCAAAAGCTGAAACTCCAGTACTTTGGCCACCTCATGCGAAGAGTTGACTCATTGGAAAAGACTCTGATGCTGGGAGGGATTGGGGGCAAGAGGAGAAGGGGACGACAGAGGATATGATGGATGGATGGCATCACTGACTCGATGGATGTGAGTTTGAGTGAACTCCTGGAGTTGGTGATGGACAGGGAGGCCTGGCGTGCTGCAATTCATGGGGTCGCAAACAGTCAGACACGACTGAGCGACTGGACTGAACTGAACTGAACTGAATTGATCTTCATCCTACACTGAAAGTATTAAGGACTCCAACATGTCTATTCCTTTTTGAATGTTACTAAGTCTTTGAGCTTTTTCTTTTAATAACAGAAACATGACATTCTTTTCTTTTACCTGTTGCTTCAGAACACGTGCTGGGGTTCAAAATACACTATTTAGAGGGGAATCTGCCATTGATTTCTTAAAAGAAGATGAAATATTCATTTCCCTTTCAAATAAGAGCTGTTTCTCAATAACTCTTAAATTATCTGTATATTAAATATATCAACAGCATTCCTCAGTCACTGTGCAGAGTACTAACAGGGGGAAGACTAAATTAGGTAGCCAAATGTGATTATTTGGTGTCCAGAGTAAATAGTAAAATTCTCTTTAGAAATTTTGCAGTAAAGAAGCAAAAATCCATGCAGATCTCAATCAATCTAAACTGGACATTTATTATATTCACCTCTCCTTTACACATTTAAGGAAATGCAATAGTGTGACATGTCCCTGTGTTACCTAGTCCAAGCTTGCCTTTCTCGCAGCACTGCAGGCCAATAAATCTGAGAGATGAGGTGTTAAGACAAGAAATACAACTTTATTCAGAAAGCCAGCTGACCAAAAAGACAAAAGACTAATGTCTCAAAATAACCATCTTACCAGGGTCTGAAAGTCAGGTTCTTTTATAGAACAGAGATGGGGGACAGTGAGGAAACAGAGTCAAAAAAGCCATTCATTTTGCTTCCCAGGTGGCATTAGTGGTAAAAATAAATAAACTACTTGCCAATGCAGGAGACACAAGGGATGCAGGTTCAGTCTCTGTGTCAGGAAGATCCCCTGGAGTAAGAAGTGGTAACCCACTCCAGTATTCACACTGGAAAAATCCACAGGAAGAGGAACCTGGGGAGCTATAGGCTATTGGGCTGCAAAGTGTCAGACAATACACACACAATCTTGCAAATGTCTCCTAGAATATCAAGTCTCAGGCCAGGGATGTGCTAAGTTCTTCCTTCTTGCCATGCAAAGGTGGACAGGGTCCTGAACAAAGGTTCTTTGGTTTAACAGTCAGGCAGAGGGGCAGGATTCTCTGAGGCAGGTAATTATGTATGATTATAATAACAAAAGCAATGAAAAGGAAGTCCAAGAAACAGCTCCAGCATGGAGCCTAACTTGTTTTTTCCTTGCAACATCTGTTGGACAAGAAACTGGTATTATCTAGTATCCTTGGGCTTTCCTTGTGAAAATAGTAATAAAGATCCTACTGCCCAAGGTTACTAATAATATTTTACTCTTCATTATTTGTTTCTCTTTTAAATTATTTTTTCTAAACCAAACAACAAAAAAGGGTTCAGCCTCTTTCAAGAAAATGGTTGTTTTTCTTAGGCTTAAGTAACCTACATATAAACCTAGGTTGAAAGCCCATGAGATGAACCTGGCGTTGCAAACTAAGATGACACATAATTTTATTTCATTTTTATTTTATTCAACTATTAGCAACCTCCTTACATGCTGTGAAAAGAAGAACAGGCCTCATGTTTGAACTTAAGAATTAGAATTACAACCGTATCTTTTCCATAGAATCTATATGAGGATTTGTTAGGGGCATCCTTTAAGATGCTGAGGAGTCCCTGGCTGAATGTGGTACTAAACAAGGCCACAATTTGCTAATTTGTATTGCCTCTGGCAGAAAAAGCAATAATTGTCCACATTGAAACATTTATTAAAAGGTTCACATTTACAAAACACAATCCACTTTTCAATAGAAATCTGGAGGAATTTGAAACTATCTCATTTTAAAATCCAGCTGAGTAGTTTCGCTTCCTTTTCCCAAAAAGAGCCAATGTATTATTTCATCCAGTGGTAAAAGTGATAGGAGGGTAATAAAACAATGAAACTTAATGAAAAAAAAAAAAAAAAACTATGAGCAACTTGTCTAAGCAATAGAATATTTTCTATTTCCAAAAGTGTTCTTTTAACTTAATGATTAGCAGGAATAAATAAGGAATTTAATAGACACATAACAGTAAAGATGTGCTATTTTGGATGTCAATTAAATTGAATTGTATGAATAACACAGTGTTAAATATCCATTTTATTTTTGGATATGGAATTCCAAATAGGTTTATGCTATTTTAAAACACATTTTGAATGGGACGTTTAAAATTGTGAACCTGGTGAAATCTTCAGAATAGGTCTAATTAGAAAAGAAATAAATAACAAATTTAATACCAAATTTCAGGATCTAAGATGGAATATGCTGAAAGTTTCTTTTTCATGCTGTCTTGTGGTATTTCTAGTGACCCTGGGTAAAACACTTCATTTTTGTTTGGTAATCCATCACATTCAGTTTTTGTTACCTATCTTTGATGTATTAATTCCACCCAGTAAGTGACAATGAATTTCACTATATTTAGAATTACTACTTTAGTTAAAAGTTTGTCAGTATTGGTTTTTGCCATACATCAACACAGCTATACATGTGTTCCCCATCCTGAACCCCCTCCCTCCTCCCTCCCCGTACCATCCCTCTGGGTCGTCCTAGTACACCAGCCCCAAGCAACCAGTATCGTGCATCGAACCTGGACTGGTGATTCCTTTCATATATGATATTATACATGTTTCAATGCCATTCTCCCAAATCATCCCACCCTCTACCTCTCCCACAGAGTCCAAAAGACCGTTCTATACATCTGTGTCTTTTTTGCTGTCTCACTTACAGGGTTATCGTTACCATCTTTCTAAATTCCATATATATGCATTAGTATACTGTATTGGTGTTTTTCCTTCTGGATTACTTCACTCTGTATAATAGGCTCCAGTTTCATCCACCTCATTAGAACTGATTCAAATGTATTCTTTTTAATGGCTGAGTAATACTCCATTGTGTGTATGTACCACAGCTTTCTTATCCATTCATCAATATTGTAAAGTAATTAACCTCCAATTAAAATAAATAAAAATAAAAAAGCTGACATCATAATAGGAATAAACTGCACAATAATAAAACAAAAAAGTTTGTCAGTAGAAAAACTGGAATCCTTTCATAGTCTAAAACCTGATTTATTTATTTATTTTAAATGCATTGTTTCAGGACACCAGAGGCTTTCAGGACTGCACATTTCACCTTATAATATGGTCCCCATTATTATTCATTTATTGGCTAAGTCACTTCAGTCATGTCTGACTCTGTGCGACCCCATAGACAGCCCACCAGGCTCCCCCGTCCTTGGGATTCTCCAGGCAAGAACACTGGAGTGGGTTGCCATTTCCTCCTCCAATGCATGAAAGTGAAAATTGAAAGTGAAGTTGCTCAGTCGTGTCTGACTCTTAATGACCCCATGGACTGCAGCCCACCAGGCTCCTCCATCCATGGGATTTTCCAGGCAAGAGTACTGGAGTGGGGTTCCATTGCCTTCTGCATATTCATTTATTATGTGTGTGTTTACTCACTAGACATGTCCAACACTTTGTGACCCATGGACTGAAGCCCACCAGGCTTCTCTGTCCCTGGGATTCTCCAGGTAGCAATACTGGAGTGGGCTGTCATTTCTTCCTCTAGGGGATCCTCCCCACCCAGGGATAGAACCCATGTCTGCACTGCAGGTGGATTCTTTACCACTAAGTCACCTGGGAAGCTGCCATTTAGAATGCGATACAACACAAATCAACAAAAGTTCATTTTAGAGTTTGCTTAATCAGGCTTTGCCTGACACCACTTCACTTTTTGTTGTAGATCTCAGTTCCAAGGGAAGAGTTGCAGATTCACAGGCAAGGGATATACTGA
Source organism: Bos javanicus (assembly GCF_032452875.1). Lineage (NCBI taxonomy): Eukaryota > Metazoa > Chordata > Mammalia > Artiodactyla > Bovidae > Bos > Bos javanicus. Next base: position 13,976,415 of record NC_083875.1, on the reverse strand, counting down.
GGAGTTTCTCAGGCTCCAGATCTGTGAGGAAGGGATCTAGGGCAAAAGTAGGTACTGAAATATGATGCAGATTAACAAAGACTTCACCTGATCCTGTTCATGACTGTCCCTCTTCTGGGCAAGGGGCTTAGCTAATTTACTCCACACTGTGGCCACTTGGTTGATATGGGCTGGTCTCTAGGGTTTTTTGTTTGTTTGGTTTTTTTTTGTTTTCTCTAGGGTTTCTTTATATATATATATATACCCACACACACACACATATATATACTGGGAAGCCTCGATGAAAGTGAAAGAGGTGAGTGAAAAAGCTTGCTTAACTTAGCATTCAGAAAACTAAGATCATGGCATCTGGTCCCATCACTCCATGGGAAATAGATGGGGAACAGTGGAAACAGTAACAGACATTGGGGGGCTCCAAAATCACTGCAGATGGTGATTGCAGCCATGAAATTAAAAGACACTTGCTCCTAGGAAGGAAAGCTATGACCAACATAGACAGCATATTAAAAAGCAGAGACATTACTTTGCCAACAAAAGTCTGTCTAGTCAAAGCTATGGTTTTTCCAGTAGTCATGTATGGATGTGAGAGTTGGACTATAAAAAAGCTGAGCACCGAAGAATTGATGCTTTTGAACTGTGGTGGTGGGGAAGACTCTTGAGAGTCCCTGGGACTGCAAGGAGATCCAACCAGTCCATCCTAAAGGAGATCAGTCCTGAATATTCATTGGAAGAACTGATGCTGAAGCTGAAACCCCAATACATCGGCCACCTGATGCGAAGAACTGACTCATTTGAAAAGACCCTGATGCTGGGAAAGATTGAAGGTGGGAGGAGAAGGGGACGACAGAGGATGAGATGGTTGGATGGCATCACCAACTCAATCGACATGAGTTGGAGTAAACTCCAGGAGTTGGTGATGGACAGGGAGGGCTGGCATGCTGCAGTCCATGCGGTCACAGAGTCGGACATGACTGAGCAACTGAACTGAACTAAACTGAAGGTCTTTCAAATGGACAGTTTCAAAATAATTTGGTTATAACTGTTAGAAGCAACATTTTTAACAGCTAAGCATCTCAGGACTTGAAAGTAAAATTCTAGCAATGTATGTTACCCACTATGGGCTTCCGTGGTGGCTCAGTTGGTAAAGAATCTTGCCTTCAATGCAGGAGATGTGTGTTCTATCCCTGGGTCAGGAAGATCCCCTGGAGAAACGCATGGCAAACCACTCCAGTATTCTTGACTGAAAAATTCCATGGGCAGAGGGGCCTTGTGGGCTACAGTTCATGGGGTTGCAAAAGAGTCAGACACAACTGAGTAACTGAGCACACACACAAAGTAATAAAAGAGGGCTAGGAAGTTTATAAACTTCCATAAAACAATCATAATTATCTCTTAATATTTGTAAAATATTTTTTACAACATTTTTAGCAACATTTTTCCAGCCTTTTCTCAAAGTATCTAGCAGAACTTCTGCATAGTAGTCTCTTTTGAGTACAAATGATAAAATAAGAGCTGTAAAAAATAGCCATACTTACGGTGACCAATTAAGAGAACTTTCCATATCACCCACTATTTAGTGATAAATTTTCTGATCTCCATCTGTTTCAATCCACAATCTGAAAAATTGTGGAAGCCCTTGACTTTCTGTGGTGTGAGAAGGCCAAGAGAAACAATTAAGATTATCTTACTTATATAGTTATGCATTTTTATTGCATTGTAGCTGGTTATAACTAAATAGCTATCTTCTAAAATTAAAAAAATAAACATAAAAATTAACAGTATATAATCCATTGTTTCTTTTTCATTTTCTGTTTTTGTTTTTTGTTTTTCTTTTTGGCTTTAAGTAATATTTTATTGTGTCAGGTCTAGTGCAGCTTTTTCTGTTTTTCATTGCTTTAGAAATCCTAGGACATATTCCTGTACCATCATAGCTCTAAATCCCAGGGAGACCTCAAAAGGAATGTGACTGTATCTCATTGTACTAGTTATAGTTTCCAGCTACATCACAGTCCAGGATTTTTCTCTGATGGAGAATTCTCCTTGTCAGAACCCAGGAGGAGACTGGGACATCTCACCCCTTCTCCACTGTGACTTCATCTTTGTACCTCCAGGGAGCAAAGTCTGACACTCTAGGTGCTTATGTGAATTGTGCTTTCTGGAGCTCTCCTCTGAATTATTTCCTTTCTGGATAAATTTGCTGAATTAAATCCTGTCTAAAAAGTGCCTCCTCATTAGCCTTCTTTAGTCTCTCTTCTCACCTTATCTTTGCCTTCCAGACCATATCTCTTTGTATTTTAAATGCAACGGACACTACTGTTTACTAAATCTGCACGAGAAAAGTGAGGACTAATGTATCACTTATGCAAACCTTTGCCACTGATGCAGTCTGTAAAACAGCAGGATATACACATTTTCATTTCTGCCACTCTGTATATTTCTCTAGGGACCAGCCAGAAAGCTATGCTTCCTTTCAATATATGATAAGCCTGGATTCTATTTTAGGTTTGTAAAAATAAGAAATGTTCTCCAGAGGTTTGTTTATATCATTTCTGCGCCACACTCTAAAATGGAAATGACACTTGATATCCATCCCTTACAGACATCAGGGAAACTTATTTTTCAGGAGCAAACAACCTAGCTATGCAAAATGACTATATCTAGATACCAAAGCTGTTAAAAAGACATTTATTTAGTAGATTACATACTAGAACCCTTTGTTGTTGTTGTTGCTGTTTCTAGGCTTCCTATTCCCTCTCTATAAAAAAAAATCACACATATTTTTAGATTATTTTTTCAATACAGGTTGATACAAAATATTGAATATAGTTTCTTGTGCTTATATCTATTCTTCTCAAACTATTCTAAAAGATGTAGGAGAGAACCCTTGCAAATTCATTCTATGAGGCCACTATCACCCAGACATCAAAACCAGATGAAGATATCACAGAAAAAGCAAATTAAAAGACAGTATCTCTTATGAATGTAGATGAAAAAATTCTCTACAAAGTATTAGGATCATACGTCATGATCAAGTAAGATTCATTCAAGGGTCACAAGGCTGGTTCAACATAGACAAATCAATGTGATATACCACATTGAAAAAAGAAAATACAAAAAGCACATAATCATAACAGACACAGAAAAAGCATTTGATAAAACAATGGCACCCCACTCCAGTACTCCTGCCTGGAAAAATCCCATGGACGGAGGAGCCTGGTAGGCTGCAGTCTATGGGGTCACTAGGAGTTGGACACGACTGAGCAACTTCACTTTCACTTTTCACTTTCATGCACTGGAGAAGGAAATGGCAACCCACTCCAGTGTCCTTGCCTGGAGAATTCCAGGGACGGGGGAGCCTGGTGGGCTGCCCTCTGTGGGGTCATACAGAGTCGGACACGACTGAAGTGACTTAGCAGTAGCAGCAGCAATGTCCTCTCATGACAAACATTCTTATCAAAGTGGTATAGAGACATCTCAACATACAAAAAGCCATTCATGGCAAACCCACAGCCAACAAAATACACAATGGTGAAAAGTTGACAGTCTTCCTGCTAAATTCAGGAAATAAGAATTCCAGTCTCACCACTTTTATTCAGTATAGTACTGAATGCCCTAGCCATAGCAATAAGATAAGAAAAAAATAAATAAAAAGTATCCAAATTGAAAGGGAAAAGGTAAAACTGTCACTCTTTGCAGATGACATGACGGTGAAGAATCTACATGCAATGTAGGAGACCCAGGTTCAATCCCTGGATTAGGAAGATCACCTGGAGAAAGAAATGAAACTCACTCAAGTGTTTTTCCTGGAGAATCCCATGGACAGAGGAGTCTGGTAGATTACAGCCCATGTGGTCACAAAGAGTTGGACACAACTGAGTGACTAAGCACAGACATCCTCACCACAGCAATCAGATAATGGCAAAACCAACACAATATTGTAAAGTAATTAGCCTCTAATTAAAATAAATAAATAAAAATATCAATCACTATCAAAAATTAATAAAATAAAAAAAAAGAAAAAGAAAAAATATCCAAATTGAAAAGGAAGAGGTAAAACTGTCACTGCTTACAGATGACATGATACTCCATTGTTTATTTTATTCACAATAACTAGAGGGTCTAGGAAAGTGGAATTAGTCTTTGAAATATTTTCAGTAGACTTCTTTGGCAAGATACAAAGAGAAAAATTTCTATTCAGATGAAGGACAGGAAAAGCTCAAGATTGGAATAAAGGGTGTGAATAAAGTATTCATTCCCAAATCATGCTACACCTACTACTATTAAGTTAGAGTTCATGTGAATTCATTCACTCTGTCAATCTGTTTTCTTATTGATGCATTTGTACCATTTACATTTAAGATAACTTTGGATATGCTACTGCTTAAATCTATCCTTTTGTTATTTTCCATTTGTTTCCTTTAGTTATTTTTTCCCTTTTTCTCTTTTTTTCAAGTTCTTGTTACTTTAACTCTTCCCTTTGCCATGTATTTGATATTTGTTTATTTATAGTATGTAATTAAATCAATATCAAAACCATATCTCTGTGTATGGTTTTGTATACCTTCTCACACATCATATATTATATGTATATCCATAAATATATACATGATACACAATCTTCCAGTGTCAACAGTGTACTGCTTTAAGTGAAGTGTGGAAATGGCACTTTCATTTACATTCCTTTATCCCCCTCACCTTTTTAAAAACTGGTTGATAAATTAATTAATTTTGGTTGTGTTGAGTCTTTGTTGCTGTGCACTGGCTTTCTCTAGTTGCAGCAAGCAAGGGCTACTCTTTGCTGCGGTGAACAAGATTCTCATTGCAGGAAGTTCTCTTGTTATTGATCACAGGATCCAGTACATAGGCTTCAGTACTTGTGGCTTGAGGGGTTCAGGAGTTGTGCCTTGTGGGCTCTAGAGCACAAGCTCAATATTTTTGGTGTACAGGGGCTCTGTGGCATGTGGAATCTTCCCAGACCAGGGGTTGAACTCTTGTCCCTGCACTGGCGGGCGGTTTCCTATCCACCATACCACCAGGGAACTCCTTCCTCAGTTTTAAATACCACTGTTTTGAGTATCAAACAATGTTTCCTTTTTTTTTTTTTTTAATCATAAAATATATAAGGGAAAAGAACAGTCTATTGTGAAAATATCCCTTGTTATTTCCAGTGTTTATCCTTCTTTCCTGATATTATAAGATTCTTTCTCTCATCATTTCCTATTTATTAGAACTCTCTTCAGCCATTTTTTAGGAACAGTTCTGCTAGTGGTAAATTATTTTTTATTTTTCTTTGCCTAAGAATGTCTCTATCTCGTCTTTGTTTTTCAAAGATGACTTTAGTAGACATAGAATTCACAACTGACAATTCTTTTCCTGTAGAGCTTCCTTCTGGCCTCCATGGTTTCAGATGAGAAATCCATAGTTATGTGAACCCTATAAGCAATACATGTTTCTCCAAAACTGCATTCAAGACATTTTCCTGGTCTTTAGTTTACAGAATTGTGATTATGATGTGTCTTGTCATGGATTTCTTTGGGTTCATCCTATTTAGGGTTCATTCAGCCTCTTAAATCTGTATATTTTTGTCTTTTGACAAATTTGCAAAGTTTTCAGCCATTATTTTTTTCAATATTCTTTTACCCTTGCTCTTTTTCTCCTCTCCTCTGAGACTCTGATGATATAAATGTTTGACCTTTGTTTCTCCACAGATCCATGAAGCTCTGCTGTTATTTTATATATATTTTTCTGTTAGTGTATTTTTCAGTTCCATAATTTCCATTTGCTTCTTTTTTAATCAAAAGTTGAGAATGTGTATTTTATTATTTTGAGATTTTTATTTTATATTTCTTTCAAAAACATTTTAAAATTTGAGTATACTTAATAACAATTTTATGTGAGTTTCGGGTATACAATAAATTGATTCAATTCTATATATATATATATATATATATATATATATGTATTCTTTTTCAGATTATTTTTATAGGGTATTACAAGATATTGAGTATAGTCCCCTTTGCCATATAACAGGCCTTTGTTGTTTATTATTTTACATATAGTACTGTATATGTGTTAATCACATGCTCCTAACTTACCTGCCATCTGCTGTTTTATGTAACGTATTTCTTTGTTCAGGTGTTCTATTTCCAAAGCAATTTGTAATCAATTGCTAGACAAATTTCCATAAGGTCTTCTTTAAATCTCTTGTCAGATAATTCCATCATATGATTCATCTCAGTGTTTGCATGATTATCTTATATGCAAGTTGTTATTTTCTTGTCATTTTTGGCATAATGGATTATTTTCTACACATACTGAACTTTTTTTTTTTTTTCATGTTATATTAGAGGAGACTCTGGTTCCTGTTTAAATATTTTAAGAGGAGGTCACATTGCTTATGTTTAACAGACAGGTCTTCTGTGTGTTGAGGTCCCAATGACCCATTTAATTTTCTGGATTAATTAATGTAATATTCTTCTGGTCTTTTTGGTATCTGATGCTGCTGGGGCTCCCACTGATCACTGCTGATGCTGCCTACAGGGCTAGAAGGGGTTTCCACAGACTGGGTCACCAGACGTCTCTTGGTGTGTGTGTGCTAAGTTGCTTTAGTCATGTCCAACTCTTTGTGACTCCATGGACTGTAGCCCATCAGGATCCTCAGTCCACGGGATTCTCCAGGCAAGAATATTGGAGTGGGTTGTCATTTCCTTCTTCAGAGGATTTTCCTAACCCAGGGATCAAACTCACATAGCTTACGTCTCCTTCATTGGCATGCAAGTTTTTACCACTAGCACCGCCCGGGAAGCATCTCTTGGTGGTGAAATTAGTAAATTCTCATGACCTAACAGGGGCTTTCCTGATGGTTCAGTGGCAAAGAATCTGTAATTCAGGAGTCATGGGTTCGATCCCTGGGTCAGGAAAATCCCCTGGAGAAGGAAATGGCAACTCCAGTATTCTTGCCAAGGAAATACCATGGACCGAGGAGCCTGGCGGACTAGAGTCCATGGGGTCAAAAAGGATTGGACATGAGTTAGCAACTAAACAACAGCAGCAACAACAACAACAGGGCCTCAGAGACTTCCCAGGTGGGATGCTTGTCTTGGTGAGTCCATCTTACTGATCCTTCTTCCCTATCCTAAGGTCTCCACATGTGACAGGGTAGTTTCAGGCCTGTGGGGATAAAGAGTTATTCTGGTCCAAGTCAGTTGTTGTAGCTAAGTACCCCTTGTCCGTTTTATCTTCCTATCTCCTTGTCTCCCATCAAAGAAAGGAGTTCCTGGGCCTGGTGAGAAAAGGAGGGCTTCCTTGGTCATTTCTTTGTGTCAGGTCTCCCTACTGATTTTCTTTCAGGTGACTCAGCTGGAAAAAGCACTTCTGGAAGACTCTTAATACATACAGGGAGGGAGTAGGACTATCTGAGTTGGTGTTTGTTCTTATATTGGAGATCAAGAAGCAGGTAACCATCCTGTTGGACAGGAATATATGATACAACCTGCTGCTCTATTAATCCTCCAGGGCTGGATGCAAAGTAAGTTTTCCCTATTTTTACCACCTTTCTTTGGAGAAGGCAATGGCAACTCACTCCAGTACTTTTGCCTGGAAAATCCCATGGATGGAGGATCATGGTAGGCTGTAGTCCATGGGGTTGTGAAGAGTCAGACACGACTGAGCAACTTCACTTTCACTTTTCACTTTCATGCATTGGAGAAGGAAATGGCAACCCACTCCAGTGTTCTTGCCTGGAGAATCCCAGGGACGGGGGAGCCTGGTGGGCTGCCATCTATGGGGTCACACTGAGTCGGACACGACTGAAGTGACTTAGCAGCAGCAGCAGCAGGAGCACCTTTCTTCTTTGGTTCACTCTTGTGTTATTTCCAGGATTTATAACTGTGCTTATCAATTAGGAGTGGGGAGGAACAGGGAGAAGCAGCTCTACATAATCTTGTATCAACTGAGATAATATTCCATTTGGAAACCTAGGTAGTAATATAAATATCCATCTGCCTGAGATAGTGCATAGAATGCCTCTGCCAGTGGGATGGTTGAGTTAACCTTGGACTTTATTCCAGTTCAGTACTTTCTGGCATTTCAGTCTCCAATAAAGTTCAATGAAAAAGAAGATAAATACATATAAGAACAAAGAAAGGTTTGCTTAACTAGAAAATAGTCTTTTCCATTATGTTGGAAACCCTAAACACGTAAGGCAGTTTCCTCATGGGGGCCTCTTATGTAAAATAAAATATATCTCTCAGTTTTACGTGGTAGATTTTACTGTACAAAATTTCTCCATAAAGAATTTCCACATGTCAACCTCAAAGAAGCTCAGAAAGGTGGAAGAATAGTCCAGGTGCCTGCCACTAAAATGCAGAAAACTTTTGCTTCAAAGTTTAAAGCACTATGTAAAATGCTTTCAGATGCAATGTTTAAGCCTTCTGACATTCCCAGGTCTATCTCTGGAGCTTATCCAAAGATGTAATGAGTTATTGTCAATGCCTAATAATGCTCAAAGAATGCTCAAACTACTGCACAGTTGCACTTATCTCACACACTAGCAAGGTAATGCTCAAAATTCTCCAAGGCAAGCTTCAACAGTACATGAACCGTGAATTTCCAGATGTTCAAGCTGGATTTAGAAAAGGCAGAGTAACCAGAGATCAAATTGCCAACATTCATTGGATCATCGAAAAAACGAATGAGTTCCAGAAAAACATCTACTTATACCTTATTGACTATGCCAAAGCCTTTGACTGTGTGGATCACAATTAACTGTAGAAAATTCTTAAAGAGATGGGAATACCAGACCACCTGACTTGCCTCATGAGAATTATGTATGCAGGTCAAGAAGCAACAGTTAGAACTGGACACAGAATAATAGATTGGTTCCAAATCTGGAAAAGAATACATCAAGGCTGTATACTGTCACTCTGCTTATTTAACTTATATCCAGAGTACATCAGGAGAAATGCTGGACTGGATGAATCCCAAGTTGGAATCAAGATTACTGGAAGAAATATCAATAACCTCAGATATGCAGATAACACCACCCTTATGGCAGAAACCAAAGAAGAACTAAAGAGCCTCTTGATGAAAGTGAAAGAGGAGTGAAAAATCTGGCTTAAAACTTAACATTCAGAAAACTAAGATCGTGGCATCTTGTCCCATCACTTCATGGAAAATAGATGGGGAAACAATGGAAAATAGTGACAGACTTTATTTAGGGGGGACTCCAAAATCACTGCAGATGGTGACTGAAGCCATGAAATTAAAAGACGCTTGCTTCTTGGAAGAAAAGTTATGACCAACCTAGACAGCATATTAAAAAGCAGAGGCATTACTTTGTCAACAAGGCCCATCTAGTCAAAGTTATGGTTTTTCCATTAATGTATGGGTGTGAGAGTTGGACTATAAAGCTGAGCGTCAAAGAATTGATGCTTTTGAATTGTGGTGTTAGAGAAGACTCTTGAGAGTCCCTTGGCCTGCAAGGAGATCCAGCCAGTCCATTCTAAAAGAAATCAGTCCTGAATATTCATTGGAAGTACTGATGCTGAAGCTGAAACTCCAATACTTTGGCCACCTGATGCAAAGAACTGACTCATTTGAAAAGACCCTGGCTGGGAAAGATTGAAGGCAGGAAGGGAAGGGGATGATAGAGGATGAGATGGTTGGATGGCATCACAAACTCTATGGACATGAGTAACCTCTGGGAGTTGGTGATGGACAAGGATGGACAGGGAAGCCTGGTGTGCTGCAGTCCATGGGGTCACAAAGAGTCGGACATGACTGAGCAACTGAACTGCACTGAACTGATTTCTCATAATAGTAAGTCCATCTCTCTGTCTTTCCTCATCTCAGTGACAAGGGAAAGCTAAACTGAAACAGCAATATAAATTAAGCATTCCTGCTAACTGGCAGGGAAAAGGAAAAAAAAAAACCAAAAAACAGAAAACCCTCTTGTGGCCCAAGGGAAGTCCGTGTGCCAAGTAAAAAAAGAAGGATTAGAGGACATCTGTGTCTGGGTCAAAAAGAGATATCACTATGCCTAAAAGCTATGGCTTGGCCTAAAATGTTTGTTATTTGCATATCATGCTTATTGGTGCTTCAAATAAAAAAAGCACAATTGCTAATCCTAAACTAAGATTACACTACAGTGATGTTTGTTAATGGGCAGGAAATTTAGTGTGAACAGGGCTTAGAAAGTGAAATTTGATATTCAACATCTGCATTCAGTTTCTCCTGCCACCAGCTGGCATGGAATAGGTAGTCCTTTATATATCCCAACCAAGTGAGAGAAGCAATTTCAACTAAACTTCATTGAATCATCACATGCAGATGACAATGAAATACAGGGATAAGTGAGGGCTCTTGAACACCATCTTTTTGGTAAACTTGGCAAATAACAGGGTAAAGGAAGAGGATAATATTTCATTTGGAAACCTAGGTATTGAATATAAATATCCATCTGCCTTAGATAGTGCACAGAATACCTCTGCCCATGGGATGGTCAAGGTAACCTTGGACTTTATTCCAGTTCAGTACTTTCTGGCATTTCAGCAAAATAGAAGACGTGGCAGGGCTCACACTTACGAATGCTGAGCCAACCATTCTGTGATGCTTATCCTGAAATTTCTCTGGAGAGACACCACCTGTCCATGTCAGACAGCCCCTGGAAGCTTCTTATGTCTCTGCCTCCCTTGTTTACCATATGCATTTGACGTTTTCCTCAAAGTCATGGCAGGATGCTGTTTGTGCTAAGCTGGGATACATGCACAGCTACCTTAGAACAATTGGTGTGGGTTACTCTTTAAAAATAGTCCCCCATGCTTATGCCAACATTCATGTCAAACTAGCAATATTTCCTGATATTTCTGAAATGTGAAGTGACTTCCCTGGAGCCAATATTTCAAAGCTCCTCTAGTCCCTTCAGGGAGATGAGCCATAAGGCTTAAAAACCAGTGCACTAAGGCTGAAGTCTGCTGGCCAGCAGCCTGAGATGCTGTACACTGCCAGCCAGCTTACTCAATGCCAGCTGGCCGAGTGAGACATGGGGACAGCTGCATCTTATAAATGGACATCTGTGGCAAGGCTGCACTCCAGGCCTTCCAGGCTGGCGTGGAATTAAAGGGCCCATTCTTCCTCAATGATAGGAGGCACCACCTAACTAAAGACGTGATGCCCACTTGGCAGAGGAAAGAAAGAACACACCCAAAGCTGAGATATTAAAAGGCCTGAAGCTGCAATCTCTCAACCCCATGAGTTTAACTGGAAAAATCCCATTAGATTCATGTTTTTTTTTTTTCTTTCCTTCTAGGACCAAAGCAATAGTGAACTGTGGACAAAAATCAATTTTGTTTTTTTGTGTAGTCCACCAAAGAATAAATACTATGTGTGTGTTTTTATATATATTGTTTATATGTATATATATGTATATGTGAATATAAATAAATATATGCATTCAGTTCACTCCAGTTCAGTCACTCAGTCATGTCCGACTCTTTGCGACCCCATGAATCGCAGCACGCCAGGCCTCCCTGTCCATCACCATCTCCCAGAGTTCACTCAGACTCACGTCCATCGAGTCAGTGATGCCATCCAGCCATCTCATCCTCTGTCGTCCCCTCTTCCTCCTGCTCCCGATCCCTCCCAGCATCAGGGTCTTTTCCAGTGAGTCAACTCTTCACATGAGGTGGCCAAAGTACTGGAGTTTCAGCTTTAGCATCATTCCTTCCAAAGAAATCCCAGGGCTGATCTCCTTCAGAATGGACTGGTTGGATCTCCTTGCAGTCCAAGGGACTCTCAAGAGTCTTCTCCAACACCACAGTTCAAAAGCATCAATTCTTCGGCACTCAGCTTTCTTCCCAGTCCAACTTTCACATCCATACATGACCACTGGAAAAACCATAGCCTTGACTAGATGGACCTTTGTTGGCAAAGTAATGTCTCTGCTTTTTAATATGCATAGGGTTATGCAAATATGAATATATATACGTATGCACATGTACACAACTACATATATACTTATACATGCATATGTACATGTGTGTTCATTAAGAGAGTAGATAGTTGTAAAATTTCACACTGAAAATCTCAATTGTTTTAAGTTTTTAAGTTTTAACCATGTCTGGGCAATAACAGGTAAATGGCTTTGTTCAATGGAATTCTCAGAAGTCTTTCTCCAGGAGAGATTGATTATTGATTATATTCTTATGAAAGATTAGTCTTAGTAGAGAATATTGTCCAGAAAACAATGAGGTCCCATAGAAAAAACTATTACAGTATTTCCACAGACACTGACTCTATCAATATGCTTCGGTACACACACATATCCTGCAATAGAGCATCCTGCAATAAAATAACCATGCAATACAGTGGATTTAAAAAAAAAAAAAAAGGTCATTCCGATTTCTTCCTACAGCATTTCACAAAGGTTTTTACAAGGATGTGTGTTTATATAAAGAATGTCCATGATGAGGATATAGTATACCATTTATCTGATGGCTAGAATGTCATGGGGCAACATTAAGGAAATGCCATCCTGATCTCTGTCACTTCAGAGAATGAAGTGTGATTTATAGCAGGAAGTTTAAGAATTAAACATGTCTCTTGACTCAGGCATGTAAAAACTACTGTCTGAGGACTGGTTACCAGAGGAAGAAGTAATGAAGGAAAAGCGGGAGAAAATCCTGAATTGTTCATAGACCACATTAAGAGATACTCTAAAAGTGCTTGGACCTATGTCTCTAGGTTTTTAGTGCTTGCCTATGGAACACAGGTCCACTTCAGGACAAAGAAGACTCCAGAAAACATTATCTCCTTAGCACCTAGGAAGCTCACGCATCACAGTGGGATGCCTAGTGGAAGCTGGTGATGTCTCTTCTCACCAAGAACTCCGATTCTCAGGACCATATAGCTGGAACCAGGTGCAGTGATTCTTGATGGACATCTTGGTCTTCAGTAGGAGACTTGGTGCATTAAAGAAAGAAAAAAACAATGGTAGCTAGTCATGGTGATGATGCCTAGGAAGACACGGTGCCTGTTATGAAGGATCAGTACTCTGACAAGCAGTTAGAAGTCATCTCTTTAACCCCTGAAATCATGAACCTTCTTGGCTGAGGTTAGTGATACCTGGGGATGTCATACCATCTAGCTGCATGGACAGTGACTATAGGAGGTGGTGTGTTAGTTGCTCAGTCATGATTGATGCTTTGCGAGCCCATGGACTGTAACCTGCCAGGCCTCTCTGTCCATGGGATTTTCCAGGCAAGAATACTGGAGTGGGTTGCCAATTTCTTCTCCAGGGGATCTTCCCAACCCAGGGATCGAACCCATGTCTCCCACATTTCAGGCAGACTGTCAAAAACAGGTGCTGCCTGTCAAAAAAAGCCCATTCGGGAGCAGCAGCAACACTTCACAGATGTTCCTTTCTCTCACTCCCTCCTTTTTTCTCTCTTGGACAAAGCTGTGTGATTTGTGGGATCTTAGTTACCCAACCAGAGACTGAACATGGGCCATGGCAGTGAAAGCACTCAGTTTCAACCACTGGACCACCAGAGAATTCCCACAGCAGAAATTTCAAGCACAGTCAGGCATGAGTGCCCAGGAGAGTGAGTTTTGTCATAAGCATTAAGAGAAACAGGGTTTCATTTGTGATAAGGTATCAGTTGCCTCTGGTGTGCCCTCTGAACTACTTTTGGATACCAGTGGGATGGAATCGATTCTGCAAGTAGCTCTGTAGTTTTATCCATCAAACTCAAATGAATTTTGTTTTATCCAGTGAAATCATATTTCTTACAATGTAATTATAATACCATGACTTGATATGGAAATAGTATAACAAAAGGGTTGTAAACTATATCTGGGATATTATTCTAGAAAATAGATTAATATAGAAGCTTGGAAAAACTAAAAAAAAATTAAGCTAGATAAAGTTGATATTGGCAGAATTCTGTCTGATTATTTATTATGCATATAAAGAAGGCTATTGCTTCAGAGAAGGAATATTTGACCATAATGTCATATATGAAAGCTTTCTTATTTTAAAATTTGTGAAGATTTTCAAGAGCTCTATTGTTTGGTTACACTGGAATATATTTGGGACAGGAAATCAGGCATGTGCTCATGCATTCAAAAAATATTTCAAGCATTAATTTAGAACTGAGTCTATCTGAAGCTCTCTGCTTATCCCCAGGGATAAAAAGTTGAACAATATATAGTCCATGCGTGGCAGAATCTCAGAGAACAGCAGGGCTGTCAAAGTGGGAAAGGGTGCATAAGCAAGCCACTATGGTGTGTTTTGATAGGTTCCATAGTAGATATATGTACAGATTACCGTAAGAATACAGAGGAAGGAAACAGTATTTTTGCCAAGGGTACAAGGAAAGATTTCAGAGAAAGGTGACATTAATGCTGAGTCCTGAAGGGTAATTAGAAATCCTGCCAGCAGATTGTGAATGTAAAGTAGGCCAAGCAGTGGGAACATTGCATAACAGGCACAATTTGTCAAAGGGCACACAACATTCAGGGAATTCTAAATAGATAAATAAGACCAGAAGACAGGCTATATCCAAAAGGGACCGAGGGCAGGGGAGTAGATACGACGCTATTGTAAGTGAAGAGGAGGGTAGATTTAAATTGTATTTAAATGTAAACAGAGGAACTGATTGAAGGGTTACTGTAAAATACCAGGTCAGAGATGATGAAGAGCTGAAATAAGATAGTGGAGATCTGTGAAGGACACAGAACTTAGATATATAGATCAGGTAGACTCTGTGCAAATAGATTATGGAGCTTCCCAGATGGCACCAGTGATATCCATTTGCCAATGTAGGAGAGAGGAAAGATGCAGGTTCGTTCCCTGTGTCAGGAAGATCCCCTGGAAGAGGCATGGCAACCCATTCCAGTATTCGTGCCTGGAGAATCCCCATGGACAGAGGAGCCTGGTGGGCTACAGTCCATGGGGTCTCACAGAATTGGACACAACTGAAGCCACTTAGCAGTTAGCACATGTAGATGCTATGACTGATTGATAGCTTAGGGACAATGAAAAGGGAATTAGGATGACTCCCAAGGTTTAGCTGGATCTGTAGATAAACTCCCTTAACAAAGAATAAATTCTAAGAAAGAACAAGTTTGAAAGAGAAAAATAAGTTCTCTTTTGGACATGCTAAGTTTGGTATTTGCCAGTTCAATGCCTTCTGTCGCACTGTCAATTAAGGATGTGTTCAGTGGTAACTAGATTTACTGTCATTATTTCACAATGCCGAATCATTATGCTGTGCATCTGAAAATCACACTAATAAAAGGATAGTAAAAGGGGGGTTTCCCTGTTGTCTAATGGTTAAGACTCCTCACTCCCGATGCAGAGGGCCTGGGTTCCACCCCTCATCAGGGAACCTGATCTTGCGCACTGCAACTGAGAGCCTGCATGCTGCAACTAAGACCCAGTGTGGCCAAATATTACTAAATAAATTTTTAAAAAGAAAATAAGTAAAATAGCATTAGTTTTCAGGGAAAAAAAAAAAAAAGATGTTCAAATCAGAAGTTGGAATCTGTAATTCAGGAGGGTTGTGATTGTAAGACAAGTGAGTTCTGAAGTCATCCAAATGGTACATATACAGTCACTGAAGGCACAGGGAGAGATGAGATTGTTGAGTGGGGAAGTAGGAAGTACGGATGAGTGCTGTGGCCTCAAGTTTGATCTCTCCTCCTGCTTTGCAAAACCTCCTTATCAGTTGTGTTTGCACAATCCTCATCTCCCCTTCATAGTCCTGTGCAGTTTTGGGTTTAGGAACCATCATTTGATTTATTTCTAATTTATGACAATGGGGAAGACTCTGCACATGTTTGGGCAAGACAGAAAAGACTGGTACTGCTTATTTTAAAACTTCCTTTGCTACTAAAAGAGATAGAAAGGAAAAGATGAAAGCTAAATACGACATCTTCAATTCTTACCAAGAAAAAAGTTACATAAGTTTATTTCAGGAACATACTTCTAATTAGTAGCTTCAACATTCTCTCCTGTTAAATGAGTACATGTGTATCTGCTGTGAGTATTTATGTCAGCGGCAGAGACGAACAATCCATAAATCACGCATGTATTTAGAAAATAATGTTCACTAAGTAGAAGCAGGCTTGGGGTTTTACAGAATGAGGAGAAATGAGGGATACTATTTCTGGTGACATAGTGCAGGTAGCAGTTTTCATCTTTCCTTGGAAACTTGTGGTTGAAATGTTTGCAGATATGAGTATTTTTCCAGTTTTCCTGCCTCTTGCTTGGTATCTCTGACACACAATCCCATCCTCATAACTGACAAAAATAGTCCTTTCAAGAGCTTTTTAAAAATGCTTATCTATTCTACCTTTTTAAATACATATTTACAAATATATATACTTGGCTGCACCAGGTTTTAGGTGCTGCATGTGGGATCTAGTCCCCTGACCAGGAATCAAACCAGGGTCCCCCGCACTGGGAGCTTGGAATCTTAGCCACTGGACCACCATGGAAGGCCCTATCTATTTCTGACAAGCCTGATGGTTTTCAAAGTTCAGAATCAACAAAGGGAGAGTTTCAACAAATGGTAACTATCTTCTCCGCCTCCTCAAGGGGTAGGGGGAGGAGACATTTTTTGAAAAAGGAAAATGTAGCAAGGATTGAAGACAAAGGGACCTGGAGACTCTCTATCACATCTGTTTTATACTCTTGCAGTTTGACATCAAATATCTTTTCCCTGATGCTTCTCTTCCACACTGCTCTAACATTAACCCTTGGCTTCTAGAATATGCAGTGTGAATTGAAAAGGCAGCAAAAATAGCTGCCTGAGAGAGAAGGTTCAGGCTTTAGAGAGGAAATGACAGAATTTAAAGCTTTAAAGAGATAAGCAGCAGTTCATCACTTAGATGAAGTGGAAGCTGAGGAACCTCAGTCAGCATGGTTTCTTGTAGAAGTCTGGAATTATAAGCATAAGGACATCAAGTTGAATGAAAGAAAATGAGGTCAGAAATATTATTTGGAACCACTTAAATAGAATGTGTCAGAAATGAAGACTAGAGGCATGTTGGGAATTAATAATTTTCTAATCACAGTCAGATTTAGTATGTGACTTAAAATCCATTGACTCAGGCAGGCAGGAAGGGTCAATAAAAACTTTGAAGAGATTCATTCCAGGGGTAATTTGAAAACAGGAACAAAGTTGAACTAGATATCAGAGGGAAGAGAAATAGCACGTGGGAGAAATCTTTAAGTGAGGAGAGGTTTACTCAGATAAATTATTTTGATGCATGAAAAGCAGCTCAAAGTCATGATAAAGCACATGGAGTCTTGTGCTCTGAATGGATTCTGGAGACAGATTGGATGGTTTCGAATCATAGCATTGGCATTTACTAGAAGGCTAAAAGTAGGTAAATTATTAAAATCCTGGAAAATCACAAACCTATTTTATAAAGTTGTTATGAAGGTTCATATAATCTATTATACCTAAATTCTTAAAATACTGTCAGGCAATTTATACTGTTTCTTATTAGTTTATCAAAGGGATCACATTAGAGGTGGAAAGGGGGCTCAAGAGGAAGGTGATATATGTATAAGTGAAGTGAAAGTTGCTCAGTTGTGTCCGACTCTTTGCGACCCCATGGACTATACAGTCCATGGAATTCTCCAAGCCAGAATACTGGAGTGGGTAGCCAAGGGATCTTCCCAACCCAGGGATTAAGCCCAGGTCTCCCACATTGCAGATGTATTCTTTACCAGCTGAGCCACCAGAGAAGGCCAATATATGTATACATACAGCTGATTCAAATTATTGTACAGCAAAAACTAACACAAGACTGTAAAGCATTATACTCCAATAATAAAAAAGGTGGGGATCTAGGAATGCAAATTAATTGAAATCAAGTAGAGTTACCTGGTAGATATAAAATTTGAAAAAAAAAAAAAAAAGATCATATTGACCTGAGAGCAGTAATTCCCAAAGTGTAATCCCCAGATTAGGACAATAAGCAACAGTTAGGAACAGACATGAAACAATGGACTGGTTCAAAATTGGAAAGGAGTACATCAAGGTTTTATATTGTCACCCTGCTTATTTAACTTCTGTGCAGCATACATCATGCAAAATGCTAGGCTGAATGGGTCACAAGCTGGAATCAAGACTGCTGGGAGAAATATCAACAACCTAAAATACGCAGATTATACCACCCTTATGGCAGAAAGCAAAGAGGAACTAAAGAGCCTCTTGATGAGGGTGAAAGAGGAGAGTGAAAAAGTTGCTTAAAACTCAACATTCAGATAAGTAAGATCATGGCATCTAGTCCCATCACTTCATGGCAAATAGATGGGGAAAAAGTGGAAACAGTGACAGATTTTATTTTCTTGGGCTTCAAAATCACTGCAGATGGTGAGTGCAGTCAGGAAATTAAAAGACACCTGCTCCTTGGAAGAAAAGCTATGACAAACCTAGATAGTATATTAAAAAGCAGAGACATTGCTTTGCCAAGAAAGTCCCTATAGTTAAAGCTATGTTTTTTCCAGTAGGCATGTATGGATGTGAGAGTTGGACTATAAAGAAGACTGAGAACTGAGGAATTGATGCTTTTGAATTGTGGTACTGGGGAAAGGCTCTTGAGAGTGCCTTGGACTGCAAAAAGATCAAACCAGTCAATCCTAAGGGAAAGTAACCCTGAATATTTATTGGAAGGACTGTGCTGAACCTCCAATACTTTGGCCACATGTTGCGAAGAGCCGACTCATTGGTAAAAGACCCTGATGCTGGGAAATATTGAGGACAGCAGGAGAAGGGGGTGACAGAGGATGAGATGGTTGGATGGCATCATCAACTCAATGGACCTGAGTTTGGGCAAACTCTTGGAGATGGTGAAGGACAGGGAAGTCTTGTGTGCTGCAGTTCATGGTGTTGCAAAGAGTTGGACACAACTTAGTGACTGAACAACAACAATTCCCAGAGACGGAGCATCAACACCTCCCGGGAACTGTTGGAAATATTTGGATCCTATTCACAGTTATGGAATCAAAAACTGCAGGATGGACAGGATAGCAATCTGAAGTTTTATGTGCGCTCTTGGTGATTCATGAAACCAAGTGCTTGACACTCACTGCCTTAGAGTACCTTAAAGTTCCAAGAGGACTTACACCTACAAGAAAGTAGAATCATTTTTAAGCAGATTTTAAACAAAAATTGTGGCAAGATAAATTATGTCATATTATGGCTGAAATATTGGCCATATAGAAATATATACAAAGATTTATGTCTTTTACTAAATGTCTCGTGATTTGTGGCTTTGAGTTAAGTAGCACCTGGTACAAATATCCTATTATTTAAAATGCAAATGGTCTTGAAGCAAATAACATTGCCAGATAAATTGTAAGATAAATTCAACTTAACAAGAATATTATCATTTATAAAGTAAGTTCTCATAATAACTTTAAGATTTACACAGGGGTAACACTATTGCTATCTCTATATTTAAAATGAGAAAACAGATAAATTTAAAATAATTTGCCTAGAGTTATTGCCATGTCTTCAGACTCTAAATCTCATGTTTATTTTATGTGCTAAAATAATACAGCACTTACAATGTACAGCTTCCAGTTGTTCTTAACAATTATTAATACATTATCCTACTTCTCCTCGAAATTCTTAATACTGCTGGGGTGTTCAGTTTTCCCTCCTTGCAGGAGAATTGAAGCTCTGGAGATGGAAGATAAGAAATCTGGATTCAATTAATCTATACAGAGATCAATGTGTGCTTTGTACTAGCCACTGAATATACTAAGACTACTGGATATGGCATTTTCCTCTCAGAGAGCTTATATATTGACACAAGATTTTACAGTGTAATGATAAATAAGTTAGGGAATTGAATAGAAAACATTACTTCAGATTACAACTACTACTAATTTTATTATGTTCCAATGATATTGCCTTAGATAATATTTGGATATCTTCCACCAATTAACATCATGGTTCATTGAATTAAGTTGACCACTGGACCTAGGATATTTGGTTGATATACTAAGAATATGTGACTTTATAGATAAAACATCTTTTAGTATCTTGGGAGTTCCCTATACCCAAAGTTTATTGGAACTGTAATTTTATCTTTTTTCAGTAACTGTGGGTGTTATAATTGGGTAGCTTTCATTATTTGGGGGGCATCAAAGAGCTTGATTCTTTAAAGGCTAGCTCGTATAACTACTGCCTTCTTGCCTCTTACAAGTCTATGCATGCATGCAGGTGAATTTGAGGGATAAAAGTTATCATGTTCTAGTTTTTATTTCATGCATTATTATACTATTGCTATTTAAATGGTAAATAAGATGCTATTCTATTAGATGCCACACTATTTAGGCATTCAACTTTCAGGTTGACTAGTTGGTATGTATTCATTATTATTATTTTTTTCACTTCTCACATTAGATGTGTCTGTCCCATGACTGTCATCTACCAATGTTCAATCTAATCATCCAACTTGCTCAAGTGACTGAGCCAATCATTTGGTTAAAAAAAAAAAAAAAAGGTACTAACTATATCAGGTACCTAGAAAACTGAAGAACTGATAAGCAATTTCACTCATATGCCAGAATAAACTGACAAAAGCAATTTCTTTCATTTCAAATACAGCAGTTCTCTGCACAGGGACTTCATGTACCTAGAAACTGGAATACCTTACAAAGATTAAAGGGATAAATGATTATAGACCTAGAGTTCTGTACCAATTGTCATTCAATATTGAAGAAAAAAAAAAATTTTTAGACTAACAAAAACAGTCTTCCACTCAGATCCTTGCTAAAGGAACTAATAACAAATATTCATAGAGAAGGAGAAACAAGAGAGGAAGAAGAAATAATTACAAGAATCAATGGTGGATAATAAAACCGGCAAAGATTGGGGAGTCTAAATTAATATTGTCTGTAACAATGTTTGACTAGTGTCTGGGATATGCTGCTAATAAAATGACATGTAGGAAAATGATCAGATTTAAAGTATTCTAAGGTCCTTGTATAAACTGAGTAACATGAAAGCAATTTGATTAAAATATCCAGGATAAAAAGTATAAACATAACTATAGATGTTATAGATGAGAAATAAGTCAAATGGCTTCCAAATGAGCAAAAGAAATGAAAGAGGAAAAGGGAACATTGTCAGAACGCTGGAAACATTAAAATAGATAAATATTAAATGTTTATTTGGGCTTCCCTCATAGCTCAGGTGGTAAAGGATCCATCCACAATACGGGAGACCTGGCTTTCATCCCCAGATTGGGAAGATCCCTTGGAGGAGCTCACAGCAACCCAACCCAGTATTCTTGCCTGGAGAATCCCCATGGACAGAGGAGCCAGGTGGGCTACAGCCCGTGGGGTCACAAAAAGTCAGACACGACTCAGCAACTAAGCATAGCACAGATATTTATTTAATACCAAATGTTAAAATAAATAGAGCAAGAAAAGTAGATGGTGACTGTTATTATTTATGTGAATTATTTTCACATATTAAATATGTAAAGTTGGGCTTGCAAGACTCTTACAATGTTTGAGAGTTGTTGTTAGGGTTGATAGAAGTGGAGTCAGCTTGGAGAGTGAAACAGTTATTTAGACTCTATGGGCTTCTCAGGTGGCTCAGTGGTAAAGAATCCACCGGCAAATGTAGGAGACTCAAGAGAAATGGGTTCAATCCTTGAGTCAAGAAGATGCCCTGGAGAAGGAAATGAGAACTCACTCCAGTATTCTTGCCTGGGAAATCACATGGACAGAGGAGCCTGGAGGGTTACTGTCCATGGGGTTGCAAAGAGTTAGACATGACTGAGCACACAAGCACACATGTAATATTTAAAATATTTAAATAACACTTTAAAAAATAAATATCAATGCTCATTAATTTGTGACAATCAATATTCTGTAATTCATTAAAATATTATCTATATTTTTATAAATCTAAAAATTTTAATGGTCTTAAGACTGTGGTACTTTTTTTTTGACCAAATAATGTTATTAAGTTTACATATGATGAAAGAGTCATATGGTTAGGTCTAAAGTTGAACCCTATGAAAATTTGATTTAAATAACTTTAATTCAAAGTATAACACTATTTTCTGATACCAATAAGAAGACATTTTCCTGGTCCTGGCAAAAGTCAGAGTGCTCAATGGCTACATTCTAACCTTAGACTCTCTGAAGTGTAGACATAGACCTACATTCCTTGTAAGGATGTTTTTACTTTGTGCTTAAGGGAAAAAAAAAAACTTTGACATATTTCCCCCTTGTTTCTCTAATTAGTATTGAGCATAGGTGTCACTATGCTGGGAATTTTAATGAGGTGGGAATTTTTATTTTAGGAGGATGTACTTCTAAGGTAGTACATCTTGAATATTAAAAGTGTATCAGTTTATCAGTGCTGTAAATGCCTTTCCCCTCAAAATAGAGAATTAAACAAACGCTCAGTGGAACAGCAAGAAAAATGGAAGAGGGATAGATTGGGATTGAAAATAATTAGTGCTCAGTATCAATAATGTGAGCATATAATTCATCACACAATGTCAAC
This sequence comes from Bos javanicus, assembly GCF_032452875.1. Lineage (NCBI taxonomy): Eukaryota > Metazoa > Chordata > Mammalia > Artiodactyla > Bovidae > Bos > Bos javanicus. The sequence continues at coordinate 13,953,865 of NC_083875.1, read as the reverse complement.
TACATTTGACAATAAAAGAAGTTCAGTTCCGTTCATTCGCTCAGTCATGTCCAACTCTTTGTGATAATAAAAGAAAGTACTTACAAATAAGAGAAGAAGAAAACAGGATAAACCAAGAGTCTCTGCAAACCCCAAGTATAAAGGGTTTTCTAACTTCTCAAATATTCTAGATACTGCCACTTCAATAAACTTAAAAGAGGAGATGGGAAGTTATATTTTGGTCAAAGAGAGGAACTCCAGGAAATTTTAACAGCTTTTGTTGTTTAATTGATACATCATGACTGACTCTTCACAACTCCATAGACTGTGGCTAGCCAGGCTCCTCTGCCCATGGGATTTTCCAGGCAAGAATCCTGAGTTGGCATTTCCTCCTCCAGGTGATCTTCCCCACCCAGGGACTGAACCCAAGTCTCTTGCATTGCAGGTGGGTTCTTTATCACTGAGCCACTGGGGAATTAATACAGATTGCTGTTGTGGAAGTTCTTCCAGTTATTTTATTTTAGGCATCATTGGCCATAGGAGTTAAATAGATTCACAGTAGAAGGGATAATCTAACAATTAAATAACCTATATTCCATAATGTTTAACTTGGTAATTTCTAATTATACAGTAGGCAAAATGTAACTGGAATAAGACAGAACTTATTTGAGTGTTTGATTATTTAATCCTTTTATATATGCCAGTTGTTGTTGTTCAGTCACTGAGTCTTGTACAACTCCATAGGACCCCATGGACTGCAGTATGCCAGGCTGCCTCTCTTCCCAGAAGAGGAAGACTTCTGTCCTTCACTATCCGTAGACTCAATCCCAAAAAATATTTGAAGCCACTTAAAATAACCTTATATGTATAAGGTTATTGTGTGTGTGTTTGTATGTGTGTGTATATATATATACAAATAGAAAAATATAAATTTAAATATCTAGGAAATGTAAAGCTAGAATAGATGCCAGAATTGAGGCAGGAGGAGGGGTGGTCATACAGATTTAGAATATAAGGGTGAGTGGTATTTTTATATTTGAATCTCAAATTTAAAATTGTCTCACTGAAGTAAGCCAGAAAGAAAAACACCAATACAGTATACTAACGCATATATATGGAATTTAGAAAGATGGTAACAATAACCCTGTGTATGAGAGAGCAAAAGAGACACTGATGTATAGAACAGTCTTATGGACTCTGTGGGAGAGGGAGAGGGTGGGGAGATTTGGGAGAATGGCATTGAAACATGTATAATATCATGTATGAAATGAGTCGCCAGTCCAGGTTCGATGCACGATACTGGATGCTTGGGGCTGGTGCACTGGGACGACCCAGAGGGAGGGTATGGGGAGGGAGGAGGGAGGAGGGTTCAGGATGGGGAACACATGTATACCTGTGGCAGATTCATTTTGATATTTGGCAAAACTAATACAATATTGTAAAGTTTAAAAAAAAAAAAATCAAAACCACTATGAGGTACCATTTCACACCAGTCAGAATGGCTGCGATCCAAAAGTCTACAAGCAATAAATGCTGGAGAGGGTGTGGAGAAAAGGGAACGCTCTTACACTGTTGGTGGGAATGCAAACTAGTACAGCCACTATGGAGAACAGTGTGGAGATTCCTTAAAAAACTGGAAATAGAACTGCCTTATGATCCAGCAATCCCACTGCTGGGCATACACACTGAGGAAACCAGAAGGGAAAGAGACACGTGTACCCCAGTGTTCATCGCAGCACTATTTATAATAGCCAGGACATGGAAGCAACCTAGATGTCCATCAGCAGATGAATGGATAAGCAAGCTGTGGTACATACACACAATGGAGTATTACTCAGCCATTAAAAAGAATACATTTGAATCAGTTCTAATGAGGTGGATGAAACTGGAGCCTATTATACAGAGTGAAGTAAGCCAGAAGGAAAAACATCAATACAGTATACTAACACATATATATGGAATTTAGAAAGATGGTAACAATAACCCTGTGTACGAGACAGCAAAAGTGACACTGATGTATAGAACAGTCTTATGGACTCTGTGGGAGAGGGAGAGGGTGGGAAGATTTGGGAGAATAACATTGAAACACGTAAAATATCATGTAAGAAACGAGTTGCCAGTCCAGGTTCGATGCACGATACTGGATGCTTGGGGCTAGTGCACTGGGACGACCCAGAGGGATGGTATGGGGAGGGAGGAGGGAGGAGGGTTCAGGATGGGGAACACATGTATACCTGTGGCGGATTCATTTTGATATTTGGCAAAACTAATACAATTATATAAAGTTTAAAAATAAAATAAAATAAAAAAATTTTTTTAAAAAGGAAAAAAAAAAAGAATATGAATTTGGTGAAGATACAAATATTCAGCCCATAGCAATATATTTTGGCTGTTTTCATTAGTGTGTTCATGTATTTTGTTACTAAATGTTAAAACCTTTTATATAATAATATCATTAGACATTGTATGCATTCTCTCATTTTTTATTTTAATAATAATAAAACAATTGATACTAAAAAAAAAACCAGCTTGAACAACAACAAAAAAAATTGTCTCACTGAAGAAAAATGTTTATATGTATATATACACATGCATGTATGTATATATGGTGAGCATAGGTATATTTTTCGCACAGCTACACAACAGGTACACCCACACAAACACAGACATACATACATACACATACACTAGCATACACATATTTACACACATGCACATGTGATTGAGTTCTAATTCCTAAAATAAGTTGTTTAAATGAGAATTTCCATTTAGAGGATCTGAAAGCTGTAACAAATAGTGATTTCTATTTTTGTTTTTTTTTCCTAATGCTGTTTCATATACTGTCGATCATACATGTGAAGATTCAATCATTCATTCGTTCACTCAGCTATCAGGTGTCCATTGGCTATTAACATATCAGAGGTAACATGCTAAGTACCTACATGCAGTAATGAGCAAATTATATATGTTTTTATATGTATGGGGTTGGTCTTACTTGGAAAACTAATTATATAATCATATACCTAAAATAAAGCATACATTTATATCCACACAGATCTATATCTACACAACTCTATATATGTAGATCTGTCTCTCCATCTCTCTTTTTCTATCCATCTGGCTCTTTCTTTCTGTATATTTATAGACATATACTGATAGTTATAGATAAAGTTATAGATTTAAATTTATCCATTTACCTATCTATCTAAATACTAGGTCTGTGTTGACACAGACTTGGGGTAGTGTGTTTATATATAGACATACAGATATATATTTATGCATATCTACAACTATATCTATGATATTATTAAATCCATATTACATTCTTCAAGGAAATGGGACTCTTCACAATATATTTTACGTTAAATTAACAAAAAGATATTCACATATATGGTATGTCTTTTTATCATAAACTATAATATAAAAATAAAAAATATTTCAACTGTTATGTTGAAATCAATGTTAAAATGGAAACCAATGATGAATTTTTCCTTAGTTTACTCTAACTCATTTTATGTTTTCACTTTTTTCTGTCATCCATTCTTGACCAGATGAGTTATGCCTTGTAACATAACACGCACTCCAAATGCAAAGATTCTGTTCTCTTAATAGTTCTAAATATTGTTCACAAATAACTATTAGATACCTAAAGCATATGAATCGATTATATTTAATTCAATGATTATTAGTTAAGCTGAATGAATGAAAAATAAACGTTAACAATTAATTACAAGAATCATGAAGCTTACATGCAATCCACCTGGAAAAACAGAAGTTCCAACTATGACTATTTCAGTCAAGTATAAGACAATAATACATAGATCACTTTGAAGTTTTCCAATTTGCAATGTAAGGATAAAAAATCCAGGAGATAGGGAAATTCATACCAAGCATGGAAACAATGAAAGAAGGGTGCTATAGTTCAAAAAATGATATAAAGACTTGGCTTATTTTTTTTTTTTTCTTTTGGATAAAACTATCCTCATCTTCCATTTCACTGGCAACTGCCACTTGGATTATTCTAATTCCTACATATTTTAAAATAAAATTATTCTGATTCCTACATATTTTAAAAGACACTTGTTCCTTGGAAATAAAACTATGACAAACATAGACAGCATATTAAAAAGCAGAGACATCACTTCGTTGACCAAGATCTGTATAGTCAAAGGTATGATTTTTCCAGTAGTCATGTACAGATATGAGAGATGGACCCTAAAGAAGACTGAGTGCTGATGCTTTCAAACTGTGGTATTGAAGACTCTTGAGAGTCCCTTGGACAGCAAGGAGATCAAACCAGTAAATCCCAAAGGAAATTGACGCTGAATATTCACTGGAAGGACTGATGCTGAAGGTGGAAGCTCCAATTCTTTGTCCACCTGATGCAAAGAGCTGACTCATTGGAAAAGAACCTGATGCTGGGAAAGATTGAGGGAAGGAGGAGAAGGGGATGACAGAGGATGAGATGGTGGATGGTATCACCGACTCAATGGACATGAGTTTGAGCAAACTCTGAGGACATGATAAAGGACTGGGAAGCCTGCCGTGCTGCAGTTCATGGGGTCACAAAGAGTCAGACATGACTTACCACCTGTAAACAAAATATTTTCAAATAATTTATGGTTGTAATTTCTTGATTTCTCTCATATGCATATATATCATATATATATTATATACACATGATCCTATAATTTATATAATTCCATTTATATTCTCCTTTTTTCTTGTAGAAGTACTGTTTGCCCTCATCTTTTCCCAGTTGTTTCTGTATGTTAGGCTCTATATTTTACATTTTGAAGAAGCAAATGATTCTTTTCTCTTCCTGTGCAACCTGGTATTTTTGCTGCTGCTGTCAGCATCGCATATCTAGACTATGACAACCAAGATATTTACTTATTCTGAAAGCCAATTACATTAATATTCTTTATCTCATTGTTCAGTGCCTCATAAGGACAAACATGCCATAAAACAGTAAGTATAAATCAAATTTAAGTGTACTGCAGAGGTGATGGGGATTGTAAAAATGTCATGCTTTGGCACTGTTTGAGTGGAAAATGACCCATTATCATATTAAAGTGATAAAAATCTATGTGATAAAACACATAAAGACTGTAACACTTTTGATTCTTGGTAACCCAGCAGACTTTAGATCAAAACTATAGTGTCAGATTGACTCTCAATAATTAAAAATAAAAAATAAAATAACAAACCCTCAACCAAATTGGGGAATTTTAAAATATTTATTTTCCTGTGCATGTTATGAAACCAAGTAACCTATATTAATGTGTAATACATTTATGAGGACATGTTTATGATAATTTTTTTTACAATCTTTAATTTGCTATATAAAATAACAAGGAACAGAGGAAATGTTTGGAGCATTGCTGAGTTACCTTCAGAAAAATGTGGTATCCAGAATAAACCACTTTCACAATAAATAAATAAAAACAAACATGTAGTTGTTGACACAATATGTTGACATATGGCTCAGTCAACACAAGTTAATGTATAGTTGAATTGAAAGCAGATAACTAAGTGAGACCTATTAATTACAACTTGAAAAAAATCACAAATGTTATTACAGACCAGCAGTGAAAACTAACAAATTTCTCCCATGAATATTAAAATCCTCCCAAAACAAACAAATGAAAAACAAAAACAAAAAGCTATAACTTTTCCAGCTTCAAGTAATTTCATCCAATAGTGAGATATTGCATCCTTCATCTCTGTCCCATTAGTTGGCGCTTTTGGTCAACAAAATTACATCGATAACACTGCTGACCTCAGAAGCTTTAAGTAAAAGACAGTTGTGTTGAAAGCATCTAATTGTGTGGCACACAAACACCCCATTATGAAATCAACATGAAATTAGGTATGTGCACACAGAAATAGGGAAAATAATAGCTTTCTTGCCCAAATATCTAATTAGTTACAAATTATAGCTTATTATTAAATAGACACAATAAGGAATGTACTTCCTAAACAGATACCATGCTCTAACTAAAACTTAAGAACAATATTAGAACAAAAATGATTCACAGATGACCTTATCCAAATTTTACTTTACATAAGAACAGCTGAACTAAATGATGCATTCTACTACACATATGAATTTTGAAAATGGAGAAATTTCTATTTGCTTTTTACACAGGGATGTGCATGAATCAAATATACTTTTACAGCAATTACTAATGCTGTAACATACTACATTTTTGGTTGAATACTTCAGAAATAGCTTAGTTTTCAAATCATAAAAACCTGGTTGAAAAGCAGCACTAAAGGAAGGATAAGCTATTTACTTTTTTGGACCAAATTTTCTCAGAGTGAATAAATACTAGATAATGCAAGACTGTTGATAGGCAGTTACAAGATCAGTTCTGTTCGGTTCAGTTGCTCAGTTGTGTCCGACTTATTGCGACCCCATGAATAGAAGCTCACCAGGCCTCCCTGTCCATCACCAACTCCCAGAGTTCACTCAAACTCATGTCCATCAAGTCCGTGATACCATCCAGCCATCTTATCCTCTGTTGTCCCCTTCTCCTCCTGCCCCTAATCCCCCCCAGCATCAGGGTCTTTACCAATGAGTCAACTCTTCACATGAGGTGGCCAAAGTACTGGAGTTTCAGCTTCAGCATCAGTCCTTCCAATGAACACCCATTAGTGATCTCCTTTAGGATGGACTGGTTGGATCACTTTGCAATCCAAGGCACTCTCAATAGTCTTCTCCAACACCACAGTTCAAAAGCATCAATTCTTTGGCACTCAGCTTTCTTCACAGTTCAACTCTCACATCCATACGTGACCACTGGAAAAAACATAGCTTTGACTAGACGGACCTTTGTTGGCAAAGTAATGCCTCTGCTTTTGAATATGCTATCTAGGTTGGTCATAACTTTCCTTGCAAGGAGTAAGCGTCTTTTAATTTCATGGCTGCCGTCACCATCTGTAGTGATTTTGGAGCCCAAACAAAGTCTGACACTGCTTTCACTGTTTCCCCATCTATTTGCCATGAAGTGATGGGAATGGATGCCATGATCTTCGTTTTCTGAATGTTGAGCTTTAAGCCAACTTTTTCACTCTCCTCTTTCACTTTAATCAAGAGGCTTTTAGTTCCTCTTCACTTTCTGCCATAAGGGTGGTGTCATCTAAATATCTGAGGTTATTGATATTTCTCCTGTCAATCTTGATTCCAGCTTGTGCTTCTTCCAGCCCAGCGTTTCTCATGATGTACTCTGCATATACCTTAAATAAGCAGGGTGACAATATACAGCCTTGATGTACTCCTTTTCCTATTTGGAACCAGTCTGTTGCTCCATGTCCAGTTCTAACTGTTGCTTCCTGACCTGCATATAGGTTTCTCAAGAGGCAGGTCAGATGGTCTTGTATTCCCATCTCTTTCAGAATTTTCCACAGTTTATTGTGAGCCACACAGTCAAAGGCTTTGGCATAGTCAATAAAGCAGAAATAGATGTTTTACTGGAACTCTCTTGCTTTTTCCATGATCCAGCAGATGTTGGCAATTTGATCTCTGGTTTATCTGCCTTTTCTAAAACCAGCTTGAACATTTGGAAGTTCACAGTTCATGTATTGCTGAAGCCTGGCTTGGAGAATTTTGAGCATTATTCTACTAGCGTGTGAGATGAGTGCAATTGTGTGATAGTTTGAGCATTCTTTGGCTTTGCCTTTCTTTGGGATTGTCATGAAAACTGACCTTTTCCAGCCCTGAGGCCACTGCTGAGTTTTCCAAATTTTCTGGCATACTGAGTGCAGCACTTTCACAGCATCATCTTTCAGGATTTGAAATAGCTCAACTGGAATTCCATCACCTCCACTACCTTTGTTCGTATTGATGCTTCCTAAGGCCCCCCTTGACTTCACATTCCAGGATGTCTGGCTCTAGGTGAGTAATCACACCATCATGATTATCTGAGTCCTGAAGCTCTTTTTTGTACAGTTCTGTGTATTCTTGCCACCTCTTCTTAATATCTTCTGCTTCTGTTAGGTCCATACCATTTCTGTCCTTTATCGAGCCCATCTTTGCATGAAATGTTCCCTTGGTATCTCTAATTTTCTTGAAGAGATATCTAATCTTTCCCATTCTGTTATTTGCCTCTAGTTCTTTGCATTGATCACTGAGGAAGGCTTTCTTATCTCTTCTTGCTATTTTTTGGCACTCTGCTTTCAGATGCTTATATTTTTCCTTTTCTCCTTTGCTTTTCACTTCTCTTCTTTTCACAGCTATTGTAAGGTCTCCTCATACAGTCATTTTGCTCTTTTGCATTTCTTTTCCATGAGGATGGTCTTGATCCCTGTCTCCTGTACAATGTCACGAACCTCTGTTCATAGTTCATCAGGCACTCTTTCTATCAAATCTAGTCCCTTAAATCTATTCCTCACTTCCACTGTATAATCATAAGGGATTTGATTTAAGTCATACCTGAATGGTGTAGTGGTTTTCCCTACTTTCTTCAATTTAAGTCTGAATTTGGCAATAAGGAGTTCATGATCTGAGCCACAGTCTGCTCTCGGTCTTGTTTTTGCTGACTGTATAGAGCTTCTCCATCTTTGGCTGCAAAGAATATAATCAATCTGATTTTGGTGTTGACCGTCAGTTGATGTCCATGCGTAGAGTCTTCTCTTGTGTTGTTGGAAGAGGGTGTTTGCTATGAGAAGTTATATGTTATGATAGTTACATGATATCTTTTATTAATTTAAGCTTTTCTATTTTGGGACACAATTCTCTATGTTTTTCATACATTTCTTCACATCTTATCAAGCAGAGGCACTAAAAACTTCCCTTTCACATTGTCTCTTCAAGACCAATTGAATAGTGAAATCCTGGATGGCAGAAATAGTGTTATTAACACTTTCCAGAGCAAAGGGCTCCCTCCAGGGTAAAGATCAAGCAGGTTTATTAAAGCATAGTATCAAATGTCCATAGGCTGCCTTAGACTCTTTAGCTCTCACACAAAAGCGCTGTGTATGGGGTATCCACATATTTTCATTCAAGTCTCTGCTATAGCACTAAGGAGACGTGGCAAGCCACCATAAGCACAAGGCTTATGCTTTTTGCTCTGCAGTGAGTAATAAAAATCTTTGTCTTAGACCTGGGAATCTCATGTATCTTGTCAGTATATTATGAAACTGTCAAGTTAATATATTTTCTTGTAGGTAAAGTAAAATCTTAGGCCCTCTACAGTTCTTGAAAGCACCCATTGATAAATTCCTAGTTGTTGTCAGATGATGGTAACTTAGACAATTGGGCCCAAATCCTAGGGATTCCCCAGTTAGTAAAGACTCTGCGTGCAATGCAGGAGACCCAGGTTCAATTCCTGGGTGGGAAAGATCCCCTGGAGAAGGAAATGGCAACCTGCTCAGTATTCTTGCCTGTAGAATCCCATGAACAGAGGAGCCTGGCAGACTACAGTCCATAGAGTCATAAGAGTTAAACATGATTTAGTGACTAAACCACTATGGGCCCAAATCTACCCAATGTGACAACAATTTTATTTTTTTTAATGCAAATAAGCAGTTATATTGTGCCCAAGGCCTGCTACAGTTTACAATCTAAACATGAACTTTTGATTGGCTTCCTTGGTGGCTCAGTGGTAAAGAATTTGCCTGTCCATGCAGGACATGTAGGTTCAAATGCTGGGTCAGGAAGATTCCCCTGGGGAAGGAAATGGCAATCCAGCAGGAAGTGGTGGGCTGTAGTCCATGAGGTAGAGAGAGTTGGACATGACTGAGAGGCTGAGCACACAAGCACAAGCACACACAATAAACAAAGGAGGGTCTTCCCTGACAGCACAGCGGTAAACAATCTGCTTGCCAATGCAGGAGTTGCGGGTTTGATCCATGGGTCTGGCAGATTCCCTGGAGAAGGAAATGGTAATCACTTCAGTGTTCTCGCCTGGGAAATTCCACTGATAGAAGGAGCCTGGAGGGCTATAGTCCATAGGGTGGCAAAGACTTGGACACAACTTAGCAACTAAACAACAAATAAGCACATGGTCATGTCATAGTGAAAATAAAAATTGTTTTAGCTGAATTTTAAACTGATTGAGATCTGCACAATTACATAAATTCTACTTCAGAGTCAGAATTCAACAAAGCAAACCATCTCAAGAATTGTCCTATTTTGGAAGGCATATTCAAAACAAGCAAACAAACAGATAGTGATTTTGTTTTAGCCATTTTTTTGTGTGTGGGGAAAAGTATAAACTGCATATGCTAAGGAAGAAACTGTTACTGATTACTTGGCATATGTGCTAGGAAATAATTGATGGTTTTCTTTTCTTTTAATGAAGTGAAAACCCCTTAACTTGTATGTTCATGATCAGCAAGAGACACTATTGCAAGGAATTGATACTCAGTATGGCTCTACCATTGCCCATCTCTGACAGTTTGCTGAAGAAATTTAATCTCCTGTTGCAGACTGAATTGCCTCTCCCCTCCCAGGGCAATTCATATACTGAAGTTCTAACCTCCCCAACTTTGGAATATGACTGTTTTTAGTAGAAATAAAGCCTTTAAAAAAGTAAAATAAAGTCCTTAGGGTGGACTGTCATCCATTGTGAGTGGAGTCCTTATAAGAAGAGATTAGGGCATGGATACAAGGGGAAAGACCATGTGAAGGCACAAAGGAAAAGATGGCCAGCCACTCATAAATGAAAGTTGGAGTACGCAAGGAAGTAACCCTGCCTACACTTTGATCTCAGACTTCTAGCCTCTTCAACTTTAAGCAAAATACATCCTCTTCTTTAAGCCCCCCATTTTGTGTGTGTGTGTGTGTGTTTTGCTATTTTATTTATTTATTTTAATATATTTATTTATTTATTTTTATTTATTTTATTTATTTATTTTATTTTTTATTTATATATTTATTTATTTTATTTATTTATTTTTGCTATGGCACACCTAGTAAACGAATGCCTTTCCTTGGTGGCTCAGATGGTAAAGAATCTGCTTGCAAAACAGGAGACGTGGGTTCAATCCCTGGGTCAGGAAGATCCCCTGGAGAAGAGAATGGCAACCCATTCCAGAATTTTTGTCTGGAGAATTCTATGGACAGAGGAGCCTGGTAGGCTACAGTCCATGGGGTCACAGAGAGTCAGAAATGATTGAGTGACTAACACTTCACTTCACCTCACAGTAAATGAATACACCTTCCTTATACCTAAATTCTGGCACTGTAGATAAAGAAATAATACTATATATCATTTTTAAAATTTCTGGGAAATTTAAATAATGCAATACAGTTCAAGCATCTATAATATCTCTAATAGAAATGGGAATGCTCAGTGAAATCTCAGAATCCTTCTCTAAGAATTTAAACAGCATTCTACGCTCAAGGAGAAAATCCTGAAGATGAGTACCATGTGTCTTGCTGACAATACAGTCAAGGGAAACATAACTTGCATGTGTGGAAATGAATAAAGATATTGTATCTATCTGATACGGTGATTTAGACCCCAAAGGAGAAGAAGGAAATTTAGAGTATCATATCCAGAGAGAAAAATGGGTGTTGATGGGTATTCTGAAGTTTCAAGGGTAAGAATATTTAGAACTATAAAAGAAAGTCAGGATTGTAAGAGAATTTTTCAGTGATGTCTACGTAGTTCAAATATGATATGTAAATAACTAAATGAATATTTTTAAGCTATCCAATGTAGTTGCCCAGAATTCTATAAAGAGGTGTGAGCAACTTATAAAAGTTGGAAACCTAATATTTACAGAAAAGTGAAAGTGTTAGTTGTTCAGTTATATCCAACTCTGTGGGACCCCATGGACCCCATGGACCCCATGGACCTCACTGGGATCCTCTGTCCACAGGATTCTCCAAGCAAAACTACTGGAGTGGGTAGCCATTCTCTTCTCCAGGAGATTTTTCTGACCCAGGGATCAAACCTAGGTCTCCCGCACTGCAGGCAGATTCTTTACCATCTGAGCCACCAGGGAAGCCCACATCTATAGAAAGGGGTTTGTTAAAGTTCTAAGAAGAACAGGTTGTCAGAGGAAGGGTGTTTAAAAAACCAAATCCTTATGGTTTACAAATAGAATTGGGTGACATGAGGACACTGCAGTAGTCGCACAAAGGAAAAAGCTTAATGAAATGCAACAAGGTATAAGAGGATACAGAATTAGATTCTAAACACAGAAGCAAATCCTCAAGAATTTCTAAGCTGCTGAAGTAGAACTGTAGCTCTCAGAGCACTGTGTGAAGTATTAGACAAGGACCTCAAGACAATGATCTGTACCCTGTGGTAGGAAATGTTTTGTCATTGTTTTCTTGGTTTGCTTTTCCATCTCCCTTTCAGTTCATAGGAGGGAAGACATCAATTCCCTGAGGGACTCTGTTTGGCTGAGCACTTCTCTGGGTTTATATAGACAAATTTGAAAGTGGTAAATTTCCTAATGACAAACCTGGTATCCCTTGATATCAAAGCTTTGAGAAAATGGAAATCTTCTTCCATAAAATGGGGAAAAAAATAAAAGTACCTGAAAACTGAAAGGAGATAAATGAAAAAGAGGCATAAGGAGCAAAGTGAAATTCAAAGAAAGCAGAACAGTTAGCAGTGCCTCTACTTAATCCACCAAGTGATCAATAAATCAGACTAAAGCTCATACAGTAGCTTTTACACAAATATCTCTAGAGTGAGTGCACACTGTGTTGAATTCTGAAAATAAAGACAACCTCAGGACATAAGGATTCAGACACCATCCTCACAGAAACACCAGAAATCCCCAAAATGCAAAGAGAGCGTCACACATATACAGGTTATGGAATCGAATGGTGTCGGTCATGGCATACTTGGGTTTTCCAAAGTGATGCCAAAGGACCACTTCCTGATAGCTAATTTAGAGTTGAAAGGGCAAGACAGAAGGCAACAGGGTAAGATGGTTATGGTCATATGTATCCCAGCAATGGTTGTTCAAGCTTTAAATACTAATAACTAAAAGCATGTTTAAGTTTTCATAGCTAATCTTTGCTACTGATGTTAGGGGTAAGGTATGAAAAGGATAGTTCTGCTATCCATATTGAAATTTAGTGCTAGAATGGTAGTTATTTCAAAAAAAGGTTTGCTTAGCTCAAAATAATATTCTTTTTAAGGACCATGGGACTCCATTGTTCCAAGGGCAAGAAACAGATTAGGTCATAATTCTATACAAAACTATCCTCTATACATGCTATAATTTACATGCATTTGAATTTTCAGCAAAAGTATTTATTTCCAAACAACCCCAAACATATAGCTATGAGAAAAAAATAGAACTGATATATTGGCAAGAAGTACCAAGTAAAGGACTGTTAATTTTAAATGTATTTTATATAACCACAAAGTAATTCATATATTCTCTGACCATGAACAAAGAAATCCGTGAGAGAACAAGAAAAGTAACTATCTTATAGGGATGATACTCTGATTCCTGGTATGATTAGGACGATACCAGCCATGTCTTTCTGTGATGGCCATATCTGAAATTATTCACGATTTAATGAAATCAAATTTTAGACCAGTGATAATTCACATCTTTATACCTCTTAATTATGTTTGAATATTCTACAACACATTATTTTAATCTACTTATACATGTACATTATAAGCCATTATTTATACATACACAGATACAAAACACATGCCTAAATCTTAATATACAAGCCTAAATATACATGCCTAAATCTTAATATGCAAGCAGTAACAAGATTTCATCTTTTCTTTGTTGGTTATCAAATTTAAGTTAAAGCTGCTTATTAACTAATTTTTATATACAGCTTTTGTGTTGTGCTTCCAATTGCCATAATGAATGCAAAATAGCTTTGCCTCATCATTGCTCAGAATTGTTCTGAGAATGGACACACAAGTCATTGTACCCTTTGAAAACTATGTCTGAAAATGGAGTTTGGCCTGCCATAGAAAATTGAGTCTCTATAAAATTATTATATCTTTTAAAATGTTCAAATATTGAGTTAAACAAAAAACTAAGAAACAGTTATTGCTTTCCTTGTCAGTATATCTTTTATTTATATCAGGCAAAAATAAATGGCAGAAATGACAATATTAATTAATTGACTAAACAAATATTTATGCTCTAATTCAGTTCCAATTTCTATGTTAGGTAAAACACAAAGCAGTAATTGTCATGTTTTTAATGTTATACTGTAGATAATGACAGGAAGGTAATAGATAATTATATTTCAGTAGGATAAATACCAGTGGAAGTGATTTTTATGGAGCTGATTGCTGTATGAGGAAACGTTTATAGGAATGAGAGCCACAAGTGTGAAAGGATATTTATAGCCATGTGGTGTATATGTCTGTATATGTTTCGGTAGCTGCAGTCGTGTCTGACTCTTTGTGACCCTATGGACTGTAGCCCGCCAGGCGTATCTGTCCATGGGATTCCCCAGGCAAGAATACTGGAATGTACTTCCGTGCCCTCCTCCAGGTGATCTTCCCGACCCAGAGATTAAAGCTGCATCTCTTAAGTTTCCTGCATTGGCAGACAGGATCTTTACCACTAGTGCCACCTGGTAAGTCCATTTATAGCCATGAATCATTGTAAAATTAATTATTTTGAAATACGTATTGGAAATACTTTTCCCTCAAACTTTTATCATTGTGAAATCAGGAATGCCTGTCAAGTCTGATATAATGTAAACACTAGAATTAAGAAGCAAGAAGTCCTGAACCCTCCTCCCTCCCAAAATAATGATAAAAAAAAAAAGAAGCAAGAAGGCAGCCTCCATATCTAGCTCTGCTGGTATCTATTATGTTGTTCTTATGAAGAAGATTTCTTCATTAAAAAAAAGGGGGGGGCATCACTGTACTTCATCAAGGTCTGAGGAGCTCTCAGATGGCCCAGAGATATCCAAGTCCCCAGAGAAAACTAATTATTACCCTTTCTTTACTAAGAGCAAATCTCCTTTGATCTATTTTCCATAATGACTGGAAAATATTTCCCTTGGAAATAACAGTTCCATTGGTTAAATTAATTGGAAAAGCAGTAAATGATGATATCTATTGACTATGCCAAAGCCTCTGACTGTGTGGATCACAATAAACTGTGGAAAATTCTGAACGAGATGGGAATACCAGACCACCTGACCTGCCTCTTGAGAAACCTATATGCAGGTCAGGAAGCGACAGTTAGACCTGGACATGGAACAACAGACTGGTTCCAAATAGGGAAAGGAATACGTCAAGGCTGTATATTGTCACCCTGCTTATTTAACTTATATGCAGAATACATCATGAGAAATGCTGGGCTAGAGGAAGCACAAGCTGGAATCAAGATTGCCAGGAGAAATATCGATAACCTCAGATATGCAGATGACACCACCCTTATGGCAGAAAGTGAAGAGGAACTAAAAAATGAAAGTGAAAGAGGAGAGTGAAAACGTTGGCTTAAAGCTCAGCATCCAGAAAACTAAGATCATGGTATCCGGTCCCATCACTTCATGGGAAATAGATGGGGAAACAGTGGAAACAGTGTCAGACTTTATTTTTTGGGCTCCAAAATTACTGCAGATGATGACTTTAGCCATGAAATTAAAAGACGCTTACTCCTTGGCAGAAAAGTTATGACCAACCTAGACAGCATATTGAAAAGCAGAGACATTGCTTTGCCAACAAAGGTCCGTCTAGTCAAGGCTATGGTTTCTCCAGTGGTCATGTATGGATGTGAGAGTTGGACAGGGAGGCCTGGCGTGCTGTGATTCATGGGGTCGCAAAGAGTCGGACACGACTGAGTGACTGAACTGAACTGAACTGATGTGCTTGTTAATCCAAAAACAATGAAATTCTAACAAATTGCAAAACTTTCTATGACAATCAGGCCAACAAATGTCAGAGTAAACAAATTTTACTTTTTGAATAAAACAACCTAAAATCAGAAAAATAACATATGTAATCAAATCAAGGACATTTGATATGCTTTTAGTGTTGTATCTATTTATATGGATATTTAAAGTTGGAAAGCTGAATGACAAATATATTATTTGTTAGGTAATATTAAGATTCACTCTTTGTTGTAAGTGTAAGGACATGGAAATTTTTACTCTAAGTCTTTACTGAAAAACTATGCCATGTGCAATCCAACATGTAGAAACTTAGGGATGCAGTCTTTTTTTTTTAAACTTTGGAGGAGTTGTTCTATTACACTCCAAACCACTGAATCCCTAAAATTTTGGTTAATGTGGCAAGTGCTTGAAACTGAAGGGTTTATTATCCAATTTATGGCTGACAAAGGTCTGTATAGTCAAGGCTATGGTCTTTCCAGTAGTGATGTACATATGTGAGAACTGGACCATAAAGAAAGTTAAGCACTGAAGAAGTGATGCTTTTGAACTGTGGTGCTGGAGAAGACTCTTGAGAGTCCCTTGCACTGCAAGAACAAACCAGTCAGTTTTAAAGGAAATGAACTCTGAATACTCGTTGATAGGACTGATCCTGAAGCTGAAGCTCTAATAATTTGGCCACTTGATGCAAACAGCCAAATCACTGGACAAATCCTGATGCAGGAGGAGAAGGGGATGATACAGGATCAGATGGTTGGATGCCATCGCTGATTCAATGGACATAAACTTAGGCAAACTCCAGGAGATGGTGAGGGCCAGGGAAGCCTGGCATGATGCAGTCCATGGGGTTATAAAGAGTCAGACACGACTTGGCAACTGAAGAGCAATGTCTGTCATCGTGGCATCTCTTAATCCCAGTCAATAAACATGATTTTCTTGGCATATTGCATTCATGTGGTATTACGGTATTCCTCAGGATATTTAAGTGGTCTAGATCTTTTGTGGCTATATTATGACAGAGGGTAAGAGATTTAGCATAAATCTAGTTCAAAACTGTGAGTAAATACTGATGTCCATTCAACACAAATGATACTGTTTCTGATTCTCTCTTCTAAATAGAAAGCAATACATTTGTTGTATCAATGGCCACATATCATATACCTGAGGTCTTATTAATCTGTTTGAGCAACAACACACTGTGTTCTGTAGGACTGCTCTGATGTGGATTGCCACTGGTTGCATAATCATCCTCCTGGATCCCTCTCATGTCTACAGAAATCAGACATGTCCATTAAATGTAAACATAAGGACAGCCATTCTTACATCATTCAGATCTTTAAAGGTGGAACTTATGACCACCATCTTCATTTTCTTCCACTTTGAGATGCGATATGACATTTACTCTCTTGGCTGGTGAGAAGAATAGATCCAGAGGCTTCAACTTGGCCTTCTCTCTCTGACAGCTCTTACACAACTCGTCAAGGACCTAGTGTGAAGACTACACATTCAGGGGCTAGGAAAACTACAAGTGGGTGAATCACTGAACCAGTGAACTTTATCTGGGACTCCATTTATTAATTAGGCCTCTGTATGATCTTACTCTAAGAGGATGTGGGACTGATGCTTCAGATTTCTGGTTGTCAGTATCAACTCAGATGCATCATGCAACATTCTTGAAATGTCCTAGTGTTTCCCTGTCCAAATAATAAATTTGATGAAATAAATGGCTATAGATTTATTTGAGTGCAAAGCTGGAATAATTATCATAATATATACTTGCTGAAGTGTTGTGGGGTCATTTCTCTTGGGAGCTGACTACCTTTTCAATCAATAATTTTTGTATCTGAATACTGGCTCAGACTAAGGAAGTACTGTGACTTATTAATATAGAAATTGCTGTAAACATTTTGCTCTTAAATTCATGGTTTCTTCTAGTTGCAAATGTTAAGCAGCATCTTCACTCGCTACATGTATTTTATCCTAATAACATCCTTGTGTTCATATTAACCGTCTCTAGAACTCTCTGCAGGTGTAGCCTCATGGCAGCACCTGTAAGCTTGTCATTACTATGATAAATGTGGCACTGTGGCTTCAGGCAGTTAAGGGCTTCCATTTGACCTCTATTCCTCTGGGGACCTATCATCCCCATCGCTATTAACAAGCCAAGTTTTGTGACTACCTCTGGCAGTCCTACTTTAAAAAGAACTAACACCAGATTCAGTGAAGCAGGCATCCCTCAGTGTATTCTCAGACTGGATCAGGTTATGGGAACTGTCTGAACCATCCTTGAAAATTTTCTGCAAATAAAAAACTTTTCTAAAATAAGAGGCTTATTAAATATTAAAAATCTATAAGACTGTTATAGATCAGATTCACATACATATTTATATCTAAAGTGTATATATTTATATAATCTCTGAGAATATTTTACATGAGAAGAAACCTTTTTAAAGGGCAACTATGTATTTGGGTTATTTTATCTTAATTAAGTATTTATATGCCTTTTGTAAATAAGAAGATAGGGAATTTCCAGCTTGGGGAACTTGTGCAAAATGAGAAACACATGCACAGAATTCCCTTCTGTTAACTTGAACTTGATATTTCTTTTCTTTTTTTTTTTTTTGAATATTATCCTCTATTAGAAAACCATGTTGGTTAGTTCACCACTGAAACTATTGAAATTGTAAAGACACAGAAGTCAGGAAGTTCTAAATTAAATTGTCTTATCACAAAATTAAATGTTGCTGAATTTCCAATCACTTCATTTTAAGGACATTAGGGCTGGTTATAGCCTTGAAATTGCTCAGAATAATCAATCTTTTGCTGAATCACTTGTTAAGATACAAGAAAATGAGCTTTCTTCAGTACATATTATGTGCATAATTGGTGGCCTGTTTGCAATTTCTAAAGATATGATGCTATAAGGAGAATGTCCTATGTTGAGAATGCTGGTAGAGTGAAGAATTCAAGAATACTTAATACTATTTGATGAAAACTTTGAAAAATCAATATCATCTAAGAATATTATTTACATGGCTTTTCTATACTTAATGATCTTATAAATTGGTGAGATGATTTGCAAATTTACTATTGTTTCAGTTTAATGTCTTATAAAAAAATGCCACAAAAACTGATGAAACAAATGGATTTACTTGGGTGATTATATTTAGCTTAATGCTTGCTTTTTACACTTTTATTTTCAAAATTATGTGAAAATGAGTTTAGATCTTGTATGCCATGCACATATGCTCAAACTTTTTTACACATATGTTCCTACATTAATTAATCAAAAAGACTTTCATGGAGTATTTACTATAAGTCTGTTCATTAAATGCATTTTGAGGCATAAATAAACAACATATCTTGTTAATCTTCAGTGATTCTCAGTGTACTGGAGAAAAGAGAAATACAAACAAGCACCTCAGGTCACTAGTGTTTATGCTTAGCCAAGAAATCATGCTTTGAGAGATAAAATAATCTATCCTAAGAAATCTAGAAAAACTGTACAGAAAGGGTAGAGTAGGTATAATAAATGAAGAATAGGACAGTAGGCAGAAATAACATCTGATGTACCTGCTTTGCATGACTCAGAAGTCTGGATTTCCTTTCTTTAGAAATAGAAGACTTTTGAAAGATGTGTACAGTTGCAACATAATACATTTTAAAAAGTTAACAATGGTAGTTGTACAGATATTAAACTATTAAATCATATATCAAAGGTAAAAACAATGATGTTGGTGCTTATTGCAAAAAGCCAGGTGAACAATATAGCAATCTTAATAACTTTTAAAAAGGAAAAATAAAAAGCGAAGAGAAAAGAAAATCTTGAGAGATATTTGAGCATTTAACTGGAGAAAGTGTCATCAGGGAAAGGGAACATGTGTGCCTAAATGACACAGAGCCACCCACACGTGTCAGAGATATGTTATGTCAACTGTCTTCAATGCTTTTACCTAGTTTACTGATTTGCACATGTTCCTTAAAGTCACTTTAGCAGCAATATGTATGGAAGTTCTCAAATTTGATTATATAATTTGTTTAAATGCAGCTAATCAAATTTTAGAGCTTTGTTGGTGGCTCAGACTGTAAAGAATTTGCCTGCAATGTGGGAAATCTGGGTTCAGTCCCTGGGTTGGGAAGATCCCCTGGAGAAGTTATCACAACTCACTCCAGTGTTCTTGCATAGAGAATGCCCATGGACACAGCCTGGAGGGCTACAGTCCATGGGGTCGCAGAGTTGGACAGGACTGAGCAACTAAGCATAGCACAACCCAGCAATCAAATTTTAATTTGACTCTTTTCCTATTTACAAATGTTGATTTTTTTTATATTTGAATTAATTTAGCTGTAAAAAAAATGAAAATTTCACTTATCAATATAGACCAGACTATAGCATTTGTAATTATTTGTTGAAAAAAATCTACACATTATTTTATAATTTTTTAAATTAACTTTATCGTATGTGCTTTCCTAATGAATAACAAATGGAAAAAAAATTGGCTGATATCTTAACTGAGGAAACAATATCAACAGTAACTTACTTGTTAAGTAAAAAAGCAAACATGCCTACCATGTAAAACATAAGCAAGTTTTTGTTACTCAGTAATGGAATGAACATTTATACAGGCAAGTTGAGAAGAAAATCATGTTTATTTCTATAAAATATGTGGAAAAATGCAAAAGTTTTAGCCGATCATCATCATATACAGCTGTGTAATTTTTTTTTTTTTCCTTTCTGAATGGGCTTTCCATGGGTCCCTTTATATTGATAGGTTGAAAAGCACCATCTTGATTTGGGTGTGTTTATTAGGTGAGCCAATGGTTTGTGCTTATTGATAAACGCACACAAATTGTAATCTAGCATAAAATTATAACGTGGGCTTCCTTACTGGCTCAGTGGTTAAGAATATGCCTGCCCATGAAGGAAATAAGGGTTTGATCCATGGACTGGGAAGATGCCCTGGAGGAGGAAAAGGCAATCCCTCCAGTATTCTTGTCTGGGAAATTCATGGACAGATGAGCTTGGTAGCTACCTGGTAGCTACCATTATTGTAAACTACACAAATTTAAATACATAATAGAATAAATTTTAGATTTTTTTGGAATTGTAATAGATTTGACACGTCTTATTTCAGAGCTTATACCATACTACACTGGCTTGAATAAATAAACTCCTTCAATAAAAATTATAAATATTAAGATAAAAGAAAACTTTTTTTTTCCATCATAAGTTATGTGAGAGTAATTTAAGTTAACATCTCCCTTCTAGTAGCAAATGCGTGAAGCTAAAGATTCTTGTTAAAACATGAGAAAGTGATGTTTTCTTTTACTGAAAACAATGTGTTTAAAGAAAAAAAAATGGTTTCTAAGTTGATAGGAATGTGGCTGATGGTAAGATACTATAGTTGAATTCATACCTGAAAATTTGGTGGAAGCTGGAAATTTGAAATTAGCATTCCAAAGTTTAAAGTGGACAGTAATTGCATTACAATTTGGCAGTATAATAGAATATAAAAGTAGTACTATTCCTCATACTGATTAAAATTTGGACAAAATAATAGATCCATGCATCTAGCCTTTTTTATTGTACTGCTGTGTAATAATGTATTTATTTCTAAAGTATTGGGTACTATCTACCATAGATATAAATAATGAGCAAAGAAAACTTCCTTGGATATTTTATGCAAAAAGAGCACTGCATGGGACCCTAGCTCTACAACAGTTTTTAACACTTTTCAAGAGTCATTTTTTTGTTATTAATGTAATTCATTATGCACTTACTATCTTGAATGAAATTTGAATTTAACTGTATACTAGAGGTCACGTGTGTGCACGATAAGCTGCTTCAGTCATGTTCAACTCAGTGTAACCCTATGGACTGTAGCCTGCCAGGCCCCTCTCTCCATGGGATGCTCAAGGCAAGAATACTGAAATGGGTTGCCATGTCCTCCTTCAGGGGATCTTCTTGACCCAGGGATGGAACCCAAGTCTCTTATGTTTCCTGCATTGGCAGCCAGGTTCTTTACCACTAGCACCACCTGGAGAACCCAGGAATCACTCTGCACTTGAAACATTACAAAATAAAATATTTATTTTATTATCGAATTTCTTACATTATTTAATTATTTTATTTGCTAAAGTATCATTTACAAAGAGGTAAAATTATGACTCTGGTCAAAATATAAAGTAAGACTATATTAAAAATAATATTAAATGTACTAAGTGATGAGGGTTCCAGGAACATGTTAAAATCATTCCAAGGAACACTTAAGAATTAGTTGTTTACAGTCAGTTCTAAAATAAGATTTTCAGGTTAACTTAGTATGATCTGTGACCAATAAGACCAGAAGCCATAATCCTTGGAGGTTATAAGTCCCATTGACTAGAAATCATTTTCTTCTATACCAGCCAAAAATTCTCATTGTTTAACTGCTACACATACAAATGCCCCTCAATAGTAAAACAAGCCTAGAATGCACTGAAAAAAAATACTACTTATATCTCTGGCCTATATATTTTTACTTGTTTTTTTACTTTATAAATTAAACCTTTTGTTGTATTTTATGTGTTTTTATTTAAATATAGTAAGATGTATACTAAACTCATCTCACGAGGACATTTTATAGCTTTTTTATGTGTAATTGACATATCACACTAACACATTGCCCATATGTGAAGTGTACAAGATGAAAATTGCAGTATGTATAAACTCATTAAATAATCATTCTAAGAATAAGGTAATGAATATGTCCATCACTTCAAAAGCTTCCCAGTTCCATAAACATCTAGAAAGAATTACCTAGTACAACCTCCCAAGACAGAATCAAGAAGAAATACAAAATATAAACAAAAGCTTCCCAGTTCCCATTTAAAATACTCTCTTATTCACTTGTATATGGGTATCTAGATGTTTCAGCATCATTGGTTCAAAATATGATTCTTATGCCATGGACTGCCTTTGAACCTTTGTTGAAAATCAGTGCTTGTATGTATATTTCTGAATTATTTATGCTGCTCCTTTAATCTGCTTTCTATCTTTACTCTGGTACTACACTAACATTGCTATAACATTATAATATGTCTTAAAATCAGGTGGTGTTAGTGATGATTTGATCTCTTTGAAAGTGATTTGGCATTCTAGATGCTAGGTCCTTTGCATTTCTATGTGAATTTTAGAATCATGATGTCTATTTCTTTTTAAATTTATCTAGAATTTTGATGGCTATCATTAGAGATTGATTTTAGAATATTAGACATCTTAATATTGGGTCTCATACCTATGACTCCATATGCTTAAATGATTTTAGTTTCTTTCAGCAATATTTTGTAGACTTTAGTGTACAGATGTTTCCCATATTTTTCAGATTTATCCTTTATACTGCATATTTTCACACAATTGCAAATGTTATTTATTTTTTAAATTAGCTATCTTATTGTTGATTACAAGTATTTTTAAATGACAATTTAATTGGATGATATAATTGAGCCTCAAAAATAACTATTTTTTTTTCTTCTAAGTTTAGGAGACTCTATCATATATTAAGTTATAATTGCCCTCAGTAACACTCTTCTGGCTTTCAAGGATAATATATTCAAACAAAAGTCACATTTCAGCTTATAAGCAACATTGCAAAACTGTCAAATTGCATATACCTTTAGAAAACTAGAATAATAAAGGAACAGAAATACCAGCTCATAGGCAGGTATATTACTACATCTGAAAATTATCTACCTACTGCTTTAACCACTTTTAAATTGTATGTTGATATTCTTTCCTTCCACCTCTTGAAATTCTCTTACACTGATTATTGACTTTTTTCAATTACTCTTCTTTTTCCCTATAACCTACTTTCTAATATTTTACTAATGTTGTGCTTTTTTATTTTGATACAGTTTTAAAATGTAAAATTCACTTTGTATTAAAAATGGGGAGATGCACATATGTTTGTGCATTCATGTTCACTGTCAAAGATCTGAAGCAACTCAAGTGTTTATGAACAGATAAATAATATATAAAATGTGGTATATATATGCAATGGAATATTATGCCACCTTAAAAGAAGTGACACATGCTACAATAATGGAATTTGAAGGTAGTATGCTAAGTGAAATGGCACCCCACTCCAATACTCTTGCCTGGAAAATCCCATGGATGGAGAAGTCCATGGGATTGCTGCAGTCCATGGGGTTGCTGGGAGTCGGACATGACTCAGCGACTTCCCTTTCACTTTTCACTTTCATGCATTGGAGAAAGAAATGGCAACCCACTCCAGTGTTCTTGCCTGGAGAATCCCAGGGACGGCAGAGCCAGGTGGGCTGCCATCTCTGGGATCGCACAGAGTCAGACACGACTGAAGCAATTTAGCAGCTAGCAGCAGCATGCTAAGTGAAATAAGCCAGTCATAAAGTATTGTATCATGTCACATGAGTCACTTAATGTAATCAAATGTATACAGACAGAAAGCAGAGTGGTGGTAACCAAGAGCTGGGGGAAGGAGTGAATGAGGAGTCAGTGCTTAATGGACAGAGTTCTAGCTGGAAAATTAAAAAGGTTTTGGAGTTGGATGGTGCTGATAGTTGCAGAACAATGTGAATATTAAGAATATTAAGAATGCCACAGAACTATGCATTTTAAAAATGTTTAAATAAATACATTTTATTTTAGGTTTATTTTACCAGAGTAAAAGTGCACAGATAACAAAAAATAGAATATATTTTATAGAGTGTTGATGTTATTTCACATGCTTGCATATACTTAAAAGAGCCCTACTTTCAGATAAGGTCATTCAAGATTTCCCAATGTAAAGTTAAAAAAAGCTACAAACAATTCTCATTTTCAATGAGATTTGTCTGGAAAAAAATTACAAACCTAGCCAATTTTGTTTATCATTATTATTATATCTTATTTTACTAACAAAGTGTGCAAAAGCACCATTTAGCAAACCACCATCACATTGCTTTATAGCTCATATATGTAAAATAGTGAAGGAAATGAGACAGAAAGAATATAATTTAAATAATGCTGACTAGACTTCCTTATCTGATAGCCATTATTGTTTTCTAATAGTAATTAAGTACTTCATATAAAGCATCTAAGCTCAGTTTACATTTGCAATTTCATGAGGTGCTATAGAAACCTGATTTAATGACAGAATGACATTAATGCCAAGATCAAGAAACTTCTTCTGGAGATTATTTCTTTTTATTTTTTTTTTCTAAGCTAAGCTACCCAAGAGACAACTGGTTCTCCTACTTTTAGAAGATTAAAAAGCATGTGTTGGACATGAAGTTAGCTACAGTATTAGCTAAATAAATTAAATATGAAATAAAGCTTCTCTTTTAAAAAATATTTACCAGAAGATCTTGGTATTTGTTTTCCTCAAGCAATACATTCTAAAAAATAATTCTATTTGAAAGAAAACATCTGGGGAAAATGGAGAAACACTGAAGGGCTTTAAGCATCTTTAGCAAAGCTATAACCTTCACAGCTTCTCTTCAGATGGATCTGTGTTTGGTCAGGCTCCAAAGGATTCCCATGGATACAGGTGGTTGAGATTCCTGACTGCAGAGCAGAAATTCTAGGTGGAACCCTTCCTGTTTCTGGAGCCTTACACAAGTACAAGCTGCAGTTTGCTATCGTCATCCCTAATTGTAATTAAAAAAAAAAAAATGTCATCCTAAGTGAAGCACTTTCTTTGGATATTTGGTTAATTCTCAGATTCATGTATTTACTGAGATCCAAAAATTTTCCATACTTATAGAATTCTAAAAATTCTAAAAATAGTCCATACTTAACAGAATTCTAAGAATTCTAAAAAGGGTTTCCCTAGTGGCTCATATGGTAAAGAATCTGCCTGCAATTCAGGTGACCTGTGTTTGATCCCTGGGTTTGAAAGTTCCCCTGGAGAAGGGAGTGGTAACCCACTCCAGTACTCTTGCCTGGAGAATCCCATGGACAGAGAATCCTGGTGGGGTACAGTCATTGATCCCCAAACCTCAGAACCAACTGAACAACTAACTCTTTCACTTTCACATAGAAGTCTTTTAAAAGAACCTAGAAATATAAAAAAAAAGTGAGGACAAGAGAGTAAAAGAGAAAAAGAAAGGAAAATGCATGGCCTCTTTAGTTATTATAACTAAAGATCAGAATTATTTTTTGTTAATCTATAGATATTATTTAACATTTTTATATTCAACACAAATTTTTAATCATGAAAAAGAAATTTAATTTGCTGAAGTGTCTGACTTGAAATTTCAATATATCATTTTCAACAAAGCATTATAAGGTGAAGCAAATGATACAGAAAACTGTATCCCACATTGAGCACAATCTCAGAGTTATATTGAAGTTCAGCCCAGTACCTGAAAGTCTGTCTGACACCTAAGATGACTTGTTAAGCCATTTCACATGAATTGATTTTCCTATCATATGCCCAGCATGGTGAGAATTTCAGAATTCCAATGTTCCCTGTGCTATATGGGCCAATTACTTTATATCTCTAAGACATAATATGCTTAGCTATAAAATAGGGATAATAATAGTACCTAGTTATTCAGTTCTTACAATGTGATGTATATCAAATGAATCATGGTGTCTGGTATATAGTAGTTTCTCAATGACTATTTACCATTGTTTTTAACACAAGCAGAAGTATCAGGTTATGATGATAATGATGGTGTTCTCATGCTAGATTGTGAATAAACACAAGAGTTATGTAAAATATTTAAGTGTCTCGAGAAGAAGGTGTTTCTAATTTAGGGTACTATTTTCAGATTAAAATATTTTATACTCAGATTGAAAAAACAAATGTACTTGAGTGTTTTCAAATCAGACTACATTATTGAGCTTGAGCAAAAAGGACAGAAAATGATGTAAGTTCTTACTGCTGCATAAGAGAGATTTATTGGAAATATTTAACCTTTACTTGGATTTGAAAGGAAATTCTAAGAAATTACTTAGAATTTAGGCAGGATTGACTCTGATGAGTCTGTGAGGAAAATATGGTCCACCAGTGTTCAAAATAGACTAATCAGTCAAAGTATGTTTTAAAGAAGGCAGAGAACGTGAAATGAGGAAGATGAGGGAGGTAATTATTACAGTAACAAAGGAATGTGATAATAAGCATAAGAATGGTATTTTGTTGAATGGGAATACTTGAGGAGCCATTTCTTGTTAAGTCTAGACGGGGTTTTACATTATGGAACTGCTGCTACTACTATTGCTAAGTCGCTTCAGTTGTGTCCGACTCTGTGACCCCACAGACGGCAGCCCACCAGGCTCCCCCATCCCTGAGATTCTCTAGGCAAGAATACTGGAATGGGTTGCCATTTCCTGCTCCAAAATACACCAATATCCCAAATACACCAGCAACTTTATTCTCAATCAAAATACTTTATTCACATAACTGATGACTATCTGCACTCAATTTAGTGCTGAAATGCCAAACTGGGACTTAAGAAATATAAAAACATCAGAATTGCAAGACACTTAAATTGAACTGCCTTATGATCCAGCAATCCCACTGCTGGGCATACACGCTGAGGAAACCAGAAGGGAAAGAGACACGTGTACCCCAATGTTCATCGCAGCACTGTTTATAATAGCCAGGGCATGGAAGCAACCTAGATGTCCATCAGCAGATGAATGGATAAGTAAGCTATGGTACATATACACAATGGAGTATTACTCAGCCATTAAAAAGAATACATTTGAATCAATTCTAATGATGTGGATGAAACTGGAGCCTATTATACAGAGTGAAGTAAGCCAGAAAGAAAAACACCAAGACAGTATACTAACACATATATATGGAATTTAGAAAGATGGTAACAATAACCCTGTATATGAGACAGCAAAAGAGACACTGATATATAGAACAGTCTTATGGACTCTGTGGGAGAGGGAGAGGGTGGGAAGATTTGGGAGAATGACATCGAAACATGTATAATATCATGTATGAAATGAGTCGCCAGTCCAGGTTCGATACACGATACTGGATGCTTGGGGCTAGTGCACTGGGACGACCCAGAGGGATGGTATGGGGAGGGAGGGGAGAGGAGGGTTCAGGATGGGGAACACATGTATACCTGTGGTGGATTCATTTCAATATTTGGCAAAACCAATACAATATTGTAAAGTTTAAAAATATATAAAATTAAAAAAAAGAAATATGAGAGGAGAGGAAGGAAATCAGAGACAAAGGAGAGAATTGCCTGGCGTTATTAAATAAAATTTTTTTCTACTTTGTTTTATACTACAGAAGAAGGAGTAGCCTGCATGTATGCATAAAGAAATGAAACAAAATATTTGGGCAAAGCACAGGAAACAATAAAAATAAATAATTAAAGTGAAAGAAAAAGAAAATAATAATACAATTCAACTCATTATTGAAATAAAGAAAATCAATATGAACAATATACAATTACATGAACATTTACTTCTCTACAAGGAACGGAAAATCATAAGTGGCTGAGGGAGGGCTAGGCAAGTGTCTGGTACCATAAAAGCAGGCAAAAGTCCACTGTTTCAGAGGGACAGGTAGAAGAAAACACATCAGCCTTTAGAGAAACTCAAGAAATTCCATGGTACCCTCCCTTGATCTTGACCTTGTCCAGCAAAAGGAATGCTGATTATGGGAGGAAGTGGAGAAGTAAAATACTTCCATCTCATCAGAGGAATGGAAATATTTGGGGGTCAAGGGTCCTAGAGTAATGGATGCAGAGATGACTACTGCTGTGGAGAGTGAGAAAACCTCCACTCAGTTGTCTCAGGGAAAGATACAGGGCTCCTAAATAAAGAAAAGCAAAATTGTTCACACATGTGGAGGGTAAAAAGTGTTAGTCACTCAGTCATGTCTGACTCTTTGCAACCCCATGGACTGTAACCTGCCAGGTTCTGCTGTCCATGGGATTTCCCAGGCAACAATACTGGAATGGGTAGGCTTCTGTTCTCCAGAGGATCTTCTTGATCAGGGATTGAATCGAGTCTCTCACATTGCAGGTAAATTCTTTACTGTTTGAGTTACCAGGGAAGCCCCCCGTGTAGGGTAAGGTACTTTCAATGCTACAAAGCAGAGACTTGCTAGCATTGAGGAGAGGCAATAAATCTTTTCTTGGGAAAACCTAATATAGATAAAAGGCATAGTCTGGCTTCCAAGTGAGTGAAAGGGAGTGCTGAGGACTCCCTGCCTCTGAGTTTGACTCAGAGACTGGCTAATGGGTGCTGTGAGTATTCTTCCTGCCTCCCACATGAATTTTGTGCTACTTATAAGCCGTGGTGTTCAATGGCTGGAAGAGTAGCAAGAATGTAAAGACAGCTTGTCTTTGACACAGGTGTACTGAGATTGCTAAATGTGAATGGTGCAACAAGCATAATGACATATACCTTTCAGAGCTTCAGGCCCTATCATGTGCGCAAGATAACAGCAACCTACTGCTGGAGGAATTTTAATAACGGCTCACCAAATATTATAGTAACCAAAGCAACACCCAACCCAGTTCAATGATTAAATATAGTCACTCAACCCTTGCCCTTGACCACACTGACAGCAAGACAACAAACAACAATGAAACAACAACAATAATAATGAAAATGAAAACTCTGGGCATAAATGATAATCTTGTGGCTCATACAATTTTGTATATCTCATGATTTACATTACTTTAGAATTAAAAGACTCATAAAAGCAAGTCAAAAACAAGTATCATCAACAAATAATTAATTCCAAAATATACAAGCAACTCACGCAACTAAACTAGAAACAAAAACCCAATCAAAAGGTGGGAAAAAGACCTAAATAGACATTTCTCCAAAGAAGACATCCAGATGGGTAACAAACACATGAAAAAATGCTCAACATCACTCATTATTAGATAAATGCAAATCAAAACTAAAATGAGATAACACCTCACACCAGTCAGAAGGGCCATCATCAAAAAGTCTACAAAAAATAAATGCTGGAGAGGGTGTAGAGCAAAGGGAACCCTCTCACGTTGCTGGTAGGAAGGTAAATTGATATATCCACTGTGGGTGATGGTATGGAGATTCCTTAAAAAACTAGGAATGAAGCCACCATATGACCCAGCAATCCAACTACTAAGCATATACCCTGAGGAAACCAAACTTTAAAAAACATATGTATCCCCAGTGCTGATTGCAGCACTGTTTACAATAGCTAGAATATGAAAGCAACCTGCTGCTGCTGCTAAGTCGCTTCAGCCGTGTTTGACTCTGTGCGACCCCATGGACGGCAGCCAACCAGGCTCCCCCATCCATGGGATTCTCCAGGAAAGAACACTGGAGTGGGTTGCCATTTCCTTCTCCAATGCATGAAAGTGAAAAGTGAAAGGGAAGTCGCTCAGTCATGTCTGACTCTTGGAGACCCCTTGAACACATCATGCCAGGCCTCCCTGTCTATCACCAACTCCCGGAGTTCAGTCAAACTCACATATATTGAGTTGGTGATGCCATCCAGCCATCTCATCCTCTATCGCCCTTTCTCCTCCTGCCCTCAATCCCTCACGGCATCAGTCTTTTCCAATGAGTCAACTCTTCACACGAGGTAGCCAAAGTACTGGAGTTTCAGCCTCAGCATCAGTCCTTCCAATTAACACCCAGGACTGGTTTCCTTTAGAATGGACTGGTTGGATCTCCTTGCAGTCCAAGGGACTCTCAAGAGTCTTCTCCAATACCACAGTTCAAAAGCATCAATTCTTCGGCACTCAGCTTTCTTCACAGTTCAACTCTCACATCCATACACGACCACTGGAAAAACCATAGCCTTGACTAGACGGGCCTTTGTTGGCAAAGTAATGTCTTTACTTTTGAATATGCTATCTAGGTTGGTCATAACTTTCCTTACAAGGAATAAGCATCTTTTAATTTCATGGCTGCAATCACCATCTGCAGTGATTTTGGAGCCCAGAAAAAAAAGTCTGACAGTGTTTCCACTGTTTCCCCATCTATTTCCCGTGAAGTGATGGGACCGGATGCCATGATCTTAGTTTTCTGAACGTTGAGCTTTAAGCCAACTTTTTCACTCTCCTCTTTCACCTTCATCAAGAGGCTTTTTAGTTCCTCTTTACTTTCTGCCATAAGGGTGGTGTCATCTGCATATCTGAGGTGATTGATATTTCCTCTGGCAATCTTGATTCCCGCTTGTGCTTCTTCCAGCCCAATGTTTCTCATGAAGTAGTCTGCATATAAGCTAGATAAACAGAGTGACTATACAGCCTTGATGTAATCCTTTTCCTATTTGGAACCAGTCTGTTGTTCCATGTCCAGTACTAACTGTTGCTTCCTGAACTGCATACAAATTTCTCAAGAGTCAGGTCAGGTGGTCTGGTATTCCCATCTCTTTCAGAATTTTCCACAGTTTATTGTGATCCACACAGTCAAAGAATTTGGCATAGTCAATAAACCAGAAATAGATGTTTTTCTGGAACTCTCTTGCTTTTTCCATGATCCAGTGGATGTTGGAAATTTGATCTCTCATTCCTCTGCCTTTTCTAAAACCAGCTTGAACAACTGGAAGTTCATAGTTCACGTATTGCTGAAGCCTGGCTTGGAGAATTTTGAGCATTACTTTACTAGCGTGTGAGATGAGTGCAAATGTGTGGTAGTGTGAGCATTCTTTGGCATTGCCTTTCTTTGGGATTGGAATGAAAAGTGACCTTTTCCAGTCCTGTGGCCACTGCTGAGTTTTCCAAATTTGCTGGCATATTGAATGCAGCACTTTCACAGCATCATCTTTCAGGATTTGAAATAGCTCAACTGGAATTCCATCACCTCCACTAGCTTTGTTCATAGTGATGGTTTCTAAGGCCCCCTTAACTTCATATTCCAGGATGTCTGGCTCTAGGTGAGTGATCACACCATCGTGATTATCTGGGTCATGAAGATCTTTTTTGTACAGTTCTTCTGTGTATTCTTGCCACCTCTTCTTAATATCTTCTGCTTCTGTTAGGTCCATACCATTTCTGTCCTTTCTCAAGTCCATCTTTGCATGAAATGTTCCCTTGGTATCTCTAATTTTCTTGAAGAGATCTCTAGTCTTTCCCATTTTGTTGTTTTCTTCTATTTCTTTGTATTGATCACTGAGGAAGGCTTTCTTATCTCTCCTTGCTATACTTTGGAACTGTGCATTCAGATGCTTATATCTTTCCACTACTCAGCCATAAAAAGGGATGCATTTGAGACAGTCCTAATGAGGTGGATGAAACTACAGCCTATAATACAGAGTGAGGGAAGTCAGAGAGAGAAATATAAATATCATATACTGACACATATATATGGAATCTAGAAAGATGGTACTGATGGATTTATTTCCAGGGCAGCAGTGGAGAAACAGACATAGAGAATAGACTTAGGGACACAGGGAGATGGGGAGATGGGTGACGATGAGATGTATGGAGAGAGCAAAATGGAAATTTACACTACTATATGTAAAATAAACAGCCAATAAGAATTTGCTCTATGACTCAGGGAACTAAAACACGGGCTCTGTGAAAATCTAGAAGGGTGGGATGGGGCAGGAGATGGGAGGGAGGTTCAGTAGGGAAGGGACATGAGTGTACCAATGGCTGATTCTTGTTGTTGTATGACAGAAAGCCACAAAATTCTGTAAAGCAATTATCTTTTAATTAAAAAACATAAAGTGGCAAAAAGTGATAAAAAGGAATAAATGAATTGATTAATGACAGTCAATAACAAAATAATAATAAAAATATATCATCAACAGATATAGAAATGAACAGAATTAGTCTCAGATAACCAATATACAGGAACACACATGCCAATACTTCAAAATAATAATTGTTAAAATGTTAAAGGACTTAATAAAAAAATAGACATAATTCATGTAAAAAACAGGGACTTCCCACAGGAACAGAACAAATAAAGAGGTCCAAAGCATATGCTAGAAACATGAAGGTAAAGATATGATAGCACAGATGGAGCACATCTGCAAATTCATCAGCAAACTAGTCAGAGCAGAAGAAAAATTAGTAAATCTTATAATAGGTTAAACAAGCTTATAAAGACTCAAAGGAAAAAAGCAAAATGAAACAATGCAAGCAAACAAGAATCTTAGAGATTCTAAGAATTCAGTGATAATACAAGAGAGACTAAAGTACATTTTGTTGAAATCCAGAAGGAATAAATACCAAATGAAGCAGAAAAAAATTTGAGGAGATGACTGGGAATTTTGAATATAACTGGAAGAAAATGAATTATAGATCTAGTAAATTCAGAGAGCCCCAGAGAAGAATTAAGATAAAAATTAAACACATAATGAATAATGATAGCTAAAGTACTGAAAACCAAACACACACACACAAGATCTTAAACTCAGCCACAGCAAAAAGGGAACATTATCTAGAGGTAAAAATAAATCAAATATCGCAACAGCTTGTTTATCAGAACATATATAAGTCAGAATCAATGATATAACATTTTGAAAAAATTGACAGAACAAAGGTCAACCCAAGATTTTATACCCATTATACATATAGCTTAAAAATAATAATGAAATGATGATATTTGAGAAAAATAAATGCTGTAAGAGTTCATTGACAACAGGTTTGCAATAAGATAAATGCTAAAGGAGTATAGAAACAAATGGAAATTGAAATTAAATAAAGAAATAAAAAGCACAAAAAAGGATACAAATATGAATAAAAAGCCCAGTTATTTCCATTATTATAACAAAAATTTATTACCTAAGTGAGAACAGTAACACTATACTATGGAGTTTATAATATTTGAGAGTATCATGCATGATAAGAATAGTAGAGACTGAGAGAGAAGAAATAGAAATTATATTTGAAAGGTTTTTACACTATATAGGAGTTGGAATAATATGGATTTTAGGTCACTGCAATAAGTTAAAATATATATTGAAATCCCTAGAGAAACCACAAAAAATTTAAAAACTAGTACATATAATATTATTTTTATAGAATTTCTAGTTTTTCGTTCTTAAAGTTCATGCATGCCAAATATCTTGTGTTGTCAGACTCTTTGTGACCTTATTGACTATAGCCCACCAGGCTCCTGTGTCCATGGAGAGTCTCCAGGCAAGAAACTGGGGTGAGCTGTCTTGCCTTCCTCCTGGAGATCTTCCTGTCCCAGGAATCAAATCCATTTCTCTTAAGTATCTTGCATTGGCAGGCAGGCTCTTTACCACTAGCACCACCTGGAGAATTGTTTGTTCTATATATGTAGTAAGATGATTTCTTAAAATCAATAAAATGAGAATTCATGACAATTATAAATTGATGTATTTTAATCTAATGTAGTAATAATTATTAAAACAATTATTTGAAAATCCCATTCTAACAACAGCAAGTTAAAAGTAATCATTTAAAATTAATATGGATTGTGTTAAAGTTTTCTGTTATTTCTTCAGGTCATTTCAGTTAACTTCATTCTTGCACACAATGTAGATCTGGGGGTCACATAAAAGTCACATAAAGGAATGGCCAATATGGGCATGCTCGAAAAAGTTCTCAAACTAAAGAGTTCCTGAGGGACTTCCCTGGTGGTCTAATGTTTAAGAATCTGCCTTCCAATGCAGGGGACATAGATTCAATCGCTGGTAGGAGAACTAAAATCCCACATGACATTGGGCAGCTAAGCCTGTGCACTGCAGCTACAGGGCCCATGCACTCAAAAGCCTGTGCACCACAACTAGAGAGAAGCCCACAGGCCACAGCTAGAGACACCTGAGGGTCACAGTGAAGACCCCTGGCACAGCAACTAAGGCTCAGTGCAGCCAAACACATAAACAAACAAATAAATATTTCTAAATATATTTTATATAAATATATTTATATTTATGACTGCATTTATACACATATTTATATATTTTATATAAATATATAATTATATATTTGTAATTATATTTACTATTTCTTATCATTATTATGACAAATTAAAATAGTAAACACAGATTTAAATGTTATAAATCATATAACATAAATATAAATATATATTTATATTATATATAATCATATAAAATATAAATTATATAACAAAATATATATGTTATATATTATATTGTTTATAATTTATATAACTATATATATATTTAC
The DNA here is from genome assembly GCF_032452875.1 of Bos javanicus. Taxonomy (NCBI): domain Eukaryota; kingdom Metazoa; phylum Chordata; class Mammalia; order Artiodactyla; family Bovidae; genus Bos; species Bos javanicus. The sequence continues at coordinate 13,918,995 of NC_083875.1, read as the reverse complement.
ATCTATAAATACATTTATATTTATATGCAACTCAGACATAGTATAAAAGCCTTTCAAATATAATTTCTATTTCTTCTCTCTTAGCCTGAGAATATATCTCTTTAGTTAAGTCTTGCTACAATTTTCAAAAAGTAACAAATCATTTTTTTCCCCTACAGATGAATTCTGTAGGATTTGGAAAAGACCTTATATTTTGATCTCTTTTTCCTTCACAGCTTTCATGAATATCTGAAACACAGGCAGATGATTTAGTAGAGTCAAAATCTAAAATATTTTTCTGAGTTTCTGTGTTGTCCTGATATATTTTTCTTTTTGCTAGTATATTTTATCTTTAGTTCATATCAAGCCCAATTCCTTTACTTTTTAGCTTCCTGGTCAATAATTTCCCCCAAATTTTTATCATACTGAATCTCTCAGCATGAACAGTTCTAACATCCCATAAGCATCCTTCCAGAATTCTCAATCTTTCAAAAAGCATGACATGATCTAGATGTTGTATTAGTCTATGTTATCCAGAGGAACAGAATCAATAGGATATACATACATAAATAAAATTACATATATATAATTATACACATACACATATATATCTGAGGAGATTTATTATAGAAATTGGCTCACATAATTATGGAGGCTAGGAAGCCCCATGATCTGCTATTTGTAAGTTAGAGGACCAAGGACAGTTGGTGGCATAACTCCCTCTGAGTTGAAGGTATAAGAATCAGGGGAGTTGACTGTCAAAGTCCCAGTCCAAATCCAAAACCTCTAAGAACCCAGAGTGCAGACATCTGAGGCAAGAGAAAAACTCAAGCAGAAAACAGCTTCTCATTTCTTCTACCTTTTTGTTCTATTCAGACTCTCAAGGGACTTGATAATGTCCACCCTCATTAATATGGGTAATCTTTACTCAGTCTACTGGTACAAATAGACTCAACTCTTCTAGAAAAACTCATACAGACATACCAAGAAATGATGTTTACCAATTACTTGAGCATTTCTTAGCCCTGTCAAGGTGATATATAAAACTGATCATCAAAGATGCTTACATGAATATAAAAAGTCTGGCTAGAGTATTAGTTCACTCTATGAATTATTTTTTTTTATTATAGGTGTCACATTTAAAGATTATTGGAAAGAACTGATGTTAGACTTGATTCAAATTAGGACGGAATGAAAGAGGTCAGATTTATCATTACACATGAAACAACAGGCAGAATATATGACACAATGATTTATAAATCAATAAACATCAGGCAAAAAAGCACAGTAATTCCAGAGATATGAACAATACACAAGGTGAGCTCTGCAATTACCCTGGATTACTGCCTGGAGAGTTTCCAGGCTGTGGTGAATCATTTTGGGAGTGCAGGGGTTGTTGGAGCCTAGTATTCTCCCTGAGTTAAGGAGGCAAAAAGGATAATCTGGTGAGATATGTGGATAGAGATCAGAGAGCAGAAAAATGGGGATTAGAGAGGTACACAGGGTAAAAACTTGAAAAATCAGTGATTGACACATCCATGTATATTAACTAGTAGTAGCTGGGAAAGGAAATATCTACAAATGGTTAGAGATTCATATTCCACAGGGTTCACAATTTACAAGATTGACAATGGACTTGTGTTAAACGTGGCAAATTGTTACAACTCCTCAAAAGTACTACTTTGTTCACAAGTAACAACTTAAACAAACAAACAAACAAACTTGTAAGTATCAAACCTTTTCAAAGTAAGTTAACTGTCTCATAGAAAAGAGTTTAAGAATATTTATAGGTATAAAAATATATAACACTCAACAAGGTGAAGGTGAATTTCAGGGTATTTGAAATCCAGCAAAGCATTACTAGATTTGCAATGAGCAAGATGAGGATGGCTCATAATGAGGAGAAAAATTAATCCATCAAAGCCAACTCAGTAGAAGCTCAGGCTTTTCTTAAACATTAGACTAGGTGTGTGATGTCATTAGAACAGATATTAAAACTGTATTCCAATTGTTCAAAATGCTAGAATGTAGAATTATCAAATATATTAAGTAGATAAAGGAATCATGTGTTTAAAAAGACATAAGGTTTTACAGATGAAAACTACAATGTCTGGGATGGGAAATAAAATGATGGGAAATAGCAGATTAGACACTGCAGAAGAAAATATTAGGGATCTTGAATACCTAGTAAGAAAAATGACCAAAAATGAAACAAAGACAGAAACAAGATCCTCTCATCAGGAAAGTAAAAAGAAGACAGTTTCAGCTAACTGTAGCAAATCTTTAAGTTGAAAAATATACAAGTAACTGAATCCTTTGAGAAAATATAGAGATGAGGGGGAAAACCTTTAATCATAAGACATAGGAATGGTACTATATCAAGAGACATCAAAATCAAATTTCTCAAAAATAGTGATAGACGATCATAAAGGTAGCCAGAGGAAAATGGCATATTATATACAGAAGATCAGATATAAAGATGAGAGTAAGTTTCTGGCTAGAAACAGCAGAAATGTTATGAAAATGGAACATCTTTAAAATAGTTAAAGGAACAATACATGCTGATTTAGTATTCTATACACAATAAAAATTTACTTTTTTAAAGAAGGCAAAGTGAAGACTATTTCAGGTATACAAAAACTGGAAAAGAAATTCATTATTACCATTGCATGAAATATTGAAAAAGTCCTTATGTGGCTGAAAAATGACACCAGATGTATGTATGGACATGAACATGAAAATAAATAGCACAAGACTCTATATGTGTGTGTGTGTGCATGCATGTGTCTGTGTGTGTGTGTGTTGTTTTTCTTTAAATGTCTTTAAAATATAATTCTTTCAAGAAAAATAAAGACTACATATGTAGAAGAAAGGTGTGTGGTTACCACAACACAAAGGTTATGAAGAGAGAAAAGGAAATACACTGTCATAAATATTTTGGCCACCTGATGCAAAGAACTGACTAATTAGAAAAGACCATGGATATGAGTCTGAGCAAGTTCCGGGAGTTGGCGATGGACAGGGAAGTCTGGTGTGCTGAAGTCCTTGGGGTTGCAAAGAGTCAGACACAAATATTTTTATATGTAGAATGTTTTGCCTAGAGAAGGGCATGGCAACCCACTCCAGTATTACTGCCTGGAGAATCCCATGGACAGAGAAGCCTGGTAAGCTCCATAGGTCCCAAATAGTTGGACATGACTGAAGACATAGAACACATGCAAGGTTAAACTGAGGTAAGTTAAAGTTGTAATAGTATACAAAATGTATACAAAAGTATACAACTTTAACTTATCTCAGTTTAACCTTAAGTAATAGTATCTACTTCTGCTTCATTGACTGTACTAAAGCCTTTGACTCTGTGGATCACAACATACTATGGAAAATTCTTAAAGAGATAATATCAGACCACGTTACCTGCCTCCTGAGAAACCTGTATTCAGGTCAAGAAGTAGCAGAATCAGACATGGAACAATGGACTGGTTCCAAACTGGGCAAGGAGTATGTCAAGGCTGGATATTGTCATCCTGCTTATTCAACTTATATGCTGAGTAGATCATGGCATCTGGGCCCATCACTTCAAGGCAAATAGATGGGGAAAAAATGGAAACAGTGAGAGACTTTATTTTCTTGGGCTCCAAAATCACTGCAGATGGAGACTGCAGCCATGAAATTAAAAGACACTTGCTCCTTGGAAGAAAAGCTATGACAAACCTAGACAACATATTAAAAAGCAAAGATATTACTTTTCTGACAAAAGTCCATCTAGTCAAACTATGGTTTTTCCTGTAGTTATCTACAGATGTGAGAATTGGACCATAAAGAAGACTGAGCAACAAAGAATTGATGCTTTCAAATTTTGGTGCTGGAGAAGACTCTTGGGAGTCCCTTGGTCAGCAAGGAGATCAAATCAGTCAGTTCTAAAGAAATCAGTCCTGAATAAACATTGGAAGGAATGATGCTGAAGCTGAAGATCCAATACTTTGGCCACCTGATATGAAAAGCCAACTCATTGAAAAAGATCCTGATGCTGGGAGAGACTGAGGGCAGAACAGGGCTACAGAGGATGAGATGGCTGGATGGCCATCTACTAAATGGGCATGGGTTTGAGCATACTTTGGGAGATAGTGAAGGACAGGGAAGCCTGGTATGCTCAGTCCATGGGGTTACAAAGAGTCCATGGGGTCACAAAGAGTCCAATACAATCTGAGTAATTGAACAACAACAACTCTACACCCTAAAACAACCACTAAACTTTTACAAAGGTACTAGGTAATAAGCCAACAAAGGTGGCAAAATCGAATCCTAAAAATATTCAATGACAAATTAATCAGAAAGAAAGGAATAAGGGAACAGAGAACTTACAGGATAGATTGAAAGCTAGTGGAATTAAACCCAATAATATCAATATCTAATTAATTATATCATTAAAGGTAAATGACCTAAGTGTTCCAACTAAAAGGCAGAGATTGTCAGATTGGATAAAAAAGTAAGAAATGACTACACACTGCCTGTAAGAAGTCACTTCAAGTCAAGAAACAATTAGATCACATGTAAAAATACAGAAAATATGTCATGTTAACTGTATTCACATGATAACTGAGTAGCTCTATTAATATCAAAGTAAATTTCAGATCAAAGAATATTACCAGGAATAAAAATCATTTCATAACATTTAAGGAGTCAGTTCAACAAACAGACAAAATGACCCTAAGCATTCATGTATTCAATAATAAGACTTCAAAATGTATGTAGGAAAATGGATAGACTTTTCAACAACTACTTCTGGAACAATAGAAGAAAATAACAGCAAGAAAAATACTGCAAGAAAATAAACTTAAATCCAGACATCACTCAAGGGTGATGCACTCAAGGGTAATAATACACCTAGACATAAAATTTAAAAGTTTAAAGGGTGATAATACACCTAGACATAAAATTTAAAAGTTTAAAATGTCTGTTATGAAAACATAGGATAAAATTTGGTGATCTTGCAGTTAGACAAAGAATTCTTAGATTTGATATCAAAAGCACAAATCCATAAAACACAATTGCTAATTTGAAGTTCATCAAAGTTAGTAGCTTCTGCTCTTTGAATGAAAATTTAAGGGAATAAAAACTGAAGCCACAGACTGGGTAAACATTTACAAATCATGTATATGATAAAGCACTTGCATATCAAGGATATATAAAGAACTCTCAAAATATAATAAGAAAATAAACAATTTAATAAAACTTGTAAAATACATGGATGACAAGTAAGTACATGACAAGATGCTTAATATCATTTGTTATTTAGAGAAATTAAAATTAAAACCACAATGAAATATCAGTATACCTATTTCAAAAGCCCAAATTAAACAAATAAATAACTGAACAGATCAGTAAGGATGAAGGAGAGGGACTCTTACACAGTAATAGTGTGAGTGTAAAACTGTGCAAATGCTTTGGAAAACACTTTGTTAGTTTATGTACTTTTTGATTAACTACATGCTTGCTACATATTACTGATTCCACTTTTAGTGGAAATTAAAGCATGTAAGCATATGGCCATTCAGAGATTATACATAAATGTGCAGGGAAGTTTTATTTGTTAACAACCAAGAACTGTAAGTCCATTGACAGATGAATATGCTATTGATAAACACAGTGTGGTATATGTATATAATGGAATGTGTTCAGTTGCTTCAGCTGCATCTGACTCTGCAACCTTATGAATGGTAGCCCTTCAGGCTCCTGGGACCATGGGATTCTCCAGGCAAGAATATTGGACCAGGTTGCCATGTCCTCCTCCAAGGGATCTTTCCAACATAGGGATCAAATCCATATTTCCTGTGTCTTCTGCATTGAAGGCACATTCTCTACCTGCTGAACCATCCAGAAAATCCATGTAATAGAAGAGTAACTGTCATTAAGATTAGAAGTATTGATACATGCAGCAATATAGCTGAATCTCAAAACAATTATGCTGATTGATCAACAAAGTAAAAAAAAAAAAAGCATACATACTGTATGATTCCATTTATATGAAAAGGTAAGCTCATATATAGTGACTAAAGATGGATCAGTAGTTGCCAGAGGATGGGGTGGGATTGAGCAGGAGGAAGAGAACAGAAAGGGAATAAGAAAAGAGTATGTCAAAAACAGGAACTTTTAATATCTGCTTTCTGAACCAAGTAATAATAAATTGTAGTAATAGTAATTCAGAGAAGGCAATGGCACCCCACTCCAGTGCTCTTGCCTGGAGAATCCCATTGATGGAAGAGCCTGGTAGGCTGCAGTCCATGGGGTCGAAAAGAGTCGGACAGGACTGAACGACTTCACTTTCACTTTCACTTTTCCCTTTCATGCACTGGAGAAGGAAATGGCAACCCACTCCAGTGTTCTTGCCTGGAGAATCCCAGGGACGGGGGAGCCTGGTGGGCTGCAGTCAATGGGGTCGCAGAGTCGGACACGACTGAAGCGACTTAGCAGCAGCAGCAGTAATAGTAATTATATAGAATAATTGTCATATTTGCATGTAGCTATACCTAATCCTGATCCTGCACTAACTGGCCATCTTAAGTCAATTATGACTTTGTGAATGAGGGAGGCATTGTGAAATTAGAAGACTGACTAATAAATAATGTAGAAGCCTTTTGGTAAAAGAAACAATAGCACTTTTTTTTTTTTTTATTGCCTTTAACTATTGTGAAATCTCCTTTCTTTTTTTTTTTTTTTAGCTCTGTTTGGAAATTAAATGTTTAAAATGCTATTTAAAACCATGTAAGTGCACTAATAGAAACTATTTTGCTAAAGAAATGATGAGTATTTTTGCTATTTCCTCTAACTATTGAGATAGTGTTTCTATACCTTTAAAATTAGCTGTGATAGAGAATTAAATTGTTTTCAATTCCATTTTTTAAACAAAATATATTACTTCTATAAAAGCAGCCTTTAAAATATTGCCAACCTATTTTAAAGTCTAACTGCCAAAAAGAAATAAACTTTTTATTCATTAAAAGAAGCTATTTAATTAATCATATATTTCCTAATTTACTCTTCAGAAAGCAATTAATACTATCAAGTTGTAGTCAGTACAGTTAACTGCTAAAAAACATTATCAACTTTTCAAAGAAGACTTTACAACCATACACATTGCAGTTCAATTTGTATCACTGGGTTTAAACCACAGATAATTGATACTCCATGTTGTCACCAAGGGCTTCCCCAGTGGCTCAGAGCTAAAGAATCTGCTTGCAATGCAAGAGAGAAAGGAGACGCAGGTTGGATCCCTAGGTGGGGAAGAACCCCCTGGAAAAGGGCACAGGCAACTCACTCCAGTATTATTGCCTAGAGAATCTTATGGACAGAGGAGCCTGGCGGGCTAGAGTCCATGGGGGCGCATAGAGTTGGACATGACCAAAGCAACTGAACACACACACGCAAGTTGTCAGCAAGCCTATTTTACAGCAGCTGACAATAACATTTCCTCAATGAACTTTAGTTTACTCAGATTGCCCAACTTCTGTGTCAGTTGCTTTTGCTACTGTTCAGTCAATAGTGTCCGACTCTTTGCAACTCCATGAACTGAAACTTGCCAGGCTCCTCTGTCCGTGGGATTTCTGAGGCAAGAATACTGGAGTGGATTGCCATTTCCTTCTCCAGAGGATTTCCTGGACCAGGGATCCAATCTGCTGCCCCTGCATTGGCATGCAGATTCTTTACCACTGAGCCACCAGGGAAGTCCCCTGCGTCAGTGGGAGTTGCTAAAATTATATCATTATGCTTTGAACCTAATTTCAGTTTTCTAAACATCTACATAGTTTTAAGATGTTTGGAATATATCTCATATTTTCTTCTGGGGTCATCTCTTTCATGTTCCTCTCCATCCTTGTCAATATCTGCACTGAGCCAATTGCTTAGGAACTTCCATTACATTTAAAATGTGAAAACACAATTGATAGAGGGAGGGAAGCCAGGGAAAGTCTGCTCTGACTGACCTATGGCTGTGGTCAAAAGCAGTTACCACGGAGCATAGCTTTCTATATTCTGATAAAATTCTGAAAAAATATGGCATGACCTCCTTCTTCCTGGGACTAAACAAGCTTTCAATAAATTAAGAGATTAGGGGGGGAAATGGTGTTAAATATGGACAAAAATTAAAAATTGTTATCAGCTAATCAGAAAACAGAGTGTATATACATATATACACAGTTCTGTCTCCATAAAAGTAATATTTAATATAAAATTTGCAAATAAATTGCAATTATGCATATTAAGCTTGAATTTTATGTTCATATTTATGTATAAATACAGATACTATAAATAGAAGAGATTCTATAAATAGAATAGGTACTTTGGAAAAAGCACTTTCATTTCACATTTAATACTGTAGTTTAGGGGAAATGAGTGAAGTTAGTATCAGAAAAGAATAATAAACTTTTTTTCTACCCTTTTAAATAATTCTGGCTGGTCAAATAATTAAGTTGACCTGAGACACAGTAAGAGGAGAAATTCAAACCAAATAGCATGTATACATGGGAGAGACCCAAGAAAACTGAGTCACTCACCAAAATGGCTGAAGCTCTCAGCTTCAATACCATTGTCAGCTAACTGCAAAAGAGGAGGTTGCGGGTGGTGCTTGGGGACTTCAAAGGGAAGGAAGACAATTTACATAGAGATGGAAAAGCAAACCTTTGTTGAATAAATGTTTGCTGGGCCCTGAGAGACAATGAGACACAGACCAGACTATGATCTCTAGGGCTCTTCCCCCACCACAGACAGCTCATATTCTTTGCAAATATCCGTGGCAATAGCTCTATTCCAGGAAAAGGCCCTCTATTTGAACTTTTCTTAGGCAGTTAAGGAGAAGGTGAACATTTTTTTCCTGAATCTTTAGGACCTTTACTGCTTTCAGCTCAAAACAATCCACATGCCAAAAAGACATTTTGGAGTTACACGTTTTCCTCCCTTACACTAGTCTCTTTCTGAACCTCGTGTACATGAGAGAGGGAAAATGTTTAATTATGTTTGGATGAAACTGAAATGTAACTTGAATGCGCATACAATGGATTTGCCAACTAAGAGCTGGGATTCATTATTAACACCAGGCTTGGGAGAACCTATTTGACAACATGACATCTTTTAATCTCTGAACAGTTGGCCTGTTATGGGTTCAGTCCCAAAGAACCAACTAGGAGTATGCACATATTCCAAAGAACCAACTAGGAGTATGCACATATTCCTTATAGGAAGCTAAGGTTTCTCTGTCCTAAGCCATATTGTTTGAGCTGACAGGCTCCTTTCTCTTTAATGAATGTAAATGTTTTTTTCTTGATGTGACAATGCTCTCTGGGGGTTAGCAATTCAGAAATAAAACCTTTTGACTTTAAAAGTAGTTCAGCAAGAGTCTTGGGACTAGGGAGAGCACAAGAGGCAAAGTGGAACTGTTCAAGTAAAAGCTTAGTTGCCCTTCAGAGAGAAGCCCTAGCTGCTCCAATATTGGTGAGACTTATCACTACATCATCAGTCTAGTGTCCCTGAGAGAGCTCTTGTAAAACTCTGAACAAGTACTATTGTTGGCAGCTCTTCTAATATTAGGCTTTGCTGACTCTTAAAATGCATGTATGGCAATTACATTTCTTCAAGAACCTACTGACCTCTGTACTTAATACTCACAACTTATTTCAGAGAAAATTCAATTGAAAATAAGAAAGTAGGCTACTCTCACCTTGCGAGATGGTCTCTGAGGACAGAAAAATGGGAGGAGCCCCAAGGCTTTGACCATTCTGGAAAATGTAATGGACCATGAACGTCTTTCTCAAACTTACAAAGACCCTTGTTAATATTTTCACATTATACAAAGGCTTTTTTTCCCCTTAAAAATCCCAGGAGTTTCTCCACAGTAGCATTTCACTAATCATATAGAAAGCATGAGCTTATATATGTACATGAAATTCATATATTAAGTCTGAAGTAAATTTTCACTGAGGCACTTAGGAAAGACAAGCAGTTTGTGGAGAATTCCCTAAACACTATGATTTAGAGCAAATATGACTCAAATCTGAATGCTTTGGAGAGTAACAAAGTTAAGAATACTTTTTTCTTCCATGGTTTCCCAAATGCAAAATGAAAATGCAATTCTCAGCATAGATCCCTTAACTTTATATGTATTTAGTAGCACAAAATAAAAGGAAGGAAATATATCACTGTTGCATGAAAACAATTGAAAAAAGAAAGACTCAAGCCCTAGCTAAAAAGAAAGAAATGTATACTTTTTACTGAGGTAGGGCTGTGCAAATTTAATGTTTCCAAATATTCTAATAAAATTCCCTCTAATTTCTATACTTCTGTTAATATAATTTCAAAGACCCATTTAATAAATAAGCAATACTAGTGAAAAGAATACATTAAAAAAGAAAATTTGAAGGAGATGAAATTTAAAATTTAACCAACTATATACATATTTACTCCCATCTTTTAAGGAAATGGATTTTAGCTGAAGTAAATGGCAACCCAATTCAGTATTCTTGCCTAGAGAATTCCTTCGACAGAGAAGCCTGGTAGGCTACAGTCCATGGGGTCACAAAGAGTCAGACACAACTGAACAACAGTTGCATTTCAGGTTCAGTATGAGATATTTACTCTGATATAGCCATCTATAGAAATATAGAATCACTGTACTGTACACCTAAAATTGTTAAAATATAATATGTCAGTGATACTTCAGTCTAAAAAGAATTGAATGAATACCTAAAATACTGGCTGTCTAAAGTGCTTACTAGGATTTTATTTAGAGAAAGTTAGTAATAGGATGATAACCTTTAAAATGCATCAATATATATGCACTCAGTTCAGTTCAGTTCAGTTCAGTCGCTCAGTTGTGTCTGACTCTTTGTGACGCCATGAATCACAGCACACCAGGCCTCCCTGTCCATCACCAACTTCCGGAGTTCACTCAGACTCATGTCCATCGAGTCAGTGATGCCATCCAGCCATCTCATCCTCTATCGTCCCCTTCTCCTCCTGCCCCCAATCCCTCCCAGCATCAGAGTCTTTTCCAATGAGTCAACTCTTCGCATGAGGTGGCCAAAGTACTGGAGTTTCAGCTTGAGCATCATTCCTTCCAAAGAAATCCCAGGGCTGATCTTCTTCAGAATGGACTCGTTGGATCTCCTTGCAGTCCAAGGGACTCTCAAGAGTCTTCTCCAACACCACAGTTCAAAAGCATCAATTCATCGGCACTCAGCCTTCTTCACAGTCCAACTCTCACATCCATACATGATGACTAGAAAAACCATAGCCTTGACTAGATGGACCTTTGTTGACAAAGTAATGTCTCTGCTTTTGAATATGCTATCTAGGTTGGTCATAACTTTCCTTCCAAGGAGTAAGCGTCTTTTAATTTTATGGCTGTAGTCATCATCTGCAGTGGTTTTGGAGCCCCCAAAAATAAAGTCTGACACTGTTTACACTGTTTCCTCATCTATTTCCCATGAAGTGATGAGACCTGATGCCATGATCTTCATTTTCTGAATGTTGAGCTTTAAGCCAACTTTTTCACTCTCCTCTTTCACTTTCATCAAGAGACTTTTTAGTTCCTCTTCACTTTCTGCCATAAAGGTGGTGTCATCTGCATATCTGAGGTTATTGATATTTCTCCCGGCAATCTTGATTCCAGCTTATGTTCTTCCAGTCCAGTGTTTCTTGTGATGTACTCTGCATATAAGTTAAACAAGCAGGGTGACAATATACAGCCTTGACGTACTCCTTTTCCTATTTGGAACCAGTCGGTTCCATTTCCATTTCTAAGGGTTGCTTTCTGACCTGCATACAAATTTCTCAAGAGGCAGGTCAGGTAGTCTGGTATTCCCATCTCTTTCAGAATTTTCCACAGTTCATTGTGATCCACACAGTCAAAGGCTTTGGCATAGTCAATAAAGCAGAAATAGATGTTTTTTTGGAACTCTTGCTTTTTCGATGATCCAGCGGATGTTGGCAATTTGATCTCTGGTTCCTCTGCCTTTTCTAAAACCAGCTTGAATATCAGGAAGTTCATGGTTCACATATTGCTGAAGCCTGGCTTGGAGAATGTTGAGCATTACTTTACTAGCATGGGAGATGAGTGCAATTGTGCAGTAGTTTGAACACTCTTTGGCATTGCCTTTCTTTGGGATTGGAATGAAAACTGACTTTTTTTAGTCCTATGGCCACTGGTGAGTTTTCCAAATTTGCTGGCATATTGAGTGCAGCACTTTCACAGCATCATCTTTCAGGATTTGAAATAGCTCAACTGGAATTCCATCACCTCCACTTGCTTTGTTCGGAGTGATGCTTTCTAAGGCCCACTTGACTTCACATTCCAGGATGTCTGGCCCTAGGTCAGTGTTCACACCATCGTGATTATCTGGGTTGTGAACATCTTTTCTGTACAGTTCTTCTGTGTATTCTTGCCACCTCTTCTTAATATCTTCTGCTTCTTTTAAGTCCATACCATTTCTGTCCTTTATCGAGCCCATCTTTGCATGAAATATTCCTTTGGTATCTCTAATTTTCTTGAAGAGATCTCTAGTCTTTCCCATTCTGTTGTTTGCATTGATCTCTATTTCTTTGCATTGATCATAGAGGAAGGCTTTCTTATCTCTTCTTGCTATTCTTTGGAACTCTGCATTCAGATGCTTATATCTTTCCTTTCCTCCTTTGCTTTTCACTTCTCTTCTTTTCACAGCTATTTGTAAGTCCTCCCCAGACAGCCATTTTGCTTTCTTGCATTTCTTTTCCATGGGGATGGTCTTGATCCCTGTCTCCTGTACAATGTCACAAACCACATTCCATAGTTCATCAGGCACTCTATCAGATCTAGGCCCTTAAATCTATTTCTCACTTCCACTGTATAATCATAAGGGATTTGATTTAGGTCATACCTGAATGGTCTAGTGGTTTTCCCTACTTTCTTCAATTTAAGTCTGAATTTGGCAATAAGGAGTTCATGATCTGAGCCACAGTCAGCTTCTGGTCTTGTTTTTGTTGACTGTACAGAGCTTCTCCATCTTTGGCTGCAAAGAATATAATCAATCTGATTTCGGTGTTGACCATCTGGTGATGTCCATGTGTAGAGTCTTCTCTTGTGTTGTTGGAAGAGGGTGTTTGCTATGACCAGTGCATTTTCTTGGCAAAACTCTTTTGAGTTTTTGCCCTGATTCATTCCATATTCCAAGGCCAAATTTGCCTGTTACTCCAGGTGTTTCTTGACTTCCTATTTTGTATTCCAGTCCCCTATAATGAACGTGTAAAGTATTAATAGATAGCTAGTGGGAAGTTGCTATAGGACACAGGGAGCCCACTTTGGCACTCTGTGATGAATAATAGGGGTGAGATGGGAGGAGAGGGAGGTTCTAGAAGGAGAGGATATAGAGGTTCTAGTTAGAGAGGAGATATATATATATGTGTGTGTATATATATATATATATTCTTAGGGCTGAATAAAATCATTATACGTGAGAAACCAACTCTACTTTATGAAGCAATTATCTTCCAATTAAAAATTTGAAAATATAATAAGACAAAAACAATTCTAAATTTGTTTTAGAAACAATTAATACAGAATGTTATTTTATGTGCACACAGGGTGTGATGTGATAATAATATGAAGTAATAAACAATATACACAGTTTCTCTAACTACGTTTCTTTAATCTGGTGAGTATTTCTCCTTTCTGGGTCACTTGGCATGAAGGCTCATCCAGAAGTCAAGAATCAGAAAAGAATAAAAAAAAAGTATCAAATATTAGGTTATAGTTTAAGAAATAATTTCCCAACTATAGAGTAAATATATTAACTAAAAGAACTGTGAAGCAATTTGCCTTGATTTCCTTCCTTTCAACTAAGGAAGAACATATTTCTCTGGGTTACTGGGGAAAGAAAAATCAAAAGTAGAGAAATGACAGACTTCACAACATCTGAATTTTAGAAGACGGGCATGAAGTTTCTCTTCCCCGGTGAATTAGCTTCCCTGGGACTAGTGACAGAAATGGCAACCACAGTACACCTACACCTCAATCCCATGTGGATACATGGAAGATGGAGTCTTTTACTAGAATCATTTCAGGCACCCCAATTCCATTCAGCAGAACAAAGAATGATACAGTGATGGCATCAGAGACAAAGATGGAAAACTCAACACCATTATTATTATTTTTTTTTTTTCCTGCAGCCCCAGATTGACAAAAAGTGGTCCATTGGAGAAAAGAATGGCAAACCATTTCAGCACTCTTGCCCTGAGAATCTCATTAATGGTATGAAGAGGCAAAAAGATATGACACTGAAAAGTGAACTCCCCAGGTCTGTAGGTGCCCAATATGCGACTGAAGACTGGAAAAATAGCTCCAAAAGGAATGAAGTTGTTGGTCTTTAGTTGCTCAGTTGTATCCAACACTTTGCAACTCCATGGACTGTAGCACACCAGGCTTCTCTGTTCTTCACCATCTCCTGGAGCTTGCTCAAACTCATGTCCTTTGAGTCAGTGATGCCATCCAATCATCTCATCCTCTGTTGTTCCCTTCTCCTCCTGCCTTCAATTTTTCCTAGTATCAGGGTCTTTTCTAATGAGTCGGCTATTCATATCAGGTGGCCAAGTATTGGAGCTTCAGCTTCAGCATCCGTCCTTACAATGAATATTCAGGATTGATTTCCTTTAGAATTGACTAGTTTGATCTCCTTGAATGGTTTGGCCTCAGACCAAACTATAGGGAAGGAACATAGCTCCACTCATCTGCAGAAAATTGGATTAAAAATTTACTGAGCATGGCCTTGCCCACCAGAGCAAAACCCAGTTTTCCCCACAGCCAGTCCCTCCCATCAGAAAGCTTTCACATGCCTCTTTTCCTCATCCATCAAAGGGCAGGCAGAATGAAAACCACAGTCACAGAAAACTGTCGGAACCATGTTATACTGCTTTCTCAGAAATGTCTCCTGGAATTTAATCTTACTCATTCTCTCTCCCTTGCTTGCTCTTTCCTCACCCTTAAGTTAAACATTCTGGCTGACAAGTCAGCATTAGCCAGATGCTGTTCTGCATGCAGAACAACCCCCTTATCTACAAAGACCTTTCTTTACAACTCTCATGCGATTACCTCCAGACCTCCAGGAGGAAGCTCCCTTAATCCCAAGAGTTCTGGCCTTTGTTTTGCTTTACTGCTCTTAGTTAAAGATTACAAGATAAGTTACCAATAAATATCTGCTCAATGTTTTCTTGGGGAGTTGCTCTTCTGCAAGCTCTCCCTGTACTGTGTCTCTCATAATCCTGTGTGTTTGTGAGAATTATTCAGTGTGAAACCACTACAACTAGCCAACCGATCACATGGATCACAGCCTTGTCTAACTCAATAAAACTATGAGCCATGCTCCATAGGGCCACCTAAGACAGATGGGTCATGGTGGAAAGTTCTGACAAAACGTGGACCACTGGAGATGGGAATGGCAAGCCACTTCAGCATTCTTGTCTTGAGAACCCCACAAACAGTTTGAAGAAATGAAGATGCTGACCCAAAATGGAAAAAAAATAAAACACCCAGTTGTGGATGTGTTCAGTGGTGAAAGTAAGCCCAATGCTGTAAAGAATAATATTGCATAGGAATCTGGACTGTTCATGAAGCATGGTAAATTTGAAGTGATCAAACAGGAAATGGCAAGAGTGAACATTGACATTTTGATGTTCATGAATCAAGGTAAACTGGAAGTGGTCAAACAGGAGATGGCAAGAGTGAACATCAACATTTTAGAAATCAATGAAGTAAAATGGATGGGAATGGGAGAATTTAATTCAGATGACCATTATGTCTACTACTGTGGGCAAGAAATGGAGCAGCCCTCACAGTCAACAAAAGAGTCTGAAATACAGTACTTGGGTACAGTCTCAAAAATCACAGAATGATCTTGGTTCATTTCCAAGGCAAACCATTCAATATTACTGCAATCCAAGTCAATGCCCCAACCACTAATGCCAAAGAAGCTTAAGTTGAATGGTTCTACGAATACCTACAAAACCTTCAAGAACTAACAACAACAACAAAAAGATGTTCTATTCATTATGTGTGCTTAGTCACTGAGTCATGTCCTACTCTTTGTGACCCTATGGACTGTAGCCTGCTGGGCTCCTCTATCCATGGGATTCTCCAGTGGGTTGCCATGCCCTCCTCTAGGGGATCTTCCCAACATAGGGATAAATACCAGGTGTCCCACATTGCAGGCAGACTCTTTACTATCTAAGCCACCAGGGAAACCCCAAAATACTAGAGTGAGTAGCCTATCCCTTCTCCAGGGGATCACTGTAACCCAGGAACTGAACCAGAGTCTGGGTCTCCTGCATTGCAGGTAGGTTCTTTACCAGCTGGGTTACCAGGGAAGCCCTAATCATCATAGGGGACTGGAATACAAAAGTAGGAAGTCAAGAGATACCTGGAGTAACAGGCAAGTTTGGCCTTGGAGTACACAATGAAGCAGGACAAAGGCTAACGGAGTTTTGCCAAGAGAATGCACTGGTCATAGCAAATGCCCTCTACCAACAACACAAGAGATGACTTTACACATGGACATCACCAGATGCTCAATACCAAAATCAGATCAATTATATTCTTTGAAGCCAAAGTTAGAGAAACTCTACAGTCAGCAAAAACAAGACTAGGAGCCTACTATGTCTCAGATCATGAAATCCTTATTGCAAAATTCAGATTTAAATTGAAAAGAGTAGAGAAAATGACTAGGCAATCCAGGTATGACCTACATTAAATCTCTTATGATTATACTGCTGCTGCTGCTGCTAAGTCACTTCAGTCGTGTCCGACTCTGTGCAACCCCATAGACTGCAGCCCACCAGGCTCCCCCGTCCCTGGGATTCTCCAGGCAAGAACACTGGAGTGGGTTGCCATTTCCTTCTCCAATTCATGAAAGTGAAAAGTGAAAGTGAAGTCGCTCAGTCATGTCCAACTCCCAGCGACCCCATGGACTGCAGCCTACCAGGCTCCTCTGTCCGTGGGATTTTCCAGGCAAGAGTACTGGAGTGGGGTGCCATTGCCTTCTCCATATGATTGTACAGTGGAAGTTAAAAATAGATACAAGAGATTAGTTCTGATAGAAAGAGTGTCTGAAGAACTATGGATGGAGCTTGGTAACACTGTACAGAAGGCGGTGATCAAAACCATCCCCAAGAAAAAGAAATGCAAAATGGCAAAATGATTGTCTGAGCAGGCATTAAAAAGGGCTGAGAAAAGAAGAGAAGGAAAAGGCAAAGGAAAAGAGGAAAAATATACTCATCTGAATGCAAAGAATAGAAAGGAGATAAGAAAGCCTTTTTAATTGAACAATTCAAACATAGAGGAAACAATAGAATGAGAAAGACTGAGATCACTTCAAGAAAATCAGAGATACCAAGGGAAAATTTCATGCAAAGATGGGCACAATAAAGGACAGAAACTATATGAACTTAACAGAAGCAGAAGATATTAATAAGAGGTGGCAAGAATACACAGAACTATACAAAAAAGATCCTAATGACTTGGATAATCACAATGCTGTGATCACTTAGAGCCAGACATCTTGGAGTGTGACGTCAAGTGGGCCTTAGGAAACACCATTATGAAAGTGGTGATGGAATTCAGGCTGAGATGTTTCAAAGCCTAAAAGATGATGCTATTAAAGTGCTTCACTCAATATGGCAGCAAATTTGGAAAACTCAGCAGGAGTCACAGGAATGTAAAATGTCAGTTTTTAATTCCAGTCCCTAAGAAGGGCAATACTAAAAATGTTCAAACTACTGCACAATTGCACTCCTTTCATATGATAGCAAGATTATGCTCAAAATCCTTCAAGTTAGGGTTCAACAGTATGTGAACTGAGAACTACAAGCTGGATTTAGAAAAGGCAGAAGAACCAGATCAAATTGCCAACATCTGCTGGATCATAGAAAAAGCAAGAGAATTCCAGAAAAACATCTACTTTTGCTTCAATGACTATGCTAAAGACTTTGATTGTGTGGATCACAACAAACTGTGGAAAATTCTTAAACAGATGGGAATACCAGGCCACCTTACCTGCCCCCTGTGAAACCTGTAGCAGGTCAAGAAACAACAATTAGAACCGGACATGGAACAAAGGACTGATTCAAAATTGGGAAAGAAGTATGTCAAAGCTGTATATTGTTACCCTGCTTATTTAACTTATATGGAGAGTACACCATGTGAAATTCCATGCTGAATGAAGCACAAGCTGGAATCAAGATTGCAGGGAGAAATATCAATAACTTCAGATATGCAGATGACACCACCCTAGTGGCAGAAAGCAAAGAGGAACTAAAGAGCTTCTTGTGAAGGTGAAAAAGGACTGTAAAAGAACTGGTTTAAAAGTCAATGCTCAATAAGAGAAGATCATGGCATCACTTCTTGGCAAATAGATGGGGAAACAATGGAAACAGTCACAGATTTTATTTTCTTGGGCTCCAAAATCACTGAGGATGGTGACTGCAGTCGTGAAGTTAAAAAATGCTTTTCTCCTTTAAGAAAAACCATGACAAAGCTAGACAATGTTTTAAAAAAGCAGAGACATCACTTTGTCAACACAGATTCCTATTGTCAAATCTATGTTTTTTCCAGTAGTCATGTATGGATGTAAGAATTAACTATACTGAAAGCTGAGCACCAAACAATTTATGCTTTCAAACTGTGATGCTGGAAAGACTCTTGAGAGTCCCTTACACTCTGAGGAGACCAAACCTGTCAGTCCTAAAGGAAATCAACTCTGAATATTCATTGAAAGGACTGATGCTGAAGCTGAAACTCTAATACTTAGGCCACCTGATGTGAAGAGCCAACTCATTGGAAAAGACTCTGATGTGAGGAAAGATTGAAGGCAGGAGGAGAAGGGGACAACAGAGGATGAGATGGTTGGAAGGCATCACCAACTCAATGAATATGAGTTGAGCAAACTCTGGGAGATGGTAAAAGACAGGGAAATCTGATGTGCTATATTTCATGGGGGTCCCAAATAGTCAGACATGACTGACCAATTGAACAACAATCAGATTGGCAAAGGGATTAGAACTAACATAATATACTCCAAGGATGTAAATGCATAAAGCAACAGAGAATTAGAAAAATGAATCAATAGAAGATGGTGGAGGAGTAGGATGGGGAGACCACTTTCTCCCCCACAAATTCATCAAAAGATCATTTGAATGCTGAGCAACTTCCATAAAACAACTTCTGAACGCTGGCAGAGGACACCCGGGACCCAGAAAGGCAGCCCATCGTCTTCAAAAGCAGGTAGGACAAAATATAAAAGACAAAAAGAGAGACAAATGAGTTAGGGACGGAGACCCATCCAGGGGAGAGAGTCATGAAGGAGGAGAAGTATCCAAACAGCAGGAAACCCTCTCACCCACGGGTCTATGGGGAGTTTTGGAATCTCAGAGCACAACGTAATTGGGAGGAAACACACACACACACACACACACAGAATACGCGTCTAACCACAACTCCCAGCAGGGAAGTAGCCCAGACGCTGGTGTCCACCACCAGCGAGCAGGGCCTGGACAGGGAGATAAGGACTGGATCTGAATGCCCTGAGGACAATCTGAAGGAGCTAACATGAGATAGCAACCCCAACTGTGGGATAGCCAGAGAGAGAGAGGGTACAAAATGAAAAAGAGAGAACTTTCCCACAAAAAAACTCTAACCTAAGGCACAGTCTCTCCTGCTCACAGAACAAAGGATTGAGAGAATACCAATGGAGAGCTAGCTGCCTGCAGACAGGACCCTCCCCCTGCCAGAGGCAGAGAGGCAGGTGGGTGCAGCCAGAGCTGGAAGGGGAGGGGGGAGGGGCAATCTCGGCCCCAGAGACGTCATCCTCCACCAAACTGTGAGCAGGCTCGCAGCTGCTAACCAAGTCTTCCTGCGACCATGGACGGATGACATCTCCCAGGAGGGTCATAGCCAGAGAAAAGCTCCCCAGAGGAGACACAGGGCACACCTGAGATGGTGCTCTTGCAGCACATCCAGGAAACCAAGCAGCTGGGACTGGGGAGGTGATTAAGATGGGACAGTGCACTCGCCAAGCACCTGGTTGCCTGAGTTGCTTGGACTTGGGAGGGCACAAAAGGCATGCCCAACTGAGTCTCTTCCTTTGTGGAGTACCCAAAACCTGAACCTGAGCAGCTTAGACCTGGGAAGTGTGTAAAACCCAGGGCCTGATTTGGACAGGTCCCTTGCGAAGCAACCTGGAGCCTGAGTGCTGGGAAAGCACACAGCACCGGGAGCCGGGGCAGATCCAGTGTGGTCCATACACTGTGAACACTCCCCACACACACCAGTGGTATTTGTTTGAAGTGTTCCTCCGTTCCTACAGCAGAACTGAACAAGTGAGCCTAAATACATGACCACCTTCATCCGCTTTTGTCAGGGCAGAAATTAGATACTGAAAAGACTTGGAAACAGAGGAAGCCAAAATAAACAAAGAGGGACCCGCTCTGGAAATGACAGGTGCAATGTATTAAAACCCTGTCGTTAGCATTGACTAAGCATTGGAATGGGCCTATAGACTTTGAGAAGAAGTATAAGCTGGAACAAGGAAATATATGAAACTGAACTGACCCCACACTGCCCTCAACAGCTCCAGAGAAATTCCTAGATATATTTTTACTATTAACATTTTAATTTTCTTTATTTTTAAGTTCTTTATTACTCCATTACTTTTCATTTTTATAACCTGCTGCTGCTGCTACTGCTGCTAAGTCACTTCAGTCGTGTCTGACTCTGTGCGACCCCATAGACGGCAGCCCACCAGGCTCCCCTGTCCCTAGGATTCTCCAGGCAAGAACACTGGAGTGGGTTGCCATTTCCTTCTCCAATGCATGAAAGTGAAAAGTGAAAGTGAAGTTGCTCAGTCTTGTCCGACTCCTAGCAACCCCATGGACTGCAACCCACCAGGCCCCTCTATCCATGGGATTTTCCAGGCAAGAGTACTGGAGTGGGTTGCCATTGCCTTCTTTGATAACCTACTATTACCTTGCAAAAAAACGCCCTATTTTTAAAGCAGATTTCATATATATATATATATATATATATATATATATATTACAATTTTTGTGATTGACTTTATTTTGTATTTTTAATATTGTATTTTTCATAGTCTAACCTCTACTTTAGATTTTTAATCTGCATTTTGGTATTTGTTATCAATTTTGTACCTCTAAGAATCTAATCTTCAGTATCCATTTTTACTTATGGGTATGATTACTGGCTTGATTGCTCTCTCCCCTTTTGACTCTCCCTTTTCTCCCCCAGGTCACCGCTATCTCCTCCCTCCTCCTTCTCTTCTCTACTTAACTCTGTGAATCTCTCTGGGTGTTCCAGGCTGTGGAGAACACTTAGGGAACTGATTACTGGCTAGACTGGTCTCTCCCCTTTTGACTCCCCCTCTTCTCCTCCTGGTCACCTCTATCTTCCTCCCCCCTCTTCTCTATGTAACTCTGTGAGCTTTTCTGGGTGTTCCAGACTATGGAGAGCACATAGGGAATTGATTATTGGCTAGATTGCTCTCCCCTTTTGATTCCCTTTCTCCTCCTGGCCACCTCTATCTCCCTCCTCCCTCTTCTCTTCTCCATGTAACTGTCAGAACCTCTCTGGGTGTCCCTCACTGTGGAGAATCTTTTCACTGTTAACCAAGATGTTTTATCATCTTTTCTCTATAGATAGAGAAGTCTTGAGGCTACTGTAAGAATAAGACTGAGGGCCAGAGGCAGGAGACTTAAATCCAAAACTTGAGAACACCAGAAAATGCCTGACTCCAGGGGATATTAATTGACAAGAGCTCACCCAAAAGCCTCCATACCTACACTGAAACCAAGCTCCATTCAAGAGCCAACAAGTTCCAGAGTAAGACATACCATACTAATTCACCAGTAATGCAGGAACACAGCCCTGAGCATTAAAATAAAGGCCCAAAGTCACACCAAAGCCACAGACACCTCAAAACTCAGTACTGGACACTTCATTGCACTCCAGAGAGAAGAGATCCAGCTCCACCCGCCAAAACACAGACACAAGCTTCTCTAACCAGGAAACCTTGATAAGCCACTAGTCCAACCCCACCCACAGGGAGCAACCTCCACAATAAAGAGGAACCACAAAGTTCCAGCCTACAGAAAGGCCACCCCAAACACAGCAATCTAAACAAAATGAAAAGACAGAGAAATATTCAGCAGGTAAAGAACGTGATAAATTCCCACCAAACCAAACAAAAGAGGAGGAGATAGAGAGTCTACCTGAAAAATAATTCAGAATAATAATAGCAAAGATGATCCAAAGTCTTGATAACAAAATGGACTTACAGATATATAGGCTGGAAACAAGGATTGAGAAGATGCAAGAAATGTTTAACAAGGATCAAAGAGAAATAACAAAGAATCAATCATTAATGAATAATGCAATCAGATCAGATCAGATCAGATCAGTCGCTCAGTCATGTCCGACTCTTTGCAACCCCATGAATCGCAGTACGCCAGGCCTCCCTGTCCATCACCAACTCCCGGAGTTCACTCAGACTCACATCTATCGAGTCAGTGATGCCATCAGCCATCTCATCCTCTGTCGTCCTCTTCTCCTCCTGCCCCCAATCCCTTCCAGCATCAGAGTCTTTTCCAATGAGTTAATTCTTCCTATGAAGTGCCCAAAGTATTGGAGTTTCAGCTTTAGCATCATTCATTCCAAAGAACACCCAGCACGGGTCTCCTTTAGAATGGACTGGTTGGACCTCCTTACAGTCCAAGGGACTCTCAAGAGTCTTCTCCAATACCACAGTTCAAAAGCATCAATTCTTTGGCACTCAGCTTTCTTCACAGTCCAACT
The DNA here is from genome assembly GCF_032452875.1 of Bos javanicus. Classification (NCBI taxonomy): domain Eukaryota; kingdom Metazoa; phylum Chordata; class Mammalia; order Artiodactyla; family Bovidae; genus Bos; species Bos javanicus. The sequence continues at coordinate 13,896,143 of NC_083875.1, read as the reverse complement.
CTCACATCCATACATGACCACTGGAAAAACTATAGCCTTAACTAGATGGACCTTTGTTGGCAAAGTTATGTCTCTGCTTTTCAATATGCTATCTAGGTTGGTCATAACTTTCCTTCCAAGGAGTAAGCGGCTTTTAATTTTATGGCTGCAGTCACCATCTGACTTTGGAGCCCAAATTTTATGGCTGCAGTCACCATTGACTTTGGAGCCCCCAAAAATTAAGTCTGACAGTGTTTCCACTGTTTCCCCATCTATTTCCCATGAAGTGATGGGACCAGATGCCATGATCTTAGTTTTCTGAATGTTGAGCTTTAAGCCAACTTTTTCACTCTCCTCTTTCATTTTCATCAAGAGGCTTTTCAGTTCCTCTTCACTTTCTGCCATAAGGGTGGTGTCATCTGCATATCTGAGGTTATTGATATTTCTCCCGGCAATCTTGATTCCAACTTGTGTTTCTTCCAGTCCAGCGTTTCTCATGATGTACTCTGCATATAAGTTAAATAAGCAGGGTGACAATATACCATCTTGATGTACTCCTTTTCCTATTTGGAACCAGTCTGTTGTTCCATTTCCAGTTCTAACTGTTGCTTCCTGACCTACATACAGATTTCTTAAGAGGCAGGTTAGGTGGTCTGATATTCCCATCTGTTTCAGAATTTTCCACAGTTTATTGTGATCCACACAGTCAAAGTCTTTGGCATAGTCAATAAAGCAGAAATAGGGACACTGTTAAACTCCCTAGCATTTGAATCATAGGAGTCCCAGAAGAAGATAAAAATAAAGGCCATGGAAAAACACTTGAGGAGATAATAGTTGAAAACTTCCCTAAAATGGGGATGGAAATAGCCACCCAAGTGCAAAAAACCCAGAGTGTCTGAAACAGGATAAACCCAAGGTGAAACACCCCAAGACACATATTAATCAAATTAATGAAGATCAAACACAAAGAGCAAATATTAAAAGCATCAAGGGAAAAGCACAAATAACACACAAGGGGATTCCCCTAAAGATAACTGCTGATCATTCAGTAGAAACTCTTCAAACCAAAAGGGAATGGCAAGACATACTTAAAGTGATGAGAGAGAAAAACCTACAATCCAGATTACTATATTCAGCAAAGATCTCATTCAGATATTAAGGAGAAATTAAAAGCTTTACAGATAAGCAAAAGCTGAGAGAAATCAGCACCACCAAACTAGCTTTTCAACAAATGTTAAAGGATATTCTCTAGACAGGAAACATAGAAAAGGTTTACAAACTTGAACCCAAAATAACAAAGTAAGTGGCAATGGGATCATACTTATCAATAATTACCTTAAATATAAATGGATTGAATGTCCCAACCTATAGACAAAGACTGGCTGAATGGATACAAAAACAAGACCCCTATATTTGCTGTCTACAAGAGACCCACCTCAAAACAAACAACACATAAAGACTGAAATTGAAGGGCTGGAAGACAATATTTCACACAAATGGAGACCAGAAGAAAGCAGGAGTAGCAAAACTCATATCAGATAAAATAGACTTCGAAATAAAGGCCATGAAAAGAGACAAAGAAAGACACTACATAATGATCAAAGGATCAATCCAAGAAGATGTAACAATTATAAATATATATGCACCCAACATAAGAGCACTACATATGTAAGGCAAATGCTAACAAGTATGAAAGGGGAAATTAACAGTAACACAAAAATAATGGGAGACTTTAATACCCCACTCACACCTGTGGACAGATCAACTAAACAGAAAATTAGCAAGGAAACACAAACTTTAAATGATACAATGGACCAGTTAGACCTAATTGATATCTATGGGACCTTGCACCCCAAGACATTGAATTTCACCTTTTTCTCAAGTACACATGGAACATTCTCCAGGATAGATCACATCCTGGGCCATAACTCTAGCCTTAGTAAATTTAAAAAAATTGAAATCATTTCAAGCATCTTTTCTGATCACAATGTGGTAAGATTAGATGTCAACAGGAGGAAAAAATCTATTAAAAAACAAACATGGAGGCTAAACAACACGCTTCTGAATAACCAAAAAATCACAGAATAAATAAAAAAAAGAAATCAAAATATGCATAGAAACAAATTGAAAACACAACAACCCCAAACCTATGGGATTCAGTAAAAGCAGTGCTAAGGGGAAGGTTCATAGCAATACAAGCTTATCTCAAGAAACAAGAGAAAAATAAAATAAAAAAAACCTAACTTTACACCTAAATCAACTAGAAAAAGAAGAAATGAAGAACCCCAGCATTAGTAGAAGGAAATAAATCATAAAAAGTAGGGCAGAAATAAATGAAAAAGAAACAAATGAGACTAATACCCAAAATCAAAAAAGGTAAAAGCTGGTTCTTTGAGAAGATAAATAAAACAGACAAATCATTAGCCAGACTCATCAAGAAAAAAAAAGGAGAAGAATCAAATCAACAAAATTAAAAATGAAAATGGAGAGATCACAACAGACAACACAGAAATACAAAGGATCTTAAAAGACTACTCAGCAACTATATGACAATAAAATGGACAACTTGGAAGAAGTGGACAAATTCTTAGAAAAGTATAACCTGCCAAAACTGAGCCAAGAAGAAATAGAAAACCTTAACAGACCCATAATAAGCATGCAAATAATAACTGTAATCAAACGTCTTCCAACAAACAAAAGCCCAGGACCAGATGGCTTCACAGAATTCTACCAAAAATCTACAGAAGAGCTAACACCTATCCTACTCAAACTCTTCCAGAAAATTGCAGAGGAAGGTAAACTGCCAAACTCATTCTATGAGGCCGCCATCAGCCTAATACAAAAACCAAACAAAGATGCCACCAAAAAAGAAAACTACAAGCCAATATCACTGATGAACATAGATACAAAAATACTTAACAAAATTCTAGGAAACATAGTCCAACAACATATTAAAAAGATCAGACATCATGACCAAGTGGGCTTTATCCTGGGGATGCAAGGATTCTTCAATATTCTCAAATCAATCAATGTGATATACCGCATTAACACATTGAAAGATAAAAACCATATGATTATCTCAATAGATGGAGAAAAAGTCTTTGACAAAATTCAACATCCATTTATGATTAAAAAAAAAAACCCTGCAGAAAACAGGCATAGAAGGAACATACCTCAACATAATAAAAGCCATATATTATAAACCCACAGCAAACATTATCCTCAATAATGAAAAACTGTAAGTCAGGAACAAGACAAGGGTGCCCACTCTCACCACTATTATTCAACATAGTTTTGGAAGTTTTAGCCACAGCAATCAGAGAAGAAAAAGAAATAAAAGGAATCCAGATTGGAATGAAGTAAAACTCTGTTTGCAGATGACATGATCCTCTACATAGAAAACCCTAAAGACACTACCAGAAAATTACTAGAGCTAATCAATGAATACTGTAAAGTTGCAGGATATAAAATGAACACACAGAAATCCCTTGCATTCCTATGCACTAACAATGAGAAAACAGAAAGAGAAATTAAGGAAACAATTCCATTCCCCATTGCAATGATAAAATACTTAGGACTAAATCTACCTAAAAAAAAAAAAAAAAAAAAACCTATATATAGAAAACTATAAAACACTGATGAAAGAAACCAAAGATGACACAAATAGATCGAAAAATATACCATGTTCTTGGATCAGAAGAATCAATATAATAAAAATGAGTATACTACCCAAAGCAATCTATAGATTATATGCAATCCCTATCAAGCTACCAAAGGTATTTTTTCAGAGAACTAGAACAAATAATTTCACAATTTGTATGGAAATACAAAAAACCTCGAGTAGCTAAAGCAATCTTGAGAAAGAAGAATGGAACTGGAGGAACCAACCTGCCTGACTTCAGACTATACTACAAACCTATAGTCATCAAAACAGCATAGTACTGGCACAAAAACAGAAATATAGATCAATGGAACAAAATAGAAATCCCATAAATAAATCCACGCACTTATGGACACCTTATCTCTGACAAAGGAGGCAAGAATATACAATGGATTAAAGACAATCTCTTTAACAAGTGGTGCTGGGAAAACTGGTCAACCACTTGTAAAAGAATGAAACTAGAACATTTTCTAACACCATACACAAAAATAAACTCAAAATGGATTAAAGATCTAAATGTAAGACCAGAAACTATAAAACTCCTAGAGGAAAACATAGGCAAAACACTCTCTGACATAGCACACAGCACGATCCTCTATGACCTACCTCCCAGAATATTGGAAATAAAAGCAAAAATAAACAAATGGGACCTAATTAAACTTAAAAACTTTTGCACAATGAAGGAAACTATAAGTATGGTGAAAAGACAGCAATCAGGATGGGAGAAAATAATTGCAAGTGAAGCAACTGACATAGAATTAATCTCAAAAATACACAAGTAGTTCATGTAGCTCAATTCCAGAAAAATAAACAACCAATCAAAAAATGGGCCAAAGAACTAAACAGACATTTCACCAAAGAAGACATACAGATGGCTAACAAACATGAAAAGATGCTCAATGTCACTCATTATCAGAGAAATGCAAATCAAAACCACAATGAGGTACCATTTCACCCTAGTCAAAATGGTTGCTATCAAAAAGTCTACAAAAAATAAATGCTGGAGAGGGTATGGAGAAAAGGGAACCCTCTTACACTGTTGGTGGGAATGCAAACTAGTACAGCCACAATGGTGAACAGTGTGGAGATTTCATAAAAGAAAAACTGGAAATAGAACTGCCATATGACCCAGCAATCCCACTGCTGGGCATACACACTGAGGAAACCAGAAGGGAAAGAGACACGTGTACCCCAATGTTCATTGCAGCACTATTTACAACAGCTAGGACATGGAAACATGCTAGATATCCGCTAGCAGATGAATGCATAAGAAAGCAGTGGCACGTATAAACAATGGAATATTCAGTTCAGTTCAGTCACTTAGTCGTGTCTGACTCTTTGCGACCCCATGAATTGCAGCACACCAGGCCTCCCTGTCTATCACCAACTCCCGGAGTTCACCCAAACTCATGTCCATTGAGTCGGTGATGCCATCCAGCCATCTAATCCTCTGTCATTCCCTTCTCCTCCTGCTCCCAATTCCTCCCAGCATCAGAGTCTTTTCCAATGAGTCAACTCTTCGCATGAGATGGCCAAAGTATTGGAGTTTCAGCTTTAGCATCAGTCCTTCCAATGAACATTCAGGACTGATCTCCTTTAGAATGGACTGGTTGGATCTCCTTGCAGTCCAAGGGACTCTCAAGAGTCTTCTCCAATACCACAGTTCAAAAGCATCAATTCTTCAGTGCTCAGCTTTCTTCACAGTCCAACTCTCACATCCATACATAACTACTGGAAAAACTATAGCCTTGACTAGATGGACCTTTGTTGGCAAAGTAATGTCTCCATTTTTCAATATGCTATCTAGGTTGGTCATAACTTTCCTTCCAAGGAGTAAGCATCTTTTAATTTCATGGCTGCAATCACCATCTGCAGTGATTTTGGAACCCCAAAAAATAAAGCCCCCCTCAATTTTTTTAAAATGGAATATTACTAAGCTATTAAAAATAATTCATTTGAATCAGTTCTAATGCAGTGGATGAAACTGGAGCCTATTATACAGAGTGAAGTAAATCAGAAAGACACATATATATATGGAATTTAGAAAGATGGTAACCATGACCCTATATGCAAGACAGTCAAAGAGATACAGATTTAAAGAACAAACTGTTGGACTCTGTGGGAGAAGGCGAGGTGGGATGATTTGAGAGAATAGCATTGAAACATGTATATTACCATATGTCAAATAGACTACCAGTCTAGGTTTGATGCATGAGACAGGGTGCTCAGGGCCAGTGCACTGGGATGACCCTGAGGGATGGGATGGGGAGGGAGGTGGGATGGGTGTCCAGGATGGGGAACATATGTACATCCATGGTAGATTCATGTCAATATATGCCAAAACCACCACAATATTGTAAAGTAATTAGCCTCCAATTAAACAAAAAAGGAAAAAAAATGAATCAACAAAGATGATACATACACACAAATACACTCACAAGTGGAATACTATTTAGCCATGCAAAAGAAGAAAATTATGGCATCTGCTTCAGCACCATGGAGGAACTTGGAGAGCATTATGTTAAATGAAATATGCCAGAGTAAGACAACTACGATATGATATCTCTTATATTCAGAATCTTAAACATACAACAAGTGAATATAGCAGCAAAGAATCTAACTTGTATGTGGGCTTCCCAGGTGGTGCTAGTTGTAAAGAAGCTACCTGCTAACGCAGGAGACGTAAGAGATGAGAGTTTGACCTTTGGGTTGGGAAGATCCCTTAGAGGAGGGCCTGGAAACCAGTGCCAGTATTCTTGCCTGGAGAATCCCATGGGCAGAGGAGCCTAGCAGGCTACAATCCTAGGGTCACAAAGAACCAGAAATGATTGAAGCAACTGAGCAAAATAGGGAGAAGGAAGATCCAATGCAGGGGAAGGGTAGTACGAAACACAAACTCTTTGTATAAAGTAAGCTACAAGGATATACTGTACAACTTGGGAATATAGAAAATATTTTCTAATAACTACAGATGTAATATAACATTTAGAATTGTGAATTATTACACTGTATGCCTTTAACTTATACATCAACTATATTTCAATAAACAGAAAAATTTCACCCTAGTGAAAACAGATACCATGGGGTAACATAGCCTACAAATTAAAGAACCAATTAGGAATGCAAATACCAGTGTATAGGGGCAACCATACTTAACTACAATCTGGTCCAACATGTGCCCACAGTGCCACACTGTCACTCAAAAACCAACTTGGAATTTAGAGATCTCCTTAAGTCAAAAAACAGTAATAGGAATTCTAAACAGATTGAGTTTATTGACTAAGAAAATTTTAAATTGACAAAGAAAATCTTGGTGTTATTGATTTATCATTATATAGCATGGTAAAATGTTTAAAACTATTAAAAATATAAAAACTCTATTTCTATATAATTGAATTTATGACATGAGAAATCTATTACCAATGTATAGTGATAACAACACATTAAATTATATAATATTTACAGAACGTGCCAACTTCTAAAGTATTCATTTAGATGCTTTCAGAACAAACCATAAGACAATGATAATGATTATATCCATTTTACAGATGAGAAAACATTCTCAGAGAGATGAAGTATGTAATTATCCCAGGCTACCAAGCAGACAGAGAAACAAGGTTTTGAGCTCAGGTGGTCTGACTTGAGACTCTGGATTCCCAGGCTCCATGGTTGCACTGTAGAAAAGAGATAATATTATGAACTAAACATTCAGATAAAATAACAAGTGCAATTGGTAACACAGAGGAGAACTATATGGTGTTACTGTGTTACATATAGGCATTTATAATAAGCCAAAATATTTTGAAAACTTGTGCATGTTTGTTTATATTTTAATATACCTGGAGCCTTAGAAACAGAAGATAAGGCATTTTCCCCTGAATACTCAGGTTTCTTGTTATTTATTTATTTATTTTTTTATAGTTTCATGGGATCAAGATCTTTAAATCACCTAGCTGTGGATAAGTGGGATAAAAAAATCATGCATGAATAATAGTTTGCTTGTTTATTGTTTTATTCAGATTAAAAATATGTTGAATAATAATTGTATTTATTGAGGAAAAACACTTGTTAAAAAGTGTTAGCTTTGGGTAGAAGATGCAGCTTCCTGTTTCAGAAATTTAGCATCTGAGGTAGCATTGACTTCTGTAAGTAAAATTATCTAGTCACAAATTAATACAAAATTTTAAGTTCAGGAGAGCAAACCGTAGAGCTGAGAATGGATGAAGCTGTTCAGTGGAAAATACAGAGTAATGCTATATAAGGCTAAGAGGGTAAGGACAAAGCCCTCAGGAATAGGAACACTGGAGGAGTGGGCACATGAGGATAAACTGTTAAAAGAGACAGAAGTGGAACAAACACAGGAGGGAAGCTAGGAGAGAATGAAGACAGAAGTCAAGAGGGAGAGAGTTTCAAGGACAGGGTATGCTGTTTTGTACACAAATCCTGAGAATTTGATTACAATAAGTAACACATATATGTGTGTGTGTGTGTGTTCAGTCACTCTTTGTGTCCAACTCTTTGTGACCCTGTGGACCATAGACCACCACGCTCCTCTGTCCACAGGATTCTCTAGGAAAGAATACTGGAGTGGGTTGCCATGTCCTCTTCCAGGAGATCTTCCAAGCCTGGGATTGATTGTGTTGCAACTATTGACATACATATCAAAGTGTTACAATTATTGACATATAAATCAATGATGATTTTGTAAGACTACAGTTGATTCATGAGTACAAAAGAGAGAACTGAATACGTGGTTTACTGAGTAGAAAAAGAAGAAATATATAAATTCATATTAACTCTATTATATTTAAAAATGCCTCATGAATGATTTCGTGTATAATCTTGATTTTGAAATTTTGAACTCTGACCATCAGATCATGAATTAATTTACCAATGCTCTCTATGATCTCTGTTCTTCCCACCATTTGAAAAAAGCATGAGGGTACTGTATTTATAAAATTGTGTTCCAGATTTCCTTCCAGTTTAGTTAAGAAAACGACAAACATGGGATCTGATATGGGATTGATTATTTTGTGAGTCTTAGAAGTAATCTTTGGCTAGAGGTGATGAAGGTAGTAAATTAATATCATTAATGAAGAAAAATATTTCTGACTTTTAAAATTAAAACTCTCATTTCTTAAAAAAGTTTCCAAGTCTGGATGGCACATTACACTTTGATTAGTATGTGGGAGTGATATTAAAGAGAGTTTTAACAATTATGTTTCATCTTCTAAGCTTTATGTCCTTTGGTCATAAGTATCTTGAATTGCCTATGAAGATGTCTTGATATATATATATATATATATATATATATATATATATCTTAAAATTTGGGAGGGAGATTAAAATAGAAATGAATTCTGGCATTTGATGACATTTACCATAGGGAAAAATATAATGTGAAATAAAATCAATATCTTCTCTAATCTTAATTTCTATTTTCTTAGTTTTACAATTGATTGAGAAACAAATCACATTTCATTTCTGAGTATCCTTCCTCCATTTCTATTCTTCAAAATCTGCTAGATGTATTAGATGCCCATATTTAGGAAATTTTATCTATGGAATTAAAAAATACAGCTTCTTTAGTGTGAATTTTCTTATATATATTTAATTTTAACTCATTTCATCTCTCTTTAAGCAACATCACCTCTAAAATGGCAATTAATCAGTTAAGAATAGATGGTAACACATTTTATAAAGTAGTCCTGTTTTCTGTATAATATTTCTAGGTTTTTGTTTTGGACATGTTAGGACTCTATGAACCTGAAACACTTTTTCTTTTCTCCCTAAAGAGTTTGAGAACAGATGTTGAGGAAGACATTTCTTTGGGTGTTTGCAGTCTTCAGGGCTACCCTGGTGGCTCAATGGTAAGGAATCCACCAGCAAAACAGGACATCTGGGTTTTATCATTGGGTCAGGAAGATTCCCTGGAGAATGCAATGGCTCTCCACTCCAGTATTCTCGCCTGGAGATTTTCATGGACAGAGGAGCCTGGTGGATTATGGTCCATGGGGTTGCAAGGAGTTGGACATGACTGGGTGATTAACACTTGCACTATTCATAGACTTCACAGCATAGTACAGTTAGGCTTCACAATTTCATCTTGTTGAATTATTTCAAGATTCAATGTCACAAGTTGTCATTTCTTTGTTCTAAGACAATCCATACTGTAAGAGTGTCTTGGCCAATGAAAGACCTGTAGCGAATTTTTTTTTTCCCCCACTGTCTGCTCTACATTCCCCAACCCTCCCCCCCATACTATTTCTTACCCTTTGCTTTTTCTTGAGGAATATGTCTTTCCCTTTTCCAGTTGATTCTGCCTTTTGTATGAAGCATCCGTCCCCTTTCCTCTGACTGACTCCACCAGAGTCTTGACTCTACCCTTGCTGTTTATAACACCTCATACACCTGGTATAATGACTAGTCCTGGGGAAGGTACATGACCCAGGGAGAAGCAAACACAAACTTCTGATTTTTCACTAGGATTTATATTCGTTTCTTGAAAGAAAAACTCTTTTCTTTCCACTCCCCGCAACTGCCAATACCAGATGGAATTGTATAGGGTCAGAACATTTGGTTACATTGTCCCCTGAATTTTGAGGGGAAAAAATTTGCTCAAGTAGGAACAAGTGAGAATAAAATAGAATAAAATAAAAACATCAAATAAGAGAGAAAGAGCCTTCAGTAAAATCATTTGAGTTCCTTATGACTGAGTCATTAATCATCAAAATCAGTTTGGTATACAAAAATTGATTTTTACTACTTCAACAGATTTGAGATGTATTTGACTTGCAAACAGGAGATTTTTCACTAAATTAGAACATTAGAATCCCATATTTCTAAGATGAACCATTCTACTTTGTGCTTCTCACAATTAGAATAATATCTATGTGCTATATTTTACACACAACTCCCCTTTTCACTTTTTGTTTTGAGGTTATATTCAGGCATTTATATCTTTGTATACAGATCAGTGATAGACACATTTTTTAGATCAGAAGAAAATGTCTGAGTTTTTTTCCTAAGGATCATTATGTTTCATTGTTAGAACTTTAATTTTTCTAATGAAAGACTTTTAGAGTGGACATGTATTTTCCTTGATTCTGTGCTTCAGTTTACATTCTAAGTACAGTTTTTAAAACTTATACATATTGAAAATCTGATCACATTCCTAGGCCCAAATCTCTTTTGATATAAAAATTCTTTATTTTTCATAGATTTTAATTACATCCTATATATGTGAAGGTTTTGTCAACACATTGTATTTTAACATGCCAGAGCTTAATTATCGAGGCAAAGAATCACTTCATAATGATCATTATATCGGGCCTTCAATCTAATCACAATCATTTTAAGTGATCATTTCTGTAGAAAACTAAATACAAAGTAAATATTTACTTTACTTTTTAATTTAAAGTAAATATTTACTTTACTTTTTAATTTAAAGTAAATATTTACTTTAAAATACAAAGTAAATATTTCAATTTTATTTATCTCTATAATTCAGAAGATAAATTATAGTATATACCATCAATGTATAAAAATAAAAAAGTCATTACCTTAACTTAACTTTGAAAATTAATGGACACATAGTTGGAATAGTACTTATTTTTATGAAGATCCTCTATAAAATTCAGACTTGAACTAAAAAAAAAAGGAACTTATACTGCATCTAGTTATATTAAATATCCATGCATTAGGAGGAAAACAGAATGCAAAAGTTTAAGAAATCTTTACCAGTTAAAATATTTCATTGCTTTAAGTAAGTAAAAACAACCTGATCTATAATATATGACCTTAAATGAAAGAATATCTGTGTGCTGATATCAGATTTGTCATGACTCATGTTCCAAATGATTAAAAAAAAAACAAACCTGTGTTTTGTTGTTGATGTTTGTTTATTTCTATTTCTGTTCTCTTAGGTTCAGTTTTTTGGTGGTGAAATATCAACAGCTTGTGTGCCCCTCCATTTCTTCTTGGTTGTCCAATTATGAAGAAGTCACCATGACCCGTAGAAACCAGATTACTTAGGTTTGATTCAAGTGCTCTAATTTTACAAACTGCAGTAAAATGTGACAGAAAAGGATTTTCTGAGAAGGGGACTTTGGATGGTTTTCCAAATAGGTATCAGATGCTAATGACCCATAGGAAACTGAGTATACAGGACAGGCATTATCTAGGGATATCTTCTACAAAAGAGAAAGGAAAGCTTTTGGTTAAATGCAGGCATCTCTGCTCTCTTTACTTCAGTTAATGGATTGCTTACACAGAAAAAGCAATCTGTCTTAGGCTTGCCCTTAAGGAAGTCTAGTAAAACCACATATATGTTTTACTAACATACAGTTCATAGTAAAAAATACTACTTTTTTATTAACTTGCCATCAATGCTTAGAGTAGGGTATATCAATGCAACCATCCCCAATTTTACTGGACAGTCACTAAGACCACTTACACATATATGGCATCATGGCATCATTGCATGACAGTGTGCCTTTCCCTGAAAAATTCTTAACAGTGAAATCATAGTACTAAATCAAATAGGAAGGTTTGTGCATTTTAAAAGTACATACTTTTTGGCTTTATCTTAAAAGTTGCTCCAAATATCTTAGATATTTCTTTATGTAATATATTCTTTATGAACGAATTTATGCATAGTACTCTGAAAATACTCATTTTTTATCTATTTCAGGGTGTTGATATAATTGACTGGACTATTTAAACTAGACCTCTGTAATAAAAGACATTCATATGTCTCAATTTTAGAGGGAAAAAAAAAAGTATAATCTGTAAGTCATTTTCCCAAATAGAAACAGGCAAAATATTTAGTCAGCCATAATAAAATCACTCCCATTTGCTGGTAGCTGTCCATGGGGTTGCTAAGAGTCAGACAGGACTGAGCGACTTCACTTTCACTTTTCACTTTCATGCATTGGAGAAGGAAATGGCAACCCACTCCAGTGTTCTTGCCTGAAGAATCCCAGGGACGGGGGGCAGGGGCGGCGGGGGAGCCTCGTGGGGTCTATGGGGTCATACAAAATTGGACACAACTGAAGCAACTTAGCAGCAGCAGTAGAATCACCCTGCAATGCAGGAGACCTGTGTTTGGTCTCTGAGTTGGGACAGAGGAGACTGGTGGGTTACAGTCCTTGGTGTCACAAAGAGTCAGACACGACTGAGCAACTAACACTTTTTTTTTTTTTTAATAAGATCAGCAGAAAGGTATCACCCCACAATAAAATCTAATGGCCAAAAGTATGTTCCTTAATTCATACCTATTAAGCATGTATTTCTTATGAAAGATGACACATCTATTTTGCTCTGAAACTTTAGACCATGATATAACACATAATGCTTTACACATTTATAATTAGACATCAAACACATCTATTGTTACTTTTCAACCTGTAAACCTGGACTTATTACTGTTCTTCCTTCTTTTAAGTCCAGTTTCTTAACTGAAATAAAAAAAAGCCTAATTAGATGAGATCTCTTAGTAACCTTTTCATGAAACTGTCTCAAGGGCATTTAACACTTTTATTCAACCAATATCTAAACTTTCTATATTAACCATTTTAAATTGTGCTCTCTGAAAACAAATCCCATATGTCTACAGGAAAACATGCTAATTCCAGCACTATCACTGGGGCAAGCCATGAGTTGACTAAAGATATGATTAATGGATGTGCTTATTTTTTTTTTCTCTTCTTTTCCTCAGAGTGTTAGTGTAAGAATTGAAAATCAAGTAAATCTGGCAATATTATAATTGCAAAACCTCTCTTTCTTGTGAGCCATGTAGTTAATCTAGAGTGTAAACCCTAAGCTAGTAAACATAGAACACAAACAAGTCAATGTTGTGAAGTAGTATTTGCAAAAAAAAAAAAAAAGATTCAAGCTAAAAAGAATGATATTTTGATCTATATATTATCTATACTCATGTATATTATATAAATGAAACATGAATATTCAGGGTGTTTATTAATATTATGTCTAGTTACACAGAAATAAATGTATCAAAATATATTTATATATGACCTAAAAGATATGAAAATTAAACCGAGACTTTATCTGGGTAACATGGTTATATAAGTGCTATGTAATTGCTGAAAAAAACCGAAAATCTTAGTTTCTATATTCACATTAATACTATATTGTAAATATTTTATATATATATATATATATATATATGGAAAATTGATAAATGGGTTTAGGAAAGAAGGTAGAAATTATTCTTAGTATTTCATTATAAGGAAATTGAATATAAATGAGAAGTTGTATGTGATTGAAGGAATTAAAAGAGAACCCAGAAGTATACAACAGAGATAAATGGCGATCATTAGACCTGGGGAAACAGAAGTTGCTGGAACACAAAAGCAAGGCTGCAGGCTGAGGGCTGAGGACATGGCATGAGGGCTGTGACCACAGTCTGATTTGCCTCAGTGAGTGGAGACAGATAAGAGACGACTTTGATTCTTTTCTCTCCTCTTGCCCTCTTATATTCAAAAATGCCTTCCATTGGCTTATTTTGCAAGCAGGATGCACCAGAGTCTGGGAGGGGATGCTATGCGTGAGAGATAGCAGAGCAGAAGGTTGCTGCTGCTGCTAAGTCGCTTCAGTCGTGTCCGACTCTGTGCGACCCCATAGACGGCAGCCCACTAGGCTCCCCTGTCCCTGGGATTCTCCAGGCAAGAACACTGGAGTGGGTTGCCATTTCCTTCCCCAATGCATGAAAGTGAAAAGAGAAAGTGAAGTCTCTCAGTCAGTCGTGTCCGACTCTTAGTGACCCCATGGACTGCAGCCTACTAGGCTCCTCTGCCCACGAGATTTTCCAGGCAAGAGTACTGGAGTGGGGTGCCATTGCCTTCTCCGAGAAGGTTAGGGGTATAGCAAAGAAGCCTAATGTATATTTTAGGGGAAAAAAGTTAAGAATGACGAGCCATTTCCAGATATCAAGAAAAGCCCAGGAATTGGCCAAAACCATGACTAAATTCCACTCTGACGTATTTTAAGGCCCAGAAAATCCATACTCCTTTCCGTAGTAATTTACTACACAGCCGACTGTGTTAAGAGGCAGCATTCTCTGGGTGTTGGAAGAGCACCAAACTGTATCACAAATCGTGATTGGATGCTCGGTTATCAAAATAGTCCTATTTTGAAGACAGAATTCATTTATGATCAGATTCCTTCCAGTTAAAACAATAATTTTTCTACTTTTTTTTTTTTTAAGAAGAGTAAAAAATGTCCCCTGTACATTTCTTTTACAATGTAATAGGCACATTATTCTGTTGCAGTAAAAAGGTAGGTTGAAAAGGTAAGACAGCATCTACTTCATCAATATATATTGATAAATTTTAGAAAATAAATCAATCTATGACAACACAATAAATGTAAGCAGAAAATCTGCAGGACAAATAATTAATAGTTAAGTGTAAATGAGTTGATAAATTTCAAGCTCTAGAATGATTAAATCCAACTAAAGAGAACAAGAATCCTTAACTTGGAGAGCAGGTGTTACTGGTATAGAAGTTTTTTTTTCCTCCTTTCTCTTGCTCTCCTTTTCACTTCTTAGGTATAAAAAGGTGATATTGAAAATCCTCAAGGTAATTTATTTAAATTGAATCTTGGTAAGCTAAAAATGATTTTTTCACATACTATCAGGATGAAGCAACATAGGGAGAGAAATATTAGAACTTAAATGCAATACTGTTTTCCAGCTCAGCACAAAAGATTCTCCAGAAGCTAAAATAAGGAATGGTTGTGCCACATTTATCAAATAAAAGAGGAATATATTAAATTTATATATGTAACACTATTTTTATAAACAAAATATGTATATCAACTTAATTGCATTTTTGTAATTTAGCATATTATTTCAATGACCATATTATCAATTCATAAAGCACTTTTAAAACTTTCTTTATCAGATTGGTTTTTATTATATCCTAAAGCTCTTTAATGAAGTTCATTTTCCAGAATGATACTCATACATAATGGGAGAACTTACCAATCATATCGTTTGAATAACTAAACCCACACAAAAAGGCAGTTTCTTCTGTAGATGATAGCACAGGGCATAGTATTTAAGCTAATGAGGATTATCATTATTTTAACATGAAATACTGCTAGCAATTTCCTTTTTCAGAAACAGCTGATGAATTTTCACAGATTCAGTCAATATCTGTGAAGGTAGTGGGGTCTTATAAAAAACTTTGTCACTTGATAGGGGAGAATGAAATAAAAATAGTTACAAATGGGCAAATATATATATCTATATTTGCAAATATATGTGTGTGTATATATATATATATATATATACATACACCCTCAAGTTTATGGTTCAACACTATTTTAAACTAAGGAGCCAATTACAGATCAATAAAATTCAGGTGTAAATGGATTCTTTAGGGCTTTCCCAGATTCTAAAATTTTTGTCATAGAAATAGCCTATATATCTGTGTTGACCAATACAGTAGCCACCAGTTACATGTGGCTATTGAGGAGTTGAAGGATAGGGAAGCCTGGCATGCTTAAGTCTATGGGGTCGCAAAGAGTCAGGTAGGACTTAGTGACTGTACAACAACAATTGGAGAGTTGAAATGTGGCTGGTGAAACTCAGCAACTAAATGTTTATTTTATTTAATATTAAATCGTCTAAATATAAATCTAAGTAGCCATTGGGGCTAGTGGCTACAGTATTGAAGAGGCTAGTTCTAAGAAACAGCATGGTATCAGGAGACATGCGAGTTATCCAAAGTGTATCCCCAGGTATGCGTTTGCGCTCAGTTACTTCAGTTGTTTCTGACTCTTTGTGACCCCATGCATGGACTGTAGTACTCCAGGCTCCTCTGTCCTTGGGATTCTCCAGGAAAAAATACTGGAGTGGGTTGCTATTTCCTTCTTCAGGGGATCTTCTCAACCCAGGGATTAAACTTGTGTCTCTTATGTCTCCTGCATTGGCAAGCAGGTTCTTTACCACTAGCGCCACCTGGGAAGCACCAGCCAGCTCAGCAGTAAAGAATCCACCTGCCAATGTAGGAGAAGCGGCTTTGATCCCTGAGTGGAGGATTCCCTGGAGAAAGAAATGGCAACCCACTCCAGTATTCACCTAGGAAATAACATAGACAGAGAACTTGGTGGGCTATAGCCCACGGGGTCACAAAAGAGTTGTACACAACTTAGCAACTAAACAATGACAATATCCCACTTAATATACAACTAGTAACAATGGTACCCCACTCCAGTACTCTTGCCTGGAAAATCCCATGGACGGAGGAGCCTGGTAGGCTGCAGTCCATGGGGTCGCTAAGAGTCGGACACGACTGAGCGACTTCACTTTCACTTTTCACTTTCATGCATTGGAGAAGGAAATGGCAACCCACTCCAGTGTTCTTGCCTGGAGAATCCCAGGGACGGGGGAGCCTGGTGGGCTGCTGTCTATGGGGTTGCACAGAGTTGGACACGACTGAAGCGACTTAGCAGCAGTAAATATAAAACCTCTGTTACAGGCAGTTATGACAGATATTGCCAAAGAATTATGGCACTCTATCCCTTAGCTTCTACTGCCTCAGAAATCTTTCTTTCCTTTTTTTTTTTTTATTTTTAAACTGAAAGATAATTGCTTTACAGAATTTTGTTGTTTACTTTCAAACCTCAATATTAATCAGCTGTAGATATAAATATGTCCCCCTCCCTCTTGCTAGTTGGTACTGGCACACTACCTAAAACAAACTTTCCATTTCTACAATATTACAATGCTTTCTAAAATGAAATGTGTATCACAGTAGAGGTCAGGTAGTGGTATTGATTCTTAGAAACAACTGAGAAACTGCCTGAAATGGCAGGTCTCTGACTCAAAAAAACGGAAACTGTTCTTAGGCTAGAGAAAGTAAATACCGAGCTAAGATAATCAGAGAAAGTAATAACAACTAAGTATGTGAAAAAACAATAGAAGTTATGGTGGGTTATTAATATCCTATGTTGGTTTACTTAGAAGGGAAAACATGAGAAAATAATAAGTAGGTGACTCTATAAGGAAATAAAATTATTGCAAAGGAAGAAAACTATCCTTAACTACATACAGTATCACTTTCAGTATGTGTATTTAGAGATACTGTAAAAACAGGTTCTAAATAGAGAGAGAGGGCATTTTTATCCCAGGAACTATTAGAGAACTGGTAGCAGACTTACCATATACAATTAGAAAACTGGGCAAATTCATTGAAAGAATAAAATCGAACCATTTTTAGATATTGGACAGCAGGCAGTGCAGGAAAGATGTGAAACAAATAAGGTGGGCTCTTGGAGGTACATTCTGGACCAAAGTGCAAGCTGAGTCCTGCATCTGCATAGAGCAGAAGATTCCCATTCTAAAGTGACAGAAATCAGAGTTTGGCAAGGAGAATATATTGATATTTGAATTATGTGTGTATCAGAAAAGTGGGCAAAGAAGGTGTAAGGGTTAATAAAATATTACTGAAATATTTACTATATAACAGTTTACCTAGACCTCGGAACAGACCAAGTTCTGGCCATCCAGAGTGGAGAAAACTTGAGAATATGTGTTGCTGCTGCTACTGCTGCTGCTGCTAAGTTGCTTCAGTCTGTCCGACTCTGTGCGACCCCATAGACAGCAGCCCACCAGGCTTCCCTGTCCCTGGGATTCTCCAGGTGAGAACACTGGAGTGGGTTGCCATTTCCTTCTCCAGTGCATGAAAGTGAAAAGTGAAAAGTGAAAGTGAAGTTGCTCATCTGACTCTAGCGATCCCATGGACTGCAGCCCACCAGGCTCTTCTGTCCATGGGATTTTCTAGGCAAGAGTACTGGAGTGGGGTGCCATTCTGCCTTCTCCAGAGAATATGTGGGAATTCAGTAAAAACCACAGAAAAGTCATATTTTAAATGATGTGTGAAACTAGTCTTATAATAAAGGATATTATATATTCAATTTATTAAAAATATAAACTTTGACCCAGAAAAATATGAAGGAGATACTGGAGCAAACTTGTTGAGCAGAAATGAAAAACACTATACATTTTAACAAAATTCTATTAAATATGGACTTTCAAAATTAAATAAAAATATAATTTATAATAGCATTCTGAAGTGAATATAATTTACTTGTATAACATATTTTATTTTGTATAAATAAAAATATGCAGTATCTGTATGTGAAAACTACTAACATTAATAAAAGAGGTCAAAGAAGGTATAAATAAACAGTGTTTGTGGATTAACTATTAAAACTGCTCTTTGATTTATAGATTCAATACAATTTTAATCAATACAACAGCAAGTTTTTTGTGTGATCTCAATTATTTGATTTTAAAGGTTACTTGGAAAAAGTAACTAGAATAGTCAAGATTACTCTGAGAAAGTAAAGGTACTGTCTAGGGGTTTATGCTATCCACTTTCAGGACTTAGTCTAAAGCTCAGTAATTGGAGAAGTACAGTATTCACATAAGAGACACACAGAGCAATGGAACGTAAAACAGAGACGAGAAATACACACAGCCCAAATGTCAACAGATTTTTTTGTATAGAGGAAAAGACAATGCAACTGAATAAATAACTGTTTTTTCAACAGTCAGTACTGGAACAACTGGATTTCCACATGCCAAAATATTGACCCATGATCCATACTTCACACTTTAAACAAAAATGAACAAAAATGAATCAGCCTTAAACATAAAATGCAAAATTATAAAAACATCTTGAAGAACACATGAAAGAAAATATATGTGGTCTTAGGGTTTAATGTAACAATAAATTGAACATTACTAAAATTTAAAAATTGTGTTTGGCGAAATTGCCTGTGAGTAGAATAAAAGCAAAAACCAGTAAAAATATTCATGAATCACATATCTGATAATGAACTTGTACCTATAATATTTAAATAACTCTAAAATGACACAAATATAAACTAATAAAAGTTGGACAAAAGATAAGAAGAGACAGCCACCAAAGAGTGCATGAAGATGCAAATAAATACTTTAAAAGCTGTAGTTGGTCAACAACTTTTGCCTTTGGAGAAAACCAAATAAAACAACAGTGTGACACTACTAAACATAGAAGAGAATATGTAATATTGATTTAACTACCAATGCCATGTTTTAGTGAGAATGCAGAGTGGTTGAACTATCAATTATCACTGTCATGAGTAACATGGTATAAATGAAAAAAAAAAATGGCAGTTTCTAATCAAGTTAAACATACCCTTGCTTTAAGAATCAGAAGGCAGTGCCCAGATATTTACTCAAGAGAACAAAAAATATATAAATATATATCCACACTAATCTGTATAATAATATTTGTAGAGTTTAATTTATGGTTGTTCAAATTAAACAGTCCAAACTTTGCATTAAATGGAGAATGGATAACCATGCTATGGTATGTCCATAAAGTAGAATATCACATATTACTACATACAGAAATGTACTACTGACACATTCAGGATGAATCCCAGAAACACTACGCTATGCAGATATGCTGCTGCTAAGTTGCTTCAGTCGTGTCCAACTCTGTGCGACCCCATAGACAGCAGCCCACCAGGCTCCCCCGTCCCTGGGATTCTCCAGGCAAGAACACTGGAGTGGGTTGCCATTTCCTTCTCCAATGCAGGAAAGTGAAAAGTGAAAGTGAAGTTGCTCAGTCATGTCCGACTCTTAGTGACCCCATGGACTGCAGCCCACCAGGCTCCTCCATCCATGGGATTTTCCAGGCAAGAGTGCTGGAGTGGGGTGCCATTGCTATGCTGATATAACTCTGCTCAAAAGACTATACAATGTAGAATTTAATATATCTGACTTTCTGAAAACAGTAAACAATAGGGATAGAAAGTAGATTAGTATAAATTGATGGGAGAGAGAGATGGGATTAACTTCTAGGGACCTGAAGGAACCTTTTGGTGTGATGGATATAATTTTTATCTTGATGGTGGTAGCAACTGCATGACTATATATGTTTGTCAAAACTCAGAGACTGTTACTGTTGGTGATTACACTTCCATAAACCTGACTAAAAAATGAAGTGAAAATAAATAAAATGAAATTACCATTTACTGCCAAGATGTTGAACTGAATCACTAATCCACTGCTAGTGGGAAAGTAAATTAGTACATCTGCTTGGTACCGTGATTTCACAGCATCTATGAATGTTGAATACAAGCACACCTATGAACCAATAATTCTATGAGTATGTATAGAATCAATAGAAATGTATACATATGTCGAAAATAATATGCATACATGAACCCACAATAGTACTATTACCCAAAGCCTTAAACTGGAAACCACCAAAATATTTATAAGAAATAAAAAGCTTTGGGAAGATGGAATTATGAAATTGCTTGAAAAATTGCAGAAGTTAGTAGAATCAAATGATGAATACATTGTTCAATAAAGTTCTAAATAAAAATGGTACAGGGTAACTTGCCATGATGAAAAGTATAAATCATAAATCTGCTCATGAATTAGCATGTATTTAAAAAGTGATTAGTCTTAATATTGACCATATGTCCACAATTGACCAAAATTAAGTCAATTTTCTCTCCTGCCCACCACAGATCCCTAAACTTTAGGTCACCCCCAACCTGAGCAAGCACTAAAGTAAGGACAGTGCCTTCGCATGAACTTATCCCCAGAATCGACTGACTATAGTGAGACACATTTCCTGTCAAACCATGCTGATTATGCATTTGGCTTATGCTCTCTCCTTTGTTCAATTTCCCTTTCCTTATTTCTTATCGATGAAGGAAAAAGAAAAAAAAAAGGCATTTTTCAGTTTGATTTTAAGACACTTGCAGTTCCTGAGATGGGAGCATTCATCCTATTCACTAGTCTTCCTGTATAAAGGCTCAGCTTATCTGGATTTGTTTTTATTTGACAAAGTAACTGTACCAATGACAAACATAAATACCTCCGGGGTATATCATTCTCTTAGGACTTTCCAAACATCAGTTTTAAACTGATTATACCCACTTTTTATCCCATGGTTTTTTATAAACATACTAAAACTTTCTGCCCATCTTTAGTGTTCCAGTGTTTCAGTTCACAAAAAATGTAATGTCTCTACTTGTATATAATTGTAATTAGAAACTCACAAAGAATGCCAGTTAATTTTATTTTTAAGAAAATTAAAAAATACGGATTTAGGTGGAAAATTTAGAAGGTTTTTATGCTTCCTTGTTTTAATTTTGTTTGTTTCTTTTCAGTCAAGGATAATGCCTAACATTATCACAGGCCACATGCGGCCTCATTTTAATATTGTTATGTCTTAGGAAATAGAAAGTGCACCAGGAGAGGGAGAGAGATAGGGGACAGCTGATCGGCTGAACTTGGTGAACACACATTTATTAACTTCACCATCTCACAAGAGTGTGGTTCATGGCCCCTCAAACTAATCACAAAAGTAACGTCAAATGTCCCTGTTCAGAGATCACCACAGTAAATATAATAATTGAAATATTACAAGAATTACCAAAACATGACAGGGAGGCAGGAAGTAAATGAATGCTATTGAACAGAACTAGTACTGATAAGACGTGCTTGAAGTAGTGTTGCCACAAACCTTCAACTTATGAAAAACGTAAAACAGTGAGATTATGAAAAATAAAATGAGGGATCTCTGTAGTAAATTTCTATGGTGAAGCTGATATGAAAAGTATTTCAAGAAACAAATCAGCATAGCCAATATGCACTATCTCTCTTTTCTATTCATCTTTAAAGGGATTTGAAAAACGTCTGAACCTCTAAAGGATTAACGTATAAATCAAATAAGTGTCCTGCAATTAGGGTGAAAAAAATGTACAGGATGCACAGTTAAATTTCAATTTCAGGAAAAAAATCAAATAAATTTTAGTTTATTACAAATGAATCGGCATAGTTAATTTAAAACATAATTAAAATTTGAAATTAACTGAGTGTCTTTCCGCCTTCTAAATCCAGCAATCATATATAATAAGAGTATTCAGTATTTGAGTCATTATGTTGTCCATATTTTTGAATATAGACTCTTGTTCAAAATAAATTGCAAATTTCTCAAAGTATTAAATGGATAGATGACAAACATTTTCAAACTTAGAAGCTTTAAGTAAATTATCATTATTGTAAATAAAGCTGTGAAATAGGACAGAATTAAAATCTATTCCTATAATAGCAAATCGGACTGAAAGTGAAAGTGAGAGTCACTCAGTCATGTCTGACTCTTTGCAACCCCATGGACTATACAGTTCATGGAATTCTCCAGGCCAGAATACTGGAGTAGGTAGAAATCAGAAACTACATACAATTAAAATATGAGGGTTCAGATATAGAAAACATTTAATTTTAACACATAAAATTGAGCTTGGGAAGTGTCTTTTAATGAAGCTTCTATTTTTAACTGAAAATTTATATTCTGTATTAGAGTGGAATGAAACTGAGAAAACCTATGATTTTGTAGCGTTTAATTTTAGTATACAATTTAAATGATTACAAACAGATACATTTTACATGATGAGTTTGAACTTGTAAATACATATCACAGGGAGAAATGCTCACAGACATATGATACAAATTTATGGTTATAAAAGGGGTAAGGTGAGGGAAAAATTAGGAGTATGGGATTAACATTTACACACTATTGTATATAAAATAGATTACCAACAAGCACTTGATATACATGACAAGGAACATTATACCTTATAATAATATATAATAGGACAGTTTCTGAAATATAATACATATATATATATATATATATATATATATACACACACAAATTTCTTTGCTGTCCACCTAAACCTAAAACAACACTGTGAATCAACCGTATTTCAATAAAAATATATACATATATAATATATAAATACATACATAATATTTAATTATAATATAATATATATATTTAACCTTTAGTTTGTATTGGGGTATAGCTGATACACAATGTTTTAGGTTTTGGTGAACAGCAAATGGACTCAGCCATACATATGCATGTATTCATTCTCCCCTAAACTCCCCTCGCAACCAGGTTTCCACATGACATTGAGCAGAGTTCCACGTGACATACAGAAAGACTTCGTTGATTATCCATTTAAAATATCACAGCGGATTGTTTACCAGTGTGCCACTTGTGAAGCCCTGGATAAGGGCACAGAAACACTAAAATTAGAAGATCATATGGAAACAAAAGGACATTTTTTTATGATTCCAATACAGAATTCTGAGATGATTTTAGAGAAAGAAATGAATTAGAAACTGAAAAAAATGCATGAAAACATATGAAGAATAGACATTCTGTTTGTGTGATTTTTAATATTCAGAAAAGTAATATTAAATTGCTTTAGTTGTCCTGTTACTTAATTTGTTTTATCTCAAGACCAATTTTATATAAGCAATAGTATTTGAAAAGGATTATTTCTCCTAATAGAATTAATTCATTGGTATGTAAATATGAGTTTGAAAATTAGAAAAAAATTAATTATTTTAACGTTTCTAACATCTAAAAGCAAAAGCCTTTCTTTAAACAGTACATCATATGGCCACTCCAACCTTTTTCATACACTCAAACCCCACATAATTTTCTCTTTTTCTTTGATGATATCTTTGATTAGTATGGACCAGCTCCCTCTCAGTGTTTTTCTGTCCAGAATGTGTACCATGCATTTTATTTATCTATTAAATGCCAGTCTCTTCCACTAGCTTCTTGAGAACTGAGGATATATTTTATTCATACTTTTATTTCTAGCTTCTAAAATACAATACTACATGCAGTATTTCTTAGTACATGCTTATTAAATTGGACTTGAGTCATAGTTCTAGAAGTGCAATTATTAAGTTTCGTATTTTTGTTGTAAATGTAATTTCTGTTTAAGTTAGAACTTTGGGGTTATGCATCTTTGATTTACATGCCATACAAAGTATACAGTATTGAAGATATATTGCAAAAAATATGCATTTTTCTACACAGAAAATTAAAATGTGGGATTGTCAGAAATGGTTATATATCTTGAAATAGACTACACAGCTCTCTTTTGCCTTAGGCAACAGAAAACGCCAAGTGGTGTTCTTCCTTTTTTGTCTTATCATTTCAAGGAGTGGAGAAGCCTCTGCTGTCAGCGTAGTATATTACATTTAGTTATTTATTGAAATTCTGCCTACTTGAAAATATATTTGAATCTGCTTATTATTATAAACATCATATTTTAAAACTATGGATTGTATTTGCATTGGCAGTATGTGTGGTAAGGGAGACGCAGGTAAAAAGAAGTATTGACAATACCTTGCTTCCTTTCTTTCCACTAGTGACTTTCTTATGTGGTTTCATATTTTCTTCTGTAGCTCGGAGCTCACAGATATACATAGACTTTGAGAAGCCATTGTTGATATAATTTGAAATTAATCTTTAGTGTCTAACCTTAGTTTTTTTGCCTGACATACCTCGTGGAGACGTTCAGCTGTTTATCATCTTTTAGTGACATGGAGTCATCAAGATACATAGGCATATATACTGTTATAGGAGAAAGAAAATCTTAAAATAAATCAACAAATTAAATTAACCACCTGGTAAATCTAAATAATGAAAACTTCAGATCATAGGTTTAGGAGCACAAAAGTATTACACTCATTAATACACACATCATAAATCTATTATTTCCTTGTCTATACAGCTTTATAAAAATTAGTATTTCTAATGTGTATATTTTAATGGAAAGGATGTAAAAGAGAGTAGTACCAATGGGGATATCTATTTACATTCATTTAAAAAGTATTTTTAAGTAGCATTTATAGAAATACATCAGAGCTTAATCACACAAAGGTAAAAATTATATTTGGCTTCTCAGTTGGTACTAATAGCAAAGAATCTGTCTGCCAATGCAGAACATGAAAAAGAATAGGGCTCCATCCCTGGATTGGGAGGATCCCCTGGAGAAGGAAATGGCAACTCACTCCAGTACCCTGATCTGGGAAATTCCATGGGCAGAGGAGTCTGTAGGGCTATAGTCTATGGGATTGCAAGAGAGTAGAACACTACTGAATGACTGAGTATGAATACTATAATTATAGTCATATATAATAATAGCATTCATTCAACTTATATGCAAGAAATTATATAACATTATAATACATTGCAGTCAATATTTGATTTCATTCTCAAACAACAATATAAATAGATAACATTCTCATCCTCACTTTGTAGATGAGAAACTAAGGAATAAAAAATAGTTCATATATTTTAATTTTGGATGTTTGGGCTAGATTCTAGTTTTTCTACCAAAATGCATATTTCAAAATAAGAAGCTAATTTTGTAATGGATATATTGAGATTGCAAAATTAGCTTCTTATTTTGAAATATGCATTTTGGTAGAAAAACTAGAATCTAGCCCAAACATCCAAAATTAAAATATATGAACTATTTTTTATCCCTTAGTTTCTCAAGCTGGTTTTAGAAAAGGCAGAGGAACCAGAGATCAAATTGCCAACATCCGCTGGATCATCGAAAAAGCAAGAGAGTTCCAGAAAAGCATCTATTTCTGCTTTATTGACTATGCCAAAGCCTTTGACTGTGTGGATCACAATAAACTGTGGAAAATTTGAAAGAGATGGGAATACCAGACCACCTGATCTGCCTCTTGAGAAATTTGTATGCAGGTCAGGAAGCAACAGTTAGAACTGGACATGAAACAACAGACTGGTTGCAAATAGGAAAAGGAGTACGTCAAGGCTGTATATTGTCACCCTGTTTATTTAACTTATATGCAGAGTACATCATGAGAAACGCTGGACTGGAAGAAACACAAGCAGGAATCAAGATTGTCGGGAGAAATATCAATCACCTCAGATATGCAGATGACACCACCCTTATGGCAGAAAGTGAAGAGGAACTCAAAAGCCTCTTGATGAAAGTGAAAGTGGAGAGTGGAAAAGTTGGCTTAAAGCTCAACATTCAGAAAACGAAGATCATGGCATCCGGTCCCATCACTTCATGGAAAATAGATGGGGAAACAGTGGAAACAGTGTCAGACTTTATTTGTTTGGGCTCCAAAATCACTACAGATGGTGACTGCAGCCATGAAATTAAAAGACGCTTACTCCTTGGAAGGAAAGTTAGGACCAACCTAGATAGCATATTCAAAAGCAGAGACATTACTTTGCCAACAAAGGTTCATCTAGTCAAGGCTATGGTTTTTCCTGTGGTCATGTATGGATGTGAGAGTTGGACTGTGAAGAAGGCTGAGCGCTGATGAATTGATGCTTTTGAACTGTGGTGTTGGAGAAGACTCTTGAGAGTCCCTTGGACTGCAAGGAGATCCAACCAGTCCATTCTGAAGCAGATCAGCCCTGGGATTTCTTTGGAAGGAATGATGCTAAAGCTGAAACTCCAGTACTTTGGCCACCTGATGCGAAGAGTTGACTCATTGGAAAAGACTCTGATGCTGGGAGGGATTGGGGGCAGGAGGAGAAGGGGACGACAGAGGATGAGATGGCTGGATGGCATCACTGACTCGATGGATGTGAGTGTCAGTGAACTCCGGGAGTTGGTAATGGACAGGGAGGCCTGGCATGCTGCGATTCGTGGTGTTGCAGAGTCGGACATGACTGAGCGACTGATCTGATCTGATATTGAGATTAGTGGGCTATTTAGTGAAGGAATCCAAATTCTCTTGATTTAGCCTACATGTTACTAGCTAAATAGGCTTTTACTTTAAAGTATTGTTTTTATTTTTTGTTCACTTTCAATTATGTACTTGGTTTGATGTCCTATTACAATTTCTTCTGTGTTTTGATTCCTATATAGCAAAATTTTTACCTTGTATCAAACTTCTGCTACCTTATCAGGCACAGTGGACTTTGAAATACACAAAATTTAGCCCCAAGTTTTTTGTCCTCTCTGTCTAAAACACTGTCGCTTCTTCAAATCTTTTAAGAAAAACAGATTCTACTAAATCTCTAGGGCTGGATACTTACGGAAAGAAATCAGATGTTCCATAATTGTGTCAGGTCCATAGGGAAAAGCTCTTCTTTGACATAATTAATTCTCATCTGCCTGTATATATACATAATATTAACAATTTCCTCCCTGGATTCTAAGGGTTCTCTTCTCCAAATTATACTTGGAAAAAAACATATGCCATTTCAGAAAGAAATATATTAACTCTATTACATGAGCTTGAAAGAAATAAGTCAATTTAACTGTTATCAACACAATGGGTAATCATGACAATTAGAATGCATTTTAATTTCATTTTGAAGCTAATCCATGATGTATTTTTAGATGAGAAGGAAAAAAGACTCTGAAACACTGTAAATTTGGGGGCAGTAAGCATAGAAAAATTTAATATACATGCAAATAATGGGTTTTATAAATCAATAACTATCTAATTTTCACAGAACTGTAGTTCTGTCTAGGTAAATATTTAGGTGAATATACTAATCCTTTGCTTCCATCAGAGATTCAATCAATATATAAATGCACGCACTGACTGTTATACCATGAATTTCAACAGCATTTCATATACTGTTGAATCTATAACCTGTCCTCAAAAATATTTGAAAAATAATAGCAGTCGAATGTCTATAGTTTTGAATTTTTTTTAAGTTAGTGGAATAGTCTTCCTTCATTTCTCCTGTACCTTTGTTTTTTCTTCAAGAAGCACTGATAAAAAGAAAAATTAACAATATATTAATCCCTGATTCAGAAATGAGCTAAGAAGCATATTCTGAAGTCAAAGATCATATGTGCCCTTTTATGCAGAATAATGAAAAACGGTAATAGCAAACTTTTCTGTCAATAACATTAGTATATTGTGACTAACTTTTTATAATTTGTGCCTTAAGAGAGGTCACGCATTTTTCTTTAAAGAAGTTTGGTACATTACAAGAAGACTATCTCCATCATATTTTATTTTTAAATAAATTTAGACCCATTTTTAATTTTTAAGTAAAACTGCAATGGTTAACCTTTACGTTAAACTGAAGATTCAATAAGTAATCCTTTAAATAGTGTATTTTTCTTGTTTTTAAATCACAGGAAATTAGTAAAGCTAAAGGATTTATTACAAAAATATAGGGAAGGAGCAGTTTGCAATGTACTTTAATACTTAACTTTTTTTTTTTTTTTGGTTAAAGAAAATGCTGAGTTAATGATTTTAAGGGTAGAGTGATTCTACAACCTTCTCTACTTCTTCAGAGATCAATTAGGTGATTTACATATTTAATTCAAAAAAGTTTTATTATAGCTCTATTTTTAATTCTTTTTTTTAGGAACCTTCAAACAGTTGTCCATAGTGGCTGCACCAATTTGCATTCCCACCAACAGTGTAGATGAATTCCCTTTTCTTCACACCCTCTCGAATACTTTTTATTTGGAGCCTTTTTAATGATGACCATTCATTCAACAACAGCATAATACACACTATTTTCAAGCACACACTGAACATATTTTGGACAGGGGATATGCTAAGCCAAAAATCATACCAAATACTTCTTTAATCATGATAGGAAACTAGTATTTAATTTGGCTAAAGCCTTTGAATGTGTGGATCACAAAAATCTGGAAAATTCTTAAAGAGATGGGAATACCAACTGCCTTACTTGCCTCCTGAGAAACCTCTGTGCAGAAAAGAAACAACAGTTAAAACCAGATATGGAATGGATTGGTTCCAAACTGGAAAAGGAGTTAAGTCAAGGCTGTATATTGTTACCCTGCTTATTTAACTTATATACAGAGTACATCATGTGAAATGCCAGGCTGTATGAAGCACAAGCTGAAATCAAGATTGCCAGAAGAAATATCAATAACCTCAGATATGCAGATGAAACCACCCTTATGGGAGAAAGCAAAGAGGAACTAAATGGTCTCTTGATGAAAATGAAAGAGGAGAGTGAAAAAGCTGTCTTAATACTCAACATTCAAAAAACTAAGATCATGGCATCTGGTCCCATCACTTCATGGCAAAATAGATGGGGAAACAATGGAAACAGTGGCAGACTTTATTTTCTTGGGCTCCAAAATCACTGAGGACGGTGACTGCAGCTGTGAAATTGACTCTTTCTCTGTGGTTGAAAAGGTACGACAAACCTAGAGCATATTAAAAAGCAGAAACATTACTTTGCTGACAAAGATCCGTATAGTCAAAGCCATGTTTTTTCCAGTAGTCATGCGTGTGAGATTTGGAACATAAACAAAGCTGAGTGCCAAAAAATTGATGGTTTCAAAAGGTGGTGTTGGAAAAGACTCTTGAGAGTGCCTTGATAGCAAGATCAAACCAGTCAATCCTAAAGGAAATCAACCCTGAATATTCACTGAAGGACTGATGCTGAAGCTGAAGCTCCAAAACTTTGGTCACCGATGTGAAGAATTGACTCATTGGAAAAGATCCTGATGTTAGGAAAGATTGAAGGTGGGAGGAGAAGGGGGCAACAGAGAATGAGATGGTTGGATGGCATCACCGACTCAATGGACATGAGTTTGAGCAAACTCCAGGAGATAGTGAAGGACAAGAAAGTTTGGTGTGCTGCAGTCCATGAGGTCACAAGGAGGTGGATACTACTGAGCAACTTAAAAACAACAAATGCAAGTGCAAAGATTTTCCAAGATTAACATGAACAGAATATAGAAACTATAATCTTTAGAGATTGAAAAATAGGATCTACCAAATACATTCCTTTTGAATTCATCCAGAAGATTCAAATGCTAAGACTTGGATAGGGTAAGCTATGGCCAGTCTGTCATAAAGGTATTAGTTACAGATAAAGATTTACACAGAAGGTAAATGCAGACCCAAAGGCACTACTACAGGTCATTGTCATGTATCTGCACCTCTGTTTGTTGGCAAAGAGAAGCAGTTGGATCCACAGTTCCTGCAACTCCTTCCATATCTTGAGCTTTTCTTTGACTTCTGGGCCATGTATTATTAATAGTAATCAACCTATCCTCTAGGGCACTCTGGTTACCAATATGGGAAGCTTGAATGAAGGGACATGACTTCAAAGTTTCCAATTTGTCCTTATACTTTTCAGAATAGTCTTGTAAGGAAAGTTATGACCAATCTAGATAGCATATTAAAAAGCAGAGACATTACTTTGCCAACAAAGGTCCCTCTAGTCAAGATTATGGTTTTTCCTGTGGTCGTGTATGGATGTGAGAGTTGGACTGTGAAGAAAGCTGAGCACCAAAGAATTGATGCTTTTGAAGTGTGTTGTTGAAGACTCTTGAGAGTCCCTTGGACTGCAAGAAGATCCAACCAGTCCATCCTAAAGGAGATCAGTCCTGGGTGTTCATTGGAAGGACTGATGTTGAAGCTGAAACACCAATACTTTGGCCACCTGATGCGAAGAGCTGACTCATTGGAAAAGACCGTGATGCTTGGAAAGATTGAAGGCGGGAGGAGAAGGGGACGACAGAAGATGAGATAGTTGGATGGCATCACCAACTCGATGGACATGAGTTTGAGCAAACTCTGGGAGATAATGAAGGACAGGAGCCTGGCATGCTGCGGTTCACGAGGTCGCAAAGAGTCGGACATGACTGAGCGACTGAACTGAAAGTTCCCACCTTGTGTTTTACATACAGTTCCTATTCCTGATAGCCTGCTCAGTACCAGACCTAGAAAAACAGCCTAGTATAAACTTTAAACCAGATTCCACTACTAAGTATAGTTAAATCTCGGTAATACAACTCTGATTATTTATAGATCTTTAGTGTTATGGTTGAACCATCACTAATGTAGCCTGATACAATTTTAAACTTCCAAAAATATGATTACATTGATGAATAAATCCTTTAGAGAATCTTTGTATCTCTAGGAGAACTTCCACAAAACATGATCTCAGATATTATTTTTTCAACTAAATTTAAAATAACAAATGATTGACTTAATCCATCAATGAGAACCCCAACAGAAAATGCATTAAAGTAGGACTCAGAGTATCCTGGGGGAAGACTGTCATCATTTATTTCTTCCTAAATCTCTAAAGAGATTTTGGTGGATATAAGAAAAAAAGAATATGAAATATTGGCTTGAAAAATGATGATTATCTGAGGAATGAAATTATTATTCACTATACTATTAATCTAGTTTGCTCATTTATTTCTTTATGAAAGAATTAGTAAAAGAAAGTACTTGAGGCTAAATATCAGATCATTTCATGCGTTATTAAATGCATTAAATAATGGACACAATTGGGTGCTCTCAAAGAAGTATTGATTTTTCTGAATAACTGTCAATACAACACTAATTACTGTAAAAGCCCAGAGAGCTGTGTCAAAACCCTAAGGATGTTATTTTATCTATACATGAAAGAGGTTATGCTTAAATGCTTCATGTTTAGAATACTTGGAACAAAGTTTCAGATCAGAATAATGTTTGTTTTCAACTTTCTTTTACAATGTATTTAAAGACATGGAGAGAGAGCGTTATATAACAATAATAAATATTGTCCAGCCTTATACTAATAAACACATCAGACTGTGGAAAGTTCTAAAATCCTCTATAAATGTAAGTATTTTAGATGTTGTGCTAAGAAGAAATATGAGTAACATTCTTTTAATTGGTAAAATTGTGTGTTACTATGGCTATTCTGGTCCTGAAAATATCAAGAAAATAACCCACTGTACATGAAAAATAAGCTTTTTATGTTTCTCCAGAAGACAATTTTCTCTATTTAAAGTACCGTTCAAGTAATCTTTTACTTGTTCATTAATATGGGAACATAATGTATATACACCAATGTATTAACATTAATCCCAGGTGAGAGAACTAAATTATCTATCTAAACTATTATGGATAAACAGATTCAGGAAAGCCCAAGACTCCTGGAGTGGGTATCCTATCCCTTCTCCAGCAGATCTTTCCAACCCAGGAATCAAACCAGAGTCTCCTGTGTTGGAGGCAGATTTTTTACCAGCTGAGCTACCAGGGAACCCGTATATTCACACAGTAGATTATTATTGAACAATAAAAGTGGGATGAACTATTGCTACTTAAGACAACATGAATGAGCATAACACTGAACAAAGGAATTCAGTCACAAGAGTATATATATGCTTTCAATTATAAGTTTCACCTCTACCAAATAGATCTATACTATTAGAAGTCAGGATAGAGGTTACCCCTATTGGGGGTTAATGATTAGAAGGAGGAAAAGGGGACTTCTGGGTTAGTTGTAATATTCTTTTTTCTCTGTATGTTGAAAATGCATTAGGATTTTACTTATGATCTGTACATTTTTATACACATGTTGTACTCCAAAAGTATATTGACAATAAATGTAAATTGTGAAATTAGCAACTTTGGTCCCACGATATAGTATAAATGATTCTCAAGACACTTCAAATAATTTTTTTCACTAAACAAATCGATTTGCAATCAAGGGAAATTACCTTGCACCCTTCTTAAAACTGTAGATGTATTCAAATGATGAATACATTTGGTTACTACAGATAGCTGTCCTTGATTTAATCACACTTAGATGACTAAGCAGCAAAATAATGCATTCTCCAGGTGTATGAATTATAGACACATAATTTCTACTAGTCATTGTTTGATATCCAAATCGCTCCTTAATGAATTTGTAATGCAAACTTTCTTTTTTTTTTAACTTTCAGGCAGACCTGATTCCTAACAGAGAATTTAGATGAGGGATCTTCAGGTGAATCAATTATTAAAAATAAATTTTGACACAATGTAATTCTCTATTCCTCTCTGCATACAGCCCATGTTATCTCAATAAGTTATCTTTCTTAATATCATGAGAGAACACTTTAATATGTTCAGCCCACTTACAGCCCATTAATCCAAGAAAAATTTGTATGTATTAGACTGAGAGGTATCACAGGCCATTTATAAGGGGCCCCACCCCTATTTCCAAGGACCTCCCATTGATAGAAAATGAAACTTTGAACCTAAATGCAGGGCTGGCTCCATAATTTGTGAGCCAAAGTACAAAATGAAAATATTTTGTACAAATATTAAGGATTCCAAAATGGCAATAACAAAGCATTAAACCAACAGCAGGGCTTTCCTAAACATGGCGCTTCCTGTGACCAACCAGGTAGCAAAACTGATGATCCAGGTCCACACAAATATTTCATCTCCTGCAGCCTTTTCTCTATACACTTTTTTCTTTCTTTAGCCTTCTTTTTTAAACAAAATAAGGTGTACAAAATAAGATGAGAAAAACTGTAATTTGATATTGTTTTAATTTTAACCTATAATACAACTTGCAACTTTTCTTTTTTATAAAAACTTAGAACAACTCCTCAATTGTATCTTTGGATGCTGTGGGTTATAGATGTCCTTTCTGCAGCTTCAGTTTGGGAAGTCAAGAGCTTAAATGTGTGTCATCTACTATTAAAAAAGGCAGAAACTGAATTATGGATCTTTCACTGTTAACATACAAAGTGTAATCATAGTTAAGTTTTATGTTCAATCAAGAAGAAATCAGAAATATTAAGGCCATGAAAACCCCAGAACTTTCATTTTTAACAATTCTAGGCAACCAGGAAAATTAAACAAATAAATAAAAGAGTACATTAAATGTTTTATTCTGTACCTCCACTACATTTAGAATACTAGTTATATTAAGTAGATTAAGTAAGGAACTGCAACTAGACCTGTTGACTCTACACAGAATACTGTGTGTAATAGATGCATGTGGAAAATAAATATATTTAAACTAGTTTTAACACCATATATATTTTAATTTTGACCAACACATAGTGTTTAATCTTTTTTTGAATTACAAAAATAACATCCTTATTTAAATAGTTGAAAAGAACTAAGAAGTGAGAATTTAAAAAAAGAAACTCATTGCTCTACCCAAACTTAAACTGATAAAGTATAAGTGCCTCCTTCTTGCATCTTTTATTTTTAATTTGAAAATTCTTGATGATCAAATTTATTGTCAAGATATCTTTGATATCTTACAGCACATATCTACATTGTTTCCAACCTTTGAGCTCATTAAAAGCATGGAATAGAGAAATAAGCTTGGTAAGTCATAAATAATTCTATCTTTTGGTAGAATAATGGATATCATTGCTTTAGTTTCTGAAATTTCTACATAGTATTTCTAAGTAGCCATTAAAACATGTTTTAAGTGGTAGTATAATCATCTTATTAGATACAGTAAAAGACAGCCAAATAACAAAAGCAACACACACCACTTAGTAACTATAAAATAATAATAGGCTTACTACAACTGAGTCCTCCGAAATGTGACTCAGTCATGGAAAATCTACCATTAATTTATAATTAGATAAAGTATCTCATTGCCCATACTCAGTTACAAAAAAAAAAAAAAATAGGATGGAGTTGTTAGGCAAAGCATACTGACTGAAACTGCCCACCCTGGCCAGGCACCATAGTAACCATTTGCATCAGTTGTTTTACAACAGAGGTTCCTGGAAAGAAACATGGAACTAATAAGCCTCCACCAATGGGAAGAGCGGGAAAGGTTAAAAGGAGACACCACGTGTCCGGCCACCTCCCAGAATCCTTCTCTCTGGCATCCATCTTGGCTGAACAAGGCGTGCACCACTAGGAAGGACTCTGAGTTAGACTGATTGGTGAAAGACAACCTGGAAACTAATCCCATCACCATAAAGCCCGAGACTGCAAGCCATGTGGCAGAGCTGTTCTCCTGGGTTCCCTTACCCTACTCCTCTCCACCTGGGTGCCCTTTCCTCATAAAATCTCTTGCTTTGTCAGCATATGTGTGTCCTTGGACAATTCATTTCTGAGTCTTAGACAAGAGCCAAGTTTCAGGCCCTGGAAGGGGTCCCCCTTCCTGCAACAGAACACTGAATTTTAAACAGCTATTAAGATCTGCACTAACCTCATTAAAAAAGTTGCAGGAAATTTATCTTTATAAATGACCATTAAATCTATGTCAGTGGGAATGAAGAAAATAAATATCTATATTTCACAGGGAAAAAACAGCATGTCAAAAAAGGAGAGAGAGAGAGAGAAAGGACGGAACAGAGGAAGGCAGGCAGGCAAAGAACGAAGGGGAGAAGATCAAATACAGTAATTTGAGAAGGAAAAGATCTGATGGTACTATGTGTCACATCTCCAAACCCAGAATATATTTTTCTAAATTAAATAACCTAATTTAAAATATAAATGATACACAAGGAAATTTGAGCTCCAGGAAAGCATAAAACCTAACCCAGAGAAAAACAAAACATTTCAGACTTGGTTTTATGAAACTATTAATATATACCTTGGCCAGTTAAAGAAAATCTCTTCCCTTTTGTCTTCTGAAGGAATTAGGGCCTGCTTTGTGACTTTCTGTACTATAATACCTTACCATTCATCACACAATAGCTTAATTAATTCAGACATTTTAAAAATTTTCTGATGAAACAGAAATATATTCACCTATATGCAAGTAAGCTTACCTCAAAAGTTCAAAGTAGATTTAGGTAAGCTCATTTATATTAAATACTACTGGAGGACCATGTTAAGCAGTTCTTCTGAAGCAGGCATTTTTAAACCTCTGTGGGAGCAATTGGAGGAATCTGTGAAGCTGATCCTCTGAAAAAGGCTCTGAACATAAATTTTGGGCAAAACAACACATTTTAAAAGTATTTTGTAAGTAACATATTTAGAATTTTAAAAAGTAATCTGTAGAAATATTGAAGGACAGGAGATAAGGCAAAACTGTATTGTTGTATTTTTTCTCTGATGTATAACACTGCTGTTAAACCTAGTATTTAGGGTTATTGGGGAAGCTTTTATTGCCTCTTTACTTCCAAGGTGCAGACATTAAATGTGGATGATATCATTACAACCAAGGCTGCCTTTTAACTGACTTTCTGGGTCATGGAGATAATGCTATTTTAGGTACCTTATATCAACAAAGACGCATGCAGCTGCAGAAGCTTCCGAAATGTAGCAATCTAATAAGATGTGCCCTAGACAAGAACTTAGAGGCTTCCCAGATGGCGCTAGTGTTAAAGAACCAGCTTGCCAATGTAAGAGACCTAGAAGAAGCTTGTCTGAATCTTGGGTCTGGAAGGTCTCCTGGAGGAGGAAATGACAACCCACTTCAGTATTCGTGCCTGTAAAATCCCAAGGACAAGGGAGCCTGGCGGGCTATAGGCCATGGAGTCACGAAGAGCAGACATGACTGAAGCGACTTAACACCAGACAAGAACTTGCTTTCAGAGATAATTGTGTTTCTAAAATTTATTGGCATTTTATCACCATCTTGCTTCTATAACACAGACCTTCTTTACTGACAATTTTATACTTTGATCAAATGAAAAGATCATTTATCATGAGGACAAACATACTTTCAGCATTAGTTAATTTCAGACAGTAAGGAGTTAAGTTTCAAATTATAATCTTAGTAGATCAATAATATATAATGGCCTGGAATTTAAATACCATGTAAGAACTGAGGCATAATTATGCAACAGATTTCTAATATTATCTCAGGAATTACAAGCATGTTAAATGAGTCATTAAATTAGACACAGAGAAATAGAGATATAAATATTGAAGCAATAATTTCTTCTGCAACTTGTCAAATGAGCATCCCTACAGAACAGATTTTTATCACTGGTGCACAGAAATGCTCCATCATTTTCTCTAGGGCTGTGATTCCTGCCTAATACTTGTTTTCCTACTTAAGCTTATTATTATCGCTTATTACCATCAAAAAAGAAATACTGAATAGCAAAACTGTAGTCTATGTGAAGTTTTCTGAAGCAAATGAATAGATAATTTATATTTAAGCGGATAATGAGCATACTTGTAGCAAACATGATATTATGGCAAGATGTTTTATATACAAAGCTTACAACACTAAAACCACACTCTATACTTAACAGTAAGTTACCTCCAATTTAAATATGATAGACACATAATACATAATCCAAATTATACCTAATATTTATGTGGAACATATATGAATTAAAAAGGGCTTCTGGGTGTAGTAGTTGGGGAAACATAAAGTAAGTCTAAATGATCAGCTCAAACTTCATTATAAAGTTGTCCTGGAGTGTTTGCTGTAAGAGCCTCATTCTGTTTTCCTGTTTATTGGGTTTTGTCCCTATTACAACATTTAGAGAATGAAGGACATTGCCATGAATAGTTACTACATAAAGAACAGGGTCATTGAATTGCTTTTCAAATAGATTCATTAATGATAATACTTAATTTGATAGTCCTATCTGCCTTTTCCCAGTTAAAACTGAAATGAATAAGAATATTTGAATGCCAACCAAGTAGGAATTAGTTTAATTGAAAGCCTGAGGGATTCATATAAAAATTTAAAAAAAGAGAAAGAAGGGAGAGAAAGAGAACTACTATATGACCCTTAGAAGAGCTAGCATTTTTCTTGAGAGGCAAAGATGTGAATGGTTGAGTAGCCTCTCGTTTGATCATGTCCTATCTGTGTAAACTTTGGCTTTCTCTTTAACTATCTTTGACTTAATACCTTAATCTGTAAAATATGCATGTTAATTTTCATTGTACACTGAGTTGCATGAAAAGTACATTCTAACTGAAAAATTTAGAATAGAAAAAGCAGAGACATTACTTTGCCAACAAAGGTCCATCCAGTCAAAACTATGGTTTTTCCAGTACTCATGTATGGATGTGAGAGTTGGACTATAAAGAAAGCTGAGTGCCAAAGAATTGATGCTTCTGAACTGTGGTGTTGGAGAAGACTCTTGAGAGTCCCTTGGACTGCAAGGAGATCCAACCAGTCCATCTTAAAGGAAATCAGTCATGAATATTCATTGGAAGGACTGATGCTGAAGCTGAAACGCTAATAC
This sequence comes from Bos javanicus, assembly GCF_032452875.1. Lineage (NCBI taxonomy): Eukaryota > Metazoa > Chordata > Mammalia > Artiodactyla > Bovidae > Bos > Bos javanicus. The sequence goes on along the minus strand of NC_083875.1, from coordinate 13,857,742 downwards.
TTTGGCCACTTGATGTGAAGAACTGACTCATTTGAAAAGACCCTGATGCTGGGAAAGAGTGAAGGCCAGAGGAGAAGGGGATAACAGAGGATGAGATGGTTAGATGGCATCACTGATTCAATGGACATGAGTTTGAGTAAACTCTGGGAGTTTGTGATGGACAGGGAGGCCTGGCGTGCTGCAGTCCATGGGGTCACAAAGAGTTGGACATGACTGAGTGACCGAACTGCACTGAACTGGTACATAGCCATTCTGTAACTATCAGAAATTTATTGTATGTATATTTTGCTTTGTGTGTTATGAGGAGATAAAAGTATGAAATGTCTAAGCTTTATTATTTTATCTGTTAATGCTATCATCATATTGATATAAACAAATTTTATTTAACACAAGCATTGCCACAAATCTCAAATGTACACTTGAATTTTCTAGGGTAGTGATTAATCCCCAAAGTAGAACTCACAGTATTCTATCTCCACACAGCCACTAGCTGAGATATAGTTTAGTGCTTGTTTTTAAAAAGCACCTTGATTGATGAACCACTGGAAAATTTATTTAGTGTCATGATTCAATTCTTTTTCATTTTGTTTCATAAGATAGCCTCTAACAAGAGTACCTTTCACTAGTTCAAAATTCTGAACAAGAATTCCAACTGTATATATGTATATGCGTATGTATAATTGATTCACTTTTTATAAACTTGAAACTAACACAACATTGTAAATCAACTACACTAAAAAAGTGTAAAAACAAAAGAATAATTGCAAACTGTTACATTTGATCTATGAAGTAAAATTATATGTGTGTGTGTGTTTAAGTGTAACATACAAAAAGTAACATTAAAATTAACAATAGGCACAACTGAGCGCTTGCCATGCAACGTATCTTGCATATACATTACTGATGTAAAGTTCTACAAATGCTATGTCATTATCTGTACTCTATTCATGAGATGAAAAAAATGATTCTAAGAAATATGAAGGGATTTCCCTAAAAAAGAGCCAGAAAACTGAGGATTTGGGACTTGCTGACACTTTCATTGCTTCTTTGACAGGTAACATTGACTAGTCTTTGTCTATCGGGATAAAAATGAGTGAGGATTTGGAGCAACTGCAAAAAAATTACAAGCAAAGCTGGAGGAAAATGAAATTGTTTAGCATGAATTTTGGAGGAGGTTGATAAAATGCATAATATGTTAGCCTTTAGAATATATCTTTTGTCTCTATATTTTTAGAATTCCATTTTAAAATGTATTTTAGCTCATATTTTGTAGTAGTAATTATTTTTGATATACATATTCCTCAAATTTAATAATATTATATAAATATGACTGTGAACTAGATTTTAGACTTTTGCTTAGACTAATAACAACACTAAAAATTTTATATATCTTAGTCTAAGATTGTATTATCTGTAAAATCTACATTATATAAATATGCCTTGACATATTAATTGACAAAGCTTTTATCTAAATTATAAATCCCTCAGACGGTAAAGCATCTGCCTACAAAGCAGGATACCTGGGTTCAATCCCTGGGTTGGGAAGATCGTCTGGAGAAGGAAATGGCAACCCACTCCAGTACTCTTGCCTGGAAAATTCTATGGGTGGAGGAAACTGGTAGGCTATAGTCCATGGGGTCGCAAAGAGTAGGACATGACTGAGCGACTTCACTTTCACTTTCATACACAATATAAATAAAGGTATATTAGATATATGTGTATATTTTTCTGATTTCCTTTTGTTTCAAGGATTAGCATCATGCTGACAATCACCATGAAAATATATAAATTTATCTTGGGAGGGTTTGCTTTCATGATTAATAAATTCAGTAATATCTGTATTCATAAATGCATAGATTCATAGTTAACAAAATGGATTCGGCACTTAAAATTGGGTACTTTATTATAAATGGTTATTTTGTAAATAGCTTTACAAGAAACACTTTCATTTTCTAACCATATAAATAAAATGAATCACATAGTCATACTACTCTGAATCTATTACTACACAGATTCTTTTTTCTGTGTACTTTTTCCTTATTTATATTATGAATTTTACATAGTATTTTTTTTAGTAAGAACTGAGTGTAAAAGTTAACATGCAAATATTTGCTAAATTGTTATTTTGATTATATATTACTATTTTTAATTCCATTTTTAAAGTATAATTATAAAAGACTTCTATATAAACATATTTCTATACACACATATTTACAATGTATATGCAATGCATACATATATATTCCATGTAATCATACATATATATTTACTTGTATCAATTTACTACTTGATTCTTCTGCTTAGACTTTTACCAGTTACATAATTTACTTGCTGATTTTTTTCCCCCCAGGAATACACAAATCATCACAAACTCAGGCCGGGGTTAGACAAAGTCCTCAAGACAATACACTGATAATTATATATTTAATCAAATGAGTTAATTATAAAATAATTTACTAAAATTAATGGTCAATTCAATTAACAGAGTTAAACAAAGAACCTCAAATAGACATTATCAAAGAGTGCTAAACAGTTGCTTCAACACTAGCTGGTCATTATGACAGAGGAAATATTGTAACAGAGATCTGTACATTTATCCCCTATCTTCGAGGGAAATTTTGAGCTATTTCAGTTTACACTGGCATTTCATCCTTCCTTCATCTACATTTCAATTGCAGCAACTCTCTACTATCCAGTGAACCATAGCCATGTCCTGTCCAACAATGTCTGGATGGAAATCAGTGGTGTCAATCTCCATTTGGTGATTTATCTCAGACCTAGGAATAGTGGCTGCTTTTTATATCTTCATTACTCTTTCAGACATAAATATTCTTTGTATTAAATTGTTCTCTTTAAATTACTGTGTGGTTTCTGTCTCCTAATTTGACTGTGAATTATATAATTGATATTTTCTTTAATCAATACTTTTAAGTGATTAAAAGGTATCATATCTCTCTGGTAGCATTTTAAAGTCTAAATTAATAGAGAAGTAAAAATAGAAGCAGGTGTTTTTGTTTAGTTGCTAAGTGAGGTCCAACTCTTTTGTGACCCCATGGACTATAGCCCACTAGGCTCCTCTGTCCATGGGATTTCCCAGGCAAGAATATTAGAGTGGCTTGTCATTTCCTACCAGGTAGATCCAGAAAATAATCTATGGCAATCAAACCATCAACCATTGGTCTTGACTTGGTTCAACTTAGTAGTAGTCTGCCACATTCTAGATACAATTTGTAGGTAGGAAAAACAAGATTTGCTGAGAGATCAAATGGAACATGTTAGAAAGGAGATTTCAAGGTTAACTCTAGAGCTTAAGCACTAACAACTGAAAAAATTATGTTACTTTATATCATAATGATGTAGCACGTGAAATAAGCAGGTTTGGAGGAAAATATCTGGTGTTTATTTTTTAACTAGTTAAGTTTATGTTTATGTTAATTATGTGGGTTTCCCTTGTGCTTAGATGTTAAAAACAGCTGCCTGCGATGCAGGAGACCCAGGTTTGATCCCTGGGTAGGGAAGATCCCCTGGAGAAGGGAATGGCTACCCACTCCAGTATTCTTGCCTGGAGAATCCCATGGAATAGTTCAAAGGATTGAGTTTGGGATATTCCCATCATTCCAAATTAAGAGAGATATAAGAAACCAGAGAGCTGAAAATTGAACAAAATTTTGACATAGAACACAGATCTAGCATTAAGGTCAAGGGAGAAAAGAATGGATAGCCCACTTCAGTACTCTTGCCTGGAGAATCCCATGGACAGAGGAGCCTGGTAGCCTGCAGTCCATGGGGTCGCTAAGAGTCGGACATGACTGAGCAACTTCACTTTCACTTTTCACTTTCATGCACTGGAGAAGGAAATGGCAACCCACGCCAGTGTTCTTGCCTGGAGAATCCCAGGGACAGGGGAACCTGGTGGGCTGCTGTCTATGGGGTCACACAGAGCCAGACACGACTGAAGTGACTTAGCAGCAGCAGCAGCAGCAACAAATTCTACTTATAGGTCAAATCATATGAGAGTTAAGACAAAGTCATAGGATTTTGCAATTTGAAGTCATCAGTAAATTGCCATGAGTACTTTAAGTAGAACAGTAAATGCAAAAGCCTATGCATATACACTATTGCTACAATGTATAAGATAGACAACTAGTGAGAAGCTAGTGTTCTATGGTGACTTTCATAGAAAGGAAATCCCAAAAAGAAGGGATGTGTGTGTATATATATAGCTGACTCACTTTACTGTACAGTAGAAACTAACACCATATTTAGGGCAGAGATAGTCCAATAAAAATTAATTTTAAAATGAGTGTAAAAGAGAGTAAGAGGAGAGATTTTGTACTGGTAACACATATAACTTTTTAAGGAGTTTTTCGAGTTAGATTTTCTTTTATAATGGGATAGAATTATATATTTTGTGGAATATTTTATTGGAGAAGGAAAAATCAGTGACACATGCAAGAGACAGAGGAGAATTGCTATAGTGATATTCTTGAGTGGTTCAGACACATAGACTCTACTGAATAAGATTAGGGGTTGTCTCTAGACAAAGGCACTGAATATTTATTTCATAGTAGTGAAAGAGAAGATAGCAGGAAGGCATAGAAGAAGATGTAGTAGTGGAAACCTAAGTTCCCTTCTGATTATATTTTCTTTACTGGTAAAATACAAAATAAGGTCATCGTCTGAGAAGGAGGAGAATGCAGTGAATGTTGGGGGTTTAAAGAGATAGGAGAAAGAATATAATATTCTAGCAGGAGAGGGGGAGAGTACATAGACAAGAGAAATATACAACAGATCCACTCGTAGTTTGAAAATTGTGAGTTTAAAGTGAAACCAGTTAGCAGTGCTGTGAGTATATAGTACAAGGGTTACATCCACACACTTTCAGTGGCATTCATGCAGTGAAGACATAAATGGAGAGCTGCAGTGACTGGAGGCTATATTTTTTAGGACCCTAAAACTAAATGATTGAGGGGCAAGAGTTTGGTGAATGAATGCCAGTTTTGATCATGATTGATCATGAAATTTCAACTGAAGGAGGACAGAAGTGAAGACGTGATTGAAAGACAGCGAAAAGTGGTTGGATCCACAGTTCAATATTCTGGAAAATTTGAGGTACTGATAGGATCGGGACATTAGAGAAAGTGATTGGAAATGTATGGGGTGGTATTTAGAAAACTCAGTGTTGGATATTTAATATAGAAAGTTTCCATTGTTTTAATGGGTAAGCCTACAACATATTGGTAAAATAAGATGATGAATGCTAGGAAAAAATAACCTCAGGGGTGTGGAGTTCTAGATTATTAAAATCATTGTCTCTGTAGATCATTTACAAGATGATCCCTAAATTCACAGAGAGTGATTTCCTGAAAATATTCAATAAAATAACGAATGTTAAATTTCATTTTTTTCATTTGCTGAGCTAGTTAAGGGCTTCATTTGTATATGGATTGCCATACTGCAATTTATTGACATGTCTATAACCTATGAAAAAACAGTTTAGAAATAGTTTTTTTAGTATGCACATTGAAAATGCTACTCTGTCTTTTATGCTTATGTAAAAATATTGCATATGGGTGTCAGATAACATCTCTTCAGTGCAGATAAAACTAGATAATGTGAGTTTACAAATGTTATTATTTCATCCCATAAGAGCTGTCAATTTCACAAAGGCTCACAAATATATTATTTAAAGAAAATAGAATGTATAGGAAATCAAGGATGTGCTACAAAGAGAAATATACAAAAATAAGACAAATTTGCCAATATAAGCATATAGCCCACTCTTAAACTGGTAATTAGAATTTTGGAGATGTTTTCCATTTCTTGGTTCTATATTCATAATATACAGCAATAATTTTTAACTAAGAGAAGAATTTTTCCGCTGCATTACTATATATGCTTTAGGTAATATTTCATAACTATTTATTCATCCATAAGTAAAAACTTTTAATTAAAAGTAATGTCCTTAATAATTTGTTAATTTGCTATGAATTATATAATTTTCTAACTTAAGTTATTCCATTTTTTTGTTATTGGAGGGAGTTTCATAACTTTTATTAAAAAAATGTAAGAAATTACCAGATTCTGTACACAAGTATAATTACTACCAATGCTTTAAAAAATTGGAAGGTATCTTTAATATCCTCTTATATTTCATTTTAGTGGTATATTTAACCTATATATGAAAGAGTACCAGCATAAACCAAATTTAATATATAAGCAATTTGTGAAAGAACAATCACATGTCATTTTAATATAGCAAGCCAGTTTAATTCAATATCAAATAAATTTACTAAGCATAGGGTGTTTAAAGTACTTTGTTTAGTATAGGAAAATCTTTAAATAGTGTAAAAGGAGGCATACAAGTCATAGTCATAAGTATCATTGTATACATGTAGTACAAAGGTAGAAAAAAATTGATCTTTGGGAAAGCTTTTAAGCCTTAAGATTCATGAAAAAAAAAAAATATATATATATATATATATATATATAAATAGATGTTATGACCAGAACATTTAAAACAATCTGCTGGCAGTTTTAAAACAAGCAAAATTACCATACACAGAAAAATTCAACAGAATTTGAAAATTTTTACAAGGATGAAAATGTGTCATATCTTTAATATATAATTCATAAAATTCAGTAAAATGACTATAAAAATTTCCCAGTAGAAATACTGTAAAGGTTTATTGAGAGAGATGAGTTAGAGTCCCAGGGTTCATGGTGGTTTCTCTAGGATTCATAAGATAGACAAGTGATAAATGTTGTTCTTCAGTTTCCAGGAGCTGAGAGAGGTAGTATTGTCTGGAAACATAGCTTTAAATTTTAGTGAAGCAACTGTGAGGCCAAAAATATTGAAGACATGAGTGCTCTGTGGTCAGTAAAGTGTAATTACAAACCAGTAAAAGATTTCAGTATGTTTGCCCAATGACAGCAAATTCCAGGCTCACCTAACTAACTGGGTTTAGATTTTGGTGAGAGCTATTGACAGAGTTGTTTGCATTTATGAGACTATGGTTAAAAGAAGACAGGGGCTGAAGAAATTGTCACTTAGAGTGATGAATGTGCATCTTACATGCACAAATTATAAATACTTATGAGAGTCAGGGTTCTCCAGAGAACAGAACCAATAGGATATGTATATGGAAAGTGAAAGTGTTAGTCGCTCAGTCATGTCCAACTCTTTGTGACCCCATGGACTGAAGCCTGCCAGGCTCCTCTGTCCATGGAATTCTCCAGGCAAGAATACTGGAGTGGGTAGCCATTCCCTTCTCCAGGGGATCTTCCCTACCCAGGGACTGAACTCAGGTCTGCATTGCAGGCAGACCCTTCACTGTCTGAACCACTAGGGAAGCTTTAGAACTACACCAACAGCTTCCTGGGCTTCATTTGTTTTTTCACTTTACAGACAGTAGATCATGAATTTATCCTCCATAACTATGTGAGCTAATCTCAGGATAAATCCCTGATTGGCTAATAAGAAATCTCTAATTCTGGCCAGAACCAGAGAGAATAGTGGAGTCAATAGTCCAAATCCTAATCAATCCAAAGGCCTGAGAACCAGAAGAGCTGGGTGTCTAAGGGCAGAAGAAGACAAATCTCCCTGCTCAAAAAGGGAGTGGATCTACTCTTCCTCTACCTACTGTACTCAGGCTCTCAATGTACTGGATGATAATCCCCCACACAGGGGAGGGTGATCTCCTTCACTAAGTCTACAGATTCAGATCCTCATCTCTTCTGGGTCCTCATCCCTCACAGACCTACCCAGTAATAATGTTTTACCAGCGATTGAGGTATCCCTTAGCCCAACCAAGTTGACACTGAAAATTACCTATCATGAATAAATATGTGAGATTATTGAAAAAGCCTAGTTTGGAAATTAGTCGCAGGGTCTCAAATTTAGAGCTTCTCAGGTGGCACAGTTGTAAAGAATCTGTCTGCGAATGCAGGAGATGCCAGAAACCTGGGTTCAATCCTGGGTTGGGAAGATCCCCTGGAGGAGGACATGGCAACCCATTCCAGTTTTTTTTTTTTTTTTTTGCCTGGAGAATCCCATGGACAGAGGAGCCAAGCAGGCCAGTCCCTGGAGTTCCAAAGAGTCAGACATGACTGAGTGACTGAGCACACACACACACACACTCAAATTTAAGTAAAACTTAGTTGCAGGGGCATTTTGCTGCTCCAAGGAACTTGATATGACTCACTTGCCCTGTGTTCCATTACATATGTTGGGTGCTGGTACTGTTGAATGTGATGCTCACTTTCTGCATCTTCATACTTGAAACACATTTTTGAATCATTTTATTTTCCTACTAGCTTTTTACTTGAATACTGAATATTCCACTATTCATTCCATTTAAATAATTTTATTGTTCACACAAATATTTTAAGCTGAATAAAATTGAGTACAGTTTATTAGTGTTTTTCTACTCTGCAATATTTTGTAATATTATAATATAAATTACTTGTTTTTCCATGGCCCTTAGCCACCTAGAATTATGATTTCTGGATGTTTCTTACGTAAGGGATTAAACTTAGGATATAGTTTTCATTTTCTTTTTTCTGAAAGTGAGGTTTAAATTTTAACAGAGTAGAGAGAAACTTGCCTCCAATAACTTTAGAAAAGTAATTTCACAGTAACGTGCTGGAATTTTCAGAATTTGATTTAGATTCAATAATTCAGTTACTAAGACCTTCAGTCTTGAATCAGCCCAGGTAGTGCTGCCTTTGACCATCATAGATTCCAGGTAGTCTATTTGCCTGCCCAGTTTAATGCTTCATCATAAATCTCTACCTTGTTAATTCATATGGCTGACCTTGTCCTTTCTCAAAATGTTATGGGCTATCTTTACCCCTTATGCTTTGCCTCAGACTTCAGCACATTAATTTTCATCTTTTAAAATGTCCTTACTCATGGAGAAAAAACAAAGGTTTTATGCTAGTGTTATAGTTTAAATGCTTTCTGCAATTTATTATAGTCCCAAGCAATTCCCTGAATCATTCATGCTAAGGAGGATTACTGTCAGACGGCAGGATTTGTAATGTCAATAGAGGTAAACTATCAGAAATCTGCCATTAGCTTTCCCTTCAACCTCTTTTAAATGAAAGTACAGAAGGAAAGAGAAAATTGTAGCACATGAAAATAAGCAAAGTATATCTTAAATGGTTTGTAATAGTTTTGTTAACCACTGATTACTAAAATCCAATTGCTATCTTCTCAGTGATCATAAGGATCTGAATGCTCAGGAAATCTATTTGCTATAAATGCCAAAGGGAAGTGGTTACACAAATGAACAAGAACATAAAACAGCTGACAGCTATTTTGTGATTGAATTCCCTGTAATGTCAATCAAAAGATTCTGCATCCAAGTAGGAAAATTAGTAGTAAGTGCCAGTAGGCATTTGAGGGCTGATTTGTCTTGTATTTACTTTCCTCAGCCATGGAACTCCACTAAAAAATTAACTCTTTTAGTTTAAGTCATATATCCAGGAGCCCCTGTTGAATTGTTAATGCTATAATTAATCACCACAACCTTAGATTAACTCTAATCAGCTGGACATTCACCAAGATACAAATGAAAAACAGCCCAGTTGGATTTTGTTCAGCTTTCATAGGGAGAAAGGAGAACTCTGGCATATGGGTGGCTTTTTCCTTGATGAATATATACATGTTTGATCCAATATTCTGATCAGTGCAGAGACAGGAATGGGCACTATATGTGTGAATGGAATCTTCAGTAAGATCCTCTTCATTTTAACCCCAACCTTATTCTCTTCATGTTCTAATGTTCAGACTTGAGTCTTTGAAAGCCTTTGGATCTGAAGACCATTCTTAACGCCATTACACTGAGTCTGAATGGTTCCCAATTATTTTGGTTTTAAATCAATCCTGGATGCTTTGAGTAAACCCACTGAGAGAACTCAAGCTCCTGATGTTCTCTATTGAAAAACCAATCTGGTCAGATCCACCAGGAGGAGGGAGGTACTTCTGACCAACAAAACCACGATAAATAATAGCCTATTATATATGCATATTTTGTTCATTGTTTTATTATAAGTTAATATGTGTGCTAAGTCATGTCCAACTCTGTGACTTTATGGAATGCAACTCGCCAGGCTCCTCCAACCATGGGGATTCTCCAGGCAGGAATACTGAAGTGGGTTGCCATTGCCATGCCCTCCTCCAAGGGATCGTCCCAAACCAGGGATGATATGAATGCATGTATATATAGATATATATATGAATGGGTATATGTGTATATATAAATAAATGGGTATATATATATATATATAACATATATATGAATGTGCATATATATATACATATTATATATAAAAATTACATTAAAAATAAATGATACAAAAGTAATATTTGCTCAAAGTATGATATATTCATACATAAATGATGCAAACTTGAAAACAATATGTGCATACATTTTTTAAATTGAAAACTGTTTCTGAAATCATGGTAAACAGAAAATGTTATAAAACTGCACATATATACAGCTTCATTTGAACTGAGCATCTACTAAAATGTATAATTCATGGTAGCTACTCAATACAAATTACTTGAATCAATAAATATTTTAATCAAAGATTGGTAAAAGAAAACCTTCCATTTATTTATCTAGTTTCATCTGTTCATTAAATAAGGAAAAGCAAAACAACAGAATAACAATAAGTCTTCTCTGAGTGGTTAGACTCTAGGTGAATCTACGGTTTATTGTCCCTAGAGGTTTTATGTTGTCCTAATTTTCTATAATTACATTAATAATTTTCATTAATTATATTTACTTTTTCTATCTTCACACACACACACATAATCAAATGCTGTCACCTGAGGACTATGAATAGAGGGGTATGCCATGGAAAGTGAAAATCACTCTGTCATGTCCAACTCTTTGTGATCTCATGGACAATACAGTCCATGAAATTTTCCAGGCCAGAATACTGGAATTGGTAGCTGTTCATTTCTCCAGGGGATCTTTCCAACCCAGGGACTGAACCCAGGTCTCCTGCACTGCCGGGAGATTCTTTATCATCTGAGACACCAGGGAAGCCCAAGAATACTGGAGTGAGTAGCCTATCTCTTCTGCAGGGTATCTTCCCAACCCAGGAATAGAACCCAGGTGCAAGTGGATTCTTTACCAGCTGAGCTGCTGTAGAAGTTAGATGCAAATGAAGCTTTCTAAGGCAAACCTTAAAAGCAGAGGAGTTCTACAGAGCATGACAATACCCATACTCCTCAATGTATCACAAGTTAAGCTAGGTTCAGACAGCCTGCACACACGGTAGCCAATACTGTGACTGAGAGGTAACCCACACAGATTATACTCTGCACATAATGTTGCCAATGAGATCAGCTTAAAATGATATGATTTTGCACCATAAATCTGCAAGTAGATGATTACGCTTGGTTTGGTGGGATAGCTTTTTTGGCTGTTTTAGTATCACTCACATCTGGTACTCGCACTTGGTTGGCTATCATCTGGGATAAAAGAGGTAATTGGGCCATGTGTCTCTCTTCTTCTAGCAGCCTAGTTTATACATAACATCATCTTCTATTCTAGTTGGAAAAGATAAAAACATAGGAAACAACCATGAGACAAAGCTTCTAAGCTTCTTACAATTTGAGCAAATACAGGCACATGGTTCCATACTATATTAGAGAAACAGGACTCTGTCAAATTATCTGGCACAGGGTATCTACAGAGAGAGGAGTGAAAAACTGGGGTCATTAATATCAATCTACTACAGAATATCTGTACCGCAATAGAAACTTCTTAATCTGGAAACTGGTCTAGTTAAAAGGAACCAGACTTCAGAACCCAGAGATAGTTCAGTTTTACTTCTCATGAGTTAACTCAGATTTGATGAGTCAGATCTGCCAAGTTACTAAAAGAGTATATATAATAAATGTACCTCCAGCTCTATACATTTGTATCTCCTCAGTCTACTTTTGGTCCGGGAGCACTTAAATGTCTCTACTAGCTCTGCTTAGTGATAAGTCATTGACTTTTCCAGTGATGTCTGGGAATGAAACATGCACAAGATCCCACTTTGCTGGTTGGTATGAAATGTAAAAATTTTAACACCATGCCAAGACACTTGTCAACATGTTTTATGAGCTTTTGTCAATATTTGTGATAGAACAATAAAAAGTTATTCAAACCCTTTGGCCATACACAAGTCTTCTGAGGCTACATGTATATGTTAATGTGCAACAAAAGTTTTCGACTTTACAACTTGAGTTAGGATGAATTATAGTAGTATTTGTTTTACAAGAACAATCAGTTCTACAGGGTTACTAGGATCTCCATTTTGTCATCATAAACAACCTCTATGGGCGGAGACAAAACCAGTCAATCTTAAAGGAAATCAAAACTCAATACTCATTGGAAAGACTGATGCTGAAGCTGAAGCTTCAATATTTTGGCCAGCTGATGCGAAGAGCTGACTCACTGGAAAAGACCCTGATGCTGGGAAAGATTGAAGGCAGAGGGAGAAAAGGGCAGCAGAGGATGAGATAATCAGATGGCCTCATTGATTCAATAGATATAAACTTGGGCAAACTTCCGGAGATGGTTAGGGACAGGGAAGCCTGGCATGCTGAAGTCCATGGGGTTACGAAGAATCCGACACCACTTGGTGACTGAACAACAATAACAAGGGCTGAGAATCATGGCCAAGTAACTACTCAAGGCGAAGTTAATGTCCAATTTCGTGGTTACTATCTTTGATCTAAGTAACATAAGCTGTCAATCCATTCACTGAGGTTACATAAATTATTCAAAAATCTACTGAAGTCAAAGTAGGCAAAAAATGAACTACCCATCTAACAACAGAGATTTTATAAAGAGGAGTTTCTTCTTCCCCTTGGGGGAAAAAATAAACATGTAATGTTCTTCAAATTTCTTTCACATTCCTCCTAATACTCATGTCTAGGATCTCAGCCAACATGGAAGAAGGCATGTCTATGCTGATAAAATCAATGCAATTGCACTGATTTCTTGAATTTTTGTAACTGGTATTTCCCGTACCTTTCTCTTGGATAAATATAGCACTGTGACATCTCATGAACATATATGTATATATGTATCTTTTAAATTTTTCAAAATATATCCTAATTTTCTTCATGGTACTCTTTTGGATCTATTTTCTCAGATGTTTATGTTTGTGAGGCCTGGTGTGCTGTGACTCATGGGATCGCAGAGTCGGAACGACTGAGCGACTGATCTGATATGATCTGATCTGACTATCAGAACACTGCTCCCATGCTAGAAGAAACTCTAAATATACCTTTCCTTAAATTTGTCTTTCTTTAGAATTAGTTCCACCAAGACTGTTATGTAGAACTTCATAAAATGGTCACTGTATGTGCTTATTAATAAGCGGATGAGGTGGCCACATGCTCCACTGTGCCAGGAACCTGGGGGTGCCTCATAGATGTCTGCTTTAGATTCTAAAATACTGTCAGCACAGGTTTGTATCCACCACCAAAGATCTAAAACAAGCAGGTGATTGCAAGAGAGGTGAATTTACTGCACATTTCCAGCTCAACAGGTCCTGGTAAACAGAGAAAAGGAGAGTAGATTTCACACCCTGAAAGGAGAAACAAACAAACAAATAAAAACCACACAAACTCCTACTCCATGGTCAAAAAGTGAAGGACTGAGAGAATGAAAGGGGACAGGCAAGCTGGTCAATATGGGACACGCTATACAGGATGCTTGAAACAAATAGCAAAGAGCAGATGGACTGATCGCAGACACACACAGATTTGGCTGCTCCACTAGAACACAGATTTAGATGAGCCAAAGTGCACTAATTTAAAGGTATAATTGACATGCTAATTTAGGGTGGAAAAAAAGAATCATATATAAAATGCTCAATTAAAACAAGAGAAGGCATAAAAAAGAGAAAGACAAAAAGAAACAAGGAACAAGAGCGATACATCAATCCTATGAATCAACTGCAACGAAAGCCACTGCACACAGCGTAGGGTACTTAGGATATCTTAGGCAAGGGTACATTAGCCTGAAGCTTAGTTCTCTGGCTGCTTCCATCCAAAATGGCCAAGACAAGATGATGCAGACTGTTCAGTACAGATTGAAATATTTTTAGTAGAGACGATCAGAGTTTAAATCTAGAATGCAGCAGTTCTGAATACGTGCCCATGACCGTGACATGTAGGATGTTGATATCATTGTGTCTCTTAAATGATTATGCTTAGTTGCTCTTTTTAAAATTTTACTTGTTCATTTATTTATCTTTGGCTGTGCTGAATCTTTGTTGCTGTGTGGGCTTTTCTCTAGTTGTAGCAAACAGGGGTTGCAATGAGTGGACTATTCTTGTCACAGAGCACAGGCTCTAAGCCCTGTGGGATTAGGTAGTTGCATCACGTAGGCTCAGTACTTGTGGCTCCAAGGCTTTGGAGTTGTGGTACTTGGTAGGTGCAGCACACAGGCTCAATTGCTCCACATCATGTGGGATCATTTGGGATCAGGAATTGAACCCATGTCTCCTGTATCGGCAAGTGTATTCTTTACAACTGAACCAGCAGGGAAGCACCCTTAGTCCCTTTCTTATTGGTAGTTAGAACATTTTTAGGGGATGGAGAGAGTAAAACAGATAACTAATATGGTCTGAGATGAATTATAGTCAGAAGGGTGTGAATTAAGCTGAAAATGTCTTAGTCCTTATTTAACACTTTGTATGAAACTAGGGCATCCAAAAACAAGAAAAACTGAAATTATATTGTATTGCTTTATTGGTATATTAATCTGATATAAAGACTATGATTTTTTTGCAAGCTGATTTGAGTTTAATGAGATTCAGAGAATATCATCTTGGTAATACTTTTCTATTTTGAAAAGGTTACATTTAATTAGAAACATGAAAATAACTAATTGAAATTATACTGATCGCTTAAAGATGTTAAATAATATCGTATGTACCAAGCAGGCTTCCTAGCTGGCGCTAATGGTAAAGAAATTGCTTGCCAACACAGGAGATTGCAGAGATGTGGATTTGATTCCTTGGTTGGGACGATCCCCTGGAGAAAGGCATGGCAACCCACTGCAATATTCTTGCCTGGAGAATCCCATGGACAGAGGATCTTGGCAGGCTAAGGTCCACAGGGTTGCAAAGAATTGGACAAGACTAAAGCGACTTAGCATACACACACATATACATGAAACATGATTTTGCTTAAAACTATGACCTTGCATATTTGAAGCCACTTGAAGTAAAAGGGCTATGATTATATACCTACAAAGTCGTTATTATAAAGTTTTCTCAAGTACTAACTTCAAGAAATAGAAGAGGCATGATTCTGTACACAGAACACAAAACCCACAACAAGTGAAAAATAAAATGTAAAGTTTTGTTATTCAAAGGCATCATTAAACAAATGAAAATGTAAGTTGCATGTTGGTCATATATCTGTGAACATTTTCCTAAACTATTTAAAGATATAAATAACTCAAATCAGTATAAGAAACACACACAACTCAACTGAAAATGGGCAAGCTATGTTGAACATACAATTACAAAAGAATGAAAAACCAATAAACACATGTAAAGATGTTTAGTCTCCTTAGTCATTGGGAACATTCAAATTAAAATCAGAATAAAATAATTTTGCTTTAATATCTAAAATGACTTAAGCTAAAAAAGAACTTTGAAAAAATTCAAAGAGATGAAAAAATTCAACTCTTAGTTTCACATTAATGGTGGCTGTATAAACGTAAATAATAACTTTGGGAAACATTTTTCAGGCACTGTCTGATGAAGTTAGACACACTTCTACCCAATAACCTAACAATTCCACTACCAGGCACTTGACCCAGAGAAAAGAAAACACGTGTTTACAAAAAGTCATGCCCAAAAATGTACATGCAGCTTGTGTTAGTTTTCTATCACTGTGTAATAAATTACCAAAACCTGAGTAGTTTTAAATATCTTCCAATTATTATCTCACAATTCTATAGAATGGAAGTATGAGTAACCAATGTCTGGTTCTCCTGATGTTTCACAAAGCTGAAACCGAGGTCTTGGCCACGTTACTTTACTTTATGGGGTATCTGAGAATGACTACGACTAGTCATTGGTAAGGTTGTTATTTCCATGCATATTTTAGAATGATATTAAACTGTTTCTAGTATGTAGCTGTGTGAACCATTTTTAAAGAGTAGGTAATTCAATGGAATCTGATTCCTTTTGGATGTTTGACTGAGACATCTCTCAAGCCCCACCATGTCCCTTTTTTCTTTTATGAATATCTGTGTAAACTGATAGAAAACCTGGATTATAACCTACTTTAGTATTAGTTTGGAAGTTCAAAGTTACAAGAGCCAGTCTGCAACAGTGACCCTATGCTAACTGCAGCCTCCAAAGTCAACACATAAACAAAGCCACTTCCCTTCTAAGAAACTTTTTCACACTGGTTGTTTTTCTGCCTTCTACTCAGAAAATTTCAATATATGAGTAATGGATATCTTCCTACTCTCTTGACACTTGTGCTGTACTATCCGTCTCAACATCTGAACTGATTTTGGGTGGAAAACGGCCCACACTCAATTGTGTTATGCTTAGTTGCTCAGTCTTGTGTGACTCTTTGCAATCCCAGGGACCATGGCCTTCCAGGCTCCACTTCTCCAGGCAAAAATGCTGGAGTGGGTTGCCATGCCCTCCTCCAGGGGATCTTCCCAACCCAGGGACTGAAACCAGGTCTCCCATATCGAGGACAGATTCTTTACCATCTGAGCCATCACTTAATAGGCAAGCTCAAGGCTGTTGGCACAGCAAGTAGGGTGTCTAAGCAAGGGCCACCACCAGGGGTCTTACTTCTCTTGCTCTGGCTGTCTACACGGCTCACCTGCCTCCTTGCATGTTTCTATTTTGAGTTGCTTCCTATTGACTGTCCTGTGCTTTGAGCACTGTTGGTGTTGTGCCCTATTTGCTCACCTTACCTCTTGAGAAATCTGTATGCAGGTCAGGAGGCAACAGTTAGAACTGGACATGGAACAACAGACTGGTTCCAAATTGAGAAAGGAGTACGTCAAGACTATATATTGTCACCCTGCTTGTTTAACTTATATGCAGAGGACATCATGAAAAACGCTGGGCTGGAGGAAGCACAAGCTGGAATCAAGACTGCTGGGAGAAATACCAGTCAACTCAGATATACATATGACACCATCCTTATGGCAGAAAGTGAAGAAGAATTAAAGAGCCTCTTGATGAAAGTGAAAGAGGAGACTGAAAAAGTTGGCTTAAAGCTCAACATTCAGAAAACTAAGATCATGGCATCTGGTCCCATCACTTCATGGGAAATAGATAGGGAAACAGTGGAAACAGTGGCAGACTTTAATTTTGGGGGGCTCCAAAATCACTGCAGATGGTGACTGCAGCCATGAAATTAAAAGATGTTTACTCCTTGGAAGGAAAGTTATGACCAACATAGTGAAGTGAAGTTGCTCAGTCCTGTCTGACTCTTTGCGATCCCATGGACTGTAGCCTACCAGGCTCCTCAGACAATGGGATTTTCCAGGCAATGGTACTGGAGTGGATTGCCATTTCCTTCTCCAGGGGATCTTCCCAACCCAGGGATCGAACACAGGTCTCCCGCATTGTAGAGAGACGTTTTAGTGTCTGAGCCACCAGGGAAGTCCACTTTCACTTTCATTTTGACCAACATAAACAGCATATTAAAAAGCAGAGACATTACTTTGTCAACAAATGTCCGTCTAGTCAAGGCTATGGTTTTTCCAGTGGTCATGTAGGGATGTAAGAGTTGGACCATAAAAAAAGCTGAGCATCAAAGAATTGATGGTTTTGAACTGTGGTGTTGGAGATGACTCTTGAGAGTCCCTTGGACTGGAAGGAGATCGAACCAGTCCATCCTAAAGGAGATCAGTCCTGGGTGTTCATTGGAAGGATTGCTGTTGAAGCTGAAACTCCAATATTTTGGCCACCTGATGCGAAGAACTGACTCATTTGAAAAGACCATGATGCTGGGAAAGATTGAGGGCAGGAGGAAAAGGGGAGGACAGAGGATGAGATGGTTGGATGGCATCACCGACTCAATGGACATGAGTTTGGGTAAAGTCTGGGAGTTGGTGATGGACAGGGGTCATGGTGTACTGCTGTTCATGGGGTCACAAAGAGTCGGACATGACTGAGTGACTGAACTGAACTGAATTGAACCAACTACCAACCTTCCTTTTCAGCTTTAATCCAATGACTCAAGATTGGATCCAGCAAAATTGGCTGGATTTTAGGCAGTTACCTTGGCACTTGAGGATTCAGTAGCCAACAACAGACCCATGTGCACATTTTTGAAGACTCATGGACCATTGCCAATGGTGTACCATCTGGTGCATCAATAAACACTTCTTTAAGTTGCTTCTTTGGGGTAAATAATTTTGTCAATTTCTTGTCTTAACTGTCTCCCCCATATCAAGGTCAAATACATCTCTGCAGATTCTAAATTTATGGGGAGGTTGGGAGGGAGGAGGGTTCAGGATGGGGAGCATGTGTATATCTGTTTTATTTTTAAAATTAAAAAAAATAATAATAAAACAAGGCATCATCAAGACACTCTATATCCCTCCATTTCCAGGTCATCAATGATAGTGACCAGGTATATACTTCACAGGACAAAGTGCAGAATGCTCAATACTTGCACCACAGACCTTTAACTTTCTATACTAGTCTCCTCCCACTGGGGGAGGTAATGGCAAACCACTCCAGTATACTTGCCATGCTGCTGCTGCTGCTAAGTCGCTTCAGTCATGTCCGACTCTGTGCGGCCCCATAGACGGCAGCCCACCAGGCTCCGCCGTCCCTGGGATTCTCCAGGCAAGAACACTGGAGTGGTTGCCAGTTCCTTCTCCAATGCATGAAGTGAAAAGTGAAAGCGAAGTCACTCAGTCGTGTCCGATTCTTCGCGACCCCATGGACTGCAGCCTACCAAGCTCCTCTGTCCTTGGGATTTTCCAGGCAAGAGTACTGGAGTGGGGTGCCATTGCTATGAGAGTCTCATAAACTCTACAAAAGGACAAAAGAAAATATGAAAACAAAAGATGAGTCCGCCAGGTCTCAACGTGTCCAAAATGCTACTGGAGAAGAGCAGAAGAGAACTACAAATAGCACCAGAAAGAATAAAGCAGCTAGGCCAAAGCAGAAACAATGCTCAGCTGTGGATGTGTGTGGTGATGAAAGTAAAATCTGATACTGCAAAGAATTGGGAACATGGAATGTCAGATTCATAAAGCAAGGTAAAATGGATGTGGTCAATCAGGAGATGGTAAAAATAAATATCAACATCTTAGGAATCCATGAACTAAAATGGACAGGAATGGGCAAATTTAATTCAGATGACCATTATATCTACTACTGTGGGCAAGAATCCCTTAGAAGAAATGGAGTACTCCTCATAATCAACAAAAGAGCCCAAAATCCAGTACTTGGGTGCAACCTCAAAAATGAAAGAATTATTTTGGTTTCCTAGGCAAGTTATTCAACATCACAGTAATCCAAGTTTATGACCCTACCACCGATGCTGAAGAAGCTGAGGTTGATCAGTTATATGAAGACATAGAAGACCTCCTAGAACTAACATCAAAAACAGATGTTCTACTTATCACTGGGGATTGGAATGCAAAGTAGGAAGTCAAGAGATACCTGAAATTACCAGCAAGTTTGGCCTTAGAGAACAAAACGCAACAGGGCAAAGGCTAACTGAATTCTGCCAAGAAAATGCATTGGTCATAGCAAATACTCTTTTTTAACAACATGAGACAACTTTACATATGGACATCACCAAATGGCCAATACTGAAATCAAACTGATTACATTCTTTGTAGCTGAAGATGGAGAATCTGTATACAGTCAGCTGAAGATGGAGAAGCTGTATACAGTCACAAGACCTGGAGCTGAATGTGGCTCAGATCATCAGCTTCTCATAGGAAAATTCAGGCTTAAACTAAACCACAAAGCCAGCCAGATACAACTTAAATCAAATCCCCTATGAATATGCAGTAGAGGTAACAAATAGCCTCAATGGATTAGATCTAATAGACAGAGTACCTGGAAAACTATGGGCAGAGTTCCATAATATTGTATAGGAGGCAGCGAACAAAACCATCCCAAAGGAAAAGAAAAGCAAGAAGGCAAAGTGGTTATCTCAGAAGGCTTTACAAACAGCTAAAGAAAGAAGAGAAGTGAAACACAAGGAAGAAAGGGAAAGGTATATCCAACTAAAAGCAGATTTCCAAAGAACAGCAAGGAGAGCCAAAAAGGTCTTCTTCTATAAACAGTGTATACAATTAGAACAAAGCAGCAGAAGGGGAAAGACTAAAGATCTCTTCAGGAAAATTGGAGACATCAAGGGGACATTTTGCCCAAAGATGGGCACAATAAAGGACATAAACAGTAGAGACCTAGTAGATGCTGAAGAGATCAAGAAGAGATGGAAATAATACACAGAGTAACTGTATAAAAAAGATACAAATGAACCAGACTACGATGATGGTGTGGTTAGCCAACCAGAGCCAGACTTTGTGGAAAGCGAAGTCAAGTGGGCCTTAGGAAGCACTGATGTTAATAAAGCTAGTGGACACAATGGGATTCCAGTAGAGCTATTTAAAACCCTAAAGGATGAGGTCATCAAGGTGTTTCATTCAATATGTCAGCAAATCTGGAAGACCCAGCAGTGGCCGCAAGACTGGAAAAGGTCAATCCTCATCCCAGTTTCCAAGAAGCGTAGTGCTAAAGAATGTCCTAACTATTGGACAACTGTACTCATCTCCCATGCTAGTAAGGTCATGCTTAAAATCTGTATCAATAGCCATGTCCAGTAACTTAAAGATATGCATTAATTATGATACAAATTTTGTCAATGGATATCCTTTACTCACTAAGTGAAAAAACCCAAATTTCAAAACCTGTGTTTTCCAAGTGATATGAGATTATGGATCAAATTCTTAGTAGAGGATAAGACATTCACTATTCATCAGAGTAAAGTATTAGAAAGGAAACTGGTAAATGTTCATCTTGAGGTAAAAATATAAATCATATTGCTCTCTCCTGCCAAATAGAAAGAAATATGATCCAATAGGCACATAATAGATATAAACCATTTCTATGCATTTTACTTGTCATAATTGAAATGCTTTATTTTATAAATTAAAGAGAATATAAAATAGTACACATAAGCATATTGCTTAATCTCAAAAATTAAGTATAAGCCCTATATATTATAGCTTTATATTAAATATTTATAAGTCCCATATCCATATGTGTGCATGTACATGTACTTTTCATTCAGTGCTTTAAATGAGTAGGTATTCAATATTATTATAAATTTAAACCTATACTATTATCAATATCAAATAAAACTGCATAATGTTGATAAAATGTACTGACATGCACATGATAAGCATTAAAGAAAATGTCATTTTGTCCTATTTTTTCCTACCTGTAGACTATTACCTCTATGAGAGCAAAGGCCTGTGTCTGTTTCACTTCCTATCATAAACCAGATAATTGTCATAAGACTTAAAACATGATAAATGCAATGTATATGTGTTAAATGAGCATCCAAAATAGATTATTTAATTAAATATGTAAATATACACATTCTCAATGGTTTTTTTCAAGATTTGCTTATTCTAGTGTAATTATTAAAGAGTATGGTGAAACAGGAAACTTTAGCATTTCCTTTAATATTTCATTTCAACCTGGAATAGTTCTCTATGTTTAATTTCAAATCTACATCCCTCCCACAAGCTGGAATCAAGATCTCTGGGAGAAATATCAATGACCTCAGATATGCAGATGAAACCACCCATCTGGCAGAAAGTGAAGAAGTAAAGAGCCTCTTGATGAAAGTGAAAGAAGAGAATGAAAAAGTTGGCTTAAGGCTCAACATTCAGAAAACTAAGATCATGGCATCTGGTCTCATCACTTCATGGCAAATAGATGGGGAAACAGTGTCAGACTTTATTTTTGGGGGCTCCAAAATCCCTGCAGATGGTGATTGCAGCCTTAAGATTAAAAGACGTTTACTCCTTGGAAGGAAAGTTATGTCCAACCTAGATAGCATATTGAAAAGCAGAGACATTACTTTGCCAACAAAGGTCTGTCTAGTCAAGGCTATGGTTTTTCCTGGTCATGTATGGATGTGAGAATTGGACTGTGAAGAAGGCTGAGCACCGAAGAATTGATGCTTTTGAACTGTGGTGTTGGAGAAGACTCTTGAGAGTCCCTTGGACTGCAAGGAGATCCAACGAGTCCATTCTGAAGGAGATCAGCCCTGGGATTTCTTTGGAAGGAAGGATGCTATAGCTGAAACTCCAGTACTTTGGCCACCTCATGAGAAGAGCTGACTCATTGGAAAAGACTCTGATGCTGGGAGGAATTGGGGGCAGGAGGAGAAAGGGACGACAGAGGATGAGATGACTGGATGGCATCACTGACTCGATGGACGTGAGTCTCAGTAAACTCCAGGAGTTGGTGATGGACAGGGAGGCCTGGCATGCTGCGATTCATGGGGTCGCAATGAGTCGGACACGACTGAGCGACTGAACTGAACTGAACTGATGTAGACTATTTGATAATAGTCATTCTGACAGGTATGAAGTGATATCTCTTTGTGCTTTTATTAAGTGATACTATTTTGATTCAGTTCAGTTCAGTCGCTCAGTCATGTCTGACTCTTTGCGACCCCATGAATCGCAGCACACCAGGCCTCCCTGTCCATCACCAACTCCCAGAGTTCACTCAGACTCACGTCCATCGAGTCAGTGATGCCATTCAGCCATTTCATCCTCTGTCGTCCCCTTCTCCTCCTGCCCCTAATCCCTCCCAGCATCAGAGTCTTTTCCATACCAGTTATCAGATACTATCAGCTTGAGATAGGAAGGATAAATAAGATGATTTCAGCAACCATGGAGGCACTACCCAGTCATTTATGTAGTATTTATTTTATTAATATGTTAGTACTATATTACCAGAGTTGAGGATTTGCAACAGAGACTGTATGTCCCATGTGACCCTTGATAGGAAATTTGCCAGTCTTTATATAGACCATGATGAGAGACTCTCATATCTTAATTCACCCTCTCTATAGATCCATATACCTGGAAATTCAGAAATAGTATGTCTGGGCCCCTGGTAATAGATTCCACAGAATAGGTACAAAACTGATTCTGGCATTTCTTTCCTCTGTCCCTCTCCACAGTAGTCAAGGACCTCAAAGTTAAATGTACGTTTAGAGGATATGCATACTTTGTAAGATGTAAAAACAGTAGAACTTCACTCCAAGGGGGCTATTTTGGCATTCTCATAAATCTCTAAGGGGTTCAGCCCTGTCTGATTCACATGCAGAAAATGAAGCAAAACACATAAAGCTCTCTCCTAACTGCAGCAAATGTTTCAGAATATAAGAAAATAAAACAAATATTAATTTCAAAATCATTAGCTATACTGTAAATATCAATAGAAGTCCCCTTGTCAATAATTTGCAGCAAAAATACTGACACACAAAATTAGCCTCTAATGTGGATAAAATTTATTTCTAAGACCTTAGAAGCACATGACAGAAAATTCCAATATCCAAAAACCAATAGAAACAAATAATCTTGCAAGCACATATAACTATGTGTCATAAGGATAATGTTCAATGAGAATAGATAATGTTAAATAAATAATAATAGTTAACATTATTTTGCTCATCATCTTCTGACTTCTGGAAATGTTTCTTACATACACTTAGCTATAATGTGGTAAAGTATGGAAACAGAGCCAGAATTCGAATCACCTATTCTAGTCTGAACATTCTAAAATTTGCCTTTGTAGATCATTTCTTTGTAACAGGGATATACAAGTTCTCACTACCTCATATTAACTATGAATTGACACTGTGACATGCTTCATTACTCAACTCCCACATCAATGTAAGTTTTGTAATGTCCTCACATTTGAAGATTCAAGTATTGTGTCCAAAATAGTGTGTGCATGTGAGAGAGAGAAGGAGGCAGAGAGAGAGAGGGAGAGAGGGAGGGAGGGAGGGAGGGAGGGAGGGAGGGAAGGAGGGAAGGATGGTATTTGTATGCCTCATTTTAGGCTTCTATTATATTTCTAATCATCCTTTTGTCTAATTAAATTGAAATGTTTTTAATAGGATCATTAAAAAGAAATAAATTGGGTGTTGCATAAGAAATAGTACTTGTAGGAAAGCTGACCTTTTCCCAAAAGCAGAAAATAAGCAATATGGATGTTATTTTGTTAACATTTCTCAAAATGATAGAGTTAACCTTTTAAGGAAGATGGCAAAAATCTGAGCAGTTTGCATCTTCTCACATGTGGCCCCAAAGTTTCTAATGTCACAGAATTGAGAGCATGCATGTGCGCTCGGTCGCTAAGTCATGTCAGACTCTTTGCAGCCTTTTGCAACTCCATGGATTGTAGCCTACCACGCTCCTCTGAATGTGGGATTTCCCAGGCAAGAATACTAGATTGGGCTGCCATTTCCTGTTCCAGGGGGTCTTCCAGACCCTGGGATCAATCCCATACCTTCTGCATTTGCAGGTGGATTCTTTACTGCTGAGCCACCAGCGAAGTCTAGAACTGCAGGAGAGCAGAACTGTTCTCAAACACTGCTATGATGTGTTTCCTTTTTTCTAGGCATTAGGTGGGGATAGAGATTAATCAAATCATTAAACGTTGTCTTCCATTCATTTTTTTGTTTATTTGTTTTTCTGTGCTCAAATTTTAGTTTCACTCTTCTCCATCTGAATTTTCATTACTAAGTGTTAAGCCTTTGAATCAAAGATGTAAGTTTATTTAAAAATCTATAAAGTAAGGAGAAAGCACATAAACTGCTTTGTAACAATAGGAAATGGATCATATATTTTTAACTATAAAAATCACATACAGAAGTATAGTTACAATATAAATGCATGTTGTTATATACATGTATTTCTATGATTCTCACTAAAATATGAGTTTCTTGAAGATTCTAATAAAACTATGATGAGAGAAGATCAATAAATAATTTACTGAGAACAAAATAAGGGCAAAAGTAACAAAGTAAAGGGGGAGAAAAAAAAAAGAAAACTTTATTCTTTGGGCACAAGCTGAAATGTTTGAGTAACATACACTGAGAGAGAAATGTAATGAATTATATAACTTTCAATTTTCAGTGGAAAGAAAAAATAATCGCTGCTCACCAGAAGATATTAACTTTTTTTTCCCTGACACTTATCTTGCAGGAAAATTTATTTCCAGTCTCTCTACTCTCTCTAAGAATTGCTGAGCAAAATAATGAAAGCTGTCCTAAAGAACTCTTGCACAACACTTAGAGACATGCTCCTCAGAGAGCTGTTTCTTGTATCAGCACATGGTTAGAGATGAGGGAGTAGAACTCAAGCAGAATTCTCTTCTATGTTAGGAGAAGACAGAAAGATGATCTTGATTTTAATATTCAGGTATCTTGCCTTGACAGGTGAATTATGTTTTAAAGTTCCCTTTATGTGTTAAATGTTGGCTCTAAATCTCATTGGCATTTCAGACACACAGAATATTTTGGAAGCTTCAGATGAGACAATTTGAAGGCAAAACATAGCTATTTATTTAATTTAAAATATCTGTAGACTCAGATGTCATGTACTCCCAGGAATCTTTCCTAAAACCTCTCTCAAATGTGTAGAGTTTGTAATCCTCCTTACTGTAGGGGAAAAAGTACCATTGCATATGTCTCAGTAGTTTTTGAACAGGCCTGCACCATGATGGGGAGAAGGCAATGGCAACCCAGTCCAGTACTCTTGCCTGGAAAATCCCATGGGCGGAGGAGCCTGGTAGGCTGCGGTCCATGGGGTCATGAACAGTTGGACACGACTGAGCAACTTCACTTTTACCTTTCACTTTTATGCATCAGAGAAGGAAATGGCACCCCACTCCAGTGTTCTTGCCTGGAGAATCCCAGGGAGGAGGGAGTCTGGTGGGCTGCTGCCTTTGGGGTTGCACAGAGTCGGACACGACTGAAGTGACTTAGCAACATCAGCAGCAGCAGCACCACGATGGATACAATAAATTGTTTGCTAACCAAATCCCATTCCCATATTCTTGAAGAAATTATATTAATTTGAACATTAAAAATACACGATGTTCATGAAAATAGAATTTAGATATTCTAAATGATAGTAAATGAACAAACACTTTATCAGGGTCTTCTTTAAAATAATATTAAAGATATTCTTAAAGAGGAAGAATTGTTAACAATTTAGTAGAGAAGATGACAATGCATGTTATAACATAGATGATTAAACAAAAAATAAGACAGAAAATTAGACCTAGAGGAAATGAGAATATGGAAAATATAAAAATCAAAAACCAAGACTTAAAATCCGAACATATTAATAATTAAATGAAATTGATAAAAGACTCCAATTAAAAGGTAAAGAGTGTCATAATACATAAAAATCAAGGTGAATTATATGTTTCCCTATGGAAACTTAAACAAAAATATATAAATAAGCTGAAAGTAAGGGATGGGAACAAATGCCTTGCAGACATTAAACAGCATAAAGCTAGTGTGACTCACTCATGTTATACAAGGTAAAGAGTGCTACCAGAGATAAAAAGTGTCATTTCTCAACAAATGAATGGTAAGTTAATCAAGAAAATATAACTCAAAATATTTATGTACATGTAACCAAGTTTTCAAATACAGGAGAAAACCTGACAAAACTAAATGGAACAGAGACGAATCCCCCGATTATACTTGAAGACATTAGCAGACACTTTTCAATAATAAATAAAACAGTAGAAGAAATCCATGAGGACATGGAAAATTTAAACTCAACCTCAGTAGTCCAAACTCAACCTCACTGTCATTGTAAAAAGGCAAATTAATCCAGGACGAGATAGGCTAGATACCTTCCAAAACATCTAAAATAGAACAATTCACAATGCCATATAAAAGGAAAATGGAGGAACCAGAACTCAAGGCTGGTGGAAACACAAAATATATGTGGGAACATATATATACTGGAACTATTCTCTAGTTTTTTAAACAGCTAAATGATTCTACTCTTAGATATTTATTCAACAGAATGAAAATGCAGGTCTACTAAAAGCCTTTTAAAGAATGCTTATTATAGGTTTAAATTATTTATCAGATCCAAAGACTGGAAACAATCTAGATTGGACAAATGACTTATGGTATATTAACACAGGGGAATGCTACTCAGAATGAAAAACACTGAGCTACTGATATTATAAAAATATCAAAATAATCTCAAAAATATTATTGAGAGCAAATGAGGCTGGGAGTAAAAGACAGTACACACTGTATGATTCCATTTAAATAAAATTATGCAAAAGACAAAACTAAACTATAGTGATAGGGATTAGTTCAATAATTTCTTCTTGGTAGGGCTCTTTGCTTGACTGGATAGGGGCACCTGGGAACTCTGTAGGGTTGTAAAAATATTCTGTGCTTTGCTATTTAGTCTTCAAATTTAATAAAGTGATGCCCTTAATATTTGAACATTTCATATTATATAAAGTATGCCACAATAAAAAAAATGTAGTAGTTCTGAAATATATGTGCAATGTATTATTTTAAAAAATACTCATTATGGAAAAGAAGAAGTAAAACTCTCACTATTTGCAGATGACATGATCCTCTACATAGAAAACCCTAAAGATTCCACCAGAAAATTACTAGAAATAATCAATGACTATAGTAAAGTTGCAGGATATAAAATCAACACACAGAAATCCCTTGCATTCCTATACACTAATAATGAGAAAACAGAAAGAGAAATTAAGGAAACAATTCCATTCACCATTGCAACAGAAAGAATAAAATACTTAGGAATATATCTACCTAAAGAAACTAAAGACCTATATATAGAAAACTATAAAACACTGGTGAAAGAAATCAAAGAGGACACTAATAGATGGAGAAATATACCATGTTCATGGATTGGAAGAATCAATATAGTGAAAATGAGTATACTACCCAAAGCAATTTATAGATTCAACGCAATCCCTATCAAGCTACCAACAGTATTCTTCACAGAGCTAGACCAAATAATTTCACAATTTGTATGGAAATACAAAAAACCTCGAATAGCCAAAGCTATCTTGAGAAAGAAGAATGGAACTGGAGGAATCAACCTACCTGACTTCAGGCTCTACTACAAAGCCACAGTTATCAAGACAGTATGGTACTGGCACAAAGACAGAAATATTGATCAATGGAATAAAATAGAAAGCCCAGAGATAAATCCACGCACATATGGACACCTTATCTTTGACAAAGGAGGCAAGAATGTACAATGGATTAAAGACAATCTCTTTAACAAGTGGTGCTGGGAAATCTGGTCAACCACTTGTAAAAGAATGAAACTAGACCACTTTCTAACACCATACACCAAAATAAACTCAAAATGGATTAAAGATCTAAACGTAAGACCAGAAACTATAAAACTCCTACAGGAGAACATAGGCAAAACACTCTCTGACATACATCACAGCAGGATCCTCTATGACCCACCTCCCAGAATATTGGAAATAAAAGCAAAAATAAACAAATGGGACCTAATTAACCTTAAGCTTCTGCACATCAAAGGAAACTATTAGCAAGGTGAAAAGACAGCCTTCAGAACGGGAGAAAATAATAGCAAATGAAGCAACTGACAAACAACTAATCTCAAAAATATACAAGCAACTCCTACAGCTCAACTCCAGAAAAATAAACGACCCAATCTTTGGCCCAAAATGGGCCAAAGAACTAAATAGACATTTCTCCAAAGAAGACATACAGATGGCTAACAAACACATGAAAAGATGCTCAACATCACTCATTATCAGAGAAATGCAAATCAAAACCACTATGAGGTACCATTTCACACCAGCCAGAATGGCTGCAATCCAAAAATCTACAAATAATAAATGCTGGAGAGGGTGTGGAGAAAAGGGAACCCTCTTACACTGTTGGTGGGAATGCAAACTAGTTCAGCCACTATGGAGAACAGTGTGGAGATTCCTTAAAAAACTGGAAATAGAACTGCCTTATGATCCAGCAATCCCACTGCTGGGCATACACACTGAGGAAACCAGAAGGGAAAGAGACACGTGTACCCCAATGTTCATCGCAGCACTGTTTATAATAGCCAGGACATGGAAGCAACCTAGATGTCCATCAGCAGATGAATGGATAAGCAAGCCGTGGTACATATACACAATGGAGTATTACTCAGCCATTAAAAAGAATACATTTGAATCAGTTCTAATGAGGTGGATGAAACTGGAGCCTATTATACAGAGTGAAGTAAGCCAGAAGGAAAAACATAAATACAGTATACTAACGCATATATATGGAATTTAGAAAGATGGTAACAATAACCCAGTGTACAAGACAGCAAAAGAGACACTGATGTATAGAACAGTCTTATGGACTCTGTGGGAGAGGGAGAGGGAGAGGGTGGGAAGATTTGGGAGAATGACATTGAAACATGTAAAATATCATGTAAGAAACGAGTTGCCAGGTCAGGTTCGATACACGATACTGGATGCTTGGGGCTAGTGCGCTGGGACGACCCAAAGGGATAGTATGGGGAGGGAGGAGGGAGGAGGGTTCAGGATGGGGAACACAGGTATACCTGTGGCGGATTCATTTTGATATTTGGCAAAACTAATACAATTATGTAAAGTTTAAAAATAAAATAAACTTAAAAAAAAAAGGAAAAAAAATACTCATTAAAATGATTTCAGGAAATGTAGAAGAAACGGAAGCTTGACTTTACATATGAGCTCCAAATAGTGCTAACAAGAAAGTGATAAAGAATGTGAACTTTATCCATTCATCTGCTGATGGACATCTAGGTTGCTTCCATGTCCTGACTATTATAAACAGTGCTGCGATGAACATTGGAGTACATGTGTCTCTTTCAATTCTGGTTTCCTCAGTGTGTATGCCCAGCAGTGGGATTGCTGGATCATAAGGCAGTTCTATTTCCAGTTTTTTAAGGAATCTCCACACTGTTCTCCATAGTGGCTGAACTAGTTTGCATTCCCACCAACAGTGTAAGAGGGTTCCCTTTTCTCCACACCCTCTCCATCATTTATTGCTTGTAGACTTTCAGATCGCAGCCATTCTGACTGGTGTGAAATGGTACCTCATTGTGGTTTTGATTTGCATTTCTCTGATAATGAGTGATGTTGAGCATCTTTTCATGTGTTTGTTAGCCATCTGTATGTCTTCTTTGGAGAAATGTCTATTTATTTCTTTGGCCCATTTTTTGATTGAGTCTTTTATTTTTCTGGAATTGAGCTGCAGGAGTTGCTTGTATATTTTTGAGATTAGTTGTTAGGAAGCAACCTAGATGTCCATCAGCAGATGAATGGATAAGAAAGCAGTGGTACATATACACAAGGGAGTATTACTCAGCCATTGAAAAGAATACATTTGAATCAGTTCTAATGAGGTGGTTGAAACTGGAGCCTATTATACAGAGTGAAGTAAGACAGAAAAAAAACACACCAATACAGTATACTAACACATATATATGGAATTTAGAAAGATGGTAAGGATAACCCTGTATGCAAGACAGCAAAAGAGACCCAGATGTATAGAACAGTCTTTTGGACTCTGTGGGAGAGGGAGAAGGGGACATGATTTGGGAGAATGGCATTGAAGCATGTATAATATCATATAGGAAATGAATTGCCAGTCCAGGTTTGATGCAGGATACAGGATGCTTGGGGCTGGTTCACTGGGATGACCCAGAGGGATGGTATGGGGAAGGAGGTGGGAGGGGGGTTCAGGATTGGGAACACGTGTACACACATGGTGGATTCATGTTGATGTATGCAAAACCAATATAATATTGTAAAGTAATTAGCCTCCAATTAAAATGAATAAATTTAAATTTAAAAATATATGTAAGAACTTTATAAAAATATGATATAAGAAAAAGAATGTGAACTTTAAATATACAATAGTGAAAAAGAAAGACAAATCTCTTCCTTCTACAGCTAATGGTTTGTACCATTCCTTCTGCTGTATATCCCATAAACAGATTGTAATTTACCAGAGGACAATGCTATGTAAGTGCTAAAGACAAAAGTATGTGCTATTAGAGTATATGTGACTTTCTGACTTCAGACTTTTCAGATCAGAGATCTTGATATTCATTTAGTTTACTCTCTCAGTGTCCCTCAACTTTAACCTATTAAAAAGTGAAATAATATCTTAATGTGAGAAACAAAAAAAATGAAAGTCTTAAAAGTTACCATAGATCAAATGCAAGAAGAAAGATAAAATACAAAAGTAATGATAAGTACCTTTGTATTATTTGACTAACATCTTTATATGTTTATGTAGAAAATATTAAATTGATCTAATTTGAGATATATATATATAGAGAGAGATATATAAAACTTCCTATAAAATTGAAATGTGAATAATCAAAATTTGTATGTATTATTTTATGCTAAGGTCATCAAATTATTGCAGTAATAGTAACATATCTCTCACATCTAGTACTAAGTCCCAATTCTAAACTATTACAAATAAACTACTGTATACTACAAAACTGAGACAACTAATGGTGATGACAGTGATAAAGAAGAATGATGTATTTAAAGTTAATCTTCTTACTGATAACTTACTATGTGGCAAGCATTCCACATTTACTCTACGTTTTCTACATTATATAATCAAACTGCCAATGTAACATTTTAACGGAAATATTATTATCTACCTTTAAAGTGGAGAAAATTGATGCCCCAAAATATAAGTTCAGTTCAGTTCAGTTTCTTAGTCGTGTCTGACTCTTTGAGATCCCATGTACTGCAGCACACCAGGCCTCCTTGTCCATCACTAACTCTCAGAGTTTACTCAAACTCACGTCCGTTGACTCGGTGATGCCATCCAACCATCTCATCCTCTGTCATCCCCTGTTCCTCTAGCCTTCAATCTTTCCCAGCATCAGGGTCTTTTCAAATGAGTCAGCTCTTCGCATCAGGTGGCCAAAATATTGGAGTTTCAGCTTCAACATCAGTCATTCCAATGAATATTAGGACTGATTTTCTTTAGGATGGACTGGTTGGATCTCCTTGCAGTGCAAAGGACTCTCAAGAGCCTTCTCCTATACTTAAAGCATTGGCAATAAGTTAATGAACCCAAGATTAACTTTAGATTCAAATCTGTCTCTATTTTATCACAAGGATAGGTGTCTAAACATGACTACCTGCAACTTATCAAACTGTAACCCCCATACCCTTGAAGAGTAAAATTAACAATCGTGCTTATAAACTGTTATATCTCTAGTGCAAAGTTTGTCTCTGGCAAAAAAGAAAGCCATCTAGAAATAGTTCTTTTAAGAACTATTCAATCTGTACAAACATAACAACAACGAAGATTTAAAAAAAGAAGACACATTTTGACCTCAAACAGGAAATATCATTTTCACAAAATCTAGGGTAAAAGGGAGCTTCTTTGCTTTTATATTTTTTTTTCCTTTAATCTTTTGATCCAAGGTCCATGAACGGTACCTGTAAAGACTTCAAAGGATTGTATGTGAAGTTGACACTGGAAACAGCACCTATTAACATTTCTCCTTTGAGATTAGAATGAAGGGCTGTTCACTGTCTTACCTCAGTCGTGTCTGACTCTTTGCAACCCCATGGACTGTAGCCTACCAGGCTCCTCTGTCCATGGGATTTTTCAAGCAATAGTACTGGAGTGGATTGCTATTTCCTTCTCCAGGGGATCTTCCCAACCCAGGGATCAAACCCGGGTCTCCTGTATTGCAGACAGATGCTTTACCATCTGAGCCACCAGGGAAGCCCCTTGAGACTCAGAGGGAGGAGCAAATCTGAAAGGTTTAAAGCTGAAATGCAGTGAAAGTCTGTCTTCATTAACTTATTTTAGCCCACAGATCTACAAAAAAATAGAGAATAAAACTATACTTTGTTGAAATCTTAGAGTATCTTCACTATTGTCATAAGAATATTTAAAATATTTTTGATTTGTACAATTTTTGCAACCTAATTAATTCATATACATTTTAATATGTATATAATAGCTTTCTGGTATAAAAGTATTCCAGACCAGCTTTGAAACTGACATATTTTACAAGACAAGAGGTTATTTAATATTAAATTTAAGAAATAATAATTAAATTTATTCACAGGAATTCTTATTCTTAAAAAATGTTTCAGATTAAATCTTAGCACATTTAAATCCTGCAAGTTATTTTTAGATAAGAAATCTATTAGAAAATACCGATTTCAAAAATACTGCTAAAATGGTCAAATGTTAATTTTTGTCCAAGCATGGAATGTATGTAAGACATTATTAAAAATTTCTTCTCAATAAAATGAAGAAAACCAGAATGTACAAAATAAAATTTACAAGAAGATGGATGGTCTATATCTCTGTTGACCATTTGAGATACAGCACTATGCTGTGTCCTTAAAAATTTATTATTCATTATCATTCATAAAGGGCAATTTTTCTCAAGATTAAACTGCCAAAATGTGTTCTGATAAATATTGATTTTGGAAAAGCTCAATGTGGAACTTTCCCAGAGGGAAAATGAGAAAAATATCAATATGTCTTTTTATGCCTTTCTGGTCATGTAGTCCAGCCAGGCGGACAAATCAGCTACACATAGTGAGAGTCCTCATCAAACAAAATGACCCAGGATGTCAGCTGAAAAGTTCTGATTTTACTCAGCACAGTGGTTAGTTAGTCCACAGAATTTTTCTTGACAAAGCCAAAGACAGATATCCAGGTACTACTGGAAATAAGCATAAAACTGTTTCAATCCTAATGTAATATAATTTCAACCTAAGTTAGATCCAAGCTTTAATCTAAGTTTTTGTCTTAAGATGCCAGAAAATGAAACAAATTAAATCCAAAACAATCAGGAGAAAGGACATATTGAATGAGAGAAATGGAAAATGATATCAAACTTAACAAATTCCAAGTTAATCTTTTAAATGTTAAGAAAGGTAATCCCCAGAAACAAAGAAGAAATAAAAAAGAAAACAGGTAGGAAATGCATTACTTAAAATAAAACAATATGATTAGAGATGTATACAACCTGATTTTAAGGCTACAAAAGTGTTGCAGAGGAAAAAGAGTGTGGTATTCATGTTAGGGTAAATAAATCTACCAATAGTACCTTATGGATTCCAGAATTTATACACACTTGATTTTTCACAAAATCATTTTTCATGAAAAGGAAAGTAAATAATTTCAAGAATCGGTGCTTGTGCATCAAGTTAGTTGCCAAGTCAGTGTTAATACAGTGCAGAAAGTGTAATTTCATTGCCTAAATTCATTACTTCTAATATTATACTTTTAGAATCTAAGTTTATGTGTGTTTCTGTGTGTGTTACATTGCATATTTACTTTTCTCTCATCTATTTTCTCAGGTATCTAATATTTTATAATGTATATATGTGAATCCATGTACATATGTATGCATGTTTATTGACTATGCCAAAGCCTTTGACTGTGTGGATCACAATAAACTGTGGGAAATTCTGGAAGAGATGGGAATACCAGACCACCCGACTTGCCTCTTGAGAAATCTGTATGCAGGTCAGGAAGCAACAGTTAGAACTGGACATGG
Source organism: Bos javanicus (assembly GCF_032452875.1). Lineage (NCBI taxonomy): Eukaryota > Metazoa > Chordata > Mammalia > Artiodactyla > Bovidae > Bos > Bos javanicus. The sequence goes on along the minus strand of NC_083875.1, from coordinate 13,823,075 downwards.
AACAACAGACTGGTTCCAAATAGGAAAAGGAGTTTGTCAAGGCTGTATATTGTCACCCTGATTATTTAACTTCTATGCAGAGTACATCCTGAGAAACGCTGGACTGGAAGAAACACAAGTTGGAATCAAGATTGCCGGGAGAAATATCAATAACCTCAGATATGCAGATGATACCACCCTTATGGCAGAAAGTGAAGAGGAACTAAAAAGCCTCTTGATGAAAGTGAAAGTGGAGAGTGGAAAAGTTGGCTTAAAGCTCAACATTCAGAAAACGAAGATCATGGCATCCGGTGCCACCACTTCATGGGAAATAGATGGGGAAACAGTGGAAACAGTGTCAGACTTTATTTTTCTGGGCTCCAAAATCACTACAGATGGTGACTGCAGCCATGAAATTAAAAGACGCTTACTCCTTGGAAGGAAAGTTATGACCAACCTAGACAGCATATTGAAAAGCAGAGACATTACTTTACCAACAAAGGTCTGTCTAGTCAAGGCTATGGTTTTTCCTGTGGTCATGTATGGATGTGAGAGTTGGATTGTGAAGAAGGCTGAGGGCCGAAGAATTGATGCTTTTGAACTGTGGTGTTGGAGAAGACTCTTGAGAGTCCCTTGGACTGCAAGGAGATCCATCCAGTCCATTCTGAAGGAGATCAGCCCTGGGATTTCTTTGGAAGGAATGATGCTAAAGCTAAAACTCCAGTACTTTGGCCACCTCATGCGAAGAGTTGACTCATTGGAAAAGACTGTGATGCTGGGAGGGATTGGGGGCAAGAGGAGAAGGGGACGACAGAGGATGAGATGGCTGGATGGCATCACTGGCTTGTGGACGTGAGTCTGAGTGAACTCCGGGAGTTGGTGATGGACAGGGAGGCCTGGCGTGCTGCGATTCATGGGGTCGCAAAGAGCTGGACATGACTGAGCGACTGATATGATCTGATCTGATCTGATATATACATGTCTCATCAGGAAATTGAGGTTTTTGCCTCTTATAGACATTATAGTTTTTTAAATTGGGGTCCTAAAAGAACAGTCCATGTATCTTGACGGTAATCCTGCTTTCAGATCATTTGACATCAGTCAAATCAGATATTACATTCTCTTATCATTTTACATTCCGAATCACTTTGACTTTGTTCTTTTAAAAGAAGGAAAACCAAATTCTAATCTTACAGCATTGTACCTTTAATATTGACAACTCATTTTAAAAAATGATAATAAATCCATTCTAATCATAGCCAACTTGACCACACATAAAATCCCTTTCTCAAGATTCCTTTTCCACAAATCTTCTACAACCTTTTTTTTTTTATATCCATTCACATTTTGTCCAATGTCTTCTTTTCTTTCTGAAACAAGTGGTCATTCTATTTTTTCATGTATAGTTGTTTCCTTTAAGTCTTATTATTTTTGAAAGTGAAAGTTGCTCGGTCAGTCTGACTCTGCAACCCCCATGGACTATACAGTCCATGGAATTCTCCAGGCCAGAACACTGGAGTGGGTAGCTGTTCCCTTCTCCAGGGGTCTTCCCAACCCAGGTATTGAATCCTTGTTTCCGACATTGCAGGCAGATTCTTTACCAGCTGAGCCACCAGGGAAGCCAACAAATATTAGAGAGGTAGCCTATCTCTTCTGCAGTGGATCTTCCCACCCCAGGAATCAAACCAGGGTCTCCTGCATTGCAGGTGGATTCTTTACCAGCTGAGTTAATAGGGAAGCTCTTATTATTTCTAAGTAGTTTTAATTACATATTTTGATTAGAATTTTTAACACAGAGAATTCTTAATTCCTAATAAAAACTAGAAATCAAGCAATTATGGACTATTATGCTAAGAATTGTCAAATTTTTAAATGTATGTTATAATTTGTAGATGCATTTTCTTTCTTGTAGTAAACTATTTAATATGGCTCAAAACATATTTAATAAACCTGTGTCTTTAGTTCATTTATAAAAAGAGGCCAAAGGAAGATAACTCTATATGTTTAGTAGTTAATATTTCAGTATTTTACCTTATTTGGAAATGATCTAGATGGTCCATGAATATCCCTTATTTAACTTATCTCAGTGTAAATTCAAAGTTCAAAGTTACCAAAAAGATTTGGTAAACTATGTTTACTTAAAGCATAATTTTGGAAAGTTTATTTATAAAATTTTATCTTACATTTAATTTAATTTTTTATTTTTAAACTTTACAAAATTGTATTAGTTTTGCCAAATTAATTTACTTTTTCTTAACAATTATGTTTACTCATGAGAATTTCATGAGACATTAACAGTCATCATTTTAAGTTATCTCTTGTTGACAAATTCTGTAATAGAGATAACATGAGTTTATTTAACTTTTAGTTAGCCTGGGTAGAATAAAATTGCCTGCCTATATTATATGTAATATTGATAACTCTAAAGACATGCCTATTTTAATAAATATAGTTTTTTTTCTTGACAATTATCCAAATCACATGAACTTGAGAAACAGTTGGCTTAGTTTCTGTATTTCTGAGAGGAACAAACAGCAAACATCCTTGTCAATACTGAACAACTCCCAAGCATACTGTGCACCCAAGATTCAGAGCTGCTTCCAAAGATAGCCAAAATGAAGGACTTAAACAATTTCTCTGAGTCAACAGTGGGTAGAACTTCAGCTGCGAATGGAGTACAACCCATGTTTCTTTCTGGCCATATTCTGGAGCCCTCAACCTATTGGTTCAGCTGCCTGCATACAAAGGAACCGACCTACTCCAGGCAAGGAGAAAGTCAAGCCTGATTTTCAGGACACAAAGCAACAGAAACAGAAGGTAACAGCTATTCCTGGGAGAGAAAGGCTTGGCCAGAAAATGAGTTCTGCAAAACCAAATTTACAGAAGCCTAAATTTGGAAAGAATTGATGCTTTCAAATTATAGTGTTGGAAAAGACTCTTGAGATGGTTGATGGCACCACCGACTCAATGGCATGAGTTTGAGCAAACTCTGGGAGACAATGAAAGACAAGGAAGCCTGGCATGCTGCAGTCCATGGGATCTCAAGGAGTTGGACACAATTGAGTGACTTAACAACAACAACAAATTCAGAAAGGACAGAACAATGTTAAGTCTTATTTTTCTCTCTCCACCAGGCATTACTGTTCATTGTTAAGAATTCTCACTCTTTGTAGCTTTCTTTCAGTTTTTGCAGGATCCTATATGCAGGCTCAGAAGTGGGTAAGGTTTGGGGAGTGTAGCTTGGTTATCTACCAAAACTTAAACAGGCTTTCCATTACCTTTAATATTACTTTTCCTTGGCTAGTTAAGGGAATATCTGGTAACAATTTACTGGAGAATCCCTTGGTGAACCAGCAACACTAGGAGGGGCCCAAAATGGCCCTCCTTTGAGATTAGATAATAGGAATATCCAAGTTAGTGTGGAAGGATCTGACCTCTATTTACCATCTTGTAGTCTTTTCAGAGTGTAAAAGTAATTCAGACAGAGGATTTATAGATGGAGTACTCAGCTAAAGAAGGATAGAGTGGAGCAGTAGGAGTCATGTCAGTCTTATGGTCTTTTGTTTTAGGTACCTCATGTGTTTTTGGGCTTCCCCAGTGGCTCAGCCAGTAAAGAATACACCTGCAATGCGGGAGACCTAGGTTCGATCCCTGGAGTTGGAAGATCCCCTAGAGAAGGGAACGGCTACCCACTCCAGTATTCTGGCCTGGAGAATATGGACTATTACAGTCCATGGGGTAGCAAAGAGTCAGACACCTGAGTGACTTTCATTTCACTTCACTTCACGTGTCTAATTTTTCACTAGCTTTTTGTAATGAATCTTTCAAGGAAGTTATTTTGGAATCTTGAAGTCTTTTGGAGCCTTCTTCATGACAATTAAAATAGATATCCCATTTGCTTGATTTGGGAAACCTTGCTTTCAAGTGCACTTCTTTTAAGCAAATTTTACTTATTTTTGATTAATTTTTCTTGGCGTATAGTTGATTCATGGTGTCTTAGTTTCAGGTATACAATGAAGTGAATCAGTCATTGTTGTTCATTTGTGAAGTAATATCTGACTCACACTGTTCATAGGGTTCTCAAGGCAAGAATACTGAAGTGGTTTGCCATCGCCTTCTCCAGTGGACCACATTTTGTCAGAACTCTCCACCATGATCTGTGCGTCTTGGGTGGCCCTACACTGCATGGCTCATAGTTTCATTGAGTTAGACAAGGCTGTGGTCCATAGGAATGGATTGGTTAGTTTTCTGTGGTTGTGGTTTTCAGTCTGTCTGCCCTCTAATGGAGAAGGATAAGAGGCTTATGGAAGCTTCCCGATGGGAGAGATTCACTGAGGGGGAAACTGGGTCTTGTTCTGATGGGCAGGGCCATGCTCAGTAAATCTTTAATGCAATTTTTATTGATAGGTAGAACTGTGTTCCCTCCCTGCTATTTACCTGGGGACAAACTATGGTGGAGGTAATGAAGATAATGGTGACCTCCTTCAAAAGAGCCCATGCATTGTACTGCTGCAATAAGTGCCCCTAACCCAGCAGCAGGCCACCACCGACCCACGCCTCTGCTAGAGACTCCCAGAAACTCACAGGCAAGTCTGGTCAGTCAGGCAGTCTGACCTGCCTCCTGAGAAATCTGTATCTAGGTCAGGAAGCAACAGTTAGGACTGGACATGGAACAACAGACTGGTTAGATTAGGAAAGGGAGTATGTCAAGGCTGTATATTGACACCCTGCTTATTTAACTTATAGGCAGAGTACATCATGAGAAACGCTGGGCTGGAAGAAGCACAAGCTGGAATCAAGTTTGGTGGGAGAAATATCAATAACCTCAGATACGCAGATGACACCACCCTTATGGCAGAAAGTGAAGAGGAACTAAAAAGCCTCCTGATGAAAGTGAAAGATGAGAGTGAAAAAATTGGCTTAAAGGTCAACATTCAGAAAACTAAGATCATCACATCTGGTCCCATCACTTAATGTCAAATGGATGGGGAGATAATGAAAACAGTGGCAGACTTTATTTATTTGGGCTTCAAAATCACTGCAGATGGTGACTACAGCCAGTAAATTAAAACACACTTACTCCTTAGAAGGAAAGTTATGACCAACCCAGATAGCATATTAAAAAGCAGAGACATTACTTTGTGAACAAAGGTCTGACTAGTCAAGGCTGTGGTTTTTCCAGTAGTCATCTATGGATGTGAGAGTTGGACTATGAAGAAAGGTGAGCACCGAAGAATTGATGCTTTTGAACTGTGGTATTGGAGAAGACTCTTGAGAGTCCCTTGGACTGCAAGGAGATCCAACCAGTCCATCCTAAAGGAAATCAGTCCTAATATTCATTGGAAGGACTGATGTTGAAGCTAAAACTCCAATACTTTGGCCACCTGATGTGAAGAGCTGACTCATATAAAAAGACCCTGATGCTGGGAAAGATTGAAGGCAGGAGGAGAAGGGGACGACACAGGATGAGATGATTCGATGGCAATACCTACTCAATGGACATGAGTTTGAGTAAACTCTGGGAGTTGGTGATGGACAGAAAGGTCTGGCATGCTGTGGTCCATGGGGTCGCAAAGAGGCAGACATGACTGAGCGACTGAACTGAACTGGATGTCTGATTCTTAGTGATCCCATCAACTGTTACACAGAGACACATACATACATATACATACATGGATATTTTAGATTCTTTTCCCATATAGGTCATTACAGAGTACTGAGTAGAGTTCCCTGTGCTTTACAGTAGGTTCTCAGTTATCTATTTCATATATAGTCATATGTACAAGTCAATCCCAATCTCCCAATTTATCCTCCGCTTTCTGCCTTGATAATCATAAATTTGTTTTCTACATCTTTGACTCTATTTCTGTTTTGTAAATAAGTTTGTTTGTACCATTTTTTAGGTTCAAATGTATTTCTTAAATAAACAATCTTGTATAACTGAAATGTTCTTCATAATATCCATTGTAATTATAGACTATCTTAGTAAGTGTTTGCCATTTTATACATACCTATTTCTTCTAGGACCACAGTCCTTTTTTTTTTTTTTTACAATATAAATACTTACACTTTACTGTTTATTGTCTGGCAACTGTTAAAAAAAGAACTACATAAACAGTGCTGAAATTATTAGAGAAAAATACCTTCCTTATATTAAAATATACTTCAGAAAATAAATGGAATGCATGAACTATAGAGCAATTACAAGAAAATGACAAAAATTGTAATGATATTCATGTGGGAAAGAACTTCCTAACCATGTAACCAAGGAAGAAGTGACAAAAAAACTTAGCATTATAGATAAGCAGGATGATATCCTACCAGCCCCCATCCACAAATCTTCCCCGACATTAGCAGCCTAACCTAGGGGGCAGTTTACCTGCCCCACCAAGTAAACTACGCTAACTAGGATCACAGTTCTTAGATACAAACTAAACAGGCATAATACACTAAATTTTTTTAAACTTGAGGATCACCTTTCTCTAAGCCTTGGATATCGTGAAGCCAGAAAAACACCTAAGAGGGATGTGTCACTGGGTTTGGGGATGTTGTGGTGTTTTACAGTGTATTTCACTGCAAAGAAATTTTCTTGAGGTTGTTTGGTGATCTAGTGTCAATCTAACCAACTCACCACAGCTCAGCAATTTGTCAGGTGTTAACTGCTTTCAGTTCAGTTCAGTTCCTCAGTCGTGTCTGACTCTTTGCGACCCCATGAATCACAGCCCAGCAGGCCTCCCTGTCCATCAGCAACTCCCGGAGTTCACTCAGACTCACATCCATCGAGTCAGTGATGCCATCCAGCCATCTCATCCTCTGTTGCCCCCTTCTCCTCCTGCCCCCAATCCCTCCCAGCATCAGGGTCTTTTCCAATGAGTCAACTCTTCGCATGAGGTGGCCAAAGTATTGGAGTTTCAGCTTTAGTATCATTCCTTCTAATGAACACCTAGAACTGATATCCTTTAGAATGGACTGGTTAGATCTCCTTGCAGTCCAAGGGACTCTCAAGAGTCTTCTCCAACACCACAGTTCAAAAGCATCAATTTTTCGGCACTCAGCCTTCTTCACAGTCCAACTTTCACATCCATACGTGACCAGTGGAAAAAACCATAGCCTTGACTAGAAGGACCTTTGCTGGCAAAGTGATGTCTCTGCTTTTGAATATGCTATCTAGGTTGGTCATAACTTTCCTTCCAAGGAGTAAGCGTCTTTTAATTTCATGGCTGCAATCACCATCTGCAGTGATTTTGGAGCCCCCCAAAATAAATTCTGACACTGTTTCCACTGTTTCCCCATCTATTTCCCATGAAGTGATGAGACTGAATGCCATGATCTTACTTTTCTGAATGTTGAGCTTTAAGCCAACTTTTTCACTCTCCTCTTTCACTTTCATCAAGAGGCTCTTTATTTCCTCTTCACTTTCTGCCATAAGGGTGGTGTCATCTGCATATCTGAGGTTATTGATATTTCTCCCGGCAATCTTGATTCCAGCCTGTGCTTCTTCCAGCTCAGCGTTTCTCATGATGTACTGTGCATAGAAGTTAAATAAGCAGGGTGACAATATGCAGCCTTGACATACTCCTTTTCCTATTTGGAACCAGTCTGTTGTTCCATGTCCAGTTCTAACTGTTGCTTCCTGACCTGCATACAGATTTCTCAAGAGGCAAGTCAGGTGGTCTGGTATGCCCATCTCTTTCAGAATTTCCCACAGTTTATTGTGATCCACACAGTCAAAGGCTTTGGCATAGTCAATAAAGCAGAAATAGATGTTTTTCTGGAACTCTCTTGCCTTTTTGATGATCCTGCAGATGTTGGCAATTTGATCTCTGATTCCTCTGCTTTTTCTAAAACTAACTTAAACCTCTGGAAGTTCACAGTTCACATATTGCTGAAGGCTGGCTTGGAGAATTTTGAGCATTACTTTACTAGCGTGTGAGATGAGTGCAACTGGGCGGTAGTTTGAGTATTCTTTGGCATTGCCTTTCTTTGGGATTGGAATGAAAACTGCTTTACCAGCTTTAAAATGCTCAAGGCATGCCTACCAATTTTGTGGCTTTGGTTTCTAAGATTCCCATTAGCAACATATCTATTACTCCTTTCACAAGATTTTTTTTTTTTTTTTATATAGTGACAGACTGAATGGCATTTAAAAGTTCATCTTATGCGTACTTAGATTTTGATATGTCGTTATTCAAAAAAGTCTGGATTTCTTGTCTTTATTTCCCCCAGTCTCCCAGGCACTTTATGCTGTGGATTTACCCCAGTCTTTGTAAGCCCCCCAATTGCTGTTATTTTACTTTCTTACGTCAAGGGATACCCATTATTTTACCTTTGAGATCTTCCCTAGTTTACCCACACATACACTATCTGGCTAGGCTTTTCTGGTAGATCAGTGGTAAAGAATCTGCTTGCCAATGCAGGAGACACGTGTTCAATCCCTGGGTCAGGAATACCCCTGGAGAAGGAAATGGCAAATCATTCCAGTATTCTTGCCTGGGAAATTCCATGGACAGAGGAGCCTGGTGGGCTACAGTCCATGGAGTCACAAAAAAGTCAGGCATGACTTAATGACTAAACAACAACCCTTTCTGGTTGCCTGTGCAAAGTTCCTGAGACCTGTCAAAATCTCCCAAAGGGGCTTACTTTGCAGAAAAGGTCAGCCACAAACCCAACTGTGGTGGCTCACTAGGTTTCAGTCTAAAAACTCTGGAGTCTTTCAAAACCCAATTTTCGACCTGAAAGTATTACGAAAGATAAGTTTGAAAAGTTCGGATCACAAAATAAATGCAGTGTAATCTGAGAAGAGCTTACCCACTACTCAGAGAGAGGCAATGAATCTGAGAGAATCCACAGGACCTACTCTTTATCTAGGAGCCATCTCCAGACTATTCAACAGCTTTCTGTGGGTTCCACTTTGTTGCCCAAAATATAGTTGTTACTTTTACATCTTTCATTCAAGAAAAAACAATCCATAGATTGGGATAACAAGCAGCACAACCCTCTTTCTGAAGGATCTGGGGCAACAGCGAGTCTACAGAGCATTAGAAGAGACAATGCAGAAGCAGAGCACTTTGGCAAGGAGGTCAGCATTTTCTTTTAATGCTGCTGCTGCTGCTGCTAAGTCGCTGCAGTCTTGTCCGACTCTGTGCGACCCCAAAGACAGCAGCCCACCAGGCTCCCCCGTCCCTGGGATTCTCCAGGAAAGAACACTGGAGTGGGCCTATTTTTACAGTAAGATAAGCTAAAGTTGCAGCGAAGGCAATGGCAACCCACTCTAGTACTCTTGCCTGGAAAATCCCATGGACGGAGGAGCCTGGTAGGCTGCAGTCCATGGGGTCTCGAAGAGTCAGACACGACTGAGCGACTTCACTTTCACTTTTCACTTTCATGCATTGGAGAAGGAAATGGCAACCCACTCCAGTGTTCTTGCCTGTAGAATCCCAGGGACTGGGGAGCCTGGTGGGCGCCGTGTATGGGGTCACACAGAGTCGGGCACGACTGAAGTGACGTAGCAGCAAGCCTAAGCTGAGTTGGGGTTGTGTCATTGGTGTATTTTAGGTTTCCTTGGAAGGTGTTTCTAATAAATGCAGGCTGACCTAGGTTTAAATGTGTGATGTGGCCTGGGCCACTGGGGCGCTCTTCATTTTGTGGGTCCTGATACAACAAATTAACTTTATCTTTGAACAATACTGCTTATAGAAATAAACCCAACAAAATGCATGCCTATGTGTCCCCAAATCCATGGTTAATAATGCTTATAGCAGTTTAATTTGATGCAAGTTAGAAATAATCCAGTGTCCATGAATATAAAACAAATCAATGCATGCCTGCTCAGTAACTGCAGACTCTTTGTGACCCTATGGACTTTGGCCTGCCAGGCTCCTGTTTCATGGAATTCTTCAGGAGTGAGTTGCCATAGCCCTCCTCCAGGGGATCTTCCCTACCCAGGGATCGAACCCAAGTTTCCTGCATTGTAGGGAGACTCCTTACCAATGAGCCACCGGGAAAGCCAAAAAAAAAAAAAAAAATCAGTAAATTGTGGTATATCTATATATTTGAATTTTATGGAATGATGAAAATCAACTATGATCCATACAACAACATATAAATATCACAGACTTTATGCTAAACAACAACAGTGAGATCTAAATGAGAAAATGACGTATATTTCAATGTTATAGATTCTATAAGTAGGTGACATTAATTGATTGTGATAGATTTTACGCTTTACCATCTAAGCCACCAGGGAAGTCCGATAGATTTTGCGTAACTGTTACTTTTGAGTGATTAGTGATTGGGAGAGGGCAAGGGTAGGGAACTCAGGATGCATGTAGTGAAAATATTTGTGATTCGGTTAGCTTTTTCAGGTGAAAAATATATGGATTCAAGATCTGTTTAGGGATTTTTGTAGATATATTATCATATTTCAGTGACAGATATGCTTAATAAATAAGTAAAAAAATATTGGAGGCAGAAAAATGGTAATTTGGAGGAGAAATACAGTGAGAAGTAGTTGGATCTGTTTTGAAGGTAGAGGCAATACTATATTCTGATAATACAGTGTGTACTATGAGAGAAATAAGTTATCCACACCATCTGAGAAACTAGGAAGTTAAATTTATCATTAAAAATAAGTAGCAGCAATATTATGGAGGTAACATCATGTACCTGGTTTATGATATGTGCTTTCAGACAGTCAAGTGTAGATCAAGTAGGAAATTTCAAATACCCATCCACAACTCAGAAGAGAAACCTGGGGAAAAACCACTACAATATTGTAAAGTAATTAGCCTCCAGTTAAAATAAATATATTTTTTTTAAAAGCATTCAATGCAGGATACAGGAAGCTTGGGGCTGGTGCACTGGGATGACCCAGAGGGATGGTATGGGGAGGGAGGTGGGAGTGGGGGTCAGGATTGGGAACATGTGTACACCCATGGCGGATTCATGTTGATGTACGGCAAAACCAATACAATATTGTAAAGTAATTAGCCTCTAATTAAAATAAATAAATTTAAATTAAAAAAAAAAGCATACAGCAAAGGTAAAAGAAAAAAAATCAAAAAGGATAGAATATATAGCAAATATTACCCACAAAGTGGTGTTTCCATAGTAATATTATATAATTATACCTCTTTGTTAAGAAAAATTTTAGAGGTAGGATAAACATATGCTTATAAAACATGCTCAAAAAACAAAACTGAAGCAGACAAAAAGCCAAATGAACAATAGTTTGGGTGTGACAACATTTGCAAAGCACAACACATCTGGCCTAACTGGTATATATATAACAGTGACTGTAATATAGATATACTCTTTTCAAGCATATGTGAATCAGTTTTTTAACTGAATATGTAAAGAAGTTCTCAAAAATGTGATATAATTGTACTTAAAAAGTTCTCTAAAAACAACACATTTTTATTAAGCATACAGTGAACTTAGATAATTATGTGAACTGGGATAATCTCCTTTTATATCCATGAAGAGACATACAATAGGATACATTAAAAGTGACTTTAGATAATAAATTTCATGACAACCATAGATATAAATATTAAATTAATTAAAGTACCTTTGGAATAACACCTAAATAACCCATGAATCAAAAAACATCATACATAGGATTATAATGTACTTCAGTTCAGTTCAGTTCAGTTCAGTCGCTCAGTCATGTCCGACTCTTTGTGACCCCATGAATCACAGCACGTTAGGCCTCCCTGTCCATCACCAGCTCCCGAAGTTCACCCAAACTCATGTCCATTGAGTCAGTGATGCCATCCAGCCATCTCATCCTGTGTCGTCCCTTTCTCCTACTTAGAACTGATCAATAATGAATTTCTAAATTGTATAAATTTATATATATTATAAAGTACTTTCTATCATCTAGATGTATGCTATAAATTCTATCAATTATAAATTTTAAATTTATGTCATCTATATTTTTTCTTTAAAGTATTATTTCTCAATATTTTTGTTCTCAGAACACTTTTACAATCATAGACATTATTAAAAAGCCTAAGATATTTTGTGCATATAAGTGTTATCTTTCAAAGATCAGTAAATGAATCTGAGTTTTTAATAGGAAAGCTTGTTCTTGAGAAGACCCATGACCTCAATTTGCCTCCCAAACTGATTACATCCCTTTATGGTGTGTATTCAAAGTCTCCCTCCTTCTCACATCATATTTCTAAGAATACAGCTGTAGGGCTGCTAGACATTGCTAATTCCAGTCACTTCAACATTAAAGTTTGGCTGGCCATGAGCCACAGACTGATTTGCCTTAGACAAACTTGCCTTCTAGCCCATGGAAAGATTGTTTTGAAAAATTTTCCTTTACAGTTCCTTACATGGAATTTCACCTTCTAGATGCCAGAGCCTCTGTAAAATAAACAAGTCAAAAATAGAAGATATTTTCTTTGATATTTTATCTATTTTGTTCCCAAGGACAGTGAGGTTAACTTAAAATTAAAAAAAAAAATGGGGAAGAGAAAAATCTCTTTAATAAAACTGTGGCTCTCTTCCTATAGTAAGTGTTTTACATTCTAGCTACATATTATTCTTGTCACAGGAACCTGGCCCTTTAGAATAGATATTATCAGAGGGAAATAGATGAGAAGTCATTAGCATGGTGCCACTCCAGTATTTGTGGATTTCAAGACTGAATATAACTATGACATCCTTCCAGTACCTATCTTCTTCCTAAGAAAAGCTGAAACAAAACTGCTTGATTTACTACCTTATTGATGCTTACCATGACTGTCTTTCATCTGGACAGAATATTTCTACTCTCACTCTTGTTCCAGATAGTTTTTTTTTTTTTAATCAACTTATTAACCCTGGTAATTCCTAAATCACAATAAACTGTGGAAAATTCTGAAAGAGATGGGAATACCAGACCACCTGACTTGCCTCTTGAGAAACAGGTATGCAGGTCAGGAAGCAACAGTTAGAACTGGACATGGAACAACAGACTGGTTGCAAATAGGAAAAGGAGTACATCAAGGCTGAATATTGTCACCCTGCTTATTTAACTTATATGCAAAGTACATCATGAGAAATGCTGGGCTGGATTGAGCGCAAGCTAGAATCCAGATTGCTGGAAGAAATATCAATAACCTCAGATATGCAGATGGCACCACCCTTATGGCAGAAAGTGAAGAAGAACTAAAGAGCCTCTTGATGAAAGTGAAAGAGGAGAGTGAAAAAGTTGGCCTAAAACTCAACATTCAGAAAACTAAGATCATGGCATCCAGTCTCATCACTTCATGGCAAATAGATGATGAAACAGTGGAAACAGTGGCTGACTTTATTTTTCTGGGCTCCAAAATCACTGCAGATGGTGATTGCAGCCATGAAATTAAAAGACACTCCTTGGAAGGAAAGTTATGACCAACCTGCTGCTGCTGCTGCTGCTGCTGCTAAGTCGCTTCAGTCGTGTCCGACTCTGTGTGACCCCACAGACGGCAGCCCACCAGGCTCCACCTTCCCTGGATTCTCCAGGCAAGAACACTGGATGGGTTACCATTTCCTTCTCCAATGCAGGAAAGTGAAAAGTAAAAGTGAAGTCGCTCAGTCATGTCCGACTCTTAGCAACCCCATGGACTACAGCCTACCAGGCTCCTCAGCCCATGGGATTTTCCAGGCAAGAGTACTGGAGTGGGGTGCCATTGCCTTCTCCATGACCAACATAGACAGCATATTAAAAAGCAGAGACATTACTTTGTCAACAAAGGTCCATCTAGTCAAGGCTGTGGTTTCTCCAGTGGTCATGCACGAATGTGACAGTTGGACTGTGGAGAAAGCTGAGTGCCAAAGAATTGGTGCTTTTGAACTGTGGTGTTGGAGAAGACTCTTGAGAGTCCCTTGGACTGCAGGGAGACCCAACCAGTCCATTCTAAAGGAGATCAGTCCTGGGTGTTCATTGGAAGGACTGATACTAAAGCTGAAACTCCAATACTCTGGCCACCTGATGCAAAGAACTGACTCATTTGAAAAGATCCTGATGCTGGGAAATATTGAGGGCAGGAGGAGAAGGGGATGACAGAGGATGAGATGGTTGGATGGTATCACTGACTCGATGGACATGGGTTTGGGTGGACTCCGAGAGTTGGTGATGGACAGGGAGGCGTGCCGGGCTGCGATTCATGGGGTCACAAGGAGTCAGACATGACTGACTGAACTGAACTGAATTCCTAAAAGGGCTATTTAAGATTGGCTCTTTGGCCCATGTTACAGGTTTGTTCTCTCACTCAGAAAGCACTTATCCAAAGTTTCTCAGCTATATTGATCAAATTAATGGAAAAAAATCACTAACACTGAGCCAGGCTCCTTCATGGCTCAAAACCATTAACTTTAGAATGATGACCAGGAGTCTAACAAAATTCTCTGATTGTTAAGATACCTTACTGATGAAATTAGAGTGTTCTTTCACAATCATTTAAACACAAATACAGTAATTATTGCATGGCAGGTGGATCTCATGGCAGGTGTTTTCCATCTCCTGGTGTTCACACATTGTGTAATTCAGTTATTTTGAGTGTAAATGGAGTCTATGATTTGTTTCCAACCTGTAGAATACAGCAAAGGCATTAATTATGTGTATGTGATTACACTCACCTTTCTAAAATCTTTTCCACCATTGTTAGTTTTGAAGAAATAAGCTATCAGAAGAAATAAGCTGTCACAAGTAATACAAACCCAAAGATATTAATTCTCCAACACACTAAGAGAATTTAGAAACACCCTTCTCCAGGCAAGCCTCTGATGCAAACCCAGCCTTGGTAACACACTGCTCACAGCTGGGTGAGATCCTTCACAGAGGATCCAGCTAAGTCACAGCCAGATTCCCAGGCAACAAAAATTGTATGAAATTATTGATACATGTATGTTGATACAGGTCACTAGATTGGTTTCATTTGTTTTGCAGCAAAAAAGAAACAAAAACAAAAACTAATATATGTAGTATCTTCACTTTCAGTCAAAAACAGGATCTTCTTCTGTGTTTTATTTTCCCCAACATGAACATTTCCACTGACCCAAGTCTAATAGTGTCAATTGTGTGACTGCATTGGAGACTATGAATTCTTTCGTTACTGTAGCAGAGTATTTTCTCTTATTCAGGCAGATGAGTAGAAGTAACTGAAAGGGAGATGTTACACTTAAATCATTGTTTACTCTAATCCTTGGTAGTTGGTTGAAGACCCACCAAAATTCCTTCTGATTCTCCTGTAGCAAGTTATGACCTACATCATTTTAAAATGGGTTTATTCTATTTCTTTTATAATTGAACATATATAACTAGCTATATTCCAAATAAAAATATTCTGATACTTGGTGACCTGACACAAAATATGCATAAATTTTACTGAAAATATTAAATCATATAGAACAAGTAATATTGATCTCAATATTACCTCTAAAATAGGACAATTAATGGGACTGGTTTTTCATAAAACTGAATAAAATTTTCCAATTCAGAATTTGATTGTGAAACAGATAAAACAGTATCTTCTCTTTTATTTTTAAACACTATTTTCTATGTGCAGTTAAAAAAAAAAACATATATCTTTCTTGCAAATACAACTATCAGATCATCTAATCTGAACAGGTATTTTTATAAACCCCCATAAATGAGTAGGAATTAAAAGAATCTAATTGGTTGCTGAAGGTAGTTACAACACTGGTCAAAATGTAGGAATATATATATATATATATATATATATATATAAAGGTTACAAAGCAGAACTACATGATCAAATTTTATTATTGACTAAGACTACAATAGGGAGGAGTGAGACAAGACTAAGAATAGGAAAGAGTGAGACACTGAGACGACAGACCGAAGAGACAACATAAATTATGTGTCTGAAAGTGCTCACAAATCACTTTCAATTACTCACTTGTAGCACCTGCAGTCTTTGAGCTAGCAGGTAAGCAATGGTTTCTATCTCCAGAGAAGAGTTGAGGAAAATATTCTGTAAAATGCAGTGAAGGGTGAAGAGTGAAATTATAAGGATCCTCTGTGTAATTAAAGGGTTAGGCTGTAAGACATGACTCAGCTGTTTAATTATCCCAGTTACTCCTAAAAAGAAAAGACCTGTAGTAATAATAGTAACTAATAAAACAGTTGCTAGACGCCTGTAGAAAAATGTTGATGATTATTCATAGGTGAGTCTCTGTCAGAGCATGGGATTTCCTATTGATTTTTTTAATTTGTTTACATTTTTCTCACTAAATCACTTTTGTAAAAAATTTAAAAATAAATACATTAGATATAAATAAGATGTAATGGGAAACCACTTGGGTTTGGTTTCACATGATGATATACAATATCATACAATATAATACTGTAATAACTGAGAGACTTTTCCTGGAACACCTCAGGTGAATTATATAAGACTACTATCAGATTTGGAAAGACATATTTTAAAGACTGATAATAATCTTTTTTATCATATGAGCTGGTATTTTTAAAATGTATGTTAAACTCACTCAAACAAGATTTACAATTTTCTCTTTTATTTTTAAACATTTTATTATTTGTTAATAGTATGAACATGAACATGAAGTCACTCAGTCATATCTGACTCTTTGTGACCCCATGGTCTGTAGCCTAACCAGGCTCCTCAGCCCATGGGATTTTCAAGGCAAGAATACTGGAGTAGGTTGCCATTCCCTTCTCCAGGAGATCTTCCTGACCCAGGGATTGAACCCGGGTCTCCTGCATTGTAGGCAGATGCTTTACCGGCTGAGCCACCAGGGAAGTAAGCATAAATACAATGAAATGTAAATATCTTAAATGTTTAGTTCAATATGATTTGAAAACTTTATACTGTTTCATCCACCCTAAAACAGGCTACAAAGCAAGGTAATCACTACAGAGAGTCCCTTTCTGACAATGTCTCGTCAAATCTACCCAGTCAACCAAACTCCACCATCTTTCTGATCTGTCACCTCAATATAGGCTGATGTTATAAACAACAAATGAAATCATACAGTATCTAGTCTTCTGTTTACCTTTCACCCACATATAGATTTTTAAATTAATTGAAGTTGCATTTGATCCAGTGTTCTTTCAGCTGATACAAGGTACTCAAACATGGGCTTCCTGGAGGCTCAGTGGTCAAGAATTCACCTGCCAATGCAGGAAATGCAGGTTTGATCCCTGGATCAGGAAGATTTCCTGGGGAAGGAAATGGCAACTCACTCCAGTATTTTTGCTGGGAAATACCATGGAAAGAGAAGGTTGGTGGTCTACAGTCCATGGGGTCCCAAAGAGTCAGAGAGGACTTAGTGACTAAACAACAACATTCAAACACAGAAGTTTATCTATATTTCTTTATCTGAATTTGAATACATTCTTGAATATGTTTGTGTTTGTGTATTTTAATTTATCTCAAATAAATGAGCAGATTATTTAATTGCTGGAATGCCGGACTGGATGAAGCACAAGCTGGAATCAAGATTGCTGGGAGAAATATGAATAACCTCAGATATGCAGATGACACCACCCTTATGACAGAAAGTGAAGAAGTAAAGAACCTCTTGAAAGTGAAAAGGAGAGTGAAAAAGTTGGCCTAAAACTCAACATTCAGAAAACTAAGATCATGGCATATGATCCCATCACTTCATGGCAAAAGGTGGAAAACAGTGGCAGACTTTATTTTCTTGGGTTCCAAAATCATTGCAGATGGTGACTGCAGCCAGGAAATTAAAAGATGCTTGTTCCTTGGCAGAAAAGTTATGACCGACCTAGATAGCTTATTAAAAAGCAGAGACATTACTTTGCCAACTTATATCTGACTAGTCAAAGTTATGGTTTTTCCAGTAGTCATGTTTGGATGTGAGAGTTGGACTATAAAGAAAGCTGAGCAACCAAAGAATTGATGCTTTTGAACTGTGGTGTGGGAGAAGACTCTTGAGAGTCCCTTGGACTACAAGGAGATCCAACTAGTCCATCCTAAAGGAAATCAGTCTTGAATATTCATTGGAAGGACTGTTGCTAAAGCTGAAACTGCAATACTTTGGCCACCTGATGTGAAGAACTGACTCCTTGGAAAAGACCCTGATGCTGGGAAAGATTGACAGCAGCAGGAAAAGAGGACGGCAGAGGATGAGATGGTTGGAAGGCATCACCGACTCAACGGACATGAGTTTGAGCAAGGTTCGGGAGTTGGTGATGGACAAGAAAGCCTGGCGTGCTTCAGTCCATGGGGTCGTAGAGAGTCAGACACAACTGAGCAACTTTACTGAACTGAACTGAAAACAGGTACATATTTAACTTTCTAAGAAATTGCCAGTTAGTTCCCTAGCTGGTTATACCACTTTTCTACCCATTATCAGTGAGTAAAAGTTTTCTGCATTTTCCATATTCAAAACATTTGACATTCTCTTTATTTTTCTATGTTAGCCTTTCTAGTTTATATGACTAAACATATCTTCTGTTGATTTCAACTTCATTCCATTAGTGATGATAAATTTTATCAACATTTCAATTCACTTTTCCATCTTTCATCCGTCTTTTTAAATCTCATTCCAGTCCTTCCTCTTTTCTTCTCTACTAAATTCATTTGTTCTTTAGTCAAATATCAACATATAACATATACTTGAGTCTATTTCTGCACAACCTATTCTAGTCCATTGTTCTATTTCCTATACTTAAAAATGTATCACATTCTGTTAATTATTGTAGTTTTTTACTACATTTTAAATTCATATAGTATAAGTATCTTGATTTTTTTTTCCTTAGAGAATACTTTTCCTATTCAGTCCTTTACATCTTCACATAAAATTATTTTTGCTCTTCCTACAATTTACTGGAGATAAAATTATTTTTGAGTGTATATGCTCTTTGTTTTCATATCTAAATGGCATATTACTTGGATGTAGAACACCAGGATTCTCTTTTTTTTTCTTTTCAGAATTTTGAAAATGTTGATAATCATAACTCAGACATTTTCAAGAACACACTAAAATCAGTGTCTACTGAGACAAAGAAGACTGCACACCATGGGGAAGCATGGGCTCTCACTGTAAGAGGTATAAATAAGAGCATCTACTGTGACTTTCCAAATCTCAACTATGAGAGAAACTTGACATATTATTGCTATTATAGTTAATGAATTTAAAATTTTGTACATTCTATTAATAACTCATGAGAAATTTTTAAAAAGTTTCCACTATTGTAGATGCTTTTATCAAGAAATTACTAATATTTGTAGAGGAAATTTTTTTTCATCTCAACAGAGAGAGCTCCTTGGCATTTTCTTAAAAAGGAGATTTCTAAAAATTGGAATCAGTCAAAGCTTTCTTCACAGTAAAGGGGCATATGGGCATCTTCTGCTACTTGCAAAAAAATAAAGTTTGAATTTCTTTACTTGATTCAATAGAAATAATAAGTCATTTTCATAAAGAACTTTGACTGACTCTAATAAAAGGTTTTTATTTCTAACATTCTCAGTGAAATTCTGTGTAATGATGAGCCTCACTCTAAGAAACTATTCTTAAACACCTGTCTCAAGAAACTAATGCAACTGCAGAGATTTTTTAACACTTCAGTTTCTTCTGGAGGGAAAAATAGGATTTGAAAAATGAATATCTATTTTGGCCTCATTGTTAGAATGACAACTTACTAAATTATTTACTTAAACAAATACTTAAGCACTCAACTAGCCACCTAATTAAGGCAATCAATCATTCATTATAGTATTCTATATCATAGTGTTCCTAGACTTTCTATCTTCCTGTGTCAACAACTTAAGTCTCTTGCAGAAAAGAAGATGAAGTACAGAAACTGTGCTTTATCCACTGTTTCATTATATGCAGCCCTAGGAGACATGTTCTTCCCAATGAAATTATTATTGATAACATCAATAAAAAGTTCCATTTGAGCCACAAGCAGGGATATTAGGAAAATCACAGTCATATATGAGCAGCAGTCTCATGAATTTTCCTGTTTGGGTCCCATTTCTGGGCCAAGAAGAATAAAACCATTTATCTTCTATAGCTATACTTCTTACTTATAGTTACTTACTTGAAGTTATATTCACAGACATACAAAAACAGAAATCAAACAAACAAGAAAACTTTTGAACAATGAAATCCAGATCATCGAAAGCAAAATATGGGAAATTTTGGAAATGCTAAATTTACAGTATTAAGGTTGAATCTCTCTAACACTATGCTGTGGAAATCTGCCCTTCAGAGAGCCTCAAATCACATTATGTTATTGATAAAATGTGAGAAATACATGTAAGCTATGACTATCACTTCTCAATGACTGTTTTCTTTAGTCTGACTGACAGCTCTTGAAAACTTTCAAAGAATATAGGTTTATCATAGCCCATTCTATTCCCAGCAGGGTGGGTGTATATTTACCACTAGACTAAGAGGAATACTTTTAACATCTCTTCTATTTTCTCATGTGTTATGTGTTCTTAACAATTTAGATAAATAGGGACTTGGATTTTCTATTTAAAGAACCAGGTTTGTATTTCATACACATCATTTATGACCTTAAATGCATTTTTAAATTTTTCCTGCCAGTTGTATTGTTCTTTGTACTTTTCTTTAAAATTAATCAGGATTATCCTGAAAATAATTTCTAATGAAATATTACTGTCATCCTTTTTATTAAAGTTTTTTGTGTATCAGTGATATAAAAATAAACACTTTATGAAACATGATTTAGTATTTGTAAATACAGTTAATTTTTTCTGATTTTTGTTGTACTACAACTATTTCATTGACAAACCCAATTTTTCTAAAATCTGTACTTATTTTTAAATGCAGTGGAAAATTCATTATATCTGAGCATTATAAATGCTCAGGGAGCCACCAGGGAACCTTTTGTGTGCATGGTTCTCTACTGTCTGACTCTTTGTGACCCTGTGGACTGTAGCCCACCAGCCCATTACCATGAATTTATCAGGCTACAGTTGCTCTACTAGCCAATTAACAGTTAAATTACTGGGAATGGGAGAATAGAAAGATGCTTCATTTGATCAACTGTGAGTTGCACATCCTCTTTCCTGTCCTCATTATGGAGAAGAAACATCACCTCCCAAATAACCCTGAAGGTATGATCACCACTTTCCGTGTTTTTAATCTATTGGCATGAGGAACCCAAAGTGACGCTCTCTTATTTTGTCTTCAACTAAAAGCATCTCTCTCCACACGGACCTACAGACATAAAGGGATGATGGTGCAGAAATAGGATGTATAAAACTCCAAGCAGGCTATTGGATCTATTCCTTATGTTTTATCTGGAGATCCTTGACTAACAATGATGTCACTGACTGATAAACAATTCTGAAACATTGGGGAAGATATAAAGCTCATGAATCTGAATGCAGAGAATAACCCAGAATGAGAAATCCTCAAAATAACAAAGTATCCGTGACTGGGCTGCTGAAACACATAGAAACAGATTTCCAGACTCAGTCCTGAGAGAATCACAGCACTGGGTTAGCCATTTGGATTTTTTCATGAGACAGCCTGTGACCTGACTGTTACATGGGAATGGTATTTCCTATCACTAACCATCAAATGAATAGTAAAGTGAAATAATATCTGACTAGGAAAAATGAACATATTGGTAACTGTCAAGGTAGTTTTATATGAGTATAAATCATATCTTATTGATATGTCTGTGTTACGTTAGAACAGACAAAATAAATATTGGATGTAATTCTAAATATATTTAAAATAATTTTCACTCTTAAAATCACATATTGAGATAATATGATTCTGCCTTTAGTAAAATGTATACTTTTCATATGGAGAAAATCAGAATTAAGTGTGGAAATATATAGGGAAATCTGGATAAGCTTGAATGTAAGACTGGTTAACTTCTTTTTTATTGAAAAATTGAAAGGAGATTATAAGTAAATAGAATATAATTTTAGAGAATACATTTTAGACAAAATTTCTATAAGTTATAGCTTAACTTAAAATCCTACATGATCTTAGAAGTCTATCAAACTCTCTGGATCAATATTTTTTCCCGTATGCCCAAAACAGCTTTCTAACAAAAGAAAAGGAACAAGATACACTTTTCTATAGTTAGCTAAGAAATATTTGAGCCTCTGAAATCAGAATTAAGTTTTATAAGTAATACTCTTCAGTTATTAGACTTTGCAGTACAACTTTACGAGTAGTATAATAATATTCATACATCTTACCATAGAGTATAATTTTACTATTACCAATTTTTTTTAGATGTAGAAAGCAACATGGTTGGTTAACTAGCAATATCTATGGCATATTGTATGTTTACAACTTCTTGGAAACATGCCATCTAATATGTGCCGGTATGTTCCTCCATGTTTATGTTTGAGTAAACATACCTTTCTAAAGCATTGTCTTTCCTCTCAGATCTTACTTCTCGAGGGTCTTCTAGTCACCCCATCTTGACTTATGTCAAACAGACCTTTTTGTTTAAATATTAAAGTGAAAAAGTACTAAGCTGAAAGAAAAAGAAAAACCAGATATTAAAATATTCCTTTATCTTCTTCCCTAATGAGGGAGATGAGGAACATTATCTGACAATTATCTGATGACAATTAAATGATTAAAAGTATAGGAAGAACTAGTAGAGTATTTAGACTTGGATATCCCTTTGAAAAGAGTAGTTTTTCTTTTCTTGCTATACTATGATATGAGAAAATTAAGTAACTTGAAAAGTAAACATAAGTTACCATTTATTTTTTGGAGGAAAGACTGTGTTGTTCACTGGACTACCTGTTTGGAAGACATAATAAACATGACTTGACTCCAAGGTGGAACTTACCATCAAACAAGGGGGTCAAATATATTTTGTCTAATTCTTAGTGATGATCAGGTCCATCCCTACTTTCATCATTGTTATAATAAACAGAAGGGATTAGTTATCTGCATACTGTTTTTAAAAGAAAGATGTTGGAAATGAGATTTACAGAGACACTTAATTCATAGTCATGTATACATAAATATGTGTAGAATCCTGGAATGATTCATTTTTCCTTTAATTCTGAAAGCCTTTGATAACTAAATACATGACAATGAACAAGGTATATATTCAGAAAGTCTTAAGTGCTATCTCAAAATGAATTTTAACAGACTATTATACCTCCTCCACAAGATAATCTCATAAAATGTTGACAGAATTTTTTTTTTTATTCTTAGTTTTTATTCTCTAATGTCACTTGTGATTCAAGAATTTTGACTGTGGTTGAGTCTACCCATAGCTACCAAAGTGGGTAAGTAAACCTTTCCTGGCCAATCATGGATATTCGGAGATTTTACAAGCTTCTGCTCTCTTTTATTGGTTGAAGAATAATTGCCTTGCCCAAGTCAGATTGAAAGATACATAATTAAAGAATTTGGTTAGAATCACTGAGACAGAAAATCTTTATTTCCTTTGAAACAGTTAACTATAAAAGTAATATGCATTTTGAGTTGCTGAGGGCTATTGAGTAGGAAGGCTTACATGACAATGAATCTACTCAGAGGAATCAGAAACAGGAAATGTAGAGAGATTCAGTTGACAGTGTTGAGATTCAGCTTTAATCCAAATGAAAATGCCAATCAGCAAATGAAATTTTAAATTTTCA
Organism: Bos javanicus; assembly: GCF_032452875.1. Taxonomy (NCBI): domain Eukaryota; kingdom Metazoa; phylum Chordata; class Mammalia; order Artiodactyla; family Bovidae; genus Bos; species Bos javanicus. The sequence continues at coordinate 13,799,508 of NC_083875.1, read as the reverse complement.
AAGGCTATCATACCCATTTTTACTTAAACCAATTTGAATTGATTTTTTCCATCACAAGGAAGCAAGGAACCATGAATAATGAGATGATGAAATAATAATTAATGAAACAAAATTATTAATATATTTCATTATAATGATGAAATAATGCTAAGTAAGACTCCATTACAATACTATTAACTGTATTAATTTCCTAGGAAATGAATTGTCTTTTAAAATATTTAGAAAACATCAGGGAATAAAAAGCTGATACTTAATAGAAGATATTTCTACAGTGTACAACAATTACAAAATCATTAAAACAAAACATAATATCAGTCATTGATTTAAGGGAAAATTATTTGGTCAACAATTTTCTCTCTGAAAAAATTCTAAATATGTAATTTTTATATTTGCATCTGTTTGGTAGTTAGAATAGAAAAAAAGGAGTCTAGAATGGCAGTGGCTAAAAGACAAAGAAGGGAAAAGCCTGTGAAAACAGAATAAAGGATGGTCCGAGGATGAGAGTGAGAACCTCAGGTAAAACAAGGAGCCCTCCTGGCTAGTCCAATTTACATAGGCCAGGCTCAGGGGGAGGATAAAAAACATACAAGAAGAAGAACCAAAATTGAATGGGGGGTGGGGGGGCACTTCTCTTCTCTTCGTGTCCTTCGGGTCAGCCTGCCTTCATGCCTGGAGGATGTATTTTCCTTTGCTTGCTAATAAAACTGAGCTATAACACTGGTCAGTCCATCGCTTCAAATTTTTGCTGTGGCAAGACAGAATGGAGGAAATTACACACTCTCCTGACACATCTATCAGGAATCAAAGTTTATAACCATTATCTTAGGTTCTAGTAACAGGGACATCTGATTTTCTTTCTGACATAACCATATTATCTAGTGTTTTGAAAATTCAAATCAGACACCTAAATGGGAGGATATACCCACATATATTTGTTTTGCTTCATTTATAAACTTGTAGATACAAAATTAAAAGTGCAAAGTAGGTTCTAAGACTATCTGTTAGGCAGGAAGCCGTCTATGAGCAACAAGAGGTGGCCCCATTGGTGAATGTCCAATGGCTGCCTAATTCCGCCAAACTATTTGCCAACCTCAGTCCAACCATGTCCCCCTCAGTACTCTGAAGTGATTAGGAGATCAGAAAAATCCCCCATTGGCCGACTGGAGGGGTTTTCCCCACTCAGGCACATGCACATAACCTTAGGGTATCATGTACTTAGGTAACCTTGGGTAGCCATTGGACTCATTAAATGTTCATAAATATTCTATGAATACATAGATCTAATTATATCAGACTGAATTATGGGAAGGACATGCATAGCAAATCCTCTTGTTATATAACCTGCAGCTGTCCATTAAGACTGTCAGTCAACACCCTACTGGATTATGCAAACAACCTCGCCCCATGAACTCTACACCCCAGCCCTCCAGTGTCATAGCCTTCCCTGGCCTGGCCCATCTCTCTCTTGAGGTGCTCTCTCTGTTCTCTCTCTTTATCTTCAGTAAACTTGCTTGTAACTTGTAAGCAGGTTCTTCATATTCTTCTTTGCATCCTTATCAAGAACTGAGGCCCAAGGAAGAGGGGTCACCTGACTCTCTTCTGCTAATACTAACCATTTTAAGTAAGGAAAAATGTAGTTTAATGCTATGGTAACTTTAACAAGTACTGACTTCATAAACTCTAACTCTTAAAATTTGTACCAACACGTTTTAGTTTAGTGTTATTGTATTTGGAATATATACTTAGAATCCAATCAAATTGCAAATTAGAAAATCAAAGTAGTTGTGGTTGAAGCTTTGAATCAGGTACTATATGTACTTGGTTCCTATTAATTTGCAAGATCATAGAATAAACCAAATATAATATTTAAATGTTTTTCAGTTTCTAATTATAGTTATCTTCTAAAAATAAATATACTTTTCTTTTTTTTTTTGATGTTTGTTGACAAAGTAATGTCTGTTTTTTATTTTTTTTCTTTTCTTTTTTCTTTTTTAAATTTTATTTTATTTTTTAACTTTATAATATTGTATTGGTTTTGCCATATATCAAAATGAATCTGCCACAGGTATACATGTGTTCCCCATCCTGAACCCTCCTCCCTCCTCCCTCCCCATACCATCCCTCTGGGTCGTCCCAGTGCACCAGCCCCAAGCATCCAGTATCGTGCATCGAACCTGGACTGGCGACTCATTTCATATATGATATTATACATATTTCAATGGCATTCTCCCAAATCATCCCACCCTCTCACTCTCCCACAGAGTCCAAAAGACTGTTCTATACATCAGTGTCTCTTTTGCTGTCTCGTATACAGGGTTATTGTTACCATCTTTCTAAATTCCATATATATGCGTTAGTGTACTGTATTGGTGTTTTTCTTTCTGGCTTACTTCACTCTGTATAATAGGCTCCAGTTTCATGCCTTACATTTTCCAAAAAAAAAGTATATAAAAATAAATATACTTTTCTTTTGGAAAATGTAAGCCTATTTATCTCTTATAATCTGATTAACATTTTGTAATTGAGGCTGGATTCATGCTTATACCAAACTTAAATTTTTCCAATGAATAGTTTTATATTTGCTTAAAATAAACTAGGGCTTTTAGCTGTTCCTAAGGGGACGACAGAGAATGAGATGGCTGGATGGCATCACTGACTCGATGGACATGAGTCTGAGTGAACTCTGGGAGTTGGTGATGGACAGGGAGGCCTGGCATGCTGCGATTCATGGGGTTACAAAGAGTCGGACACGACTGAGTGACTGAACTGAACTGAATTTTTTTTATGATTTGTATGAAATCAATGGTTATTTCTTTGTTTCTTCTCATTCTCAAGCCGAGTGCCTGACAAATGTGAGTGTTCAATACATATATTGAATGAGTGAATATCTACTAAATAATATACTTTCATGCTTTTTTTATCATACATTATTTCTACATATTTGTTAGACATTATTAGGGACCTTATAACAAAAATGCCATTGGTCAGACAAGTTAGCTTTCAGTGAATGATTAACAGAACAATATTTCTGTGTGTGTGTGTGGTTATTTATATTATTTTATTAAAGGCTGCTTTCCATTTATATGAAAGTACAGATATCTATGGGGGAGGATCTCTAAAATCATAACAATGATGAAAACTATGTAACTATTGAAAAAGATAGATGAGAATTGCAACTGGACAAATACTGCATGCTAACAAAAGCAGAATGAAGCAGGAACTCTCCCAGCAATTAAGCGGTTAACACTCCACACTGCCAATGCAAGGGGCATGCATGTGATCCCTGACTGGGGATCTAATATCCCCCAAGCTATGCAATGTGACCAAAAGATTAAAAAAAGAAAAAAAAAGACAGAATGAAACTATAAAAATCCTTAGGTTTTATATTTTAAGAGTTAGAATACACTAACTGAGAAACTGTGTTCTCCTTTACCTTAAAGCTTGAGGTATGTTTAAGCAATATCATATTACCAGGGTAAAGTTAAAATCTATAGAAATATTTATTTGATTAATTAGATAACTGGAATGAAAAGGGTACTAGACTACCAGACTGGATTGGCATTTAAAATAACCAGCTATAATAATAATAAAAAAAGAATGTGAAGTAAAGTTGTCCAACTCTTTGCGACCCTATGTACTGTAGCCTACCAGGCTTCTGTGCCCATGGGATTTTCCAGGTAATAGTACTGGAGTGGATTGCCATTTCCTTCTCCAGGGGATCTTCCTGACCCAGGGATCGAACCCAGGTCTCCCACATTGTAGACAGACACGTAACCATCTGAGCCACCAGGGAAGTTAATCCGCTCCAATTCTGGCTTTGTACATTATTAGATATGTAAACTTGGGGAATACTAAAACTCAGAAAGATTCATTTTCCTCTCCTGTGAACAAAGAATAACAGCAGGAACAACATAAATGCCAAATATATTATCTTATTTGCCAAACTTCAGTACAGAAGTACAATGCTCTAATTGTCATAGTTGCATTGTAAGGTAGTCTATTGGCTATTATATATACCTTATGCCATTTAATAGGAATGAGTGTCCTGTGAGATAAGAAATAATTACTCTCTATACAAATGAATTTGTTTAACAATACACGTCACCTACTATAAGTTCATTAAAATAATTATTAAGTTCAGAGTCATCAAACACTCTTTGTAGAATGAGATGGAGAAGAGAAATTACATCAATAATGTGTTTCATGTCATCAGTTGTCATTTTTGTCCCACATGCCGATTTATTCATTAAGTATATTTAATTTTATCTACCAGTCTCCCAAGAGAGATGGTGAGTTCCTTGAAAAAGATACCATATTTAAGTTGCTAACAGAGTCCTAGAGTACATAATAGTAACTAAGAGATAGAAAATGTTTAATATTTGATATGTTTCCAATTATATTTTTGTTTGGTTCTATCTTATTTTTATTTTCCTGCTTGGTTAATGTAACGAGCTATACAATATGCTTATGAGAGTTTTTCCTTCATATCACCATAAAGCCACATATTATATTTTTTATCATTTTTTATTTTAATTAAAAATTTCATTCCTATTTTTAATTTCTCATTTAAACTTTCATAAATTATTTGCTTATATCCTTTGCCTATGTATTGGTATGGTTGTCCTAACTGATATTTTTAATGATTTTATATATTAATTTTTATCTATAAAAATGTTATAAATTAATTTATTTCATATTTGTAGTCTAAATTTCTTCTTTTGCTTCTAATTTTGTTGTAGTAGCTGCCACTGTTGTCATGCTTTGTATATTCAGGGGACTGAAAACATGACTTTACTTTGCATGATATCAAAGTTAGCATATTTCCTTTGGTTCTAGATGCAATATTTATCAGATGAAAAATGCTTATATATAACTGATTGATGACTTGAACTATTCCTGAATCAGAAGCATTATTAAGTTAAAATAATATATTTTATATTTTCATGAGACAATTTTTTCCTTACTACTTAAAAACCTTGTTTCCAGCTATTTCATTCTCTAAAATTTTTTTCCAGATATTTTTAAACATTTATAAACTTCAGAATGAGGTTTGGATTTTTGCAATTTTGTACATAAATGAGTTAAATTTACATTTAGTAATTTTCCCATGTAAGAACACAGGGTATTTCCATTTAGTGGGAACTTCTTTTGACTTTATATTTAAACTTTTATATAATCATGTGTCTTCAATATACTACATAGTTTGTATTTTAATTCTGTATCCTTATATTGAATAAAATTGTGTCATAATATTTCTATAAATGCTTACAAATTATACAGATCTTCAGTAGCTACCTAAAAATCCTCACTTTATTATGTCATTTCCAAGTTTTTCTAATACATATTCTTTAAGTATATAAGTATGATAACCTAATTTATATTTTTAATTATTTTTATATTTTTAAAATTTATTTTATTAGGTAAGTCTTTGTAAGTAGCATTAACAGATAAACCAGAGATCAGATATGATGCATAATTTTGGATACTTTATTTAAATGTTTCTCTTTCTAAAGGACAGACTATTTCAAGAGAAAAGGCTTCTCTCCTCATGTTTGAGATCGTTTTAATATGTTCTTTTGCACATTTCTCAAAAACAAAGTAAAATACACACCAAAAAAACTGTCCCTTTAACAAAAAAGTAAAACTAAAATGGAAGGTCTCAATAAAGCCCTGACTCCCTTTAGGCACTAAATACAGAGTCAGGAGTCCAGAGAACCAGATCCTCTGGTCAGTAAGAGAATATCTGAGCAGCGATTTGAGGTTGCCTTCTTGTAAACAGAACATGAAAGTTCAAACAGAATGGGGAATTATAAAGGGGCTGAGACAGAGGTAGAGGTGCTCTGTGAATCAAAACCTGTGCATTGTAACAAGTTATGATTTCTGTCTCTTTTATTTCCCTTCCATGATAATGTTTTCAGGAAAATTCAGTCTACAAAATATTCTAAGATGAGGCAATAGAATGGCTGTTGTCTCTGTTATTTGTAACTTTATTCAGAATTAAAGAAGAATTCTACCCTTGGGTAAGGGGAAGTCAGGATCCAGCTGGGGCAGAGAGCATCAGAATGTAAAATCTACAAGGCATGATTTTCAATATTTGTTGATCATCAAAATAATTTGTAGCTTCATAGGAATACAGATTCCTCAAAGTCCTATCAAGCGTGTAATTTGTTTTTTCTCTGAATATATATTATTAATAAGTTCTCCAGGGATTGTTTATATCCAAAATGTTCAAGAAATTAATGTAATGGGGGAAGAGAAACACAGGTAAAATAGGAGGCTCCCATTATTTGATGAGACAATGGCTTCCAAAGCAAAAGCTTAGAAGTCATGAGTCTTATTTTATTACTTAGTTTAACCATTCAAGACTACAATTTCAACCAGAAAAATAGGCCTTATTGGACCAGAAAAATAAGCTTATGAGTACCATATCATAGGCATGGTACCTGTTATTCTTGAAGAAATTTCATTTTTACAACAAATGTCTTACCAATTGACACTTGGAGCTAGTGGAAACAAGAGGCCAAAGGTAGCTGGAATATAGGCTTAAAGTTACTCAGGGAATTTTACAGCTTGGAAGAAACAGGCTCCTTTGGACTCTCTATAGATTGTAGAGGACCTTGGTTCCAAGCATACTCTGTTAGGTTACATGCAGCAACCAGAAATCCAGATTGATTTCCCAGGAAGTTTCCCCACCTCTCTGTAGGGTAGTTTGGAGAGAGAAGAGAATACTTCTGTCTTACTCCTTGAGTCTTGTTTGAACTTTATGTAGGTTAGTAGATTCCCTACTTGATAACTGATTGCTGTGGCCTTTAAGAGTCAACTTCTACTTACTTTGCTTAAACATAGAGAAGTGCATATATTTATGCAATGGAATATTAGTCAAAATAATAACTGAATATTTTGTAATATTAATAATGTGTAATAATAATAATTTGTAATATTAACTGAATATTATTTTGTAGTAACCTATAAAAAACAATGTAATTATGCCATTTGCAGCAATATGGATGGACCTAAATATTATCTTACTAAGTAAAAAAAGCCAAAGACAAATATCATATGACATAATTTTTATGTGGAACAAAATTACACAACAACAAAATTACACAAATGAAATTATAAACAAAGAAAACAAACTTATGTTTACCAAAGGAAAAAAGGAGAGGAGGGATAAATTAGAAATTTGGGATTAACATATACATGCTGCTGCTGCTGCTAAGTCGCTTCAGTTGTGCCTGACTCTGTGCGACCCCATAGACGGCAGCCCACCAGGCTCCCCTGTCCCTGGGATTCTTCAGGCAAGAACACCGGAGTGGGTTGCCATTTCCTTTTCCAATGCATGAAAGTGAAAAGTGAACGTGAAGTCGCTCGTCTTGTCCGACTCTTAGCAACCCCATAGACTGCAGCCTACCAGGCTCCTCTGTCCATGGGATTTTCCAGGCAAGAGTACTGGAGTAGGGTGCCATCACCTCCTCCGACATACATGCTAGTATATATAAAATAGATTACCAACAAGAACCTACTGTATAACACAGGAAACACTACTCAATATTTTGTAATAACCTATAAGGGAAAAGAATATGGAAAAAAAATCTATGTATGTATAACTGAATCACTTTTCTGTACACCCAAAACTGATACAACATTGTAAATCAAATATTCTTTCATTAAAAACAAACAAAAATAGAGAAGTATATCTTTGATCATCACACATGTTTTCATTCTTTTCTGTTTCTGTTAAGAAATCCATATTTCTCATTTAGGAATAGTGGTAGAAAAGCTGAATCTATAACTACGTCGATATTACATTGTAGAATTAAAGGAACCTCAGCGAAAATTGGATTTGGACAGGCATATAGGAGGAGCCCCCATGCTCTGTCATGGATCTGCAATTATCCCAAACATGAAGAGACATAGGCCTACAACTCTGACAGAAATGTGCCTTTACTTCACTATTTAGCACCAAAAAGAAAACCTCTTTCTGCCCTATGCTAGTCCAACCAATCAGAGATCACAGCCAATCAGAGGCTGTAGCAGGCCAACCAATGAGAAGCCTCCATATTTTGAATTCTTCCAGTTTCTTCCAATGGATTCTTTGATTATCAAAGCCCTTCCCAACTCCTTCCTTTTTCCTGTAAAAACTAGTTTCCGTTCTTTTTTGTCTGGATTTGCCTCTGGTTCTCAATAGCATGCATGTCCCAAATTTCAGTCTTGCTGCTGTTACCAAATAAATTCACTTTTGCTGGTAAACTGGCTATTATTATAGTTTCCAATGTAAAGGAATTATAAACTGATTCCTATAGGTCAAGAGACAAGGGTCATAACATTGTGGTGGTCTGGCACAGAAGCCTTGAAGTTAGGATGAAACAGAATTAAATCCTATAAATGAAAAGTCTGTTAAACACCTGACATCACTATCATCCACAGCACCACCTTCACCACCACCACCATCATCATCATCTTATTATTATTATTCACAACCACCTGATTAGGGTGGAGCTATATCACCTGTCCTTTAGAGTGATATCGCCCACATGTTTTCTACCATCTTTGCAAATTCTGACGATTTTTGAGTAATCAATTGTTAGACCAGTCCATGGGGTTTCAAAGAGTCAGATACAACTGAGCAACTGAACAACAATACAATTGTTAGACCAGTGAAATATATCAGCCTGATATATTCATCTTCCGGTGGTTAACCCCACAAGACTCCAGACATCCAAGGCAGAGGGTATCAGGAAGGGGGAAAAAAAAATTCTTATGGGGAAGGATACTGTGCAAGAGAACCTTTGGGGATCTGACTGCTTTTATATTGCTGAGTGTATAAATTTTAGTCCATTGAATCATGTCAAGGAGAGAATACTAGGAAAACTATGGGGTTCTACTGGCCCACTGTCCACTGGCCTTCTTATCTGTCCCATACTTTTGTGTGAGTTCAGAGCTCACATTACTAGTTGGTTCTCTAGGGGTAAAGAAAACGGTGGGCTTTAGGTGTGGTTGCTCTAAACCATTGAGATAGTTGTTCCCTGTTTCATGACTATTATCAGCCCAAGAAAGCTAAGCATTGGGTAGGTAGAGCTCAAAACAGAGAGGCAATTCCTTAAACTGTATTTACGTTAGCCATTTTGCCTTAGAGGGCAGGAGTAATGGCATTGATAACCCCAAAAGCAGAGTTTAGAACAATGACTAAGGTAAGGGCAATGCAAAGAAATGGTGTATGAGTTCCAAACAGAACTCTCCAACAGCCTTTGCAGTAAGGGAATTCTAGCTGACCATCACGGTAACAGCTTCAGAGCATTAAGAGTTGGGCTGTCTACTCTCTAAACCTATGAAGAGGATATCATGCAGAAAGGAAAGTGTGAAAAGGCAGTTGCTGGAAGGCAATGTCACAACGATAATAGGATAAGTTCCATTTCCCCAAGCCTACACACTTCAGGAGGCAGAAATTAGGGAGATCTACTCATCTCTGTATTTTTCACACATGGAAACTGTGAATATATTGTTACACATGGGACAATATTATCTGAAAGAAACTAGAAACTAGTTAAGTAACTCCTACACATTGGGTAACTTTGAACCAGGCAACAAAGGCTGAGTCATACTTTGGTGATAAGCTCCCACTGTCTCCCAATAGCATCCAATTGGGAGAGAACAAACACTTTCCAGCTTCTCCCTGAGGAGCAAAGTGTTTGGGCTACACACTGAATGCTCTGATTTTATGGCTACCACATGACGGATGGAGTCTACATAGCTTAGCTCTGACAGTCATTGGATCTTGCATTCACAAGTACCAAAGTGTATAAAAAATAAAGAAGCAGTTTTTTACTGGGAATAAGTGCACTCCCTATGGCCAGACATCTGGGTACAATGCAGAGAGCAAAGATCCCATCTCTCAGATTCTCCTTGAAAGGAGATTGAGTGTGTACTGTTCTATCAGATGCTTGAGGTCTGGTTTCTAATCAGCCTATATCTATGGGCTGAGTTTATGCTTCTGGTTGGGACACTGTTGAGTCTTGGCACATACTCAACTATTGGGAGTCACTAAAAACAAACACAGAGCCTTGGAAAATCATAAAGATATGGAGAAGCAACCAGGACGTCAGGCCAGGCTGATTGAAAAGATTCATCTACTACAGGAGACCAGTTTGTCAAGACTGGGAGACAGGGGGTGATTTATCTAATGAGAAGAAACCAACACAGAGAAGCAAGGAAAATTAAGAAACAGGGAAATATGTTCTAAACTAAAGTACAAGAAGAAGCTTAATTATTTCAAACTATATTTTAAAGTAACAGCAATCAAACCAGTATGGTAGTGGCATAAAAACAGACCTATATTCCAATGGGACAGAATAGGGAGCTGAAAAATGAATCATGTGGTCAAATAATTTACAGTGAAGTATTCAAAAATACGTGATGGGAAAAGCATAGTTTCATCAATAAGTGTTGCTGGGAAAACTGGATATCTACATACAGAAAACTGAAACTGTATTCCTATCTTACATCACATAAAAATCAACTCCAAAATGGATTAAAGAATCGAATATGTAAGACCTGAAACAATAAAACCCTATAAGAAAATACAAGGAGGTAAATTCCTTGATATTGGTCTAGACAATGATTTTTTTTTTTTTGGATTTGACTTATAAACAAAGGCAACAAAAGAAAATAAACAAATGAGACTATACAAAGCTACATAGTCTCTATGTTGCAAAGGAAACCACAAACCATAAACAAAATGGGAAGGTGACCAATACAATGGGAGAAAATATTTCCAAATCATATATCTGACAAAGAGTTGATATATAAAATATACAAGGAATTCATATGACTCAATAGCAAACAAAACAAAATAACCCAATTCAAATAATATGTAAAGTATCCAGAGACATTTTTTTCAAGGAAGACACACAAATGACTAATAGGTATTGAAAAGATGTTCAACGTCATTGATCATCAAAGATCATCATGATGACTACAGTTCATATTAATATATTGTATAACTAAAATGTACTGCTGCTGCTAAGTCACTTCAGTCGTGTCTGACTCTGTGCGACCCCATAGACGGCAGCCCACCAGGCTCCCCCGTTCCTGGGATTCTCCAGGCAAGAACCCTGGAGTGGGTTGCCATTTCCTTCTCCAATGCATGCATGCATACTAAGTTGCTTCAGTCTTGTCCAACTCTTTGGAATCCCATGGACAGCAGCCCAGCAGGCTCCTCTGTTCATGGAGTTCTCTAGGCAAGAATACTGGTGTGGGTTGCCATTTCCTTCTCCAGTGAAATGTACTAAGAGAATATAGCTTGTGTTCTCACCAAAAATTGTAAAATGGTAATTAAGAGAGGTGATGAATGTATTACTTGATTGGAAATATTTTTACAGTGTGTATCAAATCATAATTCTTACAAAGTTTAAATGTAGTATAATTTTATTTGTCAATTATACCTCAATAAGACTGAAAAGAAAAGAGAGAGAAAGACACTTGTGTGGGTTTAGAATGCCATCTTTGTTCAAATATTTTATAACATTAGCTCTCTACCATCAGATTAGAGAGTATATAGATATTTCAAAACACACTGACATAAAGATATTTTGTACAATGCAGTACATATTTTGTTATATGAGTATAAGCATATCTGTTATAGGTAATTATTAAAAATAAGTATTCATATATTTCATGTATTAAAATGAATAATTTAGACTTGCATTAAGCTGCAAATTACTTTTAAAATCTGACAAAAAGTGATTACATAAATATATAGATTTTATTTTTGTCATATAATAAAGTTCTGAAGGCAGGATTCCTAAGGGTGATGTAGTTGTTAGACTCATAAAAATAAGACTACTTCTACCTTTCTACTCTATCCCTCTCAGCATGTGGGATTTGTGTCATACACATACATATTCATTATATATATTATTCATGTTTCAAGGAACAAGAAAAGGAACATATATCTTCATTCATTTAACCCCACTGATGTAGTATGGCCAACACAGATGCAGAGAGACTGGAGTATTCTGTTCTCTCTTCTCTAGCGTTTGTTGAAGGAAGTTACTGTTGAAGGTATCATAGTGAGTGTTATTTGCGTCTACCTACAAATATCTGTCAGCAAAGAGCAAACTGAGTAAGCCAAAAATAAATGAGCATGCTGAAGATGAACCTTTTCCTCTGACTGAATGGCAGTCTAAAATGATCTCCTTTTGTTTTAATAGCAGGTTTTTCTAACTTGGTGAATGAAACAAGTAACAGTGTCGGTTTTGTTTTCATTTTGTTTACAGAAAGCAAGAAATGTCTATTTTAATTTCAGAAATGTATGCGTATTCAGCCCTTACTATTATAGGTGTATAGAGGTGTATATATAATTTTTATTTTTGAAGTAAAACAATTTTCATTTAAAACAAGGGCTAAACTTACTACAGTGATAAGTTATTTATTTTTCATTCATATATTTACAAATTATGTATTAAACATTTAAATGACAGAAACTTTTCTAGGTGCTGGTACTCTAACAGTGAAATAATACTTAAACATATTTCTTTCTTAAAGAGGGTTACTGCTACTGCTAAGTCACTTCAGTCGTGTCCAACTCTGTGTGACCCCATAGACGGCAGCCCACAAGGCTCCCCCATCCCTGGGATTCTCCAGGCAAGAACACAGGAGTGGGTTGCCATTTCCTTCTCCAATGCCTGAAAGTGAAAAATGAAAGTCAAGTCGCTCAGTCGTATCCGACTCTTAGCGACCCCATGGACTGCAGCCTATCAGGCTTCTCCGTCCATAGGATTTTCCAGGCAAAAGTACTGGAGTGGGGTGCCATTGCCTTCGTTTGCATGAATACTTATTATGAAGCTTTCTACAATATACATAACTGGAATATAAACAAGCATTGTAATTTGAACACAAGAATATTATAATAGACAAAGTTTCTATATGCACTATAATTATATATACTGTAAAAATTATAAGAAAATGTAAGACAAATCTATTAATGTTATAAACTTCAAAAAGATCTATAGATATAAGAATTTTATAGGCAATTTGGAAGATCCTTTAGCAAAAGAGGCCCAATAGCATTTGATAATATAAATTTCCCATAATAAACTTAGCAATGGAAATTAGGGTTGTTGGGTGCAGGATTAAACATATTTTGTAAATGAACTACTTTAAAATACTTTTGAGATAGAAAGTATATTTTGTTTTTCTTTCTGTAGTTCTATTTTACGAAAACGACTGGCCTTATTGTACATCAATTTATTCATAGAATAATTCAGATCAGATCAGTCGCTCAGTCATGTCCAAAACTTCGCGACCCCATGAATTGCAGCACGCCAGGCCTCCCTGTCCATCACCAATTCCTGGAGTTCACTCAGACTCACGTCCATCGAGTCAGTGATGCCATCCAGCCATCTCATCCTCTGTCGTCCCCTTCTCCTCTTGCCCCCAATCCCTCCCAGCATCACAGTCTTTTCCAATGAGTCAACTCTTCGCATGAGGTGGCCAAAGTACTGGAGTTTCACCTTTAGCATCATTCCTTCCAAAGAAATCCCAGGGCTGATCTCCTTCAGAATGGACTGGTTGGATCTCCTTGCAGTCCAAGGGACTCTCAAGAGTCTTCTCCAACACCACAGTTCAAAAGCATCAATTCTTCGGTGCTCAGCCTTCTTCACAGTCCAACTCTCACATCCATACACGACCACAGGAAAAACCATAGTCTTGACTAGACGAACCTTTGTTGGCAAAGTAATGTCTCTGCTTTTGAATATGCTATCTAGGTTGGTCATAACTTTCCTTCCAAGGAGTAAGCGTCTTTTAATTTCATGGCTGCAGTCACCATCTGCAGTGATTTTGGAGCCCCCAAAAATAAAGTCTTTCACTGTTTCCACTGTTTCCCCATCTATTTCCCATGAAGTGATGGGACTGGATGCCATGATCTTTGTTTTCTGAATGTTGAGCTTTAAGCCCACTTTTTCACTCTCCTCTTTCACTTTCATCAAGAGGCTTTTGAGTTCCTCTTTACTTTCTGTCATAAGGGTGGTGTCATCTGCATATCTGAGGTTATTGATATTTCTCCCGGCAATCTTGATTCCAGCTTGTGTTTCTTCCAGTCCAGCATTTCTCATGATGTACTCTGCATATAAGTTAAATAAACAGGCTGACAATATACAGCCTTGATGAACTCCTTTTCCTATTTGGAACAGTCTGTTGTTCCATGTCCAGTTCTAACTGTTGCTTCCTGACCTGCATACAAATTTCTCAAGAGGCAGGTCAGGTGGTCTGGTATTCCCATCTCTTTCAGAATTTCCCACAGTTTATTGTGATCCACACAGTCAAAGGCCTTGGCATAGTCCATAAAGCAGAAATAGATGTTTTTCTGGAACTTTCTTGCTTTTTCTATGATCCAGCAGATAATGGCCATTTGATCTCTGGTTCCTCTGCCTTTTCTAAAACCAGCTTGAACATCAGGAAGTTCACAGTTCACATATTGCTGAAGCCTGGCTTGGAGAATTTTGAGCATTACTTTACTAGCATGTGAGATGAGTGCAATTGTGCGGTAGTTTGAGCATTCTTTGGCATTGCCTTTCTTTGGGATTGGAATGAAAAGTGACCTTTTCCAGTTCTGTGGCCACTGCTGAGTTTTCCAAATTTGCTGGCATATTGAGTGCAGCACTTTCACAGCATCATCTTTCAGAATTTGAAAGAGCTCTTCTGGAATTCCATCACCTCCACTGGCTTTAGAATAATTAAGCTTTTTATATATCAGCATAATATTGTTGTTTTATAATTAAAAACAAACACATTTACTGGAATGGTGGCCATACATAGAAGTATTATAAGAGTTTCCCAGGTAGCACTAATGGTAAAGAACCCTCCTGCCACTGCAGGTGACCTAAGAAACCTGTGTCCAATCCCTAGGTCAGGAAGACCCCCTGGAGGAGAGCATGTAACCCATTCCACTATTCTTGCTTGGAGAATTCCACAGATAGAGGAACTGGGAGGGTTACAATCCATGGGGTGGCAAAACATCAGACATGACTGAAGGGACTTAGCACACATGCACTTAGAAGCATAACACTGCTCAAATTAATTGTTAATTTAAATCCTGTCTCTTCCAAGCCAGAAGCCTTGTTTCTGGTAGTCAAATGGAAAATTTAATCACTATTATGGTGATGCATTTTTGGAGAATTCATCCTTGGAATTTATATCTCACTTATAAATCCTCTGAGGCTTGCTATAGGCCTGCTACTGCTGCTGCTGCTAAGTCGTTCAGTCATGTCTGACTCTGTGCGACCCCATAGACAGCAGCCCACCAGGTTCCGCTGTCCCTGGGATTCTCCAGGCAAGAACACTGGAGTGGGTTGCCATTTCCTTCTCCAATGCAAGAAAGTGAAAAGCAGAAACACTTAAAACTTGCTATGCTGGAGAATAACAAAAAGAAAACTCTGACTAGATACCTAAGACATATATTATAGTTCTATTAGAAGTATTCTTCTGCCAATGAACCAATGTCAACTAATAAACTCTGCCATTTGCAAAAAATGTATGTTGATAATGTAGATATAATTGAGTTTGTCTTTTTTATCTAATAGTTCAGTCTAATGAAAATATTTAAGTAACAGTTAGAAAAATAAGTCTAGAGTTCTACAGAGAGATCTAGTTTGAAATGCAGGTTACAAAGTCTTTGGCATAGAAGTTGATGTTATCACTGAGGATGTATTTATACAGAAAATAAAATTTAGACAGAAGTTAATAAGCTAAGAGGTCACTAATACTGTTTTAATGATAGAATTAAACTAATTAAATCATTAGTCATTCACTTAGTAGATGACACTTCAATAGAACTATTATATAGGAAATTGTTAAAAACAGAGGCTCCGTAGTAAGTGCCATCATACTGTACAACTTCAGGGGAAACATTGCTTTACAATGTTGTGCTGGGTTCTGCCATACATCAACACAAATTAGCCAAAGGTGTACACATGTCCCCTCCCTCTTTAACCTCCCTCCCATCCGCCCAATCCCACCCTTCTAGGTTGTCACAGAGAAATGGGTTGAGTCCCCTGCATCATACAGCAAATTCCCACTGGCTACCTATTCTACATATGGTAATGTATAATTTTTCATGCTACTCTCTCTCTCCCTCCCACGCTGTGTCCACAGATCTCTTCTCTGTCTGCATCTCCACTGCTATAAGTTCATCAGTACATCTTTTAAGATTCCATACATATACATTAATATACAGAATTTGTCTTTCTCTTCTGACTTACTTCACTCTGTACAATAGGCTCCAGGTTCATCCACCTTGTTAAGACTGACTCAAATGCATATTGCTTTTTTTTTTTTTTAAGCTGAGTAACATTCCATTGTTTACATATGCCACAATATCCATATCTATTCATCTGTCAATGGACATCTAGACTGCTAGGAATAGAACTACCATATGACTCACTGTATTCATGTTTTTGTTTTTTCATTTGAGTACTACTAACATATTAAATCGGAGAAGGCAATGGCACCCCACTCCAGTACTCTTGCCTGAAAAATCCCATGGGCGGAGGAGCCTGGTGGACTGCAGTCCATGGGGTTGTGAAGAGTCGGACACGACTGGGCGACTTCACTTTCACTTTTCACTTTTATGCATTGGAGAAGGAAATGGCAACCCACTCCAGTGTTCTTGCCTGGAGAATCCCAGGGATGGCGGAGCCTGGTGGGCTGCCATCTCTGGGGTCGCACAGAGTTGGATACAACTGACACGACTTAGCGGCAGCAGCAGCAACATATTAAATGTGCTTCCCAGGTGGCATTAGTTTAAAGAACCCATTTGTCAACAGGACACATAAAAGTCGTGGGCTTGATCTCTGGGTTGGCAAGATCCCCAAGAAGAGGAAATGGAAACCCACTCCAGTATTATTGCCTGGAGGACACCATAGGCAGAGAAGCCTGGCAGGGCTGCAGTCCATATGTACTAGCCTAGAATAAATCACATTGTGCATTTTTAAAAAATCTATTCTATTTTGGAGTATAGCCACCTGGGATAGGTTTATGTGGATAGCAATGGGAATTAGTCATACATAATTTTTGTCATTAAAATCCTACAGTTCAAACAAAGCTGAAGTCTCCTCTATGATCATGTGAGATGTCACCTCATATACACTGTCCTGCTCTTTTGTATTTCAGGAATATTGAAAATAAAATTTAAAGTACAACAGATTCCTGAGAATCTATATTTCCATGTTTCTGTGAGGACTTTTGAGTTGAGAAAATTTTCCATTTTTTATCTCTTAACTAGCAAACAAATTAGGATTAGCTGTAAAGCAAGCAGCACACTCGGTATTTAATGAATGCTACCAAATGTTCATGTTATGATTATTTTTGGTTCTAACTGGCTTCAACTCTTTTAAAGTATAGACTCAGTAACAAAATTTCCTTAATTTTCCTGGGTATAGCTTAGATTTTAGTCATATATTCTTTCTTGATTGTAATCATCTGTACTCACAAAAATAAGAACAAAAATTGCCACAAAATGCAAATCTCTACATCAGTGAACTAAAACAATAAAAATTAATGCCATGTATCCTCAGATTCCAATGTGAGTCCACAGGAATGCCCTGTCTATCTAGTCACTCAGGATCCAGGCTCATTTCAACCTTTTATGTTGTCACCTAAGCTTGAGGATTCCTCTTTTATTGCAGCAAGAGAACAGAATGGAGGAGGATGCTTACTTATTTTTAAGTGCCTCAAACCAAAGAGATGCATATGATTTTTGTTCTCCATCCTAGTCACATGGTCTCACTTCAAATGAAAAGGAAGCTGGGACATGGAGGGGAGAAGATGGAATGTCTGTTGAGGCCTAAGTATCGCCATATTATACTACAGATGAGATGAGACTCATGGATCTCCATTTCCTATAAAAGTCATTTTATTGACACTATCTGATTAATAAACAGGCTTAAAACTTTCAAGCAGACTTAATTAATCTTCATTTTGAAATCCTGTTAGCACAGGTGTTCACTAGACAAATTATCCAACAAATGTTGACTCACTAGCAATTTACCATAATTTCATCAGTTATTCATCTCAGGTTTCATTTATGCATCTGCTGTGTCATTATCTCAGCTCATTATAACATTAGCTTTTAAATTTAATAGACCATTGCAGAACAATGGTTATGCATAACTAACAAAGCTACTAATTATAGAGGCTTACTGTTGTAACATTGTTCACCCTAATATTAATTGGATGCTTTTATCTTTTGAAATAAACTTGAAATAAATAGAGTACATGTCAATAAAATCATAAAATTACTTATAAAGTTCAAAAATAACTTTCCTGTGTTATGCCTATGAGAGATGACTAGAAGTATCTGGGATATAGGTTTAATCTAAATTGGATTGGTGGGTACTCTTGTTGTCATCATTTTTGAGACTTGAAACTTTATGAAGAATAAATATAATCATGTCAGTCAAAATTATGCTTTATATCCATAATATGGATTTTAAAAATGTATTACTAATTAATAAGTTCCAAGTTCAATTTGTAAACCATCTGACTGTAATCTAATTTAATTAAGATTTGAGATTCATAGAAAAAGAGCAGCAATTGTTTTTGATGACTTTTGCTAAATTTATACATTGTTACAGTGAAAAATATGACATTAGAATCTTTGATATTATAATTTGGGAAATTTCACAACAAACCATGAGTAGCTAATTAAAGTATATTGCAAATGCCTTTTCAACCTTAACTACAAGGGTAGAGCAACAGAACTAACACTCCATATGTGTGTCACATCCTTCTTCAGATGGCAAATCAATAGGTGTGGAAAGACTAAAAATTTAACTATGAAAAAAGAAAGATATTTATAAAGGGGATTGTCAGAAATATATTTTGTTCTTTCTTCATTCAAACATAAATATGGAAACTAGCAAGAAGGTTATTTTAATGCTATTTGAAAGCTAGCAAGAAGGTTAAATATAAGTAAGAAGAAATATATGTTATTAAAAATATATGTTAGCATTACATGCTAAGTGATTCAATAGTAATGGAACATTTACTTCTGATGTTCTAAACTATCTATATGAATTTGCCATCACAGAATTTCTATTTATTTCTCTTCCACTTTTCAGCATTTGATCAAATGCCTCTTACTGGCTGAATCTAAGGGCCAAGTTTCTGGGAAGTGTAGTTTCAGGTCTCTCCCTGATGCAAAGGAGGATGCTGAAGTGGGCCGTGGTACTGGGTTTACAGACTCTATTCAGTACAATGATTCTGAGAAAATGTTGAAATTAGAAGCCAGATTGCAGGGAACAAATAAATCAATGTAAAACAAGGGAATGTTTGCAATAATAGATGTTGACTAGGGAATCAGACAAGCAAACAAACTGAGGAGGAAAGGGAAAATCTTTTTTGCAGCCTCTCATTGATTTTAACAGGGAGAAACTTATTCACAGTATTTTTAAATCTACGTGATGAGGAAAATTAAAAGGGGAAAATGTAATGAAGAAAATTAATAGATTAATTCTTGATGGAAAAGGGAAAGGGAAAAGACATGAAAAGCACAAATAGGAATGGGAATTTTGGCTGATAAGTTCTAACAGAGAGCCTAGGTTTTTCCTGTAAAACTAATAGAAAATGAGTTATTTGAGATAATCTCTTGATAGTGCTAATTAGAATCATATATTGGGTGATAGTTTTCCCCAATATCTTTTGAATCTCTAAATGTTAAATGGTTTGGTGGTTTAGTCGCTAAATCATGTCCCACTCTTGAGACCCCATGGACTATAACCTGTCAGGCTCCTCTGTTCGTGAGGATTTTCTAGGCAAGAATACTGGAGTGTGTTGCCATCTCCTTCTTCCCTAGCCAGGCATTGAAGTCTCCTGCATTGCAGGCAGATTCTTTGCCCATTGAGCCACTAGGGACCCCCAGAAATGTTAAATAATGTAAATATAAATTGTTAAAAAAAAAGGCACTAACTTTTACAAACTTTCTAATGTCTTTTAAGTACCAGGCAACATGAAGTACATATACACACTCACACACATAGATATATTATTGGATTGACCAAAAAGTTC
Organism: Bos javanicus; assembly: GCF_032452875.1. NCBI lineage: Eukaryota > Metazoa > Chordata > Mammalia > Artiodactyla > Bovidae > Bos > Bos javanicus. The sequence continues at coordinate 13,779,444 of NC_083875.1, read as the reverse complement.
ATTCAGATTTTTTCCATAAGATTTTATGGAAAAACCTGAGCAAACTCTTTGGCCAACCCAATTCATATATATATATATATATATATATATATATATATATATATATATAATGTGTGCATGTGTGTGTATGTGTGTGTGTATGTGTATTTTTAGGGTATATACTCTAAAAATAAAGAATACTATAATATTGAGCCATGGAAATAAAAATACTAAAACGAAGTGTTGTATTGATTACATGTATGCAAGGTGCACTGAACTTTCAGGCTGTCAAATTACAAAGTAACTTGTAATTTTAGAGCAAGACACCTATCTTTGTGCCCTATTACACACTAGGAGGAAAGTTAAGATGTTAAAAAAGGTAGTCATGATGTAGGAAGGATGTGTAGCAAACATTATTTAGAAATCTGAAGTGATATTTTTAGTTTTAATGTGTATTTGGATAATGTGCTGTGGGATTATAGAAAGGGGGAAAGAAGTTAATAGGATATGAGTTTCTGTGGAAAGATGTATGTTTTGAAATCTCTCAAGATATTTAATGTAGCAGTGTTTTAATTCATTAAAAAGAGAGTGTTGACTATCATTTGGGACATTGTAATTATCTAGGATTATGTGTCCCTTAGGCTGGTATAAAGTCCTAGCTATAGACATTAATCAGGCTATTACAGAAAGACATTTACTATGCAACATTAAATAAAAAGTGAAAGTGGCTATAAGTTGTCAAATAGATAATTTCACATCAAAGTAAATATTTTCTAAAAACTAGAGTCTTAATATTTGAGGGAAAACACTAATATATAGGATGCATAATCATCAAAACAGTGTTTCTTGAAATGTGTTTGGTGAAAATTGAATTTAACCCATGTTCCATTGAATACAGATGCATGCAATAGTATATATATATAGTCATACATTAAATATGTTACATATACAAGTATTGCATGTATATTAAATGTATTATACATATATACATGCATATTATCTTATTGTATCTTATTATATATGTATGACTATATTATATATAATGTGAATACATATAGCACATGTATCCATATTTAAATACACACATAAAACACTTTTGTTATAGCATAGCCACTAGCAATCAAAATAGATATCATGAAAACCTTATGGTGATAGTAGAAGGTTCAGCTGAGCATTGATCCCAATTTAATTAACAAATGCATCTGTGGAATCTTGTGTTATATATAATTGTCTTCCCAATAGATAAGTGACATTAGAGTCAATATGATTCTAGAAGACCCGAATTTATGAAATATGTGTAATTCCATTTACCTTTGTATTTATGAAAAATATTCAACTCACCTATCCTGGGAAACATTTTAAAACTCTATGCTCTATGACATTCTCTTTGGAAACTACTGATTTTTAATGGTATTTCCAACAGATGGTACTGTTCTCACCCTCACTGGACCTATACTTTGTAGTTACTCAGCAGAATCAGCATGGGCATTTTTGAAATTTGGCTCAGATATAAAGACTGATGACACTCCTCACATCAAGATAATGTGAGATGAAGCATATTTCTCACATGAGGGATTTATGGACAAACCTAAGGAGAGAGGCTAGCAGATCTGGGATGGCTTGGGCCAAACAGTGGGTATGGGTCTTAATACGGGTGAGAAGGTGAGATTGTGGGAAAGTTCCCAAGTGTGGGGAGTTTATATTTCCTCTGTGAACCAAAAGAGGAGGTTCTTGTGCTTGGACTTAATTATTAGTCTGTCCAGATATGGGGCCAGAGGAGAAAGAGAGTGAAGCATGAAAAGAAGTCAGCAGTCAAGTTTCAGTAATGAAGTCATAGGCTTTATTACATTTTACCCCTGAAGTCTGATTGGTAACTGAAATGTGCCATCTAGGACATGGAAGCAACCTAGATGTCCATCTGCAGCTGAATGGATAAGGAAGTTGCAGTACATATATATAATGGAATATTACTCAGCTCTAAAAAAACCACATTTGAGTCCATTCTAATGGGGTGGATGAAACTGAAGCCTATTATACAGAGTGAAATAAGTTCAGAAAGAGAAACACCAATATAGTATATTAATGCATAGATATATGGAATTTAGAAAGATGGTAACAACGACCCTGTATGCAAGATGGCAAAAGAGACACAGATATAAAAGAGACACAGACACATTTGGACTAAGTGGGAGAAAGCGAGGGTGGGATGATTTGAGAGAATAGCACTGAAACATGTATATTACCATATGTAAAATAGATGACCAGTGCAAGTTTGATCCATGAAGCATGGCACTCAAGGCTGGTGCTCAGAGTGCACCCGAATTGGGTGTGCAGGGAGATGTGAGGGGGTTTCAGGATGGGGACACGTGTGCACCCAAGGCTGATTCATATTGATGTATGGCAAAACCCACTACAATATTGTAAAGTAACTAGCCTCCAATTAAAGGTAAAACAAATTATCTTTTAAGAAAGGAGAGATCTCTTATTTGAAGCTGAATTTAAGTCTAAATTGTGGCAACGTATGCAACCATCTGTAAAGAAAATGAAAAGCTCTGGAAGAGCACATGCATTCACTCATCCAAGATACTTCAAGGCAGCCAGGAAAGGGTGTCCACAAGTGCCCAGGGCATTTCTTCAAATATCCAAGCGGCATCATTGACTTTTACTTGTTGTCTCATTTGTTGGGATATGTGAGTATTGATTATTCACAAGCATCAAAAAGGTTAGTGAATCAAAATTCCATGTACTCGATCAATAGAAAATTTAATTTTAGTATGTTTATTTCCAGGTTTTGTTGGCTAGTAGATGCATGCTAAGCTATGATAGGTTTCCCAAGTAGTCTTAGTGTTAAAGAACCCGCCTGCCAGTGTAGGGGACATAAGAGACGTTGGTTTGATCTCTGTCTCAGGAAGATCCCCTGGAGGAGGGCTAATAAACCCACTCTAGTATCCTTGCCTGGAGAATCCCCATGAACAGAGAAGTGTGTCAGGCCACACTTGGTCCACAGTGTCACGAGAGTCAGACATGACTGAAGCAGCTTAGCACGCATGCAAAGTATTGTCAGTATCCATTGCTGCCTGAGAGTACTGCCCCTTATTAAGGACTTTGAGAGTGCTAGTGATTTAAATCGTATATTGGATTTTTTTGGACAGTTCTTGAGTGGTCCATCTTAAGAAAAAAATTAATTGCTTAACATTGTGGATTCCAAGCGCAGTTTCCGTGTCCCACAATGTCTTTATTAGACAGGGCAACTGGCAACAATGTGGTACATACAGGAACAAGACTGGTGTAGTTTGTTTAGGGGCAAGAGCCCAAGAGAATTTGTGTGTGTGTGTGTGTGTGTGTGTGTATGAAAGTCACTCATTCGTGTCTGACTTTTTGTGATCCTACGGATTGTATAGTCCATGGAATTCTCCAGGCCAAAATACTGGAGTGGGTAGCTGTTCCCTCTTCCAGGGGATCTTCCCAACCCAGGGGTCAAGCCCAGGTCTCCCTCACTGCAGGTGGATTCTTTACCATATGAGCCACCAGGGAAGCACTAAAGATGGGTAGTCTGGGTCCGTTGTTGCCTAGTAGATCATCTAATTCCAACATGACTGTACAGAGTTTGTTCTAATGTGCTTAATCTTAGGTTCCATCCTTTACCAAGGATGTTCTAGTTTAGGGATAAAAAGCAGAAATTCTCTAATGAGCTCTGTCATGTGTGATGGTGGAAATTCTGTCCTGGAAGTGCATGAACCTACAAACTGCTCACTCAGTTAAACCTAGCAGGCTCACCAGGGAGCCAAGGAGTTTAGGAGAGAACTGACCTCTTCTAGCACCGTGGTACCTAGCAAGGAAAGGAGGACAAGGGAGAGCATCTCCTCCTCTAAGTATACTATGTCAGAAAGCCCAGGTTTGACTCTATCCTGTGAACCCAATCATCATTTGAGCAAGGAGGCTTCAGTAACTGTGCTGAGCATGTGGGGTGTTGTTACTGTAACCCATTACACAGAGAACAGTGGACTGAAGTCCTGTGAGAACCTCAGTTTCTAAGCAGCTTTGATATATAACTATGAATTGCTACTCTCATATCATGGAGTGCAGCCTTTTGCATGAAAAGCAATTTTCAGCCATCAGGAGTTATTCAGAGACTCTTAGCAGTATCTCCAGGCAAGAATACTGGCAGGGATTTCCATTCCCTTCTCCAGGATTTCTTCCACATCCAGAGACCAAACCTGCATCTCCTGCATTGCAGGCAGATTGTTTATCATCTGGGCCACTAGGGAAGCCCCTACAAATCACAGGAGGTAGTTAGTTGCAAGAACTCCCTTCACTGAAGAAACTCCAGCAGGTACTAAAAGATAAGCCTGCAGTATGAATATCTATATTGACTCTTGGGCTTTCTGTTATAAAGGGCTCTGTTTGAACTGGGATGATTTGTGAGTGAATACATATGTATTCCAGTATATGTAAATGTAAGCATGTGAAAGACAATGCTGTGAAAGTGCTACACTCAATATGCCAGCAAATTTGGAAAACTCATCAGTGGCCACAGGACTAGAAAAGGTCAGTTTTCATTCCAATCCTAAAGAAAGGCAATGCCAAAGAATGCTCAAACTACTGCACAATTGAACTCATCTCACACGCTAGTAAAGTAATGCTTAAAATTCTCCAAGCCAGGCTTCAGCAATATGTGAACCATGAACTTTCAGATGTTTAATCTGGTTTTAGAAAAGGCAGAGGAACCAGAGATCAAATTGCCAACATCTGCTGGAACATGGAAAAAGCAAGAGAGTTCCAGAAAAACATCTATTTCTGCATTATTGACTATGCCAAAGCCTTTGACTGTGTGGATCACAATAAACTGTGGAAAATTCTGAAAGAGATGGGAATACCAGACCACCTGACCTGCCTCTTGAGAAATTTGTATGCAGGTCAGGAAGCAACAGTTAGAACTGGACATGGAACAACAGACTGGTTCCAAACAGGGAAAGGAGTACGTCAAGGCTGTATATTGTCACCCTGCTTATTTAACTTATTTGCAGTGTACATCATGAGAAACGCTGGACTGGAAGAATCAAGATTGCTGTGAAAGATGTCAATAACCTCAGATATGCAGATGACACCACCCTTATGGCAGAAAGTTGAAGAAGAAATAAGGAGCCTCTTGATGAAAGTGAAAGAGGAGAGTGAAAAAGTTGGTTTAAACCTCAACATTCAGAAAATGAAGATCATGACCTCTGGTCCCATCACCTTATGGCAAATAGATGGGGAAACAATGGAAACAGTGAAAGACTTTATTTTTCTGGGCTCCAAAATCACTGCAGATGGTGATTGCAGCCATGAAATTAAAACATGCTTACTACTTGGAAAGTTATGACCAACCTAAACAGCATATTAAAAAGCAGAGACATTATTTTGTCAACAAAGGTCCGTCTAGTCAAGGCTATAGTTTTTCCAGTGGTCATGTATGGATGTGAGAGTTGGACTATAAAGAAAGTTGAGCACTGCAGAATTGGTGCTTTTGAGCTGTGGTGTTGGAGAAGACTCTTGAGAGTCCCTTGGACTGCAAGGAGATCCAACCAGTCCATCCTAAAGGAGATCAGTCCTGGGTGTTCATTGGAAGGACTTATGCTGAAACTGAAACTCCAATACTTTTGCCACCTGATATGAAGAGCTGACTCATTTGAAAAGACCCTGATGGTGGGAAAGATTGAGGGCAGGAAGAGAAGGGGATGACAGAGGATGAGATGGTTGGATGGCATAGCTGCCTCAATGGACATGACTTTGGGTGGACTCCAGGAGTTGGTGATAGACAGGGAGGCTTGGTATGCTGCGGTTCATGGGGTCACAAAGAGTCGGACACGACTGAGCGACTGAACTGAACTGAAATACATCCAAAAGCCAAAATGACCTCAGAGGTGTGGGGCCTAATTGATAGTAGTTGGTGCTGACAATGTAGGAGGCAACTTTTAACTGCTTAGGAAGGAAGCAGATATCAGTGGATCACATGATGCCTAAGAACTTTACAGAGATGTCAGATTCCCGAATGATCAGTCGGACAACAGCCCACCTCTACTGAGTAAGTACAGTGATGAGCACGTGTTTCTTCCTGTGAGTGAACATTCTGGCAGGAACATGTCATTAATGTAGCTTTATACTTGGGTGCCTAGAAAGAGTTTCTTGTTTTTTTTTTTTTCTCTCTCTCTCAGTTTTATGCCTGGCTCTCTCTTTCTTTTTTCATGTTGAATTTGATGTGCTCATATATTAGGAAAGGCATAACAGTTTTTTCCCTGAGCACTCTGTAGAATGGAGACCATTACCTGGCTGAGACACACAGGCAAATGGTTATAGAGTAAGAGTATTTTCCCTTGACCTAGCATCAGTCTCAGACACACAATTCATTCAGTGCTCCATGTAGGTCTGGGCTTAGATGCATGATTCACAGCTAACTTGAGGGACAGCCCCAGTCCTGTGCTCATGTCCTCATATGCAGATATCAAAACTGATTTAAGTCAGCACGGTTTTAATAGAAGCTCAAGAGGACTCCACAAAAGGAGCACAATTCAAGATGCAAGCTTGCCAGCAGTGAGGCTGTCCCAGACTCTCTGTGCAGAGGAAGCCAAGAGCCAAAGGAGAAAGATCTCAAAGGTGTGGTGATCACAGCTCAGAGTATGCCCATCATCATTTTTGGTCACTTTATCAAAGTTGAATGAAGCAACATGTGAAATGGCTCAGTTGTCAAGGTTGGTGACACTCCATTACCAAGAGAATCTTGACAGTTTATGACTCAAACAAAGGGTGCTTGGGGAGAGCTAGTCAGGTGCAAGCTGGTTTGGACCCATTAGAACAAACTAGGGGGAATGAGTTGGGCCTTCACAGTGTCAAGGAGGTTGGACTGGGAATACATGCATGGGCGAGAGAAATGTCCTGTCAGTACTAAAGGAGGGGATGCACACATGCAAGGACTTTTTTTTTTTTTTTTTTAATCTGTCTCTCTACATGTGGTGCCAAAGGGAAAGGAAAGGAGAGACTTAAGAGTCAGTAGTCAAACATCTAAAAGGGAGTCAGACTATTATAATCTTCCAAGTCAAAGAAAATGGAACTATAAGCACACAATTATTGCCACTTTTATAGTATTGAGTATTATTATGTTAGCAAAAGCAATATTTATTACACAATGTTTAGTGTCTTCTATTTGCAAGACATATGCTATATACTTAGAGGCTATTTTATTATTAAATGATATTAAATAATTATCCTTGAAATTCACAATCTTAACAAAAACTTATATCATCATTCCCATATGTGAGGGAGATGAAGAGAAGAATGATTGCTTGTGGAAAAAAATTTTTACTTAAGAACTCAAGAGTGAAAGTAAAAGTTGCTCAGTATTGTCCAACTCTTTGTCACCCCATGGACTGTAGTCCATGGGGTTCTCCAGGCCAGGATACTGGAGTGGATCCCTTCTCCAGGGGATCTTCCCAACCCAGGGATCGAACTCAGGTCTCCCACATCACAGCCAGATTCTTTACTAGTTGAACCACAAGGGAAGCCTGAGTCTTAAGATTAAATAATTACTATCATATAGTTTACTTTGTAAAACCCCCCTCTTTCTCAACTGAGATACATAGAGACTTTAGAACACTATATTCTAAGCCTTAATATCTCTCTAGTTTGGCATTTTTGTAGAGGGGAAGAATCATAAGTTCTTACTTTATCCATTAAAAATTTCTCATAATTTACAACTGTGTTTATGTAGGAGTTTTCAGTGTGCATGTGGGAAAATTTACTGAAAAATATGTTTATGTGCTATACATAAAAATATATATATATACACACACACACAAACACATTTATGCTTATATATAGCATATAATGTTGTCAATTTATTTTATTTATATACCTTCAATAAAAGATGAGTATCAGAATCACACTAATTATATATATATTTTTCACCATTATTGATTAGGAGTCCCTTCAAGAGGTGTGAGCTAGTAAGCTTTTGCCAGACTAAACAAGAATGATTCTGCATTCATATTTTCTTTCTTTGGGCATTTTATCCCCTGTTTATGATTAGAAGCTATACCTTATTTGCATAAACTAACTTATTTCTAAGAATAATATCCAGCTGAGACTGGCTAGAACCTGGGATATTTCTCATCACCTTTTTTCGCATTAGTGAATATGAGTATGCTAATAAGGACATAACAGCATTTATTTGCAGCTGACTTTTGTATTCACATTTTATGGGTGCCAAGGATTCAGAAGCTAATAAATATTAATTTAAAATAAATATGTGGCAAGAAACCTCCAAATTGCATTTTATGATGTGACACACTGTGGTCCTTGCCATTGATTAGAATTGGTCCATTAATCTATCAATACACAGACCATGGTAATGACCCAGGAAATCACAGAAAAATAAAAATCTGCAGAGCTTCCTTTATATTAATTTTAAACCTCCTTCTGAAAAACAGTAAACTAGAGGTATGGCCAACAGTAAGAATTCAGGCCCTCGAATTAGGTGGACAGAGTGTCCATGGATAGTGTGTTTTCTTATATATTGAAAACTATAAATGGTCAACCTGGATATAAGGACACGATGAGGCTTTTATAACAGATAAGAATTGTTCCGACCTTGTCTGCATTTCACATTGTAAGAGAGAGTTTAAGCCAGCAAGCTTCATTGGTCCTTAGCATTAAGACAAGTTTTAGATTGATTATGTGGTTTAATAACTGATTTATTTTTTAAAATGATCTAAGTATGTATTAAATATTATATTGAATTTCAGTATATATTTAAAGACTAAATCATTACAGCTGACCTTAAAGGAGTGTTAAGATTACCAGAAACCTACAAATGTGAAGGAAGATGAAAATTACTCTGAGTTAATGATAAATTTAAGAATAAAATCCACAATTACTCATCATGGAAGCAACATTTTTTTTTTCTTCTTTCTACTTCCTCTTACACAGTTAATCATGTGTTGTATTCATACATGACTACATGTATTTAAAAATTCAGATTATTTGAAACTAGTAACACTAACTCAGATTCAACATTTTTTGGAATGATTGTAATTTGTGATATATTATTTTTGTTGTTTTGTTTAGTCACTAAGTCATGTCCAACTCTTTTGTGACCCCATGGATTCTAGCCCCCAGGCTCCTCTGTCCATGGGGTTTCCTAGACAAGAATACTGGAGTGGGCTGCCATTTCCTTCTCCAGGAGATCTTGTGGATCCCAACCCAGGGACTGAACGTGCATCTTCTGCATTGGCAGGCAGATTCTTTACCACTGAGCCACAAAGGAAGCCTTTATTATTTTTACTTGTTTAAATATTATTTTTTCATAAGAAACACATTTTTAAAAAGAAAGTTTGCTTATTTATTAATAAGAAATACACTATCATACACAACTTATCTTACTTGTGTATAATATTCATGCTACTTTAAAAATATCTAATTGTATAAAATGGTATATAACTTGTCATTAACACAAAGTTTGGGTTAAGCAAACATTTTACAGGTTGGTATGTATCATAAAATGTGGCAAATTTATACAATATTTTTAAACATTTGAGATCAGTTTAAATCAGTAAATAATATTCATCTATAAAAGTATTGCAACCCTCAGCAAAAGAGGATTTCTAATAATGCTGCTTTCTATTTATACTTCACAATTCTCTTATCAGCATTTCTATTAACTATCATCTTTTCTTGGACATTTATTCTTCCCCAATGGATAGGCAAACAGATGTTGGCACAGCTGGGTTGGATGCTGATATTTGTCTCTCTCTCGGATGGGTTTTCTGATACATTGAGGGCAGAGTCCTTTCCATTCTTTGGAGACTTATGAAGTCACTCTACTGTATAATCCTTAACTCACTAGCACTAAGGTTAAGTAAGTGATGTTAAGATCACACAGTAATTGCTATTTTTCAAATCTGAAGTTACTCACTATTCACATTTAGCCAGATGGCGAAATATTTTAACTGCTTTGAGCCTTGATGAAGTGAGTTATTCAAATAATATTATCACATTATTGAGGGTTTTTAAATTAACGTTGCCATACATAGGAGGTCTTCAGACAAAATATGCTGTGGAACGTCTTACCATTTATGTATAAAATTTAACATGTAGAAGATAAACAATTTGTATATTATTGAAATATAAGAACAGTATAAAGAATGGAATATGCAAAAATTTCCTATTCCTAATTATTAGGGAAGAGTGAATTGCATGAATTTTCATGAAAAAATGTTCAACAGCATGGTCTAATTTTATTTCAAAAGGGTGTTTTCTAAAGTGGCTGTATTGTTTTATACTCTCACAAGCCATATGTGAAAGTCCAGGTCCTCTACATCGACAGTTGGTAAAGACAGATTTTTTTTTAATAATTTGGTTAATATATATACTATTTTATCCAGTAGTCTATTCATTTAGGTGGGGAGTGGTGGGTCTCTGCAGTCCTCGGGTATTGTGTGTGTGTGTGTGTGCGTGTTTTATTAACGCATATCAACTAGATTCCTTTCCCAGTAGGTTATTAAACCTAAATTTAGATTTCCCTTGTGGCTCAGACGTTAAAGTGTCTGCCTACAATGCATGCAGGAGACCCAGATTCGTTCCCTGGGTCAGGAAGATCTCCTGGAGAAGGAAATGGCAACTCACTCCAGTACACTTGCCTGGAGAATCCCATGGATGGAGGAGCCTGGTGGGCTACAGTCCATGGTGTCACAAAGAGTCGGACACTACTGAGCAATTTCACTTTAAGTGAATTTACTTTCAATATAAGGGGAAAATACCTTAGTAACCTATAGTTAATTAACTGATACCCTTCCTTTCATGTTGTAAATTATGCTTTTAAACATCTATTAGTGTGTGATGCTCTTTGAATAATGAAATTCCTTTCTATCTTTAAAACATAAGCAAATGCTCATATTCTTTGTGATGCCTCTCCCGATTATATCTGGTTGCTATAATTGCTGTTCAGCATTAGCTTTTTTTCATTTTTTTGGTATCTAAATATATATATATGTGTGTATATATATATATATATATATACACACCATTGTTTTTATACTTGAGACACTAAATTATAATATATATACACATATATGAACTTTTAAATTTCAATAAAATAATCTGAAATTCTACAAACCAGAAATAAAGCATTTGATATTAATGTATTTTTCATATGCTACACATATATTTCACATCAAGTGTTACTATTTTTTATATTGCTAATTAGCAATTATAGCTTTACATTTTATAGCTGTGACTCATGTTCTCAATTCATAAAAGTTAGACGAATTCAGTTAACCCTAGATTATAAGAGAACTACCAGTGAATTTAATCACCTGATCAAGGTTCTCCTCTATTTCCCATTTTATGTTATTTTGTTTTTTTTAGATCTAATAGTTCCCTTTAAATATACAGTTAAACATTTCCACCTAGAATCATTATCTTTAAACAAATATGCTAACTCCATAGTACTATAAAGGAGAAAGAAATGATCATCTCTATGTAAGACTGTATCTTCCTATCTATCACTCAGGTTAAAAACTGATATACCAGTTTTGCAGTATTTTATTTGAGAAAATGCCCTAACTCACCTGTATGTTTAGTGTGCTTGTATAAATGCTGATTAAACAAAAATGGTATAAATAGATTCCCCAATAATATGGCAATTTAAATACATCTTTCCACTGAACAGCTTAATGTGAACAGGGTAAGGTGGAGAATTTTATGTAACTGTATCTGTGACCCATTAAAGGGCCTATGCAGAAATGATGAGGGAACATGCAAATACTTTTCTCAAACACATGAAATAGCTCAAAAATGTATCATGATTTTGCTTCATTTTCAGTTTTCTCTGTATGGTGTGGTTGTCTTCCTTGGAGTTTTTAAGGGTTGCATTTTTCAGTGACAAAATTTACATATAATGTTAAGGAATGTCTTTGTCATGAAATCTGTTGGGGTTATCCTCTTTTTCATGTTAATTTGAACCAGTCCTTTTGTGGGTCCACTGCACTCTCTCACCATTGGTTTCCTTTGCATTTTATTCTATAATATAAAGCAAGTTGTGACTTGCTTTATTCTGAATCACAATTATTAGTCATTCTTTTATTCCAGTTTCATTTTGATACTGTACATTTTGTATAATATTTCAAAAAGTTTTTGAGACAGAAAAACTTACCTATACCTGAAGTGAAAGTTGCTTAGTTGTGTCTGACTCTTTGCAACTTCATGCACTATATCATCTATAGAATTCTCTAGGTCAAAATACTGGAGCGAATAGCCTTTTCCTTCCTCAGGGGATGTTCCCAACCCAGGGACTGAACCCAGGTCTCTCACATTGCAGGCAGATTCTTTACCAGCTGAGCCACAAGGTAAGACCAAGAATACTGGAGTGGTCAGTCTATCCCTTCTCCAGTGGATCTTCCCAACCTAGGAATGGAACTGGGGTCTCCTTTATTGCAGGCAGATCCTTAACCAACTGAGCTATCAGGGAAGCCTAAGAAACTTAAAAATACCTTTATCCTGCACATAGATATGACTGCTAACTTGCTAAGTATAGAAATATAGATTTAAAAGCACTTTGACTCAACTTTGAGAGCATACATAAATTGTTTCATAAAAACTCATCCTGTTGAAAAGATATCTGGGCAAAAAGTTAATGTTATTTTGTAAAACTTTTCACTTAAAAATATTTTAAACCTTTCTATTTATCCTTAGATTTAATTTTACTAGGATCCATAGATTACTTGTTTCCTTTTTCTTTCATTTATTCTGTTAAACTTTTAAAACCCTATTCTTTATCTACTAATTGATTTGACAAGTTTTTCATACCATACCTAGATTCTGAAGAATGTTTTAAATTGCCAATATATTCTAAATTTTGTGTTCTAAATAGAATAAATAATTCTAAATAGAATAAATAAAATCTATGTTCTTTTTTTTTTTAAATCTATATTCTAAATAGAACGTTTGAAGTTCTAAATTATCAACATCCATTGGATCATAGAAAAAGCAAGAGAATTCCAGAAAAAACATCTACTTCTGCTTAATTGACTAGGCTAAAGCCTTTGACTGTGTGGATCGCAACAGACTGTGGAAAAATCTTAAAGGGATGGGAATAGCAGACCACCTCACCTGCCTCCTGAGAGATCTATATGCAGCTCAAGGAGCAACAGTTAGAACCAGACATGAGACAACAGGCTGGTTCCAAATTAGGAAATAAGTATGTCAAGGCTGTACGTTGTCACCCTGCTTATTTAGCTTAGATGCAGAGTACATCATGCAAAATGCCAAGCTGCATGAAGCACAAGCTGATGACAAGATTGCCAGGAAAAATATCAATAACCTTAGACATGCAGAAGACACCACCTTTATGACAGAATGTGAAGAGGAACTAAAGAGCCTCTTGATGAAAGTGAAAGAGAGTGAAAAAGTTGGCTTAAAACTCAACATTCAAAAACGAAGGTCATGGCATCCGATCCCATCACTTCATGGCAAGCCGATAGGGGAACAGTATAAACAGTGACAGGCTTTATTTTCCTGGGCTCCAAAATCATTGCAGATGGTGACTGCAGGCATGAAATTAAAAGATGCTTGCCCCTTGGAAGTAAAGCTGTGACCAATCTAGGCATCATAATAAGAGGAGAGGTGTTACTTTGCCGACAAAGGTCCGTCTAGTCAAAGCTATGGTTTTTCCAGTAGTCATGTATGGATGTGAGAGTTGGACTATAAAGAAGTCTGTTTAGTTCAGTCACTTAGTAATGTCCTATTCTTTCCCATGGACTGCAGCATGCCAGGCTTCCCTCTCCATCACCAACTCCTGGAGCTTACTCAAACTCATGTCCATCGACTTGGTGATGTCATCCAGCCACCTCATCCTCATTCCTCCCCTTCTCCTCCTGCCTTCAATCTTTCCCAGCATCAGGAGCTTTTCCAATCAGTCAGTCCTTCGCATCATGTGGCCAAAGTATTGGAGTTTCAGCTTCAACATCAGTCCTTCCAATGAATATTCAGGACTGATTTCCTTTAGGTCTGACTGGTTGAATCTCCTTGCAGTCCAAGGGACTCTCAAGAGTCTTCTCCAACACTGCAGTTCAAAAGTATCAATTCTTTGGTGCTCAGCTTTCTTCATGGTCCACCTCTCACATCCACATATGACTACTGGAAAAACCATAGTTTTGACTACATGGACGTTTGTCGGCAAAGTAATATCTCTGCTTTTTAATATGCTGTTTAGGTTGGTCATAGCTTTTCTTCCAAGTAGAAAGCATCTTTTAATTTCATGACTGCAGTCACCATATGCAGTGATTTTGGAGCCCAAGAAAACAAAGTCTCTCACTGTTTCCATTGTTTCCCCATTTATTTGCCATGAAGTCATGGGACCAGATGCCATGATCTTAGTTTTTTGAATGTTGAGTTTTAAGCCAGCTTTTTCACTCTCCTCTTTCACTTTCATCAAGAGGCTCTTTTGTTCCTCTTTTTTTAAAAAAATTTATTTTTAAACTTTACAAATTGTATTAGTTTTGCCAAATATCAAAATGAATCTGCCACAGGTATACATTTGTTCCCCATCCTGAACCCTCCTCCCTCCTCCCTCCCCATACCATCCCACTGGGTCGTCCCAGTGCACTAGCCCCAAGCATCCAGTATTGTGCATCGAACCTGGACTGGCAACTCGTTTCATACATGATATTATACATGTTTCAATGCCATTCTCCCAAATCTTCCCACCCTCTCCCTCTGCAACAGAGTCCATAAGACTGTTCTATCAGGTCTTGAAAGAAAAGAAACCTGAGCACCGAAGAATTGATGCTTTTGAACTGTGCTGTTGAAGAAGACTCTTGAGAGTCCCTTGCACAGCATGAAGACCAAACCAGTCAATCCTAAAGGAAATCAATCCTGAATATTCATTGTAAGGACTGATGTTGAAGCTGAAATTCCATACTCTGGCCACCTACTGCAAAGAACTGACTCATTAGAAAAGACCCTGATGCTGGGAAAGATTAAACACAGGAGGAGAAGGGGACGACAGAGGATGAGATGGTCGGGTGGCATCGCCAACTTGATAGACATAAGTTTGACCAAGTTGCAGGAGTCACTGAAGGTTAGGGAAGACTGGCATGCTGCAGTCCATGGGGTTGCACAGAGTCAGACATGACTGAAGGACTGAACTGACTGGTTGATGTTCTAAAGAATGTTCTAGACTCTGGGGCATTCACTCTTGGGGATGATCAATATTATTACCACTATGGAGGTTACATTACATTGAGGAGAGGCAGGCAAAAAAATGAAAAATAAAAAATACATTACTAAGTACATTGATATTTAAGATAAGGAAATAGTAAGGGAATGAGGGAGGTTAATTAGATCAATGGTACCTGAGGAGCTTAAAGAAAGATAAAGGTTTCTGTTAAGTCCAGCAGGTTGATGTTTGTACAGACTTGAAGGCAGTGAGGCAGTTAGACAATCCTATGTCTCTAGAAAAAGCATTATGTTCCAAAGGAAGTTCCCATAGAAACAGCAGCAGTCGGGACATCCCCAGCATGTCTGAGGTATGACCAAAGGCTGGTGGTCAGCAGGCTGAAGCAAAGAGGAGAGTAATAGAAAAGGAAGTCAGAAAGATGGGGCTTTGTTGGTCAGTTAGGACCTCAGAGGTCACTCAAAGAACATAGCTTCAAGTGTGAAAGAAACAGGGATTCATGGGTTATGAACACAGAAGCATCACAATCTGTTTTTGATACATTTTAAAAAAGATTTCTTTTGATGTGGATCACTTTTAAAGTCTTTATCAAGTTTGTTGGACCTCCCTGGTAGCCCAGTTGGTAAAGAATCTGCCTGGAATGTGGTTTACCTGGGTTCAATCCCTGCGTTGAAAAGATCCCCTCCAGGAGGGCTTGGCAACCCACGCCAGTATTCTTGCCTGGAGAATCCCCTTGGAGAGAGGAGGCTGGCAGGCTACAGTCCATGGCGTCACAACGAGTCAAATTTGTTACATAGAACACCGTTTCTATTTTATGTTTTTTTTTTTTTTTTTTTTTGCCATGGCCAGGGATCAAACCTGTGCCCCCTAAATTGGAAGGAAAAGTTTTAGCCACTGTGCTGCCCGGGAAGTCCCATAATCTGGATTTAAAAACATCGCAGTGAAACTGTGATGAGTTGACTCTTGAGTTCAACGGGAAACTGGAGAGACCTACTTATTGCATTCACCCAGATGAGGAGAGTGGTGATTTATATCAGGGAGGCTGCATTGGAGGAGTGGGAAGTAACTGGATCCTGCACATCTTTATCTTGTTCTGAAGTCAACAAGATTTCCTAATGGAATCAAGAAACTGAGTGAAACAGTCCTCATCTTCTTGGAAATGGTCTTCTGTGTAATCTTTGACTTGGGGATTTGGTTTAAATATTAAAATGACATCATATGCTCCCTCCTGTCTTTCAAAGACTGTTAAGCCCTCCTCCATAGGGCACGATTGCTCTTGTTTTGGGTTTTTATTTTTTAAGTATCATTACACAGCTCTAAGTTACAGTTACTTTAAAGCTATTATGGGTAGATGGGAAAACAAACACATGTTCTAAGCTCTGGCATGATAAAAGATAATCCCATCAATATTTGTAAGACAGTATTTGTAGAGTCGTTTTAGATTTATAACAAAATTGAGAAGGTGGTATAGAGTTTTCCCATGTACTCTTACCCTCACATATGTAAGGCCTCCCCCATTATCAACATTGCTCACTAGAATGGTACATTTCTTACCAAAAATAAATTTACATTGACATTTCGTAGTCACCGTTAAGTTGACAGTTAACCTAGATTTCACTCTTTTTTTTTTTTAATTTTATTTTATTTTTAAACTTTACATAATTGTATTAGTTTTGCCAAATATCAAAATGGATCCGCCACAGGTATACATGTGTTCCCCATCCTGAACCCTCCTCCCTCCTCCCTCCCCATACCATCCCTCTGGGTCATCCCAGTGCACTAGCCCCAAGCATCCAGTATCGTGCATCGAACCTGGACTGGCAACTCGTTTCTTACATGATATTTTACATGTTTCAATGTCATTCTCCCAAATCTTCCCACCCTCTCCCTCTCCCACAGAGTCCATAAGACTGTTCTATACATCAGTGTCTCTTTTGCTGTCTCATACACCGGGTTATTGTTACCATCTTTCTAAATTCCATATATATGCGTTAGTATACTGTATTGGTGTTTTTCCTTCTGGCTTACTTCACTCTGTATAATAGGCTCCAGTTTCATCCACCTCATTAGGACTGATTCAAATGTATTCTTTTTAATGGCTGAGTAATACTCCATTGTGTATATGTACCACAACTTGCTTATCCATTCACCTGCTGATGGACATCTAGGTTGCTTCCATGTCCTGGCTATTATAAACAGTGCTGTGATGAATATTGGGGTACACGTGTCTCTTTCCCTTCTGGTTTCCTCAGTGTGTATGTCCAGCAGTGGGATTGCTGGATCATAAGGCAGTTCTATTTCCAGTTTTTTAAAGAATCTCCACACTGTTCTCCATAGTGGCTGTACTAGTTTGCATTCCCACCAACAGTGTAAGAGGGTTCCCTTTTCTCCACACCCTCTCCAGCATTTATTATTTGTAGACTTTTGGATCACAGCCATTCTGACTGATGTGAAATGGTACCTCATAGTGGTTTTGATTTGCATTTCTCTGATAATGAGTGATGTTGAGCATCTTTTCATGTGTTTGTTAGCCATCTGTATGTCTTCTTTGGAGAAATGTCTGTTTAGTTCTTTGCTCCATTTTTTGATTGGGTCATTTATTTTTCTGGAGTTGAGCTGTAGGAGTTGCTTGTATATTTTTGAGATTAGTTGTTTGTCAGTTGCTTCATTTGCTATTATTTTCTCCCATTCTGAAGGCTGTCTTTTCACCTTGCTAATAGTTTCCTTTGATGTGCAGAAGCTTTTAAAGTTAATTATGTCCCATTTGTTTATTTTTGCTTTTATTTCCAATATTCTGGGATGTGGGTCATAGAGGATCCTGCTGTGATGTATGTCAGAGAGTGTTTTGCCTATGTTCTCCTCTAGGAGTTTTATAGTTTCTGGTCTTATGTTTAGATCTTTAATCCATTTTGAGTTTATTTTTGTGTATGGTGTTAGAAAGTGTTCTAGTTTCATTCTTTTACAAGTGGTTGACCAGATTTCCCAGCACCATTTGTTAAAGAGATTGTCTTTAATCCATTGTATATTCTTGCTTCCTTTGTCAAAGATAAGGTGTCCATATGTGCGTGGATTTATCTCTGGGCTTTCTATTTTGTTCCATTGATCTATATTTCTGGAATCAGAGCAGAAAAAGAAATAAAAGGAATCCAAATTGGAAAAGAAGAAGTAAAACTCTCACTATTTGCAGATGACATGATCCTCTACATAGAAAACCCTAAAGACTCCACCAGAAAATACTAGAAATAATCAATGAGTATAGTAAAGTTGCAGGATATAAAATCAACAAACAGAAATCCCTTGCATTCCTATACACTAACAATGAGAAAACAGAAAGAGAAATTAAGGAAACAATTCCATTCACCATTGCAATAGAAAGAATAAAATACTTAGGAATATATCTACCTAAAGAAACTAAAGACCTATATATAGAAAACTATAAAACACTGGTGAAAGAAATCAAAGAGGACACTAATAGATGGAGAAATATACCATGTTCATGGATTGGAAGAATCGATATAGTGAAAATGAGTATACTACCCAAAGCAATTTATAGATTCAATTCAATCCCTATCAGGCTACCAACAGTATTCTTCACAGAGCTAGAACAAATAATTTCACAATTTGTATGGAAATACAAAAAACCTCAAATAACCAAAGCGATCTTGAGAAAGAAGAATGGAACTGGAGGAATCAACCTGCCTGACTTCAGGCTCTACTACAAAGCCACAGTTATCAAGACAGTATGGTACTGGCACAAAGACAGAAATATAGATCAATGGAACAAAATAGACTTCACTCTTGGTTATTATGAATTCTATGGATTTGGACAAATGCATGTGGGCTTCCCTTGTGGCTCAGGCCATAGAGTCTGCCTACAATGCTGGAGACCTGGGTTCAGTCCCTGGGTCAGGAAGATCCCCTGGAGAAGGGACTGGCTACCCACTTCAGTAATCTTGCCTGGAGAATTCCATGGACAGAAGATCTTGATGGCCTACAGTCGATGGGGTTCAAAGAGTTGGACATGACTGAGCGACTAACACTTTTCCTTTCCTAATGACATGTATCCTCCATTACAGTATCATATAAAGTATTTTCACTGCCCTAACATTACTTTGTGTTATTGCTTATTCATTTTAACCCCCACCACCAACAGGGAGAATTATTAAGTCTTTTGTTACATACTGCCATATTTTCTAAAATACTAACAATTTATCCACTCTCCAAAAGAGAGGCTGACTTTGTATTGCATTGGCAATGGCACCCCCCTCCAGTACTCTTGCCTGGAAAATCCCATGGATGGAGGAGTCTGGTAGGCTGCAGTCCAGGGGATCGCTAAGAGTCAGACACGACTGAGCGACTTCACTTTCACTTTTCACTTTTCATGCATGGGAGAAGGAAGTGGCAACCCACTCCAGTGTTCTTGCCTGGAGAATCCCAGGGACGGGGGAGCCTGGTGGGCTGCCATCTATGGGGTCACACAGAGTCAGACATGACTGAAGTGACTTAGCAGCAGCAGCAGCCTGAACATTAGTTATAATATCCTCTAGTAGTTAATTTGTAATTATTAGATCTTGATATTATTAAATTGACCTTAATGGTCTTCAGGTGTGAAATACTGAGAGATGTATGAAACAGATATATTAGACACGATGTTCATTCCACTCCCATTACTGTAAAAGAACCACAGAGAATAGATGCTGATGCAAGCCAAGAAATTTTTGAAATTGACACAACTAGTTCACCTTAAATAGACAAAAATTCACAAAGTTAAGCAATTTTAGATAAGGGCATACAGTGAGTGAAATATTATTTCAGAGTTTTATATTTTAAAGCTTTAAATAATATAAGCTGAGCTATGTGGAATATAATGTACTACTTGTTTGCAAAATGCAAATTTTCCCTAATTTTAATTCACTAACAAAGGAATGAATTGTTTTCTTAAATTTTCATTTGTTCTCCATTAAACTTGAATTGACTGAAATCTTTAGCCATTTCAATAGAAGCTCTCTTATAGCACAGCTAAATTGTATAGATTAATTTTTAGACAGCTTTTATGAGATAAAATTTAATTAAATTTTCATAGCTGAATCTATATCAGGCTTTTGATGATATAGCACTTAAAGCAAAATATGCATTTTATTAAACAAAAACTAACAATCCATTTTGTATACTTAGTCATTAAGGAAAGCATTATCTCAAATTATTGAGGCAAGAGTAGAATGTTGGTCAAAGCTAGAAAGACTTAAAAGAAGGTAATAAGCCCAGTTAAGATTAACTATCTGGCATTTTGTATTTTCCAAAATTACTTTATCAGTCTTTCTTTTATTTATGAATTTGACTGTCTTCTACGTCAGTCTACCATGCTTGGTTCAAAAGAGATGGCTACAAGGCAACTTACAGGCACTTTCCTCAAGATGCTCACCTCTGAGTTAGTATAAAACAAAAGATTAACAAAGAGACATCCTGTAAATGCATGTGCTTCTAGAGCATGGGACAAGGGCTAAGAGAACCTGAGAACTCCAACTGAGGGTGAGAAGCATGAGTTTTAACAAAGAGGTCTTCCTCCCTGATGTGTGTTGAGAATATGTCAGAAGAGAGTATGTTGGGTAAACAATGAGTCTTCCAGTTAAAGGGTCCTGCTCTGGAAATAAAGTAGAATTCATAAACTCCAAGTTCTGCATGTTCACCATCGGTGGCTCTTCTCTCTTTCACTCCTCAACCTCAGTGCTTCATCCCTTCTACCGTGTATATTTTCAGCAACATTCTCAAGTACTTTCTCCAGCCAGTCTTTCTGTTTTCCAAACTGTTTTCTGTGAAGCTGAAAGAACTATATATATATATATATTTTCAAGTAACAGATATAAATCATGGAAATAATCCACTTAAAAAGTGTCCCTGACTTCCTAGAATCTATAAGATAAAAATTCCTAAACCTTATAATAACATCTGGATATGTGTATGCCTTAAAAAAAATGGGGTATAGTTGCTCTACAGTGTACAATGAAATGAAATGGCTATATGTATACATATACCCCCTCCCTGTTGGAGCTCCCTCCCCACTCTATCCCACTCTTCTGCTGCTGCTAAGTCGCTTCAGTTGTGTCCGACTCTGTGCAACCCCATAGACAGCAGCCCACCAGGCTCCCCCGCCCCTGGGATTCTCCAGGCAAGAACACTGGAGTGGGTTGCCATTTCCTTCTCCAATGCATGAAAGTGAAAAGTGAAAGTGAAGTCGCTCAGTCGTGTCCGACTCTTCGCTGTCCCATGGATTGCAGCCCACCAGGCTCCTCCGTCCACGGATTTTCCAGGCAAGAGTACTGGAGTGGGGTGCCATTGCCTTCTCCGATCTCACTCCTCTAGGTCACCACAGGGCACCGGGCTGAGCTCCCTGCACTATATAACAGCTTCCCCCTAGCTATCTGTTTTACACAGGGCAGTGCACACATCAGTCTCAATCTCCCAATTCATCTCACCCTCCCCCCATGTCCACACGTCCATTCTCTGTCTGCATCTCTATTCCTACTCTGCAAATAGGTGCAACCGTAACTTTTGTGTTTTAGATTCTACATATATGCATTAATATACAATATTTATTTTTATTTCTGCTTGATATCACTCTGTATGATGGACTCCATATCAAAAAAGGAAAAACAACCCAATTGGGAAAAAATGGGCAGAAGACGTATCACTCTGAACTCAATCTGCAGTCCTAGAACTTGGCTAGTCCCCACCTGTCCTTATTCCATGTGAGTCACTCTTAGTTGTTAACAGCCTTCTGTTCTTAGCCCAGCCACACTCTATGAGTGTGCAAACATTTGTTTTGAGCACACAGAATCCTCTCTCTCACTCTTCTCATTTGTCACACCTTCATCTTCTATCTGGAAATTCCTATTTGCTCTTCAACATTCATTTGAAATGTAATTCCTTTAGTGAATCATTTATCACCCTCCTCAGTGTTAAGACTGTCTGAACCATACTTTGCTTTTCAGCCCATGAAGCATCTTATTTGCAGTCTTACTCTTTGATGCAATTCATTTCTCACAGATGCAACACCTCAGCCTTGAGAATTATACAAGATAAATGGTATACTCCCTACCTATATGGATATCACATTTTGGGAAGAAAGAGAGACATGTCAGATGACAATTAAAATACAAGGTGATAAAGAACATTATAAGAATATAGATGGAGTGTCCTGGGAACAGATAAGACAATATTTAATCTGAAATTTTGTGGGAGATGGAGGAAGAGTTGGTCAGAAATAGCTCTGAAAAGAAAGTGATATTAGAGCTGGCCTTGCCTATTTAGTAATGGGAGTTACTGTGGTGATAAAGGCAGAGACTGGACATAATCTCAGATGCCAGTGCCTGCTCAAAGATGAAACTGGACACACAACTCCACTAGGTTCATTTTTGTTAATTGAAATCTCTCTCTTGGTAAGAGATTTCTGACCCCTACTAAAAATGGCAGCTATTGCGAGGTCATGAAAGAAAAAAAAAAAAAATTCTATGACAGGAGTTTAGGCTTCACTGCGATTGAAGGGACTTAGCAGCAGCAGCAAGAGCAATAGGGTCATTCAAAGTTTTGAAAAAGAAGATTGATGTAATCAAGTGTCTCTTTAAAAAATAAGGCTGGAAGGCAGTGGGGAAAACTCATTGCAAGACTTAAAGTATGGCTTTCCAGGATAGGGTTAGGATTTTATTTCAGAAGTTTAGAAGTTCAGCATAGAGAAATAAGAACTTGACCTAGAGCTGTGACAGTTGGAATGAGGCAGAAAGGAATGAGCTGGAGAGTTATTTTGGAGATAATATATGTCAAACTTCCTAACCAGTAATAAACAAGGGATACGCCAGTGCCAGGGAGACTCGGCTTCTGTCATGGGCACCTGGCCCACAGCAATGCAATGAAGCTAAACAGAGGAAGACAAGCACACTGAGTGGGGAGAATCTACTCACATTTGCGAATCTTGCACTTTTCATTTCATAATACATATTATAGATACAATTTTATAGAAGGTTAATTAATTATTTTAGTAGCTGGAGATACTAAGATTTATGTAATTTTTCTATTGGCATTTAGGTAACTGTCAGACTTTTCCCCTATTACAAAATAAATTTACATAGACAAGTATAAGGATAACATCATATAAATGCTTTGAAGTAAATTTCTAAATCAAAAGGAATATGCATTTTTGATACACAAGGATCATTTTTTTTTAGGGAAATGAAGTTACAGCGGTGGAAATATATAACAGCTCAGAGAGAAATCTATAACTTCGCCATTTTACAAGTGAGTGTTGCTGAACAACAGTTTTTTCTAGCTCCTGATAGTAAGTGTGGTCAAGAACAGAAGACGGTAGTCAGGAAAATTCCACAGTAGGGTATTGAATGAGATGTGCTCTGGCTGCTCCTTTTAACTAAAAACATGATGAGGATTATCATGTAGCCAAACTTATTCAAGACCTAAAGTATACTTCATTATATAGAATGATAAAATAGACTTCATACAAATGAAACTCTCAGTTTGATGAAGTGGCTGATTAATACTTTTCAGTTTTTTTTTCTTTTAACCAGAGAAAGTTCTTTTTATGTTTTTTTTTTTTTAAATCTTTGTTTTTTTTTATATATATTTTCTTTTTTTTAAATTTATTTTAATTAGAGGCTAATTACTTTACAATATTGTATTGGTTTTGCCATACATCAACATGAATCTGCCATGGGTGTACACATGTTCCCAATCCTGAACCCCCTTCCCACATCCCTCCCCATACCATCCCTCTGGGTCATCCCAGTGCACCAGCCCCAAGCATCCTGTATCCTGTATCAAACGTGGACTGGCGATTCGTTTCTTATATATTATACATGTTTCAATGCCATTCTCCCAAATCACCCCCCACTCACTAAGTGTCCTAATTTTAAATGATGTCTAGCTTACACAGCTTAACTAGCAGTTCTCACATTCTTGCAGTAGAGGAAGCACACTGAATTCCGAATAACATAACATCAGCTGAGTACCAGAATTAACTTCAGTTTACTATATGATGTTAAGCAACCACTTGTTTTCTAGAATCCAGTTCTCTCATTTTATACGTTAAACTGTGTACAATTCCACTTCAGTAACCATGTACATTAAATGGCATTTAATAGAGCAAGAGTCAGTAAACATTTTCTCTAAAGAGCCACTTAGGTAATCTTTTAGACTTTTCAAGACACGCAGTCTCTTTCGCAAGTACTCACCTCTGCCACTGTGGCATGAGAGCAGCCAGAGACATTTCACAAATCAACAGGCTGACCAGATGGTAGCCCTGATTTGGTCATCAGGATGTGTAGTTTTCCAAGCACTGGAACAGAGGAATAAAGGAAAGGCTTATAATACAACTCATTGCGTGTTCTTGAATTCTGAGACGCAATGATTCTAAATTATACATATTTCAGCATTTTTTTTTTAAATTGTGGGACACATAAATATTTTCTGAAGTAGTGTATATGGATACTAACAAAAGGCACAAAAATTAAAATACTCCTAAATTTCTACTGGAAATATTTTGAAACTCCTCAATAATCATAAAGATATGAATGTGTATCCCCCAAACCAAATGAAATCCAAACAGCAACAAAATATATTCTAAGCTTCCTAAATAGAGGATTTCAGAAGCTTTGCTGTCTTTCTCTCATAACTACATTTCAAAGGTCTTCAGTTGTCTTAATGTGAAATGCAGGAATGAACCTACAGAGATCAACTTAGCAGAACTGTTTGGTTTGAAATTTGTGGAACTTCATGGAGTGGCATTGCCATGGAACTGAAATGGGTGGCATTGCCATGGAGCCACTTTTGAATTATGTTTACATTTAGTTTTAATAAAGAAGTGTACCTGTGAAGAAAGATGAACAATTTATAAACATGAATCTCAAGTGATGAAAACAATAAAATAATCTAATACTATAAATTTATAGACCAGTAACTTTTCATATATGAATAAAGGTTCTGTTATTTTCCTGCCAAGAAAAGCTTCATTTTTAAACCTTGTATGAGATGAATTATTGTGCTGCAAAATTAAACATTATGATTTATGGGACTTATTAAGTGTAAAAAAAGAGTGTAATTAGTTTTCTAGTGCCAGAGGCATGTCCGAATTATTTGAGTGTGATATAGCCAGTTATTTGATAAACCTATAACCATGAGTTGATGGAAAATAATTGATATTCTCTCTTCTAATATCTTAAGATTTTTTTAATATTGTTGTTGATTTTAATTATAAGGTGAGGCTATTAAAACTAACCATTCTTTTTTTTTTTTTGGAATTTCTATGTAAAAACATGACATGGCTGGCACTTACTTGAACCTATATAATTTAATTAAACAAGCAAAATTGGTAAAAAAAATTATGAAAAGTGGCATTAATAATGAACTTAGTGTATCATGCCTTGTTTTACATGACAGAACATTCTCTTAGAATTTCTATTGGAGGAAAAGTGTCACATCCCGTTCTCAATAGAGATTTCCCTTCTAGACGGCTTTGGTCTCCATCTGTGTCATCCTAGGGATGAGGTTGAGGGGATAGTCATTCCTCAAGGGACTGTGTTGCATGGCAGTGTTAGAGGCATCAGTTCAGTTCAGTCGCTCAGTCATGTCCATCTCTTTGCGACCCCATGAATCGCAGCATGCCAGGCCTCCCTGTCCATCACCAACTCCCAGAGTTTACTCAAACCCACGTTCATCGAGTCGATGATGCCATCCAGCCATCTCATCCTCTGTTGTCCCCTTCTTCTCCTGCCCTCAATCCCTCCCAGCATCAGAGTCTTTTCCAATGAGTCAACTCTTCACATAAGGTGGCCAAAGTACTGGAGTTTCAGCTTTAGCATCATTCCTTCTAAAGAAATCCCAGGGCTGATCTCCTTCAGAATGGACTGGTTGGATCTCCTTGCAGTCCAAGGGACTCTCAAGAGTCTTCTTCAACACCATGGTTCAAAAGCATCAATTCTTTTGCGCTCAGCTTTCTTCACAGTCCAACTCTCACATTCATACATGACCACTGGAAAAACCATAGCCTTGACTAGACAGACCTTTGTTGGCAAAGTAATGTCTCTGTTTTTCAATATGCTATCTAGGTTTACACAGGAACAAAACAAAATCATGTGAGCCTCCTAATGGCCTTAACCTGTAACTACGTTACTATCATTTTCATAGACATATCTTTGTCCAAACTTCTCTGGTGGCTCAAATGGTAAAGAATCCACTTGCAATGCAGGAAAACTGGTTTGATCCCTGGGTTGGGAAGATGCCCTGGAGGAGGGCATGGAAACCTATTCCAGTATTCCTGTCTGGAGAATCTCCATGGACAGAGGTGCCTGGCAGGCTGTAGTACATGGGGCCATATGAATTGGAGCCAAGTAAGCGACTAAGCACTTCTTTGGCCAAAGCACATAACACAGCTAAACTCACAGTCTAGGGATGGGAGAGAATGTTCTCTTCATCATAAAGCAAACACAGTGTAAATATTGGTAAAGATGAAGAGATTCACAGACTTTGAGAACAAACTGATGGTTGCCAGGGGTAAGGAAGGGGAGATATGATAGGGAATTTAGGATGGACATGTACACACTGCTATATTTAAAATGGATATCATAAGGTCCTATTGTATAGCACATTGGACTGTGAGCAGGAATATATGACAGCATTGATGGGAGGGGAGTTTGGGGGAGAATAGTACATGTATATGTAGAGTTGAGTCCCTTCGCTGTTCACCTGAAACTATCTCAACAATGTTAATAGGCTATACCCAACAGAAAATAAAAAGTTTAACAAAAGTTGAATAATTGCAAACAAAATTTCAATCTATCAAGTTGGCCAAAAAGTTCATTTGCGTTTTCTGTAAGCTTTATGCAAAAATCCCAATGCACTTTTTGGCCAAACCAATACCATACTTAGCTGCTATGTAGACAATATGATTTACATTTTAGCACTTATCCAGAATTAAGAAAAGTGACAAAGTTAGAAACTTTAATTACAATATATTAGGTCCATTTAGTAAGAAATACAGCTTATAAAATTATTTTTAAAATATTTAAAACTCATTTAATCTCACTGGTTTACTCAACAGATTCTGATATTAACATATGAAAACAAACAAACAAACCTTACAATGTGGTAGCACCAAGGCAAAGCTCATGCTACCAGGGAATTCACAAACTGACTGGGAAGCACAGATATGTCAATAAGAACGACAGTATATTGAGTAGAACACTGTGGAGAGTCCTAAAATTGGCAAAATGTTATAAATATTTTTGAAGAGCTAATAATTCAACTTGAGGTGTCAAAGGTAAGTTTTAGGAAAAGCTAAAGTTTTGAGGAGAATCTTGAAGGAGCAGTAGGCCTTCAAGTACAGTGATAAACGGAATTTCAGGCAAGAGGTATTAACATCAGCAAAGAAATAGGCATGTGGGTGACAGCCAGGTTTCCCCTTCAAATCTCACACTCCTTCTTGGACTCCTGGATTTTGCACATTGGCCACCTTTGTGAGCTTTCCCAGAAGTGTGATCTTCCAGGACATTATTCACTTAATTTTTTTCTTTAAATCGATTCACTAATTACTCTACTGTTGAGCCATAATGACCATGATATCCCTGTTGGAAGCATTAATCTATTTTCTAGCAATCTATCACTTGTTTAAGGTTGTCCATGGATATTAATTACTCAGTATTTCTGGCCTATTATGGATGAACTGGGGCTCTCCAGGTGACTCAGATAATAAAGAATCTGTCTGCAGTGCAGGAGATCCAGGTTTGATCTCTGTGTTGGAAAGATCCCCTGGAGAAGGGAAAGGCTACCCACTGTAGTATTGTTGCCTGGAGTATTCCATGGACAGAGAAGCCTGGGGTCGCAAAGAGTCAGACATGACTGAGTGATACTCTCTCAATGGATGAAGAGAGTGCTTTCTCATAGACAAAAAATGTCTTCAGATTAAAAAGCAGGAGATCAATGTATATATCATCTAGGTAAAAAATGTAAATGTATCTGGCAGTACTGTATATCTCTGTATATCATCCCTTGGAATATGGATAGCATAAAAACACAGATCACAAAGAAACTTACTAACTCTAACATAGTAGGTACTATGGGGAGAAATGATGGAGGGGAGGATTGAATTTGCTTTAAATGAATTCCTATTTTTTTGTTTTAAAAATAGAGGTGAGAGATATATATACACATATATATATACATACACATAAACATAAATATTTTCAAAATTGTATATTTGAGAGCATAAGTTTCTTTAAAAATATTTTCTGTTCTTTTTTATGTTTGAAATATGCTAGAATTTTCAAAATGTATAAAATAAAGTGAAATGTTGAGTGTGATGAGGGAAATTTGCTTAAATTCTAACAACCAACAAAATTTGAATTGTATTATCAATCTGCATAATTTATAGAGAAACAATATATTTAAAGTTTAACTGTGACCCATTATTCTACAATTTAAATGACAATAGCCTGAATTTACAATATTTAAATATGAATATGGTAAAAAACAATAAAGTACAACACAAACTTCCTTAAACCACTGCAAATTGTGGGTACAAAGAGCTCATATAATTGCCAAGGCTTAAAGTTACTAACTCCTATTTGATCTTATCCAAGATCTGTGGTTCTAACCAGGTATGTATGATGCCTACCACAGTAGCTATTTCTTCTGGGAGGCTCCATGTTGACATCATAGAAGTTCCCAGGCAAAGTTTGCTCTTGTGTTCTTTCTGTCTCTGACCATTTTGTTATTGTTGTCAGATACCTTTGAAGCAATTGAGGGGAAATGTCAGTATTTACTTCAGATCAGATCAGATCAGTCGCTCAGTTGTGTCCGACTCTTTGCGACCCCATGAATCACAGCACGCCAGGCCTCCCTGTCCATCACCAACTCCCAGAGTTCACTGAGACTCACGTCCATCAAGTCAGTGATGCCATCCAGCCATCTCATCCTCTGTCGTCCCCTTCTCCTCTTGCCCCCAGTCCCAGTGAGCCAAAAATAGAAAATCTTCAGAATGCTGAGCTGTTACTGAGTTCTCTTCATCCAACCCACTGGACTCTTCAATTCTCTTCTTTTACTAAAAGCTCTCTCAGCCTTTACACAGTCAAGACATATTTTGAGGAGTTGCTTAGAAACAGAAGAAGCAGTTACTTAGAAACATGCTTCCACCATGCTCCCCTTTCTTGTCTCAAAACATACTTGCAAATTTATACATTGTGTCAACAGAAGCAAGAGATGACTAGGGGAGGAGGGACTGTGCATTACCAGTTCATTCAGTTCAGTTCAGTTCAGTCGCTCAGTTGTGTCTGACTCTTTGTGACTGCATGAATCGCAGCACACCAGGCCTCCCTGTCCATCACCAACTCCTGGAGTTCACTCAGACTCACGTCCATCAAGTAAGTGATGCCATCCAGCCATCTCATCCTCTGTCGTCCCCTTCTCCTCTTGCCCCCAATCCCTTCTAGCATCAGAGTCTTTTCCAATGAGTCAACTCTTCTCATGAGGTGGCCAAAGTACTGGAGTTTCAGCTTAGCATCATTCCTTCCAAAGAAATCCCAGGGTTGATCTCCTTCCGAATGGACTGGTTGGATCTCCTTGCAGTACAAGGGACTCTCAAGAGTCTTCTCCAACACCACAGTTCAAAAGCATCAATTCTTCAGTGCTCAGCCTTCTTCACAGTCCAACTCTCACATCCATACATGACCACAGGAAAAACCATAGCCTTGACTAGATGGACCTTTGTTGGCAAAGTAATGTCTCTGCTTTTGAATATGCTATCTAGGTTGGTCATAACTTTCCTTCCAAGGAGTAAATGTCTTTTAATTTCATGGTTGCAGTCACCATCTGCAGTGATTTTGGAGCCCCCCAAAATAAAGTCTGACACTGTTTCCACTGTTTCCCCATCTATTTCCCATGAAGTGGTGGCACCGGATGCCATGATCTTCGTTTTCTGAATGTTGAGCTTTAAGCCAACTTTTTCACTCTCTTCTTTTACCTTCATCAAGAGGCTTTTGAGTTCCTCTTCACTTTCTGCCATAAGGGTGGTGTCATCTGCGTATCTGAGGTTATTGATATTTCTCCTGGCAATCTTGATTCCAGCTTGTGTTTCTTCCAGTCCAGCATTTCTCATGATGTACTCTGCATATAAGTTAAATAAGCAGGGTGACAATATACAGCCTTAATGAACTCCTTTTCCTATTTGGAACCAGTCTGTTGTTCCATGTCCAGTTCTAACTGTTGCTTCCTGATCTGCATATAGATTTCTCAAGAGGCAGATCAGGTGGTCTGGTATTCCCATCTCTTTCAGAATTATCCACAGTTTATTGCGATCCACACAGTCAAAGGCTTTGGCATAGTCAATAAAGTAGAAGTAGATGTTTTTCTGGAACTCTTGCTTTTTCGATGATCCAGAGGATGTTGGCAATTTGATCTCTGGTTCCTCTGCCTTTTCTAAAACCAGCTTGAACATCAGGAAGTTCACGGTTCACATATTGCTGAAGCCTGGCTTGGAGAATTTTGAGCATTACTTTACTAGCGTGTGAGATGTGTGCAATTGTCTGGTAGTTTGAGCATTCTTTGGTATTGCCTTTCTTTGGGATTGGAATAAAAACTGACCTTTTCCTGTCCTTTGGCCACTGCTGAGTTTTCCAAATTTGCTGGCATATTGAGTGCAGCACTTTCACAGCATCATCTTTCAGGATTTGAAAGAGCTCAACTGGAATCCATCACCTCCACTAGCTTTGTTCGTAGTGATTAGATGTTCATTATCCACTTCCTTGGTCACCACTCAATTCCTAGTATTATCAACTGTGGCCTTAACTTTATCTGCATTTTCTAAAGGTGGGTTTCAACTTGTAGGCATTCTGTTGAAATATAAAGGTACAAACATAACTCCAACTTTTTAGTATATTCAGGATATACATAATTAGCATAGTGTGGTTCCATCTTTATTTTTAACAACATTGATATTAATGTAGCAGTTGCAAACACTTTAGAACTTTTGGCAACCCAGCACCCTACACCTAAATTCACTATATGATATAAGGTGCAGAGGAAGGTTGAAAGTATATGAGGCAGTGGTTTCTACTTAACAGAATTAATGAGCAGGAATGAAGAACCCCAATGCAAAACTAAAGAACACATTGTGAGATAACAATCTGAAATTGTATTATTGCTGTTTAAGCACTGGAAGAACTAAACAACGTTTCAAATTTTTTACTGAGGATCTAAACAGAAATGATAGTACATGTTCAGAGGGCATATGAATATCTCTGACAAAGATAAGCTATGAATCGAGTTGATGCTTCTGTTGAAAGGGGATAAAACCACTCTAGTGGTGAGGCATTCATCACTGCAAGAAAAAAAAGTATCAGTAATTTTATTCCCCATTCTGAGATTATCACTCACTGCTATGGTCTCCGTTATTGCAATAACAAATTGAGAAATAATATTTCCCCCAGGAAAATGTGGGATGCTTTAATGTTTTATGGCAGAAAGACATTTTTGCAGACATTGCAGAAAGCTAATGTCTCCTTTAAATTAGGCTATAATTCAAATAGAACTATGAAATGCAGCTGCAAAAAGTCAGCCAAATAACTAAGTCTATACTTTCTAGTTTATCGGTATAGTATTTTTGATTTTTGTTTTTGTTGCTCATTTTGTGGCTATAGGATGCTGTAGTCACAAATCTTAGAATTTGTTTATATCATTAGAGTCCTTAGAGAAAAATTAAGCATCCCTAAAAAATGAGGTGTAAGGCTCAACATAAAGAGAGCAAGTTGATATTTGGTAACTTTTCCACTTGCTTTTCACTATTTTTTAGGCATTAGCCCATTCACTGATGTACAAATATATTGTTCAGTCACTAAGTCATGTCTGACTCTTTGCAACCCCACTGACTGCAGTACACCAGGTTTCCCTGTCCATCACTGTCTCCCAGAGTTTGCTCAAATTCATATCCATTGAGTCAGTGATACTACCTAACTAGCTCATCCTCTGCTGTCCCATTCTTATTTTGTCTTCAATCAGGGTCTTTTTCAGTGAATTGGCTCTTCACATCAGCGGCCACAGTATTGGAGCTTCAGCTTCAGCATTAGTTCTTCCAGTGAATATTCAGGGTTGATTTCCTTGAGGTTTGACTGGTTTGATCTTCTTGCTGTCCAAGGGACTCTCAAGAGTCTTATCCAGCACTACAGTTCAAAAGCATCAATTCTTTGGTGCTCAGCCTTCTTTATGGTCCAACTCTGACATCCATACATAACTAATGGAAAAACCATAGCTTTGACTGTATGGATCTTTATCAGCAAAGTGATGTCTCTGCTTTTTAATGTGCATAAAAAGCAGAACTTTTTTTGGCATAGCTTTCCATCAAAGGAGCAAGCATATTTTAATTTCATGGCTGCAGTCACAAATATATAGTCAGCAAAGAATGTTTGCCAGGCAAAATAAAATAGGCAGTGTATATTTGATTGAATAACAGTTGGGTTCTTTGCCATCAAAGAGTCCGAAATCAGGGGACAAGACCAGCAAAAGCAAGTTAAAGATATATAAGACATAATGAAAATCTGTAATGTCAGAGAAAAAGAGTGAATTATTTCAGAGAGGATGTATATATTTTAAAATGCTTTCTACAGTGTCTGTTTCCACAGTTTCTAATAGAAGTACAAATTCACCATGGTTTAGTCAGCTATATATTAATATATTTATTATTTTAAAGTATTTTTGATATTATTATTAATACACAAAAGTATATAATTATAAGAAAACTTAAAAGATTTATGATAAAATTAACACTCGTACATCCAGCTTAAGAAGTAGCATATCATGAATACAGGTGTTGACTCCTCTGTGTGCTGCCCCCAAAGCCTCCCTACCCTACCTCCCCAATGCTAATAGCTGTCACAAACAGTTTGCCAATTCTATTGAATCTCTTCATAATTTTACTACCCAGTTAACCTAAATACTGTTAAAAATTATGCTGGGAATTACAGTATATATATATATATATATATATATTCTTCAGTGATTTCCTAAGCTTAATGTTTTTGCAGTTTCTCCATTTCTACATATAGAGCAGAAGTTCATACATTTTTAGTGTTTCATTGTACAGCAACATTATGGTTTCCTATTGTGATTTTGACAGATGATGAACTGTTCTCCAGTTTGGTGGGGGGAGTAATTATGACCAATACTGCAGTGAACATTTCTGTTCACATCTTCAGGGACAAATATACAATCATTTTCCAAGATATATTTCAAAGTGCTATTACTGAATCAAATGTTCACCTTTACTATGTAATGAAAGAGTTTTAAAATAGAAAACAAAGACAAATAATGAACAATGTTAACAGTATAAAGATAAAAGTCAGGTAAGCATATAAATAGATGCAGAAAAAATTTGATGAAATTAAAAATCCGCTCATTAAAAACTAACAAAACTACTGTACTAAAAAAAGAGAGACAGAAAACATTATTTGATAAAAAATATAAAATTTTCCTGTGAAAATGCTGAAACTAGCATTTTGTTATAGGAAGACTTTAAATTCATACTTTTTTATTTAATGGCTATATAGCATCTCATTTTGTTACTATCTCCATTTTCAGGAGGTATTATTTTTCAAAGCACTTATTTTTGAAAAGTTCAAACTTATTGGCCTAAATGTCTTCATAAAATTATATTTTTTATTAGCTGTGTGGCTCTGTCTACTTTTTCCATCTATATTATTGTTTATCTTTGCTTTCTCTTTTGATTTCAGTGAGCCTGAAGAAATACAGATTCATAATATTATGCATTTCAGAGAAACTGTTTTGTCTTTGTTGATTTCTTTTCCTTACAATTTCATTAATTATATATCCCATCTTTGACATTTCCTTCTTTTGACAGTCTTGATTTTATTCATTTTCCTTTAATTAATACCATTCTAGACTCAGCTGAATATTTTATAGTTTATTATGTCTCAAAGGAAAGCTGTATATTTCTAAATACAACTTTACCTCTTAGACATTTATATAATGCTTTAATTATTATTCATCTTAAATACTTAATTTCCAATATGGTTTTTCATTTGAGGTTAGAATTTCATTTTTAAGTTTCAGAAATATATTTTTCACTTGTTTTTAAAATGAATCTATTTGCCTTCATTCAGAAAATGTTGTCTGTACAAAAATGTTTAAGTATCACAAAGAGTCAGGCATGACTGAGTGAGTGAGCTGATTTGATCTGAACATATTTCAGTAGAACCTCAAGGTTTCAGAGTTTGACCTTGCTTTAAAGGTCATTTAACCCTAGTTTTCCTACTTTCACTTCGTTTCAATCTTAATTATAATAGAAATTTAAAAATGAAATTCTAACCTCACATAAACATAATGGATATTGTTTCCAACTTAAAAAACATAGCATTTAAAATAAATCTACACATACGTCACACATAATGTTGAAATAATTAAGCTTTTCCCTTTCACTATAGTCAATACTATTTCAAAGAATTCCAGAATCTGTCATTTCTATGCAGCATTGTTATTAGAAGAGAAATAAAAGCTATGGTTTTTCCAGTGGTCATGTATGGATGTGAGAGTTAGACTATAAAGAAATCTGAGTGTCAAAGAATTGATGCTTTTGAACTGTGGTGTTGGAGAAGACTCTTGAGAGTTCCTTGGACTGCAAGGAGATCCAACCAGTCCATCCTAAAGGAAATCAGTCCTGAATGTTCACTGGAAGGACTGATGCTGAAGTTGAAACTCCAATACTTTGGCCACCTGATGTGAAGAACTGACCCACTGGAAAAGACCCTGATGGTGGGAACGATTGAAGGCAGGAGAGAAGGGGATGACAGAGGATGAGATGGTTGGATGGCATCACCGACTGGATGGACATGAGTTTGAGCAAGCTCCAGGAGTTGGTGATAGACCGGGAAGCCTGGTGTGCTGCAGTCCATGGGGTTGCAATGAGTTAGACACGACTGAGTGACTGAACTGAACTGAACTGAATATATTTCATTAGAACCTCAAGGTCTCAGAGTTTGATCTTGCTTTGAAGACCATTTAACCCCTAGTTTTCCTACTTTCACTTCATTTCAATCTTCTTCACATTTCTCATTACAGTGCTAGCACAATGGTTTATTCCAGATTTGCACTTTTATTCACAATTCTACTAGTTCTTTACTAGTTTTTATTCTGCATGCTGGCATAATTTAAAGTCATCTGTTTGCTCTTTATCTAAAACAGAAATCTTATGAGTCAAAGTGTGTTTAAAACCATTTGCTTTATTCTCCCATCAATATAGATGGGAGCCCCCCCCAATATAGGGGGGCTTCCCTGGTGGCTCAGAGGTTAAAGTGTCTGCCTGCATTGTGGGAGACCTGCATTTGATCCCTGGGTCAGGAAGATCCCCTGGAGAAGAAAATGGAAACCCACTCCAGTATTCTTGCCTGGAGAATCCCATGGATGGAGGAGCCTTGTGGGCTACAGTCCATGGGGTCGCAAAGAGTCGGACACAACTGAGTGACTTATATTTCTTGTTCAGGTATTTATTCAGCCAAGATTTTTTGAAGCCTAGTATTTCCCAATGTATGTTTTATGTATTGGTGATATAATGGTGAACATTCAAAGTCTGTGTCTGCGAAAGACACAAATAAATACTATATTAAATAGTAGTTAAGAAGTACTAAGAAGAAAAAGAAACCAGAGTTAATGGATGTTGAGTGAATCTAAATATTCTTTAGACTGATATTCTTGGAAAACTGCTCCAAAACATGACATTTATGCTGAGATTTGAATGATTGGCCCAAATGAACCATATGCCTATTTGTAGGAAGAATAACTCAGCTTAAAAGAAAAAAAAAAAAGGCTCAAAGATAATGCAAGAAGAAGATGCCTGACATGTTCAACTACATGGAATTCAGTATTGCTAAACTTAGGGAGCACTTGGACAACAGAAGGAAGGTAGAAGTCACAGCTAGATATCTATATTTGAGTGTCCATATCTTGTAAACAAACATTAAAAGCAGCTTTCATGGATATTAATGACTGGCATTTGGTATTTTATAGAAAAAGAGCAATTAATTTTATTCTATTTCAGTTATTTTGTTTGGTAAATCTCTTTCTGCTTGAGTGATTATTTGAAACTATTTGTTAAACCAAATTTAAACTATTTGTTCAACTATTTGTTAAAACGTAAGCATCTTTCTAAAGTCCATTAATATGTATGAATTTTACCAAGAATAAGATGAGCAATTTAAACCTATACCTTCAGATTTAAATTAGGATATAGATACTTTAATTTTACTTTTAGCTTTTGTTTATGTTTTATGCATTTATTAGGTTATTTTGTGTCCTTAGGATCTTTTCTTACTAATCCTTTGTTTTGTTTAGTTTCCCCTTTTTGTCTCTTTTCTTACTGTAATGAATTCTAAGGGAATTAATAAACTTTACCTTCTAAAATTTCTATTCCCCTTTCTTCAATCTTCATTTAAGATTTTATGGCCTCCAATGAGAATTATAATCTTTATTGCATTTTCACTTCTCTGTAACCTGCTTCTTAGATTTATATCTTTGCATTTCTGCTTGTTTTCTTCCTATGTTACATAGTTTTATTTTTATAGAAGCAATATCACCTTGGATACTTTGGGAATTTAAAGCAGACCTTCTCTAAAACTTTTTATTTTCCGTCTCAGTTCTCATCCAGAGGTATTAGTTTCTTAAATTTTTCCTAGATCTAGTGGTTTTTCCCTAGTGCACCATGAACTCTGCTACAGTATAATTTTCATTTGCTTTATTATTCTTTTTGCTGCTCATTCATTTTAAATGAAGAAACAAATATCCAAATACTTATTTTGCAAATATCAAATTGTGATTTTTGTTTACCTTTGAATGATCCTTTCCTCCTTTTTTATTTTTCACAAGTTTTTGGAATTAAGATTTGGTGATGAACCATGTAGGAAAAGAGTTACACCCTTGGAGTGAGCGAAATAAAAATAAAATAGAAGAATCTTTCAGAAACTAATCCCACTGGATTGCTAACACACAGAAGTACATAATAGCAAATATTGTACTTTCAAAGGATATTAAAGTAAAAGTTGAATTTATACTTTTAATCATAAATGTATACTTCTAATCATCATTAAATTAAAGATTTATAGGAAAATTGACACTACTGAAAACATAGTATAAAATATCAGTTTAATTTATTGAGCTGCTTTTGAAATTATTATTCTTAAATACAGTAAATTTTACTTAATTTTGAAGAGTTATATCCTTAAATGTTAATTTTGTATCTTGTATTTAATGAAGAGTAAAGATGGAAGGTTAATACAAAATAGCCACTTCCTCCATTCCTTTAATTTCATGTGGAATAAATTAATTATATCTGGATTGTTCATCTTAATTGTTCATCTAAATGTCCTATTGATTTAAGACAATATTTCCGCCAGTAATATGAAAATAAACTTTCTGATTCATCCATCTTGGATATGCCTTTCTGAAAGTAGTTTTTTCTCTGAACTTCCTATTTCCATGGCTATAGTATGGCTGTGGTATTCAGCAATGGCCTTTGAGAACAAGCTTTTACTTTTAGCAACGGACTAAAAAAGTGAATTTCTCTTTTGAATGACTGAATTTAAATCTAATTTTATAGCTAAGTTGTAAAATGTACAGATGGAATTGTGAAGGGTGATCTTAAACTAAATATATAAATCTGAGACCCTGATGATTTCCGGCTATTAAACTGCTCGTATTCTTAGAACTACTAATCAAAAACTCACTTGTTATTTTTTTCCCTCTCTCTTCCATAGTTGAGCTGAGCTCTTAACCTTGGGATTCTGGTCTAATTCCAATTATTTAACTAGATTCTTTTCCATTATATTTACTACTTTTTCAATATACTGTGATTTCTTTAAAAAGATAAAAGTCCAAAAATTGCTATGACAATCTCAGATCATCTTTCCCCAGACACAAACCTCACAAAGAGCTCAGTGATATTCTTTGTAACCGAGTAAATAGCGAAACAGTGAAACTCCAGATTGAGAAACATTTTAAATCCAGATGACTCAGATGTTAAAGAATCTGGCAGCAATGCCAGAGAAGCTGGTTCAATCCCTGGGTCAGGAAGATCCTCTGGAAAAGGGAATGGCTACCCATTCCAGTATTCTTGCTTGAAAAATCCCATGGACAGAGGAGCCTGGCAGGCCCCAGTCTGTGGGGTCACAAAGCTGGACACAACTGAGCGACTAACACTTTCAGACCATAATATTTTGACTCAGAATTGATACTGGTATAAACCTAAAAGTTTATTCCTCATATTTTGCACTCTAGAGTAGGTGTTCCTGTCAAGGAAGGCTCTGTTCCACGTGGTCATTAAGGAACCAGGATGACCTGGGTACTACTCAGCATGTGACTTCAAGGTTGTCATGGCCTCGCTCACCCCTGTCAGCCAAGAGGAAAACATGACTTACAGAGCGTGTATGAGAGGTTTCGATGGGCCAGGCCTGAATACAGGTACTTCCACTTACATTGCACACACGGTTGCATTTAACTACACCGGAACCAGGAAAAATTTTCTAGTACTGTGACCAGCAGGGGGAGGAAACAGGAAGTGACAGGAGAGGAAACAGGAAGTGACAGAATAGGAAACAGTCTCTGCCACAGAACATTGAGAAGAATAAAGCATTCATATAAGAATAAGTTGATCCACAGATCCATTTTTCCTGAGACTGTCTTAATCTTAACACTGAAATTCTCATGTCCTCAGTCTCAGGCATACCAGGACAATTTTTCACTGAATACGTAAATGAACATATTTTAAAATATTAAGAAAAAAACTGACTTAGAGTAATGTTTTAATTTAAATCAATCTTGTCATAGGCAAGTAATCCAAAATTTGATTACTGATGATAAGTAATCCTTTATAAATATATATATGCCTGTGTGTGTGTGTGTGTGTATATATGTATATATATATATATATATATATATATACACACATGTGAAGTAAAGTGAAGTCACTCAGCTGTGTCCAACTCTTTGCCACCCCATGGACTGTAGCCTACCAGGCTCCCCTGTCCATGGAATTCTCCAGGCAAGAATACTGGAGTGGGTTGCCATTTCCTTCTCAAGGGGATCTTCCTGACCCAGGGATTGAACCCAGATCTCCTGCATTGCAGGCAGACGCTTTACCGTCTGAGCTACCAGGGAAATCCCATATATATACATACATACATATATATATTATTGTGATATAAATGGTATACTAACTAGGAATTCATATGATAAGAAAAAATGAAAAAAAAATTGAGATCTATGAAAATGTAACAATATACTTTAAGATTCTGTATACATTGATTATCATTTTTAGTTATATAAATAGTCATAATTAATAAAATGTATGAGCATATTTTCCCACACATTTGTCATTTATATCATTTCTTTATCTTTATGCATGTATGGTGTTTTTTTAAATTGTTGTAACATTTTGAGATTAAAAAAAGGCAAGCCCCTAGAAAACAATATAATTTAAATCTATTACTACACAGGTAATATCTAAATTATATTGTAAGTAAATATAATATTTTAATTAAATGATAGGGAAATATTCATGGTATATTGTAATGTACAGAAGCAATGTTTGTTAATATTATCTGTACTACTTAAAGGCATGTGATCAGATGATATATGAAAATAATACAAGAGAATGTAACAACACTTATATCCAGATGGTGTATCCATGGGTTACTGAATTTTTCTTTTGCTTTTTAAAATTATTCTATATATTTTCAAAAATTTGAACTAAATATAGATTTTACTGATAATGAGAAAATGCAAACATTATTTTATCTTAAAATCAAATAAAATAATCTTAGTATACAATTAGTAAATGGGTATGCACTTCTACACCAGGGATAGGGCTGAAGAAATCTAATTTTGCTTATTTTTCAGAAGCACAAGTAAGCTATAGTTTAATATTTTTCCTTTTGTTAGCAACTTTTTTAAAAAGATTGGTTTACTATGTTGATTTCCCTGAGGAAATCTTTTTCTGTTACCAAGAATTAGTGATAGAGACTTTATTTACTTCTTAATGACGCTCCCAGCATTTTTAAAAAATTCAATGTTCCTTTTAATTTTCAAAGAAATTCAGTTTAAAAAAATTGCATGTAACCATGTGGCTTTGAAAAATGATTTTTTAAAGTACCAATTTGAATATATAATGAAGGGTGCAATAATGTGTGTGTGTGTTTATGTGCGTGTGTATACATAAGTATTAAATATTTATTTCTTTCAAGAATACCTAATATGATATGGCCATGTCTGAGTTACTAGGAACTCAAGCTTCCTGCACTGCAGATTTCCAATCAGCAATAATAATAACTTTTAAAGAAGTATCTATTGCCTGTCTACTGAGTGTCAGGTACCATGTTAAAAGCAGAGAATTAAAAAATCATGAAGCTTCCCATTACCTACACTAAAGGGAGACAAAGCAGCAATTTTCTTACAAATACTGGAATGAGTTTAGGTTTAAAGTTCTGTGGATACCCAAGACATCACATATGAACTATACCTGATTAAAACAGGAAAGTGAAAGCCTTAGTCATTCAGTCATGTCCAATTGTTTTCAACCCCATGGACTATAGCCCACCAGGCTGCCTTGTCCGTGGGATTCTCCAGGCAAGAATACTGAAGTAGGCTGTCATTCCCATCTCCAGGTGATCTTCCCAAAGAACTTCTTTAATTTTTTTATCTGTTTATCAGATGAATTACTGAGCAGAAAGGATTCCTGGAAGCAGAAAAGAGCATGTTTAAGAGAACAAAGGCATGTGCAAACAATACTTCCTTAAGCTCTTCACACAGCCCACCTGTTCTCCAGTATTTGATAAATGTGCCTGCCCTATGTGTCCTAAAATCTTATGCTGCCTTCTGTACTGTAGGGATTAGCACAGACTTGCTCCCTGCCTTGACTATGTAATGGCATCAATCTAACGCTTATTATCCATTTTAGGTGTCAGTAATCAGTTAAAGGGCTCTGTTTCAGTGTGATTACAAGAGGGACTAGATGCCAAACCCAAGAAGCATGGGTTGCATTCTGATTATCTGAGTCAAATGAGAAAACATACAAATAAAGGAAAGAGAGAAGATATTTCTGAACACACAGACATACGAACAAGCTACAATTAACACATGGCACTGGGTTTCCTATTGATTTCATATGCTAGATTTACTTTTCTTCTCAGTGCAAGCTGAAATGTTACCAAAAAAAAAGAGTATTCTCATCTGCCTACACTTAAATATTTTTCTTCTTTCCCTGTAAGTAATTATAATAAAAAATAACTGGCAACAACATTTTCTTTGGTGATGCTAAGTTGGCAAGTTTGACGTGTTCTCCAACCTGGCAGCCTAATGTTATCTTGTTGTCAGGTAGATTCACTGGGCTGGAGGACAGATTGCCATCATATTCACTGTTCTTGAGGAAATTCACAAGCCATCTCTATTGGTTTCCATTACAGTTCAAAACATTGTCCCCAATTTAACTGCTTAAGGCAACTCATCTTTATTCCTCATAGTTTCTGTGGGTCAAGAGTCTGAGCCCAACCTAGCTGAGTCATAAGTTAATGAAAATCTGTACTCAAGGTGTTGGTAAGGATATAGTTTCATCTGAAACTCAACTGAGAGAAGATCTGCTTCCAAGTTCACACAGGATGTTGGCAAAATACATTTCCCCATTTCCTTATGGGTACTTAAGGAAAGTGAAGTGAAAATATTAGTCACTCAATCATATCCAACTCTTTGTGACCCCATGGACTTTAGCCCAAGAGGCTCCTCTGTCCATGACAAGGATGAAGTGGGTTGCCATTCCCTTCTCCAGGGTCCAGGGGATCTTCCTGACCCAGGGATTGAACCCAGGTCTCCCGCATTGCAGCAGATTCTTTATCGTCTGAACCACCAGCTCCCCTCTACCCCACTTTTTGACTGGTTTTTGGCCTAGAATTCATTCAGGTACTACAGACAACCCACATAGCTCCTTTCCACACTGGAGTTCCCAACAGGATCACTTCCTTTCTAATTAACCAAAGGAGACTAGGAGACTCCAGAAAAATGAGTGCTACAATCTCATGTAATTTAATCCCATAATCATGTAGATGTATTCACATATATACTGTCATCTACTGGTTAGAGGTAAACCACAGGACTCCCACATCCTTAAAGGAAGGAATTGATACAAGAGTAAGGACATCAAGAGTCAGGACAATGGCAACCATCACAGAGTCAGCCAGTCACGTCACCTGGCAACCTTCTAATCATATTCACAGTCTAGGAAAAATGCATCTGGCTATGCCATGCAATATAACTAACTGAAGCCTAACATAATATGTCCATGTTATATTTATTCTGTTATAATCAAAGAAAAACTCAGAAAATACTACTAACCCACATTCTATATACTGAACTTCAGTTAAATTTACTCACACAGAGGTGGAAGACAATTCTTAAGTGACAATCACATTGAAAACATTTATCAATCTAACTTTCAAAGAAGAAAACTTAAATGAATACCAATGCCTCTATTACATAGCAGAAATCATCTAGATTAGATTAGCAATCTCACATAATAGATAGAAATAAAGAATTAAAACATGCAACTTATCATAGATTTAAAATATTATAAAGCTTTGAATTTACTAGATTACTGAATCTATATCCCAAAGCCTACTTAGTAAATTTTAATAAATGAATGATAAAACAAAC
Source organism: Bos javanicus (assembly GCF_032452875.1). Lineage (NCBI taxonomy): Eukaryota > Metazoa > Chordata > Mammalia > Artiodactyla > Bovidae > Bos > Bos javanicus. Next base: position 13,736,510 of record NC_083875.1, on the reverse strand, counting down.
TCTGTTTTGAATCTGAACTCAAAATTGTAAACTCAAGTATACTGGCTAACACAGATTTTTGGCACTTATTTGAAATAACCTTTTGATTGAGAATATGATTTTGATAAGTTGAAACTTTATATATTAAAACACTATAATAAAATATCTCTAATTACATTCTTCTTTCTACATATATCTCAAATCTAGCCATGTATCCAAATCACTCATACTACCAATTTTTTTTTTCTTTCTTCAGCATTGTCTCCTGTTTATACTACAGAAAATGTCTCCTGCTGCATATAATGTCTTGTTTTCCAATTCATTTTCTACATAGAAGGGAGCAAAAACATATTCAATTAATCTATCTTGCTTTTGGTCTCCATTTTTAAAAACCATTTTGAAATTTTAGATTCTCTTTGGAGTAAAAGCCCAATTCATTAACTTTGTCTCTGTAGCCCACTTTGTCTCTGGTAAAGAACCCACCTGCCAAGGAAGGAGACATAAGAGATGCAGGTTTGGTTCCTAGGTCAGGAAGATCCCATTTAGGAGGGCATGGTGACCCACTCCAGTATTCTTGCCTGGAGAATCCCACTGACAGAGGAGCCTGGTGGGCTACAGTCCATAGCGTTCAAACACTTGAACATGACTGAAGTGCTTAACGTGCACGCTGTAGTCCTGTAGAATCTGCCACCTCATAAGGACTCCAACTTGACTTATTTCATATGCTGCTGTTCTGAAATTTTCTTTCAGCTACTGAAAGGGCCAAGCCCCTTATCACCTGACTGGTCTTGCACATAACATCCCCTAGTTCACAGTACCCATATTGTCCTTTACTTGAACAGCTATATCTCACTCCCCAGGTCTCAGAATACATGTTACTTCATATAACTAGTACTGCAATGGTAAATGGATGTCAAGGGTGGTAGATTTAGCAAGTCAACTTTGGTTAAGATCTATACTGTGACAGGCTCAGTTCAAAAGTGGAAATTAGACCATCATGGAGGGATAAGTATAACAAATGTATTTTAGTTAAATGCAGACGCAGTGTGGTTCCATTTTGAAAAAATCAAAAACACACATTATACAAACATTAAATAACTAAAATGAAAGATAGCATCTAGAAATGATCATTCATTACATTATTTTTCATTCCTGAACTTTTTATGTACATATTCATACCTTATATAAAACCAGTCCACAACATATACACTGTTTCCAAAATTACTTTTGGAAACTCATTATTAAATATCAAATTATATTTCATATACAAAAATGTATAACAATTTAATTTCATTATTTTATTATTAAAAATTGTGTAGATCACAACAAACTGTGGAATATTCTTAATGAGATGATAATACCAGACCATATTATATGCCTTCTGAGAAAATTTTATGCAGGTCAAGAAACAACAGGTCAAGAAAGAACTGGACATAGAAGAATGGACTGGCTCAAAATTGGGAGAGGAGTACATCAGCATTGTATATTGTTACCTGCTTTATTTATGTGCAGAGTACATCATGCGAAATGCTGGGCTGGATGAATCACAAGCTGGAATCAAAATTGCTGCCAAAAATATCAACAACTTCAGATATGCAGTTGATACCACTCTAATGTCAGGAAGTAAAGAGGAACTAAAGAGCCTCTTGATGAAGTTGAAAGAGGAGAGTGAAAAAGCTAACTTAAAACTCAGCATTCAAAAAATGAAGATCATGGCATCTGGTGCTATAACTTAATGGCAAACAGATGGGGAAAATGTGGAAACAGTGTCAGATTTCATTTCCTTGGGCTCCAAAACAATGCAGACAGTGACTGCAGCCACAAAATTAAAAGATTCTTGCTCCTTGGAAGAATAGTTTTGACAAACCTAGGCAATGTATTAAAAAGCAGACATCACTTTTCTGACAAAGGTCTGTACAGTAAAAGCTATGGCTTTTCCAGTAGTCATGTATGGACGTGAGATCGGGACATAAAGAAGGTTGATGGCCAAAGAATTGACACCATTGAACTGTGGTGCTGAAGAAGACTTTTGAGAGTCCCTTGGATAGCAAGGAAATCAAACCTGTCAATACTAAAGGAAATCAACCCTGAAGATTCATTGGAAGAACTGATGCTGAAGCTGAAGCTCCAATACTTTGGCTACCTGATGCAAAGAGCTGGCTTATTGGAAAAGATCCTGATGCTGAGAAAGATTGAGGGAAAGAGGAGAAGGGGACGACAGAGGATGACATGGTTAGATGGCATTACTGACTCAATATGAGCAAACTCAGGGAGATAGTGGAGGACAGAGAAGCCTGGCATGCTGCAGTTAATCAGGTCATAAATGTAGTGACTGAGCAAAAACATTGTTAAAAATATTTTCTTGAACCACAATTTATTCAACCCAGATTTTTTTGATGAACAGTATTTTTTTCCTAAAATTTTGTTATTTTAAACTTTACTATGTTGAACATTCTTTTTTTTTTTTTAGAATTGTTTTTTTTTTTTAATTTTATTTTTTAACTTCACAATATTATATTGGTTTTGCCATATATCAACATGAATCCGCCACAGGTATACATGTGATCCCCATCCTGAGCCCTTCTCCCTCCTCCCTGTACCATCCCTCTGAGTTGTCGCAGTGCACCAGCCCCAAGCATCAACATTCTTATAGATAAATCACTCTGTATATTTTTTCCCCTAAAAATTACTATCTAAAGATTAAATGGCCAAACAGCATAGGTATTCTTAAACTGTTCATTATGAAGACCCTGATTTACACTGTGATAAATAGCTTGTGTATAATTTTGAATTATCTAAATTCTCAAATGCCCATGACTCTGAATTACTTGTAGAAGGTCAATTATATACAAAGAAAGACTAATTCCATGTTATATAGTATAATTTTAAGGGAAATTAATTTTAAATGCTTTGATATTTTATGTCCCTTCTCAGTACAAAATAAAATGCATAACAGCATGATTAATTTATATAGTACTTCAAACTCTGCAGTTCAACAGGTATATCATACATTTAGAGACAGGTGCTAACTGAGGAAGGATAACCAGCTCACCAGCTACCCTCAGTGTTGAATTCAGTTGATAATTTTGCCACAGACTCAGGCACATTAATCTCAAACATTCGCCTGTTACAGGACACAAGGAGGCAATCCATATCTGAGCAATAAATTCCAATTATTTTTCGGTAGGTGGCCAATTGGGGAAGAGAACAGTCTCTCTCCTAAACATGGCAGAAATACAATCAGGGACACTCATGTGGAGTAGCACTTCTGTATTCATCCCCAACTGTAGGCCTGTTGAGAGTGTCAGTTTTAATAAAACAAAAATAGTACTCTTGTAGCAGAGAATTATGTGTATTATGCTGGTATTTAATGCAATCTGGGTTTCTAGGGCAAGACAGTTCACAGTGAGTAAATGCTTAGATACAGGTGTTCTGGAGCCCTAGAGCATCACAGGGATAACAGAGATGTACTGAAAAGGTCAAGCAGTTCAGCACTCTACATGGCTTCCTCTTTCTTTTGCAGCACATATTACAAAAAGTTTACATTTTACGCCGTTTATCATATAGAAATGGGACATCTTAATGTTTTACTTTTTTAACAAATATGTATGCAAACACTGCAATTTAATACTGAATGTCTTAATTATACAGAGCATTCCTAGTATTACATGCCATTGCTCTATGTCAAGGGAATGTAGCTTAATTTATATAATCATCTGTGTGAAGTAGGATCCATGAGAGAAATACTGTGGGAATAGGCTTCCAAAGCATTCTGCATGATATTTTGACACTGTTTTGGATTATCTGCATTAATATTACACTTCATTAGCACAAACAATCAAGAGTTGGCAGTATTGATCGGTGTTGTTGCCAAGAAAGCAGAGAGTTAACCTACATTTACATGAATAAAAATGGATTTATGACAAACCCTTGGGCATAGGAGTAAATGTGAAACTCATTTCAAAGCAAACACATCAGTGAATATTTGATTGATGCAAAGCTCCGTGTAAACAACAGCTACATGTTTTTTTATCATTTCATTTGAAAACTAAGGTCATTGACTTTAGTAATCATTGGTTTATGTGTAGATTTTCACAGGAGGGAAAAATACTTGTAAAAAATATTCCATATGCTACGGCAAGTTTGGGATCAAGATTATCAACTGGAGTTAACTGATTCCTGATCTGACAAACTTATGAGGATTATTTTTCAATAATATCTATTTCTTTATTACTATAAAAGGGTTAACATAATAAAAATGGGAAAGACTCCATTTATTCTAACTTAAAGGACCAGGCTTAATATATTCATTCCATCATATGGTACTTATTGATATCTCTGAAAAACTACTATTGGGAACTAAATATGTCATATCCTGAAATTAAGAAAAATATAACAAAACCCAGTATTTCTAAAATCAAATTAGAAGATGATTTAGATTAAATTTTCAAAGCAGGCCCAATCAATTTTAGACAATAAACATTTAATCCGTCAAGGGCTTAGGGGTATGAGCTTCTGGTGGATGAGTTACATATGATAAAGTTTCATTTTCCAAGAAGAGGAATTCTCAAATTCCCATCTTCGTATTCTTTGATCATGTACTCTGGAAATGAACCTAGGGATTCCTTTAATTCCAGTTCCATAGATGGTTATTGGCTTTTACACAGCAAATGAACACTAATTAGATAAGATTGTTTTTTATGATAAAACATTGGAGAGGAAAAAACTACTTGAAATGCTTCATTGAGAATCAGAAAGATACTTTGCATTATTTTGTAGTCCTACTTCACAAATCCTAGGTGCATATGCATTTTTTTGAAATCCCATTATTAGTTAGCTGACTGGTATGTATGAGTTGTGTTTTTTAGTAATAGTTTCTTTTATAGCACATCTGTTTAAATGTTCATTGTTCTTCACAACTGCATGAAACACCATCTAAGTGAAAGAATGACTGAACAAATGATTCTCTACTCTGTAACTTTGCATTTTATATTATGGTACTGAAAACAATTAAACAAGGCCATTGTCAAGGATGGGTTACAAGGTGATTTCTGTGGCTATGTAGCTTTCAATGTAACAAGGCCACACTGACAGTACATAGATTATTCTTTACAAGTAGTGCTGTGGAATATAGAAAAGAGAAGAGATACAAGGAAATAAAGCAATGGATAGCCATTATATCTCCAAATATTCTTACTATTTTTCTCTATTAGAAGTTCTCAGCAGCTGTGTGATCACAGATAATAAAAATTTAGGAAAGCAAATATTAGCAGTAGAGTAACATGATGCTGGGCTTACCTGGTAGCTCAGATCTTACCTGGTAGCTCAGATATGCAGATGATATCACCCTTATGGCAGAAAGTGAAGAGGAACTAAAAAGCCTCTTGATGAAAGTGAAAGTGGAGAGTGAAAAAGTTGGCTTAAAGCTCAACATTCAGAAGACAAAGATCATGGCATCTGGTCCCATCACTTCATTAGAAATACATGGGGAAACAGTGGAAACAGTGTCAGACTTTATTTGTTTGGGCTCCAAAATCACTGCAGATGGTGACTGCAGCCATGAAATTAAAAGACACTTACTCCTTGGAAGAAAAGTTATGACCAACCTAGATAGCATATTGAAGAGCAGAGACATTACTTTGCCAACAAAGGTCCATCTAGTCAAGGCTATGGTTTTTCCAGTGGTCATGTATGGATGTGAGAGTTGGACTGTGAAGAAGGCTGAGCGCCAAAGAATTGATGCTTTTGAACTGTGGTGTTGGAGAAGACTCTTGAGAGTCCCCTGGACTGCAAGGAGATCCAACCAGTCCATTCTGAAGGAGATCAGCCCTGGAATTTCTTTGGAAGGAATGATGTTAAAGCTGAAACTCCAGTACTTTGGCCACCTCATGTGAAGAGTTGACTCATTGGAAAAGACTCTGATGCTGGGAGGGATTGGGGGTAGGAGGAGAAGGGGACAACAGAGGATGAGATGGCTGGATGGCATCACTGACTCGGACGTGAGTCTGAGTGAACTCCGGGAGTTGGTAATGGACAGGGTGGCCTGGTGTGCTGCGACTCATGGGGTTGCAAAGAGTCGGACATGACTGAGTGACTGAACTGATGACTGAACTGACAGCTGGTAAAGAATCCACCTGCAATGCAGGAGACCACCTTCTATTCCTGGGTCAGGAAGTTCTCCTGGAAAAGGGATAGGTTACCCGCTCCAGTAATCTTACCTGGAGAATCCCCATGGACAGAGAAGCCTCATGGGCTACAGTCCACAGTGTTGCAAAGAGTCGGGCACTACTGTTTGACTAAGCACAGCACAGCAGCACTGTACTACTACTAATAAACTACATTAAAATATCACTTAGTTTTCAGTGATTTAATTGGCCTTATGTACTTGAGAATTTAGGAGAACACTAAATACACAGTGTGTTCCAACTTCCTGTTTAACCTAGATGTCCATCAGCAGATGAATGGATAAGAAAGCTGTGGTACACACACACATTGGAGTATTACTCAGCCATTAAAAGGAATACATTTGAATCATTTCTAATGAGGTGGATGAAACTGGAGCCTATTATACAGAGTGAAGTAAGCCAGAAAGAAAAACACCAATACAGTATACTAACACCTATATATGGATTTTAGAAAGATGGTAACAATAACCCTGTGTACAAGACAGCAAAAGAGACACTGATGTATAGAACAGTCTTATGGACTCTGTTGGAGAGGGAGAGGGTGGGAAGATTTGGGAGAATGGCATTGAAACATGTATAATATCATGTATGAAATGAGTTGCCAGTCCAGGTTTGATGCACGATACTGGATGCTTGGGGCTGGTGCACTGGGATGACCCAGAGGGATGGTATGGGGAGCAAGGAGGGAGGAGGGTTCAGGATGGGGAACACATGTATACGTGTGGCGGATCCATTTCGATATTTGGCAAAACTAATACAATATTGTAAAGTTTAAAAATAAAATAAAATAAAAGTAAAAGAATAAATCAAAACTAATTCCTTACTATTTATGTCATCTTATATAAATTGTTTAAACTCATACCGCTTAACTCAAAAACTGGTAATATAATAGTTCCAAATTCACAAATATGTCATTAAGATGATATGCACAGATATATAGAAATGGAAAAGTGGCTGTCATATAGTAAGCATTTAATAACATTTAGCTATCTCATTACTATCACCATAGTTATTTTATTTGGCTATAATTTAGTCATGTTATCTCTGCCATATGGGATTGGAAACCAGAAACCATCATCAATCTAAAGACAACCAAAACAGACTAGGGAAATAATCTCTGTTTTTACTAAGGTGTCTAGGAAAATGAATCTTCCCCAAAACATGGTGACACTCTAGCCAGCCTCAGTGTCCCAAGGGTTTGAAGTGTAACATTCACATAGAGATTGCAGCCAAGTTAGACTTACCGAAACAGGAAGAAAAGCAGAGTGAGGAGCTGAAACATACATCAGAGAAGTCAAGAGAGTATAAAAGAATTAATACCTATTTCAGAGGAGATGATAAGAGATGAGAGTAACTAAAGATAATGTTAGCCCATCAGATCTATTATTTAATTCCTAATATAAATAAGTTATATTTCACTTCTTGGTCAGGCCATAGTGTTTTCATATACTTGCAATTAGCCCTTATCCTTGAAGGAAAGAAGTTTCTGTTTTCTAAAACACTAAGAGCTCAACTAACATATATAATTTCATCTGTTTCCACAGTGTTCAAAATAAAAGCCAGAGCTAAGATGGCATAACATAGTCATATTTCCATGCCTTGGTAGGCCAAGCCTTGGTTGCTCTTTGAAAGTCCAAAATGTCATTTTGCCTCACAAAAGCAAGGCCATTACATGTGAGCATTTTCTACACCAAAGAGTCATGCATAAAATTATGCACATATGCTTGAGAAAGTACAAATTATTATCATCCGTCTTTTAAATACATAGGCATAAAATATTTCAATCCAAATTGGTTTGGTGAACGCTGAGATTGCTTTCTCTTTTTATGAGGGATAGAAATATTCTGGAATAATTTTCTTCCAATCTAGAGGGCAGACATGGGCCTGAAGATCCTGAAATTTGAAAGTGAAATCACTCAGTCGTGCCCAGCTCTTTGTGACCCCATGGACTGTAGACCACCAGGCTCCTCCATCTATGGGATTTTCCAGGCAAGAGTACTGGAATGGGTTGCCATTTCTTTGTCCAGGGGATCTTCCCAACCCAGGGATCGAACCTGGGTCTCCTGTATTGTAGGCAGACGCTTTACCATCTGAGCCATCAGGGAAGATCTTGGGAGAACTACAAAATACAGAACTTCTCCAAGCCGTTTGAGTCAGAGTTCACTTCCCAGAGATGCCCTGTAACTAGTTAGGTTTATGATAAAACATAATACATCTAAACCTGAGGTATGGTGAAAAGACACTGATATTAGAAGATATAAGGCTGGCTACACGACTATCTCTACATCTCTGAGAAAGTAATTTAATTTCCCTGCTACTCAATTCCCTAATCTCTAATGAGATATGGTTATAAAAGATTGCCTGCAGTAACCTCTCTAATCTTCCAATCTGTAAATTAGCTTGTCAAGTCTCTGACATATCAGAATAATGCAGATGATGTTACTACACTAAACATAATTTTATATCTTGGGATTGTTTAATCCAACCAAGCAATCATGCTCTAAATGTGGCGATTTAAAACACTGACACATTCAGCTGAGATGCTGAGAGGTGACACATTTTAGCATTGCTTTGGACACAGTTTTGTCAGTTCTGAATATGTTCAGTATCATATTAATAAATTATGCAAATATGCAAATATTCCTATGTTACACTAATTCTGTAAAAAAAAAAAAAACTGGGAAATTTTAGGTCAACAAGGTTTTGTAACTTAAGAAGAAAAGACTTTTTCTATGAATTGGCTTTCAGCCTTTATCTGGCTGTTTTTTCAGTCATTGAATTTGAAAAAAAAAAAAAAGTTCCCAGGTAAAATGAATAGTCCAGTGTTTATTTTGCATGATTAGGATTAATATGGCATTCATGGATAGTACCATTTTCCAATGGCAGTGAAGATTTGGGTTATACCCCAAGTTTACCATTAGTAATTTTTTCCACCTGATTTCAGACTTTGTTTCTTACTAATCACATTTACTTATTGAAGCAAAATGCATCAGGGAAGGGATGCTTACAGTGAAATAGAAACAGTGAAGTCAGCACTGTTATCAAGGGAAGAGCAGCACTTTCCACACTCCTTCCCTTCCTCTCTCAGTTTTCATAAACCCTCTTCACTTCATGAGATTTCCCCTTGAGAGAAAATCTGGAGGTAATTTCCTCCTCCCTTCTCAGCAATCCTCTGGAACCACGATTATACTTCAACTATGGTAACAACAAAAATCACAATTTACAGTAATTATACTTGTGAATATTCTCCACACTAGAGTGTAAATGCCTTGAAAACAATAAATCTTATTTCTCCTTTATATATCATGTCTGACTCTTTGTGACCCCATGGACTGTAGCCAGCCAGGTTCATCTGTCCGTGGGGATTCTCCAGGCACAAACACTGGCATGGTTTGCCATTCCCTCCTCCAAGGAATCTTCCCAAACCAGGGATCAAACTCAGGTCTCCCACATTACAGGCAGATTCTTTACTCTCTGAGACACCAGGGAATCCCATATATCCTAGCACACATCCTTAAGAACTCACTGAATATTTGTTCAATTACACGAACCTGGAATCCTGAGGCTTAATTTCCTCTGTGCTGTGTGTGCTCAGACATTTGGTCTGTCCAACTCTTTGCAACCCCATGGACTGTAGCCTCTAGGCTCCACGGAATTCTCCTGGCAAGAATACTGGAGTTAGTTGCCATTTCCTCCTCCATGGTATCTTCCTGACTCAGGGATGGAAGCCATGTCTCTTGTGTCTCCTGCATTGGCAAGCGAACTCTTCACCACTGGCGCCACCTGCTGACCTTCAACTCTTTTCCTCTCCTGATCATCAATATTCAGAGTATCTGACTCACTTTATAATAGAGGATATTTAATGGTTTGTTGAATGAGACAGAATCTGAATGACCAATTATTTGATTCAATTTATAGGATTGTCTGGTAATTATCCTGTAATTTTTCTGCAGATTTTGTCAAGTCTTGGTATCAAGACTATGTTGTTCTCATAAAATGAGTTAGCAAGTATTCCTCTTTGTTATATCTGAATTTGTGTGAGGTTACCAATATTTCTACCTTAATAATTTGTGCAAACTCATCTATGAAGTATTTAAGATTGTAGTTTTTCTGTTGGAAAGCTTTGTTTAGAATTCAGCTTTCTCAGGAGGTATAAGATTATTTAGATTTCTCTATTTCCTCATGAGTTATTTTTGGTTAATCGTGTTTTCTATGGATTTTATCCACTTTATGCAAACTGCCAATTATGACATAAGCTTGTTCATTATGTATTTTACTGTCTTTATTTTAAACAGTAATAGTGATGATTAACTTCACATAATGCATTTCATCCATTTTAAATATACAGTGTACTACATTTTTGACCAAGGGCAAAAATGAGAAATAGTTTATATGAGAAATAGTTTATAAACATTAAAAATCCACCAATGGGTATTTTAAAATATATACAGTCATATAGGCACAACCACAATCAAAATACAGAATGTTCCCACTGCCCCAAATATTGTTCTCATGGCTTTTTGCAGGCAACTACCTTGATCTATCTCTTTGCTCCATGGAACTCTTAATCTGCTTTCTTTTATTATAATATTGCCCTTTCTAGAATTTAAAAGAAATTGCACCATATTCAGTTGGTAGTCTAAGGAATTTTCCAGGCCAGAATACTGGAGTGAGTAGTCGTTCACTTCTCCAGGGGATCTTTCCAAGCCAGGGATCGAATCGAGTCTCCCACATTGCAGGTGGATTCTTTATCAGCTGAGCCACCAGAGAAGCCCCAAAATACTGGAGTGGGTAGCCCAAAAATACTGGAGTGGGTAGCCTATCCCTTCTCTACCAGATCTTTCCAAGCTAGGAATCAAACTAGGGTCTCCTACATTGCAGGTGGAGTCTTTACCAGCTGAGGTACCAGGGAAGCCCATGGTCTATCTCTTTGCTTCATGAAACGCTTAATCTGCTTTCTTTTATGGTAACTGTGCCCTTTCTAGAATTTAAAAGAAATGGTTGGCCTTGAAAAACATGGAATGGAATTGCATGGATCCATTATATGCAGTGGAGAAGGCAATGGCACCCCACTCCAGTACTCTCGCCTGGAAAATCCCATGGATGGAGGAGCCTGGTGGGCTGCAGTCCGTGGGGTTGCTAAGAGTCGGACACGACTGAGTGACTTCACTTTCACTTTTCCCTTTCATGCATTGGAGAAGGAAATGGCAAGCCACTCCAGTGTTCTTGCCTGGAGAATCCCAGGGACGGGGGAGCCTGGTGGGCTGCCGTCTATGGGGTCGCATAGAGTCGGACACGACTGAAGCGACTTAGCAGCAGCAGCATTATATGCAGATTTTATTCCAACAAATGTGTACTAAGTTACCACACAATTTGTGATTGGTTGAATCTGTGCATGGAGAACTATGGAGACAGAGAGCAAATATAAAGCTTTACCTGGATATTCAATTACATGGAGGGTCAACATTCCTAACCCCCTGTGTTATTCAAATGCCAAGTGTAACATGTAATCTTTTGTTTGCCTTCTTTCACTTTCAAAATACTTTTGATACTTCCATGATGATGCATGTATCGATAAGTTTTTTTAACATCATTACATACAGTATGTGTCTTTCTTTGTCAGGCTTATATTACTAAGCATAATACCCACTGGATCTATCCATGTTGTTGCAAATAGGGAAATATCCTTTTTTATGGCTGAGTAATATTCCACTGTGAGATTAGATATATATCACATCTTCTCTATTCATTCATCTGTTGATATGTACTTAGTTGCTTCTATATCTTGACTATTGTAGATAATGTTGCTATTTTGGATATTAATCTTTTATCAGTTATATTATTTGCAAATATTTTCTACCATTAAATTAATTGTCTTTTTGTTTCATCAATGACTTCTTTTGCTATGCAAAAGTTTTTAAATTTAAGGTTAAATAAATAAAAGCAAAATTAGACAAATGGAACCTAAAAGCCTTTTTATGTTAAAGTTCTTACAGTTCTTAGTTACTCTTATGAAAATATTCTTGGAGTCATCTCTGATCCCTCTCTGAGAAATCTCATATTGAATCTCCCAGAAATTATTTTGACTAACTTTAAAATATATAGAATCAAAGGACTTCTTAATAACATTATTAAAACAAAGCTGATGATCTAAGCATCATGTTTCTTACCTGGATTATTAAGATAATCTCCTAACTCATCTCCTTACTTTGGTTCTTATCTGTATCAGTCAATTTTTTACCACATCAGCAAACCATGATTCATATTATGGCACTGCGTTTATTTTTTTCAAGACACACACAATCAGATCCCCCATTACTTCATTGAATTAACCTACTATTTTTTCCTAACTTTCTCCATTGCATTTGTAATAATTTGAAAGGCATTTCCCCAATGTATTGCAATGTCATTGTTTTTGAACTTCACTTTGGCTAGAATTTCTACCCTGTACCTTCACTGCTACCTCATTCATGTTATTCGTTTGTATTCCACTATAGCTTTTTCAGTGAGATCTCCCTAAATAACCTATTTAAACAGGAACTTCCTTCTACAAATAAAGACTCCATTTCCCTACTTCATTTTTATTCCTACAGCACTTATTGTTCCCTCACCCAATGCATGTACACAGTGTGTTCACACACACACACACACAAACACAGAGTTTGTATTCATTTTATAAAATACAGTCTCCATTATAGCATTATAGCAGGATATGTGTTTTCATCTACTTGTTCACTACTTTACTTCAAATGCCTGACAAAATGGTATGCTCTCAGTAAATGTCTTATATAACTGAATACATTAATGAATCTAAATTATACTATCACAGTTACTGTTGTCACTAATATAATAAGATCTCAGTTTCACTCTGGCCTCATTTCCAATGGAGTGAATATTTTAAATTCAGAAACACAAAATGTATCTCTGATTTTCGGTGAACCATTAAGTCTTTCAAATAATGCAGACACTGAAACGATCTCATAAAACCTACTGAGGCAATTTATTTCTCTAAAATTACAGAAGATAAGTGAAGAAAATCAGAATGTTGAAAACTTTCCTTCAAAATGAGCGTACAAAAACCCTAGATCAAAAAGGTACCAATAGTGAACTGTATCTGCCATCGAAAGCTACCACATTACAGAGTTGAAATAATAAAATTAATTCACTAAACACATCACATAATGGTTGTTTGACCAACTCAACCTCTGTATAACACTAGGTACTCAGTTTCCACATATTTTAAAGGGCATCTTCAATAATATGGAAGTTGCTACTAACTGAGAGTGGACTGCTCTTACTTAATAACAGACAAAGAGCTAAACTATAAGTAAAATGTTTCCTGTCAATAATAAGTACAGAAAATTATAATTTTTCAGGCAGAGAATATTAGAAATATAATCTAACTAAATAGCAGGAGGGATTTTAATTTGGGAAACATGAAGGATATGTGCTTATAATGGAAGACAGTTGCTTACTCATAGTTGTTTATTTTATATGTGTTTGATTAAAATTTCATGCCAATAAACATGTAATATAAGCATTTAGTGCCCTCCTTGTTGTTAAAATGAATTCAGGTCATTTAAAAGAGTTTATGGACCAGAGTAAAAATAATTGTATATGAAAATTATTGTAAAGAAAACAAATCAAGAATAAGATTTTAAAAAAATACAGAGATATCTGACATGTATGCTAATTACATAGATGGAAAGGAGAATACTTGCTGTGAACCTACTGTTTAGATCATTTTTTAATTTACTTTATGATAAACACACAATTCAATAGCTTAATACTTGTGTCACATTAAACTGTTTGCATAAAAGTAACAGGTGAATCACACAGACATAAGACTGCTTTGGATTTAATAAGCACATGAATCTAAAGCTCCATCACCTTCTAACCCATGGGCTTACTAGAAAATACTTGAAATATCACTCTTTTTACGTATGTACTAAGATAAGAAGAAAAAAGAACATATATAACTATTGGAAAAATAGGGGCAGAATCTTCCATATGTATTTAATGTGCTTTTATATTTGAAAGATAAAAAATATTAAAAACATTGTAAACGCTCAAAACCCTTCAAGTTAGGCTTCAGCAGTGCATCAACCAGGAACTTCCAGATGTACAAGCTGGATTTAGAAAAGGAATAGGACCAGAGATCAACTTGCCAACATCCATTGGATCATAGAAAAAGCAAGGGATTAAAAAAAAAAATCTACTACTGTTTCATGGAATACACTAGAGCCTTTGACTGTATGGATCACAAGAAACTGGAAAATGCTTAAATATGGGAAAACCAGACCACCTTTCTTGTCTTCTGAGAAACTTACACAAAGGTCATGAAGCAAGAGTTATACCCAGACATGAAACAACAACAGACTGGCTCAAAATCGGGAAAGGAGTATGTCACATTGCTTATTTAACTTCTATGCAGAGTACATCGTGAGAAATCCCAGGCTGGATGAATCCCCAGGTGGAATCAAGAACTGGGTGAAATAACAACCTCAGAATTGTCAAAAACCATCTGCATAGATGATACCACTCTTAATGACAGAAAGAGAAGAGGGACGAAAGAGCCTCTTGATGACGGTGAAAGAGGAGAGAGGAAAAAGCTGGCTTGAAACTCAACATTCACAAAACTAAGATCATGGCATCTGGTCTGATCACTCCACAGAAAATAGATGGAAAAGTGGAAACAGTGAAAGATTTTATTTTGGGGTTCCAAAATCACTCTGGACATAAAATTAAATATACTTGCTCTTTGGAATAAAAAGCTATGACAACCTAGACAGCATATTAAAATGCAGAGACATCACTTTGCTGACAACAGTTCATATAATCAGAGCTATGGTTTTCCCAGTAGTCATGTATGGATGTGAGAGTTGGACCATAAAGAAGGCTGAGCACTGAAGAATTGACGCTTTTGAATTGTGGTGCTAGAGAGCACTCTTGAGTGTCCCTTGGACAGAAAGAAGATCAAACCAGTCAATCCCAAAGGAAAACAACTCTGAATATTCATTGGAAGGACTGATGCTAGAGCTCCAATCCTTTGGCCACCTGATGCAAAGAGCCAACTTGTTGGAAAAGACACTGATGCTGGGAAAGATTGTGGGCAGGAGAAGAAGCGGGCAATAGATGATGAGATGATTGGATAGCATCATGGACACAATATGCGTGAGTTTGAGCAAACTCTGGGAAATAATGAAGGACAGGGAACCCTGGTGCGCTGCAGTCCATGAGATTGTGAAGAGTCAGATACAACTTAGCTAATGAACAACAACACAGAAAACTCACAAATTGGCTAATTAAGTAAACCTAAAAATTTTATTTTCTGGATTTTCCTTTACACTAATCCATATACATGAAATATATTCTATATAGTTATATGATAACATAAACACATGAAAAAGGTAACAAACAAAAAATAACTAAAATTTTTTTCATGGAATATATTTTACCAAATATTTTCTGTTTGCTTTTTGGTCTACTGTGAAATCACAACATTTATTTATGCATCCTCCATGTACCATAGCAAATGCTTATGATCAGTAAATTCATACATTTACTTTACTGTGAAACTAGATATTAATCAAACAGTTAACCTCAATGTCTTTGGGGATTAAAGTTATTAACTGTTAAAATATAACTAACCATTTGACAAGGAGGTTATATTGTCCCACTAACAGTGAAAATAATTGCTTTTTATCAAGATAATGGACAGGAATGGACAAACTTTGTGAGATGGTGAGGGACAGAGAGGCCTGGCATGGGGTCGCAAAGAGTTGGACATGACTGGGCAACTGAACAACATCATCAAAATATTAACACTACCAATGAAGTCTAATGTCATCAATAACTTTCTATTTCTTAATAAGCTAAAACACACATACGCAAAAACCCTAAAAATGTACTTTTTAAAACTGGAATATGGGTGGCCATATGAGAAACAAATTCTGGCATAAGTTTCTAACATCTTCCTGGATACCACAAAGGTGTTCTTAAAAAAGAAAGTAATTCAATAAAATTCTGAGATTCCCACTGACATATTTTAATTAGAAGTAAGGTTGCTTACAGTCTTGGGTAGAAAAACAACAAAGCTTGAGCTAAAGCTGGTAAAGTTTACCAATTTTTTTGTGCTTCCTGGAGTAGTTGATTTGGCAATACTGCCTGAGATTATATTAGAAATGGTGAAAAATTCAGTATCTGACACAGGAAAAAATAGATATAACACAATAAACTCATATAACAAACATATATCAAATGCACTTAAGAGAAAAAATAAAAATATGTGAAGGGCAAAGACCATAAAAGTAATTCCCAAAGCAGAAGACCCACTACATTAAACAAAAATCAGAGTGTTAGAAAGATTTAAAATTTCATTGAAGTGAAAGAAAAAGTGTGTCTTTTTTTTCATATATTCACTTTATTATTTTATTTTATTTTTTAACTTTACAATATTATATTGGTTTTGCCATATATCAACATGAATCCACCACAGGTATACATGTGTTCCCCATCCTGAACCCTCCTCCCTCCTCCCTCCCCATACTATCCCTCTGGGTCGTCCCAGTGCACCAGCCACAAGCATCCAGTATCCTGAATCGAACCTGGACTGGCGTCTCGTTTCATATATGATTTATACATATTTCAATGCCATTCTCCCAAATCATCCCACCCTCTCCCTCTCCCACAGAGTCCAAAACACTGTTCTATACATCAGTGTCTCTTTTGCTGTCTCGTATACAGGGTTATTGTTACCATCTTTCTAAATTTCATATATATGCGTTAGTATACTGTACTGGTGTTTTTCTTTCTGGCTTACTTCACTCTGTATAATAGGCTCCAGATTCATCCACCTCATTAGAACTGATTCAAATGTATTCCTTTTAATGGCTGAGTAATACTCCATTGTGTATATGTACCACAGCTTTCTTATCCATTCATCTGCTGAAGGACATCTAGGTTGCTTCCATGTCCTGGCTATTATAAACAGTGCTGCGATGAACATTGGGGTACGTGTGTCTCTTTCCTTTCTGGTTTCCTCAGTGTGTATGCCCAGCAGTGGGATTGCTGGATCATAAGGCAGTTCTATTTCCAGTTTTTAAGGAATCTTTATTGTAGAGTCAAACCTTAAAATGGAAAACAGCATGAAAGATATAAAGACATAGATGGGGGCTGACTTAAATCTTGTTCAATTTGGTGTCTCCTTCCAAGAAAAATAATACAAGATTTTAAATACAAAATTAAGTATGAGAGTATAAGAAAGTGTAAGAAAAAAAACACAACAAATTACAAATTCAATTTTATTGACTAGTAACACAAAGTATATTTCCATTAATTAACTTCATCATTAGAAACTGTTTTACACTTACTGATAGTATTTTCTTTGCCTTTGATAAGGAACTGTATCAAAGAGTTTTTGCTTTGTTTTCTTTGTTTTTTGCTTAGTTTTCTCAAAGAGACATAATGGTAATTATTTCCTTTAGTATAGGTTACTATTTAATATTTATACTTTAGATAATTTATTTCACCTTTTCACATGCTATTAATAATATCATGTATATTTTTAGAATTTGTTGGTAATTTCAGGAAAGCTTCTATTCAAGTTTGTAGCTCCTGCCCTCAGCATTTGAGTCTTCCATGGTGTAGCTTCTAGCTCCACACTTTTCAAGCTGCTCTTTTCTCACTCTGTAATTTGGTTGCTGGATGCCATGGCACATACTCAAATGTACCATGCTCATTGCATCTATATTTTAATGATTGATGGCTAATGAGTAGTACAAGAAGAAGTAGGGTTATTCTTGAAAGTGATTTTGACACCAGGATAGATGAAAATAATTTAGCTACATATAACAATGACTGTAAATCACACACACACACACAAATCACTAAAACTAAAACAATCTAAATTTTTACTTAGTCCAATTCCTCTAACACCTAAAGCCACACCAATCTCTCTTTATATGTCACAGTTAAAGTCAGTGGAATAAGACACAGGTCTTAACTCACTGAAGATAAAATGTCATATTTTTATATTTTTAGATCTAGGTGATACATCATTAATCAGTTAAACTGAAACTTATTTTCCATTAGTTTCATGTTGTATGTGCTTTGGATGAAGTCACATTTGAATAAGGAAAAGATTTTTTATTCATCCAGCTTGTCAAACAACTTATGGGGTTGGCCTCTGATATAAGCATTATTCAAAGGTTGAACACAATTAAATCATTTTGGCAAGTTCTGGAGGATGAAAATATGACCTATATATATTGCAACAAGCCTGAAGAAGGTTATTAAAATGAGGAGATGCTTCCAAACCTAAATATACGCATGGAATGTTCTTGTGTAATGTACATAGTGGTAAAATTAAACCTATAAGTAATTTCTTAGCAGAAGGGAATGAAAGGAGCATTGGGTAAATAAAAAAAAAATAACAGAACTGTCAGAGATTATGGCTGCAAATGAAATTAAATACTATACATTATGATAAACAGAAGGTAGAGAAAAATATCAAAGAATAATGATTTGATCTTTCATTTTGGTAGCCATGTGATATGATCTTTAAAACTTTAAAACACATTTAAAAAAATAACTTCCAAATAAACTTGACTCCAACAATCTTAAAGAAATGATTGAAAAGCTGTTTGATCCCCATCACCACTCAGGTCAAGTGCAATGTGGCATATCCAAATACAATGCAAGAAAGCCACTGAAATTATGAGGTAGATTTGCATAGAATGGCAAAAATATATCCAGCATCATTAAATAACAATAATAAAAATGTAAGTTTAAGGTGTGTGCTACAAAATTATACACATGCATATATATTTGAATCTGTATATATACACACATATACACATATATATAATATTTTAAATAAGTCAAATGCCTTATTTACATATGCATTTAAATATTGATTTGAAAAAGGAGAGAAGACTTCAGAATGATATGCCAACTGTTAATAGAAATTATTTCTGATGATGATTGAGTAAGTGATAGAGAAGTTGAACAAAACTAAATTGGGAAAATGGAATATTTTTACTGCTAATCTAAATAATTATATATTACTTCAATTAGAGAAAATGAGCACCTTTTATTTTAAGATTTATCACTGGTAATGGTGAATAAGATTTGGCACTAATCCTCAAAGAACTCACACTAATAAAGTAGACAGATATGTCAACACAGTTTTATTAAAATCTTTCATTCTGAAAGTATTTTTCAATACTTAAGACCATGGGTTCCATGTGCTTTGTTGCAGATATAGTGATGAAGATACCAGACAAAATAATCTTTCATATCATAGTCAACACAACAGAGTAAGGTGCAAAGGTTGCTGAAGCTCAGAGAATGTTCTTACTAGGGGAACAGTCACTAGAACGGAGAAGACAATGGCACCCCACTCCAGTACTCTTGCCTGGAAAATCCCATGGATGGAGGAGCCTGGAAGGCTGCAATCCATGGGGTCGCTGAGGGTCAGACACGACTGAGCGACTTCACTTTTACTTTTCACTTGCATGCATTGGAGAAGGAAATGGCAACCCACTCCAGTGTTCTTGCCTGGAGAATCCCAGGGACGAGGGAGCCTGGTGGGCTGCCGTCTATGGGGTCGCACAGAGTTGGACACAACTGAAGTGACTTAGCAGTAGCAGTCACTAGAAAATGTTTCCAGAAAAATGTAAGGTAAGAAGTATCTAAAAGAGTGTTTGTTATCTACATAAAGGGGAAAGACTTTTCTGAAAAAGGGGCAAGACATTAAAACATATGGAGGTATATTTGGGGAATATCAAATAGTTTTTGGGGGGTGCTCCATTCTTTTTTTTATTAATTTATTTTTTTTATTGAAGGATAATTGCTTTACAGAATTTTGCTGTTTTCTATCAAACCTCAACATGAATCAGCCATAGGTATACATATATCCCCTTCCTTTTAAAACTCTCTTCCATCTTCCTCCCCATACCACCCCTCCAGATTGACACAGAGCCCCTGTTTAAGTTTCCTGAGCCATAGAGCAAATTCCCATTGCCTATCTATTTTACATATGGTACTGTACATTTCCATGTTACTCTTCCCATACATCTCATTCTCTCCTCTCCTCTCCCCATGTCCATAAGCCTATTCTTTATGTCTGTTTCTTCATATTTACCCTGTAAATACATTCTACAGTACCATTTTTCTAGATTTCATATAGATGTATTAGAATACGTATTTAACTTTCTCTTTCTGACTCACTTCACTCTCTATAATAGGTTCTAGGTTCATCCACCTCATTAAAACTGACTCAAATGTGTTCATTTTTATGGCTGAGTAATATACCATTGTGTATATATTCCACAACTTTTTTATCCATTCATCTATCAAAGGACATCTAGGTGGCTTCCATATTCTAGCTATTGTAAATAGTGCTGCAATGAACAATTGGATACATGTGTGTCTTTCAATTTTGATTTCCTCAGGGTTTGTGTCTAGGAGTGGGATTGCTGGGTCATATGGTGGTTTTATTTCTAGTTTTTCTCCATACCATCTTCCATAGTGGCTGTATCAATTTACACCCCCACCAATAGTGAAAGTGTGTTCCTTTTGTCCATACCCTTTCCAGAATTTACTATTTGTAGACGTTTTCATGAGGGCCATTCTGACCAGTGTGAGGTGATATCTCACTGAAGTTTTGATTTGCATTTCCCCAATAATGGGTGATGTTGAGCATCTTTTGATGTGTTTGTTAGCCATCTGTATGTCTTCTTTGGTGAAGTGTCTGTTTAGATCTTTTTTTTCCCCCACTGTTTGATTGGGTTGCTTGTTTTTCTGGTATTGAATTGCCTGAGTTGCTTGTATATTTTGGAAATTAATCCTTTATCAGTTGTTTCCTTTGCTATTATTTTCTCCCATTCTGAGAGTTGTTATTTCATCCTGCTTATAGTTTCCTTTGCTGTGTAAAAGCTTTTAAGTTTAATCAGGTCCCACTTGTTTACTTTTGTTTTTATTTCCATTACTCTACGAGGTGGGTCATAGAGGATCTTGCTTTGATTTATGTCGTTGAATGTTCTGCCTATGTTTTCCTCCAAGAGTTTTATAGTTTCTGACCTTACATTTAGGTCTTTAATTCATTTTGAGTTTATCTTTGTGTACAAGGTTAGGAAGTATTCTAATTTCATTCTTTTACATGTAGCTGTCCAGTTTTCCCAGCACCATTTATTGAAGAGGCTGCCTTTGCCCCATTGTATATTCTTGCCTCCTTTGTCAATTATAAGGTACCCATAGGTGCACGGGTTTATTTCTGGGTTTTCCACCTTGTTCCACTGGTCCATATTTCTGTTTGTGCCAGTACCATACTGTCTTTTTTTTTGAAAACAGCTTTATTTATTTTTTTTTAATTTTATTTTTAAACTTTACATAATTGTATTATTTTTGCCAAATATCAAAATGAATCCGCCACAGGTATACATGTGTTCCCCATCCTGAACCCTTCTCCCTCCTCCCTCCCCATACCATCCCTCTGGGTCGTCCCAGTGCACTAGCCCCAAGCATCCAGTATCGTGCATCGAACCTGGACTGGCAACTCATTTCTTACATGATATTTTACATGTTTCAATGTCATTCTCCCAAATCTTCCCACCCTCTCCCTCTCCCACAGAGTCCGTAAGACTGTTCTATACATCAGTGTCTCTTTTGCTGTCTCGTACACCGGGTTATTGTTACCATCTTTCTAAATTCCATATATATGCGTTAGTATACTGTATTGATGTTTTTCCTTCTGGCTTACTTCACTCTGTATAATAGGCTCCAGTTTCATCCACCTCATTAGAACTGATTCAAATGTATTCTTTTTAATGGCTGAGTAATACTCCATTGTGTATATGTACCACAGCTTGCTTATCCATTCATCTGCTGATGGACAGCTAGGTTGCTTCCATGTCCTGGCTATTATAAACAGTGCTGTGATGAACATTGGGGTACACGTGTCTCTTTCCCTTCTGGTTTCCTCAGTGTGTATGCCCAGCAGTGGGATTGCTGGATCATAAGGCAGTTCTATTTCCAGTTTTTTAAGGAATCCCCACACTGTTCTCCATAGTGGCTGTACTAGTTTGCATTCCCACCAACAGTGTAAGAGGGTTCCCTTTTCTCCACACCCTCTCCAGCATTTATTATTTGTAGACTTTTGGATTGCAGCCATTCTGACTGGTTTGAAATGGTACCTCATAGTGGTTTTGATTTGCATTTCTCTGATAATGAGTGATGTTGAGCATCTTTTCATGTGTTTGTTAGCCATCTGTATGTCTTCTTTGGAAACAAATGGGACCTAATTAACCTTAAAAGCTTCTGCACATCAAAGGAAACTATTAGCAAGGTGAAAAGACAGCCTTCAGAATGGGAGAAAATAATAGCAAATGAAGCAACCGACAAACAACTAATCTCAAAAATATACAAGCAACTCCTACAGCTCAACTCCAGAAAAATAAACGACCCAATCAAAAAATGGGCCAAAGGACTAAATAGACATTTCTCCAAAGAAGACATACAGATGGCTAACAAACACATACTGTCTTAATGACTGTAGCTTTGTAGTATAACCTAAAGTCAGGAAGCTTGATTCCTCCAGCTCCATTCTTCTTCCTCAACAATACTTTGGCTATTTGGGTTCTTTTGTGTTCCCATATGAATTGTGAAATTTTTTGTTCTAGTTCTGTGAAAAATGCCATTGGTAATTTGATAGGGATTGCATTAAATCCATAGATTGCATTTGGTAGTATAATCATTTTCTCAATATTGATTCTTCCACCAAGGAACATGGAATATCTCTCCATCTGTTTATGTCATCTTTCTTTCATTAGTATTTTATAATCGTCTGTGTATAGTTCTTTTGTCTCTTTAGGTAAGTTTATTCCTAGATATTTAATTCCTTTTGTGGCAGTGGTGAATGGGATTGATTCCTTAATTTCTCTTTATGAATTTTCATTGTTAGTATATAGGAATGCAAGTGATTTCTGTGTATTGACTTTGTATCCTGCAGCTTTGCTAAATTCACTATTAGCTCTAGTAATTTTCTGATACTACCTTTAGGGTTTTCTATGTACAGTATCATATTTTCTGCAAACAGTGAGAACTTTACTTCTTCTTTTCCAATCTAGATTCCTTTTATTCCTTTTTCTTCTCTGATTG
This sequence comes from Bos javanicus, assembly GCF_032452875.1. Classification (NCBI taxonomy): domain Eukaryota; kingdom Metazoa; phylum Chordata; class Mammalia; order Artiodactyla; family Bovidae; genus Bos; species Bos javanicus. The sequence goes on along the minus strand of NC_083875.1, from coordinate 13,713,186 downwards.
TTGTAGCTAAGACTTCCAGAACTATGTTGAATAATATCAGCAAGAGTGAACACCCTTGTCTTGTTCCTGATCTTAGATAGAATCCTTTCAGTTCTTTACCATTGAGGAAAATGTTTGCTGTAGGCTTTTAATATATGGCCTTTACTATGTTGAGGTAGATTCCTTGTATGTCCAATTTTTGAAGAGTTTTAATCATAAATAGGTGCTGAATTTGTCAAAGGCTTTTCCTGCATTTATTGAGATGATCATATGTTTTTTTATCTTTCAATTTGTGAATATGGTGAATCACATTGATTGATTTCTGTATATTGAAGAATACTTGCGTGCCTGGAATAAACCGAATTTGATCATGGTGTATGAACTTTTGATGTGTTGCTGAATTCTGTTTGCTAAAATTTTGTTGATTTTTGCATCTATGTTCATCAGTGATATTGGCCTGTAGTTTTATTTTTGTGTGTTGTCTTTGGTCTATGGCCTCATAGAATTAGTTTGGAAGTGTTCCTTCCTCTGCAATTTTTTGAAAGAGTTTTAGAAGGATAGTCATTAGCTCTTCTCTAAACCTAGATAGCGTATTCAAAAGCAGAGACATTACTTTGCCAACAAAGGTCCGTCTATGAGAGTTGGACTGTGAGGAAAGCTGAGCACCGAAGAATTGATGCTTTGGAACTGTGGTGTTGGAGAAGACTCTGGAGAGTCCCTTGGACTGCAAGGAGATCCAACCAGTCCATTCTAAAGGAGATCAGCCCTGGGTGTTCTTCGGAAGGACTGATGCTAAGGCTGAAACTCCAGTACTTTGGCCACCTCATGCGAAGAGTTGACTCATTGGAAAAGACTCTGATGCTGGGAGGAATTGGGGGCAGGATGAAAAGGGGACGACAGAAGTTGAGATGGCTGGATGGCATCACCGACTCAAAGGACATGAGTTTGGGTAAACTCCAGGAGCTGGTGATGGACAGGGAGGCCTGGCGTGCTGCAATTCATGGGGTGGCAGAGTCAGACACGACTGAGCGACTGAACTAAACTGAACTTAAATGTTTGATAGAATACTCCTGTGAAACCATCAGGTCCTCGACTTGTTTTTCGGGAAATTTTTGATCATAGCTTTAATCTCAGTGCTTGTATTTGGGTTATTCGTAATTTCCATTTTTTCTTGGTTCAGTCTTGGAAGATTGAAATTTTCTAAGATTTTTCCATTTCTTCCAGGTTATCTATTTTTATGTCATATAGTTGTTCATAATAGTCTCATACAATCTTTTGTATTTCTGCATTGTCTGTTGTAACCTCTCCTTTTTCATTTCTAATTTTGTTGATTTGATTCTTCTCTCTTTTTTTCTTGATGAATCTGACTAAGGTTTTGTCAATTGTATTTATCTTCTCAAAGAGCCAGCTTTTAGTTTTGTTTATCTTTACTATTGTTTCTTTCATTTCTTTTTCATTTATTTCTGCTTGGAACTTTATGATCTCTTTCTTTCAATTAATTTTGTTTTTTTTCTTCTTCTATTTCCAGTTGCTTTAGGTGTAAAGTTAGGTTGTCTATTCGATGTTTTTCTTGTTCCTTGAGGTAGGATTGTATTGCTATAAACTTCCCTCTTAGAACTGCTTTTGCTGCAGTAGTAGGTTTTCAGTTGTCGTGTTTTCATTGTGATTTGTTTCTAGAAATTTTCTGACTTCCCCTTTGAGTTCTTCAGTATCCTGTTGGTTATTTAGAAATGTGTTGTTTAATCTCCACATGTTTTTGTTTCTTATAGTTTTTCCTTATAATTGATATCTAGTCTCATAGCATTGTGGTCAGAGAAGATGCTTGATACAATTTCAATTTTCTTATATTTACTGAGGTTTGACTTGTGACCCAAGATGTGGTCTATCCTGGAGGATATTCCATGTGCACTTGAAAAGAAAGTGTATTCTTCTGCATTTGGATGGAGTGTCCTGATGATAGCAATAAGCTCCATGTCATCTAATGTATCATTTAAGACTTGTGTTTCCTTATTAATTTTCTGTTTGGATGATCTGTCCATTGGTGTGAGTGGGGTGTTAACGTCTCCTACCATGATTGTGTTACTGTCAGTTTCTCCTTTCATGTGTGTCAGTGTTTGTCTTATGTATTGAGTTGCTTCTATGCTGGGTGCATAGATATTTACAATCATTATGCCTTCCTCTTGGACTGATCCCTTGATCATTATGTAGTGTCCTTCCTTATCTCTTGTAATCTTCTTTAATTTAAGGTCTATTTTGTCTGGTATGAGGATTGCTACTCCAGCTTTCTTTTGCTTCCCATTTGCATGAAATGTATTTTTCCATCCTCTCACTTTCAGTCTATATGTGTCTTGAGGTCAGAAGAGGGTTTCTTGTAGACAGCATATGTATGGGTCTTGTTTTTGTATCCATTCAACCAGTCTATGTCTTTTGGTTGGAGCATTTAATCCATTTACATTTAAAGTAATTATTGATATATATGTTCCTATTGCCATTTTATAATCGTTTGGGGTTGATTTTGTAGATATTTTTTCTTCTGTTTAATTTCTTTTTTTTTTTTTAAGAGATGAATGCATTTATTTATTTATTTATTGTTATTGATCTGAAATTTATTTATTTAAATTTTATTTTATTTTTAAACTTTACAATATTGTATTAGTTTTGCCAAATATAGAAATGAATCTGCCACAGGTATACCTGTATTCCCCATCCTGAACCCTCCTCCCTCCTCCCTCCCCATACCCTCCCTCTGGGTCATCCCAGTGTACCAGCCCCAAGCATCCAGTATCGTGCATCAAACCTGGACTGGCGACTCATTTCATACATGATATTACACATATTTCAATGTCATTCTCCCAAATCTCCTCACCCTCTCCCTCTCCCACAGTGTCCATAAGACTGATGTATACATCAGTGTCTCTTTTGCTGTCTCTTACACAGCGTTATTGTTACCATCTTAACACTTGTTGTCAAGCTGGTTTGGTAGTATTGAATTCTCTTAACTTTTGCTTGTCTGAAAAGCTTTTTACTTATCCATCAATTTTGAATGAGATCCTTGCTGGGTACAGTAGTCCTCTCAACTTATTTGTTGAGAGGAAAGGAGAGAGAGAAAAAAGAAAGAATAGCTATGCAAAGTTAAAAAGAGGTAGATAAATAAGATTAATATATGTTAAAGATTAACTGCAAGAGGAAAAGAACAGTATGAAAAACAAAGGAATAAATGTATAAAAATAAAATGAATAAATGTATAAAAATAATAATAGGTTTAAAAAATTAAAATTAAAAAGAGAAAAAGAGGAAAACTCCATAGAACGCAAAAGCCCAATGTAGAGACAGAGGTTTATGTCAACAATAAAAAATGTGTCTGAGGAAAAAAAAAAAAAACTCAATAGCGAAATTGGATTTCATAGTGCCAATAAAATCGACAACTACAACAGAGGAGAAAAAAGGAAAAAAGAAAAAAATCACAAAGAATCTACAGAACAAGTCAAGTTCAGTTCAGTTCAGTCGCTCAGTCGTGTCCAACTCTTTGCGACACCATGAATCGCAGCACGCCAGGCCTCCCTGTCCATCACCAACTCCCGGAGTTCACTCAGACTCATGTCCATCGAGTCAGTGATGCCATCCAGCCATCTCATCCTCTGTCGTCCCCTTCTCCTCCTGCCCCCAATCCCTCCCAGCATCAGATTCTTTTCCAATGAGTCAACTTTTCGCATGAGGTGGCCAAAGTACTGGAGTTTCAGCTTTAAAATCATTTCTTCCAAAGAAATCCCAGGGCTGATCTCCTTCAGAATGGACTGGTTGGATCTCCTTGCAGTACAAGGGACTCTCTCAAGAGTTTTCTCCAACACCACAGTTCAAAAGCATCAATTCTTCAGCGCTCAGCTTTCTTCACAGACCAACTCTCACATCCATACATGACCACTGGAAAAAACATAGCCTTGACTAGATGGACCTTTGTTGGCAAAGTAATATCTCTGCTTTTCAATATGCTATCTAAGTTGGTCATAACTTTTCTGCCAAGGAGTAAGTGTCTTTTAATTTCATGGCTGCAGTCACCATCTGCAGTGATTTTGGAGCCCAAACAAATAAAGTCTGACACTGTTTCCACTGTTTCCCCATCTGTTTCCCATGAAGTGATGGGACCAGATGCCATGATCTTTGTTTTCTGAATGTTGAGCTTTAGGCCAACTTTTTCACTCTCCATTTCCACTTACATCAAGAGGCTTTTTAGTTCCTCTTCACTTTCTTCCATAAGGGTGATGGCATCTGCATATCTGAGGTTATTGATATTTCTCCCGGCAATCTTGATTCCAGCTTGTGCTTCTTCCAGCCCAGTGTTTCTCATGATATACTCTGCATATAAGTTAAATAAGCAGGGTGATAATATACAGCCTTGACGTACTCCTTTTCCTATTTGGAACCAGTCTGTTGTTCCATGTCCAGTTGTAACTGTTGCTTCCTGACCTGCATATAGGTTTCTCAAGAGGCGGGTCAGATGGTCTGGTATTCCCATCTCTTGAAGAATTTTCCACAGCTTATTGTGATCCACAGTCAAAGGCTTTGGAACAAGTCAAGATATAAGAATAATAAATGTTTTTCTTGAGTCACTGCTGTCAGAGTCCTTTCCCACGCTGGGAATCACAGTCCACCTTAGCTCCCTAGGATGTCCTCCAACACTGTACTACTCTCTGGACCTGCTGTGGGGGCAGCTCAGATTCTAATCTGGTCCTATTCCTGTGTTTTCTTGCCTCCACTGTCCACAGCTATCAGAGCTAGTGTGTTTTCTTTGTGCATGCTCTCAATGGCCTTTTATATATTCCATAGACACAGAGTCTGCTTAGTCGACTGTGTAGATTTAATCTGCAGCTTGTACAGCTGGTGGAAAGGTTTTGGGCCTTCTTTCTTAGCCACACTGCCCCTGGGTTTCAATTGTGGTTTCATTTCTACCTGTACATGTGGGTTGTTCACTGGGGTTTAGCTCCTGAGGCTGCTGTGGAGGGCTTGGATTTGCCCATGTGAGGGCCAGGTGTGGAAGTGCTGCAGCTTCTTGGGTCACAAGGATTCTGGCAGCACCAGTTACTCAAGGGGGTGGCAGCTAAGGTAGTAGGAAATATAGTGCTCTAGAAGAGTATGGCAACCAGTATTGGTCAATACACTCCAGTATTCTTGCCTGGAGAATCCCTTCTCAGACAGATAAGCCTGACAGGCCACAGTCTACAGGGTCACGAAGAGGCCAGGACAAATGTGACCCTGAGCACGGAAACAGAGGACTTTTTTTTTTTTTTTTTTTGCCTGTGGCAGCTCTGCTGCAGTGACAGCTGAGCATGAAGGTGGTGAAGCTGCTTGGCTTGTGGGGACCCTGGCGGCGCCAAGTGTTCAGGGAGAAAAACTTCTTTCCCATCAAGAGTTTTGGCCCTATCATAACCTTTTTTGAACATCTTGTAGCTGGCGATCAGATGTCCTCTTTGGCCAGTCTTTGTCCATAGCTCTGCCCATTCAGACACTTAGAGGGATCCCTTGCCTGGGGTCCTTCTCTGTTGTTCAGCGCATCAGGCACATAGAAGACACCCCTGACTGGGGTCCTACTCTGTAGATCAGTGATTCAGGCACTTAGAGGGGCACCCTGGGTGGGGTCCTACTCTGTAGTTCAGTGCCTCAGGTCCTTTGATGGGCCAGCCTCTCTATTGTTCAGTTGCGGATGCTGGCATGTGGAGAGCGGCAATGGTAATGGCTCCACCTCTATGTGTTACTCAGCAGTATTGCCTTGCTTCCATAGCTGCCTGACTTTCCTCTACAGGCATTTCCCACCACGATCTCCCTCATATCCCCTTGATCCATTTCTCTACAGTCAACAGCAGCCCTCGCATTGGGATTGCTCCACAATCCCTAAACTCCAGCTGCCAGCCACTGCCCCTTCTGGGAGACCCACGTTCCTTTCTGGCATGTGTATGGCTGAGGCAAGGACTGTCTGATTTTCATTCCATTTAGGCTGCCACAGGTCAGCTGTTTCACTCTCAGCCTTAAATGTTTCTCCTCTGACTCAGACAATTACCCCGCTGTGGGGATTGGACCCCTGCTTCAGTTCCCCCACCCGCCGAGGGCAGGCCCAGTCCTACTAACACTCCTGTTTTTCCCCCTAGTTCCTTCATCCTACTGACTTTTGTGTGGTTGTATACATTCTTTTCCACTGGTCAGGCCCTCCTCCCCACTGTTAGCTGGTGTTCTGCATGCACTTCTGTGTCTGAAGGTATATTCCTGATGTATCCATGGAGAAGATGTACTCCACATCCACCTACTCCTTCACCATCTTGTTCTCCCATGATCTTTTTGAGTTATGGGAATTGAGGAACTAAAGAACTAAAAAGAAGTCAACTGTATAAGAATTTAAGCCAGGGCAGATTTTTGTTCTTATATTTTCCTCACAAGAAGAACAAAGAATAGTGTTTTTAAAAGACTGTTACAAAGATGAATAGGAGAATGAAACAGAAGAGAAATAAAAGACAGAGAATTCTAATTTAGAGAAAGAAGTCAGTACAAAATACAATGGACAGCGACATTTGTGATGGGATCATAAACTAAGGCAATAACAGTGGGAATAAAAGGAAGGGAGAGATTCAACAGACATTAGAAAGTATATCAGTAGGACTAAGCCATACAAGTATGGGGGAATATATGTGATTTATTTTTTTGTAAAAATAATTATTTAGTAAACATGATGACACATTTCTAGATTATAATGGGTTTGTTTTCTTATTTCTTACAAAAAGCCAGTTTACAAACTCATTAAAAAAATTCCTGAGGATTTAAATAGCTCAGTTGGTTAAGAATCTCCCTGCAGTGCAGGAGACCCCAGTTCCATTCCTGGGTAGGGAAGATCAGCTGGAGAAGGGATAGGCTACCCACTCCAGTATTCTGGGGTTCCCTTCTGGCTCAGCTTGTAAAGAATCTGCCTGCAATGCTGGAGACCTGGGTTTGATCCCTTGTTTGGGAAGATCCCGAGAAGGGAAAGGCTACCCACTCCAGTATTCTGCCCTGGGTCGCAAAGGGTCTGACTGGACTGAATGACTTTCACTTTCTTTCAATTACCTACTAAATGGATGGAAAATCAACAACTCCTTTAGGTTGGGCACAAATTTACTACTGTCTGTGTTGCCCATTTACTGGATTATACAGGAAAAAAAACAAGTATATATCAATTTGATAATCCAAAGTTTTGGCTTAAAACACACACACACACCTTGCTCAGAGAGACATAATAAAACCCATAAAATAAGGTAAATATAATCATCTTGAAATTGAAGTTTCTTCCTTCAGAGATAGTCTATTTCAAAATTTTTTAATCAACTGCAAAATTCATGTGGGAGATCACAGTTAATTCAGTAGAAAGTATCCAATTATTATGTATTTATAAGAAATGTATGTTCATAATAATCCATATCCATAGTTTAAAGATTCAAAAGCACTGCTAAATTTTAAGATAAATGGTGATAGTTTTATTAATTCAATTTATCCTAGTGTAATTATAGAGACTTGCATTTGTTCTAAAGTATAACCTTCAAGATTTAAGTAGGAAATAATATTATAGTTTATACTGATATTCATTTAGAGTTATTTTTTGTAATAAGAAAGGATTTGTGACATATGAGTCAATATGTTAAGAGTTCAATTGTTCATTGGAGAATTCCTTTCTTGGGAAATAGATTAGTAAATGAACTGAACTGCAAGTTTTAATTGAAACAAATTATTTATTTATATATCCATTAAAGGGATACATGAGTAACTGCACAAAGCCAATTTAATCTTTAACACAATCTAAGTCTTTAATATACAATTCATTCCCAAATTTAATTTGTGCACATATATAATTTCCGCATGTTTTTGTGCTTTTGTTTCAAATCAGCAATTCTTTCCTTGATGGCCAGTGTTAAACAGCAGAAGTAATACTTTGGAGCAAAGCTATTAGTGAGTCATATCTAGACAGGAATTATTTCCCTCTAATTATATCTGTTCTCATGATGAGCTTCCTTTCAATATTACTCATCTAACATTTTTACAATTAAAAGCTAATTGTAAAAATTTTTGGTGAAAGAGAAAGAAAACTACATCCATTACTATTCTGTCATATGACATTAAATAAATTAAATTGTCTTTATTTAAGTGAATCCAGGGAATAGAAATCTGACATAGTCTCAACTAACTAAACCAGGATATCTGAGTTTAGCACCTACAGGTGATAATTATTTTTATAATAAGGTATTTTCCACTTCTGGAAAGAGTTCAAGAGAATTTCAAATATCAATCAAAATGTGGTAAACTATAAATAGGATTTAATTTGCAATATTTTATTTAGAACATGACTTTACAACTTTTGAAGTAAATGTAGTAAAATGGTAAGTAAAGATAGGATAAAAAAATCACTAGGAATCTTTAAGGAACAAATATTAATTTAAAAAAGAAAGGTAACTATATAAATAGTTTTTCTAATTTTAGTACTTAGTCATTTACTGCAATGTCAACAGTTATCAGTAATTCAATTGCAAAATTTAAAAAGGCACTTATTTTAAAGGATTCTAACTAGGAAGGGAAATGAACCCAAACTGTCTAAGCTATTTAAATTATTTTTATCATACAATCTCCCTAAAGGAGGTTAATTTAATTTGAACAGAGCAGAGCAGATTATTGACTGAGACATGGATCCCTAGGTATTTAACAGATAAATGAAGCAGATTAAAATGAAATCTATCCAATGTGATAACACTGAACGTGGATATTTGTGTTTAGGCTTTTTTTTTTTTTTTTTGTCTTAGGACAACAGATTATTTAGAGTAAAGTAGTATTTAAGCAGTAACTTTCATTGGATATATTAAGGATATATCAATTGATGGCATTAAAAAAAAATCAACTGTTAGATAGTGGTCATTGCTATCTAACCTGAGTGTAACTCTTTTCCATATGACATAAAAGTTCAGACTTCTTTCTCCATGTGATCGAAGTGATATTTTTTCAGATTTTATTACTAGGTAAGGAAGACTCTGATTGTCAATAATTTGGACTCTGGATTCTAAGGCCCTGAATTCAGGAAATATAAATCTGACATTGCATACTGCCTGTAAGCATCAGCTATTTCAATTCTAAAATGGTGGTGTAATGTTTAATTTTAATGAGAGTTACCAACTTAAAGTGGGGTAAAGATTTAATAATACTTCTAAAACAGCATAGTTCTAGACATCAAGTAAACACTTAAGTAAAACATAATAATAATAAAATATAGTAAATAATGGAAATATAGCTCTTGGTTTTATTGATGGCTTAATTCTTTATGTAGCTCCTCATTAAGTGAAAAATATGTCAAAATTTTAATTTAACTGTATAATTGATTAAAGTACCTTGTTTTTATTAAAAATGAATAAAGATCAATGAGTAATCTGTAAGGGTAAAAAGACATAAATTAGTAACTCATGTTACTGTAGCATGATCATATTTCAACAGTTTTGTAAATTCTCACTATGACTTGAACCTTCATTAATCATGGGAGTCATTCATTCATTTATTCATGCAACAACCAGTCTATTGTCTCTTCCACTGAAGACCTCATAGTTTGATTCTGACACTAGTTTGATTTTAACACTAGCAGACCCTGCATTATTGTGTTTTGTTTTCGAATTCAAGGTGTCTAGCAAACTTCTGGCCTCCAAATGCACAGGGTAGAAAGTTATGGAGTTCTCAAGAAATGAAAGGGTTATGTTTTAATTAGCATGACATTGTTCCTGGAAAGTTTGGGATCACTGATGGAAAGAATGGGGAGACTAAACCTGATAACTTCTATACTGTATATAAAATTGTAAGGCTAGAACTGGCTAAAAAAAGGTAACTATGAGATTTAGATATAAAAAATGCCAAGTAATCTTTGTAATCTGGAGAGTCATATTAATGTTAGAAAGATGGGCAGACATTTGTTTGCCCATTTCATTTTATTTATGACTCTTACCCTAATTGTCAATTTTTGCAGTGCTGGAATTTTACACATCAATGCTCAACTGCATGACTGAACATATAGAGAAAACAAATGTGCTGCTAAATTAGGAAAATATGTCAGGATAAACAGAGAAGAGAGATGGGGGATTTTGGAAAAGAGCACTTATAATGATGAAGTACTGACTATATACTAGAAAAACAGGAAAAGGATCGAAATGGGAAATTCACTTATGGATAGAAAATTACTTATGGATCTGCAAGGTCAATGACAAATAAGTGATTCGAAGGGTGAAATGTAGTAAATAATGCTGGAATTTATAAATTTAGAAGTAATGGATTTTCTACTCATCTAGGAAAAAAGAGAAATAATATACACATCAATTCATGCTAAAAATCAACAGTTAAAAGAGGGAACGTAATGTGCTGAGGAGATCAATGATTTAAGTTATAGATTTTAGTGTTTATTGGTATTTCATCCAAACTTAGCAGTCATATAATGATTCCCCCAGCCATTTCTTATTAAAATTTTTTTTTAACCAAGTCTCTAATTTTAGTACTGTCCCTACTTAATAATGTATGATAGTTAGGCACATGGATTTGGGAATATCACCAATTTTGTTGTCCAATTATATCAAAATTCAGTAGACGGAAGCCAATGAAACACCTAGCTACTCTCATGAAAATAATCTATTGAAATAGTTATATGATTTAAAAAAGGATATTTAATAGATTTAGAATATCAACACATATCCTTAAAAGTCAGAGTAATTACTACTCATGCTTGAAGCAATTTTAAATATTATCTTTTTATTAAGTACAAGAGATGATAAAGAAGGATGAATCTGTAGCTTATCAGGAAACTTCTGCTTTCAAGGCAAAAAAACATCTAAAACAGGAAGAGAAAATATTAAAATAAAGAAAGAATAAATATTTATGTAAGCAATACTGAAGAAATACAGATAGTACTTATACTGAAAGTAAGTGAAAGAGTTTATAATTTCTACTAAACTGAACATAGGAAAAGTAATTACTTGATGGTCAGTTTTAATAACACATTTTAAAAAGAACCTTGGCCTGTCATGGCAAAAGGACAGCCTGAATTACAGCAGTATTTCACTGCTGCAGTATAAATTTGTTTTCTTCGGAAGTGAAATTTTTCAGCAGAGAGTTGAAGAAAGAGAAAAAAGAAAGTCTCCTGAGATAAGAAAATAAATGGAGTAGATTTGAAACCTTAGTGAAAGCTTTTGCTTTAATGTTAATCTGTGCTACAATGATAAGGATATTGGCAAGGACACAAACTTTGCTTTTTATATTTAAGAGTTATACCATGTTGTGTGTTTATTTGAAAAAGGCCAAATGGGCACTTCCATCCATTCCTTCTCTGAGACTGCTAAGGTAAAAGGAAGTATTTTGACTAGATAAGATGGAAGAAGGTGAGAAAATTTCTGGACCTCACTTTCATTCCAGGGCCTATCCTTTTATTCCATACTGTCAAATGAAAGAAGCTTTCCCCAGGATAAAAAGGTAATTAATTTGAAAGAAAGGCCCTTTCTTTCAATGTTTAGAAAATTTCTTAAATGTTAAGAATTAATTCAGTATCAGTGAGATATTACCTGTTGCTTTTTTGTGTTAAGAAATCATTGGAACAGCTTTCTTCACTTCTAGAGAAGCAGGCAACAAATGGAAAAACAAAAACCACCATGTGCTCATGCTAATCCTCCCGTAAATTCACCCACATTGATTACAAAGATATCACCATCCCAGTCAAAGTCAGTAGATCGGCCTGTATATGTGGATGGTGGGAAAAAACTGAATGTTTTCTCTTTAAGAAAGAGTTAAAACCTAAGCCAAGAGAATGCACTGGTCATAGCAAACATCCTCTTCCAACAACACTAGAGATGACTCTACACATGGAAATCACCAGATGGTCAATACTGAAATCAGATTGATTATATGTTTTGCAACTGGAGATGGAGAAGCTCTATACAGTTAGCAAAAATAAGACCTGGAGCTGACTGTGGCTCAGATCATGAGCTCATTACTGAAAAATTCAGAATTAAATTGAAGAAAGTAGGGAAAACCACTAGGCCATTTGGGTATGACCTAAATCAAATCCCTTATGGTTACACAGTAGAGGTGACAAATGCATTCAAGGGATTAGATTTGATAGAGTGCCTGAAGAACTATGGACAGAGGTTCATAACATTGTACAGGAGGTGGTGACCAAAACCATCCCCAAGAAAAAGAAAAGCAAGAAGGAAAAGTGGTTGTCTGAGCAGGCCTTACAAATAGCTGAGAAAAGAAGAGAAATGAAAGGCAAAGGATAAAGGGAAAGATATACCCATCTGAATGCAGAGATCCCAAGAATAGCAAGGAGACATAGAACGTCTTCTTAAGTGAACAATACAAAGAAACAGAGGAAAACAATACAATGGGAAAGACTGAGGATTCCTTTAATAAAATTGGAGATACCAAGGGAATATTTCATGCAAAGATGGGCACAATAAAGGACAGAAAAAGCAAAGATGTAACAGAAGCAGAAAAGATTAAAAAGAGGTGTCAAGAATACACAGAATTACACAAAAAGAACATAATGACCCAGGTAAGCATAATGGTGTAACTCCTCACCTAGAGTCAGATATTCTAGAACATGAAGTCAAGTGGGCCTTAGGAAACTTTACTATGAACAAAGCTAGTGGAGGTGACAGAATTCCAGCTGAGCTATTTCTAATACTAAAAGTTAATGCAGTTAAAGTGATGCACTCAATATGCTAGCAAATTTGGAAAACTCAGCAGTGGGTATAGGACTGGAAAAGGTGAGCTGCCATTCCAATGCCAAAGAATTCTCAAACTACCACACTATTCCACACATTTCACATGCTAGCAAGGTAATGCTCAAAATCCTTCAAGCTAGGCTTCAATTGTATGTGAACCATGAACCTCCAGTTGTACAAGCTGGATTTAGAAAAGGCAGAGGAAGCAGATATCAAATTGTGAATATTTGTTGGATCATAGATAAAGCAAGGTAATTCCAAAAATTATCTACTGCTACTTCATTGACTATAAAAAAAGCCTTTGACTGTGTGTATCATGGCAAAATGTGGAAAATTCCCAAAGAGATGGGAATACCAGAGCACCTTAGATGTCTCCTGAGAAACCTGTATGCAGGAGAAGAAGCAATAGTTAGAACAGAAAATGGAACAATGGACTGGTTGGAAATTGGGAAAGAAGTACATCAAGGCCATATATTGTCACCTTGCATGTGTTCTATGCGGAGCACATCATGCAAAATGCCAGGCTGGATGAACCACATGTTGGAATCAAGATTGTTGGGAGAAATATCAACAACCTCAGATACACAGATGATACTACTCTAATGGCAGAAAGTGAAGAAGAATTAAAGAGCCTCTTGATGAGGGTGAAAGACAAGAGTGTAAAAGCTGGCTTAAAACTCAACATTCATAAAACTAAAATCATAGCATCTAGTCCCATCACTTCATGGCAAATAGATGAGGAAAAAGTAGAAAAAGTGATAGATTTTATTTTCTTGGGCTCCCAAATCTCTTTGGATGGTGACTGTAGCCATGAAATTAAAAGACATTTGCTCCTTGAAAGAAAAGAAAGAAAGAAGAATGAAAAATGAAAGAAATGAATAATCTAGACAGTGTGTTAAAAAGCAGAGGCGTCACTTTGCTGACAAAGGTCCCTATAAGCAAAGCTATGTTTCTTTCCAATAGTCATGCATGTGAGAATTGGACTATAAAAGAGGCTGAGCACTGAAGAAGTGTTGCTTTTGAATTGCAGTGCTGGAGAAGACTCTTCAGAGTCCCTTGGACAACAAGGAGATCAAACCAGTCAATCCTAAAGGAAATTGACCCTGATTGTTCATTGGAAGGACTGATGCTGACACTGAAGCTCCAATATACTTTGGCTATCTGATGGGAAGACCTGACTCATTGGAAAAGTACCTGATCCTGGGATAGATTGAGGGCAAGAGGAGAATGGAGCAGCAGCAGATGAAAACATTACATAGCATCACTGACTCAATGGACACGTTTCTGAGGAAATTCTGGAAGAGAGTGAAGAATGGGGAAGCCTGGGCATGCTTCAGTCCATGGGGTTGCAAAGTGTCATACGTGACTTAGTGACTGAATGATGAACACAAGAGAAAACCTAAGACATGGAAGCAATCTAAGTGTCTGGTGTCTACTCTGTGAAGACACACACACACACACACACACACACACACACACACGAGTGTTACTTAACCATAGAAAAGAATGAAATAATGTCATCTGTAGCAACATGAATGGACTTAGAGGTTAGCATATAAATGAAGTCAGCAAAGACAGACACCATATATTATTTATACACGGAATCTAAGAAAAATGATACAAATGAACTTATTTACAATCAGAAACAGATGCACAGACATAGAAAACAAACTTATGGTTACCAAAGGGAAAAAGTAGAGGAAGAATACATTAGGAGTTTGGGATTAACAGATACACATATATGAAATAAATAAACAACAAGGTCCTGTTGTATAAGATGGGAAATATATTTGATATCTCAAAATAACCTATAATGGAAAAGAATCTGAAAAATAATATATATATATATATGTGTGTGTGTGTGTGTGTATGTGTGTGTATATATATGTGTGTGTGTGTCTGTGTGTGTATAAATGCTGGGAAAGATTAAAGGCAAAAGGAGAAGAGGGCGGAAGAGTTTGAAATGGTTAAGCAGCATCACTGACTCAATGGAAATGAATTTAAGCAAACTTTGGGACATAGCGAAGTTCAGGAAGCCTGGCATGCTGCAGTCCATGGAGTTACAAAGACTCAGACATGACTTAGCGACAGAACAAAAACATGACTGAATCACTTTGTTGTACACCAGAAACTAGCATAAATTAATTATACTTTTTATTTTTTTTATTTTTTATTTTTTTTATTTTTTATGTTTTATTTTTTATTTTTTTTTATTTTTTTTAATTTCAGGTATACACGTGCTCCCCATCCTGAACCCTCCTCCCTCCCCCCTCCCCATACCATCCCCCTGGGCCGTCCCAGCGCACCAGCCCCAAGCATCCAGCATCGTGCACTGAACCTGGACTGGCATCTCGTTTCATACATGACATTTCACATGTTTCAATGCCATTCTCCCAAATCTTCCCACCCTCTCCCTCTCCCACAGAGTCCATAAGATTAACTATACTTCAATTTAAAATAGAAGACCAAGGTAAAACAAACACTTCAGGCTGAGGGCTTTATTCCCACAATAATGTCCCAAAGATAGAATGTAGTGGTCTACAGTTATGATCAACTTTCCATCCCTGCCTACATGTAACGTGCTAATTTACATCCTCTTCCAAAAGAACAATTTGAGAGATGAGCCCCTTCTTGAGTTGCGTTTAAGTTCCATCACTCATGCACACCTTTACAGGAATTGCTTCCTGACAAGTTATAGGTGTGTATGCCTATGAAAGATTCTGGTGGGAGAAGGAGTGGTAGTTTCTGCAGAATCTGGTTTTCTTGGTACATGTGATGACAGCAATATAAACAGAACCTACTCAGCACTGTTTCTAAAGACTCTATCAAATCCACCATTGTTGATTTTACAGTTTTCAATTTTTATCACTAGGTAAAGTTCAGCATATGTTACATCATGTGCATTTACCTAGATCATTCTTTCTTAAACCATACATTTTTATAAAGCTTGAGATTTCTAGGAGGTAATATGATTTGTTTCATAAGAACAGGAAGCATCAATCTGGCTTTGCTAAGGAAATAGCTTTTGTTATCATATTTACGTATTTGCCAAGCTTTCCACTTGATTCAGCTTTTCTCTATTTATGTGACTTTTTTTTTTTACAGGAATAATATTTGCTTTGCATGACTTGATATTTTTTATTTGAGCTGTGAGTTTATAACCATGCAATTTAATGCTTTGGACTTTTAAGAAAGAAATTTCAAAATAATGTCTAACCCTTACTCTGCTAGAATTCTAAGCTCAATGATTTTTCATGGAAGCTATTGATGTTGCAATTAAACAGAAGGAGCTTATAGTTTGCATAAACAACTTATTCTCATTTTATTTCAAAACAATACAGCATTACAACTACTTTTTGGAAAATAAATTGAAAATATTGCACATATTTCATAGGTAGGTTGGAAAGGACCCATGAAATATTCCAGTTTGCACCCAGCCAGCTTTCACTATAACTCAGTATGCTGCTGCTGCTGCCGCTAAGTCGCTTCAGTCGTGTCCGACTCTGTGCGACCCCAGAAATGGCAGCCCACCAGGCTCCCGCATCCCTGGGATTCTCCAGGCAAGAACACTGGAGTGGGTTGCCATTTCCTTCTCCAATGCTTGAAAATGAAAAGTGAAAGTGAAGTCGCTCAGTCGTGTCTGACTCCTAGCGACCCCATGGACTGCAGCCTACCAGGCTCCTCCTTCCATGGGATTCTCCAGGCAAGAGTACTGGAGTGGGGTGCCATTGCCTTCTCTGATAATTCAGTATGACGGAACTACTATTGGGATTGAAAATAATTAAATAAGAGCAATATACATGGAAGAAGTCTACATTAAGAAGAGAAGAATAGACTAAGTGGGTGTTTTTAGTAGAGGGTAGGACAGAAGACAATTTTAAGGTGGGCTTTATACTCTAGATTGGAAAGAAGAAATACAAGGGCAAGAAAGAAACCTTTCTTCAGAGGCCAGCTTCTCAAGGTTCAAAAGTTACATCAAAATTTTAGATACCTTTTATGCAAGTTTCTCTTAAATTTTCAAGTTATAACTCAATTGGGGATGTTTTTCATTATATGTCCTTTTAATATTTCCAATGAAGAATGTGGGATTATGGATCTAAAAACAAAATTTCACTAATTTCCATTCTATAGCAACTCATCTTTCCTGGTGGCTGGAGTTAGAATGAGTGTGTATTAGTTGCTCAGTTGTGTCTGACTCTTTGTGACCCCATGGAAAGTAGCCCGCCAGGTTCCTCTGTCCATAGAATTCTCCAGGCAAGAATACTGGAGTGGGTAGCCCTTCAGCCTGAGGTATCCAGTCCCTTCTCCAGGGGATCTTCCCAACCCAGGGATTGAATGCTAGCCTCCTGCATTGCAGGCACAATCTCCACCATCTGAGCCACCATGGAAGCCCCGTACACCTACAATGAACTGCGATTAATTTTGAGTCTACTGGTTAAGACAAAAGGAATCCAATTGCTAAGCACATGACTGATGAGCCAAATTGCTTGTTCTTATTTGTGCTTTGCGTGTGGGGTGGGGGAGCATTTTTGGTACTGGTAATTACATTAACGTACAACTAATTATGGAATATTTTAAGTATGCTTCCTAGCTTTTTCAGCTGCCTCCTCACAATAATCATATATCTCATATACAACATGCAATTAAATAACTTGATGAAGGAAGAATTTATTCATATATTATGGATTCTTGTGCTCATTATATTTACTAGACTGGGAGGTTCTTGAAAGCAGATTTAATATTTTACTCATTTCAAATTCCTATCATTGAGTTTAGTTGGTACCTACTAGATCCTTCACAAATATTTAATGTCTGTTGAGAGAATAAATCAGTGAGAAAACAAATGGAGACTTAGGTATTTCAATGGAATATGTGCTACCATGTATTTGAAAATATTTTAATTATGATTTTAATCAGTTTTTTTTCATATTTTTCATATAAATATGCTTCAGTTCAGTTCAATTCAATCGCTCAGTCATGTCTGACTCTTTGTGACCCCATGAATTACAGCACGCCAGGCCACCCTGTCCATCACCAACTCACGGAGTTCACTCAGACTCATGTCCATCGAGTCGGTGATGCCATCCAGACATCTCATCCTCTGTCGTCCCCTTCTCCTCCTGCCCCCAATCCCTCCCAGCATCAGAGTCTTTTCCAATGAGTGAACTCTTCACATGACGTGGCCAAAGAACTGGAGTTTCAGCTTTAGCATCATTCCTTCCAAAGAAATCCCAGGGCTGATCTCCTTTAGAATGGACTGGTTGGATCTCCTTGCCATCCAAGGGACTCTTAAGAGTCTTCTCCAACACCACAGTTCTAATCAAATCAATAATGAGCATTTTCATACTCTCTTGATAGTTTTCTCGTGTCTTTTCTGAGTCAGTGCCCTCCTCACAGAGGTAATCTTGTCCATACTTGTTTTAATATGAATGAATGTGTTCGGGTCTCAGGTTACATGTTAGTGAATCCACAGTGTTTGCATTTCTATTTCTATCTGTTCCACTCAACATGCTTTTGTGACCTATCTGCACTGGCATTGTACCAGAACGTTGCTTGCCTGATTGCTATGTAGTACTGCATTATACTCACACATCACATTGTATTTATTCCCCCACTGAAAAGTACATGGAATTGTGTTTTTTTTTGACTTGGATATGAAAAATAAAACTGCTATAAACATTTTTGCACAAAATGTTTTATGCACTTAAGCACGCTTTTTAGATATATTTTAAGAGTATAAATATAGAGTTAGAATAAATATATGTAAAAACAAATGAGAACTTGAGAAGCAGTTTTTCCAAGTGGTTTCATCATTTGTACTCTAACCAGAAATTTTTAAAAAATATTGTTGCTAAATATTTCATTCAGTAGTTGGAATTTTCAGTATGTTTTATTTTCAAGTAAAAATACTTTTATAGAATGCTACTTGTTCCTATAGCACAAAGCTGAACTCTGTATTTTCTTCGTCCTGACATTCCTCCAGTTCTGTATATTTCAACCCAGACTTATTTCCCAGACTGGTGAGTTAAGGGTCAGAAATAAAAACAATTTGCAATACTTAGTTTTGTCAATATAAATAGTACAAGAAATATTCTACTGTTGATTGAAAATATAAAAAGCTTATCCTGTGTTATGCATTCTAAATCTAAACACAGATGTTATTCTTTTGTCATATCACTTTTAAACACACATAATATAGAAGCTTTATAATATAGTTGTCAAACTTGACTGGAATTAGTTTAATTCACCAACCTCACAATACAAACATTGGATACAAACTTTTAAGACAAGAACTAGATAAACCAAAGCCTTCTGAAAGGGTGGCTATTTTATCAAACACTGAAGATATCCACACTTTGAAAATATCAGTATGTACCTTTCCAAAAAACTCAAAAAAAAAAAAATCCTATATAGTCTGTAATAATATCTGTAGCAGAGAGAATAAACATTCTACTAAAACCCATGCTCACTGTCTCATTGTAAAAAGCTGTCAATGGAAGAAAGCTGTGTATTCAGGGAGTGAAATCACATAATTTTCTACCAGGTGGTATTAAACATTATTTATTTTTTATCTCTGGTGTTGATGCAAAGCTTAAAAGTCAGCCCTAAACTAGTATGTAACAAATAACTAGGAATACATGGATAAATAAAATTCCTTTAACTTCAATTATTAAAGTGGATTACATTAATTAATGTCATGGATACATTTTCCAGTCACTCCAGTCATGTATAACTCTTTGCTTCTATATGGATTATAGACAGCCAGGATCCTCTGTCCTTGGGATCCTCCAGGCAAGAATACTGGAGTGGGTTGCCATGCCCTCCTCCAGGAGTTCTTCCTGATCCAGGGATAGAAACTGAGTCTCCTGTATCTCCTTCATTGCAGGCAAATTCTTTAGCCACTGAGCCACCTGGGAAGCCCAATTAATGCCATACTTACTAATATATACTTGGTCTGTGTTTAGAGGATATCCGCCATTAATACATCACCAGATACATAATAGCTCAAGCATACTAGAATTTTTATGCTTGACCATTTACATAAGAATATGAACATAGCTGATAGAGGCTTGGCTTGCTACTACAAGATGCTAAAGGACATTCATGACTCTGGGGTCCCCATGACCCTTGTGTTTCCTGCATGTCATCAACGGAAGAGGAAAATGGAGTGTGGCCATCTGCTTCATAACATCCTGGACTGGAAATGCCATATGTAACACTACTTTATTATCAAGAACACAATCACATGGTCACATCCTACTCTACAATCAGAGAAGTATATATCTGGGTGCCCAGTAATAAGAAGAAGTAAATATTTTATGATTGGCTTGGAGTCACTGCAAAACTTATGTCTAATTCATCATCAACTTACACTGGTTTATACTCTATTGCGAGTCATGATATAGAAGGATTCCAGTGATTTTATTTTTATAAGTATCAGTTTTAAAACAAATCTGCTTTTATCTCCAGACTTTAACCAAAATAACTCAGTTGGGAGAGCATTAAAGAGGGTTTAGGCAACTGTTTTCCATTTCTTTGTGTTTCCCAGGTGGTGCTGGTTGTAGAAAACCTACTTGCCAATGCAGGAGATATAAGAGACATGGATTCATTCCTTAGGTCAGAGGGATTTCCTGGAGAAAGGCATGGCAACCCACTCCAGTATTCTTGCCTGGTGAATCCCATGGACAGAGGAGTCAGTGGACTACAGTCCAAGGGGTTGCAAAGAGTCAGACACTACTGAAGCAACAGCACGACAGCAGAATAAGACCTATTTAATATAATTGATATAAGAAGTACATCACCCCCTTTTATTGTAGTCAAGCACTAGCAATTAAGAGTTTCTCAAAATCCCCTGTGTGGAAACTGTGTGTATCAGACACTACTATATGAATAATTTTATTGACTAAGATGTGGTCTATTGAACTTCTTGACCATCTGTGGAAACAGTTCAGTTCAGTCGCTGAGTCATGTCCGACTCTGTAACCCCAGGGATTGCAGTACGCCAGGCCTCCCTGTCAATCACCAACTCCTGGAGCCTACTCAAACTCTTATCCATTGCACTGGTGATGCCATTCAACCATCTCATCCTCTGTTGTCCCCTTCTCTTCCTGCCTTCAATCTTCCCCAGCATTGTGGTCTTTTGCAGTGAGTCAATTCTTCACATCAGATGGCCAAAGTATTGGAATTTCAGCTTCAACATCAGTCCTTCCAGTGAATATTCAGGACTGATTTCCTTTAGGATGGACTGGTTGGATATCCTTGCAATACAAGGGACTCTAGAGTCTATTCCAACACCACAGTTCAAAAGCATCTGTTCTTCAGTGCTCAGCTTTCTTTATAGTCCAACTGTCACATCCATACATGACCACTGGAAAAACCATAGCCTTGACTAGACGGACCTTCGTTGGCAAAGTAATGTCTCTGCTTTTTAATGTGCTGTCTAGGTTGGTCATAACTTTCTTTCCAAGGAGTAAGCATCTTTTAATTTCATGGCTGCAGTCACCATCTGCAGTGATTTTGAAGTCCCAAAAAATAAAGTCTGTCACTGTTTCCACTGTTTCCCCATCTATGGGCCATGAAGTGATGGGACCAGATGCCATGATCTTAGTTTTCTGGATGTTGAGTTTTAAGCCAACTTTTTCACTCTCCTCTTTTACTTTCATCAAGAGGCTCTTTTGTTCTTCTTCGCTTTCTGCCATGATGGTGGTGTCACCTGCATATCTGAGGTGATTGATATTTCTCCCAGCAATCTTGATTTCAGCTTGTGCTTCACCCAGCCCAGCGTTTCTCATGATGTACTCTGCATAGAAGTTAAATAAGCAGGGTGACAGTATACCACCTTGACATACTCCTTTCCCGATTTGGAACCAGTCTATTGTTCCATGTCCAGTTCTAACTGTTGCTTCCTGACCTGCATACAGATTTCTCAAGAGGAAGGTCAGGTGGTCTGGTATTCCCATTTCTTTTAGAA
Organism: Bos javanicus; assembly: GCF_032452875.1. Taxonomy (NCBI): domain Eukaryota; kingdom Metazoa; phylum Chordata; class Mammalia; order Artiodactyla; family Bovidae; genus Bos; species Bos javanicus. The sequence continues at coordinate 13,691,487 of NC_083875.1, read as the reverse complement.
TTTTCCACAGTTTATTGTGGTCCACACAGTCAAAGGCTTTGTCATAGTCAATTAAGCAGAAGTAGATATTTTTCTGGAACTCTCTTGCTTTTTCGATGATCCAATGGATGCTGGCAATTTGATCTTGTTCCTCTGCCTTTTCTAAATCCAGCTTGAACATCTGGAAGTTCATGGTTCATGTACTGTTGAAGCCTGGCTTGGATAATTTTGAGCATGACTTTACTAGCATGTGAGAAGAGTGGAAGCAGGCACAGGGACTAATGAATGACATTAATGTGACTTGTTTGGAAATGTCCACTTTTAATTAAATAATAATTGTTTACATACCATAATACATTCTACATCTCAAATGTTCATATGGTGGGCATCAAGTGTTATATCCATGTTGAGTCTAATGATACTATTTTGGGGGTTTATACAGCCACATTTGTTATGGTCAGAAATCCAGTAAATTACTGTGTAAAACCAGGTAGAAAGCCAGAATATCTGGGTCTTATTTCCACCTCAACCACATGAAGACTAACTTTTTGGAATATTGACTTTGAAATATTATTCCAAAAATTTGAAAGAATACTTGAAACTTCATAAGATTTTCTGCTAACCTAAATAATACAAATCATGTTTTATTGAATATTAAGATTTTTTAGCAATTTCCTCTATTTCAGTATAATTCAATTTTATGTTTTAAATGAGATTAAGATAGGCTTTCATTCACCCAAGAAATACTTACTTGCTATCAGATACCTGCCAGTCATGGTTTTAGGCATTAGGAAAACAGGAGTTTTCCAACAACCAAAGTTATAGCACTCAGAATTAAAAATATGAATCTTATAATAAAAGGCGTTATAAATATGACACTGGATAAGTTCTATTATATAATTGTGCTACCAAATTTATCCACTTTAAAAATGAGGGGTACCACTAACCATCCTAGTGGTGGTGGTGGTGGTTTAGTTGCTAAGTCATGTCTGTGACCCCATGGACTGTAGCCTGCCAGGCTCCTCTGTTTGTGGGATTCCTCAGGCAAGAATACTGGAGTGGGTTGCCATTTCCTTCTCCAGATCCATCCTAGTGCTTTTAGGCAAAATAGATAAAGTGAACTAGTGCAACACTGTTAATGAAATGTCCAACATATATGAAGAATAGTAATTGTCTTTACTAGAGAAACATTTATTGAGCACATACCCTGTGCTAAGCAACACATATCTGTCACAATAATTACTTCTCATCATAACCCTTTTATAATGGTATCTTCATTCCTATTTTAAAAATGGTTTAGTCACTAAAGTCACATCCCAGCTCTTATAACCCCATGGGCTGTAGCCCACCAGGCTCCTCTGTTCATGGGATTTCCCAAAGTAATAAAACTGGTGTGGGTTGCCAATTTCTTCTCCAGGGGATCTTCCCAACCCAGGGATTGAATCCATGTCTCATGCATTTCAGGCAGATTCCTTTACTTCTGAGCTACCAGGGAAGCCTCATTTCAGACATATGGAGACTATAATTCTTATGCATTTCAAGATAGCTATCAAATGCAGAACTTAGATTTAAATGTAGTTTTTTCTTTTTTTATGTGCAAACACTATATTCTTCTCATTTTACCATATTGTCTTCTTTCCTCTGTAGAGTGTAGAGAGCATTTAGTTGAGAAATACAGATTTTATTTGACATTAAGACAGCATATTTGAATATGTGATTTTATTACTGTATCTATTAAAATAATATGGAAAGTATCTATCTTGTTAGGTTATTCAGGGTAAAAGTTTTTACTTACAGGCTTTCAAAAAAAATCTCAGGACTTTGAACATATCATTCCATTGCTGTATGTCTACTTTTATTTTTCTGATGATACTTCAGCTGCTGATCTTTTAGAACTCCTTGTAAGTGAAGAGATGTTTTTCTTTAGCTGCTTTCAAAATTTTCACTTCATGGTTGCTTTCAATATTTTGGCTATGATGTATCTAGGATTAGAACTCACAGTGCAACACAGAGATAAATTCCGTGTTTATCCAATTCGTTAATTCCAACTTGATCCTTGGATTAGGCCATAATTCATTCAAACTAGAGTATCTATAAGGCCAAACTTGGAGGTGAGGAAGCAGGGGTGGGGGAGAGCTCAAATATCAGACTCTCTCTGTTCTTAATAAGATTTAGTTAATTTTATTGAACCAATGCTCCTCCATTTTCTGTATGCATTAAGGAAAATTCTTTTAAAAAATAAATGATATTTTCATAATTTCCTCTAGTTAAATGGTTGTATGGTTTTGAAGAAGGCCTATCAAGTTGTTTATTCTTCCATTTCAGAAGTCCTGTCCCCTCTTGACTATATAAGGGAAATTAACACTGAAGCACAATTACTAGAACTTAGCAGAGGCAATATTTGACTTGCATCAGGAATTTTAGGTAGTATATTTAAACCCTGATATAATTTTGTTTGTTATTATGAAGGGAAATGAGTAAATCAATTGAGTTTTCATAACATTTAAACCTAAAGGACAGAAATAATGCCCAATTTGTTTTTGAATTTTAGTAACTAGTATTTAATAAATGTTTGACATTTTAAACACATATGTTACATTACTGTATGAATGTGGTGACTGTATAATAATTTTCCAATGTTTATTTCAATAGACTAAAATTTCATGAGAATAATAAATATGTATGTTTCACACACTTGTTAGAGTCTAAGGTCATAACTCAGTTCGTAGCATATATAGTCATCCTTCATTACCCCAGTGGGATTGGTTCCAGGATCTATGAGAACACAATCCATGGATACTCAAGTCCTTTGCAGTCAGTGGTGTAGTACAATCATCCATTAATGAGTCCCATTCATTATTTCAACCAACTTTGGATTATGGTTGGTTAAATAAGCAATATAGAAGCTGTAGATATGGAGGACTGATTGCAGTAGAAACACATGACCTCTCTGTTCCTTTTTTGAGTGATGAATGATGGAGGCCCAATGTGTAGTGTGACTTAGCAAGCCTCCAAGCCAGGACAGTCTTTTGAATTAAATTTTGTATGTTCAACAGAATGGCTGATCTAAAGTTAGGCATTAATTTTTGAAAAGCAATGCAAAAAGTTACTGTTAATAATGTCTGAAAACCATTTCTTGTTTAGGTGGATACTGCCAGACAGACTGTCAGAATGAATCGGTACAACTTCTAGTTCTCTGACCCAGTTGGAAGAAAAAGTGAAAAAGAAACAGTGCTGCTCTGATTCCTGAACCAGGGGTAGGTAAAGTGCCAGTTCTTGCTGGAAGCTGTGGAGACAATTTGTGAAAAGACATCTAAGAATATACCATAACTATAAAAAACTCTACTTTGTATCCAAGAAAGCAAAATGAGATTTTCTTTCTTTACTTCCAGCTGAGCCACCAGTAAGACTAACAGTAAAATAATAGATACCAAGGATGCCCCAAAATAAAATAAAGTGCTAGACGACCCACAGAGGACTCTAAGAGGAAATGACTTGAACCTGATGTTGCAACACTTAATTAGCATCCAGCTTAAGAGTAGTGTAGTAGATTGTAGTTTCTTCTTTATTTTTCCTAGTCATAAGGAAGACAAGAAAAACCTCAATTGCCTTGGAGTTAAGTAAGGCCATGTGATTAATTCTACCTAATTTACCGTGGGATAAATTGGCAGGAAGCACTTTCGGGCTGAAGCATGGGGAAGCATGATGAGACCTCCATGTACTTTTCCCAGCACATGAGTTTGCTGCAAGTGCCAGATGGCCTGCCTAACCATGGAGGAGTCTCTGTTACACAGGTTCCTGAGTATCTCTATAGAACAGACCACTTCCATGTCAACCTAAAACGAACTAACAGTGTACGTAAAAAAGAAATCACTATTGCACTAAATTTCAAGATGTTCCTACAGCATAAACATGTTCATCCTGATCAATTCTGACATAAATGATGAGATTGAAATGGCTGAGAAAATAAATCCCTTTAATGAACTATGTTGAGCTACCCATCAAGAGACTGCGTAATAATCACCTTGTTTCATTGGACGAAGAAGGGCTTCAAGACTACCAAAAGGAAGACCTGGCCTGTGTCACCAAGATTCTCTTAGCATACAGAGATACTCAATAAGAAGCTAGAAATTGGTTGATGTGATCTGTGGCATTAAAAAAACAGGGCTGCAACTGACTTCTAAATTACCAAGGAACTATATTTATAGATATATTCTCAAATATAACAAATATAAACAAAATCTATAAAATTAACCATTTCAGAACTCTGAAAACTAATCAATACCACAGAACTAACTAAAAGTCATCTATCCAAGAGAAAATGCTTAATCTTGGTGAGTCAGTGGTGTCTGTGACATTATAACTTTGGGCTATTCCCACCTACCCCCTCTCTCACTCAGTAGTTTGGTAGCAGAGAAAAACCATAGTCTTTTAGCCTTAAGATAAGATGACCATCTTCTTCTGAATTTCCATAAAAAGTCCATTCCCAGAGCACAGTCAATATTTTGTCCAAACTTTCAGATTCTTAGAAAATCTATATTTTCTGAGTGTGACATCCGTTTCATTTCACACAGACCTCAGATCTGTAAGGCAGGGTGAGTCAACTTCCAGGCCATTACTTAAGCAAAATAAAATTGCCAGAAACTTCTCAGTTGCCTACAGTTGTGATAGTTTGGTCAGAAATTTAAAAAGAAATACCAGCGAATTAGGGGGGAACTTGGAAAGGTCCAATATTTAATGAGTATCTAAAAGTTTTGTATACCTGTGAAATTGTGTATATGCCCAAGAAAAAAAACGAAAAAGAAGATGGCTGATCTTGAGACAGTACACCAGCAGGCTGTGAGGGTTAAGGTTGTTCTGTAAACTGAAAGTATTCTCATATAACTCCCTTTGCAAGGGAATTAAAAAAAAAAAATAGGCAAGGTAATTAAAGAAATCTTCTGACTAGTCATTAGCTGAACACAATTATACTGACTGAGTGGTGTGTCACAGGAAGCCAGGGTTAAAAAGATAAGAACTTAACAGCAACAACAACAACAGCAAAAACAATGACTAGCTAATTAAATACAGCAAACAAACCAAACTCAGTGTCCACACACTGCAGGAAATGCATATAATAGTACCTATATAATCAGTTCAGGAGAGCCAATAAACAAATAAGCAGAAACAATGAAGAGAAAAAAGGTTAAAAAAAAAACAGTGACAAGTAACCAAGAGGTTGGGTTAAGACCTGAGGAATCTGGTACCAAAGGTATTATGCTAGTTAAAATGTCAAGTGTTCAACAAAAAAGATCATGAAATATTAAAAGAAATTGGAAAGTATGCCATTTATACCTAGGGTGGAAAATATAAAATTTTCCTTGAGGAGGCTCATATGTTTAATTTAGTAGATAAAACTTCAATTAAGTTTATAAACATTTCCAAAGAACTAAAGAAAATCATGTCTACCAAATGTATGCTAACATTGTCTCACAAGACAGGCAATGCCATTAAAGAGAAAGAAATTATAAAAACTAACCATACTCTATACTGGACAATGCAATAACCAAGTAATATATTCACTAGAGTGCTTTAGCAATATGCAGATGTCTCAAAATTATAAAATCAGAAGCAAAAGAAAATTAACAAAGAAAAATGAACAGAGGATCATAGGCCTGTGGTACACAACATAGCAAAGCAATGTATGCATGATCAGAGTCCTATAGAAAAGTAAAAAAAAGCAGAAAAAATACTGGAAGACATAATAGTCAAAACTCCCCAATCTGATGGAAAATATCAGTCTACACATTAAAGAAGCTCAACACATCAAAAGGGGTAAATTTACTTATACACATCTAGACACATCATAGTCAAATGTGAAAGAGAAAGATGTGAAAGAAGAGAATAAAATATACCATGGGCAACTCATCCTCAATAGAAATATCATGAAAATTGGAGGTGAGAAGACAGTGAGAATCATCTTTATAGCATTGAAAGGAAAAGACCACAAACCAAGAATTCTATATGCAGCTAAACTCTCCGCCAGAAAGGGATAAGTTAAGATACTCATAGATAAAAACTGAGAGAATTCGTTACTAGTAGAACTGTCCTGAAAAAGAAATACTAAAGAAATGGCAGGCCATTGACAGTAACTTGAATTCACACAAATGAAAATAATTTGACAAAATTCAGTATCTTTCATGATAAAAATATTTACCAGACTAATACTATAAGGGAATTTTCTCAACTGGATAATAAGCATCTATTTAAACAAACAAACAACTTGTAAACTTTTTATAACTTAACATTACACTTAATGGAAAAAGACTGAATAGGTGTCCCCTACAGTCAGGAACAAAACAAGAATACCCATTTTTGTCCTTACTATTCAATATTCCATTGGAGTTTCTAGTCAAGACAGTTAGGCAATATAAATGAGTCATTTATAGAAAAGAAAGAATTATAACAATCTCTATCTGAAGATGAAATGACTATGTATGTACAAAATTATGAGAATTGTACTAAAAAATTTGTGTGTAACAACATAATAGGATACAAGATAAACATACAAAATACTCCTAGCTCTATGCACTATTAATAAAAAAATCAAAAATGAATTAAAATAATCCCATTTGTACAACTGCTGCTGCTGCTAAGTCGCTTCAGTCGTGTCTGACTCTGTGCAACCCCATAGACGGCAGCCCACCAGGCTCTGCCATCCCTGGGATTCTCCAGGCAAGAACACTGGAGTGGGCTGCCATTTCCTTCTCCAACGCATGAAAGTGAAAGGTGAAAGTGAAGGCGCTCAGTCGTGTCCGACTCTTAGAGACCCCATGGACTGCAGCCTACCAGGCTCCTCCGTCCATAGGATTTTCCAGGCAAGAGCACTGGCGTGGGGTGCCGTCGCCTTCCCCAATTTGTACAACAGCAAAAGCAATAAAATACTCAGGAATAAATTTAACGAAAAGCGTGAAACTTTCACATTGAAAACGACAAACGTAGAAATGAACCAAGATCTACATGAATGAAGAGACATCTTGTGTTCATGGATTTGAAAACAGAATTTTTAAATGGCAATAACTGTCAACTTATCTTCAAATCAAACACAATCCAATCCAAATAGTAGTATTTTCTATTTGTTTGTTTATTTCAGAATTTGGCAAGCTATTTCTAAACTTCACATGAAATGTAAGAAACCCAAAATAGCTGAGACAATCTTGAAAAAGAACAAAGTTGCAGGGCTCCTGCTTTCTAACCTCAAAAACTGACTACAGACCTACAGTAATGAAGATAGGTTTTTATTGGCATAAGGATAGATACAATGGACTGGAACTGAGACCGAGAGATAAACCCTTATACTTACGATAAATTGATTTGCCACAAGTGTCCCAGGACAATTTAAAGAAGGAAAGAATAGTCTTTTCAAATATATTCAAGGTCTTATTAAGGAGCAGTTCCCACTACTTAATCAAAGTAAACCACATCTATACAGCAGAATTTATTGCCAGTGCCTCAGGAAACATACTTCATCAGTCTTCCCATTACACCTGGCCAGAGATAGGGTAGGAGTAGCAGGAAGAGAATTATGTTCCAAGAGATTGACCATGCCTGCTACTACTAAAACAAGTCGGTATCCTGGAACCTTTGAAGTCAGTTTAACCTGGTAAGAAGGATCACTTTCTCTTGAAGTGCTGAACAATTCACATTAGATTAATTATAGTAGTAAAGCCTCCTATTTTTACCCTAAAAAAAGTGTGTGCTTAAAGACAGTAATTAAAAATCTTCAAAAAATAGATTGGCAGGGTGTGAAAAATACAAACTGCTTTCTGAGAAGGGTCACATATTAGAAGAATTTTATCACTGTTACTCTGGCAATGCTGCTGTGATAAAATGATTTATCTTGTCTGTCTTTAAATATTAGAATATATAAAAAGAGAGGGTGTATGTATCAGTAAAAATCTATGGTTCACAGAATATTTCTCAGCTGTCTATCAAAAACATCTCTTGCAAGAGGTATTCTCTATAACTATTTAAAACAAATTGCTTCCTTCACATTTGACTCACTAATAAGGAAGCAAAAGCACGCAAAGTTAGGGGATCATGTTCAGCTCAGTTCAGTCCAGTCGCTCAGTCGTGTCCAACTCTTTGCGACCCCATGAACTGCAGCACTCCAGGCCTCCCTGTCCATCACCAACTCCCGGAGTTCACTCAAACTCACGTCCATCGAGTCGGTGATGCCATCCAGCCATCTCATTATTATATCTCATTCCTATTCATATTTTCACCTATTTTCTCCTTGATAAAAACAACTTTTTTTCTTTAAAACAATCTTGAAAAAAAAGTCATGTCCCTTTTCAGTGTAGTCTTTTTAGCTTTATATCTTAATTGATGTGCTTCTATAGGACTTAAAATTTTGTTAACTAAAAGAAATAAATTTATCATTTATTCTCTACATTTTTTTCTTCTTTACATCCACTCTTGACACAGCTGCATTTAAGGGCTCCGTCCCTACTACTGCTTTTGTGAATGTTACTGATAATCTCCATATGCAAAATCAATTGATTAAGTCTCAGTTCCCATTTTAGTTGATTAAGCAGAATGTGATAGTTGATACATATGACATCCTGTCTTTAGCTGTATGTGATACTCTCTTGGTTTTATTCAGGCAATCTCATCTCTTTGGCCCACTTATTTCATATGGTGATCTGTAAATGCCAGTGCAGTTGGTCTTCTGGTGTCTAAATATATTCTCTAGGCTGCTGCTGCTGCTGCTGAGTCGCTTCAGTCGTGTCCAACTCTGTGCGACCCGATAGATGGCAGCGCACCAGGCTCCCATGTCCCTGGAATTCTCCAGGCAAGAGTACTGGAGTGGGTTGCCACTGCCTTCTCCATTCTCTAGGCAGGCTTATCTAAACTAAAATGATAGCTGATTACTCCGAAGTTCGTCATTAATCCTGATCCATTTCCACAACTCCATATTTCTATATTCACTATCTCCACTTGAATGCCTTGAAAACATCTTCAAACTCAACCATCCATGCCCAACTCTGATGCATCTCAGATTTTCCATATTTCAATAAATGACATCATATTTCTAATTATTCTACCAAAATTCCTAGATCTATTTCTAAACTCTTTTTACCATCACAACCCATATCTAATCTACCAACAAATCATTTTCTGGATATTTTCAAAACATATCCAGAATCCAACCACTTCTCAACACTACACATGCTAATCAAAACTACTATAATGTTTCATTGTGTTTAATGCAATACCATTCTAATATTTACCCATTTTCTACCCTGATACCCTTAGAGTCTTCTTTCCATACAATAGTCAAACCGATATTCCAAAAATCATACCATGTCAATCTTATATTCCACATTTCCAGAGGTTTTCCACATCATTTACAAAAACTCAGAGGTAATTACATAGCCTCCAGGGTCCTATGTAACATACCTGCCAAGCCGCCTTTCTAATCTCATCTCTTGGTATCCTCTCCCTCACACGCTCAAGTCCATCTCCACTGGATTTATCACTAAGCCCCAAAGGTACCAGGACACTCTAACTTCAAGACTCCTTCCCAATTCCTAGAATATTACCTCCCCCCAGCAACCCATATGATTCACACTATTTCTGATAAACATATCAAACATGATCCTTTTTCCAGTGTTCAATGTACAGCCTATGAAATATATACATCAAAAAGAGCTCATAGTACTTATTGAATAATTAAACTATGTTGTCCCCTCAAGACTGATGGAATTAGGTCTCTAGGACTGTGATCCTAGAAACAGCTTAAAACATTCTCTAGATTTTGATATAGCAAATCCTCTTGATTTTGATACATCACCAAATTTGAGTACCATTGACAGTTGGAACCAGAGTTAATGCAACACATTCAACAAATAAGCTTATTTCACATAGAAGACAAGCTTCAAATGGTTATAAATTCATCCATGTATCCATTCTTTTTGAGCATTTTGGCAGAAAAGAAGATGAGGATTATAGAAGAAAAGGTAAATAATTTATGAACTTGATTAACTGAACTACAGTTCTTGGGCCTAAAGAAAATGATTTAATACATACCTTTAAGATAATTAGTGATATTGAACTTTTTTTTTCTTTTTGATATGCCAGTTGGACATCTGGTATGTCTATTTAGGTCTCATGCTCACTTTTGATTAGGTTACTTGTATTTACTTTTATTTATTTTTTAAATTTTATTTTATTTTTTAACTTTATAATATTGCATTGGTTTTGCTATATATCACAATGAATCTGCCATAGGTATACATGTGTTCCCCATCCTGAGCCCTCCTCCCTCCTTCCTCCCCATATCATCCCTCTGGGTCATCCCAGTGCACCAGCCCCAAGCATCCAGTATCGTACATCAAACCTGGACTGGCGACTCATTTCATATATGATATTATACATGTTTCAACGGCATTCTCCCAAATCATCCCACCCTCTCCCTCTCCCACAGAGTCCAAAAGACTGTTCTATACATCAGTGTCTCTTTTGCTGTCTTGTATACAGGGTTATTGTTACCATCATTCTAAATTCCATATATATGCGTTAGTATACTGTATTGGTGTTTTTCTTTCTGGCTTACTTCACTCTGTATAATAGGCTCCAGTTTCATCCACCTCATGAGAACTGATTCAAATGTATTCTTTTTAATGGCTGAGTAATACTTCATTGTGTATATGTACCACAGATTTCTTATCCATTCATCTGCTGATGGACATCTAGGTTGCTTCCATGTCCTGGCTATTATAAACAGTGCTGCAATGAACATTGGGGTACACGTGTCTCTTTCAATTCTGGTTTCCTCCATGTTTATGCCCAGCAGTGGGATTGCTGGGTCATAAGGCAGTTCTATTTCCAGTTTTTTAAGGAATCTCCACACTGTTCTCCATAATGGCTGTACTAGTTCGCATTCCCACCAACAGTATAAGAGGGTTCCCTTTTCTGCACACCCTCTTCAGCATTTATTGCTTGTAGACTTTTGGGTCACAGCCATTTTGACTGGCGTGAAATGGTACCTCATAGTGGTTTTGATTTGCATTTCTTTGATAATGAGTGATGTTGAGCATCTTTTCATGTGTTTGTTAGCCATCTGTATGTCTTCTTTAGAGAAATGTCTATTTAGTTCTTTGCCCCATTTTTTGATTGGGTCATTTATTTTTGTACCTCATAGTGGTTTTGATTTGCATTTCTCTGATAATGAGTGATGTTGAGCATCTTTTCATGTGTTTGTTAGCCATCTGTATGTCTTCTTTGGAGAAATGTCTATTTAGTTCTTTGGCCCATTTTTTGATTGGGTTATTTACTTTTATATTGAATTGTATGAGCCTCCAGATGAAAGTGAAAGAGGAGAGTGAAAAAGTTGGCTTAAAACTCAACATTCAGAAAACTAAGATCGCGGCATCTAGTCCCATCACTTCATGGCAAATAGATGGGGAAACAATGAAAACAGTGACAAATTTTATTTTGGGGGTCTCCAAAATCACTGCAGATGGTGACTGCAGCCATGAAATTAAAAGGCACTTACTTGCTCCTTGGAAGAAAAGCTATGACCAACCTAGAAGTATATTAAAAAGCAGAGACATTACTTTACCAACAAAGGTCCAGCTAGTCAAAGCTATGGGTTTTTCCAGTAGTGACACATGGATGTGAGAGTTGGACCATAAAGAAAGCTGAGCACTGAAGAACTGATGCTTTTGAACTGTGGTGTTGGAGAAGACTCTTGAGAGTCCCTTGGACTGGCAAGGAGATGCAACCAGTCCATCCCAAAGGAGATCAGTCCTGAATATTCACTGGAAGGACTGATGCTGAAGCTGAAACTTCACTGAGCCACCTGGGAAGCCCTGTCAAATCCTGACTTCATTCCAAAAACCATATAACATGGAATGGAAACAATCATGTATATGACATAATTAGGGGAGAGAAAACACTAAACTTCAACTTAAACATGTAAGTTGAGAATAACTATGTACACATAAGCCAAGGGAACACCCAAAATCAGCAAAACTAGGTTACAGCTCATAACAAACAAGCAGTCTGAGAGACTCTACAGAGATGAGGATGGGCAGTGCAATCCGAGAAGTAGCAAAACACACATATACCCACTCTCAGAAAGAGTCTTACGCTGAGAGTTAACTACCAAGAGCTACCCTGAGATATGACAGATCAGAGCAATGTCTACAAAACAAACCAAAGGACCTAAAAATGAGTGGGACCAGATGAGGTAATCTGGGAAGATGCTGTTTCATGAAGACAGGATAATTTTTTGGTAAAGGATACATCTCTTGGAGGACCAGTGATAAAATGAAAGAAGAAAGTAAGTGGTAGATGTTAAAAATCCTACAGAAACAATATCGCAAAATTCAAAGAGATCTCCATCCCCAAAGAAATAAAACAAAGCATCATCTATTACTGTGAAGCTTCACCGGATGAAAAATCATGACCTGAATGTTTAGCAACACAGGAATACAGGGCAAAATTAGCTTTGACAAAGCTTGATATAGACATTTTCCTCAGGAAAATATCTAAACTATCAAAGACCCAGTGGAATCGAAGGAAGTGAAACCCATGGATGTAGTAAGTCACCGTGAAGTCAAAACCTTAACATTTGTACAGAAAAGCAGCCAGCATCATGGAAGTCCCTGGCTGTTCCTTCACTGTTCATTGGGCAACGCCAAAGGGTATATTTTTATTTAGAAATAATGTTAGTTTTCAAAGTAAGAGAGTACCAGATATGCCTTAGCTAAAATGTAATAGAAGTTGCATAATTTATCAGGAAGTAGGAATGCCAGAAAAATAGAGAAATTAATCCAAATTATCCAAAAACTGGTTTTGCTTATCATCTTTGGCGTTGACCTCAGTGGGCCTCAAAGTATGACCCTAAAGCCATGATAATAACAGTCAATAAGGCTCAAAATCTCATGGCATAAACCATTTTAACCCCATGTAGGTATATCAGTTTTGGTTTTACAACCCTGGTGTTAGAGAAAAATTCAGTGGGAACTTCTGTGTCTCTAATAGCGTAAATGGTTTTTTCAAGTGAGTAGTCATTTGTGATAGCTGCCTGCTCAACAAAGTATTCTTTTTTGATTGATGGTGCCCTTGTAAAATTGGGAAGAAGAGGAGAGTAACTTTGATTGATGAACAAGAAGAAACTGTACTCTGTAAGAATGTGATCCCGAAGAGTGGCCATGGTTATTGATTTCAGTTTTATATATATATATATATATATATATATATATATATATTCCCTTCTCCTTTAAAACTCCTTTGGATACCTTAAGAATAGGGATTAGAAAGTTGTGGCTATATTTATACAGAAACATATATAGAAATACCAGGGACTTACATCAAATCTGGAGTGGGTAATAGTTCCTTTCTCCAGGGGATTAAACCCAAGTCTCCCACATTGCAGGCATATTTTTTACTAGCTGAGTCACCAGGGAAGCCCAAGAATACTGGAGTGGGTAGCTTATCCGTTCTCCAGGGGATCTTCTCAACCCAGGAATCAAACTGGGGTCTCCTGCATTGCAGGTGGATTATATCACAACAATTATATATTATATCGAAACAATTAGTGACAATACAAAACAGGTGGTTAAGACAAAACAGGAGGACTCTTTTAAATAAATATCTATTCACAATGTTAGCTAGTTTTAGAAACAAAACACCTTTATCTGAACTTTAATATGACCAAATAAATATTCCTTATATGCAATTAAGTATATTAATTTATATTAATACAAATATCAAATAAATATGTTCCCAAATTAATTTTCATAAGGAACTTCTAGTTTAATTTGCCTCCCTTGGGTTTCAAACACTTAGTATATTCATTGATTCCTAGGAAACCAACATATGTCAACAACAGAAAGATCTTGATGTGCTTGGAAAGTAAACAGATTCAATAAATGCACTCTCAGGTAATAGTAAATTCAATAAAATGCCATACTCCAAACAAGCTTTGAAATTAACTCTGAATATTCAAAATCATTATTCTTAAGAAAAAACCCCCTTTAAGGCAGCAACATAATGTTTTTTAATCCATTAGCTTAAAAATTGGTATAATCACAGGTCTGATTTCTTTATACCTCACCATACTTATCACACACACATAGACATATATAGCACCCTGCAGACTAGTAACTGTAATATATGAAAGTGAAAGAGGAGAGTGAAAAAGTTGACTTAAAACTTAACATTCAGAAAACTAAGATCATGGCATCTGGTCCCATCACTTCATGGCAAATAGATGGGGAAACAATGGAAACGGTGACAGACTTTATTTTGGGGGGCTCCAAAATCACTGCAGATGGTGACTGCAGCCATGAAATTAAAAGATGCTTACTCCTTGGAAGAAAAGTAATGACCAACCTAGACAGCATACTAAAAAGCATATATATTACTTTACCAACAAAGGTCTGTCTAGTCAAGGCTATGGTTTTTCCAGTAGTCATGTATGAATGTGAGAGCTGGACTATAAAGAAAGCTGAGCACCGAAGAACTGATGCTTTTGAACTCTGGTGAGAGTCCCTTGGACTGCAAGGAGATGCAACAAGTCTATCCTAAAGAAAATCAGTCCTGAATATCCACTGGAAGGAAAGACGCTGAAGCTGAAACTCCAATAGTTTGGCAAACTGATGTGAAAAGCTGACTCATTGGAAAATACCCTGATGCTGGGAAAGATTGAAGGTGGGAGTAGAAGGGGATGACAGAATATGAGACTGGTCGGATGGCATCACTGACTCTATGGACATGAGTTTGAGTGAACTCTGGGAGTTGGAGATGGACAGGGAAGCCTGGCATGCTGCAGTCCATGGGGTATGAAAGAGTTGGACATGACTGAGCAACTGAACTGAACTGAACTGAATACTAGAATAATAATATCCAAGAACTAGTGTTAATCAGAAAATTTCCTGTGTGGCACTGCCCTTACTGAACGTGATAGGATTCTGGAAACAGTTACTATAAGAATCAATGCCAAATGGGTTAAAATCTGTGTTCTAATTATACCATCTGATTCTTGAGAAGAAATATTTTTAAAAAGTCTGGATTTAGATAGTTAAACAGAATTCACTTGTCTTCGAATGAAGTTTTTAACGGATTTCCAACTAATTGTTGTAAGTTTGTCCAGCACGCTTTCATTTCTAACGTATATAAAAATCCAGGCAATTCTACATGCATTCAGTGGCTTAATTAATTAGTTCAGTTCAGTTCAGTCGCTCAGTCATGTCCGACTCTTTGCAACCCCATGAATTGCAGCACGCCAGGCCTCCCTGTCCAACACCAACTCCCAGAGTTCACCCAGACTCACGTCCATCGAGTCAGTGATGCCATCCAGCCATCTCATCCTCTGTCGTCCTCTTCTCCTCCTGCCCCCAATATTATCTGTTCATTAATTTACTTAGCAAACCTTAACTAACCACCTTTTGTAGGTCAGGGAATCAGTACAAAGGTCACTTTGCAGACACTATACTTGGCCTCAAGGATCTTACTGTTGTCCGTTTCCTGCATTCAACACTGATGAAGTTCAGAGATGTGGAGCTCACAACTGGAACAAATACTTTCAATGTAAACGTTTAGTGACAATATGAAACAGGAGGTTAGTTTTCAGAGACAATGTTACGCTTCAAATAAGATCTGAAAAATTATGATTACCTATTTTCATATAATCACTACTATGAATTCACTGGATGGATTAATATTTAAGAATATACAGTGACAACATGATATCATATTTGAAACATCTCCTTGCTTTTTCCCCACAGTATTAAAATACTTTAGGATAAGAAACAAGAATTTCTACATAGCCATTTTGGGGATTGATTGAATTGAAATTCAGGAGTGAAATGTCTACTTCTAGTTACCTATTTATTAATTATAATAGCTATCATTTACTGAGCTCTCTATTACTTCATATGTATTAACACTAAAGTCTGATGACAATATTGAGAAGTTGGTGCTAACAATTTTATCATTTAATATGTGAGGAAATTAAAGTAAGAAGGTTATCTAATTTGCCCTACTCCTCAAGAATATAGTAAGTAAGGAAGTCAAAAATCTAGTATTAGCAGTCTGACTCCAATGTCCATGTCTTAACACTGTTACTATTGTGTATAGATGTAAAATATATATATTTATATAATTTACATAGTATTACATATACATGGGTGTTATTTAGCTGGTAAATATTATGAATATATTTGTTTTTGTCTTTTCCGTTGGTGAAGAGGAGATAATGTTGAATAGCAGATAAGAGTTTGCAAGTAAAGTTTAAGACAAAAAGTTAACAGGAATATAATCAATAATGATGAAATAATATCTTTCTATGGTAACTAAACTTATCATAGTGATCATTTTGCAATGTATTCAGTTCAGTTCAGTTGCTCAGTCATGTCTGACTCTTTACGACCCCATGAATCGCAGCATGCCAGGCCTCCCTGTCCATCACCAACTCCTAGAGTTCACCCAAACTCACGTCCATTGAGTCAGTGATGCCATCCAGCCATCTCATCCTCTGTCGTCCCCTTCTCCTCCTGCCCCCAATCCCTCCCAGCATGTATAGAAAAGTCAAAGGACTATGTTGTGAACCGGGAACTAACACAGTGTTACAGGTTAATTATACTTTAAATCAAATGAGCAAACAAACTTACAGGAAGAAAGAGATCACATTTGAGGTTACCAGAGGGGAGAGGGGTAGGGAGGGAGAAATAGATGAAGGGGGTGTTCCAGTGATAAGATAAATAAGTATGTGGATGTAGTGTGCAGCATGGTGATTGTGGTTAGCAATGTAGTGTGGTTTATATGAGTGATTAAGGGAGTAAATTTTGAGCTCTCATCACAAGGAGATTATTTTCCTTTTATTTTGAATTTATATAGGATTATGGAAGTTTATGTCCATTCTAAAGGAGATCAGTCCTGGGTGTTCTTTGGAAGGAATGATGCTGAAGTTGAAACTCCAGTACTTTGGCCACCTCATGCGAAGAACTGACTCACTGGAAAAGACTCTGATGCTGGGAGGGATTGGGGGCAGGAGGAGAAGGGGATGACAGAGGATGAGATGGCTGGATGGCATCACCGACTCAATGGACCTGAGTTTGAGTGAACTCTCGGAATTGGTGATAGACAGGGAGGCCTGGCATGCTGCAATTCATGGGGTCTCAAAGAGTCAAACATGACTGAACAACTGAACTGTTGGATGTTTAACTAAACTTACTGTGGTAATCATTTCATGATGCAAGTCATTCAAATAATTATGCAATACACCTCAAACTTATGCAGTGGTGTAGTCAATTATATCTCAATAAAACTGGAAGAAACATTAAAAAGTTAACAAAGTACCTCTGACTACTTTTGCAAATCCAAATAACAAGTAAATGTACTAAAGAGATGACAGTAGAAGTCTGCATCAGATCAGATCAGATCAGATCAGTCGCTCAGTCATGTCCGACTCTTTGTGACCCCATGAATCGCAGCACGCCAGGCCTCCCTGTCCATCACCAACTCCCGGAGTTCACTGAGACTCATGCCCATCAAGTCAGTGATGCCATCCAGCCATCTCATCCTCTGTCGTCCCCTTCTCCTCCTTACAGATACGTATTACTTCTCTTTGCAAAGTAAAAATAAACAGAAAAAGCATTTTCATGAATGTAAATAATTTATGACATTCACTTAAATTCCCATTTCTTTAATGTTCTCATATTACATATGTAGTTTTTCAGAAAAATCAATGATATGGATATTTGCTTATTGTTTTTTTCTTTTTCTTTTCTTTATTTTTTTTTTGCCACATCCATGGCATATGACAAGTTAGCCCACTCTCCAGGGATCAAACCTGTGCCTCTTGCAGCAGAAGTTCAGAATCTTAACCACTGAACTACCAGGGAAGTCCTTTACTGTCTTATGATTCCTTTCTTTACTTTTCTTTTTTTTTTTTAATTTTATTTTATTTTTAAACTTTACATAATTGTATTAGTTTTGCCAAATATCAAAATGAATCCACCACAGGTATACATGTGTTCCCCATCCTGAACCCTCCTACCTCCTCCCACCCCATACCATCCCTCTGGGTCGTCCCAGTGCACTAGCCCCAAGCATCCAGTATCGTGCATCAAACCTGGACTGGCAACTCGTTTCATACATGATATTTTACATGTTTCAATGCCATTCTCCCAAATCTTCCCACCCTCTCCCTCTCCCACAGAGTCCATAAGACTGTTCTATACATCAGTGTCTCTTTTGCTGTCTCGTACACCAGGTTATTGTTACCATCTTTCTAAATTCCATATATATGCGTTAGTATACTGTATTTATGTTTTTCCTTCTGGCTTACTTCACTCTGTATAATAGGCTCCAGTTTCATCCACCTCATTAGAACTGATTCAAATGTTTTCTTTTTAATGGCTGAGTAATACTCCATTGTGTATATGTACCACAGCTTGCTTATCCATTCATCTGCTGATGGACATCTAGGTTGCTTCCATGTCCTGGCTATTATAAACAGTGCTGTGATGAACATTGGGGTACACGTGTCTCTTTCCCTTCTGGTTTCCTCAGTGTGTATGCCCAGCAGTGGGATTGCTGGATCATAAGGCAGTTCTATTTCCAGTTTTTTAAGGAATCTCCACACTGTTCTCCATAGTGGCTGTACTAGTTTGCATTCCCACCAACAGTGTAAGAGGGTTCCCTTTTCTCCACACCCTCTCCAGCATTTATTATTTGTAGACTTTTGGATCGCAGCCATTCTGACTGGTGTGAAATGGTACCTCATAGTGGTTTTGATTTGCATTTCTCTGATAATGAGTGATGTTGAGCATCTTTTCATGTGTTTGTTAGCCATCTGTATGTCTTCTTTGGAGAAATGTCTATTTAGTTCTTTGGCCCATTTTTTGATTGGGGCATTTATTTTTCTGGAGTTGAGCTGTAGGAGTTGCTTGTATATTTTTGAGATTAGTTGTTTGTCAGTTGCTTCATTTGCTATTATTTTCTCCCATTCTGAAGGCTGTCTTTTCACCTTGCTAATAGTTTCCTTTGATGTGCAGAAGCTTTTAAGGTTAATTAGGTCCTATTTGTTTATTTTTGCTTTTATTTCCAATATCCTGGGAGGTGGGTCATAGAGGATCCTGCTGTGATGTATGTCAGAGAATGGTTTGCCTATGTTCTCCTCCTTTCTTTACTTTTCAATTTGGATCATGAATTAAAAAATACATATATCTATAGTGAGCTGATTCTTCTTCCAAATGCTGAATACTGTCTCTTTGAACCTCATAGGACCCTAAATAGACAATCTTTACTCACACCTTCATGATATGGTAAAATGAGAAGGCAGAACACTGTTTAAAATACAAATAATTTTCAATATCACCTATGTTTATAGTCTCAGTTATATTTAGTTTACATGATTTAAGTTTTTGTAAGCTTAATTACTGTTAAATCTAAAGCTTCCAACACTAGAAAGTAGTTTGATACATCCAATCCCTTTAAGATTTGAAGATTTTTACTGCAACCTTTAAAATGCTGTTATGATATATGCATTATTGTATCTTTCCAAAGGTTAAGAGTAAGATACAACTACACATGGGATCAAGAGAATAGCCCACATTTGCTGCTTTATCCTCATCTTCCAAAGAGATTGGTCTTAATAGATTTCAACATAGTTTAGTTACATTTTTCTAATTTTTGAATATTTTTAATTAAACCAAGAAGTTCATCCTGCTTATTTAACTTATATGCAGAGTACATCATGAGAAACGTTGGGCTGGAAGAAACATAAGCTAGAATCAAGATTGCCAGGAGAAATATCAATAACCTCAGATATGCAGATGACACCACCCTTATGGCAGAAAGTGAAGAAGAACTAAAAAGCCTCTTGATGAAAGTGAAAGAGAAGAGTGAAAAAGTTGGCTTAAAGAATAACATTCAGAAAACTAAGATCATGGCATCTGGCCCCATCACTTCATGGGAAATAGATGGGGAAACAGTGGAAACAGTGGCTGACTTTATTTTTTGGGGTGTCCAAGTTCATTTCAGATGGTGACTGCAGCCAGGAAATTAAAAGACGCTTACTCCTTGGAAGAAAAGTTATGACCACCTAGACAGCATACTGAAAAGCAGAGACATAACTTTGTCAACAAAGTTCTGTCTAGTCAAGGCTAGATGTGTCATGTACAGATGTGAGAGTTGGACTATAAAGAAAGCTGAGCACCGAAGAATTGATGCTTTTGAACTATGGTGTTGGAGAAGACTCTTGAGAATCCCTTGGACTGCAAGGAGATCCAACCAGTCCATCCTAAAGAAGATCAGTCCTAGGTATTCATTGGAAGGACTGATGTTGAAGCTGAAACTCCAGTACTCTGGCCACCTGATGCGAAGAGCTGGCTCATTTGAAAAGACCCTGATGCTGGGAAAGATTGAGGGCAGGAGGAGAAGGGGATGACAGAGGATGAGATGGTCGGATGGCATCACCAATTCAATGGACATGACTTTGGGTGAACTTCGGAAGTTGGTGATGGACAGGGGGGCCTGGCGTGCTGCAGCTCATGGGGTCTCAAATAGTCAGACACAACTGAGCGACTGAAGTGAAGTGAACTGAAGAAGTTCATAACTTAATGGTTCTGTTTTATCTTGCTCATTCACATTTTAAGAATATAACTGTAACAAGGAAGAGAAATTTCTGCCAATAAACACGTTTCTTTTTTTCAACCCTATTATAAATCAGCTAGCATATCAAAGCTAAATATGATCTGCTTTGACTTTTTATGAGTTGTTTTCTCAGGAAATGCAAAATTTTGTAATAAGGACAGAAACAATGATTCATTTTTATAGACTCCACTTCCAAATTCAGATTTATTGTCATTTAAAAATTGCCTGCATCAATTCATCCAAGTTTATATATATATTCTAATTTGACATATTACATAGTCGCTTTTAAATCACAGTATAACTAACTGGTATTTGTGATAGTGCTGTCATAATTTTGAAATTTTGTTATTTTTTATTGAACTATAATTGATTTATAATACTGTTTTAGTTTTAGGTGTACAATACAGCTGTCATAAATTTAAAAAGCACATATTTTGCATGTTTCAATTATTGTGGGCCTATTAACATGTCTAATCCATGAATCCCTGTATGCTCATAATTTTTAATGGATAATTATTTCTGTTTCCATCAGTCCACCTTGCAAACAGAGACGCAACATATGATATCAGGCTTTACAACATGCACCAATTGATTTTCTGGGTCCAAAACACATTAGAGCCCAAACCTTATTACATATACTAATTCATTTTCAACAGTAAAATTGACACAGAATATAGAGAAAGAAAGAGCTGCACATGCATTAACAATGTTTGAAATTTCCTTTGGAGAAAAAAAAGAGAAAAACAAAAACAATGGTTAAAAACAAAGGAAAATAAAAGGAAATGATGACGTCCTAAGGTAGGAGGCTCTTTTTTTTTTTTTTCCTGTGACTCTGGTACACACTGTTGATTTTGCCTGGAACATTCTCCTTACACAGGACCATTAACTTTGCATCTGGTAATTCTTTGATTCTCAACTTAGGCGTCCTTTCCTCTGAAAAGCCTAGCCTTACTTACAATATTTAGTTGTTCATTCCATGTTCTTAATTTCACACTATCATATGAGATTATTGGATATAACATTTACTTATTTTTGGCTGAATGACTACTCTCTACACAGACTGCATGAGAGAGAGATCAGACACTTGCATAATTTTTTCTTATTATATATACCAGTCTATGCTTCAGAAATTGGATAAAGAATGGTTGGATAGATGAACACTTCCATAGAAATATGAAGTGGAGAGTGGGGCTTCCCTGGTGTGTCAGTGGTAAAGAATCCGCCTACTAATGCAGGAGACTCAGGTTTGATCCCTGGATCAGGAAGATCCTCTGGAGGAGGAAATGACAACCCACTCCAGTATTCTTACCTGGAGAATCACATGGACAGGATTCTAGCGGGCTTCAAAATCACTGCAGATGGTGACTGCATCCATGAAATTAGAAGATTCTGTTCCTTGGGAAAAATAAATAAAACAAAAAACTTTGACAAATCTAGACAGAGGCTTAAAAAAAAAAAAAAAAAAGACATCACTTTGCTGACAAAAATCCTTACAGGCAAAGCTATGGCTTTTAAAGTAGTCATATACAGATGTGACAGTTGGACTAAAAAGGCTGAGCACCAAAGAATTCATGCTTTCAAACTTTGGTTCTGGAAAGACTCTTGAGAGTCCCTTGGACAGCAAGATCAAACAGGTCAATCTTAAAGGAAATTAACCCTGAATATTCATTGAAAGGACTGATGCTTCAGTTGAAGCTCCAATACTTTGGCCACCTGAAGTGAAGAGCCAGCTCTTTGGAAAAGACCATGATGCTGGGAAAGATTGAAGGCAGGAGGAGAAGGGGACGACAGAGGATAAGATGGTTGGATGGCATCACTGACTAGATGGACATGAGCTTGAGCAAACTCAAGAAGATGGTGAAGGACAGGGAAGCCTGGTACACTGCAGTCCATGGGGTTACAAAGAGTTGGACACAACTTAGTAACTGAATAACAAACAAAAATATTCCATGGGGTCACAAAAGAGTCAGATATGACTGAGCAGCTAAATAATAATACCTTCTCCATTTCCTTTTCCCTTCCAAGGAGTCATTATCTTCAAAAGGAACAGGTTCTCTCTAAAATCTCTCATATGTGTGACCACTATCTCTTTCTGATACATAAGTTTCCACCCTCTGTTCCTATTGTCAGTAAACATACTTAGGAAAGGAACATTCTGGATATGCTTGCATCTTCCATAAAATGAATGTGAGTAAAAAAGTTCTAGATACTCTTAATGAAATTTACCCCTATGTAATAGAGACCAAAAGGTCATATACCTTTCAGAAAACAAAATATGTGAAAACTACTATATACCAAGCTTTTGGCAGCTTATTTCTGTTGATAAATAAATGATCTCAATTTATACATGACAATGAAATCACAATATTGAGTTATCTCTTTAGAGTGTGAAATAAACTGTGAAATGTTTTACATACATTTTACTAACATTTTACATACAATATTACTAACTTATCTTTGAGAGATATTTATTCTTATTGGAGATCTAATGATTCATGGTTGTTCATTCTTTAGAGGGCATATTTCAATTTATCTATAAAAAAGTATAAAAGAAAAAAGTGAACATTATCTTCAGATAGATATACACATACATATATATTCCTGCCTTGGAAATCCCATGGACAGAGGAGCCTGGAGTGCTACAGTCCATGGTGTTGCAAGAGTCCAATACCACTTATTGACTAAACAACAGTATATACATACACACACACACACATACACACATAAAAAAATGTGTGTGTGTATATATATATATATGTCCAATTGTACAATTATTTATATATAATTTCAAGGATTCTACATGCACATGCTTAAAACTGTAAGTGTAAGAGTTGAAATTCAAGTTTAAGATACTTCCAGGTTTTTTTCAACATTTCTTACAAGATCTGTTTTTGTCTTAAGATCTCTAAAACACAGTAAGTTTATAAGACTTAGTCCAAAGTTTTTCTTTTACATTTCAGAAAAAAGCATGTCCATGAAAGGATGTGAAAGTGAAACTGGTAGTCACTCAGCTGTGCCCAACTCTCGGCAGCCCGATGGACTGTAGCCTGCCGGGCTTCTCCGTCCATGGGATTCTCTAGGCAAGAGTACTTCAGGGGATTTCCTGACCCCGGGATCAAACCTAGGTCTCCCCTATTGCAAGCAGATTCTTTACCCTCTGAACCACCTATCACTTTAAAATGCATCTCAAGAGAGGGGGAATCAATATTTCTGTGAAATGTCTAAAGAGATTATGATCTAAGACTAGTAAGTATTAGAAAGAAATGTATTAGCACATACAAAGTGAGATAAATACAGAGAAGCATATTTTCACGTAGAGCAGCATACAGCTTCAGACACAGAGCAACATGTCATCAGTCAATGAGATTCTTTTGGTATGCTTTGCATTAGCCGTAACAGTTGCTGAGGAACTTTGTGTGTGCCTGTGTGTGAACAGATGGTGGTGAAAAGGAAGAACAAGAGTGAGTTTCAAGAGAACAAGAGAGAGACTTGACTACTTTTCTAGTCATCACCTTACTGCTTTTATCTAGTTTTAAAATACATGGGTCTCCATTCTGCAATGATTTCTCTTGACAAAACTGAAAAATAATTCTGATTTGGATACTAATGAAAATTATAATTTTGTTTCTCCGTTAACTGTCATAATAAAATAAGCAGGTCATCATAAACAATGTTTAAAACTGGAAGACAATATTTGACTTAGATTTCTAGGTGTGAAAAAGCAAGACATTATATTAAAATTTCTAAATATGAATATGGGAGACCATTGTAGTGATTATTTTCATTTGTAAATGACAGTATTTAAAACATTTTGATTAAATTAACTGATTATTTGACTGAATTGGTAAGCCATTTTTACCCAAATTATTGAGAGGCTGCTATATGTTGACAAAGCTATGATTACTTCTGTCATAAAGGTAGCAAAGCCAATATCTCTGTGTGTGTATGTGGTGATTTAGTCGCTAAGTCATGTCAGACTCTTTGATGCCATGGACTGTAGCCTGCCAGGCTCCTCTCTCCATGGGTTTTCCCAGGCAAGAATTCTGGAGTGGGTTGCCCTTCCTTCTCTAGATCTTCCTGACCCAGGGACTGAACCCTGGTCTCCTGCATTGCAGGTGGATTCTTTACCAACTGAGCTACCAGGGAACCCCTCTGTGGGTATAACATTTATTTGTACATAAATACTGTCAGTAATTTTACCCCTGTTGCCTGTAATGCATGCCCAATATGAATAGATGACAATGACAGAGGGTCAAGGGGGACTGAATGCTACAAACCATTTACTTAGTCTATAAAATTCAGAATCTGGATATTAATCTCAATACTTTTTGTCCAGGCCCTTTTGTTTTTATCTCTCAACTCCCTCTTGTTACCATACTTTGACCTCAGTGAAACATAATGAAATCCTTAGTACTTTTATCCATTCTACATTTAAAGTATTCTTACTTGCTTATATCTTTCTTTTAATAATGGATAAGAAAAGTGTATTTAGTCTGCCTTTTGATGCTACTGCTACTTTCCTTTGGTATTTTTATAACCATTGCTTCTTTTATTCATTGAATGCACTTTTTCTAGAAATGGTTAATTAAGACCGAAAATTATCTTACTAACTTTTCAACTGATTGTAATTGGGTGTCTCCCTAAAGTATTTTCTTTAAGTCAGCAATGAAGATTTGAAACAGAGAGTATGACCCTAAGTCATACATTTCCAGGTGCCCTTTCTCCAGTGAAGCTGATCACTCCCTCCACTTTTTCCTGTAAGCAACAGGACCTGGATGTTAGTTAATAATAGCCACATCCACCCTGGTTATAAACCTGGGATATGACATTGCCTCTTCTGTTTTCCTGAACATTGCCCATATCTTTTGAAATCACGGCTTTATTAAAGTATCTTCAAATTATCAAGTTTGTGTTTATTATTGGTTTTCTCTAGGATCCTGACTATTTCTTCTTGAAATTACATTTCCTCTCACATGCCTAGTGGACTCACTTCTATTTTCCTTTCTAGAATCCTTCATGAAATCAATCTTTTGCATAACCTGGCCCTTACATTTTAGTGTTTTCTAGATGCCCCTCTTTATACTTATTCCTATAACTCTCTATTTATTCACTATCTCATTGCTTAGTTTATCATCTATAATCAAATAAATTACTCATACCTATCTTTAGCATAGGCTTCTCTGGTAGCATGGGTGTCACACTTGAACTTCTGACCTAAGAGATGTATTAAATCAATGGTTCCCAATCCCTGGGCCATGGACAGGTATCATATGTTAGGAACTAGGCTGCATAGCAGGAGGTGAGCATCAGGCAATGGAGCAATTTATTAATTTATTGTGCAATGCTTGTGGCAACTTCAAATCTCTATATATTCTGGATTAAAGTCAAGGTGGAATATCCTGATTGGCACAAAAACCACTGAAATGTTCGCTTCCATTTCCAACATCCTATCTTTGTGAAGCAGGTTTTTGTTGCTTTTATTTTTTTTTTCCCCTGCAGTAGCAGTAAGAAAAATGAAATTACAGAGTAGACTGGACATAAGCAGCACACTTCAGGTATCACTGTCTCCCATCAACCCCAGATAGACCCATCAAGCTGCAGGAAAACAAGTTCAGAGTTCCCACTAATTCTACACTATGGTGACCTGCATAATTCTTTCATTATAGATCACAAGGTAATAATAATTGAAATAAAGTACCCAATAAATATAATGAGTTGGGTCATCCCGAAACCATCTCCCTCACCTGCCTGTCTGTGAAAAAACTGTCTTCCATGAAACCAGTTCCTGGTGTCAGTAAGGTTGGGGACTGCTGTATTAAATGATTCCTCCTATGTGTTTCCAAACTGATTGCACCATCTTCCACCTCCACATTCACTTCCATGTTTATTGAATGGCATTCCATATATCAAGTTGCTCAAGATTAGAAATTGAGTTATCATTGGCTACTTTTGTCTAATTCTCTCTTTCCAGTCACAAGATTTTATCAATTCTATCTCTTCATGTTTCTTCAATATTATTTCTGCATTGTACTGTCATTATTACTAACTTAGTTCAAGCACAAATAACTCTTAAACTGAATTTCCCCAGTGCTTTTTTCATAAAAACCTATCATGGTGTCCCATACTTCAGACTTTCACTCAGGCCTTTCACCTGAGCCCTTATCTCTAAACATCAGTCTTTATATGACCAATGGAGACTCCAAATTATGTGTTTAAGTTCAAACTACTATCCTCTTTAAAAAGCTGCTCCTTGCTTTCTCATTCAAGGTTACTTGCCAAAACATGATTCTATAGCACTCTATTCATATGTCTACTAAAACATCTATTGCAGTGGTAGATAAATACCTGTTCATTATTCTTTGAAATCAATGATACTGAATATGTATCTTTAATTAATAATATATTACATGCAACACTGTAAATATGCATTATAATAAATATTATATGAAAAAAACCTTAAAAGCAATGTGAACCTTTGCTCCCATATAATTCATTTTAATAAATATATAGAAATATTCAGCTTTATAAGATTTGCTAGTCTCATTGAAGTTATCATTGAAGATTGCCCTGTAGGTACTATAATACACCAGAATGCAATATGCCTTATCATATGGACTGTTCTATAAATATGAAATTCAAAATAAAATGAAAACATTTAAATCATTTTGAGGTTGTATAAGTAAACAAATAGATATTTAATATTATTTAAGAGTAAAATTATATTAAATTTTTTAAAAGAGTTACTATTACATAATGAAAGTAGAAATTCTTATAAGATAGAGCTTTGGGTTAGGCTAAGATTGTATCAATACTTAATTCTATTCTTCTTCAAAGTTCCCATTAATGGAGAATATTTATATCCTTTGAAAAGATAGTCTATGTAAACTAAGGCTCAGATCAATTCTGCTTTCAGCCTGCAATAAAACTGTCATAGAGATTTACTGAATAAAATAATGATCAGCAAAAGTAGCGGGATTATCAGCTCAGTCAGACTAATGACACTGAAGACCTTGCCAGCCTGAAGAAAGAGGCAACTTAATGATAATAATAAAAAGTAGCACTTGTTATTGTGTGTTGACTTTTCTATTTTCTTCTCAAGCTGTAAATTGAATAATTCAGACTTTTAGGTATTTGTAGATGAAACAAGGAACATAAACTTAAATATTCTCCTTGGGGAGAAATCAATAGTTATAGTTCTCTCTTTGAAGTTATTATTTTATATTCTCACCAAAAAGAGAGACATGTCAATATTTTAACATCATTCCATATATATGCATTAGGTGTACGAGACAATATTTTAACATCAGTGTCACACTCATCCTTAGTTAGACACTTGTTTGTGAGTGTCCTCTGATGGTAGTAAGAATGTCTGTAATGGTTTCCAAATAAAACTCCATCATAAAAAAAAAAAAAAAGATCGGACCATTAATAGTAACTTAATAAGGGTATTTCTGTTTCTTAAACTTAGAATGTAATGATCACTTAATTATACAAGCCTCATGTATTTAAAATAGGAAATGCCACTAAATTTATAATGGGAAAGGCATCTTTCTCAGTAGCCTCAGATCTAATTCCAAGAAAATTAAAGAATTCTGATTTAAGTGTCCACATTTTTAATCTAATGCAATCATTAATGAAAATAATACAAAACCATTCTGTCTCAAAGATACAAGTTTAATTACCCAATGGATATTATGAAGTAAATACATGCTGACTGTTATTAAATCTTAAATAAGAAGGAAATTCTGCTGTTTTTAACAACATGGATGAACTTGGAGGACAATATCCTAAGTGAAATAAGATAGTTGCAGAAAGATAATAAGTGGAATTTCACTCAAATGAGACATTTAGAAACTCAAACTCATAGACAAAGAGAATACAACACTAGCTGTCAAAGGTTGCAGGGTTGATGGAAGTGGGGAGTTAGACAATGAGCATAAATTTCATTTATGTAAGATGAATAAGTTCTAGAGATGTGCTATACAAACTGGTGCATATAGTTAATAATAGTATATTCTTCACTTCAAAATTTAAGACAACTGGTGTCATATAAAGTATTCTTCTCACAAAAAATAAATAGAAACTCTGGAATCTGTTGGACAGGACTCGAATGTAGTGTTTTTATCTCTATAATGTCCTTAGGCCAAGCTAATCTAATTGTATATATTGAATATATGCAGTTCTTTACATATTAATTATACTTCAATAATGCTATTAAATAAGCAGTGTGACAATATACAGTCTTAACGTACTCTTTTTCCTATTTGTAAACAGTCCGTTGTTCCATGTCCAGTTCTAACTGTTGCTTTCTGACCTGAATATAGGTTTCTCAAGAGGCAGGTCAGATGGTCTGGGATTCCCATCTTGTTCAGAATTTTCCACAGTTTATTGTGATCCACATAGTCAAAGGCTTTGGCATAGTCAATAAAGCAGAAATAGACATTTTTCTGGAACTTTCTTGCTTTTTCCATGATCCAGCAGATGTTGGTAATTTGGTCTCTGGTTCCTCTGCCTTTTCTAAAACCAGCCTGAACATCTGGAAGTTCACAGTTCACATATTGCTGAAGCCTGGCTTGGAGAATTTTGAGCATTACTTTACTAATATGTGAGATGAGTGCAATTGTGTGGTAGTTTGATCATTCTTTGGCATTGCCTTTCTTTGGGATTGGAATGAAAACTGATCTTTTCCAGTCCTGCGGCCACTGCTGAGTTTTTCAAATTTGCTGGCATATCGAGTGCAGGACTTTCACAGCATCAGCTTTCAGGATTTGAAATAGCTCCACCGGAATTCCATCACCTCCACTAGCTTTGTTCGTAGTGATGCTTGCTAAGGCCCACTTGACTTCACATTCCAGAATGTGTGTCTCTATGTGAGTGATTATACCATCATGATTATCTGGGTTGTGAAGATCTTTTTTGTACAGTTCTTCTGTGTATTCTTGCCACCTCTTTGTAATATCTTCTGCTTCTGTTAGGCCTATACCATGTCTGTCCTTTATCGAGCCCATCTTTGCATGAAATGTTCCCTTTGTATCTCTAATTTTCTTGAAGAGATCTCTAGTCTTTCCCATTCTGTTGTTTCCCTCTATTTCTTTGCATTTCTTTGCATTGACCACTGAGGAAGGCTTTCTTATCTCTTCTTGCTGTTCTTTGGAACTCTGCATTCAGATGCTTATATCTTTCCTTTTCTCCTTTGCTTCTCTTCTTTTCACAGCTATTTGTAAGGCCTACTCAGACAGCCATTTTGTTTTTTGCATTTCTTTTCCATAGGGATGGTCTTGATCCCTGTCTCCTGTACAATGTCATGAACCTCATTCCATAGTTCATCAGGCACTCTACCTATCAGATCGAGGCCCTTAAATCTATTTCTCACTTCCACTGTATAATCATAAGGGATTTGATTTAGGTCATACCTGAATGGCCTAGTGGTTTTCCCTACTTTCTTCAATTTAAGTTTGAATTTTGCAATAAGGAGCTCATGATTTGAGCCACAGTTAGCTCCCAGTCTTGTTTTTGCTGACTGTATAGAGTTTCTCCATCTTTGGCTGCAAAGGATATAATCAATCTGATTTCGGTGTTGACCATCTGGTGATCTCCATGTGTAGAGTCCTCTCTTGTGTTGTTGGAAGAGGGTGTTTGCTATGACCAGTGCGTTCTCTTGGCAACACTCTATTAGCCTTTGCCCTGCTTCATTCCATACTCCGAGGCCAAATTTGCCTGTTATTTCAGGTGTTTCTTGACTTCCTACTTTTGCATTCCAGTCCCCTATAATGAAAAGGACATCTTTTTTGGGTGTTAATTCTAAAAGGTCTTATAGGTCTTCATAGAACCATTCAACTTCAGCTTCTTCAGCATTACTGGTTGGGGCATAGACTTGGATTACTATATTATTGAATGGTTTGCCTTGTAAACGAACAGAGATCATTCTTTTGTTTTTGAGATTGCATCCAAGTACTGCATTTCAGACTCTTTTGTTGACCATGATTGGTATTCTATTTCTTCTAAGGGATTTCTGCCAAAGTAGATATTATGGTCATCTAAGTTAAATTCACCCATTCCAGTCCATTTTAACATATATGCAGAGTACATCATGAGAAACACTGGGCTGGAAGAAGCACAAGCTAGAATCTGGATTGCTGGAAGAAATCAATAACCTCAGATACGCAGATGACACCACCCTTAAGGCAGAATGTGAGGAGGAACTAAAAAGCCTCTTGATGAAAGTGGAAGAGGAGAGTGAAAAAGTTGGCTTAAAGCTCAACATTCAGAAAACAAAGATCATGGCATCCGGTCCCATCACTTCATGACAAATACATGAAGATACAGCAGAAACAGTGGCTGACTTTATTTTTTGGGGCTTCAAAATCACTGCAAATGGTGGCCGCAGCCATGAAATTAAAAGACTCTTACTCCTTGGAAGGAAAGTTATGACCAACCTAGATAGCATATTGAAAAGCAGAGACATTACTTTGCCAACAAAGATCTGTCTAGTCAAGGCTATGGTTTTTCCAGTGGTCATGTATGGATTTGAGAGTTGGACTGTGAAGAAAGCTGAGCACAGAAGAATTGATGCTTTTGAACTATGGTGTTGGAGAAGACTCTTGAGAGTCCCTTGGACTGCAAGGAGATCCAACCAGTCCATTTTAAAGGAGATCATCCCTGGGTGTTCTTCAGAAGGAATGATGCTAAAGCTGAAACTCCAGTACTTGGCCACCTTGTGCAAAGAGCTGACTCATTGGAAAAGACTCTGATGCTGGGAGGGATTGGGGCAGGAGGAGAAGGGGATGACAGAGAATGAGATGGCTGGATGGCCTCATCGACTCGATGGACATGAGTTTGAATGAACTCCGGGAGTTGGTGATGGACAGGGAGGCCTGGCGTGCTGCAATTCATGGGGTCACAAGGAGTCGGACACGACTGAGCGATTGAACTGAACTGAACTGAACTGAATGCTATTAAAAGAAAACAAAATACAATTAAATTTTAAAAGTACATATGTTCTTAATGTAAGCAAGGGATCTGTTTAGATGGTATATTTCTCTCAAGTTGTGTATGCATATTTATGCTTCTGTTTAACAGTCAATTTCAGGCAACTGTTTATGTTATATAATTAAGTAACCTCTTACTCCTTGATTATTTTTCATAATTAACTCAGCTGATATTTTGGCTTGTACTGAGGTGAAATGACCAAGGTAGACACAGCCTTAAAGGCATAATGACTTATAAGTCAAGTCGTGTCCTTGGTAGTCATCTCATCTGCATTTCTGATATCACCTTGGTCTCTATCTTTATCTTTGGGATTTACAGTTACTTGCACAGCCCAAATCTCACCTTTCATGCCTTAACAGCAAATCACCTCATATCTTATTTCTACTCTATGGAGCATTTCATTTCTGATAATTCTATATGCTTAACATTTTATAGCACTATATACTAATACAGTTGACCCTTGAACATCATGAGTTTGAACAGCATGAAAGTGAAGGCTGCTCAGTCATGTCTGACTCTTTGTGACCCCATGGACTATACAGTCCATGGAATTCTCCAGGCCAGAATACCGGAGTGGGTAGCCATTACTTTCTCCAGTGATTTTTTTTTTTTTCAGTCATTTCTTTAGATTAAAAAAGAAGACTAAAAGAAGATGTGATTAAAATCCATTAAATTATAGGCATTTGTTTATGTGAAATCCTGAAACAACAGAAGGTAGGGATAAAAAAAATGTTACTTGAAAAAATAATCACAGATTAAAAACAACTATAATTTTGAGGGGCAACAAACGTATGTCAGATTTTATATCCAACTAACATTTAATCTAAAATTCACATTAACACCAAGATGTAGAAATTACTGTCTTTGTTTTATAGATAAGGAGATTAAATCTCCCAATTTCTGCCAGCTAGTAAGTGGCAGAGTTGACATTCAAATGCACAACCTGCATAAATAACAATTTGATTAGAGCTTCCTAGAAGGTGCTAGGGGTAAAGAATCCACCTGTCAATGCAAGAGATATAACAGACACTGGTTCAATCCCTGGGTCGAGAAGATCCCCTGCAGTAGGAAATGGCAACCCACTCAAGTACTCTTGCCTGGAAAATTCCAAGCACAGAGGAACCTGGTGGACTACATTCCACGGGCTCACAAAGAGTTGAACACGACTGAGTGTCTGAGTGCCAAAACAAAAGTTTACTACAATGAATATACTGCAAACCTAATACAGGATAAACCTAAGGAATGATTTATAAGATTATGGAAAAAAAAAATCTTTGATTTGAGACCAGGATGCCTTACTAATATAAAACACAATATTTTGTAGTGTGTACCATGTTCCTGAAGTCACCAGCAGAGAAGAAGATCATAACCCTATGTGATACACCACTTTATGCCTCCAACAGAGATTCCAGAGACAGATGAAGTGGGCCATAGGTTTGACTGAGCACGGACAAACAGTAGGCTGCCTTGCACGGTAACTTGCAGATAATATATGCATTTTCAATAAAGAGTACAGACAATTTAGAAATATCTTACAAGAACTATAAGCAAGGAACTACTTATCATTTTTGGTCTACTTAGAGTAATTGGATATACTATGCTGTAATTCAATTTAGCAAATTGGCATGCACTATACTAAAACTTCCACTGTTTATCATAAAAATCCTCAAAAATGTGATGTAATAAATACCCTCTACCTCTTTTACACATAAAAGCATTGAATCTCAAAGATATTAAAACACTTACCAATTGTATATAGGCAGTGAATGGCGAAGCACAAACTCAAAATTACATAGTGTAATTGCAAACCTTGACGTTGCATTTTTAGACCAGAAAATACATTAGATCATGAGGAAATAAAAAACACACTCAACTCATTAAGGGCACAGCAATTTTACGGGTATAAAGGTCCTTGGGTAATAAAAATACATCTGGATCAGTGAATTTCACTACCTTCTCTGGACAAAAATTCCAACCCAACTCCACTTGCCTCATGCCACCACCAAATGGACAATCTATTATATAAACACAGAAAAGATATCACAATAGTGACTTTGCAGGAAAACTTAGACAGAAAATTCCTTCCTAAGGATTTTGAACCATCAGCCTAGACTAGACTGGGACTATTATTACGAGTGTAGCCCATCGAGATATCGGCAGAGAGAACATGAAAGACAACTCTAGATAGACACCCACAGCAGAGTAAGAAGGAGAAAAAAGGGTGATATATCATTCAGGGGGCATTCCTTGTAGGAGCTCTGAGGGATAATTCACGTCCTGACTCTTCTAGTTTTTGGTGACCGTACATAGGTCTTAAAGGTTTTGTGGCTAATGATAACATCACTCCAGTTTCTGTCTTCTTCTTCATATTGCTTCTTCTCTGTGTGTTTGTGTGTCTCTGGTCTATATGTCGCTCAGAAGGACATTTCTGTTGGTTTACAGAATGATCAATTTTCAAAATCCTTAGATTAATTATATCTTCATTTTCTTTTCATATAGGATGATACTCACAGGTTTGAAGGATTAGGATGTTAATATATAGTTTGGGAGTTAATCATTCACCCTAACATTATGTGGAACATATTTATATCAATCTCTGTTGCTTTTCTACACAAAATATCAAGAACATTATCTGGGACCTATTCTCATGAGAAAAATCCACAAAAGATGGGAAAGTCACCAATTGCTATTTCTTTCTTTCACATATACACTCTGCTCAAGTTTCTACACAATTTTAATTACTCTTTGATACCTTCACTTGCTTATAGCACTTTTTTTTGTTTTGTTTTAATGTTTTGTACAAAGTTTATAATCGTTAGCAGTAGGTCTCATCTGATAGGCATGATCTCTCTATTACTGGAAGACAAACATGCCCAAACTCATTTAATTTGATTTAAATTCTTTTTATTCAAATTATTGTCTATTCAACACTAACATCAGCAGCCCCTGGAAGATTGCTACAAAGGGAGATTTTCAGACTCCATTCTGGGCTGAGTGGAATAAAATCTGCATTTTAATCAGATCACCAGTTGATTCTTAGGATATTAAAGTTTGATTATTATTGCTTACTGGAATATACTTTCTTCTTGCCACTTGTTTATACACCTGTATTTAATAGTTACTGTGATTCCTAATATACTTGAGACAAAAAAGGAAAATATGTATGTCTGCATGTACTGGGAAGGGTAAGGAAAATTTGGAAAATTGGACACAAACTTGGGTCTTTAAAGACTATGTAGCTTATGTTATTAAAGAGTAGCTGAGCTAATTATATGTCTCCTTCAAATTTATTGTCTATCAGGACTATTTAAATATTATTACTACATATATTTGAAATGTTTTAAATTTTCATTCTATACACTACATATATGGCATGTGTGCATGCTAAGTCACCTCAGTCATGTCCAACTCTTTAACAAGCCTATGGACAATAGTCTGCCAGGCTCCTCTTCTATAGACTTGTCAAGCAAAAATACTGGAGTAGGTTGCCATTTTCTCCTCTACAGGATATTCCCAACCAAGGAATCAAACCCTCCTCTCTTATAGTCCCTGTGTTGGCAGATAGGTTCTTTACCATTAGTGCACAGGGGAAGCCCTTATACACATATTAGAAGAATGAAATTAGCTACTATTACAAAGACTTCCAGAACCTTCAGTCTAGAAACCACCTTGGGATGACTTTATTATACAGTTTATAAACTCATGTAGGAATTTAAAAATATAACTGTGATTTTATTTCTGTTTATCTTAAAAATTTACAAACACACATAAATCATTTGAGGTAATATTCAAAATAATATAAGATCAAGGCACACCAAGTCCTCACCCCAATTTAGAGCAGCTCACCTTTTCCTTATTGTAGTACGGGCTTCACTGATAGCTCAGTTGGTAAAGAATCCACCTGCAATGCAGGAGAGCTCAGTTGGATTCCTGGGTCAGGAAGATCCATTGGAGAAGGGATAGGCTACCCACTCCAGTATTCTTGGGCTTCCCTTGTGGCTCAGCTGAAGAATTTGCCTATAATGCAGGAGACCTGGGTTCAATCCCTGGGTTGGGAAGATCCCCTGGCAAAGGGAAAGGCTGCCCACTCCAGTGTTATGGCCTGGAGAATTCCATAGGGTGTTTAGTCCATGGGGTCACAAAGAGTCGGACATGACTGAGCAACTTTCACTCACTCACTTTTACTCAAAATAGATATCCATCTAAATTACACCTGTGATATAATCAAAATATCAGTGTGTGTCTTTTCCTTCTATCCTATTTCAGATCACATTTGATGAAATTATTACTATGTGGCTCATTCTAAAACTCTTTATGATTCATATGTCTAATTCATTTTTAGCTAAATTCATCTATTACTAGTACTGCCATAATCACTGATTATAGATAGATACATGACAGAATTTAGTAGCAACTATAAAAGGTATAATTTAGCAAGATTGTATAATTTCTATATATATATTTATACATATATTATATATATTATATAAAATTTAACAATTTGGTAAAACATTAGGGACTTCAGAACATTCAATGAATGTGATGCAATGAGGGGAGTCATTAAGTTTTAATTCCTTTGCATATCTAACACAGGCACTGAAAAACTGAAACTAGGATAACATTATATTTAGGAATCTGCATTTCTGCTTGTCAGAAAACATAAATATCTATGTATGTATCTTCTTCACAAATCACATTTGATTTGAATTTTTTTTTCCAGTGAATTCTATAGTTTTAGCTCTACCTCATGACTTCAGAGAGAAGTCATTCATCCTGTTTTAAAAAAAATTTTTTTAAGAAATTTCCTAATTATTATTATTATTATTTTTAATTTTTATTTTATTTTTAAACTTTACATAATTGTATTAGTTTTGCCAAATATCAAAATGAATCTGCCACAGGTATACATGTGTTCCCCATCCTGAACCCCCTCCCTCCTCCCTTCCCATACCATCCCTCTGGGTCGTCCCAGTGACTAGAAATTTCCTAATTATTATTTTTAAAAGGTTGATTATCTTTACCAAAGACAGGTAAATGTCAATGTAATTTGTAAGATATGTAAGAAAGTAATTATGACAGGGGTTAATTGAAATTTATGGAAATGCATTGACATAATTAAACTCTCAGAGACGTCATGGAAAATCTTAGAAAACACAAACAACTCCCTTCTTATATTTACACTGTAGACAGTGGTCTATTCACACATACATACACCCAACCCTGCTCATTTTTGAATGTATGGCTGTTGTTTTATTTTTAATAATGATAAAGTTTTATTTTTTTAATAAATAATAGAATTGTTTCTTTTAAATAGTGTTGACTAGTTTTTTTTTGTTTTGTTTATGATAACTTTATTTTCTAGAGTACCTGCTTCAGAACTGTTCTATAATCTTTAAGCTCCACCATGAACTCTATTTCTGAAAAGCTGACCAGTACTCAGATAGGGCTTACTGTGTTCTGTATCTCATTTTTGCTTTCTTTCTCCAGAGTTCATTCCTTTGAGTATTTATGAAAGAAATTGTAAGACCTTTGATATTTACTTAAAAACAAAACCTGTAGTAGGAGAGGGGAGAAAGCATAGGAAGTATGGGAGAAACAAGATGAACTACATTTTGAAAACCTGAAACCAGCTTAAAGGGACATGGGCATTTGTTGTACCAATCTTTGTACTTTTGTTTGCATCTAAAATTTTTCAAGTACATTTTTTTTGGTAATCCCCACTCTCTCCTATATCTCAGTCTTCTTGTTTTAGATAGTTCCCTTAGCATTCAAATATATGCCAATACTAGCAATCTCTAAAAAACTGAGCACCCAATAGTTGTCCCAGATGCTCTGCTCCTGTCTGTCTACACTGGTGAGCTGATCTCAAGTCAATGCCTCTCAAATGTATAGTTCAGATGATTTATGTTTACCTCATTTAAATATCTTCCACATTCTGAATATTAAAATTCCAAAGTTAACCTCTTATTTCACACATGAATACAAATATGCACACAGATTCTCTGATATCACCTTCATTTATCCCTGTTAGTAAATGGTACAATATTATTTCTTCCATGTTAGTCAAGAAAGCAAAAAAAAAAAAAAATCACCCTTCTGTGTTCCTTCTTCACTTATACTGTAATTTCAACTTTGAGTACTTATTTCTACCTCAATGGATAGCATTCTGGTCTCAGACATTACCAAAAACTAGATTATTCCTACAAAAACTCCTGAATTGATCTATGATCTAATCTTAAATCATATTCACGCTGCCAACCTGCCTTCCTAAGAGTAGCATCACATTAACTTTTGTTTGCTTGCTTGTTTAAGTGCAAAATTTTTAAAAGTTAGGTCATACCACTGCTTAAAATTCTTCAATGTTTTGTGTGTCAGTGCCATAGAGTGTTGATTACTATAGCTCTGTAGTATAGTTTGAAATCAGGGAGCGTGATGCCTCCAGCTTTGTTCTTTTTTCTTAAGACTGTTTTGTCTATTTAAGGTCTTTTGTGCTTCCATGCAAAGTTTAGAATTATTTGTTCTAGTTCTGTGAAGAATACATTGGTGTTTTAGTAGGAATGGCATTGAAGATGTATATTATATTGGGTCATATGGTCATTTAACAATATGAGTTCCTCCAACTCATGATCATTATATATCATTCCATTTGTTTGAGCCATTTTCAGTTTCTTTCATCAGTATCTCTTGGTTTTCTGAGTACAGATCTTTTACCACCTTGGTTAGAGTTATTCCAAAAACAGAGACACACAGCTCAATGGCATATAACTGAGAGCCCATAAATAAACAACAGTTATATGGGCAACTGATCTACAGCAAAGTAGGCAAAAATACCCAATGAGGAAAAGATAGTCTCTTCAATTAATGGTATTGGGAAAACTGGACAGTGCAAGCAAAAGAATCCAACTGGAATGCTTTATCCCCCCATATGGAAAACTAAATTCAAAATAGATTAAACATTTAAAATCCCCAAACCATCAACCTTTTAGTGTTAACAGAAAACATAGACAATATGTTTTAGCATCAGTCTTAGTGATATTTTTTCAGATATATCTCCTCAGCAAGAAAAACAAAGTCAAAAAAAAAGCAAATGGGACTACAAACAAAAAGCTTTTTCACAACAAAGGAAACTATCAACAAAACAAAATACTATCTACTGAGAGTGGATGTTTGCAAACAATATATCCAATAAGGAGTAAATATCCAAAATATACAAAGAACTTATGCAACTCAATATCAAAAAAAACAAACAACACAATTAAAAACACACAGAAGAATCTAAATAGACATTTTCCAAAGAAGACATAAAGAAGATCAACAGGCACATGAAAAGATGCTCAACATATCAGGTAAATGCAAGTCCAAACCACAACAAGATACCAGGTCACAAATGTCAAGATGGCTTTCAAAACAAAGATAATAATACAACATGCAAGTGTTGCTGAGGATGTGAAGAAAAGGGAACTCTGATGCACCGTTGGTGGGAATACAAGTAGGTACAGCCACTTTGGAAAATAGTATGATGATTCCTCAAAAACTTAAAAATAGAACTACCACATGATCCAGCGATTTCTCTCCTGGGTATTTACCTGAAGACACACACACACACACACACACACACACACGCTAATTGGAAAATATGCAAGTACTTTTATGTTATTGCATTATTGTTTATGTTAGCCAAGATATAAACGCAACTTAACTGCTTATCAATACAGGAATATGTAAAGAGAATGTGGTATAAACACATACACACACACACACACACACACACACACAGAGGAATATTACTCAGTCATAAACAAGGAATCTTGCTGTTTGTGACATGGTTGGACCTATTATTATTAGGGTATTATGCTAAGTGAAATAAGTCAGAGAAAGACGCATACAATTTCACTTATATGTGGAATCTAAAAAGTTAAATAAGTAAACAAACATAACTGAACCAAAACAAAGTCATAGATACCAGAAAACAAACAGGTGGCTGCCAGTGGTAGAGGGAGCAAGCATAGAAGAAAAATATGTTAAGGAGATTAAGAGGTACAAATTTCAAGTTACAAAGTAAAGTCATATATACGAACACTACAGTGAAGAGAATATAGTCAATAATCATGCACTGTATCTTTATGTTGACAGATGGATAACTAGACTTACCATGGTTATCACCTTGAAATGTATGGAAATATCAAAACAGTGCATGCGCAACAGGAACTAAAATAGTGCTGTAT
Organism: Bos javanicus; assembly: GCF_032452875.1. NCBI lineage: Eukaryota > Metazoa > Chordata > Mammalia > Artiodactyla > Bovidae > Bos > Bos javanicus. The sequence goes on along the minus strand of NC_083875.1, from coordinate 13,651,642 downwards.
GTCAATTACATTTCAAAAACAAATAAGCAAATTCATAGCAAAAGAGACCAGATTTGTGGTTAAAGGCAGGTGTGGGGCAAAGGGGAATTGGATGAAGGGAGTCAAGAGGTATGAACTTCTGGTTTTAAGGTAAATAAATAGGAGGGATATAATATACAACATTATAAATATAATAAACCTGTTATATATTATAAGAATGTTATTTGAATAAATTCTAAGATTTATAATCACAAGGAAATATTTTTTTTCTTTTCCTTTTTTTTTTTAATATGAGATGATAGATGTTCACTAAACTTATTGTGGTAGTCATTTCATGATGTATATAAATAAAATAATTAGACTGCACAGTTTAAACTTATACATCGCCACATGGTAACTATATCTCAATATAACTGGAAGAAAAAAACTCTTCAATGGTTTTCAATTGAATATAGGATAAGATACAAATTCCTTACTAAGATCTTTTAGATTTTACATGTTTTCATCCATATTTACTCCTGTGACTCAATCTGCTTTCACTCATCTCTCTTAACAACCAAATTTTGGTCACTTGATTATTTTTTTTTCATATCCTCAAATATATCAAGTTCATTCCAATTTCAAACTCCTTTGAATTTTGTATTTCCACTTCAAGAAAAATGTTTCAACCTACTTTTTAAATTGTTTTATTTTTATTAACCTTTTAATTTTAAATGTTGAATATTCAGAGATTTTTTTTTGACTACCATATGAAATGCTGCTGCTGTTGCTAAGTTGCTTCAGTCGTGTCTGACTCTGTGTGACCCCACAGATGGCAGCCCACCAGGCTTCCCTGCCCCTGGGATTCTCCAGGCAAGAACACTGGAGTGGGTTGCCATTTCCTTCTCCAATGCATGAAAGTGAAAAGTGAAAGTGAAGTCGCTCAGTCGTGTCTGACTCTTGGCGACCCCATGGACTGCAGCCTACCAGGCTCCTCCGTCCATGGGATTTTCTAGGCAAAAGTACTGGAGTGGGGTGCCATTGCCTTCTCTGACCATATGAAATAATTTCCTACATAAACTCCTTCTTACAATACTATGCCTTTATCTGCACTTCTTAAAATACTATACCTTTATCTGCTCTTTATCTGCACTTAAGTGATTACTTTGTCTTGTACGGTTCCCTTTTCTAAACTGTCTCCTTTATGAGGTCAAGCATATTTATATTTACTATTTAGAACAGTATCTGGTATATGATTAATCTTAAATGTACTTGTTCAGTAAAGAGTAAAACATAGATTGACATTTCCAGACACTAAAATCTTTAGAAAATATTTCAATAATAATCTATGATAATTAGAATGTAAGATAAATTAATCTGAATTTAAACTATAATATATATTTGTTAAATACGCATAATATATATCTACTTAAGTATAAGTTATAACATATATTTGTTAGAATAAAAATATTCTATTTTTAAGTTACTTATAAATTTTATATTAAGGAAATATGATAATTTTCAGAAATTAAACTAACAGGCTCTTTAGTTTTAAAATGGAATTTTTGGAAGCTGGACTTGAAGTACAGAAAGGTAGATTGTACTGTGTAAGTTTAAGGTGTACAGACTAGTTATTTCATCTACATGTATCATGAAATGATACCACAATAAGTTTAGTGAAGATCCATGATTTCATTTAGATACAAACTAATAAAGAAAAAGAAAAACATTTTCCTTGTGTTGAGAAATCTTAGGATTTACTCTCAACATAGAAAGGTGACTTACATTGCTTTTTAGATATGGAAAAAGTTTTACGTGGGAAAGAACAGAGCTAGAGGAATCAGGCTCACTGACATAAAACTAACTACAAAGTTACAGTTATCAAACAGTGTGGTATCAGCACAAAACTAAATGTACATATCAATGGAATAGAATAGAAAACCCCCACACACTTTTGTCCAGTTGATCTACAACATAGGAAGCATTCAGATTATATGATGGATAAAAGACAATCTCTTCAATAAGTGGTGGTGGAAAACTGTACAGCTTTGTGTGAAAAAAAAGAAATTGGAACTTTCTCTAACACCATCATTGTTGTTTAGTTGCTAAGTTGTGTCTGGCTCTTTTGTGACCCCATGGACAGTAGCCCTACCAGGCTCCTCTGTCTATGGGATTTCCCAGACAAGAATACTGGATTGGGTTGCCATTTCTTTTTCCAGGGAATCTTCCCAACCCAGGGGTCAAACCTGCATCTCCTGCATTAGCAGACAGATTCTTTACCACTAAGCCACCTGGGAAGCCCCTCTAGCACCATACACAAAAATAAACTCAAAATGGATCAACGACATAAAGAGCAAATACTTTAAAACTCTTAGAGAAGAACATATGCATAACCATCTGTGATATAAATCAAAGCAATATTTTTTTGATCTGTCTCCTACAGTAATGGAAATAAAAAAGTTAAAACAAATGAGACGTAATCACACTTAAAAGCTTCTGCACAGCAATATAAACCATAAACAAAAAGAAAACCTATAAAATGGGAGAAAATGATGCAACTAACAAGGACTTAACTTTCAAACATATAAAAACAGCTCATATAGTTTAACATAAAAATCAAAAAATGGGCAGATGATCTAAACAGATATCTCTTCAAAGAAGACATAGAAATGGCCAAAAGGTATGTGGAAAAATGTTCAACATTGCTAATTATTAGAAAAATGCAAATCAAAACTAAAATTAGGTATCACCTCACACTAGTGAGAATGGCCATCATCAAAAAGACTACATATAATAAATGCTGCAAAGGGTATGGAGAAAAAGGAACACTCCTGTGTTGTCAGTGGACATGTAAATCAATGCAGCCACTATGGAGAAGAGTTTGGAAGTTCTTTACAAAACTACAAACAAAGTTACCATATGATCCCTGATCTCACTCCTGGGCATATATCCAGAGAAAACTGTAATTAGAAAAGATGCTTGCATCCTAATAGTCATATAACTCTGTTTACAATAGCCGAGTCATGAAAGCAACCTAAGTATCAATAGATGAATGGATAAAAACAATGTGATATACATACACAGTGGAATATCGTTCAGACAGCAACAATGAAATAATGTTATTTGCGTCAACACTGATAGACCTAGAGAGTATCATAGAGAGTGAAGTTAGTGTATGTACACACACACACAAATGCATCTGTGTGTACACACGTGCATATATATATATATATATATATATAAGTAAAGTTAAGAAGTGAAAGGTACTCAGTCATGTCCAACTCTTTGCATCCCCATGGACTATAGATTCCATGGAATTCTCCAGACCAGAATACTGGAGAGGGTAGGCAGCCTTTCCCTTCTCCAGGGGATCTTCCCAACCCAGGGATCGAGCCCAGGTCTCCCATATTGCAGGCAGATCCTTTACCAGCTGAGCCACAAGGGAAGCACAATAAATAAATATATAAACTGATGCACTTTGATATATACCTGAAACTAATATACTGTAAATCATCTATATTTTAATTTAAAATTACAAATAAATATAAATATTATATTATATCCTCCTATAGATTTTAAATATTTTATTTCTTGGCAAATTCATTTATCATTCCTGATTGGCTATCTATTTGTTTGCTATTCAGACATTCCTTTGAGCTGATTGTAAGATATTATCTTATTGGTTCCTTCAATAATTATTATGTTAAATAAAACTTTTGTGATTATTTTAAAAAGTCCTAATTTTTCCTGTTAAAAATTAACATCTAAGAGCTAACATACACATATCAATGAACTAACTACAGATTTTGTGTACTCTTCCTTTTCAAACCAGAGTTACTTGCTACTGTGGGCTTTGTTTGTGTTAGGGGTGCTGCCTACAAGACCGAGAGATTCAGTTGGGAAGGGTTTGATAAGACAGGAAAAAAAAAAAAAACCTGAGTCTGATGACTGGTAAACACAATTTGCTGAAATCTCCTTCTGTGTGAGTGAAAAATTTCTAATTAGCAATTTGCTCCTTAAACTCAGCCTGGTCCTATTTCATAACAATCTCTGAAGGTCAAGTACTTTTGTTTATCTAAGTTCACAGATGTACTTCTCACATTTACAATTACCTGACAAGGGAATGGAGATGATGCAAAAATAGTGTGCTCCTCCCCTCAAAGCAACTTTTAAGAAAGGAACATGTGATTCTCAGTTCAGATCAGTCGCTCAGTCGTGTCTGACTCTTTGCAACTCCGTCAGTGATATTTGCTGCCTGAAAATCCATTTACAGGCAGGGCTTCATCATTACCATGAGTGGAACCCACTATCCTAACAGCGATTTAGCAGCAAGCCAGGCTTCCCTGTCCATCACCAACTCCCAGAGCTTTCTCAAACTCATGTCCATCGAGTCAGTGATGCCATCCAACCATCTCATCCTCTGTCATCCCCTTCTCCTCCTGCCTTCAATCTTTCCCAGGATCAGGGTCTTTTCAAATGAGTCAGGTCTTCCCATCAGGTGGCCACAGTATTGGAGCTTCAGTTTCAGCATCAGTTCTTCCAATGAATATTCAGGATTGATTTACTTTAGGATGGACTGGTTGGACCTCCTTGCAGTCCACATGTATACCTGTGGCGGATTCATTTTGATATTTGGCAAAACTAATACAATTATGTAAAGTTTAAAAATAAAATAAAATTTAAAAAAAGCAAACAAACAAACTAAAAAAGAGTCTTCTTCAACACCACAGTTCAAAAGTATCAATTCTTTGGTGCTCAGCTTTCTTTATAGTCTAACTCTCACATCCATACATGACTACTGGAAAAAACACAGCTTCTGACTAGATGGACCTTTGTCGGCAAAGTAAAGTCTCTATGTTTTAATATGCTGTCTATGTTTGTCATAGCTTTTCTTCCAAGGAGCAAACATCTTTTAATTTCATGGCTGCAGTCACCATCTGCAGTGATTTTGGAGCCCAAGAAAATAAAAGTCTCTCACTGTTTCCATTGTGACTCTAGATAACAAATAAAAGTCCATAGGATCTTAAGACTTACTGATAAGTTTGGAAAGAGGATTAATTATTTCATATTGAGTCCTAGTGAAAGTGAAAGTGATAGTCTCTCAGTTGTGTCCGACTCTTTGCAACCCCATGGACTATACAGTCCATGGAATTCTCCAGGCCAGAATAGTGGAGTGGGTAGCCATTCCCTTCTCAGGAGATCTTCCCAACCTAGGGATCAAACCCAGGTCTCCCACAGTGCTGGCTAATTCTTTACCAGCTGAGCCTTTAGGGGAGCCCAACTCTGCATTGAGGACACAAGACTTCTATGGTCACTTAAAAATCTCATCCATTTATTACAAATTTGAGATCATGTACAGACTTTCCTGATTCTTTGGCTCCAGGCTCCATCAGTGATACTTACTGCCTGAAAATCCACTTACAGACAGGGCTTCATCATTACCATGGGTGGAACTCACCATCTTAATAGTGATTTAGCAGCAATGTTCAGTCTTGCTGAAGTACCCAAATTACATATTTCTTATGATGACTGAGGTAGTCTTTTTCACTGTGATTTTATTGGACTTAAACTGTACTTGTTTCCCTGATCAAAGGGATATAATATGTTTCTCTTCTCTTCTGTATTTTGCATTTTGTCACTTGAGTATTAAGCGGCACTTCCTTAAATCTGCGATTTACAAAGCACTCCCACAGGAGTTAGGGGATTCAAAGCACTCCCACTTTTCACAGGGGATTCATGGCAGGGAAGGTTAAAGAAGGACTGTCATTACAAGGTCTAAGCCATCATATGCCCACAATTCCCTTCTTGTTCTCCCAGCTCTGCCTTCCTTACTCCGACCCTTCAATTCACCATCTCATCTCTTTCCACATTCCTTTTCCTAGTTCTAATCAACCCACACAGTATGAATGACCTGCTGTTCAAGAAGGTGCCTTCCTCTTCATAAGTAGATCTGGTCACCTCCTCAGAGGAGCCTTGCTCTATCAGTTGTCTACAGTGTATAACAAATTACCACTTGCTTGTGGTTTTAAAAAAACGCACAGTTTGGTGGATCAAATAAACACACATCTATTGTCTTACAGTTCTGGAAGCTAGAGGAGAAAAATGTTTTACAATGGGCCCAAATCAAAGTGTCCGCACAACCAGGCTCCCTTCAGAAGAGGAAGCAGCTTTCCCAGTTTCTAGAGCTTCATTCTTTGTTACATTCCTTGGCCTATGGTTCCTCTCTCCAGGTTCCCAGCCAAAAGAAGTATTATCACATTGAGAATGGCTTGGGACCCAGAGCACTTTGTTTAAGTACTGCAATGCTTGCAGCTGGACATACTTCTTCTCTAGAAACAAAAAGGGACTAAAAATCACTGCATGTATGCACAGTTGGGGAAAATATGGACCCCACATATACAAGGAGACCAAAAATCCAACTGCCACTTTTGAGGAGCCTGAAGAAAATCAGGGTGTCAGGAGCAAAAGCAGTGTCCTGCGCATGTTCCCTGCACACATCACCATCTGCAGTGTGGGCAGAGCATCTGAGCCATGCCTCCAGGCTACCCTTGGACACACCCCTAACATCTCCCCATCTAAGGAACCAGCCAGGGAACCCGTTGTCTGTTCTCACTCCCTGCTGCTACAACAGGGGCCCCAAAAAAGCCTCGCCTGAATTTCCTGGCCTCTGATCAAGTTCTGTTGATTAAGAAGGCCAAGCACCCTGGTAACAACATCATCTTCTCCTCTCCTCTGTAGTCAGTCTGCCTTTATCTCCCATTCATAAGGAAACTGTGAGTGCATATATTGTTGCTGTTTAGTTGCTAAGATGCATCCAACTCTTTTTGACCCCATGAATCGTAGCCTGCTAGACTCTTCTGTCTGTGGGATTTTCCAGGCAAGAATACTGGAGTTGGTTGCCATTTCCTTCTCCAAGGTACCTTCCCAACCCAGTGATCAAACCTGCCTCTCCTGCATTGGCAGGTGGATTCTTTACCACTCAGCCACCAAGGAAGCCCCATTTGTGCATTAGGGCCTGCCTAGAAAATCTATGATAATCTCCTCACCTTGAAGTCTTAAGTTAATGGTATCCACAAAACTCACTTTTGTCTTATAAACTAACATTCACAAGTTGCAGGTATTAATATGTAGATCACTTTGATGAACACTATTCAGTCCACCACACCTGCTTATCTATTTTACTGTTTCATTTGCTGCCAAAGCATTGAATAACAAATTACCAACACTTGCCAGTGCCTTCATGGAAAACATTCAGAGGGAGTAAAATGTACACTCAAGAAAGTAAAAATACAAAGGCAAAACTAATAACATGGAAGTGCTACATACTTTCAGAAATACACTAATTAAAACTTTGCTGATGATGTTTGTCATTTTTTGATAAAGGGAAACAATATCAAAAATGAAAAAAAAATCATTTCAATTACCAAAAAGTAAAACATTAAATAATATCTTGAAAGAAGAAACAAAAATAAAAAAAAGATATTTCCATGCCAGGAGGGAAAGTATGTGACTCATATAAGTAGATAATGAACAAATTTAGACTCACTATACACAAAGCCAAATTGACCATGGTTCCAGAAATAATTACTGAGAAAATCAGAGGTTTATATGCAGAGCTTTATTATGTATGAGCTGAGAAAGGAACTCGGTAAAAACAACACATGGAGATATGTTAGTTAGCACAATGCTTATTTTTTAAAAAGTCTTTATGTGGAGACTTGCTTAGAAATAGAATGTTATAAGCAGATTACATAAACTTAACTAGATTTCAAACTTTCACATAACATTGGACTGAATTTCCAGTTTTTATTCCCCTAAATAGGAAAATATTTTCTAATTCTTGACATCACTTTGATAAGTCACATTAACAACATTTGCTGATATATGTAGGGGAGGTTGACAGAAGCTGAGGTTAGTCCCACAACTATATAAGATTTTATATTTTATATCAAAATCCTTTATTTCACAGAATTTGTACAAATGCTTAACATGTTTGAAGTATTCCTTGCACTAATTTCCTGGAGCTGGCATAACAGAGTACCACCAACTAGATGATTTAAGCATCAGAAACACATCATCTCATAGTTCTGGAAGCTCAAAATCCAAAATCAGGGTAGAGTCCATCTGAGGATCTTCTCCATGAGTCTCTCCTAGCTTCTGATTGCTCTGTCAGTCCCTGACTTGTGGGTACCACTCTCTATGTCTCCATGTTCCCTCTATGAGTGTCTGTCTCGGGGCCCTAATTTCCCCTTAACATGTATTTTAATGAGGTCCCCTCATGACATTATATGAACTTGACCATGTTTCCAACTGAGTCACATTCAAAGGAACGAAGGTTAGGGCAGGACTTCAACATCTTTTGTGGGGTTGGTGGGGATGGGGGCATAATTGCACTGCTTCTATTCATGTTGGACTTTGGTCATCTCTTACTACCAGATAATTTAGGGGAGCCAAAATTTTGATAAAAACTGTAAAGGAAAAGATTGAAATAGATTAAAAACTCTTTTCCTATGACTCTCAGTACACATACACGCACACTTAAGAATTAGGATAGTACTGAGATTATTATAAGCGGTGAGACACCACAATCTCACTTATTAAGAAATATAGATTTCAAAGAAATATTCTCATGGGGCACTGGAGTTTCCTAAACCAGACTGAATTAAAGTGAATATCAAGTGTTCATAATAAACAAAGTCACAGGCTAAACTCTACATGGGTTTGTCTGTGTGTATAGATGCGTGTGCACATTGCTTAATTAGATTCACATTTTCCCTTCCATTATTTCCTAAGTTCAATTTGAGAAGAGAGAGAAAGTCTTCAAAGACAGTTTTTATTAAATTTTTCTCTACTCTTTTTTTATGGATGCTATATATTTTCCTTTCAATACATTAAAAAAAAATTTCTTGTAATGATTCAGTTTTTTTTTTTTTCTTTTTGGTACTCTATAATTCTTCTTACTGTGTAAATCTGTGCAAACTTACTTCATATTTGGTTTTCTGAATCAGTTACCTTGCCTAATTAAGTTCAGTTGAGAACCCCAAATGTAAGGTCTATTGTAGTTCTCTATCCACTTTGATGGGCTAAATATCTTATACTATTTTTATATATACATAGACAACCTTAATTACTCTTTTCTAGAACTTTAAGTCTATACTCTGTAAGCCATTAATTTTTTGGATGCTAAATTTTGCAACTGTTTGTGGAAGTCCCTTAAATTTTATTGTATATTTTTTCAGAACCAAAGTTTTATATAACAGTTTACCATTTGGTCATGAATTGATTCTGCTCATAATTAACAGTTAGAGTACAGACTGCTTGTATGTAGGTGACAAGTTTCACTTACTTGTGAACTCTTATAATCCATTGCTTTACTATAAATCAGAACAGAAAGGCATATTCTGCATTAAAGTGTACCAGTGGATTTTAAGAGCTCACTTACAAATGGTGGCAATTTTAGACATGAAGATATCAATACAAGGACCATAAATTATTGAACAGATCACCCTCCTCAACCAAGCAGCATCAGCACACACTGATAACATGGACACAGGTCCCCTGTTAGCTCAGAGGAAATGCTTCACAGTCACATCACAGTGGAGCAAATCATGGCACAGAGCTGGGTGCATTTAATCACTTCATGCTTTTTTGGCATTTTCTGAATAAAACATCCTATTCTACCATCTCTTGCAAAATTATTCTTACTATAGATCTTAATGAAAATAAATTTCTAGGAACCCTAAACTAAGAAACTGTTCACCTGAAGGTAATTAATATTATGCAAGTTTAAAGAGTATGTTAATCTCAAAAATATACAAGCAACTCCTACAGCTCAATTCCAGAAAAATAAATGACCCAATCAAAAAATGGGCCAAAGAACTAAACAGACATTTCTCCAAAGAAGACATACAGATGGCTAACAAATACATGAAAAGATGCTCAACATCACTCATTATCAGAGAAATGCAAATCAAAACCACAATGAGGTACCATTTCACACCAGTCAGAATGGCTGCGATCTGAAAGTCTACAAGCAATAAATGATGGAGAGGGTGTGGAGAAAAGGGAACCCTCTTACACTGTTGGTGGGAATGCAAACTAGTATAGCCACTATGGAGAACAGTGTGGAGATTCCTTAAAAAACTGGAAATAGAACTGCCTTATGATCCAGCAATCCCACTGCTGGGCATACACACTGAGGAAACCAGAAGGGAAAGAGACACGTGTACCCAAATGTTCATCGCAGCACTGTTTATAATAGCCAGGACATGGAAGCAACCTAGATGTCCATCAGCAGATGAATGGATAGGAAAGCTGTGGTACATATACACAATGGAGTATTACTCAGCCATTAAAAAGAATACATTTGAATCAGTTCTAATGAGGTGGATGAAACTGGAGCCTATTATACAGAGTGAAGTAAGCCAGAAAGAAAAACACCAATACAGTATACTAACACATATATATGGAATTTAGAAAGATGGTAACAATGACCCTGAATACAAGACAGCAAAAGAGACACTGATGTATAGAACTGTCTTTTGAACTCTGTAGGAGAGGGAGAGGGTGGGATGACTTGGGAGAATGGCATTGAAACATGTATAATATCATATATGAAACGAGTCACCAGTCCAGGTTCGATGCACAATACTGGATGCTTGGGGCTGGTGCACTGGGATGACCTAGAGGGATGGTATGGGGAGGGAGGAGGGAGGAGGGTTCAGGATGAGGAACATGTGTATACCTGTGGCGGATTCATGTTGATATATGGCAAAACCAATACAATATTGTAAAGGTAAAAAATAAAATTAAAAAAAAAAATAAGTTGTAATGCAGTTGCCAGTTACATACAACTACTGTGAATGTATCTGATGCAAACATACTTTTAGAGGACTGTATTAAATGCTGCAAGTGGGAAAAAAAGAGTATGAATTCTTGGTGTAATAGAGTTTTTGATTACTTAATGTGAAGCCATCTCAGAGCTAAATTAGGGAGACAGTAATAAAAAAAAAAGGTTAATTCTGGCCAAGTAGTCAGCACACTACCAGACCACCTGACTTGCCTTCTGAGAAATCTGTATGCAGGTCAGGAAGCAACAGTTAGAAGTGGATATGGAACAACAGACTGGATCCAGATCAGGAAAGGAGTACATCAAGGCTGTATGTTGTCACCTTACTTATTTAACTTATATGCAGAGTGCATAATGTGAAATGCCGGGCTGAATGAAGCATAAGCTGGAATCAAGATTGCCGGGAGAAATATCAATAACCCCAGATATGCAGATGACACCACCCTTATGGCAGAAAGTGAAGAAGAACTAAAAAGCCTCTTGATGAAAGTGAAAGAGAAGAGTGAAAAAGTTGGCTTATATCTCAACATTCAGAAAATTAAGATCATGGCATCCAGTCCCACCTCTTCATGACAAATAGATGGGGAAACAATGGAAATAGTGACAGACTTTATTCACTTGGGCTCCAAAATCACTGAAGATGGTGACTGCAGCCATGAAATTAAAAGATGCCTGATCTTGGAAGAAAAGTTATGACCAACCTTGACAGCATATTAAAAAGCAGAGATATTACCTTACCAAAAAAGGTCCATCTACTCAATGCTATGGTTTTTCCAGGAGTCATGCATGGATATTAGAGTTGGACTATAAAGAAAGCTGAGTGCAGAAGATCTGATGCTTTTGAACTATGGTGTTGGAGAATACTCTTGTGAGTCCCTTGGACAGCAAGGAGATGCAACTACTCCACCCTAAAGGAAATCAGTCCTGAATATTCATTGGAAGGACTGATGCTGAAGCTGAAACTCCAATACTTTTGCCATCTGATGTGAAGAACTGACTCATTGGAAAAGACCCTGATGCTGGGAAAGATTGAAGGTGGGAAGAGAAGGGGACAACAGAGGATAAGATGGTTGGATGGCATCACCGATGCAATGGATACGAGTTTGTATAGGCTCCGGGAGTTGGTGATGGAGAGGAAAGCCAGGCTTGCTGCAGTCCATGGGGTCACAAAGAGTCAGACATGACTGAGTGACTGACCTGAACTGAAGTCTTCACACTAATGGGTAATATGTCAGCATATCTGATACTAAATATAAAATCCTTAAGATTTTCTTTTTTCAACCTGTGAATTATCTGATTTATTTTGTCTATTCTATATGTGTGCTTATATGAAAATCATCTACTTTTTGTTAGCACTTGCTATTACTACATATAAAATGAGTTGTTATAACATGATAATTGACACTGGCTACTGTACTACTTAGGGTTCTCCATAGAAACTGAACCAAAAGGATGTATACGTATATACACAGAGAGAGAGAGTTATTTTAAGCAATTGGCTCACATGATGATGGGGCTGGCAAGACTGAAATTTGCAGAGCAGGCCTATAGACTAAGAGATGTTAAAAAAAAGTTAACCTGAGTTGTAGTTCAAATCAAAGGCATTCTGGAGGAAGACTATTTTTTTGGCCAAGAGGGACATCACTCTGTTTGGTCCACAATTATTTGGGTGAGGTCCATACATATTTTGGAAGGTAATCCGTTTTAGTCAAAGTTACTGATTTAAATAGTAATCACATCTAAAAAAATGCATTTCCAGCAACACCTAGATCATATATGTACAATTGATCAATATTTTTAAATCCTTCTAATTGCTAAAACTTATTTGTAAATCATTGCAGGCAGATTTTTTTTCATCTGAGCCACCAGGAAAGCCCATTGTAAATCAATACTCAGAGTATTTTCTTAGTCATGCCCAGACACACATACAGTGGAAAAACTTTTAGGTGGCCCTGTTGCACATGTTCCCAGGTAAGATCTAATAGGGTGATGCTCTGGCTTCCTGTTTCAAATTTTATCCTACAAGAGTTCTTCTTATGGCCTATTTAGTGCCATCTAAAACAAATGTGCCTTCATTTGTGACTTTTCCATGTAAAGTGACCCCAAATTGTTCTACTAAGGTGTTGGCTAATATCCTCAAGTGCAAGAAGACTTATGTAAGGTTTATGCAGAAAATATTATGTGTTAGAATTATTAGCTGTGAGTTCAATGTCAATGAATCAACAAAACATTAAAAATATTTAAAAATAAAAACATTCATAAAACATATGCATTGATCACATGATAAAAATGTTGTGACCAGAGTCTTTTAGGGACTAAAGCTTGTATTGGACCCAGAAACAATGCTTCCTTAATTCAGTGTTCCCGTGACTTTATGCAACATTACTACAATGACTAGTGAGAACAGACAGTAGGATTTCCTTTGTTGTTGTTGTCTTAGTCGCTAAGTGATGTCTGACTCTTATGTGACCCCATGGATGTAGCCCACAAGGCTCCACTGTTCATGGTATTTCCTAAGCAAGAACTGGAGTTGGTCATCCTTTCCTTCTCAAGGAGATATCCCAACCCAGGGGTCAAACCCGCATCTCCTGCCTTGGCAGGTGGATTCATTACCACTGAGCCACTAGGGAAGCCCCAGGATTTCCTTGTACAATTGTATTAATGTCTCTTTTATTTAAATGCACTATTTTACATCCTTAATATGCATTATTGTGAGCTTTAAGAAGAGTTTTCTCTAATAACAGGCTGAATTTATTCTGAAGAGATAGAGAGATTGTATAGGTAGATGAATAGATGGATAGAGTGACTGAGAAATACGTACACACACCCACAAATAGAAGCCGAGGCATTCATTTATACACACATTTTCTAGAAACAATGGCACCCAGTGGCATTCGGCACACCTAGTGCCCAGTTGCAACAAGAAGTAACAAAACTCCATGGACAAATGAATGTTTCTGGGACTGGGAAATTAGAAGTATAAAATATATGTGCAACATAGTATGCCAGAAATGTAAAATGTGCTCAATGATAGAGATATGTCAAAATATTATAGGAACAAGCTTGGAGTTACTCCCAATAGAAAAACCTATGACAATTTGAACCTCCCATCAAATCAATTTAGAATTTGTGAGTTAAATTTTATGTAAATAAACAAAATACATGGAAAAAATGGAAAGTTCTTACTCACAGAATAATGTCAACAGATAAATGTAGAAGAAATGATGAAGTTAGAGAATCACTATTTGGCAATAATCATAATAACATACAATAAAATAAATGAATGTAAAATGAGTGAGTATAAGCTGAATGAAAAGAAGGACACTTATTTGTATTCAAAGTGTATCCACACACCGTACTTACTAAATTCTAAAGTAAAAATAGAAACTTTTCTATGAAGACCCCCCAACAGACAAATCCTCAACCAGGTGACAAAGTTAACATCAAAAATAAAACAAAAAAAATCATGTACATTGTAATATGATAAACTGAGTAGAAAAATCATTTCAATGACACTCTGTCAAGAATGTATAAGCCGAATTTAATCATGAAGAAATAAATATAAGACAACCGTAAAGTTAGGCTCATTCTACAAGCATATTCTTTAGCTGCCAAAAGTGTAAAGATTATGAAATACAAAGAAATACTAAGGAGCTATTCCAGATAAAGAGATATTAATTTTGTCTTTCAATTCATAATAAGTAACACTGCAAATCAAATTTTTCTACTTTAATCTGCTCCAAATTTTGTGATTCTTCCCTATCGGTGTAAATATTAGTGAAAATAGAATATGTACAATACTAGAATTTTGTCTGGGTCTTCATTTGAAAAAAAAAAAAAGTAGCATACATCCAAAAGTTACAATCAAACTGTTTCCACAGATGATACAAAAGGCAATCATGGTAGGATTGTCTTACCTCCATTTTGTGAGTATATAAGAAGTAACTTGAGAAATCTGTATGCTGGTTAGGAAGCAACAGCTCGAACTGGACATGGAACAACAGACTGGTTCCAAATAGAGAAAGGAGTACAGCAAGGCTGTATATTGTCACCCTGCTTATTTAACTTATATGCAGAGTACATCATGAGAAACGCTGGGCTGGGTGAAGCACAAGCCGGAATCAAGATTGCCGGGAGAAATATCAATAACCTCAAATATGCAGATGACACCACCATTATGGCAGAAAGCAAAGAAGAACTAAAGAGCCTCTTGATGAAAGTGAAAGAGGAGAGTGAAAAAGGTGGCTTAAAGCTCAACATTCAGAAAAAAAGATCATGGCATCTGGTCCCATCACTTCATGGGAAATAGATGGGGAAACAGTGGAGACAGTGACAGACTTTGTTTTGGGGGCTCCAAAATCACTGCAGATGGTGACTGCAGCCATGAAATTAAAAGATGCTTACTCCTTGGAAGGAAAGTTATGACTGACCTAGACAGCATATTAAAAAGTAGAGACATTAATTTGCCAACAAAGGTCCATCCAGTCGGCGTTATGGTTTTTTCAGTAGTCATGTATGGATGTGAGAGTTGAACTATAAAAAAAGCTGAGCACTGAAGAATTGATGCTTTTGAACTGGGGTGCTGGAGAAGACTCTTGAGAGTCCCTTGGATTGCAAGGAGATCCAATTAGTCCATTCTAAAGGAAATCAGTCCTGAATATTCATTGGAAGGACTGATGTTGAAGCTGAAACTCCAATACTTTGGCCACCTGATGCCAAGAGCTGACTCATTTGAAAAGACCCTGATGCTGGGAAAGATTGTAGGCAGGAGGAGAAGGGGACAACGGAGGATGAGATGGTTGGATGGCATCACCAACTCAATGGACATGAGCTTGGTAAACTCCGGGAGTTGGTGCTGGACAGGGAAGCCTAGCGGACTACAGTCCATGTGGTCGCAGAGAGTTGGACATGAACTGAACTGACTGACTGACTGACGAAGTAACTTGAAGATTTTAAATATACACAGTGGTTTTTTTTTGTTGTTTTTTTAAGCTACAAGTTTGTATTGATAAGAGCACAGTACCTTGTCCAACCACTCCCAGGCAAATTACGTAACATCCTAGGAGAACCAATAGAAGAGTTTGACATACTTTTGGAATCTGCAAGATATAGAGAATGGTACTAGGAATAAAAAATCCAAGTGTTACAGGTTATGGCTAGACTGATCTGTGGTAGCAAGTTAGAGAGAGATCAGGCATCTTTACCAGTCAAAGAATCAACCAGCTAAGAGCCATCATCTAACTTCAGAAGGCTTCATACAGGTGGAATTTATGAACTCCATTGATGAATCCTTTGTGTGTGCTAAGGAAATTTCCAAACAGCAATTAGCACTCAAAACATGCAAACACACACAATCACATGCCTTCACAAAGCACCAAAACACATTCCCAACTGTGAGGTCATTATAATACAGGTAAAAATAAGACTATTAATAACATAGAAACCAAACGGAAAATGTAAAGTATCTATGAATCTTTCACCCTTAGGTAAGAAATTAAATGTTGGTAAAGTATAAATGTGCAGTAACAGAGAAATAGTGTTCTAGTATATATGTAAAGCGCTATATTATATAAAGTTCTATTTTAAATATATGTATGTATAAAGTTATATTACATACATTTATGCAAATAATTTATTTAAATTTTTAAAAAGCAAAGTTCACCCATTTCTCCCATACCTTCACACTCCACCTCTGGCAACCATCAATCTCTTCTCTGTACCTATGAATTTGTGTTCTTAAAAAATTATGTTTATTATTTTACTATACTATTAAAATATATTAATATTAGCATGTTAATTAGCATTGCTATAATATAGCAATAGTAATATTTAATTTTAATAAATTACTGTTGATATACTTATATATAATTTTCATATATTATTTGTATTTAGAATATATCATATTCTAAAGTCAAATTAGTCAATAGGCCAACAAATCTTAATAGTACAAAAACTTATCTCATTTTCATAACGCTCCATAAAGCCACTCCAACTGATTTTCATTAACTCTCAAAACACATCGTTCCCTTTGATAAAATAGATTTCCATATTACCCTAAGACTACACAGATGAGGATATCTCATTATTCTGAGACTGTATTATTTTTTATAACTTACCTAATCCTATCTCACTTTCAAGAGTCAGTAAAAGTCCCATCACCTCTTTGAAACCCCTTAGATTCCATTTTTGTTAGTTTAAAAATACATATATACTTCTTATCACATAATTACATTCTCCTATACTAGATTTTTGTAGGGGAGCTCTGCACATTTCATTAGAGAATAAGTTACTGGGGTGCAAATATGAAAATATTCAACCTGAATGAAATTGTCCTGTGTACAAAATGGGAATTCAATATTTATTCAATGACTGCTATTCTGATCCACAACTCAAAATAATTATAAAGAATGTGCAATGAGGAAGTACCCTAATGACTTCTGAAAGTATTTTAATGGCTCTACTTTGCGATTTTTCACAATTTAAATGTCTGTAGAGAAAACATTTTTAAAATGTGATGATGAAAAGTTCAATACATTAGTGGTCTGAATTTTTAAGCTACATATTTTTAGCAAAACAAATTACCCAGAGGAATTCTAAATCCTCCAAAGCACACTGGTAGTATAACCAGTGCTGAGACATATTAATTCATTATTAATAAATTCTCAGAATGTATAACTTTTTATGAATGTTTCCATATCCCTTTTATACCCTCAGGAAGTACACAGGTCATAGGAGAAAGTAAATGAAAATTATGGCCCTATGGGCCTCAAAACAAGTGTTTTCTAGATGAAATATGATTACATATGTAAACTTTATCAGGATATAGCAAATAATAGAAAGTCAATTCATATTCTTGCAAAATCCTTGTACTAAAGTGAAAAGTGAAAGTCGCTCAGTCATGTCCAACTCTTTGTGACCCCATTGTCTATAGTCCACTAGGCTCTTCTGTCCATGGAATTTTCCAGGCAAGAATACTGGAGTGGGTTGCCATTCCCTTCTCCAGGGGATCTTCCCAACCCAGGGATTGAATGCTGGTCTCCTGCATTGAAGGCAGATTCTCATCTGAGCCACCAGGGAAACCCTGTACTAGAACAGTCTATGCCGACTGCAGCCATCTATTAAAGTGTGAGCCTATAATGTGCTATTTAGAATACCGATACCTATTTGATTGGCAAAGACTTATTAAAACTATAAGTTTGTGATTCATCCAACAATTCACTCACCTGCCCATCAATCAATCAATTTATCCATTCATTTATTCCTGTGAGTATGAGTGTGTAAGTTAGTCAGCCTCAATGTCTTAGGGTACTAATTAGATATATGGTTAAGGCAATAATTTGTACATATCCTCTTGAATAAATAAAAAATAAACATTAAATTCTTATCACATTAATGTTTTTTGTATTACTTATGTGCATTTGTACCCCATGCATGAAGAATTTAATTTAGTAAAAGTATAAAAAAGAACAAGAATAAGAGGGCTATCCTCATGAATAGTCAGCATCCAATGAAAAGTACATTGAGAAAATGATGGGCATAGGTATAATAAACATGCTACTCTGATAAAATTATAATAATATTAGTAAGCCAAATATCTTTTTCAGGAAATAGGGTGAGAAAGTCAGGAAAACTAGGTCTGCTGCTAAGTCACTTCAATCATGTCCAACTCTGTGTGACCCTATAGACAGCAGCCCACAAGGCTCCCCAGTCCCTGGGATCCTCCAGGCAAGGACACTGGAGTGGGTTGCCATTTCCTTTTCCAATGCATGAAAGTGAAAAGTGAAAGTGAAGTCGCTCAGTTGTGTCCGACTCTTTTCGACTCCATGGACTGCAGCCCACCAGGCAAGAGTACTGGAGTGGGGTGCCATTGCCTTCTCCAAAACTAGGTCTAGAGTTTCTATTATTTGAGTTGAATATCCAGTCAACACATTAGACTAATTTGATGATCTGGGACATGCTATGTTCTAAGACTGTACCCAAAATTCAAAAGAATTCATAAGGGTCTTAGAAGATAGAGAAACACAAGGAGAACATCACATAAAGACAAAGGCATAGGTTGGAGTTTTGTTGCCATAAACCAAGGAACACTTTGGAGTACCAGAAATGGGAAGAGTCAAGAAAGGTCTCTCCTCTAAAGACTTGAGAGAGAGAGAGAGAGGGCCACCCAGCAGACACCTTGATACTGGATTTCTAGCTTCCCGAACTGCTAAAGAAAATTTTCTGTTGTCTTAAGTCACCCAGTTGGTGGCACCTTGTTACAGCATCCTTAGGAAACTAATCATCTAAGAACTACATGTTTTACACTGAATGTCATCGGAAACTATGTCATCTAAGAAACACACTTTTTACTCTGAATACCAAAAATCTTCACAACTGGCTATCAGTGAGAATATAGAGGCTGCAGCTGTCAGTCATACCTGGTCTGCTGTCATGCATTTATGTGGTATGATTTAAATGAATTTCTTCAAAACAACACACAAAGAAGGCAAATGACAAGACCAACTTCCTTTCCATGTTCAACAGTATACTTCCTTAGTCACCTAGTAACAGGAACATTAAACATTGTAACTGTAATTTAACTTCAGACCTCTATTTAAATGCTTCTTTTAATATTGGTAAGAAAATTGATCTAGTACATTTATCTAAAAAACAAATATGGAATCCCAGTTGAATATTTCCATGGAATACATATTTTATTCCCTTTGTCTTCCAAAATGCCACTAAATTGAACAGATAATATGACGAGAAAAATTATGCCTCCCCAGGACAGGGGTGCCTGGTGGGCTGCCGTCTATGGGGTCGCACAGAGTCAGACATGACTGAAGTGACTTAGCAGCAGCAGCAGCAAGGACTGATTCACATGAATTTCCTCCCACAACATATAAGGAAGTCATATGACAAGAGCAATCTCAGTGAACAATTGTGTATACCCTCTGTCACCTAGTAACTATTGCAGGCAAAATTATCAAATAAGTAATTGTAAATGAATTTGATAAAAGAAGAAATTTCTTGAGAACATATTTTGTTAGAAGAATCACAATTTTGCATATAGATTTTCCCACCAAATACCATCAAGGATATTTACTAAGTTTTTGTGATTGATTTGTCTTCTAATTTCTGAAAAATAATTATAAATAAATAGATACACAACTATGACATTTTATAAATTGTTATACATTTGAGGAGATTGCATGAAGGCCCAAGATATTAGGCTATTGGTGTAGAACTTTTAACCCAAATTCTGCATTCTTAAATTCTGTGACATAATAATGCACTAGATACGTCAGCCCATCCCCAGGGTTAGATACAAAAGTTTCTGTTTACCTTTAGTTGTTTTCTTTGTAATAAGTGTAGCCAAGTGTAGCCAAGCCAGGAAAGTTATGGTCTGTTAAAAAAAAAAAGGATGTAATTTATTGCCTTAAAACAGTTGTAGAGTTGACTCCTGAGCTGTTGCAATATGGGTTTGAACTCTGTGGGTCCACTTATATACAGATTATTTCCAATAGCTAGGTACCACCATGCTATCTGATCTGCCTATGGTTGAAGCTGTGGCTGTAGAACCACAGATAGGAACTCATAAAGTTCACTCGAATTTTCAACTATGCAGGGGTCTGTGCCTCTAATCCTTACATTTTCAAAAGTCAACTATGTCTACTATTTCCAACTTTTTTTTGTCTTATTTCTACATCTCACACCTGGTGTGTTCAATATTGCACAAAACTATATTGTCATCACAAAACATTTTAACAGCTACGTCCGTGAGTAACTGTGAATTATATAACTACTATACACAAAACACATAGAATATCTTATATCAAACAGATACAAACCATATAATTGGTACATAGGTGTGGGAAGACAACAGAAAAATTATGAAAACTAATTTTCTATTGTTACAGGAATTTACTGCAGTCTACATGCTTGCCTATAAGCTTCTATATTTTATAATCATTGAGAACAGAATAGTAGATGGCTATTACTACTGTAAGGGCCCAGATTTCTCATTTAGGGTATGAAAAGACTTTTTGAGAATAATAAACAAGCAGACATACTTCTTGCTAGCATTTTTTTAACCAGGAAAAGTTTCTGGATACATTCGTAAAGGATAAAAATCATTGTTCTGTCTCAACAGAGCTATATACGATTAACAAAATTGAAAACATTCATGTAGGAAATATATAATTAAAAATAACTAAATATCTTACATTGTAATTAAATGGAGTAAACTTTGGAAATAGTAAAACATCTGACTTCTCCCTGCCAAAAAGGTGACATTGTGTGCTCAACCATGACAGTTACGGAATGAAATCGTTGCCAAGCAACTCTTTTTCTATAATCTTGTAAAAGGCTTTTGTATTTGAGGAAAATTGAGGCAAAGAAAAGTTTGGGAAGCTAATGAGGAAGAAATGGCTTCAGTGCAAATCGATCAATAGTGCACCTGACCAGAAAATCAACTATTAATGGGACGACAGGAAGAGAAGCTACTTAGAGCTACTTGAGAGCAAATTTATTACCACCAAATGTGTTTAATTGTCTGCACCCTAATTCCCTGTTATCATTTGGTCTTTCTGTGAATACAGCAATAGTTTCTTATGTGGAAGTTCAATAATATGCAGCAGCCTTTCTACTCAGCAGGCTTAACAACAACCCCAGACAATGTTTTGATTACTTCATTTTCTGTATCATTTAAGAATCCAATAAGCTGTCATCGGTCTCCTTTCATGCTATGGTTATATGCGTGGCTGCTGCTAAGTCGCTTCAGTCGTGTCCGACTCTGTGCGACCCCATAGATGGCAGCCCACCAGACTCCCCCGTCCCTGGGATTCTCCAGGCAAGAACACTGGAATGGGTTGCCGTTTCCTTCTCCAATGCATGAAAGTGAAAAGTGAAAGTGAAGTTGCTCAGTAGTGTATGACTCTTCGCGACTCCATGGACTGCAGCCCACCAGGCTCCTCCGTCCATGGGATTTTCCAGGCAAGAGTACTGGAGTGGGGTGCCATTATGCATGGCAGTAAAGTACAATTTGAACTGACCTCTGCTGCCTACAAAGATGGAGTCATGTCATTGGCACTACATACATTAAATCAAAGTATGAGACATTCTATAATGAGAAATTCAGAGTCTGCGGGTCAGGATAGGGTAGAAGTCAAGAGAAGAATTTCAGGCAAATTCTGTAGTGTTTTCTTGTTTCTGCCTGTGAAAAAGGAGCTATGGTCAAATCTCAGTTGCCAAATCTTTGACCTGAGCCAAAGGGACCCTCCAGCTCAGTTCAGACTTTAGCACCTGATAAAGTTTTTCTGTGTCCCTAACTGGTGAGTTCACCTGGAGTACATATTACTAACCAGCACACTTTTAGAAGGGAGCACCTTGATCTTAAGCAAACAAGAGGTCCGTGGGGAATATGCAAGTACTCTCCAAAGATTTATAGACATCCTTGGGGAAAAATAACTTGATAGATCAGTATACTTGCCTAAGGCACCTAAGAAGGAAACTTCGCTTAGGTTATTTGACTATTAAGTAGAATTAGGATCTCTTCAGACTAAAAATTTAGAAATATCTGAACTAAATACAACTACCCTAGAATCTGGAAGGTTACACAATTTGGGGGATCAGACACAGGAGACAAATGATTAAGAAGCTAAGAAAACATAAAACCAAAATGAGGCCCCAAGGGCATAACTGATGAGGCTTTTCCTCTTCTTTCTAATCTCATTAGCGTTTGACTCAAAGTCTGAGACTTGCATGGGAGCAGACCAACTCTCACAATTTAGGTCACACTCTGGTTCCTCAAATAGCTGCACAACTGCTGTATTATGGTTACATGGAACACTAACAGCTGTGTTTCTTCCTTTCGTTTAAATATACTGTTTAATGCTAACAATGTAAGACAGAAGCATGCTCGCTGCCACAGAGACCTATTTCACTAGTCAGCATTTTATGATGCTCACACCCTTCTACCCAACATACATCTTAATTATCATAACACAGAGCTATTTATTCATTTATTTCTGTGAATAACTTTCTCCAAGTCCTATTTGAGCATGCATTTCATGAGAAACTGGTGGGTTTCAAAATGCTGTTAACTATCACATTCCATCATCTCTAGCCTGTGGCTGAAATGGCAGGCTGGCAGGGAAAAATACAGTTGCTCATGGAGGCAAATTTAATCTCATTGAAGAAAACGGGGTTAAAGAAAAATGCCCTACCATTCAATCTAACACTCTTTGACCACAAACACCCTCATCTCAAAGATATTTGAATACAACTGTGTAAATAATGTCAGAAATTGTGCACACTACAAAATGGATGCAATTTTCTTCCACAACTTGGAAAGGAAAAAAAAAAAAGACTGATTTCCATTTCTAGCTTTGCAAATGGCTAAGCTGACTTCCTACAAGTCACTGTGGAAGACTTGGCTCCCTCCTCGGTAAAGTGGAGAGAGTGGATTAAATAATTGCAAAGGTCCTTTCAAAACCAAACATTCTATAACCTTTTGTAATCTAAAACAATAAAACATGTTTCCTAACATCTAGCTTATGTGCTTACTAATGCAATTAAAACACGATGTATTCTCTAGAGAGGAAAGGAGAAAATTAATAGCACTGTATTTCAATATTAGGAAAGAGGAAAAATGACCTCATAATTTTATGTGTAATTTAATTTGCATAAAGTATTTAAATTTAAAGATTATATTTTGTAATAAATATTCACTCCTAA
The DNA here is from genome assembly GCF_032452875.1 of Bos javanicus. Taxonomy (NCBI): domain Eukaryota; kingdom Metazoa; phylum Chordata; class Mammalia; order Artiodactyla; family Bovidae; genus Bos; species Bos javanicus. The sequence goes on along the minus strand of NC_083875.1, from coordinate 13,628,118 downwards.
AATATATTTTTAAATCTGAGTAATTAAAAGTATAGACATCAGAATTTTCTTAGGAGACTTTTCATAGTACTGAAAAGCCAGCATTTTAAAAGCACATATAGCAAGCAGTTTAACTTACGTAATCAAAAATTGTTGTCAGCATATTTTTCCTTTTACTATTAACATTTTATTTGTAATTATCTGAGAATTATCATTTTGGCAGTCGCTTAAAGTAAGTTAATTTTGATATTAAGAAATTGCCTACATATATGTAAGATCATTTTTAGAAAGAAGTTTTATTTTGAAATCAACTATAATGTAACAATTGTTCAAATTTTTCATAGTCTGAGATCAAATGTATTATCAAAATATTTAGACAAGCTACTGTCATTATAATAACTATGAATAGTGATTCTAAATCTCTACATAGTAAATAAAACTTCCCAGACTAAAAACAGAGCTGCATTTTTCTGAATTGATTTATTATCTTTTGTTTTCCCAAAATTATATCCTAAAGAAAATAGATAATTGCTTACTTTACTAATAAAATCATGCAAATATTCCATTCTGGTTTGTAGCTTATTTTTTTATTAACTTATAGAAGCAGTATATATAAAGTTTTACAAGTATAGAGTAGACAATGACCAGAAAATAAATTATTCCAAATTATTATAAAATAATTATGAGAAACATTCCTTCTGTCCTTGAGTCCTGATTCACACTTGCAGCTATTACTTGTAATAATTTATCATTATTTGGTATTATAGGGCTTCCCAGGAGCAGTGGTAAAGAATCCAGTTAAATTACAGTAGGTGCAAGAGCTGCAAATTCAATCCCAGACTTGGGAAGATCTCTTAGAGGAAGAAATGGCAACCCACTCCAGTATTCTTGCCTGGAAAATCCCATGGACAGAGGGCCTGGAGGGCCACAGTTCAAGGAGTCACAAAGAGATGGACATGACCGAGTGACTGACCATGGCAGCAACATTTGATATTCCATAGCAATCCTACTCTTATAAGCAACAATAATTATTTTTATTAATATTTCATCCACATTACCCTATAAATATTTTAACTTGTATTATACTATGTGTTTATATTAATTAACTTATTCTAACAGTTCTATATTATAAATATTGTTAGTATTATCTCATGTGTGAAGATATTGAAGGGTGGGAAGATTAAATAACTTGTTCAAGTCATGCCACAATTTACAGGAATTTGACATCGGCCCAACTGGTGATTCATTCTGTGCTGCTAACTATCAAGGTACTCAGCCTTTCTAGTTTATAAGAAAACAGATTTTTTTAATCATTCAAATGTAAATTGATTTAAATTCTGTGCTTTTGGGGGCTCTTTCCACTCCTCCTTCTGTGCAGTTGTATGTGAAAATATATATATGAATTACATGAATATACTTAATCAGTTCTCAGGAAATGAGACTGCACCCTCTGTTCTGCAGGCTCCCGCAGGTCATTGCACATGCTCATGTCAAAGCATGGGATGGTAGACACTTCAAAGCCTTGGCTTCTTTGTTCTTGTGCTTATTTGCTTTTAGAAAGGCACCCAAGACCCATACGTTAATTCCCACCTCTCCCTCCCATCTTCAGGATATTCTGCGGGGGGGGGAACATTTCTAGTGGGCCATATGTGAATCCCTTCAGAAATGAATACATCTTTCTTTTTTATATGAACACTTCACTTCCCCTCACCCCAATCCTGTCACCTCTTCATCTTAAACTCCAAACTCTATTCCAACTGGGAAAATACATTATTATAGGTCTATATCCACTGATGAAGTCAGGTTTTATATTCAAAAAGAAAAAGCAAATTTTAATTTCTAATTCAATAAGTCATCCTACCAAAATTCTTAGAAAAGATAGAAAACCTCTCTCATTTTAGAAGCGTTCCCTGAATGAACATAGCCAACAACTTCATGCTGCTGCTGCAGCTAAGTCGCTTCAGTCGTGTTCGACTCTGTGCGACCCCATAGATGGCAGCCCACCAGGCTCCCCCATACCTGGGATTCTCCAGGCAAGAACACTGGATTGGGTTGCCATTTCCTTCTCCAATGCGTGAAAGTGAAAAGTGAAAGTGAAGTCGCTCAGTTGTGTCCAACTCTTAGCGACCCCATGGACTGCAGCCTACCAGGCTCCTCCGTCCATGGGATTTTCTAGGCAAGAGTACTGGAGTGGCTCAACAACTTCATAGAGGTCTTTATTTCAGAAAAGCAAACAAATGAACAAACTAAACCATTGCTACCACAGCAACATTGATTTAGTTTGCATGAGAGACATAATTGTATATCAGTAAGAATCATTAAAATAGTTTGCAGTTCACTTTTCCTTTCCAGGTGCCATTGCCAAAAATTGGTCCTTAGTTTTCTGATTTGAAAATGTAGACGAAACAGACAGTAATGGTATGTATTGAGCACTTCCAATGCCAAAAATATGGCAGTAACCCATGGAACAACAGACTGGTTTCAAATAGGAAAAGGAGTACATCAAGGCTGTATATTGTCACCCTGCTTATTTAACTTATATGCAGAGTACATCATGAGAAATGCTGGACCGGAAGAAACACAGGCTGGAATCAAGATTGCCAGGAGAAATATCAATAACCTCAGATATGCAGATGACACCACCCTTATGGCAGAAAGTGAAGAGGAACTAAAAAGCCTCTTGACGAAGGTGAAAGAGGAGAGTGAAAAAGTTGGCTTAAAGCTCAACATTCAGAAAACGAAGATCATGGCATCTGGTCCCATCACTTCATGGGAAATAGATGGGGAAACAATGGAAATAGTGTCAGACTTTATTTTTGGGGGCTCCAAAATCACTGCAGATGGTGACTGCAGCCATGAAATTAAAAGACGCTTACTCCTTGGAAGGAAAGTTATGACCAACCTAGATAGCATATTCAGAAGCAGAGACATTACTTTGCCAACAAAGGTTCGTCTAGTCAAGGCTATGGTTTTTCCAGTGGTCATGTATGGATGTGAGAGTTGGACTGTGAAGAAGGCTGAGCGCCGAAGAATTGATGCTTTTGAACTGTGGTGTTGCAGAAGACTCTCGAGAGTCCCTTGGACTGCAAGGAGATGCAACCAGTCCATTCTAAAGGAGATCAGCCCTGGGATTTCTTTGGAAGGAATGATGCTAAAGCTGAAACTCCAGTACTTTGGCCACCTCATGCGAAGAGTTGACTCATTGGAAAAGACTCTGATGCTGGGAGGGATTGGGGGCAGGAGGAGAAGGGGACAACAGAGGATGAGATGGCTGGATGGCATCACTGACTCAATGGACGTGAGTCTGAGTGAACTCCGGGAGTTGGTGATGGACAGGGAGGCCTGGCGTGCTGCGATTCATGGGGTCTCAAAGAGTCGGACACGACTGAGCAACTGATCTGATCTGATCTGATCTGAAACCTTTAAAAATCATATTATCCCCTTAAGTCCACACAATCTCTATTAGGTTTACATTCTTTCTATTGTCTGTTTTTCAGATAAAGCAATTGAATTTTGGAGATATTAAAAGATTTACACACTTAACTAACACAAAACCATGTATACGATAAATGAAAGAGCTAAGATTCAAAACTCCGGTTTGTTGAAATTCAAAGTCCAAGATTTTAACCTGAGTGCCTCTCATCTTCCAGAGTCAATAGAAAGGCAAAATGAAATCTAAAACACTATGGCACTCTGGACTTCACAGCACGTTACATAGCAAAGCTTTTTACTGTTATTATATTATCGATACTATTATTTAGCTCCCCAAGATACTGTATCATTTGCAAGACTTATGGCTTTTACTTTTGTTAGTTCCCCTTTGTCAGTTTTCATAACTTAACAGACTATTGATGCTGTTGTTGTTGTTTAGTCTCTAAGTCATGTCTCACTCTTTTGCAACTCCATGGACTGTATCCCACCAGGCTCCTCTGACCTTGGGAATTCTCAGCCAAGAATACTGGAGTGGATTGCCATTTCCTTCTCCAGGAGAAATTCCTGACCCAGGGATCAAACTTGTATATCTTGCACTGGCAGGTGGATCCTTGACCACTGAGGGAAGCACAGCTTAATAGATATACACTAATAAGTTCATACCTATTAACTGACATCATTATATGATCAAATATTGTGCTGCATGGAATTTACATTTAAAAGGAGGCACAAATATGAAATAATAAAACCTTCATCTGCCATACTAAATTTAGATTAATATTTATATTTGATATTTGCTAAGTCAAATGAAGGCTACAAATATAACTGAACCTCCCTCTGTGCAGTGACTAGTTCTCAGCCCAAATTCTAATTGATAACTTTAATTTATAAATATATGTTTTACAATTGGAATTGCCCTTGATAATTAATCTTAGTGAAAGTGAAGTGAAAGTCTCTCAGTCGTATCTGACTCTTTGTGACCCCAAGGACTATACAGTCCCTGGAAATCTCTAGGCCAGACTACTGGAATGGGTAGCCTTTCCCCACTCCAGGGGATCTTCCCAACCCAGGGATTAACCCAGGTCTCCCACATTGCAGGTGGATTCTTTACCAGCTGAGCCACAAGGGAAGCCCAAGAACACTGGAGTCGGTAGCCTATCCCTTCCCCAGAGGATTTTCCCAACCCAGGAATCGAACTGGAGTCTTCTGCACTGCAGGTGGATTTTTTACCAACTGAACTATAAGGGAAGCCCCTCAAAGTGAAAGTGTGAGTCTCTCAATTGTGCCTGACTCTTTGTGATGCCATGGACTATAGCCCGCCAGGCTCCTCTGCCCATGGACTTCTCCAGGCAAGAATATTGGAGTGGGTTGCCATTCCCTTCTCCAGGAATCAATCTTAAATTCAGTGCAAATTGATCTTAGGAGCCATAGTTGATGGGTTTAAATGTCCTGCTAGTACAGATTTCCCAATCTCCCTAATTCTCCTTTATTTTTTCTGCTGCCCTCCCTAAAATGCCCACCCTGACAATAAATCTCAATTTCTCTCCAATATCCAGTATCAAATCATTGTTTATAGTTCCCTTAATCACATAATAATCTATATCAAAGTTTTCTTGGTTACTGGAGAAAATGAGGTACTTTCAGAAGCTAATTCCTCATTGTATAGTAGTATTTTTTTTAAGTTTTCTTAAATTAAGGCAGTCAATACAAACACTTTGGCTTCATTTTATTCATCACTATCCCTGAATTATGTAATAAAGAATTATCTCTATCCTTAGCCTCATTCAGATTTTTCTATCAAAATATGAAAGTTATTACAGATCCAGTGGATATATCATTTGTTATGCCAATATATATGTATATGGGTTGTACATGGATATAAAATTTATATGCCAATTTCATTTTTATAGTAACTACAAGTGTCATGCCCTTTCCCAAAGAATTTTTTTTCTTCCCAAACAAACAGATTGAAAGCCATTCTGGACTTAAAGATTTGCCTTCTTAAAGAATTTTTTGACTTGACTTAGAGTGGTGAGAAAGAAAATAAATACAACTGCTTTGATGATATATTGTGGTAATGCATCATCAGACTTCTGCTCATGTGATAAACCGCTATATTAGTATAATTCATCATCAGGAGTGCTGTCACTCTAAAAAGTATTAATGTAATACATCAGCACCCATCACCACACACTGCCACTTCCAACAATATTTAAGGAATTCTACTGAGCTACCATCAGGAAGGAAAGGAAAGAACAGAAAGGAAAGAAAGAACACCCTTCCTAAACATAAGCATAATGGATTTATTTTATTTTAACATTGTCTTTCAGTTCAGTTTAGTTGCTCAGTCGTGTCTGACTCTTTGTGACCCCATGGACTGCAGCACGCCAGGCTTCCCTATCCATCACAAACTCCCAGAGTTTACTCAAATTCATGTCCATTGAGCCGGTGATACCATCCAACCATCCCATTCTCTGTCGTCCCCTTCTCCTCCTGCCTTCAATCTTTCCCAGCATCAGGGTCTTTTCAAATGAGTCAGTTCTTCACATTAGGTGGCCAAAGTATTGGAGTTTCAGTTTCAACATCAGTCCTTCCAATAAATACTCAGGACTAATTTCCTTTAGGATGGACTGGTTGGATCTCCTTGCAGTCCAAGGGACTCTCAAGAGTCTTCTCAACACCACAGTTCAAAAGCATCAATTCTTCGGTGCTCAGCCTTCTTCACAGTCCAACTCTCACATCCATACATGACTAGTGGAAAAACGAAAGCTTTGACTAGGTGGACCTTTGGTGGCAAAGTAATGTCCCTGTTTTTTAATGTGCTGTCTAGGTTGGTCATAACTTTTCTTCCAAGGATCAAGTGTCTTTTAATTTCACGACTGCAGTCACCATCTGCAGTGATTTTGGAACCCAAAAAACATTTGGAACAAAAATCACTGTCTTTAGAAGCCCTCTTTTTTCATATTTCTATCTTCTAGATTTCATTAACTTTTCTTCCAGCTTAATTTCTTTTTATATCTTATTCACAAATTCATCCTTGAGATACAGCATGTAAGGAATTGCCTTAGTATCTTATCTTTATTTTCTAAGCTTTCAGATAGTGGGTACCCATCTACTCTGCAACAAGTACATCCATGAGGGACAATTGATGGGCTCCAGTTTGACTTTTCTCTAACATAGCTTTGTGTTACTGGATTATATTCTAATTCTTGCCAGGCCATTTTACCACCGCTTCTGGTGTTTTATACTAGAGGCTCAGAAAATAAAACCAGAAACCTCATAAGGCCATGGCCACATGTTTTATATAAATAGTTCCCCTTCCATACATGTCACCAAACTTTCTCCTATCACACTATTCCCCTCTTCAAAGAATCACTGTCTCTTTCACTATGTCTAGTCATTCCGCTCTAAAGGGTTCAATGTCTATTTTCAGTATCCTTGGGGGTTTCCTGACAATGATGAGCACCTTTTCTATTCTCATTATAGTCTATTACATTGAACAACGTGCACTTGTTACACATTTCCTTTCCAAGATGTTTTTAAGGGTTTTATCTCACATTTTGTTGTATTAATATGTGCACATGGGTGCCATGCCTGGAGGAGGGCATGGCAACCCACTTCAGTATTATTGCCATAATGTATTATGCCATGTATTATGTATTATGCATTATTATCATAATGTATACATTTTACATAATTACTTATAATTGTTATAATTATTATTATATGTATAATGATATTATATTATAATTATACATAATTGTGTAAAATTATAATACATATAATTATTATATATTAATTATTGTATATAACAATACATAATTATTATGTATTGTTGTATACAATATTGTATACAATCATATTATATATTATTGTATATAATGTATACATTATACATAATTATGTATTATTATTATGTATTATTGCCACAATGTACTATGTCAAGTATTATGCCATATAGCCAGTATTATGCCATATAGCCAGTATTATGCCATATAGCCAGTATTATGCCATGAGAATCCCCATGGACAGAGGTGCCTGGTGGGCTACACTCCATGGGGTCGCAAAGAGTCAGACATGACTAAGCGACTAAGCACATGGGTGCCATAGAAGGCAAGGTTGAAGGCAGACACACAAACTTTTTTTTTTTAATCCATCACTGTCTCTGCATTTTCATCCCAGCTAAGTAACAACATCTCAGAAATATTAAAACGAATGAGGTATTAGATATTAGGAATGTTAACTTTAGGTGTCTGTGGCATAAAACATAGAGAATATAGTGTTATAATGTATTACAAATTATTAAAGATTGTTAAGACCTTTGTGATTTACTTTAAAATAGTTGAGCAACATAACCAGATAATTTAATAGATAAATTTATTAAATGTAGCAAAACACTAGCAGTTGAACCTAGATTCCAGGCAAATAGATGCTCAATTGTTTCTACATTTTTAATGTAAAATTTTGCTCTAAAATTCCACAAAAAATAAACTTGAGAAACATGAAAAGATGTAACGTGAAGGTCTTATTTTTATCCTGGTCACAGAAAACCAAATGCACAGCTTTTTTTTTTAAACAATTAGTGAAATTTAACTGAATTTAAGGAGTGAAATATTAACTGAAATGAAAGATTAACTGAGTTTAAGTAATTGTTAATTTGTTACCAATGATAACTGCATTGTACTGGGGATGCAATACATTTTAGACAAGCATTTTGGGATGAAATGATGTGAAATTATGGTTTGTTTTAGATTCAAATAGAGCAGAGAAATACAACATAGTAATAATAACTACTTATTATTACTATATATATGTATATATATATGTATGTATGACAGTCATCCGTCGTGTCTGACTCTTTGCAACTCCATGCACTATGCAGTCCGTGGAATTCTCCAGGCCAGAATACTGGAGTGGGTAGCCGTTCCCTTCTTTGGGAACCCTGGGTTGGGGATCTTCCAACCAGAGTTTGAACCCAGGTCTTCCCAACCAGGGAAGATCCCCAACCCAGGGTTTGAACCCAGGTCTCCCACATTGCAGGCAGATTCTTTACCAGATGAGCCACAAGGGAAGCCCTATTATTATAATAAGATTACACTAATCCTAATTATTTTATTAGTAATAAATATTGCCATTTCCTTTTCCAGGGGATCTTCCTGACCCAGGGGTTGAACCTGGATTTCCTGCATTGCAGGGAGGTTCTTTACTGTCTGAGCTACCAGAGAAGCCCAATAAATATTGATATTTGTTAAAAGTTTATATGACATTTATTTGTATTATTTTCTATAGATTTATGAACGCTAGAAACTTATATATTAATACTAAAAGAAAACCTAGAGTGATTTTCATCCAACTGAAATTCAAAATTAAGGAGATTTCCAGCATTTATGGCTTATACACATATTTCTAGATGTTAAGGCCATTTTTTCATATTCATTTAATTATCCATAAAAATGACATGAGAAGGTATCATCGGTCACATCTAGAAGTTAACTAATGAGTTAAAGTTCACACAGCTAGTAGGAAGGAGAAATCTCAAGTGTTCAACTACATCTCTGCTTCATGCCATCTTCTCAGAATTCACAGTTGTGTAGAAGCCCTTATCCAGGGCATCATTAGTCTTGTTATAAAAGAAAAATAAACCCGACAAGCCATGAGGTAACTCAGCTTCTGCTCAGAAAGGACACCATGCCCATTTCTTGGGCTTGTAATTTTCCTGGCCAAAATAAGTCATGTAGGCAAGAGTGACAAAGAGAAGAGGATAATAGAATCCTCTTACTAAAAATGACACAACAGATAGGAAGATGACTATTTGGTTGAAAATACTGCTACATCACAACCAGATTAGCTAAGCTGTTAAGCACAACCATCACAAATATAATTGTCAAGGTATACAAAATCCACATGGCATCATCAGGATAACATGAAATATTGTGCAAGTGATATATGGAGCTAGTCACACTACAGAAGCAGACACTATTAGTTTATAATCTATTATGTCATTTTTTTGTGTGTGAGTCACATTCCAAAATTTGAAATTTAGGAGAAAAACTATAATAGGTTTTACAAAGTTCTGTGTATTTTTAAACTTTTCCTTAAGCATAATGCCTTAAATCTAAGAAGTAGTTCACTCAGAGAAGGCTAAAGTTGCATGATGCTTAGTTACACACTTCTGCTGAGGTATACAATGCAATCCATTCCAAATAAACACAATGATGAAATATAATTATTTTTGAATAAGTCCTTTAGATTCCAGAGTGAAAGAATTCTAAAAGCCAGTGAGAAGTTCAAAATTTTATTGAACTTTATATATATATATATATATATATATATATATATATATATTTCTCTAGTTGTTAGGAAAATACTTTATATAGCTAATAATGAATCTAAAAGATTCAAATAACTTGCATTTGGATATTAAAAACAAATTTAATACATTATTATAGCTGAAAGAAATTTATTTTAGATCCTTTGGAAGGCCTCCCATTGTCTTCAAATAATTCATTCCTATTCCACAAATGTGTTAGAAATACAACACATGATATGGAAGGATTTATATACTGAGCCCACACTACGTGTCAAGCAATACAGATTATGGGCAGGTTAATAGCATATGGTCAGTACTGTGATACAGGGCACTCTGGAAGGTATATAAGCAGTAAGAAGTACAATATTGACTCATCTTCTAAGGCCCCCAGACAAGGTGATGTTTATTTAAGAAGAAATATGAAAAATGAACAGGAATTATGTCTTTGAAAATTAGGAGCTAAATTGAAAAAGCTGTTTAAATCAAATAGAACAGTTTTGCAAAAATGTCAAATCAAACATTGTAGGATAATTCCTGAGACCCTCAGTAGCTCCCTATACTAGACAGTTGACTGCAACACTAGGTTGGAGGAAGAAGGGGGGAAACTGAGGAAAATAATGACTTTGAAAAGCACATTTGGATAATCAAAAAGTTTTGAACAAGGGTAGGAAATTATGGTATTTGGAAAAATATTGAAATGCTTTATCTCTTTATTCAGTTAACCTGGAAAAATCTCCACTGTGCTAACATACTCTGGAGTAAGTGGAAAAGGCATTTCTGATTACACTGAGGATGGCAAAAATGCTTCTAGAGTTAATCATTAAAGTACTGTTTTAACCCCTTCTTGTTTGTTATGAAACCATGCCCCTTAGGGTTAACAGAAACTGCTGAGTAACAGAAATTGCTGAGCGAGTCTTACAGTTTGCTGAAATCCTGTACGCTCGCTGCCTACCTTCACTGAGCAAGCCCATCTTAATTATTTTGTTGCAAACTGCCTATGTTCCAAGCTTAACCTAGCCTAAACAGATGTTTGCTGGAGGTATTTTACGGGAACTTGAAGTCAATTGTGTCCAGTTCATGCTTAACTGGCTAAGACAGGTTGGGACCACTGACCCTAAAACTGGGCCTGTGCTGATGTCTGATGGATGACCCTTTGACAGTACAGGGCCAAATATGAAAACATTCATCCCATGAAAAAGCATGTAACTCAGATATGCCTGTATAGAACTCCAATGACCTCACCTTTTCCCTACCTCCGAACACCTTTCCCCACACCTAAGAACCCTGTTTATTTCATAAATATCCCAAGTCCATGCCCTTCAAGGAGGAAAATCTGAGATTTGTTCTCCCATCTTGTTTAGCTGCCTCATGAATAAATCCTTTCTTTGCTGCAAATCTCAGCATTTGTGTTTGACTTGCTGAATGTCTGGCAGATGAAAAGACCTGTTTTAGTGACAGTTGGTGATCAGTTCTAAAAATTAGTTGTTTTATAAAAAGCATTTCCATTTTCATAAGACTGCATATTTTAAGACACAAGGGAACACAGTATTGATATTTTGTTCAGGGTTTCCATTTACCTTTGAGAAAATTTTCAAATGATTTGGATATGTCATAATTATCTCCTTCATGTATATCTGTATTTTCACATTATTTCTATCCTTGTGTGCTAAATTTTGCTTTGTTCAGATTTCAAGTTAGATAAGGAAATTTCAGATTGTGTTGAGAAAACAAAGGTTAAAAATAAAATGGAATAATGTTTTATTAAATGTATTTTGTGCTAGTGGGAAATAATATGATTTTTTACTAAGCTACTTTATCAATAGCTTAAAAGCAACCAAGGTGCTCTATACATAGAAAAGTACTTTTTTTGCCTAAATATGTGTCATAAGATTTACTGCCTCTCTAAATAAATTTCTTGAAATTCCGTTGTGCTGTGCGTGCTCAGTTCCCTAGTCATGTGCAACTCTTTGCAACCCCATTGACTATAGCTCACCAAGCTCTTCTGTCCATGTGATTTCCCAGGCAACAATATTGGGGTTGGCTACCATTTCCTCCTCAAAGGAATTTTCCAGACTCAGGGGCTGAACCAATGTCTCCTACATAGGCAGGCAGCTCCTATACCACTGAGCTATCTGGGAATTGCAAAATCCCATTTAAGAATTTTCTATTTCTGCTATTAAGTAAAGTTCAGTTCAGTTCAGTTCAGTCACTCAGTCATGTTCGATTCTTTGCAACCCCATGAATCGCAGCATGCCAGGCCTCCCTGTCCATCACCAACTCCTGGAGTTCACTCAAACTCATGTCCATCGAGTCAGTGATGCCATCCAGCCATTTCATCCTCTGTCATCCCCTTCTCCTCCTGCCACCAATCCCTCCCAGCATCAGGGTCTATTCCAATGAGTCAACTCTTTGCGTGAAGTGGCCAAAGTATTGGAGTTTCAGCTTCAGCATCAGTCCTTCCAATGAACACCCAGGGCTGATCTCCTTCAGAATTGACTGGTTGGATCTCCTTGCAGTCCAAGAGACTCTCAAGATTCTTCGCCCACACCACAGTTCAAAAGCATCAACTCTTCAGCGCTCAGCTTTCTTCACAGTCCAACTCTCACATCCATACATGACCACTGGAAAAACCATAGCCTTGACTAGACGGACCTTTGTTGGCAAAGTAATGTCTCTGCTTTTGAATATGCTACCTAGGTTGGTCATCACTTTCCTTCCAAGAAGTAAGTGTCTTTTAATTTCATGGCTGCAATCACCATCTGCAATGATTCTGGAGCACCCCCAAAAATAAAGTCTGACACTGTTTCTCCATCTATTTCCCATGAAGTGATGGGACCAGATGCCATGATCTTCATTTTCTGAATGTTGAGCTTTAAGCCAACCTTTTCACTCTCCTCTTTCACTTTCATCAAGAGGCTTTTTAGTTCCTCTTCACTTTCTGCCATAAGCATGGAGTCATCTGCATATCTGAGGTTATTGATATTTCTCCCAGCAATCTTGATTGCAGCTTGTGTTTCTTCCAGCCCAGTGTTTCTAATGATGTACTCTGCATATAAGTTAAACATGCCTTAGAAAGCATCACTACGAACAAAGCTAGTGGAGGTGATGGAATTCCACTTGAGCTATTTCAAATCCTGAAAGATAATGTTGTGAAAGTGCTGCACTCAATATGCCAGCAAATTTGGAAAACTCAGCAGTGGCCACAGGACTGGAAAAGGTCAGTTTTCATTCCAATCTCAAACAAAGGCAATGCCAAAGAATGCACAATTGCAGTCATCTCACGCACTAGTAAAGTAATGCTCAAAATTATCCAAGCCAGGTTTCAGCAATAGGTGAACTATGAACTTCCAGATGTTCAAGCTGGTTTTAGAAAAGGCAGAGGAACCAGAGATCAAATTGCCAACATCCACTGGATCATGCAAAAAAGCAGGAAAGTTCCAGAAAAACATCTATTTCTGGTTTATTGACTATGCCAAAGCCTTTGACTGTGTGGATCACAATAAACTGTGGAAAATTCTGAAAGAAATGGGAATCCCAGACCACCCAACCTGCCTCTTGAGAAACCTATATGCAGATCAGGAAGCAACAGTTAGAACTGGACTGAAACAACAGACTGGTTCCAAATAGGAAAAGACTGTATATTGTCACCCTGCTTATTTAACTTATTAAGTAAAGGCTCCTGAGTAACTCAAATTGCACCTTTAAAATAAATTAAGTTGAAAGAAGATACATATGAATGGATATAAATGGAATATTATTCAGTCATAAAAAATGGAATAATGCCATTTGCAGCAATGTGTTTGGACCTAGAGATTATCATACTTAGTGAAGCAAGAGAGAAAGATAAACATCATATCACTTATATGTGGAATCTAAAAAATGTTACAAATGAACCTATTTACAAAACAGAAATAGGCTTACAAACATTAAAAACAAACTTTATATTTACCAAAGTGAATAGCGGAAGAATAAATTACAAGTTTTGGGAAAAAAAGATACACTACTATGCATAAAATAGATAAACAACAAGAACCCACCATATAGCACAGGGTATAATAATCAGTATTTTGTAAAAATAATACATATATGTGTATATATGTGTGTGTTTGTGTGTGTGCATGTGTGCGTATTGAATTGAATCACTTTGCAGTACTCTTCGAACTAACACAATGTGCAAATCAACATTACTTCAACTTCAAAAAATATCTAAATAAAATAACATAAAAATACCATGGTAAGAATGCAGATATTTTTCAACTTAAAGTGTCTGAAAGATCTGTCTTTATCAGCAATTTAAATACTTTTCTATTTCAGCACTTCATTAGAACTTTAATATTACAGATTTTTTTTTTTTTTTAGAATAAAGATCAGTAACTGTAATTTTCTCTTTCTGTCTTCTGCTTTTGGAGGAGATCAGAAGCTTGAGGTACTGGTCATTTTAAAGGTCTTTTCATCTTTAATGGCTGTGATTTCTGAATCTCAGAAGCATAAACTGCCATAAAGCATGAATGATTTGCTAATTCCCAGCTCAAAAGGATGGCCTCTTAGGAAAAATGACTTGGGTAGGAAAAATCTCTATTAGGTGTTCATAAATTTTATGCTTAAGAGTAGTCTCAATTTCTTAAGTGTATCAAGTATTAGACTTTGTAAAATGATGAAAATATCAACTCTATAAATGAAACAGTCACTGCATTTGAAAAACAGGTGTGTTTTAAGATTGTTGCTAGATACACAACAAATTTTGTAAGAGAACGTTTGGAAAAACAAACTCTTCCATAGGAAAATGTTCACAGAACAGCCTGTCTCAAGATATCTTCTCCAGGAAGCGTGTTATTGTAACGAAAGTGGGTGCCATTGAAATGACAGTTCCCTTTGTCCCAGCATCTATTTTGACCTGAGATAACAGATATTGCAACCAGCAATAGTCCATACATTAATAAATCAAATAGTAAATCTGGTTTGGGTATATTTAATTTCTACATGCTAGTTTTAGAAAGAGTACCGACTCAATAGACATGAGTTTGGGTAAACTCCGGGAGTTGGTGATGTACAGGGAGGCCTGGGGTACTGCGGTTCATGGGGTCTCAAAGAGTTGGACACAACTGAGCAACTGAACTGAACTGATCTTGTTAATCAGAGAACTGCATCTACTTGGCCACAGTAGTTACTCAAAGATACACATATAACTGAATTTAAACTTATATATCTCAATAATGGTAGTTTTATGAGACTATTTTAACAATACTATTCCCCTAAAGTCTTTATTCATGATAAAGTTAGTGGAATCCTGATGGTGCTGGATCTACCATGTGTGGCTAGAGACAAGACTAATAAAGAGAAAACCATTGCCAGAAAAAAAAAAAAAAAAGAACTGATGGATAACCATTTTATACATGTCTTTTCATCCATCTGGGAAATTCCACTTTTTTTTATTGTCATAGATGCCCAAGACCAAATTTTCTAATGTGCAACAGTATCATAATGCCTGGGGACAAATCTTGGTCGGGCCTGAGAGTAGGTTGGCTGGAGTGATGCTAGGCCCAGGAAACTGGTATCAGACTCATGCAGGGAATACTCGAGGTGTACTGGGCTTGCTTCCAGTTACTTGTCCCTGTTCTGAGTACTCCTTTTTGAAGAACATCAACTTCCAAATTGTTTCATCAGTCTAGCCAGCCAAAGTTCAGATCGGGATGAAAACCATTTCTAAATGTATTATGATAAGCAATACTCAAAAATAAAGATAAACAGGATCTCTAGAATAGATGACAGAGACAAGGAAGATCACAAAATGCCAATAAAACAGGTGAATTTTTTATATGGGATCTTCAAGGTTGATGGTATGAAATTGGAGAGGTTTTCCATACCAAAGAAAAGCATGGTATCAAGTGGTATTATAAGCAGTAGGTTTCTTTTAGGGGGCTAAAGGATAAAGTTTCCTGGCTTTTATAACAGAGATGATCTTTGGTGTGCAATTACTCTATACTTTACTACAACTTTTATCTCATTTCAATTTGACTGGGTTACGTTGGTCACATTCTATCAATCACATCACCTTTTAAAGAACTGTGAAACAAGATGATCAGGTGTTTTCTTATATAAAACTTTAATAAATGTTAAAATCAAATAATCATTTTATATTTGCTAACAAAATTCCACTGATTTTTAAAATGCATTTCTTTTTATTCCCCATGTTGTCTCCAGTAGTAGCTACTTAATTAGGCTCTGAGAAATTACTAAAATCAAACACTGTCTAAGTATATTTAGAGGCTAAAAAATTGAATACATTTTTCCAGGAAATTTTTTCTATTATCTTCAGAAAGGGTTTCTCTTTACATACATATTGAGAACTAACTTATTCAAGGATTCAATCAATACCACTATAACTGTTATTTTGTATATTGTTTTCATGACTGATTTTTCTCAAGTGAATAAACTAGATTATTTACTCAGTTTTACCAATTATATGGTATGTCTGCCACTAGTCCTAACTTATAGGATTATAGACATAAAAAAGTATGGATCACCCTAAATTTGCACTGGTTCATATAAATGTCACTTAACATTTTACTCCCATACTTAGTCCTTCAAAAAACTAATGCAAAATAAAACTGATTTCATACACCTCAGGTACATACACAAAAATTTTATAAGTGAATGAGAAGAAAAATATTAGAACTTCTATTCCTATTTATTTTATCTTATTTTCATTTCTTTTTTTTTTTTTTCTATTATCCTGAACAGATCTGCATAGCAGTGTTAAGTCACTTCAGTCCTGTCCAACTCTGTGCGACCCTATACATGGCAGCCCACCAGGCTTCCCCGTCCCTGGGATTCTCCAGGCAAGAACACTGGAGTGGGTTGCCATTTCCTTCTCCAATGCATGAAAGTGAAAAGTGAAAGTGAAGTTGCTTAGTTGTGTCCGACTCTAGCGACCCCATGGGCTGCAGCCCACCAGGCTCCTTCGTCCATGGGATTTTCTAGGCAAAAGTACTGGAGTGGGGTGCCATTGCCTTCTCCCTGCATAGCAGTACCTATGTACAAAGATTCATATAGCTATGATGGGGATGTTCATGTGCATATCTTGACTAACAGAGTTGATGGCATGAAATTGAAGATGTTTTCCATACAAAATAAAAATTCTTTGCACTTGAACAGAATGCTTCCCTTTTCATTTGATTAGTCATTCAATAAAGCTTTATTTAATATCCAATATGTACAATATCAGTTATATAAGGTGAGGTATAAATTGATGTAGTGTACTGCGGTGTTGCTTTTGAACTGCAGTGATGCTTTTGAACTGTGGTGTTGGAGAAGACTCTTGAGAATCCCTTGGACTGCAAGGAGATCAAATCAGCCCATTCTAAAGGAAATCAGGGCTTACTATTCATTGGAAGGACTGATGCTAAAGCTGAAGCTCCAATACTTTGGCCACCTGATGCGAAGAACTGACTCACTGGAAAAGACTCTGATGCTGGGAAGGATTGAAGGCAGGAGGAGAACGGTTGGATGGCATCACCGACTCAACGGACATGAGTTTGACCAAGCTCGTGGAGTTGGTGATGGACAAGGAAACCTGGTATGCTGCAGTTCATGGGGTCGCAAAGAGTCAGACACAACTGAGAGACTAAACTGAACTGAAGTTTATCACGTAAGATGAAACAATGCACACAAAATTAAAATATAAAATGATCTCTAGCTCCATGGAGCTTAACATCTGGTAAACTTAAAATAAGATGGCATTAGAGATATCTGCCTATGGAAGAGGGAGAGTGTGGGATGATTTCGGAGAATGGCATTGAAATATGTATAATATCATATATGAAATGAGTCGCCAGTCCAGGTTCGATGCATGATACTGGATGCTTGGGGCTGGTGCACTGGGACGACCCAGAGGGATGGTATGGGGAGGGAGGAGGGAGGAGGGTTCGGGATGGGGAACACATGTATACCTGTGGTGGATTCATTTTGATATATGGCAAAACCAATACAATATTGTAAAGTTAAAAAATAAAATTAAATTAAAAAAACAGAATAGGAAAAAAAAAAAAAAAGAAATATCTGCCAACTTGCCTTCCTCCTCAGTGAAATATTAGCTTCTATAGGGCAGTGAATGAAAATGTCTTATGACTATTTCATGCCCAGTACATATTTACCATTTGATAAATATTTAATACATGCGATTTGAATTATATTGAACTAAATCGTCTGCTTCTCTGCCACTGAAAATCTGAGATTTATTTTTTTAATTCTGTTAATCTTCTTGAGTGTTTAGATGATTTGTAGAAGATGTTTCACTGTTAATTATCATTTTTGATGCAATTCCTTTATGAAAGTTCCTTCAGCTCTTAACAACTTCTGTAATTTTATCTATCCCTATTAGAAACTTTCTTTCTGCCTAAAGAATATCTCCATTTATGCACTTAGGAAATGCACATTTTTACATCAACAGTAATCACTATCTGGACCATAATTTTCACTCTCATGTTTTTAACCTATTTTGAAACTTAAAGAGACTACAGTTTGCCTTTCATTGTATAAACCATAGACTCCACTTTGGTTATCACCATGCGAAATTACTTTGAATGATATAAATTCAACCATATGATTTTCTCCACAATTACTTACACAGGATGTAGTTTCTCTAATTACATAATTATTTAAACAGGCAAAAGTTAACGAATGGCTCCAGAATTTTTAAGAATAACTCGTTCCCTATCACTACTAAGGAATGTTTAGCAAAAAAGAGGAGAGGACATTGCCTTTTATTTATTACTCTATTATGTTTCAGATCTTTCATATTTTTTTCTCATTTTAACCTCACTAACCTAAAAATAAGGTTTGTGATTTCCATGTCTTACCTGAAGAAGCGTGTTTCAATTCTCTCAGTTCTATAATGACTCTGAAGACCTTGTCACCTCATCTCTAATTCTATCCTGAAACATCGTACCAGTCAAATTTGCAGTTAAAAGATTGAATTTGACACAAGTGACCGTTCCTTTCAGCCACTTTATTTCACTTTAAAACATTTTGAATTGCTCTGCACAACAGATTTCCTCCCATCTCCTTAATTGAAAGAATGGGTCTGAAAGATTGCTTATTTTCTGTGTCCTATGGGAAACAAATGCTCACTGGTGACTGAAGGACTGCAGTTTCATTAAATTTATGTCTTATGAATTTAACAGCATTTGGTTGTGTCTGTAACCTCGCTAGTAATACTGGGAGCTGATCAGCATGGCTGCCTAATTTTAGGAGCCTGAATCAAAAATTGGCCATTCTGAATTTCCATTCCCATCAATTCTGCCTCCTATCCTCATGAGTTATACATCATCAGTCACAGACCTTACTCTGTAGCAGCAGAAAGAGGTGTCAGGCAGTGCTGTGACTGAATACATCTAACTTGACTCATAAGTAATACAGGGTCCACTGTAATGATTTCATTTCTATAAAGTGTAGGTTTCATTTTTCTTCCTTGATTTAGTCATACAAAAGGACTACATGCAAATAACTAATTTACTCAAGTCTTTTAAGCAGAGGGGAGAAAAAATAGATCAATAACAAAATGCAAGCCACCTACTAAGCCATGTGAGAGCAGGAACAGTAGATATGAATTCAGAGACTGCTATACTGTGAAATATATTCATATATATTGTGAAATGTATATATATATATATATATATATATATATATATATAGTGAAACATATAAATATTTATGCTAAACAGATAAATTGTTTTTGTTCAGTTGCTCAGTCATGTCCAATACTTTGTGATTTTCATGGACAGCAGCATACCAGGCTTCCCTATCCTACACTATCTCTAGGAATTTGCTCAAACTCATGTCCATTGAGTCGATATTTAAGCTAAATACAAATGAGACATATTA
This sequence comes from Bos javanicus, assembly GCF_032452875.1. Lineage (NCBI taxonomy): Eukaryota > Metazoa > Chordata > Mammalia > Artiodactyla > Bovidae > Bos > Bos javanicus. The sequence continues at coordinate 13,608,515 of NC_083875.1, read as the reverse complement.
ATTGTTAAAGTTGCTTTTTTCCATCAGACTAATGAAAGATAATGTATGCAGGATGTTTAAATTACACATCAATTGCAAATTAAAAGTGAATATAAAATAAGATGGTATCTGGACTGAACGTGTGGCATGTAAGCTTCGGAAGATTAGATAATTCAGCAAATAAAACTCATTATATATGAGATGTTATTCATTGTGAAAGAAAAATAGAACACCAAAAGCCTATACATAGCAATGTTATTTTTCTTATTATTATTATTAACTCCTTATATTTGCTACACATGAAGATAAAATTATTTCAAACTGGTTTCACAATATTTGTCTTACATATACCAACCTCCATGGACCCTTCTTTAATTATCACAGGAAAACAGTCAGTAATTCTTTCTTTGACCAAATGCAGCACAACTTGAGTCATTACGTGATGAGCCCCTGTTATTCTTTGTTCGAATTTCTCATTTCTCAAACTGGACCAAGAACTTTCTAAGAAAGGACTGAGTCTTATGCATCAACAAAACCCTAGGATGTAGCATTGTACCCAGTGCAAAGTTGCTCTTAAACTGAGATGAAGAAAGATATATTAATACATATTATAACTACAGCACATTCTTGGCAACGTAAAATTAAAGGAGTCTGGGAATTTTCTCTGGTAATATATGACCCGCCATACTAAGGTCTCCAGCTAATAACTTCATGGTCTCATAATTTTCTCATAATTGTTTGGTCCCTTTTTCCATATTGCAGTCCCTTTTGTCACAGTTCCATCAACCAAAAAAACAAAGAGCACAACTCTATAACTTGATTCTTGATCTCAGACCCCTGAATGCAAGTTAAGCAAATACAAAATTTTGAGAGTTATCCTTGTGCTAAACCAATCTTTTCCCCATCTAAAACTGCACACATTCCCCTGTGAAGTATTGTTTTACTCCGTTTTCACTGTGTGAAAAAAAATCTCAGTAGTTTCTACAGGAAACAATGAAAAACGTTTTGTAAAAGTAAAGCATCTGCATAAAGTCATGGGTAAACAATTTTGTTCCCTGTGTTCCCAATGGTTTACAGCTCAGACTCTTGTTCCAACAATAGATCATGGTGTGTATTACACCAGGGAGTACTTGGCTTTTCCTTTGTATAAATGCTTTCAGCAATGTCGACGTACAAGCCAAGATTTTCTGCTAATCTGCATGAAGCTATTTCACCCATTTTGTAATAAACTATGTCATACTCATTTTCACACACTGAGAGTTTAATGCCATTCAGGATAACTGGTTAGGCAATGTCTTTTGTTTTTACTCTGTCTTTTTTCTTGGAAACATTTCCCAGAAAAATGAATAGGTCTTATCATAAAGATAGTAGCTGTCCAAAAAGCATTAAAAGTTGTGTTTTGTTTATGCATTTTAGTTGGTTTATTTGTCACTTCAGATAATCCAGATTTAATTCTAAGGGTTTGATATTATTTTGTTGCCCACTTTGCTTTATTTTTCTAGCTTGTCTTTATACTTTCTAGATATTTGTTATGCAGAATGACTTACAAACATTTTACTTTAAGTGAAATAGTGTCTACTACAAGATTAAAGGAGTAGAGTGATCATGATCTCCATTCTCCTAAAGACAATTCTATAGCAGCTAGTAAGGAAAGGATTTGAGTGGGGAGTGAGTGCAGAAGAATGAAAAATCGGAGGATTCTTAAGTAGGTCAGGTGGTGATCTGAATTAGCATTGATAAGGCAGACATGGAGAGAAGATGGCTTGAAAGATCCATTTTGAAAGAACAATCAAACAACATAGTTGGACAGCTATTTTTTGAGGCTAAAATACCCTTTGAATTTTTATCTGGATAAAAAACAAACAAACAAACAAACAAAAAAACCTTAATTTGTTATTCAGTCAACAAGTCAAGTCCACCTCTTTGTGACCCCATGAAATGCGGCACACTAGGCTTTCATGTCCTTCACTATCTCCTGGAGTTTGCTCGCACTCAGGTCCATTGAGTTTGTGATGGCATCCAAACATCTCATCCTCTGTCGTTCCTTTCTCCCCCTGCCCTCAATCTTTCCCAGCATCAATTTCTTTTCCAATGAGGCACCTCTTCACATCAGGTGGCCAAAGCACTGGAGCTTTAGCATAAGTCCTTCCAAACAATATTCAGGGTTGATTTCCTTTAGAATTGATTGGTTTGATCCCCAATCAAGTCCAAGGTACTCTCAAGAATCTTCTCCATCATAGTTCAAAAGCATCAATCCTTCCCCACTCAGCCTTCTTTATGGTCCTACTCTCACATCCATACATACTACTGGAAAAACCATAGCTTTGACTCTATGAACCTTTGTCAGCAAAGTGATGTCTCTGCTTTGGAATACACTATCTAGGTTTATCATACCTTTTCTTTCAAGGAACAAGTATCTTTTAATTTTGGAGCTGCAGTTAGTGTCCATAGTGATTTTGGAGCCCAAGAATATAAAATCTGCCACTATTTCCATTTTTTCCCTATTTGCCATAAAGTGTTGGGATCAGATGCCATGATCTTAGTTTTCTGAATGTTGAGTTTTAATCCAACTTTTTCACTCTCCTCTTCCACCCTCATCAAGAGGCTCTTTAGTTTCTCTTCACTTTCTTCCATTAGAGTGGTATCATCTGCATATCTGAAGCTGCTGATATTTATCCTGGTAATCTTGATTCCAGCTTGTGATTTATCCAGCCTGGAATTTTGTATGATGCATCCTGCCTAGAAGTTAAATAAGCTGGGTGATAATATACAGAATTGATGCATCCCTTTCCCAATTTTCAACCAGTCCTGTGTTCCATGTACCAGTTCTGTTGCTTCTTGATCTCTGCATACAGGTTTCTCAAGAGACAAATAAGGTGGTCTTCTAGTCTCATCTCCTCAAGAATTTTCCACAGTTTGCTCTGATTCACACAGTCAAAGGTCTTAGCATGGTCCATGAAGCAGAAGTGGATTTTTTTTTTAAGAATTCCCTTGCTTTTTCTATGGTCTAACAGATGTGGCACCCCACTCCAGTACTTTTGCCTAAAAAATCCCATGGACGGAGGAGCCTGGTAGGCTGCAGTCCATGGGGTCGCTAGAGTTGGACAGGACTGAGTGACTTCACTTTCACTTTTCACTTTCATAAATTGGAGAAGGAAATGGCAACCCACTCCAGTGTTCTTGCCTGGAGAATCCCAGGGACAAGGAAGCCTGGTGGGCTGCCGTCTATGGGGTCGCACAGAGTCGGACAGGACTGAAGCGACCTGGCAGCAGCAGCAACAGATGTTGGCATTTTGATTTCTGGTTCCTCTGTCTTTTCTAAGTCCAGCCCCTACATCTTGAAGTTCTGGGTTCCTGTATTATTGAAGCCTAGCTTGAAGGATTTTGAGCATTACCTTTGTACCATGTGAAATGATTGCAAGTGTACAATAGTCTGAACATTCTCTGGCATTGTTTTGCTTTGGGATTGGAATTAAAACTGACCTTTTCTAGTCCTGTGGCCACTACAGAGTTTTCCAAATTTGCTGGCATATTAAGTGCAGCACTTTAACAGCTTATCTTCTAGGGTTTGAAATGGATTAGCTGGAATTCAATCCCTTCCACTGGCTTTGTTTGTAGTAATGCTTCCTAAGGTTTGCATTGATTTGACTTCATACTCCAGGATGTCTGGCTTTAGGTGAGTGACCACAGCATTGTGGTTAGCTGGGTCATTAAGACTTTTTTGGATAGTTTTTCCATGTATTCTGGGCACCTCTTCTTAACCTATTTTGCTTCTTCTAGGTCCTTGCCATTTCTGCCCTTTATTGTGCCCATTTTTGCATGAAATATGCCCTTAGTATTTCCAATTTTCTTGAAGAGATCTTTAGTCTTTTTAGTTCTATTGTTTGTTACTCTTCCTTGATAGCTTCCATTTTGAAGCTTTCTGAACCCTTTTTTTTTTTTTTTTTTTTTTTTTTTACTGAGTATGCCTTTATCTTACAGGAGCAATTCTCTCCAAGCATTTCTTTACTTTCTTATCAGCCTCAGGAGGCTTCCCAGGTGGTACAGGTGGTAAAGAATTCACCTGCCAATGTAAGCAATGTGGGTTCAATCCCTGGATTGGGAAGATTCCTGAAGAAGGAAATGATAACCTACTCCAGTATTCTTGCCACATGCATCCTCAGGAGACACTGAAGTATTCAGAATCATAATCAGCAATAACCATGTCTGTAATTCTAATGTAAAGTGTGTCCTTCTACTCTGCCAACTCCATATAAACCCTTCTGGAAATAAGCATTCATTCTGCCTACTGCTCTCATCTTGCCATAAGTTCTACCTCAGTGTTTGCTGTCAGTGTCCAGTAGCAGCGGCGTGGCTGAGTGCCAAACAATTGATGCTTTTGAACTGTGGTGTTGGAGAAGACTCTTAAGAGTCCCTTGGACTGCAAAGAGGTCGAACGAGTCAATCCTAAAGCAAATCAGTCCTGAATATTCATTGGAAGGACTGAGGCTGAAGCTGAAATACCAATACTTTGGCCACCTGATATGAAGAATTGACTCACTAGAAAAGACCCTGATGCTGGGAAATATTGAAGGCAGGAGAAGGAGACAACAGAGGATGAAATGGTTAGATGGCATCACTGACTTGATGGACATGAGTTTGAGTAAGCTCTGGGGGTTGGTAATGGACAGGGAAGCCTGGCATGCTGCAGTCTACAGGGTTGCAAAGAGTCAGACACAACTGAGCGAATGAACTGAACTGAATGTAAAGCAATATTTTAAACTATGCACTGGGTTTATTGATTAAGAATATCTGGCTGCATGAAACAGAATATTTAAAATTCAATGACTTAATATTTGACTTTTTTTTTCATACCAAGTTGCAAAGAGGCAAATGTGCACTGAAGTTCATCCAGTCACCCAAAATACTAGAACTGGTATATCTGTGATGATATTTCCTTTCCTTCATTATTGACAAACAGCCTCCCTGGTAGTAAACACTGTACCTGCATTAACAGTCAAATGAACTAGGAGACCTAGAGACAAACATTATATTTTCTTCTTATAATAAAAGTCAAGCACTTTTCAGAAGCTCCCCTAAACTGTCATGTTCAATTGGATAGAATTGCTTCCAAGAAACTCATACATTCAAGAAAGGCTAGGAAAGCAAGTATATAGATTTTCTGTCTTCTGCATGAAAGTGGGAAAAAAAGAGTTTCTGAAATCCTTAATTACTAAGTGACTCAACCATGGGTGTCTCACTAGATGCTCAAATCATATTTTAGAAAATTACACAAATATTTAATGATTAATAAAATTTAGACAATACATACTTACCAATGCTAAATTAATAAAAGCCAACTGGTGATTGAACTCTACTCTTTTAATATGAAATTGTGTTAAAATTAACTAAAACTTAAGTATTCTTTTCTGTTGTAGATACTATCTCAAATTTGACAATATTATAAAACTTAATTTGAGACCTGTAGAGATGATGGTTTATATATTTATATTTGTCTATTTAATGAGTTTCGATCCTCATAACAAAACTATACAGTGGCTTAAACAACAGGAATATAGTTTTCTCACAATTTTGGAGGCTGTTAAGTCAGAGATCAGGGTGTCAATGTGGCTGGATTCTGGTGACAGCTTTTTTCCTGGCTTGTCAGTGGTCACCTTCTCACAATACCTTCATATATTGGAAAGAAAGAGAGAAAGGGGAAACAATAATTTCTGTAACCTTTCTATAAGGTCACAATCCTATTGGCTTAAAGCCTCACCCTTATGGATTCATAAACCCACTTAAAGACTCACACTATACTCTAATAGATAGTGCTATCTTAGATTATGAATCAGCGAACTATTTGTTATAAAGGGTTAGATATCAACATTTGGCTTTGTAGGACTATAGTCTTTGTCACAACTATGCAATCCTGCCATTTGTATCATGAAAGCAGGCTTAGACAACAAATAATAAATGGAGGTGGCTGTGCTCCTGAACAACTTTATATACAGAATTTGGCAGGGTGGATTTGGCCTGTGGGCTTTGATTTGGTGCCCTTTTTATGCAATAATTTTGAGAATTGAAACTATGAATAATTTATGATTCAGGAGCGAAAAGGAAAAAAACCCTTGTTCCCTGATGGCATTGGGGCTTCTATAGCAGCCCATGACCAATGATATTTATGTACAACAAAGATAAACTGTATCTTTTTACGCCTCAGTATTTCTAATATTTGTAGTTAAATCTAATTTCATCCACATGCCAAGATACCATTGTATGATTTTACAAGTTTAAAATGTATAAATATTCAGTCCATTCTCATTCCATAATTGGCCATATATTCTCATTGTCATTTTCATATAGCTAAATTAATATCTACCTTGTCTTATTATCTTTTTATATCAATAATCAATATCTAGTAGGTTTGCTTTATTGTTTAGTCACTCAGTCATGTCCAATTCTTTGAGATCCCATGGACTGTAGTCCACCAGGTTCCTCTGCCTATGAGATTTTCTAGGCAAGAATACTGGAGGTGGGGCATAGAGGATCCTGCTGTGATTTATGTCAGAGAGTATTTTGCCTATGTTCTCCTCTAGCAGTTTTATAGTTTCTGGTCTTACATTTAGATCTTTAATCCATTTTGAGTTTATTTTTGTGTATGGTGTTATAAAGTGTTCTAGTTTCATCCTTTTACAAGTGGTTGACCAGTTTTCCCAGCTACTGCTGCTGCTAAGTCGCTTCAGTTGTGTCCAACTCTGTGCAACCCCATAGACAGCAGCCCACTAGGCTCCTCTGTCCCTGGGATTCTCCAGGCAAGAATACTGGAGTGGGTTGTCATTGCCTTCTCCAATGCATAAAAGTGAAAAGTTAAAGTGAAGTTGCTTAGTCATGCCTGACTCAGCAACCTCATGGACTGCAGCCTACCAGGCTCCTCCATCCAAGGGATTCTCCAGGCAAGAATACTGGAGTGGGTTGCCATTGCCTCTCTTACCCTAGATTATTCCTAAGCCTACTTTATTTAAAAGGAACCTCACCATAGTTGAATTACCACCACCAGCAAATATCAAAATTTTTACATCCATCTGGAGGTCACATGATCCTCTATAGCTACATACAAGTTTGTTCACCTTCTGTTAAATTAGCTTTTTGTTTTCCCAGCACCACTTGTTAAAGAGATTGTCTTTACTCCATTGTATATTCTTGCCTCCTTTGTTGAAGATCAGGTGTCCATAGGTGTGTGGATTTATCTCTGGGCTTTCTATTTTGTTCCATTGATCTATATTTCTGTCTTTGTGCCAGTACCATACTGTCTTGATGACTGTGGCTTTGTAGTAGAGACTGAAGTCAGGCAGGTTTATTCCTCCAGTTCCATTCTTTTTTCTCAAGAATGCGTTGGCTATTCAAGGTTTTTTTGTATTTCTATACAAATTGTGAAATTATTTGTTCTAGTTCTCTGAAAAATACCATTGGTAGCTTGATAGGGATTGCATTGAATCTATAGATTGCTTTGGGTATTATACTCATTTTCACTATATTGATTCTTCCGATCCATGAACACGGTATATTTCTCCATGAATCACGGCAGGATCCTCTATGACCCACCTCCCAAAATATTGGAAATAAAAGCAAAAATAAACAGAGGGGGCCTAATTAAAATTAAAAGCTTCAGCAAAACAAAGGAAACTATAAGCAAGGTGAAAAGACAGCCTTTAGAATGGGAGAAAATAATAGCAAACAAAGCAACTGACAAAGAATTAATCTCAAAAATATACAAGCAACTCCTGCAGCTCAATTCCAGAAAAATAAATGACCCAATCAAAAAGTGGGCCAAAGAACTAAACGGACATTTCTCCAAAGAAGACACACAGATGGCTAACAAACACATGAAAAGATGCTCAATGTCACTCATTATCAGAGAAATGCAATTCAAAACCACAATGAGGTACCATTTCACGCCAGTCAGAATGGCTGCGATCTGAAAGTCTACAAGCAATAAATGCTGGAGAGGGTGTGGAGAAAAGGGAACCCTCTTACACTGTTGGTGGGAATGCAAACTAGTACAGCCACTATGGAGAATAGTGTGGAAATTCCTTGAAAAACTGAAAATAGAACTGTCATATGACCTCGCAATCCCACTGCTGGGCATAAACACCAAGGAAACCAGAAATGAGAGACATGTGTAACCCAAGTTTCATCACAGCACTGTTTATAATAGCCAGGACATGGAAACAACCTAGATGTCCATCAGTAGACAAACAGATAAGAAAGCTGTGGTACATATACACAATGGAATATTACTCAGCCATTAAAAGGAATACATTTGAATCAGTTCTAATGAGGTGGATGAAACTGGAGCCTATTATACAGAGTGAAGTAAGCCAGAAAGAAAAACACCAATACAGTATACTAATGCATATATATGGAATTTATAAAATGGTAATAATAATCCTGTATGTGAGACAGCAAAAGAGACACAGATGTATAGAACAGTCTTTGGACTCTGTGGGAGAGGGCAAGGGTGGGATGATTTGGGAGAATGGCATTGAAACATGTATATTATCATATGTGAAACAGATCACCAGTCCAGGTTCGATGCATGATACAGGGTGCTCAGGGCTGGTGCACTGGGATGACCCAGAGGGATAAGATGGGGAGCGAGGTGGGAGGGGGGTTCAGAATGGGGAACATGTGTACACCCATATTGGATTCATGTCAATGTATGGCAAAACCAATACAATATTGTAAAGTAATTAGCCTCCAATTAAAATAAATTTAAACAATAAAAATAAAAAATAAATTTCTCCTGCAATTGAAAAAAAAAAAAAAGGATACTGGAATAGGTTGCCATTTCCTACTCCTGGGGATCTTCCCAACCCAGGCATCAAACCTGCTTCTCTTGTGTCTCCTGTATTGTCAGGTAGATTATTTACTGCTGAGTCACTTGATAAAACCCAGGTTTGCTTTGTATTAAACTCATCCGGTCCCATCACTTCATGGCAAATAGAAGGGGAAAAACTGGAAACAGTGACAGATTTTATTTTGGGGGAGCTCCAAAATCACTGTGTAGAAAGCAATGGCACCCCACTCCAGTACCCTTGCCTGGAAAATCCCATGGACGGAGGAGCCTGGTAGGCTGCAGTTCATGGGGTCGCGAAGAGTCGGATACTGCTGAGCGACTTCACTTTCATTTCTCACTTTCATGCATTGGAGAAGGAAATGGCAACCCACTCCAGTGTTCTTTCCTAGAGAATCCCAGGGACGAGGGAGCCTGATGGGCTGCTGTCTATGGGGTTGCACAGAGTCAGACATGACTGAAGCGACTTAGCAGCAAAATCACTGTGGACACTGATTCAGCTATAAACTTAAAAAATGCTTTCTCCTTGGAAGGAATGCTATTCAAACCTAGACAGTGTATTAAAAAGCACAGACATCACTTTGCTGTCAAAGGTTTAAAGTCAAAGCTATGTTTTTCCCAGTAGTCACATACAGATGTGAGAACTGGACCATAATGAAGGCTAAGCACAGAAGAACTAATGCTTTTGAACTGGTGATGGACAAAACTCTTGAGAGTCCCAGAGACTGCACAAGCAAACCAATCAATCTGAAGGAAATCAATCCAAATATTCATTGGAAGGACTGATGCTGAAGCTGAAGCTCCAATATTTTGGCCACCTGATGCAAAGAGCCAACTCATTGGAAAATACTCTGACACAGAGAAAGATTACAGACAGTAGGAGAGGTGGCTGACAGAGGATGAGATTGTTGGATACTATCACCAACTCAATGAATATGAGTTTGAGCAAACTCTAGGAGATAGTAAAGGACAGGGAAGCCTGGCGTGCTACAGTCCATGGGGTTGCAGAGGGTTGTATATGACTGAGCAACTGAACAACAATAATAATACTTAATAAGTAGTAGTGGAATAAAGATAAATATCATAAGCAAAAATGTATGTATCAATAAGTTATTACACCTAAGAAATCAATCTCAGTGAGCAAAAAAAAAAAAAAAGAAAGCTCAATTAGTAAAATACTACTACTAAACATCCAAGAAGTTCATTATTTAAAACCCTATTAAAGTAATTTTCTTCACAGTTACAATCTTTATGAAAAACTACTCTCATTAACTATAATAGCTCAAAGTAATTCATCAGCTAATTCACTGCTTCATAGGCTGATTATGATATGAAGCATCACAACTCATTCTCTTTTTTTAACCCTAGTTAACTGTACAAATTGTATGGCTTTTTGTTAAATTTGCATTACATGCCCCCTAACATTGCATAACTAGGCAGTTCTGACCAACTTATCTAACACTGAATAAAGCCAAAGTCAACATTTTCTAAATAATACAGCAGAAAATTAAGTAGTCCTTGAATGATGTATAATTTATAATAGTTGTGTGGCGTTAATGCTAATAGAACTATTATAGAATACCAGAAAAACCGGAATGAAAAAATTTACCTCTGTTAATAAACAAACTAATCTTCCTGATGCCCTATTTCAGTGTGTAAAATTCCAACAACTTGTAATAGGAACTAATATGTAGCCAAGACAATACCCTTGGGAATGATATTGACAAGAAGAGAGAGGCAAGTAGGTTAAATAGCAGCAAACACCAGTCATCACACCACAATTTGCTCATTCTTCAATCTTCGTGACACCCCTGCAACTCTAAAAATTTTTATCCCACTATATTCTTTTCATATAGATTTAAAAAACAAGCATGTCAGAAAAGTTTATAAACGCATCCAACATTGTCCATGAACTGGTACATAGATTTAAATTCAAGACTGATTGATATGAAAACGGATACCTTGACAATATAGTCCAAGACAGTAGATGATTGATATGTCTTTCTGTGAATTAAAATCCCATCTAGAAAAAAGAATTACTTTCAGCCACCAATGAGGAAAGAATGAACTGTCCAGTTGTCACTGCTTGTATGACAGTGGTGTCAGTGAATGTATATATGAAAACACACCCAGTGGATTTTCTAAGTTATTAGAAGCAAGAGCAAAGATAAATGTGACATCTATAGTACTCAACTCATTTTTTTCTTGTCATGGCATTTTTTATTATAGTTTGAAACATTGCCAGTGGAACACTGGTTTGAATTAACTTCATAACCTCAAAAATAAAATTGAGATTATCTCTTCATTAATACTGCAGCTTTCATTAATACTCTAGGCTTTCTGGAGTATTAATACTTGGTTGGTTACACCACAATATATTTTGTTTCTAAAATACTCATTTTCACATATTTAGAAAAAAAAATCATAATGGAGCTTTCAAGTGCTCAACAAATCTAATAATGATAAATTGGAAATAATTCAATAATAATGCAACATCAGTTCAGTTCAGTTCAGTCACTCAGTCGTGTCTGACTTTTTGTGACCCCATGAATCGCAGCACGCCAGGCCTCCCTGTCCATCACCAACTCCTGGAGTTCACTCAGACTCACGTCCATCGAGTCAGTGATGCCATCCAGCCATCTCTTCCTCTGTTGTCCCATTCTCCTCCTGCCCCCAATCCCTCCCAGCATCAGAGTCTTTTCCAATGAGTCAACTCTTCGCATGAGGTGGCCAATGGACTGGAGTTTCAGCTTTAGCATCAGTCCTTCTAAAGGAATCTCAGGGCTGATCTCCTTCAGAATGGATTGGTTGGATCTCCTTGCAGTCCAAGGGACTCTTCAAGAGTCTTCTCCAACACCACAGTTCAAAAGCATCAATTCTTCGGCGCTCAGCTTTCTTCACAGTCCAACTCTCACATCCATACATGACCACTGGAAAAACCATAGCCTTGACTAGATGGACCTTTGTTGGCAAAGTAATGTCTCTGCTTTTCAATATGCTATCTAGGTTGGTCATAACTTTTCTTCCAAGGAGTAAGCGTCTTTTAATTTCATGGCTGCAGTCACCATCTGCAGTGATTTTGGAGCCCCCCAAAATAAAGTCTAACACTGTTTCCACTGTTTTCCCATCTATTTCCCATGAAGTGATGGGACCAGATGCCATGATCTTCGTTTTCTGAATGTTGAGCTTTAAGTCAACCTTTTCACTCTCCTCTTTCACTTTCATCAAGAGGCTTTTTAGTTCCTCTTCACCTTCTGCCATAAGGGTGGTGTCATCTGCATATCTGAGGTTATTGATATTTCTCCCAGCAATCTTGATTCCAGCTTGTGCTTCTTCCATCCCAGCATTTCTCATGATGTACTCTGTATATAAGTGAAATAAGCAGGGTGACAATATACAGCCTTGACATATCCTTTTCATATTTGGAACCAGTCTGTTGTTCCATGTCCAGTTCTAACTGTAGCCATTATCACCATCAGCTGAGATACTAAAAATGCCCACTGTGTAACTTTTCTTTTAATTATCTCTCTCTCTCTCTCTCTCACTCACACACACACTCACTCATAGTAACCAGTTCAGGATGGGTTTTAGAAACAGTGGTAGTCTTTTTTTGGTAACAATAGAAAACATTGGTACCTAAGCTACAATGCTACAATAAATATTGGGGTGCATATATCTTTTGGAATTAAGAGTTTTTGTTTCCTTAAGATAAACATCTAGAAGAGGAATTGTTAGACTGTATGATAGATCTAGTTTTAATTTTTTGAGGCACTTCCATACTGTTTTCCATACTGGTTATACCTGCTGACATTCATATCAATACTACATAAGGTTTCCCTTTTCTCCATATTCTCACCAATAGAGAATCATTGTTCCTTGTCTCCTTGATAACAGTTTTTCTGACTGGTTTTAGGTGGTACCTCATTGTGGTTTTGATTTGTTCAGCTTATGGGATCTTAGTCCCCTGACCTGAGTTCAAACCTGGGCAATCAGCAGTGAGAATGAGGAATCCTAACCTTTGGACTGCCAGGGAATTCCCTGTGCAAAAGCTTCTATTTTGACATAGATTCATTTGTTTATCTCTGCTATATGTATATCAGTATTTCAGTACAACGTTATTTACAATAGCCAAGATATGGGAGCAATCTAAGTGTCAATCAATAGATAAATGTATATAGAAAAAGTGTGTGTGTGTGTGTTTACAATAGAATATTACTTAGCCATAAAGATAAATAAAAGCTTGGATTTATGACAATATAGATGTACCTAGAAGATATTTTCTGTGTGAGATAAGGCAAAGACAGATACCATATTATTTCACTTAAATGCAGAATATAAAAAACAAATGAGCAAATATAGAAAACAGAAATAGACCCATTGATACAGAGAACTAGTGGTTATCAGAAGGAAGGGGGTGAGGAAATGGGAAAAGTAAGTAAAGAGGATAAAGTATATAAACATAGCTATAAAATAAATAAGGGGATATATTAATAACATAGAGCAGGGAAAATAGAGTCAGTGATTTGTAATTACTTTGTATAGGGATAGACGATAATGACTTATTGTGGTGATCAATCTGTAGTACATTAAAATATTGAGTCAATTGTACAGATAAAAGTAATAGAATATTGTAAGTTAACTATTGGTTTCTCTGGTGGCTCAGACTATAAAGAATCTGCCTGCAATGCGGGAGACCTGGGTTTATCTTTGTATTGGGTGTATCTTTATCAACAAGATCCCCTGTTTAATGGTCACCGACTCCAGTATCTTTGCCTGGAGAATTCTATAGACAGGACCCTAGTGGGCTATAGTCCATGGGGTCGCAAAGAGTCAGACACAATTGAGTGACTAACACTTCAATTAAAAAAAAAAATCTAATTCTGAATATACATAACTCGCAGGACATCTGTTTCCTTTACAACATTCTGGGTTCACTCTTATTTTCAATGAGACATCAATCACTTCCCACCGCAATGCCCACTTGCCTTTGTCCATAGCAAAAATGTTTATTTTAAATGTTTTGACCTTAACAGGATAAGTACTTAGGATACTTTATTCATTGGGAGAGGCCCAGGCTTCACTATACAAATTAACTGAATTTAAATGTACATGTAGGGATAACCTGCTGCCTGGTGGGACACATTGGCTTTAACAAAATGCCTGGTTTAAATTCATTTACTGGAAGAAGGGTGGCACCTAACTTAACATGCTAAGAAAATAAAAGCCTCATCTCTCTTCTCAGTCAAAATATCCCATCTAGTACATCTACACTTGAAAGCATGCGCATTCCTCCCCACCACACATACACACTACCGTATATCATTTTTGACTTTTTTTTTTTCCTTTTGAATGAAAGTAATGTTTTCTGGAAGAAATGAAAGCAGTGAATCAAAATTGTTTACATACTGTACCTCCTTCAAGTTATTATGAAATATATTGAAATGATAATGGATTGGGGGCCAAATTCTAAGGAACTGAATGCTTAGGAAGGAGGTCTGAATATTCGTTGGAAAGAAAGAACTATTAGTATGTCAAGATATAATCAGTGTTGAGGGAAATCCTACTGGGTGTGGTATATCTAAGAAGGTTAATACAACAGTAAACAGAAGGCGGGGAGCCCCCCAGAAGACAACTCAAAGGTGAAATAATTCCAGATTTATGGGCTTTTAAAGATTCGCCAAGTGGGAGCCCCTCTCAGAAGAGTTTGGCAGTTTCATTCTTTCCTACTGTGGGTTTTATGGTTTGCCTGAGAATGAAAACCATACTTTTCACTTTCTGTTATATTAGGGAAAGCAGAACAAAGCTACCAGCAAGAACAAAGCTTGATGGAGAGGCATCGCATGCCAATAATGACAAAGGTATATGAAAGCTGGAAGTTCTGCATGCTGTAAATATTGATTATTCATACAACCTGTTTATCATGTTGATGATCGGTACTCCCAGTGCAAGTCCAAGCTGAGGTGCTTTAAAAAGAGACTTGGCTGATTTGAAGCACGGGTACTGGTCTCACCCACAGAGAAGAACAAAACAACAGGAAGAAAAAGTGAAAAAGATAAATCAGATGAAAACAATAGGTATTTTAGTTCCCTGGGGAACTGAATGGGAACACATGGAGGAACCTGAGATTTCTTGGCTCTCTATAAGCCCTGCATGATATTGCTATCCATCACTTCAACACTGGATGAGTGGACTTGTGAAAACACACTACTTAAACAAAAACAGTAAAAAAAACAGTAAAGAATTGGGATGCTGCAAGAGTCCCAATTGGAACACAGTCAGACATATATATATTTTTTCTTACATGAAAGACTATTTTTACCTATTAAAACTGTGCATATTAAGCTGGGCTATGGAACTCATATAATTCATCTACAGTATCAAGATAAACATTAACTTCTAAATAGATTTAACTCCTTTCTGTAAGCTAGGCATTACGTTAAGTTATAAAAATTGTGTGGTCAATTATGAAAATTAAGATGTGGAAATTTTCTTCTGTGTTATCGCCAAGTCACATGTGTAGTTTAGGAATCCGAACTGGCTACAGAAGAGTAATTAGGTGACAAACTGAGTAATTTAAAACACCTGTGGCTTTGTTTCTCTCTGTCGAGAGAATATTTATTTCAGGGAATTACCATGGGATAAAATGAAATAATAATAGCAAGCACATAGCACTCATAATGTACCAGGTACTGCTCATGTCTTACCTCATTAAATCCTCAGAAACTCTGTGAGATGGGTTTCTACTAATATCCTCATGAGCAGATTATAAAATTGAGGCAAAGAAAAGTAACTTCCTCAAGGCCCCATGGTGGTGATAAAACCTGAATTTGGGAACCCAGGTAGTCTAGCTCCAAACTATGTATCTTCAGCTTCTATGTATGTTTTTTTTTTTTAATTGTATTTCATTTTTAAACTTTACATAATTGTATTAGTTTTGCCAAATATCAAAATGAATCCACCACAGGTATACATGTGTTCCCCATCCTGAACCTCCTCCCTCCTCCCTCCACATACCATCCCTCTGGGTCATCCCAGTGCACTAGCCCCAAGCATCCAGTATCGTGCATCGAACCTGGACTGGCATCACGTTTCATACATGATATTTTACATGTTTCAATGCCATTCTCCCAAATCTTCCCACCCTCTCCCTGTCCCATAGAGTCCATAACACTGTTCTATACATCAGTGTCTCTTTTGCTGTGTCGTATACAGGGTTATTGTTACCATCTTTCTAAATTTCATATATTTGCGTTAGTATACTGTATTGGTGTTTTTCCTTCTGGCTTACTTCACTCTGTATAATAGGCTCCAGTTTCATCCACCTCATTAGAACTGATTCAAATGTTTTCTTTTTAATGGCTGAGTAACACTCCATTGTGTATATGTACCACTGCTTTCTTATCCATTCATCTGCTGATGGACATCTAGGTTGCTTCCATGTCCTGGCTATTATAAACAGTGCTGCGATGAACATTAGGGTACACGTGTCTCTTTCCCTTCTGGTTTCCTCGGTGTGTATGCCCAGCAGTGGGATTGCTGGATCATAAGGCAGTTCTATTTCCAGTTTTTTAAGGAATCTCCACACTGTTCTCCATAGTGGCTGTACTAATTTGCATTCCCACCAACAGTGTAAGAGGGTTCCCTTTTCTCCACACCCTCTCCAGCATTTATTATTTGTAGACTTTTGGATCGCAGCCATTCTGACTGGTGTGAAATGGTACCTCATAGTGGTTTTGATTTGCATTTCTCTGATAATGAGTGATGTTGAGCATCTTTTCATGTGTTTGTTAGCCATCTGTATGTCTTCTTTGGAGAAATGTCTATTTAGTTCTTTGGCCCATTTTTTGATTGGGGCATTTATTTTTCTGGAGTTGAGCTGTAGGAGTTGCTTGTATATTTTTGAGATTAGTTGTTTGTCAGTTGCTTCATTTGCTATTATTTTCTCCCATTCTGAAGGCTATCTTTTCACCTTGCTTATAGTTTCCTTTGATGTGCAGAAGCTTTTAAGGTTAATTAGGTCCCATTTGTTTATTTTTGCTTTTATTTCCAATATTCTGGGAGGTGGGTCATAGAGGATCCTGCTGTGATGTATGTCAGAGAGTGTTTTGCCTATGTTCTCCTCTAGGAGTTTTATAGTTTCTGGTCTTACGTTTAGATCTTTAATCCATTTTGAGTTTATTTTTGTGTATGGTGTTAGAAAGTGTTCTAGTTTCATTCTTTTACAAGTGGTTGACCAGATTTCCCAGCACCACTTGTTAAAGAGATTGTCTTTAATCCATTGTATATTCTTGCCTCCTTTGTCAAAGGTAAGGTGTCCATATGTGTGTGGATTTATCTCTGGGCTTTCTACTTTGTTCCATTGATCTATATTTCTGTCTTTGTGCCAGTACCATACTGTCTTGATGACTGTGGCTTTGTAGTAGAGCCTGAAGTCAGGTAGGTTGATTCCTCCAGTTCCATTCTTCTTTCTCAAGATTGCTTTGGCTATTCGAGGTTTTTTGTATTTCCATACAAATTGTGAAATTATTTGTTCTAGCTCTGTGAAGAATACTGTTGGTAGCTTAATAGGGATTGCATTGAATTTATAAATTGCTTTGGGTAGTATACTCATTTTCACTATATTGATTCTTCCAATCCATGAACATTGTATTGGACAAATTCTTAGAAAAGTACAACTTTCCAAAACTCGACCAGGAAGAAATAGAAAATCTTAACAGACCCATCACAAGCACGGAAATTGAAACTGTAATCAAAAATCTTCCAGCAAACAAAAGCCCCGGTCCAGACGGCTTCACAGCTGAATTCTACCAAAAATTTAGAGAAGAGCTAACACCTATCCTGCTCAAACTCTTCCAGAAAATTGCAGAGGAAGGTAAACTTCCAAACTCATTCTATGAGGCCACCATCACCCTAATACCAAAACCTGACAAAGATCCCACAAAAAAAGAAAACTACAGTCCAATATCACTGATGAACATAGATGCAAAAACCCTTACCAAAATTCTAGCAATCAGAATCCAACAACACATTAAAAAGATCATACACCATGACCAAGTGGGCTTTATCCCAGGGATGCAAGAATTCTTCAATATCTGCAAATCAATCAATGTAATACACCACATTAACAAATTGAAAAATAAAAACCATATGATTATTTCAATAGATGCAGAGAAAGCCTTTGACAAAATTCAACACCCATTTATGATAAAAACTCTCCAGAAAGCAGGAATAGAAGGAACATACCTCAACATAATACCTCAACAAACCCACAGCAAACATTATCCTCAATGGTGAAAAATTGAAAGCATTTCCTCTAAAGTCAGGAACAAGACAAGGGTGCCCACTTTCACCATTACTCTTCAACATAGTTTTGGAAGTTTTGGCCACAGCAATCAGAGCAGAAAAAGAAATAAAAGGAATCCAAATTGGAAAAGAAGAAGTAAAACTCTCACTATTTGCAGATGACATGATCCTCTACATAGAAAACCCTAAAGACTCCACTAGAAAATTACTAGAACTAATCAATGACTATAGTAAAGTTGCAGGATATAAAATCAACACACAGAAATCCCTTATATTCCTATACACTAATAATGAGAAAACAGAAAGAGAAATTAAGGAAACAATTCCATTCACCATTGCAATGGAAAGAATAAAATACTTAGGAATATATCTACCTAAAGAAACTAAAGACCTATATATAGAAAACTATAAAACACTGGTAAAAGAAATCAAAGAGGACACTAATAGATGGAGAAATATACCATGTTCTATGTATGTTCTTGTATCAAGAAGGATATGTAAGTTCTTAACACAAATGCCTCATGCAAAGTAAGTTCTCAAGTGATAGCCATTATGATTATTAGAAATTAAGACATTATAATTTATAGGTTGACATAATGTTTTGAGAAGTAAAATTTCAGTATAACTTCCAGCTTCAGCTCTAATGTTTACGTAAAAAGTATAGAAGTCATTACTATTCATTACTTCAAAGCAAAGGAGAAAAAATTCTTTGAAAAGCCACGACTTTTCCTGCATAAATCAGATGATCGCGGTCACAGGGCAAACCACTGCCCTGAAATCTGGAGAAACAAGCAAATATAGAGTAACTGCTGAGATTTGCTGATTGGAGAAGTCCCTGGAGTCATAAATTGGTAGGGATATTTAAGTAGAAATTCTCTTAATGAATTACTGGAGGCTAGTGTTCACGAGATTGTTGAATGGCGTCACCGACCCAATGAACATGAGTTCAAGCAAATTCTGGGAGAGAGTGAAGGACAAGGAAACTTGGGTCACTGCAGTTCATGGGGTCACAAAGAGTCAGACATGACTTAAGAACTCAACAACAACAACATGTTCATTGACTTGAGAGTGAGAACCTCCTGGGGCTTGTGAGAGACTCCCACATTTTCCAGGCTTTTTAATCCAGAGACTTCACCAGATTTTCAACATGAACGGCCAAGAAACATTCCCTAAAGACACTGGCAGGACAGGGCAAAAGTAACCATCAAAATATGCCCAGAGTGCGCTCCATTACAATATTTACTCTACAGGGGTAAAAGAGCCTTTTCTTACCTATTGGAAAGGCATTTCTCAAAATCTATGCCCCTCTAGCTTTCCCATTTCACCTAAAGAAAAGGGAACTATGAAATCCTTATGAAGGCCACAGCCTAGGTGCATAGGCCTGCCCCTAAAACACTGAGATGCAAATCAGGATTATAGAATTTGGAAATTCTATAATCTCCTTCCATCTTTCACACCTCACCAGCACACCAACAGGGCTCCACCATAACAGCAGTTGCTTTCACTGCCCCCTCCAAAAAAATAAATAAATAAATACAAAAATAAAATAACTGCAAGACGTAGACTCTATCAGAGGAGCAATTGATGGGGAAGTCCAAAGACTACAAGGGAGACAAAAACAAGACTATCTAAATTTGAAGCCTCTGATACTTACAGCTATAGTAATCATTAAGATAGTCCAATGCCCAGCCAGATTAATATAAAACCTCACACTAAAAGCCTATTTTCCTCAGTTGTTATTACCCAGCTTTCAATAATAAATTACAAGGCATGTCAAAGGCAAGAAAAACATAGTTTAAAATGACAAAGCAAGAATCAGAATCAGATTCAAATAAGGCACAGCTTTTGAATTGTCAGATGAAGAATTTAACATAAGTACGATTAATATGTGAAGAATTCTAATGGAAAAAGTAAACACTATGCAAGAGCAGATGGGTATTATAAGCAGAAACATGGAAAGAATAAAAACAAGTGCCACCAAAAAAAAAAAAAAAATGCAACAGAAATGAAAAGTGCCTGTGATGGGTTCCATGGTAGTTTTAAAACAGCTTTAAATCAATTACTGAGCTTGAAATATGCCAATGAAACTGCATTCTAAAATGCAAAGAGGAAAAGAAATAAAATGATAAAGAATTGAATATGCAAGAACTGTAGGACAATTTCAAAAGTAAAACATATGTATTATAGAAATACTACAAGAAAGAGGGAAGGTTCAGATAAACTATTTCAAATAATGACAGAAAATTTTTAAATTAATATCAGACACCAAACTACAGGTCAAGATACTTCAGAGAACATCAAGCAAGATAAATATATTAAAATACATACATACATACATATATATATATATATATATATATATATACACACACACACACACACCTATGCATATCATAACCAAATTGCAAACAACTAAAAGAGAAAAATCTTGAAAGAATGCAGAGAAAAGGAATTATGGTTTTAAAGAAACGCAGGTGAGAATTATACTAGACTTCTCTTTAGAAAGGGCTTCCCTGATCCTCAGTTGGTAAAGAATCTGCCTGCAATGCAGGAGACCCCCATTTGATTCCAGGGTCAGGAAGATACCCTGGAGAAGGGAAAGGCTACCCACTCCAGTATTCTTGAACTTCCCTTGAGGCTCAGGTGTAAAGAATCTGCCTGCAGTGGGGGAGACCTGGATTTGATCCCTGGGTTGGGAAGTTCCCTTGGAGAAGGGAAAGGCTCTGGTATTCTGGCCTAGAGAATTCCATGGACTGTATAGCCCATGGGGTTGCAAAGAGTCAGACACAACTGAGCAACTTTCACTTTTAACTTTCTCTTTAGAAACATGCAGGCAAGAAGAGACCAGAGTACATACATAAAGTGTTGAAAGAAAGAAAATTTACAGTACAGTGGATATTCATTATCTAAATATTCATTATGTAGAGTTTTTGAGCAAATTAATCTTAACATGAACATATTTTAATAATCTGAGCACTCATTATATTAGTCCCAGTTATAGAGAGAAGCAAAAGGCAAAGGAGATAGGGAAAGATATACCCAACTGAATGCAGATTTTGAAAGAATAACAAGCAGACCCAAGAAAGCCTTCTTAAGTGAGCAATGCAAAGAAACAGTAAAACAACAGAATGGGAATGACTTCAAGAAAACTGCAGATAACAAAGGAATATTTCATCCAAAGATGGGCACAATAAAGGGCAGAAATGGCAAGGAACTAACCAAAGCAGAAGAGATTAAGAAGAGACGGCAAGAATATGCAGAGCAACTATACACAAAAAGGTCTTAATGACTCGGATAACCACAATGGTGTGGTCACTCACCTAGAGCCAGACATCCTGGAGTGTGAAGTCAAGTGGACCTTAGGAAGCATTACTGCAAACAAAGCTAGTGAAGGTAATGGAACTCCAGCTGAGCTAGTTAAAATTCTAAAAGATGATGTTGTTAAAGTGCTGCACTCAATATGCCAGCAAATTTGGAAAATTCAGCAGTGGCCATGGGACTGGAAAAAGTAACTTTCCATTCCAATTGCAAAGCAAGGCATTGCCAAAGAATGTTCAAACTACCATATAGTTGTGCTGATTTGATATGCTAGCAAGGTAATGCTCAAAATCACTCAAGCTAGGCTTCAATAGTACATGAACTGAGAACTTCCAGATGTACAGGCTGGATTTAGAAAAGGCAGAGGAACCAGAGGTCAAATTGCCAGTATCTTTTGGATCACAGAAAAAGCAAGGGAATCCCAGAAAAACAACTACTTATGCTTCATTGACTATTTTAAAGCCTTTCACTGTGTGGATCACAACAAACTGTAGAAAATTCTGAAAGAGATGGGAATACAGGTCCATTTTACCTGCCTCCTCAGAAACCTATGTGCAGATCAAGAGGCAACAGGACATAGAACTAGACATGGAACAATGGACTAGTTCAAAATTGGGAAAGGAGTATGTCAAGTCTGTATGTTGCCACCCTGCTTATTGAACTTATATACAGAGTACATCATGCAAAATGCTGGACTGGATGAATCACAAGCTGGAATCAAGATGGCTGGGAGAAATAACAATAACCTTAGGTATGCAGATGATACCACTCTAATGGAAGAAAGTGAAGAGGAACTGAAGAGCCTCTTGATGAGGGTGATAAAAGCTGGCTTAAAACTCAACGTTTAAAAAACAAAGATCATGGCATCAGGTCCCATCATATCATGACAAATAGAGGGGGAAAAAGTTGAAACAGTGACAGATTTTTATCTTGTTGGGTTCCAAAATCATTTTGGACAGTGACTGCAGCTGTGAAATTAAAAGATGCTTACTCCTTGAAAGAAAAGCTGTGACAAACTTAGACAGTGTATAAAAAAGCAAAGACATTACTTTGCCCACCAAGGTTTGTTTAGTCAAAGCTATGGTTTTTTCCTGTGATCATGTATGGATGTGAGAGTTGGACCAGAAAGAAAGCTAAACACTGAATAATTGATGCTTTTGAACTGTGGTGTTGGAAAACACTCTTGAGAGTCCCTTGGACTACAAGGAGATCCAACCAGCCATCCTAAAGGTCCTGGGTGTTCATTGGAAGGACTGACACTGAACCTGAAATTCCAATACTTTGGCCACCTGATGCAAAAAGTCGACTCACTGGAAAAGACTCTGATGCTGGGCAAGACTGAGGATAGGAGAAGGAGGCGACAGAAAATGAGAGTCGGATGGCATCACTAACTCAATGCTTATGAATTTGAGCAAACTCCGTTACATAGTGAAGGACAGGGGCATCTGGCATATTAGAGTTGCAAAGATTCAGACAGGACAGCAACTGAACAACACATGGATTGAATTGTGCTCCCTCAACACTCATATGCTCAAGCCCTAAAGCCCTGAGGAGACTGTATTTGGTGATAAATCTTTAAAGAAATAATTAAGGTTAAAGGATGTCATAAAGGTGGGAACCTAATACCTCAGGATCAGTCCTCTTGTAAAATAAAGGTCTCTCCTTCTCTGTGTGCATTCACAGAGAAAAGGCCATGTAAGGACACAATAAGAAGGCGTTCATCTACAAATCAGGAAGAGAGGTGTTACCAGAAACCAACCCTCCTGGCACCCTGAACTTAGACTACTGTCTTTCAAAACTATGACAAAATATTTTCTGGTTGCATAAGCTCCCCAGTCTGATATTTTGTCATGGCGATCCAAGCACACTAATACATTCTTTCCCAAATCAGGCAGGCCTATTTTGCAATAATCTCTATCCCTGTCTACTTGACCAGCCTAATTTTTCTATATATTAGATATCACAAAATAGCATGGAAAAGGAATTCAAATTATCAAATGAAATGGCAAATTCTAACATACAAAATTTCAGGAAGCTGATAAAAAAAAAAAAACAAAAACAGCAAATTTCTGGAATTACATTTAAAAGAATGACCCAGCAAAGTGTCTACAAAGAAAGTTGCCTGACACATCAGTAAACAAAGGATGTGGCAACCATCAAGCCTTTGGCTACTGTAGTTACCTGAGACTTTGTAAGCTAAGGGGATTCAGATTGGGAAGAAACAAGATACTGGCCCTAGATACCTAAGGTGTGTATCAAAGGAATGATTTCAATAAGCCCAGTCTCCTGCCCGTTCACATACACGCATTAAATTCATTAACTTTGGGTATGTGCTTTTTCTTTAGTTAACAGTAGTCTTTTGGCTTTCAGACTACCTAGTTTTGTTGCAAACACTCCTATATATCCTGTCTCCTCCCCTACATCTTCAGAACAGCCCCCTGTGCTATCCCAGGATCTGGCTTCTTGGCTTAAGTTCTCATTTTTGTCTGCCAAAGAAAACAAATTGCAACTTTTCATTTGTGTACCTTTTTCAGTCAACAAGACCTGGACCTCTAAAAAATGATATAATAGACATTGTCTCAAGAGAATATTTTCATCATTAAGGAATCACTACAAGATAATAA
Organism: Bos javanicus; assembly: GCF_032452875.1. Classification (NCBI taxonomy): domain Eukaryota; kingdom Metazoa; phylum Chordata; class Mammalia; order Artiodactyla; family Bovidae; genus Bos; species Bos javanicus. The sequence goes on along the minus strand of NC_083875.1, from coordinate 13,584,455 downwards.
AAAATTAACACTCTCCAAATAGTTTTATTCAGTTAATTTAGACCATGTAAAATGATCACAGGTTTCCTTTTTTTCTCATGATAAAATCGTGACAAGAAATTTCAAGAAAAATAGGAAAGTACTTAATTTTACCAAAAGATTTGTCTATTTTCAGCAACTATTAATCTGAGGTTTATAGTTAAAATATATCTTGTAATATTTCAATAAGATGCTATCCTCTGACTTAAAAAAAATAAGCCAGAAATATTTGATCAATTCTTTGTTGATGAGATAAAAAAAGAATCTTACTAATATTTTTTTAGAACCTTGCTTCTAAAGATAATAAGGTTTTCTGAATTTGAAAAATAAAAATAATTCATGGTATTCTTTCTTTTTGCATTATATTTCAATAGATTTTGTGGGGGTAATATCAAAATATACACAGCTCACACACCCTTTAATTTTGCATTGAAAGTGAAAGTGAAGTCGCTCAGTCATGTCCAACTCTTTGTGACCCCAAGGACTGTAAGCCTACCATGCTCCTCCGTCCATGGGATTTTCCAGGCAAGAGTACTGGAATGGGTTGCCTTTTCCTTCTCTTCCATCTTCCATCTTCCATCAAACCTGGGTCTCCTGCATTGTAGGCAGACGCTTTACCATCTGAGCCACCAGGGAAATCAGTTTACGCATTAAGTAAACATTAAACAATGTCAGACTTTATTTTGGGGGGTTTCCAAAATCACTGCAGATGGTGATTGCAGCCATGAAATTAAAAGACGCTTACTCCTTGGAAGGAAAGTTATGACCAACATAGATAGCATATTAAAAAGCAGAGACATTACTTTGGCAAGAAAGGACCATCTAGTCAAGGTCATGCATGGATGTGAGAGTTGGACTGTGAAGAAAGCTGAGCACTGAAGAATTGATGCTTTTAAATTGTGGTGTTGGAGAAGACTCTTGAGAGTCCCTTGGACTGCAAGGAGATCCAACCAGTCCATTCTAAAGGAGATCAGTCCTGGGTGTTCTCTGGAAGGACTGATGCTAAAGCTGAAACTCCAATACTTTGGCCACCTCATGCAAAGATTTGATTCATTGGAAAAACTCTTACGGTGGGAGGGATTGGGGGCAGGAGGAGAAGGGGATGACAGAGGATGAGATGGCTGGATGGCATCACCGACTCGATGGACATGAGTTTCGGTGAACTCCGTGAGTTGGTGATGGACAGGGAGGCCTGGTGTGCTGCACTTCATGGGGTTGCAAAGAGTAAGACATGACTGAGCGACTGAACTGAACTGAAACATTAAACTGGAAGTAGATTTACCACGTACCTAATGAACCTAAACTTCAGAGCCAGTTGCTCACGTGGACTCTTTCAAAGGTAAGACTCTAGCACTGGTTCACACAGTCCTATAATTATGACCAATTTATACAATTAAAATATTCTAACAGTTAAGACTGGTATCTCTTCAAGCAACACTTTCACCTCTGTCATGTCTCTCCTTAGGTCAGAGAACATTTAAATAGCCATGGGAACTTTTGCTAGCTGGTAGCAGAAGTTGAGGTGGGGATACATAAACTTTGCATTTAGTAGATGGAACCCCTATCACGTATGGTTAATGCATCTTGAATCTACTGTATAGGTGGGTATTCCTAAGGGCTCTGTGCCTAGTCACCCCTCATCATGTCACAAAGGTTTAGAGATCATGATGGTATATAAATGTGATCCAAGATACTCAACAAAAGAAATACATAAATAAGAGAAGTATGAAAAAGCACAAGGCTCAAAAGATTTTGTTGGTATTTGGATATTCTCTCAATCCAAAGAAGTATAAGATTGTAACAAGAATATTCGATTTTGATCAGCACCTGTATCAGAGCAGAGCATCTCAGGCATGTACTCAATGATGTACATGATCACAAGACCATCATGCATTAAAAAAAAAACATAATTATGCTAAATACAATTTAATAAAATTCCTGTTTATAGAACATAAACCTACAGCAACAGTATAGAAAGTATGTTTGAAATATGTCATATACAAAAGAAACTCAATGGAGGTTTCCCAAGTTTCAAAATAATCTTTAAAATCCACGACATAATCAATACTTATTTGTGAAACTGAAAGTGCCTTTTCTAAACATTGTTATTAATTTAACACTAATCAACCAGGACAGTGGAAATATTGAATACCATTTTCTCTAAAGAAAATAATAATTCAAAAGTGTTATAAAGAAATAATTAGAGAATATATAGCCAAAGCCAAAGTAGTAACAAATGATGTCTCTGGAAGTTAATTATAAAAAGAGTTTAAAATTTTTTAAGTATAACAAATTGTCAGCTTCTCAAATTTATATTATATTGTGATTTATTTGTTAATTTTAAATAAATATATTGACAGTCATCCTTATTTTGTATCCTTTGCCTTAAAGAGGACTCCCCAAAGTATTCTGACATCCCATAAAATCTAGATCTACTCCTGTCTATGAGGCAGATACAATTGCATCATTACTGAGACTGAAACTCAGAAAAATAAAGCCCCTGCCCTAACTGACCTGGAAATGAATGTTTAGCCTGGAATTTGATTCCAAGATTATTTCTAAGTCCATGCTAATGCAAAGTGACCAGTCCTCAAAACCGTCCTCAGATAAGGTGAGAGAGGAAAGAGTTCTCTAACGGAAAGAAAATGACACCGGTAAGGTCTGTCTCCCGAAGCCCGCAACCAGCTACCACCACCACCAACGTTTCCTGAGGAAGGTGCATTAAAGGACACTCCAGGCAAAGAAGTGCTTTCTATGGGGATTTCATTGTTTTGAATAAGTCACAGCATGTGGAAGCCCTTCTAGACGATGTGCACCAAGTCAAATCTTGAAAAGCAGGTAAAACTTAAAAAAAAACTTTAAAGTTTTTTTTTTTTCCCCCCCCTAAATGCCTCTACAATGTTAAGAATGAATGAGGGACTTTCCTGGCAATACGGTAGTTAGGACTCTTCCACTGCAGTAGGTACAGGTTCAGTCCCTGGAACTAGACTCACACATGCCACGTGATGTGGCAAGAAAATTTAAAAAATAAAAGAAAAAAAAAGAATGGATGAACTTTTAATTCGCACTCAAATTTGCTTTATGTTTTATTAAGTGAAGAGTATTTTGAACTCAAAGACAATTTACTGAATCATAGCCTGTGATATATTCTGCTCACTTCTCTTAAGGTAAGGTGTACTATGATCTACTAATATCCTAATTGCTTTAATTAAGCAGTAAAAGATATTCTGGCATTGCATCTTAATTATATATACAAAATGGTAGACTTATTTTGCATGTGTAAACTAATGAGTTAAAGCAAACGCAGATTTCATTCCACACATACAGACTTTTTATTTTCTCTCTAAAATTTCTAGGAACATTATTTAAATAAAATTAATATTCTAACTGAAGCTTTTAATTAAAAATGAATGTAGACTAAAGTTTATTTGTATCTTAAATGTAATGAAAACTACAATTTTCATATTTCACTGGATTTATCTAAAACAGTAGAAGTTCTACTGCTTCTAACTCGCAAACTTAAAAATGTCTGAGGCAAAGGGCAGAATACTGGATTTGAAACTAGAAATTCTGGGCTTATATATAAATCCTTCATAGATTTTACAATTGCAAGCCTTTAACCTTTCTAAATTCTACATCCACCAATTATAAAATGGACATAGTGAGTCTCCATTAATGTTGACACCTGAACTGTTGTGAGAATCTTTCAATGTGATATGAGAACATAACATACACTTATGTCTAGGCCATCTTTGACCTGCTTTATGCAGAAACATATACTAACCTTTCTGGGTTAGCAAACAAAGCAAACACCAGAAAGAGAATTACATTCTTGACACATTCTATCAGAATTATACAGGGAGGAAATGAATGTGCAAACAAAAGAAGAATGATAAATGCTTCTCAGAAAACATTAAGTCCTCCTCTCTTCTCATTTGCCAAGGAATCGTTAAATTCCAACCATTTTCTTGCACAAAATTGAGCTTTATTTTAGTCAGAAATTAACTTTTCAAAATGTTTTACTGTTGGAAATGAACATTGTTCTACTTCTTTCCTTTTCCTCAAGTGGTTCTTGTTCTAAATATGTAACAGTAAAGTGAGAAACATACATTCTTTTGCTTTTCATTCTGTTGCAAAAGATGTGTGTCCTGCCATTAGGGAAAATAGCACTTTGATTGTTCAGAGAGGAACCAACTAGTCTTCCCTGAACCAAAAAGTCTTCCAAAACCACTCTAAGACCATGTAGAACTTCTCACACATATTTCATGATATTATTTTGAATACTCTATAAATCCAACACAGCACAACACTTCTCTGTGGCTCAACTTCATCTGGGAAGATATAGTCTTTATTTAACTGATCAATGATTCTCTTAATAGAGAACAGCAATCAACTGAAACCAACTGAGAACTGAAGCAGATGTTTGATTAGTAGACAGGAACTCTACAACAATTATTGTAAATGTATTACATATGTATATAAAACTTAATTAGAGCTACTAAAGGAAAAAAAAAAGCACCCAAATCAAATTTAATATGACAGAAAGTACAATGTCTAATATGCTGGTATAAAGAACACTGGGTAGCATTAATGCATTAATGGCAGATTAAACACTGTAGGAAAATGATAACTCATGTGGAAAATATGACAATACAAAAGATCTAAAATGACAATCAGGTAGAAAAGAAAATATGCAGTGAACTGTAGAACAACATGAAGTGATCTAACACATGAGTTAGCTTCCAAATTGGGAAAGGAGTAAGGCAAGGCTGTATATTGTCACCCTGCTTATTTAACTTATATGCAGAGTACATCATGTGAAATGCCGGGATGGATGAAGCACAAGCTGGAATCAAGATTGCAGGGAGAAATATTAATAGCCTCAGAGAGGCAGAAGACATCATGCTTATGGCAGAAAACAAAAGGAACTAAAGAGCTTCGTGATGAAAGTGAAAGAAGAGAGTGAAAAAGTTGGCTTAAAACTCATTATTCAAAAAACTAAGATCTTGGCATCTGGTCCCATCACTTCATGGCAAATAGATGGGGAAACAATGGAAACAGTGACAGACTTTATTTTCTTGGGCTCCAAAATCACTGCAGATGGTGACTGCAGCCATGAAATACAGAGATGCTTACTCCTTGGAAGAAAATCTATGGCAAACCTAGACAGCATATTAAAAATCAGAGACATTACTTAACTGACAAAGGTCTGTCTAGTCAAAGCTATGGTTCTTCCAGTAGTCATGTATGGATGTGAGTTGGACCATAAAGAAGGCTGAGTGCCAAATAATCAATGCTTTTGAACTGTGGTGTTGGAGAAGACATTAGAAAGTCTCTTGGACTGCAAGGAGATCCAACCAGTCCTTCCTAAAAATCAGTCCTGAATATTCATTGGAAGGACTGATGCTGAAGCTGAGACTCCAATACTTTGGCCGCCTGATGTGAAGTACTGACTCCTTGGAAAAGATTGCTGGGAAAAGATTCTGGGAAAGATTGAAGGCAGGAGGAAAAGGGGATGACAGATAATGAGAAGGTTGGATGGCATCACCATCTCAATGGACATGAGTTTGAGCAAGCTCCATGAGAAGGTGTAGGACAGGGAAGCCTGACATACGGCAGTTCATGGGTTCACAAAATGTGGAACACGACTGAGCTATTGAACTGAACATATGGGTAACTGAGGTTCTTAAAGGGAGGAAAAGAGAGACTTGAGTTGTGACAACACCAAAGTTATGAACAAAACTAGGAAGCCAGGTGGAAGGCAAGGCTGAACTTGGAAACTGATGAGGTGTAACTAAGAAGGAGGGAATATGTGGAAGAAAATGTGATGTTTGCTGAATGACATCTTAACCAGATTACAGTCACAAGTATAACTCAGAGTTACATTGAATGGAATGATGGGAATATAACAAAACACCCAAGAATGTAAACTATGAAACAGAGTAGAGGATAGATAGAAGTTCACATAGACCTTGTTTGGTTCTTTGTATACTTAAGAGTTTGATTCTTTTTCTTTCTCAAAACCTCATGAAGATTTCTTTGCAAATTAGATTTTTGAGCTCTGGGATAAAATAATCCAGATAAAATATAACATAATTTGAGAAAAAATTATCCCCAGGAATATTCATATTGTGATCCCAGATTATTATCTAAACTTCTGACTGACACTAATGATTCCCCCTGGTTATGTGAAACCTGATATTATCAATCACTCACAGAAAAATGTATCATTTAAATGTTTTTTCCAAATATTATACCTAAATCATCTGTTACAGTTAGGGAGATTTTCTATCTTTAAATATTTATAAGGACCTTAGAAGAATAAAAAGATCTTCACAATTAGCATCCGTCTGTATAAAAAAAAAATTTTCACTTTTTTGTGTCTAGTGGACTTCTGACTGAATCATAATGTCTATAATTTGCTGAGCATTTTAGGCCATGAACATATTTAATATACAATTATGATAAAGTACTCTTGCCTGGAAAATCCCATGGACGGAGGAGTCTGGTAGGCTGCAGTCCATGAGGTCGCTAAGAGTAGGACACGACTGAGCGACTTCACTTTCATTTTTCACTTTCATGCATTGGAGAAGGAAATGGCAACCCACTCCAGTACTCTTGCCTGGAAAATCCTGTGGACGGAGGAGCGTGGTAGGCTACAGTCCATGGGGTCGCAAAGAGTTGGACACGACTGAGCGACTTCACTTCACTTCACTGTAGTAACTGGAACATACTAAGGAATTAAAAAATGAACAAAGAAAAGTGGGATAAAATGAATGAAAAGAGTATTTATTGAGCAATGGATGTCCAAATTGTGTTTATACTGAGTGAGAGTAAGAAAATGAAGAAGTCTGTTTTTGTCTTTTGGGTTGTGAAAATGGGAGGATCAATACTCACATTGCCATTTCCACTTTGAATGTCATTGTTTTACATCATTATATGCATGGAAGCACCTTTAAGACTCTATTTTTCAAATCCTTCCCTCAGGGAACACAATTCTTTTTCTATTCTAAATGATCTTAAACATTTGCTGTTAATTTCTATTCTGTGCTATAGGGCTCAATTTTACTTCCTCTACTTTAGAGTGATGTCATTGACAAGTACGTTGTTTGTTTTTTGTTTTCCCCACACGTAAATCTCCCAAGCTGCCTAGTGTAATTGCTTTAATATTATATTTTATAATTTGTAAATAGAAGGAAAATATGTAACTGTATCCTACATATTACCAAAGTTACTACTGATATTGGTTATTTTTTTCTAAAGGAGGCTATTTTATTTACTTGTATTTTTATTATTAAATTTTGTTAGCCAGGAAACTATTGTTCCCCAACACTCACCTGCTGTTTGATTTATGGCATACTGAGTCACACCAAGACTTCCCACAATCTGTGCTCAGGCACCCCTGTAATCGACTCACCAATCAATCTTATTTAGAAGCTAGAGGAGTAATAATAAAATGTGTGAGAGCAAAGGCAGGGAGTAAAATATGTATAAAATAAAGACATTCTGTGTATTTTCAATATGCTTCTTGTTACCATGCATGCATTTCTCAATGCAGTTTTTAAAGTCATCCTGAAGACTTTGCATATTTTACTATGAGGTAATACATGTTAATAACTTTTCCTTAAATCAAAGACATGGAAGATTATATACTGACTACAGTATAGTACTGCTAAGTCACTTCAGTCATGTCTGACTCTGTGATCCCATAGACAGCAGCCCACCAGGCTCCGCCATCCCTGGGATTCTCCAGGCAAGAACACTGGAGTGGGTTGCCGTTTCCTTCTCCAATGCCTGAAAGTGAAAGTGAAGTCGCTCAGTCGTGTCTGATTCTTGGCGACCCCATGGACTGCAGCCTACCAGGTTCCTCCGTCCATGGAATTTTCCAGGCAAGAGTACTGGAGTGGGGTGCCATTGCCTTCTCCACAGTATAGTACAGATCTTATATAAATAATTGATATTATTTTAAAATAATGTAATTTTCTTGCTAATTATTTGGCAATTATTTTGGATTCTGGTGAAATAAAACATTAAAAATAAGTCCACTGTAACTATGAAGTCCTCTCACAAAGAGCCCCAAATCCTGATTTATGGATATAAATGTGGGCTCTGCAAACAGAATACAATTTTTAGACTCTTTGCTCTGTATTTTATTAGGTGTAGGATCATGTGTCAGTTTTCAGAAATCTGTTAATACAGACAATGATATTAATGAAGAGTGTGGCTGTAGATTTAAAAAAATATAGTGGGTGATGTTCTTCTACTTCCTGGCACATAGAAAGTGATGGATAATTTGTTTTTTTCCATTTGTCAGTGGAACTGAGTTAATGATGCTTGCCATAGTCTATAATGCACTTCCCATTGTATAGATAACCCATCTTCTATATACTTTCTCACTATTGACCTACTGGAGTATTTATTAATTCTGAAGCTATTATATCTCAGGTGTGATCTTTATTAAATGACTTACATCACTGAACTGTAGCTATTTTTTCAGAATGTCCTAATAGTAGGATAGAACAGGAAAGGTGGGGATGGGGTGGAAGAAGGAAGGAAGAAAGAAAAGGAAAAAGAAGAAAGAAACAAGAGACCATTGCCAATTTCTTCTCATGAGAGGAAATACCTTTCTTCAGAAAAATGTTCAACGCATATGGATGCATATAGAAACAACATCTCCTAGGCCTGACTTGAGTGGGCTGAAAAGAAAAATAAATCTGAAGGGAAGGCTGATTAGCAAGAGAGTAAACAGAGTGCATTGGAATTCTCTGTGGAAATACATAGCCAAGGGATATTTAAGAATGGGGATAATTTTACATGGCATTTTTATTGCTATGGTTTATATTTTCTCTCAAAACTAAAATTATACTAGAAAAAAAAAACTGTGCCTAGTATTTTTAATATAGCTTGGAAATGGAGATGTGTTTCACATGTGGCTAAACATGAGGCATAGAGAAGGCTCTAGGCATTATTGGAAGTATAACTAAGACAGGAACAAGAAAAAGCAGTAAGAGTAGTGGATCTTGGAAATGAGAATTTCAGCCACTAGTAGGGGTTGCCCAGGAGCCTCCGTGGTAAAGAATCCGCCTGCACTGCAGGAGATGCAGGAAACACAAGTTCAATCCCTAGGTTGGGAAGATCCCTTGGAGGAAGAAATGCAATCCACTCCAGTATTCTTGACTGGAAAACTTCATGGACAAAGTAAGCTGGCAGGCTACAGTAGATGGGGTCGCAAAGAGTTGGACACAGCTTAGCGACTAAGCATGCACAGAAATCTTTAATGGGCTTCCCTGGTGGTTCAGAGGTAAAGAATTTGCCTGCCAATGCAGGAGATATGGGAGATTCGGATTCCATCCCGGGGCTGGGAAGATCAGCTGGGGAAAGAAATGACAACCCACTCCAGGATTTTTGCTTGGGAAATCCCATGGACAGAGGAGCCTTGTGGGCTAGAGTCCATGGGGTCACAAAAGAGTCAGACATGAATAAATAATGGCAAGATATCTGATATAGGTATCAGAGTTTTTACAGGACACAGATGGAGTTCAAGTCAATTTTATTAAATTGAATAATTAAATATACAGACAACAAAAATCCATCTTATATGGTGTCAGAGTTATCACAGGACATAGATGAAATTCAAATGAATTTTATTTAAATAGAATTATTCAACATCCAGGCAACATCAACTCATGTATCTTCTTAACTGTATATTAATTATAGGATATTATACTCTTCAGAAGCACATTTTAAATTTAATCACATGTGTTATTGGGGCTTCTCCCATTGCTCAGATGGTAAAGAATCTGCCTGCAATGCAAGAGACCTGAGTTTGATTCCCCGGGTTGGGAAGACCTCCTGGAGGAGGGCATGGCAACCCACTCCAGTATTCTTGCCTGGAGATTCCCCATTGACAGAGGAGTCTGGTGGGCTATAGTCCATGGGGTGACAAAGTGTTGGGCACGACTGAACTCACACACAATATTATCTATCTACACAGCACAGAATGCATTATTGACAATATTTATTATCAATCTTTCTGTAGATATATAATATTGTGAGTTTAGTCATGTCCAACTCTTTGGGACCCCATGGACTGTATCCCACCAGGTTCCACTGTCCCTGGAAATTTCCAGGCAAGAATCCTGGAGTAGGTTGCCATTTCCATCTACAAGACAGAAAATATAATTGTAGTAAATATCATGCATGTTCTTCTGAGTATGCTCAGAGAATTTTTCATTGCTTCTCATTGGTTTCCTCCTTCTGGAAAGGTATTTCACATCTTCTCAGTAATAATGGCATTTAGACAATTTGGAAGATACCCTCACGCCCCACCAGAGGCAACATAACTTTTATTATACTAGAACTGGATGATATCATGTATAGTTTTTTTTAGGAGTTAATATTTCTTCAGTTCAGTTATATGCTTGTACTATGAACAGTCATATTTAGACAACCAACTTGTCTCCTCTGTATGTTTCTTTGATAGGTGTATCAATAGATACTGCCAAAAGCAGAGCTAAGCCACCAGATATTGAAGTACTAGTCAGTTAAAACAATAAATAAAAATGAAAACAAGAGTGAAGACTTTTATCACTTCCTGCTATAAGATAAGTAAGAGATTAAAACTAGAGAAAGGAATGACTCCTCCACTGTTTCATGTTTTCCCAAAAAACTGCACCAACTGAGCGGCATCAGTGAGTATGGTGGATCAGAACAGACATGAAGAGCCTCTCACATGAAAGTCCTCTCAAATAAAAGGTTTCTGACACTTAATGGGCCAGGAACCAGGGAGGGGGTAGAGGGGAAAGGTGGCTAGGAATGAAAAACTACATGGTACTGAGTCTAAGTAGAGCCAAGTGTCTTCAAGCTCCTCCACATAAGGATATCTCCTAACGGAGGCACCGAGGCTAGGAGTGTATGTAGATGTACTTAAGAGTGTAAACGGACAAGGGGGCCTGAGTCCCTACAGATATTGCAGTAACTGGTAGATATCATGTGTATTGTGGGACAGCTTTTCCCACAAGGCTCTGCCAGGTAAAACCTCTGTCATTGCCTGAAATCAGGTCTGAGAGATCACACATAGACCCCAGTCCAGGCTATGCAATAACTGACTAGGATACTGGGCTTCTTACCTACCCTTATCTAGAATCTGATGCTGTCTACGTGATAGAACCATAGTTGGGATACCGCATCTCATGAGAAAATAAATTCCACTGAGTGACTAAAAAAGTCTCAAGTGGCTACACAAAATTACAAACTATGGAACTTTTTGTTATTGTTCAGTCACTCAGTTGTGCCCAACTCTTTGTAACCCTATGGACTGCAACACACCAGTCTTCCCTGTCCCTCACCATGTCTGGGAGTTTACTCAAACTCACACGCATTGAGTTGGTGATGTGATCCAACCATCTCATCCTCTGTCTTCCCCTTCTCCTTCTGCCTTCAATCTTTCCTAGCATCAGGGTCTTTAACAATGAGTATGGCATCCCACTCCCGTACTCTTGCCTGGAAAATCCCATGGATGGAGGAGCCTGTTAGGCTGCAGTCCATGGGGTCGCTAAGAGTCAGACACGACAGAGCGACTTCACTTTCACTTTTCACTTTCATGCATTGGAGAAGGAAATGGCAATCCACTTCAGTGTTCTTGCCTGGAGAATCCCAGGGATGGGGGACCCTGGTGGGCTGCCGTCTATGGGGTCGCACAGAGTCGGACACGACTGAAGCAACTTAGCAGCAGCAGCAGCAGCAGGCTCTTCACATCAGGTGGCCAAAGTACTGGGAGTTTCAGCTTCAGCATCAGTCCTTCCAAGGAATAGTCAGGACTGATTTTCTTTAGAATTGACTGGTTGCTTTCCTTGCAGTCCAAGGGACTCTCAAGTTTTCTCCATCACCATAGTTCGAAAGCATCAATTCTTTGGTGCTCAGCTTTCTTTATGGTCCAACTCTCACATCCATATCTGACTACTGGAAGAACCATAGCTTTGACTATGCTTCTGCTAAGTCGTTTCAGTCGTGTCTGACTCTGTGCGACCCCATAGACGGCAGCCCACCAGGCTCCCCTGTCCCTGGGATTCTCCAGGCAAGAACACTGGAGTGGGTTGCCATTTCCTCCTCCAATGCATGAAAGTGAAAAGTCAAAGTGAAATCGCTCTGTCGTGTCTGACTCCTAGTGACCCCATGGACTGCAGCCTACCAGGCTCCTCTGTCCATGGGATTTTCCAGGCAAGAGTACTGGAGTGGGGTGCCATTGCCTTCTCCAAGCTTTGACTATATGGACCTTTATTGGAAAAGTCTCTCATTTTTAATATGCTGTCTAGTTTTGTCATAGCTTTTCTTCCAAGGAGCAACAGTCTTTTAATTTCATGGCTGGAGTCACCATGTGAGTGATTTGGGAGAATCTCAGGGACAAGGAGCCTGGTGGGCTACCATCTGTGGGGTCACACAGAGTCAGACACAACTGAAGCGACTTAGCAGCAGCAGCAGCAGCAGCAGCAACATCAAGTAAAAAGTTATATTTTCCCCACCCATGGACTAAATAAGCAGAAGTAGATGGTTACCAAAAGAAAGAAAATAAAATAATTATTGAGGAACTGAACAAAAGAAAGTTCTAATGGCACCAGAGAACCTGGTTCTAGCTACTCTTGATGTCTGAATGAATCCTTGTATTTCATCTTTATGAGTATTTCTTGGTAATGTAATATGCACCATCCTACTTTGAAGTAGCTAAAGTACATCTGTTGCTTTAAACCAATAGCCCTAGCAAACACAAGTGGATACATAAAGGGAAAACTGAAACTGTAATACCCTCTTTGAAATTCTTGAAACATATGTAACCATTTCTTGAAAACTTTGCTGAGAACTCATTCTTCCACAAAGCCATTTACTATATAAATACATCAAACCTATATGTTTTACTCTTTTAAACTCAAGTATGTTTCCTGATGGAGAAGGCAATGGCACCCCACTCCAGTACTCTTGCCTGGGAAATCCCATGGACGGAGGAGCCTGGTAGGCTGCAGTTCGTGGGGTCGCAAAGAGTCAGACATGACTGAGCGACTTCCCTTTCACTTTTCACTTTCATGCATTGGAGAAGGAAATGGCAACCCACTCCAGTTTTCTTGCCTGGAGAATCCCAGGGACGGGGAGCCTGGTGGGCTGCTGTCTATGGGGTCGCACAGAGTCGGACACGACTGAAGCGACTTAGCAGCAGCAGCAGCAGCATGTTTCCTGAAACTTTTGTCCTTTTTGTCTCAGCACTCTGCTTTGATAGGGAAACAATAGTTGAGGAAACAATGAGAACAGTGACAGACTTTATTTTCTTGAGCTCCAAAATCACTGCAGATGGTGACTGCAGCCATGAAATTAAAAGACTCTTGCTCCTTGGAAGAAAAATAATGACCAACCTAGACAGTATACTAAAAAGCAGAGACGTTACTTTACTGATGAAGGTACGTATAGTCAAAGTTATGGTTTTTCCAGTAGTCCTGTATGGATGTGAGAGTTATGTATGGATCATAAAAAAAGCTGAGCACCAAAGAACTGATGCTTTTGAACTGTGGTGTTGGAGAAAACTATTGAGAGTCCTTTGGACTTCAAGGGGAACAAACCAGTCAATCCTAAAGGAAATCTGGCCTGAATATTCATTGGAAGGACTGGTATTGAAGCTCAAAACTTAGGCCAACTGATGTGAAGAACTGACTCATTGGAAAAGACCTTGATTCTGGAAAAGATTGAAAGCAAAAGGGGAAGGGGGTGACAGAGGATGAGATGGCTGGATGGTATCACTGACTTGATATACATGAGTTTGAGCAAGCTCTGGGAGTTGTTGATGGACAGGGAAGCCTGGTGTGCTGCATTCCATGGGGTGGCAAAGAGACGGACACAACTGAGCAATTAAACTCTGCTTTGAGGAAAATCAATTCATATATGTATATGTGTGTGTGTGTGTGTATATATATATATATATTTTTTTTTTCCCCAATTTGGTGGCTGTTTGATAGTCTCAAAAGACCTAGGTTTAATAGGTTTTTGTTAATTCACTTTGGATCCTGACTATAGCAGTATACCATGCCAGTGAAGAAATTTTTAAATATTTGTGTCTTTATTCTCTTCCCAGACATATTTTATAAATTCACAATATAATTAAATGAGTATAATCATTCTAGAAGTGTAAAGAAGCAAAGAATATCAATTGGGAAGGCTTAGAAAAAAGTAGCCTGCTCATAAGGCTGACTATAGATGGCATGAAGTCACTGGGAATCTCCTTAGATGAATGAATGTGTAGACAACCTCACTGGTGGAGAAAGAGTGGATAAGGTGTAGATTTATTTAAAGAATATTAAAATCAGAGATCCCTAGTTTGGTTAATGAAATAGTAGTTGTCTGAAAGATGGACTGCTAACACTTTCATGATTTCATCACCAGTGCTATACACCTTGAGAATTGCCAGTGTATAAGAAATGAAGCAACTCAGCATGGTTTGAGAGGGGTACTTTTATCTGAGCCTATTAGAATTTTGGGCTTTCCTGGTAGCTCAGCTGTTAAAGAATCTACCTGCAATGCAGGAGACCCCAGTCTGATTCCTAGGTCAGGAAGATGCACTGGAGAAGGCATAGGCTACCCATTCCAATGTTCTTCCTACCCACTCTAGTATTCTTGGGCTTCCATGGTGGCTCAGACAATAAAGAATCTGCCTGCAATGTAGGAGACTTGGGTTTGATCCCTAGATTGTTAAAATCCCCTGGAGGATGGCATGGCAAGCCACTCTAGTATTCTTGCCAGAAGAATCCCCATGGAAAAAAGATCCTGGTGGGCTGCAATCCATGGGGTTGCAAAAAGTCAGAAAAGACTGAGAAACTAAGCATAGCACATTAGAATCTTAATTAAAAAAAAAAAAAAAAACCTTAAGAACTTGCAATCTACCATCACAGAATTGAGGGAGAAAGTGCCTCTTGAGTCTATATAAGATAAATCTTTAAAAACGGCATCCTATACTGGTAAGAACCAATGGCAGCAATCTACTAACTAGACCCAAGAATGTCCTCTTCTTTTTTTAAACATTTTATTTTGACGTAATTGTAGACCCTGGAGAAGGAAATGACAACTCATTCCAGTATTCTTGCCTGGGAAATCCCAAGGACAGAGGAGCTTGGCAAGTCTACAGTCCGTGGGGTCAGAGAGAGTCAGACACAGCTTAGTGACCAAACAACAATTACCAATGCACAAGAAGTAGGGAGGAGTGTACCAGAGCCCACTGAGCCTCTCACCCACATTTCATGTGGCGATATCTTATATAGCTATAGTCCAGTACCAATGCCAACAGCACGAAAGTGTCCTCAGCACAATGCTGTGAAGTAGACTAGGCTCCTTATTCAGGTTTTAGAATTCTTTTAAACATATTCTTCTCTGTGTGTGCACAAATGTGTACAGAGTCTCGAACAACTTCATTATACATATGAACTCTGCCAACACCACAGGGGACATCCCTCACACCAGCCCTTTATATGCCCAAGTCTAAGTCTAGTCCCTGTCTTCTGACAACAGCTAATGTGTTCTCCACTATAGCTTCCAGAATGTTACAGAATGCTATATACATGAAAACGTGGTATTTAAACATCAGAAACTGAGACATACATCAATATTAATATTCTAGAAATCCACCTAAATTATTATTTGCATTGTGTGTTTATTTTGGATGTTGAGTAGAATTTCATGATATGAATATGGCACAGTCATTTAAATATTTACCCAATGAAGGACATTCAAATGCTTCCAGTTTGGAATTGGTAAAAAGGTGTGGTATGAAGACTCATGTGCAGGTTTTTTTTTTAATTAATTTACTTTTTATTGAAGGACAATTGCTTTACAGTATTTTGCTGTTTTCTGTCAAATCTAAACATGAATCAGCCATCAGATCAGATCAGATCAGTTGCTCAGTCGTGTCCGACTCTTTGCGACCCCATGAATCGCAGCACGCCAGGCCTCCCTGTCCATCACCAACTCCCGGAGTTCACTCAGACTCACGTCCATCGAGTCAGTGATGCCATCCAGCCATCTCATCCTCTGTCGTCCCCTTCTCCTCCTGCCCCCAATCCCTCCCAGCATCAGAGTCTTTTCCAATGAGTCAACTCTTTGCATGAGGTGGCCAAAGTACTGGAGTTTCTGCTTTAGTATCATTCCTTCCAAAGAAATCCCAGGGCTGATCTCCTTCAGAATGGACTGGTTGGATCTCCTTGCAGTCCAAGGGACTCTCAAGAGTCTTCTCCAACACCACAGTTCAAAAGCATCAATTCTTCAGCGCTCAGCCTTCTTCACAGTCCAACTCTCACATACATACATGACCACAGGAAAAACCACAGCCTTGACTAGACAAACCTTTGTTGGCAAAGTAATGTCTCTGCTTTTGAATATGCTATCTAGGTTGGTCATAACTTTTCTTCCAAGGAGTAAGCATCTTTTAATTTCATGGCTGCACTCACCATCTGCAGTGATTTTGGAGCTCCCAAAAATAAAGTCTGACACTGTTTCCACTGTTTCCCCATCTATTTCCCATGAAGTGATGGGACCAGATGCCATGATCTTCATTTTCTGAATGTTGAGCTTTAAGCCAACTTTTTGGCTCTCCACTTTCACCTTCATCAAGAGGCTTTTTAGTTCCTCTTCACTTTCTGCCATAAGGGTGGTGTCATCTGCATATCTGAGGTTATTGATATTTCTCCCGACAACCTTGATTCCAGCTTGTGTTTCTTCCAGTCCAGCGTTTCTCATGATGTACTTACTCTACATATAAGTTAAATAACCAGGGTGACAATATACAGCCTTGACGTACTCTTTTTCCTATTTGGAACCAGTCTGTTATTCCATGTCCAGTTCTAACTGTTGCTTCCTGACCTGCATACAAATTTCTCAAGAGGCAGATCAGTGGTCGGGTATTCCCATCTCTTTCAGAATTTTCCAGTTTATTGTGATCCACACAGTCAAAGGCTTTGGCATAGTCAATAAAGCAGAAATAGATGTCTTTCTGGAACTCTCTTGATTTTTCCATGATCCAGCGGATGTTGGCAATTTGATCTCTGGTTCCTCTGGCTTTTCTAAAACCAGCTTGAACATCAGGAAGTTCACGGTTCACATATTGCTGAAACCTGGCTTAGAGAATTTTGAGCATTACTTCAGCGTGTGAGATGAGTGCAATTGTGTGGTAGTTTGAGCATTCATTTAATTATCCATAAAAATGACATGAGAAGGAGATGAGTACAATTGTGCAGTAGTTTGAGCATTCTTTGGCGTATATCCTCTCCCTTTTCAAACTTTTAATGTGAATATATGTTTTCATTTCTCAGGTATAAGTGCCCAAGAATATTACTGTTGAATTGTCTAGTTGGTACATGTATTGTATAAGAAATTGCTGAATTGTTTTTTAGGGTCGCCTGTACCATTTTGTATTCTTATTGGAAATGCACGAATGATACAGGTTTTCCATTTTCTCATCGGCATTTGGTTTTGTCACATTTAAAAAAAAATAAATATTTGAAAAGTGTTCAATGATATTTCACACTGATTTTAATTTGCATATCACTAGTAGTAAGTGACAATATTTTCTTGTGTTTATTTGCCATCCATATTTCATTTTTGGTAAAATGATCTTTTTCTGAATTTCTAATTCGATTTTTTTTTAAGCTTAGGTTTTGAGAGTTCTCTACATATTCTAGATAAAAGAGCTTTGTCAGATATGGAATTTGCAAATGTTTCATCCCAGTTTGTAGTCTTATTTTCTCATCTTCTCTATAGGTATTTCACAGTGGTACCCCTTTAATAGAGAAGGGTTTTAGGTAATTAAATTACAAGGAAAAAAAAAAAACTAAAAGTAAATCTAGACATATTTTCACACTGAGTTTGTGAAGCTGTTTATCTAGGCAGCAAAACCACTATTTAGTATATTACAGCATTGGAAAATACATGTCAATTTTCAAATAACTGATTTAAACATCACTAGACTACAACCCACTCATAAGTAGGAGGCTTCTATTTAAATGAACTAAATTGGAACAAAAGCTCTGGTTCCTTTATTTTCCTAAACACAAATATTTTGACTTTCAATTCAAATGAAAAGAAATTAATGTCCCAAATAACTACTCAAGTATTTTTTCTCCAAGTCAATATTGTGACATTTGCATGTTATGTTCAAAGAGATGCATCTAAAAATGTCTATGGAAGTTAAGATTCAGTGGCATTGTGCAAGGCTCGGTAAACAATATTTTTAAGTTACTTTTTCAATTTTTAACTTGTTTTTAATAAGACTGAGTTTCTAGGATGGTAATAAAGAAAGGTGACATATTAAGATATTACCCCTAAAATTGTTATCCATTGTCTTTTCCTTGTGCTAATATTAAATTTTCTTTCTTCTAGCATATATTTGATTGTAAGTTAACTTTACTTTTAGGATAGCAAATGTTCTCATATTGCTTTTCCCTTTTATAATATTATGTCATCTTAGATAAAATGATAAAGATTTATGTATGTGATACATGACAATTTTTGGCACTGTGCCTCCTTTGATAAATTTTGGTTACATAAAATAAAAATAATAAAGCTAAATTGGCAGAAATCCTTTTTGGTCAAATCCAATTAATGACTATTACCATTTCTCAACCAGTCATAAAACTATTTGCTCTGTATTTATCACAATTTTTTTATTTAATATTTTGAAAAATGAAGAATGAGTTAGAATTCAGAGGGAACATATAGTTTGCCAACTGTTTTCTTTCTGATGAGCTTGATACTATGAAGAATGTATGTGTGCGCATGCTCAGTCACTCAGTCATGTCCAGCTCTTTGCGACCCTATGGACTGTAGCCCGCCAAGCTCCTCTGTCCATGGGATTTTCCAGACAAGAATACTGGAGTGAGTTGCCATTTCCTCCCCCAGAGACCAAATCCAGGTCTTGTGTGTCTCCTCTCAGCTGGCAAAGAGTCTGCCTGCAATGAAGGTGTCCCTGCTGTGATTCCTGGTTAGGAAACTCCACTGGAGAAGGGATAAGCTACCCACTCCAGTATTATTAGGCTTCGCTCATGGTTCAGATGGTAAAGAATCCTCCTGCAGTGCGGTTCAATCCCTGATTTGGGAAGATCCCCTGAAAGAAGGCATGGCAATCCACTGAAGTATTCTTTTTTTTAATTAATTTGTTTATTTTAATTGGAGGCTAATTACTTTACAGTATTGTAGTGGTTTTTGCCATACATTCACATGAATCAGCCATGGGTGTACATGTGCTCCCCATCCTGAACCCCCCTCCCATCTCCCTCCCCATCCCATCCCTCAGGGTCATCCCAGTGCACCAGGCCTGAGCGCCTTGTCTCATGCATCAAGCCTGGACTGGCGATCTATTTCACATATGGTTCTTGCCTGGAGAATCCCATGGACAGAGGAGGCTGGCTGTCTGCAGTCCGTGGGGTCGCTGAGAGTCGACACAAGTGAGCAGCTAAGCACACACTGGCACACGGATTCTTTATCACTCAGCCACCTGGGAAGCCTGCAGACTTCAGTTTTAAGGCTTATATTTATTGACTATTTCTTTTCTGTCCAGTATTACGCGAAATAATTTGAATGTTTAAGATTAAGGTTTGAATTCTGACATCAGGGATATTGATTTTTTAGGGAGATAATATGAATATAACCAATTTATCATTAACTAAATCAGTTTGTAATAAAATGTCAAATACCAATTGCCAGCTAAAAGTGCTACAGTGATTTATGAGTGTATAGAAGAAAAATATGTACTGATGAAAAACTAAAGCTTAAACTGTGTCCTATAAAATTAGGAGAATTTGGCTCAGCAATTCACAGCAGAAGTATTTTAAAAGCAACTAAGGATATGCAAAAGAATTAGTTATAGAGAAAAAGTAACAAGATGTGTTATTTTCCCATAAAAATTAATTTTATGGTGATATTAAATAACATGGTGCTTTCTATTTGCTTTCTCTTCAAGATGTTAGTTTACTTGTAAATAATTTTTAAAGAGCCACGTGGATATATACCCATCATCAAATAGAGTATCTAAAATGAATAAAAACTTACCTTGTCCAAAAGTTTTAAAAACAAATAAATAGCATATAGTTAGTGGAGGAAGATACTGCCAATTTTAAAAAGCAGAGAAAATGCTTCCATATATTTATCTCATTTTTGGTTATATGACTTCTGGATATATAAGGAAAACAAGAACTGGTAACATATGAAAGTGGAATGCACTGGATATGCACAATCTATCAGAAAAGGGATTTTATTAAATTTATCTCTTTCATTCCGAGGGGGAAAATTACTCTGCTTTCCTGCCCTTGACAGGAGGATCAATAAATAACAGTTTAATGACATGAAGGCTTTAGCAGTAAGACAAGAATTATGTGCCCTGTGTAGTTGAACTGTGGCCAGACTATTTCTCATCTACTGTAGGTACTCCTTTAGTTTCATCTGCTCTGAGTACAACAAATGGAAGATTTGTATGCATTTATTCACACATAATGCAAACATATACTAATAAGCCTATTTTAATTGGACAGAAACTGTATGACTATAAAATGTCAGTTTACTGCCACCATATATACAAACAACTTAGCACAAAGCCTCAAGTATGGATTCAGTCATTTCTTACTCTCAAAAAGATTTTCTACATATTAACCTAGATGCTATTTTGTTTGCAAAACTTAGGTACCAGTTAAACTAATAAATATAGTCTAGGGAGACACAGGGAGAAGGCAAGGAGTCAGGAAAGAAAATGGGGGGACAGATTTTGTGATAAATGAATAAAGGTAAGATATCTTCACGATGAAAATGTCAATGATAATCATTAAAATGTATTGAGTGTTTGAAATTGTCAAGTACTGGTTCTCCATTCCCTAGACTTTATGTTACTTTACACACACACACATACACACACACAAAATAGAATTATTGTGTTTCCTATGTATTTGACTTTTTGGCTTCCCGGGTGGCTTAGTGGTAAAGAATCCGCCTGCCAAGCAGGAGCTGCTGGAGATGTGGGAAGGTGCCCTGGAGGAAGAAATAGCTACCTGTTCCCCTATTCTTGCCTGAGAAATCCCATGGACAGAGGAGTCGTGGGGGCTACAATCCACAAGGTCACCAAGAGTCAGACACGATGGAGCACACAAACATGCAGACTTCATAAACCTTAATTCATAGACTTAAGTGACTCCTTACTACTTCTTTGCCAGACCTGAACTTTGAGCTTTGGGAATGATTTGTGACCCTCAGGGTTTCACCTCCTTGCTTCCCTACACAGCCGTTAGGACTTAGGTTTTGTTGTCTGCCTCGGGCATTATTATGGATCAGGGAACAGTCTCCACTACTCCATCACCCTCCCCCATCAAAGACTACTCCCTCCGTTTCTGCTGGGGAGGACCCCCATTTCTCTCTTCCCTACAGCTTTTCTCTACAATGTTACTCCATCAACATTTAATCTGTTGGTCTCTTCATAGTAGGTTCCAGGCAAGAACACTGGAGTGGGGCGCCATCGCCTTCTTCGTCTCATAACTTAGGAGCAGTCAAAAGATCAGTAACCAACTCAAGAGACAAAGAGAGCTTCCATATCCATTTTGAAATCAAACCAAAAAAGAACCCCCCAAAAAGCAAAACAAATAAAAGTGGGCAAAACAACAAAAACCTCTAAACAATGCAAGTGTTCACAGATTGTCACTTCCTAATTATCACATACAGCAATCCAAGTTAGTTTAATACCAGAGATAGCGATTCTAACCAGAGCCACTTGGAGATGATAAAACATTGGCTTCATTTGCACATATGAAACCAGACTGGTGAGTTTCAGGTCCCAGCTTCACCGTGTGCATGCTTTGTGACCCTGCAAAAGTTGCCATGTCTCAGCTGCCCTTTATAGGCTGATAATTACAGAGAAAACTGCTCCTGTTGGTTTCCTGTGATCACTAAGTGAAAGGGGACACCTGCGAAGAGCTTTACAGCTCTACATGGAGCATAGGCAGTCCTCTAGAAGATTGGTCTCCTGTTCTGAGGGAGATCATCACCTTTGCTCACACAGCCTTTGACCACTGATGCATCCTAACTCCTACATTTGTGTCTGTCAGCCTTTGGGTGAGCAATCTGAGCTTCCCAGGTGGCGCCAGAGGTAAAGAATCCGTCTGCCATTGCAGAAGACTCAACAGACACAGGTTTGAACTCTGGGTCAGGAAGATGCCCTGGAGGAGGAAATGCCAAACCACTCCAGGATTCTTGCCCAGAGAACCCCATGGAGAGAGGAGCCTGGCAGTGTTCAGTCCATAGGGTCGCAAAGAGTCAGACACAACTGAAGTGACTTAGCATGCAGCATGCACGCATATGGGTGGCTGGGGGAGCACAGATTTTGGAAAAATGTTGACTGTTACTTCAAATCTGTGTGACTTGGAATGAGATACTTAAATTTGCCACATCATAGTTTTCATTGGTAAAACTGGAAATTTTAATACTTACTGGAGCTTCTATGAGAGTAAGTGAGCTGCTGCTGCTGCTAAGTCGCTTCAGTCATGTCCGACTCTGTGAGACCCCATAGAGGGCAGCCCACCATGCTCCCCAGTCCCTGGGATTCTCCAGGCAAGAACACTGGAGTGGGTTGCCATTTCCTTCTCCAATGCATGAAAGTGAAAGGTGAAAGTGAAGTTGCTCAGTCATATCTGGCTCTCCGGGACTCCATGGACAGCAGCCTACCAGGCTCCTCTGTCCATGGGATTCTCCAGGCAAGAGTACTGGAGTGGGGTACCATTGCCTTCTCTGGTAAGTCAAATAATATAATTAAAAAAAAAATCATGAGGCCATACTACTATTATACTACTACTTATACAACATCAATGACAACCAAACTTTGCTAAGAACTAGATATATCCCAGTATTTTTCAGTAATTATTTTAAAAATCATTTTGTTTAACTCTCACAACTCCTGGCTTAGGGAATCATTAACATTGATACTTTAAAATCAAGATTCTGAGCTGCAAAAAGCCATACTGCAAAAAGATTAAATGGCTTGTCTAAAGAACTACTTATTTACCAGGACCTTGAAATAACAAAATTCTGAATTCCATAGTGAAGTATTGCATAGCTATATATTCAAGTATATATACATAGTTAATATCATTCAAGCTGGGGGTCACTGTCACTTACACATTCTTGAAATTGGGAGACACGTGCAGTTCTATTGATGCCTCAGTGTACCATGGCTTCTAGTTGCAGGATTACCACCAGGAACTAGTTTAACAAGACAACAGATTTATCAGAAGATACTTAAATGCTCTCAGACTGTGATCAGTAGGATCACAGTTAGGTCTGAGGCTGCTCCAACAATGAACTCCTGGCCCTTATGTTGGACACTGCTCTGCAGTTCACAGGGCTGACGCTGGGCATTATACAGTCAAGTCTCCAATGCTACCAATGGCCCCAAAAGCCAGACTCCTCTGTGGATTTTCTGATGCTGCCTGCATATTGTTCTCTTCTGAGCTGGTGTCGTATATGGATCTAGTTGACTAGTAGACAAGACATATTGCTGCTATCTCACCTCACAGGAGAATAAGAAGCAAGTTACACCTCTGCCTGGAGAGACAGGATTCAATAGGCAAAATTCTCCACGTCTTGGAAAGGTTTGAAAAATATCCAGAGGCCAAGACCCATGATCAACTTACAGAGCATTTATAAAACTTAAAATCTGGTTGTTATTCTACTCCAGGACAATGTGTGGCCTTAGTCTTGCCCTCTGTGTTAGGCCAGTTACATTTCTTTTCTAAGATTTACTTATGCTGCTGCCACTGACAAAAGATTGCTGAATGAGTAAATTATCAAATAAATCTCTTCACAAAACAACTTGTGCCAACACATGTTTATAAGTTATTTCATACACTTTTTTAAGTGAGGGTTATTATTTTGGAAATAATGCCTATTTCTGGTTATATCATAACATCTACCACTATTGTCTGTTCTTAAAGCCAGATGCCTGTGTTACCCTCCTCACCAGAAATGAATGTCCTAGCACTGCCTAAATAACGTGTTTTCTGAATTACTGTCGTTCTAGGTCATACTATTAAAAAAAAAACTGAGAGAGCCCAAACACCTTTTTTCTCTTTCCTAAAAAGTGATCACAAGGCTAAGTCTCCTTCTCTCACAGAAGCATATTCCTCCTTTCTTTCCACAGAACAAGTATTAATACTACAAAGTGTGGAGAAGCAACCACAAGACTAGTGATGGTGGCTTTCCTAGCCAAAAGTTGAGACCGTCCTTCGAGTTTTAAATGGTAAGAATCTAGAATATCTCCTGGAAGAGGGAATGGCACCCAACTTCAGTATTTTGGACTAAAAATTCCATGGACAGCAGAGTCTGGTGGGCTACAGTTCATGGGGCCACAAAGAGTAAGACATGAATGAGCAACCAAGTACGCGTGCACACACACAAGAATCTAGAAGGGAAAGACCTCCTCTCTTCTTACGCTTAATAATTACATGTCTTCTTCCAGTTTGACATTAAGACATAAACTGTTAAATGCAAGACCCCCTACATGATAGAAATCAAACCTTGTGATTATCCCTGAAATGTTTTATTTACTTGTTAGCAAAGAATTATTCAAAGTTCTGCATTCAACATGTGATTCAATAGTCATTTTAATAGGTCATCGTGATGGGGAGTAAAAGGATTTTGATGAAAAGCGGTCAGAGGAATCATGCTTTTTAAGCTTCCTGAAGAGTTATTTTCTTGGTAAAACTATTAAAACAATAACTAACTTTCAAACTAGTACACTGAAAACAGCCAACATTGCCATAGTCCGTTTCAATTGAATTCTATAAATTTTAGTGCACAGTCCATTGCATAGAAGTTACCACTGCAGCTTGCTGCTGCTGCTGCTGCTAAGTCGCTTCAGTCGTGTCTGACTCTGTGCGACCCCATAAGATGGCAGCCCACCAGGCTCCCCCGTCCCTGGGATTCTCCAGGCAAAAACACTGGAGTGGGTTGCCATTTCCTTCTCCAGTGCATGCAAGTGAAAAGTGAAAGTGAAGTCGCTCAGTCGTGTCCAACTCTTAGCGACCCCATGGACTGCAGCCCACCGGCTCCTCCATCCATGTGATTTTCCAGGCAAGAGTACTGGAGTCGGGTGCCATTGCCTTCTCCGCCACTGCAGCTTACATGAACCTTAAATCTCAATCACATTACACATTGTATCAGAATGTATAAACAAAAGTAGAACAACTTTGGTATCTGTATTTTACTCTCTAGCCATGGGAAATCCCAGAGGTGGTAGAGTTCAAGAACTTTTGCATATTTCTACTTCCAATTAGGACTGATGTAAATATTTGAGACATGAAATTAATTTAGATATCTGAATTTAATAATATTACTTTATTCCAATCACAATTCTAAGTCCTCTGCATATATACATTCATGTATGTGTGTGTTTGTGTGTATATATACACACACATATAAATTCCTTAAGGTTGGTATGACCTTAATTGTTTTTAAAATGAGAAAAACAAAACAAAAAATAGTTCTAGGGCAAAAAGAGCTTAATTACAAAAATCTCCAAAGGGTAACTGGTAATTCATTATGAAGCATTTCATGCCTTTTACTAAATGGGTTTTTAATTATTTAGCAAAATTTTGAGGACAGGAACAAAATTTTGCAAAATATCTAAAGGAATGTACAAGTGTACAAAACTGGTTCTTAAATCTTGGCCTTCATGACGAATGATGGACAGAGTATGTTGAGAAATAGACATCTGTCCAATGATATCAGTACTATGCTCATAAGGGGGAAGTAATCAAATCTGACTAAGGTCACAGAGGTGGATCAAAGCTTCAGGAGTAAATAAGTATTTCCTTGTCAGAAAAATGAGGGATGATGAAGAGGTTCAGAGGAGATGTCTCAGGAACTCTAATGTGTGAGACTGCGAAAATACAAATAAGACCCTAACTATGATTATAGCAGTGTGGGTTCTAAGGATTATAGTAAGGAATTGGGGAGGAATTGAGAAATGTTGCTAGAGAGGCTGACTGAGGAGTGCTGGGAAAAATATTTGAATTCTCTATTTTAAGCAATTCTTTAAACAATGAGGAAAAAGGCTAGATACCTTAGACATACTATTTTGACACTGACAGTATT
This sequence comes from Bos javanicus, assembly GCF_032452875.1. Lineage (NCBI taxonomy): Eukaryota > Metazoa > Chordata > Mammalia > Artiodactyla > Bovidae > Bos > Bos javanicus. The sequence goes on along the minus strand of NC_083875.1, from coordinate 13,558,289 downwards.
TTAATAGTATATATTTAAAGAGCATGCCCAATGCTTAAAAATATATCAGTACTGTCCAATCTCTAGTAAAATGTTTTTGTAAGGATTAAACTACTTTCATTTTATTATTAACCACATTAAGCCATTTCCATTTAATATTTTATTGTCCTACTCAATATGCTTTTTATTTTATGCAACACTTAGCTTTTGCTCAACTTCAAAATTTACTCTTCATAATTTCACCATTGTAAGTTTATGTGCGTGCACGTGCACATGATGTCTAATGGTTGAGGATAAAAATACCACAGAACTCATATTTTTATAATGAGTAGTTCGGGTCATTGTTTATTTTAAAGACAGGAGCCAATAATATGCATGATGATTGAGGTAAATGTTTCTTCCAATGTGAGAAAAATGCAAATTGCTTTCAGATGTCTTGGGAGTGTTTCCATTTGTGGACATGACTGGTGATGTAAGCAAGGTCTGATCCTGTAAAGAGCAATATTGCATAGGAACCTGGAATGTTAGGTCCATGAATCAAGGCAAATTGGAAGTGGTCAAACAGGAGATGGCAAGAGTGAACGTCGACATTTTAGGAATTAGCGAACTAAAATGGACTGGAATGGGTGAATTTAACTCAGACGATCATCCTATCTACTACTGTGGGCAAAAATCCCTTAGAGAAATGGAGTAGCCATCACAGTCAACAGAAGAGTCTGAAATGCAGTACTTGGATGCAATCTCAAAAACAAAAGAATCTCTGTTTGTTTCCAAGGCAAACCATTCAACATCAGGATAATCCAAGTCTATGCCCTGACGAACATGCTGAAGAAGCTGAGCTTGAATGGTTCTATGAAGAACAAGACCTTCTAGAACTCACACCCAAAATAGATGTCCTTTCATTATAGGGGACTGGAATGCAAAAGTAGGAAGTCAAGAAACACATGGAGTAACAGGCAAATTTGACCTTGGAGTATAGAATGAAGCGGGCAAAGGCTAATAGAGTTTTGCCAAGAGAATGCACTGGTCATAGCAAACACCCTCTTCCAACAACACAAAAGAAGACTCTACACATGGACATCACCAGATGGTCAACACTGGCAGTCCATACTAAAGGAAATCAGTCATGAATATCCATTGGAAGGACTGATGTTGAAGCTTAAACTCTAATACTTTGGCCCCCTGATCTGAAGAGATGACTCATTTGTAAAGACCCTGATGCTGGGAATGATTGAAGCATGGTGGAGAAGGGGATCACAGAGGATGAGATGGTTGGATGGCATCACCAACTCAATCAGCATGAGTTTGAGTAAACTCTGGGAGTTGGTGATGGACAGCAAGGCCTGGCATGCTGCAGTCCATGGGGTCGCAAAAAGTTGGACACAACTGAGTGACTGAAATGGACTGATGCACAAATGCATACGCTTGAGCCCAAGAGATTTTACATCAGTAATTTAAGGAACTCTATATTAAGCATTTTTCTTACAATTCCTTCAGTTACATCACTTGTTCTAGAAATTTCCAATTCCATCTTTCCAACAGTTTTCAGCTCCTCTTAAACTCCTACTTATTTGTAATGGAAATTACATTAGCTATCCCTTTGCATTTCCCACTAAACCATGATTAGTGTCCTAATTTATGATGTCAAACAGCACTTTTTCCTAAACCTGACACCTCTCTCCCTAAGAAGGAATTCCGCCCCCCCCCAACTTTGACTATTTAGATTCATTTTCAAAATCTAATATACACTTTTAAGTTTTGTGCTGTGCCCATTTTTGCATGGTATATTTCCACTTTAGAATTTGACTGGGAGTCTAACTCCGTAAAAACAAAAAAGTCTACCTACATACGGATATTAACTTTCTCATTTCATTTCAACCTGTTTTACCAAGCACCTGAAGGAGTTTTTTAGTGATAGTTTAATAAAGGTCAGTAAGAACTGTTTAAATGCCTGTAGATAATGAATGACATTCTACTGAGTATGTTTGAACCTGTTCTTTCTACGGAATATAGTCCTTTATTGTTAAAATTTTTATTTTTAATTAAGTTTATATTTATGATTCATTTGAATGAATTTTCTGAGCAACAGCAGTTATATTGTAACTCTTATAGACCCTATAATAAAGGATCCTTACCAATATTCTCCACTAACTGGATAAAGTTGGGATTTTTTAGTTCACATGTGCTAGGAAACTAACTTGAATAGACAAAGTGATTTAAATCCAGCAATGCCAAAGCTCAGTTCAGGACTCTGAGTTGTTTATTTGAACTGCAATCCCGAAAAGGCCCTAGGTGACCGTGCCTGTGAACACATTCAAGATAAACGACCACATTTTCAAACTGCTTCATCCATAAGGGGCAGAAAAACAGGAGCTAATCATTGGCCTCTTCACAAAGAGGTTAGTTAATTCATTAAGTCAGGAAACACTGCAAAGCCTTAGGAACTAGAACTTTGAGATCTATTAAACACTATGTTTCTAAATAAATCACTTATCAGACCTATGTATCAAAAATCTGGGGTTGATCTTCTTTGACCTTCTCATTCCTTATGGGTGGGAAGTGTGAATAAATGAGATAGGGTAAAAGATTGGTTTTGAATTTCTTGAGATAAACATCCTATATATATTCTAGGAGCTATTTCAAGAGATGGATTTCAGAACCTACAATCTTAAATTGCCTGCTGTGTGACATGCCACAGCGTAATGCCTCGGCTTCTTCCCTTTACCTTAGGGCCGTAATGCCCAGTATTTTTTAAGTTTGTGACACAGTTATGAATTTCTGGGGGCTCACTATTAAAGCAAACAGAACTTCTCACTTAGAGTTGCCTCAACATTAAGGGAAATTGTATTTATAGATTCTCTACCATGCACGAGGCAGCCAATAAAGCTTGCTACATGTATAATATAATTTAGCACTTCTCAGATTCTATGCCATGGGTATTATTTTAGGCCAAGCCAAGGGACAATCTAGTTTAATCATTAAGCTGATTTTCAGCATGTGAGTTGTATTACATTCAGAAAAATCTCCAAAATTTATGATTGGCTGTGAGGCTGAAAATGTTTTGCCATCTTTCACAGTAATGTCTATGTGCTTTCTCTGTTCATCACTCAATGATTAATATGTGTTATTATTGCCTGGATAATCCCATGGCAGAGGAGACTGGGGGGCTACAGTCCATGGGATCACAAACAGTTGGAAATGACTGAAGTGACTCAGTATGCCAAAATCTACTTTTGTGCTATGCCCATTTTTGAAATGAAATGAACTGAACTGAAGAACTGTTGAAATCTCTGTAAATAATGAATGTCATTCTAACGAGTATGTTTGAACCTGCTATTTCTACATGATGTAGTCCTTTATTGTTAAAATTTTTATTTTAAATTATGTTGGTATTTACTATTCATTGGTTCTTTAACCAAGAGTTGGTTCTTTAGCCAAAAGCTGGTTAAGGAAAGGAACTGGATTGAACTTCCAAGCAAGATCTAAATTTATCTATTTATCAAAAATATGCAGAGTACATCATGAGAAATGCTGGACTGGAAGAAACACAAGCTGGAATCAAGGTTGCCGGGAGAAATATCAATAACCTCAGATATGCAGATGACACCACTCTTATGGCAGAAAGTGAAGAGGAACTAAAAAGCCTCTTGATGAAGGTGAAAGTGGAGAGTGAAAAAGTTGGCTTAAAGCTCAACATTCAGAAAACGAAGATCATGGCATCCGGTCCCATCACTTCATGGGAAATAGATGGGGAAACAGTGGAAACAGTGTCAGACTTTATTTTTCTGGGCTCCAAAATCACTACAGATGGTGACTGCAGCCATGAAATTAAAAGACGCTTACTCCTTGGAAGGAAAGTTATGACCAACCTAGATAGCATATTCAAAAGCAGAGACATTACTTTGCCAACAAAGGTTCGTCTAGTCAAGGCTATGGTTTTTCCTGTAGTCGTGTATGGATGTGAGAGTTGGACTGTGAAGAAGGCTGAGCGCCGAAGAGTTTATGCTTCTGAACTGTGGTGTTGGAGAAGACTCTTGAGAGTCCCTTGGACTGCAAGGAGATCCAAACAGTCCATTCTAAAGGAAATCATCCCTGGGTGTTCTTTGGAAGGAATGAGGCTAAAGCTGAAACTCCAGTACTTTGGCCACCTCATGCAAAGCGTTGACTCATTGGAAAATACTCTGATGCTGGGAGGGATTGGGGGCAAGAGGAGAAGGGGACGACAGCGGATGAGATGGCTGGATGACATCACTGACTCAATGGACATGAGTCTCAGTGAACTCCGGGAGTTGGTGATGGACAGGGAAGCCTGGCGTGCTGTGATTCATGGGGTCGCAAAGAGTCACACACGACTGAACAACTGATCTGATCTGATGTTAAATCTTAGTTGCTCCTATTTTAAAGTTCTTGTTATCATGAACCTATTCTGTACTTCAAATTAAATCATGTATATAAATTTGCAGGATAAAAATCAAAATATTAATACAGATATAACATCCTGAGCAGGCATTACCACAAATAACAGAGAATAAATGAGTTAGAGTGCAATGAAAGCAAAACAAAATATGGGTGAAAAAACAAAACTGCATATATACACGAGGGTAAAAGATTATTACTAAGCAATTTTGACCACAATTTTGCAATCAAGGTCATCAGTCAGACTAGCTCTGCTATGCCCAGGTTCATGGGCATGGACTTGAACAAGCTTATGTGCTGCCAATCTTTAGGCCACACAGACAAATCCAATCTGGCCAGACAATGAATTAGTTAAGCATTATAGAAGCTGGAAAAGTCACAGTTTTATATAACTTGGTTTAACATAATCTGAGTGTACCATTTCTCCTCCAAAAAATCTGAAAATAAAATGAGGCATCTAAAAGCTTCCAGTGGTAAATGACAATCTACTATTCATTAGGAAGTTGATTAGGTTCTGGTCAGATAGGTACTTTTCTGCTTTTTGATAAAACTAAATAAAACCTCTTTTAAAAAACTAAAGAAAAGCCTTAACAGGCATATTCTCTTTATTGAGCAGCTATAATTTGTAGCAATATTTATTGAGCAGCCACATTATGATATAGTGTTTTTTAAGTGATTATTGTGTTCACTGTCCTATTCAAATTATGCAGGGTAGAATAATAATTTCCCAATCTATGACATAGTGGGTCAGGGTCAGTGAATGAGTGAGTGAGTGAAAGTCGCTTAGTCATGTCCAACTCTTTGCAACCCCAAGGACTATACAGTCCATGGAATTCTCCAGACCAGAATACTGGAGTGGGTAGCCTTTCCCTTCTCCAGGGGATCTTCCCAACCCAGGGATTGAACCCAGGTCTCCACACTGCAGGCCGATTCTTCACCAGCTGAGCCATCAGGGTTGTGCTTAATACTTAAAGTCAGTATGAGGTATATTAAGTATAAACTTTATAACACATCATTGAAGCAGGAATGACAGATAAAGACATATGAGACAGATAAAGACACTAGCATACAGAGTTTTATGTATGTTGTTTGATACATTTTATCGATCAGTAGCAGAACAGTGGCTCAGACAGTAAAGAATCTGCCTGCAATGCAGAAGAACAAGTTTTAATTCCTGAGTCAGGAAGATCCCCTGGAGAAGGGAATGGCAATTCACTCCAGTATCCTTTCCTGGAGAATCCCATGAACAGAGGAGCATGGCAGGCTACAGTCTATGGAGTCACAGAATCAGACACAGCTGAGCTAAGCACACAGAGAACACAGCAAAACTGCTATTTGAAAGGTATGGGGTGTCTAATTCTCAGTTACTCTATACACGAAAGCATTCATGGAGCCAGACCACACTCACAAACAACTACTGGTTTTTAAGGACATTTCTAAAAAAATCTTTAAACTCTTTGAATTCTCCAACTTGCTATATTCATTGTTTTCTAATAAATTTTAGAAAAACTAAATTGCTTGAATAAAATGACTTTTACATAAGCAAAAAAGATTTTCACTAATACTAATTGCCCATATTCCTTTACACTATTCTACTTTTTTCTGTGATGTTTCTAAAAGGTGATAAAATATTTATACCAGAAATAGAGAAAAATAAAAGTCATATGCATTCTAAAATATAGATTACATTTAAAAATCTAATTAGAATTTCATCAAGTTGAAATCAATATAATGTCATTTCTCTTAATTAGTTATTAATTTCAGCTAATGAAAAATCTAAATATTTCCATAGACTTATACATAATTAGAGTTACATACTGGCATTACAAAACTGAAGCTGATAACAGAGTTGCCATATTAAAATAAAATTGATTTTTTCAAATTCATTAGTTTTCTTGTTAAAACAAAATTATTTGATATATGAAAAGATGCTAAAACCACTAACCATCAGGGAAATGGAAATCAAAACCAAAATGAGATACTACCTCACACTTGCACAGATAGCTATTATCTAAAAAAAAAAAAAAAAGTCACACAAAGACAACAAGAGTTGGCAAATACATGGAGAAACCAGAACCTTCATATATTGTTGGAGGAAATTAAAATGGTAGGGGTGCTATGGAAAACAGTATGGAGGTTCCTAAAAAGCTTATAAATAGAATTACCATATGATCCAGAAATCCTGATTCTGGCTATTTGTCCAAAGAAATTGAAAAGTAAGAATATGAAGAGATTAAAAACATGCAGAGATGTTTAAGAACTCAAAGAGAACACAACAAACCCCTCCATGTTCGCTGAAGTACAAGAGCCAAGATGAAGAAACAATCTAATGTCAACTGACAAGTGAATGAATGAAGAAAATGGAGAAGTAAATTCTGCAATATAGACAACATGATGAAACTCAAGGACAATATAGTAGGTGAAATAAATCACTCACAAGTAGACAAATATTGTAGGATTCCACATACACAATTCCACATATACAAGGTATATCAATTAGTCAAGCTGGTAGAAGGAGAAAGTAGAATAGAGAGGTACATGGGGAGTTGTTGTTCAATGGGTAGTTTAGTTACAAAAACTGAGTAAGTTCTAGAGATCTGTTATATGATATAGTGCCTATAATAACAAGATGGTATTGTGCACTGAGAAAGAGCTCAGGTTAAGTGTTCTTAACACACACACACACACACACACAAGGAAGAAAACAAACTCTGGAATGTCTTTGATGTGCCTATTATCTTGATTGTGGTGATGGTACCACAGGTGTTTGCACATGTCCAAACTCATCGAGTTGCACTCATTAAAATGTGCATTATTTGTGCATAAAATCTCAATAAAGCTGTTTTAAATACATCATCAACAAATAAATACATAAGAAAAATCCTCATTTCCATTAAAAATAAGAGTACAGAGAATAACTTGAGACACATCTGAAATAATGATATAGGCTTTACAGTGGGGTAAGACTAAGCATTACTCTTTAGGTGATATTAAGGATTTTGACTATTTTGAAGAGCATTTGGAAGGAACTGGAGAGCACTGAGAGGGAAAAGAAATTAAATGACATAAAATTTGCTTTGTGAAGAGACAAATAAATGATCAATATGATTGCATTAAAAGGAAAACTGAACACAGGCAAAAATTGATGTCGGGAAACTAGTAGAGGTTATACAAGCAATATGTATGGGATGACCTGGCCTGGAAAGGGGAATAATAAGTGTAGAAGGAAATTGAATCAAGATATATTGGTAGGATGACTAAGAGAACTTAGAGATAAATTAGATGTGGGAAACGAGGAGAAAGGAGACAGTCAAACAGATACTTAGACTGTGATTTGCATGACTGGTTGAATGTTGCTGCCATTTACTTAGAAAAAAGTTACAGCAGGAAATACAGGTGTAGAGTGAATGATCATGCTTCTTTTTGCATATATTGAATCTAAAGCTTCCAATAAGAGATTTTTAAGTGGATGTACTGGTTAAGAAGGACTTCTCTGGTGGTTCAGTGGTTAAAAAAAAAAAAAAAAAGCTGCCTGCCAATGTAAGAGACACAAGTTCGATCTTTGGGTCTAGAAGATCCACTGGAGAATGAAACGGCAGCCCACTCCAATATTCTTGCCTATGAAATGCCATGGACAGGGGAGCCTGGTGGGCTACAGTCCATGGGGTCTAAAAAGAGTCAGACTTGACTTAGGGACTAAACAACAACAAAAGGGTTAGGACCTCAGAGTTGACACAGGCTAAAAGATATAATGCAGTGAGTCACTGAATTTTTAGGATTAAAGAGTGAAAGGGATATAATTATGGAGAGAAAGCTTATATAAAGAGGAGAGAACCCAGGATCAAATCTTAAAGACATCGAACTTGTAAGAGATGAATAGAAGACAATGAGTCTGTAAGAGAGAACACTGTGAACATGCCAAGAGGGTGTGGTGTTACTGAATTTTAGTCAATATGTTATTCTGAGAAGGAGGAGGAAAATCAATGGATGCTGCTCAGGATTCAGAAGAAAGAAATAAGAAAAAAATATTTTTTATTTGCATTGATAATCAAATTGAGAACATAGTTGTCATCCAAACCTAAGTGAGTTGAGCAATGAATGAGGAATGAACTAAAACTGAATCAATTCTTACCCAAAATTTTCTTCAGAGAGAATAAGAAAGATAGGAATTAGCATCTGACACTTTCGTACTGGTGCTTGTTTGTCTCCTGATGCAGAAAGTGATGTGAAAACACTCATGAGCAATGCCCAAGAATCAATTTTAGAGGCCGTAGTTAGTAAGTAAAGAGAAAAAGTGTACTTTTCTAATGTGGTAGGAATAATGGAAAAAATGGAAACAGTGACAGACTTTACTTTCTTGGGCTTCAAAGTCCTGTGGATGATGACTTCAGTCATTAAACTAAAAGACACTTCCTCCTTGGAAGAAAAGCTATGACCAACCTAGACACTGTATTAAAAAGCAGAGACATCACTTTGCCCACAAAGGTCCAGATAGTCTAAGCTACGGTTTTTCCAGTACTCATGTATGGATGTGAGAGCTGGACCATAAAGAAGGCTGAACACTGAAAAATTGATGCTTTTGAACTGTGGTGTTGGAGAAGACCCTTGAGAGTCCCTTGGACTGCAAGGAGATCAACCCAGTCAATCCTAAAGGAAGTCAGTCCTGAATATTCATTGGAAGGACTGATGCTGAAGCTGAAACTCCCATACTTTGGCCACCTAATGCAAAGAACTGACTCATTTGAAAAGACTCTGATGCTGGGAAAGATGGAAGGCAAGAGGAGAAGGGGATGACAGAGGATGAGATGGTTGGATGGCATCACCGACTCAATGGACATGAGTTTGAGCAAACTCCGGAAATTGGTGATGGTCAGGGAAGCCTGGCTTGCTGAAGTCCATGGTGTCTCAAAGAGTTAGACATGACTGAGTGACTGAACTGGACTGAGTGTGAATACTAAGGAACAGAAATCAAAGGAAATCAAAGTTAACGATCTAAGAAGCTTCAGGGACCGGATGTAAACACAGATTTTTTTGGCTACTGAGCCCATCCTTAACAAAGGGAAAACAACATAATAAGATTTTGTATAACATGGGTTCAGTTCAGTTAAGTTCAGTTCAGTTAAGTTCAGTCCAGTTCAGTCACTCAGTCATGTCTGACTCTTTGTGACCCCATGAATCTCAGCACGCCAGGCCTCCCTGTCCATCACCAACTCCCGGGATTCACCCAAACTCATGTCCATCGAGTCAATGATGCCATCCAGCCATCTCATCCTCTGTCGTCCCCTTCTCCTCCTGCCCTCAATCCCTCCCAGCATCAGAGTCTTTTCCAATGAGTCAACTCTTCGCATGAGGTGGCCCAAGTACTGGAGTTTCAGCTTTAGCATCATTCCTTCCAAAGAACACCCAGGACTGATCTCCTTTAGAATGGACTGGTTGGATCTCCTTGCAGTCCAAGGGACTCTCAAGAGTCTTCTGCAACACCACAGTTCAAAAGCATCAAAGCATCAATTCTTCGGCACTCAGCTTTCTTCACAGTCCAACTCTCACATCCATACATGACCACTGGAAAAACCATAACACGGGTAGAATAGAATAAAAACACCTGGATGATGCACTTGGGGCAGGTAGGGAAATGTTAGACTCAGAGTCTCAATAATGCTGAAAAAGACTGAAGTCTTTTCAAACTGGAAAACCTTTTGAAAAACTCAAAACTTTTCAAATTGCAAACTAGAAAACCAAAAGATTATAGTAGCAAGATGTAATAGCTGACAAAGATTCTTTTACAGATGAATGAAAGATATGAATTACAGTTACAGACATGTTATCAAGAAAATGGGTAGCTGCTATTAAAAAAAAAAAAAAAGATTCTCCAAGTAGTACAATAAACATAAATTACTGTGTGTGGAAAGATCCCTGTAGGTAGGCTTATTAACCTGCCAGGTAAATGTTCTTTCAAGAAGAGGGCAGACAGGTAGGAGGTTCTGATTTGCAATGAACTTTCAAGAAATTAGCTGATTGCAAAAGTTGAAGTAATATCTGTAAGTTTCAAGAACCCAGTCCTATGAAGACCTAAAAAAGATCACTTAAATAAGCTGGACTTCCATCATTTTGCATTAAGATTACCAAAATGCCAAGAGGTAGATCTTACTTCTTATCTTCTTTGGTAACGTTCTAGGCATCTTCAAGGTAGGGTGGTTTGTCTTGCTAGTAACTCATAAGGGCCACTTCTGTCCTGCAGTTAGTTGTGTTTGGTGAGCAATGCTCCTCAATAATTGCCACCATATCTCTAGAGCTTTGAAACTATCATCAACCCTCAACACAACCACCAATGAGGTGACCTCTGCCAGTTCTCCTGATGTTGTTGCCTATTCTTCCTGAATCACCTGATACTTTGTTTGCAGGCCTACACCTCTTCTTTCTAGACACTAACTTTTTAAAATGTTGAGTGGAGTGCTACAGCCCAGGGACTCAGGTTCGTATTAATAGCCTTAAAAAAAAAAAAAAAAAGCTCATACTATCTTCTCACAATAAACAGGTATTTAAAAAGAGGTGAGAGTTCGTGTGAAGCCGTGGTAGGGAGTGAGTAAGTGAAACTCAGTTGTGTCCAACGCTTTGCAACCCCATGGAATACAATCCATGGAATTCTCCAGGCCATAATACTGGAGTGGGTACAGTTCTCTTCTCCAAGGGATCTTCCCAACCTAGGGATCACACCCGGATCTTCCACATTGCAGGTGGATTCTTTACCAGCTGAGCCACCAGGGAGCCCGAAGCTGTGGTAGGATGTATTCAAATACAGTGTTACACTGTCCCAGTGACCAGGGCTTACTCACAACTCCCAGAGCTGCTGCTAAGTCTACGGGCCCTGCCAACACCACTGCCCACTGCAGTGCTTACCTTCTTCTTTGTCCCTCTCTAGATACAACCGTCCAGCCCAGCACTCCACTCCTGAGGAAAACGCTCACCTCCGCATATCAGGTGTGTGGGTTATACCTGCATGGGATTCAAGTTCTTTACCACTGGATTCCAGGATCCTACATAAACTGAGTAATTTGTGCAGGCAATTGTTAAAATATTCTTAAACATTCTGTGAGAGTTAAGAGAACTTTTTTTCCCCCTGCATCAGATAGCCTTATTTAGATTGTCTTATAAAAAAGTAGGCTGTTGCTTCTAACCCAGAATAATTTTTTAAACAATTTTAGCATTTTTTTACTTCTCTTATTAAGCAACATAGCATTAAAACATTAGTAAATGGACATGGAATGCCCTGATTAATTTGATCAAATTTAACTTAATTTTCTTTTTTTTTTTTTTTTTTTGGCAAGCTGGTCCTAAGAGGTTAACTGTAAATTAAAATGCCTTCACAAGGTTTTCTGCACTTTATTTATTTTATAAGAAATGCCTAACCCAACATTTTTTTTCCTTTTCCAAAGTGGCTAAAATCACACTTTTCCTTTCATGTCTGTGCTACAACTTTGATTTACTGTCAGCAGAAACATGTGGTAAGCTAGGACAGATAGAGAGCTAACCCTCAACACTAACAGATGGAGATGAAAACGCATCCACATGTGTAGTATTTGGTCTCAGCTTCATCTGAGCAGAACAGAATGGAACATTAACTCCAACCTCCTCACCTCACTGATCCTGGGCTAAAGCTTTCACATACAGTGTTGATTTTGAACTCCATTAGTCTTTTATGGCCAGGCTGTGAGAAGATTCATTCTCATGCAAGGCCAGGGACTGGTTGCTAATAAAATCCTACTCCGACAAATAAATGGACTGTAATATAACCTGCTTCAAGGCAGTGAAATCTCAACCACTCAAATATGATCTGCAGAAAAGCAATACACAGCTTACTACTTGTTCCCTCAGCAATTCCTGCCCAGTGTTTCTCTATCCCTCGTCTGGCCCCAAATTTCTCCATTAATGAAACAGAAAACTTAGATCATCTGCCAGAATTACAATGTTCTTTTATTTTGATTTCTAAGCTAAGTTTCAAATAGGGTAGCTATTAAATGTAATACAAAGTTTCGGTTTGAGATGCATGAAAAACCTTTAGGATTTGTTTGTATTGTATTAAGTAGCTTGATGGACAGGGAGGCCTGGAGTGCTGTGGTTCACGGGGTCACAATGAGTCAGACACGACTGAGTGACTGAACTGAAGTAGCATGATGGAGACTGAATCGGGTATAATATGGATTCTCTTTAACAAGCTGAAATGTTGAAATTCTGTTTATTTCATTTGTATTTGTGAACCAAAGTAAAAGTAATATCACTATTGAAGCAGATGAAAGTGAAACTGAGTCACTCAGCCAAGTCTGACTCTTTGCAACTTCATGGACTACATAGTCCAAGGAATTCTCCAGGCCCGAATGCTGGAGTGGGTAGCTGTTCCCTTCTCCAGGGGATCTTCCCAACCCAGTGATGAAACCCAGGTCTCCCACATTGCCAGCGGATTCTTTACCAGATGAGCCACCAGGGAAGCCCATTGAAACAGACAGTTGTATCTATGTATCCAAAGTTTGTGATTATAACTTATCAAAATATGAAATAAATAAACAGAGAGTATAAGACAGGTGTAGAGGACTCTCCTGGTGGTCCAGGGGTTCAGAATTCCCCTGTTAATGTGAGGAACACAGGTTCAACCCCTTTTCCAGGATAATTCCACATGCCACAGGGTGCACGCCTCAAATACTGAGCCCATGTGCCACAACTGCGGAAGCCTGCACGCCCAGACCCTGTGCTCCCCAACAAGAGGAGCTGTCATAGTGAGAAACCTGCACACCAGAAATAGAGAGTAGCCCCAACTCGGGGCAACTAGAGAAAGACCACACGCAGCAGTGAACACCGCACAGCCAAAAACAAAGAAAGTAAAAAAAAAAAAAAAAACAGACAGGTGTAAGAAAGAAAGATGATTATGCTGATAAAGACAGGTTAAGAAGACTTTTTAAGAACATCTGATGGAATTTTCTTCCTTGATTTCCTCCCAGGGATGCCATGAGAATCAAATGTGACCAAGTTAGTGAAATTGTATTGCACATGATAAATCAATAGATAGAGAAAAGCTATTATTTTACCAAATAGAATATGACCAGTCCTTAATAGACATAATCATTCACTAAATTCCAACTTAACTATGGATCTGACACCCTAAAAATACAATAGTATTACAAAAAGAAAAAGTGTCTGAACACACAATTTGTTGCTTAGGGAATTTTCATAGTTCTGCATAGGTATAAACAATAATGTTTATCTTTCTGGTATACTTTGCCAAATAGCTCAATTGATACTTATTACTGGTAAGCTTCTTTCTTATTTGTACCACATTAAGGAATCCCCAGGTATCATCTTTTCAGAATTTCACTGTTTGCCTGAGTTCTGAACATGGATTCAAGTTTGAATCGAGTAATTTAACATTTTCTTCACAGAGATATTCAAATAAAGTAGGCTCAGTGAAAGGGTACAACATCAACAAAGTAAAACATCACCAAGTACAAACTCATATGGGTGGAAAACACATAGGAACATAAAAGAAGATGATGCGGAGATTCAGGGAGGTCAATCAAGGTCAGCTTCCTGGAGGAGTGCAGCCAAGAAGGAAGAGGAAGTGGAAAGTTGGGTAACAATGGGGATGAGGGCATAGGTAGTGATCGTGACAAGCAACATGCATAAAGCAATATACATGAGATCTGTATAAGAGCATCTGATCGCCCTGCATGATAGCTGAACAAGGGGATGAGCCCCAAAGGAGGCTGGTAAAAGAAAAGATGAAGTAGAAATTATCCCCAGGCCTCAAGATCTTAGAACCTTGTGAAGTAAAACAAAATAAGATAAACCATATACATGTGCACACACACATACATGTTTCCTTCAGTTTAACTGAAAAAAAAGTGTATGACATTGCATATTTTATTTAACATCTCCAAGTCTGTGTGTTCTCAGCTACATCATGAAGGTAATAATAATAATAATAATAGCAGTCTGGATCATTACAGGGTAGCCATTAGTCACTAGATATTATTACTTAGCAACCATTGAATAAGAAGGGAAGCAACGAAACAGTAATGCAGTGTTTGAAGAAGATAAAGGCGATAGTTTAGAAAATACATTTCTTTCATTTATTTCCAGTTATCAAGTTCCTCAATTGTAACTGAATCACATATGAATCGTAGATCATGGGACTCATTTCAAAGGAAGTTTTTCAAGGGTAGAAACACTGTATATTAGAGAGAAACTAGACGTAGACATTCCAAAAATGTCTTCAAATCTGAGATCATTCGTTTATTTGTGTGACTTCCCAAGTGGCACAGAGGTAAAGAATCTGTCTGCCAATGTAGGAGACTCAAGAGACATAGGTTTGATCTCTCGGTTGGGAAGATTCCCTGGAGTAGGAAATGGCAATATACTCCAGTATTTTTACCTTGAAAATCCCACGGGCAAAGGAAGCTGGTGGGCTATAGCTCACAGGGTCGCAAAAATTTGGACATGACTGAAGAAGCAAGCAAGCATAAAATATTTAAAATTTTTGAACTTCATAAAACGGTCATATTAATGATACTTTCTTGAAAGAGATATGAGAAAAATGAGCTAAAGGATTGAATAGCCATATATATTAAAACAACATTATATCTTTTAATTTCATCCCCTTTCTCTCCCTTAAAAAGCTACAGTAGAAAATGTTACACTATAGACTGTTTCTATTAGTACCATAAAGAAGATAAACTACAGGAAGTAGGGTAAACACTGGACGGCATACAATATTATATATCCTTTCTCTCTCTCTCTCTCTCTCTCACACACACACACACACACACACACACACACACACTATTTAAAGATACAGGTTAATAAACAGAAGGAGAATTGAAAAAGTCAGCTCAACACCAAATACACCAACCAGGTCACCTTTCAAGAAACTAATTTTGAATGCATTTTCCTGATATATAATAGAATATTATTCAACCATGAAAAAGGATATTCTGCCATTTGCAACAGCACTGGTGAATCTTGAAGGCATTATGTGAAGTGAAATATCTCAAAGAAGACAAATGTTTTATTATTTCATCTGTGGAATCCAAAACTGTCAAACTCATAGTAAAAGAAAGTAGAATTAGGCTTGGTGGGGAACTAGGAGTGGGAAATGGGGTGATACTGGCTAAAAGGTACAAACTTTCAGTTATGAAATGAATAAATTCTGGGAACAACCAATTATCTATTTCCAATTATCAAGTTCCCCAATTGTAGAATCATTTATGAATCACAGGGAATGGGAGTCATTTTACTAAGAAGATTTTTAAGGATATAAGCATCGTATATTAGAAAGAAATGGATAGTCAGGGATGTCTTCAAGTCTAAGATCTATTCTTTATTGAGTGGTTCTGTACTAACTGTTAATCTGAACAAGACATTGTACAGTTGTATTTGTAACTAAAATACAGTGCTATAACTATAGTTAACAATGTGTTGGTGGTGGTTTAGTCTTTAAGTTGTGTCCAACTCTTGTGACTCCATGGACTATAGCCCAACAGGCTCCTCTGTCCATGGGATTTCCCAAGCAATACTGCCTTGAAAAAAAGAGAAAAGAACCTACCTGGCCCAAAATTCAACCAATGTGAACATTTAATCTGATGTCCAATGAATATTAACATTCATTAGACTGGCATTATTCTTCAAGAATTTAGTAGCCCTCACCAGAGAAAACTGTTTTTCCTTATTCAAGCAGAAAAGAAAAGAAAAATATCTCCATCAGGCTTTAATAATCTGAAATTTTTGTTCTTTTAATATTTGGCAACATTTCTAAACATTACTTTCCTGAACTCTGCCCTTAGTATAGGAGGTTTCTGGGAGGGAGATAGTAAACAACATAGAAAATACATGAGATCTTTGCTAACTTCTGTCTCTGGCACTATTCAATATTGTTTTTAAGAAAAGCAAATTTTGTCATGCTCTACATAGGACACAGAAAAATATTCTTAAAAAGCTATTAGATGATGATTTAGAATACTTAATTAAAGTCATTTATTGTTTATGGTAACAACACTTCATAATTTAGGATTAACTTTTTTGCAAAAGTATCAAATTAACTGGGGTAAAAGATGAAGGGTTATTACATAACGAGCAATGCCTGAATATTACAATCAAAAAGGTGCTGAAAGGTATTGCGTAAATTTCAAAATAAGTTTTGTGTCTTGACTCAATGTCTTGTCCAGGTGTGATGTTAGGCTCAGTATTATACATAACTAAACCTTTAATTTTTAGTTATTCATTTATTATTTATTAGATATTGTGTTGTTATTTATCACACAATTAGTTCAATAAAAATTCTTAGTCTCTTAATTCATTAGACTGTAAGTTCCTTAAGAAACTCTCTCTGGGGACTTCCTTGGTGGCCCAGTGGCTAAGACTCTATTCTCCAAATGCAGGGGGCCTGGGTTTGATCCCGGGTCAAGGAACTAGATCCCACATTCCACAACTGAAACAGTCAAATAAATTAAAAAAAAAAATTTAATAAAAGGAAACACACACTGCCTTACACAGCACTGAGTTCACCCTCTGTGTTTAGTTAGTGAACCAACCAATGTACAGGAAGTGACTATTATATGAATCCTGAGGATTAAGAAATTCATGTCTAAGCATATCAGTAAATTATGAACACATGTGGAGAGTAGGCACATGTGTTTGATAAACAAGGAAGAGAGAGAAACTGAAACTAAAAATGTAGTGCCCTGGTAGCAAAAGAATGCATATTAATTAATTAGTGAAATCCTGAATTAGATACTAGATTTTGCCTTGGGGTTTCACACACACATATACACATAGTGTTAGTCATTCAGTCATTTCTCACTCTTTGTGACCCCATGGACTGTAGCCTGCCAGACTCCTCTGTCCATGGAATTCTCCAGGCAAGAATACTGGAGAGGGTTGCCATTCCAGTGTATCTTCTTGACCCAGGCATTGAACCTGGATCTCCTGCATTGTGGGCAGATTTTTTACCATCTGAGCCACCAGAGAAGCCTTATACACACACACACACACACACACACACACATACACACACGATAGTTGAAACTGAGGCATGTTCTACCATATTAAGAATCAACCTTCAGATCAAGTACAGAATAGATTCTGATTCATGCATTAACCCATTTTTTTCATTTAATAATGTTGTGACACATAGGTAAGTTCCCTGGGATCAAATGTTAGAAAAGAGAAAGATTTATAGCAAAAATGTATAACTGATTCACCAGCACTTCTCTTTTCATATTTCTCTTCATTAGGTTCCATATCATGAAGGATTATGGCACTCTCTAGCACTGATCTAATAATAAATAATTTATTTCCCCATGTATTTAAGTGTAAAACACACGCGTTCACCTGGAAGTCCCATGTGCCACTAGCTCCATGTGACCTTTGCCATCACAGCCAGTGAAGTAATTTCTGCTCACGTATTTCAGCTCTCGAGTCAGTCATAGCAGGTTTTCTATTGCTAAGTGTACTCAATGTATATATACTCTGTCTTGCAGGCTCCTTGTGAGAACAGATACTGCTTGTGTACCAGCTCCCCTCCCTACTCCATTAGTAGCCTCCGAGTAGCCTAAGAATGCATGAACTCACATTGGGAAGCACTGGCTCACAGATTTATAGACAGAACAAGGACATATTTATGAAAAAGAATCCAGAGATAGTCTGTAAAAGGGATATTGTAACACTGGCACTTCTAAATCCTAAGGCATAGGATTGTGAAAAAATGGAATACGTGTATAACATATCTTCAAAAGATGATATTTTATGTAATGTACAAAATGATTAATTAACATATTTATAGGTTATAGATGAAAGTTGTTAAGAAAGTAAATTGTAAGAGTTCCCATCATGAGTAACTTTTAAATTTATTTTATTGTGTATCTATGAGATGGATGTTCACTAAATTACTGTGATAATCATTTCATGATGTATATGTGTGTAGTCACTTAGTTCTGTCTGACTTTTTTGCAACCCATGGATTATAGCCCACCAGGACCCCCTGTCCATGGAATTCTCCAGGCAAGAATACTGGAGAGGGTAGCCATTTCCTTCTCCAGGGGATCTTCCTGATCCAGGGATCAAACCTGGGTCTCCTGCATTGCAGGCAGATTCTTTACCATCTGATCCACAAGTCAAATAATGCTGCTACATGCCTTAAACTTACACAGTGCTGTGTGTCAATTACAAATCAATAAAACTGGGAAAAAAGATGACATCTTCTGAATTTGGCTAAATTTTAGAAATTAATGCAACATATTTTTTTTCAACTACATCAAACATGGAGTTCTTCATAAATCCTTCATTTCACTCACCTACTGAAAGTAAGGAAATGACCATTTATTTGGGTGAAAAACAAGGTTATGGTGCCTGTGTAGAAACCACTGTAATGTAGACTCTAATGTAACACTAGATAGTATTCAGACTGTGATGCAATCTTTAAGAAATCATAACCAGGCATTTCTGGTTATATTTCCAGGGAGAAATACCAACAACCTCAGTTATGCAAATGATACCATTCTAATGGCAGAAAGTGAAGAGGAACTAAAAAGCCTCTTGATGAAGGTGAAAGATAAGAGTGAAAAAGCTGGCTTAAAACTCAACATTAAAAAACTAAGACTATGACATCCAGTCACATCATTTCATGGTAATTAAATGGGGAAAAAGTGGAAACAGCGACATATTTTATTTTCTTCACCTTCAAAATCACTACAGATGGTGACTGCAGTCATTTAATAAAAAGGCACTTGCTCCTTCAGAGAAAAGCTATGACAAACCTAGATAATGTATTAAAAAGTAAAGACATCACTTGGCCTACAAAGGTCTGTATAGTCAAAGATATAGCTTTTCCAGCAGTCATGTACAGATGTGAGAGTTAGACCATAAAGAAGACTGAGCACCAAAGAACTGATGCCTTTGAATTATGGTGCTGGAGAAGACTCTTGAGAGTCACTTGAACAGCAAGGAGATCAAACCAGTCAATCTTAAAGGAAATCAACTTTGAAAATTCATTGGAAGGACTGATGCTACAATACTTTGGGCACTTGATGTGGAGAGCCAATGCATTGGAAATGATGCTGATGCTGAGAAAGTTGGAGAGAGCAGGGAGAGAAAGGGTCAACAAAGGATTGAGAGGGTTGGAAAACCTCACCAATTCAATGGACATGAGGTTGAGCAAACTCTGGGAGAAGGAAGCCTGGCGTGCTGCAGTCCACGGGGTAGCAAAGAGTCAGACATGACTTAGTGACTGAACAATAAAAAACAACAAATCAAGCATTCAGTTAACTATGAAATGACAATCTATATCCACCAAATTTTTACATTAAAATTCCTATTTTGAAACAAGAATGCTATCTTACTTTTTAAGGCTCATTCACAAGCTAAGTATTTATGAGTATAAATTACAGCATTATACCTCAACCCGATTTTAATATCTAATTGTAGCACATTGGTGTAAATGTGGGATTTAGGAATCAAGAAACACAAGTTAGATGTGTTACTACTTACTTTTATTCAGTCTGTTATAAATAAATAGAATACATTGCATGTGATAAAGGGGTTTATGCTCACAATAAAAAAGAAAGAAAGAAAGAAAACTTCTATCTCAGCCCCACAGCCTCCTTTTGCTAATGTAACTACAACATAAGTTCCAGTGGAATGGTCTTACTCTGTAATGGATTCTTCTAACATTCTTCTAAAGTAGAAACTGAACATTGGATCAAGGATGAAAACGGACTTTTCTTAGAGAGAGTAAAGTGTAGTATATATTATTTACGAGTTTTCCAGTATGTGTGCTAAGTCACTTCAGTCTTGTCCAACTCTTTGCAACCCTATGGACAGTAGCCCACCAGGTTCCTCTGTCCATTGGACTCTCCAAACAAGAATACTGCAGTGGGTTGCCAGGCCCTCCTCCAGGGGGTCTTCCCAAACCAGGGAATGAACCCACATTTCTTATATCTCCCTGCATTGGCAAGCAGGCTATTTATACTACCTAGGAAGCCCTTTTCCAGAAGAGATTTAATGAAAATGAAGGTTATATTGGGTAATACAAAGGATGAGACCAGAAGCCTAGAATTCTATCAAAGTAAGATTCATGATTTTGTGAATTACGGAATGTCAGCTCAACCCAACTGTCTCAATGCCCTTGAGCAAAACACTTAAACACTCTGTGCCTTTGTTTATTCATTTTCATAATTAAGAGTTGGATGAGTTGGCCTTTTAGTGCCCTTCCAGATCTAACATTCTATGCTGGACTTTTATCACAATACAAACAACTATTTTCACTCTCCCTTCTCTTTTTGCATTTATGACATAGCAGAACATTTTCTTCTTAAACAATGTGTTGCCATATATGTTAGAGAAAGAGATGGTTCATCATCACAGAAGAAAATAAACTCCATACTGAAAGCAGCTCTTTTAACCGTTTCCTATTTGCCCTTTTATGTATTTTTATTTCTGTTCGTCTCTAACCTGAAAAGAACCTGATTATAGGAATGAGATGACTAAGCAATTGAAACTAACTCCCAACATGCTCTCCTGAATGCACATCATGCCGAACCTGTTGCTCCTTTTTCTAGATAAGAATGAAGAATTAAGCAGTTAAAATTGACTGTGGGAAAAGGCAAAGGTGGGATGTTTTGAGAGAATAGCATTGAAACATGTATATTACCATATGTGAAATAGATCACCAGTCCAAGTTTGATGCATGAAACAGGGCACTCAAAGCCAGTGCACTGGGACACCCCGGAAGGGATGCAATGGGGAGGACGGCGGGGGACACATGTACACCCATGGCTGATTCATGTCAGTGTATGGCAAAAACCATCACAATACTGTAAAGTAATTAACCTCCAATTAAAATAAATTCATTACTTAAAAGACTAGCTCTCTACCTGAAAAATCCCCTTAGCAATCCTGCAGACCAATTACACAGGCAAGCTAACACTGAAGAGACAGTCATTCTGTATTCAATGGAGAATGATACGAACCTAACCTTCTGCCTCGATGACCCACTGAGAAAATTACTCCCTCGTTTCTTTTTCTTTAAAAATCTGTCCCTTAAAAAACTGGGAATAAAACCACCAACAAGACCCAGCAATCCCACTACTGGGCATACACCCTGAGAAAACCATAATTCAAAAGGCACACGTACCCCAGTGTTCACTGCAGCACTATTTGCAATAGCCAGGATATGGAAGCAACCTAGATGCCCATTGACAGGTGAATGGTAGAGAGGTAGTGGTGTATGTATATATCTATATCTATATCTATAATGGAACATTACTCGGCCCATAAAAAGGAACAGATTTGAGTCAGCAGAACCGAGGAAGATGAACCTAGAGCCTGTTTTACAGAGTGAAGTAAGTCAGAAAGAGAAAACCAAATATTGTATATTAACCCATGTATATGTAATCTAGAAAAAAGATGTTCTTAGTGAAACTACTTGCAGTGCAGGAGCAGAGACACAGACAAAGCGGATGGACCTGTGCACACAGCAGGGGAAGGAGAGAGTGGGGAAAACTGAGAGTAGCACTGGAATACATACACCGCCATGTGTAAAACTGGTAACTAGTGGGAAGCTGCTGTATAAAACAAGGAGCTCAGCCTGGTGCTCTGTGACAACCTAGAGGGTAAGACAGGGGAAGGGGTAGTGGTGGTGGTGAAAAGGAGTTTTAAGAGGGAAAGGACATATGTATACTCATAGCTGATTTGGGGCTTTCCTGGTGGCTCAGTGGTGAAGAATCTGCCTGAAAGGCAGTAGACCGCCTGCAATGCAGGAAACGCAAGTTCAGTCCCTGAGTGGGGAACATGTGCTGGAGAGGGAAACGGCAATTCACTCCAGGATTCTTGCCTGGTGGGCTGCAGTCCACGGGGAGGCAGAGTTGGAAACGACTTAGCAACTAAACCACAATATGCTTGATTCACACCGTTGTACACCAGAAACCAACACAACACTGTAAAGCAATGATCCTCCCATTAAAAATACAAAATGAAAAGACTGCCATGGCTGAGAAGCTTTTGAGTTGGACTCTGGATACAAGTTCACCTTCTCTGAAGACTGCCAACTTTTCTGATTAAAGCACCTTTTTTCCTACTACTGACACTTGCCTCTTGAATTACTGGCTTATGAGTGACAATCGGCCAAACCTGGATACAATTCCAATACTAGCATGTTTCTGCCTAGAGAGACTCAGCACTCTAATAAAAAAGAAAGAAAGTAAGAAAGTTCTGCTACTGAACTATCTTCCAATTTATTAATTAAATACCTGTTTTGGCAATGATGTGATCACACCCTATGCTTTTTGTCCAGCAGCATTTTTTGTAAATGCCTTAAGTCACACCATAATGAATTAATAATGGCCATTTATAGAATCTTTCTGATGAAAGTTAAAACTACTGCTGATTCATCCAGCAGCTCACAAGTCACAGGAAGCATAAAAGGAGGTAAATGGAGGACACACCTTTGCCTCTGGTTCCTGACTCTAGCCATTAGATGAAAGTTGGATTTTCTTTCTTTGCGTGGTTGATATACTGGGTAAAGGAAAAGCTCTTTGACAGCCAGCCTCTCTCCCTGCTTATCCTAGCTATGTAAATACAGAGACGCTGTGAAACTGAGGTCAGAAACAAAGCCTAAATCTATCATTCTTTCTGCTTCTCAAGCACAAGTTTAGAGCTCCCCTGGTAGGAGCTATTTTGGTTTTCTTTTCCAGACTCCCATTCCCCTAAGACAATGTGCACATGACCCAACCCAGGAAATGTTATGGAAACAAATGTGGTAGGAGGCATTTCTAGAATGATTCAGGGAGAAGTTGCAAAGATATTAAAATCATCTTTCTCACTGTGATTGTTGTGATGTTAGCAGTCTTTTCCCTCAAGCTGTTGAAGAAAATGTAAATGGGAAAGTATTCATTACACCCAGGCAAGGAACTGGCCGTCAGTATAGAAGAATAATGAACTCAGGGCATGCTCCGAAGCAAGGGTATTTTGTAGCTTTGGCAGCACAAGAATTTCACTTGCTTTTTGAGAGCAAACAAAGTTAGTTAGAGGCTGGCTTTCTTTGTCTATTTTTATGATATAGGAACAAGTGATTTCATCCAAAGGATGAATTTTCACCGTGTGGCAAAAACACAGTTATTTTTTTCAAGGATGTATGTCTCTCAAAAAACATTGATTTCATCTGAAAAAATAAGGAAGATCACAACTAAAAATGAAAAAGCCGTAGTTTTAATAAAGTTTTAATATAGCTATAATTGATACCTATGGGCCAGATGTGTTTTAATGATGAAAGGATGATTAACTCTGTTTGATAAACTTCATAAAAATTGCAAAGTATGGGCATTGTTGGTAGGCTTTAGGAATTTAATAGACATGGCTGTCTTTTCAGTTAAGTTTCTATGAATGTAAATTATTTACTTTTCATGTTAGGATGAAAATTAAGAGGTGTGAACATCATCATCAATATCCTAGAAGTAGATCTTTATTGTCTAGATATCACATCACAGGTTAAGTCTCTAGCTAATTTTTAGTTTACCTTTCAAAGATATAATGACCTTTAAAACGACTTACTCTTAAAAAAGAAAGAAGAAAAAGGTGACACTGCAAACAAGTTGATGCCAGCAGTAAGGAAAATACATTAGTGTAAATCAGAAAGGAAAAGAACCCTTTACGGGAAAAAGTTCAAATCAGGGATGGGCTTCACATTCCCAAGGGCTTCAGCGAGAACTTGACAAAATAATTGGCTTGGCAAAGTCACAGAAACAGCATCATATATTGAAATCAAGCACTTGACTAATTTAATTTCAAAATTGACCTTTTTACCTTCAGGCAAAGGAATGACTTGTTTCCTTAGGAGAGTAGAAAGCCTGAGGCTACCAGGCAAAATTCAGCCTCAAATCCCCTTATTGTCTCTGCCAGCTGCATTCCATGTCTTTCTTCCTGTAACCTCTTGTCATTTTCACTGCACAGAGAATTCCCCTCCAGTCTAACCCAAGTCTCCAATGCTACTTCATTGAAATCCTCATTTCCATAAACGGTTTAGTGCCAAACCCACTACATAAGCTATATGTATATCGATCTCTTGATTTTATTGGGGGAGAATGGATACATAGATATATATGGCTGAGTCCCTTTGCTGTCCACTGAAATCATCACAATATCGCTGTCTGTACTCTAATACAAAAGAAAAATATTTTTCTAAAATATTAAGTATTTAAAGCCATCATCGAAAGAGCCAATATCAATCAAAATCCACTCTGAATATTTTATCACATTTCTTTAGGAAAAACAATTGTATTTTAATGTTTACATAGTTACTGACATATACTTTTCTAGTCTTTTCTCACTTAAGTTTTCCTATATTTGCCATAGTCATTTCAGTCTTGTGTCTAATGGTTTCTATGTGATAATAATAGTAATATTGTATGACTTTAGAAGAGGTCTATTATCATACTAAAAATATCATACTACCTGAGGCGCCAACTTTAAAACCATTGACTATGTCAGTTTTTCTCTTTTGTAAGTAACATCGAATGATTTTTTAAATTTATTTATTTTTAATTGAAAGGTAATTGCTTTATAGAATTTTGTTGTTTTCTGTCAAACATTTTTGTATTGTGACAGTATTAACTTTCACATACAGAAGATACAAGTTTCTCTCACCATGTCAGGCATGTCCAAGTTTAAAAAAAAATATTTATAATTACATATGTGAAATTTTATATCATTTTTACAAACTTTATTTCTAATTAAACTAAGTAGCACACCTCAAGGTTATTCATCATTTATATTCCACTTTTATTCATTATTTTTATTTTTTCCACTTAATTAGAATTAAGGTACCAACTATTTTGCTTTAAAAAGTGCTCTGTTTCAAAGCTATCAATCTTTTTTATTAAAGTATAGCTGATTTACAAAGTTAACTTCTGTCATACAACAAAGTGATACAATTATACATATATCCATTATTTTTAGTATTGTTTTCCATTCGACTTATCATAGGATAGTGAATATAGTTCCCCATACTATACAGTAGGACCTTGTTTCTTATTCATTTTATATATAAAAGCTTATATCTACTAACCCCGACCTCCCACTCCCTCCTTCCCCAACGTCCACCCCCTTGGCAACCACCAGCCTGTCCTCTTTGTCAGAGACTGTGTTTCATAGATAGGTTCATTTGTAACATATTTTACATTCCACATATAAGTCATATTCTATGGTATTTGTTTTTCTCTTTCTGACTTACTTCACCTAGTATGATAATCTCTCGTTGGATAAAGCTATCAATCTTTATGTAAATATACCCTCAGTGTCCATTTTGGGTTTTCCTTTTATTCAACAATATTTCCAGTTACCCCTTTACTACTATGAATCTTCTTATATCAGAAAAAACGCGATAAAAACAGAAAAATATTTTTATTCTCAGGCTCATAAAACAATGATATGTTAATAACTCTTTACATATTCTTATCCATAAGCTAATAAGGTGAATTCCATGTTGATAGAAAGATGCCTATGGCCATTTTAGTAATAGGTAGGCTGTGAGTCAGATCTTGTAGAAGGAAAGGCATCACATCTCTGAGGACCACTTTCTATCATCTACTTCCAGTTCAGTTCAGTTCAGTTGTTCAGTTGTGTCTGACTCTTTGTGACCCCATTAATCGCAGCACGCCAGGCCTCCCTGTCCATCACCAACTCCCGGAGTTCACTCAGACTCATGTCCATCAAGTCAGTGATGCCATCCAGCCATCTCATCCTCTGTCGTCCCCTTCTCCTCCTGCCCCCAATCCCTCCCAGCATCAAAGTCTTTTCCAATGAGTCAACTCTTCGCATGAGGTGGCCAAAGTACTGGAGTTTCAGCTTTAGCATCATTCCTTCCAAAGAAATCCCAGGGCTGATCTCCTTCAGAATGGACTGGTTGGATCTCCTTGCAATACAAGGGATTCTCAAGAGTCTTCTCCAACACCACAGTTCAAAAGCATCAATTCTTCAGTGCTCAGCCTTTTTCACAGTCCAACTCTCACATCCATACATGACCACAGGAAAAACCACAGCCTTGACTAGACAAACCTTTGTTGGCAAAGTAATGTCTCTGCTTTTGAATATGCTATCTAGGTTGGTCATAACTTTTCTTCCAAGGAGTAAGTGTCTTTTAATTTCATGGCTGCAGTCACCATCTTCAGTGATTTTGGAGCCCCAAAAAATAAAGTCTGACACTGTTTCCACTGTTTCCCCATCCACTTGCCATTAGCCTTCAAATTTCTAACTAAATGCCAGCTTTCATGGCAATTAGAATGTTCTAGTTATTTTATCCGAGAAGGCAATGGCACCCCACTCCAGTACTCTTGCCTGGAAAATCCCATGGACGGAGGAGCCTGGTAGGCTGCAGTCCATGGTGTCGCTAAGAGTCGGACATGACTGAGCGACTTCCCTTTCCCTTTTCACTTTCATGCATTGGAGAAGGAAATGGCAACCCACTCCAGTATTCTTGCCTGGTGAATCCCAGGGACAGGGGAGCCTGATGTGCTTCCGTCTATGTGGTTGCACAGAGTCGGACATGACTGAAGCGACTTAGCAGCAGCAGCAGCAGTTATTTTATAACGAGACAAACATATATGCACCTTTTAAAACATTTATAAATTGAACCTACAATTATTTATTTATTTAAAATTGAACCAACAAGCCATGAACTAAGGAGGAACTTGTATTTTTTTCACTCTGATATTACGCCTAGTACAAAATGGGTGCACAGTGAATATTAAATGAATAACAAACTACCTAATTAATTAAATGACAAGCAAGTGGACAGGGAGATACAGAAGGGCAGATGTAGACAGGAAATACATAATTATTGGTTTTATGTCATGTCATGAAAGGGCTAACCAATCATTAAACTTACAGGCACCAAACAAAGAGATTTTGTACTATATCCCTCAATCACCTCTTCAGACAGGAAGAGTGACAGGGTTTCAAACTGCCTATGCATTTACCCAAGCCTCTGATCTTTTGTGTGAGTTATTATTTTCATAATAGTTCTGCTGCTAGTCAGCAGCATCATAGCTGTGTTGGCCTTGCCCTTTTAGAAGCCATGCTCACTTTCAAATTTCTTCTCTTATATTTTTACTATGATGATTATGCCAAAACAGAGCCATGACCTTGGGTGGAGTACTATTCCATTTACTATGGAAAGATCCATATATGCCTCATGTACCACATGACCTCTCACAACCTCTCCCATGAATAGTGGGCTACGGTTAGATCAGCTTGTTTTGAAGAGGATAAGGGTAATTGAATGATATGGATGTTTTTACACAGAAAAGGCAGATTAAATTAAGGCATACAAGAGATAATTTTTTAAAAATATTGCAATAATTAAGCAAATTGAAAGAAAAATGTTATTCCTGGAAGAAGACTATTAAGTCCTAAAAAGATCAAACGGCAGAATTTCAGTGAAGGGGAGTTCCCTAAAGGAGTGGGTACATAAATTGTCATTAATAAGATGATTCTGACACTTGCATAGTAACGTTGAACTTGAAAATCTGCAGAAATCATGCCCTATATGTAAAGAGTCTGTCATTAATCAATTACTGTGATCTAGGAAGATTAGACAAAAATGTTTCCTTAGATAAGACAGAGCTTTCTGAGCATTTTTAATCACTGAGCATTTTTAATCTTTGCGTCTTTACTGACCATATATTCATTAATCATAATATGATAGGAACTCAAAATTTATAGAATTCAAATGATCAGCAAAATTATAAGAGTGACTACTGCAAATGGATAATACTTGTTTATATCACCTGCACATCCATTTTCAAAAGGAAAAACAAGGGTTTAATGTAAGGCATTTAGCCATGTTTGAGTTCAAACTTAGTCTCGTTGTTCCAATTTTTAAATAGCATGGTAGAAGAAACAACATGATTTACCTGATTTCCTCCTGGATTTTATACAAAATCAATAAAGAGAATTAGTGACCGAAAATCAGCACCCTCAACAAAACTGGTATTTCCAGAAGACTCAATCTAATAAACAATGAAGGACTGACAAATTTAATGAAGACAAAAAGAAGCTGAATGATTATTTTGGAAAGTCAGGATTCCCAAAGGAATAGTCGGTACCATGGGACAAACCAACAATGCGTTGTTTTTGACTACGGGACCCAAGGCCAGGGCTGTAGCAAAAACTCCAAGAGACCCCATCCAGCGTGTTTGGGGAAGCAGTTAAGATGGAGCTGAAATGAACTAGAAATAATACAGACAAATCATTTTTGCAGAAAGCAAACTATGTGTGACCTTTTCAGTTTACTGGAAGACAGGAAAAAAAAAAAAAACATAAACAATAAATAGATCATTAGGTGAAATTCTGCTACTAGAGAACCTTCCTCCAACAGCTGGTTGGGAAAAATCCCACTACTTCTCAAGATGAAGAATACTACATAATGGAAACATCAATAGATTTATTCAAACATGCTACCTGTATAAAAAAACAAGACAGGAAAGAGAAAAGGGGGGGGGAAATGAAATTAATATAGGAATGTTGAAACATGTTGCCAATGAGAAATTAAAAATTATAATCAAATGTGTGTGCTGTGCTGTCTCAGTCCCGTCGGGCTCTTTGTGACCCCATACACTGTAGCCCACCAGGCTCCTCTGTCCATGGGATTTCCCAGGCAAGAGTACTGGAGTGTGTAGCCATTTCCTCCTCCAGGGGATCTTCCTTACCCAGGGATCCAATCTGCATCTCCTGCATCAACAGGTAGATTCTTTACCACTAAGCCATCTGGGAAGCCCCAAACAAATGTGTATGTATATATAGATGTGTGTGCTCAGTTCCTCAGTCATGTCTGACTCTTTGTGACCCCTTGAACTGTAGCCTGCCAGGCTCCTCTGTCAATGGGATTCTCCAGGCAAGAATACTGGAGTGGGTTGTCAGTTCCTTCTCCAGGGGATCTTCCTGACTCAGGGATTGAACCAATGTTTCCTGCATTGACAGGCAGATTCTTTATCTACACAGAGCCACCACAGAAACCCCAAAGTCATAAAACTGAGTTTTTATAGTCACTTTAGCTCATATGTCTCCGATGTTCCCATCTATAATCAGTCTCGTAACAAGCATAAATATGTGAGAATGTTGCCTGTCTCTTAACAAGCATAGAAATTTTGTCAATCATAAGGATAGTAGGAAGAAGTTGTAGTTTTACTTCAACTTAAATGAAAGACAAACTAGCTCAATTTAGATCACAAGCTTATTTCTGACCTTTTATATGTCTTTCTACCAGAAAGGGTAGAGAGAATGGTCACTGTTACTAACATAAATAAAAAAGTCATAAAACTAAACTACCATTTCAAAACACCTCTCCATGGGCATGACTATTAAATTTTGATTTAAATACCAATAAAAGTATAGCAGTAAACTCAATGGCTTAGCAAACTTAAAATAGGGTACTTCTTTGCATCTTTTCTAGTGTTGAACACACAAAGTAAACCATGCAGTGAAACAGTCTACAATAACCAAAGCAACGTTCACCTCTTTTTCCTGGTATTTCTCTATGTAATTAAGAATTTCCATATATATTTTAGCAAAAAATTTTGTGTTATTTTAAACAGGATATGTCATCTTTGCCTACACCCATTCCCCAAATCTTTTTATTATAAAATGAACAGGAATTATATAAACAGTAAAAAGTACATAAAAAGAAAAATAATTCTCCCACCTACTCAGGACAGATAGTACCAGTATCACCAAAATATCATAAGAAGTTCCATACACTGTTCAAGAATATGCATGTGTAGTATATACCTATGTGTATGCAGTGTGTTTCTTCATATATATCTTTTTTCCACAAATGCAAATATCTCTCAAACACTATTATTTAATTGGCTTTGTGTTCACTCAAGTTTAACTTGCACTTCCCCTTCAAATGGTACTCTCAGTTCTGCTTCATTGTTTTCGATAGTCGAAGGCTATTCCATTTTATAGTTGCTGTAATAATATACGTACTTTTATTTTCATGAGCAATGCTGACAGGCATTCAGGTTGTTTTAAGGAAGACTTCTATTGCAAGGCTGAAATAATATCTTGTGCATATATTTTTGCCATTATATGCTAGTGTATGGGAATCATTTGTTGAGCTGATGTGATAATTTACAGTTTTCATTTTGTTTTATATAGCATGTTGTAGTGAAAAATGAAAGAGACCTGCAATATTCAAGATGAGGTTCTCATTGCTGAAGTAGACAGTTAATAGAACTGTGCTAACATCTTTATATCTTCTATGGCAATATATAGTCTTACCTCCTAGGTAGCTATTATAATGAAAAGATCAGCTATTTGATCTCTAAGTTTTATTTGATTTTGGAAAGTCCTTTGATTAAAGAATGTTTAACTCGATGTTAAGTAAGAATATGATCCTACTAAATTGCATTTAATTTTGATTTCATCTCTTAAGAAATCAAAACATGAAGCAAATGGTATCCCCCATACATCCTTGATTATGATTTCCAAGAGGGCAAGTATAGTGATAATTGTCTCATTATTTCATGTAACACTGTGAGTGGTAGGTTCAGTATTTCTTTCCTAAGTTAAAAACAGTACATTATCGTTTCAAAGAGGTCTTAATGTAAGAAATAGAAAAATAACAGGTTTTATAAAAATGAGCATTCACTGTACATTTTTTAATTCCTATGCTTTGCACATATCTAACTAGTAGAGAATAGTTGGCCTGAAAACTATGTATGACTTTATGATTTCCTCTTTTAAGATTCAGAAAAATAATATTAGGCTTAATTAGCAATGAGACATCTTACTATATCATAACTTTATCATGTTTTCTAAGTTTGGGGGCACGATTTGTGCCTAGGTATGAATCAATGGCCCAGAGGAACACAAGTAAAAGAGTTTATGACAAATTAAAGAATATTAATAATATTAATATTACAGTAATTGTTTCATTTTAAAAAGTTGTATCTGTAATATGTGTTTAAGTACAAAGAAAGATATGTCTTTCAATGGCATGAACAAAGTAATTAATTGCCTGAGTGAGCAAAACTCCATTTTTAATGCTTTTGAAAATTAAACAAGTAAAAGATGAATATTATTATTTAAAAGTGAGCAATTTTGAATAACAATTTTCCATGAAGGTTGGGTGATAGACTCAGTAAAATTCTTGGAAGTATTATATCTAATATGCCAAGAGATTAACTGAGTTATTGCCATCTGTTGAAGAAAAAAGGGGAAAAATCTTGGCGTATGACCAATTAAAAACTAAATACCATAAGATGTTCAAGAATATCTGTGCCATCATCTGGTGTCACTGACAATAGTGGGACAGCTTGTTTCAGAACAACTCTTCTCTAAGACTCAACCAGAAAAAGTTTGAAAAAATTAAAATATGAGAAACAACAACAACAACTGTTTGAAGATACTGGAAGACTCCAAGGCAGTCAAGGACTTGGAGGACTAAGATCTCAGAAATCAGAGAAGCCCAAAGGAAAGAATCTAAGATTTGGTGTAGCTTTTACTCTTGAGAAACTGACAAACTGTGAGGTTGCAAAGAAAGTAGAAGTTTAAAAATTAAGACTATAAGTTTAGATGACCTTGTAGATTCAGGAAAGTATTCTTATTTCAGGGTCCACTGAGGAAGAGAACTGCTGGTAAAGATTCCAGGTTGTCAGCTGGTATTAAAGGAAACTTAACACAGACCAACCCCCCAAACAATGGTAGGAAAATCACTGTCAGCTTCCAAATCTACAATTGAAAATAGTCCTTAAAGATGGGCACCAAACAAAAATATATTTAGATGAACAAAACTGAGAGAATTCCTTATCCATAAGCCACTCTAATGGCAGAATGTGAAGAACTAAAGAACCTCTTGATGAGGATGAAGGAATAGAATGAAAAAGCCATCTTAAAACTAAATGTGTGTGTGTGTGTGTATATATATATATATATATATATATATAATATTAGTTATATATATAACTAATATCATGGAATGTGGCCTCATCACTTCATGGCAAATAGAAGGAATAAAGGTAGAAGCAGTGGCAGATGTCCTCTTCTCAGGCTCTAAAATCACTGCAGATGGTGACTGCAGCCATGAATCAGAAGATGATTGCTTCTTGGGAGGAAAGCAGTGACAGACCTAGGCATTGTGTTGACAAGCAAAGGTCACTCTGCCAACAAAGGTCCATATAGTCAATCTACAGTCTTCCCAGTGGTCAGGTACGGTTGTGAGAACTGGACCATAAAGAAGGCAAAGCACCAAAGAATTGATGCCTTTGAACTGTGGTGCTGGAAAACACTCCTGAGAGTCCCTTGGACTGCAAGGAGATCAAACCAGTCAATCCTAAAGGAAATCAACCCTGAATACTCAATGGAAGGACTGATACTGAAGCTGAAGCTCTAGTATTTTGGTCATCTGATGCCAACAGCTGACTCATTGGAAAAGTCCCTGATGCTAGGAAAGATTGAGGGCAGAAGGAGAAGAGGGCATCAAAGGATAAGATTGCTGATGTTATCATCAATACAATGGACATGAACTTGGGCAAAATTCGGGACATGATGAGGGACAGGGAGGCCTGGCATGCTAAAGTCCATGGGGTTGCAAAGAGTTGGACATGACTGGGTGACTGAACAACAAAAACAAATCTAATGAGCATTTTTAGGCAGAAGGAAAACAATCCAAGATGGAAACATGGTATTTGTTATATGAGGAATGACAATCAAAGGAAAGAGTAAATATTTGAAGAAATCTAAATGAATATTGAATTCACACACTAATAACATGCATTGCTGAAAATATTGATACATAGCAGTATTAACTTAAATGACAAGACATACTAAATAAATGTGAAATGTTCATAAATTCATAAATGTATTAAATTTGATAGACTTTAGTTGTTGATGCATGTTGTAATTTCTATAATACTAACTAAATTTCTAAAGGAATGGATAATGAGAAAGTTAATAGAGAAAAAATAATCAACATAACTTAAGGAAGTGAAAATAATATAGTAGAAACAGTACAAACTTTAGAGCACAGTGGCAAATTTAAACTTAATTTTTTTAGTAATTAAGTGTAAATGGCTTAAAAACAAAATGTTGCTTAAAATTAAACAAAATAATTAGATTCCTTGCAATCTACTCTTAAAAATATAAAGAAAAAGTGGAATTAAAATTCAGTGAAAACTATAATGAAGAGAATGAAAAGGGGTATTACTATGCAAAAAATAAAAAATCACAAGAGGTGAAAATAAGGGACAGTGAGAGGTAGGAAAATGGGAGAAGATAATAAACTATGCAATGTGGATGGGAAAAGAGGAGACTACATATAAAACTAAGATCTGAGCCATATGTGGTATACTTCATTTCATATCGGACTAGAAAAGGAAATAAAATAAGCCAATCTTCCTATAATATTTATAGATATTCTTTGCAAATATCTGGTAGTATTGATTTTAAAGTTTTCATTTGACTTGCATTTAGAGGTAATAGAAGCGAGTCTTCTAGAGAGATGAAATAGATATCCCTCCATTCCAGAGAAGTCTTTTCTTTTTTTAATATGGTGCATAACATTCTGTAGCATTCAAGGTATTAGAATAAAACTCTGTAGCATGGCCTGACATTTTGAGAGACAGTTCAAATTATCTGCTAGGAAAGACCAATGCATCTCTCTATTCTTGATGGATTTACTCTAACGTCCCCCTTTTTTTAGCTTCATCAGTCATTTGGTACATGAAGAAATGTGAATTCCACATTTAGAATAAAAGATAGATGTCTTCTAATTACTACTCATACTGGCTAGGTACAAAAGACCTTGAAAAGATCAATTTAGGATTCCACTTTTTTAACTGGCCTAAACAGTCTGGGACATGGTGAATTGGAGTAAGAGAGAGAATAAGATCTGAAGAAGCAAACAAGGTAGTTAACATAGTATCCTGCTGTATCAAGGATGGTCTTAGACTCCAAATACCTAAATTCACAAACTTTCAGAAGTAGGAAAGACTTAGTACTCATCCATGGTAACTCACTCATTCACTTGTCAAGCAGTTTATTTAATGCTTACTTTTTCATTATCTTTTTTAGGATTTGGAAATTGAAAATTAGAATATACCTATTGATCCTCAGATATCTGTATGAAATAAAATATTCTAAGTAAAGTATCATAGGAATGGATACACAGTTCAGTAGAATCACAATGGAGCTGGTGATTAAATTTAATGGGATGAAAGGAGTCAAAACTTACGGAGAGGTCAGCTTGACTGAATTTTATAAATTAGCAGATACGACCAGTTGAGAATAAAGTAAAGGGAATTCAATTAAGAGTGAATGTCATGAGGAAGAGGCGTGAGAGTGAGAGGGGTCAGAGAGGGGAAAAGACACGCAGGACCTTTGGCATGTTACCTTAGGCAATTTAGATACTTCATGGTCCCACAGACAATCCAGAGCTTCTGAATTATCAGCATGGGGAATGAGGTACATGACTACCTTTGTATTTTATACAAATGAATATGGAGAAAGATTTAGGGTGAATTTGAAAAGTGTGAGATTCCAGGAAAGGAGACCAATTAGGAGATTAAGGACTATCAAAATAATCCAAAATGATATATTTAGGGGATAAAGTATATTGGGAATGAGAAGGCTGGAGATGGAGAAAATATATACTTGAGACCGTATAAAGAAACCTTAAATATCATTAGGATGTACTTTTAAAAATATATTATCAAGTGAGATATATTTTTGATCAAATCACGGATCTCCAGGTTTGTATATTTTTTTTTTTATGTTTTCTCATTTATTCTTAGTACACATTCATCTGCCAAGTTAAATATGGTCCAAGGGGGCCAGTGGCGCAATGGATAACGCGTCTGACTACGGATCAGGTTTGTATATTTTAAGTGGGAAGTCAGTCTCTTTCAAACCTGATTATCTGTTTCTTGGCAGTACTGTGAGATGCAGCATTATCTGGGTTAGTGAACAAATGTGTGCTTTAAATCTCATCTGTCATTAAGCAAATTATTTCCATCATGGGATACCTACTATGCTAGTAAAAAAAAAAAAAGAAACAGATTAAAGTTGAGATAAATACTATTATCATTCTCATTTGTCATACAATCCTAGAATTATATGTGTATGTATAAAAGTTATGTGTGTCTGTGCTTGCGTGGGTGCAGTTTCAGGTACAACATTTTTTGTTAACATGAAAACTGAATCAAATTTCAGCAAATGTGGAAAAATACTGGGAAGATATTTTTACACCAGTAGCAAACATTCAACATTAGGCTAAAGAGATAATTAACATAAAACATGATAAAACAAGCTTTAAATCTGTAGAATACTGTGAAAACTGAAACCCCTACCAACTCCCAAGCCTTTTAAATGTATCTTGCATTAAATTCTTATAGTCACTAGCAAGGGAGAGTGGGTGATGGTGCGTTTTATGTCTATTGTACTGGTGTAATTATTAAAAGTATACTTTCACAGTTTCTCAAGTGACTGATTTGGATACTAAATCACATGTTCACCCCAATTTTAGACTTCTCTGACTTGTCCTGTATCTTATCAGCTCCTAATATTTATATCCTGACTCTCTCTTGTCTCTGCTTTATATACTATGTCAAAATTAGCAATACCATGTGACTCACTTTACATCAGCAGAAGTAGTGTGTATGCAGGGGAGGGCTCAGGTAGCTTTGTAAAAGAGGGAAGGCATATTATGTCACTTGCTTTTATGCATAGACACCTTCTTCATCTTAGAGAAGAAGAAAATCTACTGAGTAATCAACCTCCAGAAGGGAGCACCATAAAAGACAGTAACACAAAAAATCATTTTTTGTCAAATTAACACTGGATGAATATTTAATAATATATAGTTACTCCCAATTCACTTTGAGAGAGGATAGATTTTATTTGTGAAACTAAATTAATGGGCAATTTAAAACTTAAAGATTTATGTATAATTAGGGGTTGAAAGTGAAAGTCGCTCAGTTGTGCCCAACTCTTTGCGACCCCATGGACTTAGTCCATGGAATTCTCCAGGCCAGAATACTGGAGTGGGCCTTTCCCTTCTTCAGGGGATCTTCCCAACCCAGGGATCGAACCCAGGTATCCCACATTGCAGGTGGATTCTTTACCAGCTGAGCCACGAGTGAAGCCCAATTAGGGTTTGAATATACGCAAAAATGTATTGCTTTATAATGAAATCAGTTTCTTAAAAATAGAAATGTGAATGTCCCTTGATCATCTCTCATGGAATGCTAAGCATATTAACAGTGAAAGAAAGTTCCAGAGCTGAGTTTTCAAGGGCCTTTCAACATAAATTTTATTATTTGTCAAGTTCTTTCACAATTATTCTTTAAAACAATTTCCACTATGATTGAAACATATAGGATTTTCTGAAGGGTTTATTAATTTTAGGTTAGAGACTATGTCAATATATTTTTTTCACTGCAAAAATATTACTCCAGAGTATTGGCTCAATAAAAGTTTGCAGGATGATTAAACCAAAACACTAATTTTAGTAACACAAGAATGTGTAGAACGGCAGTGTTACAAACTAAGACGGTACAATGATTTTCTTACATAAATCATTACCACTGTGATATAATACAATAAAAATAAATTTAATGAAATATACATATCCAAATGAACTGGGTATTAATTATATGTACAGTTAAAAGGTATCATGTATATATCGAGAAAAAAAAATCTTTGAGAGCAAATTCAATGCACTGAATGTTTCGCCAAAGACTAGGGACTCAACATTTCTCTAAAGTAATCACAGGCTACCAACAGCTGCTTGGCCAAAGTTTTTTTCAGAATTAAATATTTGATGTCTGCTAAGGTATCACTCACTCTTACCATTTGATCTTGTAGACTAAAAGCACTGCAAGGCACTTCTGAGTCACTTTCAAATTTCTCAGAATACTTCTCCAGGTGAGAAACAAATACTGAAATCCTATTTCTTCTATGGAGACTGAAGAATAAAGTTGCTAAGTTAAGTATTTGTTTAAAGTTAAGAAGCAACTGGAGAGTGTGGTGATGTTTTGACTTCTGAGGTCTGGGGTATTTTCTGTAGGTAAAAGACTATGTACTTTTGGAGACACATTCAATGATAGACCCTGACAAATGATTCAAATGTAAGTAAAGCTCATATAAATACTGTAATTAAGATTACGTTGATGAATGCAGTACATTTGGATGTTTATTCTCTCCATCTATATAAGTGAATATTTACCTTTAAATTATTAAAGTAATCTAGAAAACTATGTGAAACAATAACTTCCCCATGTACAAACTGGATTTAGAAAAGGCAGAGGAACCAGAGATCAAATTGCCAAATACACTGGATCATAGAAAAGCAAGGGAATTCCATTAAAAAAAAAATCTACTTCAGCTTCATTGACTATGCTAAAGCCTTTTACTGTGTGGATCATAACAAATTGTGGAATATTCTTAACGAGATGTGAATAACATACCACATTAGCTCCCTCCTGAGAAGCTTTATGCAGGAAAAGAAGCAACAGTTAGAACTGGATGTGGGAAAAACAGACTAGTCCAAAAATTGAGAAAGGAGTATGTCAAGGCTGTATATTGTCATCCTGTTTATGTAACTTATATACAGAGTATATCATGTGAAATGCCAGGCCAGATGAATCACAAGCTGGAATCAAGATTGCTGGGAGAAATATCAACAACCTCTTTTGCAGAGATGATACCACTTTAGTGGCAGAAAGTCAAGAGGAACTAAAGAGACTTTGATGAGGGTGAAAGAGTAGAGTGAAAAGCTGGCTTAAAACTCATGTTTCAAAAAAATGAAGATCATAGCATACAGTCCTATCACTTTCTGGCAAATAGATGGGGAAAATGTGGAAACTGTCATATTTCATTTTCTTGGGCTCCAAAATCAATATAGATGGTGACTGCAGTCACAAAATGAAAAGATGCTTGCTCCTTGGAAGAAAAACTATGACAAACCTAGACAGTGTACTAAAAAGCAGAGACATCACTTTGCCAACAAAAGTCCTTATAGTCAAAGCTATGGTTTTTCCAGTAGTCATGTATGCATGTGAGAGTTGGACCATAAAGAAGGCTGAGTGCTGAAAAATTGATGTTTTTGAGCTGTGGTGCTGGAGAAAACTCTTGAGAGTCCCTTGGATAGCAAGGAGAGAAAAATAGTCAATCCTAGAGGAAATCAACTCTGAATATGCAATGGAAGAACTAGTGCTTATTCTCCAATACTTTGGTCACCTGATGGGAAGAGCTGACTTATTGGAAAGGACTCTGATGCTGGGAAAGATTGAGGGCAAGAGGAGAAGGGCAGAGGATAAGCTGATTGGACGGCATCACTGACTCCGTGGATGGTGACAAAGGACCAGATGGTTGGTTGAGCAAACTTGGGGATATAGTACAGGACAGGGAAGCCAGATGTGATGCAGTTTATGGGGTAACAAAGAGTCGGACATGACTTAGAGACTGAACAACAAATCTAGAAAAAACAAGGTAGTCTGAAAAAAAAAAAGCCCAGTATTTTATAATCTATTGTTATTCTTCCTTTATCAAATGAATCACCCTTCTGATCTTGATAGAATGCATATATTTAGAAAAAAATCTAAAGAGAAACTTCAGTGCTAGCCTATGACTTGTGCATGACTGAAGTATCAGTCTATGGTAGGTAAAAATATTCAAAGAATATTCAGTTCTGTGGTAAATCCATCCATAAAACTAGAGGGGTTGAGTCTGTGATATGAATGCTCAGTTGTGTCCTATTCTTTGCAACCCCATGGACTGTAGCCCACCAGACTCTGTTCATGGGATTATTCCATGCAAGAATACTGGAGTGGATTGCCATTTCCTCCTCCAGGGGATCTTCCCGACCCAGGGATCGAACCTGTGGCTCCTGCATCTCCTGCATTGGCAGGCAGATTTTTTATCACTGAGCCATCAGATAAACCCCTGTGATGTGAGACAACAGTAAAAAAGCAGTGGTTCTTAGCCTTGAGTAAATCTTACACATAGGGATATTTGACAATGTCTGGACAAAAAGAGTCAACCCAATGTCAAGACAGTGAGTAGGGCATGCAAGGGGCATCTAGATCATGTGAGAAGAGGACAGGGGTGCTGCTAAATATTCTACAGTGCACAAGAACACCCCCTCAATAAAGGTTTATCCAGGCCAAAGGGACAACTGTGCTGAGGTTTAAAATCTCTGGGGACTTCCCTGGCAGTCCAGTGGTTAAGACTCTATTATGCCACTAGCTGGGGAACTACAGATCCCACATGATATGTGGTGTGGCAAAAACATTACCAGACAAATTTTTAAAAGCAAAGTAAAACTCTGGTCAGGTAAGAGCTCTAAGAATTAGTCAATGGCTAATAAAATAAACTTTAAATGAGAACATGCAAGCGACTGGGTCCCCAAAACATTATTTAATGTTAAATGTTAATGAGGGTCATGCAGGAAAAATAGTAAAATGAAAATTGTGCTAAGCTACCACTGAAGAAATTGTTCAGTAGAGCACAGTATGCCTATCACAGGACGCACGTGATAAATTCTCACAGTTACTGAACGGAAATATTTTTGTCTTCCTTAAGCAATTTATTTCATTTTATTTGAGAGTTCTTTCCCCTTTAATTTTAACTTGACAAAACTAAGAAAAGCTTATCAGTTCAGTTCAGTCGCTCAGTCGTGTCCAACTCTTTGCAACCCCATGAACTGCAGCACGCCAGGCCTCCCTGTCCATCACCAACTCCCAGAGTTCACTCAGACTCACGTCCATCAAGTCAGTGATGTCATCCAGCCATCTCATCCTCTGTCGTCCCCTTCTCCTCCTGCCCCCAATCCCTCCCAGCATCAGAGTCTTTTCCAATGAGTCAACTCTTCGCATGAGGTGGCCAAAATACTGGCATTTCAGCTTTAGCATCATTCCTTCCAAAGAAGTCCCAGGGCTGATCTCCTTCAGAATGGACTGGTTGGATCTCCTTGCAGTCCAAGGGACTCTCAAGAGTCTTCTCCAACACCACAGTTCAAAAGCATCAATTCTTCAGCGCTCAGC
Organism: Bos javanicus; assembly: GCF_032452875.1. Classification (NCBI taxonomy): domain Eukaryota; kingdom Metazoa; phylum Chordata; class Mammalia; order Artiodactyla; family Bovidae; genus Bos; species Bos javanicus. The sequence goes on along the minus strand of NC_083875.1, from coordinate 13,517,820 downwards.
TTTCTTCACAGTCCAACTCTCACATCCATACACGACCACTGGAAAAACCATAGCCTTGACTAGATGGACCTTTGTTGGCAAAGTAATGTCCCTGGTTTTGGATATGCCACCTAGGTTGGTTTCTTCCAAGGAGTAAGCGTCTTTTAATTTCACGGCTGCAGTCACCATCTGCAGTGATTTTGGAGCCCCCCAAAATAAAGCCTGACACTGTTTCTGCTGTTTCCCCATCTATTTCCTATGAAGTTATAGGACCAGATGCCATGATCTTCGTTTTCTGAATGTTGAGCTTTAAGCCAACTTTTCCACTCTCCACTTTCACCTTCATCAAGAGGCTTTTTAGTTCCTCTTCACTTTCTTTCATAAGGGTGGTGTCATCTGCATATCTGAGGTTATTGATATTTCTCCTGGCAGTCTTGACTCCAGCTTGTGCTTCTTCCAGCCCAGCATTTCTCATGATGTGCTCTGCATATAAATTAAATAAGCAGGGTGACAATATACAGCCTTGACATACTCCTTTTCCTATTTGGAACCAGTCTATTGTTCCATGTCCAGTTTTAACTGTTGCTTCCTGACCTGCATATAGGTTTCTCAAGAGGCAGGTCAGGTGGTCTGGTATTCCCATCTCTTTCAGAATTTTCCACAGTTTATTGTTATCCACACAGCCAAAGGCTTTGGCATAGTCAATAAACCAGAAATAGATGTTTTTTCTGGAACTCTCTTGCTTTTTTGATGATCCAGCGGATGTTGGCAATTTGATCTCTGGTTCCTCTGCCTTTTCTAAAACCAGCTTGAACATCTGGAAGTTCACGGTTCAGCTGAAGCCTGGCTTGGAGAATTTTGAGCATTACATCTACTACTGCAGGCTGGAATCCTTTAGAAGAAATGGAGTAGCCATCATGGTCAACAGAAGAGTCCGAAATGCAGTACTTGGATGCAATCTCAAAAACAACAGAATGATCTCTGTTCGTTTCCAAGGCAAACCATTCAATATCACAGTAATCCAAGTCTATGCCCCAACCAGTAACTCTGAAGAAGCTGAAGTTGAATGGTTCTATGAAGACCTACAGGACCTTTTAGAACTAACACCCCAAAAAAGATGTCCTTTTCATTCTAGGGGACTAGAATGCAAAAGTAGGAAGTCAAGAAACACCTGGAGTAACAGGCAATATTGTCCATGGAGTATGGTATGAAGCAGGGCAAAGACTAATAGAGTTTTGCCAAAAAAAATGCACTGGTCATAGCAAACACCCTCTTCCAATAACACAAAAGAAGACTCCACACATGGACATCACCAGATGGTCAACACCGAAATCAGATTGATTATATTCTTTGCAGCCAAAGATGGAGAAGCTCTATTCAGTCAACAAAAACAAGACCAGGAGCTGACTGTGGCTCAGATCATGAATTCCTTATTGCCAAATTCAGAAAAACTTATAGTATCACATATAGAGTCTCAATGACCACTTTAAATGAATTAATGTCTCTGCTTATGTCCTCTATATATTCTCATTTCACTTCAGCACTCTCACCCCATTTCCCCTTCATATTATTTTTTATTAGAGGAATCAATTGTATCTAGACATAGGATAAATAATAAAATTCAAAGAGTTCTTAGTAATTGAATCCTAAATTAATCAACTCAACATTGAATACAAATTTGAAACTGTTTGAAATTATTAAGGTCTAGAGAACTGTGTGGCTCAGATGGTAAAGAATCTGCCTGCAATGAAGGAGACCCATGCTCGATCCCTGGGTCAGGAAGATCCTGTGGAGTCAGGAATGGCTACGACTCCAGTGTTCTTGCCTGGAGAATTCCATGGACAAAGGAGCCTGGGGGGTTACAGTCCATAGGGTTGCAAAGAGTCAGCCACACCTGAGCAACTAACATACCAAGGACTGTAATGCATTTATTATTATTCAAAAAACACTGCTAATTTGCAATAATGTCAAAGTCCTAATTGTTCAATGTTATTAACAGGAAAAAAAAAAAACAGAAGGGAGAAATATTGATTAGAAAATTTATATGGAACATGTAAAGACTGAAGAGAGATTGAGAATAGCCTATTTCAAAATTATGATTTTCACATAGATGAAGCCAAGTACGTATGTCCTCCCTTGTGACACTAACAGCTAAAATGTTACTAGTATTATACATTTGGAGGTAATCTGAAATCCCTAAGTTATTTTTAAAGATAAAAATAAGTATTCATGCATATATTAAAGTACAAATGAGAGTATGTCCCATTTATTAGAACCACCAACATCAAAGACAGGGATAGATACAGATAGATGGATAAATGAGAGAAGTATCTATATTACTATTGATGGTTCTAATGTTTGGAAATTTTAATTAAAAAATTAAGAATACAATGTAGAAATAGGGTTCAAGGTGGGATTTATTTATCGGACCTGCCTTTCTATGAGAACTCCTCCTGCTTCTAGTTGGGAAGGGAAGGAAAAGGAAGAAAAGGTATTAATGGCTACAATCATTTACTTAAAAACCCGATGAAAAGTCGAGGGGCAGAAGTTGCTAGAAATCTCAGGCGGCCTCACCCTGTCCCCAGCTGACTGGAGCACTGGAACAGCGAGACTGGTTTCCAGGTGCTCACCAGAGCTGTGAGCCTCCCTTTAACTCACAACTTCCCGTTTCCTTTTGCCAGAAATGCTTGAGAGGGAGAAACCTAACCTGAACCTGATCGCAGTGGATCAGAGAAGTACAATGTCAACCCTTCCAGTCCTGTGGCCACAGGAAGAGCATACACATATGTAGGTGGGAGGGATGCTCCATACCAATAGGGTGTCCCGCACTCTGATCATTAATACAAAGGAAGAGTAGAGATTATTGCTTCTCCAGCTGGTAAGGTTCCCCACGTCCACTTAGAACATAGAGCAACTGTTTAAACAGATCTCAGCTTCCAACTCTCAGATCTGCCATGACAAAGGAAAAAGAACATTTACCTTTCACTAGGCTTGGCTCCGGGAGTTGGTGATGGACAGGAAGGCCTGGCGTGCTGTGATTCATGGGGTCGCAAAGAGTCACATAACGACTGAACGACTGAACTGAACTGAGGCTTGGCTCAAGATCAGATCCTGAATTACAAATGTTCAAAACACAAAGAAATTGAAAACATTCTCCACAAATTTCAAAGATAATGATACATTAGAAAAATAAAACAACACTCCTTTTCCATCTGTCTGTGACTTAATAATTTCTAAAAAAAATTTTTGGGGGAGCTGTTTAACCAGACATCATAGCCTACAGGACAAAACCAAGATTCCATTGTTGCTGCTGTTTTGGATCTGCAAGTCCCAAGTAAACAAGGTATCAATGTTTCCTTGTGAGAGTTACTACCCTAGTCTTGTATCAATGACCCTGGAATACTCCTCCTGGCTAGATCTCAGTCTCATTGTTTAGTGCTAGTATATCTATCCCAGGGACGGGGGAGCCTGGTGGGCTGCCATCTATGGGGTCGCACAGAGTCGGACACGACTGAAGCGACTTAGCAGCAGCAGCAGTATATCTATCTGCCTTTCTATTGATCTTTTTGGTAACCAAATGTTTTATCATTGGACTAGAGTGTTCCTGAGATCAGGTATCTCTGGGATTCTTTCAAATTTCTCATCCTTTGCTCCAATTTCCTTGAAACCCTAAAGTCTGCCAGCTACTTGGAGTATTATTGACTGCCTTTACAAGACTGGGTTATCATCCTCCAATGGGTGATGTTGATTTCTGACCTAAAATTCTAACAGAGTATAAGAATGGAAATGTGCAGGCTGTCCTGAGCTGTGGGGCTCAGTGCAAAGGGGAAATAGAGGCCACTTCCCATGGGAAGATGGGCTCAGGAAGAAAAAGCTTGTGCACATAGTCAGTAGATGAGGGTGTATGTGAAAAAAGAGATGGATTTGGGAGGTAGAATGTTGGAGAATTACCTGAGTTAGTAGGAGCAAGAGAGGACACTTGTGAAACATGTTTCAGTAAACCCCAGGGAGATAAAGATACATTAGCTGGGCAAACCTGGTTAGAGCCCTTTGCATGACATTAACTGTTGTTTAATATCATGTAAAATTCCCATGCTTTGAAGAAAATCTAGAGGACTCTATAGAATGGAAACATATTTGCAAGTATGCAGATCCTCTGGTGTGTATTTTATCTCCTATGCCTGCATGTAACTCAGGGTTTTGCTTTGATCCTATCTGTAGCCTGACCAGTAATATCCAGATGATCACTTTTTTTCTCTAGCTCATCCTACAGTAGCTCAAATTCCAGTTACAGCATATGACTAGAAACATATTTTAACAGGGTTAAAATGCAGCTTTTTCTGATTTTAGTATTCTTTTCAATTATCCTAAAGGCAAAATAAAGAAATCAAAGGCAAATAAACAGACTTCACAAGTACATGATCCAAAAGTGAAGATAAAAAAATCTGTTTTGATTCCTCTGTTATGGTTAGAGTATGAAAATACATGTAATATACTTATTGGAGCCTCTCAAACTTCCAAGTAGCAAAATGTTGATCAATTTAAGAAAAAAAATTTCTTCAGATAATACCTTTAAAAAGCTTAAACAAATAAGTCAGTAGAATATAGCCTTATTAATTGCATGCCTGCTTGTACTGTAAAATGATACTTTCTATCAGCACAGTTTTTTTTACAGTTTTGCTTATTCTTTGAATTCTGTATATTTGAAGCTCATTGTTTTTGTTCTTAATCATACTCATTACAGTCACCTCTTCAACTTGTTTTCTACTTCTTGCTATTTCAAATTTCTTCTTTGAATTTAAGTATTTAATATTCAGATTCATTCCTGGACAGTTAAAAAAACTCCTTAGTTCTTCTGGTTTTCTCTTTCCAGGAGTTCTTAATTCAGTGTTAAAGCAGTGCTTTACTAATCTTCTTTATTTTCCTTGTGGGAGTTAAGGCACAATTCTCTGTGAAGAACTGCTTTAAATATAATGTCTGAAACAGATTTTTATCTTCCTATCTTTGACCCTTTCACTCAGAAAGAAGCTGTTTTGAAGATTTTTTTTTTCTCGCCATCAGATAATGCACATCAACAGTACTAAGTTTAATTTATTTGTGTTCACAAAAATATACAATCATTTGATGTGGGTCTGCCTTTTTAAGGTAAATAATTCAGGAGTTAGATTTTCAGGTAAATTCTCAGGTATAGACAAAATTACCTGAGAGTTTCTGCCATAGCTTCTCTCTCTCAGATTAGATAAGGCTGATACAACATCTTGTCTCTATTGCTGCTCTGCAAATAGGTTCATCCGTACCCTCTTTCTAGATTTTATATATATATATACATATATATATATATATATATATATATATATATATATATAATAGAGGGTGGGAGGTATGGAGAGAGTAACATGGAAACATACAATACCATATGTAAAATAGCCAATGGGAATTTGCCGTGTGACTCAGGGAACTCAAGTCAGGGCTCTGTAACAACCTGGAGGGGTGGGATGGGGAGAGGGGTGGGAGGGGTGTTCAAATGGGAGGGGGCATGGGTAAACCTATGGCTGATTCATGTTGTGACTAGCTGATTCATGTGGTAGAAACCAACACAATACTGTAAAGCAATTATCCTTCAGTTAACAATAAATTTTTAAAAAGATTGATGAAGTGCTATAGAGAAGAATTCTACATAATGGAAATACTAAGGTCTTAAAGGTAATGTTATTTCTGCCAAGGAAAAAAAAAGTGAAGGTCAAGATACTCAGAAGAAAAAAATAGCACTAACAAAATATATACTTTGACTTTTCTACCAGCTGAAACTTCATGTGTCCAGTAGATGTCAGAGCAATTGTGAAAAGGGAATTATAGAAAAACATTCTCAAAGATTGTAACATCTTTAGGTCCCACAAACATGAACTGTAATAGAAGCAATGTGCTACTAAGATATAGATATAGCATTCAAATGCCATATTTAATCATAATATACAATCTGTTCGCCTATTATAAAACACATACGGTTCATGAATCAGGTAGCTAAGAAAAATGATAAAAGATATTTTTGATCCCAGATGAAGGAAGTGTTATGCATCCTGAAAGATATAGTGTTTGACAGATAATGCTGTTATTAAAATGAGAAAACAAGAGCCTCCAACTTGCCCTGGAGAGAAATGTGGTCACAGCACTCTCCCCTTTCCTCTTTACTTGTCAATTTGGTGAAGGAACTCCTTGAATCTTCCTGACAACTTGGAACTTCTTGATTACTCTGGACTCTTATTAAGACATATCCAAACTCAGTCTACTTACCACACCAACCCCTTAATGATTGGAATTGAATATTTGTCTGTAACCTATAAGGTGGAGAAGGCAATGACACCCCACTCCAGTACTCTGGCCTGGAAAATCCCATGGACGGAGGAGCCTGGTAGGCTGCAGTCCATGGGGTCGCTAAGAGTCGGACACGACAGAGCAACTTCACTTTCACTTTTCACTTTCATGCATTGCAGAAGGAAATGGCAACCCACTCCAGTGTTCTTGCCTGGAGAATCCCAGGGATGGGGGAGCCTGGTGGGCTGCCGTCTATGGGGTCGCACAGAGTCGGACATGACTGAAGTGACTTAGCAGCAGCAGCAGCAGCAACCTATAAGGTGTGGCGGGGGGCGGGGATGGTCACCGGGTAGGGAACAGACATTGGGTGGGGGAACATGAATACAATAACACAGAAAGGGAATTCCTAGCTCAAAGCTCCTATATCAGTTGCAAGAAATTATTGGTAGACCATCATGGCTTTGCAAATCTTTATCCATCAGTTGGGGTGACAGGGTCAAAGAAACTCAGTACCTTTTGGAGCAAGAACAAGAGATTTTACAATACCTTTTATATTTCTATGAATAGAATTCCAAATTATAATATATAACTTTTATTACTTTATTTTCAAATATGTTTTTAATAAGCCATTGCAGGTTAAAGTATGGGTTCACCACAACCAACAACTCTGTTGACATTGTGAACCTGGAGATTGGAAGGTAACTTCCTTTCTAACTTCTCATAATAAGAGTATCATCTTAAAAACTGAATTGGATTTTATGAGGGAAGGGAATTTTCAATTTTAAGTCTTTTGCATGAAATATTTTATTAGTTAAACAATGTAATTTTCTGCTGAAGAGTGATTGTTTCATTAAAAACAATCTAGACCCTTGAGTAAAGTAGTATATTAAACTCAAAAATGACTAGAGACAGTTATCCCAAATATTACAAGATTAAAAAGATCTATTTTAAGAATGTTCACATTTTATTTAAAATATATTTGTATATATTACATATCCATGTATATTCACTTGTATTCAATACATGTACATATACACATATACAATCTAAATTGATTTCAGTATATGTAATCATTTTTTGCAACTATTTGACTAAAGAATCAAAAGAATCAATTATCAGCTATTCCTAAGTACTGTTTGAAAATGTATACTACTTTATATTTTAAAGTTTAAATACGGATCCTTTCAGAAAAATCCACTGAATTCTTTAAATCTCTGGAATATTTTCAATGACCTCCACCAGAACTAAACATCAATTATGACCAACCAAACAGCCAGATCAGAACTAAATAAGATTTATTACTTACTTAATTACTGCTTAATTGCTTAATTACTGCACTATGTCTTCAATTTCCAAGACTAAAACTCAACCTAAATTTCCATGTTTTAGATGTGTCTACAGTTTTTAAATGTCAGTGGAGTTATTTGAGATTCTGCTTAAAATTAAAGTACTTGTTACCAGTTACATAGGAACAGTAAATGTTACTAAAGCAGAAGGAAAGTGTATATTACTGAACACTATACTTTGATAGATTGGAGAAGGAAATGGCAGCCTACTCCAGTATTCCTGCCTGGGAAATCCCATGGACAGAGGAGACTGGCAGGCTATAATAGGGTCACAAAAGAGTCAGACACGACTGAGCAACTAAACAACAGTACTTCAATAGGCTGTGCTTAGTTGCTCAGTTGTGTCCAAATCTTTGCAACCCCATGTACTGTAGCCCGCCAGGCTTCTCTGTCCAGGGAGGTTCTCCAGGCAAGAATACTGGAGCGGGTAGCCATGCCCTCCTCCAGAGGATCTTTCCAACCCAGGGATCAAACCCAGGTTCCCTGCATTGCAGGAGGATTCTTTACCATCTAAGCCAACCAATATTTCAACAGAAAGTATAAATGAAAGTCAGCCTCACACTGAAGGCCAGATCTTCAATCGATCTGCTTCCCAAGCTCCCACTGACTTGTCATGTTTACTTGGACATGAGTAAATAAACCAACACGTATTGTTGAAATGGAAAAATAGAATTATGATTAATAATGTTAACAGCTATCTTTTTACTGGATACAGGAGTTAGTTAAATACAAACTTCATACTTTTCATAAACATGCAGCTCATTGAGTAAAAGGGGGGAAACATTACATAATAGAAATTTATAAAACACACTGGAGAAGGTAGTTTATTTTTAAAATAGGACATTAGGTTACTGAGGTGATAATCCTGAACCTCTGAACTCATTATAATGTAAAGTTGTTTTCAATCTCTCCCACAGGAAATACTTTCATATCATGTTCAGGATACATAAAACTATACTGGATAATTTTATAAATTATTGCTATTGGCTGTTATCAGGAATGCCTTATTATCTATAAAATTTCTTAAGTCCAAAATATCAAAAAAATGTTTTCACTTTTTTAGTATAATGGAGAGTTGGTTACTTTGGAAATAAACATAAGGAATCATACTACAATTTCTGTTTAAGTTAATACAGTAAAATAAAAGTGGTAAACAATATTGATAAGATGAAAAGTTTACAAAAAATACCATATCAAATATTTCACTTCAAGAATACACACACACACACATACACACACACATCCCTTGCATGACTAAGTGTTCATGGTTTCCATAATCCATGAATGATGGAATTGTAGTTAAAATGAAGCAAAAACAAGATTAAGTAGAAAACACATCATTTCCAGTGATCTTTTGGATATAGTCAAAGCAACTGACTGAACTTTTGCCTTTTTTTTTTTTTTCAATCTATGGTCTGCAGGGTCAGAATTTATATATCTTGAGACAAATATTTTTTTTTTTTTCATCTTGTCATCTTTGCCATTTTGGTTTTGGAGAGATAAGCCAAAGATGTCTTTTGTCATGAAGGTCTGTTTGATCTGAGGGGAGTGCACTTATGTGGTTTAATATTCTTCAGAGAGGACTTCCTTCTAGTCAAGCAATTAAAGTGTAAGCTTCAGAAATCCTCCAAAAACCTTTCATTCATTCAATCTTTTGGTTGGTTCCCTGATAAAACCATAAATTCTATTATACCTAATCATTCCTCAATCATCTCTTATTTGTTATTGTCTTTTATATAATAAGTTTGATGAGTCTTAGGATCCTGGAATATAAAATATGTAATAATTTTCTCCCATCGTTGATGTTGGGACCCCCACTAACTGGGGTCTGACTGTTTGTGACCCCGTGGACTGCAGCACATCAGGCTTCCCTCTCCTTCACTATCTCCTGGAGTTTGCTCAAACTCATGTCCATTGTGTCAATGATGCCATCCAACCATTTCATCCTCTGTTGCCCCCTTCTCCTGCCCTCAATCTTTCCCAGCATCAGGGTTTTTTCCAGTGATTCAGCTCTTTGCATCAGATGGCCAAATTACTGGAACTTCAGGATCAGTCCTTCCACCATTATATTTAATAACTATTTTCTGTCAAATGTCTTCCTATCTCTTAACAACAGCTTGAGTAGGTATCGCGATTTGTGGGTCAGTTCTAACTATTAAAACTAGCAAACTTTAACCATCATTTTCAAGGGAAATTCAAAGTTGTCTTCTCCCTCAGTACAGGCTTAACATGTGGGGTGAGGGCTTGGTATCAGGTGCTAGGGCATGTTCTTCTCTTTATACATTATATATTACCTCTCCTGGGTCTTCTAGGCTCTAGGGAGAGGAAGAAAACAGCAAATGGTCTTTTAACCGACTGGGTAAAGTCCATTTGTCCTTGGTTTGTCTTATTGTGTTTTGGCTTGTACTTCTCTAACACACTGTTTCTAGCCATGGAAGCCATAGTTAGGAAAGATATATTGTAGGTGTTCAAGTACCGGCTGTCCTTTGTATATGTGTGTGTGTGTATGTGTGTGTATAATTTTTTCACAGTCTTGAAAGACATCCTCACTGCACAATTCTCTGATATGAGAAGTTTGTCTTAAATTCAGTTTCTTAAATCCCATCCCATACATTATGATTGATGGTTCATTGTGCAACATTTACTGTTGAACTCCTCTATAAAATGACTACTTATTTTTTAATTGGAATGTTGTGCTTTACAATGTTGTGTTAGTTTCTGCTCTACAGTGAAGTGAATCAGCCATATGCATGCATATATTCTATCCCTCATGGACCTCCCTCCCCACCATCCCACCCCTTTAGGCCATCAAAAAGCATGGAGCTGAGCTCCTTGTGCTAGTTAGTGAGTTCCAGCTGGCTATCTATTTTACAGATGGTAGTGTATACATGTTACCTTCCATGATGAATAGTCCTTCTGCAAGAATTTTACAAATTCTTTATAAGGCAACTTCAGGCTATTACACTGCCTAATCCAAACCTTTTCTCAGCCTACCTCTCTCCAATTATCTTATATTTGTTCAGGTTACACACAAAAATTATGAGCATATATAATGTCTGATTATATGCTCAATCCAGGAAAGAAATGCCAACTCAATCCTCTTCCAGAGTCCTCATTCAGTTTTTGTGAGTACTTCTTCTCACTTGGCTTTTAGGATGAGATCTCATCCTTTGTTTCCCTGGAAAACCATTCATAAGACGACATTAAATTATCTCTCAATCCATCTCCACCTTCAATGAATACAGAAAGGAGATGTGTAGGGCAGTCAAGTTGAAGTAGACACCTGAAAAATCCTGAAAGTTAATTTGGTGTTTTCTTTAAAATCTGAGGATGTTTCCCCCTACAATCTGAGGATTGTGACTCAGTCACAATTCCAGGACACTAAGAAAATTTTTATATGAATATATATCCCTCATAGATATTTGGAGATATACTATTCTCCAAAACCATTGGTTCAAAATGTATTCCTACAATTGATATTGGAATTTCTGTCTACTGGATCTTCCAACTGTCACAATTACTAGATTGCTTCCTGGTGTATGGCTTTAACTTGAATAACTGTCAGTTTAAGTATCAATATCCAACTTAAAACAATGTCTCCCCTTATCATAGAAAAAATTGTATATGATTCAAACTAATATTTAAGAGAAATAAAATGGCCAAATAAAAACAAAGAGAAAAAATGATATTGATGTAGTAGGTAAAATCTAGTAGGTTTCCCTAATAGTAGACTTGGGAAAGAATCCGCCTGCAATGCAGAAGACCCCAATTTGATTCCTGGATTGGGAAGATCCACTGGAGAAGGGAAAGGCTTCCCACTCCAATATTCTGGCCTAGAGAATTCCATGGACTCTATAACCCATGGGGTCTCTCGACATGACTGAGAGACTTCAAATTTCACTTTCTATCTTTTCAGGTAAATTCTCTGTGCATTGAATCATGTGTGGTTAAACCATGTGGGGCTACCATACCGTCTCTTTTGTTCTTTATATGAAATCCTTTGCTTACTTTTTTTCCCTCGTTTTAAGAAAAATACTCTTTATATCTATTATAACCAAACACACACACACACATAAAATATACACATGACTACTGTGTCAATCCTTTGTAAATTCAGAAAAGAAAGTGAAGACATTAGCAAATGAACTAACTTATCTACAAGATAGAAACAGAGTGACAGATGTAGAAAACACATTCATGGTTACCACAGGGTAAGCGGCAGGGAGATAAATTGAGAAACTGGGATTGACATATACACACTATAATATATAAAACAGATAGCTAATAAGGACCTCCTGTATAGCACAGGGGACTCTACTCAATACTTTCTAATGGCATGTATGGGAAAAGAACATAAAAAAGAGTGGATATACATTTATGTATAACTGATTCACTTGCTGTACACTTGAAACTAACACAACATTGGAAGTCCATTATACTCCAACACAATTTTTAAAAATAAAAGAAGGAATATCAGAAAGGCAGTAAATTAAGGGCTCAAGATGTGTGAGGAAACAGGTCTGCTATTGTCTTTGGTCTCATGGAGCCCATTTCTCCTCCATATCCATGTCTCAACTTTATTCCTATCCCCTTTTCTCATATCCTTACCCATCCAGCCAGATATGCAGAACTATTATTCCCAAGATACATTTGACTACCCAATAATTTTGAATGTATATATTTTTAGATCTCAAAACATGTAAAGTCTATTTTACCTTATCCAAAATAATTCTGATCTTTGGATTAACTTCTCCTTAAATCTTAACTGTTCTCAGATTTATGCTTTTAGCTTAATAGATTATCTTTTTCCCATGTCAAACCTATTTCTAATAAAAGTAGTTTTAATGTCCAAATTCCTTTCTGAAATATCAGAAATGAGTTTTTCCAAAGAGTGAAATGTGTACCACCAGAGTATTGCCAAATGCACTCAGGTAGCATATATAATTCAAGTGAATATATACTGATTGCTATTACAGTATCTTTCTTTGCTATTTTGTATTGTCCATATATCATTCAAGACTCAGCTCTGTGCAACAAAAATGTATTAGAATTGATTCATGTAAGAAAAGATTTTACCAAAAATCACTGGGAAAGTCATTGAATTATTAGTATTTTGACTGTGGTGTTGGAGAAGACTCTTGAGAGTCCCTTGGACTGCAAGGAGATCCAACGAGTCCATCCTAAAGGAAATCAGTCCTGGGTGTTCTTTGGAAGGACTGATATTGAAGCTGAAACTCCAGTACTTTGGCCACCTCATGTGAAGAGTTGACTCATTTGAAAAGACCCTGATGCTGGGAAAGATTGAGGGCAGGAGAAGGGGACGACAGAGGATAAGACGGCTGGATGGTATCACCGACTCCATGGACATGGGTTTGTGTGAACTCCGGGAGTTGGTGATGGACAGGGAGGCCTGGTGTGCTGCAGTTCATGGGGTCACAGAGTCAGACACGACTGAGCGACTGAACTGAACTGAGGAAATCATCTCAGGAAAAAAAAAAATTACGGGGGTACAGGTAGGCTTTTTGTTTGTTGTTTAGTCACCATGTACACTAGTCAGCCAAAATTACCAACAAAGACATCCCAGAAAATGAAGAATTTATTAGTAGGATTTAGTTTCTGCAGCTGCTAAACCACTTACTACAGTGTACACCCCTCCCCCCAATTCCATTTCAACTCCTATTGAGAACAGCTCTGCTACTGATGACCCAAGAAACTGGCTGTGACTGATGTCACTGACTCAAATAAACTAAGTTCTCCTATAGAGAATTAGCTCCAGATTAGAAATCCAATCAGCAAGAAGCTTGAGGGCTGAGAAAGCACTTCCAGTTTCTATGGCACGAGGTAACTTCTGTCTACCAAGACTCACTCAGAAGAATTCCCTCAAAATAGGAAGGGAGTATGCATAATGGATAGGGCTTCCCAGGTGGCTGGCTCAGTGGTAAAGAATCCATCTGTCAATGTGGGAGGCGTGGCTTCAAAACCTGGGTCAGGAAGATTCCCTGGAGAGGGAAATGGCAACCAACTCCAGTATTCTTGGGTGGAAAGTCCCATGGACAGAGAAGCTTGGTGGGCTACAGTCCAGGGATTCACAAGAGTTGGACACAATTCAGCGACTAAACAATAGCGACAACAATGTATATAATCACAAATAGTGTTTATGCATGTTACCGGTTTCAGAAGATTTTGGAAACACACAAAGGTGTCAAAAGGTGTGGGCTGGTTACCAGCTTTACTCCTAAAAGGGTTCTTGGACATCTGACTATATTTAGATTTTAATTTATTACATCCTAACACCTCTTATCCCAAATACCAACTGGGGACAGTCTTCCAGCTGACCCTCATCCAAACAGTTGCCAGAAATGCTACTATGCCCTATACTTTCCCAAGTAGTGAATCAGCTATAGTTAATCTCCTGAGTTGTGTATGGAAACCCATCCTACACCAAATGTGTGAATTGCATGGAAACCAGAGAAAGAGGGAGGAGAGTACTTTTATCTTATAGGCAGTCTATCCTAAAAAGAAATGTAAATAATTTCATGTTTACAGACCTTGTTTCAAATATCATTGATAAGATCAGTATAACTGCTTCTAATAAGGTGAGATGAAGAAAAGGACCATAAACCTAACTCTAATATTTTTCTCTGAAAGCAGATAACCCCTCCCAGAATTAGGAGGAGTAGAGGATAGCATTCTTAATACTGACCAGATTTAGTTATCTAAACCCATCAGGCTTAGCAGTTCAAGGTATTTTTAGCCTTGAAGTTATCCCCTTGGAAGAAGAAAGCAAAGATATTTAATGTAAGCTTCCTATCATTTTCATGAGACTACCCCCAAAAATCAACCACAATTTCTTCACATATCTTCCAGAAATCATTGTTGGGCAGTACAACTTTTGCTCTAGAAGGCTCTGATCTATTATATCAATTCAATTCACTTTAAGGCCAAGCTTCCCTGTGGGCTGGAGCTTCATTTCCTCTTCTATTACTCACTTCAGATTACGCCCAGCCAAATCATCCCATACAGCTCTCCAGATACTATGTAATGAAAAAATTCAGCAATATAAACAGGATAGAGTTTATTCAATATAAACCCCCTTTCTATTATCAAATATCAAGGGAGACACTGAAGTCCAACCATAATTAGCCTTTTCCTTGTAAGATAAAACCAATATAAATAAATGGTATTCTTTTCCAACCAACTTTCTTAATTCTAATCAATCTTGGCCATTGGATCTCAGTTAGATATTTGGGTGGAATAAAGCTTAATCAGTAATTTGGCTGGGTTTTTTGTTGTCTTAAGATTTTTAAAATTAATTCAGAATCCTTAATATATTCTCAATTTAAATAGGTCAAAAAATTGATAATGCATTTAGGATTATTAGAGTTCACATGATATCAATATACAAGAAAATTCCCATGTCGGACAACATTTAACCTAGGAAAAAGTAATGCTTTCATTTTTAATACCTAGTATAATCTAGACTTGCATTGCTTATTATTGTCAAAAATTAAAAATAAAAGCATGGGAATCAGAAGTTTCTAGGGGAGGAAAGGGAGTAGTGAAACTTTAGAGAAAAAAAAAAAAATTCTTGCATGAAGTCTCACTAAGATTTTAGTCTAGTACCATCATAAATAAAACTCAGTGAACCTAACCACCATTTTGAGAAATTCGATTATGGTGCCCAGATTACCATATCCAAATGAAATTCTGCCTTTGCTTCCTGTTTTCTTTCATAGAGCTTAATATCTGACTCACTTCTGCCTTCTCACAAAAGTTTAGAAAATTGCAATGATGTCTCTTGTCAACTGCTTAGGGTCAAATTTTCCCCATGCGACATACTTAAAATCTCTTTACTCATCTTCTTTCTTTGAACCATTTTCTGGACATTCCAATTCTGCAAGAAATGTAGGCTTTCTCTGAGGCCATTTTCTCTATCTAATAAGAAACTTTGTGTGTCTGTGTGTGTGTTTTTAATGTTAGCTTAGGGCTTGCCAGGTAGTGCTAGTGGTAAAGAACCCACATGCCAATGCAGAAGACTCGAGAAATGCAGGTTTGATCTCTGAATAGGGAAGGTCCCCTGGAGAAGGACATGGCCACCCACTCCAGTATTCTTGCCTGGAGAATCTCACACACAGAGGAGTCTGGCAGGCTATGGTCCATAGCGTTGCAAAGAGTTGGACCTAACTGAACTGACTTAACATAGCACAGCTACCATCTGCCTCTTGCCTTTAAATATTTTAAAACTCAAAGCATCTTTGGTGTAACTTTCTCATTGTGCTCAAATTTCCTTCTTGTGGATAATTACCCATTATAGAATCCTGAACTATTGTAATGTGGTAATTAAATAAATGTAATAAATATAATGTAATAAAAGCTTCTATTACAAACTTTGAAGATGGTTTCCTTAGGTTTCTAGTGAGGATGAACACCCCAACTGTGTGCTTCAAGTTTCCCTAAGATTTTCAGTTTTCCCCAGAAATCAGTAACAGCTGCTAACTTCAATGGCAGAGGAAACATTTTTCTGTCCAAAATGTATAGTTCTCCAGTGTCCCATATATTTTTTTTAACTCTTCTATCCATATCCCTTTCTAGGAAACTCAGTTGAGTTTGTTAATTATATAAACTTCTTAATTCACTCTTGTTTTCTACTAAGTGAAGGGCTTGTACTGCACTTATTGGGTCTGAATACTTGTTTCTACTTTTCCTTTTATTCATAATCTAGATTTTTCCCTAGTATACTTCTCTAAAAGTCAGAGAGAATAGAGTTTACCAAAATTAGCCATTTTTTCCGATGCATTAAACTCCTCTATCCCATCAAGGAAACAACAGATCCAGGATCACACACAGACCTGGATTTAACGTGTCAGTATTATCTCTGGAGCCTCTGTAGAGTGACTCACTAGGCCCGAGCTTCCCCTCAACCGTTCTAATACCATTTGGTTTCTCATCCTGGTCTCTTTGTACCATCATCAACTCCTGCAATAACCGTTTATCTTGAAACCCAGTTAATAACGCTCCCATGTGTGCGTGTGTGCTCAGTCACTTCTCCTTCATCTCCTGCATTGCAGCTGGATTCTGTCTAAAATGCATAGCTTTCAAAATTTTCAAGGATGAATTTCCCAAATGTGCATAGTAGCAAAACACACACACACACACACACACACACACACTCAACATTTAAAAAGAGATCTGCAATTCTATTTTCCCTTTCTGAGTTTCGTGAATCCTTTAAATTTGAAACCATGATCAGAAACTATGTATTACAAACCCATCACGTGCTAGCCGGATGAGTGGGTGATCACTGACTTTAAGACAAATGGCTTCTATATACTTCCCATAAAATAAGATATCCCATACTCTCTAGGTCTCACATAGAGTTTGAAATAATATAAAGACGGAGAAAATCCACAAATGCCTACTGCTAGAAAATTATAGCTAAATCTATTATACACTCTTAATCTATATCTCATGTACAAATTGCTGGATTGCAACCCAAGTGGAAAACCATAGTTCAACATGGATAATAATTAGGGGTTAAAAAAACAACTCCTTGTAGACTAATTCAGTGCTACTGCTAGGCAGTCCAATGCCAACACTCAAGGTTCAAATAGTATAGTTAGGTACCAAGGGCCCGAAACATCATACCGGTTAAAAAGGAATCACGTGATAATGGAGAATAGCCACAGACAAAGTGGGTTTATCATGTTAAGTAAAAGTTTGAGCTTACTAATATTTCCTTCACTAATGGCTTCACTTTGATCTATATACACAACTCTTATTTGCTCTGGTTACTAAATGTAATTCTCTATTTCTTATTGTTTTCCAGTCAGAACACCATTTGTGGTGAATAATTGATCATACCCTTTCAGCAATTGATGCTGCTTATACTAATGAAGGAAATGCACACACATACATATACAAAGCATCATAAAAGATAAACGTATTGTTTTAGTATGAATAAATTTGAATTGAACAAAAATTAAATATATGATTGCAATTGGTTTTCTTAATATTGTCAATCTATTCTTCATGGAAGGGTTTCATCACATTACCTGAAAGAGATAATTATCCCTCCATCTAAAGTGATGAGAGCATAATCTAAAGAGCTTGTGGCTTACTCCCACCATGTTTCAGTAATCAATAACACAGACAGACAGACCTCAATCCCAACTAGATGAGTTTATCCCATGGACTCAGGGAAGGGAGGGCAATTTCCTCCATCTTGTGTTCAGCCTTGACTGATAGAAAATGAGCTTAGGACAGGCAG
Organism: Bos javanicus; assembly: GCF_032452875.1. Taxonomy (NCBI): domain Eukaryota; kingdom Metazoa; phylum Chordata; class Mammalia; order Artiodactyla; family Bovidae; genus Bos; species Bos javanicus. The sequence continues at coordinate 13,499,916 of NC_083875.1, read as the reverse complement.
ACATGAGCTTTCATATCACTACCATGGATAAAGCCTTTTCTTTGGGAAAAAATAAAAGAGGAAATGTGTGAATGTGTACGTCAGAGGAAGGTGTGACTGCATAGGTCAGAAGTGTACATTCACAGATGACAAGAGAATGGTTTGTGTACTTGATTTCTTCTAAAACAATGATAGAAAAGATTGATCTTCACTTCCTTTGGTATTTCATACATGCTGCTTAAAAGAAAACTCAGGAATGTGACATCATCAAAAATATCAGGGAAGGGGACTCCAAGGCTCTATCCCTCTATGAAAGGAACTAATGGGCTGGTGAAGACCAAGAGAGTCAATTCTGGTATGACCAAATCCTGAAGCCAATCAGGGAAAGCATGACAAAAGAAGCTGCTGCTTGTGGTTCTGCCATTCTTCATCCCCATTTTGTCAGCAGCCAACAGCATGCAGCCCATACGACCCCTGCTAGTACTGAGCTAGCAACCCAGACTCTACTTCCAAGGAAATGGAATCAAAATGAACAGCCTAGTGGCCACCTAGGGGACAGATGCAAGGGCTGGCCTCTGTCTATCCCACCTGACAGTGTTCTCAGAGCTGATGTGGCTTTCCAGATGTCATTTGCCAAAAGCACTGAAGGTACAAGAACTGGTCCCAGCAAACAAGTAACAACATTAAAGATGAGCACAAGACAGAACGTAACGAGAAATTTGAAGTAAATTCAGAAAAGGGATACAATTGACTCCAAAAAGTGGCCTTATTGAATATATTCTGTGATCAGAATGTGGAGACTAGTGTATTCTACTTAGTTGTAATTTCAAGTGGGATAGTCTCCCAATAAATTCTTGTCTGAATGATTGATGTTTGGATCCATGCAAGGATGGCTGAGTACATGGAGGCAACAGAAATGGTCTACATTTAACTAAAACTTATATAGTATAAACTTATTTATCTTTTGTCCATATTTCTGTTTTCAATGCATATCTCTATAATAGAACAATAAGACCCTCTTCTATTGCTTTTAGAATAGTCAATCTGTATGGTGGTATATACATATATATATATATATTTATACACACATATAATATTTATATATTAATACATAAATAATTTAAGTTGTGATTTTATACTGCTGGTTTTCTAAGTAATAGTTTAAGTAATGAAAACATGCAATTGAATACCTATCATTACCAAGATATGGGTAGCGATTATAAATATGATTTTATTAAATCTTCATAATGATCTATACTGTATGTATTGGACATACATCACAGATGAGAAACTGAAGTTCAGAAAGACAAGGAAAAACAAAGAAAAAAAGCAAACAACCAAGTCCACACACAAAGGAAGTAGCTTTATACCAACTGAAAAGTAGCTCTATCAGAAATTCAAAACCAGATCTGTATTTTTTTTTAAAGTCAGGATGGTTTATACAGTATCTCCATGCAGAAAATAAGAACTAAGAAACTTATGAACAAAAGATACTGTATTGGTATTAATTGGCATTCCTTGAAGTTTGAAGCAAATACTTTTTTATTATATTATATTTTCATGCCAGTTTTATTCACATTCAAGATTTATAGAGTAAATAAAATTAGAAAAACACTTGAAATAACAATACAAACACATTTAGTAAGATTAAATCTCTTGGGTAACAAGTAAAGCAAGCCACTTGAGTGTGAAAAATTAATAAATAGTATTTATTCTGAGGATTCTATGATTATTTTACATACTCATTTCTTTATTTAGATTAAAATCTATAGATATCCAAACTCCTAACTGAGAAAGCTCAAGCCCAGGGAATATAAACTGAGAGGCAAAGATGACATTTAAACTCAAAACACTTTCAAGTCACAGTCTGTCTTTTAATGTAAATACTGAACCTGCTCCAAGTGTTAAGTAACATGAATTTTATAATGTATTAATGACAACTTAAAGTGAACTTGATGTTACTCCTAAATATAAAAAACATTAACCAAAAACAAAAGTGTCACAAGATTATGTCCTGTAATTTTAAAATAGATTAAATCCTATTTTCAAATGGAAACCTCGACAGTTCTTTTCACTGTGATTATATCATCATCTACTTGATAATGCAGATTTTGCTTTACAACTATGCCAACATATTTTACAAGACATTATTTATTCCCAAATAGTTTGAGTGTACTTGTACCCAAAGTATATGATACAACCCAGGGGAAAAGGACAAGCTAGTAACATCCACAATAAATGAGTCAGGTTCTACATTTGAAACTGATTATCTTCATTTGAACCCCATGTCACTAATCTTTTAAATTGTATTTAACTAAAAAGTTTTACAACTGATAGAGAAGTTATACATCTACTGGTATACACCACATCTTTATTAAGTGATCCATTACACACACACACACACACACACACACACACACACACACACACATGTATTGTAAAGGATCGTAAGTTCTCTTTCTGTCACCAGTCTGTGCCTAATCAATCTCCATAACACCCTCAAGGCCAGGAGGATTTGGGAGCTGTGAAACCTGATGATGCTATAGACATTCCATGTCAAGAGTTAGCAAGAGGAAGACAAAAACTTCAATTATACCAATTCCCATGCTCTGAAAAAGCAATTATTATCAATGTTTCCACTTGTTTCTATGCCCATTTTGACAAGCAATCTTTGCAATAACCACAACAAAAACCTATTATGCCCATCTTAATAAATAGTATTTGTTAAAAATAATCATTTCAAAATAATTTGTGAGGAAATGATAGAAATATATATTGTCAGGGGCCCATTTACAAAATTTTTATAAATGATTTCCTCTCTAGGAAAGTTTGATATTGCCCTTTTCTCTGCTACTGGATGGCTTCACAAAGATAGTAAATCTCTCAAGTCACTGTTAGTTACATCCCTACTGGTCTTCATTATGTTATTCCAAGGCTCTACAGAGATCTGACTAAAAAAAATATATTGCATGGTAATCTATTATATCTTAAGAATCTTATAAATTATGATATTGAACTAAATATACATGTTTGCATGTCTCACACTACTTTCTAGATTTTAAGTTCCTTAAAAGCAGGGTGTATTTCTTATTTGATTTATTTCATAGCACTTAACCCAGTTCTTGTTACACACAACTTATTCAAATAAGAGCTTATTGACCTAAACTACACAAAACTCTTTAGTGAGAAAAAAACTTTGTCGTAGAAATAATGAACCAATTTTATTTTAAACTACTTTGATGCTTTAGTATTCCCTCAGGAGGCTGATTCACAGATGAGGAATAATTGGATACATAGAGGACTGACCCTGACACACACCACCTAATGGAGGTCAATCCTTTGACTTTCCCCAAATAGAACTCAATTTCTTTCTTGCCAAGGGGAACTATTCCACTTATCATCAGAACCATGGGAAATCCAGAAGGTGGTAATAATTTTACAATGTATCAACTTTACATTTAAGCATACATGGAAAATATCAGGGTCTTATTTGAGAAGCTTACTTATAATCACTAAAACATTTTTTCTGGGATAGATACAGAGATATAAAGAGAGTCTCTGAATAGAAGGCCTCTATGTAAGCTTTCAGATATTAGAAATATTTTCTTCTAGAAGGGGAATTATTGTATAGACATGATGCCTTGTTGGACAGAATGTGTTAGTGTTTTACAATAAATAACTTGCGATCGGTCAAGTAGTTAAGATTTAATAAGTCAATAAATGATCTACCAGATATAAGTATCCACAACCAGTCTAAATTCTAGATAAATATTAAAAATAGTGAATGATTTAAATAGTGTCACATATCATATTTGGTAGTTTTCTATGCAGGAGACATAAGAGACACAGGTTCAATTCCTGGGTTGGGAAGATACCCTGGAGAAGGAAATGGCAACCCACTGCAGTATTCTTGCCTGTAGAATCCCATGGACAGAGGAGCCTGGTGGGCTACAGCCTATAGGGTGGCAAGGAGTCGGACATGGCTGAAGTGACTTAATACATGCACAGTATATACAATACTGTAGGAGCAGAATGTCCATTTTGATGGAGAAGGCAAGAATTCTAAGAAAGGTCAATTATATATTCAAATTCTCTTATCCTATTTTTGAACAAATAATAGAGAGTTGTTTCTCAATAAGGCTTCTTTGCATTTGGCTACTTCCTGTGAATTTTTTTAAATGTGTACTTGATTTCCAGTATTATTTCATAAATGAGAATAGTTAATAGAATTGGCTTTGCATAGAGAAATATAGCAAACCAAGAAAATTGGAAGTTTTTACTCTGTGTTTTCAAAGGCTTCTTTCTAAACACTTAATTCACCTTGGATCAGATAACTGGGCAAATTTATAGAAAAGGTTCATTTAGTCACCAAATATTTATCAAATACTTTTCTATTTATGAATCTCCATCCTAGAATCTTGGAATAAAAACATTAACAAGCATAGGACTGACCTAACCATTATGGAGTCTAAATTGCAGTCAGGGTGAGAGATAATTTAGAAATTAGATCAATGATTCATGAGTGTAATTTCTACTGATGATAAATTCTATGGAAAAAAGGTCAGTGAGATAGGGAAGAATAACAAGTTTTACACCAGATGATTAGGAAAAGCCTATGTAAGGCGTTAACATCTGAAGGGACCAGAAGCTTATGAAACTCCAAGTGGCTAGAGATCTATAAGCAAAATTGTGACAATAAAAACTGCAATAGCAGAGATGTAGTGACAAGAACTAGCTGGCAGACTTAAGACTAGCAAGAAAGTCAAGTGGCTGGAGCAGAGTGAGCAGAAAGGAGATAATTAGGCCCTGAGATTGTCAAGATAGTCAGGTTTTGGATCATAAAAATTCCCCCAGGTTCTGGTAAAGGTCTTATAGTTCAAACAGGGAAATAGGGTGATCAGATTTCCTATGATGATCTCTTTGTCTAGATGGAATGTGGTTCAAGTACAGAATAGGTGTCGGAGTGGTGGCTGGGAAATTAATCAGGAGGATGTTATAGTTTTATAGGAAATTGATGATTTGAAGTAGGCTTAGAGCAGTCATATTTGAGAAATATTTGGTAGGTAGAGAAGTATTACTTACTGATGAATTGGATGTGAATTGGGGAAGAAAGAAAGAAAATGGAGGCTGATGCTATGAGACATCTTACATACGTAAGTATAGATGTATACTTATAGATGTATACATAAGTATAGATGTATATAAGTATACTTATATATAAGTATACTTATGTATAGATACTATACATAAGTATAGATGCTTAAAAAGCAGCTAATAGGGGTTTGAAACTCAGTTAAGAAGCTTAAAGACCCCAAACCTAAAATTTTGCTGTCTATATGCAGGTCAGGAAGCAACAGTTAGAACTGGACATGGAACAACAGACTGGTTCCAAATAGGAAGAGGAATACATCAAGGCTGTGTATTGTCACCCTGCTTATTTAACTTATATGCAGAGTACATCATGAGAAATGCTGGGCTGGAAGAAGCACAAGCTGGAATCAAGATTGCCAGGAGAAATATCAATAACCTCAGATATGCAGATGACACCACCCTTATGGCAGAAAGTGCTGCTGCTGAGTCACTTAAGTCATGTCCAACTCTGTGTGACCCCATAGACGGCAGCCCACCAGGCTCCCCCATCCCTGGGATTCTCCAGGCAAGAACACTGGAGTGTATAGAACAGTCTTATGGACTCTGTGGGAGAGGGAGAGGGTGGGAAGATTTGGGACAATGGCATTGAAACATGTAAAATATCATGTATGAAACGAGTTGCCAGTCCAGGTTCGATGCATGATACTGGACGCTTGGGGCTAGTGCACTGGGATGACCCAGAGGGATGGTATGGGGAGGGAGGAGGGAGGAGGGTTCAGGATGGGGAACACATGTATACCTGTGGCAGATTCATTTTGATATTTGGCAAAACTAATACAATTATGTAAAGTTTAAAAATAAAATACAATTAAAAAAAAAATAAAAAAAAACAAAAAACAAAAAAAAAGAACACTGGAGTGGGTTGCCATTTCCTTCTCTAATGCCTGAAAGTGAAAAGTGAAAGTCAAGTCGCTCAGTCCTGTCCGACTCTTAGTGACCCCATGGACTGCAGCCTACCAGGCTCCTCCGTCCATGGGATTTTCCAGGCAAGAGTACTGGAGTGGGGTGCCACTGCCTTCTCCATAGCTGAAAGTGAAGTGGAACTAAAAAGCCTCTTGATGAAAGTGAAAGAGGAGAGTGAAAAGTTGGCTTAAAGCTCAACATTCAGAAAATGAAGATCATGGCATATGGTCCCATCACTTCATGGGAAATAGATGGGGAAACAGTAGAAACAGTGTCAGACTTCATTTTTGTGGGCTCCAAAATCACTGCAGATGGTGACTGCAGCCATGAAATTAAAAGACGCTTACCCCTTGGAAGAAAAGTTATGAGCAACCTAGATAGCATATTCAAAAGCAGAGACATTACTTTGCCAACAAAGGTCCGTCTAGTCAAGGCTATGGTTTTTCCTGTGGTCATGTATGGATGTGGAGTTGGACTGTGAAGAAAGCTGAGCACCAAAGAATTGATGCTTTTGGACTGTGGTGTTGGAGAAGACTCCTGAGAGTCCCTTGGACTGCAAGGAGATCCAACCAGTCCATTCTAAACGAGATCAGTCCTGGGTGTTCTTAGGAAGGAATGATGCTAAAGCTGAAACTCCAATACTTTGGCCACCTCATGCGAAGAGTTGACTCATTGGAAAAGACTCTGATGCTGGGAGGGATTGGGGGCAAGAGGAAAAGGGGACGACAGAGGATGATACGGCTGGATGGTATCACCGACTCGATGGATGTGAGTTTGAGTGAATTCCAGGAGTTGGTGATGGACAGGAGGGCTGGCGTGCTGCGATTCATGGGGTTGCAAAGAGTTGGACACGACTGAGCGACTGAACTGAACTGAAATAATGTGATTTTTAAAATCCCATGCCTTGATGAAATCATCTAGTGAATGATATAGATAGAGAGAAAGAGGGCAGAGGGATGTTCCTAAGAATATCCCAAAGGTTTTGAAAAAGAAAGTCCAGAAAAAGAGATTAAGAAAGAGTAGCCATGAAATAAGATGAAACTATGAAGCTCTATGGGAATCCAAAACCAAAAGAGAAGAGTTAAGAGGCACATAATGCTAAAAAGGGAAAGAAAGAAAAAAAGAGAGAGATTGACTTTTGTAGGTGTCAAGAGGGAGGTTTTTCATGAGATTGGTCAAAATAGTTTCAGTGGTCATAATTATAGCCTATTAGGTTAAGTTAGAGAAAAACTGTGAAATCATGGAAGTAGATACATTTAGCATAGACATTACTGTTTTTTTCATTGGAATATAATTGCTTTGGGGCTTCCCAGGTGGCACAGTGGTAAAAAAAATCCGCCTGCCAATTCAAGGGATGCAAAAGACACAGGTTCAGTCGCTGGCAGGAAGATACCAGGAGGAGGAAATGGCAACCCACTCCAGTATTCTTGCCTGGAAAATTCCATGGATGGAGGAGCCTGGTGAGTTTCAGTGCTGGCGGTTGCAAAGAGTCGGACATGACTGAGCGACTGAACTGAACTGATTATATATATATATATATATATATATATACACACCCCCCCTCCCTGTTGGAGCCCCCCTCCATCCCACTCCTTTAGGTCCTCACAGAGCACCAGCTGAGATCCCTGTGCTATTACAGCATGTTGCCACTAGTTATCTTTTTGGGGTCGCGAAGAGTTGGAAACGACTGAGCGACTTCCTTTTCACTTTTCATTTTCATGCATTGGAGAAGGAAATGGCAACCCACTCCAGTGTTCTTGCCTGGAGAGTCCCAGGGATGGGGGAGCCTGGTGGGCTGCTGTCTATGGGGTCACACAGAGTCGGACACGACTGAAGTGACTTAGCAGTAGCAGCAGTAGCAGTGTATATGTGTCAATGTTAATTCTCCCAATTCATGGTACCCTCTCCTTCCCCAAGTTTGTTCTCTACATGTGTGTCTCTAATCTTGCCCTTCAAATAGGTTCATCTGTGCCATTTTTCCAGAGAAGGCAATGGCACCCCACTCCAGTACTCTTGCCTGGAAAATCCCATGGGACGAGGAAGCCTGGTGGGCTGCCGTCTATGGGGTCACACAGAGTCGGACACGACTGAAGTCACTTAGCAGCAGTAGCAGCAGTGCCATTTTTCTAGATTTCATGTATATGTGTTAATATATGATATTTGTTTTTCTCTTTCTGACTTACTTTACTCTGTATGATAGACTCTAAGTCCAAACTATCTTTTAAAAATTTATCAGAGAATTGAATAGTAGTGAGAGGAGAACTTGATGGCCAAATAATTTTTAGCTTTATTGTGGGAGATGTCATACATTTTTATCATGATGGTAATTAACCAAAAGAGAGAAAATACTTGCTATATACACCAAAAAGAAGAGAACTACAGAAGCAAAATCCCAAGATAAAGAAGAGAGCCTGGAATCTAGTGCACAGATAAGGAGGTCAGGCTGCAACAGGAATAGGAATTGATACTTCACTGTAGAAAGGTTTTCAAAATTCATTTACAAAACCCCAAAGGAGGAGATAATGGTAAGGAAGTGAGATGTTTCAAAATCAAGGTTTCCGACGCCATTATTTGTGAGAAGTGAATTAAAGCCATAAAAGCAAGCAATTAAATGGAAGGGAGAGTTTTTGAATAGGAAGTGGTGAAGGTCAATGGCCAAAGATATGGAAAATCTTTGTTGTTATCAGAGCTACCACAGTACCAGGAAGACGAAGACAAGACAGGTTATTAAGGGTTAAAATGTTCAAAAAAGTAGCCATGTAACTGTGAGGTCAGTAAATTCTGCAACAAAGACGGGCAGTGAATTTAGAAACATAATGCATACATTTCAGATAGGGTATTTGAGAGAGAAACTATGATGTATGGCTTAGAAACCACCGTGAGGAGCAAAGCAGAAGACTCTGAACACTGAATGAAAGCCACGGGGGCAAAAACTCACACACTTTGAGAAGACTGCAAGAAGTCAAATCCCATAAGGAAAACACATGTATAACCCTTTTTTATTTTTTATTTTTATTTTATTTATTTATTTTTAATACATCAGTGTCTCTTTTGCTGTCTCGTACACTGGGTTATTGTTACCATCTTTCTAAATTCCATATATATGTGTTAGTATACTGTATTTATGTTTTTCCTTCTGGCTTACTTCACTCTGTATAATAGGCTCCAGTTTCATCCACCTCATTAGAACTGATTCAAATATATTCTTTTTAATGGCTGAGTAATACTCCATTGTGTATATGTACCACTGCTTTCTTATCCATTCATCTGCTGATGGACATCTAGGTTGTTCCATGTCCTGGCTATTATAAACAGTGCTGCGATGAATATTGGGGTACACGTGTCTCTTTCCCTTCTGGTTTCCTCAGTGTGTATGCCCAGCAGTGGGATTGCTGGATCATAAGGCAGTTCTATTTCCAGTTTTTTAAGGAATCTCCACACTGTTCTCCATAGTGGCTGAACTAGTTTGCATTCCCACCAACAGTGTAAGAGGGTTCCCTTTTCTCCACACCCTCTCCAGCATTTATTATTGTAGACTTTTGGATCGCAGCCATTCTGACTGGTGTGAAATGGTACCTCATAGTGGTTTTGATTTGCATTTCTCTGATAATGAGTGATGTTGAGCATCTTTTCATGTGTTTGTTAGCCATCTGTATGTCTTCTTTGGAGAAATGTCTATTTAGTTCTTTGGCCCATTTTTTGATTGGGTCGTTTATTTTTCTGGAGTTGAGCTGTAGGAGTTGCTTGTATATGTTTGAGATTAGTTGTTTGTCAGTTGCTTCATTTGCTATTATTTTCTCCCATTCTGAAGGCTGTCTTTTCACCTTGCTTATAGTTTCCTTTGATGTGCAGAAGCTTTTAAGGTTAATTAGGTCCCATTTGTTTATTTTTGCTTTTATTTCCAATATTCTGGGAGGTGGGTCATAGAGGATCCTGCTGTGATGTATGTCAGAGAGTGTTTTGCCTATGTTCTCCTCTAGGAGTTTTATAGTTTCTGGTCTTATGTTTAGATCTTTAATCCAGAAAAAGTTAAATAAATTACAAATCAGAATGACTTCCTCTTGAACTCTTACATTTCGAAGTTGTATTACTGCTATGCATGTAAAAACCTTTGTTGGGAGTCAATTTCCTGACCCTCAGCCATGTAACAACTGCTGATCTGCTTTTTCTGAGCATCCTTGAAAGATGAATGGGTGACACCTATTCACAGGATGCTGCAAGCTTTATTTCTCAATTTCATAAGATTTTCTAAGAGTCATAAGATTTTCTGTTAACTCCTAATCTGTGGTATATGTGAGGAGACCTATCAGTTATGCTATTAATATTACATTGACTTATTGAAAGAATGAAAATGCATTCTAAATTTCTAAGCTGACATGAATGTTTAAATACAATTAATATGGATGTCAAAAAGATGATCTGCTCTCTGAAAAGGCAAAAGCTGATCAGAAAAAGAAAATCCATATAACTTAAAAAACAATCCAAACTCTGTGGGCTTTGAGATAACTATAAATGAAGTCCCCAAAAGCCCTGATATAACCATATATCAAAAACAAGATATAGAGAACAGTGAAATATCAAACACACACACACACACACACACACACACCTTCTAGTCTCCTCTATAATCTTTTGATTTTGGTCAAGCATCCTGATTGCCTTTCTTAGACCAGGAATAAGTTTGATCTTCTAAAGCATTAGATGTGTAGCTCAAGAAAAAGTATAAGTTACACCCTGGGGCTCAAAAATAAGCTTGTACAGCTAAGGAACTTAAAAGAATTCAATATCAGTTCTAATTAGGCCCCTGCAGGCTGTTGAATTCTGACTTCTGAACAATATCCCCAAAGTACTGAAATGTTCTAGTTCCTAGAATTAAGAGAAAATAAAAAATGGCAATAGGACACTTATTTTACTCAAAATTCTCTCTGCTGAGTAAGGAAAATAATATACAGATAAATAAAAATAGGCTTCACTGAGTGAATTTTGCTTAAATCACTATTTCATTTTCCATTTTCTATACAAAGTATTGATAGAAAGAACTATTGAATGGTTTCATGATGACTTTATTTTTCTTACATTAAAATTTTTCAATTAGATTGCAAATAAAGCAAGGGGAAAGCAGAGATACAAGTACAAGGTGTCAATCTGGTCCCTACGGTGTTTAATTTCATTTGAGGATGTACATGATTTTGCAAGTGGGTTTCCTAGTAAATATTTGATTTTACTCAAAGTAATACACTGGAAGTAGGTTTCTGCCATGCATTTCAAAGTACAACTAGAATCTTTGGAAATTTACAAACTTACTTAAAAAAAAAAACCTGAAGTAATATGAATTGAAGTCAAAGAACATGTGATTCAAAACATGAGAGGTATGCTACATCGGCCCACTACTGGAATTCAGATTTGGCATGACTCGTCACAGAAAAGTTCAGTACTTTATCAGTGTAAAATATATCAAAGAAACCACTACAGCAGGCAACACTTGCAACAACATGATTACCTTACCCTTGATTACCATAATTTTCACACGTGATATTAGAAGAACTTATGAAATGCTTCTCCCTTTCTAACCTAAAATAATTATTCTGCTTAGACAAACTACTTAGAATTTTGCAGGTCTTATCTAATCAACATATTCATGCTTCTCATGGGAATTTTTATCTGTTTGCTTCGAAAGTCTTGGTTTCTAGCAGTTTTCAATGTTATAGATGGTGTATTTACTTTCTTTTTTAATTTTAGTTTTAAATTTTAATTTTTAAAATTTTATTTACTTGATTAACAAAATTTTAAAGGAAAAAAAAAAAGCACAGGCCATGCTGTAGAGTGAAATCATTCATTCCCACCTATTCCTATCCCCTGTCCATTGGCAACTATTTCATTAATTTTTAAATATTTCACAATTTACATATGCAAACATATATAGTATATTTATAATTTATATATAAAAACAAACCTAATTGCTATGATATGAACACTTCCACCAACATCACAGCTCAGAAGAAGCTACCAGCATAACATCGTAAATGGAATTAAGATGAGTTAAGCAGTTGTACACCATGCACCATACTATAGAATATTTTCATTATAAAAAACTAGGGGAAAAAACATAAACAACTTTAAAAGCATAGATTACAGGAAATGGTAGAGTAATAATTAGGTATTCATGAATTGAATAATTACTTTTGCTTAAAACATGATTTAAATCTAAGTTCACGTAATTTAATTATTAAAAATGAACTGGCCAGGGAGGAGGGGGAAACTAAAAGTAAAAATGACTTGGTTTATGAACTACCTCACAAAATTCCTGAAAATGTAAGACTGACTTTCGTGAGCTGGTATAATGGCCGTAGCCTTACTCTTTAGGTTGGGGTAATGACACTGTTGTCAGAATATTCATATATTTGATCATTTCAAATTCCGATAGATATTGTAGACAAAGAATATCACATGCCATATCATGGCCATATGTTTCAGCCATCAAGCCATGAGCCACTGCAGCTGCCCACTGTGCACCCTGAGGGGATTCAGGATGCTAAAAAAACAGATATTGGCTCTAGATAGCTAAAGTGCATATTGAAGGAAGGATTTCAATGAGCCCAGACTCTTGCATCTTCCCATAACAACAACAAAGAGCTAAATTCATTAATATGAGATATTTAGCCACCTGTTTTTTGTTAGCTTGTTTCTTTGGGGTTTTATTTTGCCTGTTGTTGTTGCCGTTTTTGACAAAAATTCCTATATGTCCTTGCTCCTCGCTTACTTTTTGAACTAACTCCTAAGAACATCCACCCAAAAAACATAATTCTCAACTTTTAAATTGTGCACTTTTTTCAGTAAACACTACAGACAAACTGTCTCAAAAAGTTTATTGGTACTTTAAGAATCCATAGACTTTGAATATTTATTAGTCATTTATGTTTCTACTTCTGAAATATCAGATGATACCCTTTAATTTGTTTCTTAGGAACTGCTTTATTTTCATATGAAATATGTGTCATATAAATGCTCTATCTTTTAAATTAATGTGTGAAGAATTATTTGGTAATAAGATACAATCTGTCAACATTCACCTTTAAGGCTTCTTGGTTTCATGCCAGGTGTGAAACCCATCTATTAGATTCCACAATCATTCTCTGCTATATAATTTTATATTTACTAATCTATTGTATTGACATTGATATGTTTGTACTATGAAAATGGATATAATTTTACTTACGTGATCGTTTTTGTATTTTTTCTTATTTTCTATATCTAGGCTGTGACCAGATACTACCTTCTGATAAGAAAGATAGTCTCTGTCTCCATGTAGGGTCTTCGACCCACGGTTGGAGTCAAACCATGGGTTTCTTACATGATTCAGTTCAGTTCAGTTGCTCAGTTGTGTCCAACTCCTTGCGACCCCATGAATCGCAGCAGGCCTGGCCTCCCTGTCCATCACCAACACCTGGAGTTCACCCATATTCACGTGCATCAAGTTGGTGATGCCATCCAGCCATCTCATCCTTGGTCGTCCCCTTCTCCTCCTGTCCCCAATACCTACCAGCATCAGGGTCTTTTCCAATGAGTCAACTCTTTGCATGAGGCAGCCAAAGTATTGGAGTTTCAGCTTTAGCATCAATCCTTCCAATTAACACCCAGGACTGGTCTCCTTTAGGATGGACTGGTTGGATCTCCTTGCAGTCCAAGGGACTCTCAACAGTCTTCTCCAACACCACACTTCAAAAGCATCAATTCTTTGGTGCTCAGCTTTCTTCACAGTCCAACTCTTATATCCATACATGACCACTGAAAAAACCATAGCCTTGACTAGACGGACCTTTGTTGGCAAAGTAATGTCTCTGCTTTTGAATATGCTATCTAGGTTGGTCCTAACTTTCCTTCAAGGAGTAAGCGTCTTTTAATATCATGGCTGCAATCACCATCTGCAGTGATTTTGGAGCCCCAGAAAAAAAAGTCTGACACTGTTTTCACTGTTTCCACATCTATTTCTCATGAAGTGATGGGACCGGATGCCATGATCTTTGTTTTCTGAATGTTGAGCTTTAAGCCAACCTTTCACTCTCCTCTTTCACTTTCATCAAGAGGCTTTTTAGTTCCTCTTCACTTTCTGCGACAAGGGTGGTGTCATCTGCATATCTGAGGTTATTGATATTTCTCCTGGCAATCTTGATTCCAGCTTGTGCTTCTTCCAGCCCAGCGTTTCTCAAGATGTACTCTGCATATAAGTTAAATAAGCAGGGTGACAATATACAGCCTTGACGTACTCCTTTTCTTATTTGGAACCAGTCTGTTGTTCCATGTCCAGTTCTAACTGTTGCTTCCTGACCTAAATATAGGTTTCTGAAAAGGCAGGTCAAGTGGTCTGGTATTCCCATCTCTTTCAGAATTTTCCACAGTTTTTTGTGATCCACACAGTCAAAGGCTTTGGCATAGTCAATAAAGCAGAAATAGATGTTTTTCTGGAACTCTCTTGCTTTTTCGATGATCCGGTGGATGTTGGCAATTTGATCTCTGGTTCTTCTGCCTTTTCTAAAACCAGCTTGAACATCTGGAAGTTGACGGTTCACATATTGCTGAAGCCTGGCTTGGAGAATTTTGAGCATTACTTTACTAGCTTTGAGACGAGTGCAATTGTGCGGTAGTTTGAGCGTTCTTTGGCATTGCCTTTCTTTGGGATTGGAATGAAAACTGACCTTTTCCAGTCCGGTGGCCACTGCTGAGTTTTCCAAATTTGCTGGCATATTGAGTGCAGCACTTTCACAGCATCATCTTTCAGGATTTGAAATAGCTCCACTGGAATTCTATCACCTCCACTAGCTTTGTTCGTAGTGATGCTTGCTAAGGCCCACTTGACTTCCCATTCCAGGATGTCTGGCTCTAGGTGAGTGATCACACCATCGTAATTATCTGGGTCATGAACATCTTTTTTATACAGTTCTTCTACAGTTCAGATTGATTATATTCTTTGCAGCCAAAGATGGAGAAGCTCTATACAGTCAGCAAAAACAAGACCAGGAGCTAACTGTGGCTCAGATCATGAACTCCTTATTGCCAAATTCAGACTTAAATTGAAGAAACTAGGGAAAACCACTAGATCATTCAGGTATGTCCTAAATCAAATCCCTTATAATTATACACTGGAAGTGAGAAGTAGTTTTAAGGGACTAGATCTGATAGACAGAGTACCTGATGAACTATGGATGGAGGTTCATGACATTGTACAGGAGACAGGGATCAAGACCATCCCCATGGAAAAGAAATGCAAAAAAGCAAAATGGCTGTCTGAGGAGGCCTTACAAATAGCTGTGAAAAAAGAGAAGTGAAAAGCAAAGGAGAAAAGGAAAGATATTCCCATTTAAATGCAAAGTTCCAAAGAACAGCAAAGAGAGATAAGAAAGCCTTCCTCGGTGATCAGTACAAAGAAATAGAGGAAAACAACAGAATGGGAAAGACTAGAGATCTCTTCAAGAAAATTAGAGATACCAAGGGAACATTTCATGCAAAGATGGGCTCGATAAAGGACAGAAATGGTAGGGACCTAAGAGAAGCAGAAGATATTAAGAGGAGGTGGCAAGAATACACAGAAGGACTGTACATGATTACAGGAATGTTTCAAATGAAAAATCCCCAGTGCTCAGGTGCTATTAAACTTCTGCTTGTGTCATCTTCTCTGATGGTCCATTGGCCAGAACCAAGATGCATAACAAAGACTAGAATCATGTAAAAGAAACCTCCAAAGAGCTTGGCTATTGGAAGCTATGATTCATTTGAGACCATTAAAGCAACATTCTAGTCTACTGTTCTTCACAGTTCATATTATAACAACAAAGAATACAGAAGAAGTAAAAACTACTTAGCTATCCTTCTGAGTGTTTCTTTCCATATGTGAAACTAATTTCATTACTAGTTATTAGTCAGTGTCAATTCATTGTATAAATACTATCTTTCATATAAAATACAATTTAACGTTTGCCTGATTTGAGGAAAATTCTGTTATCTGTAATTGTAGTGAAGGCTGGAGCTATGCTCAAATATTTTATACCAAGTAAGTTTCCATAGTTATTCACTACATCACCCGTTTGAAGATCTCAATGAACATTAAGATTCAAACCGTAATAGTATATAGGTCAAAATATCATTATCTATTAAAATTAGTCCAAGTCTTTAGATATAAAAGTGAATAGCTAACACATTTCACAGATTTTGTCATGTATAAAAATAATTAAAATGCTTCTATAGTGTTTACAGAGACATTGCAAGGAACAATTGATAAAGACAAGAAGAACAAAAATAGTCATGTGATTTTTCATACATTCAACAGCATTTGAAATCTTGAGACTGAACTTAGCCCCTACTGACTATGTGTGTTAAGACATCTGTTCTACGACTAAACAGAAGTTAATGATTTGTGATGTTTAATGGTCCAAAGTGAATCATAGAGCTAAATCAAAATGTGGCAAGAATTGCTGCATTCTCCAGGCTCCAGGGAAAAACGCTTTCTTCTTCCAGACTCTAGCAGCTGCCAACTTTCTTTGGCTTATACCCACATCACTACAATATATGGTTCATATTTCCTTCTCTTCTATAGTCAAATCTTCCACCACCTCCCTCTTATAAAAACTTGTGACTACATTTAGGACCCATTCAGATAGTCAGTATAATCTCTCATTTCAAAATCTTTAAATTAATTACATTTGAAAAGTTTCTATTGTCACATCAAGTAATATGTACAGGGTTTGGGCATTAGAACATGCAATGATTTGGGAACCTTACTTAGCTTACTCTATAATCATGTCAAAATGCAAATGTTGCACAGACATGCCCAAACAGCCCCCTACATTGGATAATACAAATGACTGCTGCCTCTTACCCGTTAGAGCTTCACCATCACATTTATCTTCCCTCCTTCTAGATAAGATTTATCAAGTTACCTAAGCATAAAATAAATGAAACTTTCCAATAGAATTCATTCCAGCACAACATTCACTTCTTTAAACTCTCTCCAAAATTAACAAACAAAAGCCGAAATCCTGTAATAAGACTTTTATATCACTCTCTTTCTGGTATATCCATGGATCCCATGCTGTGGATTCTCCTTCACAGAAGTAAGCAACAAATAGAAACATATTTAACTACTATTGAGTTCCTGGTGGTCTCTGGCTGGTGGGTTTTGACATGTAAAAAGTCACAAGGTATCAGAACATATCTGAAATCCATATAATTAAAAATATTAGCATTAGAATAGTCCACATATTTTAAAATGCTACAACACCGCAAGAAAATGGGAAACAACCTAATGTAAATATTAAGAAAGAACCTACACTTACCAAGTGAAAAAAAAAAAAAAAACTGTAATGATGAAAATAATATGAAGAGAGACTTGACTTCATTAGCAAGTAAGGAAATATATTAATAAATTAAGACCATAAAACAAGTTTCAAATTGCCTAGCACTTGACTCAAGGAATTAATGAAGTATGACCTAATCAGATTTTTAAATTTATATAAATTAAAAGGAAAACTCACATTGCTAGTGTGAACATAAATTGGTCAATCACATCACATTAAAAATTACCTTGTAAAGCTGACTAGCAATGTTCCTGATAAAAATTTTAAAATGAAAAAATAAAATCTCAAAAGTCCACTGGGATAGAAACTTTTTTTTTAATTTCAGTCTTTCCATTCCACAGGATAATACTGTAGTGAAAATGAATGAACAATAGCTACAATATGGATGGATATGAGTGAAGAAAAAACACGATCGGAAAACTAGGTATATGTATAAAGCTCAAAACAGAAAAATTAACAACACAGTATTTTTAAGGCCTTATTTGCATGGTAACTATAGATAAAATTTCAGACAACAGCAGAGCATATGTTTACATTTTTATAAACTCCAAATAGCAAAATAAGCATATGCTATTTTTAATGACTCTTGTTTGTGATAAAAGTACATCTACAGAAAAGAAGGAAGGGAATTATTAACACAACTTGTAGTAAGGAGGTACACACGGATCTTTGTAATGGACATGGGGAGGGGGGAGGAGAGGGTGAGAGGTATAGAAAGAGTAACATGAAAACTTACACAAACATATGTAAAATAGATAGCCAATGGGAATTTGCTGAATGGCTCAGGAAACTCAAACAGGGGCTCTATATCAACCTCTAGGGGAGGGCTGGGGCGGGAGATGGGGGGGAGTTTCAAATGAGAGGGGGACATATGTATACCTATGGCTGATTCATGTTGAGGTTTGACAGAAAACAACAAAATTCTGTAAAGCAATTCTCCTTCAATAAAAATAAATAAATTAAAATACTAATTTGGAGCTAGACTTCTCCTTGGCCAATATTCTAAGTAATAGCAGTAGTGAGAAGCCATTCTGTAACTAATTCTTTCCTCTTCAAAATTTAAAGCCACTGACATTAATTCAGTAATGCTTTTTCCTGATCTTGGTGTTTCTACTTGCAGAGGTCTCTCTGAATTTTCCCTGTAGGCAGCTTCACTTGCAAAAGTGCCACGTCATTTGGCCAGCTGCTCTTAAATTTGCTTCAGCCTGCCTAGTCTCCTTGACCTATTTGATTGAGGAATTGTGTCCTTGCACATAAGGAATGTGACTAAGATAATTTGCCAGATATTCTAACCCTCAGGCCTGTGAATTATTTTACTCTTATGGAAACTGTTTTATCTCCTGGCTCACAACATTTACCTTTAGATATTTTATTTTATTTTTTTCCTATATTGCCAAGGGTCCCTGTGTTTCAGCATGGGTATTTTTTAAATGGAGAAAGACACTATGGCCCTTGCCCCTCTCCCTATGTCCTCTGCCTGCCTTTGGCCTGTGCGAAAAGTTTAGCCAAAGTTTAATTGAAGAAGTGAGAACATGCAGAAACAAAGAAAAACAGCCAAAGGAGACCAAATAATTATAGTGTAGTCATTGGCAGAATCAAGGACGTTTAGTTCCTTCTCAAAGGCTATAGATAATATCCTGAGCCACATTTTGTGAGCTGTCTTGCAGATACTGAGATCCCTACCAGATGAAAGATGTTAACTACATGACCTTTGTTTAGTCACTAAGGCACGTCCAACTCTTTTGTGACCCCATGGACTGTAGCCCTCCAGGCTTCTCTTCATCCATAGGACTTTTCAGGCAAGAATACTGGAGTGGGTTGCCATTTCCTTCTCCAAGGAATCTTCCTGACCCAGGGATCAAACCCAAGTCCCCCTGCATTGGCAGACAGATGACATAAGCTGCCATAATTCCAAGAACTGACTGCAAAGAAATGGAAACGAACCAGACACAGAACTGAAGATTAACTGTACTTGAAACAATCAAAACGATGCTGGTCAGACCAGTGATGACCAATGTTAAAAGGACTGTCAGAGCAGACTATACTGTGTCTGCCTATAGCCCCCTGCCTCAATCTATAAAAGTCCTAGCTCACTGACTGTCAGTGGAGGGAGTCAGTCTTTGGACAGGAGTACCCACCCAACCTCCCTGGATGCCAGCATCCCAAATAAAGCAAACTCTCCTTTCCACCAACCTGGTCTCTTTACTGGCTTTTGAGTGGCGAGCATATCCCGCTTTTTGGTGACATTTGATCCTTAAAAAAACAAGGCTCCTGAGTTTACAGTATAATTTATTTTGCTTCCATTCTAAATTATAGACTTCTGTTCTGATGGGTATCTTCTACTTAAGTATTCTCTCTCTGATAACACATGACCCCTTATGATGTGACTTCAGGTTATTAAAAAACAATTAAAATTGATGCATGTTATCAGCATGTAATGACACTCTGCTTAATTCAGACAAAAATCATTTTCGTTTCAATGTGAACATCTCCCTAAATGAAGAATATTACTGACCTTATTTTTAAAGTTACTAAGACTTAAATGAAATTTGTACTGGATCAATAAAACTGACCATGAGTGTACATATTACTTTTTCAATATATTAAGAGGTTTCCACAGAAATTACATCTTTCAAATATGAAACATACATTGCCAGAGGATAAGAGTAAATTAGAAAAAATCAAAATAGTGGCCTTTATTTAAATTATCCTTCTGGCCCATAACAGCTGATTTATGTCTACTAAAATCATGATTTTCCAACTTTCATATTAAAAAGACCTCTTAACCTTATCATTATTTGTTTGACAATCGAATCATTTTAGTGAGAAGAAAATGAACAGCCTTAATAAGCTTAATGGGATGCTGTATTAATCAGAAGTAATTATAACACCCAATTCAGAATCTTCCATTTCAAAAGGTCTGTGGAGACATATAAAGAGAAAAACAAGCACAGAATAATATAAAAGCAAAGAAATTGAAGAGGAAATGGCAAAAAAGTAATATTTTTGCAGTTTTACCTTTCCCCAAACTTTAGACTTTAGAGATTTGTTGTATTTTGTTCTGACACAGTGCTATTTCAAATTAAAGAGATAAACAAAAAAAAAAAAAAAATAGGAAATGAAATGGACCAAGTATTTAGAAAAAATTAAAACAGAAAAGTTACCCATGATTCTGAGAATTTTCAGGTAATCAACAGAAATCAAGACCCAGGATATAGGAGTACAGCATGAAGGGAAATCATATACTATAATGTTCCTCCAGTAAAAAAGAAAAAATCTACCTTACAAGATCAGTCTCACAATGCTCTCTCTTCCAGACTACTTCAGCTGTTTCATGGTTCTGTTTTGTATTTTCATTTATCAATTATCTATTCTTTTGTAGAGAATTAAATGATATCTTTAGGAAATGGTATT
Organism: Bos javanicus; assembly: GCF_032452875.1. Classification (NCBI taxonomy): domain Eukaryota; kingdom Metazoa; phylum Chordata; class Mammalia; order Artiodactyla; family Bovidae; genus Bos; species Bos javanicus. Next base: position 13,479,121 of record NC_083875.1, on the reverse strand, counting down.
CCCTTCTGTCCCATAATTGACTATGAAGAAAACACGTGAGTAAAATAAAAAATAATTTACATATCTCTGCAATTTAAAGGTAAGTAACACCAAATGAAGTTGTGCTAGGTTGTCATTTTGGGGCACTCTTTTCTCCCTCTAAACATTCTCCCAGGGTAATTTTATTCATTCTACATGGGCAATTATATCTGCATATTGATGAAACTCAAATCTTTTTTTTTACTTCTCTCTTATCATACCTCTCAGACCCCTGTATCAGAATACCTATTATAATTTTTCACAAGGACATTTAACGGGCATCTTGATTTCAAATCTGTCCAAAATTAAACTAGTCAGTTTTCTCCACATACCTGATTATTCCTAATGATGAAACTAGCGTTTGGAAAGGCCAGTCAGGATACTGCTGACTCCATTAACCAGGGTCATCTGCTAGCCACGCTGTTCAGGGACTGCTCCTAGCCGAAGAGATCTTCCAAGTTCACCCCCTTCCTGGACTCAGCCTGCAGACATACAAAGGCCAGACTCTCTCACTCCAGCCCACGACAACTCTAAATGCCCAACTCTGTTATTCTAACTCATTTTTTGATGTTGCACCGCAGCCTAATTTTGTGCTGTGCTCCATTGCCTTCTTTCTCTTACCCCACAGGTGTTGTTTAATCTCCAGAGCATTCCCTAATTATGTTCCTGAATATTCCTTGCTATCGCAGAGCCAGCTTCCTGAGAAAGCCAGTCTACAACCCAACTACAATTCAGGTGTAGACAATTTTAACTCCAAATTCAGTCTCATTACCTTTCTTCTCTCACCTGGATCTCTACCTTGCCTTGCTTCCCCACCCCTCTGCAATCAATGCTCCTTTCATCAGACAAAAAGGACCTCGTGTACACCTGAAAATAATGCAACATTATAAATCAGCTATACGTCTATAAACTTGTTTAAAAAGGACCTTCAAAAATGGTAATCTAATGACGTTAGCTCCCTTAAATCTCATTTACAGCTTCCCCCTGCATGTAAGACAGTATCCATTCTCCCCTGTGGCTTTTCAAAATCTAGTCCTTGATTAAAATTTAAGGCTATTCTGAATCTTCTCCTTACACTACAGACCCTCATCCCCTCCTTTCAATTCACTGCCATGTTATAGATATTATACATTTATTTAGCTCTTTTATAAAGTGATATAGAAGCATAAATAATATAGGATAACTTATAAGGACTTTGACTCATGAGGCTGTCAGATATGGGATTCACATCTAACTGAACAATTGAATGCACATCTTATTTACCTCTATACCAGGCTATGTTTCCAAAATGTCAATAGTAAAAGCTACTTCAAAGAGTCATCAATAGTTAGACCTAGTTAGAAAGTACAGTGACTTCCCTGGAGGTCAAGTGGTTAAGACTTTACTTTCCAATGCAGGGAGTATGGGTTTGAGATGCATAGATGACTCGAACTAAATGCCTCGCAGTTAAAAAACCAAAATATAAAACAGAAGCAATATTGTAACAAACTGAATAAAGGCTTAAAAATGGTCTATGTAAAAAAAAAAATTTTTTTTAAGTGCAAAGATTAGATCTAAGGCCAGTTCAGTTCTCAGCAAACTGCCCAGCATAAATTCAATAATAGAAGTATGTTGAATTCATCATCATCTCCCAGCACTGACATCCCCAACTCAGAAAGGCTCCCACCTTTTGATTACTAGATTGTCATGATCTGTTTAATCTCAACTCAGGTTATATGGCACTTCTCTGGGAACACTTTCTTGGCACACTTAGGTTAGTTATACGTAGTATGTGGTCGCATTTTTTACATTATAGTTTCCTTATATCAATATTTACATTTTCTCATTAATCTTAATTAGATAATAAACCACATTTTCTTTGTTTTGTATATAAAGGCCTAGCGTGGTACCTGCTATGAAGATGACACTGGATACATATGTCAGTGACTCCCTAAGACAATACATTATTTTATTCCTTGTACATTTTCGTTTCAAATGTCTTTCTGAATTAGAATCCAATAACATTTTGAATGTTTTGATATGAACATCAGTTAATGATATAATTTCTTAGCAGGAAATGATACAAAAATAACATTCACAATATGTAACAAATGCTATTCATTATAAAATAGCAATGCTAGTTTTTAAACTGAAAATAAAATGCAAATTGAAAAATCATAGGTACAAAGAACACATATCAGTTGAGTTAGATAAGTAGACAAGTCCTTTCTAATCTAGATGACTACAGTGACCATGGTTCTCTGCTGGGGGTGGTGGAGGCTGCTCAGCCAGGGGACACTTTACAATGTCTGGAGCTATTTTTGATTCTCATAACTTTAGGGGAAGCAGGTGCTATTGGCATTTAGAGGGAGAGGCCAGGGATACTGCTTAAGGAACAGTCTATAATGTGTAGGACAGCTCCTTACCTGGCCCGAAATACCAATAGTATTAAACTGAGTAACTGCACAATTGTAAAGAAGAGAGCATTTTAAGAAAGACCAGATACACATTTAAAATGTCCAGAGTATGTTTCAAAGTGGCAGACTTTAGAATGAGATATTTTTAGAAACAAAGATGATGACCCTTTTTCAAAGTGGTTGGAATAAAGAACGTGTACCTTGATTAAGGACATTGCTTATGGATTTTGGAAAAGGTCTCCTGACAGCTAATTTTAAAATTAAATGTAAAAGTTAACGTGTATGCATGTATTTCAAAGAAAAAAAGAAAGGAAAGAGATCAGATAAAATTATTAAATTATAATAGTTGACAAGGCAAGTGAGTAAATGTGGTCATATTACATATTGCACATTACTATCCTCACAAGATGCACTCCCGTGAACCATGTCTTTTCCAGCCTTAGACTCGAAGATTAAGTCAAAGTGTTGCCACTACATCATCTCAGAGAAAGTCCTCCAAAGTAATACAACTATGTGACACTTCTCCCAATTATAAAAGAAATTTTAAAATGTACAGAGGTGGGCTAATCTTAGTTTTTAGAAAACTCTAATAAAAATGGCTATCACCAAATTGAACCAGTGCCTGTGTAGGTGGACAGCTGACATCAAATCCTGTACTAGGTACCAGAAGCACTGATTCAGGAGTGGAATGCTATCCCCACTCATCCTAATGAATAATTCACATAAAGCTCTTCTCTAATTCTTGACAGTTAACATGGTTTAGCCAGGTCTGAATGAAATGGAGACTTAATGAAAGGGTAGAGCTATGTAATAACTGAGCTAAACAAGAATTTAACTATCAAAGCTAAGCTGAAATTTGAAGAAATCAGGAGAAATAAACACACACACACACACACACACATATATAAAACCATGAACTTTCAGATTTTCAAGCTGGATTTAGAAAAGGCAGAGGAACCAGAGATTAAATTGCTAACATCTGTTAGATCATTGAAAAAGCAAGAGAGTTCCAGAAAAATATCTGCTTCTGCTTTATTGACTAAGCCAAAGCCTTTGACTGTGTGGATAACAACAAACTGTGGAAAATTCTTAAAGAGATGGGAATACCAGATCACATTACCTGCCTTCTGAAAAATCTATATGCAGGTCAAGAAGCAACAGTTAGAACTGGATATAGAACAACAGACTGGTTCCAAATTGGGAAAGGAGTATGTCAAAGCTGTATATTGTCACCCTGCTTATTTAACTTACATGCAGAGTACATCAAGTGAAATGCCGGGCTGGATGAAGCACAAGCTGGAATCAAGATTGGCAGGAGAAATATCAATAATCACAGATATTCAGATGACACCATCCTTACGGCAGAAATTGAAAAACTAAAGAGCCTCTGGATGAAAGTGAAAGAAGAGAGTGAAAAAGTTGGCTTAAATCTCAACATTCAGAAAACTAAGATCATGTCATCCAGTCCCATCACTTCATGGAAAATAGATGAGGAAACAGTGGAAACAGTGACAGAATTTAGTTTTCTGGGCTCCAAAATCACTGCAGATGGTAACTGCAGGCATGAAATTAAAAGATGCTTGCTCCTTGCAAGACAAGTTATGACCAACCTAGACAGCATATTAAAAAGCAGAGACATTACTTTGCCAACAAAGGTTCATCTAGTCAAACCTCTGGTTTTTCCAATAGTCATGTAGTTGGACTAAAAGGAAGGCTGAGCACTGAAGAAGTGATGCTTTTGAACTATGGTGTTGGAGAAAACTCTTGAGAGTCCCTTGGACTGCAAAGAGATCAAACTAGTCCATCCCAAAGGAAATCAGTCCTGAATATTCATTGGAAGGACTGATACTGAAGCTGAAGTTCCAATACTTTGGCCACCTGATGTGAAGTCTGACTCACTGGGAAAGACCCTGATGCTGGAAAAGATTTAAGGCGGGAGAAGAAGGGGACGACAGAGGATGAGATGGTTGGATGGCATCACCAACTCGATGGATATGAATTTGAGTAAGCTCCAGGAGTTGGTGATGGACAGGGAAGCCTGGTGTGCTGCAGTCCATGGGGTCGCAAAGAGTCGGACACGACTGAGCAACTGATCTGATATACATATCACACCTACTACTTATTTATTAGCAAATTATCATATATATATATATATGCATATTTCAGCATTCAGGTTACTTAAGGTCTTTGCATATTTGTTTCCTCAAGCATGAAATATGGAATGGATATAACTTTATCTCACAACTGTTGGTATTTTTCTTCAAAAATGTGCAAAAACTTAGTGTTCCTCATGATGTAGATATCCAATAAAAGTTAAAACTTAGTTACACCACCTAGTGGAATATTCTCACATGCTTAAAATGAAAGGCTGATTTGTTAGCTTATTGTATTTAACCATTATGCTTTCATGAATTATAAACAATGTCCCCTCATCAATCAGGAGAAAAATCTAAGTAAGGAAGTGGATGAAAGTGAATAGTTTTTAGTGAGATGCATGGAAGTTTGTTGTCACATCCTTCAGCAGAACTAATCCATCCAGTTCACTTTACTTTTTTTCTCACATGTCTGAATGTCTCAGGACTCTTATGCTGTCTTAGTCCATTTGGCATGCTATTACAAAATACCACAGATCAGCTGGTTAACAAACAGCAGACAGTTATTTCTCAAAGTTCTGAATTCTAGAAGTCTAAGATCAAGGCATCACAGATTCAGTATCTAACGAGGGCCCACTCTCTGGTTCATAGATAGTGCCATCTTGCTGTGGCCTTACACAAGGGAAGAGAGCTAGAGATCTCTCACAGTTCTATTCTGAAGGGTGCTAATCCCATTAATGGGCTTCCTGGGTGTCTCCAAGGCAAAGAATACTCCTCTCAATGCAGGTGACATGGGTTCTATCCCTGTTCAGAATGATCCCCTGGAAAAGAAAATGGCAGCCCACTCCAGGTTTCTTGCCTGTGAAATCCTATGGACAGAGGATTCTGGCAGGCTACAGTCCATGGGATATAGATTAATTTCAGATGACTTAGTGACTTAGTGACTAAGCAACAACAATCCCATTAATGACTCTACCCTCATGACTCCCAAAAGTTCCACCTCCTAATACTATCACCCATAAGAATAGGATTTCAACACACTATTTGAGAGGTGGGGACCAAAGCATCCACACCATAACATATGTATATAATCTAGGTAGAAGCTTTCTAATAAAATAATGACAATAAAGATCATTGCCTCCATGTTTCTTGTTCAGTGGCTCAGTCATATCCGACTCTTTGCAACCCCATGGACTGCAGCATGCCAGGCTTCCCTGTCCACTATCTCCTGGAGTTTGCTAAAATTCATGTCCATTGAATCAATGATGCCATTCAACCATCTCATTCTCTGAGGCCCCCTTCTTCTCCTGCCCTCAATCTTTCTCGGCATCAGCATCTTTTCCAATAGGTTGGCTGTTCGCATCAGGTGGCCAAAGTATTGGAGTTTCAGCTCCAATATTCCAATGAATATTTAGGACTGACTTCTTTTAGGATTGACTGGTTTGATCTCTTTGCAGTCCAAGGGACTCTCAAGAGTCTTTTCCAGCACCACAGTTCAAAAGCATCAATTCTTCAGCACTCAGCCATCTTTATGGTCCAACTCTCACACCTATACATGACTACTGGAAAAACCATAGCTTTGACTAGATGGACCTTTGTCAGCAAAGTGATGGCTCTGTTTTTTAAAATGCTGTCTAGGTTGGCCATAGCTTTTTCTCCAAAGAGCAAGCATTTTTTAATTTCATGGCTGCAGTCACAATCCACAGTGATTTTAGAGCCCAAGAAAATAAAGTCTGTCACTGTTTCCATTGTTTCCCCATCTATTTGCCATGAAGTGATGGGACCGCATGCCATGATCTTCGTTTTTTTGAATGTTGAATTTTAAGCCAGCTTTTTCACTCTCTTCTTTCACCTTCATTAAGAGGTTCTTTAGCTTCTCTTCACTTTCTGCCATTAGGGTGGTGTCTTCTGCATATGAGGTTATTGATATTTCTCCTGGCAATCGTGATTCCAGCTTGTGATTCATCCAGCCAGGCATTTCCCATGATGTATTCTGCATAGAATTTAATTAAACTGGGTGACAATGCACAGCTCTGACATACTACTTTCCCAATTTTGAACCAGCCCATTGTTCCATGTCTGGTTCTAACTGTTGCTTCTTGACCTGTATACAGATTTCTCAGGAGGCAGGTAGGGTGGTCTGGTATTCCCATCTCTTTAAGAATTTTCCATGGTTTGTTGTGATCCATATAGTCCAAGGCTTTAGTATAGTCCATAAGGCACAAGTAGATATTTTACTGAAATTCTTTTGCTTTTCCTAGGATCCTATGGATGTTGCCAACTTGATCTCTGGTTCCTTGTCTTTTCTAAATCCAGCTTGTCCTTTTTAAAATTCTCAGTTCATGTACTGATGAAGCCCAGCTTGAAGGATTTTTCCATTTTACTTCAGAAGGATTCAACTGAGAAAGCGACTGACTTTAAGGCAGCAATCAGAATCAAAATGTTGTGGCACCTCTGTCCCATGAACATTTTCAGAGTCTCCTGATCTAGTGTTGCTGTTGTATGTTCTTCCCACCATAATTTTATACCTCAGTTGACTGCCACTTTTCAGGCTGCACATACCACCAACTCCCTAGGTACCATCACCACTGCTGGAAAACTTTGTTACTTTTCACTAGATCCTATAGCTCTTGAAAGACACAAATATTTTTGCCAAGTACCATTACTGTCTCTCCCTCAATTCAGCTCATTCACTTTTCTTCTTGTTTATTCTTGGTAATGTTTCTTCCTTAAGCAACATCATCTTCCACAGTTCCCTCTGCCAAGTACTTTCCTGATATACACCTGCTTGTCCTTAAGCTTCCACCAATGACTCCTTGTAAATTTTGCAGTCCTGGGGCTCTGCTGTGTACTGTAGTGAAGTAGGTTTGTCTCAACCAACCACTGTTTTAATTTTGTTTTACTTCCCACTAGGGAGTAACAATGGAGAAGGCAATGGCACCCTACTCCAGTACTCTTGCCTGGAAAATCCCATGGATGGAGGAGCCTGGTGGGCTACAGTCCATGCGGTCGCGAAGAGTCAGACATGACTGAGCGACTTCACTTTCACTTTTCACTTTCATGCATTGGAGAAGAAATGGCAACCCACTCCAGTGTTCTTGCCTGGAGAATCCCAGGGACGGGGAGCCTGGTGGGCTGCCGCCTATGGGGTCGCACAGAGTTGAACACGACTGAAGCGACTTAGCAGCAGCAGCAGCAGGGAGTAATATAATAGAACTCTCTGGTATTCAAAATTAGTGAAACTACGTTTCCTCTATTTTCAAATAAGTCTTTCCAATCCTAGCTGCTTCTCACAACACAGACAAGGGTTCACTGGTAGTTAAACAAGAGGCAAATCACTGTTAGATGTTAAGAGGTGATGTAATTTACATAGTAATATAACATTTGCAAAGGCAAAGCGTACTTCTGTTGCCCTCCCATAAAGGACTATTTGCCATAAAGGCATAAAAGCATAACGGCAGGACCTTCCTACAGAATTTTTCTTTCCTGTGTCTTCAGAAATTAATCACGTGAGTCTTAGAGTTTTAGTAAAATATCATACTTTTTTTTTGAAAAACATTGCAGAAGCTGGTACAAAGAAAGAAAATAGGATATTACCTTGATTCTGAAATTTTCAATATTCAAATCCAGAAACTATGTTAAACTTGCCTTCTGGCTTCCATCAGGTGACAGAGTCCTGTTTTCTTACTGGTCCCGGGAAAGAAACAGAACTAGAAAAATCCTATCTAGCTTTAGTTATTTTGATATCTATCTTCTATTTCTGTGCTAATACATATTGTCAGTGGGATGAATCAAACAGACAACTAGGCTTTGGAGATTTTACACACCAGTTTGAGGGCTACCAGGATTTAGGCAGGATCTCATGGTAGTTGGTCTTTCATATATTCAACTGTCCTAGTATTAGCAAACATTCTTTTTTTTATTTTTTAATATAAATTTATTTAATTGAAGGCTAATTACTTTATAATATTGTATTGGTTTTGGCATATATTGACATGAATCCTTTATGTCTCCTTTAGAAGCAGAACTTGATCACTGGGTCAGGGTTATAGCTGGCCTCTTCCTTTAGGAAGCATTTTCTTCAGTTTTTTAAGGGCATTTTTTTTTTTCCAAGTTCAATGTCAATTTCTAAGATCTACTGAAGTTGGAATCTTTTTTGACATTACTAAGGAAATCAGTCCTGAACAATCATTGGAAGGACTGATACTGAAGCTGAAGTTCCAATACTTGGGCCACCTAATGAGAAGAACTGACTCATTAGAAAAGACCACAATGCTGGGAAAGTTTAAAGGCAGGAGGAAAAGGGGATGACAGAGGATGAGATGGTAGGAAGGCATCACCAGTTCGATGAACGTGAGTTTGAACAAGCTTCAGGAACTGGTGATGGACAGGGAGGCCTGGTGTGCTGTAGTCCGTGGGGTTGCAAAGAATTGGACATGACTGAGCGACTGAGCTGAATCGAACTGCCCACTAAACTAAAGATAACTGTTTTAGTGCTGTTTTTGTGCCTCTATTTATATAATAGAAAAAAAAAAAAAGCCTGAGAAAAATTCAATTCAGAACTTTCAAACTAAATTAGAAGATAGAATTCTTCAGAGTGTCTTATCTCTTTAGCAAGACAATTTGGAAAGATAATGGACTGTTAGCCACTCAGTTGTGTCCAGCTGTTTGTGACCCCATGGACTGTTACCCCACCAGGCTCCTCTGTTCATGTAATTCTCCAAGCAAGAGTACTAGCGTGGGTAGCCATTCCCTTCTCCAGGGGATCCTCCCAAAACAGGGATCAAACCCTGGGTCTCCTGCATTGCAGGCAGATTCTTTACCATCTGAACCACCTGGGAAGCTCCTAGAAAGATCATAGAAGGCCTGAAATGTCCATTCAATTGAGATATATAACAGAGAACTATAATTGGGGTGAGATTAACTATATATTCCAATAGAAAAACTAAGCTGCAGAATATCATATACTGTTTTTAGCAATCTAGAGAAACCTATACAACCTGAAGAAACATACATTTTTTTAAAAACGCTTAATTGGCTCATTTCACATCAGGAAGTCAGTATTTGTTGAATTATTAAGAGAAGATAACATATAATGATTCAGGCCAAGTTTCTGTATAACATGTCTTTACAATGCAAAGTTCACTGCAATGTGTACACTTTTTTAATATAAATTTATTTATTTTAATTGGAGGTTAATTACTTTGCAATATTGAATTGGTTTTGCCATACATCAACATGCGTGTACACGTGTTCCCCATCCTGAACCCCCCTCCCACCTCCCTCCCCATACCATCCCTCTGGGTCATCCCAATGCACCAGCCCCAAGCATCCTGTATCATGCATCAAACCTGGACTGGCGATTCGTTTCATATATGATATTATACATGTTTCAATGCCATTCTCCCAAATCATCCCACCCTCTCCCTCTCCCACAGAGTCCAAAAGACTGTTCTATACATCAGAGTCTCTTTTGCTATCTTGCATACAGGGTTATCATTAGCATCTTTCTAAATTTTATATATATGCATTAGTATACTGTATTGGTATTTTTCTTTCTGGCTTACTTCACTCTGTATAATAGGCTCCAGTTTCATCCACCTCATTAGAACTGATTCAAATGTATTCTTTTTAATGGATGAGTCATACTCCATTGTGTATATGTACCACTGCTTTCTTATCCATTCATCTGCTGATGGACATCTAGGTTGTTTCCATGTCCTGGCTATTATAAACAGTGCTGCGGTGAACACTGGGGTACACGTGTCTCTTTCCCTTCTGGTTTCCTAGGTGTTTATGCCCAGCAGTGGGATTGCTGGGTCATAAGGCAGTTCTATTTCCAGTTTTTTAAGGAATCTCCACACTGTTCTCCATAGTGGCTGTATTAGTTTGCCTTCCCACCAACAGTGTAAGAGGGTTCCTTTTTCTCCACATCCTCTCCAGCATTTATTGCTTGTAGACTTTGGATCGCAGCCATTCTGACTGGCATGAAATGGTACCTCATTGTGGTTTTGATTTGCATTTCTCTGATAATGAGTGATGTTGAGCATCTTTTCATGTGTTTGTTAGCCATCTGTATGTCTTCTTTGGATAAATGTCTGTTTAGTTCTTTGGCCCATTTTTTGATTGGGTCGTTTATTTTTCTGGAATTGAGCTGCAGGAGTCGCTTGCATATTTTTGAGATTAGTCCTTTGTTAGTTGCTTCATTTGCTATTATTTTCTCCCATTCTGAAGGCTGTCTTTTCACCTTGCTTATAGTTTCCTTTGTTGTGCAGAAGCTTCTAATTTTAATTAGGTCCCATTTGTTTATTTCCAATATTTTGGAAATAAATTTCCAATGCTTTTATTTCCAATATTCTGGAAGGTGGGTCATAGAGGATCCTGCTGTGATGTATGTTGGAGAGTGTTTTGCCTATGTTCTCCTCTAGGAGTTTTATAGTTTCTGGTCTTATGTTTAGATTTTTAATCCATTTTGAGTTTATTTTTGTGTATGGTGTTAGAAAGTGTTCTGGTTTCATTCTTCTACAAGTGATTGACCAGTTTTCCCAGCACCACTAGTTAAAGAGATTGTCTTTTCTCCATTGTATATTCTTGCCTCCTTTGTCAAAGATAAGGTGTCCATAGGTGTGTGAATTTGTCTCTGGGCTTTCTATTTTGTTCCGTTGGTCTATATTTCTGTCTTTGTGCAAGTACCATACTGTCTTTTTTTTTTTTTTTTTTCCATACTGTCTTGATGACTGTGGCTTTGTAGTAGAGCCTGAAGTCAGGCAGGTTGATTCCTCCAGTTCCATTCTTCTCTCTCAAGATTGCTTCGGCTATTCGAGAGGTACACATTAATGAATTACAATGCTTTGCAATCTTAAAAATAATAAGAATCAAGAAGGTAGCTTGATTCATATCAAGGTAGCTTCATATGACAAATACTTTTTAACAGACTGCTAAAAATTCTCATATTTCATTTCACTCTCTTTTTATTAACCTTTATTCAAATGTTAAAGTATGGTATGAGAAATAGACCTTAATTGGAACACCCTAATCTTTCTGAAGAATTACACTAATCGTATTCTCTTATTGTTCAATTAAGTAAATCATCTTTTCTGATAGTATAATGACATTATCACCTCTTTAAGGCCCCAGGAACAAAATCCACAACTAAAAACTTCCTCTAAACCAAACAATATTATCCTAAGCTCCAATATGTCTATCCCAGTTCCTCTCTAATACTCTACAAATAACCTTGAATTTGAGATATTAAGCACATTAAAAGCTGTTACTTTAAATCAAATTAAGAATTTTTACTTGATGTTCGTGTTTAACTTTGAGATGGCCTATATTTCATGTGCATGTATCCATTTGAAATTTTTGATAGAGTTCTTAACTTTTATCAAATTATCAAAGCAGCCAAGTAATACAAAATGCTTAAGAATAATTTCCTCAATCATTTCAAGACTGAGGCACTACAATACTCACTTTGATCATACATCAGCTGAGGTATTGAAACATAAAACTCAGGACATAAAAAATTTCAAGAAGCATCAGGTTACTCAACATAGCATGGATAATCCCTGTTTAGCAATGATTTCATGACTCCTGGCATCCCAGCTCCTCTGTACTCAGTATAACAATGGTCATGGGACATGAGACTGAATGAGAAAGGATGACCTCAGCTCAGAAGAGCCACAAGCTCAGGAGTTCCTCAGAAAGACATCACCAGCTTCCATTCTCTGCTGCAGCTCTATCACAACCACCCTGCTTACTCAATACTTGACAAATAATATCTACAATAAGGCAAGTCTGCCTAATTTGCTATCTGGTCCTTAGTCAGTTTATCATTTATCTTGAAATCCATGTATTCTCATAAACTGTGAGAGATAACTGCAAGGAGAAGTCATGAAATTTTTGACCCACTTGCCAGGAGAACAGAAGGAAAAAGATCTTGAAAGACTCACGTTGCCTTGTTTGCAATAAACTCTAGCATTGTCTTCCAGCTAAGGAGAGCACTAGCCTTACCAAGGAAGGACCACTTTTGCATTCTTAGAGATATCACAGGTTCTAGAGATTGAATACATTCAGGTGCATAAACGCAGATAATCTTGCCTCCTTAAAGAGTTCCTTTCAGTTTCAAAAACCAACACATGGAGGAAACTACTAGATTTGTTTCCTAGTACAGCATTCATTTTACCATGAATAAAGAGCGTGAGCTCTCACATTGCTACCTTGGGACAGTGTCTATTCATGTTCAAACCAACAACCATCCGTTATTGGATCTTCTTTGTCAGAAGCCGGTGGCACAGCTTCTGACAGCTTATAAAATTCCACCTTCCTGTCCCATTTTCCTGTGGGATCATATTCACAAGTTGTGAACAAGTGGAAACAAGTGGAGTTTCCCACTATGCAGACTCCAAGCTAGAGATTTGGGTACAGTGAGTTTGCTGGAGTGGGCTTTCAAGGAGAAATGGGAAAAAATATGATGGAGGAGAGAAAATAGACTGCAGTGATGTCATACAAGTCTTCTTGCATTCCCACAAGAAGCTACAAAGCCAGAATGACCCATAGAGATGTCCCACACTAAGTCATGGGGTCAGTTAGTATACTCTCACAATAACCAGTCACAGATTTCAGGCTACCTCTGGGAAGGGGTCATGACCCGAGAAAGGTGGCTCACTTACACTGAGGACAATTCGCAGAGAACTGGTAGATGGGGCTGCATTGTGATCTCAATGCCTGTGCCTCCTTAAATTTCATTTGGTTGAAATCCTAACCCCTAACACTGGTATTATTAGGAGGTAGGGCTTTTGGGAAGTGCTTAGGTTATAAGTGTGAGGTCCTCATGATTGGGATCAGTGCCCTTAAAAAAGAGATCCCAGAGAGCGAGCTTATCCCTTCCACCCTGTGAGGACACAGTATCATCTATGAACCCAGAAGTGAGCTCTCACTAGCCATCACACTGAATGTTCTGGTGCCACAACTTTGAATGCCCCAGCCTCAAGAAATGTAACAAGTAAAGATCTGTTTTTAGAAGCCGCTAGCCTTGTACTAATTTTGTTATATTAATAGCAGCCCTAAAAGACTAAGAATTCACTCTGCAGAATTGCAACCACCAGTGGAATAATCCCTTCAGTTCTGATGAGGTGCAATGCATATGAAAGTGATTAGATTAAACTGAATCTAAGTTAAGGAAAGTTGTCAGTGATCACAGGTTTACTTGTTCAGTTATTTGATGGTTGACAAAATCAGATCTAAGGGTCCCCTTATTTCTCTATGGTTAGAAGAATGAAACTATTTACTCAAGAAAATTAACAAGGTCTTTAAATTTGTACATTGCTGTATGTCCATTATATTTCAACAAAACCTGAAGAAAAAAATACAAAATAATAAAGAAATGTAGCAAGTTGTTCAGCTAGTAAGAAGGCGAACTACCATATATGTGAAAAGTAAATGAAAACAAAAACAAAGTGGTTATTAAGATCCTTGTTAGAGAGTAGACACTCATGCTTCGGGCATTATAAAATTTGAGGGCACAGCTAACTAACAGTTAAATTATATCACCTTTATAAATATTCAAGTGGACTGTTTCCACTTTTTTCCCTCCTATTCCTCTACCCCAGGGCAAGTGGGAGGGATGAGGGCAGTGAGTAGATGAGGGCAGCTTCAGGGAGGGTCCAAGGAGGGGAAGAGACACACCAGAAGGGGAGGAGCAATTCTGAATTTGAATTTTGGAAGACAAAGGCGACAGAGAATGCACTAATGATGAAAGGGGAGGGGTTAGGTTTGGACACGTCCATGAAGTTCAGGGGTTAGTGTCAGCTCATCAACTTCATACCTGCAAGGCCAGTATGACAGTGGATGAGAAAGGTATCAGAGAGAATTCAAATTAACATTTGTTCTGAATTTCTTGCTATAATTTTTTTAAAAATTAAACTTTATTTTCTAGAACAATTTTAGATTTATAGGAAGACGGTGAAAATAATGAAGGGAATTCCTTTATACCCCACATCTATTTTCCCCTATTATCATCATCTTACATTACTCAGGTAGCTTTGTTACAATTAATCAATCAATACTGACACATTATCTAATTATATACATTATATTCTATTATTATTCAGATTGTCTTAGATTGGCCTAATGTGTTCTTTCTCTTCCCAGATCCCAAGTAAAGTACCACTTTCCACTGAGTTGTTCTCATGCTTTCCTTGTTTTTGACAACCTTGACAGTTTTGAGGAGCACAGGTATTTTGAAGAATATCTCTCTACTGATATTTTTCTGTTGTTTTTCTCATTATTAGAATGGGGTTCTGGGATTTGGGGAGAAAGACCCCAGAGGAAAAGTACAATTCTCATCACATCATATCAAGAATAAATAATAACATGACTTATTACTGCTGACATTAGCCTTGATCATCGATCTGAGGTAGTGTTTTTCAAATTTCTATGTGATAAATCAACCCTTCACCCATCCCTTCTTCTATACCGCGTTCTTTGGAAGTCACTGTGCATGGCCCACACTTACAGCATGGGCAGCAATACTCAACCTCTTCATCGGCAGAGTGTCTATGTAAATTATCTTTAATTCTTCTGCATGGCAATATTATCTCTTTTCTACATTTATTCATATATTCATTCATTTACTTATTTATTTGTAGCAGCATGGACTTACAGGTAAATATTTTATACTTTTGGTTGCAACCTAGTTCTTCTTTATTCTTTTTGTTGCTCAAATTATTACTGCTTTGGCCATTGAGAGCGCTTCCTGTTGGTTCCTGTTCCATTGGCATATGCCCCTTTCTATGTTTTTGCTTCGTCTTCAGCACATCCTTACTTTCTGGACTAGATGATTCTGCTGGTTAATCTCATATATTTATTGCCTCAGTCCTAGAATCAGCCATGTATCCTAGGAATTCCAAAGCATTTGACTGGAAAATGGTATCAGAAACCAAAATCTAGATGCTAGGCATGTTCATAGCAACTGAGCTGTCATTTGTTAGGTCATTTCAGCTGACAGAACAAAGAAATATATGTATGTACACTAAATTGGGTACATATATAAATATAACCACAGTATTGTATCTTAATCTAAACAGTTCTATGAGATCTCTGATTCTAATCCATTGCCACATGGATCATTTTAGCTTCCTTTGTTTATCTCCAAAAATCTCACTTTGAACGTTAGAAAACTGGTACTTCATTGTCATTGAGTAATCCAGTCATGCCTGGATTACTCATTACTCATTTGCAACCCCATGGGTTTTTGCACGCCAGGCGTCTGTTTCCCTTACCACCTATGGAGTTTGCCAAGATTCATGTCCATTGCATTATTGATGCCATCCAGCCACCTCATCCTCTGATGTCCTCTTCTCTTCTGCTCTCAGTCTTTCCCAGCATCAGGGACTTTCCCAATGAGTAAGCTCTTCAGATCAGATGACCAAAATACTGGAACTTCAGCTTCAGCATCAGTACTTCCAGCAAGTATTCAGGGTTGACTTCCCTTAGGATTGACTGGTTTGATCTCCTTGCTATCTGAGGGACTCTCAGGAGTCATCCAGTTCCATATTTCAAAGGCATCAATTCTTGACTGTTCCGCCTTCTTTACTGTCCAGCTCTCACAATGGAACATGACACTGGGAAGACCATAGCCTTGACTATACAGACCTTTGTTGGCAGAGTAATGTCTCTGATTTTCAACACTCTGTCTAGTTTTGTCATGGCTTTCTGTCCAAGAAGCAAATGTCTTCTGATTTCATGGCTGCAGTCACCACATAAAGTGATTTTAGAGTCCAAGAAAAGCCAAAATCTGTCACTATTTCCACCTTTCCCCTCTCTGTTTGCAATAAATTCATGAGGCCAAATTCAGATTTAAATTGAAGAAAGTAGGGAAAACCACTAGACCTTTAAGATATGACCTAAATCAAATCCCTTATGATTATACAGTTCAGTTCAGTTCAGTTCAGTTGCTCAGTCATGTCCAACTCTTTGCACTACCATGAACTGCAGCACGCCAGGCCTCCCTGTCCATCACCAACTCCCAGAGTTTATCCAAACCCATGTCTATTGAGTCGGTGATGCCATCTAAACATCTCATCCTCTATTGTCCCCTTCCTCCTGCCTTCAATCTTTCCAAACATCAGGGTCTTTTCATATGAGTCAGCTCTTCACATCAGGTGGCTAAAGTACTACAGTTTCAGCTTCAACATCAGTCATTCCGATGAACACTCAGGACTGATCTCTTTAGGATGGATTGGTTGGATCTCCTTGCAGTCCAAAGGACTCTCAAGAGTCTTCTCCAACACCACAGTTCAAAAGCATCAATTCTTCGGCACTCAGCTTTCTTTATAGTTCAACTCTCACATCCATACATAACCACGGGAAAAACCATAGCCTTGACTAGATGGACCTTTGTTGGCAAAGTAATGTCTCTGCTTTTTTACATGCTGTCTAGGTTGGTCATGGAGAAGGCAATGGCAACCCACTCCAGTACTCTTGCCTGGAAAATCCCATGGACAGAGGAGCCTGGTAGGGGGCAGTCCATGGGGTCACGAAGAGTCTGACAGGACTGAGCGACTTCACTTTCATTTTTCACTTTCATGCATTGGAGAAGGAAATGGCAACCCACTCCAGTGTTCTTGCCTGGAGAATCCCAGGGACAGGGGAGCCTGGTGGGCTGCTGTCTATGGGGTTGCACAGAGTTGGACACGACTGAAATGACTTAGCAGCAGCAGGGGCAGCAGATTGGTCATAACTTTCCTTCCAAGGAGTAAGCATCTTTTAATTTCATGGCTGCAATCACCACCTGCAGTGATTTAGACAGTGGGAGGGACAAATAGATTCAAGGGATTAGATCTGATAGAGTGTCTGAAGAACTATGGACCGAGGTTCATAACACTGTACAGGAGGCAGTGATCAAGACCATTCCCAAGAAAAAGAAATGCAAAAAGGCAAAATGGTTGTCTGAGCAGGCCTACAAATAGCTGAGAAAAGAAGGAAAGCTAAAGGCAAAGGAGAAAAGGAAAGATATACCCATCTGAATGTGAGGTTCCAAAAAATAGCAAGAAGAGATAAGAAAGCCTTCCTCAGTGACCAATGCAAAGAAATAGAGGAAAACAATAGAATGGGAAAGACTAGAGACCTCTTCAAGAAAATTAGAGATATCAAGGGAACATTTCATGCAAAGATGGGCTCGATAAAGGACAGAAATGGTATGGACCTAACAGAAGCAGAAGATATTAAAAAGAGGTTGCAACAATACACAGAAGAAATATACCAAAAAAATCTTCATGACCCAGATAACAACGATGGTGTGATCACCCACCTAGAGCCAGACATCCTGCAATGTGAAGTCAAGTGGGCCTTAGGAAGCATCAGAACAAGCTAGTGCAGGTGATGGAATTCCAGTTGAGCTATTTCAAATCCTAAATGATTATGCTGTGAAAGCGCTACACTCAACATGCCAGCAAATTTGGAAAACTCATCAGTGACCACAGGACTGGAAAAGGTTAGTTTTCATTCCAATTCCAAAGAAAGGCAATGGTGAAGAATGTTCAAACTACCACACAATTACACTCATCTTACACACTAGCAAAGGAATGCTCAGAATCCTCCAAGCCAGGTTTCAACCGTATGTGAACCATGAACTTCCAGATGTTCAAGCTGGATTTAGATAGGGCAGAAGCACCAGAAATCTAATTTCCAACATCCGTTGGATCATAGAAAAAGCAAGAGAGTTCCAGGAAAACATCTATTTCTGCTTTACTGACTACGCCAAAGCCTTTGACTGTGTGTATAACAACAAACTGTGGAAAATTCTTAAAGACTTGGGAATACCAGAATACCTTACCTGCATCCTGAGCAAGCTATATGCAAGTCAAGAAGCAGCAATTAGAACTGGACATAGAACAACAGACTGGTTTCACACTGGGTAAGTACATCAAGGCTCTATATTGTTACCCTGCTTATTTAACTTACATGCAGAGTACATCATGTGAAATGCCAGGCTGGATGAAGCACAAATGGAATCAAGATTGCCAGGATGAGATCATCCTTATGGCAGAAAGCAAAGAAGAATGAAAGAGCCTCTTGATGAAAGTGAAAAAGGAGACTGAAAAAGCTGGCTTAAAACTCAGAATTCAGAAAATGAGGATCATGGTATCTGGTCCCATCACTTCATGGCAAATAGATGGGGAAACACTGGAAACATTGATACACTTTAGTTTGGGGGCTCCAAAATCACTGCAGATGATGACTGCAGTCATGAAATTAAAAGACACTTGCTCCTTGGAAGAAAAGCTATGACCAACCTAGACAGCATATTAAAAAGCAGAGACATTACTTTGCCAACAAAGGTTGGCATGTGTGGATGTGAGAGTTAGACTACAAAAAAAAGCTGAGCACTGAAGAATTGATGCTTTTAACTGTGGTGTTGGAGAAGAATCTTGAGACAGTCCCTTGGATGGCAAGGATAGCAAACCAGTCTATCCTAAAGGCAATCACTCCTGAATATTCATTGAAGGACTGATGCTGAAGCTGTAGTTCCAATACTTTGGATACCTGATACGAAGAACTGACTCATTAGAAAAGACCCTGATGCTGGGAAAGATTGAACACAGGAGGAGAAGGGAACGACAAAGGATGAGATGGTTGGATGGCATCACCAGTTCGATATACATGAGTTTGATTAAGTGCTGGGAGTTGGTGATGGAAAGGGAAGCCTGGCATGCTGCAGTCCATGGGGTCACAAAGAGTCAGACATGCCTGAGTGACAACTGAACTGAATGGGACCATATGCCATGATCTTAGTTTTGTTTTGTTTTTTAAATATTTAGTTTAAGCTGGCTCTTTCACTTTCCTCCTTCACCCACATTAAGAGCCTCTTTAGTTCCTCTTCATTTTCTGCCATTAGAGTAGTGTCATCCACATATATGAGGTTGTTGATGTTTCTCCCACCTATCTTGATTCTAACATGTAACTCATCCAGATGGCATTTCTCATGATGTGCTCAGCATATAGATTAAACAAACAGAATGACAGCAGACAGTGCTTTCATGTTCCTCTCTCAATCTTGAACCAATTAGCTGTTCCACACAGGGTTCTAGTTGTTTCTTCTTGACCCCCATATAAGTTTCTCAGGAGACAGGTAAGATGATCTGATATCTCCATCTCTTTAAGAGCTTTCCACAGTTTACATGATCCACACAGTCAAAGGCTTTGGCATAGTTGATGAAACAGAGGTAGTAGATTTTTTTTTCTGGAATTCCCTAGCTTTCTCTATGATCCTGTGAATGTTGGCAATTTGATCTCTGGTTCCTCTTCCTTCTCTAAATCCAGATTGGGCATTTGGAAGTTCTTGCATACTGCTGAAGCCTAGTATGCAAGACTTTAAGCATGACCTTACCAGCATGGGAGATGAGTGCAATTTTCCAATGATAAGCACATTCTTTAGTACTACCCTTCTTGGGAATTGGGATGAGGATTGACCTTTACTAGTCCTGTGGCCACTGCTGGGTCTTCCAGATTTGCTGACATGTTGAATACCACACCTTGATGGCATCATGCTTTAGGGCT
Source organism: Bos javanicus (assembly GCF_032452875.1). Classification (NCBI taxonomy): domain Eukaryota; kingdom Metazoa; phylum Chordata; class Mammalia; order Artiodactyla; family Bovidae; genus Bos; species Bos javanicus. Next base: position 13,459,056 of record NC_083875.1, on the reverse strand, counting down.
GTGAATAGTGCTACTGGAATTCCTTCGCATCCACTAATTTTATTAACTGCAGTGCTACCTGCGTCCCACTTGACTTTGTTGTCCAGAATGTCTGGCTCTGGGTGGCTGACCATAGCATCGTAGTCATCCAGTTCGTTTGGATCTTTTTTATACAGTTTTTTCCATATATTCTTTCAAACTCTTTTTCATCTCTTCAGCATCTGCTAGGTCTCTGCTATTTATGTCCTTTATTATGCCCATCTTCAGCACAGTATTTATGTAATAGCTCAATGCTAGTATGCGTGTATAGCACAGTCAGAGTTGCTATTTGTTACATTAAATTTTTTTCACTAATTATAGTTTATGTTCACTTTCTTGTTCTTCAGACTCAATTCATTTCTAGATTTTAAGACCTTTACCATATTTTTAACTGTATATCAAATAGGTACAATTTCACATATTTGTAATACAGTTATATTGTTCTGCCTTATGTACTACATTCTGTGATTCCCGTAAGCTTCTAAATTATTTTTATAACAGTTTCATGCAATAAGGTTTACTTTTTGTGTTCAAAGTTCAATAGGTTTAGACAAACTAATACAGTCCTGTATCTGAAATTATATCATAGTTTTCATCACCCCAAAAATGGCCAACTGCTTCACCTATTCAGCCTTTGACTTTGCCTTTGTCAACCACTGATATTTACTGTCTCTATAGTTGTATCTTTCCAGGACGTCATACACTGGAATCATTCATTACCAAGCCTATTCAGACTGATTTATTACACTTAGCATTATGCAATTACAATTCATTTATTTAGTTTCATCATTCACCATTTTTTAAAATTCTAATATATTATTAAGCACAGTATGTTTATTAATTCACTTATTGAAAGATATTTTGTTGCTTTCTTATTTGAGTGATTTTGAATAAGCTGTTATAAACATTCATGTATATATTTTTGTGTGGACATAACTTTAAATCAGTTGGGCATATATTACTAATTAGGAACACGATTGCTTGATTGTATTTTAAGTGTACATTTAGCTTTATAAGTAACTGCCACATCGTCTTCCAAAGAAGCTATAGCAATTTGTATTCACACCAGCACTGCAGGAGCATTCCTAGTGCTCTATGATCCTCACCAAAAACTGACATTGTCGTACATATGTTTTTAAATTTAGTCCATCTAACATGTGTATTGGTTACTCACTTTAATTTTATATTTGCTAATGAACAAAAATGCTTAATATATTTGCATATATTTATCTGTCATCTATATATCTTCTTTGGTGAGATGCCTGTCAGATCTTTTTGCTCTTTTTCTTTTTTCTTAAATCGGGTGGCTTCTTTTCTTAATGCTTATTTTTTTAAGATTTCTTTGAAAATTTTATATTTTTCTACACTTCTATACAGAGTTAACTTTGAATTCTGTGGAAAGCATGCTATGACAAATTTTAATTTCCAGGGAAACTAAGTTGCTGAGAATTTCATTAAGCTAAAAGTCTACATTTAGCGTTTTCTCTTACTAGAGAGGTCACAAGAAGAAAAATGAATAAACTCCTAAAAACAGAATTATTTTAACTTACAATCATGCTATCTGCACTATGCTGCTCCTGCTACTGCTGCTAAGTCGCTTCAGTTGTGTCCAACTCTGTGCAACCCCATAGAGGGCAGCCCACCAGGCTCCCCCGTCCCTGGGATTCTCCAGGCAAGAACACTGAAGTGGGTTGCCATTTCTTCTCCAATGCATGAAAGGGAAAAGTGAAAGTGAAGTCGCTCAGTCGTGTCCGACTCTTAGCAACCCCATGGACTGCAGCCTACCAGGCTCCTGCGTCTGGCAAAGCAAAGGAGCATCTTAATTTAATGACCTAAACAGTTCCCACCCGTTGTGTGGAAATGTAAGTGACATAAATGGCATGAACTATTTCAGTTCACAGCATCACCTCTTCCTCCTTTTTCTCCATGTATTTCTCCCTAAGCCCCATTCTCTTTTCACATAATTAATAAAATATATAACTGCAATTGTAATATTTTAACAAGTCTTCCTTATTCTTTCTGAGGTGTCTTACGCCTGGTTTCCCACTCTCTGTTTCATTATGGTAGTATATTTCCTCATAATATCAGTAGGCATGGCAGAGACTTAAATTCTAAAGAAATGTTCTGATTACCATAGATCCCCAGAGGCTTCCTTGGTTTGATTTTATGATTAGGCATTCTAGTCAGAATTACCAATAAATGTCTACTACAGCTTGGAATAGAGGTCAAGCTAGCAAGACACTGAAAATTTTGAAATATTTCTAATGAGCCTAATTATTATTTTAGGAGATGTGTAAAAGAAACTGAATTTCTTATACAATTGGATTTCAAGACTAGTAGTTATTTTTACAAAATATTTTGAACTGTCAAAGACCTTTTGATGGATTTAAAAATGATTGAAAATGTGTACTTGGAATTGAGCCAAAATTAAAATAAATTCTACCTGTTAATTATGCAAAGTTTTGTTTAGTAAGTTTAAGACTTTCATACAGAAAAAGTGATAGAATATTAGCTTATCCAGAGGTAATGGATATAGTCCAGAAATGTTTCAATTTATCATTAAGTTATGGCTCAGTAGGTAAAGAATCCCCCTATAATGTAGGAGACCGCTTGCAATGCAAGAGACCTGGGTTCAATTCCTGGGTCAGAAAGATCCCCTGTAGCAAGAAATGGCAATCCATTCTAGAATTCTTCTCTGGGAAATCCCATGAACAGAGGAGCCTGGCAGGCTACAGTTTATGGGGTCACAAAGAGTCGGACATGACTGAGTGACTAAATCACCACCAAAGTAAGAACAACCATATTAAACGAGTATATGTACACTACTGAATTAGAACATTATAATTTAAGATTTTTGAGACTTACGGATAAATCAAATGACTTTGAAAAATAAATTTCAAAAATCACTACATGAAACAGATTATTTAATTCAGTATTTAGTTGTAAATAGCTTATTATTCTTACAATGACAAACTAGAGAATAAGTACACATGGTTTATGAAAACATTTCATTGAATCAGATTTACTCAATGTTAAAAATTGATAAGAGACTGAGTACTGATTTAACTGTTTTAAAATATGTTAATACATAAAGCACTATTATTTTGGAGAAACATAAAATTACTGAATGCATTTTGTTATATTAGATATTGAAAAACACTTTTAATTGTATGATATTACTAAGTACAATTAAAATATAAAATAGGCTTCTCCTTCCAAGGACATACACTTTTTTCCTATTCTTCCACTAAATACAACCAAAAACCTGTGCCTAATATATAGGCTATCCCTAAGTGGATTCTAAAACATGAAGAGAAGAAGGCAGACTGGCTAAAGACCTTAGAACCCAAGGAACAACAAAGTGGTGAATTCTCCAGGCCTTCTTTTTGCTTTCATGTATCTCAGACATATGGCTGAAAAAGATAGTAACCTGGAACCAACAAATGGCACAGTCTAAAAAACCCTAACAAATATTCCTCTTTCTAGCAAAAGGGTCAGGTAAAAGGCTGTGCAGTTTTAGGCAGAAAAGTTTTAGAGAGTTACTGCCGGATTTTAACCAAACACTAAAGAAAATCTGTGGTTTCAACCCGTCCATGTCAGCAAAGGCTTTGTAAGACTTCCACAAATGCCAGGTTTTCTCTGGGTATCACGATCTCAACCTTCCCTATTAAGGTGGTCAGAGAAGGCTAAGGAGAGAGTCAGAACATAGAGTTGGTCAGTTGCTAATAAGCCCTGTCCCATTTGTGGTGTCCATGGAGACAGCATGGGGAGTCTCAACATCAAGTCCAAACTGGCAGGAATGGGGCCATAGATGATGCATATCAATATAAAACATAAAACAACAAAAACTTTAGAAAAATAACCATGGGAGAGATTCTTTGGGATCTCAGACTATGCAAATCTTTCCTAGACTTGACAACAAAAACACAATCTATTAAATGAAAAAATATAAATTATGCTTTATCAAAATTAAAAACTTTAGCTCTGAGATACACTCTATCAAAGACAAAAGAGAAGCTAAATACTAGGAGACAATAGTTTTAAACTGCATATCTTAAAAGGAATTTCTCTCTAGAATACATATATAATTATTCAAACTCAACAGCAAAAATCTAAATAAAAAATAAAAACCAAACAACCCAATTAGAAAATTGCCATAAGATATTTCAAGAAGACATCCAGGTGTCAAATAATCAAAAGATGTCCAAAAGTATTTGCTGCTAGGGAAATGTGAATTAAAATGAAAATAAAATATCAGTATACATCTATCAGAATGATTAAAAATTTAAAACAGGGACAAAACAAAATTCTGGCAGTGATACAGAGAAAGTGATCACTCATGCTTTCCTAGTGGAAATGTTAAATGGTGCAGACACTCTGGATAAGAGCAGAGTCTTAAAAAATTGAATGAGTGCTTATCAAGTAACTCAGTAATTGTACTCTTGGGCATTTATTTTAAACAAATAAAAACTTGTTCTCACAGAATCTTGTACATGAATGTTTGTGGTACCTTTATTTGCAGTAACCCCAAACTGGAGACCCTCTTGTCTACAGTGATGAGTAAATGCTTAAAAAAAGTGTAATATAGTCATAACACAGAATATTACTCAATAATAAGATAAACAAACTCATGATTCACACTACAACTTGACCGACACTCTAGAGAACTAAGTTTAGGACAAAAGCCAAAGATTACATACTTTAGGATTCAATTTATACAGCATTTCTGAGATGACAAAATTAAAGACTGAAGAATAAATTAGTGATTGACAGGGTTTTATGAATTTAGTAAATGAAGATCATGGCATCTGGTCCTATCACTTCATGGAAAATAGATGGGGAAACAGTGGAAACAGTGTCAGACTTTATTTTTCTGGGCTCAAAAATCACTGCAGATGGTGACTGCAGCCAGGAAATTAAAAGGCGCTTACTCCTTGGAAGGAAAGTTATGACCATCCTAGATAGCATATTCAAAAGCAGAGACATTACTTTGCCAACAAAGGTCCATCTAGTCAAGGCTATGGTTTTTCCTGTGGTCATATATGGATGTGAGAGTTGGACTGTGAAGAAGGCTGAACGCCGAAGAATTGATGCTTTTGAACTGTGGTGTTGGAGAAGACTCTTGAGAGTCCCTTGGACTGCAAGGAGATCCAACCAGTCCATTCTGAAGGAGATCAGCCCTGGGATTTCTTTGGAAGGAATGATGCTAAAGCTGAAACTCCAGTACTTTGGCCACCTCATGCGAAGAGTTGACTCATTGGAAAAGACTCTGATGCTGGGAGGGATTGGGGGCAGGAGGAGAAGGGTATGACAGAGGATGAGATGGCTGGATGGCATCACTGACTCGATGGACGTGAGTCTGAATGAACTCCGGGAGTTGGTGATGGACAGGGAGGCCTGGCGTGCTGTGATTCATGGGGTCACAAAGAGTCGGACACAACTGAGCGACTGAACTGAACTGAACTGAAGAATTTAGAAAAGGTGGTCCCGTTCCCAATAGCATATTAGGAAGAGCCTGAATTCACCTCTTCCCACTCACATACTGAATCTGTAGCTATATATGGACCAGACTTACTTCCTCCGAAAAACTGGCTGACTCTAATGCATCAGGTGAAGAGAGAAGCCCACAACAAAGCAGGCAGGTGAAGCTGAGACACAACCTCATCATAAACCCCACCCCTCACATAGTGACCTACAATTGGGAGGGAACTCAAAATCCAGTGCCTGTCTCTGAGGAGCCAAGGGATTGAGCTGCATGCACATCAGGCACTCCAACCTTTAAGACCTGCGCCTGAGAGATGAACCCTGAAATACCTAGATTTGAAAACCAATGGGGCTGGCAGTCATCAGACCCTTGTAAGGTTTTATGGAACCTGAGAAATGATCTTAAAGGGCTCAAGCATGGACTCACCCATCCCGGGGCTCAGCAAACAGGCAGCAAATAATAGAGGCACTCTACAGAATTTATGTGAAGGAGGCTCATTTGCTAAAGCTTCAGTCCAAGGGGCAGGCATCACACATTTAGAAGCCTGGTCTCTGGGGTCACTCTTCATGCTTTCCCTCTGCTTTGCTCCAGCCCGCCAATACCATTTTTTATTTTATTTTATTTTAACTCCAGGTGTTTGGGTTTTAGTTTTTTCTCTTTTTCCTGGTGAGGGCCATCTTTGTGCCTTTGTGCTACCTCACTAGAGACCATTAGTATCTCCTAGATGGGAGCTTTTACATGTCCCTGGCATCCCATATTTTTTATGTCTGATGCCCCAATATTTGAGGCTGCTATCCAGGAGTCACACCTTGATTGCCAGGCTCTAGAGATCCACACTTTGTTGTCTAGTAACTTTAACTATTTAGGGCTTTCCTGGTGATTCAGATGGTAAAGAATCTGCCTGCAAATACAGAATATCCCCAGGTTGGGAAAATCCTCTGGAGAAGGAAACGGCAACCCATTCCAGTATTCTTCCCTGGAGAATTCCATGGTCAGAGGAGCCTGGTAGGTTATAGGCCATGGGGTCCCAAAGAGTTGGACACAACTGAAGATGTAATACTTTCACTTTCAGCAACAGGCTAAATTAATCCAACCTGATTTTGTAGCTGGGGGCAGGTTACAGAGAGTTACTTAGTCTTAAACATCTATTTTTATGAAAGTGTCTCTCAACTGTAAAATGCTAAGTGGACATTAACACATGGTTTTAATTGCTTTTTCACCCTTTAATTAACTGATAAAACACCTCAATGTAGAACAAGAAAGAAATATACATGACACAAAATTTAGTTTCAAAAAATGTTAGCATTTTTACTATACCTATGGCTTCATTCACAGATAAAGAACTTGCATCTGTGATTTTATCAATACGTGATGGACTATTTTTTTTTCTTTTAATAAACACAGAGATTTTCATGGAAAGAAAATACATTCATTATTTTATAGAAGCCAGAAGGAAGTAACTATTGCAAAGGAGTAGAGAAGGCTATCTTTCATCTGCCTCACAGTACAGGGGCTTTTAATCTTTGTCTCTTGTGATATGTTTACCAGAATGATGAATCAATAGAAGGGTGATTACTATTCTCCCAATTCATTTGAACTAACCTTGTGAGCTGACTATGAAGTAAAGAAACAACTGAGTGAAATCAGATAGTCTTGTGAGCAGGAGTTTCAGGATTATTCAAAGCACAACCTATAGACTATAGATCCTAAACTGAATAAACAAAAACCGAACAAACAAAAACAGGGCCCCTCATACTCTCAGAAACACACACACTTAAAATTATGATCCTTTTTAACTATGATGTAAAGTATCAGAAATGAATGGATTCAAAATTCTAACGAAGAGTCCCTGTAGACACATCAAAAATTAATCTGATCATCCCTTTGCCTATTGCAATTTTTAAACTGGAATTTATCAAACTTGGAAAAATGAAATTAGAGTGCTGAATTTCAAAACATCATTGGTAGACTGAAATATCATCTAAATTAAAGAACCATATTTTTTTAAAAAGCAACAGAATTTTACAACCTGTGCACCACTGTACCATTTTAAAAATCAGTTTCCCTTTATCTTTTTTGATTCCTTTAAATAGTATGTCCTTGTTCTCTCCAACTGGCCTATTAGTTAGAACAGTCTACACTTCTATGTTTTTTTTTATTCCCCCAGAATTCAATATACTATTGTAAATTTTAAAATTTGAATAAATTTTAATAACTGCATACAACTCATCCTTATATTTAAAATATAATATTTATGTTTTAAAATACTTATATTTTACACAAATCCCCTCTGGGGGACGACAGAGGATGACATGGCTGGATGGCTTTACCAACTCAATGGACATGAGTTTGAGCAAGCTCTAGGAGTTGGTGATGGACAGGGAAGCCTGACGTGCTGCAGTCCACGGGGTCACAAAGAGTTGGACACAACTGCACAACTGAACTGAACTGAAAATATTATATTTAAAATATATATACATAAATATGTATATGTTATATATATAGCATTACTATTATATCTATATATATCATATGCATTCATGTATAATAAAGGTAACAGAATTTTTTTTTTTAATTTCTGCAGTATTGTGTTGGTCTCTGCCACATAACAAAGCAAATCAACCATAATATCCATATATTCCCTCCCTCCCCAGCCTCCCTCCCCTCCGCCCACCCAATCCCCCCAGGTCACCACAGAGCAGCACGCCAGGCTCCCAGTGCCACACAGCAACTTCCCAGGGGCCATCCACCTTCCACTGGCTTGTGGATATATGCTGATGCTGCTTTCTTCATGTGTCCCACTCTCTCCCTCCTGCACTGTTCACAAGTCCATTATCTACTGTGTCTCATTCCTTCCCTGCAAATAGGTTCACTAATACCATTCTTCTAGATTCAGTTTCTAAGTCTGTCTGTCCTCCAATGTCCCAAACACCCAACTGTATTTTCTAAGTTGAAATCACAGAAATGGAATCTGGGAATCTGGATTTTAAAATATATACCTCCCAGGCTAATAGCAACAGTAACATTACAGATCAAAGGCTACATTTTCAATAGAAGACATTTCTGTTTCCTGCTACTCTGCTTATGGAAAGAAGAAATGGAAGGGGGGATGCATATCACTGGGCTCAACTCCCCGGTCTCCACAGAAACTCTTTTTTATACCCCTTTAAGTGGAAATAATAAGTGTGTGGTAACCGTGTTTTTTCTTTTCCTGAGAACACATTTCTTTTATTCTTTTCTTCAAAAATTTCGTTTAGGAAAAAAACAAAAAAAACAGATCATAGACAAAAATAGCCTGTCGACATATGGTGAGAGCTCTGGGTGCTTCTGAGTGTGAGTACTCATAAACATTCAAACAGCAGTGTGTATAGATCAGAATTTGCTAAATAGTGACTTTGGTTATATTTCCCTTAAGTCACCTAGGTATTTAGTTGTATCTTTGACTTAGTTTCACCTCCACTTCAAAGTCTTAAGTACACATGAATAAGATTTGTAGACATGCATACAGACATTTCCATTCAAAAACCTATCTCTTCCAGACACATTGTGTGAGTAGGGTTTCAGATACTACCATTAATAGAAACTTCAACCTTCAGTCTCCAAAAAATCTATCCAACACACAAATCCACATCCTGTCAAAGATACACTCATACACACCTCTGCAATCCTCAAACACACAGACCTATGCTGTCCTAGATTTCAGGCAGTCTGATCTACTCCCTATGATAACCTCAAAATTCAAATCTCCAAATATCTTCTCTGGGTGGATATTCTCCCTCTGTTAACCTTTCCCATCCCCAACTGGGCAAATTCTCCTCAACCTTTATGAAGCCCACACATTCCCACACTCAGACACAGAGACTTACTATATCCTGTGGGGATGAAAATAAAAATTATTAGGGGGAAAGATGTGTATTCATTTCCCCTCATAAGTCAACAGCAGAGTCCACAAGTAGCCATGCATGTATGCATAGATAGTTTCTCGTAATAGTTACTCCTCAATAATGATAGTTACTCCTGCACTCTGTTACACTTCTATATGCCAACTGCAATCATGGTACAAATCAAAAACTGTCAATCTAAGATATGATGATCATAATCCACAACCCATAAGTAAAACTATAACACAGCAGACAGAGCCTAGCAAGCTATGAAGTAGGCAGTTGATTATGGACATCATTCCACATTCTGTCAGCACCATCTTCTGTCCTCCTGCTGCCTCAAGACTAGTCATATATTTGCATGCCTTCACCCCTCTGTATCAGTACCCATTTCAGCTGCCTCTCTGTTGGCTATTAACTTACTTCCTTCTAGGAGGAGAGACATTACTGTTAACCTTCTAGAATATATACATTTTGAATGACAACACTTTGGAATATGGTGGTATTAGAAGGAAGTAAAACCAGACAACTTCTCAGGCAATGCACTCAGCTCAGCCACTTTAATTTTTTACCATAGTAAACATCACATAATATAAAACATAATATTTTAATGATATTTAACTATACACTTCAGTGGCACCAAGTACATTCACATTGTCATGCAACTCTTACCATCATCCATCTTCTAAATTTTTCACTTTCCTAAACTGAAACCCTGTCCACATTAAATTTGAAGTCTCCAGCTTCCCTCCCTCCCATCCCCCACCCCTCTACTCCTGGCCCCTGGCATTTACCAATGTACTTTCTGACCCTATGAATTCGACTAAACTAGGTTCCCGAGGTACCTCGTATAAGTGAAATCAAACAGTATTTTTCTGCAACTACTATGTATTGGAATGCCTTTTTAGGTTACCTTAATATATGTCCCACAAACTGACTGTACCATCCCCACCCGCCCACCCACCACCGCTGTGCTATACAGTAGGTTGGCATGACTTATCTATTTCATTCATAGTAGCATGCATATGTTAATCTCAGTCTCATGATTTATTCTGTGCCTGCCCCCACTGGTGTCTGTTCATTCGTTCTCTATGTCTGTGTACCTATTTCTGCTTTGCAAATGGGTTTACCTGTACTATTTTTTCTAGATTCCACATATCTGCATTGATATATGATATTTGTTTTTGACAGTATTTCCCTCTACGCATGAATGTGCTGTCTGTGTATCTGTCCCCTAACTTCACATCCTAAATGCAAAAAGAATGTTTGTGAGATTATGAACATACACACCGATGAAACTTTGTCATGGTCTGGTGCATACACAGGCTACCATTAAAGCAACATCTATCAGGTATGTAATGAACACACACACCAGTACAGGGTCGTGGTTGTGATCAAACAGTTAAAGACATGTCAGTTATATTAAGACTGTGACTTGCAAATGATGGAAGATTCAACCCAAACTGACCCATGTCAAATAAAATTTATTAATTCAAATAACTGAGATTTATATGGGTGTTCCACCTTAATGCTTAGCATATTCTGATGAATGTAATTAGGAATTAGCTTTGTTCCATTTTTCATTCCTCTTACCACTTGGCTTTATTCTAGAATTCTATGGATCATTTTTTTATATATATATATAATGGTAGGCTCACATTCTAACAAATTCACTTTAGCCAAAAGATAAAAAGCCTCTCTTTTAAAACACCTAGCCAGATTCTAAGTAGATCTTACTGTCATCAAGTCAAATGTTCATTCCTGAATCCAATTTCTAGAGACAGAAAATAATTATTTGTCACATCAAGTCCATGGTCTGTCTATTCCTGGAATTTGGAAGTGGAGTCAATCTTATTTCAAACTCATGAATTAAAATGGAAGGATGAGCTGGGAGACACAAAAGAATTTGCATACTGCTTACCAGGGAAAGAGTGGCTGAGAGCGAAACAGACAAACTAATAGTATATCTGCAGGAGCAAAAATTGGCATTCATAGTACTACTGGCCAACATCCATCCATACATGGCAGACATTTTTATTAATCTTGGACCCATTCCTATCGAACTCTCAATCTGTCTCAAATTCCCTTCAACTTACTCCCCAGCAGTTCATCAGAGCAAATTTACACTATGCATTTTGTTATGTTGCATGAGATAATATCCTTGATGACTGTGGATAAAACCTTTAATATGTGTTGATAACATTATTAATCATTCATTTGCAAATGTATCTCAGTAGTTCTTGAGTCTACTTATATATTTGACTTTTCCACCTCTCATGATAATTACCTTCATGTCTCTATTTCTGAAGGGTTTCCCTGGTGGCTCAAGGGTAAACCATCTGCCTGCAATGTGGGAGACCTGGGTTTGATCCCTGGGTCAGGAAGATCCCCTGGAGAAGGAAATAGCAACCCATTACAGTAAGCCTGGAAAATCCTACAGACAGAGGAACATGGTAGGCTACAGTCCATGGGGTCGCAAAGAGTCGGACGTGACTGAATGACTTCACTTTCACTTTCTCTACTTCTAGAGGCATATCAAATAGTTCAGTCTTTTGCCTATTCAGTACTTTGGCCACCTCATGCGAAGAGTTGACTCATTGGAAAAGACCCTGATGCTGGGAGGGATTGGGGGCAGGAGGAAAAGGGGACGACAGAGGATGAGATGGCTGGATGGCATCACCGACTTGATGGACGTGAGTCTGAGTAAACTCCGGGAGTTGGTGATGGACAGGGAGGCCTGGCGTGCTGCGATTCATGGGGTCTCAAAGAGTCGGACACGACTGAGCGACTGATCTGATCTGATTGCCTATTACTCCTGCCTTCACATCTCCAATTCAGGTTTGAATTTTTCTGTTAAACATTAGAAACATTCAAATGTTAAAGAGCTAAATATCAGTAAGATGCAAACAAAAACTGGAAACAGTTATGATCTCCAATGATATGTGACTAAGTAACAACAAAAAAACCCACAAGGTGTTGATGTGTATTTTGCTGAGCATATAACAGAAGAAAAATTGATCTCATGTGATAGAAAAATGATTTCTGGATAATAATTGAATTCTTGCAGAATTCTTAAAACTGCATAAATACTTGCATTATCATGTACATCCATATAATTTAACTCCCTGATTTTTAACATGTAAAATGGCATCCACTATTAGTGATGTGACAAAAAAGAAGCAATCTCATGGATATAGAGAAAATACTAGCGGTTACCAGTGGGGAATGGAGAAGAGAAATACAAGGTTGAGAGAGTAGGAGGTACAAATTATTGCGTATAAAATAGGTTCAAGGATGTACTGTACAACATGGGAATATATTCAATATTTTGTGATAACCATGAGTGGAAAGTAATCTTTTAAAAATGGGGAAAATAATCAAAATTACTTGAAATGAAAAAAAAAAGTTCAAAAAAAAGAACTTTACAAAAAAGAAAAAATAATAGACTCAAAAAACATAATTCACTGATTTAGAAGAAAGTATTTGTGAATTAAAATGTTTACACTTTATTCCAACTTCAACACCTGAAGATATAACAAATAAAACATCCTAATTGTCGTAAATTTATACAAACTGCTTTATTAGAGTACATTCTAAATAAAATACAAATCAAAAAATTCTGATATGAATAATAGAATAATTCATTAAATGATTCCCTTTCAAGTTTCATATTTTTAATACAGAAATATAGATATAAGAGGTTACCCAGTTCTTAAGTTTCTGTCTTGGGTTCTCTGTGTATGGATTTATATATACTCTGTATGTGTAAATATATGTGTGTATATTCATTTCAGTTCAGTTCAGTCGCTCAGTCATGTCCGATTCTTTGTGACCCCATGAATCTCAGCATGCCAGGCCTCCCTGTCCATCACCAAATCCCGGAGTTCACTCAGACTCACATCCATCGAGTCAGTGATGCCATTCCGCCATCTCATCCTCTGTCGTCCCCTTCTCCTCCTGCCCCCAATCCCTCCCAGCATCAGAGTCTTTTCCAATGAGTCAACTCTTCGCATGAGGTGGCCAAAGTACTGGAGTTTCAGCTTTAGCATCAGTCCTTCCAAAGAAATCCCAGGGCTGATCTCCTTCAGAATGGACTGGTTGGATCTCCTTGCAGTCCAAGGGACTCTCAAGAGTCTTCTCCAACACCACAGTTCAAAAGCATCAATTCTTTAGCACTCAGCCTTCATTACAGTCCAACTCTCAAATCCATACATGACTACTGGAAAAACCATAGCCTTGACTAGACGGACCTTTGTTGGGAAAGTAATGTCTCTGCTTTTCAATATGCTATCTAGGTTGGTCATAACTTTTCTTCCAAGGAGTAAGCATCTTTTACTTTCACATATACATATAAATGGCAACCCACTCCAGTATTCTTGCCTAGAGTATCCCGGGGACAGAGGAGCCTTGTAGGCTGCCATCTTTGAGGTTGCACAGAGTCGGACACGACTGAAGCGACTTAGCAGCAGCAGCTTATATGCATTGTATATATACACAGCATGCAAGAGAAAAACTTTGGAGCTAAATTTCCTATTTAAGTCTATAAGTGACATATGAAGATGGTAATTCTGTTGTAAAGGTTTTAAGAATCATTTCATGGGAATATTTAGGATCATAATGATACTAGTCAAGCTATAAATATATTGAAAATCTCTAATAAAATATTATGACTTGTCTTTGAAGGTTACAGATAGTTCATTTCCATATACCTTTAAATTGAATTTTGTTCAGTTCAGTTCAGTTCAGTCACTCAGTCGTGTCCGACTCTTTGAGAGCCCATGAATCGCAGCACGCCAGGCCTCCCTGTCCATCACCAACTCCCGTAGTTCACTCAAACTCACGTCCATCGAGTCAGTCATGCCATCCAGCCATCTCATCCTTTGTCCCCTTCTCCTCCCATCTTCAATCTTTCCCAGCATCAGAGACTTTTCCAATGAGTCAGTTCTTCACATCAGTTGGCCAAAGTATTGGAACTTCATTTTTAGCATCAGTCCTTCCAATGAATATTTAGGACTTATTTTCTTTAGGATTGACTGGTTTGACCTCCGTGCAGTCCAAGGGACTCTCAAGGGTATCTTCAACATCGCAGTGCAAAAGGATCAATCCTTTGGTGTTCAGCTTTCCTTATGGTCCAACTGTCACATCCATAGATGACTACTGGATAAGCCGTAGCCTTGACGAGACGGACCTTTGTTGGCAAAGTAATGTCTCTGCTTTTCAATATGCTGTGCAGGTTGGTCATAACTTTCCTTCCAAGGAGTAAGCCTCCTTAAGTTTCATGGCTGCAGTCACCATCTGCAGTGATTTTGGAGCCCCAAAATATAAAATCTGTCACTGTTTCCACTGTTTCCCCATCTATTTGCCATGAAGTGATGGGACCGGATGCCATGATCTTAGTTTTCTGAATGTTGAGGTTTAAGCCAACTTTTTCATTCTCTTCTTTCACTTTCATCAAGAGGCTCTTTAGTTCTTCTTTCTGCCATGAGGGTGGTGTCATCTGCATATCTGAGGTTATTGATATTTCTCTCGGCAATCTTGATTCCAGCTTGTGTTTCACCAGCCCAGCGTTTCTCATGATGTACTCTGCATAGAAGTTAAATAAGCTTCTATATTGCTTATATACCACCTTGACGTACTCCTTTCCTGATTTGGAACCAGTCTGTTGTTTATGTCCAGTTCTAGCTGTTGCTTCCTGACCTGCATATAGATTTCTCAAGAGGCAGGTCAGGTGCTCTGGTATGCCCATCTCTTTCAGAATTTTCCACAGTTTATTGTGATCCACACAGTCAAAGGCTTTGGCATAGTCAATAAAGCAGAAAAAGATGTTTTTCTGGAACTCTCTTGCTTTTTCGATGATCCAGTGGACGTTGGTAATTTGATCTCCGGTTCCTCTGCCTTTTCTAAAATCAGCTTGAACATCTGGAAGTTCACAGTTCACATATTGATAAAGCCTGGCTTGGAGAATTTTGAGCATTACGTTACTAGTGTGTGAGATGAGTGCAATTGTGTGGTAGTTTGAGCATTCTTTGCGTATTTATTTATAAAATATAAACAGGTGGTAGTTAAGTATAATAACATCCCAAATAAAGGTAATTAGTAACAGTAAGAGAATGTTTAAAAATTAAATTTCTTTCTGTATGCTAATGAATTGAAATACATATCTTTTAGGAATGAATCTTATTTTAAAAGACAACTGATTTAAAGGGTTAACTTCTTGTTTTTAATTTCTACTGGTCTCCTACACATCTGGCACTAAATATCTTAATATACTACTTTCTGATGTTAATGTCATGAATAAAAATGTTAATGTTTAAGCTTAGATTCCTCTGTGTGGCCATTTCAACATATCTATAGGTCCTTCTTTGCTAATCCAAGCTTATTTCTTGCTCCATACTCCTCAGAAATAAATTAATATTAATTTTCCTATGTTATCCAAATAACACCTCTTTTTACTATTTTCTTTCTGATGAGGTGTATGCATTATCTCCACACTGCTTTCACCTGTACCATTTCTCTTGCCTGTATAACAGTACTCACACTGGCACTACCCCATCCCTGGATCATGCTCAGATTTGATCCATGTTGACCCATGGATCTGATCCAATTTGACCTATGCTCAAAGCCTAGTTTTAGAAGCAGATGCTCACTGGAGGTTTTCTCAAGTATGATGACACAATTCAACCACACTTTTAACATGAGGTTACCTCAGGGATATATCCATCACAGAATAAGTTCTTGATTCTTTTACACAAATAAATTCACCAGAGGCAAACACTCCCCTAGCACTATACAACACACACACACACACAATTTAACTTATAAGCATCAGAGAGTTGTGGTGTCTGCTGCTACTACTGCTGCTAAGTTGTCTCAGTCGTGTCCGACTCTGTGCGACCCCATAGACAGTAGCCCACCAGGCTCCCCTGTCCCTGGGATTCTCCAGGCAAGAACACTGGAGTGGGTTGCCATTTCCTTCTGCAATGCATGAAAGTGAAAAGCGAAAGTGAAGTTGCTCAGTCGTGTCTGACTCTTAGCGACCCCATGGACTGCAGCCCACCAGGCTCCTCCGTCCATGGGATTTTCCAGGCAAGAGTACTGGAGTGGGGTGCCATGTGGTATCTGAGTGGGTTTATTTTTGTTATAATTAGATCTTAAACCAATAAAACAGTACACAGTAGATTCACCATAAATGCCTATTCTTTATTTTGATAATTAATTTTCCTAGGATATATCCCTGTTTCCAAATTCATTATAACTCATGGAGGGTCTTAAATAAGCACCACAAACTAGTATGTGTTCTCAGCTACATATAAGTGCCAGTGAAATTTTCCATTGTAGAATAAGCAAATAAATTCACTGCATATCTGACCACTTTTATGCAGATACATGTAGTTGTATGGAAACATTTTAATGTTTTGGGGGGCTCTAGCCTTTCAGAGAAGGCAATGGCACCCCACTCCAGTACTTTGCCTGGAAAAATCCCATGGATGGAGGAGCCTGGTAGGCTGCAGTCCCTGGGGTTGCTAAGAGTCGGACACGACTGAGTGACTTCACCTTCATGCATTGGAGAAGGAAATGGCAACCCACTCCAGTGTTCTTGCCTTGAGAATCCCAGGGATGGAGGAGCCTGGTGGGGTGCTGTCTATGGGGTCTCACAGAGTCGGACATGACTGAAGTGACTTAGCAGCCTTTCTGAAATACTCTTAGTCTTGTTTTGTTATCTGAAGGAACCCCGTTATTTGTTTTTGTGATGTTTTGTGGTCAAACAGACTTAACCAAAATCTTCTTCTAAATGCCATTGATAGTTAGCAAAAGCCTAATCTCCCTGGTATCAAAACACACTAATCCTCTTCTGGAGTTTAATGAATAATTTTATAGCAAGTTGCAACAGATGGGTAAAAAGCAGAACAAACAGATTTCTCTGGCTAATAATTACATGCAAAAAGGTAAACTTTTCTTCATTTCCCTGAATTCTATCCTTACAGAGACTATCATGCCAATTGTCATGACAATCCAGTTTTATTTTTAAAGGAGTGGTGTTGCTGGCAAATGTAATTATCAGCACACCTGCTTTCAAAAATATAAAAAGAAATTTCTAAACTATTTTGTTAAATAATCCCTTTTGCTATATTCACCAATAGAGCTATTTAAGTGCTAACATGTAAGAGCTTTCCTCACTGTTCTAGCACTTTTGGAAAATTTTCCAGGATCATTGCCTCCTACCAATGCTTTTATGCACACTTGCTCAACACAGACATCCTTATGGGAGCTACTTATAGCTCACCTTGTAGCTGCCTTGATTCCCACCTTCACTTAGCCTCTCTGGTTGAAATTATCACTGGCTTCCAGTTGGAATCTCAGACTTTTTACTGGACAGTATATATTTTTGGTCAAAAAAACGATTTACTTAATTTAAAATTTTTTAGCCAATGTCATGAAGTTATGATCTTCTTGAATCTTTGCTCACAAAGAGATCCTTAGGTCCCTGTCCAAGATGGGAGGTGGGACTGTAATCCAGAGAGTTTTGCATTCAGTAAACTAAACTTAGTAATAATAATGTGTTTCATTTGGCTATCATTCTTTTCTTCGTTTTAAAACTTCTTTTCCTGCATTATAAACAAACATGCAGTATATTCTATGTTTAATAGTTCTCAAGTCCTAGTCAATGATACTCTAGTGGTCCTCAAACCACAGCTTGGATCACTCTCAATAGTCTTTATTTTTACTCTCATTCTTTTCCAACTGTTTCAACAAATTTTTCAAGGCTAGATGACTTATCATATCACAACAGACAATGCACAAGCAGAAATCATAATGAAAGAAAGCTGAAGACATGTCAAATGGTGCCAAACATTCTGTTTACTAATTTTCTGATTTGGAAAATATATGTTGTAAAAATGCCTTTTTCTGACAAAATATAATAAAGTTATCATGCCATTTAAAACAAAGTATTACAGATATCTATGTTTTCTAGTGTTGCCAGTTTTAATTTTGATGGCTGTAGATAAACATACAAACAACAACTCTTGGTTTTCTAGATAATTTTTTAAATTGTAAAAGTATTCTGAGAACAAAATGCTATTCTTGTCCATAAACAATCTAAACTGCATCCCAAATGGATAAGTACATCTAATAGGTAATATTTATTTCTTGCAATGGATACGACAGAGACAAGAGTTTCTCAGTTCTCAAAACTGACTGGTATCAGGTGACAGTAGAACCTAGAAATCTTAATTCTAACTGAGCTCTTTGCCCAAATTATAATGGATTATTCTAGAGTACACATTATAGTTTAATAAAGAGCAACATGAAAAATTAGGCTAGTTACATAATCATGGAAAATTCCATTGGCAAACAAGTGATAAAGAAGAGCTAGAATCGATAAATTCTCTTCAGTGTCATCTGTGTGAGGAAATGAAGTCAGTATACAAGAGTACGCCCAATTCTTTAAGAAATAAATAGCTAGAGATTTAAGCAGTCTAGGACTACATAGGTATCCATAAGTAAATCTCTTCTATTTTGGCCCAATACACTGTTGTTGTTGTTTTTTTTTTTTTTTCTGAATATTCTCTTTTAGAAGGGGTCTGCTAATTCAGGTGTAACTCATGCTTTCTTGCAAGTTATTTATCCATAACATAACAAAATTACTATTCTGAATTCAACTAAGCAAATTTAATTTATTTTATTTCTGTGTCAGGAACTGGACAATGCAGGAAATAAGTCAACTTCTGAATTGGTTAGTCTGAAATTCCTGATAGTCTCATCCTGAAGCTCAGTTCCTGAAAAGGGAGAAACCTAGACCAGTATAACCTGCCACTCTTACAAATGGCATCATTAGGCCAGGAAGAGCCTCTTGCAAACCTAAGATAGAATTTCTAGATGGGTAATGTCTGGATTTCTTGTGTAAGCCAAGCTATTGAGAAAGAAAATGCCTGAATCCCGGGGAATGGCAGGGAGCATATTTATTTAAAATTATAGCAGTTGTAGAAAGAAAGAAAGAAAATGTCCTGTCTTTGTCTTTTCATAAAAAAGGAAAACTGTCATTTTGTGTCTTAGTTCTCATGTGAATAATGCGCTAGACATTCTGTGAGAGTTTGCCTGGGTCATTTATTTTTTTTAGAAAATCTCAGATATGAAGCAAGAGTAGACCACATTATTGTAAAGTTTTTAAATTAAAGCTTAACTAAAAATAGCTCAGTTGGTAAAGAATCTCCCTGCAATACAAGAAACCCTGGTTCCATTCCTGGCTCAGGAAGATCCACTGGAGAAGGGATGGGCTGCCCACTCCAGTATTCTTGGGTTTCCCTGTGGCTCAGCTGGTAAAGAATCCGCCTGTAATTCAGGAGACCTGCATTCGATTCCTGGGCTGGCAAGATCCCCTGAAGAAGGGAGGCCACCCACTCCAGTATTCTGTCCTGGAGAAATCCATGGACTACAGTCCATGGGGTCACAAAGAGTCAGACACGACTGAGCAACTTTCACTTTCAGAAAAATGCATATGTATATGCATCCAGACATTACCCATCTAGAAATTCTATCTTAGGTTTGCAAGAGGCTCTTCCTAGCCTAATGATGCCATTTGTAAGAGTGGCAGGTTATACTGGCCTAGGTTTCTCCCTTTTCAGGAACTGAGCTTCAGGATGAGACTATCAGGAATTTCAGACTAACCAATTCAGAAGTTGATTTATTTCCTGCATTGTCCAGTTCCTGACACAGAAATAAAATAATTTTATTATTGGATATATATATATATCCATATATATATATATGGATATAACACTTGCTGGCATTAAATATTAATATGGAAGGGAAAATAAAAGCAGTCATAGAAGTTGTTTGGAAAACCAAGTAGATTCTGAAACTTTGGTGAAAATTGAACTATTTTTAAAGAATTGCAGTTCTGGAAGGACTTCATCAAGCCAAGACCTTGATGCTTTGGATTGAATATATATTTTGCAGTTAGGTTGTTTTAAGTGAAACTCATGTTTAAAGTTGGACAACCAATTTCATATTATTTATTCTGGCTATTTTTCTTCCTTCCTTTCTTCCTCAATCCACCTCTCTTTCTTTTATTGGTACACTGGAATTGTAGAATTTAATTAAAATATATATTTTTTCTAAATACTTTCATTATTGATTCATGCAAAGCTTCCTTCCCTTTTTCTTATTGCCCTTCCACCTTACTTCCTTCCACTGTTTTTCTCTCTAATATGTAATGTTACACTATTTAACTCTTCTTAAAATAATCTTCTTGATTTGTTAAAATCAAAATACTACCATCTACCTTACTGAAATGCTATGAATACTGAAATAGCTAAGTAGAAATTTGCTTCCTGCCTTGCTGTGAATTGGCTGATGTGACAGCAACAAGTGTCAGAGCTGGCAGAGTTGGGTGCTCTGAAAGTGATTACAGTCCGCAAAGCCACCTTGGCCATGGGTCACTGGGTGCTCATTGATCAAGCCCTAATAGCCTATTTAGTCCTTTTCAAGTCAATTGCAAAACACCTACCTTTGAAAAATAGGAGGCCAAGATAAAATCTGGACTGAGAATTTATACTATTTGCCCAGCTAGACATCTGTTTCCCATTAGTCACTGACATGCATGATATAGACAGTTGCTTGGTATCATTCTCTAAATTATCACAAAATTCCACTTACATGGCACCTGTTATTCTCACTACAGCTACATATACTATCTGTGCATATAAAAGGGAAATTGCCATAGAGATACAAAGAATATTGTATACTTTGTGATGGGAATTGATCATAGGCAAGTAGACCTTTTGATCAGTTCTTTGTTGCTGAAAAATATCTAAATACAGCTTTTCTTCATGTTTAATTTTCTGAGAAGTCTAATGTATTCACCTCAGAGTTTATGCGCATACAGGTCCCAAGTGAATGTGACTAACACTTTCCATCCTATATCCTGGCTGTGGCTCTGAATGATGGTGTATAAGCATCATTACCAGGCTCTCCAGGTGCCGGCATCATGTCTCTTTCCCACTGTCTATGGCAGCAGCAAGCTACGTGAGCAGTGAAGCTGAGAACAGCCACCCTCATCCTCAAGAACCAGGGAGATCTGAACAGGATGGGATACCTTACTTGAGCACAAATGCCCTCATCCCCCCTCCTATTTGTTTATTTTTCAATTCTTGTATGTAATTAAGAATGAAATTTGAAATGTAAAAACACATGAGAAATGTTTGAGTATATATTCACTTAGAAATTATTTATCAACATCTATTAATTAGAGAACTCATTGAAAAAACTTTTTTGTTTAAATCCATTAGGATTAAAGTGACAAACTGATAATATCACTTACCGCCATTCTATTTTGCCACCGTCCTTTTAAACAAGCCCTTGTGATATACTAATTCAATTCCAAAGAATGTGCTCTAAGTCATCTGAACATCTTTTGCCAGGAATTGATTGAAACAGTCACCCCTTTTGTAAGCGTATATGGTACTTTTCACACATTAAAAAAAAAAAATCCCAGATAATACGTAATTAAATATATAATTACCCTGCATTTCCTTATTGCTATTCATTTAAAATTTGCATCCACATTTCTAAAAAGAACATATGTTTTGTAATGTCCACCTATTCAACACTATACTAAGATTTCAATGAGGTAAGAGTAAAGTGAAACAAAATAAATAAAAAGAAAGGCATACCATTTGAAAAGGAAACTATACTACTTTTATGCACAAAGATATGATTCAGTATTTAGCAAATCCTAAGAAATTTACATTTGTGCAAATATATGCACATGTACATACAGAATTTCTAGACCAAATAAGTGAGAGGATCAAGGTTGCAGGAACAAATTAACATACAAAAAAGAAATAAAAAATGATTTTGATGAAAATTCAAAATCACATTACAATAAAAATTACTTAAGAATAAATTTAACAAGAGGCATAAAAGACATATATTAAAAACTGCAAAATATTGCTGAGAGAAATTGAAGATGATTTAAATTAATGGAGAGACTTATTTTTTCATGCTCTCAAAACTTTATTAGGTAGAGTCTGGGCAAAGGAGAAAACCTGTGAAATAGTCAACCACTTGGTTCAGGATGACCCTAACAAAGCAGCCTTTGCTTGGAGACGCACTCTCACCAAGATGAAAGCATGTCTTTGATTTCTTTTCAGGGAGCTTTCTGCCTGAATATCCCTGCACACAACTTCAGATTATTGTTAAAATGATCAGCCAGAGGAGAAGGTGGAAGATTAGGATTTATTATGCTAACAATTCTTGCCAACTGATCACTACATTCAAGTTTTCTAAACACCACAGCAGGCCTTTTTGTTGTTGTTGTTGCTGTTACTGAAATTGACAAGCCGAATCAAAAATGTATATGGTTTGAAAGATCAGTGTGATACCACTACTCATGTATTCACAATGGCCAATATCAAGAACATTGACAATATCAAGTGCGGGTAAGGATGCGGAGCACTCTCATTCATTGCTGGTAGAAATGCAAGATGATAAAGCTACTTTGGTAGAGATTTTGGTGGTTTCTTGCAAAACTAAACATATCCTTACCATATGATGTAGCAAAAGTACTTGGTATTTACTCAAAGGAACTGAAAATGTATATCCATACAAACTCTGTACACAGATGTCTCTAGTAGCTTTTTTCATTATTGAAAAAACTTGGAAGTGACCAAGATGTCCTTTACTTGATGAATGGATAAACTGTGAATACAACCAGACAATGGATTACTATATAGCACGGCACTACCATGTGTAAGCTAGCTAGCTAGTGGGAACCTGCTGTGTAACAAAAGGAGCTCAGTTTGGGGCTCTGGTGATGATTCAGAGGAATGGGGTGACGGGGATGGAGGGTATATATTTATACATATAGCTGATTCATTTTGTTGTACAACAAAAACTAACAACAAAATTGTAAAGGAATTATACCCCCCTCAAAAAAGATTCAGAAAAAATAAAAAGAAAAAGAAATGTGCTATCAGGCCATTAAATGACATGGAGGAACCTTTAAACAAGTATTACTAACTGAAAGGAGAATGTCTGAGACTACATAGTGTATGATTCCAAATCCATGGCATTCTGGAAGAAGTAAAACTATAGAGACAATCTAAAGGCCAGAGGTTTCCAGGGGTTGGTGGGGAGGAAGAAATGAACAGGCAGAACACAAAGGATTTTGATGGCACTCAGACTACTCTGTATGAAACAAAAATGGCAGATACATTTGGCTAAACCAACAGACTATACAATACCACGAGTGAATCCCACTTGGGACTCTGAACTCCAGGTGCTATTTATGTGTCAATATAGGTTGTCAATTACAACACATGTTCCACTTTGGTGGGGGATTTTGATAATGGGGAGGTCTATAAATGTATGGGGGCTGGAGTTACATCAGAAAACTCTGTACTTTCTGCTCAGATTTATTGTAACCTAAAACTGCTCTAAAAATAAAATCTAATAAAAATTATTAGAAAGTCAAAGGGTCTGTAACAGCCAAAATAATTTTGGGACAAACAAACAAACAAATACCATGTTATTTCCAAACTTAGACTGGTTCCAAACAGGAAAAGGAGAACGTCAGGGCTGAATATTATCACCCTGCTTATTTAACTTATATGTAGAGTACATCATGAGAAATGCTGGGCTGGTGAAGCACAGGCTGGAATCAAGACTGCCTGGAGAAATACCAATAACCTCAGATATGCAGATGACAACACCCTTATGGCAGAAAGTGAAGAGGAACTAAACAGCCTCTTAATGAAAGTGAAATAGGAGAGTGAAAAGTTGGCTTAAAGCTCAACATTCTGAAAACTAAGATCATGGCATCCAGTCCCATCACTTCATGGGAAATAGATGGGGAAACAGTGGAAACAGTATCAGACTTTATTTTTCTGGGCTCTAAAATCACTGCATATGGTGATTGCAGCCATGAAATTAAAAGATGCTTACTCCTTGGAAGAAAAGTTATGACCAACCTGGATAGCATTTTAAAAAGGATAGACATTACTTTGCCAACAAAGGTCCATCTAGTCAAGGCTATGGTTTTTCCAGTGGTCATGTATGGATATGAGAGTTGGACTGTGAAGAAAGCTGAGCACCAAAGAATTGATGCTTTTGAACTGTGGTGTTGGAGAAGACTCTTGAGAGTCCCTTGGACTGCAAGGAGATCCAGCCAGTCCATCCTAAAGGAGATCAGTCCTGGGTGTTCATTGGAAGGACTGATGTTGAAGCTGAAGCTTCAATACATTGGCCACCTCATGCGAAGAGCTGACTCATTTGAAAAGACATTGTTGCTGGGAAAGATTGAGGGCAGGAGGAGAAGGGAATGACAGAGGATGAGATGGTTGGATGGCATCACCAACTCAGTGGACATGGGTTTGGGTAGACTCTGGGAGTAGATGATGGACAGGGAGGCCTGGTGTGCTGTGGTTCATGGGGTCACAAAGAGTCGGACATGACTGAGCAACAAAACTGAACTGAATAGCATAAAAATAATTACATATATCAATAAAACAAATTTAGTATATTTCAGTTCAGTTGCATTTAACAAAGGCAGCAATGTAAATCAATGGGAAAGGATGTCTTTACAATAAATGGAACTGAGATAATTAAATATCCATACACTATAAATGAAATCACAGCATACCTAAACATTAACTCAAAATGGATCACACAACCTAATTATAAGAGTGAAAACTATGAAATTTTTAGCAGAACACATAAAAAAAAATCTTTTGACCCTGGATAAGGCAGCATCTTTGACATGATTCAAAAACATAAACTAAAAGAAAAAAAGTCCAATCTATAAAAAAGTTGGACACCATTTTAAAAAATATTAAATGCTCTTCAAAAGAATCACTCATAAAAAAGACAAATCAGATATTAGTATAAATATTCTCTGATAATATATTAGATAAAGAGCAATATATAGATTACATAAAGAGCAGTTACAACTCAATAATAAATAGACAATTCAATCTAAAACAGGCAAAGTAATTGAATAGATATTTCACTGATATATTACTTGTCAATTAAAAAATAAAAATATTCCTAACATTCCTAATCATTAGAAAAATGATAATCGAGCCACAATGAGATAACATGCTGAACACACTAGAAAGGCTCTAATGAAATGACAGATAAAACCAAGTGTCAGCAAAAATGTGGTGAAAACAGAAAACCTCACAGATTGCTTTGGAAATGTAAACAGTACTTTCATTTTGGAAATAACTGTGGCAGCTTCTTTAAAAGCTAAACATAAACACCCTAGGAAATAGCAATTCCACTTTTAACTATCTACCTAAGAAAAGTGGCAATCTATGTCCACACAAAGATGCATTTGAATTTTCATAGCAGAATGTCTTCATTATAACTACAAGATGAAAACAATCCAGTTACTAATAGAGTTGAGAACATGTTTTATATATATACAATGGAATGCTACTCAGCACTATAAATGAATGAAATATTGATGCATGCTCCTACATGGGTGTTACGTGAAAGAATCTACACTCAATATATTGGGTTGGCTAAATGGTTCACTCAAGATTTTCTATAACACCTTAGAGAAAAACCCAAATGAAACTTTTGGCCCACCTCAATACATG
The DNA here is from genome assembly GCF_032452875.1 of Bos javanicus. Classification (NCBI taxonomy): domain Eukaryota; kingdom Metazoa; phylum Chordata; class Mammalia; order Artiodactyla; family Bovidae; genus Bos; species Bos javanicus. Next base: position 13,433,068 of record NC_083875.1, on the reverse strand, counting down.
GAATATCCAGTAACTGCAAATCCATGAGACAGGCATCAGATCTGCAGTTGTTTATGCCTGGGAATGGGAAAGAAAACTATCTGTAAAGGGTACAAGTGAACTTTTGAGGGTAAAGGAAATGTTCTGAAGCTTTCTATGGTGACAGAAAGTTCTAAAATTTTCTATGGTGATAGTTGCACAACTAATACACTTACTAAAAATAACTGTCACACATTTCCAATAGATAAATTTAATGGCTAATAAATTATATCTCAAAAAGTTCCTAAATATCAAAGTTTCAAGTACAAACAAATTTAAAAACCTATAAAACAAAAAGTAAGATGAGTGTGGATTTAAAAAAAAATAGCATCCATGAAAAATACTTAAAACATGAGATAAACTAATAGTAAGTACCCTTAATGCACATAAAGTCCACAAAGCATATATGACGGCTGAGATATAAATCATGTGCAGAGATAACAACAAAATAGAGTCACCTTAGAACTCCAAGGGGGCTGCAAACTTTCAAACTTTGCTTCTCTTTACCCAACCCTCCTTTCCATTTCTCTTCTAAAAAACATGAAGTTAGTCAGCTACATTTATCAAATCTCATTATACATGAGACCTTACTCTAAATACCTAAGAACAAACTATACAAAGGCCATTCTCTAAAATGGAAACATCCATGTTTCATTCATTGTCAATAGAGATAATGATGAATAAAAAAGATTATTTCAGGTCTTAATTAATGTTGTGAAAATAAAAACAATGATATTATGGAAAACACTAGATGGGTTGATTTTTAACAGGTGGGCATGAAAGACCTCAGTGAAAGGAAATACTAGAATTGATGACGAATGGACAAAGATGTGGTACATAGTTACAATGGAATATTACTCATCCAAAAATTAATGAAATAATGTTATCTGTAGCAACATAGATGTACCTAGAGATTGTCATACTGTATTAAGCAAGTCAGACATAGAAAGGCAAATAACATATGGGTATCGCCTATATGTGGAATAAAAAGAAATGGTACAAATAAACTTATCTACAGACAGGAATAGAGTTAAAGTTGTAGAAAACAGACTTATGGTTACCACAGGGTAAAGTGGACTGGGTGATAAACTGAGACATCGGAATTAACATATACACAGTACTATGTGTAAAATAGGAAACTAATAAGAATTGTTATACAGCACAGGGAACTCTACTCAGTACTCTCTAATGAAAGAAATGAGAAAAGAATCTAAAAAACAGTGGATATATGTATATGCAAAACTGATTGCTCTACACCTGAAACTAACACAATACTGTAAATCAACTATATTCCAATAAAAATTAATTTTTAAAAATTGAGGGACAGCCTTAAAAGAGGGGATAAGCTTCCCTGGGTTCAGCAGTAGTGAATCCCCTTGCTAAAGTAGGAAATGTTAGTTTGATCCCTGGGTTGGGAAGATTCTCTGGAGAAGGGAATGGCTACCCACTCCAGTATTCCTGCATGGGAAATCCCATGGACAGAGAATTTTGGCAGGCTACAGTCTCAAAGGGTTGGACAAAACTTAGCAACTAAACAACAACTTAAAAGAAGGACAAGACTTTCAAATAGAAGAAAACTGAATGCAAAGTTTCTTAGAAAAGACTAAATTTAGTGTGTTTTGAGTATCTTTGAGGTGAGTGGATGACAGGGAGAATGAAGCAGGATGCTTCAGTTCAGTTCAGTTCAGTTCAGTTCGGTCGCTCAGTAGTATCCAACTCTTTGTGACCATGTGAATCGCAGCACGCCAGGCCTCCCTGTCCATCACCAACTCCCGGAGTTCACTCAGACTCACGTCCATCGAGTCAGTGATGCCATCCAGCCATCTCATCCTCTGTCGTCCCCTTCTCCTCCTGTCCCCAATCCCTCCCAGCATCAGAGTCTTTTCCAATGAGTCAACTCTTCACAGCAGGTGGCCAACGTACTGGAGTTTCAGCTTTAGCATCAGTCCTTCCAATAAACACCCAAGACTGATCTCTTTTAGGATGGACTGGTTGGATCTCCTCGCAGGCCAAGGGACTCTCAAGAGTCTTCTCCAACACCACAGTTCAAAAGCATCAGTTCTTCAGCACTCAGCTTTCTTCACAGTCCAACTCTCACATCTATACAAAACCATGTTATATAAACTAACATCAGGAAAAAACTTTTAATGTTCTGTTTAATTCCCATAGTCATCAGTAGGATTGACTGGAAAAATTTAGGCTTTTGGATGTTAGCTTTGTGATGCAAAATATATGAAGATAAATAAAATAAAAATATTCAGGATAGATATATGTGCAAGATATATATGTATGCATAAGATGAGTGTGTGTGTGTGTGTGTGTGTGTGTGTGTTCAGTCACTCAGTTGTGTCACTCTTTGCAACCCCGAGTACTGTAACCTACCAGGCTTTATGTCCATGGGATTTCCCAAACAAGAATACTAGAATGGGTTGACATTTCCTATTTCAAAATATAAAACATATATATATATATGTTTCACATTTTGAAATATACATATATATATTCATGCTATGTATATGAAAGATATATAGATAGATAGATAGATATCACTTTTTACACAGAGGATAGTCCTTTTTATAGATGGAAATACAGATTCTGGATCAGGTCAATTAAGACTCTTGACAAACCAGTTTGTACTTGCTGTCTAGCTAATTGTTGCCCTGTTCCTTGTACTTTCTACTACACTAATAAGGGATTTAAACTAATTTATATTATGTACACACCATTCTATTCTGGACTTGCATGGCCTTTATCTTCTCACGGTGGACGTTGAACAGACTGGCCCTCCCACCTTCTGCTGCTTTAAGCGCCCTTTGTTGCTGTTCAGTCACTAAATTGTGTCCGACTCTGCGACACCGTGGACTACAGCATGATAGTTGTCTAGGTTTGTCATAGCTTTTCTTCCAAGGAACAAACGTGTTTTAATTTCATGGCTCCAGTACAATTTACTTTATTGAGCATCCATTTTATCTCAGTTTTTGGGAAATCATGATTTTAAATGTTTTCTGATATGTAAAAAAGCAACATCCCTTTTAACTTAATAAGCATTTCCATCAAGTTCAATATTTGAAGCAAATTATTTATAGAATATTATTCATGGAATGAAATCAATAATTTTTTCTGAAAACTTCAACATTTTCATCTTTTGGCTTAATGTTGCATAATGCATTAAGAGCTAAAATTGTAATGCCACAATTACTTAAGCAATGAATTTACACACACATGTGGAAACATTATTTTACATGATTTGTGGCTTTTCTTTTTATCTCACCAAGTTCTTTGATTTTTCCATTCTCATGAATTTGAATACTGGGTCAAATTCTTAATACTTTAAATGAGAACTATTTCATACATGAATTAGAAAATCTGTATTTCTCATACAAAGCATCTGCTTCAAAACTCTCTTTTGGTTATGGACTATAGTAATGTCCTAGGCCATAATGTCAGATAAAAATAGTCCTGAAATACCTGAGATTCAAAACAGACCTACAGCAAAGTTGTTCTATTCAAAAACTACTAATATTTCCCATTTTAATAAGACCTAAGGTATATTTTTTAATGTGAAAGGTTGAAAGAAATAGGATTTAAGTGAGAAATAAAATGTATCTGTTTCATATTCCTAAAATCCTGGTTATTCATAATATGTCATTTATTAATCCATATTTTTGTCTCAGAGTGATATATTGTATAAATCCAGAAAAATATCACTTCATCAAAGAAAGCAACAATTTGAATGGACATTTGGAAAGCAAGTTCATCTAATTCATTATCCTTTGCTCCTTGGCCTGCTGGAAACACAAAGAGACTTTTCTCTAATATTCACTGTGAGAACCAGGTCTACCTCTTGGAAGTAAAACCCACTGAAGTGTGGACTGGGTTTCCTGGGGTTTAAACTCACAGACATGTTCACAGTGAGATTCTAGCAATTCCTCAAGGCAGCTCAGGGTTCCTTTTCATAGCACTGATTTCTGTGGAGTTTATGGATCATTACTTCTGGAAGCTGTGATTCTGAGTATTCACCTGTGATTCTTTTCAAGTTGCCGTTTGCTCCATGACTTCACTTCTCTTCTGAATCCAAAGATGTTCATTGTTCAGTTTGTTCAGCTTCCTACTTTTTATTAGGACAGAGTGGAGTTTCTAAGGTTCTTTCATGCCAGACTAGAAACTGGAAATCCCTTTACACGACTTTGAGTTTTAAATAGTTTACTAAAAATTTTCAAGATGGTGCCCCATTTACCCATTGTCATCTATTTTCTTGAGTTTCTTCTGAGATGTTTTAATTCTGCCCGTTTGTGTATTAACATTTGCCTCTTGCATCGTTCTGTGTTTTAAACACATTCTCTCTCTCTCTCTCTCTCTCTCTCTCTCTCTCTCTCTCTCACACACACACACACACACACACACACACAATTATCTTTATCTGTCTCTAGACATTTGAGGAAAAATATACATTGCTTAACTTTCAGTCAAGTAACAAAGTATATAGAATGAAGATATTTTCTATTATATTTTCAAAGAATATTCTTAGCCTGTAACTTATTTGAGGATGCTATTTAGTGAATATGCTGCACCAAAATGACAAAGTAAATCAGGAAAGAAGAGAAATTTTCCAGAAATAATAATGCAACATGTAATGCAGCCTGGTTAGACATCCATATGGGAACTATGGAATCATCAAAGCAAAATATGGAAGAAGCAAACAGGAAAATACGGAATCAGTCGATTATTTAACACATTTCTCCATGTGGAAAATTACGTTGAGAAACATTTAATGAAGCTGTTAGACAAAGAAGAAGGAAACTAGTGACAAAAAATGAAAAATGGGCACTAATGGAATACATAAAAACTAAAATCTAGCATCAAAAGCAAGTTAATCATTAGAAACATTTTTTCTTTTAGAAGTGATCAAAATTTGGGATGGACACATACAGACTGCTATATTTAAAATGGATGACCAGTAAGGACCTACTGTATAGCACAGGGAACTCTGCTCAATCTTATGTGGCAGCCTGGATGGGAGGGGAGTTTGGGGGAGAATGAGAGAGAGATTCAGGGGAGAATGTATAAGTATGGCTGAATCCCTTCATTGTTCTCCTGAAACTATCACAACATTGTTTGTTAACCAACATTGTTTGCTATATCCAAATAAAAAAAGTTTTTTTCTTTTTTTTTAATTTAACAAATTATTATATTTACTTATAAGAGTTGTGATATCATATTGGGAAGATAAAAGTGGGAAAAGAGAAGGGCAAAGAAATGTAAAAAAAAATAAGTTTAAGGGAGTTAAAATTCTTAACTACTGTAAGAAAAATGAAAAATATAATGTCTAAAACTGGCAACAAAATTTTCAGTATATGTACTTAAAATGTAGAGAAAACTGTAAAAAATAATAGCTATTATTATAAAGATTGCCTCTGGGAAGCAGGGTAGAAGGGACACTGTTAGAAGCTTGCTAAATTTTGGTTAGCCTCTTAGCAGTAGTACCATATAAAATTTTAAGTATATATCTGTTAGTTAAAATAATAATTAAAAATACTTCTCAGATAGCCAGGTAAGGAATCTCTCATTCAGAATAGATAGTGGCATACCTCTCTTGTTGAAACTTGATACTCATAACTTCTCCATTCCAATCATCATTTTTACTTTTATCTAGATTTCTAAAACTAGACCAATCATCATTTTTACTTTTATCTAGATTTCAAACTAGATTAGTCTTAGGCTTTCACCCCTGCTTTCTTGATTTTGGACAATGAGTGTGTGCGTGTGTCTGTGTAAGTAAAAACAATACTATACATGGTTGTATGTTTTGCTAAGTGTTTGTGTTCATATAACTGACCAGTATATACAGCAATGCATATAAACAAAGAGTCATTCCTTTTCTTTATCAAGAGTAACTAGACATTTAATTGTAAATATATCTTAATTCATTGTATATTACTTCACCTAAAGATGGCATTTTTCCCTTATAAAATCTTTTTAGAGTGCTTCAGTTAACAACTTTATTCATCTCTGTAGGTATGCCTCACAATTATGCTCAAATATTAAAATTTCTAAGAGTATAATTATTAGTCAAGGACATGAATTTTTAAATTAGATTTTAAACGACTTTTATAAATAATTGTAACAATCCATTTCCAATCAACATAGGCAAATTAGGCAAGTTGATTGCCACTTTCCATATACTCTTGCTGTTACTACAAAACATGTAAATATATGCCCATCTGAGAGGTGAAAATAGCATCTAATTTATTTTATATTTACTTAATGATGAGTGAAGCTGAGATCCATTTAATATATTAAAGAGCTATTCTTATTCCTATGAAAATTGATTTACATCATTTATTAGGTTGTATGAGTTCCATTAATTTCAATGCCAGTCTCACTGTATAACAAAGTAGCTTGTATAATGTTTGTTTTTTCCTTGTAGTTTCGTACCATTCATTTCTGTTCATATTGATCTTGATGCCTATTTTTGTTCCACTTCCACCCAGCTTTAATCTATGCTTTTTTATGCTATATTGTCTGCTGCTGTTGCTGCTGCTGTTAAGTCACTTCAGTCGTGTCCGACTCTGTGCGACCCCATAGATGACAGCCCACCAGGCTCCCCCGTCCCTGGGATTCTCCAGGCAAGAACACTGGAGTGGGTTTCCATTTCCTTCTCCAATGCATGAAAGTGAAAAGTGAAAGTGAAGTCTCTCAGTCGAGTCCGACTCTCAGCGACCCCATGGACTGTAGCCCACCAGGCTCCTCCATCCATGGGATTTTCCAGGGTATATTGTCTAGTGGGGCAAATTTCCTTTCATTTTTCATCTTTGTTGTCATTGCATGGAAGCGCTTCAGGAAATCATTAACGTTGTGATTAAACTTATTATTTAAACAAGTTATTTGGTATGTTGTATAAGCAGAGATTTTCCTCTATACTTTATTGAGTTGCCTGTATTAGTACATTACTACCTGCATGTCTCAGGAACAGTAAAAAGAAGTCGGGAAAAATCTAACAATAACTTTATAACTGAACAAACATAAATATCTCAGATCAGCTATCAAACCAGCAGTTAGAGCCCTGCTCTCCAGTTTAAAGCAGACAAACCTGACTTTACATTCTAGCTGGATCATTTAATAACTCAGCATCAAAGGGGAAATTATATTATTTCTTAGGATTCAAGTTTTCTTACCTATAAAAGGGAGATAAAATATGTTGCTCAAAAAGCATGGTATATGTATGAAGACAGTGTCAAATACAGATAAAGAACTGATATTTGAAGATAGACATCTTAGGTCAACTTCTGGTTCTAGCTCCCATTACTCTGAGCTTGTATAAGTCACTAGGTCAAAATCTTGTCTGTAACAACTTTTAACTCTGTGATCAAGGTAAAGAGTTTATTTTCTAGTAACTTAATGTCCTCACTTATAAATGTGCAAATAACTAAAAAGTACTTAGATTAGGGCATAAATGCTAAGTACTCAGTAAATAACTATTCTGACTTGACACTCTTTTGACATTTATGTTTGTTTTTCTTAGACAAAAAATCAACAAGTTAACAAAGGTTTTGCCCTGTTGTGATATTTACCTGTGAGTCCATAGGAAAACACTTCCTGCTCCTAATACCTGGAAGAAAAGTACATCTGTGACCTATAGGTTGTCTGATCCCATGTTAGAAAATCCAACAGCCTAGCTCCTCTTATTATGAACCTTAGGACTTCAAGTGAAATTCACTTATTGCATTTTCTTTCTTCTATAGAGGGATGAAAATGAGCATGGTATTAAATATAAATATAGATAGATAGAGATATATAGTACTTTCCTGTACCTCTTTCCAAAATCATTTAAAGAGAATTGTGTATATATTTGTGCGTGTGTAACCAGGGAACAAAAAGCATATTGACTGACCCCCTACATTTGGCCAGATTTACAGAATTGGTATGTTACAAAAGATTAGAAAAGAATAATAATGTGAGTTGGTTTCAAATTTGTTTTCATATTGGCTTACTCAGAAAGCAGGCAATAAGAAGTGCACAGTTACAAACAGCAGGCAGCCTGTTGTGCCTGGTCGCCATTTCCTCCCTTGTCTCTCATGCTGCTGCTGCTGCTAAGTCACTTCAGTTGTGTCCGACTCTGTGCGACCCCAAAGACGGCAGCCCACCAGGCTCCCCCGTCCCTGGGATTCTCCAGGCAAGAACACTGGAGTGGGTTGCCATTTCCTGCTCCAATGCATGAAAGTGAAAAGTGAAAGTGAAGTCACTCAGTTGTGTCTGACTCTTAGTGACCCCATGGACTGCAGCCCACCAGGCTCCTCTGTCCATGGGATTTTCTAGGCAAGAGTACTGGAGTGGGGTGCCATTGCCTTCTCTGTGTCTCTCATGAAGACATGGCAAATGCAGCGCTGTCCACAGCTCAGCTCCATTAAGTCAGAAACTCTGTGGACTTGCACCACATACAATTTACTTACACAATAACTGGAAACAAACCTTCTGCCAGGCCATGTACACCAATTTTAATGTTCAGGTTATACGCCTTGAATGTCTTGTTTTGCCTGCTCAGATTTCCTCTCTCCCTAACTGCATTCATGGCACAGTGACAAAAAGTTTCTTCTTTATATTCACCTGGAGGTTTTCTGTGATCAGGCCTGACCATAGCTCAACAGCCTCAGGCTCAGTTTTTCCATCCCAGTACAGAGTTAGGCCATGTGTTGCTTCACAGCAAGAATCCAAATCAAATAAGGATGGACAAAATCTGTTGGGTAGGTGACTCTTACACTTTCTTTTGAACATTGAGAGAGGAAAAGAAGAAAACATTGCTAAATGTGCCTCCTAGAGCTTTTCAGAGTGCTGACCTCCAAACCCGACCCATCTGAAACAAAACATCCATTACCTCTACTCTAAATGTTTCTGAACCCTATGTGACAGAACCGGGAGCTCTGTGAAAATTGATTTTTGCCACAGTGCTTACACCTGGGTACCACTTGCTTATTATTTTGAACTCACTTGAGGCTTGAATCAATCAGTCAGGTAACTGAATAGTTGAACAAAGAACTTATATACACAGCTAAAGCAAACCTATTCTTTTTCTTTTCCTTTGCTAACGACTTGTCAATAATATGTCCCCATTAAATCTGATATTCATTTTGGGATTTCAGAAGTTTTATACTTTAAAATATTGTACACAGATATATTACTAATAGCCTATCATCAAAGTCCAAAAGCTTCCTCATAGCTCAGTCGGTAAAAAACCTGTCTGCAAAGAAGGAGACCTGTGTTCAAGTTCTGGGTCAGGAAGATCCCCTGGAGAAGGAAATGACAATCCACTCCAGTATTCTTGCCTGGAAAATCCCATGGACAGAGGAGCCTGGCAGGCTACAGTCCATGGAGTTGCAAGAGTTGGACATGACTTAGTGACTAAACTACTACCATAGTTCAAAAGAAAAACTATCACCACATGGGCCAAAATACCCACCCTAAACTTAGAATAAATTATGGCCTAGAAGTGTTATCACAAGATCACCTTATGATCTGAATACACACACACACACACACACACACACACACACACATATATATATACACACACACATACACATAGGACAGATATGAAGGGCTGTAAAAAAAAAAACACAACATATTAGGAAAGAAATAGAAAATTTTAAATCTTGGGAAATAATATGAATATAACATTTAAAATCTTAGGAAAGACACTCTTGAAATGGAATGTGAAAGATGTGAAACTTGTATAAGGATGTTAAAATGGCTTATCGAAATCAAAGTCCAGGATTCAGACAACTGGGCCTGAGAAATGACTCCAAATCTAATGAAAGCTTGCTTTCTATCACCTGACTCCTTCCCTAAGTACATTTCTACTTCAGTCCTTTTTCCTTCATCACCTGATTTACTTTTCCAGAAAACATGGTCAAAGAAATAGTCACTGATAGCTTTAAATTATGCCAGTTACAAAAACAGAAAGAGAAAAAACAATTGGTTAAATCTGAGTCTGAGACATGCCCTCTCCACCAATCCATATGTGAATGAATTTGAAATAAAAGAAGAAAAGAAGAAGAAAAAAAAAACAAAAACAGGAGTCAGAACAGTTAATGATTCATGAAAGACAAAACAATAGACATATCCCTTTTCGTTATTATGAACCTCTTATAGCCATGACAACCTTGTCACTTCTACTGCTATATGCCAGGCTACCAATGACCCCCGACCCAAAACCTATCTTGTGTATTTTAAAAGATTAAAAAAAAAATAAAGTATGACTGAATCTGTGCATTGTGTTTGATCCTACTTATGGAATATAAGTTTCTTCTTCAGAAGCCTCCTTTTACTCAGGCAGAGTGTCTCGGAAGATATTAAAAGGTCACTGGCATCTTTTTAGGTCTTAAATTAGTGACTCGGCACAAAGGTCAATGTTATCTTTTAAACAAAACATGGTAGACTTTCTAGATTTCATGTTGAGTTCCTATTTACTGAGATCATCATTCAAATAGACTAGAATAGGAACCATAGCAAAGATTTCTCCCTATACAAACCCTTTGTACATTTACAGAGTCCCGTCTGGTGGCTGTTACCACTGCTCTGAATATCTTCTTCATGGAAGACACAGAACTGTCCTTTCCTTCACAAAACTCCTTCACATATGTATGTATCTTTAAAATAGGAAGGTAATTGTTTTCCAGGTTTGCAAACATATCATTCAGTATATAACTGGATCATATAAACAACACGTAGGTGGAAGAGTTCAACACATGTCAGGAGGGTCAGAAGATACTTTTAAAGCACTGACCAATGAAGAATCAGAAGGTAATCTAATTGGATAGGTTGGTGTTTGTTAAGATCAAATCCATTTATTCTCCATTAATCATGTTTACATAAATAAAAACAAGTACTTTAGCACTTCCATTAGGAATCCATGAAGAATTAATAGAACGTCAAATCCCTACAAAGTTCAAGACTATTAAATAAGGTATACAAGTCAAAAGCCTCTCAGAAGTGACTGATGCTATCAATCTATGTAAATTCAGTAAGACTAGTTATTAGGTCTGTTATGGCTCACCACTACATCCCCAGTACTTACTGTATACTCTGGGAAATGGTAGATATTCAATAAAATGTATAGATAAGCAAATACAAGAAATAAGACAGTTAAAAGTAATGAGGGAGAGGGTGACATTGAAGAATCCACTCATTGTAACTGAAGCTTTATTTATAATTGAAGTTCCTATGCCAAGCTTGTGAAGGAAGTTTCCTGAGCCTTAAAGCAGAAGCAAATATGACTTACTTGACAAAGCAAATGTACGTTTTTTTTTTTTTGCAATTTTCTGAGGCTCACAGTAGTTAACAGAGAACATTCTGGTCTGGGAACTCAGCAACTATCTTTTGGCTCCCCCTAGGGTATGAACTAGGGATGTAATACTGAGGTCTGGAGTTCTGAAGTACAAAATAAAATGTATGAACATAATAGTGTTGCAAAGAGTTGGACGCAACTCTAGCAACTTAACACTCACACACACACACACAATGTGATAGTTGAGGCATAAATGAGCTATTAATAAATAGTGCTGCTGTAATGATCAAGGGTATGTCATGATATTATAAAAGCAGTATTATGCATAATAGCCTGAAATTCTCTACAAAGGGAGATTACTAAGCCTGACTCAACTGGGAATGTTACTTGTTCTCTCTCAACCGCATAGTAGATGAGGATGAAGACTCAGAGACAAAAGAAGCATTTTTGTAAGAATCATAATAAAAAACAAAGGAGCAATATAAAAAGACAGTGAATTAATTAAATCCCACTAGAACTATTAAGGAAATAGCAACCCACTCCAGTATTCTTGCCTGGAGAATCCCAGGGACAGAGGAGCCTGGTGGGCTTCCGTCTACGGGGTCACACAGAGTCGGACACGACTGATGTGACTTAGCAGTAGCAGCAGCAGCAGAACTATTTATATCTAATTCTAACAAAATAGTATTTACCAAAACTAAGTAACTGAATTACTTCTAGTTTCTGAGGACCTACCAACAGCTTCCCAGAGGGCACTAGTGGTAAAGAACCTGCTTGCCAATGCAGCAGGTGTAAGAGACGTGGGTTCGATCCTTGGGTTGGGAAGATCCCCTGGAGGAGGGCATGGTGACCTACTCCAGTATTCTTGCCTGGAAAATCCCAAGCCTGGCAGGCTAAGGGCCACAGGGTGGCAAGGAGTTGGGCATGACTGAAGTGACTTAGCACATATACTAAGTCAATATATATTATGTTGTTTGCTAAGTTAACACTTACATTTTATCAGTTCACCTTCACAACTCTGCTAGTCAAGTATTGATACCTACAATAGCATAATGCAGTTATGTTTCAACCTAAACATGCTTCTGCATTACAAAATAATGGTTGAGGGTTTTGAACCCAGATTTCTTATTTCAGAGTCAGTGCTTTGTCCCCTGTGTTGTTAAAATTTATAGTTAGAGCTTTGACAATTCAGTGCCCTCTTTAAGGATAACCATCTTTTTACAAATAGCTCTGTAAATGGGTCTTTAGGCACTGTCAAAGCTCGTTTAGTCAAAGATTTTGTATTTTGCCTTGTTTATGTTGCAAATATATATAATTTAACAGTTCAAAGATCATATACAAAAGACAAAGAAAACTAATTGCCAATTTAATTTGCATGGCCTGTAGGTAATCTGTCTTTTTTAAACTTTGTATTATAGCAGCTACATAATATTTACAAATTGTTCTTTCCAGAGTTACTTACCATTACTTTAGTTTCCATAGGGAGTTAATTTTTAATATAACTGATACGAAATACCATCTGGTCCACTTCTAAGGGAGAGTTAAATACTATATAAAAACACCTATAAGATTCAGAATGATTTACAGAGATGGTGTATCTATCTTGAATTCTGAGCTTCCAACTCGTTTTCCTTCTCAAACTGTTGCTAATTGAAAATTGGGACTTTACTTAAAGCTTGACTATACTCCATCTCCAAATTCTAGCCCACATGAATTAAGTTTGCTAGCAAATTCCTGACCGGTGATTTAGTTAGCGCTGGAAATGTGACTTCCCCAAGTGCAACAGGGGTTTCCCAGGTGGCACTAGTGGTAAAGAACCCTCCTGTTCAGGAGACATAAGAGACACAGGTTTGATCCCTGGGTTGGGAAGATGCCCTAGAGGAGGAAATGGCAATCCACTCTAATATTCTTGCCGGGAAAATCCCAAGGACAGAGGGGTCTAGTGAACTATGGTCCATAAGGTTGCAAAGAATCAGACATGATCAAGGTGACTTAGCATACATGCACATAAGTACAATAGGAGTGAATATCTGGGCTTTTTGTAGGAATTCTAAATTTACAAGGCCTGTCTTATTTATGTGAGCTGTCCATTACTTGCAAGCAAAAGCATCTAAAGTGATTTACAAATAGGTACAGGGAAGAAGGATTGAGAGTAACAGATCCTGCAAATTTGAATTAACTGAACAAGGAGATAGAACAAAAAATTTTAAGGATTCTTCCTTCCTTTTCTCAACAATGGAAGCTGACTATCTTTAGGCATTAGTAAAACATCTGTGAATCTGTGATCACTGGCCACTGGACTCAGATTTTGTGTCTACTGAACTTGCAGAATTAGAAGTGAAGCAGGAAAAATGTTGCAATATCTGAATGTGTTGGCTAATTCCACAGCTTTATCTAAGGTCTTGGAAGATGCAAGCCTTTTCTGAAGTCAGCTCATCTCAAAGCAAAAAAAAATAATAATAAATAAATAATAATAAATACATAAAACTTTGATAAAAGTAACTCATTTGGCCTGGGAGTTGAAATAAAGAATGACCAAAATTTTGAATATCTGGAGCTTCATTGGTTTGGAAAAGGCAAATTCTATACATCTAATAAAAGTTAGAGCAAAGCTGTGCTAAATAGTTTCTGGTAGGTAGAAGACTTGGCAGATAATAAGATAAGAGCCTCAGGGAAGCCTGACACTACCTCATACCTACAAACCCACAGCCTTATTTAGAAGCTTTGACCTGATTATAAACAAAAAAAAAAAAAAAGAGAGAGAGAGAGAGAAAGAAAGGAAAAAGAAACGAGGAGGGCAGAAAAGAGGAAGGAATAAGAACAGAAAGAAAATTATTTGGGGGAATGTATGTACTGAAGGCAGGGATAATTTTAGTGGTGTCTCCTCACCGAGCAAGGAATGAAGAATTAAAAAAATTGAATTAAGAGAGATGGGAGATTACAGTGCAGGCCTTGGGGTGGGGGTGGTTTGAGATTGAGGTTGCTTATATGCTTACAAAGTTCACAGGCCTGAATCCAGGTTCATGTTTTATAACTGAGTGACTTCTTTCTAGCTTTGGTTTCTAGCACATATAAGTGTCTTAAACCGAACAGCTGTGAAGCTTATTAAAGTTTTAAGAGTGTGATTTTGAAAGCCTTAGTCACTCAGTCGTGTCCGACTGTTTGCAACCCCATGGACTGTAGCCTGCCAAGCTCCTCTGTCCATGGAATTATCCAGGAAGAATACTGCAGTGGGTAGCCATTCTCTTCTCCAGGGGATCCTCCCAACCCAAGGTTTGAACCCGGGTCTCTGGCATTGCAGGAAGATTCTTTACTGTTATGAGTCATCAAAGAAGCCCTGATTTTGAAAAGGAGATTCCAATTCTGGCAAATAAATACCTGTGACTATTCACCTCCCTAAAAGATGCTCACACACCAGAATTTGCACCAAAAGGAAAAGGGTGGTTAGGGTAGACTCATAGGTGCAGTCTCCCTTCAATGCACCTCCCAGATACAGTCATGAAGGATGATATATATGGAGGGGAAAAACCAAATCTCTGCAGCTAGGAAGTGTCTCCACAGCAGGTAAGAGAAAGTCTATTTCTAATAAACATGACATTAGGAGGTCCACAGATGAGAAATTTGAGTATTTCTATCCTCCCATTTCAAATGGAGTTATCTTTTGATAACTGCAGTTATTTTTCTTCTGTCAGTGACTACTAAATGTGTCCAACTCTTCTACACTGCATGTTTGCTAAGTCACCTCAGTCATGTCTGACTCTTTGCAACCCCATGGACTGCAGCCCGCCAGGCTCCTCTGTCCATGGGATCCTCCAGCAAGAATACTACAGTGGCCATGCCCTCATCCAGGGGATCTTCCTGACCCAGGGATCAAACCCATGTCTAGTAAGTCTCCTGCACTGGCATGAGGTTTCTTTACTTCCAGTGCCACCTGGGTAGCCCATCTTGACTAACTATAGAATTCCAAAGACTATATAATATAAAATAATTTTCAGGTTCTTAAATTGTGGTTTTTTTTCTCTGTGTTAAAGCCATTATCAAAGTAATATACAAGATTTACTTTTATGATCTGTGCTTTATAAAATATAAAAAGGTGAAAATCTATACTTTATTGGCATTCATTTTTCCAGGGAATTAGTACCCAATATATATTCCAAGGACCATGATATATATGATCCATTCTTTAAAGATGGGAGTTCATTTATCAAAGAAATTTGAGTAACTTTGCATATACTTCATTTTTTGTGGCATATGACCATACCTATTAAATATTATGAGATATAATATTTTTTTAAATGTCAAATTTTAATAAGCCATAAATACTTTATATTTTCATTAAATTTTTGACCTTTGCATTATCTGAAAACATTTTTCAAATTTCCAGATTATAGACTATAGATTCAGAGGTGTAGATATAGATGGGAAATGAAAAAGGATGTCTAATCTCATGTGCTCACAAAAATTCCCATTCTTGAAAATACAAATTTATTGTAAGAAGATAAATATAACAAACAGTATCTAATTCAAAATATAAGGTAATGATAAAACAGTTAAAAATTAAAATGCTTCACAAATTAAAATTGTACAAATGCAAATATATGAATGATGTAATCTAATATAAATTTATAAATTACAACTAATTACTAATGTCTGTTTCATTTAGACTTCTGAATCATTTATACATTGCATTGACCAAAAAAATTCCTTTGAGTTATAAGCAAAAATAAAAGATACATTTTTCATTTTCACCAAGAAAATGAAATAACATATTCATTTTGTTTCTGACATTGAACAACATATTCACCATTTTGTTCCACTACCTTCTGCTATTTTTCAGGCAATTTTGTAATTCCATCTTTCCAAAATGTTTTATCTTCTTGAGGAAACAATACTTCCCGGTGCATCTTACAGTCTTCCAGGGAACTGATTTTTTTTCCTTCTGTTAAGAGAATTTTGTAAACACCAAAATAAATGAAAATCTGAAGGTGCAATATCCGATGAATACAGTGCATGAATCAGAACTTCCAAGACAAGCTGTAACAGTTTTTGCCTGGTCATCAAAGAGACACTGATGTATAGAACAGTCTTATGGACTCTGTGGGAGAGGGAGAGGGTGGGAAGATTTGGGAGGATGGCATTGAAACATGTAAAATATCATGTATGAAACGAGATGCCAGTCCAGGTTCAATGCACGATACTGGATGCTTGGGGCTGGTGCACTGGGACGACCCAGAGGGATGGTATGGGGAGGGAGGAGGGAGGAGGGTTCAGGATGGGGAACACATGTATACCTGTGGTGGATTCATTTTGATATTTGGCAAAACTAATACAATTATGTAAAGTTTAAAAATAAAATAAAATTAATTTAAAAAATTAAAAAAAAAAGAAAGAAACATGTGGTCTTTCATTATCTTGATAGAAGATTATGTGTTTACTCTTAATTCTAGACACTTTTCATCAAAGTGCTGCTTTTAGTTGGTCTAATTGGGAGCAGTACTTGTTAGAATTAATTGTTTGGTTTTCCAGAAGTGGCTTGTAATATAGGACTCCCAATCTCACCATACATACAGCATCCCTTAAAGCTCAGTTGGTAAATAATCTGTGTGCAATGCAGGAGACCTGGATTTGATTCCTGGGTCAGGAAGATCCCCTGGAGAAGGAAATGGTAACCCACTTCAGTATTCTTGCCTGGAGAATCCCGTGGGCAGAGGAGTCTAGAGGGCTACAGCCCATGGGGTCGCAAGAGTCGGACACAACTTAGCGACTAAACCACCACCGCCACACAGCCTCACCTTCTTTGGATGAAGACCCGTCTTTGCTGTGGCCAGTGATGATTCATTTTTGCTGGCCCCATGGTCTCCTCCCTTCTGCATTATTGTACAGTATCCAATCTTCATCGCCCATAATTATATGTTTGCAAAAGAGAACATTTTCATCATGTTCAAGTAGAGAGTTGCAGGTGGAAACACAGCCGAGCTTTGTTTTCCACTTAACTTATGTGGAACCCAAACATCAAAGCAGTTAACATAACCAAACTGGTACAAATGATCTTCATGCTCAATTTGGATATTTTGAGTATGCCAGCTATTCCCATGCTGTATAATGTTGATAGTTTTCAGTGGATGTCTCCATTTGATCGTTAGCAACTTCAATGGCCTACCTGACTGTGGAGCATCTTCCAGTGAGAAATCTCCAGCATAAAATTTAACAAACCACTTCTGACACATTGGGTCAGTCATAGCACCTTCTCCAAACACTGCACAAATCTTGGTTTTGTTTTTTGTTTTTTCTGCATTTTAGTTGTGCTTTTACCTTTCTTGAAATAATAAAGAATAAAATACTTAAATGTTGTTTTTTTTTTCTCCCCTCCATCCTTCATATTAAAATGGCTGCCCCCAAATTCACCAATTTATAAGATTTTTAAAATGCATGCTAATATGACAGCTGTCACAATACAATCTATCAAAACTGTTTGCTTTTAATTTATGTATTTTTCATTGGAGGATAATTGCTTGATAACATAGTGTTGGTTTCTGCCATACATCAAGACGAATCGGGCATAGGTGTATGTATGTGAACCTCCCTCCCGCCTCCACCGCACCCCAGTCCTCTAGGCTGTCAGGGAGCACTGGGTTTGAGCTCCCTGTGTCACACAGCAGATCCCACGGACTATCTCTCTTATTATGGTGCTGTGAATGCTTCAACAATACTCTCAATTCGTCCCACCCTCTCCTGCATGAAGCTAAAGACAACTAAGCACGACTAAAGCCATCGTACATAAAAACTCAACGAACTTAGAGTAAAAAGACTACATTTATCTCCAAATGTAAATACGGAAACACTCCTTACTTTTTAATATTTTGTAGTAAACTATGAAACCTTATATATCAAACAACTAGGATCATGGGGAAAGGCTCCCAGCCAATGCGTCACAATAAGATTATTACTTTCTTATGTAAGCTATTGCAGCATGAAGGAAGACATTTTAAAGTAGGAATTTTGTAGAAGATATTTACTTTGGGAAAGTCTTACCTTTTGTAATCCCCAATTTCATGTATTTAGGAATCATAAGTAGCAATATAAAGATACTTAACCATAGAGATGCCAATGGTTATGACTATAAGTGTCTAACTATGAAAAATCTTGGCTTCAAGATCTGAAAGTGATCTTCTTAAATACATATATACTCTTATACATGTAAATACATGTATAAGCTGATCCACGATTAATATAGAACCACAGTGGCCATGGTAGATAATCATTCATAATACAAACCTAAATTAGGACCCAATGATAAACCAATGCAAAGGAATTTTTATGCCAGACTTTGCTAAGATCTTATCTTCTCTGGTGATCATCTGAACACCTCTCATTGTTTTTCTATTTATATTGAGTACTTGTGATTGAAATTAAATAGTATTAAGATAATTTATTATAAAATGTTAGCATGCACTGGAAAGCATTCAAAATATTATATAACTTAGTATTCCCAGAACTAAATGAGTACATAGAAAGCAAAAAAAAAATACATAAAAATGAATATTCTATATTGAAGAAATGAAATATTTGGTGTACTATGAGAACTAATGGCTATTATGAGGTCAAAGATCAAATGTAGAGAATAAGACACTTGTTGGATAAACATGGATGGAGAGAAGAAAAAATATCAAGCAAGAGAATTTCAGATAAATAGTAGAATACTATTAATTAATTGACTAGAGTGTGAAGTAGCACCAACTTTGCACATGGTGAAGAGTTGATGAAATTTCGATTTCAAGAAAGTACAGCAGGCATAACACTCTAATACAAAGCCAGTTTGCTGAGACAAAAATTGTTGACTCCAATAGACAGAGTGCCTGATGAACTATGGATGGAGGTTCGTGACACTGTACAGGAAACAGGAACCAAGACCATCCTCAAGAAAAAGAAATGCAAAAAGGCAAAATGGCTGGCTGAGGAGGCCTTACAAATAGCCGTGAAAAGAAGGGAAGCGAAAGCAAAGGAGAAAAGGAAAGATATAGTCATTTGAATGCAGAGTTCCAAAGAACAGCAAGGAGAGATAAGAAAGCCTTCCTCAGCGATCAATGCAAAGAAATAGAGGAAAACAATAGAATGGGAAAGACTAGCGATCTCTTCAAGAAAATCAGAGATACCAAGGGAACATTTCATGCAAAGATGGGCTCCATAAAGGACAGAAATGGTAGGGACCTAACAGAAGCAGAAGATATTAAGAAGAGGTGGCAAGAATACACAGAAGAACTGTACAAGAAAGATCTTCATGACCCAGATAATCATGATGGTGTGATCACTCACCTAGAGCCAGACATCCTGAAATGTGAAGTCAAGTGGACCTTAGAAAGCATAACTATGAACAAAGCTAGTGGAGGTGAGGAATACCAGATGAGTTATTTCAAATCCTGAAAGCTGATGCTGTGAAAGTGCTGCATTCAATATCCTAGAGAATTTGGAAAACTCAGCAGTGGCCACAGGACTGGAAAAGGTCCTCAAACAAAGGCAATGCCAAAGAATGCTCAAACTACTGCACAATTGCACTCATCTCACAAGCTAGTAAAGTAATGCTCAAAATTCTCCAAGCCAGGCTTCAGCAGTATGTGAGCCATGAACTTCCAGATGTTCAAGCTGGTTTTAGAAAAGGCAGAAGAACCAATGATCAACTTGCCAACATCTTCTGGACCATCAAAAAAGTAAGAGCAGTCCAGAAAAACATCTATTTCTGCTTTATTGACTATGCCAAAGCCTTTGACTGTGTGGATCACAATAAACTGTGGAAAATCCTGAAAGAGATGGGAATACCAGACCACCTGACCTGCCTCTTGAGAAACCTATATGCAGGTAACGAAGCAACAGTTAGAACTGGACATGGAATAACAGACTGGTTCCAAATAGGAAAAGGAGTACGTCAAGGCTGTATATTGTCACCCTGCTTATTTGACTTATATGCAGAGTACATCAGGAGAAATGCTGGGCTGGAGGAAGCACAAACTGGAATCAAGATTGCCGGGAGCAATATTGATAATCTCAGATTTGCAGACGACACCACCCTTATGGCAGAAACTGAAGAGGAAATAAAGAGCCTCTTGATGAAAATGAAAGAGGATAGTGAAAAAGTTGGCTTAAAGCTCAACATTCAGAAAACTAAGATCATGGCATCTGGTCCCATCACAAAATCACTGCAGATGGTGACTGCAGCCATGAAATTAAAAGATGCTTACTCCTTAGAAGGAAAGTTATGACCAACCTAGACAGCATGTTAAAAAGCAGAGACATTACTTTGCCAACAAATGTCGATTTACTCAAGGCTATGGTTTTTCCAGTGGTCATGTATGGATGTGAGAGTTGGACTATAAAGAAAGCTAGCCCTGAAGAATTGATGCTTTTGAACTGTGGTGTTGGAGAAGACTCTTGAGAGTCCCTTGGACTGCAAGGAGATCCAACCAGTCCATCCTAAAGGAGATCAGTCCTGGGTGTTCATTGGTAGGACTGATGTTGAAGCTGAAACTCCAATACTTTGGCCACTTGATCGAAGTGCTGACTCATTTGAAAAGTCCCTGATGCTGGGAAAGACTGAGAGCAGGAGGACAAGGGGACGACAGAGGATAAGATGGTTGGATTACATCACCAATTCTATGGACATTGGTTTGGGTGAACTCTGGGAGTTGGTGATGGACAGGGAAGCCTGGTATACTGTGATTCATGGGGTCACAAAGAGTCAGACATGACTGAGGGGCTGAACTGAACTGATTTCTTCATGCATCGTGCGCATGCTAAGTCAATTTAGTCATGTCCAACTCTTTGCGACCCTATGAACTGTGTAAGTTCATCAGGCCCCTCAGTCCATGAGCTTCTCCATGCAAGAATACTGGAGTGGATTGCCATTCCTTTCTCCAAGGGATCTTCCCAACACAGGAATCGAACTTGCGTTCCTTATGCCTCTTACATTGGCAAGTGGGTTCTTTACCACTAGCAGCACCCAGGAAATATTCCAAATAAATCAGATTCAGATCTGCCTCTAGACTTTCATTCCTTCCCTATGTAAAATCATATTGTCTCAGAACTAATTTCTTTTTAAAAACTAAGACTGATATTCGAGATAGATGCTTATTTTATTTCCATTGGCTGTTTCCTGGATCAAATGCACCACAAGCCTATTAGTCCCTGGCAATTAGAAGGGTCATGACTCTCTCAGTAGGACTGTGGAAAATAGAAAGTTAATTGGTAAAGTCTTTATGATACCTCTTCTGACTTCTTCACTCCAGTTAATATGCCTTTGCATTAGTTGCCCAGAGTATTTCTCATATTAACCTTCCTCTTGTTAAAATACCAAACTGAGCAACGTATCAGTGCAAGTGTGAACATTAGCCACTGATTCAAGTCCTGAGCCATCAATATACAAATACCTGTTACCACATACAGTGTTTCTTGTTATTGTAAATAGTGTGCTTTGGATTCTGTATCAGTCACTTTCAATCTTTATATATCTTTGGGATAAAATAATTTTACTGAGAAGAGGAATTGACTCCATCTCACACACACTTTTTGTTAATATCCTGGACACCTCTTGTCCCCTGCCTCTTGTTTCTCAAAACCCACTTTTTCCATTGGTCATTGCCGTTCAACCACCTTCATACAACTGGAATAGGCCTTCATCTATGGCAGCTGCTTCACATAACTCTGCTTTCTGCTGCTGTGCTTTTCAATTCAGCAGAACGGAATGCCACGGGAATGCACCCTAAACTCACACAGGCACAGAGGAGGGGTAGAAAGGAAACAAGAGGATTCTTCCTCACATGAATAACAGGAGATCCACCTTTCAGTTCTTCACACACATCACTTGAATGATCTTCTTTATGGGTCAATCCTCACGAGAATGGCACAGCTGTCCACAATCACAACCTTTGAAAATGTATCCTTAAAGTGTCTTTTCCTCTTTCCTTGTTTAATCATTCCCAGCCCTTCTCTTTTATTTGAGATTACCTTCAAAAATAAGTGTACTTGTATCTAAGCTTGTCTCATATTCTGCTTTCTAAAGAGAAGCTAAGACAGTTAGTATCCTGGGGGACAGGATGAGGCAATTAAGTGAAAAGTTCCACTTATAAAATGTTACCTGGACAGGATTTCTTTTCCTCTGAGCATCTACCTGTTTCAAAAATACTGCAGGACACTCCCAGCAATGTAACAAAATTGCCTCCGGCTATTAGTAACTCCAAGTTAGTAACTTTTATTTTTTTTGGCTTTTTTAATTCTAATTTTATGAGTTGATTTAGAATGTTGTGTTAATTTCAGATGTACAGCCAAGTGATTCAGTTATACATATACATGTATTCATTCTTTTTCAGAACTTTTTTTTCTCGTATGGGTTATCACAGAATATTGAGTAGAATTCCCTGTACTTTACAGTAGGTCCTTGTTGGTTATTTTTTATATAGCAGTGTGTGTTCATTTGTAAATCTGTTTCTGTTTTTTAAATAAAAATTCATTTGTGTCATTTTTTTTTTAAATTAGACTCCACATATAAGTGATATCGTAGGACGTCTGCCTTTCTCTAACTTACTCCACTTAGTATGGTCATCTCTAGATCCACATGTGTTGCTGCAAATGACTTTCATTTTTTAAGGCTGAGTAATATTCCATTGTGTATATATAACACATCTTCTCTATCAATTCCTCTGTCAATGCACATTAAGGCTTCCATGTCTTGGCTATTGTAAAAATATTGCTGGAATGAACACTGGGGCACACGTACCTTTTCAGATTATGGTTTTCTCTAGATATATGTCCAGGAGTGGGATTGCTGGATCGTACAGTAGTTTTTAGTTTTTTAGAGAACGTCCCTACTGTTCTCCACATTCAGAACATCCTAAAACTTTCCATGACAAGCAGAAATTGTGAAGATTTTATATAAACATTGTATACATGTAAGCTAAAATTGTTCAGAACATTTCAAGTTAGTAACTTTTAGTTAAGTTTTTTTAAGTCACTGCTTAAAGAAAACACATCATGAGGCATGGTAGAAGCTCGGATACATGCAGAAACAGTCTGTGGAGGCAGGGTATGGGGTAAGTTACTGAGTCTTTGGATTCCTCACCGTTTCATTAATATATCCTTGATAATACTTTGTCTTGTTCCTTGTATAACATTTTTATGAAAGAACCAAAATAAAACCACAAATGGTTATAAAGACATCTGTGCAGAGACAGCACTCCATCTGTTCTGAATAAAAAAGAAAAAAATAAAATCAAGTACACGGACACGTCGCTTCATAAAGTAAGCATCTTGCTTGAAGAAAACTGTATTTGCCAGAAAGCAAGCACCTTTGTGTCCTTATTGACTTAAGATTTCCTGTGAAATATATTTACTACACAGAAAATTTGACTACAAGACATGGGCATCAACTTGTTGTCTAGCTTAACAATGTGAAATGGATATACTAGCTGGTTAATGAGCAGTTCAAGGTATTAACCTGGCGGTTAACTCTACAAGGTTCATTGGTGCAGCTAGACTTTTTTGCTGACCCTACTGGAGGGGAAAACATGATTTAGAAATAACACCTAGTCAAGAATGAGCAAAAAATAATAAAAAATATAGTATGAAACATATAAAAGTGGTCTATGATATGACAAGATTTATTGGCCTAACTATACTGTGATATCACTGGTCTCCTCTGAGATAAGCCTTCTTAATCCTGACCTCTAAGTGCTGCTGGGTCCTGTCATTCACTGTGGGGTAGTTCACCCTCTGGTCTCTGGGCATAATACACTGATTCCCATTGTTCATTGTTGTTGTTCAGTTGCTAAGTGGTGCCCAACTCTTTGCAACCCCATGGACTGCAGCATGCCAGTCTTGTGTCCATTACCATTACAGTTGGTGTCCATTACCAACTCCCAGAGCTTGCTCAAACTCATGTCCATCGAGATGGTGATGCCATCCAACCATCTCATCCTGTGTTGTCCCCTTCTCCACCTGCCTTCAATATTTCCCAGCATCAGGGTCTTTTCCAATGAGTCAGTTCTTCACATCAGGTGGCCAAAATATTGGTGCTTCAGCTTCAGCATCAGTCCTTCCAATGTATATTCAGGACTGATTTCCTTTAGGATTGACTGGTTTGATCTCCTTGCAGTCCAAAGGACTCTCAAGATTCTTCTCCAACATCACAGTTCAAAAGCATCAATTCTTCATTTCTTTAGCTTTCTTTATGGTCCAACTCACATCTGTACCTGACTACTTGAAAAACCGTAGCTTTGACTAGATGGCATTGTCAGCAAAGTGATATCTCTGCTTTTTAATATGCTGTCTAGGTTAGTCATAGCTTTTCCTCCAAAGAGCAAGCATCTTTTAATTTCATGACTACAGTCATCATCCACAGTGATTGTGAAGCCCAAGAAAATAAAGTCTGTAACTGTTTCCATTGTTTCCCCATCTATTTGCCATGAAGTGATGGGACCAAATGCCATGATCTTCATTTTTTGAATGTTGAGTTTTAATGCAGCTTTTTCACTCTCCTCTTTCGCTTTCATCAAGAGGATCTTTAGTGTCTCTTCACTTTCTGCCATTTGCATTGTGTCATCTGGATGTTTTGTAAAGGAAAATAATTATAATGCACAAGGAATCTTTCAGATTATTCTGATATAAGTGCTAATAAATATATTCAAAATGGGAATACAATAATTCACAAGATAGGCAAGTTTTCTCATAGATTCATATTTATATCATGTGTTACCTCTTATTCTCAGAGAAAGGAAAGTCCTTCCATTGAACATTGAAAACTAATGGAGAGTATCCACATTATGTAACTGGTGTGATACTGATCATGTTGCTGCTGCTGCTGCTGCTAAGTCGCTTTAGTCGTGTCCGACTCTGTGCGACCCCATAGACGGCAGCCCACCAGGCTCCCCCGTCCCTGGGATTCTCCAGACAAGAACACTGGAGTGGGTTGCCATTTCCTTCTCCAATGCATGAAAGTGAAAAGTGAAAGTGAAGTCGCTCAGTCGTGTCTGACTCTTAGTGACCTCATGGACTACAGCCTACCAGGCTCCTCGGTCCACAGGATTTTCCAGGCAAGAGTATTGGAGTCGGGTGCCATTGCCTTCTCCATACTGATCATGACACATGATTAAACATGAATTTGTATTTAACAGGAGAAGAAAACTGAAGGTATCTTTTGTTTTCATAAGTATTTATACTTGACAGAAAAGTGCTTGATTTAAAAATATGTTGATGCATGTATTTATGATATGCATGTTACATAATTATATAGTATACAAGAGTAGAATGAAAGAATCAATATATTTGCTTCTTGATATTTATACCCACATCTTTGATGTTTATACACCATTGATTTCAAGGACAATAGAATAATGAGTAAATAGCAACAACATCAAATAGTTTTTTCTAAAAATACCAAACAACAGCAATGACTTCCATTTGATGACGTGACTCCAAGAAGTACATTAATATTTCTTTCCAATGTTAGTAAAAGCATGGGCCAATTTAAATGTTAAGAGATTTATTTCTACAAATACAATGTTCTCCAGGTTTTCAATACAGTTACTACGTAATCATAGAAAATTGGACAGGTCATAAACTGGATACATAAGTTATAGTACAATATTCAATGTGATAGTATGCAGCTGTTATAAGAATAAATCTGAGTTATACCTTCAAGTCATTCAGAGAAAGATATTCAAAATCAAATGCAGACAGATTTAGGAAGGTAGCTTGGGATACATGATATAATGCAAATTTGATATTCACATGTCAGTGCTAAAAGTTTCATAAATCTTTACCCTTTTTTGAAATGTGAAACATGCTGCTAAATTTCAATAGAAATATAGAAGCCCATATATTCGAACTGTCCCCTTTTAGAGGACTGTCTACTGTTTTAGATGTGTACAATCATTATTATTATTGTTATATTACAATTATTTTAATTATTACGATTATTATTCTGTATCTTATTCTTCCCTTTGCTACTCTCATGAAAGAACATGGAATCATGAACACCAACATTTTGTTTCACCCTTCAAATTTTTAAAATGAATTTGTGGCAAAAATAAAGTTGCTTACATAAGCAGTTTTTTGGGGAGTACTCATCCTCATCAAGTTGCAACCCCAAAGATATATGGTAATTTCTCATGCAACATCATGAGCGGTCAAACGACAACTGTAGTCAACCCAGTCTACTTGCTATTTTACTGAAGCTTATCCTGTCTGTTACAAAGCCACTCTATTTTTTGTTATTGTTGTTTTCTGATAAACTAAGTCTACATAACCCCAGTCCTTTCTATGTGGGCAACTTACAAACTTACAATGAGATTTAGAGAAAAACACTTCTCTAAGATGGAAGTTGAGGTCTACAATCAAAAACCATTAAAGTTCCCCACAGGCTTATAGAGGATGAAAGCAATTTGGATATGGCCCTAATACTGTTGCCAAGTAGCTTTCAGCAAAATGATTCTACTGTTGTCTCTCAAGGGAATGAGCAAGGGACAATGAAACAGGAAAACAAACATCTATGTGCACACACGAAAAATTCGATATTTCTCCTAGTAAACTATGAATTATATCTTCCTGGGAGCATTTCTCAAGGATATGACTCATAACTGCTAAGGGAAAACTCTTCCCTGACAATAACTATTCAAGAAGTACATATATAAAGGAAATTATGGTAGAGGTAAATGATTTCATTACTATAAGAGAAGCCCTCTCTGTGTTTTTGATATGGGGATTCATGAGAAGTCAAGCAAGATATTTTTAATTTTTTTAACATTTATATCTATCCAACTAGATTTTAAAAACATATTTTAACTCTCACCTTCTTATAAAAAGCAAAAGCAAGTCAAGGAAACATTGCTCAGAACAGGACGTCTTATTTTTTTTAAAGGCTTAATCTAGATTCGGAGAAGGCAATGGCACCCCACTCCAGTACCCTTGCTTGGAAAATCCCATGGATGGAGGAGCCTGTTAGGCTGCAGTCCATGGGGTTGCTAAGAGTCGGACTCGACTGAGTGACTTCACTTTCACTTTTCACTTTCATGCATTGGAGAAGGAAATGGCAACCCACTCCAGTGTTCTTGTCTGGAGAATCCCAGGGACGGGGGAGCCTGGTGGGCTGCTGTCTATGGGGTCACACAGAGTCGGACACGATTGAAGTGATTTAGCATAATCTAGATTACATAACTTCAAGTTTTTTTGTTTTTTTTTTTTAATTTCTTGGTTTGTTTTACTGAATGGCTAAATGAAAAGCTTCAGTCTCTTGGTGTCTGTCCCATATAATCAAACATTAGCATTTTTACTAATGGAGCTAAATGAACTGTGATGCTGGTTATCACATGAGCTCTCTCTCATGCAAACAGATCTTCAGCCAGTCTCAGCAGGTCCCACTTCTTTCCAGCTTGGACTAGATCCCCTGCAGATTAATTGGAAAACTACAAGAAATCTATTTTGAATCCCCAGCAGTGCTGTGGGTGAATGAACTCTCTACCGAAATAGCTCTCTGCCTTCCTCAGTGTTGGCAAAGAACATGCAGGGTATGGAGTGATAGTAAAGAGTAATTTCTTCACATATATAAAAACTTAGGAAATAACCACCAACGTAGGTTTTGATTTAACTATACGAAGTTCAATAACTGAATGCAAAAATAATCAAAAATATTACACTGGAAATAACGTTCACTGTGAGTTTAAAACATTACCACCAACATGATTTCCTAGATATGCATGGACCTGCAAACAGGTGGTGTCTTTTCTTAGAAGATCTATGTGCTGTCAAATGTCTCCTTCTCTGTTTTCTTTGCAAACTTCTGAAGTTGAAATTACCTATTTTGGAAATTGTGTTTGCAAATCACCTTTAGTTTCTGCAAATGTAATAAAAATACACATTAATTTTAGACTGAGGAATAAGTATTTCAGTTTAAAGAACTCATTATAAGAAATTGCACTGTTCCTTATTTTTTTTTTATTCATCCTATTAAATAATCCACAGAACTGATTTCACAACATCTTGACAAAATGCAATGGCTGCTAATAGACAATTTAAGTATTTGAAGATTTATTCATTTTCATTTAAGAGATTGATTTATGAGCACGTTTTTCCAAAATGCTTGAAAAAATATTCCATATATAATTTGTTATTTTAGAAGTTTAATGTTGGAATATAACTTTGTTTTAGGCTTTTATTATTCTGGATTTTAACAAAATAAAAAATGCCCCATTCTTGAAGAAAGCAGAAAGGGCTTTCTAAGCAATGATTGATGTCAAAGGGCCTATTAGGAAGAATGATTAGGACACTATTATTTCCTAAAAGCAAAATAAAACCTGGTAAGAGTTCCTGATATATAACACCAAAATTCAGTTATAATTATTTGACTGTTCTGTTGTTTACTGGTTTTTGCATTTTTATCTCATATTGAACATTATGATAGTTATTTTTGTTGTATATATTATATGATAACATTAAATAGGTAAATTTGTAAAATTAATATCTCAATCTATAAACTTTCCTAATTCACAAATCATAATCTTAAATCCATCATTTCACAATTAAAGTCCATTTTTATTTGGCTTTTGTGTTTCCATCTTTACCATAACTAAAATCACTAAATTAGATGGATAAATGGATATAGTTCTAGTTGATAAAAAATTAAATACTTTGAGGATAAGTAAAAGCCATCACTACTAGTAAGAGTATGCTCAAATATATTATTGTGGTTTGATAAACGACAAGCAAAATTTAATTTTGTTTGTTGTTTTTATTTATGCCATTTTAGAATTAAGTAATTTATTTTGATTTGGTTTTTAAAAATCAAGGTTAACAAATACAAATTGTTTTGCTTGATTTACAATCTTTTAAGTACTTGAGACTTGGCAATGGGTTTTGTCACCAAAGAATATCACAGTCAGATGTGATCTATGCAATCTATTTAAAAATAATTTGCTGAAAATATAATTTGGGTTCAGTTACATCAAACATCTTTCCTTTATATTAAGTACAAATAGTTCTTTCTTATCTGGGGTTATTATAAATGCATCAAAAGCACTAGAGAGTAAATACTAATAATGCATACTAGGGTGAACTATGTAGGATTTGTTGAAATTAAGGATATGCATCCATCAGAAACTGATAATATACTATTTAAATAAAGAGTTGTTCTGCCATTCATCTGAAAACTGTTCTTACAATCAAGATTTCAAAATTAATGACCAAGGGAAATATTTCTGTTCTGATGAAATTCTTTTTTTCACCTCATTTACCATTACCTTACGACATGATTCTGAAGCATTTATTGCTATTTCCAGACATGATCACTTTATTGATGTACTAGTTGTAACAACTAAAACTGGTCAAAATCCCAAATTTCATGTATTTTTTTTTTGTTGTTATCAAATCTAACTTTTATCATTGTTACAGTTCTTTTTGCTCCTATCAAAATCCATGCAAGTACTGTAGCCTCAAACACCAGAGTTTTCCAAACACACTTAGGAAATATATGGTCTTTTAAAGTACTATAAAGTATGTTTAATACTTTTCTAGGAAACTGTCTTATAAAGCTCCTAGGTCTTATAACATGATCTTTAGGTGATATGATTTTTGGAAAAATTATTTTCTAGTCTCCATTGGATTATAAACTACATATAAGAAGCTATATATGCTTGGGTTTTTTTTGTTTGTTCTTTTATTTCTGGGGTATATGAGGACATCAAAGTGTGATGGGCATGTATATATTGGGCACAAAATATATTTTTCAATGAAGGAATTTAGAATTTGTTCTGTTTGTAAACTGAATTTAGCTGTAAATATGCCCTCTGCTCCACTGCCTAAATAAATGTTTCCCGGCTTATTTACTCAATGCTGTTTGATTGTTAAAGTCTATTAACTTCACACTATCTGGGTTGCTCACTCTATAATGTGAATGATCTCTTACTCCTCAACGTTACTGTATGTTCTCTAAATCATCAAAGTATATTCAGTTTTATAAAGAATATAGATGGACTTCCCTGATAGCTCAGTTGGTAAAGAATCCACCTGCAATGCAGGAGACCCTGGTTTGATTCCGGGGTCACGAAGATCCCCTGGAGAAGGGCTAGGCTACCCACCCCAGTATTCTTGGACTTCCCTTGTGACTCAGCTGGTGAAGAATCTGCCTGCAATGTGGGAGACCTGGATCGATCCCTATGTTGGGAAGATCCCCTGGAGAAGGGAAAGGCTACCCACTCCAGTATTCTGGTCTGGAGAATTCCATGGACTGTATAGTGCATGGGGTTGCAAAGAATCGGACACAACTGAGCGACTTTCACTTTCAAAGTATATAGATAAATAAAGCTGCTGCTGCTGCTGCTGCTGCTAAGTCGCTTTAGTCGTGTGCAACTCTGTGCGACCCCACAGATAGCAGCCCACCAGGCTTCTCTGTCTCTGGGATTCTCCACCTCTAAATTGACTTCTAACCTAATTGGTTAAGTAAAATTACACATTAAAGCATGAAAATCAGTATTTTAGTAAATTAGGTGCCGTAGCATTTTAGTAAAGTAAGAGATGTGTGGGTTGGTATAGATGCATTCATTTTCACAGAGCACCCCAGGCTTCAGGGAAGCTTATATTTGGAGAAGATGATGGAAAAGAGCAGTTCCTGAGCAGTACAGAACAGTTGCTGTGTACAAGGTTCCAATAATGTCATCTTTGACTCAGTCTCTAGAATTCTGGTCTCAAATACTGGCAACTGTATGTTGCTATTATTTTTACAGATTTTATACCTATGTTATGAAATACTGTTTAAAGCCATTCCTCAGTAATAAGACAAATGTGAAAGAATACTTCAGCATGGTTATTTTATCAACACATCCTTCTGAAAAGGGTGATGGATCCGCAACTTGATCAGTCTGATAATTAAGTTTTCTTTAGTGAATATTATCATAGTAAGTGTAACATGTCATTAGCCTACATTATGTACCATAGATGCACTGAAAAATGAAAACTCTATATAAACATGAGTATTACTATAATCATTACTTAAATACTGTGTTTTAAAATTTTAAAAAGTGGCATATCTGATTTGGTCTGAATGGCTAATAGACAAGTTTCATGTAAACCATGTTATTTTGGGGGCAAAAAAGAAGAAATGAAATAGAATGGTAACCTAAGCAGAACTGACCAGATGCTAAAAGCAGATGGAAAATTTAAAGTGAAGTATTAAAAGAGGAGGTTTATAATGCTATAGCTGCTGATTAAAATATCTTGGTATCTACTCAGGCAACAACATCTGGCCCACTGCTATTCGAAGGTTTTCAAACAGTAAGAACCACAATATAATTTAATAATCAAAATTGAATTTGTAAAGCTAGCCAATGACTGTAAATTCAGAAGACCTTGTACATTATCTTCCAACTTTTCGAAGTAAGACAATGAAAATGCTAAAACTTGCCTTTTGATAATTAAACTCTATAGGTTGTAAAACTGAAGTTGGATAAAAGTTTAATCAACAGAGCTGGGACCATTAAAAAGGCAATAAACAAATGATTGCATAAATACCAACAAAATTTTGAGTTCCTTTGTACATATCCAAGGACAAAATAAGCAAAGACAAAATGGCACTGAGTAATTGACAACACACAGTAGTAAAAAATATTCATATTTAATGATAAAAAGTTAGGGAAAAAGTTATGGTGGCCATAGTTTCTTTTAACTCCATTTTCATTTCTAATTTATTTTCTATTTGAATAAAAAATATAAAGAAAAATGGAGTAAATTAATGATAGTAATATTTAACATGAGGGGGTTCAACGTGTAAATATTTTTATTCTGGAAAATCAAAGTTGTTTCGTTAATTAATATTTTATCCTTCATTAACAGAAAATAATATACTATATAATAATATACTACAAATTATGGTACTTCTCTTTGGAAATCTTGCTATTGTTCTCAGTGAATTCAAAGCTTCTATCCAAATAATTATCATGTAGAAACCTTTTTTCAGCTTGGTCCCAGCCTAACTATGTAAACTCATCAACCAACAGGTCCTCCCATGGGTGGTAAATTTTGCATGCATTAAATTAGTTTTAACTGTATAATAAGTCTTTTCCACTTCTTCAT
Organism: Bos javanicus; assembly: GCF_032452875.1. Classification (NCBI taxonomy): domain Eukaryota; kingdom Metazoa; phylum Chordata; class Mammalia; order Artiodactyla; family Bovidae; genus Bos; species Bos javanicus. The sequence goes on along the minus strand of NC_083875.1, from coordinate 13,400,667 downwards.
CCTATTATTCATAATGCCTCAGCTGTTTTTTTAATATTACCATATCTGAGATACCTATTATCTGATCACAGAGAAAAATGATCTCTGAAAAAAATAATGAAAGTTCACAATTATCTTACTTTTCAAAAATTTTGTTTAAATGTAAAACTAAAACCTGGTTTAGCCAGAGAGAGTTTTTTAGAAGGCTGTCGGGGCTGAATTTCTTACATATATTTCAATGAAATGTAGCCAACAATACAGTAAATCACTCACTCTGAAAAATAATCATTGCTTCTCCTCCATCAAAAATTTGCCTGACTTTGTAATTGACTCATTTGATAGTCAGTTCTACATCCCTATAAGATGAAGAAAGAGAAACATATCACTGACTTCCAAAGATGACAGTGATAAAAATTATTGCAATGTCTCTGACACTAACAGTGATTTCCAAGCTATTTTTTTTTAATAAAACTTTAGTCTCTCTGCCTGTCTGCCTGCTTAGTCATTTCAGTTATGTTCAATTCTTTTCAACTGGAAGGAACACGGCCTGCCAGGCTCCTCTGTCCATGGGATTCTCCAGGCAAGAATAGTGGAGTGGGTTGCCATGCCCTCCTCCAGGGGATCTGCCATAAGAACCCACATCTCATGTCTCCAGCACTGGAAGGCAGCTTCTTTACCACCACCTGGGAAGCCCAGACTCTATGTCTACATTAATCTGAATAATGTTAGAGTATTTCCAGAGTGCTGCTTGATAGTTGCCATTTTGCCATAATCCATGTAGGTGTTATTTGCCCTTCTGTGTCTCAGAAAATAACACAAGAAAAATAAAGTTTACAGATACAGATGATGTAAATTAAAACTGATGAAGAAGTGAGAAGTCGAAGGAAAAAAAATCAGAAAGATTATTAACACCAATGAAAACTTCTCTGAGTGTCAAAATGATCTGTGTCCAAGAAACTTAAAACTGGAGTCTCTTGAGATGCAATTGTACTTCAAAGAGAAGATGTCTGCTCTGTAAAAGCAGTATTTAATTTTGACAATGGATACAAAACTTAAATAATCAACACATACTCCACTGGGAATCTTATTTTCTTGAAAACAAATAAAAATTTTTCCCTATACCAACTAGAGGAATATTGCAGTATTTTTGTTATATGACTACTGGTATGACATTATTAACTTTTAAAGCACAGTGGTAGGGCAGTCTGAACAGCAATCTTTTTTCCTGATTGTAGCCTCTACTCACCCTCACCAACCCAAACACACATACTGATGCTCAAACAGTCTTCCTACTGCCATGAAAGAAGATAGTGTGGAAAAGTGAATGAGGCAGGGACAACGTGTATCTCCACAGAAAGCATCAAAACACTTCCTCTTTAATTTTAATAGAGACACATGTAAACCACAGGGTTCCTTGCAGCCAAGTTGCCTATGATGAGAAGATGCGGCTCACCATGAGTAATGAGAAGCAGAAATTGTAAAAAGTAGAGAGAGACTATTTAAAGTTCAAGCGTTCTTGGTGTCCAGGAGCACTTACATCCTTACCTGAAGCTGGGTTCAATAGCTTTTGGAATTTTATGAATTAATTCGCTTTCCTCATAAGCTAAATGTGTTTTGAGTGTAATTCCTGTCTCTCATGTTCAGGGTAATACTGATCCTATTACTGATAATCTGTTCTCTGTCAAGAAGGAGAACCCGAGATTCATCTTCTCATATGGAATAGCCAAAACATAAAGGAAAAAAAAATTAAAACAAAAATGCTCAAAACACTGGATATCAGGCTAATCACTAAAATATGGGGGTGGTGGGGGGTGATGATGTGGTAACTCTGATTGTCTCCAGAAGATTGTCTAGAGAGAGATTCCAGGCCAAGGCACAAGGAGGAGAGCCAAGGCAAACAGGCAGACCCTGTGAACTGAAGACAGATCGGAGGCTGAGAACCACAGATGTTCAGACTTTATAGGCACTCTAGAATATCAGAGGAAACTCTGAAATCATGCGGAAGTTTCTCCTTCGTTTATTCAGATGAGTACTGATCAATACACAAATAGTATAAGGAAACTATAAGAGGCCTAGGAAGTAGCACCTGAAGGGGATCAGAATGAAGAATCATCAGAGCGCACACAGGAAAGATAGCAATGCTTTATCCCACAAGCCCAGGAGGAAAACTTCATCTGGAAGAGTAGTCCATAGTGGAGAAAATTAACATACAGTCTAAAGACTATGGTAACCCCACCTGTATGGTTTAAAAATCAGCATCCTAAAAGATAAGATTGTTTTCAAGTAACATAGCCTCAAACAGAATAAATCTCAAGGATATTAATAGTAACTTGGACACGCCGGCATTCAAGAAGAGAAACTTCCCAATGACTAGTTGTTTAAATAAATAAAATATGACATAAACAGCAATTTTTAAAAAAAGCACAGAAAAACAAAAATAATGAGAAAATACAAATCTACTGAAAATGAAACAAAAGAGAAAAAAGAGAGAATATATAAATTACTAGTATCAGAAATGACAGAGGATCTATCACTATTCATTCTGCACACATTAAAAGGATAACAAATGAATATTATGAACAATTCTATCTCCAAAAATTTAATAATAGACAACATGGACCAGTTTCTTTAAAGACATACCTACCAAAGCTTATACAGGTAGAATAAACTATATATATATGATTAAATAAATTGAATTAATAAGCTTTTAAAACAGAAAGTATCAGTGTTCACTGGAAAATTCTAACAAATATTTAAGGAAGAAATTACTCTAATATTCTACAATCTTTTCCAGAAAATATAGGCAGAGAGAATACTTCCTAACTCACTGTATGAGGAAGCATTACCTTAATACCCAAACCAAACAGAGACATCACAAGAGGGAAAAACTACAGACATATCTTTCATGAATACAGATGTAAATATCCTTAATAAAATAATAGCAAACAAACCCCAGTAATATATGAAAACTTATAAGCCATAGCCACCTGGGATGTATTCTAGGTATATAAGATTGATTCAACATTCAAAAATTAATTTATCTTATCCATCATCAACAGTCTAAGGAAGAAAAATTACATGATCATATCTGTAAATGAAAAAAAAAAGCATTTGAGAAGAGCACACACCTGTTAATAATAAAAACTCTCAGCTAACAGGGAACATAAGAGAAATTTCTCAACTTTACAAAGGACATCCATAAAAACATAACAGCTAGCATCACATTTAACATGAGAAACTAGATGGTTTCCCAATAAAATCAGGAGAAAGGTAATGATGTGTACTTTCAAACATGATGCTCAACATTGTACTACAAGTCTTAGATAATGCATAAGAGATATACAGACTGGGAAGGAAGAAATAAAATGGTCTTTGTTCCCAGATGACACTACTATCTATAGAAAATACTAAGGAATCAACAACAGAAAAGAAAAAAAAAAATCCTGAAGTCAATAAGCAATTACATCAAGGTTGCTTACTTAACTTATATGCAGAGTACATCATGGGAACTTCTGGGCTGGATGAAGGACAAGCTGGAATCAAGATTGCCAGGAAAAATATCAACAACCTCATATATGCAGATGCCACTACCCTTATGGAAGAAAGTGAGGAGGAACTAAAGAGCCTCTTGATGAAAGTGAAAGAGGGGAGTAAAAAAGTTGGCTTAAAATTCAACATTCAGAAAATTAAGATCATGGTATCCGGTCCTATCACTTCATGGCAAATAGATGGGAAAACAATAGAAACAGTGACAGACCATTTTCTTGGGCTCTAAAATCACTGCAGATGGTGACTACAGCTATGAAATTAAAAGACGATTGCTTCTTGGAGGGAAAACTATGTCAAACCTTGACAGTATATTACATAGCAGAGCATTACTTTGCTGACAGAGGTCCATCTCCTCAAAGCTATCATTTTTCCAGTAGTCATGTACGGATGTGAGAGTTGGACCATAAAGAAAGCTGAGTACCGAAGAATTGCTGCTTTTGTACTGCGATGTTGGAGAAGACTCTTGAGAGTCCCTTGAATTGCAAGGAGATCAAACCAGTGGATCCTAAAGAAAAATCAGTCTTGAATTTTCATTGGAAGGGCTGATGCTGAAGCTAAAGCTCCAATACTTCGGCTACCTCATGAGAAGAACTGACTCACTGAAAAATACACTGCTGCTAGAAAAGATTGGAGGCGGGAGGAGAAGAGGAAGACAGAGGATGAGATGATTGGATTGCATCACCAACTCAATGGAATGAGTTTGAGCAAGATCTGGGATATGGTGCTGGAGAGGGAAGCCTGGTGTGCTGAAGTCCATGAGGTCGCAGAGTCAGACATGACTGAGTGACTGAACTGATAGGAAGGTTGTGGGATATGAGATTAATGCACAAAAGTCAATTTCTTTTTTTATATAATAACAAGGAAAGCTGTGGTACATATACACAATGGAATATTTAGTTCAGTTCAGTTCAGTTGCTCAGTCTTGTCTGACTCCTCGTGACCCCATGAATCACAGAACGCCAGGCCTCCCTGTCCATCACCAACTCCTGGAGTTATTACTCAGCCATTAAAAGAATACATTTGAGTCAGTTCTAATGAGGTGGATGAAACTGGAGCCTATTACACAGAGTGAAGTAGGTCAGAGAAAAATACCAATACAGTATATCAATGCATATATATGGAATTTAGAAAGATGGTAATGATGACTCTATATGCAAGACTGCAAAAGAGACAGATGTATAGAACAGTCTTTTGGACTCAGTGGGAGAAGGCAAGGGTGGGATGATTTGAGAGAATAGCATTGAAACATGTATATTATCATATGTGAAACAAATCACCAGTCCAGGTCCGATGCATGAGACAGGGTGCTCAGGGCTGGTGCACTGGGATGAGCCTAAGGGATGGGATGCGGAGGGAGGTGGGAGGGGGGTTCAGGATGCGGAACGCATGTACACCCATGGCTGATTCATGTCAATATATGGCAAAAAACACTACAATATTGTGAAGTAATTAGCCTTCAATTAAAGTAAATAATTTTTTAAGAAATAAAATAGCATACAGCTTCATACTATATGCTGAAGTATATATATGAATATATGTTGTTATTGTTCAGTAGCTAAATTGTGTCTTTGTGAACCCATGAATTGTAGCCAGCTACCCAACTCTGTCTATGGGATTTCCCAGGCAAGACTGATGGAGTTGATTGCCATTTCCTACTCTGGGGTGTATTCCAGATCAGGAATTAAACCATATAAATACCAGGGATTGAATCAATAATATATATTGAATACATATATATCAGAGTTGTATTACAGCTTAAAATCATGGCATCTGGTCCCATCACTTCATGGGAAATACATGGGGAAACAGTGGAAACAGTGTCAGATTTTATTTTTGGGGCTCCAAAATCACTGCAGATGGTGACTGCAGCCATGAAATTAAAAGACACTTACTCCTTGGAAGGAAAGTTGTGTCCAACCTAGATAGCATATTCAAAAGCAGAGACAATACTTTACCAACAAAGGTTCATCTAGTCAAGGCTATGGTTTTTCCAGTCATCATGTATGGATGTGAGAGTCGGACTGTGAAGAAGGCTGAGCGCCGAAGAATTGATGCTTTTGAACTGTGGTGTTAGAGAAGACTCTTGAGAGTCCCTTGGACTGCAAGGAGATCCAACCAGTCCATCCTGAAGGAGATCAGCCCTGGGATTTCTTTGGAAGGAATGATGCTAAAGCTGAAACTCCAGTACTTTGGCCACCTCATGCGAAGAGCTGACTCATTGGAAAAGACTCTGATGCTGGGAGGGACTCGGGACAGGAGGAGAAGGGGACGACAGAGGATGAGATGGCTGGATGGCATCACTGACTCAGTGGACGTGGATTTGGGTGAACTCCGGGAGTTGGTGATGGACAGGGAGGCCTGGCGTGCTGCGATTCATGGGGTCGCAAAGAGTCGGACACGACTGAGCGACTGAACTGAACTGAACCGAACAGCTTAAAATTACATATATAATTCTGGCAATGTCTGCTCCATAATTTTGGTTAAAACCTGTTCCTAATGTTGTCATATTGTTTTAATTTCTTAGCTACATCAATAATTTCTAATTAACATGTTTGATAATTCCATATCAGATGAACCCCAATACACTGAATAGCATACATAACTTAGTCCCATCACAGAAAGAAAAATATGTAAAGAGTGGAAGGTAAGAGTGGGAAATTCCTCTTCTATGATGAATTTTAGAGTAGCCCCATATGAATGCTAACATAGTTCAGTTTTTTAAATGCTTCCTGCGTTGAGATCTCATAGGCTGGAAAAGTGATCTGAGTGAATGGGACACTGGAATAATTTTGCTGTTAATGTGTAACTTTTTTAAGGAGCTTAGTGACAATGGGTGGATAATGGTGCATCTTCTAGTGTTATTTCAGTTTTGCTTATTGCATGCTATTTTAAAATAGTGCCCTCGTTAGGGAATACTTTTGGAGTCATTACTTATTTGACATCATTAGAGAAGATTTATTGATTTTCATTTCTATAACAACAATACAGATGTAAGCTAGTCTGTATGTAAAATAGTTTATCCACGTTGAAGTTAAGCCTAGGAGGTAAATGCACTGTGGCAGTATAAAAGGCACCACTAGATCTTTCACTTCTACTTGTAAATAATTGTGTCAAAGGTCTTATTATTGGTTAAAGGACTTTTTTCTTTTCCCTAAAGTGGCTTATATTACAGCTTTCATGAGGTTGCATTTACCCTGTGTCATAAATTCTGATTTACAATAAAGCTCTAAAGCCTTCTAATCAGCTATTTTACATTGCAATAAATAAAAGTCATTCAAATGACTCAGAACATCATTTACTGTGGTCCTATTCTTCTAAATCAGTTGTTACTTCTAAGTTCTCCAGGCTGGGGGTCTATTTCAAACTCTACCACATGGATATGCCTTAGAAATTAACATTTTTGAAGCTAAAGTAGATGGTATTTTCTAAGCGTAAAAGGCAAACCTGACTGATGTTGAATTTTCCATGATCATTAATTATAATAAATTCAAATACACATATTAAGATTAATGTTACCATTATTATAAACTTTAGAATATTTAATAATTAGAAAAATATCGCTGGGTTCATAACAGCGATTTTGTCAAAGCTGTTTGTTACTTTCAGGTAAATTGACATCTTAAGCAAGTTAAATTTCTCCATTTATTTCAATCTTCCTTGATTTACTTTTTTTTAACCATTAGATGTGATAACATACAGTGTTTGAGGTAACAGTATTTACTACCACCACTACTGGGCAAATAAGAGTCAGTGTCAAACAGATTTTCTTTTCAGGGTTCTGTGACGTTTAAAATGTTCACATAGCATAATAGAATAGGTTTCAAAAGACAATAAAAATATTATCTGTCTTAGTAACATACAAAAGGACTCAGAGATGGCAAATTCATCTAGCAGTTTTCCAGATTGACTAAGAAAAATTCTGGAACCCCAGCATTCTATCTCCCAATGTATTTTTCACCTACTGACTTGCCAATGTGACCAACAAAGCAGACCGATGCAGTGGCATCTTGGGACCTGTCTGCCCACGCTTGGCTTGCGGCATGGAGTATACTGATACATAGCATCCCACTGCTAGCCTCTGAGGTTGCTGAGGATGAAACCAACATAGTCAAGAATTTCATCTCCAAGAAAATCTGAACTAGTTTACATGTGCATGTCTTCACATTATGATTTTATCTAAAATATTCAGTTAAAAAAAAAAATCAGCAAACAAGTCAGCAAGTGGACTTCATCCCTTCATGTACATACCAGTGAGTGAAAGTGAAAGTCCTTCAATCGTCAATGACTCTTGGCGACCCCGTAGACTATACAGTCTGTAGAATTTTCCAAGCCAGAATACTGGAGTGGGAATCTTCCCAACCCAGGGATACGAAGCCTTGTTTCCCGCTTTGCAGGCAGAGTCTTTACCAGCTGAGCCATAAGGGAAGCCCATACACACCAGAGGTTATAGCAGTAATACCTTGACTTTGGGCTATGTGTTCTTTCCTCGATTTCTTTCATCTGTTTTGTAGTTTTCAGTACTCAAGTCCTGTACATATTTCCTAGAAGTATACCCAAATAATTTCACTTTTGAGTGATTGTAAATGGTGTACTTTTAAATTCAGTGTCTATGTGCCCATCACTGGTATATAAAAATAAAATCAATTTTCTATATTTATGTTCTACGCTGAAAACTTTGTGAACTCATTTATTATTTTCAAGGTTAATTTTGTAGATTTGGGGGGATATTTTATATACATAATTATATCATCTGTGAATAGTGACAATTTTATCATTTGTATGTCTTTTATTTCCTTTCTTGACTTTTTGCACTGTCTAGACCTTCCAATACTTTGTTGAATGGAAGAATAATCATCCTTAGTTCAGTTCAGTTCAGTCGCTCAGTTGTGTCGGACTCTTTGTGACCCCATGAATCACAGCACGCCAGGCCTCCCTGTCCATCACCAACTCCCGGAGTTCACTCAAACTCACGTCCATCAAGTCAGTGATGCCATCCATCCATCACATCCTCTGTTGTCCCCTTCTCCTCCTGCCCCCAATCCCTCCCAGCATCAAAGTCTTTTCCAATGAGTCAACTCTTTGCATGAGGTGGCCAAAGTACTTGAGTTTCAGCTTCAGCATCATTCCTTTCAAAGAACACCCAGAGCTGATCTCCTTCAGAATGGATTGGTTGGATCTCCTTGCAGTCCAAGGGACTCTCAAGAGTCTTCTCCAACACCACAGTTCAAAAGTATCAATTCTTCAGTGCTCATCTTTTTCTGTGTCTAGTGTTATATATTTTTGCTTTTTATTCGACTGATACAACATATTCCATTAATTGATTTCTGGATGTTAACCTAATCTCATATCTTTGAAATCTTAATTAGTGATTGTATATGATAATTTAACATGTTGCTGGATTAAGTTTTCTAATATTCTGTTAAGGATATTTTCAACCATATTCATAAGATATATTTTCCTGTAGTCTTTCTTTTTTCTTGTAATGTCTTTGATAGTTTAAGTACTAGAGTAAAACTCACTTTATACAATAATTTGGAAATTATTCCCTCCTTTATATTTTGAAAAAGTTTGTGAAAATGGTATTTACAATTTTTGAAAAATTTGATAGAATTTAGCATTCTTGGCCCAGATTTTGACTTGTGAATAGTTTTTAAATTACTATTTGATTATAATAAATATTTAAATAAATTTAAACTATTTTATTACTATTTTAATCTCTTCATTTTTATAGGTTCATTCATATTTTCTATTGCTATTGTCTTGTTTTTATTTCTTCTAATTGATATACTTTTGGTACCTTGCACCTTTCAAGGAATATGTTATTTTCACCTAAGTAATTAATTGCCATAGAATTTTTCATAGTATTCCTTATATAATCTCTGTTAGTATCATAAGGCCCATAGCAATGCTTGCTCTTTTACAGATGATTTAGCTCTTTGAGGGTTCTCTTCATTCTTTGGAAATGTACATAAAATTTTATCAAGCTTGTTGATTTTTTTCAAAGAAACTATTTTTGGTTTCACTAATTTCTATGGTTTTTCAATTTTTCTTTTATTATTTACCACTCTGATAGCTACTATTTCCTTTTACCTTCTTGCTTTAAGTTTGGTTTGCTTTTCTTTTTATCTCAAGTCTCTTAAGGTGAAAGGTTAATTATTTATTAGAAATTTTTTTCTGTTTTAGTATATGAACTCACAGCTAAAAATTTCACTTTATATACTACATACACTCTATCTCATATGTTTTGTATGTTATGGTGATTTTTTAGATTTATTTTGAATTATTTCTGATTTCCCTCTTTATACCCTCTGATCATTTGTTAAAATAGGAGTGTAAGCCAGAAAGAAAAACACCAATACAGTATACTAACGCATATATATGGAATTTAGAAAGATGGTAACAATAACCTTGTATACGAGACAGCAAAAGAGACACTGATGTATAGAACAGTCTTTTGGACTCTGAGAGAGAGGGTGGGATGATTTGGGAGAATGGCATTGAAACATGTATAATATCATGTATGAAATGAGTCGCCAGTCCAGGTTTGATGCACGATACTGGATGCTTGGGGCTGGAGCACTGGGATGACCCAGAGGGATAGTATGGGGAGGGAGGATGGAGGAGGGGTCAGGATGGGGAACACATGTATACCTGTGGTGGATTCATTTTGATATATGGCAAAACCAATACAATATTGTAAAGTTAAAAAATAAAATAAAATAAAGTAAAAAAGAAATAGGAGTGTTTTCAATATCCACAGATTAGTGAGTTTCTAAATTTTTTCTTTATTGTTTTCTAATTTCATACCACTGTGTTCAGAAAATATACTGCACATAATCTCCATCATGAAAAATTTATTGAAATCTGTTTTCTGGCTTAGTGTGTTATCTATTCTGGAGAATATTCTAGGAATATTCTAGGCTCACTTATCAGAATACATATATATATATGTGTGTGTGTGTGTGTGTATGTGTGCATATATATACAAATAATATCTCATATCATGAATGAGAGGTATCTTGTATAGATGTATGGTAGTTATAGTTCTTTTCTAATATTGTTAATATTGTTTACATCTCCTACTTCTTTGCTTAGTATTTATACATTACTGAAAGTGCAATATTAACATCTCTATTATTATTGTTAGATTTTTACATTTTTCCATTCATTCCTTTCAGTTTTTATTTCATTAATGTTGTTGCTTTTTGTTAACTGCATATATGTATATAATTGTTATATGCATTCACTATTTTATCTTTATAAAATGACTTGACACAAAATGGTGGAGTAGAAGGATGTGCGCTCATTTCCTCCTGTAAGAACTCCAAAATTGCAACTAACCGCTGAACAACCATTGACAGGAGAATGTTGAATCCCACCAAAAAAAGATACCCCACATCCAAAGGCAAAGGAGAAGCCCTAACAAGACAGGAGGAGGGGGAGAACCGCATTTAGAATCAAACCCCACACAAGCCAGAGAAGCTCAGAGGGCTCAAACAAAAGCTTGTGCACACCAGGACCCACAGGAAACTGAGCCAGACAAGCCTTTGAGTGTTTGAGCATCTCCTGCAGATGCAAGAGTCAGCAGTGGCCTGCTGTGGGGACAGTGGCTCTGGCTGCAGCAGACCTGGGAGGCTTGGCATGTGAGCCCCACCACAGAGCCACCAAGCAGACAACCCATAAACTTGAGAACAATTAAACCAAAGAAGTTCTCACACTGTTGCCAAAGTTCTAGGGCCCAAAACAGATTTCCCAACCTGGGGATCCGGTAAAGGGGCTAAGAGAGACGACTCTACACATGGACATCATGAGATAATCAATACTGAAATCAGATTGACAATGTTCATCTCCCAATCTTGTTTTCACTGACTGTATAGAGCTTCTCCATCTTTGGCTGCAAAGAAGCTTTATGCAGTCAGCAGAAACAAGATTGGGAGATAACTGTGGCTCAGACTCTGAAATCCTTATTGCCAAGTTCAGACTTACACTGAAGAAAGCAGGGAAACTACTAGACCATCAGGTATGACTTAAATCAAATCCCTTCAGATTATATAGTGGAAGTGACCAATAGATTCATGGGTTAGGCCTGATAGAGAGCCTGAAGAATTATGGATGGAGGTTCATGACATCATAGAGAAGGCAGTGACAAAACCATCCCCAAGATAAAAGGAAAAAGGCAAAATGGTTGTCCGAGGAGGCCTTACAAATAATTGAGAAAAGAAGAGAAGTGAAAGGCAAAGGAGAAAAGGAAAGACATATCCATCTGAATGCAGAGTTCCAAAGAATAGCAAGGAGAGATAAGAAAGCCTTTCTCAGCAATCAATGCAAAGAAATAGAGGAAAACAATAGAATGGGAAAGACTAGAGATCTCTTCAAGAAAATTAGAGATACCAAGAAAACATTTCATGCAAAGATGGGCACAATAAAGGACAGAAATGGTATGGACCTAACAGAAGCAGAAGATATTAAGAAGAGGTGGCAAGAATACTGAGAAAAACTATACAAAAAGATCTTCATGACCCAGAGAATCACAATAGTGTGATCATCCACCTAGAGCCAGACATCCTGGAATGTGAAGTCAAGTGTGCCTTAGGAAGCATCACTACGAACAAACCTAGTGGAGGTGATGGAATTCCAGTTGAGCTATTTCAAATCCTAAAAGATGATGCTGTGAAAGTGTTGCACTCAATATACCAGAAAATTTGGAAAACTCAGCAGTGGCCATAGGACTAGAAAAGTTCAATTTTCATTCTAATCTTAAAGAAAAGCAATGCCAAAGAATGTTCAAACTATCGCACAGTTGCACTGATCTTACACTCTAGCAAAATAATGCTCAAAATTTTCCAGGCTAGACTTCAACACTACATAAACTGAGAACTTCCAGATGTTCAGGCTGGATTTTGAAAAGGGAGAGGAACCAGAGATGAAATTTCCAACATCCATTGGATCATAGAAAAAACAAGAGAATTCCAGAAGAACACAACTTCTACTTCATTGACTATGTTAAAGCCTTTGATTGTGGGGATCACAACAAATTGTGGAAAATTCTTCAAGAAATGGGAATACCAGACCACCCTACCTGCATCCTGAGAAATCTGTATGCAGGTAAAAAAGTAACAGTTACAACCAGACATGGAACAACAGACTGGTTCCAAATTGGGGAAGAAGTACGTCAAGGCTGTATATTGTCACTCTGCTTATTTAACTTACATCCAGAGTACATCATGGGAACTGCTGGACTGGATGAAGCACCAGTTGGAATCAAGATTGCTGGGAGAAATATCAATAACCTCAGATATGCAGATGTCACCACCCTGATGGCAGAAAGTGATGAGGAACTAGAGAGCTTCTTGATGAAAGCGAAAGTAGAGAGTGAAAGAGCTGGCATAAAATTGACCATTCAAAAAATGAACATCATGGTACCCGGTTCCATCACTTCATGGCAAATAGATGGGGAAACAATGGAAACAGTGACAGGCTATTTTATTGGGCTCTAAAATCACTGAAGATGGTGACTACAGCCATGACATTAAAAGACGCTTGCTGCTTAGAAGAGAAGCAATGACCAAACTAGACAGCATATTAAAAAGTAGAGACATTATTTTGCCAACAAAGGCCGTTTAGTCAAAGCTATCGTTTTTCCAGTGGTCATGTTTGGATGTGAGTGGGACCATAAAGAAAGATGAATGCCAAAGGATTGATGCTTTCTCAAACTGGTGCTAGAAAAGTGTTTGAGAGTCTCTTGGACAGAAATGAGATCAAACCAGTCCATCCTAAAGGAAATCAGTCCTGAATATTTATTGAAAGGAGTGATGCTAAAGCTGAAGCTCTAATACTTTGACCACTAGCACTGGATGTGGAGACCTGACTCATTGGAAAAGACCTTGATGTTGGGAAAGACTGAAGGCAGGAGGAGACAGGGACGTCAGAGAATGAGATGGTTTAATGGTATCACAAACTCAATGGATATGGGTTTGAGCAAGCTCCAGGAGTTGGTGATGGACAGGGAAGCCTGGCATGCTGCAGTCCATGGGGTCTCAAATAGTCAGACATGACTGAGCAACTGAACTGAACTAACTGAACCTTATAAAGTAAGTCTTTAACTTTTAATCTTTTTTTTAAATTAAAGTTTCTATTGTCTGATGTCACTGCAGCATTTTTTTGATAACTGTTTGCATAATATATATTTTTCAGCCTTTTAATTTTAAACTACTTGTGTCTTAGAATATAAGCACATTTAGTGTAGATAGCATATACTTGGATTTTATTGTTTTTTTTTTCCATTATAACCATTTCTGTGTTTCATTGGATTGCTTAATACTTTCACATTTGATGGTAATATTAATATAACTGGATTTTTATCTGTCATTTAAAATTTTGTTTTCTATGTACCTATTTTTTTCATTTCCCCTCTCTAGTTATCTTTAGCAAATTAGTTAACCTATAGTGAAACATGTATTAAAAATGTATAATTTAGCAGATAACTGAATCCAGAAATGTCCCAATTACTGCCTATAACCACAGCCTGCACTGTTTTTGAGAGCACTCTTAGACATTAGCTTCTTGTGCATATTTGTTAATGATATCAGTTCCTTTGAAAAGAGATTCAGTTCAGTTCAGTCACTCAGTCATGTTCAACTCTTTGCAACCCCATGAATTGCAGCACACCAGGCCTCCCTGTCCATGACCAACTCCCGGAGTTCACCCAACCTCATGTCCATCAAATCGGTGATGACATCCCACCATCTCATCCTCTGTCGTCCCCTTTTCCTCCTGCCCCCAATCCCTCCCAGCATCAGAGTCTTTTCCAATGAGTCAACTCTTTGCATGAGGTGGCCAAAGTACTGGAGTTTCAGCTTTAGCATCATTCCTTCCAAAGAACACCCAGGACTGATCTCCTTCAGAATGGACTGGTTGGATCTCCTTGCAGTCCAAGGGACTCTCAAGAGTCTTCTCCAACACCACAGTTCAAAAGCATCAATTCTTCAGCGCTCAGCCTTCTTCACAGTCCCACTCGCACATCCATACATGATGACTGGAAAAACCATAGCCTTGACTAGATGGACCTTTGTTGGCAAAGTAATGTCTCTGCTTTTGAATATGCTATCTAGGTTGGTCATAACTTTCCTTCCAAGGAGTAAGTGTCTTTTAATTTCATGGCTGCAGTCACCATCTGCAGTGATTTTGGAGCCCAGAAAAATTAAGTCTGCCACTGTTTCCACTGTTTCCCCATCTATTTGCCATGAAGTGATAGGACCAGATGCCATGATCTTTGTTTTCTGAATGTTGAGCTTTAAGCCAACTTTTCCACTCTCCTCTTTCACTTTCATCAAGAGGCTTTTTTTTCCCCCAAATAGGAAAAGGAGTACATCGAGGCTGTATTGTCACCCTGCTATTTAACTTCTATGCAGAGTATATCATGAGAAACGCTGGGCTGGAAGAAGCACAAGCTGGAATCAAGTTTCCCGGGAGAAATCTCAATAACCTCAGATATGCATTTGACACCACCCTTATGGCAGAAAGTGAAGAGGAACTAAAAACCTTCTTGATGAAGGTGAAAAGAGATTAGGATATATTTATTTTATTGCTTGCTTCTCTTTCCATGTACATTTGTGCCATAACTCTGGGAGTGGGGCCAATGGCATGCTTTCCTTGGAGTGACACTCTTGATCTAGTAACTGAACTCTTGGTAAACAGAGGCAGGAGACATAATTCTTGTTGGACTGCTTCAGCTATTATGGGAACTCTAGTTTACAACTCAGAACAAGAGTACAGTCTCAGGGATTTCATGTCAAAGACAGAATCTCTGTTACACAAACGGATCCTAAATAGAAGGTAGAATCTGCCTCTCAGCTTTACTCAGAACAGAGAAGAGGCAGCAGGTAGCTGGGGACTGTGTGGTGAATTCTGAAACAGAAATTTCCTTCTGGTAAGAAAACCCTATAGTTTTTCACTAGTCATGTATGGATGTGAGAGTTGGACTGTGAAGAAGGCTGAGCACTGAAGAATTGATGCTTTTGAACTGTGGTGTTGGAGAAGACTCTTGAGAGTCCCTTGGACTACAAGGAGATCCAACTAGTCCATTCTGAAGGAGATCAGCCCTGGGATTTCTTTGGAAGGAATGATGCTAAAGCTGAAACTCCAGTACTTTGGCCACCTCGTGCGAAGAGTTGACTCATTGGAAAAGACTCTGATGCTGGGAGGGATTGGGGACAGGAGGAGAAGGGGACAACAGAGGATGAGATGGCTGGATGGCATCACTGACTCAATGGACCTGAGTCTCAGTGAACTCCGGGAGTTGGTGATGGACAGGGAGGCCTGGCGTGCTGTGATTCATGGGGTCGCAAAGAGTCGGACATGACTGAGCAACTGATCTGATCTGATGTTATAACACTTACATATGTATATGGACTGTAGCCCTCCAGGTTCCTCTGTCTATGGAATTCTCCAGCTAAGAATACTGGAATGCGTAGCCATTCCCTTCTCCTGTACTATACACAGATTCTATACTGAGTCCCCAGGAAAATCCCATATATATATTATATATTTTTATGTATATGTATTACTATTATACGGAGAAGGCAATGGCAGCCCACTCCAGTACTCTTGCCTAGAAAATCCCATGGATGGAGGAGCCTGGTAGGCTGCAGTCCATGGAGTCGCTAAGAGTCGAACACGACTGAGCTACTTCACTTTCACTTTTCACTTTCATGCATTGGAGAAGGAAATGGCAACCCACTCCATTGTTCTTGCCTGGGGAATCCCAGGGACGGGGGAGCCTGGTGGGCTGCCGTCTATGGGGTCGCACAGAGTCAGACACGACTGAAGTGACTCAGCAGCAGCAGCAGCATTACTATTATAAATAATGAATATACTATATGTATAAATATACTACCATACATAAACATACTAATATATGAAATCATATATTTTATACAATTTTTATATATGCATACTTTTATGTTTATTGTTAGATAATTCAGATAGAATATATATCATGCCTGTTTGCTGGGAGTAGATCTCTGTTCATGCATTTATGTGTTTTCTGTTTTTATCTTAGTAGGAGAAATAGGGAATAATAGGTCTACTTCCTAGGATTAGGCTTCTCAGATTTTTTTTTAATGCTGCTTTATTTATTTGTATAATTTCCTTGCAGGACGCAATCTTCCTGTGGACTCAGGCTCTAGATCTGGGGGAACAGAGCAGCTGCACCAGTGCACTGGTTGGAGGGACTGAGCAAAGCCAAGCTGGAAAAGGATGGGCAGAAGCAGGAGACTGTTTTAATTTTTTGTGGGACAATATGCCAATTTGTCTGTTTAGTGCTTCTGGTGTCCTTAGAAAGTGCTTCATCATCCCAATACTGACAATAAATATTTTGTCGAATTTAATTTTTGCACTTCAGTATTTTGGTGAAAATCTTTGATTTCTTTGGAAAATATTTTTATATGAATATTGATCCAATCTAGTTGGCTTTCTTATAGATTTCCTTCAGTATACTTTATTATATAATCGATATTTCCTTCTTTCAATTAGAATGCTAGATCAACTACAAATTAACATTCAATATGTTTGTCCAACCAGGATTCCTATTCTCTTTCATCAGCTGTCCTATTTCATTAGGCATCCACCTCAATATGTGTGTGTGTGTAGCAGGAGATTTATATATTTACATATATATATACATATATATATTACATATTTTATAAATATATATGTATAGAAATATATATTTGTTGTTTTTATATATTATAGTTGACTATACTAGGTTGCTCTCCCCTGTCGACTATGACTATTTTTTTTCTAAATAGTCTTCTTTTTCAGAACCTTTCTGAACTTTATAATTAGGTTATCCACCAATGGAATCATATTAAGTTTAAATCTATTTCTTAGAGTAGTGAAATACTTTATACTGAATCTTTCTAGCCAAATTTAGGTATGGCAGTCCATAGTTACATGATTAACAATTAGGACTCGAAGGTCTATGCTTTATACCACAGATCTCACTATTCTTTTTCCCTTATAAAAACTTATTTTTTCTATTTAGTAAAAATGAAATATAGTCCATAGTAATAATAATATATTGCTTTGCTTATCTCCCCATTAATCATGTGAAAATTTTGCTAATAATGTTTATTATTATCATATTATATTTGATATGTTACAGAGAGACTAATGAATATTAATAAATAGAACTCATTTGTTACTCATGTGCCATTATCCCAACTGCTAAGGCTGCAAATTTAACTTCTTTTGCAAGGGTAAATGCTTTTTGAATATGGAATGACAAGTATTGAAAGATTATCATCACTATTCAAAGCTTAAACTGCAGCCCTTAAATATTATCTGGATTTTTATGATTGTCCTTTTGTTATCTTTCCTGTCTTCTTCATAGCCTTTCATTAGACCAGCACCAGAGGTGATCTCTACTGATTAAAAATTATGACACCATTTTCATAATAGAGACTCATTTCAGCTCTACAACCAGAAGAGTTTGAATGAATAGAAAAATTCTCAGTAAAAATCATGTCATCAAAGAAGAATGCTTTACAAATCTGACAGTCAAACCACAAACAAAGGAATTTTGGAAGAGGCTCATATTCTGACCACAGCTTTGAAATTCAATTATCTATTATGTAAAAATACTGTTTTCAGATTTCTTCATGTCCTAAAGACTTTGGCTTATACAGTTTTTCATTAACAAATGAGACAAAATTATCTCCCATTTCCTCTTAAACACCTGGGACTGCATCCTCAAATGTAAGATAAATGAGAAAGACTGATAATCCATGCAAATCCTAGTTTTACTCCACTATAGGTCTGAAAGGCTTGATGCCAAAGTCAGGATCAGATCTGTCTCTTTGTTGACCAATGAAAAACAAGTTTGTATGAATATTAGAAAAGCCATTCTCCTTAATTAAATTATTAATAATCTTGAACTTTCTAAACTTTACAACCAGTGTATAGAGTAATCCTCTGTGACTGCATGCAGGTGAAGCTGTAGCCTTCGTTCCTCTGATATCACATGTCCAGCTGTGTGTAGATAATCATGTACAGAGACATTCTTAGCAGTATTATTGCCTTAGAAGGCAAACTTGGCGATGTTACTTTTGAGAGATTCAATAGTCTCATGTGAATGCGTAGGGTCAGGTGCTAGATTGCCTGGGGTAACAATTTGACATTACTCTGTGACTTTGAAAATTATATATATTCTATCCTCATAAGACTCCCCACATGGAAAAAATAAGAGTAGTTTTAACATATAATTATAGATTTTTGTGAAAATTAAATAAGTAACTATAGGGCAAGATGCTGACAATTGTGCCTGACTCATAGCAGGTGCTTAATGTAGGTGTTGTGGTTTAAAATAAAATAAAAATATATATATGTACCCTAATTATTTGATAATCTTTTGACATTTGAGTTAGAACCCAATTCCCTAAAACTTGAGTGTAGCCAGAGTCGGTGACTTGCTTCCAGTGAGTGATTTTGTAGAAATAACAAATTCTGGTTTCTTAGGTTAGGTCATGAGGCATTGTTGTTTTCATCTCTATCTTTTTGGATCACTTGCTCTGAGGGGAAGTCAGCTGCTGTTTTAAGAGGACAATAAGGCAACCGTACAGCGGGAGTCAAATGGTCAGGATCTTAAGCTTCATGTAGGTACCCAATAAGGAACTGAGGTATGTGGTCAATATTCTGATTGGAGGGAGCTATGCACGCACCCAGCCAAGCTGTTTTTAAATTCTTGGTTGATGGAAAATGTGAGACAATGAAAGTTTACTTTTTGAAGCAACCAAGTTTTGGAGTCAACTGGTTATGTAGCAATAGACAATTAATACAATCCCTTAGCTACTACTGGTATTATTTCGCTGCTAACATTTCTCATTTAGGCCCAGAGAACTATTGCTTAGCAACTGGTTCATACTTACATGTACAAAGGAAACCCAGATGGCTTAATCAGTGAATTCTACAAAACTCTGAATAAGAATTAACATCAATTCATCACAAACTATTCAAAAAACTCTTTGTGTGAGACCATTATTATTCTGATACCAAAAACAAGGTTTCACAAGGGTAAAACTAAACAAAACTACAGACCAACACTCCTTATGAAAAAAGACTAGAAGTTCTCAAAAAAATAATAATAATAATAATAAAAACTAAACAAAACAAAAAATGAGAAAGCTAAACCTAAAGAAGTATAAAAATGATTATATAACCTTACCACGTGAGGATTATCTCAGGAAAAAAGGTTAAGATTTCCAAATCATATATGTAATAAAAGAATAACAAAACATTAGATTATGATAAAATAAAGCACATAAAAAACACATGATCATCTCAAGAGATAAAGAAATAACACTAGAGAAAAATAATATCCTTTGAAGATAGTCATGCTAAAAAATTAGGAATGGAAAGGAACTTCCTCAAATGATAACAAGCATCTACAAAAACAAATTAAAAAAGAAACCACAACTAATATGCTACTTAATGTATAACAAGATTTAGGAGATAAACATGAAGACTTTCTTGCCATTTCAGTTCAACATTGTACTGAAGGTTGTAGAGAAGGAATCAGGCAAAAACAAGAAATAAAAAGCATCAAGATAAAAGGAAAATTTGAAAATATCTCTTTTCATTGAGGATATTATTATTAAGGATATTATACTAATATTATAGTATAATTTCATTGAGAATATAATAATAATATTATTATTATTATTTCATTGAGAATATTATTGCATAGAGAAAAATGCAAAGGATACACACACAAAAAAAAACCCTACTAATTCTAATAAACAAATTCTACAACACTGCAATATATAAGATCAATACATTAAAATCAATGATATTTATACACACTCAATATAATAACGTGAAAATGAAGGTAAAGTGATGCCACTTAAAATAGCACCTAAAGTAAAACAGAACAATTATGAAATAACTTGAAAAAAATTGCATGGTTTTTACTATGCAAACCACAAGACACTGTAGCAATATGTTAATGGAAATCTAAACAAATGATTAAACTTTCTGTGTTTATGGATCAGATAATTTAATACTGTTAAGACTGCACCCTTTCAAAATTTATCTACAGAATTCATGTGATTCCTATTAAAATCCTTGGTTTTATTTTGGAGCAATTGACAAGCTGATCATGAAATTAATCTAGAAATGTAGGTGCACCAGAGTAGCCAAAAAAGAACTTAAATAAGAACACATTTGGATGACTCACACTTTACTATATCAAAATTATTTAGATATAAAACTTAGTTACAGTTTACTGTAATCAAGATTACATGATCCTAACATAGGGAAAGCGGACAAGGCAATGGCACCCCACTCCAGTACTCTTGCCTGGAAAATCCATGGACGGAGGACCCTGGTAGGCTGCAGTCCAAGGGGTCGCTAAGAGTTGGACATGACTTAGCCACTTCACTTTCACTTTTCACTTTCATGCTTTGGAGGAGGAAATGGCAACCCACTCCAGTGTTCTTGCCTGGAGAATCCCAGGGACGGGGAAGCCTAGTGGGCTGCCGTCTATGGGGTCGCACAGAGTCAGACACGACTGAAGCATCTTATCAGCAGCAACATAGGAAAAGACATGTAGAATTCAGAATCCTAGCTGAATCACTAACAGTATTATCAAGTAACATTATGCCATAAGGAGGACAAGAGAATGTCATGATAGAACAGTCATTTCAGCAATACAATCCTACCTCAAGAAACAAGAAAATGATTTAATACATTACCTAACTTTACATCTAATACAACTGGAAAAAAGAAGAACAACAACAAAAACAAAGTTAGCAGAAGGAAAGAAATCATAAAAATCAGAGCAGAAATAACTGAAAAAGAAATGAAAAAAACAATAGTAAACATTAATAACACTAAAAGCTGGTTCTTTGAAAAGACAAACAAAATTGGCAAACCTTCAGCCAAACTCATCAAGAAAAAAAGAAGAATCAAATTAACAAAATGAAAAATGAAAAAGGAGAGGTTACAACAGACAATGCAGAAATACAAAGGATCATAAGAGACTTCCATGAGCAGCTATACTCCAATAAAATGGACAACCTAGAAAAAATGGACACATTCTTAGAAAAGTTCAATCTTGCAAGACTGAATCAGGAAGAAATGGAAATTATGAACAATCAAATTACAGTGAAATCAAAACTGTGATAAAAAAATCTCCATTAAAAAAATGCTTCACAGCTGAATTTTATCAAATATTTAGAAAAGAGCTAATGCCTATCATTCTAAAACTCTTTCAAAAAACTACAGAGGAAGGAACACTCCCAAACTCATTCTAGGAGGCCACATCACCCTGATTCCAAAACTAGACAAAGACGAGGGAGGAAGGAGCCTCATAAGGGAGGAGATATATGTATGTAAGTATGGCTGTATAAATATGTATGTAGAATTATGTATGTATTATGTATGTAGAATTATCTACAGATATGTAGAATTATGGCTGATTTGTGTTGTTACGTTGGCATAAAACAATATATCACTGAAAAGATTAAAAAACAAAAAAAAATAGATTTTAAAAATGGTGTTTGAGGAAATTGGATAAAAATGATCAAAAGGTACAAACTTCCAGTCATAACATAAATAAGTATATGGGATAAAATATACAACATACTTATATAATTAACACTGTTTATATTATATATGAAAATTGTTGAGAAAGTCAATCTGAAGAGTTCTTATCACAAGGGAATTCTTTATCTTTTTAAAATTTTGAATCTATATGAGATGCTGACTATTCACTAAACTTACTGTGGTAATCATTGTATGATGTACATAAGTTAAATCATTATGCTTCATGCTTTAAACTTATACAGTGCTTATGTAAACTATATCCTAGAAAACTGGGAGAAAAAAATAGTGTTTCCTTACTACATACCTACATGATAAAGAATGAATCTGGACCCTAACCTCATACCATAGACAAATGAATCAAAAGCCTAAATGTAGGTGATAAAACTAGAACACTCTTAGAACAAAACTTGAGTTAATATTTCTGATATTTCATTAGAAAATGTCTTAGCTATGACACCAAAACACAAATGATAAAAGAAAAAAAATTGTACTTTATGAAAAATAAAAATATCTTCACTTGTAAAGATATTATTAAGAAAGTGCAAAGTTAACACAGGAATAAGATAAAATATTTGCAAATATTATGTTTAGAAAAACACATATCGAGAATATTTAAACAACACCTAGAACTCAAAAGTACAGAGAATTTTTGAATGTAAACACAGCATATAATTTTTAAAGTGAACAAAGTATGGGTATATACTTCTTCAGACAAAATATATAAAATGAAAATAGGTACATTAAAAGGTGCTCAACATCATAATTCATTAGGGAAATGCAAATCAAAACCACGATGGGATATCACTTTTTATGCAGTTCAGCTCAGTTCAGTTCAGTTTAGTCACTCAGTCATGTCTGTCTCTTTGCAACCCCATGAATTGCAGCACACCAGACCTCCCTGTCCATCACCAACTCCTGGAGTTCGCTCAAACTCACATCAATCGAGTCGGTGATGCCATCCAGCCATCTCATCCTCTGTCGTCCCCTTCTCCTCCTGCCCCCAATCCCTCCCAGCATCAGTCTTTTCCAATGAGTCAGCTCTTCACATGAGGTGGCCAAAGTATTGGAGTTTCAGCTTCAGCATCAGTCCTTCCAAAGAACACCCAGGACTGATCTCTTTTAGAATGGAATGATTGGATGCAGTAAGATGGCTATTTTTTAAATAAAATAAAATGTTTTGGTGAGTGAAAGTGCTAGTCGCTCAGTCATGTCCGCCTCTTTGTGACCCCATGGACTGTAGCCTGCCAGGGTTCTCCATCTATGGGATTCTCCAGCTGAGAATACTGGAGTGGATTGTCATTTTCTTCTCCAGGAGATCTTTCCAACCCAGGGATCAAACCTGGGTCTCCTGCATTGCAAGCAGATTCTTTACCATCTGAGCTACCAGGAAAGCCCTTTGGTGAGTATTAGGAGGAATGAAAATTCTCATAAATAGCTGATCAGTCGATAAAGTGGTACAACCACTATGGGAAATAATTTGGCAGTTCCTCAAAATATTAAGTGCAGAATTTCCATATGACTCAGCAATAACACTTGTAGGTATCTACCCAAGAGAAATGAAAGAAAAATAGTGACACAAAAAGCTTCATGCAAATGTCCACAGAATGACTATTCATAATAGATAGTGAATGGAAAGAAAATAAATGACCCTCAATTGATTAACGGATAAACAAAATGCATTTGTTCTTATAAAAAACATTAATTAGCAACAAAAAAGGAAGACACACTGATACATGTTACAGTATAGCTAAACCTTGAAAACTTCATGCAGTGTGAAAGAAGTCAGTCGCAAAAGCTATATATTGTATGACTCAATTTACATTAAATATCCAGACTAGGCAAATATGTAGAAAAAAAAATAATAAAGCTGTTAGTTATCTGGGGCTGGAGGAAAGGCAAAATACAGGGTAAATGCACATGGATATGAGGTTCCTGTTTGGAGTGATGTAATTAGATAACAGTGGTTATTTCACAAATTTGTAAATATACTTAAAAAACACTAAGATTTACTTGTTAAATGTTTGAATTTTATGGTATCTGAGTTATACCTTAATAAGTTGCTATTTCAAGGAAAAAATTATGGACCCCTACATGTAATGCCCTAAAAGCTATTTGTGTATCTATGTAGATACACACACACATCTCAGTTTCTATACTAAAATTGTTTAATTGTCTAATTTAAAGACAGTTTTTATACTTATTCATACAGTCACATAGTTCTGTTATGGAGCTGTAAATAGGGTACCAGTGGGACTGGCAGAAAGACTGAAGAGATGGTTTGTAGACTTGTTTTTTGTTTTTTTTTTTAAGTTAATTTTTGTTGGAGTATTACAATGCTGTGTTAGTTTCAACTGTACAGCAAAATGAATCATACATCTTCTCTTTTTGGAGGATTTCCTTCCCATTTAGGTCACCACAGAGCACTGGGTAGAGTCTCCTGAGTATATTCCATTAGTTACCTACCTTATACTTAGTATCAACAGTGTATACATGTCAATCCCAATCTCCCAATTCATCCAGCCCCCATAAACTGGGTATTAAAGAATGACTTGTTGCTAGTTAAATGAAGAAATGGAGCAGTGGTATCATGGGAGCATAGGAGATGAGAAATGAATAATTTGGCAAAGAGGTAGAGAAAATTATAAAGAAAGTAAGAATTCTATCCTGAGAAATGAGAGAAAATTTAATGAAGTATTTAGATGGAATGGGATAACCCAGAGTTGCTTATTAAAAAAAACTTTATACTTTAAGTATGATAACCACTAAAAACAAAAGCAATAAAGCAAACAACAAAACTATAGGAATTACCATTAGGGATAGAGAAAAAAACGACTGCTTAGAAATCCTGC
Organism: Bos javanicus; assembly: GCF_032452875.1. NCBI lineage: Eukaryota > Metazoa > Chordata > Mammalia > Artiodactyla > Bovidae > Bos > Bos javanicus. The sequence continues at coordinate 13,375,687 of NC_083875.1, read as the reverse complement.
CTTTATATTTATACCTTCTTCCAATGACTTGTAGTTAGTGTTGACTTTTCTTAATGTTGATTTATTGATTTCTGTCCCTGTTTTCCCAACTCCAGATGCAAATGGAGAACAAATAATTCAAATAAATAATTCACAATAAATTTATTCAAATGGTACTACTGAGAGTCTATTAAAATTATTTTAGAAATCCCTGGTTTAGAAATCCACTCACATTATCTTCCCCCTAAACAAACTATTTCTGTATAACTAAGTATAATGGTTCAATTCCATTAAACAACAATTGCTCATTTGACTAAAATGGCATTTAAATTGTCTTTTCTTTACCATAAATTTATGTAGCAATATCTGACATCATTTCTATAGTTTAAAGAGGAACATTTAACTGGAGTATAAACAGTCAATAAAGATGAAAATAAATCATTATAACATCTGAATGTGTCTTAAAGAGAATTTATGTCTGCTTCTTAATTGCTATCCTACTTCAAATTTTGTTCACTCATAATATTCAGAAAATGTGTTTCAGTTTTTTGATGGTGACATGCTATAATTTACAAAATTATTAAATTATATATTTAGAGAGGAAATGAATAGGGGCTGGATAAAGTGTCTTTAGGATAAGTATAAAATTATATTTCTAAAATATTTTCAGTTCTCTGCTTATTCTGTAGCTTTTTTATGATATAATGCTAATTGTCCCAAAGGAAATTCTTTTCAAAGTTTGCTGATATTTTTATAAATTTATCTTAAGAAATGTTTCACACTTTTAACATATTTTATATTAAGCAAGCTTTTTATTTGTTTGTTAAATTCTCTCTTCCTTCAGATCACTGCCAATACAATTTAACTGAATTTAGAAGTTAAAATACATACTTAAAAGCATGTTAAATAATGTTTTTTAAAAGTTTTTTTTAAGAAAAAAGCAGGAATAAAATCTTCAAATTACAAATAATTTCTTAAGTACTACACATATGCTGATAAAACACATGTAAAACACTAAAATTCAGGGAAATAACCTTCCATTCAGTGAAAATATTTCCTTCAAACATGAAGGTAAATAAAGATAATCTGAAGAAACAAAGTTGAAAAAACTTGTTGTGAGCGAATTGAACTACAAGAAATACCGAAAGCAGTTCATTAGATTGAGAAAAACTAATTCTGGGTTGGAGTTCAAACTGCAAGAAGAAAGGAACACCTCAAGAATGGACAAGTGAATACAAATAAAGACAACAGAACCTGGACTGGCTTGCACTAGGATGACCCAGAGGGATGGGGTGGGGAGGGAGGTGGGGGGGGTTCAGGATGGGGGACACATGTACACCCATGGCTGATTCATGTCAATCTATGGCAAAACCACTACAATATTGTGAAGTAATTAGCCTCCAATTAAAATGAATAAATTTATATAAAAAATAAAATGGTGGCTATAAGCATGATCAGAGGGGGAAAAAAAAGACAATAGAAAGTATTAAGCAATCATATTAATAATAACAATATCTGAGAGGTTTCTAGCACATTCAGAAGTAAAATATATGACAACAGGAAAAAAACACTAAAGAGGTAAAACAATTTAAACTGTTGCAAGTTTCTTGAGTTATTTAGTATGAGATAAAATAGTAATTTAAGTTAAAAAGAATTAAATTTTGAAATAAGAAAAATTATTAAAAAGTGGTAGAGAAATAATACAATACTTGTCTAATCCAAAAGAATAGAGCAAAAAAGAAATCAGGGAATGAAGATCAGATGTGACAAATAGAAAACAAATGGTGAGATGGTAGACTTCAAACAAACTATATCAAAAATAAACATTAAATATGAATGGACTGAATGTTCTAATTAAAAAAAACAAAGTTAGGAAAAGAGAGAAAGGGAGAAGGAAGGAAACCTATTACTATGCTTTTTATGAGAAATAAGTTTAAAACAATAAGTTGAAAGTGAAAAAAATGCAAAAATCTAACCCAAGGGAAGGCAGTGAAACTAATACTAAACAAATTCAAAAGCACGGCCAAAATTTGATCAGGCCTCAGTTGTTTATACTATTAAATACAAATTAAAAAATGAAAAAGTAAGTAAAATGGTGAAAAAGTGTATATATGTGTGTGTGTGTGTGTGTGTGTGTATGTATGTATATGTATGGGCTTCCCTGGTGGCTAAGAGGTTAAAGTGTCTGCCTACAATGCGAGAGACCTGGATTCAATCCCTGGGTTGGGAAGATCCCCTGGAGAAGGAAATGGCAACCCATTCCAATATTCTTGCCTGGAGAATCCCATGGATAGAGAAGCCTGGTGGGCTGCACTCCATGGGGTCACAAAGAGTTGGACATGACTGAGCGACTTCACTTTCACATATATATAATAAACAGAATTGTAAGCTTATTTGTATCACTTCTTTTTATATTCTATATATAAGGAATATGTTACTGGAGCTCAGTGGAGAAATAACTCCAGATAGAATGGGTTGGAGCCAAAGCAAAAACAATACCCAGTTGTGGATGTGACTGGTGATAGAAGCAAGGTCCAATGCTGTAAACAGCAATACTGCATAGGAACTTGGAATGTCAGGTCCATGAATCAAGGCAAATTGGAAGTGGTCTAACAGGAGATGGAAAGAGTGAACGTTGACATTGTAGGAATCGGTGAACTAAAATGGACTGGATGGGTGAATTTAACTCAGATAACCATTATATCTAGGACTGTGGGCAGGAATCCTTAGAAGAAATGCAGTCCTCATCATGGTCAACAAAAGAGTCTGAAATGCAGTACTTGGATGTAATCCCCAAAACAACCGAATGATCTCTGTCCATTTCCAGGGCAAACCATTCAATATCACAGTAATCCAAGCCTATCTCCCAACCAGTAATGCCGAAGAACCTGAAGTTGAACGGTTCTATGAAGACCTACAAGACCTTTTAGAACTAACACCCAAAAAAGATGTCCTTTTCATTATAGGGGACTGGAATGCAAAAGCAGGAAGTCAAGAAACACCTGGAGTAACAGGCAAATTCGGCCTTAGAGTATGGAATGAAGTAAGGCAAAGGCTAATAGAGTTTTGCCAAGAGAACGCACTGGTCATAGCAAACACCCTCTTCCAACAACACAAGAAAAGACTCTACACATCGACATCACCAGATGGTCAACACTGAAATCAGATTGATTATATTCTTTGCAGCCAAAGATGGAGAAGCTCTATACAGTCAGCAAAAACAAGACCAGGAGCTGACTCTGGCTCAGATCATGAACACCTTATTGCCAAATTCAGATTTAAATTGAAGAAAGTGGGGAAAACCACTAGACCATTCAGGTATGACCTAAATCAAATCCCTTATAATTATACAGTGGAAGTGAGAAATAGATTTAAGACAGTAGATCTGATAGACAGAGTGCATGATGAACTATGGAGGGAGGTTCATGACACTGTACAGTAGACATGGATCAAGACCATCCCCATGGAAAAGAAATGCAAAAAAGCAAAATGGCTGTCTGGGGAGGCCTTACAAATAGCTGTGAAAAGAAGAGAAGCTAAAAGCAAAGGAGAAAACGAAAGATATAAGCATCTGAATGCAGAGTTCCAAAAAATATCAAGGAGACATAAGAAAGCCTTCCTCAGTGATCAATGCAAAGAAATAGAGGGAAACAACAGAATGGGAAAGACTAGAGATCTCCTCAAGAAAATTAGAGATACCAAGGGAACATTTGACGCAAAGATGGGCTCAATAAAGGACAGAAATGGTATGAATCTAACAGAAGCAGAAGATATTAAGAAGAGGTGGTAGGAATACACAGAAGAATTGTACAAAAAGATCTTCACGACCCAGATAATCACGATGGTGTGATCACTGACCTAGAGCCAGACATCATGGAATGTGAAGTCAAGTGGGCCTTAGAAAGCATCACTACAAACAAAGCTAGTGGAGGTGATGGAATTCCAGTTGAGCTATTCCAAATCCTGAAAGATGATGCTGTGAAAGTGCTGCACTCAATATGCCAGCAAATTTGGAAAACTCAGCAGTGGCCACAGGACTGGAAAAGGTCAGTTTTCATTCGAATCCCAAGGAAAGGCAATGCCAAAGAATGCTCAAACTACCGCAGAATTGCACTCATCTCACACACTAGTAAAATAATGCTCAAAATTTTTCAAGCCAGGCATCAGCAATACGTGAACCGTAAACTTCCAGATGTTCAAACTGGTTTTAGAAAAAGGCAGAGGAACCAGAGATCAAATTGCCAACATCTGCTGGATCAATGAAAAAGCAAGAGAGTTCCAGAAAAAACATCTATTGCTGCTTTATTGACTATGCCAAAGCCTTTGACTGTGTGGATCACAATAAACCATGGAAAATTCTGAAAGAGATGGGAATACCAGACCACCTGACCTGCCTCTTGAGAAATCTGTATGCAGGTCAGGAAGCAACAGTTAGAACTGGACATGGAACAACAGACTGGTTCCAAATAGGAAAAGGAGTATGTCAAGGCTGTATAATGTCACTCTGCTTACTTAACTTCATTGCAGAGTACATCATGAGAAATGCTGGGCTGGAAGAAGCACAAGCTGGAATCAAGATTGCCAGGAGAAATATCAATAACCTCAGATATGCAGATGACACCACCCTTATGGCAGAAAGTGAAGAGGAACTAAAAAGCCTCCTGACGAAAGTGAAAGAGGAGCGTGAAAAGTTCACTTAAAGCTCAACATTCAGCAAACTAATATCATGGCATCTGGTCCCATCACTTCATAGCAGATACATGGGGAAACAGTGGAAACAGTGTCAGACTTTATTTCTTTGGGCTCCAAAATCACTGCAGATGGTAACTGCAGCCATGAAATTAAAAGACGCTTACTCCTCGGAAGGAAAGTTCTGACCAACCTAGATAGCATATTCAAAAGCAGAGATACTACTTTGCCAACAAAGGTCCATCTAGTCAAGGCTATGGTTTTTCCTGTGGTCATGTATGGATGTGAGAGTTGTACTATGAAAAAAGCTGAGCCCGAAGAATTGATGCTTTTGAACTGTGGTGTTGGAGAAGACTCTTGAGAGTCTCTTGGACTGCAAGGAGGTCCAACCAGTCCATCCTATAGAGATCAGTCCTGGGTGTTCATTGGAAGGACTGATGCTGAGGCTGAAACTCCAATACCTGGCCACCTCATGTGAAGAGTTGACTCATTGGAAAAGACCCTTATGCTTGGAGGGACTGGGTACAGGAGGACAAGAAGACAACAGAGGATGAGGTGGCTGGATGGCATCACCGACTCGATGGACATGAGTTTGAGTGAACTCCAGGAATTGGTGATGGACAGGGAGTCCTGGTATGTTGTGATTCGTTGGGTCGCAAAGAGTCAGACACAACTGAGCAACTGAACTGAACTGAACTGATAAGGAATGTCATATGATACTTCTTGTCTAACTACTCCACTCAGTATGACAATCTCTATGCCCATCCATATTGCTACAAATGGCATTATTTCATTTGTTTTTTGTTTTTGTTTTTGTTTTTTTAAATGGCAAAACACAAAGAAAGTCACAGACGTAGAAAACGAACTTATGATTGATGAGGGGAAAGAATCAGGGCAAGGGATAGTTAGGGAGTTTGGGATTGACATGTACACATGCTATATTTAAAAATGGATATCCAACAATGATCTGTTGTAGAGTACATGAGACTCTGCTTAAGGTTATGTGGCAGCCGGGTTGGGAAGAGAGTTTGGGGGAGCATGGATATATGCATATGTACAGCTGAGCCCTTTCACTGTTCACCTGAAACTATCACAACATTATTAATCAGCTGTTCAGTTCAGTTCAGTCACTCAGTCGTGTCCGACTCTTTGCAACTCCATGAACCATAGCACTCCAGGCCTCCCTGTCCTTCACCAACTCCCAAATTTACTCAAAATCATATCCATCGAGTTGGTGATGCCATCCAGCCATCTCATCCTCTGTTGTCCCCAGCCCAGCGTTTCTCATGATGTACTCTGCATAGAAGTTAAATAAAAGGTGACAATATACAGCCTTTACATACTCCTTTTCCTATTTGGAACCAGTCTGTTGTTCCATGTCCAGTGTACCCCAATACAAAATAAAAAGGTTTTAAAAAAAAAGAAACAGGAGTGTCTCTATTGACGTCACATAGGGATATTTAAGATAACAAGTATTATGAATGATAAGGCAGAATATTTTACAATAATAAAATAGTCAACAGGCTAATATGACTTAAATTTGTAAGCATATAATGAAGCTTTAAATTATATAAAGTAAAATTAACAGAGATAAAGGCAGACAAGCATAAAATAAAAATCACATTTAGAGATTTTAATATGCTTCTTGTTTGGTAGGGAAAATAAGAATTTAAAATATTTTAACTACATTGTTAAGCAAATTGATTTCATATGTAGAGAATGTCATACACATAACTGTAAAACATATTCTTATCTATCATTCAAAGATACATGTATCCCAATGTTCACTGAAGCACTATTTACAATAGCCAGGCCATAGAAGCAACCTAGATGTCCACTGACTGATGAATGGATACAGAAGTATGGTACATATGGAATGGGATACTACTCAGCCATGAAGATGGATTTGAATCAGTTGAACTGAGGTGGATGAACCTAGAGTCCATTATACAGACTGAAGAAAGTCAGAAATAGAAAAATAAATATGATATATTATCACATATGTATGGAACCTAGAAAAATGTTACCGATGAACCTATTTTCAGGGCAGGAATAGAGACACAGATATAGAGAACGGATTTGTGGACAAAGTGGGGGAAAAATTGCATATGACCTACAATGGCACAGTAATGATAACACCATAGCAATAATACTGTTCATCCAAAGTACAGGTCAATGGAACATAATCTGGAGTCTGGAAGAGCCTGTTTTTCCTATGAATCATGCTGGAGCAATCGGATACACACTTGGGAAAAAATAAATGAATCCTTAATCTTACCTTATACCATACAGAGATATTAACTCAAGGTTAAGTATAAATTTTTTTCAAGTTCATCAGATTATTATTAAAACAAAAACAATCAACATTCTAGGAAAAAAAGTTGAGGGAAACATCTTCATGACTTTGGAGTAACAAAATATTTTAATATTAATAAACATAAATACTAATCATAAGGGTATCTCAGACAGTAAAGTCTGTCTGAAATGCAGAAGACCTGGGTTTGATCCCTGAGTCAGAAAAATCCTCTGGAGAAGGAAATGGCAACTCACTCTAGTATTCTTGCCTGGAAAATCACATGGACAGAGGAGCCTGGTGGGCAACACCCAATGAGGTCACAAAGGGTCAGACACGACTGAGTGACTATCACACACAATCATAATGGAATTAATACAGTACCTTCAAAGATAGAATGTCTGCTTATAAAAAGAAATTATCCTTAAGGTGGACAGGTGATTCACAGAAAGAGAGATGCTATTCTGGGTACATATACCTGAAAATGATTTCTATCCATAGTATGTGAATTAAGCTAGACATCAATAAAAAGGCCAAAGAACAATATTTTAAATGGAGCAAGATTTTATAAAAGCACTTTACTCATGAATGTATGTAATTAATCAATAAGCATGTGAGAAGAAATTCAACACAATTAATCATCAGGGAAGGAAAGAGTAAACCACAATGAGATTATAGAACACACCCATTAGAATGATTAAAATTAAGACTGATAATATGATGTATTTACAAAAAAGCAGTGCCACTAGAATTTTCATATATTTTTAAAAACTTTATACAATACAGAATACAATAGGTCCTCATTGGTTATATATCTTATATATAGTAGCGTGTGTATGTTAATCCCAAACTCCTGTTTGATCTCTCCCTGCCTATGTTTACCTTTTGATAACCATAATTTTATTTTTGATATCTTTAAGTCCATCTCTGTTTTGTAAATAAGTTCATTCATATCATCTTTGAAATTAGATTCCACATATGAGTGATCATTCCTGAGCATACGTCTGATTATATCTGGAGAAAACTATAATTAGAAAAGATACATGTTCCCTAATGTTCACTGCAGCACTGTTCACAGAAGCCAAGACATGGAAGATGCCTAAATGTCCATCAACAGAGGAACGGATAAAGATGTTGCACCGTCATGCAATAGACTATTACCCAGCCGTAAAAGAACAAAATTAAACCATCTGCAGAAACATGGATGACACAACAGATTATCATACCAAGTGAAGTAAGTCAGACAAAGAAAGAAATTTCACACATTGTTGAAGGGATTACTAACTGAAAAAATATTCTTAGCAGTACTTACTGAAACTAAACATATATATTCCCTAAACCCATACCACTCTCATGAAAAATTAGTGCAAAACTACAACAAAAGATAGTTTCACAGATATTTATAGCAAATTAATTCACATTAAAAAATAACGGAAAGAACCCAAAGTACCATTAAGGGATAGACAACAATATTTATAATGACCTACACAGCAATTAAATGAAAGACCAGTCTTTCAAAATATGTTTTAATATTGGTGAATCCCAGAAGTATCATGTTGAGTAAGAGGAAAACAGAAAATAATACATAGGGTATTCATACTTTTACTTGAATTTCAACTATAGCCAAACCAATAAATAACAATAAAAGCCAGGATGGTAATTATAGTAATTACTTCTGCAGTTTACTGATAGTATAAATGAATCTTCGGGATAGAGAAAATATTATCTTTCATATTTTAATCCAAAACAAACAATAAGGCAAAATAAAATATATGACTTATCTATAGATCAATATTAGAAAGTCTGTTAACATTAAAATCTAAAAGCAGAACAAATACACAATTTTATAATGTCATCAAAACAATTTCTTATACTAGAAAAAAATAAAGGGCCTTGTCCACCATGACTCTAAGGCAGCTGTCTCCAACCTTTTTGACACCAGGGACCGGTTTCACAGAAGACAATTTTTCCATGGACCAGGGCAGGGGAGGGGATGATGGTTTTGCTTTTGCCTGCCACACACCACCTGCTGTGTGGCCCAGTTCCTAACAGACCACTAAGGTGTACAATGGTCAGGGGAGGGGGAGCCCCTGCTCTGAGGTATCTAGACATACTTTTTTAAAAAAGAAGTCCTCTAGGTTTTCTGGAAAAAAATACACAACATTATTAAAAGACAAAACAAAAACATAAAGGAGGCTAATGAATAAGCAGATGTCACATATTCATGCATGGCAAATACAATATCTAGAAGATAATAATTGATTCAAAAATTAATCCAAGTATTGAAAGCAATTTCAATGAAAATCTAGTCAGGGATTTTCATGAAACCCAAAACAGATGAGGAGAACTCTTCATCAGATACTAAGACTTGTAATAAAATTTTAGTAATTAACAGGGCAATATTGCACATAGGTAGCCTCAGATACAAATGAATATAACAAATTTACATAAACATTATATAATAATTTGATATATGATAAAATTTATACCTATAAATAGATGGTAAATGATAGACCACTCAAAATGGAAAGGGCAAATATGACATTTAAGAGACATTACAAGAAAATAATCTAATGATACTAAAATTGCTAACTTGTTTTCTTAGATAATATAGACACAAGTATAAACAGAAAATAATGCCATAATGCAAATAAGTAAGAAATGCTGAGCATCCAAAATATATATTTAAAAGACAAAATCCCTTTAAAATATTAAGGAATCAGCCCAAGGACATGAATAGTAATTACAAAGAGAAAGCCTAGGTAGTCAACACATATGATTTTTTTTTTCATTTTCTATAGTCATATGTGAAAGTGAAAATGCAGTGAAATAATATTTCACACATAAGATCAGCTAATGATACTCTTAGAATATACAATGCTGATTAAGATACGAATAATAAGAAATTTTCACTCATTTGAATAATGATTTTGATAATCAACAAAGTTGGAAATGATCTGTTTCAAAAAAGAAACCATAGCAACTTATCCATAGCAAATGTCATTTGTGTTAGGCCTGGATATCAGATTTTGAAGAGTCAGCAGAATGACAAGAGAGAGCTTCACAAGGAGATTTTTAGAAAACTATCAAAATATTGTAGGAATGAATACTCCTGCACCAGGTATCTTTTGAGTGTTGACTCCTACTTAGTGGAGTATCTTAAGTGGAGGATATACATTACAATTAATTTTATAACCTTGGTTATATGAATTCCCCTTATCACAAAACAGGTGAAACAGTGCTATCTAAGGTCTTTTGTAGAGACAGCACATGATATCCAAAGCTCATCTCTCTGCAATGCTGCTTTGAACAGAGATGTTGCTTTTTATTTTCAACATATAAGATTTCAATGTGCTATCTTAATATAGGACTGAAATGCAAACAAAACAACTTTAATAACCACTTCATATTTATAATGTCAAAAGGAAGACTTTTCCTAAGATCTCCCAGGCAGGTGATTGAACGGCTGGAATGAGATATATGATATCTTGATTTTCAGCCCTATGTTTGTTACAAAAAAAAAAAAAAACACCAATAAGCACTACAGAGTGAAATGAGCCAATAGTATCCTATGTTTTACAACTCTGTCCTACATGGATTTGACCATATTAATAAAAATGTAGGTGTAGGTAGAAGGTGCTATAGAGGGAACATCATAGTTTCCTTGGTTATGGCTTGGTTAACCAAGAAAGCCTTTCTTGATTAAGGCTTGCAGAATAATCCTGTGTATTAGGTGGGGTGAACAATTCCAGTTAACATGGAAATTTCGAAAAGCGTTTGACTGAAATGATGCTAAACAAATGTGGTCAAGTATTTTTACCTCAACAATTTCAACCTACAACTTTCACAGAGCTACCAGGTCCAGGCAACATTTTTCTCCTTATTGTCCATACCACACTCCAGAGTACTGTACTTCAGTTCTCAAACATGTCATTTTGTTTGAGATATTTTTTCTTGCATAAGCTATATTGTGCCTGTAATTATTTCACTAGTTTGACTTCCCCATAAAGTTAGCATTTATCCTTCAAGATTTACTACCACCTTCAAGATATAAGTCAAGCTAATTTTATTCAACAAAGGGTATTAATAACCAGAGTAATTAGTCAAGAAAAAGAAATAAAAGGCATCCAAATTGGAAAGAAATAAAACTATGTGTGGATGACATGACTTTATATAGAGAAAATTCTAAAGACGACACCAACAATGTTAATGGTGGTGGTGGTGGTTTAGTCACTAAGTGGTGTTCAACTCTTTTGACCCCATGGACGATAGCCCACCAGCCTCCTCTGTCCATGGGATTTCCCAGGTAAGAATACTAAAGTGGGTTGCCATTTCCTTCTCCAAGGGATCTTACCAATCCAGGGTTCAAACCTGCCCATTCTGCACTGCAGGTAGTCTCTTGCATTGCAGGCAATTCTTTATCACTAAGTCACTAGGGAAGCCCTTACAATGTTAAAACTAATAAACAAATTCAGTGAAGTTGCAGGGTACAAAATCAATATGCAAAAACATATTGTTTTTAGATACTAACAAATGATCAAAAAGAGAATTTAAGAAAAAATTCCATTCACAAATGCATCAAAAATAATAAAATTCCTATGAATAAGTTTAACTAAGAAAGTGACAACCTGTTACACTGAAAACTATAAGATACTGATGACAGAAATTGAAGAAGACACAAATAAATGTAGAGATAGTCCATGCTCATGGATTAAAAGAACTTGTATTGTTAAAATGTTCAGTATATCCAAAGCAATCTACAGATTCAATTCAATCTCTATCAAAAACCCAATGGCATTTTTCAGAAGGAAAAAAAAAAGCAAATTTTGTATGGAATCATAAAAGACCCCAAATAGCCAAAGTAATCTTGAGAATGAATAATAAAGCTGCAGGCATCATGCTAATTTAAAACTGTATTATAAAGCAATAGTAATCAAAACAGCATGGCACTGCTACAAAAACAGATACATAAAAACATGAAACAGAATAGAGAACTCCCAAATAAATCCACACAAATATGGTATAAATTATATATGCAAATCAATTGATACACCATATTAACAAACTGAAAGATTAAAAACCATATGATCATCTCAAAAGATGCACAGAAAGCTTTTGATAAAATTAAATACCTATTTATGATAAAAACTCCCCAGAAAACTGGCATAAGAGGAACCTACCTCAACATAACAAAGGCCATATATAACAAACCCACAGCAAGAATTATTCTCAATGGTGGAAAACTGAAAGCATTTCCTCTAAAGTCAGTAACAAGACAAGGGTGCCAACTCAAAGCACTATTATTCAACATAGTTTCAGAAGTCCTAGCCACAACAATCAGGGAAGACAAAGAAATAAAAGGAATTCAGACTGGAAAAGAAAGTAGTAAAACACTGTTTCTAGAATATGTGATACTATACATATTAATATTATACATATTAACACATATTAATAGAAAATCCTAAAAATGCCACCAAAAAACTTCTAGAGCCAGTAAAAAAATTTAGTAAAGTCATAGGGTATAAAAATTAATACACAGAAATCCCTTTCATTCTCATACACTAACACGGAAAAATTAGAAAGATAAATTTTAAGGAAACGATCCCATTCACCACTGCAACAAAAAAAGAATAAAATACCTAGGAATGTTGTTGTTGTTTAGTCAGTAAGTCGTGTCCAACCCTTGAGACCCCCTGGACTTTAGGCTGCCAGGCTCCTCTGTCCATGGGATTTCCCAGGTAAGAATACTAGAGTGGGTTGCCAATTCCTTCTCCATCTTCACAATCCAGGGAAAGAACCCATGTCTCCTGCACTGGCAGGTGGATTCTTTACTGCTGAGCCACCACAGAAGCCCCCAAACCCAGGAATAAACCTACGTAAAGAGACAAAAGACACATATGCAGAAAACTATAATATACTGATGAAAGAAATCAAAGGTAACACAAACAGATGGAGAATATACCATGTTCTTGGACTGGAAGAAGCAATATTGTCAAAATGACTATATTACCCAAAGCAATCTATGAATTGAAAGCAATCTCTATCAAATTACCAATGGTATTTTTCACAGAACTGGAACAAACAATTTCACAATTTGTATGGAAACACAAAAGATCTCAAATAACCAAATCAATCTTGAGAAAGAAAAACAGAGCTGAAGGAATTAACCTTGCTGATATCAAATTATTCTACTAAGCTACAGTCATTAAGACAGTATGGTACTGGCATAAAAACAGAAGTATAGATCAATGGAACAAGATAGAAAGCCCAAGGATAAACCCAGGCTCCTACAGGCACCTTATTTTGACAAAGGAGGAAAGCATTTACAATAAACACCACTCTTCAATAATTGGTGCTGGGAAAACTGGACAACTAATGGGCTTCCCTTATAGCTCAGTTGGGAAAGAATCTGCCTGCAATGCAGGAGACCCGGGTTTGATTCCTGGGTCAGGAAGATCCCCTGGAGAAGGAAATGGCAACCCACTTGAGTATTCTTGCCTGGAGAATTTCATGGACAGAGGAGCCTGGCGGGCTACAGACCATGGGGTTACAAGAATCGGACATGACTTAGTGACTAAACCACCACCACCACATGTAAAATAATGAAATTAGAACACTTTCTAAAACCATACACAAAAATAATCTCAAAATGGATTAAAGTCTTAACTGTAAGACCAGAAACTAAAAAAGGAAAACATAGGCAGTATACTCTATGACACAAACTGAAGCTAGATTCTCCCTGATCCACCTCCTAGATTAATGTAAATAAAAACAAAATAAGCAAATGAGATCTAGTAAAACTTAAAGATTTTTGTATAACAAAGTATAAACAAGATGAAAAGACAACGCTCAGAATGGGAGAAAATAACTGCAAATGGAGCGACTGACAAAGGGTTAATCTTCGAAATATATAAGCAGCTCATAAGCTCAATATCAAAGAAGTCAATAATAAAAGAAGACTTAAACAGATGTTTCTCCAAAGAAAACATACAGATGGCCAGTAAACACATGAAAAAGATTTTCAACATCATTCATTATTAGAGAAATGTTTGAGGTATCACCTCAAACTAGTCAGAAGGGCCATCATTAAAAAAGTATGCAAACAATATATGCTCTAGAACATGTGGAGAAAAGGGAATCCTCCTGCACTGTTGGTGGGAGTGTAAACTGTTACAGTCATTATGAAAAACAGTATGAGTTCTTTAAAATCTAGGAATAAATATGTCATATGATCTCGCAATCCCACTACTTGGCACATACCCTGAGAAAACCACAGTTCTAAAAGACACATGTACCTCAATGTCCATCGCAGTAAACTTTACAATAGCCAGGACATGGAAGCAACCTAGATGCCCATGGACAAATGAATGGAAATGGAACACTGGGGCTTCCTCAATGGTTCAGCGAGTAAAGAATCTGCCTGTGATGCAGAAGACACAGGTTTGATCCCTGGGTTGGGAAGACCCCCTGGAGAAGGAAATGGCAATCCACCCCAGTATTCTTGCCTGAAAAATTCCATGGACAGAGGAGCCTGGCAGGATAGAGTTCATGGGGTTGACTCAGCCATTAAAATGAACAAATTTCAGTCAGTTGTAGAGAGGTGGATGAACCTAGAGCCTCTTATACAGAGTGAAGTAAGTCAGAAGTAAGTCAGAAAAATATATATATATTTTATATATATATAAAATCTAGAGAAATGCTATTGATGAACCTAGTAGGGAACAGACTTGTGGATACAGCTGGGGAAGCTGAGGGTGGGATGAACTGAGAAAAGTAGCATTGACATATATACCCTATCATCTGTAAAATAGTTAGTAGGAAGTCATTAGATAACACAGGAAGCCCAGCGTGGTGCTCTATGGTGGCCTATAGGAGTGGGATGACTGGAGGGGAGGGAGACTCAGGAGGGAAGGGATGCGTATATAATTATGACTGATTTTCATTTTTGCACGGCAGAAACCAACACAAAATTGTATAGCAATTTTCCACCAATTAAAAGTTAAAAAAAAAACCTCAATGAGACATCATCTCATGTCCCTTAGAAATGCTATTGTCAAAAAGACAATGAACAGCAAGTGTTGACAAAGATGCAGAGAAAAGAACTCTTGTATATTTGTGGCGGTAATGTGAATTGTTGCAACCACTATGGAAACCAGTATGGAGGATCCTAAAAAATAAAATGGAATGACTGTACATTCCTGTTTCTGGATATTATACAAAAAGTACTAAAATACCAACTCATAAAGATACATGTACCCTGACATTTATTATAGCATTTTTTTACAATAGGCAAAATATGGAAGCAACCTAAGTGCCCGCTGAGAGATGAATGGATAAAGAAGATGTGAAACACACACAAGAATAATATTCAGACATACAAAAGAATGAAATCTTTCTATTTGCAACACTATGGATAGGTTCTGAAGGTATTATAGGTGAAATCAGTCAGACAAAGAAAGACAAATGTCATATGATCTCACATATATGTAGAGTCTTAAAAAGCAAAACAAATGAACAAACAAAACAAAGGATATATATACAGAGAACAGATTGCCTGGTGGTTGCCAGAGGGGAGTAGGTGAAATGGGTGAAGAAAGTCAAGATATATAAATTTCTGTCTATAAAATAAATAATGAGCATGTAATACAAAAAGAAAAAATGATACCACTTACTGTTTTTTATCTAGAAAAGTTTACCTACGCTTTTGGGGATATCCATCTATTTGCTCCCATAGCACTATGTACAAATTTTTTTCATGCCATTTATCTTACTATAAAATAAATATTTATGAATATTTTCATGTCTCCTGTTAGGCAGAAAGTTGATTAAGGTAAATGCACAATACCATACAGCAATTTTTGTGCATGTAATTTTCTTTTATTTCATGACTATTTTGAAAAAACAGGTAAAAAGTACTGTGTGGTTGATGGTATGGGTAATCAATGAACAGAACTACTATTTATGTAGTGACAAATTTAGACAGGGTACTGGTAAGTTTAGAAGATAATGTAAGATCAGTTTTAGGTTTGTTATAAAAAGTGATCAAGTAGAACAGACTTAAAAACATACATTTATACAAGACAAGTTTTCTGTTATTTGAAGTAATCACCCAGTATGTACCACATCAGACTATCAATTTCATACAAGGACATTATATACATATACATATATACATATATATATATATGTGTGTGTGTGTGTGTGTGTGAGTATGAGTATGATTATATGTAAATTATGAAGACATACTGAATCAAAGCATGTGGAGATGAGCCAGAAATTAGACTCACCCAGTTCAAATCAATTACTGACTGCATTGATCTTATCTATGGATGGTATATGATTAACACCAGAACATTCAGAACAAATTAAGAAAACAGTGTACAGATTTTTTTATTATAAAAATGCTAAGATGGTTTGGTCCATAACAGTCTTTTGGATAGGATACTTTCTACCTTCAATGTGTCTCTACTCCAGACCCTTGTTGGTATTTCCACTGGGTTAAATATTTTTGGCTGAGAGAAATTATAGGACAACTTCACTTTCTTCTTTTCCTTAGAATCAGCACATTTCTCTTGGACCATTATTTCCAAAGCTGGCTGACTTAAACAACATTACTGTCTAAGCAATATCATCTTGAACCTTTCTGTAGTCTAGGTAAATTTAATTCTCTTCCTAAAATCAATTATTTGTATTTCTCTCGCAAACACAGTGAGAAAGACATCTGTGTATTTCATTCATCTTTTTGTAAATTAGGCTCTACTGTAGTTGAAGTTTGCTTTAGTCATGTTTGATAGTATGATCAAGTCACCTCATATGCAGATACATATACTTGTATTTTATTGGTGATTGGTCACAAATTAAATAACATTTACATAAATGTTTTGTATAGGTATAGTCCCCCATAATGATCATATCCTAACAAATGCCCAGAAGAAATACATCTAGGCTGTCATGCACTGCTAAATACATTTTTTCATGGAAATCAATAAATCTTTCTATGGGATTCTGGATTACAGTTGCATAAATTTTGGCAATAAATGTTGGGTCATAGAATTACCCAAAGAGGTAAATAGTTTCTCACTCAATCAGCATCTGGATGGCTAATCTGGTTGTTCATTGATTTTGAGTCATTTTTCCTACTGCCAAAAGAAAAGTATATAAAGGTAATAATTATTCTGATAATGCTCCCTGGACAGACATACTCTTGTGTCAATGATTTACAAAAGTCAAACATGTTTGAGAGATTGTAACTGCCTTTCCTTCTTTTATAGTTTTTTGTATGGAGGAACCTAAGTGTACCATACATATTTCAAAATGACACTAAATTTTCTACCCTTTTTCTATCCTAAATACATAAAACCCATGTATTTAGGATAATATCTTACTAAAAGTTATATAAATATCATGACATCTTTCACTTTTGGCACAGAAGATAAAGGGGAAAGTGAGTTGTAGATCATATGCAGCATCTAATATATTAACATTAATTGGATGCACAGGATGCATTAATAAGTACATAATAATTTAAGGAATGTTAAATGTTTAATGGCTTAATGTTACATAGTAACTTTATTAGTCAAAGTAATGCATATAATTAAGTATAATCATAAAAACAGACATATGCATATATTTTTTTAAATAAGTAATTATAAAATCCTCTAACCCATGCAGCAATGTTATCCTGGTTAACCCTGAGCATACTTCAAGGGATTGCCAGTAAGGAGAGCAGAAACAGAAGTCTATGAAACATTTTTTTTCCCCAAAAACTGAACAATAGTACTTTTGTATGGTCAAATATTTCTAGTGAAGATGGGTAAAATATTAATTATTTACTATACAAAATCACTGCAGATGGTGATTGCAGCTATGAAATTAAAAGACACTTACTCCTTGGAAGAAACGTTATGACCAACCAGACAGCATATTAAAAAGCAGAGACATTACTTTGCCAATAAACGTCCATCTAGTCAAGGCTATAGCTTTTCCAGTAGTCATGTATGGATGTGAGAGTTGGACTATAAATAAAGCTGAGCACCGAAGAACTGATGCTTTTGAACTGTGGTGTTGGAGAAGACTCTCGAAGAGTCCCTTGGACTGCAAGAAGATCCAACCTGTCTATCCTAAAGGAAATTAGTCCTGGGTGTTCATTGGAAGGACTGATGTTGAAGCTGAAACTCCAATACTTTGGCCACCTCATGCATAGAGCTGACTCATTTGAAAAGTCCTAGATGCTGGGAAAGATTGAAAGTGGGAGGAGAAGGGGATGACAGAGGATGAGATGGTTGGATAGCATCACCGACCCGATGGACATGAGTTTGAGTAAACTCTGGGATTTGGTGATGGACTTGGAAGCCTGGCGTGCTGCAGTCCATGGGGTCATAAAGAGTCGGGCGTGACTGAGCCACTGAACTGAACTGATACAGTATCTATGGTAACTTCATATACTGTTTATTGGGACTAATCTAGCATGAGAAAAAGACTTCCCAGGTGGTGCTAATGGTAAAGAACCCATCTGCTGATGTGGGAGATACACAGAGATGTGGATTCTATCCCTCAGTTGGAGGAAAGGCATAAAAGTAACAGACCTGCAGATCTCCTGCTATACTCTCCCATTTGCTTTAATGTTTTTTCCTGGGATGATTTTTCCACCTTTAGTTTTACCCTTCTGTACTATTCAATATTGATTTGAATCTAATAGGCAGAGTTGGACATATTCAGATATCAAAATTATTTTTTTAAATTAGAGGTGATTAACATTCATTTGTTTCAAACATCACCAGTGAAGCTCCTGAACTTCAAGGGAGAACGTTATCCTATTGGTCTCCATTTTTTAAATCCATATAGATGCTCTTAAAACATGATGAAAAGTAAATACACTGCTTAAAACTCTCATGATCTCCTATTAGATAAAAAGGAGACACTCCCCATGGCCAAGCCAGCCCCTAGCACATTTTCCTTTCCTCTCCTCCTCATGCCTGCACTGCAGCTACATCGCCCTCTTATTATTGAGGTCTATTCTATTTCCATAAAAACGATTTCCCTAAAACCAACAATACAACTTTTTCCCCTCTGTTGTTCCAGTATCCTATGTTTAGCTGTCAAAATATGTATCACAGTCTGTAACTGTTTTTGAGATTCCTCGAATGACTACAGCATTCTAATAAAACAAAAGATCCATAATGCTAAACAGTGACACTTAATAGTCAATAACATAGTTTAGGATGAAAGAACATGTTATAGTTTTATAATATTAATAACTGGCCAAATCCATGATACCATCAAAAACTATAGAAATTTTCCTAAATTATAAAGAGGTACAATAAAGACACATATCCTTAACTTATCATTGTAAATAAATCATAAGCTGAGCCTAATTTTTCACAGTTTTGTACTTCTGGTCTTTTGCCTCATGTGCTGGAGTTTCTGATTTCATTAAAACTGAGAGAAAAAGTAAGACTTATTCAATTTCATTTTGACACCAATGAATAAAAAGAGATCATCAAGGAGGGCTTGTAAAAAGTACTAAGGATCTGACCTTTGGTTATATAAAAAAGAGTTTCCCTTTCATCTCAAAGTCTCCAAGTCTTGACAGAAATTTTCTCTACCTGTCACTTATCTCTCTCTCCTAAGTAAATTAAGTTATTGCCATGACTGCTGAGGACTGTCATCTCTTCTTCTTTATAAGCATATATCAAATCAAGTTTTTTTTAAAAAAAACTGGTTTTGTTTGACCTTCCAGAAAGGCAACATACTTAAGAAGTCCTTGTGAGCAGGGGCACAGCATTCTCCTCACTAGTGGGTTCACATAAAGTACCAATGTTGGCTCTCTTGCTTTCTATAAAAATATATTTTCCTAATCAATTTTTCAGTTTTATGAACTACTTTAAAGACTGTGAATATAGGTAAACTTACATGTTTTCAAGTTAAAATATTATCTTCTATCTGACCATTTATAATGAATCATGACACTTATTAACACAAAAATATTTCTGAAAATAAAACAGAAGTCAATTGAAATCAAGTGAAATCGAAGAAAAGTCTTTTTTCATTTATGTATTCAACTACACACACATACACATTCTCATGAGTTGTGTACATATGGATTTCATATTAATGTCTATATAATAAAAAGTATCAGATCATGAACTCTTTATGGCCAAATCACTCCAGATCACTGCAGATGGTGATTGCAGCCATGAAATTAAAAAACGTTTACTCCTTGGAAGGAAAGTTATGACCAACGTAGATAGCATATTCAAAAGTAGAGACATTACTTTGCCAACAAAGGTCCGTCTAGTCAAGGCTATGGTTTTTCCTGTGGTCATGTATGGGTGTGAGAGTTGGACTGTGAAGAAAGCTGAGCGCCGAAGAATTGATGCTTTTGAAGTGTGGTGTTGGAGAAGACTCTTGAGAGTCCCTTGGACTGCAAGGAGATCCAACCAGTCCATTCTAAAGGAGATCAGTCCTGGGTGTTCTTTGGAAGGACTGATGCTAAAACTGAAACTCCAATACTTTGGCCACCTCATGTGAAGAGTTGATTCATTGGTAAAGTCTCTGATTCTGGGAGTGATTGTGGGCAGGAGGAGAAGGGGATGACAGAGGACAAGACGGATGGATGGTATCACCGACTCGATGGACATGAGTTTGGGTGAATTCCGGGAGCTGGTGATGGACAGGGAGGCCTGGTGTGCTGCAGTTCATGGGGTTGCAAAGAGTCAGACACGACTGAGTGACTGAACTGAACTGAATAAAAAGTATAATTATATATAATGTACGACTATGCATACTCCTTAGTAATCTAAAATATGTCTATGTATATACATATTTTATATCCATATATATGTATATGTGTATATACATAGATACACAATCAACTTTCTGTTCAAAACATTTAGAAGCATACTAAGGACAGAATTAAGAAAAAAGTAACATATCAATTGCTTGTCTGAGAGTGTGTTATGAGGGAAAGGAGAGAAAAGAACAAGGGTGAGAAGGCAACATACATCTGAGTAGGAAAGAGGCCACCAACGACAGAGGATAGAATTGAAAATACACCCTGGAACACATAATATGTGTTTCCTGTGTTCATAATTCTACTTCAGGATACGTATTTATGAAAGCACCATGGAGACTTGTTAACTACATCAAACTGCACTCATCTTCAAAGTTATGTCTAACCAATTGAAGGTCTAATGCATTATCAACTGGTGATTTTATAGTCTAATTATCACTGACTCATCATTTGTGTCCCTTTCCTGTTGCTAAATTGTCTCAAAAAGCATAAAATGGCTCCCTCTTGGTGACTAACAGAAAAGAGAATCACAGAGAACCCAAGAGTTGAAGGAGATATTGCCCTTGCAACATAATCACTCATCTGCAGTTTCTTTTCCAATATTTTCTCTGGAGAGTCAGACCTTTCCACTTCAGGAGTGAAACCTTCAAGGAGGAAACTACACACAGGCTTCACTGAACTGCCTATGTACCTCTGGTCACTAAAGAAATTATCCAATTACTAAGTCATCCTTGTCTCTGGAAGATTTAGTCAGTCATTCATTCAATGAACATCTAATTAGAAGTGCAAAACAAGCGACTTCCCTGGTGGTCCAGTGGCTGAGATTCCTCACTCCCAGTGCAGGGGGCCCAGGTTTGATCCCTGGTCAGAAAACGAGATCCCACATGCGACAGCTAGGAGTTCTCATGGCACAACCAAAGATCCCACGTCACCATTAAGACCCAGTGCAATCAAACGATTTTTTTTAATGTGTATAAAACATTATTGTCAATAATTTGGGGACTAAAAAGATGAAAGAGCTTAGCCCCTTCCCTTATACAGCAAAATAGAATTTTTGTTAGATGGTACATTATTCTTTCCAGTCTCCATATACTTAGCTATGTGACTGAGCATTTCCTGATTTGTCAAGAGGTATCAAATACCTAAAAGTATGTATTTTTAATGAACTCTAGTGTTATCTTTATGAATTTATCTTGAGGAAAGAATCAGATGTATGTGCATAGGTTTAACCACAAACATACTCATTGAAGCATCATAAACCTCCCAACTGACCAGCCATCTATAACTGGTTAATAACAGCTAACTTATTTGTTCATTTGCCAGAAAATGAACATTATTTTGGTCTCTATAACAGTGTGCATTATTCTCTCTTCAGAGGCATGTAACATGGTAGGTACCTTTTTCAAGATCACACAGCTGAGAGATACATGGCAGGATTGTGGTCCAGATACCTATGTGTTTAGCCAGTGAGCTGTTAGCCCAGTTCACACAAAGCTACCTCTTACCCTCTGAACTGGAGCTCAGCCTCAGCTAAGGCCATTAGCAAGGCAGTCTTTCTGCAAACTGTATCTAACTGTCCCCTTACCCTTGTTCTTGATCACAACAGCCAATGTATTTCCTTCACTGAATGTACCTGAGTGATTTTCTTCTTTAAATCAGTTTTAACAGCTTTATAGGGATGTACCAGAACATTATTCTAAGAGTGCAATTCAATATTTTTTAAGTAAATTTGCAGAATTGGACAAGCATTACCACAAAACAGTTTTAAAATGTTAATCCCATAAAATTCCACTAAGCCCATTTGCAACCAATCCCAGCTCATATCCCCAGCCCCAGGAAACCAACCATCTCTATAAACTTGTTTTTTTCTGGATGGTTCATGTTAATAGAGTCATACATGAGTCATCCCAAAAAGCATTTTTACGACAAATAACAAAACTACCATTTTGGAAATATACTATATACAGTACATGATGCCAAGTGTTTGGGGTACATGTGGGGTATGTTTTACAACAATTGCTTGTATCTAGGGAAGTAAGACAATCACACGAGGTCTAATAACTAGTAAAAGCATTTGAATTTTTATTCAAGTGTGACTGATTCCAAGCTCTTGACCTGAACACAGGGCTTGTGTTCTCTTCTGAACCTTTATGAGTTCAAGATGGTGACCTCAGCTGGTGAGGCAGGGTGGCCTCTTTATAGATGAGAATCTTAGGTTGGGTGGTCAGATTCCCATTCTTGACCCTGTATCCAAAATATGCAAAAATAAAACATGTTACTAAGGAAATATATTTTAGAGCAAGTGAGTTAATAGAAGAACTCTTAACAAATTTGGTCCTTTCTCAATCTGATTACTTTGGCATCTCTAACATTTAAAAGAACTGATTCCTGCAGAGGCTAATAACAGAGAATCTTCTTGTTGAGAGATGTCACTTATTCTAACTGCATATTTGCTTATCTAAAAAATGTCTCAGCCACAATTCCAAATTCTTGGTCCTGAAAAGATCAGGGATACCCTGTGGATTTCTCACCCTGAGAGGGCTTGGCTGTTCTCATTTGGGGATATTATTTGTTTAAGCTTTGTATTTGGAATTGGAGCATGGCCAATTAACAACACTGTAAGGGGTTCAGGTGGACAGCAAAGGGACACAGCCATACATATCCACGTAGCCTTGGCCCCCTGCAAACCCCCCTCCCATTCAGGCTGCCACATGACATTGAGCAGAGTTCCCTGTGCTATACAGTAAGTCCTTGTTGGTTATCCATTTTAAATATAGCAGTGTGTACATGTCCATCCCAAATTCCCTATCCCTTCCCTCCATCCTTATCCCCATGACAGCCATAAGTTTGTTCTCCTAAGTCTGTTTCTGTATTGTATCATTTCTTTTTAGATTCTTGGGGATATTATTGCTCCCTTGTCGAGGAAGGCAATATGTCTTTCTTCCTGGACCCAGGCAACTGGGAAATATTAAATCCAAGCCCTTCTGTTTCCTGTTACACCGAGGGCTCTCTGCTATCTGAGGGCTACTGCAGGGGGACACCACAAGTCAGGATCCTTCAGCCTTTGCAAGCCTGAGGGCTCAGGGGTCTGTAACTCGTGGCTGCCTTTCCCACACTCTTGGGTTCTGGCTATATTCTGGTCTCTGGCCTCCATTACTTTGAGGATATAAACTTGAACAGTGTGCATAGAGTAGTCATACCTCCAAGTGAGAAATCTCGAAGAAGTTATCAAAGACTCCTTGAAAGAGGAAAAATGAGATTTTTTTCCCTCTCACAGGGTGTTCAAGATTGCTTCAGAGGAAAGTACTCACAGAAAGACAAGACTGTCAAGGCTGCTAACTTCTGTTCTTGGTAACTGTTGCTCACAACCCTTGGACTGTGAGAGCTGGGACAAAAGCTCATGTATTTTCATATGGAATAAGAGTTCCACATGGTAATCAGTTACTCAATGAAGAGAACTCTCCATTCAATGATACAGCTGAAATTCCCAGGGAACCTCCTTTGAGTGTCTAAGAAATACTTGGGCTTCCCTGGTGCCTCAAATAGCAAAAAATCCTGCAGTGCAGAAAACCTGGGTCTGACCCCTGGGTTGGGAAGATCCCCTCGAGGACAGCATGGCAACCCACTCCAGTGTTCTTGCCTGAAGAATTCCATGGACAGAGGAGCCTGGCAGGCTACAGTCCATGGGCCATAAAGAGTCAGACATGTCTGAGCAACTAACACTTTCACATCACAGGGAACACTCAGACCAAACATTCTCAGAAATAATTACCTTGAGCAGCTATAAATCTCTACTGGTCATGAATTCCACATTTATCCTGCATATGTGAATGTCCATAAGGAAGCCAGTGTCTCTCCTTTACCAGAAATGTCTCAACAGGGACCATTAGCATCAGTGGCAGAAGTCACAGTCTGGGCCGAAATCAGATTTCTAGATGGACTTAGATTTCCCTCCTAGGAAGGACTTACTAATTGTCCAGCAAGGTGTGCATCTCCTGGGCCGCTGGTTTAGCACTTGGGCGTCTCTCTGCTTCTCTACCACTGCTGCTTCTAGGCTTTAGCATTACTCATTCACTACCATTTAATTTCCTATGCCTGTGTCATCTGAGGAGAGAGAGAACACATCTTTTACTTTCATTTTTTCTTTCCCAGAAATGTCATTGAACAGAAGTGCTCTTTCCTTCCTGCTACCAAGACACAATGAAAGGCCAATCCTGGTCCACTCTGCACACTAGACTCACAGGAGGTTGTGTGACCATCACCCTCCATTTCAGTGTGTGTTACAGCCCAGCTCTGCCCTGACCCAGGAGCCTACTTCTCCTCTAGGGGTTTCTGCTTCTTCTCTCTTCTAAAATCGCTTCTTCCCACCTTTTCCCTTCTCTCTGTTTTGTCCTCTTTTTCTCCTCTGACCGTTAGTCATCTTAGCTATTTCTGTTATTGTTCCTTTAAAAGTCACTGATTCCTGGGTATCTGTACACAAATGTTACTATTTTAATTCCTTGCTAATTTGATACCTCTTTCTTTATTATCTCTTTAAGAACCTAGCTGCTGCTGCTGCTGCTGCTAAGTCGCTTCAGTCATGTCTGACTCTGTGCGATCCCATAGAAGGCAGCCCACCAGGCTCCTCCATCCCTGGGATTCCCCAGGCAAGAACAATGGAGTGGGTTG
The DNA here is from genome assembly GCF_032452875.1 of Bos javanicus. NCBI lineage: Eukaryota > Metazoa > Chordata > Mammalia > Artiodactyla > Bovidae > Bos > Bos javanicus. The sequence continues at coordinate 13,350,266 of NC_083875.1, read as the reverse complement.
CTATTTCCTTCTCCAAGAACCTAGCAGCCCTGGGCTAATGAGAGTAGAAACAAATGGGAAAAAGTCTCAATTAACACACACCTAAAAGACATTCTTAGGTTAAATTTCAGATAGGTAATCCTTAGCTTCCAGTACTGCGACTGCAACATGAGTGAGAGTATGTTATATACTATGTATCATATAGCCAAAGCAGCAAGTTTTCCTGTTTTATTGCATCTTCTACCTTTTTGGGTAGAAAATTATTTAGTACTTAACCTAACCAGAAACTGGTCCCAAACCCTCTAGCCATTCCGTGGATAAACCATGGCCCTGCTGAAATACTGTTCTGAGAGCAAGGGGGCTACACACTCCACTCGTGGAGTTACCCTGTGTTTATCACAGTAGATAAACATATCAATCTGTAGAGTCTATAGACTCAGATCAAGCTGTAGAGTCTATCTATCCAGAGTTCCATTTGTAAATCACAGCCATACTCCCTGGCTCCCATATAATCCACAGGTCTCTCTATTCCCTTTTTCAAAAGTTGCAGTATCCTTTTCTCCATAGCTCATTTTAAAAATATGTCCTGCTTATTAGCACTTTTGCACTCATGGTACTAATGAAAATTAGGAAATAATAAGATTCGGCTTCAAGATAACCTTGATGCGTTTTGGAAATATTTTTTCCCCTTAGGTAAAACTGGACAATCCTTAGTAATTCACATGAAAACTCCAATATCTGAGGAAGCCAGAGAAACCCAAGCTGAGACTTTTACTTGGCCTCTCAGATATGCGAGTATCGCTGTTGGATTGACAGTTTGCTGAGCCCAGTTCAAAATGAGCCTCTTTGTCCTCAAGCCCTTACCTTGTTCCCCTAGAAAGCCACCTGCTTTCCTCCTTCCTGTGCACCTCTCTGTGAACCCAGGATGTGGATGCTGAGTGGCGCCAGCCATTGGAAGCAAGTCTTCTCTCTTTAAACTTTGGAGTCAAAAGCAGCTGAGGGTGTGTTGTGGGGAGAACAAGTTTCCACCTATGCTCTTTGCTCGATGTCATCCTTTTCCACATGGGTATCATGTTTGGGGCCGAAAATGCACAGTGCACACAAGTAAGCAGAGGGCAGGGAAGTGTCCCCCAGAACACCAAGAGTTCCTGAGTATTGAATCCTGCCTCTAACTCATCTGTGTATTCTGTAACATCTGGACCTGCACATAATACATCTTTAAGCAACTGCTCCCTTTAATGGTTGGACAGAGGAAAGGTACAGGTATTATAGGAGATAAGAAGAATCATCTCCACAGCAGTAGTGTTTTTGATCAAGCTATCTCCAGACGATAGCATGGGCATCATCTTGTGGTCAGGATAGCTAAGAAGAAAAAAGTGGAAAGCAAATGAATCTTTATGTTTGTACACCTCACCCCCCGCCCCACAATACAGATACTGAATATTTATAAAAATTTTTAGACAAAACCGAGTGACTTCATTTTCTTTTCTTTTTTAGGCACCATGATGGAGACTTCCACATGCAGACTTAATTTCTTGTGAAAGCCTGGTGAGGAAGAGAAATGTTTCCTTCTTTTCTTCTAATCTTCTTTATTCCCAGACACTATTGCTAGGAGACTCACCAGCGCGTAGAGCCAGACATGCTTCAGACTAGGTTGGAAATGGGTTTCTCCCTGAGAGCAGCCAGTGCCTGTGGAACTCTTACGCGGGCTCTATTCTGTGCCCCTCCCAATACTCTCAAGTACCATCTGACAGTTATTTTTGCCTCTGACAGTTAACCTCTAAAGTCTTTTCTGTTTTCAGCTAAATCTCTGGCTCCCACAGCTTCATACACTGCCCAAGTCAGTGTGGCTTATCCTCTTCTTCACACCCCTCACCCAGTAGAGTGTCTTAAAACATTTTTGTCCCCTTTGAGAAAATAGCCTCATGATTTTAGTATAAAACCGGAAGAAATCTATCTATCCACCTATTTATAATTTATTTTTCCCAATGCATAATTTCAGGTTTCATCATAATGGTTACCACTAAAGAGAATTTCTACTGATATCCATGTCTTCTTTAGTCCAGTCTTTTAAAAGTTGAAGGAAATCCTAGCTTCCTGTTAGGCAATAACTTTCTGGGCTGCATTCCCTTCTTCTTCAGGGTTAGATGATTTCTCATTCTACCCTCCACTTCCTGAATCATTCCAGGTAAGAAATAAACCAACATAAAAGGCAGAAGCCATTGCTCAGGTAGACAGAAAAATTTATGGCATAATTACCTCATGAAAATTGTGGTTAGCCTGGGGCTCCCACAGAGCAGTCATTTGGTTATTTGCAGGCTCTGTTTCCTCAGGCATAATTGGTCTCCTCTAGAAGGAAAATGGTAACTTCAGCCTTTCTCCACTGAGTAACTTGAGAGTTCTATACCCCATTCCTCCTCATAGGAAGCTTATCTCAATCAGCCCAATCTCTGTCCAAGTAGGGATACCCCAAAACTCACCTCTGCATCAGCAAGCAGTTTCTCTGATATCCTCAATTTCCAGATGCTTCTCCATTCAAAAGTATTTCATTGCAGTTGGTTTTTTAAGGCAGGGTGGACTGATCCTGCAGGTGGGTGGTGTGTCCATGGTGCTCAGATGTGACTGAGTACAATCCACTTGTAAACCTCTAAGACATCATGGGTACAACTTCCAATATTCCTTTACTCTAGGTTTGACTGTTGGGGTCGGAATGTTGCCCAGGTCTGGAGCTTTCTTTACCTCGTCAGTTACTCCCCAGAATTCTGCAGTCCCAGATTAAGTTTACCTAAACCAACTGTCTCTCAGCAGTAGTTTATTTTTCACAAAGGAAATGCTCTCACATACCCACATTATATCACACCCTTTTAACTACATCTCTATTTGGACATGCATGAATATTTGGTTTGGGAAAAAGTTATCCTCCTAGTCAAAAATACCCTAAATCACTATATCCTCCTGCACATCACCTTCAGGAAACAACTTTTTAGCCACTGAGATGGCTTCCTTATATATTTATATATTTTGTCTTGCTTTCATCTTAAAAAAGAGATGTGTATATAGTTTTAAGTAGCATGTGAAAAACTTTAGTGGCTTAATATGTCATGTCTTCATATGCCATGATATTCTCAATTTCAATTAATTTGAATGAAAATATTTTTAATATGAAAAACATAACATTTATGTTACATGTTCTTTTCCTTCTCACTGTAATATTTTGCTCCATTCTTACAAGTTAGATCATGCAATGAGACTTTGAACATTTTAGTAGCCCTTGAAATACATTTACCCACTACCCTTCCAAAAATGTATTGTTTCCCCTACAACCAAAAGTATAGAGGTATGATTATGACCTTTGTGCAGTGCAGTCAGGAAAAACCTTAATAAGGATCCCGAGGTACGATTGAGAAAAATCAGATCTAAAATTCCCAGTCTAAGTTTCAAAAATTCTCTAAAGCGTGACAGGTGACCATTTAACCAAATTCTTCCTTGAACTGTATATATGCCAATTTCCCCTGTTCCTTTATTTTACAATAGCAACAATTTTCAGACTCATATCTAAATGACAGTTTGAAAATACAATCCTCTTTTTTTCCCCTCATATCCTACCTTTGATGTAAAGAAGAAACAAAAACTTGAAAAACACTTTTTTAACAGTAAAATTATTTTCTCTTTTAGAAACCACTGGGCAATTTTACAACTATATGTCATAACACATTTGAAAACAATCAAATTTCTAAAAGCAAATATGTATTATTTTTCAGTATGTGTATGTATGTGTGTGTGTGTGTGTGTGTGTGTGTATCCCGTGTTTACAGTATGTGAAGATTCAAACATATGTAGACAGTGTCTGAGATAATGTTGCAGAAAGCCAACCTTCTTGACGTCCTTCAGTGAAGCATTTTCTGGCCTCTAGAGGAGATTGAACAGATTAAGTTTGGCTCAACAGCAAAGCTTCTCTATATCGCAAGATTAAATTAATTTTAATACATTTATCAACTTCTTAGCCTTCTGAATCTATCAGACAGCCATGTTTGCATTTTAGAAACTGCAGTCCTAAGAAAAACATAGTGAAGCTTTCAAAAGTGATGTTCCAATTAAACTTTAAAGTCAGTTGGATGGTACAGGGAGGGAGGAGAGAGGCGGGTTCAGGATGGGGAACATGTGTATACCCGTGGCGGATTCATGTTGATGTATGGCAAAACCAATACAATATTGTAAAGTAATTAATCTCCAATTAAAATAAATAAATTTATATTAAAAAAGTCATATGTGCAAAGGCAACACTGCTTTCCTTCCTTTGCAATGAACAGACATACAAGATTTAGGAGAAATAGGAAGAAAAATAGTGAAGGAGAAAATAGACTTTATCATTTCACAATTAAAAATGGAGTGATGTAAAGTAACGCACCAGGAAAAGTAATGGACTAAGTTATGGTGTTTTTTCCTTACATAATTAGTGTATATGTACATACACACACATGCATATATATTCACACAGATATTTATACACATACATAGATATACATAAAAACACATGTATCTAAAATTCCTCCAAGTGAAACTGTTTGTTCAGATAAAACAGTATGAAATACTAGAGATAAAAGGCTAGACAGACACATCAGTGCCACTGATGAATGGAATGAGGACTAGAAATATGGAAGTAAAACCCTTAAACTAACTTTTACAAACTGAATTTCAAAGATGAGAGAAGGATTGAAACCTAATTGGTTATATTCAAATCTCTGCTTCTGAATATTGATCTTGTCATTTGAACTTGCTTCACTCCTATTTATGGGTAATATGGTAAATAAGAACAAACTTCCCTTTTAAACTTTATTTCGAAATTTTGAAATTTATTATAATTTAGCAAGGACACCATTTGGGGGGGGAAACTGCAATAAGTCACAGAGAGCAAATTTTATGTTATTGAATTTTCTATTAAGTGAATTCAAGTCACTCATGGAATAAGGGCCATATATGTAAACATAAACACAGAAGGAAAAAACAAATGAAAGAAGAAAGGAGAAAAAAGAAAATTGAGGATTTTTTTTCTTTATTTTCATCATAGAATAAGGTAATATGCCCAGGATTTTTAATTTCATAGAATTATAAAACAAGTATCTTCCTGCTTCTTAACACCCACTTCTTTGCATAAAGGCTTTATAAAACCCACATTAATGTCAGTATCTTCTTCCTTTTTTCAAAACACTAAAAAGTCTTTGAAGTTGCCTAGGTTCATCTCCAGAGAAGGCAATGGCACCCCACTCCAGTACTCTTGCCTGGAAAATCCCATGGACGGAGGAGCCTGGTAGGCTGCAATCCATGGGGTCGCAAGAGTCAGACACGACTGAGCGACTTTGCTTTCACTTTTCACTTTCATGTATTGGAGAAGGAAATGGCAACCCACTCCAGTGTTCTTGCCTGGAGAATCCCAGGGATGGGGAAGCCTGGTGGGCTGCCGTCTATGGGGTTGCACAGAGTCGGACGCGACTGAATCGACTTAGCAGCAGCAGCAGCAGGTTCATCTTATGTGTGCTTTCTCTGGATATCCCCAAAAGTATTTACAGGCTCTGTATAATTCATCAGTTTCTCACATCACTCATATCTATTTTCTATTATTTTCTTATTACCATTCTCTTCCTTGCACAAAATAAATAAATTACTTTTAGAACTTTTTTTTTTTTAATCTTTCAATAAAGAAGGACTTACCAACTTATTGGGCAAGATAATGATTATAATTTTTCTCTTCAGTTAAAACTTACTTTTTAAATTAAAATAAATAAATAAATAAAAGAGATAGAAAGTAAACAAACCACTTGGGTAAATGGTAATTCAGACTTAATAATCAGTAACAACTGATTGGTCAGAATTGTACCTGGTCACTACTAGAGAGATCAAACTGAGTGTATTCTAGTTATCTCCACATGGGCAGGATGGATCCTCAAATTGGTTTAGATACTGAGATTGGTGATGCCACACATGTATCAAGAAGCTAATAAAATATTTCCTTCTAAGTATTTCCAAATATGGTTTGAGAGGGAAGGAAGGGCTGACTGACTTAGAGTGTTATGGTGATTGCGGGTAAAAAGGCTGAAGCTTCTGGGGTGAGGTTGGGCATTCTGAACTTCACACTGCAGTCATGGGAGGGAACACTTAGTTTTTTTTTTTTTTTTTTATCAGATTGTCCAGATAAAGAAGAAAAAGAGGGATGGAGCTTGAAAGTTGTTAGCAGTTAAATGTCAAAAAAGGAATCAGAATCTTTATCACAAGTGATAAAAAAAAAAAAAAATTCTCAGGTGACTTCTGGAATGGGATTAAAAAAAAAACACACACTATAGAAACTTATGAACAAATAAAGCAAATTAGCTTTGGGCTCAATACACGCATTTGATTATATCTTGCTCTTAAATGTTTCATAATTTCCTTTTTTCCATAGTTAAGATATGGATGTTAAGATGGTTAAACTGCTCTGGCATCTCTATCATATTAACCATCAGGGCTCATTAACTCATCCAGTTATCAGACAGTTATCTTTTTACTCACGTATCACTCTGTGATCAATGAAAATAAAATATGCAAAGGAAAAACTTAGCTGAAATATATGTACAATAGTAAAATATAAATTATTTCTGCTTAAAAAGGGCTCCCCTTATTCTAAATAATAATTCTGTAAAATCAGAGGTTATATGAATCAATGACTTAACAAGAATTAGTAAATTAAAAGTGGTGGGGAAATTTCCTTGCAGTGCAGTGACTAAGACACAACACCACTGACGCAGGAGGCCTGGGTTTGACCTCTGGTTGGGGAATTAAGATCCCATATGCAGCTCAGCACCCCCATATGGGGCTTCCCTGGTGGCTCAGAGGGTAAACCGTCTGCCTGCAATGTGGGAGACTGGGGTTCTATCCCTGGGTCAGAAATGGAAACCCACTCCTGTACTCTTGCCTGGAAAATCCCATGGACAGAGGAGCCTGATAGGCTACAGTCCATGGGGTCACAAAGAGTTGGACAAGACTGAGCGGCTTCACTTTCACTTTCATGCAGCTCAGCACAGCCACAAAATAAAAATAAATAAAAGTAAACTTTAAAAGATTTATTTTAAAAAGTGCTGGGAGAATCAGAATTGAAAGAAGGAAAAACTTGGGATTCTTATCCCATAAAAACACAAACAGTGATGTCAGATTTAATGTGAATACAGTAAGTTTTTAAAGCTCCTAAACTGAGAACATTCAGCTAACATCACAGGATACATGACTTTCTATGTTAGAAATCAGCATACTGGAAGACTGACAGACTCGACAACATAAAAACAGTTATTGTGATGCTGGAAGCACTGGTAATAACAATATTAAGAGTAGTAATGCCTCCAAGTCAATCATAATTAAAATAAAAGAATACATTGGAAAAATATGTACAACTATCATTTTATGTATAGAGCTTAAATATTATAAGAAGAAGCCTTCAATAGCTAATTAGACAAAGAAATACTGTAAAGAGATAATTTCAAATGAAGAAAACAAAAACAGAAGATGTGATCCTAACACAGAAAATAGACATGAAAAGAGAGCCAAAGAAAGGCAAAGAACTCTGGGATAGCAGTTTTAAACTAAAATTAGAGAATGATTATATAATACATTATCCAATCTGTATAAAGCAAGATGGACACTAGAAGTGTTACTATTGGAAGCACCAGGGCTCCAATCAAGATGTCAAGCTAAAAGGATGCAGAGCTTACCTCCTCCCACAAACATCAGAAATACATCTATATGTGGTAAAAATTTAAAAAAAAAAGAAGCTACTGAATGCTGGCAGAAGATATTAGATATCTAAAAATGCAGAAGGATCTCTATGTACCTGTGGAAAATTCTTAAAGAAATGGGAATACAAGACCACCTTTCCTGCCTCCTGAGAAATGAGTATGCCAGTCAAGAAGCAACAGTTAGAACCATACATGGAACAATGGACTGGTTTGTAATTGTGAAAGGAGTACATCAAAGCTGTATATTGTCACACTGCTTTTTAAACTTATATGCAAAGTACATCACACGAAATGTTGGGTTGGATGAAGGACCAGCTGCAATCGAGATTGCTGGGAGAAATATCAATAAAATCAGTTATGCAGATGATACCACCCTTAGGTAGAAAGCAAAGAGGAACTAAAGAGCTTCTTGATGAAAGTGAAAGAGGAGAGTAAAAATGTTGGCTTGAAACTCAACGTTCAAAAACTAAGATCATGGCATTCAGTCCAATCATTTCATGGCAAATAGATGGGGAAACAATGGAAACCATGACAGACTTTATTTTTTTGGTCTCCAAAATCACTGCAGATGGTGACTGTAGCCATGAAATTAAAAGACACTTGCTCCTTGGAAGAAAAGCTATGACCAACTTAACAGCATATTAAAAAGCAGAGACATTACTTTGCCAACAAATGTCCATCTAGTTAAAGCTATGGTTTTTCCAGTAGTTATGTATGGATGTGAAAACTGGACTATAAAGAAAATTGAGTGCTGAAGAATTGATGCTTTTGAAGTGTGGTGTTGGAGAAGACTCTTGAGAGTCCCTTAGACTGCAAGGATAACCAACCAGTCTACCCTAAAGGAAATCAGCCCTAAATGTTCATTGGATGGACTGATGCTGACACTGAAACTCTAATATGTTGGACACCTGATGCAAAGAATAGACTCACTGGAAAAGACCCTGAAGCTGGGAAAGATTGAAGACTGGAGGAGAAGAGGGCAACAGAGGATGAGATGGTTGGAGGGCATCACCAACTCAATGGACATGAGTTTGAGTAACTCCAGGAGATGCTGAAGGACAGGAAGCCTGGCATGCTGCAGTCCATGGCACAAAGGGTCACAAAGGTCACAGGACTCAATAACTGAACTAAACTGAACTCCATGCAACTGGGTAGGATGAAAGGGAAAAGAGGCGGGATATCAGAACTGCATATATGTCTCCTAGACAGAGCTGTGAAAGAGGAAATGTTCCCTCATTTCCTCTTTCACAGCTGGGAGAGAGAGTTGGGAGAACAGCTGGGACTGAAAGTGAGCTTCAGAGGTGCAAGAGGAGAGTGGGGAAGCCAGTTTGCAGCAGGCAGAACATAGAGAGACCAGCGCAGATGGCCCATGCCACCGTCCTGCACTCCCCAGCCTGAGACACCGTCAGCTGGTGCACACAGGGCCAGAGTGCTGAAAATCAGGTTTCAGAGGACAGACCCAGGCAGAGGACTGTGGTTGGCTGCATGAAGACAGCCTGAAGTGGCTGGAGTCTGGAATGGCGGCAACCAGGAGTACAGAGTAGTTCAGTTCATCCATAAACGGGAAGTGTCATTATTAAAGAGTATAGGAAGGAAGGGGTGGGGCCCACCAAACAGCCTCTCTGAGCACTTCCAGCCGGTGCAGCACTGTCTCTAAAAGCCCAGGGAGTGCATGAATGCTGCGGTGGTGGGGGGCGTGGTGCCCACATGCTGTGGCAGGGCTGAAGTCAGATGATTCCCAGAGGCTTGTCATTTAGGAAGCAGGGCTGAAATCAGAGCCCTCTCCACATGGCTGTACGATCTGTGGACTTATGCCACCACTGCCAGCTTTGCAAACTCAGTGCCTGAGGACACCCAAGTGAACTACAGGTGTCCTGTGGTTGGGACATGTCCAGCCTTAGCAGCTGTGGATTTTGTGGATGTGTGTACATGGAGGCTGGGTGGGGCTTGTCTGCTTTCATTGCAGTGAAGACACAAGCATACAGAATCTTTGGGATGCAGCAAAAGCAGTTAGTTCTTAGAGTGAAGTTCATGGTAATACAGGCCTCCTTAAAAAAAAAAAGAAAGAAAGAAAGAAAAATCTCAAATAAACAACCTAAGCTACCAACTAAAAGAATTACAAAAAGAAAAACAAAACCTACAGTCAGAAAAAGGAAAGAAATAATAAAGATCAGAGGAAATAAATAAGATAGAGGTTAAACAACAATAGACAAAATCAACAAAACCAGTATCTGGTTCTTTGAAAGGATAAATAAAACTGAAAAACCTCTGGCCAGGCTCACCAAGAAGAAAAGAGAGAGGATTCAAATAAAATAAGAAATGAAAGATGAGAAATAATAACTGATACTACAGAAATAGGCAAAAAGCCTTTGGAGAATACTATGAACAATTAGCTGTCAAAAAATCTGACAACCTAGAATAAATGGACAAGTTTCTAGAAACCTATAGCCCACCAATATTGAATCATGGAGAAATAGGTAATTTGAACAGATCAATTACTAGAAGTGAAATAGAATCTGTAATAAACTTCCTACAAACAGGAGTCCAGGGCCAGATGGCTCCACAGGTAAATTCTACTGAACACAGAGAGAAGAACATAAACCAACCCTTCTGAAAAACTCATCCAAAAAACTGAGGGGGAAGGAACATCCCCAAAGACATTCTATGAAGCTACTATCACTCTGGTTCCAAAACCAAAGATGCTACTAAAAAAAGAAAATTAGAGGCAGAAGACCTAAACAGACATTTCTCCAAAGAAGACATACAGATGGCCAATAGGCACACAAAAAGATGTCCAGCATGAATAATTATTACAGAAATGCAAATCAAAACTACAATGAGATGTCACTTCACATCAGCCAGAATGGCTATCATCAAAAATCCACAAACAATGTTAAATTACCCAGGTCTTTTGCTATAGAACTAAAGTTAATGTTGAATCACAAAAGACAGTATTGCCACAGCAATTCTGAAGAAAAAATTGGAAAACCACATGAAAATCAATTCAATTCAAAGACACCCTATTACCACACACAAAAATTAACTCAAAATTGTTTAAAGATTTAAATATGAGACACACCATGAAACCTCTAGAAGATAACATAAATCATACTAATGATTTCTGACATAAATCATACCAATGTTTTCTCAGGTTAGGTCCCAAGACAATAGAAATAAAATAAAAATAAGCAAATGAACCTAATCAAATGTACAAGGTTTTGTATGGCAAAGGAAACCATGAACAATATGAAAAGATACCCTATGGACTGGGAGAAAATATTTGCAAATGATACAACCAACCAGGATTTAATTAGTGCCTCACGTCTGACTCTCTTGTAACCCCATGGACTGTAGCATGCCAGGCTCTTCTGTCCATGGAATCCTGCAGGCAAGAATACTAGAGTGGGTAGCCATTCCCTTCTCCAGGGGATTTTTCCCAACCCAGGGACTGAACCTGGGTCTCCTTCATTGCAGGTGGATTCTCCACTGTTTGAGCCACCAGGGAAACCCACAAAATATATAATAAATAGCCCATACAACTCAACAATAATAATAAAAAAATTTAAATGGGCGAAATAGTCACTTAACCAAAGAAGACATACAGATAGACAATAAGCACATGAGAAGATGGTCATCATCACTAATTAATAGAGGAATGTAAATCCAAACTGTTATGAGGTAGCACCTCATACCAGTCAGAATGGCCATCACTGAAAAATCTACAAATAGTAAGTGGTAGATAGGGTGTGGAGAGAATGGAACCCTCCCACACGGCTGGTGGAAACATAAATTAGCACAGCCATTACAGAAAACAGTATATAGGTTGCTTAACACACTAAAAGCAGAGTTATTATATGATCCAGCACTTCCACTCCTGGGCATATATCAAAACAAAACTATAATTTGAAAATATGCATGTATCCCTATGTTCATAGCAGCACTGCTCACAACATCCAGGATATGGAAATGACCTAAAGGTCCACTGACAGATAAATGTCAATGATAAATGGATAATGGAGATGTGATGTGTGTATATATGTGTGTGTGTGTTTACACACATAAATACACACACAGTGGGATATTACTCAGCCATAAAAAGAGAATCAAATAATGCCATTTGCAGCAACATGGACGGACCCAGACATTATACTACTAAGTGGAATAATTTAAAAAGAGAAAGGTAAATACCATATGATATTACTTTATGTGGAATCTAAAATATGATACAAACTTACCCACGAAACAGAGAAAGACTCATAGACAGAGAAAACAGCCTTATGGTTGCCAAAGGGGAGGTGGGTTGGGAAAGGGAATGGAATGGGAGTTTGGGATTAGCAGATGCAAACTACTATATATAGTATGGATACACAAAAAGGTATAGTATAGGGAACTATATTCAGTATCCTGTGATAAGTCATAAAGAAAAAAATGAAAAAGTACACATATGTGTAATTGAATCAGCAGAAACTAATGGAACACTGTAAATCAACTATACTTCAATAAATACATATTTTAAAAAATTTAAAAAATGAACATGCATCTACATATTCATAGCAGCACTGTTTATGATTGCCAAGATATGGATGCAACCTAAGTGTCCATCGACAGATGAATGGATAAAGAACATGAGGTAAGCATATATAAATGAAATACTACTTAGCCAAAAGGAATGATTTTGCCAACATAGATGGACTTGGAAGGATTATGCTAAGTGAAATAAGTCAGAGCAATATTTATATGTGGAATGGAAAAAATGCAATAAATTAGTGAATATAACACAAAGGCAGAAGATTCACAGATACAGAGAACAAACCAGTGGTTACCAGTGGAGAGGGGAGGAGGAGGGGCAATACAGGAGTAGGCGATTAAGAGTTATAGACTATTATACTGTAAAGTAACTGCAAGGATATCCTGTACAACACAGGGAATATGGCAAGTATCTTACAATAACTACACATCTAACGTCACCTTTAAAAAGTGAATCATAGCAGTGTACATCTATAAAATATAATACTCTACATCATTAATATTTCAATTTTGAAAGATTCCTGCTTTCACTGAAAATAAAACAAACAAAAAAAAGCATGAGTAGGGATACTTGGATGAGTCATTTATCAAACCACAAAAGAGTCTCAAAATATACGCTCATTATATTAGTAACTGAATTTCTGCTATATCTTATGGTTAAATAAGACATAAATCTAGAATAAAATAACTTTATGGACTAATATTCAAGTCATTTATAATAATATTTTGTTATTAAATAATTACAGAACATCCAGTCTTTGATAATAGTCAAAGAGCTTTTTTTAAAAAAATATATTATGTATCCATTGTATGATACATAATGCCTGCATTAAAATACAGTACCTTTAAAATCAGGAAAATACCTGAAAATTCTTAATCAGACATATTTTAAAGCAAAGCAAACATCTGAACATTAAAGATAATCACTAGACTGTAAGCTCCACAAGGGATGAAGGGCTTTGTTATTCATACTGTCACTGTAGATTACTGCTATATCCCTACCACGTAAAATAGAGGCTGGCAGCAAAGCTGGCATTCAACAAATGTTTGTTTAATTAATTAGAAAAATGTATTATATTCCTTTCACATAGAGAAACAGACCAAAATATAAACTATAATTATAAATATGTGATGAGATTATGGACGTTTCCTTTCTCCCTAATAGCATGTCAAGAACTTTTAAATTTGACTTGTGAAAATAAAATCACTTTTAAAAATACTGATTTCATTATAAAGTCAATACAAGCATATTTTCTTTTAAAAATAAAATAATTTAAAAAATTACCATATAATTTCAGTTATTCTTATCACTTAAGGTATTGCTTTTAAATCAGATTTGTGGGCATACATTGTCAAGTATTGGATTTCCCTGTTGCTCAGATGGTAAAGCATCTGCCTACAGTGTGGGAGACCCAGGTTCAATCCCTGGGTTGGGAAGATCTCCTGGGGAAGGAAATGGCAACCCCCTCCAGTATTCTTGCCTGGAAAATCCCATGGACTGAGGAGCCTGGTAGGCTACAGTCCATGGGGTCGCTAAGAGTCGGACACAACTGAGCAACTTCACTTCACTATTGTCAAGTATTAGGCATAGGTCATGCCATTTTACCTTTCCGTATATATATTACTCTTTAGTTAGCACCTGTGCTTGTGTCTGTTTTGTATTCATAATCATCCGTGTTAATGGATGTTGAATACTTCTTTGAATGAATTGTTATTAACTAATCTTTGTTGAGTGTGATGGTTAAGTTTCTGTGTCAGTTTCAATGAATCATGAGGTACCCAGATACTTAGTAAAATATTATCATGGATGTTTCTATGAGGGTTTTTTTCCAGATGAGACTAATGTTTAAATTGGTAGACTCAGTAAAGGAGATCACCCTGCCTAATGCTGGTAGTCCTCATTCAATCAGCTGAAACCTGAATAAAAGAAAAAGGCTGACCTTCTCCACAGTAAAAGAATTTCCAGCCTGAATGCCTTTGAACTGGGACACTGGCTCTTCCTGGATCTCAAACCTACTGGCCTCTGAACTAACTACACCATTAGCTGTCCCAGTTTTCAGGCTTGAATGCACAATACACACATATACACACATTTCGAAATCTATGCCCAGCAAAAGCATCATTCATGATGATGGAGAGCTTAAGATAACCTCATGTGTGCACGCTCAGTTGCTTCAGTTGTGTCTGCCTCTTTGCTACCCTATGGACTATAGCCCGCCAGGCTCCTCTGTCCATGAGATTCTCCAGTCAAAACTACTGGAGTAGATTGCCATATCTTCCTCGAAGGGATATCTCCAACCCAGGGATTGAACCAGTGTTCAGTTCAGTTCAGTCACTCAGTCGTGTCTGACTCTTTGTGACCTCCTAAACTGCAGCGTGCCAGGCTTCCCTGTCCATCACCAACTCCCAGACCCTGCTCAAACTCATATCCATCGAGTCAGTGATGCCATCCAACCATCTCACCCTCTGTCGTCCCCTTTGCCTCCTGCCCTCAGTCTTTCCCAGCATCAGGGTCTTTTCCAATGAGTCAGTTCTTCAAATCAGGTGGCCAAAGTTCTGGAGTTTCAGCTTCATCATCAGTCCTTACAATGAACATTCAGGACTGATTTCCTTTAGGACTGACTGGTTTGATCTCCTTGCAGTCCAAGGGACTCTCAAGAGTCTTCTCTAACACCACAGTTCAAAAGCATCAGTTCTTCGGCACTCAGCTTTCTTTATGGTCCAACTCTCACATCCATACATGACTACTGAAAAACCATAGCTTTGACTAGACAGACCTTTGTTGGCAAAGTAATGTCTCTTCTTTTTAATATGCTGTCTAGGTTGGTCATAGCTTTTCTTGCAAGGAGCAAGGGTCTTAATTTCATGCAGTCACCATCTTCAGTGATTTTGGAGACCAAGAAAAATGTATCTACTGCATCGTAGGTGGATTCTTCACCCACTGAGAGTCACCTGGGAAGCCCGAGATAACCTCAGACTTCAATCCCTGGGTTGGGAAGATCCCCTGAGGAGGATATGGCAACCCACTCCAGTAGGCTTGCCTGGAGAATCCCCATGGATAGTGGAGACTGGCAGGCTACAGTCCATGGAGTTGCAAAGAGTCGACACAACTGAGCAACTAAGCACAGCACAGCACAAGGTAAAAAATGGAGATCTTAGCACCATTATGCCTACCTTAAAAGAGAGCCTAACAAAGTTGAAAGAGAGGGGAATAACAACAAAAAATAATCTTAGGATATCAGGAAAAATATAACTTGGCAAACATAATGAAAAATGGAATAGGCATGCCTCTTGAGTTTTTAAAACTGTGTTTGATGGTTGAAACAAAAGATATAATGCTTTCTGATGTGATTTTTATATACAGAGAGAGAACATTTAAGACAATTAGATTATAAATAGGGAGAACAAAGGAACACAAAGGGAAGTAAGATTTCTACTTGTCACTTAAACTGGTTAAGTGACAAGCCTTGTAGACTGTTATAAGCTACATATCTGTAATATAATACCTAGAGAAAACAAGAAAAATGCTATACATAGATATATGCTCAAAAACACTATAGATAAATCAGGTAAGAGTTCTAAATTTGATCAAGAAATATACAAGCAAGAGAAAAGAAATAACTGAGAAATAACATAAAAAAAGAAAGTGGCATGCTTAAGCCCTAAAATATCAATAACTATATCTATTATAAAATTTCTAGATTCACCAAAAAAAAGAGAGATTAGCAAAGTGGAATTAAAAAACATGACCCAATTATATTCTGTCTATAATAAACTCACTTCAAATATAACAATATAAGCAGGCTGAAAGAAAAATGTAGAAAATATATACAATGCAAATATCAATCAAAAAAAGCAAAAGTGTCTCTATGAGTATAAAATAAATGTGATTTTAAAACCAAAGAATATCACCAGAGAGGGAGAAGGACATTATACAATGATTGAAAAGAGCCATTCCACCAATGATACACATAATCCTAAGTGTGCACATGTCAAACAATACCCTAAAAATCACTGAAAAATAAAAAAGATAATCTCAAAAATATGTGGAAATTAAAAAACACACTTCTAAATAATCCAGATATCAAAGAGGAAGTATCAGGAAAACAAAAATTTCATTGAACTATATTAAAATGAATATAAAACATATCAACATTTGTGAAATAGTTATTTTAGAAAAAAGAGTGATATTTTTATGGATTTACACACACTATGCCCTGGAGAAGGAAATGGCAACCCACTCCAGTACTCTTACCTGGAAAATTCCATGGACTGAGGAGCCTGGTAGGCTACAGTCCATGTGGTAGCAAAGAGTAGGACACGACTGAGCAACTTCACTTTCACTTTCACACACATTATGTAGGAGGAAATAACACACTTCTAATCTTGAGCTCCCATGGCGATAATAAACCAAGAAGAGTAAAATAAACCCAAAGCAAAAAGGAAAAAAAAAAGTACTAAACATAAGAATATAAACCAATAATATTTAAAATAACAGCAATAAAGAAAGATCATCAGAACAAACAGCTGGTACTTTGAAGAGATCAATAAAATAGATAAATCTCTAGCAAGAATGACAGAAAAAAAGAGAAGATTCAAATTACTAAAATTACCAATATCAACAATTAAGTAGAGGATTATCACTATAAGGGACCCCAAAGATACCAAAAGGATGACAAAGAAATGCTGCCAATACCTCTACACACATATTATAAACTTGATGAAATGAGCCACTTCCTCAAAAAGGCTTTTACAACTCACCTAATATAAAACAGATAGTTTGAATAGCTCTGTAACTAACAAAGACATTTAATCTGCAATCATCAAAACAAACTCACTCTCAATATATTCCCAATATCAACATTCTCACTGAATAATTCTACCAAGCACTTAATTAACACTAATAAACTATGTGGGCTTCCCTGGTGGCTCTTTGGTAAAGAATCTGCCTGTCAATGCAGGAGATGCAGAAGATGTGGGTTTGATCCCTGGGGCAGGAAGATACTTGGAGTAGAAAATGGCAACCCACTCCAATATAGAGAAGGAAATGGCAACCCACTCCAATATTCTTGCCTGGAGAATCCCAGGGACAGAGGAGCCTGGTGGGCTGCTGTCCATAGGGTCGCACAGAGTCAGACACGACCGAAGTGACTTAGCAGCAGCAGCAGCACTCCAGTACTCTTGCCTGGGAAATCTCATGGACAGAGGAGCCTATTAGGTTACAGTCCCTGGAGTCACAAGGAGTCAGACACAACTGAGCAACTGAGCACAAATACACTGTAAGACCCTTTGATATTGATGATCCCCTTTTTTATTCCACAGAACTTAGGACCATGCCTAGTAATGATAATATACACACATATACAAAATATATATGTGTGTGTGTGTGTGTGTGTATATATATATATATGTATTTATAAATAAAAGAAACACAACATTAAACATATTGAACTGTTTTCCTACTTAAATTCTATGTTAATTTGCATTTAGCTATGCATAATTTCTTACGCTGAAAAATACTTAAAAACCTTTCCCCTCTTTTTAGATAGCTCCACTATTTTATTTTCTCTCAGGAAAAAAAATAATAAAGAATTAATTAATTGTGCCAATACACATTAAATAGCATTATTTTTCCTGAATTGTTCTTTTTCTTAGTTAATATTATTCAATACTATTCCATTTAACATGCTGTAAAATGAAGCACAGGAAATAGAAGATTAAGATTGGATCCTTCTTTCCCTTTATCAGAATCCTAAATTTAATATGTATGTTAACGATTTTATACTTAAAACAGTAATTTATGGAATTCTTTAACATAGTACTTCATGGCATTCCTTAACACACATATGATATAAAAACGTCTTATATGCCTTTAAAGGAGTAATTTTTCTTTAAGATGAGTAAGCTTTCTTCCTCAGAATGGACACTATGGAAATGTGTACTAGAAAATGAAGAGATCCTTGAATAGTCACTTAAAGACCCTATAATTTACTAGATAAGTGATGAACAGACTTCGAAAATTTTAGAGAAAAGTGGCACCTAAAGAAGGTCGACGTAAATTTACTGGATAAACTGAAGTGAAGAAAGCTTGGTAAAAAGGAATCCGGTGAGAATTCTCTGCAGCAATAGTCAGGAATAAGTTGATTGTGTCTGAATTAGTTCATGAGGTACAAGAGTGAAGGCAAGTGACATGATAAAGAAAAAGGCAGTAAGAGTTTGGGAGTGATTTGATTCCTTTTGTAAGAACTGAATATAGCAGCAGGTTTTAGAGACAAGGGGCTTCCCTTATAACTCAGTTGGTAAAGAATCCGCCTGTAATGCCGGAGACCCTGCTTCAATTCCTGGGTCAGGAAGATCCCCTGGAGAGGGGATAGGCTACCCACTCCAGCATTCTTGGGCTTCCCTTGTGGCTCATCTGGTAAAGGATCTGCCTGCGATGTGGGAGACCTGGGTTTAATCCCCGGGTTGGGAAGATCCCCTGGAGAAGGGAAAGGGTACCCACTCCAGTATTCTGGCCTGGAGAATTCCATGGACTATACCCGCAAAGGGTGGGACATGACTGAGTGACTTAGAGACAAATTTTATTTTATACTGATTAATTTTCAGCCACAAGTAAATTCTCTTCAGAATTAGGAAATATATCAGTTTCCTATTGCTACTAAATAAATGGCCATAATCTCATTACCATTGTAAAACACCACGTTACTTATAGTTTTGGAAGTCAAAATCCAGAATCAGCCTCACTGAGCTAAAGTCAAGGCCTTGGCAAGAACTGGTTCCTTCAGAGACTGAGAAGAGGCTGTTTCTTTAACTTCTCCAACTTCTAGAAGTCACCTTGAACATTCCTTGGTTCATGCTCCCTGCCTTTTGCTTTTTTTGTCACATTTCTAACTACTACTCACTCTGATTCTTCTGCCTCCCTAAGAACACTGTGTTAACAATGGGCCAACCTAAATAACCCCGCACAGGCTTCCGAGGTGCCACAGTGCTAGAGAATCTGCCTGCCAATGCAGGCGACACCAAGTTTGATCCCTGGGTTGGGAAGATTCCTTGGAGTAGGAAAGGGCAACTCACTCCAGTATTCTTGCCTGGAAAATTCTATGGACAGAGGGGCCTGGCAGGCTACAATCCATGGGGTCAAAAAGAGTAGGACACAACGGAATGACTGCCCTCAGATTGTTACCAAACCAAATTAATCCAGGATACTCTTCCCATTTCAAGACTCTGAACCTAATCACATCTGCAAATTCCTTTTTGCCCTAACAAGTAACATAATCATGCTGCTGCTGCTGCTAAGTCGCTTCAGTCGTGTCCGACTCTGTGCGACCCCATAGACCGAAGCCCACCAGGCTCCCCCATCCCTGGGGTTCTCCAGGCAAGAACACTGGAGTGGGTTGCCATTTCCTTCTCCAATGCATGAAAGTGAAAAGTGAAAGTGAAGTTGCTCAGTCGTGTTCGACTCCTAGCGACCCCATGGACTGCAGCCCATCAGGCTCCTCCACCCACGGGATTTTCCAGGCAAGTGTACTGGAGTGGGGTGCCATTGCCTCCTCTGAACATAATCATAGGTTCTTAGAATTAGGACATGGAGCCATTATTTACTCTATACCAGCTATGAGATGTTGTGTCTGGGGGAGAGGTAGGGTTTAAGATAAATATTTGAGAGTTATTAACTTGGTCTGAGAGTTTATATTCTACACGCAAATAAAATATACAGACTAGAATTTTAAAGAAAACAGGAGGAGGAAGAGGGCATTGGAAAGACTACAATTAGTAGGAAGAAGATGAGGAGTTAGAGTAATGGAAACATCAAAGTGGAGCCTGAAGCCTAAAGTCATTCAAGTGAATTTTGTGAAATTAATTGACCAACTTTGCCAAACAGTGAGACCTTAAGAGAAAGCTGATTAAATCTTACTGAATTTACCCTCAGTTCAGTCGCTCAGTCTTGTCCAACTCTTTGCGACACCATGAATCACAGCACGCCAAGCCTCCCTGTCCATCACCAACTCCTGGACTTCACCCAAACTCATGTGCATCGAGTCGTTGATGCCATCCAGCCATCTCATCCTCTGCCATCCCCTTCTCCTCCTGCCCCCAATCCCTCCCAGCATCAGGGTCTTTTCCAATGAGTCAAATCTTTGCATGACGTGGCCAAAGTATTAGAGTTTCAGCCTCAGCATCAGTCCTTCCAATGAACCCCCAGGATTGATCTCCTTTAGGACGGACTGGTTGGATCTCCTTGCAAGGGATTCTCAAAAGACTTCTCCAACACCATAGTTCAAAAGCATCAATTTTTCAGTGCTCAGCTTTCTTCACAGTCCAACTTTCACATCCTTACATGACTACTGAAAAACCATAGCCTTGACTAGACGGACCTTTGTTGGCAAAGTAATGTTCCTGCTTTTCAATGTGGTATTTACGCTGGTCATAACTTTCCTTCCAAGGAGTAAGCATCTTTTAATTTCATGGCTGCAATCACCATCTGCAGTGATTTTGGAGCCCAAAAATAAAGTCTGACACTGTTTCCCATCCATTTCCCACTAAGTGATGAGACCAGATGCCATGACCTTAGTTTTCTGAATGTTGAGCTTTAAACCAACTTTTTCACTCTCCTCTTTCACCTTCATCAAGAGGCTTTTTAGTTCCTCTTCAATTTCTGCCATAAGGGTGTTGTCATCTGCATATCTGAGGTTATTAATATTTCTTCTGGCAATCTTGATTCCAGCTTGTGCTTCTTTCAGCCCAGGATTTCTCATGATGTACTCTGCATATAAGTTAAATAAACAGGGTGACAATATACAGCCTTGATGTACTCCTTTTCCTATTTGGAACCAGTCTGTTGTTCCATGTCCAGTTCTAACTGTTGCTTCCTGACCTGCATACAAATTTCTCAAGAGGCAGGTCAGGTGGTCTGGTATTCTCAACTCTTTCAGAATTTTCCACAGTTTATTGTGATCCACACAGTCAAAGGCTTTGGCATAGGCAATAAATCAGAAATAGATGTTTTTCTGGAACTCTCTTGCTTTTTTGATGATCCAGCGGATGTTGGCAACTTGATCTCTGGTTCCTCTGCCTTTTCTAAAACCAGCTTGAACATCTGGAAGTTCACGGTTCATATATTGCTGAAGCCTGGCTTGGAGAATTTTGAGCATTACTTTACTAGCGTGTGAGATGAGTGCCTTAAAAGTGCTATTTCAAAAAACAGTTTTAAGGATGGGAGTGAGACTGACAAACAACAAGTTATAAAGTGGAGAATGCATATTCGAACATGATCTTGAACTATAGTGGGTGACAGGCTTCCCAAGCGGTGCTAGTGGTTAAGAACCTGCCTGCCAATACAGGAGATGTAACAGACGCAGGTTGGATCCCTGAGTAGGGAAGAAGGAAATGGCTACCTACTCCAGGAATCTTGCCTGAAGAATCCCATGGACAGAGGAGCCTGGTGGGGTACAGTCCATGGGATGACACAAAGTCGGACACAACTGAAGCGACGTACATGCAGGCACACAACTCTTTTAGTTGTTTGTTGTATAATCAGTGGTAACTTCTCTGAATCTCACATTTATCACATTTAACACAGAAATAATGATACCTGTCTTGCAGGGCTGTTAAGGTATTTAAAGGTGATAATAATTATGAAAGTGTTCAGTACATTTTCATCAAATGTAGGTTTGTCACTAGGAAGACACAATTATAGATTCAAAAAAAGGTTCCACCTTTATCTCTGAAATGGAAAAATTACAAATGGCAGATTCAGAGACAGGATTGTTTTGCAAACATGGAAAACATTAACAGAGGGAATGAAACAGGAGAGCACATCATTAAGATAAGTTCAGCAGAAAATCTGGTGTGGGTTTGTGGTAGATATCATCAAAGTCTTGCATTTTCTCTAGAGAAGTCAAGATGTTGAGTATGGTCATGATAACTATTGGGAGAACTTCCTAATTAGAAGTCCTAGTTAAACATTCTCCTGCTTCTAGAACTGAAAGATGGACTGTTGAATTCTGTGATTTTAACTGAAAAAAAAAAAATCTAAGGATGGAATCCTGGCACTATGAATGTTAAGATTTATGAAAATAATGATTACCCTTGAACAGTAAGTTCAAGGGTCCACATGGATCATCAATAGAGATTACAGTGTAGACTGGATGTAAAAGGAAATAAAGCCAGATATATCATAGAAGGGTCACATTTATCAAAGGCCTACCCTGTGCTAAGCACTCTGCTAGTGTTCAGTTCAGTCGCTCAGTCTAGTCTGACTCTTTGTGACACCATGGACTGCAGCATGCCAGGCTTCCCTGTCCATCACCAACTCCTGGAGTTTACTAAAACTCATGTCCATTGAGTCTGGGATGCCATCCAACCATCTCATTCTCTTATGTCCCCTTCTTCTCCTGCCTTCAATCTTTTCCAGCATCAGGGTCTTTTCAAAAGAGTCACTTCTTCACATCAGGAGGCCCAAGTACTGGAGTTTCAGCTTCAGCATCAGTCCTTCCAATGAATATTCAGGACTGATTTCCTTTAGGATGGACTGGTGGGATCTCCTTGTTGTCCAAGGGACTCTCAAGAGTCTCTCAAACACCACAGTTCAAAAGCATCAAATCTTCAGTGCTCAGCTTTCTTTATAGTCCAACTCTCACATCCATACATGACCACAGGAAAAACCATAGCTTTGACTAGATGGACCTTAGTTGCAAAGTAATGTCTCTGCTTTTTAATATGCTGTCTAGGTTGATCATAACTTTTCTTCCAAGAAACTGCTGCTAAGTCACTTCAGTCATGTCCGACTCTGTGCGACCCCATAGATGGCAGGCTCCCCCATCCCTGGGATTCTCCAGGAAAGAACACTGGAGTGGGTTGCCATCTCCTTCTCCAATGCATGAAAGTGAAAAGTGAAAGTGAAGTCGCTCCGTTGTGTCTGACTCTTAGCAACCAGCTTCTCCGTCCATGGGATTTTCCAGGCAAGAGTACTGGAGTGGGGTGCCATTGCCTCCTCTGTTCCAAGGAACAAGTGTCTTTTAATTTTGTGCCTCCAGTCACCATCGGCAGTGATTTTGAAGCCCCCAAAATAAAGTCTTTCACTGTTTCCATTGTTTCCTCATCTATTTGTGATGAAGTGATGGGACAGGATGTCGTGATCTTAATTTTTGGAACGTTGAGTTTTAAGCCAACTTTTTCACTCTCCTCTTTCACTTTCATCAAGAGGCTCCTTAGTTCTTCTTTGTTTTCTGTCTAAGGGTGGTGTCATCTGCATATCTGATGTTATTTATATTTCTTCCAGCAATCCTGATTCCAGCTTGTGCTTCATCCAGCCCAGCGTTTCTCATGATGCACTCTGCATATAAGTTAAATAAGCAGGGTGACAATATACAGCCTTGATGTACTCCTTTCCCCATTTAGAAAACCAGTCTGTTTTGCCACAGCCAGTTCTGACTGTTGCTTCCTGACCTGTATACACATTTCTCAGGAGGCAGGTTAGGTGCTCGGGCATTCCCACCTGTTTAAGAATTTTCCACTGTGATCCACACAGTCAACGGCTTTGGCATAGTCAAGAAAGCAGAACTACATGTTTTCTGGAACTCTCTCACTTTTTTGATGATCCAGCAGATGTTGGCAATTTTTTTTCTCTGGTTCCTCTGCCTTTTCTAAATCTAGATTGAGTATCTGGAATTTCATGGTTCACGTACTGTTGAAGTCTTGTTTGGAGAATTTTGAGCATGACTTTGCTAGTGTGTGAGATGACTGCAATTGTGCAGTAGTTTGAGCATTCTTTGGCCTTGCCTTTCTTTGGGATTGGAATGAAAACTGACCTTTTTCCAGTCCTGTACCCACTGCTGAGTTTTCCAAATTTGCTGGCATATTGAGTGCAGCACTTTCACAGTATCATCTTTCAGGATTTGAAATAGCTCAGCTGGAATTCCATCACCTCCACTTGCTTTGTTCATAGTGATGCTTCCTAAGGCCCACTTGACTTCACATTTCAGGATGTCTGGCTCTAGGTGAGTGATCACACCATTGTGATTATCTTGGTCATAAAGATCTTTTTTGTACAGCTCTTCTCTGTATTCTTGCCACCTCTTCTTAATATCTTATTCTTCTTTTAGGTCCATAACATTTCTGTCCTTTATTGTGCCCATCTTTGCATGAAATGTTCCTGTGGTATCTCGAATTTTCTTGAAGAGATCTCTACTCTTTCTCATTCTATTGTTTTTCCCTGTTTCTTTGCATTGATCATTGAGGAAGGCTTTCTTTTCTCTGCTTGCTGTTCTTTGGAACTCTGCATTAAAATGCAGAGTTTTTTTTTTTTTTTTCTCCTTTCCTTTTCTCCTTTTCCTTCTCTTTTTTCTCAGCTATTTGTAAGACCTCCTCAGACAAGCATTTTTCCTTTTTTTAATTTCTTTTTCTTGGGGATGATCTTGATCACTGCCTCCTGTACAATGTCATGAACCTCCATCCATAGTTCTTCAGGCACTCTGTCTATCAGATTTAATCCCTTGAACCTATTTGTCACTTCAACTGTATAATCGTAAGGGATTTGATTTAGGTCATACCTGAATGGTCTAGTGGTTTTCCCCACTTTGTTCAATATAAGTCTGAATTTGGCAATAAGGAGTTCATGGTCTGAGCCACAGTCAGCTCCGGGTCTTGTTTTGTCTGACTGTATAGAGCTTCTCCATCTTTGGCTGCAAAGAATATAATCAATCTGATTTCGGTGTTGACCATCTGGTGATTTCCATGTGTAGAGTCCTCTCTTGTGTTGTTGGAAGAGGGTGTTTGCTATGACCAGTGCGTTCTCTTGGCAAAACTCTATTAGCCTTTGCCCTGCTTCATTCTTGCCAAATTTGCCTGTCACTCCACATATTTCTTAACTTCCTGCTTTTGCATTCCAGTCCTCTTTAATGAAAAGGACATCTTTTTTGGGTGTTAGTTTTAGAAGGTCTTGTAGGTCTTCATAGAACCGTTCAACTTCAGCTTCTTCAGCATTACTGTGACATTGAATGGTTTGCCCTGGAAATGAATGGATACCATTCTGTCATTTTTGAGATTCCATCCAAGTACTGCATTTCAGACTATTTTGTTGACTATCATGGCTACCCCGTTTCTTCTAAGGATTCTTGCCCACAGTAGTAGATATAATGGTTATTTGAGTTAAATTCACACATTCCAGTCCATTTTATTTCACTGATTCCTAAAATGTTGATGTTCACTCTTGCCATCTACTGTTTGACTACTTCCAACTTGCCTTGATTCATGGACCTAACACTCCAGATTCCTAGGCAATATTGCTCTTTACAGCATTGGACTTTACTTCTATCACCAGTCCCAGCCACAACTTTACTTCCGTCAACAGTCACATCCAAAAACTGATTTTGTTTTGGCTCCATCTCTTCATTCTTTCTAGAGTTATTTCTCCATTGATCTCCAGTAGCATACTGGGCACCTACCAACCTAGGAAATTCGTCTTTCAGTATCCTATCTTTTTGCCTTTTCATACTGTTCATGGGGTTCTCCAGGCAAGAATACTGAAGTGGTTTCCTATTACCTTCTCCTGTGGACCACGGTTTGTCAGAACTTTCCACCATGACCTGTCTGTCTTGGGTGGCCCTGCAAGCATGGCTTATAGTTTCACTGAGTTAGACAAGGTTGTGTTCCATGTAATCAAATCGGTTAGTTTTCTGCAACTGTGGTTTTCAGTCTGTCTGCCCTCTGATGGAGAAGGATAAGAGGCTTATGGAAGCTTCCTGATGGGAGAGACTGACTGAGGGGGAAACTGGGTCTTGTTCTGATGGGCGGGGCCATGCTCAGTAAATCTTTAATCCAATTTTCTATTAAAGGGCAGGGCTATGTTCTCTCCAAAATCACTGCAGATGGTGATTGCAGCCATGAAATTAAAAGATGCTTACTCCTTGGAAGAAAAGTTATGACCAACCCAGATAGCATATTCAAAAGCAGAGACATTACTTTGCCAACAAAGGTCCATCTAGTCAAGGCTATGGTTTTTCCAGTAATCATGTATGGATGTGAGAGTTGGACTGTGAAGAAAACTGAGTGCCGAAGAATTGATGCTTTTAAACTGTGGTATTGGAGAAGACTCTTGAGAGTCCCTTGGACTGCAAGGAGATCCAACCAGTCCATTCTAAAGGAGATCAGTCCTAGGTGTTCTTTGGAAGGAATGATGCTAAAGCTGAAACTCCAATACTTTGGCCACCTCATGTGAAGAGTTGACTCATTGGAAGAGACTCTGAAGCTGGGAGGGTTGGGGGCCGGAGGAGAAGGGGATGACAGAGGATGAGATGGCTGGATGGCATCACTGACTCAATGGACATGAGTTTGAGTGAACTCTGGGAGTTGGTAATGGACAGGGAGGCCTGGTGTGCTGCAATTCATGGGGTCACAAAGAGTCAGACACAACTGAGTGGATGAACTGAACTGAATTGTGTTCTCTCCCTGTTATTTGACCTGAGGCCAAACTGTGGTGGATGTAATGAAGATAATGGTGATGTCCTTCAAATGGTCCCATGCATGCAATGCTACACTCAGTGCCTCCACCCTGCAGCAGGCCACCTATGACCCATGCTTCTGCCAGAGACTCCTGGACCCTCACAGGCAAGTCTGAGTCAGTCTCTTGTGGCCTGCTCCTTTCTCCTGAGTCCTGGTGTGCACAATGTTCTGTTTGTGCCCTCCAAGAGTCTGTTTCCCCAGTACTCTGTAAGTTCTGGCAGCTCTATGGTGGGGTTAATGGCGACCTCCTTCAAGAGGGCATAGACCATACCCAGGTCTGCTGCACCCAGCCCCCTGCCCATGCAGCAGACCACTGCTGACCTGTACCTCCACAGGAGACACTCCAACACAGTTCTGTCTCAGTCTCTGTGGGGTCTCTGGGTCCTGATGTGCACAAGGTTTGTTTGGGCACTCTTAAGCATCTGCTAGTTTTAGGAATATGTAATTTAATTATCAAAAAATTCTTTGAATTACACATTATTACTCCCATTTATAGCACATAGAGCTAAGGGGCGAAGAAATATATCAAAAGCCACAGGCTAAATGGCAGAACCAAAATTTATGTGGCCTGCATAAATTCCATGTTTCTACGCACATTTTCAATCAAGTGCTGAAACCATACAGACAATCAGAGCGGTAAACAAAGAAGAATTTTCTGTGATCTAGGGCCTGGGATTTCATAAAAAACTGTAGAAAGACTAGAGGTAAAAATGTGGGTTTTCTTTCCCTAAAGTCAGATATTATCTCAGTTATCCAAGAGAAATTTGGCCTTTGTATGATGATTATTTTTAATTGCTTTATTAATGGTTAAGTATGGTTAGGGGAGCTTCCTTGGTAGTTTAGCAATGCAGAAGACAAGTGCTTGATCCCTGGGTCAGGAAGATCTCCTGGAAGAGGAAATGGCAACACACTCCAGTATTCGTGCCTGGAGAATGCCATGGACTGAGAAGCCTGATGGGTTAAAGAGTCAGACATGACTGAGGCAACTAAGTACCCACGCGTGTGCAGTAAGTACTGAGTTAGGAGAGCATGTCTCAGAATTTCTGTGAGTCATCAGCAATGCCCTTAAGTTAGTAGCTAAAGAATGCTATCTTCCTCAATCTTTGCATATGCTTTCAAGGTGATTTTATATCAAAACCGATTTTAAAGGGTTATGTGCTATTTATTTCTTTATTTATCAACAAGGCACTTAATTAGCAAATGTGTAAGGCTACTCTTCCAGAGAAATGAGCTATGAGGTTAGCTTGGGAAGAGAAGATATAAGAAAGCATCTCACAGGGCTGCAGGGAAAACTGAAATCAAAGTAACCAGATAGGCAAGACCAAATGAAAACTAGGTGCATGCCAGAAGAGATCTTAAAAGATCATCAATACCAAAGACTCCCAGAGAGAAAGAACTGGATTTGGAAAAAGAGATCAGAGAACACAGAAAATACGTAGGAAGCACAAAGCCTTGAGCAATATCTCTCAAACCTGGTCTCACATTAGAATAACCTGGAATGTTTTCAAAAGCAGCTAATGCTTAGGCCCCATCCAGAAATACTTAAATCTGAGTATCTGCTGGGGAGGGCTTAGGGGGCACATTTGAAAAATCTCCCTAGGTGATCCTAATGTGCAGATAGGGTGACAAATCACCGAGCAAGAGCAAGTACAGAATTTTCATGGGCAGTTATCTGGAAAAGCCAGTACTATCATATGCCTGATGACTTCTTAGTTGATGTGCTAGCAGTAAAAATCTGAGATCATTGGACACCTTTCAAAGTATTTGGCAAGGTGCAGTCTTTGATTTTAATACTCATGTTAATGAACGTACAGATTTTTTGCTTTCAAAGTTAATCGACCTCTATTATTTATGTGTAGAAAATTGCTCTACTTAATGAATCAAAAAGAACGTAATTTTACAGATAACCCTGAATGTAATTAATTTTAATCTTACTATTAAGTCTCCCATCCTCTACTAACACTGTTCTTTTTTTCAGTTATAAAACATTTAAGTATAAGAGTCATAAAAGAAATACAATGAAACCCTCTATAGCCACAATCATTTTTAAGAATTAAGAACATTACTAACACAAGTGAAGATTCCTTTGTAACATGTCTCAATCTCTTTCATACAATACTAAAATTAAAATCATTAGCCTGTATTCAGTGTTTTTTTTTCCATTTTTTTAATTTTCCCTATCCATGTAACATTATTTTTGAATCCAATGCTGTTAATATTCACATTTCCAGCATATTCAGTGTTTAAAAACTGCATCATGTACTTACATCATGATCATTACTCATTCACCCACTGAAAATATTTAGGTTGTTTCCAGCTGTATTTTTTTTTAAACAGGCTTAATAAAGTAAAATACACATATAATTTACCTTTTAAACATGCACAGTTTTTATTTATTTTATTCATAGAGCTATAAAACCATCATCACTATATAATTTAAGGGCATTTTCATCACCCAAACCATATTTAGTAGAAGACACATCAAGTGCTTTCATTCTTAAGTACCTAAGTCGCTTCAGTCGTGTCCGACTCTGTGTGACCCCATAGACGGCAGCCCACCAGGCTTCCCTGTCCCTGGGATTCTCCAGGCAAGAACACTGGAGTGGGTTGCCATTTCCTTCTCCAAGTACCTGCCTTCTCCTAAGTACCTAGGAACTACTAAACTATGTTTCTGTGAACTTGTCTATTCTGTATGTTTCATATAAATGAAATCATACAAACGAAGTCTTTAATGACTAATTTCTTTCATTTAGTATAATGTTTTCAAGGTTCATCCATGTTTCAGCATGTAC
Organism: Bos javanicus; assembly: GCF_032452875.1. NCBI lineage: Eukaryota > Metazoa > Chordata > Mammalia > Artiodactyla > Bovidae > Bos > Bos javanicus. The sequence continues at coordinate 13,320,706 of NC_083875.1, read as the reverse complement.
CAATACTTTATTTTATTCTTTTGACTGCCAATTAATATCCCATTGTGCAGCTATGCCACATTTAGTTTATGGACATATGGTTTCTTCCCACATTTTTGACTATTTCGAATAATGCTGCAATAACCATTCATAGACAAAATTTTTTCTGGGACATGTGCTTTCAATTCCCTTAGGTTGCACCTAGCAGTGGGAATGCTTAGTCATTTGGTAACTCTATGCTTATTATCATGAGGAACAGAAAAATCATTTTCCAAAGCATTTCACTTAACATCACCAGCAATATATGGATGGCTATTCTGTTTCCTCAGCATCCTCATCAACATTTGTTATTAACTCTCAATTTTATTTAGCCTTCCAAGAGGGGATAAAGTGGTGTCCTATTTTTTTTTAAATTTTCACTTCCATAATGATTACTGATGTTGAATAATCTTTCATGTACCTAAGGGCCATTGTGCACCTTCTTTAGAGAAATAACTATTCATACAGTTTGCCTATTCTTTGATGTCTTATTTGTCATTTTAGATAGAAGATGCTACACGGTGGAGATACACTGTATGGCTGACCCTTAACAGCATGGATTTGAACTGCATGGGTCCACTTATACACAGAATTTTTTCAGTAAATACTACTAAAGTATCACATGATCAACTGTTGGTTGAATCTGTGGGTGCAGAAATGAAGGTTCAGAGAACTGTATATGATGTCATGCATGGGTTTCATTGTTCAAGAGGCAACTGTACATACTGTAAAAGACTCATTTTCATAGTGTATAACAAATTCTTACCAACCTACATAAATCAAGTGCTTCAATAGAGAAAAATGGCTAACTCAAGCTATTCAGCTGATAGCTAAATAGAGAAAAAAATGCTAACTACTACAACAGATACTTAATAAATGTGAAAATTCTAATGGTTAATAAATTAAGAAAAAATAATCAAATATATTACTCAAGGAAAATAAAAATTAAAGTCATAGTGAGACACCAATACACAGTGAGGTACTAATACACATCGACGAGAATGGCTAACAAAAAAGGTAGAAAATACCTAAAGTTTTTAACATTTTATGTTGAAATATAGTTGATTTACAATGTTTCATGTGCACAGCAAACTAATTTGCTTTATATATAGATATACAAAACTATAACTGAATATGTGTATGTTTTTTTCAGATTCTTTTCCATTATAGATTACTACTAGATATTGAATATAATTCCCTGTTTTACCTAGTATTTTTGAAGATGAAACTTGAATTTTGTGCTGCTAGTACAACCATTTTAGAAAACTGTTTGCAATATTTCCAAAGTTGAACATGCCTCATGATCTAAGCATTCCACTCAAGTAAATATAGCCCAATAGAAATAGGGATAAATTTTTCCTTAGAAAATTTAAGTTTTCACGGTAGGATTATTAGAAATATCCAAGACTGTAAATAATCCAAGAATGTCCATCAACAGTAGAGTAAATTAAATGTGGTATGTTTGTCCAATGAAATACAACTCAGAAATTAAAATAAATGAATTTCAGCTTCGCACAGGAATATTAACAAATCTCACAAAGTTTCATCAAAAAGAGCCAGAAACAAAACAATACATTGTTCATATCATATACTATAGTTTGACATAGTTTCAAAAGTTATACTAGTAATGATCTTGCAAGGCATTGGTGATATGGCTGTGTTTACTCTCTAAAACTCCATTGAGCTGGATTTTTATGATTTGTGCACTTTATGTTAGTATATATGCATATGTGCATGCATATATGCATATATTTTACTTTTCAAAATACTTGCCCCTCTCTTACTTTTTAATAATTTTTTTTCAAATGCATCCTCTCTATCCTATTTTAAGATATAAATGTTCTAAAGTCATGATCCTTCCCCTTCTGTACTTCAATATTGAAACCAGAGCCACAAATGACTACTAGGGAGTTATTTTGGTATAAAAGACATAACCAGACATGATTCAAGACCAAGGGTGGTAGCAGGGGATTTTTCAGGGAAAACAATCATGAAAGAGAAGAAAATTACACTAAAATATAATGAAATCAGTAAAGTATAAAGGAAGAAGCTACATCAAAACAAAGTATCTCCATTACAAAACCCCTAATGAATTCACACAAATCACATTGAACACACAATAAATTCAGGCATGGGTTGAATGACTATAAATTCCCAGAATATTCAGCTCTGTGTAAATGGTTGATGTGGAAGAAATTTCATCAAGTTCATTCAAGATTCTTGTGCATGTTTCATAAACTTACTGTTAAATGTTTACTAACTGAAAAGAATCCTAATGGAGTCAGGATCAAACACATCAAGGTTCCATCAAAAAGTTTTTTTTGAGAATATATGTGACTCCAAGCATCAAAATGGTATCTGTGTTAAAGTGTTACTGTGTTATATGTGAAGTTCTACCTAACCATCTGTGGTTACAGAGATTATGTATTTCAGTTCAGTTCAGTCACTCAGTCATGTCCAACTCTTCGTGATCCTATGACCTGCAGCATGCCAGGCTTCCTTGTCCATCACCAACTCCTGGAGCTTGCTCAAACTCATATCCATTGAGTTGGTGATGCCATCAAACCATCTCATCCTCTGTCATCCCCTTCTCCTGCCTTCAATCTTTCCCAGCATTAGGGTCTTTTCCAATGAGTCAGTTATTCACATCAGGTAGCCTGAGCGACTTCACTTTCACTTTTCACTTTCATGCATTGGAGAAGGAAATGGCAACCCACTCCAGTGTTCTTGCCTGGAGAATCCCGGGGACGGGGAGCCTGGTGGGCTGCCATCTATGGGGTCGCACAGAGTCGAATACAACTGAAGCAACTTAGCAGCAGCAGCAGCCAAAGTATTGGAGCTTCAGCTTCAGCCTCAGTCCTTCCAATGAATATTCAGGACTGACTTCCTGTAGGATTGACTGGTTGGATCTCCTTGCAGTCCAAGGGACTCTCAAGGATTATATATTTAGATATTGGCTATCATAAAGCAAGGAGAATGTACCGCTAAAGTGGCTCTCTCAACAATGATCTGCATTTTATCATGCACTTACATATCCATGCTATAAGACAGGAGAGTAGAATTAAGGCTAACAGACAGAGGAAGATAGCATAGAAGACACATCCTAATCATCTTTTATTGCTAAACTCTGCTCTGTTTCTGATTTGATTTTTAGCAAAGAATGTTTTGTAGTCTCAATGATGCACTTAGATTTTTGAAGCAAATGACATTAGTTACACTACTTAAAACTGCAATGCAACCTCAGAACAGTGTTATTTCAAGAGCCATCTTTTTTTATATACAAATGCACAAAGGTTCGTCAATTTCCTTCACCTATCTCTTCATTTTGCTTTTTGTTTTGTTAAGGAAGCCATGTGTCATAATCACCAGAATGGCTATGGAGGTTTCACATATTGCAGATAATGAGGCAATTATGAAATTCATTTAGGGCTTCTGAAAAGGGTAAACAAAATATATTTACAAAACACCAGATGGCAAATGGATATCATGTTTATTTTACATTTTCAAGCTAAAATCTTCTGTGAAATTCGCATTCCACTCATCAAGGTGGTTTTAGAAAAAAAATCACAGCACACTTGTTTTTAAAGGTACCTCTGCAATTTCTGAAAAAGAATGTAGCCTTATCTCTAGAATGTATCAAATATATTTAAGCCAATATATATAACCTGCCTTATTTGGTAATAATATATCCAACAGATATTTTAGCAAAGCTTTCTTTCATATGTACCTACTGGCTCATTTAGTCTCCAATTATGGGTACTATTGTTTTCCATAGTAAGGATCAGGAATAAATATACTTGTAAGGTCACTCTGTGCTCAGCAAAGGACTCAGTTCTGGTTCCACCAGAGACATGTCATTATGTCTCTTAGGCTCGTGGTCTCCGATATTTTTGACACCAGAAATTGGTTTCACAGAAGGCAAGTTTTCCATGAACCAGAGGTGAGGGGATGGTTTTGGGATGATTCAAGCACCTTACATTTATTATGCACTTTATTTTGATTAAAGTGATTTATTTTGATGTATGTATTAATACATCAGCTCCAACTCAGATCATCAGGCATTAGATCCTGCAGGTTGGAGACTCAGTGTCTTCTAGGCTAAGTGATTTTTCAAAAGTTGTTTAAGAGTAGTCTCAACAAATGTTGCTGGGATAATGGAATATTCACATGCAGAAGAATGAAGCTAGACCCCCTACTTGACACAATACAATACATTTTAACTCCAAATGGATAACAGATGCAAACATAGGAGCTAAAGCTATAAAACTCTCTAAAGAAACTGAAAAGAAAACTCATAGAATGAAAGAAAATATTTTCAATAAACTATCTAACATGGGAATTTATTCAGAATACACAAAGAAATCTCATAACTCAATGATAAAAGATAAATAACTCCCTTTAAAATGATCAAAAGATCTGAATAAACATTTTTTAAAGAATATATACAAATGGCCAACAGGCATATGAAACTATGTTTACCATCATTAAATATTAGCTGAATTAACCACAAGAGGGAAGGGATATATGCATATATATCCCACATACATGTGTGTACATATATATGTATATATATGGTTAATATATGTGTTGTATATATGGTAAATATATATGTGGTTAATACATATGTCTTCATTATATATATATATATTTATATATATGTGGTTTACATACATACATATATATATGTGTGTGTGTGTGTATAGATAGATAGATAGAGAGATAGATATGTGTGTGTTTAGAGAGAGAGAAATAACCCAACATTGGAAAAAATTATCATCAAATTAAAACCATAAATTAATTTTAAAAAAGCAATTGAGGAACCACTTCACACTCACTCAGTTCAGTTGCTCATTTGGGTCCAACTCTTCACAACTCCATGGACTGCAGCACGCCAGGCTTCCCTGTGCATCACAAATTCCCGGAGCCTGCTCAAACTCATGTCCTTTGAGTCAGTGATGCCATCCAACCTTCTCATCCTTTGCCATCCCCTTCTCCTCCTACCTTTAATCTTTCCCAGCATTAGGGTCTTTTCCAATGAGTCAGTTCTTAGCATCAGGTAGCCAAATAATTGGAGCTTCAGCCTCAGCATCAGTCCTTCCGATGAATATCCAGGAAGGATTTCCTTTAGGATGGGCTGGTTTGATCTCCTTGTAATTCAAGAGACTCTCAAGAGTCTTCTCCAACAAGACGGTTAAAAAGCATTAATTCTTTGGCACTCAGCTTTCTTATGGTCCAACTCTCACATCCTTACGTGACTACTGGAAAAACCATAGCTTTGACTAGATGGACCTTTATTGGCAAAGTAATGTCTTTGCTTTTTAACATGGCTATAATTAAAAAGATAAAACAATGTGTTATTGTAAAATGGTACAGCTAAGTTAGAAAAGTTTAGCAGTTGATCAAAATGTTAAACATAGGGATACAGTACAATCAAGGAGTATACTTAGAAAATTGAAAATACAGGTCTACAGATGTATTTGTACATGAATGTCATAGCAACATTAGTCAGAATAACCAAAAACTGAAAACACCATAAATGGGCATCGAGGGATGAATGATAAACAAAATATGGTATAGTCACAAAATGGGATATAATTTGGAAGTTAAAAAGATTAAGGTTCTGATACAACATAGATGAACCTCAAAAAGATTATGTTAAATTAAAGAAGTGAGTGACAACATAACAAATCATTCAATACATGTTAAAAGCTCAAAACAACAAATTCATAGAGACTGAAAGTGAATTAGTGGTTTTGTGGCCCTGGGGCAATGAGAGAAGGGGAAGTGACTGCTAACGATAAGCAACACAAAGGTGTTGCTTTTGGGGGGTGATAAAAATATTCCTAGACAGAGGTGTGCTGCACAACTCTGTTAATAAACTGAAAGCCACTGAAGTGTACATTACAGAAGAGTTTTATAAAATGTGAATTATATCTTCAGAAAAACTGTTATTGAGCTTCCCAGGGGGTGCTGGTGCAAAGAACCTGCCTGCCAATCCAGGAGACAAAAGAGACACAGATTTGATCCCTGGGTCTGAAAGATCCCCTGGAGGAGGGCATGGCAACCCATCCCACTATTCTTGCCTGAAGAGTCCCATGGACAGAGGATCCTGTCAGGCTACAGTCCATGGGGTTGCAGAGAGTTGGACACAACTGAAGCAATAGCAAGGATGCATGTAAAGCTGTTATTAAGGAACACCACCACCAAAAAAAAAAAAAAGGTTTATCAGTACCATCATTCTAGATTCCATATATATGTGTCAGTATACAATACTTGTTTTTTTCTGACTTATTTCCCTCTGTGTAATGGACTCTAGGTTCATCCACTTCATCAGGACTGACTCAAATGTGTTCCTTTTGATGGCTGAGTAATATTCCATTGTGTGTGTTTATATAAAATCACTTCTTTTTCCATTCATCTTTTGTTGGACATCTAGGTTGCTTCCACATCCTAGCTATTATAAAATAGAGCTGCAATACAGGAGGAAGGAGGGAGAGGGAGGGATGTATGGAGAGAGTAGCATGGAAACATACATTACCATATGTAAAAAATATAGCTGATGGCAATTTGCTGTATGACTCAGGGAATTCAAACCAGGGCCTGGTAACAACCTAGAGGGGTGGGATGTGGAGGGAGGTGGGAGGGATGTTCAAGTGGGAGGGTACATGAGTAAACCTATAGCTATTTCATGTTGAAGTTTGGTAGAAACAAACAATACTGTAAAGCCATTAACCTTCAATTAAAAATAAACTAATTTAAAGAAAACAGCCAGAAATCAGTCTATATACTGCCATTAAATGAGTACGCTAGAATACATTAAAAAAAAAAAAAAACTTTGAGTAAAGTGTATATAATAAGCAACTGTCAATCTAAAGGAGAAAAAAATGATATGATTCCATATACATACTATTTTTTAACACAGGAATAAACCAAAGTTTTAATTTAAAAATAATGGTTACCTAGAGCAGAGAAAAGAACCAGTCTTGGGAGGACAGAGAAAGAAACTGACATTTTCTAAATGTAAATTTGTTTTGTAGATTTGACTTCAGAATCTTGTCAATGTCTTACATAGTTATCCAACAAAACTGAGTTAAAAACAGCAGTGCCTAAATATAAACAAATGAACCTGTGTATTAAATTGGTGGCATAACCAGATAGAGTTACTCAGTCATGTCAGCCTAAGAGTTAAGATGTAGCTCCCAGGTGGTGTCAATGGTAAAGCACCTGCCTGCCAATGCAGGAGGCCGAGGGGACCGGGTTTGATCACTGGGTTTGGAAGATCCTCTGGAGGAGGGTATGGCAATCCACTCTGGCATTCATGCCTGGAGAATCCCATGGACAGAGGAGCCTGGTGGGCTCCAGTCCATAGGGTCACAAAGAGTCGGACACGACTGAAATGACTTAACACACATGCACAATTTCATTATACCTCCCTAGGATATGTTTTGGAGAAGGCAACAGCACCCCACTCCAGTACTCTTGCCTGGAAAATCCCATGGACAGAGGAGCCTGGTAGGTTGCAGTCCATGGGGTCACTGGGAGTCGGACACGACTGAGCGACTTCACTTTCACTTTTCACTTTCATGCATTGGAGAAGGAAATGGCAACCCACTCCAGTGTTCTTGCTTGGAGAATCCCAGGGATGGCGGAGCCCGGTGGGCTGCAGTCTCTGGGGTCGCACAGAGTCGGACACGAGTGAAGCGACTTAGCAGCAGCAGCAGGATATGTTTTAAGGATTAAAACTAATTACAAGAAAAATCTTCAAGTCTTTATGGTAATTCTTTTGTTGGTGGTAATGATGGTATTTTTACACTGACACTGCTCTATTATATTCTGAAATAAACATTTAATTACACTGAGTTCATTGAAAACTGAAATTTTTGGAGTTAAAAGAAAACATAGATAATAAGATTATTGAGGTTAAATGAAATCTCTGAGTGGAGGTACTAATGTACTTATGGTATATTTTATTAAACTAAAATTCTGCCTCTATTCCCTAGTGGCTCAGTGGTAAAGTATATGCCTGCAATGTAGGAGACCTGGATTCGAATCCCCAGGCTGAGAAGATCCCTTGGAGAAGGAAATGGCAACTCACTCCAGTATTCCTGCCTGGAGAATTCCATGGACAGAGGAGCCTGGCAGGCTACAGTACATGGGGTCGCCAAGCACTGGACATGACTGAGCAACTAACACACGGAATTCACCAACTAGAAAAATGCCAAGTTTCCATTGTTAAACTATTTTCAGTTGATCTCAAACTTCACTCTGATCAGATTATCTGGGTGACCAGTACATCATCCACTGCTATCCGACAATGGTGATTATCCACATATGTACTGATATTCCTCTACACAAGAGACAAATAATAATAATAATAGTAAATGCATCTATAACTGCAGTTTCCTGCTTATCATGCTTATCGGTAAAGCAATTGTGTTACATGCAAGAGATGTAGAGGGCTTCCTTGTGTTCCTACTTTTTAAAGACTGTTTACACTTGAAACGCCATTGCTTAGATGGTGCTATTTCCCAGAAATGATAACAAAAATACACTCAAGCTCAGTAGCCAATCATTGGCTTCCTTGATTTACCACTAAAAGAACATAATAAAATGTTTTTGTTCTATCTTACTTTTGATAAAGAGATTTGATCTCTAAATGATCAATTCACAATTATTCACTCATGAGCTTGAACTTGTTACTCTTTCATGTACAAAAGCAATGAATCATAGTTTGCAAAAAAACATTCTTAAAGTGAGTAGATCTTCAGAGGTATTTCGTAAGAGATGATATTTCTTCTGAAAGAAATGCCAAGGAATTTTATTTTGGTTATTTTTAACTTTCTCTAAAATGAATTTGTCTGCAATTTAGAGATAATGTAAACTTTAAACAGGATAATCCTAAGGAAGAAAACACTATGTATTTAGCAACATTATGGCAAAAATGTAACTTGCTAATGTATATATGATTGTATTTTATGCAGAAAAACCAAACATGCAGAAACTGATCAAGCATGCAGTTTATTTACTGAAGACTCTTCTTAAAGATCAGTTGAATTTATTCATATGCAAGTGTTTTCTTAGATCCTAAAAAAAAAAAAAAAAAACTGAATTTAAGTCTGGTTAATTTCTTTTTGTTGTTCAGTTGCTAAGTTGTGTCCAACTCTTTGTGATCCCATGGAATGCAGCACACCAGGCTCCTCTGTTCTCCACTGTCTCTCAGAGTTTGCTTAACTTCATGTCCATTGAGTAGATGATGCTATCTATTATCTAGTTGGTTAATTTCTAGTATATGGTATAACCTGTTTATAGTTAATTATTTAATTATATTCAAGCATAAAAATCACATATTAAGTGTAACTTTTCAACCATGCAACAGTGGGGAATTACACACTTTTATTAAGACATACTTTATCAAGAAACAACTAGTTTGAAAATACAGAAACATCACCTTATAAACATTAGTAAGGCAATTAAACTACTGAGTTTAGTGCAAGATTTAAAGAAATTATTTTTTATTGCAGTCTCTAAAACATCAATCTCTTTATTATTATTAATATAAAATATGGTTATACTTTTAATGTCTTAAAATTTGTTTATGGTATAATGATATATAACCTCTATTTTTACATAAAGAAAATCTAACTTCATGAGATATCATACATTTTATAGGATAAAGTAATTATTTGCAATTCTCTATTTTGTCTACATAATTTCCTTATTTTATAGTTTTCAACTTGAAAATGTAAATTTTACTTACTGTAACATCAAATGTGCTAGCATATGGTTTTCAACATTTTTTAATCACTGAGATGCCTCATCTTGGTGGGGAGTGAAGTCTTCTCTGGAAGTAGACTTCACTACTTCTTTTCCCCCCTGTATCCTTGAACATTCTTAATAAAGAACAATTTGAGAAGTAAAAAGAAAGGTCAAAGGAGAGAGCCAAAGAGAATAAATAGAAGAGAGGAGGAGAAAAGACAATTCTAATGATTAAGAATAAGAGTAACCTTCTGTTTGTATGTGAAAGTTGATGAGTGATGAGGATTATGTGAGAATGGGATTCTGTGTATTACCTCAAGTGCAGCACAGAATTTCACTCAGTCCTAATGACACCCGTGTAATACAGGTGTTGCTCTTCCCATTTTATAAAGAGAAAGATAAGGATTAGAGGGTTTGAAGTATTTCTCTGAGTTAAAAGAGAGATTCATCTGTTTTCATGATATTTTATAAATATTTTGATGCTTATACTATTTCCAATCCCCCCTTATGGTAGATGGTCTGATTATTTGGGGTGGATGTTGAAGGGAATTTAGATTCTAAAATTAGTAAGTATAAAAACACACGCACAAAAAAAAGTCAGCAAAAATTAAAAACCTTGTACTTTCAGCAAGATAATCTTGACAGATAGAACCCTTTCTGTATATCAACAGCATTAAAACAGGGATGATGCCCTTTAGGAAATCTGCTACTTACATTAAAGATGTGATACTGATAAAGAACTGGTATGTCTACCTGCTCTAAAATGTTTTCATGAGTACATCAAACTAAAAGGAAATAGAAAACTTTCCTAAAGAATATGAATAAAGTAGAATCATTTTATTGATGATTAATATGGCAATTATTATGTCACCTTGGGTTGATTTCCTTACTCTTTATTTGAAAAAAGAAGGTTCATAATGTATACCTCTTGGGCACCTGAAAAAATGCTCAACATTGCAAATTATTAGTGAAATGCAAATCAAAACTACAATGAGATACTATCTCACACCAGCAAGAATGGCCATCATTAAAAAGTCAACAAAAAATACGGTGCAGAGGATGTGGAGAAGAGGGAGCCCTACTACACTTTTTTTTTTTCCTGCTACACTTTTGATGGAAATATAAAATTCATGCAGCCACTGCAGAAAACAGTATGGACATTATTTTAAAAACTAAAAATAGAGCTACCATATGACCCAGCAATTCCATTCCCGGGCATTTATATAGAGAAAGCCATCATTTGAAAAGATGCATGCACCCCAGTGTTCACTGCAGCACTATTTACAATAGTCAAGGCATAAAGCAGCCCAGATTTCCACTGACAGAAGAATGGAAGAAGATGGTACACATACAAAATGAAATATTAACCATTAAAAAGAATGAAATAATTTCATTTGCAGCAACATGGATAGACTTGGATATTACCTAAATGAAGTAAATCACAGAGAAAGACAAATATCATACGATATTGCTTATATTTGGAATCTAAAAAAATGAAACAAATGAACTTATTTAGAAAAGAAGAACAGACTCACAGATATATAAAACAAACTTCTGGTTACCAAAGGGGAAAGTACAGATGAGGGATACATTGGGAGCTTGGCTTTGACATATATACACTGCTAGATTTAAAACAGATATGCACAAGGACCTACTGAATAGCAAAGGGAACTCTAATTAATATTTTGTAATAACCTAGATGAAAAAATGATCACCCCATAGACGGCAGCCCACCAGGCTCCCCCGTCCCTGGGATTCTCCAGGCAAGAACACTGGAGTGGGTTGCCATTTCCTTCTCCAATGCGTGAAAGTGAAAAGTGAAAGTGAAGTCACTCAGTCATGTCCGACTCTTCATGACCCTCTGGACTGCAGACTACCAGGCTCCTCCGTCCATGGATTTTCCAGGCAAGAGTACTGGAGTGGGGTGCCCTTGCCTTCTCCATTAAAAAGGATAGATACATGTAAAAGTATAAATGAATCACTTTGCTGTACACCTGAAACCAAGATAACACTGTTAATCAACCAACTATATACTCCAATATCGGCTTCCCTGGTGGCTCAGAGTTTAAAGCGTCTGCCTGGAATGCGGGAGACCTGGGTTCGATCCCTGGGTCAGAAAGATGCCCTGGAGAAGGAAATGGCAACCCACTCCAGTACTGTTGCCTGGAGAATCCCATGGAGGGAGGAGCCTGGCAGGCTACAGTCCATGGGGTCGCAAAGAGTGGGACACGACTGAGTGACTTCACTTTCAAAATACTCCAATATAATTAAAAAAAAAAAAAGTATACTTCTGGGAATATGGTATCTAAAAACATACCTATTAAATGCATTGAATATCAGACATCATTAAAGTCATATGGGTATCTTCAAATGGCCCCAAATACATAGCATATAGCATAAACCTATGCTAAAAATACAGTTTTGGTCTCTAGTATTTCTTCCTTTCTCAACTGAAACAAAATTATAGACACTGTCAGGAAATCATCATTTTCCATATTAATTATCTTCAGGCAATACTGCATATCAATGTTTTAACAAACAGACCTGTGACTCCTTTTAGTTTTCCAGCTAACTCGGGGAAACCAGGTGGTGAAGGATGTGGCTATTAAAAAAGCAAACCTCCTTCTGTGAATTGCTTCCTTTCAGGAGATCGTTCCCTCTCTGAGAATGTTTTTCCCTTATATTTAAATAGTGTGAGGGTGACATTTTGTAGCTCATTAATCACAGGTGACTACTTGCCAGAGTTTCCCCACAGGATGTCATTGAGGCTCTGTTTACGTATAAAAAGCCTTAGTCTAAATCCATGCAAGTGATCAGAAGCAGGGCAGGAGGGTGTCAGCAGGTCTCCAGGGTTTTTTGTTTTTGCTTTAAAACTTAAATACCTTGGCATTCAAGTAGCAATAATGTTCCCAACACCTCACTCTTGATTAAAAATGCATATTCCCTGGGGCTCATGGTCAAGATTTTAGATCCTTCAACTTACCCTTAGGCGTTAGAGTCTCCTCCTTAGGCGTTGAGAGACTCCTTCTGGAGAGTTCAAAGACATCAGGCCAGAGGTGCTGTTTAAAGGAAAATAGTAAAAAGTATTCTGACACTTTCATATCAGTTCTTTCTGTTTCATCAGTCAGAAGATTTTTCTCCATAGCTTTCTCTTTCCAGAATCTTCTCTCACTTCAGTGTACACTGTTACCTATTCAGTGTGAACACTATTGTAGGAGTATACTGTAGGATGGGCTTCCCTGGTGGCTCAGTGGTAACGAATCTGCCTGCCAATGCAGGAGACACAGGCTCAATCCCTGGGTAGGGAAATTGGCAATCCACTCCAGTACTCTTACCTGGAAAACCCTATGGACTGAGCAGCCTGGTGGGCTACAGTCCATAGGAGCTGCAAAGAGTTGGACATGACTTAGTGACTGAATAACAACATATTATAGGTTAGGAGCTTTATGTTTCTCCCACATGATTTATATCACCTATGCTGGATCTGGGGTTTGATCTCATAGAATGTTACAGTCAAGAGAAATATTTTATAGATTTAAGGAAACATATTTATTTTCAGATTTAAAAAATGAGGCTAAGGAAAGTTAGGAATGATGTGTATGACTCAGGAGTACAAATATCAGCTACTATACTTCTTCCTAGGTCACTGAGGTAAGAACCTTCCGAGGCCACTGCTGTGGTTCCTAGTTTTGCCAGATTAACTAGTCAGCTTGGATCCTCAATTCAAGTTGCAAAGTATATTCTGGTCTGCATAAAGGTCCCCATGAGCATCTGGTTTTCAGGCCTACCACGAACAGAGAAGCTTAGTCTTAACATCTCTCAGACCAGAGACATAAAGTTTCAGAAATTTCTTTGGATCCATGAAGGGTAGAGACGGAACTCTCCAGACTACCTAGAACCTATGGTTCTCAACCCTGGAAGTAATCACAGAATTGAGACGTAGCCATGCTCTGAAGCCAAAGTAATTTTATTCTGTGCTAGTTCTGTGCCTGGTCAGGGGCTGTAATCTGACAAGTTCCTCAAGGTCTTGTCTGTCTCAGCATTTCTACATCTCTTCCAAATCATTTCTATTATAAATGGTTTAGAAAATGAAACTAAGAAGGTGTCTAAGATATACGGTGAAAATATGCAGTGAATATTGGTGGACAATACCACTGTTAATAATAATAAATATTTATGAAACCAGCTCTGTGTCACTGTTCCAAATGCTCATATATTGCTGTTATTCAGTCACGAAGTCATGTCTGACTTTTTGCGACCCTCTGCACACAGCATGCAGGGCTTCCCTGTCCCTCATTATCCCCTGGAGTTTGCCCAAGTTCATGTCTCATGTATTAGCTACTTCAATAATTAAGATATCTATGAATTTTGCCTATTATCTTTTTTAATACTCCAAACAATCCAAGAATTATGCCCACTATAACAGGAGAGGAGTCAAATTTTAAGGGCACACAGCTAGTATGTAACAAGTTGATTTCCAAACATTAGTCTCTCTGACCCCAGCCTCTTTACCATCATTATTCGTGGTGGTTGTCCTTTGGTAGCTAAGTTGTGTTCAATTCTTTGTGACCCCATGAACTGCAGGACATCAGGCTTCCCTGTCCTTCAGTATCTCCTGGAGTGTGCTCAAATTCATGCGCATTGAGTTGGTGATACTATCTAAAAATCACACCCTCTTATCACCTTCTCCTTTTGCTTTCCATCTTTCTCAGCATCCAGGTCTTTTCCAGAGAGTTGGATCTTTGCATCAGGTGGTCAAGATACTGGAGCTTCAGCTTCAGCATCAGTCCTTCCAATGAATATTCATGGTTGATTTCCTTTAGGGTTGACAGGTTCTCCTTGCAGTCCAAGGGACTCTCAAGAGTTTTCTCCAGCACCACAGTTCAAAAGCACCAATTCTTCAGTGCTCAGCCTTCCTTATGGTCCAACTCTCATACTTATACATAATTATTAGAAAAAAACCATAGCTTCAACTATACCAATCTTTGTTGGCAAAATAATGTCTCTGTTTTTTAATTTAATATGTGGTATAGGTTTGTTATTGCTTTCCTTCCAGTGAGCGAGCGTCTTTTAATTTTATGGCAGCAGTCAGCATCCACATTGATTCTGGAGACCAAGAAAATAAAATCTGCCAGTTTCCTTTTTCTCCTTCAATTTTCCATAAGTTGATGAGACCAGATGCCATGATCTTAGTTTTTTGAATGTTGAGCTTTAAGCCAGCTTTTTTACTCTCCTTTTTCATCCTCATCAAGAGGCTCTTTAGTTCCTTCTTGGTTTCTGTCATTAGAGTGTTATAATCTACATATCTGAGGTTGCTGATATTTCTCCCAGCAATCTTTATTCCAGCTTGTGAGTCAACCAGCCCAGCATTTTGCATGATGTACCCTGCATAGAAGTTAAATAAGCAGGGTGACAATATACAGCCTTGATAAAATTCTTTCTCAATTTTGAGCCAGTCAGTTATTCCATGTAAGGTTCTAACTGTTGCTTTTGACCTGCACACAGGTGTCTCATGAGATAAGTAAGGTTGCCTAGTATTCCTATCTCTCTAAGAATTTTACATAGTTTGTTGTGTTCCACAAAAAGGCTTTGAAGTAGACACTTTTTCTGGAATCTGCTTGCTTTCACTATGATCCAATGTTGCCATCATGTTGTCGGCAATTTGACTTCTGGTTTCTCTGCCTTTTCAAACCTTGTACATGTAAAGTTCTCAGTTCACATACTGTTGAAGCCTAGCTTGAAGTATTTTGAGTATAACCTTACTAGCATGTGAAATGAAAATAATTATCCGATAATTTGAACATTCTTTGGCATTGTCTTTCTTTAGGAGTGGAATGAAAATGGATCTTTTCCTTTTCCAGTCTTGTGGCCATGGCTGAGTTTTCCAAATTTGCTGACATATTGAGTGCAGCACTTTAACATCATTTGCCCTCATTCATAAAATTTACTAAACACAGACTTGTTAAGCATCCGCTCTGCTAATGAGGGAATGAAACATCTGTTGCAAGGGCCTCAGTAGCTTCTAGATATGGGTTGAGTCAAACATTTTAGTTACCCTGATAGAATTAGAAGAGACGAACAGGTATTGGACATGAGAGGAATGCCCCCAAAAGAGCCAGTAACCACTCAGTGAAACAACTGAATTACATTAAGAGACATCCACATTTAAATATATGTGGAATATTGCCATTTGCATACATGTTCAGTCACTCTTTCATGTCCTACTCTTTGCAACCCCATAGATGGTAACCCGTCTGGCTCCTCTGTTCATGGAATTTTCCAGGCAAGAACACTGGAGTGGGTTGCCACTTCCTATACCAGGGGATCTTTATATTGGAACTGAACCTATTGTAAAACAAAATTCACAGTCAAAAAGAGCATTTTATTATTGGAGTTTGCTGGACCTCTTCTTTAAAGGAGAGTAAAATGAACAGTCAGTGTTAGAATCTAATTACAAAATATTGTCTTTTTCCAGAAGGAACAAAGGAATTTGCAGGGAGTAAATTTCCTATAATTGGGTATAATAAAAGGCAAAGAGAATTATTAGAATACTTTATGACTTTGGGATGATATATATCTAGAGAATATGATTTTATATAAAAAATGTATCATGTTTTTCATCCATCATTATAAGGCACATGCAATATAATATTTTTATATTCAGAATAGCAAATGCAATCTCTTCATTGATTTATTTTTAATCATATGTTTGACAAGATAGAATAAGTACTTTGAAACTGATATTAAAAAAGCATACTGACTTTTAGTTGGCATTTTTCTGTATATTTAACGTTTACATTTTGGCCCTTAGAAATGTGCATAAAATCAACCTGAGAAGAGGAAAATTAACAATAAGGTAGTCTTTACATAACACAGTGAGAATTCTTTTAACATAAATTAGGGTCTGAATTATATACTGACCTAGAATTTTTGGCATTAATTTTATATATTCACTCATTCAACATATTTTTTATGGATGATCTCCAATGATCAGGCATTTTACTACAGTGAGCAGAGACAGGTCTCTATTCACAGAGTGTCCAGCCTATGCAAATATAAAACATTAGCCTAATTTTCTTTCCTTAACAATATATATGCTTGTCTGTGTATGCATACATAAGTATTAGTACATTTAATTGTTTTATGTTTGTAGTGGATGTTTTAAGCTGAAACTGCAATTAAACTTTGGTTGAACAGAGAACTATTCTTTCTTCACCCCTAGTACAGTGTGCTTTTGCATGAGTTGATGTGTAAAGGGTTTTAGTTTCCTAACTAAGGTAAAATAGAAGAACAGTCCTAAATGCCTTGAGCTAGAATATAAGGTAAGAGATGGGCCTGGACAGATGCAAATGGGCAATATCTTGAATAACCATATGAAAGCAAATAAAGCATGGTGAGGACTGCAAGGAGATCCAACTAGTCCATCCTAAAGGAGATCGGTCCTGGGTGTTCATTGGAAGGACTGATGTTGAAGCTGAAACTCCAATACTTTGGCCACCTGATGCGAAGAGCTGACTCATTGGAAAAGACCCTGATGCTGGGAAAGATTGAGGGCAGGAGGAGAAGGGGACGACAGATGATGAGATGGTTGGATGGCATCACTGACTCAATGCACATGAGTTTGGGAAGGTTCTGGGAGTTTGGTGATGGACAAGGAGGCCTGGTGTGCTGCAGCTGATGAGGTCGCAAAGAGTCGGACATGACTGAGCGACTGAACTGAACTGAACTGAAACCATGGTGAACAGCTGAGACTTGATCTGAAAGCAATAGTGAACTACCTGGATTTTTAATGGGGGATTTTCTCTATCAGATTGAATTTTTAGAAAGACTATACTGCAGATTAAGCATACAATAGGAAAGAAAAGTCTTTGAGACATGGAAAGCCAGCTTTAGAAAAAAGTTTTGAGGCAATGGGGAAATAGAATAAGCCCAAGTACTTACAACACCTAGTAACAGACATCTTCGGATACACAACCTTATATTCAAAAAATCCTAAGCTACTTAATATATCTCTACTTTCTAATGGTTTACAACAGCATACTCAATGAATTAACTTTTGTTATTATGGAAAAAATATGTTCATATAAGCACTTTTTCATGGTTTTGTAGAAGGTCTTGTAGGTCATCTTAGAACTGCTCAACTTCAGCTTCTTCGGCATTAGAGATGGGGGCATAGACTTGGATTACTGTGATACTGAATAGTTTGCCTTGGAAACAGAGATCATTCTGTCATTTTGAGACTGCACGAAGTACTGCATTTTGGACTCTTTTGTTGACTATGAGGGCTACTCCAATTCTTCTAAGGGATTGTTGCCCAGAGTAGTAGATATAATAGTCATCCAAATTAAATTTGCCCACTCCAGTCAATTTTAGTTCACTGATGGAACTCTTGCCATTTGCCATCTCCTGTTTGACCACTTCCAATTTACCTTGATTCATGGACCTAACATTCCAGGTTCCTATGCAATACTGTTCTTTACAGAACTGGACTTTACTTCCATCACCAGTCACATCCACAACTGGGCATTGTTTTCGCTTTGGCTCTCTGTCTCTTCATTCTGGAGTTCCTTCTCCACTCTTCTCCAGTAGTGTATTTGGCACCTACTGACCTGGGGAATTCATCCTTAAGTGTCATATTTTTTGCCTTTTCATACTGTTCATGGGGTTCCCAAGGCAAGAATCCTGAATGGTTTGCCATTCCCTTTTTCACTGGACCACATTTTGTCAGAAGAGTTTTGCCAAGAGAACTCACTGGTCATAGCAAACACCCTCTTCCAACAGCAAAAGAAATGATGCAACACAGGGACATTAGCAGACAGTCAATTCCAAACCCAGTTTGATTATATTCTTTGTAGCCAAATATGGATAAATTCTATACAGTCAGCAAAAAAAAAAAAAAAAAAAGACTGGGTGCTGACTGTGGTTCAGATCAAGAACTTCTTATTGCAAAATCCAGACTTAAATTGAAGAAAGTAGGGAAAACCACTCGACCATCCAGGTATGACCTAAATCAAATCCATTATGATTATAGGGTAGAAGTGACAAACAGATTCAAATGATTAGATCTGACAAAGTGCCTGAAGAAATATAGATGGAGGTTCATGATATTGTAAAAGAGGCAGTGATCAAGACCATCCCCAAGAAAAAGAAATGCAAAAAAAGGCAAAATGACTGTCTGAGGAGGCTTTATAAATACCTGAGAAAAGAAGATAGGCCAAAGTCAAAGGAGAAAGGGAAAGATATGCCCATCTGAATGTAGAGTTCCAAAGCATAGCAAGGAGAGATAAGAAAGCCTTCCTCAGTGGTCAATGCAAATAAAAAGAGGAAAACAATCAAATGGGGAGAACTAGAGATCTATTCAAGAAAAATAGAGATACCAAGGGAATATTTCATGCAAAGATGGGCACAATAAAAAACAGAAATGGGATGGACCTAACAGAAGTAGATGATACTAAGAAAAGATGGCAAGAACATACAGAAGAACTATACATAAAAGATCTTCATGACCCAGATAACCACTCACCTAGAGCCAGACATCCAGGTGTCTGAGGTGTGCCTTAGGAAGCATCACAATGAACAAAGCTAATGGAGGTGATAGAATTCCAGCAGAGCTATTTCAAGTTCTAAAAGATGATGCTGTGAAACTGCTGCACTCAATATGCAAGCAACTTTGGAAAAGACAGCAGTGGCCACAGGACTGGAAAAAGCCAGTTTTCATTCCAATCTCAAAGAAAGGTAATATGAAAGAATGGTCAAACTATCGCACAATTGCACTCATCTCACACGCTAGTAAAGTAATGCTCAAACATCTCCAAGCCAGGCCACAATACTACATGAACCAAGAAATTCCAGATATTCAAGATGGATTTAGAAAAGGCAGAGGAACAAGAGATCAAATTGCCAACATCCATTGGATCACAGAAGAAGCAAGATAATTACAGAAAAATATCTACTTTTCCTTTATTGACTACACCAAAGCCTCTGACTGTGTGGATCAGAAGAAACTGGAAAATTCTTCAAGAGATGGGAATGCCTGACCACCTGACATGCCTCCTGAGAAATCTGTATGCAGGTTAAGAAGCAACAGTTAGAACTGGACATGGAACAACAGACTGGTTCCAAATGGGGAAAGGAGTATGTCAAGGCTGTATATTGTCATCCTGCTTATTTAACTTCTATGCAGAGTACATCATAAGAAATGCCTGGCTGAATGAAGCACAAGCTGGAATCAAGATTGCAGGGAGAAATATCAATAACCTCAGATATGCAGATGACACCACCCTTATGGCAGAAAGTGAAGAAGAACTCAAGAGCTTCTTGATGAAAGTGAAAGACAAGAGTGAAAACGTTGGCTTCAAACTCAACATTCAAAAAACTAATACCATGACATCCGGTCACATCACTTCATGGCAAATAGATGGGGAAACAAAGGAAACAATGAGGGACATTATTTTCTTGGACTCCAAAATCACTGCAGATGGTGACTGCAGCCATGAAATTTAAAATGTTTGCTTTTTGGAAGAAAAGCTATGACCAAACTAAACAGCATATTAAAAAGCAGAGACATTACTCTGCCAACCAAGTTCCGTCTAGTCAGAGCTATGGTTTTCCAGCTGTCATGTATGCATGTGAGTGTTGGACCATAAAGAAAGCCGAATGCCAAAGATTGATGCTTTTGAACTGTAGTGTTGGAGGAGATTCTTGAGAGTCCCTTGGACTGTAAGCAGATCCAACCAGTCCACCCTAAAGGAGATCAGTCGTGGGTATTCATTGGAAGGACTGATGTTGAAGCTGAAACTCCAATACTTTGGCCACCTGATGTGAAGAACTGACTCATCTGAAAAGACCCTGATGCTGGGAAAGACTGAAGGCAGGAGGAGAAGGGGATGCCAGAGGATAAGATGGTTGGATGGCATCACTGACTCGATGGACATGAGTTTGGGTAATCTCTGGGAGGTGGTGATTGACAGGGAGGCCTGGCATGCTGCAGTCCATGGGGTCACAAAGAGTTGGACATGACTGAGTGACTGAACTGAACTGATGTTTTTGTAGGTTCTATAATGGCTAGGTTCTATTTACTACTAGATCGAGGCATTGATTCAGAGATCTGCATATTTACCACAGTATTATTGCTTGGTTACTTTCAAATGGTTATTTCAACTAAGATTTCCTTTTATTGTAACTGAAACTTCTTAGAGTAGATTCTTATGTTTGAGGTATACCTGATTATCAGTAGAGGTGGAGTGATACAAAATAACATTTTTTGCAACCAGATCATTGATTGGATATTATCCCATTTGTTCAATTCACACTACTTTTCAAAATAGATAAAACAGAACGTCAAACAACATTCTGAATAGTTTACTTTTTCATATCAAATATATTATTATTAAAACTGTATTCTCAGTCTTCTGAAGATTCACTCTATTAATTGACAATTAGATAAGAGTGTCGCTTATGCTGTAACCATTATGAGCTATATCTTAAAATGAATTAATAATATGGTTTTCATTTTCCTTGTTTAAGCATCAGAAAAGTTCTTCTGCTACTTGTATCTGATTATACAAAAGAGCACAATGACCTACATTTAAAGAACTTTCTCTGTTCTAAGGATTGCAGCCTTCAATGATACAATTCAGCAAGTTCTACATGACACTTTATAAGATATGTCACAGCCAATATATCATACTGAAGATTTTTCATGGTTATTATTAAATCCCCTAAAACCATTGACTCATGCTGTCCTTGATGCAATAAACTTCTTGTTCCTTAAAAATTCGCTATATGTGTGCAGTAAAACAAAATTATGCTGGCAACTTACATTTCAATCTTTAACACAGAAAAGCATTTTCCTTCAAGTTCAGTGCATCTGTTTATTATTCAACTCCTCTCTTCAAAAGCTCAAAAAAAAAAAAAAATACCAGTAAATAAAAATGTAAAGTTGGTCCTTTTCTATAACTTGTCTATACAAATTTTTAGTCATGGTATAATATGTGCTATTATTTTCATAGGAAATGAATTGGAAGGAAATAAACCTTGGGGTAACTCAAGAAACCTTGGAGTAACCTAACTCCAAAACAAACTAGAAAAAAAATCTTTCCTGTCCTAAATATTTAATTACTGCCCATGAGAAATACTTCTGAGGAAACAAGAAATGGACATAGCATGAGGCAGAGTTACTTGTTTTGCTAGTGGCATTAAGAAGAGACTGGTCCTATAGATTTGAATATCAGAAAAAGAGAGAGCTTATTTTTCAAGCAGTAGCAGTCACATCTTCTGATCTCTAAATTCATTTTTAACATACATGTGTTAGGTATCTAAAATATTGGTCATCCATCAATTTATCCAGACTGCTTTGACCTTAGTGCTTCTCCATGCAACACAGAGCTTTAAATGTCCTTAGCATGGATCCTCACATGTGTAGAAATGGCAAAACTCTATTTCGCTGATCTGTCTCCAATTCTGGCTCTGACATTATGTAATCTAGCCTACTTGAACTTTGAGCCTTAGATTTCTCAGATATGTGCAAATGGTTTTTGCTGAATAATATCAGATAGCATCAGGAAAGTACATATGCGCATAAAGTATATGGACACGATAACAATTACACTGTCAACAATTCACCTTCCCACTGATTTCCAGTGTACAATAAACAAAATGAATCACTGCTTAGTTTTACAACTCTGGAGCTCCACTGATTCTTCTTAATGAATTTTAAAAAATATTTAACAAGTTGACCGATAATGTGAATGAATATTATAAGGAAATGATGTTATATTTAAAAATAAAAAGTTTTCACCGTTGCAAATGAAGACTAATCAAAAACGTAAATAAGTCATTCCTGCAAGTGTGATCTAACTATGCAACACTATCATCTGATTCACAAAATAACTTGATTTGTCACAATACAAAGATAAAAACTAAAATTGATCAGTGCCATCTTTGTCTGCAAATCAACTAAGTACTTGCACTTCCATTAACTCATTTAATCTTAACAAAAATATTTGAACTATCAACTATTGCTTCTATGTAAAACAAGATGAAAGGTTAGGAAGTTTTAGCAATTTGAGGAATATACACATTTTAATTAACACAAATGGAACAATAATCATGATATATTTGAATCTGAAAGCCCATGTACTCTCACAACTTTATGCTCCTATTCAAAAATAGCAGAGATATGAAAATATACAGTCTATTATAAATACACTAGATAAAAGCTATAACCCTTTTTTTTTTGAGTAAGAATACCAAATGAATATGAATGTCATAACTACAGCCCAAAATACAGTAGTCTTAAAAAGTAAGTAGGACATATTCATTTCACATCCTTTTTTTATTATCCAGATAACATTAATTTGGAGAAGGAAATGGCAACCTATTACAGCCTTCTTGCCTGGAGAATCTCACAGACAGAGGAACCTGGTGGGCTACAATCTATGAGGTCGCAAAGAGTCAGGCATGACTGAGTGACTAACAGGCACAGAGATATCATTAATTACGAACTATGTGAAAGCTTCACTTCTAAAATTTTCATATGAGATAGAGTGTTAATTCTAACATAATTGGTTCCAAACTAACCCTCCAACTACAATAACTATAACCTTAACAAAGTAAATAAGGCAATTGTTTTGTTTTCAGTCATTAGCCAGAAGGCTGCTCCCCATGATTATGATTTACGGCAGAAGGGTAACACACCAGGTGAGTCTCCCGCTCATCCTGGCTTTCTGCATGAAGCTACTTTTCAGATCACAGGTGAGGGCCACAAAGCACAAGCAGAACACAGGGAATGCACTGAGTTGAGGTGGAGAGTGGAGTTAAGATACTGCTACTCAAGCAACAGCCCACACAGCAACGAAGACCTTGCACAGCCAAAAAATAATAGTAATGAGAGAGAGAAAGATGAAGGGAAAAAAAAGGAAGGAGGGAGGAAGAAAAGAAGGAAGGAAAGGGAAGAAAGGAAGAATCCAGAGAAAAAGGACAAATATACATGCAAAGACAACGATGGAAATATTTCATGGATTCTTATAAGAAAAGATAAAGGCCAGATGACAATGACAACACTTAAAAGTGCTGAATGAAGATTTTCTTCTAGAGAGGCTGCTGGGTATGGCTTCTGTCTAAAGGGTTGTTTTATAACTGAAGAGTAAAAGTCCACAAATTTTTTAATCAAGTTATCAGCTTGTACTAAAAGAGACAAGGCAAAAAGAAGCTGTAAAAACAAAAAGAAGCAGTTGAACCCATGAACTACCATAGGGAGGAAATAGGCTGAACACTACCTATTTGCAAACACAAATACTTTTGTATAGGTAAGGGAGAATGACTCAAAGTCACAGGTGAAAACAAAATCTCAGAGGAATAGAGTAAAAAGCCATGGAGAAAATAAAAAACATAAAAAGCCATGAAGAGTCACTTCCCAGAATTAGGACTAAATTGTGTTTAGGGAACAAGCAGCTCACAAGCAGCACTCAGCTGGGTTTCAGAATGTCCAGGACCAGTGACAGCTGCAGGTCTCCCTTTCCCTCTGTGTTACGTCTACTGCGATTATCTCACGCCTGGCTCTCTACTACATGCTGAATACAAGGAACAAATGATTTCCCTTGTTAGTTCACAGATTTTCAGACTAAAGAAAAAAAAATCAGTGGATCTGCAACTGATGTACCACTACCAATAAAGCTCATGTACATCTAGTCCTGATGTAGACGATAAGATGCTGGACCTCAGCCTGAGCCTGATGATCTGAGTGATGTTTTAGGACAAGTTAGAAAGACAACCCAGCTTCCATTTGGCTTTCTTTCTTTTGGGACACTTGCCTTTTGGAAGCCAGATGACATGGGTGAGGGAGCCTAGGCCACATGGGGAAGTCATGCCAAGGATTCCCACTAAGGGATGGTAGACAGCATCAATTGCTAGACAAATCAGCAAACAAACTTGGAGGTAATTTAAATTTAAGACCTTGGGGAAACCAGGCAATGCTGATTAAAGCAATGACAAGGTATTCCAACTAAGCTCTTTCAAACAGAAAACTGAGGAGGACAAAATTACTGTGGTTTTAGAACACTAATCTTGGGGATGGTTTATTTTACTAATAGCATATTGCTATGCACGTAAGCATATGAAACATCCTCAAATTGATATCACATTCATAAAATAAATATCTTAATATAAAATATAATAAATATACATTTTGGAAATAAAAGATATAAATTATGTAAAATATAAAATGTTTTATATATATATATATATATAACTGTTGATAAACATGGACAGGACTTAAAAAGGTATTTCTAAATGAAATTGTCATTTGCTGAAGAAAATATACATATATAGATGTACATATTATAAATTAATATTCAATATAAAAATTAGTTATGAAAAAAAATGAGTAAAATATAAAACTACTAAGTGGAAGAATGTCAATCAAATTTATCAGAATAGCTTTGCCTTTGAGCAGAAAGTGAGGAAGATGGAAAAGGAACTTTATAATTCTTTAATGTGTACAGTTCAGTTCAGTCGCTCAGTCGTGTCTGACTCTTTGCGACCCCATGAATCGCAGCACACCAGGCCTCCCTGTCCATCACCAACTCCTGGACTTCAATCAGACTCATTTCCATCAAGTCATTGATACCATCCAGCCATCTCATCCTCTGTCATCCCCTTCTCCTCCTGCCCCCAATCCGTCCCAGCATCAGAATCTTTTCCAATGAGTCTACTCTTCGCATAACGTGGCCAAAGTACTGGAGTTTCAGCTTTAGCATCATTCCTTCCAAAGAAATCCCAGGGCTGATCTCCTTCAAAATGGACTGGTTGGATCTCCTTGCAGTCCAAGGGACTCTCAAGAGTCTTCTCCAACACCACAGTTCAAAAGCATCAATTCTTCGGCGCTCAGCCTTCTTCACAGTCCAACTCTCACATCCATACATGACCACAGGAAAAACCATAGCCTTGACTAGACGAACCTTTGTTGGCAAAGTAATGTCTCTGCTTTTGAATATGCTATCTAGGTTGGTCATAACTTTCCTTCCAAGGAGTAAGCATCTTTTAATTTCATGGCTGCAGTCACCATCTTCAGTGATTTTGGAGCCCAGAAAAATAAAGTCTGACACTGTTTCCACTGGTTCCCATCTATTTCCCATGAAGTGATGGGACCGGATGCCATAATCTTCATTTTCTGAATGTTGAGCTTTAAGCCAACTTTTTCACTCTCCACTTTCACTTTCATCAAGAGGCTTTTTAGTTCCTCTTCACTTTCTGCCATAAGGGTGGTGTCATCTGCATATCTGAGGTTATTGATATTTCTCCTGGCAATCTTGATTCCAGCTTGTGCTTCTTCCAGTCCAGTGTTTCTCATGATGTACTCTGCATATAAGTTAAATAAGCAGGGTGACAATATACAGCCTTGACATATTCCTTTTCCTATTTGGAACCAGTCTGTTGTTCCATGTCCAGTTCTAACTATTGCTTCCTGACCTGCATACAAATTTCTCAAGAGGCAGGTCAGGTGGTCTGGTATTCCCATCTCTTGAAGAATTTCCCACAGTTTATTGTGATCCACACAGTCAAAGGCTTTGGTATAGTCAATAAAGCAGAAATAGATGTTTTTTCTGGAACTCTCCTGTTTTTTCCATGGTCCAGCAGATGTTGGTCATTTGATCTCTGATTCCTCTGCCTTTTCTAAAACCAGCTTGAACATCTGGAAGTTCACGGTTCACGTATTGCTGAAGCCTGGCTTGGAGAATTTTGAGCATTACTTTTCTAGCGTGTGAGATGAGTGCAATTGTGCGGTAGTTTAAGCATTCTTTGGCATTGCCTTTCTTTGGGATTGGAATGAAAACTAACCTTTTCCAGTCCTGTGGCCACTGCTGAGTTTTCCAAATTTGCTGGCATATTGAGTGCAGCACTTTCACAGCATCATCTTTCAGGATTTGAAATAGCTCAACTGGAATTCCATCACCTCCACTAGTTTTGTTCGTGTTACTTAACTTCCTTTTTTTTTTAATTTAATTTTATTTTTAAATTTTAGAAATTGTATTAGTTTTGCCAAATATCAAAATGAATCCGCCACAGGTATACATGTGTTCCCCATCCTGAACCCCCTCCCTCCTCCCTCCCCATACCATCCCTCTGGGTCGTCCCAGTGCACTAGCCCCAAGCATCCATGGGAAGAAAAAGGAAGTACATGAACTTTTAGTAATGAGATTGAGAGTTTTCATTTCAGGATCTTTACTGTTTTTTTTTTTTTGCAGATAAATATTTATGAAAAAAATTCAAAACCAGGAAAAAGAGCAGAATTCACATGGCTAATCAGCCCTGGGATCATCTCAGAAGGCACAGAAAAGACACAAAACATGAAGATCCACATGTTCAAAAGATGAAAACAGAAGTAGTAATGATGAAGAAATAAAGTGTATTAGGTGAATTACCTCATGGGAATAAACATATATGATGATGTGTCAGCTTAAAAAAAAAACAAAACTGCTCAGGTCTCAGATGAAATTTATTTTAATTGTATCCTTAGAGTATAACTTCCCTATTTAAAGCCCACTCCAAACCTATTTGGAAAAGAAAATACAAAAAGAAAGCAGGAATTTTATAAAAACCAAAAAATACAGCATAACTTAAACTCTGTGTGTGTGTGTGTGTGTGTGTGCATGCTCAGTCATGTCCAACTCTTTGCAATCCCATGGACTGTAGCCCACCAGGCTCCTCTGTCATGAGATTATCCTGGCAAAAAACTAGAGTGTGTTGCAGTTTCATCTTTCAGGGGATCTTCCCAACCCAGGATTAAACCTGCATCTTCTGTGTTTCCTGCATTGACAAGTGGATTCTTTACCACTGAGCCACCTGGGAAGCCCCAAGTTAAGCTATAGATAGCTGCACAAATTGTCAATACTCTTTTGTACAATGCCACCAAAAAAAAAAAAAAAGGTTAAAGGCAATTTGAAAATAAAATTGAAATTGAAAGAAGAAAAAGTCTGCTATGTATGGAATTCTGCTGCTTTATATTCACACTGGATAGTATCTAAAAAGAATTCTAAGGGGGCATTACTATACATGCACACCTGCATTGCTAGAATTGCTCAAGAGCTATGTCTGGTGGCAATTTGCTGCAACATCAGGTGGTTTATTTTTTATTACATTTGGTGTTCTAAATGCTCTCAGTAACCCAGAATGTGCTATATGAGCCATTCCATGCAGAAACTATGTAATGTGAATATTTAAAACTGTTAACTACTTTTTTGCAGCCACTGGGTCTTACACAGAATTACTGCTTTGTTAAGGTGAATGCAGATGTTTGTAAATTTGCATTCTGAATAAATGATTTTCTTATTTTTTCAATTTAACAAACATCCACTGAGCACAGCTGGTACAAAGAGAACTGAGATAATCAAAGGAAAATTGAATATAATGATTATCACAGCAAAGTTTCTAAATTCATTGCCCAATAAAAATAGTAGATATATATATACTCACATTAATAATTATCAAAAGATAAATAATGAAAATAACCACAAGAAACTATCTTCTTTATCCATTCATATCATTTCTGGATTCATGCATAAATTATTAATCAAATATTAATTATATTGTAAATATTACATTATTTATATTACTTACATAGTAAATAAAATTATAATGACTATAATATTCACTAAAAGTGCACTTAAATTATAATAAAATGATTTTATGGATTTCTTTTGATATAAATATTGAAAGTGATAGATTAAGGAAATCTCTGAGTTGGAACTACATTTTACTATTACTACAAGTTTATATCTCATTGTTGAGAAATTCAAAACTTTATTGAGGTTGATAATTATTCAGCAGCCTCAAGATAGAAACAATTTATGAACTATAATTCATTATTTTGCCTCTGAAACCACTTTTGATAAATTTATATGATAGAAACAGCAAAAGTCCTAGAGATTATGTAATAAACATTATGGACGTATGAGAGAACAAGATGGCAGAGGA
This sequence comes from Bos javanicus, assembly GCF_032452875.1. Lineage (NCBI taxonomy): Eukaryota > Metazoa > Chordata > Mammalia > Artiodactyla > Bovidae > Bos > Bos javanicus. The sequence continues at coordinate 13,291,957 of NC_083875.1, read as the reverse complement.
ATAGGTGGACATGGAGTATAACCCTCTCCACGGATACATCAAGAATACACCTTCAGACACAGAAGTGCATGCAGAACACCAGCTTAGAGTGGACAAGGATACTTCACCAGTGGAAAAGAATATATAGACCCACACAAAATTCTGGAGGATGAAGGAACTAGAGGGAAAAACAGGAGTGTTAGTAGGACTGGACCCGCCTTCAGCAGGTGGGGGGATTGAAGCAGAGGTCCAATCCCCACATCGGGGCAATTGTCTGAGTCTCTAAATGGAATGAGAATCAGAAAATCCTTGCTGCAGCCATACATACCCCCACCAGTGTAGTGGCTAGGGTGGAGTTTAGGGATTGTGGAGCAATCTCCAGGCAAGGGCTGCTGAAAAATAATTCAGAATAATGATAGTAAAGATGATCAAAAACCTTGAAAACAAAACAGAGAAAATGTAAGAATAAATTACCAAACAACTAAAAGAATTAAAGAATAACACAATTACTGAAATTAAAAATACTCTAGAAGGAATCAATAACAGAATATCTGAAGCAGATAAATCAGTGAGCTGGAAAGTAAAATGGTGGAAACAACTTCTGAAGAGGAGAATGAAGTGAAAAGAGTGAAAAGAACTGAGGATAGTCTCAGAGACCTCTGGGACAATATCAAATGCACCAACATTCGAATTATAGAAATCCCAGAAGAAGAAGAGAAAAAGAAAGGGTATGAGAAGATTTTCGAAGAGATTATACTTGAAAATTTTCCCAACATGGAAAAAGAAAGAGTCAATAGAGTCCAAGAGTTGCAAAGAGTACCATACAGGATAAACCCAAGGAGAAACACATCAAAACACATACTAGTCAAACTAACAAAGACTAAACACAAAGAAAGAATATTAAAAACTGCAAGGGAGAACAAGTAACATACAGGGAAACCCCATACACTTAACAGCTAATCTTTCAGCATAAACTCTGCAGGCCAGAAGAGAATGGCAGGATATATGTAAAGTACTGAAAGGGAAATATCTACAACCAAGATTACAGTACCCGGCAAGGATCTCATTCAAAATTGATGTAGAAATAAAAAGCTTTTCAGACAAGCAAAAGTTAAGAGAATTCAATACCACCAAACCAGCTTTATAATCAACGTTAAATGGACTTATATAGTCAAGAAATACAAAATAAGAAAAAATATCTACAAAATCAACCCAAACAATTAAGAATATGGCAATAGGAGCATATATATCAATAATTACTTTAAATGGAAATGGATTAAGTACTCCAACCAAAAGACACAGACTGGCTGAATGGATACAAAAACAAGACCCATATATATGCTGTCTACCAGAAACTCACTACTTCAGACCTAAAGAAACATATAGACTGACAGTGAGAGGATGGAAAAATATATTCCATGCAAATGGGAAGCAAAATAAAGTTGGAGTAGCAGCCCTCATATCAGACAAAATAGACTTTAAGTAAAGAAGATTACAAGAGCTAAGGAAGGATACTATATAATGATCAAGGCATCAATCCAAGAGGAAGACATAACAATTGTAAATATCTATGCACCCAACATAGGAGTACCTCAATACATAAGACAAACACTAACAGATGAGAAATTGACAGTAACACAATAATAGCAGGAGACTTAAAGACCCCACTCACACCAATCGACAGATCATCAAAACAGAAAATTAATAAGGAAATACAAGTCTTAAATGATACATTAGATGAGATGGATCTCATTGATATCTTCAGGACATTCCATCCAAATGCAGAAGAATACACCTTCTTCTCAAGAGCACATGGAGCATTCTCCAGGATAGACCACATCTTGGGTCACTAATCAAACATCAGTAAATTTAAGAAAACTGAAATTGTATCAAGCATCTTCTCTGACCACAATGCTATAAGATATCAATTACAAGAAAAAAGTATAAGAAACACAAACACATGGAGATTAAACAATACATTTCTAAATAACCAACGGGTTACTGAAGATATCAAAAGGGAAATCAAAAAATTCCTAGAAACAAATGACAATAAAATCTGACAACTCAAAATCTATGGCGGGCAACAAAAGCAGTCCTAAGAGGGAAATTTATAGCAATACAATCCTACCTCAAGAAACAAGAAAAACATTGAATAGACAAGCTAACTTTATACCTGAAACAACTGAGAAAGAACAACAACAACAACAACAACAAAGCCCCAAAAATAGAAGGAAAGAAATCACAAAGATCTGAGCAGAAATAAATGAAAAAGAAATGAAAGAAACAACAGTAAAGATTAATAAAACTAAAAGCTGGTTCTTTGAGAAGATAAACAAAATTGACAAACATTTAGCCAGACTTTTCAAGAAAAAAATAGAATAATCAAATCAACAAAATTAGAAATGAAAAAAGGAGAGGTTACAACAGAAAATGCAGAAATACAAAGGATTATGAGATTATCATGAACAAACTATGTGGCAATAAAATGGATAACCTGGAAGAAATGGACAGATTCTTAGAAAAGAATCTTCCAATACTGAACCAGGAAGAAACAGAAATTATGAATAATCCAATTACAAGAACTGAAACTGAAATTGTTATCAAAAATCTCCAAAAAACACAAGCCCAGGACCAGATGGCTTCACAGGCGAATTCTATCAAACAGTTAGAGAAGAGCTAATGCCTATTCTAAAACTCTTTCAAATAATTACAGAGGAAGGAATACTTCCAAACTCCTTTTACTAGGCCACAATCATCCTGATACCAAAACCAAACAAAGACAACATAAAAAAAAGAAAACTATAGGCCAATATCACTGATGAACATAAATGCAAAAATCATCTACAAAATTTTAGCAAACAGACTTCAGCAACATATCAAAAAGCTCATACACCATGATCAAGTTGGGTTTATTCCAGAAATGCAAAGATTACTCAATATATGAAAATCAATCAATGTGATACACCATATTCACAAGTTGAAAAGTTAAAAACCATATGATAATCTCAATAGATGCAGAAAAAGCCATTGACGAAATTCAGCATCCATTTGTGTTTAAAACTCTTCAAAAAAAATGGGCATAGAAAGAACCTACCTCAACAGAGTAAAGGCCATAAATGATAAGTCTACAGCAAACATTATTGTCAATGGTGAACAACTGAAAGCATTCCCCCTATGATCAGGAACAAGACAAGGGTGTCCACTTTCACCACTACTATTCAACATAATTCTGGAAGTCCTAGCTACAGCAATCAGAGAAGAAAAAGAAATAAAAAGAGTCCAGATTGGAAAAGAAGTAAAGCTCTCACGGTTTGCAGATGACATGATACTGTACATAGAAAACCCTAAAGATAGTATCAGAAAATTACTAGAGCTAAGCAGTGACTTTTAGCAAAGTTGCAGGTTACAAAATCAATACACAGAAATCACTTGCATTTCTATATACTAACAATGAAAAATCAGAAAGAGAAATTAAGGAATCAATCCCATTCACCATTGCAACAAAAAAATTAAATATTTAGGAATAAACTTACCTAAGGAGACAAAAGAACTGTACCTAGAAAATTATAAGACACTGATGAAAAAAATAAAAAATGACATAAACAGATGGAGAGATATTTCATGTTCTTGGGTAGGAAGAATCAAAATTGTGAAAATGACTATACTACCAAATGAAATCTACAGGTTCAGTGTGATCCCTATCAAATTACCAAAGGTATTTTTCACAGAACTAAAACAAAAAATTTCACAATTTATATGGAAACATAAAAGACCCTGAATAGCCAAAGAGATCTTGAGAAAGAAGTATGGAGCTGGAGGAATTAACCTTCCTGACTTCAGACTATACTACAAACCTACAGTCATCAAGACAGTATGGTACTGGCACAAAAATAGAAATACAGACCAATGGAACAAGACAGAAAGCCCAGAAATAAATCCATGCACCTATGGGTACCTTATTTTTGACAAAGGAGGCAAGAATATGCAATGGGGAAAAGAGTCTCTTCAATAAATGATGCTGGGAAAACTGGACAGCTACATGTAAAATAATGAATTTAAAACACTTCCTAACACAATACACAAAGATAAACTCAAAATGGATTAAAGACCTAAATGTAAGACCAGAAACCATAAAACTCTTTGAGGAAAACATAGGCAGAACACTCAATGACACAAATTAAAGCAAGATTCTCTATGACCTACCTCCTAGAGTAATGGAAAAACAAAAGTAAACAAGTGGAACCTAATTAAACTTAAAAGCTTTTGCACAGCAAAGGAAACTATAAGCATGGTGAAAAGACAACCCTCAAAATGGGAGAAAATAATACCAAATGAAACAATTGACAAAGGATTAATTTCAAAAATATACAAGCAGCTCATACAACCCAATGCTAGAAAAACAAACATTCTAGTCAAAAAGTGGGAAAAAGACCTAAACAGACACTTCTCCAAAGAAGACATACAGATGGCTAATAAACACATGAAAAGATGCTCAGCATCATTCATTATTACAGAAATGCAAATCAAAACCACAATGAGATATCACTTCACACCAATCAGAATGGTCATCCTCCAAAAGTCTACAAACAATAAAAGGTTGAGACAGTGTGAAGAAAAAAATGCTTTTGCACTGTTGGTGGGAATGTAAATTGATACAGCCACTATGGAAGATGGTAATGGAGATTCCTAAAAACTAGGGGGAAAAAAACCACCATATGACCCAGAAATCCCACTCCTAGGCATATACCCTGAGAAAACCAAAACTGAAAAAGACACATGTATTCCATTGTTCATTGCAGCACTATTTACAATAGCTAGAACACAGAAGCAACCTAGACATCCATCTACAGATGAGTGGATAAAGAATTTGTGGTACATATATACAATGGAATATTCAGTTCAGTTCAGTTCAGTCGCTCAGTTGTGTCTAACTCTTTGTGACCCCATGAATCGCAGCACGCCAGGCCTCCCTGTCCATCACCAACTCCCGGAGTTCACTCAGACTCACATCCATCGAGTCAGTGATGCCATCCAGACTTACCCATAAAAAGGAATGCATTTGAGTCAGTTCTGATGAGGTGGATTAACCTAGAACCTATTATACAGAGTGAAGTGAGTCAGAAAGAGAAAGATAAATATCATATTCTACTGCACATATATGGAATCTAGAAAAATGGTACTGAAGAATTTGCTTACAGGGCAACAATGGAGAAAGAGACATAGAGAATAGACTTATGGACATGGGGAGAGGGGAGGAGAGGAGGAGATGTATGGAAAGAGTAACATGGAAACTTACACTACCATATGTAAAATAGATAGCCAACAGGAATTTGATGTATGGCTCAGGAAACTCAAACAGGGGCACTCTATCAACCTAGAGGGTGGGATGGGGAGGGAGATGGGAGGAAGGTTCAAAAGAGAGGGGATATATATATATACCTATGGCTGATTCATGTTGAGATTTGACAGAAAATTTATAAAGCAATTATCGTTCTGTAAAGCAATTATCCAACTATCTTTCAATAAAAAAATTATGGAGGTATAAATTATCTTGCTGCTGCTGCTGCATCACTTCAGTCGTGTCTGACTCTGTGCGACCCCACAGACGGCAGCCCACCAGGCTCCCCCGTCCCTGGGATTCTCCAGGCAAGAACACTGGAGTGGGTTGCCATTTCCTTCTCCAAACATACATCTTTATTTGCATGTCTTTTCCTATTATTTTGTTTTATCATTAACAATTACACAGACCTATATCAGAACTACATATTTATCACTTCCATGTTTTTCTTTGATGTCATCTAAAATATTAAAGTAAAATTCATGTCAGAAAACTTAAGAGAAAAATTAAATCACTTTACTATATCTTGTGACCTGGCTCTTTTATATCTTTCCTCTAAATTATTTCAAAACTGTCTCCGATAATTTTTAACTGTATTTTGGATAATAATCACCTTTCACTTGTGTAGTTACTTCAGAGCACTAACTTTCCAGGTCAGTTACTTCCCTATAAAAATAATTACACCTTCTATTTATTTTCCTTGCTTTAGTGGAGTTTGAATTAACCTTGTATTAATCCTTTTATCAGAATGATTTGTGAGTTTATCTTTTGTCAAATAACCTTATTTTCCTCATTTTATGTAATACATAACTATAATAAAAAATACTGAGAATCCCATTGCACTGCCCAGCCGTGTGAAACCATCCCTGTGCATACAGTTCTATACATATGGTGCCAGTTTTTTCATATGTGGATGCATGCATTTAATTTTCTACTTTGTTGTGTTTAAAATGAGTTCTACATAATACCCAAGATAATAATCTTTATTTAAACATAAAATTGGTTATAGTAGTTAAGATACAGTCTTTGTAAAAAATGAGTAAAAGACAGAAATGTGTAAAATTACTAGTAACCTCCTAACCAGAGAAAATACACAATCTTTCTACATAGAGTTGCATCAAAGAGTGTAATAAATATTTTGATTCCTAAGAAATATGGATACAAAACATATATATGTATGCATAATACTATATAAATATAACAACATGTATAATACTATACCATATGAATATATGTATAACATACATGTTATATATATACACATATGTACATATACAATAAGATATATAAAATATCATATTGAGTCACCTAAGTCATTTTTTTATTTCTATTTGCTTTCCTTTTATTATTTTTTAATGGCAAAGATTAATAAGTTAGGTATCAGCCATCACTACTTGTCACCTAACAATTCTGACATATCCCTCTCATTATCACTCATCAAAGTTCCTTTCTGAAATACATTTAAAAATCAGTATGTGCATAATCAGACCTTAACTAATGATATAAGAATGAAGGTATATGGAACACCTGAAAATGCTTGATAAAATAAATTGTCTTTCTCTCTGCTTTGCCCCCAAAATCTTCCTCCTCAAATGTAGGTGAGAGCTCTAGCTGGGTTCTTATTTGTAATGCTAAGTGTCATTCTGGCGGCCATGTGGCTACACAGCGTGAGGTAACGATCATGAACCATGATAAAAAAATGACAGGTGCAAAATGAGAAAAGTTTGCACACAAAACCCTCAGCTTTATGAAGGTTTCAAGTTTACCCATCATCCATCCCAGAACCTTGATCTGCTGTAGCTCAAAACGTAGAAGGGAGCCCACCTGTTCTGCCCAAAGCAATAATTAAGATCAAACAAAACATGTTTTGCAACAGTAAGACATGACAAGTACTAGAGAAAAAAGCTTTTTCAGCCATGGCATTAGAAGCCACTTTCTCAAAAAAAAAAAAAAAAAATAGAGGCCAGGTTATTATCAAGTGAAGCACAGTGGTAATAACCCAGCAGCAAATCAGATTAAAGAAAAACAGGCATCAGCAGGTGGTAGAACAATATTTGCATTTCCACAGAATAAATAATTTTAAACATTCAGGTAAAATGAAGGGATGCAGATCTAAGAAATCGTTTGGGATATTTCCTGTGGCCATTACGTCTTCTCAGTTTCTATGGCACTTCCTAAGCTTTAGAAGAAGAACGTTTGTGAAGTTGTACCTATCAACATCAGACAGGTTAGCTAGTTTCAATGGGCTAATAACTTTTCAAACATGATATATATATACACATTTGTAAAATATCTACAAAGACTTGGCACATTGTGGATGAGACAGTTTCTTGTAAAAAGGGTAATAATTAAGCTGCATTATTTCCACATAAGTTTAGAAAGCTGACGCAGTGACTGGAGTGGATGGTGAATGACTCCATTCCACCTTTCCTGCTGAGTGAAAGGGTATTTAAAATGATGGACCCATGTCCTCTCCTTAAATCTTGTTCGTCTTGGGGCTAGAGAAACATGGATGGCAGTATCTTGCAGCTGTGAGACATAGCAAAATGCCACAGAAAGACATCAATCTCAAAACCCAATCGTTTTTAAAGATTCTAAACAACTCTGCTAATTGGGCCTAAAAAATAAAAGATGCCTGTGCACACAGATAAAGACCATGAAAAAATAACAGCATAATCAAGTCTAAGCAGAACCAAAAACTTGATGACTTCAAACTCTAACATTTAAAAATAAATCCCCAATGCAAAGTCATCACCACACTATTCCTCTTTTCTGGAAAACAGAAATCATAAAATGTCTGAACAAGTTAAAGTGAAGTCTCTCAGTCGTGTCCGACTCTTTGCGACCCCATGGACACCAGGCTCCTCTGTCCATGGGATTTTCTAGGCAAGAGTACTGGAGTGGGTTGCCATTTCCTTCTCCAGGGAACTTCCCAACCCAGGGATCGAACTCAGGTCTCCCACATTGTAGACAGACGCTTTACCATCTGAGCCATGAGGGAAGTCACTTCACATTAAGTGTAAGAGTAAATTAACTCTTCTTAAAATGTTAAGTAATTTGAATTTTAATAATAAATGTAATTTGAAAGTATAGAAAACAAAAATAATTCGTCCACAATTCCATATATGCATATAAGATCGACATTCTGAGTATTTCAGGCTTGTTTCTATTCAATATTTTTATATTAATATGAGTTAAAATACAAAGTATAAAGCACCCGTTAGAGTTCCTGGTATATCCTAAGGGCTTTGTAAGAATTTAACAAAGAATGTTTAGTAAAAATGAAATTTATTTATAGTTAAAATCATGAGGTACATGGAATGTTGTGGTATGCACTTTATTAAAATCTTATCTTGTTATAATCATTTTTAAGATAAAACAAAGGACTATGTATAACATGAACACATACAAAAAGGTTGAGAATAAAAAAGTCAGTATTACTCTAAGATTTTTTTAATCCCACTACTCCAGTACTCTTGCCTGGGAAATCCCACGGACGGAGGAGCCTGGTGAGCTGCAGTCCATGGGGCTGTGAAGAGTCGGACACGACTGAGTGACTTCACTTTCACTTTTCACTTTCATGCATTGGAGAAGGAAATGGCAACCTACTCCAGTGTTCTTGCCTGGAGAATCCCAGGGACGGGGGAGCCTGGTGGGCTGCCGTCTATGGGGTCACACAGAGTCGGACACGACTGAAGCGACTTAGCCGCAGCAGCAGCAAGAGACATAAACATCTATTTTCTTCTGTATCTTTCCACATTTTTTCCTTATACACCCTACATTCATATTCATATGTTTTGTATACATGTTTGTACATGAATGTGTATATCATATTTAAAGAGTAATTTTAATTAAAAAATCATGTATATTATAATCATTTATTTTTAAAAACCAATGTTTTAGAAAACCTTCCAAGTTTTATATACATATATAGATGACCTTCCCAGGTGGTGCTATTGGTAAAGAATCCAGCTGCCAGAGCAGGAGATGCAAGAAACTCAAGCTTGATCCCTGAGTTAGGAAGATCCTCTGGAGAAGGAAATGGCAACCTACTTCAGTATTCTTGCCTAGAAAGTCCCATGCACAGAGGATCTAGTAGTCTACAGTCCACAGAATCACAGAAACATGAACACAACTGAGCACATGAACACAACTGAGCACACACACACAAATACATATATACATACACCACATGTATGTGTGTTCATACATACATACCCACACACACGTGTCTGTGTGTGTGTGTGTGTGTGTGTAGTTAAGTACAAACAAAAGAAAAATTCTTAATCTGAGAAATAGTATCTTTAAAATAAAACTAAATATATTAATAACTTTACTTACAGTCCAAATCCTGAATTATCCACCCCTGAATAATCACATTCAGTCTACTACTTCTAATCAGAGGGAGGAACTACACAGTACAATGAGAAAGAGAATTAAAAGTACAAAGGCTGGAACACAAAGAATAAAGCTGTCATTATTACAAGATGATACAATAGCATACATGAAAATCTAAAATGCTCTAGGAAAAAAAAAAACATGAATATTGTTTAATGAATCTAGCAAAGTTCTTGGATACAAGGTAAATATCTAAAAATGAACTTAATCCTCTGTGTAGTTGACATACTTTCTTTTAAGGACAAGGTAGCAATATTTTAAATCCTTTCTGGGCCACATGGTCTGTCAGAAGTACTCGATTCTGCAATTGCAGCCTTCTTTGGGTTTGGGCTCCACACACTACTCCATAACTCTAAGATCGCTTTAGGCCTCTCCTGCGTTGAATCTGCGGTACTATTGTGGTACTGTGCTCCATTCGCATGTCTCAGCTGTTTCCTCTCCCTATCTATATTTTATTTCAATCAATTTTGTCTCGTAATATAATTCAATATGCAACATACTTTCAGATATCCATTAATATTTCTAGCCAATAGATAGTACTCTCCCATTTTCTGGTAATAATTTAGTGGGTTTTTATTCCCCTTGGCTACACATACATTTTATGTCAATAGATGTCAGGGACTCGAAGCAGGTGGGATTCAACTATCATTTTGAAACCATTAGTCTGGCCCATCAATTACTCACTAAGGAAAACACTTATGTTTATTTTCAGCAACGAGAAATATGGTAAGAGAGCCTCATTATCAGAGGCTGAAACAGCAAAGAACAAATCCACTTGGCATCAGGCTCCTTTCTGATTTTAGAAGCATATTTTGAGAAACTGATCTAATAATTCCTACATTGAATAAGAATATCAACCCAGTTTTCAATGCTAGAGTCTGCTTGTTCTTATGATTGCTGAAACACTCGTAGGAAACTGCAGAAAGTACAATCAGCTAACATTTTATTTGCAATACTTCATGACCCTGAGACACTAGCTCTTTCAGATGTGTGTATCTCAGAGCCACAGTCATCTCAGAGGAAAATCTAGGTCATACAGAGCAGGTTCTCCCCAACTTCTATCTTTATGTACTTTTCGACTTAATAAGAAAGTATCAGCAAAAAGTGTGATAAGCTTGCTAGTAAACTCAAAGTTTCATCTTACTTAAAAGAATGACATTGAAACAGTAATAGAAATCCACTCTATTAATAGGAAACATGGACAATTTTTGTTACCATCAAGGCATACCTGTATAATACATGGTCCAATAAACTATTAACAACGATATTAGCAGTGACAAATCTATCCAGCATGTTGAATATAGAGATTTTTATCATTTTTCCACATAAAATATAAGACAAATGCTTAAATATCCAGTCATAACTAAACTAGGATGTACTGAGAGGGCTTCGTCTGACCCTCGAGTCTCAGCAGCACTCTCCTCCACATGGCTGAACCCACTTCATCTAAACTGTAGATTCAATGTCTCTAAATTTCTAGGTTAATCCTCAACTGAGACAGAAAAGATGAAAAAGCTTGTAACCTATCATTCTGCAACATTTCCTTTCCATACTCGGAACACTCTGCAGAAAGAATATTCTTCTTAATTCTTAAAATATAGTTTCTATTAGATCCCTTTATCTTGTTGAATCAGTATTGGTCCTAGTGCTAAAGTCAGTATTCTAGCTACTTTGATGGCCCTCAATCAGCCTGTATCTAAGACTTGGTCTTCCTCTTGACAATCTGATCTGCAAGGAGCCCTCCTGGGGAACAGAAGCCTTTACTGACAGATCTCTCCAAAACCCTTGCTATATTCTGGGTCAGCTCTTCAAGACTTTGAAATTTGCCCTCTCTTCCCTAATAAAAAGTGTCTAATGTTAGTCCTGGCTTCAAAGTAGGCATTATATAATGGTGTCTTCACATAATAAATATCTCAGCCTAGATAAGTAAATAACATCCTGGAAACACTTCATATAAATAATGTTAACAAAATCATTTGTATCAATAAAAATGAATTCTTACTAAGCACACTCTATTTATACAATCTAAAGCTCACACTCTTTGATATTTACCCAAAGGAGCTGAAAATATATCAGCAAAAATACCTATATACAGATGTTTATGCTGCTGCTACTGCTGCTGCTAAGTCGCTTCAGTCATGTCCGACTCTGTGCGACCCCATGGACAGCAGCCCACCAGGCTCCTCTGTCCATGGGATTCTCCAGGCAAGAACACTGGAGTGGGTTGCCATTTCCTTCTCCAATGGATGAAAGTGAAAAGTCAAAGTGAAGTCGCTCAGTATAGCAGCTTTATTCTTAACTGCCCAAACTTGGAAGCAAGCCAGATGTTCTTCACTGGGTGAATGGATAAATAAACCCTGATAAATCTGGATAATATTATTCAACAGTAAAAAGAATTGAACTATCAAACCATGAACAGACACGGAAGAACCTTAAATGCATATCACTAAGTGAAAGAAGCCCATCTGAATACACTATATGCAATATGATTCCAACTATATGGCATTCTAGAAAAGGCAAAACTATGGAGACAGGGAAAATGTCAGTATCTGCCACGGGTTGGTGGGAGGGAAGGGGTAGTGATAAATAGGCAGAACACAGAGGATTTTTAGAGCAGTGAAATTGTTCTATATAATGAAGACATGCCATAATAAATGGGTTCAAATCCATAGAATGCACAACACCAAGAGTGAACCCTAATGGAAACCACTGACTTCATATGATAATAACGTGTCAGAGTAAATTCAGTGTAGGTGTTGATGATGAGGGATGCTCTGCATGTAAGGGCCGAGAGTATATGGGAAACCGTAACTTCTGCTCAATTTTGCTGTAATCTTAAAACTTGTCTAAAATGCGTATAAAAAAGAAAACAGTCTACGTCATAATCCATTCTCCTGACATGAAAAATCATACATCATTTATAAATTTTCTTTTCCATCCCACTAGAATTTAATATTACCTACCATGCTAAATATCATAGTTTTAATAACTATCAACTGAGAGAAAGCCATTTTATATGATCAGAACGTAATAATTAATAATATAAGCAAATTTCTATATGTGAAGGTATGCCTAGTAACTCAATAATAATAACACTACATTTATAACTTCAGATACTACAAAGGTTATATTTTATTGAATAAAAGATTATCTCCTTGTCTGTCAGACATTTGAATGTCAATCGATAACTTCAAGATACCTTAAAATATTTATAAATTAACCATCGCTCCCTTTTAGCCTTACTACTATTATTGACGGTTACATCTTAAACCTTTTTTACTAAACGACAATAAAAGCTGGTTATTTCTTATTTGAATAATAAAAATTCTTAAGTTTCTAGGGTATGGAAAAATAAGATTGTTTTAATTATAATCGTCTGAGCATAATAGAGTTTTCTGAGTGTGGCACAAAAATTATTTAGCTTTTAGAGAAGCAGTTTTTAAATTAAGAGACATGATAATAATGAAGATAATTATTGCAAAGTTTAAGTATTGATTTAATTAAGCATAATTTTATCAAGTTAATGATTTTATTTAGTTATGTAATACTTATTAGCTATGTTAACCATATTGTATAATTATGTTATTAACTTAATTAGTATAGAATTATCATGATTATCACTCAACTTCAGAAGAAGTAGCCAGAGATAAATACATTGTTCTAAAAATAATAGGTCAAAAGGACTGTAGATATAATAGATAGTATGCTTGCAGAGCTTCGAAACCCTTGGTAAGAGCTATGTTAAGATTAGCCGGTATTAGCCTGTATTAACCCACTCCAGTGTTCTTGCCTGGAGAATCCCAGGGATGGGGGAGCCTGGTAGGCTGCAGTCCATGGGGTCGCACAGAGTTGGACACGACTGAAGCGACTTAGCAGCAGCAGCAGTAGCAGTCAGTGACAGTTTAGACTTAAGGTTACCAATTAAGACTATGGCTAGAAACCTCGTAAATGTTAAAGAATATTAACTGGAAATTAAATGGAACCTATCCCTTGAACTAGGAGATCACCTAATGTGTCTACCTTGATTAGGAAAAAACTCTACCACCTCACACTTCCAGTGATTTTATTCACCTTTGTAACATAGATCTAAATTTTATTTTACAACTGCAATTATTTTCTTCATTTTAATCCATTAATTCCCACTTTTATGTATTGTATTAATACCACCTTTAGGTTATGTCTTTGCTGATTTTAGATGCTTGATTCAATTATTTTTAATTTATTATCAATTGTTCTCTATAACAAAAAAGAAAACATTTACAGCTTTGAAGATTTACCCAAATAAAGATTTACTCACATTTCATATATATATTTTTTTTTTCCTAAATTTCTTCTAGTGGTACTTTTTATTCCATTTATGACCGCATAATTATTGAGGAACAAACATTTAAAGTAAAGTTTAAAGTGTTTGGGTTATTATTTTTCTTGGCTTCTCTATGTCTTATTTTTTTCATTTTTAATTGGTGGAAAATTGCTTTACAATGTTATGTTGGTTTCTGCCATACGACAACACAAATCAGTCACAATTATACGTATATATCCTTTGCCTCCTGAGCCTCCCCCGACCCTACCCCTTTCGGTCATCACAGAGCACCAGGTTGGGCTCCTTGGGTTATTTAGCAACTCCCCACTATCTAGTTTACACACAATTGTGTATACATGTCAATGCTACTTCCTCAATTTGTCCAACCCTCACCATTCACCCCTGGGTCCCCAAGTCCATTCTCTACTAGGTTCATCAGGACCATTATTTTAGAGTCCACATATATGCACTGATATATGATACTTGTTTTTCTCTTTCTGTTCAAAGAAAAGCTTACACCTATCCTGCTCACAGTTTGTATGCAAACACAAAAGACCCTGAAGAGCCAAAGCCATCTTAAGAAAAATGGAGCTGTGGGAATCAATCTCCCTGATTTCAAATTATACTACAAAACTACAGTCATCAAGACAGTATGGTACTGGCACAAAAACAGGAATACAGACCAATGGAACAAGACAGAAAGCCCAGAGACAAATACACACAGCTATGGGCACCTTTTCCAGTAGTCATGTATGGATGTGAGAGTTGGACCATAAAGAAAGCTGAGTACAAAGAATTGACACTTTTGAACTGTGGTGTTGGAGAAGACTCTTCAGAATCTCTTGGACTGCAAGGAGATCCAACCATCAAATCCTAAAGGAGATCAGGCCTGAATATTCATTGGAAGGACTGATGCTGAATCTGAAACTCCAATACTTTGGCCACCTGATGCAAAGAACTGACTCATTAGAAAAGACCCTAATGCTGGGAAATATTGAAGGAAGGAGGAAAAGGGGATGACAGAGGATGAAATGGCTGGATGGCATCACTGACTCGATGGACATGATTCTGAGCAAACTCCAGGAGTTGGTGATGGACAGGAAAGACTGGCATGCTGCAGTCCATGGGGTTGCAAAGAGTCGGACATGACTGGGCAACTGAACTGACTGATGGGCACTTTATCCTTGACAAAGAAGACAAGAATATACAATAGTGAAAAGACAGTAGTACTGGGAAACTGGACAGCTACACATAAAGGAATGAAATTAGAACACTTCCTAATACCATTCACAAAAATTCATTGCAAATGGATTAAAAAATGTAAGGCCAGAAAACATAGGCAATACACTCTTTGACATAAATCACAGCAAGATTCTGACCCACTTCCTAGATTGATGGAAATAAATAGGAAAATAAACAAATGGGACTTAATTAAACTAAAAAGCTTTTGTATAGCAAAGGAAACTGTGTGAACAAGATGAAAAAACAATGCTCAGAATGGAGAAAATAATTACAAATGAAGCAACTGACAAAGTGTTAGGTTAATCTTCAAAATATAAAAGCAGTTCATACAGCTTAGTAATCAGAAAAACAAACAGCCCAGTCAAAAAGTGAGCAGACATTTCTCCAAAGAAGACATACAGATGGTCAATAAACACATGAAAAGACACTCAGTATTACTCATTATTAGAGAAATGCAAATAAAAACTACAATGAGGTATCACCTCACACCAGTCAGAATGGCCATCATCAAAAAATCTATGTCTTGTTAAATTAAAGTTTAATTGTATTATGTTCAGAGAATGCATACAATTGTACCTTTTAGATACAATTAAGGTTTTATTTAAAATGTAAGATATCAATTTTCTAGGTATTCTGGGTACATCTGAAAACAAGTATTCTGGAGTTGGTTGAATAGGTCACCATAAGAATACACTGTGACGGTGAATAGTTTATGACAATTGTTCCCAATATAACTTTATGGATTAATTACTGCTTCAATGATAGGCTTTCCAAGGCTGTTCACCAAAAACTTCAATTAGCATATATATTCAACGAACATATAACTTATATAACTTCAACTAGCATATATATTCAATGAACATATAATTTATATAACTTCAACTAGCATATAACTCAACTAGAATATAATGGGCTTCCCCAGTGGCTCAGAGGTAAAGTATCTGCCTGAAATGTAGGAGACACAGGAGATGCTGGTTCAAACTCTGGGTCAGGAACATCCCCTGGAGGAGGAAATGGCAACCCACTCTAGTATTCTTGCCTGGAAAATCCCAGGCAAGTATTCTTGTCCAGGAAAATCCGCTGGACAGAGGAGCCTGGTGGGCTACAGTCCATGGGGTTGAAAAGAGTAGGACATGACTGAGCACATACATACAGAGCATATACATTAGGAGGTAAAGGGGACTAATTGTTATTAGGTCAAATACTCATCTTTCACTGGGGTATAACAGGACAGCGACTTTTTAGTAGTAAAGATATCACTGAAGAATAGAATATGAATCTCAGTTAACATCATAAGGCAGTTCTTAAGATACTACATCACATTTAGCATTTGCATGCGTCTTTAGTTGTAGGAAATAAAACCTAGCAGCTCACTTTGCAATAGTGCTAAAAAATTAAGAACCTTGGAATGATTTTTATGGCCCATCTCTAGGAATCACCCTAGTCATTTGTACTCACATTTCTTACTAATATGTGCACCCATCAATGATATATCTTTAACATGCATTCTATTATGGGACTGAGAAGACATCAAGATAATTTGGTGCATAGTTACTAACCTGCCCCACCTCTTCCCTAAGGAGTTGGTTTATGATGTTCTCACTTCAACACTTCAAAACTCTTACTGCCTTGTAATTCTGGAAGTTTTAGATCAACAGAGACACACACTTCAAAATTATAGACCCAGGGCTCAGTTCTTTAATGTGTTATTGTTATGCTTCATTTGCAGCTTTTTCTCCACAAATTTCCCACCAAAAAAATAACAACAAACTCATCAAAATCTTATAACATGCATGGCTTTCCCATTCATTAACCCCTGTGCTGATGCTACGTCACTTCAGTCGTGTCTGACTCTGTGTGACCCCATAGACGGCAGCCCACCAGGCTCCCCTGCCCCTGGGATTCTCCAGGCAAGAACACGGAGTGGGCTGCATTTCCTTCTTCAATGCATGAAAGTGAAAAGTGAAAGTGAAGTCGCTCAGTCATGTCCGACCCTCAGCGACCCCATGGACTGCAGCTTTCCAGGCTCCTCCGTCCATGGGATTTTCCAGGCAGGAGTACTGGAGTAGGGTGCCATTGCCTTCTCTGCATTAACCTAACTAAATATAATTGACTGTACCTAAGTCACTCCAGTATTCTTGCCTGGAGAATCCCATGGACGGAGGAGCCTGGTGGGCTACGTCCACGGGGTCGCAAAGAGTCGGACACAACTGAGCGACTTCACTTTCTTTCTTTCTAAGGCACACATAAGTTGGGCATCAGAAAAATTATACCCAGGCACTAACAGAAAGCAGTGAGAATGTGTTTTTCTCCACTGAAACGAAAAAACACCATGCCAAAGATTATGCAGGTAAAAATTATCATTATTGCTGAAATAAAATATTAAGCTGCTTCTTTCTTTGGTCACTTACCATGGAAAAGAAAATGGTCTACAAGTTAAAAATAAGATGACCAAGTAGGAACACTTGTGAGGAGAGGATAGAAAGTTAATCACTATTTCTTTCTTCATTCTTTCTTTCCATTCTTCCTTCTCTCATTTTTTCTTCCTTTATTCTTTAATTATTTTTAATAAGTTTTTACATTAAAAACTAATGAATGGCTATAACTTGTAAGAAAGTTTAACACAGATTTTTTATTGTATTCCAGACAACAGCAGTAAGAAGGTAGATATGACCTATAAACTGATCTTTGGCAATCTACTAGAGAGAAAAACATAAGTTTAAAAATTACATTATAGTGGATAAATACAGTAAACAAAAACTCTTCATGCTATAATCTAACTATAGAGAAAAGATACGGTGCAGTGGGACTCATAAGTAAATGCATAGCCCTTTATTTGAGAAGATAGAGATCTGCTAGGTTATTTGGCCACGCTGCAGAAAAATAAAATTCCCTGATCAGTTTCCCCCATATGGCCTTAGAACCCACATCTAGGAACAAGTAGCTAAACTGCAGATGATGTCATGAAGGAGACTTACCTAAACCAGAGAGAGGAGAGAAGAAAAGAGAGAAACAAAGCAATAATAAGACGCCAACCCAGTGAAAAGGAAATGCACGGAAGTTGCAGACTCAACATCAAATTCTCGTTCTACTACTTACTTGCAACGCAACTGTCTGTATGTGCGATCACCGTCCGAAACTATATTTAAATAAAATGTAGATAATACCTTTCTCTCAAGGCTGTCTTAAAAAACAAATAAAATACTACTCTATCTTAAGCACCTTGCAGCATGCAATAAAGAACAATTGATTCATTTTTTAAAGAGAAAATAGAGAAAGATCAGTTTCTATGTAAAAACACACAGAGTGGTCTCCGACGTAGTAAAGAGGAAAACCAGAGAAGTGTTATGACCTTGGAAACTGAAGAGCGTAAGTCCAAAGAACAGAAAATCGTCGGGGTGGTGGGAGCAGTGGGTGGAGGGGTAATGATCTCATTCGAGCTAGAGGGCTTTTAGTATCTGTCCTAGAACCTCTGTGTCTTTCAACTTAGCATATACTTTTTCTTCCAGTTATTCTCCCATCAATTTATTCATCCATTTGGTACATTCATCGAGCACCCACTATATGATCTCATCTCTAGTTTAATCATAGAAGGTAGGAAGAGTGAACAAGTTAGGAAGAGATGTATATCCCTCTCTCTCAAAGCATAGCTTCTGGAAGAGGCACACAGACTTCCCCACGTACACTAAACTTACTGCCTGCCAGATGTCACACAGAACATTTAGGGGACTAAGGAATTAACTTCTGTTTTGTTAAAGCCTTTATACATTGGGGTGATCTGTAAAATCAGGTAACACTCTAATGATCAATGCAACAGACAATTTTTAAAAGTAAATAAAATTGCCTATCAGACAAACAAGCTGTTAGAGCATTTTTATCAATCCTAAGAATGTATTTCAAGATATCAGAAAAAAAAATGCATACTTATCAGTTGTTTCACCATTTACAACCACGAAAAGTGAAAATAAACAATAACAGGAGGCCAACATAATAAAGTAAGGAAAACCTATTATAAGTAATGGTTTACAGTAATAAATAAGCATTTCTAACAACACTGGAGAATTCAAGCCAATATGATAAGAACTACCATGAAGCAAACTGTTCAGCTAAAAGAAGACTGGAAGCAGAGACACAATCATGTTCCAAGTTTGAAGTGTCTTCAAGGAGGAAAAAACAAACAAACAAAAAAAAACAGACATGAATTTGTGCAAACTCCAGGAGATGGTGAAGGACAGGGAAGCCTGGTATGCTGTAGTCAATGGGGTCACAAAGAAATGGACATGACTGAACAGTAACTATATGCAGAAGAGGGACAGGTTACTTTCTATATTATTTCACAGGATAAATCCTGAAAGTGTGGATGGAATTACAAACAAATATCCAACGAGTGAAACAGAAATAATAATCTTTTAAATAATGAGTCTGGAAATGCTTCATCCAAAGCAAATTGATCAATATTATGGGGATCAGACTGGTTCCAAACAGGAAAAGGAGTACATCAAGGCTGTATATTCTCACCCTGCTTATTTAACTTGTATGCAGAGTACATCATGAGAAACGCTGGGCTGGAAAAAACACAAGCTGGAATCAAGTTTGCCAGGAGAAATATCAACAACCTCAGATATGCAGATGACACCACCCTTATGGCAGAAAGTGAAGAGGAACTCAAAAGCTTCTTGATGAAAGTGAAAGTGGAGACTGAAAAAGTTGGCTTAAAGCTCAACATTCAGAAAATGAAGATCATGGCATCTGGTCCCATCACTTCATGGGAAATAGATGGGGAACAGTGGAAACAGTGGCTGACTTTATTTTTTTGGGCTCCAAAATCACTACAGATGGTGACTGCAGCCATGAAATTAAAAGACGCTTACTCCTTGGAAGGAAAGTTATGACCAACCTAGATAGCATATTCAAAAGCAGAGACATTACTTTGCCAACAAAGGTCCGTCTAGTCAAGGCTATGGTTTTTCCTGTGGTCATGTATGGATGTGAGAGTTGGACTGTGAAGAAGGCTGAGCACCGAAGAATTGATGCTTTTGAAGTGTGGTGTTCGAGAAGACTCTTGAGAGTCCCTTGGACTGCAAGGAGATCCAACCAGTCCATTCTGAAGGAGATCAGCCCTGGGATTTCTTTGGAAGGAATGATGCTAAAGCTGAAACTCCAGTACTTTGGCCACCTCATGCAAAGAGTTGACTCATTGGAAAAGACTCTGATGCTGGGAGTGATTGGGGGCAGGAGGAGAAGGGGACGACAGAGGAGGAGATGGCTGGATGGCATCACTGACTTGATGGACGTGAGTCTGAGTGAACTCTGAGAGTTGGTGATGGACAGGGAGGCCTGGCGTGCTGCGATTCATGGGGTCGCAAAGAGTCGGACACAACTGAGTTATGGAACTGAACCGAACTGAACTGAAGGGGATCAGAGAGTTGCTCCTTCTGTTGGTTCTAACACTCTTCCTGAGATTCTAAAATCTTGTGAAATGTATGAACAAGAGCTGAGAAACTACTAATCTAAAAACAGCCGAAGATTTGTTTGCTATGAGGCACAAATCATAAAAGACTGTAAAGTATTTAACTTAAAAAAGGAAGTAGAATCATAGTCTTTCCTCCTCTTAGATGAAGTACAGGATCACAGAGCATCATGTTTGTTTGTTTGTTAGCTTTTTAAGAATTTTTTTAAAGTGTAGACTATTTTTAAAGTCTTTACTAGATTTGTTATAGCGTTGATTCTTTTTTATGATTTGCTTTTTGGCTGGGAGGCATGTGGGATCTTGGCTCCCAACCAGAAATGGAACCCACATCCTCTGGACTGGAAGGCAAAGTCTTAACCACTGGACTACCTGGGAAGTCCCTGCTGCTGCTGCTAAGTCGCTTCAGTCGTGTCCGACTCTGTGTGACCCCATAGACGGCTGCCCACCAGGCTCCCCCGTCCCTGGGTTTCTCCAGGCAAGAACACTGGAGTGGGTTGCCATTTCCTTCTCCAGTGCATAAAAGTGAGAAGTGAAAGTAAAGTTGCTCAGTTGTGTCCGACCCCTAGCGATCCCATGGACCCCATGGAGGAGCCTACCAGATTCCTCCGTCCATGGGATTCCCAGGCAAGAGTACTGGAGTGGGTTGCCATTGCCTTCTCCCGGAAGTCCCTAGAGCATCACATTCAAGAAAGACATTTTTCAGGGATATGCTTCCTTGAGGAGAAAGGAGTTGGAAGGCACAGGTGTTGACGGGATGACTCAGAATCTGTGAATGTTTGCAGTGAAAAGCAACAGAAAAACACTGAATTCTCCCTTCCTTCTCCTTCCCCCCTTTGCCTCCCCTTCCCTCTCTCATCCCCCTTCTTTTTTCCTTTCTAGATAACAGAGATCTTGAATTTACAAATGTAACCTGAGTGTTCCATGTGCTCAACTGTATTTGTGGTCTCACATTTCTCGAGACACATAAATCAGAAAACTTCAGAACTTCTTAATATCTGTCATAAGACATATCTTTTATTGACACATTATCAGTTGCATTCATAATGCTTAGTAAGGCTTGTACGTTTTTGTCACTGCCTTAGCAATAAAGACACAGGCAATCACTCTTGGGTCATTGAATGACACTCATTTTCCCTGTGACATTTCCCTGTTTAAAAAGCCTACTATCCATAAAATCTGTTGAGTCACATTTTGGAATGTGTAGTTGACACATAAGGAACTTGAAATATTTAAGTGAAAATTTGTTTCAGTACAATCTACATTAATAATCTTTTTCTTCTGTAACTTAACCCATACTCATTTACTGACTATTTAAGCTTTGAATCATGTGACTTATCACTTAGATTATATTTTCCCATTGAGGCTATGGGTTCTAGTAAGAAACTAATTTATTTTTACTTTGACTAATAGAGGATCACCAACATTTGTGAAGATCATTCTCTTCAATAAGTATTATGGTGAAAAACACTGGAACAGAAAGCAAAGAACATATGTCTAACTGGCTTTATCAGTAGACTCAATTTTGAGACATGTTTTTGCCATATTACATAATATAATCAGGTAATTAGATAAGAGGGCTTGCCTGGTGGCTCAGTGGTAAAGCATCCACCTGCCAATACAGGAGACAAATAATTGATCCCTGGGTTTGGAAGATCACTGGGAATCCCATGGACAAAGGAGCCTGGTGGACTACAGTTCATGGATGGCAAAAGAGTTGAATACGATTCAGTGACTAAACAATAACAATTAGGTCAGAGTCTCCTTTGGGGTCAAGACAGAGAACTTGATTCTTAAAAGAAAGAGTTATGCGAATAAACTGCTGCCTTCCCATTTCACACCATTGAACACCACAAACAGAAAGTGTGTATATGTGAGAGAAATAAAAATTACACTAAATAATGCAGATAAGAATAATTTCTTTCACAGGTTTTTCTGTTTGATACCCATTATGGTTTTCATCTTCATGGTATCTTTCTTTCGGGTATCCATATATCACTTCTCTCCTGAGGCAATCCATACATCATGAAAGTGAAAGCTGCTTAGTCGTGAGATCCCATAGACTGTAGCCTATCTGGCTCCTCTGTCCATGGAATACTCCAGTCAAGAGTAGTGGAATGGGTTGCCATTTCCTTCTCCAGGGGATCTTCCTGGCTGGGTGATTGAACCCAGGTCTCCTGCATTGCACACAGACCCTTTATCAACTGAGCCACTAGGGAAGCTCTATAGAAGTAAGTGTTAGTTGCTCAGTCATGTCCAACTCTTTGCAATCCCACGGACTGTAGCCTCCCTGGCTCCTCTGTCCATGGGATTTTCCAGGCAAGTATTCTGGAGTGGGTTGCCATTCCTTCTCCAGGGATCTTTCTGACCCAGAGACTGAACCCAAGTCTCCCGCATTGCAGGCAGATTCTATACCATCTAAGCCATAAAAGATATTAAACATCATGGAAAAAATCAAATTATACATATTATTTTTTTCTACTGGGCAACTGAATATATACACATAAAGGTTTTAACAGGATACAACTGATTACAAAGATTACTTTTACAAAGTGAATATATAAACAAAATTCTCCAATTCTTTTGCTTTATTTCACACTTTCCCCCACTTCTCTATATGCTACCATTGCCATGCCTCCTTCACAGTCAGCTCTCTCTCTGTCACACACACCGCTTTGTTGTTGCAGTTATTTTCTTCAGAGCAGTAACATTATCTGTTTGGAGACAGACTTGAAAGGAAACGACCACAGATAATCAAAATCTTTGCTTAGGAAAAGTGTTTGCTTAGTATAACAACTCACAATATCATTACTGATAACTGCTGCTTTCAGTTTAAAATAGCACTCCTTGAAGTGGGTTTTTGCTTCCTGCTGTCATAAAAAAACTTGAAAGTTATCTCTATTAGACACCAATCAGGTGAGGTTTCAAATAGCAGCTTTCAAGTTGAACTTATACCAAGCTGAAGGTCCACATATTTTAGTATTTAATGATGCCTCAAACACCTTGGAAATAATAAATAGGACTATGCTTTTTGAAATAATAGATTTTTGTATACAACTAACTAAATTAAAAGTTTCCAAGTTAAATTTTTCTTTGTGGGAACTGGAGTCAATAATTCACCATGAAGTTAAGATTACTACTTTGACCAATGTTTATTAAGGCAAAGTTAATTAAATTGATAGGTTAGAATATATATATATGTGTGTGTGTGTGTGTGTGTGTGAGTATATATACACACACACACACACATTCCAGTAAAAATATTAAAGAGAGGAAACCTTCAAATAGAAAAAATATATTGAATATGAACATTATTTGGTCATAAAATTATGACTATATTCTACAATGCATGTACATTGACTAATGTAAGGGCGGATTTTAAAGAAAACTTGAAAATATGCCATGGAAAAACTCAGTTAAAATAATTAAGGAGGCAAGATAACATATTCTAAGGAAGTAGGCAATGTATATTTTTAAAGGTCTAATATTTGCAAGGCATCATATTTTGTATTGTAGGGGTAGAAAATTACCGTCATTCTTTTTTATTCTTTATCCTGTGTTTCAGTTTGTTTCATTTGTTTCTTCTTTACAATCCTTGTAAAGACCAAGAGGATAAAAATTAAATATTCATATTGAGTATTAAAGACTAAATTTTCTACCCTAAAAGGCTATATATTTCTGAGGTTTCCAGAAGCCAATGAAGAGAAAAACCTATTTAGTTACATGCCTTTAAGTTTTAATACTGGATTGTGCTTATTTCTCAATGGAATCAAAATATACATTTGAATCAGTTCTAATGAGGTGGATGAAACTGGAGCCTATTATACAGAGTGAAGTAAGCCAGAAGGAAAAACATAAATACAGTATACTAATGCATATATATGGAATTTAGAAAGATGGTAACAATAACCCGGTGTACGAGACAGCAAAAGAGACATTGATGTATAGAACAGTCTTATGGACTCTGTGGGAGAGGGAGAGGGTGGGAAGATTTGGGAGAATGGCATTGAAACATGTAAAATATCATGTAAGAAACGAGTTGCCAGTCCAGGTTCGATGCACGATACTGGATGCTTGGGGCTAGTGCACTGGGACGACCCAGAGGGATGGTATGGGGAGGGAGGAGGGAGGAGGGTTCAGGATGGGGAACACATGTACACCTGTGGCGGATTCATTTTGATATTTGGCAAAACTAATACAATTATGTAAAGTTTAAAAATAAAATAAAATTAGAAAAAAAAATATTTCTAAAATTCTAATTTTAGTTATTTCACTTTTCAGCTCTAGAATTCCTATTTGGGTACTTTATATGTGTGTATATTTATATTTATATTTCTCCTCACAAACATTTATATTTAGTTCATATATTGCTTTCTTAGTTTCCTTTTCAAGAATACTAGATCATTTATTTAAAAGTTTTGTCTATAAATCCAAATACTGGGCTTCCTCGATGATGTTTTCAGTCATTTAATTTTTCCTTTGGTGGGCCATATTTTTCTGTTTTCTAAGGATATGTATTCACATAGCCAAATTGTGTGAGTATTAAGAAGTATTCAATGATAGAGCTACTATTTGCTTTGTCTTTTTTGCTTTGTTTTTTTTTATGAGAAGATGGTAGCTAAATTAACAAGTAAAAAAAAAAAAAGACTAGAAAATACAGAGACAAGATTCCAATTCACAATTCACAAGTTGATGTTAAACCAGATATGAGCTGGAAAATAATTAAAGGCAAATACAAACTCATATATTCAGAATTTTAAAATATCATTCTTAGAATTTCCAGGATTGACACTTCAGAACAATTTAGAATCCATCATTAATTAGCTAACAGAGCAAAACCAGCTTTCACTTTTGCACGTACAAAAGATCATCCATCCTGGTATAGTTTCAAGTGGTGATGGTGAATATCAGGTATTGTATCACCAACTTGTTGCAAAGATTATTGTGGGGACTTGGTGAGGCTCTTATGAAAGAAAGTAACTACTGAATGTGTGATCTTCATGGAATTTCTAGATCACTGATCACCACTCAAATCAGGAAGAGGCCTCTCATTCTGCAATCCTTTCCTTTTCCCCTTATATTGTCACATTTTGAAAGTCAATAGTTTCAGTTATGTTGGCATATAGTCATATAATCCCACTTTTTCCCCAATGATGTAACGTAAAAATGGATGTCTATTATTTTAACCATTCTCAACCTTTCAAGACAGTCAGTGTTTGTGCAAAATGGTAATATTAATTACAAATCAGTCTTGTAGAATATATGATGGCCTGATATACTTTGGAGGGTCTCTTCAAATCAAAGTTCTTTTATTAAGCCAGTTATTGAAAGATACCAAACTGAGTCAGTAGATGAATATCCTTGGCTCTGTGTTGTATGAATAGCAAAAAGTCCAATTAAGTCCTTCCAGTACATTTCAGCAGACATGCCTTCTTTTTAGCCCATTACCATTCAGCAGTTTTCATTGTAGGTATTACTGAAATTTTGGATGTCCTATTTCTTTACTGTGTAGAGTAATTCTAGGTATTGATATACAGGAAGCTTGCATGTCAGGACCCTGCCTATTCAATGTCAATAGTTAACAGCCACCTCATGTTACTCCCCAAATCTGCCCATTCACTGAGAGAACCCAGATGTCCCCAATACATTTTCAGTTTTGCTCTCACATGAAAACTACTGATGGGTTAACATTAAATATTTAATGTTTACCATATTCTTTCTTCCCCCTCCTTCTCTCCCCTTCCTTCCTCTTTCTCCTCCTCGTTTTTCCTCTCTCTCCCTCTCTCTCTCTGTGCCCCATCCCTCTCTCCACATTTCTTCTTTACAATTTATTTATCTACTCTATGCATATCTACCATGGCATTAAATCTTTACAGTTGAGCGTCAATTGTTAAATATATCTTAAAAGACATAGATTGTAAGAATTTACCAGATACTAGACACCTGAACTGCAAAATTCCTGTTGCACATAGACTCACTATTTTTAAGGAGTCAACAAATATTTAGAATATATCATCATACTACATGCAACATAAAACTGTCCCTATTAATCTGTCTGTTTGAAAAGTGGACAAATTCTTTGTTGTTGGTGACTCGATGGCCGAAAATCCTGGTGTTTGTTAACTGTATTGAGCTCCGTTTAGAAATTTATAAAAGGAAATTGATGCCCATATAAATACTAACAATTGCTTAGGTACTATATATATGTGTGTGCCAAATAATATTTTGAAAGTGAAAGTCCTTCAGTCAAGTCTGAGTTTTGTAAACCCCATAGATTATAGCCTGTCAGGCTCCTCTGTCCACGAAATTCTCCAGCCCAGAATACTGGAGTGGGCAGCTGTTTCCTTATCCAGGGGATCTTCCCAACCCATGGATTGAACCCAGGTCTCCAGTACTGCAGGTGGATTCTTTAGCATTTGAGCCACAAAAGCATTTGAACTAATAGTAATATATTTGTATCAGTTAGATATTGTTTCATAACACATTATCTTAATCTCAGTGGTCAGTTGGGTGGTTCTTATCTGGGGTCTGTTCGATCTCAATCAGTCTTAATCAGGATTCTGCACTCAGCTGTCTGGTCAGCTGTAGCTGATGTAGGATTGTCTGACTACAGTTGGCTAGCTGTTCATTTGAGCAATTGGTGGCTGGATGGCTGTTCATTTGGGCAATTGTAATGACTGGGCCAAGTTTCTTGCAATGTTTATTAGACTAGCATAAGCTATTTCATAGGATAGCTAGACTCCAGACTAAATATTAAAAAAAAAAAATAAGATCATCGCAACACTGTTTATAATAGCCAGAACATGGAAGAAACCTACATGTCTATCAACAAACGAATGGATAAGAAAGCTGTGGTACATATACACAATGGAATATTACTCAACCTTTAAAAAGAATACATTTAAATCAGTTCTAATGAGGTGGATGAAACTATTATAAAGAGTGAAGTAAGTCAGAAAGAAAAACACCAATACAGTATCAGTTCAGTTCAGTTCATTCAGTCGTGTCCGACTCTTTGCAACCCATGAATTGTAGCACTCCAGGCCTCCCTGTCCATCACCAACTCCTGGAGTTCACCCAAATTCATGTCCATCGAGTCAGTGATGCCATCCAGCCATCCCATCCTCTGTCATCCCCTTCTCCTCCTGTCCCCAATCCCTCCCAACATCACGGTCTTTTCCAATGAGTCAACTCTTCGCATCAGGTGGCCAAAGTATTGGAGTTTCAGCTTTAGCATCAGTCCTTCCAAAGAACACCCAGGACTGATCTCCTTTAGAATGGACTGGTTGGATTTCCTTGCAGTCCAAGGGACTCTTCAAGAGTCTTCTCCAACACCACAGTTCAAAAGCATACTAACGCATACATATAGAATTTAGAAAGATGGTAACAATGACCTTGTATGCGAGACAGCAAAAGATACACAGATGTATAGAACACACTTTTGGACTCTGTGGGAGAAGGCGAGGGTGGGATGATTTGAGAGAATAGCATTGAAACATGTATATTATCATATGTGAAACAGATTGCCAGTCCAGGTTCAATGTATGAGACAGGGTGCTCAGGGATGGTGCACTGGGATGAGCCTGAGGGATGGGATGGGAAGGGAGGTTGAAGCAGGGTTCAGGATGGTGAACACATGTACACCCATGGCTGATTCATGTCAGTGTATGGCAAAAACCACTACAATACTGTAAAGTAATTAGCCTCCAATTAAAATAAATAAAATTCTCAAAAGAAAGAAAGAAACTAAGATCATGGCAACCAGCCCCATTACTGCATGGCAAATAGAAGGAGAAAAGGTGGAAACAGTAATAGATTTCCTCTTCTCAGGCTTAAAAATCACTGTGGATGGTGACTGCAGCCATGAATTCAGAAGACAATTGCTTCTTGGCAGGAAAGCAACGACAAACCGAGACAGTGTGTTGAAGAGCAGAGACATTACTCTGCCGACAAAGGTCTTTAGTCAAGGCTCTGGTCTTCCCAGTGGTCATGTACAGTCGTGAGAGCTGGACTGTAAAAAAAGCAGAATGCCAAAGAATTGATGCCTTCAAACTTCAACTGTAGTACTGAAGAAGACTCCTGAAAGTCCCCTGGACAGCAAGGAGATCAAGCCAGTCAATCTGAAGGGAGATCAACTCTCAATACTCACTGGAAGTACTGATGCGGAAGCTGAAGCTCCAGTATTTTGGTCATCTGATGCAAACAGACAACTCATTTGAAAAATCTCTGATGCTGGGGAAGATTGAGGGCAGAAGGAGAAGAGGGTGTCAGAGGATGAGATGATTGAGTAGCATCACCGATGCAATGAACATGAACTTGGGCAAACTTAGGGAGATGGTGAGGGACAGGTAGGCCTGGTGTGCTGCAGTACATGGGGTTGCAGAGTCAGACACGACTGGGTGGCTGAACAACAAGACTCCAGAGGTTGTGTTAAAGCAAGCGTTTCTGAAGAATAAGTTTAGAACTGGAACACCATACAAGTGGGTAATAAAGCTGGCTCATATTTAAGAGCTGAAAAAAATAGTTGCAGAGTAGAGTGTCTCATTCATGTCTGACTCTTTGCAACCACATGGAGTATAGCCCACCAGGCACCTCTGTCCATGGAATTCCGCAGGTAAGAATAATGGAGTGTGTAGCCATTTACTTCCCCAGGGGATCTTCCCGATACAGGGATTGAACTGTGGTCTCCTGCATTGCGGAAAGATATCTTTACCATCTGAGCCACCAGGGGAGCCTGGAAAAATAGAGCCTACCTCTTAATGGGAGAAAATGCAGTACAATAAATGGATACAGAGTTGGATTTAAAAAAAAAAAAAAAAAACAAACAATGCAACTCTGAAAATCAATATGCCACAATATAGCTGTGTTTATGTGTATTTGGAAAGTGTTACAGTAAACATTTGACATTTTCTAGGAGGTATATGAGCACCTTGACAATCTCTAAATTAGTAAGCATCAGAATAGCACATTAAATAAAGCCTACTTAGCCATTAAAAAGAATACATTTGAATCAGTTCTAATGAGATGGATAAAACTCGAACCTATTATACAGAGTGAAGTAAGTCAGAAAGAAAAACACCAATACAGTATACTAACACATACATATGGAATTTAGAAAGATGGTAACAATAACCCTGTGTGCGAGACAGCAAAAGAGACACTGATGTATAGATCAGTCTTATGGACTCTGTGGGAGAGGGAGAGGGTGGGGAGATTTGGGAGAATAGCATTGAAACATGTATAATATGTATGAAACGAGTCGCCAGTCCAGGTTCGATGCACGGTACTGGATGCTTGGGGCTGGTGCACTGGGACGACCCAGAGGGAGGGTAGGGGAGGGAGGAGGGAAGTGGGTTCAGGATGGGAAACGCGGGTATACCTGTGGCGGATTCATTTCGATATTTGGCAAAACTAATACAATATTGTAAAGTTTAAAAATAAAATAAAATTTAAAAAAAATAAGAGCAAAAAAAAAAAAAAAGAAAGTTAAAAAAAAAAAAAGCCTCAAATGACTTTTATACTGTAACATGTCATTTCTAATATACACAGTTCATAGAATACAGTTATTTTTTATCATTCCATGCCTAAATTTATCACAAATGTGCATGTAACACTAAGACAAAGTGATTCATAAGGGCTAGCAATATTATATTGGCATCAGATCCCTTCCACATCTTGGGATACGATAAAGAATTTCTCCAGCATTAGTGATCACCATTTTGGGCCAAGTTATTAATTGGAATATCCAATAAGAATGAAACTGAACAGGATATATCTTTATGTATACATCTGAATATATTTTTATATATCCTGGACAAAGTTGACCATGAAGAGTGGTGGGCACAGGGGCATTATGTGGGGGTTGGGGGGGGTCTTCTTTACTTTAAGCCAACTAGGAAAGGTTTCAAGAAATCGTATTGAAAATATCTGTTACCTGGAGCTGTGCAAGAAAGCAACAGTCTAGATGGAGAAAAGAGAGAGGTGAGGAAACTAAACATCCCACTTTGGACTTCTACACCTAAAATAAAGCTGAACTAGGCTAGGAGAGGAGCC
Organism: Bos javanicus; assembly: GCF_032452875.1. Classification (NCBI taxonomy): domain Eukaryota; kingdom Metazoa; phylum Chordata; class Mammalia; order Artiodactyla; family Bovidae; genus Bos; species Bos javanicus. The sequence goes on along the minus strand of NC_083875.1, from coordinate 13,261,177 downwards.
TTAACTGAACAGCAGCTTGATCTTGGACTTCTAGCTTCTAGAACTGTGAGGAAGTAAATTTCTGTGGTTTAAAGCATCATGTCTGTGATATTTAGTTATAACAGACTGAGCAGACTACCACAGGTTCCTTTTGGGAGTTAAAATCCATAAAGAATTAAAGTTAATTTTTATTATATAAGGATAACTGTAAGTATGATATTGGCTAGATTCAGCAAATACTCTGTGTTAGCTGAGTCTCCTTTCTAAGTTAACTATTTCTACAGAAAAGATGAGTCATGCAAATGACTTAATAGGTGAAAATGAGAGAAGTGGCATAGCAAAAGACAGAGACAGACAGAGAGGGAGGTGCAGGAGAGATAGTAAGAGTACTATAGCTCAAGTTGTTGAGTAGCTCCATGGATGTTTGTGTACTGTATATGAATGACAAATATGAAAGTACTGATGTGCTGATATATATTTATCCAACCAAGGGAATCCTGTTTCTTTGTCTTCTACATAATTACACATGATTTAATGTCTGAATTTTCTTGACCATTCCTAAACTACGTGGCTTAGAATATATTTCAATATTGTACAAGATACAACATGATAACCAAATTAAAACTGCTGATTCTCTCTCTGGCTGCACATGTTACCTGCCAGTTAACGCAGCTGAAATTCCCAGGAGTACTAAAATATAGTCTGGTATATATGGAAAATTATAGAAAGGACTTTAAATTCCATTGCAAAATATAATGAGTACACCCATGGCTGATTCATGTGAAAGTATGCCAAAAACCACCACATTATAATTCACCTCCAATTAAAATAAATTTTAAAAAATTAAAAAAGATAAAAAATAAAGTTAGTAGCAATACTTTATAGTTTATCATTTCCATCATTATGTATGTCACAAATATTTACCAGCTATAGAAATCACCTGGTCAAACTATACTTACATACATTACATTTTATGATTATTTCCAAATAACTAAAAAATTATTTTAACATTTGTTAGATATGTATATAAATAGAGGCTATGTTAAATAGTAATAAAATTCATAATTCCTTTGTGTCAAATTTAGCATCTATATAATTATCTGTGTATTTACAATTTATATTCTGCATACCATATAAGACCTCAAGTTTGGGTAAAATTCTAATGATATTTTAAACATATGGCAAACCCTTTAATATATATTTGATTGCTATGATATTCTTATATTATTCTCATAATATATTCTTATGATATGGGGATCATTCACATATTCTTGTGATCCATTCTTGTGGATCAATCAGACTGATTGCACAATTTGTCACAACCTTCTAACAGTAACTATGCAACTTATCACCAGTCTAGAGTATAGTGTGCCCCAAGTTAATGATGGAAATTATATATATATATATATATATATATATATATATACACACACACATATAATTATATATATATAAAAAAATCATACATATATATATATATATATATCTTTACTTCCTCTCTAATTTACAATTCATTTCATCTCAAAATAAATTTCTGAATCACTACTTTCTCCAAAAGTCCTAATGGCTCTCTCTCCTGAATCATTCACTTATTCTACTCCCAAAGCTAGCATTACACATTATGATAAAACTAAATATTCCATTGGTTCCATTAACAAGAAAGATTTTATTTTAATGGACACAAAAGTAACTGAGAGAAACACAATTTTTAATACGTGAAAATACAAAATCATATATTTATAACTTCTATCACATTGAGTAGTTGATTAAGTATAAGAAGCACCACGAATTCTTAGAGCTGAATAATAGTAATCAGTTTTTTCACTTGAAAAAGTAATAAAATTAGAGATATTATATTATTAAAAGTTTAACTTACAATGTTATAAAATATTACTTTGTCCCTGATTTGAATGGTTTTAAGATAAGGATGATTAATTTTACATTTTAAAATGTTATTCCTCGGATAAATAAATAAATACATATATATATATAAAGAAATATGACACTGAAAATACTAATCTAATATTATTATTTTCCCAATATGTAGATAATAAAATGACTTCAGAGAATGTATCCTTTCCTAATTTTAGTAGACTAAAACAGCAAGACAAAATCTGTGTGTGGGGGGGATGCTCAGTGTAAACGTAGGTTAAACTCTAATTAAGCTTTGACACACAAATTGTGGCTACTTTTCAAAATCTCACTATAACCATTCTCTTCCACATCACCATCATTTCTTGCTTGAATTATTGCAAAGCTTCCTGCTTATACTTCTCATTTCTGCTCTTTCTCTCAATAAATTCCATTCTGAAACCATATTTATCCTTTAAAAACAAAAAGCTATTGTTTTTAAAGCTATTGCTCAAAATATTCTAATGAACATACTATTACAGTCATGTTAGTCTTGGTAATCTTAACTACTTGACTTTCTGAGAGTTAAAAATAAAGCCAAACGGTTTTACTAAAATGTTCTTTGAAACAATCAGAATATATTAAGGATATTAAGCATTCTAGAACAAGATCTGAGAGAAAAAAGGAATTCAAAGGAATGATATTAACATTTAAACTCTATGAAGTAACATGTGTAATCCAAAAATGACATAACATACTCTAAAACAAATGAAAGCTTCTGGAAGATTCATGTGCCCACACGGATAAAATTAGATTTCAAAACCCACCAATAAGTAGTAGTCTAGGTAAAACTCTCAGCTTCCATGTGGAGACTGGATGCAGATATCATAGGAACAAGAATAAATTGAAAAACTTCAGGCCCTCAAATGGCCCAAAGAAACTCCCTAATAATATTACTGTGACAAGATAATATCATTGTTCCGAGCATAGTTTCTACTCACTAGAGGGAGAAAAAATCCTGAACAGAGAGCAAATTATTCAGATTTTTACACTTTTTCTAAATTGTTTTATGTGCAATGTCTGCCACTCATACAAAAACAACTAGTCATAAAGGTGAAAAAGACACCTGTGAACAAAATTGAACAGAAAGTAAAGATACTAAAAACAGACACGGAAGAGATCCAGGTAATGGGGTTATATAACACACAGGCCAAAGAAAATCCTCTTCTATTTAGTACTTTTCAAATACTAAAAGACAACGAAAAAATTCTTTAAAGATAAAAGAATTCAGCAAATTGGAATTTTTAATAAGCAGCTTGGAAATTATATAAAAAAATATAGTAAGTGAAATTAAGAATTCTATGGATGGGTTCAACAGAAGATTTTATATATCTGAAGTAAGAACTGGATTATAGACTACAAAAAAACACACAGAAAGAGGAGAAAACAAAAGCATACAAGACTTAAAATGTCTAAGAAAATACAGGAGCTCCCATAAAGGCATACCATGTGCATAACTAAGTCTGAAAAACAAAATTGTTAGAAATAACATCTAAAATGATGATGAGACATCCATAAAGAATAACACTTACACAAAGACACACAATTGCCAAGCAATTAAACACCAAATTTGTAGAAAATTTGCCAAGAAATGCATTTTTAAAAACAATCAAAATTAAATCTTGTCAAATAGCAAAAGCAATGTAAACCTCTCAGGAATGAAATAGTATCTTCAAAGTTGAAAACTAGAATTCTATACCCAGCAAACATCTCCCTCAAAATAAAAAGTAAAGCAAAGATATTATCAAAGAAACAAAAGAAAAATTTGTGACATCAACACTAAAAGAAATATCAAAATCTGTTTCAGGATTAAGGAAAAGAGTACCTTGAGCTTCAGAAAGAAATAAAAAACAAAAGATGACAAAATGTGGTTAAATCTAAATCCACATAACTACAAAAACAATAATAATTATGTGATAAAAATTGACCAAATAAAACAATAATGCTATGAATACATAACTTAAAATTGCTATGACTTTTTAAAAAACTATGAATATTGACTAAATACTAATAATTATGTTCGTAAAATACTATAAAAGTTGCAATTGGGAAAGTGGATTTAAGTGTTCTAAGAACCATAAGTTGTACAGGAAGTGATGAAAGTACTAATTAATATTCAATACTAAGAATTAAACCATCAATGACAAAACTGATAGAAAATTCACTAGAACAGTATTCAGTTCAGTTCAGTAGCCCAGTCATGTCCAACTCTTTGCGACCCCATGAATCGCAGCATGCCAGGCCTCCCTGTCCATCACCAACTCCTGGAGTTCACTCAAACACATGTCCATTGAGTCAGTGATGCCATCCAGCCATCTCATCATCTGTCGTCCCCTTCTCCTCCCGCCCCCAATCCCTCCCAGCATCACAGTCTTTTCCAATGAGTCAACTCTTCCCATGAGGTGGCCAAAGTATTGGAGTTTCAGCTTCAGCATCAGTCCTTCCAATGAACACCTAGGGCTGATCTCCTTCAGAATGGACTGGTTGGATCTCCTTGCAGTCCAAGGGACTCTCAAGAGTCTTTTCCAACACCACAGTTCAAAGGCATTAATTCTTCGGCACTCAGCCTTCTTCACAGTCCAACTCTCACATCCATACATGACCACAGGAAAAACCATAGCCTTGACTAGACAAACCTTTGTTGGCAAAGTAATGTCTCTGCTTTTTAATAAGCTATCTAGGTTGGACGCTTATCCTTCCCAGGAGTAAGCGTCTTTTAATTTCATTGCAGTCACCATCTGCAGTGATTTTGGAGCCCAAAAAAGTAAAATCTGACACCGTTTCCACTGGTTCCCTATCTATTTCACACGAAGTGATGGGACCAGTGCCATGATCTTCGTTTTCTGAAAGTTGAGCTTTAAGCCAACTTTTTCACTCTCCTCTTTCACTTTCATCAAGAGGCTTTTTAGTTCCTCTTCACTTTCTGCCATAAGGGTGGTGTCATCTGCATATCTGAGGTTATTGATATTTCTCCCAGCAATCTTGATTCCAGCTTGTGCTTCTTCCAGCCCAGCGTTTCTCATGATGTACTCTTCATATAAGTTAAATAAGCAGAGTGACAACATACAGCCTTGATGTACTCCTTTTCCTATTTGGAACCAGTCTGTTGTTCCATGTCCAGTTCTAACTCTTGCTTCCTGACCTGCATACAGGTTTCTCAAGAGACGGGTCAGGAAGCCTTAGCAGAAGTCAAGGTACTGAATTTATCACTAGGTAGCAGTTCCCCTGTGCTGGGGAGAGACAAGAGATACACCAGAGCTTAGATGTACCGTGTCCAAATGAACAAGGCTCACTGTGTCCAAGGTCCATTGGTCCTGGAGAAGGTTCAAAAGCAGGGCGAGAAACCAGAAACTACAGTGGCATGTTCTTAAATCGCAAACCTGCTAAAGAAAAGTCTGTGATTTTTGTCCTTAGACAATTTTAAGACCATAGTAAACTGATAAAAATAAAGCAAAACGAAAGTCTTGGCCAGTGAAAGAGATTTGATAGCGTCAAATCACCACCCCAGTCTACTAATAACCTGGAAGAAAACACAGATTCAAAGTCGTTTGTGGGGAATAAAACACATTTCCTTCAGTCTTGAGTGTGTCTGTGTGTGTCTGTGTGTGTTTGGTTTTGGGTTTTGTTTGTTTGATTTCACACATAATGGCAACCATTCAATCAAAATATATGTGTCAAGTGAGAATATATTACCCACTGACAAGAATCAAAAAACAAAACAAAACCTAAAAATGGTTCAAATGCTTGAAAGATTAATTATGAGAATTAAAGTAGGTCTAATAAATTGGATAAACAATCTTGTAAGAAAGGTGGAAAATATATTTAACAGATGGAAAAGTTCAGCTGAAAGAAATTATTTTTAAAAAAATCAGAATAAAAGAAATGAAAAATGAGATGACAAAAGAAATATTTTAATTGGTTTTTCAGTAGACTATACTCACAAGAGAAAAGAATTAGTGTGCTAAAGACAAGTCAAGAGAAAACTTGCAAATTAAAATACAAATTAGAAAAAGGACAGAAAGAGGGAAAAGACCATACAAAATTTGTGAAATATTATCAGATATTTCAACATATGTGTAATTGGAGTCTACAAGGAGTTCAGTTCAGACTCTCAGTCATGTCAGACTCTTTGTGATCCCATGGACTGAGCATGCCAGGCTTCCCTGTGGAACAAAATAAACTGTAGAAGACATAATGGTCAATAACTTTTCAAAAGCAAGGGAAAACATTAATCTACAGGTCTATAAAACTTAGCCAAAATTAAAAACCCCTAGCATTCCCAATAAAATTCATGGGCCTAAGACTCTTAAATCCAATTACTCACTTCCTGACCTATTCAGCATTTAAAAAACATAGTATTGTTATTTTTCTATACAATTAATAGTCATATAATAATTACAGTAAATATTAAATAATATGTGGTTTTATACAGTCATAACCACACCAGTCTTATAGTCAGTATTCTTTTACAGTCAATAATAGCAATAGTTATATTATGAAATAATATAAATTTAGATTTACCACATTTTTGCCTTCTGTGTCTTACATTTCTTAAAACTGGATAACATTTGACATACTATTTTTTCATCCTTAAGCACAGCTTTAAGTATTTCCTTTGGTTCTGGATTGTTTTTGACAACCTCACAACATTTTTTCTTGCTTCTCTGTTTGCTTTCTGCCTGCATCGTTATTTTTGAAGGGTATCACTGCTGGATAGAGAATTATAGGTTGGCATCTTGAAGTTATTTCAAGTAGAAACAATAGTTTCTAATAGTTAGTAAATGTTGCTATACTTATTAACAATATTTATTGCATCTGAATTTTTGTCTGAATTTCCTTACTGGCCTATTTGGAGTTTAGGTTTCTCACAAGGCACTTTTCACTCCTCTTTCTTAGTATGTATGCATTCATTTTTGTGTGTACTCAAAAATACATAAATGACATCATCCCAACAATTTTAAATATAAAATGTAATTCTATTACCCATATGTACAAAGTTATATAACAGATGTCTAGAGAATTTTAATCATGCTAAATTGAAACTCTGTACCCATTGAATAGCAACTCTCCTTTTTCTCTTCCCTCTTACCCTAACTTTCTACTTTCAGTCTACGAGAGTTTGACTACTTTAGATACATCATGTAAGTGTAATCATACAATATACGTCTTTTTTTGCATGGCTTTTGTGGGCTTCCCTGGTAGAAAAGGCAGAGGAACCAGAAATCAAATTGCCAACATCCATTGGACCATCAAAAAGCAAAAGAATACCAGAAAAACATCTACTTCTGCTATATTCAGTACGCCAAAGCCTTTGACTGTGTAGATCACAACAAACCATGGAAAATTCTGAAAGAGATGGGAATACCAGACCACCTGACCTGCCACCTGAGACATCTGTATGCAGGTCAAGAAGCAACAGTAAGAACTAGACATGGAACAACAGACTGGTTCCAAATTCGGAAGGGAATACGCCAAGGCTCTATATTGTCACCCTACTTATATCATTTAGAAGTGGAGTACATCATGTGAAATACCAGGATGGATGAAGCACAAACTGGAATCAAGATTGCCAGGAGAAATATCAATAACCTCAGATATGCAGATGACACCACTCTAATGGCAGAAAGTGAAGAAGAACTAAAGAGCCTCTTGATGAAAGTGAAAGAGGAGTGTGAAAAAGCAGGATTAAAACTCAGCACTCAAAAAACGAAGATCATGGCATCCAGTCTCATCACTTCATAGCAAACAGATGGGCAAACAATGGAAACAGTGACAGACTTTATTTTTTGGTTACAAAATCACTGTAGATGATGACTGTAGCCATGAAATTAAAAGAGGCTTGTTCCTTGGGAGGAAAGCTATGACCAAACTAGACAGCATATTAAAAAGCAGAGATTTTATTTTGCCAACAAAGGTCCATCTACTCAAAGCTATGGTTTTTCCCATAGTCAAGTATGGATGGGAGAGTTGGACTATAAAGAAAGCTAAGCACAGAAGAATTGATGCTTCTGAACTGTGCTGCTGGAGAAGACTCTTGAGAGTCCCTTGGACAGCAAGGAGATTCAACCAGTCCATCCTAAAGGAAATTAGTCCTGAATATTCATTGGAAGTACTGATGCTGAAGCTGAAACTCCAATATGCTGATCACCTGATGTAAAGAACTGACTCATTGGAAAAGACCCTGATGCTCGGAAAGACTGAAGGCAGGGGGATAAGGGGATGACAGAGGATGAGATGGTCGGTTGGCACCACTGACTCAATGGAGCTTCAGCAAACTCCAGGAGTTGGTGATAGACAGAGAAGCCTGGTGTGCAGCAGTCCATGGGATCACAAATGGTCAGACCCTACTGAGAGATTGACCTGAATTGAACTGGTAGCTCAACTTGTAAAGAATTCACCTGTAATACAGAGAAACCCCAGTTCGGTTCCTGGGTTGGGAAGATCTGCTCGAGAAGGGATAGGCTACCCACTCTAGTATTCTGGGGCTCTCCTGGTGGCCTAGCTGGTAAAGAACCTGCCTGCAATGTGGGAGACTTAGGTTCGATACCTGGGTTGTGAGGATTCCCCGGAGAACGGAAAGGCTACCCGCTTTAGTATTCTGGCCTGGAGAATTCAATGGGTTCACAAAGTGTTGGACACAACTGAGTGACTTTCACTATTACACTTAACATAGTGTCCTCAAAGGTAATCCATGTTGTAGCATATAGAAAAATTTAATTCTTTTTTAAAGAATCTCTCTATGTATATACCACATTTTCTTTATCCATTCATCTGTTGATGAATAATTTAGGTTGCTTCCAACTCTTGGCTACTGTGAATGATAATGCAACAATCATGAATTTGCAAATATCTCTTTGAGGTCCTATTTTCAATTATTTTTAATATATACCCAAAGTATATATTACCTGCTTGATTGTCACCCTGCTAATTTAACTTATATGCAGAGTACATAAAGTGAAATGTTGGGCTGTATGAATCACAAGCTGGAAGCCATAGTGCCAGGAAAAATATAACAACCTCAGATATGCACGTGTTATCAATATAATGGCAGAAAGAGTAGTCAAACTCCACAGCTTCTTGATGAGGGTGAAAAGGGAAAGTGAAAAAGCTAGCTTAAAACTCAACATTTAAAAAACAAAGATCATGGCATGCTGTCCCATCACTTCATGGCAAATAGAAGGGGAAAAAGTGGAAACAGGGACAGATTTTATTTTATTAGGCTCAAAAATCACTGTGGATACTGACTGCAGCAATGAAATTAAAAAAGGTTTGTTCCTTGGAAGGGAAGCTATGAAAAAACTAGACAGTGTATTAAAAAGCAGAGACATCACTTTGCCAAAAAATGTCCTTATAGTCAAAGCTATGTTTTTTTGGTTTTGTTTTTGTTTTTTTTCACTAGTCACGTATGGATGTGAAAGCTGGACCATAAAGAATGCTGAGCACCAAAGAATTGATGCTTTTGAATTGTGGTACTGGAGAAGACTCTCGGGAATCCCTTGGACTGCAAGGAGATAAAACCAGTCAATCCTAAAGGAAATCAACCCTGAATATTCATTGGAAGGACTGATGCGGAAGCTGAAACTCCAATACTTTGGCCACCTGATGCAAAGAGTCAACTCACTGGGAAAGACCCTGCTGCTGGGAAAGACTGAGGGCCAGAGGAGAAAAGGGCGACAGAGGATGAGATGGTCAGATGGCATCACTGACTCAGTGGACATGAGTTTGAGCCAATGCCAGGAGACGGTGAAGGACAGGGAAGCCCGGCGAGCTGCAGTCCATGAGGTTGCAAAGAGTAAGACACGACTGAGCAACTGAACTGAACTGAAAGCCATAGATTATGATGATTCTTTGTTTATCAATTTTCTTGGATTCCTATGATAAATTTACCACAGTGATCATTTTTCTTTAGCTCCATGGAAATCCTACTCTCCTCATGAAATAAAATTTTAAGTCAGTAAAAGTCTTCGGTTTTTTTCAAAAACCATTGTCTTTTGCATATCATTTCTCCAGAACCATCTATTCCAGTGAAAATCCAATAGTGAGCAAGTCTAAATTCCCTGTGAGGACAGTATAATATCACACACATTTCTTTTTTGGCCAAGAATTCTAATTCCATTTCATTGCCTACAGCTATTCTTCCCTGTTTTTTACTATTTACTTTCTCTAACTTGCAGAGAATTTTGTTTAAAACCATATGTGCTAATTTGTAGGGATTCTATCACTGTAACTGCAATTATCCCAGAGCATCATGCTTTGTAAGAAAAGTGCACATTATATTTACTTGGGAATATATTTTCCCAGAAGTTATATAGTCTGTGTGACTTAATGGGAAAGAAATCTGCACAATACACAGCCCTAAATTTATACCAAGGAACTGCCTCATGTTAATTATGTGCCTTGAACAAATCAATTTCCTTAGTGGATATGCTTGTCTAGACAGCATATATAAAATGTTTAACAGTAGCAACTATCATTAGATTGGTCAATGCTGTCTTTCTGGTTCAACTTCATTTTAATATCCTTAGCTCCAAGCTGCTCAACCTCTTAGAGACTCAGTTTCTAAACTGTGGAATAGGAGTAACCCTTGCCTGTTCAATAACCACATAGTTGATGTCCAGGTTAAATGACATAAAAATGTATGAAGTCAGTGTGTAAACTGAAAAACTACCATATTAATTTATGAGCAACAAATTATGTGTATGTTAGTTGCTCAGTCAGGTCCAACTCTTTGTGACTCTATGGACTGTAGGCTCCTCTATCCAAGGGATTCTCCAGAAAAGAATACTGGAGTGTGTTGCCATTCCCTTCTCCAGGGGATCTTCCCAACATAGGGATCGAATTCAGAACTCCCACATTGTGGGCAGATTCTTTACCATCTGAGCCACCAGGGAAGCCCTGTAATATGTTATAATATCCCCTTCTCGTCCTGCCTTCAATCTTTCCCAGCATCAGGGTCTTTTCAAACGAGTCAGTTCTTCACATCAGGTGGCCATAATAATGGAGTTTCAGCTTCAGCCTCAGTCCTTCTCGTGAATATTCAGGACTGCTTTCCTTTAGGATGGACTGTTTGGGATTGCCTTTCTGTCCAAGGGACTCTCAAGTGTCTTCTCCAACACCACAGTTCAAAAGCATCAATTCTTCAGTGCTCTGCTTTCTTTATAGTCCAACTCTCACATCCATACATGACTACTGGAAAAACCATAGAGGAAAATTGCTGATAGCCAATTCTCTGTTGTACTTTAAAGAAATGTTACTGCAGATATAGTTCACATATTATAATTACCATTATCAGGGTGAGTTCAAGTGCAAATTATTGCAATTAGTATGCATTTTCTTGTTATTAAGGCCAGAAATGCTTTCTCCTTGGAAGTAATGACAAATCTAGACAGCATATTAAAAAGCAGAGACATTACTTTGCCAACAAAGGTCCATCTAGTCAAAGCTATGTTTTTTCCCATAGTCATGTATGGATATGAGAGTTGGACCATAACAAAAGCTGAACACCAAAGAATTGATACTTTTAACTGTGGTGCTGGAGAAGACTCCTGAGAGCCCCTTGGACTACAAGGAGATCAAATCAGTCATTCCTAAAGGAAATCAATCCTGAATATTCATTGGAAGGACTGATGATGAAGCTGAAGCTCCAATACTTTGGCCACCTGATGCAAAGATCCGACTCACTGGAAAAAACCCTGGAGGAGAAGGGGACAATAGAGGATGAGATGATTGGATGGCATCACTGACTCAATGGACATGAGTTTGAGCAAGCACCAAGAGATAGGGAAGGACAGAGAAGCCTGGAGTGCTGCAGTTCATGGGGCCACAGTTGGATATGACTGAGTGACTGAACAGCAACAGAACTGCAACCAAGTGTTTATTTAATCAGACAGAGGGAAAAATACTCTGAGGAAAACACCCCCTTAAACACTTGCCAATTTGAAAATTAAATTATAACATAGTCAGAAAACTGTAAAGACTATATCAAATCAATTGAGAAACATTAAGCACAAAATAGATGGCATTTGAAAAATCTCATATTTTTCAGAATAATCAGGATAATGTCATAAAGTTAGTTTCTTAGTTAAATGTGACAAACCCAGAATAAAATAATTCATATAGTTCCTTCCCTTGCCTCAAGCTGGATGTTTTTCAAAAAGAGTCTTAAAATATGTGGAATCAGAAAATTATAAATCCTATATTACTTGAGCATTTATGAAAATCTAGAATTAAAATGGAGGTATAATCTGCTTTTAGCAGTTGTCAGTGATAATATTTAACAAGTATGGAAAGCAGATGACCCAGGTTCTTTACAAAGATGGGCTTTGAGCTACAATTTATATTCTGTTAGGCAATGAAAAAAATGTTAGCCAAGATTTATAAATTAATTCTGTATCTTGACAACATAAATTTAAATTTCTGTTTAAAATGTTTTACTGAGAAGGACTGAGTTTTCTCATAATACTGAATTTTTGGGGTTGAGTAAAAATCTAAACAAACACTGAATTTATTAGAGGAATGTAAAAGAGATCAGCCCTAGATGTTCTTAGGAAGGAATGATGCTAACACTGAAACTCCAGTACTTTGGCCACCTCATGCCAAGAGTTGACTCATTGGAAAAGACTCTGATGCTGGGAGGGATTGGGGGCAGGAGGAGAAGGGGACGACAGAGGATGAGATGGCTGGATGGCATCACTGACTCGATGGACGTAAGTCTGAGTGAACTCCGGGAGTTGGTGATGGACAGGGAAGCCTGGCATGCTGCGGTTCATGGGGTCGCAAAGAGTCGGACACGACTGAGCACTGATCTGATCTGATCTGATATTGCTTAGAATTTTTAAAAAGTGTGTACAGCTGGGTCGTAAACTACACCTATCAGAGCATCAATGTATCCAACAACCCTAGTGTTCATCAACTATTAAACAACTACTGATTAGACTCTAAGTAAACAAGCTTCTACAAAATGACTACAGATATGCTCAGAAAACTACAAAAAGTATGGCTATTTTCTCCTTTTTGTGAATGTGTTTTCAAAGTATAAATAGTGTCTTAAGAGATTAACCTTAATAAGGAGGTAGAGTCCATTTATGTTAAAATGCTGTTACCTTTTGGCAGAAAACCTGTTATAATTGGCTTAAAATTTTCAGCCATCATACTGAAGAAAAGAAGGAATTCTCTACAGCTGACCTTAAGCTTTTGTGGTAGCACTATTCATTCTGTTTCCCCCCACATAGAAAAAATACAACGAAATAGGTTGAACTCATGAAGTTAGAGATAATCCAAAAGTTTTGTAACAAAAATCTTTAAAATCAGTATAAAGAAAATCAAAAACAGTGTACTAAAATCTAATGGAAAGTGCAGAACCCCAGAACATAGAGAATTATATGAAACCAAATGTCTATTTCATTTAGTTCATTTACTATACTACAATGGTCATAAAGATATGTGATCCATTAAAGGGGTCCAGATTGATTTAAGCTCTTCTCATGTAGGTATGACAACTGATACACCCATATAAATACTATCTAAATATGCATATGCCTTTTGTTTGTTTACATAGCATATACTTTTTTTATAGGTCATATTTTATTCTTTGAAATGAAAACTAGACAAAAAAGCAACTCAAATACACTGTAAATGCAATACTGTATGACTATGAATACTATTAGAATCTTACTTTTAATGCTCATAAAAATGATTCATAAAATATCCATAATAATGATGTAATCATCACAAGGAATTTAGTCATAGTTACTTTTGTTGTGTTACAGGGGAAAAAAAAGCAGCTTCCTATGCTCCATTAAGAACACTATCTATAAAATTAGCCATACCCTGCTTTAAAACACAGATTCATCATTTGTTGTATGACTTAGGGAAAATTAACAAAATATTTTGATCTTTGGTTTCTTATCTAATAAATGAGGACATAAATGCCATATTGCATGTAAAAGACTTTGAAAACTGCCTGTAATAAAGTAAATAATAATTGTTGCTACTTTTATGATCAGTATTACATAATAATTACCATTATAATTTTCATATCTTGACAGTACTTAGGCTTTTCTTTCAAAGTACTGTGAAAAATATAACCTGATGCAAATTAAATGCTCTGCTAGTCTCATCATTGTGCCATATGCATGAGAAGATTAATTTATACTGAAAATAGCTACAAATTATTATATTAAAAATATCTTACTCATTAGACAAATGATGCACTAAAATGAAGGTGCTTATTTTTCCCTGGATGTTAATGTTCTATGAGATGTATGTTGTGAATTTTAAAAAATTAAACACATTTTATAGCCTAAAGAAATAGCTTTTTTTTAATAACCATAAATACCTTTTATGTTACAAACAAAAAAATATAACCTGGATTGTCAAGTACCCTAGCTCACATCAAAGAAGTTATCAGAATAGAAATGCTTAGAACTCTGAATATCATTATAACTCATAACTTTTAAGCTATTTTTCATGCATTCATATCAATGAGACAATCATACAAGTATGTAATTTAATAGTAAGGGGCAGTATTGCATATTAGGCAAAGCAAAAAAGAATAGAGCAATATCCTTCTTATTTGGAATACATTCTGAAAACATTTAAAATTTATTTTTAACAGTGAAACTATAAATGACTAAGTCTATACAGTAAAATGTATATAATTTCATTATATGAACATTAATTGGCTTTCATTCAGAGGCTGCTTCCTCTTATCATAAAAAGATTACATTTGATTAGGGTATTATGACTATTGAACAAATTGTCATAATTTATTCCAATATTATAAGCTACATTCAAAATGACTTCAAATGGCTAAACAGCTGTAAAAATAAGCAACTGCCTCAAGTGCACAGACTTAGTTATGAAAAAGGTACTATGGCACATAATAGGAATTGATATTTATAATAAATGACCTAATCTAATTTAAAGGGTCAAGTTACATTTAATATGCTAGGTTGAAAAATGCCAAGAAACATACAATGTATTATCAAAGAACTGCCATCTGGCATAGTCAAAACCCAGTAGGTTTTTACTTAAAGATACCATATACTTCATGATTGGGAAATACTATCAAGAATGATTTGTTAACTAAGAATTTTGGAAGAATAAAATGTAGGCATATCTGAATAAGAAATGCAATACTTACGTAATATATACAGTAAGAATCTAAAGATGAAGGAGGGTAAATAGGTGTGGTAAATGGAATTACTTTTATCAGTATTTGCTTCCCTTTAGTTGTCTAATATATCTACAACTGTGCCACAGGCTTCCATTCTATAGACTTATATAACCCCACCACCTGACTGTAGACTCTCCCATGTGTCTTGCTTTGGTGGTGGAATACTACAAGATGTGAGGCAAATAAGAGACCTGAAATATACATGTGCAGTTGGGCTTCCCAGCTTTTGGCTCTGCTACTGGCATAAAAATATGTTGTGTAAAAAAGCTGTTCCATCAGCCCAGGTCTCAGAGTTTACTCTGGAGCCTGAGGTAGAGATGTTTTAGCTGACCCACAGACCCACAATATTAAATAAAGCCCTCTCAGCTAACTTAAAGATCAATGAGTGTAAGAATAAATGCTTCAATCTGTATACAAATTAGTACCTTGGTATTGTTAAGCAAAAGATAACAGAAAAGAATGGCAAAAATCAATAATACACCTTAAATAAATCATTTCATTTTCTGATGGAAATTTTTCTGCAGGCAAATGCATAATTCTGAATAAAATATTTCTAAGTACTGTAAAAGACCACCTATAGCTTTTAAAAAGAATTATTATTTTCTTTGTTGTCATTCAGTCCGTAAGTCCTATCTGACTCTTTTGAGATCCCATGGACTGTAGCCCACTAGTCTCCTCTGTCAGTGGGATTTCCCAGGCAAGAATATTGGAGTGGATTGCCATTTCTTTCTCCAAGGGTTCTTCTGGACCCAGGGATTGAAGTTGTGGCTCCTGCATTGGCAGGCGGATTCTTTACTACTGAATCACCCGGGAAGCCCTTATTATCACCTTAGAGAGTGAAAGTGAAGGTATTCAGTCGTGTCCGACTCTTTGTGACCCCATGTACTGTAGCCTACCAGGCTCCTCCATCCATGGGATTTTCCAGGCAAGTATACTGGAGTGGGGTGCCATTGCCTTCTCCAGGGGATCTTCCCAACTCACAGATTGAACCTAGGTCTCCTGCATTCTAGGCAGACACTTTAGCATCTGAGCCACCAGGGATGTTCAAGTTATCACCTTAGCACTAAATAAATCTATACCTAACATTAAAATGAGAAAAGAAATCAGATAACCTATTATAACATTTTAACTTTCAAATAACTATTTACTTGGAATGATTTTTCTGGAGGAAAATAAAATGATTATATGAGAGCACATTAGTGTGCAAATCATTTATCATACAGCCAAAGGTGTGATGTCTTATCAAGGAGCCGTATATTCTTCAGGTCATGTTGTTTTTCAAGTGAGTTGGTATTATTTTACTTACTCAAAGGGAATGTTCAAAGTCTTCAGGTGGTCTTCACACATATATTTTATGTGATATTTTAAATTCGTGTTTTAAGTAAAAAAAAAAAAATCTCAGTTCTATGGAATGGGCACTGAATTAGAGAAATCTGGATTCTCACTTCAAATCTGTCTTTTTTTAAATTTTATTTTATTTTTTAACTTTACAATATTGTATTGGTTTTGCCATATATTGAACTGAATCTGCCACAGGTAAACATGTGTTCCCCATCCTGAACCCTCCTCCCTCCTCCCTCCTCCCTCCCCATACCATCCCTCTGGGTCGTCCCAGTGCACCAGCCCCAAGCATCCAGTATCATGCATCGAACCTGGACTAGTGACTCATTTCATATATGATATTATACATATTTCCATGCCATTCTCCCAAATCATCCCACCGTCTCCCTCTCCCACAGAGTCCAAAAGACTGTTCTACACATCAGTGTCTCTTAAATGTGTCTGTTTATACCAATATCTTAACTATCCTTAATATATCTCTTTTCTCATATTTAAAAGTGATTTTACTGGCAGAGTACTCTCTAAGGTAAATTTTTACAGTAAGATTCTTTTGTTCTCTGCCTCTATAGGATTTGCCTTTCTGATTATCACCTGAGGGTATCAATTTTACTCTAACACAATCATATTCATTTCAGATATGGAGAAGAGGGGCATGAGTCTAATATAGCCATGAAACATTAAAATAAAAAAGCCAGTTTCCAGAGAATTGAGCACCCTGTAGGAAAGATGCCAGAGAGGCAACACAGCACATTTTTATTATGAGCCAAACACGTGCATAAACATTTCATCGTACCTCAGCTGCTTCATTTACTCCACAATAGTTTCATATATGCTATTCAGAAAAAAAAAAGTGCTTGAGCAAGCATGACATTTTTTGTCCCGGAATATATAGTCAGACAATTTGGAAGAAACATGAGTAAAATTAACATTTGCCATAAATCAAACATGTATTTTATAACTGCCAAAGAAGAAACTTCAGAAAAAATATTACTCACCCATTGCTAGATTACAAAAAAAAAAAAAAAAATCCAAACTAATCAGAAGAATCACATTTTAACTATGAAAACATAATATTTAAGACAATTAAGTTTCAAGTTCTTATTCTGAATTATATACAAAGGATGAAACATAAATGTAGATATAAGATAGTAATTGTAGTTACTAATACATGTGAATCCTCAAGTGCTTAAAAATATTATAAAAATAAGTATATAAACAAAAAACAGCTAGAAATTTAAGTTATCTCCATTAGGTGTCCAGAAAAATACCTAATATTTATTAACGCACCAAGGAGTTTCAAAATACTTTTCCTGTATCATCTCATTTAAGCATTACAGGACTCTTATGTGGTAACTCAAACTACTGTTCTAACTATAGAAACGAATGCACTGACGCACAGGAAGGTTAAGATATTTGCCTGAGGTCACAAAGCAAGGAGTTACAGAAATGGAATTCAGGTAGAGCGGGCAAAAACAAATTTCTTACATTGTTGTTGGACAATAAAAAAATACTTTTTCTAAAACTAATCAACTGAGAAACTTAAGAATTGTCTGTAACTTTTGGTCTTTAATATATGTCCAGTCAAATTTGATTGCAATATGTAATGGTACAAGTTTAAGAATGATGAATTAAGCTGTGCTTACAATAGCAAACATAAGATAAAACAAAAGAAAATGTGTATATTGACTGCAGTGAAATGATTGGTCAGGTATGTAATAGAATAAAACACTACAAATCAGAAAAGATCTTTAAAGTACTGACAAAGCAAATTCTATACGTGTGTGTACATATACATGTTATATATACACATGTGAATACATATGGGCTTCCACAATGGCTTCACGGATAAAGAAACTGTCTGCAATACAGGAGACACAGTTTCAATCTCTGGGTTAGTAAATCCCCTGGAATAGGGTATGGCAACTCACTCCAGTATTCTCGCCTGGAGAATCCTATGGATAGAGGAGCCTGGTGGGCGAGAGTCCATGGGGTTGCAAAGAGTCAGACATGACAGACGCAACTTAGCATGAATATCATATATACATATGGTGTATATCTATGATATATATAGGTGTGTGTGTATGTGTATATATACATTTATACTTCTGCTTTCTGTCCTTTATTGGATTCATCTTTGCATAAAATATTCCCTTGCTATCTCTAATTTTCTTGAAGACATCTCTAGTCTTTCCCATTCTATTGTTTTCCTCTATTTCTTTGCATTGATCACTGAGGAAGGCTTTCTTATCTCTCCTTGCTATTCTTTGGAAATCTACATTCAGATAGGAATATATTTCCTTTCCTCCTCTGCCTTTTGCTTTTCTTCTTTTATCAGCTATTTGTAAGGCCTACTCAGACAGCCATATTGCCTTTTTGCATTTCTTTTCCTTGGGGATGGTCTTGATCACTGCTTCCTGCACAATGTCACGAACTTCCATCCATAGTTCTTCAGGCACTCTATCAGATCTACTCCTTTAAATCTATTTCTCACTTCCACTGAATAATCATAAGGGATTTGATTTAGGTCATACCTGAATGGTCTAGTGGTTTTCCCTACTTCCTTCAATTTAACTCTGAATTTGGCAAAAAGGAGTTCATGATCTGAGCCAGTCAGCTCCCAGTCTTATTTTTGCTGACTGTATAGAGCTTCTCAACCTTCAACTGCAAAGAATATAATCAATCTGATTTCAGTATTGACCATCTGGTGATGTCCAGGTGTAGGGTCTTCTTTTGTTGTTCTTGAAAGAGGGTGTTTTCTACAACCAGTGCGTTCTCTTGGCAATATTCTGTTAGCCTTTGCCCTGCTCCATTTTTAACTCCAAGGTCAATTTGCCTGTTACTCCAGATATCTCTTGATTTCCTACTTTTGCATTCCAGTTCCCTATAATGAAAAGGACATTTTATTTGGTGTCAGTTCTGGAAGGTCTTTGAGGTCCTCACAGAACTGTTCAACTCAGCTTCTTCACCATTACTGCTTGGGGCATAACCTTGGATTACCGTGATATTAAATAGTTTGCCTTGGAAATAAACAGAGATCATTCTGTCGTTTTTGAGATGGCATCCAAGTAATGCATTTCAGACTCTTTTCTTGAATATGAGGGCTACTCCATTACGTCTAAGGGATTCCTTCCCACAGTAGTAGATATAACAGTCATCTGAGTGAAATTCACCCAACCAGACAATGGTAGGGACCTAACAGAAGCAGAAGATATTAAGAAGAGGTAGCAAGAATACACAAAGAACTATACAAAAAAGATCTTCATGATGCAGATAACCACAATGGTGTGATCACTCACCTAGACCCAGGCATCCTGGCATGTGTTCAAGTGGGCCTTAGGTACCACCACTATGAACAGAGTGGAGGTGATAGAATTCCAGCTGAGCTATTCCAAATCCTAAAAGATGATGCTGTGAAAAGTGCTGCCCTCAAAATACCAGCAAATTTGGAAAATTCAGCAGTGCCCACAGGACAGCAAAAGGTCAGTTTTCATTCCAATCCCAAAAAAGGCAATGCCAAAGAATGTTCAAACTACCACAAAACTGCATTCATCTCACACACTAACAAAGTAATGCTCAAAATTCTCCAATCCAGGCTTCGACAGTACATGAACCATGAACTTCCAGATGTTCAAGCTTGATTTAGAAAAGGCAGAGGAACCAGAGATCAACATGCGTATACCCACTGGATCATCAAAAAAGCAAGATATCCAGAAAAATATCTAGTTCTGCTTTATTGACTATGCCAAAACCTTTGACTGTGTGGATCACAAAAAACTGTGGAAAATTCTTCAAGAGATGGGAATACTACACCACTTGACCTGCCTCCTGAGAAATTTGTATGCAAGTTAAGAAGCAACAGTTAGAACTGGACATGGAACAAAAGACTGGTTCCAAATTGGTAAAGGAAGGAGTATGTCAAGGATGTAAATTGTCACCCTATTTATTTAACTTATATACAGTATACATCATGCAAAATTCCAGGATGGATAAAGGACAAGCTGGAATCAAGATTGTTAGGAAAAATGTCAATAACCTCAGATATGCAGATGATACCACCCTTATGGCAGAAAGTGAAGAAGAACTAAACAGCCTCATTAGGAAAGTGAAGGAGGAGAAAGTGAAGAAGAACTAAACAGCGTCACTAGCAAAGTGAAGGAGGAGAGTGAAAAAGTTGGCTTAAAATTCAAAATTCAGAAAACTAAGATCATGACATCCAGTCCCATCACTTCCTGGCAAATAGATGGGTAAACAATGGAAACAGTGGGAAACTTTATTTTATTGGGTTCCAAAATCACTGCAGATGGTGCCTGCCGCCATGAAATTAAAAGACACTTGCTCCTTGGAAGAAAAGCTATGACCAACCTAGACAGCATATTAGAAAGCAGAGACATTACTTTGCCAGCAAAGGTCCATCTAGTCAAAGCTATGGTGTTTCCAGTAGTCATGTATGTATGTGAGATTTGGGCTATAAAGAAAGCTGAGCGCTGAAAAACTGATGCTTTTGAACTGTGTTGTTGGAGAAGACTCTTGAGAGTCCCCTGGATTGCAAGGAGATCCAAGAGTCAATTCTAAAGGAAATCAGTCCTGAATATGCATTGGAAGGACTGATGCTGAAGATTAAGCTCCAATACTCTGGCCACCTCTAGCTAAGAACTGACTCACTGGAAAAGATCTTGAAGCTAGGAAAGATTGAAGGCAGGAGGAGAAGGGGACAACAGAGCCTGAGATGGTTGGATGGCATCACCAGCTCAATGGACATGAGTTTGAGCAAGCTCCAGGAGATGGTGAAGGACAGGGAAGCCTGGAATGCTACAGTTCACAGTGTCGCAGAGAGTCAGACACGACAGAGCAATGGAACAACAGCAGCTTAAAATCAGCATGTCAGCACCAATCTGGAGGGCCAATATCATATAATATGGCACTCAAAATACAACTTGCAAAAGAAATACATCTCTGCCCTAAAAGCCATCCATTCACCATGCTATACTACTCAATACAGGGCCTGGCTATTGAAATACAAAGAAAAAAATATATATAAATAATTGAGAGCATAAGAAGCAAGAAGAATAAATTGTGAAGTTATAGTATTGCTGTGTTTAGCTTTTCATGTTGAAAACACAGAATTGGGAGAGAAAATATTAAAAATGCCTGAGCATATTGTGGAATTGAATGAAAACATGAAATCTCCAATTCAGAAGAAAGAGTGACCAAATAAAATATCTTGGGAAGAAAGCAATGTCAAAAGAAATATATCAAAACAGAATCAGGAAAAAAAAAGCAAGTGTTATATGTTGCCATAAAGAAAATACAAACAAAACAAACAGAAATCTATTAAAGAAGAAAGTGAGAAACTAGTGGCTAAAAGCTAAACTAATACTTACTTTAGTCTAAAGCCTCAATGATAATGGGTAATTTAGGTGGTAAGTAAAAATACAGAATGAAATACTAAGAAAAATTTTAAATATCCTAAGTTCTAATACATTTTGAATAAACAATTTAGCAGTTTTGAAGCTTGTTAAAATATTAAAAGAAGTCATTAAAAAAAGGTTAAATACACTGAATATCTGTCAATGCCATACAGGAAGAAAACAATAACTTTTTTTTAAATCCCAAAGAATTAGAAGAGGGAGAAAAAGAACTTTCCTGGTGGAATTTAACTATTTTAAATGTTTTCAACTGTGTCTCCTAAAAATAAATCATAAGATTGTTATCTAAATGGCAGCATCCCGCCTTATGGCATTGTCTTTTCTTACTGTTGTTTAATCTTGGTAAACAGATCAAACACAGGCTGATGTTAGTCTAATATTCCAACTCTGTAGTGACCAGCTAAAAGTATATTTTTCTAATTTAAAAAAAAAAAGGCCTCCAAGAAAAAACCCCATTGTTTGTTGGGTCTTCTAGGAAAGCTTTATCACGCATGTTTATAGAGTGGTAAGTCTCTACACTAGGGCCTTTTGGAAATACATGCTTTCCTTCATTGGAAAATAGAGAATATGGTAGCTACACCATCTTGTGAATGGAGTCCTTATTTTTAGGATGGCAGAACTGAATGAAAGAAGGAATCAGGAACAATGTGTTTGCATGAGCCCATGCCAACCTGCCTTAAATTGGCAACCTGAAGACTTCATATTTTATGAAAGGAAAACAAATCTCTACCTTGTTTAAGTCACTTTCATTGTGTGTCCCCATTAATATTGGCAAATGCAGTCATAACACATGTACATATACAATATTTTTTAAGGTTGTATAAACTTTTATATTTAAGTTTCTGTTTTCAATTCAGTTCAGTCACTAAGTCCGCCCGACTATTTGCGACCCTATGAACTGTAGCAGGCCACGCTTCCCTGTCCATCACCACTCCCAGAGTTTATGCAAATTCATGTCCATAGAATCAGTGATACCATCCAAACATCTCATCCTCTGTTGCCCCCTTCTCCTCCCGCCTTCAATCTTTCCCAGCATCAGGGTCTTTTCTAATGAGTCAGTCTTCACATCAGATGGCCAAAGTATTGGAGTTTATCTTCAGCATCAGTGCTTCCAATGAATATTCGGGACTGATTTCCTTTAGGGTGGACTGGTTGGATCTCCTTGCACTCCAAGGGATTCTCAAGAGTCTTCTCCAACACAATTCAAAAGCATCAATTCTTTGGCACTTAACTTTCTTTATAGTCCAAAACACACATCCATACATGACTACTGGAAACACCATAGCTTTGACTAGACATACATTTGTTGGCAAAGTAATGTCTCTGCTCTTGAATATGCAGTCTAGGTTGTTCATAGCTTTTCTTCCAAGAAGCAAGCATCTTTTAATTTCATGGCTGCAGTCACCATCTGCCGTGATTCTGGAGCCAAAAAAATTAAGTCTGTCGCTGTTTCCCTTGTTTCCCTATCTATGCGCCATGAAGTGATGGGACCCAATGCCATGATCTTAGTTTTCTGAATGTTGAGCTTTAAGCCAACTTTTTCACTCCCCTCTTTCACTTTTATCAAGAGGCTCTTTAGTTCTTCTTCACTTTCTGCCATAAGGGTGGTGTCATCTGCATATCTGAGGTTAGCGATATTTCTCCCGGCAATCTTGATTCCAGCTTGTGCTTCTTCCAGCCCAGCGTTTCTCATGATGTACTCTGCATATAAATTAAATAAGCAGGGTGACAATATACAGCCTTGACATACTCCTTTTCCTATTTGGAGCCAGTCTGTTGTTCCATGTCCAGTTCTAACTGTTACTTCCTGACCTGTATACAGGTTTCTCAAGAGGCAGGTGAGGTGATCTGGTATGCCCATCACTTTCAGAACTGTCCACAGTTTATTGTGATCCACACACTCAAAGGCTTTGGCCTAGTCAATAAAGCAGTAATATATGTTTTTCTGGAATTCTCTTGCTTTTTCCATGATCCAGTGGATATTGGCAATTTGATCTCTGGTTCCTCTGCCTTTTCTAAAACCAGTTTGAATATCTAGATGTTCACAGTTCACATATTACTGAAGCCTGGCTTGGAGAATTTTGAGCATTATTTTACTAGTATGTGGAAGTGAAGTCGCACAGTCGTGTCCAACTGTTTGCGACCACATGGACTGTAGCCTACCTGGCTCCTCTATCCATGGGATTTTCCCGGCAAAGGTACTGGAGTGGGTTACCATTTCCTTCTCCTTACTAGCATGTGAAATGAGTGCAATTGTGTGATAGTTTGAGCATTCTTTGGCATTGCCTTTCTTTGGGATTGGAATGAAAACTGACCTTTTCCAGTCCTGTGGCCACTGCTGAGTTTTCCAAATTTGCTGGCATATTGAGTGCAGCACTTTCACAGCATCATCTTTCTGGATTTGGAATAGCTCAACTGGAATTCCGTCACCTCCATTAGCTTTGTTTGTAGTGATGCTTTCTAAGGCCCACTTGACTTCACATTCCAGGATGTCTGGCTCCAGGTCAGTGATCACACCATCGTGATTATCTGGGTCATGAAGATCTTTTCTGTACAGTTCTTCTGTGTATTCTTGCCACCTATTCTTAATATCTTTTGCTTCTGTTAGGTCCCTACCATTTCTGCGCTTTATCGAGCCCATCTTTGCATGAAATGTTCCCTTGGTATCTCTAATTTTCTTGAAGAGATCTCTAGTCTTTCCCATTCTGTTGTTTTCCTCTATTTCTTTGCATTGATCGCTGAGGAAGTCTTTCTTATCTCTTCTTGCTTCTTTGGAACTCTGCACTCAGATGCCTATACCTTTCCTTTTCTCCTTTGCTTTTCACTTCTCTTCTTTTCAAAGCTATTTGTAGGGCCTCCCCAGACAGCCACTTTGCTTTTTTGCATTTCTTTTTCACGGGGATGGTCTTGATCCCTGTCTCCTATACAATGTCACAAACCTCATTCCATAGTTCATCAGGCACTCTATCTATCAGATCTAGTCCCTTAAATCTATTTCTCACTTCCACTGTATAGTCATAAGGGATTTGATTTAGGTCATACCTGAATGGTCTAGTGGTTTTCTCCACTATCTTCAATTTCAGTCTGAATTTGGCAATAACGAGTTCAGGATCCGAGCCACAGTCAGCTCCTAGTCTTCTTTTTGCTGACTGTATAGAGCTTCTCCATCTTTGGCTGCAAAGAATATAAACAGTCTGATTTCAGTGTCAACAATCTGTTGATGTCCATGTGTGAAGTCTTCTCTTGTGTTGTTGGAAGAGGACGTTTGTTATGACCAGTGCGGTAGCCCTTCCATTTTCCAGGGAATCTTCTCAATCCAGGGATTGAACCCAGGTCACCCGCATTGCAGGCAGATTCTTTATTATCTGAGTGACCAGGGAAGCCTGACTAAGCACATAAATCAGAAGTGACATTGGACCTCACAGCTCTATTATCAAGGGCCAAAACTTGACTACTATCAATAAGTAGCTACCATACTAACATGTGCAGAGTATTTAACCATCAGGCCATGGTTTTTCCAGTAGTCATGTATGGATGTGAGAGCTGGACTGTGAAGAAAGCTGAGAGCAGAAGAATTGATGCTTTTGAACTGTGGTGTTGTAGAAGACTCTTGAGAGTCCCTTGGACTGCCAGGAGATCCAACCAGTCCATTCTAAAGGAGATCAGCCCTGGGTGTTCTTTGGAAGGAATGATGCTAAAGCTGAAACTCCAATACTTTGGCCACCTCATGTGAAGAGTTGACTCATTGGAAAAGACTCTGATGCTGGGAAGGATTGGGGGCAGGAGGAAAAGGGGACGACAGAGGAGGAGATGGCTGGATGGCATCACTGACTTGATGGACGTGAGTCTGAGTGAACTCCAGGAGTTGGTGATGGACAAGGAGGCCTGGTGTGCTGCAATTCATGGGTTGCAAAGAGTTGGACATGACTGAGCGACTGAACTGAACTGAAGCCTTGGTATTCTCCTCTGTAAAATAAAGATATTCAATACATAGTTTTTTCCTCATTTCAGCTCTTCAATTTCACTTACTGTCAAATCCCCACTTGACAGCTATGTTTCATCAGGGTATGTGATTAATTTTATTTCTTCAATTCCCTTTTTGGTTCATGTGACTCAATTTGTATAAATGATTGGGGAATAATAAATTCCCTTTGGGGCACATAAAAAATAACAGTAAACAAAAACAAAATGAAGGGAAACCTGAATTTATATGTCAGCTTCTATGATTGGTTTCTGCATCTTTCCAATCAATAAGAAGTACCCAAACAAAAAAATGTATTTCCTCAATCTCAGGTAATAGGTAAATTATATTTTCCTTGAATGTTAACTATGTTTTGAAGAATAGAAACTTTTTGGCTAGTTTCCTTAAAAAAGACTAAAATTAGAATCTGATATTTATCATTTTATATAAAAAAGGGTTATGCATTATACTTTTTGAAATAGCATCACTTTTAGGGAAAAAAATCAAAGTATATAATTAAATATTTGATTATTAACAGCTGTCTAAATAAGTCTTTGAACAACCAAGAAAAACAAAATAAAATTTCTAGAGAAATTTAACCACAGGTAGTTATAGTCTAGTATTAAATATAACTTCCTTATGATTCAATTAAAATTATAATTTTTCTACATCCAGCTTCCAGGATTTGTTTGTTATGACTGATTTCCAAGAACAGATTCACTTTGGTGAAAATAATAATTCATGTCTACAGTCTAACAAAACTAAGAACCAAAGTAGGAATATGAAGTGTACACCAAAGTGTGGGAAGTCTGCTAAACTTTATTCTGTATAGCCAGAATTCCATTCTTTATCCCTATATATATATATATATATCCCTATAAATTCATACACAATATTTAAGTTCCCTGATTATTTTTACAAACAAAATTTGTACATACAATAAAACCATGCTAATAAAAATTATATCTCTGTTACAGTGGCTTAATGCATAGTAGAGATTAAAGATATATTCATTAAATGAGATATATTTCTAATTAGTTGGGTAAAAAGACAGCCTAAACTAACAAAGATACAGAAAAAAATGAACTTTTTACAAATTCAGGGTTTTCTTTGGTTTTACTTATTGTTTCTCAAACACCATATAAATAAACTTGTGGTTGGCAGCAGTTTATGAGTTAATACTATAATAGCTAGATGAGAAAAATTTCAATTTAGCATATCAGTTATTTACAAATAAAGTCATTTTATTTGGTTGTTTGAAAAGTTTATCCTCCGAAAAAGTTTTAAATACTCTCCTTACAGTAATGCTTGTATTATTAATATCCAGAACTAAATCTAAGTAAACATCAGTTTGCCCATATTCCAATTAAGGAAAGTTTATTAGTTTTTACTGTATTCCATCATTTTCCTTTAGTCAAACTAGGGACCTGGGAATATGATTTTGCTGCTTGTGTAACAGTCTGCCATACCCCAGGGCCTTGTCATTGTGAAGGGAAGCAGGCAATTGCTGTTTTGTGGCTAGTCTATACAGAATGTATTTATTACCTGAGAGGCTTCCCAGGTAGCACCATCAGTAAAGAACCTGCCTGCCAATGCAGGAGGTGTAAGAGATGTGAGTTTGACCCGTACTTTGGGAAGTATCGATGGGAAGGTTGGGAAGATCACCTGGAGGGGGGATGGTAACCCAGTATGGTTACCCAGTAACTCCAGTATTTTTGCCTGAAGAAACCCATGGACAGAGAAGCCTGGCAGGCTACTGAGCATAGGGTTGCAAAGAGTCTGACATGACTAAAGCGACTTAGCATGCATGCATTACTTGAGAAACTACTTACAAAGTACTTGTGTGTTAAAGATTGCCAACAACCAATCTCCTTTTTCTTTGATGTATTCTTGCTTCTAATGTTTTAGTAGCATATGTTCTAAGTCATGTTGTACGAAAGTTTAAGAATTCTTTTTGCTTTTCATAAGTATAAAATTTGCCTTATAAATCTACCCAGTTTTAACAGGCTATTGATTAAACAGAAGGGGGTACAGTGTTCAAAGTTAGCTGTTGTTGCTTAGTTGCTAAGTCTTTTTCGACTCTTTTGTGATCCTATGAACTGTAGCTTGCTGGGCTCCTCTGTCCATGGGATTTCCAAGGCAAGAATACTGGAGTGAGTTGCCATTTTCTTCTCCAAGGGATCTTCCTGACCTAGGAATCCAACCAGTATCTCCTGCATTGACAGGTGGATCCTTTATCACTGAGCCACCCAGAAGCCCAGTGTTCAAAGAGTGCTAGGCAATCTAAGAAAGGCAAGGGGAAGGCTGCAGGATTTAATGTGAATAAATTTTACCAAATAAAGACTGATCATGCCAATGATGTCTGGATTATGGGAAGGAAGGAGCCTGAATCTTATGATGGAATCACCACAAATCAAAGAGGAGTCACAATAGCAGCTCTTGGTGCTGACTGTATTCCGATAGTTTTTGCAGATCCTGTCAAAAAAGCATGTGGGGTTGCTCACTCTGGTTGGAGAGGTACCATGTTAGGTGTTGCTATGGCTACAGTGAACGCTATGAGAGCAGAATATGGCTGCAGTTTAGAAGACATTATTGTTGTATTGGGGCCTTCAGTCGGACCGTGCTGTTTTACTCTTCCAAGGGAATCAGCAAAGGCATTTCATAATCTTGATCCTGGATGTGTACGGCTGTTGGACTCACCAAATCCCTATGTTGACATCCGTAAAGCCACTAGGATTCTTCTAGAATGGGGAGGAATTCTACCACAGAATATTCAGGACCAGAACCAGGATCTCAACCTCTGTACATCTTGTCATCCTGACAAGTATTTTTCCCATGTCCGAGATGGCCCTAACTTTGGTACACAGATTGGCTTCATCTCATTAGAGAATGAGATACTTGACTGGATTTTTGCATAACTATTTCCTGCTTCCTTCCAAACCAACTGTAAGAAAGAAATGTAGCTGTTTGATATACTTAAAACCAAAAGGATTACAATGAATAATTCAACTTTCATAAAAAAAAAAAAAGAAAGGCAATCAGGAGAGGTTAAGTATAACAAAACATCCTCTAGAAGTATTTGAAAAACTAAAAATTTAAGACCTCAAAGTTAAGTTTCTAAAGCAGGACACATTTTTTTAACAGTGGAATAGTAACTGATCAACTTCAAGGTGTTTCAATCATTTCTCCCACCGATATAAGTAAGGAAGCCAGGCTGATTCATTTAAAACCGAAGGATCTTTACATACATTCTGTAAAAAAGGCAGTAACCAATCACAGACTCCCAAATGAGAATGAGGTGAGGTCACGACTGACTGATTAAAGGATCATTCCTCTCATGTTTTTTTCTTTTTTTTATATTTTATTTTTTAACTTTACAATATTGTATTGGTTTTGCCATATATCAACATGAATCCACCACAGGTATACACGTGTTCCCCATCCTGAACCCTCCTCCCTCCTCCCTCCCCGTACCATCCCTCTGGGTTGTCCCAGTGCACCAGCCCCAAGCATCCAGTATCGTGCATCGAACCTGGACTGGCGACTCATTTTATATACGATATTATACATGTTTCAATGCCATTCTCCCAAATGACCCCACCCTCTCCCTCTCCCACAGAGTCCAAAAACACCAATACAGTATACTAACGCATATATATGGAATTTAGAAAGATGGTAACAATAACCCTGTATACAACACAGCAAAAGAGACACAGATGTATAGAACAGTCTTTTGGACTCTTTTTTTTTTTTTAAGCACTGAAATAAATAACAAATTCTTAAATCATGAAATCAACTGTGCACTTGTTTCTTGACTTTCTGAATATGCTTCCCTTGATTTTTCCACATTTAATATATATTAAAATGATACAGTCTATAAAATTCAAAGGAAAGTAAACATGACTCAAAAGGAAAATATTCAATTAAGGACTGGTTAAACTTTAAAAGAGCTTCAGACAGACATTCCTAAATAGGAAATAACATCCCTGAGTCTTTCTTCAAAAACAACAATAGGGAGAGTAAAAAACAAACAAACAAACAAAAAAAGCAAAAAGACCTTTATATCAAAACTTAGACAATCCAATATTCAATTACAACACACAAATCTGTGTAAAGAAGTGAGAATCTATGACTAAGTGATATGACAAGTTCACGTCTAGAATGAATACCAATGACTCAGAGGAAAAGTGTTAACCATTTTTATCATGAAAGTAAAAAGTTATCATTCAAACATGAGAGGGTAGGTGTGAATCTGTGTATGAGGAGTAATTGTTTGAATTTCACCAAAGGGGATAAAATAGCACAATACATTCTAAATTTGAAACATAATGCTTAAAAATGAATAAAATACATATGTGTTCTATAATCTTTTCAATTTGCCTTAGAGGAACATTCAAATAAATGCCATCTATTAAGATTAATAAATAATTGAAACAGCATTAAATTTGGTTTCATTTGTATTGCTTTCTTCTTATAAATTTAAGCAAAACTGAATTTGATGGTTTGCATAAACATGGTCTTTACAGCATAAAATTTTCATTTGGATGAAAATTCAATTCATAGGATATCTGCCTATCTGTCTAGTTTTCTCACTGTGTTTCATCTATGTAGATGCAAAGAAGTATTTGAAAGCATATTCACCTGAGCTAATGATGGTTATTTCTCAATGGAGGAATTTCAAGTAATAGTTACCATTACTATATTCTATATTGTTTGAGTTCCTGAAATTGAATATAAATAATATTTATATTATCATAGAATCACTTTTCTTCAAATAAAAATAGTCTGATGGAAGGTCTATGCATAAGTCTTAATATAAAAATATTAAAAAGAAGTCTTTTACTACATCTTTGAAATATACATTAGTCTGAAATATTCCCCTTTTCTCATCTTTTTTTTTAATGTGCTTTTGGGAAATTTTTCATACCTTCACAAACATGAGCTATTTCTGTCAGTGTAGAATAAACAGCTTACACTGAAATTTATATGATTTCACATAAACTACTAATTTTCCATTTGTCAACTAATCTTCTAAAATATACAGTGATACATTTTTTCATCATATTTTCTCTTTACCACATAAAAAGGAGGAGTAAAGTTATCATTCAACCATGAAAGGAAAAGAAGAGAAAAATATAAACAAAGAGAGGGAAATGAGGGAGAAAAGGAGAGAAGAAAAGGGAAAAGGAAACCTCTATTAGTACTAAAATTAGCATAATAGTAATTTTAAATAGTAACTCATTTTTCTATAACTTATTCAATATTTTACAAAAAGCATTTCCTTTGTATTTGCTTTTATGCTTCCTATGCACACACACACACTCACACTCACACACACACACACACACACACTCACACACACAGAATGCCATAAGATGAATTAACTCATTATAATTAAGTGTGAACTTTTTTGTAATAGGTTTTATTTAACTTTAGCAGAATACTGTATAATAAATTAAAAATAATACATTACTCATATGAACTAATATTTCTAAGGAATTAGTGAACATATATATTTATCAGTTGTAATAGTAGTGCATTCTGCAATTCTGTTTCCTGTCACTGCATTTTTTAACCATGTTCCTTTTATTTTTTTAATTTTATTTTATTTTTAAACTTTACATAATTGTATTAGTTTTGCCAAATATCAAAATGAATCCATCACAGGTATACATGTTTATTTTTAAAATAACATTTTTTCCTAATAATCCATTGAAGCCAATCTAAGAAACATAAAAGCACTTTAGTCACAATGTCATATTCATCTAGTCCCTTTTTTTTTTCATGTGTTACAATCTATGAATTTGAGATGCAATTTACAGTTGATGGCTTCAGTGTGTTTTGCCATAATAGAGTAGGACTGGTAATTTATTTTCTTTAGTGTTTACATAACATAACATAATGGTACATCATAGAAATAAAGACCTCCATATTTTGACAAAATAGAGTATTTGATAGCACATTTTAATTGGCAACTGGTTGTTGGGATATGTTTGTAATATCTATTAGGGTTAGTAATTTTCTCTGTTTTTAAAAACTGGGATTGCACTTTGTTATTAATTTGTAAGATGCATTATATAATAAAGTAAAATCCATTTATGCTGCAGGGTTTCTGAGTTTATTTCTTCCACATACCTTTTGAATGGCTTTCATATCTTGACATAAAATATGCCTTGTTCAGTTGTTCCATGTCATGCTCCAACTCTCATATTACAGAATGTAAGATCTGTTTGGTGTTTTTCCCCTCAGAATTCCACCTCTCTTGTACTTGTTATTTATCTTGTTCAGCTGGTTAGGACTCAGGTCTAGAGTATACTCAAAGCATTTCCTCTCACTTGGATCTGTTGTTAAGTAAACAGGTTTACTGCAGGTCCTAAAACATTTGCCATCTTCTTTTTCAACCAGGCTTTCCAACTGTATCACTTGCCTAAAAGGAGGCTTAGGCTCTAGGCTCAGTGGTAAAAAAAAAAAAAAATATGCCTGCTAATGTAGGAGATGCGGGCTCGGTCCCTCAGTTCAGTTCAGTTCAGTCGCTCAGTCGTGTCCGACTCTTTGCGATCCCATGAATCGCAGCATGTCAGGCCTCCCTGTCCATCACCAACTCCTGGAGTTCACTCAGACTCACATCCATGGAGTCAGTGATGCCATCCAGCCATCTCATCCTCTGGCGTCCCCTTTTCCTCCTGCCCCCAATCCCTCCCAGCATCAGAGTCTTTTCCAATGAGTCAACTCTTCGCACGAGGTGGCCAAAGTACTGGAGTTTCAGCTTTAGCATCATTCCTTCCAAAGAAATCCCAGAGCTGATCTCCTTCAGAATGGACTGGTTGGATCTCCTTGCACTCCAAGGGACTCTCAAGAGTCTTCTCCAACACCACAGTTCAAAAGCATCAATTCTTCTCTGCTCAGCTTTCTTCACAGTCCAACTCTCATATCCATACATGACCACTAGAAAAACCATAGCCTTGACTAGACGGATCTTTGTTGGCAAAGTAATATCTCTGCTTTTGAATATGCTATCTAGGTTGGTCATAACTTTCCTTCCAAGGAGTAAGCATCTTTTAATTTCATGGCTGCAATCACCATCTGCAGTGATTTTGGAGCCCAAAAAAATAAAGTCTGACACTGTTTCCACTGTTCCCCATCTATTTCCCATGAAGTGATGGGACCGGATGCCATGATCTTCGTTTTCTGAAAGTTGAGCTTTAAGCCAACTTTTTAACTCTCCTCTTTCACTTTCATCAAGAGGCTTTTTAGTTCCTCTTCACTTTCTGCCATAAGGGTGGTATCATCTGCATATCTGAGGTGATTGATATTTCTCCTGGAAATCTTGACTCCAACTTGTGTTTCTTCCAGTCCAGCATTTCTCATGATGCACTCTGCATATAAGTTAAATAAGCAGGGTGAGAATATACAGCCTTGATGTACTCCTTTTCCTATTTGGAACCAGTCTGTTGTTCCATGTCCAGTTCTAACTGTTGCTTCCTGACCTGCATACAAATTTCTCAAGAGGCAGGTCAGGTGGTCTGGTATTCCCATCTCTTTCAGAATTTCCCACAGTTTGTGATCCACACAGTCAAAGGCTTTGGCATAGTCAATAATGCAGAAATAGATGTTTTTCTGGAACTCTCTTGCTTTTTCCATGATCCAGCATTGTTGGAAATTTGATCTCTGGTTCCTCTGCCTTTTCTAAAACCAGCTTGAACATGTGGAAGTTCATGGTTCACGTATTGTTGAAGCCTGGCTTGGAGAATTTTGAGCATTACTTTACTAGCATGTGAGATGAGCACAATTGTGTGGTAGTTTGAGCATTCTTTGGCATTGTCTTTCTTTGGGATTGGAATGAAAACTGACCTTTTCCAGTCCTGTGGCCACTGCTGAGTTTTCCAAATTTGTTGGTATATTGAGTGCAGCACTTTTACAGCATCATCTTTCTGGATTTGGAATAGCTCAACTGGAATATCATCACCTCCACTAGCTTTGTTCATAGTGATGCTTTCTAAGGCCCACTTGACTTCACATTCCAGGATGTCTGGCTCTAGGTCAGTGATCACACCATTGTGATTATCTGAGTCGTGAAGATCTTTTTTGTACAGTTCGTCTGTGTATTCTTGCCACCTCTTCTTAATATCCTCTGCTTCTGTTATGTCCATACCATTTCTGTCCTTTATTGAGCCCATCTTTGCATTAAATGTTCCCTTGGTATCTCTAATTTTCTTGAAGAGATTTCTAATCTTTCCCATTCTGTTGTTTTCCTCTATTTCTTTGCATTGATCGCTGAAGAAGGCTTTCTTATCTCTCCTTGCTATTCTTTGGAACTCTACATTCAGATGCTTAGATCTTTCCTTTTCTCCTTTGCTTTTTGCTTCTCTTCTTTTCACAGCTATTTGTAAGGCCTCCCCAGACAGCCATTTTGCTTTTTTAGCATTTCTTTTCCATGGGAATGGTCTTCATCCCTGTCTCCTATACAGTGTCATGAACCTCATTCCATAGTTCATCAGGCACTCTATCTATCAGATCTAGGCCCTTAAATCTATTTCTCACTTCCACTGTATAATCATAAGGGATTTCATTTAGGTCATACCTGAATGGTCTAGTGGTTTTCCCTACTGTCTTCAATTTAAGTCTGAATTGGAAGATCCCCTGGAGAAGTAAATGGCAAACCATCCCAGTACTCTTGCCTGGAAAAACCCATGGATGAAGGAGCCTGGTGGACTACAGTTCATGGGGTCACAAAGAGTTGGACACAACTGAGGGACTGAGCACAAACTAAACCTCTGGTGCCTTAATCCATGCCTAGGTTTGGGGCCTTAGGGGTAAAAAAGTATTGGCTTCCTAACTCAATCATTCAGGCATTTCATGGCTATGGAAAACAAAGACAATCAAAGGAACTGCTGTTAGCCATCCTTAAGAGGGATCACAGAGAATCTGGATCAAGCCTTCCCTGAAACCAACCCTCAGTTTAATTCTTAACACATCAATGTCAATTTCCAGATGCTAGTGCAGAACACAAGAAAAAGATTCCAGCTCCCTGCTAGAACTTAAGTAGCACCTAAGACTTTATTTGCAATCCACTCTATTTGCCCTGGAGAGACAGATAATTCCAACTTGATAATGCAAGAGGTAATGAGTCAAATTGTTTACAATTTCTCTAGAATTTTCTGCATGCAGTGTCTGCAATTTTTCTAATGATATACTTATCTTAAAGCAAAAAGAGCCTACTAATTCAAGGATATGAGAAACATTCACCTCATATACATCTGTGTTTCTTCCAATATTGAAATGTTTTCATTTTGCTCATTTATCTCTTCAGTCCATCTGCCATGTTTTAAAGATGCTGGATGTAGAACTTTTTCTATAAATGTATTTTATGTTATTCCTATTTTCCCCAAATTTTCTTAATTGTTCAATACCATATTTAAAACAAGCATTTCCCTAATTGATTTGTAACTCTTTCATGTGTTAAACTGTTTTTGGAAAACATATTAAGATATCTGCAAAGAAACTTCTTCCTTGTTTTATTTTAAGTATGTTCTTGACTGTCTTTGCCCCATTATTTATGTGATTATCTGCAGAATTACTTCTTAAACCCAAAATTCTCAAATTAATAAATCAAAGTAAATGCATAAAGTTACAAACTAACTTGCAAGAAATTTTGAAATCTTTTCTTTTCCATGCAGTAACTGATATATTATAGGACTCTTTTCTTTCAATGTGTTTTCAAGATTTTCTTAAGCTACTGCTAATATTCGTTTTCATTTTTCATTTTATTTTTGAAAGCTATGACTAAATTTTGAATGAATGTATGCATGTATATATATATATATATATAAATATTATATAAAACTTAGGTGAACTTGGCTAACAGAATGCCTCCCATCCCATTCAAAAATTTTATTTATATATCTAATGAAGGGAGTATGTAGAGAGACTAATGGTATGTTCATTTCTTTTTTTTTAAACTCAGTTTATAGAATAATTTGCTAATTCAGATTGTTAAGGGATGGTTTTCCTGTCTCTTATGTTATATATT
Organism: Bos javanicus; assembly: GCF_032452875.1. Taxonomy (NCBI): domain Eukaryota; kingdom Metazoa; phylum Chordata; class Mammalia; order Artiodactyla; family Bovidae; genus Bos; species Bos javanicus. The sequence continues at coordinate 13,225,352 of NC_083875.1, read as the reverse complement.
ATTATATGCAAATAAATTATTATTATATGCAAATATATTATATGCAAATAAATTTAGATTCATCTATTCCTTAAGTCATATATAATTTTTATAGGTTTATTATAGTTCAGGAAAATCAAGACAGTAAAGACAAATATGTTGATTTACAGTATGTGTGATTATGTATGGAAAGCATACATTCACTATAAATTATACTGTGCTAATTTTAATAGATGTATATATTTTACATTCAGAGTAACCATAAATCAAGAAATGGTCATAATATGGGTATTCCATAAGGAAATATACATTTCTAATATAATTTTAATGGTGTTTATAAATACAATTCATTGTAAACATAAAGTTAATAGAATTTAATATCATTTTAATATACCACATAAATGCATGATTATTTCTTTAACCAGATCTAGATGCTTTTTATTCTTCTACAAGACAAAAAAGTCTGGTTAAAACAAAATTTTCTAATATAAAGCAAAATAAAATTTATACAGTGTTGATAATTAAATCTTTATTAATTACATTATATGTGGATAACCCCTTCTACTGTACCCAGAAAACTCTGTGAAGATAATAGTGTGCTGAGTCCATGCTAGGTCCTAACTTTCACCCACTATCTCCTCTCCTAATTATTAGACTCTGTTCACCCCATACTGCTTTTGACCTATCTTGTACAGATCTGTCTGCCCATTTGTTTGCTTTCATGATTAACTGACCTCAACCTCACCACTCTCCTTTTTTGTTTTCCTCTCTTTCTTTGCTTTGGGTCAGAGTACATCTCTGAGTTTACAATAAAATTAACTTTTTATCCTTAAAGAGCAGAGATGTAAGTTGTGTCTAGGTGTCTGTCTGTGTGAGTGGGATACTTTAAGATGCATAACATGGATGCATAATAAAAATGACAGAAGAACAAAAAGAAGATTTTAAATATCTATCTAAAAAAGAAAAGCATCCTCTTGACAAATGCTATTGTGGACCTTCCATCTACAGTGTAACTTTTATCCCCAAAGTATCACTCTTTGGGAGGCAAAGTCCAAGATGGTGGCATAGGAAGAATCTGAAGACACCTCCTCCCATGGACACACCCAATACACAGATACATACAGATCATTTCCCTTTGAAAAATATCTGAAAAATATATGAGCAGAAAAATATCTGCTCTCCACAACAAAGAATAAAAGGACAACATCAAAATGTGTAAGAGTGAGAGACAAGGTCATGCAAAATACCCACTTCCAGTGCAGCAACACACTATGGAGAAGGATCTCATTAGAAAGTGATTCTCCCTCAAGGAGTGAGGTACTGCTGCCCCACAATAGGCATCCTAACCCTTGGGATCGGCACCAAAGAGAAGAGCCCGCAAAGCATCTGGCTTAGAAAACCAGCAGGGCTGACATCAGAGAGTCCCAAAGTGCTATAGAAAACTGAGATTCCTCTCTTAACGGACTTGCACGCAGTCTCACTAATCCTGAGATAAAGACAAAAAAAAAAAAGAGCACCAGTTTGAAAAGAGCCTAGACTGTGCATGATGGTGATTCATTGGCTACTCTAACGGTTTCAGTTGGAGAGGCAGAGCACAGCTGAAACACTACTTGGAGACAGAGCCAATGACCTGGCAGTCAAAAGATTTTTGCACTCTCCACCTAGCCTGCTACCACAGAGGCAAGTTCTGAGGCTTCACGCACCTGCCACCGAGCTAAGACAGCTGCAGGCAAGTGGCTGCACCTCTAGCCTGTCGTCCTTCTGAAGCTGCAGAGCAGGGGTTGTTGCAACATTTTGCCACCTCCCAGCTGGGGCTGGAGAGTACACGTGGTAGGGCACAGGACAGACAGACAAGATGCAGACAGACAAGTATAAACAGGTATAGACAGACAAGACCCTCTCACGTTGCAATGCTCAAGACAGAGCAAGCCGTTCCCTACCCTCATCCAGCTACCTAGCTAAAGCCAGTGGGAATGTACAACCCACACAGGAACAATTCTTGGCCAGCCCTGGTAGCCAGGGGCACTGGCATTCCAGACTTCCATGGGACTGTAACCATCAGAAAGATAACTCTTTCTTGCCCATCATCTGAGTACCACCACGACATACACAGCCAGACCAGGTTTCTTTATCTTAACGGCTTCTTTATTTATTATTTCTTTATTTTTCTTTCTTTCTGTATTGAAGTATATAGTTGATTTAAAATATAGTGCTAATTTTAATCCAGCAACCCCACATCTGGGCATATATCTGGATAAAACTACAATTCACAATACCCAAGACATGGAAAAAAACCTAAAGGTCCATTAACAGATGAAAGGATAAAGAAGATGTGGTATGAATGTGTGTGTGTGTGTGTGTACAATGGACTACTGCTTAACCATAAAAGAATGACATAATGCTATTTGCAGCAATATAGATAAAACTAGAGATGACCATATACTAAGAGAAGTAAGCCAGAAAGAGAAAGACAAATATAGTATGATATCACTTATATTGGAATCTAAAATATCACACGCACAGCCTTCTTTCTATGAAAAAGATCAATATACTTAGCCTGGAGTATTAACTTGAAGGACAGGTTTTAGGTTTGTACCCATTTAGAAGCTAAGGAGGCACTCCCAGTGAACTGGTAAGCAGGGAGACAGCATCCTTACATACCTCACTACTGCTCAATGAAACTTTCAAGAAAGGAACTCATACATTTCATCTAGATCCCCAACTTTTACAACTGTCACCCAGATCTCCTCGACTCAAGGTCCACAATGGTGGACCTACACTGCTACAAATATTTCATACTTTAAAAGCTGCTGTTGGAGGGTTTGCTATCTAATCAACCTGAAAATAAGTGTTAAATAAGACCCCTCCTCTTGGAATACTGACAGTTCCAGCACACCCTCCACAATGGGGGTATATCAAGAATAAATCAGGAAGTTTATACAATGATAAAAGTTTTAGAGACAACCAAGAGTTAGAGCAGGGCTGAACAAGGAGGATCAGGAGCTACACAAGGCCACTCCTTCAAAAGTGAGGGAGGTGTTTGCTTTGCTTAATACACAGAAACTGGAGATTTTAACAAAATGAGGAAACATAGAAATATATTTCAAACAAAAAAATTTAAAACCTCAAAAAAACAGCTTAGTGATATAAAGACAAGTACTCTCTCTGATAAAGTATTCAAAGTAATGATAATAAAGATGCTCATGAAACACAGGAGAAGAATGGATGAACACCGAGGTCATCAACAAAGAGAAAATTACAAAGCTGAAGAATACAGTGACCAAAAAATACACTTAAGGGGTTCAACAGCAGACTGGATCAAGCAGAAGGACAGATCAGCAAGCAATATGCAAATAAATGAAACTGCATCATCATCTTACACTGTATAAAGTAATTAACTCAAAATGGATTTAAGACCTGAACACAGGTGGTAAGCTCCTTCTCATCACACTTAGTAATTTTGGGGGGGGGGGGGGGCGGCGTCTAACTCTGAAGGCAAAGGAAACAACACCAAAAACAAACATCTGGGACTGTATCAAACTAAAAAGCTTATTCTCAATGAAGGAAACAATCAACAAAATGAAAAGGCAACCTATGGAATGGGAGAAGATATTTGCAAATTATATGTATATGATAAGGAAGCAGTATTAAAAGTATATAAAGCACTCATACAACTCATAAACAACAACAAAAACCAATCTGGTGGACATGGGAAGAGGATCTAAATAGACATTTTCCAAAGAAGACACATAGATGGCCAGAAAGCACATGAAAAGATGCTCAATGTCACTAATCATCAAGGAAATGCAAATCTAAACCACAGCGAGATATCATCCCAAACCTATCAAATTGGCTATTATCAAAAAGATTAAAAAATAACCAGTGTTGGCTGGAGAAGGAAACCCACTCCAGTATTCTTACCTGGAGACTTCCATGGACAAAGGAGCCTGGCAGGCTACAGTCCGTGGGGTCGCAAAGAGTCAGAAACGACTGAGTAACGATCACTCACTCACTCACTCAACCAGTGTTGGTAAATGTAGAGAAAAGAGAACCTTTATGCACTGTTGGTAGTAACGCACACTACTACAGGGACTGTGGCAAACAGTATGAAGGTCCCTCAAAAAATTAAAAATAGGGCTAGCGTCTCCTTCAGAAATTCTATACCTCTGAGTATTTATCTGAAGAAAATGAAAAGACTAATTTGAAATGGTATCTGTAACCCCTTCAGTAACTATAGCATTAGTTACAATAGCCAAGATGTGAAAACAACCCAAGTGCCCATCAACAGTTGTATTGATAAAGAAGAGGTAGAACACACACAGACACAGAAATATTACTCAGCCATAAGAAAAGGATTTACCTTGCCATTTGCAACAACATGGACAGACCTTGAAAAGATTATGGCGAGTGAACTAAATCAGACAGAGTAAGACAAATACTGCCTGTCACTTATATACGGATTCTAAACAAACAAAGCAAAGTACAACTCAGATTCCCAGATGCAGAGTAGACTGGTGGTTGCAAGAGGAGAGGCGAAGTGGTGAGGAGTACATGGGTTAAAGGGGTTAAGAAAAACAAACTTCCAGTTATAAAATAAATAACCCATTGGGGATGTGTAATAATATATACAGCATGGCACACATAGCCGATAATATTGTAACTAGATAATACTGGCAACTACACCTATTGCGGTGATGATTTCGTGATGCGTACAAATGTCGAATCACTATGTTCTACACCAGAATCTAATATAATAAAATAGCTAAGTATATTTCAATTATACATCAATTAAAAAAAAAAAAAAAGAGTATCACTCCTCTCGTAACTCTCCCAACTTTCCTTATTGTCTGTAAGGACAGATGTCTATTCAAATATCCCAGTTTAAAGCAATCTCAATAAAAATGTTTCTTCATCCCCAACACTTCTGCACACCTAAAGAGGAATGTTCAACAGCTCAATCTGTTGGGAAGTCAACTGTATACATTTTATCCTGAAAACAAAGGTACGAAGCCCTCAGCAAACCAAAAGCTCATGAAGACAACAGTACAGGAAAAATCCCACAGGACATTTTAGACTCAAGACTTCCCCCAAACTCCCTTGTTGTTTAGTTGTTCAGTCATGTCTGACTCTTTATCATCCCATGGACTGTAGCCAGCCTGTTTGCTCTGTCCATGGGATTTTTCAATGCAAGAGTAATGAAGTGGGTTGCCATTTCCTTCTCCAGGGGATCTTCCTTATCCAGGGATCAAACCCACATCTCCTGCAAGTCTCCTGCACTGCAAGTGGGTTCTTTTTTTTTTTTTTAATATACCACTGAGCCACCGGGGAAGCCCCCAAAATTCCTAAGTGTGTTATTTCCCATGTCATTGCAATATAAAGGCCAAGACACGTTTGGCACTACCCTCCCAGTCTGGTTTTTTGGTTTGCTTGCTTGTTTCATGAATCACTCAGGTTTTATGGCCTCTGAATTTGTTCACATGTTCCCTCTTACCATTTCTCTGTTTTACTTTTCCATTACACTGATCTCTTTTTCCTCTCTCTTTTATACTTACTGCTCATAAACCTGCTTCCATTTTGCTAACAGAGACCATTCTTTCATCCAGGAAAGAGCTACCCGCAGTCAGTACAGCAGCCCCCTTCCTGGCAGCACCCATACCCCGTGATAGAGCCGAGTGGTTCACCGCACACAGGGAGGCGAGCCAGATATTCTGGGATGAATCCTCTAGCCTGCCGCAAACTGTTTTATTTGGCAAATTACTTAATCTCTATGTGTCTCAGCTTCTTCATATTTTAAAAGGAGGTGATAATAGTATCTACCTCACAGTATTGCTGTGAGCATTAAATAAATTATACATGTACACATTTGGAACAGTTCCTGGCATATGACAATATCCATTGCTATCATTCTTACCACTGAGAAGGAATACACACCAGAAAACAAACACTCTCTCTCTAGGATCTCCTGTGTCTATGAAACAAAACAAACAAGACAACAACCAAGTTTCACAACACCCATGAAACTAAATGTCCAGAACTAAATAGGAAAAAGCCAACTGGTCAATTTGAAAGCATCTGTTGAAGGATGCCATAGGGAAAAATTGAAAATTTAAAATTCCAGGACATGTCATCCATTACACATGAGTAACTGTCTTCGAACATCAGTTTTGCCACTCATTTTTCCTAAATGTCCAAGTATTTGATGCATAGGTTTTGAATTGTAAAATAATTTGTACTGTCTCCAAATCATCTCTTCAAATACTGAATCTCCAACTTCCTTAAGGAGAAGGTTTGAAAAATATTTGCTTCACCTATGGTGTAATTATAGCTCTTACCTATGTAAACAAGTTACTTTTGTGATTTTATTATTACTCATTTTTTATCTGTACAAGTTTAGATTCTATAATGGTAACACATCATGGGCAAACCAAAATGAATATTTCAAGCAATCTAAAACTGAAAAATAACATTTTTTTTTCTGAATCTGGCTGTGTTTATTGGCAAAGGAAAATTACAACAAAATGCTTTGGCAAGATTTTATAAATCCATGTTGCTAGAATATGTCACACTTGCGAAAAAAAAGCAGCATGCAGGAAAAAACCCATGAATTAAATGTTTTTTGTTTTTTGTTTTTCCTAAATAGGTTGGAATGTAAGACATTTTGCCAAATATTTTAATTGTGCCCTGAAATTAAAACACAAATCCAAATTCCAATCCCCATAAGCACTTCTCCGTATTGATATGAACTATGCTGTGTTGCATGTTTCTGAAGTGGCTCAGTGGTAAACAATCTGTTTGCAGATGTAGGAGGCACACTAGATGTGGGTTCGATCCTTGGGTGGGGAAGATCCCTGGAAGAGGAAGTGGCAACCCACTCTAGTACTCTTGCCTGGGAAATCCCATGGACAGAGGAGCCTGGCAGGCTACAGTCCACGCAGTTGCAGAGTCGGAAATGACTGAGCATGCATGGGTGCGTGCATGTGGGCGGGCACACACGCACGTACGCACGCATGCACACACACGCGCGCGCACACACACACACAGATACTGTACTGCTATATTGAAGTTTCGTATTATTCAGGGTATTTAACTTCATATTTTTTGCCACAAGAGGACAGCTTGGTTTGAAGCAGAGCAGCATTAAATTGATGACAGTTTGCAATGTGGTAAACGTTTTTTAATTAACTGGTGCTACACTGGATGGGACAGATACTGAGACCCTTTGCTTTAAGACATATTTCTGTAGCTCTGCATCATTAGTCAAGCACACATGTTTTGATACCATCCACACACATGAGCAAAATCTGTGCCCCTGCATCCTCCAATCAGTTCTACATACATTGAATGCCAGGTTCAATGAAAATATTATTCCCAAATTCAAGGTTAATAAAGGAAGTGTAAAGATTGACAGTCATCCAATTAAAGCAGAAATTCCAATGATACATTCACAGTATACAGTATATGTATATAGTTATAATTTCATATGTGAAAATATTATACAAAAATAATTTTATGAATTATTTTTATAATCCTAATTATAATCCTATAATCTAATTTATAATCCTAAACAATTACATAAATATACAGAAATAAATATATGTATCTGTAGATAGATCTGACTAGAATGCCTTCACAATTAAATATTGGATAAAAACCACAATATAGTTTGATATTGTACTCAATATAGTGTGCATATTTCAATAGGGGTAATACATGAATTGGCTTGTCAATGGTCAATATTGAAATCAGATTGATTATATTCTTTGTAGCTGAATTATTTATATTCTTTGTGGAGAAGGTCTATATAGTCAGAAAAAAACAAGATTGGGATCTAACTGTGGCTCAGATCATGAATTCCTTATTGCAAAATTCAGACTCAAACTAAAGAACACAGAAAAACACTAGGGCATTCAGGTATGACCTAAATCAAATCCCTTATGATTACACAATGGAAGGGACAAATAGATTCATGGTATTAGATCTGATAGAGAGCCTGAAGAACCACGGATGGAGGTTCATAACATTGTATGGGAGGCAGTGATCAAAACCTTACAGTAAGCCTTAGAGATAGCTGAGAAAAGAAGAGAAGTGAAAGGAAAAGTAGAAAAGGAAAGATATACCCATCTGAATGCAGAGTTGCAGAGAATAGCAAGGTGAGATAAGAAAGCCTTCTTAATTGAACAATGAAAGGAAATAGAGGAAAACAATAGAATGGGAAAGACTAGAGATCTCTTCAAGAAAATTAGAGATACCAAGGGAATATTTCATGCAAATAAAGGCACAATAAAGGACAGAAACAGTATGGACCTGACAGAAGCAGAATATGTTAAGAAAAGGTGGCAAGAATACACAGAGAACTATACAAAAATGATCCTAATGACCCAGATAATTGCTATGGTGTGATCACTCATCTAGAGTCAGACATGCTGGAGTGTGAAGTCAAGTGGGCTATCACTATGAACAAAGATAGTTGAAGATGGTATTAGATGGAATTTCAGCTGAACTATTTCAAACCCTAAAAGATGATACTGTTAAAGTGCTGCACTTAATATGCCAGTAAATTTGGAAAACTCAGCAGTGACCACAGGACTGGAAAAGGTCCAGTTTCACTCCAATCCAAAGAAAGGCAATGCCAAAGAATGTTCAAACTACCATACAATTGCATTCATTTCGTCTGCTAACAAAATAATGCTCAAAATCCTTCAAGCAAGGCTTCAATAATATATGAATCGAGAACTTCGAGATGTACAAGCTGAATTTAGAAAAGGCAAAGAAACCAGAGATCAAATTGCCAACATCCATGGACACAGAAAAGGCTAGAGAATTCCAGAAAAAAACATCTACTTCTGCTTCATAGATTATGCTAAAGCCTTTTACTGTGTAGATCACATCAAACTGGAAAATTCTTAAAGAGATGGGAATACCAGACTACCTTACCTGCCTCCTGAGAAACCTGTATGCAGGTCAAGATGCAACAGTTATAATTGGACATGGAGCAATGGACTGCTTCAAAACTGGTAAAGGAGTATATCAAGGCTGTCTACTGCCACCCTGTTCATTTAACATATATGCAGATGAGTATATTTAACTTATAGGAAATAGCAACCCACTCCAGTGTTCTTGCCTGGAGAATCCCAGGGACAGGGGAACCTGGTGCGCTGCCATCTATGGGGTCGCACAGAGTCGGACACGACTGAAGAGACTTAGCAGCAGCAGCAGCATATGAAATGTCAGGATGAATGAAGCATAAGCTGGAATCAAGACTTCAGAGAGAAATATCAGTAACCTCGGATACGCAGATGAAACCATCCTTATGGCAGAAAGTGAAGAGGAACTAAAGTCATCTTGATGAAGGTGAAAGAGGAGAGTGAAAAAGCTGGCTTTAAAATTCAACATTCAAAAAACTAAGATCATGGCATCCAGTCCCATCACTTCATGGTAAATAGATGGGGAGACAATGGAAACAGTGACAGACTTTCTTTTCTTGGGCTCCAAAATCACTGTGGACAGTGACCGCAGCCATGAAATTAAAAGATGCTTCTCAAGAAAAGCAATGACAAACCTAGATAGCATGTTAAAAAGCAGAGACATTACTTTGCCTAAAAAGGTTCCTATAGTCAAAGCTATGGTTTTCCAGTAGTCAAGTATGGATGTGAAAGCTGGACCATAAAGAAAGCTAAGTGCTGAAGAATTGCTGCTTTCGAACTGTGGTGTTGGAGAAGACCTTGAGAGTCCCTTGGACTGCAAGGAAATCAAACCAGTCAATCTTAAAAGAAATCAACCCTAAATATTAATTGGCAGGAATGATGCTGAAGCTGAAGCTGAAATACTTTGCCTACCTGCTGCAAAGAGAAGACGCATTGGAAAAAAAAAAAAAAACCCTGATGCTGGGAAAGATTGAAGGCAGAAGGAGACGGGAGAGCAAGAGAGGTTTGGATGGCATAATCAACTCAATGGACATGAGTATGAGCAAACTCCGGGAGATGGTGAAGGACAAAGAAGCCTGGCATGCCACAGTCCATGGGTTGCAAGGGTTGGACACGACTGAGCAAATGAATAACAAAATGATCAATAATTTTAGTAAAGCAGATGACTTAAGAGCCAGCTAAGCCCATGGAACTATTCTTGTCAAACTGTTCTATATATTCAGAGACATTTCTGTGCACAAAAAGTTCATTTATAAAATTCCTTCAAGTAAATTATTGATATTGAGTGGAAATCATCTCCATGAATTTTCTTTAAATATGAATCAATAATTTCATAAATCCAAGGCTCTCAATTAAATTTGAATAACTGGAAAAAGCATGTATTTTTGACTGGAAAAAGTATCAAGCCTTGGCCTAGTAAGGTTACTCAAGGAGACAATTATATTCAATTATAATTAGTTTTGTTTACTTCTTAGTCATTATCTATATTAAGTTAATCTTAATGCTTTAAAATGTATTAACACATGTAATTCTCCAGACAATCCTGTAAAGGGATCCTATCTCCCATCCTTCAGTTGAAGAAACTGAGGAAGGAAGAGCTTAGGTCATATGGCCAAGACCCAGCTTCCCTCGTGGCTTAGAGGTTAAAGAGTCTGCCTGCAATGCCGGAGATCCAGGTTCAATCCCTGGGTTGGGAAGATCCCCTGGAGAAGGAAATGGCAACCCACTCCAGTATTCTCGTCTAGAGAATCCCATGGACCGAGGAGCCTGGTAGGCTACAATCCATAGGGTTGCAAAGAGTAGGACACAACTGAGCAACTTCCCTTTCACTTTCAATAGCTATTAATTAGTAGAATGGGGTTTGGACTCAACCAATTTAGGGGTTCCCTCGTGGCCCAGAGGTTAAAGTGTCTGCCTGCAATGTGGGAGACCTGGGTTCAATTCCTGGGTCGGGAAGATCCCCTGGAGAAGGAAATGGCAACCCACTCCAGTATTCTTGCCTGGAGAATCCCATGGATGGAGGAGTCTGGTGGGCTACAGTCCACGGGGTCACAAAGAGTCGGACATGACTGAGCAACTTCACTTTCACTTTCTCTCCACTCCAGTACTCTTGCCTGGAAAATCCCATGGACAGAGGACTTTGGTAGGCTACAGTCCATGGGGCTGCAAAGGGTCAGAGACGACTGAGTGACTTTACTTACTTACTTACTTTTTCTCTATCACTTTGCCTTGTCATTCCTTGTATTGTAGAAGACCAATCAAGGGTTTTTATAAAATGATTCCCAATTTTCAACAGAGCAGTGTATTTCATAAATACTTATCTAAATTTTAGTTTCTATAATTTATAAAATGAGAATATTATTATTATCAGAAGGATAAAATTTGAAAAAGATGATCTACATGAATAGCTACTTACAAAATCTGTTTATTTTGTTATAAATATTTTTAATAACAAGCAAAGAAGGAAAGGGCACTTCAGAGCTTCTTTTAAGACAAAGAACATGCATACACACAGACACACTCTTTATAGGAAATTTGCTCCTTCGACAATTTATTCCATTTTCTTATTTGAATTTTCTTTTAGCCTTCCCCTGTGACACTCAGTAATATTTTTCAAAATAATCATTGGCTACACAAATTCTGTATAACTACTATTTTTATAACAATCATCATTTTGTATAAAATGCAAGTCTTTAAGATGTGATTAACAACATTGTAAATAAATCTTATTCCACATTTTTACAGATTTCAAAATACATTTCTAGATGCATAATTACTAAAGCAAATTACGTAAAATTGCTTGTGACTCTTGAAATGTATCATAAGATTGCCTCCAAAATAAAAAAATGCTTAAATTTATAACTGTATAATTTTTTATCAACACTAAATATACATTTCAATGACTCTTTGCTTAGAAGATAAAAAATATCTGATCAATATTTTAATTTATATTTCTTTCTTTCCAGAAGGTGCACATACTTTTCCACGTTTTTATCTATTTACATTTCATTTTATGTGTTTTTCAGTGCCCTTTTATTCATAATGCCAAGTTGATTTGAAAGTTTAGCTTTTATGCTAAAGATAGCAACTGCTTGGTAGGTTACATTTTCTCGTTGTGGGTTCTTTTCATTTTGCTTGTGAATAAAAATACTTTTTTAGAAGGAAATGGCAACTCACTCCAGTATTCTTGCCTGAAGAATCCCATGGACTAGAGGAGTCTGGCAGGTTACAGTCCATGGGGTTGCAAAGAGTCAGACACAACTAAACAACTGATACACAAAAATATTTTACATATTACCATGAAAAATGCATCTACTTCACAGAATTGTCAAACTTCACTAAATCATTTAAAGGTAAAAAGCAAAAGTACCTCTTTTTCAAATCCACCGATCCTATTTCAGTCCATCCACACACAGATGCTCAGCGTTTCTCTCTGTCTTTAACTGCACCCACTTCACCTTGCTCCACTCCCTCCATCCTCCTCTCTTCTCATCTCTCCTCCTGTATCTTCCCTCTCTGAGTTCCCTCCTTCCTTCACTGTGACTCCCTCCCCAACTGCCCTTTCTCCAGCCCTCCCTCTCTCCCCATTCTCTTGGTCTCTCTGAGAACATCTACATGTTTACCAGCACATTTTAATAACAAAACGGGATCACTGGTGATCATACTAGTTAACTATTCTACAACTCACTTTTCCTCCCCCCATTTAGCCATGGGCATTGTTTTGTGACCACACATATAGTACCACCTCATTAATTCTCGAAGGTGAGCAGAATATCATTGAATACATATATCATAAATTTCTTATCCAGTCTCATAATTGTGGACATTTGGATTATTTCTAATGTCTAAGCTTTTATAATCAATGCTAGTAATGAACATAAACATATATCCTTGTGTTTCTGTTATTATTTTGTTTGTGATTCTTAGGTGTAGAAAAGTAAAGCTTTATGTCACAAAGTTTGATAATCTGAAAAAGAATATAGACACAGATATATGAATCACTTAAGTGTACACGTTAAACTAATACAACACTGTAAATCAATTGTATTTCAATAAAAAAGAAGAAAACCTCAGGGAGAAAAGAAGTTTGATTTCACAAATTTTTCTGTTAACAAACAGTACTTAATAGAAATCTTTACATCTTTTATATTTGCTAAATGAAGCATTTTATACATTTTGAGGTGCAAAAGTCTTAAATTTATAAAAATTTGTTTTTAACTTAACATTTAACAAAAATAGAACTAAAAAATTTAGATAAAAACAATCCCTGAATAAGAGGAAAAGGTCAATGCCTATTTGCTTCCATGACATTTTGAGAAAAAATAAAATTGATCCCAAATCACAATTCAAATTCAGAATTTAGGGTAGAAACAAGCTACCTATATGATTTTAGAGTTTTATTTTTAAGAGCTGATTACTTTTAAACCATTTTTTTCATATGGAAGTATTACATGTTCATTTTCAGAAATTTCAAAAAATACCAAAACATATAAAGAAAAAAATTAACTTCACTCATAATCATGACACTCATAAATAATCCTGCTCACACCTGAGTATCTCCTTTCTGATGCTTTCTTTATACATACATATATATGCAAACACACTTCTCACACACAATATATATATACACATACCCAAACATTACACCACACAGTTGACCTCTGAACAACATACGAGTTAGGGGCGCTAATCCATCACAGCTGAAAAACCATTCTGGCCCTAGCTATACTCTGCTGCTGCTGCTGCTGCTGCTGCTGCTAAGTCACTTCAGTCGTGTCCAACTCTGTGCAACCACATAGACAGCAGCCCACCAGGCTCCCCAGTCCCTGGGATTCTCCAGGCAAGAACATTGGAGTGGGTTGCCATTTCCTCCTCCAATGCATGAAAGTGAAAAGAGAACGTGAAGTCGCTCAGTCATGTCTGACCCAGCTCCTCCATCCATGGGACTTTCCAGGCAAGAGTACTGGAGTGGGGTGCCATTGCCCTATCCTCAATTCCATGTCCTTAGATTTAACTAACCACGGATTGTATAGAACCATAGTATTATAGCATTTGCTAATGGGAAAAAAAAAATCTGTGTATAAATAGACCCTCACAGTTCAAACCCACATTATTCAAGTCAGTTATACTATATTTACTATATTGCATTGTAAGAGTTTTATTCTTATTAATATCCAATGTTATTTTTTTAAATATACTTATAGGTTATGAAGGGCTTCCTTGGTAGCTCAGCTGGTAAAGAATACTCCTGCAATGCAGGAGACCCTGGTTCAATTCCTGGGTGGGGAAAATACCCTGGAAAATGGATAGGCTACCCGCTCCAGTATTCACGGGTTTCCCTGGTGGCTCAGAGGGTAAAGAATCCACCTGCAATGTGGGAGACCTGGGTTCAATCCCTGGGTTGGGAAGACCCACTGGAGGAAGGCATGGCAACCCACTCCAGTATTCTTGCCTGGAGAATCCCCATGGACAGAGGAGCCTGGCGGGCTACAGTCCATGGGGTCACAAAGAGTCGGACACAACTGAGTGACTAAACATAGCACAGAGATTATGAAAATATATAAGGGAAAAGTCATGATATTCTATTGGGTCACTAACAGAAAAAAAAGTGTCTATTTAGTCCAAACACAGCATGTTCAAGACATCCTTGTTACAATGTATATGTTTGCTAACTACATCCAAATCCTAAAAAATGAGAACACTCATTTTCTCAGAATGATGTCCTCAAGCTTAAATATCAGACTTATAGCAGTGACAAGACTAAGGTATTTGAAGGCTTCAGGAAACTGAAAGCAGAGTTAAGTTTTATTAGAACACCATTATCGTTACATTGTCAAATTATATTAAACAAATGAAAACCTATGTTAAGTCTGAATGAGAAAATACTGTAAACAATAAAGAGATGTGTTTAAGAAAAAAAAATAACCAAAGAATTAATCAGTAATTGTCCCAATATACTTTATTTATAAAGATATACTTGTAAATTTACATGTATAAAGAACTTTTTGTTTCTTCAAAGACTACAGCTAGCAAAGACTTGAAAAATATTAAGATACTTATTCCATAGTATAAAAATTCATCAAAAAATAAAACTGATCTTTGGAATTAAGAGTCTGAGGAACAGGAAAATTGGAAGAGAACTGAGGATAATTTGAAGCAGCAAGAACTTCAGTATTAATAAAGGAAAGGAGAAGAAATCCACAGTAAGAAGTAAAATATGGGTCCCAATTTAAATAAACTATAAAAGACATGATAAGACAATTGAAAAAAATAAATGAGAGAAATTCGGGAGAGTTATGAGGGTCACACTAGAGTTAAAGTTAAAGTAGAGTAAGCTGAAAACAGGGTTTCCCTGGTGGCTCAGATGTAAAGAATCCACCTGCAATGTGGGAGACTTGGGTACAATCCATGGGTTGGGAACATCCTCTGGAGAAGGAAATGGCCAACCCACTCCAGTAGTCTTGCCTGGAGAATCCCCATGGACAGGAGAGCCAGGTAGGCTACAGTCCAAGGGGTCAAAAAGGAGTTGGACAAAACTAAGCAACTAAACCTAGTTGTTTAAGCTGGTTCCAGATGTTCAAGCTGGTTTTAGAAAAGACAGAGGAACCAGAGATCAAATTGCCAACATCCACTGGATCATCAAAAAAACAAGACAGTTCTAGAAAAAAATATTTATTTCTGCTTTACTGACTATGCCAAACCCTTAGACCGGGTGGATCACAATAAATTGTAGAAAATTCTGAAAGAGATGGGAATACCAGACCACCTGACCTGCTCTTGAGAAATCTGTATGCAGGTCAGGAAGCAACAGTTAGAACTGGACATGGAACAACAGACTGGTTCCAAATAGGAAAAGGAGTATGTCAAGCTGTATATTGTCACCCTGCTTATTTAACTTAGATGCAGAGTACATCATGGGATGTATTGGGCTGGATGAAGCACAAGCTGGAATCAAGATTGCTGCGAGAATTATCTATAACCTCAGATATACTGATGACACCATCCTTATGGCAGAAAGTGAAGAGGAACTAAAAAGCCTCTTGATGCAAGTGAAAGAGGAGAGTGAAAAAGTTGGATTAAAGCTCAACATTCAGAAAACTAAGAAAACTAAGATCATGGCATCTGGTCCCATCAATTCATGGGAAATAGATGAGGAAACAGTGGAAACAGTGTCAAACTTTATTTTTCTGGGCTCCAAAATCACTGCAGATGGTGACTGCAGCCATGAAATCAAAAGACACTTGCTACTTGGAAGGAAAGTTATGACCAACCTAGACAGTATACTAAAAAGCAGAGACATTACTTTGCCAACAAAGGTCTGTCTAGTCAAGGCTATGTTTTTCCAGTGGTCATGTACAGATGTGAGAGTTAGACTATAAAGAAAGATGAGCACCGAAGAATTGATGCTTTTGAAGTGTGGTGTTGGACAAGACTCTTGAGAGTCCCTTGGACTGCAAGGAGATCCAACCAGTTCATCCTAAAGAAGATCAATCCTGGGTATTCATTGGAAGGACTGATGTTGAAGCTGAAATTCCAATACTTAGGCCACCTGATGCAAAGAGCTGACTCATTGGAAAAGACCCTGATCCTGGGAAAGATTGAGGGCAGGAGGAGAAGGGGACAACAGAGGATGAGATGGTTGGATGGCATCACCGACTCAATGGACATGAGTTTGCGTAAACTCCGGGAGTCGGTGATGAACAGGGAGGCCTGGCGTGCTGTGATTCATGGGGTCGCAAAGAGTCGGACACGGCTGAGTGACTGAACTGAAGCAACTAAACCCAGCACACACAAGCTGAAACATCAAACTAAATATCTCTAGAGAAGTAAAATTTCTCAACATTCAAAGGATGAGACTGATAGTTAAATATTCAAGAAAATGACCATATAATTGCTTATAGATTGTTGAATTTAAGCTAAAAGTTGAGAGTCCCAGGGAAATTCAATTACAAGTCTTCAGTATGAAACCTATCAGTTAGTTCAGTTCAGTCACTCAGTCGTGTCTGACTCTTTGCGACCCCATGAATCGCAGCACACCAGGCCTCCCTGTTCATCACTGACTCCCAGAGTTCACCCAGATCCACATCCATCAAGTCAGTGATGCCATCCAGCCATCTCATCCTCTGTCGTCCCTTCTCCTCCTGCCCCCAATCCCTCCCAGCATCAGAGTCTTTTCCAATGAGTCAACTCTTTGCATCAGGTGGCCAATTACTGGAGTTTCAGCTTTAGCATCATTCCTTCCAAAGAAATCCCAGGGCTGATCTTCAGAATGGACTGGTTGGATCTCCTTGCAGTCCAAGGGACTCTGAAGAGTCTTCTCCAACACCACAGCTCAAAAGCATCAATTCTTTGGTGCTGAGCCCTCTTCACAGTCCAATTCTCACATCCATACATGACCACAGGAAAAACCATAGCTTTGACTAGATGGACCTTTGTTGGCAAAGTAATGTCTCTGCTTTTGAATATGCTATCAAGGTTGGTCATAACTTTTCTTCCAAGGAGTAAGCATCTTTTAATTTCATGGCTGCAGTCACCATCTGCAGTGATTTTGGAGCCCACAAAAATAAAGTCTGACACTGTTTCCCTATCTATTTGCCATGAAGTGATGGGAACAGATGCCACGATCTTAGTTTTCTGAATGTTGAGCTTTAAGCCAACGTTTTCACTCTCCTCTTTCACTTTTATCAAGAGGCTTTTTAGTTCCTCTTCACTTTCTGTCATAAGGGTGGTGTCATCTGCATATCTGAGGTTATTGACATTTCTCCTGGCATCTTGATTCCAGCTTGTGCTTCTTCCAGCCCAGCATTTCTCATGATATACTCTGCATATAAGCTAAATAAGCAGGGTGACAATATACAGCTTGACATACTCCTTTTCCTATTTGGAACCAGTCTGTTGTTCACGTCCAGTTCTAACTGTTGCTTCCTGACCTACATACAAATTTCTCAAGAGGCAGGTCAGGTGGTCTGGTATTCCCATCTCTTTCAGAATTTTCCACAGTTTATTGTGATCCACACAGTAAAAGGCTTTGGCATAGTCAATAAAGCAAGAATAGATGTTTTTCTGGAACTCTCTTGCTTTTTCAATGATCCAGCAGATGTTGGCAATTTGATCTCTGGTTCCTCTGTCTTTTCTAAAACCAGCTTGATTATCTGGAAGTTCATGGTTAACATATTGCTGAAGCCTGGCTTGGAGAATTTTGAGCATTACTTTACTAGCATGTGAGATGAGTGCAATTGTGCGGTAGTTTAAGCATTCTTTGTCATTGCCTTTCTTTGGGACTGGAATGAAAACTGACCTCTTCCAGTCCCGTGACTACTGCTGAGTTTTCCAAATTTGCTGGCGTATTGAGTGCAGCACTCTCATAGCATCATCTTTCAGGATTTGAAAGAGCTCAACTGGAATTCCACCACCTCCATTAGCTTTGTTCGTAGTGATGCTTTCTAAGGCCCACTTGACTTCACATTCCAGGATGTCTGGCTCTAGGTGAGTGATCACACCATCGTGATTATCTGGGTCATGAAGATCTTTTTTTGTACAGTTCTTCTGTGTATTCTTGCCATCTCTTCTTAATATCTTCTGCTTCTGTTAGGTCCATACCATTTCTGTCCTCTATCGAGCCCATCTTTGCATGAAATGTTTCCTTGGAATCTCTAATTTTCTTGAAGACATCTCCAGTCTTTCCCATTCTGTTGTTTTCCTCTATTTCTTTGCATTGATAGCTGAAGAAGGCTTTCTTATCTCTTCTTTCTATTCTTTGGAACTCTGCATTCAGATGCTTATATCTTTCATTTTCCCCTTTGCTTTTCACTTATCTTCTTTTCACAGCTATTTGTAAGGCCTCCCCAGACAGCCATTTTGCTTTTTGCATTTCTTTCCATGGGGATGGCCTTGATTCCTATCTCCTGTACAATGTCACGAACCTCATACCATAGTTCATCAGGCACTCTATCTATCAGATCTACGCCCTTAAATCTATTTCTCACTTCCACTGTATAATCATAAGGGATTTGATTTAGGTCATACCTGAATGGTCTAGTGGTTTTCCCTACTCTCTTCAATTTAAGTCTGAATTTGGCAATAAGGAGTTCATGGTCTGAGCCACAGTCAGCTCCTGGTCTTGTTTTTGCTGACTGTATAGAGCTTCTCCATCTTTGGCTGCAAAGAATATAATCAATCTGATTTTGGTGTTGACCATCTGGTGATGTCCATGTATAGAGTCTTCTCTTGTGTTGTTGGAAGAGGGTTTTTGTTATGACCAATGCATTTTCTTGGCAAAACTCTAATAATAGTATTTGCCCTGCTTCATTCCGTATTCCAAGGCCAAATTTGCCTGTTACTCCAGGTGTTTCTTGACTTCCTACTTTTGCATTCCAGTCCCCTATAATGAAAAGGACATCTTTCTTGGGTGTTAGTTCTAAAAGGTCTTGTAGGTCTTCATAGAACCGTTCAGCTTCTTCAGTGTACCTGGTTGGGTCATAGACTTGGATTACTGTGATACTGAATGGTTTGCCTTAGAAACGAACAGAGATCATTCTGTCGTTTTTGAGATTGCATCCAAGTACTGCATTTTGGACTCTTTTGTTGACCATGATGGCTACTCCATTTCTTCTGAGGGATTCCTGCCCGCAGTAGTAGATATAATGGTCATCTGAGTTAAATTCACCTATTCCAGTCCATTTGAGTTCGCTGATTCCTAGATTGTTGACATTCACTCTTGCCATCTCTTGTTTGACCACTTCCAATTTGCCTTGATTCATGGACCTGACATTCCAGGTTCCTATGCAATATTGCTCTTTATAGCATTGGACCTTGCTTCTATCACTAGTCACATCCACAGCTAGGTATTCTTTTTGCTTTGGCTCCATCCCTTCATTCTTTCTGGAGTTATTTCTCCACTGATCTCCAGTAGCATATTGGGCACCTACTGACCTGGGGAGTTCCTCTTTCAGTATCCTATCATTTTGCCTTTTCATACTGTTCATGGAGTTCTCAAGGCAAGAATACTGAAGTGTTTTGCCATTCCCTTCTCCAGTGGACCACATTCTGTCAGATCTCTCCACCATGACCCGCCCATCTTGGGTTGCCCCACGGGCATGGCTTAGTTTCATTGAGTTAGACAAGGCTGTCGTCCTAGTGTGATTAGATACCTATGGTGAAGGTCAAAGCAGAAACTGAGGAGGGTAACAGACAAACAATTCTGCATTGTGAACTCTGGATCAGTGGTTATTTACTTAAAATGGTATTATGACGTTTCCTGATTTTGTCAAGATGGTGAATGGACGAGGGCACCTTGATCCCTACCTCCATTAAGCATGAAAAAATCACAGAGGCAAATAAGTTCTTTCTAATACAGCATTCTAGCTCAAATGGTTAGCCATTCCACTGGCTTCTAATTATACCAGCAGAGCGTCTTTACGTTTGTCAGGCTTGATACTATGCTCACCTGCATCCCAAGACTGAGTATATGCCCAAAGGAATTGAACCAATGCTGTCCAGTTTTCTGGAAAATTCTGATACTTCTCTGGAATTTAATCTTTAGTTGTTTCTTTTTTAATCCCCGGTTTTTGCTAGCTTTAAAAATACATGTTTTTTTTATTTTTTCAGGTATTTTCTAAATTTTACAATGAATAAAATTCCATGTTGGGAATTCAATATTCTAAATGGAAGCCAACTATCTGAAGGCTGAAGGGAGCCACACTTGCCTCCCCCAAATGCATTTGGCATCTAAATTATTTTGAGCTGAAAACAATAACGGCTCCAAAGACTCAGGAATAAACTGCGGCCTTCCCCTTTATGCCTAAAAATATTTAGATAGAGGGCCTGTCCCATAATAGAGCTGTCACCAGAGACATCTGCAAAACATACAGGTGAGGTGTGGTGGGGGGATTCTATGCAGGGTTTAGAGGTAACAGTCCATTCTGTGTCCATTGTCTCTGCATGGCATAGTCAACACTCATTTTCCAAATCTTTGCTTGTCCATCTCCATGTAAATTGCCTTCTTTCCCTGTGAAGTCCCAAGCCACTACCTCCAACATCCGCTTTTGTCTTGAGCTTAAAGTTATATTCAGGTTGAGTATTTTGGTCATGTTGCCAAGTTACTCAATTTTTCTGGGTCTCTCCTAGATATACATATTACTAAACTTTGTTTTATTTTCTCCTGTTAATGTCTCATGTCAATTTAATTCTTAGACCAGCCAGGAACACCTTGAAAGGCAGAGGAAAATTTCTTCCTCCCCAACAAAGAGCTATAATTCATTGTAATAGAAATAACTTGCTAGATTTTTGACTACAATTGTGGATCAAATACTACATTAATCACTTTATATATGCAATTAATGCTTGCAAACAGGTAGCTATCCCAATTTAAATCAAAGAAGAAGAAAGTAACAGGTATTAATAACCTTATAATTTTTACATATCAAAAAAGGTTTGCCACAACCTTAACTTTGAACCCAGATGGAATTTCCTCCAAAGGTAAAACCCAATACTGGCTTTACGGTAGGTAGACAACATGTAATATAGTGTTATCAGCCTGAAAATCATCAAAAAGTTTTGTGTATAGACTCAGCAGGGCCTGGAGGAGGTAGAGCAGTTGCTTAGTTTATGCAGACACAAATGGACTACGTCCTGGTACATTGAGGATGGGGGACCATTTGTCTTAAACTATTGATGATGCTTGGAGAGGCAATGGCACCCCACTCCAGTACTCTTGCCTGGAAAATCCCATGGACGGAGGAGCCTGGTGGGCTGCAGTCCATGGGGTCACGAAGAGTCGGACACGACTGAGCGACTTCACTTTCGCTTTTCACTTTCATGCATTGGAGAAGGAAATGGCAACCCACTCCAGCGTTCTTGCCTGGAGAATCCCAGGGACAGGGGAGCCTGGTGGGCTGCCGTCTATGGGGTCGCACAGAGTTGGACATGACTGAAGCAACTTAGCAGCAGCAGCAGCATTGATGATGCTGAAAGTACCCTTAGTATGCTGACCAATGTTATATTCTCTGAATCAGAAAATAGGAAGAGTGAATCTTATATGTTACACCCTTTTGTATCGTGTAGTCAGTCAGGACAGGAATAGGAAGTGATGGACAAAAGCTGCTGAAAATTAACAACTGATTCTAGCACGCTACATGTGTGCTCAGTTACTCAGTCACGTCCAACTCTTAGCGACCCCGTGGATTATAAGCCACCAGGCTCCTCTCTCCATGGAATTTTCCAGGCAAGAATACAAGAGTGGGTTGCCATTTCCTCCTCCAGGGGTTCTTCTTGACCCATGGATCAAACCCAGGTCTCATTTATTTCCTGCATTAGCAGGAGAATCTTTACCACTATGCCACCTGGGAAGCCCCCTAGCATTCTATCAGATCAGATCAGATCAGATCAGTCGCTCAGTCGTGTCCGACTCTTTGCGACCCCATGAATCACAGCACGCCAGGCCTCCCTGTCCATCACCAACTCCCAGAGTTCACCCAGACTCATGTCCATCAAGACAGTGATGCTATCCAGCCATCTCATCCTCTGTTGTCCCCTTCTCCTCCTGCCCCCAATCCCTCCCAGCATCACAGTCTTTTCCAATGAGTCAACTCTTCGCATCAGGTGGCCAAAGTACTGGAGTTTCAGCTTTAGCATCATTCCTTCCAAAGAAATCCCAGGGCTGATCTCCTTCAGAATGGACTGGTTGGATCTCCTTGCAGTCCAAGGGACTCTCAAGAGTCTTCTCCAACACCACAGTTCAAAAGCATCAATTCTTCGGCGCTCAGCCTTCTTCACAGTCCAACTCTCACATCCATACATGACCACAGGAAAAACCATAGCCTTGACTAGACGAACCTTTGTTGGCAAAGTAATGTCTCTGCTTTTGAATATGCTATCTAGGTTGGTCATAACTTTCCTTCCAAAGAGTAAGCGTCTTTTAATTTCACGGCTGCAGTCACCATGGTGATTAATATGGGAGCATTAGTGAAGTATACTGATTTGCATTTTAGAGATAGGTATCAGAACAGTAGGGAAATGCTTTGTGTAAAATGGATCCAATCCACCAACTGTGCTTTTAGTTGAAATAATGTAATAATCTGAATGAATGAAAGGACTCTGTCTTAAAAAAAAAAAAAAAAAAAAAGTATCCCAAGAGGAATAAAACTCTAGGAAGAAAAACAGAAATTGAAATATTTTTCTCTGAATTACTATCTTATAGTGGGAAAATGATACTTCCCCAAAATGACATTCAGATTTCCAAATGAAAATGTAGATCTTTATCCTTCTGGCATTCATTTTTTTTCTTCCTGAAATACTGTTCATAAAGATAAATGCAACATATGTTAGAAATGGAAATGCTCATTTTGGCAATGCCTACAACATCCTGAAGCTTTAGCAAACTTTATCAGTTTTACTTGATTATTTTCTTGCTGGTGTAAATTCTCCAGTGGGGAGAGAATATTCCTTCAAAATCTGAAGAAATTTGCTTTTAATCTAAGAAAATTTTCACACACTTGAAAAGTTATGAGCAACCTAGATAGCATATTCAAAAGCAGAGACATTACTTTGCCAACAAAAGTCCGTATAGACAAGCCTATGGTTTTTCCAGTGGTCATGTATGGATGTGAGAGTTGGACTGTGAAGAAAGCTGAGCACCAAAGAATTGATGCTTTTGAACTGTGGTGTTGGAGAAGACTCTTGAGAGTCCCTTGGACTGCAAGGAGATCCAACCAGTCCATTCTGAAGGAAATCAGTCCCGGGATTTCTTTGGAGGGAATGATGCTGAAGCTGAAACTCCAGTACTTTGGCCACCTCAGGCGAAGAGTTGACTCATTGGAAAAGACTCTGATACTGGGAGGGATTGGGGGCAGGAGGAGAAGGGGATGACAGAGGATGAGATAGCTGGATCGCATCACTGACTTGATGGACTTGAGTCTGAGTGAACTCCGGGAGTTGGTGATGGACAGGGAGGCCTGGTGTGCTGCGATTCATGGGGTCACAAAGAGTCGGACATGACTGAGCAACTGAATTGAACTGTCTTTCTATAAACTTGATGTAAATGCCATTATATTTTAACATTCTCTTTATTATAGAACAACTCCAAGCATAGTCTTCCTTAATTTTCTGTTAACATTTGATTAGCTGGTAGGACAGACTGATACATAAACATTATACACTAAAAATTATACAAGATGACTACTATGTCATTAAATTCTCCCATCTCCAGCCTTCTATTCCACTCTCTCTGGTTCAGTTATCCCAAGATTTCTCCATATGTGTTCCCTCCTTCCTACCAGAATAGATGAGTTATGTATACAAAATCAACTTTTTTACTGAGCAGTTTTTTAAATTAGAACTGTATTCCCCGCTTTCAAAATACCCTGTGTGCGTGGCAGTCGCTCAGTCATGTCCAACTGTTTTGGTGAGGAAACTAGCTCTTAGAACAGTAAGGACTGTACTCCCCACCTTTAAAATACACTGGAAAGCTATCCAACTTATTGATCAACAAGCAAATATTAGAGACGTTATGGTAACTCATAGAAAACAAACATTGATTGTGAGCTAGTATATTCCAGTGAGATAACTGTCATCTCTAAGCCAAGGATGCTCATCTCGTCTAAACAGAGGAAGAAATTACAACTTATGGCTGTAAAGTCCAGGAGAAACTAGGGTTGAAAGATCATCAAGCATTTGTACCAAAATATCTACATTCCAAGTTACAGAGTCATGTTCTTGTGTCAGACACTAAATTTGGCCTGGAAGACAAAGAGACCAAGCCTTCAGTCTCTATTTTGTGCTGTAGTTGTATGCTATGCTGACTGCTAACTGGGCCAGATTTTGATCAAAGACTTCTTTGCAGTTGCAGAAATCAAGTGCTCTTTATATACTGCCTTGGAGGTTTTCTGATTTTCACCAGGTGCCTTGAGCTAACAGTTGACTAGAATGATACACTGGCCTTTTTCTTTTCTTATTTTTCAAGGCTACTAACAAAAACCAGCCAATCCCACAGTCCTTCTACCCAATAATGTTTAAGTGACCATCACCACTACAGAAACCAGTTTCAAACTTCGCAGGCACAGGATTCCACTCTACCACAAATGATTCTTCGTAATACCTTTTACACTTTTAAAGAGACTTTTCCAGGAACAAGTCAGGGACTGTCCCCCTCCCACTTTTCAGCAGGAGTCCTTATCACTGACATTTGAAAGACCCACATCCAGAGTCCCATTCTGAGAAACTGCTGTATGTGACCATTCTCCCCACTTTTAGTCTGGGCTCTCCCCAAAAGCTAAGTCTTAGACAAATGTTTGCATGCATATTATTTATTTTGAGGACTGATCTCCATGAGCAAAATCAATGAGGACTAAAACAGTTACTGAAGGAAGGAAAGCAAACCCAGAGTATGTTATGGAGTAGGTAAGCATTGTGAGAAAATGAGGCATGATTCCTCTCAGGACACTTAAGAACATGGAGAGTGCACACCCCAGAATTTTAATTCTGAGACAAGAAAGAGGAATATATTTTATCTACTAGCTTTCGTATCTCATAAATCAAGTTTTACTCTGGAAAATTCCAAGTTTGTGAGTATGTCAGAATTATTTGGTAGATTTTCACAACAGTTATCATGGCAGCAAAACCCAGAAAATCTCCAGTGCAGAAGAAAGATAAAGTCTTGCTGAAATGAGATGATGTCAGGTCACACCTGAGAAAAGCTGGGTGCTGCAGCCATGGTTTAAGCAAAAGCAAGCCAAAAACAAACCAAAACAAAAATGGCCTAAGGGGACTTAAAGCAGTGTGCAAGAGGTCCACATTTTCTACCCCAAAAACCCATGAAAAGATTCAGGGCCTAAATTAAAAGGATCTCACCTGCTTGGTAACCAATAATGTTAGCACCTTTTAATTTTCATTCATCTGTTATAAAACATCATCTTGCCCTCTCTGGGTCAGTACACCAGATTCCTCAGATTTGTTAACACAAGTAAACTGTCTTACCAACATATAGAATCAAGAAACATGCGAGTTCATTAGAAGATCCAGGGTCAATGCAAAAGGGGAATAATATATCTTTCAAATTTCAATGCTGTAGAACTCTATTTACAAAGCAATTTTTGCATTCATCAGTTTCAACACTGAATGTGTGGCCTTTTGTCCTCTTAGAATGTTACTTTTACCCTGTTCAAGGACTGCCTCTTTTCATAAGCCAGTGCCCACAGAGGATTTTCTTAAGACTTCAGGTATGTAAAAGCTAACTAGGACATCAACCTGATGATAAGACACATACATTAGCTGCTCTCAAAAGCAGAGGCATAAATACCTCACATCTAATTCTCATGTAAATATAATATTTTTCACATTGACTATTTCCTACAGTTTCTTAACTTTCTCTTAATTATTTCTGGGAATGTTTTTAGTCTTTGTGTCGTTTCCTAGGAATTCATGTTCATGTTTGTAACACAGCAGCTTCAGGTTGTGCTAACTTCTCATCTCCACTTTTCTATTAATAATAGTTAGCCTGTTATTCCTGATTCTTAAACCCAACTAGAAAAATAAGCACCTTCTATTTTCCAGGTGTCACACATTAGGAATAATAAAAATACTACACCCAGCCTCTTCCCTGGAGGATACCACCATTCAGTTAGAAGAAATACATATACTTGAAAAATAAATTAAAATGTGAAAAAGGATACAAGGTATGATGTCATTATGCTTAAAAATGTCAAAGTCTGTATTTAGATCTGCACATAATGACTTAAAAGTTTATGTGAGCATTTTTAATGAAGATTTTTTTTCATGAAAATAAAATCATTTGTATACTATTTTAAGGAAACAAATGGAAGAAAAACTATTTTCTCATACCACGTGTCCATAACTGTATTGAATGCTTGTCATATACTATGATACTTCACACTTCCATGAGAATATCAAACTGTCAAGTATAATATTATACGTCTTGTCTTATAGAAAAGGAAACAGATCAACATCATATCCTCAGACTATTCAAGGCCACACATCTATTATGTGGCATCTCAGATTTTTTTTAAACATTATTGCATTTCCAAATAAAATACCATGAAACAATCTATTGCTTTTCTGGTATTTTCGTCAACTACTGGAAACCTTAATTGTATTTAGATTCTGGCATTATTGTTATTTTTATGACTCTTTCAAGCACTTCCTTGTGACCTATTTTTCATCTACCACTGCCATTGATACTACCATTATTACCACTGTGAACACTACCACCAACAAAAAATAAACAACCACAGCTCTTCACTGAGCACTTAATGAATTTTAGGCAAATCCTAACTGTTTATACTCATCTCCTACTATCCATATGATACTGTTGTACAAAGTACATATTAATAAACATGACTCAGACATACCTAGATTTGAATCCCAGTTGTGCTGTGTTTTCTGCCTTTGTAAGTTATTACTTAAAAATATGAACATAAAGTTACATAAGAAAATTTGCTTATGAAAATGTATATCATTTCATCATTCAGAAATATTAATGCTAACATTCTCATGTATTTATTCATTTTTTCTGAGGGAGTTTGTTTTTAAAAACAGGACCATGCTGTAAACATGTAAATAAAACTCTTGTATTTCAGTATATTTCTGATTGTTTTCTCAGGATAAACTCTTAGAAGTATTGGATCAATGCTTATAGAAATTAAAGAAATTCCTTTTAATATTTCCCAGTTGCCTTCTAGCAAGGTTTTACCTACATTTATTTCTCAGTAATGATTTTCCTTACATTCTTCCTACATTATCATTTGTTTTCATGTTATTAATTTTACTGTGTTTAACATTTCTTCAAATATTACTTTGAATATGTTTTAGTATCCATTAGTAGCTTTTTCCTTTGAAAAATTTGTTTTCATATTTTGTTCAGTGTTATTGATATATCATTATTTTCTAATTTTCAAATCTTTTTCTTGACTTGTAAAACTATTAATATCTTTATAACATTAACCTTTATGTTTCTAGTACCTTGAAGAAATTTATCCTAATTCATCATTTGAAAATTTACCATTTTTTATTAAATTATTTTTACATCAGTTTTATCATTTCTTACATAATTTTTATGCACTTATAAACAGCTGCTTTGTATTTTAGATTTATGTTCACTTATATTTTCTTCTATTTCTCATCAGTCTTTATTATTTAAAAAACAATCACTGGAGCCTTAGGATTTAATTTTAACTTGGCACTTGTGAGAATGGAATATAACATTGTTTTTTAATTATTCTGAAATCAAAAGAATGTTCCTCCTTTACTATATGAAAAAAGACTATATTTATATATATGGATTTGTATCTACTTCTGAGATTTCTATTACTTTGTATACTTTGTGATACAACTAATATATTAATATTTATTTTAATTATGTAAAGTATATGATTATCTTTTCTGCATTCATTGCTCTTTATAATTTTTTCAAAATGTTCCTAGATATCAATATTTAAAATTACATGAAAACCACTCATCTAGGTAGCTATCATCAATGTATTAGTCTTTCTCCTCCAATTTAATGAGATCTGAGACCCTCTGAGAACAGATCACTAATTAACCCTTTAACCATGGGCAATTTATAAAACCTTTCTGATTCTTTTTCAACTGCAAAGGGAAATATACTGTACATTTCTTCCATGGAGTTGATAATATTAAATGAGATAAAACATGTATTTCAATCATGCTTGGGATAAACTTGGAGTTCAGTAACTATTACCTCTTTTATAACTGTTGATGATGAAGAGACCCCAATTGGAGAAGGCAATGGCATCCCACTCCAGGACTCTAGCCTGGAAAATCCCATGGACGGAGGAGCCTGGTAGGCTACAGTCCATGGGGTCGCTAAGAGTCGGACACGACTGAGCGACTTCACTTTCACTTTTCACCTTCATGCATTGGAGAAGGAAATGGCAACCCACTCCAGTGTTCTTGCCTAGAGAATCCCAGGGACGGGGGAGCCTGGTGGGCTGCCGTCTATGGGGTCGCACAGAGTCGGACACGACTGAAGTGACTTAGCAGCAACAGCAGCAGCAAAGCCCCATTACCTTTCATGCAGTTTTCCTTGTCAACTCCCCTGCCAACAAATATGCAAAGACCACTTCAGGTTTCTTGCTTCTCAGTCTTAAAACTGGAACCACTCAATAAATTTAACTTAAACCTGCTCATTATCTTCTCCCAGCTAGCCAGTTCTGTCACTGTAACAAGACTGTGTCTACCTGTTTTCCTTTCTAATAGGAAAAGACAGGAGACTTTTCTTCAGCATTCATCAAACCCAGATTCTAACTGGTTCCCACAATCAGAACTCACAAGTGTACATTAGCCCTTTATTTCTGCATTTTTTATAGTTTTTCAAGACAGATTTAATGCTCATGTACATATTGTTTCCTATTAGTCACTGAAATATATCCATTATTTCTCTAAACTTATATCTTAGAGAAGAAAATCTCATGATTGCTTACCATACAACACACACATTACTTAGTAGATGATAATAAGAGTAGAAAATAATAAGTTAATACAAACAAATTTCAATCCATGAAAGATAAAGGAACTGTGTGAGCTCTGAGGGATGACGGGTACAAGTTAAGATGAGCTAATTCATCCTCTTTTCATCATGCCTCCTCAGTATCTCATAATTTCCAGAGATTATTATAGGCCACTAAATGTTTTGATTTAAAAAATAAGCATTAAGTCATCGATTGGAGTTTCCATGACGTAGCAAAGATATAAGAAGGGAATAGTAAAAGTAAAGGATTTAATTATAGCTGATTTACTTAAATTTAAATAACTCTCAAGATTGATTTGTATTAGCCATTTCACACTATAGACAAAACACCTAAATATTATCTGTTATTTAAAAAACATTTCTGGCACAGAAAGGTAGTCCACTGAGGAAGTGAAGAAAATAACAAAATAATTCAAAGAAAAGCCCAAGAGAATGTATGCTATAAAAAGAGTGTCACATTAATATCTCTTTTTTCACATTATTGGCTTTGTACCAATAATTGAAACAAAAGAAAAATGACTATTCAACCCACAGAAAGAACATTTACATTCTTTATTTATGCTCTGTATTAATAGATCATGTTTCATCATTATTGCCCTTGACCATGGATGTAAAATTAGATGACTCTCACTGTGTTTTTACAAGTGGTAGAGAGTTATGTCTGCAAATATTATTTTACTAGGAAAAGAATAAAGAAAGAAAATGAAGTGTCCTGTGAAGGTCACTCTTTACACAGATGTATTCATTTGCAAGAACACACATAACAAACCTGTTCCTTTATGTATTAACAAAGTAATTTCATGGTTGAATAAATTTATGCAATTAGCTGCCATGTTTTAGCATATTAGTGTCTTTATCCATAGTTGGTGAGTGACATTTAAACTGGGAACCTTGATATGAACCCTGTGAATAAAATAGCAGGAAGAGTTTCTTAATCATGTTAAAATGCCTATATAGCACACTGCTATTTACGAAGCATGTTCATATGCAATATTGAATTTAATTTTCAAAATAATTAAGTCAGTTGGTTACTTAGGGTAGGAGTTTAATTTCTAGTGAACAGGTGTAGAAAATGAAGCACAGGAATATTAAAGACAATTTTGTTACAAACTTAAAACTGAAACATACCTCTCCTGGTTCCTAACTATACTGTATTTCCCTTACAATTACTATCCTTCAGTTCAGGTCAGTTCAGTCCAGTCGCTCAGTTGTGTCTGACTCTTTGCGACCCCATGAATCGCAGCACGCCAGGCCTCCCTGTCCAGCACCAACTCCTGGAGTTCACTCAGACTCACGTCCATCGAGTCAGTGATGCCATCCAGCCATCTCATCCTCTGTCGTCCCCTTCTCCTCCTGCCCCCAATCCCTCCCAGCATCACAGTCTTTTCCAATGAGTCAACTCTTTGCATCAGGTGGCCAAAGTACTGGAGTTTCAGCTTTAGCATCATTCCTTCCAAAGAAATCCCAGGGCTGATCTCCTTCAAAATGGACTGGTTGGATCTCCTTGCACTCCAAGGGACTCTCAAGAGTCTTCTCCAACACCATAGTTCAAAAGCATCAATTCTTCGGAGCCCAGCCTTCTTCACAGTCCAACTCTCACATCCATACATGACTACTGGAAAAACCATAGCCTTGACTAGACGGACCTTTGTTGGCAAAGTAATGTCTCTGCTTTTTAATATGCTGTCTAGGTTGGTCATAACTTTCCTTCCAAGGAGTAAGCATCTTTTAATTTCATGGCTGCAGTCACCATTACTATCCTTATTTTTGCCTTTTCATTATGTGCCCTAGACCTTATTAACTAAAATACTTATTTAGTCTAGGAATAGGGCTCTGACTTATTTTCTGCCTCGGCACAAGAATGAATGCCCTCCCACAGCTTTTTGGATCCTTATTCTGACATTTAAATTGCCCACCATTTTGAGTTCTATCCAGCACTGTTGTTCAGTGGCTCAGTCATATGTCCATTGGATATGGACCCGTGTCCATTGAGTTGGTGATTCCATCCAACCATCTCATCCTCTGTCGTCCCCTTCTCCTCCTGCCCTCAATCTTTCCCAGCATCAGGGTCTTTTCAAATGAGTCAGCTCTTTGCATGAGGCGGCCAAAGTATTGGAGTTTCAGCTTCAGCATCAATCCTTCCAATGAACACCCAGGACTGATCTCCTTTAGGATGGACTGGTTGGATCTCCTTGCAGTCCAAGGGACTCTCATGAGTCTTCTCCAACACCAAGTTCAAAAGCATCAATTCTTCAGCACTCAGCCTTCTTTATGGTCCACTGTCACACCCATACATGACCACTGGAAAAACCATAGCCTTGACTAGATGGACCTTAGTCGGCAAAGTAATGCCTCTGCTTTCTAATATGCTATCTAGGTTGGTCATAACTTTATTTCCAAGGAGCAAGCTTCTATTAATCTCATGGCTGCAGTCACCACCTGTGGTGATTCTGGAGCCCAAGAAAATAAAGTGTCACTCCTTCCAATTGCTTTCCCATCTATTTGCCATGAAGTGATGGGATCAGATGTCATGATATTAGTTTTCTGAATGTTGAGTTTTAAGCCAACTTTTTCACTCTCTTTCACTTTCATCGAGAGGCTCTTTAGCTGTTCTCTTTCTGCCATAAGGGTTGTGTCATCTGCATA
Source organism: Bos javanicus (assembly GCF_032452875.1). NCBI lineage: Eukaryota > Metazoa > Chordata > Mammalia > Artiodactyla > Bovidae > Bos > Bos javanicus. The sequence continues at coordinate 13,193,303 of NC_083875.1, read as the reverse complement.
TCTGAGATTATTGATATTTCTCCCTGCAATCTTGATTCCAGCTTGTGCTTCATTTGGCCTGGCATTTCACATGATGTAATCTGCATATAAGTTAAATAAGCAAAGTGACAAAATACAGCCTTGAGGTACTCACTTGACCTGCATACAGATTTCTCAGGAGGCAGGTCAGGTGGTCTGGTATTCCCGTCTCATGAAGAATTTTCCACAGATTGTTGTGAACCAAACAGTCAAAGGCTTTTGCATAGTCAATAAAGAAAAAATAGATGTTTTTCTGAAACTCTCTTGCTTTTTCAATGATCCAACGGATGTTGGCAATTTGATCTCTGGTTCCTTTGCCTTTCTAAATGCAGCTTGAACATCTGGAGTTCACTGTCAATGTACTGTTGAAGCCTGGCTTGGAGAATTTTGAGCGTTACTTTGCTAGTGTGTGAGATGAGTGCAATTGTTCAGTAGCTTGAGCATTACTTGGCCTTGTCTTTCTTTGTGATTGGAATGAAAACTGACCTTTTCCAGTCCTGTGGCCACTGCTGAGTTTTCCAAATATGCTGGCATATTGCGGGCAGCACTTTCACAGCATCATCTTTAAGGATTTGAAATAGCTCAACTGGAATTCCATCACCTCCACTAGCTTTGTTTGTAGTGATGCTTTTTAAGACCCACTTGACTTTGCATTCCAGGATGTATGGCTCTAGCTGAATGATCCCACTATTGTGGTTATCTGGATCATGAAGATCTTTTTTGTATAGTTCTTCTCTGTATTCTTGCCACCTCTTCTTAATATCTTCTGCTTCTGTGAGGTCCATATAATTTCTGTGCTTTATTGTAACCATCTTTGCATGAAATTTTCCCTTGGTATCTCTAATTTTCTTGAAGAGATCTCTAGTTTTTCTCATTCTACTGTTTTCCTCTATTCTTTGCACTCTTCACTGAGGAAGGCTTTCTTATCTCTCCTTGCTATTCTTTGGAACTCTGCATTCAAATGGGTCTATCTTTCCTTTTCTCCTTTGCCTTTCACTTCTCTGCTTTTCTCAGCTATTTGTAAAGCCTCCTCAGACAACCATTTTGCCTTTTTGCATTTATTTTCCTTGGGGATGATCTTAATCATTGCCTCCTTTACAAAGTCATGAACCTCCATCCACAGTTCTTCAGCCACTCTTTCTATCAGATCTAACCCCTTGAATCTATTGGTCACTTCCACTGTATAATCATAAGGGATTTGATTTAGGTCATATCTGAATGATCTAGTGGTTTTTCCCACTTTCTTCAACTTAAGTTTGAATTTTGTAATAAGGAGTTCATGATCTGAGCCACAGTCAGCTCCCAGATTGTTTTTGCTGACTGTATAGTTTCTTCATCTTTGGCTGCAAAGAATATAATCAATCTGATTTTGGTATTGATCATCTGGTGATACATTCACTATGCACATCTTCTTTTCTCTTGCATAGAAATTTAAATTTATTTCTTCTCTCATTTACTGCTGAATTTCTTCCACCCACAGTAACTGTAAAAAATACATAAGTCAAACCAGCCCACATTTAGTTTTGTATATCAAATGTGAATATGTAACTTAATAAAGCTTATGATTTTCTGGAACTCATGCTGTGTTTTAATTTTATTTAGCAACGTGACTTGTCAGACAATTAGAGTGATCAAAGGCTTTGAAGGGCTACCGTAATTAAGGTATGGTTTTGAATTTAGCCACAATAGATAGATAGATACATAGACAATGCTTTTTACTATGAAAAAAAAAAGTGAAAATATTAGTCACTCAGTCATGTCCAACTCTTTGCTACCCCATGAACTGTAGCCCACCATTCTTCTCTGTCCATGGAATCTCCAGGCAAGAATACTGGAGTGGGTTGCCATTTCCTTCAAGGGGATCTTCTTGACCCAGGGATCAAACCCACTTCTCCTATGCTAGAGGGATTTCTTTATTGCTGAACCACCAGGAAAACCCGTGGGAATGCTTATAACCCCATGAAGTTACCTGTTTTCTTGGTCTGGAAAAATCATTAAGGATGAAGGCATTGCTCGGTGTATTAACAATAGATAATTACTGAGTTATACTTCATTTAAACCACAAGGCAGTTGATATGACATCTGGAGTTCATTGTAAGGGACTTGTCAAAGATTGTTTTCTTTACAATTTGCTACCTTAATTAATTATGCACTTATTCTTTCAGTAAATTGCCACCTATTATAACATCAAGGTATTCCTAGAAAATTAATAATTGCTGTAATCAATTTCATTTATAGAATACAAAATTTATTCATCAACTTCTAATTTTTAGGGAATATCTCAGTATTATTTCTGACCCGTGCTGCTGCTAAATCACCTCAGTCATATCTGACTCTGTGCAACCCCATAGACGGCAGCCCACGAGGCTCCCCCGTCCCTGGGATTCTCCAGGCAAGAACACTGGAGTGGGTTGCCATTTCCTTCTCCAATGCAGGAAAGTGAAAAGTGAAAGTGAAGTCGCTCAGTCGTGTCCAACTCTTAGCGACCCCATGGACTGCAGCCTACCAGGCTCCTCCATCCATGGGATTTTCTAGCAAGAGTCCTGGAGTGGGGTGCCATTGCCTTCTCCACGCATATACTCTAACTGGGTTAATTTCAGTCCAATTCTGGATACACTATTATAAACTTTGTTTTCTCATCACCACAATGCTTTGGATAGTACACACTGTCATCCTTGTATTGAAATTCAGTTAAACAAAGTAGCCAATATTAAAGTAAACTCAGTAGAGTTCAATTTTCTTTATAATTTAAAATATGCATTTTTAAAATTCAACACAGGAGAAATGATGACTCATAGTTAATATTCCTTAAAGTAAAGCCTGGTTCTGAAGTTAGAATTAAACTATTATCTACTTTGTCAACATCACAAGTTTACTTTACAAATCAATTTTGCTTTTTCCATAGCAAAAAAAAAAAAAAACACATGCTTGTTTTTGTATGTGATATATCTGCCATTCTTTACTATTTTTAAAAAAATAACAATTTAAATCTTCAAAAAAGCCATAGATTATGACTATCTATGGTAAAGGACTGCAGTAAAATCTACTTCGTTTGTGGAAGACTAATTAAAAGTCATTTTTCTTTGATAGCTCATTTTCTCCCTTAACAACTTTTAGTTGTGACATCTTAGAAACTGGTAAAAATATAGTGATATCATTTAAAAACCACAACCTTGGGTTGTTATTACTATGTTTCTCCATTTCCATCTTTGTACAGTAATTCAGTAAAATAATTTTACAGCATTGCCTGGTATGTAACAATATTTTTGCCTAATGAAGGTAAGTGATTATGGTCATCACTATGTAAGATAGATTCCATTCACACATAAATATACACATGAATGTAAGCATGAACATTCATAAATATTATATCAAGTACTACCAACTGAGATCTTAATATACTGTGTCTTGTTTAAAGGTACATTATGAATTCACTAAGGAATCTTATACATCTTTTTATTATAATATGACTCCATATAGATAGATAATTGCACAAGACCAAAATGCCATAATTATGTGAGGAAGCAAAATAAAGCAATTCTAATTATTTAGTCTTAAAATCTTAACTGGAAGTATTTTTGACCCTTTAAATCAACCTTCAGTGCTTTTATAAGGCAGAAGTAAAAAGTAAAATGCACAAATCATTTACTGCAGCATTATTTATAATATTACAAACACACAAAAAAGTCAATCCATTCCATGAGTTTGCTAAGTAAGTTATGGTACAACCACGCATTAAATGATGTAGACATTAAAAAATGCTTCAGAAAAAAAATTATGTTATTGATTCAAAACAACCAAATACACAACCAAGTATCCACATGTGACTGCTTCTTTCTTCCTCCTCTTTCCTTTCTCTCTCTTCTCCTCTCTTTTTCATACACACACATACACACACACACACACACACACTGTATTGAGGCATATATCAAAATAAGTATGTTTGAAAGACTCCTCAAATAATAACATGAGTTGTTAACTTTATAGATGCAATTTCAAGTGGTTTTCAACTTTTTTCCCATTCAGTTGGGATACTACTTCCTAAATGAGCCTACTCCATTTTGATGCTCACAATAAGAAGTATAGTTTTGCTTATTTAGAGACAGAGTAGAAAATTCTGCCATTAATGAGCAATTAGATAGCATGTAACCGGAAAAACATGCAAAAACAAAAAACTGATAGACAAACGGATGCTGTCTATCACAGCATCCTAAAACACAGGAACTAAACTGAAGGGATCCATACAGGTCAGAGTGAGCTACATTTTAGAGCAGAAATGCAAAACGAGACTCCCCAAAAGGAAAATATCAACAATTAAAAAACACATGAGGAAGAGAGGATATAAGTGCAAGAAATCAGAATGCTGCTTCAATTTACACAGAAGAAATGACTTTGAGAAGAATCACACTACATAAATGCAATCTCTCATACATTTGGTTTAGCTTGGAATTCTGAAAAAGATGACAGATACCTATATGGAATGGAAAGCAAAAAATATTCTGTGAAAGGAGAATAAGATATTTTCTAAAACAGTAGACCATAGCCAATGCAAATTCTTTTTTGGTGTCTGATGGGAGAGGAAAAGTCAGAGATAAAGAAATGTTCGGACTGAGGTCAAACAATTGCCAAAGTCAAATCAACATAGATAATCACAGAACTTGTTTATAGAAGGTGACTAGTTTAACTACAATTGAGAATACACACTGAGCAATAGTAGAAATTAGATTGGAAATTTAAGATGGGTTAATATGAAGAGAAACCTAAAAAACTTACTCAAGCTTAATTTGGCAGACAATAATATAGTATCATCGTGTGTTGATGCTAAATGGGTTTTCGGTCATTCACTCCAATATTTTGGAATTTTTAATGAGAAAATTGGTGCTATTCAAGGTTTAAATGGCTTGATCATAATGATCGTGTAAACATCTAACTCAAATTCTATTTTCATGAACATAAACAATGAGATCATGTTATGGTTATTTGGGGAATCATAATCTCTAAATTGTATAGAGGAAATAATAACCAGGATTCAATAGAAGTAAAAATGAATTAGAAAGACCAGAAAGCACTTCCAAAGGAATGTATAAACATAAAAACTGAATATATTGTTTGGAAATGAGAGCAAAGTGTGAGTCTCAAGAATTTTCAACTGAAGCTGTAAGAAACTGTAGTGAACATAAGAATTGTAAAGAAAAAGTCATCAATGCTAGATTTCCAAACTAGAAGATTTTGATGCAACTAGGCATATTCAAAGATCAATTGCAAAATGAAATGACATATTTGTCAGAAAATAATCTACAGGTTAGTTATTTTAAGGAAGTAATAATATCAATTTAATTCTTGAGACATCTATGGAATCAAAATAATTTGGTTTTGCACTATTTCTGAAAACACAATCCTTTTAAAAATATTATTTTACAGAAAATCTTTCCCCCTGCATATCATCAGAAAGAAACCTGGGCTTCGAGGAATTCATTTCCCAATATTTAACTTGTTTATTCCTTGGGATTAGCAATCTACCTAAGGGAAAAGAAAAAAGATTAAATGAAATGACAATTATATTGTCACTGGGGCTTTCATTCCAAAATGGAAACCAAAGACCAAATTCAGATTTTCAAAAGATATAAATCTCTCTGTCTTTCTCATGTATTCCATCCTTCCTTCCCCTACATTCCCCCCACATTCTTCCCTCCCCTCCCCTCCCCTCCCCTCCTTTTCTCTTCCTCATTCCCTTTCTTCCTTCTCCCCTCTATCTCACACACATACAATACTGCCAGCAGTTTGGTAGAAAGTAAATATATTACACTGTGAGTAACATATTGGTTTGACATGGGTAAGTAATTTATACAACATACCTTATTAAACTCAAATTACCAGTATGCTCAGGCTTTTACCCTTTATTTTACTCTTAATCAACTTTCAATTCATCCTTGCTCCTCTAAACACCCAAGACATAAAATTATCTAACTCCATGGCCCTGGGGAAATCAAGTGCTTTTATTCTGACTTCTTGAGGTCCTGTCTTTGTTTAGGCTAAACTACATGCAAAACAGCCCTTGACATTTCATGATGCTATCTCTGGTACGTATTTCTTGTGGCAGGTCTCTCCTCTGTCTGACTGTGTTATAGTGTTCACGGTTTATCTTACAACTTTTATTACTAATCTGCTTCAATTTCTCCTTTCTTAGACAAAGACCTATTTAAGAACAATTGCAGTGCCTTCTTTGATAGCAGAGAGTATGAGTACACGGATGGAAGGTGTGTGTGTGTGCTTAGTCACTCAGCCGTGTCCTTTGGGGTCCCATGGATTGTAGCCCTCCAGGCTTTACTGTCCATGGGGATTCTCCAGGCAAGAATACTAGAGTGGGTCACCATGCCCTCTTCCAGGGAACCTTCCCAACCCAGGGATGGAACCCAGATCTCCTGCATTGCGGGAGGATTCTTCACCAGCTGAACTACCAGGAAAGCCAGATGGAAGGTACACACATTCAAATTATGATGTATAATCTGAAACTTACAAAATAAAAATCAGATGACAAGAAGAAACAAGAAGGCAACAGATACTCTATTAATGAAATGTACTCACAGAGAACTCAAAACTTTTAAAAATGAGTGGAACATATGAATATATCATTATGACCCAAAATATATACTTGTATCTGTTTTCCATTTATTTCTTCTTTATTTATGTTAAAATGCTCTATTGGTTATATATTTTTACAAAATCATTAATAATAGAAAACTATCACATCTATGGAAATATAAAATATTTCACATTAGTCACAGTGACTTCTATAGGGCCAATAAAACTCTAAGTATAAATATAACTGCATTATAATACACAATGGGAAAGGTTTAAAATAAATTAAAATTCACTTGATCTTGCAGAAAGCCAGAACAAGAAAGTAATGCTTTGACATATAAAACTGTTACTTTCTATGTGGGAGGTAAAATATACTTGTCATCATCTATAATGATGCATGAAATACTTTTTCCACAACTCACTGAAATATCCATAGTCTCAATTTTTAAACAGAATTGTTTTATCACTAGATAATATGTAACAGCTCATATATTTTCTAAATCATTGATTAAAATTAGGGAGGATAAATCTAAGGAAAAACCTTCCATTTGACAACTGATCATCTAGCCATTTTTTTATGGATAATACAGTCCAGGCAAAACTTTTTAGAATTATATATATCTGTATTATATACTTCATTGTTTTCAGCACCTCACCCAAATAAAATACACAATATTTTGTTAAAATAAATGTATCTTTTATATGTTAACCCTACTAGAAACTGTAACAGAGTGTCTTCCTTTGTTAAAACTAGCAGAGTGCATTTGCTAGATGATAAATTTATTAGATGTCAGAGCCTCTATCAGACGTGACAGTGTAGAGCAAAAATCCCTTGGAATATGGAGATAAAACTTTTGTTAAGCCACTGAGACTGTGGGATTGTCTGCTACAATACATATCCTAGCCTAACACATACTTACTTTAATAATATTACTACTTTCTACACACCACGTGCTAGATACTTTTTCACTAATCTGTGTTGATATGTCTGGCTTATGTGTCAGTCTTATAGTACGTCTTATCTAATTATTTCCTTTATTCTCTTTTTAATTATTTAAATTTGCAGAATCAAAATAATATTCCTACTTTTATTTCTGTGTCCTGCCAAAACCTAGAAAATAAACTTTTACTATAAGAACATCTATACCAATAAACTTCTGAATCGGAAAAAGACACAAAGTTATATGAAAGCAGAGGTGTCATTTTGCTAAAATTCTTGGGGTTACATTGGACTAAGTTCTAGACAAAAGATACAGCAGAGTCAATGAGAGGTTAACAGTGCTAAAGAGCAAGAAAGATAGTTCCATGTGATTTCTTGGAAAGTTTTCTAATGTGGAAGGATGTAAAGACCATGTACGTCTGACCACCTGAATTTTCATAATAGGGATATGCTTTGTTTGTAAAAAGACGTAGTCTTAATTTCCAGCACTTTTAATAAACCATGAATACATTTTCTAGAAAAACAGTCACAGAGACAAAAACATTTGCCAGAAGAGATGTGAATAACCACAAACCTGTGAACAATGTTTAACTTACCACACACAAAATAAAACAGTGTATTTGACTATTTTATTGACAAACACTGAAAATAATTCTAGAAAATAGAGTTGGTATTGTACGTAGCAACTCACTATTTAAAGATAGTTTTTTGGAATGAAGAGTGGTATAAATCTTCCCTCAATTTATGTCAAAATAATGTAAATATTATCCAGAAAAATCTAATTATAATGGAAATAAATGGAAGCAGCTATAAAGTCCAGATTAGGAGATTCAAGAAAAAATAAGAGGAATTCATGTGGAATACAAAGAACTTAACTTATAGATCGAGTAGAAATACATTTAAAAGCAAGCAAACATTCATTTTTACAAACATCTATTCATCTTTTACTATTTATCTTATAATTGTGTCACAGGTGTTGTAGTCACCTGGGAGGAAACACATCTATGTTCAAACGTATAGCATATTCAAACAGTAATAAAATTAAGGAAAATGGAAATCAGAAGATATGATAGGGAATTGTGAGGTGAGGGTGGGACCCCAGGGGGTCATTCAGATGGACAGTGCAGTGAGACCTTACTGACAACTGCCATTTAACATGAGATTTAAAAGACAGGAAAGAGCCTGACATAGCTGAAGGAAAGTCATACAGACAAACAGAATGCAGATGCTCCCAATGAAAATGAGCTCGGCGTTCAAAGAACAGAAAGAAAGCAAGGGTCAGAGTCTAGCAGGCCACATGAAGAGTGCTGGGGAACAAATTTCTAATGAGATGGCCAAATTATGAGTCACTCGCAGGCCGTGGTAAGGAGGATAGACTTTATTTCAGGTGCTGTGATTGAAAAGCAGAGTGCCTCGTACACTCTTAATATAAAATAGAACTTTATTAGGTTATTACACATATAAATTTGGGGCTCAGGGATGAATCAGAGAATTGGAGAGCCCTTTGTTCTGCGTGTTCTTTGGAAGGAATGATGCTAAAGCTGAAACTCCAACACTTTGGCCACCTCATGCGAAGAGAAGACTCATTGGAAAAGACTCTGATTCTGGGAGGGATTGGGGGCAGGAGGAGAAGGGGACGACAGAGGATGAGACAGCTGGATGGCATCACCGACTCGATGGACGTGAGTTTGAGTGAACTCCGGGAGTTGGTGATGGACAGGGAGGCCCGGCATGCTGCGATTCATGGGGTCGCAAAGAGTCGGACACAACTGAGCGACTGAACTGAACTCAACTTGCACAGAAATGGTTTTATCAGTCAAAGTAACGGATGAGAACACAGTGTAGAGAGAGAAGACTCCATTTAGAAGTCTTAATTAAGTTCCCCCTTTAAATCTAAGTTCCTTAATATCCACCATAAAAGTCAATCATGCTTTTTTTCTCTTTTCATAAAAATATGAAATTGATATGGCCATTTCATTTAATAAGTTGTAGAAAAGTCCCACAGTGTCACATTTCATAGGAGGACCACTCATCAATATCTCTATTTTTCTTTAATTAGTAATTCAGAAGTGAATGCTTACTCTGCTTTCTACCAGGGTGGAATAAATCTAATAGAATTCTTCTCAGGTTTTACTTTTCAAGCACCATGCAACATAAAGCTTTCTTTTTTTTTTCCCCTAAGACTAAACTGACTAAACCATGGATTACTATACCCCCTCTGCAAGCAGAAATAACCCTCTTCTTGATTAATTTGAAAAATCCAGTGGTAGATTTGATGGTACTATTTATTGGATGCAAAGCTTATGTGAATTTTTATTGTCAGAACTACTTTGATCAGTGGTCACTCTTTAAAAATGTCATGTTTTCTACTGACAACTTTCCTTATGAGAACCCAGACATGTCCAGCACTGATATCTTTTGAGAAAAAAATAATTTTCCTCTGCTGAAGGGAACAGAAAAACTAGTATTTAGAAAATTATGTGGCGGGGTTGTAGTGCCTCAGAATTTGACTCACCTGCCTCATTCATGTGTCTCCCCTCAAAGCATCTTCTGCCTCAACAGAACATACAGATTTTACTTTTCTTCCCACAGTCTGGTTGAATCATTAGGTTGTAATGAAATCCTCTGCAAATCATTCAAAAATATCTAGATAAGGACATCACCAAGGCAGAAAGTATATTACCTGACACCACAAAGTAAGAAATGACTTTGAGATGGTTAACGTGTTTACTTGTTGTTAAGCCTACGGCTTTCTGTTCGTTTTGTGTGTGTGTGTGTTTGGCTTTTGTTTTTCTTTTGGTATCTGACCTAATTTCTAAGAGCCATTGTCTTCCAGGCCTGAGATTTCCAGAGGAGAAAAAACAATAGTTTCACTGTAGGGACTAACCTGGAAGTAAGTGACTTCATCTTTTTCCTTGCCATGACTACATTTAAATATGATTTATTGCTTAATATACAGAAAAATAAGCTAAGTGAAATTACAAGAGAAGTAAAAGTAACAAAATCATTGCACTGAAACACGATGTCTTCTGATGTAATTATGGCCAAAAACTGAACTCATAGTTCTATATTTTTACTAAGTCTATCAACATGGAGATTGGCAAATGGTTAATTTTTTGAAAGGCATGATATCCTTACATGTGGAACTCTGAGAACATAAACTACTCATTCTCTTTTTCTTTCTTGTGTTGCCAGAACCTAAACACCTGTGTTTAAGTGTATTTAGGCAGTACATGGAACTCTACATATTATCAGGTTCCACTGAAACAAACATAAAAATAAACAAGTAGAAATACTACTGATTACTTCATTCATACAGTAAATTCTAAAATCACTCTCTGTATTCATGCATTTTGTATACTGGCATTAATAATCATATATCTTTAAGAGTGATTTTGAAGTCAGTCAGAACCTTCTTAATATAAACATAACTTTTTAATTAATTATTTTATAATGGACGCCAAAACACTCTCTTGTTACTCTAAAGCCTAGTCTTCTTTAAAGTAGATTCCACTGAATGAAGTCAGACATTCCAACTTCTCTCCAAGTTTACATAAAATGAAAGATGAAGAACATTAGTATTCATATGATCTCTGGAGTGCTGAGTCTCTGTTATGGAACATACTCTCCGCAGTGTCTGGATATGATTTAGTATTCCCCTTCCACTCTGTTGCCTGGTCAGACAATTGAAGGCAGTCAGGGCAGTCTAAGATGCTGACTGTGGCATGCTATAAATTCCACAATCAATGCACTTATCAGGATGGACACCTGACATCCAGTTGTAAAAAGGAGCAAAAATAACACTATAGAGGCTGCTCCTTGAAATAAATTTCTCAGTACTGGCACTTAGAAAGGACTTGAAGCATTCCCCTATGATCTCTAGAAGAAAGTTTCTTCTTCTCTGTCTTATCATGTCTTTCCCATTCATTCAGAAATAACTATAATCTAAGACTTAATCAAATGATGGGATTGTTTAGCAAATTTCAATTTTATCCAGTTTGTGGGGCCTTCTGGAATCTCCCTCATTGTAAGTGACTAGGTCATCACCAGAAGACCCCTTAGTGTATTTCAATCAGTGCAACTCATACCCAGGAAAGTGACAAGTGAAGGGTGGTTCAGTTACTCCCCTGGTCTCTCAAAATAGGAAACTCCAAATGTTTCTCTTGAAAGATCAACTTGGACCCCCTCTAAAGAATCTATCCGCAAGTCACAGCATGGAGGTGATCATATTCTACTGTTAAAAAGTGTCTAGTGATGCTACAAGAGCAAGTGAACTCTTACTGACTTAAGACAGGGCCTCTTGCCAAGTCACAGGGCAGGTTAGAATCTTTCCGGTACCTTCTATTATTACCTGGGTTTTAATAGACCTTCTCTTTATTGATTTCTCTACCTTAGTAATCATTCTTGAATTGACATAAAATGATACTTGTGCTAAATAATGGATAGTGTAGAGTTGTACTGGGAAAGCTTTGACAAACCAGAGGATGTGGCATAAAAGAGGCTTGGGAGTACAGCCGTAAATGTAGTCATAAGAGGCTGGTGCTGTCAGGATATGAATATCACATGATTAATTGCTCTATTACTTCTCCTTGGTCTACAGAAAGGCAGGAGGAGATTAAAAAGAGAGTAGAAAATAAAGCAGCCTGTTGAAGATGGCTTCCTCTTATTTATTCATTGGAGTAGAGAGTGAGGGCAAATGCCTTAGTTTCTATCTTTACTTACCAAAGGCAGATGCAAGAACTGATTCTGTTGACATTTTATAGGGGAAAGCTTGTTTGCATAATTACAGATTCATTACATGATTACAAGGCTATTCAGAAAGAATTTCATTTTCCAACAATAGCCATCATTTTGAATGGGTTACTGAGAAAAAGTTATATCAAAACTGTTAATACAGTGACCTTGAACTGCATCAGAAAATGATCACAGTATCAAATAAAATGAGATTTTGTAGTCAAAATGTGTGTTAATTTTGTTTGCAATTACTGATAAGTTACATTGAAATTTGCCATATGTACATGGGTGATTATAATGTCATACTCTCTCTCTCTTTCTCTCACACACACTCATACACAAACATCTTGATAACTTTAACAGAGGGAAAGGGAAAAATCAGTTTTATAGTATATTCAGTTCAGTCACTCAGTTGTGTCCAACTGTTTGTGACCCCATGAACCGCAGCACGCCAGGCCTCTCTGTCCATCACCAACAACCGGAGTTCACTCAAACTTATGTCCATCGAGTCGGTATACCATCCAGCCATCTCATCCTCTGTCATCCCCTTCTCCTCCTGCCCCCAATCCCTCCCAGCATCAGGGTCTTTTCCAATGATTCAACTCTTCGCATGAGGTGGTCAAAGTATTGGAGTTTCAGCTTTAGCGTCAGTCCTTCCAATGAACACCCAGGACTGATCTCCTTCAGAATGGACTGGTTGGATCTCCTTGCAGTCCAAGGGACTCTCAAGAGTCTTCTCCAACACCACAGTTCAAAAATATCAACTGTTTGGCACTTAGATTATAGTATATTAAATCATATCATTTCAATATCACTGGGACGACCCAGAGAGATGGTGTGGGGAGGGAGGAGGGAGGAGGGTTCAGGAGGGGGAACACGTGTATACCTGTGGCGGATTCATTTTGATATTTGGCAAAACTAATACAATTATGTAAAGTTTAAAAATAAAATTAAAAAAAAAAGAAAAGAAAACATGCAAGTAAATTATAACTAAAAAAAAAATTAAAACTTAATCTTTAGGTAATGATACAATTAGTCATCATTATCTTTACTGAAAAAGCAAACAATTTATATTTTCTATAGTAATTTCCTTTCCCAGAAAGTCAATTCTAAATTATGTTTCAACTTGTATCAATGTTTTAAGCTTTCAGAACTCTTCACCAGAGGGATAGGCCTGGTTATATGTTTAACATGCAAAACAGACAAAAGGATAAACATTAAAAGCACATATAAGTGAACATATTTTAGAACCCTTCCTTGCCAAAATAAGAAATTGGTACCTTGGTTCTGATAGGACAGGCAGGGATGGAATAGAGCTTCATATACAACTTCCACTGTCACTTGATTAGTTTTCTGGTTTCCCTTCTAGCCGTCATCTTTTAATACATGCAAATTTTACCAGCTAAACGATCCAATTACTTTCTTGTTCACAGAATGATCTTTTAAGCAGATTATATCACAAGAGAAAACAATCAAACTCATCTCTTTAGCACAGTGCAAGACCATAAACATGAATCATATTGGGTTTCCCTGATAGCTCGGTTGGTAAAGAATCCGCCTGCAATGCAGGAGGCCACGGTTCAATTCCTGGGTTGGGAAGATCCACTGGAAAAGGGATAGGCTATCCACTCCAGTATTCTGGCCTAGAGAAGTCCATGGACTGTTTAGTCCACTAGGTGGCAAAGAGTCGGACACGACTGAGCAACTTTCACTTCAAAATAGTACTAATTTCTGATAAGATAGTATTTCATTCATCCATCTCCTGTCAATTTTATTAATTTTTACTTATATATTTAGGAAGTTAGCCTTGTGAAATGGTTAATGTCTATCCACAAATTTAAACAATAGCACCGGTTTCAAACACTTCCATGCAGTATGACTTATTGATTTCCTTCTTATTTAGATTTAAAATTGTGAAGGAATATCCCAGATACTGGAAACTGGGATTTGTTAAAAGTATATGTGAATATTTTATTATTTCTACTTGAACCTGTGAGATAAATGCCAAATATCAGAATTACCTCTACTAAAGGAAGAATACTTAAGAAAAATAAATAATTATCTAATGCAATTTTACTTATCCATTCCAAATCTCATATGGGTCCTTTGGATCCTTTTCCAAACTTAGTATTAATTAATGAAGAAGGAATGTTTTGCTAAATATTGGAAGTTTGTGAGTTTACTAATTTAGGATGTAATAATAAAAGCTAGAAATGTGTTCTGTGGAGGACAGACAACTACATTTTATTATTCACAAACAAGCCAGATCAAATTGTCTTTTCTCCCTTTAAAGTCCTCTGTTGGCTTTTCTTTACAACCGATTTAAAATGAGTAAAGCAGAGTAACTCAGACTCTGTACAAGCCAAGAAACCTGGACCCTAACTAATACCCCAGGTCAGGAAATACTTCTTCACCATCATTCTATTCCTCCATTTGGGGCATTTATATTAGCTTTGTCTTTACTAGAGATGATATGCCTACAGAACTTTGCAAAATATTCTCCACTTATCACAAAAATGATGTGTCACTTCCTTAGTGATGTCTTCTCTGAAACAAAAGTTGCCAGTAACTGTCTACTGTACCACTATTTTATGGATTCTTATAAGTACGTATCAGTGTCTGAAAGTGTCTATTCTGCTTATTTATTCATTTTTATTTTCTTTTCTCCCACCACTTAGCTATTATGATAGGCAGCATAATGGCCCTTCAAAGATGTCCACATCCTAAACCTTTCAACCTGAGAACAGGTTACCTAACATGAAAAAAGAGACTTTCTAGAATTAGAGTCAAGACCTTGAGTTGGGAATCCTTAACAATGGCGAACCCTTTCCTGGCTACAGTCAGTCACAGGGAGATGTGACTACACAAGATAAGCACAGAAGTATGTACCAATGACTGCTCTGAAGACAGAGAAAAGGAGTCATAAGCCAAGAAACCTAGGGGAGTCTCTAGAGGAAGAAAAACACAAGCAAACAGATTACCCCCTCTGGCTGTCAGAAAGACATGCATTCTTGACAATAGCTTGATTTAAGTCCAGTGAGAGCCATGTTTGAGGTCTGACCTACAGAATTTTAAGATTTCGTATTTGTGTTGTTTAAGTCACCATAATTGTGGTACTCTATTAACTCTGTTACAGCTATAATAGAAAACCAACACAACTATAAAATCCTTAAGACCAGAAATTTCACATGTGTTTTCCCTGACAGCCAGAGCTTGGAAGTGCGCCTGGCACACAGATGGGCCAATGATTAGCCAGAATTAAACCCCATCCTTCAATATGTAAAATTGATAAAACATTTGTTTTTTAATAGTTAACTAATATTTTATTATGTAATATCATCCATTTTTCTCTAGCCATCATATATCAATATTATATGGAAATAATGTAATTACTATATTGAAAATAATTTTATGCTAAAAGTAGCCCCTTTTAATGCAATTAAAGTCAAGTAAAGGCTCTTTCTTCATCAAAGTTCTGCAAGAGTAGAGAATAATACTATAAATACTATATACTCATCTCCCAGCCTCAACAATGATCAACTCATGATTCATCTTGCTCCATTTCATTTCTACCATTTCTCTCTTTTCATATTATTTTGAAGCAAATCTAAAAACTCAAATAATTTCAACTGCAAATATCTCAGTTTAAATCTTTAAAAGGAAGGACTGGATAATCTGATGAGCATTTTCCAAGGTGACAATTTGTTTCTGCACCCTTGATTCTGGTGAGGTTATCCCTATGATTTGACTTAGTCAATAAGGTGTTAGTTTATGAGATGCACAAGTATTTCTGTGTTTCCTCTCACTATGCTTTCCTGCACAGAACATGCACAGAGTAGCTCACTACAGGATGAAAGAGATGTCTAACAGAGGCAAGTCACCCCAGCTATCTAAACTAAAACCATCCCTGCTCAGCTTCTAGCCAGCTCACCCCAGACTTGTGAGCCCAGTTAAGACTAGCTGAAATCACTTTCCTACAGACTCATGAGCTAAATAAGTGTTTGTTTTAAATCACTAAGATTTGAGAATGGGTGGCATTATGATGGCAGCAGGTAAGTGATCCAGGCCTCTAGCTTATAAATCAGTGATGGGGGTAGCAGATATGCCCAAACTCATTTTCTCTGGGGAGAAGATCTAGGTTTGGAGAGATCAAAATATTATGAAAGTTTGAGAGACTCATTTAAGAAAAAATAACAAACTATTCTTTTGTTAATAAATTACAAACATAAAAAAGTGAATATAATTTTAGAATAAGAAAATAATTAGCAAAAGTCTAAGAAATATAAATAACTTGCTTCTAAGGGAGAAGGCAATGGCACCCCACTCCAGTATTCTTGCCTGGAAAATCCCATGGATGGAGGAGCCTGGTGGGCTGCAGTCCATGGGCTCGCTAAGAGTCGGACACGACTGAGCGACTTCACTTTCATTTTTCACTTTCATGCATTGGAGAAGGAAATGGCAACCCACTCCAGTGTTCTTGCCTGGAGAATCCCAGGGACGGGGGAGCCTGGTGGGCTGCCATCTATGGCATCGCACAGAGTCGGACTCGACTGAAGCTTCTTAGCAGTAGCAGTAGCAAGGGTTGTTCAGCAATCCTACCAGAAATGGTTGCATAGAAATCCTTCTTAACTGCAATCTGATTTTTCCTCTCCACCTAGAATACTTTAATACTTTAAATTCCAGCTCACACTGAGGCCAATGTACATAACCTAAATTTAAATTCATTAGTCTCATAGTAAATCTGGACTCCCTCTTCATTTTATAATTTATCTGATGAGAAGGATAAAGAAAATACTATTAAAATAAGGTAGTGATTGTAGCAGTTGCTATCCTGATGACGTCCAGTGGGCAATTTGGGGGTAAGGAGCAAAATCCCTGGGCATTTGTAGAACTGTCAGGTTCATGATGGAGGCTATGTTGTTCATGTTTCAGAAGGGCTGCAGAAAACCAAGTCAAGTGAAGAAGGTTGTTTTGCTCTCCTGTTAGTCCTGCCTTTCATCATCTTCCAGACTTCCGATACTTCTATAAATTTCACTTATTTAAGGATGACCTCCACTGTGGTGTCAAGTTGTGCTGTGATACTACTGAAGACCTGCCAGGACCACTGAGGCAAACAGCTTAGGGGAAACATATTCTACCAAAGTACATTAATTTTTGCTCTTTGGTTCAATAAATCCCATGAATAACTGTATTGCTGTATAAAACATATCTCAAAAAATTGTTTGCATAATTAAGACTGTGGGAAAATGATCTATTAATAATAAAATGGGGAAAGGCAGTATCAAGTTGAAGACTTCACAACTGAACATTAACAATTATTCTATATGTATTATAGTTAAACATGCCTTATGTATAAAAGCTAATCAAATCTGTTTAATAATATAGTATTTTCTGGTACAATCTTATCTAGTTTCCTTCTCACAACTGAATCACATTCTGTCTGCTGTTTTAAAAAAGGTTTATGAAATTAATGATAGAGTAGCTGAATGAAGACACAAAATTTCTGCATGAAGTAACATAGATCTTTTTAAGATAATGACAATCATTCTCTCATATAACATTTTGATGAGCTAAACAAGTTCATCATATTTTGCCAACTTTTTTTTTTTTTAAGGATATGGGTTTCAATAATTTGATCAATCTGGGTTCAAATAGCATAAAATGTTTTGGTGCTGGTGGTCGTTTTGTTGCTAAGCTATATCTGACTATTGCAACCATTTGGACTGTAAGCCACCAGGCCCCTCTGTCCATGGGATTCCATAGGCAAGAATACTTCTTTCTCCAGGGATCTTCCAAACCCAGGGATTGAACCTACACTGCCTGCATTACAGGCAGTCTCCTGCATTGCAGTTGGTGTCTTTACCACTGAACCACCAGGGAAGCTCTGTTTTAGGCTCTGTCTATAGGAAAATAGAAACCAAAACAAAACTATGGGATCCAGGATTGAAACAGAGGGTTTGATCACTAAAAAACTTAATTTAAGTATTATTAATCTGCCTTCCATTTGGTAACATATATATCAGTTCATTTTGCAGTATCAAATTAAAACTAAGACCATGAAAGCAATGAGGTTATTACTCTTGTTCCCTGGCCAACTCCCATTTAGTTAATTGCACTGTGCTGCAGAGCTAAATTCTTCCAGTAATTTTGTTTCAAAAAATAAAATTAGACAGCAGATCCTGGCACCCTTTTGCAAATTGTACTGTAGTTCTATAAGTGTACCGTTCAACAGCTGCTATGTTCCACCCCTTAAGTGATTATGTTCCCAATTTTCCAAAATAATTCATTTTTGTAAAAATAATACATCTTATTTATATAGAGCACTTCATCTCATGATGTCAATGTTATTTCCATTCAACCCATATAAACACAGTCAGTATGAGACTGATAATAATTTCACAGATAATGACATACATGCTTAAAAAAGAGAAAGCAGTTTGACAGAAAAGAACAAAACTCTGTGAAGCAATTATCCTTCAATTAAAAAATAAATAAAAGAGAAAGCAAAGGGCACATGGTGAACTATGTCTCTACTTCTTTCAAAAACCATCTCCTAAAACTTCTCTAGGATGCTTATATATGCCCACAGTGATTCTGTTTATTAGATCTCTACATAGAATGGTAGGAGACTCAACTATATCTCAGAGCAGATGAAATTAGGAATACAGGGTGCATGGATAATGAAAACAAACATGTTCAGAAGTCCAAGACTATTAACCAGTCTTCTAACACACCTAATATCCAGGATTAATTTGGTAATTCTACAAGATGCAATTTACATGCTTTTCAACTTAATGATAGAAAGTAAGTAAAATCCATTTAAAAGGGCCAAGGAAACCATGCAGTTGCATAGTTAAGTCCAACAACGGTCAGAGGGACATGACAGCTAGAACAATAAAGTGTTAATATGTGCCTTAAGTGTGATGTTCTCTTATTTTCTCTTCTTCAACTCCCTCAAGGCACCGTATCCAAACGTTATCAAGGTTAACATCCACTTTACCAAAGAGAAAAATGACTATAGTATTCTATGTCACCTCTTTCTCCAAAATTCAGTACATGTTTGCTCTCTTTCTTTACAACTTTTATGCTTTAATAGTTTTATCCCCTTGTTTATGTAACTGGCTAACACTTCCAAAAGCATATTAAATAGTAGAAAAACATACAGCCATTCCTTGGAATTTTGAACAAGTATCCAATAATTTTGATAAAGTAAGATATGAGCTTTTGAGCAAACATCTGTATTTTGTCCTGTAAAAATCCATCTGTTCCTATTTCTTATTTTTTAAAGAAATAAATTTCAGCTTCTAGTAAGATGATCATGGTTTTTTTTTTCTATCAGATCTCTTAACAAAAGATAAGTAGATTTAACAGTACTTGATTACCCTAGAATTTCCAGAATAAATCCCACTTCGCCATAATGTATTATATTTTTAATATACTCTTGGATCTTTTTTATCAAATGACAGCTCAGACATTTTCTTTGCTCTTCAAATAGTTTAGTACTATTTGGATTAAAAAAATTAAGTATTTGAGGATCCCTATGTAAAAAATTTTGGGCCCAGTACTTTTCTACAGTAGAGCTATTTCCCCCATTTTTCTACTCTGCAAATTTTTTTCTGTTTGAATGTTCTGTTTCTATGAGCATATGTCATACAGGGCATATTTTCCTTAAAAGTTAAGCATTTGATCTAGATTTTCAAATTGATTTGCATACAATTGTGCATGGAAGTATCTTGTAATTTCTGTAATGTTCTCTCTTGATGGCTGTTTCTTCTTTTTCATGACAACTCTGTACACATCTGTTTCTCTCCTTTGTTCTGTATAATTGGAGCCTTGTTGTTTTTTGTGTTTGTTTTTCTTTAATAGCATCATTGTTGTTTTATTGTGTTTAAAAATTGTTCATCTGGTCGTTAGTTCTATTTTTTGTCAATAATAACACATTAAATTCTGCTTGTGGAATTATTGTTTCCTCTACTATTTTGATTCAAACTTTTCTTTTAATTTTTAGAATATTTATTTATTTACATGGGATATTCATTGCATCATGCAGTATCCTTTATTGTGACACATGAACTCTCTACTTGAGGTGCAAGGGCTCAGTAGTTGAGGTGCTCAGGGTTCAGTTGCTCTGTGACATTAAAGACCTTACTTCCCTGACCAGGGATCGAACCTGTGTCCCCTTGTGTCTGGACTTACTGAGCCTCAGGTTCTTTGTGTCTCATCACAGGAAGAATTTAGTGCGAGACAAAGTGATAAGTAAGAAATGGATTTATTCAGAGAGAAACACTCCATAGAGACTGAGCCATCGCAGAAGGTGAGTGCTTTTTTTGATTCAAACTTTTGAGTCTCTTGAGCTCTTTGTGTTTTTAAATTCTTACTGTGTAAGTATGTCCTTTGATGTTGAGAGTGAAAAGTGAAAGTTGCTCAGTTGTGTCTGACTCTTTGAGACCCCATGGGCTATACAGTCCATGGAATTCTCCAGGCCAGAATGCTGGAGTGGGTAGCCTTTCCCTTCTTCAGGGGGATCTTCCAAACCTAGGTCTCCCGCATCTCAGGTGGATTCTTTACCAGCTGAGCCACAAAGGAAGCCCAAGAATACTGCAGTGGGGAGCCTATCCCTTCTCCAGCGGCTCTTCCCAACCCAGGAATCGAACTGGGGTCTCTTTCATTGCAGGTGGATTCTTTACCAGCTGCTAAGTCACATCAGTCGTGCCCGACTCTGTGCGACCCCAGAGATGGCAGCCCACCAGGCTCCCCCGTCCCTGGGATTCTCCAGGCAAGAACACTGGAGTGGGTTGCCATTTCCTTCTCCAATGCATGAAAGGGAAAAGTGAAAGTGAAGCTACTCAGTCATGTTCAACTCCTAGCAACCCCATGGACTGCAGCCCACCAGGCTTCTCCGTCCATGGGATTCTCCAGGCAAGAGTACTGGAGTGGGTTGCCATTGCCGTCTCCATTTACCAGCTGAGCTATCAGCAAAGATTATAGTTTTACTAATGTGTATTCAGAGAATATTTATATTCTTTTTATTTTTAAGTTTATGGAGATTTTCCCTATGACTTACGATATTGCAAGTGTGTTTGTAAATGTTCAGTGGGCACCTGCATCCTTCATTGCTGGGGCTTGGAGTTCCCTATGTATCTCTAAGACCCACCGTGTTGATTATGCTGTCATTGTCTTTCATTTCTAACTTTCTTTTTCTATTAATTCTGTCTTAGACTGAAAGATATGTGCTAAATTCTTCTCTAATCAATGAGATATCTTCTGATTCTTCCTGCATCTCATTACTTTCATCTTTATGCAATTATTTTGTATGACAATACTCAGATATTAACAAATTTCTTCATTGTAAATTTTTGCCTTCAGCATTATAAGGTCTTTTTTATATTATATAATACATTTTAAGCTTGATGTATATCATGTCTGGTTAGATTTATGGTCACTATTTATTTTAGGTGTGCCTTTTATTTTTAACCTTTCTGAATGTCTCTATTTTGTGCATGCTCTTTTGTATGGAACATAGAGATGGTTTCTGCTATAAAGTCTTTCACTGTGTTTTTATTTTATCATTTTTCACTTAGGAAATTTTATATATTTGTTTCTAAAGTTTACTTCTGTACTTATAAATTCACTTTCCCATGAGGGTTGTACTCAAAATAAATACTGAGCTCCATACATATTAATCAAGTTAATTTATATATTAGTTGAATGACTTAGGGGACATAATCTCCACATTAGAAAGCTAACTTTTTAAACTAGGACCTAAAGTCTCTATTTCTCTATTTTAATGCATATTAACATTTCCCTAGTAAAAGGGAGCAATATACTAAAATCCTGAGGGTCCTGTGCCACTTTTTCTATTTCACAAATTAAAATTCCAAGTATGCTTTCATTTTAAGATGAGTTATTTATAACACATTTGAAAACTATTGCTCTAGAGAATCATCTAAACACTATAAAATGTAAATAATATATACGCAGTTACATATATTATGTATATATACATATACTTACTTATTTATAAATTTCCATGTTTTTAAAAAGTCAGAAATAAAACAGGAACATGCAATGAGTAGCTAAGTGTGATGCATTTACAAATTCACCATGAATAATGGAAAACGGAACAGCAAAGATATGACTTAAAATATAAGAAAGTAAAAACCTCCTATCATTTGTCACTTGTTCCACAAACATAATATCATGTGTTTTCCCCTTAGAAGGTGACAGAAGTCAGTGCCATATTTAAAGCTGAAATACCTGAGTGTCCAGGTGTATGCATGAACTTACAACTGTGTGCTTTATGTGCTATTTTTCTCTGCATACTTCAAATCACTTTTCTGGGCTGTATTTTACACTTCCATCCACTAAAACAATAAAATAAAGAGTAAACAGCTGTCCTGAAGTTGCATTTATATAATGGGACGGTGATTACCTCTCTTTCCCCTCCCGGGAACATAGGTACTGCTTCAGTTAGTCTAGGTCCCCCACAGGTGAAGATAAAAAGCTACACAGAAGAACTGCATGCATTTTTGCTATAAGAAGAATAAATATCATCTAATGACTCCTTCTATTTAAATTTTTACTGTTATACACTCAAAAAAGAAAAAATATCTTCTTGTTCAACCTGTTATCTCTAGCAGGGAACTTATTTTAATGACTAATATATAGCATAAAAAAATCTCTGTCTAGAAATATTCATTTTTACATGATTAATCATTTTGGTCTATTTATTATTTGAACAATTTTTCTTTAAATGATTCACATATAGTCATACTTTCCTACCTTGCCTGATGGTGAATGAAGAGGAAAATAGATGTCTGCAAAGTGACTGGATGAAAACAGACACTTAAAGCGTAGTTCTCCACCTATTTTGAGGTGCAAAAATCTTGATAGCATGTCAAAAAATGTATAACCAAATAGTAACAAATTGAAACAAACTTTATGATTAAAAAAAAGAAATAAGGTAATATGGTTATAAATTCTCCTAAATTCATTTCATAAATTATGCTTAACATGTGGATATAATTTAGCTCTAAGGACATATTTAATTTGATTTTATATGCTTAGGAACAGAAAACAATTGATCATTACTTATGCCTCAAAATTTACTCCATTTCTATTTTGTCCTCTGCCAGACCTTATTCCAGTCTTCTTCGTCTTTTTGTTCTGCATGCCTTTAAACACAATCTCTTTAAATCAAAATAGGATTTTAAATATATACTACAAAAATGCTTTATCTTGACCATTTGGAACTAGGTCAATTTGCAGTACTGATTAGAGATAAAACATTCAAAAACCTATTAATCTCTAAAGTTCCCCAGTGCTTGCTTGGCATGATTCTTTATCATTTTATATGTAAGTCACACATCTGTCAGAAAGATTCTGAGAAGGCCTGAATCTGATATCTGTGGACCTCTCTCCTTTCAAGAGGAAAGAAATTCACTGGAGAAAACTTTTGTGTTACTTCTGAATGGAGAAGCAGTTATTCTCTCACAGGGCAGAAGAAATTGGTCCAGATCCAAAGAATTGAACTGAAGGTTAAAGAGCTCTCTTTCCATTTGCACTGTGTCCACTGCATCACTCTGCCATGTTTGTGGATACCTTGTTTTTTGTTTTTTTTTTAACAAAAACAATCTTTTTGGTGATAAATTCCTCCAATCAGCCAACATATCTGGATAACTGGGCACAAAACTCTTAGAAACAGATTTTATAGTTAACCATTTTATATACAAATATTTCCACTTTAAGTTGCATGCCTTTTTAAAAAGAGAAAGCAGAATAGAATATTACTTGATTTACCAAATATTTTCCAACAAGTATTTTTGCTTATCAATATGTGTCAGCACCATTTGGGGCACTGCGTTTAAAAAGTGGAGATAAGTAATAACCCTTGCCCTACTGAACTTACATTCAAGCGAGAGCCGAGAGCTCTCCTCAAAAGTCACCATTCAGAAAAAGTCGATCAACTTATATAAATTATCATCATTCTCCAGTACCTTATCCTCCTTTAATTTTCTTCATGATAGTTATCATTTTCTGATATACATATGTCATATATATATATATTAAAGTTTTTAAATGTATTTGCTTGTTTAAAGGTTGGATTTCTCAGAAAGAAGGTATTTGCAGATATTGCATGTGAACTATTCAGTTAGAAGATGAAAAGATAGCTCCCCCTGAGCCTAGAGCTCCTGCCTCATTCTGACTTCATAAGGAGTTGAGGAAAAAACATATAAAACCTGCCAGCACTCATAGATTGTACATTCCCAGGAGAGGGAGATACACTATCAAAGCACTTCATGGGACCTACAGAGCAAAAAGGGCTCAAAAGGCTGATCTACAAAAACAGAAAAATATTTCCAGTGCAAGACTGTCCCAGCAGCTGCTTTACCTGTGACAGCAAGCCAAAGTCCACACAGAAGTGGGGCAGGCAGAGCTGCATCTGGTGCGAGGCCTGGGGCTCTGAGTCAGGTAATGGGAACAAAGCTGACAACCAGAAAGACAGGTCTCTTGAGTGTGATGACTGGTGAATCCTCCGAGTGTTGAGACTCATGACCTTCCACACAGAATGTAGTATAATTGACATCGAAATTCGGGACCATCTTCCGACCACTTGTGTACTTAATAACGGAAATCTAGCTTCCTGTGTTTTTCCGTAAAACGTCCATGGCCTTCTGTCAACTACCTATCGTTCCAAGACAGTTCTCTGGCTGCTTGCCAATTCTTGCTCTTAATGTACTCATCCTCCTAAACAATTTTCCTTTTGTGTTTCCAAGACCCTGCTGAGAGCAGAAAGAGATGAGTACATCAAGAATCTGGTAAATGCATGTGATAGAAAGTGAAATATCCTGAGCCGGAGGCAGAAAGCAGAAGGTGGAAGAGATTAAAAAAAAAAAAAAAAAACAGTAAAAGAAGAGCTCTAACCACAATAAAAAATACATGGTATCTGGCCCACTCTCTCATTTTACTCTCTGTTGGTCCAAATATATTCACAGCATCTCTGAAATGCAGTATTATAGATAAAGGAGGAAAAAACAAGAGCTTGGATATTCAGGGAAAATGCAGCTACTTTTTGAAGTCAATAATGGGCTTTTTTTATTCTAGCAATCTCTCCCTGTTTCTGTGGTTCCAATTATCACTTATTGCTGAGAATTTAGTTTTTAATACAAATCAAATATCTCCATATATTCCCTCCTGCTGTTTTTTTAGTTACAATTTCATTGTTTAATAATAGAATGCAAAAAGTATTCAATTTGATTGTTAATTTATGGTTATTAATATAATATTTGCCATCTTTGCATGAGGCTTTATTGTACTGAAAGTACTGTAAAGGCCGATATATTTCAATTTAGCAGCTGTTCATAAAATGCTTACATACTATACCATCTGCTTAACTTAATCTTTTAATATTAACATTCAAAGATGTAACAAAAAAAAAAAAAAGCCTCTTTTCTGAAATGGAACTATCAAAATGAAATGGCTGTATTGATTATATAGATAAAAAATAATGTAGGCATTATATTTAATAATAGATATGTATCACGCTGACTGGTTCAAAATTGGAAAGGGGTACAATAAGGCTGGGTATCGTCACCCTGCTTTTTAACTTATTTGCAAAATACATCATGTGAAATGCCTGCCAGGCTGGATGAATCACAAGCTGGATTGCCAGCAGAAATATCAACAACCTCAGGTACGCAGATGATCACACTCTATTGGCAGAAAGTGAAGAGGAGCTAAAGTACCTATTGATGAGAGTGAAAGAGGAGAATGAAAAAGCTGGCTTAAAACTCAACATTCATAAAACTATTAATAAGATTATGGCATCCAGTCCCATCATTTCATAGCAAATAGAAGGGGACAAAGTGGAAAGAGTGACAGATTTTACTTTCTTGGGCTCCAATCACTGCAAATGGTAACTGCAGCCATGACATTAAAAATGCTTATTCCTTGGAAGGAAAGCTATGATAAACCTAGACAGCATGTTAAAAAGCAGAGATGTCATTTTGCCGACAAAGATCCCTATAGTCAAAGCTATGGTTTTCCCAGTGGTCATGTATGGTTGTGAGAGTTGGACCATAAAGAAAGCTGAGTGCCAAAGAATTGATTCTATTGGACTGTGGTGTTGGAGAAGACTCTTGAGAGTCCCTTGGATGGCAAGGAGATCAAACCAGTCAATCCTAAAGGAAATCAACCCTGAATATTTATTGGAAGGATGCTGCTGAAGCTGAAGCTCCATTACTTTGGCCACCTGACGCAAAGAGCCAACTGACTAGAAAAGACTCTGATGCTGGGAAAGACTGTAAGCAAAGGAAAAGGGGGTGGCAAAGGATGACATGTTTAGATAGCATCACTGATTCAATCGACATTAATCTGAGCAAACTCTGGGAGATAGTGGTGGACAGAAGAGCCTGGTGTGCTACAGTTCACAGATTCATTAAGAGTCAGACACGACTTAGCCCCTGAACAACAACAAATGTATTAGCCACATTAAACGGGATAAAACTATCATAGGTACTGGAAACACAGCAGTGAACAGATACAAATATCTGTATTCATAAGACTTACCTCCTAGTTGGAGTGGGAGTGCTCACCAAAAAAATAAAAGAAATAAGAACAATGTAGAATATGCCAGATGCTCATGAGAAATAATTAGAAAACTCAAGTAGGGAAATGAATCTGGAATTAGAGAGAAAAGTGATTTGAGAGGTCCCCCCTAAGGAGGAGATATTTGAGTTCAGACCTAAAGAAAGTGAAGAAACATACACAATGGAGTATTACTCAGCCATTAAAAAGAATGCATTTGAATCAGTTCTAATGAGGTGGATGAAACTGGAGCCTACTATACAGAGTGAAGTAAGCCAGAAAGAAAAACACCAATACAGTATACTAACGCATATATATGGAATTTAGAAAGATGGTAACGATAACCCTGTATGCGAAACAGCAAAAGAGACACAGATGTATAGAACAGTCTTTTGGACTCTGCAGGAGAGGGCAAGGGTGGGATGATTTGGGAGAATGGCATTGAAACATGTATAATATCATATGTGAAACGAATCGCCAGTCCAAGTTCAATGCATGATTCAGGATGCTCGGGGCTGGTGCGCTGGGACGACCCAGAGGGATGGGAAGGAGGGGGGAGATGGGAAGGGGGTTCAGGATGGGGAACACATGTACACCTGTGGCAGATGCATGTCAATGTATGGCAAAACCAATACAATATTGTAAAGTAATTAGCCTTCAATTAAAATAAATAAATTTATACTAAAAAAAAAGAAAGTGAAGAAAATCATGATGGTATTTGAAAGAAGAACTCCTCAGAAGAGCTATAAGCTCATGTCAACAGCAAGTAGGCCAGTGGCCAGAGCAGAGTAACAGTGAGCAAAAGCAGCAGGAGAGAAGGTGCAGAAGCAGAGGCGGCCAGAATGTATAGGCTTGTATAGGTCGCTTAAGATACTCTTTGTTAGAAATAGCTTGTCATATTGATACCGACCAGTGTTCTTGGCCTTCCCTAATCAATAGAAATTGACTAGAGGCTAGATAGGAAATTCAGACAAGGCTTTAATGGGACTACTGTGCTGGCTGCAGGAGGCAGCAGAAACAAGTGACAGGTTCCTTTACTAGCTCTCTGGGGGAGGAGGGATGAGCGTGTTCCTTCTATGGAGTAGGGGTGTGATCAGGGTCAGTCAGGCTAGAGTGATGGCTTAGACGGATTGCCCACCCCCTCATGTTGCTGAGGGCAGAGGTACATGCCCAGTGTCCTGCTTTTGCTCCAGTCAGTCACCCAGTTTTTGCTCTTGCTCTTCACAAACGGCAGTTTTTAAGTTTTTCTTTTTTTTTTTTTTTTTAATATCTTTTGGTCCAGAATTTGGCCTGTGCATGCAATTATTCTTAGTCCTATATAGTTTCTTTGTACATAGCTCGAGGAGAGGTGTATCTAGGTGCAAGCATTTCGGTAGGTCCCAGCCTGTCTTAATATTAACTGGTATTTTTTTTTCCTAAGATAAATGTCCTCATTTCCAGAGTGAAGAGGATGTCAGAGGAGTTATTAATTAACCTTTATGTATTAAAAGGGTTTTGTGTTTTTTTTTTTTCTTTTCAGTCACATCAGCTAGCATTTTCTTTTCCAAAAAAATACCTTCTTCAAATTTCCTAAGACGGCAGTTTTTCAGTAACTCCAATTTTATATAGGCAGTCGTCTTAATTCATGTTTTCTAAATAGAGTTCTAGATCCTGGTCAAAGAGATCAACATAACTGAGTGGGATGGGCAAGTACCATGCAAAAGTCAACACTGACTTCTTTCCATAGGACTCATTTCCTTAAGAAGACCCACTGTTATGATCCCACTGAATCACGTACACTCAATGGAAGTCTTGACTTTATTGTGATAATGCCCTTTCATCATCTGAATTGTTTAAAAATCATCTAACATTCTTGACATAAGGAAAACAGGACCACCATAACCCACTACTTCTAGAAGGTGGAAGGAGCAACGGATGACAAGAGGAATTTTGTCTTCTTGCAATATTATATTTCCTAACACAATGATGCTCCAAACAGGAAGTGAAGAAATGTATTAAAATATACTTAACCATATTGGCTACTTTATTATTAAAATCATCATAACTATTATTCTTTATTATGTTAAGGCAGTCTACGAAACTGGTAGATAGTGCTGTGCTGCCACATTTCACCTGGCCTGATTATAAACTGTAGTCAACTGCATTCCCAGTTTGCCAATTCTTTACCTCTGGAGACTTTAAAATATAAATGCAGTTCTTTATAGTCATCTTAATAAGTCTGATCTAGTTAACTTGGCTCCACTCTTTCATCCCTCTGATGCTATTTTAGATCTCCTTTTGATGCTATTTTGGAGAAGAAAATGGCAACCCACTCCAGTATTCTTGCTTGAAGAATCCCAGGGACAGAGGAGCCTGGTGGGCTACCGTCTATGGGGTCATACAGAGTAGGACATAACTGAAGCTACTTAGCATGCGTGCATGCATTGGAGAAGGAAATGGCAACCCACTCCAGTATTCTTGCCTGGAGAATCCCAGGGACAGAGAAGCCTGGTGGGCTGCCATCTGTGGGGTCGCACAGAGTCGGACATGACTGACATGACTTAGCAGCAGCAGCAGCTAATGCTATTTTAGATCCTGAGTATCACAATCCATGTGAGATAGTCATAATCAAAACCATCACTCTAGTTGCCTGCCATCAGATAATTTCCAGTGTCATCCAGGACCTCACTCATAGTAACAACAAAAGTGTTTTAACACAATACAACTAACAACAAAATCCTGCCATTTAAGGGCTTCCCTGTTGGTCCAGTGGTTAAGAATCTGCCTGCCAATACAGTGGACATGGGTTTGATTCCTGGTCTGGGAAGATTCCACATTCCATAATGCAACTAAACCCCTGAGCCACAAATGTTGAAGCCTGCATGCCCAAGAGTACGTGTCCTGAAACAAGACAAGTCAAGGCCATGTGAAGCCCCCACACCCTGCAATGGAGAGAAGCCCCCACCAGCTGCAACTACAGACAGCCCTCACATAGCAACAAACATCGAGTACAGCCAAAAATAAAATTAATTATATATATATATACATATATATATTTCAAAACCCTGCTGTTTAAACCTAGATTTTCCACTGCCCATTAAGGTTGCCTTACACCCTTACTATAGTACACCAGTTAAGATTACTTAACCAGTTTTAACGTTCTCTACAAGTCATCCTATGAGTCTCAAATTCACTTTTATCACTTATACAAGTGATGTAAGTACATTTTTGTCACATAGCTTTCCAAAATCCCGCTCTTCTATGTTTTAATATTATGCCATAACAGGACATTACATCAGGAGGGTGCATGATGCTGCAACCGTCCTAGCTCTTTGTGAATTCATACTGTCTGTTGGAGATTGCTCTATCCTGTGTATGCAAACACAATTAAATACACTTTTTCTGATATATATCGATAACTGATGGTTATCTTTAGTTTGTCCTTCACATCGCTTCCTGATTATGATTGGTACTTCTTGAGCCATAATTTTATTGTTCACAAATGGGGAAATTATCTTTGTTACTTACTCATCTCAGAGGCCCAATAATATTAACTATGCTCTTTGTGAGGCCTATGGGAAAAAGGCATTGTTGTAATGACCTGCTATTATTGTTATAGCCTCTTAATAACTCATTTCCTCAAAGAGTACTATGATTTGGATATTCCCCAGATCCTTAAATACCTATAACAGCCGTATAACCATATCTAATAAATGCACTAGGAACTTAAAAGCCATTACAAGTTTATCTACAGGCCTTAGTCTAGAGCTATTCTGCTGACATAGTATAAAATTATGTCAAGTAGCCAATTTCAAGGGGTTCTCAGGAGAGTTCCAAGTGGCTTCATTTAGAAACCCTTGATGTTATCAAGTACACTGACCTGGACTTTGGTCAAATTTTTACAAAAGCATGGCTCTGTCCCAGTTTCAGGGCGTATGTGTTAGATATAACACATTATAAACTCTGCTAATAGCCCCTGCTTTGTTTAAAATAGTACCATCAGAAGTTGCAGAAGACCCTATTAATAACCATTAAACATAAAAACAAATGCATATTTGGAAACAAAGTTTGGTTAGAATCACTTTACAATTCTGATACGTTTTGGGATCAATACACTATATTGTCACCCTGCTTATTTAACTTATATGGAGAGTACATCATGAGAAACGCTGGGCTGGAAGAAGCACAAGCTGGAATCAAGATTGCCGGGAAAAATATCAATAACCTCAGATATGCAGATGACACCACCCTTATGGCAGAAAGTGAAGAGGAACTAAAAAGCTTCTTGATGAAAGTGAAAAAGGAGAGTGAAAAAATTGGCTTGAAGCTCAACATTCAGAAAACTAAGATCATGGCATCTGGTTCCATCACTTCATGGGAAAAAGATGGGGAAACAGTGGAAATAGTGTCAGACTTTATTTTTCTGGGCTCCAAAATCACTGCAGATGGTGACTGCAGCCATGAAATTAAAAGACACTTACTCCTTGGAAGGAAAGTTATGACCAACCTAGATAGCATATTCAAAAGCAGAGACATTACTTTGCCAACAAAGGTCCATCTAGTCAAGTCTATGGTTTTTCCAGCGGTCATGTATGGATGTGAAAGTTGGACTGTGAAGAAAGCTGAGTGCCGAAGAATTGATGCTTTTGAAGTGTGGTGTTGGAGGAGACTCTTGAGAGTCCCTTGGACTACAAGGAGATCCAACCAGTCCATTCTAAAGGAGATCAGTCCCGGGTGTTCTTTGGAAGGACTGATGCTAAAGCTGAAACTCCAATGCTTTGGCCACCTCATGCGAAAAGCTGACTCATTGGAAAAGACTCTGATGCTGCGAGGAATTGGGGGCAGGAGGAGAAGGGGATGAAAGAGGATGAGATGGCTGGATGGCATCACCGACTTGATGGACATGAGTTTGAGTGAGCTCTGGGAGTTGATGATGGACAGGGAGGCCTGGCATGCTGCAATTCATGGGGTTACAAAGAGTCGGACATGACTGAGTGACTGAACTGAACTGAACATGTTTTATATTCACAACAATTTTTAGATTACAACATTTGAATGAAAATATCATTTCTGACTTTACCTATTTCAGAAAGAAATTTAAGATGAAAGAAAAATTCCATTTCCTAATGACAAAAGAAAGGCAATTATCATCAGTTATATATACATTTGAGCTATTAAAATATTTTATATAAAATTAGCATCATGATCTATACATAATTTTAAGTTGCATCTTTTTACTTAACATTACATGATAATCTCTCACCAGTATAAGACAGTCTACAGCAGCAAGACTTTAATGGTTATACTGCACTTTAACATGCTCCTATCTCAAAATTAACTTGATATTGCTAAATGATTAGACCCTTGAATTGTTGCCCATTTTTAAATATTGTAACTACTTTCATAAAGAAAATGTGAAAACATAGAACATTCTGTGTGTATCTAACATTTTAACAAGAAAAATTCTCAGAAGAAAATTTATTTAAACATGGGAGGCTATATTTTTTAAAGGTCTCAGTATAAAACCACCAGATTTTCTTACCAAAGTGTTTACACTGTTAGGTTTTTATTGATAGCAGTAGTAAGTAATCAGGTGTTTTACCACCAAGACTAACCACAGTAATATTAATTATGTTTTCCTTCATTTGAATATTATTGATTACTGACAAAATAAAAATTTTTGTAGTTTACTTAGCAATTTATATTTCTCTTTAAGTTTTCTAAATTATACTGAAATTTTTTGCTTCCTTGCTGATCTTTCGTTATTAATAATGAAAACTGCAAAAAACTCAAAATACATAGAAGCTAAACAATACAGTAGTGAACAATCAATGTATCACTGAAGAAATAAAAGAAATTAAAGTATGCTTGGGAGACAAAAGAAAATGAAAACATCATAATCCAATACCCATGGGACACAGGAAAAGCAGTTCTAAGAGGGAAGTTTATAGTGATACTTATGTCAGAAAAGAAGAAAACTCTCCAAAAAACAATCTAACCTTACACCTATAGGAACTTGAAAAAGGACAAACAAAACCCAAAGACAGTTTGAGGACAGACACTATAAACATCAAAGCAGACATAAAAGAAATAGACACTTAAAAAAAAATAGAAAAGATCAATGAAACTAAAAGCTGGTCCTTTGCAAAGATCCACAAAATTGACAAACCTTTAGCCAAATGTAACAAGAAAAGAGAAAGATGGTCCAAATCAATAAACTCAAAAATGAAAACAGAAGTTACAACTGACACCACAGAAATACAAAAGATAGTTGGAGATCACTATGAACATTTATACATCAATAACGTGGACAACCTATCAGAAATGGACAAATTCTCAGAAATTTACAATCTCTGAACACTGATGAGGAAGAAATAGACAATTATGAACAGACCAATGACCACAAATGAAATTGAATTATGAATAAGAAAACAACTTCCAATTAAAAAAAAGCCAAGACTAGAAAACTTCACAGGTGAATTCCACTAAACCTTTAAGGAAGAGTTTATACCTCTCCTTCTCAAACTATTTTAGAAGACTTCAGAGGAAGAAACACTTCCAAACTCATTCTATGATGCCAGCATCACCCAATACTAAAACCAAAGATATCACATGAAAGAAAATTATTGATGAACATAATTGTAAAATTCCTTAACAAAATTTTAGCAAACTCAATTCAACAATGCATCAGAAGGATCATGATAAAGTGGGATTTATCACAGGGATGCAAGGATGGTTCAAGATATGTAAAATCAATATGAAAGGTCACCTACTGAATGAGAGATGATATTTGTAAGCTTTGTATCTGGTAAGAGGTTAGTATACAAAATATACAAAGAAGTCATACAACACAATATCAAAAACCAAACAACCCAAGTAAAACATGGGCAGAGGATCTGAACAGGCATTTTTCCAAAGACATAAATGATCATCAGGCACACGAGAATGTGCTCAACATCACGCATCAGGCAAATGCAAATCAAAGCCACAAAGAGGTATCACCTCATGCCTGATGGAATGGCTCATATAAAAAAGGACAACAAATAACAACTCCTGCTGAGTATGTGGAGAAAAGGAAACCCTTGTATACTCGGTAGAAATGTAAATTAGTGCAGTCACTATGGAAAACCATATTGAGATTCCTTAAATAATTAAAAAGAGAACTGCTACATGATTCAGAAAAAGCTCAACATTCAGAAAACGAAGATCATGGCATCTGGTCCTATCACTTCATGGCAAATAGATGGGGGAACAGTGGAAACAGTGGCAGACTTTATTTTTGGGGCTCCAAAATCACTGCAGATGGTGACTGCAGCCATGAAATTAAAAGATGCTTACTCCTTGGAAGGAAAGTTATGACCAACCCAGAGAGCATACATCTTCAAAAGCAGAGACATTACTTTGCCAACAAAGGTCCGTCTAGTCAGGCTATGGTTTTTCCAGTAGTCATGTATGGATGTGAGAGTTGGACTATGGAGAAAGCTGAGCGCCGAAGAATTGATGCTTTTGAAGTGTGGTGTTGAAGAAGACTCTTGAGAATCCCTTGGATTGCAAGGGAGATCCAACCAGTCCATTCTAAAGGAGATCAGTCCTGGGTGTTCATTGGAAGGACTGATGGTGAGGCTGAAACTCCAATGCTTTGGCCACCTCATGCGTGAGTTGACTCACTTTAAAAGATCCTGATGCTGGGAGGGATTGGGGGCAGGAGGAGAAGGGGACAACAGAGGATGAGATGGCTGGATGGCATCACTGACTCGATGGACATGAGTTTGAGTGAACTCCAGGAGTTGGTGATGGACAGGGAGGCCTGGCGTGCTGCGGTTCGTGGGGTCGCAAAGAGTCGGACACAACTGAGCGACTGAACTGAACATGATTCAGCAGTTCCAATAGCTGGGTATTTATCTGAAGAAAACAGAATCTCTAATTTGAAAAGACACATGCACTGCAATGTTCACTGCAGCACTATCACCACAGCCAAGATACAGAAGCCACCTAAGTATCCATCAGCAGATGAGTGGATAAAGATCACACTCACACACACACACACACACACACACACACCATTACTCAGCCATAAGAAGTAGTAAATTAAACCATCTGTGACAACATGGATGGAATTGGAGGGTATTCACCTAAGTGAAATAAATCCAGAGAAAGACAAATACTTTATAATTTCACTAATATGTGGAGTCTAAAAAGCAAAACAAATGAACACAATAAAACATAGAGTTGAAGCTATAGAGAACAAACAAGTGGTCGGCAGAAAGGAGGGAGTTGAGAAGAAATAGGGGAGGGAGGGTAAGAGGTACCAACTTGTAGCTGCGAAATAAATGAGTCACAGGCATGTAATGTCCACCTGGGGAATAGAGTCAATAACTATATAATCCTTTCATATGGTGAAAGATTATAACTAGACTTATCTTGGTAATCATTTTGAAACGTGTAGAAATATCCCTATGTTCTATAACAGGAATTAACATAGCAGTGTAAGTGAATTATACTTCAAAATATAACAAACTCATGGAAAATAATACCAGATTTGTTGATTCCAGGAATTGGGTATGGAAAGAGGGGAAATTAGAAAAAGGTAGTCAGAAGGTCCTAACTCCTAATTACAAGGTAAGTACTAGGTAAGCAATTTATAACATCACACATCTGTATATTACTTGTGAAAATAGTTAAGAATAAATCCTGAGTGCTCATCACAAGGGAAGGTATTTTTTTCTATTTTTTAATTTTTATATCTATAGAAAATGACAATATTTGCTAAATTTAAAGTGTGATAATCATTTCATGAGGCATTTAAGTCAAGTCACTATGTCATATCATGTCATACACCTTAAGCTGGGGCGTCCCAGTTGATGCTAGTGGTAAAGAAGCCACCTGCCAGTGCAGAAGATGCAAGAGCTGCGGGTTTGATCCCTGAGTCGGGAAGATCTCGGGCAGAAGGAAATGGCAACCCTCTCCAGTATTCTTGCCTGCAGAATCCTATAGACAGAGAAGCCTAGCGGGCTACAGTCCGTCGGGTCACAAGAGGTCGGAAACAACTGAAGTGACCTAGCTTCCGTGACTAAACTCACACAGTGTGTGTGTGTCCAATCACTAAGTCAGGTCCAACTCTTTGTGAGTCCATGGGCCAAATATGTCTATTTTATCTCAATAAAACTGGAGGAAAAAATGAATCAAATCTTTTAACATGAGAATCGTAGCATTTTATGATTACATACTTCCCTCTGTCTCATCTTAACCTCCCACTGTTTCCCAGCACTAAGTGGTCTTTTATTTACATGGTTTTGTTAATTTTAGTTCAAGTAGTCTTTCAATTATTTTTGATTTTCACTTTGAATCCCATATTCATATTATACCAAAAAGAAAAAAAAAATCTGTTTTCATAGTATTGGCATTAACTTTATGTCATCTCTTTCCCTTTCTTGCTTCTTACATTGCATTTCTTTCTGAGTTGCCTGGTGTATTTTCTCATCAGTTCAGTCACTCAGTCGTGTCCAACTCTTTGCAAACCCATGGACTGCAGCACGCCAGGCCTCCCTGTCCTTTACCAACTCCAGGAGCTGACTCAAACTCATGTCCATCGAGTCCGTGATGCATCATTGAGTTGGTGATGATTTTCTCAGCAGTGTTCATAAAAGGCAATGGGGAGGCATGTTCTCAGTGTCCTTCCATGCCTTAGCTATATTCCTACTACTTTTACATATAACTAATAAACATAATTATGTTTCCATCTGAAAGCTTCCCCAACCTCACCCTTTTAGAAATCATTGTGAACATATCCCATTCTATTTTGACATTTCATGAAGTGAGGTCTAATGTACTGCTTTTCCTTTCTGAATAATTTTTTTTTTTTTTTTTGCTTTCATGTTTTTTGAGTCAACATAAGGAAATGGCAATCCACTCCAGTATTCCTGCCTGGAGAATCCCAGGGACAGAGGAGCCTGGTAGGCTACAGTCCATGGGGTACGACTGAGCGACTTCACTTCACTTCACTTCAAAGGCTATAAACAGGACTGTGTTTATAGTCTAGACTCTAGAATAAGATATACTTGAGTTTGACTATTGCCTTTGCCTCTTGCTAGTTATGCCACTATGGGAAGCAGACCCAATTTCTGTAAGCTTCAGTTTCCTCTCAGGTAAAGTAAGACGAGAGTTGAGTCCTGCCCTAAGACTGCTGAAAGAAAGGAAAGAAGAAAATAAAGAATGGAATGGAGTGAAGGAGACAGGGGGACCAGGGAGGGAAGAAAGAGGGGAAAGAAGGGGAAAGGAAGAAGGGAAAGATGGAGGCAAGGAGAGGGAAAAATAATATACTGAACACAGAACTTTACACTCTGCTCAGCAAATAGTACACAGGAAACATAAATAGTACACATAAACAGTAAGTATGAACTATCACCATATCTTGATTTCATTAATTACATTTACAGTTAGTGAGCCCACTTCATCCACACCTGCGTGCATGCTAAGTTGCTTCCGCCGCCGCCGCCGCTAAGTCACTTCAGTCGTGTCCGACTCTGTGTGATCCCACAGACGGCAGCCCACCAGGCTCCCCCGTCCCTGGGATTCTCCAGGCAAGAACACTGGAGTGGGTTGCCATTTCCTTCTCCAATGCGTGAAAGTGAAAAGTGAAAGTGAAGGCTTTCCGTTGTGTCCGACTCTTAGCGACCCCATGGACTGCAGCCTACCAGGCTCCTCCGTCCATGGGATTTTCCAGGCAAGAGTACTGGCGTGGGGTGCCATTGCCTTCTTCAGTCATGTCCAACTCTTTGCGACCCCATAGACTGTATGTAGCCCACCAGGCTCCTCTGTCCATGGGATTTTCCAAGCAAGAATATTGGAGTGGATTTCCCATGAGTCTGAGTGAACTCCGGGAGTTTGTGATGGACAGGGAGGCCTGGCGTGCTGCGATTCATGGGGTCGCAAAGAGTCGGATACGACTGAGCGACTGAACTGAACTGAACTTCCTCTTCCATGCCTTCCTCCAGGGGATCTTCCCAGCGCAGGGATCAAACCCGCGCCCCTCGTGTCTCCTGCATTGGCAGGTGAGTTCTGTATCACTAGCACCACCTAGGAAGCCCCTCACTTCATTTTATATACTCAAGGTTATCTTCAAATGAGCAATATTTTTTACAGTTTCTCCTTGAATTCAGTTCATGTAGATCATCTATCTTTCTCTCTCACACAATCCCCATATTAAATTATCTCAGACTTTTTATTAACTCATTAGTTTTGTTTTTGTTTGTTTACTATCTTATCTGCAGTTCACGCCCTCTTTTCTCTTTTGAATTTAGCAATTTGATTGTTCACAAAAACCAAACTACTATGTATACAGTAAAACAAGCTACAAGGATATACCGTACAGCACAGGGAATACAGCCAATATTTTATGATAACTAAAAATGGAGTATAATGTATAAAAATCTTGAGCTATTATGCCATATATCTGAAATAATACTATAAATCAACTAAATCTCCATAAAAAATAAGTCGATTCCCTTAATTTTATCTTTACATAAAGAATCCATACTTTCAATCCTTACCTTCTTACTCTGTTTTAACTTACTCTGTAGCACTTAAAATCACTTACACATTATAAACTTAACTGTCTATGGTCTACTGACCCTCTTTAGAATAGGAACTCCACTGCTCTGTTCATTGCTATAGCCTCAGTATCTAGAATGGTTCCTGACATCAAGTGATCATTCAATACATATTTCCAAACCAATAATAATCAACAGATGTTAATATTCAACACTGGATTTACAACCATTCACTAGTACCCTATTGATTGTTTCACTGAAATAATTGCCTTTAACTCCTGAGTTTTATCCATTTCTTGAGCCTTCGCATAGCTTTAATAGGGCACTTTTTTCATATATAAGCCTCTGATATAAGGAAGCTAACTTCACTGATATGTACAGATCTTCTTTGTTTATTTCAAGGGCACCTTGAATATAGCTGGAGAACTTCTCTACTTCTTGAATTGACATGATTATCCTCAGGAGGAGCACACTGTTAAAATGTTCCTGTTTTATGTAGAACCCAACTTGCCAAGAGGCAACATTTTACATTTTCTCTGTCCCAGATGTAAGTATACTTTCCTCAGTCACATACATACACAGCCTTCAGGCAGCCAAAACATAAATCACATAATGCCCCATGGACTCACTTAAGCTGTAGCTCTTAGCACACAACACACAATGATCATGAAGTGCTTTGCTTCCTCACATGATATTCCATTTTTTATGGTAAATTATAGTTCATTATTATCCTCCCAAATATAAACTCATTTGAACAAGTCTTGCAGAGGAAAAAGTCAGAAGATACAATTCCATCGGCACATGAAGGATACCCTTCCTTATTTCAACTATTTCATTTTCTCTTTTCTGATTTTTTTTTTTACTGATTTCAATTGAAATGGCATAGTGTTTGGTGATAAGACTTAGAATTAAGTACTCAAAACTAATCAAGAACTAGTAACACATAACTATATTGTTCTTAATGACTCTTACCAATTATTACAACTGTTCTAATGATTTAGTGATACCCCCAATTTTATTGTGATCTCAATATATCCACAAGTCCTATTTTTTAAGAAGCCATATTCATTTCAAAAGGCTTGCTAATGAATACACTGTTAATTTAGTTATTGAATATACAATATAGTAGCTAACACCAACAGAAAGAAAAGGAGGATGTTAACAGTTATCATACTGGGTGGAGCAACAAGAAGCTGCTGTTCAGATGAACATTATCCATTAAGTGTTTCCAGTGTCAAAATGCTTGACCACTTTAAAAAAATGTACCAAAAACTTAAGGTATATTATAGTTCAGTTCAGTCGCTCAGTCGTTTCCGACTCTTTGCGACCCCATGAATCGCAGCACGCCAGGCCTCCCTGTCCATCACCAACACCTGGAGTTCACTCAGACTCACGCCCATCGAGTCAGTGATGCCATCCAGCCATCTCATCCTCTGTCATCCCCTTCTCCTCCTGCCCCCAATCCCTCCCAGCATCAGAGTCTTTTCCAATGAGTCAACTCTTCGCATCAGGTGGCCAAAGTACTGGAGTTTCAGCTTTAGCATCAGTCCTTCCAAAGAACACCCAGGACTGATCTCCTTTAGGATGGACTGGTTGGATCTCCTTGCAGTCCAAGGGACTCTCAAGAGTCTTCTCCAACACCACAGTTCAAAAGCATCAATTCTTCTGTGCTCAGCTTTCTTCACAGTCCAACTCTCACATCCATACATGACTACTGGAAAAACCATAGCCTTGACTAGATGGACCTTTGTTGGCAAAGTAATGTCTCTGCTTTTCAATATGCTATCTAGGTTGGTCATAACTTTCCTTCCAAGGAGTAAGTGTCTTTTAATTTCATGGCTGTAGTCACCATCTGCAGTGATTTTGGAGACCCAAAAAATAAAGTCTGACACTGTTTCCACTGTTTCCCCATCTATTTCCCATGAAGTGATGGGACCCTAGTATGTATTAAATTTGATAAAGATTAATCAAATATTTGGCAAGTTAAAGCTATTGAATGTAACTAATTTAAATTCCTATGTAGTTGGTCTGATACAACACAGTAACATAATGAAT
Organism: Bos javanicus; assembly: GCF_032452875.1. Classification (NCBI taxonomy): domain Eukaryota; kingdom Metazoa; phylum Chordata; class Mammalia; order Artiodactyla; family Bovidae; genus Bos; species Bos javanicus. Next base: position 13,152,860 of record NC_083875.1, on the reverse strand, counting down.
ATGCTATTTACTTGAAAATGAATTAAAAAAACAAATACACTCCAGCTGTATGTATCAATACTAATGGACATTTGAGCAAAAGTGGAAAATAAAAGTACCATACATATATCATCTATACAGAGTTTAAAAGCACAATGAAACTATTATTATAATTGAGTATATGAAAGATACAGGGAGAATAAGAAGATGGCAAACAAAATTCAGTCATTATTTTTTCAGACTCTATGCCCATATGAGGAAAGTGCCACAGAATTTGGAGTTCCGGGTTTTCATAATATTCTTCTTCTTCTATTTACAAATAGGAAACATTTATATCATGAAAAATTTATAAATAAAGGAAATAGAAAAACCTTTGCATTAGTTAAATAATGTTATTTAGCAAAAATGTTAATCTAAATGAATTAATAAAATAAGTAATAATTTCCTGTAACTCTTTATGCCATTTATTTGCTTTTACATTATTTCTGTTTTCCAAGTCTCTGCATTTCTAGTATCTGTCAGTTTCCAAATGATATAGGGAAAATTCACCCACAAAGCATTCATAATTAGACAGCTGCTGCTGCTGCTAAGTCGCTTCTAGGAGGTAGTAAATCACTGACATTTAACAATTTATCTTACATATAAAATGTTTAATGCCTTATTTCCTTATAAATTTTCCGTGTTTTAAAAAGGTAATGTTCTTTCTCAAACATGGACTTCTTCACAGAAGCTAATATAAAATCTCACATATGACGCCAATCATAGAATCTTTATTTCAATGAATAAGTATGAAACAATCTGAAATATACCCCTTGTTTTTATTAAAGAGGAATTTTAAATGAAATACTACTTATCAATCCTAAGATGACTTTTTTCCACATATTAATATCTTTAAAATCAAAGGCAGTATAGATTTAATAAAACATTGTATGTAGAATCATGTGGTCTTTCACATTCCAAACAGAAATTTCCATTTTCCTGTTTCTGTGGAACTTTCAAGACCATTTTATTAGAGTTTTTAAAATAAGTTTATGTTGATGGTTTTTGTTTGTGCAGTGCTTGAAATTAAAGAAAAACATCTCTTCGTGGAAAAGAAGAGTCTGCAGGAAAGAATTATCTGGGCATTCCCAAACACCTTAGATTTTTTTTGATAATTAATCCTGATAAAATCTTTGTCTATAAAAATAGATAAGCTCCCTACTCTGTCAATAGTTTTATTGCCAAGGGTGTCATTCCATACTCTTTACTAGCACTACTTCTCCAAATGTATGTTCTAGATATGATTGCCTGTGACACCTAAGTATATGCAGAGAGCAACTTTCAAGGCAGCTGATTATCATGCATTTACTCATCTTAATTTACACCTGCAATAGCAATAGTCTCATCTCAGGAGACAAAACCCCAATTTTTCTTGGTAACAACTATTTTGATTTAGGAATTCAGCACATACTGCAATACAAACCCACGTAAGAAGTGAGCACAGGGAACCCGGCCAGCTTTGAGGTCACTGTCTCGAACTCAGTCCAACACAGGTATTCCTTGCTGAGCTGTGCCAGTATTACCCATTCAAGTACTCCACCTTGGCCAATAAAGACACAGAGACAGTCAATTGTAAATGCATAGTTTCTCCAAAGGTTACCTTCCTGGGCCACACGGGGACATATTCCCAGCATTTCATCATTCTACACATAGATTAACCACAAGTTTGGGAATCAGATAATCATTCTGATGAAGAACAAAGGTTTTCTACTATCTCATGGTTTGGTTCTTCCTTATATGTTGTGGTTTCATATAAAGTGGCTAATCTGATTATTAAGAATGACCATCTATTTTTATTTTTTCACTGGCATGCTGACTCATTTCCCCAGGAAAATATAAAAAAAAGTTTAACAAATTACCTGACATATATGCACAAAAGATTTTGAATTTTTGCAAAACCAGTTTCTCATTCTCTATGGAAGATGAAGCAGGGACTCTGGGAAAGGAGGAGAGAGACCCAAGGGATTAATACACAAGAGGAGAAAGATAAAATAAGTAAGAAGGAGAATATCTGCATTGAACAAAGGAGTACTTCCCAACTTGTGTGTGTGTGCTAAGCTGCTCCAGTCATGTCTGACTCTTTGCAACCCTATGGACTGTAGCCCGCCAGGTCCCTCTGTCCATGGGATTCTACAGGCAAGTATACTGGAGTGGGTTGCCACGCCTTCCTCCATGGGATCTTCCTGCCCCAGGGATTGAACCTGTACCTCTTACATCCCCACCACTGGCAGGCAGGTTCTTTACCACTAGAGCCACCTGGGAAGGCCACTCCCAACTTGACGATCAGTTAACAGAATGAAAGGGACTCAGGAAAAGAAGTTTCCTCAAATGCTTTCCCTATGTTCAATATTAAATATTCTATTTCCAACACCATGTTTAATCACTAGTTCCTAAAGCAGGCAGGTGTCTTCTTTCTCTTGAATACTATTGGTTTGGCCAAAAATTGGGATGCCTTTTCATCAAACCCAATACTTTCAGACAAGTTTCTCTTCTTCCTCTCTAAAAGTAGCTAGATTTGAAACTCATGCTATGTGATTAATACAATCAAAAGTCCTAATTTGGGTCAACAAACTTAAAAGTCACTCTCATTTCTCATATATATTAACTCTTGAATTACTGTCACTCTCTCCTATACAATACCAATTCTACTTCTTGTAATATAAATATCTAGGTGATCTATCCCATCTTTTGTCTCTGATCCTTGAACTTTTCTCCTCCAGTGATCTTATTCTCTAGTTGACTTCAGCCCTTATTTTCATAATCATACATTGGAAATTGTCATTTTCAACATTGTCACTGACTCTAATTTCAAATTCTAACATTCCATTCCATCACTGTCTTTCTATCTCAGTCCTTCTATTTCCACAAATCCAGAAAATACTCAACCCCATTGCAACTGAAAATCTCTATCACCACCCTTTCTCCCCACAGCCACCTACTCATTTTCTCTTCCTTTCTCTATTGAAGTCAATAGCTAAACATCACAAACTTTCTGCATGTACCCTGAACTCTCTTGCTCCTCCATTTCCTCATCTAAACTGCACCGACAAAACTGGATCTCAGTTTAAATCCAAGTCTCTGCCTTCTTCCACATCTGCACCACTGTAGCCAAATATGACCAGATAAAAGCAATGTCATATTGACTGTTCTTGCTTTCTAGACAGGACATTAGGTTTTGTGCATCAAGACCACAGCCCTTGATGATGGTATTATAGATAATATGACCACTTATTTTATTGTCGCAGCTGTAAAACATCTGAAAGTGAAAATCAGTGTCATTGTTAAATACAACAGGGATAAATCAGGACTGTCTGTAGTAAGCAGGGACTGTCACGAGCAAACTGTGACATATGATCACTCAGATTTTTGGTGAATCACCCGCACTATTGTGTTGGCCAACTGAGTTTATTTTGCATAACCACCCTCACTCAAATGCTGAAGTGCAATAACCCCCGCCCCCATCCCATATAGCTTTCTTTGTATAAAAGACAGTTATTATCAATGACCTTCATATTAGTAAATCCAATGGCCAATTACCAGGGCTGTTATGACTGTACTTCCCAGCAGCACCGGTCAGATGTGGTCACATTCCTTGAAACACTTTCTTACCATCTAGAACACGACACACTTCCAGCTGTCTTCTTACTTTACCTACTTTTTTTCAGGATCATTTCCTAGTTCCTGTTCATTTCCCAGACTTCTTAAGGCTGGGTGCCTTATGGCACAAACTTGAATCCCTTTACTTTCCCTAACAATGCTCACTCTCTTGCTGGAGGTCTAAAAGATATCTAGGGACTTATCTAGGTCCAGAGGTTAAGACTCTGTGCTTCCAATGCAGCAGATGAGGTTCACGCCCTGGTTGGGGAACTAAGATGCCATATGCCTCAGGGCATGACCAAAAAAAATTTTTTAAATAAATAAAACAGAAGGTTGTGGAGGAATAGGACTGGGAGACCACTTTGCCCCCACAAATTCATCAAAAGAACATTTAAACACTGAGTAAATTCCACAAAACAACTTCTGAATGCTGGTAGAGGACATCAGGCACCCAGAAAAGCAACCCATTGTCTTCGAAAGGAGGTAGGAAAAAATATAAAGGACAAAAAAAGAGACAAAAGAGGGAGGGACGGAGCTCCATCCCAGGAAGGGAGTCTTAAAAAGAGAGAAGTTTCCAAACACCAGGAAACAGTCTCACGGCCAAGTCTGTGCCGAGCCTTGGAAGCACAGAGGGCAACATAACATGGAGGAAAAATAAATAAACAATTAAAACCCACAGATTATGAGCCCAACAGTAACTCCCCCAGCGGAGAAGCAGTGCAGAGGACAGCACCCGCCACTAGCAAGTGGGGGCTGGGCAGGGAGGCGCAGGATGCATCGCTTAGAGTAAGGATCTGGCCTGAATGCCCCGAGGGCTACCTGAGCAAACTAATTTGGGCTACCAAACCAGACTGTGGGATAACTACCATGCAAAAAGCCAGCCCTAACCTAAGACACCGCCAGGCCCGCACACGGAACAAAGGACTGAACAGAGATAGCCGGCTGCAGACCATCCCCCTCCGGTGACAGGCAGCCAGAGCCGGAAGGGGGCAATCGCAGCCCCAGAGAGACATTATCTACAAAACTGTAAGCAGGTTTCTTTGCTAACTAAAACTTCTTGGGGTTCTGGACGGTCAACATCCGCCTGAGAAGGTGTGCGGGTTGTACACCCAGAAAACCGAGTGGCGGGGAGGCGATAAGTCGCAGCACTGGCACTCGCCAAACACCTTATCACCTGATCTGCTCAGACCTGGGAAGAGCACAAAACACAGGCCCAACCTCTGAGGACTACCCGAGTGCCTGAACCCGAGTGGCTTAGACCTGGGAGGTGCATTCAGCCCAGGGCCGGCCACAGATGGTTCCTGGTGGAGCAACCTAGAGCCTGAGCAGTGTGGGCGGGGCACTGTGAGCGCGGGGCAGGCCCAGTGTGGCTGAGGCACTGCGAGCACATGCCAGTGTTATTTGTTTGCAGCGTCCCTCCCTCCCCACAGTGCGACTGAACAAGTGAGCCTAAAAAAAAAAAAAAAAAGTGCCCACCACCGCCCGTTTTGTATCAGGGCAGAAATCCGACACTGAAGAGACCAGCAAACAGAAGAAGCTATAACAGAGGGAACCGCCTTGGAAACGACAGGCAATAGATTAAAACCCTGTTGTTAGTACCAACTACATAGGAAGGGGACTATAGATCTTGAGAAATATAAGCCAGACCAAGGAACTAGCCGAAAATGAACTGACCCCACAATACCCACAACACCAGAGAAAGTCCTAGATATATTTTTACTATTTTTCTGATCATTCTTTCTTTAATTTTTAAAAAATTTTAAGTCCTTTATTACTCCTTTAATTTTCACTTTTATAACCTATTACTGTGCAAAAAAAAAAGACCCTATTTTTATTTAAAGCAAACTTCATATATATATTCTTTATAATTTTTGTAACCTTGTTTTTTTTTTCTCTTTTTTTTTCTTCTTTTCTTTAACATTGTATTTTTGAAAGTCCAAACTCTACTCTAGATTTTTAATTTTAGCTTTTTGGTATTTGTTATCAATTTTGTACCTGTATTTTTTTTTCATAATTTCTGTGACTTTTTTTTTCTTTCTTTCTCTTCTTCTTTTCTTTAATATTGTATTTCTGAAATTCCAAACTCTACTCTAGATTTTTAATTTCAGCTTTTTGGTATTTGTTATCAATTTTGTACCTATATTTTCTTTATAATTTTTGTGACTTTGTTTTTTTTTTTTTTTCTTTTCTTTTTCTCTCGTTCTTTTCCTTCTTCCTTTAACATTGTATTTTTGAAATTCCGAACTCTACTCTAGATTTTTAATTTTTGCATTTAGGTATTTGTTACCAATTTTGTACCTTTAAGAACCCAATCTTCAGTACCCATTTTTTACTTGGGAGCAAGATTACTGGCTTGACTGCTCTCACCCTTTGGACTCTCCTTTTTCTCCACCAGGTCGCCTGTGTCTCCTCCCTAACCCCTCTCTACTCTACCCAAGTCTGTGAATTTCTGTGTGTTCCAAACGGTGGAGAACACTTAGGGAACTGATTACTGGCTGGATCTGTCTCTCTCCTTTTCATTCCCCCCTTTTATCCTTCTGGCCACCTCTGTCTCCTTCCTTCCTCTTCTTTTCTCTGTATAACTCCATGAACATCTCTGAGCGGTCCAGTTGTGGAGTGCACATAAGGAAATGATTACTGGCTAGCCCACTTTCTCCTCTACTGATTCCACCTCATCCCATTCGGGTCACCTCTAACTCCCTCCTCCCTCTTCTCTTCTCCATGTAACACTGTGAACCTCTCTGGGTGACCCTCATGGTGGAGAAACTTTTCATCTTTAACCTAGATGTTTTACTGATGGTGCTATATAGAAGGAGAAGTTTTGAGACTACTGTAAAAATAAGACCGATAACTGGAAGCAGGAGGCTTAAGTGCAAACCCTGACTCCAGGGATCATTAACTTACAGGAGCTCATCAAACGCCTCCATACCTACACTGAAACCAAGCACCACACAAGGGCCAATAAGTTCCAGGGCAAGACATACCAAGCAAATTCTCCAGCAACAAAGGAACACAGCCCTGAGCTCCAATACACAGGCTGCCCAAAGTTACTACAAAACCATAGACATCTCATAACTCATTACTGGACACTTCATTGCACTCCAGAGAGAAAAATACAGCTCCACCCACCAGAACACCGACACAAGCTTCCCTAACCAAGAAACCTTGACAAGCCACCTGTACAAACCCACACACAGTGAGGAAACTCCACAAACTGCCAGAATACAGAAAGGAACCCCAAACTCAGCAAGATGAAGAGACAAAGGAATACCCAGCAGGTAAAGGAACAGGATAAATTCCCACCAAACCAAAGAAGAAGAGATAGGGAATCTACCTGATAAAGAATTCTGAATAATGATAGTGAAATTGATCCAAAATCTTGAAATCAAAATGGAATCACAGATAAATAGCCTGGAGACAAGGATTGAGAAGATGCAAGAAAGGTTTAACAAGGACCTAGAAGAAATAAAAGAGAGTCAATATATAATGAATAGTGCAATAAATGAGATTAAAAACACTCTGGAGGCAACAAATAGTAGAATAACAGAGGCAGAAGATAGGATTAGTGAATTAGAAGACAGAATGGTAGAAACAAATGAATCAGAGAGGATAAAAGAAAAACGAATTAAAAGAAATGAGGACAATCTCAGAGACCTCCAGGACAATATTAAACGCTACAACATTCGAATCATAGGAGTCCCAGAAGAAGAAAACAAAAAGAAAGACCATGAGAAAATGCTTGAGGAGATAATAGTTGAAAACTTCCCTAAAATGGGGAAGGAAATAATCACTCAAGTCCAAGAAACCCAGAGAGTCCCATATAGGATAAACTCAAGGTGAAACACCCCAAGACACATATTAATCAAGTTAACAAAGATCAAACACAAAGAACAAATATTAAAAGCAGCAAGGGAAAAACAACAAATAACACACAAGGGAATTTCCATAAGGATAACAGCTGATCTTTCAATAGAAACTCTTCAAGCCAGGAGGGAATGGCAAGACATACTTAAAGTGATGAAAGAAAATAACCTACAGCCCAGATTATTGTACCCAGCAAAGATCTCATTCAAATATGAAGGAGAAATCAAAAGCTTTACAGACAAGCAAAAGCTGAGAGAATTCAGCACCACCAAACCAGCTCTCCAACAAATACTAAAAGATATTCTCTAGACAGGAAACACAAAAAGGATGCATATATTTGAACCCAAAACAATAGAGTAAATGACAACAGGATCATACTTATCAATAATTACCTTAAACGTAAATGGGTTGAATGCCCCAACCAAAAGACAAAGACTGGCTGAATGGATACAAAAACAAGACCCCTACATATGTTGTCTACAAGAGACCCACCTCAAAACAGGGGACACATACAGACTGAAAGTTAAAGACTGGAAAAAGACTTTCCATGCAAATAGAGACCAAAAGAAATCAGGAGTAGCAATACTCATATCAGATAAAATAGACTTTAAAACAAAGGCTGTGAAAAGAGACAAAGAAGGTCACTACATAATGATCAAAGGATCAATCCAAGAAGAAGATATAACAATTATAAATATATATATGCATCCAACACAGGAGCGCTGCAATATGTAAGACAAATGCTAACAAGTATGAAATGAGAAATTAACAATAACACAATAATAGTGGGAGACTTTAATACCCCACTCACACCTATGGATAGATCAACTAAACAGAAAATTAACAAGGAAACATGAACTTTAAACAGTACAATAGACCAGTTAGACCTAATTGATATCTATAGGACATTTCATCCCAAAACAATGAATTTCACCTTTTTATTAAGCGCACACAGAACCTTCTGCAGGATAGATCACATCCTGGGCCATAAGTCTAGCCTTGGTAAATTCAAAAAAACTGAAATCATTCCAAGCATCTTTTCTGACCACAATGCAGTAAGATTAGATCTCAATTACAGGAGAAATACTATTAAAAATTCCAACATATGGAGGCTGAACAACACACTGCTGAATAACCAACAAATCATAGAAGAAATCAAAAAAGAAATCAAAATTTGCATAGAAACGAATAAAACACAACAACCCAAAACCTATGGGACACTGTAAAAGCAGTCCTAAGGGGAAAGTTCATAGCAATACAGGCATACCTCAAGAAACAAGAAAAAAGTCAAATAAATAATCTAACTCTACACCTAAAGCAACTAGAAAAGGAAGAAATGAAGAACCCCGGGGTTAGTAGAAGGAAAGAAATCTTAAAAATTAGGGCAGAAATAAATGCAAAAGAAACAAAAGAGACCATAGCAAAAATCAACAAAGCCAAAAGCTGGTTCTTTGAAAGGATAAATAAAATTGACAAACCATTAGCCAGACTCATCAAGAAACAAAGGGAGAAAAATCAAATCAATAAAATTAGGAATGAAAATGGAGAGATCACAACAGACAACACAGAAATACAAACGATCATAAGAGACTACTATCAGCAATTATATGCCAATAAAATGGACAACGTGGAAGAAATGGACAATTTCTTAGAAAAGTACAACTTTCCAAAACTCGACCAGGAAGAAATAGAAAATCTTAACAGACCCATCACAAGCATGGAAATTGAAACTATAATCAGAAATCTTCCAGCAAACAAAAGCCCAGGTCCAGACGGCTTCACAGCTGAATTCTACCAAAAATTTAGAGAAGAGCTAACACCTATCCTGCTCAAACTCTTCCAGAAAATTGCAGAGGAAGGTAAACTTCCAAACTCATTCTATGAGGCCACCATCACCCTAATACCAAAACCTGAGAAAGATGCCACAAAAAAAGACGACTGCAGGCCAATATCACTGATGAACATAGATGCAAAAATCCTTAACAAAATTCTAGCAATCAGAATTCAACAACACATTAAAAAGATCATACACCATGATCAAGTGGGCTTTATCCCAGGGATGCAAGGATTCTTCAATATCCACAAATCAATCAATGTAATACACCACATTAACAAATTGAAAAATAAAAACCATATGATTATTTCAATAGATGCAGAGAAAGCCTTTGACGAAATTCAACATCCATTTATGATAAAAACTCTCCAGAAAGCAGGAATAGAAGGAACATACCTCAACATAATAAACGCTATATATGACAAACCCACAGCAAACATTATCCTCAATGGTGAAAAATTGAAAACATTTCCCCTAAAGTCAGGAACAAGACAAGGGTGCCCCCTCTCACCACTACTATTCAACATAGTTTTGGAAGTTTCAGCCACAGCAATCAGAGCAGAAAAAGAAATAAAAGGAATCCAAATTGGACAAGAAGAAGTAAAACTCTCACTGTTTGCAGATGACATGATCCTCTACATAGAAAACCCTAAAGACTCCACCAGAAAATTACTAGAATTAATCAATGAATATAGTAAAGTTGCAGGATATAAAATCAACACACAGAAATCCCTTGCATTCCTCTACATTAATAATGAGAAAATAGAAAGAGAAATTAAGGAAACAATTCCATTCACCATTGCAACAAAAAGAATAAAATACTTAGGAATATATCTACCTAAAGAAACTAAAGACCTATATATAGAAAACTATAAAACACTGGTGAAAGAAATCAAAGAGGACACTAATAGATGGAGGAAATATACCATGTTCATGGATTGGAAGATTCAATATAGTGAAAATGAGTATACTACCCAAAGCAATTTATAGATTCAATGTAATCCCTATCAAGCTACCAACAGTATTCTTCACAGAGCTAGAACAAATAATTTCACAATTTGTATGGAAATACAAAAAAACTCGAATAGCCAAAGCAGTATTGAGAAAGAAGAATGGAACTGGAGGAATCAACCTGCCTGACTTCAGGCTGTACTACAAAGCCACAGTCATCAAGACAGTATCGTACTGGCACAAAGACAGAAATATAGATCAATGGAACAAAATAGAAAGCTCAGAGATAAGTCCATGCACATATGGACACCTTATCTTTGACAAAGGAGGCAAGAATATACAATGGATTAAAGACAATTTTAACAAGTGGTGCTTTAACAAGTGGTGCTGGGAAAACTGGTCAACTGCTTGTAAAAGAATGAAACTAGAACACTTTCTAACACCATACACAAAAATAAACTCAAGCCAGAAGGAAAAACACCAATACAGTATAATAACGCATATATATGGAATTTAGAAAGATGGTAACAATAACCCTGTGTACGAGACAGCAAAAGAGACACTGATGTATAGAACAGTCTTTTGGACTCTGTGGGAGAGGGATAGGGTGGGATGATTTGGGATAATGGCACTGAAACATGTATAAATCATATATGAAACGAGTCAGCAGTCCAGGTTCGATGCAGGATACTGGATGCTTGGGGCTGGTGCACTGGGACCACCCAGAGGGATGGTATGGGGAGGGAGGAGGGAGGAGGGTTCAGGATGGGGAACACGTGTATACCTGTGGTGGATTCATTTTGATATATGGCAAAACCAATACAATATTATAAAGTTAAAAAATAAAATTAAAAAATAAATAAATAAAACATATAAACTTTAACAAAGTTGAAAATTTCAAAATCTAAATTATTGACCTTCCTATAAAGCTACTATTCTCAGTCATCTCCTATCTTTGTTAAAATCTTCCACTTGTTCAAATCAAAAATTTAGAGTTAGTTTTAACTTTTCTTGTGCACTTCACTTAAAATCCCCAAGTTACCTTCAAAATATTTCCAGAGTCTGACCACATGCTACCACCTCCACTGTTATTCCTCTGACCTAACTTGAAATCATTCTCACCTGAATTACAGATTTTGGATCATCTTGCTTCCTTCCATTTTCCTCTACATTTTACTTAACATAAAATCTATAGTGGCTTTATGAAATCTAGAATTGTGTAACTAGACTGCTCAAAATTTCTGTAGCCCACCAATTTTATTAGGGTAAAAATGAAATTTCCAGATATGCCAACAAGCTCATTCCATTGTCTCACCACCACACCCTACTCTCGCTCAGACATGACTCGTGTCCTCAGATTATTTTACTTCAGTCACAACTGTTGTTTCTCAAACACCCAGAATGCTTCTGCCTCTGAGTGCTGGTGTATGCTGTTTCCTTTACCAGGAATACTTTCTTCCATATACCCACATACCTTATTTTCTCTTTTCCTTTGCTTATATTTTACTGTCTCAGAAGATGCATTTATTATATTTCCAACCATTAGAGATGCAATTTCCATAAGAACATGAATTTTATCAATTTCCCCACTGTTCTATTTCTAGTGCCCAGTGGGTTCTCAATAAATATTCATTGAATAAATGATGAATTCAACATTTCTCTGCCTTTTAGTAGAGTCTGAGCTGCATGATTTTATAATATATTATAAATAGCAGCTGACCTTGGTAATAGTTGATGGCATATTTGCAACTTAACCCCAGTGACTGGGAGCAAACATCTGGTTCACGGTAGTGGATTTTTTTTTTTTTTTTTTTTCTAGAGGATGAGTATTCTAGAGGAATTGAAACACCAGGGTCTTTACTGCAGTTCAGGCTCTTCATGTGGCTCTCTCTGGGTCTTTCCTACCTTCAGACAGATATGCAATCAAGAGTCAAATTCCAAACATAAAGCCTAGACTCAAAGCAAATGGGATCTTGGAAGGTATTTATCCTATTTTAAGAGCTGAACCAAAGTTTAATGAACAAGATATTTCCTTGTATTTCATAAATGCCTGAGTAGGAAAACACAGCAATAGTTGTTCTTACTGTTAATGTGCACAAGAATTCCTTTGTTGCTTATTTAAAATGCAGATTCTCTGACCCCATTCCTAGAAATTTTACTTCATCAGTTGTGGGTGGAGGACCGGGAATCTGCATTTCTAACAAGCAATCAACCCTTGCCTCTGATGTCAGCCAAACAACACAACACATTGAGAAAGACTGAGATAAGGCTTTGAAACGAAATCTCTGACTAATAAACAATGAGCTTTTTAGAAAGTATGCCTTTTGTCTTCCTGAAGAACCTGTAGTGAAAGCAGCCCCCAGTTAAAGATGCAGAAATTCATATCTCGGCAAATATTTTCCATTTGAGACATGTATAACAAAAACACAATGCCTGCCTACTATGCAAAATGTCATCTTCATGATCATCTACTTTTTAAGAATTGGACATAAATTTGAAATTAAAAGTAATCCACCCTCTCAAAATTGGTAATTCTAAATACCAACTCCACTCTAAAAGAAATGACTAACTTAGTTAAAGTACAGCAAATCTTATTATACCAATTCATCCCTGGAGATTACACTGACCTCGAACAGAAAGTAGAATATTATTGATAGTCAAAGAAATTGTTCTGGGTTAAGTATAGGTTAAACTACTGGGAATCAACATGAAATATCAAAAAAAAAAAAAAACAAGGAATATCATTAAGGTGTTCATTCCACCACTGACAGGCTTTATTTCCTTTAACTGTAAAATCAATGAGCTTGAACAAATATTTGCTGAAGTTTCTGACATGCTAAAGTTTTATCTTTAATATAATATGCTTGCAAAACAAGAAATTAAATTCATGATTATTTTAATCAAAATTATAAAATAAATACTGGTACTTAGATGAAATAGTGATCAAGAATTAATTCCTTACTTAATTCTTTACGATGAGTACAGGGCATTTGACTAAGTTTATGCAAACTAACTGAACGTAACAGTTTATGCTCAGGATCTTCATAATTATGAACATTTATCAGAGGAATACAATACATTAGAGAATACATCAATGATCTCTTTTACACTGTCAGCAACCTAACATTGATTCTCAGAGACCACAAATCCTTTGAACTAAGACATGTGAACCTTTTTATTTCAAAACCAAACCAACCTCAGTTTATTTTAAAGGCCTAAATTTGCATAATGACCTAAAGAAGTTCTAAAAATTTGTTCAGTTGGTTACATTAAAATAGCAAAACAAAAACATTATAAAAACTCTTAGAGAGAAATCACTAAGTCTTACTGTATCAAACCCAAAGTGGTGGTAGTTTATGCTAACATGAGTCCTATGTGTATAGTGAAAATTTCATTTAAGAAAAAAGAAATGTATACAAACATCCTTGAAATCACACATCTTTACTATTCATTGATAAATTTTAGTGACCATATTAGATCATTATTAATGATGATTATCAATATACCTAATAACTAGGTTGGATCATTATTTTACCTTTTATGAGATATAAGATTCTGTGTGAAATTATCAGAATTTGTACAAGTATTTGATTTTTTCCTTCTCTCAGAAAGTGCTGGCATACCAGTTGGCAGGGTAATTTGGAAAGATTTATAATTTGGAATCCAAGAGAATTTTAAAGCACCACATACAGTCTCCAATTGCCTCCCAAGTATGCAATTTGTAGCAATCTGTAAAAGAGTACTGAGTCAACCCAGGTGGCCCTTTTGTTTCATAATTTCCTCTAGGATCCCCAGAGTCAAGTTGAAAACTAGGTTGAATTTATACAACCTACCTTCCCTGAGTTTTTTGGACCTTTGTTACCAGTCTAAATGCCAGGAGTGACTCCTGGAGTCATTAAAACAATGTACTTCATTGTTCATGAGTACTCATAATTTTTGTTGCAAAGAGATACACAATAAATAAGTGGATATTGATATTATTGCAATTGACATGCTCAGTGTAAGGTATATAAGGATTAATTTGCCCTGATACTTACAATCAAGGAGGAAGTGAATAAATTTTGTCACAAATCATGTAATATAGTATTAAGGGCCAAACGGTTACTTCAGATAAATTTATTGTTAGCTCAGAGACAATAACCACGTATTTCTCTAGAGATATCTGCCGAAGGGGTAAAAAATAAACCTTGACTTAGACCTCAAAGAAGGTGTAGATTTTAGACATAGCAGAACTGAGCAGAAAGAGACATCAAAGAGACAAAGGAGAACAGTGTGAAATAACGTAAGTCATTTATGTGTAGGAGAATAACAAATTGATTTAAAAAAAAAGAAAATTAGTGGAAATGTATTTTAAATTGAATAATTTGAAAGTGATGAAAAGTCATATTAGGGCTATATCACAGATCCTCTTCGAAGGACAGAGTAAGAAGAAGCTTAAGAGTTGTACAATTTCAGACCTGACAGTTAACAACTTGTAGTTAACTTCCAGCAGCCTGTTTATCTTGTATATTCCTGATTTTTGTTTCTTGTCAATATGAAGAATCAAACTAAGATATGTCAGCTTGGTGTGATTATAACCACCTGTTTTCTTTGACGGAAAACATGGACTTGTTTTATAAATGGATGCTGAAAAATGGAAGAAGTGAAAAAGATGAAACCTATAGTTTTCACTTTGTCATACATCTTGTGCTCAACAGCAGTTTGTTTTTTCAAACACTTGTGTCATGCTGTGAACTGACAGCCAGGCTTCAAAGTGAAATTCTTCTGAAATAAGGTCAGTTTAACATCTTTCTCCTGCTGGCAAGGAATCAGTAGTGCATTAAACTCAGTGTATTAATTTGTTTTTAAGGTAACGCCTGATGAGGAGATGACTTGTCTTGAATTAGGCAAAGCTAAGAGATCTGATCCGGGTTTTTTTTTTTTTAATTTAAATTTATTTATTTTAATTGGAGGCTAATACAATATTGTATTTGCCATACATCAACATGAATCCACCACGGGTGTACACATGTTCCCCATCCTGAACCCCCCTCACCTCTCCCTCCCTATACCATCCCTCTGGGTCATCCCAGTGCACCAGCACCAAGCATCCTGTATCCTGCATTGAACCTGGACTGGTGATTTGTTTCTTATATGATATTATACATGTTTCAATGCCATTCTCCCAAATCATCCCACCCTCTCCCTCTCCCACAGAGTCCAAAAGACTTTTCTATACATCTGTGTCTCTTTTGCTGTCTCGCATACAGGGTTATCAGTACCATCTTTCTAAATTCCATATATATGCGTTAGTATACTGTATTGGTGTTTTTCTTCCTGGATTACTTCACTCTGTATAATAGGCTCCAGTTTCATCCACCTCATTACAACTGATTCAAATGTATTCTTTTTAATGGCTGAGTAATACTCCATTGTGTATATGTACCACAGCTTTCTTATCCATTCATCTGTTGATGGGCATCTAGGTTGCTTCCATGTCCTGGCTATTATAAACAGTGCTGTGAGGAATATTGGTGTACACGTGTCTCTTTCAATTCTTGTTTCCTCGGTGTGTATGCCCAGCAGTGGGATTGCTGGATCATAAGGCAGTTCTATTTCCAGTTTTTTAAGGAATCTCCACACTGTTCTCCATAGTGGCTGTACTAGTTTGCATTCCCACCAACAGTGTAAAAGGGTAAACCATAAGACCAGAAACTATAAAACTCCTAGAGGAGAACATAGGCAAAACACTCTCTGACATACATCACAGCAGGATCCTCTATGACCCACCTCCCAGAATACTGGAAATAAAAGCAAAAATAAACAAATGGGACCTAATTAAAATTAAAAGCTTTTGAACAACAAAGGAAACTATAAGCAAGGTGAAAAGACAGCCCTCAGAATGGGAGAAAATAATAGCAAATGAAGCAACTGACAAACAACTAATCTCAAAAATATACAAGCAACTCCTACAGCTCAACTCCAGAAAAATAAAAGACCCAATTAAAAAATGGGCCAAAGAACTAAATAGACATTTCTCCAAAGAAGACATACAGATGGCTAACAAACACATAAAAAGATGCTCAACATCACTCATTATCAAAGAAATGCAAATCAAAACCACAATGAGGCACCATTTCACGCCAGTCAGAATGGCTGCTATCCAAAAGTCTACAAGCAATAAGTGCTGGAGAGGGTGTGGAGAAAAGGGAACCCTTTTACACTGATCCGGCTTTATAAATGAGCAATTATGTTCCCAGTTTTCCCTATTCTTGAAACGCCTAGAAAACCCAGAGTTAGTGAAGATGCCATATCCTTTCTCGTTCATCTAGGAAGAAAAAGTTGACATACAATAAACAAGACAGCAAAAAATGAGATATTGATTTGTGTTCTGTTTTTGCTGAATTTAGTAGTTAGGGGGAAATGGCAGAGGACAGTCAGATCTTTGTTATCCAGTTTCTTGTTATTGGTAACAAAGGCTGGGGAGGAGGTCAACAAACTGTTTTAGGAGTTGTCTCCAAAAAAACCCATTCAGATCACTATTAGTTAAGAGAAATCATTGAGAGAAGAAGAACCTAGAGCATGACTCTTCAAGGTCACACCTAACATAGACCAAAACTGGGTAAAAACAACAACATACCAGGATATGGTATGGACCATTACAGAATTTGGAAAACGAGGGAAAAAAAAAAAAAAAAAGGACAATAATTACATGTTTAGTTTACTACAGAAGTGGAAAAAGTATGAAGTGCTACTGCTGTATCCATCTTAGATACCCTGCCGTAAGCAGTGTGGACCAGGAATTATAGAGGGATTGTGAGGTTGCATTGATGAGGTTATTAAACAATCAGGAATGTTACACTTGCCACACTACTTACATTCTGCTACCTGTAAGAATGACGAGGAGAAGATGGTATGATCTGTATATGGAACAATATGGTACAATATTATAAATAGAAGAAATTAGAGTACTTTGAAATGAAAAAGCTTTACTAAAACTTTATATGGACTACCATGTCCATATATAAGACACTCATTTTTATTTTTACTCCTTTTCAATTTTCATATTAGTTAAGAAACTTCCCTCTACAGTTTATTTTATTGGTTATAATTCTTTTGCTTTCTCCTATGAAAATGTGAATACTTGGGTCAATAATTTGTTAGTTTCTGGGTAATACAGGGATTCTTCTCCTTGATTTTTCTGTTGCCTTTGTTTCTCTTACAATATATTCTCATCTCCTTGAATAATATTTTCCCGAAGTAAACTAATATGCTTTAATAAGGATTTTAATTATATCTGAACTGGATAATACTTTAGACAGTTTATGTGCTTGAATTCAAAATGAACCTGAAACTTTAAAGCTGTTGTTGATACCAAAATACCGATGGAAAAAAAACATTGCATCTCTGGTTGCTCAACACAAGCAAGAGCAAATATGTTTTAAAGCATAACTGAAATTTCATAATCATAAAGCTCCTGAAAACGCCTATGTATATACAGTGAACATGACTATTAATGGTATATTTGCTTAAAATTCTAGTTTCAGTTCAGTTGCTCAGTCGTGTCTGACTCTGCGACCCCATGAATCACAGCACACCAGGCCTCCTTGTCCATCACCAACTCCCAGAGTTCACTCAAACTCACGTCCATCAAGTCAGTGATGCCATCCAGCCATCTCATCCTCTGTCGTCCCCTTCTCCTCCTGCCCCCAATCCCTCCCAGCATCAGAGTCTTTTCCAATGAGTCAACTCTTCGCATGAGGTGGCCAAAGTACTGGAGTTTCAGCTTTAGCATCGTTCCTTCCAAAGAACACCCAGGACTGATCTCCTTTAGAATGGACTGGTTGGATCTCCTTGCAGTCCAAGGGACTCTCAAGAGTCTTCTCCAACACCACAGTTCAAAAGCATCCATTCTTCGGTGCTCAGCTTTCTGCACAGTCCAACTCTCACATCCATACATGACCACTGGAAAAACCATAGCCTTGACTAGATGGACCTTTGTTGGCAAAGTAATGTCTCTGCTTTTGAATATGCTATCCAGGTTGGTCACAACTTTTCTTCCAAGGAGTAAGTGTCTTTTAATTTCATGGCTGCAATCACCATCTGCAGTGATTTTGGAGCCCCAAAAATAAAGTCTGACACTGTTTCCATTGTTTCCCCATCTATTTGCCATGAAGTGATGGCACAGATGCCATGCTCCTAATTTTCTGAATGTTGAGATTTAAGCCAAATTTTTCACTCTCCTCTTTCACTTTCATCAAGAGGCTTTTTAGTTCCTCTTCACTTTCTGCCATAAGGGTGGTGTCATCCGTATATCTGTGGTTATTGATATTTTTCCCGGCAATCATGATTCCAGCTTGTGCTTCTTCCAGCCCAGCATTTCTCATGATGTACTCTGCATATAAGTTAAATAAGCAGGGTGACAGTATACAGCCTTGACGTACTCCTTTTCCTATTTGGAACCAGTCTGTTGTTCTATGTCCAGTTCTAACTGTTGCTTCCTGGCCTGCATACAGGTTTCTCAAAGGGCAGGTCAGGTGGTCTGGTATTCCCATCTCTTTCAGAATTTCCCACAGTTTATTGTGATCCACACAGTCAAAGGCTTTGGCATAGTCAATAAAGCAGAAATAGATGTTTTTCTGGAACTCTCTTGCTTTTTTGATGATCCAGCGGATGTTGGCAATTTGATCTCTGGTGCCTCTGCCTTTTCTAAAACCAGCTTGAACATCTGGAATTTCATGGTTCACGTATTGCTGAAGTCTGGTTAGTTTAACACTATTCAATGGGCCAGAGTGCTTCACAGATTGAGTAATTTTTTGTTAAATCCTACAGTGGAAAGTAATTAATTGCCAAACCTTTTTACAAGCACATAATCTCTGAAATTGAATCCCATGTTTCCAAGTTTTCTAACAAAATCAATTTATATACAAAGAGAAAAAAAAAACTTAAATTTTAGTTCTGGTAGTGATGGTAAAGGACCACAACAGTACTAGACAAATTTATACAGATTCTGTACTGAGGGAACCATAGTGTCTGCAAAGTGCTCTACCTTAGGGTTCAAGTCAAGAATTGCAGCCTGATTGGCCTCTGAAGTCAGAGGAGACTGGGACTGCCTAAGTGTTTGGAAATTGGGGATGTCTCTATAAGTCCGGAAAAGGTCAAAGCCATAGTGATGGCTGGGGAGGAAGGGGCATAAACTCCTAATCTGTGTAAAAAAAAAAAAAAAAAACCACTAAACACTTCAATAAACTCTGAACTGTTCGCACACAAGTAAGATTCGAAGCAGTTCAGGAAAAAACAATATATAGTAAAGTGAAAGAACTGAACAAAGGTTTAAATTGCTGCCCAGTTTATAGGTAAGGCAAAACTGTGTGGTTGATTCTGTTCAAGTAGACACAGTTTAGAAAAAGAACTCTTGGTTTCACTTGAAACCTCAAAGAACACTGCATTAGGAACAAAAAAGAAAAAAGAAAAAAATCTATGCCTGGACTATGGATTCCCCATAGGATTGTGGGCAAATTGAAATAGAACTAGCTTTTAACAAAAGAAAATAAAAACAAGCCTACAGGAGTCCAAGGTAACCCCCTATAAGGTTACTGCCAGAAGAATAAAATGGAAGCAGAGTTTCAAGACTATAACAAAACATCCAGTATATGACACAGTGTTAATATCCATTAAAAGAAACAGGGACATATAAAACAGGGTGAGAGAAATAACATTTAGTAAGAAAAAATACACAACTCAAAAGTTACAATTAGCACCAGAAGGGCATGAAAGTTATTATGCTAAACATAATTTTGTAAAAGAACATGGATAAAATAGGCAAGTAGAGAGAATATTTAAGGAGAGAATTGGAATCTGTAAAAAGGAACAAAATGGAAAACCTAGCACTGAATGTTAAAATAACAGATTTTTTAAAGTCACTGTATGATATTAACATCAAAAGGGACACAATAGAAGAAAGAAAATCAATAGAGGATACACTACAGAAAACTAATAAATATGTAGTTGTAAGAAGAACAGTAAAAAAGATAGAAAAAGTATACCATGCAAAAGTAATGGTAAGAAAAATAGTGATCATATGCAATAAAAAAATTGAATTGAGTATTACAACTAAATAAAATGATTTCAAAAAGTTAAATAGTCACTTAATTAGTTAAGAAGACATAAACTAAAAGTGTATTATTAGGTTAAATACAAATCTAAATAAATAAAAACAAATTTTCTCTGGTGAAAGAAGACAAGTGAAAGTCTGTTCTCCCCATTACATTCTTAGAGCATTTAATTAGAAAGTTCATAATTGAGATTTTTTTTTTCTTTGCCCCTTCAAGATATATTTAAAATTTTTTAGAAGATAAAGAAACCTCTTGCCAGTTTTACAATCCAGAAATCTTTTCCTCAAAGATCTGGAAGCCATCTGGAAATATAATCATCAAGGGAGATAATACCTCTCCCTCCCATTCTCCTTGGGAGGACAGGAACCTTACTGCAACCGACTCCAGGTTAGAAACTTTTTGCCCATTATAAAGGTGGGAGCAATTCATTTTCCTTTAGATAAAGGCAATTAGCAAGCAAAAAGGCTGTCCTATTGCCAGATGTATAGGATGAACCATATGTGACAAAAACTATATGTGACAATCTATATATGACAAAGGCTTCCATGAGTTATCACTTTTCTCAAATACATGTTTGAAACATGTATTGAGCAGGTTACATCTGCTCAACTATATAAAAGAATGCGATCACTTTATGTCTGCAGTTTCTTTTGTGAAGTGCCTATGATGCCCATCACAAGTCGGGTTAAAGTTTATTCACTAACCTTAGTTTTGTTTTTCCTCTACTTTTATGGAGAGGTTTGATGGATTGTCAAGAGATTTTGTTTTAAATTATGTTTCCTGAACTGTACACACCTAACAACCGAATTTCAAAATACATTAAGCAAAACAGGTAGGAGTAAATGGCGTAATAGAGAAAACCATCCTCCTATTTGGATGTGTTTAACCTCCCTCTGTCCTTGATATACACGACTTCACAAGCATGAGGAAACCAAGCAATAAAATGTAAGATGCAAGATGTCCCTCAACAGATGAATGGATAAAGAAGTTGTGGCACATATGCACAATGGAATACTACTCAGCCATAAAAAGGAACACATTTGAGTCAGTTCTGATGAGGTGGATGAACCTAGAACCTACTATACAGAGTGAAGTGAGTCAGAAAGAGAAAGATAAATGTCATATTCTAATGCACATACAGAGAATCTAGAAAAATGGTACTGAAGAATTTATTTACAGGGCAGCAATGGAGAAACAGACAGAGAACAGACTCATGGACATGGGAGAGGAGAGTAGAGGGTGAGATGTATGGAAAGAGTAACAAGGAAACTTACATTATCATATGTAAAACAGATAGCCAATGGGAATTTGCTGTATGGCTCAGAAAATTCAAACGGGCTCTGTATCAATCTAGAGGGGTAGAATGGGGCGGGAGATGGGAGGGAGGTTCACAAGGAAGAGAATATATGTGTACCTATGGCCGATTCATGTTGAGGTTTGACAGAAAACAGCAAAATTCTGTAAAGCAATTATCCTTCAATAAAAAAATAAATTTAAAAATTAATATTTATTTTCACTAATTTCTAATAAAAATTCATTATTTCCTTTCAAAAATACATAAAATATGTATACTATAAATAATAAAATTGATATCTATAAAACATTATATCAAGTATTTGCAAAGTACAATTCTTTTCAAGAACAACTAAGATACACGATGATCCATAAAATACAGTCAGTAAATTACTTCAATGTTGAAATATAAAGTTTGTTCTCTGATAAAAAATGCAATGAAATTTAAAATAATGAGATTTCCAAGAAACCTCAACATTTAGAAATTAAGCAACAAACATCTAAATAAGTGAATGGTCAAAAGGGAAATCATATTCTGGAGAGGGTAGCCATTCCCTTTTTCAGTGAATCTTCCCAACCCAGGGATTGAACTCCGGTTTCCTGCATCGCAGGTGGATTCTTTACCACCTGAGCCACCACAGAAGCCCCGTGGTTCTAAGAGGGAAATGTACAGTTTCATGCACTTCCATTAGGGAAAAAAAAAAGTATTAAATCTATAATCTAAATATCAACTTGAAAAAAAAAAAAACACAGACTTCCCTGGTGGCCCAGTAGTTAAGAATTCACCTTACAATGCAAGGGACGTGGGATCAATCCCTGGTTAGGGAACTAAAATCCCATGTACCCCGGAGGAACTAAGCCTGCAAGCCACAACTAGGAGCCTGGGCACTGCTAACTACAGTGTCCACAGGCTCCGGAGGCCCTAAGCCACAACTAGTGAGGCGCCGGGCCCCACAAAGAAAGGTTCTTCATGCTGCGAAAAAGATCCTGTGTGTGGCAACTAAAGCCTGGCACAGCCAAAAATAAAATAATAATAATGATAATTTTAAAAATAAGAAGAACAAAAGCAAATCACTTAGAAAAAAGAAATAATGAGCACAGAAATTAATTAGGAAATGAAAGCGCAGAAAATGAACACAGCCATAATTTCATATTCTGAAAAGTTTAATTGGTAAACATCTAGATAGACTAATCATGGAAAATGAGAAATAGCAATATTATAACCTAAAGAATGAGATAAAGAACGTTATAGATTCTACAGATATTTAAAAGGCTAACTAAAGAAACCACTATGAACAAACAGCATAATTTATTTTATAATGAGGTGAAATGAACCAATTTTTTCATGTGCTTATTTAGCAAAATTAATGCAAGGTTTAAAACTACTATCTCTTTTCATGCCTGTTTCAACATAAAATCCACAGTCCTTGTTATTTAACCATCTTTGTTGCTACAAGTCCTAAAGTCTTCAGGCATCCTTCTATCGCAAAGTCCACTTTTATACTTAGAATATCCTGTTTCTTAGTAATGCTCAAAATTCTCCAAGCTAGTCTTCACCAGAATGTTAACCAAGAATTTCCAGATGTTGAAGATGGATTTAGAAGGCAGAGGAACCAGAGATCAAATTGCCAACATCCGCTGGACCATCGAAAAAGCAAGAGAATTCAAGAAAAACATCTTCTTCTGCTTCACTGACTATGCCAAAGCCTTTGAATGTGTGGATCACAACAAACTGTGGAAAATTCTGAAAGAGATGGGAATACCAGACCCCTTGCCTCCTGAGTAGTCTGTATGCAGGTGAAGAAGCAACAGTTAGCACCGGACATGGAACAACCGAATGGTTTCAAATTGAGAAAAGAGTACTTCAAGGCTGTACAGTGTCACTTTGCTTATTTAACTTTAATATGCACAATACATCATGCAAAATAACAGACTGCACAAAGCACAAGCTGGAATCAAGATTCCCAGGAGAAAATAAACAACCTAAATAAGCAGCTGACAACATCCTGATGGCAAAAAGTGAAGAGGAACTAAAGAGTCTCTTGACAAAAGTGAAAGAGGAGAGTGAAAAAGCTGGTTTAAAACTCAATATTCAAAAAACCAAGATCATGGCATCTAGTCCCAACACTTCATGGCAAACAGATGAGGAAACAATGGAAACAGTGACAGACTTTATTTTCTTGGACTCCAAAATCACTGCAGATGGTGACTACAGCCATGAAATGGAATCACTTGCTCCTTTGAAGAAAAGCTATGACCAACCTAGACAGCATATTAAAAAGCAGAGACATTAATTTACCAACAAAGGTATGTATAGTCAAAGCTATGGTTTTTCCAGTAGTCATGTATGGATATGAGAGCTGGACCATAAAGAAGGCTGAGCACAGAAGAATTGATGCTTCTGAACTGTGGTGTTGGAGAAAACTCTTGAGAGTCCCTTGGACTGCAAGGAGATCCAACCAGTCCATCCTAAAGGAGATCAGTACTGGATATTCATAGGAAAGACTGATGCTGAAGCTCCAATACTTTGGCCACCTGATGTGAAGAAACTGACTCACTGGAAAAGACCCTGATGCTGAGATATATTAAAGGCAGGAGGAAAAGGGGATGACAGAGGATGAGATGGTTGGATGGCATCACCGACTTGATGGACATGAGTCTGAGCAAGCTCTGGGAGTTGGTGATAGACAGGGAAGCCTTGCGTGCTGCAAGACTTAGGGTCACAGAGTTAGACATGACTGAGCAACTGAACTGAGTATAGATTTTAATACATTTATATATTAAATACGCTTATATATTTTATAATTGAAAATCTATTTATATTTACTCTTTCTCCAATTTATTTACCACTTTATTAAAAGACTTATGTTTGGTTTCTAACTTTTTCCTTTCAATCTGTTTTGAGAATCTATCAATTTTTAAAGCTCTGACTTCTTATGTAATATACCTAACTGATATTTCAAACCAAGCAAGAACATTCTATTTAGTGACTGGATTTCAAAGGAAATAAAACACCTATGTATTTACACACAAGTATGTATGTATGTACATTACATATATTTGTTATATGTAAAATGTGAATGTGGGTTAGTAGAACTGGATTCCATATCATTTAGATAAAACAATTATATCACTGTAGTAACTAACACTGAAAATTGCAATACTTATTAAAAATATTTAATATTAAATTGGGGTTTCCTGATAGCTCAGTTGGTAAAGAATCCACCTGCAATGCAGGAGACCCCAGTTCAATTCATGGGTCAGGAAGATCCTCTGGAGAAGGGATAGGCTACCCAATCCAGTATTCTTGGGCTTCCCTTATGGCTTAGCTGGTAAAGAATCCACCTGCAATGTGGGAGACCTGGGATCAATTTCTGGGTTGGGAGGATCCCCTGGAGAAGGGAAAGTCTACACACTTCATTATTATTAATATTAATATTTTATCAATATATTAATATTATATAGTTAATATAATATTAACTTATATTAGATATAATATTATATAATATAGTGTTGATTACTAATATTAAGATTATATAATATAATGTTAATTGATATATTGTTAAATATTAACATTAAATCAATAAATACTAAATATCAATCTAACCATCACACAATTTGTCACAATTTTTATGAAAAAGTGAACTACAAAATTTAGAGTAGAGGTAGACCCATGATGTTCTGTGGCCAAAGCTAGCAGTGCACTCCAAAATAATAAAAGCCATGTTACCATGAACTTCTGAATCCATATTCTCTCTTGACAAACTCATTTGAGAATACGGAATACTATGACATCTCTTAATTTGCTCAGCACTTTCTCCTAGCGTTAAAATATACTGGTCCATCATGGGAAAAAGTCAGCTTATTTACACATTCACTTAAATAGCAATTCAGAAGTGGCAGAACAGATTACCTATAACTGTTATATGCTGCTTTGTAGGAGATATTGACTTCTAAAACTCCTGTGAACAAATCCAATATAGTCTTTCACATACTATTTCTGTAACACATGATAAGGGAAAACAAAGCTTCCCAACTCCAAAAATAAGTAAAATCCTTAGTACCCTAAATAGAGAATTTTCCTAACTGGGTAACAAATTTTAAAACTCAGATTTGTATATTCAGTAAAGAAAACAAATTTCAACTTAACAAGTCAGTAAATTAAAAAAAAAAAAATCAAACTGTGAAGCAAAAATGTGATTCCTATTCTATATTTCAGAAGTCCATCTTACATTATTGAACTGTTCACTCCCAATTTACAAATTATTTCTCATTTACTTTCTACAGAAACATAGTTGAGCAATTATGGGATGGTCTTCAACTCTAAGTAAACAGATTATTTTCTATCAACCCACATAAAGGATTAAGAGATTTCAGAGTCAGCTCAAAGTTATGCTCTTTTATTGACATATAAGTTTGCTGAAATGCAATTTCAATTTGGGTTAAACTGAAAAGAATGGGCATAAGTAAGTCACCTTTAGATGGAATGAAGGGATCTGTAGTAACTCAACATATGTGTTCATGGTGCAGTTCAGTTCAATCACTCAGTTGACCCCATGAATCGCAGCACGCCTGGCTTCACTGTCCATCACCAACTCCCTGTTCAAACTCATGTCCATCGAGTCACTGATGCCATCCAACCATCTCATCCTCTGTTGTCTCCTTCTCCTCCTGCCTTCAATCTTTCCCAGCATCAGGGTCTTTTCAAATGAGTCAGTTCTTCGCATCAGGAGGCCAAAGTATTGGAGTTTCAGCTTCAGCATCAGTCCTTCCAGTGAATATTCAGGACTGACGTCCTTTAAGGATTGACTGGTTTGATCTCCTTGCAATCCAAGGGACTCTCAAGAGTCTTCTCCCAACACTGGAGAATTTGTGATAAGGGTAGAAAATACCAAAAGTTAAAATAGGATCATTTAAAGATCTTCAGCAACAAGGGATTTTTCTTTTGAAAGTGACTATTTAGTTTATATTTAACTAGTGGGTCCCACATCACTTGGAGATTTGCTTTTAATAAATTTGGAGATGTTTTATCTTAGAAGCCTGTGTGTTATAAGGTAAAGCAGAAGTAACATAAAAGAACAGTTGATATGGAGTGTTTCCCGTTAAAGGAAACTGATGAAAAGAAAGGAAATGATTGGCACAGTGAACAGAAAACATGATTGAACTCTCCAGTGATGACTGTCTTTGCCCTCCATCTCAGTAAGCTCATAATTGATTCAGTGAGCAGCTGCCAGGTAACATTTGGCCTAAAGATAGTAAGAAGAGAGTGAAATGGTACTCCATATACTGCTACAAGCTCTACAAGCTACTGAGGTGATACAGAAAAATGACTATTACATCCATAATTAGAGATCATTCTAATACAATCAGAATATATCATAGCATGAAGGTGCTACTGAATACATTTGAGAATAGGGTGGAGTTTATATACAGTGAAATATTTCATCTTAAAGACATGAGCACAACTTATGTTAGCTGAAAAAAATACACCTTCAGATTGATCACAGTCCTGTTTTAAAATACGTGCTCCTAAAATTTTTGGAACTTGTTGAGGTTAGTAGACATGCTGCATGGTAGGTTATGCATCGTCTGAGGCTATCCTGTATGTAATGACTCCCTGACTTGGGGTTACAAAAGACCTACCCATCTGTCACAGGGCAAGACAGATACGTGGAACCATTTATGCTCCAGGGAGTCCCAGGGGTTCAGGCTGAGTTAGATTCCAGGTAAGACCACATCCTTACTTAGTGTCTTTCCCTGATCCATCCTGATTCCCTTGCTCTTTTCTTTTTCCCTCAAAACCTCACCTCAATACATCACATGCACTTGGACCCTATATCAGGTAAGGCTTCTCCAAAAACAAACCTAAATTATTCTCCATAAGAGGATGAACAAAGGTCAGGAAACCATGCTGAAATGTGTACTGATATTAGACAGACAGTGGTCCCCAACACTTTTGGCGCTAGGGACTAGTTTCGTGGAAGACAATTTTTCCATGGGCCTGGGGAGAGGATGAGGATGGTTTCAGGATAATTCAAATGCATCATATGTAACATGCACTTTATTTCTATTATTACATCAATTCCACCTAAGATCATCAGGCGTAAGATCATGGAGGTTGGTCTTATGGGAACCCTGATCTAGATGACAGTAAGATAGGAAACTGAAATTCATCCTGGTGCAGGGGGGAGGCTATCACCCTTGTCAGTTCCTGGTCATCATGGGCAAGTGTTCTCTGCTGGGTGTCTTTCCTCAGCTGGATCTAAAACTCTTCATTCATTCCACATCCTATGCTCTTTCCTCTACATAGACCTGAGAGTCTCATGTATATATTCTACATTACTTACTTCCTCTCTAAAGATTTTCATTTGGGCTTTTTCCAAGGCAAGTGCTCCGGCAAAAAAATAAAAAAATGTTGTTTGTCTGAGGAAGTCTTATTTCTCCTTCACTATTGAAGGATGACTTCTCAAGGCATATTTTTTCATACTGAATTCAAATATTATTCTGTTCTTTAAGTTCAAATAAGAAACATACTTATTAATATATCAACTTTGAAATAAAAACAGACAGACACAGACACACAGGATTACTAGTCAGCCATTGTAAAGAACAAAATTTTGCCATTTGCAGTAACATGGATGGATTTGGAGGGTATTATGCTAAATAAAACAAGTAGGACAAAACTACTGTATGATTTCACTTACATTTTGAGTCTAAAAAGTACAACAACCTAATGAATAGAACAAAAAAAGAAACAGACTCACATATAGAAAACAAACTAGTGGTTACCAGTGGGGTGAGGGAAGAGGAGGGACATGGAAGGAGCAGAGGATTAAGAGGTACAAATTATTATGTACAAAATTAGCTACAAGGAGATACTGCACAGCACAGGGAGTATAGCTAATATTTTCCAATAACTATAAATGGAGTGTAACCTTTAAAAGTTGTGAAGTACTATGCTGTACACCTGTAACTTATACTGTACATCAACTATACTTCAATAAAAATCTCAGCCATTAGAAACCAAACCTGATTTTAAAAGTGAAGATCAACACCCCAGAGAAAATATACAGATGGAAAACAGGCATACGAAAAGATGTTCCACACCATGCCATCAGAGAAATGCAAATTAAAGCACTAATAAGATACCACTACACACCTACAATAATAGCCAAAATCCAGAACACTAACAACACCAATACTGATATGAGCATGATATTCATTCATTCATTCATTCATTCATTGCTGGAAGGAATTAAAAAATGGTACAGTCTCTTTGAAAGATGGCCCGCAAGTTTCTTACATAAAACATACATACACTTATTGTAAGACCCAGCAATCACACTCATTGGTACTTACCTAAAATAGTTGAAAATATGTCAACACAAGAACCTGTATGTGGATATTTATTGCAGCTTTATTCACAACTACCAAACTTTGAAGCAACCAAGATGTCCTTTGGTAGGAGAAGGAATAGGAATAAATAAATCATGGTACATCCAGGCAATAGAATATTACTTAGTATTAAAAAGAAATTATCTATTAAGCCATGAAAATGATATGTAGAAAACTTAAATGCATTATTACTAACTAAAAAAAAAAAGGCAATCTGAAAAGGCTACATTCTGTATGATTCCAAATATAAGACAAGACACTCTGGTAAAAGTAAAACTGTACAGACAATGAAAAGATCAGTGGTTGCCAGCGGCTGTGGGGACAGGTATGAATCAGTGAAGCACAGCGGATATTCAGGACCGAGAAAATATTCTTTATGGTACTATACACAATGTATATAGTGAGATATATATATATATATATATATATATATATATATCTCACTAGATATTTGTCCAAAGCCATAGAATGTACAACACTAAGAGGAACCATACTGTGAACTACAGACCTTGAGTGTTGATGTGTGAGTCTAGGTTCATCCTTGGTAAAGCATGAACCATTCTAATGAGTGATGTGGATACGGGAGAGGTTGTGCATATGTGGGAAAAAGAGGCATATGGGAAGCCTCTGTATCTGCCTTTCGATTTTATTTTCAACCAAAAACTACTCTAAAAATTAAAGGTTTTTTAAAAAAGGTGTAATTAATAAACTAAGAGAAGAGAGAAAATGGAATCACATAAAATGTTCAATTAACCTGAGAAAGAAAAAAAAATGGGAAAACAGAAAAAAAAAAAAAAACCCAGAACAAGTACAATGAATAGGAAACCACTGTCAACATGTAACTATTCTATGTCAATATCCATATTAAATATTACTGATCTAGATATAGCAATTAAAAAGAAGTTTTCAGAGTGAATGAAACTCAATATCTAACCATATGTTAACTATAAGAAACCCACTTTAAATGTGGATACAGATAGGCCAAAAGTACTGTGATGGAGAATGATATGCCATGTTAACATTAATAAATATTTGGACTAAATTAAAATACAACTTAAAATTTACGGGATGCAGTGAAAGCAGTGAACAGAACAAAATTCATAGCATTAAACACCTAAATTAGAAAAGATGGAATGCTAATAATCCAAGCTTGTACTTTATGAAATTAAAGAAAAGTAAACTAAGCATCACTACAAACAAAGCTGGTAGAGGTGATGGAATTCCAGTTGAGCTATTTCAAATTCTAAAAGATGATGCTGTGAAAGTACTGCACTCAAAATGCCAGCAAATTCGCAACACCCAGCAGTAGCCACAGGACTGGAAAAGGTCAGTTTTCATTCCAATCCCAAAGAAAGGCAATGCCAAAGAACGCTCAAACTACCGCACAATTGCACTCACGATAGTAAAGTAATGCTCAAAATTCTCCAAGCCAGGCTTCAACAGTATGTGAACCATGAACTTCCAGATGTTCAAGCTGGTTTTAGAAAAGGTAGAGGAACCAGAGATCAAATTGCCAACATCTGCTGGATAATTGAAAAAAAGCAAGAGAGTTCCAGAAAAACATCTACTTCTGCTATATTGACTATGCAAGAGCCTTTGACTGTGTGGATCACAATAAGCCGTGGAAAATTCTGAAAGAGAACGGAATACCAGACCACCTGACCTGCCTCTTGAGAAACCTGTATGCAGGTCAGGAAGCAACAGTTAGAACTGGATATGGAACAACAGATTGGTTCCAAACAGAAAAGGAGTACATCAAGTCTGTATACTGTCACCCTGCTTATAGAGTACATCATGAGAAACACTGGGCTGGATGAAGCTCAAGCTGGAATCAAGATTGCTGGGGAAATATCAATAACCTTGGATATGCAGAAGACACCACCTTTATGACAGAAAGTGAAGAACTAAAGAGCCTCTTGAATGTGAAAGTGGAGAGTGAAAATGTTGGCTTAAAGCTCAACATTCAGAAAACGAAGATCATGACATCTGGTCCCATCACTTCATGGCAAATAGATGGGGAAACTGTGGAAACAGTGACAGAGTTTATTTTGGGGGGCTCTGCAGATGCTGACTGCAGCCATGAAATTAAAAGAGGTTTGCTCCTTGGAAGAAAAGTTATGACCAACCTAGACAGTATATTAAAAAGTAGAGACATTACTTTGACAACAAAGGTTTGTCCAAGTCAAAGCTAAGGTTTTTCCAGTAGTCATGTATGGATGTGAGAGTTGGACTATAAAGAAAGCTGAGTTCAGAATTGATGCTTTTGAACTATGGCATTGGAGAAGACTCTTGAGAGTCCCTTGAACTGCAAGGAGATACAACCAGTGCATTCTAAAAGAGATCAGTGCTGAGTGTTCATTGGAAGGACTGATGTTGAAGCTGAAACTCCAATACTTTGGCCACCTGATGTGAAGAACTGACTCATTTGAAAAGACCCTGATGCTGAGAAAGATTACAGGAGGAGAAGGGGACAACAGACGATGAGATGGTTGGATGGCATCACCAACTCAATGGACATGAGTTTAAGTGAACTCTGGGAGTTGATGATGGACAGGGAGGCTTTGCATGCTGCAGACCATGGGGTTGCAAAGAGTTGGGCATGACTGAGCAACAGATCTGAATTTGCTAGAAGCAAATAACGTTGTTTAATCAAATCAGTGTGAGGTATTTTCAGAAAAGAGCAACACTAGTATGTATTAAAATCTATTGTTTGACATGTAAACGTGATATGTGATCAGCAAATACTTTTCATGGAAATTCAAATGGTGTCTTTGATTATATTTAATTGGCATAGCTCTGAAAGGAAGGTATAATCATTTCTGAGAAGAGAAAACTCAAGGTTCAGAGAGATTATATAACATTTTCCAAGCCATTCAGCAAGTGGGAAAGGTAATGTCAGAATTTATTTCTTCATAACTTACTTGTATGAGCTCTTTCTACAGAATAACTTTACCACCACATAAAGGTTTCTGTTGGCTGGTATTTTTTGTAGTTTATTCCTCCTACATAGATAGTTGGTAACATATAAATTAATCTTTGATGCAAAATATTCCTGTTTAGAGCTTAAAGCGATGAAATTTCTGGCATAAAATTCTATCTTTAGTTCAATATTCCATTGTTTTTCTCATGCATGTCACTGAAATAAGTCAGACATCAACATATATTAAGTGCATTATTTTAGTCAGCATAGTTTCAAGTTGAATACCCTTAAATAACAATTTAAAGTAATTTTGTAAATGGACATTTAGGGCTAGATTATATATTTACATAAGTTTTGTTTATTATAAATTCAAGTTTCTGTTTCCAACTGAGTGTAAGCAGGATGGTTAAATATTTACCCAGAGGGAAAATGTCTCTTCCTCCCCCTTCAACCATTAACACTGAGAAACACTCTTCTTTGTACAGAACTATGTTTGCCAAGAAAAGCCACTAGCCACACGTGCCTGCTGAATACTTAAAATATGCATTGTTGACATAGCAATTTGTGGTGAAAAAAGTCATAGAAAGACAAATATTGTATATTTTCACTCATATGTAGAATCTAAAACATACAAAACAATGAATATCACAGACAGACTCAGATATAGTAAATTAGTGGTTAACCGTGGGGAGAGGTATGGAGGGGGAGGGCCAATATTGAGATAGGGGATTAAGAGGTAAAAACTTATGTATAAGATAAAAAATATATAAGGATATTGCACAGCACAGGCAATAGAGCCACTATTTTATAATAACTTTAAATGGTGGACAATCTATTAAAAAATCTGAATCACTATGTTGTACATCTGAAACTCCTGTAATATTGTAAGTCAACTGTACTTTAATAATTAAACTGAAATGCATGATCACTACAAAATACATCCCAAATTCCAAAGGCCTAGTATGGAAACAATCTCGATATTTTTACATCACTTACAATTGAAGTAATATTTTAGTAGACTGCTTAAGTGCATTATTGAAACTCATTATACTTAGATGTTCTACTTTTAATCTCTCAACTAGAATTTTCAAATTAAACACCTAACTCATATACATATAATGCTGAGGTACACAGTATGTTCCATGATATGTTCTAATGAATTCTTTTATACACACACCTCCTATTCTCATATTATAACATTTATGCATAAACATGGTATCTTATATAATTCTTCCATCTTTGATAATATACATAGGTTTATTAAAAATTTAGTTTTAACTTGCATAGTTTTACGACTGCTTCCAAAGAAACAAAAAAAACCTGGTATTTTAAGTAATTTTCCTTGCTTACATTGTCCTGGAAAAACTATTTAAGCTAAAAATTATATTTATATATTTTCATGAACTTAAAATTAGTTATGGTAACAAGTGACTGGCATGTTAAGAAGGAAAATCACTTCAGTTTCCCATTTCAAATATAAAGTAAAAGAAATCTAAAACACCCACAATGTAGTAAAGAAGGAATCACCAATTGTATTTTACATACTTTCTATTAATTTGCTCTTAACCTCATGGCATAAAATGTAAAATTTTATGATGCATATTTCTAAAGAACTGATCTTGAAAACAACCAAGCAAAATTCCAATTTGTTTTTACAACTGATTTTACTTGAAATAAACCAAGTGCCTATTGTAATGTTTATTAACTGAAAACTTTCTTTAAAGTACTGCACTTGAAATAACACAATTACTAGGTACTTTTTAATTGAAGTATGTTTCTGTACTTCAATTTAAAGTTATTTAAATTTAGTTTTTAAATTTTTAAAAATTTAATTCTAAATTTGACTAGAATTAAATTTGACTAGAAAACATTCACTTTAAAGGAATATCTTTACAATCCTACACTTTGAAAAACTTTTGCTATTTCTGAAATCCTGCTCAGGATCCAGGTTTGGTCCATATCCAATTTTTATTATCTCAAAGCCCAATTATGTTGCTAACAACCCAAATTCAGCCTTTGCAAATTTTAATACTGCATCATAGGTCTAGCCAAAATAGAATTATTCATTTATATAGATAGCATGAGACCATTAACCCATATCTACTCTAAAAATCTTTCTGTCCTGTATGAAGATTACAACAGCTCTATGCAATCATGTGAAAAGTATTGATATTGGTAATTAGTTGAACTGTATGATTGCTAGCTCACTGTTTTCATATGATTTTCTGTTTACTATAGACTAAAATAGGGAAAAAAGAGAACACTGAATATTCTTCTAGCCAAAATGTTATTTTGTACTTTAAAAATAAATGTCAAGATATCCTGGAGCTACTAATCCACTTTTCATGAAAGAAAGTCAAGTTTATTTTTTTAACCATTGAATGTATTGAATTAGTAAAGTTTGTGGTATCAACAGACAGTCAACTTAATCATGTTCTTGGAAACCACTAGGATTAGTAATATATTTTTTATTTCCAAAGAACTAGTGATACGTAAGAAGTTTCACATTTATTTACAAATGCATGGTCCAATCATGAACAAGTGGAAGAGACTTAAAAAGCATCACTATATTTTATAAACCTCATTTCAAACAAAACAAAATAAAAATGACCTGACAGAAGAAGATAGTGGCATACATAACGAACCAACTAGTACTGAATAGCCACTAATTTTGATTTCATTAAAGCTAATACGATGCCTTTTAAAGTGCTTTATTTCATACACAAAAAAAGAATGTTTTGTTTAGTCTAATGAAAGTTTCTTGAATGTTTTTTTGAAAATACAATTTTACATTAATATTGATGCCCTTTACTGGCTGCCCCTAAAATCACATGCATAAATGCCAGAGAATTTGGAATTGAATTGCATCATTTTGCAGAGTGCACAGAGTTCAAAGCGATTTCTTTTCAAAGCCCTTCTCTGCCTCCTTGAAGTTCTTTCCAATTCTGATACTTCGGAGCTTCAATGCTTTCTTATAGCTGACCCCTTTTACATCAATTTTATATCATAAAAATTATCTATTACCTCACATCAGTCACAAATCTTCTACATATTGTTCCTATTTGTACCACTGTTATGTCCCATACTCCACAATAATATTTCATTCCACCCTCACAAATCAAATTCAAGCCTTTATGAGTCAGCTTGCCCTTTCCTTCATCTTTCAATTCTGCTCTCTTCTATAGTAAGTTAGGTGCCTGAACATTTCCAGCAATGTTCCACAGCTATACTCCACAGCTTCCCTAACTATTATCAACAAAGAATCCTACAAATTTAAGAAATCATATTTGCATATAAATATGAGTTAAAATACTCAAAATGAATTTGTAGTATCTGACCTCAAGCATTTGGTTTATTTGATAATATTGGTCAGTTAGTGGCAGTATTTTGCCTGACCAAATAATTAGTTACTTGGGTCACAATAAGATTTGGAGAAGGAAATGGCAACCCACTCCATATTCTTGCCTGGCAAATCCCATGGACAGAGGAGCCAGGTGAGCTACAGACCATGGGGTCACAGAGTCAAAAAGGACTGAGCGACTTCACTCACTCACTCACTCAAGATTTGGTGACTATGAAGGGAGACTCAAGTGAAATTCATGACTATTACTATTTTTTTTTAATGTATAAATTTACCACATAAAGCAGGAAAAGACCTTAGAACACAAACACTAATTCTCATCTGTTGTTCCAGTTACTTCTACAATACCTGCATCAGCTGTATGCCAAACATCTGCTTGAATACCCCCACAGAAAGAGGCATGCAATACCTCTTCAGTCCATTTCCGACAGCTCAAATCTCTCAGAAAATCCCTGATCATTCAAAGGCCTAGCACAACTAAAATTTTAAAAGAATGTCTTTTCTTCACTAGCCAGTCTCTTTATTCAGGAATATTAAAATAAATAACAAACCCCCCAAATGGTTTTTTTGAGTATTTAAAGTACAAAGCCTCTGGTCTGGGACTTCCCCAGTGATTTAGTGGTAAAGGCTCTGCACTCTCAATGTGGGGGGCCCAGGTTCAAACCCTGGTCAGGGAACTAGATCTCACACGCCAAAACTGAGAGTTTTCAAGCCACAACTAAGACCCAGAAGAGCCAAATAAACAAATATTTTAAAAATAACAACAATAAGTACAAAGCCTTTGGATATACACCACAAAGTTTTCTTTTCCTTTCCTTTTTTTTTTAATTTTTTTACGTCTACTTCTATAAATAGAGGGAAAGATCACCATATCTTCAGGTAAGGTCACTTGATCTTAGGTTATAAGCATAGAAGAGACATGAGGGGAAAAAAAAAAATTGAGAGAGTTGCCATTCACTGTCGAAGTTGAGAGGGAGGCTCAGGCTGGGCTACATGTGTGCCAATTGGGCTGGGTAGACCTATGAACCATGACGCTTTCTAATCTGCCTGTTCGCATATGAAAATACGATCATGAGAAAGTTCCTAAAAGTTAACGTTTCCAGGTCCACAAGTAAGAAGCCTTGGAAGTCTCCATTCCATCCTAACAGGTAAAAAGCTGAACAACTTTTCTTAGCCGGTAAAAGAGAGGAGAATTCAGGACAAACCGTTGCCCCAAAATAAGAAAGGAGAAAACAAGGAGTTACAGCTTACCGGAGCAGATAACCACGAGTCGAAACTGCCGCAGAAGCCAATCCGCGTAGGAAAACCCGAAACTTAGTTGCTGAAATGCTGGACGCTAAATTTCAAAGAGAGAGTTAAAATAGTCCAGAGGAAGTCAGTCATTTGAGGATCCCCACAATTTCCAGAGAGTTGCCTCCCTGGAGCTCAAACAGGTCCTTG
Source organism: Bos javanicus (assembly GCF_032452875.1). Taxonomy (NCBI): domain Eukaryota; kingdom Metazoa; phylum Chordata; class Mammalia; order Artiodactyla; family Bovidae; genus Bos; species Bos javanicus. Next base: position 13,116,093 of record NC_083875.1, on the reverse strand, counting down.
AGTGAAATCAGAGAAAAATCCCCTAATGCATCTCGTAGTGGGAGGGGAAATGTAACAGCCTTGAAATAGACCAGAGCACTCTGTTCTTAACAAGAATGCCTTCAGGAGAAACTAATTAAGGTGAATCCAAACTTCTGGGAGAGTTCCTAAATGTGCTGCTGCTGCTGCTGCTGCTGCTGCTGCTGCTGCTGCTGCTGCTGCTGCTGCTGCTGCTGCTGCTGCTGCATCACTTCAGTCATGTCCGACTCTGTGCGACCCCATAGACGGCAGCCCACCAGGCTGCCCTGTCCCTGGGATTCTCCAGGCAAGAACACTGGAGTGGGTTGCCATTTCCTTCTCCAATGCATGAAAGGGAAAAGTGAAAATGAAGTCGCTCAGTCATGTCCAACTCTTCGCGACCCCATGGACTTTCCAGGCAAGAGTACTGGAGTGGGTTGCCATTGCCTTCTCTGGGGGAAGGGAAATACCAGTCAGCTGTAGCCTTTTACTTGCGTGTGTGCTCAGTAGCTCACTCCTGTCCAACTCTTTGTGACCCTGTGGATTATCGCCAGCCAGGCTCCTCCATCCATGGGATTTTCCAGGCAGGAATACTGGAGCGAGTTGCCATGCCCCACTCAGGGTTCGAATCTGTGTCCCCTGAATCTCCTGCATTGGCAGGCAGATTCTTTACCACTGAACCACCTGGGAAGCCCTAGCTTTCTACTTAGGATAAGGGAAATACTCAATTCTAGCCATCCCATTTTAACTAAAGGAGAAACTAAGAACACATTAAATTTACCATCCAGAGGCATAGGCGTATTAAAAGACTGAAACCAAATCATAGAATGTGTCCCATTGCCCCTAACCTCAACACCACATTATTAAAGCCGTGTTTCCAGCAGTTCATTTTACCCATAGATCATGTCTTACTATAAAGATGAAGTTACAAAGCACAATAAAAGGCTAAAAGTACAATTTGAAGACACAAACCAAGCATCAGTACCAGAGTCAGATACAACAGAGATATTGGAATTATCAGACCAGAATTTTAAAAACTGTGATGAACATGCTAAGGGCTCTAATAGGTAAAGTAGATTGCATGCAAGAACAGATGAGCGATGTAACCCAGAGAGAGGGAAATTCTAAAGAAATAAAAGGAAATGGTAAAGCTCAAAGACACCATTACAGCAGTGAGGAATTTGGAAGAAATACTGTGATGGGCTTATTAGTAGACTAGACACAGCTGAGGAAAGAATCTCTGAGCTCCAGGATATATCAATAGAAACTTCCAAATTGAAGGAGTTTGCTGCTAATAAGGATGCCTTGCAAAATATGTTAAAAGACAATCTTTGGAGAGAGGGAAATAGCTCAGACTCTAATCTACATGAAGTATAGAAAAGCATCAAAGAATGAATAAGTGAGGGTAAAATAAAACAGTTGATTTTCTTATTCATAATTGGACAGGTTATTCAAAGGAATAAAAGAAACAATGTATTTAATTCTCTAAATATATATCATATATTACTGTATCTTGATTACAGGAGCTTTATAGTAAATTTCAAAAGTTGGCTAATTTCAGCCCTCCAACTCATTCTGTACTTTCATTTCTGTGATGGCTATTCTGGGCCTTCCACCTCTCTATGTAAACTTTGGAGTTAGATCATCAAGCATGAACTATAATGTAAAATTTGGGCTTTGGGTGATCCTAATATGCCAATACAAGTTCATCAGTTATAACAAATGTACCATCTGTATGGATGTGAGAGTTGGACTATAAAGAAAGCAGAGCACCGAAGAATTGATGGTTTTGAACTGTGGTGTTGGAGAAGATTCTTGAGAGTCCCTTGGACTGCAAGGAGATCCAACCAGTCCATCCTAAAGGAGATCAGTCCTGGGTGTTCATTGGAAGGACTGATGTTGAAGCTGAAACTCTAATACTTTAGCCACCTGATGCAAAGAGCTGACTCATTTGAAAAAACCCTGATTCTGGGAAGGATTGGGGGCAGGAGGAGAAGGGGACGACAGAGGATGAGATAGTTGGATGGCATCACCAACTCAATGGACATGGGTTTTGGTGGACTCCGAGAGTTGGTGATGGACAGGGCGGCCTGGCCTGCTGCTGTTCGTGGGGTTGCAAAGAGTCTGACACGACTGAGCGACTGAACTGAACTGACCTGAGTGAGAGATGTTGATAATGAAAAAGGCTATACATCCATGGTGGCTGAGCATATATGGGAAATCTCTATACCATCCATTCTCTAGGAACCTAAAACTGGTTTAAATAAATGAAATCCCTGAAAAAAAGTGATTTAAGTTAAATTGATGCTGTTAGGGTGGGCCCTAATCCAATCTGACCAGAGACCTTCTAGGAAGAAATCTGAACACAGAGGAGATACTGGGATAAAGACACAGAGGAAAGATTATATGAAGGCAAAAGGCAAAGACAACCATCTTCAAACTATCTGCTGACACCTTGATCTTAGACTAGCCTCCAAAACTGTAAGAAAAATAAATTTCCCTCTTTAAACTACCCAGTCTGAGATATTCTGTTAAGGAAGCCATAGCAAACCAATACAAAACCCAAGAATTATGGTATGATGAAAATAACACTTTATTTTTGCAGTTCTCTTCCAAACACTGATAATCATAGTACAATTATGAGAAAAAATATCAGGCAAATTCCACTCAACATAAATACTATAAACTATCTGGCCAGTGATCCTAAAAATTATGAAAGTCATCAAGAAAAGAAAAGCCTGTGAAATTTCACAGCCAACACAAGCCCATGAAAATGGAAATAAATTTATTCTGGGTGTGATTAAGGAGCATCAAAGAGGATCTTAGATTAAAAAACAGTCTATGTGAATATGAATAAACATGGATTTAATTAATAAATGTATCAATATTGGTTCACCAGCTGTAACAAATGTACCACACAAATATAGATGTCTATAATAGAAAAAATATGGTGCAGAGTATATGAGAACTCTATATGCTATGTTCACAATTGTTTTTGCAAATCTAAAACCATTCTAAAATAAAAATTTTATTTAAAAAGAAGCCACAAGGACTGGTATAAATTAAAGAGTCTGAACAGATGAAGCATCCAAATACAAAAAATGAAAGATGATTGGATCATGAATTGAAAAGAAGCTCTAAAACCCAGGTTTGTTTTTTGTTTGTTTGTTTTTTTTTTTTCCTTTTAAAAAGGTGAAATTTAAATACAGTTCCTATAGCAAATGACATTTTTCATGATGGTGTGATCACTCACCTAAAGCCAGACATCCTGGACTGTGAAGTCAAGTGGGCCTTAGAAAGCATCACTACAAACAAAGCTAGTGGAGGTGATGGAATTCCAGTTGAGCTATTTCAAATCCTGAAAGATGATGCTGTGAAAGTGCTGCACTCAATATGCCAGCAAATTTGGAAAACTCAGCAGTGGCCACAGGACTGGAAAAGGTCAGTTTTCATTCCAATTCCAAAGAAAGGCAATGCCAAAGAATGCTCAAACTACTGCACAATTGCATTCATCTCACATGCTAGCAAAGTGATGCTTAAAACTCCCCAAGCCAGGCTTCAGCAATATGTGAACCATGAAATTCCTGATGTTCAAGCTGGTTTTAGAAAAGGCAGAGGAAGCAGAGATCAAATTGCCAACATCTGCTGGATAATTGAAAAAAAGCAAGATATATTCCTAAGTATTTTATTCTTTCCGTTGCAATGGTGAATGGAATTGTTTCCTTAATTTCTCTTTCTGTTTTCTCATTATTAGTGTATAGGAATGCAAGGGATTTCTGTGTGTTGATTTTATATCCTGCAACTTTACTATAGTCATTGATTATTTCTAGTAATTTTCTGGTGGAATCTTTAGGGTTTTCTATGTAGAGGATCATGTCATCTGCAAATAGTGACTTCTTCTTTTCCAATTTGGATTCCTTTTATTTCTTTTTCTGCTCTGATTGCTGTGGCCAAAACTTCCAAAACTATGTTGAATAGTAATGGTGAAAGTGAAGTTCACTTTAAAATACTTAGGAATATATCTACCTAAAGAAACTAAAGACCTATATATAGAAAACTATAAAACACTGGTGAAAGAAATCAAAGAGGACACTAATAGATGGAGAAATATACCATGTTCATGGATTGTAAGAATCAATATAGTGAAAATGAGTATACTACCCAAAGCAATTTATAGATTCAACGCAATCCCTATCAAGTTACCAACAGTATTCTTCACAGAGCTAGAACAAATAATTTCACAATTTGTATGGAAATACAAAAAAACCTCGAATAGCCAAAGCGATCTTGAGAAAGAAGAATGGAACTGGAGGAATCAACCTACCTGACTTCAGGCTCTACTACAAAGCCACAGTTATCAAGACAGTATGGTACTGGCACAAAGACAGAAATATTGATCAATGGAATAAAATAGAAAGCCCAGAGATAAATCCACGCACATATGGACACCTTATCTTTGACAAAGGAGGCAAGAATATACAATGGATTAAAGACAATCTCTTTAACAAGTGGTGCTGGGAAATCTGGTCAACCACTTGTAAAAGAATGAAACTGGACCACTTTCTAACACCATACACAAAAATAAACTCAAAATGGATTAAAGATCTAAACGTAAGACCAGAAACTATAAAACTCCTAGAGGAGAACATAGGCAAAACACTCTCCGACATACATCACAGCAGGATCCTCTATGACCCACCTCCCAGAATATTGGAAATAAAAGCAAAAATAAACAAATGGGACCTAATTAACCTTAAAAGCTTCTGCACATCAAAGGAAACTATTAGCAAGGTGAAAAGACAGCCTTCAGAATGGGAGAAAATAATAGCAAATGAAGCAACCGACAAACAACTAATCTCAAAAATATACAAGCAACTCCTACAGCTCAACTCCAGAAAAATAAACGACCCAATCAAAAAATGGGCCAAAGAACTAAATAGACATTTCTCCAAAGAAGACATACAGATGGCTAACAAACACATGAAAAGATGCTCAACATCACTCATTATCAGAGAAATGCAAATCAAAACCACTATGAGGTACCATTTCACACCAGTCAGAATGGCTGCGATCCAAAAGTCTACAAATAATAAATGCTGGAGAGGGTGTGGAGAAAAGGGAACCCTCTTACACTGTTGGTGGGAATGCAAACTAGTACAGCCACTATGGAGAACAGTGCGGAGATTCCTTAAAAAACTGGAAATAGAACTGCCTTATGATCCAGCAACCCCACTGCTGGGTATACACACTGAGGAAACCAGAGTACCCCAATGTTCATCGCAGCACTGTTTATAATAGCCAAGACATGGAAGCAACCTAGATGTCCATCAGCAGATGAATGGATAAGCAAGCTATGGTACATATACACAATGGAGTATTACTCAGCCATTAAAAAGAATACATTTGAATCAGTTCTAATGAGATGAAACTGGAGCCTATTATACAGAGTGAAGTAAGCCAGAAAAACATAAATACAGTATAGGAATTTAGAAAGAACAATAACCCGGTGTACGAGACAGCAAAAGAGACACTGATGTATAGAACAGTCTTATGGACTCTGTGGGAGAGGGAGAGGGTGGGAAGATTTGGGAGAATGACAATGAAACATGTAAAATATCATGTAGGAAACGAGTTGCCAGTCCAGGTTTGATGCACGATGCTGGATGCTTGGGGCTGGTGCACTGGGACGGCCCAGAGGGATGGTATGGGGAGGGAGGAGGGAGGAGGGTTCAGGATGGGGAACACATGTATACCTGTGGCGGATTCATTTTGATATTTGGCAAAACTAATACAATTATGTAAAGTTTAAAAATAAAATTAGGAAAAAATAAAATAAAATTAAAAAATCAATGGAAAAAAAGAAAAAAAGCAAGAGAGTTCCAGAAAAACATCTATTTCTGCTTTATTGACTATGCAAGAGCTTTTGACTGTGTGGACCACAATAAACTGTGGAAACTTCTGAAAGAGATGGGAATACCAGACCACCTGACCTGCCTCTTGAGAAACCTATATGCAGGTCAGGAAGCAACAGTTAGAACTGGACATGGAACAACAGACTGGTTCCAAATAGGAAAAGGAGTACATCAAGGCTGAATATTGTCACCCTGCTTATTTAACTTCTATGCAGAGTACATCATGAGAATCGCTAGGCTGGAGAAAGCACTAGCTAGAATCAAGATTGCCGGGAGAAATATCAATAACCTCAAATATGCAGATGACACCACCCTTATGGCAGAAAGTGAAGAAGAACTAAAGAGGCTCTTGATGAAGGTGAAAGAGGAGAGTGAAAAAGTTGGCTTCAAGCTCAACATTCAGAAAACTAAGATCATGGCATCTGGTCCCATCACTTCATGGCAAATAGATGGGGAAATAGTGGAAATAGTGGCTGACTTTATTTTTCTGGGCTCCCAAATCACTGAAGATGGTGCTTGTAGCCATGAAAACTAAAAGATGCTTATCCTTGGAAGGAAAGTTATGACCAACCTAGACAGCATATTAAAAAGCAGAGACATTACTTTGCCAACAAAGATCCATCTTGTCAAGGCTATGGTTTTTCCAGTGATCATGTATGGATGTGAGAGTTGGACTTAAAGAAAGATGAGCACTGAAGAATTGATGCTTTTGAAGTGTGGTGTTGGAGAAGACTCTTGAGAGTCACTTGGACTGCAAGGAGATTCAACTAGTCCATCCTAAAGGAAATCAGTCCTGGGTGTTCTTTGGAAGGACTGATGTTGAAGCTGAAACTCCAATACTTCGGCCACCTGATGCGAAGAGTTGACTCACTAGAAAAGACCCTGATGCTGGGAGGGATTGGGGGCAGGAGGAGAAGGGGATCACAGAGGACGAGATGGCTGGATGGCATCACCGACTCGATGGACGTGAGTTTGAGTGAACTCCGGGAGTTGTTGATGGACAGTCTGCAGGCATGCTGCAGCCATGGGGTTGCAAAGAGTCAGACACGACTGAGCGACTGAACTGAACTGAACTAATTTTTCCTAAGGTGAGATGAGGACTATGTAGAAGATATATTTATGTGATTATAAAGAGAAATACCCTTATTAGAAGATGCACATTGCAGTATTTAGAGCAAAAATAATATGATGCCTCCCACTTTCAAATGGTTTGAAAATGTTTTCAAGAACATATACTGAATTATATGTATATACTAAAATGTAAACAATTGCTAAATCTGGGTGAAGAATAAATCGGTATTTGCTGTACTATTCTTGGAGATTTCCTATGGATTACAAAACAATTTTTTTTTTTTTTAAAGTTCAAGCAGGTTGGTATTGAAAAGTTTAGGATCCTTCAGCATTGTTTTTAACTAAATGATATCATGTGTCCATGACTAAATAAAGGTTAAGACTCCATATATACATTATTTAAGTAACATGGTTATATAATTATACCTACACTTAAGTCTCTATGGCTCCCCTCTATGGCAGGTAAGGTGTCTGTTATCCACAGTGTCCTAGTTAAAGATACAACACTGAATAATTTAATTTAATGTTCCTTGTATATTTGAAAGACTTCTCTAAACAAGCATTAGAGCAACTGGGATCTACTCTGGGGACCTGGGTTAGTGGGAATTTGGCACTGGAAGAAGATGGTGTTATCTTCCCTGCTTTCTTTGTGTGTGGTAAAAACAGTTTGCAAAACCAAGGTCTAAATAAGCATATTTATCATTTATGGAATAGCCTCCCTTCTGACTTCATTTGTTTCATAAGCCCTTGCTATATATTGTTTTCATTTTCAAAAAATGTTAATTTACAGTTAAATATCCAAAGAGATGAAGTGAAATGGAAGCTTCAAATTATCTTTAAACTTATTGCTCTGTAGAGATTGCTTCTAGTCCTTTTAGAAATGTTCATATGAAAATTCACTGTTATTTAAATAACAGTATAATAATAGAGAGACTCTGTTTTAGTTCCAAGTGCCCTTGACTCTACTTCTAATGAATAGTATGGTTTTTTGCAAGCTTCACTTAAGAATGTATCATTAATATATTTCCAGATTAAGAAAGAGAAATTTAAAAAAATTACATTCAGTGGTTGCATTGTATAGAAATGCCTTCTGGATCTATTATTGAAAGTGAAAGTGAAGTCACTCAGTCATATCCAACTCTTTGCAACCCTGTGGACTGTAGCCCGCCAGGCTCCTCTGTCCATAGGATTTTCCAGGCAAGAAAACTGGAGTGGGTTGTCATTTCCTTCTCCAGGGGATCTTCCCAACCCAGGGATTGGACTCTGGTATCCCGCATAGTAGGCAGACTCTTTACCGTCTGAGCCACCAAGGAAACTTAAACTAAATTATCTTGAGTCTTATGTATTTAAAATCTACCTAAGAAATATACCAAATATGACCACTATCAGTTGAGTGCAGGCAATAAATAATCATAATCTGACTTATTTAGGCTAAAGTTTCGAAGTTAAATCTCCCTGTATTAATCTTACTGAAGACAAGTCCTGTTTTCTGTAACCACTTAGACCTTATTGCCTAATTTCCAAGAAACCCCCAAAACATTAGAACTAAAGCTAACATTGCAACTAAATTTACCACTTTTCCTGGTTGTTTTTCCCATTCCACACCAAAAGGCTATTCAGCCTCCACTCCACTACAAGTCTTGACAAAGCAGGTGATTTGCTACAAGATGTTTTCCCTTTCAGTTTCCTTATTTCAATACATTTTAGGATTTCTCGATATCTTGTGAAATATGACAACCTTCTAAGTGTTTTAAAATTTCCACGTAATACCATTATAGGATGACCTTACATATAGGAGACTTTTCCAACTCAGTTCTAGATACTATATCCCTTTGAAAGTTTTTTGTGTTGGCATAATTCTACGATGGCATATATTCTATTGCTTTTAAAGTTTTCTATGGTGTTTTCTTATTTTGCATTAATAATGTGATTCTAATGCTCTTTCGAGCAACTAAAGTCACTCAAGTTTTCTTGACATGAATTCTGTTTTTATTTTTGAACTCATCTGACAGCTTGCTGTCTGGTTCATTGGTATATTTAGATATTTCTCCCTATTTCTTTCTCAACACATTTGTATGTATTTTCATAATTCCTTTTTTATACCTTCCTATCCCAGAACTACTTTTTTTTTTCTCATAAAAATGTAAATAGGCTATATCTATCTGTGGCAGGCTGGGGGGACATTCACAGCTTCCTTTCCTTTTCCTGGTATCACTTGAACATTATAGTTCTTAGCCTTGCACACAGTAGGTTTGCACCATGAATCAAGTATTTTCTTTTGCATCACCAAGGAAAAGTTACTTGTGAATCTGGTTGACTGTTCATTTTTTAATTTGTTTTTCTTTTTAAATACATCATTATTTGACCTAAAGATGGGACAGATTACTTTCTTATCCCTCGTTCACACTTCCAGGACATTTCCCTTTTTCTTTCCTAAAATTCTTGAGCTTTGATTTGTACTTCATCAGATTATACCAGATGCTACTTTTCTCTGCTCTGACCTTCCATATACCCCAAGAGCACTTGATTTATTCCTTGAAGATTAGCACCTTAGACGTAGCCAGTCTCTCCATCATTACTGTCATCTTCAACCTTCATGATTTTAATATCCATGTGGTTCAGATGGTAAACAATCTGCCTACAATTCAGGAGAACTGTGTTCGATCCCTGGGACAGGAAGATCCCCTGAAGAAGGAAATGGCAACCCACTCCAGTGTTATTGCCTGGAGAATTCCATGGACAGAGGAGCCTGGCAGGCTACAGTCCAAGGGGTCGCAATGAGGCAGACATGACTGAGCAAGTAACAACATATGATGATTCTGCCAGTATCTAACTTTTTGAAATCTCTTCTTCCAAAGACTTTGTCTTCCACCCTTGCTTTATTGGCCACTCTTACCTATGGTCACAGCCCACCTTTTCATCACTAGCAAAACCAATAGTTTGTCAATATACTCACTCAAGCATTATATTCTCTTGCTAATATCTGTCTTCCTAGCTTACTTTCTCTATTACTCTAGCATAAATAGCTTATCTACATTTAGACTTAGTCTACATCATCTATCTTCATTCTTTGCCTTTACTTCCCTCCTCAAACTTTTAAAAAATCCAATGTTCAAAAGTAAAATTGTCTTGTATTAATGCTCCACCTTTCATGCCCTGCTATTACTGTTTCACATTCAATCTTGTTAAGAACAGCTCCCCACATCTTCTTCATATATCTTAACAGCTGAAGATAAGTAGAAATAAGACAAAATCATGTTGGTTGGTTCTATATTCAGCAGATGACCAAAAAACCCAATGGGCCTTAATTCTGCAAGACATTCATAATGCATTTCCCACTAGTGGGAGGATATGATAATTTCAGCCATGGATGACTATATAACAGTATTTCACAGAGGCACAGTATTTCTTAGAGGCTGTATAATGTAGTTGATAATATCCCAGAAGTCCATTTGACATCCTCTCTTGAGACTCTAATATTCAGTTTGAACTTATCATTCTATAAAAATGAACTCATCTTTCCTCCAAATTGGTCCCTTTCTTCACATCTTATGTAAGGCCCACACAGTCTTCCGACCCTGCTGATACTGAGTACATTTCCTGCACATGTTCCTTCACTCTCCTCCAACCACACCAGCCTCCTCAATTTTCACAAATACCCTACTGATTTTCTGCCTGCTTGATTAACTCAATTTTGCCAAAAAGGCATGTTAAAGCATTCAACTATAAAAGTGGAATTATCTATTTCTTATTTCAATTCTATCAGATTTTACCTGAGCATCACCATCAATCAAGTTGATCTGATTAACATTTATAGAATACTTAATCCAACAACAGTAAAACATATACTGCATATACTGTTTTCAGATCACAAAAGAACATTCACCAATACAGACCACATCTCTAGGCCATAAGTACACCTTAACAAAATTAAATGCAAATAAATCAAATAAAGTGCACTCTAATAAAGTTTATTTAGTGACATTAAATTAGAAATCAATAACAGGAATGTAACTAGAAAATCCCTAAATATTTTTTTTTACTTATTTTTTTTTTTTGTTTTTTAACTTTACAATATTCTATTGGTTTTGCCATATATCAACTTGAATCCGCCACAGGTCTGAGACTAAACAAAGTACTTATAAATAACATTTGGGTCAATAAATAACTTTCAACATAAATCTGTTATTTAAAACAAATTAATATGAAAACACAACTTGTCAAAATTTGTGGATGTTGCAGAAGTAATGCACAGATGGAAGTTTATAGCATTTAATAACTACACTAGAAAAGAAGGTGATCTAAAAGCAATAATCTAAGATTACATTTTATGCAACTAAAAATGAAGACTAATTTAAGCCTAAAAGAAGCAGAAGAAAGGAAATAAAAATTATTTTATAAAAAACAATGAAATTGTATACAGGGGAACAATATGAACAGATTAGTAAAAATGATCAACATCTACCCAGGCTAACTATGAAAAAGAATAGAGAGAAGGTACAAATTACTAATCTCAGATATAAAAGAAGGGTTATCACTGCTAAACTAATGAGTATTGAATGGATAAATAAGGGATATTAGTAATCAAAACAGTGTTATCAGTGAAAGAACAGACAGATAAATCAATGCAACATAAGTACACTAACATAGTCAACTTATCTTAGACAAATGGAGCAAAGACAGTCTTTTCAATGAATGGTGCCAGAACAACTGGACATCCACACACAAAAATAAATCTAGACACAGACCTTATACCCTTCACAAAACTGTAAAACTCTTAAAGATAACATAGGTGAAATTTAAGATGACCTGCAGAGAAGGCAATGGCACCCCACTCCAGTACTTTTGCCTAGAAAATCCCATGGACGGAGGAGCCTGGTAGGCTGCAGTCCATGGGGTCGCTAGAGTTGGACACGACTGAGCGACTTCACTTTCACTTTTCACTTTCATGCATTGGAGAAGGAAATGGCAACCCACTCCAGTGTTCTTGCCTGGAGAATCCCAGGGACGGGAAGCTTGGTGGGCTACCATCTATGGGGTCGCACAGAGTCGGACACGACTAAAGCGACGAAGCAGCAGGGGTATGGTGATGATTATTTAAATATAATACCAAAGGCATAGAACATGAAAGATAAAATGGGCTCCATTAAAATTTTAAAAATCGGCTCCATGAAATACAGTGTTGAGAGAATGAGAAGACAAGCCATGGACTGAGAAAAAAATTGCAAAGACACATTTGATAAGGGACTATTACCCAAAACGTACAAATAAGAATAAGATAATGGTGTAGGCTCTGCATGTGTCAGGACAGGAAGTATATGGGAAATCTCTGTATCTTACTCTCAATTTTGGTTTGAATCTAAAACTGATATTTTAAAAAGCTTTTATTTTAAAAAAGGGAACATTATGAACTTTATATGGCTGCAAACTTCATAATTTGACACAAACTACCAAAATTCACGCAAGGTGAAACAGATAATCTGAATAGGCCCATATCCCTTTACAAATTTGAATCAATAATTAACAACATTAAAAAAAAAGAAAAAGTAGAGAAGATCTAAAAGACTAGCAATGAGCACACCTAGTACCCAGATCGTGGTTTCTAATACCATTCTCCAATAAAAGGAGCTAGGACACTATAAAGAAATGTGATTCTAGGAGTGGGGAGTAAATATACATAATAACCCTGGCCCATCTTATAGTCGGAGAAGGCAATGGCACCCCACTCCAGTACTCTTGCCTGGAAAATCCCATGGACGGAGGAGCCTGGAAGGCTGCAGTCCATGAAGTCGCTAAGAGTCAGACACGACTGAGCGACTTCACTTTCACTTTTCACTTTCATGCATTGGAGAAGGAAATGGCAACCCACTCCAGTGTTCTTGCCTGGAGAATCCCAGGGATGGGGGAACCTGGTGGGCTGCTGTCTCAGGGTCGCACAGAGTCAGACACGACTGAAGCGACTTAGCAGCAGAAGCAGCAGCATCTTACAGTGTCAAAAAGTAATGAAATGTTTAAAAAATGTAGATAGGTAGATTGATGATAGATAGATGAGAAATAGATAGGGATATGTCAAAGGGGCACAAGATCAAACTAAAAGAACTCTTAATAGTCAAACTGGACAAATGAACAACAAAGTGAACAACCCCAAGTGTAAAATATGAGACCTATGAGTGTATACTAATATAATAAACGTGGCTGAAGAGAAAAATCTTAGCTGCAGAAGAATTCAAAATAACTGATACAGACTCTCTGTGCTATTCATAGTGACTTCCTTCCGAAGAGTTCAGCCTGGAAAGGAAGGTATTTTTTCAGTGGAGAAATCTGGCAAACACTACCTAGTCAAATGATCAGGTTAACTCAACAGTTATAAATCATATTAATAGTATGTGGTGAAAATACTTTACCTCTATGAGCTTCCTCACCCAAACCCACAAATCCCATCTAACCACGAGAAAAACACCAAATTATCAATAGAGTGGACATCCTATAATATGTCTGATCAGGATTCCTCAAAATTGTCATGGTTATCAAAGAGGAGCCTAAAGAGACATATAACTAACTATAAGGAGATATTATAGATAGGATGCTGGAACATAAAAAAAGGACACTAGATAAAAACTTAGGAAGTAAAAATAAACTGTGCATTTTAATTAATAACACATCAATATTGGTTAATTATTGGTAAGAGTGTACCATATTAATGGAAGATACTACTAATAGAAGATACTGAATATGGGGTATATGGGAATTTTCTATACTATTTTTATCACTGTTGTGTAAGTCCAAACTGTTTTTTTTTTTAATAAAGCTTATTTTACAAATTGCATACCTACAGAATCCAATAAACAGCACACAGCATCACCAGACTTGTATGTGTCAATAGCTACCACTCACAACTGATAGTTTCTCTATCTTCTTAATAAACTTTGGTAGTGAATATAGGTTGCCTCCAAACTTAACACAATAGTGGCCTGGAGTAAAATCTTAACAGTCTCAGCCAATATTTAATTAGTTTAAATTAGAATATGAAAAGTGAAAAGAAAGTGTTAGTTGCTCAAACCTGTCCGACTCCTTGAGATCCCATGGGCTGTCCGACTCTGTGAGACTCTGTGTCCGACTCTGTGCGACCCCATAGACAGCAGCCCACCAGGCTCCTCTGTCCATGGAATTCTCCAGGTCAGAATACTGGAGTGGGTTGCTATTCCCGTCTCCAGGGGATCTTCCTGACCCAGGGATTGAACCCAGGTCTCCTGCATTGCAGGCAGATTCTTTACTGCCTGAGCCATCAAGAAAGCCCAAATTAGAACATATTGCCCTGTTATTACAACCACAGGAATGTATAGAACTTTGCCATTGATATAAATATGACTTAATTTTCAAATCCCAAGTCATATTTTCCCTATATATACAACACAGGGCTTTTAAATAATTCCAGCAGCAGCAGCAGCAGGTGTTACTTTTGTAGAGGACTGGGCATGCTGCTAAGTCACTTCAGTCGTGTCCGACTCTGTGCAACCCCAGAGACGGCAGCCCACCAAGGCTCCTCTGTCCCTGGGATTTTCCAGGCAAGAACACTGGAATGGATTGCCATTTCCTTCTCCAATGCATGAAAGTGAAAAGTGAAAGGGAAGTCGCTCAGTCATGTCTGACTCTTAGCGACCCCATGGACTGCAGCCCACCAGGCTCCTCCATCCATGGGATTTTCCAGGCAAGAGTACTGGAGTGGGGTGCCATTGCCTTCTCCGGGATTGGGCATACCTGGCTATTATTGACAGAATCTGAAGAAACAAACTAAACTACTTTTACTATAGAGAAATAAAACAAAGAAAGTTTCCAGGACATGATCTAGACAAAGTACATTCAATAAAAGAGGGACAGCTATTCATTTAAGATAATTTTAGGTATCATGGAGGTAGAGGTGGTCATTTATTTTATAGTTTCAGAAAAATTGCTGAAAAGTAAAAATCTGACAGATGATCATATATGAAGCTACAGAAGGGCCAATGAATTTAGATATGAGAATAGTCTTCCTGAATGCTCTTAAATTCTGCATTTCTTTATACAATCACACAAAGATCAAAACATGATCAAAAACATAACATGGCAGCTATTCAGACAACATTAGCACTAAAATTAATGAAACAATATTCATAACCTAAAGTTTGAATGACAATTTGAATTACACGAGCAATAAATCATCTTCATAACTTCTTATTATATTCCAGGAAAAAATCCAACATAAATGGTTTGATGAGCCAATACATTTACTGAAGGCTTATTTTTGTGCATTTCACCCACATTTAATCAATGTTCTAAGAATATTACTTCAATGTGATGTGTAGAGAAGTAGCTATAAATATAGACATAAATTAATATCCTGTGAATTTTCAGACCTTAAGTAAAGTTTATAATGTTGTGATTTGCAGAGGCTTGTATTATCATTGCTCATATCTAGATGTGGAGGTGAAAATGTCCACATATAGCTCTTAATGCTCTAATTTGATCATTTTTTACACACCTCTTTCCCTCAATATTTTTTGCACTGTCTCCTGTACCACTTTTTTTTTTTCTTGGTATGACTTAGATGTTTTATTATTCTTTTTAAAAAATTTTTACTGAAGTATGTTTGACTTACAATGTTGTGTTAGTTTCAGGTCTATAGCAAACTGAGAACAGTATGGAAGTTCCTTAAAAAACTAAATATAAAACTACCATATGACTCAACAATCCCACTCTTGGACATATATACAGAGAAAACTATAATTCAAAAAGATACATGTTTCCCAATGTTCACTGCAGCACTATTTATAATAGCCAAGACATGGAAGCAACCTAAATGTTCACCAAAAGAGGAACAGACAAAGAATATGTGGTCTGTATGCATATATACATATATATATACATATATACATATAATGAAATATTACTCAGCCATATAAAAGAACAAAATAATGCCATTTGCAGCAACAGGGATATAATTAGAGATTTAGTGGTTATCATCCCACTTATTTTCTTGACAACCTAGCATCTACTGTGGCTATTCAGGTCCTTATCTTATGAATAAGTGCATGCAAAAGCCTCTCAACTGGTCTTCTCTTAACAAGCCTCATCTTTTGTAACTATTTTATGAATCTGAAAATTTTCTGAGTGTCATGAAATTAATGTACCTAGAGCATGTACTCTGAGCACTCTACCTTCCACCCCTGTTATTTAAACATTGTTTCCTAAATTTCTGTTAAAAATTAAAGTCCATTTTTTCTAACCAACTGTTCCAGAATAATATAAGATATTCCTTCCAGAAACATATTATCTATGAATATTAATCTTCTACATATCATTGAAAAATTATGTATCATCTTTGTGCCTTATCAGATCAGATCAGTCGCTGAGTCGTGTCCAACTCTTCTCAACCCCATGAATCGCAGCACATCAAGCCTCCCTGTCCATCACCAACTCCCGGAGTTCACTCAGACTCACCTCCATCGAGTCAGTGATGCCATCCAGCCATCTCATCCTCTGTCGTCCCCTTCTCCTCCTGCCCCCAATCCCTCCCAGCATCAGAGTCTTCCAATAAGTCAACTCTTCGCATGAGGTGGCCAAAGTACTGGAGTTTCAGCTTTAGCATTATTCCTTCCAAAGAAATCCCAGGGCCTTATAGTCATTTATAATAAGAAAACCTCTGTCACAGGGTGGTTAGTAAATAAAGACAAAACAGGAAACACTTAAGAGTGTTTAGCTCTTAATAATTAGCTCAATAATTAGCTTAATAATTATTATCTACATCATCATTTTTATTCATGTATTAACATAGACTGGTCTTTGTTTTAGCTTTCACATCTTGATCCACATAATGCTACAAGAGGGAATATTCTCACAATTCCTTCCTGTCAATCCAATTTTTACACCTCTTTAAAAACTGGTGAAATTCTCATCAGCATTCCTGCCAATAGTTTTCCAACTCCTATTAATTAAAACTTGCATTATTTTTATGTCAATTCTCTATCTTCCAATTACTTTCCTGTTACTACTGCCTTGGGTGAAGACTGTAATTTTAATGGACTTATTGTGTATAATTTTTTATTATTAGACTTTAAGCTTATTCATTCCATTTTTCTTATCTCTATTCTCCCATGCTTTCCCAAGGTTGAACGGACTTCTCTTCTCATCCAGGCTTCACTATTAGTAACTGGCCAAAGATGACAGTAAAAATCAGGCAATATTAAATAATCCCCTTGCCCATCACTGCTCCCAATATTTACATACACAGATACTATCTGTACACAAATACTGTCTGTATTTGTGGAGGATGTTTCTTAGTGTGGGTCCCTCAGAAGCAGACAAGGAGGAGTAAATCTCTGTGTATCAGAGATGTGTTAAATGTGCTCTGAGAAGAAACCTGTAAAAGAGTAGGGGAAGTAGCAGAGAGAAGGAGAAGACCAAATCAAGCAAGGGCATAAATTTAGCAACTCTCTTAGAGAGTAATGTCAGCCTGATCTTGAAGGGAAGCCCTGGAATGTATACTATGTGTCAGTGTTTCCCCAACTGGATATAAGGGAGTTGGGCTTTTATGCTTCTTCCTCCATCAATCACTGGTTAATTCTGACAACAGGCTCACAGGCATTTTCCAGAAAGAACAGGTAGCTTCAGCAGATGGAGAGAAGTTCTCTGAGTTCCAGGTGAATACTATTAGGCCCAAATTCACGCAAAAGCCTGGAAACAACCTATAAAAATAGCAAATGGACAGGAGTTTCTCACTTTGGAATGAGTATCAACCATGTCCATTCCAGAAGGGAAGTGGAAATTCTCCCAGCCTTGGGATCTTCTCCCTCAGCAATGACTTTAGCAGTACCCAAAACTCAGATCAAACACACCTTTCTCACTCTCATGCTAAAAACTTCTCACTCTTGAAATAATGCCTAGTAGCACATTGTACATTTTCATTATCTTCATATTCTTTATTGCTCACTGAAATGATCATTTCTAGGAAAAAACTGTAAACTTGAATTCATCATAAAATATATCCTTCCCAATATCATTTAAATTCATCCTAAAATACATTAGGCATAGATGTCTTTCCAATGTTTTAATAAATCTTCAGATGAAGATGTTTCCTTTTCAGATAATTTCTATGGTTCCAAATGCTTTTCTATGAAACAGCTATTCCCTCATTTAATCTCCTATTGATAGAGCCAAGATTTTATCTGTTCAAAACTTTTCTCTCATTCAGGAATAATTCTTTATTTTTCTAAGCCAATAATTATTTTCCCCATGTTTACATATCAGAATATTAATACATCCAAAGATGTACAATTGTTTCCAAAGTGTAAAGCAAAACTACAGATTAAATTAAATATATTATCTTAGAGAACAGCTTTTACTCAAAGGTGTGATTAATAAATTCCTATTATGTATTGAAGTAATACAATATTGTTATAGGGAATATATATGAATAAATATAATATAAAAGAATTATAAAGAATGACTATGCTGAATTGCCAAAAAGGTTTACACTTCAAAATCAATTAATGTAATACATTATACTAATACAATAAAGGACAAAACCTGAATGGAAAGAGAAAAAGACATTTAACCAAACCCAATATCCATCCATGAAAAAAGCTCAAAACACAAGTTTAGAAGGAACTTCTCCAACCTGATAAAATACACCTATCAGAAACTGACATTTAACATCATATATCACAGCAAAAAACTGTACAGTCTCATAAAGCTCAGAAATAAAACAAAGGTATCTACTCTCAAAATCAGGCAAAGAAAAAAAATAGAAGGCACTCAGATTAGAAAAGAAGAATAAGAGTACCTTTATTTACACACAACATGATCCATGTTACACAGATTCCTAAGAAATACCCAGTAGTCACATATGGATGTGAGAGTCGGACCACAAAGGAAGCTGAGCACCAAAGAATTGATGCCTTTGACCTATGGTGTTAGAGAAGACTCTTGACAGTCCCCTGGACTGCAAGAAGATCCAACCAATCAGTCCTAAAGGAAATCAGTCCTGAATATTCATTGGAAGGACTGATGCTGAAGCTGAAGCTCCAATCCTTCGGCCACCTGATGCGAAGAACTGGCTCTTTAGAAAAGACCCTGATGCTGGGAAAGATTGAAGGCAGGATGAGGAGGGGATGACAGAGGATTAGATGGTTAGATGGCATCACTGACTCGATGGAATGAGTTTGAGCAAGCTTTAAGAGTTGGTGATGGACAGGGAAGCCTGGCATGCTGCAGTCCATGGGGTCACAAAGAGTCAGACACGACTGAGTGACTCAACTGAACTGAAGAAATATGCAAAAATAACCACTAAAATCAAAAAATAAATTCAGTAAGTTCACAGGACAAAAATAAATAAAAAGTCAAATGTATTTAGACTAACAGTGAGCAATTAAAAATGAAAGTAAAAACACTTTGCATCAAATAAAGCAGGGAAAAATATCAAAATAATTATGAGAACTGTACAATGAAAATTGAAAAATACTGATGAGAGAAATCAAATATGACCTAAATAAATGGAGGGAGCTTTCCTTTCCTTTTCATGGATTAAGAGTCTTGAGATGATTAAAATTAAATTCATTCTAAAATTGATTGGTTATGCATTCAATGCAATCCTTATCAAAATTCCAGCAGATTTCTTCCCTCTAGAAACTTATAAGTTAATCTTAACATTTATATGGAAAGGCAAAAGCCACAAAACAGCAAAAGCAATTTTAAAAAAGAACAACACAATTGGAGGACTTGACGGTTCCCAATTTCAGACTTACTACAAAGCTAGAGTAATCAAGAGAGTGTGGTACTGAGAAAATGATGAACATACACACAGATAAATAATGCAAAATTAAGAGTCCAGATATAAACTTTACATTTATGTAAAATAAACACAATTTTCAACAAAGGCTCAAAGGCAATTCATTTAATGGAGAAACAATAGTCTTTCAACAATGTCCAAATACGATGAGATGATTCTAAACTATTCTCTCACATTATACTTAAAAATGAGCTCAAAATGAATCTGAGACATAATTGCAACCGCTAACATTATAAAGCATTTGAAGAAAATAAAGAGAAAATAATTCTGATTTGGGGTTAGAAAAATGTTTCTTAGACACTAGAAGAGAGCATCATCCATAAAAGAAAAAAAATGATAAAACAAGTTTGGTCGAAACGGAAATCAAAGGTACTTACAAAGCATCTTTTTAAATACAGAAAGACAAGATGCAATCTGAGAGAAAATATTTATTAAGCCTTTATCTAGTAAAGGTCTTGTATCTAAAATTTATAAACTAAACTGGTAAGTGAATAACTGGAAGACAAATGATCCACTCTAAAAATGAACAAAAGTTTCAAATAGACATTCCATCAAAGAACTACGAATTTAGACAAACAACAGAAGGAAAGATGTTCAGCATCATATTAAGGAGAATGCAGTTTAAAGAACAGTGACTTACCACTTTACATATACTTTACAATGATTCAAAAAGACAGACAGTAGTATCTATTGGCAGGGATGTGGAAGAACTGATATCTTCATACACCGCAGGTGAGAAAGTAAAATGGTACAGTACCTTTTTAAAACAGTTTGGCATTTTCTTAAACACATAAGTGTAAATTTACCACATGACCCAGCAACATCACTCCTGGGAATCTAACCAGAAGAAATGAAAACACATGCCTGCACAAAAAATTCTATGTTGTTTGCTGCTGCTACTGCTGCTAAGTTGCCTCAGTCGTGTCCGACTCTGTGCGACCCCATAGACGGCAGCCCACCAGGCTCCCCCGTCCCTGGGATTCTCCAGGCAAGAACACTGGAGTGGTTTGCCATTTCCTTCTCCAGTGCATGAAAGTGAAAAGTGAAAGTGAAGTTGCTCAGTCGAGTCCAACTCCTAGCGACCCCATGGGCTGCAGCCTACCAGGCTCCTCCGTCCATGGGATTTTCCAGGCAAGAGTACTGGAGTGGGGTGCCATAATGCCCCCAAACTAAAAACAATGAAATGTCTATCCACCAGTAAGTAAATAGTACAATGTGGTATATTCATACAGTGGATTACTATTCAGCAATAGAAAGGAGGAAAATGCCAATACCTGCCATATGGATGATTTTCAATAACATTATACAGTGAAAACTAATTCAGCTGCAAGCAACCCTTCCACATATTTTATGACTCAGTGTATATGAATTTGCCATTAAAAGGATAGAAAGTAGGTTAGTGATTGGCTAGGACTAGGGTTAGGAATGGAGAAGGCAATGGCACCCCACTCCAGTACTCTTGACTGGAAAATCCCATGCATAGAGGAGCCTGGAAGGCTGCAGTCGATGGGGTCACTGAGAGTTGGAGCCGACTGAGCGACTTCACTTTCACTTTTCACTTTCATGCACTGGAGAAGGAAATGGCAACCCACTCCAGTGTTCTTGCCTGGAGAGTCCCAGGGACGGGGGAGCCTGGTGGGCTGCCCTCTATGGGGTCGCATAGAGTCGGACACGACTGAAGCGACTTAGCAGCAGCAGCAGCAGCAGGGTTAGGAATGTGGGGGACTAGGAAAGATATGAGATATCTTTTTGGAGTGCTTAAAATATTCCAAAATTGGATTGTAGTGATAGTTATACAACTCCATATACTTACCAAAAATTAAACTGTATACTGAAATCAAGTAAATTTTTATCGACGTAAATTATACTTGAAGAAAAGCTGTTAAAAAATCCTGACATTTATGAAGGCCTCTCCCTATTTCACTGGTTAGTACCAGAGTTACTGATAAGGGGTCCTCTCAACTCACAAGTGCATAACCATTGGCAACTCTGTGCTCCCGTGCTTGGTAAAGCTCTTCTTTCTCTTCACTCTGCCACCTCTGGCCTGCTAGCAAACTTGGGCTGTTCCTTGGCGAGATCAAGTTCTACATGGTTTTACCCTTTCCATTTGTTTTGTGGTTCATGGAGATTCCTTATCAATTTTTTGTATTAATGATGCTACAGATGTAAAATTTATTTATTTTGCTGTCCTTGTTTGTTTTTCCTAGATACTTTGGAGGACTGAGTAGTGTAAAACTGCACTGTTATCATTATCTTTCACTGTAAGGAAATCCGAACTGCTTTTTAAGTCTTAGGGAAAAAAAAAATAATCCCAAACAAGAGACAATAGACATGATAATGCTAGACACATATGTAGCAGAGAGATGAAAGTCACAATATTGTTACAAATGTCAAGTGAAGAAATCAGAAAATACAGAAATATTTAGGACACAGCACCACAGTGACTTTACAGATAAATAGATATGCTTGTATAGAAGTACACACACAACTCTTACTTCAACTGGATGATTCCTATTCATTTTCATAGGCCAATGTGGAATCTTCCCTGGTAGTTCAGCTGGTAAAGAATCTGCCTGCAATTCAGGAGTGAAAGTGAAAGTCGCTCAGTCGTGTCCAACTCTTTGTGACCACAAGGACCCATGGAATTCTCTAGGCCAGAATACTGGAGTGGGTAGTCATTCTCTTCTCCAGGAGATCTTGCCAAACCAGGGATTAAACCAAAGTCTCTCATATTGCAGGCAGATTCCTTACCAGTGGAGCCACAAGGGAAGCCCAAGAATACTGGAGTGGGTAGCCTATCCCTTCTCCAGCGGACCTTCCTCAACAAGGAATAGCAATACAGGAGACCCTGGTTCAATTCCTGGGTTGGGAAGTTCCCCCAGAGAAGGGACAGGCTACCTGCTCCAGTGTTCTTGGGCTTCTCTGGTGGTTCAGATGGAAAAGAATCCACCAGCAATGTGAGAGACCTGAGCTCGATCCCTGGGTTGGGAAGATCCTCTGAAGGAGGGCATGGCAACCCACTCCAGTATTCTTGCCTGGAAAATCCTCATGGACAGAGGAGCCTGGTGGGCTGCAGTCTATCCATGGAGTCATAAAGAGTCAGACGTGACTGAGCTACTAAGTGCAGCACAGCATATATAGAATCTACTTATTTTTGGCCAGAAAAACATTCCCTGATCCACGATATCTGAGTTAGCTGCACCAATATTTATAGTATTCTTTTTTTTTAATGTATCAAATTTATTAAAAGTGGGTGTTTACTTATTTCTTCCTCTAAAGTATGAGTGATTAGAAGCTGCTGGCACTGTTAATCTTATTTATCTTAAACCCAGCAGCTGAACATATGTTTATTGAATTAATTAGCCATCTAATCATTCCTTCATTTCTGAGTCTCACTATATGTAAACCAGCATATTTCTTCATTTTAGCTAGAATTTATTTCTTATTTAGCTCAACATTTCTTCAGGTCATATTTCTGCCTTATACTTGTATTTAAACTTCTGGTTTTTATTTTCCCACTTATGCATTTCTGTATTTTCTTCCATTTTTGAATGTCCGTGGCATGGTATCTATATCTGTCTTGTGATATTTATTTCTTTCCATCTTGCATAATACTTGTCTTTTTTTTTCTCATCCCAGCTACTAAAATTTAAACCATCTGCAGAAACAATTGGGACTTTCTTTTTATTCCTTACTAGATTTTGCACAGAATAAGTATACAATATGCAATGGATTTAGAATAACTTAGATTTGTTGAGGATATAATGTGTGCTAAGCTTGTGTCCCCATGGACAGAGGAGCCTGGAGGGCACAGTCCATGGGGTAACAAAGAGTCAGACATGACTGACTAAGCACACAAGCTTGTGTTAAACTTGGAGACATAGTCTAGGTGTTCTATCAATTGCTGGATCTGGTTGACAAGAGATTCAGAAGCCACTGAACAATAGTTAACTGCCTGTTTTCCTCTACTTATGTTAATCAGAAAACACTATGAAATGAACCTAGGTAAGAACTGATTTCTTATGGCTAATTATTTGTAATGCAGGGATCTCTTACCTATGTGCTATGTTTTTGAAAAACAGTATATGATTGGTAAGGTTCCAGGCAAGAATACTAGAGTGAGTAGCCATTCCCTTCTCCAGGGGATCTTCCTGACCCAGGAATCCAAATTGGGTCTCCCTCACTCCAGGCAGATTCTTTACCATCTGAGCCACCATGTGAAGCCCAAGGTAGCAAAAGTGAAGCCTTTAATTGTTGTTTAGTCACTAAGTTATGCCCAACTCTTTTGCAACTCCATGGATTGTAGCCGGCCAGACTCCTCTGTCCATGGGATTTCCCAGGCAAGAATATTGGAGTGGGTTGCCATTTCCTTCTCCAGGGAATCTTTGCAACCCAGGGGTTGAACCTGTGTATCCTGCACTGGCAGGTGGATTATTTACCACTGAACCAACAGGGAAGTCCATAAGCCTTTGTTCACTGACTTGTGATCAAAGATTTTGAAAAAAAAGTGATTTGCACTGATTTCTTTATCTAGTGTTATTCAAAGAAGAGTGAGTCTCCATTGGACTTAAATGTTTAAGTTCCTCTCCAGTGATTGAACTATGAAATTGGAGCAAATAAACGGCTTCTCATTTGGAACAAATATGCTCTTAGATTTTAAGATTCTAAGATTATTACCAGTCTAAAACTTCCAGATTTGGCAGAATACCCCAAGAAGACCAAGGTCATGCTCCATGCCAGCTCTAAGCCAAATTACTTCAGTAGAACCCTGTGACAGAAAATGCTGCTGTCGGTATGTGTAACAAACTGAACTAATAATGGATGTTAGAAAATTTGCAGAACATTTTCTCTCTTTCTTAGAGTAACCAGTAAAGAAATTTAAAAAAAAAAAAGAAAGAAAATGAGAGTAAGGAGAGAGCTAAATATATTATTCCTTCAAGCTTGCTCTGAAAGTATGCTCAAGCAGCAAAGGGAAAATATTTGATATTAAACCAAGTTCAGAGTTTGTATTTTTAACTTTTTTTATCTGAGCATTCTGTTTACAGAATTGACATTGTTTGTGACTTTAAAGTGATTGCAAGCATACCAGTTATCCCAAAGTAAGCAGATATCACAGTGAACTAGAGTAGTGATCCAAGGAAACATGATTTTTCTCCACTCAGTGAAATTATATGTAACAGTTGGACTAGAATATATTTTGGCATTTGAACATAATAAACATTGAAACTTGTTAAAATACCAATTACATTTTATTGGTACAGGAAAGGAGGCTATAGGGAAGGGCTGCAGTTCTCCAGCACCATCTATGATTGAATGGGCTAACTCTATCTCGAGGACTAATATTGAAAAATAAAAAAAAAAACTGACATTTCTGAGCCATGCCCTACAAGCTAGTTTAGTTGTGACAGAGCTATTTTTCCCATTCTGCTTACTTCTTGCCTTAGGAGCAAAAAAAAAAAAAAAAAAAAGAAGAAGAAGAAGAAAGAAAGAAAAAAGATACTCATAATTCTCCTTCAATTGCAACAGATATTTATGTATGTAAATGTTTAATCTAATATCTAGTTTATATATGCTCAACCTCAGGGAGATTCAGTGTTGAGCATATTCTCAACCAGGAGGAATTTGGCTTACCAATTAACCTAAAGGATTTCCGTCATGTAAATAATGACCATCATGTCTTGACAACCTTATCAAAAATGATACCCCTTTTTTCTATTTGTTTTATCCACAGCATTCATCAGTACTTTCTGATATGTATATACACATATGTATATGTGTGTATATGTACTGTTGCTGTTGTTTCGTTGCTAAGTTATATCCAACTATTTGTGGCCCCATGGACTGTTAGCTTGCAAGGCTGCTTTCTCTATCCATGGGATTTTCCAAGCAAGAATGCTGGAGTGGGTTGCCATTTCCTCCTTCAGGAGATCTTCTCAACAGGAATAGAATCCACATCTCCTGCATTGGCAGGCAGATTCTTTATCACTAAGTCACCTAGGAAGCCTGTGTATGTATTATTTATATCTGTATGACTATCATCAACTTCTTTCAGAAATGAAGCTCCATGAAAGTAGTGACTATTTAGTTTTTCAGCATTATAATACCCAGTGCGAAATCATGTGAGACTCATGGTGGAAATTCTGTACATACTCAAGTAGTAAATATGCAAAACATATGTATTCAAACCAGTAATGTTGATCAAAAACAAAACAAGATATGCAGTTAACCTGTGAGAAACAAAGCTTTCAGTCTTAGCTGTTAGAATCTTATCTATTCTTATACACTGTGAATCTCTAACTAATAAATAACACAGTTTATCCAATATCTGTAATTTTATGTGTCAGTATGGCAGAATAAAATGTTGCCCACTTTTTAATGGTTTCTCAGAGAATACTGTTACAAAATAATCCATGGTTCTAATTCTAATCATTGATCTACTGGTGATACAATTTTAAAGATTAAAAGAGAAAGAAATGTGAATTATTGCTAAGGCATTGGGGTTCAAAATAGCCACTGAAATTTGAAGTTCAAGGAGCCATAAAAAGTTCTTTCTAGTTACTTAATGTGTCACTTTTAAGGTGAAAATTCTTTATTTCACCTAATTTTAAGGGTGAAATTGCGATTTTCAGCACATTTCTACTATGGTCATTTCCATTAGGGTTATCCCCTAAGTTACTATCGTCACATTTGCACAGAGAGCAGGCAGAAAGCAGTTAAATCAGTTACTCTTTATGTTAAAAGTTCACTTCCATAAATGCTACAGGTAATACATTTAATCAATATTTTTAATTTAAATAAATTTGCTCTGATAAAGGATTGGTATTAGACATTTCACAAACAGTTAGCCAGTTCTCAAACAAATCTAAAAAGAAATAGATGTTGACATATAGCTCTTTCCTGTCACAGCTACTTGTTTTCCTTTAATTGGCTTAAGTCTCTAAATCGATATGAATCTGAATCAGTTTTTAAATAACTTTCTACATTGCTTTTATCCTACATACTTCCATACTGCATATTATTTAGATATGTGTTTGCAAAATTTAGCCATCATCCTCAGACAAAAATAGCCTTAAAATTAATTGCAAAGTTGAATTTGTTGCATACTCTAAAGATGATGAGTCACTATAACATAAGAAATAATAACTTTAAAAGGACTTTATAACGGATTGTGGGACAACATCCTATTTAAATGTTCTGATTTTTATACAAATATATTGAAGCCTGTCTCTCTTCAGGAATCACAAAGAAAGTCTTGCTTACTCTGATCATGATGAAGGATGAAACAGACAAGAGGAATTTATCTTTGAATATAGCCTTCCCTTGGATTATAACAACACATTTAAAAGAAGACTTCAGTAATATTCCATTCTTCTAATAAGTTTCAAGTGAGTAAAGTTTATTTCCAGTGTATTTTTCCAAATAATTATTTGAAAATATTATTTCCAAATAAAGACACTATTGATAAGAAAATTTTAACTTTTAGTTTGAATTCAGAAATGAATTTAAATAAGCACTTTAAAAGAGTCTTAGTTATTTCATGTTGATAGTATCACTATATTTTGTCTACTGTTTTTCAAAGAGAACAAAATAGCAGGATGTATATATATATATATATATATATATATACACACACAAGGGTAAAATATAGTCATCATGTTGAGTTTTGTTGAAATACGCAAAATGAGTAAAGGAGGTGAATGGCTTTATTGTATTAGAAGGTAAACCAAAAAATGAAAAAATTAAATTAAACAAAGGGATATTCTATTATTTTGATCTGTGATCATTGTCCTTATATTCTTAAACTATTTTAATTATTTGGAGATCAGAAGGTGATGAGAGGGCAAAGGCATCAATTGGAATATCACTTTAAAGATTTTAACAAAGCCCCTCAAGTAGAGTGTAAATACCACTGAAGTCAGAGAGTTTTCTGTCCCCCTTCTGGCCTTTATATCAAGCTTTCCTCATTTCTTGCCTTTCCTCAATTTTTTCCTTTTTTTTTTTTTAAATATCTTTCCAGCTTTACTGAGATGCAGTGGACATAAGACATTGGGTAAATTTAAGGTGTATGACATGTTGATTGGATACATTTACATATTGCAAAATGATAATCACCATAACATTAGCTAACATCTGCATCCTGTCACATAATTACCATTTCTTTTTGTGGTGAGAACATTTAAGATTCACTCCCTTAGCGACTTTCAATATGGAATTTAGAATTATTAACTATGATCACTATGCTGTATATTAGATCTCCAGAACTTATTCATCTTATAACTGGAAGTTTTTACTCCTTGATAAACATCTCCCCCAGCCTTTTGCCCTTGGTAACCACCAGACTAGTTTTTTGAAAAAGATCAATTCTATTAAGAAATTTGCAAATATATAAAACAATGCTACTCCTCTCACTACTCTTTTTTTCCCCTTTTGGAAAATGTAAATTTTTTTATGAGGTGTTCAGATTATCTTCAACTGTGCTTTAAAGTGTATAGTATTGAGATTGCAGTAAAACTAGGAAATCTACTAAATATTTACTTAAAAAGCTACCCTTAAAGAAAAGGCAGAGTGTTTACCAAAGACAATAGGACCCTCCTTTTTCACTGCTGCTGCTGCTGCCGTTAAGTCGCTTCAGTCGTGTCCGATTCTGTGCAACCCCATAGACGGCAGCCCGCCAGGCTCCCCTGTCCCTGGGATTCTCCAGGCAAGAACACTGGAATGGGTTGCCATTTCCTTCTCCAATGCACGAAAGTGAAAAGTGAAAGTGAAATCGCTCAGTCGTGCCCGACTCTTAGCGACCCCATGGACTGCAGCCTACCAGGCTCCTCCGTCCATGGGATTTTCCAGGCAAGAGTACTGGAGTGGAGTGCCATTGCCTTCTCCGCCTTTTTCACTAGTATCTATATTAAACATGCACAGATTTCTAGAAATTCCTATGAACACTTTTGGTGAGAAATATTTTGTTTTGTCCTAATTTATTATATCTCCTGTGAACTAGTCAATAATTTAATAATGAGAATTCATTCTATTTGCTCTTTCAAATTTCACTGAATGAAAAAAGCTAAAGGAAAAATTGCTATGGAGATTACTGGACTTTCAAGGTGTTTTTTTTTGTTTGTTTTTTTCCCTACTTTTGAATGTATATATGTTTGACTGGGGGCTTCCCTGGTAGCAAAGAATATGCCAGCAATCCAGGAGACATAGGAGATGCAGATTCGATCCCTGGGTCAGGAAGATCCCCGAGAGGAATAAATGCATCCACTCCAGTATTCTTGCCTGGAAAATCCCATTGACAGAGGAAGCTGCTGGGTTGCAGCCTGTCCATGGGAGTCACAAAGAGTCAGGCACAACTGAGCGCACACACACAGGAAAAGTCCATGCTTCTGTGCGCTTCACTTGTTCACACTTGTTCTACTTGGTTTTCTAACACTCTACCACCTCTTCCTTTCATTAAATGTTAAGGGACAATTACAATGAAGTACATCAAAGCTAAAATTTCCCTGTCAATAGTATCTTTCGGTTGCTCTTTCTCTATGATCGATATCAAACTGCTCTGCAAAGGGGAGGTACATCATCACCTCGGGGACTTCTAGCCCTAGCCATGCTCCACATTCTGACTTGGGTGTTGTATACTGGTTCTGCCCTGGGAAAATGTGTGCACCTACCATATGTTCAGTAGAATTTCTGGGACACTTGAAAACCAAGTGATGCTTGTAAATGTTACAGGCCTATGGGTTATACATAATGCAGTGTTGGTAAGTTCAAAAGAAGAAACAAAATGCAACTTCTGCAAAAAAAAATAATTAAACATGTTTATCAAAAGTCTGGTTTTTTTTTTTTTTAAATTGAAGTATATTCTTGCTGGGATAATCCCATGGACAGAGAGCGTGGCAGGCTACAGTCCACGGGGTCACAAAGAGCTGGTAACCACTGGGCACACACACATAGTTGATGTATGGTGTTTTGCTAGTTTCAAGTGTATATCAAAATGAGGCAGTTATACATATATTTTCTTTTCATATTCTTTTTCCCTATAGCTTATTACAAAATACTAAGTACAGTTCCCTGTCCTCTCCAGTAGGTCCTTGTTGGTTTTCTATTTTATATATAGTAGTGTGTTTATGTTAATCCCAAACTCCTGCTTTATCCCTCCATCCCCTTTCCCCTTTGGTAACCATAAGTTTGTTTTCTGTGTCTGTGACTCTATTTTGTTATAAGTTTATTTGTTCAAAAGTCTGTTGATATGGTTGAATCCTATCACTTTTGGGTAATTTTCTTTTAGAAAGTATAAGACTTATTAAAGGAAACTTAATCCTAAGAATGTGTGATGTAGTACCAGGAAGTTATCTTAAAAACATAATAAAATATGTGCTCGAGGCAATCATATAAGTAATTTTCACATTTCCATGAGAGGAGGCAGCGGGTTCAGAACTGTGGGAAGGGTTAAGACATTCAATTAAATGGTTGAAAATACTGTTAAACCAATAAAAAGTTTTAGATCCCCAAATGGCTCAATTTGTTAACTAAAGGTAATCTTTGGGCTTCCCAGGTGATACTAGTAGTAAAACACCTGCATGCCAATGCAGGAGACTTAAAAGACACAGGCTTGATCCCTCTGTTGGGACGATCCTCTGGAAAAGAGCATGGCAACTCAACCCAGTATTCTGGCCTGGAAATTCCATGGACAGAGGAGCCCGATGAGCTATGGTCCATAAGGTTGCAAAGTGTCGGACAACTGAAGAGACTTAGCATGCACTCATGCAAAGGTAATCTAACCAATCTTTTCAGGTAACATTCCTACAATTTGCAATCATCTTGTATTTGTATTTCTGCATGTGTTTTAAATTTGTTTACTTTCTTTTTTGATAGATACAAATTTTATTTGTGTTTTCTCACCCCACCTTTTAATTAATTATTTGACTGATTTTTTTCTTGTTTTATTTGTTGAACTTTTTTTGGCTATTTAATCTCCTTCTTTCATTTCCCCCCTACAAGAGATATTTTATCAGAGGATTAAGCTTGTAACTCATTTAAACTTTAATAATAAGTTGAGATAAGTCTGGGACCAAGACTTCTAATCATTTGCTTCATTGGATAAAACTACAGAGTTTAGTGTGCCAGAGCTCCCTCTGTCCTGAGGGAAACTTCAGAGGGAAGCAGCTGTTACATGGTTCAGTTGGTCTTTTTTCCAACACCCAAATCAGATGACCAGTCTGCACACCAGGACCACTGAGGCCCCCATCATTGTCCTCTGGCTTCCCACTGCACAGGCACAGTTGGTAACAAGAGTGCCAAGAATACCCCAAAGGGGAAAGGATAGTTTCTTCAACAAATAGCACTGGAAAAACTGGATATCTACATGTAAAAGAATAAATTGGACACCTATCTTATACCATATGCAAAAGCAACTTGAAATATATTAAGCACCCAAGTGTAAGACATGAAACTCTAAAAACCATAGAAAAAAATAAGGAAAAGGCTTACCTGGTATTAGTCTTAGCAAATTCTTGGATATGAAAGCAAAAGCATAGGGAACAAAAACAAAAATAAACATGAGGGACTATATAAAAAAACAACTTTTGTATAATAGAAGAAACAAGAGTGAAAAGGCAACCTAGAGAGAGAGAGAAAATATTTGTAAACAACTTATCTGATTAGTGGTTAACATCCAAAATATATAAGAAACTACTACAACTCATTAGCAATAAAAATAACAACAACCTGATTAAAACATGGGCATAAGACCTGAAGAGATATTTCTCCAAACAACACATGCAAATAACCACCAGGTATATGAAAAGGTGCTCCATATCACTAATCATCAGGAAGTTGCAAATCAAAACCACCAAAATGAGACATCACCTCACACCTATAGGACAGCTATCACCAAAAAATTATTATTATTACCAAGGATATGCTGAGTTTGTAAACTGTGTACACTACTGATGGAACTGTAAAAGGGTGCATTTGCTACATGGAGCTTTCTCCAAAAATTAGAATTATATATACCATATGATTTAGCAATTCTACTTCTTGGCATATATGCAAAAGAAATGAAATCAGGATCTTGAAGAGATAGTTGCAGTCCTATGTTCACTGTGGCGTTATTCACTAAAGCAAGAATATAGAAACAACCCAAATACCCACTGACAGAAGAATGGATAAAGAAAATGTGGTATACACATATAATGGATTACCATTCAGTCTTAAAAAAGGAAATACCTCTACTTACAAAAACACGATGAACCTAATATGTTATGCTAAATGAAATAAGCAAGTTGCAGAAGGCAAATATTGTATGATTCATTTAAATAAGGTATCTAAAATTTCAAAATCTTAGAAGTAGCAAGTAGATGATGGTGGTTGCCACAGTTTAGGAAAAGGGGGATATGGGGAGTCGTCCATTGTACACGACAAGGTTGGTAACAGCAGTCTCGTTGCATTAAAAATGGACTATGGAGTCAGAGTGCCACTCCTCACATCATCAGAAGGAAAACCATTCTTAGCAAAGTGCCCCCAAGCCCACCTTCATAATCGGCTAGAAGTAGTCTGAATGATGAAACCTATCACATCCTCACTCATATATCACTTTGCCTCCCTGCTGGAAGGATCACATTCAGCATTTATGAGGCAAGTGACATTTCCCTTTTTTTCTAAAGCTACTCTATTTGAAAGCAAGGAGTCACTTTAAGTATATAACAATTTCTGCTATGAATAAACATTTTAAAATCACAAAGACTGTAAATCAAAATGAGAAAAAATACAGTGATTAAAAAATATGTCTTTCTATGTTTCTTAACCCATACATTTTTAAACTAAATTCATTGGTATATATTTAAGTCTTTGACATCTAAGCTGACAAATGATATCCAAAAGGAAAGCAATATTTTGATTTCTTAAATTATTTTAATATTATTCAACAAGTTGTTAAATTATTTGTTTCTATGCTTTTCACAGAAAAGTAAAATTTCAAATATGCTTCTCTAAAGGCAAACACCTTTATCTTCTCAAAGATCAATTTAAATTCCATACATGTAGCTGATACTCTGCTCAAGATATTTTGGGTTTGTGTAGTGAAAAGTGCCAATAGACACATAAAAGGAAATAGGTCTGATGTGAAGTTTTCAGAACTACTTATCTTGCCTCGAGAGATGCGCAGGAAGTATCTAGAAAGTCTGCAACAGATTTTCCTTTCACCTGCCATGATGATAAATACCAACACCTCCACCGGTATGTTTCATTCATTGAGGCACATTTTCTAAAACTTGTTTGTACTGAATCCTCCTACATTAGAATTATTTCCATAACAGTTCTAAGAAAACAAACCTAATACATACTGTAAAATGTATGTTAGTATTTCTATATAAGGGCTTTTAGAATGCATTTCTACTATTTTATGCATAATCTCGGGGCAAATTTCTGTTTTATAAGGAATTATGGAAGTAAACACAATCCATCACTTATAACAACGTAGGAATGAAGTAAAATTCCTCTTGTTTAAAAATGATTTTTAGGGACGTCCCTGAGGGTCAAGTTATTAAGAATCCTTTGCCAATGCAGGAGAAATGGGTTCGATCCCTGGTCCAAAAGGATCTCCCATGCCACTGCAACTAGTAAGCTCTCATGCCCTAGAGCCCAGGCTCTGCAACAAGAGAAATCACCATAGTACGAAGCTTGTGGACCTAAACAAAGAGTAACCCCCTCTCACCGGAACTAGTGAAAGCCCATACACAGAAAAAAGATGCAGTGCAGCCAAAACTAAAAATAAATAAATCTCTTTTAAATGTGTGAAAAATGATTTTTATAATTTGCATTTGTGATCATAACCATAAATTTCTAGATACACATATTTGATGACACTAATATGTATATGATAAACCTAATATATGCTGATATTAATAGTAAAATATCCTATAAAATGGGACTTTTTAAAAAAAATATCACAAAGGAACTTACTTTTTGTCCTTCTTGTTGAGATACATTTGAAATTGGGATAGACAATTTTTTTATGCTTTTGAAATTGGAATAGATCAAACATTTTTTTTACTATGTGATATCACATATGTATGGAATCTAAAAATGGATACAAATGAACCCACCTACAAAACAGAAAGGGACCCACAAACATAGAAAACAAACCCATGCTTACCAAAGGGGAGGAGAGTAGGTTGGGAATAAACTAGGACTTTGGGATTAGCAGACACAAACTACTATATATAAAACAGATTAGTAGCAAGGCCCTAGTGTATGGCATGAGGCTTCCCAGGTGGCTCATTGATAACAAATCTGCCTGCCAATGCAGGAGATGTGGGTGTGATACCTGAGTAAGGAAGATTTCATGGAGAAGGAAATGGCAACCCACTCCAGTATTCTTGCCTAGGAAATTCCATGGACAGAGGAGTCTGATGGATTACAGTCCATGGGGTCACAAAGAATCAGAGGTGACTGAGCATGCACACACATTAACTGAATCACTTTGCTATATACCAGAAACTAACATAACATTGTCAATCAACTATATCCAATTTAAAAATAAATAAAAAATAAGCAACACTCGCTCATGTTAGGAATGTATGGGAACTAAATCATCTTGGCTTGAAAGACTATTTAAAAGGTGGAGAAACACAGGACCAGCTGTTCTTTCAGTTCAGTTCAGTTGCTCAGTCGTGTCCAACTCTTTGCGACCCCATGAATCGCAGCACGCCAGGCCTCCCTGTCCATCACCTGGAGTTCACCCAAACTCATGTCCATCGAGTCATGATGCTATCAAGCCATCTCATCCTCTGTCGTCCCCTTCTCCTCCTGCCCCCAATCCCTCCCAGCATCAGGGTCTTTTCCAATGAGTCAATTCTTCCCATGAGGTGGCCAAAGTATTGGAGTTTCAGCTTTAGCATCAGTCCTTCCAAAGAACACCCAGGGCTGATCTCCTTCAGAATGGACTGGTTGAATCTCCTTGCAGTCCAAGGGACTCTCAAGAGTCTTCTCCAACACCACAGTTCAAAAGCATCAATCCTTCAGTGCTCAGCTTCTTCACAGTCCAACTTTCACATCCATACATGACCACAGCTCTAAAATACTATAATGAGTTCTTTCCCTTTACAGCAATTCAATGACGCCTGTACCCTACCTTTCTCAATATAATTCTTGGGCACCCAAGCAGGATCTCCAACTGCATATGGGTCATTATACAAACTACAGCAGCCTTCTCAACTTCATAATTCAGTGGTGGCGGAGTCATCAAACACGGGAATGTCATCCAGTGGAGGTATCAGTGGTGGAGCTCTATTATCAGTAACTTGGTCCAGTAGTGGGTGGTGAGGGTGTAGGCAATGCCAATACTGTTGCTTCCACTGTGTGTCCCTAGTCTCTGACTTATAAAGAAACTGTCCTGCCAGATTATGTTCACTTCCAAGGCTAGCAGGACTTGTCATGTAGTCATTAAGAACTGCTGGAGACCGAGCGGGTTCCAGGGTTTTGTAAGGAATATTTCATCCCAACGTTCCCCAGCTTGACATGGGAGGGTGCAGTGGTTTCTGAGGAGTAGGATTTGTTCTTGACAGTGCACCAGTTCTTGCAAGCTGGTTATTTCCATGCTCGACACCATGGCCCACGTTATCCAGAACTCTGTGGTCAGTAGGTTTCCGAACATAACTTACAGGATGCTCCATATTTACATTAGCTATTATTTTGTAAGTTCTTGTTGTATTCTTATTTGTGGTCAAAATATTAATCTCTCTTTGAGCCACTTTCTCTTTATAAATGTCCAGTCTGATGGAAAACTCCATTACCTAGAGCTGAGAGGCTTGGGTTGGAGCATTGTTAACTAGCAATTGGAGCACTGTTAACTAATACATTTATCTGATAAGCAAGAATAGCTAGCGATAGGATTGTGTAGGCTTGGTCTCTTCTAAAGCTTTTCTCTTGTCTAGTAGCTGTATGCAGTTCTTTTCACAGTAGTCTGCCACCCGGGTTGGGTTCTGGTAACCTTCTATCAGGGCCCCCTAGCCAAAGGGGATTTCCTCCTCTAGCAACATCCGCAGCTCTGCTATTTTCCACCCCTCTGCAATGCTTCCTCTCCTGTTAAATAGAGACAGAGGCAGCAGCAAGGTCCATGGAGGCTACCATCAAGTCACAAACTGGATACAAACTGCCTGCGCACCCTCCGACTGGGTACTGTGAGCGCTCACCTTCTCCTTTTCCTACTCACTCTCTCCAGCTTCCTCCATCCACTTTGTGCAGGCGCCTCTAGGATAGATCAACTTTTTAAAGAAATACTATTGGTCTCAACTTTTAATATTTGTTGTTGCTGTTGTTTAGTCCCTAAGTCCTGTCCAACTCTCTGTGACCCGATTGACCGTAGCCCGACAGTCTCCTCTGTCCATGGGATTCTCCAGGCGAGAGTGGGTTGCCATTTCCTATTCTAGGGGATCTTCCTGACCCAGGGATCAACTGGAGTCTCCTGCATTGGCAGGTGGATTCTTTACCACTAGTCACCAGGGACGCCCTTTAACACCTCAGGAGAACTTTTTCATGAGAGTGTAGCACAGTTTGTAACAGTAACAAAATCATTAGAATGTATATTTGCCCCAATTCAAATTAGTGTCTTGAGACATACTCATGTCGCCTACCAATTTGCCAATCAAAAAGAAGAAAACTAAAAACTATCACCAATGGAAAAGATATTTATGAAGTCAAGTTCTCCTGAATTACTAATTTTGGTTTGTGATTTGAAGGAAAGAAAAGAAACTTAAAACAGTGCCTTTACAAAACAATGTTTTAAATATGTTATATTTGATATGACAAGTGATGCCCTTTCTCTTCAGCATACAATTGGAAAGACACCTGTCATCTCAGTGCAAGCAGCTTGTGTTCTTTTTTTATACCTTGTGTTTGCCGATGTCACAAAATAAAGAGCTTTTACATGAACCTCTTTGGGACACCATTTAAGGTTTGACTAGAGTCACCAGCTAAATGTTACTTTATGGAGTCATCTGACACAATTATGTTTGACAGCCTCAGAATAGGAAATGCTTCCTTAATTATCAAAACTTTAATTAGTTGAATAACCCAGGAGATGCATAGAAAATTATTGAATGTCTGTGATATATGGCAGGCAACACATTACAAATTCGATGTGACCTAAGACATAACTCATTGTTTCCCAAATTTGCATGAATGTGACAAAGACTTTGCCTCCTATCCTGGAATATTATACTACATTGAGTGAACCAGGGATTTTCATATACTGAATAAGGAAGTAAAATGACTACATGAAAGGTCTTCTCTGCAATAGGCCAATGAGTTTAAAATTGATAAACTTTGATAGGGTTAATTTGTAGTTTGAGAATAAGTTTTAAATTTTTTAGTAAAAATTGAAGACTAGAAACTACAAAAAAAAAAAAATACAAGAAGGAAATTCAGCTGTGATTTGCTTATTTCAGCAAGAAAGTTTTAGGCATTTTGAAGAGGACAGAGGGCAAATCTTTCAATTCTAGGCCCTGCAGTCACCCTTCCAGACATTTCTGAATTCTTTATTCAAGTAACAAATGTGGAAGGAAAGGATGGAAGAAAACCACTATATGATATTTTCATTGAAAGAGGAAATAGTTTAGAATCTTGTATCAAAAGTACAAACATTCATAACTTGATCCAATTGACACCTAAGGAATACAAAATCCAATAAAAGCAAAATAAACATTTTTAAGCTTGAATAGAATATTACCCCCAAATAAACAACATCCTCAGTCCAAAAACACATATTAATACATTTAAAACCAAAGCAATAATACAAATTATTGTCTCAAAGTACTAATAATCAGTATAAAGAAGTATCTGGAAGATACTTTTTTTCCAAATATTTGAGATACATCAAAATATTTGGAAATTAAAAAAAAACACACTTTTAATTAAAATGAAAATTTTGGTGTCAATTCCAATATGTAAAGAGCTTAAAAGTCATCACTCTCATCCTTACAAGAAGGAAAACTGAAGCAAAAAGAAACTCAATGAGTTTTTTTGTACCTGTAAGAAAAATCACATGTGTAGGAAAAACCACCATCCCAAAATTGAGTGAGAAAGGAGAATCTAAAGTGTCACAACTAAGCTCTTTCCTGGAGCAGTAACCACTGGAACTGCAAACTGTAAGACTAACTTGAGAGTGAGATACTCCCAGTGACCCACCACCAGAGATAGCTATGGGAGGGGCTAGGCACACTTTTATAGGTTACATATCCAGGAAATCTACTAGGCTGTCAAAGTGAAGATTGAATTAACTATCCCATATGGTGTGGAAGAGTAAAGGGGGGAGTAAACCTTTTAAATCTCATTCAGAGCTTTCTCCATAGAAAGCTCTCCTCTGCAGAATGAATGGCTCTTCTAGAGCCTTATCCTGGAGCCTGGCCAGTGCCATTGAGCCTTCCTGTCTCACCTACAGTGTGGAAATGCTGCCCAAGAAAAAGCATTCAGGAAAGGCATATGCCAGAAATACAAACCCAGTGAAATATGGAGACTTAATTGAAATATT
Organism: Bos javanicus; assembly: GCF_032452875.1. Classification (NCBI taxonomy): domain Eukaryota; kingdom Metazoa; phylum Chordata; class Mammalia; order Artiodactyla; family Bovidae; genus Bos; species Bos javanicus. The sequence continues at coordinate 13,077,770 of NC_083875.1, read as the reverse complement.
ACACAATGTGCACTCTCCTTCATATATTACCAGACAACCAACACAGTTCTAGTATCGTAAAAGTGAACTATAGGTGGAAATGCTAGAAGACACAGCCTCTCTCTGAGGAAGAGTACAGGGGGAAGCCCAAAGTCAAGAAGGGAAAAAAAAGGGACCCTACAAGATTTTGAGTCTCTGAAATCTACAGCTATAGTGAGCATTAAACAAAGCCAACTCCTAGTCAGATTAGCATAAATCTTCACATTTGCACATCACTTACCTCAGTTCACATTATGTAATATGTCTGGTTTTTGACAAAAAAAATAAGTAAATAAGGCACACAAAAATTCAGCAAAAATCATAGTCACACCTTTATCAGATATTACACAGATGTTGAAATTAGAGAGAAAACTTTAAATAATTATGATTAATATGTTAAGGGGTCTAGTGGGGAAAAAAAAAAAAAGATAACATGAAATAGATGAGAACCGTAAGGAAAGGTAGAAATTCTTAGAAAGGATAAAAGTTAACTTCTACAAATCCAAAACACTATAAAAATAATGAAAAATGCCTTTATGTAGTTCATCAGATTCACCATGGCTAAAGAAATAATCAGTGAGTTTAAAGACTTGTTAATAAAAATATCCCAAAGTGAAATGCAAAGAGAAAAAGGATGAAAAAGATCTAAGATCCAGAAACTATAGGAAATTTTCAAAAGATACAATATTCACACACAATGATAGCAAAAAAAAGAAAGAAAAACAAATATATACATACTTTATATATAGAATATTTGAATAATTATAAAAACTTTTCCAAATTTAATGACATACCAAATCCAAAACCTGCATCTAGGTATATCATAATCAACCAGCAGAAAACCAAAGACAAAGAAAAATGGTTAAAAGAGCCAGAAATTAAATTACCTAGAGAAGAATAAGAATAACAGTTATGATGGACTTCTTCTCAGAAATCATGTAACATTCTACAAAGTTCCTCAGCAATGAGATGTGGGCATTCCTAATGGCCACCACAGTTACAGGACAATTTAAAATGCCACAGTGTTTCTTTCTCTAAAAGAGAAGTCTATTTATTCAATAAACTTCCCTTTGGTAGTTGCAAATATTTGACTAGATTCCAGAGTTCTGTAAAAGTTGATTTTGACAATTTCCCCAGCTCACTAACAGCCCTAAAATCCCTAACTTCTCCATTTTGGTTGCCATCTTTATTTTAAAAAATGTGTCTATGCATGAATGTCTTTGCAAAATGCATGAGTGAATTAATAATTTCTCAAGGTGCAAGTGTAAATAAACTGCCTCAATTACCAAGGGTTACACAAAATGTACAGGAATAATAAAAACCTCAAAACATGAAATTAAAAAGTCTTAGTGGCAAATGTGCGTTTCCCTGGTGGCTTAGTGGTAAAGAATCCCCCTGCCAATGCAGGAGACTCAGGTTTGATCCCTGGATTGGGAAGATCCCCTGGAGAAGGAAATGGCAGTCCCTCCAATATCCTTGACTGGGAAATCCCATGGACAGAGGAGCCTCATGGGCTACAGTCCATGGTGTTACAAAGAGCAGGACATGACTGAGCACACATGCATGCAGTGTTACACAGGAAGAGAGTTACGTGAAAGAGAAAAACATTTTTTTTTTAAACAAGAATTTGACAACTCAACCTATCTAACACAAAAGATATTTCAGTTGAAAAAATATATGACCAGAGGTTTGCAAGAACTGTACTTCCCCCTTGGAGCAATAGCTCAGTATTCAGTGTGCAGGGTCTCTATTCTGAGTAGTGGCTAAACCTTTGCAATATTTTATGATAAAATGATCTTTGTCCTTTAATTAGAGGCCTAATGTTTTCATGATTAAATCTACTGGATTATTGTAACTGAAGCATATTTTACACCTAAATGATTTGCTGTTTTTGCTATTGGATTCTCTCTTGTCCAAAAAGAGAGAAAAGAAGGAGAAAAATGGAGATTTCCCCGTGGCCTCGTGGTTCAGACTCTGGGCTTTCACTGCCATGGCCCAGGTTCAGTCCTGGTGGGAAAATGAGATCTGAGATTGGAAAACAGACCGTACAAGTCAACCGAAAAGAAAAGAAATGGTTACATGATTTTTCAGGGCTGAACCATCTGTATCATAAGAAGATATTTCCCCATATGGATCTAGACAATAACTCAGGATTTGTCTGACTTTACATGAAGTATAATATCCTAGATATTTATTACTATTTAAATGTTCTCAATTAGACTGAGGTAGCCCTGCGATGAGGTCTGTCAATAAAATTTGGAACAAAGTAAAGAAGGTGTAAGGCTCTGTTTTTGTGAATAGCAAAGCAAACTCTGCCATAGTTCAGCTCTCCTAAAAGCTGATACTTCGATATTTCAGAATCCTATAGAAATGGATGATCAGCCATGATTTTTATATGCATGTTTCTCTTGTTTCAAATTTTTAAAAATAGATTTGTGTCTTCCAACAGGGGGCTGCTTGTTACTGATTTCCTGATTGAGAACATTCTTTTATGTTGTATCTTCAAGACCTTTGTAATTCTTACTATTTATGGACCCATGTCTAAACTAAAGCAATTTATCTAAAAAATGTTGTCCTTGAGACAAGTTAATCGTGTCTCCAGAAAGAAATATCATATATACAAAGATCTCCTTTTCTTCTTTCCTCATGCCTCCAGAGCTGCAAAGAGTTGTCCAAACTGAGAGGAGAATGAAGATAAATGTGTAGTGAGAAAAACAATTGTAAGCTATTGCCCTCCTGCAATTCAGATTTTTTCAGGAAACTCATGGACATCAGAAGGAAACACATCTGAGAATATTTCCCCCCAGGACAGTGTTTGCTTGAATAAAATCCAAAGTCATAAGAGTAGGCTTTCTACTCCTTAAGAAGTGGTAAAATTAGAAGTTAAGATGAATATATCTAGGTCAGGCTTCAAACAGAACATCAATGATTCCCAGGAATAGTTTCCCAAGCAAAGAGGGGAAAGAATAGAATTGATGTCAGAAACCACTTTTCAGCCCACTATGGATAAGTGTTTCTAATTCTTAAAGTATGTCAGAAAAGGCAGAAAACTCTCCCCAAGAACATAGATGTTTGTGGGAAGGTGACAGAAAAATCTAGTAGGAGGGAGGCAATGGTATCCTTTCACATTACTTTTCAGAAATGTGATTTTTATACTCTTTACATAACAGTGGCCTTTTTACACCAAGTCCTCCTTCACTGACAATACAATAGTGTAATTACAATTTTCTCTTGCTAAATGAGCATATATACATTATGACACTAGTGAAAACTGATTAGCATATTGAATATGATAAGTATTAACACTGACAAATGGGAAGATCAGCAGGGCTAACACATTTAACTGTAGTTTTTTAGGATTCACCCAGAGATGCAGAACTACTGAGATCCAATAGATTGGAGGGTTGGATTAGACCTTTCCTGACCTGTGGGAGTTCTTTTAAGCAGTTGGTGTCAATCAATCTGTTGCATCTGAGTCTGGCACAAAGCCACAGGTCAGCAGCGCTGGCAGCTGGGAAGAAGAGATGGACATGGTGTGAACGAAACAAACTAGAACCCATGAGACCAAGTGACCCATGAGGATGAGTGAACCAATGAGTGTAAACTTAAAACCTGAATCTGTCTTTCTCTGGAACATACACTGGTCTCTGTTTGCCTCCAGATCTCCAATTCAGATAGTGCAAGTGGCCAGCAGAAAAGCTGGTGTGCTACATCATGGAAACATACAGGAAACTAGCTCAGGATTTTATAAAATGGAAGGAGAGAACCTCAGGAGCTGCAGGGATAACAGGTCCGGCTGAGGATTGTGTAACCTTACACTGACCTGTGTGACAGCAAAGACTGCCCATGATTTACAAAGTGGAATTGATGGTTGGGAAATAAACCCATGACTTACAGTGTGGAATTGATGCAGCAAATTTCCCAACCTTCAACCAGATTCAACTTAAAGAAGGGAATTCTGGTAAATGCATTTGCAGTTAACCTACTCTGACATTTAAAAAGCTACCACCATAGCTGTTTGGTGTCAAATTCTATACCAGGGCATGTTAACACTAATTTTCCCTATCTTAATTCCAATTATCTCAAGAGATTTTGAGTTTTTATATTTCTGACTCAATAAAATGTTTGCAGCTATTAATTATATAAAAAGAGGACCCTGGTTACTTTTGCTCAGCCATGTAGAAATAAATCTTTTCTAGATATAAGTTTTCATCAAATGCCATATATTTATATACATTGACAAAATTAAAAGTATTTGAATATATAGTTTAGGGATCTCTTTTATCATTTTAACATTATGTTATAGTGAATATTTTCCCATGGAAATAAAATTATTTAAAAACTTGGCTTAATTCTCCCAACATTACTTCATGATTATATAGCATAATTTTCTTTACTAATTCTGTAAATTAAGAGTATTCCAAAGTTTAGTATTATAATCATTGATGTCATACACGTGTGTGTGCATAAATTTTCATAAGAATTTTTTATTATTTCCTTAAAATACATTACTAAATGTTGAATTACTGGGTTATTAAGACTTGAAGATATTGTTTTGGCCACAATTAACTGTTTTAGAGGGTTTTAAGTATTTCTCTTGATAAATATTACTATGTTGCCAAATATTGGTCAAGTTTAACACATTATATTACTGTTGACTTACATAAATGTATATTATATCTTTTTTAAAAATTAGATTTAGAATCCTTAAACTTTCCCACAGAGCACCTGTATCTTTTCTAATGTAAATTTATTTTTTAATGTGTCAAATTTGTCTGTTCTTTGGGTCCTGATATTATTTAAAGAGGTCCTAATATTTTAAAATTAGTTTATTTCTTCTTTCAATTTTACTGAATATGTCCAAGAGTTTTCTAAGTTTTTTCCCTAATATTAGCTTTCAATAGCTTGAACTGAAAGAATCTCAGTCACGAACAACTAATGGAATGCCACATAAGTATGTTTAGCTTCTTCCATGCTGAGTGGCTCAGACGGTAAAGCATCTGCCTACAATGCGGGAGACCCGGGTTCAATCCCTGGGTCGGGAAGATCCCCTGGAGAAGGAAATGGCAACCCACTCCAACATTCTTGCTTGGAAAATCCCATGGACGGAGGAGCTTGGTTGGCTACTGTCCATGGGGTCGCAAAGAATCGGACACAACTGAGCGACTTCACTATCACTATGGTGAGACCTCACAAATGTGTCCACAATATTCTTATGCTGACAGGCCATAGGATATCTCTAAACAATGTCTTCACACATCACATAATGTACAGGAAAAGAATAAAGCAATAAAACACAAATTTAGATGCTATAATTATCACTCTTAAGAGTAATATATTTTTTAGTATAAAAGTAGTATACATTTATTGTAAAAAATCTCTAAAAAGACAAAAGTAAAAAAAAAAATCCACAGTTCCACTTACCAACTAAACTATATTTGACATATTTCTTTCAAGTGTTTTTATTTATAAATTTTATCCAGCTATGCTTATACATATATATATATAAACACAAATGTATATTTCACATGCCTTCAAAAATGAAAGACAATTTTAATCAGCTTTTTTTTTTTCCTGAGGGGCTCAAATAATTTTTCTTAATCTTATAATTCAATATTTTTTAATCATTTGTTCTATATATAGTGCAAAGAACAAAGGACTGAAAGCAATTTTTCAACTCGTTTTTTCCAGCGGTACCAGTATGACATTGCTGAAAATAAGTGACACTCTTAGAGTCCCAGTAAAACTTGCCTCTCCCTCTGTGTACATGTGGGCTTCCCTAGTAGCTCATATGGTAAAGAATCTGCCTGCAATGGAGAAGACCTATGTTCAAACCTGAGTGAGGAAGATCCCCTGGAGAAGGGAACGGCAACCCACTCCTGTATTTTTACCTGGAGAATTCCATGGACAGAAGAGCCTGGCAGTCTACAGTCCATGGGGTTGCAAAGAGTGGGGCACGACTGAGCAACAAACACTTCCACTTCCACATGTACATAATTATACAACACACATATCTATAAGTAATAGAAGGGTCACAGAAAACTTATCTGATGAGCAACTTCACATAGTACCACAAGGAAGGCTTCATTACAACAATTTAAAAGTCTTCAGTGGCAGGACACAGATATTCCTAAGACATGGCTTTTTTTTTACATTAATCATATTAAAATGATTTACTACTAATAAATGCTAGAAAAGATTTTAACCACAGTGAAGCAGTGTTTCTAAGCTCCAAAAACAAAACAAAACAAAACCCACAAAAGCTCTGATAATTCGTTCGTCCTAGGCATTGTCAACAAGTATAAAGAATTTAAATGAAGAGTCAGTTAGCTGTTGAACTCAACCTTAGCTTCCTCCCACCTATCTTATGGCACCATAACTAAACTAATACAAAATTATAAAATTTCACCACCCATCTTTTCAGATTAAGATCTTAGAGGAGAACTCTAATTGTATCCTGATTAAGAGCAAATTCTCCTAAGAAAATCTTGCAAATATTTTGGAGAATACACCAGAAAAAGACCAGTTTTTCTTCTCAAGAAAGAATATGTTAGTAGAAAATCCCAATATAAGAATGTGTGAAAATTATTCATATGTAGAATTAAACTTTAAAAGTGATAAATTAAGCTTAGGCAAGAGGAAATATAGGACTAGATTATTAAGAATTATTTATTATAGGAAAGAAGTGTCAATCTTTATATTCTTTTCCAAAAAACATGAAATTTAAGTAAACACCTCTACATGAAATCAAGAGAGAGTGATAGATCTGTATCACATCCTTCTTTTTCTATTCCTATACCTGTATCTATACCTTCCTTCCCCTTTCTCTTTATGATCCTAAAGAATTAAGAACTAAAAAAACAGAAACAATTCCATTTACCATTGCAGCGAAAATAATAAAACACTTAGGAATATATCTACCTAAAGAAACTAAAGACCTATATATAGAAAATTATAAAACACTGGTGAAAGAAATCAAAGAGGACACTAATAGATGGAGAAATATACCATGTTCATGGATCAGAGGAATCAATATAGTGAAAATGAGTATACTACCCAAAGCAATCTATAGCTTCAATGCAATCCCTATCAAGCTACCAATGGTATTCTTCACAGAGCTAGAACAAATAATTTCACAATTTGTATGGAAATACAAAAAACCTCAAATAGCCAAAGCAATCCTGAGAAAGAAGAATGGAACTGGAGGAATCAACCTGCCTGACTTCAGGCTCTACTACAAAGCCACAGTCATCAAGACAGTATGGTACTGGCACAAAGACAGAAATATAGATCAATGAAACAAAATAGAAAGCCCAGAGATAAATCCACACACCTATGGATACCTTATCTTTGACAAAGGAAGCAAGAATATACAATAGAGAAAAGACAATCTCTTTAACAAGTGGTGCTGGGAAAACTGGTCAACCACTTATAAAAGAATGAAACTAGAACACTTTCTAATACCATACATGAAAATAAACTCAAAATGATTTAAAGATCTAAGCGTAGGACCAGAAACTATAAAACTCCTAGAGGAGAACATAGGCAAAACACTCTCCGACATACATCACAGCAGGATCCTCTATGACCCACCACCCAGAATATTGGAAATAAAAGCAAAAATAAACAAATGGGACCTAATTAAAATGAAAAGCTTCTGCACAACAAAGGAAACTATAAGCAAGGTGAAAAGACAACCCTCAGAATGGGAGAAAATAATAGCAAATGAAGCAACCGACAAACAACTAATCTCAAAAATATATAAGCAACTCCTACAGCTCAACTCCAGAAAAATAAGCAACCAAATCAAAAAATGGGCCAAAGAATTAAGCAGACATTTCTGCAAAGAAGACATACAGATGGCTAACAAACGCATGAAAAGATGCTCAACATCATTCATTATCAGAGAAGTGCAAATCAAAACCACACTGAGGTACCATTTCACGCCAGTCAGAATGGCTGCTATCCAAAAGTCTACAAGCAATAAATGCTGGAGAGGGTGTGGAGAAAAGGGAACCCTCTTACACTGTTGGTGGGAATGCAAACTAGTACAGCCACTATGGAGAACAGTGTGGAGATTCCTTAAAAAACTGGAAATAGAACTGCCTTATGATCCAGCAATCCCACTGCTGGGCATACACACCAAGGAAACCAGAATTGAAAGAGACACATGTACCCCAGTGTTCATCACAGCACTGTTTATAATAGCCAGGACATGGAAGCAACCTAGATGTCCATCAGCAGACGAATGGATAAGAAAGCTGTGGTGTATTACTCGGCCATTAAAAAGAATACATTTGAATCAGTTCTAATGAGGCAGATGAAACTGGAGCCTATTATACAGAGTGAAGTAAGCCAGAAAGTAAAACCCAAATACAGTATACTAATGCATATATATGGAATTTAGAAAGACGGTAATGATAACCCTGTATGCAAGAGAACAAAAGAGACACAAATGTATAGAACAGTCTTTTGGACTCTGTGGGAGAGGGAGAGGGTAGGATGATTTGGGAGAATAGCATTGAAACATGTATAATATATAAGAAACGAATCGCCAGTCCAGGTTTGATGCAGGATACAGGATGCTTCGGGCTGGTGCACTGGGATGACCCAGAGGGATGGTACGGGGAGGGTGGGGGGGTTCAGGATGGGGAACATGTGTACACCGTGGCAGATTCATGTTGATGTATGGCAAAACCAATACAATATTGTAAAGTAATTAACCTCCAATTAAAATAAAAACTAATAAAATAATAAATAAATAAAAAAGAAAACAAACAAAAAAGAAAACAAAAACAATAACTTAAAGTTATTAACTTCAAAAATATTATAGAAAAGGAATGTGCTATAGAAAATGTATAAAATAATAATGAAGAAAATATGAGAAATTTTAAACAAAGGACAAAGAGGCAAATTCATTTAAAAAGAGTAAATTATAAAGTTTTGACAATGTAGGTTCCACACTTGGTTAATAAGTGTAGAGATAGAGAATAAATCGGAGGCAGATTGGAAATTGTAGTAATAAAACACTGTCTTAGCTGAAGAAAAGCCTCTTTGTGAAATCTAGATATCGTATTGACTTGATATTTTTATAGAAGATAAGTTGATATGTGGTAGAATTTTTTTTTCTTTTTCCTTTTAGTTTTTTTTTGTTTTTTTAAACATCTTGTATTTATATTTTGAAAATAAAGAACCCTATGCACCCTAAAGTAAAAAATTAATAATTAAGGTTATTTACTAATAGGAATAGAATTAGGCCATTTATGGAATTTTCACTTTCGTGCATTGGAGAAGGAAATGGCAATCCACTCCCATGTTCTTGCCTGGAGAATCCTAGGGATAGCGGAGTCTGGTGGGCTGCCATCTATGGGGTCTCACAGAGTCAGACATGACTGAAGCTACTTAGCAGCAGCAGCAGATTGAATTATTATCTAAAATATTGAATCCTAGTAGATAAATAACAATTATAAAATTTTATAGTAAATGAAATGGACCTGCAATTTCTTTAATTATCTAGCTTGTCTTTTATTTACCAAGAAAACTGAAAGCCATTCCCAGACATGCAAGGGCTCAAAGGAATGTCAACTATGATTTTTTCCTAAAACACTTATTCAGAATATATTCTAAATCATAAGTTCCATAGAGACAGTGCCAGGATAAGTAGTCAGGTAGTTAGTGGAAAAATAACAACAGATGGATAGATAGACACACAGACAGACAGACAGAAAGCGGCCAAAGAGACACTAAATAACCAAAGGCAAGGGTGATAATATACATTCTGGAAGACCAGGTCTGCTTAAAAAAAAAAAAAAACAACAACTGAATATTTAAAGGTGACTAAGGATTGTCACAAAGAGGAGTCTATAGTTCAAAAAGGAAACAAAAGGAAATTACATGAAACCTAATACACCCAATAAGCATTCTCCAGTCAGTCTCTTGGTTTGTTCTTAGCATCAGCTCTGAGTCAAAGGAAAACATCTGAGTCCCGCCAATGACTATGTTGCAAAGACTGGGAAACATAAAAATGTGACTGTAGATGACAAGTGGCCTTATTGTAAAATGAGGCTAATAAAATGAAGGGAAAAGATGATAAAGATTTTACTGCATACTAGACTAGAAGAAAATCTGATATGGAATGAAAAGATATTGCCAAGGCTGAAAAATACAGGGAAAAAAAGTAGGTGGAAGAAATGATAGGTGAGGAAAATAGTAAGAAGATAAAGATGACACGAACTCAGTTGGTTCTAGTGCATTCTTTTTCCTATTTATAACCTCATCCTGTTAAAATAAAATGAAACACAGAAATGCAAATCTGTCTAAAATATACATATTTATCACATTACTGGATGTGTCTTTAAATAGTTCCAGTCTGGTGGTATATTAAGTAGCTTCTTACCTTGCCTTGTAGAGTATATGGGTGTGAAATGGTGTGGACATTTGCAACATCTCCTGTTGATGAATAGTAAACAACACAAATCATATGTGAAGATTTTTGTTTTTCATTTTTAGTTGTGTTTGAAGCAATTTATTCAGTTAATGCTATTTTGCTACCTGAATATTATTCTGTGATTGTGGTGGAGCTATTATGTTGACATGCTGAATTATTTAAGTACAGTTTTATAGGAGAGAACACAATCTAAGAAATGTTAGGAATAAAAGATAATAGGAATAAAAATGACTGTTTACAATAGCTACGACATGGAAGCAACCTAGATGTCCATTGGCAGATGAATGGATAAGAAAGTGTGGTACATATACACAATGGAATATTACTTAGCTATCAAAAAGAATGCATTTGAATCAGTTCTAATGAGGTGGATGAAACTGGAGCCTATGTAAGTGAAGTAAGTGAAGTAAGTCAGAAAGAAAAACACCAATATAGTATATTAATGCATATATATGGAATTTAGAAAGATGATAACGACGACCCCATATGCAAGACAGCAAAAGAGACATAAAGAACAGACTTTTGGACTCTGGGAGAAGTGAGGGTGGGATGATTTGAGAGACTAGCATTGAAACATGTATATTACCATATGTGAAATAGATCACCAGTCCAAGTTCGATGCAGGAAAACAGGGCACTCAAAGCTGGTGCACTGAGACAACCCAGAGGGACGGGTGGGAAGGGAGGTGGGAGGGGGGTTCGGAATGCGGAACACATCATGCTGATTCATGTCAGTGTATGGCAAAAACCACTACAATATTGTAAAGCAGTTAGCCTCCAATTAAAATAAATAAATGAGTTTTAAAAAATGATAGGAGTAAGCATGAAGTCTATGGACAAGGTTCTAATACAAATTGTGTTTCTCTTTTGCTGTAGGTAATTACTTCAACTCTCTAAGCCAAAGAACATTACTTGCATACTACCAGGGAAGCCCATTACTTGTAAAACAGGCCTAATAATTTTATCATCTAAAAAAATACTTAAATGACATAATGCATACAAAGATTTTAAACAGAGCAAATTACAAGCAATCAATGAGCATAGTTATTATAACATCACAGTTAATTATTTCTAATATAATTGTGTTTCTATAATAGCTTGTTTAAAAAATTAAATATCATTAAACATTAGAATAAAGAGAACATGTATATGCTTTAATTATTAGTTCAGAGATGCCTTTCAAAGCATAAAATTATTAGCATTGTCATCATTAACAATATAAATTATTAACATACTGAACATCATATGTCAAAAAGCTTCTTAACCAAGAATGGTGCAAAACGTATCATCAGAACAGCATCTGAAATATCAATTCATAAAATAAAAGTTCATCCAACAACTTGGAGGAAAATGAGTTATTTCTCTCCAAGTGCAATGTAAATACACATCATCAGTTCTGGAAAGTGTACTGTTTGCCTCAAAGATCTAAGGAACTCATATTTCCTGAAAGATTTACAGTGTTATTTACTTAAAGTATTCATTTACATTCTAGCCACTGTAGACTCTGTAACATTTGGATGGAGAAATAAAAATAAATATTACTTTTTTTCTTCTGAAAGATTAAATATACTTTTTCATTACATTAATTCTTCCAAAATTCATGCAAATTGAAATGTGCAAAAGGTGTCAAGCTATAATATAAAAATACACAACTTGCATAACTAGGAATTATTCAGCCTCCCACTGATTTTTCACCCTGCTGCCCAGTCAACCTTATTTCTACTCAGTTCTAGCTTTTGCTCATCATACAAAACTTCCATTTTAATTTAATTAGGAGGCAGCTTTACTTAAGTAGGAAAAAAAAAAAAAAACAACAGGTAATATGAAATCATGTCGGTGTTACTTTTAATAGCACTTTTTTCTCATAAAAGTTTTGTGCACTGAGAATGCTACTCCTGGCTTGAGTTCCCTCACTACGTTTCTCATACTCAAGTCTCAGATTGCACAAAGTAGTTACTAAGGGCACCGCCTCTGGGATCAGTCTGCCTCTAAAAGCTGTGTAAATTTAGAGAGTCTCTGAGCCTCAGGGCAAAATTCTAGAAACGGAAGATAAGGATAGTCTTTATTTCATGTGATCTTCTGTGGTTTAAATGAAATGAATTCATTTAATGCTTTTAACTGAGCCCCTGGCACCCACTGAACAAGATATAAACACTAGTTAGTATTATGGTAAGGTTTTTATACTCAATGAATGAAATTATGTGTTTTATTTCCCACTTTCTCTCATTCATCCCAGAATTTGTGGAAGAAATAGTCCCATTATAGTTTCCCATGTTAACTTCATTTCATTTCAGTTTTTTCACTATTCCAGACCCCAGAATCTTGTGCTTATCATTCACTTTTATATACCCAACACCTGCTACAAATCATCACACACAGTAGGCACCAAACACATATTAATTGTAATAGTTTTGGCACTTTTGAGTAGCTCTGCTTACATATGGCAGCTTTTATTATTCCAGTATTTCTGTTTGTAATTTTCATGAGAGTTGGTACATATTCAAAATTTAATTCTCCATGGTCTCTAGACAACTCTACCAAAATGATGGTAAATAAATTGTGATGATTAACTGGTTAGCAAATGAATATTTATGTTTTAATACTTCTTAGGAGTGCTTTAAAAATCCTTTTTGCTTTTTAAAACATATTTTGTGATTTTATGCTTTGAATGATTAAATTTATCTCCTGGGAGCTACACTGCATCAAAACCCTGAAATAACTGTTCATCTCACACAAGAATAGAGTTATTTATTGTGTTATCTAAGATACTAAATTTTTAGTAATGTATTAATTATTTAAGGAAATAAGTAAGCATTAGACAATACGATTTAGTTTGGTGATTTGATTCAGATTTGGACTTTAACACAGTGAAAGGTAAGAAGTAGGGAATGTGCTATCCAATAGAATACGCTGAGGATCATTTACAGCCTTTGTCTCTCATTATCCCCATGAAAGTGCTTTTTATTTTTATTCTCCCTTCTCACTCCCTTCATTTTTCTAGTTCACTATCCTTACTCACGCACACTTACTTCCTTACATCAAGTCAGATGTGAAAATACCAACAATCTGTGCGGTGCAGAAAGGACCTCTAGAGAAAGGGGATCCAAATGAAATAGCATAATAAGTTGTCTTGAAGTCTGAAAGTAAAATCTATTTATTGTCTTATTTTAGAATATCCTACTCCCAGGGTATTTGGATTTGAGCTACGTTAACTAGGGGAGGAGAAAACTAGCAGGACAATTTGTGAGCACTTTTTTTTTTTTTTTTCATTAAAATGAGGCATTTTAGGAGAATGTCTCCATGTTCTGCAGAGTTGATTAGGCTTCCTAGGATTTTGATTAAGAAATTCTGATTCTTATAATAATAACTTTAAGAAGTTATGTTTTCTGCAATAACTGGATAAAAATAGTTATCATACCAATTATAATTTAGAAATATACTATTTGAATAATGATATACTTTCTTTAAAATGTAAAGCTATTTCCTGAAAACTGATTCACCTTTTGAAGGCCTGTAGTAGGGGTGCTATCCAATTTATTTTCAATTCATCATTTCTTTAAAACTCAACTAATAAATTATCATTCCTATAAAAGGAATCTGGCATATGACATATACTGCTATAAAATAAAGATATATAAGAATACTCTGAGAGAGAGAGAGCACCTGGCCACTTGCCAGGAGGGAGAAAGCCTAACCTTGAAGCTTGGAAAGAATAAAGAGAATTGGCCAGAGACCAACTGGCCCACTGTAGAATTCAGGCAAAGAATGACCATATCATAATACATGTGTGTATGTGCCAAGTTTCTTAGGTCATGTCTAACTCTTTGAGACACTATAGGCAGTAGCCCGCCAGTCTTCTCTGCTGTAAGATTCTCCAGGCAAGAATATTGGAGCGGGTTGTGTCCTCCCCCAGGGATCTTCCTCACCCAGGGATTGAATCCATGTCTTCTGCAGCTACCTGCATTGCAGGCAGATTTTTTTTTTAAACCACTGAGCCACCAAGGAAGCCCATTGTTGTTCAGTTGCTAAGTCATGTCTGACTCTTTGCAACCCCATGGACTGCAGCACACCTGGCTCCCCTGTCCCTTACAACCTCCTGGAATTTGCTCAAACTCCTGTTCATTGAGTCGGTGATGCCATCCAACCGTCTCATCCTCTGTTATGCCTTCTTCTCCTTCTTCTTTCCCAGCATCAGGGTCTTTTCCAGTGATCAGGCCCTTCACTTCAAGTGGCCAAAATATTGGAGCTTCAGCGTCAGTTCTTCCAATGAATATTCAGGGTTGATTTCCTTTAGGATTGACTGGTTTGACCACCTTGCTGTCCAAGGAGAAGTGCATATCTTAATATAATTTAGTAAAAGTAGGAGGGAGATGTTGATGGTTATAAAATAGAGATGTTTAAAAATAGAGCCTGTAATATTGAGTCACTTTCTGGATCTGATTGTAGAGGAGGCTCAGCTCCACTGAGTCACTCACCAAATGCATTGTGATCATGCCAGTCCAAGCCAGAAACTGCCATTGACATAATCTGCCCAAGATGCCAGGGGCAGGTGTCAATAGGGAGCAAGTAGGCAGAATTAAGGGACCTCAATATCAGGGGAACAGGTGGCTGAGAACTTGTCAGAGGAAGCAGAGAGGTGGCAGAAGAAAGACCCTTGGTGCTCAGGCTTTAAGCCCCAGGTGCTTATTCCATCATTTAATTGGATTTCACTTACAATAAAAATTGAAAGAGAAAATCATTAAGAATTATGCTCAGGAATAACATTCCAAGATGACAACTGCAAGTTGTCAAGTTGTCCAAGTTAGGGAGTCCCTCTGAGTTTGGGACCCTATGCAACCATTCCAGGCACATTGATGTGAATCGCTGATGCTGAACAGTGTTTCAGGCAATATAATACTGATTTAAAAAAAAAAAAAAAAGGCAAAAATGCTCAGCACGAAGTTTATATTTTAGTCGTGAGAACAAAATGGATACATATTATGTTCGAGGATGGAAAGTTCTGTAAAGAAAAATAAATCAAGGAAGGAAGGATATGGAATGATGGGAGTAGCCATTTTAAATAGGTTGGTAAACGAAAAGGTCCCCCTGAGCAGTTGCTGCTGCTGCTGCTGCTAAGTTGCTTCAGTCGTGTCCGACTCTGTGTGACCCCATAGATGGCAGCCTACCAGGCTCCACCGTCCCTGGGATTCTCCAGGCAAGAACACTGGAGTGGGTTTCCATTTCCTTCTCCAATTCATGAAAGTGAAGTCGCTCAGTTGTGTCCAACTCTTAGTGACCCCATGGATTGCAGCCTCCCAGGCTCCTCCGTCCATGGGATTTTCCAGGCAAGAGTACTGGAGTGGGGTTCCATTGCCTTCTCGGAATGGGATATGAGATCATGCCATTGTTTTAACTCACATGAAGTACAGTGACTGATCAGGGAATAGACTTGGAGATATCCAGGCAACTGATATCTGTCCATACTTCTATGTCCCTCAGGAAGGGCTTCCTAGTTCCTTTTTCAGAGGATTCTGAAAAGAGTAAGAAGGGGTATCAAATTGCACAGCAAAAATTGAAAACTTCATATTTAGCTACACATGTGTGATTCAAATGGGAAATTAAAGAGAGTTAGACTTCTTAATGAAATACAGTTCTCAGACCATGACCTACAAACTTATTCTGAACAAATGTCCTTCTCTATAGTAACAGATGCCAAGTTGTCACAAGCAGAAGACCATTCATCAATATTCCAGTCTAGAAATGTTAGTATTTGATAATGCTGTTTCCTTATAAAAAAATGTTCTCTTGACTGTATCTATATTTATATCCACACTGTTAAGATAATTTAACACTTTAGTATTTATTTTACAATAAGCAAATTGAGACTTCATAATAGCTGCACCAACATCTAACAAACAGATTGTCAAATGGGATTATCAAATTCATAGCTACATCTATCTAAGTCTGTAGCTAAAGTAAATATTAACTTTACTAAAATCATAGTCTTTCTAGTAATCTCACAACAGAGAGGAGAGGAATGCCCTAATTTTACTTGGATATTTTCTCTGTTATCTTCATTAACAGCCTTCAGAGATAAAGTCTCATTATCTCCTAAAGTAACACCACGCTGCTGCTGCTGCTAAGTCGCTTCAGTCGTGTCCGACTCTGTGCGACCCCATAGACGGCGGTCCACCAGGCTCCCCCGTCCCTGGGATTCTCCAGGCAAGAACACTGGAGTGGGTTGCCATTTCCTTCTCCAATGCATGAAAGGGAAAAGTGAAAGTGAAGTCACTCAGTCGTGTCCGACTCTTCGTGACCCATTGGTCTGCAGCCTACCAGGCTCCTCTGTCCATGGGATTTTCCAAGCAAGAGTACTGGAGTGGGGTGCCATTGCCTTCTCCAAGTAACACCACAGGTAAGTTTAATTTAATATATTATCCCATATAATAGTTGTTTCTCAGGCTGTCTTTTATTCCTAGAGACACACTGTTCCCTCAATCCCAAACGGAAAATCCAAAACCCCAAAATGAACTAGGGGACTTCCTAATGTATAGGATGAATTTGTACAATTTTAATTCCCCCTCACTTTCCAGCTTTACAATCTTGAGAAAAAACTTAATTGTTTTGTCATTAAAGAAAGCATGTATAATTATGTTTGCTTTTTTTTATTGAATATAATGGTAATGTATGATCTTTATCAAAAAGTTAAAAGAATGCAAGAAAGAAGAAAAAAATTAAATTGTCCCTTTAACTCATAGTGAACTATTAGTAACATCTGGGTTATTTCCAGTATTTTTTAATGCATTATTATTGATAAAATTATTTTTTCCTGAAGTTCTCTGGCAATTAAATATGGGCCTCTGTGTCTAAAGTTTCATTGGCTCCCTCATGACACATGTGACTTAATACCTTGTTTGAGAAAAAGCTTTGAACTATGTGTTCCCTGAGACATTCATAAGCAGTTCTGAAAGTGAAATGAAGCTTTAAAAAAATAACCTGAAAGCCTAAAGGATGACTTTGTATTTCAAAAGAAGAGGCAAGAGCTCAAAACTCAGGAACAAATTAAAGCAATGATTTTTTTTCCTGGTTTCTTGTGCTTTAAATGTGTATTTCTAAGAAAGATCTACTTTCAACCATTGAGGCTGTGGCTTATGTAATAACGACCTTAAAACTGTGGCGGATTCATGTTGATATATGACAAAACCAATACAATATTGTAAAGTTAAAAAAAAAACAAAACAAAAAAAAAAAACTGTGACTGAAACTATTTAGCCCAATTACTCTTCAGGGTTTCTACAATTACGTGTACACAAAGGCTGTGTTAAAGACAAAAATAATCTCAGTCTAAGCAGGTAGTTTGAAACATCTCAAATGTTATCTCTTGGCTACCAGAACACACTGGAAAAAGCTGAGGTCTTACAGTTGTGGGATAAGTTCTAAATCTATTTTAAATATGAACCTCCAGGAGGTTCTGATACAGCTAGTATACAGGTCCACTTTAGGGAGCTACTGATTTAATCTAACTAGATTTTATTTATAGTTCTTTTTATATTTTCATATCCATTCATAGTATAGTGAGTTGAGTCAAAATTTTAGATGCTGACTATTATGTTCATGGTAATAGGATAATTTTTCAGACTGAGAAATATATAGCAAATATAAGAAAAGACCCAGGACTGGGTCAGTGATTGTCAAAAAAACTTTATAGAGAAACAAACATTTTTAAAGTGCACATTTGGGGCTCTATTTCCAGAGATGGCAATTTTGTAGACATTGACTCGGTAATTTGCAACTTTAATAAATATCCAGGGCATTCATATATAGAACTTCTTTGAGAAGTTCTGGATTAAAGACTGGATTAAAGACTGTTGTGTGCTTTGGGTGATTAAAGACTGAGTCATGCTCCGTATGTATTCATATTTAGCTCAGAATTATGTGAAAAATAAGAGTCAGACATGGCTGAGAAACACTTTCTTCTATATGAAAAATAACAATAAAGTAATAAATTACACACTTTTTATAATATCTGTTGCCATGTCAATTCCATACACTCTTGTACATGTAATTATACACAGATAGGATGATGAGAGAGAGGCTACTTATATTAACACGTCTATGCACGTGTTTGTACATGGGCTTCCCAGGCGGTGCTAGTGGTAAAGAAGCCACCTGCCAGTGCAGGAGACATGAGAGAAGTGGGTTTGATCCTTGGGTCAGGAAGTAGATCCCTGGGTCAGGAAGATCCCCTGGAGGAGGGCGTGGCAATCTACTCCACTATTCTTGTCTGGAGAATCCCGTGGACAGAGGAGCCTGGTGGGCCACAGTGCATAGGGTCACACAGAGTTGGACACGACTGAAGTGATTTGGCATGCATGTGTGTGTACAGAAAGAAGGAGAGAGGTGGGGACAGAGGGAGAGGGAAAAGGCATGTTTTAACAAAATATTAAGGTTTTCCGGCTTTATAAAATTAGGCTATAACATAATTTTTTCTTAAAAGATTTTTGCAAGTTTGTTTGACTTCATTAATCTCTCCACTCAATCATACCAGATAAGAGGGTCCAGGGGAAGACTTTTAATTTTGTAAACAGGTCCCTGGAGGCAACCCTTGAAAAAAATAACTCTCAGATTGATTTTCCTATCATGTTTTGAAATAGCATTAATACTGGTTGCCAAAGGAAGGTGGAATAAAAATGATAAATAGAATAGGCATTATTTTTTTTTTATAAAAGCCTTGATGATAATAAGTAAATTATTCTGCCCTAGTGCAGAATAATTTGAAGTAACTGTGAAAGCTAGAGTCCTACTTTGGGTCACTTTGTATAGTGTGCAATGGTCAAATGATAGAAAAGCATATTGCCTAATAATACAAGTGTGTATATATATATATATATATATATATATATTTAAGCTTTTAGAGAGATTACAGTGTTTTCTGGCATTTTGCAATTTCTCTAAAATGGCTTAGTATTTTTAATTTAGTGGATTATATTTGGCCCTTTACTATTAAGTAATAAATAAGAATCCTAAGCAACACAAGGGTGAACTAGAACATATAAAAGCTGCATTGCTGTGTCTTCATCTTCCAATCTCCTCTAGAGACAGTTTTCCGTGCTTCCTTGCTCCCACTTCCCTGAACAAAGCAATGTTAGAAAGTGGCTCATAATACTGAGCACTCCAAAAGTCAAAGGCATGACAGGCTTAAAATGGAATCACAAAAGGAGCGTTTACATCTTTTTCTTTAATACTTGTGATTGCGTTTAGAATTGTAAATGAAAATACTATAGATTAATATGTTAAGTAAAATTACAAGATGTTTTTATGAAAACCATTTACTCTTTCTCACTATTTATTTCTCTTCCTCAGAGGCCACCCCTTTCAACTCCTTTTTACTGATCATTTGTTATATAGCTACATATTTCTAAATAACATATTTAACCTGTTAGTTCTTGTTTTTCAGTTTTTAAAAATGTCCAGGATGGATTTAACTGATCTCTTACATGACAAACCCCACAATACACCTCCCATCCCTCCATTTTCCCACTAGAGTAACATAATATTTGTTAAAGTCAATGAGTGGTGTCAATGTCATTATACTGTAAATAAAACAATTGCTGAAGTATACTATGATTTCATTTTCTTTTGTATATAGAAGTAATAGTTTCCTTGAAGTAATAGTTACTTTTATTCTGTTTGCTTTGTTCTTTGTATCTTAATGTATCAATAACTGATTCCCAAATTATCTAGAGACTGTCATGCAGAATGAAGTAAGTTCAGAAAGAGAAAAACAAATATCATATGATATTGCTAATGTATGGAATCTAGAAAAATGATACCAATGAATTTATTTGCAAAGCAGAAATAGAGACACAGAGGTAGAGAACAAACAAATGGATACTAAGGGCGGAAGTGAGGTGGGATGAATTGGGACTGACATATATACACTGCTATGTATAAAATAGATAACTAATGAGAAGGTACTGTATAGTACAGGAAACACAATGCTCTGTGCTGACCTAAATGGGGAGGAAATCCAAAAAAGAGGTTATGTATGTATGTATGTACATATATATATATGTACATATACATACATATATGTATGTATATGTGTAACTGATTCACTTTGCAGAAGAAACTAACACAGCATTGTAGAGCAACTATAGTCCAATACAAATTAATTTAAAAAAAAAAAAGATTGGGGGCCTTATTTAACTGCTTCAGGGCCTTTCCTCATTGCTTTTTTCTGAAATAGCACTTTCAGAATGTAAGAGATCATGGTCAGATTAGTAAGAGTAAACTATAAAGCAACAGCTTGAAAAGTACAATGAAGAAAAGTAGGACCTATACCAGTGGGATTTTGTCTGGGATCCTCAAGCAACTATGTATTGGATATGAGTCAGCACTGGTTTGTTGTGGGAATTAAAGCTATTAACCAAGAATATTATTAGTGACATTAAATGGAAGAACTAAACTGGGAAGCAGAAACTCTAAAGTATCACCCTTCCTCAAGTTTTTTCATAGACTGTCAAAGTAGGATAACTTTCCCCGAATACAAGTCTGTAACATGTCTTTCCCCTACTACTAGAATTGCCAAACAACTGAATTTACTGGTTAGGATTTTGGTTGCAGTAAGATAAGTTGCAGCACCCTTATGAAGTGATGGGAAAAATTAAAATGAAAATTGTGTATTTACTCTTTATAGTCTACCTTTTGTTTGGCTCAAATTGTTTCAGCTTTGTCTAACTACTAAGCCACAAAAGCTACAAAGGCCAAATCAAGACAGAATTTCTCTTTCATATAAAAATCTCTGATATGGGCAGTGCAGGGTTGGTATGAGCATTGTCAAGGAGATGGAGTTCTTCCTATCAGGCTGCTGCCACAGCCTTGTTTGGTATCTGTGCCCAAGTGTACTTCATGGTACAAGAGAGCTTCTGGAGCTGTGTCCACCACACCCAAATTCAGGCAACAGGATAGAGGAAGAACAGAAGAATAGACACCATTAGTCAACACCTGTGGCTCCCTCATACAATACTGGCTCATATTTTACCTCAATATTATATTCAGATGCAAGAGAATGGGAAGTGTTGTCATTTAGCTGAGAATATTGAGTGGATGCATGCACACATGTGTGAGAAACTCCTTCAGTTGTGTCCGACTCGCATGACCCATAGCCTACCAGACTCCTCTGTCCATGGGATTCTCCAGGGAAGAATATTGGAGTACATCACCATGCCCTCCTCCAGGGGGTCCTACCCAGGGATCAAACCCATTTCTCTAACGTCTCCTGCATTGGCAGGAAGGTTCTTTACCACTGGTGCCACCAGGGAAGCCCACCAGAATACTGAGTACTCAAGTAATTCTCAGGTCTGCTCCTGAAGAAGAGGGAGGAAATAGGTCTTGTGCAGCAATTATCAGTCTCTGAAAATGTTTGCTGTTTTTCCCCTTGCTAACACATAGGTTGGACATGAATTTGAGCAAACTCCAGGAAATAGCGTAGGACAGAGGAGGCCGGTGGGCTACGTCCACGGGGTCACAAAGAGTTGGACATCACTTAGCTATTGAACAACAACAAAACACATAAGCCTCCCTATCTTTGTCCTGCTGTTTTGTCTCTCTATGGCTTCCCTTTCCTGGTTGTTACCTACATGTCCTTTTAATTTCCTTACCTAAATATAATATAAAACCAAAACTTCTATTTCCTCCTCCAGAAGATCTTCCTGAACCCAGGGATCGAACCTGTATCTCTTACGTCTCCTGCATTAGCAGACGGGTTCTTTACCTCCAGCATCATCTGGGAAGCCCTGTGAAAAAATACGTTCTTTATATTCACTTTATTCAATATAATTAATTTTATGTTTTTTTTTCATACATGATATTATACATGTTTTAATGCCATTCTCCCAAATCTTCCCACCCTCTCCCTCTCCAACAGAGTCCATAAGACTGTTCTATACATCAGTGTCTCTTTTGCTGTCTCGTACACAGGGTTATTGTTACCATGTTTACACTAGTTTTGAAAGTGGCAAGACTGATTATTTATTTTCTTCTAAAGAAATTGACAGAACCCTGATGCTTTAATCCACCTCCCACTCATACACCTTTCAGTTGGGCTAGTTACGAAATAAAGAAAAATTCTTTTCTGATAATATGGTAAGAAATACCTGGTATCCTCTCCTTCATCCTTTCAGCATAAAACTTATTCCCTGTGTCCATAGATAGGGGTCTTCTTTGTTCTTTAAAAGTGTTAGTTCATGTTAATGACTTCCAACAGTGAATCATATGTTGCATAAAGTGCATCTTTTCATTCTTGAGCTTTATATGTATGATTATATTCATGTACTAATTATGTGCTACCAAAAATATCTTGTAATAATTATAAGGACTGTGGAGCAATAATATATTATTTGCAATTTCAGAGAGAAGAAAAACAAATGTTGTGTTATTTTCATCATAACAGTTAAAGATTAGCAGCTGAGAAACTCATCTTTCCCTAGAGCTGTGGTCATCAACTAGAGTGTACATAAAACTTACTTAGAATCCTAAAATTCCAGATTCACTGGCTTCATCCCTAGAGACTCTGATTCAATAAATATAATATGGAGTCCAGGAAACTGAGTTTTAAAAACAATCCATCATAAGCAAAATGCCAAATGTGACCTAAGAATAAGTAGAGGTCATAGATGAGAGGGAACTTTCCTCAGGCTATAAAGATAAAACCCAAATAAACAGTAGAAAATGAAAAAGTTAATACATCCATATCAAAGCTTTCTGTTGTTCAAGAGTTTATCCCTGAAAGGGAGACTAATTATAATAGATAATACAAGGATTTTCCAGTTTTGAGATGTGATAATGAGAGAGGATGGATTCATTATGAGACTGCATTCAATGAGAAATGGAAACCACAATATTATGTAAAATGTCAGCAATTCTATATGAAATTTGGCAATGATTATAGTTTTAAACCAATCAAAACCTCAAAGCAAGCTATAATAAATACTACTATAAAGTAGGAACAATATAATGATTAGGTTGGCAACATTTTTCCTTATCAGAACACTAAGAACTAACTTTTATACTATGTAAATGAAAATGTAGGTTTTAGACCTACTATGCTATATCATAATGAACAATTCCTCAAAACCACAGTTGTGCCAACCCCTTAATAAGGATGAAATTGTTAACTAACTCAAAGAGATTGAGATAACAATTAAATATGTCAATGTATGTAAAGTACATAGTATAGTATCTACTGCAGGAAAGTCCAATATTTTTTATACCTATGACATACACTCATGTTGTTCAAAGCTCTGACTGAAAAAAATGAGTCAACTCAAACAGTAAACGTTCATTGTTTATAGCTACTGGAGTCAAACATATAAACAATAACAATAAAAGCCAGGTATAGAAAGGCTTGCCTAAATCATGGACTAAGAATGTTTTATTCTGGAAGAATCTATATGCCCTTCAAGATACAAGCTATCTTTAAACAGTTCTTTGGAGTGAAAAGGATGTGGAAATGAATAATTACTGAAAATCCCCTGACAGTGAATTACCAACATTCTCCTCCCTACAGCTACACTTTGGAAATAATCAACTATTCCTCATTCATACAGGCTCCCCAGGTGGTGCTAGCGGTAAAGAAAGAAAAGAAAGTGAAAGTGAAGTCACTTAGTCCTGTCCGACTCTTTGAAACCCCATGGACTATAGCCTACCACGCGCCTCCATCCATGGGATTTTCCAGGAAGAGTACTAGAGTGGGTTGCCATTTCCTTCCCCAAAGGATCTTCCAGACCGAGGGACTGAACCCTGGTCTCCTGCATTGTAAGCAGACACTTTATCATCTGAGCCACCAGGGAAGTCCACCTGGTAACAAACCCACCTGCAATGCAGGAGGTAAGAGATGTGGGGTTGAACCCTAGATTGGGAAGATCCCCTGGAGGAGAAACTGGAAATGTACTCCAGTATTCTTGCCTGGAGAATCCCATGGATAGAGGAGCCTGGTGGGCTACCATCCATAACGTCACATAGAGTTGGACATGACTGAAGCGACTATACACGCTTGCACTTAACACACTCATTCATGTATGTCATCTCCCCCCAGAAAAGCAAGACAGATTAAACTCTTTTCACAGGGAAATCCTCCACTTATGCATCTATTTACCTGATCTCCACCATGACCATGGGCTTGGTTGGATCTGAGAAATTAGCTGAGTTAACTCTACTGCTGAGGTCATTCCTGCCTGGCTACCTGGATTCATGAATAGGAGAGAGTGTCTATTATCTTACTTCATAGCTAAGCTGCATTTATAAATTGTCTAAATCTAGTTTATTTGCCTTCTTAAGGCAGGTAAAAATTATCCTATTAACTTTCACATGATGTTTTACGATTGAATGCATCAATCAGTTAGTTGATAGAAGATGGCAAAAACTAGAATAGCAGAGCCTTCTGCGTCCATTCAGTGTATAACTAAATGTCACATAAAAATGAAATGGCAGTAATTGGCATCTCTCTGCTGGTAGCAACCAAATCTGTTTTCCAACCCAAATATCTCTTCTGAGTTTCAGATCAATGGACTGAGTTGCCTCTTAGACTACCAGACTCTAGTCTGACAAGTAACTCCTACTCAGTTAATCAACCAACCCTCCCCAAAATTATTCCTTACACATTGTGAAAGTCGCTCAGTCATGTCTGACTCTTTGTGTCCCCATGGAGACTCTTTGTGTCCCCATGGACTGTAGCCTTCCAGGCTTCTCTGTCCATGTAATTCTCCAGGCCAGAATAATGGAGTGGGTAGCTATTCCCTTCTCCATGGGGATCTTCCCAACTCAAGGATAGAACCCAGGTCTCCTGCATTGCAGACAGATTCTCAGATCATCTGAGCCGCCAGGGAAGCCCAAAGGCATCACTACTATCAGTTAAAGAGCCCTATGCTCTTCCTTTCTGTCGACTTTAAATTCACACTGGCAGTCTTTAACTGTGGTCTGCAGGAGACACTGGAAACACTAGTTCCATCCTTGGGTCGGGAAGATCCTCTGAAGAAGGAAATGGCAACCCACTCCAGTATTCTTACCTGGAAAATCCCATAGACAGTGTTACAGTCCAAAGGGTTGCAAGGAGTCGGATATAACTGAGTGACTAAGCACAGCACATCATCACTTCTTGCCCAGATTGCTAAAAGTGTCTCCCCAATTATTTCATTTTAATCTTTCCCCTACACAAATTTATATTCGAAGCCACCAGCAAAATGATTGTTTAAACAATTCTGTTATGTTCCTTCCTATATGTTACACCTTCCAGTGACCATCCATAGCAGAAAAGACAAAGGGCCATTGCCTTGACAATATACATTCTAGAATTCCTTTATGATCTTACTCTATCCTAAGTATACAGGACCATTTCTTGCCACTACTATCAAAGCTTGCCAACCAATGACCACCACACATCTGTAATCAAACAAATTTAGATTTTTTAACTTCTTACAAGGGAGAACACACATCAGAAGATCACTGAAGTGCCTCTGTAAAAGAGAGTTAGGAGGAGCTTTTTGTAATATTTGTATTCATGCTGAGAGATTTTAAGCAGGATTTAGAGACCTGTGGATTATTAGGTGTAGAATGCTGTCAGGTAGCAGGGACCAGTCACTGGGTATCTTCATAGATTTTATGTAGGAAGCAGAGTGCCAAAATCCCCTTCCATGGCAGCTCAGATGGTGAAGAATCTGCCTGCAGTGCAGGAGACCCAGGTTTGATCCCTGGATTGGGAAGATCCCCTGGAGCAGAGAATGGTGACTCACCCCAGTATTCTTGCCTGGAGAATTCCATGAACAGAGGAGTCTGGTGAGCTACATACAGTCCATGGGGTTTCCAAGAGTCAGACATGACTGAGTGACTAACACTGGATCCTAGATGGTGATGAAGTGTCCTTTTCTCTGTCTTACTCTATTGTGGTCATGGAGTGGCCTCATCTGAGTAGTGATTGTATTCTAAGTTGTTTATGTTTAGTTGGAAACACTACCAACTTCGCTAGCCGCTTCTAGCCACGAGGTGCTGGCATCATTTTTCATTTTCTCACTGTCCATGTCAAGTTCTACATCCTGGTTTACAAGACAGTATGCAGCCCCATGAAAGATGGATACTCTTCCTACTTTACGAATGTTGGCAGAAGCAGTTCTCAGAGCTTGAAAATCCTCAATTATACTTTTTCCAAGATTACCTCAAACTCATTCTTTAGAATTCTTTCTTTCCTCCTATGTGCAAGCACATGTGAATTAAAATATCAAAGAATTAAATGAATGCATTAATACTGATTTTTAAAAGAAAACAAACCGTATGAAAATTTAGTGGAATAAAGTGTACTTTCACTAATCCATGCACAAGCCATCTTATTCTTCCTCCAAGTTTCAAAAGGAGAATAAGATTGTTCTACTCAACGTTAACACCTTGAAAACATTATAAAATGCCAACAGCATAGAGATTATTTCTCATTTTACTAGCAATGGGTATTCAACCAAAGGACCTAAAAGTTATTTATTTGAATTTCAGAGAGTTTTATAATATATTCAACAACATTGTTATGTTTATACTATATCTTTTCTAAAGACATAATTTAAAGGAAAATAGTTTTCTCAATTTACCTTATAGATAAGATTTTAAAAGAACTTATCTTGACTTTGAAATAAAATTCTCTAAGAACCTGTTAAAAAAATATTTTGTACTATATATTAAAAGCATTCCCACAAATTGTAATAGTCGGCCTATAAGCATTAGGACACACACTGTTACACATTTTAAAAAATCACTGAAGTACTACTAGCTATAGCGCAAAACTGAAAATGTTTTGCAATGCATTCAACTCTTATGCAGAACCCTGTTCTATAATCAGTAAATCTTCATTACCACTTGCTGATTTAACCAGGATAATGCCATTTCGGCTAACACTACAAGGATTTTGAAATAATAACAAGAATTATCATAACAATGTCACATATAGAGAATGAGCTATATTCTCTGAGTCCATTAACAGAACCTTTTTGGAAACTAAGAGGCTAAACGCAAATTAACAATAAAAAGTCAACTGAATCAGGCCTGGAAGAGTGCACATAGCTCATCTTCCACATATAAAAATCCAAACATAATATGAATAAAAAATAAGTCATATTTATCTAAAAATCTTACACAATAACAAGCACACTATAAAGTCACTTGGGCAAAATAAAGTACAATTTACACTTAAAAACACCAAGCATGCATTTAGGGAATTTAAACTAAACTTGAAACCACTTTGAACCAATCCTAGCTCAAATAAAAAACTATAATTACTAATAATAAAGCAAATATAACTATTACTAATAATTATACCAAATATCTAAAAGTATAGCATGTAAGGAAAAATCTAATTTAAATGTTAAAGACACTATCACAAAGTTAAAGGAAAAAAAAAACAAAAGATAATGTTAAAAAGAGGAAAGAGTTACAGCAAGTCACCCACTCCTGCTCCTACCAGCCATCCTACAGGATATAGCAAGTGGAACATCCTGGAAGGGAGGAAGGTGGAGTTCCAACCTCCTTCCTGTTCAGCCTGACAAGATGGCTTGGTTGCCAAAGTAAACTTGTAATCCTCAGAGGTCCCAGGTGAGAGGAGAGGCGGGAGCAGTGCCCAAGGCTTCCCTCTGCATCTCCGGGCCAAGTTCGGCATCAACCCAGCGCACTTCAATCCAAACTTCTCAGTGCGTGATACTCAAGGTGGAGTGAGCAGTGCTCCTGGAGGTAGCAGATACACTGCGTCTGGCAAAGTACCAAAGGGCTGATTCACAAGCAGGACCCTGATGAGACAGAGCTGAGGAAGATTCCCCACGTGCTGCTGGAGGTGGACGTGTTGGAGGGCACCCTGCAGTACCCAGAGAGCAGATGCCTATTTGCAGTGCCTGCAGGATTCCCATCGTGAGGGATAAGAAACTGAGACATAAGCATGCCAGGCACCAGCTTTTCATTCCATGATCATGTATATCTTTATGTATAACCTATTTGCTAGTTCTAGGCAATGGCACCCCAATCCAGCACTCTTGCCTGGAAAATCCCATGGATTGAGGAGCCTGGTGCGCTGCAGTCCATGGGGTTGAGAAGGGTTGGACACAACTGAGCGACTTCCCTTTCACTTTTCACTTTCATGCATTGGAGAAGGAAATGGCAACGACCTAGACGGAAACGACTTAGCAGTAGCAGCAGCAGCTTAATCCCCAACTCTTGACCCAGTGACATTCAAACACAATGTTCTTGAGTTCAGCAGTACATTTTTCCTCATTTACAGGCCCAAAACCAGGAAAGGAATAAAAGAGTAACTCTTACACTTAGGCATTAATGAATTAACTAGAATGTAAAAAACAGAGAACTTTAACTCAAAACACAGATACATACAAGCTACTAGTAAGCAATTAATATGGCAAAATTTTTCTCTGAGACAAACTAATAATAACAGGCAGAGGTTAACAAAAAAAAAAAAAAAATCAAAACTGAACCAGCTGATGGTGGTTATCCAAAGAAGAATTTATATTCAACTTTGAATTTACCTAAAGAAGAATCAATCCCGTGTCAATTTGAACATTATTCAGAAGATGTACAAATCATTTGAAACAGAATAAAACCTTCCTCAGACAGTAATCACTCATAAAATTATAATTGCTTTAAGAGAAGCACGATAAAAAATGCACACCAGAACAACCATACTAACTACCTACATGCAAAAACACCTTCTAACACCATATTGGGTTAACTATGTACGTAGGAACAAAGAATTAACATAAGTCATAAGAAATACTTTTTGTATAACTCTTTGCCAAAATAAATAAGCTCTTGCTAGAGAATAGATCGAGAAAAATTTTGAATGTGTCTGCTTAATATACTGTGAATCTAAAAAGTCGGAGAAGGAAATAGCAACCCATTCCAATATTCTTGCCTGGGAAATCCCATGGACAAAGGCATCTGGCAGGCCACAGCCCATGGGGTCACAAAGGGTCGGACATGACTTAGCAACTAAACAATAAACTAAAATGTAAATGCAGTAAAGCTTAAAAGAAGTTAAAGTAACTTCATAAATATTCAGCCTCCCCTCTACTTGCTAAAACAACCCATAAAACTTAACATTATTAATTTAATATGAAAATTAGTTGTCAAGGTAACTAATAAATTTAATTAATTATTTTGGTTGAGGTGACCTCAGTATAGTAAGGCCAACAGATGAACAAATCTAGACTAATTATTCTAAATATATAACTATTATTAATTTACTCAAAATTTTCACCAATGGAACAGATTCCTCAAATGGAAACAATAAGGTTCTATTTTAAAGGTAAAATCAATGTTAAAGTTTGTGGTTTTATTGTTATGTCCAGACATTCTAAAGATGTAACCTCTATTTAAGAGATTCTTTCATTCCATCATTAAAAATTCTATGTGAGCTGAGTTCAAATCAGAGCACTTCTATTTAGTTCCTCTCTAAACAAAGATGTCCCATAGTATGAAAGGACTTAAGAAATGAGGTCGATTCCACAAAAGAGACACATATTACATATTATATAATTCAAGAATTGGGCTCATGGAGGTAATAGGATCCAGTAATGTAAATTTAAAACTGTTTCCAGGAGATCAACTTTTTTATTTTAACAAACAAGTTCTTAATTAATATTTATCAATTTTCCCAATTATACTTGCTTGGCCTTCTTAATGCTTCAACAAAAAATTTAGGTCACATTATATTTCAGAAAGAATCAAATATCGCAGGTCCTCGTGGACTTCTGCTGCTAAGTCGCTTCAGTCGTGTCCAACTCTGTGCGATCCCATGGACTGCAGCCTACCAGGCTCCCCCGTCCCTGGGATTCTCCAGGCAAGAACACTGGAGTGGGTTGCCATTTCCTTCTCCAATGCATGAAAGTGAAAAGTGAAAGTGAAGTCATTCAGTCGTGTCTGACTCTTAGCGACCCCATGGACTACAGCCTACCAGGCTCCTCCATCCATGGGATTTTCCGGGCAACAGCACTGGAGTGGGGTGCCATTGCCTTCTCCCACGTGGACTTCAACCAACTGCAAATGTCGTAAAATGATACATCAAAGAACAACTTTGACCTCTAACTTTTTAATCAATATTTGTATAACCTAGTATTGTCCTGACCTTGCATAAGCAATCTGAATGTCTACTCTAAGACCATATCTACTAACAGAGTTAAACCTCAAAATACTAATTTATCCATATCAAGCTTAGCTGTATAATCAGTTAAGTTCAGAATATGCCCTAGTCAGAACACTCTGTGTGTAGCATAATTTCCACACGAGGTCACATTAGTAATTATTCTGTTATATGTAATAATAATTACAAATATATGCATGTATGTTATTTACAACTAACTTCCCTAAATACTGGCTATGATCTACATTTAATTTTTAGAAATAGAAGCAGGAGAAGCCAAGACAAGGTTTTATTTAACTGCTTCTTGGAATTTGTAATTCAGTATATGGTAAACATCCCAGCTTGGTAAAATGAAGAATTAGTCTCTGCCTTTATATCTGATATAAAGTTTATTGTTAGCAATTTTACATAAATTTATTCACTCAGCTGTTCTCATTAAGTCACAAAGTTGTCATCTCTGTATATTGACTACTTGGTTTTTAAACTAGAATAAAATAGGAAAGATGACTAATCAAGACAACTAATTTAGGCTGCTTATAACAAATGAAGCTTTTATTAGGAACTACTTAAATTTATCATTGATTATTATTGTTCAGGTCTTAGTAATAATTCTTTATAGCAATGCCACCATGGTTGGAGGGTTTTGAAACTCATTAATAGCAGTAATGATAAGTGCATCAGATATAGCATTATAATAAATAAATAAGCTATAGATTATTACTCTCATGATTCCTTTTACTACGTGCATCATCAACAGCAGAAGTCAAAGCAAGCACAAAGTGAACTATGTGCCCCTCCATTAGCTGACAATCTAACACCTGTAGGTGCAATAGATTTAACTATCTATTCCCCTTATCTAAAGGAGGAGGTCTCATCAATGTTGCTGCTGCTGCTGCTGCTGCTGCTAAGTCGCTTCAGTAGTGTCTGGCTCTGTGCGACCCCATAGACGGCAGCCCACCAGGCTCCCCCGTCCCTGGGATTCTCCAGGCAAGAACACTGGAGTGGGTTGCCATTTCCTTCTCCAATGCATGAAAGTGAAAAATGAAAGTGAAGTCGCTCAGTCATGTCTGACTCTCCGAGACCCCACGAACTGCAGCCTACCAGGTTCCTCCGTCCATGGGATTTTCCAGGCAAGAGTACTGGAGTGGGGTGCCATTACCTTCTTCATCATCAGTGTTAGGCACCATTAATATATTATTGCAACTAATTAACATAAGGCCACCTTTTACATCATAATACCAGAAACTACTTTGATTTCTATTGATTATTGCTATTTTATTAGTAGTAATACTTTCTGTAATTGCAGCAGAGATTATGTTAGCCAAACGGAACCTTTTGATTCTGCAGGAGATGGAAACCTTAGCTTAATATTTATTCTGATTAATTACACATCCTGAAGAATGTATTTTTGGAATAATTTCAAATATTGTAACATATTTTCCAGTAAAAAATTCTTTAGTTGCATAAAAATAGTCTGAGGCACTGGGAAATTCCAATCCATTGGAATTTTAGCATTTATTATATACTACATGCCAACATTATAATTATACCCTAAGTATTGAAATAGATATGCAAGCATGTGTCATTCATGCTACTATAATTATTGCCATAATTATTATTATCCTAATAGAGGTAAAAGTCTTTGACTAACTATAAGAATGAAGTAATTAATAATTACCAGCTATACTGTGAACCATAGACTTTATTTTCCTACTTATTTTGAACAGCCATGAAAGGAATTATCTAATTCATTATCATATATTATTCTAAAAGATACATATTATGTTGTTGCTCATTTCTATCACATCTATCTACAGAAGCAGTATTCATTATCACAGGTGCCTTCGTTTACTTATTCCCATGATTTTCAACATATAAGCTACACCCTATATGAGACAAAGCCCAACAATTATTTCAGATTTAACAATTTAATTTTCTTTCCCCAACAATTATTTCAGATTTAACAATTTAATTTTCTTTCCTGGCCTTTCTGATATGCAGTGGTGATAATCAGCTGTGCAGACATTAACACAGCATGAAACACTCATCTATGAAGCCATTGTCCACTAAATAGCAATGATAATAAAATATGAATAATCTGACAGGGTTTTACCTTAAAACAAAAATAGCACAAGAGCTTACTACAACAGACGTTGAGTGACTTCACAGATGCTTCCCATCACATCATGCTTTCAAATAACCCACCAGAAAAAACCATAAAGATCAAGAAAGGAATAAAACCCACTCTAATTAGTTTCAAGCCAACATTCATAGCCTTTCTTAGCAAGTGAGAGACAATAAATATTACCAATTATGAATAACAAAAAATAAATATTACCTAACTCTATCAGAATTAATTTATAGATTAAAACTATGTGTGTTTTTGCAGAAAAAAATTGTATCTCTTATCAAATCCATTCCAGATTTGCAAGGAATATATGTTCCATTGTAGAATAATCCTATCATTTCCATGTTTTATAATATTAGCTCTTCAGTATTATAAAATAATTAAATAAGGAGGCTACTAGACTCATGTGGAGAAGGCAATGGCACCCCACTCCAGTGTTCTTGCCTGGAGAATCCCATGGATGGAGGAGCCTGGTGGGCTGCAGTTCATGGGGTCACGAAGAGTCGGACATGACTGAGCGACTTCACTTTCACTTTTCACTTTCATGCATTGGAGGAGGACATGGCAACCCATTCCAGTGTTATTGCCTGGAGAATCCCAGGGATGGGGGAGCCTGGTGGGCTGCCGTCTCTGGGGTCACACAGAGTCGGACACGACTGAAGTGACTTAGCAGCAGCAGCAGCAAGACTCATGTGATAAATAAATAATGCTATTCTTATGAGAGCAGCCTACAAATTAAAATTCAAAAAATTCATAAGATGAAAATCATGATAGCTTAATAACAAAACAATTTTGATCCCTCAGATGATGAGCTATAACATAATTACCTAATAACCCTATCAATAAATACTCCTCACTAGCATTTATAATTGGAGAAGGAAATGGCAACCCACTCCACTATTCTTGCCTGGAGAATCCCATGGACAGAGGAGACTGGTGGGCTACAGTCCATGGGGTCACAAGAGTCAGACACGACTTAGCCACTAAACTGCCACCAGAATTTATAGTAGTCCTCCTAAGTCTTTTAATTTATTGCAAATACTAGCTTCAGTAAAATGTTTAGCAGGAATAGTATCATGTTTATTTATTATAATGCTTTTTAAAAGGTAATTGTTAACCTAGGTATCAAAAAAACTAATTTTTTATATTTGCACCCCAGAAAATTGCTATAGGCTTAACACTTCTTGTCAAAGTAGTTTGTATATGTATGGTATTTTACATCAAAATTCTCTATCCATTTCAACTTTAAAAATTACTTTCCTACCTATTCTCTTATTATTTTAGCCCTAGCTTCTGTTCAGTTTAAATGCAGTAGGATTCAGGTTGCTGCTGTGGGAACACCAGTGTCAATGAGGGTCATGGATTCATGTTTTAACTAAATAGCTTGATTTCCATAGCCTGAGCACCCTAGTATCTTCAGACATGCCTACACATGTCTGAACAGCAAAAATGAGAAGATTCCCTCTTGTTCGGGCTCTTTCCTGTTATGTTTTTCCAGGTGTACCTAATCAAGTAATCATCATGCAAGCAAAATCTCTAGTGAATTCATTGACTCTAAATAGGAAGGAATGTTTTCCTAATAATAATGATGATCCTAATCCTCTTCTAAGCAAAATGGTTCTGGTTATGAATTAGGGATAAAAATGAATGAGAGTACATTATAATGCAAATACTTAATGCAAATATCACAGAGGATTTGCATTGCCAAAGATAATGGACATTCTACAAGCAAAATGGTCAGATGTTTTTCATAAGAACTGTTATTATGCCTTCACATCTAATAATATAATACTGGTACTTACTCATCTTTGAAATAACAATGAAACCTAACCAAGGGCTATAAAGTAAGTAGCTGAGAGTCACACCTTTCTTGCTAAGGCAAGTCTTTATCAGTCTGTGTGCTATAAAACTCTTGTATTTTTATTTGATCAAGAGTTTTACTCTTATACTCACATTCCCCACATAGAAAAATTATAGAATATTCTTACTCGGTTCTTTACTACTGGCATTGTCTAACATATTAAAATAATTAACAGTAAATACATTTTAAACATGGAAGTGTATATACCATTTATTGACAGAATTTCTGGCAAACCCCAAACATAAATTTTCATACATCTTACCCACAACCAAAAACTTTGTTAGTGAGTTTGCTTTTCTCTCCTAACCCACAGTTGTCCAGTAACTTCACCTAAAATGCTAGATCCTGCATCATCATGACCTACCGTTAATCGCTTTCTCCCTCAGTTTTCTACACTCATAGTACATATGCAATACTGAAGGCCCACAGGAAACTTTAAACACAAGCGGCAGCAGAAATGTTTGCTCTTCTCCTTGTTTTTTCCTATTATTTTCTTCTAACAGAAACAAATAATGAAAACAAAATAATGTAAACAAATCCACAAGATCCTAAATCTATGAGTAAGGTTGTAAGGGATGTGAACAGTTATACATCTGGTAGAAAGAAGGCTGTTTTAGAGCATGGATGTGGCAACTCATCAGTTTTATGTCCCAGCGTGGGAGTCCAGAGATCCTTCTCAGTAAACGTCAGGCAGGGCTTGTTTTTAGCTCGTCTATATTATTTGAGCCTTATTATCATGTTACCCATATATTTTGGATACCCTTTTTTTTCTTTGTCATGAGATGAGAGCATATTAAATTCTCCAATTTTCAAGTTTTTTTTTTCCTACATAGACTTCAATTCTATAAACGCTTGAGACTGTAATCGTTTTTGTTATATACTGTTGTGAAGAAATCCGATAGATGAGAAAGAAGGAACAACACAAATGGAAGACAAGCAGCCTTTTTGACAGGTAGAAAATATGGGAGTGTATTTGGTGCCTGGGAGCTAAACGGAGAAAATATTTTGAGGAGGATGCGATTGGTTGTGTCAAATATTACTGATTAGTCATGTAAAAAGAGGACTTAGAACTGACCTTTAAACATGGCAATATGATGGTTATTGCAGGCCTTTAACAAGAGCTATTTCAGTGAAACCACGAGAATAAAAAGCTTGAAAGAAGTTAGTTCAAGAGAGAATGTAACAGGAGGAATTGGAGATTTCAAGTATTAATATACTCTTGGAGAGCTTTCTTAAAAGGGAAAAGAAAAAAGGGCTACATCTGGAGATGAATGTGAGGTCAAGTAAAATGTAATAAAATGGGAAAATCAATGGTATGTTCTTAAACTGAGAGGAATGACCCCAAAAAGAAAAACTTGAAATGGAGGAAAGAAAGAAACCAGATTCTAGAGAAGATTCCATGAGTAAACGATTATGCATTCTAGTACCTGAGGAGAAGGGCTGAAGTAGCTAAAGCACAGACCATTTTTTTTTCTAATAATGGGAGTCATAATACCCAGCACTAATATGCCATTAATTTTCTAATAATGAGTGCAGATATAGGAAAATTAATTTAAAAGTGGGTTTCATTGTTAAGGAACTAAGAGACAAGGCCATCATCTGACAGTGAGAAGATAGGAGGCTTAGCGACTTGAGGAAAGTTAAGACAGAAAATGATAATTTAAGAGACAAAAAGAGAAAATTAAGAAAATGTGGTACAATTATTGCTCTATAATTTCTCCCCTTTATAATATTAAATGAGAACAGGTGAATTTTACCAATATTGATATTTGAAAAAAAAAATTAAAGGGAGAAAAAAAGGAAAAGTACTTTATTGTTTTATATTTAGGTCTCCTTCATGTCTATTTGAATATCATTTGAATTCTCCCAACGTATCATATAGTTAGATATTATAGACTTT
This sequence comes from Bos javanicus, assembly GCF_032452875.1. Taxonomy (NCBI): domain Eukaryota; kingdom Metazoa; phylum Chordata; class Mammalia; order Artiodactyla; family Bovidae; genus Bos; species Bos javanicus. Next base: position 13,041,262 of record NC_083875.1, on the reverse strand, counting down.
GATTAGCAGTTCAGAGAGCAGAAAAATACCATTAAGACTAACAAAGTGGGCATTCACAACTGGGAAAATAAGTTTCTGCTTTCTCTCTCCTTAGTTCTGCCTAGAGACAGTTTTAGTTATGAAAATTGTAGAAGTCAGTCCACAAGATGGACTCTAATATGTACTATCTCCTCATAATAATATTTTGTCTAATTTCTTTCCACACTGAAATAGGAAGGGCCAAAAGCATAGTAAAATTGTTATTTCCAAGGCTATACCATAAATGGCATTGGAATTTCTGCTTAGGTTTTTTGTTTTTTCTGGGTTTTTTTTTTTTTGATCACTTAACTCTGTGGAAAACTCAGCATGATGTCAGGATTTCAAGCAGCCCCACAGAGAGGCCAGTGTGAAAAGGAACCAAAGCCTCTTCATAATGCCCAGCACCAATATGCCAGCTTTGTAACAGAATCTTCTCCTAAAAGTGAATCCTTCAGCTCTAATGAAACTTTCAGGTGGCTGTATCCTAGCTGGTATCTGGCTGCATTTAAACTCAGGAGAGACCCTGAGCCAAAAATTCCCAGCCAAGTCACTTTCAAATTCCTGACCCAGAGAAAATGTGAAAGATATCAAATCATTATGCTGCTGCTGCTAAGTCACTTCAGTCGTGTCCAATCTGTGCGACCCCATGATGGCAGCCCATCAGGCTCCACCTTCCCTGGGATTCTCCAGGCAAGAACACTGGAGTGGGTTGCCATTTCCTTCTCCAATGCATGAAAGTGAAAAGTGAAAGTGAAGTCGCTCAGTCGTGTTCAACTCTTAGCGACCCCATGGACTGTAGCCCACCAGGCTCCTCCGTCCATGGGATTTTCCAGGCAAAGTACTAGAGTGGGGTGCCATTGCCTTCTCCAAATCATTATAGTTGGATTAAAACATTCATACTTGGAAGGTCTGTTACTAAGTACTAGATAACTAGGGGCTTCCCTGATGGCTCAGTGGTAAAGAACCCACCTGCCAATTAAGGAGACATAAGAGATTTGGGTTCGATCCCTGGGTCGGGAAGATCCCCTGGAGGAAGGCATAGCACCTCACTCTGGTATTCTTGCCTGGAGAATCCCATGGACAGAGGAGCCTGGCAGGCTATAATTCAAAGGGTCACAAAGAGTTGGACATGACTGAAGTAACTTAGCGTCCATGCACTAGATAACAAAGGAAGGAGAATATATCCCATTGGATAGACATATGACCTAGTGAGATTTCATGGTAAAGAAAAGTCTTACAGCTCAATGATTCTCTCTTTTCTTTAGACAGTATGCCTTGCTGGGAAGAATCTGGTGGAACCTGGCTCCAGCTTTGTTGGACTCTCCTTCTCTTAAATTCTCACAATTTTCTCCCACCTCACATTTTTTTTTTTTTTGACTCTAGATAAATAAAGAGAGCTGTCTTTAGCATGGATTTAGCATAGATTCTATGCTTTAAAGTACATTAAAAATGTCATGTTGATATCAATGAAAATATATCACATAGACTATAGATGTAAAGAATATTAAATATCTACCACAAAGATCTCTCTTGGTAAAAGTCACATTGTACCTGAAAATACGTGGATTATTTTCAAATATCTTTTGATATTGATTTCTAACATAATTCTAGTGATAAAGATAATAGATCGTATGATTTCCTTTAAACCATTAAATTTTGCACCTTGTTTTATGTCTCTGGATATGTTCCAGTGTCTCCAAGTTTATAGTCTAGGGGATCTTGAAGAGAACTTTTATGCTTCTGTAGTGTAAAATTGTATAAATCTTAATTATGTTGAATTGGTCCATAGTGCTTTTCAGATCGCCTATCCTGCTACTTTTCTGTATCTTCATTCTTTTAATTTTTGAGAGTTTGTTATTGAAACTCCAACTAAAAATCTTTGCTAAGTCACTTCAGTTGTGTCCAACTCTGTGTGACCCCACAGACGGCAGCCCAACAGGCTCCTCTGTCCCTGGGATTCTCCAGGCAAGAATACTGGAGCGGGTTGCCATTTCCTTCTCCAATGCAGGAAAGTGAAAAGTGAAAGTGAAGTCGCTCAGTCATGCCCAATTTAGCGAACCCCATGGAATGCAGCCTACCAGGCTCCTCCATCCATGGGATTTTCCAGGTAAGAGTACTGGAGTGGGGTGCCATTGCCTTCTCCGACTAAAAATCTTAGCTACTTAAAAAATAATTGTAACATATAGCAGAACTATATGTAACTTGGTCTGTATATTCCAAGTCTCCTGTAAATGTGTTACCATACTTTCACGATTTAAAAAATAAAAATAAAAAAGGGAAAAACAAACAAATAAAAATGATCTATTATTACTTTGGAAAATCAGAAATAGGGAGGATAAAAAGTATATACATCAGATATATTAAAAATAGCAAGGTAGATTAGTGGTATGCAAAGAGGTACATCAACAAGATCACTGCAGACTGACTAGAAGTCTAAGACTGTACAAGAAGTAAAATGATAAAATCATGTACCTTCTCAGCTGCTGATACACTCCAGAAGGGTCATCTCTGAACAAAGATAAGCCAGTAAAGGAAAGCAAAGGTATTAAATAAATTGAAGAGAATATTAAAGCAAAATATAAAATGATCATATAGCACTATTTTGAAGAAATCCAGGAAATTATTTTTTATTTCATAGAGAGCTACATCTTGCCAATATCACAATACTAAATATTTTGACATCATCACTATTTCTATCTACTTACTATGAGAATTTCTGAACACTGTTCATTCAATCATTAAGTATTTATTCAGTGCCAACGATATGCCAGGAACTATTTTAAGTATGGGGTACAGAGAACAACAGAGGATGAGATGGTTGGACGGCATCAGTGGACATGAACTTGGGCAAACTCTGGGAGATGCTGAGGGACCAGGAGGCCTGGTACGCTGCAGTGCATGGGGTTGCTAAGAGTCGGACATGACTTGGTGACTGGACAACAACAAATAGAGCAGTGGATAGGAAAGAAAAAGCTTCTTCCTTTATGGAGCTTCAAACTAGTAAGAGAGAAAAGCAGTAAACAAACATATGATTGGCATTACAGATAGTATTAAGAGTCATGAAGAAAAATAAAAAAGATAAAGTGATATAAATTCAAGATGGATGGTCTATCTCCATAAGAGCATATGGTCAAAATCTAACAGAGTCAACACTGTAAAATGTAAAGTGAAGTGAGTGTTAGTTGCTCAGTTGTGCCCACTCCTTGCAACCCCATGGACTGTAGCCCACCAGGCTCCTCTCCATGGAATTCTCCAGGCAAGAATAATGGAGTTGGTAGCCATTTCCTTCTCCAGGGGATCTTCCTGAACAAGGGATCAAATCCTGGTCTCCTACATTGCAGGCAGATTCTTTACCATCTGAGTCACCAGGGAAGCCTGATTCTCAACACTTGAGTGCATGAACTCTCTCCCTCTATGTTCCAAATTGAGTTCAGTTTGACTTCAGACTTCCTTATCTCTGACCTCTCCTTAAATGTTTAATGAGAAATTCAGCCAGTCACTTTGCAGGAGATCCTTCCTTAGAGTCATGCAGGATTCCATACTTAATAACTTAGGAAAGCTTGAAGAAAACCCATAGATCCCTATGCCATGGTCTCCTCAAAGATGTTCATTGTCTGAGACTGCATGGACCTTTCAAAGGCCTTACTCTGTTGATTCTCTGAACCAACACCTAGAATTCCCATTGCTACAATTCCCACAGTTGTACAGTTTATATTTCAGTGTCCAGTCTAAATATTTCTTTAAATGTTCCTACCACCTCTGGGTCAATAAGGAAACTGAGAGTGCAGGTTTGTTTAAAAACTCAAAGAACACAATTTACAAGATTTAAGGAATAGATATGTTCTCAGAATCATCTCTCTTTTTTTTCAAAACCTAGAATTCAATCAGTCTCAGCCCATCATTTATTTCCCTAAGACTCTTATCTATTCAGGGAGAGTAAGGGAAAAAGAGGCAACAAATACTTGCCATCCTTTCCTGTTAAGTCCTTGGGAAGGTACCAGAGCAAATTTCTCAAACAGGTTATCTGCCACAAATAAGAGAAAGAAGGATTGAATCAGCTTCTTCTATTTTGTACAGAACTGTAGATGCATGCATGCTAAGTTGCTTCAGTCGTGTCTGACTCTTTGCATCCTATGGACTGTAACCTGCCAGGCTCCTCTCTCCACTGGAACTTTCCAGGCAAGAATACTGGAGTGGGTTGCTATTCCCTTTTCCAGGGGATCTTCCCAACCCAGGGACCAAACCTGGATCTCTTACATCTCTCACATTGGCAAGCAGATTCTTTATCACTGATGCCACCTGGGCAGCCCTTTCATGGAATTACTCTTGTCAAAATTGAGAAATTAAATACTAGTCATGGCAATATATTTGCAGCAAGACAGAGTAGACTGGAGGAAAGTGGGGACATGGCATTAGACACATATTTGGTGTCAAGGAAAGTCATTTGTGTAAGAAAAGCTCCTGTTAAGAAAAGCATCCTTGCTTACAGTCCACCTGTGATGAGGCAACCTGAGTTTCTAGGGTCGGGCATACGACAATCCTGCTTTTCTTTCTCTATTAAAAGTTCAACATTCTGTGTCAACATTTAGAAATAAAAGTTGATTTGTTGATTTTCTGTTTTTACAGGGATTTGAACTCTTATTTCCTGTCCAAAGTGGCCATAAAATATTTTAACTGCCCTTACAATACTGATGTTGCTATTCCTCATGAATTTAAACAAACACTGATCTGCAACATAGCAATTCCATTTTTAGGTATGTTCCTGTGCAAGAACTGTCAAGCCAATTTTATTCATAACAACCCCAAACTGAAAACAGTCCAAATATCTATCAATAGCAGAATTAACTGTAGTATGTTCATGGAATAGAAGGCCATTCATCCACTAACAAAATTCAGGTATTAATGAGTGTAAAGATATGGATAAATGTCAAAAATATTATAATGAGCAACATAAGCTAGGCACAAAAGATTCATAATGCATGTATGATGTATTAACAATGTGTGATACATTATTCCATTTATATGAAGTTCAAACACAGGCAACACCAATCAGTGTGATAAAATTAGAATAGTGATTGCCTGGGGAAGGCAATGGGTTGATAGCAAAGGGAATAAGGGACCTACATTAGGTGGTGAAAAGATTCTGTATCTTGATGTCAACATTTGTCAAGCTGTGAACTTAAGATATGTGCATTTTACAGTATATAAATTGACCTCACAGATAGAAAGATACTGCTGCCAAAGTGATGTTGTCAGCAACTGTCGTGGGAGTTTTCATGGCAGAATCTATTTTTAGTTAAAAAGTAACTTTTTCTGCCAAGAGGAAAATACTCTATAATTGTTACTGCCACAGAAAATTAGAGGAGGATGCTGATGGAGGAGGCAAGCATGCTCCAGAAAGAGAGAAAGCAGCCACGCCAAGCAGACTGACAAAATTACCCAGCAGAGAAGGCACCTGTTTTGTGTACAATATAAGGAGATCAGACAAACCACTCCAAAGACTGAACACAGAGTGAACCTTGACTATGTAGAGGAGCTACATAAATGACTTAAGTGAAATCACAATTCAAGTCATGAAATGAGGCAACAGTATCCTAATGGCAAATGACAGATGATCAGATTTCAAGGACTCAGAAAAAAAAGGGTCAGTTCAGTGGATGCAACCTAAGAAAAATGGATGTCCAGCCTCATCTAGAGCAAACATTATGACTTAACTTAGTGGGTTAAGGGGGCTTGTCTGATGGCTCAGATGCTAAAGAATCTGCCTGCAATGCAGGAGACCCAGGTTCAATCCTGGGGTCGGGAAGATCCTCTGTAGAAGGGAATGGCTACCCATTCTAGTATTTTTGCCCGGAGAATCCCATGGACAGAGAGGCCTAGCAGGCTGTGGAGAGGACTCTTGAGAATCCTTGGGGGAGCAAGGAGATCAAACCAGTCAATCCTAAAGAAAATCAACCCTGAATATTCATTGGAAGGATTGATGTCGAAGCTGAAGCTCCAATACTTAGGCCATCCCCACCCACCCCTGCTGATGCTAAGAGCTGACTCATTGGAAAAGACCCTGATGCTGGGAAAGATGGAGGGCAGGAGGAGAAGAGGATGACAGAGGATAAGATTGTTTGATAGTATCATAGACACAATGGATATGAGTTTGAGCAAACCCCAGGAGATGGTGAAGGACAGGGAAGCCTGAAATGCTGTAGTCTATGGAATGGCAAAGACTTGGACATGACTTAGTGTCTGAACAAGAGCAACAGTAGGTTAAGGAGAATCACTGTGTCTTTAATAACAATGGGCCATGTATTCATGGATAGATTTATGTTCATGTGAATAAAACCATATAAAACATAAATTTTATATAATGAAACATTATCTTTGTATTCTTTTGAATGGCTTCATTTTACTCCAATTCATATTTTGGATAGCACCTACAATTAAAGAACCCTTCTAGTTGTTATCCGAACTATTGACTGGGATTATCCAACCTATTGATTCTATATGACTGTGCTAAAGATTACTCTTCAGATCACCAAACATAGTTCATCCTCCCGGCAATCTATTCTGACCTGAGAATTAGAGCAAGACTGAATCTAAAGGCAGTAAGATAGACCAGTGAACAAGGAGAAAGTAATTTGAGGACAGACTTATAATTTAGCAACAGCCTTGGTCACCTCTACATCTGATTTTATAAGATACAAGTAACAAAATCAGATTTAGGTTAGAATGTATTTTGTTAGCATGTTACAAGTGAAATACAAGGATGAGTAAGAGAAACACAGTGTATTTTTCTGTCAAATTAAGTGAAAACAGGAAACCATTTGTGTCATAAATGTATTCAAGAAAATTAGAGATATCAGAGAACATTTCATGAAAAGATGGGCTCAATAAAGGACAGAAATGATAGGGACCTAACAGGAGAAGATATTAAGAAGAGGTGGAAAGAATACACAGAAGAACTGTACCAAAAACATCTTCATGACCCAGATAATCACAGTGATGTGATCACTCATCTAGAGCCAGACATGCTGGAATGTGAAGTCAAATGGGCCTTAGGAAGCATCACTACGGACAAACCTAGTGGAGGTGATGGAATTCCAGCTGAACTATTTCAAATTCTGAAAGATGATGCTGTGAAAGTGCTACATTCAATATGCCAGCAAATTTGGAAAACTCAGCAGTGGCCACAGGACTGGAAAAGGTCAATTTTCATTCCAATCCCAAAGAAAGGCAATGCCAAAGAATGCTCAAACTACCACACAATTGCACTCATCTCACACGCTAGTAAAGTAATGCTCAAAATTCTTTAAGCCAGGCTTCAGTAATACGTAAACCGTGAACTTCCAGATGTTCAAGCCGGTTTTAGAAAAGGCAGAGGAACCAGAGATCAAATTGCCAACATCCACTGGATCATGGAAAAAGCAAGTGAGTTCCAGAAAAACATCCATTTCTGCTTTATTGACTATGGCAAAGCGTTTGACTGTGTGGACCACAGTAAACTGTGGAAAATTCTGAAAGAGATGGGAATACCAGACCATCTGACCTGCCTCATCAGAAACCTGTATGCAGGTCAGGAAGCAACAGTTAGAACTGGACATGGAACAACAGACTTGTTCCAAATAGGAGAAGCAGTACGTCAAGGCTGTATATTGTCACCCTGTTCATTTAACTTACCTGCAGAGTACATCATGAGAAACACTGGGCTGGAAGAAGCACAACTGGAATCAAGATTGCCAGGAGAAATATCAGTAACCTCAGATATGCAGATGACACCACCCTTATGGCAGAAAGTGAAGAGGAACTAAAAAGCCTCTTGATGAAAGTGAAAGAGGAGAGTGAAAAAGCTGGCTTAAAGCTCAACATTCAGAAAACTAAGATCATGGCATCCACTCCCATCACTTCATGGGAAATAGATGGGGAAACAGTGGAAACAGTGGCTGACTTTATTTTGGGGGCTCCAAAATCACTGCAGATGGTGACTGCAGCCATGAAATCAAAAGACGCTTACTCCTTGGAAGGAAAGTTATATCCAACTTAGATAGCATATTCAAAAGCAGAGACATTACTTTGTCAACAAAGGTTCATCTAGTCAAGAATATGGTTTTTCCAGTGGTCATGTATGGATGTGAGAGTTGGACTATAAAGAAAGCTGAGTGCTGAAGAACTGATGCTTTCGAACTGTGGTGTTGGGGAAGACTCTTGAGAATCCTTTGGACTGCAAGGAGATCCAACCAGTCTATCCTAAAGGAAATCAGTCCTGAATGTTCATTGAAAGGACTGTTGCTGAAGCTGAAACTCCAATACTTTGACCACCTGATGTGAAGAGCTGACTCATTTGAAAAGTCCCTGATGCTGGGAAAGATTGAGGGCAGGAGGAGAAGGGTAAGACAGAGGATGAGATGGTTAGATGGCATCACCGACTCAATGGACATGGGTTTGGGTGGAGACTGGGAGTTGGTGATGGACAGGGAGGCCTGGCGTGCTGTGGTTCACGGGGTCGCAGAGTCAGACACGACTGAGCGACTGAACTGACTGACTGAAGTGAAAACAGGAAACCATTTGTGTCATGAATGCATTCATGTAGTCACTTTTTAACAAACACATTTAATGTGTTCATGTTGCTTATCACTTCCACTCTGATTTTATTCTTTTCTTTGGTAACATAAATGAAAATCTATCATTTTCTTGAGTAACAGGCTTTCTCAGACTTGGTCTTGCGAGTAAAGCTAAGATTTTTATGAAGTTCAAACTCCAGCTGTCAAGACTCTGGGGTTCCCTACCAATTTTAAAGTCTACCTAACCAGTCTGTCTTCAGTTCCCCAGGTTTGTGTGAAAATAGTTATGATGATGAAAAAGAGTAGAAAAATACTGAAAATATATAATGATTATTCCTTCCCTAGCAATTACCAATGAAAGCTTTATTTAAGACAATGGTTGGGACTTCCCTGGTGGTCCAGTGATTGGGATTCTGCGTTCTCAGTGCAAGGGCCAGGGGTTCTACCCCTGCTCAGAGAACTGCATTCCACATGCCACAACTAACGAGCTTGCATGCTGCAACTAAAGATCACACATGCTGCAATAAAGATCAAAGATCCTGCATGCTGCAAATAAGACACAGCACAGCCAGATAAAGATATACCAAAAAAAAAAAAAGACAATGGCTGTCTCTTCTTTTCATTACTACCTACCTAAGCAACATTTAAATGAGACACCATCAGTGTTTAGGGTGGTAATTAAAGGAATGATACATTAGTGTGCAAACATGAGTAGGCGAATGCACCATAAGTTTTGCGTTCATTTAGACAAATTATTGCATCTTTCCATGCTGCACTGAAACCGTGGGACACTGGGTAAATTCCCTCATTTTCCTCCTCTGTACAATTAAGATAAATATGTATGTGCTAAGATGCTTCACTCATGTCCAACTCTTTGTGACCCTATGGACTATAGCCTTCCAGGCTCCTCTGTCCATGGGATTCTCTAGGCAAGAATACTGGAGTGGATTGCCATTTTCTTCTCAAGGGGATCTTCCCCACCCACAGTTCAAACCCACATCTCTTTTGTCTCCTGAATTGGCAGGCAGATTCTTTACCACTGGTGCCACCTGGAAAGATCTAGGATAAATATAATCTTCCAAAAACTGAAACCTAACAAAACTCAGTGGGGTTTCTGGGTGCAGAAGCATTTCAGTCCCCTGTCAGTTTTCTTGTAGGATACAGACTTTGGCTTCCATGAACTTCCCTGACCCAAAGGTACAATTCAAACAGTTGTAAGAGAAGGGATGCAAAGACTAAAGAGGGGGCAGCCAATAACCAATAGTGCAATAGTGCAGCCTTGGGGAAGGGTCCCGATTCCACCTGAAGGGTATACATATATATATAACAATGTCTTTAAGCTCTGTAAGTTGTCAACATTCTTCATACCAATGAAAGACCACTTGAGGCTACACTAGAGGAACCAGAACACATCAAGCACATTAAGAAGATTATTTGAGACCACATTAGAGGAATACAGGAGCTGCACACACCCTACTCTTGTCAGTGACCCCACTCTTGAACTATTGCTATAAAACTCCTCACCAAATCCTCCCTGGTTGGGACACATGGTTTTTGGAGAGCAGGAGCCACTGTGCTCCCCTTTGCCTGGAAAAGCAATAAAGCTATTCTTTTCTACTTAACCCAAAACTCAGTCTCGAAAAGAGAGTCAATTTGGCACCAGTACACAGAGGCAAAGCTTTTAGCATCAAAACTATAGATAATCCTGAAGAATAAGTAGGATAACATAACAAGAACACCTACCACATATTTAGGCCTTTACCATAGTGGGCTGGTATATTAGTTTCTGGTGGTTGCCTTAACATATTACCACAAACTTGATGGCTTAAAATGAGTTTATTTTCTCACATTTCTGGAGGTCAAAAGCTCAACATTTCCAATGAGCCAAAATCAAGAATATGCTCCTTGCCTCTTCCAGCTCTGGTGGTTCCCAATCTTCTTCTGCTGGTATCCACATCATTCTGATCTCTGCCCTTTTCTTCACAAAGCTTTCTCTTACGTGTGTGTGTCTGCTCCTTTCTCTATGACACTTTTGATAGCATTCAAGTCTCATCCAGATAATTCAGGATGACCTCCTTGTCTCAACATCCTTTGTCATATCTGAAAAGACCCTTTTCCCAAGTAAGGTGGCATTTATAGGCTCTAGAGATTAGGACATGGGCATATCTTTGGTGGACTGGGGCATTTTACAGCCTACTGCTGTGCTCACTAAACATTAGGAAGCTTTCTTTGTCATATATATGATCCATCAAATATGGATTATTCTATTCATGTATACCATGTGAACATAAAAAACTAGAACTTTATCCTCTTCACTGCTTGAAGCCATATCTGTGGGACTACTACCAGCAATGGGTGCAGAAAAAATTATTTTTTCACTAAGTCTGAGGATAACCAGTAAAGTCAAGAAAATTTTAAAGGCTTTTTTCTTTTCTAGCCATCAGAAAGTATTCTTTTAACCAAAGACAAATGTTCAGACTACTTTATCGAGAAGTAAGCACTTAACTAAATACAGTTTAACAAGAAATATTTCTCAAGTAATAATAGTATGTATATTTTCTGTGGTGCTTATATTTGTATAAAAATGTGGAACATTCACACATTCAGTTATTTGAATTTTGTGTCTGTTGAAAACAAAGCTAGACAAATGTTGAAACTTTCAAAGTAGGTCACATGTATAAAATAAAACATGGTTAAAGTACCTAGGTTGGCAGATGGCTGAGAGTAAAATTACAAAGTGGTGTGGTGAGACATTCGATTAAAAAAAAGCAATGGTAATTTGTCAGTTGATGCATTATTAATTGCTCTAAAAACTTCTCACCAAAATATACTGAGGTAAAATCTGCTAACAAATATACGCTAAAACACTTTCCTTATCACATCAAAGAAAATGAATTTTTTTCAAAGAAGTAGATTAGAAATGTTAAATATTACACTTTCATAACCAATCTACACAATAATTTGTAAAAGTTTTACATAAACAATCCTTCCTAATGTGTTTGAAGTAATGCTTTCATAATTAACATAAAATAAATAAAGCAATAGGGATTCTCAAGCTAGATTTTCCTTTACCCAAATGGAAAATGTTGATGATAAAAAGTAGACTGGGAATGTTCTTCCATTTTTTCATAATCCATTTTTTTCAATCAACAAATGAACATTCTAATCATGTGTTATCAGTTCCTCTCACAGGTAATCATGAATGTGAATAGTTCTTTTACTGTTCAGACCTTCAGTTATATAAAACTAGCTTAGGCTCAGTATATTAAATGTGACCCTTTTAAAAACCTTGTGGACCTCTCCGAAAGGCAAGTGTGGATGTACCTTCCTGGCATTAGGGCTGCCGGTCCCACATGCACTCCAGATTCATGTACCTCTCGTGTGAGATCCTAAGAGTTGACAGCTTCTAGCCCCAGGTTCCAGTGTACTTTTGAATCTAATTTCCCACATCAGCAGAGTTGCATAGGTTTCTGGGACATCCCCAGTGGTCCAGTGGCTAAGACTCCACTCTCCCAATGCAAGGGGTCTACGTTTAAACCCTGGTCAGGGAATTAGATCCCTCATGCCACAACCAAAGATCTCACACACTGCAACAAAGATTGAAGATCCCATGTGCCTCAGACCTGGCAACTGCCAAATCAATAAATTTTTTTTTTAAGAGTTGGATAAACCTCATTGGCTATGATTCTGCCACTGCGCACTTTCTAACACCATACACAAAAATAAACTCAAAATGGATTAAAGATCTAAACGTAAGACCAGAAACTATAAAACTCCTAGAGGAGAACATAGGCAAAACACTCTCCGACATACATCACAGCAGGATCCTCTATGACCCACCTCCCAGAATATTGGAAATAAAAGCAAAAATAAACAAATGGGACCTAATTAAACTTAAAAGCTTCTGCACATCAAAGGAAACTATTAGCAAGGTGAAAAGACAGCCTTCAGAATGGGAGAAAATAATAGCAAATGAAGCAACCGACAAACAACTAATCTCAAAAATATACAAGCAACTCCTACAGCTCAACTCCAGAAAAATAAACGACCCAATCAAAAAATGGGCCAAAGAACTAAATAGACATTTCTCCAAAAAAGACATACAGATGGCTAACAAACACATGAAAAGATGCTCAACATCACTCATTATCAGAGAAATGCAAATCAAAACCACCATGAGGTACCATTTCACACCAGTCAGAATGGCTGCGATCCAAAAGTCTACAAATAATAAATGCTGGAGAGGGTGTGGAGAAAAGGGAACCCTCTTACACTGTTGGTGGGAATGCAAACTAGTACAGCCACTATGGAGAACAGTGTGGAGATTCCTTAAAAAACTGGAAATAGAACTGCCTTATGATCCAGCAACCCCACTGCTGGGTATACACACTGAGGAAACCAGAAGGAAAGAGACACGTGTACCCCAATGTTCATCGCAGCACTGTTTATAATAGCCAGGACATGGAAGCAACCTAGATGTCCATCAGCAGATGAATGGATAAGAAAGCTGTGGTACATATACACAATGGAGTATTACTCAGCCATTAAAAAGAATACATTTGAATCAGTTCTAATGAGGTGGATGAAACTGGAGCCTATTATACAGAGTGAAGTAAGCCAGAAGGAAAAACATAAATACAGTATACTAACGCATATATATGGAATTTAGAAAGATGGTAACAATAACCCGGTGTACGAGACAGCAAAAGAGACACTGATGTATAGAACAGTCTTATGGACTCTGTGGGAGAGGGAGAGGGTGGGAAGATGTGGGAGAATGGCAATGAAACATGTAAAATATCATGTAGGAAACGAGTTGCCAGTCCAGGTTCGATGCATGATGCTGGATGCTTGGGGCTGGTGCACTGGGACAGCCCAGAGGGATGGTATGGGGAGGGAGGAGGGAGGAGGGTTCGGGATGGGGAACACATGTATACCTGTGGCGGATTCATTTTGATATTTGGCAAAACTAATACAATTATGCAAAGTTTAAAAATAAAATAAAATTAGAGAAAAAAAATAAATAAATAAAAAAATAAAAAAGAAAAAAAAAATAAACAAATTAATTGAAAAAGAAAAAAAAAAAAAGAGTTGGATAACTTTCTAAATTTGAAAAATTACTCCTCTTATACCTTGATCTCTTCAGGTGAAGTGAATCGATGCTTGCGTTGAAAAAGCTGATTTGAAAGACTATTCCAAAGACTATATATAGCTAGCCTTGCTATACTACATTTAAAGTACCTCCTGGTTCCATCATTTCCTCTCTATTTTATGCTGAGTCCTTGTGATGTCATCTGGCTATCCTCCGAAACATCTCTGCTCAGGTTTTTCCCTTTTTCTTTTCTCTGTTTTTCTTTTTTTTTTACCCTAATTATCCCTTGAGTAAAGAGCAAGACCTAGAGGTATTGGTGGTTCACTCTGTTCCCTCTTCTGGTAGCCTAGGGAGAAGTTAATTCTGCAAATCTGAAAGAGCTTCATTGCCTCAGGAAAGATAAGGGATTAAACTTTTGCAATTACTGAACCCTTGTGAAGCCTTGACAGATAGAATACAAAATGCCCAGTTAAATTTTTATTTCATAAAAGCAACGAATACTAGTTGAGTATTTATACTCAAGTATTACTCAGATTTCATATAGGGTATTTGTTGCTGTAAACACACTAAAAAATTACATTTATTTTTTTAACTAAAATTCAAATGTAACTGCATGCTCTTATATTTTCTTTCTAAATCTGACCCAGGATCACTCACTCCTTCCCTTCTTTTGGCACCTTTTATACTAGCTCAGTGGGAACATGGAAGATGGTTCCATAAAAGTATTCTGTGGTTCAATAGAGGTACCAAGTATAATTCGAAAAAAAGTTATGCATAAGAAAGTATTTCTCTCCCCTCCATTTAACAGAAGTCAGAGAAATTTTCTTTGCTTTTGATTCTGAAACATACTTGCTTTCTTTCATACAATCACAGTTTTCCTTTTACAGGAATGTTTTTATACTTGCTTATATTTTTCTGCTACATATATAATTCAGGTTCATTACAGAAAAACTGAAAATTCAGAAATGAATGAAGTCAGTCGCCTTTGGTGCTCCTGCTCAATGATGAAAATAAGGTTTTCATAGTTTATAGTTATTTAATTCATGATCTCAGTTGACTCTCACTGTAGAAGTGTTAGGTTCTATTTTATTAGGTTCTTCTATAGTATCAGATTCTTCTTCTGAGGAAACAGGAGCTCAGCAAATAACTTGTTTTTTTTTTTTTTTTTTTTAGCAAATAACTTGTTAAAGAGCGTGAAGCTGATAAACAGCAGAGAAAGAGTCTAAATGATTAACTCTGTAACTCTAGCCCACTCACTGTGCTCCTTCTATGCTATTAATGTGTTGGTGTATTTCATCTAAGGCTTCTTTTCAAGGGACACTTTCCATATTACTAGTCATGATGAATATGCATTTTTCCTAAACAAAAGACTTCTTAAAAACATTTCCTCAAGGAGATACCATTTGTAAATTACATGGTAAAATGCCCCAGCCTCTGCCATGAAACTTTATTCTCCTGGTCACCCTGATCCTTTCCTAATCAATATGGTTCATGTACACATTATCTTTTCCACAAATCATTCATAATCTCCCATAAGACATTATATAAGGCATATAATTGTTCGTACACAGAGCTAAGCACAAAGCAATAGTCCTCTTATTCTAACAGCCTCTAATCAGGTGCCTGTACTGTGGAAGTCACTCCATGTACATTCTCTATAATGGTCACAACAAGCCCACAAGGTAAATAGTATTATGTACATGTTTAAGATGAAGAAACTGAGTCTCAGAGATGTTAACCAGCATCCTCAGAACACAAAATGCCTTTGTGGAAATGAGAAAAAGGCTTCCTTACTTCCAGGTAGAAGCAGTTCTGAGTGTCTCCTGGCAATCATTGACTAAATCTACTGGCTGGGAGAACTTGGGCAGTATATAACTTGCACAACCGTACACAGAGGCTCTGTTCAATATGACACTCAGCTCAGTTCAGTTCAGTCACTCAGTCGTATCCAACTCTTTGTGACCCCATGAACTGCAGCACACCAGGCCTCCCTCTCCATCACCAATTCCCAAAGTCCACCCAAACCCATGTCCACTGTGTCGGTGATGCCATCCAGCCATCTCATCCTCTGTCGTCCCCTTCTCCTCCTGCCCTCAATCCTTCCCAGCATCAGGGACTTTTCAAATGAGTCAGCTCTTTGCATCAGATGGCCAAAGTATTGGAGTTTCAGCTTCAGCATCAGTCCCTCCAATGACACTGATGCTGCTGTTGCTGCTGAGTCACTTCAGTCGTGTCCGACTCTGTGCGACCTCATAGACAGCAGCTCACCAGGTTCCCCCGTCCCTGGGATTCTCCAGGCAAGAACACTGGAGTGGGTTGCCATTTCCTTCTCCAATGCATGAAAGTGAAAAGTGAAAGTGAAGTCGCTCAGACACTAGTAAATAACAAATGAGTTCTAAAGTCAAGTTATCTGACACCAAAAAACATATGCATCCACTATGCTGTGCAATCTTTGAATCCCTGGTTCGTGAAGTCGCTTCAGTCGTGTCCAACTCCTTGAGACCCCATGGGTCCTCTGTCCATAGGATTCTCCAGGCAAGAATCCTGGAGTGGGTTGCTATTTCCTTTTCCAGGAGATCTTCCCAACCCACAGATCAAACCCGCTTCTCTTACACCAGCACTAGCAGGCAGATTGTTTACCACTCTCGCTTCTTTACCCATTTCAGTATGAAAGTGGGCAAATCAGTTTTGTGTCATCTTTGGAGCTCATTTGTCAACTTTTCTCCCACAAGCATCTTACAATTCCTCCAGATTCTGCTCTAGACTTAATAACAACACTCATGGCCACTTCTGCCCTTGAATCACATTATGCTCAATGTTTCAAGGATAAAGACATTATAGTATCAGGAGTACTCACATTAAATACTATTCAGACCCATCATTCCCTGATGGAAGATGTGGATATAACTTGTTTCATGTGTTTCAGTTCAGTTGCTCAGTCGTGTCCGACTCTTTGCGACCCCATGAACCGCAGCACGCCAGGCCTCCCTGTCCATCACCAACTCCCGGATTTCACTCAGACTCACGTCCATCGAGTCAGTGATGCCATCCTGCCATCTCATCCTCTGTCGTCCCCTTCTCCTCCTGCCCCCAATCCCTCCCAGCATCAGAGTCTTTTCCAATGAGTCAACTCTTCGCATGAGGTGGCCAAAGTACTGGAGTTTCAGCTTTAGCATCATTCCTTCCAAGAAATCCCAGGGCCCTAAAAATATGGGCAGTTTTAATTTTTAACATATACCTTGATATTTTAATTGTTCTCATTTTTTTTTAATGTAAGGGACACTTACTTTGAACAGAGAGTAGCCTATAGCCAGACCTGCCTGAGGAACCAGCCCGTGTATTGAATTGTGCACCAATAAATCAACTGACTAACTGTATGACCTTGATTATGGTAATGAGGAAAGCCCTTCAGCAAAGACATCCTTTCCTCCCCAGACTCTAGGTTAGAGTCTATAAAACAAGCACTCCCAGAAACATGGGGTCACCTAACAGGGTAAATTACCAGGTAATTTATTTCACTATTGGTCATAATTGTTTCCACCCTAAACCAACAGTGGAAGGATAGACAAAAAGTCCATGAGCAGAGTCATAGGTGGTTTCATTCACACAAAGAATGTCTGTTCTTTATCCAGGGTGGCTTACTGACCTGGGGATGCACAATGTCACTGCACTGATTGGATCCAGAGAAGACATCAGATAAAAGATCTCATTGTTTTAGAGAAGCAAAAGCCATGAAAGTCCTGAGAAGAAATAGGTTCTGCTGCTATCAGAGACTATGTCACAGAGGATTACAGGTGACCACTGTGAGTGTCAATGGCAGGAAGTGTACAGGTTAAGTTTCTATGGTGTTTGTCCTGTTGCTCTCAGTTGCCGAACACTAGAGACTTCATGAAGATTGGAACACAGATGAATGAAAACTTACATATGAAGCTACATACACAGCTTCAGTCCAGAGTCTGACAGTGGAGCACTGGTCATCCTGAATTTATCCTGTGACTAACACGAGCAAAGATCAATCAAATTCAGCATTTAAACCAGTCTCCTGCAATCTGGAAAGCAATGTCAGTGGGAGCAATTAACTTGCCAGGCCTGGACTCAAAGCTGAGACCCTTAGGTGCTGTCAGTTCTGGAGATTATTGAGGCATCTGGTCAACCCCTTGAATGCGCAGAGTTAAGAGTATCCAGAAGTATGTTGGAAGGTGGGACTCACACAGGTCCTGGCACTGGTTTGGGGCAGCCTGCTGAACACCATCCCCTGACTGGTTCCAGGTAATTGAGAAATACTTAAAATTTTCAACAAAGGTGCTCCAAAGTACAGTTCTATCTGAGCACTTGGCTGGACATAAAAGAATTACTAAACATATTAAAACTGTGCTTAAGTGATGTGGCCAAAGGTCAGTGAGAGAACTAAAACTTTCAGGTCTTTTGACATCTAGGGTTCTGATCTTGCCAATAAATTTTCATTCCTCAAACACACAGGACTTGAAAAAATTCTGAAGTTTATTTTGTCAATCTGAAAAATTGGTTTTCACCTATAACATCTTCAGTCAACAGTCATCTATCACAGTTATGGAAAACTCATCACCTACTAATACAATACTTGCTTTTGAAAGAGTGGTTCAAAGAATGTGTTATTAACAATATGTGTTCCCATGGCTCTTCAGTACATGTTTCTTCCAATATTTGATAGCAATAATAAGTCTGTTTGCAATCTCCCCTTTCCTAGGTTGAAAATATCCTGTTTCTTTTGTGCTGTATGATATAATTTTGAGCTTGCTCAGCATTCTGATTTTTCTACTTTGCCAGTACTCCTTTTAATGTTTGTTACACAAGACCTAAAATTTTCATTTTAAAAGATATTTTTCAGGATTCTCCTATAATGCAGTTTTTCTCATTTCATTAGTTACCATATTTGACCAAAAGTAAACTTTAAAACCTTTGAATTTATTTAGTGTTTAATTCCTCTAATATATTATCATTGTTTTCTTGATGGAAAATGAGTAATTCAGAATTATATCTCCTGGGCAAATTGTATAAAGAAACTTATGAAGAGGACAAAATATAAGTTTGCTCTAAGTCTAAAAGAAATACTTACTCAACATTACATAAGAACTATAGAGACAAATCCAATGAGCATAAAATGACACTAACAGAAGAAAAGGAAAAACTCATACTCACATAATGTCCTGCTTATATCATGAAAAAGGCTCCAGGACTGGCACTCATATAAGCAAGTTATATAAAAAATATTTTAAGGTTAAAAAAAAAACCCTAAATTTTGTCAAGCAATGCCTGAAACAATTATAAAATAAGCACATATGGCTTTGCTTAAGTCATTTTCTTTCTAACAGCTGCGCATTAAATCCCGAGAGTTCACACCCGGCAAATATGTTTTAATACTGAAATCAGACTCAATATAGCCACGTTTCTCTCTGGAGGTCATGCAAAAGTGGGTTGAAAGTTACCGGCTTCATGAAGCTACCTCCCTGCCACTCTTTCACCAGTCCTTACCTGGCGTGTCCTTAGTCATTTCAAAGTAAGGTAAGAAGGGAAGAATGGTTCACGGTGGCAACCAACTGTGGCGATCCCAACCAGCCACAGCAATCCAAGAGATCTTAGACATTAACAAAAAGTTAAATGGTCCATACCAAGTTCCTAAAATGAGTTACAAAGTTTCCCAACTCATACTGGACTCTTCTAGAAGCCCTGATTTACTGAACTGTTTTGAGCTTATCAAGAAAGAATTGTCTGGTTTGCAATAGTTGGTCATCACCATCTTGCCTAGTTTATGTAGTCGCATGCATGTGACTGCAGTTAAATGACCACAATTATAGGCCTTTGAGGCAGACTGTCCGGTTTCAGAGTCTAGTTTTACATAATAGCTCTTATAACTTGGGACAAGTCACTTAAAAGTGTTAAGATCTAACCAATAATAGTAATTTGCAATGAAATTACAGTTCAGGAGATGTGTTCATCTCTGATACCTTATTTATCCTCATGATAACTGTTACCTTATTTGTCTCAGAATGAAATGGTAGTTTTTTCCTCCATTAAATCTACATTTATTGACCATCTACTTTGCATCAGGATATAAGGCTAACTGAAGCTACAATACTTTGGCCACCTGATGTGAAGAATTTACTGGAAAAGACCCTGATGCTGGGAAAGATTGAAGGCAGGAGGCGAATGGGGATGACAGAGGATGAGATGGTTGGATGGCATCACCGACTTGATGGGCATGAGTTTGAGCAAGTTCTGGGAGTTGGTGATGGACAGGGAAGCCTGGTGTGCTGGGGTCCATGGGGTCACAAAGAGTCAGACACGACTGAGTGACTGAACTGAACTGATGACTGAAAAACACTTTCTTCTATGTGAAAAATAACAGTAATAAATTACACACTTTTTACAATATCTGAACTGAACTGATAATGCATTGAAAAAGGTGGACGAGGCCTGGGCTTTAATAGAAATATCATTTTGCCAGGGAAAAACAGACCACAGCATGCAAACAAAGTGCAACCAAAAGGTAATTTCAGATAATAATGATTGTTAAGAAGCCAGTAAGGTTGGGGGCTGAGTCAGGTTTACACAGGGTAACCAGTGAAAACTTTCTATGAAAAGGAGTTATTTAAGATGAGAACCTGAATGGAGAGAAGTCAAGCAGAAGATCTGGGTGGGTAGGTTTAAGGAGATTTTCCCAGACAAGTGCCCTAAAAATATGAAGTACTAAAGAGGTTTCAGAACAGAAAAGTCACCCAAGTAAATCTGTGTAGTTTTTCTTTTATTAACTAATCCTTAACAAAGCTATTTTTTAAAGTAGGTTGAAGAGTGGTGAGGACAAGGTGAAGAGAGAAAGAGGGTGTCAGGGGGCTAGCCAGGATCAGGACCCTTCTGCAATGTGCAGGGTCATAATCTAGAAAAGACCTTTCCAAGGTCATTCAAAAGCCAGGACAAGAGTCTAGGTTTTCTCAGTCCAAATATATCACTCTTTAGACATAAAACTATTTAGAATCTAAAGTAAAGTAACACATTTAGCAAATGGTGAGATTAATATAGAAATGCAGGTTCTGTGATAGACATTTTGATGTAAGTTACTTTAAGTGGGAGGTTGGGAGACTACAAATACATATTCATTAGACATCACTCAAGCTCCTCATTCAAATATCCTTCTTAAATATTTAAGAATATCTAGGGTTAGAAGTTTATGATATAGAGTTTGTTGTAGAAAAGCTCGGAGTGCAGCCAGTGCGTGATTAACACAAAAGTTAATTAGGCAACACTCTTACTACCAGAAGGCTTATGTTTATTTCTGTTGACAATAAAAATGATTGAGTAGGGACCTTATTTTTCAAGCATGAACAGATAGGTTTAAAGATGGTTCTGAATGTTAATCTCATATGGATCAGATTATTTGCAGTGTGTGTATGTGCTGGGCGGAGGGTTAGGGAGTGTATACATGGTGGCAAGGTTTATCTTGTAGTGAGTGGCTGAAGTTGATTTGGATCGACCACTCAGAAGGATATTTGTCAATTTCCTTATTGTCTTTTTTAGAATTAGATGCAAACTGTAAGACAAACACAAGAGCATTCTGCTGCTTTCACCATTTTATGATATAATGATTATAGTTATAGACTCTGAAGTCAGACTGCATGGGTTCAAATTCTAGTTGTTCTGTGTAAGAGTAGCATAGTAGTAGTAGAGAAAGTCACTCAGTTGTGTCTGACCCTTTTGTGACATCATGGACTGTAGCCCACCAGGTTCCTCTGTCCATGGAATTCTCCAGGCAAGAATACTGGAGTAGGTAGCCATTCCTTTCTCCAGAGTATCTTCCCAACCCAGGGACTGAACCCAGGTCTCATGCATTGCAGGCAGGTTCTTTACTGTTTGAGCTGCCAGGGAAGCCTGTAAGAGCAGCAAAACTTTGGACCAAGTACCAAACTCCCATGTACTTTGATTTCCTCACCTTTAATTGAAAATAACAACACAGGTACTTTATTGCAATATTTACATATAAATAATAATTATATATATGTAAATATATTAAAATATATTAAATAGTACCTGATACATAATGATGGATTCAATCTTGAAATATAATTATCATTGTTATTGTATTTTAGGTATTTTACCAACATTATATTGTATTTTCTAGTATCAAAAATATTAGCTCATAATAATTACCTATCATTATAGTGAATTTTAGGAGAAGGCAATGGCAACCCACTCCAGTACTCTTGCCTGGAAAATCCCATGAACGGAGCAGCCTGGTAGGCTGCAGTCCATGGGGTCGCACAGAGTCGGATACGACTGAAGCGAATTAGCAGCAGAAGCAGCATAGTGAATTTTATGGGAACTGTGTCAACTTTCAGACAAGCCCTGTGATTTTTTGTTCCACTTAAACATTATTTCTCTGAATCCTGGTTTTCTTTCTGTGTTATTTAAAATAGCAGAACAAATAGCAGTTACTTTGAACAGTTTGACATTTGATATCAGCTATGACTCCTGAAGTTCTTTTCATCGTCCACAAAATATATTTATATATACTATACCTATTAAAGTAGAATCATCAGGTATTTTTGCTTATTTTAATTTAAACAAAGTTTTATTGTGAACTATGTGCAAAACACTGTTTTGGCTTTGAATCATAGAAATAATTTGTGTAGAGTTCCTTTGCTTTATAAAAACTCCAATTTTTTCCCTCCATTTCTGATAATTACATTTTTCTGTTACTCTGTTTTAGTCTATCTGAGAATTAACAAAGGGGAAAAAAAGAATTCATACATCAACCTTGTTAGGAATTAGTCCAGCAGCCACTAGAATAGTAGAGAAGATGATAAAAATAGCTTAAAAGTTGCTTTGAGAGACAAGTTATTAGTTTCTCTTTAAACACAAGTTCTTGGTTTCTCTTCTCTTTTGATTTATGTGGCAGT
This sequence comes from Bos javanicus, assembly GCF_032452875.1. Lineage (NCBI taxonomy): Eukaryota > Metazoa > Chordata > Mammalia > Artiodactyla > Bovidae > Bos > Bos javanicus. Next base: position 13,018,670 of record NC_083875.1, on the reverse strand, counting down.
GATGGTATCCAATTATGGCTTCCACTAATTTTATAAAGGCAAAATATATGCCAAATGTTTGACCCTCTATATCACTTGATATTGTTCCAAAAATTAAATAAGCTCTTCCCATTGTGCAAAACTGAGGACATCGTGATCGAGAGATTTTAGTAACTCATCTAAATTCATTGTATGCAGGGGCAAGGCTACTCAGAAAGCCTGTCTTTCTTTTTCTTCTTTAGAAGTATCATCGATTTGCCACGTTGTCTTAGTTTCTGGTATAAAGCAAACTGATTCAATTTTACAGTAAGTCCCCTACATACAAATGAGTTCCACTCCAAGAGCAGTTCATAAGTCCAATTTGTTCACAAGTCCAACACAGTTAGCCCAGGTACCTAACTAACACACTCAGCTAAATAGTACTACTGTACTATAATAGGTTTATAATAATTTCACACAAATAATGGATACAATCAAACATAAAAAATAAAACATTTTTAATCTCACAGTAAGTGCCTTGAAAGTATAAAAGTTCAGAACAATAGCAGGCATATAGGGGCTGGCACACACACTCATATCTTTGAAAGTTCCCGGCTGCAAGGTTTGTAAGTAGGGGACATACTTTACACCTACACATATTCTTTTCCATTATAGTTTATCATGGGAATTGAATATTATTCCCTGTGCTATACACAGGACCTTGTTGTATATCTATTTTACATATAGTAGTTTGTATCTGCTAATCCCAGACTCCTAATTTATCCCTCCTCATACTCTCTTCCCTCTTTGCTAACCATAAGTTTGTTTTCTATACCTGTGAGTCTGTTTCTGTTTTGTAAGTAACTTCATTTGTTTCATATTTTAGATCCTATGTATAAGTGATATCACATGATATTTGTCTTTCTCATTTCACTTAATATGAAAATCTCTAGGTCCATTCATGTGACTGCAAATGGCATTATATTATTTTTTTAATGGCGAGTAGTATTCTCCTGCATCTATGTACCACATCTTCTCTAACCATTCATCTGACAATGAACACTTAGGTTGCTTCCAGGTCTTGGCTACTGTAAATAGTGCTGCTATGAACTTTGGAGTACATGTGTCTATTCAAATTAGAGTTTTAATCTTTTCCAGTACATATGCCCAGGAGTGGGGTTGCTGGATAATATGGCAAGTCTATTTGTAGTTTTCTAAGGAACCTCTACACTGTTCTCCATAGTGGCTATCCCGCCAGGGGTGTAGAAAGGTGCCCTTTTCTCCACACCCTCTCCAGCTTTAACTTTAATCATGGCCATTCTGATCAGTGTGAAGTGATACCTCATTGCAGTTTTGATTGGAAAGAAATCCTGTCTTGATTTCAATACCATTACCTTTCCTATAAGTTTATGTCTTCTTTATGAAACATCAATCTGTATATTTCCCAGTATCTTCTCCCTTGATGCAACAGTTAATTCAATACATTTATGGAGACTGAGAATAAACCCATGAAAATTTTATATTCCATAGTATAATAAACTCCTAAAGGGCAATGAATATGTCTTATCTATGTCACTTAGCACACTCCTGCTGAATGACACCAATAGTGAACCAATAAATAGGAAAGAAGAGCTGAGTTTACAAGGAATCTACTTCTTGATGGTGAAGAACATATCATTTTAATATACTTTAAAGGGCTTTATTTGATTTTATAAGGCATATGGAACACACAGAGCTTCCCTCGTGGTTCAGCAGCAAAGACTCCACCTGCAGTGCAGGAGATGTGGGTTTGATCCCTGGGTCAGAAAGATCCCCTGGAGAAGAAAACGGTAACTCACCCCACTATTCTTGCCTGGGAAATCCCAGGGACAGAGGAGCCTAGAGGGCTACAGTCCATGGGGTCGCAAAAGAGTCGGACACAACTTAGTGACTAAACAACAGCAAAGAACGCATAGCCTTTGCTTAGTGTATTTGTGGAAATTTTATAGGAGCAAATTGTATCAAAAACTTTTGATATCATGAGAGAAAACAACATAGAATTCTATGATTGTCTCAAATATTTAAGATAACTTGAACTTGATCGCAAATTTCTCATGTATGATGAGCAGAATGTGTAACAAATGGTATAGCAGGAATCATCAGCAAGACTAGCAAACACAGATTGAATCTTGGCATAATAAAATCTCTTCTCCTTAGTAAGTAATGGATTTGTACCAGACAAGTAAATGCATAGAGTTTAAATGTGAAAATACAGTGACAATGATCTTTACATGAAAATTCATCTAATAATGACAATAGATGCATTTTCTCTTTCTATACCCTATTGGTTTTCAGCTAGTAATAAAACACAAACCCTAGAAAATTATCAGCATGGGCTTGACCCTTACAAAGAAGATGAACTGCTTTGTGACGCTTGGTTTCTATGTTGGGCCAATGCCATGTCTGAGCTGTTTGAATTCAATAGGCAAAGAGATGCATAGATGACTGACAGCTCACCCTGGCTTTCCCCGTACAGCAGGGAGTCTGTAATATGTAAAAGCTACCCTTGATAAATATAAATATAGCCTTCAATGAGAACACTGACAAATTCACTCCCTTGTTTAACGAAAAGCTGCTGAGTGAGATGATAGTTCCAGGAATGGTGCACATGACCCGCAGTGGGGATGGAAAAAACACAGGTCCAGCACAGACATTTTCTACCTAAAAATGGAAAGCTTCACATTTGTAGAGCTGTTAGACTAGCTGTTAGATGAGCTCCTCTCAGATGTAATGCAACCCTGTTTTTAGCAAGATACTGAAAGTATCCATTCAAAAACATCAATCAAGTACACTGCTTAAAAATCAGGTACTTAAAAAACACAGTTCTCCCTTTGATAAAGTGAAAAAGGCTCTATTCATCTTGAGCTATTGTGAAGATCACATAGACGTAACATGGCACCGGTATTTTTCATTGAAACACTTTGATAACTTGGCTGGGAAAAAGAAATATGAATGCTCATAATCACATGGGGAGGAATGCTAGGAATTTCAGGAGCAGAATTTAAAAGCACCCCTTCTTCTTGCAAACAACAAATGAAAGTCCAAGAGTCTAGATGCAATGACCCATGTCATAAACAGAGAGGATACCAGTGTTATCTAAACTAAAGCTCTTGGGGGTTTCTTTTAGTACTTCAATAAACTATTTTTCAATGTGGATCATTTAACAAAGGTTGAAAACTGGCTATGGGCTTAGTCCCCAGTCTAGTCATAAGATTTGTTTTGTCCTGAAATATTCATATGTGAGGCTCCCCTCACAGGCTGTCCGAAAAGGCAAGAGCCGTCTTCTGGTGCTCCAGACTATTCCAAGGTAGTTGATATAGTTTGAAATCCCAGCTGTTGTGCAAATAAGTGTGGTTTGTAAGAAAGATAGTGGCCCAAAGATACATGGATCCTCACAAACTTTTCACTGTTGCTAGAAAACCATCTTGAAATGACTCTGTATGAAGAACATATGAAGAAATAGTATTTCTATTTACCCAATGGGAAGCTCTTTGAAGTAAAAGCCTCCATGGAGCTTATCTAAAACCATTATTAGTTTCACAGACTGATTTAAGAACTTCTGTTTTCCAGAGAATAAACACAACATGAACAAATAGAGCAACAAAAATCACAACTCTACCCTACATCAAACAAATATATACTACCAGTTCTCTGATTTACTAAAAACAAGTGGACCTCACAGGAGCCTGGATTTAGAAAGATTTTCTTTGTAGTTTGACAAGAAGTGTTTTCCTACTGATAATCAGATTTAAGGGGAAAGTGCTGTTGGGAAGCTGAGCTCAAGATTAAATGGATCAGGATCAGATAAACATTTCAAAATGATTTCTTTCTGTTCTATTTGATTTTTTCCCTGAAAAGATCAGACTTAAGAATAAGAATATTGCAAATACTCTATTTTTAAGAAACAGGTAGACAAGAGATAATCACAGGGTTTGTAACATCTGTTTACTTCCAGACACACACACATACATACACACACAGTGAAAGAATGCTCTGACTCCAATTTTCACTATGCTTCAACAGAGTTATTATCAGGGTTATGATTTTTTTTCTCCTTTATAAAATTAGACTCCTGGAAATATTTTTTATATTTATATCTTTCACAAGCATTTCAGAAAAATAGCATTGCTCCTACTTTTGCAGAAATGAGCAAGGGTGCAGATTGTAAATGATAATTTAAAAATTTGGTTATGCTGTCATCATTAAATGAAAATTATAATACCTGTAAAGGTAATGATGGCATTTGTACTTTAGAAGCAAATTAAATCAATAAGCAAAATGATTTTAAACAATTTTGGAGGAAATATGAGAAACTTGAACATTTATAAAATATGTTATTTTACTTTTGTCTACAACTTACAGACATTTTGCAAGAGGTGCATTCCTCCATTTAACAAAAGATAACCACAATAACCTGTGACACTGAATCCAGGCACAAAACACCATTGGCAAGCTTCCTGAGTGAATGTGCTGATGAATTTAAGAATATAGTTCACGTGTCAGCTTAAGACTTTTCAGATCATAAAAACAATCAGTCAATACATAAAACTTAGCAGACCAAACAACTTGAAAAGTGAAAGTGAAAGTCGCTCAGTCATGTCCGACTCTTTGCAACCCCCTGTACTGTATAGTTCATGTATAGTTTATGTATTCTCCAGGCCAGAATACTGGAGTGGGTAGCCTTTCCCTTCTCTAGGGGATCTTCCCAACCCAGGGATTGAACCCAGGTCTCCCACATTGCAGGCGGATTCTCTTGAGGAAATGTTTAAAAAATACTCCTTGAAATTAAGGAGTACTTGAATGTGTGCTAAGTAGCTTGAGTTGTGTCCAACTCTTTGCAACCCTATGGACTGTAGCTGCCAGGCTCCTCTGTCCGTGGGATTCTCCATGCAAGAATACTGGAGTGAGTCCCCATGCCCTCCTCCAGGGGATGTTCCCAACCCAGGGATGGAGCCTGCACCTCATGTCTCCTGTATTGTCAGGTGGGTTCTTTACCACTAGCACCACCAGGGAAGAACAAAAATTGAGGAGAGGATATTTTAAAACTCATTTGACATATTTATTGCATTTTGTAGAACTTTAAAATATATTTAAAATGAAAAGTTTTGTTTGTTTGCTTGTTGAGCTTCTCTGTGGAAATGGGTTTAACTTCCCTTCTATAAAACTGGATTTGTTTCATATAAACAATCAGTATCCCATTATGTATTGTAGTATCCTACATCATTCACTGTACAATCTGTCCTTATGAACTATCTTGGTCAAGGTAGCTGTGTATAGTTGGAGGTGGAGAATCAAATAAAGAAAAGTAGTCCTTTCTTTCTGGGTTTTTTCTTTTGACTGCTAGAACAATAGTCTCAAGCCAACTTTCAATTATAGAGGAAGCCAGGTCAGCTTTCTTGACACCTCTTTCCTCAAGGCTCATAGTGCAGACCACAGTATAGCACAACCATGATGCTAATTAGCTAAGAAAGGTGGAAGGGAAACACTATATGTTTACATACTCCAGTTCAGAAGAAACATCTGCATTGGTATTTGAGGGAAAAAAACAGGCATATATCTATATCATCTGTATCTATATCTATATCAACTATGGCTTCCCCAGTGGGCTCAGTGGTAAAGAATCCGCCTGCAGAAAACACAGGAGAGGAGGGTTTGATCCATGGGTTGGAAGATCCCCTGGAGGAGAAAATGGCAACCCACTCCAGTACTTTCAACTGTAAAATCCCATGGACAGAAGAGCCTGGTGGGCTACTGTCTGTCCATGGGGTTGCAAAGCACACACACATCTCAATTCTATCTATAACATTTTTAACTGTTACTTGGATTTCTGCAGCATTATCTCCTGTTCATGTCCTTCCCACAGAGATGTCATATGGACACTTATTGGGATCAAGTAGGGACAAATAAAGGTCAAATCAAACAAAGGCATCTCTTGCTTAATATCAGTAAACTGCTCATAACAATCAAACATTCTTCCAAAAAGCACAGACTTGGAGCTTGCTGTGCTGTGTCGTTCAGTCGTGTCTGACTCTTTGCGACCCTTTGGACTGTAGCCCATCAGACTCCTCTGTCCATGGGGATGCTCCAGACAAGACTACTGGAGTGGGTCGCCATGCCCTCTTCCAGGGGATCTTCCCAACCCAGGAATTAAACCCAGGTCTCCAGCATTGCAGGTGGATTCTTTACTGTCTAGGCCACCAAGCAAGGTCATTTCCATTATATTAAAGGAAAAAATTATACTACATTGTATTACTGCTTCAAATCTCCATCTAATTTCCTAAAATATAACCAAATAAACTGCCGATAATTTTTCATTAAGAGGTAAAATGATTAACACATCACTTCCTGATCACTGAACAGTATGGTTAAAAACCAAATTCTTTTTTTTTTTGTCATAACAAGCAGGCATGTCCTACATTTACAATTCAACATGGGAAAAAACTACACAGTAACAAATATATCTGATAGAATATGAGGAAAGTTTGCAATAAAATACAAGCTCTTCTACTTATCTAATTCTTTCACTTCATGAAAGATGGAAATCCAATCAAGGAGGAGGTTGAAGCAGGTTTTTTTGTTTTGTTTTGTTCTGTTCTGTATTGTTTTGCAAGTCATTCATGCTGTTTAATGTATAGATTCCTTTTTATTTGTTCCTATCAATTGCTGAATATAATGACATTTTATGATTATATCACAGTCTTTGACTCATTCTTTAGCTAATAGACATAGGAAATTTCCCAGGTTTTTGCCATAATTGATAAAATATGACCTATATTTTGTACATGTGATTTATGCATCATATCTTTTAAGTAAATACCAGAAATGGAAATGGTAGATAAGATAAAGGTGTGTGTTTAATTCTGTAAGAGACTACAAACATTTTCCCACAGAGGGTGTTCTTTTATACATTCCTCCCAGCAATACATGAGATACAGTTTTTTCCTCTTCCTCCCCAACATTTGACTGGTTAGTCTTTTTAAAATATTAACCACTTTAGTGAGTGGCAGCATCTTATTTTGATTTAATGTGCATGTCCCTGATGAGAGATAATGCTGAGATGCTTTCCATGTGTTTATTTTACATATTTGTACATTCTCTTTTAGGAAGTACCTGAGAAACTATTTGCCTACTTTTTACTGAGTTGTTGTCCTTTTTGTTATTGATTTATAAGAGCTCCTTACATAATGTATTATTCCTTCAGTAAATATATGTACCAAGAATCTGATTACCCAGTCTGTGGTTTGCTTGTCACTTGCTGTGTATTTTGATGAGTAAAAGTTTTTAACTTTGCTGAAGTGCAGTTAAGGCTTTATGTATTCTCTCTGAGAAATCTGAAACCTCTTTCTTGTTGCAATTGCTTTCTTCCATGAACTTTTAAATTTAGCTTTTACATCAAATCTGTAATCTACTTTGAGTTATTTTTTGTACTGAAATTGTGTGTATAATGTGAGGTATAAATCATAATTCAATTCATCCCATACAGATATTCAACTGGTCTAATATCAGTTGTTTAAAAGCTTTCTCGTCCCCATTGAATTATACTGGTGCCTTTGTTAAAAATTATTTTCAGTGGGTTGACCAAAGAGTTTTTTCAGGTTTCTAAACAGCAGTGTATGGAAAAACTCAAATGAACTCTTTGGCCACCCCAATATATGTGTAAGTCTATATCCTGGGTACCTTCACTTCATTCTTTGTTCATCTATCTTTAATCTTGTTATGATTTCTGTACATCTTTGCTTATGACTCAACCTGTCACTAGTTTCTATACCTCCTGTTTTATATACCTGTTTTCTATACCTCCTGTTTTATATACCTCCTGCAATAGTATCCACAACCTCGCCTATAATCCTTAAGCAGAATTTAAAAGGTTTCCTTTACCTTGGCTGAACTTATTCCTCAAAGACAAAGCCAGCTGTCTCATAACAGATATCACTTTATTGTTTTCTAGCTTGCACTGCTTGATAAAAATTCAATTGTTTTTCCCTGTATTAAATACATAACTTCTAACCTGGGATAGTGTTAGAATCTACTTTTTTGTTTTTAGTATATTGTAGTTTGGCAGTGATATGCCTAGATGTGGATTTCTGAACATTTATTCTGTTTGTGATTTGTGGTCCTTAGATCTGTAGATTAAAGTTTTTATCAAATTGAGTAGGTTTGTCCAATACTTCTTCTAATGTATTTTTTGCCCTATTCTGTCTTCTCTGAGATTCAAACTCTACATCTATTAGAATGCTTGATATTGCCCTAGGATAACTGGTTCAATTCAGGATTTTATTTAGGTACTTTTGTCCTCTCACTTTCAGTCTATATGTGTCTCGAGGTCTAAAGTGGGTTTCTTGTAGACAGCATATATATGGGTCTTGTTTGTGTATCCATTCAGCCAGTCTGTGTCTTTTGGTTGGAACATTTAATCCACTTACATTTGAAGTAATTATTGACCTTTCAGAGAGATAAAGAACAACACATATGGCACTTCTACTCATTTCTCTTATTTTCTACAGAAAACAAGTCTAGTTATAAAACAGTATTGCATTTACAACACAGAAATACAAAGGATCATAAAAGACTACTACCAGCAACTATATTCCAATAAAATGGACAACTTGCAAGAAATGGACAAATTCTTAGAAAAGTATAACCTTCCAAAACTGAACCAGGAAGAAATAGAAAATTTTAACCAGCCCATCACAAACATGGAAATTGAAACTGTAATCAAACATATTCCAACAAACAAAAGCCCAGGATCAGATGGCTTCACAGGTGAATTCTACCAAAAATATAGACAAGAGCTAATACCTATCCTACTCAAACTCTCCCAGAAAATTTCAGAGGAAGGTAAACTGTCAAACTCATTCTATGAGGCCACCATCACCCCAATACCAAAATCAGACAAAGATGCTACAAAAAAAAAAAAAAAGAAAATTACAGGCCAATATCACTGATGAACATAGATGCAAAAATCCTTAACAAAATTCTAGCAAGTAGAATCCAACAACATATTAAAATGATCATACATCATGACCAAGAGGGCTTTATCCCAGGGATGCAAGGATTTGTCAATATTTGCAAATCAATCAATATGATACACCACATTAACAAATTGAAAGATAAAAAACATATGATTGTCTCAATAGATGCAAAGAAAGCCTTTGATGAAATTCAACATCCATTTATGATAAAAAAAAAAATACCTCCAGAAAGCAGGCATAGAAGGAACATACCTCAACAAAAAAAAAGCCATTTATGATAAACCCACAGCAAACCTTTTCCTCAATGGTGAAAAACTGAAAGCATTTCCCCTAAACTCAGGAACAAGACAAGGGTGCCCACTCTCACCACTACTATTCAACATAGTTTTGGAAGTTTCAGCCACAGCAATCAGAGAAGAAAAAGAAATAAAAGGAATCCAAATTGGAAAAGAAGAAGTAAAACTCTCACTGTTTGCAGATGACATGATCCTCCACATAGAAAACCCTAAAGACTCCACCAGAAAATTACTAGAGCTAATCAATGAATATAGTAAAGTTGCAAGATATAAAATTAACACACAGTAATCCCTTGTATTCCTATACACTAAAAATGAGAAAACAGAAAGAGAAATTAAGGAAACAATTCCATTCACCATTGCAACAAAAAGAATAAAATAGTTAGGAATAAATCTACCTGAAGAAACAAAAACCTATATATAGAAAACTATAAAACACTGATGAAAGAAATCAAAGAGGACACAAATAGATGGAGAAATATACCATGTTCATGGATTAGAAGAATCAGTATAGTGAAAATGAGTATACTACCCAAAGCAATCTATAGATTCAATGCAATCCCTATCAAGCTACCAACTGTATTGTTGAGAGAACTAGAACAAATAATTTCACAATTCGTACAGAAATAAAAAAAACCTCAAATAGCCAAAGCAATCTTGAGAAAGAAGAATGGAACTGGAGGAATCAACCTGCCTGACTTCAGGCTCTACTACAAAGCCACAGTCATCAAGACAGTATGGTACTGGCACAAAGACAGAAATATAGATCAATGGAACAAAATAGAAAGCCCAGAGATAAATGCATGCACCTATGGACACTGTATCTTTGACAAAGGAGGCAAGAATATACAATGGAGAAAAGACAATCTCTTTAACAAGTGGTGCTGGGAAAACTGGTCAACTACTTGTAAAAGTATGAAACTAGAATATTTTCTAACACCATACACAAAAATAAACTCAAAGTGGATTAAAGATCTAAATGTAAGACCAGAAACTATGAAACTCCTAGGGGAAAACATAGGCAAAACACTCTCTGAAATAAATCACAGCAGGACCCTCTATGACCCACCTCCCAGAGTAATGGAAATAAAAGCAAAAATGAACAAATGGGACCTAATTAAACTTAGAAGGTTTTGCACAATGAAGGAAACTATAAGCAAGGTGAAAAGACAGACTTCAGAATGGGAGAAAATAATAGCAAATGAAGCAATTGACAAAGAATTAATCTCAAAAATATATAAGCAGCTCATGCAGCTCAATTCCAAAGAAATAAATGACCCAATCAAAAAAGGGGCCAAAGAACTAAACAGACATTTCTCCAAAGAAAACATACAGATGGTTGCTGCTGCTGCTGCTAAGTCGCTTCAGCCGTGTCCAACTCTATGCGACCCCAGAGATGGCAGCCAACCAGGCTCCGCCATCCCTGGGACTCTCCAGGCAAGAACACTGGAGTGGGTTGCCATTTCCTTCTCCAATGCATGAAAGTGAAAAGTGAAAGGGAAGTCGCTCAGTCATGTCTGACTCTTAGCGACCCCATGGACTGCAGCCTACCAGGCTCCTCTGTCCATGGGATTTTCCAAGCAAGAGTACTGGAGTGGAGTGTCATTGCCTTCTCCTAACAAGCACATGAAAAATTGCTCGACATCACTCATTATCAGAGAAATGCAAATCAAAACCAAAATGAGTTATCATCTCACACCAGTCAGAATGGTTGCCCTTTAAAAAAAGTCTACAAACAATAAGCACTGGAGAGGGTGTGGAGAAAAGGGAACCCTCTTACACTGTTGGTGGAAATGCAAACGAGTACAGCCACTGTGGAGAACAGTGTGGAGATTCCTTAAAAAACTGGAAATAGAACTGCCATATGACCCAGCAATCCCACTTCTGGGCGTACACACTGAGGAAACCAGAATTGAAAGAGACATGTGTACTCCAATATTCATCACAGCACTGTTTACAATAGCCAGGACATGGAAGCAACCTAGATATCCATTGGCAGAGGAATGGATAAGAAAGCTGTGGTACATACACACAATGGAGTATTACTCAGCTATTAACAAGAATGCATTTGAATTAGCTTTAATGATGTAGATGAAACTTGAGCCTATTATACAGAGTGAAGTAAGTCAGAAAGAAAAATACCAATGCAGTGTATAAATGCATATATATGGAATTTAGAAAGATGGTAATGATGATCCTATATGCAAGACAGCAAAAGAGACAAAGAAGTGAAGAACAGACTTTTGGACTCTGTGAGAGAAGGCAAGGGTGGGATGATTTGAGAGAATAGCATTGAAATGTGTATATTACCATATGTGAAATAGATCACCAGCCCAGGTTCGATGCATGAAATAGGGTGCTCAGCCTCATGCACTGGGATGACCCTGAGGGATGGGATGGGAAGGGAAGTGGGAGGGGTGTTCAGGATGGGGAACACATGTACACCCATGGCTGATACATGTCAATGTATGGCAAAAACCACTACAATATTGTAAAGTAATTAGCCTCCAACTTTAAAATAGTATTGTTATTGAGAGACCCTTTAACAGGCCAGTGTTCCCTGTCTTCCAAAGGACACCATGGCCATTCAGTATCACAGAAGATCAGGCATGTCTTCTTAAATTCTGGGGATCAGTCTTGTCCCAGCTTGTTTGTTAAAATACATTTTAAAGGAGTGATTCTGGAGCTTCTAGCTCCCATCTGTAAGAGAGAAAAAAGAAGCATCCACAGCCATGGCTTCTTTCCACCAGAGGCATCCCTCCCTGCTCTAGATGGGGGTGTAGACAGACCTTCCACTGAAGCTTTCCTTCCTTGGTTGGACTTAGTCTGCCCCTAACCAACGCAAGCCTCCTGATTCTACCACTGAGATGAGGTGGAGATACTCCAGGGATAGACTTGATGGCATCCCAGATTGATTTAGTTCAATACCACTGAGACCTTTGTTTGATTTGCCCTTTTTCCTGATGCTACCCAGGGTGGAGCAAAGTAACTTTATGGAATGTTTCCCAAACTAGGACTATTAGGGAAAGCATCTGTCTTACATGGGCCCATGCACACGTATGCCTGAGTACAGTCCTGACCACAGTAGAAATGGTGAGTCATAAAGGGATGAACAACAACCAAGATGTCCCTACTGAGTGTCACCATGTCAGTATATGTGATAGCAAAGGAAGTTGTGGAGGGCTGGCCAGTTAGGAAAAAGTGATTTCTGTCCTCGAGCTATTAGGACCAATCCTTCCAGTTCATTTCTACAGATTCCACAGAAAGGAGTTGAGACAAAAGCCATCAGAGAGCCTCCTCTGGTCTGCTAAGAGCTAGTACTACCAAGGAGAAGGCAATGGCACCCCACTCCAGTACTCTTGCCTGGAAAATCTCATGGGCAGAGGAGCCTGGTAGGCTTCAGTCCATGGGGTCGTGAAGAGTCGGACACGACTGAGCGACTTCACTTTCACTTTTCACTTTCTTGCACTGGAGAAGGCAATGGCAACCCATTCCAGAGTTCTTGCCTGGAGAATCCCAGGGATGGGGGGAGGCTGGTGGGCTGCCATCTGTGGGATCGCACAGAGTCGAACACGACTGAAGCGACTTAGCAGCAGCAGCAGCAGTACTACCAAAAGAAGCCCATATCACTTCCAATCTGACCACGTCTTGAAATTCCCAATATGTGCCCTCAAAAACCTCATAGTAACCAGCAGTGTTTCCATCCATATAGATAAGAGACATAGCCATGACAAAGACTCACTTTCAGGTTGCTGGACCCTGAGGCAGGCAGCCAAACCACTAGTCTGAGAGACATTCCGGGAGCTAGAGTTCCACCTCGCTCCATACTGTTCCTAGTAAATTTCCAGCAAGGCTGGCCTAGTCTAGCAAGGCTAAGCGCTTCCATACATGGGGTCTAAGTAAAAGTACACAGTAAAAGCATGGGTCATAATCCTTGAAAGTCTGTGATCCAACAGATTAGGTTAGTAATCTAACCTAGTTCAGTTCAGTTCAGTTCAGCCGCTCAGTAGAGTCTGACTCTTTGCAACCCCATGAATTGCAGCACACCAGGCCTCCCTGTCCATCACCAACTCCCGGAGTTCACTCAGACTCACCTCCATCGAGTCGGTGATGCCATCCAGCTATCTCATCCTCTGTCATCCCCTTCTCCTCCTGCCCCCAATCCCTCCCAGCATTAGAGTCTTTTCCAATGAGTCAACTCTTCACATGAGGTGGCCAAAGTACTGAAGTTTCAGCTTTAGCATCATCCCTTCCAAAGAACACCCAGGACTGATCTCCTTTAGAATGGACTGGTTGGATCTCCTTGCAGTCCATGGGACTCTCAAGAGTCTTCTCCAACGCCACAGTTCAAAACCATCAATCTAACTTAATTCCCCATGCAAGTACGAAATGGTCAAAGAGACCAGAAAAGGTGACGAGAAAGGAAAGTTAGGTACATATGCTTTGCCCATATCTGGGCATTCCCCTTGCAGGGACATTGGGTATCTCTTGGCATTGGCAGGTCGGTATAATCCCCCTACAGGGTTTCTGCCATAAGCCTTATGAGGTCACCTCAGAACCTCAGATTAGGACACAGCACTTGGTTTGCTCAGGTATCTCTTTTAATTGATCACACACACAAGCACACTGTAGAGTTAGTCAAGTACAGCAGACAACATGTATTCTGAGAAAGCAGAGAGGCTAGAGCTCTGAGTGTTCTTACCTTGTCCTAAAGATCCCGGACAAGCCCCCAAGAAGATAGCTTACAGTGAATGATGCCAGATTCATGATCTCTGGAGAAGAAGATTTAGCTTTGGGACCTGGGACCAGGCTTGATCAAACAAGAGCTTTTGTGTAGCAGAGTTTTATTAAGTATAAAAGGGAAAGAGAAAGCTTCTGACTTAGACATCAGAAGGGGAACTGAGAGTGCCTGCCCTATGCCTCATTTTTGTGCATTAGTTTGGCCTGTCTTCACACTAATTATTTCTTCAGCAGTAGTCATTATCCTGCCAGATCTTCCAAAGTTTTAGATTTTGGTTATTCTATATTTTTCAGATCTAAAATTTCTATGGTTTCTGTTTTATGGTTTACATGTCCATATTCATTAACTCATTTTGCCATATTTTCCTGTAATAATTTGAACATACAATAATAATTATTGTAAAGTTGTTTTCTATATCTATATCCAGGTTATCTCTGAGTTGGTTCTGTTGAATAAATTTTGCTAAAACATAGATTCTAGATTCTTGATTCTCTGTATAATTTGTATTCTTTCAGTATATACTATATATGGTATACACAGGAATAGTGCTGATTGGATAACAATATTATATATTTTCCTTAGAGAACAGAAGTTCTTTCTTAAGTCTCCCAGATAAGGTGAAAAATATTATCAATAGCTGAATTGACCTGAGATAGCATTTTCATTTACAAGTTTGAGCACAGGGGTACAATTCTAGATAATTCAAACCTAAGATTTCTAGCTGCAGTTGTCAGTCGCTACTGTTTGGTCTGCTCAGGGATTATTCCACTTAAAAAGTATTTGAGCATGGAGTCAGGATGGTATTAGGACAGAGTACTGCAATATTCAGATATTTTAGGCATGACTTTGCCAGCAAATTTTCAACATCCATTGGATCACTGAAGAAGCAAGAGAGTTCCAAAAAACATCTATTTTTGCTATACCAAAGCCTTTGACTGTTTGGATCACAACAAACTGGAAAATTCTGAAAGAGATGGGAATACCAGACCACCTGACCTGCCTCCTGAGAAATCTGTATGTAGGTCAAGAAACAACAGAACTGGACGTGGAACAACAGATTGGTTCCAAATCAGGAAAGGAGTACATAAAGATTACATATTTAACTTATATGCAGAGTACATCAAGCAAAATGACAGCTGGATGAAGCACAAGCTGGAATCAAGATTGCCCAGCAGAAATATCAATAACCTCAGATATGCAGATGACACCACCCTTATGGCAGAAAGCAAAGGAGAACTAAAGAGCCTCTTGATGAAACTGAAAGAGGAGAGTGAAAATCTGGCTTAAAACTCAACATTCAAAAAACCAAGATCATGGCATCCAGTTCCATCACTTCATGGCAAATAGATGGGGAAACAGTGAAAACAGTGACAGACTTTAGTTTCTTAAGCTCCAAAATCACTGCAGATGGTGACTGCAGCCATGAAATGAAAAGACACTTACTCTTTCAAAGAAAAGCTATGTCAAACTAGACAGCATATTAAAAAGCAAAGACACTACTTTGCCAAAAAAAGGTCCATCTAGTCAAAGCTATGGTTTTTCCAATAGTCATGTATGGATGTGAGAGTTGGACTATAAATAAAGCTGAGCGCCGAAGAATTGATGCTTTTGAACTGTGGTGTTGGAGAAGACTCTTGAAAGTCCCTTGGACTGCGAAGAGATCCAACTAGTCAATCCTAAAGGAAATCAGTCTTGAGTATCCATTGGAAGGACTGATGCTGAAGCTGAAACTCCAATATTTGGCCTCCTGATGCAAAGAACTGACTCATTGGAAAAGACCCCAATGCTGGGAAAGATGGAAGGCGGGAGGAGAAGGGGATGACAGAGGATGAGATGGTTGGATGGCATCACTGACTCAATGAACATGAGTTTGAGCAAGCTTCAAGAGTTGGTGGTGGACAGGGAAGCCTGGCATGCTACAGTCAATGGGGTTGCAGAGTCAGACATGACTGGGCGACTGAACTGAACTGAGGGATCACTTCCTTTTATTTTATATAATTAAGGGATTATGTGTGGCAAGGATGATTGATATGTTAAATAAATTATTATCTCCTTTGGACCTTCCAATTATGAATCGACCCCAGGTGTCCCTGCATTAAATAATAATTCAGCTTTTACTTCTTCCCCCAAGACCTTTTCAGATCCAGTATGTGCCCCCCTGAGGTTAGCACAGCTCACTGTTCAACTATAAAATGGTCCTTTCTTAGACACTAGTG
This sequence comes from Bos javanicus, assembly GCF_032452875.1. NCBI lineage: Eukaryota > Metazoa > Chordata > Mammalia > Artiodactyla > Bovidae > Bos > Bos javanicus. Next base: position 13,002,448 of record NC_083875.1, on the reverse strand, counting down.
TTAAGAAAATGGGGAGAATTAAGGGTCACATACTTGTGAACCTTGGGCAGAAAAGTCAGCAGAGAATTGTTCAATTAATAGTAGGGAAATAGTTAATAGTAAAGAAACAAGTGACCAACAGAAGAAATTTTTCATGAGGCAATAGATTATGATAAAGTATTTGTATCTTTCTGGTCCTGATATAGTAAAGAAAGAAAATATGGTGTTTCAAAAGATAAGAGAAATTTGGAAGAATAAAGCTCTCAAATATGAAAGAGGAGATGTGATTTACAGCAGGAGTGAATGGATTGGAATCAATAGGAGAGAGACGATGTTTTCCATTGGAAAGGAAGGGTGAGTGGTAATGTAACTACATAGGTAAGTTTCTATATCCAGATTCCATCTATTTTATTACTGAAGTATCATCAGCTAGCAGCAATGGGGGAAAGAATGTGGTTTTTTTGTTTGAGAAAGTTTGAAAGAGTCACTTTGGAAAATAAGAAAGCAAATACATTAGGGGAAAATGAGGTCAGCATAAATGATGAGTAATCATCTCTAAAAATTCTCTCCTTCTTAAAAGCAATGAGAAGAATTATCAAAATCATCTTTTGTGAACTTTGGAAATTAAACAAAAGCTTCCAACACTGGAAAATGATTATTCAAGAAAAACAGTTGCATTTGGATATTTATAGATAAAAGAAATCTAAGTGAATTAACAACCAAATGCAAGGAATGAAACTTGTAGGGATATTGACCCTAAAATAACCATCTATAAAATGAGATTTTGGAGACTACTAGGAAATTTTGATATAGATTGAGGATAAATTATATTAAGGATGGATTAATTTAACTAATTGGAGAAGGAATTGGTAACCCACTCCAGTGTTCTTGCCTGGGGAATCCCAGGGATGGGGGAGCCTGGTGCGCTGCCGTCTATGGGGTCGCACAGAGTCGGACACGACTGAAGCAACTTAGCAGCAACAGCAGCAGCAATTTAACTAAGGAAAGGATGGTGTCATACTTTATAGATGTACATGATAAGCTTATGGGTTTAATACCAGCATATCAGTATTTTTCATTAAAATTCTTCAGCAAAATTAGCAGATGAGACAATGTTAACAATTTATTTTAATTTTAATATATAATGGCTATGTGTGTGCCTGCTAAGTTGCTTCAGTCATGTCCAACTCTGTGACTCCATGAACTGTAGCCTGCCAGTCTTCACTGTCCATGGGGTTTCTCCAGGCATGAATACAGGAGTGGGTTGCCATGCCCTTCTTCAGGGGATCTTCCTAACCCAAGGATTGAATTGGCATCTCTTAACATTTCCTGCATTGGCAGGCAGGTTCTTTACCACTAGTGCCACCAGGGAAGCCCGTATAATGGCTATATGTAAGTTTAATTTGCAATTCTCTTCACTTTAAAGCATGGAGACATATTATATGGCATGGGAAAAAGCAACTGCAAGTAGAATGCTATACTCAAGACATGAAGTAGCAGTAGGAAGGAGGATTTACACCACTAAATACGGATCAGAAGCCTTGGATGTAATGTGCATTTGCATTTTGCATGTGATGAAAGATATTTGCATTTATACTTTAAAGAAATCTGAGACAATGACATGGTAAGTGAATAATTAGTTTGGTGAGTGTCCTAGATAACCTCAATTTGTCCCCTGGAACCACTTTGAATCTTTTTACTCCCGGCTCTTCCCATCGAAGTTGACTTGTATGACCTGTATTGATAAGCTCCTTTGAAAAGACTCTTGAGAGTCCCTTGGATTGCAAGGAGATCAAACCAGTCAATCCTGAAGGAAATCAGTCCTGAATATTCATCAGAAGGTCTGATGTTGAAGCTGAAACTCCAATACTTTGGCCACCTGATGTGAAGAACTGACTCATTGGAAATGACCCTGATGCTGGGAAAGTTTGAAGGCAGGAAAAGGGGACGACAGAGGATGAGATGGCTTGATGGCATCACCAACTCAATGGACATGAGTTTGAGCAAGGTTTGAGAGTTGGTGATAGACAGAGAAGCCTGGTGTGATGCAGTCCATGGGGTTGCAAAGCGTTGGACACATCTGAATGACTGAACTGAACTTGTCCTATGGCTTCTGATTCTACTGCACCAAAACGTAGCAGAGGTAGAAGGTCAAGGAGAGGAATGAAAGATACACTGGAGTATTTAATCAGTTTCCATCCTTAGAAGGAAAGAAGGCAATAGTAGGCCGGCTATATCCTTCCATCAAACTCTTAGTTGAAGGCCCTAGCTACTGTTCAGGGTCACTCTCCACATAAAACTCTACCTTGAATTCACCACACTGCTCCTCTGCTATTCTGGTCTATGGAAGTGATGACACCCTAGAGTTACTATAGTTACTATCTTTTGTATCTGAGGCTTTTTTACACTCTGCTTTTATTTTTGTAAATAGTCCTCTAACTTCATCCCAAATTACCCAATTTAACTCTGCATCTATTTACTGCTTAGATCTGGATAAAAATAGAGTGAAATAAATTGATAAATACTACTGTATACTATCACAGTTGACAATAGGCTGAAGAAGGGAAATACTTCTTTTTTTTATTGTGCAGGGCAAATGCTACCTTTTGTCTGCTCAAGTAGTACGCAGATTTGATGAGCAAATTTATCTTTGTATGATGAAAAATCTGTCCCTTCTTCATGGTAGGTGAAACTCTACACCAAGGTATACTGCCTGGTAAGCTAAGCAGAGGCTTATTTTTTTCAGCCTCCAAATTTTAAAATTTCTGATGTTTACAATTTGGTGTGTGGTAACACCATTCAAAATGGAAGAAAATGATCAAATTTGTTGATCTAGTTCCAATTTTACTAAATTTAATACACTTTTGTGACCATCCACTAAAGGAAGAGAAAAATCAGGGAAGATTAATATAAAAAAGCCACAGGAGGTAGCAGTTTCAGAAAGGAAAGAGCCTTTCCAGTTTAAAGCTTGAGATCAGGTAAGGTAAAGACTGCTGGACACCCAGTTATTTTAGCAACTCTGAAATCACCGGGAATCTTATCAATACTGCTTTCTTCTGATTATAAGGAAGTCTAGTCTCGACTGTTTTAAAGAACGAAAAATAGTCTCATAAAAACAGTAAGTAATTTTTCTTTCAAAAACTTAAGGAAATAGAAAGAAATTTTATCAGAATGATTACAGAAAAATCGAGGTCAGATCATGCTTTCACACAATCATAAACAAGTAGAAATTTGAAGATCAGTCTGAGATGATAAAGTTCTATGCTTACCTTTTACAGAGGGAAGCTGAGCACCTCCCCCAATCCAAGCAAACAATGGGGATTAGTTAGCTTAAGATCCCGCACTCTGTCAGGAATTCTGATTCTCAGAGCAATGACCCACCACCAACACTGTATTTTCAAGTCACTGGAATTTCACTTTTTAACTTTGTTACCTAAAGTATGTATTCGCATTTATCTTAATTTAAATGTCAGTTTGAATGGATCAAAATGATGAATTGTAGATACAATTTAATACTCTATATATGTTAAACCAAACAAGCACTTGAGCTAACTGGAAAATAAAGAGTGTCTTATCTGAGCTTCCCAGGTGGCTCAGCGGTAAAGCATCTACCTGCCAGAGCAGGAAACATGGGTTCAATCCCTGAGTCAGGAAGATCCCTCTGGAGAAGGAAATAGCAACTCACTCCAGTATTCTTGCCCAGGAAACCCCATGGACAGAGGAGCCTGGTGGGCTACAGTCCATGGGGTCACCAAAGAGTTAGACATGACTGAATGGCTAAACAATAACAACAACAACTACAGTAGGAATTTTACAAATTTCTCTTGCTTTCAGGGCAAATGTTTTGTTTACAAATAGAAACATGTGGAATCGATGATATTCTTTATGAAAATCTTAGTGAATCATTTTACATTTCAAAATTTTTATTTGTCTTAATTTTTTTATGGTTGGCAACATTTTTATTTTTAATATATTAGACAGATATTGTATAAACTTGAAGTGTTCCATATGTTGATTTGATATATCTATATATTGTAACATGACTGCCATTATAGCTATTGTCAGCATCTCTGTCACGTAACTATCATTTCTTATTTGCTTTGGGAATAACCAAGACTTAATTTACCAAGTTTGATGATTATAAAAACAATGTTGTTGTTTGTAGTCACTCTATTGTGCATTTAGGGCTTCCCTCGTAGCTCAGTTGGTAAAGAATCTGCCTGCAGTGCAGAGACCCAGGTTCAGTCCCTGGGTTGGGAAGATCCCCTGGAGAAGGAAATGGCAACCCGCTCCAGTATCCTTGCCTGGAAAATCTCATGGACAGAGGAGCCTGATGGGCTGCAGTCCATGGGGTCGCAAAGAGTCAGGCATGACTGAGCAACTAACACTTACTTACACTATTGTGCATTAGACCTCTAGGATTTGTCTGCTAGTTATAAGTCACATGAAATAAAAGATTCTTAATTTGTTTATGTTTCATAAATGTAAATGAGCCAACTAATGGCATGTGTCATAAGATATTCAGCTGGCTATTCCATGAGATCTTAAAAAATTAGAATCTATAAACAATCTTCATCAGAAATGTTGCCTTTTTTTTTCTTTGATTTTAAAATGGCAGTAAAGCTGCCATTTGATTATTCTTTTTCTTTTAAGGATTAAATTAATGATACTCATGATAAATTTAAGTGCTGGGATGGTCATAGTTTTGCAAGCTATTTGACTTTCTAAAGTTGCCTCATAGCAATCCAACAAATCAAAATATACCCATAACTTAAACATGGGATTTTAAACTCTTAATGACATGGGAATACAGCAAAATAAAATCTGCTTATGTCTGTTCTGACCCCATGAGTAGGAACTATTTCTGAGAAAGAATTTGGTAAAACAGTGTAAAACCTCATTCTGTTTTCACGGCAGAGGGGTTACTTGTCTGTTCAGGATGTTACAAAATTCCAAAACTTTATTTTTCAACAGAATTGAGTATAAAAATCTAAATGCATGCTACCATCATTTAACTTCAGTATTTCAAACTCTAAGTGGACAATTATCATTTTAACCAAGTGATTGAATTTCAGTTCAGTTTCTGTTTAATGGAAATTCTATTAAGCTGTCATCATAGACTCTATATCCTCTTCCATAAAATAACCCAATATCTTTTCTCAATTACTTATCTAAAATTCCAGCTAGATAGAAATGTATTAGGATACAACTGAGTACTGGAAAATTGGTGCTTTTTTTTTTTTTAAACCAAAAATCAGAAGTTTGAAGCAAGTGATTAATATTTAAAGTATGAGAAGAACTAAGGCTGTGGAGTTAAACTATACTTTAGGTATATAATTTGCATAAGTACTTTGCCTAACTCATCATGAATCATTTTTAAATATATTTTAAAATGGGCTGAGTGCACAGCACAATTATGAGCACCTGAAACTGTCTCATTGCAAGAAAAAATACATTTTTTCATACTTCACTGACATACTAAATACTATCTCCACAGAGCTATAGAAATTCTTAAGACATGCTAATTTGCAACAGGGAGGGAAGTTTTGGCAGGAGCACCATAGTGTGCCACACAAACCTATGTCACAGGCCTTGAGATATTTATTTTCTCACTCAACAACTGTTACTATTACCACTTCCTTCTATGTGCCCAGCAGTGTGCTAGGCCCTGGAGTGGAAGAGTGGTCACCATTTGCACCGAGGTTGGTAATGGAGAATGCTATGAGGTGAGCATAAGAAACAGAAAGCAAGGCCACTGGTGGAAAACTAAACACGAGAGCAGGCCAACGGTAAAGAGAAAATCTCTTGCTCTCTCCTCCCTCCTTACTTCTGCTTCCAGTGAGAGCACTATCAGAAGTCATTGAAAATCTTAGCAGGACACCGTATACAATATGTTACTTTTTACACAAGAAGGGTGTACTTGAACATTTGTGGTTTAGTCTCTAAGTCGTGTCCTACTCTTTTGCAATCCCATGGACTGTAGCCCACCAGGCTCTTCTGTCCATGAGATTCTCCAGGAAAGAACACTGGAGTGGATTGCCATTTCTTTCTCCAGAGGATCTTCCCAACCCAGGGATCAAACCTGCATTGGCATGTAGATTCTTCACTACTGAGCCACCTGGGATATACAGATATATTAGTTTGCATTTGCCTTCAAAACACTGGAAGCATAATAACATACTAGAATTATTAGAAAAGAGTTCTCTTTGCTGGAAAATGGGGACAAGATAGGAGTCAAGCTCCTCTGCATAAGCATTCTTTTAAATATGGTTTTGACTCTTGGGCCAAGTAAACTAGCAGTTTGTAAGGACCCATCTATAAAGGAAGCAATTTGGGATCTTAGTGAAATAGTAAGTGTGCTAGAAGTTACTTAGAGATAAAATCTATTATTTATATTATAATACGCTTTAATACATACCCCAGTGCTGTTCAACTCCTGAGTGATTGTGTCTGGAATGCGATAATAGCTACCATTATACTCAGGACAGTCTCTATGCCAAGCCACATAATAAGGTTTTAACTTAAGACATTCAGCAAGTTTAAGACATGGTTTTAATTAACTCTTATTTTTTAGATGATGAAACCAAGTGGAAGAGGATGTATAAGCGTCCAGTAGCTTACTCTGGGTTGCTTGAGTTGCTGGAAATTAAGGCAGCCATTCTCCAAATAGAATGAACTGCTCCAAGAAAAATACTCTGGCAGAAACTGAGGTTTTCTCTCTGAAGAGCATCCCCCAGGACTCTGAGTACATTTCTCAGATAACACCTGTAAAAAGCTGGCTCCCACCTTCTGACTTCTAGGAGTCAAAATCATCTGAATATTCCCCCATGGACAAAGTTGATTTTTTTTTTTTAACTCTAATTCCTACCCCACCTCTCCAAAAGAAAAGAAAATGGAACTCATGGAAATAATGGATTCTTCTTCTAGAATATAGATCCAAATTTGAGATAGAGAAGGGTGCCCTCACCCCCACCATGCCCTTAAGTCAGATAACAAGAGGTGTGGAATGTATGCCTTATTTTATTTTCTTACTGACTCAGACTTAATACATTTTCCATTCTACCTGACTCTTTAATCCATGCTATGTGATGTGAACTTTGGTTCTAATTGAAAGCACAGCAGGTAGGGAACAAGATGGGATCTACCTTGTAGGATACTGACAAGTAGGTTTGTACACCCAGTCTTGTCCAATACCCAATCTGAGCACCAAGGCTTTGATGGTTTACCAACACCATCATGGGTGGGTCCATAACCAAAATTTCTGTGCCTGAACCATGCCGGAAGTGTTAAATGGGTTCTGCAGAGATGAGACTTGCAGTTGTGTGCCTTTTAGACCTCTACCTTTCAAAACAGCATACTATAAATACTTATCACACAAAAACTACAGATATTGGTATAAAATGGTTATAGCACAGTTTGTTGAATATCAGGATAGAAGAGGCATGAGCACTTTAAATCCATGTATGTTATAAAAATGAACACAGTTTAATAGATACTTGGCAAATGCCAGATTCTATCCTCTACAAATGTTATTTATTTTCACTATCACAGCAAGAGAATACAACTGCATTGACCCCTTTTACAGATGAGGAAAGCAAATCTCTCCCAACTAACACTGCTTTTTCCAAGTGACCCATCCATTACTACTTGATAAAACCAGAAACCAATTCACGATGTTTCAGATTTCAAAGCCTGTGTTTTCTTTTTTCTATATTTTCAGTCTGCTACTGCTTTAGAAGAGGAATAAATAAAACAAGGGTTATTAAACAGTAAATTTGGAATCAGTCATAAGGCAGAGCAGCCAATGGCAGCTACTCTGAGCATCACTTGCAAACAAGCTAAACAAAAACTGATTCCATGAAAATAGAGCTTTTATCTCATAAATTCTGAATCTCAGCTGGGAGGCTAATAATCTCCAAAAGGTTCACAGAAGCTCCATGCTGAGAATGCCGCATTTAGCGAAGGTTCTGATCAGTTAATGGGAGCCCCAGAGGAAGTCAAACTGCCTGGTGCACATTCTAGAGAAGCAGTCATAATGATATGAGTTATAAATACAGTGTTTCATTCGGGAAAGAGATAAGGAGATATGAAAAATGTCTTCAGAATATTAGAGTGGTGTTGTGAGGAAAGGGAAGGAGTTCTATATGAATCTGCAGCAACCTTTACTCACCCTGGCTAAGGACTAGAGTCATCTGAGGAGCTCTTTAAAAACTCCCACGCTAAGTTGCTTCAGTCGTCTCCAACTCTTTGTGATTGTATGGACCGTAGCCAGCCAGGCTCCTCTGTCCATGGGCTTCTCCAGGCAAGCTTACTGGAGTGGGTTGCCATTTCCTCTTCCAGGGCATCTTCCCGACCCAGGAATTGAACCTGCTTCTCTAAGTCTCCTGCACTAGCAGGCATGTTCTTTACTGATAGAGCCACCTGGGAAGCCCCCAAACCCTCACACCTGGGCCCAATTCTAGAGAGATTGTTTTAAATGTTTTTTGGGGGCTTTTGAAAGATATTCTGACCTGAAGCCAGGGGTGATAGCCAACGCACTAGAAAGAAAATAGAGGACTAACAGATATGAGTAATGGTGAGGCAGATTTCACTGATCCCAAGATTCACATCAAATTCAAGAGTGATTTTGAGTATCTAAGGCAAAAGGATAATCATATGAACATGTTATAGTCCTTCACAGTTTTTATCCACCAGGAATATCAATAACCTCAGATATGCAGATGACACCACCCTCATGGCAGAAGGTGAAGAGGAACTAAAAGCCTCTTGATGAAGGTTAAAGAGGACAGTGAAAAAGTTGGCTTAAAACTCAACATTCAGAAAACGAAGATCATGGCATCTGGTCCTATCACTTCATGGGAAATAGATGAGGAAACCGTGGAAACAGTGTCAGACTTTATTTTGGGGGGCTCCAAAATCACTGCAGATGGTGACTGCAGCCATGAAATCAAAAGATGCTTACTCCTTGGAAGGAAAGTTATGTCCAACCTAGATAGCATATTCAAAAGCAGAGACATTACTTTGCCAACAAAGGTCCATCTAGTCAAGGCTGTGGTTTTTCCTGTGGTCATGTATGGATGTGAGAGTTGGGCTGTGAAGAAGGCTGAGTGCCAAAGAATTGATGCTTTTGAACTGTGGTGTTGGAAAAGACTCTCAAGAGTCCCTTGGACTGCAAGGAGATCCAACCAGTTCTTTCTGAAGGAGATCAGTCCTGGGATTTCTTTGGAAGGAATGATGCTAAAGCTGAAACTTCAGTACTTTGGCCACCTCATGCTAAGAGTTGACTCATTGGAAAAGACTCTGATGCTGGGAGGGATTGGGGGCAGGAGGAGAAATGGATGACAGGGGATGAGATGGCTGGATGGCATCACTGACTCGATGGATGTGAGTCTGAGTGAACTCCGGGAGTTGGTGATGGACAGGGAGGCCTGGTGTGCTGCGATTCATGGGGTCGCAAAGAGTCAGACACGACTGAGTGACTGAACTGAACTGAACTTATACATTAGGAGAAAAATGTATTAGGAGGTAGTTTAATACACTGCATACTATATATAAGGAGTTGTGCTAATTTGTCCAATGGACATCATAAAATCTAATGAACAAAAAAGAAACTCTAAGCATATTTAAATAAATTTTAAAGATCACAAAAAAATTAAGCTGGAGTAACGATTTTAATATAAAGTTTTATTATGAAGCTTAAAATGTAGAATATTGAAATAAATCAATTATTACAACAATGCAAAATAAATAAATATACTCAATAAATGGAGGACTTTTGTCATATATGTAAAATAAATGTTGGCATTGAGTAAGAAATCAGACTAGACAGCAGTAACAGTCAGGCTTTTCCAGAGGAAATAAAATCAGAAGAATCAGTAAGAATCTAATGACAAGTAATAGATGATAGATAGATAGATAGGTATAGACATTTAGATCCATAGATCTACTTGTAAAAATACATATAGACAGGTAGATACATAGATAGATTATCTAGGTGCATGGATGTATGGACAGAGAAAAAGATATTTATTTTAAGGAATTTGCTTATACAGTTGTGGGAATAAGCAAATCTGAAATCTAAAGGACAGGCTGCTGCTGCTGCTGCTAAGTAGCTTCAGTCGTGTCCGTCTCTGTGTGACCCCATAGATGGCAGCCCACCAGGCTCCCCCGTCCCTGGGATTCTCCAGACAAGAACACTGGAGTGGGTTGCCATTTCCTCCTCCAAAGCATGAAAGTGAAAAGTGAAAGTGAAGTCGCTCAGTCGTGTCCAACTCTTAGCGACCCCTTGGACTGCAGCCTACCAGGCTCCTCCGTCCATGGATTTTCCAGGCAAGAGTACTGGAGTGGGGTGCCATTGCCTTCTCCGAAAGGACAGGCTAGCAGCTTTTAAAGTCTCAAGCAAAAGCAGAAACTGATGCCTCAGTCCTAAGACAGAATGTCTTCTTGGTGGAAACTCCAGTTTCACTCTTAAGGCCTTTCAACTATGCAGATGAGGCCTACCCACACTATCAAGGATAATCCCCTATACTTAAAGTTGATCTAATATGGATGTTCGGAGAAGGCAATGGCACCCCACTCCAGCACTCTTGCCTGGAAAACCCCATGGATGGAGGAGCCTGGTAGGCTGCAGTCCATGGGGTTGCTAAGAGTCGGATACGACTGAGCGGCTTCACTTTCACTTTTTACTTTCATGCATTGGAGAAGGAAATGGCAACCCACTCCAGTGTTCTTGCCTGGAGAATCCCAGGAACAGGGGAGCCTGGTGGGCTGCCGTCCATGGGGTCGCACAGAGTCAGACACAACAGAAGTGACTTAGCAGTAGCAATATGGATGTTAACTACATTTCCAAACTACCTTTACAGTAACACCAAAATTAGTGTTTGACTGACTAGTGAGCATTATAACCTAACAAGTTGACACATAAAATGAACCATCATAGAAACTGGTAACTGTTTTTCCAACTCTAGGATTTTATGACTCCAATGAGAAAAACAAGTAGAAAACAAAATAAAACTTGTTCTTCTCACTTGTAAGCCAGCTGTCCAGAGGTAGCATACACAGCTGTCAGTATGTTCTAAATGGCTGTCGTTCTTCCCATTATTGCCATGCATCTCACGTAGTCAGTCTCATTAGAGTGAGATAGAAAATTGTCAGAAAGGGCCACATCTATCCAAACTCTACCCTATCCATATCAGGTATGGAGTGTATCTCTCCACCTACCATGTTGACAATATGAATAGGTGAGAGGAAAAATAGTCACCCTTGAAAATAAAATACCAAGTTATTTTTAAAATCAAATTATCATTATCCCAATATAGAACTCTGTAAAAATGGGTTTTAAATCCCTAAAAAGGAGACCTAAGCAGAGCTTTGACCTTTTGGTTGTTTGTGCAGAATAAGAACTTGAGCCACACACCCACCATTGAGCCCTGAGTGCATGGTGCTAGCTGGTAGAGTCCCCAGCAGGTAGGGGGAGAGTGAAAGAGAGTGAGTCAGGCATGAGTTAATGATTTTTTTTCTCAAACTGATGTAAACTGGGAGCTTGGCCCAGAAGGGAACTGGATTTCTGCTCATTCAGATTAGTAGTGTCTCCTTTATAGCATAAAGTATGAAAGAAGAGGTAATAAGATTTTTTAAAAATGAGGTACTGTGATATCCTCACTACAATAGAAAAAAAAAAAAAAAAGCTACCACTAGTGTTCTGAATAACAGGGAAAACTGACAGGTGTGTATTTGGATTTGGCTTTGGGCACAATTATGAGATAAGCCTTTATATAGTTTTCTTTTTTAAAATTTATTTTTAATTGAAGGATAATTGCTTTACAATGTTGTATTGATTCTGCCATATAACAGTGTGAATCAGCCATGAGTATACATATATCCCCTCCCTCTTGACCCTCCCTCCCACCTCCTTTACCTCCTGGGTGGTCACAAAGCACCAAGCTGAGCTCCCCATGTTAGTGTTATACAGCGACTTCCCATTAGCTCCCTGTTTTACATGTGATAATACATCTGTTTCAGTGCTACTCTCTCAGTTTGTCCCACCCTCTCCTTCCTCCCCTGTGTGTACGTCTGTGTCTCCATTCCTTCCCTGCAAATAGGCTCGTCAGTACCATTTTTCTAGATTCTATATACATATATTAATATATGATGTTTGATATCATGCATTTGATTAATATATGATATCTGTTTTTTCCCTTTCTGACATACTTCACTCTGTAAAACAGGCTCTAGTTTCATCCACCTCAGTTGAACTGACTCAAATCCATTCCTTTTTATGCCTGAGTAATATTTCATTGTATATATGTAACCCAATTTAATTATCCATTTTTGATGATGGGCATCTAGGCTGCTTCCACATACTAGCTATTATAAATAGTGCTGGAATGAACATTGGGGTACATGTGTCTTTTGAATTATGGTTTTCTCAGAGTATATGTCCAATCATGGGGTTACTGAGTCATAAGATAGTTTTATCCCTAGTTTTTAAAGGACTCTTCATTCTGTTCTTCACAGTGGCTATATCAATTTACATTCCCACCAACAGTGCCAGCGGGTTTCTTTTTCTACACATCTTCTCCAGCATTTATTGTTTGTAGATATTTTGATGATGACCATTGTACCTCATGGTAGTTTTGATTTGCATTTCTCTAACAATGAGGGATGCTGAGCATACAAGAAGACATAACAATTGTAAATATTTATGCACCCAACATAGGGGCATCTCAATACATAAGGCAAACACTAACAGACATAAAAGGGGAAATCAACAGTAACATAATAATAGTCGGAGAATTTAACACCCCACTCTCACCAATGGACAGATCATACAGACAGAAAATTAATAAGGAAACACAGGCTTTAAACAACACATTGGACCAGTTGTACTTAACTAATATCTACAGGACAGACATTTCATCCAAAAACAATAGATTTCACTTTTTTCCCAAGGGCACATGGGATATTCTCCAGGTTAGATCACATCTTGGGCCACAAATTAAGCCTTGGTAGATTTTAAAAGACTGAAATCAGTTCAAGCATCTTCTCTGACCACAATGCTATATAATTTTCTAATTCATGACATTTTAAAGATGGCTGGGTTAGGACATGTTGAACGTGTTAAATAGCCAACAAACTAGGTTATGCTGAATCAGTGAATAACAGACCATATTTCCACGCATGAACAGTCAGTGAGCCCTTTCCTCACATTTGTACTCTCAAAAAATTTGACTAAAACTATGAAAAATTCAAAAAGTGACGCTATTTACATAAACAGCTGATTTTGAAAAGAAATGATGTAAATGTAAAACTCTGAGGAGAGAAGTAAGAAGAAGAGGCAATTTGTAATAGAATGATCCAGGTCTGAGGCAAGTCTCTACGCATCTGGGGCCTTTCATTTCTTCCTATATAAGTGGAGGAAATGAACAGCATTTCTAAAATCCTCCTATTTCTAAAATATCTCAAATCTTTGGTATTTAAACAGGTGAGTAAATGGAGATGGAAAGCAATCTTTTGGTAACTTCTGAACTTCAGCCCTCCTCTTAAAAATTGTTCAAAGAACCCCCATTGTTTCTACAGCAAAGCCTTAATTAGCATGAGATACCCATATCTCTCCGCTATACCGTGCTCCACTCTCTTCCTAGTTCATTCTCCACTGCAGTAATTCCCAAGCATCCTGAACTGCTCACATATCCTGTTATGCCCATGTTCCTTTGTCTAGATTTGCCCTCAACAAACCTTAAGAGGTTGAATTAAATTTTTATATTGAAGAGACAACTTTCAATGGTAAAAAGAATGGATCTGAATTTGCAGTCCTAATCTGAGGGGGTATTTGTCTTGTTCTCATATGCAATCCTTGAGCTTGTCCTCTAGGGAAGAAAAGCAGCCCCCACTACAGATTTCCTGAATCTGGTCTACAGGCTAAGAATCATGAAGGACTTTAGGAAAAGCAATTATCCTTAGGATAACTGAATCTATTTGAAATGTTTTAAACTGTTGTCTATGTAATGTACACACCACTATATTTAAAATGGATAACAAACAAGCACAGGGAACTCTGCTCAATATTATGTAACAACCTAATTGTGAAAAGAATATGGATAATTCAGTTTTTGCTGTACACCTGAAACTGACACATTTTTAATCAACTATACCCCAATATAAAATTAAAGGTTAAAAAGCATGTGAGGTGTCCTGTTAAAGGAGTTCTTTACTCTGCATTCAAGGATTGTGGGGGATACAAGAAGAGTGAATATGATCATCTCAGTAGCACTGGGAAGGTACAGGGTTTTACATGCTGCACGGACAGCAATTACAGGGAGGGGGAGGCCCGAGAATGCTCTCAAAGACCAGGAGAAGCACCAGGTCATGAACAATGAACAATGGTCTTCCTTACCGTCTAAAATCCTAGAAATTCCCTGAGTCCTGAGAGACTGGAGACAAAGCCCCAGGTAAAGAAAGTAACAGAGATTTAGAGGGAAATCTGAAGTTGTATTGTAGTAATCAGGAATAAAGTGGAGAAATGTTCTCTGTAAACTTAAGATGGGGCATGACCCAAAAGAACTGTAGTTCTTACAGAAAAAGGTTTCTAAAAGCTTAGATTTATCAAATTCTACTATTTATTAGACACTATACTAAATAGCATGTATTGTGCAACACTTAAACCTGTGAAGTAGCTATTACTATCCTCATTTTACAGACAAAGGGATTGAGACACAGAAAGATTCATCAATTAACCACACAATTAAAAGGAAAGCTGGAATATGGATTCAGATATATCTCACACAAAATGTGTGCTCTTAACCAATAACCATGCCTGTATTTCACATGGAATAATGTTATTATACAGGGCAGACTTATTGCTCTAACATCCCAAATCACAGTGGCTTAATACAGAAACATTATTGCTCATTCACATCACAGTCTAACATCCAGTGTTTGTGTGTATGTGTATATGTGAATATGTGCGGAGTACTGGGAGGAGAGGTGAGAAGTCCAGTGGCCCATTTCAATTTAAAACTCACCCCCTATCACACTTGGCTTCCAGATCTGTCTACAAAAGGGTGAAGATGATGTTACCATCACTTAGGTGGTAATATCACTTCTACCCATATTTCACTGGCCTAAGTTTGGTCCTATGACCCCACCTAACATCAAGGGGTTGAGGAAGCATGTAGCTCTGAGCAGAAGAGCAAGAGATACACACTTTGGTCACCAAAAACAGAGGTTACATAGCGAAGAAGTGAAAAATCTAGAGAAGTGACACCATCGCACAACATTATCATTCACCAAGAATATCTCTTTCCTATGAAAAATCCATTTCATGCTTGTCTACTTTGGTAAATCGCAAAATTGAGTTTAAAATTGGTTAAAAATGAGAGTGATCACAAGAAAATGAAAAAGCATTTGATACTGATAATCAGAGGCTGGAATGTGCTCAGATGTTAACATAATCTAATTCTAGCTCATGATCATATCAGTGCTATTTCTCTTCTTAAAAGAATGAGTGCTCATTTCTTGCATGTTTTTCTAATCCTTATAAATGCTGCTTTTTTCCAAACATGGGAAAAGTTTCACAATAAATACTACTATAAATTATATCATTAAATATTTAGTCGAAACTAGACAGCATTTAGAATATGTCATAAAATACCAGAGGAGGGGGAAGGGGGACAAAGAAAATAAAAACAAACAAAATTACCAAAAACCGGGCCTTTCACAATCGCTATGTTACCACTGAATCCTAACACTGAAGTAACTACTAAACAAATGAAGATTTACCCAGATAGTTGCTTTTATACCGACCACAGAGCAAATCATATGATTTGAAAGGGAGCTGAATATAAAGCTTATTGAGTTTCATAATTGTTACACTGTAATAATTTTTTTCATTCATAAGAATTTATATTCATCTTCAACAGTGTAAGAAAATATCTTGCTGCTGATGATCAGTACATTATAGTTAATGAACCATCAGATACTTTATATTTCATAAAATCCCATATTCATATTTAATGGCATCACTTAAAGATCACTGTAGTGTATTAATGATAAACAACTTTTAAAATTTAAACTGAGGGAAGTGTGATTTTTGCAAAACTGTCAATATAGAGACAAAAAAGCCACAAAGTGAAGAGTATATTAAGAGATAAACATAAAACCTGGAAAAGGAGCAAATATTGGGACCAATACGTGAAATTGTTGCTTTGTTTCTTCTTCTAATAAGTAGGGTCCAAAGACTGAAAACTGTATAAAAGCCATTGTTTATTTTTATTGCTTATTTTTCCCCACCATAGGGGTGGGTAGGTAGTGATTTTGAGTTTTGTATTTTATTTTTTTATAAACATATAATAACAATAAACAATTCAGTGAAAGAAGAACAGCATGTTGATCTCTCACTTACTGGCTCTGTGATCTTTGAGAAGTTACTGAAACTTTCAGAAGTTCACTTTACCTGTCTGTAAAAAGAGGGATAAGAAGAGTCACTAAGTTATGGAAGTATTGTGAACCTGAACTGAAGTAATACATATAAAGCACTTGTTACAACCTCAATGCATGCATGTTATCAATATCATCAATATTAGCTACGATGATCACCCCAAAACATCATCTACATTTCCATCTACCACTTTTCATTCAATATCTGTTCACAGAACATTAAAGCAGAAACTTGAACCATCCAAAACCCTTAGGGAAAAAAACGGTGATGGTAATTAAAAGAATGTACACTCAGGAGACCTCTGAATAAAGCCTGCAGCTTGCATTCCCTTTGGTCCTGTGTCATAGCTCTAACTATTTGTAGGAGGGAATACATGGTATGCATTGGTGTTTTCAACAATATTAAGTCAGAAACTGTTGAAAAATCTGTAATTGAGAGAAATAGAGTTGAAATATATGCAAAAATCTCAGAACTCTGAGCCCAAAATAACAAGATATAATTCTGTCTGGAAGGATGCAAACGAATATCTCCAGGGATGCATAAATAGTAATAGATATTCAATGAGCAGAGAAGATAGAAAACATTACTATTGAATGATTCCTGGGAGTGTTAATGGGAAACAAATTAAATGTGAATTTATATTGAAACATAAGAGCTATGGAAGTGAAATGCTAAAGGCTTAATAGCAGCAAAATATTCATTTAAGTTGAAACAGCTGATGGGATCCATCATGATGCAATTATATATGGGTAACTCTGTTTTCTGAGATGGATATCCACCTAGAAAAAAATCTCAGAAGTACAATTCTTTTTGTGGAGGATGGTGAGAATAATTGGCAAATGGCATATTCTGATTTACCAGTAGTTTCACTGGGAGAACATTAGGACCCACTCGTGCTGGGAGGTAAGAGAGTGTAAGAGAATCAAACAAGATGATGAAGGGAAAGTAAATTTAGAATGAGTTATGTAAAAGAAGACTTCTTAACAAGAGTTCTTGTGTCCAATTTCCCAAGGAGTGAAATACAAATTAATCCACTGAATTGATTATAAATTTGGATGAAATTTGTACTACCTGAGAAAGTATGGAAAAGTATGGGGAAATTTTTTTATTAGAGAAATTAAGTGTCTCTTTTTCTTGAAGGTGAAACATGTTACAGGATATAAAAGGCCAAAGTAAGAAAATCCTATGTATCATTATAATCTACCACACAATGGTAGTTTTCATTATAAAGGTAGCATTACCAAACTTTTGGGTGAAGACAGTGGTAAGTGAGAAGCATTAGCTTTGCCTTCCCCTGAAGTTTCCATAAAGTATTTCATCATTTCATACCGCATTTTCCATCCATCTTTGATACCACCAGGATCAACACCTAACCCAAGCAGCTATTATCGTGTCTGCTATACTCCACTCTGCTTTCATGTCTCTTGACTCCAAAGTAGGCTATGAATCACAGCCTGTTTTGTTTTTTTTTTTTACTTTAATTACCACTAATTTGCTCAAATCTGTTAATGGCTTTAATTTACAGATAAAGGTCATATACCTCACAGTGAAAAAATGATATTTCAACTCAGGTAATTCTGATTTTAAACTCTATATTCCTATCACTATCATACCTTGATGTTTGCATTTATTTATTCATAGTTCTGAAACAATCAATATTCTTAATAGTAAGAATCAACACTTACAGAGCTCTTAGAATTTGATATGGAGTGCTTTATATACACTTTCTTTCCATCCTTTTTAATCAAACCTTTATCTTAGCTTAAGGTCCACTTCAAGTCCCAGCTTATATTTAGTACATATGGAAGTAAGCAAGAAACTGGATTTATGATATAATAAAATATAATATAATATAAGATAATCTTTTTTGTATCTTCTCTGGATTATGACAGGAAATACCATACTGGGTTCCATGAGTCTTCCTCACACTGCTTAGCTACCCTTTAAAGTAGAGTGGACCTCAGATCATTACCTGGTCATAATCAGGGAGAGGATACCTAGAGCAAAGTTGGGCTTCCACATAAGATGCTTATTAAACTTCCAGTGCTTCATTATTTTTTACTTGAACTTCCCATTTAAACATTCCTTAAAAAGTAAGAGATTGAAAGTTTCATCAGTGTGGCAACATCCATAAAACCTCAGGAGCCTTTTCTACTAATGGAAGTACCAGTGGTTAAATCAGAACAATAAGGCCAGAGAGGCAGGAAGTGAGAAACATTCACACACTCGCTCAGCTCGCGATCTCAAAACCAGGGACCCCATCACTAAAAGGCAAAGGGAAAATATGCTTCTACATAATGGAAAGAATAGAGTATTTTGGCTCCCCTTTGGCACCCCACTCCAGTACTCTTGCCTGGAGGGTCCCATGGATGGAGGAGCCTTGTGGGCTGCAGTCCATGGGGTCACTGAGAGTCGGACATGACTGAGCAACTTCACTTTGACTTTTTCACTTTCATGCATTGGAGAAGGAACTGGCAACCCACTCCAGTGTTCTTGCCTGGAGAATCCCAGGGAAGGGGGAGCCTGGTGGGCTGCCGTCTATGGTGTCACACAGAGTCGGACACAACTGAAGTGACTTAGCAGTAGCAGCAGCAAACTGCTGTTGGGCCTGCCCTTTCTGAATTAGTTTATCCATTTGATGGGTTATAATTTCCAGTAAGAAACACAGGAAGCTGCAAAAGTGAAGAAGTAGTAAAAAACAAAACACACACACATATCACTGGACTGAAGGACTTTATATGAAGAGAAACAAGAAAGGGAATATCTGTGGGTAAGTGTATTAAAGCTATGTCCTTGTCTTCATTATTTTTTTTTTTGGCTTGTTTTTTGTTTGAGTTCCCCAAGCATTATTTCCTGCAAAGAAAGAGCTACAGACTTCTTACAATTATGGTGGAATAAATTCCTCTTTACATCCTCAGATAATCTGGAAGAAAAATAGGGGAAATAAAATCTCTTCTCTACCATGAAGACTCAAAGTATAAGTATAAAAGTATTTGGTTAGCATTTATACACACATACAGATTTTCTGAGTTTTGATCTGAGAAAAATGAAGAATTCTTACCAAAAATGGATAGAAAGTAAGAGAAATAAAAGGTAGCAAATTCACTCTTGTTTTTAGAACTGGGATAGGAGGTAAGGAATGTTATATCACCTAGGCAGACAGAATTTTATAGATGGGTCACGGTTTCCTAAAAATAAAATATATATGTATATACATTTAAGATTGAGTTGTACTTTTAAAAATTATTTGTTTGAGCATATCTATAGCTTTGTAACTTTATTTTACCAGTGGTAAATAATCCTCCTCAAATTAGCCTCAGATTACTATCTCCTTAAGAAATATAAGTGAATAGCCTGGGTACTATAAAAAAATTGACAAATAGAAGTCTCAATTAAATGGAGTTGTGAGACCAGATGCTGGTAGGGAGTTCTCATGCCCTATGACCATAGCAAAACCCAGCAGGAAAAAGAGACTCTTCTTCCTTTCTGGCAAGGATCAGTCAATAAATAGTCATGAACTTGGTTTATTTTGGCCTTCCCAACTTCCTTTTTCCCTTTATAAAAGAGTTCTACTTCCCTGGCTGTATAGGGGACCTGCCCTTAGCCTGACTTGGCTGCAGGCCTCAAAACACAATATTCTGCTAATCCTAAATAAACTCATCTTTTCTGGGAAAATATCTGACAGTCTATTCAGGTCAACAGTATCTAATGGGGTTTCTATCTCTTTTTTTCCTAAATTTCCACAAGTAATCTCTGGGATCTCATTTCCCAAACTCCCTTAAACCTCATTCCACATGAAGGCATTAACCAGTGCCTTTTCACCTGAAAATCATGATTCAGTGCAAAAGTATTCGGCCCCCCTTCCATATATATAATGGACTATTATTCCGTAATGAAAAAGAAGAACATCCTGCATTTGCAACAACAGGGATGTGTATCTTGTGTGCACAATGCTAAGTGAGATAAATCAGACAGCAAATGACAAGTACTGTATGATATTACTCGTATGTGGACTCTCAAAGAGCCAAACTTGTAAAACCGTTAGCAGGTGGTTAGCAGGGGTTGGGGTTGAGACGACAGGATAGATGTTGTTCAACGCATGAACTTTCAATGAATAGTAAATAAGCCCTAGAGATCTAATCCACGGTATAATGAATATGGACAACAACAATACACTCCAATCAAACTTGATAAGAAATTAGAATTGAATTATTCCAACCACTAAAAAGAAAAGATAATAATGCAACATGATGGAGGCTAATTATGGCTGCAATGACAATCATGTCTTCCTCAAGGGGAGATGACCTCATCTGAAGTCATTTTTTGGTTTGCTTATGACTTCCTTATCTTGTCTTAGAAAACTTCTCCCTTTCTGTAGCCTTTGGAGCTCTCTTCTGCTTGTTAGATGGGATGGTGTCTGATCTATGAATCACTGAATACAAGCCAATTAGATCTTTAAAATATACTTGGTTAAGTTACTGTTATTAACAGGACCTCTTAAGAGCCTATGGAATGTTATAGATTTATATATCACTTCCTGTCACCTGTGGTTTAAGAGTTGATCCATGAGGCAGTAGTTCCCTGAATTTTGGAGTCACGTATTCGTGAGTGCATCAGCTCTTTTTCAGAGAAACTTCTGGAAAGGCAAGGTGAGGCTTTATGCATATTTGAGGCAAGGTGCCAGTATTCTTGCCTGGAGAATCCCAGGGACAGAGGAGCCTGGTGGGCTGCCATCTATGGGGTCGCACAGAGAGTTGGACACGACTGAAGCGACTTAGCAGCAGCAGCAGCAGCTTAAAGATGTTGATTAAAGATGATTAAAGATGTTGAAGCCTATAGAGAACACTATAGCTTGGACTGGGCTCAGTGACCCAGCCAGTAAGTTGTGTCTAGTTAGCATCCAATATAAAAACAGAGCCATGGACATGTGATAGATGCTTGACTGTTCATGCCATCACAGACCAAAGAATACTTAACATAACAAAATGGGGGGAAGAGAATGTACAGGTCCCCATCCCCACACTCCCCTCCCATGTTTGCTGCTATATCACTGTCACATTGACACTGACCAGCAAAACAAGACAAAAATGTTGATGCATCTCTCTAAACTTTCTCTTAGAAATGTGTCCTCTTCTTGTCTGAATTATTCAGTCCCTGATCAACACATTTCCTAGAAATACATAGTCTATGTGGAGAAAGGAGTTGATAGAATTTGGTAAAATCAGACAAAGCAAATTAAACATCAGTTTGATGCCTAAATTAACCCAATAATGACTAACCCTCTGCTTCCTCTCATATTATGTGAACTTGGCTAGGAATTATCCTGGGAATCTATGCATATGGATGCCAACCACTGTAAGCAGCTCTATAATGAACTATATGCAAAACACATGTAAATTAATTCTTTTGAATTGCATATGGTTCAGAACATCCATAGTGTATATGTAAGTGGCATAGCGATGTTTTGTAAATTACTAAATGCCAGAGAAATTCCTGGCAACCCAAATGGTTACTGTATTCTATACCTAATGCTTGCAAAGATTCTGATTCATCCAGGGAACATTTACATGCAGACTGTAAAAGCAAGCAAAGCTTTGTCACTCCTCTGATTAAAGGAATTGATTTGACTTTAGGAAGAGTGACTTTAATTAGCTGTGCAAATGCCATTAATTCCAATTAATCTTCTCACACTGTCAAGACAAAAATCCTGGGAGAAGATAAATTGCAGCAAATCAATATAGCCCTTGTTTTTACCAGGAACAGGTGCTTGAGGAAAGAGGAATATCATTAATGAGTGTCTATATCAAGAAGTATTTAAACAAGACAGTAATTCAATGTGAAAAGCTTATAGATGATTTCTTATATCCTATTTATATATCCCTTAATTGCTTTCAATTGGATAGGAATTATGTACCATAGAGATTTTGAGAAATATTATTAAAATTCTGTGGAAAACTGTATTATAAATTCAAACCATCTTTGCTATGCTACAAAATATAAAGATTAAGACATGTGTCCAACAGCATTATACTCTCCGTGTGTTTTTGGTTCAAATGCAAATACAATTGGTTAACATGGTATCAATGATTAATAATTGCTATATCAAATCAAGTAGTTTGCTATATCAAAACATCAAGTAAAATACATAAGAGAATAAAGACAAAGTTAAAGTAAAAAATTTCCATATGTCAAAGTCAGAGAGATTATACATGTGAACACAGAATATCAAGAAAAAATATTTTTAGATAACATATCATATCCTCCACGCTCTGATTTAAATCCTTACCAACTTTCTTCTCATTCATTTATTCTACAAAACTAGTCAAAGTAGTTTTTTTTTTTTTTTATTTAAAAGGAAATACTCAACTCATTCCCACCATCAAGGCCTTTACATTTGCTTTTCTTCTACCTGTATCCTTTTATATTCCTTCCAGAAAGCATCTCTTCCTATGGATACCACACCATCTACATTGCCCACCCCTCTCACTCTCCCAGCCACTCTGTCTCTTGGTGGATTTGTTTGTATTTAATGATTAGCACTTGTCATCCCTGGGATTGTCAGTTTGCTCTGTAGTTCTTCTGAGCTCTATGAGGCTACCCTGTAGAACGAGGCTCACCACTCCATGTTCTCTGCCTAGTACAGTACCTGGGCCACAGTTGGGAACTGCATGCCTAAATAAACAGTAAACAAACAAACGACTAAACTATAAGGGCAGACACTTTCTGCTGCTACTGCTAAGTCACTTCAGTCGTGTCCGACTCTGTGTGACCCCATAGATGGCAGCCCACCAGGCTCCCCTGTCCCTGGGATTCTCCAGGCAAGAACACTGGAGTGGGTTGCCATTTCCTTCTCCAGTGCATGAAAGTGAAAAATGAAAGTGAAGTCGCTCTGTCGTGTCCGACTCTTAGCGACCCCATGGACTGCAGCCTACCAGGCTCCTCCGCCCATGGAATTTTCCAGGCAAGAGTACTAGAGTGGGTTGCCAGAGTAGTAAATAACACTGACCTGTTGGACAGGATCCCCAAAGTCACCTTCAGGTTCGATGATTTGCTAGAAGACCTCATGGGCCTCAGGATAGCTATTGTACTAATGGCCACATTTTTGTTACAGTGAAAGGACAGAGATTAAAATCAGCAAAGCCAAAAGGTGTATGGAGTGATGTCCAGGAGGTGCCAGGAGCAAATTTCCAGGTGACCGCTCTCAGTGGAATCATATTGAGAACACATTTGCTTTTTCCAGAAGGGATGTATGACAACATGGCTGACGAGTTACCACACACGGGAAGCTACTCAGGCCTCCATATCTAGGATTTTTATTGGGGAGGCAGGTGGCCCCCATGTGACTGGCCTCAGATTCTCAGGCCTCATTCCCTGAGAGCAAAAACAGGTGTGATCCATAAATCACGTTGTTAGGATAAACTCATCTGGTCACATGAAAACATTCTTCTCAGGCAGCATATTCTGAGGGCTCAAAGCTTATCTCCCAGGAGAGAGCCAGGGGCCAGTT
This sequence comes from Bos javanicus, assembly GCF_032452875.1. NCBI lineage: Eukaryota > Metazoa > Chordata > Mammalia > Artiodactyla > Bovidae > Bos > Bos javanicus. Next base: position 12,978,524 of record NC_083875.1, on the reverse strand, counting down.
CTAGGGAAAGGCCTTTCTTTGCAATGGGAAAGTTTTCAGCAAACCAGAACTATTGGTTAACCCTTGCTGGCATAACTTGCTTGCCATGTGTGCACCTAACTGGCTTGGAATTTTCCCTGATGATCTGAAATATCCTGTTGCAGAGCCTGTAATATCCTTGTTTGCTGAAGTGCTGACCAGATTCATCAGGAGTTTTCCTGGTGGCTCAGAATCTGCCTGCAGTGCAGGAGATCTGGGTTTGATTCTTTGGTTGGGAAGATCCCCTGGAGAAGAGAAATGGTTACCCACTTCAGTGTGCTTGCCTGGAAAATTCCATGGACAGAGGAGCCTGATGGGCTATAGTCCATGGGGTCACAAAGAGTCAGACATGACTGACTGACTGACTGATTAGATTCATCAGACTCTAAGTCTCGGGGTCATGGGGTTCCTTCTACTTTGTCCCTATTGCAATTTACCCTCAACTCACTTATTTAAATAGTTGCCTTGGTCTTCCTCTGACATTCAATCCTTTGCTTGTTACTCCTGACTGAAACTGAGCCCTGTGTCGGGGCTTTGGTACCTTCCCATCACCTTAGTGTCCTTCTCTATCATCACACCTACTTACCGGGTTTTCAGTTTACTCCCTCTCTTGGTTCCTGCTTGTAATCATCTCATACATTTTTTAGTCAATATCACTTTTCTAATCAACCAAAAAAAAGAGCAAAATAACAACAATCACAACGAAAATGAAAACCCTCTTGAGATACTTTCTTGAGCAATTATTCTGTCCGTGTCTTTCCTTTGCATCAAGTTTTCCCAGATGATGTACATTTTCTGGTCAGCTTCTCATCTCCCATTCATTCTTCTACCTCGAGCACTCTGGTGCCCTTCTCTGCTTTTGCACTAAAGTGAGTTTTACCAAGTCCACCAGAACTCTCTAACTCCCAAATCGAATTACCACTTCCCCATCTCAACTTACGTAATTCTCTCTGATACTTAATAGACCAGTACTCTCAAAAAACTCTTTAATCCAACATCCCTAAAACTACTTTGTTCTGGTTCTTCTCTCTTTCCCATTTGCATCACTACTTACACACTCTCCTTGGCTCTTTTTGTTCTTTCCAGACACCTTGTGCAGTTTCCTCACTTCCAAAACAAGGATAATAACACCTTTCATTGACTTATTGTTAGGAATTAGTGGAGAAAAAACCTGAGAAATCACTTAGCATATCCTTGTCACCAAACTGATAAAATCCCTTGAGTTCATAATTTACTAAAGTCAAATCATCTTAAATCATATAATTTATTTATTAACAAATGTATCTGTTTCCTAGAAATGCAGGTCTTAATGTAGTCTTTGTAATATCAGTTAAGGCTTTATCTTAAAAGAGCAAGAACAAGACACAACAAATGTGAAATCACTGTTAAATCACAGATCAGTAATGGAAAGGGAAGATGTTGGGGAGTGTTGACTTTACATTGTCAACTCAACTACACTAACTGATCTTTGAGTGAGTGAGTGATTATAGCTGTAAGTTCTTCCAGGGAAAGTAATTTTCATAAACCACAGAACAGCTGGATAATGAACTACAGTTCTGAGAACTTCTTAGGAACATGTGACATGGTCTTCAGGGCCACATAGAACTCTCTTGCTGAATTTTATAAATGATGATGAAAACGTTTTTGTTTATGAAGAGATGCCTTAAAATTTACACTTAGCATTAATACATTTACACTTGGTAATCCAAACAGGCAAATAGAGCAGCTGCTTTTGCATTTTATAAGAATTTAAGACATTCATTCATTCATTCAATATATATCAAGTACCACCTAAATCCTTAACATCAGAAGGATGTGTACATGCTGCAGACGTAAAAAGACAAATCAGACACAAAGACAAATCAGAAATAATTATTTCCTAAGTTAAAATTTTAAGGACTTCTCAACATACGTAAAGCTCAACTTGTATTTCCAGGACAAGCTCACATTGGTTTCTGTTCCAGTTGAGACTGAAGACATCTATTTCAAAGTTATCAGCAGAGAAATGGTATTTAAATTTGGGAGGCAGATGAAGCCATTAAAGTTATTATGATAAGAGAAGGGATAATAAAAAATGGAAGTGAACAGAATACTTTGTTAGGCAGATGAAGATGAAATTTCAAATAAGATAAAATGGGTAGCCAGAGAACTCTACCAACGAGAATGGGCAGCTGTGCTTCAAGACACGAAAAGCATGAGTAAATGAGACAGAAATGGCTCATTGTTTTAACTGTGTGATGGCTATCCCTTCATTATAGCTAAAACCAGTTACTGAAATGATCAGCCAGTGCGGTTTAGATGTTAATGCTTTGTGAGCTCTTTTGTTTCATGTTTTAATAAAAAGAGCCCTAAAGAAAGAAGCCAAATTGAAGGAAAATGGGTGGCAAACAAGAAATGATGAAGGGAGCACAGAGGCTTATATGTGAAGAAAGGAAAGTTTATAGGAATACATGATTAGATGTGTTTTATTACTATCTTTATTATTAAATGATACATGTAAATGAGATTCCATCTGCATTTCCCTGGAAATTCGCCAGTTGTTTTAATCCATGTCTTACAGAGACAGTCACATAACAGGCAGCTGCTACAGCCCTATGGTATTAAGCATTTTACTGGTTCCTCAGAGCAGAATCACACTGCAGTCACTCTGGAGGGGTATTTGTGTTTACTAGATATTGCTTTAACTTGGGGTGACTATTTGAAAAACTCCATTTTGTTCATATTCTTGTGTCATAAACGTCATACTCAATCCTACAACTTGTTTGCCTTAATAAAATCCATGAACGTGGGTGTGGAGAAAGGCACCTCCCTTACACTCAGTGGGAATGTAAATGGATGCAGCAACAGTGTGCAGTTTCCTCAGAAAACTAAAGCACTTCCCATATGATGCTGCAATCCCACTCCTAGGCAAACACCCAGTCAAAACTGTAATTTGAAAAGATATACACACCCCTATGTTCGTAACAGATCTATTTACAAAAGCCAAGACAGAAGCAATCTAAATGCCCAGTGACAGGTGAATGGATAAAGATGTACTGTGTGTGTGTGTGTGTGTGTGTGTGTGTAATGGAATACTGCTGCTGCTAAGTCGCCTCAGTCGTGTCCGACTCTGTGCGACCCCATAGACAGCAGCCCACCAGGCTCCCCCGTCCCTGGGATTCTCCAGGCAAGAACACTGGAGTGGGTTGCCATTTCCTTCTCCAATGCAGGAAAGTGAAAAGTGAAAGTGAAGTCGCTCAGTCGTGTCTGACTCCTAGCGACCCCATGGACTGCAGCCTACCAGGCTCCTCCATCCATGGGATTTTCCAGGCAAAAGTACTGGAGTGGGGTGCCATTGCCTTCTCCAGTAATGGAATACTACTTAGCCATAAAAAGAATGAAATAATGTCATTTGCAGTAACATGGATAGACCTAGAGATTGATTATTATAGTAAGTGAAGTAAGCCAGACAAAGACAAATAGCCTATAATACCACTTATATGTGGATTCTAAAATATGACGTAAATGAATGTATCTATAAAACAGAAAGAGACCCAAAAGCATAGAGAATAGACTTGTGATTACCAAATGGTAAGGATTGGGAGCTTGGAATTAGCAGATGCAAACTAGTATAGATGGATAAACAGCAAGTTACTATACACTACAGGGACCTATATGCAATAATTGAGTTACTTTGCTGGACTGGAAATTAACACCTTGTTGCAAATCAACTATACTTCAATAAAATCTTTAAAAATGTCCATGAAAAAGAAGCTTTTGGGGAAGACTTGACAGCTCTTTTGTAAACATGATCCTGGTGTACTGACTGGAGAGTGCAGAAAAACATCACCTCCTGGGGAACCTAATGCTGAATATGCACTAACTAATTACTGTATTCCCAAGTTGGAATAACGGTAATATTAAACAAACATACGGGCTTCTCAGGTGGCTCAGGGGTAAAGAATCAGCCTGCCAATGCAGGAGACACAGGAAGCATTGGTTTGATCCCTGGGTCATAAGTAAATGGCAATCCACCCTGGTTTTATTGTCTGGGAAATCCCATGGGCAGAGACTGTTGGATTACAGTCCATGGGGGCACAAAGAGTCAGACATCACACACACACACATGTATACACACACACAAACAAGCATATAATACCTCCTACATGACAGGTACATTTCCCTGGCACGCTGTGATCTATTTAATCATCACAATACTGTGAACTGAGTGCTATTACAATCCCCATTTTATATATGAGGAAATTAAAATTAAGTAATTTGTGTGTGATCATATTAATAATACTGGCAGAGCTCATAACTGAATCTGGAGTCTGGATCCCACACTGTATTGTCTCTAGATAGGCAGTAACATGGCTGTTTTTATATTCTGTCTCAGCAACATGACTTTCCCTAAGTAGAACAGAATGTAAGGAAGATGACAAAATGAGAGTTCCAGCTGAATCCCATATCAGGGTCAAAATTGCTGACATAATATTAGAAACTGGAGGGAAAACTGAAGATCCTATTTATGTTCTGAGTGAATATCAAAAAGTTTTGTTGTCACATAATTCTCAAAAAATAAATGCTGCCAAGCTATATTAAGCTGTAAATATAAGATGTGAATTCACTGAACCAGGAAACAAGTTCTCTGGTCTTAGAAAAATGATCTAATTTCTATGAGCCTCAGTCTTTTCATCTTCAAAACAGGAGAAATAACGAATGACTAACCCTTTAGATGTAGCAGTTATCACCATATCATCAGTTCAGTTCAGTTACTCAGTCGTGTCCAACTCTTTGTGACCCCATAAATTGCAGCATGCCAGGGCTCCCTCCATCACCAACTCCTGAAGTTCAACCAAACTCAAGTCCATCGAGTCGGTGATGCCATCCAGCCATCTCATCCTCCGTCGTCCCCTTCTCCTCCTGCCCCCAATCCCTCCCAGCATCAGAGTCTTTTCCAATGAGTCAACTCTTTGCATGAGGTGGCCAAAGTACTGAAGTTTCAGCTTTAGCATCAGTCCTTCCAAAGAACATCCAGGACTGATCTCCTTTAGAATAGACTGGTTGGATCTCCTTGCTGTCCAAGAGACTCTCAAGAGTCTTCTCCAACACCACAGTGCAAAAGCATCAATTCTTCAGTGCTCAGCTTTCTTCACAGTCCCACTCTCACATCTATACATGACCACTGGAAAAATCATAGCCTTGACTAGACGGACCTTTGTTGGCAAAGTAATGTCTCTGCTTTTGAATATGCTATCTAGGTTGGTCATACTTTCCTTCCAAGAGTAACCGTCTTTTAATTTCATGGCTGTAGTCACCATCTGCAGTGATTTTGGAGCCCCAAAAACTAAAGTCTGACACTGTTTCCACTGTTTCCCCATCTATTTCCCATGAAGTGATGGGATCAGATGCCATGATCTTTGTTTTCTGAATGTTGAGCTTTAAGCCAACTTTTTCATTCTCCTCTTTCACTTTCATCAAGAGGCTTTTTAGTTCCTCTTCACTTTCTGCCATAAGGGCGGTGTCATCTGCATATCTGAGGTTATTGATATTTCTCCTGGCAATCTTGATTCCAGCTTGTGCTTCTTCCAGCCCAGCATTTCTCATGATGTACTCTGCATATAAGTTAAATAAGCAGGGTGACAATATACAGCCTTGACATACTCCTTTTCCTATTTGGAAGCAGTCTGTTGTTCCATGTCCAGTTCTAACTGTTGCTTCCTGACCTGCATATAGGTTTCTTAAGAGGCGGGTCAGGTAGTCTGGTATTCCCATCTCTTTCAGAATTTTCCACAGTTTGTTGTGATACACACAGTCAAAGGCTTTGGCATAGTCAATAAAGCAGAAATAGATGTTTTTCTGGAACTCTCTTCCTTTTTCCATGATCCAGCAGATGTTGGCTGTCCACTATTTTAAGGATAATGCTTCAGGAATATTAAGTAATGAATTGTTTTATAATAAAATATTTTTTAAAGAATCCATAAATTATTTTTGTGAGTGAGGTTTTCAAAGAATAAACTTATAAAAAATAACTCTAGAAAGGTGGAAACATGCATACAGTACAACCGAGCAAAGCCACATCTGCTACGGGAAAACTGTTCAGGTATACAGCAGGTACAAAATTCAAATGGCACTGTTTTGAGCAACAATCAAATAGGAATACAACATAACTGTGTACCTCACTTAGGAAATGTTATGAAACACTCAGCATCTAATATACCGCCCAAAAAATATTAGATGTAAAAGTGTCAAAAGAATAAATCTAAAAAAAAAAAATGTTGAATGAAACAATTTATCAGCAAATAGACACAGGCATGTGATAATACTCATGTGTGTATAGCCTCTACATATAATATAGGAAAATTATACAAAAAAAGCTAAGGAATAATACATGCCTTCTTCAGACACTGGTTCTTTCCAGAGGCAAAGTAATTACTGGGAATACTGGTGAAAATGGAGTCTGACACTCTAGGTGAATTTATAATATTGTCTTTTTTGATACAGAAACCACAGCTCCACCAATTTTAATCTAACGTTATTGTGTATCTAAACTAATAATGAGAGAATGAGTATCTGTTATTTCCTGTTCTTTCTATATGTTTGAAATATTTTGCAAGTTAAATAACCGTTAAAAAATAATGTAAAAGATACTAACAAAGACACCTGCTATAACTGTTGTATTAGTGATTTATTTAACATCTTGAAGTTAACATTTTAACTTATTTAGATGTTTTCTAGGTATTTGCAGGTGGGGGAAGCCAACCAGTGCGAGGGTGTCCATAGTCACTAAGGTTACTTCAGCTTCAAAAAATAGATGATTCGATGAAATAAATCTTAGAAAATCCTTTAGGTCAAGTTTAGTTTGCAAAAGAACAAAAATGATCTTTTGAACTCTAATGCATGTGAAATTCTGACAGCTTTGGGCCTCTTTGGCTGTGTTAGTCCCAGAATTGTTTTGTTCTCATCCTAGGCAACCAAGACAGCATAGTGGACCAGTCAGTATTCTGCTGCCATGATGCCCATGGATATTGTTAACCCTGTCTGTCCACGCCTGCCTTGAATTTTATGTGCCTTGGGATTTTCTGCTTCTAATGACCAGCTTCTATGGCTGCTCTCAAATGCCTGCCCTGGTTGCTGGAGCCACTTTACCTATTCAGGCAGCTAAAAGTGTCTAGGAGTTGACTCTGTCATGCCCACGCTAGGGTAGCCTCAGCCAATGACTAGTGGGAAGTATGAGAGCCCAGCTCCTCTGATACGAAATGCTGATGAAACCTAATTTGCACATCAGAGCTCCCCACTGGATCAGACTGGGGCTGAGATTTTACTTAATCACAGCTTTGTTTGGCCTCTCCCTGGCTAGGTTCTGCTTCTACATGCCCTTACTGCTTTTTCCCATGGACATTTAATTCATTCACTATTTGCTCAGAAATCCTTGTTTCAGGGTCTCTGAGGAAAACTGACCCAAAGCAAGCATTAATGAATTTATTCACTTGTTTCTCATTACACTTCATACAACAAATCACCAATGACAGTTATGGTATTCCAATCTGAGCATCTCCAAACTCCCCAGGACTCTTTTGTAGGACTTAGGCAAAACAGGGCTTTTGAGTAAGAAATGAACACACTTCAGTAAATCTCAGTGAGAAACAGAAGGGTCCTTTAAGACCCCTTTTTCAGAGTATAATATGAAGAGATGAAGTGGGGTCATTTTTCCTCAGTGTTATCACAGACCACTTTATAGGTTTAAATTCTGAGCCTTCTTTTCCAGCAGCTCTTGGAAAGAGATGGCAGAAGCCACAGGGCCAGGTGGTCCACCGTTGTGCCTGGCAGGTGATGTCAGCAAGGCTTGGCGGACGTGGTGGTATTGAACGAAAGCAGGAGAAATGAGTGGCAATCATGCTGACACATTGCCAAAGCAACAGTGCATAAGTGTCTATGACCCTGGTGCCCAGGAGAGGCAGAGTTGCCCGGTGGGCAGACATTTCCCACCATAGGTAACAGAAGCCATGTCTGACAGAAGCCATATGGTCCCTGACAGGGGCAGTCTGAGAGCACATGTGAGTGATTCCTTGGATAAAGATTTGGCATGGGGCTGCAGGATGGCCTGATGAGTGGCAGACAAGAGCAAGTGGAGCGGGAAACTGTTACTGAAGTCCATGCTGAGGGCAACATAGAGAAACAGTTTAGGCTTAGAAAGCCATCACAGGAAAGGAGAGAAAAATGGGGCTTGAAGCCCATAATCACATTTTTTTTAAGCATCAGAGATCACATTGCTTCTGAGAAGAACTCACACTTAAGAATGAATGATAGGTGACTTTTACTTATGAAACAGGAGGGAAGAGGCAAGTTCTTTTAAACGACTTTCAAAAGAATGGCATGGCTGGAGGCCATGATAAAAACTAATTAGAACCAACTAGGTGCAAGATGGTGGAAGATTCAACTTCCACTAGACCTTGAGCCTTATCATATGCTCATTGTAATACATAGTTCTTGTCGTTCAGTTGCTCAGTCGTGTCCAACTCTTTGTGCCACTGAGGACTGCAGCACGCCATGCTTCCCTGTCCTTCACTACTCCCCGAGTTTGCTCAAACTCATGTCCATCAAATCAGTGATGCCATCCAACCATCTCATCCTCTGTCATCCCCTTCCCCTCCTGCCCTCAATCTTTCCCAGCATCAGGGTCTTTTCCAATGAGTTGACTCTTTCCATCAGGTGGAAAAGTATTGGAGCTTCAGCATCAGTCCTTCCAATGAATACTCAGGGTTGATTTTCTTTCACGATGTTTGGTGTTGGCTATGGATTTGTGATCTCCATAGGAAAGAATTCACTCTGGGACCAAATTGCTCAGGTATTTACAGCAGTGTAACAGCTTTATTCAGAGAAGGCAATGGCAACCCATTCCAGTACTCTTGCCTGGAAAATCCCACAGACGGAGGATCCTGGCAGGCTGCAGTCCATGGGGTCATGAAGAGTCAGACACGACTGAACGACTTCACTTTCACTTTTTACTTTCATGCATTGGAGAAGGAAATGGCAACCCACTCCAGTGTTCTTGCCTGGAGAATCTCAGGGACAGAGGAGCTTGGTGGGCTGCTGTCTATGGGGTCGCACAGTATCGGACACGACTAAAGCAACTTAGCAGTAGCAGCAACAGCTTTACTTAAAGTTAGAAAGTAACAGAGACAGCTTCTGGCACAGACACCAAAAGAAGGTAGGAGAGACCCACCTGTAGTCTTCAAGACATCTCATTATGTAGCTTTTGACCTGTTACTAAAAATAGCTTTTGTATTGGACTGGACAGTTAACATTAGGTCAGTTTGTTTCCTCTAGATCTTGTACCGAAGGTTGGTCTCCTGACATCAAGGAGCCTGTTCCTATGGCTTCTTTATTATAAATTAACCAGTTTCCCAGCTGTCACTTCTGTTGTGGGTAACGAGCCATAGATTCCAAATGGCTGTACATTCTAAGACATAGGTGACTATGACTCGGCCCAATGGATTCCCTATCAAACTGTGTAAGGAATCCTACCAGTTTCCTTTAGGATTGACTGGTTTAATCTCCTTGCTGTCCAAGGGATTCTCAAGAGTCTTCTTCAGTGCCACAGTTCGAAAGCATCAATTCTTTGGCATAATGCATTAGCATATGCTAAATAACACACTGACCAATGCCATGACAGTTCTGAGGCCACTTATAAATGCCAAAAACTGGGTGGTGGCCTAATTTGTGGAAATCCCAGCTCCTTCCCCCAAATAACTGGAATAACCCTCCCACTCGTTGTTGTGTGTTTAGTTGCTCAGTTGTCCAACTCTTTGCAACCCCATGGACTGTAATCCACTAGCCTCCTCTGTTCATGTAATTTTCCAGGCAAGAATACTGGACTGGGTAGCCATTTTCTTCTCCAGGAGATCTTCCTGACCCAGGGGTCAAACCTGGGTCTCCTGCATTGCAGGCAGATGCTTTACCACCTGAGCTACAAGGGAAGGCTATGAAATTACCCAACCCATAAAAACTAAGCATGCCATATTTCAGGACTTTCTCTCTCACTTTCTGAGATGGTCCACACTCTGTCTGTGAAGTGTGTTTCTCTATCAATACATTCACTTCTTACCTATCATTTCAACTTTGAATTTGGGGGGCACAAAGAAAGAACCTTAAATTCACTTGCAACACTGAATTATCAAACAGTAGAAAAGAAGATGGAAAAAGGGAGTTGGGTGATGAAAGGATAGATATAGAGATCGCATACATTGAAGGCCAGTTTGGGATCAAAAGTCATAAATGTGAGCAAAATAATATGATTTTTTTTGTTAATGTTAAATGTTATGTAAAAGATGAGTTTGAATTTCTTGAAGCCTAGGAATGAATAGGTGAGTGATTCACAAGGATTCTAGATGGTACAAAGCTTCTTTTGGGCTAAAGAAGACACAGCTGCAATTCAACACTTCTACCTCATCTTCTTCTAGCATAAATGGCATTTTTGGATCATTTCATATAATGGAAGAAAGTACATTAGACATACTGCAGGCAGAACAGATGAACACAACTTTCTATTGTCCTCGTGTAACGTTACCTCACTCTTTTGAACTAATGGCTATATTATAAAAAACATGCTTTGGAAAGCACTGGATGTTGCTTTGTTAACATCAAATTTCATTCGGCTTCTGATACTTCTAGACAGAAAATATAATTCACAAAAGCATCTGTTACTCAATATAAATTTCACTGAAATGAGTATATAAATAGATGGTGAGTAAAGCCATGCCTGGTCTAATTTCCATCCTATAGCCTTATTTTATTAATAATTACTAAAGATCCTCTATGTTTTAACATATATCTCCCTTATTCTCATTTTGGAATTATTTCTGTAACATCAGCAATTTCAGAAGTTGCATGTGGTCTTATGCAAAATCATTTAAAATATAGTGCTTCCTTATGGTCTCTCTTAACAAGGAACTTTTGCTACTCAATTGGAATATGCCTTCTGGAGATGTATTCTGTTGGGAAATTATGGAAATAGAAAATTTTCAGTCATCAACTAAAATTCTTATACCTAGGCTCCAAGTGTCCATATATTCTGATAAAAAATTCACTAGATTTTCAATAGTACCCTGACAACAAAACTTTAATAATACGGTTTTATACTGGATATAAAATACTGTCCTTTCAGACATTAAAACAGAGTGAAAATTCCATTGTAAAATGTGTATTTTAGCATAATTATGATCAGATCTTCACAATGACAAATAAGAGTAAATACCTTTCAGAATTCTGAATATTTATTCTAATATTAGTACATTAAGCAAATATTTCTTTGAGTTTTTGGCTTTAAAAATGAAAGCATGACTATGTTGACTATATAGTGTGGGCCCATTAAAAAGTATATTAACATGCATATTAAATATATGTATCTTTTCATGTACCTAAAAGGGTAATCTTAGAAATCCTACAAACCAATGAAAATACCAAAACCCATCATCATTTTAAACAATAAAATGATGGCAATTTTCCTTTATCAGCTTGCTTTCTCTTAACATTTTCCATGATAACATATGTCTTAAAAATTATCCATCTTCCCCACTTGTCATGAATGGGAGGGTTCCTTCCTAGTCATTATTTCAGGAACTTTTGCACATTTCCAGAGCACCCAGTTTAGTTTCTGGCTCTCAGGATCTCCCAACATAAGTCAAAACCTTTTTTAGTTGGAAGAGAGGGAGAGATGCTAGAAAAACTTAAAATGTTAGATGTCTGTGCCCCTTGGGAGACAGCAGTGTGGTATTTTTATATTAGGCATTTTCCATGTGACAGGCACCCTGCTAAGTCTGGACCCAGGCTTGATCAGAGAAGCCTCACCAAGCTTTGTGAGTTTTCTACTGGCTCTACTTCTCTCTCCATATGTCCCTGGAATTCTGCCTCACTGAAACTGAAGGGTCAGAAGAGATACTGTGCAGTCTAGTAGCCTGTATCTTCCTTTGATATATACAAAAGTGGGCAAGTTTAACTTTATTAAGTGCAATAGTGAATTGCTTGAAGTGATGTGAGAGAGAAGTCATCCTGTGGTTACAGAATGAGTGTGGCTGTCACATGGATGAGGTGTGAATTCTTATTCTTCTACATGGTAACTTTAAACTTGATAATCACACAAATCAATGATTCCCTCACCAGATATGCCAACCTACAGCAATCGTTTCATTTTGCAGTTCCCCATATCACCAATGACCATATTACATAATCACATACAATCTGAAGAGTCAGTTGTGATAGATAATGGAAAGCAGACAAATTTTGATGGCTAGTTTATGTGTCAGCTTAGCTGAGACCCAGCACCCAGATATGTGGTTAAATGTTCTGGATGTTTCAGTCTAATGCAGAAGTGTAAAATAAACTTGTGCTGAATTATATTAAGCAATACTGCAATAATTAATTTTTTAAAGTTCTACGAATTCAAGTGATTATGTTATACCACAAAATGTCAGGATTGCCCAATCTATTACAGTATGTTAATGTGCTTATCATTTTTAAATTACTTATACTTAAAATGATTAAGTGTTTGATACATAAGATTCTGTTTAAGTGAGAACAGCAACAAAGTACAGAAATAATAATGAGAGCAGTATTAAGACACCACAAATTGAAAATTTTTATATAAATGTTTGTGCCTTCAAATTAAAATTTTCATTTGAGTGGTGGTATTAGCAAGTAGGTTAATTTAAGTTTCTAGAATAAAATAAATATCTTTCAGTTAGTGAGTAAACTTGAAAATAGGGCTTTCCAGGTGGAGCACTGGTAAAAAACCTGCCTGCCAATGCAGGAGACTCAAGAGATGAGGGTTTGATCCTTTAGTCACAAAGATCCCCTGGAGGAGGAAACCCACTCCAGGATTCCTACCTGGAAAATTTCATGGAGAGAGGAGCCTGGACAACAACAGTCCATGGGGTTGCAGAGTAGGACATGATTGAGCATGTATATCATACTTGGCACGATCAAAATATTTTTTGCAATGAGCATTTGTTTAATACTAAAATAAGATTTAGAAGAAAAATTTTATCTACTTAAAAGATCATATGAAGTTTGACTTGTGAGAAAGTGAATGCAAAACACACAAAACAATCAAAAGTTCCACTATCTTAGGTATGGACTTTTATGAGACTTCTGTGGTGGCTCAGTGGTAAAGAACCTGCCTGTAATGCAGGAGACACAGCGTATGTGAATTTGATCCCTGAGTAGGGAAGATCTCCTGGAGAAGGAAATGACAACCCACTCCAGTATTCTTTCCTGGAAATCCCATGGACAGAGGAGTCTGGTAGGCTGCAGTCCAAAGGGTCATAAAGAGTTGCATATGACTGAGCACGAGTATACATTTAATGGCAAAGTATATTTAATAAGGACATCAATATATCATATTTAAAATTTATTAAAGGTAAAATGTGTCAGTGTATCTATGCATTTAAATGCTTTACTAAGAACTAGAATTTGAAAACTATGTAAAACTACATAACCTGTGAAGGTATTGGGCGCTGGAGTGTCTGTGTGGATTACCTTACTATGGCAATTATCACAGAATGGCTTAAGCAACAGGAACTTACTTTCTCACAGCTCTGAAGACTGAAGTCTGACTTCAGGGTGCCAGCATGATCAGGTTCTAGTGAAGATCCACTTCCTGGCTTACAGACACCTCTTTCTCACAGTGATCACATAACCTTTCCACAATTCAGTCCACAGCATGTGTTTTCTCATAATAAAGTTCAGTTCAATCACTCACTTCTGTCCAGATCTTTGCAACTCCATGGACTTCATCATGCCAGGCTTCCCTGTCCATCACCAGTTCCCAGCGCTTGCTCAAACTCGTGTCCATCAAGTTGGTAATGCCATCCAACCATCTAATCCTCTGTCTTCCCCTTCTCCTCCTGCCTTCAATCTTTCCCAGCATCAGGACCTTTTCCAATGAGTCAGTTCTCACCAGATGGGCAAAATATTGGAGTTTCAGCTTCAGCATCAATCCTTCCAATGAATATTCTGGACAGATTTCCTTTAAGATTGACTGGTTGGATCTCCTTGCAGTTCAAGGGACTCTCAACAGTCTTCTCCAACACCACAGTTCAAAAGCATGAATTCTTCGGCAGTCAGATTTCTTTGTAGTCCAACTCTCATATCCATACATGACTGCTGGAAAAAACATAGCTTTAACTAGTTGGACCTTCATCAACAAGGTAAGGTCTCTGCTTTTTATTATGCTGACTAGGTTGGTCATAGATTTTCTTTGAAGGAGCAAGCGTCTTTTAATTTCATGGCTGCAGTCACCATCTGCAGTGATTTGGGAGTCTAAAAAAAGAAAATCTCCCACTGTTTCCATTGTTTCCCCATCTATTTGCCACGAAGTGATGGGACCAGATGCCATGATCTTGGTTTTTTGAATGTTGGGTTTTAAACCAGCTTTTTCACTCTCCTTTTTCACTTTCATCAAGAGGCTCTTTAGTTCTTCTTTGCTTTCTGCCATAAGGGTGGTGTCATCCATGTATCTGAGGTTATTGATGTTTCTCCTAGCAATCTTGATTCCAGCTTGCAGTTCATCCAGCCAAGCATTTCACATAATGTACTCTGCATATAAGTTAAATAAGCAGGCTGACAATATAACAGCCTTGATGTACTCCTATCCCAATTTGGTACCAGTCTCTTGTTCCATGTCTGGTTCTAACTGGTGCTTTTGACCTGCATACAGATTTCTCAGGAGGTAGGTAAGGTGGTCTGGTATTCCCATCTCTTTAAGAATTTCCCACATTTTATTGTGATTCACACAGTCAAAGGCTTTGTCGTAGTCAATAAAGCAGAAGTAGATGTTTTTGTGGAACTCTCTTGCATTTTCGATGATCCAATGGATGTTGGCAATTTCTTCTTTGGTTCCTCTGCTTTTTCTACATCCAGCTTGAACATCTGGAAGTTCACAGTTCACATACTGTTGAAGCCTGGCTTGGAGAATTTTGAGCATTACTTTGCTAGCATGTGAGATGAGTGCAACTGTGCGGTAGTTTGAACATTCTTTGGCAGTTTAAACATTTGGTAGTTTGAACATTCTCATAATTAAAGTCAGGGTAAAAAAATGCAGGCATGGGCCCCATGAATAGAGGGAATATTGGACCATGCCTTTTATAATGACTCCAACAGGATAGATAGTTTTCCTAAATGTAATGGAATTCCAGACTGGTAAGGAATATGTAGTTTCTCCCCATACCAAGGAGGATGTAGAAAAGAATGAGAGGATTAACTGGAGGAGAAGAGCTAGCAGACAAATTCCGGAACTAAGAAGGTTAATTGTTGAGGGACTAAAGAGGTAAAACTAAAGAGTCTCTTGATAAAAGTTAAAGAGGAGAGTGAAAAAGCTTGCTTAAAACTCAACATTCCAAAAACCAAGATCAGGGCATTTAAATGGCCATCCCTCATGGCAAATAGATGGGGAAACAATGGAAACAGTGGGAGACTATTTTGGAGGGCTCCAAAATCACTGAACATGATGACTGCAGCCATGAAATTAAAAGATGCTTACTCCTTGGAAGGAAAGTTATGACCAACATAGATAGCATATTCAAAAGCAGAGACATTACTTTGCCAACTAAGGTCCATCTAGTCAAGGCTATGGTTTTTCCAGTGGTCATGTATGGATGTGAGAATTGGACTGTGAAGAAGGCTGAGCACCGAAGAATTAATGCTTTTGGACTGTGGTGTTGGAGAAGACTCTTGAGAGCCCCTTGGACTGCAAGGAAATCCAACCAGTCCATTCTGAAGGAGATCAGCCCTGGGATTTCTTAGGAAGGACTGATGCTAAAGCTGAAACTCCAGTACTTTGGCCACCTCATGCAAAGAGTTGACTCGTTGGAAAAGACTCTGATGCTGGGAGGGATTGGGGGCAGGAGGAGAAGGGGACAACAGAGGAAGAGATGGCTGGATGGCTTCATTGACTCGATGGACATGAGTTTGAGTGAACTCCGGGAGTTGGTGATGGAGGGAGGCCTGGCATGCTGCAATTCATGGGATCGCAAAGAGTCAGACATGACTGAGCGACTGAACTGAACTGAACTGAACCCTGTCTTGGTATTGGGGTTGTCTTGTGGAGATTTACAGATTATCTATAAGTGATTTGACCCAAATACTTTTATGTTGAAGGAATTAATATCCTAGAATGAATGAACAATTCTCTCTGCATTTAAAAGAGTATCTACTTCCTCAGATACTCAATACTGATAAGAACTGTATAGGCAACATTGTGTTTTAAAAGCAGATTCATATATAATGTCATGAAGAATAAATTATGACATCCCCTTTCTCCCTTTTCCATCTCACTCACAATATTACATATATACAAACAGAAACACATATTACAGTTGATCCCCATACATATAAATATGAGAAATTTTAACTAAATATGTGTGTATGTACTAATATATTTGCCTCCAAAATCAGTTTATAAACAGAACACAAAAAAGACACTGCATAGTCCTATGAATAAAGATGATGTACAATGGTTGTTTGGCTCCCCTGACACAGAGTAAGAACTTCCAAGTCATCAGTCAACAAGTGTTTATTGAGTTCCCAGAGTTTTCTGACAAATGTAAGAAGCAGACAAGATCAATAATGCCATTTACCCAATCCCATTACAGTAGCAAAAAACCCAAAACTTCTTAAAAATGCATACTTCTGCTACATGGATATTTTTCCTAGTAAGTCATTCCTGTTTTCCCCCAAAGATCAGTTTCATCTGAACACTCTCCAAATTGAGCACATGTTTATTCATAGCAACAGTGAGATCTGTTAATAATCTCAATTGTATGAATATTTTGTTTCAAGTAAAATGAGAAAAGGTGGAATTAAAGACAATTATTAGAAAATATTCTGGAAAACATGAATGAACTGTTAGTAGAAGTGGAAATGAAGGTGAGGCAGAGAAATGAACTTCCTGCCAGAGCATTAAAGGTTCTTCCCAAGATACACACATAGACCCTTAGCAAGGGTGAGTGGCCAACAGAAACAAGGCATTTAATGAAATCTCTGTCTGGTCATTAGTTGATTACTAAGCCAACCAAGTGGGGGTTTCATTGGCCACACATACCAAGAATAGAGACTTAATGGAATTGGTTCAGGAAAGTCAACAAACAAACAGCATTATTAATAACAACAACAAATATCAGCTACACAAAAACCTGAGGCTTGGAGAGTCTGATTTACAGGGTAGCCACATCATGTAAGCGTCCAATATTCAACAACAACAACAACAACAACAACAAAATCATGAGAAACTTAACCCCAGGCAAGTGCATGAATGCTTCTTTCAAGAAAAACTAGGCTACCCGCCAATGCAAAGGTGAATGACAGAAACTTTAAGCAGAATGCAGAGACTCCTTTAATGTTAGGCAAGATTCGAACGTGCTTTAGATCGTTCATTTTTATAGAAACCTGATGCAGGGCCTGTTGAGGCATGGCCAAAACGAAAGCCCTGAGCAACTGTTGACTTTAAATTATCATGCTATTTATTAGTCTGGAAATATTCATTAAAAAGGGACACCTTGGAAATAAAGATCATGGGAAGAGAGAAATTAATCTGCTGTCAGAATGCAGTGTACAACATTGTATATAACTTATTGTTGAAGGTTGTTTTGGTACTTCTGTATATTTATTTTACCTGCTGTTACCTCTTATCAAAGACAAGTTGTATATAAAATTGGCGTGAATCAGCATTTAGAGAATATAATAATTGAGCAAGACAATTCACCAAATTGACACACTGTAACATATAAAAACATAAATTCCCATACAGATTAAATAAAGATGGGAAGGAACCTCCTTTATCTTAATTTTAATATATTTTAAGGAAATATATGAGAAAAGTCTTGTATAAGAAGTGAAAATTTCAAAAAACAAAGATTTCATTATAACTGCCTCACATATGTGTGAAGTATGTATGATGTACTTTCATTTTTCACTTGGAATTCCAGTTGGGAAGAGAAAAGAGCTTCATATAAATTGTCTTATGTTGAGTGAAGAAGATGGTTAACTCTAATTGTTCCAGATCTGTTAACTCCTGGGTGCTTTTCAGTCTCATAAAGTCTGAGTCTGTGTGTGTGTGTGTGTGTGCGTGTGTGTGTGTGTGTGTGTACTAGATTCGATGTTGCTGCTCCTGAAGTTAAACCTCTTTTGATTAGAAATGTTTTCACATGTCACTATATTTTAGCATAGCCTTAAAATTTTTTCAGTAAGTGTAATGGAATTTTGGAGCTAAATATGAATAAATCTTCTTGTCCAAATATTTCACATCAAGTAGAGGAGTCCTAAATTATTTAAGCCATTTGATCCTAGTCATCATCAGATACTGGGTGACTTAACACTAAAATCCATATGTTTCTAGGCTCAGGGTTAAGAAATAAAATCTTAATTCTATTATGGATCTGTCTTGGTTACAGGTCTTGAATCTTCTTCACATTATGCCTCTAGGTGAGCCCTCCGATTTTTAACTCTCTATGGGTCATTGTTACAGCAGAAAAGTGAAACTATACCAGTTAAAGAAAAAAAATATAGGAAGCTGCTTAAACATATGCTGGATATTCAACTAGGAAAAATGGGTTACAGAGGTAATAGCAAGAAAAATTAACCACTCCTTAGGCTGAAAGAGCAAAGCCAGGGTCCAGACTCCTAAGAAAGGATCCTGAATCTTGCCTCAGAAGGTTAGAACCTGGCTCTCAGACCTGTAAGGCTGGATGCTATCTGGCTAGTAATCATATATTTGAAAGGTATCATGAGGTTCTCTGGGGGAGTCTAAAAGAATATTGGAAATTGGAGCCATCTGCTGCTATAGGAGCTGACTGCAGCTGCTAGAAGGAACACTGCTAGGGTGATGCTGACAGTAACAACAGGCAAGAGTGTGCAAGTCCATTCTTCCCCCATAGTCTTTTGGTCTCTTTCTAGTGCCCTCTGTGGGAAGAACCCAACAGAAGACTAGCCAGCAAAGGAGAAATGTGATTTGCAGACTCCCTAAAGCACAAGGTAGAACATTCAATGATGGGTTTGGAAGACGACTGTTTTTATGATACCAATCATTTTTCTTTAATATTGATGTTAGCAACACTCAATAAAACTACTAAAATTATCCTTTGGAATTTTTGTAGGGTTTATTTGTAGAGTTAATAATCCAGTATTGTCCTTTAAGGTTTAAAATATTACTCTGATGAATCTGTTTTATGTAGGTAAAATTTTTCATTTATAAGCTCCCATATTGTGCTAATTATACAATTATACATGAACAATCATATTTATAATGTATTAATTCTCTTAAAGAAAAAATCCTTTGTTTAATTGTGTGTGGAGAAATGAAACATCCTGGGATTTCTCAGTGATCATGGTAGACCCTAGCCTCAAGAGACTCTTCATGAGAATCAGATCTGTAGCCTTGGTTAATTTCTCTGATCTGAAAGTATGAGGCAACCTCTCTTATCTACTGCTGCTGCTGCTGCTGCTGCTAAGTCGCTTCAGTCGTGTCCGACTCTGTGCGACCCCATAGATGGCAGCCTACCAGGCTCCCCCATCCCTGGGATTCTGCAGGCAAGAACAATGGAGTGGGGTGCCATTGCCTTCTCTGCTCTTATCTACTAGAACAGGCCAAATGGTTACAGAGCAGGCAAGGTCCCTAGATGAAACCACAAGAAAGGCTTTCGTCCCCAATTCCAGCGTGTGTGTGGGAGGAGGGTTCCCCACTTTACCAAGACTTTCTCTGGTATTAGCTGAGGGTCTTAAAATTTAAATCAATTGTGATAGTATTTACTCAGGTGGTTCAGATTCTAAAGAATCTGCCTGCAATGTGGGAGACCTGGATTCAGTCCCTGTGTTGGGGAGATCCCCTGGAGTAGGAAATGGCAAACCAGTCCTGTATTCTTGCCTTGGAAATCACATGGACAGAGGAAACTTGCAAGCTATAGCTCATGCAGTCACAGAGAGTCAGACACAACTTAGTGACGAAACAACAAAAATAATTTATTATTTTAGGAAAATAGACACTATGCTTGAGTTGATAGTTTGACATAAAATCATCATTAAACTCTCCTTGTGTAATACATCAGAACAATACTTACATCCCTGGCTTAATCAATAGGTTATTTTCCCCCTTTCTATTACCAAGGTGGTTTAGTAATTTAATTAGAAGCTGACTTTGAGTAATCCTGTGAACCACTAGCTCGTTTGCTTTGGTAAAAAAGACAAATACTGCTATCTATATTTTCCAGATGAAAAATTGTAGCTAAAACATTCTGACTTTCTCTGCCAAATAAAATTCAAACAATTTCAAATAGATTAGCTCCAAGACACCTTTTTACAAAAAGTGACTCATTCTCTAAAGATGGAATACATCACCCTGTGATGTTTTTCCTAGAACCACTGCTTACTCATTGCAAAAGTAACAATATTCTGTCCTATATTATTAAATGCATGCATGTCTATCTTGCTCCACTAGATTGTAAGTTTAATGAAGACAGAACTCATATCTCTTTTCACTTTGATATCTCTCAAGCAGCTATTGATGCTAAAATTTTGGCGTCTGCACACTGGTGCCAAATTGAATCTTGGAGACAGAGTTTTAGGTGAAGTAGAAAAGAATAGCTTTATTGCTTTGCCAGGCAAAGGGTGACATAGTGGGCTCCTGACCTCAAAAGCTGTGTGTCCCAATCCAGGAGGATTTGGTGAGTGGTTTTATAGCAGAGGTCCATGGTTGGATCTCCTTGCAGCCCTCTCAAGAGTCTTCTCTAACACTACAGTTCAAAAGCATCAATTCTTCAGCATTAAGCTTTCTTAATAGTCCAAATCTCACATCCATACATGACCACTGGAAAAACCATAGCCTTGACTAGACGGACCTTTGTTGGCAAAGTAATGTCTCTGCCTTTTAATATGATGTCTAGGTTGATCACAACTTTCCTTCCAAGGAGTAAGCGTCTTTTAATTTTATGGCTGCAATCACCATCTGGCAGTGATTTTGGAGCCCAGGAAAATAAAGTCAGCCACTGTTTCCACTGTTTCCCCATCTATTTGCCATGAAGTGATGGGACCGGATGCCATGATCTTAGTTTTCTGAATGTTGAGTTTTAAGCCAACTTTTTCACTCTCCTCTTTCACTTTCATCAAGAGGCTCTTTAGTTCCTCTTCACTTTCTGCCATAAGAGTGGTGTCACCTGCATATCTGAGGTTACTGATATTTCTCCAGGCAATCTTGATTCCAGCTTGTGCTTCCTCCAGCTCAGTGTGTCTCATGATGTACTCTGCATATAAGTTAAATAAGCAGGGTGACAGTATACAGCCTTGAGGTACTCCTTTTCCTATTTGGAACCAGTCTCTTGAGAGTCCCTTTGACTGCAAGAAGGTCCAACCAGTCCATCCTAAAGGAGATCAGTCCTGGGTGTTCATTGAAAGGACTGATGTTGAAGCTAAAACTCCAATACTTTGGCCACCTGATGCGAATAACTGACTCATTTGAAAAGACCCTGATGCTGGGAGGGATTGGGGGCAGGAGGAGAAGGGGACAACAGAGGATGAGATGGTTGGATGACATCACTGACTTGATGGACATGGATTTGGGCGGGCTCCAGGAGTTGGTGATGGACAGAGAGGCCTAGCGTGCTGTAGTTCATGGGGTCGCAAAGAGTCAGACATGACTGAGTGACTGAGCTGAACTGAAGGATGGGGTTGCTGATGAGACTAGGGTGTGTGAAGAATCTGGCTTCAGATGGTCTACTAATTTTGATGACCTTCTCTGGTTCCTAGAAACTGGCCTCAGGTGGTTTTTTGACTGCTTCTTCCCTCTCTTTGCAACCCCTCCCTGTCCTGATTAGCAATTATTCATAACTGTGCTTTGAAACTCAAGAATTGATGCTTTTGAACTGTGGTGTTGGAAAAGACTCTTGAGAGTCTCTTGGACTTCAGGGAGATCCAGCAAGTCCATCCTAAAGGAGATCAGTCCTGAATATTCATTGGAAGGACTGATGTTCAAGCTGAAACTCCAATACTTTGGCCACCTGATGCGAAGAACTGACTCACTGGAAAAGACCTTGATGCTGGGAAAGATTGAAGATAGGAGGATAAGGGGACAACAGAGGATGAGATGGCTGGAAAACATCACCAACTTGATGGACATGAGTTTGAGCAAGTTCCAGGAGTTGGTGACGGACAGGGAAGCCTGGTGTGCTGCAGTCTATGGGGTCTCAAAGAGTCGGACACAACTGAGTGACTGAACTGACTGACTGATGGTTTGACCCCCAGAACTTATTTACCTTTTAACTGAAAATTTGTATCCTTTGACCAACATCACCTCAATTCTCCCATCCCCAGTCCTTGGCAACCAAAGAGATTTTGTTGAGAGGAGTCTCTACAGACCAACTTCATTTTAAAATTAACAGTGATCTTTTTTTTTTAAGTTGCAAACTGAAACATTTCTGTTTTATTTTTAATTGGAGGATAGCTATTTTACAATGTTGCATTGCTTTGTGCCATACAACAACACAAATCAGTCATAATTATATGTAGGATATAGGTATATTGCACCATATACATATATTACAGCTTCTTTATCCATCCATCTACTGATGGACATCTAAGTTGCTTCCATGTCTTGGCTATTGTAAATAGTGCTTCAATGAACATTGGGGTAAATGTGTCTTTTTTATTATGGTTTTCTCAGGGCATATGCCAACTAGGGGGATTGCTGTGTCATATGGTAGTTTTTTTCCTAATGTTTTAAGGAATCTCCATACTGTTCTCCATGGTGGCTATATCAATTTATATTCACACCAGCAGTGCAAGAAGGTTCCCTTTTCTCTAAATCCTCTCCAGCATTTATTGTGTGTAGATTTTTTGATGATGGCCATTCTGGCTGGTGTGAAGTAATACCTCATTGTAGTTTTGATTTGAATTTCTCTAATTATGAGTTATGTTGACCATCTTTTCACATGTTTATTGGCTATCTGTATGTCTTCTTTCAAAAAATTTCTAAACTTCATTTTACTTAAGACTTCAATATACAAATCTTGTCTACTTTGAAAATTTAGCAATTTCTCTACAGAAAGAGCATTTAACTTATTCTTTAAACAATGTTAATCAATGTTAAACTTAAACAATGTTAAGTTACAAAGACCAAATTTCCTTAAATGTTTAGCTCCATTCATAAAATTCAGAAAAATTCCTTAATTTTTCTTCCTTTAAATCATTTTAATTATAGATTTAATATATTTTCTCTTTGAACGCCTGCCAATACATTACCCAAAGAAGCAAAATATGTGTGACCTTTTAACAGAATAAATCTAATAAATTAAACATATAGTAAATCAATTGATTTAAAACATTCAAATAATTTATATATTTAATCAGGATTTCTTTATCTTTTCTAACTTAACATCACAAGTTTAATATCAATGATGACCTGCAAACTGAAACTCCAAGGTTAAAATGCTGAATTCTATAAACAGCAGAATTCTAACTTTAAATACAGATTATCCCAAATTTACACAAATTTAATATTTACTTTTGTAAGATATATGAATATGAGAATTGAACTATAAAGAAAGCTGAGCACCGGAGAATTGATGCTTTTGAACTGTGGTATTGGCGAAAACTCTTGAGGGTCTCTTGGACTGCAAGGAGATCCAAACAGTCCATCCTAAAAGATATCAGTCCTGAATATTCATTGGAAGGGCTGATGCTGAAGCTGAAACTCCAATACTTTGGCCACCTGATGAGAAGAACTAACTCATTGAAAAAGACCCTAATGCTGGGAAAGATTGAAGGCGGGAGGAGAAGGGGACAACAGAGGATAAGATGGTTGGATGGCATCACTGACTCAATGGACATGAGTTTGAGTAAGCTTTGGGAGTTGGTAATAGACAGGGAAGCCTGGTGTGTGGCAGTCCATGGGGTTGCAAAGAGTCGGACACAACTGAGTGACTGACTGAACTGAATATTCAGTTTATCTTTACAGCTCTATACTCAAATTTTTACCCCTTATACACTTAAGAGAGCTTCCCTGGTGTCTCAGATGGTAAAGAATATGCCTGCAATGAGGGAGACCTGGGTTCAATACCTAGGTCAGGAAGATCCCCTGGAGAAAGGAATGGCTACTCACTCTAGTATTCTTGCCTGGAGAATTCCACAGAGAAGCCTGGTGGGCTACAGTCCATAGGGTTGCAAAGAGTTGGACATGACTGAGTGACTAACATTTTTACTTTCTTTCTTACGCTTAACACAATTATTCTCTCGGATGGCCTAAAATTATTTTAACCTCTAAGCAACAGTTTTCAGTCCCTACCTGGCCCTCAGGTAGACATACTGAGTTGATTTTACACCTCCTACATCTCAGGAAACCCCCAGTATCCAATTCCTCATAGTCCAGATTAGGTACATAATTTACTTAGACTTTATTTACAGTTCCATCCACACTGAGTCCATCTCATTTCTTTGCTGATGGATTGAATTCTGAATTCCTTCTACATTCTTCTTGGATTCTCAGCCACAATCTGTGACATTTTAATACCTTTTTTTTTTAATCAAGTTTTTTTCCCATATCCTTGGCTCCTACTTTAACACTCTATACTCACTTATAGTGGCTTTAGCTAGATATTTCTAATATTTCCAATTTTTCATTACTGTGAAAGCACATTTACACCTGGTATATTCTGTTCAGTTCAGTCACTTAGTCATGTCCAACTCTTTGCGACCCCAAGGACCACAGCACACCAGGCTTCCCTGTCCGTCACCAACTCCTGGAGTTTACCCAAACTCACGTCCATCAAATCGGTGATGAACAAATTTAATTTAAACATAATTAGTTTAAATATAATTATTAAATATGATTTATCTATTGTTATTATATTTGTTAAATATAATCTGTATATTGCCTCCTTTTAAATTATTTATTTTGGTTAGAGTGCTGCTCTGTTAGTTCAGACAATAAAGAATCTGCCTACAATGCAGAAGACCTGGGTTCAATCCTTGAGTCAGGAAGATCCCCTGGGGAAAAAATGGCAACTCACTCCAGGATTCTTGCCTGGAGAATCCATGGACAGAGGAGCCTGGCAAGCTTCAGTCCATGCAGTCACAAAGAGTTAGACATGACTGAGCAACTAATACTTTCAGTCAGTAATATTTAACTATTCATAAAATTGTACTTAATATAAATATGTATTTTAGCAAATTGTGTTACAGAAATACATTCACACCGTCACTGGAGAAATTAATCTATTTAAAATTAATGCTTAAGAGTAGGCCTGGTATATTCCTGAAGAATTTTGAAGCTTTGCAAACTTCATGTAACCCATAATTGCACCAAGTACTATTTATGAACTAAATACATAATGCTTCCTAGATAATTTATGTCTTTTAAAATATATCTAGATATTACAACTAATTAAATATAATTAGTTTTAACTATTTCTAAGTTTATAGCTTTTTATTATTAGGTATTCTTCAATGGATACTAAAATGCAATTTCATGTATCTGAGATTCCATAGAACATTATGACATTAAAACATGGTCTTTTTATTTTGAAGTTGGGAAACAAATGTGAATAATACATAATCCTTGATTTAAAGGAGTTCACATTTTAGTGAAGGAAAAGTACCTATGTGAAACGGACACCAGTAAAAAACACACTGCTGAACAGGATGCATGAGATGACTGGGGAAAATGAGGGGAGACTATATTATTCTGGAAAGTTTTAAAAAGCTTCATGAAGTTTTAGTAAGAGTTTAAATAAGTGAAATATACAATTGCTTAAATTGAATATGGTCAATTTCTAACTAAAACTTAGTATCTATCAACTTGTTTAAATCTATTCCTTCATACAGACCTGCTAAAAATATTATAAATGTTTACTTATACATTAACCAGGGCATAGCAAAATATAGACCAAAGGCCAAATTTGGCCACCCCATTTATTTACTATTGATGTATATTTTAGGATAGTGACATATTTGAATAATGTAACTGAAACCACGTAGCCAGCAAATCTAAAAATATTTATTCTTGGTCCTCTGTGGCAACATTTGCTGACTCCGGTTCCATTTATATTAATATTAGGCATTTCTGGGATATTCACCCAAGACTTCTAGTTTTCCTCACCTTTCAGTGCTTCTGGTTAATTATCACAGCAGCTGGCCATGGGATTGGTCTCATTCTCCTCAACCCCATTCCTCTGAAACATCTAATCAAGAAAGGCAATTGTCCAATTGTCTATATTATTTATTTTTTTAAATGGCAAAACTGCTCCCCCTTTCCCTTTTAGACTTTAGCTGACTGAATTAATTTATACCCGAAGGTTAATTAGTTCCCTAACTGGATCTCCTATATGTTGTTTTTGCTACACTTGGAAAATGGCTACATTTAATTGCCTTTGAAAAAGGCTTTCTCAGACAAGAATAAAACATATCATATGGAAATATGTAAGATTCTTAAATGGAGCCAAAATAGTCCTGTACTCTGGGAACTTACTATCTAAATATATTGAAGAGTTTGGCTATAAATTATTCTTCTCTAATAAACCACAAATTCTTCATCATAAAACAATACCAACATATATGGTGTGGATGTAATTTTTATACTTTAAAAGTCTATTCATAGAATAGTAAATATGAGTTTGATTCAAGATTTCTGTCTTATGTGCCTTTTTTTTTTAGTTAAAAGAATCAATTTATGAACATTCATTAAAGGCTTTCTCTTCATTCTGCCTTAAGGAAAATGAATGGGCTTCCCAGGTGGCACTAGTGGTAAAGAATCCACCTGCCAGGGCAGGAGATGTAAGAGACGTGGGTTGGATCTCTGGGTCAGGAAGATCCCTGGATTAAGAAATGGCAACCTGCTCCAGTATTCTTCCCTGGAAAATTCCATGGACAGAGAAGCCTGGAGGGCTACAGTCCATTGGGTCTCAAAGAGTCGGACACAACTGAGTGACCAAGTAAACAAGGACAATGATAAAACAGGGAGCAAAATATTTCCCTAGCTCCAAAATGTTTATGTTTATAGAGAAGATGCACATCTCCCAAGATAACTGTGACAAAACAGGCTGCTCTTAAGTTCTGCAAGAAGTAAATTTTGCATGATGAGAGCATGAGATATTAACTCAGACTGGAAAATCCAAATGGGTTCACTGAGAAAGTGACATTAACAGGACTCTGAAATGTGGGCAGATATTTTTTGAAGCAGAAAATAAAAAGAGTTTTCTTGGTAAAGAGAACAAACAAGTAAACCAAGCATCCAGATTATCATCATTTGGTGTTACTAACTTCTGGATATATTGTTATTGCAAATGTTATTACTGTTACCTAGGTCAGTAATAAAATTATTTCGTCAGTCATGTGTTCAAACGTTGGCACTATATTTAAATAATGGTTGATCATTTTAAGGAAAAAATTCTAATTTAAGACCTCACTACATTTTTTTTTTAAAGAAATAAATGGACAATAGTGCTTTCCATGGTATTGTCTCAGAGACACATTAGCCTGCTTCAGTAGCATTTAAACATAACAACAATAGGCAGCATACTGCCTTTTCTCCTTTGCCCTACCAGGTTCTTTCTTTTGTATATTCTCAATAGTATTATATTGACAAAATACAAATGTAGTTATTTGAGTATATGCACTGTGAGTGTCAAAAACCCATTTTGTTTATGTTTAAAACTAGAAAAGCAATTGGTCCTATATTTTCTTAAACCATATTTTATAAACAAAGAGCGATTATTTTTTCTATGAGGCACTGATCTCACATTAAATACATGCAAAGCACACCAATTATAGAAGGACAGAAAGTGACTCTCACTCAAGAAGCCATTTGAATTGAAGGAGCCACAATACCATCTAGTGTCAGCTAAGCACAGTCTCTACTAATGTGGAGAAGAATCTAGACTAAATTAAAATGAAGAAAAGAATGGAAAACAAAACCTGTGCCCTCTTTATACAATAATCTGAGAAATATTAATAAAAGTGCTGTCTGGCATGAGCACTCTCTGCCTCTCCTCTTTTATTAATTTTTGAACCAAACTTGTACAAAAAATTTGACCAGTCAGCTCAGTATATTTTATGTCAGTATCCAATAGTTTGCCATTTTGCTGTTAAGGCTGAGCCCACAAATAAAAACCCATCACATTACTAAAGTGGTATTTCTTAACAGTGTGACTGTTGGATTGAGACTATCTTGGACCATAGTAATATCAACTCAGCAAAATTATCAGTGGTAAATTCAGCAGTTATTCATCCTTGTTTGTATCATCTGGGCTAAGGCTTTTTTAACCGGTTCTTGCTTTCTGTCCTTCATGGCAATCTAAAAGTTGATATTTCTCCAAATCGGGCTGAACTGCTCCAGGAAGTCATGTATCTCTGGGAGTATTTCATTTAAACCTAAATGAAGTCACCTACATGGAACTTGAAACAAGGAGTCATGTTTATACCGTAGGATCTATGAATGTCAGAGCCTTGTCTTTTTAATTTATCTCTTCTAACAATGAAAGCTCTAGCAATTGCTTACATTGGATTGGCACCCAGTAAATATTTTGAACATATTTATGATAACACTGCTCATGTCATCTTTTTATACATCATGCAATGTCTTAACAATCAGATCATGAGATCTCTGATTTGAGAAAGGGATTTGTATTTCTTCAACAGACAAAGGTTTGCCCACAAAAGTTACCCCCAAAATAGCTGATATTTTGCATCCAGCTTGGAATATATCCTGCCATGTTAAAATGGTCAGAGAAGGCAATGGCACCCCACTCCAGTACTCTTGCCTGGAAAATCAATGGACAGAGGAGCCTGGTAGGCTGCAGTCCATGGGGTCGCCAAGACTTGGACACCACTGAGAGACTTCGCTTTCATTTTTCACTTTCATACACTGGAGAAGGAAATGGCAACCCACTCCAATGTTCTTGCCTGGAGAATCCCAGGGACGGGGGAGCCTGGTGGGCTGCCGTCTATGGGGTTGCACAGAGTCGGACACGACTGAAGCAACTTAGCAGCAGCGGCGGCATGTTAAAATGGTACAGATAGAATTTACTCTTGTGCTGTAACACGTTTTACATTGCTTAAGTCACATCTCTTGTAACATATTTTGACAGCTTTATTAAGATATAGTTGACACAATAAGCTGCATATATTTAAAATGCACAATGTAATCATTTTTAACACACACATATATATATATATGTGCTACCATGAATCCACCATTATAACCAAGACAATGAGCATATCTGTTGTCCCCCCAAATTTCCTCCCGTCCTTGTGAAGTCTTGCCCTCTGCTTTCCATCCCAGATGTTACAGGATGAATTGAGGCCCCCTTCCAACTCTGAGTCTCCATGGACTGTAACTCATCAGGCTCCTCTGTCCACGGGATTTTCTAGGCTACTGGGTTGCCATTCCCTTCTCCGGGGGATCTTCCTGGCCCAAAGATCAAACCCAAGTCTCTTGCATTTCTGGTAGATTCTTTACCGTCTGAATCACCAGGGAAGCTCACTCCTCAAACTGTATGGTGAAGCTCTAACTCGCAGTACCACAAAATATAACTCCACTTGGACACAAGGTCTTTAAAGAAGTGATTAAGTTAAGGTCATTAAGGTGGACCCTAATTCAGCCTGACTGGTGTTCTTACAATAAAGAGGAATTCAGACACGCAGGAGACAGGAAGGCCACATACGCACAGAGGAGACACCCTATGAGGCCTCCGCAAACAAAAGACAAACGCCGCAGAATGAAAGGAGCCTCACCGGGAACCTGGCCTGACTTCTAGTCCTCAGAACGGTGAGAAGATAAACCACCCAGTCTGTGGTATTTTGTTAGGACAGCCCTAGCAAACAAGGCAACAACTTTCTTTCTGTCGCTACAGATGAGGTTGAATTTTCTACAAGTGTGTGTGTGCTCCATCGCTAAGTCGTGTGTGACCCTTTGTGACTCTGTGATAGACCGTAGCCCCCTAGGCTCTTCTATCCATGGGATTTCCCAGGTAAGAATACTGGAGTGGGTTGCCATTTCCTTCTCTAGGGCATCTTTCCAACCCAGGGATCAAACTTGTGTCTCCTGCATTGGCAGGTGGGTCCTTTGCCACTGAACAACCAGGAAAGCCCCAGGTTCAATTTTCTAGAGTTCTGTAGAAATGTACTCTCTTTGGTCTGGCTTTTTTCACTCAACATTACTTCTTTGAGATACATCCATGTTGTGCTTTATCAATACATTCATTTTCGTTCCTGAGTAATAGTTTATTGAGTGTGTATACCACAGTTTATTCATCCATTCACCTAATGCTAGACATTTGTGTTGTTTTCTGGTTGCTACTGCTGCTGCTGCTAAGTCATTTCAGTCGTGTCCAACTCTGTGTGACCTCATAGATGGCAGCCCACCAGGCTCCCCTGTCCCTGGGATTCCCCAGGCAAGAACACTGGAGTGGGTTGTCATTTCCTTCTCCAATGCATGAAAGGGAAAAGTGAAAGTCAAGTCGCTCTGTCGTGTCCGACTCTTCGCGACCCCATGGACTGCAGCCCACCAGGCTCCTCCGTCCATGGGATTTTCCAGGCAAGAGTACTGGAGTGGGACTACTACAAATAAAGCTTATGTGGACGTTTATTTACAAGTCTTTTCATGGAGATGTGTTTTGTTTTTTTTTTTAATCTTCTGTGAATATCTAGGACTAAAAAGGCTGGGTAATATGATCTGTGTATGTTTATCTTTTTAAGAAACTGCTAAACTGTTTCCCAAGACTATTGCATTTTAAATTCCCACCAGAAGTCTGAGAGTTCCTGTTGCCTCATATTCAAAAATTGGTATTGTCAATCTTGAAAAATTTTAGTCTTCATAATAGATATATAGTAGCATGTCAAGCGACTTAGCAGCAGTAGCAGCATGTCACAGTGTTTTGTTTTTTTTTTGTCACAGTGTTTTTTAATCTGCATTATATTAAGACAGCAGCATTGAGCATATTCTAATGTGCTTATTTGCCAAAAGTATATCTTCTTGGGTGAAGTGTCTACTCAGTTTTTTTGTTGTTGTTGTTGCACTTTGTATTGAGCTGCTTGTTTTCTTTTTACTGAATTTTGAAAGCTCTTTTTATATTCTGAGTATGAGTCTTTTTTTTTTTTAATCAAATTAGTGATTTGTAAATGTGTCCTCCTGGTCTGTGTCTTATTGTTTTATTCTCTTCTTAGTGTCATTCACGAAGCAGAAAATTGTGATTTCAGAAATGTCAGTTTATCAATTTATTCTTTTATTGATCATGCATTTGGTATTGCATCTGTGAAATCTTTGCTTAGCCTCAAGCCAAAAAGACTTTCTCCAACGTTCTTCTAGAATTTGTATAATTTTCAGATTTAAATTTAGGTCTGAATACAATTGGAGTTAATATTAGTCTATGACTATTTTTTTTTTTGCTTTTATAGATAAAATCGCTGAAGTTAATAATGCTTTCATGCTTAAATGTTCTGTCACCACCATTACCTGTTTCCATCCACATTCTACCTCTTTCTCCTTCTTCACATTCTTTTATCTAAGTGTTAGATCCTATCGCCTCCCA
Source organism: Bos javanicus (assembly GCF_032452875.1). Lineage (NCBI taxonomy): Eukaryota > Metazoa > Chordata > Mammalia > Artiodactyla > Bovidae > Bos > Bos javanicus. Next base: position 12,946,965 of record NC_083875.1, on the reverse strand, counting down.
AGTCAGCATGTTTCTTGCTGTACTGACAACACTAACATGGTCCAAATGCTTTCCTGGTTTCTTTCCTTCACATATATGCAAGCTTAAGTTCTTTCTATTAAAAATAAACAGTAAAATAACACTGTTGAAACTACATAGCTTTCTAATGACTTAATATTAACTTGCCTTAATTCTTTCCCTATCTGTATAACCCTCCTCACTCTTCCCTCTTCTCACTCTATATCATCTCTCTCTTTATGTTGCTTGAAATATGTTTTCCCGTATTTTCCCTTCTCATTGTACTGGTGACCATATGCAAAATCGGGGATTCTTCTGCCACCTTTAAAACAATGAATCCCCTGTGTACGCTCCAGACTATTATAATCTGACCTATATTATAACCAAACCTGTGTTAACTTCACACTATTTCCAGTAGGAATGTCAGTTGCATTATATGTCAAATTTAACTCATTCTTCTTTGACCCAACATGTGACTTGTTCTGTATTTCCTGTGCTAGTAGAAGGCTTAACACTTACCTTATCACCTAAATCGGAGAGTTGTGATTCCTCTGTAACCTCTCCTTCATTCTCCATGAAAAAAATTATGAATTTCTTTCAATTATATTTCTTACCTATGTCTCCAATTCACATTTCTTCTCTATATTCTCTGTTCTACCCTCATTATATCTCTTCTGAAGTTTTGGAACAGTATTCAAATGGTCCCACAGAATCCGGTCCTTATTCTCTACAAATCCAACTTTCATACTAATGCTCAGATAAAGTTTCTGAAAGATAAATCTGTTCATAGGAACAACGTGTAAAAGCATGCATACTCACTGTGTGTAGGAAGAATTGCATCCATTCGCATTTAACAGAATATGCCTTCCATGATCTGAGTACCTTATATTTGTCAGTCACTCTTAAATCTTTTCACTTACAATAAAGTCCTCTAAATGAATTCTAAGAGCCATCTACAACTAACTTTTTAGATTTCCTTGAACATGGCATTTTTAATATACCACTAATCCTTAATCCATGACATGTACCTCTTCCTGAAATGGCCTTCCTTTTCATGTCCATTGGCAATCAACATAATTCCTGAAAAGGGTGGCTCATGCTTTCTTTTGCATAGAGCTTCCCATGACTCAGTAAAGCCTAGGTGAGTATTCCTGTTTTTTCCCTAAGTATGTACTTCTATGGAGCCCTTAACACAGTATAACTATGATAACTATAATTTGGCCTATTATTCCCCATTGCTACACTTCAGGGCACAAGCCAGTTCATACTTTTGTTTACACATTCAGTATCTAGGACAATCTTTGGCACACAGAAAACTGTTGACATTTTTGTTAAATGAGTAATTCATTTTTCTCTTTTCGTGGAGAATATTGTTCAAGGAGAGATACCTTTGCAATAAAAGATAAAAAATTTCCCTTTCTTTAAGGACACAGGCATCAGATATGTTCTACAACCTCTGATTGAAACTAAAAAATATTTTCTGAATCAGATATGACAAAAGTAGTTTGAGAATACAATAAACATTTAAGCCCTTAAAGTTAGGTATTCACTCATAAACTCAAAAGACAGCAAGGTATTCAAACCCAGCAAATGTTCCTATTCATCTGAAAAAGTAAACATATAGTCTATTTGCATAGAAACCAAATTCTGCTTTTGCTAGTTTCTCCCTTTATGAGTATAGAAGTAGTAGTGGTTTAGTCACTAAGCTGTGTCTGACTCTTGTGACCCCATGGACTGTAGCCCACCAGGCTCCTCTGTCCATGGGATTTCCCAGGCAAGAGTACTGGAGTGGGTTGCCAGTCCCTTCTCCAGGGCATCTTTCCCACCCAGGGATTAAACCCACATCTCCTGCAATGGCAGGCAGATTCTTTACCACTGAACCACCAAGGAAGATGATTATAGAAGTAACACTTGATTATTTAGATGTAGTGGGATTTTTTTTTTAGTTCTATAATTTATTTGAACATAATAGTTAATGTTTGGACGTAACTTAAAAATTAGAATAATAGGTGAAAATTTAAGAAAATATTTTATTTCACATAACTCATTAATATGATGTGAAAGCCTATTTATTAAGAACTATAGCCCTTAATTTTTAGGTAAGAAAATATAGAAAATGGCTAAAGAAAGTTATTTTAAAATAATCATAAATCCTAAGCTGACTTATTTCTCATTATTTTTATCTTACTGTTCAATAGAAAAGGTCCTTGTCATCATAAAATTGTCAGTGACAAAATGAAACATTGAGTCCACAACTGATAAAAATCCCAATAAAAGGCTACAAAGTAAGAACGCATATACTAAAGCCATCTCTGCCATTTCAATTACTGTCCTGAAGCCAGCCAGCAGTGCTCACCAGAATGACCTATGAAAACATGAAAACTAGAGTACAAATCTGGATTCCATTGCTTGCTAGTTGTGGGATTCATGGCAGATCATTAACCTCTGACTCTGTAAACCCACTTGCAGTTGACAAAAATAGCAAGGCCTATTTAGCAGAAGAATTTAATGAAATATGTGTCAATCAGGACATTCCAAGCTATGCTATGGCCAATTAACAAGTCCAAAACATTTGTGGCTTAAAACTGCACACTTGATTCCCAGTTAAGCTTCAGGTATGGCTGGCCAACTGCCCATTCTGCCCCACCATAACGCTCCAGGACGCAGGTTCACATATCCATCAGGAACACTGCCAGTCTGCCAAGGAAGGAAATAGAAATCTGGCAAGTTGCATATTGACTTTAAAGTAACATTGACATATATACACTCCCAAGTGTAAACTAGATAGCTAGTGGGAAGCTGCTGAATAGCACACGGAACTTAGTTCTGTGCTCTGTGATGACCTAGTTGGGTGGGAGGGAGGTTCAAGAGGGAAGGGATATATGTATACATGTAGCTGATTCACTTTGTTGTACAGCAGAAACTAATACAGCATTGTAAAGCAATTATACTCCAATTAAAAAAAAATTAAAAATAAAGCTTCAACCTAGACATAACATGTTACCTCTGCTCATATTTCATTGATCATATCGCAAGAGGACAGGGAAGTATAATCCTATCATGTGCTACAAGGGATACTTAGAAGCTTGTATTTTATACACATAGCATTTTGATAAGCTCAGGGATCCTGGATAGATCACAATAGTTAATAGCTTGCTGTACTCATAGATTACTCTGTTCAAGGGCTTTGATCCTGTCATCTTAGCGAATTCTCATATTGGTCTGTACAGCAGGTACCCTGCTCTATCAGACACTGCTACTTGCCTTTCCAACATCCATTCCCTTAATACTGACGTGATTTATAGAACTGAGATTTCATGTGGAATAACAGTTTATAAAGCTTACATTGCTGCTGCTGCTGCTAAGTCGCTTCAGTCATGTCTGACTCTGTGCAACCCCATAGATGGCAGCCCACCAGGCTCCCCCGTCCCTGGGATTCTCCAGGCAAGAACACTGGAGTGGGTTGCCATTTCCTTCTCCAATGCATGAAAGTGAAAAGTGAAAGTGAAGTTGCTCAGTCAGGTCCAACTCTTCGTGACCCCATGGACTGCAGCCCACTAGGCTCCTCTGTCCATGGGATTTTCCAGGCAAGAGTACTGGAGTGGGGTGCCATTGCCTTCTCTGATATAAAGCTTACATTATCTCTATATAATAACTATTTGGAGTCAAGTGGAAAACTTCAGGCTAAACTATGGTATGTGGATTCTCTAAAAATAGCATCCCTTAAAAATATATAAATACATAAGGTAAAGCCATTCACTCTCCCCTCATCTTTCTATGGAAGGCAGAAATAACATCAAGTGATACAATGGTTATCAGGGGTTGTTCAGTCACTATTCAGTCACATGCTGGGCTATGTGCAACCCCATGGACTGCAGCACTCCAGGCTTCCTTGTCCTTCACCAACTCCCAGAGCTTGCTCAAACTCATGTCCATTGAGTCAGTGATGCCATCCAACCATCTCATCCTCTGCTGTCCCCTTCTTCTCTTGTCTTCAATCTTTCCCAGCATCAGGGTCTTTTCTAATGAGTCGACTCTTTGCATCAGGTAGCCAAAGTATTGGAGCATGGGGGTAGGAAGGTAATCAGGGACATGCTGGCCATAACATCACTGCTGGTGATGCAGATCTGATGCCAGCAGTGAGTTACCTTGACCCTCCTGTATGTGAGCTAAATAAATAAGCCTCCTCTTCTTTGAGATGACTTCTAAAGTTCTCTATTTTCATCTGAATCATTTCTAATGGATGCAATTTATATCTGCCCAGATTATTAATAAAATAAAACTAGTCATAGAGGAGTTATCTATATTGGCTAAAATACAAGACCAATTAAGGCCAGATCTATATTGGCCTGATGATAAAGCCAGTTGGTTAACAAAGGACTATCCAATCAATTCTAACAACTGTGAGTCAAATCACACATACTTGATATTTCAATAGATATGTTATAACCAAGTTATTTATAAAATTTAGATATTATTAAGGAACAGAGAAATTCTCAATGTTAATAAAATAGAGTTCAAATAAAATACACATGCTTCAATTAAGTGTATCCAAGTTTTCTTATTGATATAACTTTGGCAGTGTGATTTCATTGTATAAATATAGTTTTCAGTAAAAGATTAACAATATAAGTGAATATAGAGTAACCAGTACCTTTATTAGGCTGAGGTTCCTTCACTTATGAATTGCAGTAGTGGATTAGATAATATGTATTACTTTCTAGCCTGTGGAATCTATGATTTTATTGTGGTGAGAGCAGGTGCTTTTAGAAACCTAACCATTCTTTGTGTATGATTCCTATAGAACAAATAGGAATTATTTGTTTTAATATCTTTCTTCTACAGGGATGCAAACTTTATCACAAAGGCATGCTTGCCTTTGTCACCCTGTGCTTCTAGCACTTAGTAGAAAATCTGCTCAAAGTATATTAATTGATGTGTAAAGTGTTAAATACTGTTCTACCTGAAAACAGAGCTAGATAGATAAGGAAGAGAATCACTTTGAATTAATCACAGCAATTTGTATTGATTAACTTGGAACCAATGTGACTATTACAAATAGGCAAATCTAGGCTTAACTAAATAAAAATTTCCTCACCATTTAGAGCTGCTTTTTGATTACTTATCTTGGGATCTTGTGAAGACTCAGTCTCAGGATATGATAGAAATAATAAATATTGACCTTGAAAAAGAGACACTTTTCTGGATTGACTGATGGTAGTCTACTTGTTAATATTCCATTGACACTAAATACACTCGAAAACTTGGGTGGTTTAAAAACAATTAAAATCATTACTTTGCTCATGTAACAATTTTGTGTATATTTTCTTCAGTAGGGGGGCCTTTCTCCCTAAAATAACTCAGGGATCCGACTTTTGTCCATCTCTAGCTGTGCCATCTCCTTGGCCTCATCTCACTCTGGATCCAGTTGGCAGAGGAGGAAAAGTATGAGGGAGAGTCCATCACACTGTTTTATGGTCCAGGCAGGAGAGAGATTCAGATTACTAGCATTCACCCTCACTGATGAGAACTTAGATATATGGCCACACCTAACAGGAAAGAAGCCTTAGAAGTATACACTGTCTTTTCAAATAAGGAAATAAAGAATTTCAGTGGACAATTGGTCTTTGTTAATCTTGCATTACAATTCTGTAATCTGCAATTCTACATAGATACAATGGAAGGATATGTATTTATTTTGGGTCCTTCAAACACTCCCAGTCCATCTTCAAGTATGAGTTATTTTCCCTTCTTGACATTAAAGCTTGAGAAAATAATGTGAATCTACTCTCAGAATTTCAGTATTGGAACTGAAAATGATATTCTTAAAGCTGTTTGTATCACATTCTCTTTTTTTTTTCCTTAGAAAGCTCATCAGTGGAACATTTTATGATGCTAATTCAATCTAAGCTTCTGTACTAATTCACATTATTTTCGTTAGAAGTTCTATTCATCATAGAAACTAGATAAGCATAGAAGGCACAGAACTGGAAGGACTTGTAGATGGACTGTAATGAAATAGTGGCTTTTATATTCTCATTCAGTCAGATTCTCATTATTATCTCCCAATACCAAATGAAACTTTCAGTAACAGGCACAGACCATTGTTAGGTTTTATGACCATTGCACATTTGTTCAAAAGTAAATTGAAATAATTGCCTTGGTTAAAATAATTGAAGGTCATCTGTAAATGGATTTATTCCATGTGTGTGCATGCATGTGTGTGTGAGTGTGTGTATCCTCCCTATAAACAAGCACCTGCAAAGAATTTTAGACTCTCTTCTTACATTTAAGGGAAAATAAAAGGCATCTAAATAATAAAAATGAAGGGGAAGAACATTGTGAAGCTATTTCTTATTAAGTTATAATGCTCATTTTATAAGCTTTCACATACACATCCTTCCCCAGGTTTTTTTAAAATTTTTTAAACCAGTTTTTGCCCAGTTAAAATTTAAATCTCAAAGGTCAGGATTATGTCTCCCTTTCAAAAAGATTTCCCCTATACCTATACACTGAGTGCATTTTGGATACTTTGTAACTTAAGTGTTGAATATGTATGTAATTTGATTTCAAGTATTAGGTTCACCTTCACACACACACACACACACACAAACACACACCCCTGTCTCTCACAGGTTATTTTCTATGTAATTTACAAAAAGAACAGGCTAAATTTCAATTATTTATGTTATTTTTACAAACTGTCCCTTTTGAATTGTTGTTTCACAATACTGACATCATTACAGAAATCTTAAATAACAGTAACAAATTTCGTGGACACATGAAAATTATTTTTAATCTTGAATATCATTGCTTTAAAAGGAGAAAGAATAGTCATAGAGCTAAGAATATACTTTAAAGGAAACTGCATTTAGCATCCATGCTGTCCTTGACACAAGAGCTAGTATCATTTTTTTTTATTCTGAATGTTTGCTATTTATTTATTTTTTAAATTTTATTTTTAAACTTTACATAATTGTATTAGTTTTGCCAAATATCAAAATGAATCCACCACAGGTATACATGTGTTCCCCATCCTGAACCCTCCTCCCTCCTCCCTCCCCATACCATCCCTCTGGGTTGTCCCAGTGCACTAGCCCCAAGCATCCAGTATCGTGCATCGAACCTGGACTGGCATCTCGTTGCATACATGATATTTTACATGTTTCAATGCCATTCTCCCAGATCTTCCCACCCTCTCCATCTCCCACAGAGTCCATAAGACTGTTCTATACATCAGTGTCTCTTTTGCTGTCTCATACACAGGGTTATTGTTACCCTCTTTCTAAATTCCATCTATAATGTGTTAGTATACTGTATTGGTGTTTTTCCTTCTGGCTTACTTCACTCTGTATAATAGGCTTCAGTTTCATCCACTTTTATAAACTATAAAATACAAAAGATTATTTTATGTGAAACTAATATAAAAATATTAAAAAGAATCAACCATGTATTGATTTGAACCACTATAAATAAGTAACTATGCAACTTAAATATCTTATACATTATAATTATATGGTTTATCCAAAATATATTCCATTTCTAATATCCTAATATTTCATTACATATAGATTCTAATACATACACACACAAACAGCATGAATATTCTCCTTCCCTTTCATTCTCATTATCACCACTGCCCCTTCCACCACCCCAATGTACCCTCAAATATAAGTTTACAGAAAAGATCAGTCAGAATCTGACTTATCAAGGATAAGTCAAGGAGTCAAGATGACTCATATGACCAGACATACAATATTTTGAACAGTTTGAGATCATTTTCGGCAGAGCTGCGGTAATGACCCTCCTAACCTCTGACTCTAAAGAAGTAGAGGAATATCTGAGAGATTATGTCAAATATCTTCTCCAATGATTCAGAATACTTTTCTTGCATTCCCCAAATATTCTTTAGTTCAATTCAAATAAAATTTCTCTTGGAAAACTTTTGGAACAATAAGACTCAATCTGAGTCAGATATCACTTTACAGCAAATTGCATTTCCAGTATTTATTCATTATCGTTTAATTTTTTGAAAGCTGATTCACTGTTATGCAGTTCTCACTATTATTATAGAGAACAAAATAAAATAAAAGACAAGTTTGCTTTGACAACTCCATTATTGGTATACTTGTTACAAGGAAATGCAAGTGCACCTCTAAGATACTTGCTGATGATTGAAAAATGGCAACGAAAACAGACTGCTTCTCACTTCTCATTGTTACCTGCACTTTTGTAGGCTATGGATCAAACTACTGTCTCAAAACAAAAATTCAGAAATGTCATAGAGAAAAGGCAGGTGGTAGACAGAAGTCTGATGTCCTTCCAAGATTCTGATATCCTGATGATTTAATCAAATGGTAAGCTAGATACTGCTGTAAGGGACTCTGTAGATGAGATTAAGGCCACTAATCAGCTGACCTTTAAAAAGACTATCCTGGATCCAGATGTGTTAATATAATCATGTGATGATGGCTAACTTGCTTTAGTTGTGTCCATCTCTGCAACCCTATGGACGGTAGCCCACCAGGCTTCTCTGTCCGTGGGATTCTGCAGCAGAGAATACTGGAGGGGGCTTCCATGCCCTCCTCCAGGGGATCTTCCTGACCCAGGAATCAGATTGAACCCATGTCTCTCAAAGTTTACTTGCATTGGCAAGTGGGTTCTTTACCATTAGCGCCACCTGGGAGGCTCTAATATAATCACTGCTGCTGCTAAGTCGCTTCAGTCACGTCCGACTCTGTGTGACCCCAGAGACAACAGCCTACCAGGCTCCCCCATCCCTGGGATTCTCCAGGCAAGAACACTGGAGTGAGTTGCCATTTCCTTCTCATGAGCCCTCAAATGTAGAAGAAAAAGGGTAAAGAGTCAGAGACACAGCAGAACAAGGTAGGAGGTAAAGTTAGAAATCTGATTCTCTGCCTTTTTTGGCTTTGAGGAGGACCATGAACCAAGGAATGCCGGTAGTTCCCAGATGAGATCAGCATGAAACCAAGTTCGGTCAACAATCTGAATGAGCTTGGAAAGAAGATTCTCCCACAGAGCCTGCAGATAGGAAAGTACTCTAGCTGACATCTTAAGTTGACCTTGAAAAATTCTAAGAACCAACTGAGCCACTCCATATCCTTGCTCAAACAAACTGTGAGATAATGAATGCATTTTAAGCCCCAAAGTTTATGGTAATTTGTTAGTATAGCAATAAAAACCTAAAACAGGCAGCTCAACAGTGAGTGAGTGTGTGTGTTTATGTGTGTGTGCTACTTACATAGTATCTCTAATGCTTAGAGCAGAGACTGGCACATATATTAAAGTGCATAGATATTTGACTAATGAAATTTGCTAATTACTTTAGAGCCTAAAAGTTAGGAAAAACTATTCTAAGCATAATCAGATTGTTAATATATATTTTGTGTATGTGATCGAACCATTCTGAAGTGAAAATATTGGTACTTTTATGTTAGAATCAAGTAATGCATGGCTCATGCATTCTCAGTTATGTTTCACTCTTTGAGATGCTTTGGATTGTAGCTTACCAGGTTCCTTTATCTACGGGATTTTTCAGGCAACAATACTGGAGTGGATTGCCATTTCCTCCTCCAGTGAATCTTTCCAACTTGGGGATCGAACCTGTATCACATATGTCTCTCCAATGTCTCCTGTATTGCAGGTGGAATCTTTACTGCTGAGCTATTGGGTAAGCCCAATACATAGTTCAGGAAAAGATAAAAGCACACCTGAGCTCAGGGGCGGCAGCCGAGGGATTTGGCAAACCACTTCAGTATTCTTGCTTTGAGAACCCCATGAACAGTATGAAAAGGCAAAATGATAGGATACTGAAAGAGGAAATCCCAGGCTTGGTAGGTGCCCAATATGCTACTGGAGATCAGTGGAGAAATAACTCCAGAAAGAATGAAGGGATGGAGCCAAAGCAAAAGCAATACCCACTTGTGGATGTGACTGGTGACAGAAGCAAGGTCCAGTGCTGTAAAGAGAAATATTGCATAGGAACCTGGAATGTCAGGTCCATGAATCAAGGCAAATTGGAAATGGTTAAACAGGAGACGGCAAGAGTGAATGTCGAAATTCTAGGAATCAGCGAACTGAAATGGACTGGAATGGGTGAATTTAACTCAGATGACCATTATATCTACTACTGTGGGCAAGAATCCTGTAGAAGAAATGGAGTAGCAATCATGGTCAACAAGAGTCCGAAATGCAATACTTGGATGCAATCTCGAAAACGACAGAATGATCTCTGTTCGTTTCCAAGGCAAACCATTCAATATCACGGTAATCCAAGCCTATGCTCCAACCAGTAACACTGAAGAAGCTGAAGTTGAATGGTTCTATGAAGACATATAAGACCTTTTAGAACTAACACCCAAAAAAGATGTCCCTTTCATTACAGGGGACTGGAATGCAAAAGTAGGAAGTCAAGAAACACCTAGAGTAACAGGCAAATTTGGCTTTGGAGTACAGAATGAATCAGGGCAAAGGCTAATAGAGTTTTGCCAAGAAAACGCACTGGTTATAGCAAACACCCTCTTCCAACAACGCAAGAGAAGACTCTACACGTGGACATCACCAGATGGTCAACACCAAAATCAGATTGATTATATTCTTTGTAGCCAATAATGGAGACGCTCTATACAGTCAACAAAAACAAGACCAGGAGCTGACTGTGGCTCAGATCATGAACTCCTTATTGCCAAATTCAGACTTAAATTGAAGAAAATGGGGAAAACCACTAGACCATTCAGGTATGACCTAATTAAATCCCTTATGATTATACAGTGGAAGTGAGAAATAGATTTAAGGGACTAGATCTGATAGACAGAGTGCCTGATCAACTATGGAATGAGGTTTGTGACATTGTACAGGAGACAGGAATCAAGACCATCCCCATAGAAGAGAAATGCAAAAAGCAAAATGGCTGTCTGAGGAGGCCTTACAAATAGGTGTGAAAAGAAAAGTGAAAAGCAAAGGAGAAAAGGAAAAATATAAGCAACTGAATGCAGAGTTCCAAAGAATAGCAAGGAGAGATAAGATAGCCTTCCTTAGCAATCAATGCAAAGAAATAGAGGAAAACAACAGAGTGGGAAAGACTAGAGATCTCTTCAAGAAAATTAGAGATACCAAGGGAATATTACATGCAAAGATAGGCTCGATACAGGACAGAAATGGTATGGACCTAACAGAAGCAGAAGATATTAAGAAGAGGTGGTAAGAATATACAGAAGAACTATACAAAAAAGATCTTCATGACCAAGATGATCACGATGGCATGATCACTCACCTAGAGCCAGACATCCTGGAATGTGAAGTCAAGTGGGCCTTAGGAAGCATCACTACAAACAAAGCTAGTGGAGGTGATGGAATTCCAGTGGAGCTATTTCAAATCCTGAAAGATGATGCTGTGAAAATGCTGCACTCAATATGCCAGCAAATTTGGAAAACTCAGCAGTGGCCACAGGACTGGAAAGGGTCAGTTTTCATTCCAATCCCAAAGAAAGGTAATGCCAAAGAATGCTCAAAGGCAATGCCGCACAATTGCACTCATCTCACACACTAGTAAAGTAATGCTCAAAATTCTCCAAGCCAGGCTTCAGCAATACGTGAACCATGAACTTCCAGATGTTCAAGCTGGTTTTAGAAAAGGCAGAGGAAGCAGAAATCAAACTGCCAACATCCACTGGATCATCGAAAAAGCAAGAGAGTACCAGAAAAAACATCTATTTCTGCTTTATTGCCTATGCCAAAGCCTTTGACCGTGTGGATCACAATAAACTGTGGAAAATTCTGAAAGAGATGGGAATACCAGACCACCTGACCTGCCTCTTGAGAAACCTATATGCAGGTCAGGAAGCAACAGTTAGAACTGGACATGGAACAACAGACTGGTTCCAAATAGGAAAAGGAGTACGTCAAGGTGGTATATCATCACCCTGCTTATTTAACTTATATGCAGAGTACATCATGAGAAATGCTGGACTGGAAGAAGCACAAGCTGGAATTAAGATTGCCAGGAGAAATATCAATACCCTCAGATACGCAGATGACACCACTCTTATGGCAAAAAGTGAAGAGGAACTAAAGAGCCTCTTGATGAAAGTGAAAGAGAAGAATGAAAAAGTTGGCTCAAAGCTCAACATTCAGAAAACAAAGATCATGGCATCCAGTCCCATCACTTCATGGGAAATAGATGGGGAAACAGTGGAAACAGTGAGAGACTTTATTTTTTTAGGCTCCAAAATCACTGCAGATGGTAACTGCAGCCATGAAATTAAAAGACGCTTACTCCTTGGAAGGAAAGTTATGACCAACCTAGATAGCATATTGAAAAGCAGAGACATTACTTTGCCAACAAAGGTCCATCTAGTCAAGGCTATGGTTTTCCAGTGGTCATGAATGGATGTGAGAGTTGGACTGTGAAGAAAGCTGAGCACTGAAGAATTGATGCTTTTGAACTGTGGTGTTGGAGAAGACTCTTGAGAGTCCCTTAGACTTCAAGGAGATCCAACCAGTTCATTCTAAAGGAGATCAGCCTTGGGTGTTCTTTGGAAGGAATGATGCTAAAGCTGAAGCTCCGGTACTTTGGCCACTTCATGCAAAGAGCTGACTCACTGGAAAAGACTCTGATGTTGGAAGGAATTGGGGTCAGGAGGAAAAAGGGACGACAGAGGATGAGATGCCTGGATGGCATCACCAACTCGATGGATGTGAGTTTGAGTGAACTCCGGGAGTTGGTGATGGACAGGAAGGCCTGGCATGCTGCAATTCATGGGCTCACAAATAGTCGGACACGACTGAGCAAGTGAACTGAACTGAACTGAACTGAACTGAATTACTCAGATCTAAAAATAGAGAATTTTTTCACTTTTATGGTACATAAAATTTGCTTGGTACCCAAGAAAAGTTAGCTGTTATCTGCCTTTTTTTTCTCTTTCTTCTTCCATTCTACAATTAGACTTAAACATGAACTATTAAAACCCATTGATCATATATTATTTCACATAGCAGCTCACTCAATGTTTGACAATGAAAAAAACTTAAATGGTGAATTGCATTCTAAATATACAGTTGCAGAATTAGAAAACCTGACAATAGGAGAAGGGAACCCTTATCTCTTACCTCTTAGGTTCCATTAGGTACTAACCTAGGGTAAGCCAATATGGAGTATCCATGGTGACTCTAAAGAACTAAACGTTCTTTGCTGACTTCATGAATTCATAACAGTAGTTTCCTATTGAAATGGCAACAGCATCCATTAGCCATTCTTAATTGACTGCATGTTGTTGTTTATCAATCACTCAGTCATGTCCAACTACTTGTGACACCACGGACTGCAGCATGCCAGGCCTCCCTGTCCCTCACCATCTCCTGGAATTTGTCCAAGTTCATTTCCATTGCATTAGTGAAGCCATCAAGCCATCTCATCCTCTGATACCCTCTTCTTCTTCTGCCCTCCATCATTCCCAGCATCAGGGACTTTTCCAATGAGTCAGTTGTTCACATCAGGTGACCAAAATACTGGAGCTTCAGCTTCAGCATTAGTCCTTCCAATGAGTATTCAGGGTTGATTTCCTTTAAGATTGACTGATTTGATCTCCTCTCTGTCCAAGGGACTCTCAGGATTCTTCTCCAGCACCACAGTTCAAAGGTATTAATTCTTTGCCCCTCTGCCTTCTTTACCGTCCAGCTGTCAAAACTATATGTGACCACTGGGAAGACCATAGCCTTGACTATACAGACTTTGTCAGCAGAGTGATGTCTCTGCTTTTCAACACATTGTCTAGATTTGTCATTGCTTTCCTGCCAAGAAGGAATAGTCTTCTGATTTCATGGCTTCAGTCATCATCTGCAGTGATTTTAGAGCCCAAGAAAAGGAAATCTATCACTATTTTCACTTTTCCCCCTTCTATTTGCCATGAAGCAATGGGGCTGGATACCATGATCTTAGATTTAAAAAAAAAAATTTTTTTTTTTGCTTTTATTTTATTTTATTTATTTATTTTTTTATTTTTTTATTTTTTCTAATTTTATTTTATTTTTAAACTTTACATAATTGTATTAGTTTTGCCAAATATCAAAATGAATCCGCCACAGGTATACATGTGTTCCCCATCCCGAACCCTCCTCCCTCCTCCCTCCCCATACCATCCCTCTGGGCCGTCCAGTGCATCAGCCCCAAGCATCCAGCATCGTGCATCGAACCTGGACTGGCAACTCGTTTCCTATATGATATTTTACATGTTTCAATGCCACTCTCCCAAATCTTTCCACCCTCTCCCTCTCCCACAGAGTCCATAAGACTGTTCTATACATCAGTGTCTCTTTTGCTGTCTCGTACACCGGGTTATTGTTACCATCTTTCTAAATTCCATATATATGCGTTAGTATACTGTATTTATGTTTTTCCTTCTGGCTTACTTCACTCTGTATAATAGGCTCCAGTTTCATCCACCTCATTAGAACTGATTCAAATGTATTCTTTTTAATGGCTGAGTAATACTCCATTGTGTATATGTACCACAGCTTTCTTATCCATTCATCTGCTGATGGACATCTAGGTTGCTTCCATGTCCTGGCTATTATAAACAGTGCTGTGATGAACATTGGGGTACACGTGTCTCTTTCCCTTCTGGTTTCCTCAGTGTGTATGCCCAGCAGTGGGATTGCTGGATCATAAGGCAGTTCTATTTCCAGTTTTTTAAGGAATCTCCACACTGTTTTCCATAGTGGCTGTACTAGTTTGCATTCCCACCAACAGTGTAAGAGGGTTCCCTTTTTTCCACACCCTCTCCAGCATTTATTATTTGTAGACTTTTGGATTGCAGCCATTCTGACTGGTGTGAAATGGTACCTCATAGTGGTTTTGATTTGCATTTCTCTGATAATGAGTGATGTTGAGCATCTTTTCATGTGTTTGTTAGCCATCTGTATGTCTTCTTTGGAGAAGTGTCTATTTAGTTCTTTGGCCCATTTTTTGATTGGGTCGTTTATTTTTCTGGAGTTGAGCTGTGGGAGTTGCTTGTATATTTTTGAGATTAGTTGTTTGTCGTTTGCTTCATTTGCTATTATTTTCTCCCATTCTGAAGGCTGTCTTTTCACCTTGCTAATAGTTTAGTTTTTAAGACAGCTTTTTTACTCTCCTCCTTCACCCTCATCAAGAGGTTCTTTAGTTCCTCTTCACTTTCTGCCATTAAAGTGGTATCATCTGCATAGGTGAGGTTGTTGATGTTTCTCCCACCTATCTTGATTCCAGGTTATAACTCATTCAGCCCAGCATTTCTCATGACGTGTTCAGCATGTAAGTTAAATACACAGGGTAACAACAGACAGCCTTGTTGTACTCCTTTCTCAATCCTGATCCAGTCAGGTGTTCCATACAGGGTTCCAACTCTTGCTTATTGACCCGCACGCAGGTATCTCGGGAGACAGGTAAAATGGTCTGGTATTCCCATCTCTGCATATGTCATGTGAAATACACACACACACACACACACACACACTCATCATGGAATGTTTTATTTCCTCTTTGAGAAATAAGGAAACCAAAGTATAAAGAGTAAATGCTTTAGACACAGATGTAAAATTAGTAAATGACTGAAATGGAATTTGAATTCAGTTCTGTGTGGCTCCTTAGCCTTTGCTCCGGATAGCCTACCAGATTATGTTTCTAGGCAAAAGGTTTTAAAACCT
Source organism: Bos javanicus (assembly GCF_032452875.1). Taxonomy (NCBI): domain Eukaryota; kingdom Metazoa; phylum Chordata; class Mammalia; order Artiodactyla; family Bovidae; genus Bos; species Bos javanicus. The sequence goes on along the minus strand of NC_083875.1, from coordinate 12,931,269 downwards.
GTTAGAATATTTTATGACGTGTTCCACAAGAGAATAATGTGTGGTTTGAGAAATAATTGGTCCATCCACCATCTTTGCAATCTATTGTTTCTGTGACTAAACATGATTACTTTGGCTCTCTGAATTCAATTTTTTCATACGTAACATAGAATATTACTTTACTAGCCTGTGAGATGAGTGCAATTGTATGGTAGTTTGAGCATTCTTTGGCATTGCCTTTCTTTGGGATTGGAACGAAAACTGACCTTTTCCAGTCCTGTGGCCACTGCTGAGTTTTCCAAATTTGCTGGCATATTGAGTGCAGCACTTTCACAGCATCATCTTCCAGCATTTGAAATAGCTCAACTGGAGTTCCATCACCTCCACTAGCTTTGTTCATAGTGATGCTTTTTAAGCCCCACTTGACTTCACATTCCAGGATGTCTGACTCTAGGTGAGTGATCACACCATCGTGATTATCTTGGTCGTGAAGCTTTTTTTTGTACAATTCTTCTGTGTATTCTTACCACCTCTTCTTAATATCTTCTGCTTCTGTTAGGTCCATACAATTTCTGTCCTTTATTGTACCCATCTTTGCATGTAATATTCCCTTGGTATCTTTAATTTTCTTGAAGAGATCTCTAGTCTTTCCCATTCTGTTGTTTTCCTCTATTTCTTTGCATTGATCGCCGAGGAAGGCTTTCTTATCTCTCCTTGCTATTCTTTGAAACTCTGCATTCAGATGCTTATATCTTTCCTTTTCTCCTTTGCTTTTCACTTCTCTTCTTTTCATAGCTATTTGTAAGGCCTCCTCAGACAGCCATTTTGCTTTTTGCATTTCTTTTCTATGGGGATGGTCTTGATTCCTGTCTCCTGTACAATGTCATGAACCTCCATCCATAGTTCATCAGGTACTCTATCTATCAGATCTAGTCCCTTAAATCTATTTCTCATTTCCACTGTATAATCATTATGAATTTGAATTAGGTCATACTTGAAGAATGGTCTAGTGGTTTTTAGAAACCTATATGCAAGTCAGGAAGCAATAGTTAGAACTGGACATGGAGCAAGAGACTGGTTCCAAATAGGAAAAGGAGTACGTCAAGGCTGTATATTGTCACCCTGCTTATTTAACTTCTATGCAGAGTACATCATGAGAAACGCTGGGCTGGAGGAAGCACAAGCTGGAATCAAGATTGCTGGAAGAAATATCAATAACCTCAGATATGCAGATGACACCACCCTTGTGGCAGAAAGTGAAGAGGAATGAAAAAGTCTCTTGATGAAAGTGAAAGAGGAGAGTAAAAATGTTGGCTTAAAGCTCAACATTCAGAAAATGAATATCATGGTATCTGGTCCCATTGCTTCATGGGAAACAGATGGGGAAACAGTGGAAATAGTGTCAGACTTTATATTGGGGGGCTTGAAAGTCACTGCAGATGGTAATTACAGCCATGAAATTAAAAGAGGCTTACTCCTTGCAAGGAAAGTTATGACCAACCTAGATAGCATATTCAAAAGCAGAGACATTACTTTGCCAACAAAGGTCTGTCTAGTCAAGGCTAGGGTTTTTCCAGTGATCATGTATGGATGTGAAAGTTGGACTGTGAAGAAAACTGAGCACCAAAGAATTGATGCTTTTGAACTGTGGTGTTAAAGAAGACTCTTGAGAGTCCCTTGGACTGCAAGGAGATCCAACCAGTCCATTCTGAAGGAGATCAGCCCTGGGATTTCTTTGGAAGAAATTATGCTAAAGCTCAAACTCCAATATTTTGGCCACCTCATGAGAAGAGTTGACTCATTGGAAAAGACTCTGATGCTGGGAGGGATTGGAGGCAGGAGGAGAAGGGGACAACAGAGGATGAGATGGCTGGATGGCATCACTGACTTGATGGACATGAGTTTGGGTGAACTCTGGGAGTTGGTGATGGACAGGGAGGCCTGGTTTGCTGCAATTCATGGGGTCGCAAAGAGTCGGACTGAGCGACGGAACTGAACTGAACCTAGAATAATCACAATACCTACTTAACTGTGCTTTTATGAGAAGTATGCAATATATGTAGAGTGAGATACATAAAGTACTTAGTCCAGCACCTGACACCAAGGAAATGCTCTCAGAAGTTAGCAGACACCACTATTATTATCATCTGCTACATTGGTGGAGGAAACCAGGACTATAATGCAATATTAAAATGGAAATCACAGCTGTCCACTAGGATAATCAACTGCCATTATCTCAAAAAATAGAGCCAGTTAAGTATCATGAACACTTCTCTGCATTGATTGTAAACGTGGACAAGTACTCAAGAACCACTGAAATAGTATGCAAACACCCTGTATTCCTTGAAGAACTTATGTAAATATACAAGTGGACAATGTAAAACAGTGGATGATTCACATGCATTTTGTTTGAAGAGCTTAAGAGGTTTGTTGTTGTTTAATAGGAATTGCTACAAGCTGACAAAGAATGAAGATGGAAGTGAATTCCTTCTTCTTTTGCTTTGGGCAGTCAGGATGACTGGTAGCACTGTGTAAATTCAAGAAAGGCTGTTGATGATGCATTGGTGAGCAGGAGAATAGTAGCACTGAAGAGAAAACCAGAGGTGGTGCTGATAAATTAGAATGGGAAAATAAGCATCATGAATCCTCAGGAGTTAGGTGGTAGTCATGCAACATGAAAGCAGGAGATCAGACATTCATAGCACAGGACTCTGGACCACCATGCTGTGCACCACTCTTTTGAAGGAGCCTGTTAAATGACAAGGGCAAAACTGAAAAATACTAAAATCTCCCCAAATGCCTGTCATCTGGTGTTGAAATATAGCCTCATGGACATGAGCTACTATGATCTAAAGGACCCACGGGGGCAGATTACAAGTCAGGAAGCTATCTAACGCGCCCTGGGGATGCTCTCCATCGTGAGGCTCTTTAGAAGGGGAGAGTTAAGCTATACTGTTTGCACCTTTGTGCCATTATCTTATCTTAAACTTTGAGGAAATTACCACTGTTGTCAGTGCACAGCAAAATGGACAGTTTAGACAAAATGCAAAAGCAAGGAAAACTGCTAAGCAGAACAAAAAGGTAATTTTTGCCTCCTAAAAATTAACGTATCATGTCAGGACTTCCATGGTGGTCCAGTGGTTAAGATCTGCCTTCCAATTCAGGAGACACAGGGTCAATTCCTGGTCCAGGATGATTCCGCATGCCATGAGGCAACTAAGCCCATGTGCAACGACCACTGAGTATGCACTTGAGAGCCTGCCAGCCACAACTACGGAGCCCACATGCTGCAACTACTAAAGCCTGTGAGCCTAGAGCTGGGCTCTCAACAAGGGAAGCTGCCACAATGAGAAGTCCGAGTACCGCCAGCAAAGTGTAACCCCGGCTTGCTGCAACTAGAGAAAGCCTCTCCACGACAACAAAAGACCCAGTGCAACCAAAAATAAATACATTTTTAAAATGAATGAAATTCATGGCTATATGGCAATATTCATCATATCCTTTGACTCAGGTGGGGTTGGCCCATTCTAAGACGTACCCCAAAATTCTCGCCCCCACTATGACATACCTTTTTGATTCATCCCATGAACTTTGTATTATTCTGTTTAAAACTAAAGTCTAGGCAGTGCTCTGAAGGAGTATTCCAGATGTAAATAAGGTCCCAAATCAGTTGACTTTGAGAGACAGAGATTCTCTGTGGATCTGATATGACCATATGAGGCCTTAAAAGATGCAAGACTTTCCCTGGTGAGACAGTTTGAAAGCACGGGAGGATTTGATATGAGCAAGTATCACAGACTGAATTGTTTCCCACCAAAATGTATATGGTGAGACCCTAACTGCCAGTGTGACTTTATTTAGAGACAAGGCCTGTAAGAAGGCAGTGAACGTTAGGTGAGGTCATAGTGTGGAGCCTTAATGCAATATAACTAGTGTCTTTGTAAGAGGCAGAGACCCCAGAGTCGTGTCCCTTTTCTGCATACACATAGAGCCGCAGCAAGGGGGCAGACATCTGCCAATCAGGAAGACAGGCTCTCAGAAGAAACCAACCTTGATCTTGGACTTAGAGCCTCCAGAACTGTGAGAAAATGAATTTCTGTTGTTTAAGCCACCTAGTCTGTGGTACTTTCACTGTGGTATCCCAAGCAGAGTCAAAAGATTTTGCATCGAGTGTTTTGAAGACTGAGAGGGTCACATGACAGGGGAACATGGACAGTGGCCTCCAGCTGACAGCCATCAAGGAAACAGGCATGCTCGTTCTGTAACTGCAAGGAAGTGAATTCTGACCCAACCTAACTTAGAGCCTTGGAATCTGAATGAGAGCACACAGATTTCAGCCTTATAAGCACCTGAGCAGGGAACCCAGCCACCTCAGCCCAGGTGTCTGCCCAACAGTACTGTGAGTTAATAAAGAGTTTTGTTCTAAGGTGCCAAACTTGTGGTAATGTATTCAAAAGGACAACAAATGAAAAGCCACTTCGAGACTAATTCTATTTTTAAAACAGCTTTATCAATGTATAAACTGACATACAGAAAACTGTCCATATTTAAATGTATACTAGTTTGAAGATATGCATATACCTGTGAAAACATTACCACAATCAAGGTAACAGACATATTTTATATATCTATAAACTTCCAAAAATGAGATTCAGAGATATTTTTAGTGGGTTGCCCTAAAGTTTTCTGACGAGAAGTTCCTTTTTGTACTTCTCAGTCATATACCTCAACATGAGATAATAGGTGCAGGCTGCAGGTATCGCTCCCACCTAGAATACAAAATGGATGCTCACATATTTTTGTAGCAGGACATATTTTTCTTACCAGGGCCTAAGCATCAGGGACATAGTTATTTATTTCACAGGGATTAGACAGATCAATGTTGACATTATTTTTTGCAGTTCCTACTAGAGTATTTTTAAATACATTTCTGATAGCTTACAGATTTAAGAAATGAACTCAGATGGGACATTCTGATTACGTTAATAAATTAGACATATAAATACAGGCAGTGATAAAATGGGATGGGGTAGTGTGGGTAGGAGAGCACTGAGTTCTCTAATGATTCAATGCCCTCAGTACCCGAGTACCAATTGATAGATAGCACAGAAGAAGTTCAATGATGATTTAATTTAAAAGTTCCCTGTGCTTTATCATTCATGTTTAATTAGAGTTAGTCCATTAATTACCTTCTTGAGAAGTGAGACTGGAAAGAAAATTAAGTGGTACTTTCAAAAGCTAATTTTGCAAACAATTAAATGAAGCCAAATGTAATTGATAATTGCTATAACAACTGACCCTGAGGCATTCCTCTTTAGAAAAATTGTTGTTTGGACTTTAATAATATGAGAGAATAAAAAAATCTCTTCATAAATTTAAATAAGCATGGATAAGTCAAAACAAAGACAATTAAGCTTCTCATAAAATTTGACTCAAGCTAAAGCTGGCAATTTTAGCGGCACAAATTTTAACATAGTTTCTGAAAAACATACAGTTGATGATAACCAGGTCTGAAAATTGGGGAAAAATTGAAATATATTTCAATTATCACAAAAACTTGAAAAAGGCAATGAATCATGTGCTACTCTTATGTCTTTTTGAGGGAAGCTAAATCTTTTGACCATTTCTTTCCCCGTGCTCGCATGTATCTTTTAAAGTTTTTAAACAGGAACTACATAGCAAACTGAGTATACCATTTTAAAATACCATTATCAATGGTAAAAAACTGGAAGCTTTTCCTCTAAAATTAGGAAGGATTCCCACTCTCATCATTTATATTTAACAAAGTGTTAGAAGTTCTAGCCACAGCAATCACAGAAGAAAATGAAATAAAAGGCATCCAAATTAGAAAGGAAGAAGTGAAACTGTCACTGTTTGCAGATGACATAATATTGCATATACAGAACCCTACAGTCTCACCATTAGTAAATGGATTCAGTAAAGTTACAAAAAAAGATTAACATACAGAAGTATTTTCTTTTTCTACACACTAATAATGAACTAGCAGTGAGAGAAAGCAAGAAAACAATCCCATTTATAATCATCAGTTCAGTTCAGTTCAGTCACTCAGTCGTGTCCAACTTTGAAACCCCATGAATTGCAGCATGCCAGGCCTCCCTGTCCATCACTAACTCCTGGAGTTCACTCAAACTCATGTTCCTCGAGTCGGTGATGCCATCAGCCATCTCATCCTCTGTCGTCTCCTTCTCCTCCTGTCCCCAGTCCCTCCCAGCATCAGGGTCTTTTCCAATGAGTCAACTCTTAGCATGAGGTGGCCAAAGTATTGGAGTTTCAGCTTCAACATCAGTCCTTCCAGTGAGCACCCAGGATTGGTTTCCTTTAGGATGGAGAAATTTAAAAATATAATATGATCCAGAAATTCCACTCCTGGGTACATATCTGAAGAAACAAAAAAACACTAATGCAAAAAAAAAATATATATATATATAGGCACATCAATATTCTTAGTAGCTTTATTTATAATAATCAAGATATGGAAAACACCTAAGTGTTCATCAAAGGTAAATGGATAAAGGGGATGTGAGAAATTTTATCTCTCTCTCTCTCTCTCTCTCTCTCTCTCTCTCTCTCATGGCATCTGGTCCCATCACTTCATGGGAAATACAAGGCGAAACAGTGGAAACAGTGTCAGACTTTATTTTTGGGGGCTCAAAAATCACTGCAGATGGTGATTGCAGCCATGAAATTAAAAGACGCTTACTCCTTGGAAGGAAAGTTATGACCAACCTAGATAGCATATTCAAAAGCAGAGACATTATTTTGCCAACAAAGGTCCCTCTAGTCAAGGCTATGGTTTTTCCAGTGGTCATGTATGGATGTGAGAGTTGGACTGTGAAGAAAGCTGAGCACCAAAGAATTGATGCATTTGAACTGTGGTGTTGGAGAAGACTGTTGAGAGTCCCTTGGACTGCAAGGAGATCCAACCAGTCCAACCTAAAGGAGACCAGTCCTGGGTGTTCATTGGAAGGACTGATGCTGAGGCTGAAACTCCAATACTTTGGCCACCTCATGCGAAGAGCTGACTCATTGGAAAAGACCCTGATGCTGGGAGGGATTGAGGGCAGGAGGAGAAGGGGATGACAGAGGATGAGATGGCTGGATGGCATCACCAACTCAATGGACATGAGTTTGAGTGAACTCCAGGAGTTAGTGATGTACAGGGAGGCCTGGCATGCTGTGATTCATGGGTTCGCAAAGAGTAGGACACAACTGAGCAACTGAACTGAACTGAACTGATATATAATTCCAAACTAAAGTTATTTTGCTAAAGAGAAACTGTTGAACTGTAACAAAAATAAGTGTAGACTAGATTTTGTGTATATGTAGAGAAAACCCCTGAGGTTATCAATTGTGTGTCACAGTCCTCTTCTGTAGATATATGTGTGCATATGTATCAGTTCAGTTCAGTCACTCAGTTGTGTCCAACTCATTTCAACCCCATGGCCTGCAGCATGCCAGGCCTCCCTGTCCATCACCAACTCCCAGAGTTTACTCAAATTCATGTCTATTGAGTCAGTGATGACATCCAACCATCTCATCCTCTGTCATCCCCTTCTCCTCCTGACTTCAGTCTTTCCTGGCAACAGGGTCTTTTCAAATGAGTCAGTTCTTCACATCAGGTGCCCAAAGTATTGGAGCTTCACCTTCAGCATCAGTCCTTCCAATGAACACCCAGGACTGGTCTCCTTTAGGATGGACTGGTTGGATCTCCTTGCAGTCTAAGGGACTCTCAAGAGTCTTTTCCAACACCACAGTTCAAAAGCATCAATTCTTTGGTGCTCAGCTTTCTTTATAGTCCAACTCTCACATCCATACATGACTACTGGAAAAACCATAGCCTTGATCAGACAGACCTTTGTTGGCAAAGTAATGTTTCTGCCTTTTAATATACTGTCTAGGTTGGTCATAACTTTTCTTCCAAGGAGCAAGGGTCTTTTAATTTCATGGCTTCAATCACCATCTGCAGCGATTTGGGAACCCAAAAAGATAAAGTCTGTCACTGTTTTCATTGTTTACCCATCTATTTCCCATGAAATGATGGGCCCAGATGCCATGATGTTAGTTTTCTGAATGTTGAGTTTTAAGCCAACTTTTTCACTCTCCTCTTTCACTTTCGTCAAGACACTGTTTAGTTCTTCACTTTCTGCCATAAGTATGGTGTCATCTGCATATCTGAAGTTATTGATATTTCTCCTGGCAATCTTGATTCCAGCTTGTGATTCCAGCACAGCATTTCTCATGATGTATTCTGCATATAAGTTAAATAAGCATGGTGACAATATACAGCCTTGACGTATTCTTTTTCCTATTTGGAACCAGTCTATTCCATGTACAGTTCTAACTGTTGCTTCCTGACCTGCATATAGGTTTCTCAAGAGGCAGGTCAGGTGGTCTGGTATTCCAATATCTTTAAGAACTTTCCAGAGTTTGTGGTGGTCCACACAGTCAAAGGCTTTGGCATAGTCAATAAAGCAAAGTAGATGCTTTTCTGGAACTCTCTTCCTTTTTCAATGATCCAACAGATGTTGGCAATTTGATCTCTGGTTCCTCTGCCTTTTCTAAATCCAGCTTGAACATCTGGAAGTTCATGGTTCATGTACTGTTGAAGCCTGGCTTGGAGAATTTTGAGCATTACTTTACTAGCGTGTGAGATGAGTGCAACTGTGCAGTAGTTTGTGCATTCTTGGGGATATATATGTACATTATGTATAATCTATATACATGGTGGCTCAGATGGTAAAGAATTTGCCTGCAATTCAGGGGTCTTGGGTTCAATCCCTGGGTCAGGAAGATCCCTTGATGAGGTGAATGGCAATCCACTCAAGTAGTCTTGCCTAGAGAATTCTATAGACAGAGGAGTCTGGCGGCTACTGTCCACAGGGTCACAAAGAGTCAGACACAACTGAACGACTAACGCACTCATTTTTATATGTGTATATACACATATGGTAAAATATTACTTAGCCATAAAAAGAATTAAATTTTGCCATTTTAAACAACATGGATGGACTTGGAGGTATTATACTCAGTGAATTAAATTGGACAGAGAAAAATAAATACTGTATGTGTTCATTTATATGTGGTATATTAAAAACTAAAATGAATGAATATACTAAACAGAAATAGATGCACAGATATAGAGAATAAACTAGTGGTTACCAGTGGAAAGAAGGGTTGGAGGAGATGTAACATAGGGAAAGGATATTAAAAGGTACAAACTACTAGGTATAAAATTAATGAGACACAAGGATGTAATGTACAGTATAGGAAAGATAACCAATATTTTATAGCAACTTTAAATGGAGTAAAATCTATAAACATATTGAATCACTACTTTGTACACTTGAAAGTAATATTGTAAAGCAACCACTCTTCAAAAAAAAAAAAAAAAAGAAATGCTGACCAAAATAAATAAATAAATAAAATTAATTATAAATAAAATGTCATTATCAAACACTGACTCTGTGACAGGCACTCAGTATGCTGTTAGTGATACACCTAACTTTTCACTGAAACAGCTCAGAGTTCAGCAGAGGATAAATATGCTGACACAGCAAAGCATAGAAAGGACAAGCAATAGAGTAATCCAGAAAGAAAGGACACGTATTCTGTCTGGGTCAGCCAGAGCAGGCTCAACAAACAGGGGTGTGGGAGGTATAAGTCTCTTACTGAAGAGACTGGGTAGTATTGAGACCCTGGCAAGGAAAAGCATTCCAGCAGAGGGAATGGCCCGGGTAAAGACTGACAGCTGTGTGCAGACTCTGTGGGAAAGCTTCCTGGTCAGGCATCTTACAAACTTTTTGCAGAGGTGAGTCAGAGGTTTTGAAAAGAATCCTGACATCAACTTTTATAAATTTATTAATTTCACTTAATAGCCAATCAGAGATATTACTGATGCTATTGTGGGTTCAGTTCTAGACCAATGAAATAAAGAAAATATCGTGATTGACTCAGACAGTGAAGAATCTGCCTGCAATGCAGGAGACTCAGGTTCCATCCCTGGGTAGGAAGATCCCCTGGAGAAGGAAATGGCTACCCCCTCCAGTATTCTTGTTTGGAGAATTCCATGGACAGAGAAGCCTGGAGGGCTATCATCTATGGGTCACAAGGCATCACACACGACTGAGCAACTACTAAGGTAAGACCAGTGAATTTTTTTGTTTTTTTAGTGCGAATAAAAGTTACACTGTAGTCAATTAAGTGTTCAATAGGATTATGTCTAAAATAAATACATATCTTAATTTTTAAAACTTTATTGCTAAAAAAAATGTTAACCACCATATGAGCCATCAGTTTACTGCAACAAACATATATGGAAAAAGTTTTAAATATTGTGAGAATTATGAAAATGTGACACAGAAACAAGAAGTGAGCAAATGCTGTTGGAAAATGGCACTGATAGACTTGCTTGACACAGACTTGCCTCAAACCTTCAGTGTGTAAAAGTCACAATATCTTCTAAGCACACAAAAAAGTGAGACACAATAAAATAAGATATACAATTTTGGCTATTCATGCAGTTCACATTGGGCTCATATGACAAAAAATTTTTACCAAAACCATGTTTTCCCTTTGGGAATTTTACAAGGCATCAGAGAACAGGAAATCAGGCAAAACAATGTGAGGCAACATTAACTTTGGGCAGCCCCCCAGCTGTGGCCCTTCTTTTTCCTGCATCTCAGAACACAGTCTTCTTTTCTTTAAGATTTTGTTTTCAAGTGGACCACTTTTAAAGTTTTTATTTAATTTTGTTATGATGTTTCTGTTTTACATTCTGTTTTTATGGCTTCAAGGCATGTGGCATCTTAAATCCCTGACCAGGGACTGAACCCACACTCCCTGCATTGGAAGGTGAAGTCTTAACTACTGGGCCACTAGGGAAGCTCCAGACACAGACTATTTTAAAAAGCACCAAAATGCCAGTCTTGATGAATGAATTATGATTGGTTAGAATTATCCGGAGAAGGCAATGGCAACCCACTCCAGTACTCTTGCCTGGAAAATCTCATGGACAGAGGAGCCTGGTAGGCTGCAGTCCATGGGGTCGCGAAATGTCAGACACGACTGAGCGACTTCACTTTCACTTTCCTGCATTGGAGAAGGAAATGGCAACCCAGTCCAGTGTTCTTGTCTGGAGAATCCCAGGGATGGCGGAGCCTGGTGGGCTGCTGTCTATGGGGTTGCACAGAGTCGGACACGACTAAAGCGACTTAGCAACAGCAGCAGCAGCAGCAGAATTATTAGTTTCCCACAGCCAAATATCTTTTTCTGGCCCCCTCACAACTGACTACCAGAAAGCAAGTTAATACTGAATTGTAAAGATGAGTGAGTCCTAGATAAGTTTTGACGTTATGTTTACATATATTATACATTATAATATACGCAAGCATACATGGATCTCCATATATGACTCTGTGTGTACATTCTCAGTCATGTCTGACTCTTTGCAACCTCATGGGCTATAGACTGTCAGAACCCTCTGTTAATGAAATATCCAGGCAAGAATACTAGAGTGGCTTGCCACTTTCTACTCCAGGGGATCTTCCGGACAGGGATCGAATCTACATTTCTTGCATTGGCAGGCAGATTCTTTACCACTGCACCACCTAGGAAGCCCTTATATATGACTACACTTACATATATATACTATGTATATGCAAAGGTCATCTCTTCTACATAACAGTTCTTTTTTTTTAATTAATTAATTAATTTTAACTGGAGGCTAATTACTTTACAATATTGTAGTGGTTTTTGCCATACATTGACATGTATCAGCAATGGGTATACATGTGTCCCCCATCCTGAATCCCCCTCCCACCTCCCTCCCCATCCCATCCCTCAGGGTCATCCCAGTGCACCGGTCCTGAGCACCCTGTCTCATGCATTAAACCTGGACTCGTGATCTGTTTCACATATGATAATATACATGTTTCAATGCTATTCTCTCAAATCATCCCCCCCTCACCTTCTCACACAGAGTCCAAAAGACTTCTTTACTTCTATGTCTCTTTTGCTATCTCTCAGTCATAGTTACCATCTTTCTAAATTCCACATATATGCATTAGTAAACTGTGTTGATGTTTTTCTTTCTGACTTACTTCACTCTGTATAATAGGCTCCAGTTTCATCCACATCATTAAAACTGATTCATATCCATTATTTTTAATAACTGAGTAATATTCCATTGTGTATATGTGCCACTGCTTTCTTATCCACTCATATGCCGATGGACATCTAGGTTGCTTCCATCTCCTAGCTGTTGTAAACAGTGTTGCGATGAACATTGGAGTACACGTGTCTCTTTCAATTCTGGTTTCCTCAGTGTGTATGCTCAGCAGTGGGATTGCTGGGTCATATGGCTGTTCTATTTCCAGTTTTTTAAGGAATCTCCACACTGTTCTCCATAGTGGTTATACTAGTTTGCATTCCCACCAACAGTGTAAGAGGGTTCTCTTTTCTCCACACCCTCTCCAGCATTTATTGCTTATAGACTTTTTGATAGCAGCCATTCTGACTGGCGTGAGATGCTACCTCATTGTGGTTTTGATTTACGTTTTTCTAATAATGACTGATGTTGCACATCTTTTCATGTGTTTGTTAATCATCTGTATGTCTTCTTTGGAGAAATGTCTGTTTAGTTCTTTGGCCCATTTTTTGATTGGGTCATTTATTTTCTGGGAATTGAGCTGCATGAGCTACTTGTATATTTTTGAGATTAATTCTTTGTCAGTTGCTTCATTTGCTATTATTTTCTCCCATTCTGAAGGCTGTCTTTTCACCTTGCTTATAGTTTCCTTTGTTGTGCAAAAGCTTTTAAGTTTAATTAGGTCCCATTTGTTTATTTTTGCTTTTATTTCCATTAGTCTGGGAGGTGAGTCATTGAGGGTCCTGCTGTGATTTATATCAGAGAGTGTTTTGCCTATGTTCTCCTCTAGGAGTTTTACAGTTTCTGGTCTTATGTTTAGATCTTTAATCCATTTTGAGTTTATTTTTGTGCATGGTGTTAGAAAGTGTTCTAGTTTCATTCTTTTATGAGTGGTTGATCAGTTTTCCCAGCACCACTTTTTATAGAGATTGTCTTTTCTCCATTGCATATTCTTACCTCCTTTGTCAAAGATACGGTGTCCATAGGTGCGTGCATTTATCTCTGGGCTTTCTATTTTGTTCCATTGATCTATATTTTTGTCTTTGTGCCAGTACTATACTGTCTTGATATCTGTAGCTTTGTAGTATAGTCTGAAGTCAGGGAGGTTGATTCCTCCAGTTCCATTCTTCTTTCTCAAGATTGCTTTGGTTATTTGAAGTTTTATATATTTCCATACAAATTGTGAAATTTGTTCTAGTTCTCTGAAATATACCTTTGGTAGCTTGATAGGGATTGCACTGAATCTTTGGATAGTATACTCATATTCACTATATTGATTCTTCTGACCCATGAACATGGTATATTTCTCCATTTGTGTCATCTCTGATTTCTTTTATCAGTGTTCTATATATAGGTCTTTTGTTTCTTTTGGTAGATTTATTCCTAAGTATGTTATTCTTTTTGTCACAATGGTGAATGGAATTGTTTCCTTAATTCCTCTTTCTGTCTTCTCATTGTTAGTGTATAGGAATGAAAGGGAATTCTGTGTGTTAACTTTACATCCTGCAACTTTACTATATTCATTGATTAGCTCTAGTAATTTTCTGGTGGAGTCTTTAGGGCTTTCTGTGTAGAGGATCATGTCATCTGCAAACAGTGAGAGTTTTACTTCTTGTTTTCCAATCTGGATTCCTTTTATTTCTTTTTCTTCTCTGATTACTGTGGCTAAAACTTCCAAAACTATGTTGCATAGAAGTTGTGAGAGTGGGCACCTTTGTCTTGTTCCTGACTTTAGGGGAAATGCTTTCAATTTTTCACCATTGAGGATAATGTTTGCTGTGGGTTTATCATATATAGCCTTTATTATGTTGAGGTATGTTTCTTCTATTCCTGCTTTCTGGAAGGTTTTTCTCATAAATGGATATTGAATTATGTCAAAAGTTTTCTCTGCATCTATTGAGATAGTCATATGGTTTTTATCTTTCAGTTTGTTAATGTAGTGTATCACATTGTTTGATTTGTGGCTACTAAAGAATCCTTGCATCCCTGGGATAAAGCCCACTTGGTCATGATGTATGATTTGTTAATATGTTGTTGGATTCTGTTTGCTAGAAATTTACATAACAGTTCTTATCTGCTTAACACTATCAAGCCATTATCTGTATAGATATTGGAGCCTAAACTTCCTCTGGCCCATAACCATATGCCACATGATGATAAATCTTCACCCCACTTGCTTCCTGTTGGTCCTTCTAGATACACAGTGCTATATAAATTCAGTTCAGTTAAGTCAGTTCAGTTCAGTTCAGCCGCTCAGTCATTTTTGACTCTTTGTGACCCCATGGACTGCAGCATGCCAGGCCTCCCTGTCCATCACCAACTCCCACAGTTTACTCAAACTCATGTCCATTGAGTGTGATGCCATCCAACCATCTAATCCTCTGTCATCCCCTTCTCCTCCTGCCTTCTATCTGTCCTAGCATCAGGATCTTTTCCAATAAGTCAGTTCTTTGCATCAGGTGGCCAAAGTATTGGAGCTTCAGTTTCAGCATCAGTCCTTCCAATGAATATTCAGGACTGATTTCCTTTAAAATGGACTGGTTGGATCTGCTTGCTGTCCAAGGGACTCTCAATAATCTTATCTAACACCACAGTTCAAAAGCATCTGTTCTTCAGTGCTCAGCTTTCTTTATGGTCCAACTATCACATCTATACATGACTACTGCAAAAACCATAGCTTTGACTAGACAGACCTTTGTTGGCAAAGTAATGTCTCTGCTTTTTAATATGCTATCTAAGTTGATCATAGCTTTTCTTCCAAGAAGGAAGTGCCTTTTAATTTCATGGCTGCAGTCACCATCTGCAGTGATTTGGGAGCCCAAAAAATAAAGTCTATCATTGTTTCCATTGCTTCCCCATCTATTTTCCATGAAGTGATGGGACCAGACGCCATGATCTTAGTTTTCTGGATGTTGAGTTTTAAGCCAACTTTTTCACTCTCCTCTTTCACTTTAATAAAGAACTATGTCAGTACCTTTTAATAATAGTGTTTCTCAGAGATAGGACCTACCAGAACATAGTGGAACTACTTGATCCCTTGGTAGTATGTAATAGTCCTTAATTTTACTTAAAATGATCCTGATCACTGAACTGAGATTCACTGAAAAAATACTCATTGACTTTTAATGATACCAAGTTTGCATACAAACCTCATCATAATAATGAATACTGCTTTTATCTTTGATACAATTTAGAGATTGTCAAAATTACATCAGTCCCTCTGCTATTAACAGTTAGATCCATCTTTATCACAAGACAGGTTTCTGAAAAGCATTGAGAGAAATGTACTCTTTGTTTCTAAATACCATTACTATTTTCCCCTGTATTTATATTACTCTGCATGTGAGATCAGATCATAATATAGTCTCAGCCTAGGATACTCTGGGACCTCCCTCAGTAAATGTGCTGGATTCGACTTTTCCTCCTCACCTTGGATTATTTATTGCTAGTTCTCAGGGGTCTGCTAAGATTCTCTTTCAATGAAGTATTGAATTTCTTTCTTTCTGCAGGTGCTCACAAGCACAGAAGCATTCTGACCAATAGTACAGCAAAGACTTAGAGCAGATGACTCATTCTAACCCCCTTAGTGTACCGTTCTCTATAAGGATTTCCTAATATGAAGATCTTTTTTGTACAGTTATTCTGTGTATTCTTGTCATCTCTTCTTAATATCTTCTGCTTCTGTTGGGTCCATACCATTTCTGTCCTTTATTGTACCCATCTTTGCATGAAAAGTTCCCTTGGTATCTTTAATTTTCTTGAAGAGATCTCTAGTCTTTCCCATTCTGTTGTTTTCCTCTATTTCTTTGCATTGATCGCCGAGGAAGGCTTTCTTATCTCTTCTTGCTATTCTTTGGAACTCTGCATTCAGATGTTTATATCTTTCCTTTTCACCTTTGCTTTTTGCTTCTCTTCTTTTCATAGCTATTTGTAAGGCTTCCCCAGACAGCCATTTTGCTTTTTGCATTTCTTTTCCATGGGGATGGTCTTGATCCCTGTCTCCTGTACAATGTCACTAACCTCATTCCATAGTTCATCAGGCACTCTATCTATCAGATCTAGGCCCTTAAATCTATTTCTCACTTCCACTGTATAATCATAAGGGGTTTGATTTAGGTCATACCTGAATGGTCTAGTGGTTTTCCCCATTTTCTTCAATTTAAGTCTGAATTTGGCAATAAGGAGTTCATGGTCTGAGCCACAGTCAGCTCCTGGTCTTGTTTTTGCTGACTGTATAGAGCTTCTCCATCTTTGGCTGCAAAGAATATAATCAATCTGATTTCGGTGTTGACCATCTGGTGATGTCCATGTATAGAGTATTCTCTTGTGTTGTTGGAAGAGGGTGTTTGTTATGACCAGTGCATTTTCTTGGCAAAACTCTATTAGTCTTTGCCCTGATTCATTCTGTATTCCAAGGCCAAATTTGCCTGTTACTCCAGGTGTTTCTTGACTTCCTACTTTTGCATTCCAGTCCCTTATAATGAAAAGTACATCTTTTGGGGATGTTAGTTCTAAAAGGTCTTATAGGTCTTCATATAACCTTTCAACTTCAGCTTCTTCAGTGTTACTGGTTGGGGCATAGACTTGGATTACTGTGATATTGAATGGTTTGCCTTGGAAACGAACAGAGATCATTCTGTCGTTTTTGAGATTGCATCCAAGTACTGCATTTCTGACTCTTTTGTTGACGATTATGGCCACTCCATTTCTTCTGAGGCATTCCTGCCTGCAGTAGTAGATATAATGAGTTAAATTCTGAGTTAAATTCACCCATTCCAGTCCATTTCAGTTCGCTGATTCCTAGAATGTCGACATTCACTCTTGCCATCTCTTGTTTGACCACTTCCAATTTGCCTTGATTCATGGACCTGACATTCCAGGTTCCTATGCAATATTTCTCTTTACAGCATCGGACCTTGCTTCTATCACCAGTCACATGCACAGCTGGGTATTGTTTTTGCTTTGGCCCCATCCCTTCATTCTTTCTGGAATTATTTCTCCACTGATCTCCAGTAGCATATTGGGCACCTACTGACCTGGGGAGTTTCTCTTTCAGAAGCCTATCATTTTGCCTTTTCATACTGTTCATCGGGTTCTCAAGGCAAGAATACTGAAGTGGTTTGCCATTCCCTTCTCCAGTGGACCACATTCTGTCAGATCTCTCCACCATGTACAAAAAAATTCTTAACGACCCAGATAATCACGATGGTGTGATCACTGACCTAGAGCCAGACATTCTGGAATGTGAAGTCAAGTGGGCCTTAGAAAGCATCACTACGAACAAAGCTAGTAGAGGTGATGGAATTCCAGTTGAGCTATTCCAAATCCTGAAAGATGATGCTGTGAAAGTGCTGCACTCAATATGCCAGCAAATTTGGAAAACTCAGCAGTGGCCACAGGACTGGAAAGGGTCAGTTTTCATTTCAATCCCAAAGAAAGGCAATGCCAAAGAATGCTCAAACTACCACACAATTGCACTCATCTCACACGCTAGTAAAGTAATGCTCAAAATTCTCCAAGCCAGGCTTCAGCAATACGTGAACCGTGAACTTCCTGATGTTCAAGCTGGTTTTAGAAAAGGCAGAGGAACCAGAGATCAAATTGCCAACATCTGCTGGATCATCGAAAAAGCAAGAGAGTTCCAGAAAAGCATCTGTTTCTGCTTTAATGACTATGCGAAAGCCTTTGGCTGTGAGGTTCACAATAAACTGTGGAAAATTCTTAAACAGATGGGAATACCAGACTACCTGATCTGCCTCTTGAGAAATTTGTATGCAGGTCAGGAAGCAACAGTTAGAACTGGACATGGAACAACAGACTGATTCCAAATAGGAAAAGGAGTTTGTCAAGGCTGTATACTGTCACCCTGTTTATTTAGCTATATGCAGAGTACATCATGAGAAATGCTGGACTGGAAGAAACACAAGCTGGAATCAAGATTACCAGGAGAAATATCAATAACCTCAGATATGCAGATGACACCACCCTTATGGCAGAAAGTGAAGAGGAACTCAAAAGCCTCTTGATGAATGTGAAAGTGGAGAGTGAAAAAGTTGGCTTAAAGCTCAACATTGAGAAAACGAAGATCATGGCATCCAGTCCCATCACTTCATGGGAAATAGATGGGGAAACAGTGGAAATAGTGTCAGACTTTATTTTTCTGGGCTCCAAAATCACTACAGATGGTGACTGCAGCCTGTTATGACCAACGTAGATAGCATATTCAAAAGCAGAGACATTACTTTGCCAACAAAGGTTCATCGAGTCAAAGCTATGGTTTTTCCTGTGGTCATGTATGGATGCGAGAGTTGGACTGTGAAGAAGGCTGAGCACTGAAGAATTGATGCGTTTGAACTGTGGTGTTGAAGAAGACTCTTGAGAGTCCCTTGGACTGCAAGGAGATCCAACCAGTCCATTCTGAAGGAGATCATCCCTGGGATTTCTTTGGATGGAATGATGTTAAAGCTGAAACTCCAGAACTTTGGCCACCTCATGCGAAGAGTTGACTCATTGGAAAAGACTCTGATGCTGGGAAGGATTGGGGGCAAGAGGAGAAGGGGACGACAGAGGATGAGATGGCTGGATGGCATCACTGACTCGATGGATGTGAGTCTGAGTGAACTCCGGGAGTTGGTGATGGACAGGGAGGCCTGGCGTGCTGCGATTCATGGGGTCGCAAAGAGTCGGACACGACTGAGCGACTGATCTGATCTGATCTGAACATGAAGATGGGGGTACAGGTACCAGATGTAGAAGGATCATGTCATGCAGGGAATAACTTCAGCCTAAACCTGGGACCAAGTATGGTAATGTCAGTGTCTCATCTCTGAAGCACCAAAATGGCCTAGGGCTGGAGATAAGAAAAGACTGTTTCTCCTACTGAAATCTAATCTAACCGTGGTAAAGAGTAACAGAAATATATGCATGATATATGTAGGAAATAGAATCCAAGTGCATCATTTGGTATATAAAGAGATAATATAAGAGACACTCTGAATATGCTCCAAATGATCGCGATCCGTCATATCCTGTTGTGAGGAAAGCTACTCCTGTAGCAAAAGTTTTGTTTGGGTTTTGGTTTTTTTTTTTTTTTTTTTGTATATATAATATATATTATACTGGGTCAGCCCCAAAATAGGTTTTTTCATAAGATGTTATGGAAAAACCTGAACAAACTCTTTGGCCATTCCAATAATATATTACATGTGTGTGCTAAGTTGCTTCAGTCATGTCTGACTCTTTGCGACCTAATGGACTGTAGCCTGCCCGGCTCCTCTGTCCATGGTATTCTCGAGGCAAGAACACTGGAATGGGTTGCCTTGTCTTCCTCCAAGCAAAAGTTATTAAATGTACTCTGTCCTACATGGATAAATAAGGAAGTTGTCAACCCTTTGGCCACTGAAAGAAGCAAGGCAGGCAGAAAAGCAAGGATGAGAGACCTGAGAAGAGAACACAAGGAAAACAAAGCCTTTTATGGTAGGTACCCCAGTGGTAGACTGGGTAGAAGTTCCACCTTAACACAAGAGCCACTGTCAAATTGCTCTGCAAAAAAAAAAGAAAATTTGTATAAATTTGCAAATCCATGATTAGTGTATGAGAGTTAATGATTCTCCTACCACCACCTAAACTGGATTTAAATGTTTTAAATATTCACTAAAGATGTTTATAATCTCATTTTGCTTTATTTTTTTATTTAAGGGCTAGAGAAAATTTTCATACATTTATCGATAATGTATATTTATTTCTCTGTAAATTGGTAAAAACAACTGACAGTAAATATTGCAATAATCATAATCAATATTAAATGAGATTCCACTATGCTCCCTTGAGGCAGGTTTCAAATGGGCATGCTGTTAAGTCAATAAGTCACGCAGGAGCCCACTCTTCTGACATTTGTGACTGAGGTGATGGACATTCCAATATTTGGATGGGTGAAGTGGGAATTGCCTGCTTCTTGTAGCAGTCACCAAAT
Source organism: Bos javanicus (assembly GCF_032452875.1). Taxonomy (NCBI): domain Eukaryota; kingdom Metazoa; phylum Chordata; class Mammalia; order Artiodactyla; family Bovidae; genus Bos; species Bos javanicus. Next base: position 12,911,152 of record NC_083875.1, on the reverse strand, counting down.
TAATTTTAACTTGCTCATTGTTTTGTGTCAACAAATCTGTGTACATCAAGATATCAGATTAGATGAAAGGAGAAGGAATGGGACCTGATCCAGGATATGGGGATATTTATGATGCTTTAAATCTAATTGTTTTCTGGTAACAAAGGTAGGCACAGACATTATAATTGTCTTGCATTTTATCTGTAATTGCTTCGAATCCTTTTTGGATGTAGGTGCAATGAGTTCTCCTTGACTGTGAGTTTCTCTGGAGCCAATTAAATTTGTATTCCCAAGGTTTAGAACAGTGCCTGGCACATGCAGTTATTAATAAGTATTACTAAATGGTTTCTGATTATATGAATGGGCTTAAAAGAATTAGTATAGTAAAATAATAGCAATATATAAGTGACATCTAAGACTATAAATTCTTAACAACATGACCAAAAAAATTCACCCTGACATCTCTTTTTTCATGCAGTTGAAATTCTAAAAATGTCACTTTACTGACATAGTGCTTTCCTCTCCTCATCATTCATGACAATGCATCCTTCTCTCTCTGTTTATGGGGAGAAGCTATTGGCATTTTTCTATAGAAGCATTTGCAGGGATTATACATCCTCACAGTTTGGCACATTCTTTGATAGAAAAATGTGCTGAATTGACCTGATCGTTGTAAAATACTAGAGATTTACTGTCCTTCTCTTCTGTGGATGGTGAGAAATAGCTCCTCTTTGCTAAATAGTAAAGAAAAATTATTTTTCTACATAAATATTATCACTCACAGCATTCATCTTCTTGATAAATATGAAAAATAATATCTATCTTTAAGAACTGCTGGAAACTCAAGGCCAATAAACAACTTAGAAAGCCTCATTAATCTTTATGAATTGAAAATAAATCCCATAGGAAATATAATTTCCCCTTTTAAAAAATATTCTTCTCTCATTTCATTTTTTATGACAAAGGAAATGCAATCTCATTTTCTTCAATTAGAGAGTATAGATTTCTTTTCAAACAAAATTAAAAACCATATACAATGCCTCATCACATAGGGCTAAGATCAAGTAGCAATTTATTATGTATCCTTCTCTTATTTTCCTATATATGAGTATATATTTATAAAAGATAACATTATGTGAATTCCATTTGCAAGTTTGTGAAAAACAAAATCGCTATGTCATGACCATATTCCTATATTAATAAATATTGGTTTAAAAGACATTGTGAGGATTTAACTACAATTTATTTAACCATATGCATCCTTAAGGAAATTTTAATTGTTTACACCTTTGGTTATAATAAATAATACTACAGGAAATATTTATGACTCTTCTGAATTTAAATTCTAGCATTCACACCAACTACATATATGTTTGGGGAACTTTCTATTTAGTCTCCTCAGAAGGAGGATCTATAATAATTTAAATTTTTTAAGTGTTTAATATTTAATGTCAAACTATTTTCGCAGAAGCCTATAGCTATCTATAGTATATGAATGCTTCCATAAGATTTAATATTTAATGTTAATATTTCTCCCTGAAAACTCAGCTACCAAGTATATTTTCAAGTATTGAAAGTGTGTTTAATAAATTTGTGCTTTCACTTGACATAGCACAAGTTTATTACATACACTTTTCCTCCATAATAATGAAATAAAGGCACTTTTTAAAGATGAACTAAAACCATACAGTTATAAATAAAATAAATCATGAAATCTTTCGCCCCCAGTAGTACTATTTCCCAGAGGAAATAGATTTACATCAGTTTTGTACCTACATACACACACATGTATGTCTGTATACACACACATTCTCTCTCTCTTTACACACACACACACACACACACATACACACACACACAATATACGTTTGTAGAAGTAGCTTTTCCTCTTTCCAAAATTAGTATCATATCCAATACACTGTTCTGTTTTTTCCTAAACACTGAATACTTCTATACTTTTCCTTTTATTTGCCAAAGCACCCTTTTGAACATAAACACGTTTCACTTATCCCAACACACCCAGATCACATCTCTTATCTCAGCAATCTGAGGAATCTCAGATTTCAACTTACCAGAAAACAAATATTTTGATTTTCTATAGACTTTCCATTTCCATTATTGTTAGCATCATCAGAAAAGGCCAAGAATTGAATACAAGGCAAATATAAGTTTCTTATGGAACTATCTCTAAATGGAGTTTTTAAAAATCAGAGTGAGTTTTTAAAAATAATTATGTTATCAACAAAACTATAATAAAAATAATTTCTCATATGATTTATTTTAAAAGGAAGAGAAAGGAATTATGCACATTATGTTGTTGTCTGTCTTTGGATGGTGATTTGGAACAGTGTAAAAAGGTGAACTTCTTCAATCTGTTCTGTCAGCTACACTGAGGGCCAGAAGAATTGAAGAAGTTCAACCGATTGAAGTTCTCAGATCAGAGTGAGTCTTTGTTTTCATCAATGAGGATACTGCAAGGATGAAGAAATGAAGTGTGCCTCCTTGCTACCTGTGGATAAATTTTGAAAGCTTTATGCAGAGTGAAATAAATCACACATAAAAGAACACCCAGATTGCCCTCTTGCTCTTCTAGTTGTGATGTCACTTCCTCTTATTACTCAAATATTGTGTTAAACATGATTATGTGGAATCTAGAAAAAATGGTGCAGATGAACCTATTTGCAAAGCAGAAATAGAGATACAGATGTATAGAACAAACTCTATCCTTTGTATGGATACAAAGGGGGGAAAGGGAGGTGAGATGAATCAGGAGGTTGGGATTGACACATTTACGCTCATGCTCATTTGTGCTCATGCTCAATAGTGTCCAATTCCTTGCAATCCCATGGGCTGTAGTCCACCAGGCTCCTCTGTCCGTGGGATTCTCTAGGCAAGAATACTGGAGTGGATTGCCATTTCCTACTCCAGGACTCTTTCCCACCCAGGAATCGAACCCATGTCTCTTGTATCTCCCACATTGGCAGGTGGGTTCTTTACCACTGTGCCACCTGGGAAGCCTACACACACACACACACACACACACACACACACACACACACACACTCACACACACACACTCACACTCACACACACACACACTCACACTCACACACACACACACACAAACACTCACATAGTACTATGTATGAGATAGATAACTAATGAGAACCTACTGTATAGCACAGGAATCTCTGCTCAATCCTCTGTAGTGACCTAAATGGGAAGGAAATCCAAGAAATAGGGGATATATGTAGACATATGGCTGATTTGCTTTGCTGTACACCAGAAACTAACACTACATTGTAAAGCAACTATACTTCAATAACAATTAAAAAAAAAAGTGAAGGAAATAAGTGAACATTCTTCAGATGTGAGGAATTCTCCAAGAACAGCAACCAGCACCCAATGAGCCTACAAGAGACATCTCAATCTCTGAGTCACACCATGATTCACTTCCTCTAACCCACCCTCCATCCCCAATTACAGCTCTAACCCTATCTGCGGCTGTCACTACCCACCCACATCCTCTACTTGCCACATGCATTTCAGTAGCACTTGCATTCTCTTGCCCACAGTGTTTTGCAGGACATACCCTCCAGCTGTGAATACCTTTTCCAACCTCTTCTTGTAATCTAGATATCAGTCAGATACATGTGACTGATACTCCCATGGAAGTATGTTGATCCCAGAACACCCCAGTCTTGTAGTCTCTGATCAGTGATGTCTATCACCCATCAGGGTGAACAGATTCATGGTCATTGTGTTTTCTCACGTCTGAATATTTCCACCCCCATTCTCACCCATTTCTGTGCTAGAAATCTTCTGCAAGGTCAAGCAATGAGCCAATATTGATTTAGGGCCAATATTCTCTTTATTTTAAGCTACCCATGCATTGAGTAAGTGTGCAATAGGAAAACAGGAAATAAAAACTGAGTCCCCACAAAGTGCTCACAGATAAGCATGTTCCCTGAGGAATTACATGAATAGATAGAACATTTTTCCGTATAGATTGTTTTCTTCTTTATAAATTATTAAAATAGAAAAAAGAGGAAACAGACCAAAAAAATGTAGAGAGGGTGACAAGACTTCAGCCTGAAAGTACGTTTTATTGCAAAATAATGCAAATGATTTGCTAAAAATATGAGAGTGTAGGAAGTAAAAGTCAAATATTTCTGTTTCTCTTTGCATAATTCTTGAGAATGATTTTGTCTATACCTTTCCAGTTTTCCTTTTACAGATCACATCAATGTTTATAGACAATATTAGCCCTTTTCAAATGTCTTTGCAAAAACATTTTCCCTTATAACTTTATTTATTGTGCTCCTGTGCATGTGTTATAAAGTGCAATTGCTGTTTTTCCCTTTATGATCCATAGGCTTTGTGTCATGCTTTGAAAAAAAAATTCCTACTCCCAAGACCGTATGATTTTTTTGTAATTTGTGTGTGGTAGTAGAGCAAAGCATTATAGAAAAACTTTCTTTTTTTATATAGCAACCTTTCACTGACACTGAAATCAACTGGCCCCTGGGAAAGGAGTGACATTACATTTAATGGAGCTGAACATGTTTGGAATCATCAAATACAAGATCAATTAACCAGAAAATTGATAGCCCCATAAATTTATACAGAAGCCTCTCAATGAACCTACACACAATTTATGAGCACTTGGCAAGAAGGACACTTGCAGAAATAATCCACACATCTCACTGTTAAGTCACATTGAGACTCAGAAATGTAAACACACACACATGAACTGTGTAGACTTAAAATGGGTTCCTAACTGTTCTCAGAAAAACTCATACTCAAGACATGTCAGGTTTTATATATTTTATGTCCATGTATACATGATTTGTTGACTTTATCCATTATACATCAAGTTTTCTGACATCACCTCTTCAGTGTCTTTATAAGCAACTAGCTGTCCTAGACTTGAAGCCAACAACTTTTTTGTTGGGCAACAACTTGTAATACCCATGTCTATGGGTTTGAAGAAATACAATCACTTTTCAACTTCTTGCTCTATCTAAAACCACATAATGCTTGTTAGATATCAGACCTTGGCTTCTTTGGTGTGATGTCAGCTTGTTGGGTACCTTATTACTTAAATTATGATAATCATGTCATCTGTTTTCACTAATGAAATTGTTAAATAAAATATAGTCAGATTTAGAACTCTACCACAGAACCTCCCTTGGCTTGACATTAAACATCAATCTACCTACTTTCTGGTGATCATTTGAAAACTATGACTCAAACTAATCACACTGAAATCCTGCCAACACTTCCCAATCAAGTCTTTAGGGATATTATCAGAAATAATCTGCTGAAAGATGTGCCATATGCACTGCACTCCATATTCCAAACAATCCTATCAATCTAAATGAGTGAAATTAATCTTGAAATTATCATTTTGTTTCTCATCAAAGTTATGGAATGTTACTGTATCAAGGGAATTTTCTGAGAGTGGGATTAAGTCTTCCAGTTAATCTGTTTTTTCTTACCAACTATGTAAATGTGTCATTAGTATAAATAATTTTTCATACTGTATGTTTACTTAAATTGTACCTGCTAACTATAGAAACTAGAATGACAAAAAAATAGAGAAATGAAAATTAATTCATAATTTCAATATCTGGAGATAACCTGTATTAACATTTTACTGAATATCTCTCTAAAGGTATAATCATATTTTAACTATATATATTCTTTTATTTCAAATATAGTGCTAGCTCTACCTGTTAACATGTTGAAAATAAACAAATGTACCACCAAAAGGCAAAAGCAAAACCAAAGAATAATGATATACATACAGAGATCTTAATGAATATATACATCTCAGGTATCTGCAGAGGTTACTGAAGAAATCTTATCTTTGTCACCCATATTGATCATGACCTACTGAGCTACACACTGGTTCTTGGAAATTATAGTTTAATATCAGCTCCAGGGGCATCTCTCTAAAGAGTATCTTGCTTTCCTCCCTGGTAATCTAGCAACTCAAGAAATTAAATTCAGTCTCTTAAGAAAATTAAATTACTTTCTCTTTGAGACCTTAATTTCAATTCTTTTGGATATATATTCAGAAGTGGATGGCTAGATCATGGGTAGTCCTGTTTTTAATTTTTTGAGAAACTTCTGTACTGTTTCCATAGCAGCTTCAACATTTTACATCCCGACCCACAGTGCTGTGTTGTGCTTAGTTGCTCAGTCGTGTCCGACTCTTTGCAATGCTGTGGACTGTACCCAGCCAGACTCCTCTGTCCATAGGGATTCTCCAGGCAAGAAAACTGGAGTGGGTTGCCATGCCATCCTCCAAGGGATCTTCCCAACCCAGGGATCAAACCCAGGTCTCAAGCGTGGCAGGCAGATTCTTTACTGTCTGAGTCACCACTGCACATGGTTTCAACTTCTCCAATCATCACCAATGTGTATCTTTACTTTTTAGTCTTTGATACTAGCTAACCTAATATGTATCAGACAATATCTCATTGTGGATTTGATTTGTATTTTCCATGTATATGTTGGTCATTTGTATATTTTCTTTAGAGAAATCCTATTCAAGTCCTCTGTCTATTTTCTTAATCAGGTCTTTTGTTTTCTTTTTGTTACTGACTTATAGGAGTTTCCTATATATTTTTTACATTAATGTCTTTATAAGACATACGGTTTAGACATATTTACTCCTGTTCTATAGGTTGGCTCTTAGTTTTGTTGATAGGGTTTCCAGTTTTGTTTTGTTTCTTTTGTTTTGTTTGCTGGGCAGAAGCTTTTATTTTATTTTATTTAGTTTGATGTAGCTCTACTTCAGAGAAGGCAATGGTACCCTACTCCAGTATTCTTGCCTGGAAAATCCCATGGATGGAGGAGCCTGGTAGGCTGCAGTCCATGGGGACATGAAGAGTCGGATACGACTGAGCGACTTCACTTTCACTTTTCACTTTCATGTATTAGAGAAGGAAATGGCAACCCACTCCAGTGTTCTTGCCTGGAGAATCCCAGGGACGGGGGAGCCTGGTGGTCTGCTGTCTATGGGGTCGCACAGAGTCGGACACGACTGAAGCGACTTAGCAGCAGCAGTAGCAGCAGCTCTACTTACCTAATTGCTTCTTGTGCTTTGATGTTATACCCAATAAGTCACTGCAAGGCCAAAATCTGAAATCCCGTATTTACAATATCCAAGATAAAGAAACAATCTAAATATCCATCAATAAGTGAATGAATAAAGAAAATGTGATATATGCATAATGGTTCTCAGTCTCTCAGTCCTGTCCAACTCTTTGTGACACCACAGACGGTAGCCCACCAGGCTCCTCTGTCCATGGGATTTCCAGGCACGAATACTAAAATGGATAGTCATTCCCTTCTTCAGGGGATTTTCCCAACCCAGGGATTGAACCTGTGCCTCCTGCATTGGCAGGCAGATTCTTTACCATTGAGCTACCTAGGTAGCCCAACTCATATTAGGTACTTAAAATTGTCAAACTTATAGAAGCAGAGAATATAATGGTGGTTTCCAGGGGCTCAAGGGAGGAGAAAATGGAGAGCTATTGTCCAAAAGGCATAAAGTTTTTTATGTCAGATGAATAAATTCTAGAGATGTGCTGTACGATATAGCGTCTATAGATTTCCCTCTCCCCTTCTCCATTTCTAGAAATGAGAAGTTATACAGGACAGCCAATCTAACTATAAAAATTTTTCAATATCTAACATAAATAAATTTTGAGCCATAAACAAGAGAAAGATTCTTAGGCAACAATCATTTGTCCACCACTACTAATACATTTGAATTTCAATTAATAAATAGTCAATTGGATGTGATAACTTCAAGGAAGATAGTTCCCTGAAAATCAGGTACTATTTTTGACGATTTGCACTTTGAGAAATGAGTACATGATTAGAGGCTGGTTAGGATGGTGAACAAATGGTGTGTAACACACAAAATGAGGTGACTAAACCCTGGCCTGGACACCACAAGTACATTCTTCTTGCTAAGAGGCACTAAGACATATTCCATTCTGGAAGAATCAGGGGTTTTGATGCAATTAAATTCTTATCTCCAAGGGGTAACTATAAAGCTTTCATCAATAGCTGGACTCATCCTAAGAATGCTATGCTTTGGGTTTAGGGATAAGAGATGAGGGAAGAAGTAACTGGTTCTTCCTTTGGTAAGAATCTGTTGTTATCAATATTTAAAAATTCATGCCCAACTGAATTAGTAACCATTGACCAAACCAAATGTTTTCTACCATCTCATCGCACCTGCCCTGGGCCTACTTATTATTTCTAACTCACGGACTATATGAAATGGCATATCTTCCCGTGTCCCACAGACATGTCTACTGATGTGGTATTAGACATTTCAGTGGAGGTGTTTAAAAAGGAAGATTCAGGTATGTGTGCATGTGTTTGCAAGCATATACATACAAACATGCATATATATGGAGTTTGGGAGAGATGTCTAAGCTGGAGATATAAATTAAGAAATTATCAACATGGAGCTGATATACAGGTATTGAAAGCATGAAACTGAATAATATCATCAATGTGGTCTGTGCAGAGAGATGTGCGAAGGCTAAGTAAGGGACCACTGGCATCCTAACATCATGAAACCAAGGATTTGTGAGGGAGCTAGGAGAAGGGACAAAGAAATAATCAGCAACCATAAGAAAACTGAGAGTGCTATGTAATATAAACCAAGTGCATAAATTACATAAAATAGAAATGAGTGATAAACTTTTTAAAAACACTTCTGATAGGTTAAGTAATGTTAAAGCCAAAAATAGACATTGGGTTTTGCATGACAGTATTCATTACATGTGAGTGGAAACATTCCGGGGAATTTAGGGGGCCAAGTATTGATAGGAAAAGTATGAACAAGTGGAATAGGATTTAAAGTGTTGAAACTGTTTATAGGAATTTTCCCACAAATGATAGAAAATAAACATACTTGTAGACATTTGAAGTGGGTCAAGATAGATTTTTTGATTTTTTTTTTCAGGGTGATGAGATTGTTAACAGCACATATGAATGCAGTAGAACCATATATGAGAGAAAAGGCTTTCTGGAATAGCACCCTTGTACAGGAAAGCAGGCAAGCATCTACTATATGAGAGCTGTAATTGGCTTTGGATAGAGACATCAACAATCTGTCTCTGGTCATAGGCAGGAAAAAAGTTCATGGTCAGATGTTGATAGGTCTGTATGTGGATGTTTTCTGTTGATTTCATACATTTTCTCAGTGATGTATAAATACAGATCAACAATCAAGTGGGAGTAAGGATGGGAGAAAAAGCATTGTGAACTTAGGGATACATGGAAATTAATCAGCCTGTCAAATGGAAGGGGGAATGTATGAATATCTGATAGCACTAAATCTATCTTGTGAATGATTAGTCAGTGTGATGGTATGTTCTTTTCTAGCAGTTAGCTGCACAAGTATAAAAGGTAGACTAGAGATGGGTGGTTGTATTTAACCAGACAGTTCAAGAAATTAAATTCAGTCTCTTAAGAAAATTAAATTAATTTCTCTTTGAGACCTTGATTTCAGTTCTTTCAGATACATATTCAAAAGTGGATGGCTAGATCATTCAGTAGTTCTATTTTTAATTTTTTGGGGAACCTCCATACTGTTTTTCCAAGAGCAAATATAATGAAGGATCATGGGAAAAGGGAGTTGAGGTATACACAGATTGCTTTTATTGTGATTAATCATGAGATTTACTCTGGGCCCAGAGGGAAAGGAGGACATCTTGGTTGCAAGGAAAAGTAAAAAGGTGTTAGGACCAATGTATTGGAAATCCTGGAAAAAGCCAATGGATTATAAGAGCTAGGGTACTAAACAGAGTAAGCTAGAAGTCAGGAGGTGGCATTCAGAGTAGTATGTAGGCAGGATGTAGAGTAGAAGGCAAGATCATTCAAGAGATGATCACTGGAGAGAGTGACAGGGAACCAAGAGCTACCACTGTAGACAGCTGATGGACACAGGGTTTGATGGAACACAGAGTGTGTGATCAAATCTGATGCTTGAGATTCAAAGCCAGGGATGCAAGAGACAAGAAAGAGAATGCTCTGCAACTGTCAGGGAAGACACTGAAATAAGGAGAGAGGAAGAAACAGCCATCACGAGAGAGTGCTGGTGGGACATGTAGAAAGAACAAAGAATAGATCTATAGTACTTTATGGAGATTAGGCCACAGTAAGAGGAGGGTGACCAGAAAATCCAGGTATCCTTTACTGTCTGATATGACATAGTGGCATTTATCCTGGTAAGTTCAAGGCAGTAGGTATTGAAGGGTAGAGAAAAAAAATGCATTTCTGGAACTTTCTCTGCAACTCAGAAAATGGAGTAGAAATCAAACATTGCATTTTAAACACTTTCTTGTAAGGGAAAGCTTGTTCTGAAATTAACATCATGTAATTTTTTTCTTGTGTTTATTTTATTCTCCATACCAAATTGTATCCTCACCAGCTTTTTTAACATTTACTCTTCTTTTCATTGAACTATAGTTGCTATACAATGTTATGTTAGTTTCTCCTGTGTGATGAAGTAAATCAGTTATATGTATCCATATATCCCCTCCCTCTCGGACCTCCTTCCACCTGCCCCATCTTCTTTTGTTAGAAAAATTGTGTGAAATGTATAAGCATATGAAATTCTTTCACTATAAAAATTTTCCCTCTAATCCACTAGTATAGATAAATATAGATAAATATTTAATTTAAAAGTATTTAATATACTTTAAAAAAGACAGTTTACAGATGAATAGGCAAAAGAAATCTATGATGACTCAAACCCAAATATTCAATGAACCTGTGAAAAGACTTTTAATTTCAATAAGTTCAATAAGACTTTGAATCTCTTAGATTAAAACAAAAAGAGGACAATATTAGCCTCAATGGTTTTCATAAAATGTGAATTTTTGGAGCAACTGTACAAAGCAAACTGTAATAATTAATATAACTAAATACAGTTATATCCCTGAACCCAGCAATCCTGCTTTTAGAATTCTACCCCATAGAAATAAAAGCAGTAATCCATAAGAACATGAACACACTGAGGCACTGCTGGGACAGCGGAGTAAAGATGTTCAAAATCCACTTCATCTATAAAAGTAATGAGAATGCTGGCAGAAATGATTAAAATCAACTTTTCAAAGTGCTGTAAATTAACCAAGGGCAGAAATCCAAGGAACAATCTGTTCAAACTCTTACACCCGCGGTCTCCCATTGACCACATCAGAAAAATGACTGAGTTTTACAAGAACAGAGAGCTTTATAGCATTTAATCTTCGTACCATTCTCATCCCTGCTCCCCAGTTCCACATGCGTGCATGTTAAGTCGCTTTAGCTGAATCCAGCTGTTTGTGACCCTATGAACTATAGACCGCCAGGCTCCTCTTCCATGGAATTTTCCAGCCAAGAATACCAGAGTGGGTAGCCATTTCCACCTTCAGGGGATCTGCCCAACCCAGGGATAGAACACATGTCTCTTATGTCTCCTGTATTGGCAAGCAGTTTCTTTACCACTAGTGTTATCTGGGAAGCCCTAGCTTCACAGAAGCCTTGAAAATTAACCTTACAACCATAACAGTTACATACCAGCTACCCAGGAGCCACCAGAGGAAATAGAACAGGTTTGGGGCTTCCCCCAAAAGCCCACTTCCTGAGAATCTGCTATGTTTTTTATTGAGGTAAGTTGGTTTATAACATTATATAAACTTCATGTGTATAACCTTATATTTCTACTTCCGTATATTCTACAGTGTGGTGATTTAAATCACCAAAAATGTAATTTCCATTCATTACTGTACAGTTAGTAATGTTGATAACTTTTTACCCATTTAGTGTTTGTCCTATTCCTCCCCCCCTCTGATAATTTACACTGCTCTGTTCTCTGTATCTACACACTTATTTTTGTTTGGTTTGTTCATTTATTTGAGGTTTTTGTTTGTTTGCTGGCTTGTTTTTTATAGACCGCATGAGTGAAAGCATATGGTATTTGTCTTTCTCCACCTGACTTATTTCACTTAGCACAGTACTCTCAAGTTTCATCCACATTATTGCAAATGACAAGATTTTATTTTTTTAATGGCTAAGTAGTATTCCAATGAGGAGAAGGCAATGGCACCCCACTCCAGTATTCTTGACTGGAGAATCCCATGGATGGAGGAGCCTGGTGGGCTGCCATCTCTGGGGTCACACAGAGTCGGACATGACTGAAGGGACTTAGCAGCAGCAGCAGTATTCCAATGTGTGTGTGTGTTTATCACATCATTTGTATCCATTCATATTGTTTCAGGTTGTTTCCATATCTTGGCTATTGTTAACAATGCTGCAATGATCATAGGGGTACACATACGCTTTTGAATTAGTGTTTTCATATTATTTGGATTAATACCCAGAAGTGGAATTGCTGGATCATATGGTAGTTCTATTTTTAATTTTTTGAGGAATATCCATGCTATTTTCTGTAGTGGTTGCACCAATTTACATATCCATAAATAGTGGAAGAATGTTTTCTTTTCTCCATATCCTCACCTTCTTATTTCTTGCATTTTTGATAATAGCCATTCCAACAGGCACAAGGTGATATCTCATTGTGGTTTTGATCTGCATTTCACAGATGATTAGTGATGTTGAACATATTTTCATGTATCTACTGTCCATCTGTATTCCTTTTTTTTTTATTTTATTTTATTTTTAAACTTTACATAATTGTATTAGTTTTGCCAAATATCAAAATGAATCCATCACAGGTATACAGGTGCTCCCCATCCTGAACCCTCCTCCCCCTCCCTCCCCATACCATCCCTCTGGGTCAGATGAATGGATAAGAAAGCTGTGGTACATATACACAATGGAGTATTACTCGGCCATTAAAAAGGATTCATTTGAATCAGTTCTAATGAGGTGGATGAAACTGGAGCCTATTATACAGAGTGTCCATCTGTATTTCTTTGGAAAAATATCTATTTAGTTTCTCTGCCCATTTTTTAAATCAAGTTGTTTGGTTTTTGTTGTTCTTGAGTTGTATGAGCTGTTTATATATTTTGTATATTAACTCATGGATTATATGATTTGTAAATGTCTTCTCCTAGAGACTGTTTTCTATTGCCTGGAAGATTCCTGAGAAGGCACCATTCAAAGAATTTGTTTTTATTTGACCTGACTCAGAACTTGCTTGCTATAAACAGTCTAATCTCCAAGGCATTTGTTAAAATCAATCTGGGGCACCTGCTAATCAAACAACTGCCTAGGGTAGTGAAACCAGTTGGGTCAAACAAATGTATTATCAAAGAATCATAAAAAAAAAAGAAGAAGAAGAAGAAGAAAGAAAGAAAACTGGTGAATGAGAACAGGGAATTTGAAAAGCTCTAACAAATTCTACAGGATGTGGAAATCCACGTGTGTAGGGCTGTATGTGTGCCCAGGGAACACAGGCAAAGGCCTGAAGCTCTTCCCTCTGACTGAGCTCAAGGACTTGGTCAAGCAAGAGGTGAAAACTAAGACAGAGTGCAAATCATAGGAGAAGGAATATCAATCTTTAAGAATTAGTTCAGCAAATGCACTAAATGAATGTTAATGACAATAAACTATAACAAAAAGAAACTCTAAGTAGAATGGGAATCAGATTTCTAAAACTGAAACATTATACTATTCAAAATGTCATTTCAAAAAAATCGATATATATAAAAAGATAAATGTATATATGCAAATATATATATATACACATACACATGAGAAACCCAAAGAAACAGGAAAGCATGAAACAAACAGACAAAAAAGTAATTAATGGAAACTATCTCTGAGGAACCTTATTAGTGAAATTATCAGAAAAATAATTTTAACCAGCTATTTTCAACATTTTTCAAATAACTGAAGGAAATAATATTTAAAGAATTAAAAGGGACTTCTAGTTCCTAACTCTGTATGTCAGAAGTTTGGAAGAATTGTAGATACTCCATCTGAACAAATAAAACTCAGCATTTTGGAGAATTATATATCTTGGATCTGGAAGAGAGAGGAGGACACAGGGAAAACTGTGGTGGGCAAATCAGGGGAGCCACTGCAAATTACAAAACATTGTTGAAAGAAATAAGGAAGGATTAAATGAATGGGAAGACCTCCCATATCCATGGAGTGAAGAATTTAGTAACATTAAAAGGGCAACATGCCCAAATTAATCTAAACTTTCAATCCACTTGTTATCAAAACCCCACCTGGCTTTTTTACAGAAGTTGACAAGTTGATCCTAAAATTCATATGCAAATGCAAAGGACCCAGAAGAGTCAAAGCAATCTTGAAAAAGAAAAACAAAGAAGCTGGACTTACAGTTCTCTATTTCAAAACTTACAACAAATCTACAGAAATCAAGACAGTGTAGCACTGATGGGAGGGCAGGTATATCAATGGAATACAACTGTAAGTCCAGAATAAACCCTTATATTTATGGTCAGTTTGTTTTAGACACGTTACCAAAAATTTAATATGGAAAACATAATCCTTTCAACAAATGGTACTAGGACAATGGCATATCCACCTGCAAAAGATTGAATTTGGACCCTTAGATCACACTGCATATAGAAATTAACTCAAAATTAATTAAGGTGAGTAGTGGTTGGGGCAAGGAGTAGAGAAAAACCTTCAGGAAGGCTACACAGAGGAAGCAATGTTTTGGCTGAGATATAAACATGTCAGTGTAGTAAAGGAGAAGGGGCAGATGGAAAAGTGTGTATGTAAAGGTCAAAAAACATGACACTAAAAGATGAACTCCCCAGCTCAGTAGGTCCACAATAACAGTTTCAGAAAGAAAGAAGAAGCTGAGCCAAAGCAAAAACATTGCCCACTTGTGGATGTGACTGGTGATGGAAGTAAGGTCTGATGCTGTAAAGAACAATATTGCATAGGAACCAGGAATGTTAGGTCCATGAATCAAGGTGAATTGGAAGTGGTCAAACAGGAGATGGCAAGAGCAAAAACTGAGATTTTAGGAATCACTGAACTAAAATGGACTGGGATGGGCAAATTAACTTAAGATGACCATTATATCTACTGCTGTGGGCAAGAATCCCTTAGAATAAATGGAGTAGCCATCATAGTCAACAAGAGTCTCAAAAACAACACAATGATCTCTGTTCATTTCCAAGGCAAACCATTCAATATCACAGTAACTCAAGTCTATGCCACAATCAGTAATGCTGAAGAAGCTGAAGATGAATAGTTCTATGATGACCTATAAGGCCTTCTAGTACTAACACCCCAAAAATGATGTCCTTTTCATCATGGGCACTGGAATGCAAAAATAGAAAGTCAAGAGATACCTGGAGTAACAGGAAAGTTTGGCCTTGGAGTACAAAATGAAGCAAAGAAAAGGCTAACAGAGTTTTGCTAAGAGAATTCATGGTCATGGCAAGCATCACTATGAACAAAGCTAGTGGAGGTGATGGAATTCCAGTTGAGCTATTTCAAATCCTGAAAGACAATGCTGTGAAAGTGCTGCACTCAATATGCCAGCTAATATGAAAACTCAGCAGTGGCCACAGGACTGGAAAAGGTCAGTTTTCATTCCAATCCCAAAGAAAGGCAATGCCAAAGAATGCTCAAACTACCGCACAATTGCACTCATCTCACATGCTAGTAAAGTAATGCTCAAGATTCTCCAAGCCAGGCTTCAGCAATACATGAACGATGAATTTCCAGATGTTCAAGCTGGTTTTAGAAAAGGCAGAGGAACCAGAGATCAAATTGCCATCTGCTGGATCATCAAAAAAGCAAGAGAGTTCTGGAAAAACAACTACTTCTGCTGTATTGACTATGCCAAAGCCTTTGACTGTGTGGATCACAAAAAACTATGGGAAATTCTGAAAGAGATGGGAATACCAGACCACCTGACCTGCCTCTTGAGAAATCTGCATGCAGGTCAGGAATCAACAGTTAGAACTGGACATGGAAAAACAGACTGGTTCCAAATAGGAAAAGGAGTACGTCAAGGCTGTATATTGTCACCCTGCTTATTTAACTTATATGCAGAGTACATCATGTGAAATGCTGGGCTGGATGAAGCACAAGCTGAAATCAAGATGGTCAGGAGAAATATCAATAACCTCAGATATGCAAATGATATCACCCTTATGGCAGAAAGTGAAGAAGAACTAAAAAGCCTCTTGATGAAAGTGAAAGAGGAGAGTAAAAATGTTAGCTTAAAGCTCAACATTCAGAAAACTAAGATCATGGCATGCGGTCCCATCACTTCAAGGCAAATAGATGGGGAAACTGGAAACAGTGACAGGCTATTTTGGGGGGCTCCAAAATCACTGCAGATGGTGATTGCAGCCATGAAATTAAAGGACGCTTACTCCTTGAAAGGAAAGTTATGACCAACCTAGACAGCATATTAAAAAGCAGAGACATTACTTTGCCATCAAAGGTCCATCTAGTTAAGGCTATGGTTTTTCCAGTGGTCATGTATGGATGTGAGAGTTGGATTGTAAAGAAAGCTGAGTGCTGAAGAATTGATGCTTTTTAACTGTGGTATTGGAGAAGACTCGAGAGTCCCTTGGACTGCAAGGAGATCCAACCAGTCCATCCTAAAAGAAATCAGTACTGAATATTCATTGGAAGGACTGATACTGAAGCTGAAACTCAAATACTTTGGCCACCTGATGCAAAGAACTGACTAATTTGAAAAGACCCTGATGCTGGGAAGAGTAGAGGGTGAGAGGAGAAAGGGACGACAGAGGATGAAATGGTTGAATGACATCACTGACTCAATGGACATGAGTTTGGGTAAACTCTGGGAGTTGGTGATGGACAGGGAGGCCTGGCCTGCTGCAGTCCATGGGGTCTCAAAGAGCTGGACATGACTGAGTGACTGAAGTGAACAGAACTGAACTGAAATGCTAACAGGTAACATGATTTAGTGGTATTCTATTTTCCCAAATGGCAAAGAATTGATCTTATTTTGAACTGATCACTTTGAATCTTTTTGAAAGATTTTAAAAAAAAAAATGGAAATGGCCGTTTCATTTCTTTTATTTAGCTGACTTTCCAAAGGAGCTGTGTAATTTATTTCAAATTCTGATTAACCTTGACTCTGAGCTGCATTTGTGAAAATGAGTGTTTTGAGTTCTCTGTGCCTTAATATAAGTAGTTCACATATTTTTATATACTATGGATTTAGAAGACTTTGCAAATAATGGAAAATATTGATTTGGTAATTTCAAATTTGATTATTTACTGAAAGACAAGTCTCTGTGTGTGTATGATTTTTCTAAAATACGATATTGTAACCTGGCAAAGTGGGTATTCTACTTGAATTTAATGCTTCTTTATTGACATAGGATGCTGTTGTCACTCCAAGACACATTTTATTGTCTGTTTTTGTCTGAAGCTTTATATTTTTCTCTGGTATAAATCCTGTTTATTGGTACCCTGTAAGAAGCATGAACATGAAATTTTGTCAGAACCTCTTCAACTTGTCCAAAATTTGAAATTACTAAGGCTGCATTTTCCCCAGAAGTCAGTCACTTAAAAAAAAAAAAAATTGACCCTCCATTCTTATGCAACAGAATTTCAATTCATTTCTGAGAACAAGCACAATTTTAACATGTGCTATTTTCTACTCACATATAATTGTGTTAAAATATGCATGCAATTGAAACACGCATATTACCATATGTGAAATAGATCACCAGTCCAGGTTCGATGCATGAGACAGGGCGCTGAGGGCCTGTGCACTGGGATGACCCAGAAGGATGGGATGGGGAGGGAGGTGGGGGGATGGGAGTTCAGGATGCGGGAGACATGGGTGCATGGCTGATTCATGTCAATGTATGGCAAAAACCACTAAAATATTGTAAAGTAATTAGCCTCCAATTAAAATATATAAATTAATTTAAAAATAAAATAAAAAATGCATGCAACATATATATAAAGCTTAAGTATTTCATATTACTCAAAAACCCTGCTTATTACATTAAAAAAAAAAAGCATTTTTATTATATTCTGGATTTTTAATTCCACCCCATTAAAAATTTAAGGGTAGTGTATGAGGATTTGATGAAGGAAATTGAAACATTTTGACTCGACTCCCCCTTCTGCTGCCTTAAATTTCACATATGTATTTCAGAAGATCTTCCACGATAGAATCAGATTCATAAGTATTAGCAACAACACACAGCAGGAAGTTAGGAAGATAGGTGCACCAAAGAGGTCTATTTCTTAGCCCCATTAATCAAGAGCTGTTTGTTTTTAGGAAACAGTTTAATAAGAGACACACTGCTTATTCTATGTTTCAATTTAGCCATCTGTA
Source organism: Bos javanicus (assembly GCF_032452875.1). Classification (NCBI taxonomy): domain Eukaryota; kingdom Metazoa; phylum Chordata; class Mammalia; order Artiodactyla; family Bovidae; genus Bos; species Bos javanicus. The sequence goes on along the minus strand of NC_083875.1, from coordinate 12,892,863 downwards.
AATGAAGATAGTAATAACTCTTTGCAAAGCTTGAGGATTAAATGAGACAATGTTTAAAGTGCTCCGCACAGTATTTGAAGCTCAGTAAGTCATCAATGGGCTTCCCAGGTGGCGCTCATGGTAATGAACCTGGCTGCCAATGAAGGTTAGCAGCAGGAGACCTGGGTTTGATGCCCTGAAGGAGGTCATGGCAACCCACTCCAGTACTCTTGTCTGGAGACTCCCAAGGACAGAGGAGTCTGGCGGGCTGCAGTCCATAGGATCACACAGAATCAGACACGACAAAGGTAACTTAGCACACACGTCATCAATAAATGGTAATAGTATTGCAATTAATATTGTCATTAATACTATTATAAGGAAATGGCAACCCACTTCAGTATTCTTGCCTGGAAAATTCCATGAACAGAGGAGCCTGGTAGGCTACAGTCCATGGTGTTGCAAAGAGTTCGACACAACTGAGCGACTTCACTTTCACTTTCAATTGAAATTTATGCCCAATGTTTTCCTTCAGACCTGGAGTCCTGCTGCCTCCTGATGGTTTATTTTATTTCTCAGTCACCTTTCCTTATTTTATTTCCTCATTTTATATATATAAAATATATATATATATATATTATTATTATTATATTTATTTATGTTATTTCTCAGTCATCTTTCCTTACAGTTCCAGTCTCTGCAGCTTAACCTCTGACCACCAGGAAGACTTGGGAGCTACTAACAATCTTCCCTGATGTGAGAACTCCTTGCTTCTGGGTTCCCTGTTATAGACTCTCCCGATCCATAGACACTCCATGTTTGGGCTTCCCTGCCACCTGGGGATTGCTCAAATAATTGTCAGACACAACAATTTGCTGGACTGGGTTTCTTGGAGACAGGTCCCTCTCACTCTTCCAAAGTGCTCCAACTACCCACCTCAGACCCTCTTCTGAGTCTTAGCGCCACCTAGTGGACGCAGTGTGTGAGTGTTGTTCGTAAAAAGGGAAGGAAACAATTTCTCATTTGTTTTCCTCGTGTAGCCAAGGAAAGTGAAGTCGCTCAGTAGTGTCCGACTCTTTGAGACCCCATGGAGTGCAGCCTCATAGGCTCCTCCGTCCATGGGATTTTCCAGGCAAGAGTACTAGAGTGGGTTGCCATTTCCTTCTCTAGGGGATCTTCCCGACTCAGGGATTGAACGCGAGTCTGCCGCATCACACGCAGACGCTTTACCCCTCCCTAAACCATAAGGGAAGCCTTATGGGGCAAGATTAATCAGAATATGCAAAATGAATTATTTCACTGCCTTCAAAGAACCAACCCATCCTTGACTTTTAATACAATCATAACAAATCTATGGAAGAGAAATAGTAACTTTTTTTCCACATAAAAGAATAACATAATATATCCTAAAGATTTTTTAACTGTGTTTACAAGTGATATTGGTTGGAAATTTTATTATCTTAGCCTGGTGTTGTAATCACCAATATGCATGCCTCAAAAAAGGGAACTGTTTTCTTCTGTTCTATTTTCGGAAAACCTTCGAAAACATGGTTATAGCTTTCTTAAAAATTTGAGAGAATTCATTAATGAAAATGGACATCAGTTCAGTTCAGTTCAGTTGCTCAGTCCTGTCCGACTCTTTGCGACCCCATGAACTGCAGCACACCAGGCCTCCCCGTCCATCACCAACTCCTGGAGTTCACTCAAACTAAGGTCCATCGAGTCGGTGATGCCATCCAGACATCTCATCCTCTGTCGTCCCCTTCTCCTCCTGCCCCCAATCCCTCCCAGCATCAGAGTCTTTTCCAATGAGTCAACTCTTTGCATGAGGTGGCCAAAGTACTGGAGTTTCAGCTGTAGCATCATTCCTTCCAAAGAACACCCAGGACTGATCTCCTTTAGAATGGACTGGTTGGATCTCCTTGCAGTCCAAGGGACTCTCAGGAGTCTTCTCCAACACCACAGTTCAAAAGCATCAATTCTTTGGCACTCAGCTTTCTTCACAGTCCAACTCTCACATCCATACATGACCACTGGAAAAACCATAGCCTTGACTAGACAGACCTTTGTTGGCAAAGTAATGTCTCTGCTTTTCAATATGCTATCTAGTTTGGCCATAACTTTCCTTCCAAGGAGTAAGTGTCTTTTAATTTCATGGCTGCAGTCACCATCTACAGTGATTTTGGAGCCCAAAAACTAAAGTCTGACACTGTTTCCACTGTTTCCCCATCTATTTCCCATGAAGTGATGGAACCAGATGCCATGATCTTTGTTTTCCGAATGTTGAGCTTTAAGCCAACTTTTTTACTCTCCTCTTTCACTTTCATCAACAGGCTTTTTCATTCCTCTTCACTTTCTGCCATAAGGGTGGTATCATCTGCATATCTGAGGTTATTGATATTTCTCCCGGCAATCTTGATTCCAGCTTGTGCTTCTTCCAGTCCAGCGTTTCTCATGATGTACTCTGCATATAAGTTAAATAAGCAGGGTGACAATATACAGCCTTGACGTACTCCTTTTCCTATTTGGAACCAGTCTGTTGTTCCATGTCTAGTTCTAACTGTTGCTTCCTGACCTGCATATAGGTTTCTCAAGAGGCAGGTCAGGTGGTCTGGTATTCCCATCTCTTTCAGAATTTCCCACAGTTTATTGTGATCCACACAGTCAAAGGCATTGGCATAGTCAATAAAGCAGAAACAGATGTTTTTTCTGGAACTCTCTTGCTTTTTTGATGATCCAGAGGATGTTGGCCATTTGATCTCTGGTTCCTCTGCCTTTTCTAAAACCAGCTTGAATATCTGGAAGTTCACGGTTCATGTATTGCTGAAGCCTGGCTTGGAGAATTTTGAGCATTACTTTACTACTGTGTGAGATGAGTGCAATTGTGTGGTAGTTTGAGCATTCTTTGGCATTGCCTTTCTTTGGGATTGGAATGAAAACTGACCTTTTCCAGTCCTGTGGCCACTGCTGAGTTTTCCAAATTTGCTGGCATATTGAGTGTAGCACTTTCACAGCCTCATCTTCTAGGATTTGAAATAGAAACTGGACATAAGAGTTCTCATTTTGGGAATATGTTGATAATGAATTACATTTCTTTAATAAATGTAGAGATAATCAGATTTTCTATTTATCTTGTGTCATTATAGGTAAATTTTGTTTTATAAGAAATTCATTTCATCTTACTGATAAAAGCATTGGCATATTTCATTTCATAATATTTGTAATTTTTATTTTCTTATCTTATACAACAGTCTTGCTGTAACTTGTTAATGTTCTTTTTAAATTGTGGTTAAAAACACATAATGTAAAAACCATCTTAACCATTTTGAAGTACGCAGTTCAGCAGTGTTGAGTACCTCCACAAGTAACCAATCCCCAGAGCTATTTAGGTCTTGCAAAAACGAAAAATCTATACGTAATGAACTTCTCCTTCCCTCTTATCCCCACATCCTGACCACCACATTCTAATTTTTCTCTATATAAGTTTGATTATTCATATATGTAGAATCATATAGTATTTGTCCTTTGGTCACCGGCTTGTTTTCCTTAGGAAGTTCCTTAAGGTTCATTCATGTTGTAGCATGTGTCAAAATTTCCTTCCTTTTTAAGCCTGTGTGATATTCCATTGTATACACAGCAAATCTGTTTAACCATTCCTAGTGATGGACACGTGGGCTGCTTCCATTTTTTGACTACTGAGAATAATGTTGCTATGAACATGGATGTACCAGTATGCCTTTGAGACTCTGCTTTCACTTGTTTGGTCTCTATACCTAGTGCTAGAATTGCTGGATCATATGGTAATCCTATTTTTAATTTTTTGCGGAACTGTCTTATGTTTTCCATAGCAGCTACACCATTTTACACTTTCCTAGGACAGAAGAACCTGGAGGGCTACAGTCCATGGAGTCACAAAGAGCTGGACATGACTTAGCAACTATGCGACAACGGACAGTATATAAAAGTTCCAATTTCTCCACAACTTTGCAACAATTATTCTCTGTGTATTATCACAGTAGCCATCCTGGTGAGTATGAAGCAGTGAGCATGTTATTTTTCCTTTCCTGTACCAGGCACTATTCTGAAATCATTACACATATTCCTTAGCTTATTTTATATTTACTGTAATACTATGAGCTGCTGCTGCCACTGCTTCAGTCATGTCCAACTGTGCGACCCCATAGACGGCAGGCAGCCCACCAGGCTCCCCCATCCCTGGGATTCTCCAGGCAAGAACACTGGCATGGGTTGCCATTACCTTCTCCAATAATACTATGAGCTAAATATCATCAATTAGGCCTATTGACAGAATGTTTCTGAATGCAGCTAAGACACTCGACAGCAGTGTTATTTTTCAAGACTGGATTTTGAGCTTTGTTAATTATATGAAAGCACACTTCAATCAAGGTCTAACACGCCATCTTCTCAGGGAGCACCCTTCTGAATACTCTTCCAAATGTCTTACATATCAAGAGGTTGCACCACTCTTATCGTTGGGTAAGTGATCTATTCCTAGCCCTGTGCAAGCGCCAAAAATTGTTCTTTCTCCTTTAGAATGGTTTTTTCTCAAGTTTCACGTGCTAATACTCAACTGAGAACATAAGGGAACCCTCCACCCATCTCCGGAGATTTAACTTTGTACAGCTGTCCTCTCTGATACTCTCCCTTGCACACACTAGCCAAATAGGTTTCCTTAAACTTGCAAATCTACTTCTTCACCTCATAAGACCACTGGCCTCCCTCCCTCCAGGGAAAAGTAGGGCATTCATTGGTTTCTCTCTCTCAGAGATCACAACTAGCATGCTCTATGTCTGAATATTGTTTCATATATTTCACTTTGTTTTTTAACAGTTAAGACAAGAAAGTTATCAGGGACAGAAGCAGAAATCTCCAGTCTTCCCAGGATTTTTATCAGTTTTCTAAGTCAGTTGTGCTTTAAATGATACAATAGACCAGTTAGACCTAATTGATATCTATAGGACGTTTCACCCCAAAACAATGAATTTCACATTTTTCTCAAGTGCACACAGAACCTTCTGCAGGATAGATCACATCCTGGGCCATAAAACTAGCCTTGGTAAATTCAAAGAAATTGAAATCATTCCAAGCATCTTTTCTGACCACAATGCAGTAAGATTAGATCTCAATTACAGGAGAAAAACTATTAAAAATTCCAACATATGGAGGCTGAACAACACGCTGCTGAATAACCAACAAATCACAGAAGAAATCAAAAAAGAAATCAAAATATGCATAGAAACGAATGGAAATGAAAACACAACAACCCCAAACCTATGGGACACTGTAAAAGCAGTGCTAAGGGGAAAGTTCATAGCAATACAGGCACACCTCAAGAAACAAGAAAAAAGTCAAATAAATTACCTAACTCTACACCTAAAGCAACTAGAAAAGGAAGAAATGAAGAACCCCAGAGTTAGTAGAAAGAAAGAAATCTTAAAAATTAGGGCAGAAATAAATGCAAAAGAAACAAAAGAGACCATAGCAAAAATCAACAAAGCCAAAAGCTGGTTCTTTGAAAGGATAAATAAAATTCACAACTCATTAGCCAGACTCATCAAGAAACAAAGGGAGAAAAATCAAATCAATAAAATTAGAAATGAAAATGGAGAGATCACAACAGACAACACAGAAATACAAAGGATCATAAGACACTACTATCAGCAATTATATGCCAATAAAATGGACAACGTGGATGAAATGGACAAATTCTTAGAAAAGCACAACTTTTCAAAACTGGACCAGGAAGAAATAGAAAATCTTAACAGACCCATCACAAGCACGCAAATTGAAACTGTAGTCAGAAATCTTCCAGCAAACAAAAGCCCGGGTCCATTGTTGTGCAGAAGCTTTGAAGGTTAATTAGGTCCCATTTGTTTATTTTTGCTTTTATTTCCAATATTCTGGGAGGTGGGTCATAGAGGATCCTGCTGTGATGTATGTCAGAGAGTGTTTTGCCTATGTTCTCCTCTAGGAGTTTTATAGTTTCTGGTCTTACGTTGAGATCTTTAATCCATTTTGAGTTTATTTTTGTGTATGGTGTTAGAAAGTGTTCTAGTTTCATTCTTTTACAAGTGGTTGACCAGTTTTCCCAGCACCACTTGTTAAAGAGATTGTCTTTAATCCATTGTATATTCTTGCCTCCTTTGTCAAAGATAAGGTGTCCATATGTGTGTGGATTTATCTCTGGGCTTTCTATTCTGTTCCATTGATCAATATTTCTGTCTTTGTGCCAGTACCATACTGTCTTGATAACTGTGGCTTTGTAGTAGAGCCTGAAGTCAGGTAGGTTGATTCCTCCAGTTCCATTCTTCTTTCTCAAGATAGCTTTGGCTATTCGAGGTTTTTTGTATTTCCATACAAATTGTGAAATTATTTGTTCTAGCTCTGTGAAGAATACTGTTGGTGGCTTGATAGGGATTGCATTGAATCTATAAATTGCTTTGGGTAGTATACTCATTTTCACTATATTGATTCTTCCGATCCAAGAAAAAGTATATTTCTCCATCTATTAGTGTCCTCTTTGATTTCTTTCACCAGTGTTTTATAGTTTTCTATATATAGGTTTTTAGTTTCTTTAGGTAGATATATTCTTAAGTATTTTATTCTTTCCATTGCAATGGTGAATGGAATTGTTTCCTTAATTTCTCTTTCTGTTTTCTCATTATTAGTGTATAGGAATGCAAGGGATTTCTGGGTGTTGATTTTATATCCTGCAACTTTACTATAATCATTGATTAGTTCTAGTAATTTTCTGGTGGAGTCTTTAGGGTTTTCTATGTAGAGGATCATGTCATCTGCACACAGTGAGAGTTTTACTTCTTCTTTTCCAATCTGGATTCCTTTTATTTCTTTTTCTGCTCCGACTGCTGTGGCCAAAACTTCCAAAACTATGTCGAATAGTAATGGTGAAAGTGGGCACCCTTGTCTTGTTCCTGACTTTAGAGGAAATGCTTTCAATTTTTCACCATTGAGGATAATGTTTGCTGTGGGTTTGTCATATATAGCTTTTATTATGTTGAGGTATATTCCTTCTATTCCTGCTTTCTGGAGAGTTCTTATCATAAATGGATGTTGAATTTTGTCAAAGGCTTTCTCTGCATCTATTGAGATAATCATATGGTTTTTATTTTTCAAGCTCAACTCCAGAAAAATAAATGGCCCAATCAAAAAATGGGCCAAAGAACTAAATAGACATTTCTCCAAAGAAGACATACAGATGGCTAACAAACACATGAAAACATGCTCAACATCACTCATTATCAGAGAAATGCAAATCAAAACAACTATGAGGTACCATTTCACGCCAGTCAGAATGGCTGCGATCCAAAAGTCTACAAGCAATAAATGCTGGAGAGGGTGTGGAGAAAAGGGAACCCTCTTACACTGTTGGTGGGAATGCAAACTAGTACAGCCACTATGGAGAACAGTGTGGAGATTCCTTAAAAAACTGGAAATAGAACTGCCTTATGACCCAGCAATCCCACTGCTGGTCATACACACTGAGGAAACCAGAAGGGAAAGAGACACGTGTACCCCAATGTTCATCACAGCACTGTTTATAATAGCCAGGACATGGAAGCAACCTAGATGCCCATCAGCAGATGAATGGATAAAGAAAGCAGTGGTACATATACCCAATGGAGTATTACTCAGCCATTAAAAAGAATACATTTGAATCAGTTCTAATGAGATGGATGAAACTGGAACCTATTATACAGAGTGAAGTAAGCCAGGAAGAAAAACACCAATACAGTATACTAACGCATATATATGGAATTTAGAAAGATGGTAACAATAACCCTGAGTACGAGACAGCAAAACAGACACTGATGTATAGATCAGTCTTATGGACTCTGTGGGAAAGGGAGAGGGTGGGGAGATTTTGGAGAATGGCATTGAAACATGTATAATATCATGTATGAAACGAGTCTCCAGTCCAGGTTTGATGCATGATACTGGATGCTTGGGGCTGGTGCACTGGGACGATGCAGAGGAATGGTATGGGGAGGGAGGAGGGAGGAGGGTTCAGGATGGGGAACACAGGTATACCTGTGGCGGATTCATTTCAATATTTGGCAAAACTAATACAATATTGTAAAGTTTAAAAATAAAATAAAATTTAAAAAAAATAAAATAAAATCAACTGAGAAAAAAAAAAAAAAAAAGCCCAGGTCCAGACGGCTTCACAGTTGAATTCTACCAAAAATTTAGAGAAGAGCTAATACCTATCCTTCTCAAACTCTTCCAGAAAATTGCAGAGCAAGGTAAACTTCCAAACTCATTCTATGAGGCCATCATCACCCTAACACCAAAACCTGACAAAGATGCCACAAAAAAAGAAAACTACAGGCCAATATCACTGATGAACATAGATGCAAAAATTCTTAACAAAATTCTAGCAGTCAGAATCCAACAACACATTAAAAAGATCATACACCATGACCAAGTGGGCTTTATCCCAGGGATGCAAGGATTCTTCAATATCCACAAATCAATCAATGTAATACACCACATTAACAAATTGAAAAATAAAAGCCATATGATTATCTCAATAGATGCAGAGAAAGCCTTTGACAAAATTCAACATCCATTTATGATAAAAACTCTCCAGAAAGCAGGAATAGAAGGAACATACCTCAACATAATAAAAGCTATATATGACAAACCCACGGCAAACATTATCCTCAATGGTGAAAAATTTTCAAAGCCACTTGTTTTTTATGATGTGTGTGTATATGTTTAGTTGCTCAGTCGTGTCCAGTTATGACCCCATGGACTGTAGCCCACCAGGCTCCTCCATGCATGGGGATTCTCTGGGCAAGAATACTGGAGTGGGTTGCCATTTCTTTCTCCAGGGGGTCTTCCCCTGGATCTTCCCAATCTAGGACCCAGGTCTCCCTCATTACCATCTGAGCCACCAGGGAAGCCTTTTATGATATGCCAAGACAATTATTAAAAACAAAAATACAGCTTTTGTAGCTAAACTCTTATCTCACACTGGGGGATGTAGATTAATGGAGTGAGCTAGTTACTGAAAATTCCTAATTCTTATCTGTAAAATAAAGGGAAATCTGTAATATGAGGAAAATGTTTCTATCATATGCACTTCCTGCAAAGATAACATGCAATAATGTCTGTGAAGGTTTCATATACTTTCTAATACAGTGGATCCCCAAGGGTGGTCCACAGAGCTCTATGGGTCCCCAAAGACACTTTCAACTGAATCCAGTAAAGCTAAACTATTGTCATAATAATATTAAGATATTGTTTGCTCTGTTGGCATTTGCACTGATCGCGCACAATTCATGATGTGACCAAATGAGAAATATGCATAAAGTGAGAACTTCTGCTTTCTGAATTATGATGTCTCAAGGAAAAGTATTTGTGCAATAGTTTGGGCTGAAAAGTAAACTGGTTCCTTTTTTTTTAGGAACATTCAATTCAATTCAGTTCAGCCGCTCAGTCGCGTCCGACTCTTTGCGACCCCATGAATCACAGCACTCCAGGCCTCCCTGTCCATCACTAACTCCCAGAGTCTACTCAAACTCATGTTCATCAAGTCTTTAAAAGAATGACTAACAAACAAATATGATTTTCGAAGCTTAACTATTTGTTATTTTTTGGAAAATGAACAAGAGGAACTTATCACTTCAAGAAAAGCAATTGACGAGTATTTGTTACCAAAAATATAATTGAAGATTTCAAACAAAAGTTAGGATTTTGGAAAATTTGTGTCTGTCACAGTGAACTGAACAAAACATCAGAACTTTCTGATGAGATCAATGGTGATAATGTGTGACTTTGGGGATACTATAAAATGAAATGTGTCAACGTTTGGATGAGCTGTATAATTCAGTGAATCAGTAATTTCCAAATGGTGCAAATCATGCACAGGTAAAAGATTTATTAAAAGGAAAAGGGATATGGAGGGATTTTTATGTAACAGTGTATGAAAAGTCCATTGATATGGTTTCAGATTTCATATTGTGACTAACCTTCAACAAATACCACTAGTCAAGTTTTGGTATAACATCAGGGAAGGATATTCTCAATTATATGAATGATTTTTTAGTATTTCTCTTTTTCTATCTTTCATTCACATCTGAGTGAGGCTGCATTTTTCACACACTGAAATAAAACATTGTAGCATAAAGAACACAGAAAAGTTGATGTGAAGTATTCAGCTGTCTTTTATTGACAGGCGTTATAGATATCTGCAATATATAAAACAATTTCACTTCTAACTAACCTTTTTCTTTTAAAAATATATTTAAAATATATATATATATATATATATATATATATATATATATATATATCTGAATCACTTTGCTGTAATTGAAACTTGAAACTAACACAGCATTGTAAATGAATTATGTTTCAGTTAAAAGTTTTTAAAGATGGCATTTTTCATGAAATTTGCTATTTAGGGCAATTTTTAAAGGGTGACTATGTATACACTGTTTTATGTGTAGTTGACTTACAATATTACATTCATTTCAGGTATACAACATAGTTTTGTAATATCTTTATAGATTATATTCTATATAAAGTTATTACAAGACAATGTCTATTATCCCTGTGCTCTAAATTATATCCTTGTAACTTAGGTATTTTACACTTAGCAGTTTATACCAGTCCATCCTAAAGGAAACCAGTCCTGAATATTTATTAAAATGACTGATGTTGAAGCTGAAGCTCCAATACTTTGGCCACCTGATGTGAAGAACTAACTCATTTGAAAAGACCCTGATCCTGGGAAAGATTGAAGGCAGGAGGAAAAGGGGATGACAGAGGATGAGATGGTTGGATGGCATCACCAACTCAACAGACGTTAGTTTGAATAAACTCCAGGAGTTGGTGATGGACAGGGAGGCCTGGCGTGCTGCAATACACTGGGCTGCGAAGGGTCAGACATGACTGAGCGACTGAACTGACTGACTGAGTCTGTACCCCTTAATCCTCCTCATCCATCTAGGGTGACTTTTAATGGATTTAATATAGATATTTAAAAATAAATCAACTCATACATAAAATGCATATTTCATGATATTCATATATATATATATATATATATATATATATATTTAAGTCTCAGCTCATGTTGCACCATCATTTTTCTAGTCAAAATAATTGATCCTAACTACAGACAGGAAACTTTCTTACAATGAGGAAACACAACTTAGGAGAATCTTTAGAATACTCCATCAAATTCTTTTCTCACTATAGACTCCTGATACTCATCTTTTGATCTTTCATAGCTCTCCAACTTGAGAGATTCAGATATGGCAGCTAAATCGTTGCAGACTTCTAAGTGTGATAACACCAGTAATACTTTCCATTGCTCTTTCAATTTCATACTTCAAAAAATATTTCCTGGGACTTCCCTGGTGATCCAATGGTTAAGGCTCTGTGCAGTCAGTGTAGGGGTACATGCGTTCAATCCCTGGATGGGGAACTAAGATAACACATGCCATGCAATACAGTCAAAAGATTTTTTTTTTAATTTTCTTAAGCAAAATAAAAATAAATACAGAGTGAAACAATCAAAAAAGAGAAACCAAGAAAGTTATCTTCACATGGCTTATTGAATAAATTAACTGACTGCTGAGGAAAAAAAAAAAATCAGCAAAGCAACTACCAGAAAATTATCCTAAAATGGAAATAAAAACAATCACAGGCTACCACTTCATCATACCATATGTTAAGTAGGCTCCAAAAAATCTTGCTGTTTCTAAAATAAGCCACTGAAAATCTTAAATAGTGCACAGAGTGAGAAATGAACATTTTGTGGTGTTATACATTTTTGATGCTGTTGTTAAGTGCGAGGTAGAAAATGAATATTCACAACCACTGAACTGATAGCATCTTATTTACAATATACTGTGCTTACCCCAGCAGGTTACAGTCATAATCTTTCACTACTGACATTCAGGAAGAAAAATTTTCCGTACCAGAAAGAAAACAGTGATGAAAGATTCTATGCGGTTATATTTTTCAAGTTAGTGTGAGTATTTCTTTAACAAAACCTCAAAAGCAAATCTATAGAATTCTAAAATAGAAAAATACAATGAAAACACATTTGGGGAAAGCTAAATTATGTTTTAAACGTAATTTCTGCAATGTTCTTTCTTTTAACCTAAGGAAAATGTAACAAATCCTCTGGTCAAATAAGTTTCTAGTCCCCTTTTTTCCTTGAAGATTTCCTTGGAGAGGTTGGTTTTTAATATTTTCCATGAATGTAGTTAGTTAGAATTCAATGCAGTTAAAAACTACTGGGTTTCCCTGGTGGCTTAGGGGTAAAGAATCCATCTACCAGTGCAGGAGACAAGTGTTCAATTCCTTGTCCAGGAAGATCTCACATGCCATGGAGCAGCAAAGCCCATGCACCAAAACCATTGAGTCTGTGCTCTACAGCCTGGGAGCTGCAACTACTGATCCCTTGGGCCCTACGTACTGAAGCCTGCGCACCTAGAGCCCACGCTCCCCAAGATAAGCCACGGCAATAGAAGACCGCTCACTGCCGCTAGACAGTAGCCCTCGATTACCACGACCAGAGAAACGTCCATGCAGCAATGAAGACCCAGCACAGCCAAAAATAAGTAAACATTTTAAAAAGAACCTATTAGTTGATTGTCATTTTTATGTTTGTGAACAGCTTCTAAATTAGATGATAGGATAATGAAAGGAAATTAGTACTTTCCACTTTTATTTGGCATTTTGGGGTTTTTTTAGTTCCATCTATAAGACAGATTTTACTATGAAATTTAATCTCATAATAAATGTATTTATAAAAATTTATAGTATTTTGTGGGGCACTTAGTGCATTTTTAAATAGAATGAATAATCTTTCTGCTTGTTGATGTGTTATTCAAAGCGCTTCATTTCTGAACTACTGGTGATTCAGTTAAACAAGTGTGTATTTTTGACAGATGTTTACCCTAGATCAACTTCAGATTTATATTGCCACTGGAGAAATACAGAACATCTGGCATTTTTGAAAATGAACCTTTCTTGATTTATTTAAGAATAACAAATGTATTTACGTGACTACACGATGGTGATTCTGAACTTCATAGTAACAGATACTAAGACTAATGAATCTGAGAGTAACTTAAATATCCATTCACTCCCCAGCTTCACTGGAATGACTCTATAATATGTATTTTCTCCTTTTAGCTCTTCTTCTAATTCATTACCTAATTGCCTAAGATATAAAGAGGCATTTTGCCTAAATGAAGCAGTATCAGTAAAACAAATGAGGCTAGACTCTGTCTATGATGTCCATTCTAGTGCTTAATTATTTATCTAAAGAAGATTATCTCTGAAAGGCTCTATCCCCTCTTCTATTTCTCTCCAACAACACTCCTGTACTTAATCTAGAAGCATTTTATTTGACTCACATTTTAGTGAAGTAAGCTCATGTATGGAAGAATCTGCAAAGCGAAAGTCACATGGCAGGTAGTTTTTTTTTTTTTTTTTAAGTATTAAAATATTACTTAAGCCTCCTACCCTCCATTTCTCTTCCATCAATATTTGGAAAATAGTTTTGCATAACTAAAAAAAATAATTGCTTTTCTATAAAAGAGAAAAACATGTATCTACAAGCTTCCAGGAGAATAATCAGGAACTACTGTCAGGTTTTATTGGAAAGTCTATACCAAGGGCCTCACAGAATGAAGATAAAATACACAAATGTAGCTACACTTGCCCCAGGTCTGTTTCTACTGGCTATCACTCATTAGCTGTTTAATAGAAACTTCATCTCTCTGATTCCATTCCTGAGTTGTGTTACTGCATTCATCAGATTCCTGCTGAAAATGCAAGGTAACTAAGGTGAGGTTTTAAAAATTATTTAGTGAAGAAAGAAATTACAGAGATGAGGAAAGAAACCAATAAGGAATATTGAAGCATGCTAAGAAAGCACAGTGGAAGGTATAGACGAGAACCATCAGGATCAAATCTCAGCCTCAGAGTCCCTGCCTAGTGTGAGACTGTGAAAGCAGTAATGCAATGCAATCTCATCAATGGTATTATATTTGGGGGGCCACTTGATATGCAAGGCAGATTTCATGCAACTCATTTGTTATATTAGAGACAATATGGAAATCTTAAAGTGCCCATCCAGTCAGAAGGGAAGTTGTCTTCTGGCCCAGCCACTGACAGTCCCCATGTTAGGAGTCACATGTAGTGGTGCCTGCATGATCTGCAATGAAGACCCCTCAAGCTTTCTTCCTCCATACTGTATTGCACAAAATTTTCTCATCAAGTTTACAGAGAGCTGATACCAGAAAGTAACACAAGTCTTTGTTCCTATTAAATCTGTTGCTATTAGGGCAAAATGTAAGATGCTTTTAAATTCTTAACCTTATATACTAGGCTTCTAATCTCTCTTGGACTCTCCTTCTCTCTCTCTTTCTTTGCAATAAACATACATTCTTGTATGGAAAAAAAAAAAGAAGAAGAAGATCTGGGTCTGAAAAAGCAGGAGAGGAAACAGTAGGAGTCTGATGAAAATTGGAGCCACAGAAGTTACTGAAAGGAACTATAATTTTAGAGGGAGAATAAGACCAAAATCAGGGAGCCAGGGCCTTGAGGGGGTAGAAGAAGAAATAACCCATCCTTTCTCCTCCTTACTCTGACCCGCCACTGGCCAAACTCAGCTAGAAATGTAAATTTAAAGAAGCCCTGGTGATGCATCTGTAGAACCAGCCCTGGGGGCAGAGAGGCAGGGTAGAGAATATATGGTGGGGGTGGGGATCGTGGAGGCAGACAGAGAGAAATCTATTAAATTTAGAAAACTGTTGTCATTTTGTAAACTCAGATCACATTATAAAGTCAAAAGGCTATTTGCCTACTTGAAGAAATTGTGAAGCAATTCCTCATCATAGGCAAATTTTCAATTATTTAAAAAATATTTTATATCAATATGCAAAATATTTGAATTTATAAACATCTTACAAAGGAAAACTAATTTCTGTTAAGAAAAGACCCCTATTTCTCCTTTTAGAAAAAGACTTATTGAAAAACAATGGCTTTAATTTCTTCATCTGAAAATTATTTCATGTCATTAAATGACTTCTCAATGCTATTACAGAGCTACAGTGCTAATTTATAATATTGAATGACCCCTAGACAGCATATTAAAAAACAGAGACATTACTTTGTCAACAAAGGTCCATCTAGTCAAGGTTATGGTTTTTCTAGTGGTCACGTATGGATGTGAGAGTTGGACTATAAAGAAGGCTGAGCGCCAAAGAATTGATGCTTTTGAACTGTGGTGTTGGAGAAGACTCTTGAGAGTCCCTTGGACTGCAAGGAGATCCAACCAGTCCATCCTAAAGGAGATCAGTCCTGGGTGTTCACTGGTAGGACTGATGTTGAAGCTGAAATTCCAATACTTTGGCCACCTGATGTGAGGAACTGACTCGTTTGTAAAGACCCTGATGCTGGGAAATATTGAGGGCAGGAGGATAAGGGGACAACAGAGGACAAGATGGTTGGATGGCATCACTGACTCAATGGACATGGGTTTGTGTGGACTCTGGGAGTTGGTGATGGACAGGGAGGCCTGGCATGCTGCTGCCCATGGGGTCATAAAGAGTTGGGCACGACTAAGCGACTGAACTGAACTGAACTGTATGGATGTGAGAGCTGGACCATAAAGAAGCTGAGCACCAAAGAATTGATGCTTTTGAACTATGGTGTTGGAGGAGAGTCCCTTGTACTGCAAGATCAAACCAGTCAATCCTAAAGGAAATCAACCCTGAATATTCATTGGAAGGACTGATGCTGAAGCTGAAACTCCAATAATTTGGCTATTTGATGCAAAGAACTGACTCACTGGAAAAGACCCTGATGCTGGGAAAGATGTAAGGCAGGAGGAGAAGGGGATGATTGAGGATGAAATGGTTGGATGGCATCACCGACTCAATGGACATGAGTTTGAGCAAGCTCTGGGAGTTGGTGATGGACAGGGAAGCCTGGCATGCTGCTGCCCCTGGGGTCACAAAGAGTCGGACACGACTGAGTGACTGAACTGAACTGAACTGATGATCCCTATGTTAGCAAATCTGATTCAAGGTGGAGCATATTTTCCTAAGTTTTATGCAATATATGAAGCCATATATAATGCTATGTAACTAAGCAACTGAGATGTTGGTATTAGAGGTAAAGAACATGCCTGACAATGCAGGATATATGAGACAAGGGTTTGATCCCTGGGTCAGCAAGATTCTCTGGAGGAGGGCATGGCAACCCATTCCAATATTCTTGCCTGGAGAATTCCATGGACAGAGGAGCTTAGTAAGCTACAGTCCATGGGGTTGCACAGAGTACAACACGACTGAAGCAACTTAGCACACAGTTAAGCCGCTAAATTAGATGTTTGTTTCTTTCCTTATTGTCCTCTTGCTCTTCTTAATTACTAAGTATAAATGGCTTCTGGTAAAAGATAAAAATCAAACACCATAAAATTATATACGTATGCATATCCAATATTATACCTATTGATATATCTATAGCTATATCCACATAACCACACAAGAGAAAAGTATAGAACATCAGTTAAAATTTGACTCAGGATCCATCATCCTTGTTTATAAGAGAATTTTCACAACAAACTTCTCATTTCCAGCTCAGGACAATGTCTCCTTGGGCACTGGTAGTGTGAACAAAGAGGCATCACCGTTTGTTGATCGTCACACAAAAACTGACTCAAACAAAAACGTAAATAGATGCTAAAAAGTGAAAGTGCAATGAGGAATAATATTTATCATCTCAAAGTATTTATTAATCACTATATATATATATTAATAACAAAAGAAAATAGTAACTTCAAATGCAGTAACTTGGCAGAAAACCCAACTGAGAAGAGCTAATGTCATCAGTAATTCTTCCTAATATGATGAACTGAGAATGTAAGTGTATTCCTGTCAAAGCTAAATATATGATTTCGATCAGGATGAAGCATTAGACAAACCTAAATAGACAGTCATTCCAGGAAATATAAGGCCAGCACGCTTCAAATATGCCAATGCCATTAAAGACACAGGAAAACAAGAAACTGTTCCAGAATAAAGGATGTTAAAAAGACCTGATTCCTGAATACAAGGCATGGTTTGGAATTGTCTTTCTCTGTAAAGGATACTGGGACAAATGAAAACCTGTAAATATGTATCAATGTTAATGCTCCAATTTTGATTATTATGTGGTTATGTAAGGGAATGTCCTTGCTTTTAGAAATGTATAGTGAACTGTATCACATAAGGAAACACGAACTGTTATGCATAAAATGATGTGAATTTTGTAACATGAATGACACAGAAAAAGAGTGACAAGAGCAAATCTTGACACTTAGAGAATCTTGATGAAGTAGTATAGAACTAGTCCGTACTACTAGTGACATTTTTCTGAAGTCATGCCAAAATAAAAAGGGAAACCAAGGGTAATGAAAAGGAGGAGATGGTTGGGCAAAGGAGAACTGTGGCAGAACAACAACAATAAAAACTAGTCCTCAACCAGAAGTAAACCAAAGATTATGAAATGAAAGTATTCGATCAACAGCCAATGATGCTGACTCCTACCAGAGGTTATTTTCTATTCTAGAAAAAGCCAGGAATGGAAAGATCTCAGGATGGAGTAGAGTAACTGTAGAGTATTGGGTAGAGTACTACCAAAGGGCAGAGTAACTGTGGGAGGCTCCAAGGAAAGCAAGGTCCAGGTCTGAGCATGTCCATTGACACATGGACCCTAACCCCACGTCCATCCACCCCCAAAGCAAAAAACTATGAAACAGCTGCCCTGAGGGACAAGACTTGTTGCCACAATGGGTACTCTCTCTGTTAACAGTGAGGACTGCCTGATGCTGATCAAAGATACCCTCAGCGCCTCATCCCTAACACTCAACCATGCTAGTGGGATCCCTGAGTATGGCTGATATTCATGCTTTCAGCAGCATGGCAAAGGGTTAGGGTTTTCTTAAGTAAATAAGGAGTTCGAATTTTTCCAGTCTTTGCAAACACTTGATTTTTTTGTTTTTGATAATAGCCATCCTTGAGCAAACTCAGGAAGATAGTGAAGGACAGGGAGGGCTGGTGTGCTGCAGTTCATGGAGTTGGCAAAGTCAGACATGACTTAGCGACTGAACAACAACAATGGTTAGTTATGTTGAGCATCTTTTCATATCCCCATTGACTATTTATATGTCTTCTTTGGAGAAATGTATATTCAAGCCCTTAGTCCATGTTTGTTTTTATTAAACTTTTTATTTTGTTTTGGAGTCTAGTTGATTAACAATGTTGTGATAGTTTAAGGTGGACAGCAAAGGAACTCAGCTATAAATATATATGTATCCATTCTCCCCCAAACCTCCAGGTGGCTGCAGTCCCAGTTGACATCATGTGAAATAGACGATACACCCAGGTGAGCCCGCTCAACCCTCAGGATCACAAGAGGTCAACAACAAATAGTTATTGCTTTAAGCCATCAAGTTTTAGGATAGTTTGTTATGCAGCAAAAAACAACCATGATATCCTTTTATATACTCAAATTAATAATGATTCCATTCATTCAATAAGTGTTTTATTCGGCATTAAGGAGCCCAGTAGACTTCTTGCTGGTGATTTCTGTCTAGTTGGAAGAGAAACATCAAACACATAAAAATGTATCGACACATAGATAATAATATGTGCAAGTAAAGGGGGGTGTATGGTATGATGAGGAGATGAGACCAGGGATGATAGTCAAGGCAGTGAGCGTTACACTGAGATCACAAGAGGTGGAAGTGAGTAACTGAACACGGGTGAAGCAACCACCTGTGAGAAACGGTTCTAGAAGTACAGAGCGGGGCACACTGAGGACCAAAGCAGGGTTACTGTGGCTGGGTTCAGCACAGTGGGGGCTAAGTGGGCAGGCGAGGCCAGAGTCAAAGACTGAGGCCAGAACTAACTTAATAAACTACTGAACAGGGGCTGCTCTGTGTACCTTGTATTTTTACTACCTGGCACATTTTCTGACACATAGTCAATGTCCAGTAAATGTTAAAAGCTTCCAGGAAAGATGGAAAAAAGAGAGTGCAGGTGAAGTCAGCTGTTCTTGGATCCCTTACTTACATAGGAGTACACTCTAATTCAGTGGTTTTCAAATTTTGCTGCTTATTAAAATAATCTGGGATTTAAAAATGAACCTTCATACCCAAGCTGGACCCCCATCCAGGTTGGACCATGTAGCTAATAAACTAGACTCTCTTAAGAGGGACCCAGGCATCACAGGTGATCCCAACATGCAGTTACACTTGCTCCAAGGAGTAGTGGTTCCATCAGTCTAGACTTCTGTGTGGTAAAGTGGGGAATGGTACTTCCTGATTGATTTTTCTACATAGACCTTGAAGTTTCAAAGGTCAGTGAGTTAATATAGGTCCTTAATGCGACCCAACACTTTCAAGTGACGGGTAAGAAATGGAGAGCAAAAGACCAGCACTAAGTATCATTGGCTATTACTGAAAATATACAATCTAATCTGAAAAATGTCTCCATATTAATGAATTATGTAAGTAGACTATGTAATAGTTATTTACTGAAACTCAGTGGAATACATTGAATAAATATGCCATAAAAACTGAGCAAATCTAGTTAAAAGACTATTGCATCATGGACTGTTCAATGAAAAAGTATATTTGATCATAGATCTCAGAACCAACCCAGTGCAAAAATGTAATTAGTGTTCCAACTGATGGCCCCACTGTTGCAGATAAATTAGCAATGCTAATTCAATTACTAAATCAGTAATGATTGTAGAAAATACCCATAAATGAACACTAATTTCAATTATTCATAAAAGATAGTTTTGATGTATATGCTGAGTAATCTTCATTGTCTCACTCCTTACTGCCTATTCCGATGTGTTCTATGAAAAGTGATTCTGCAAAACTTCAGTAACTTAATGGGGAACTTTTTCACTGAGGATTTGAATATAAGAATTTCTCAGCATGTATAGTTATATAGATATGGATGCTTTGAACACATAAAAATGCCCAGTATTCAAAACCAAAAATATTACATTATTTTATCAATAATATACTTGTAATATTAGTTACCTTTTACACTGAAGCCCACTATTCTAATACGGAGACATTTTCTTTTTTTTTTTAATTTTATTTTATTTTTAAACTTTACAAATTGTATTAGTTTTGCCAAATATCAAAATGAATCTGCCACAGGTATACATGTTCCCTATCCTGAACCCTCCACCCTCCTCCCTCCCCATACCATCCCTCTGGGTCGTCCCAGTGCACTAGCCCCAAGCATCCAGTATCGTGCAGAGACATTTTCATAGAAAGAATCTATCTGCTTCTTAGAGGTCTAGCACTTTCACGGCAAGACAGGTCCTTGGCTGACAATGGACACCTTCATTTTTCCTTAAATCCAGGAAGCCATGTTTCCTTCATGGTGCATTGTACAGAATTAACTATTTGACAATCTTCAGTTGAGTTTCATATCTGTGTACAATTAACCCTGAAGTTGTGGCTACCTCTTTACTACTGTTGAGATGTATGTCTATATTCCTCCCCTCTGTGTGTCTTGAATTCCTCCCCTCTTGTTCACTTGAAAAGTGAACATTTCCATGACATTAATTGCCTGCAATTTCAGCACCATTCCAATATGACTCTTCCTAACATATTGGTGATGGAGAAGGCAATGGCAACCCACTACAGAACTCTTGCCTGGAAAATCTCATGGACGGAGGAGCCTGGTGGGCTGCAGTCCATGGGGTTGCGAAGAGTCGGATACGACTGAGCGACTTCACTTTCACTTTTCACTTTCATGCATTGGGGAAGGAAATGGCAACCCACTCCAGTGTTCTTGCCTGGAGAATCTCAGGGACGGGGGAGCCTGGTGGGCTGCCGTCTATAGGGTCGCACAGAGTCGGACACGACTGAAGCGACTTAGCAGCAACAACATCTTGGTGATGCCCCTCTCTTCACATACATTTTCCATATGATCATCATATTCACCTCCTAACAGGGCTATTTCTATGCCATGGTGTTGGCTGGATGCTGACATGCATGGTTAATTACTTTTCATGACAAATATCTGAGATGGACACTATTTTTCTGGTTCTAAAAGTGAGCAGGTGGACACACAGGGATTCTAGTGACATGTACAAGCTCACTGAGTCAGAAAAGAGCAGAAATGTGATGAACCAGAATTTCCAACCATTAGCCGTGTGCTGTTTAATTGCAATCCCAATGGAGAGGATCTGATTTTAATAACTTAAGGAGACATTGTTTCCAACATTCATTCTAATAAATTAAAAACTTAGCTTCAAATGATCCCATCACTTGAAATGATGCTGTCAATTGAATTCTTGTTTCTAGATATTTGTTTTTATCTTTAAAAGAAGATAAACATTTAAAAAGGAGATCAACACCTTAAATTTAAAAAAAAGGGAATGCTTTTTTTCCCCCTTGCTAGTCCACTACTGCTTTATGACAATTGTTTTTCTGTATATTTTCTTTACTAGGTCTTTTGTTTGACATTATTAACTCCCTAAAATTATGGACTCAAAACTCAGGCAGATTAAATTCAAGAATCATTATATCCTGCCCAAGGGACTTTATTCCAGCTCTTTAACCTCTTGCTGTCTCAATGTTCTCATTTGGAAAATAGTGTTAAATGTAGAGCCTTCAGGATCTATATTTATTGGGTGGTAAAGCAATGGCACCCGACTCCAGTACTGCTGCCTGGAAAATCCCATGGATGGAGGAGCCTGGTAGGCTCCAGTCCATGGGGTCACTAAGAGTAGGGCACGACTGAGCGGCTTCACTTTCACTTTTCACTTTCATGCATTGAGAAGGAAATGGCAAGCCACTCCAGTATTCTTGCCTGGAGAATCCCAGGGACAGAGGAGCCTAGTGGGCTGCCCTCGATGGAGTCGCACAGAGTCGGACACAACTGAGGTGACTTAGCAGTAGCAGCAAAGAAACCTAATTAAGATAATGTATACAAAAAACTTAGCACAGTGCTCAAAAAATACTAATAATGAGGAAAGGGATAATAATAATACTTAGAATAATTGATCCTTCATTGGATAGGATTTGGGTGAACTCATTTTCTGCAAACGATCACTTTGCCTCACCAACTGTAACCCAAGGAATGTCACACTACAATCTCAGTTGCCCTCCCTCCCTCCCTCTCTCCTTTTCTCTTTCTTTCCCTCTGTCTGTCTCTATACCTCCCTCCTCCTCTTCTCTCACTCTCTCCCCCCTTCTCAGCTAATGAGTCCTATTATTACCCAAGCACTACAAAAGTTAGCTGACTCTGAAATGTGTGATACATAAGTGGAATTTTCTTTGTTAAGTTCCATTTTGATAGATGAATTTCAGAAGATAATTCTTCATAGCCCCTAACTTTGATCAGGGTCTAGTGTAAAAAAAAAAACAAAAAAAAAAAAAACAGGGCCCTTTGTACAAAAAACAGGAAAATATGGTTTTAAAGCTACTAAGTTATCAAACACTTTCCTTTTTTCTGCAGTCAGTCCCCCTCTCCCTCTCCTTCCTGGTTTATCTGGAGCAAAAATCATGCCTCTCTCCTCTTAGTATCTACCACAACTTGGACTGTGCCTAAAAGCATTTAGTTAGATAGGATATGATGGATGAAAACCAAATCCCTGAATCCATGGTGTCTATGCTTCTGGGCCCCACCTTCAGCCAATAGCATCTTTCTTAACGCACCAGCAGTAGTTCCCAAACAGTCACCCTTTCTCTAACTTTACCCCACCTCAGATCTATACACTGCCCCACTACCTAACAAC
Organism: Bos javanicus; assembly: GCF_032452875.1. Lineage (NCBI taxonomy): Eukaryota > Metazoa > Chordata > Mammalia > Artiodactyla > Bovidae > Bos > Bos javanicus. Next base: position 12,870,051 of record NC_083875.1, on the reverse strand, counting down.
TTTGTGAAACATATGTTCTCTTTATATTAATAACATTGAAACATGGTGTGACATCACATCAGGTACTATATGAATCATCTTCCCTATAAAAACTTCTATTACACAGCATTTTTAGTAATAGGATGGGGTTTTGTTTATTTGTCTCTTTGAATTTATTATTTTAGATATTTAAACTTGTTTTTCCTCTCTTCTTGGAACATTATCCTGAGCTCATGCTCCTCTCCTGAGCTCATGCTCCTCTCATTTGATCCCACTTATCCAACTCATACAAATATTTTATTTTACAATGTAATTTACATGAACTTCCCTACCTCTCCTCTCAGTTTAGATACCCTCTCCTACATGTGTCCATGACACATCTCCTTGTTCTTTCATCTCACTCATCAGACTTTCATTAGAAGTTCAAGGTCTTTCTTCTCTACTACTCTTCTAAGCTTCACAGGGACAAAGTCAAATTTTGTCCTTTAGTACATCATGAGAAACGCTGGACTGGAAGGAACACAAGCTGGAATCAAGATTGCCAGGAGAAATATCAATAACCTCAGATATGCAGATGACACCACCCTTATGGCACAAAGTGAAGAGGAACTCAAAAGCCTCTTGATGAAAGTGAAAGTGGAGAGTGAAAAAGTTGGCTTAAAGCTCAACATTCAGAAAATGAAGATCATGGCATCCGGTCCCACCACTTCATGGGAAATAGATGGAGAAACAGTGGAAACAGTGTCAGACTTTATTTTTCTGGGCTCCAAAATCACTACAGATGGTGACTGCAGCCATGAAATTAAAAGACGCTTACTCCTTGGAAGGAAGGTTATAACCAACCTAGATAGCATATTCAAAAGCAGAGACATTACTTTGCCAACAAAGTTTCGTCTAGTCAAGGCTATGGTTTTTCCTGTGGTCATGTATGGATGTGAGAGTTGGACTGTGAAGAAGGCTGAGCGCCGAAGAATTGATGCTTTTGAACTGTGGTGTTGGAGAAGACTCTTGAGAGTTCCTTGGACAGCAAGGAGATCCAACCAGTCCATTCTGAAGGAGATCAGCCCTGGGATTTCTTTGGAAGGAATGATGCTAAAGCTGAAACTCCAGTACTTTGGCCACCTCATGCAAAGAGTTGACTCATTGGAAAAGACTCTGATGCTGGAAGGGGCTGGGGGCAGGAGGAGAAGGGGATGACAGAGGATGAGATGGCTGGATGGCATCACTGACTCAATGAACGTGAGTCTCAGTGAACTCCGGGAGTTGGTGATGGACAGGGAGGCCTGGCATGCTGCAATTCATGGGGTCGCAAAGAGTTGGACAGGACTGAGCAACTGATCTGATCTGATCTGATCTGATGTCACAATTTCTCTAACCTCCTGCAAAACACCCCACATGGGTTTTGTTGCTGTTGTTCAGTTGCTCAGTCATGTCCAACTCTTTGCGACACCATGGACTGCAGCACACCAGGCTTCCCTGTCCTTCACCATCTCCCAGAGTTTGCTCAAACTCATGTCCACTGAGTCTGTGATGCCATCTAACCATCTTACCCTCTGTCATCCCCTTCTTCTGCTTTCAATCTTTCCCAGCATCAGAGTCTTTTCCAGTGAGTCAGCTCTCACTGGGTTTATGAATGAATAAATAAACAGACAGATGAAAAACTGCCCATGGTGGATATGAAATATAATTTATATTTTACATTTTTCTAGGCTTCTCAGAAAAGTTCTAATCCTGCTCAAAGAGTTACTTCCTGGAAGACATTCAGAAAAAGAGGCAGGAAGGGGAGTTGGAACTACAGACTTCCACTACAGATTAAAACTTCCCCTTGTAAGGACTCTCTGAATCACTCAGGTGTGGATTCTTATCCTGGAAATGATACCACACAGTACATGGGAGAGCTGGAGACTTTGAGGCCAATAACTCATGGGAAAGCAGTCTTTAGGCTTGAAAAATTTACATTCTACAAACTGTGATGACCTTGATATATGTGTGTGACACAGATTGGATTAGTGTTTCTTTTGCTCTTGTGATAAATTTATATCAAACATTAAAGCTACCTGACTTCCCTGTTCTTATATGATAAATATAACCTTGGAGATTTCACATCTCAGGCAGTGGCTTTATACCACAAATAGAAATAAGAGTAAGGAAAGGAAAAATGAGAGGTAACCAAATAAATAATTTTCCTAATGATAATATTAATGGTAGTAGAGGTATTAATGCTGTTTGGAGAAGGAGCTTACATTTTTAAAGCATATACTATGTTATTCATTTGATTCATGGGATTGCAAAGAGTCGGACACGACTGAGCGACTGATCTGATCTGAAGCATTTTATGTATATTATCATATTTAATTTACAAGACATCCCTATAAAGAATATTCTATTATTTCCCTACTCTGTAGATAAGCAAATAAATTTGAAGGATTAAGATACCACCAGCCAACAGACCACTGCATATGGCTAATAAGGACACACACTAAGATCTCTTTGCTTGAATATAAGGCCAACACATCAATGCTGATTGGGAATAATGGCCCTAGGTCCAAATCCTAATTATCTGGGGCATGTATGTAGCTCCATTTTTGGCAAATAATTCCTTCATTTGCTTTGTCTCCTTTGGATGCCTGCAGGCAAGTTAATGAAATACCATTTTATACTGACTTCCTTCCCAAAAATTGGCTCAGTCAGGATCTATGATATGCACTCCAAATTGGATGGATAACAGTATCATTTTATACAACAAGAACACTGGGTATGTTTACAAATAACTGCCTATTATCAACCAAGAAAATAGCATCTTATCTCCAAAAACCCACAGAAAACAGTTATATTCACTACATATAAGTCCTTTACATTAACAAAAAGGCAACAGTTCTTTAAAAGTATCCTTAGATACATATTTTAAGTGACTGTCAAAATTCCTGGTATCTTGTAGCTTCAATGCTGCACTTAGGTTCTACGTCATTGAATAAAAGTAGATATCAAATCATTATAATGAGATTTTTCTGATTTATTTCTTCAATAAAAACAAAGCCAAAAAGCTAATCAAAATACCAAAAACATTATCTTAGCTACAATACAAGAGGTGTCTGATATTTTTATATTTTCAAAAGCAATATAGTGCTTGCTTTTGGTTAACAGCAATTTCTGAAATCTTGAATGCTAATGCATTTTTCTAAGATTTTTGAAGAATCACTTTCATCACTTGTATTGGTGAGTTTCAAAGCACGGAAGAACAATTTTTAGTTTTCCCAAAGAAAACACAGTCACCATCATGCCAAATTATGACAATGAGTGGCTCTAATTTTCACTTTCTTTGAAGGACTTGAAGACCATAGATGGGTCTGAACTGGGATCTTCTCCAGGATAAAAGATTCTGCCCGTTTCAGTACTGGCATAGAGGTCTTTAGGAAGCTAGACTGTTTTCAGGGATCCTCAAAGGCATTGTTTTCAAATTAAAAATGTACCAAAGTGATATTTATGCAGTTTGTTATTTTTCTTTCTTTCGCATTTAAAAAAAAATTCTTAACATAAACCAAGAAATGTGATAATTGCTTTAAATAGCTCTTTTAATTTTTCTCTTTCACAAAGACTACATGATATAAAATAACTTGCTAAGAAAGAGTGGTGGATAAGGGATTTATTATAAACTCTTTTCCTATGACTGTGTGTCCCCTGCTTTTAGAGGTTAAGTCATTTCTTTCCTCATTATGGTTGCTTTCTAAATTGGACTTGTAATGCTTAGGGGTGTCTTATTTCCTTCTTGAACTTCATGCATTCTGACTGGGGACACTGCTCTGACCTGAAACCAAACTATTCCCAATTGTTCATTCATTTGTTAACATATATATCCATCACCAGGCATCCACTGACCATGATAACAGAGACATGCTGAGGTATATTGTTTCCAAACAGAACTAGCTGGGGTATCCAGCAGAGTGTAATGAACTTCCTTGGGCCATAAGGAAGTGTCTGATAGAAGCAAAGCCAAATCCCAACTAGCTAGGTCCAAATCACAGAAGCAGGTAGCCTGCCCTGTTTCAGGATAATGATAGTCTCAATGTGGTTCAGATATTCAGGAAGGAGTGGCGAAAAAACGAGGTGGCACACCGAGCCATCATGTGCAACAGTGATACAGACAAAACAAAGGTGTGCAAGAAGCAGAAACAGTCCAAGAAACTTACCTGCAGAAAAGTGAGTGCTGGAAACCGCGGAGCGTGTACAGCAGAAAAGGAGCCGGACCGCAGGTACAAAGTGACCAGAGACGGTGAAACGAGTTCTGATGGACTCGGTCTACTCAGCTACTTGTTCAGGCCACACAGTCAAGTGTGATGCTCCTGATAAGAGGTAAAAATCTGTGAAAGGAATGAAATTTCAGAAATTTTGTTCAAGTCCAGAACAAAAGCTCTCACAGGACTCCTAAACAGAAAACAATAAATAAATATGTACATATTAATACATACAGGAAAACAAACTTTCCATATATATATATATATATATATGTAAATATATGTGTGTGTGTGTGTGTGTGTGTACTGAGGAGAATAAAACTAAATCCAAATTTAAAAAAATGTTCTTCTTCCAAAACTTCATGTACACATTTTTAAAATGACATCATAAGCAATTTTCTCATGCAATATTCTTTATGGAATCTTTCTTCATGACTGCAGATATATTCAATGGTTACACCATTAATACATTCATATTGATATGAGTATCTTAATACATAAGAATCTACTTATAAGAATAACTATGACAGTGTTTCTATTTTTAAAGAATCTAAAAACAAGGCATATACAGAATGCATCAACAAGGTCCTGCTAACACAGGGAGCTATATTCAATATCTTGTGATAAATCATAATGGAAAAGAATATGAAAAAGAATACATGTACGTATATATGTATAACTGAGTCACTTTGTTGTACAGAAGATATTAACACAATAATGTAAGCCAAATATACTTCAATAATTTTTTTTAAATAATCTATTTCTGAAGATAAACACTATATATGTTCATATTCATAAAAAACAAGTTTATATTTAAATTGTCACTTTTAACTAGCCTAAAATAAACATTTATCTTCAGTAGGGAGTGACAGAAAGGTTATTTGAGTGCACAGCTTGTTCAATTTGGTTCTACTTTCTAGAAACACTGACAATGGAAGGTTAATAAGCTCCCCTAGTGGTAGCCGGGGCATGCACACTGGAGAGGAGGAAGAATGAATTCTTATTTCCATCCAATCTGTGTTTCTTTTCACTCTAATGCAACATGCCAAGTGCTCCTATTATAGTAATTTACTATAATATATATGCTGAGATGACCCTGATGCTGAGCAAAGCAAGGGATGTGTCTATTTCTCAAATAATTGAAAAACAGACACTGCAACATTTTCTTTAGAAATGGACCATTAGATTGTCTACACAGCGTGGTGACTAGTGGAATACTTAAAGAACAATGCCACCTGTATTTATATATTTCTGGACAGGTACAGCTGATGGTATAAACTCATTTTATGGGACTGCTAAAACAGCTGCAGGAAAGAGATAAAGACATTTTATCATTTTAATTTGCTATCGCCTAAACATAATGGCAGTGTAACAAAACTGCCTGGGATTATTGCAAATAATCTGTCATCAGAATTGATGGTATTTACCAAAGCTGTTTCACTAGCAAACTTAAGTCTGTTCTTAGGTTTGAAAAATAAAAATCTACTTCACATCATATGAAAATGCCCTTGGTTCTACCTGTACTAATAAATAATAACAACATTAACTGCAACAAAACTGATTTGGGATAAAGAACATTATTCTGCTGAAAAACAAGTAATTATCCTGAAAGGTTTATCAAAAGAAAGTATATCCAGACTGTCTGACTTAATAGAATTACTACCTAAAGTCACATTTATACCTAGGTTTTAAAAGCATCTTAATTCTTATTCACTGAACTGCAACTCTGTTTGTGTAATTTTTTGCATTTGTTAAAAACCAACAATCTTGATCAACTCAATGACGAAATTGATTCCCAGAGCCTTACAATCAATTCCAGCCAAACTGTTTTGATGTTGAATTTTGTACTATACAAATACCATAAGGTCAGAGACAGACTAGCTGTCATGAAGGCAACATAAAAATTAGGATAACTCCATCAGGGGTTTACACTGGGTATAGGGTGGGGAGGTTTTTGGTTTCTCTTTTCCATTAAGAGAAGAATCTTTGCTCACATAGACCTAAGGACCAAAGATACACCAGCCCTATTTTGTACCCATTTGAGTACCTGCAGCTCTCCTAGAATATTCCCCCCACTCTTCCATAGCTGAGATGCTCCTTCCTTGAAATACAAATAGCACTATTGTTTGTACAATTCAGTTAAACATAGGTCATATCTATTCTCACAGTCATAGAACTGAGAAAGGTTTGGGGCAGAAGGGCAACTGAAAATCACATTTTTGGGTATTATGTACCAGACACATCTCACAGAGAGAGTGCTAATGTTGGAGGAAAGCTGGGAATTGAGAACATTTTTCTCTGACTCCAAAACATCTCCATAATTATATCATTGCTGTTTCTGTCAAATGTCTAGATAGGTTTGTAAGTAACCTAAAATCAGTGATAAGGTCTTACATATTTCTGTGCATCCAGGACTACCCGCTCAATCATGCATATAAAATCATTCATTAGAGATGTGTAAACTATAATTTACAACTAAATGTTGCTAAAAGAAGACCCAAGTAGACATTTCTCCAAAGAAGACGTACAGATGGCCCACAGGGACATGAAAAGATGTTCAACAGAGTTAATTATGAGAGAAATACAAGTCAAAAGCACCATGAGATATCATCTCACACCAGTCAGAACAGCCATCAGCAAAAAGTCTACAAATAATGAATTCTGGAGAAAAAGGAACTCTCCTTCACTGCTACTGGGAGTGTAAATTTGGACAGCCACTAATAATGTAGTATTTGTTTTTGTAGAGTCTGACAGTTAGTCAACACTTTTCTGTTTTTCATCTTCCAATATTGTTTTCTTGTTTTCTCCTTTATTGGTCTCCCCCCACCCCATGCCCACAAGTCCATTCTCTCTGCACCTCTCTTCCTACCCTGCAAGTAGGTTCATGAGTACCATTTTCTAGGTTCCATATATATGTGTTAATATATTCGCTTTTCATTTTCTGACTTATTTCACCCTGTAATATAGGCTCTAGGGTCATCCACATCACTTCAACTGGCTCAATTTTGTTCCTGTTTATGGCTTAGCAATATTCCATGGTATATGTGTACCACATCTTCTTTACTCATTCATCTGTTGATGGACATCTAGGCTGATTTCATGTCCTGGCAATTGTAAACAGTGCTGCAATGAACACTGGGGTATATGTGTCTCTTTGAGTTATGGCTTTCTCAGGACAAATGCCCAGTAGTGGGATTGCTGGGTCATATGGTAGCTCTTTGTTTAGTTTTTTAAGGAATTTCCATACTGTTTTCCACAGTGGCTTTACCTGACTTCTTAATTATGTTGTTCAGTTTTAACATGTTCAACATGTTAAAAATGTTGTCCCATCACTTTCTAACACCATACACAAAAATAAACTCAAAATGGATTAAAGATCTAAACTTAAGACCAGAAACTATAAAACTCCTAGAGGAGAACATAGGCAAAACACTCTCCGACATACATCACAGCAGGATCCTCTATGACCCACCTCCCAGCATATTGGAAATAAAATCAAAAATAAACAAATGGGACCTAATTAAACTTAAAAGCTTCTGCACAACAAAGGAAATTATAAGGTGAAAAGACAGCCTTCAGAATGGGAGAAAATAATAGCAAATGAAGCAACTGACAAACAACTAATCTCAAAAATATACAAGCAACTCCTACAGCTCAATTCCAGAAAAATAAATGACCCAATCAAAAAATGGGCCAAAGAACTAAATAGACATTTCTCCAAAGAAGACATACAGATGGCTAACAAACACATGAAAAGATGCTCAACATCACTCATTATCAGAGAAATGCAAATCAAAACCACAATGAGGTTCCATTTCATGCCCATCAGAATGGCTGCAATCTAGAAGTCCACAAGCAATAAATGCTGGAGAGGGTGTGGAGAAAAGGGAACCCTCTTACACTGCTGGTGGGAATGCAAACTAGTACAGCCACTATGGAGAACAGTGTGGAGATTCCTTAAAAGACTGGAAATAGAACTGCATTATGATCCAGCAATCCCACTGCTGGGCATACACACTGAGGAAACCAGAATTGAAAGAGACACGTGTACCCCAGTGTTCTTCGCAGCACTATTTATAATAGCCAGGACATGGAAGCAACCTAAATGTCCATCAGCAGACGAGTGAATAAGAAAGCTGTGGTACATATACACAATGGAGTATTACTCAGCCATTAAAAAGAATACATATGAATCAGTTCTAATGAGGTGGTTGAAACTGGAGCTCATTATACAGAGTAAAGTAAGCCTTAAAGAAAAATACCAATACAGTATACTAACGCATATATATGGAATTTAGAAAGATGGTAACAATAACCCTGTATATGAGACAGCAAAAGAGACACTGATGTATAGAACAGTCTTTTGGACTCTGTGGGAGAGGGAGAGGGTGGGATGATTTGGGAGAATGGCATTGAAACATGTATAATATCATATATGAAACAAGTTCGCCAGTCCAGGTTCAATGCACGATACTGGATGCTTGGGGCTGGTGCACTGGGATGACCTAGAGGGATGGTATGGGGAGGGAGGAGGGAGAAGGGTTCAGGATGGGGAACACATGTATACCTGTGGCGGATTCATTTTGATATATGGCAAAACCAATACAATATTGTAAACTTAAAAAATAAAATTAAAAAAAAAAGTGTCCCAATCATTTACTGATACAGGCTGAGTTCTTTGGGAAACAGACTCTGAAATCTGCTATTTTAGTGCAGGAAGATTTTTGAGAGTATTTTCAAGGCCAACTCCATGGGGTAAAGGAAGCATGATTAGGGGAATGGAGAAGCTGAACTGGGATTCTGTTGCAAGAAAGGACTCAGCCTAATCTACTAGGAGCTCTGGAGCTGCCCCACATCCAGGAAAGGGCTAGTTCTTTAAAACCACATTTATGACTCATTGGTTGCAGATTATCTCTGCAGAACCACCTAATAATTAATTAAATACGGACCCACTTGTAGTTAATTTTTGTATATAATGTAAGGGATGGATTTTTTTTTCTTTTTTTGGCTATGAGATTTCAGTTGTTTTGGCACCATTTGATTAAAAAAAAAAAAAAATCCTCCACTGAATTACCTTTGTACATTTTGTGGAACTCTATTTCTATATAAGAGAGGAGCATATTTTTGGCCTGTTCTGTTGTATATCCCATTGATATATTAGTTTGCTTTTATATTAATACCATTTTCTCTTGGTCAGTATGAAAGCAAGTGAAAGTGAAAGCTGCTCAGTTGTGTCAGACTCTTTACAACCCCATGGACTGTCCATGGAATTTCTCCAGGCTAGAATACTGGAGTGAGTATCCTTTCCCTTCTCCAGGGGATCTTCCAAACCCAAGGATCAAACCCAGGTCTCTCGCATTCCAGGCAGATTCTTTACCCACTGAGCTATGAGGGAAGCTCATATTCTTGGTCAGTATAGGTTTATAATAAATCTTGAAATCAGATAGTGTTAGTTCCCCAACTCTGTTCTTCTTCAAAGCTATTTTGGCCATTTAGTAGTTTAGATTTTCTTAAAATTACTTTACATTTTAGAATAAGCTAAAACTCTACTGGAATTTATTTGCTAAATATTTCCGGAATATTTACATTTTATAAATCAATTTGGAGAGAACTGACATCTTAGTAATTTGGGGTGCTCATGTTCATGAACAGAGTATGTATCTATTTAGGTCTTCTTAATGCCTCTCAGTACCTGAAAATTTGTCATTTTCATTGTACAAGTTTGTGATATATTTTTTAATTCAAATTTATGATATCGTTTGGCAGATTTATTCTTATGTATTTCATATATGTTGCCTCTACTATTGTTGCTAGTATAGAAATATAACTTTGCATATTAATAACCCACCATAAAACATCATTAAACATACTCATTAGCCTTTTTAAGAATCCATGAGATCATCATGTCTGCTGCAAAAGACACTTTTATTTATTTTATTCCTTGCTTCATTGTATGAGCTAGCACTTCCAACATGTGGAGTAGAAGTAGCAAAAGTAGACATTCTTTATTTGCTTCTAATCTTAAAGTGAAAGCATTCAATTTGTCAGCATTAAATATGTTAGATGCTTTTCAATTGGTTTAAAGAAAATCTCTTTCATGCCCAGTTTTCTGAGTGGTTTATTTAAAAAAAAGAAAAAAGGTCTTGGATTTTGTCAAATGTTTTCTGCATTTAGTGTGATAATCATATGGCTTTTCCTTTTTAGCTATTTTATGATAATTAATTATATTAATTTTGAGATATGACATATTACAAAAACTGTATTTTTGTAATATATTTTACTTGGTCATGATATAGTATCCTTTGTATTTGTTATATTATTCTATTTGATGTACTAAAATATTCTTTCCAGAGTTTTCTGCATATGTGTTTATGAGGGTTATTCTATAGATTTTTTTTCTTAATCTATTTTTCCTTTTTTTCATACCCAGATAATGCTGGTCTCATTAAGTAATTTGGGAAGGGGTCCCTCTTCTTTAATTTTGCCTAAGAGTTGGCTCAGAATTGGTCTTTCTTCCTTAAGTGTTTGGTAGAATTCATTACTGAAGATATCTGTGGAGAAATACTTTCCTTTCATGGAGATATTTACCTAAAAATTCATTTTATTTAAGGATATAGGGCTATCTATTCCTTCTTAAGTGAGCTTTGGCCATGATCGCCTTTCAAGTAATTTCACCTGGGTTGATTCCCCAGCCCCTCATTTTAACCTACCCTCAATAATCCACCACAGCCTAGAATTTTTCTCAAGGCAGTAAACTCGGGCAATTGTAGTACAGTGTTTTACCTGATCTAGGTGTCATGAAAACTGTTATTTCATATGTTTGGTCTGCTTTTCTTTTGGTGGTATTGTTTCAGGTGGATAGGTAAACTCACTCCTTAGGCATAAATGGGAAATTCACAATTAAATCTAAAATATATTAGAAAACACAAAGATTGATAGGTATGTGATTAATCAAGTTAGTAACAGAATACAGATAGCAGATATTCAAGTATTCACTTAAAATTTTTTCTATATGTGTGCTAATTTTCATATAAAATATTAAAGTTACCAAGTAAGGGGAGGAGCTAAGATGGCGGAGGAGTAGGACGGGGAGAACACTTTCTCCCCCACAAATTCATCAAAAGAACATTTAAACGCTGAGTAAATTCCACAAAACAACTTCTGAATGCTGGCAGAGGACACCAGGCACCCAGAAAAGCAACCCAAGTCTTCGAAAGGAGGTAGGAAAAAATATAAAAGACAAAAAAAAGAGACAAAAGAGGGAGGGATGGAGTTCTGTCCCAGGAAGGGAGTTTTGAAAAGAGAGAAGTTTCCAAACACCAGGAAACCTTCTCACTGCCGAATCTGTGCCAAGCCTTGGAAGCACAGAGGGCAACATAATGGGAAGAAAAATAAATAAACAATTAAAACCTGCACATTGCGAGCCCTACGGTAACTCCCCCAGCGGAGAAGCAGCGCAGACGCCGGCATTCACCATTAGCAAGCAGGTGCTGGGCAGGGAGGCAAGGCGCGGGCTGCATCGCAAGGATCTGGCCTGAATACCCCGAGCGCTATCTGAGCGAAATAATTTGGGCTAGCAAACCAGACTGTGGGATATCTACCACGCGAAAAGCCAGCCCTAACCTAAGACACCACCAGGCCCACGCACAGAACAAAGGACTGAACAGAGATAGCCGGCTGCAGACCTTCCCCCTCCGGTGACAGGCAGCCAGAGCCGGAAGGGGGCATTCACAGCCCCAGAGAGACATTATCTATAAAACTGTAAACAGGCTTCTTTGCTAACTAAAACTTCTTGGGGGTCTGGACAGTCAACATCTGCCTGAGAAGGTGCGCCAGTTGCACACCTAGATAACCGAGTGGCAGGGAGGCAATAAGTTGGAGGAATCATGCACGCCAAACACCTCATCACCTGAGCTGCTTGGATCTGGGAAGGGCAAAAAACGCAGGCCCAACCGAGAATCTGTGCCTCTGAGGACTACCCAAGTGCCTGAACCTGAGCGGCTTGGACCTGGGAAGTGCAGGCAGCCCAGGGCTGGCCACGGATGGTTCCCGCCAGAGCAACCTAGAGCCTGAGCAGCATGGGCAGGGAGGCTACACACGCTGTGAACAGGGGGGCAGACCCAGTGTAGCTGAGGCATTGCGAGCACACGCCAGTGTTATTTGTTTGCAGCATCCCTCCCTCCCTCCCCACAGCGCGACTGAACAAGTGAGCCTAAAAAACAAAAAAAGTGTCCTCCACCATCCCCTTTGTGTCAGGGCGGAAAACCAGACACTGAAGAGACCAGCAAACAGAAGAAGCTATAACAGAGGGAACCGCCTTGGAAGCTACAGGCAATAGATTAAAACCCTGTGGTTAGTACCAACTACATAGGAAGGGGCCTATACATCTTGAGAAACATAAGTTGGACCAAGGAACTAGCCAAAAATGGACTGAACCCACAATACTCACAACAAAACCGGAGAAAGTCCTAGATATATTTTTACTATTTTTACAATCATTCTTTCTTTTTTTTTTTTTTTTAATTTTAAGTCCTCTATTATTCCTCTAATTTTCACTTTTATAACCGATTATTTGCAAAATAAAAAGAGAGAGAGAAGACCCTATTCTTTTTTTAAAGCAAACTTCATATATATATTTTTTATAATTTTTTTGACCTTTTTTTTTTTCTTTTCTTTTTTTCCCTTCTTTTCTTCAACATTGTATTTTTGAAATTCCAAACTCTACTCTAGATTTTTAATTTTAGCTTTTTGGTATTTGTTATCAATTTTGTACCTGTATTTTCTTTATAATTTATGCGACTTTGTTTGTTCTTGTTTGTTTTTTTCTCTCTCTCTTTCTTTTTCTTCTTCTTTTTTTAACATTGTATTTTTGAAATTCCAAACTCTACTCTAGATTTTTAACTTTTGCTTTTTGGTATTAGTTATCAATTTTGTACCTATATTTTCTTTATAATTTTCACGACCTTATTTGTTTTTGTTTGTTCGTTTTTTCTCTCTTTCTTTTCCTTCTTCTTTTCTTTAACATCATATTTTTGAAATTCCAAACTCTACTCTAGATTTTTAATTTTTGCTTTTATGTATTTGTTGCCAATTTTGTACCTTTAAGAACTCAATTTTCAGTACCCATTTTTCACTAGGGAGTGAGATTACTGGCTTGACTGCTCTCTCTCCCTTTGGACTCTCCTTTTTCTCCACCAGGTTGCCGGTGTCTCCTCCCTAACCCCTCTCTAATTTACCCAACTCATGGTAGAGAAACTTCTCGTCTTTAATGTAGATGTTTTATCAATGGTGCTGTATAGAAGGAGAAGCTTTGAAAATACTGTAAAAATAAGACCAATAACTGGAAGCAGGAGGCTTAAGTCCAAACCCTGACTCCAGGGAGCTCCTGACTCCAAGGAACATTAATTGACAGGAGCTCATCAAACGCCTCCATACCTGCACTGAAACCAAGCACCACACAAGGGCCAACAAGTTTCAGGGCAAGACATACCAAGCAAATTCTCCAGCAACAAGGAACACAGCCCTGAGCTCCAAGACACAGGCAGCCCAAAGTCACCCCAAAACCATAGACATCCCATAACTCATTACTGGACATTTCATTGCACTCCAGAGAGAAGAAATACAGCTCCACCCACCAGAACACCGACACAAGCTTCCCTAACCAAGAAACCTTGACAAGCCACCTGTACAAACCCACACAGAGCTAGGAAACGCCACAATAAAGAGAACTCCACAAACTGCCAGAATACAGAAAGGACACCCCAAACTCAGCAATTTAAACAAGATGAAGAGACAGAGGAATAGCCAGCAGATAAAGGAACAGGATAAATGCCCACCAAACCAAACAAAAGAGGAAGAGATAGGGAATCTACCTGATAAAGGATTCCAAATAATGATAGTGAAATTGATCCAAAATCTTGAAATTAAAATGGAATCACAGATAAATAGCTTGGAGACAAAGATTGAGAAGATGCAAGAAAGGTTTAACAAGGACTTAGAAGAAATAAAAGAGAGTCAATATATAATGAATAATGCAATAATGAAATTAAAAACACTCTGGAGGCAACAAATAGTAGAATAACAGAGGCAGAAGATAGGATTAGTGAATTAGAAGACAGAATGGTAGAAATAAATGAATCAGAGAGGATAAAAGAAAAACGAATTAAAAGAAATGAGGACAATCTCAGAGACCTCCAGGACAATATTAAATGCTACAACATTCGAATCATAGGAGTCCCAGAAGAAGAAAACAAAAAGAAAGACCATGAGAAAATGCTTGAGGAGATAATAGTTGAAAACTTCCCTAAAATGGGGAAGGAAATAATCACTCAAGTCCAAGAAACCCAGAGAGTCCCAAAAAGGATAAACCCAAGGTGAAACACCCCAAGACACATATTAATCAAATTAACAAAGATCAAACACAAAGAACAAATATTAAAAGCAGCAAGGGAAAAACAACAAATAACACACAAGGGAATTCCCATAAGGATAACAGCTGATCTTTCAATAGAAACTCTTCAAGCCAGGAGGGAATGGCAAGACATACTTGAAGTGATGAAAGAAAATAACCAACAGCCCAGACTATTGTACCCAGCAAGGATCTCATTCAAATATGAAGGAGAAATCAAAAGCTTTTCAGACAAGCAAAAGCTGAGAGAATTCAGCACCACCAAACCAGCTCTCCAACAAATACTAAAGGATATTCTCTAGACATGAAACACAAAAACAGTGTATAAAATTGAACCCAAAACAATAAAGTAAATGGCAATGGGATCATACTTATCAGTAATTACCTTAAATTACCAGTAAATGGGTTGAATGCCCCAACCAAAAGACAAAGACTGGGCAAATGGATACAAAAACAAGACCCCTACATATGTTGTCTACAAGAGACCCACCTCAAAACAGGGGACACATTCAGACTAAAAGTGAAGGGCTGGAAAAAGATTTTCCATGCAAATAGGGACCAAAAGAAAGCAGGAGTAGCAATACTTATATCAGATAAAATAGACTTTAAAACAAAGGCTGTGAAAAGAGACAAAGATGGTCACTACATAATGATCAAAGGATCAATCCAAGAAGAAGATATAACAATTATAAATATATATGCACCCAAAACGGGAGCGCCACAATATGTAAGACAAATGCTAACAAGTATGAAAGGAGAAATTAACAATAACACAATAATAGTGGGAGACTTTAATACCTCACTCACACCTATGGATAGATCAACTAAACAGAAAATTAACAAGGAAACACAGACTTTAAACGATACAATAGACCAGTTAGACCTAATTGATATATATAGGACATTTCATCCCCAAACAATGAATTTCACCTTTTTCTCAAGTGCACATGGAACCTTCTCCAGGATAGATCACATCCTGGGCCATAAATCTAGGCTTGGTAAATTCAAAAAAAATTGAAATCATTCCAAGCATATTTTCTGACCACAATGCAGTAAGATTAGATCTCAATTACAGGAGAAAAACTATTAAAAATTCCAACATATGGAGGCTGAACAACACGCTGCTGAATAACCAACAAATCACAGAAGAAATCGAAAAAGAAATCAAAATTTGCATAGAAACGAATGAAAATGAAAATACAACAACCCCAAACCTATGGGACACTGTAAAAGCAGTGCTAAGGGGAAAGTTCATAGCAATACAGGCACACCTCAAGAAACAAGAAAAAAGTCAAATAAATAATCTAACCCTACACCTAAAGCAACTAGAAAAGGAAGAAATGAAGAACCCCAGGGTTAGTAGAAGGAAAGAAATCTTAAAAATTAGGGCAGAAATAAATGCAAAAGAAACAAAAGAGACCATAGCAAAAATCAACAAAGCCAAAAGCTGGTTATTTGAAAGGATAAATAAAATTGACAAACCATTAGCCTGACTCATCAAGAAACAAAGGGAGAAAAATCAAATCAATAAAATTAGAAATGAAAATGGAGAGATCACAACAGACAACACAGAAATACAAAGGATCATAAGAGACTACTATCAACAATTATACACCAATAAAATGGACAACGTGGAAGAAATGGACAAATTCTTAGAAAAGTACAACTTTCTAAAACTCCACCAGGAAGAAACAGAAAATCTTAACAGACCTATCACAAGCACGGAAATTGAAACTGTAATCAAAAATCTTCCAGCAAACAAAAGCCCAGGTCCAGACGGCTTCACAGCTGAATTCTACCAAAAATTTAGAGAAGAGCTAACACCTATCCTGCTCAAACTCTTCCAGAAAATTGCAGAGGAAGGTAAACTTCCAAACTCATTCTATGAGGCCACCATCACCCTAATACCAAAACCTGACAAAGATCCCACAAAAAAAGAAAACTACAGGCCAATATCACTGATGAACATAGATGCAAAAATCCTTAACAAAATTCTAGCAATCAGAATCCAACAACACATTAAAAAGATCATACACCATGACCAAGTGGGCTTTATCCCAGGGATGCAAGGATTCTTCAATATCCACAAATCAATCAATGTAATACACCACATTAACAAATTGAAAAATAAAAGCCATATGATTATCTCAATAGATGCAGAGAAAGCCTTTGACAAAATTCAACATCCATTTATGATAAAAACTCTCCAGAAAGCAGGAATAGAAGGAACATACTTCAACATAATAAAAGCTATATATGACAAACCCACAGCAAACATTATCCTCAATGGTGAAAAATTGAAAGCATTTCCTCTAAAGTCAGGAACAAGACAAGGGTGCCCACTTTCACCATTACTATTCAACATAGTTTTGGAAGTTTTGGCCACAGCAATCAGAGCAGAAAAAGAAATAAAAGGAATCCAAATTGGAAAAGAAGAAGTAAAACTCTCACTATTTGCAGATGACATGATCCTCTACATAGAAAACCCTAAAGACTCCACAAGAAAATCACTAGAACTAATCAATGATTATAGTAAAGTTGCAGGATATAAAATCAACACACAGAAATCCCTTGCATTCCTATACACTAATAATGAGAAAACAGAAAGTGAAATTAAGGAAACAATTGCATTCACCATTGCAATGGAAAGAGTAAAATACTTAGGAATATATCTACCTAAAGAAACTAAAGACCTATATATAGAAAACTATAAAACACTGGTGAAAGCAATCAAAGAGGACACTAATAGATGGAGAAATATACCATGTTCATGGATTGGAAGAATCAATATAGTGAAAATGAGTATACTACCCAAAGCAATTTATAGATTCAAAGCAATCCCTATCAAGCTACCAACAGTATTCTTCACAGAGCTAGAACAAATAATTTCACAATTTGTATGGAAATACAAAAAACCTCGAATAGCCAAAGCTATCTTGAGAAAGAAGAATGGAACTGGAGGAATCAACCTACCTGACTTCAGGCTCTATTACAAAGCCACAGTTATCAAGACAGTATGGTACTTGCACAAAGACAGAAATATTGGTCAATGGAACAAAATAGAAAGCCCAGAGATAAATCCACACACATATGGACACCTTATCTTTGACAAAGGAGGCAAGAATATACAATGGATTAAAGACAATCTCTTTAACAAGTGGTGCTGGGAAATCTGGTCAACCACTTGTAAAAGAATGAAACTAGAACACTTTCTAACACCATACACAAAAATAAACTCAAAATGGATTAAAGATCTAAACCTAAGGCCAGAAACTATAAAACTCCTAGAGGAGAACATAGGCAAAACACTCTCCGACATACATCACAGCAGGATCCTCTATGACCCACCTCCCAGAATATTGGAAATAAAATCAAAAATAAACAAATGGGACCTAATTAAACTTAAAAGCTTCTGCACAACAAAGGAAACTATAAGCAAGATGAAAAGACAGCCTTCAGAATGGGAGAAAATAATAGCAAATGAAGCAACTGACAAACAACTAATCTCAAAAATATACAAGCAACTCCTACAGCTCAATTTCAGAAAAATAAATGACCCAATCAAAAAATGGGCCAAAGAACTAAATAGACATTTCTCCAAAGAAGACATACAGATGGCTAACAAACACATGAAAAGATGCTCAACATCACTCATTATCAGAGAAATGCAAATCAAAACCACTATGAGGTACCATTTCATGCCAGTCAGAATGGCTGCGATCCAAAAGTCTACAAGCAATAAATGCTGGAGAGGGTGTGGAGAAAAAGGAACCCTCTTATGCTGTTGGTGGGAATGCAAACTAGTACAGCCACTATGGAGAACAGTGTGGAGATTCCTTAAAAGACTGGAAATAGAACTGCATTATGATCCAGCAATCCCACTGCTGGGCATACACACTGAGGAAACCAGAATTGAAAGAGACACGTGTACCCCAATGTTCATCGCAGCACTGTTTATAATAGCCAGGACATGGAAGCAACCTAGATGCCCATCAGCAGATGAATGGATAAGAAAGCAGTGGTACATATACACAATGGAGTATTACTCAGCCATTAAAAAGAATACATTTGAATCAGTTCTAATGAGGTGGATGAAACTGGAGCGTATTATACAGAGTGAAGTAAGCCAGAAAGAAAAACACCAATACAGTATACTAACGCATATGTATGGAATTTAGAAAGATGGTAACAATAACCCTGTGTACGAGACAGCAAAAGAGACACTGATGTATAGATCAGTCTTATGGACTCTGTGGGAGAGGGAGAGGGTGGGGAGATTTGGGAGAATGGCATTGAAACATGTATAATGTCATGTATGAAATGAGTTGCCAGTCCAGGTTCGATGCATGATACTGGATGCTTGGGGCTGGTGCACTGGGACGACCCAGAAGCAGGGTATGGGGAGGGAGGAGGGAGGAGGGTTCAGGATGGGAACACAGGTATACCTGTGGCGGATTCATTTTGATATTTGGCAAAACTAATACAATATTATAAAGTTTAAAAATAAAATTAAATTAAAAATAAATAAATAAATAAAATGGATAATAAACAAGAACCTACTGTATAAAAAGAAAAAAAAGTTACCAAGTAAGATAACCAGAATTACATTAATCATATAAACCAAACTGATAGAATTATTATTTATTCTTTCTACTAAAGTGTATTGTATTCATCCTAATCTTTTAAAAGTCCCTTATTTAAATTTGATAAAATTCATGCTAGCAAAACTTTTTTCTTCTATTTACTTTCATTTCATTTTGACCTCTAGAAATCTTAGTGATAGTACTCATTTTTCTAGGTTTCAGACTTTCAGTGAGTTTCATTAGAGTTTCAAAAATTATTGTAATGAATCTCATATACAAAATGTAATTTGAAACATGGCAGTAAATGTAATGTTGCATGGAAGTTGGTTCCCAAGCCAAGAGTCAAGTTCAAGTTTGCAGGGCTTAAATTAATGGACTCAACATTTGACCAATATCCCAAACTAGGAAATTAGAGTCATCCTTGATTTTCTTATTTAATCAACAGCTACTATAGACTATTATTTACAAATAATACACAAAATCTGTCCTTTCACATCTATCTCCATCGGAGATACCTTGACTTGGACTTTCATTGCCTCTTATCTGAGTGATTTCAGTGGGATCTGGAATGTTCTCTCTGTTCTCTCTCTCAGGTAAATACAAGGTTTTTCATGGCTCCAGTCTTTTCATCTTGATGTTCTTTACTCAGTGCTTTGAAGAACAATTCAGTGCCATGGTATGGCAGTCCATCTGATCTGCTCCCCAAGCCCATGAAGAGTTGATTATTCTGGTCCCCTGCATTTCCATACCAGTGCAGTTGCTATTCAGTCACTAAGTTGTATCTGATTCTTTGTGACCCCTGGCAGCCCACCAGGCTTCCTGTCTTTCACTATACCAATACAAGTACCATACCAATGAATACACCTTTACTATAGTCCTTGTATTACTCTATTATTTATATTGTGATTATCTCTTCTGAAGGGCAACCATAAGGTTTATCATCTCTTTGAATTCAAAGGATTTGGTCCATGCATAGAGCAGGCAGTCAATCAATCAATGATTGAGTAACTGAATTGAATTCCAGGCTGTTAGCAGTATTTTAAGTGTCTCAGTTCACTCCACCCAACCCAACAGGAGTGGAGAACATGACTGGAACTGACATGCTTTGCTTCTGTCATTCACTTCCACTTCCATCCCCAGCTAAGAGACACAGTGCAAAGCTGTGTGAAATTGAAAAAAAAAAAATCACAGTCCAGAGGTTTTTGGTGTATGAACCATTTGATTATTTTCATCCCAACAACCCTATCAACACGGTTTATAACAAGGAAGCTATTCGGCCAAATTAAAAAGAATAGAAAAAAGAAATGTGTTAGGGAATAATTTCAGGAATAAAAACCTGGAAGATATACTATGTCAGTTTTCTTGGAATATATTCTCCAAGCTCCCATCGACTGAAAATATTAAGAATTTTGATACTTATACCAAAATACTTGCCATGGTTGCAACTCAAATTATTTTGTTTGTAAACATCTCTGACACTAAAAGATTGTATCCAATATATATAGTTCTTTAGAAATATTGCTTTTTTAAGCCAATCACTACACCTCAAATGAAGACTAAGTCACAATGCATTTTTACAGCATCAAAATATCATTAATAAATTAAGGCTAAAAATTTATTTTATTTATTTTTATTTTTTATTATTTTTAATTTATTATTATTTTTTAATTTACATTATTGTATTGGTTTTGCCATACATCAACATGCATCCACCACAGTTATACACGTGTTCCCCATCCTGAACCCCCCCACCTCCCTCCCCATAACATCCCTCTGGGTCATCCCAGTGTACCAGCCCCAAGTTTCCTGTATCCTGCATCGAACCTGGACTGCTGATTCATTTCTTATATGATATTATACATGTTTTAATGCCATCCCCCCAAATCACCCCCCCCCTCCACAGAGTCCAAAAGACTGTTCTATACATCAGTGTCTCTTTTGCTGTCTCACATACAGGGTTGTTGTTACCATCTTTCTAAATTCCATATATATGCGTTAGTATACTGTATTAGTGTTTTTCTTTCTGGCTTACTTCACTCTGTATAATACGCTCCAGTTTCATCCACCTCATTAGCACTGATTCAAATGTATTCTTTTTAATGGCTGAGTAATACTCCATTGTGTATATGTACCACAGCTTTCTTATCCATTCATCTGCTAAAGGACATCTAGGTTGCTTCCATGTCCTGGCTATTATAAACAGTGCTGCGATGAACATTGGGGTACACGTGTCTCTTTCAATTCTGGTTTCCTCAGTGTGTATGCCCAGCAGTGGGATTGCTGAGTCGTATGGCAGCTCTATTTCCAGTCTTTTAAGGAATCTCCACACTGTTCTCCATAGTGGCTGTACTAGTTTGCATTCCCACCAACAGCATAAGAGGGTTCCTTTTTCTCCACACCCTCTCCAGCATTTATTGCTTGTAGACTTTTGGATCGCAGCCATTCTGACTGGCATGAAATGGTACCTCATAGTGGTTTTGATTTGCATTTCTCTGATAATGAGTGATGTTGAGCATCTTTTCATGTGTTTGTTAGCCATCTGTATGTCTTCTTTGGAGAAATGTCTATTTAGTTCTTTGGCCCATTTTTTGATTGGGTCTTTTATTTTTCTGGAATTGAGCTGTAGGAGTTGCTTGTATATTTTTGAGATTAGTTGATTGTCAGTTGCTTCATTTGTAGTCTTTAAAATTACCTTTGCATTGTTCAAGTAGTTTACTCATATCTCAGATCCAACTTTGAAGCAGTTTTTTCACATAATACTGTTTTATATGAATTTTAATTTCTTCCCTGTGTTATTCGCTCAGTTGTGTCTGACTCTTTGTGACCCCATGGACTGTAGCTCAGCACTTCCTTCAGGGGATCTTCCTGACACAAGGCTTGAACCCAGGTCTTCTGTATCAAAGGCAGATTCTTTACTGACTTAGCCACTCTTTTTTTGCTATATAATTTCTTCCATAGTTTCCATAATAATCCCCTGAATGGCTGAACACAATCCAAGTTGACATCTTCTGTTGTTAGCCTGTTATTTGATTATGTAATGACATTACTTCATTCATATAATAAAGCTCCAATATTTTTTTCTTTTAAAATTATTTGAATTTTTCCTTAAGGATATGTTCTTGCAAATTAATAATTATATCAAAGAATCAAAGAATATGATCATTTGCCTGGCTCCTGACATATTTTTCCAAGTATTTTGAAAAAAGTTGTGTTGATTTATTCTGACTCTAAAGAAGTTGAGCAGATCATGTTCCCAGGGCCCCCTCTCCTAATGCTCTACTAAAGAACAGAATCTTTGACTCCTGGTACATTTAGAACTGCATCTATCTCTGGATAAATTCACAGGATACAAGAGCCTGAGAAGGCCTTCATGGCCACCATCACTTCCCCCTGTTTTGATGCTCATACCACCACTCTTGCAATAGGGTTTCAGTTCCATTACTGAAACTCTTCTCAGATGCAGGCAAGGAAAGTCTTAAGAGCCCTGACCTGCAGCGTACCCCCTTCCTAGTCCTCTGACTAACAAGCCTTTTCAGCCTGTGACTATTTACAACTCTAGAAGATACAGATGTCTCAGAAAAGAGGTTCTTGTCATTTTTCAGTCAATAAGTCATATCTAATTCTTTGCAACTCCATGAGCTGCAGCATGACAGGCTCCTCTGTCCTCCACTATCTTCTGGTATTTGCCCAAATTCATGTCCATTGAGTTGGTGATGCTATTTAAATATCTCATCCTCTATTGCTCCCTTCCCCTTTTGCCTTCAATCTTTCCCAGCAGAGAGTAATGGAAGACAAAATAAGTAAGTAAATACAATTTAAAACAGGTCTCCAAAATGTGATCCTTCTTCACCCAATCCACCTGCTCTTATTTAATTTTTAAAGATCTCCAATAGTTGACTTAGGAGTTTGTCTAAGGTTTTAGCTGAAGTCAATGGGAGAGATAGAATGGAATGTACTTATTCCTTCTTTACTGTAAGATGAACCTATGAATAAGTTTTTAATTGGGGAAATGTGAAAATGGATTTATCCTTTGTGTCACTAACTGATTTCAAAGTTAGTGGGCTGGTAACAACATATATCTGGTTTTGAGTTGGTTTGATCCAGTGATTATAAAATTTAACACCAATTCATTTCTTGGATATGTGGTATACTAAAATTACACCAGCTTGATGATTAACTCTATGTTAAATAGTGCAAGGTAAGAAATATACAAGCAGTTCTCCCCCCCCAATCCCTACATGCGGGAGCCCCAGTCTGGGGTCAGTAAAATGTTTTCTGTGAAGGGTCAGAAAGTAATTTAGGATTTGTGGGACATTTAGTCTCTTTTGTAACTATTCAGCTCTGTTGTAATATACAAACAGTTGTAGGTAACACACAGATGAATGGGCATGGCTACATTAGGCAACAAGCTGTTGTTTGCCAACTCCTGGCTTAGAATATTGAACATCTTTGTGCCTTTTTATTGATCCACTATTAAAGCTGTCACAGAAAAATTCTTCATTAACACTTCATGAGGATTCAGTGAGTAAACTGTGTGTTTTGTTATTTTGAGGTAAGCAATGACTGGCATTAGAGTGGACCACTAGAGAAAGCAGGGTCCAGGTTGTGAGGTTTGCAGGAGCCAGTCACTAATTACTTCAACTTACATTTGGTTGATTATTTATGTGCATCCTTCCTGTTAATCATAAATTAGATGGTCTAAATTAAGATTGCCAACAAAGGTCTGTCTAGTCAAAGCTATGGTTTTTCTAGTAGTCATGTATGGATGTGAGAGTTGGACTATAAAGAAAGCTGAGCACCGAAGAAATGATGCTCTTGAACTGTGGTGTTGGAGAAGACTCTTGAGAGGCCCTTGGACTGCAAGGAGGTCCAACCAGTCCATCCTAAAGGAAATCAGTCCTGAGTGTTCATTGAAAGGACTGATACTGAAGCTGAAACTCCAATACTTTGGCCACTTGATGTGAAGAACTGATTCATTAGAAAAAACCCTGATGCTGGGAAAGATTGAAGGCAAAAGAAGAAGGGCAGCAACAGAGGATGAGATGGTTAGACAGCATCACCAACTCAACAGACATCAATTTGAGCAAACTCCAGGAGACAGTGAAGGAAACTGGCATGCTGCAGTCTGCTGCTGCTGCTAAGTCACTTCAGTCGTGTCTGCCTCTGTGCGACCCCATAGACAGCAGCCCACCAGGCTCCCCCGTCCCTGGGATTCTCCAGGCAAGAACACTGGAGTGGGTTGCCATTTCCGTCTGCAATGCATGAAAGTGAAAAGTGAAAGTGAAGTCGCTCAGTTGTGTCCAACTCTTAGCGACCCCATGGACTGCAGCCCACCAGGCTCCTCCATCCATGGATTTTTCCAGGCAACAGTACTGGAGTCTATGGGATCACATAAAGTCAGACACTATTTAGTGACTGAACAACAAATATTCCATTATGTATATATTACATCTTTATTCATTCATCCTTTGGTGAAGACTCAGTTTGCTTCCATATCTTGGTTATACAATAAATAGTGCTGCAATGAACATAGGGGTACATGCATCTTTTTAACTAGTGTTTTTGGGTTATTCAGATAAAACATAGAAGTGGAATAGCTGGACCATATGTTAGTTCTAGTTCTAGTTTCTTGAGGAAACTTCCTACTGTGTTTCACAGCACCTGTACCAACTTACAATAGTACACAAGTGTTCCCTTCTCTCTACATTCTCCCCAACACATGTTTCTTATCTTTTTGATAACAGCCATTCTGATAGGTATGATCAGTTTTGATTTGCAGTTTTGATTTAAATTTTCCAAATGATTAGTTTTGTTGAGCACCTTTTCATGTGCCTGTCGGTCACCGGTATCACTTCTCGGAAAAATTTCTATTCAGGTCATCTGCCCATTTTAAATAGAGCTTCTCATCTTTTTCGGAGGTTGAGCTATATGAGGTATGTGTATGTTTTCAATATCAGTCCCCGATGGTTATATCATTTGCAAACATCTGCCATTCAGTAGGTTGCCTGCTCATTTTATTTATGGATTCCTTTTCCCTGAATAAGCTTTTGAGTTTTATGTAATTCCATTGGCTTAGTTTTGCTTGAGGAGACATCCAAAAAAATATTGCTAAGATCTATGCCAAAGAGGTTACTGCTTATGTTTTCTTCTAGGAGTTTTATGGTTTCAGAAACTATTACTATATGACAACTGTAACTAAAAAGTGATATAGGAAAATAACATTTAAGTTGGTTTGAATAGAGAGTTCCTGGATTTCAAGTCGAAGCATCATCTTAGTAAAGACAGAATTTTCAGAGGTTAAAGTACTTATAAGGATTCAGTAAGAAATTATTTAAGCTCCCATTCTTAGTATAGCATTTCAAACAAGAAACAAACTATACTTGGCCTTTTGACCATTAAAAATGAAAGTGTTAGTCACTCAGTCTTGTCCAACTCTTCGTGACCCCGAGGACTGTAGCCTACCAGGCTTCTCTGTCCATGGGCTTTCCCAGGCAAGAATACTGGAGTGGGTTGCCATTCCCTTCTCCAGGGAATCTTGCTGACCCAGGGATCAAACCCAGGTCTCCTGCATCTTGGACAGATTGTTTACCATGCTAGCCATATAAGCCTTTCTTCTTTCCATATGGAAACCAACTCTAATATAGGAGTTGGAAATTATCTTCACAGAGTACTCATAATTTTAGTTGACCTAAGTTGAGGGGCTTCTTTATAAAGAAAAAAAGCATTCTCAATTTTCCAAATTCACAATTCAAAATTATCTAGTTCTAATAACATGTTATATACCACGGGTCTACCACTCATAGTTCAGAAAACAGATATGACAGGACTACAAGAAATTATAAAACAAAACATAAATTTTGGAGTAAGACCTGAAAAAGATGAAATAAGCACTGTCATAAAGCAATATATATCTTACTATAAAAATATAAATGGCAATTCATGTTATCTAGGTGGCAATTCATGCCATAAACTAGGTCACCCCACAAACACTCAGTACAGTTCTCTTTGAATAATTACAATTCAAAAGAAAAGAACCCATTATAAAATTGTGCCAAGCACTTAATAGGGGATTAATAAGAAACCTAATTGCATGAAACATGAATGTAAAAATGTTCAAATACAGAGGAGAGGGCTCTGCGAAAGGCAAGATTTGACTTAAAGGTATGAGGCATGAGAGTACCTGAAAGAAAATAAAAGGATCAGAATACCTCCTGAAGTTATGGAGGAGCTGGGCCCACTGTTTTTTTCCCCAGGTTATAGTCATCCATTTTCTTGCCCCCAAAGTTATTTCAAATCATTATTTGCCACTCCTTAGAATAACAAAATCACGCATTCATTAAGCCTCACTTTCTTATAAAAGATCTAAGAATATAAATGTAAGCCACACTGAGAAGCAGTTTACTGGCTATATAAAATTATAGAACACTGTAAGAGAATGGCAATTCAGTATTAAACTGATTTTTAAATGACTACAAAAGCAATTTTAATTACCATGAGTGAGAAATCATACAATGCTGTTAATAATAATGGTGATAATAATATTAATAAAAATCTCACTGCAGGATGAAATATTACTCTTTCATGCACAATACAGTCTTTTAGGACTTTTGACTTGCTCTGAGAACTTATTCATTTTTTAATTAATTTATTTTTTACTGGCGTATAGTCGATTTACAATGTTTTGTTAGTTTCGGGTGTACAGCACAGTGGTTCAATGTGTATACATTCTTTTGTATATATTCTTCTTCAGATTGTTTTCTCATGCAGGTTATTACAAGATATTGAGCATTGTTCCCTGTACTGTACCATAGGTCCTTGTTGCTTTTCTACTTTATATATCACAGCATGTATATGTTACTCCCATATTCCTAATTTACTCCTGTCCCTCCTTTTCCCTTTGATAGCCAAGTTTGTTTTCTATGTCTGAGTCTGTTTCTGTTTTATAAATAAGTTCATTTGAATCATTTGTTCTTTCATAAAATTCTAGTTGTCATAATACAAATCATATTTTTTAAACTCATTCACCTTGTTATCACTTATGACATCCTCATTACAAGGATGAAATGGAGAAGATTCATTCACTATACCTGTTAACCTTTCCAAATATCAAGGCATCCCTCACACTTGGCTAATCGGGACCCACTGAGAGGGAACCCTGCACAGATCACAGGCTTCAGGAATGAAGACCATACTGAATCCCTCCTCTCTAACTTCATTTAATATGATTTGAGCATCAGGACAGATTTTCACTTTGGCTGGAGCAAACCTCACAAAGAGCTTTCTTTACAACTCTGGCAGTGTCCTTTGGTTCCTTTCTCATAACATTTCAGGAAAATACCAATGCTCTTGAAACAATGTTGAGTGCTGGGAAATCTGCTATCATAAACTATTAGGGAAGAGTATATCCAATGAGTCTCGATGTTCATTTAAATGTTGGTGCATTAATTATTGGAAAATTTAACTCTGGTTTTAAGTTTTCTCATCTACAAAATGAGCATACTAATAATATCTATTTCATTGAGAATAGAATCTAAGAAGTATTAGAATAGGTTCAAAAACAGCTGAGGGAGTGATAAATTTGCCTTGGGGAATGTTGGATTGGGGGATATGGGGGGTGAATATGAAGAATGTTTGATTCTTTGTCTGGATATGGGGAATGTTTGCTTCTTTGTTTATTTCTGGGCCAGGAAACATAGGGTTTTACACAATAGAGAAGAGTAAATGCAATACAGAGAGAAACACAGCCTAATACATTAATACAGAGATAGAAAGGGCATGGCTAATTCACTGTGGAAGACATAGGGTTACAGGTCGTGATGCTTGAAAATTAATGTGGGGTACAATTTTGAAGTGTTTCATAGCCTTGCTAATGAGTTTGAAATTTGTGGTTTCCATGGAACCCATAAAATATTTTCCATGAGCAGACTGATATGACCATACAGAGTTTCGTAATGACCTACACAAAAGCACCACAGTTTTAGCAGAACAATGATGGAAACATGTCATTTGGCTCTGTTGAACTAAATCAGACCATACAAAAATCAATTCCAGATAGACTCTAAATCTAAATGTAAAGAGTAAATAAAATTTTTAGAGAAAAACATAAGATGTATTTGTGACCTTGGGTAGGCAAATATTTCTTACACAGGCACAAAAGAATGTTTATTATAAGGGGAAATTTTGAAAAATCAGGCTATTAAAATGAAAAACTATTATTCACCAAAAACACTGATTCATGTCAATGTATGGAGAAAACCACTACAATATTGTAAAGTAATTAGCCTCCAATTAAAATAAATAAATAAAATTTTTAAAAAGTTATAGAAAAAAAAAAATCTCCAATACTTACGTCTGAAAAAGTACATATATCCAGAAAATATAAAGAACTTTGCAAGTCAATAAAATGCAGACAACTCAATAGAAAGTAGGGTAAAAACAAGCACATAAACAATACAGAAATTATACTGAGAGATACATATAATAAAAACCATGTACGTATGTTCACCAAAAGACATGTCCAAGGATGTTTATAGTATACATATCAACCAAATGTTTATCAAAAGGGTAAATTCTCATGCACACATATAATAGAATGCTACACAGCCATAAGAATAAACAACTGCATCCATGTATATAGCATGGGCACTTCTCATGAACATAACATGGAGTGTGAGAAGTGTGACACAAAGAGCACATTCTACTGGATTCCACTTCTGCAAAGCACAGAGAAGACTACCCTATGGTGTTGGAAGCCAACAAGGTAGTTATCCTTGTGGGGATTGGCAGGAGGACACAGAGGAAGCAGGCTGAGGCTCCAAAGATGCTGGTGGTATTGTCTCTTGGTCTGCTGTTAGTTACATTTTGTGCTCACTTTGAAAAATTGAATTTAGGATTTTTGTCCTTTTCCATGTCTACTTGAATAACGATGACCAAAAAAGAAATCGGAGGAACTTCTACTTCCACCTTTATGACTAACTAAACTTTCTGAAAAAGCCTCCAATGCAAATGCTAATAGTGGGTAAATTACAAAGATCATTTAGAAAAGCATAGCTGAGCTCACAAGAAAGCACTGGAAATATGCACAGAATAGATAAAAACAAGGAGGCAGCTGAAACCAGAGATGTAGTATTTTATCTCTGCTGTCTGTGCTGACCTGAAGGCATGCATTTCCTAGGAATCCAAAATTTGGTGATTAAATTATTTTCCAGGGTTATCTCTGTGTGGGACTTGACTTTTAAGGCTCCCTCCTGCTCACCTCTCCCTTTTCTTCTGTCTCTCTTTAATAGGACTTTGGGATAAAAAAAATAGTTAAAACCAAACTGATGAATGTAAAGAATTCTCTGTAAGAAGCATATGTGTGACTCTCAGTTGACTGCTTTCCTCACCCAAGTTTCCTCCAAATATATCAACAATGCCCTTGCTCTTCTCGTTTTCTGGCAGTGAATGGTTTGGACTCAGTGATATTCTGATTTATATTTAACCCATCAATTACATTCTTTCTAACTCCATTTAAGGTACCTGATGATTTTCTGTTTGAGAGACATCTTGTGTACGTCTAATTCTGAAAGATAAAAATATTAAAAAAGAGCTCTACACTGGAACTCAGGGGAAAAAGAAGCACCAGGCATGGTTCCAGTACTCCCACTAATTCTGGCATGCTACTGCTGCTACTGCTGCTGCTGCTAAGTCATGTCAGTTGTGTCCGACTCTGTGCGACCCCATAGATGGCAGTCCACCAGGCTCCCCCGTCCCTGGGATTCTCCAGGCAAGAACTGGAGTAGGTTGCCATTTCCCCCTTCAATGCATGAAAGTGAAAAGTGAAAGTGAAGTTGGTTAGTTGTGTCCGACTCTTAGCAATCCCATGGACTGCAGCCTACCAGGCTCCTCCATCCATGGGATTTTCCAGGCAAGAGAACTGGAGTGAGTTGCCATTGCCTTCTCCAATTCTGGCATGACCTCAGGCTAGTTACCTGATCTGTTTCTGGCCTCAGTAACTTTATCTGTCAAATTCAATGAGTGGACTCTGATTTTCTAGACATTATGTTGGAGAAAGAGCATTAGCTTTGGAGTCAGGAACACTGAGAATCTGTGTCTGCTCTGGACCAGGTAAATAAATGAACATAATTATGCACTGAAACCCCAGGCAGCCCTTAAAGAGATGACATAGATCTGTATGCCTCATATGGAAAGAAGATGACATATTATTATGTAATAAAGAGCAGAGCAATATGAATGGTATTTTACTTACTAAATACATATTATGAATAATATATATCATATCATCATCAATAAATTCCTGCAAGGAGCTATATAAATCAAGTTTCTTCCATGGGTTTTAAAGAAGGAATTCAACCTTTCTGTGATTGAATAATTAACATGTGGATTATATGTATCATACATGTTATAAACTATAAATATAGTTAAAATTTTTTTCAATGGGCTGGCACAAAGTTGAAATTAAATAAAATTTAGTTTATTCTTCCAGAGCAAACAGTGTGCAAAGCTACTGATTTGGGGAGTTAAAAAAAAAAGCTAAGAGAAAAGGGGGAGCATGGGATGAATTGGGAGACTGAGACTGACATGTGTTAATACTTACTACTGATACTGTGTATAAAATAAAGGAGATCAGCCCTGGGATTTCTTTGGAAGGAATGATGCTGAAGCTGAAACTCCAGTACTTTGGCCACCTCATGCAAAGAGTTGACTCATTGGAAAAGACTCTGATGCTGGGAGGGATTGGGGGCAGGAGGAGAAGGGGACGACAGAGGATGAGATGGCTGGATGGCATCACTGACTCTATGGATGTCTGGGTGAACTCCAGGAGTTGGTGATGGACAGGGAGGCCTGGTGTGCTGTGATTCATGGGGTCGCAAAGAGCTGGACAGGATTGAGTGACCAAACTGAACTGAATTGAACTGAATGAGAACCTGCTGCATAGTTCAGAGAACTCTGCTCAGTGCTCTACTGTCACCTAGATGGGTTGGAAATACAGAAAAGAGGGGATATATGTGTACGTATAGGTGATTCACTTTGCCATATAGTAGAAAGTAATATAACATTGTAAAGCAACTATCAGTTCAGTTCAGTCACTCAGTCATGTCTGACTCTTTGCGACCCCATAAATCACAGCACACCAGGCCTCCCCGTACATCACCAACTCCCAGAGTCTACCCAAACTCATGTACATCAAGTCAGTGATGCCATCCAGCCATCTCATCCTCTGTCGTCCCCTTCTCCTCCTGCCCCCAATCCCTCCCAGCATCAGGGTCTTTTCCAATGAGTCAATTCTTCGCATGAGGTGGTCAAATATTGGAGTTTCAGCTTCAGCATCAGTCCTTCCAATGAACACCCAGGACTGGTCTCCTTCAGAAAGGACTGGTTGGATCTCCCTGTAGCCCAAGGGACTCTCAGGAGTCTTCTCCAGCACCACAGTTCAAAAGCATCAATTATTCAGCACTCAGCTTTCTTCATAGTCCAACTCTCACATCCATACATGACCACTGGAAAAACCATAGCCTTGACTAGATGGACCTTTGTTGGCAAAGTAATGTCTCTGCTTTTCAATATGCTATCTAGGTTGGTCATAACTTTCCTTCCAAGGAATAAGCGTCTTTTAATTCCATGGCTGCAGTCACCATCTGCAGTGATTTTGGAGCCCCACAAAATAAAGTTTGACACTTTTTCCACTATTTCCCCATGAAGTGATGGGACCAGATGCCATGATCTTAGTTTTCTGAATATTGAGCTTTAAGCCAACTTTTTCACTTTCCTCTTTCACTTTCATCAAGAGGCTTTTTAGTTCCTCTTCACTTTCTGCCATAAGGTTGGTGTCATCTGCATATCTGAAGTTATTGATATTTCTCCCGGCAATCTTGATTCCAGCTTGTGCTTCCTCCAGCCCAGCGTTTCTCATGATGTACTCTGCATATAAGTTAAATAAGCAGGGTGACAATATACAGCCTTGACGTACTCCTTTTCCTATTTGGAACCAGTCTGTTGTTCCATGTCTAGTTCTAACTATTGCTTCCTGACCTGCATATAGGTTTCTCAAGAGGCAGGTCAGGTGGTCTGGTATTCCCATCTCTTTCAGAATTTTCCACAGTTTATTGTGATCCACACAGTCAAAGGCTTTGGCATAGTTAATAAACAAGATTAGGAGCTGACTGTGGCTCAGACCATGAACTCCTTATTGCCAAATTCAGACTTAAATTGAAGAAAGTAGGGAAAACCACTAGACCATTCAGGTATGACCAAAATCAAATACCTTATGATTATACAGTGGAAATGAGAAATAGATTTAAGGGACTAGATCTGATAGACAGAGTGCCTGATGAACTATGGACAGAGGTTCATGACATTGTACAGGAGACAGGGATCAAGACCATCCCCAAGAAAAATAAATGCAAAAAAGCAAAATGGCTGTCTGAGGAGGCCTTACAAATAGCTATGAAAAGAAGAGAATCGAAAAGCAAAGGAGAAAAGGAAAGATATAAGCATCTGAATGCAGAGTTCCAAAGAATAGCAAGGAGAGATAAGAAAGCCTTCCTCAGCGATCAATGCAAAGAAATAGAGAAAAACAAAGCAATTATACAAAAATAAAAATTAATTAAAAAAATAAAAGCCAAGAATGAAAATACTTGAAATTAGTAGATTGTCTGACAGTATTGTAGTAATTTCTCAAAAAGTCAAATGCATTTTACACTGAGACCTATTTCTTGAGGGTTGGGTGGAGCTTTGATGTGCAATCAAGCTTGATTAAGTAGAGTTTGAAAACGGACAGAGGAAAAGGGTAAAGGATTTAGCCAAATCCTTCTTTTCTTTGGAAAAGAAGACCAAGACAGATTAGGTGATGAACGGGCTAGAGACAGAGCAGGATGAAGCAGAAGGTTGTTACGGCCTCTTCTGGAGATGATAGAGACAGACAAGCAAGCGTCCTGGGTGGAAGGATACAGAAGCTGCAGAAAGGAACTGTGAATTTCTAATAGAGGCTCGCTAAGTGATTACAGTGATGATAGGGAAGCAACAGCATTATGTAACCTAGTGTAAGGTTTTTAATCTAATTTTAAATTCAATTTAGGGTATAAAACCTAAAATTTTATACCTGCTGGGTATAAAACCATAAGGTGTACCAGAGAGAGAAAATTCTCAAATATGAGTTCTACTGACCGCTGAGAAGCTATTTAATAGAACCCTACAGTCCATTCTGAAGGAGATCAGCCCTGGGATTTCTTTGGAAGGAATGATGCTAAAGCTGAAACTCCAGTACTTTGGCCACCTCATGCGAAGAGTTGACTCATTGGAAAAGACTCTGATGCTGGGAGGGACTGGGGGAAGGAGGAGAAGGGGACGACAGAGGATGAGATGGCTGGATGGCATCACTGACTCGATGGACGTGAGTCTGAGTGAACTCCGGGAGTTGGTGGTGGACAGGGAGGCCTGGCGTGCTGCGATTCATGGGGTCGCAAAGAGCTGGACACGATTGAGTGACTGAACTGAACTGAACTGAACTGAACTATAAAAATAGGCAGTCAATTTTTCTGACTCTGAGACTGAATCAGATAACACCCTGTGCTCTGAGGGACAAAACTGTAAGATGAGCGTTATTTCTCTTAAACATCCCCTTTGCCAAGAGCTCACAAATAGCAGGTTGTCTTATTGAAGGACTCATGTGTCAATGATGCTGCTACTCTGTCTTTTGGCCTTTCATAAAACCAGTCATTTTAACTCTTTTAAAACAATGGTCTTCTTTTCTCAGATATATTAGTTCTCTAATATCCATCAGATTGTCTTTAATTCCTATGATTTTTTTTTTCTTTTTCTTCAACCCTGGTTGTTGTAGAGAAATATGGAGAACCTTTTCATGATGTTCGAGTAAGGAAGGCCTTCCTTAGTATGACAGGAAACTAACTAACCACAAAAAGATGAAATATGGCAAATACAAACGGTGACAAACCCCACACCATAACTAACTCAAAAACCTTCTATCAGTCAAAAAAAGTTTTTTAAAACAATCATCATTTCAGGAAAATCTGAATATCTTTAGAAATGGCAAAAGTCCTTACCAAAAAAAAAGACAGACAAAGGAATGCCTCAGCAAGTGAGATTAAGAAAAAGGCTGAAAGTCTCAGAAACAAAGTCATCAGAATATGTGAAAATTCTCTAAGAATTTAACTGAGATTCAAATTAGGGTGGTAAATAATTTTTTAATAATGTGAGAATTAAAAGTCTGAGAGTCTACATTTTTAAGCACAGTTAAAGGGCAATTGGTTAACACTATGTATCAAAAAGATGCAAATTATTTTAATCAGAATTAAACCTTTGATATCCTCAAGTCTAACAAGGAGCAAATATGGCTGTCAGCATCAAATCTGCATGAGGAGGTAACACATTTACTGTAACCTGAAGAAGGAACAGACTGAACCAAGCAAAGACCAGTTGGTGCATAAACAGTCCATGCTCAAAAATCTCACATTTCTCTAATTTTCCAGCCTCCTTTGCAGTTCAGTTGGTGCATTGTGACTGAGTTCTAGAATATGACACATGAGCATAAATGATATATGCTATTCTGAAGATTTATCTTGAAAAACCCATTCAATTTTTCATTTTCTTTTTTTTTATTAATTAATTTTTTTTTATTTTTAAACTTTACAGTATTGTATTAGTTCTGCCAAACATCAAAATGAATCCGCCACAGGTACACCTGTGCTCCCCATCCTGAACCCTCCTCCCTCCTCCCTCCCCACACCCTCCCCCTGGGTCGTCCCAGCGCACCAGCCCCAAGCATCCAGCATCGTGCATCGAACCTGGACGACTGGCAACTCGTTCCATACATGATACTATACATGTTTCAATGCCATTCTCCCAAATCTCCCCACCCTCTCCCTCTCCCACAGAGTCCACAAGACTGATCTATACATCAGTGTCTCCTTTGCTGTCTCGTACACAGGGTTATTGTTACCATCTTTCTAAATTCCATATATATGGGTTAGTATACTGTATTGGTGTTTTTCTTTCTGACCTACTTCACTCTGTATAATAGGTTCCAGTTTCATCCATCTCATTAGAACTGATTCAAATGTATTCTTTTTAATGGCTGAGTAATACTCCATTGTGTATATGTACCACAGCTTTCTTATCCATTCATCTGCTGATGGGCATGACGTGTTGGTGAGAAAAAAATTAAAGGAGTTTGGATCTTCGAACTCGGGGGACAGCCCCTAAGTGAAGTCACCTGATCTATATTGAGGAACCACCACCAAGAATAAACATTTATTCTGTTGAGGCATTGAGATTTCAAGACTTATTTGAAACATTATAGGATGACCTAGAACAATGCTTCTGAAATTTTGGAGGGCATAAAATTTCTCTGAAGATCTTGTTAAAACATAGATTTCTGGGTGACTTCCACAGAGATTCTGAAAAGCAAGAAAAGATATTTTGTATTTCTAAAAACCTTCTAGTTTTTGTTGATGCTGCTTGTCCAAAAAATACATTGATCTAAATATCCTCAATGGAATTCTAGGAGTAGAATTAGATAATAAAGTCAGTGTGGAAGATGTGATTTCCTGAGATAGAAAGGAGCCTCAACCTTACATGTACAAGGATCTGAAGGTAGATGAGTGTGGAAGAATTATAATAGGTAAAGATTATGAATCAAGAATGATACTGAAAGTTTGACCTAGGAACCTTGAGATCAAATGGGAAGCAAGTCAGAATTTTCAGAGCAAGCTTGTGACACTTCTAATTGACCCCTCAACATTTTAAGGTATTGATAAGGTACAAGATTAATCACAAATAGAATACACGTGAATGCCAACATACCCATTTCCTACAGGTCTCCAGGACAAATCAAATACATTCTGAAAAACCTGAAAAACCAAACATTTTCTATCAGGTGTGAAAGTTTTAATGTGAATGGACATTTTGTCACAGAGTCCTTCTGTATGAACAATGCTACTCTGGTTTATGAATTATGGCTGGGAAACGAGGCAGGGGAGAGTGGCATTAGCTTGGAGTCACCAGAGACCTCATATAGGAGCAGTGATGTATTCACTGATGATGAAGATCCCAGTGGGTAGAAGATTAATACCCGAAGTACTGTTTCTTAATGCCAGGTGCTCACTAGAATCCTATGGGGAGTTTTCAAAATTACTTTGTCTGGACCACTCCTAGAGATTCTAATTCTGGGTTAAGAGCATCCAATAGGTCTTGCCATACCTTAAAAAACATTCAGTCACTTTTCATAAATATCTAAATTCGTTTAGTCATTAAAATGTTCATCCTGGTTCCTAAAATCTTAATGCTAATTTAAAGAGTCAGTGTCCTGAAGCACTTACTTGCCTCTCCTCCCCAGCACAGGTTAGGACAGAGTAGTAGCAGCTTAGAGAGGAGAGAGATTGGGCAGGCGAAAGGAGAATGTGTTTGTACTTTCACCTTTCTGTTTCTTTTTTTCCCTTTCTGCTTCTCTGGACATGACTCACTTCTGTGTGGCATGTGGGTGGGGATGGGCTCTTCAAAAAGCCTTATGAGATTATCTTTTGCTAGGGGCTGAATTGTGTCCCCTGAAAATTCACATACTGAAGCCATAACACTCAGTACCTCAGAAAGTGACTAGCTTTACAGATAGTGTCTTTAAAGAGGTGTTTAAGGTGACTTCCCTGGTGGTCCAGTGGTTAAGAGTCTGAGCTTCCAATGCCTGGGGCATGGGTTCAATCCTGGTAGAGGGACTAAGATCCCACATGCCAAAGGGCATGGCAAAATAATAATAATAGTAATGAAGTGGTAATGAAGTTAAAACGCATGAGTTGGCCCTAATCTGATATGACTTCTGTCCTTATAAGAGGAAGAGATTAGGAGACAGACAACACAATGACCAAGGGCAACCATAAGAGGACCCAACAAGAACACACCCAGCTACAAACCCAGGTGAGAGGCCTCAGAAGAAACAACATTGCCAACACCTTGATCTTAAACTTCTATTCTCTGAAACTGTGAGAAAATAAATTCCTGTTGTTGAAGCCACCCAGTCTGTGTCTTTTTCCTTATGAAACCCGAGCAAACTAATATACCTTCTGTATGGGCACTCTATCTTCTCGAGAGCAGTCCCTTTATGCCTCCTAGCCTTCACTCAATGTGGACTGTCTAGATGTGCCCTGTTGCTCAAAAATCATTGATACCTTGGGGAAAATTTAAAGATATTTACTCCTTGGAAGAAAAGCTATGACAAACCTAGACAGTATATTGATAAGTAGAGACAATACTTTGCTGACAAAGTCCAACTAGTCAAAGCTATGGTTTTTCCAGTAGTCACATATGGATGTGAGAGTCGGACCATAAAGAAGGCTGAACACCAAAGAACTGATGCTTTCAAACTGGGGTGTTGGCAACAACTCTAGGAACTCAAGAGTTCCTAGGACTGCAAGGAAAGCAAACCAGTCAATCCTGAAGGAAATCAACCATGAATACTCATTGGAAGGACCGATGCTGAATTTCTAATACTTTGGCTACCTGATGTGAAGAGCTGACTCATTGGAAAAGACCCTGATGCTGGGAAAAACAGAAGGCAAGAGGAGAAGGGGATGACAGAGGACAAGATGGTTGGATGGCATCACTGACTCAATGGACATGGGTTTGAGCAAGCTCCAGGAG
The DNA here is from genome assembly GCF_032452875.1 of Bos javanicus. NCBI lineage: Eukaryota > Metazoa > Chordata > Mammalia > Artiodactyla > Bovidae > Bos > Bos javanicus. The sequence continues at coordinate 12,832,201 of NC_083875.1, read as the reverse complement.
ATGATGCAGGACAGAGAAGCCTAGCATGCTGCAGTTCACGGGGTCATAAATAGTTGAACATGACTGAGCAACCGAACAACAACAATCCTGAAGAAGGGCTGACAAAATTACTTTTGACACTTCATTGTCAAAAAACTCCATTCAGCCCATAGAGAATCTGCAATCCAGAAAAAAATAAAAGAATGCACCACCACCACTCATCTCTGCCTCTCCTCACTCAGCATTTATTCCTTTTCCAATGATCCTGGGGAATTAAGGACTCTAGAGCAGGGGCTCAGCGATGCTAAGGCAGTGAACAGAGAGAATGGTGTCGACCTCCCCAAATTTTATGTGCTCTTCTCTAAGGGGTACCTTACCTCACCCCTGGTAAGAATGAATCATATCTTCTTATAAATTTTCTTCTCTTTTATGAAAGAGAGTTCCTACATAGCTCGCCCTCAATTCCAAACCCTGACGTGACCTCAGGGTTCAACATGGGTGAATCTTAAAAACTATAATCTCGAGTAGGTACACAAAAGGATACATACACTATATGGTTTCATTTACATAAATATCTTAAAACAAGTAAAACAAATAGATGGAATATAGTCAAAACAGCAGTTAACTTGGAGGGATTATAGACTAGAAGAGAAAAAGATAAACGTTTTTCTTGTTCTATGCAACATTTTTATAATTTGATCTTTGTAGTAGTTGATGATTAGAAGAGGGTAAGAAGGTGATACTGGGTAACTCAATTAAAGTCTGGATCAAGATGCACCAAACTTAAGTATTAATAAAAGTGTAATAAATAAGTTGATTATAAAATTTGCTTAGAAGTTAGTTTTCCTGAGCACTCAAGAAATTTTATTAGTACTTAAAATGTCATAATAAACTATTAATTAATTTATTTAATTCAACTGATAGTTGCATTAGCACTAACAGGCTCCACATAAGGAACAAGGAAGGAAGAAAGAATTGTTAGCTGTGAGATGTTCAGCAAATCACTTTTATAATATGAGTCACTTACAAATTGCATAAGTTGTTTCTACAAGTGCTATACTTGTCAGTGCTCATTAAGGACAGTGACCTGAGATGCTTTTGTGTAAATCAACAGCTTAATTTCTAGTCATGTTCCTGATTTTACTTAAATAAGTTATCACTTTATGTATAATAATCCTTTTTTCCCACATTTTTGTACCAACCTTAATTCATTCCCAGGCATTCTTAAAGCACTGAAAGATAAGACTGCCATATTTCTTGAATGGTCTAATCCTGTAGTGAGAAAACATTTCAATAATAGAACTAAATGTGTAGGAAGCATGAGGGATTTATAAACTTGATCATGTAAAGTAAATTTTAAAATTTGATGAAGTTCCACCACAAAATAAGTAAATAAACAAAAAATTCTACCATTAACAATATCAGAAGATCATCTGTAATTAATTTCAGAGACATACATTAAGCAAGGAAAGGAAAAGGCAACCTCGTTCAGTATTCTTGCCTGGGAAATCCCAGGGACAGAGAAGCCTGGTGGGCTATAGTCCATGGGGGTTGCAAACAGCTGGACATGAGTGAGCAACTGAACAACAACAACATTCAATACAACTTTCAACCCAGTAGAAAATTGGGTAAAAGTATGAGGTTAACTCATATGAGAATGAATATAAATGCTCAGTAAGACTATAAAATTCTCAACATTCTTAATCATTAAAGAATTCAATAGCTACTTTTTCAACTTTTAAGTCTGGTTAAAGCTTAATAAAATCATAAAATTCAGTATCAGAGGGCATGTAAACTGGTATTTTTTTTTTAAGAGAAATTTTTATATACCTGCAAGGTCAGTTTTCATTCCAATCCCAAAGAAAGGCAATGCCAAAGAATGCTCAAACTACCGCCCAATTGCACTCATCTCACACGCTAATAAAGGAATGCTCAAAATTCTCCAAGCCAGGCTTCAGCAATATGTGAACCGTGAACTTCCTGATGTTCAAGCTGGTTTTAGAAGAAGCAGAGGAACCAGAGATCAAATTGCCAACATCCGCTGGATCATGGAAAAAGCAAGAGAGTTCCAGAAAAGCAGCTATTTCTGCTTTATTGACTATGCCAAAACCTTTAACTGTGTGGATCACAATAAACTGTGGAAAATTCTGAAAGAAATGGGAATACCAGACCACCTGATCTGCCTCTTGAGAAATTTGTAGGCAGGTCAGGAAGCAACAGTAAGAACTGGACATGGAACAACAGACTGGTTCCAAATAGGAAAAGGAATATGTCAAGGCTGTATATTGTCACCCTGTTTATTTAACTTATATGCAGAGTACATCATGAGAAATGCTGGACTGGAAGAAACACAAGCTGGAATCCAGATTGCCGGGAGAAATATCAATAACCTCAGATATGCAGATGACACCACCCTTATGGCAGAAAGTGAAGAGGAACTCAAAAGCCTCTTGATGAAAGTGAAAGTGGAGAGTGAAAAAGTAGGCTTAAAGCTCAACATTCAGAAAACAAAGATCATGGCATCCGGTCCCATCACTTCATGGGAAATAGATGGGGAAACAGTGGAAACAGTGTCAGACTTTATTTTTCTGGGCTCCAAAATCACTGCAGATGGTGACTGCAGCCATGAAATTAAAAGACGCTTACTCCTTGGAAGGAAAGTTATGACCAACCTAGATAGCATATTCAAAAGCAGAGACATTACTTTGCCAACAAAGGTTCGTCTAGTCAAGGCTATGGTTTTTCCAGTGGTCATGTATGGATGTGAGAGTTGGACTATAAAGAAGGCTGAGCGCTGGAGAATTGATGCATTTGAACTGTAGTGTTGGAGAAGACTCTTGAGAGTCCCTTGGACTGCAAGGAGATCCAACCAGTCCATTCTGAAGGAGATCAGCCCTGGGATTTCTTTGGAAGGAATGATACTAAAGCTGAAATTCCAGTACCTTGGCCGCCTCATGCGAAGAATTGACTCATTGGAAAAGACTCTGATGCTGGGAGGGATTGGGGGCAAGAGGAGAAGGGGATGACAGAGGATGAGATGGCTGGATGGCATCACTGACTCGATGAACGTGAGTCTGAGTGAACTCCGGGAGTTGGTGATGGACAGGGAGGCCTGGCGTGCTGCAATTCATGTGGTCGCAAACAGTCAGACACAACTGAGTGACTGATCTGATCTGAAAAACTTTTGCTTGCTTTCAATCATCGATTTCAATTTTAAGTGCTTTCTGGGTTTCAGAATTACAGATAAGATACCTTAGACCTATGTTAGAAAAACATCTGGAAACTAAACAAACGTTCATAAAATAATTATCTTAAATTATGATCCATTTTAACATGTATACTAAGCACTATTTTTTAAAAATAAGATAATCAGTGTTTATAAATGTCCAAGATATACAATAAAATAAAACCAACAAGTTTTAAGGTTAAAGCAGTATTCATTTTATTTTTTGATATGGTAGGATTTCTGGTAATATTTCTTCTACCTTTAGAGGAATAATTGGAATTCAAGACCTAAAGTCTACTGAGAGGACACATACAGATTTTATATGTTTTCCAGAGTCTTTTCCTAGAGTCTTAACTCCTTCTCGCAATACATATCATCTATTCTACCTAAAGGCAATAAAACATTAGAATGGATCAAGATGAACTGGAATGACCAGAGATGAGTGACAGCAGGGACAATGAGGGATCCAGGACACATCTCCATGAAGGCAGAAAGAGTCAGGTGTGAAGAATAAATGTAAACTTAGTTACATCTGAAAACTGAATTTTCATGGGGTTTTTTTGGGTAAGTTTACATTGATTTTTTTAAATTACATGGACTATATTTTTTTGCTTATTTGTATATCTAGTAATTTTGGATTGGATGCCTAATTTAGTGAATTTTACTTTGTTGGGTGCTAGATACTTTTTTTATTCCTATAAATACTCTTGAGCTTTATTCTGAAATGTGGTTGTCACTTGAAAGACAGTTTATTTGGGGTCTTGCTTTTAAGACTTGTTAAATGAGACTAGAGCAGTTCTCAGACTAGGGTTAATTACTCCCATTGATGACAAAGATCCATCTGTTCCTGTATTGAGTGCCCCCTGAGTATATTCAGTTCAGTTCAGTCAGTCACTCAGTCATGTCCGATTCTTTGCGACCCCGTGAATTTCAGCACACCACGCCTCCCTGTCCATCACCAATTCCCAGAGTTCACTCAAACTCACATCCATTGAGTCAGTGATGCCATCCAACCATTTCATCCTCTGTTGTCCCCTTCTCCTCCTGCCCCCAATCCCTCCCAGCATCAGAGTCTTTTCCAATGAGTCAACTCTTTGCATGAGGTGGCCAAAGTACTGGAGCTTCAGCTTTAGCATCATTCCTTCCAAAGAACACCCAGGACTGGTCTCCTTTAGAGTGGACTGGTTGGATCTCCTTGCAGTCCAAGGGACGCTCAAGAGTCTTCTCCAACACTACAGTTCAAAAGTATCAATTCTTTGGTGCTCAGCTTTCTTCACAGTCCAACTCTCACATCCATACATGACCACTGGAAAAACCATAGCCTTGACTAGATGGACCTTTGTTGACAAAGTAATGTGTCTGCTTTTGAATATGCTATCTAGGTTGGTCATAACTTTCCTTCCAAGGAATAAGCGTCTTTTAATTTCATGGCTGCAGTCACCATCTGCAGTGATTTTGGAGCCCCCAAAAATAAAGTCTGACACTGTTTCTACTGTTTCCCCATCTATTTCCCATGAAGTGATGGGACCAGATGCCATGATCTTAGTTTTCTGAATGTTGAGCTTTAAGCCTACTTTTTCACTTTCCTCTTTCACTTTCATCAACAGGCTTTTTAGTTCCTCTTCGCTTTCTGCCATAAAGGTGGTGTCATCTGCATATCTGAGGTTATTGATATTTCTCCTGGCAATCTTGATTCCAGCTTGTGCTTCTTCCAGCCCAGCGTTTCTCATGATGTACTCTGCATAGACGTTAAATAAGCAGGGTGACAATACACAACCTTGACATACTCCTTTTCCTATTTGGAACCAGTCTGTTGTTCCATGTCCAGTTCTCACTGTTGCTTCCTGACGTGCATATAGGTTTTTCAAGAGGCAGGTCAGGTGGTCTGGTATTCCCATCTCTTTCAGAATTTTCCACAGTTTATTATGATCCACACAGTCAAAGGCTTTGGCATAGTCAAAGTAACTGTGATTTTTGCATTGTTGAAATTTGTCATTTGTTATTAGAATACATTCTAAATAAATGTTGTTATATCATTTTAATGCACATTTCTCACTTTATGATTTTGCTAATAATTTATTACTTGTTGTGTATTTTATATTTATTTTAGACTAGGGAAATTACGTTAGACAAGAAGTAAATTCAAGCGACTTTCTAATTTGAGTTCAAGATGAGTCATAAAGCAGTGCAGACAACTCACAACATCAACAATACATTGGACCCAGGAATGGCTAATGAACGTACAGTACAGTGGTGATTCAAGAAGTTTTGCAAACGAGACAAAAACCTTGAAGACAAGGAGCATAATGGTTGGCCACCAGAATTAACAACAACAGAGAGCAACCATCAAAGCCGATCCTCCTACAACTACAGAAGAGGTTGCCAAAAAACTCAGTGTTGACCATTCTATAGCAGTTCAGCAATTAAAGCAAATTGGAAAGATGAAAAAGCTTGATAAGTGGGTGCCTCATGAGTCGACTGGAAATTTTTAAAAAATTGTTTTGAAGCGTTGTCTTCTCTTATTTTGTGCAATAAGGAAGAACCATTTCTTGATCAGACTATGGTGTGTGATGAAAAATGGATTTTATAGAACAACCAAGCATGACCAGCTCAGTGATTTGACTGAGAAGAAACTCCAAAGCATTTGCCAAAACCAAACTTGCACCAAAAAAGGGTCATGGTCACTGTTTGGTGATTTGATCCACTACAGCTTTCTGAATCCCAGTGAAACAATTACATCTGAGAAGTACACTCAGCAAATCAATGAGATGAGCTGGAAGCTGCAATGCCTGCAGCCAGCATTCATCAATGGAAAGGGCCTGATTACTCTCTCCAACAGTGCCCGACCACACAGCACATAACCAAGGCTTCAAAAGTTTAACAAAACCGGGCTTCAGAAGTTTGCTTCATCTGCCATATTCACCTGACCTCTCATCAACCGACTACCACTTCTTCAAGCATCTCAACAATTTTTTTCAGAGAAAACATTTCCACAACCAGCAAGAGGCAGAAAATGCTTTCCAAGAGTTTGTTGAATCCTAAAACACAGACTTTTATGCTACAAGAATTAGCAAACTTATTTCTTGTTGGCAAAACTGTGTTGATTTTAATGGTTCCTATTTTGATTTATTAAGATGTGTTTGAGCCTAGTTATAATGATTTAAAATTCATGGTCTGAAACCATAATTACATTTGCACCAATCTGATACATTTTCAAGACTGACAGGAACAGACACTATTCCTGGTGCTGTGTGTCAGAAATTGTTTCCTCTAACTCTGTGGAATGGATCTTTCCTGGCCTTGGATATTCCTCACGTGAACTTAACATTTCTGAAGAGAAAACAAGAATTGTTTTAGAATAGAATTCTGTGATAAGCAAAAATATCTGTGAAAAACAAAGGTGAAATACTTTTTCGTAAATACAAAAGCTGAAAGGACTCATCAGCAAAGACTCTCACAAAAGAAATGAAGAGCATCAGAAAGGGCAACTACAAATACAAATATATAAAAAGTTTCTCATTTTAAAAAGCTAATTAAAATATAACTGTTTTTAAAAAAAATTAACAATGTAACATGACATTTTAACCTATATAAATGTAATGAATCTACAACAGCAGGAAGATTGGGAGGAGAGAAGTGGAAGTTTACTATCGCAGAGTTCCATGACTACATGTAGAGTGTCATAATATCAGCTGCAAATAGATGCATATAGTTTACAAGTATGTAAACAATAAACCTTAAAGCAGTCACATAGAAAATAGAGCTGTAGATAATAAGCCAAAAAAGGAGATAAAGTCATTAAAGTATTTGATTCATGTGGCTCAGCTGGTAAAGAATCTGCCTGCAATGTGGGAGACCTGCCTGGGTTGAGAAGATCCCCTGGAGAAGGGAAAGGCTACCCACTCCAGTATTCTGGCCTGGAGAATTCCATGGACTCTATAGTCTATGGGGTCGCAAAAAGCTGGACACGATTGAGCGACTTTCACTTTCACTTTTTCACTTTCAAAGAAGGCAGAAAATATGAAGGATGAAAATAAGAAGAGCTGGAGCAAATAAAAACTAGCTATAGCACAGATTTAAAGCAAATCATGTTAATAGTTACATTAAATTTGGCCTAAATACCCCAATTAAAAAATAGAGGCTGTCAGATTAATTAAAAAGTAGGGTGCAAATATATGCAACCTACAGGAAAAGAACTTTAAATACAAGGTTCAAATGGATTAAATAATAAAAATGTATACCATCCTCACACTAATGGAGAGAAATATGGAATGGATATATTAACATCAGAAAACATATTTCAGAGTAATAAATATTATCAAGGACTTTTTAAAAGGTAATGGCACCCCACTCCAGTACTCTTGCCTGGAAAATCCCATGGACGGAGGAGCCTGGTAGGCTGCAGTCCATGGGGTCGCTAAGAGTCGGACACGACTGAGCGACTTCACTTTCACTTTTCACTTTCATGCATTGGAGAAGGAAACGGCAACCCACTCCAGTGTTCTTGCCTGGAGAATCCCAGGGACAGGGGAGCCTGGTGGGCTGCCGTCTATGGGGTCGCACAGAGTCGGACACGACTGAAGTGACTTAGCAGCAGCAATTTTATAATGTAAGTTGGTAATTTTATTAAGAGAACATAGCAATACTATTTATGTACTCAATAACTGAACCTCAAAATACACAACAGAATTCCCCAGGGAAACAGCAAATCCACAATTATAATTAGAGATTTGTACCACTAATTAGCAGAAAAATAGATACAAGATCAGTAAAGGCAGAAATTTAAATAATACAACTAGTCAACATGATCCAACTATTATTTACACAACATTAGGTACACAAGAAACCTGTAACAATTTAGACTATATTTTGGACCATAAAACAAGTTTCAACAAATCTTTGAAGAATCTACCTGCAATGTGGGAGACCTGGGTTCGATCCCTGGATTGGGAACATCCCCTGGAGAAGGGAAAGGCTACCCACTCCAGTATTCTGTCCTGGAGAATTCCACGGACTATACAGTCCATGGGGTCGTAGAGAGTCAGACACAACTGAGTGATTTGCACTTTCCACTTCCACTTTTAAAGGATGTAAGCCACACACAATATGTCCTAGAACCACAAAAGGAGCTAAATTAGAAGTAAATAACAGGAAAATCCCTCAATATTTTGAAACTAAATAACACATTTATAAATAAGCCATAGGTCAAGAATAAGTCAAAAAGGATTTTTAAAATAACTTTGAATTAAATAAAGATATTTTAAATATCAAATTTTATACAATGCTTTAAAGTACTATTTAAGAGGAAATTTATAGCACTGAACCCCATTAATTAAAAAAGAACAAAGTTCTCAAGTTAATGGTCTTAGCCTCTACCTTAAGAAAGTAGGATAACATGGGAAAACTGCAAAGTAATTAGAAGAAAAGAAATGTTAAACATTTAAGACATAAATGAATTAAACAGAAAATATAAAACAACAAAGAATCAATAAAATGGAAAAAAAGCAACAAACTATTATTAATAAATACTACACAAATGAATCTCAAAATAATAATGCTGACTAAAAGAAAGTGGGAAATAAAGGACTAACTTTATGGTTACATTTATATACAATTATGGAAAATGAAAACAATCCATAGTGACAGAAAGCAGGTCAGTGGCTGCTTGGGAGTGGGAGAAGGGAGAGAAAGGAGAGAGAAAGGGATTACAGAGAGGCCTAAGGAAACCTCATGGTGATGGTTTCACGGTCATACACGTATGTTACAAGGCATCAGATGATGGCTTCACCATGGGCTGTTTATTGTATATCAGTTATTTCTCAATAAAGCTGTTACCAATACACACAGCTACACTGAAAATCAAATGCCAGATGACATGTGTCCAGGGTTATTGTTCATAAGGAATAAAAGCAATAAATTCAATGCAACCGAAGTGTCTAGAAAAAGGGATTTGTTAAATTATGCTCCTCCAGCTCTGAGGACAGAAACAGGTATCTTTATGCATGACTGTGATGCAATCTCCATGACTGATTATTAAGAATACACACAAACACAGGTAGATCCACACGTCTCAAAACACAATATAAAGAAATTCAGAGCAGTATATATTTTATGTCTCTGCTTTTGGTATTGAAAAAAAAGGGTTGACACATATACACTGCTATGTATAAAACAGATAACTAACGAGAACATACTGTGTAGTTCAGGAAACTCTACTTGATGCTCTGTGGTGACCTAAATGGGAAGAAAATTCAAAGGAGTGTATATATGTACATGTACAGCTGAGTCACTTTGCTGTACAGCAGGACCTAACACAACATTGTAAAGTAACTCTAATCCAATAACAATCGAGTTAAAACATTGCTATACCTGGAAAGTATACATTATAAAGTAAAAAAGTAACAGCAAGGTGACTGGTGTTTGGAAGACGGGAGAGTGAGAGCAATTTTTTTTCTTTTACAGTTGACCCCTGAAGGATAGTTCAGTAGTAAATGTTACATTGCTACACAATTGGAGGTTAATTAAATTGGTGAATGTGAAACCACGAATAAGGAAGAATCACATATACACAGGGCCCCATAAATTATAAAGCATAATTGAATGCGCAGAGGGTGAGGGTCCCTAACCCACACTGTTCAAAGGTCATCCAATCTTTGATCATCTGGATCAAGAAATATGTAAATCTCTTATCTATTTAAGCATAATTTTTAAGAGCCCTAGCAGTAAAGTATCATACTATTGAAAAGTTAGTCAAGTTGTAAAATCAGATAGCTTGTACTAACTCTGTGACTTGGGTAACTTAAACTCAGTTTTCTTAAAAAGATACCACAGAAAATGATAGTATCTTTAAAAGAAAATTGTTAGTTGCTCAGTCATATCTGACTCTTTGCGACCCCCTGGACTGTAGCCTGCCAGGCTCCTCTGTCCATTGGATTCTCCGGACAAGAATACTGGAGTGGGTTGCCATTTCCTTCTCCAGGGGAATCTTCCCAACCCAGGGATCGAATCTGCATCTCCTGCATTGCAGACAGATTCTTGACTCTGAGCCACCTCAGAAACCCGAATAAATAAGCACTTGGAACAGTACCTGTCACCATAGTAAACAAGCAATATTTTTATTAAAATATAGTTGAAGTACAATATTATGTTAGTTTTTGGAGTACTACATGATGATTTGATACTTGCATAAATTATGAAATGATCACCAGCATAGTGTAGCAACCATTCGCCACCATACAAAGTTATTACAATATTACTGACCATATTCTTCATGCTATGTATTAATCCCCATGACTTATTTAATATATAAGTCGAGGTTTCTATTTCTTGGTCCCTTTTACCTATTTTGCCCATTCTCCCACCCATTTTTTCTGACAACCACCTATTCGTTGTCTACATCGATGAGTCTGATTTCATTTGAGTTTGTTTTGTTTCTTAGTTTTCACATATAAATGATTTCATGCAGTCTTTTTCTGTGTCTGGCTTATTTCACTAAGCATAGCACCCTCTAGATCCACCCATATTGTCTCAGATGACAATATTTCATTTGTGTTCTTTATGGCTGAATAATATTCACTGTTTATGTATACCACATCTTCTTCATCCGTTCATCTATCAGTGGACACTTAGGTTGCTTCCATAACTTAGCTGTTGATAACATTGCAGCAGTGAACATAGGATTGCATATATCTTTTTGAATTAGTGCTTCATTTTCTTCAGGTTTACATTCAGAAGTAGAAATGCTGAATATTATGGTAGTTTTATTTTTAATTTTTTGAGGAACCTCCATACTGTTTTTTATGACGGTTGTACCAATTTACAACCACACCAGGAGTCCACAAGGATTTCTTTTCCTCCACATCCTCAGCAATATTTGTTAATTTTTGTCATTTTGATGGTAACCATTCTGGCAGGCGTGAGGTGGTGTCCCAAAATGGGTTTTTTCTTTATGAAAGAAGATGTTTATGCAATAAAAGTTTCACAGGAAAAAGGCAATACATTACAAATACAGATTTTATAGTCATAATTTGTTAAAGCACATCTGATTTAAAAAGAGAGGCAATTTATCATAATTTTATTCTACTATATAGTTTTACTCTTTAACACTGCTTTTAGTTGTTTATTTTATTAAACTATAATATAGTTAAAATATTAGTTTTAGGTGTACAACAGAGTGATTCAGTATTTTTATACATTACAAAACGATCACCATGTAAAGTCTAGCTATCATCTGTCACCAAATTTATTAATAATATTATTGAAAATATTCCTCTGTTGTACATTCCATCCCTGTGACTTACCTGTTTTATAACTGCAAGTATGTACCCTTTAATCTCCCTCAGCTAATTCAGTCATCCCCACACAACCCTCCCCTCTAGCAAACACCAGTTTGCACTCTGCATCTACACATCAATTTTTGTATTTTCATGTCTGTTCATTTGTTTTACTTTGTAGATTCCATATACAATTGAAACTGTAGGGTATTTGTCTTGCTCTGTCTGACTTCACTCAGTTAGCATAGTAAATAGCCTCTGGTCAATCTACATGATTGCAAATGGCAAGATTGTATTCTTTTTATGGCTAAGTAATATTCCATGATGTGTGTGCTTGTGTGTATGTATGTATTACATCTTTATCCATACATCTATCTGTTCCCATTTAGATTGCTTATCTTGGCTATTGTAAATAATGGTGCAATGAACATAGGGTTGCATGTCTCTTTTTCTAATTAATGTTTTTATTTTCTTCAGAAATAGAATTTCTGAATCTTATGATAGCTCCATTTTTAAGTTTTTGAGGAACCTCCAAACTATTTTCCAGAGTGGCTTCAACAATTTACATTCCCACCAACAGTACACAAGCGTTCCCTTTTCTCTACACCCTTGTGTTGAATCTATATATTGCCTAGGATAGTGTAGTCAGTTTAACAATATTAAGCCTTTTAATCCATAAGCACAATGTATCTTTCCATTTGTTTGTGTCATCTTTAGTTTCTTTCATTATTGTCTTATAGATTTCTGAGAACAGGTCTTTAACCTTTTTGGTTGGGTTTATTCCTAAGTATTTTATTCTTTTTAAAACAATTGTATATTGGATTGTCTTCCTTATTTGTCTTTCTGATAGTTTGTTGTCAATTTATAAAAGTGCAACAGATTTCTGTATTAATTGTATATCCCCCAACTTTACTGAATTTATTATTTTCACAGTTTTTGATGCTACCTTTAGGATTTTCTATGTATAATATTCTGTCATATGCAAACAGTGAGATCTATCTCCCTTTCCAATTTGAATTCTTTTCATTTTTCTTGTCTGATTCCAGTTTTTTTCAATACTATGTTGAATAGAAGTGGCAAGAGTAGGCATCTATGTCTTGTTCCTGATCTTAGAAGAAATGCTTCTAGATTTTCACTATTGAGAACACTGTTGACTGTGAGTTTGTCACATATGATCTATATTATGTGGATATATATTCTCTTTATGCTCATTTTGTTGAGAGCTTTTTTTGTAATCATAAGTGGATAATGAATTTTGTCACAGTTTATTCTGCATTTATTGGATGATCAGATGATTTTTATTCTTTATTTTTGAATGTGGTAGATCATGTTGATTAATTTGAAGATATCAAATCCTTCATCTCAAAAATAAATCATCAAATCATATTTATCTTTGGGGTAAATCACACTTGATCATGTGGTATGATCCTTTTAATATATTGTTGAATTTAGTTTGGTAATGTATTTTTGAAGAGCTTTGCATCTGTGTTCATAAGTGAAATTGGCCTGTAATTTTCTTTCAGATGGTGACTTTGTCTAGCTTTGGTGTCAAGGTGATGCCAGCCCAGTAAGATGACTGAAAATGTTTATTCTTCTTCAAGTTTTTAGAATATCTTGAGAAATATTTGGGCTAACTCTTCCTTAAATATTTGGTAGAATTTACCTGCAAAGCCATCTGGCCTTAGACTTTTGCTTGTTGGGAGTTTTACTATTACTTATTCAATTTCATCACTGGTAATTGGTCTGTTCATATTTTTATTTATTTCTAATTCATTCTTGTGAGAACACACAGTTCTAGGAATTTATCTCTAGGTTGTCCATTAAAGTGGTTGATGTCTATTGTTCAAAGTAACCTCTTATGATCTTTTGCTTTTCTGTGGTGTCAGTTGTAACTTCTCTTTCCTTCCTGATATTTTTGATTTGGACCTTCTCTTTTTTTCTTGATGAGATTGGCTAAAGGTGTATCAGTTTATCTTTTCAAAGAACCAGCTTTTAGTTTTTTTGATCTTATTAAGGGATCAATTTTTTTTTTTTTTGACTTTACAAAATATTATTTTATTTTATTTTTTTAATTTTATTTTATTTTTAAACTTTACATAATTGTATTAGTTTTGCCAAATATCAAAATGAATCCGCCACAGGTATACATGTGTTCCCCATCCTGAACCCTCCTCCCTCCTCCCTCCCCATACCATCCCTCTGGGTCGTCCCAGTGCACTAGCCCCAAGCATCCAGTATCGTGCATCGAACCTGGACTGGCAACTCGTTTCTTACATGATATTTTACATGTTTCAATGCCATTCTCCCAAATCTTTCCACCCTCTCCCTCTCCCACAGAGTCCATAAGACTGTTCTATACATCAGTGTCTCTTTTGCTGTCTCGTACACTGGGTTATTGTTCCATCTTTCTAAATTCCATATATATGCGTTAGTATACTGTATTTATGTTTTTCCTTCTGGCTTACTTAACTCTGTATAATAGGCTCCAGTTTCATCCACCTCATTAGAACTGATTCAAATGTATTCTTTTTAATGGCTGAGTAATACTCCATTGTGAATACGTACCACTGCTTTCTTATCCATTCATCTGCTGATGGGCATCTAGGTTGCTTCCATGTCCTGGCTATTAGAAACAGTGCTGCGATGAACATTGGGGTACATGTGTCTCTTTCCATTCTGGTTTCCTCAGTGTGTATGCCCAGCAGTGGGATTGCTGGATCATAAGGCAGTTCTATTTCCAGTCTTTTAAGGAATCTCCACACTGTTCTCCATAGTGGCTGTACTAGTTTGCATTCCCACCAACAGTGTAAGAGGGTTCCCTTTTCTCCACACCCTCTCCAGCATTTATTATTTGTAGACTTTTGGATCCCAGCCATTCTGACTGGCGTGAAATGGTATCTCATAGTGGTTTTGATTTGCATTTCTCTGATAATAAGTGATGTTGAGCATGTTTTCATGTGTTTGTTAGCCATCTGTATGTCTTCTTTGGAGAAATGTCTATTTAGTTCTTAGGCCCACTTTTTGATTGGGTCGTTTATTTTTCTGGAGTTGAGCTGTAGGAGTTGCTTGTATATTTTTGAGATTAGTTGTTTGTCAGTTGCTTCATTTGCTATTATTTTCTCCCATTCTGAAGGCTGCCTTTTCACCTTGCTAATAGTTTCCTTTGATGTGCAGGAGCTTTTAAGGTTAATTAGGTCCCATTTGTTTATTTTTGATTTTATTTCCAATATTCTGGGAGGTGGGTCATAGAGGATCCTGCTGTGGTGTATGTCAGAGAGTGTTTTGCCTATGTTCTCCTCTAGGAGTTTTATAGTTTCTGGTCTTACGTTTAGATCTTTAATCCATTTTGAGTTTATTTTGGTGTATGGTGTTAGAAAGTGGTCTAGTTTCATTCTTTTACAAGTGGTTGACCAGATTTCCCAGCACCACTTGTTAAAGAGATTGTCTTTAATCCATTGTATATTCTTGCCTCCTTTGTCAAAGATAAGGTGTCCATATGTGCCTGGATTTATCTCTGGGCTTTCTATTTTATTCCATTGATCTGTATTTCTGTCTTTGTGCCAGTACCATACTGTCTTGATAACTGTGGCTTTATAGTAGAGCCTGAAGTCAGGTAGGTTGATTCCTCCAGTTCCATTCTTCTTTCTCAAGATCGCTTTGGCTATTTGAGGTTTTTTGTATTTCCATACAAATTGTGAAATTATTTGTTCTAGCTCTGTGAAGAATACTGTTGGTAGCTTGATAGGGATTGCTTTGAATCTATAAATTGCTTTGGGTAGTATACTCATTTTCACTATATTGATTCTTCCAATCCATGAACATGGTATATTTCTCCATCTATTAGTGTCCTCTTTGATTGCTTTCACCAGTGTTTTATAGTTTTCTATATATAGGTCTTTAGTTTCTTTAGGTAGATATATTCCTAAGTATTTTATTCTTTCCATTGCAATGGTGAATGGAATTGTTTCCTTAATTTCTCTTTCTGTTTTCTCATTATTAGTGTATAGGAATGCAAGGGATTTCTGTGTGTTGATTTTATATCCTGCAACTTTACTATAGTCATTGATTAGTTCTAGTAATTTTCTAGTAGAATCTTTAGGGTTTTCTATGTAGAGGATCATGTCATCTGCAAATAGTGAGAGTTTTACTTCTTCTTTTCCAATTTGGATTCCTTTTATTTCTTTTTTTGCTCTGATTGTTGTGGCCAAAACTATGTTGAATAGTAATGGTGAAAGTGGGCACCCTTGTCTTGTTCCTGACTTTAGAGGAAATGCTTTCAATTTTTCACCATTGAGGATAATGTTTGCTGTGGGTTTGTCATATATAGCTTTTATTATGTTGAGGTATGTTCCTTCTATTCCTGCTTTCTGGAGAGTTTTTATCATAAATGGATGTTGAATTTTGTCAAAGGCTTTCTCTGCATCTATTGAGATAATCATATGGTTTTTATTTTTCAATTTGTTAATGTGGTGTATTACATTGATTGATTTGTGGATATTGAAGAATCCTTGCATCCCTGGGATAAAGCCCACTTGATCATGGTGTATGATCTTTTTAATGTGTTGTTGGATTCTGATTGCTAGAATTTTGTTAAGGATTTTTGCATCAATTTTTTATTCTTTCATTTATTTCTACTCTGATCTTTATGATTTCTTTTCTTCTACTAATAGTGGGTTTTGGTTGTTATTTTTCAAGTTCCTCTAGGTGTAAAGTTAGATTGTTTGAGATTTTTCTTATTTCCTGTGGTACAATTGAATTTCTGTAAACTTCCCTTTTAAGACTACTTTTGCCATGTCCCACAAATTTTAGAATATTGTGCTTTGTTCTATCTCCAGATATTTTTAAATTTTGTCCTTGATTTCTCCAGTGATCTTTTGATCATTTACTAGCATATCGTTTAGCCTTCACATATTTGTGTTTTTTGAACTTTTTTGCTTGTAGTTAATTTCCAGTCTCACAGTGTTGTGGTCATAAAAGATGCTTGATATAATTTCCATCTTCTTAATTTTTTTTCTCCTCTCTGCCCACATTTAAAGTTTTTGACGTAGTTTACATCTTTTTGTTTTGTGTATCCCTTAAATACTTATTGTGGATATAGACAATTTTACTATTTTTGTCTTCTAACCTTCCTATTAGCTTTATTAGTGATTGGTCTTCTATCTTTACTGTGTGTTTGCCTTTACCAAGGAGATATTTCCTTATATAATTTTCTTATTTCTACTTGTAGTCTTTTCTTTTGCATTTAGAGAAATTTCTTTAACATTTTTTGTAAAACATTTTATTGGTGCTGTACTCTTTTTTTTTAATTTTATTTTATTATTTAACTTTAAAATATTGTATTGGTTTTGCCATATATCAAAATGAATCTGCCACAGGTATACATGTGTTCCCCGTCCTGAACCCTCCACCCTCCTCCCTCCCCATACCATCCCTCTGGGTCGTCCCAGTGCACCAGCCCCAAGCATCCAGTATTGTGCATCGAACCTGGACTAGCGATTCATTTCATATATGATATTATACATGTTTCAATGTCATTCTCCCAAATCATCCCACCCTTACCCTCTCCCACAGAGTCCAAAAGACTGTTCTATACATCAGTAGCTTTTGCTTATCTGTACAACTTTTTAACTCCCCTTCAAATCTGAAAAATAGCCTTACCAGGTAGAATATAATTGTTTGAAGATACTTATTTCATCATTTTGAATATATCATGTCATTCCTTTCTGGCCTCAAAGTTTTTGCAGAAAAGTTAGCTAATGGTTTTATGGGTGGTTTCTTGAACACAATTATCTACCTTTCTCTGCCACTGTTAAGGCTTTTTATCTTGAACTCTTACCATTATAATTATAAGGTGTCTTGGTGTTAACCTCCTTGAGCTGATCTTGTTTGGGACTGTCTATGGTACTGGATATTTGTTTCCTTTCCCAGGTTAGGGGAGTTTTCAGCTGTTATTCAAATAAGGTGTTTTTTTTTTTTTTCCCCTTTTGGGACCCTGTTAATGTGAATGTTAGCATCCTTGATGTTATCCCAGAGATCTCAAACTATCCTCCTTTCTCTATTTTTTTTTTTTTCTTCTATTCAGCTTGGTTGATTTCCACATCTAAGTCTTCCAGGTAGCTGATCCATTCTTCTGTATCCTCTAATCTACTGTTGATTTCCTTCCTGTGTATTTTTTTTTTTAATTTCAGTTATTATTCCTCAGCCTTATTTCATTCTTCTTTGTATTTCCTAATTCTTTGTTAAAATTCTCACTTTGTTCATCCATTCATCTCCCAAGTTTATAGAATATCTTTATAATATTTACCTTGAACTATTTATTTGGTAGATCGCTTATCTCTTCTTTGTTCAGTTCTCTTTCTGAGATTTTTGTATTGATCCTTTGTTTGTAACATATTCCTTTGCCTTCTCAGTTTTTCTAATTCTCTGTGTTTATTTCTATGAATTAGGTAGGTTGGTTATGTTTCTTAATCTTGGCGAAGTTATATTATGTAAGAGACATCCTTTGGGGTCCAGCAGTGAATTCCCCTTGGTCTCCAGAGGTATATGCTCTAGGGCTGTCCCCTATGTAGGCTGCATGAACCCTTCTAATGTGGAGGGGCTAACTACTGTAGGCACACTGGTAGGTGAGTCTAGCTTCTGGCCTAGTTGGCCATGGCAGGCCATGCCTTGCCTCATTCAATGACTGCTGGCCCACTGAAGGGTGGAACCAGGTACCAGTATGGCTGGCTGCATGGCTGATGGGATCCTAGGGCTGGTGGCAGCCCACTGGTGGATTGGGCCAGGTTTCAGCGTGGCTTGCTGTGGGTCCCAGACAATGTATTTTAGATATTATTATTGTTTTAAGTTCAGTGAAACATGGGTGGTTATGGAAGAGGGCTACTTGATTTGGTTAACATTTATAAGATGCAAATGTCTCCATATATTTCAGATTGATTAAATTTATTCTCTTTTTTTTTCACATTAGACTGACTTGCTAACTCTACAAAGCTCAATATTTATAGAAGCACATCCATTATTTCAAATAGAAGATGCCTCAAAAGTAGGTGAGGGCTCTTGGAAACTATCATCTTCGTCATTCTGAAGAACCATATAATATGTTATCATTATTCATCTTGCAGTCTATTAAGGTTAACTTCAGCCCAACCAGAGTATTCAAACCTCTGCAGTGTGAAGTCTGAATAAGATTATATAGATATTCATATAAAAATATATAAGTAATTATATATGTATATAATATATTGTACACACATATACACACACAGAGAACCAAACTTGAGTACTACTTCGTAACATACAACCTCTATTTATCTTCCCTTCTCTTTCCCAATATGTAACATACATGCAAGAATTCAAATCTATGTTATGCTTCCTAAGAGTGAACTGACCTCATTTCTTTTTTATAAAACCAAACCAACCAACCAAACAACAACAACAACAGAAAACTGAGAAAGGGGCCTGGAAAGTAGACCAATATTACAAAGCAAGTGGCTGGAAGAGGTGGAACAAGATCCCAGGTTTCCTGACACCATTTTTATTTTTTTAGACCATATTGTCTTCTCTTTCTTCCCCTTAACCCTGAACAGGCCAAGTGAAGTCACTGAATCGCAGAATCTCAGAAAGGCCTGAGTTCTTGCAGTTTCCATTTCTGAAGAAGTACCTGTGATATATTTCCTAGCTGATTAGTGATGTACTGATCTTTTTAACCTTTTAAAGCAAGAGGTTTATGACAAGAAAAGAATAATGAGAAGGAAGAAGAGGACAGATTCAAACCAACATCATATTTAACACCTATTTCTCTATTACATTGTATATTATTTTATCTCCATTACAATATACTACAATGTAATCATCATTGCTAAGTCACCAATGAAAGAAGCTTATACATCATGTTTGGGGACCTAGGTCATTAATTGGTTACTTTATTTTTGATTCCTGTGTTGCATGTTACAAGGATTAACTGTGAAAACATGTGGATAATTGTCATCTTCTGGAAAGACATTGGCTGAAACATGGATAGATCTAGAGAGTGTTACACTGAGTGAAGTAAGTCAGACAGAGAAGGAGGAAATTCATACGACATCCCTTATATGTGGTATTTTAAAAGAAATGATATAAATGAACTTACTAACAAAACAGAAAAAGACTCACAGACATAAAATGAACTTATGGTTGCCAGGGGGAAAGGATAGTTAGGGACTTTGGGAAGGTTATGTACAGACTGCTATATTTAAAATGGATAATCAACAAGGATGCATTGTATGGCACAGGGAACTCTGCTCAATGTTATGTGGCAGCCTTGATGGGAGAGGGGCTTGAGGAAGATTGTATACATGTATATGTAGGGCCAAGTCCCTTGGCTCTTCACCTAAACTACCACAACATTGTTAATTGGCTACATCCCAATACAAAACAAAGAGTTTAAACTTAAAAAAAAAAAAAAAAAAAGACATTGGCTGAAAGGCTCTCACTCTTTGTACTCACAGCATCCCCAAACCAAGTGTAAATGGGGTGTTCTCTGACAACAGTGTGAACACTGATATGCCCTTGACTTGGCACAACGTTTTTATAAGCAGAGATTCTTGGATTCTACACTTTCTCTAGAATAAAAGAGTTGACCCTTATCCATGTTGAGTCTTTTAAGTCTCAGAGACTTGCAAACTACTTTGCATGCATTGTTTCATTTAATCCTCAAAACAGTGCTCTGAGAAGAACATTATTTTCATCTCTGTGTAGTGGATGAAATTATTAGGCACAGAGCAGTAAATTACCTTTCCTCAGGTCACACAGCTAGTATGTGGCAAATTCCATGATTTATACCAAAGTATTCTGATAAATGGCAACCCACTCCAGTATTCTTGCCTGGGAAATCCCATGGACAGGGGAGCCTGGCAGGCTATGGGGTCACAAAGAATTGGACACAATTAGGCAACTAACACACACACACACATTCTGATTTTCTAGTACTTTGTTCTTCTTCTTTGTCTAGGATTAGATATTAGTGTGCTTTTCCTAAACAATGATTGTTTATATCTAATAGACACATACACGCTAGGATCTGTGAGCTCTACTAGGACCTCGTTTTAATCCATGGATGTGACAAAGCTTGCTTGCCTACAGTTTTAATTTAAGATCTCTGTGTTAGTTATTTATTTTCTTCACTTTCTGTATTTCTCTTTTTTGCTGTTGTTGTCCCCCTCTCATTGCTGCTTTCTTACTATACCTTATGTGTTTCCTGCGTACTCTCTTATACCCCTTCTATAGTAAACATATACACACACACACACACACACACACACACACACACACAAACATATTCACCTCAGAAAGAGGATGGTAGATAGTGACTTATGAGTCATAAACCTGCAATTAACAAGTAATTACTTCATTATCTTCTCATTTCCTTTCATTAAAACTTCATTATCTCTATATATGTCTGTAAAATTATCACCAATTTATCATAAATTAAGGATGTAAATCCCTGAATTTTGAATAAAGGCTTTAGAGCAATATAAATAAATAAATTTGTCACTTGGTAAAGCCAATGAAGCAGCCAGAATCAACCCTGAAAAAGCAAGTGTCTCTAGAAAAATCCTTGACAAATATAATGTGTACTACAACTTAAAAGTAAAGAACTGGCTCACCAAGACTTCATATGAATAGTTTAGAATTGTTAAATTTGTCTTCAAGTTCCAGATCCAAACAACCTTCCCCATCTCTTTTCTTATCTTAAAATGGATCTCCATCTCACATGCAAAGTGCTACATATATGGTCTTTACTATGTTGAGGTAGGTTCCTTCTAGGTCCATTTTTTGAAGAGTTTTAATCATAAATGGGTGCTGAATTTTTTCAAAGGCTTTTTCTGCATCTATTGAAATTATTATATGGTTTTTACCATTCAATTTGTTAATATGGTGTATCACATTGATTGATTTGTATATACTGAAGAATCCTTGCATCTCTGGAATAAATCTAACTTGATCATGGTGTATGAGCTTTTTGATGTGTTGCTGAATTATGTTTGCTAAAATTCTGTTAAAGCTTTTTGCATCTATGTTCATCAGTGACATGGGCGGGTAGTCTTTTTTTGTGTTGTCTTTGTCTTGTTTTGGGATCAGGGTGATGGTGGCCTTGTAGAATGAGTTTTGAAGTGTTTCTTCCTCTGCAATATTTTTAAAGGGTTTTAGGATAGCCATTAGCTCTTCTCTGAGTGTTTGACAGAATTCTCCTGTGAAGCCATCTGGTCCTGGGCTTCTGTTGTTTGGGGGATTTTGGATTACAGCTTCAATTTCAGTGCTTGCAATTGGGTTGTTCATAACTTCTGTTTCTTCCTGGTTCAGTCTTGGAAGACCAAACTTGTCTAAGAACCCGTCCATTTCTTTCAGGTTATCCATTTTATTGCCATATAGTTGTTCATAATAGTCTTTTATAATCCTTTGTATTTCTGCATTGTCTGTTATAACCTCTCCTTTTGCATTTCTAATTTTTTTTATTTGATTCTCCTCTCTTTTTCTCTTGATGAGTCTGGCTAAATGTTTGTCAATTTTGTTTATCTTCTCAAAGAACCAGATTTAAGTTCTATTAATCTTTACTATTGTTTCTTTCACTTCCTTTTCAATTTTTCTGCTCGGATCTTTATGATTTCTTTCCTTCTAATAATTTTGGGGTTTTTTATTCTTTCTTTTCCAGTTGTTTTAGGTGTAAAGTTAGGTTGTCTATTTGATGTTTTTTCCTGTTTCTTGAGGTAGGATTGTATTGCTATAAACTTCCCTCTTAGGACTGCTTTTGCTGCATCCCATAGGTTTTGAGTTGTCATGTTCTCATTGCCATTTGTTTCTAGAAATTTTTTGAATTCCCTTTTGATTTCTTAAGTAACCTGTTGGTTATTTAGAAACATGTTCTTTAATCTCCATGTGTCTGTGTTTCTTATAGTTTGTTTTTGTTTTTGTTTTTGTTTTTCTTGTAATTGATATCTAGTCTCATAGCATTGTGGTTGGAGAAGATGCTTGATATGATTTCAATTTTCTCAAAGTTGCTGAGGTTTGATTTGTGACCCAAGATATGGCCTATCCTGGAGAATGTTCCATGTGCCCTTGAGAAGTTGTATTCTTCTGCATTTGGATGGAATGTCCTGAAGATATCAATGAGATCCATCTCATCTAATGTATCATTTAAGACGTGTTTCCTTCTTAATTTTCTGCTTTGATGATCTGTCCATTAGTGTGAGTGGGGAGTTAAAGTCTCCTACTATTATTGTGTTACTGTCAATTTCTCCTTTTATGTCTGTTAGTATTTGTCTTATGTATTGAGGTGCTTCTATGTTGGGTGCATAGATATTTACAACTGTTATGTCTTCCTCTTGGATTGATCCCTTAATCATTATGTAGTATCCTTCCTTATCTCTTGTAATCTTCATTTTACGGTCTGTTTTGTCTGATATGAGGATTGCTACTCCAGCTTTCTTTTGCTTCCCACATGCATGGAATATATTTTTTCACCCTCTCACTTTCAGTCTATATGTGTCTTGAGGTCTGAAGTGGGTATCTTATAGACAGCATATTGGGGTCTTGTTTTTGTATGCATTCAGCCAGTCTGTGTCTTTTGGTTGGAGCATTTAATCCATTTACATTTAAAGTAATTATTGATATATATGTTCCTATTGCCATTTTCTTAATTGTTTGGGATTGATTTTATAGATCTTTTTTCTCCTCTTGTATTTCTTGATTATATAAGTCCATTTTACACTTGTAAATCTGGTTTGGTGTTGCTGAATTCTCTTAACTTTTGCTTGTCTGAAAAGCTTTTGATTTCTCCATAAATATTGAATGAGATCCTTTCAGATACTGTAGTCTTGCTTGTAGATTTTTTCCCTTTCAGTACTTTATTTATATCCTGCCATTCCTTTCTGGCCTGCAGAGTTTCTCCTGAAAGGTCAGCTGTTAAGCATATGGGATTTCCCTTGTATGTTATGTGTTGCTTCTCCCTTGCTGCTTTTAATATTCTTTCTTTGTATTTAGACTTTGTTAGTTTGATTAGTATATGCCTTGGCTTATCTCTCCTTGGGTTTATCCTGTATGGGATTCTTTGTGCCTCTTGGACTTGATTGACTGTTTCCTTTTCCATGCTGGGTAATTTTCAACTACAATCTCTTCATTGTAGAGAAGAGATTTTCTCCTACCTTCATTTTCTCATACCTTTTCTTTTTCTCTTCTTAAGGGACCCCTAGAATTCCACTGTTGGTGCATTTGATATAGTCACAGAGGTCTCTGAGACTATCCTCAGTTCTTTTCATTCTTTTTACTTCATTCTCCTCTTCAGAAGTTATTTCCACCATCTTATCTTCCAGCTCACTGATTCATCTGCTTCAGATATTCTGCTATGATTACTTCTAGAGTATTTTTAATTTCAGTAATTGTGTTGTTTGTCTCTATGTTTATTCTTTAATTCTTCTAGGTCTTTGTTAATTGATTCTTGCATTTTCTCCATTTTTGTTTTCAAGGTTTTTGATCATTTTTACTACCATTATTCTGAATTATTTTTCAGGTAGTTTGCCTATTTCCTCTTCATTTATTTGGACTTTTTTTTTTTTTTTCTAGTTTGTTCCTTCATTGTGTAGTATTTCTCTACCTTTTCATCATTTTTTTAAACTATTGTGTTTGAGGTCTCCTTTTCCCAGGCTTCAAGGTTGAATTCTTTTTCCTTTTGGTTTCTGCCCTTCTAAGGTTGATCCAGTGGTTTGTGCAAGATTTGTGAGTTTTGTGCTGAGATTTTGTTTGTTTGTTTTTCCTCTGATGGGCAAAGCTGAGTGAGGTGGTAATCCTGTCTGCAGGTGATTGGGTTTGTATTTTCGTTTTGTTTGTTGTTTAGATGAGGCATCCTGCACAGGGTGCTACTCGTGGTTGTGTGATGGTGGGTCTTGTATTCAAGAGGTGTCCTTTTTGTGAGTTCTCACTATCTGATACTCCCTAGGGTTAGTTCGCAGGCGGCTGCGACGGCGCACTAAGCACAGGCGGCTGCGACCGGTGCACTAAGCGCGGGCGAGAGTAGCTACACCACGTCCGAGGTCAGGGGCAGAAGCTGGGAGGACCCCATGCCCAAAGGTCAGCGGCCAAGAGGAGTTATCCCACGTCCAGGTCAGGGGAAGCGGCCAAGAGTGCCAGGCTGCGACGGCGCAGGATCGGCTGAGAAGAGTTACCCGAGTCCAAGGTCAGGGGTGGTGGCCGAGAGGAGCTACCCCACACCCCCACGCCCGAGGCCAGGGGCGGTGGCCGGGAGGACCAACCCTACCTCCAAGGAGCTGTGGCTGCACGGGCGCAGGAGGGCTGAGAGGAGCTATCACACGTTGAAGGTCAGGAAGGGCGGCAGTGAGGAGATATCCCTTATCCAAGGTAAGGAGCAATGGCTGCGCTTTGCTGGAGCAGCCGTGAAGAGACACCCCCACGCCCAAGGTAAGAGAAACCCAAGTAAGACGGTAGGTGTTGCAAGAGGGCATCAGAGGGCAGACACACTGAAACCATACTCACAGAAAACTAGTCAATATAATCACACTAGGACTACAGCCTTGTCCAACTCAATGAAACTAAGCCATGCCCGTGGGACAACCAAGATGGGTGGGTCATGGTGGAGAGATCTGACAGAATGTGGTCCACTGGAGAAGGGAATGGCAAACCACTTCAGTATTCTTGCCTTGAGAACCCCATGAACAGTATGAAAAGGCAAAATGATAGGATACTGAAAAAGAAACTCCCTAGGTCAATAGGTGCCCAATATGCTATTGGACATCAGTGGAAAAATAACTCCAGAAAGAATGAAGGGATGGAGCCAAAGCAAAAACAATACCCAGCTGTGGATGTGACTGGTGATAGAAGCAAGGTCCGATGCTGTAGAGAGCAATATTGCATAGGAACATGGAATGTCAGGTCCATGAATCAAGGCAAATTGGAAGTGGTCAAACAAGAGATGGCAAGAGTGAATGTTGACATTCTAGGAATCAGCAAACTAAAATGGACTGGAATGGGTGAATTTAACTCAGATGACCATTATATCTACTACTGCGGGCAGGAATCCCTCAGAAGAAATGGAGTAGCCATCATGGTCAACAAAAGAATCTGAAATGCAGTACTTGGATGCAATCTCAAAAATGACAGAATGATCTCTGTTCATTTCCAAGGCAAACCATTCAATATCACAATAATCCAAGTCTATGCCCCAACCAGTAACGCTGAAGAAGCTGAAGTTGAATGGTTCTATGAAGACCTACAAGACCTTTTAGAACTAATACCCAAAAAATATGTCCTTTTCAGTATAGGGGACGGGAATGCAAAAGTAGGAAGTCAAGAAACACCTGAAGTAACAGGCAAATTTGGCCTTGGAATACGGAATGAAGCAGGGCAAAGACTAATAGAGTTTTGCCAAGAAAATGCACTGGTCATAGCAAACACCCTCTTCCAACAACACAAGAGAATACTCTATACATGGACATCACCAGATGGTCAACACTAAAATCAGATTGATTATGTTCTTTGCAGCCAAAGATGAAGAAGCTCTATACAGTCAACAAAAACAAGACCAGGAGCAGACTGTGGCTCAGATCATGAACTCCTTATTACCAAATTCAGACTTAAATTGAGGAAAATAGGAAAAACCACTAGACCATTCAGGTATGACCTAAATCAAACCCCTTATGATCATACAGTGGAAGTGAGAAATAGATTTAAGGGCCTAGATCTGATAGATAGAATGCCTGATGAACTATGGAATGAGGTTAGTGACACTGTACAGGAGACAGGGATCAAGACCATCCCCATGGAAAAGAAATGCAAAAAAGCAAAATGGCTGTCTGGGGAGGCCTTACAAATAGCTGTGAAAAGAAGAGAAGTGAAAAGCAAAGGAGAAAAGGATAGATATAAGCATCTGAATGCAGAGTTCCAAAGAATAGCAAGGAGATATAAGAAAGCCTTCCTCAGCAATCAATGCAAAGAAATAGAGGAAAACAACAGAATGGGAAAGACTAGAGATCTCTTCAAGAAAATTAGATATACCAAGGGATCACTTCATGCAAAGATGGGCTTGATAAACGACAGAAATGGTATGGACCTAACAGAAGCAGAAGATATTAAGAAGAGGTGGCAAGAATACACAGAAGAACTGTATAAAAAAGATCTTCACGACCCAGATAATCATGATGGTGTGATCACTGACCTAGAGCCAGACATCCTGGAATGTGAAGTCAAGTGGCCCTTAGAAAGCATCACTATGAACAAAGCTAGTGGAGGTGATGGAATTCCAGTTGAGCTATTTCAATCCTGAAAGATGATGCTGTGAAAGTGCTGCACTCAATATGCCAGCAAATTTGGAAAAGTCAGCAGTGGCCACAGGCCTGGAAAAGGTCAGTTTTCATTCCAATCCCAAAGAAAGGCAGTGCCAAAGAGTGCTCAAACTACCACCCAATTGCACTCATCTCACACGCTAGTAAAATAATGCTCAAAATTATCCAAGCCAGGCTTCAGCAATATGTGAACCGTGAATTTCCTGATGTTCAAGCTGGTTTTAGAAAAGGGAGAGGAACCAGAGATCAAATTGCCAACATCCGCTGGATCATGGAAAAAGCAAGAGAGTTTCAAAAAAACACGTCTATTTCTGCTTTATTGACTATGCCAAAGCCTTTGACTGTGTAGATCACAAGAAACTGTGGAAAATTCTGAAAGAGATGGGAATACCAGACCACCTGATCGGCCTCTTGAGAAATCTGTATGCAGGTCAAGAAGCAAAAGTTAGAAATGGACATGGAAAAACAGACTGGTTCCAAGTAGGAAAAGGAGTACATCAAGGCTGTATATTGTCACCCTGTTTATTTAACTTATATGCAGAGTACATCATGAGAAACGCTGGGCTGGAAGAAGCACAAGCTGGAATCAAGATTGCCAGGAGAAATATCAATAACCTCAGATATGCAGATGATACCACCCTTATGGCAGAAAGTGAGAGGAACTAAAAAGCCTCTTGATGAAAGTGAAAGAGGAGAGTGAAAAAGTTGGCTTGAGACTCAACATTCAGAAAACTAAGATCATGGCATCTGGTCCCATCACTTCATGGCAAATAGATGGGGAAACAGTGGAAACAGTGTCAGATTTTATTTTTGGGGGCTCCAAAATCACTGCAGATGGTGATTGCAGCCATGAAATTAAAAGACGCTTACTCCCTGGAAGGAAAGTTATGACCAACCTAGATAGTATACTGAAAAGCAGAGATATTACTTTGCCAACAAAGGTCCGTCTAGTCAAGGCTATGGTTTTTCCAGTGGTCATGTATGGATGTGAAAGTTGGACTGTGAAGAAAGCTGAGCACCGAAGAATTGATGCTTTTGAACTGTGGTGTTGGAGAAGGCTCTTGAGAGTCCCTTGGACTGCAAGGAGATCCAACCAGTCCATTCTGAAGGAGATCAGCCCTGGGATTTCTTTGGAGGGAATGAAGATGAAGCTGAAACTCCAGTACTTTGGCCACCTCATGCGAAGAGTTGACTCATTGGAAAAGACTCTGATGCTGGGAGGGATTGGGGGCAGGAGGAGAAGGGGATGACAGAGGATGAGATGGCTGGATGGCATCACTGACTTGATGGACATGAGTTTGAGTGAACTCCGGGAGTAGGTGATGGACAGGGAGGCCTTGCGTACTGTGATTCATGGGGTCACATAGAGTCGGACACGACTGAGTGACTGAACTGAACTGAATGCCCAGTGGTGGCATTGTTGGGTCATATGGTAATGTTATAATGGTTGTATGGCATAGGTTAAAGGATCCCCAGTTCTGTATACCAATTCATCTGGAAACTATCCTAGTATTTAGTTTTTTCTCATATATGTCAAGCACTGTTTGCTATAAGCTGTCTCCTTTTCTACCCTAAGGAATTAATGATAAATTAAAGATGTTTACCTCTTTCTGTAGGTCAAATTTTCTGCCCTTAGTTTGTCTGAAATTATCATATCATTGATAATGAAATGTTGACACTGGCCTGTACACCCCAGGATCTGTTAAGCCCCAAAGTTCAAAAATCTCATTTCTAGTACAACATCACCCATCATCATCTCAAGCCTACTGACTACATGCTACTTGGCATTTTCAAGGATAATGATGCTCTTCACCAGCACTTATCCTTATGCTGAGTGAAGGGAGTTTCTTTTAGGCCCTTCCAAATTTGGGCAAAATTAGTACTTTGGCCACCTCATGAGAAGAGTTGACTCATTGGAAAAGACTCTGATGCTGGAAGGGATTGGGGGCAGGAGGAGAAGGGGACGACAGAGGATGAGATGGCTGGATGGTATCACTGACTCGATGGACATGAGTCTGAGTGAACTCCAGGAGTTGGTGATGGACAGGGAGGCCTGGTGTGCTGTGATTCATTGGGTCACAAAGAGTCGGACACGACTGAACTGAATTGAACTGAGGAAAAGGCAGAGGAAGTAGATGATAGATTCACTATTCCCATTTCCTGGAACATTTGGATTCCTTCCTGTGTACTGCCAGGGAAGTTACAGCATTTCAACCACACTGACTTTAGGCCACTTCTAAGGTCAACTTCAATCTTTTTCAAACTAGCAGATGTTACCACCACTACTAGGTACTGTGGACAACATAGGATATCCCATTATTGAAAATTGTAGAAGAAACAATGGGATGGAAACTCCTCGTGTGGAAAATGAGTGCTGAGATTTCGCAGTTCTCAATGGAGGCAGTGCCTGTAATTGCAGTTTTCATGTCATGTAGCTGCTTATACTAGGTTGCTCACCTAGAGCTAGACATCCTGGAGTGTGATGGAAGTAGGCCTTAGGAAGCATTACTACAAACAAAGCTAGTCAAGGTGATAGTCAAAAATGATGCTGTTAAAGTACTGCATTAAATATGTAGCAAATTTGGAAAACTAAGCAGTGGCCACAGGACTGGAAGAGGTCAGTTTTCATTTCAATCTCAAAGAAGAGCAAATGCCAAAGAATGTTCAAACTACTGTACAATTGCACTCATTTCACATGCTAGCAAGGTAATGCTCAAAATCCTTTAAGTTAGGCTTTAGCAGTACATGAACTGAAGACTTCCAGATGTGCAAGCTGGGTTTATAAAAGGCAGAAAAACCAGAGATCAAATTGCCAACATTCTCTAGATCATAGAGAAAGCAAGGGAATTCTATAAAATCACCCACTTATGCTTCACTGACTACACTAAAGCCTTTGACTGTGTGGATCACAACAAACTGTGGAAAATTCTTCAGGAGATGGGAGAACCAGACAACCTTACCTGCCTCCTGAGAAATCTGTATGCAGGTCAAGAAGCAACAGTTAGAACCAAACATGGAACACCTGATTGATTCAAAATTGGGAAAGGAGTATGTCAAAGCTGTATACTGTCACTTTTATTATTTAATTGGAGAAGGCAATGGCACCCCACTCCAGTACTCTTGCCTGGAGAATCCCATGGATGGAGGAGCCTCGTAGGCTGCAGTCCATAGGGCCACTAAGAGTGGGACACGACTGAGCGACTTCACTTTCACTTTTCACTTTCATGCATTGGAGAAGGAAATGGCAACCCACTCCAATGTTCTTGCCTGGAGAATCCCAGGGACGGGGCAGCCTGGTGGGCTGCCGTCTATGGGGTCACACAGAGTCAGACACGACTGAGGTGACTTAGCAGCAGCAGCAGCATGCAGAGTACATCATATGAAATTCCAGGCTGGATGAATCATAGTTTAGAATCAAGACTGCTGGGAGAAACATCAACAACCTCAGATATGTGAATGATACCACTCTAATGGTAGAAAGTGAAAAGGAACAAAAGAGCCTTTTGATGAAGAGGAAAGAGGAGAGTCAACTGGCTTAAAACTCATCAGAAAACTAAGATCATGGCATCCAGTGCCATCATTTCATGACAATAGATGGGGGAAAAGTGGAAACAGTCTCCCCCCTCCCCACCACCGCCTTGGGCTCCAAAATCAGTGCAGATGTTTACTGCAGTCATGAAATTAACAGGCGCTTGCTCTTTGGAAGGAAAGCAATGACAAGTCTAGATTGCCTATTAAAAAACAGAGACATCACTTTGCTGACAAAGGTCCGTAGTCAAAGCTATGGATCTTAGAGTAGTCATTTATGGATGTGAGAATTGGACCATAAAGAAGGGGAAGGCTGCAGTCATCAAGACAGTGTGGTACTGGCACAAAGATAGAAATATAGATCAATGGAACAAAATAGAAAGCCCAGAAATAAACCCATGCACCTATGGACACTTTGTCTTTGACAAAGGAGGCGAGAATATACAATAGAGAAACGACAATCTCTTTAACAAGTGGTGCTTGGAAAACTGGTCAACCACTTGTAAAAAAATGAAACTAGAACACTTTCTAACACCATAAACAAAAATAAACTCAAAATGGCTTAAAGATCTAAATGTCTGACAAGAAACTATGAAACTCTTAGAGGAAAACATAGGCAAAATACTCTATGACATAAATCACAGCAAGATCCTCTATGACCCACCTCCCAGAGTAATGGAAATAAAAATAAACAAATAGGACCTAATTAAACTTAAAAGCTTTTGCACAATGAAGGAAACTATAAGGAAGGTGAAAAGATAGCCTTCATAGTTGGATGTTAAATTTTGTCAAAGTCTTTCTCTGCATCTATTGAGATAATCATATGGTTTTTAACTTTCAATTTGTTAATGTGGTGTATCACATTGATTGATTTGAAAATATTGAAGAAACCTTGCGTCCCTGGGATAAAGCCCACTTGGTCATGATGTATGATCTTTTTAATATGTTGTTGGATTCTGTTTGCTAGAATTTTGTTGAGGATTTTTGCATCTATGTTCATCAGTGATATTGGCCTGTAGTTTTCTTTCTTTGTGGCATCATTTTCTGGTTTTGGTATTAGGGCGATGGTGGCCTCATAGAATGAGTTTGGCAGTTTACCTTCCTCTGCAATTTTCTGGAAGAATTTGAGTAGTATTAGGTGTTAGCTCTTCCATAAATTTTTGGTAGAATTCACCTATGAAGCCGTCTGGTCCTGGGCTTTTGTTTGTTGGAAGATTTTTGATTACAGCTTCAATCTCCATGTTTGTGATGAGTCTATTAAAATTTTGTATTTCTTCCTGGTCCTGGTTTTGGAAGGTTATACTTTTCTAAGAATTTATCCATTTCTTCCAAGTTGTCCATTTTATTGGCATATAGTTGCTGATAGTAGTCTCTTATGATCCTTTGTATTTCTGTGTTGTCTGTTTGATTTCTCCATTTTCATTTCTAATTCTGTTGATTTGATTCATCTCCCATTTTTGTTTTGTTTTTTTGATGAGTCTGGCTAATGTTTTGTCTATATTATTTATCTTCTCAAAGAACCAGCTTTTAGTTTTGTTAATTTTTGCTATAGTCTCCTTTGATTCTCTTTCGTTTATTTCTGCCCTAATTTTAATGATTTCTTTCCTTCTACTAACCCCGGGGTTATTCTTCTTTTTTTAGTCACTTAAGGTGTAAAGTTAGATTATTTATTTTATTTTTATCTTGTTTCTTGAGGCAGGCTTGTATTGCTATGAACCTTCCCCTTTGCATTGCTTTTTACTGAATCCCAAAGGTTTGGGGCTGTCGTGTTTTCATTGTCATTCATTTCTATGCATATTTTGCTTTCTTTTTTTGATTTCTTCTATGATTTGTTGGTTAATCAGAAGCGTATTGTTTAGTCTCCATATGTTTGTATTTTTAATAGCTTTTCCCTGTAGTTGACATATAATCTTACTCCATTGTGATCAGAAAAGATGCTTGAAATGATTTCAATTTTTTTTTAATTTACCAAGGCTAGATTTATGGCCCAGGATGTGATCTATACTGGAGAATGTTTCGTGTGCACTTGAGAAAAAGGTGAAATTCATTATTTTGGGGTGAAATGTCCTATAGATATATCAATTAGGTCTAACTGGTCCATTGCACAAAAAGGTTTGTGTTTCCTTGCTTATTTTCTGTTTAGTTTATCTATCCACAGGTGTGAGTGGGGTATTAAAGTCTCCCACTATTATTGTGTTACTGTTAATTTCCCCTTTCATACTTATTACCATTTGCCTTACATATTGTGGTGCTCCTATGCTGAGTGCATATATATTTATAATTGTTATATCTTCTTCTTGGATTGATCCTTTGATCATTATGTAGTGTCCTTCTTTGTCTCTTTTGATGGCCTTATTTCAAAATCTATTTTATCTGAGTATTGCTACTCCTGCTTTCTTTTGGTTTCCATTTGCATGAAAAATCTTTTTCCAGCCCTTCACTTTGAGTCTGTATGTGTCCCTTGTTCTGAGGTGGGTCTCTTGTAGACAGCATATATAGGGGTCTTGTTTTTGTATCCATTCAGCCAGTCTTTGTCTTTTGGTTGGGGCATTCAACCCATTTACATTTAAGGTAATTATTGATAAGTATGATCCCGTTGGCATTTACTTTGTTGTTTTGGGTTTGAGTTATAAACCTTTCCTGTGTTTCTTGTCTAGAGAAGTTTCTTTAGCATTTGTTGAAGAGCTGGTTTGGTGGTGCTGAATTCTCTCAGGTTTTGCTTGTCTGTAAAGCTTTTGATTTCTCCTTCATATTTGAATGAGATCCTTGCTGGGTATAGTAATCTGGGTTGTAGGTTTTTCTCTTTCATCACTTTAAGTATGTCCTGCCATTCCCTTCTGGCCTGAAGAGTTTCTATTGAAAGATCAGATGTTATCAGCTGTTATCCTTATGGGAATCCCCTTGTGTGTTATATGTTGTTTTTCCCTTGCTGCTTTTAATATTTGTTCTTTGTGTTTGATCTTCGTTAATTTGATTAATATGTGTCTTGGGGTGTTTTGTCTTGGGTTTATCCTGTTTGGGACTCTCTGGGTTTCTTGGACTTGGGTGGCTATTTCCTTCCCAATTTATGGAATTTTTCAACTATTATCTCCTCAAGTTTTTTCTCATGGCCTTTCTGTCTTCTTCTTCTGGGACTCTGCCATACAACCCAGTAATCCCACTGCTGGGCATACACACCGAGGAAACCAGAATTGAAAGAGACACGTGTGCCCCAACGTTCATCACAGTACTGTTTACAATAGCTAGGACATGGAAGCAACCTAGATGTCCATCAGCAGATGAATGGATGAGAAAGCTGTGATACATATACACAATGGAATATTACTCAGCTATTAAAAAGAATGCATTTGAATCAGTTCTAATGAGGTGGATGAAACTGGAGCCTATTATACAGAGTGAAGTAAGTAAGTCAGAAATAAAAACACCAATACAGTATATAAACACATATATATGGAATTTATAAAGATGGTAACGGTGACCCTATATGTAAGACAGCTAAAGAGACACAGATGTAAAGAACAGACTTTTGGACTCTGTGGGAGAAGGAGAGGGTGGGATGATTTGAGAAAATAGCATTGAAACATATATATTACCATATGTGAAATACATCTCCAGTCCAGGTTTGATGCATGAGACAGGGCGCTCAGGGCCAGTGCATTGGGATGACCCTGAGGGATGGAAAGGCGAGAAAGGTGGGAGGGGGGTTCAGGATGGGGAACACATGTACACCCATGGCTGATACATGTCAATGTATGGCAAAAACCACTACAGTATTGTAAAGTATTTAGCCTCCAATTAAAATAATTTTTTTTTTTTAAAGGCTAAGCACCAAAGAATTTTATGCTTTTAAATTGTGGTGCTAGAGAAGACTCTTGAGAGTCCCTTGGACAGCAAGTAGATCAAACCTGTCAATCCTAAAGGAAATCAACCCTGAATATTCATTGGAAGGACTGATGCTGAAACTGAAATTCCAATACTTTGGCCAATTGATATGAAGAGCTGACTCACTGTAAAAGACCCTGATGCTAGGAAAGACTGAGGGCAAGAGAAGTGGGTGACAGAAGATGAGATGATTGGATGATCACTGACTCAATGGACATGAGTTGAAACAAACTGGGAGATAGTGAAGCACAGGGAAGCCTGGAAGCTGTAGTCCATGGGGTCACAATTTTCAGACGTGACTCGGGGACTGAATGACAACCAAGCTGCTTATACTATGATCCTGCACACATCACTTGGCCCATTGTATCTGCATAGGATGAAATAACTTCTAAATCTTTGGCAGTAGATATTTGGGGCTTAGTCTCTTTGTCTAAACAACAACAGCAGCAGCAGCAACAAAATTTATCAATTCCTTTAGTAATAGATTCTTTGCTGTGTGAAACTATTGGCTATTTATGTTTTCCCTGATTTCACTGAATCTAGACTCCTTAGTAAATTCTACATTTTTCTGCTTTGTGTCAGTTTTCATAGGAGTGTCTGAGTGACTCTACTAATGGCTTTTATGAATTCTCTCTCCATTTTTTTGTCCTACATTTTTTTTTCTTCTAATATGTAGGTGGGAGGGGTTATGCCTTTAAAAGTTTCATTTTCTCCTCAAGTGACTTTTGTAGAAGACATTTTCACTTAATAAGAAAGGGAAAGGAAATCAAGGATGTGAATACATTTAAACAAGATGTGGTTATATAGGGGAGGAATCTGAGGCAGATGGTGGTGTACAACTGGAATGCTTTGGCTAGGCTGGCTAGTGCATTTGTTATAGTAGGTCATTTATTTAGAAAGTGGAACAATTCTGTGAGCCCTCATATTGAAGATTCAGAGAGCAAAAATTACCTGTAATTAAGAGACTCCAGGACAAAAATCTCTGAACTCTACTGTTGGAATTAATACATAACTACTTACAGTCCCATTTGATATGCTAGGCTCTTTAACAAGGGATCTCACCCCTGTTCACTTCTCTCTTTCCACTCCACAACTAACAAAACTTATTTTAAGACATGTCAGAAAAAAAAAAAAAAAAGACATGTCAGAACATCAAATTCATTAAATCACATCTGAAGCATGAAAATAAGCTTAACTTCTAAGAGTGAATACAGGTAATTTAAAAATAGCACATTTTTCCATTCATGTATTTAACTCGTTGCTTGTCTATAAATATAAGGCTGAGAAAATTCAGGAATTCCCATATCCAATCAAAATCACCAAAGGTTTTGAGCAGAAGCAGGATTTAAATATAATCCTAGCTAAGAAAGCAAAATCTAATACATTGTATAATTGAATTCATATAGACTACTAACAAAGAAAAGATAGACCATACGAAGATTAGAAGTTCAAGGGGTTCAGAAGAAGAATATACCAATATTTATTTAGCCTATCTAAATAACAGTGGAACTGGAAACAAGAATATTCTGATCCTTAAATGTCTAAGGTCTCCTCTGAGACAGAAAAATGTCCTTTTTTTTTTTTTTTCATGAGTCATGGAAAGAGCCCCTTGAACTGCTCTGATTTTCTGTTCAGTAAGCAATCTACTGATTGCTGATAAGCATTCCTACATTGCCACCTGATTGGTTTCTCATTAGGATTATTGGAGATAGTAGAGAAAATTCCCTTCTCATAGCACCTGGCATTCATGGCTATAATTAGGAATACCTTACTCCAGAGTTTGTAGGTTAACCTGGCAGCAAGACCATTTTACCCCAAATAAGGTAAAACATGGCACAATTGAGATCTCAACTAGACTTATTCAATACAATTCTGTCCTGTAGATAGCTTACAGTGAACGGTGTCAGATTTGTGATCTCTGAAGAAAATTTAGCTTTGGGACCAGGGACTAGGCTTGATCATTCAAGAGCTTTTGGATGGCAGAGTTTTGGTAAAGTATAAAAGGGTCAGAGAAAGCTTCTGACATAAACATCTGAAGGGGGGCAGAGAGTGCCCCCCACTAGTTAGTCTTATCAAGACCTTATATCCTTTTACCAGACCCATCCCCACAACATGCATCTTAAATTAATAAGATTAGAACTAACAATAGAAAGATATCACCGGACTCACTCCCACAATATACATCTTAAGATAACAAGATTAGTCAGAAGGTTCTAATCTTAAGGAGAAACATGTCCTTGAGCAAGATATATTGTTACATTGACTAAGACAAAGCAATGCAGAAAAAAAGGTTTGTCCTTTTCTCCTTGAGGGCCCCAGACCCCTTTCTTCTCCACAAGGTCCCTGGAACTCCTTATCAACCTACCTAAGGATTAGCTCCTCAGTATGAAATGAAATTTAAAAAAAAGGTTGGAAGATCTTTACTCCTTTTTGTCTAAAATTAGGTCTGAAGGTGGAGGCTACACATACAACTTCCACCTTAATTCTTTCCCATGACAGAACAATGGCACTTTGGGGACCAAGATTACATGAACCAAATATTCCTATTGTTCAGGGCCTATGCAGCTGTCATCCCCCCTCCCTACTTTCTCCTTACTTAAGGATCTCTGACTCACTCATGGAAGCAGCAGTCGGTCCTTTGAAAGTGAAGTCATTCAGTCGTGTCCAACTCTTCAACCCCATGGACTGTAGCCTACCAGGCTGTCCATCCATGGAATTTTCCAGGCAAGAATACTGGAGTGGGTTACCATTTCCTTCTCCAGGAGATCTTCCCGACCCAGGGATTGAACCCGGGTCTCCCACATTGTAGGCAGACGCTTTACTGTCTGAGCCACCAGGGAAGTCGGTCCTTTAGATTGAGGGAAAGTATGTCCCTTCACTGGTTCCAGGAAATAAATCAAGATCAGTCAAAGCCAATCATGATACCAGTACTCCTCTTTTCCATGTATTTTCCCACCCTCTTTTGATAGTGTATGTAACCATGGAACTCAGGTTCCAGGTAAAATGACATGACAAGAACTTCCTTGTTCTCTTGGGGAATTTTGAGGAGAGATTATCTCTGCTGATAAACAGCCATAACTTTCAGAAAGAAAACTCATTTTTCCTAGATCTTTCTTTTTAGCTTAAAATGTCAGGATGGATAAGTGATGCCTGGAGCTGTGGTAACTATCTTGCAACACTGAGGCAATAAAGCAAAAGAATGAAAAGTCGACACTTGGAGTATTGTAGAGAAGAACCATGGAAATCCTGCGTTCTTGACATTGTTGAACTTCTGAAATAAATCTGAATATACATGACATGAGCAAATTCTGGAAGACAGTGAAGGACAGGGAAGCCTGGTGTGCTGTAGTTAATGTGGTTGCAAAGTCTCAGACATGACTTAGCAGCTGAACAACAACACTTTTTTTTACTATATTAAATATTCTTAGAACAAAGATATTTTCAGGTTTCTGGTTATTTGCAGCCAAATTAATCCTAATACACTCAACTTCAAGCAGAGAACAGGAGAAAATGCAGATAACAGTCAAATATTTGGACATCGCATTTGATAAAGGTATATGGAATTCTCTGACAGGCTTTCCATTCTCTGACTATATAAATTTGTTTCACTTTCTTTCAAATAATATAAATTACATTCATAGACAAAGAAGAGTAGCATCCCAAAGACTTGTGACTCCTAGAATAAAGAGGTTTTATGGGCTTCCCAGGTTGCGCTAGTGGTAAGGAACCTGCATGCCAACGAGGAGACATAAGAGATGCAGGTTTGATCCCTGGTCTGGAAGATCCCCTGGAGGAGGAAATGGCAACCCACTTCAGTATTCTTGCCTGGAAAATCCCACAGACAGAGATACCTGGCAGGTTACAGTCGATAGGATTGCAAAGAGCTGGACATGACTGAAACAACTTAATACACACGCACGCAAACACACACACATACTCTTTGAACTTATTGTAAATGGTAGTCTCCATGGACACAGTTTCATTAACACAAAGCTCTAACTCTGGCTATAATAAACAGAAATTTTAATCTTAGGTCCAAAATCTAAGCCTCTGTTCTGCCATATAAACTCAGTATAGGAGAGAATGGCAATTTTAGTCTAGACATTGTAACAAATCCATCTGGTTAATTTTTTGTACTGCCATCTTGTTTGTTTTGAACTCCACTGGTCCTCCTTTTCAAATCCAACACCTGCATCTAAAAAATAATTCATAAGGAAAATGGTATTGGTTAGAAATGTAGACTAGACTTATTTTCAAAGTGAATGTTTGTATTTTTAGCTGGCCAAATAATGTATCAGCGCTTTCACATAGTTAAAAATTCAAATAACACGAATAAAGTCAAAGTGTCTGTTGGTATTCTTACCAGAGGTGACCTCCACTGTATGTGATTCTTTCAGATCTTTCCTACTTATGTGTTTACAAAAGCTTTACCTAAATAAATAGTAATGTTATATATTCATATATATGTATGTATGCATATATATGTATACATATAATACTTTTGTGTGTTTTCTATTTACATAAAATATTTGTATTATGTACATCATTTTTTTTCCCACCCTATATGTCTCTTCTTTAACCCAGATCTCCTGCATTGCAGGCAGATTCTTTACCATCTGAGCCACTGCATATCAAAAAAAAATAGATCTCAGCCAGGTTTAAAACCTGAAGGTAATATTTATAACAAGAGAGTGAGTCTGCACCTGTATCAATAGGCATCACTCACGAATCCCCAGCACAGAGGTGACCTGGCTTAAGACGTAGAGCAATGCCCTCACCTGAAATTCTAGGAAATCCACATTGGAATCTCTAATACAATCACCTGAGACTCTGATTATGTGCAAACCTACTAATCCCATTATATGGATACCTGAGGCCTAATGTATTATGCCCTTGCTCCAAAAATATGATTCGCAGCATAATACTTTATGCTTTATGTTCATACTTTTGTGAACAGAAGCTAGTTTAGACAGAGGAGAGGTCAAACATTCCACTGAGAAAAATGAATCCTGTAATAAAATCATTTTGTTAAAAGAAATTTCTAGAGTCAAGAAATAAAATACTAATTGAATTTTTTTAAACGAAAGGAAAGGGTTGGCTTCATGCCATATCAGATGACTGTAAGTTTTGTGCAATGCAATTTATTTAATTATTGGCACTGGGTTTCACACAATATGGTCAACAGAAAGTGGATATGTTGCTAGAACACAGAAACTAGAATAGGTTAAAGATGTTGTGACAGGTTTTTGGTTATGACTTCATATCCTGTAAAAGGCATTCATTTTCTTCAAGAGAGTGCTTATGGTTTGCCTTTTATGTCACTATGTCTAATTTGTTTTATGCTCTAGCAGTGGAAATTATTTCCTTCCTTCCAATTTATATGGCAAACACAAATGAATACTCAAGTAAAAAAAATTGTTGGTTTAATTTGACCATTCTCTGCTTCACCATAAAAGTACATACTTTATTTTGAACTAAGTGGCTAGAAATAATAAGTGGTCTTCAAATCATTGAAATTCATTAAGCTTATAAAAAAATTACTTTTGGAAAATAGTTATCATTCTCATTCCAGGAAGACTTAAAAGGATCAATGTACCTGGGAGAAGCTGAAGCAATAGTAATATTTTAAATCTAGCAGCTGGATGGGACCTTGTTTTAGTTAATTATTTCTCATGAGAAAGAGGCAGGAAACCTGGATTACTAGGAAAACTTAGCCAGTCATGTCTAAAAAAATTAGGTCTGAACAATTCTTGTTCATATGTTATAACAATTGTGTATACATTTATTCATTTTAGCAAATTAAGCAAGTTCAGATTCATTATTGTGAGAAGCTGAAGGAATTTTAGGTGTCAGAAATTTGAAGAGTTTAAAATTTTTGCTGCAAGTTTCCTTTTTTACTTCATGAGTGAGTAAAACTTTGGTAAAACATAAAATTAATACCTTCATTTTTAAAATGAGTTCCAGAAAAACATCTACTTCTGCTTTACTGACTATGTCAAAGCCTTTGACTGTGTGGATCACAATAAACTCTGGAAAATTCTTAAACAGATGGGAATACCAGACCACCTTACCTGCCTCCTGAGAAATCTGTATGCAGGTCAGGAAGCAACAGTTAGAACTGGACATGGAAAAACAGACTGGTTCCAAATAGGGAAAGGAGTACATCAAGGCTATATATTGTCACCCTGTTTATTTAAATTATATACAGAGTACATCATGAGAAATGCCGGGCTGGATGTTCACAAACTGGAATCAAGATTTCTGGGAGATATATCAGTAACCTGAGACATGCTGATGACAGCACCCTTATGGCAGAAAGCAAAGAGGAACTAAAAAGCCTCTTGATGAAAGTGAAAGAGAAGAGTGGAAAAGTTGGCTTAAAACTCAACATTCAGAAAACTAAGATCATGGCAAAAAGATGGGGAAACAATGGAAACAGTGACAGACTTTATTTTGGGGGGCTCAAAATCACTGCAGATGGTGACTGCAGCCATGAAATTAAAACACGCTTTCTCCTTGGAAGAAAAGTTATACCAATCTAGACAGCATATTAAAAAGCAGAGACATTACTTTGCCAACAAAAGTCCATCTAGTCAAGCCTATGGTTTTTGCAGTAGTCACATATGGATGTGAGAGTTGGACTACAAAGAAAGCTGAGCACCAAAGAATTGATGCTTTTGAACTGTGGTGTTGGAGAAGACTCTTGAGAGCCCCTTGAACTGCAAGGAGATCAAACCAGTCAATCCTAAAAGAAATCAGTCCTGAGTGTTCATTGGAAGGACTGATGCTGAAGCTGAAACTCTAATACTTGGGCATCACATCATGTGATGTGAGGAACTCACTCATTGGAAAAGACCCTGATGCTGGGCAAGATTGAAGGCAGGACAAGAAGGGGATGACAGAGGATGAGATAGTTGGATGGCATCACTGATTCAATGGACTGAGTTTGAGCAAGCTCCAGGAGTTGGTGATGGACAGGGTAGCCTGGCATGCTGCAATCCTTGAGGTTGCAAGGAGTCGGACACAACTGAATAATTGAACTGAACTAACAAATTCAGCTGCATTGAACCTTCACGTACAAGTGTTTGTATGGACATATCCTTTCATTTCTCTTGGACAGACAACTAAGAATGAAATCTGGGTCATATGATTGTTGTTGCTGTTGTTCTTTAGTCTTTCATTCATGTACAAGTCTTTGCAACCCCATGGACTGCAGCACACCAGGCTTACCTGTCCTTCACCGTCTCCCAGAGCATGCTCAATGTCCATTGACTTGGCAATGACATCCAACCATGCCGTCCTCTGTCATCCCCTTTTCCTCCTTCCTTCAATCTTTCTCAGCATCAAGGTTTTAGTATATTTAACTTTCTAAGAAACTGCGAAACTGTTTCAAAGGGGTTGTACTATTTTATATTCCCACAATCAGAACATGAGACCTCTGATATATATTTAAGATTAGGTATTTTTATATTAAAAAATTATTGACCACTTGCAGTTAACTTAAATGTTGTTTCCAAAAAATATCACTTAAAAGTCAAGTTTTACTTGTTTAATTTTGTTGTTGTTGTTCATTCTCTAAGTTGTGTCCAACTCTTTGCGATCCCATGGACTGTAGCACCCCAGGCTCCTCTGTCCTTCACTGTCTCCTGGAGTTTGCTGATTCATGTACACTGAGTCAGTGAAGCTATCTAACCATCTCATCCTCTGCCGCCTCCTTCTCATTTTGTCTTAAGGAAGGATAAACGCATAGTAGTTGCCAAGCATAGTTTGATGTTTAAACTCCTGAGTTTTTGTGACTTCCTTCTGGACTCCCTGCTTTTGGGAATATCTGAGAAATTACATGATCTCCTTATGACTGTTTTGATGTGACCTTTCCCTTATACCATGTACACCTAAGAGAGTAGGATATCAGTAGAAATCCAGACTCTGGAGTTCAAAAAACCTCAGTCCAAGTAGGGAAATTAAATACAAGTTGGGTACAGCAAATACAAGAGAAATTAGTGTCATCCTATCTAGAATTTTATGATTCAAGAGTCTGAAGGAAATGTACACTAAGTTTATTCCAACCACTCATGGAATGCATAAAGGTAGATTATAACATCCCATTGAGTGGTCTGGCTTATAATTATTGCTATTTATTTATTTTTTGCTAGATTTTTAAAATTTAGGTATAATTGACAAATATTTTAACGTCTATATCAAGATGATTGGATGTATGTGTGCATTGTGAAACAATTCCCTCCTCATCAAGTGAATAAACACATCCAGTCCCTCACGTGTGTATCATTTTTTGGTGACAACATTTAAGCTCTACTCCTCTTTCATTTATAGAAAACAGCATTATTGATTGTAGTCATGTCACCATATTATATGGTAGACCCTCACGACTTCTTCATATAACTGAAAGTTTTTACTCTTTTACAAACTTCTATCTATTTTCCCCACCATGAAGCCCTTGGCAACAAATTTCTACTGTGCTTTTATTGGTTCAACTTTTTTTTTTTAAGGTTCTCCTATGTGTGATACCATATTAATTTCACTTCATTTGATGTTTTAAACTGTGGAGGTAATTCTTGCTTATTTAGGCAAGGCAAATAATTCAAAGTATAAACTTAATAATCTGCATAAGTCCACACTTCCTTATGAAATCAATACTTTGGAGTAATATTATTAATAGTCACATACTAATTCACACTCATTTTTATGCATATACAAACACTACAGTTCAGTTCAGTTCAGTCGCTCAGTTGTGTCCGACTCTTGGCGACCCCATGAATCTCAGCACGCCAGGCCTCCCTGTCCATCACCAACTCCTGGAGTTCACTCAAACTCACGTCCATCGAGTCAGTGATGCCATCCAGCCATCTCATCCTCTGTCATCCCCTTCTCCTCCTGCCCCCAATCCCTCCCAACATCAGAGTCTTTTCCAGTGAGTCAACTCTTTGCATGAGGTGACCAAAGTACTGGAGCTTCAGCTTTAGCATCATTCCTCCCAAAGAAATCCCAGGGCTGAGCTCCTTCAGAATGGACTGGTTGGATCTCCTTGCAGTCCAAGGGACTCTCAAGAGTCTTCTCCAACACCGCAGTTCAAAAGCATCAAGTCTTCGGAACTCAGCTTTCTTCACAGTTCAACTCTCACATCCATACATGACCACTGGAAAAACCATAGCCTTGACTAGATGGACCTTTGTTGGCAAAGTAATGTCTCTGCTTTTTAATATGCTATCTAGGTTGGTCATAACTTTTCTTCCAAGGCATACTCAAAATTACTTTCAAGCTTAAGTCATTCTGACCTTAAATGACTGACTTTCGGAATCTTTAAAATTTTCTGTTATTTTAGAAACTGAGATCAATTTAATTAATGCAATAATTATTTTTAATAAACTTTATTTTTAAATAATTGTGCCCTCTGACTTTATTTATGCATAACCATACTCAACATAAGAGAAATGTAACTTAACTTATACAGAAATACTAATTAACAATTCTTTAAA
Organism: Bos javanicus; assembly: GCF_032452875.1. Lineage (NCBI taxonomy): Eukaryota > Metazoa > Chordata > Mammalia > Artiodactyla > Bovidae > Bos > Bos javanicus. Next base: position 12,788,493 of record NC_083875.1, on the reverse strand, counting down.
GCAAAGTTGTGAAAAAGACATTAAGTAAAAGATATAATTCAAGTATTTACCATAGAACTGTACAGTTTTACACCTCTATACAGTTCAATTTAGGATCAAGAGAAGGATGCTTCCCTGACTGTTCCAACTCAACATTTTTTATATCAGAACAAGAGATATAAAACAACACTAGAATGGAGAGAAAAATTGTCAACTTTATTTACTATATTATGATTCCATAAAAATTCAAGTGAGCCTACAGTTACACATTTGGAATCAATAAAAGCTTAGCAATTATTTAAAAGTGGAAAAATAATTTTTATGTTTTTAGCAACAATTGATTAGAACTTCTAATTACAATAGATTGAAGTAAATAGTACTGTTGGCTTTCCAGGTGGTAAAGAGTTTGCCTGCCAATGCAGGAGACACAAGAGACACAGTTCAGTCCCTGGGTTGGGAGATCCCCTGGAGTAGGAAATGGAAACCCACTCTAGTACTCCCGCCTGGGAAATCCCATGGAAAGAAGAGTCTGGTGGGCTACAGTCTAGGGGGTCACAAAGAGTTGGACATGACTGAGCGACTGAGCACACACACACACACACACATACACACACACACACACAAACAGTACTATTAAGAACAACAACAACAAAAGGTATTTAGAGATACATTAAACCAAATATATGCAGACCTTATATGAAGAAGAAAAAGATATGAAATAATTTTCATATTATTTTACTAAAAGATACAAAATAATTCCTAAATAAATAGTTTCTATGTTCTTGGGGAGAAAAAATTAAATCTTGCTAATGTTAATTATCCAATAATTAATTTATAAAATCAATTGAACAAAGAAACCTGTATAATACTATGCATTGTAGCATTGCTTGCAATGATGAAAGACTGAAAATGAAAACTTGGTTCATTTATACAAGATTAGATATATAAACTGAAACTTATTTATATAATGTGATGCCACATAGTAAATGAATGAATTTTACTTCAATGTTCAATATGGTGTGAAAAAAAATGTGAAATGAAAAATCAAATTTTTCATGTAGAAGTATATATGTAGTACGGTACAATGTTCATAATTACATGGAAAATAAAGACATTATTTATGTTTCTTTACAGATAATAGATAACTTCACAGGATAACTTCAAAGTATTAAAGTGGGCATATGAAACACTAAATGTAAGGCAGATATTTCTTGAGATGTAGAAAAAAGGAGCGTGGTATCTGGAAATAAAATTTCATAGAGCCATGGGTGTTTAATGGGTGTAGTTAATCTGTATGTTTGAATTTTTTCTTAAAAAAAAAATTCAATACAGCAAAATTGTCCTCCATCCTTAAAACAGATAATGCCTCTTGTTCAAGTTGCAGCAGTAAATATTTGGTTTGTATTTAAGAACTCTGTTGTGCAGTATCACTGTATTCTTAATCATTTTCAGCATCACTTGATTTCCAGAATATGAGAGACTAAAACCAAGACTCCACTGTGAGGTTGATACACTTACATCTCTTAACCTATACTCACCCCAATGAGTCTCTCTCAATCTCCTCCTAGACAGAGTTGGCAAAGAGTTTGAATTATAAACACTGGGCTCATTTATGTGTTTATGTATAAACACTGGAAGCATTTATGTATGCTTCAATTTAGTGGTATCCCCAAATTTAATCCTTCATGTACTCAAGCTCAGAAACCTAAGCAAGGGTATTTGGATGCCTTCTGCTGTAATTTCCTTCCCTTCCTAAATATCTATCTTGGCTACAGCATTATTAAAACCAATAGCATTGTGCAATAGTCCTTCACCATTTACGTCTGACACTAATGAATATTGGTGGCAAAGGCAATAGAATTCAATGGAATTCATATCTATACTGGAGTGGGTTGCCATTTCCTTCCCGACCCAGGGATCGAACCCGGATCTCCTGCATTGTAGGCAGACGCTTTACCATCTGAGCTACCAGGGAAGCCCTTATGTCCCTTTACCATCATTTAAATAGAGTTCTTGACAAATACTGTATAATATCATTTATATGTGGAATCTAAAAATACAAAAACAAACAAACAAACAAAAAAAAACACTGAATATAAGAAAAAAGAAGTAGACTCACAGATATAGAGAACACGCCAGTGGTAACCAGTGGTTGGGAGGGTGCAATATGTGGGTATGGAAGTGGGAGGTATAAACGATTGGATGTAAGTTAGGCTCAAGGATGTATTGTACAACACAGGGAATATAGCAAATGTTTCAGAATAACTGTAAATTGAAAGTAACCATTAAAAACTGTATAAAAGTTAAAAATAAAAAATTTTAGTTAGAAAATATTTTTTAATAAATAGATCTCTTGAGTACCCTACTCACGCTACCTTATATACTCAAAAACTCTTACGTATCTTCAGGAAACCTACAGATTTTCTGAATTGTTGACCTGACATTATATCATTACATTTGCCCATTCTGCTTTGACAGGCTTTGCTATATGAGTGTGTGCACACAAGTGTGTGTGTGTGTGTGACTTCCCTGGTGGCTCAGATGGTAGAGTCTGCCTGCAGTTCGGGAGACCCGGGTTCAGTCCCTGAGTTGGGAAGATCCCCTGGAGGAGGGAATGGCTACCCACTCCAGAATTCTTGCTTGGAGAATCCCATGGACAGAGGAGTCTGGTGGGCTACAGTCTGGGATCGCAAAGGATTGGACACAACTGAGTGACTAACACAGTGACTTTCATATACATATATATGTGTGTGTGTGTGTGTGTGTGTGTGTGTGTGTGTGTTGGAGAAGGCAATGGCACCCCAGTCCAGTACTCTTGCCTGGAAAATCCCATGGACGGAGGAGCCTGGAAGGCTGCAGTCCATGGGGTTGCTGAGGGTCGGACACAACTGAGCGACTTCACTTTCACTTTCATGCATCGGAGAAGGAAATGGCAACCGACTCCAGTGTTCTTGCCTGGAGAATCCCAGGGACGGGGAGCCTGGTGGGCTGCCGTCTCTGGGGTCGCACAGAGTCGGACACGACTGAAGCAACTTAGCAGCAGCAGTGTGTGTGTGTATATATGGTTTACGTGTGGGTATGTGTGTTACATTGAAGCAATAAAATTAGTAGGATATAAGATGTTTATTATAACAGCATGTAATGGTAGAGATAAAAGTTATGAGAAACGTTAATCTAACCCAAAGATACCTATCTAGTTGGACAGATAGCCATGACTCTATGTCAAAATCTATTTTAACTGAGCACTTAGGGCATACTTATTAATTCAAAGGGGCTTTAAATCACAGTATTTTGCACAGGACACATTCTTCTTTAATTTATCAAGACTTTAATATTTTAAGACATTTATCCACCTAGTCCCAATGCAATTCCAACTCCCACCAAAGCAAAACAAGGTGTCAAAGACACTTGAATTTTCTAGTCTTTAACTTCTAAGGGTTTCTGTTCATCCAACTCCAACCAGAGCCTTTCCCTTCTAAAACATTTCTTAATTTCTGCATTAAACTTCCTAACATTAAACTTGCTTCTAGTGTTGAAGATTGTACATTCTGGAGTCAGACTACCTGATTTGGTTGGAGTTTTTGCATTTTTCTCTGGTGGCTCAGTTGGTAAAGAATTCACCTGCAACGCGGGCCTGGGTTTGATCCCTAGGTTGGGAAGATCTCTTGGAGAAGGGAACGGCTACCCACTCCAATATTCTGGCCTGGAGAAGCCCATGGACTGTATAGTCCATGGGGTCACAAACAGTGGGACATGACTGAGCGACTTTCCGTTTCACTTTCACTTTCTGCATTTTTCTGCTTATTTTTCTGCCTAAACCTTGTTAAATCTCAATTTCCTTAACCAGAATATGGTGATAATAGTGATACCCACTTCAATGGACTGGCATGGGAATTAATCAGTACCCTTTTATTTTTTAGAACTATGGTCAGCATTTAGTCAACTGCTCAATATATTTTAGGTATGACTGTTATCATGGTCATAGTCTCCCCCATTATCATGGAAAAAAATGTTACTCTTACAGTCTGCAATCAAAGCTATATTCCTTGGTTGTCAATATAACTATACAGCTCTTATACCAAGTATCTAGCAAAATCATCCTCTCTGCTTAACAGTCCTCCTCTTTTGTCCCTACGCCCAGGTTACCCCTCAACATTCCATTGCTGGTCAAGCTCTCAGAATGCTCTCTATCTACTAAAGTCTACAAAAATACTCTTCTTGTCCTGTTTTGCTCACCAGAATTTTAAGTCCATAGGATCCAGAACCATGTCTTTACATTCACCAGAACCTGAAAAATTCACCAATATGACAGGAAGGCCTTGTATGCAAATTCAAACAAGAGAGTTTATGTGTACTATTCACTGCAGAATCTCTAGTGTTGAGAACAAATCTGAAATAAATAAAATTTGGAAACCATAAAATAATATGGTTAAGAGAGTCAGGTTATCTGGTTCTGGTAAGCTCGGTTTTCTCACATGCAAAATAGAAATTATAATATTGCCTATCTCACAGGGTATTGTGGTAAATGAGCTAACACATGTAAAGCACTTTGAACTAGCTTTGACATGAGTACTCAGTAATAATAACCAATACCACCATTATGATTTTATTAAATACTGAAGCTTCATCTTCAACATAAATGGAATGGCTCCAAAGATAGGATTAGAAAAATCCTAGCCCTCTCTCTAATGAAATATGAAGTTCATTTTTTTAAAGCAAGGGGAAAAATACAAAAGGTCCGTTGAAATACAAAATATGTTAAACCTTCAAAAGCCATTTGAAGACTTCAGCTTTCTCCCACGATGTAGCAAAAAGGACTGAATTTACCTACCCACCTTAAACAACTAAAGGACCAGACAAAATATATGAAATTATGCTTTTCAGACATTGAACATCAAGAGAGTAATTCCTGAAAGAAAGCAGCTGAGTTGAACCATGAAATCATCTGAGTCCACTCCTGAAGTGTCCCCAGGCCTCAGGGCACGAAGGAAGAAACACTAACAGACTATGGTCTCTTGAGGTCAGAATATAGAATTCAGAGACAGAGGAGGCCAAGGCAGCTAGATCACCTATAGATAAAATTATGGGATGTCTGTGAGAAAATATGAGAACATTTTCATTACAATCAGGTAGGCAAAGAATTCATAAAAAGGCACAAAATTCAAGTTTAGTTAAAAATGATAAACTGACCAGCATCATTAAAATGTCTTATTTTTCAAACGACACTGTTAAAAAAATAGAAAGGCAAGCTATAGACTAAACAGAAATATATACAAAATAAATATCCACAAAAGAGTTTATATTCAGATTTTACCCAAGAGTTCAAATCTGTTGCCATTTTTAGTGGATGTCTTCTTGTGGATTTTAAATATATGTATATATTTAATTATCTGAGTAATGTATTTAATATATAATATATTTACTGTAATAATTATTATATAGGTATATATTTAATATACATAAAATAAATATTAAATTATACATATTTGAAATCCATAAAGAAGACAACCAAGAAATAGGGCAAAAGATAATGATACTTCTCCAAAGAAGATGTATGAATGGCTAATACACACATGAAAAGATGTTCAATATTCTTATTCATTATAGAAATCCAAATTACATTCAAAATGAGATACCACTACATCCTATCCACTAGAATGGACAAATAAATACCTCCAAGGGATCAAGGGTGTTAGGTTACAGGGAAACTCTCATTCTGCCAAAGGGAATGTCAGATAGTACAAAAACTTTGAAAAGCATTTAGGTATTTTCTTAAAAAGTTAAACAAACATATCATATGACCTCACTCCTTTCCTAGATATTTATTCCTAAGGGGAAAAAAAGCATATATTCACCAAAAGTCTTCTATGTGAATATCTATAGCTACTTTGTGGAAACAGTGACAGACTTTATTTTCTTGGGCTCCAAAATCACTGCAGCCATGAAATTAAAAGATGCTTGCTCCTTGGAAGAAAAGCTTTGACCAACCTAGACAGCATATTAAAAAGCAGAGACATTACTTTGCCAACAAAGGTCCATCTAGTTGAAGCTATGGTTTTTCCAATAGGCAGGTATGGATGTGAGAATCAGACTATAAAGAAAGCTTAGTGACAAAGAATCGATGCTTTTGAACTGTGGTGTTGGAGAAGACTCTTGAGGGTCCCTTGGACAGCAAGGAGATCAAACCAGTCAGTCCTAAAGGAAATCAATCCTGAATATTCATTGGAAGGACTGATGCTGAAACTGAAGCTCCAATACTTTGGCCACCTGATGCCAACAACTAACTCATTGGAAAAGACCCTGATGCTGGGAAAGACTGAAGGCAGGAGGAGAAGGGGACAACAGAGACAAGATGGTTGGAGGGCATCACCGACTCAATGGACATGAGTCTGAGCAAGCTCTGGGAGTTGGTGAAGGACAGGGAAGCCTGGCGTGCTGCAGTCCACGTGGTTGCAAAGAGTTGGATACGACTGAGTGACTGAACAACAACAAAATTAGAAACAATCCAAATGTCCATGATATGGAATACTAAAATGAAATACTACTAATCAATAATAAGGAATGCACTATTGATACATTCAACAACTTGATTAAATCTCAGAATCATTATGCTGAAAAAAGCCAGACTAAAAAGCATATATATATGATTCTATGTAAATTTGTAGAAAATTAAAACATATCTGCAGTAACAGAAAGCAGAGTGGTGGATGTGAAAGGACAGTGTGAGAGGAAGGGGAGGATTGCAAATGAGCACAAGGAAATTGGGGACAGGAAAATGTTTGCTGTCTCTTTTGTGATAATGGTTTATGAATGTACATGTATGGCAAAACTCATTAAATGGTAAACTTTATATGAATTTACTGTGCATCAGTCATCACTCACCTTAAAAATAAATTTCAATTTGATTTTCTATGAAAATATTTATTGTTTATGCTAGTAAAATACAGATAATGCAGATAAGGCAAAGAGCCTCCATGACAACCACTCTCAAATTTTACTTGCTTCCACCAAGTTAGCTACTATTATCAGTTGGGTACATATGGCTCCCAGATCTTTTTCAAAGTATTTTCCTATATTAGTCTATGTGTGTTAGAAGATTATTTATAGGCACACATCCATTTGTGTAGCTTAAGATTTCATAATTACAAGTGTGTGTGTATATGTGTTTAGAAGCAGATGCTAGTTGTTGTAGGGCAGAAACCAACACAACATTCTAAAGCAATTATCCTCCCATTAAAAAAGTAAAAAAAGGAAGAAATGATACTATAAAATACTTTGGGATGTCACCACACAAGTACACATATATTCTCACATTTTTAACTTCTGTAAGATATTCCGTGTATTGGAGAAGGCAATGGCAACCCACTCCAGTTCTCTTGCCTGGAAAATCTCATGGATGGAGGAGCCTGGTAGGCTGCAGTCCATGAGGTCGCTAAGAGTCGGACACGACTGAGTGACTTCACTTTCACTTTTCACTTTCATGCATTGGAGAAGGAAATGGAAACCCACTCCAGTGTTCTTGCCTGGAGAATCCCAGGGATGGCGGAGCCTGGTGGACTGCTGTCTATGGGGTCACACAGAGTCAGACACAACTGAAGCGACTTAGCAGCAGCAGCAGCAGCATTCCATGTATGGCTTTATCATATTTTGACTGCTCCCATTGATATGAGTATTTTCAATTTTACAATTTTAAAAATAGATGTAACATACACCATTATAAATCTAAGTATATGTATAAAAGTTTTTCTAGAACAATATCAGGATGTAAAGGAACTATGTTCAAGAATGCATTCCTCACTTAAATGGGACAGATACAACCAGATCACTCTTTGATCTATTATCAATTCCCTAAATTGCTAAATAAATAATGTAGTAATGCAACCCTGAATATTCATTGGAAGGACTGATACTGAAGCTAAAATTCCAATACTTTGACTACCTAATGAGAAGTGCAAACTTATTGGAAAAGCCCCTGATGCTGGGAAAGACTGAGGGCAGGAGAAAAGGGCAACAGGGGATAAGACGGTTGGATGGCATCACAGACTCAATGGATATGAGTTTAAGCAAACTCCACTGAACTGAACTGAAGGGGCCGTGAAGGACAGGAAAGTCTGGCCTGGTACAGTTCATGAGGTCACAAAGAGTTGGACGTGACTTAGCGACTGAACAAAAACAAAAGATAATATTCACCTATAATGTCTTTGTCTCATTTAAAAATACATTCCAGGGGCTTTAATTTTATATAGAGCTATGCATCTCAGGAGATAAATCAATAAAACTAACACTTCTGTGTGATACTAAATTTGATCTTTAAACAAGTGTCTATTGCTAACGCTAACCAACTTGGAAGTGACTAGGAAAAATACAAAGTCTAAATAACAGTAATTTAGCTAATGAATTGCTGTTTCAAATGACTATCACCCAGACAAATCCACAGTTGACTTTAAGCAGTCAAACTTCATTAATGCTTGACGACTAACACAGAAGATGGACTGTCAACTTAAAAATTATTGGTGTCAAAAAAAAAAAAAAAAAATTATTGGTGTCTTCCAAACAACTGGCTGCTGCTGCTGCTGCTAAGTCACTTCAGTCGTGTCCGACTCTGTGCGACCCCAGAGACGGCAGCCCACGAGGCTCCCCTGCCCCTGGGATTCTCCAGGCAAGAACACTGGAGTGGGTTACCATTTCCTTCTCCAATGCATGAAAGTGAAAAGTGATAGTGAAGTCACTCAGTTGTGTCCGACTCTTAATGACCCCATGGACCGCAGCCTACCAGGCTCCTCCATCCATGGAATTTTCCAGGCAAGAGTACTGGAGTGGGGTGCCATTGCCTTCTCTGAACAACTGGCTACAGTGAGGCAGAAATCATATGTGAAAACATTATCTAATTATACGTGGAAAGGGAAATTTTAAGGGTTATAAGCAGAATTTGCTCAAATCCAATGAATCGAAACCTGTGTTTTTCTTTGGACAAAACAATGAAACATTCTGTTACTTGCTATTCTATACACCAAGAGAAATTAATAATCTTTAAGATTGTTTTCACTTTTTTTACTTGATTGAAATAATCTTCATTCAACCTATCTTAAGGGACTATTAGTGATGAACTTACAACCAAGAAGAAATAGAATGCAATAATTTCTGAAGATTTTTTTTCTCCTTTAAATGCAGAAATGCAATGTTGAAACTGTATTTTACATTTTTTATAAAGCCTTTTCTGGGAAAAGAACACACATTCGTAAGAGGATACATACTTTATGGAACATCTATATTTCCCCTAATATAATACATTTTTTGACATTTGCAACACATTTCTTCTGTTATTTTGGACATTGCGAAGTGCAAGGCCAAATGTGTCCTTATTTCAACATTTTCAGAAAATCATATCTTATGCATATTGTATTTGAATGTCACCTTCATTTTTATTTTCTACTTGTATTTTTTATCTCCATGGTGAGTTATCTCATTATCATCATCATTTAAAATTCTTGAGTATCTCTGAAGAATTACAAATCGTTTTGGGAATATATTTGCTAAGTCACTTCAGTCGTGTCCAACTCCGTGCGACCCCATAGACGGCAGCCCACCAGGGTCCCCCGTCCCTGGGATTCTCCAGGCAAGAACACTGGAGTGGGTTGCCATTTCCTTCTCCAATGCATGAAAGTGAAAAGTGAAAGTGAAGTTGCTCAGTTGTGTCCGACTCTGACGACCCCATGGACTGCAGCCTACCAGGCTCCTCCATCCATGGGATTTTCCAGGCAAGAGTACTGGAGTGGGGTGCCATTGCCTTCTCCGGGGAATATATTTAGAACTATACAATATGATAGATTGCATTATTGACCCCAATTCTTTACTCATTTCTGCATCCATAACTTTTGACATGTGACTTTGGGGTTCTTCCCTTTGACTTTGGGTTCAGCCATGTGACTGACTTTGGCCAATTGACTGAGGCAGATATGAAGTGTGTCAGTTCAGAAAGTGAAAGTCTTAGTTGCTTATTCATGTCTGACTCTTTGCAACCCCATGGACCCACCAGGCTCCTCTGCCCATGGGATTCTCCAGACAAGAATACTGGCGTGGGTAGCCTTTCTCTTCTCTAGGAGATCTTCTTGACCCAGGGATCAAACCTGGGTCTCTTGTACTGCTGGCAGATTCTTTACCATCTGAGCACCAAGGAAGCCCATAGTGAAAGTGAAGTCGTTCAGTCGTGTCCGACTCTTTGTGACCCCATGGACTATAGCCTATCAGGCTCCTCCATCCATGGGATTCTCCAGGCAGGAATACTGGAGTGGGTTGCCATTTCCTTCTCCAGGAGATCTTCCCAACCCAGGGACTGAACCTGGGTCTCCCGCATTGTAGGCTGACACTTTGCCATCTGAGCCACCAGCCCATACTTGGCCCTTAATGGGTTTTACCCATTTTGACATGCATTCTTATATTTTTGTCATTGGTACTGGAAGAATATACCTGGATAATCTGCTATTCCAAGATTAAGGATAAACACAACAGACTCAAAGTGCTGAAGCATGAAACAAAACCTCTCTGGCTGTTGTAACTTAAATTAGCTAAGCCAGAGACATGTAAGAGAGCCCAGCTGAGATAAGCAGAGGCACACCAGTTGCTCTCTAAATAAGATCCCCCTTTTTATCCCTCACATGTGTGAGTATCACTGAGAATTTTTTTGCTACTGTTTGTTACACAGCATTACTGTGTCAATAGCTAACTGATCCATATCATGTGATTTTGTTTGTGTGTGTGTATGTGTGTTTTCTCTTAAGCTTACTTGTTATTCTACATTCTGTTGCCTGCTTATGTGTTACCCGTTGCCACCTAAAATAGAGTGAAAATATTAATAAACATTAATCCACAAGCAAATGGATTTTACTTGTTAAACATGAGAATTCTAGTAACCTTAGCTCAAGCCGTAGCTCCAGAATCCATCATCCACATGAAATCTTAAATGATCTTATATCACTCTGAACTTTGGTTTTTATCATCTATAGGCAGGGGATGCTTGAGTATTCAAGCCCAGCCTTGGGATATTCAACAGAATCATACTGTATAATCAATTAATGACACTTAACATCACCACAAGGCTGAAAAGGGGGAGTGGGTTATCTGCCAGGTATTTTGCTTCCCTCCTCTACATCTAACATGAACAGTTACCTAACATTTTGTGCTGTGTGCTGTATGTTCAGTCACTCAGTCATGTACTACTCTTTGGGATGGTATGGACTGTGGCCAGCTAGGTTCCTCTGCCCGTGGGATTTGCCTGGCAAGAATACTGGACTGGGTTCCCATTTCCTCCTCCAAGGGATCTTCCTGCCCCAGGGATCAAACCCACATCTGCTGTGTCTCCTGCATTGAATGCAGACTCTTTACCACTGAGCCACATGCTAACAACATATTACTCCCATATTACTTAAATAAAAAGTTTTATAAAAATAAAATATGATATTATAAATAAACATAGTCAATAACACTTATACAATCCCCAGATTTAGAATCTTAGTCTCATACTATGGTCAGTAGAATCATTTCTTCCATTGCTCTTATTTTATATGTGAGAATATGGAGAACTCTAAAAATAAAAGCTATCACATGTAGCAAAACTTAAACTAGAAATCTCCTCTTTATCACTAGTTCAACATCATAACCAGGAGGCCTCTCTAAACCTCTTGTGGCCATTAAGTCATCTCCATGATTTTACTAACTGCCACTTTATGAAGCCTCTGTCTTAATTTATAGCATTTTTTCAATGGACTAATGGTAATGAAAATGAGAGAATTTTACACATGTGGGAAATAAATCCACAATTAACCAATAAGCCCCTACTTTCTACATTACTGAATATAAAAAAGCAAAGACTAAAAAGTTAAAATATCCTCCAATGTTTAATTAAAAGTCAAAGTATCTCATCATCTTTTTTTCTTGCTTGCTTTAACTAATTCTCTGACTGCTGCATATGTAAATCTTACTTCAAATGTAACTTGATTTTTTTTTAGGAAAAAAGACTATATATGAATTCCATGTAAGTTTAAATTTATAATTCCCCTATGAGGAAAAAAATAGAATCTGAAGTGTGTTTTTAGAGGTGCATAACAAGAGAGCCTCTTAGAATTATTCTTACTCTGAAATTATTAAGAAAAGAAAAAAATGGTACAGGTTTGGGAATAAAGAAGAAAAAAATGAAGGATGAATTAAAAGTATCACTGTGTACCTCATCTAGCATAAGGCTCCTGAACTTGGTTAACTGAAGAATAAGGTTAATATCAATATTTGATCCAATATTGATTTAATGTGAGAAATAAATTTGTTGTTAGTGAGATGTGGAGATAACCCCCAGGAGGTTAAGCAATGTAACAACCAATCTGTCAAGTAGCTTAAGATACAGATTGACTTCAAGATACAGAAAGACAATTCAAACAGAAAGGATGCACAATCAGAAGTGATACCTAGTTTCAGGAGGTAATGATGCATCAAACAAGGGGTCAAAGCAACACTGTAAATCAGCTTCCTCTGTGTAAGAAAACTTATTTTCTGGTTTAAGACTTCCAATAATGTTTTGGCTCACCAACTAAAGTTTTCTAATTATATTTGTATCAGAACATTGTTTTCTGATTAATTATAATAGAATTTGCACCCCTCTCTGCAAAACCTATGCTTGGGCACAAGTGGATGCATGTGTGTTCATGCCCATGTACGTGCAGCACGAATAAATAGGAACCAATTACACAACTCCTCTCCACTTCTATAACATCTCATCTATTGATATGACACTAACTGTGTACATCTGATGCTCAAAACACCCATCCTTTTGCTCCATAGCCACCATCTGGAGCTACCACCAAAGCCAGCTAGTCTATGGACTTACTCTTGATAGTCTCAGAATCCAAACTAGAAAATAAAGAAGGGCTTAAAAATTCAGGGCCAATACTACAAAAGCAGTGCAAATAAAATCCAATGGGCCTTTCAAAAACACTCAGTATTTGCCTAACCCTGCGTGTCAGAAATTGAAAGGTGAGTAAGACACAACATCTAATTTCAAAGTATTTGTGGTCTAGTAAAGAAATGTCATAGGCTGTCTGGATGGTGTACAGCAGGCTGGACTTGATGTGTGAAGAATGGAAAGCTATTAAATTAATAGTTAAAGAGGTCGTTAGGGTGGAGTGAAGCAAGATTTTCATTCTCCCTAGCATTTATTGACAGTCACAGGATAAGAAGTAGTGAATTTAAGATAACCACCTACCTCCCACAACCAGTCCTGTAAAGGATTTGAGACTCCTTTGCATATAATCAACCCATAAATTGCACTCATATTTTTCCTGCCTTCTTAATCTTGAAGAGAGCAAAATGATGTCTACTTTGACCTGTTCTGGAGATATCTCTTAAATTGATCTTCTGTGGTTGTTCTCTTCTTAAATATATTTTAAGCTAAATTTTTAAAATTATAAATTACCTATATATTAAATGTTATGAAAAGTGTGGACTATCAAGTAGGAAAAAGACAATTTTAAATGACTCATAATTCAAATACTCAAAGAAAATCACTATTGACATATCTTTACTTCATTTGGTCATTCATTTATACTTCCAACAAATCTCACTAAAAGCTTACTATGTGCTCTACATGCTGGCCTTCCGGAGGTCTTCCTTACATAAACAAACACTGTCCTTCACAAAACTGGGATCATGTATGTAGATACATAATTTTGTATTTTTACTTGTTGATATGTGGTGAACATTTTCAGGTATCATTAAACATTTTTGTAACATTTATCAAGAAATTCAGGGTTTTATTATTTTTTTTAATTTTATTTAACTTTACAATATTGTATTGGTTTTGCCATATATCAAAAATGAATCTGCCACAGATCTACATGTGGTCCCCATCCTGAACCCTCCTCCTTCCTCCCTCCCCATACCATCCCTCTGGGTCGTCCCAGTGCACCAGCCCCAAGCATCCAGTATCATGCATTGAACCTGGACTGGCGACATTTCATATATGATACTATACATATTTCAATGCCATTCTCCCAAATCATCCCACCCTCTCCCTCTCCCATAGAGTCCAAAAGACTGTTCTATACATCAGTGTCTCTTTTGCTGTCTCGTACACAGGGTTATTGTTACCATCTTTCTGAATTCCATATATATGCCTTAGTATACTGTATTGGTGTTTTTCTTTCTGGCTTACTTCACTCTGTATAATAGGCTCCAGTTTCATCCACTTCATTAGAACTGATTCAAATGTATTGTTTTTAATGGCTGAGTAATACTCCATTGTGTATATGTACCACTGCTTTCTTTATCCATTCATCTGCTGATGGACATCTAGGTTGCTTCCATGTTCTGGCTATTATAAACAGTGCTGTGATGAACATTGGGGTACACGTGTCTCTTTCTATTCTGGTTTCCTCAGTGTGTATGCCCAGCAATGGGATTGCTGGATCATAAGGCAGTTCTATTTCCAGTTTTTTAAGGAATCTCCACACTGTTCTCCATAGTGGCTGTACTAGTTTGCATTCCCACCAACAGTGTAAGAGGGTTCCCTTTTCTCCACACCCTCTCCAGCATTTATTGCTTGTAGACTTTTGGATCGCAGCCGTTCTGACTGGCGTGAAATGGTACCTCATAGTGGTTTTGATTTGCATTTCTCTGATAATGAGTGATGTTGAGCATCTTTTCATGTGTTTGTTAGCCATCTGTATATCTTCTTTGGAGAAATGTCTATTTAGTTCTTTGGCCCATTTTTTGATTGGGTCATTTATTTTTCTGAAATTGAGCTGTAGGAGTTGCTTGTATATTTTTGAGATTAATTGTTTGTCTATTGCTTCATTTGCTATTATTTTCTCCCATTCTGAAGGCTGTCTTTTCACCTTGCTTATAGTTTTCTTTGTTGTGCAGAAGCTTTTAAGTTTAATTAGGTCCCATTTGTTTATTTTTCCTTTTATTTCCAATATTCTGGGAGGTGGGTCATAGAGGATCCTGCTGTGATTTATGTTGGAGAGTGTTTTGCCTATGTTCTCCAAAAGTACAACTTTCCAAAACTGGACCAGGAAGAAATAGAAAAACTTAACAGACCCATCACAAGCACGGAAATTGAAACTGTAATCAGAAATCTTCCAGCAAAGAAAAGCCCAGTTCCAGACGGCTTCACAGCTGAATTCTACCAAAAATTTGGAGAAGAGCTAACACCTATCCAGAAAATTGCAGATGAAGGTAAACTTCCAAACTCATTCTATGAGGCCACCATCACCCCAATACCAAAACCTGACAAAGATCCCACAAAAAAAGACAACTACAGGCCAATATCACTGATGAACATAGATGCAAAAATCCTTAACAAAATTCTAGCAATCAAAATCCAACAACATATTAAAAAGATCATACACCATGACCAAGTGGGCTTTATCCCAGGGATGCAAGGATTCTTCAATATCCACAAATCAATCAATGTAATACACCACATTAACAAATTGAAAAATAAAAACCATATGATTATCTCAATAGATGCAGAGAAAGCCTTTGACAAAATTCAACATCCATTTATGATAAAAACTCTCCAGAAAGCAGGAATAGAAGGAACATACTTCAACATAATAAAAGCTATATATGACAAACCCACAGCAAACATTATCCTCAATGGTGAAAAATTGAAAGCATTTCCTCTAAAGTCAGGAACAAGACAAGGGTGCCCACTTTCACCATTACTATTCGACATAGTTTTGGAAGTTTTGGCCACAGCAGTCAGAGCAGAAAAAGAAATAAAAGGAATCCAGATTGGAAAAGAAGAAGTGAAACTCTCACTGTGTGCAGATGACATGATCCTCTACATAGAAAACCCTAAAGACTCCACCAGAAAATTACTAGAACTAATCAATGATTATAGTAAAGTTGCAGGATATAAAATCAACACACAGAAATCCCTTGCATTCCTATACACTAATAATGAGAAAACAGAAAGAGAAATTAAGGAAACAATTCCATTCACCATTGCAACGGAAAGAATAAAATACTTAAGAATATATCTACCTAAAGAAACTAAAAACCTATATATAGAAAACTATAAAACACTGGTGAAAGAAATCAAAGAGGACACTAATAGATGGAGAAATATACTTTTTCTTGGATCGGAAGAATCAATATAGTGAAAATGAGTATACTACCCAAAGCAATTTATAGATTCAATGCAATCCCTATCAAGCCACCAACAGTATTCTTCACAGAGCTAGAACAAATAATTTCACAATTTGTATGGAAATACAAAAAACCTCGAATAGCCAAAGCTATCTTGAGAAAGAAGAATGGAACTGGAGGAATCAACCTACCTGACTTCAGGCTCTACTACAAAGCCACAGTCATCAAGACAGTATGTCATGATTCTTTACCAACTGAGCTAACAGAAGCAGAAGATATTAAGAAGAGGTGGGAAGAATACACAGAAGAATTGTACAAATAAGATCTTCATAACCCAGATAATCACAATGGTGTGATCACTCATCTAGAGCCAGACATCATGGAAAGTGAAGTCAAGTGGGCCTTAGGAAGCATCACTAGGAACAAAGCTAGTAGAGGTGATGGAATTCCAGTTGAGCTATTTCAAATCCTGAAAGATGATGCTGTGAAAGTGCTTCACTCAATATGCCAGCAAATTTGGAAAACTCAGCAGAGGCCACAGGACTGGAAAAGGTCAGTCTTCATTCTAATCCCAAAGAAAGGCAATGCCAAAGAATGCTCAAACTACCACACAATTGCACTCATCTCACATGCTAGTAAAGTAATGTCAAAATTCTCCAAGCCTGGCTTCAACAGTACGTAAACTGTGAACTTCCAGATGTTCAAGCTGGATTTAGAAAAGGCAGAGGAACCAGAAATCAAATTGCCAACATCCACTGGATCATCGAAAAAGCAAGAGAGTTAGAGAAAAACATCTACTTCTGCTTTATTGCCTATGCCAAATCCTTTCACTGTGTGGACCACAACAAACTCTGGGAAATTCTGAAAGAGATGGGAATACCAGACCACCTGACCTGCCTCTTGAGAAATCTGTATGCAGGTCAAGAAGCAACAGTTAGAAATGGACACGGAACAAGAGACTGTTTCCAAATAGGGAAAAGAGTACATCAAGGCTGTACATTCTCACCCTGCTTATTTAACTTCTATGCAGAGTACATCATAAGAAATGCTGGGTTGGAATGAAGATTGCCAGGAGAAATACCAATAACCTCAGATATGCAGATGACACCAGCCTTATGGCAGAAAGTGAAGAGGAACTAAAGAGCCTCTTGATAAAAATGAAAGAGGAGAGTGAAAAAGTTGGCTTGAGGCTCAACATTCAGAAAACTAAGATTATGGCATCTGGTCCCATCACTTCATGGCAAATAGATGGAGAAACAGTGGAAACAGTGACAGACTTTATCTTTTGGGGCTCCAAAATCACTGCAGATGGTGACTGCAGCCATGAAATTAAAAGACGCTTGTTCCTTGGAAGAAAAGTTATACCAATCTAGACAGCATATTGAAAAGCAGAGACATTACTTTGCCAACAAAGGTCCATCTAGTCAAGGCTATGCTTTTGGCAGTAGTTATGTATAGATGTGAGAGTTGGACAATAAAGAAAGCTGAGCACCAAAGAATTGATACTTTTGAACTGTGGTGTTGGAGAAGACTCTTGAGGGTCCCTTGGACTGCAAGGAGATCCAACCAGTCCATTCTAAAGGAGATCAGTCCTGGGTGTTCATTGGAAGCACTGATGCTGAAGCTGAAACTCCATTACTTTGGCCACCTGATGTGAATAACTGACTCCTTGGAAAAGACCCTGATGCTGAGCAAGGTTGAAGGCAAGAGGAGAAGGGGATGACAGAGGATGAGATGGTATAATGGCATCACGGACTCATTGGACATGAGTTTGAGTAAACTCCAGAAGTTGGTGATGGACAGGGAGGCCTGGCGTGCTGCAGTCCATAGGCTTGCATAGAGTTGGACACGACTGAGTGACTGAACTGAATTGATGTCATGATGATCATCAATATCTGGGGCTATTTCCAAGCCTGCCCGATTTGCCCTCACAGTAGTTCTTCAGATTAGTCTTGTGTCACTCTCCACAAATCTGTAACCTACTACTCCCCACACTCCCATCTCAACAATAACATTGCAGAACTGATTCACTGTAGCTATGTGACATGTTACAAAATTACCTTAAAACAGGAGCAAGCTAAACTAAAAACACTGAAAAGCCAAAGAAACAAATTAAGTATATTTTCAAGAGTGCTTATACAGACCTTGTATTTACCTTCAGAATCAAATAAATCAACAATTTTTAAGCATATTTCAGTTAATTCTCTAACTATGTATTAATATTCTTATTTTATTTTGTAATGGTCAGGAGCAGACAATGATTAATGCTATCATGTCTGAAAAAGCTCTTTACAGTTTTCTTGTTTCTGTCAATTTTATATTACTAGGACAATGTTTTTTTACCATCTTAACCATTTTTAAGTATTAAGTATATTCAAATTGATATTCAGAATCAGATTTGTTCATGATCTCAGAGGGTAATACATGTAACATTTTGACTTTGTCTGTGTTTGGGAATATGGAAAATATAAGAGAGTGAATTTGTTTGATAATTTTTAATTTGACTTTAAAAATAATGATGAAAATTAAAAGAAGCCTCATAGATCTAATTGACAAAACATCTAAAATTCCCTTATTAAACATATCTTGAATCTGGAAAATAGATACTTTTAAGGGGAAAAAAATGATCTCATATAAAAAGGAAAAAAAAGATCTCATATAAAAATAATGATCTCATATCAAAATAATTAAGGAATTTATGAGAGTTGGTCCAAGAAAATATTTTGTGTCTTCTCTAAACTTCCTAAAATATCTTTAATTGGCTTTCTAAAAATTAACATAAGGATAACACTTCTATAACTGAAAAAGCACTTCATCTTTTATTTTTCCAAAAGGCTGAGCCTTGTTTAGGTGAAGCAGCTAATTAGTGAATAAGACCATATGTAGATAGACATAAATGTAGGAATATCAATACATGTACATCATTTCTATTCATATAAAATGATGATAACAATCTGAGGGAGAATAGGCTATTTTACCAGAGAATATCTTCACTTTCTGACACAGGCAGGCTCAAATTAACCTTTCTGTGGTTACATCAAATTCTTCCTCATTCTTGACCTCATTCTTAGTGTCCTTAGAAATTCTTTCCAAATCGCCCTGACTCCCAACACACTCCTTGCAAGTTTACCCCAGAATGGAGCTAACTGAGATTTCCTGCCCTTAATTACCAAAGACCTCATTACCACTTTTGTTTTTTATTTGTTTGTTTTCCTCTAATGCCGTTATTATAAAGCCAATTCAATTGGCAAGACATATGTATGCAGTCATGAAACTTTGGTTGAGCCCTTTTATCTACCTGACTATTTCCTCCTATAAAAATTGAGCTACCTCCATTTTTGTGGTTGCTGCTGCTGCTGCTGCTAAGTCGTGTCAGTCGTGTCTGACTATTTGCAACCCCATGGACCACAGCCCACCAGGCTCCCCCGTACCTGGGATTCCCCAGGCAAGAACACTGGAGTGGGTTGTCATTGCCTTCTCCAATGCAGATCAGATCAGATCAGATCAGTCGCTCAGTCGTGTCCGACTCTTTGAGACACCATGAATCGCAGCACGCCAGGCCTCCCTGTCCATCACCAACACCAGGAGTTCACTCAAACTCACGTCCATCGAGTCAGTGATGCCATCCAGCCATCTCGTCCTCTGTCGTCCCCTTCTCCTCCTGCCCCCAATCCCTCCCAGAATCAGAGCCTTTTCCAATGAGTCAATTCTTCTCATGAGGTAGCCAAAGTACTGGAGTTTCAGCTTCAGCATCATTCCTTCCAAAGAAATCCCAGGGCTGATCTCCTTCAGAATGGACTGGTTGGATCTCCTTGCAGTCCAAGGGACTCTCAAGAGTCTTCTCCAACACCACAGTTCAAAAGCATCAATTCTTCGGTGCTCAGCCTTCTTCACAGTCCAACTCTCACATCTATACATGACTACTGGAAAAACCATAGCCTTGACTAGATGAACCTTTGTTGGCAAAGTAATGTCTCTGCTTTTGAATATGCTATGTAGGTTGGTCATAACTTTCCTTCCAAGGAGTAAGCGTCTTTTAATTTCATGACTGCAGTCACCATCTGTAGTGATTTTGGAGCCCAGAAAAATAAAGTCTGACACTGTTTCCACTGTTTCCCCATCTATTTCCCATGAAGTGGTGGGACCGGATGCCATGATCTTCATTTTCTGAATGTTGAGCTTTAAGCCAACTTTTTCACTCTCCACTTTCACTTTCATCAAGAGGCTTTTGAGTTCCTCTTCACTTTCTGCCATAAGGGTGGTGTCATCTGCATATCTGAGGTTATTGATATTTCTCCCGACAATCTTGATTCCAGCTTGTGTTTCTTCCAGTCCAGCGTTTCTCATGATGTACTCTGCATAGAAGTTAAATAAACGGTGAGAATATACAGCCTTGACGAACTCCTTTTCCTATTTGGAACCAGTCTGTTGTTCCATGTCCAGTTCTAACTGTTGCTTCCTCACTTGCATACAAATTTCTCAAGAGGCAGATCAGGTGGTCTGGTATTCCCATCTCTTTCAGAATTTTCCACAGTTTCTTGTGATCCACACAGTCAAAGGCTTTGGCATAGTCAATAAAGCAGAAATAGATGTTTTTCTGGAACTCTCTTGCTTTTTCGATGATCCACCTGATGTTGGCAATTTGATCTCTGGTTCCTCTGCCTTTTCTAAAACCAGTTTCAACATCAGGAAGTTCATGGTTCACATACTGTTGAAGCGTGGCTTGGAGAATTTTGAGCATTACTTTACTAGTGTGTGAGATGAGTGCAATTGTGCGGTAGTTTGAGCATTCTTTGGCATTGCCTTTCTTTGGGATTGGAATGAAAACTGACCTTTTCCTGTCCTGTGGCCACTGCTGAGTTTTCCAAATTTGCTGGCATATTGAGTGAAGCACTTTCACAGCATCATCTTTCAGGATTTGGAATAGCTCAACTGGAATTCCATCACCTAGCTTTGTTCGTAGTGATGCTTTCTAAGGGCCACTTGACTTCACATTCCAGAATGTCTGGCTCTAGGTCAGTGATCACACCATCGTGATTATCTGGGTCATGAAGATCTTTTTTGTACAGTTCTTCTGTGTATTCTTGCCATCTCTTCTTAATATCTTCTGCTTCTGTTAGGTCCATACCATTTCTGTCCTTTATTGAGCTCATCTTTGCATGAAATGTTCCTTTGGTATCTCTATTTTCTTGAAGAGATCCCTAGTCTTTCCCATTCTGTTGTTTTCCTCTATTTCTTTGCATTGATTGCTGAAGAAGGCTTTCTTATCTCTTCTTGATATTCTTTGGAACTCTGCATCCAGATGTTTATATCTCTCCTTTTCTCCTTTGCTTTCCGCTTCTCTTCTTTTCACAGCTATTTGTAAGGCCTCCCCAGACAGCCATTTTGCTTTTTTGCATTTCTTTTCCATGGGAATGGTCTTGATCCCTGTCTCCTGTACAATGTCACGAACCTCATCCCATAGTTCATCAGGCACTCTATCTATCAGATCTAGGCCCTTAAATCTATTTCTCACTTCCACTGTATAATCATAAGGGATTTGATTTAGGTCATACCTGAATGGTCTAGTGGTTTTCCCTACTTTCTTCAATTTAAGTCTGAATTTGGCAATAAGGGGTTAAGGGTCTGAGCCACAGTCAGCTCCTGGTCTTGTTTTTGCTGACTGTATAGAGCTTCTCCATCTTTGGCTGCAAAGATAAAATCAAGCTGATTCCGCTGTTGACCATCTGGTGATGTCCATGTATAGAGTCTTCTCTTGTGTTGTTTGTTATGATCAGTGCATTTTCTTGGCAAAACGCTATTAGTCTTTGCCCTGCTTCATTCTGTATTCCAAGGCCAAATTTGCCTGTTACTCCAGGTGTTTCTTGACTTCCCACTTTTGCATTACAGTCCCCTATAATGAAAAGGGCATATTTTTTGGGTGTTAGTTCTAAAAGGTCTTGTAGGTCTCCATAGAACCGTTCAACTTCAGCTTCTTCAGCGTCACTGGTTGGGGCATAGACTTGGATTACTGTGATATTGAATGGTTTGCCTTGGAAACAAAGAGAGATCATTCTGTCGTTTTTGAGATTGCATCCAAGTACTGCATTTTGGACTCTTTTGTTGACCATGATGGCTACTCCATTTCTTCTGAAGGATTCCTGCCCACAGTAGTAGATAGAATGGTCGTCAATGAGTTAAATTCACCCATTCCAGTCCATTTCAGTTCGCTGATTCCTAGAATGTCGACATTCACTCTTGCCATCTCTTGTTTGACTACTTCCAATTTGCCTTGATTCATGGACCTGACATTCCAGGTTCGTATGCAATATTGCTCTTTACAGCATTGGACCTTGCTTCTATCACCAGTCGCATCCACAGCTGGGTATTGTTTTTGCTTTGGCTCCATCCTTTCATCCTGGAGTTATTTCTCCACTGATCTCCAGTAGCATATTGGGCACCTACTGACCTGAGGAGTTTCTCTTTCAGTATCCTATCATTTTGCCTTTTCATACTGTTCATGGGGTTCTCAAGGCAAGAATACTGAAGTGGTTTGCCATTCTCTTCTCCAGTAGACCACATTCTGTCAAATCTCTCCACCATGACCCGCCCGTCTTGGGTTGCCCCATGGGCATGGCTTAGTTTCATTGAGTTAGACAAGGCTGTGGTCCTAGTGTGATTAGATTGACTAGTTTCCTGTGAGTATGGTTTCAGTGTGTTTGCCCTCTGATGCCCTCTTGCAACACCTACCGTCTTACTTGGGTTTCTCTTACCTTGGGCATGGGGTTTCTCTTCACGGCTGCTCCAGCAAAGCACAGCCATTGCTCCTTACCTTGGACAAGGGGTATCTCCTCACCACTGCCCTTCCTGACCTTCAATGTGGGATAGCTCCTCTGGGCCCTCCTGCGCCTGTGCAGCCACGGCTCCGGGTAACTCCTCTCATCTCCAATGCATGAAAGTGAAAAGTGAAAGTGAAGTCACTCAGTCGTGTCCGACTCTTCACGACCCCATGGGCTGCAGTCCACCAGGCTCCTCCGCCCATGGGATTTTCCAGGCAAGAATACTGGAGTGGGGTGCCACTGCCTTCTCCAACTTTTGTGGTTAAAATTGGGCAAGTATCCCACTGTTTCCCTTTCTCTCTTTATTTTTTGTTTATATATTTTTTTCCTCTCCCAGAGTCTGCCTCCTTTATAGTTTCCAAATTCATTAGTTTACCTAACCTACCTAACCATCATGCCTTTTCCTTCTTCTATATAATAGATTGTTCTAATTAATGCCTCCCCAAGATAGGACGGAAGAGCCTGGTGGGCTGCAGTCCATGGGGTCACCAGGTGTCAGACACAACTGAGCAACTTCACTTTCACTTTTCACTTTCATGCATTGGAGAAGGAAATGTCAACCCACTCCAGTGTTCTTGCCTAGAGAATCCCAGGGACAGGGGAGCCTGGTGGCCTTCGTCTCTGGGGTCGCACAGAGTCAGACATGACTGAAGCAACTTAGCAGCAGCAGCAGCAGCAGCAAGACAGTAAAGAAAAGTTGTCATTCTGAGCATTAATATTAGCAACTAACATGTAATTTTAGTTCAAGTTTTAATACTCAGGATCCATGGAATATCCAAGTTTAATACAGAGAACATTTGGGGAACATCCATATTAATGCCATTTATAAAAGGTGTTGATTACAGTCTTCAAAACTAAAAATATTATTGAGTTTTATTCAGAGCATATGGACAAAGCTTGATCATAAATCATAAATCAAGGAACTTTTTGTCACCCTGGCACCATTATAGTAAGCCAACATTACATATTTCTTAGTATTTATTTTAATGGACCAGTAGGGGATTAGGAGATGGGGAAAGTGAACGTTAACAACCTTTATTTAGAGAACATCATTGGTCTCCTTTGGAAACTGTGATTTATCTTGTTTCATCGAGCAAGGTAATAAGTATTTTGTCTTTCTGGCTAAGGGTTGGTGCTTATTTTATTGAGCAGTCCTTTTCTCATGATTAGATATTTCAGCAAATTTTAAAACAGTTTCAAAATGCTTAAACTTGTTTTTTTCTACTTCCTGGACTTCCTGGATTAACTATCTTAATCCAGCCAGGTCCATGTCTGTATTTGAAGGATAAGCGAGAGTATACTCATTCACTTGACTGATGGATAGTCAAATTTTACTCTAATTACCAAAAGTCCTTTGGAATTCTCAGACTCACTGTGAGGATAGAGCTTATTGTGCTCTAAACTGAGATCATTTTATTTTAAAACTAAGACCCTGGGCAAATGTGGATGCAGTAGAGGTATACTTATATTAGTCTTAGCTCTGAAAAGATCCTTACCTGTAACAATTAAACAAATCAATGTTATCACCACAAGGGACGAATTTGGTTCTAAGAGAGTTTGTGGCAAGTGTCCTGAGAGTTCCAAGCATGCCTCTGCATTCAGGCTGCCTGGGTGTTACTCCTTCTAGAGCAGGGCACTTAATTTCCCTGGGCCTCACTATTCTCAATGAATACTGTGAAATGAATAATAATAATACTTAAAGCGTAGGCTTGTTTCATGGATTACAGATGTAGACCAGTGCCTGGAAATGAAAATTCACTGATATACTGATAAAAGTTACGCATGGTATCATCAAAAGAGGCGGAAGTGAAATAGCTTCACCCCATTAGATAACCCTTATCCTTCAATACCTGTGTTTATCAATGCTTGGTTCAGCTTACCTTAACCATTTTTCTGCCCCATTACCAGGGACTTGGTAAGGTACACATTCTCACGGATTTGGGGATAGGGGACATACCCCCCTACCAGGTTCATTAGGAGTTTACTCGATCATGGGTGAGTCTTTTGTTTTGACTAGGCCCAATTTTTGTTTTGACTAGGCCTAATTGCTTCCCTGGTGGCTCAGATGGTAAAGAATCTGCCTACAATGCTGGAGACTGGGTTTGATCCCTGGGTTGGGAAGATCCCTTGGAGGAGGGCATGGCAACCCACTCCAGTATTCTTGCCTGGAGAATCCCTATGGACAGAGGAGCCTTATAACAGTCCATGGGGTCACAAAGAACATGATTGAACAACTAAGCAGACACACACAAGCAAAGCATTACAGACAAGTGGATATGTAGGCTTATGGCTCCCTATGAAAATCCAACCATACTTAGCACAGGATAGCATTTACATCAGTGGCAATGACAGTTACAGTGACTCTTTGCAGAATGTCTTTGTGTATATTTGCTAACACCAACCTGGTCTGGCTACCATCACTTCTTCCTTGGTCAACTGAGAGTGAGAGAGTGTTAGTTGCTCAGTTGTGTCTGACTCTTTGTGACTCCATGGATGTAGCCCACCAGGCTCCTCTGTCCATGGGATTCTCCAGGCAAGAACACTGGAGTGCGTTGCTATTTCTTTCTCCAGGGGATCTTCCCAATCCAGGGATTGAACTCTTATCACCTGCATTATCAGGCAGATTCTTTACCACTGAGCCATGTGGGAAGTCAAGTAGCCTCTAAATTGGTTTTACCCAATCCATTCTCAGTTCCCATTAGAAAGTATAGCCAGGGAGATCCTTTAAAAATACACATTGATCATTCCACACTTCTGCTTCAAGAAGATGATTGCTCTTAGTATAAAGATCTGGCAAGGACCCGAATCAGCCACCTCAGTCTATTTCACTAGCTTGAGTTTGCCGAGGTCCAGCCCCGGCTGATCCAGGGAGTTCAAAGCGGGGATGGCGTTGGCGAGGATCAGGATACAATAACTTTAATTAGATATTAATTAGAGATATAAAGAGTAATAGAATGAGGATAGCTCAGTAGGAAAATTCAGTGGAGAAAAGAGGCTGAGTAGCTTGGTTTACGCGGGAGACCAATAAAATTTCAAGACAAGAAGCTTGCACCACTTACGTAGGCTGCAGGCGTCCTTCCATTCTCCCGAAGGAGAGGAGACACTGAGGCCTCCCCAGTTGGATCTTAGAAGCCCAGGCATAATTAGTAAGCATGGCGGGTTCCGCGCTCCAGATGGAGATTCAGCCAGAGTTTGAGAGAGACAGCGACTTGGGGAGACCAGTATTTCGAGGAACTGATCCCAATTCTTTATTTTCCATGGTCTACTTTTATACACTGAGATGTTATACAAAAGTCACGCGGGGTCAGCAGTCCTGACTTTTATCAAAGTCAGGTGCTTCATACAAATGTATACAGAGGTCTTAGGGATGTTACATCATCTTCTGGCCAAGGGGCCTGCTGACAATTTATGACCCTCTCCTTGTAACAGCAGTCAGTCAACCAGGACACTTATTTATCCAGGGGTGATTATTCTTAAAAAGACTCCACCTTCCGAAGGTACCAGATCAAGTTACATTCCTATAGGGTGAGGGGTGTAGTGGGTTTTAATTAAGGAAAGAATTTACTTAGCCTAAGGTCTAACGTGATTTATATCAAAGGTTAATACTTATTTCTTCTATATATTCATGAATGTGTATAAGGGCAGGGAATGTGGAGACTTAGCAACAAACATTGGCTCAACAAATGAAAAACCCTTCACCAATACAATTTCTAATCAGCCCATTATACTTATACTAATGGTTTTCTAACTTTTCTA
The DNA here is from genome assembly GCF_032452875.1 of Bos javanicus. NCBI lineage: Eukaryota > Metazoa > Chordata > Mammalia > Artiodactyla > Bovidae > Bos > Bos javanicus. The sequence continues at coordinate 12,761,800 of NC_083875.1, read as the reverse complement.
AGGAACCTGTTTTTAGAAGGTTTAAAGCATCTCGTGCCTCTCACGGTTGGGAGGCTGTGAGCAATCACATGTGGCTGGACAAGCCTGTCAGGCAGGCTAGAGAACCTTCAGAGGAGTTTGTAGGTTAAAACACTCTTGTCACGCCCAGGAGTTTTTATTAACTGGAGCTCTAAGTTAACTCCTTCTCCGAAAGAGGTGGTGGGGGACAGCCCCCCATAAAGTCAGAGGTGTAGGTGAGAGCACAAAGTAGTAAAGCAGGCAGGCTCTGGTTATGGGGGTAGATGCTCGAGGATTTCCAGGGGGACTCCTGAGGCTCGATCCCGCCTTTGCGTATGTCAAGCCTCCTTCCTCATGACCTTTGCCACGGGCGGAGTACCTCACGCTGGCCCCCAACATGAGTTTATGCTATTCACACTGTATTTTCTGACAACCAACCTCACATTTATATTTCTGTTCTCATAATACAACCTAATTTTCCCCATCTTAGAACATTTGAACGTGGCCTTTCCCCTGCATGGAGCTGGTTCCCTCTGTGTCTAATTAATCTAACTCGACCTTCAGAGTTTATGAAGTATCACTTTCTCAAGGTAACCTTCACTGCCTTCCTAATCCAGATCAGAGTTTCTTAGCAATACCACAATTACAAAGGATTGATGGCAAAATTTGGTGTTAGTATGTTTCCTCCAAAAGAATGTATGTTCCACACATGCTAGAATTTCACCTTGATTATTACTATGTTCCTATTCCTAGTACAGAGAAGTAATCAGTAATTGCATGAGTGGAATTTATGAAATGAAAGCTGAAGAGTTCACAAAATGTTTTCACATCGTTTATCATATTTACTTCTCTAGCAAAATATTTAATAAATAACAATATTCCCAACTGATAAATGAGAACACTTAGTCCTACTATGAAGGTAAAGAAGTGTCTTTCTTAGTGAGACAAATATTTCACACTGCTCAGTTTCTCCCTGACAGTAACATTAAGGAATGTTTTGTGAATAAATCTGACTGTCTTCCCCCAAAGGTGTATAAATACTTGGATAAAATTATTTTCCTTAGTAACAGGATGTAGAAGTATCATCAGTTTATTGGTCTATGCCTTCTTAAATTAATATTATATTATTTTAGATAATATAATGTATTGGGCCTTAGATTTAGTCCTACTGATTTAAAATAGAACTTTCTTTTATTTATCCTAAAACATCATCTTGTTCCATGAGTGCTGTGCTTAGTTGCTCAGTTGTGTCTGACTCTTTGCGACCCCATGGACTGTAGCCTACTAGGCTTTGCTGTCCATGGGATTCTCCAGGCAAGAATACTAGAGTGGGTTGCCATTTCCTTGTCCAGGGGATCTTCCCAACCCAGGGATCAAACCCAGGTCTCCCGCTTTGTAGGCAGATTCTTTACCATCTGAGCCACCAGAGAAGTTGAAAGTAAATCTATCTGAATCCCTCTTTTAATGGTTCTGTAGTTAATAGAATACTTCTGTTAATTTAGTAACATCAAATTTTTTTTCATATGTAACAGAAATGATGGATCCATAGTATAAATATCAGTCTATAGCCCAAAGTACTCAAGATAAAAAGTCAGGGTGGTTTGTTATGGGGCTACATGTTTGAGTGTGTGTTTGTGTGTGTGTGTGTGTACAAATTTAATTTTCTTTTTCAAAGTAAATGTCATTTTTAAGCATTTACTGTATTTCCCCTTATTCCCTAGATAATTTAAGGCAATTTCTCCTTTGGTACTTTTATTAGTATGCCTTAAGTAATAATTTCAGTGTGTTCAATCATGAAATTCCTCTTCCAGTTTGCTCTCAAACCTATAAAATGGGCAAGTCTGAAACTTCAAATGCTTACTTTCTCAACATAAGATTTGACATTTATAAAGTATGCCAAGTGCCCTTCTGCTGGTTTGACACACGTCCGTATAGTGTGTCCTAAACAATCGCAGCCACCAGGCACTAGAGAATGAAACTGTACGTCTGTGTCTTATGCTCTTTACATGTTTTTCTACTTAAGCGCAGAGAGCTTTATATAATATTGAGCCTGAAATGAATTTTAAAAGCTCACACCATCACCTCATGCCAATACTTTTAACAGACTCTTTTGTCAATCTTGTTGGCATTTCAGCAAGGAGAGAACAGATACCAGAATTAGAGTTCTGGTTCTACTTTATTGATTTGCAGCATGTTAATAATCTTTTTCATGAGTTAATTTGTACATTTAAAAGATAACAATAATTACAGCAAGATTTCCAAAGATCCAAATTACAATGATGCAAGCCATTCCACAGTTTCAAAAGCAAGCACTGAGGTCTTGAACTATAACATGATATTGATGGAACAGGTCACTTATGATTGTCTTACAAAGTAAAGCAATAGAAACACTGACTGTATATCAGCTTTCTATAACTTCTAAATGTACAACCACTCTCCCCCACTATTTCTAGCTCATCTCTTCCCAAGTGCAGCGTTTTCTTTCTCTTACTCATATTTTCTCAGTCAAGTCAATGGCATTCTTGTGGCAATTATTTTAACCTATATCTGTAATAATATCACTTTTCCTATAGATACCAACCTGTTACATTTTCTTCAGATAACTTTCTAAGATTATCTATTTATTCCAGCTGGTTTCATAATCCCTGAATCAAATAATTTTTCTATTGTTGTTTTGCTTTTCTAAGATAATGTGTCTACTTTATATAATAATTAAAACCTCTTATGCAATTTTATTTAAAATATTTGAAGTGATGGAATACTTGGGTCTCTTAAAATTTGAGATCAAAGTTATTTAGAAGTTGAGAAAAAACATAAAAATCCTTTTCTTAAAAGATGTAGCAAAAATTAAATAAACATAATCATGTCACTTGAAAATAATGACAGCTTTGTGCCTCTTTTACTAATGTATTCTCTGTGTGTATATTCTATGTGGGTGCATGGCTTTTTTTCTTTCATTGTTACACTGTCTGGGAGTTCCAAAAAAATGTTGAATAGAAGTATTTGGAGTGGATATCTTTGCCTTACTCCTGCCTTACTCCAGTACAATTTGTACATAGAAAATTCCCAAAGCAATCTTCAAATAGTCTTCAATCTTCAAATAGTTGCAATGGTAACAATAACCCTGTGTACGAGACAGCAAAAGAGACACTGATGTATAGAACAGTCTTATGGACTCTGTGGGAGTGGGAGAGGGTGGGAAGATTTGGGAGAATGGCATTGAAACATGTAAAATATCATGTATGAAACGAGATGCCAGTTCAGGTTCGATGCACGATACTGGATGCTTGGGGCTAGTGCATTGGGACAACCCAGAGGGATGGTATGGGGAGGGAGGAGGGAGGAGGGTTCAGGATGGGGAACACATGTATACCTGTGGCGGATTCATTTTGATATTTGGCAAAACTAATACAATTATGTAAAGTTTAAAAATAAAATTAAATTTAAAAAAAAAGAGAGAGAAAAAAAGGAATTCAACAAATTCACTAAGTCAAAATATTTGTACATCCAAGCAATGAAAACTTAGAAAAGGAATTTTAGAATAAAATTATTTAAAATAGCATCAGAAGACATGAAACACTTGAGAATAAATCTAACAAAAGGTTTGCAAGACTTCTACACTAAAAATCATGAAACATGGGTGAAAAAACATTCAAGAAAATCTAGGTAAGCAAGGAATACTATGTTCACTTAAATACTCAATATTGTTAAGAGGTTCATTCTCTTCAGATTAATGCATAGGTTAAATGCAATTCTCTATCAAAATTTTAACACCTTAATCATCAAAAAGTCTACAAATAATAAATGTTGGAGAGGATATGGAGAAAAAGAAACCCTCATACACTGTGGTGAAGCAGTCATTATGGAAAATAGTTTGGAGGTTCCTTAAAAAACTAAAAAGAAAAAAACCTAAAAATAGAACTATGCCATGACCCAGCAAATCCACTACTTTGGTCTATCCAGAAAAAAATGAAAACATTAATTCAAAAAGATACATGCACTCCAATGTTTATAGCAGTGGTATTTTCAATATCCCAGATGTGAAAGTAACCCAGAAGCCCATCCACAGGTGACTGGATTAAGAACACGTGGGTGGATATGTGCGTGGGGAGGGGGGGGGGGCGTGTGTGGGGGAGTGTGTCTGTGTGTGCATTGGAGTAATGTGTGTGTGTGTTTGGTCAGACTCCCAGTCATGTCTGACTTTCTGTGACTCCTTGGACTGTAGCCCACTAGGCACCTCTGCCCATGGAATTTTCCAGGCAAGAAGACTGGAGCGGGTTGCCATTTCCTATTCCAGAGTGTCTTCCTAACCCAGAGATTGAACCCCTGTCTCTTCCGTCTCCTACACTGGCAGGCGGAGTCTTTACCACTGCACCACCTGAGAAGGCTCATATTGGAGTGATACTTAGTCATAAAAAAGAATGAAGTATTGCCATTTGCAGCAATGTGCATGGACCTAGAGAATATTATGCTTAGCAAAATAAGTCAGAGAAAGACAAATGCTATATATCGCCTATTTGTGGAATAAAAAAATAATACAAATGAATGTATATAAAACAGAAAGACTCACAGACTTAAAAAAAGACTTGTTGCTTCCAAAGGAGAGAGGGACAAGGGGATGGGTATGAGATTAAAAAATATAAATTCCTATATGTAAATGATTTCCCATATAGCACAGGAAATTGTACCCAATATCTTATAATAATCTATAATAGAATGTAATCTGCAAAGATACTGATCACTATCCTGTACATCCAAACCTGGCACAATATTATAAATCAAATGTATGTCAGTAAAAAAATGAACTGCCTATTCAGAAGAAATAGACAAAATAAATCTAAAATTTATATGCAAATGCAAAAACACATAGAAAAGCCAAATACACTTTTAAGTGAGGTAAAAATCGGAGAATTTATCACTGAAGGGAAGTGGAAACATATGCCCACAGAAATATATCTAAGTACATTCTTATTCCCAACATCCAAGAAATGAAAATAACATGAATATTCATCAAGAGGATTAAAAAAACAATATATCCAGGTGTTCATACAATGAAATAATAATCAACAATAAAATGAATAACTCTTGACCCATGCAGTAACATAAACAAATCTTCCAAATATCAGATAATATAAAAGCAAATAAGAGTTTAAACTGTATGATTCCAATTATATTAAATCAAAATATAAGCTACCTAACATTTTGATAGTGTTTGGTAAGGAAGGGATTATGAAGGGCTGGGAAGTTATAAATTGCAACATTGGGGGGCATAAAATTGTCTATATCTGGCTTAATGCAGATGTTACAAAGATTCATACAATTGTCAAAAACCCAAACTAAACAGTAAGATAATGCAATTTTCCAAATAATAATTTCATTTCAATAAAGCAATATTAAGTAATTAAACATATAAAGCATGCAGAATGGGTCTTGGAGCACAGTATTTTGTAATCTTTTTTATTGGATAAGCTGCATATTACCTATGACCAGGAGTAGAAGTATGAAGACTTCTGCCCACTACATCTTAGTACCGGAGTGACCAAGCAAAGCACAGCACAGTCAAGCACTGGATAGAACAGTGATTTACTCACAAAGCAAAGAGGTAGACAAAGACCAGCTCCAACAGCGGGCACTGGTTCCCCATAGCCAGTTAGTTCCTCTCGCTGCTGTTGTGGGGCCATTGGCCTTCTTATACCAAAGAATAGCAGTTATGTCTCCTCCCTGTGGGAGCCTTCCCTCATCACTCAGATGGTAAAGAATCTGCCTGCAATGCCAGAGACCCGGGTTCGATCCCTGGGTTGGGAAGATTCCCTGGAGGAGGAAATGGCCACCCACTCCAGTATTCTTGCCTAGAAAATCCCATGGATGGAGGAGCCTGGCAGGCTACAGTCCATGAGGTTGCAAAGAGTCCGATGGGAATGAGCAACTAACACTAACTCCTCCCTGTGGAGGACAGATTTAACAGTGAGGTTGACCGGACGCTGTGTGATACACACACACACACTTAAATAGAACAGAGCATACACACTATGTCTAAAACAACAGAAGAGATCTCTCACAAAGTGGTCAGTCCAGCACAGACTATGAGGATTGCCTCTTAGTAAGGAAGTCTTCCAGGCCCAAGATTGATTCTTATTCAGCCAACTGGGGATCACAAGACTGTCCATATGAGACTGTGTTTCCCAACACTTTCCTTTTCTCTAAAACCCAAACGCTGGGTTCAATCTGTACTTACTGTATGAACACACAGGGTATGGTCCTTTACCAAATGAAATCTATGACCTGAACTTTACAATGATCCCATGGTTTGCTAGCATAATGAAGAAGAACATTCAAAACTGCTGGCAGCAGTTTGTTTTTCCTATCGACCAGTGTGAAAATTATCAGTTTCTATAACCCCAAGGAATATTCCCACATGCTAACTCTAACATCCATCAAATGAGCATTTTCTATTTGTAAGCACAAACACTTTGACTAAGGAATTTGGTTATTATGGACATCTGCAGCTATACTTGGTGTGGGAGGATGGCTATGAGGTACCATGACTACAGTAGTCACCATCACTGTATATCTTTGCAAGTCCTCACACAAATAAGAAGATTCATTATGATAACTTTTTTTTAACAGATGCTTTATGCAAATAATCAGCAAGTTAACCTTATAGAGCATGGTTAGTCATCATGATTTCCATATTGAATTTTCAAAGTGTTTTCTACATGTAGGCTTAGGCAACCCACTCCAGTACTCTTGCCTGGAAAATCCCCTGGACAGAGGGGCCTGGTGGGCTGCAGTCCATGGGGTTGCTAGGAGTCGGACATTACTGAGCGACTTCACTTTATTTTTTCACTTTCATACATTGGAGAAAGAAATGGCAACCCACTCCAGTGTTCTTGCCTGGAGAATCCCAGGGACGGGGGATCCTGGTGGGCTGCCATCTATGGGGTTGCACAGAGTTGGACACGACTGAAGTGACATAGCAGCAGCAGCAGCAGCAGCAGCAGCAGCAGCAGCAAGCTTATGGGAGAGTGAATATGAAAAATGAAAGATTTGACTATAGGAAAATCCGAGGAACCCCAAGGGGGAAGTCCAACTGTGCCATTAGGAAATCTGTAGTGAATAATGCTGGAGCTTGCTCCAGATCCCCTCATATTCCTCTTTTGATGTTTATGTACACTCCCAGCCCTACTCAGTTTCACTGTACTTCTTCCAAAGGCCAGAACCCAAGGCTCTTTTTATAAACTCGGCTCCTTAGGTGAGAATGATCTAAGTACTTTTGTCCTCAACGGAGAAGAGAGGTGAGTTTGGGAGCATGCAAGTCCAGCTCCCTGGTCTCAAGTTCCTCTATGGGATCAGACTGAAGCTGCCTTTCTTGGAATTCACCTGAGATCTGCCCTTCGCTCCCCTGTTTCTCCTTTTCCAGTTTCTTCTGAGATCATTTCCTTAATGTTAATAATTCAGGTAGGAGACCTCACCCCAGGGTCTCATTTTGGGGAACTCAGCCTAAGACAGGACCTCAAAGCCCTCTGGACATATGGGTGTGAATGGACCAAAGAAAGCACTAGATACAACTCCTGTTCTTAGAAAACTATACATCATCAAGCTGACACTTGCCTCCTACAGCCAAGAAGCAGAGACATTTCACTCTTAAACCAGTAACTTAAAGAAAATGACAGAAAGGGGTTTCCATCCCAACTTTACCACCTTATAAAGTTTACCTCTGTTTACCTCAGAGAAAACAGAGAATATAAAAGATCCTAAGAACTGTAATTCATATCTCTAAATTGCTAAAATATAGACTGAGAGAGCAACTTTAGTGCAAGTCAATTAAAATCTCAAGATATAGGAAGGGCTACTGGGGCTCATTCTTTCCCAGGGTGCTGGGACGAATTGGGAGAATGAGTCATAGTCCATGGGTATAGATGCACTCCTGATTTGGTAAAATGATTCCTAATTCAAGACATGTAAAGGCACCTCAAACGAGAAAGGGACTTCCCCACTGGCACTAGTGGTAAAGAACCAGCCTGCCAATGTAGGAGACATAAGAGACATGAGTCCAATCCCTGGGTTGAGACGATCCCATGGAGGAGGGCATGGCAACCCATTCCAGTATTCTTGCCTGGAGAATCCCATAGACAGAGGAGTCTGGTGGATTCTAGTCCATAGGGTTGCAAAGAGCTAGACACACTGAAGTGACTTAGCATGCATGCATACAGACATGAAAGAATCAGGCTTATAAACAAGGGTTACACACGGCCCCAGCAGAGCTATGTCCCCCACAGATCTGATTTCCTAGATTAAAGGTTAATAAAAAGTGGTATCTATCAATTTATCTGGGGACTGATGCAAGCTATAAGTTGGTCCCCAGATAAATTACAGGGCATTCAAGGGAAATTAATCCATAACACATCATAATAATTAGAAAGCATGAAGATTAGTATTAACCAATGGAAAAGAAATGGCATATGAACTATGCAAACATACAAGATGGAGCAAAAGCACAATGAACAATAAAAAACAAAGCCTGGAATAAAAAAGAATCCATGATACTGGATGCTTGGGGCTAGTGCACTGGGACGACCCAGAGGGATGGTATGGGGAGGGAGGAGGGAGGAGGGTTCAGGATGGGGAGCACATGTATACCTGTGATGGATTCATTTTGATATTTGGCAAAACTAATACAATTATGTAAAGTTTAAAAATAAAATAAAATTTAAAAAAAAAAAAAAAAAAAGAATCCAAATGATTTTTATACCTCTTGCTATTTGCTTGGTATGAACAACCCCATGAGGGGTTGTTACAGATTAAAGAAAAGTGTAGTAAGCAACAAGTCCAGGTCCTCAAAGTAAGTGGAAGATCTGGTACTAATACTAGCATCAGAAACAGACATAGGTTAATAAAATGCCAGATGGTGAAAATAGAAAAAAAACTTGACACTGAACAATGATGAGAATTATGTTTACAGAACAGTGCACAATGTCATTTGCCCCAACAAACAAACTAAAACTATAACAAACAAAATTCAAGAGGTGGGAAAACTCCCAGAGACCTAATGTTCTCATCCTTCATCAGATCAGATCAGACCAGTCGCTCAGTCGTGTCCGACTCTTTGCGACCCCATGAATCGAAGCACGCCAGGCCTCCCTGTCCACCACCAACTCCTGGAGTTCACTCAGACTCATGTCCATCGAGTCAGTGATGCCCTCCAGCCATCTCATCCTCTGTCGTCCCCTTCTCCTCTTGCCCCCAATCCCTCCCAGCATCAGAGTCTTTTCCAATGAGTCAACTCTTCCCATGGGGTGGCCAAAGTACTGGAGTTTCAGCTTTAGCATCATTCCTTCCAAAGAAATCCCAGGGCTGATCTTCAGAATGGACTGGTTGGATTTCCTTGCAGTCCAAGGGACTCTCAAGAGTCTTCTCCAACACCACAGTTCAAAAGCATCAATTCTTTGGCATTCATCCTTCTTCAGAGTCCAACTCTCACATCCATACATGACCACTGGAAAAACCATAGCCTTGACTAGACAAACCTTTGTTGGCAAAGTAATGTCTTTGCTGAGTAAATTGATGCTCTCTATAACTGAACTGTAGTTGACATTTCAAGATGTCAATTTCTTAACACAGAGTAAGTGGAATCATACAGGGTTCTATTTAGCTTGAGATTACGTTTTTATATCATCATTGTTATCTATTTTTTATGTATCAAGAGAAGACTAGAATGATATTACCAAATGCTAACACTGTTAAGAATTCTCAGTGGTGGTATACTGAAAATTTGGTGTCATTCTTCTTAGAAATTTTTGGTATTCTTTTATTTATATAAAGAATATGAACTCTCTTTCTTTAAAAATATAAACAAAGTAATAATATTATATTTTCATTATTGATTGGCTTGTCTAATACTTAATTGAACAGGGGGACAATAACCTATTTCCAAAAGGTCCACTTGTGTATACAGTTTCATCCTGACTTGAAATCCTTTAAGTGTTCTGGACTCATTCCTTTTTTCCCTATTGATGTGTGAAAAACAGAATTAAACAAATAAATAAAATGTAGACAAAGCAATCAATGGTGCTAGAGAGAATGTCAGTAAAATAATTCACCATGAGATACAGGCTGACTGAAGGGTGAAGGACAGTGCAACCAGAAAGGGGATGACTTCACCCAAACATCCTCTTCATTGTCCTGTATCTTATCAAGCAGTATGTTAAATGGAAATGAAAGGAGGAAGTACTTGAGAGAGGCAGGGTATGAAATAAGGTCTGAGCGTTTAAGAGATCAGCATTTCATTGAGAACAGCTCTGCCTGGTAAAACATAAAAAGATTTAAAACATAGTTAGATGAGTAAAAAGCTAAAGATGAAAACCACTGCATCAGATAGAATCCTAGAGTTGTGTAGCTATGTTGGGATCATAAACATTAACGATGAACTAAATTAGGAACTCGGGTGGCTCAGCAGTAAAGAATCTGCCTGCCAATGCAGGAGACACAGGTTCAATCCCTAGATAAGGAAAATCCCCTGGAGAAGGAAATAGCAACTTACTCCAGTATTCTTGCCTGAAAAATCCCATGGACAGAGGAGCCTGGTGGGCTACAGTCCATAGGGTTGCAAAAGAGTTGGACATGACTTAGCAACTAAATATGGGCTTCCCTATTTACACAGCATCAATATGAACAAAGCTAGTGGAGGTGATGGAATTCCAGTTGAGCTATTCCAAATCCTGAAAGATGATGCTGTGAAAGTGCTGCACTCAATATGCCAGCAAATTTGGAAAACTCAGCAGTGGCCACAGGACTGGAAAAGGTCAGTTTTCATTCCAATCCCAAAGAAAGGCAATGCCAAAGAATGCTCAAACTACTGCACAATTGCACTCATCTCACACACTAGTAAAGTAATGCTCAAAATTCTTCAAGCCAGGCTTTAGCAATTCATGAGCTGTGAACTTCCAGATGTTCAAGCTGGTTTTAGAAAAGGCAGAGGAAGCAGAAATCAAATTGCCAACATGTGCTGGATATGGAAAAAGCAAGAAAGTTCCAGAAAAAACATCTATTTCTGCTTCATTGACTATGCCAAAGCCTTTGACTGTGAGGATCACAATTAAATGTGGAAAATTCTGAAAGAGATGGGAATACCAGACCACCCGACCTGCCTCTTGAGAAACCTATATGCAGGTCAGGAAGCAACAGTTAGAACTGGACATGGAACAGCAGACTGGTTCCAAATAGGAAAAGGAGTATTTCAAGGCTGTATACTGTCACCCTGCTTATTTAACTTTTATGCATCATGAGAAATGCTGGGCTGGAAGAAGCACAAGCTGGAATCAAGATTGCCAGGAGAAATATCAATAATCTCAGATATGCAGATGACACCACCCTTATGGCAGAAAGTGAAGAGGAACTAAAAAGCCTCTTGATGAAAGTGAAAGAGGAGAGTGAAAAGGTTGGCTTAAGGCTCAACATTCAGAAAACTAAGATTACGGCATCTGGTCCCATCACTCCATGGGAAATAATGGGGAAACAGTGGAAACAGTGTCAGACTTTATTTTTTGGGCTCCAAAATCACTACAGATGGTGACTGCAGCCATGAAATTAAAAGACGCTTACTCCTTGGAATGAAAGTTATGACCAAACTAAAGCATAATGAAAAGCAGAGACATTACTTTGCCAACAAAGGTTCGTCTAGTCAAGGCTATGGTTTTTCCAGTGGTCATATATAGATGTGAGACTTGGACTGTGAAGGAAGCTGAGTGCAAAGAATTGATGCTTTTGAACTGTGGTGTTGGAGAAGACTCTTGAGAGTCCCATGGACTGCAAGGAGATCCAACCAGTCCATTCTAAAGGAGATCAGCCCAGGTGTTCTTTGGAAGGAATGATGCTAAAGCTGAAACTCCAGTACTTTGGCCACCTCATGTGAAGAGCTGACTCATTGGAAAAGACTCTGATGCTGGGAGGGATTGGGGGCAGAAGGAGAAGGGGACGACAGAGGATGAGATGGCTGGATGGCATCACCAACTCAATGGACGTGAGTTTGAGTGACTTGGGAGTTGGTGATGGACAGGAGGGCCTGGCATGCTGCGATTCATGGGGTGGCAAAGAGTCGGACATGACTGAGCGACTGAACTGAACTGAACTGGTGGCTCAGAGGGTAAAGCATCTGCCTGCAATGTGGGAAACTCGGGTTCGATTCCTGGGTCAGGAAGATCCCCTGGAGAAGGAAATAGCAACCCACTCCAGTACCCTTGCCTGGAAAATCCCATGGATAGAGAAGCCTGGTAGGCTACAGTCCATGGGGTCACAAAGAGTTGGACACGACTGAGCAACTTCACTTTAGCAACTAAATAGTAAGACCAGGAACTCAGGTGCCAAATAACTTGATTTCAGTCAGACTAAATTCATGTGTTTAAATGTATGGCATACTATAGAAAAAAAAAGATGGACAATATTGACTTTCACAGGAGCCAGAGAAATGCTGACTATACATGATGCTTCAAAGCAGTTAGTTATGAATGTGGGATGTGACAGTGAGTATGTGTGTGTGTATAAATGGTAGTCTGTAATGGAATGGTTGTTCAGACTAGTATGGTAAATGAAAGATAATTAAGGTCCAGAGGGAAAACCAATAGTCAAGGGAAAAGTTTGAATGTATAAAAATCCTTCATTAGCAGTGCATCTGGGTTATTAGAAGGCACTCTGGAAGGGAACGGCACTCCACAGGGATCTGCAAGAGGTTGTCACATCAGATGGGAAGGCAAAAACGGGATGTGGGGACAAGAATTTGAGGATGGCTCTGACTGAGTTGAAACCCACTCAATTGGTGGACCTGTGACAGAGGGTGGAGACTATTACAAGGCACACTGTAGGTACCTCGTAAACATGATTTAAAGAGTAAATAGATGAACTAGTTAGATACTAGCCTCAGGTTTGCACATGAGAATTTGGTACAAAGTTTTAATCTACTTTCCAGAGACAAGCAGGGTGCTGAAAAAAGACTAAAACCTACCATCAGCTTACACTTCTTGTTAAAAAGGAATGCCAAGAAATTGGAAGGTGTTAAAGAGAAAGATTTCCAAAATGACAACTAGAAGAAAGAAAAACCTTCTCTCTAGAAGGTTTACATGATGTGTGTGAGCAAAAACAGGGGTGGGTCAATAAGAAAGAAGTGAAATGGGTTATTTTCACCTTAATGGGCATTAATGTGCAATAGGGGTGTTCATAGGTTGCCAAAGCTTGGTCCTGGCTTATCTGGTGATTCCTGGTAGAAGATGAAGTTTTAAGTCTTCCACATAACATTTTAAGCTTAGAAAAATTTGGATGTTTGAATTCTAGGCTATTAAAATGGGTGAAACTAGTAAACCTATCTTGGAATTAAAACTAAGGCAAGTTCCTTTTTGGTTAATAGCCATATGATGTTGGAAATTCTATCAGATACTTAGAAGCTATCAAGGATACTCAATATGAGAAAAAGCTTGCATTATAACATTCCTAACTCATCAGTTTAATATATTTTGGATTTAGTTACACTGGGTATTATGCTTTTAATTTAAAATTTAATCACTATAAAAATAATGAAAATGAAAGATATACCAATGAAATTTCACTCACCCAATCAAGCAGCTTTATTTCCATGGTTCCCTCCTTTCTTCTTTCTCTCTCTCAACATAATTTCCTGCAGTGGCTTGATTTTTCCACTGAATATTTATAATTGATTAAAATATTCCCCCACTAGTAAGTATTTCTTTCCTCCTCTTTCCTTTATATGTAATTAAAAATAAATATCTTTATCCATTTTCCTCATTTTAAGTAATTTCAAAGCTTATAAATGACATTATTTGTATTATATAAACATTTTTACAGCCCTTGGAATCTATTGCCAAATTTGGAACAGTCCTCTGGAAAACAGCCACAGTGACAGTGATAAATAATGGCCATTTTTTTTTTTTTTTCCAACTTTAGGAACTCTTGAGTGTTACAAATGATGCATTCATATTTGGCAATTAAGTGTAAAAAAGTTATTTGTATTTCTTTGGTAACAAGTAAAATTTAATTCATTCTCTCTTTGCAAGTGTGTATTACTTGAATCCTGATACATAGCATGGCAATGAAATTAACGTGAATATTGATGTCAAAAGACCTGGCCTTGAAATCTACTTTGCCTTCTTTGGTGACTGTTTTCTAGACTCCTCCACTAAACTATATGCAAGGTCAGAGAAAGAAAATTGTCTTATCTGGTTTTGAAATGGCTAGCATTTAGTTCAGTCTCTATTACTAGCAGGAGGTCAAAAAAACGTCTACTTATTTGAACTCAGGTGACTTACATAATCTCTCTGCAATGAAAGGAATCTAAAAGGTAACAGGTAGGATCTCAATCCTTCATTCCTTTTCTATATTCCTGTATTTTCTATATTTCTATATTTTCTTGGGCTCTAAAATCACTGTGGATGGTGACTGCAGCCATGGAATTAAAAGATGTTTGCTGCTTGGAAGAAAAACTATGACAAACCTAGACAGCATATTAAAAAGCAGAGACATTACTTTGCCATCAAAGGTCCATCTAGTCAAGGCTATGGTTTTTCCAGAAGACATATATGGTTGTGAGAGTTGGAGCATAAAGAAGGCTGAATGCCAAAGAATTGATGCTTTTGAACTGTGGTGTTGGAGAAGACTCTTGAGAGTCCCTTGGACAGCAAGGAGATCAAGCCAGTCAATTCTAAATGAAATCAACCACAAATATTCTTTGGAAGTACTGGTGCTGAAGCTGAAGCTCCAGTACTTTGGCCACCTGATGCGAAGACCCGACTCATTGGAATGGACTCTAATGCTGGGAAAGATTGAAGGCAGGAGGAGAAGGGGATGACAGAGGATGAGAGGGTTGGATGGCATCACCGACTCAATGGACATGAGTTTGAGCATGCTCCAGGAGTTGGTGATGGAAGAGAAGCCTGGTGTGGGGCAGTCCATCGGGTCTCAATGAGTCAGACAGGACTGAGGAACTGAATAACAAAGGACCTCAATCCTTCCTGTTCATTCCTCTTCTATGAGTTATTTGTTTATATCAATGGTAGGTTTTCCCTGTTTCTCATATGGACTGTTTTCTAGTTTCTTTTGTATGAGATCTTAACGTAGTATAGTTACCAAAACTTTGTGTCACTGCTACATTTTTTATATGCCTGTTCAGTAATACCTCTAGTAACATTACAAGCCAAAGAACTTAAGTTTAAATGCTGATACATATAAATTACATGCAAATTAACTTGGACAGAATGCCCATTTTCATAGCATTTAGTGGAACTAAAAACATGATTCAACTCTCCAGTTATCTTTAAACCTCAGAAACAAGGAGATGAATTAAACAGACTCCTCTGTTCATTATGTGTCATTGCTATTGTTTTGGTCAAGGTTCTATTCTTATTTCATTTTCTTTCCATTCATAACAAATCTCTCCTCCATTCTCACCCACTGACACCAACTATGATGTATACGATATATGCTCTTGATCATGTCCTCATTTTGTCATGTTCTTTATATACTTCATCTGGATTGCTGATTACTTATTCCCCCCAATATTTATATCTCTATTATACTATAAGTAGTATCTATCAATTATATAATTTTTTAGTTACTGCTATAATGCAAGAACAGTTGTATTTTAATTACTTGATATTACTTAGCCTCTTAAGTGAACTTTTTCATTATGACTAATATTTTTGAGTGGACTACACAAAATTTTCTATGTATGCAATCATGGAATCTACAATTACTTTTTCCACTTGATAGTATTTTATTATTCCATCAACAAAAGTCTCTACAATCATAAAAATAGAAATTATATTAGCCATTGCCATCTCATTTTTTTATTTTAAAGCAGTATATTGAATCATCTACAATAGTTTAATAATAATAGTTTAGAATAAGAAGTTTTTTCCAGCTTTCTCTACAGTAAAATATGCTTCCTACTCCTGCTTACTGGATTTTAGCCAAGATCTTTACTGTTTCCTACACAATTACCATTATTTTCATTCAACTAATTATCAATTATAAATCACATATATGATATTTTTTTACCTTTACAGATTTTTTATTAGGGCAAATGGGCTTATGATACAATGATCATTGAAAGGTGACACATCTGTAAATTCCCTCAGATTTTCAACCAGAACATGAAACCAGAGAAAAAACCATAGCGTATTTCACCTTTCAAAAATATTATCATCTGCTGATGCCAGAGCCCCAAAGAAATGATTCCACAACAGCTTTCTGTTCAGAACATGCTTAAGATGTTAACCAAATCATGGATACAAGTGTCTGGAAGATGGGACTTCAGGGAGACTACAAACATCATCATTAGCTAGTGGCCATTCCCCAGGAAACTTGGATGTGGTCACTCTGTGATATATTAATTGCAAATGGGCAAGTACATTAGGTGGTGATTGGATAATCTTTTAGGGGTGTTAAGAACAAATTTTAAAACATCCAGTGACTAGCCATCGCTAATTATAATAACTCATCAAATGTCTACTGTAAAGTTTGACTCTCCATTCTAGAAATTTTAACTACATACTTATGAAATGGGATCTCACCAACTAGACATTAAGATACCAGGCAGAAAACTGCTTTTTCCCCCATTTCAGTTTTCAGTTTTATTGAGATATAATTGACAAGTAAAAATTGTATATATTTAGTTTATACAGTATTGGTATACATTGGTAGGCATCACCGACTTCATGGACATGGGTTTGGGTGGACTCCAGGAGTTGGTGATGGACAGGGAGGCCTGGCGTGCTAAGGTTCATGGGGTCACAAAGAGTTGGACACAACTGAGAGACTGAACTGAACTGAACTGAGTTTATACAGTGTGATTTTTAAAGATGCTTATGATTTAACTTGGGCTTCGCTGGTGGTTCAGACAGTAAAGAATCTGCCTGCAATGCAGGAGACCTGGGTTCAATCCCTGGGTTGGAATGATACCCTGGAGGAGGGCATATCAACCCACTCCAGTATTCTTGCCTGAGAAATCCCATGGACAGAGAACAGAGAAGCCTGGTGGGCTACAGAGTCGGATATGGCTGAGTGACTAAGCACAGCACATTATTTAATATGAATTCCTTATAAGAAAAAAATGCTTTTAAATCTTGTGCTGTTGCTTGACACTGGCTACCACTATTAGTGGCCATGACTAACATCTCAAATGAGCCTCATAGCAATCTCTTTCACTTGAATCTCTGTGACATGCATTCCCCAAAATGAAAAACCAAGATAGAATGATTATATAACTTACTTTGCTCCATATATCACATATTTAAATTGTTTTTAAAAACTTAGTATTTTCCCTAGATAAGGTTTTCTAATTTGGCCTGACAATAACATTTTTTTTCTTTTTATAGTCATATATTAAAACTACTGAAAAGTGATACCTCTATTTTTTTAGGACCTACAGATTAATAAATCTCACTTGTCCTCCAACACAAATTTAGTGTCAAACATTACATAAGATTGAGTCAGCATAATTAAACAATTCTGAGTTGTTTTTAAATCTCCCATCAGGTAATATTGTGCTCCTAATATTGTTTTAAAATACACAAATTAAGAATTCAACTAGAATTTTATGACTTATCTATAAAAACTCTAACAGGAGATGCTCAATTTCAAAAAAACAAAACTGATTATTCAGTGGGGATTTTTATGGACAGATTCATTCCTACACCAGAAATTTTAAATAAGTTAATTGATATTACTAGAAAAAAAATTAACTTGCAAAAATCCTTAACAAAATTCTAACAATCAGAATCCAGCAACACATTAAAAAGATCATACACCATTACCAAGTGGGCTTTATCCCAGGGATGCAAGGATTCTTCAATATCTGCAAATCAATCAATGTAATACACCACATTAACAAATTGAAAAATAAAAACCATATGATTATCTCAATAGATGCAGAGAAAGCCTTTGACAAAATTCAACATCCATTTATGATAAAAACTCTCCAGAAAGCAGGAATAGAAGGAACATACCTCAACATAATAAAAGCTATATATGACAAACCCACAGCAAACATTATCCTCAATGGTGAAAAATTGAAAGCATTTCCCCTAAAGTCAGGAACAAGACAAGGGTGCCCACTCTCACCACTACTATTCAACATAGTTTTGGAAGTTTTGGCCACAGCAATCAGAGCAGAAAAAGAAATAAAAGGAATCCAAATTGGAAAAGAAGAAGTAAAACTCACTGTTTGCAGATGACATGATCCTCTACATAGAAAACCCTAAAGACTCCACCAGAAAATTACTAGAACTAATCAATGATTATAGTAAAGTTGCAGGATATAAAATCAACACACAGAAATCCCTTGCATTCCTATACACTAATAATGAGAAAATATAAAGAGAAATTAAGGAAACAATTCCATTCACCATTGCAATGAAAAGAATAAAATACTTAGGAATATATCTACCTAAAGAAACGAAAGACCTATATATAGAAAATTATAAAACACTGGTGAAAGAAATCAAAGAGGACACTAATAGATGGAGAAATATACCATGTTCATGGATCGGAAGAATAAATATAGTGAAAATGAGTATACGACCCAAAGCAATCTATAGATTCAATGCAATCCCTATCAGGCTACCAATGGTATTTTTCACAGAGCTAGAACAAATAATTTCACAATTTGTATGGAAATAGAAAAAACCTAGAATAGCCAAAGCAATCTTGAGAAAGAAGAATGGAACTGGAGGAATCAACCTGCCTGACTTCAGGCTCTACTACAAAGCCACAGTCATAAGACAGTATGGTATTGGCACAAACAGAGAAATATAGATCAATGGAACAAAATAGAAAGCCCAGAGATAAATCCACACACCTATGGCACCTTATCTTTGACAAAGGAGGCAAGAATATACAATGGATTAAAGACAACCTCTTTAACAAGTGGTGCTGGGAAAACTGGTCAACCACTTGTAAAAGAATGAAACTACAACACGTTCTAACACAACACACAAAAATAAACTCAAAATGGATTAAAGATCTAAACATAAGACCAGAAACTATAAAACTCCTAGAGAACATAGGCAAAACACTCTTCAACATAAATCACAGCAGGATCCTCTATGACCCACTTTCTAGAATATTGGAAATAAAAGCAAAAATAAACAAATGGGACCTAATTAAACTTAAAAGCTTCTGCACATCAAAGGAAACTATTAGCAAGGTGAAAAGACAGCCTTCAGAATGGGAGAAAATAATAGCAAATGAAGCAACTGACAAACAACTCATCTCAAAAATATACAAGCAACTCCTACAGCTCAATTCCAGAAAAATAAACGACCCAATAAAAAAATGGGCCAAAAAACTAAATAGACATTTCTCCAAAGAAGACATACAGATGGCTAACAAACACATGAAAAGATGCTCAACATTACTCATTATCAGAGAAATGCAAATCAAAACCACTATGAGGTACCATTTCACGCCAGTCAGAATGGCTGGGATCCAAAAGTCTATAAGCAATAAATGCTGGAGAGGGTGTGGAGAAAAGGGAACCCTCTTACACTGTTGGTGGGAATGCAAACTAGTACAGCCACTATGGAGAACAGTGTGGAGATTCCTTAAAAAACTGGAAATAGAACTGCCTTATGACCCAGCAATCCCACTGCTGGGCATACACACTGAGGAAACCAGAATTGAAAGAGACACGTGTACCCCAATGTTCATCACAGCACTGTTTATAATAGCAGGACATGGAAGAAACCTAGATGTCCATCATGAGATGAATGGATAAAGAAAGCAGTGGTACATATACACAATGGAGTATTACTCAGCCATTAAAAAGAATACATTTGAATCAGTTCTAATGAGGTGGATGAAACTGGAGCCTATTATAAACAGTGAAGTAGGCCAGAAAGAAAAACACCAATACAGTATACCAACGCATATATATGGAATTTAGAAAGACAGTAATGATAACCCTGTATGCGAGAGAGCAAAAGACACACAGATGTATAGAACAGTCTTTTGACTCTGTGGGAGAGGGAGAGGATGGGATGATTTGGGAGAATGGCATTGAAATATGTGTAATATCATATAAGAAATGAATCGCCAGTCCAGGTTCAATGCAGGATACAGGATGCTTGGGGCCGGAGCACTGGGATGACCCAGAGGGATGGTATGGGGAGGTAGGTGGGAGGGGGGTTCAGGATGGGGAACACGTGTACACCCGTGGTGGATTCATGTTCATGTATGGCAAAACCAATACAATACTGTAAAGTAAATAATAATAATAAATAAATGATAAATGGTTTAAAAAATTAACTTGTAACATTATGATTGAACAATTTCCCTCATATCCCAGATATTCTCCTTTTTACTATTTTCATATACAAAATAAAAAGGAGCACAAACGGACTCAGGAATCATTCGCAGCTTTCATTAATGCTTTTATATTCTCTCCAGAGAAGGGATAGGTTAGTAAGTAAGAGGTTTCACCACTATGAACTGTGAGTGATGCTGGGGTCACTACCTAGGGGATAGAAGAACCCTGCTCTAGGACGATGGGGATAGAGCAGTTGTTATTTGGCTTATTTTTAGTAGGACCTCTATCCAGCCCAACTTGGATCCAAGGTAATCCATTATCTTCATATCCATATCCAGCCCGCACAATCGCCAAAGAACTAAATAGACATTTCTCCAAAAGAGACATACAGATGGCTAACAAACACATGAAAAGATGCTCAACATCACTCATTATCAGAGAAATGCAAATGAAAACCACTATGAGGTACCATTTCACACCAGTCAGAATGGCTGCGATCCAAAAGTCTATAAGCAATAAATGCTGGAGAGGGTGTGGAGAAAAGGGAACCCTCTTACACTGTTGGTGGGAATGCAAACTAGTACAGCCACTATGGAGAACAGTGTGGAGATTCCTTAAAAAACTGGAAATAGAACTGCCTTATGATCTAGCAATCCCACTGCTGGGCATACACACTGAGGAAACCAGAAGGGAAAGAGACACGTGTACCCCAATGTTCATCACAGCACTGTTTATAATAGCCAGGACATGGAAGCAACCTAGATGTCCATCAGCAGATGAATAGATAAGAAAGCTGTGGTACATATACACAATGGAGTATTACTCAGCCATTAAAAAGAATACATTTGAACCAGTTCTAATGAGGTGGATGAAACTGGAGCCTGTTATACAGAGTGAAGTAAGCCAGAAAGAAAAACACCAATACAGTATACTGACGCATATATATGGAATTCAGAAAGACAGTAATGATAACACTGTATGTGAGAAAGCAAAAGAGACACAGATGTATAGAACAGTCTTCTGGACTCTGTGGGAGAGGAAGAGGGTGGGATGATTTGGGAGAATGGCATTGAAACATGTATAATATCATATAAGAAACGAATCGCCAGTCCAGGTTCAATTCAGGATACAGGATGCTTGGGGCTGGTGCACTGGGATGACCCAGAGGGGTGGTACGGGGAGGGAGATGCAGGAGGTTCAGGATGGGAAACACATATACACCAGTGGCAGATTCATGTTGATGTATGGCAAAACCAATATAATATTGTAAAGTAATTAGCCGCCAATTAAAATAAATAATTTCAAATTTAAAAAAAGAAAAGAAAGATTCCTATGCTCTGTATTATTTCTTGGTACCTATGTTGAGAGGAAAGAATACAGGCATTGTTTCCTTCTGGATCCACCAAACCCCCTATGAAGGACTTAGGGGATATAGATGCTGCTTCTACCACTGAACTAATTAGACCTTGTTTGAAGCCTGGTACCTAATCAAGCCAAAGCTTAGTTAAGTTTATACGCCACAAGATCACTTCAGTACAGTCTCTCAGTCGTGTCCAACTCTTTGCAACCCCATGAACCGCAACATGCCAGGCCTCCCTGTCCATCACCAATTCCCGGAGTCCACCCAAACCCGTGTCCATTGAGTTGGTGATGCCATCCAACCATCTCATCCTCTGTCATCCCCTTCTCCTCCTGCCCTCAATCTTTCCCAGCATCAGTGTCTTTTCAAATGAGTCAACTCTTCGCATCAGGTGGCCAAAGTATTGGAGTTTCAGCTTCAGTATTAGTCCTACTAATGAACACCCAGGACTGATCTCTTTTAAGATGAATGGGTTTGATCTCTTGCAGTCCAAGGGACTCTCAAGAGTCTTCTCCAACACCACAGTTCAAAAGCATCAATTCTTCGGTGTTCAGCTTTCTTTATAGTCCAACTCTCACATCTATACATGACCACTGGAAAAACCATAGCCTTGACTAGACGGACCTTTGTTGACAAAGTGATGTCTCTGCTTTTCAATATGTTGTCTAGGTTGGTCATAACTTTCCTTCCAAGGAGTAAGCATCTTTTAATTTCGTGGCTGCAGTCACCATCTGCAGTGATTTTGGAGCCCCAAAAAATAAAGTCAGCCACTTTTTCCATGGTTTCCCCATCTATTTGCCATGAAGTGATGGGACCCGATGCCATGATCTTTGTTTTCTGAATGTTGAGTTTTAAGCCAACTTTTTCACTCCCTTCTTTCATTTTCATCAAGAGGCTTTTTAGTTCTTCTTCACTTTCTGCCATAAGGGTGGTGTTGTCTGCATATCTGAGGTTATTGATATTTCTCCCAGCAATATTGATTCCAGCTTGTGTTTCATCCAGCCCAGCATTTCTCATGATGTACTCTGCATATACAGAGTATATAAGTTAAATAAGCAGGGTGAAAATATGCAGCCTTGATGTACTCCTTTTCCTGTTTGGAACCAGTCTGTTGTTCCATGCCCAGTTCTAACTGTTGCTTCCTGACCTGCATATAGGTTTCTCAAGAGGCAAGTCAGGTTGTCTTGTATTCCCATCTCTTTCAGAATATTCCAGTTTCTTGTGATCCACACAGTCAAAGGCTTTGGCATAGCCAAGCAGAAATAGATGTTTTTCTGGAATTTTCTTGCTTTTTCAATGATCCAGCAGATGTTGGCAATTTGATCTCTGGTTCCTCTGCCTTTTCTAAAACCAGCTTGAACATCTGGAAGTTCACAGTTCACATATTGCTGAAGCCTGGCTTGGAGAATTTTGAGCATTACTTTACTAGCGTGTGAGATGAGTGCAATTGTGCAGGAGTTTGAGCATTCTTTGGCATTGCCTTTCTTTGGGATGGGAATGAAAACTGATTTTTCCAGTCCTGTGGCCACTGCTGAGTTTTCCAAATGTGCTGGCATATTGAGTGCAGCACTTTCACAGCATCATCTTTCAGAATTTGAAATAGCTCAACTGGAATTCCATCACCTCCACTAGCTTTGTTCATAGTGATGCTTTCTAAGGCCCACTTGACTTCACATTCCAGGATGTCTGGCTCTAGGTGAGGGATTACAATATGCCACAAAGAAACCAGCAATTGTGTCTTGCTACCAATAGAAAGTAACTGACTATTATATAGCTCCTGTGTTAATGCATGCAGCCCTCTAGGTGAAAATATATCATCAAAAAAGTGTTACACAGAGAGATATGAGAGATAACATTTACGGTGGCTGGTCAAGCACCTTTCAGGAGGTGACCAGTATCACTTACCTCCTAAATGGCTTTTGCATCCTTTAACTACAGAGTTCTTCTTCTAGGTTTCTAGTTGAAACATTTAACAACACACATCTGTATGAGCTCATCTTTAACAGTGCCATTAGCTGACTGCCTGATAAGATTAACTTCTTTATCTGTATGTGAAGTTATTTAATATCCTCCTTAGAATCACCCTGACCTATGCAACTATGGATGCTGAGATTTGATTTTTGCCTCCCATTAATTTACTTTCATGATGCTAACAGAGTAATGAAATGTGTATCCATATAGAATAATCAAATAGAGAACCTAGAGCCTATTCATATTCATGATTTAAACAGAACAAGTAAGTGTATTAATTTCCAAATGCTTCTCTGCTGCTGCTGCGGCTAAGTCGCTTCAGTTGTGTTCGACTCTGTGTGACCCCATGGACTGCAGCCCACCAGGCTCCTCTGTCCATGGGATTTTCCAGGCAAGAGTACTGGAGTGGGGTGCCATTGCCTTCTCCGCTAGGTTGCCACAAACACAGTAGCTAAAAACAACACAAATGTATTATGTTACAGCACTAGAGGACTGAAGTTTAAAATGAGTCAGCAAGGCTGCATCCTTTCTGGAAGCTCCAGGGGAGAATGTTTTCTGAACTTTTCCAGCATTCAGAGGCTGCCCACATTCCTTGGCTCATGGCCTTTTCCTCCTGTGTCAGTCTGACCTCTGCTTTTATCATCACATCTCTCTCTCTGATTCTGATCCTCCCACCTCCCCTTGTGATTAGATCAGACCACTGAAATAAGCCAGGATAATTTCCTCATCTCAAAGTCCTTAACATTATCATATCTGAAAAGTCACTTTAGTCAGAGAAGGTAATGTATTCACAGGGTCCTGGAATTAGATTCTGGACATCTCTGGAGGATACTCTTCTGCCTACTATAGTAAACAGTGCCAAATCTAGTATTTTGTGTGTGTGCATGACAGAAAAAAAATAAAAAAAAATAAAAAATTATTGCCACTTTTCATCTCGACTGTAGATGGATCATTCAACGCCTTAACTATCCAAGGTGCAGATGATAAAATAGTGTTTTATTATATAGAACAGTGGGAAGTACATCAACTCCCGAGTCAAAAAGTCTTCTTTTAATATACTGAATTTTCCACTCAACTGTAATCAGACAAGTTATTTAACTTCCTTGATCTTTAGTTCTATAATCTGTAAGAGCAGTAATGTTCATCTTGCAAATTGTAAATAGTTTTACCTTATCAATTATGAAGACTAAATACATTAGTGTGTTTAAACATCCTGACACTTTGAATGTGGCATGGTACTTGATAAATTTGTGTCTGCTTTTATTAAAACTATAATCATCGTCAAGTCAGAAGCTCCAGTATCTCAACTTTTCCTCCTCAAAGAGGGTCCCTTTTTTCTTATTTCCAGAAATATTGTCAAGAATGCTGGCATGCTTCTCCCAAGTGAGAAATCTGTAACCTAACCACACTGTAGGTGCTGGACAGCACACCAGGGCTCCTGCCTCTCATCACAGAACAAAGGCTGTGGAGTGCTCACCCTCCAGCCAGGATCACCTGGCCACTGCTCCCCTGCTTTACACAAGCCTTCCTGTTCCCCAACCACTAAATAGGGACATGATTTCATTTTTAGCTCATAAAAATACTGAATTATAACTGCATGTAGTGGTTTATCTCAGTTAATAATGGGATGTGGCATATGTATTTGTTAATCCATTTATTTCTATCAGTTATATAGATATAGACACACAGTGATGTGTTCAGAACAGAGTCTATCTAAATTTCAAATGGGAATTACTCATTCCTTCTCAATGATTAACCCATTGATTTACTGGGAAATCTGTTAAAAATCAATGCTAGTTTATTTCCTAGCAAGTGGTAATCTAAACTATTAATTGCAAAGAGCAGATAGGATTTAGGCAAAAATTAGTCTACAAATAATTATGATAAAAATAACTTTATAGTCAAGAATCAATTGATAAGCAAACCATACAAGTTTTAAAATGCTATCTTTTTCTAAACTTTTTATTTTATATTGGAGTATAGCCAATTTGGGCTGCCCACGTAGCACTAGTGGTAAAGAACCCACCTGCCAAAGCAGGAGAAATAAGAGATGCAGGTTGAATCACTGGGTTAGGAATGATCCCTTGGAGGACAGCATGGCAATCCAGTCCTGTATTCTTGCCTGGAGAATCCCATGGACAGAGGAGCCTGGCATGCTATAGTCATGGGGTGGCAAAGAGTCGGGCATGACTGAAGCAACTTAGTAGGCAAGCACATAGCCATTAGCAATGTTGTGATAGTTTCAGGTGGATAGTAAAGGGACCCAGCCATACATATACATGTATCCATTCTCCCCCAAGTCCGCTCCCATCTACGCTGCCACATAATATCACATTTAACAGTTCTCTGTTAAAACGCCATCTTTTAGTTGCAAGTCTCACCAAATCCCTATCAGAATTTCTTGTAATGATGAGATCAAAAGAAAACGTTCTTGTGGTGTGTGTATATATATATATATATATATATATAAACATCATCACATTTGGTTAAAACAGATTTATTTCATTCACCCATCTCCTTCCTTTCCACTTTTTTCTCACTTTTTAATGAGCTGGCTGCACTCCACATGTTAGCTGATGACTCTGTCAAGTCTGTAACCAGGCCAGAAAGCAGAACCACATTAGGGACTTTAATTTAGCGAACTAGTCACTGGAGTTTTCAGAAAAGCTGAAAACTTGGGAAGATGAGGTACCTAGAGATAGCTCGTCTGCAAGAAACGGCTGCACCCCCTAAAACTAGAGGTATGAAATAAAGAAGAGATGATGACATCAGAGTCCAGGAGCCACGCTCAGTAGGGAGCTGAAACCCCAGTGAAAGTACTTCCAGAGAGACCACCAGATGAGCCCATAGAAGCGGCTATCAGTTGCAAGCTGGAACTGTGGAAGAGGGCCCACCGGCAGGAGCTGGACCCATGATATGGGGTTGCAAGTGGGACTGAGACCATAAAGAAAGAATTGGTGGCAAGTTAGGGCCATCTGTTATAGAAAGGACTTGAATCATGGAAGAAGAGCCACTGCTGAAGATTCATTCTGAAGCAGAGAGATGGAGAATTAGACTTACTGCCCTTCCCTTGCTTTGGAACAGCAGAACTTAGATTGACTGAACATACCAAACATAAGATGGGCAATGGGACCCAAGAAGTGTAGTTTTCAAATACCCCTCTCTGCTGTAGAGTGAAGAATGCAGAGAGGAGAGAGGAGGGGTGGGGGTAGAAAGCACACCTGAAAATAAACGTGTGTGTGTACTCAGTCGTGTCCAACTCTTCATGACTGCATGGACCGTAGCCCACCAAGCTCCTCTGTCCATGGGATTTCCCAGGCAAGAATACTGGCGTGGGTTGCTATTTCCTTCTCCAGAGGATCTTCTCGGCCCAAGGATCAAACCCACGTCTCTTGTGTCTCCTGCACTGGTGTGGATTCTTTACCACTAGCACCACTTGGGAAGTGCTGAAATAAATAGTCATGGGCTAAATAGCTAGAACTAGGATTCAGAGAAAATAACAGTAGGTATTAGCCTTTTGGGGGATTCAACCAACTCCAGTATTCTTGTCTGGGAAATCTGAAGGACAGAGGAGTGTGGTGGGCTACAGTCCATGCGATCACAAAGAGTTGAACACAACTGACATGCACACACACACGTTAACTTTTTTTTTAAAGAGTCATCTTAAATTGTTGTGATTTGCTCTATTGTTTATTATTTGCCACCGTCCTGTGGAAATGATTGCTAACGTGCTCTAATGTGCATTGGCATTGTGATTATTAATTTATCTAAGTATTGGATATAAACCTTCAACTGTTCTGAGAAGTATTCAGGTGCCATCCACAAAAGTTCACCTAGGCCACTTTCATGCACTGGGGCACTGACCAATCGAGCCTGGCCTATTCGTTAACTGCCCCATCTTGATATGCAGACTGTCAGAATATCCATCCTCTTCTCAACTCTAAGAAAATATGCACATGACCATCATCACCAAAATTAATAACTACATTCACATATCCTGTATCAGAGCTCAGAACAATTGTGAAGAATCAGGAACTGGATTTTGTGCCATTTTTCCAGAAAGGAAAAGCAAAAATCAGAGATTTTGACTAACTTTATTCAAGTCAAACAACTACAAGCAAGTAGTAGATATAAAATTTGATACTATGAACTAAAATACTTTGTCCTCTTTGTCTGTGCTCCCATGTTAAAATATGTAATTAACTCCAGTTATAGTCTAGTAACCTCAAGATCCAGAAGTTGGTTACAAAGTTAATTAAATAAGTGACAGTGGTTGGGGTACTTCAGTGACATTATGAAGCGGCATCTACCATCATGAACAATTTTGGCTTTTGAGAAAACATGGGGTGGTTTCTTTACAGACAAAAGATAGAACACCAAATTTAACAAATGTACTGATAATATACTGACTATATGAATTCAATCTGAGAAACAAATGATTGCTATAGAAAAAATAATAACCTCGTTAGAATAAAATATTTGCCTTCTAGTTAAGCATGGTAAAATAACTGACATAGCACTTATTCATGCATTGGAGAGGAAATGGCAACCCACTCTGGGGACAGGGAGCCTGGTGGGCTGCCGTCTATGGGGTCGCACAGAGTTGGACACGACCGAAGTGACTTAGCAGCAGCAGCACTTATTAGCCTTTATTCATTCTTCCCTTCCTTAGATTACTACATCAATATCTCTAATTTTGTGAGTCACAGGATTTATTAAATGCCATTTGTGTTCTTTAGATCTTTAGTAAATTTTTCTTTACCATCTGAGCCACCACGGAAGCATAGTAAATTTTTCTAAATAACCATGAAAGAGAGAAAAGTCATATTATTTTTGCTTCTCCAAAATTAATTTGATCTCCTCTTTTATCTTCCAGAAAAATGCATTCTTTTATCCATATGATAATTCTGTTTACCGTAGCATATGATGTCACAATTCAATCCAAAAAGACAGCATTGTATTTAAATGTAACTATTATTTCTTCTGCATTTTCCTCTCCTTGGTATTAGAATAAAGGTGTCATTTGAACCATGCAGTCTCATTTTTGTAGTAATGAAATAAAACTCATATTTTAAAGCAAGACAAGAAAAATTTATATATAAAATTTTGCTCTGCCCATTTGGGCCTTCTCCCTCTTCTCAAGTGTGCACTTTGCATCTGCATTAGGCGTTAACCAAACCTTCCCAACGCAGAAATACCAGTCATCATCCACTTTTCTTCTTCTGGAGCCAGCTATGTAATTTCTTAAAAGATAAGTTTACTTACTTATGACTGTATTAGTGTAACTATGAATACTACTTGTATTCTGCCTATTTCACAAGATTAAGTCTTACACTAACAAGTGTGTGACTCTGCCTCTGATAAAAATGATAACTAGGCAACTTGAAATGATTAATGAAATATATAGTTCAATACAATAAATGGCTATAATAGTGTAGCTCCAGATACTGGAAGAATCAACAAGAGGAAACAGACCATTTCTTGGACCATAACTGATTAGCAAGACAGGTGTTTCACAGGCTTTCAGCTACTATTAACAGGGCCTAGTCCTGGGCTGCTGTGCCCCCTTCCAGGGGGTTTTCCTGACCCAGGAATCAAAACCCAGGTCTCTTACATCTCCTGCATTGGCAGGTGGGTTCTTTACTACTAACGTCACCTGAGAAGTCCAACAGCAAATTAAAAGGACTACCAAGAAATCCATGTTCCACCTGGTAATGAGCTTTCTTAGCACCATGGAACAAATCAGTCACAAAATGCCTCCAAAACCTCGGCCAAAATTAAGACTGGAAGGGAGGGAATTGTAAAATAAAGAATACTGCCTACTGTCCAGTTCTGGAAGAATCAATTCATTAGCCTCTTCAGTCACTGGCCTACATCCTGCACCACTCTGAAAGGAATTTAGAGCAAAGATCAGGATGAGACACTTTGCATTCTGGGGAAAATGGCAGAATTGGCTTTTAGATAGTTAGATATTTGTAGGAGAAAGTCTTATGAACCCAATTTCTTGCATCTTCTCGTACTTAGAAAAGCACTAAAACTCTGAACTAAGATACTCAATGAGTAGTCACTCTCTACCAAGATATGAACCTTGCTTTCATGTACCCCTTCACCAAAGTCACATATATACTGACCTCACACTCATGTGGACTCAAATAAAATTTTCCATTTCTTTCTTAGATTGACTATAGATTAATTTTTTTTGTCAACAGCACCTATCATAAAGCTAAAATAATTATATGCATATAGTGAACACACACACGGATGTACATGTTTTTGTGTGTGTATATATATATATATATACGTGTGTTTAGTCAGTAAATCATGTCTGACTCTTTTGTGACCCCATGGACTGTAGCGTGCCAGGCTCTTTTATCCATGGGATTTCCCAGGCAAGAATACTGGACTGGGTTGCCATTTCCTTCTCCAGGGGGTCTTTTGGACCCAGGAATTGAACCTGCATCTCCTACATCACAGACATATTCTTTACTGCTGAGCCACTAGGAAAGTCCATGTATACACATATACACATATATATTTGTGTGCGTGTATATCTTTCAACTGGATGTACACACTTATGTTTATCATTGCCTATGCTGCTGCTGCTGCTGCTAAGTCACTTCAGTTGTGTCCGACTCTGTGCGACCCCATAGATGGCAGCACACCAGGCTGCACCGTCCCTGGGATTCTCCAGGCAAGAACTCTGGAGTGGGTTGCCATTTTCTTCTCCAATGCGTGAAAGTGAAAAGTGAAAGTGAAGTCGCTCATTGCCTATAAATGAGTACAAATAGCAGAGAACAGACATGCTGGAAAGTAGATATATCGTAGATGTATAAACAGAAATGTGAAGACAAAAGGATATTTATTAATAAATACTTGTGTACTCCTGTGTGGATATTTACAAACCATAAGGTCTATATTCTGATATATGATTTCTCATATTAGATTCACCTTGCATTGACTCTGAGACTGCAGAACAGTGTGTGTGTGAGGGAGACAGAGAGAGAGAGAAACACCTTAGCACAGTTACCGCAGCAGATTGAAATTGGGAATTTATTATAGAGAATGGGAAGTTTTTATCTGAGAGATTTTGACTCAGAACGCCAAGGAAAAAAATGCGTGAAAAATTCAAAGACAACTACACGGAGGACCAAATTATCAAAGTCTGGGGCGAAAGACGAGAGACTTGGCCAGCCAGACGTCTGTAATTGCTCACTCAAACAGAAACCACAATGTATTGGTCCAGAACAAGAGGGACTGCATCTTTCCTCTCTTAACCTTTTGGCCCCAATTTCAGTCTTCTTCCCTTTGGGTCTCCTTTTGAAGTGTGAAGAGTGCTCATTTGTTTTCAGTGTGGTCTCACAAGAAACAGTGGATGCAGAGAAGTAGCCCGACAGCAAAACATGAAGTACTGTTGATGAAAACATGGAGTCTGCCTCTCAAGGTGGTGGCGGAGGGAGGCAGTGGGAGGATGAGAGGCTGAAAACTAGCATTAAAATAGTGCGTAGCACGGAGAACTCCGCTCAGTGTTATGTGGCAGCCAGAGAGGAGGGAAGCTGCGGGGAGAATGGATGCGTGTAAATGCATGGCTGAGTCTGCTGTTCACCCACAACTATCACAACATGGTTAATTGGTTATACCCCAATACAAAATTAAAAGGTTTTTAAAAAATAAAATGGTGCACAGCTACCACGTTCCAAATTTAAGATGGAAATACAGGTCTTCACGATAAATTCAAGGACCAATAAAAATAACTATATTCTATAGTCTTGGGCTTTTTCTCTCTTGTTTCACAGTTTAATTTTTTTCTTACTTTCTTACATTTTAAAATTATTCTAGTGTTTTAATGTAAACCAAGGCAATTCATTTTCAAAGGGCAATGGTTACAAATATGCTAATACAATGTAATACTCCCCACAACACCTACCATATTTATTTTTGAACCAAAGATCCCCCCAGAAAAAATTTTCTTCCGTTGGTCTCTTATGGGTTTTTCCCTTCTCTAGCTTCACTAATAACTGCAATTAGAAGAATAAAAGCAAACAGTTATCTTATCCACCAAATAAGGGTCATAAATGGGCATTCATCCAAAGTTTTGGGGCAAAAGTCAGAAACTTGGCTCACCAGAGGCCTGTAATTGCTCAAACAGAAACCACCATGTACTAGCCCAGAAAAAGAGTGGGCCAGTTATGGTAGCTCACTGGGTAAAGAATCTGCCTGTAATGCAGGAGACCTGGGTTCAATCCCTGGATGGGGAAGATCCCCTGGAGAAGAGAATGGCAACCCACTCCAGTATTCTTGCCTGTGAATTCCATGGACAGAGGAGCCTGGTGAGCTACAGTCCACGAGGTTGCAAAGAATCGGACACAACTGAGCGACTAACACACAAACACACAGGCAATCACATGTATTTCTCTAAACCTCACAACAACTCTGTAAGAGGCAATTACTGCCTATTCTCAGTTTTATAACAAAACACTGGTAAAGGAATGGTAGGTGTTGGGATCTGTAATAGTACAGGCAACGAAGTTAAGGCTATACCAAAGTCTGTGAGGGACATGTTCATCCAGATTTCCTAAGGGAAAAAAAATATAATACAAATCTTACAACTCAATTCAGTGAAGACTCACTACTCAGAGACCTTCTGACCCTGGAATTCCCCTGCTGGTTTATATGTGTGAAATTCTAAGAAATAGGCAACCTTGTTTGTAGAATCCTTACTTGTGTGTGTGTTGAAAAAAAGTGAGGAATTAAACTAAAATATCCACTAAACAATAAATGATCAAATAGATTATGATTCATCTATACATGGAAAGCTATGAAGCTTAAAATTAGATAGGTACATTATTGTAGGGAGGATATCAAGATGGCAGAGTAGGACACTGAGCTCACCTCCCCCCATGAACACATCAAAAATGCATCTATGCAAGGAGCAATTCTCATTGAAAACAGACTGGCAGAGGGACTCATGCAACCAAGGGTGTAAGGAAAGATCCAAATGGAGTTAGGTAGAAAGGGAAGAGCAACAGTCATGGAAACCTGTATCCCTAGGAGGAAGACACAGACAGGAAAGGGGATTATACCAGCCTGGAGATCCTCCGTGGAGAGTGAGCTGTTCAAACCACAGTGGACACCCCAGCCCTGGGGTCCGACACTGGGAAGACAAGTCCCCCTAGCTAGCTTGAAAACCAGTAGTACGAACACAAGGGCTGTAATAAATCTAGACTTTTGCTCACAAAGAAGATACACATGCTTGCTTTCTCCCAGGAACAAGGCAGAGGAAGCAGAATTAAACTGCCTGGGACTCTGGCTGGTTTTCATGACTACCCTTGCTGAGTGCCCACTCTGGTCCCTGTGGCTCTGCTACTGCTCCACACTAGGGCGAAGGCTTCCAGGGCCAAGGAGGGAGCACGGATGGGTGGGAAGAGCCAGCTTGGACACTGCACAGCTTCCAAACAGAGTGAGAGTGATCATTACTGGCATTCATGGAGGCATTACATCAGAAACAGTCTGGATCTCGAACTGATGTGCCAGCACTGTCTCGCCATGAACATCAGACCTCACTGGATGCCTATCCTGGCCCCTCTTGTTCCAGCACTACTCCTTTCTGGGTTGAAAGTGCTATTGCTCAGAGGAGGGAGAGCGCGCACTTAGAGGAAATGGAACCCACTTGGATCCAACCGTCAGGTTTCTGCTCCAGAACACTAAGACATGAGCCCACCTCAGCAGGGCAGTGTTCGCCAGTGAGCATAGGAGAAGCCTTGGCTCGCACCTGGTTCCAGCTCTAGCCCCTCCATCTCCATTCCCACCTCCCACCAATGTGAGAGCTGCCAACTCACCCTCATGGAAGACGTGAACCCTGATCATGTCAGATACAGATCTTCCACCAAAGCCACTGGGCACACGTTGACTACATAGCACTGCTCCCACAAAAGGACACTCCTTCAAGACCAGGGAGGTAACTATGTCACCTAATTTCATAGAGACAAAGGAAGTTAAGCAAATGATAAGACAGAGGAATTTGTTCAAAGAAAAGAACAAGGAAAAAAAAAAACTAATGAAAAAGAGAGAAATACTTTATCAGATAAAGAGTTAAAAGCATTAGTAATAATAATGCTAACTGAAATAGGGAAAAGAACAGATGAACAGAGAATTTTAACAAGGAACTAAAAAATATTTTTTAAGAAATAGAATTAAAGAGTACAATAACAACGACAGAAAAAACACTAGAAGGAATTAATACCAGACTAGGTGATACAAGAGAACTTACAAGTGATCTTAAATACAGAATAGAAATCATCCATTTTAGACAGCAAAAATGAAAACAAAAAATGAGAACAATTTAGGGGACAATAGTAACAGTACTAACATTCATATTATAGGGGTCCCAAAAGGAGAAGGGGCTTCCCTGATAGCTCAGTTGGTAAACAATCCGCCTGCAATGCAGGAGACACTAGTTTGATTCCTGGGTCGGAAAGATCCACTGGAGAAGGGATAGGCTACCCACTCCAGGATTCTCAGGCTTCCCTTGTGGCATAGCTGGTAAATAATCCACCTGCAATGTGGGAGACCTGGGTTCATCCCTGGTTTGGGAAGATCCCCTGGAGAAGGGAAAGGCTATACACTCCAGTATTCTGGCCTGGAGAATTCCATGGAAACCCATCTAGAAGCTTTCATAAGCCTTTAATCCTTCTCCATCAGAGGGCAGACAGACTGAAAACCACCATCACAGAAAACTAACCAATTGAATCATATGAACCAAAGCCTTGTCTAACTCAATGAAACTATGAGCCATGCCATGTAGGGCCACACAAGACAGGTGGGTCATCGTGGAGAGTTCTGACAAAATGTGGTCCACTGGAGAAGGGAATGGTAAACCACTTCAGTATTCCTGCTTTGAGAACACCATGAACAGTGTGTAAAGGCAAAAAGATAGGACACTGAAAGATGAACTCCCCAGGTTGGTAGGTGCCCAGTATGCTACTTGAGATCAGTGGAGAAATAAATCCAGAAAGATTGAAGAGATGGAGCCAAAGCAAAAACAACACCCAGTTGTGGATGTGACTGGTGATGGAAGCAAGGTCCAGTGCTATAAAGAGCAATACCGCATAGGAACCTGGATGATTAGGTCCATGAATCAAGGCAAATTGAAAGAGATCAAACAGGAGATGGCAAGAGTGAACATCCACATTTTAGGAATCAGCAAACTAAAATGGACTGGAATGGGTGAATGTAACTCAGACGACCATTATATCTACTACTATGGGCAAGAATCCCTTAGAAGAAATGGAGTAGCCATCATAGTCAACAAAGAAGTCTGAAATGCAGTACTTGAATGCAGTCTCACAAATGAGAGAATGATCTCTGTTCATTTCCAAGGCAAACCATTCAATATCACGGTAATCCAAGTCTATGCCCCGACCACTAATGCTGAAGAAGCTGAAGTTGAATGGTTCTATGAAGACCTACAAGACTTTCTAGAATTAACATCCAAAAAAGATGTCCTTTTCATTATAGGGGACTGGAATGCAAAAGTAGGAAGTCAAGAAACATCTGGAGTAACAGGCAAATCTGGCCTTGGAGTACAGAATGAATCAGGGTAAAGGCTAATAGAGTTCTGACAAAAGAATGCACTGGTCATAGAAAACACTCACTTTCAACAACACAAGATGACACTCTACACATGGACATCACCAGATGGCAAACACCAAAATCATATTGATTACATTCTTTGCAGCCAAAGATGGAGAAGCTTGATACACTCAGCAAAATCAAGAACAGAAGCAGACTGTGGCTTTGATCATGAACTCCTTATTGCCAAATTCAGACTGAAATGGAAGAAAGTAGGGAAAACCACTAGACCATTCATGTATGACCTAAATCAAATCCCTAACGATTATACAGTGGAAGTGAGAAATAGATTTAAGAGACTAGATCTGATAGACAGAGTGCCTGATGAACTATAGATGGAGATTCGTGACATTGTACAGGAGACAGGGAGCAAGACTGTCCCCAAGAAAAAGAAAGGCAATAAAGCAAAATGGCTGTCTGAGGAGGCTTTACAAATAGTTGAGAAAAGAAGAGAAGCAAAAAGGAAAGGAGAAAAGGAAAGATATACCCATCTTAATGCAGAATTCCAAACAATAGCAAGGAGAGATAAGAAAGTCTTCCTCAGTGATTAGTGCAAAGAAATAGAGGAAAACAATAGAATCAGAAAGACTAGAGATCTCTTCAAGAAAATTAGAGATACCAAGGGAATATTTCATGCAAAGATGGGCTCAATAAAGGACAGAAATGGTATGGACCTAAAAGCAGCAGAAGAGATTAAGAAGAGGTGGCAAGAATACACAGAAAAACTGTACAAAAATATCTTCATGGCCCAGGTAATCACAATGGTGTGATCATTCAACTACAGCCAAACATCCTGGAATGTGAAGTCAAGTGGGCCTTAGGAAGCATCACTACAAACAAAGCTAGTGGAGGTGGTGGAATTCCAGTTGAGCTATTTCAAATCCTGAAAGGTGATGCTGTGAAAAGTGCTGCACTCAATATGCCAGCAAATTTGGAAAACTCAGTAGTGGCCACAGGACTGGAAAAGGTCAGTTTTAATTCCAATCCCAAAGAAAGGCAATGCCAAAGAATGCTCAAACTACTTCACAATCACACTCATCTCACACACTAGTAAAGTAATGCCCAAAATTCTCCAAGCCAGGCTTCAACAGTATGTGAATTGTGAACTTCCAGATGTTGAAGCTGGTTTTAGAAAAGGCAGAGAAACCAGAGATCAAATTGCCAACATCTGATAGATCATTGAAAAATCAAGACCACTCCAGAAAAACATCTACTTCTGTTTTATTGACTATGCCAAAGCCTTTGACTGTGAGGATCACAATAAACTGGAAAATTCTTCAAGAGATGGGAATACCAGACCACCTGACCTGCCTCTTGAGAAATCTGCATGCAGGTCAGGAAGCAACAGTTAGAACTGGACATGGAAAAATAGACTGGTTCCAAATAGGAAAAGGAGTACGTCAAGGCTGTATATTGTCACCCTGCTTATTTAACTTATATGCAGAGTACATCATGAAAAACGCTGGCCTGGAAGAAGCACAAGCTGGAATCAAGATTGCCGGGAGAAGTATCAATAACCTCAGATATGCAGATGACACCACCCTTATGGCAGAAAGTGAAGAAAAACTAAAGAGCCTCTTGATGAAAGTGAAAGAGGAGAGTGAAAAAGTTGGATTAAAGCTCAACATTCAGAAAACAAAGATCATGACATCCGGTCCCATCACTTCATGGCAAATAGATGGGGAAACAGTGGAAACAGTGTCAGACTTTATTTTTTGGGCTCCAAAATCACTGCAGATGGTGATTTCAGCCATGAAATAAAAAGACACTTACTCCTTGGAAGAAAAGTTATGACCAATCTAGACAGCATATTAAAAAGCATAGTCATTACCTGCCAGCAAAAGTCCATTAGTCAAGGCTATGGTTTTTCTGGTAGTCATGTACTGATGTGAGAGCTGAACTATAAAGAAAGCTTAGTGCCGAAGAATTGATGCTTTTGAACTGTGGTGTTGGAGAAGACTCTTGAGAGTCCCTTGGACTACAAGGAGATTCAACCAGTCCACCCTAAAGGAAATTAGTCCTGAATATTCATGGGAAAGACTGATGCTGAAGCTGAAATTCCAATACTTTGGCCACCTGATGTGAAGAGCTGACTCATTTGAAAAGACCCTGATGTTGGGAAAGATTGAGGGCAGGAGAAGGGGACGACAGAGGATGAGATGATTGGATGGCATCACCAACTTAATGGAGATGAGTTTGAGTAAACTCCGAGAGGGTGATAGACAGGGAAGCCTGGCGTGCTGCAGTCCATGGGGTCGCAAAGAGTCAGACATGATTGAGTGACTGAACTGAACTGAAAAGAAGAGAAAGGGTGCACTGGGACGACCCAGAGGGATGGTATGGGGAGGGAGGAGGGTTCAGGATGGGGAACACATGTATACCTGTGGCGGATTCATTTTGATATATGGTAAAACCAATACAATATTGTAAAGTTAAAAAATAAAATAAAAAAGTTAATACAAAAAATAAATAAATAAAAGGTGTTTGATGAAATTATGAAGAAAAATGTTCCAAATGTGCAAAAGGTAACAGATATCCAGGTACAGGAAGCATAGAGAGTCAATCAACAGATAAATAGATAAAGAAGATGTGGTGTATGAATGCAATGGAATATTACTCTGCCATAGAAAGGAACAAATTTTGCTACTTGCAAGAAAAGGAATGGACCTAGGGGCAATTATGCTCAGTGAAATAATGCAGACAGAGAAAGCCAAATAGTAAATGTTATCATTTAAATGTTAAATCTATAAAATATACTAATGAATATAACAAAATAGAAAGAGGTTTATTGATAAAGATGGCACCCCACTCCAGTACTCTTGCCTGGAAAATCCCATGGACGGAGGAGCCTGGTGGGCTGCAGTCCACCAGGGGTCACGAGGAGTCGGACAGGACTGAGCGACTTCACTTTCACTTTTCACTTTCATGCATTGGAGAAGGAAATGGCAACCCACTCCAGTGTTCTTGTCTGGAGAATCCCAGGGACAGGGAGCCTGGTGGGCTGCCATCTATGGGGTCATGCAGAGTCGGACACAACTGAGGTGACTTAGCAGCAGCAGCAGCAGCAGCAGTTACCAGTGGGCAGAGGAATGGAGGGGAGAAAAGATAGGGTTAATGTATTAAGAGGTATAAAGTATTAAACACAAAATAATAAAGTAACAAAGATATACTTTGCAGTACATGGCATTTAGCCAATATTTGTAAAAACTTTAAATGGAGTATAATCTATAAAAACATTGTATTACTATGCTTACACCTTAAACTAATATAATATAGTAAGTCAACTTATACTTCAATAAAAATAAAATTAAATAGGTACATTTTTATAAGTTAATATGGAAAATCTCTAAGGTACATTCAGCCAAAAAAAGTAAAGAACAGAAGAGTATACAAAATGTGATCTCTTTGATGTGATAATCATACTTTTTATAATACAGATAATATTTAATGTAATATTAGAGGTCATTTTGGCATTTTTCATAATATCTACTATTATACATAATTTATTTTATACACACCCACATACTTTGAGTGGAAAGAAGGTTGCAATATAGGGAAGTGTATTTTATAACTTTTGGAGTAATTTGAATCATTTATATTCATATAGTATTTTTATGTTAGTCACTCATTCCTCGCTTTGTGACCCCACGGACTGTAGCCTACCAGTCTGCTCTGTCCATGGGATTTCCCAGGCAAGAATACTGGAGTGGGTTGTCATTCCCTTACTCCAGGGGATTTTCCCGACCCAGGGATCGAACCTGGGTCTCCTGCATTGCAGGCAGATTCTTTACTGTTTGAGCCACCAGGGAAATCCATGGGTGGGAAATTATGGATTATTATTCAATCTGTCATACTCTTCTGTATTAAAGGTTCTTAAAATGAATATTCTCTTCTGAAATGCCCTTCCTCTACTAAACACTTAAATACTCCTTAAATCAGATCTCACACACCTGGGAGAGCATTACAGCATTTACAAAACTATAAGTGATGTCTTCCATGAGCCATAACACCAAAACCAAAAATCCTCACAAAACACAAAGCAATACAAAAAACATTGAGCTAAAATATGGAGTTGAAAATCCACACAGAAACCATGGCTTCCCTGGAGGTACAAACAGCTTGTAATTATTACATCTAAAAATGTGAGAAAACACAATAACCTAAATCAAGAACACAGACTGCAGAATAAGATACACACAGAGTATGGATACTGAAAATATAAGAAACAAGGTATACAACAAGTACAGTCACAATGTTCAAAGAAATAATAGGACATACAGAAAATATTATAAAGAAATGAAACAACTGAAAGTGATCAGGACTATATTTAAAGGGATACAAAATATAATCACTGAAATTTAAACTTCATTTGATGTGTTTAAATGATGAAGCAGAGCTGTTGAGAACATCAACAAACTGTAAGAGAAATATGAAAAGATTATTCATAATTCAACTCAGAATTGAAATTATGACATGAAACTATGAAAGAGAGGTTGGGTGAAATCAATGACCAACAACAAGTCCCCACAGCCTTTAACTGGAAATCCACACAGAATAAAAAGAAGGGGGCAAAACCAACATTCTGATGCTGCAAATTTTTCAGAATTGATTTAAAAAACAATTTTTAGATATAAGAATCACTCTGAGTTAAAAAAAAAAAAAAGAAAAAGAAAAACACCTTCTTTTAGTCACAGCATAGTAAACTGCAGAATATGAAAGCAAATAAGATAGCAAAGCACCTGAGACTTTTCACTGTCAGTGATGGAAGCCAATTGCACTGGATGACCTCTTTACTCTATGGTATATCTACAAGGACGATGAAATCACTCTCATCTAGATCTCATCATCTAGTCTATTGGATCCCTCCAACATCCCTTCTGCCTCTGAATCTCTCCATCCTTCCCTGTGCTTTCCTATTTCCAGCTCCATCCTTCCATAATACCATAGCGTTAGCTGCCCAGTCATGTCCATCTCTTTGTGACCCCATGGGCTGTAGCCCGCCAGGCTCCTTTGTCCATTGGATTCTCCAGGCAAGAATATTGGAGAGGTTGGCCATTCTCTTCTCCAAGGGATCTCCCCAGCCCAGGGATCGAACCAAAGTCTTCTGCCCTTTCAGGTGGATTCTTTACCAGCTGAGCCACCAGAAAAGTCCCCCATGGTATGGTCTATCATACCATAGATATGATGTAAAGTCATTTTCTGCTTATTTCACAGCTTATGCAGATTGTCTCCTGTTGCTCCTCTACTTCTTGAATATTTGCCTTGAATCCAGTAATTTCCACAGTCTTTGAAAGGCTGCTGCTGCTGCTGCTGCTAAGTCATCTCTGTTGTGTCCGACTCTGTGCAACCCCATAGATGGCAGCCCACCAGACTCCCCTGTCCTTGGGATTCTCCAGGCAAGAACACTGGAGTGGGTTGCCATTTCCTTCTCCAATGCATGAAAGTGAAAAGTGAAAGTGAAGTCGCTCAGTCGTGTCCGACTCTTCGCGACCCCATGGACTGCAGCCTACCAGGATCCTCCATCCATGGGATTTTCCAGGCAAGAGTACTGGAGTGGGGTGCCATTGCCTTCTCCGCTTTGAAAGGCTAACTTTCTTTAAAGAGTTTCTGCTAATCCCTCAGTATTTATCTTCAGAGCTCTTATCTCTTGCTTTCTGTGTGTAATTTATGCCCTTTATCAACTTATAGACTGCCTGTCCCCAATTTCCCCACAAATTACATTTGTTAAAGTAATTAATAGGAATTAGTTTTGATATGACAATATTTTATAGAATAGCAAGTATTGGAGAACTTTTGATTAGTAACTGGTCCGAAGTCATATGCCAACAAAAGAAGCCAGGTGGCCCGAATTATCACTGATTGGTTTGGGGCAAGCCTCTGTAGTAAATGCTGAAATGAAAGCAGGGGCCATGAATGTTATCATCTAATAAGAGCAGTATAGTAGCATCAGACCTGGAAATGCTGTCCCCTGGTGTGTGCGCCCTGGCTCTCTCCTGAAAGCATAAGGGATTAAAGACAGAGGAATTATACAGACATAAGCTAGACAAAAGCATTACTAAAGTTCTAGTGACTATATTCTTTGGTCAAAGTATAAAATTTTGTAGAGCAGAACAAATATGATTCCATATTACATCTGTTTCTTTTGCTTTAATCTTTATAGTCTCTTGTTTTTGCTACAAGTCAGTCATTAAAGGGATGTTGCCTACACCTTTGGAGAAGGAAATGGCAACCCACTCCAGTCTTCTTATCTGGAAAATCCCATGGACACAGGAAACTGGTGGGCTATAGTCTATGGTCACAAAGAGTTGAGCATGACTGAAGCAACTTATATACCTTAAAGTATACATAATGACCCATCTCTGGAATTCCTGCCTCCCCATGTCTTAGTACTAAGCAGAAATACCTTTGTTTAAGCTCACAGCAAACAATCTCATCAAGCCCACCTATGAATGGATGCAGAAAGGAAGAAATTAGAACCAGGAAATATTTGCAACAACTTAGTCTTTTAAACTTTACCTCCTTACCCCCTTCCCTCTTTTGCTCTATAAAAGAAAGTAGCATCCAAACCCCAGCAAGATGGTTCTTTGGGACACTAGTCCAGCATCTTCTTAGAAAGCTGGCTTTTTTAATAAAACATTTATTTCTTGCCCCCAAAATTTGTCTCTCCATATATTGGCCTGTCATTTGGCAAGTGACATCCCACTCCAGTACTCCTGCCTGGAAAATCCCATGGACGGAGGAGCCTGGTAGGCTGCAGTCCACGGGGTCACTGAGGGTAGGACACGACTGAGCGACTTAACTTTCACTTTTCACTTTCATGCATTGGAGAAGGAAATGGCAACCCACTCCAGTGTTCTTGCCTGGAGAATCCCAGGGACGGGGGAGCCTGGTGGGCTGCTGTCTATGGGGTCACACAGAGTCGGACACGACTGAAGTGACAGCAGCAGCAGCAGCATGAGCTTGGACTCAGTAACAAAATCTCCTGCTTCCCAGAAAGCAGGGTGGAGTAGGAATAATGACAAATTTAACTTATAAACCAAGTTCTGTGCTAAGTCACTTCAGTCATGTCCAACTCTTTGCAACCCTGTGGACTCTAGCCCTCCAGGCTCCTCTGTCCACGGGATTCTCCAGGCAAGAATACTGGAGTGGGTTGCCATGCCCTCCTCCAGGGCATCTTCCCAACCCAGGGATGGAACCAGTGTCTCTTACGTCTCCTGCCCCGGCAGGCAGGTTCTCTACCATTAGTGCCATGTGGGAAGCCCTTACTTGCTATCTGAGATCCTCATTCTATTCTTCAACTTCTGTGAACACAGTTTTCTCATCTGTAAAATTGTATATGCGGACATTTTCTGAAGAGAAATGATATAAGACATTAAAAACATCTGACATACTCTCTCCCCGGCAAACTGATTATCAACTTTTGCTGATCCTCCAATATTTCTCTGCCAGTTTATAAATTCAATACCCCAATCTACTACCTTATCAGTTACTTATGTTTAGCTTTATTTCCTGGACCCTGATATTCTTTAGAGATTCATTCAAGAGTTTTCTTACCTGAGTATTTTTAATGCAAGTAAATGCAAGTAATTAATCCTTGAAGTGACAGTGTCCCTTGTATGACACAAGAGAGTAGATTTTGAAAAGATATTGTAAAATGGATATTGCATTAAATAGGCTGAAAATTTTGTTGTAATCAGTAAAGGATGGAATCTCTATTGTATGGAACAGAATAGGATGAGAGAAAATAAATATCAAAGTTATCTAGAACATAAAAGAGTAAAGAGATGCGGGAGAGGGATACCCATTA
This sequence comes from Bos javanicus, assembly GCF_032452875.1. Lineage (NCBI taxonomy): Eukaryota > Metazoa > Chordata > Mammalia > Artiodactyla > Bovidae > Bos > Bos javanicus. Next base: position 12,718,729 of record NC_083875.1, on the reverse strand, counting down.
CACATCTCTATTCAAACTATGACTCCTTGTGTTTCGCCAAGATGAAGGCATTTAGGAATATTAATTAGCTCCCTACAGAAAAGGTGATGAATCTGAAGAACTAATCTGAGAGACCTTAGCTATGACTAGGTATTATCAGAGGAGAAGACTAACTAGCACAAGATTGATAATCCTGCATATAGTCAAGGATATTTCCTCTTGACTTAATAGGAGAAAATATCCAAAATCGATAGGACTCACTGGGGCTATGTCTGCAATAACAAAGAGGTGTGATCATAAGGATATAGGTCAAATAGACCAATTATGCTAAAGTAGCAACTCCCAAATATGAGATAGAAAGAGTTAAATCCTTTCTCGTAAGATACGGACCATGAAAACTGAGGGAGTGGAGGACTCTGCTTCTTCCTCAGGGACTCCAGCTGGTGAAGTTTCCATCTACCATCAGGTGATCTGCACACACCTTTATAGCTTGTGCAAAGCGAAAGCTGTTCAGTGTATTCATCTTCACATATTATTCACTTGGATATTTGTTAATTTGATGACTTAAAACTGAAGTGGTACTGCTATCTTTTTAAAGTCACAAACCACATGTCACTTCCACATTGTCTTAACCAAAGCAAATTATCTGAGCATGCTTAAATTACAAAGGGGCAGAAAATAAGCTGAAGCTCCAATACTTTGGCCAAGGTACTGGAGCTCTATTATTTGCCTTGAAAAAGTCGTAAAGCTGGATATTTATGAGAGCCCTCATGCCTAACTTGCAATCTTATAAAGCTATAAATATAAGTAAATGTATAAGCTATTAAGGATAAAATCATTCTACTTGGAAATAAAATTAGAGTTACATGAGAAATTCAGGGAGAGAAGGCATATTTCAAGAACTGCCTGTGCAACCATATTGATCTTCAAATATGGAAGAAAAAGAATTCTTCACTACATCTTTGGATAGTTAGGAAATATGCCCTTTCGCCAAAAGTTTCTTAAGGAAATACCTCCAGATGTTGAAGGCTGAATTTCAGAAAGAATTTTTGAGCAGGGATGTTGTTGATGAAAATGGGTGCTGACAGATCCATTAACTGAAGAGGTCCGTAAATGAAAACCCTGACAGCAATGCCTGCGGCACCTTAGAATTATCTAAGTGTTGAAACAAACATACTACACGAAATACACAATATAAAAATCCATAGCAATGTTTTCATGGTTCTAGTTAGATTAATAGGATACTGAGGACTGAAAAGATAAAATCATAAAATATAGTACTTCTCTTTCCTATATAATCAGGTCCATAGTCATCATGGGCTATTTGAGGTATACAAAAGATTAATAACAGCCTGAAAAGTTTTAAGATAAGCAATACTATCTATCTATCTATCTATATATATATATATGTATATATGCTACAAATTCACTCAATTTTTAATTTAAAACAATCATGATTAATCCAATAAAAGATAAAAAGCTGAATAAAACCGAGTACCAGTACATTTTATACAGATAAAAGGAGAGATGCAGTCTACCATATCCTTCTACTTCTCTGCATATTCATTCTTTTAATTTTTGAGAGTTTGACATTGAAACTCCAACTAAAAATCTTTATCTACTTAAAAAATAATTGTAATATATAGTGGAACTATATGTAATCTTGTTCTGTATTTTCCAAGTCTCCTGCAAATGTGTTACCATGCTTTAATAATTACATTTTTTTAAAAAAAGAGACATAAAAAAACTGAAAGGTAGGATGTAGAATCAAGAGTATGATTCCAAAATTAAAGTAAGTTTTTCCATATGCAAAAGACATGCTTAAAGTAAAATCCAAAGGCTAAAATAAAAAAAGTAGACAAAACTATCTGCTTGATATAAATATTGCCACCATTCTTTTCCTCCTCTTTTGTAAGTAGGCAAAATTAATGGGAAATATTTTAAGGTGAAATAAGAAAGAAGATTTAAATAATGATGAAAGGCACAGACATACTGAATCTATATATATCTATATAAATAGATATATCCAACAAATAGCAAGGTATTCCAATATATAAAGAGAAAATCCTGTTTTGAATACTAGGAATAATGAAAAAACACAACAGTAGTGATGTTTTAATTCACTGTTATTATTATACGGCAGTTAAATAAAAGTAGAGATACAGGACCTCTGTAGATCAAACAGTAAAGAATCTGTCTGCAACACAGGAAACCCACATTCAATCCCTGGGTTGGGAAGATCCTCTGGAGAAGGGAACATCAATCCACTCCAGTATTCTTGCCTGGAGAATCCCATGGACAGAGGAGCCTGGCGGACTATGGTCCATGGGATCTCAAACAGTCAGACACAACTGAGCGAGTAACACTACTACTACTACCACTACTACTAGAGATACGGGAAATTAGTAATATATAAATTATAGGAGTTGGTGCCATCATATGTTTTTTTCTACTTTTTTTTATTTTTCTTTTCATCAGCTAATAAGCTTAAGTTAGCTGAAAGTTTTGAGCCATAGCAGAGCTTTTGCAGGCATAATGACTTATAATTTAGCTAATAATAGTATCAGCACCCTTTTCATGCATGGCAGAAATCTCTGAAGCCACAGTCTTAAAAATTATCTCATAATTCAAGATGTATATTCTTGGATATGCCCACTGAAATAATTTCAACATTGTTTAATCAACATTCTGCTCTTTTCCCTGTCCACATTTTAATTAACCAGCTGTCTTTTTTTTCATTCTGATTTTTTCTTTTACAATTTGTTTACTACATTATTTGCTTATAATCTTGGACTGAACTGATTCCTTAGAAAATAGTTTCTAAAAGCATGAAGAAATAGCATCCTATCTTTCAAGAAGATAATCCAAGTTCATTCTCAGGAAAACGAGACAGCCGAAGACATCGATGGACTTGATGTCCTGCTGTCTTAAACAGAATTGCTGTTTTGTGATGAAAAAGTCAAATACACTGCATTTAGTCTCAGTAAATTCGCTCTAGTCTAAATATGTTAGATTCAAACTTCTCATGTGTGGAAAAAGGCAATTAATGTACTATAAATGAATGAATATAAACTAAGTTGTTGGAATTCATAATGAAGAATGAAATTAAGGACTTAATTCTGCCTCTTAGCAGTGAAATGAATATTAGTCAGTTGGATTATTTTTCAGTTAAAGTTTTACAAAAGTGCAAACTAGGAAACACAAACTAAACCAAATTATAAATCATGTGAAAAAATATAAATGCAAATTTAGTTTGAGAAAGTAAACTAATATTTGATTGACTGAAACATGGAAGATTGTGATTTTTAACTCCTTAAGTGTCATAAGTTGAGTGGCAATACATGTTTTTATTTCAGTGAAAATTTGTTTCTATGATGATCAACCCTATCTTAGCAGTTATAAAATCTAATCCCTCATTTTTCACATACAGAGTCAGCTGGAGAAATACCTTCTTCAAGGCCATACTACCAGCACAGAGACTGGGACTTGGGCATCAGTCCTTTTCTTTCCAGATATCTGAAGATCACTGTCATCTCTTACTATCTGACTTGTCAGACATATTACTAGTAAATTTTAAAAAGACCTTTGGAAATATCAGAACTGTATTTTATCAGAAACATGCAATGGGGAGTATTCATGAAGAAATGCAGAAAGAGTATTAGTTTTGCAATTTCCAAAGACGGAAAAAAGAAGAGGAAAGGAAGAATAAAAGTCTGACCTGGAGAAGGAGCTCAGTGTGCTCAGTCACTCGTGTCCAACTCTTTGCGACCCCATGGACTGGAGCCCACTAGGCTCCTCTGCCCATGGGATTCTCCAGGGAAGAATACTGGAGTGGGTTGTCACTTCCTCCCTTGGGGATCTTTCTGACCCAGGTATTAAGGGCCAGACTGGGAGAGCTCCTATGAGGACTAAGGAGGAAAAACCATGTAACATCTGGATCAGGACATGACAGGTCTCAAAGTCAGGAATTTATGAAGGAAAAGGCAGACAGTATCTTCTACCTGATGGTGCAGGCAGGAAATGAGGCAGAAAGGGGTGCTGCCTGCCAAACTGGTAAGTTAGGGTTGCACAAAAGTGCTCTGCAGAGGAAAGAAGTGGCAGTTGTTCTTTGCTGGATGTGGTGAGGCTGCTAGCGAGATGGCCATGTCCTAGAAAGCTATGCTAGCACAAAAGCCAGTAAGGAGTTGGAAGTGACATGACTGTGTGATGGTATTTTCATGCAAGGAGGAATACATAACATCAATTTGGGCTTCTCTGGTGAATCAGATTGTAAAGAATCCACCTGCAATGGGTTTGATCTCTAGGTCGGGAAGATCCCCTGGAGAAGGGAATAGCAACCCATTCCAATATTCTTGCCTGGAGAATGCCATGGACAGAGGAGCCCTGGGTGTTACAGTCCATGGGATCACTAAGAATCGGACAGCACTGAGTGACTTAACATTTTCATTTTCAGGATTATTTTAGGATTAGGATCACTGAAATGAATAACAATACTGCCTTCAGTGTTGGGAGTTTTCTGTCTTGTTATGTGAATTTGAGACAAGGCCTGAAGAAGTGTGTCTGATACTGTGGGTTCATGGCAAGGCACTCAAAGACACAGGTTCCCCCCTCCCTGCCCACCCGCCACCCCCCACCCCGTGCCCTGTGATTTCATTGCTCTGAAGGGTGGGGAGAGTAGTGGAGGAAGGGGAGGATTCCTGTTGGGCTAACCAAGCCACTTTGAGGAATATCAGTCACTTAAGTCTACAGGAAAGTCCCTGGATTTTCCATCTTTTGTTTTAGGTACAGACTGAGTTTATGTCTGCTCTCAATTAAGTGTCAGGAAAAGAGATTTATATGAGAAGGATTCACACAGAGAAACACACAAATAAACTCACAGAAGAGGCCACATAGAGATTCAGACACCCAAAGAGTAAACATACTGAAACATAGACAGACAGGCAAAGAGATGTACACTCACAGACATAAACACACAGACATGCTTCACATACAGACACAGGGACATAGAAGAGATAAAGAGAGATAAGCAGAGGGACAATGAGAGACAACGAGAAACAGAAAGGGAGACTCACAGACACATACACACAGACATGAAAACTTACATGACAAGACAGAAATTTACATGGAGAGACGGGGATACAGGCAATTCACACATAGAGGAACACAGGGCAAGATACAACAGGAAGAGATACAGGCAGAGAGAATCACATCAAGATCCACACAGCTGTGCATGCCAGGACTTCAGTCACACCTGCCTTATTAGAATCGCCAGGGCTGAAGTCAGAAATAGGTGGTTTTAAAGACCTGCAAAGAAATTTCTCTGGAAATCTTTTGTATTAAATCTCCATCATTCCCAAAGTAATGTGTCTATCAGCTATTTCTCTCAATCTAAAAGGGCCTTACCAGTATGCTAGAAATTTGTTATGGTTTTTCAACAATTTAGTTTGTCACTTCTGCCCCATTTTAGGATTTCTTTTTCTGCCAAATTGAGTTGCAACTTAATTATTTTTCACTTAGGCTTCTTTATTCTCATTTATTTTACCTTTGTACTACCTAAAATATTTTTGTTTCTAGTCTTTTAAAATGTTGTAACATTACATTTACCTCAATTCATAGGCTAGCTCTTTTTATTCTCAGCTGTGAATTATTAAATTAAGTGGAACAACTTTGATAGCAAGCACTAAAAATTCATGTCAAACTGGCTTAAACAGTAAAAACACTTATAGACTCTCATACCTGGAAATCCATAGGTCAGGTAGGTTTTAGGACCTACTTAATTCAATGGCTCTGTCTCCATTCCCCTGTGATTCTTGGAGAGGCATGAGGGAGTCAGAATATTTTTTTGGTCCTCTTCAGGCTGGTAATCAGATGGCTACAGTATCCCTTGCATTTCTGCCAATAGCCAGCAAGAGACAGCACTTAAGGCTTTCCTTTAAGTAGAAGGGGAAATTTCCCAGAATCCCCTTTTCAAAATTCCCCTTACATTTCATTGGCCCAGATCCAGTTTTGTGCTCTTTCCTGAACCTAACTCTGCAACCAAGTAATACGCACTCTGTTTATTACAGGTGTAGTGGCTTCAACCAATCACTGGCAGGGGAATGGGATTTTTAACTGACTTAGACTAATTATAGCTCACAGCTGAGCTGGGGTCACCCTTCAAAACAAGGGTGCTACAATTCAGAAGAGAGAGAGACACCAGAAGGAAAACTAAGGTGTTAGTAGGAAAAGGGGAAAGGTTCCCAGCCAGCTTCTGGGTAAGCAATCAATAATATCCATCATCATCATCATGCATACTAAGTCCCTTCAGTCGTCTCCGACTCTTTGTGACCCTATGGCAGGCAGGTTCTTTACCACTAGCGCCACCTGGGAAGCCCCCTTATTATCATGCTGCTGCTGCTGCTGCTGCTAAGTCGCATCAGACTCTGTGTGACCCCATAGACGGCAGCCCACCAGGCTCCCCCATCCCTGGTCATCATAGTCACCTTTATTTTTCCACAAATCGTAACACAAATAAAAATCCCAGGTGCTTCACATTTATTCTGCTTTTCAAAAAAAAAAAAATTAAAGCGATAGTTCTGACCACCCTCTGATTTTTAATTTCGTTGTTTTTTGTTTGTTTGTTTTTTTCCAACTAGGAAATTGAGAAATCTGGTAAACTCTTGCCTCCTCCATGAAATCTGCCCTGACTCGTAACTCCCAGGCAGCATTAAGGACACTCTTTCATGATGCTTCATTTATCTTTTGGTCAGAGCATCCATTCATATATATTATGTGTATAGAGTGTGCTAGGCTGGGACTGCATGGGGGAGGGACAAGACATTCATCATGGAAGGCCCCATTAGAGTCCTAGAATATATCAAGGACACAATGAACATTTACTGAGTTAATTTAAATAGCAGACAATTAGATTGTTTTGGGAGCATATTCACTGGCATAAAAAATATTGTAAAGGATGATTTCAGCTCATGATGATTTTGAGGAAAACTCACTGCTTTAAACTACTTAGGGAGACTGTCAAGATTTTAGCAACTTATAATAAAATCCTACCAAAAAAACCCTCCTAAAATTGAGAAACAACTTTACAATATAAGAATGATAAGCTAGGGAAGACTATATTGCTATAGTGTATTATACATCCTTAAGTCAAAAATCATGATTTTCATTCATAGATCTCTCAGATGCACTTTTTAACATTTCATTAAACACCTAAGAAAAAATTCAAAACAAAAATAATAGTCCACTTTATATTTTGTATCTATATATGAAACAATGCAATATTATATATGCACATAAATATATAATTATAAATATAATTTTTAAAATATATTTTAAATAACTTTCTGACATTTGCTTTATCAGTTGGTAAGCCGGTTATCAGAGTCAACTTCCACTGTATTATTTATGTTTTGAATTTTTTTCTTAGGTGTTTTAATGAAATGTTAAGAAGTAAATTTGAGAGAACTACTGGTTAGAAAACAATAACTTGTATATCAACAAAGTCTTAGGGCTTCCCTGTGGCTCAGCTGGCAAAGAATCCACCTGCAACGCAGGAGACCTGGGTTCGATCCCTGGATTGGGAAGATTCCCTGGAGAAAGGAAAGGCTACCCACTCCAGTATGTTGGCCTGGAGAATTCCATGGACTGAATAAGCCATGGGTGGCAAAGAGTCAGACACGACTGAATGACTTTCACTTCACTTTCAAACAAAGTCAAGAATCACCATTTACCTGTCACAACTCTAGAAATAGAGTTTAATGCTAATTTTGTAAAACAAAAATTTTAAATAATTCAAATAAGATTCAAATAGGACTATAGACTACAGCTATCTAATGGTAGATACCGTGGATGGATGACCTTCCTATCTATTCCACTTTCCTTCTATGGGACTTTCCTATACAGAGACCAGAGGGCATTTCCAGACTTCTTCACAGCTAAAGGGGCTTCCCTGGTGACTCAGATGGCAAAGAATCTGCCTGCAATGCAGGAGACCCTAGATTGATTCCTGGGTCAGGAAGATCCCCTGGAGAAGGGGTAGGCAACCCACTCCAGTATTCTTGCCTGGAGAAGTCCATGGACAGAGGAGCCTGGTGAGCTACAATCCATGGGGTCACAAAAGAGTCAGACACGACTGAGTGACTAACACTATTACTACTCACAGCTAAAGGATAAAAATTAGCTCTTACCCAACAAATAAGAGCACTGAAATTTTGGAAAGTGGAAGTGAATTAGAGGTTCTCTCTAGCCTCCTTTTCAGTTTTAGCTACTGGCAAATAGGGTTGTGGAGACACAGGACTTTCCTGCATCAGGACCCTGGCATCCTGTCCCTAGTTTTCGAGATGATGTGGTGGCAGCAGTAGCAGCTGGGACGGCAGTAGGTTCCTGATTCCACGTTCCTATGCGTTGGATATCAGCTCAGGCACCATACTCTCAAACTATTTCCAAGGTTATTTCAGCAAAAGTAGGTCCTCTGTTGGTTCAGTTCTCCAGTGTTCAGAACATCATTCCCAGGTGGAAGTTGGCTTCTCTAGAAATTTTCACCATTTTACATCAAAAGCTGTGTTACTTTCTATATTCTATATAAGATGTTGACAGAGCCTATCAGAAACAAGAAGATTAGAACAAAGAAAATGTGGGAAACATGATAAAATAACAATGCATAGAATCAGAAAATATTAGGTGAAATAACAGAAATGAGACAAAATATAGGAATGATGGTAGTTATTCCCTCCTTTAAAAATGAAACACACTCCTATAATGAGTGAAATTAATTTATAAATATTGATGATTGCAAGAAACCTATCTATAACTGTGGATGTAACAAAAATGTCAAGGGTAGAATGATAAGCAAAAATGTCCTTGGTAAAAAGAGAAAAAAGACAAAGTTTCTTTGCATTCATTCTAGAGTGGTTGCAGGGTTAATATCAAAGAAAGTGGAATTCAATTTTAAAAGTGTTAAATAGAAAAAAATAATATTATATATTTAATGGAAATAGGAGTCATGAACATTGAGATGCAAAAAACTGATTCTAACAAAATGGAGGTCAGTCATGTTTTGTGAAAATTCAGTTCCTTAAAACTCTACAATAGTTTTATGTCAAATAATTTGAATAGTTCTATGTCAAATAATTTACGTCAATATACAAACAGTTTATGTCAAATAGTTAGAAAGTTGCCATAGCTCTCTAACCTCCTTCACTTAATACAAGCATTCCTAATCATTGACTCAACGTTGTTGATTAAAAACATTAATCAACACGCTCAGATGCAAAATGAAATTCTTAAACCTTGAAAAAAAGTGTAGCATTTCATGAAGTACGTGACAGTAATTTGACAATGTTTATTTTAGACTATATTATATTTTGATATCTTATAAATGTTCTGTGAGGAATTCTGATTGCCTTTATAATCAGCCAGCAATAAATTTAAAAAAAAAAGCCATTGGGGAACAATGTTAATTGCTTATTTCTGAATTTTACTTCTTATTTCAATATTTGTATCTTTTCCAAAATTTCCACAGTATTTTTATTACTTTTATATCAGAAAATTTATATTTTAAAGACCATATAGGTTTAACATACCACACATTATCATTATGCATCATAGTGACCTTAGTAACAATTTTAGCATCCTTTGAATAATTTAAATAATACAGGTTATATTTCTCTGTTACATTATTATTGTCTTTGCCACTTAACTTATTCCAACTGATCTCATATGCCTTTAGGACATCATTTTTGTACCTTTTTCCTCAGAGAAAGAAGGATGAAATATCTCAGTGGTCTTTATAAATACCATTTAAATAATATAATTCTACACCTCCATTTCTCCTCCACCCTTTGAATTATCATTCTGCCAGGTTGAAAGATGACAAAACCACATTTCATAAAATTAAATTCCCCATTGGCCACCTGAACAGTTCAGATGGAATGTTTAGTATCCATCCCCTCTCTGCATTCTAACCAGGCAATGAATTTTCTGTAACACTGACTTTTTTTTCCTCAACAAGATCCATGCTGCTCTGCCTCAATGTCCTGGGAGTCATTAAAGCCTCTTTAAAAAATTCAAGACTCTCCTTCTGGCATTTTGTAATTATCATCCACAGGCCATGCATGCTCACAGCTTCCCCTTTCTCACAAACTCCTAACTACCAATGCTGAGAACAAACAGAACAATGTAACAATTATTTACAGTCAAGTTTCTCTCACACTAGCTTGGCATTTTAAATTTTTCATGACTGATGCTAGTAAATGGGCTGTATTTAGGGGTAATTAATATTTATGTGTGGAACAGGAAGAACAGGAATAGGCTAATCCTTGGAGAACTTTCACAGTGAAGAATCTTGGCAGTCTCAGGGCCGCAAATATGTTGAGCTGAAAAGTTCCCAGGTGTTTACTTTCCATCTGTTTAAAAAACAAAAAAATCTTTTAACACTTCACACCTGTTTTAAGATTACTTTTCAATCAAAGCAAGATGGATCAAGTAAAAGATTTCATGGAATCTCCTTATTTCTTTCATTTTAGATTAGATATAGGGTAGCAAATAGGATTTAACTCATCCCCAAATCAAAATAAGGTGAAATGAAATGTTGCTCAGTCATGTTCTACTCTTTGCAACCCCATGGACAGTAGCCCACCAGGCTCCCCATCCATGGGATTTCCCAGGCAAGAATGCTAGAATAGGCTGCTGTTTATTTCTCCAGGGAATATTCCTGACCCAGGAATCAAACCCAGGTCTCCTGCATTGCAGGCAGATTCTTTACCAGCTGAGCCACCAGGGATAACTTCAAAATACATGGGTGCTGTTCAAATCATAATCAGAATTCACATGGATTCAATCAAACATGGTAAGTATAGACATCGTCATGAGGGCATATCTGACCCCCCATGTCGGTTGGCACCTCAGCCAGCTGGCATGAGTAGAGAGAGCCAGATTCTGTTAACCAGTCCAGGTACATTTGGGAGCAGAGGCATGTAGTATGACTGAGATCTCAAAGGAGTACAGACTATTTTGATATTATATTGTTATGGAAAACACTGAAACCTCCCACCCTGGCCAGCAACCATAACTATTTGCATTAGTTATTTTATGTCAGGAGGTCTTGGCTCAGTTCAGTTCAGTCCAGTCGCTCAGTCGTGTCCGACTCTTTGTGACCCCCATGAACCGCAGCACACCAGGCCTCCCTGTCCATCACCAACTCCCGGAGTCCACCCAAACCCATGTCCATTGAGTCCGTGATGCCATCCAACCATTGCATCCTCTGTCATCCCCTTCTCCTCCTGCCCCCAGTCTTTCCCAGCATCAGGGTCTTTTCAAATGAGTCAGCTCTTCGCATGAGGTGGCCAAAGTATTGGAGTTTCGTCTTGGTAAGAAACATAAAACTAACAAGCTACCACAGAGCAGAAGAATTTGGGAAAGGTCCAAAGGAGGCGTCACATGTCATACCAACCTCCCAGAATCCTCCTCGCTGGTATCCATCTTGGCTGAGCAATGTGTGTGCCCTCAGGAAGGACCCTGAGTCAGAATGTCTGGCCAGACCCTATCACCATAAAACCTGAGACTCTGAGCCACATGGCAGAGCAGTTCTCCTGCGTTCCTTTACCCTCCTGCTCTCTGCCCAAGTGCCACTTCCCAATAAAGTCACTTGTTTTGTCAGCATGCGTGTGTGTCTCCTCAGACAATTCCTTTCTTAGTGTTAGACCAGAGCCCACTCTTGGGCCCTGGAAGGGCTCCTCCTTTCTGCAACAATATCAGTATGATTGCTGAGTCACTATCAGTTAATATTTTTTCTGGGTATTTAGGACATGACCTTTGAAACTGGGGAATAAATTGCCTAAAACAAAGCTCTCCAAAACAACTTTTCGGCAGAGTTCCGGTAGGATCCTTCAGCCTCTCTAACTCCAGTCAGGCCTCTTCTCTACAATCCACATTAGACACACAGCAAAACGCAAGCGCCTCTGATTCCTTCTCTTCGTTCTACTTGGTACATCTCTCTTCATGCTGTCCCCACTGCTGAATCTCCTTTGAACTGTACTACATCGCCCTTGTCCTTCCTTACGTATCAAGAATTTTAAAAACCCCATGCCACATACAACAGTTGCCACCGTTTTCAAGAGGTAGGACACATCCCATGAGAATCCGCCTAAGTCCAAGCAATGCCTGGAGTCCTCAGATGCTGTTCCATATGAACTTTTTAGAAAGACAGGTTATCTGTGTTACACTATTGTGTTTGTGTCTAATCTGTCCCATTATAGGGGAACGGGGTTTTTCCCAGCTGACCTGGGCATATCACCACCATTCACAGTGAGGTTTCTATGGAGTAATCTCTTCTCTCAAACAGCCAGTTTACACTAGGACATTTGGAACTGTACCTATTGATAAATTGGAGTTTGTCTTTATTACAGGGCCAGACATACTTCAAAACCCTCCTCCGCTCAGTCCTCTCTCCAATTCAATATCCAATTTATCTTCAGAGGCTATCATAATGCTCAGAACAGAGGACGGACTTAATAAATGTTAAATGAAAGAACAAACCCTATAGTGCTTTTAAAATTGAAATGAAGTATCTGACAACTAGCTCTGACTTTTTAATAGTGTTAATACTCAGGATTCCTTCAGTTACAAATTATAGTAATTCTCTCTGAACTAGCTTAGGCAAAAGGATAAATTTACTATGAGGCTCTGACAACTATGGAATGAGAGGCAGTTGTTACTTAGGGACTCAAAGGCCACCAAGATTGTCTCTTCATGTCTCCCAGAGTGTTGGCTTCATTATCTCAGACCAGCTTGCTTCACATTGCAGGGCATGTGGCTGCCAGCCAAGCAGGATTTGGCATCCCTCCCTTTTGTTCCTCAGAAAGGAATCTGATTCACTCATCTTGGGTCATGCTCATCCAAGATCAGTCATGATAATTGGTCCTTAATGTGTCTAATTGCTTTTTCTCTCCTACTTTCCAAGACTTCAATTGCCTACTTAGCAAATAAATGAATGAAAACTGATAGATTAAAAGCAGTACATTCCAACTGACTTCTTTTCTGATATCATTTCCCTCTTCTGAATTCACTGTCCATTAATAACATCATACTTTTAATAGTCTCCTGGGCACTTGAACTTGAAATCTATCTGTTTGTCCCAAATTGAACTAGGTTCTAAGTCATTAGTTTTTGTTTCTACCAGGCCTTTCCATATCTCATTCCTCATTTTTCTTCTCATTCCTGCCTCCCTATTTCAAGTATATTTTACCCTCTTCCTAGACTAATGGAATAATAGCCTTCTCATTAGGTATCATACTCCCATCCTTTATTGTAACCTAGGCTTCACATGGCTGTCAGAATTTCACTTCATAATAAAACTCAGCATCAAAAATTTTCCCTATTTAGGGGCTCTCAGGGGCTCCCAGTGGCTACTGAATGAAATACAATCTCATTATCTCAACATTTAACATATGTTGAGATGTAACATGTTACATATGAACCTCCATCCTAGAGAAGCTGCCTGCCTCAGACATAACCTTTGCTCATGCAGACTTTCTTAAATTTGAAATGTTGCCTCCTCTCCCCAAATCAGACCTTTGTTCTACTAGTGAAAACCATGCCCATCCTTTTATGTTATTTGTGAAATTCTGACCATTTCAGATTATACATTTTCCTTTCTGATGATGCATACATCTTTTAATTCCTTTATTTGTGCCTAACCTAGTGGCACTTGGCTTACGGTCATGTCCATGCTTTACTTATGTTGACATCTGTTTTACCTCTTTACCTGGTTAAATGGGCTACTTGAAAGCAAAGCATGGGTCTTATTCATCTTCATAAATTATTCTGTAACAAGACTGTATCTTCCATAAAATGTTTGTACTCATAATATTTCTGAAGTAAATTAAGGGACTTTGAGAATTCTTTCCAGGTTTTCATGCCACAAGACCATATATGCTTGGTATGCCTATCCTGACTTTTATGAAGATGCATAAGATCACTGATAATAGCAGTAGCCTTAATATCAAGTATAAGGAAGACCTGCCAAAGTTTGGGTAGCATTTCTCCATTATTAATGAGGAAATAATGAGTAACACCCTCTTAAACTCTTTCTGGACTAGAGCAACTCTGAATTCACTAAAGAAGGTTTGAGAAACACTGACTCTTTCCCACTCTCTGCACCTAATTTCCAGATTCACAGATCTACATAGTTCATTCTCATGGTCATGGCCCCCAGCAGTATGAGGCTGTCTTGTGAACCAACCAAATCTGATACTTGTCCTTTTATTGGCTCTCTGCCCTCTTGGCCCTCTGACAGTTCCTCTCTCTCCACATTTATTCAGAGGTGCTCAACATAAAAGGTCTGAAAGCATAGGAGCAGCTTACTGAAGGGAGAATTTTGAGGGGCTTAACTGCATAAGAAAAACCACTATGGTATTAATCTCACCTAAGAAATTATCAAATATTATAGAGCCATCATTCTATATTGCTGTGGGTACAGTAAGGTGGGCATTCTGACATACTGAAGGTAGGAATGCAAACAAGGATAATCTTCCTAGAAAGTAATTCACAACATGAAGCAAGACATTGAAATATAGACATAATCTTGGACTTATCTTCTATGAATTATTAGTAGGAAATAGTCAGATATTGGGATGAAGATTTAAGGCTCCTCTCTCCCAGAGAGTAAAGGAGAAGATAAGGAGAAGTGTGTAGAATGTGCAGGTCCAGAATGTACAAGAGAAATGAAGAGTCAGGGAGAGGGCAGGATAGAGGGCCTCAAATAATGCAAGTGTTTCAGAAGCCAGAGGAGGAGAAGGTTTCCATAAACCATGGTGGTCAGATGTTCAACACTAGAGTGGGATGAAGACTCAATTCAGACCATTGCTGTTGTTCAGTCACTAAGTTGTGCCCAACTCTTTGGACTCTATGGACTGCAGCACACCAGGCTTCCCTGTCCTTCACCATCTCCCAAAGTTCGCTCAAACTCATGTCCATTGAGTTGGTGATGGCATTCAACCATATCATTCTCTGTTGCCCCTTTCTCCTCCTGCCCTCAATCTTTTCCAGCACCAGGGTCTTTTCCAAAGAGTTTGCATCAGATGGCCAGAGTACTGGAGCTTCAGCTTCAGCATCAGTCCTTCCAATGAATATCCAGGGTTGATTTCCTTTAAGATTGACTAGTTTGATCTCCTTTCAGTCCAAGATAGTCTCAAAGGTCTTCTCCAGGACCACAATTTGAAAGCATCAATTATTCAGCAGTCAGCCTTCTTTATGGTTTAACTCTCACATCTGTACATGACTACTGGAAAAACCAGAACTTTGGCCATAAGGACCTTTGTTGGCAAAATGATGTCTCTGCTTTTTAATACACTGTCTAGGTTTGTCAAAGCTTTTCTTCCAAGGAGCAAGCATCTTTTAAGTTCATGGCTATAGTCACCATCTGCAGGGATTATGGAGCCCAAGAAGAGAAAATGTCACTGTTTTCACTTTTTCCCCTTCTATTTGCCATGAAGTGATGGGACTAAATGCTATGATCTTCTATTAATACCGAGTTCCAAGTCAGCCTTTTATTCTCCTTTTTAACCTTCATCAAGAGGCTTTTTAGTTTCTCTTCACTCTATGTGAAGTGATATCACCTGCCTATCTGAGGCTGTTGATATTTCTCCCAGAAATCTTGTTTTCAGCTTGTGATTCATCCAGCCTGGGATTTCCCATGATATGCTCTTCGTAGAAGTTAAATAAGCAGGGTGACAATATACAGCCTTGACATATTCCTTTCCCAATTTGCAACCAGTCTGTTGGTGTACGTCTGGTTCTAACTGCTGCTTATTGACCTGTATACAGCTTTCTCAAGAGACAGGTAATGTAGTCTAGTATTCCCATCTCTTTAAGAATTTTCCACAGGTTTTTGGGATCTGCACAGTCCAAGGCTTTCACATAGCCAATGAAGCTACAAAAGTAGATGTTTTCTGGAATTCCCTTGCTTTCTCTATGATCCAATGAATGTTGGCAACTTGATATTGGTTCCTCTGCCTTTTCTAAATCCAGCTTGTACATCTGGAAATTCTTGATTCACATCTGTTGAAGGCTAGCTTGAAGGATTTTGAGCATAACCTTACTAGCATGTGAAATGAGTGCAATTGTACGGTAGTTTGAACAGTCTTTGGCATTGCCCTTCTTTCAGATTGGAATGAAAACTGACCTTTTCCAGTCCTATGACCAGCCATTTGGCCACTGCTTAGTTTTCCAAATTTGCTGACATAAACGCAGCACTTTAACAGCATCATCTTTTCAGATGAATAGCTCAGCTGGAATTCCATCACCTCCACCAGCTTTGTTCAGTGTAATGCTTCCTAACGCCCTACTTGATTTCATACTCCAGGTTGTCTGGCTCTAGGGGAGTGACCATATCATCATGGTTATCTGAGTCATTAAGACCTTTTTTGTATAGTTCTGTGTAATCTTGCCACCTCTTCTTAATCCCTTCTGCTTCTGTTAGGTCCTTACCATTTCTGCCTTTTATTGTGCCCGTTCTTGAATCAAATATTCCCTTGATATCTCCAATTTTCTTCAAGGTATCTCTAATCTTTCCCCTTCTGTTTTCCTCTGTCTCTTTGCATTGTTCATTTAAGAAGGCCTTCTTATCTCTCCTTGCTATTCTCTGGAACTCTGCATTCAGTTGAGTGTATCTAAACCTTTCTCCCTTACTTTTCACTTTTCTTTCCTCAGTTATTTGTAAAGCCTCCTCACACAACCACTTTGCCTTCTTGCATTTCTTTGTCTTTAGGATGGTTTTGATCACTGCCTCCCATACAAGGTTATGAACCTCCATCCATAGTTCTTCAGGCACTCTGGCTACCAAATCTAATCCTTTGACTCTATTCATCACCTCCACTGTATAATCGTAAGGGGTTTTATTTAAGTCATACCTGAATGGTCTAGTGGTTTTCCCTACTTTCTTCAATTTAAGCCTGAATTTTTAATAAGGAGGTGATGATCTGAGCCACAGTCAGGTCCAGGTCTTGCTTTTTCTGACTGTATAGAGTTTCTCCATTTTCAGCTGCAAAGAATATAATCTGATTTCAGCATTGACCAAAAATTATGTTTTTGGTCAATGAGAGGCCAGTTTTCAATAATGGCTGGTGGATTTACTAATTCCTGATTATGCTATTTTCCTTATTATTTATCTATAGATCTTAGCAAGCAGTTAGATACCTTAAGCAGGGCTATTCCTTTGCCATTCAAGGTCTAATGTCACCATGATTAGAAAAGTAAAACTTTAAAAGCAGAGTCCTGGGTCCTTCTAATTACTGTAGTCATCACAGCTTTCAACAAATAACTTTTGGATCCATTCTTATCCTTAGCTTCTCTCTTTTGTACTTTCCTCCCTTCCCCTCTTCTTTCCTTCCTTCTACAATGTTTATTGAGCACTGGGGAGGGTGCTAAATGCTGAAGACACAGGCAATCAAAAAGCTTTGTTATTTAGCCAAGAGGACTCCATATCTGCACAGGAAGAAGCCATTACACTAGAGTCCTAGTTCAAAGCTGAGTGTTTCAAAACAATGAGCGCTGTGAGAGTGTGAAATAGAAGCTGCTAAACCGGTCTGTGGATAAATGAAAGCCTTCATTAAAGAAATGACATTTAAACTGAGACTTGAAAATAAATGTGCCTTGTTTATACGCGATTTGGGCCAGGGCTAACACTGTACCCATAACAACTTTATTAATTCTCTGGGTATCTCCATTTCTCCCCTTTGAAAAGAAAGCCTTCACTCTTTACCATCTCAGGAGCTTGCTAAAATGCTTTGAGACTAAGTAAGGGTTTAAAAGTTTGGAAAGGACACCACTAACAATTTTTTTTTTTTTTTTTAAGCAACATCCATACAAATTGTGAAATTATTTGTTCTAGCTCTGTGAAAAATACCGTTGGTAGCAAAAGAGACACAGATGTATAGAGCAGTCTTTTGGACTCTGTGGGAGAGGGAGAGGGTGGGATGATTTGGGAGAATGGCATTGAAACATGTATAATATCATATAAGAAATGAATCGCCAGTCCAGGTTCAGTGCAGGATACAGGATACTTGGGGCTGGTGCACTGGGATGACCCAGAGGGATGGTACAGGGAGGGAGGTGGGAGGGGGTTCAGGATGGGAACACGTGTATACCCGTGGATTCATGTTGATGTATGGCAAAACCAATACAATATTGTAAAGTAATTAGCCTCCAATTAAAATAAATAAATTTTAAAAAAAGCAACATCCATGAAACCAGATGTATCTAGCTTAAACTGAGTGTCCAAAGATTGCTTATAACAAGATTTCACTGGTTCATAAACTCTGAGGAATTTCTGTGAGAATGATAGCAGAAAACTCACAATGGACCTGAAGACAGAAAGAACTAACCAGCAAGTGGATAAATGCAGGTAAACACAAGGTAATTCCCTTAAAAAAAAAAATGCCAAATGCCATACTGTACAAGTTCTTCATAGAAGTAAATGGTTCTAAATTTTTAGGGAAACAATTTTGGACAATCATTAGTGGTACATGAGTACAGGGCCTTCGATCAAAGCCTAGAATCTCTGTGGGGAAAGGATGGGGACCAAGCTTTGGATGAATTGAAGTATCTCTGTTGGGCAGCCCCAGGATGAGTGGGGATCATGGTTCAGAACAAAATGATGGATTGAGATCAGAGCATTCTCTGAAGTAGCAATTCTTTGTCCATTCCCAATTATGGCTCCTAACATCACCCAATTTCTTTTTTTATAATTAATTTCCCTATAACACTATTTTAATAAATGTTTGAAAAATGAAAATCTGTGTAAGACTGGTAATAGCCACTGAAAGATACATCATTTTATTGACTAGTAAACCCTGTGTTTTTCTGCATCTTTTTGCTTTCAGAAAAAGAATTTAAAGCAAAGCATAGATCACATACATTCAGTGAGGATGAAGATGTGCTTTGGGGAAAGGAGAAAAGCCTAAATTTTAGGGCGATGGATTAAATTTTAAGACGACATCAGTAAAATTCAAATTTATTTTACTTCCATCCTATAGCCCAGAGGTTCTCAAACTTTCTCACTTTATGACATCCTTAATAGCAAGTAATTTTTTTATACGATCCCTAAACCCAACAGATCCATTTGCTAGAAGATTTAGACTGCCTAATA
Organism: Bos javanicus; assembly: GCF_032452875.1. Taxonomy (NCBI): domain Eukaryota; kingdom Metazoa; phylum Chordata; class Mammalia; order Artiodactyla; family Bovidae; genus Bos; species Bos javanicus. The sequence continues at coordinate 12,699,609 of NC_083875.1, read as the reverse complement.
GGTCTGACAAATTGGTAGCTTTTTGAAAAACTAATATGTAGAGTCAAAGAAAGGAATTTTTATTTTATTCTTATTTAATCATAACAACTCATTGACAGAATGTGTGTGACTCTTAGTGACCACAAATTTCCCAAACTGAACTCCATCAACCACCTCATCATTTCTTGTCCCACACTGATTTTTGAGCGGTAGGTCCTTCCCTTGCCACCCCCTCCCCCAGGCCAGTGTACCTAAGAGAGTTCCTGGTACAGAGTGAATGCTCAAAAAGTATTTGTTAAATGAATCAACAGAAGCACTGGAGATAGAAAGACCTGGGTTTCCATCCAGCTTTGCTATAAACCAACTGTATCACCTTGGACTAAACCTCTGTGAGTGTCAATTTTTATTATTGTACCACAGATAATAAAAATGAACGACTCCCTGGATTGTTTTAATAATTAAGTGAATGATTAAAACAGCACAGTATCTGACACTTATAACCACTTAACAAGTGGAAACTTTTTAAATTACTACTGCAGGTTTTTGTTTTTGTTTTTTTTTCTTTCACAGTTAAAAAATATTCTAGGGGGAATATTTTTTTAAATCTGATAAAAATAAATAACTATAGTCAAAATGCCAAAAGGAAATATAGGATTAGAATTGGATTTAAGGGATTCCTGGAAGCTGAGTTCTAAATGAGAATTCAGAGGTATGGTGAAAATAGCACAGAAAACCTAGTTCAAATCAGACTTCTGCCTCTTTGCACATTTTCTGCTACTGAAACTCTCTGACTCTCAGTCTCCTTTTCTATCACATAAAGGAAAATAATACTTCTGAGAGGGATTCTATCAGGAAAACTGGAAGAAATAGTTTCCTTCATCTCCATGGAAAGAAGAGGCTGAACATGCTTGCCTGGTAGAATCCCAAGTCCCAAGGGTGGAGACAGAGCAGGGCCTCTTGCACCATAAGCTACAGTATGAGGAGATAACTGCTAATGAGAATGTGTGCTGAAGGTCCCTATTTATTCCTGACCTAGGCTATATAAAACTTGGCTACTGTATCTATCACAGTTTGCTTTGAAAAATATCAACCGCTAAGTATTTTTACATAGAAAATAATTTAATATCAAGTATCAGAAAGATTCTTAACTGAATGCAGAGTTCCAGAGAACAGCAAGGTTAGCTAGGAAGGCCTTCTTAAGTGAACAATGCAAAGAAACAGAGGAAAACAACAGCACAGGAAAGACTAGAGATCACGTCAAGAACATTGGAGAGATCAAGGAAACATTTCATGCAAGGATGCGCAGGATAAATAATGGAAACAATAAAGACATAACAGAAGCAGAAGAAATTAAGAGGAGATGGCAAGAATACACAGAAAAACCATGAAAAAAAGGTCTTAATGACCCAGATAACCACAAAGGAGTGGTCACTCAGCTAGAGCTAGACATCCAGGAACGTAAAGTCATGGGGGCCTTAGGAAGAATTACTAGGAACAAAGCTAGTGGAGGTGATGGAATTCCAGTTGAGCTATTTCAAATCCTAAAAGATGACACTGTGAAAGTGCTGCACTCAACATGCTAGTGAATTTGGAAAACTCAGCAGTGGCCACAGGACTGGAAAAGATCAGTTTTCATTCTAATCCCAAACAATCCCAAAGACTGTTCAAACTACCATATGAATGTGTTCACCTCACATGGTAGTAAGGTTATGTTCAAAATCCTTCAAGCTAGGCTTCAGCAGTACCTGAACCAAGAACTTCCAGATGTACAAGCTGAACTTAGAAAAGGCAGAGGAACCAGAGATTAAATTGCTAACATTCATTGAATCATGGAGAAAAAGTGAAAGCTAGTCTTACTGTCATGTCAGACTCTTTGCAATCCCATGGACTGTAGCCTGCCTGACTCCCCTGTCCATGGAATTCTCCAGGCCAGAATTCTGGAGTGGGTTGCCATTTCCTTCCCCAGGGGATCTTCCCAACCCAGGGTTTGAACCCAGGTCTCCTGCACTGCAGGCAGATTCTTTACCAACTGAGCCATAAATTCCATATGGAACTTAGCTAAGACAAAGGAACCAGAGATTAAATTGCCAACATTCATTGGATCATAGAGAAAACAAGGAAGAGAATTTCAGAAAAACATCTACTTCTGCTTCATTGACTGCATGAAAGCCTTTGACTGTGTGAATCACAATAAACTGAAGAAAATTCTTAAAGAGATGTGAATACCAGATCACCTTATCCATCTCTTGAGAAACCTGTATTCAGGTCAAGAAGCAACAGTTAGAACTGGACATGGAACAACTGACTGGTTCAAAATTGGGAAAGGAGTACAACAAGGCTGTGTATTGTCACCCTGCTTATTTAACTTCTATGCAGAGTATGTCATGTGAAACACTGGGCTGGATGAATCACAAGCTGGAATCAACATTGCCAGAAGAAATATCAATAAACTCAGATATGCAGATTATACCACTCTAATGGCAGAAAGTGTGGTGCTGGAGAAGACTCTTGAGAGTCCCTTGGACTGCAAGGAGATCCAACCAGTCCATTCTGAAGGAGATCAGTCCTGGGTGTTCTTTGGAAGGACTGATGCTAAGCTGAAACTCCAGTACTTTGGCCACCTCATGCGAAGAGTTGACTCATTGGAAAAGACTCTGAGGCTGGGAGGGATTCAGGAGGAGAAGGGGACGACAGAGGATGAGATGGCTGGATGGCATCACTGACTCGATGGACGTGAGTTTGAGTGAACTCAGGGAGATGGTGATGGACAGGGAGGCATGGCGTGCTGTAGTTCATGGGGTCGCAAAGAGTCGGACATGACTGAGCAACTGAACTGAACTGAACTGAATGGCAGAAAGTAAAAAAGAACTAAAGAGCCTCTTGATGAGGGTGAAAGAGGAAAGTGAAAAAGTTAACTTGGAACTCAACATTAAAAAAACTAAGATCATGATATCTGGTCCCATCACTTCACAGCAAACAGAATGGGAAAAAGTGGAAGCAGTGACAGATTTTATTTTCTTGGTCTTCAAAATCACTGCAGATGGGGATTTCAGCCATGAAATTAAAAGACACTTGCTCCTTGGAAGGAAAGCTATGACAAACGTAGAAGGTGTATTAAAAAGCAGAGATGTCACTGTGCCGACAAAGTTTGGTATAGTCAAAGCTATGGTTTTTCAAGTAGTCATATGGATGTAAGAGTTGGACCATAAAGAAGGCTGAGTGCCAAACTGATGCTTTCAAACTGTGGTGCTGGAGAAGATTCTTGAGAGTCCCTTGGACTGCAAGGAGATCCAACCAGTCAATCCTATGAACATCAACTCTGAATGTTCATTGGAAGGACTGATGCTGAAGCTGAAGTTCCAATACTTTGCCCACCTGCTGGGAAGAGCCAACTCACTGGAAAAAAAACCCTGATTCCGGAAAAGATTGAAGCAAAAGGATAAGGGGGCAGCAGAGGGTGAGATGGTTAGATAGCATCACTAACTTAATGGACATGAATTTGAGCAAACTCCAGGAGATAGTGAAAGACAGATGAGCCTGGCTTGCTGCAGTCCATGAGATCACAGAGTTGGACAGGACCTAGCAACTGAACAACGACAGCAATCGGAGACTCATACAACAATGGCAGGTTGTTGAAAGCAGGAGAGTAAAAGTCATGATCACATTTGCTAGCTTTAAAATGGCTGAATATACAAGAAATACAGGGAACCACCATCATGGAATACAGGTGGTCACCCCAAAACTATGTAGAAACCCCAGAGCCACTGCTACTGAAGCCCAGGCACCTGCTCACCACCATTTGGGAAGTGCTGGCTCTTTCCCGTTCACCTTCCAAACATCATGTGAGAGCTTCTTATCGATGAGAAACCAGAATTTTGCTGGCAAGAAAGTAGAGAAAAGTCATTTCCAGGCTTCTAGCCTCTGCAATACTTCAGAAAATGTAGAAGAGAAGTAATACTAATGAGAAACCAATACTAAAAGTTAACAGGGCAAGATACAATCAGATATGAAGACAAGAGGGGCAAACAATGAGACTCAAGGGCAGAGAAGTAGTGGAAAACAGAGCTAAGACTAAGCCTCCAGGAATTTTGTTCTGATTATTGGCAATTTCTTCCCTTTAGGAAAAAAACTGGGGCATAGCCAGAGTGCTGTCATGGTGTGCAGTACAGTTAGGTGACGGACTTCCCAGATGACATGTCTAGCCCTTGTCAGCCTTCCCAGGATCCCTCACCTCCAAGGCAGCCCCTGGGTAAACCTGATCTCACTGAGACCTTAATTCTGAGTTCATAGCAGCCCCTGGTGGAAGGGGCTGGAACTAAAGTGCATTCAACTAGGGCCATTTCTGCTGATCCCTGATATATCAGTATTATGTAAAAGAAGGGAAAAATTAACCTTGCTTTATTTTATGCATTTCCACAGGTATTCTGTTATGACAATCTAGTTTTATTACAATCTAAAATTCTATTTTATAGGCTTGAAGGTACTCAACTTTCACCAAATAAAGTTCTTTTCCCTTTTTTCAAGGAAACAATCAATTGTGACAGCTTGCAGTCTCAAAAAACAGCACACCAAGATTTGTATACACCTGTTCTCAGATAAATTATCCATTGTCGTAGCAAATGAAATGTTTGCAAAATTCCTCTGAGGATCTTAGCTTAAAAATCCTGCCAAGTTATTTTTTAATGCTAACCTCAGAAAATGTAGCTGCTTATTGAACTCAACATATGTCTGTCCTCGGGGATAATGAAAGGATCCAGAAAGCAGTTCACTTAGAATGATCCTTATGGTAGACAAGTTCGTCGTGGGCGTTCTTTAACAAATATGGGAGGAAAACCTGCTAGCACTTTAGGAAGAATTCATCACACATGAAGAGGTCTAAAACTAAATGTGATGATATTTGAGTTTTGTATGAAACTATTTTGAACAGAGAATAAAAAAGACAGCAGGATCATTCTTTAAATGGCTTCTAGACTTCTTGATGTCTTGAAACTTCTGTCCCATTGCTTATCTGAAATAACCAAAATTAGGCCTGTGTTTAGTCGCTCAGTTGTATCCAACTCTTTGTGATTCCATGGACTGTACTCCACTGGTCAGGCTCCTCTATCCATGGGGATTCTCCAGGCAAGAATACCAGAGTGGATTGCCATACCCTCCTGCAGGGGATCTTCCCAACCCAGGGATCAAACCCAGGTCTCCTGCATTGCAGGCAGATTCTTTACCATCTGGGCCACCAGGGAAGCAACTATTAGGCCTAGTCAAGACAAAAATTGGGCTTATTCAAGACAAAAGAGTCACCCATGATTGAGTAAACTCCTAATGAGCTTCATAGGGTTGTATGTCCCCAACCCCCAAATCCATGGGAATGGGTGTCTTACCAATTCCCTGGTAATGGGGCAGAAAAATAGTTAAGGTAAGCTGTACAAAGTGTTAGTAAAACACAGGTGTTGAAGGATAAGGGTTATTTAATGGGGTGAAGCTATTCCACTTCTGCCCCTTTTGATTATCTCAGGGTGTAGATACATGAGTAACCTTTATCGGTATTAGCAAATTTTCATTTCCAGGCACTGGTCTACATCTATAATCCTTGAAACAAGCCCACCCTATAAGTATCATTACTGTTCATCTCACAGTTGAGAATAATGAGGCCCAGGGCAATTAAGTTCCCTGCTCCAGAAGGAGTAACACCCAGGCAGCCTGACTCCAGAGGCATGCTTGGAACTCTCAGGACACTTGTCCACTGCTGCTGCTACTAAGTCGCTTCAATCGTGTCTGACTCTGTGCGACCCCATAGACAGCAGCCCAGCAGGCTCCCTCATCCCTGGGATTCTCCAGGCAAGAACACTGGAGTGGGTTGCCATTTCCTTCTCCAGTAGGACACTTGCCACAAACTGTTAAAGCAAAATGTGCCCACCCACATACTAACAAAAAGTCCTGTATAAATCACTTTCCAACAGAAAATTCCAACTCCTATGCTAAGTACTTGGTAGGAGCTGGTGGGAGGGCAGGAAATCAGGAAATCATGAGTTCTTACACCAGAGGAAACACAGAAGACTTCTGATAAAATCCATTAGCTTTGAGGCCTGGACCTATATCTACTCATTACTCAGACCACTCTTATTTTCTGATGCACTCAGACTGTTCTCACCTATTTGATCACAAGTAGAACCAGAATATATCAAAGCAAAGGGGCTAGTGATTCTGCCAGACCCTGTATGAAACATCATTTTCTATGCAGTACTTTTGGGGCCAACTTAACCTATTTTGGGGCTTCCCTGGTGGCTCAGTGGTAAAGAATCCTCGTGCAATGCAAGAGACTCAGGTTCAATCCCTGGGTCAGGAAGATCTCCTGGAGAAGGAAATGGCAACCCACTCCAGTAGTCTTGACTGGGAAATCCCATGGACAGAGGAGCCTGGTGGGCTACAGTCCATGAGGTCACAAAGAGTTGGACATGACTTAGTGACTAAACAACAGCAACCTGTTTTTTGCAGAAGTCAATAGACCTTCGAACTACTGAAATATCAAGCTACCCTTTGAGTATTTAGATGGTAACTCTGGATATCCTCCACCTCTCTTTAGCCAGGCAGGATCCCAATTCCATGGCACCTTAGGGGAATGAGATACTAGCTGTATCCTCTTAAAAGCAGGGACTCAACAGTCCTGTGGATGCTCACATCCAAGCAGAAGGACTGAGGACTACAAGGACAAATAGAATTATGTAACCATTTTCCTTCTAAATTTTTTCATAGAGTTTCAAGCTAAGTGTGAACCTGTCAAGAAAAATGTTCTCTGTATCAATTTTCTCCCATCACATATGCAAAGCTGTTCTTTTAAAAACTCGCTCCCAAAGCTCTTATTTTCAAAACGAACATATCACTGTTGGTTCCCCTCCTCTCCAAGAATTCTCCATGAGCATAACAGGAAAAGCACACAGTCAGACTATACTTTCACATGAAAAATACATCACCCAAGGAAATTATGGAACAATTGGATTGACAGGGACAAAAATAAGACTGAGCCATGATACCAGCTCATCTGTCACAAGTTCTGTTAGCCATCAAGATGAGGGATGTGGGCAAGGAAATAGATACAGACCCCTCCGTGGCATTTTCATTGTTTTTGGCTCATTCACTTCCAACACCTACTCATGTAGGTATTGAAATCTCTTGAGAAAAATCTCCAAGTGTCCCTGACTGACATCTCTAAAAAGCCTTGAGGCTTAAATCATTAAAAAGTTGAGACATTACTTTGCCGACAAAGGTCCATCTAATCAAAACTATGGTTTTTCCAGTAGTCATCTATGGATGTGAGAGTTGGGCCACAAAGAAGGCTGAGCAACAAAGAATTGATGCTTTTGAACTGTAGTATTGGAGAAGACTCTTGAGAGTCCCTGGGACTGCAAGGAGATCAAACCGGTTGATCATAAAGGAAATCAGTCCTGAATATTCATGGGAAGGACTGATGCTGAAGCTGAAGTTCCAGTGCTTGGCCCACCTGATGTGAAGAGCTGCCATTGGAAAAGATGCTGCTGATGCTGGGAAAGACTGAAGGCAGGAGAAGGGGACAACAGAGGATGAGATGGTTTGATGGCATCACTGACTCAATGGACATGAGTTTGAGCAAGCTCCAGGAGATGGTGAAGGGCTAGGAAGCCTGGCATGCCACAGTCCATGGGATGGCAAAGAGTCGAACACAACTGAGTGACTGAACAACAACAACAAATAGGACTCAAACACTGGGACTCCTCATCACAGAAAGGGTTCTGTACAAGGGACGACCATTCTTTATAAACATGAAAATCAAAAATGTAAATATTTTACTTCCATATTCAATAAATATTGAATAAATAAGGAAATAGTTATGCATCATAAGTAATTTTTCATAAAAACATACAACTGATTCAAATAAGTTTCTATGAACATAATATTTAATTTGAGGTAGAGTCTTAAAGAGGCAATGGTCCCTTTTGTGGCATGAGATAATTTTGCCTAGCATTTACTTAAAATAATAAGAAGCAGTAAAAAGTACCATACAATTTACTTAGTGTTTATGAATATACCAGAGAAGATTACTTCTGAATATAGAGTATACTTTCCAAAGTTTTAGCCATTAACTACAGCTGTAGCTCTCTGTCTTGCTTCTATTCAGACAATAAAGATCAGGTTTCTATTATAAATACTGATTCAGTGAAACTTTATAATTTATGAAACCTAAGTATTTATAATTCTATCAGCAAAACTGTATATCTTCGACCTGGTGCCTATTAGCAAAGAGATGGGTGAGCTGGAAACCACGGGAGGGAAATCCAGATCACCCTATTTTATTACCAGATAAAGAATGTTGTTCCTAGACTTTTTGAACAGAAAACAATCTTCCAGATTCTTCTCATTGAAATATAACAGCAAGGTATCATTTCATATCTTTATTCCTATGAAGGATGATACAGAGGCAAAAACATTTAGGTAAGAAAAGTCATTTACTCACAGTGTATAAGCAGGCCAGATTTCAGAAAAACTGGCTTGTTAAAAAACATGTTTTTTTTAATCTGAATAATTACCATGTAATTAAATTTCCAGTTAGTCTGCTCATGGCCAAAAAAAGAGCAATGTTCTCACATAATTATCATATCCAAGAAGATCCTGGCCTAGTCTCTGGTATCTGATAGGGCCCACACGGGGTCTCATTGATATGATGGCTCATTATGTGGACCTCGAAAACAAAGAATAAAATCACAGTGATCTGTGAGACTGATAAAATTGCCTAAATTGCATCCTGTTATCTTACTGGTGTCTATCTTCTCAAAGCCGCAAGACCACCAGATTCCAGACCTCTGGCTACGTGACCATCCCTTCAGAGAATTTTTCATTGGTGGGGTATAAGAAGGACTCCATCAGAAAGGGAGGATGCTGGTTCTCTTTAAGAGCCAATCACCCTTTCTTTTCCCTCTAATAAATTTCCCTTTTCTTGCCTGACTGCCCGGCTTGTTCTCTCTTTTTTGCACTAGTCTTACATTCTGGTGCTGAAACCGGGGAGGGAAGAGCCACCACAACTGGGTGGGCTCCTCTCCCGAGCCCACCTCTGGTGGTCCCCTCCTGGGACCTCGTCGAGAAACTGAGACGAGCCCTGGGACGGGACTCTCCACTTGCCTTGCTGGACTGACATCCACACACCGGCCCACATTTCACCCATTGGTTACAAGGGTGAGGGAAATCCCATTCTCTTGGATCCTCTCTCTTGCCTCATTTCAAAGTCCTAGGGCCCTCGGCCTTGTGCCCCACCTGACTTTGAAATAGGGGACGCCCATTTCAAAACAGACTATTACTCTGAGAAAATCCTGAGAACGGGGACGCCTTTTCTCTCGGACCTTTCTCCTCGCTTTCTCTCGCCCTTGCCTAACCTATTCAGCCTCAATGGGAAAGTCTTAATCCCAGCCCTCAAAATCTACTCCTATAGGACGCCTTCTCTGAAACCTGAAAGCTTTGGACTTCCAAGGGGAGATAAGATCAAATAGACTTATTTACTATTCTAACACTCTCTGGCCACAATACAAACTTGGTAACAGGTCCCAATGGCCAGAAAATAGAACTCTCGATTATGATACTCTAGGGGACCTCGATAACTTCTGCTACCGTGACAGCAAGTGGTTAGAAATCCCTTTATGTTCAGGTTTTCTTCGCTCTCTGCTCTCGACCCTCTCTCTGTGAATCCTGTTCTACTTCTCAAATACTTTTAACCCACTCTGGACCACATCCTCCTAATACAATGTCTCCCAATCCCTGTTCAGGCTTTTCTTCTGCTTCCTTTGACCCTTCCGACCCACCCCCTATTGCTCCCAATCCCCTTGCAGTTGCTCCAGATCCAGTTCCACAACCTCCACCTTATGTACCCTCCTCCCTCCCTCCTTCTCAAGTGCAGGCCTCCCCTGCCCCAGCTCCCAGCCCCTCTCCCCAGCCTGTGCCTGAGGTAAGCTCTAAGAGCTCAGCCCCACCCTCCACCCTGAGGGTCCCAACGCTTTACCCTGACCTCTCGAGGTCCCCTGCCGGTACCCAGTCCCCGGTACCCAGTCCCGAACAAATTTAAAACAGGAAACTTCACCTCAGGACCCCGCTCCTTCCCCTGCCCCATTCCTCCCTTTGTGGGAAGTAGCTAGAGCAGAAAGCATTGTTTGAGTTCATGTCCCATTCCCCCTCACAGATCTATCTCAGATTGAAAAGTATCTTGACTCTTTCTCCTCAGACCCTGAGAATTATCTAAAAGAATTCAAGTATCTTAACCCAGTGTCCCTGATGGCTCAGACAGTAAAGTGTCTGCCTGCAGTGTGGGAGACCCGGGTTGGATCCGTTGGTTGGGAAGATCCCCTGGAGAAGGAAATGGCAACCCACTCCAGTACTGTTGCCTGGAAAATTCCGTGGACTGAGGAGCCTGGTAGACTACAGTCCATGGGGTCGCAAAGAGTCAGACACGACTGAGCGACTTCACTTCACTTCACTTACCGACTTACGACTTAACCTGGCATGATAGTTACATCATCCTTTCCTCCACTCTTCTCCCAGAAGAGAAGAAACGAGTATCGCAAGCCTCTCAGGCGTATGCTGATGAGATACACAGGACAGATGACACTAAGCCCATTGGGGCCACAGCTGTCCCCCGAGATGACCCCAACTGGGGTTATCAGGCAGGAAGACCTGAACGAGCAGCTCCTAATCATATGATTGCTTGCCTCACTGCCGGCCATCAAAAGGCAAGACATAAAGCCATCAACGTTGATAAGGTCCAGGAAATAACTCCAAGACTAGATGAAAACCTGGCTCAATTTCTAGCCAGGTTAGTGGAAGCGCTACAAAAATATGCAAAATGAGACCTCATGTGGGCCCTATCAATATCAACATTACAAAATTCAGCGATAAAGTGCTTTTGTTAGGAAGTCGGTATTCAGGAGAACACTTTTGATTTCATGTATTTTGTGACTAGAATTAAACACAGTGACTGTTACTTGTTTTGTCTGTGGGTAGGGGTCGGGAAGTTTGTTGCTTTGTTTATGTTGGTTTCTTTGTTTGTCTTCCTAATTGTGGGATGTGATATGAACTTTTACCTAAAATGAAGACCTACCAAGGGGTCAATCTGGATTTCATACTCCAACCTACTGACAGAGGCTATGAAAGCTTGAAGAATTCTGAGAAACCTCTCCTGGGCTCAGTACAAGACGCTGTATTTGAACAGTAATTTCTCCCACGTGCATGGAAAGAGCGCGTGGAAACATTTGCGTCAGACACGTTTAATTTTTTTAAACTTCCATGTAATTTGAATGCCCTGCCTTTAGACAGAAATAAACTATGACAAGAGAGAAGTGAAGTCGCTTAGTCGTGTCCGACTCTTTGCGACTACCATCCATGGGATTTCCCAGGCAAGAATATTGGAGTGGGCAGCCATTTCCTTCGCCAGGGGATCTTCCCAACCCAGGGATCGAAGCCAGGTTTCCTGCATTGCAGACAGATGCTTTACCATCTCAGCCACCAGGGAAGCCCCTAAGACAAGAGAGAAGCAACCTAGTAAAAGTCACATAAAAAACACCTAGTATAACTCCGACTGGAAACCAAGTCTTTTAAAGAGGAGTCTAGCAAACATGGTGGGAGGAGGGGGTGCCGGGCAAGCGTGAATATTTGTTGTGAATGAATTCTCTTTCCATTTCACCAAGCTGTATACACTCTAAGAATCAAAATCACCATATTGCCCTCTAGAGCTTATCCATTCAGGGTAATTATACCTTTTCTACAGTAATGGTTTCTTTTTCAATGTGGAGAGAATTAATTATTTTAACTATCAAGTTGAATAATCCTTGTATGCAGAATAATCACCGAGTGTTCTTTATATGGAGGGAACTCAATTGGCTTGCCAGAAATCTCAGCGTGACCCTCTGGCACAATGGTAACTAGCACGATGCATTAATTATGTGGGGTGAAAATTGTTTGTTAATTACATGGTTCCAAAGAATGAAGGTTGCCTTTTCTGCCCAACTTCTTTTGTGAAGGGTCAATTCTTTACTTCAAAATTTTGATTTTTTACTCTCTGTTTGGTTCCCTAATAGTTCTTTTCCACATAATGAATAGTTAGCTTAGCCAAGGTTTTTTTTTTTTTTTGTTTTTTTTCTAGTTTTGCTTTAGAGTGCACTGGTTTTCAGGAAAATTCACTCCAAGAATGTGTTCCTTGCAAATTTTCCTCAGGGATGCATTGCGTTTTTCAGGCTGAACCTGGCAAACCTAGGGCTTCTTACTCAGCTCCAGTCCCATCACCTAGCAGTGGAAAGGGGCCAAAACCAAGGTTTTGTAAATTCCTGCCAAACAGGCCGCTGCTGTCACTCACTTATTTCCAGGAAGGCACATCTGCAGATGGCACATCCCACAGCAAGGCTGGCCTTGAGACCCGAGGGCCCACAGTAAGTGCCAGTTATTGCCATGTGCTCAAAACCAGTGTGGACCCCAAATGTCCTCTGCATGAGGGAACTCCACTTTAAAATGTTATACTATGAGACTTAATGACTGTCAAGCCTAATCCCTTTTGTACATTAATATGTAAACATTAAACAATAATTGGATTCCAAAGAAAGTCACTCAAAAACACACACCCACTTGGTCTCGAGAGGGGCAAGTCTTATCAGAAAAATAATAAGCAGAAACTGAGTGGAATCCGGGGGGCAGAGGGGAAAGTAGCTTGGAAAGTAGTTTTATTGATTCTGAAAGAGACTAGAACTCAGTGGAGTTTCTTTTTGTGTTGTGTGTTAGCTGCTCAGTCACGTCCCACTCCTTGCAACCTGGTGGACTGTAGCCCACCAGGCTCCTCTGTCCATGTGATTCTCCAGGCAAGAATACTGGAGTGGGTAGCCATTCCCTCCTGCAGGGGATCTTCCTGACCCCAGCATTGGAACCCAGGTCTCCTGCATTGCAGGCAGATTCTTTAGTCTGATCTTCTGAAGAGGAAAAGTTAAAATTTTACATAACCTCCTGCTCCTTCTGCCTCTGTAACTCAGCTTGCTCCTTGCAAAGTTTGGATCACATAGGTCGTGTAGTCTCAGAAAGTGAGGACTTACAATACTAAAAACTGGACCTTATCTCACTCGCCCTTGTCCTGCTCTTTGCAACTGCCTGGCCCCTGCAAACTTGCTTAATCATGCCTGTCCATGTAAAGGTCAGGCATCCTCCTCCCCATCTTGACTGATGTTCCCACGTGTGTGAAACCCCTTAGTTTAAACCAACCTTTTAACAGCTAGTGTTGCCCACTATGTGTGAATGTGAATGTGAAGTCGTTCAGTCATGTCCGACTCTTTGTGACCCCATGGACTGTAACCTACCAGGGTCCTCTGTCCATGGGATTTTCCAGGCAATAGTACTGGAGTGGATTCCATGTCTGTCTATAAAAACTCTGTAACCCCTTTGTTCGAGACTCAGAACTTGGAGTGTTAACTCCTCTGGGCCTGCTGGCTTAATAAACCTGAGTTCTCCAGCTCTCCAAGTGTGGTGCTTGGTTTCTTGAGTATTGGTTTCTGCAACACTAACAGGGAGTTTCTTTATAGATGGCTAATTAAAGTTCATTAACAACACTGTTGATATTGAAGTGAACAAAGAAGAAATTATAAAACAGACTTAAAAGTTTGCTACTTTTTCCCGTTAAATATGAATAATAAATTAAGGTATCTTTTCACTATGTTTCTAATACTCACAGTAATAAAAAAAAAATGCAGTATAACATGGGAGAAAATTTTGTCTCAGTCTTAACATTTGAGATATATGCTTGAACGTTTCTCCAAAAAGTCTAGCATTTTAGTGAGTTTTGTGAGATCCTAGAAGAATAAATTAAAAAAAAAAAACAAAAAACCTCTCATGTCAGTACCCTAATTATAAAGCCATTGAAAAATACATTGTTCATTGAGCTTTTCTTTTATTTTACAATACATATATGTTAATCTATGGAAAAGATGGCATCCCTCCCGTACAAATGACTAAAATGAACAAAGGAATATTAAGATGAAAATTATCTCCTTGTTCACAATGAAAACATTCTGTGATATTTATGTCAAAAAGATGGAGGATGAATTCTGCTACACAAAATTGAGTTAATCAGTTTAACACAGGTCAAAAAGTGAAAGTGTCTTAGTCAATGTCAAAATCATCCTATTAAATTTAATCCCCATTCTTTATAGAATACAAATAGAATATTCCTTAACACAGCAAAAATTGCCTGTCATCATACTTAATAATTTCTTAAAGAATTATAACCAAATTTAGGAAAACAAAACAAAACTATAATTATTAGTAAAACAATTATTAGTAAATTTTGTTGATAATATTAACTTAAATAAGAAAATGAAAAAAATAAGATAAATTTGGGGGGAAATGAGATATGTTTATTTGCACAAGGTATGATTATCTATAAAATCTAAGTGAGATTACAAAAAAAAAAAGAAAGAAAGAAAAAACTATTAGAACTAAAGCATATTTCATGAATACCTGGTGCAAAAGAAATATATGGAACAAGTAGCTGTGATGTATGAGTCATTCCTGTTTGTCTCATCCCCACTCTATCGAACAGTCCTGCACTGGAAACTACAGAGAAATCCCACATAGCAGTGAGTAGTAGAATTACACGGAGCAGGCAATGGCACCCCACTCCTGTACTCTTGCCTGGAAAATCCCATGGGCTGGAGGAGCCTGGTAGGTTGCAGTCCATGGGGTCGTTAAGAGTCGGACGCGACTGAGCGACTTCACTTTCACTTTTCACTTTCATACATTGGAGAAGGAAATGGCAACCCACTCCAGTACCCGTACCTGGAAAATCCCATGGGCGGAGGAGCCTGGTGGGCTGCAGTCCCTGGGGTCGCAAAGAGTCGGACAGGACTGAGCGACTTCACTTTCGCTTTTCACTTTCATGCATTGGAGAAGGAAATGGCAACCCACTCCAGTGTTCTTGCCTGGAGAATCCCAGGGACGGGGGAGCCTGGTGGGCTGCCTTCTATGGGGTCGCACAGAGTCGGACACGACTGAAGTGACTTAGTAGCAGCAGCAGTAGAATTACAAAACCTGCTATGTTGGGGAGAAAGACTAGAAAATAAGAATTTATGGGGAGAGAGGATATTTACACCTCACATATGCTTTTCTATTACAGTTGACCATTGAAGAGCATGAGTTTGAATCGCACAGGTCCACTTATACCTGGATTTTTTTCAACAGTAGATGTTACATTATTACATAATCCAAAGTTGGTTAAAGTCATGGATATGGAAAGGAGGGCAAGCTACAAATTATACCCAGATATTCCACTGCTTATAAGGTTGATAGCACTAACCCGAGTTTTTCAAGGGTCAAATATACTTGATCATTCACTATGTGTAAAGGCTGAGAAAATTTTCATTCAAGTTTTGTTTTCTATTCCAAATACATATATATTTTACATAAAAATTTTTTTATTACTAGCTAGATGCATTACTTAATTCCCACAGTTGCCTACTCTCACTCCTCTTTCACTTCTTCTATGTTTCTGAACATAACAGACGCTTATGAAGCTATTCCATAATATTGTGGCTTAACGTATTCCTTGGTATAGTATCATAATTCCCTGGGGCATAAAAATCATAATTTGAAAATGCAGCTCTAGTTCTATTAAATCTCAACATAACAGTTCCCTAATTCAGGGGCATTTGTTGAAATATATAATTGAATCTTTATAGATTTCCAAGTTTAATTGAAATGGACATGGTTCTAGTTGTTTGCATGCTAGTCTTCATTTGAGAGAGAAAATAAAAGTATTTATATTCATTGTAGAAGCCAGTTTAGGAACTCTGAGCCAGCCCATGGAACAAAAGAGATAAAGTGTCTTTTTAAAAACCCAGACAATTATTTCTTCAATTAATATCTGTCGGTATTAGAGCACCTTCTAATGCATAATTTAATTTCATGGACTGATGGCTTTCTTGGAAGCACAGCCTTGTGCAGTTTATAATTTGCAATAGTCAACTTCTCTACAGGACTAAAGATTAATTTTTTTTTTTAGGTTTAAACATCTTTTTCTCTACCATGGAGTAAAACATTATAAAATGATAACCTTTTGGTCTACAACAGGATTTGGACGCCCAGGGCTTGGAATTCTCATAACCAGAATGAAATGTTGTCTGGCTATAAAGTGGTTATATAATGGCAAGGATAATATAAATTAAAAATCAAAATATCTATACTTTTCTACAATAATAGTCAGATGATATAATATACCTTTCTAACTCTTTGAGGGATAAAGCATTAAGGCTGTGAGGATATGGGTGATACATAAAAATCTAGCCAATAAACTCTGTGAAACATGATAAATCACAAGGAGATTTGGAAAGTAAGTTATTTTCTAATGCCCATGGAACCATTATACAAAGCAATCACATATTAGGCAAGCACAAAATAAGGTACAAAATACCTTCAGTGGTTCTTCCACAGCAGGTATTAAATACTGAGGTTAATGCAATGACATTAACTTTTATATGCAATGCAATGACATTATTTACTTTTATAATTAAAAAATACTCAACCATTTGTATAAGAATCATTCTACTATAAAAGTTTTTGCTCTAAAAGAAATCAAAAGGACAATCATAGAATTCTTAGAAACAGGATAAGGGTAATACTACATATCAAAAAGTATGGGTCTAATAAATGTAAAAATTAGTGGGGAAAAAACAAATCATTAAGTGCATTATTAGAAAAATTATTATTATTAGCAATTAAAAAAATTTTAAGTAGGAAAAAGTCTTAAAGTCAAAGCAAGGCTGATGAATTCAAAAAAAGATAATTAATATAGTTGATTTGCTTCTCTCTATATGCCAAAGAAAGGCAATGCCAAAGAATGCTCAAACTACTGCACAATTGCACTCATCTCACACGCTAATAAAGTAACGCTCAAAATTCTCCAAGCCAGGCTTCAGCAACACGTGAACCATGAAATTCCACATGTTCAAGCTGGTTTTGGAAAAGGCAGAGGAAGCAGAGATCAAATTGCCCACATCAAAAAACCTGGATCATCAAAAAAGCAAGAGAGTTCCAGAAAAACATCTATTTCTGCTTTATTGACTATGCCAAAGCCTTTGATTGTGTGGATCACAAGAAACTGGAATATTCTGAAAGAGATGGGAATACCAGACCACCTGACCTGCCTCTTGAGAAATCTGTATACAGGTCAGGAAGCAACAGTTAGAACTGGACATGGAACAACAGACTGGTTCCAAATAGGAAAAGGAGGACGTCAAGGCTGTATATTGTCACCCTGCTTATTTAACTTCTATGCAGAGTACATCATGAGAAACACTGGGCTGGAAGAAGCACAAGCTGGAATCAAGATTGCAGGGAGAATTATCAATAACCTCAGATATGCAGATGACACCACCCTTATGGCAGAAAGTGAAGAGGAACTCAAAAGCCTCTTGATGAAAGTGAAAGAGAAGAGTGAAAAAGTTGGCTGAAAGCTCAACATTCAGAAATTGAAGATCATGGCATCTGGTCCCATCACTTCATGGGAAATAGATGGGGAAAGAGTGGAAACAGTGTCAAACTTTATTTTGGGGGGCTCCAAAATCACTGCAGATGGTGACTGCAGCCATGAAATTAAACAACACTTACTCCTTGGAAGGAAAGTTATGACCAACCTAGATAGCATATTGAAAAGCAGAGACATTACTTTGCCAACAAAGATCCATCTAGTCAAGGCTATGGTTATTCCAGTGGTCATGTATGGATGTGAGAGTTGGACTGTGAAGAAAGCTGAGCACCGAAGAATTGATGCTTTTGAACTGTGGTGTTGGAGAAGACTCCTGAGAGTCCCTTGGACTGCAAGGAGATCCAACCGGTCCATCCTAAAGGAAATCAGTCCTGGGTGTTCACTGGAACGACTGATGCTAAAGCTGAAACTCCAATACTTTGGCCACTTCATGCGAAGAGTTGTCTCATTGGAAAAGACCCTGATGCTGGGAGGGA
This sequence comes from Bos javanicus, assembly GCF_032452875.1. Classification (NCBI taxonomy): domain Eukaryota; kingdom Metazoa; phylum Chordata; class Mammalia; order Artiodactyla; family Bovidae; genus Bos; species Bos javanicus. The sequence goes on along the minus strand of NC_083875.1, from coordinate 12,681,633 downwards.
TTGGGGACAGGAGGAGAAGGGGACGACAGAGGATGAGATGGCTGGATGGCCTCACCGACTCAAAGGGCATGAGTTTGAGTGTACTCTGGGAGTTGGTGATGGACAGGGAGGCCTGGCGTGCTGCAATTCATGGGGTTGCAAAGAGTCGGATACAACTGAGAAAATGGACTGAACTGAAATGATACACTCAACAAATAGCTGGACCTAAGTGATTTCAAGGACCATGCTTTTTTTTTTTTAACTTTACAATATTGTATTGGTTTTGCCATTTATCAAAATAAATCCACCAGAGGTATACATGTGTTCCCCATCCTGATCCCTTCTCCCTCCTCCCTCCCCATACCATCCCTCTGGGTCGTCCCAGTGCACCAGCCCCAAGCATCCAGTATCGTGCATCGAACCTGGACTGGCGACTCGTTTCATATATGATATTATACATATTTCAATGCCATTCTCCCAAATCATCCCACTCTCTCCCTCTCCCACAGAGTCCAAAAAACTGTTCTATACATCAGTGTCTCTTTTACTGTCTCGTATACAAGGTTATTGTTACCATCTTTCTAAATTCCATATATATGCGTTAGTATACTGTATTGGTGTTTTTCTTTCTGGCCTACTTCACTCTGTATAATAGGCTCCAGTTTCATCCACCTCATTAGAACTGATTCAAATGTATTCTTTTTAATGGCTGAGTAATACTCCATTGTGTATATGTACCACTGCATTCTAATCCATTCATCTCATGATGGACATCTAGGTTGCTTCCATGTCCTGGCTATTATAAACAGTGCTGCGATGAACATTGGGGTACACGTGTCTCTTTCAATTCTGGTTTCCTCAGTGTGTATGCCCAGCAGTGGGATTGCTGGATCATAAGGCAGTTCTATTTCCAGTTTTTTAAGGAATCTCCACACTGTTCTCCATAGTGGCTGTACTAGTTTGCATTCCCACCAACAGTGTAAGAGGGTTCCCTTTTCTCCACACCCTCTCCAGCATTTATTGCTTGTAGACTTTTGGATCACAGCCATTCTGACTGGTGTGAAATGGTACCTCATAGTGGTTTTGATTTGCATTTCTCTGATAATGAGTGATGTTGAGCATCTTTTCATGTGTTTGTTAGCCATCTGTATGTCCTCTTTGGAGAAATGTCTATTTAGCTCTTTGGCCCCATTTTTTGATTGGGTCATTTATTTTTCTGGAATTGAGCTGTAGGAGTTGCTTGTATATTTTTGAGATGAGTTGTTTGTCAGTTGCTTCATTTGCTATTATTTTCTCCCATTCTGAAGGCTGTCTTTTCACCTTGCTTATAGTTTCCTTTGTTGTGCAGAAGCTTTTAAGTTTAATTAGGTCCCATTTGTTTATTTTTGCTTTTATTTCCAATATTCTGGGAGGTGGGTCATAGAGGATCCTGCTGTGATATATGTCGGAGAGTGTTTTGCCTATGTTCTCCTCTAGGAGTTTTATAGTTTCTGGTCTTACATTTAGATCTTTAATCCATTTTGAGTTTATTTTTGTGTATGGTGTTAGAAAGTGTTCTAGTTTCATTCTTTTACAAGTGGTTGACCAGTTTTCCCAGCACCACTTGTTAAAGAGATTGTCTTTAATCCATTGTATATTCTTGCCTCCTTTGTCAAAGGACCATGCTTTTAATTGTTTCATTATACATCCTTGAGTGCAGTCAGCTAAAAAAAAAAAAGCCACATGTACACAAAAACACTCCTGAAAACACTCATGATTAAAAGAAAAATATCTAAATATTTTAAAAATAGAATATACCCCATTTTACAACATAAAGAGAAATAAATTCCAGATATCGATACAGACACAGATACAGTAGAAATTGAAATCAGCATACTTTAAGATAAGCAAAACTTTCCTAAGAAAGAAAAGAATCTGAAGTCTTAAATGAAAAAGTAGAAATATTTTATAAAACATAAAATCTTCCATGGCAAAAGATATCAAACATAACATTTAAAAACAAAGAACTCATATGATGGGGAAAATTTTTGTATTAAATAACATGTATATAAAGAAAGAGTTAATATTCCTGCTCACCAAGCTTCAAATACATTGTAAAAAGACAAACAAATCAAAAAGAAAAATAGGTAAAACAAATTCATGTGAGGGGAGATGTTAATGGTATAAATGAATAACAAATATGTGGGAAAAAAGGAGTTTCAGGCATGCTGACAATTAGGAAAATGAAAATTACAGAATGATAATTCAATTTTTACCCATCAAACTGGCAAAATTAAAATGTGTGGTAACCTTAAGATTCAATAAGAATGTAGGAAAATGGATGCTCTCATATATTAACAATCATAATGAGAACTGAAATATTTGCAAAACATACAGGAATGAAGACATAAGTAGATGAATATATATGTGCAAAGATGCGTCTCACAATTAACATTTGTAGTAGCAAAAACTAGAAATGTCTATCAAGAGAGGGAATGTTAGATATGTAAGTAGTAACACTGAGGAATGGCCAAAAGACAGCAATCACACAAACATATATAAAATCCAAAATAGATGAGTACTGCCAACTTTATGGCAATACAATTGAAAAATCACCCCCCAAAATAACTTTCTTGGAAAATGCAAATAATCATTGCAAGAAGTATGCACCTAAGCCGATAAATACATATGAGGGAATAAAGGTGACGTTATCAAATAATTGCTTTTAAAAGAAAGTCTTAAGTCCAGAGGTTGGCATGAATGAATTTATCAAATCTTCAAGGAATAAATACTTCTCCTGGAATTTAAACTGTTCTAGGAATTAGTAAGCAATGAAACCTTTTCCTATTTTCTATTTTAAAAAAAAATTCGTTGAAATATATACAAGATAGTACATGAAGGTTAAATGATGAATATTTATTAAGTGAGCCCCTGAGTAACCACCATGTAGTCACAGAGGGAACGTTTCCTGTACTCTTGATGTTCTCTGCATGTGTCTTCCCCAAACTCCCTTCCCCCGTGGTTTTCTTTTTGTTTGTAACCCATATAAGCATCCACAAATGATACCATTTAATTTTTTATGTTTTAAACTTTATATAAATGTATGTATTCTTTAGTGGTTGGATATTATTTGTAAAATTCACTTGTGTTATTGAGTGTTGCTTTAGAGTGTTCACTTTTATTGATTGCTCCCTTACATAAATGCCACTGTATGAAAAGTGTGCGAGTTAGTTATCCAGTTTACTATTGATGGAATTCAACAGCTCAGTTGGTAAAGTATCTGCCTGCAATACAGGAGACCTGGGTTTAATCCCTAGGTTGGGAAGATCCTCTGGAGAAGGGAAAGGCTACCTATTCCAATATCCTAGCCTGGAGAATTCCATGGACTGTATAGTCCATGGAGTTGCAGAGTTGGACATGACTGAGTGACTTTCACTTTAATTAGTGGAATTGAGTTGTTTTGAGTTTTAATCTATTGCAAAAAATGCTGAAGGAAACATCTCCATACATGTCTCCTGAAACATGGTATATTTCTCTAGAAGGCATTTCCAGGAATAAAATTGCTAAGTTATAAGATATGCATGTCATTAGATTTACCAGAGGATGCTAAACTGTTTTTCAAAGTTTTTAATACAAATTTGCACATTATATAGCAGCATATGAAAATTCTTATCGCTCTACATTGTCATTTTTAATGTTTGACAGTCAGGTGGTTGTGGTTTTAAACTTGATATATTGTTGAAGTTGAGTGTGTGTGTGTGTGTGCTAAGTCACTTGTCATGTCTAACTCCTCTGTCCATGGGATTCTCCAGGCAAGAATACTGAAGTGGCTTGTCATGCCCTCCTCTTGAAGTTGAGTATTTTAACCTATTTTATTAATCACTTAGATTTACTTTTTTGTGAAGTACTCATTCAAATATTTAGCCCAGATTTCTATTGGTTTTTCTTTTTAAGAAACATTGATCTGTAAACATTCCATTTTTAAGTCTTTGATTGATTATATGTATTGTAAAATAGTCTCTCCCATTCTTTGGCTTTTATCTCTTAATGATTTTTCCTGATGATCAGAAACACTGAATTTTACTGTAGTTGGATTTATCATTTTCCTTAATATATAGACATTTTTGTCTTGTCTAAGATATCTTTCTGTATCTTCAAGTTAAAGAAAGATTTCTTCTATAATATCTTCTAAAAACTTCATATCTCCCCTTTAGGTCTATGATGTTGCTGCTGCTGCTAAGTTGCTTCAGTCGTGTCCGACTCTGTGCAACCCCATGGACAGTAGCCCACCAGGCTCCTCTGTCCACAGGATTCTCTAGGCAAGAATACTGGAGTGGGCTGCCTTTTCCTTCTCCCTTTAGGTCTATATGCACCCACTATTTTGCATAGTCTAATATCATTTTTTCCATATAGTTATCAACTGCCCTAGCATCATTTATTAGACTCTAATATTTATTAATTATGCATATACGCATGGATCTATTTCTTGTTCCTTTACTCTCAGCTGTCTGAAAGTGAAAGTGAAGTCACTCAGTCGTGTCCGACTCTTTGCGACCCCATGGACTGTAGCCCACCAGGCTCCTCCATTCTTGGAATTCTCCAGGCAAGAGTACTGGAGTGGGTTGCCATTTCCTTCTCCAGGGGATCTTCCCGACCCAGGGATCAAACCCAGGTCTCCTACACTGCAAGCAGACACTTTACCCTCTGAGCCTCAGACGTCTAACTCCATGCTAATAGTTGTAGTTTAGTCACTAAGCAGTGTCGACTCATTTGAAACCCCAAGGACTGTAGTCCACCAGGCTTATCTGTCCCTGAGATTTTCCAGGCAAGAATTCTGGAGTGGGTTGCCATTTCTTTCTCCAGGGGATCTTCCTGATCCAGGGATCAAACCCATGTCTCCTGCATTGGCAGGGCTGTTCTTTACCACTGAGCCACCTGGGAAGCCCTCATGCTAATAGTACACAGTCTTAATTACTACAACGTTATAATACATTTTGGAAATTAATAGGGAAAGCCCTCCTACCTTGTCTAGGCTATTCTGAACCTTTACATTGCCATATAAAGTGGAATTTTGATTACGATTGCAATAAACTTATAAATCAACTTGTAAAATGAGACACTTATTAATAACTTGCATATAAGGTATCTACCTCTTCATTGAGGAATCATTTTCTGGGGGAAAAAAATTGCCATCTGTTTAATCTTATACTTTAAAGACACTCCATCAAAATGATATATCAATTTCCTTCTTGATATATTGCAAGTCGATGTTTTTAAGATTCATGATCCATCAAACAAACAGGTGGGAGTTTACACAGCTATTCTAATATTGGCACTTCAATATTCATTGTGTTTAAAATAAATTATTTTTAATGCAATAAGGCTTTAAGTGAAGTTTCCTTGATGGTTGATTTTGTGAAATGAAACCATTTGTGTGCCAAATTATGCAGAATAGGTTTAGTGCTCTGCTTCAGACATGTGTGTGTGTGTGTGTGTGTGTGCATGCTAACTCGCTTCAGTTGTGTGCAACTCTATGCGACCCTATGGACCAGTAGCCCACCAGGCTCCTCTGTCCATGGGATTCTCCAGGCAAGAATACTGGAGTGGGTTGCCATGCCCTTCTCCAGAGGATCCTCCCGACCCAGGGATCAAACCCGGGTCTTGTGCTGCTACCACATTGCAGGTAGGTTCTTTACCACTGAGACACCAGGGAAGCCCATACATCTATATATGTGTGTATTTGTGTATGTATATATATATGTGTCTGTGTGTGTGTGTGTGTCTGTGTGTGTGTGCACATACATATATATACACACATGTATATATATATTAGTATTAATGAAAATGAAAATTGATAGGAATAGACACTTTGAAGGCTCAAAAAGCATATCTGAGCTAAGCATTAATATGGGAACCTATAAGCTTTGTTAATATTTAACTTTTTGTTATAACTATAACATGCTCATAATATATAATTTGGAAAGCATAGAGAAATAAGAACAAATCAAAAATGACTCAAAATGACTTCCACAAAACTGGCAACTTAATATTATTAGGAACTGAATTTCTTTCTTGATTTGACTTACAATCATATCTGTCTCCTACATGTCTATATACCTTAAAATCATATAAAACTGTCTCAATACAATCTGTCTCCTACATGTCTATATACCTTAAAATCATATAAAAAGAGTCATTTCAATATTGGCGCTGGAGATCCTTTGATCATTTTTAGGACAATTTATTTCATATTTTCAAAAAACAGGCAATTTCAATTCTGTATAATTTTCTTTGGTGCACAGGAAAAGATGAAAGACTATTCAATTCATTTTCTGAAACTACAAAAACCTTGAAGCCAAAATATGACAATCAGCAGAAATAAATAAAGACAAAACTCATTTAAGAATGTAGAAGGAAAATGTGTAAATAAAATACTAGAAAATAGATTTAAATGGCATATTAAAAGACCTATGTACCATGATCAAGTAAATTTCACCTCAGGGATGTGAGGATGGCTTAAAATTGGAAAACTTATATTTTCCAACACTACCAAGTCAAATGGGAAGGGAGGTCAGATATGCTACACTCGAGTTCTAAACTGGGCTTTGGAGTCACGAACAGAAAGTCAGCCCCTTGTTCCAGACATGTCAAGAAACAGCTGAGAAGTCACCAGACAAATGGATCTTCCTTGCTGAATTGCTTATGGCCCAGTCTCCTCTGCATTTCCTATATAGATTGCTTTATTTCAAGAGCTGAAAACATCAATGATTATAATGCATTCTGAACAAAGAGAGAATGCAAAGAGAATATTTTTAGGTAAATACCATATATAATTACCTCTTCTTATTTAAGAAGGGGTAAACAGAAAATACAAAATATTATACTCTGTGAACTCAGAGAAGGCAATGGCACCCCACTCTAGTACTCTTGCCTGGAAAATCCCATGGACGGAGGAGCCTGGTGGGCTGCAGTCCATGCGGTCACTAGGAGTCGGACACGACTGAGAGACTTCACTTTCACTTTTCACTTTCATGCATTGGAGAAGGAAATGGCAACCCACTCCAGTGTTCTTGCCTGGAGAATCCCAGGGACGGGGGAGCCTGGTGGGCAGCCGTCTATGGGGTCACACAGAGTCGGACACAACTAAAGCGATTTAGCATATATAGCATATACTCTGTGAAAAGAAATGCATCAAGCATTTCTGGAAGAACATAGTTGTAGAGTTTCAGAAAATACAAACTGTACGAAATGAGGGGTCACAATAATGTTACAAGGTAAAAGTGAAATAAAAACTAAAGCTGGGAGAAATGCCACATGGAGAGAACAAGATGGCAGTGGAGTCGGTGGATGTGGAGTACATTGCTCTCCATGGATACATCAGGAATACACCTTCAGATACAGAAGTGCATGCAGAACACCAGCTGAAAGCAGGCAAGAGTACCTGACCAGTAGAAAAGAATGTATACAACCACACAAAAGTCAGTAGGATGAAGGAACTATGGGGAAAAACAGGAGTGTTAGCTGGACTGGGCTTGCCCTTGGCGGGTGGGGGAACTGAAGCAGGGGTCTGATCCTCACAGCGGGGTAATTGTCTGAGTCAGAGGAGGAATATTTAAGGCTGAGAGTGAAACAGCTGATCTGTGGCAGCCTAAATGGAATGAGAATCAGACAGTCCTTGCTGCAGCCATACATATGCCAGAAAGGAATGCTGGTCCCCTGGAAGGGGCAGCAGCTGGCAGCTGGAGTTAAGGGACTGTGGAGCAACCCCAGGGTGAGGGCTGCTGTTGACTGTGGAGAGACGGATAGAAGGGATGTGTGGGAAATGCCGGTGGAGTAAAGCCGGGCAGCCAAGGAAGCAAGGGGATACTGCTGAGTCACGCGGGGTCAGGGGTGGGGGGGCACATGGAGCCATCACCATAGCCTCTCTCTCTCCACATGCCAGCATGGGCAACTGAACAATAGAGAGGCTGACCCATCAAATGCCTGACACACTGAACTACAGAGTAGGACCCCACTCAGGGTGCCCCTTTAAGTACCTAACATGCAGATCTACAGAGTAGGACCCAGGTCAGGGGCTGCCTCTAAGTGCCTGAATGGGCAGAGCTATGGAGAAAGACTAGCCAAAGAGGCCTTCTGATGGCCAGCTACAAGAGGCTTGGAAAAAAAGACTGATAGGGCCATAACTCCTGCGGTGGAGGCATTCCCTGTCCTTGCGCACTTGGCGCCATCATGGTCCCCGAAAGCCAAGCAGCTGCACCACGTTCATGGTCAGCTCTCACTGGGGCAGAGCTGCCACAGGCAAAACAAGTCTTGGGTCTATGCCCATAGGGTCACTTTGGTCACATCCAACTCTTTGCGACCCTGTAGACTGTGGCCTGCCAGGCTTCTCTGTCAGAGAGGCAGTTCTCCAAGAAAGAATACTGGAGCATATTGGCCAATACTGGTTGCCATACCCTTCTACAGCACTATATTTCTAGTTACCCTAGCTGCCAACCCTCCTGAGTACCTGGTGCTACCAGAACCCCTGGTCCTCACAGGGGCAAACCCAAGCCCTCCAGGGCAGCCTCAGGAGCTAAACCCCAGTAGACAGCCCACATGTAGAGGTGGAAATAAAACCACAGTTGAAACCCTGGGGCAGTGTGGCTAAGGGAAAAGACCCAAAACCTCACCACGAGCCGTACAAGCTGCAGATTAAATCAACATGATCAACTAAGCAGACTCTGTCTATGGACTATATGAAAGGACGTTGAGAGCTCCCACAGAAGAAAACGCACTGGCTCTGATAGCTGTGGACACTGGAGGCAAGAACACACAGGAATAGAACCAGATTAGAATCTGAGCTGCCCCCACAGCAGGTCCAGAGATCAGCACAGTGTTGGAGGGCATCCTAGGGAGGTAAGGTGGACTTTGACTCCCAGCGAGGGGAAGGACTCTGACAGCAGTGACTCAAGAAAAACATTTATTATTCTTATTTTCTGACTTGTTCTGTAGATTCTTTTGGAATTTTTTTTCTTTTTTTTCCTTTTTCCCCCCTCTGTTCTAGCTGTTGATTTTATTGGCCCTAAGAAATCCAATTAAGCTTTTGAGCTTTTCTTTTTCCTCAGTCACATTTTTTATTATTGTCACTAACCTCTGCCTCTACATTGGCTTTTGCACTTCTATGGAGTTTTCCTTTTTTTTTTTTTCTATTTTTTTAACTTTAATTTTTAAGTTTATTATTGTTTTTTCTACATTTATTCCTTTGTTTTCTTTTCCTACTGTTCTTTTCCCCTTGCACTTAATCTTCAACTTATATAAATCTTCTTTATCTACCACTATTTAAGTTTTCATATCTGTTCTTTCTTTCTTTTCTTTCTCTCCTTTCCTCTCAACAGATCTGTTAGTTTTATTTTTATTGCTTTATTCCCCAATTGGCATCTTGCTTTAGTCTTGTTTTCCAGTTTGTGCTTGAATTAGTTTTGTTCTGGTAGATATAATTTTTGGTTTCCTGTGTTTGCCAGGTCAATCTATTGTACTTTATTTTTGTTGGACTGTTTTGATTTTGCTTATGGGTATATATGTGTATATTCAGTTACACTTTATACTGTTACAAACTTCTGCCTACATTGGGCTTTTGCAGTTCTGTGGATTTTTTTTTTTTTTCTTTTTTCCTTTCTTCCGTTGGTTTTTTTTTTTTTTTCTGTTTTATAATTCTAATGTTTTTAAATCAATTATATTTTTTCTACATTTATTCTTTTGTTTGTGTTTCCTACTGTTCTTTCCCCCTTACAGTTAATCTTTCATATTTATAAATCTTCATCTACCTCTATTTAACTTTGCATATCTATTCCTTCTTACCTTTCCTCTCAACATATTTGTTTTGTTTTCATTGCTTTATTCCCCATTTGTAACCTTGCTTTAGTTTTGTTTTCCAGTTTCTGTTTAAGTTAGTTTTGTTCTTAACTGGTAAATATAAGTTTTTACTTCATTTGTTCACCGGATCAGTCTACTATATTTTATTTTTGTTGGACTGTTTTGACTTTGCTCATGGGTGTATATGTTTATGTTTATATTCCATTATTTTAATTATTATTTGCCAGAACAACAGACTGGTTCCAAATAGGAAAAGGAGTATGTCAAGGCTGTTTATTGTTACCCTGCTTATTTAACTTCTATGCAGAGTACATCATGAGAAACCCTGGGCTGGAAGAAACACAAGCTGGAATCAAGATTGCCGGAAGAAATATCAATAACCTCAGATATGCAGATGACACCACCCTTATGGCAGAAAGTGAAGAGGAACTCAAAAGCCTCTTGATGAAAGTGAAAGTGGAGAGTGAAAAAGTTGGCTTAAAGCTCAATATTCAGAAAACAAATATCATGGTATCTGCTTCCATCACTTCATGGGAAATAGATGGGAAAACAGTGGAAACAGTGTCAGACTTTATTTTTGGGGGCTCCAAAATCACTGCAGATGGTGACTGCAGCCATGAAATTAAAAGACGCTTATTCCTTGGAAGGAAAGTTATGACCAACCTAGACAGCATATTGAAAAGCAGAGACATTACTTTGCCAACAAAGGTCCATCTAGTCAAGGCTATGGTTTTTCCTGTGGTCATGTATGGATGTGATAGTTGGACGGTGAAGAAGGCTGAGCGCCGAAGAATTGATGCTTTTGAACTGTGGTGTTGGAGAAGACTCTTGAGAGTCCCTTGCACTGCAAGGAGAGCCAACCAGTCCATTCTAAAGGAGATCAGTCCTGGGTGTTCATTGGAAGGTCTGATGCTAAAGCTGAAACTCCAGTACTTTGGCCACCTCATGCAAAGAGTTGACTCATTGGCAAAGACCCTGATGCTGGGAGGGATTGGGGGCAGGAGGAGAAGGGGACGACAGAGGATGAGATGGCTGGATGGCATCACCGACTCAAATGGACATGAGTTGGGTGAACTCCTGGAGTTGGTGTTGGACAGGGAGGCCTGGCGTGCTGCAATTCATGGGGTCGCAAAGAGTCAGACACGACTGAGTGACTGAACTGAACTGCCTGATTTTGTAACTGCCATTTGTCTGGGGTTCGTTTTTGGTTTCTCTTTGTTGGATATTTGTTTTAATCTCACTTAATGCCATAACAAACCACTTGTAGAATCTTCATTCCTGAACAGAGTTCAAGCTCTGAGGCTTTGGAGTGGGAGCACTGATTCAAAGAACCTAGACTACCAGAGAACTAACCCTAAAGTATATCAAATAGCGAGAACTCACATAAAGGAAACCACTTGAATACAAGACCCCACATCACCCAACCACCAGTAGCACCCTGTGCAAAATGCCTCATCTAAACAACAAACAAAACAAAAATATAAGCCCAGTCATCAGCAGACAGGATTACCACCTCACTCAGCCTTGCTCATCAGAGGAAAAACAAACAAAAACTCAACATAAATCTTATCCTATAGGAAGCTCACACAAACCACTGGACCAAACTTACGAGGGCGAAAACCAAAAGGAAGAAAGAATTCAACCTTCTTCAACGAAAGAGTTCAACTTTCCTTGAAGCCTGGGAAAAAGAGACCTCAAACACAACAACTTAAAAAAATAATAATGAAAAGGCAGAGAAATACTACACAAATGAAGGAACAAACTAGAAACACAGAAGTCCAAATAAATGAAGAGGAAATAGGCAATTCTGAATAATTATCAGAGAAAGACTTCAGAATAATGATATTAAGATGACCAAAAACCTTTAAAACAAAATGGAGAAAATGCAAGAATCAATTAACAAAGACCTAAAAGAATTAAAGAACAAACATACAGAGACAAACAAAACAATTTCTGAAATTAAAAATACTCTAGAAGGAATCAATAGCAGAATATCTGAAGCAGAAGAACAAATCAGTGAGCTGGAAGATAAAATGGTGGAAATAACTTCTGAAAAGCAGAATAAAGTAAAAAGAATTAAGAGAACTGAAGACAGTCTCAGAGACCTCTGGGACCATATCAAATGCACCAACATTCGAATTCTAGGAGTTCAAGAAGAAGAAGAGAAAAAGAAAGGGTATGAGAAAATTTTTGAAGAAATTATAGTTGAAAATTTCCCCAACATGGAAAAGGAAATAGTCAATCAATTCCAAGAGGCACAAAGATTTACATACAGGATAAAACCATGGAGAAACACCCAGACACATACTAATCAAACTAACAAAGACTAAACATGAAAAAAGAATATTAAAAGCAGCAAGGGAAAAGTAACAAGTAACATACAAGAGAAACCCCATACGCTTAACTCTTGATCTTTCAGAAGAAACTCTGCAGGCCAGAAGGGAATGGCAGGATACATTTCAAGTACTGAAAGGGAAAAATCTACAACCAAAATTACTGTACCTGGCAAGGATCTCATTCAAAATTGATGCAGAAATAAAAAGCTTTTCAGACAAGCAAAAGTTAAGAGAATTCAGTGCCACCAAACCAGTTTTATAACAAATGTTAAATGGACTTATATAGTCAAGAAATACAAGAGGAGAAAAAAGACCTACAAAATCAACCCCAAACAATTAGAAAATGGCAACAGGAACATATGTATCAATAATTACTTTATTTTTTTAATTTAATTTTATTTTTAAACTTTACAATATTGTATTGGTTTTGCCAAATATTGAAATGAATCTGCCACAGGTATACATGTGTACCCCATCCTGAACCCTCCTCCCTCCTCCCTCCCACCAAAAGACACAGACTGGCTGAATGAATACGAAAACAAGACCCATACATATGCTGTCTACAAGAAACCCACTTCAGACCTCAACACACGTATAGACTAAAAGTGAGAGGATGGAAAAAATATATTCCATGCAAATGGGAAGCAAAAGAAAGCTGGAGTAGCAATCCTCATTTCAGACAAAATAGACCTTAAAATAAAGAAGATTACAAGAGATAAGGAAGGACACTACATAACGATCAAGGGATCAATCCAAGAGGAAGACATAACAATTTTAAGTATCTATGCACCCAACATAGGAGCACCTCAATACATAAGACAAACACTAACAGATATAAAGGAGAAATTGAAAGTAACACAATAATAGTAGGAGACTTTAACACCCCACTCACACCAATGGACGGATCATCAAGGCAGAAAATTAATAAGGAAATACAAATCTTAAATGATACATTAGATGAGATGGATCTCATTGATATCTTCAGGACATTCCATGCAAATGCAGAAGAATACACCTTCTTCTCAAGTGACCTGAAACATTCTCCAAGATAGACCACATCTTGGGTCACAAATCAAACATCAATAAATTTAAGAAAATTGAAATCATAAAAGCATCTTTTCCAACCACAATGCTACGAGACTAGATATCAATTATAAGAAAAAAAACTGTAAGAAACACAAACACATGGAGATTAAATAGCACATTTCTAAATAACCAACAGGTTACTGAAGAAATTCAAAGGGAAATCAAAAAATTTCTAGAAACTAATGACAATGAAAACATGACAACTCAAAACCTATGGGATGCAGCAAAAGCAGTTCTAAGAGGGAGGTTTATAGCAACCCTATCTCAAGAAACAAAACAAAACAAAAAAAACATTGAGTAGACAATCTAACTTTACACCTAAAACAACTGAAAAAAGAATAAAAACAACAACTACAAAAAAAAATTAGTAGAAAGAAATCATAAAGGTCCAAGCAGAAATATATGAAAAAGAAAGAAAAGAAACAATAGTAAAGATGAATAACACTAAAAGCTGGTTTGTTGAGAAGATAAACAAAATTTACAAACTGTTAGCCAGACTCATCAAGGAAAAAAGAGAGAAGAATCAAATCAACAAAATTAGAAATGAAAAAGGAGAGGTTACAACAGACAATGCAGAAATACAAAGAATTGTAAGAGACTATTATGAACAACTATATGAAGAAAGCTGAGCGCCGAAGAATTGAAGCTTTTGAACTGTGGTGTTGGAGAAGATTCTTGAGAGTCCCTTGGACTGCAAGGAGATCCAACCAGTCCATTCTGAAGGAGATCAGTCCTGGGTGTTCATTGGAAGGTCTGATGCTAAAGCTGAAACTCCAGTACTTTGGCCACCTCATGCGAAGAGTTGATCATTGGAAAAGACCCTGATGCTGGGAGGGATTGGGGGCAGGAGGAGAAAGGGAAGACAGAGGATGAGATGGCTGGATGGCTACACTGACTCGATGGATGTGAGCTTGAGTGAACTCCGGGAGTTGGTGATGGACAGGGAGGCCTGGCGTGCTGCAGTTCATGGGGTCGCAAAGAGTCGGACATGACTGAGCGACTGAATTGAACTGAACTGAACTGATATGGCAATAAAATGGATAACCTGGAAGAAATGGACAGATTCTTAGAAAGTTCAATCTTCCAAGACTGAACCAGGAAGAAATATAAAAAATGAACAACCCAAATAATGAAGCACTGAGTTTGTTTTGAAACAACCCAAAGCACTGAAGTTGAAGCTGTGATCAAAAATCTCCCCAACAACAAAAGCCCAGGACCAGACGGCTTCACAGAAGAATTCTATCAAACATTAAGAGAAGAGCTGTTACCTGCTGCTGCTGCTGCTAAGTCGCTTCAGTCGTGTCCGACTCTGTGCGACCCCAGAGATGGCAGCCCACCAGGCTCCCCCATCCCCCGGATTCTCCAGGCAAGAACACTGAAGTGAGTTGCCATTTCCTCCTCCAATGCATGAAAGTGAAAAGTGAAAGTGAAGTCGCTCAGTCATGTCCAACTCTTCTCGAACCATGGACTGCAGCCTACCAGGCTCCTCTGTCCATGGGATTTGCCAGGCAAGAGTACTGGAGTGGGCTGCTTTTTCTAAAACTCTTTCAAAAAATTTCAGAGGAAGAAACACTTCCAAGTCCATTCTATGAGGCCACCATCACCCTGATACCAAAACCAGACAAAGGCAACACATAAAAAGAAAACTACAAGCCAATATCACTGATGAACATAGATGCAAAAATCTTCAAAAAAATTTTAGCAACAGAATTCAGCAACACATCAAAAAGCTCATACACCATGATCAAGTTGGGTTTATTCCAGATTGCAAGGATTCTTCAATATATGCAAATCAATCAATGTAATACACTATATTAACAAATTGAAAGGTAAAAACCATATGATGGATGGATTTTACCACCTATCATAGATTCAGAAAAAGCAATAGATGCAGAAAAGCCTTTCAGAAAATTCAGCACCCATTTATAATTAAAACTCTTCAAAAATGGGCATAGAAGGAACCTACCTAAACATAGTAAAGGCCATATATGATAAGCCTACAGCAAACATTATTCTCAATGGTGAATAACTGAAAGCATTCCGCCTATGATCAGGAACAAGATAAGGGTGTCCATTTTCACCACTATTATTCAACATAGTTCTGGAAGTCCTAGCTACAGCAATCAGAGAAGAAAAAGAAATAAAAGGAATCCAGATCAGAAAAGAAGTAAAGCTCTCACTGTTTGCAGATGACATGATACTGTACATTGAAAACCCTAAAGATAGTATCAGAAAATTACTAGAGCTAGTCAGTGAATTTAGCAAAGTAGCAGGATACAAAATCAATGCACAGTAAACACTTGCATTTCTATACTAACAATGAAAAATCAGAAAGAGAAATTAATGAATCAATCCCATTCACCATTGCAATGAAAAAAATTAAATATCTAGGAATAAACTTACCTAAGGGGAGAAAAGAACGGTACACAGAAAATTATAAGACACTGATGAAAGAAATCAAAGATTATATAAACAGAGAGATATTCCATGTTCTTGGGTAGGAAGAATCAATATTGTGAAAATGACTATATTACCAAACACAATCTACAATTTCAATGCAATCCCTATCAAATTACCAGTAGCATTTGTCACAGAACTAGAGCAAAAATTTCACAATTCATATGGAAATACAAAAGACCCTGAATAGCCAAATCAGTCTTGAGAAAGAAGAATGAGCTGGAGGAATCAACTTTCCTGACTTCAGATTATACTACAATGCTACAGTCATCAAGACAGTATGGTACTGGCACAAAACCAGAAATATAGACCAATGGAGCAAGATAGAAAGCCCATAAATAATCCCATGAACCTATGGGTACCTTATTTTTGACAAAGGAGGCAAGAATATATAAAGAGGCAAAAACAGCCTCTTCAATAAATGGTGCTGTGAAAACTGGACAGCTACATGAAAAAGAGTGAAATTAGAACACTTCCCAACACCATATACGAAAATAAACTCAAAATGGTAAAGACCTAAATGTTAGACCAGAAACTATGAAAGTATTAGAGGAAAACATAGGCAGAACACTCAAAGACATAAATTAAATCTACGATAAGTAAATCTATGATGACCCACCTTGTAGAGTAATGGAAATAAAAACAAAAGTAAACAAGTGGGACCTGGTTAAACTTAAAGAATTTTGCACAGCAAAGAAAACTATAAGCATGGTGAAAAGACAACCCTCAGAATGGAAGAAACTAATAGCAAATGAAATAACTGACAAAGGAGTAACTTCCAAAATATACAAGCAACTCATATAACTCAATGCCAGAAAAGCCAACAACACAATCAAAAAGTGGGAAAAAGACCTAGACAGACATTTCTCAAAAGAAGACATACAGATGGCTAACAAACACATGAAAAGATGTTCAACATCACCCATTATTAGAGAAATGCAAATCAAAACCACAATGAGATATCACCTCACACAGGCCAGAATGGCCATCATCAAAAAGTCTACAAACAATAAATGCTGGACATGGTGTGGAGAAAAGGGAATGCTCTTGCACTGCTGGTGGGAAGGTAAATTGATACAGCCGCTATGGAAGATGATATGGAGATTCCTTAAAAAACTAGGAATAAAACCACCATATGATCCAGCAATTCCACTGTCCTAGGCTAGATAGCATATTGAAAAGCAGAGACATTACTTTGCCAACAAAGTCCGTCTAGTCAAGGCTATGGTTCTTCCTGTGGTCATGTATGGATGTGAGAGTTGGACTGTGAAGAAGGCTGAGTGCCGAAGAATTGATGCTTTTGAACTGTGGTGTTGGAGAAGACTCTTGAGAGTCCCTTGGACTGCAAGGAGATCCAACCAGTCCTTGGAAAAGACTCTGATGCTGGGAGGGATTGGGGGCAAGAGGAGAAGGGGATGACAGAGGATGAGATGGCTGGATAGCATCACTGACTCAATGGACATGAGTCTGAGTGAACTCCGGGAGTTGGTGATGGACAGGGAGGCCTGGCGTGCTGCAATTCATAGGGTCGCAAAGAGTTGGACACGACTGAGCAACTGATCTGATCTGATCTGAGGCATATACCCTGCTGCTGCTGCTGCTGCTGCTAAGTCACTTCAGTCACGTCTGATGCTGTGGGACCCCAGAGATGGCAGCCCACCAGGCTCCCCCGTCCCTGGGATTCTCCAGGCAAGAACACTGGAGTGGGTTGCCATTTCCTTCTCCAATGCATGAAGTGAAAAGTGAAAGTGAAGTCGCTCAGTCATGTCCGACTCCTAGCGACCCCATGGACTGCAGCCTACCAGGCTCCTCTATCCATGGAATTTTCCAGGCAAGAGTACTGGAGTGGGGTGCCATTGCCTTCTCCGGCATATACCCTGCTGCTGCTGCTGCTAAGTCACTTCAGTCGTGTCCGACTCTGTGCAACCCCAGAGACAGCAGCCCACCAGGCTCCCCTATCCCTGGGATTCTCTAGGCAAGAGTACTGGAGTGGGTTGCCATTTCCTTCTCCAATGCATTAAAATGAAAAGTGAAAGTGAAGTCGCTCAATCGTGTCTGACCCTCAGTGACCCCATGGACTGCAGCCTTCTAGGCTCCTCTGTCCTTGGGATTTTCCAGGCAAGAGTACTGGAGTGGGGTGACATACCCTGAGGAGATTATAATTGAAAGAGACACATATATCCCATTGTTCATTGCAGCACTATTTACAGTAGCTAAAACAGGGAAGCAACCTAGACATCCATCAACAGATGAATAAAGAAGTTGTGGTACATATACACATGGAATATTACTCAGCACACATTTGAGTCAGTTCTGATGAGGTGGATAAACCTAGAACCTATTACAGAGTGTGAAGTGAGTCAAAAAGAGAAAGGTAAATATCATATTCTAATGCATATATACAGAATCTAGAAAAATGGTACTGAAGAATTTATTTACAGGGCAACAATGGAGAAACAGACATAGAGAATAGACTTATGGACATGGGGAGAGGGGAGGATAGGGTGAGATGTATGGAAAGAGTAACATGGAAACTTATATTACCATATGTAAAATAGATAGCCAATGGGAATTTGCTGTATGGCTCAGGAAACTCAAACAGGTGCTCTGTATCAACCTAGAGGGGTGGGATGGAGAGGGAGATGGGAGGGAGTTTCAAAAGGGAGGAGATATATGTATACCTATGGCTGATTCATGTTGAGGTTTGACAGAAAACAGCAGAATTCTGTAAAGCAATTATCCCTCAATAAAAAATAAATTAAAAAAAACTAAAGTTGGTTTACAGGAGAATATAAATTTTAAAAGAGGTTAGATAAATATTAGTTCGAGTAACTCTTTAAGTTGTAAAAGTAACTTAGAACAGTATGAAGAAGAAAAGGAAAAACTGAAAGCCAAGTTAAATTTTATTTATGAGATAATCATGTTTTGGTATATGATATAACACTTTTAATTATTATAAAATATAATATATTTTATTATTATATGATAAAGTATTATTAAATATAATAATATTTAATATTGGCATCTAGTCCCACCATTTCATGGGAAATAGATGGGGAAACAGTGGAAACAGTGTCAGACTTTATTTTTCTGGGCTCCAAAATCACTACAGATGGTGACTGCAGCCATGAAATTAAAAGATGCTTACTCCTTGGAAGGAAAGTTATGACCAACCTAGATAGCATATTCAAAAGCAGAGACATTACTTTGCCAACAAAGGTTCGTCTAGTCAAGGCTATGGTTTTTCCTGTGGTCATGTATGGATGTGAGAGTTGGACTGTGAAGAAGGCTGAGCACCGAAGAATTGATGCTTTTGAACTGTGGTGTTGGAGAAGACCCGAGAGTCCCCTGGACTGCAAGGAGATCCAACCAGTCCATTCTGAAGGAGATCAGCCCTGGGATTTCTTTGGAAGGAATGATGCTAAAGCTGAAACTCCAGTACTTTGGCAGCTCATGCGAAGAGTTGACTCATTGGAAAAGACTCTGATGCTGAGAGGGATTGGGGGTAAGAGGAGAATGGGACGACAGAGGATGAGATGGCTGGATGGCATCACTGACTCGATGGACGTGAGTCTGAGTGAACTCCGAGAGTTGGTGGTGGACAGGGAGGCCTGGCGTGCTGCGATTCATGGGGTCGCAAAGAGTCGGACACGACTGAGCGACTGATCTGATCTGATCTGATAATATTTTAGCTACGCAGGTGTGAAGAAAGTGTATCTGTATATGGAATGAATATAACATAATATATATCATAATTTCTTAATTCTCACATCTATTTCCAATATGTCATTTTATGTAACACCACTTAAAAATTCAACAAAAGTTTTTTGAGAAACAAGAAACTTTATATTTAATTCAGAGAAAATATTTTTGCTCAGAAAAACATTCACATTAATACATATTATAACGTTTTCTTCTTTTATATCACAAAGTTTGAATCTAAACCTCCTTTACCATCAGAGACTAAACTGTGTGAATCACTTTGGCCACAGACCTTGATGTAAGTATTTTGAAAGCACACTGCTTTTCCTAATTCTGAGTCTGGTGTTTGACCTTTTGAGGCCCTTTATGATCACAAATCAAATCGCAAGAGAAATCAAAGGACATTGGAGTTTCAACGCTGTTTCCAAATTCATTAAAGGCCCGGTTTTACTTTATTTTATTTAAATTGAATAAGTAGAATGTTAAAAAAAAAGACTTTCCTTGCAAGTCTGATGGAAGATTTTCACAGATGATGTTTGGCACCTGAATGACATCCTTGAAATTTCTAAGATCCTTCTTTTCCCTCACTTTACTGAGGCAGAGTTAACAAAACTGAATATAAAGTCTGCAAAGTGACTATTTGATAAACATAAACATCGGGAAATGATTACAACAATCAGAATCAGGTTAACTAGCTTCACCTCACATAGTTACCGTTCTGTGTGTCTGTGTGTGTGTGGGTGTGTGTATCTGTGCATGGACATGTATGTGGTAACACCTAAGATAAACTCTTTTTTAGCAAATTTCAAAGATCATTTTTGAAGTGGTGGTTTCTGTCTTTAATCGCATGACTTTGTGCATGACAGGTTGTCTGCTGTATGAAAAATAATTATTAACTTCAACATTTTATCTTATTGTAATATTTTGGAACTTATTTTTTAACAATAATTAACACCCCATATTTAACGTATAAATACTTGAGATGCTACCAATGAACATAACTGAAGTGATAATCAATCAACAAGCACCCCCTATACACTATGAGGCTCTGTTTGAGCAAATAATGATAACCATGCCTGAACATTCTCCTTTGCTTCAGTTCGGTTCAGTCGCTCAGTCATGTCCAACTCTTTGCAACCCCATGAATTGCAGCACGCCAGACTGCCCTGTCCATCACCATCTCCTAGTGTTCCCTCAAACTCACGTCCATCAAGTTGGTGACGCCATCCAGCCATCTCATCCTCTGTTGTCCCCTTTTCCTCCTGCCCCCAATCCCTCCCAGTATCAGTCTTTTCCAATGAGTCACCTCTTCGCGTGAGGTGGCCAAAGTACTGGAGTTTCAGCTTTAGCACCATTCCTTCCAAAGAACACCCAGGACCGATCTCCTTTAGAATGGACTGGTTGGATCCCCTTGCAGTCCAAGGGACTCTCAAGAGTCTTCTCCAACACCACTGTTCAAAGTATCAATTCTTTGGCGCTCAGCTTTCTTTACAGTCCAACTCTTACATCCATACATGACCACTGGAAAAACCACAGCCTTGACTAGACGGACTTCTTTGGCAAAGTAATGTCTCTGCTTCTGAATATGCTAAGTTGGTCATAACTTTCCTTCCAAGGAGTAAGCATCTTTTAATTTCATGGCTGCAGTCACCATCTGCAGTGATTTTGGAGCCCCCCAAAATAAAGTCTGACACTGTTTCCACTGTTTCCCCATCTATTTTCCATGAAGTGAGGGGACCAGATGCCATGATCTTCATTTTCTGAATGTTGAGCTTTAAGCCAACTTTTTCAGTCTCCACTTTCACTTTCATCAAGAGGCTTTTGAGTTCCTCTTCACTTTCTGCCATAAGGGTGGTGTCATCTGCATATCTGAGGTTATTGATATTTCTCCCAGCAATCTTGATTCCAGCTTGTGCTTCTTCCAGCCCAGCATTTCTCATGATGTACTCTGCATATAAGTTATAAGCAGGGTGACAATATACAACCTTGACATACCCCTTTTCCTATTTGGAACCAGTCTGTTGTTCCATGTCCAGTTCTAATTGTTGCTTCCTGACCTGCATATGGGTTTGTCAAGAGGCAGGTCAGGTGGTCTGGTATTCCCATCTCTTGAAGAATTTTCCACAGTTTATTGTGATCCTCACAGTCAAAGGCTTTGGCGTAGTCAATAAAGCAGATGTAGATGTTTTTCTGGAACTCTCTTGCTTTATCCATGATCCAGCAGATGTTGGCAATTTGATCTCTGGTTCCTCTGCCTTTTCTAAAACCACCTTCAACATCTGGAAGGTCATGGTTCACATATTGCTGAAGCATAGCTTGGAGAATTTTGAGCATTACTTTACTAGTGTGTGTGATGAGTGCAATTGTGAGGTGGTTTGAGCATTCTTTGGCATTGCCTTTCTTTGGGATTGGAATGAAAACTGACCTTTTCCAGTCCTGTGGCCACTGTTGAGTTTTCCAAATTTGCTGAAAAATTGAGTGCAGCACTTTCACAGCATCATCTTTCAGGATTTGAAATAGCTCAACTGGAATTCCGTCACCTCCACTAGCTTTGTTTATAGTTGTTCTTTCTAAGGCCCACTTGATTTCACATTCCAGGATGTCTGGCTCTAGGTGAGTGATCACACCATCGTGTGGCTGGCAAAAATATATTAATATCAATTGTAAGACACAACATGATTTCGGAAATTTGGACAAATCATGCAATTTTGAATGGAGAGTTTTCAGAGTATATATGTACTATATAATTTTTTTTTAAAGGAATATTAAAATAGGACATGCTTTTTCACTTTAAGGCTATTTATTGGGAGTGTTTTTCCATGCTAGTATCTATTCTTTATAAGCATCATTGAAAATAATAGAATAATATACATTTTATGGTGATGTCATATTAAACACATTTTGGGTCATATTGCTTAATTATAATTCCATGCTACTATAAATAACAGTGAAGTATAGCTAAATCTTTGTGAATATCCAAGACTATTTCCTCAGTATAAATTCCTTACGGCACAGTTTCTGTGTCAAAAGATATGCATATCCTTGTAAAGGATCTGAATCCATCAGACCTAAGTGCCCCATGGAGTATACATCCCCTATGTTCAAGCTGGTTTTAGAAAAGGCAGAGGAACCAGAGATCAAATTGTCAACATCTGCTGGATCATCAAAAAAGCAAGAGAGTTCCAGAAAAACATCTATTTCTGCTTTATTGACTATGCCAAAGCCTTTGACTGTGTGGATCACAATAAACTGTGGAAAATTCTTCAAGAGATGGGAATACCAGACCACCTGATCTGCCTCTTGAGAAATTTGTATGCAGGTCAGGAAGCAACAGTTAGAACTGGACATGGAACAACAGACTCGTTCCAAATAGGAAAAGGAGTTCGTCAAGGCTGTATATTGTCACCCTGTTTATTTAACTTATATGCAGAGTACATCATGAGAAACGCTGGACTGGAAGAAGCACAAGCTGGAATCAAGATTGCCAGGAGAAATATCAATAATCTCAGATATGCAGATGACACCACCCTTATGGCAGAAAGTGAAAAGGAACTCAAAAGCCTCTTGATGAAAGTGAAAGTGGAGAGTGAAAAAGTTGGCTTAAAGCTCAACATTCAGAAAACAAAGATCATGGCATCCGGTCCCACCACTTCCTTCTTCACCATTTCATGGGAGATAGATGGGGAAACAGTGGAAACAGTTTCAGACTTTATTTTTCTGGGCTCCAAAATCACTGCAGATGGTGACTGCAGCCATGAAATTAAAAGATGCTTACTCCTTGGAAGGAAAGTTATGACCAACCTAGATAGCATATTCAAAGGCAGAGACATTACTTTGCCAATAAAGGTGCGTCTAGTCAAGGCTATGGTTTTTTCTGTGGTCATGTATGGATGTGAGAGTTGGACTGTGAAGAAGGCTGAGCGCCGAGGAATTGATGCTTTTGAACTGTGGTGTTGGAGAAGACTCTTGAGAGTCCCTTGGACTGCAAGGAGATCCAACCAGTCCATTCTGAAGGAGATCAGCCCTGGGATTTCTTTGGAAGGAATGATGCTAAAGCTGTAACTCCAGTACTTTGTCCACCTCATGTGAAGAGTTGACTCATTAGAACAGACTCTGATGCTGGGAGGGATTGGGGGCAGGAGGAGAAGGGGATGGCAGAGGATGAGATGGCTGGATGGCATCACTGACTCGATGGATGTGAGTCTCAGTGAACTCCAGGAGTTGGTGATGGACAGGGAGGCCTGGCATGCTGCGATTCATGGGGTCGCAAAGAGTCGGACACGACTGAGAGACTGATCTGATCTGATCTTCCCATTTCTGTCTCCCTCTACCTCCCTCTCCCTCCTCCCTAGCCATGCCTTCTTCCTTCTTCGTAAGTAGCCTTCCTTCTGTTCCCCCAATACTTGTGATCCTACTTCTGCTCTTCTGTGTTGTAATTTTTTTCTCACTGTGTATATGTATGTGTTTATAATCTCCCTCATCCTAAACAAAGTTTGAGGCTACATTTTATGTCAAATTACTAGTTTACAGTTATGCATCTTTATCTGGACTCTGAGTTCCTACCTAACAAGATCCTTGTATCATTCATCTTTGTATCCCTAGCACCTAATACACTAAATTTTCAGTAAACACTTTTGAATTGTTTCAGGAGGGAACAAATGTCTGCTCTTGTTTTTCAGCTATCATGTAGTTTTTGGTTTTGTTTTCAAGTTTCTTGGGATTTTAACTGACCTAAGTACATTAATTTCAAAAACAAAAGAAAATACTTATATAGCTTCAAGTTTATAAACTCAGATGCCCTCAATTCAATACTGAAATATGCTTTAATATTAATTTAGCAACTACTGTCTAATTCAAGCAATGAGAAAGGAAAAACACAGAGCTTATACATGCTTTATTCTGAGAAATTTTAATGTTTATTCTCAAGGAAGATAATATTTTCCCCAAACATGGACCATGTATAGGAAATGCACACAGGATGGAAACTCATATGCCTAGCCCTTCTGATAGAAAGCAGAATTAGTCATCACACTTAAAGTGTTAAAAAATAAGAATACAATAGCTCTGTAGAAGAGAGAAGCACTTTTCTTCCTCGTGTGGTCATGAACATGCCAGATTGCTGGCCCATTATTTTGGCAGGTGTCTCTTGGAATGAACTGTGGAGAGGCCTGGCATGATTTGACAGCACTATGACAAGGCACTGCCTCCTACATGCACTTCCTGAGCAAATTGACTTCAGAATCTCCTTCATGAATTCCAAGCCAGAGCAATCTGAGGCAGGCATGTCAGTTTGAATTACTCTCCTCCAGCATCCAAAGACAACACGGGTTTTCTGTCAGTTGGCTTCAGACAGGCGGTACCATCAGCCTCAAGTTTAAAAAAGTGAAGGAAGTGAATTTATTAAATTTCCAAAAGGGAAAGAGTTTTGTAAGCTTTCCTCATGGGAGCATCAGGAAACCCAACCTTTCCAGGTACTAGCTAACTAAAACAGTGCATTTATGTCTACAGTTCTCTATTTGAAAATGGGCGTGATAATAAGAGCTACCTCTTAGACCTGATTGTGGCTGCAATGTGATAACTCATGTGATGTTCTTAGGATATTGCCTGGTCTTAACTCTTTGGCTCAGAAATGTGAAATTTACTATTCCAAAGATTACATCTTTTTTTATTTTTTAATTGAAGTATAGTTGGACCATAAAGAAGGCTGAGCACCAACGAATTGATGCCTTCAAATTGTGGTGCTGGAGAAGACGCTTGAGAGGCCCCCGGACAGCAAGGAGATCAAACCAGTCAATCCTAAAGGAAATCGACCCTGAATATTCACTGGAAGGACAGATGCTGAAGTTGTGGCTCCAATATTTTGGCCATCTAATGCAAAGAGCCAACTCGTTGGAAAAGACCCTGATGCTGGGAAAGATTGAGAGCAGGAGGAGAAGGGAGGAACAGAGGTTGCGATGGTTGGATGGCATCATCGACTCAATGGACTTCTGCTTGAACAAACTCTGGGAAACAGTGAGAACAGGAAAGCCTGGCATGCTGCAGTCCATGGGGTCTCAGAGAATTGGAAACAACTTAGTGACTGAACAATGGTTGCTTTATAATGTTGTGTAAATGCTGCTGTACAACAAAGTGAATCAGCTACACATATCTATATACCCCCTCTTCCCTGGATTTCTTTCCCATTTAGGTCACCATAGAGCACTGAGTAGTTTCCTGTGCTATACGAAGATGACTTTACCTTGTGGCAATTAGGTATAATGACCCATATTGGCACTTAGACATAAAACATAATGTGTTCACCTCTTAGCAGAAACCTAGGCAATCCTCAGAGTAAAAACAAATGTGCATTGAAATTCTGTCCACCTTACCATCTCTGTTTTATTTTGTTATACATTCATAATATTTGTAGAACTATATTTTTATGGGCTTCCCAAGTGGCACTTGTGGTAAAGAATCTGCTGGCCAATGCAGGAGACATAAGAGATGTGGGTTTGATCCCTGGGTCGGGAAGATCCCCTGGAGGAGGAAATGGCACACCACTCCAGTATTCTTGTTTGGAAAATTCCATGAGTAGAAGTGGTGGGCTACTGTCTATATCCTTTTATTACCCAAGTAAAATATATTCA
The DNA here is from genome assembly GCF_032452875.1 of Bos javanicus. Lineage (NCBI taxonomy): Eukaryota > Metazoa > Chordata > Mammalia > Artiodactyla > Bovidae > Bos > Bos javanicus. The sequence continues at coordinate 12,655,616 of NC_083875.1, read as the reverse complement.
TTATGAAAATCTGGAAGATACACATAACTTTGAGTGTGCATACAATCAGGAGTAATCTCATGATCTAGATGGAAACACAGATAACATGAAGATAAATGGAAGATCCTCTAGTCTTTTATGAATCCATATAATATATGGAAATAAATTATAATTAAGAATATGCTATTTTTATTTTTATTTCTCATTGTCAGGAAGCATTTAACAGGAGGCTTCCTGTGTGCTGTTTTGGATCTGTCAGGAATCCTCTGTTCCTTATTAATTCCTGAATATTCAGGAATTAAGAGGAGAGGCAAGCCTCTCGGGGCTGAGGAATCCAGGCATTTCCTTCGTTAGTTTTTCAATATGGTGATAAGTACCCTCTTCCTTCTTGTGAACCATATGGTTAAAGTGATTGTTTACAACTCTCTCTCTGTTTAATATGGATCACCTATGTTTTGTAAGTCTGAAATTTTAATCTTTATCTTTGCTGAGAATAACTACAGTATATATGCCCACACCATGTTGATTAAAACACCTTTGCTCCATCAGAGCTTTGGTCCCCGTGTCTTGCTTTCTCTCTCTCTCTCCCTCTCTCTCTCTCTCTCTCTCTCTCTCTCTCTCGCTCTCTCAGGCTATTTCTTTGGAGCACAGAGGCTCTCTGAGTTCACTTTCCTGCCTGGGCTTCTAAGACCCTCTCGAGAAGGCACTCTGCGCCTTCACCCCATCGAGAGGGTGCCTGATGCCTCCGTGAACAGAGCAAGCCCCGTGCAGGGACTTTATTGGCTTTTTGCATAAACCAAGGAATATCAGCCTCTTTCTCTCTCCTTTACTTTCTTATTGGTCGACTCCAGACCACCATGTTCCAGTCCATTAAAGGACTGCAACATTTCTTCTTTAATATTACCTTGTGAAGATATTTAAACATCTTTAAATATCCTTCTAAACTATTGACTACACAGGAGTTTGTTCATATAATTTGTTTGACATTTAAGTTCTTCCAAAATTTAATCATTTATAAATTATCTTCTGCTGAATATGTTTTCATCGAGATCTTTATAAAATAAATGGAATTAATGGTTCCTAAAAGTACATCATGAGAAACACTGGGCTGGAAGAAGCACAAGCTGGAATCAAGATTGCCAGGAGAAATATCAATAACCTCAGATATGCAGATGACACCACCCTTAAGGCAGAAGTGAAGAAGAACTCAAAAGCCTCTTGATGAAAGTGAAAGTGGAGAGTGAAAAAGTTGGCTTAAAGTTCAACATTCAGAAAATGAAGATCATGGCATCTGGTCCCATCACTTCATGGCAAATAGATGGGGAAACAGTGGAAACAATGTCAGACTTTATTTTTCTGGACTCCAAAATCACTGCAGATGGTGACTGCAGCCATGAAATTAAAAGACGCTTACTCCTTGGAAGGAAAGTTATGACCAACCTAGATGGCATATTGAAAAGCAGAGACATTACTTTGCCAACAAAGGTCCATCTAGTCAAGGCTATGGTTTTTCCTGTGGTCATGTATGGATGTAAGAGTTGGACTGTGAAGAAAGCTGAGCGCCGAAGAATTGATGCTTTTGAACTGTGGTGTTGGAGAAGACTCTTGAGAGTCCCTTGGACTGCAAGGAGATCCAACCAGTCCATTCTGAAGGAGATCAGACTCTTTGCGACCCCATGAATCACAGCACACCCGGCCTCCCTGTCCATCACCAACTCCCGGAGTTTACCCAAACTCACATCCATCAAGTCGGTGGTGCCATCCAGCCATCTCATCCTCTGTCGTCCCCTTCTCCTCCTGCCCCAAATCCTTCCCATCATCAGGGTCTTTTCCAATGAGTCAACTCTTTGCATGAGGTGGCCAAAGTATTGGAGTTTCAGCTTCAGCATCAGTCTTTCCAATGATCTCCTTTAAGATGGACTGGTTGGATCTCCTTGCAGTCCAAGGAACTCTCAAGAGTCTTCTCCAACACCATCATTCAAAAGCATCAATTCTTTGGTGCTCAGCTTTCTTCACAGTCCAACTCTCTATATGAAAATTTATCTCTATAGTATTTCTAATAGATTATATTCTCAATAGTAAACTCTGAGGATATCAGATTTTTCCCTCTTTTGCTCACACTGGATATTAACATGTGAACTTTTTTGTTTTGACATACCAAAAAGGCAGAACTTTATTTACTGCTTTATTCTGCATTTTATAGATCTACTGTCAGTATATAATTCATTTATAATTTTTTCACTTAAAATATTTATTTAATGCCTATTTTGTGCTAAATTTACTATCAATAAAATATTTCATTTGTGCATCCATTTATTTAATAACATTATTGAGAGTCTGTTATTTAACTGTTACTTGTATTTTTCCTGTTGTGATTTCCAATTTTTATTACAAAATTCTCTTACTAATGTGTTTGTTTTTCCCTGAATGCTTTGTAAAATTCATAATGTAGAACACCAGCCATAACCCATCATGTAGCCTGCCATTATTTTTTCAATTTTTGTGCCTTGTAAGAATATTTACTTATACATTAGTACTTTATTTTACAAAGAAAATACACACACCTATTTATGAAGTTAACATAATAAATTGTCTGAAGATTACCTGGTATTTCTCCTCTAATAAATCTTTCAGGGTGTGAGGGGAGAACAGAGGGCTGAGTACTACTGCATATTCATAAGTTTAGGGTTTTTTAAAGAAAATAATAATTATTATTTTTTCAGCATACATGCAGGTATCAGCCTTGTTTCTTTAACTTTGCTGGGTACACTGTAAGTCACTTTGATTTTAAAAATTTTATCTTCACATCAAAGACTTCCCAAACCTCTGTTCAGTGTCTTGGTGTCTAGATTTGTCACTTAAAAATTGGCAGATTTTGTAAAGGAAAACAGGTAAATATCAGTTCCCACCCCTAAAGATTTTACTTGAGAGTAGTTCAATTAATTAAATATTAGCTTGTTGTCTTTCTATATAAGGCACTCCACAGTAGAAATCCAGGACTCATTTTGTTTGTTCAGATTGCTGATTTGAAATCTGCCACATTCATCTCTCTACAGCTCCGGATGGCAGTGTGATATAAGGCCAAATAGCAATTAAATGGCAATATTCTTATTTTGCATTTATTCTGGTCTTTGAGCTCAAACTTATAGCAAGGCACCATTATTTTCTGTGCCTGCACGAAGCAAGATTTGCTCCTGCCAGGCCCTAAAGTTGTTAAGAATAATTTATGTTATCAGAAAATAGAAAAATTTAAATGACTGTGCTTTCCCATTAAATAATACATATTTGACTAAGGCTGTTTTTTTCAACTGTGGTTTTCCCAGGACCTACTACAGAACTGATATAGAGAGTCTATCAATAAACAGGTGTTGAGTGAATAAATGAATAACAATTGAATGTGATAAACTATTGCTACAGTATGCTAATTTACTCTGCCCATAAAATATTCATTAATTAGTTTTTACAATGATGGTTACTCCTACAGTAGAAAAATGTGGTGTCACTTTCATCACTTTCCACTTGGGAACACTATCAAAATAGGAATGCCATTGACAGAGTGTGGTGTACTTTAGCAGGGGTTTTATGTGAAACTTTGCTCCATGTTAAAATGCTGATCAGTTTTTGTTATAGAATAATTCCTCTACTCAACTCCACAGGGAATAACTCCCTCCTATTTGGAATTCTACTTAATCAAATGTCAAGCAATGAATGGTTCAGTGAACAGGAATGAAGGGAGCTGGTTTGATTCTCGGCACTGTTATTTACAGGCTGAGTCACAGAAGAACATGACTTACCTCTCTGTTCTGTTATTTCCACTCTGGGCAACATACAAGAATGGAATTGTGATAATTCACTAAGATTAGAATGTAATCATTCTTTTCCTAGAGTGTGTCACATCACAGATCAGATCAGATCAGTCACTCAGTCGTGTCGGACTCTTTGCAACCCCATGAATCGCAGCACGCCAGGCCTCCCTGTCCATCACCAACTCCCGGAGTTCACTCAGACTCACGTCCATCGAGTCAGCGATGCCATCCAGCCATATCATCCTGTCGTCCCCTTCTCCTCTTGCCCCCAATCCCTCCCAGCATCAGAGTCTTTTCCAATGAGTCAACTCTTCGCATGAGGTGGCCAAAGTACTGGAGTTTCAGCTTTAGCATCATTCCTTCCAAAGAAATCCCAGGGCTGACCTCCTTTAGGATGGACTGGTTGGATCTCCTTGCAGTCCAAGGAACTCTCAAGAGTCTTCTCCAACACCACAGTTCAAAAGCATCAATTCTTCAGTGCTCAGCCTTCTTCACACTCCAACTCTCACATCCATACATGACCACAGGAAAAACCATAGCCTTGACTAGACGCACCTTTATTGGCAAAGTAATGTCTCTGCTCTTGAATATGCTATCTAGGTTGGTCATAACTTTCCTTCCAAGGAGTAAGCGTCTTTTAATTTCATGGCTGCAGTCACCATCTGTAGTGATTTTGGAGTCCAGAAAAATAAAGTCTGACACTGTTTCCACTGTTTCCCCATCTATTTCCCATGAAGTGATGGCACCGGATGCCATGATCTTCATTTTCTGAAGGTTGAGCTTTAAGCCAACTTTTTCACTCTCCACTCTCACTTTCATCAAGAGGCTTTTGAGTTCCTCTTCACTTTCTGCCATAAGGGTGGTGTCATCTGCATATCTGAGGTTATTGACATTTCTCCCGGCAATCTTGATTCCAGCTTGTGTTTCTTCCAGTCCAGCATTTCTCATGATGTACTAGCACAGAAGTTAAATAAACAGGGTGACAATATACAGCCTTGATGAACTCCTTTTCCTATTTGGAACCCGTCTGTTGTTCCATGTCCACTTCTAACTGTTGCTTCCTGACCTGCATACAAATTTCTCAAGAGGCAGATCAGGTGGTCTGGTATTCCCATCTCTTGAAGAATTTTCCACAGTTTCTTGTGATCCACACAGTCAAAGGCTTTGGCATAATCAATAAAGCAGAAATAGATGCTTTTCTGGAACTCTCTTGCTTTTTCCATGATCTAGGGATGTTGGCAACTTGATCTCTGGTTCCTCTGCCCTTTCTAAAACCAGCTTGAACATCTGGAAGGTCATGGTTCATGTATTGCTGAAGCCTGGCTTGGAGAATTTTGAGCATTATTTTACTAGTGTGTGAAATGAGTGCAATTGTGCGGTAGTTTGAGCATTCTTTGGCATTGCCTTTCTTTGGGATTGGAATGAAAACTGACCTTTTCCAGTCATGTGGCCACTGCTGAGTTTTCCAACTTTGCTGGAATATTGAGTGCAGCACTTTCACAGCATCATCTTTCAGGATTTGGAATAGCTCAACTGGAATTCCAACACCTCCACTAGCTTTGTTCGTAGTAATGCTTTCTAAGGCCCACTTGACTTCACATTCCAGGATGTCTGGCTCTAGGTCAGTGATCACACCATCGTGATTATTTGGGTCATGAAGACCTTTTTTGTACAGTTCTTCTGTGTATTCTTGCCGTCTCTTCTTAATAGCTTCTGCTTCTGTTAGGTCCATACCATTTCTGTCCTTTATCGAGCCCATCTTTGCATGAAATGTTCCTTTGGTATCTCTGATTTTCTTGAAGAGATCTCTAGTCTTTCCCATTCTGTTGTTTTCCTCTATTTCTTTGCATTGATTGCTGAAGAAGGCTTTCTTATCTCTTCTTGCTATTCTTTGGAACTCTGCATTCAGATGTTTATATCTTTCCTTTTCTCTTTTGCTTTCGCTTCTCTTCTTTTCACAGCTATTTGCAAGGCCTCCCCAGACAGCCATTTTGCTTTTTTGCATTTTTTTCCCCATGGGAATGGTCTTGATCCCTGTCTCCTGTACAATGTCACAAACCTCATTCCATAGTTCATCAGGCACTCTATCAGATCTAGGCCCTTAAATCTATTTCTCACTTCCACTGTATAATCATAAGGGATTTGATTTAGGTCATACCTGAATGGTCTAGTGGTTTTCCCTGCTTTCTTCAATTTAAGTCTGAATTTGGCAATAAGGAGTTAATGGTCTGAGCCACAGTCAGCTCCTGGTCTTGTTTTTGCTGAGTGTATAGAGCTTCTCCATCTTTAGCTGCAAAGAATATAATCAATCTGATTTCGATGTTGACCATCTGGTGATGTCCATGTTTAGAGTCTTCTCTTGTGTTGTTGGAAGAGGGTGTTTGTTATGATCAGTGCGTTTTCTTGGCAAAACTCTTAGTCTTTGCCCTGCTTCATTCTGTACTCCAAGGCCAAATTTGCCTGTTACTCCAGGTGTTTCTTGACTTCCCACTTTTGCATTCCAGTCCCCTCCAATGAAAAGGACATCTTTTTTGGGTGTTAGTTCTAAAACGTCTTGTTGGTCTTCATAGAACCGTTCAACTTCAGCTTCTTCAGCATTACTGGTTGGGGCATAGACTTGGATTACTGTGATATTGAATGGTTTGCCTTGGAAACGAACAGAGATCATTCTGTCGTTTTTGAGATTGCATCCAAGTACTGCATTTCAGACTCTTTTGTTGACCATGATGGCTACTCCATTTCTTCTGAGGGATTCCTGCCCGCAGTAGTAGATATAATGGTCATCTGAGTTAAATTCACCCATTCCAGTCCATTTCAGTTCTCTGATTCCTAGAATGTCGACATTCACTCTTGCCATCTCTTGTTTGACCACTTCCAATTTGCCTTGATTCATGGACCTGACATTCCAGGTTCCTATGCAATATTGCTCTTTACAGCATCGGACTTTGCTTCTATCACCAGTCTCATCCACAGCTGGGTATTCTTTTTGCTTTGGCTCCATCCCTTCATTCTTTCTGGAGTTATTTCTCCACTGATCTCCAGGAGCATATTGGGCACCTACTGACCTGGGGAGTTTCTCTTTCAGTATCCTATCATTTTGCCTTTTCATACTGTTCATGGGGTTCTCAAGGCAAGAATACTGAAGTTGTTTGCCATTCCCTTCTCCAGTGGACCACATTCTGTCAGATCTCTCCACCATGACCCGCCCGTCTTGGGTTGCCCCACGGGCATGGCTTAGTTTCATTGAATTAGACAAGGCTGTGGTCCTAGTGTAATTAGATTGACTAGTTTTCTGTGAGTATGGTTTCAGTGTGTTTGCCCTCTGATGCCGTCTTGCAACACCTACCGTCTTACTTGGGTTTCTCTTACCTTGGGCATGGGTTATCTCTTCACGGCTGCTCCAGCAAAGCGCAGCCATTGCTCCTTACCTTGGACGAGGGGTATCTCTCACCACCGCCCTTCCTGACCTTCAACGTGGGATAGCTCCTCTAGGCCCTCCTGCACCCGCGCAGCCATGGCTCCATCCAAGGAGCCGTGCAGAGGGCAAACACACTGAAACCATACTCACAGAAAACTAGTCAATCTAATCACACTAGGACCACAGCCTTGTCTAACTCAATGAAACTAAGCCATGCCCATGGGGCAACCCAAGACGGGCGGGTCATGGTGGAGAGATTGGACAGAATGTGGTCCACTGGAGAAGGGAATGGCAAACCACTATGTGTCACATCACAGGTACTCATCAAACATTCATTCTCTTTCTTAGTGCAAGGAAAGGAATTTTTTAGACTTTATTTTTTTAATGTGGCTTGAGCAAATTAATCTATGTTAGGCTGGGTATGGAGTGAAGCTCTATGAAAGAAAACAGGGATGGATTACCCTTAACATAGAAAAGCATGTATTTAATTCTTTAAATATCCAAAGATGTACTTTCTCCACTTATAAGATATCTTAATGAGATCCCAGCCTGTTTCACAGTCTCTTACATTATAGACTATACTCTTATTTGTTCCAGAAATTCCATCATGTTGCCACCATCAATAGACATGTTCTTTTACCCTATAAGAAAAGTGAACTGTCCCCTTTCCCAAAGGAAAAAAAAAATCTCCATGAAAACAAACCATTTGCAGATAGTGGATTCTTGTCAGGTCTCAGGGCTTCCCATGCAGCCCAGTGGTAAAGAATCCACCTGCCAATGCAGGAGACTTAGGAGACGCAGGTTCAATCCCTGGGTTTGGAGGATCCCCTGAAGGAAGAACCTGCTCCAGTGGCAACCTGCTCCAGTACTCTTGCCTGGAAAACTTCATGGACAGAGGAGCCTAGTGGGCTACAGTCTATGGGGTCGCAAAGAATCGGACATGACTGAGAGACTGATCACATTGGGTCTAGATATGAGCAGTTGTTCTGCAAACAGCTCCAGAACTTGAGGAGGTTACCCACATCCCCAGCCCTGAGCAGGGCAGTGACACTGCCAATGATTTTACCTTCCCTTGGCAACATGCACAGTTGTCACTTCCATCCCCTCTCCCAAATCCCACCGTCCACCTCACTCTTCCAAAGGCAATCACTCTACATCAGAAAAGGATGAAACATGACAGAATCTGCTCAACTTTATCAGTGTCCTAATTAAATTCTGCTACATCCTGCAGAGCTTTCTCTTTTTCCATACATCCTTTCTCACCATTCTCTATAAATTCTTAATATTTAATATTTGATCCTTAATGTACATAATATATGTGTGACCTTGAAAAAGGATGTTGCTAGAATGATAGTGAGCTGGCCAGTGTTTTGGGATGGACTCCAAAACTCCAAATGAATGTTGATTTAGGGCACGTTCTCCAAATGTCAGGATCCTTAGGTACAAGCACCCAAACAAGGCCCTACAGTATTGGACCTACTTCTTCCCTGTTCAGTCATAAGTCATTCACTATTTGAGGTAGGGAAATATTTTAGATTACAAGGAATTGGTTTTTAACATTTCATACAAGGACTTATATGAAACTCTAAAGATATTTGTAACTGATAATAAGGAAATTAGACATTCAAAATTTTACAATCTAGAGCTAAATAAACATTTCTCCAAAGAATACATACAGATGGTCAAGAAACACATGAACAGATGCTCAACATCACTAATTATTAGAGAACTGCAAATCAAAACTACAGTGAGGTACCACCTCACACCAGCAGAATGTGTGTTGTGTGTTAAGTCCACCAGGCTTCTCTGTCCATGGATTCTCCAGGCAAGAATACTGGAGTGGGTTGCTATGCCCTTCTCCAGGGGATCTTCCCTACCCAGGGATCGAATCCATGTCTCTTATGTCTCCTGGATTGGCAGGTGGGTTCTTTACCACTAGCGCCACCTGGGAAGCCCTCCAGTCAGAATGGCCATCATTAAAAAATTTACAAATAACAAATACTGGAAAGGGTGTGGAGAAAAGAGAACCCTCCTACACTGTTAGTGAGAATGAGAACTTGTAGAGCCAATATGGAGAACAGAATGAATATTCCTTAAAAAAAAAAAAAAAGAAATAGAGTTGCCATGTGATAGAACAATCCCACAGCTGGGCATACACCCAGATAAGACTAAAATTCTAAAATATACATGCACTCCTATGCTCATAACAGCACTGCTTACAATATCCAAGACATGGAAACAATCTAAATGTCCATCAGAAGATGAATGGATAATGAAGATGTGGTATATAGGCAGAATGGAATACTACTCAGCCATAAAAAAGAATGGAATAACGCCATTTGCAGCAATATGAATGGACCCAGAGATTATCATACTAAGTGAAGTAGTTCAGAAAGAGAAAGACAAATACCATACATATCATATCACTTAATACGGAATCTAAACTATGACACAAATGAACCCATTTAAGAAACAGAAATAGGCTGTCAGACATAGAGCACAAACTTGTGGTTGCCAAAGGGGTAGGGGTGGAGGAGCAGGGATGGATCATGAGTCTGGGGTTAGCAAATGCAAACCATTATACATAGGATGGATAAATAGCTAGGTCCTACTGAATAGCACAAGGAACTACATTCAATATCCTCTGATAACAACATGGCAAAGAACATGAAAAAGAATATGTATTATATATGTATATAGATATAACTTAATAGCTTTACTGTACAGCAGAAACATTAATGCAACATTGTCTATCAACTATATTTCAATAAAACAATTTACATTCTCCATCAAGGATTATAGTTTCTCATCTGTGATACTAAAAGGAGTATAAAGAAAAAGGGAGAGGTAGGACTGTTAGGGCAAGAGCTGTGGCAGACTCAGTTGCCACTTCATAACTTTCCTTTCCTGTTTTTTTTTTTTTTTTTTTGCCCCACTGCACAGCTTGCAGGATCTTAGTTCCCTGACCAGGGATTGAAACCAGGCCCCAGCAATGAAAGTGCCAAATCCTAACCACTGAACCGCCAGAGAATTCCCCATAACTTTCTTTTTGGAAATTAGCTTACAAGAGCCAGAGAAAGATCCCAGGAGGCAGCATGGTCTAGAGGACTGAACATCAGCTCAGAAGTGAAATAAACAAGGATTCAGTTTCTAGAATAGTAACTTTTGAACTGAGCAACTTTCTGTGACCTTTTTTTTTTTTTTTTTTTTACAAATGGATGGAGAAGACTGAGGTCAGAACAAGCATTTAGAAGACTCACATCTGAGTAAAGTTAAGTCCAGGACTCTGGAGTAAGAAGCCCCAGGAGGACATTTAGAGCAAATAATTCTTTTCCAACCAGATGAAAAAATGTTAGGCTTACATTAAATAATAGTTGATCAGAGTATTCTGATGTTATTTCTTTAAATATGTCTCTATCAATACAAATCACTATATTTTATACTGAATGAATGTTGATACTTTTCTGATTCAGCCAGGCAGTCTGCTTGTTAAAAAAAGTTATCTTAAAATTATCTAATAAAAAATCAGGCAACTATATTTCTTATATATAAAATATTACTTTTGGTTCCATTCAGTTCAGGCACTCAGTCGTGTCAAACTTTGCGACCCCATGAATCGCAGCACGCCAGGCCTCCCTGTCCATCACCAACTCCCGGAGTTCACTCCAACTCACGTCCATCGAGTCAGTGATGCCATCCAACCATCTCATCCTCTGTCGTCCCCTTCTCCTCCTGCCCCCAATCCCTCCCAGCATCAGAGTCTTTGCCAATGAGTCAACTCTTCGCATGAGGTGGCCAAAGTACTGGAGTTTCAGCTTCAGCATCATTCCTTCCAAAGAAATCCCAGGGCTGATCTCCTTTAGGATGGACTGGTTGGATCTCCTTGCAGTCCAAGGGACTCTCAAGAGTCTTCTCCAACACCACAGTTCAAAAGTATCAATTCTTCGGCGCTCAGCTTTCTTCACAGTCCAACTCTCACATCCATACATGACCACTGGAAAAACCATAGCCTTGACTAGATGGACGTTTAGTTATGACCAAAGGAAAAAAAATGGGCTTCTGTATTTCTGAAGAATAAATGCTAAATTTAGCACTCCAAGTTTAGGCCCAAACTCCCTTAATTATTAGTTGGGTGGCCTTGAGCCATGTAACTGAACCATGCTTCAACTTCCTCAAGTATAAATAACGATGATACCATTTCCCTCACATAATATTTATTTGGCAATTAGCTGCAATAATGTAAAAGGGTAATGGATGAATTGGAGCAGGAAAATTATGCTAGAGATTTCTACATATGGAAGTCAAATTGAATGTCAACTTGCAGCCCATATCCAATGTCTTAGTAAAGCAGTACTTTCACTACCTCTTGTCAAGTAGATATCTAGGAAGGAGGGACACCATTTGCATTTGGTCCCCAGGAGAACCTGGAAGGGAGGACACTGAGATCCTAAGATTCAAAGTTAAGAAAACCATATTGGAGGATATCAGGATGATGCGAACCAGTATTCAGGGGCAGGTCAGTGTCATGGGGGCCCTGAACTAAAATGACATCAGCATCAAAAGAGAAAGACTGCAGGCTGGCTCCAGCACTCAATCTGAGAGGGGGCAGGGGTGCTGAAAGGAGAGAGGAAAAGGGAGGCCACCCAATCCAGCCCCCTGAGGACGGACTTGCACTTGGAGGAAGTGACTGTGTGAGTGACTGTAACTTTAACTCCAGAGACCCAGCCATCTTGGCAGTGATTTTCTCTGCTGATGATCAGACTGTCCTCTCCCTAAGAGGCCCTGTGTTGGGACAGAAATGTAGACTAGCCCTGTGTAGGGGAAGGACAGGGAGCTCAGTTTCTAATACAGTCAGACCTCCACAGCCACTGGTTCTACATCCAGACTCAACCAACCTACCGAGCATCTGTGGGTTCTGGTATTGTGGTGGGCCCTGGAACCAATACCCTGCAGATATTGGCAGATGACTGTATATGACTTTGAGTATGACCCTAACCCTTGGGAATGATATTTCCTCCTGGTAACATTCCTCTGCCACAGATGATTATGCAGATAACACTTTTTCAATATAGAGAAAAATCCCAGTCAGAAGATGATTTAAATAAAGAACCCACCTGCTAATACAGGAGGCGTAAGAGATACGGGTTTGATCCCTGAGTTGGGAAGATCCCCTGGAGGAGGAAATGACAACCCACTCCAGTATTCTTGCCCAGAAAAGGAGCCTGAGGGAAGGGCGCTACAGTCCATAATGTCACAAAGAGTCAGACACAGCTGAAGGGACTTTGTATGCATACACACATAGCCATCAAGAGAACCCTGGTCTTCCCGAGTGGCACTAGTGGTAAAGAATCTGCCTGCCACTGCAGGAGATGCAAGAGACTCAGGTTTGATCCCTGGGTCAGGAAGATCCCCTGGAATAGGAAGTGGCAACCTGCTCCAGTATTCTTGCCTGGAAAATTTCATGGACAAAGGAGCCTGGAAGGCTGGAGTCCATGAGGTTGCAAAGAGTCAGACATGACTGAGCATACATACACATAGCCTTCAACAGAACCCTGGTAGTTTAATCACGACAACAACCCTTTGCGGCAGGAATATCTACTAAGCACAGCACTTATCTATGTTTTTCTTCTTTCATTTTTAATTATGAGATTATGAGACTGGCACTAGTATTCCCATTTTACCTATGAGAACACTGAGACACAGCAAAGTTAAAAAAATGATAAGTGATGATTCCCAGATTGGAAACTGGGCTGTCCCATTGCAAGCCTCATGCTTAACCCTCATACTGCTACTTCAAAAATCATTTCTATACATAGATTTCGACTTTCCCACAGGTCAACATGTGGTCTGCAGCTATTCCTATGGAAGATTTCTGCCATGGAAAATTTGTTGTGACAGGCAAGTAGCAGAACTCCCATCCCTAAAGGGTTGAGCCTCAAATTATATTCCAGGTTCTCCAAGCCTATTAGGTTTAAAAATAGCCTGGGCTTTTTCTCCCATCCATGCATAGGATAGCATACATTAACTGAAGACTCTAACACATTTGCAAATGCAGTCACCCAGAAAGTAAAGCACTGGAGCAGCCTACATAGGCAGCTATGCAAATGAAAAATAACTAACAGACCTGGAATGACTTGTATCAAATAAGCATTGATATGCCCATGGGCTTTTCTAGAAAGATCCCAACAGTCCAGAACTGTAAAACTAAACTTTAAGTCTTCAGTTGTAGCATAAATAGAGTATGGTGATTATAATCAGTGTAGATTTATTTGGCTGCCTCATACCTAATTTGTAAATTTTTCTTCATGCTAAAGAGCAAAATAAGATGTGTCTTGTAACATCATTTGAATTCAACTTGGTTGAACCCTGTCCTTTCAAGCCTAGCTGGCCTCTCTTCAAAAGATGCACACGCGTACAAACTATCTAAGTCTTTGTAACAACTCCTGGGAGCTACTTTATTTTGAGCAAATATGAATTTTGCAACAAGTGAGAGATTCTGTCTCAATGGATTATACTGTGAAAATCCAAAGAGATAAACCATTGTATTTTAAGTACTAGATTACGAATTTTACTTTACTTGAACTTTACTTAAACTCCTAGAGAGTGAGACCTTTTGAATTCTTTAGTTAAGAAGACTGCTAGAGAAATAGAGACATAGATGTAGAGAACAGACACAGCGGGGGAAGGAAGGGTGGGATGAATTGAGAGAGTAGCATTGACATATACATGCTGTCATGTGTAAAACAGATAGCTAGTAGGAAGATGCTGTATAGCACAGAGAGCTCAGGTCAGAGCTCTGTGATAACCTAGAGGGGTAGGATGGGAGTGAGGCTCGTGAAGGAGGGAATATACGTATACAGATAGCTGATCACGTTCTGCACAGCAGAAACCAACTCAACATTATAAAGCAGTTCTCTTCCAACTAAAAATAAAAACAAGAAGACTGTTAGAGCATTTTGCAGATACCAAAAAAGAAAGGTGTTTGCTATTTAAGATATATTAGTATAACTAATGCAACATCTTTTAAAGTGTTATCTACAGAAAGCAAACATCAGAATAGAAAGCAAGAATGAGTACCATATACTGTAATCATCTGTATCCACCCGTATTCAGGGAGGGAACATTTGAAGAAGGTAGGAAGGCTGCCCTAGTGACCTTAATGATCTGTAACAGGGCGCCCTCCATTTCTCTGAGAACTGTTCACCACAGGTATATTTGAATGCAATAACTTTTAACACAGCAGTCATTCTGACCCCCACAGGATTCACAGAAGTAAACCACAGAGTGAGTGGTCAGTCAGAAAAAAGTCTGAAAACAGTCAGAAAAAAACCAAAGAAGGTCCTTTGAGATGAAAACTTCTTTGAGGATAAACTTCTACGAGTACAGTGGAAACAAAAACAAGTCTAAAAGATTGGTGAGTAGAACAAGAGAGCGAGGCATTAAAGATTCCAGAAATACCTTCACTGCAATGGTCTCTGGGAATTGAGTATTCTTATTTTGAAAGTGTTAGTCACTCAGTCGTTTCTGACTCTTTGTGACCCCATGGACTGTAGCCCACCAGGCTTCTCTGTACATGGAATTCTCTAGGCAAGAATTCTAGCATGAGTCGCCATTCCCTTCTCCTGAGGAACTTCCCAACTCAGGGATCGAACCCTGGTCTCCTGAATTGCAAGTGGATTCTTTACAGTGTGAGTCACCAGGGAAGCCCAAATATCAGAAAAGTATTTTAAATAATGCTATTTATTCTTATTTTACTTGAATATAAATCTTTATATGTTGAAAGAGAAAAGTATTTTAATTAATGCTATTTATCACTGATAGAAGCATCTGTAACTCTGTGGTACTATGAATGATTGAGGTGTCTTTGTAAATGATTACCATTAAACAGGTTTTCTAATATAAACTAAAGAGGCAGAAAGTTTTCATAAGAAATGTAGTCAGCACTTTTTGACATGAGTCAACATAGTCTTTCAACCTGGGACAGAATTTTTGAGGAAGCGTCCCTGACTAGTAAAGGTGAATTTGAAACTCCCAGAGAAGAGTATGTGGGACCCTTTACAGGCATCTCTACCTTCTCGTTCTTTTCCTAGGCAGGCAAAACATTTAGAGGTGTACCTAGAGACAAAAAGAAAAATTAAAATGAGGTAGAGATTGGGATCATTTCCCTTGTGAGATTTAATGTAACCCTTTCTGACAGTTAGCTGCCCTGGTGGCTCAGATGGTGAAGTGTGTGCCCGCAATACGGGAGACCTGGATTCAATCTCTGGGTCAGGAAGATCCCCTGGAGAAGGAAATGGCAACCCACTCCGGTACTCTTGCCTGGAAAATTCCATGGACGGAGGAGCCCGGTAGGCTACAGTCCATGGGGTTGCAAAGAGTTGGACATGACTGAGTGACTTCACTTCACTTTCACTTTCTGACAGTTGGTCCGTCGTCAAACGGACAAGAGTGAGGTAGTGGGAAGTGCTGGGAGGCTCCTGCCACAGTTCAGGCAAGAGATAGTGGAGCTTTGAACTATGATTTTAGTAGCAGCTATAGGAGACATGGTCAGTTTTGGGATATTGTGTTTCAAGAACTAAGAGGATTTACTGATTGAATAAATAGGAGAATGAGCAGAAGAGCAAGGTGGTGAGAAGGTTGTGGGAAAATTTTCAAGAGAAAGTCAATGGCACTGTTTTGACCGGGTTCGGTATTATTCATCTTAGTGGATGACTGTCATCCTATTCAGCTGCCCAGTCTTGTTTTGGTTACACTGGGTCTTCGTTGCCGTGTGCAGACTTTCTCTAGTTGTGGTGAATGGGGGCTACTCTTCACTGCGGTGCATGGGCTTCTCATTGCAGTGGCTCCTCTTGCTGCAAAGCACAGGCTCTAGGCATGTGGGCTTCAGTAATTGTGGTTTGTGGGCCCTAGAGCTTCAGGCTCAGGAGCTGTGGCATGCAAGCTCTAGAGCTCCTGGGCTCAGAAGTGGTGGCACATGGGCTTAGTTGCTCCTTGGCATGTGGAATCTTCCCAGGCCAGGGACTGAACCTATGTCCCCTCTCTTGGCAGGTGGATTCTTATCCACAGGGAAGTCCCAAGACAGCCAGTCTAGAATCTTTTCTCATGTTTCTGTGTTCTTATCTTCTTAGAGTCACATCTTCAAAAGTTGAAACCAGAAAACTCCCTTTCCCAGGCTCCTTTGTAGCTAAGGTCAGGCATGTGTTGACTAAGTTGCTTCAGTTGTATCCAACTCTTTGCAATCCTATGGACTGTAGCCCACCAGGCTCTTCAGTTCATGGGATCCTCTAGGCAAGAATACTTGAGTGGATTGCCATGCTCTCCTCCAGGAAATCTTCCCAGGTCAGGCATTTGACCTTGAATCTGGCCACCACATGTACTCATCAAGATTTTGATGAGGAATTCAGCTACTTGAGGAAGCAAAGGACAAGTGGAATCCATTTGTCTGTATCTCTCTTTGTGAAGGAGCAATATTAGCTATTCTGGAGTCCAGTGTCCAGCCTCAGCAGAATGAGCTTACATGCCTGCACTCAATTATAGTGCAGTCTTTGGAGCAGCCCCGGGGCAGTGCAATTCTGGTATTATTGCAGGATAAAATGCCCCAGACCCGACTTTCTACTGTTCCCAGAAAGTCCGTGAGCTACCTGATATCCTCTACTTAATCAGGTAGAGTAGGCTCTGTTGTTTGCAGCAAGAACACACACATACATACACATCTGGAAACAGCCACCCAGAGATGTCAAGCAGGAGTATGAAACTCAGAGGAGATGGCAAGTCTGGGGAAATAAACTTGAAGGCCACCAGTATATAGACAATATTTAGAGTGGCAACCCACTCCAGTGTTCTTGCCTGGAGAATCCCAGGGACAGGGGAGCCTGGTGGACTGCCATCTATGGGGTCGCACAGAGTTGGACACGACTGAAGTGACTTAGCAGCAGAGTCTTCAAGTTAGAACAACTCACCAAGTGAGAGACCATATTTAAAGAAAATGAGAGGTATGTAGAGGTCAGAGAGCTCAGAAGAGGAGGAGTCAGGAAAGGATACTTTGAAGGAGCCACTGAGACAGAAAACAAAACAAAACTGAGTATTGAGACATCCAAAGAAGTATTTTAAGAAGGACTGTCATGATTCTGAGCCTATGAGGTCAGAAGGAAGAACTCCTGATGAATAAAGAGAGAGTGATGGTCCCTAAAAAAATGTATGTTCTGCACAATAGCCTTGTGTTTGAATGGCTAAGAATGAAGGGTCTAGGGACGAAACTGTTGAGGCATGGTGTCACATCTTAGGGACAATGACTGATAGTATGTAAATGAACTAAAAGAGCTAGGACTGTGAAGCTCATATCTGTGGTTCTAATGGGGTATTGATATGGATCTGAACTTCATGGCATCAAGGGACATATATGTTCTGTCCTGTCCTTCAACAGTGTTTAGTAGCAATGCTGGTAGGTGTGATGAAAACCATGGCGTAGGTACCTAACCAGACTTCCCAGTTCACCTCCTGTTAGTACAAGCAGGACCGACCCCTTTAAATGAGGTAGCCCCAGAAGATTCTTGATGTAAATAAGGAGATGGAGGTTCTTACAGTCTTAAGAAGGAGATGCTGAATGTTCTGACAATTAGGGCAGAAGGGAATTGGCAAATAATGTAAAATAGCAATATCATTACTTAACAATAGTAAAAATAGCAATTAGTTTAAAAACAATTGTAGATTATAAGAGGTATCATCATATTTATATCCCAAGTTGGTGAATTGAATGAAATTTGTTTTATTCAGTTTGAAACTTCATAAGAAAAAATTTGAAAAGTAAATGGTTACTAAGATCAAAATGGAAAAGCACTAGTATTTTATCTGCCTCTTTCATGTCTTAAATTCAACATTTAAAAAACTAAGATCATGGCATCCAGTCCCATCACTTAATGGCAAATAGATGGGGAAACAATGGAAACAATGACAGACTTTATTTTCTTGAGCTCCAGAATCACTCCAGATGGTGATTGCAGCCATGAAATTAAAGACACTTACTCTCTGACAAACCTAGACAGCATTTTAAAAAGCAGAGACACTACTTTACCAACAAAGGTCTGTCTAGTCAAAGCTATGGTTTTTCTAGTAATCATGCATGGATGTGAGAGCTGGACCATAAAGAAAGCTGAGTGCTGAAGAACTGATGCTTTTGAAATGTGGTATTGGAGAAGGCTCTTGAGAGTCTCTTGGACTGCAAGGAGATCAAACCAGTCAATCCTAAAGGATATCAGTCCAAATATTCATTGGAAGAACTGATGCTGAAGCTGAAGCTCCAATACTTTGGCCACCTGATGTGAAGAACTGATTCATTGGAAAAGACCCTGATGCTGGGAAAGATTGAAGGCAGGAGAAGAAGAGGATAAAAGAGGATGAGAAGGCTGGATGGCATCACCAAATCAATGGACATGAGTTTGAACAAGCTCCAGGAGTTGGTGATGGACAGGGAAACCTGGTGTGCTGCAGTCCATGGGGTCCCAGAGTCGGACCTGACTGAGCAACTGAACTGAACTGTCATGTCTTAAATACAGTCTGTTTTTGCTCAAAGAAAATGTACTTGTTTTATAACTATAATCAAGTATGCAAATACTACCAAGGAATTCATATACATTTATGTATCAATGTAGTATCTGGCTTGCTGCTGCTAAGTCACGTCAGTCATATCAGACTCTGTGTGACCCCATAGATGGCAGCCCACCATGCTCCCATCTCTGGGATTCTCCAGGCAAGAACATTGGAGTGGGTTGCCATTTCCCTCTCCAGTGCATGAAAGTGAAAGTGAAGTTGCTCAGTCGTGTCCGCCTCTTCATGACCCCATGGACTGTAGCCCACCAGACTCCTCCATCCATAGGATTTCCCAGGCAAGAGTACTGGAGTGGGTTACCATTGCCTTCTCCGAGTATCCAGCTTAAAGAGACCTAATTTCTTGCCATTATAAGAAGCTGAGGTTCCTCATTGCTTTAATCTTAGGAGAAATTTCAATGTATCCTCAAGATAGGGTAATGATCAAGTTATTGTGCTTCCCAGATGAAAAAAATATTTCAGTATACCCCACCTTGTTTGGAAAGGCAACTTTCTGCTGCCTCTCAGAGTGGAAAATGTATTTAAAATTCTCTGTTACAAACTGTATATAGAATCTCTCTACTTATTATTAGTAGTTTAAACCATACAAAATTGCTATGCTATAGGGTCAAGAAAGGGTTGAATATCAGCAATTCATCTGGTTTAATGAAATGCTCTTTCTACATATGGCATTGATTGCACACTTCATTCATCTCTAACATAGCTCCTGGGACATTTGATAACCTGTGCTCCTGCATGAAATAGAAATAGAATTGACAAGAAACATCAGCATGTACACCCTAAAACATACAGGTGCTCTTAGTCCACATATGCATATTCCCGGCAGTAGCATCAATCATTCCATAAATTCTGCTGTTATATCATCACTAGCATGGAAGCCCAAATATTTAATTCAATAATTATCTTATTAGATATATTCAAGTCCTGATTCCAAAAGAAATTCAATTTGTGTCTATAATAATGAATTTCCTTTAATGAAAGGTGGTGAGACCAACTCACTGGGGCCAACCTACAAATCAAAAGAGTGACAGGACATCTTATATTCACTTCTACTATAAAGTTACAGAGCAAGCTTGTTACTTTTTAATAGGTGTGTAATTGAATAGTAACAGTAGGTGTCACCTACCTCCAAATAAGGTGTTAAAATACCCATGAAGGACTTGCAAAGGGATAAAATAGCATTTATTTGTCCTTAGCCTAACAAGTGACTTGGAAGTAAGTAGCAAGGGTGAGATTTTAAGAGGAGAGTAATTTCTCTATAAAATTTGTTTGCATGATATATATTACTTTTTTGTCTATGAAGGCTTTGCATGTTTTTCTTTCTCTCTGAAATTATTTCTTACTACTCCAAGTGAAAGGTTGTTGTTGAATCACGCGAATACACCAGGATTCTTGGCCCCCGGAGGAGAAGAATTCAATCCGGGGCCAGAGACGAGGCTTGATCGCTCAGAGCTTTTGTGTAGTAAAGTTTTATTAAAGTATAAAGGAGATAGAGAAAGCTTCTGACATAGGCATCAGAAGGGGGCAGAAAGAGTACCCGCTTGCTAGTGTTAATAATGAGGTTATATAATCCAAAGAATGTCTGGAGGTTGTAAAGACCTCCTCCGACCTACTCCCATAATTCACATTTTAAGATAACACTGTCCTCAGGCAAGATACATCCTTGTAAAGACCAGGTATACTCCCATAATTAACTTTTTAAAATAACAGAAGGTTGAATCCAAAGACTGTCCTTAGGCAGGATACATTATTGGTATATAATCCTAAGGAATGTGGAGAAAGAAAAAAAAGTTTGTCCTTTTTTCCTCCTTGAGAATTCCAGACCCCTCTCTCTTTGGGGACCCCTAGACTCCCTATCAACCTGCCTAGGAAATGGCTCTCTCACAAGCCACGTTGCTCACACCCTAACTTAGTACTATAACTAGATTACTTGTTTTATAAGAGCTTTGTGATAGCTGCTGCTGCTGCTAAGTCGCTTCAGTCGCGTTCGACTCAGTGAGACCCCGTAGACATCAGCCCATGAGGCTCCCCCGTCCCTGGGATTCTCCAGACAAGAACACTGGAGTGGGTTGCCATTTCCTTCTCCAATGCATGAAAGTGAAAAGTGAAAGTGAAGTCGCTCAGTCATGTCCCACTCTTAGTGCTTATCTCAATTTATTATCATTAAATGTATTTATTTCCTCTAGTAGGACAAGCTCCATGAGGTCAGAAACTTTCTTATCCACCAAGCATCAATCCACCATGATTCTTCTGCACTGAGCACCATATACAAGGCACCAATAGGCAGCAGGTATGAGCCAATAGCTCAAAATGACGAAATCTATAAAGTCAAATCTGTTGAGTCAGTCCACATAATCATATTGATCAATAAAATTGGCAGTTCACATGTGAGAAATACAAAAGGACTATAAAGAAATGAAAGGAGTCAAACTCATTAGCAGGTGACACAAATTTAATTATCACTCATCAAGTAGAAAAAAAAAAGATTTTTGTTTTTTGGATAAGTGTTGGCTAGGGTGTAGAGAAATTTCTTCCTTGTCTTTTAAAAATCTGTCCTTGATCTTAATTTTTCTACACTGGTCAAATATAATGGTCAAACATAATCTCTTCAATATAAATGAAGCTATTTTTGAAATGATGACCAAATAATACTGGTATCAAACTTTTTTAAAGTTCCAAATATCTGAATCTGTCCATTAAGTTTTCATTTAAATGTTTATAGGTATGCACCCTCCATATCCATGAAGTAGTAGACAGGGTCATACAATTTTAGAATTTGCACATGTACTTTCTCCTCTCTCTGCTGCTTCATCCCTGCTCTGAACCTCATCATTTTTTCTAACTTTATGATTTTCTTTGACCTTTTAATTTCTTATCTTGTTAGAGTTCTTAGATAATCATATGGCTAAAACCTTGATAGAGAGTAGCATGGAAGCATATACACTACCATATGTAAAATAGATTGCCATAGGAAATTTGGCAATTTCCCTGGTATGACTCAGGGAATTCAAACTGGAGCTGTGTAACAACCTAGAGGGGTGAGAAAGTGTGGGATGTGGGAGGGAGGTTCAAGAGGGAAAGGACATATGTATACCTATGGCTGATTCATGTTGATGTATGTCAGAAATGAAACCAATATTATAAAGCAATTATCCTTCAATTAAAAATAAATAATTTTTTAAAAAAGAGTTTGTCTTTTTGGATGATTGAATTTTCCAAAAGTTAAAAAAAGGAGGGAGGTCATTTAATACCTTTTCTTTTTTCTTTTTCTTATTGTGAAATAGTAAGCATATGAACATGCTCCTGCCTGTGAGAGGCACAGGTAGAGATATGGAGTGTGAATCTGATCAGGAAGATCAGTTCTAGCTCTTTGTTTCACCTTTCTTTTACCAAATTTATCACCTTTCTCAGTGCAGGTAGTGTGTGACCCAAGAGGACAGAGAACATCCCCTTCTGCTAGAAGGCTTTCAGCTGCTGCATCCACATTTCTGTGAGTTATTGGTTCACAGCCAAAAAACTCCCACTTTCATGTTTGGCCATTTTTTCCCCTGAGTTACCAGAAACAGGAAAGCTCCTATGGGAAGAATTATTTCTGCTGGCCGGGCTCAAACTTCAGCATACTCTAGACTTTCAGTAAGTCTTACACTAAACTCATATATCTGTTCAACTTCTCCCCCAGTTAAAAACAGCCTTTAACCCTGTTCAGCAGGTTCAGATATCATGTCCAAAAGAGAAAATTCGAGTTCCCTTATCAGGTAATTTTAACTGCTTCCTCATGTAACAACACAGCAGGAATGTCAATACTGAGGAAAATTACAAGCGATGCTCAGTACAGGTCACAGAGTGGACCCTCCATACAGATGGTTTTAAAAACCAATGACTACATGCATAAGACTATTACCTTCATAAAACACATACAAAAAGGTAACAACTATGAGTGCACAGCACCCCCAAGGAGATTTCTATAGGAAACTGCCGATTTAGAGCCTTGGTTCAGGAGTGAGGTAAACCTGAGATTGAAGTCAACAACGTGACCCTAGTTAGCTGCTATCTTTCTCTAACACTCAATTCCCACATATTTAAAATAGACTCAGGAACTTCTCTGGTGGTCCGGTGGGTTTGATCCCTAGAGCCTTTGACTGTGTAGATCACAATAAACTGTGGAAAATTCTGAAAGAGATGGGAATACCGGAACACCTGATCTGCCTCTTGAGAAATTTGTATGCAAATCAGGAAGCAACAATTAGAACTGGACATGGAACAACAGACTGGTTCCAAATAGGAAAAGGAGTTCGTCGAGGCTGTATATTGTCACCCTGTTTATTTAACTTATATGCAGAGTACATCATGAGAAACGCTGGACTGGAAGAAACACAAGCTGGAATCAAGATTGCTGGGAGAAATATCAATAACCTCAGATATGCAGATGACACCACCCTTATGGCAGAAAGTGAAGAGGAACTAAAAAGCCTCTTGATGAAAGTGAAAGTGGAGAGTGAAAAAGTTGGCTTAAAGCTCAACATTCAGAAAACGAAGATCATGGCATCCAGTCCCACCACTTCATGGGAAATAGATGGGGAAACAGTGGAAACAGTGTCAGACTTTATTTTTCTGGGCTCCAAAATCACTACAGATGGTGACTGCAGCCATGAAATTAAAAGACGCTTACTCCTTGGAAGGAAAGTTATGACCAACCTAGATAGCATATTCAAGAGCAGAGACATTACTTTGCCAACAAAGGTCCGTCTAGTCAAGGCTATGGTTTTTTTCTGTGGTCATGTATGGATGTGAGAGTTGGACTGTGAAGAAGGCTGAGCGCTGAAGAATTGATGGTTTTGAACTAGGGTGTTGGAGAAGACTCTTGAGAGTCCCTTGGACTGCAAGGAGATCCAACCAGTCCATTCTGAAGGAGATCAGCCCTGGGATTTCTTTGGAAGGAATGATGCTGAAGCTGAAACTCCAGTACTTTGGCCACCTCATGCAAAGAGTTGACTCATTGGCAAAGACTCTGATGCTGGGAGGGATTGGGGGCAGGAGGAGAAGGGGCCAACAGAGGATGAGATGGCTGGATGGCATCACTGACTCAATGGACGTGAGTCTCAGTGAACTCCAGGAGTTGGTGATGGACAGGGAGGCCTAGTGTGCTGTGATTCATGGGGTTGCACAGAGTCAGACACGACTGAGCGACTGATCTGATCTGATCTGATCTGAGGAACTAAGATACCACATGCTGCAGGGCAACTAAGCCCATGCTCCACAACTAAAGAAAGTCCCATGAACCACAATGAAAACCTAGAGCATCCCAAATTAAAGAAAAAAAAAAAAACTAAAAATTAATAGCCATTAAAAAAGTAATTAAATAGACTTATAGTGTTTTTGTAGATTTAAATGAATAATGAGCTAACCTCAGCATAATACCAGATTTACAGCAGACATTCAGTAAATTATAAGTGTCTTTGCTTAAATAATTAAATCTTTTATAAACTTTCCAATGATTTATTGATGGCTTATGAGTGATATAATCAATTAAATCAGGAAGAATACAGAAACACTTGGGGACATTTTCTCTCAAAACTATAACCATGTTAGTAACAGAATCCTGCCCTCTTACTTTCACGTGCAGACTCCTGGTACAAGTTAACAGATTTTCTGAACTGCAATAAGATGACTAGTGGGGGGAGTGGATAAAATAAGTTCATTTGAATTCTGTGTAATGATATGCAAATTAGTTATCTGAGCCTGGTAGCTGCATTGAAGCTTGATGTTACTGAAGAATATTATGAAACATGATTTGTAACCAGCCTTTTGGCCTCTGCTGTATAAGGTGGTCATGATTGTAATTAAAGTTAATCACCAGTTACACTGCAGAGCAGAAAATATTGTGATAGAGATGGACTGAGAGAGGAATGCCAGGATTTAATCACTGGATGCTAAAGGATCTATATCAGAGAATGGAGAAAGCTAGATACAAAGCAAGTGAAAATTAAGGGATTACATGAGTCAAACTCCTAGAAGAAGAAATGTATAATGAATTTTGTTTATATGCATAAGTGGAAATTAAGCTGAATAGTATCCATCACAGTGGATAAAAAGTGGCATTATCTCAAGAAGAGATTTATACAAAATAAATACTCATCAAAATATCATGGTAGAAGAAAACTAGACACATCTAACAATCTAAAAATAACAAAATGATTAATGAAGTCAGGTATAACCTCACCTGGCAAATTATTCAATCATAGACTGATGCTCTTAGAGTCTTAGGTACATGAGTAAGTACTTATGTTTAAATTTCAGATGAAAATCATAATTAGTTTTGCAGATACAGACCTTCCTCAGCTCACATTGGGGTTATATTCCAATAAACTCACTGTAAATTGAAAATATAAGTCAAAATGCATTTAATACACCTCACCTACTGAACATTAATAGCTTAGCCTAGCCTACCTCAAATGTGCCCATTACAGTTACATTAGCCTACAGATGGGCAGAACCATCTCACACAATGTCTATTTTATAACAAAGTGCTGAATATTTTAAGTAATCTATTGAATACTGTACTCACAGTGAAAACCAGAATGGCTATATGGGGAAAGAATGAATGTACTTGTATTGGTTGTTTATCGTAGTGATTGCATGGCTGACTGGGAACTGAGGCTCTCTGCCCCTGCCTAGCATCACAAGACAGGATTACACCACTTATTGCTAGTCCAGGAAAAGATCAAAATTTGAAGTACATTTCCTACTGAATGCATATCACTTTTGCGGCATCCTAAAGTCAAAAACTCTAAGTTGAGCCATCATAAGTCAGAGTCTGTCTGTACTATGATTATAATTCTATAAATAATTCATATCTAAGAAATTAAAAATATGTTAATATATTTAGTATACCTTCTTTGAGTCAGGACTCAGAGTAATATTTTCTCCTTAATTATTTGTATTTCATATTTTTAATAAGCACATACTACTTGATTCACTCTTTATAAATGCAGAATTTTAAGTCCTCCATCTAATGTAGTGGGAAATGTTCTTCATTGTGGAATTCAATTGAATGCTTCTTTCTAGAGTATCAACTAGAGCTCTCTGGTGTGGAAAAAAAAATAATTCAACACAAAAAATATTCAATTTACAAAGAAAGATTAATTTGGCCATGTGGACCATGAAAATTAAATTAAGCATTCATATGATACATCTGAGAGTTGTCTCAAATTATTTATACAAAATGATTAATTCTTTAAAGCTGTTTCATTTTTATATTCTTAAAAGAAAATCATAGAAATTCACTTAACATATATGAGACCAAAGTAGGACTCATAGAGCAAGTGTTATATTTTATTTGTAAATGAAATCAAATACTAGAAACAAAACATTACTATATGAAAAGATAACTGTTGCATTTTAATTAGACTGAGATGATATCTTTGGGTTATATTTAATGCTTTCAAGGATTGTTATCAATTAATTATGCCTATGCCCTGGTGATCAAAGATTTAACAGTTGAATCTGATTACTCTCAAGTGAACTAGGCTAGGCTTTCCTCTGAAAAATTACAATTTTAAAAGTACGTGAATTTCATGTGGTATAAGAAGTTGGAACTGATTTCCCTTTTGCCGGTGATTGTAAGGAAGGGTAAGGAGGGGTGGGAAGGGACCTGGCTGGAACATGTAACTACAAATAGGCTGTCAGCTGGGATTAGTACTATTCTGTATGAAGTGAAAAGTGAAAGTGTCAGTTGCCCAGTTGCCTCTGACTCTTTGAGATCCCATGGATTGCAGCCAGCAAGGTTCCTCTGTCCATGTCTCCAGGCAAAAATACTGGAGTGAGTAGTCATTCCCCTCTTCAGGGGCTTTTCCTGACCCAGAGATCAAACCCAGATCTCCCACATTGCAGGTGGATTCTTTACCATAGAGCCACCAGGGAAGCCACTATTCTGTATAGGTAAAGCAAAATATGAGGTACCTAAAGACAAGTCGTTGCAGAAAACAAAAATGTAACTCTACATAAATAAAGCAATGCAGTGCTCCTAATTCATCATTCAGAAATGGAATACTGAGACCAAGAAGAAGTCAAATTTATGACCACCACTAAAAAGTCTACAAACAATAAATGTTGGAGAAGGTATGGGAGTCCTTGCATGAGGCCATCTCTCCAGTACCTTAATTCTCTGACTTGAATGGCTATCCACTCCAGTAGTCTTGCCTAGAGAATTCCATGGACAGAGGAGCCTAATGGGCTACAGTCTAGGGGTCGCAAAGAGTCTGACACAACTGGGTGACTAACACTTTCACATTTTCTCTTCTGGATCAATGCAGAAAATGTGGTGTTATCAGGTTGAGTGATTAGATGAGGCCTGACCATCCCCATGGAAAAGAAATGCAAAAAAGCAAAATGGCTGTCTGAGGAGGCTTACAAATAGCTATGAAAAGAAGAGAAGTGAAAAACAAAGGAGAAAAGGAAAGATATAAGCATCTGAATGCAGAGTTCCAAAGAATAGCAAGGAGAGATAAGAAAGCCTTCCTCAGCGATCAATGCAAAGAAATAGAGGAAAACAACAGAATGGGAAAGATGAAATCACTTCGAGAAAATTAGAGATACCAAGGGAATATTTCGTGCAAAGATGGGCTCAATAAAGGACAGAAATGGTATGGACCTAACAGAAGCAGAAGATATTAAGAAGAGGTGGCAAGAATACACAGAAGAACTGTACAAAAAAGATCTTCATGACCCAGATAATCACAAAGGTGTGATCACTCACCTAGAGCCAGACATCCTGGAATGTGAAGTCAAGTGGGCCTTAGAAAGCATCACTAGGAACAAAGCTAGTGGAGGTGATGGAATTCCAGTTGAGCTATTCCAAATCCTGAAAGATGATGCTGTGAAAGTGCTGCACTCAATATGCCAGAAAATTTGAAAAACTCAGCAGTGGTCACAGTACTGTTTGAAAAGGTCAGTTTTCATTCCAATCCCAAAGAAAGGCAATGCCAAAGAATGCTCAAATTACTGCACAATTGCACTCATCTCACACGCTAGGAAAGTACTGCTCAAAATTATCCAAGCCAGGCTTCAGCAATACGTGAACCGTGAACTTCCAGATGTTCAAGCTGGTTTTAGAAAAGGCAGAGGAACCAGAGATCAAATTGCCAACATCTACTGGATTATGTAAAGATGAAGAGAGTTCCAGAAAAACATCTATTTCTGCTTTATTGACTATGCCAAAGCCTTTGACTGTGCGGATCACAATAAACTGTGGGAAATTCTGAAAGAGATGGGAATCCCAGACCACCTTACCTGCCTCTTGAGAAACCTATATGCAGGTCAGGAAGCAACAGTTAGAACTGGACATGGAACAACAGACTGGTTCCAAGTAGGAAAATGAGTACATCAAGGCTGAATATTGTCACCCTGCTTATTTAACTTCAATGCAGAGTACATCATGAGAAACGCTGGGCTGGAAGAAGCACAAGCTGGAATAAGATTGTTGGGAGAAATACCAATAACCTCAGATATGCAGATGACACCACCCTTATGGCAGAAAGTGAAGAGGAACTAAAAAGCCTCTTGATGAAAGTGGAAGAGTAGAGTGAAAAAGTTGGCTTAAAGTTCAACATTCAGAAAACGAAGATCATGGCATCTGGTCCCACCACTTCACGGGAAATAGATGGAGAAACAGTGGAAACAGTGTCAGACTTTATTTTTCTGGGCTCCAAAATCACTGCAGATGATTATTGCAGCCATGAAACTAAAAGAGGCTTACTCCTTGGAAGGAAAGTTATGACCAACCTAGATAGCATATTCAAAAGCAGAGACATTACTTTGTCAACAAAGGTCTGTCTAGTCAAGGCTATGGTTTTTCCAGTGGTCATGTATGGATGTGAGAGTTGGACTGTGAAGAAGGCTGAGCGCCGAAGAATTGATGCTTTTGAACTATGGTGTTGGAGAAGACTCTTGAGAGTCCCTTGGACTGCAAGGAGATCCAACCAGTCCATCCTAAAGGAAATCAGTCCTGGGTGTTCATTGGAAGGACTGATGCTGAAGCTGAAACTCCAATACTTTGGCCACCTCATGCAAAGAGTTGACTCATTGGAAAAGACCCTGATGCTGGGAGGGATTGGGGGCAGGAGGAGAAGGGGACGACAGAGGATGAGATGGCTGGATGGTATCACTGACTCGATGGACATGAGTTTGGGTAAACTCCGGGAGTTGGTGATGGACAGGGAGGCCTGGCATGCTGTGATTCATGGGTCACAAAGAGTTGGATACGACTGAGCGTTGAACTGAACTGCCCTGATAATCTCCCTTTTGACCAACTCTAAATCAACTGATTTCCAACTCTAACTCAACTGATTTCTAACCATAATGATCTTTTTGAAATCCCTTTTGCTCTATGAGGTAACAGAATAACAATTGTGATTTCTCATCATAGTCACAGTTCCAGGTATGAAGTTGGGAAAAATTTGAGGAACATTTAGAACTCTGTCTACCACCCTCAGTAGATGTTGGTTTCTTTGTCTTCCCCTGTGGCTATTTCCAAGAGAAGCAGAGCCCTGTGCTAATTTTTTTCATCTAAATTTTATTCATTAAAATAACCACTCTCCACATAGTTTCTTTAAGTTCTGGGAAATTAAGAGCTGGTATCCCAAAAATTCAGGCTGCAGAGTCAAGTGACAGGAATACAAAACCAACAAGGGCCACTCACAGAGTGATATCAGAAATTCTGAAAAATCTCTAAAATACCTGGTGTAGTCTCTTCAGTTAAATCCACTCACAGGTGTTCACTACTGAGCTGAAACCTAAACAAGCCAGTGTCTACATGAGCAAAATATAAAATGCAAAGAAGATAAGGAGTCCAAACAACATAGACACTCCCTAAAAACCACCCTTATTTCTATTCACAGATGAAATTCATACTCAAAACCATTCACCTCAGATTGGGCTTCTCTGGTGGCTCAGATGATAAAGAATCTGCTTGCAATTTGGGAAACCTGGCTTCGATCCCTGGGTTGGGAAGATCCCCTAAAGAAAAAAATGGGTTACCCACTCCAGTATTCTTGCCTGGAGAATTCTCATGGCAGAGGAGCCTGGCGGGCTACAGTCCATGGGGTTGCAAAGAGTCAGACATGACTGAACGACTAACATACACACACATATACCAGGACTCAAACATGCAAAATCCTGATTGTGACTTGAACCCACAGTCCTCCAGCTAGGATCACACACCTCATCTTGGGACTTAATTAAGCTTAGGTTCTTGATGTCTCATCTCAGAAAGAATTCAACGAGAGACAAAGTGATAGGTAAAAGTGGAAAAAGTCAGAGAGAAACACACTCCTCAGACAGAGTGTAGGCCATCTCAGAAGGTAAGAATGGACTCGAAATGTGGTGTGGGTGGGCTGGGTAATGTCATAGGCTAATGAGTGGAAATACACATGAGTCTGAGCAAGCTCCAGGAGTTGGTGATGGACAGGGAAGCCTGGCATGTTGCAGGCCATGGGTTGCAAAGATTTGGAGACGACTGAGTGTCTGAACTGAACTGACTGAATGAGTGGAAGGATTATTCCAACTATCTAGGGGAGGGGGCAGAGATTTCCAGGAACTGGGCCACTGTTCACTTTTTGGTCTCTGATGGTCAGCCTTGGAACTGTCATGGTGCCTGTAGGTGTGTTTTTTAGCTTATTGATGTGTTACAGTGAGCTATAGAGAGGCTCAGGATCTAGTGGAAGTTGACTTGTCTGACATCTTAGACTCATTTAGTTCTAATCTGTTTATGCTGTGTCCTCAGGCTATGTCATTCTTTCAAAGGTTGTGCCCTATCCTCTTACTTTGTGTTTTATAAGTAATAATTGCTTTGGGATTAGTTGAAGTATTAACTCAAGTGTCAAAGATAGAATAGTTAGTGGAATTAGGGATGCAGACCTCCACTAAGTCAAGAGACCAAATTAAACTGCACTCTTGTAACTATGAGAAATCAATAAAGGGAATAGGAACCCCTCTTCCAACCAAGGTGCTCTAAATGTGGAAGGTCAGAAACACTAGTAGTGGCTTCAGTGGCTCAGTGGTAAAGAATATGCCTGTCGATGCAGGAGCCATGAGTTTGATCCTTGGTCGAGGAGGATCCCATATGCTGCGGAGCAACTAACCCTGTGTGTCACAACTACTAAGCCTGTGCTCTAGAGCCCAGAAACCACCACTACTAAGCCCACGTGCTGTGACCACTGAAGCCTGTGTGCCCTGGAGCCCTCGCTCCACAGCAAGAGAAGCCACCACCATGAGAAGCCCACGCACTGCAACTGTAGGCCCCACTCTCTGCAACTAGAGAAAAGAAGACCTGGGATGGCTTAAAATAAATAATAAATAAATAAATTATTTAACGAAAAATCACTGGTAGCCATCTTTCCTACCACATAGAGGAGCCTTACGATATGAATTGACACATGCTTTACGTAGACTTTATTAATGCTACTCATCTTCATATTAAATCTGGGAATATAATTAGAAATTTTTTCTAATATCTTTCTAATAATACTTGGAATATCTTCAAAGATCTGCTTTTTCTTCAGCTTTTACAGACTACTCTCCAGATAGTCACCAGATTATTGACTTAAACTATAGAAGCCTTTAAACTTACTACTGTAAACAATCTTTTCATGGTGGTATAACTGTTGGTTTATGTTTTGAATCTGTGCTTAATTCTTTGCTGTGATTAGAGAGTAAGTCATCTGGGTACATCTGATGGTTGGTTGCTTTCCTTGTAGCTCAATCGGTAAAGAATCTGCCTGCAATGCAGGAGACCCGGGTTCAATTCCTGGGTTAGGAAGATCCCCTGCAGAAGGAAACGGCAACCCGCTCCAGTATTCTTGCCTAGAGAATCCCAAGGACAGAGGAGCCTGACAGGCTACAGTCCATGGGGTCCAAGTGTTGCACATGACTTAGCAACCACTACCACCAATCATTTAAGACTTCTTTTAAGATTGAATCCTTCTAAATCCTTTTAAGAATATCTTGTCAGGGTGATGTCTTGTGGCAGGTAAAGCAGCCTTTTCTAGAAAAGGATGAGGTGCCTTTAGGTGATCCACCAGCTGCCATCCTAGATAGCATATTCAAAAGCAGAGACATTACTTTGCCAACAAAGGTCCATCTAGTCAAGGCTATGGTTTTTCCTGTGGTCATGTATGGATGTGAGAGTTGGACTGTGAAGAAACTGAGCACCGAAGAATTGATGCCTTTGAACTATGGTGTTGGAGAAGACTCTTGAGAGTCCCTTGGACTGCAAGGAGATCCAACTAGTCCATTCTAAAGGAGATCAGCCCTGGGATTTCTTTGGAAGGAATGATGCTAAAGCTGAAACTCCAGTACTTTGGCCACCTCATGCGAAAAGTTGACTCATTGGCAAAGACTCTGATGCTGGGAGGGATTGGGGCAGGAGAAGGGGACGACAGAGGATGAGATGGCTGGATGACATCACTGACTCGATGGACGTGAGTTTGAGTGAACTCTGGGAGTTGGTGATGGACAGGGAGGCCTGGCATGCTGCGATTCATGGGGTCGCAAAGATCGGACATGACTGAGCGACTGAACTGAACTGAACTGAATAAATAAATAATTTTTTTTTTAAATCACTGGTAGCCAAATTACTTCCTAACTCAAAAGTGCGTAAGTTTCTGAACACAATCAGATAATGTCCCAACACTTCAGTGTTGGAACACAGAGAAGAAAGAAGCAAGCAGGAAACAGAGGAGCTGGCCAGCAACAAAGAGAATCTACTGGAGTAAACAATGATTAGCAAGTGGCGCTTACAGAGCATATTAGGTGATGGGGAGAATCTCTTTAGAAATATTATTAGTAAGGTCTCCATATTTAAAGTGCTGTTAGGATAGTTACAGATTCTTGAGGCTGAGAAAACTCCAAAGTCTGATTAGGGACATGTCATAAAAATGACCTCCTGTAACAGACCAGTGTGTGGCAAGAACACCTAGGTGCCCACAAAAGGACGGCAGAACTGGGCAACAGAAGCAGGGGGTTTGAAGTCAAAGATGACCATCCTCAAAGCCACACTTGACTCCAAGTCCTCAGTGCCCACTTACAGAGGAGTAATTTGTATTTCATACGAGGTATGCTACAAGTCATGTGCAACTTGTTTTTAATTATGCTTATTAACCACATAATAAACACTACGTGATTCACATTCTACAGCTAGTGTCTGTCATTTCTAAAAATCCTCAGGAGATCTTGCCAAAGACAAATGACCTGGAAGGATTTTATCTGACTACTATGGGCAAAATTTTGTGCCCAGAGACGTAAACAGATTCCTCCTGGAATGTTACTTCTACCTTCCCCATTTCTGTAGTTAAGCACAGCACAATATTCTTGATCAGCAGATCCTCTAATTTATGTATTAAACTGGGCACCACTGTGTTGGTCTATGAAAGCACAATTGCAGAACTGAGTTATTGAAAATTACCTTTGGATCAGTTGGTCTCTGAAAGTAGAACAGAAATTGGTCGAACAACTACTGAAAATGGCTAGTGGGGAAAATGGGTGCTCCAAGAATCCTACTCCCCAAGGAAAACACTGCAAATAATTGCACTTCAGTGATTTTCAGACCCCAAAACTCAGGGAGGAAGAAATCTCAACCACATAAAAGTGCAGCAGTTTCCGGAACTGTGGTGAAGTAAGTAGCTGTTTTTCCCCTTTTCTGTTTGTCTATTTCCGTTCCCCTCAAACCTTAATCGGAGAAGGCAATGGCACCCCACTCCAGTACTCTTGCCTGGAGAATCCCATGGGTGGAGGAGCCTGGTAGGTTGCAGTCCATGGGGTCACTAAGAGTCAGACACGACTTAGCAACTCCACTTTCACTTTTCATTTTCATGCATTGGAGAAGGAAATGGCAACCCACTCCAGTGTTCTTGCCTGGAGAATCCCAGGGAGGACGGGGGAGCCTGGTGGGCTGCCATCTATGGGGTCGCACAGAGT
The DNA here is from genome assembly GCF_032452875.1 of Bos javanicus. Classification (NCBI taxonomy): domain Eukaryota; kingdom Metazoa; phylum Chordata; class Mammalia; order Artiodactyla; family Bovidae; genus Bos; species Bos javanicus. The sequence goes on along the minus strand of NC_083875.1, from coordinate 12,621,839 downwards.
CAGACATGCCTGAAGTGACTTAGCAGCAGCAGCAGCAAACCTTGATTATAAAAAATGAGATCACAAGATAGGTTCATATTATAAAGTAAATCTAATAATATCAAAATAAAAATATGTAATGTTATTCAGGAAATATAAGGATGGTTCATTATCATACAATAAATCAAGTAGGTGATTAAATAAGAAAAAGCTTATTAACCTAAGCTTATTAACCTATAAAACATTAACCTAACTCCTGACTAAATGCACCCAATACTTTGCCTATCCTGTTGGTTCTTTTCTTAGATTAAAAGAAGTAGGAATGAAGAATCATGTAATTAAAGAATGACTAGCTCTCTACACCCATCCAATCTCCTTAGCAATTATGCAGCAGACCAAAGGGTAAGAAAACATCTAGAGAAAGATCATAAAGAGTCAGACAGCCTGCATGCAATGGAAAATGATGGAGAATCTGTCTCAGTAATTAATTGAGATTACTTCCCCATTTTCCCCTTTAAAAACTGTCATGGCTGAGGAAAATCTTTGGAGTTTGTCTCAGGACATGAGTCCACCTTCATCACAGAGTGCTGGCTCTTCTGATTAAAGCAACTTTCCTTTCTACCAACACTTACCTCTAGATTATTGGCTTTTGAGCAGCAAGTAGCCAAACCTGAGTTCAGTAACAGCAAGAAAATGTAATCTTTAAAAGATGAGATAAAGACATATTTATAGTCTCCTATCCCTAGTGTTTTACTAAACTGTAGAATAAACTGAAACTACCAAGGAAAAAAATGCAATGAAATTCTAAATGTATCCTTGACAAGCTCTAGGTTAGTAATCTAGGTTTGGGTACAAATAATCTACACTGTATTAAGATAACTTTCTTGTGAACTATTTAATTAAAGCTTTTTTGGGAGATGGGGGGATGCCAAATAAATTTTATAAGATGATATTCAGGATATATGAATATAATCATAAGCTTTTTCTTATTTAATCCACCTACTTGATTAATTGTATGATAATGAACCATCCTAATATTTCTGAATAACCTTACATATATTTCTTTTGATATATTACTAGATCTACTTTCTAATATGAAAATAAATTTAATTGGGATATTTGTATTCTTTTTTTAAAGTAGCTATTCACTTAAAAGAAAAACAGGTTCTGGCATTAGAATTATGCTGGCCCCATGAATAAGTAAGGATCTTCTATTATTTCTAGTCAGGCATAATTTAAACATAATGAAATTATCTGTTATATGTCTGTGAATTCATTGATTACTGGGGCTTTTTAAAGGGAAAGTCTAGAGATCGCATTTCTCTTAATTTTTGGTATATTGACTAAAGGTTTTCATTTTTACATAGGTTAATTTTAGTAAATAATTTTCTCCTACATTATCAAATTTGCTATCTAATGTCACATGTGATGTTTTCTTATTGTCATCTTACTTTTTTTTACATCTATGGTTTCCTTTCTCATTTTTAATCTTATATGGGTTTGACCTTTCATTTTTCTTAATCATGCTCACAGCAGTTTTTTCTATTTTATATCTTTTCAAAAGAGTTTTATAGTATATCATTTCTACTATTTTTATTTCCTTTCCATTAATTTTAGGTTTTACCATTATCCTTTCTCTCTTCTAGATTTCGTTTATCTTTTTGTTCTTTTATTAACTTTAAAATGACTGCTAATTTTCTTGTATTTTTCTTCTTTTATGTTTTAAACTATATATTTCTTCTGAATATAACTTTTGCTATATCTGTCCCTATGTATTTTTAAATTTCCTCTTTGTTTCATGAATGTTGAAGAATGTTAACGATTTTAGGAATTTAGAAATTTATTTGTTTTAATTCAATTATTATCAAAGAATAAGACCTATACAATCTCTACTTTTTAAATATAAAGTATTCTTTTCAAGGAAATACATTATATTCTTTTTAAATGGACATAAGAAAAGTGGGTAATATATATACAGTGGGCAAAGAAAGTTGCCTTCTATATCAGTAAGTAAAGTATGTTGCAGCCATTAAGCCACCAGACATTTCAGCTGCCACAGTGATGCACCCTGAGGGTTTAGGATGAAGAAAACAGGATACTGGCCCTAGATAAAATACACATCAAAGGAATAGTTTCAGTGAGCCCAGACTCTTGCATCTTCCCATACATAGAAGAGCACTAAATTCCTTAACTTAAGGTATCTAATTTTCTTTAATTAACAGTAATTTTGGGATGTTCCAACTATCTGGTTTTTTGTTTTTTGGGTTTTTTTGCAAAAACTTCTGTATTTTCTGGCTCCTCTCGTACCTCTTCAGAACTGTCCCTCAGTTACCTGTGAGATTATTTTTTGGACTTAAGTCCTCAATATGTCCACTGAATAAAACATAATTCTCAACCTTCAGGTTCTCTATTTTTTTCAGTTGACAATGAGTATGTGTTTATGAATGCACAACCACACACACACTATATCGTTCATCAATGTTGCTTAGTTTTTCAATTTCCTTATCTGTTTTGACTTTTAACCCTCAAGTAATTTTACTTAATTTATACTACAAATTGATTTTTTTATCACTGTCTCTTTACATTTTTAATATATCTTCCTCATACATACTTCCTTTGCTACTAGATGCATACTGGGTTATGACTGTTACATCAATAAGAATTGTGCCTATTATAATTTTAAAACATGTTAGTGCTTTTAAACTTATAGCTAAATTTTCTGATGGAATATTGACATTCTTGTCTTTTCTAATACTTACATTTGGCTTGTATCTCGATTAATCTCATTATTTTTCAAATTCTTTATCGCTTGGTCTTACAGGGGAGCAGAATTTGCTATGCCAAATCTTGTCTCTTTGGCATATTGATTATCTTGGACTGAGTATTTTTAAGAAACTGCATACATAGGAGAAACTTTGAGCACTGAGTAGAAGTTACCCTGCAAAGGAAATTTACTTGTATAAGAGAAATCTCCGTTTGTAGGGTGTCTTCCTGCTACACTGTGAAGACGGAGATGACCTTATCTCTAGAGACTATTATCAATGGAGAAGGCAATGACTTAAATTTGCTTAGAGATCTTATCTTGATTTACTGTGCTTTTCTCTGTAATGTCCTATAACTGACAACCCACTCCCAACATCATTTTTTGTCTTAGTTGAAGATAGTATTTAAGGTGAGGGCTTCCATTTTATTTGAGAGTTACTCAGTTTTCCCTGATTTCTCCCATGCATCTGTTAGATGAACCACTGACCAAAACTACCTGCCCTGGCCAGACATGATACTAACTGCTTGCATGAGTTATCTTACAACAGGAGGTTCTGATAAGGAACTTGGAACTAACAAGCTACCACCCACTGGACAAATTCAGTTCAGTTCAGTTCAGTCGATCAGTCATGTCCAACTCTTTGCGACCCCATGAATCGCAGCACGCCAGGCCTCCCTGTCCATCACCAACTCCCGGAGTTCACTCAAACTCACGTCCATCGAGTCAGTGATGCCATCAAGCCATCTCATCCTCTGTCATCCCCTTCTCCTCCTGCCCCCAATCCCTCCCACCATCAGAGCCTTTGCCAATGAGTCAACTCTTCACATGAGGTGGCCAAAGTACTGAAGTTTCAGTTTTAGCATCATTCCTTCCAAAGAAATCCCAGGGCTGATCTCCTTCAGAATGGACTGGTTGGATCTCCTTGCAGTCCAAGGGACTCTCAAGAGTCTTCTCCAACACCACAGTTCAAAGGCATCAATTCTTCGGTGCTCAGCTTTCTTCACAGTCCAACTCTCACATCTATACATGACCACAGGAAAAACCATAGCCTTGACTAGATGGACTTTGGTTGGCAAAGTAATGTCTCTGCTTTTGAATATGCTATCTAGATTGGTCAAAACTTTCCTTCCAAGGAGTAAGCATCTTTTAATTTCATGGCTGCAGTCACCATCTGCAGTGATTTTGGAGCCCCCCAAAATAAAGTCTGACACTGTTTCCACTGTTTCCCATCTATTTCCCATGAAGTGACGGGACCAGATGCCATGATCTTCGTTTTCTGAATGTTGAGTTTTAAGCCAACTTTTTCACTCTCCTCTTTCAACTTCATCAAGAGGCTTTTTAGTTCCTCTTCACTTTCTGCCATAAGGGTGGTGTCATCTGCATATCTGAGGTTATTGATATTTCTCCCGGCAATCTTGATCACAGCTTGTGTTTCTTCCAACCTAGCATTTCTCATGATGTACTCTGCATAGAAGTTAAATAAGCAGGGTGACAATATTCAGCCTTGACGTACTCCTTTTCCTATTTGGAACCATCTGTTGTTCCATGTCCAGTTCTAACTATTGCTTCCTGACCTGCATATAGGTTTCTCAAGAGGCAGGTCAGGTGTTTTGGTATTCCCATCTCTTTCAGAATTTTCCACAGTTTATTGTGATCCACACAGTCAAAGGATTTGGCATAGTCAATGAAGCAGAAATAGATATTTTTCTGGAACTCTCTTGCTTTTTCTATGATCCAGCGGATGTTGGCAATTTGATCTCTGGTTCCTCTGCCTTTTCTAAAACCACCTTCAACATCTGGAAGGTCATGGTTCATGTATTGCTGAAGTCTGGCTTGGAGAATTTTGAGCATTACTTTACTAGCGTGTGAGATGCGTGCAATTGTGCGGTAGTTTGAGCATTCTTTGGCATTGCCTTTCTTTGGGATTGGAATGAAAACTGACCTTTTCCAGTCCTGTGGCCACTGCTGAGTTTTCCAAATTTGCTGGCATATTGAGTGAAGCACTTTCACAGCATCATCCTTCACGATTTGGAATAGCTCCACTGGAATTCCATCACCTCCATTAGCTTTGTTCATAGTGACGCTTTCTAAGGCCCACTTAACTTCACATTCCAGGATGTCTGGCTCTAGGTGAGTGATCACACCATCGTGATTATCTGGGTCGTGAAGATCTTTTTTGTACAGTTCTTCTGTGTATTCTTGCCACCTGTTCTTAATATCTTCTGCTTCTGTTAGGTCCATACCATTTCTGTCCTTTATCGAGCCCATCTTTGCATGAAACATTCCCTTGGTATCTTTAATTTTATTGACGAGATCTCTAGTCTTTCCCATTCTGTTGTTTTCCTCTATTTCTTTGCATTGATCGCTGAAGAAGGCTTTCTTATCTCTTCTTGCTATTCTTTGGAACTCTGCATTCATATGCTTATATCTTTCCTTTTTTCCTTTTCTCCTTTGCTTTTCACTTCTCTTCTTTTCACAGCTGTTTGTAAGGCCTCCCCAGACAGCCATTTTGCTTTTTTGCATTTCTTTTCCATGGGGATGGTCTTGATCTCTGTCTCCTGTACAATGTCACGAACCTCAGTCCATAGTTCATCAGGCACTCTATCAGATCTAGTCCCTTAAATCTATCTCTCACTTGCACTGTATAATCATAAAGGATTTGATTTAGATCATACATACCTCAATGGTCTAGTGGTTTTCCCTACTTTCTAGGAGTTCATGGTCTGAGCCACAGTCAGCTCCTGGTCTTGTTTTTTGTTTACTGTATAGAGCTTCTCCATCTTTGGCTGCAAAGAATATAATCAATCTGATTTCAGTGTTGACCATCTGGTGAAGTCCATGTGTAGAGTCTTCTCTTGTGTTGTTGGAAGAGGGTATTTGCTCTGACCAGTGCATTTTCTTGGCAAAACTCTATTAGTCTTTGCCCTGCTTCATTCCATATTCCAAGGTCAAATTTGCCTGTTACTCCAGGTGTTTCTTGACTTCCTACTTTAGCATTCCAGTCCCCTATAATGAAAAAGACATCTTTTTGGGGTGTTAGTTCTAAAAGGTCTTGTAGGTCTTCATAGAACTATTCAACTTCAGCTTATTCAGCATTACTGGTTGGGGCATAGACTTGGATTACTGTGATATTGAATGGTTTGCCTTGGAAACAAAGAGAGATCATTCTGTCATTTTTGAGATTGCATCAAAGTACTGCATTTCGGACTCATTTGTTGACCATGATGGCTACTCCATTTCTTCTGAGGGATTCCTGCCTGCAGTAGTAGATATAATGGTCATCTGAGTTAAATTCACCCATTCCAGTCCATTTCAGTTCTCTGATTCCTAGAATGTCGACATTCACTCTTGCCATCTCTTGTTTGACCACTTCCAATTTGCCTTGATTCATGGACCTGACATTCCAGGTTCCTATGCAATATTGCTCTTTACAGCATCAGACCTTGCTTTTATCACCAGTCACATCCACAGCTGGGTATTCTTTTTGCTTTGGCTCCATCCCTTCATTCTTTCTGGAGTTATTTCTCCATTGATCTCCAATAGCATATTGGGCACCTACTGACCTAGGGAGTTCCTCTTTCAGTATCCTATCATTTTGCCTTTTCATACTGTTCGTGGGGTTCTCAAGGCAAGAATACTGAAGTGGTTTGCCATTCCCTTCTCCAGTGGACCACATTCTATCAGACCTCTCCACCATGACTCGCCCATCTTGGGTGGCCCCATGGGCATGGCTTAGTTTCATTGAATTAGACAAGGCTGTGGTCCTAGTGTGATTAAATTGACTAGTTTTCTGTGAGTATGGTTTCAGTGTGTCTGCCTCTGATGCCCTCTCACAATTACTACCGTCTTACTTAGGTTTCTCTTACTTTGGACGTTGGGTATCTCTTCACGGCTGCTCCAGAAAAGTGCAGCCACTGCTCCTTACCTTGGATGACGGGTATCGCCTCACCGTGACCCCTTCTGACCTTGAATGTGGAATAGCTCCTCTAGGCCCTCCTTCGCCCGCACAGCCACCGCTCCTTGGAGGTGGGGTCGCTGCTCCCGGCCGATGCCCTTGGCCTCCGGCGTGGGGCAGGTCCTCCCAGCTGCTGCCCATGGCCTTGGGCATGGGGTAGGTCCTCCCGGCCGCCACCCCTGGCCTGGGACGAGGGTAGCTCCTCTTGGCCGCTGCCCCTAAACTCGGACATGGGGTAGATCCTCTCAGCTGCCACCCCTGACCTCGGACATGGGGTAGCTCCTCTCGGCCGCCCCTGACCTCGGACGTGGGGTAACTCCTCTTGGCCGCTTCCTCTCGGGCATGGGGTCCTCCTGGCTTCTGCCCCTGACCTTGGACGTGGGGCAGCTGCCCACGCTAAATGCACCGGTCGCAGCTGCCCAGAAGAGGAGACACTAGTTCATATATCCTATCAACCTCCAGAATCCTCCTCTCTAGAATACACCTCGGTTAAGTGATGCATGTGCCACCAGGAAGGACCCTGAGTCAGAACAACTGGCCAGAGATACCCAGGAACTAACCTCTTTACCATAAAACCCAAGACTGCAGAAGTTCTCCTGGGTTCCCTTACCCTACTGCTCTCTGCCCTGGCACCCCTTCCCAATAGTCTCTTGCTTTGTCAGCACATGTGTCTCCTTGGAAAACTCATTTCCAAGTGTTAGACAAGAGCCCACTCCTAGGTTCTAGAAAGGGTCCCCCTTCCTGCAACATATACCTGTTATTAGACTTTTGTTTGTCTTTCTTCTATTAATCTGTTTTGTGTCAACTAAATTATTAAGCCAGTCAAAGAACTAGGTTGGAGAAGAATATTTTCCTTTCCTACAACCTGAACCAAGTTTCCTGTGAACAACACATCGCCTGATTTTGTTTTCTAAACTAATATGACAGCCTTTGTCTTTTTATGGAAGAATTTAGTCAGAGAAGTCAGTTTTCAAGATGAACCAGGGCACAGGAGGGAGACTTCCTTTGCATATTTAAGTAGACTGTGTTCCAAAGATATAGAAATTGTTGAGGCTGGAGAATCACCTTCTTATATAAAAAGGTGCTTCTATAGGGAATGCTCCATGAATTCCAATTGCTTTGCAGACTGTCTTAGAGTCACCATGATTCCCTGGTAACACTTCTCATCAAAGACTGTTCTATGGGGAAGAAATTAAATGCTGAACAGTCTAAGAAGCTGAGAAAAAAAGCAGAAGAAAAAAGAAAGTAAGGGATCAGATAATATAAGTCACCACTGAGCCAATTAAGAAGAAAGGGATGCAGTAGGCTGTCCCAGACAAAACCTATTGGAGGTCAAGTGCAGACAACTAGTACAAGTTCTTGCACAGCTAATGTTTCCCCAAGCGTGAATTGAGGAGCATGAAGAGAGGCGGCCTCCTACCGTGCACTTGCCAGTTAACAAGGCAGGAACAGTGCAGGCTGCAAAAAAAACAGGTGATGCCAAGAGCAGGGGTTGACACAGGTTGTGTGAGGCCTGCCTAAAGCTTCAACTCTTTGGAGAAGGGGGATACTTTAAGCACAAGAACACAAAATTAGGTACAAATGAATATTTATTGAGATAAGAAAAGGAATAATAAGAAATGACTGGGTTCTAAGAGATCCAGGTCTTTCCTCTTAGGTCTTTTTGGAAAAGTAGCCAGAAATTCTTCTGTAGATGCTGCCTGGTTATATTCAAGTGTTCCTTCTTCAGGTAGGACACTTAAACTCTCAGCCCTGGCTGGGACTATGTAAGGGAGAGACCCAAACTTTAGCTCAACTAGTCTCCAGGTAAATCCACTTCTAGCCAAAGTGTTGACTTCTGTAAGGAATAAAGGATGTATCCATTCAAAACAGGCTAACCCCGGCAGCCAAGCCCAGAGATATATGAGGCAATCCTAAAACAAAGGGCTACTAACAGGATATAAACTTAATTTACCCATCCAAAAGTTCAGGTGATTTGAGGACTCAGGTGTCAATGCACAATTTCTGAATTTTTAAAGATGGTTAAGGCACACCCTCAGAGAAGGCAATGGCACCCCACTCCAGTACTCTTGCCTGGAAAATCCCATGGGTGGAGGAGCCAGGAAGGCTGCAGTCCATGGAGTCGCTGAGGGTCGGACACGACTGAGCGACTTCACTTTCACTTTTCACTTTCATGCACTGGAGAAGGAAATGGCAACCCACTCCACTGTTCTTGCCTGGAGAATCCCAGGGACGAGGGAGTCTGGTGGGCTGCTGTCTATGGGGTCACACAGAGTCGGACATGACTGAAGTGACTCAGTAGTAGCAGCAAGGCACACCCTACTGATCAGAGAAACACAGTGGAAGAAGCTGAATTCCTTGGGAAAATACATTGGGGAGCAAGATTTTGTAAATGCTGAGCATTTGGCAGCACCACTCACTTTCCCCCCCAAAAAAGATGGGACTAGATTCCATAAAGTAGGAGGAGCTGAATTAAAAGACAATTGGTGGATGTGCAGTAGAGCAAATATAAACTTAAGCAACTATATGTATTTTTTAAATTTGTATTTTATATTAGAGCATAGTAGATTCAGTTCAGTTCAGTTCAGTCGCTCAGTAGTGTCCAACTCTTTTCGACCCACTGAACTGCAGCACACCAGACCTCCTGTCCATCACCAACTCCCGGAGTTCACTCAAACTCTCATCAAGTCAGTGATGCCATCAAGCCATCTCATCCTCTGTCGTCCCCTTCTCCTCCTGCCCCCAATCCCTCCCAGCATCATCAGAGTCTTTTCCAATGAGTCAACTCTTCACATGAGGTGGCCAAAGTACTGGAGTTTCAGCTTTAGCATCATTCCTTCCAAAGAAATCCCAGGGCTGATCTCCTTCAGAATGGACTGGTTGGATCTCCTTGCAGTCCAAGGGACTCTCAAGAGTCTTCTCCAACACGACAGTTCAAAAGCATCAATTCTTTAGCGCTCAGCTTTCTTCACAGTCCAACTCTCACATCCATATGTGACTACTGGAAAAACCATAGCCTTGACTAGACAGACCTTTGTTGGCAAAGTAATGTCTCTACTTTTCAATATGCTATCTAGGTTGGTCAAAACTTTCCTTCCAAGGAGTAAGCATCTTTTAATTTCATGGCTGCAGTCACCGTCCGCAGTGATTTTGGAGCCCCAAAAAATAAAGTCTGACACTGTTTCCACTGTTTCCCCATCTATTTCCCATGAAGTGATGGGACCAGATGCCATGATCTTCGTTTTCTGAATGTTGAGCTTTAAGCCAACTTTTTAACTCTCCACTTTCACCAAGAGGCTTTTGAGTTCCTCTTCACTTTCTGCCATAAGGGTGGTGTCATCTGCATATCTGAGGTTATTGATATTTTTCCCAGCAATTTTGATTCTAGCTAGTGCTTTCTCCAGCCCAGTGTTTCTCATGATGTTCTATACATATAAGTTAAATAAGCAGGGTGACAATATTCAGCCTTGACGTACTCCTTTTCCTATTTGGAACCAGTCTGTTGTTCCATGTCCAGTTCTAACTGTTGCTTCTTGACCTGCATATAGGTTTCTCAAGAGGCAGGTCAGGTGGTCTGGTATTCCCATCTCTTTCAGAATTTTCCACAGTTTCTTGTGATCCACACAGTCAAATGCTTTGGCATAGTCAATAAAGCAGAAATAGATCTTTTTCTGGAACTCTCTTCCTCTTTCCATGATCCAGTGGATGTTGGCAATTTGATCTCTGGTTCCTCTGCCTTTTCTTTTTTTTTTTAATTTTATTTTATTTTTAAACTTTACAATATTGTATTAGTTTTGCCAAATATTGAAATGAATCCACCACAGGTATACCCACGTTCCCCATCCTGAACCCTCCTCCCTCCTCCCTCCCCTACCCTCCCTCTGGGTCGTCCCAGTGCACCAGGCCCAAGCATCCAGTACCGTGCATCGAACCTGGACTGGTGACTCGTTTCGTATATGATATTATACATGTTTCAGTGCTATTCTCCCAAATCTCCCCACCCTCTCCCTCTCCCACAGAGTCCATAAGACTGATCTATACATCGGTGTCTCTTTTGCTGTCTCGTACACAGGGTTATTGTTACCATCTTTCTAAATTCCATATATATGTGTTAGTATAGTGTATTGGTGTTTTTCTTTCTGGCTTACTTCACTCTAACCAGCTTGAACATCTGGAAGTTCACGGTTCATGTATTGTTGAAGCCTGGCTTGGAGAATTTTGAGCATTACTTTACTAGTGTGTGAGACGAGTGCATTTGTGAGGTACTTTGAGCATTCTTTGGCATCGCCTTTCTTTGGGATTGGAATGAAAACTGACCTTTTCAAACAGTCCTGTGGCCACTGCTGAGTTTTCCAAATTTGCTGGCAAATTGAGTGCAGCACTTTCACAGCATCATCTTTCAGGATTTGAAATAGCTCAACTGGAATTCCATCACCGCCATTAGCTTTGTTCATAGTGATGCTTTCTAAGGCCCACTTGACTTCACATTCCAGGATGTCTGGCTCTAGGTCAGTGATCACACCATCGTCAGATTATTGGACCATAACAAAAGCTGAGCACTGAAGAATTTATGCTTTTGAACTGTCGTGCTGGAGAAGATGCTTGAGAGTCCCTTAGACTGCAGGAGATCAAACCAGTCAATCCTAAAGGAAGTCAGTCCTGAATATTCATGGGAAGGACTGATGCTGAAGCTGAAACTCCAATACTTTGGCCATCTCATGTGAAGAGCTGACTTATTGGAAAAGACCCTGATGATGCTGGGAAAGATTGAAAGCAGGAGGAGAAGGGGACAACAGAGGATGAGATGGATGTATGGCATCACTGACTCAATGGACCTGAGTTTGAGTAAGCTCTGGGTATTGGTGATGGACAGGGGAAGCCTGGCATGCTGCAGTCCATGGGGTCACAAAGATTCGGACACAACTGAGCCACTGAACTGAACTGATAGTACATTAACAATGTTGTGTTAGTTTCAAGTGTACAGCAAAGTGATTCAGTTATACATATATATGTGTCTATTATTTTTCAAATTCTTTTCCCATTTAGGTGAAGTAATCAGATACATAGGCTTTCCTGGTGGCTCAGACGGTAAAGTGTCTGTCTGCAATGCAGGAGACCCGGGTTCAATCCCTGGGTTGGGAAGGTCTCCTGGAGAAGGAAATGGCACCCCATTCCAGTATTCTTGCCTGGAAAATCCCATGGACGGCGGAGATGGGTAGGCTACCATCCATGGTATCACAAAGAGTCGGACACAACTAAGCGATTTCACTTTCACTTTCAAGCAGATACATATTTTAAAATTTGTAGTTAATTAGCTATAAATTGATTGTCAAAGTTCGGAAGGAGACAGAGTGAATGACTGCAAGCCCCAGAGGAATGGACTAGCCACCAACCTCCTACCAATGAGGCTGGTATAAGGAGCATGGTCCATTTGGGAAAGCATATCAAGTTCTCCAAATTTCAGTGTTCAAGAGGATAATGTGAAGTCATCTTAAGGAAGCTAATTCAGTGAACTTTCTCATTCTGAAAGAGGTAGAGGAGTCAAAACTTTTGATGGATTTAATCTGGATTTAAGGCCATAAAACCAAACTTGGAATTTTCTGGTAAGGCAAACAAATATTCCCCACTCTTCAGGCTTGTCAGTCCTGCTGCTGAGAGCCCAGTACCTGTCAACCCCTTCCTCTAGTCAGTGGAGAGATTAGAGACCTTCACCTGCAGGTGTGTCCTGGATTAGCTCAGGGATGGGGTGAGTTTGAATGTGGTTATATATTAAGACCTTAACCTCTTCTTGGGTAGTGGTATAAATAATGGGATTTCCCAGTGACTCATTAGTAAAGAATCCACCTGCAATGCAGGAGACTCAGGTTTGATCTCTGGGTCAGGGAGATTCCCCTGGAGAAGGAAATGGCAACCCACTCCAGTATTCTTGCCTGGAGAATCCCATGGACAGAGGAGCCTGGTGGGCTACAAAGGACCACAAAAGAGTTGGACAAAATGGAAGGGACTTAGCACACACAAATGATGTCAGTTGTATTGGCAGGACCCAAAATTAGGCGCCTTGACTTAAGTTCATATCCTGTGTATCTGGCATGTGTCCTTTGGAAGCTTATCGTATGTATGCATAATCTCTTCCACACATGCCTAATCTATATATAAATAAGGCTCTCCCTCCACTCATCATTTACAGCAGATCATCCACTAGGATAATCTCGAATCTTACTTGGGCAAGGAATTGACAACTCATTGAGTCTGCCAGAACCTTCTTTCTATAGAATAGATCTCATGTCCTTCAGTTTTATCTTTGTCCTGGTTCATACTCAATGGACCCCGTGTTCCAAAGAGACCACTCTACCTCTTGAGAGAAGAGTTTAAAATTTTGCAAATACATGTTGAGCCCTGTTAGTATGCCAGCAATACTCTATCTCAAACCAAAAATTTTTTACTTAGGTCACATGGTTTGCAGCCACTTGTATAGAAACAGACTTGCTAACATTTTATAAAGGAAGCATCAGGTACAGGTAACTTAAAGCAGTTGAAGGAATATTATGTTTTAGGTTCAACATAATATTCCCAGATAAAATCCTCAACATAGCCTTTTATGTATCCCACTGAAATGAGATGGTCAATGATAAATGGACTAACGTTTAAGACAATCTGAGGGAATGCAGATAATGATGCCCTCATTTTACTGTATCCCAAATTCAATTTGACTTCGGTTTTAGGGACTTAACTAAGTCTGACGCGTATGAATCATTCTATCAGCACTTTTGTCTATGGGTTTTGTGGGAATAGAGCATCTAATAAATCTTTCATTAGTTTTTGTGCCCATTGACATTAATCATAAACTTTCTGTGTAAGAATCTCACGTTAACAAAACTTGCCTTTGATTTAACATTTACTTAGTGGAGAATGTAAAACGAAAATGCTAAGGCAAAACTGTACTCTAAAACACGGTTCACCATACACATTTCCTTGAAAATAAAAAATTTATTTACTCATGTGATATAGCTGTAGTCTATTTAACTGGTGACTTTCTGCAAGTTTTTATTTTTATTTATGGGATACAGCTACCAAATTGTAGTTATAGAGAATATTTGGGATTGATACAGCATTTACCACATTTGTAAATGTGGAGGAAATATTTACTGGGATGAAAAACGTAATCCCAGACTTTCAAATGAAGATTAAGAGCTTAATCTAAGTACAAGAATGTCAAACAAGTGCCAAAAGTATTTAAGAGTATAATATAAAACCACATTCAATTCTAACTGTAACTGTCAGCCTAACTGTAAATTGGAGAAGGCAATGGCACTCCACTCCAGTACTCTTGCTTGGAAAATCCCATGGATGGAGGAGCCTGGTGGGCTGCCGTCTATGGGGTCGCACAGAGTCGGACACGACTGAAGCGACTTAGCAGCCGCAGCAGCAACTGTAAGTTATATTGTTAACAGTATAATAAATACAGTTTATTCAGTGTTTACTATTCTTCAGGCAGTTTTAAGCATTTTGCATGAACTAATCAAGGAAATGGTATAACAATCCTATAAGGTAGGTACTATTATTAACTGTATTTTCCAATAACACTTTAAATATAAAATTAATAGGCAAAGCCAATTTAGTTTCAACTGTACTTTGAATCTCAGCTGTAAATATTACATTTTGAAGATAGTATTTGTCAAAATTATTTGTGATAAACTACATTATTGATTTAACTGATTATTTTTTATAATCACTGCTATAAAAAGATATCAAGTGAAGTAGACATTGAGGTATTTTCCTGCGTTTGCTTTTGTCATGGATACGTGTAAAAGAAAATAAATTGACAATTTTATAAGTTTGTCATCACATTTTAAATTGTGTCACTTTTGCCTGGAAATTTATTTTAACAATTTAAGTAATGTATGAGATATGATGTGTATATGAATGTGATGATCAAAATTTATACATGCTCGGGCAGTACTGATATCGTAGACAGAGTACTGTCCTAAATTAATGAAGTGGGTGTAGGATCTAATACTCATTTATGCCCAATGGATGCATCAGAGGAAAAAAAATGTATCTCCAAGCCAAATATGTACACCAACATCCACATACTTCAGTGAACACTATATCCAAACTCTGATTATAGGGACATTTTTAAAAGAACATTTTCTCCTCCATTAATTATGTCAGTTGCTTCCCCAGCAATTTACACTCATGAACCTTGGTTTCCAAGACATTTTATAATGACAACATAAATGAATGAACAGAGACTTTTCAGCCTTCCCTTTATATGAAAATGGCTAAGGGCACCTTTTAAGTGTTCCCATTGTTCTATCAGTGTGTACTTCCTCTGAGAATAATTGCATTACCTTTGCCTACTCTGAGATATCCTTGAAAATAAAAACCAAGGTTTTATCTCAGAGGTAAATGTTCTGCAAACCAGAGACACTCGTTGCTGTACTTCCTAATTCCCTTGCTGAAGCCCATGACCTTCACTGTCATCAGTCCTGGAGAACAGCTTTCAAGCAGTTGCATTTTGGTGACTGAAAGTGAAATGCTTTGTTCAAACCACCACAAACAAGTCACAGAGCAAGTCTATTTACATGTTAATGGAATAGCAGAACAGAGATGCTTACAGCAACCCAGAAGTTACCATCAAGATCCCTCACAGAAACTGTATAACTTTAGGTGGTATTTTACAGATGGCTCTTAAAATAACCAAAAGATGCCCTATTTTAACCTTACCTAATTCACTTATATAATGCAGATACAAGAATATTACACATCGGCCCTGCTCCCTGGTCCTGGCCCAGAATTCTTTCACAGTCAGGACATTCTTCCCTTGGAATGAGGTAGAAGATGATGGATGTGATATAAATTACCACTCTCAGGCCATAAATTACTTAGGCTGGGTCCCTGCCAAGGCTCTTGTCCAAGGAAACTCCAATGGGTCAGGTTGAGTACCAAGATACCCTTCAAACAGAAAGGATATGCAAATTTTAGCAATCATGTCTATAACCATAATTCATTCCTTTCATGAATTCATTTTCACATTTCACACTTTCCATTAGAACAGAGCCACTTCCCCACAGGACCATCTCACCCAAAATAATGCATAAGATGTAAGGACTTATCTCTCACTGACTAATTCATCCCTTGCACCTCCTTGGAGAACTAGGGGAGGGTGGTTTCCTCATTATTCTCCTAATTGCATTATCTAATTTGGACAGATACAGTTTAATACTGAGGATCAAGGCATTCTTTGGGCTTTATCAGTTCTAAGTTATCTCTGATTTATTTAAATAAAACAATACATTAAGCCTCTAGTTAAACATGCCATATTAAAAACCCTTGTTTATCACCTTTCTCTCCCAGGAACACATTAAATGATCTTACAGGAATGAAAACAAAGTTTTAAGTTAGTACAGACAAATATAGGAGGGGAAAAAAAAAAAGATAGTAGCCATAGAATACTTTTACGGGGATGACACAGAGAGAAAGAACTGATTTATTAAGGAACCCAACCAAGGCACCTGTAGGGAGAAATGCTAATGATAAGTGACAATATGCACCCCTGGTCAATGTGCTTAGGACTTGGAGACACAAAGTTCTTCAGTGGGCAAGGATCAAACTGGTTAAATATAAATATAGGAAGCAATTAGAATCCATGATCCTCCCTCTTACTTCTGAAAACCAATTGTACCCCGTTCTTAGGCAGGGGGGTCAAATTTTTACTCTCTGGAGAAATTGACCTAGAGAGGTTTTGGACAACCAACATCAAAGAGGCAGGAACAAACCCCCTTATCTTTAAAAAAAAAAAACAAAAAAGAGAGAGAGACTATAACTATATAAAAGTTTGCAGGGCCACTGCATAATGCATAGTAGAATTCCAGGACGTCTTCACACTAAATGGTGGGGACTTCAACTACTCTCATCCACTCAGCTCACAGAAGGCCAGAATATTTTACCACCACTTTCCCTCCATGCCTGAAGAGAAGAGTGGAAGGTTTAAAAGATTTTCACATATTTATGCTTGAAAGTCTGCCCAGTGAACCAGCTAACTCAACTACTAATCACTCTATAATGTTAATAAAACCATGTGAGGTAGGGGCCCAACTTTATTCTTTTGCATGTGGATATCCAGCTGCCAAACCCCATTTGTTGAAAAGACTCATAATGCTTTTTGTTTCTCTTTATCTCCCTACTGCTTGGTTCTGGAGGCATATTCAGCTGTGGCAGTGCATGCAAAAAGAGAAACTAAAGCTCTAGGCTTTCGGCCATCAGACCTAGAAGAGGGCCCTTTGGGAATGAGAGAGTGTCAAAGATATTGAGGAGAGGGCTCGATGCGTATGAATCTGACATGAACAAATCCCAAAGCTTTGGTAACCCAAAATCACAGAGCAGAAATCTGTGTAGTTTCCAAAGTGGGCAACCAAAGCAGGTCTAAAGAATAGAGCAAAGTGAGAAATGAATTGAGTTGGATCCACAGACCACAAGACATGGGTTAGAACTTGTGGTCTGAAGTTAATTTAGTTGTCTGCTAAAATAAAGGAAAATATACACAATGTCTCTAGGATTTAAATAAGATGTAAGAATCTATTAATATAATATTCAGAATCTCCAGGATATAATATAAAATTACTTGTTATATGAAGAATGAAGAAAATCTCAACAACTCACAAAGTAAGAGGCAAGCAACAGAGACCAATCCAAAGGTGACACACATGTTGGAATTATGATGCAAAGACTTTCAAAGCAGCCATGATAACCAGGCTCTGAGACCTAAAGACCAACACTGAAAGGATGGATCATCTCAGCATGGAAATATAAGGTATAAATTGAATAAAATGGAAATTTTAGAGCTGAAAAATACAAAAACCAAAATTTAAAATACAGCTGATGAACCCAACAGCAGAATAGAGATGGCTAAAGAGTCAGTGAACTTAAACCTAGATAAACAGAAATGATTCAATTTGTACCAAAAAGGAAAAAAAAAATTGAAATAAAATGATCATACCCTCTCCCATGGAACTGTGTAAAAATGCTACAAGGTTTAACTTTCATGTTACCAACATCTCAGAAGGGGAAAACAAGGAGGGTAGTTTAGAAAAAAAAAACTAAAGAAGTAATACATAGAAATTTTGAAAAATATATAAACTTATAGGTTCATAAAGCTTAGTAAAACCCAAAGATGATAAACTCAAAGAAGTTCATGCCCAGACATGCTATAATCAAACTGATGAAAACCAAATTCTACCACCCCTTCCACATGCATGAAAGCAGTCAGAGGAAAAAAGCATATTATATACAGGGAATATATAATTGGAATGACAATCATCAGAAATCAAGGAGGCTGTTAAGCAGTAGGACAACACTTTTAGAGAGTCTACCAAAAATAGCTATTAACCTTGAATTCTATATCCAGTGAAAATATCCTTTAGGAATGAAGGTGAAATAAAGATGTTCTCAGATAAATAAAAACAGAGACTTCATCATTGGTACACACCTGCTCTAGAACAAATGAAAGTATTTTAAATTGATCAAAATTGAAAGCACAGCATATCAAAATTTGTGGAATGCAGCTAAATAGTGCTTAGAGTAAAATATATAGCATTCAATGCTTATATTAGTAAATAAGAAAGGTCTCAAATCAATCACCCAACCTTCCACCCACAGAAACCAGAGAAAAAGAAGAGCAAAATAATCCCAAAGCAAGCAGAAAGGAGGAAATGGTAAGAGCAGATCAATGACACTAAGCACAGAAAAAAAATAGAAAAAAAAAAATCTATGAACATAAGAGCTCACTAAAAAAAAAAAATATATATATATATATATATCAATCTCCAGTAAAATTGACAGAAAAAAAATGATGTACAAATGACCAGTTTGAGAAGCAAAATGGGAGATACCACTACATACCACACAAACAACCAATACAATATTGTAAAGTAAAAATAAATAAATAAATAAAAATAAAATAATTAAAAAAAAAAAGAGTAAGGTATTAGTACAAACAACTCTATGCACATGATGTTGACAACTTTGATGAAATGAGCCAATTTCTCAAAAACTACAATCTATCAAAACTCTCCAAGGTGAAATGTAAAAATGACCAAAACTCTGGACGGGGCAGATATTTCGAACAGACAAAACTGAAGCAAATAAACCAGTTTTTTGTGCTTGTTGAAGATACTGTGCACATGAAGTCTTTAAGATGAACAAAAGTTTTCCTAACCAGGGAACCAAGTTATTTAGTATGGAGCTTGAAAGGAAGGCTTAACAATTTTGAAATCATTGGAGATAACTTTAAATTTTAGATTTTTTGCATGTGTACATACAGCATTCCCTGAAATTAGAAAGATATTCTAATTATATTTAATCTAGTATCTGGGCTTCCCTGGTAGCTCTGATGGTAAAGAGTCTGCCTGCAATTCAAGAGACCCAGGTTCAGTCCTTGGGTTGGGAAGATCCCCTGGAGAAGGGAATGGCAACCCATTCCAGTATTCTTGCCTGGAGAACGCTATGGACAAAGGAGCCTGGTGGCCTACAGTCCATGGGGTTGCAAACAGCTGGACATGACTGAGCAATTGACATGGTATTATCTATATAATAAGAATAATAATATCTAATATTAAAATTATGCATTAATATTAATATATAGACAATCAATATGAATATATAACTGATATTGTTAATTATTAATATCAATATACTGTATAATATCTAATGCAAACATTAGATTATATAATTAGAATATCTTTCTAACCCATGACATGGGTAAACCCAAGGGATCTAAACCTCTGCTCAGAGACATGCTTGGTATTTGAGTGCGGGTAGATGAGAAGTTCCTGCCAACCCATTACACTGCTATACTGATGCACCCTGAGATATCACAGGACACTCTCAACACTAATCCTCCCCACGTGCATATCCCAGTCTCCACAGGGGAGGAGGATGCTGGAGGGACATGAGACTTCTCTCCCCAGTTCAACCTGATCACCACTCCAGGTGGAAAACGGCAGAGGTCTAGAGCAGAGCTGGGGTAAGGGAGGCCAAGCAAAGCCTGGGGCATCAGGGATTGATAGCAGGGGGCAATCGTCTATCCTAGGGAGGTAAGGAGGCTGTAGGAGGCAAGTCCACGCAAGCTCTCCCTCTACATGTGCTCCATTGTCCCACTGGACTTTAATTCTAAATCGTAAATTTAAGATAAAATAATTACAAATTTCAAGATGTCAACCATAGAACATTAGCCCCCAATCATGGGACCCTTCTGAACATGGAGCCTTAATGCAGCTGCACAAGTGGCACATCCTAAATGCAAAGGCGGAAAGTTTCCACAACACAGGAGATGTTGTGTAAGGAAAACAGCAGTGGGCTGAGGGATGAGGAGGCCTTTGATCTACTGTTGGTTTGACTGCTATTTTGCTACGTGTCACTATATTTCTTTGAGCCTCAGTTTGCACATCCATAAAATAAGAAACTTCACAAGGTCTATTGTACTAAGTATGACTCTCTAGAAGTGAGACCATAGAATATGTATCTTTATGCAGGCCTCTAGGCTTTTGCTATCAAAGTATGGTGCACAGACCAGCAACTGAGTATTATCTGAGAATGTGTTACAAATGCAGAATATCAGGCCCCACCCCAGACCTGCTGAATCAGGATACTTATTTTTATCAAGATCCACAGGTAACAGGAACATTAAAGTTTGAAAGCATTACTGTAGATGATTTCACAATAAGCCAAGTAATAGGGACCACCGACGCAGAGTACCACAAAGGCCTCATTCAGCAACCAACATCACAACTTTATGCAACAGCTAAATGCCAACAGTGGTTAATGCACACGTTAGAAAATTTGGTAAATTCATTAAGCAAGGACTTGCTTTCACTTATGTTTTAAGTAAAAAATGTGTGTTTAAAAGGTTTCATTCCATCTTCATTGTGTTCTCATTTCATGTTTCTTAGTAATAGCCTGTTCATAAAATAAATTGATTTAATTTTCCACTATGTTTAGGAAAAAGAGGAAGAGGTCTTACATTAGTATTTTCACCAACCAGTCTCTGAAACTTAAATATATAGCTTCCCTTAAAGTAGACTTGTTTATTAAAATACTTATTACTAATGATGATTTTATGATAGCTTTTTTCTAACTTCAGCTTTATTTTCTCTTTAGCTTCAGCATCTATATTACATTTCTAAAAGCAAAGGGATTGAGCTAGATTAAATTCATCCTGAAATTTTATCCTGTATAGTTAGGGAAAGCACATAGACTGAAACCGCCACCTTGGCCAGGAACCATAGTAACCATTTGTGTGAGTTATTTTATGACAGGAGGTCATGGTAAGTAACACCGAATGAATAAGCTACCACTCACCAGAAGAGTTTGGGAAAGGTCAAAAGGAGACACCACGTGTCTAACCACTTCCCAGAATCCTTGCTGGCATCCAACTTGGCTGAGGAATGCATACACTGCCAGGAAGGACTCTGAGTCAGAATGATTAGCCAAAGACAACTCAGAAACCAATCCCATTCCATAAAACCCAAGCCCATGAGCCACGTGGCAGAGCAGTTCTCCTGGGTTCCCTTACCTCCTGGTTCTGCCTGGGCGTCCTTTCCAATAAAATCTCTTGCTTTGTCAGCATGTGTGTCTCCTCAGACAACTCATTTCTGAGTGTTAGCCAAGAGTACACTTTCGGGCCCTGGAAGGGGTCCCCCTTCCTGCAACAGTATCATTGTTTAGGTAAATATGCTAATTTCCACAGAAACTAGAGATAGGTCTTTGATCAATTTCCCATATTATGTGCTTCATACTCAACAGTCTCTTCAGACCGCTAATAAGTACTGACTACAGGAATCTACACATTCTTCCTGGCACAGCCTGCACTCCATATGTTTCAACATGAAGAACATCAGGAAGTAATTTTTTCTCTCAAATAATTTATGTTGATATACATTGATAAAAGGCATAAGGTGATGACTTTTCAGTCAGCTCAGTCCTAGGGTCTTAATTCTTTAATTCTGAAGCTTCTTGGGGCCTAGCACATTTCTTATGATGGATGTAAAGGGAAGGGCATAGAACAGTTTGGTAAGTAGCATCATGAGTTATTGGCCCAGATTCCAGGGAGAACATTGGTGGGCTAGCTTATAGTGAAGTGGGTTTTTGCTCTTTCTTGGTCCATTTTTTCAAGCATTTGCTGACAGGATTTCAGACTGGCCTTGTAGCTAATGTAGACCAGAATTCTTTTGAAAATTTGAGAGTATGTCAAATGAGTTGAACTGATATGTTTTTCACTTGCTTTCTCTTTCTTTACCTCAATTCCTGAGTACAGAGGAGTAGTAGGTGAAGATTAGAGAGAAGGTTAGAAAGATCCTCAACCACTGCTTTCTGAGATGAATGAAAAGAGTGCTGACCTATGAACAGGTAATGAATGATTGGTTATTTCAAGTTATGGGAACCATTTCTGTCCCTGATACTACAAATTACAAGTGTGAGCAGAACCATCCTTATACCCAACATCAGGGGCCTCTACCCCTCCTCACCCCCTCTCTGATTGTGCCCCTCCTTGTGGATTAAGAAATCCACAGGAGCAAATGCATGTAGCTAATACAGAGTGCACACCCCCAGACCCCCTACTTCTAGACCAGACTTGGGATACGAGGGAAACTGAAATTTCCACCCAGACTGTCCTGCACACACTTGCAGAGCCTGTGTGGGTCTGCTTTTTTGAGGTGGACTTCAGGGCGCATGTGTGTATCTCCAGGCCAAAGGGAAGCCAGCTGTTGGCGGGGAGGTGATGGATAGGGTGTGGCTACAGGGCCTGGAGTATCTACACAGTTATGCGTAAGGCCCTTCAGGGCACAAGAGATAGCCTAGGGTGTGAAGAGAAGGGAGCTGGGATATGAGTCACATCTTGGAAATACAAGGAGACCAAGAGTTCTCAATTCAAAGCTGGCCTTGTTCATCACTACCATTTTTCCAGATTCCGTAAATAGGCATTAGTATATGAGTTTTTTTTCTCTTTCTAACTTATTTCACTCTGTATAACAGGCCCTAGGTTTGTCCACCTCAGTTCAACTGACTCAAATTCATTCCTTTTCACGGCCATGTAATATCCCATTGTATATACATACCCCAACTTCTTTATCCATTCATCTGTCCATGGGAATAGAGATGCAAATGTAGAGAAGAGACTTGTGGACACAGTGGGGGAAGGAGAGGGTGGGATGAATTCAGAGAGTCGCACTGAAATGCACACATGTGTATATGTGTAAAACATATAGCTAGTGGAAACTTGCTATATGACACAAGAACCTCGGTCTGGTGCTCTGTGTTAACCTAGAGGGGCGGGATGAAGGGGTGGGGTTGGAGGAAAACTCAAGAGGGAGGGGATATATGTATACATAAGGTTGATTCATGTCATTGTACAACAGAAACTCACACAACATTGTAAAGTAATTATCATTCAATTAAATTAAAAAAAAAACTTGCTTGATAAAGGTAGATTTCTCAGGATACAAGGATAAAAATATAGTTTAACAGTTTGTTGCTGTTGCTAAGTCGCTTCAGTCGTGTCCAACTCTGTGCGACCCCATAGACAGCAGCCCACCAGGCTCTGCTGTCCCTGGGATTCTCCAGGCAAGAAGACTGGAGTTGGTTGCCATTGCCTTCTCCAATGCATGAAGGTGAAAAGTGAAAGTGAAGTCGCTCAGTCGTGTCCGACTCTTCGCAACCCCATGGACTGCAGCCTACGAGGCTCCTCTGTCCATGGGATTTTCCAGGCAAGAGTACTGGAGTGGGGTGCCATAACACTTAGATTTATGGACCTACATTGATATCTGTGTCCTAAGACCCACAAGCATTAAAACCAGGCATGATTATGAGACATATTTGCCAAAGGGCACATATTTTCATTAGTCCAGGTTTACACTATAGCTAAAGCACAAGGCAATGGCACCCCACTCCAATACTCTTGCCTGAAAAATCCCATGGACGGAGGAGCCTGGTGGGCTGCTGTCTATGGGGTCACACAGAGTCGGACACGACTGAGCAACTTCACTTTCACTTTTCACTCTCATGCATTGGAGAAGGAAATGGCAACCCACTCCAGTGTTCTTGCCTGGAGAATCCCAGGGACAGGGGAGCCTGGTGGGCTGCCATCTATGGGGTCACACAGAGTCAGACACGACTGAAGCGACTTAGCAGCCGTAGCAGCAAAGCACAAGGAACATGAAAACATTGCCCCTCTTTGAATTTCAGTTCTGCAACTTACTAGCTGAATGACTCTGTTCTTGTTCTTAAACCTCTCTAAATCTGCCTCATTTCTAAAATGAAAATAGTAATGCTGAGTACAACAGATTTTATTTTGAATGACAGATAAATCAGTAAGAGGTTTTAAATATAAAAATACATACTGGATGTTCTACCATGGACTCTATCTTTGCTGTCTAGAGAGAAAAAGATATGAGTCTCAAGAGAGTACAGGTAATATTATTAAGACATATATCCTGTGCCAGCAGCTAATTTTTCCCTTTAAGAATTTTCTTGTGGAGTTTATCTATGCAGAGGCACAAAGTTTCTCCTGACTAATGCATATTAACTCTTCATAAATTTCAGTTTTAGCATGCTGAACTCATTCTATGACACATGAAGAAGTCACTGATAGATGCAGAAAGTCTTCTGGCTCAGATGTCAGAAAATTTTTGAAGTAGAAGAACATTTATAGTTCCTTCATTCCTTTCTTCACCTTTGTCCCCTCAAATTTTTACTTTTCTTTAAGTAACTTATTCATGAGAGAAATAAATCTTAGAATATAAAATTTTTTCAGCTTTAGAACATCAAGTAACTGCTCCCATTTTAGTGGTCATGGGAATCTATCTTTCCTCTCTTGAGCATATTCTGTGATGGGTTTTACATACTTGTTTAAACTGCTTATTGCTGCTTCATAGAGAAATCCTAAGTAACATTTACACAGATTTTCACATCTTCTCTTAGCATAAATTATAACACTTTTTCTTTAATGCAAATAGAAAAACCACACCTTTTAAAAAATATACTGAAATATTAACTAGAAATTTTATTGAATACTTACATGACAGAACATTAACTTTATTTAATGTTCTCATCTTTTCTCCCCTCCTCTCTGTCATATGAATCATCTATATTTTCAATATTACTTATAGCCCCACCTATTTCTGCTCCACACTCTTTAAAGACTGAGCAAATTCTATCTCCCCTTCTTCATTAATTACCCTCTCAAATCATTGATCTTAAGAGGCATATACTTTTCTAGCCAGACATTTTTCTACAAACTTCACTCTGTCTTTCAGGTTAGTTGAAATATACTGAGACCTACATTTCAGAATCCCATCACCATCTGGTTCGGTTAGAGCTGGCCAAAAGAGGGACCTATCAGAGGCTTAGAAGGTAGAAATTCTAAATGATAACAAAATAATGGGAATCATTGTTATTACTACCAATTTGTATTACTGATACAGATGGTCCAAACAACCCAATGGATTTAATAGGGAGGGTGTTTGAATGTCTACAATATCTACATTTAATGCAAGAATAAATCAGAGTTCTCAGAGGATATGATTTTCCCAAATCATATGTTTACCAAGTAGAAGTTACCAGCTATTATACAGTCTCCAGCACTTTATGGTCCACCTAGGGTTCTGTAGAAATAGCTGACATGCATCTATTTAGGGAAGTAGAAGAGATGGAAATAGTGCATATACTAAAGGCAGTCTTAGTAGAAAGCTTCCAATTCGTGCTTTAGTGAAAGGCAAATACCAGAGATGTCTGCATATGTTTATGCCTCTAATATATGAGTAGGCATTAAAAATCATCTTGATTACTTAAACTATTAAGGCTGAAAGAGTTGTCAACTATTCTCAATGCTACATAAGCAAAATCAAATAACCTTATATGAAATTAAGTGTACTGAATATTAGTACATCTTTGCCTGACCTGAATCCTGTTGTTTAGAGAGATAAGAATGAAAAGGTCTCCATATTAATGTCTGGTTATTAAAATTGCCTGTTAAAATAAGACAACTTTCCACATTAATAAATACCATCACTTTATGCTGTAAACTTACAATTGTCTGTAGAAGGCCCCTGAGAGTAAATTAATTAAACCTCTGTTCCATTATGGTGTCAGTTAATTTGGAAACTCATTATTTATTTGGCACTAATTTAGCCTAGCAAATTAATTAGGAAGAGCATGGGAAAATAGATGATTCAACATAAAGTCCAAATCAAGACAAAGAGGCAAGATCAAGGGAACTTACTGAGAGACAAGGGACAGTTTCACCATCTTCAGGAGGGCCTTCTGTTTTCCCAAAGACAGCCAACACAGTGCAGAGAAGCTGCTCAGAAATGGAATTAGGAAACCAGAATCAGGAATGGTCTTGAAGAAAAACATTTCCTCCTGTACAGGGGGCTGTTACAAAAGGCTGCATTCCATAGTGTGTTCACAGAGCTCTTCCTGACTTCATCCTTCTTCACAATCAGACTAAGACCCAAGGTACAGCTGGCCACTGATCAACAGTCTCTGACCTCGGGCATGTTGGGATATTGGGAATATAGTCTCTGCAAGGGTTTGAAAAGAAAGAACCTATTTGTGGCTGAGAAGAGAAGTTACTCTTGCAGATACCAAAAGAAGTGATCTGGTGGTACCTGATGGCTACCTGTATTCCCAGATGGTGTCACCTGAAGAAAATAACGCTTGAGGCAAAGACTTTTTCTGCCTTCCTCAAAGGTTCAGGGGAGTCCAGGAAAATTAAAGAAAAAGTTTTTCAGTTCATCTTGATCACCAGAATTCGGAATCTTGTCTTCTCATTGATGAAGTTTGCCAGACTTTACCTTGGTAAGGGTCTTCATGAGAAAGGGGAGGTGCACACTGGTAATATGTGGCATGATCATCTGAACGTCTATTAATTAAAGGTTTATTCCATCAAAAAGGACATGTTCATGATCCAGAAGAATACATGCACCCCAATGTTCACTGCAGCACTGTTTACAATAATAGCCAGGACATGGAAGCAAATTTAATGTCCACTGACAGAGGAATGAATAAAGATGTGTTATATATATACAATGGACTATTACTCAGTCATTACAAAGAATTAAATAATACCATCTGCAGCAACACAGATTGATCTAGAGATTGTCATACTGAATGAAGTAAGTCAGACAGAGAAGGAGAAATATTGCATGATATCCCTTATATGTGAAATCCAAAAAGAAATTATACAAATGAAATTACTTACAAAACAAAAGAAGACTCCTAGATTTAGAGAACGAATTTATGGTTGCTGGGTATGAGATAGGGAGTTTGGGATGGACATGAACACACTGCTGTATTTAAAGTAGATAACCAACAAGGACCTACTGTATAGCACATGAAACTCTGCTCAATGTTATGTGGCAGCCTGAATGGGAAGGGAATTTGAGGGAGAATAGATCATGTATATTTATGGCTGAGTCCCCTCGCTATTCACCTGAAGCTATCACAACACTGTTAATTAACTATACCCCAATACAAAATAAAAAGTTTAAAAAAAGGGACAGGCCCACTATTTAATAGACATCAGTCACTGGCCTGCATACTCCTCTCACTCAATGGAGAACCTGGTAAACAGCTTCCTTTTCTTCAGGGAGCTTTCGATCTGGAGGGGAAACACAATTAAATGCATAAGTGAATGTATAATTACAAAGTTAGAGAAACAGTATAAAGGAACCTAAAGATATGGAAAAACTTGGGGGACCTAATTTAGATTGAGGGATCAGGGAATCCTTCTCTCAAGAAGTTCCATTTAAGCTGAGACTTGAAGAACAAATAGGAATCATCCCACATTGTAGACGATAGAGAAGAGACTGTTGAGTTAGAATGAGAACTGGAACTGGAGCCATGAATCAGGTTGGATCAGGCAGGGTTGGGACCATGTTAACATTTTCTATGTGTCCTCAGGGCAATGGAAAATGATTAATGAAATGGCATGATATTAACTGGCCTATAAGGTCATAATGGCTTTTGCTGAGTGAAAAAAAAAAAAAAAGTAGAGGAAAGGCAAATAGAAGCTTTCAATTCAATAGTCACCTCAGGCCTCAGGCAGTCATGATCAGCTTTTCTGTCAGAGGCTTTTCTTGGTATTTATATTTCAATTTTCTTCATATTTTTACATATTTTTAAAATTTGTGATGCAAGGTTTTTTATAGTAAGAAATTATCTCAAAAAGCTATTCTGCTGTAGCTAATACACCTAAGTCTTGGTGATTCCATAAGCACCCCATGCATGTGAAGAAGTATTTCAAGGGAAAAGCTGTATTTTTTTCTCTGACAGAACAAAGACCTATTGACAACATGCTGTGCAGCTTTGCCTGTTCTCTCTCCGTGATGAAACACCATAGCAAGCACATAAATCAGATATTAATAGGTCAGATTTATATCAAGAAAATAACTTTTTATTCTATTGAAAAAATAATGCAGCAAAGTGTTGGAGTCCAAGAAATAATTTCCTGTAGTGACGGATTACCTTTTACTAGTCACTGTGATCCTAAGATCTACTCAAATGTTTGCATATAATTGAGGAAATTAACGAGAAATTTTTATGTTTTCACTGAATTGAAACCATACCACCTGAATTTTCTACTGAAATTTCTTTCATGAGGAACTTAGTTTTGTTTTTTGTTTGTTTGTTTTTAACTAAAACTCAAATGCAGGTTATGTAAAGAATTTTAATAATTGCTTTAAATAAAGGAAGGAGGGATTAAATTCTTTTGTAAGAATGCACTTAGATTAACAACTTTAAATTGTCTCTTTACTGTTCGTTGATGCCCATAGTTTTTCATTTAATCATATCTATGATCCCTTAATAAGGGGTCAATAATAACCCCTGATTAATGAGAACTTAATTAGTCATCATTAAGAATGTGAATGTAGGCTTCCCTGGTGGCTCAGATGGCAAAGAATGTGAATGCAGGAAGCAAAAATTATATAATTTTCAATAGACAAGACTGCTTTTCTCCCTTTTCTCTTATAACTCTCTCTTACACGGTCAATAGTGACTAACATGATAGAATACTGAGATATTTATTGGCTTATTTCCCAGAGACTTTTGGGCACTGATGCTTTTTCTTCTGATTAATTTGAGAAAAAATATCTGATACTAGTACTATATAGAATCTAGTTTTTTTTTTTCTTTTCTTTTCTTTTTTTTTCTTTTCTTTTCTTTTTTTTTTTTTTTCAGAAGAGAAACATGGGACAGAAGAAAGAGTGAGATACACCTGCAATCTGAATTTGGGTCTGGTGGTAAAATGTAGTCAAGAAGCGTGATTCAAATACCAAATATGAGTGGTCTTGGCGATGGAAGTTTTGTGTGCTCATTTTATGTGTTGTGCTCACCAAACTAGTATTTACTTAGTGCTACAACTGTGATAGATACAGTGGGAGGCAGAAAGATAAATTACATATAGATCCTACCGTCATGAAGCTTACACTCTAATAAGAGATTTAATACATGGTAAAAGAGGCCATGGGCTTCCCTGGTGGCTCAGTGGTAAAGAGTCCTCCTGCCAATGCAGGAAACCTAGGTTTGATCCCTGGGCCAGGAAGATCCTTTGGAGAAGGGAAAGGCTAGAGTCAGACACAATTTAGTGACTAAACGACCACAAAAAGAAGCCATAATAAGTTGTAATAAATGACACTGTACAAATAAGGTGCTAACAGGATTTAAGAGAAGGGAAGTAGTTGCTACTGGCTTAGGCAAACAGGTGAACATAAATAAAACGTTTGAATAAAATGTAAGATTTCAATCACCTGGTTGTTCTAGCATACTAGTTCTCAGTTTTTAGTTTTTGTCCTTGTTCTAAGAACTGTTTTACACTCTTAAAAATTATTGAGGACCCCCAAATGGAGTTTTTATATAGGCTATACCTACTGATGCTTTCTGTATTCAAGACTGAAACAGATAGACTGCTTGTATGCTAATATAAATAATAAGTTATTGAAAATATATCTTCTGAAACAAAACATTTCAAGGAGAAGCATGTCTTCATTTTACCTCTTTGCAAATCTTTTTCATATCTGACTTGAGAAAAAAATAGCTGAATTGTCATATATATCCTGCCTTCAATCTGTGATGATGCATTGATTTTGTTAAGTAAATGATTTTTTAAAATTCAGCTTCAAAAATATAAGTGATTGGCAAAGGGAGGAATATTTGTATACAGTTTTGTGTGTTCTTCTTTAATACCACACAAAACCTCAACAAGTGACTATGGATATGTAAATTATACAAACATCACTTATGTCCCAGTCACAGGAGATTATTAGGTATGCCTAGCATGAAAGAGAGGCAATGGCACCCCACTCCAGTACTCTTGCCTGGAAAATCCCATGGACGGAGGAGCCTGGTAGACTCAGTCCATGGGGTCTCGAAGAGTTGGACACGACTGAGAGACTTCACTTTCACTTTTCACTTTCATACATTGGAGAAGGAAATGGCAACCCACTCCAGTGTTCTTGCCTGGAGAATCCCAGGGACGGTGGAGCCTGGTGGGCTGCCGTCTATGGGGTTGCACAGAGTCAGACATGACTAAAGCGACTTAGCAGCAGCAGCATGAAAGAGAATGCAGGATGTTACTCGATGGTATGCTCAGAGAGAAAACAAGAGAGGTGGAACACTGGCCATAAATGACTAGAGATGATCACAAGGGAGTCTGCCTCAGAGTTGAGTGCCCAGTCAACTTCACTTCCATGGTATATAAATATCCTTCTCCTTTTAGCTTACTACATCATGAAATATTGATATAATTAAATGTAATCAGGTGATAACTCTGCCTAAAACTCTTAAAGGTCCAGCCGTGGCTTCAGTAAAATTCACTTAAAAGATAAAGGCTACTTATCTCAACATGAAATGCAAGTCAGATTGTTGCCTAAATTCTTCCTCTTTCTGCATATTTGTCTCCCAACACCCTTGGCCTTGCAACATATGTAATAGCAAACTCTTTCCAGCGGCCTCTTCTCCTCTCCATTCAAATACCATGCTTTTTCTCAACTACGTATTGGCTCATGCCATCGGGAAGATCCCTTGGACAAGGGCATGACAACCCACTCCAGTATTCTTGCCTGAAGAATCCCATGGACAGAGGAGCCTGGCGGGCTACAGTCCATGCTGTCACACAGAGTTGGACATGACTGAAGTGATCTGGCATGCATCCTCACATCTCTCCTATGTATAGAGGTAATTCTTAATCAACCTTTAATATTCAAGGGACACTGTCTGCCATGGTTCTTCACGTTTGTGTTAAGATTCACTCCTCTGAGCTCTCATCTTATTCAATCTGTCATCTGTCATTAAACTTCCTATTTACCATCTTGCCTTCCAATTCATCATTAATTTGGCTCCATCTGTGACCGCAGCACAAATGTCTTCATGACAGGGCATGTGTGATATGAAAGTCTGTATTCTGATGCCTAGAACAAAGTTAAGCACACAGTGGACACCCAAAATGTTTGTGGACATAATGCTCAATTTTCCATTTTAAAATTTACTTTCAGTGCCCATATTTGATTGACTTATGTACTCCCCTTCTAACATGATAGGTGTTTTTTTCCCAAACAGGACCCAAATAATTCCAGAAGCAAATCACCTAATGTGGCTAGCTGCAAATTAAAAGCACTTGTCAGTTGGTGCCATGGCACTGTGCAGGTTGTTTTTCTTCCAGGGCTGACTTTCTGACACTAAATGATCAATATCTCAGTCTGAAGCTTCTTGCAGCCCAGAAGCAAATGATTCATACTTCTTGTTATTATATTAATGCATGAGGAACACAATAAAAATTCCAAGAAGCCATAATACATCCACAACATCATAACTTTCTCTCATCACCTAGAAGTCAATGGATCATTACTCCTGATATGTATTGATTCAGGCTGTCAGCAGTGGAGTTTACATTCACTGTCACTCATGGTCTTTAGGGCAATAACTGTCATACTCACCTTACTGCATTCACATATGAAACTACACTTGACTCCACGCAAACACTGCATATTCTTCTCCCTGATGATAAGAACTTACTCTGTCCAGGGTGCTGAGGATGGGAAGAAAAGAGGCTCTTGTCTAAGGTCCAACAGTTTTCCACCAACTGTGCTAAGACCTTTACACTTAAACATGCTGTTGTTTAATCTTAACAGCAAAAACGTGAGGGACTTGCTGTTATTATCTTCATTTTATAGATAAGAAAATCAAGGCTCTGTATGACTGATGATGAACACTACTTCTGTGTTGAGGACACAAATGTCCCTAATTTGAATCTCAACCCTTATCTGCCCCTGCTTGTCCCTTGGAGACCACTCCTGACCTTCTGCCACCTGTCAATCCCTTTGCAGATTCCCCAGCACTACTGCTGTGCTGCCAGAGAACTGCCTGATCCCCTGTTCTCATCTGTGAGCTGTCTAGTAAGAGTTCAGCAGAACCATCACCAAGCTTCTGTGCTGGTGCTACAGGTAGAATGCTTCCATTTACTCACTTCGTTTTTTAGTATATGTCAGGGACTAAAGACAAGCAAAGCACCTGCCCCCCATAGAGTTTTCATTCTAATAGACACAGCTCTGACCTTGGTCCTCAACTGGTTGGCTCTGGAGCTTCCGGACCTAAATGGGCCCTAGGAAAGAGACTGGGCCCACCTCCTCCCTTACTAGGTATACAACCCAGACTCCTGATAGCATTGTTTAGAGCAGGGGTCCCCAGCCTCCGAAATCTAATGCCTGATGATCTAAGGTAGAGCTGATACAATAATAATAGAAATAAAAATAAATAAATAAAGTTTAAATAATAATAGAAACACAATTAATGTAATGTGCATTCTGAAATCATCCCCTCCATATTGGTCCATGGAAAAATTGTCCTCCACGAAATCGGTCCCTGGTGCCAAAAAGGTTGGGGACCTCTGGTCAAGAGGACTTTTCTACTGGCCTGGTCTTAGGAATTTTTGTCAATAATTCTCTGTGTTCCTGGGTCCACAGAGTTGGCCAGAGGGACTTTGAGCACAGTAGTGGGACTGAATGGGGGATGGTTTGTTCAACCTCAATTAGGAACATTCACTGCTGTACTTTTAAGTGCAGTTTTGACCCTAGAACTCTCTAAATCCTTTTTAATTGGGTTGTCTCCAGATGCTGAAGAGCCAGCATGCAAACAGTCCCATGAGTGTTCAGGATATCCAGATATATGTAAGGGTTCTGGACTAAACATGCATGAAAATAATGCAATACCTCCTTAAGGACTGAAGGTGCTTAAGCTGAGGTAGAGGCCATAGGATGTGAATTAAAAACTTAGTTATTCCTTCCTTCTCTGTAAACAATGTCTTCTTTCCAAGGCCAGTTTTCCTGTGCTCATGGCTGTCACACTTAGCCACCTTACTGTACCACTAACTCAAGATAGGGGTCAGGCTCTCATTACTGTTCATTTCCATGTAGCGTTCAATATCCTCTCATCTACAAAATGAAAGAAATCCCCTCTTGACACTTTTAGCCATTCAAATTCCTTATTCCCTTCACAGCCATGCTTCTTTTAAGATTTGCCTGAACTCGATGTCTCCAGCTCTCACCCAGCTTGCAAATCATAAAAGTCTGTTCCTGCTCCACCCTGCCCTGACTCTGCTCTTAAGGTCCCCAATCACCCGTGGCTGATGAATGAAAGGATTCTGGTAGGTCTTTATTTTTCTTGTATCTTATGCAGCCCTGACACTGCTGATCAATTTTTTATTGAAACACTCTCTTCGTCTGGTTCCTCATCCCATTCACAATCTCTTGCCAACAGGCTTGTTCATACTCTTGTCATTTGCTAGGGGACTGTGCAGCTTAACATTCTGAACATGTGTATATCTTTTATTTAAATTGATGTATAATTGATTTACAATGTTGTACCAATCTCTACTGTACAGCAAAGTGACTCAGTTTTACACATATGTACATTCTTTTAAAATATTCTTTTCCATTATGGTTTATCTAAGGAGACTGGATAGAGTTCCCTGTGCTATACAGTAGGACCTTGTATATACATTCTAAATGTGATAGCTTGCATCTACTGCTGCTGCTGCTGCTAAGTTGCTTCAGTCGTGTCCGGCTTGCATCTACCACCTTTAAATTTCCAACCCACCCCTCTCCCCCTGCCTCTCCCTTGGCAGCCACAAGTCTGAGCTCTGTGTCTGTGAGTCTGTTTCTCTTTTGTAGATACATTTATTTGCACCATATTTTAGATTCCACATATAAAGAGTATCATATATGCTGCTGCTGCTAAGACGCTTCAGTCATGTCTGACTCTGTGCGACCCCAGAGACGGCAGCCCACCAGGCTCCCCCATCCCTGGGATTCTCCAGGCAAGAGCACTGGAGTGGGTTGCCATTTCCTTCTCCAATGCATGAAAGTGAAAAGTGAAAGTGAAGTCGCTCAGTCATATCCGACTCTTCGCTACCCCATGAACTACAGCCCACCAGGCTCCTCCGTCCATGGGATTCTCCAGGCAAGAGTAGTACTGGAGTGGGGTGCCATTGGAGCATATATATATATATATATATCTTTCTCTTTCTGACTTACTTTATTTCATATGATAATCTCTAGTTGAATCCATGATGCTACATATGGCAACATTTTGTTCTTTTTTATAGCTGGGTCGTATTCCATTGAACATGATGTGTGTTCTATCCTGTCTCTTCTTCCAGCCTCTTCTCCCATGTCTTTGCTAGGCAGACTCTCTTCCTGTTTTTCATCCTCTGGACAATTCATTTCCCCTAAGAACATCTACTTATCTGGGCTTTACCTAGTCATCCCTCGTGCATCTCTGAAAGTTCCCAGGTATTACATGCCTGGCATTCCCTCTCCTCTCTTTGTTCATTCAATAGCAATTTCTCTTCTCCAAGAAAACTTTCCATAGTAACTGGAGAGAGATGGATTTCCCATAATACTGCCAAGATTTACCATGTTTAACCTTCTTTAGTTAATACTCCTCAGTATATATTGACTCTTTGTCCTATACAGATTACTATGTTAACGTTATTTCAAGTATCATTATTTGCTATCTGGGTTGAACGACACATTTCCAGCAGTGGTTTTTAAGATTTGGTGTGATTTCAGCATTTTCAAAAAAAAAAAGCCTCTTGATGAAGGTGAAAGAGGAGAGTGAAAAGGTTGGCTTAAAGCTCAACATTCAGAAAACGAAGATCATGGCATCTGGTCCCATCACTTCATGGGAAATAGATGCGGAAACAGTGGAAACAGTGGAAACAGTGTCAGACTTTATTTTTTGGGGCTCCAAAATCACTGAAGATGGTGACTGCAGCCATGAAATTAAAAGACGCCTACTCCTTAGAAGGAAAGTTATGACCAACCTGGATAGCATATTGAAAAGCAGAGATATTACTTTGCTAACAAAGGTCCATCTAGTCAAGGCTATGGTTTTTCCAGTGGTCATGTATGGATGTGAGAGTTGGACTGTGAAGAAAGCTGAGCACCAAAGAATTGATGCTTTTGAACTGTGGTGCTGGAAAAGACTCTTGGAGTCACTTGGACTGCAAGGAGATCCAACCAGTCCATTCTAAAGGATATCAGTCCTGGGTGTTCTTTGGAAGGAATGATCCTATAGCTGAAACTCAAGTACTTTGGCCACCTCATGCAAAGAGTTGACTCATTGGAAAAGACTCTGATGCTGGGAGGGATTGGGGGCAGGGGGAGAAGGGGACGACTGAGGATGAGATAGCTGGATGGCATCACTGACTTGATGGACATGAATCTGAGTGAACTCTGGGAGTTGGTGATGGACATGGAGGCCTGGCGTGCTGCAATTCATGGGGTCGCAGAGTCGGACATGACCGAGCAACTGAATTGAACTGAACTGAACTAGTCTCTAGGTCTCCTCCTAGACTTTTTATGCACATGCAAATGGTCGATCTCCCTGATGTCTTTCCAGACAGGGTCTCTCTGTAAGCCACTGATTTTCGTTCTCTTTACACATGTAAGTGTTCTGTGCTCTTCTTAGCCTCTCCCTTCAGCCCTAATGGGACACACATGAAGGCACCCTCCATCTCCTTTGGAATTCCCTCCAGACTCTGTCTCTTAAATGTCTGGTCCTATCTGCTTAGCCTTGGTGACTTCAGTTTTCCTTCCTCTGAGTTCAGCCCCTTTAGAGAAATGCTTACTCTGAATCTGGGGGTTGACTGTTGATTTTGGCTTTGATCCCTTGGTTTCAGCCTTTTGCATCTCTCTTGGATTCAGGCTCTGCAGTTCACAGGCAGATCTGACCCCTGAAACCCCCTCCAAATCTGAAAAGTGTGAAAGTATTAGTCACTCAGTCATGTCTTACTCTTTGCAGCCCCATGGACTATAGCCTGCCAGGCTCCTTTGTCCACGGAATTCTCCAGGAAAGAACACTGGAGTGAGTAGCCATTCCCTTCTCCAGGGGATGTTGGGAACCATCACACGCCCCCACCTTTCTTTTCTTGCATTTCAGAGAACATAGGCTGTTTGGTTTTCCCCTCATGCCTTTGTTTCATCTTGTTTCCTTTTTTTTTTTTTCTTGCTTGTAAATGGCCAGTCATTATCAGAAATTTCAATGCATCTAGACTAATGAACTTGGTGCCCTTTACATGTTCAGAGATAATAAAGCAAAGACCATGGTCTTCACGTTATAGCTCCTTCCCTCTGTGAGAAGGAACCTCTATCTCTTTACCCAGTCATTGGCTAGCATACCCCTGTGACCTCTATCAGAATCAGAAGCGTCTCCAGTTACATCAACAGCCTGCCATGTCAGGAGCACTTAGCTACAACCCAGATTCTTTTCCTGTTGGTATCTGGGAGAAAAAAAATACACCAAGGACCACGTTACTCCAAGTGGCTGATGAAACATGCAGAGCCACACTAACAGAAATCTGGTTTTGTAAACAATAAACTCTGGCTATAGCCTTTCAGGTTGAACTCATTTGTGCCAGCCAAAAGAGTCTGTGGTGTACCAGGGTTTTCATAAGATAGGATCACAAACTCACACAGTTGGAGATTTTCCCAATATAAAAAAATCGATGATAGTAAAGCAGTGCCCTCCAAGCAATAATGAATTTCAAGAAGGTGATTAGAAAGTAAAACTGATTGTGTCCTCTTTATGAAGTAAATTAAGCTGACTAAAGTAAAATACCCTTAGAATATAATCAGACATTATTATTTGTCTTTCTACTTCTCTCTGGCAAAAATATAATTCACTTTTATAAGTCAGTCACTAAAATACCCTTCTTTGGGGACTTCCCTGGCAGCCTGGTAGGTAAGACCCCACACTTTCAACGCAAGGGGTGCCTGTTCAATCCCTGGTCAAGGAACTAAGATGCCACATGCCATGCGGCCGAAAACTAAAAATTAAAAAAATAAATTTCTGATTACTCTTAGCCTTAATTTACTTTTTAAAAAATTATCCTTCTTTTATCTGTTAGGACAGAAGCATGGGTGCTTTGAATTTTCCCGTTCCTATTGCCATAGACTATGGAGACCCCAGGCTTCCCCGGTGGCCCTAGTGGTAAAGAACCCGTCTGCCAATGCAGGAGACATAGAGATGTGGGTTCGATTCCTGGGTCAGGAAGATCCCATAAAGGAGGACATGGCAACCCACTCCAGTATGCTTGCCTGGAGAATCCCATGGACAGAGGAGCCTGGCGGGCTATGATACATAGGGTCACAAGGAGTCAGACACGACTGAAGCGACTTAGCATGCATGGACACATGGAGCACCTTGGAAGTATGATGTCCAGCCATTAGACTATGTAATATCATTAGAAAATGGCTTCATCTTAATTAGTAGGACGATGGAACCAGTAACTTGTATTTATGAGTTAATTCTGAAGGCTTATTAGGAAGCTAAAACTGGACCAATGAACTTATTATTATATGCACGATATCTGGACTTTATGACTGAGAAAAGCTTGTGATTCTACAGTATACATTCTATAGTATAAATTTTGTCTGTGACCTGAGTTTTCAAGATAATTGCCAATGATAACTCAAAGTATATGAGTTTATTCAAAGCAATACATTCATTATATTTTGCACACTTATCGTTTTTCGTTGAAACCATCCTAGAGCCTCTGGCATTAATATTTTCATGTACAGAGATCTTGGCATGTAAAATTAATCTCTTATAAGCTGTTATGTATGAATCTATGACTAAAGCTGCATCTAGGTGGATTGGCACTAGTTTGAAATGTCTAATCCTGTCTGTTATGATTTACTCACTAACTTCAGGATAAAAGTTTTTGGCCAGGAGTCAAACAAGATAACAGGAAACAAAGCAAGAGGTCAGCTCGACAGGGTGCTTCACTTTCTGTCTCCTTCATTCCTACCCAGTCTCATGTTTGTCTCGTCTCATACTTGACTAATCTTCTAACAAATAAAAACTTGTAGATAAAGGGTAAGAATGGCTGTCACTTGGAAAGGGAGAAGCCAGGGCAATGATTGCACACGTCCTTCTCACTTTCAGCTCTCTAAGAAGCCCTGGCGCATTTAGCTTGTATTGGCCACATTCTCAAATCCTCAAATGCTCTCCATTTTCAAAGTTAAGTTTAAGGTCAAAGGTAGTCATTTCTTTACCTAGCAAACTAAAACCAATAAGGAAAATATTAAACTAAACTGGGCCACGAACCATCAGATCCCTTTCAGTTTTAGTAGGAAAAACATCAGGATCAGTTCCAGTGCTAGACTGAGAATGAGTACAGCTAAAAGGAAAGAAAGGGATAAAGTTAGACAAGTTATGCACTAAGGTTCTCTTTATAAATTATTACCAATATTAAATCCTAGAAAATATTCAGCCTCAGTTAATATCTATCCCTTAATATATAAATATTTTGGTAATTCTTTCAACATACTGACATATATAATGAAGACATTATCTGTATTAAATGCCTGATAAATTGCAAATAAAAGTCTTCTTGCAAAGGGTTTGATCTTGCAAAGGGTTTGATCGATCAAACCAAATAGGAAGGAAGGTCATCAGAATAACTGTCATCAGAAAATCCCTACTGAATACCCTCAATGTAAGTCACTCCAGTAGACGCTAACAGTGAAAAATATACGAGGCGATCTTTGCACTAAAAATCTTGAAATCTAGCTGGAGACATCAGATGTGACATCCCATAGCCCCTGACAGCTTCTTACCTCCTAAAGTAGAGATTGACCAGGAACATGACAACTGCAGGATGGTCTTGAGGTCTCAGTTGAGGTTAAAAACCTGAAATTGGTATATGGCATACTGTTTGGTAATTCTGTCTAGACTCACTCAGCAGCCCAAGTGTCAGAGTATAGACATCAAGGTCCACATATATCCATAAAAAAGAAAACTGAATTTTCTATATAAGTAGCTTGATCTTATAAATATATCTTTGTTATCAGCTTATAAAAATTTCTATGGCTGTAGGAACACAGTAATATCCTAATAAAGCAGCGGCTAGAATTTTGGAATAAAACATACAAACAATGGTTATTCTTCCTTCTCTTCCATTTGACTGACATGTGATTTAAACTCAAGTTTCTCAGCACAACCTATTTCCTCATCTGTAAAATGGGAATTATCTTTGCTTGCCTCTTCAGAACACAGTGGTGGAAACAGCTGAGAAAAATATTTGAAGATATCCTGTTACCTTCAGGGAGGTTTTCCTTGTGCTCATCTTTCTATGCAGCATAAAGTTCTTTGAGTTTACTCCTTTATAAAAATATTCAAGCCATATTAATATGGTCTAAAGGTGCACATAAATTCCACTTCTAGGTATATATGCAAGAAACACACACACACATACACCAAGAAAATGTCTGCAAATGATCATAGCATCATTATTTATAACAGTGCAACAAACACTCTTTCCTTCAGTTGAAGAACAGATCAACAAAATATGGCATATCCATGTAATGAATGGCTACCCAGCTATAACAAGGAATGAAATCTTAATACATGATACAACATGGAGAAACCTCGAGAACAGTATGCTAAGTTAAAGAAAGCAGCTATAAAGACCACATATTATGTTGTTCCATTTATATACAAATCTAGAGTAGACAGATTCTTAGAGACAGAGAGGTGAGAGATTGCCTAGGATTGAGGAGGCGGTGAAGGAAAGGAGAGGCAAAGGGAGGGACTGTTAATGTGAAATGTCTTCTTGGGGTGATGGAAATATTCTGGAATTAGTGGTGATGGTTGCACAAGTTTGTTAAAATACTAAATCCATTGAAATATACACTCTAAATCTAGACTGCATTTTATGATATATAAATTGTTTCTCAATAAAGTTCTTAAAATGCATACAAACCACCCTCTCAAAAGAAAAACCCACAAAAAGAGCACTTGTCGTTTCAGTAACCTGAAGGATAATGCTTTCAGCAATGTACCCAAAAGTATTTTATCTAAGCAAGTTTAGCTCCTACATATGCATTTGAATTGTAATACCATCATCTCAGATGCAGCAGCAAGCCTAGAGAACTCAAATAAATTTGCTCTGACATTAGGCGACACAGAAGAAACCATTCCTGCTCTACTGAATCCACATTTTCTTAATCTAACCTTCCCTGTCATTCTGAGAATTCCTTACTTTCACATACAATCTCTGATGCTGAATAGCCTCTAAAGATCCACATAACCCCAGTTTGCTTGCTACCAAGGGCTGATTTTGACAGGACCAAAGTTTAGTTGCTTTGGTACAAAGTTCAAAATAGTTTAAACCATTTCAATAGAGACAATATAATATATAGAATGAGATGCTCACACGGACAGGATAAGTTCTTGTGAATGCAACAACTAGAATAATGGGTACTTCCAGCATGCCAGGGGTTCTTCTAAGTGTTTTCCTTAAAGTAATTCATTTAATCTTCATAAAAGCTCAACAAGACAGATAATTATTTTATACCCATTTTAAAAAATCAGGGCATCAAAGCAAAGAGAAAATAAATGGCTTGTCCAAGTTTCTGCATCTAGTAAGTGACTGGGCTGGGCTTCAAGTTCAGGCAGCTTGACCCTAGAAATCTGAACTCTAGATCTTCACTCAACATGCCTCTGAAATATAGTAGAGTATGTAGAATAGAGGACAGTTCCTGCCCTCAAATAACTCCTATTTACTTAAGGACAGATAACGTATCTATTAGGAGAGAGCAGAAGAATTCAAAGAGCCAAATTAGGAGTTTAAGTGACCAACTTCTTGGCACACCCAGACAAAAGGACATGTGAGGGTGCAGTGAGAAGGTAACCATCTGCATGCCAAGGAGAGAAGCCTTAGGAGAATCCAGTTCTGCCAACCTTGATCTTGAACTTCCAACTTTCAGAACCATGAGAAAGTAAATTTCTGTTATTAAGTTCTGCGGTGTTTTGTTATGGCAGCCCTGGCAGACTAATACATAATCCTCCCCGTCTCTTCTCACAGCATGCTCTAATTCTTCCAGTAGAATTTCCATCACATAACATTATAATGATCTGTTTTATTTTCTACATCTCCTTTCAGCGTAGAATATACCCCAAGAGTGGACTTCCCTGATAGCTCAGCTAATAAAGAATCTGCCTGCAATACAGGAGACCCCAGTTCAATTCCTGGGTTTGGAAGATGCCTTGGAGAAGGGATGGGCTACCCACTCCAGTATTTTGGGGCTACCCTGGTCTCTCAGATGGTAAAAAATCCACCTGCAATGCACGAGACCTGGGTTCAAACCCTGGGTTGGGAAGATCCCCTGGAGAAGGGAATGGCAACCCATTCCAGTATTCTTGCCTGGAGAATCCCCCTGGACAGAGAAGCCTGGTGGGCCACAGTCCATAGGGTCACAAAGAATTGGACACCACTGAGCGACTAAGCACAAAATAGCATAACCCAAGAGCAAGGATTTATATTTCTTGTTCACCACAGTAGCCCTAGCTTCTCAGATAGTAGCTAGTGCCTTGTGGGCACTCAATAAATACTTTTGAATGAATAAATTAATAAATTAACATTTTAAAGATGACCAACATCTTAAAAGCCTTTTTATTCATCCCTTTTGAAGGGCTTACAGATAGATGGCCTTATTTTATGTATTTTAAGATTTTTTCTACAAGTTCTGAGAGGACTTAAGATTCATTCACTGCCACAAAACAGTTAACCTCTGCAACACTAAATAGCATGATCAGTGTCTTTATCTTAACATCATGCTCCTTGGGGATATGAGCACACATTACTGAAAATGGCATAAGGGAGTTTTACTCCAGCTTGCATTTCAGTTCTCAGAATTCTGAGCACTCCACCTGCACCGTCACCCACATACGGAATTGGGGGCAGCTGCAAATATCTTGGGAGTGAGGTATTGTGAGCTTCGGAAGAGTAAGTAAATAAAGTAGTTGAGCGGAGAACCAAAGTAAGAAGAGAGTATGTCTAATATGACTCTAGTAAATCTCACAGGTGTTGTTTATCCTTTCTGAGCCTCAGTTTCCTCAGTTTTAAGATAGGCAGAATAATTCATCATTTACATGGAGTTGTTGTAAGTACCTATGGTAGTTTCTGGTACAAGTAACACTCAATTAATGATAGCTGCTGTAATATTAATGTAACTAAGTCAGTGCTTCGGTGATTTATTCAAGCAAGCTTTTTATCCAGGTAGTAGATACCAGAAGAAAGTTTTAAATATAGTTAAGCTCTACTTATTACTGCATATATAATCTATTATTTTAGGTCATTTTAGTTCAGCGAGCAATTAAATGATCATTTCTTACATGTCAGCCCTATGGTACCATAGATGGATCTGTTCATTTGTACATATGGTACAAATGGAAACAAAATAACTGTTTCAGGTATAGAAAACAAACTTATGGTTACAGAGGGGGAAATGGAAGAGGGATAAATTGGGAGATTAGGACTGAAATATACACACTCCTGTATATAAAACAGATAACCAATAAGAACTTACTCGGTAGCAGAGGGAACTCTGCTCAATACTCTGTAATGACCTATATGGAAGAAGAATTGAAAAAAAAGAAAGAGTTGAATACAGGGTATATGTATAATTGGTTCACTTTGCTGTACAATTGAAACTAACACAATATTGTAAATCAACTATACTCCAATGAAAATTAATTTGAAAAAATAAAGTAACTGTGTCATCATAGACTAGCAAACAGGGCATAGGCACAAACTAATAAATCTATATTATACATACAATCCTGAGAAAGACAGATGGGCAAACTCATTTGCTCACTAGCTCAGAGGACAGTGGAGAAAGGACAAGGTATTATGAAAAACCATAGAAAAAAGGTGCCATCTGAGCTGGGCCTTAAAAGAAGAGTTAGGGAATTCCCTGGTGGTGCAGTGGTTAGGACTATGCTCTCTCACTGCCAAGGGCCCCAGGTTCAAACCTGGTTGGGAAGTAAGATCCTACAAGTCACACGGTATGGCCAAAGTGTGACCATGGCTGGGGAGGCAGGGGCAGTAGGGCTTTCTTGCTAGATAACACTCTTCTTCACTTACTGTTCATGGAAAACAGGCCTCAACAGGCCCAGTGACAGCATGGCTTCAGTCCTTCCAACTTGCTAATTAAAAGCCTATCTTGGGTTCATATTACAGGTATGCCGACAGGAAGAGAACAGGAAAGAAAGGGCCTAAACACCCAGGGTATTCACAGGTGGAGGAGAGCAAAAATTTTATCTGGTTCAAGTTGTTGGGCTCAAACACCTGTAAGGTTGAATTTGTGTTGAGATACGGACAACAAGGGCCCAAATTGCCAGCAGTCTCTGATATTCCCCTTCATGGACACAGGGAGTGACATCAGGTTGCCGCATTGGGAAAGACCCACATAAAAGCATAAGGTCTTATTAAGCTTCCCCAGAAGACAGTTTGAAACAGTCTAATGCCTCTGGAACAGAAAAGAATGAAAATAAAGAGTGCTGTAATTTAGATGTTAATATCTCATCAAGTTTTATGTGTTGGGAAAGGGAGGAGGGGTGGGGACAGCTTTTGTAGTCTCTTTTTCAGAAGCAGATAATGTGGCAATAAATGGTTGGCTGCCCTCAAATCAGATGTTTTACGCTACCTTTGTGATCCATATTCCCCACTATATGGTAACATCAAATCAGAAGAGGTAGATATGGGGGCTCTTTATTCTGAGGCCAGATCACAGCATGTGAAGAAACATGGTTGCATAAGGAAAAGGAGTGCTTCTCCCGTGCCCTGGGCTGCAGGACGGACACCCAGGCACTTCCTAGAGACACAGAACACAATGAAGCTGTTACTCAGGAGAGAACCAGTCCCATGCCTAAACTTTCAGGCAACTAAAGCAACCCTAGAGGCACACGGATGTGCTTCTCATAGAGCATTTTAAAGAGAATCATTGATAATAGAACTATTAGAATGCTATTGTGCAGGTAGAAAGTACTAAACTTCCATCAGAGTTTGACCACACCGTATCAGAACCACTAGTAGGATGTCACTCGTGTTCTGAAGTGTGTGTCAAACGTGAAGGAGCAGGGGATTACTCCTATTGTTACTGTGGTGTGTGTGCAATGGCACTTGATTAGCATGACTAGTGCTGTCCCCAGATTACTATTTAATCCTTTAGTTCAGTTCAGCTCAGTTGCTCAGTCATGTCCGACTCTTTGCAACCCCATGGACTGCAGCACCACAGGCCTCCCTGTCCATCACCAACTCCTGGAGTTTACTCAAACTCATGTCCATTGAGTCGGTGATGCCATCCAACCATCTCATCCTCTGTTGTCCCCTTCTCCTCTTGCCTTCCATCTTTCCCAGCATCAGGGTCTTTTCAAATGAGTCAGTTCTTCACATCAGGAGGCCAAAGTATTGGAGTTTCAGCTTCAGCATCAGTCCTCTAAATGAATATTCAGGACTGATTTCCTTTAGGATGTACTGGTTGGATCTCCTTGCTGTCCAAGGAACTCTCAAGAGTCTTCTCCAACACCACAGTTCAAAAGCATCAATTCTTTGGCATTCAGCTTTCTTTATAGTCCAACTCTCACATCCATACATGACTACTGGAAAACCATAGCTTTGCTAGATGGACCTTTGTTGGCAAAGTAATGTCTCTGCTTTTTAATATGCTATCTAGGTTGGTCATAACTTTTCTTCTAAGGAGCAAGCATCTTTTAATTTTATGGCTGCAGTCATCATCTGCAGTGATTTTGGAGCCCCTAAAAATAAAGTCTGTCAGGAATTCTGGAAATCTCCATGCCAGAATACTGGAGTGGGTAGCCTTTTCCTTCTCCAGGGTATCTTTCC
The DNA here is from genome assembly GCF_032452875.1 of Bos javanicus. Classification (NCBI taxonomy): domain Eukaryota; kingdom Metazoa; phylum Chordata; class Mammalia; order Artiodactyla; family Bovidae; genus Bos; species Bos javanicus. The sequence goes on along the minus strand of NC_083875.1, from coordinate 12,576,896 downwards.
AACCCAGGGATGGAACCCAGGTCTCCCACATTTCAGGTGGATTCTTTACCAGCTGAACTATCAAGGAAGCATTTAATCCTTGGTAAGGGCATATTGCTCGCCAGAAATGCTGCATTTTACATGGATGACATCACTGCATCTGCACAGGATGGAAACGTAGACCATTTGTATATGTTGTGTATATACACTACACTTTTCTGATGAGGAAACTAAGCCACAAAGATGTTAAGAAGGCCCCAGGTCACACAAATAATTAACAACAGAGTTGGAATTTCAACCTAGGCCATCCGGCTTCCTGTCTAAGCTGTTACTACTCATCTCTGTGTCCTTGCCCCCAGGCAGGAGAGCAGGGGGCCAAGGGCCAAGGGCATCAAGACAGAAATGTCTACCCTTATAGTGCTTCTAAATATTTCCCAAAACGTATGTCCTATCTAATTTCTAATGTAAAATTTCTGACATTAATGCGGCTTTGGTAAGGGACAAAATCTTGCATTTCCTAAGGGTAACTAAACCTCAAGGCACATTTACATAATGACTAAGTTTAAACTAATGTGTCAACAACCAGTGGAGAATTGGATATTTGAGAGGCTTTCCCTGGATATTACAAGGCCAGTGTTGGTAAAATAACAGACAAAATGGCTAGAGTTAGCAAAAATACCCTCATTGCTTAATTCACAATATTGTCAGGGGTCACTGGAACACACTCTTTTTTTTTTTTTTTTTTAATTTTTAAACTTTACATAATTGTATTAGTTTTGCCAAATATCAAAATGAATCCGCCACAGGTATACATGTGTTCCCACTCTTCAAATCTCCTTCTCTTTTTATGTTTTCATAGTTTATACTATGAAACAAAGGTTCAGATATGTATTCACACCAAGCAGTTTAGGCAGAAAGTGCTGCATTTTTTTCCAAATGTGGATTATTAAAGCAGGCAATATGACTCTTTTTTATTTTAGGGAGAAATGTCTAATAGTCCAGCCTAAATTACCTTTAGAGCTATATCAGTCTCCTCTGTTTCTGAGTTCTTGTTATATGTATTTGGTGGTGTTGTTCAGTTGCTCAGTCATGTCCAGCTCTTTGCAACCCCATGGACCGCAGCACATCAGGCTTCCCTGTCCCTTCACTATCTCCTTCACATGTCCATTGAGTTGGTCCAAACTCATGTCCATTGAGTCAAAGCCACCCAACCATCTCATCCTCTGTCACCCCCTTCTCCTCTTGCCTTTAGTCTTTCCCAGCATCATGCCTTTTCCAATGAGTTGGCTCTTCACATCAGGTAGCCAAAGTATTGGAGCTTTAGTTTAAGCATCAGTCCTTCCAGTGAATATTCAGGGTTGATTTCCTTGTGGATTGACTAGTTTGATCTCCTTGCTGCCCAGGGGACTCTCAAGAGTCTTCTCCAGCACCACATTTCAAAAGCATCAATTCTTCACAAGCATCAATGAATCATGTTGGTGTTTAATTATTTACTGTTTTGAACTACAATATTATTTTTTAATAATACTACAACTGTGTCTTCCCATCTGGGAGGCCTGAGTGTTGATTATACTTTTTACTCTCTCTTTTAGCAAAATTCTGTAGTCAATATTATTACTCAATAAATATTTGTTAAGATGATATTACAAATTCTCTTATTTAATCTATTGAGGTAGCCTGCTTTATTAGATTTCCACATATTGGACTCTTCTGGCATACTCAAAATCATATTTTCTGAAAAAGCTAAGAGGAAAGGGGATGTTTCCCCCCAAATTTTAAAAAACTCACCAATAAATCTACATATTTCAAGTATTTTGGAGTCAAGGGAGTAGACTTCAAAGAATATTTTTATTTTCCTTCAAAATGATAAATCTACTGAGATTTTCTACTTCTTAAGTTAATGTGGTACTTTATATTTTTGTGTTATCTAGGCTTTCAAATTTATGAAATTACATTTTTAATTTTATACATTTGTGTTTGTCTCTTATTAGCCAAAATTTCAGAAATGGAAACCTGATAGAAATAAAGAGGCATTTACTTGGGATTCACTAGAACTGAACTTATTTGCAAAGCAGAAACAGAGACACAGATATAGAGAACAAACTTATGGTTACCAAGTGGGAAAGGGGAAGTGGTAGGATGAACTGGGAGATTGGGACGGACATACATATACTAATATGTATAGAATAAGTAACTAATGACAACCCACTGTAGAGCACAGAGAATGCTACTCAGTGCTGTGGGGGGACCAAGAGGGAAGGAAATCCAAAGAACAAGAGATGTATGTATACATATAGCTGGTTCGCTTTGCTGTACGGCAGAAACTAACACAACATTGTAAAGCAACTATACTCCAGCTTAAAAAAAAAAAAAAAAAGACTGCAGCCAGAGAGACACAGTGTCAAGAAGCACTTGAATTGTGTTCCACCAGATGCCAGAGGATGAGATGGCTGGATGGTATCACTGACTCGATGGACGTGAGTCTGAGTGAACTCCGGGAGTTGGTGATGGACAGGGAGGCCTGGCGTGGTGTGATTCATGGAGTCGCAAAGAGTCGGACACGACTGAGCGACTGAACTGAACTGAACTGAGACGACAAAGTAGAGGAAGCTTATAAAGGCAAAAGCTACAAGGCCACAGCTAGTTACCCAAGTTGTGTGTCAAAAATTATAACTGGAGCTGGCAAGATGTGACGGTGTTAATCAAACAAGGATTGGTTGGGGTCTGAAGTGGTTACATAGTTACCAGGGAGATCTTGAGACCCTGAAGTTGCAGATGGCAGGTGTGGTTTCCTCGAGACTGGCATAGCTCAAAGCTCAAGTCCTCAGTGGTACAGGGAGGTGTCTGAGATCAGATCCTCAATGGCCACCTGATTTCCCTTGTGTGTGCCTGAGCTGTGATTACTCCATTATAATTTCAACTTGTCACTACCTTCTATGGATTCAGTGATTTTTTAAAACATTGATCTTTGCTTCACCCACATTCTTAATAACTTTCAGGAATATACTGGGCTGTTTGAGACTAACTAAATACACCCAGTGCACAGATAGGCATCTCTTCAGTATCTCCAGAACTGCTAGTAATGAATATCAGCAACCTGTTAGAAGCCTGGCAGGCTACAGCTCATGGGGTTGCAAAGAGTCAGATATGACTGAGTGACTGAGCACGCACACACACCACCTCTTATCGTGACAAGAGCAAGTCTCGCACACCTGGCAGATCCCTCACTCCCTGCAGACCATGGAGCAGCAGCTGTTAGGGAGTGGAGAACAATTAGCAGCCCTAAGAATCCTGGAAGTATTGTATACTGTATTGTATTTTTCTTCATGAAATTCTTTCTGCAAGTTTCCATATCCTATGTTTTTACAGAAACTTTACACTTTTTAATGACTTTTTGCAACTAAACCTGGAGAAGGAAATGGCAACCCATTCCAGTGTTCTTGCCTACAGAGTCCTGTGGACGGAGGAGCCTGGTGGGCTGTCATCTATGGGGTTGCACAGAGTCAGACACGACTGAAGCGACTTAGCAGCAGCAGCAGCAACTAAACCACCACCACTGGCATCTTTTTGTCAATCAAATCATAGTTGTATAGAGCTCAGTATCCCAGGCACTCATTTTTGCTCACTCTTTCTAGTGCGTGCGCGCGCGCGCGCGCACACGCGCACACACACACACACACACACACACACACGCACACACACGTTGTATTAGCTCAGGTTGCTTCATCAGCATACCACAGACAGGGTAGCTTAAAAACAGAAATTACTTTTCTCACAGTCTGGAGGCTAGAAGTCCAAGCTCAGGTGTCAGCAGCGTAGGCTTCTAGTGAGAGCTCTCTTTCAGCTCACAGATGAGGCCTCTCATAGTGCCCTTATTATCTTATGGCCTTTATTTCTGTGTGCATGTGGGTCTCTGGTGTCTCCTCCTCTTCTCTAAGGGCACCAGTCCCATCAGGTTAGAGATATAACTTTATGGCTTAATTAAACTTAATTACCTCCTTAAAAATCTCATCTCCAAATACAGCCACATTGGGGATTAGGCTTCAGCATTTGCATATTGGCAGGGACATGAGCCAGTCCATATCACACTTCCATACACACACACAAAGTACCTTGGTGTGCTGTGGTGCGAAATCACCATTGACTCCAGCCACGGCAGAGAGGTCAGTGAAGCCCCGGTGCTCCAGGAATACATTTCAATATGATCTCCCTGCATAAATTACCAAAGATTTCCTTTCAGAACTAGAAAGAGACATATCTTGAAATCCCTGGATCACACAATATTCATGAACCACCTATTTACTTTTAAAGAGGATTTCTGAATGTTGCTTTGGCTCATGATTGTATGAAAGCTTTCTTAAGACAACTTGGGGGCTTTCATGTGTAATTGTTACTACCACAAATTGCCACTTAAGGTCTTAACTTGTATCATCTGTTTCTTAGGAATTACTTTCATCATAATTATAATGTCTACATAGAGCCAATGCAAAATAAATTGTACTGACTCTCAGGGGTTTGGGGTCAAAATCAATGCAAATTTATCTTGCTATTGACTAATTAAAAAGAGGATTGAAGGGTTAATGCCTTTAAAGAATTCAGTTTAATAATTTTCCATGAGAAAATGGAACCATGAGAATATGTGCCTAGCGAACCAACATCTGAGCACAGCATGAGATAAAGAATTTAAGCAAGGAGGAGATAAGTTTTATCAATCTAATGTTACAAGCCTTCTGGATGAAAATGCCCTTTTGACATAATAACATCTCCCCAGACGAAAATTTCTTCTCAGAAAGAAAAATGAATGCTATTTCATTAAAAGTGGCATGTCTGACTCGGAGATTTATGTAAACTGCATTGGAAATGAGCTGTACCCCTATTTCTGAGATATATTAATTGTGACAAATACAAAACGGTCATTTATGGCTTTTAACCAGCTAAAATGAGAAAAAGGAAAACTGTGGAATATTTGCAAATCACTTCAAACTCACTTGTGAAATGAGTCATTCAAATATTCAGCTTATCAGTGAAAGTCCTGAAGTTGATGGCATTTGGCTCACTGAATGTGGTAAACAAAGACATTTTAACATGTTGCTGAAGTACACTTTTTCTCTGACTCAGTTAATCTTTTAGAGTTAACAATTATAAAATATAAACAAGACTATCTCTGCAGGTAAATTATTTTGTAAACTATGTATGCATAAACAAAATTCCACAATCTTTATAATCCACCCATCTATTCATTTACTCGCCTCTCATATAACTTTGAGTATTTTGATAATTTTGATAATTCAAAAAAAAATTTCTCCCATCAGATAATTTAACTCGAAGCAAAGATATAATGGATAGTCGGCAAGAGAGAAAATAAAAAGATAAGAAAAGGCAAGATTTACCATGCTCTCCAGTATTCTTGCCTGGAAAATTCCATGGACAGAGGAGCCCAGCAGGCTACAGTCCTCGGGGTCACAAAGAGTCAGACACAACTGAGCATGCACGCATACACTAAGTTGTTTAGACATTACCCCAAGGGCAATGGGAAGCCACTGAAATACACTAAGCAACAGGGAGCTACAATAAGAAATCACACTTATGAAAACTCACCCTGGGTGCTCTGTGGACTGGGAGGGAGCAAGAGTGGAATGGCAGACCACACAGGTCCACTGTCGTCTGATACAGCTGGGATAAGTGTGACAGGAGATAGGAAGAGAATTGGACAGAATTTAGAAGCAGAATCCAGAGGACTCGGTAGGGGTTAAATGCATTGGGTGACTCAGAAGAGTCAAAAGTAGATTAAAGTGAATAAGCTTAAATGGGGGAAAAAACGCACTTCCTCCATTTTAGCAGGAAAAAAGTAGGAAAAAGTCATGACGGAGGTGGTTACTTTGTAGTTATGGTACAAAATCGTGAGACATCTCTTGGTTACTTCAGATACATTTATCTGAGGGAGGCAAGATCTTCTCTGAGGAGAGAGGAGAGGGAGAGAGGTTGGAAGTTTAGGATGGAGAATCAAGGAGATTCAAATCACAGAAAACTAGAAAGAGTGCTAGCTAGACTCAAGGGTCCAACCGAAGTTAAAGATGAGACTACAACACTCAAAATAAAATAGAGGAACTTCCCTGGTGGCCCGGTGATTAAGACTCTACCTGTCAAGGTAGGTGACACAGGTTCAATCCCTAGTCTGGGAAGATCCCTTATGCCACAGGGCAACTAAGCCCATATACTGCACCCACTGAAACCCAGCCCTAGAGCCATCACAGCGGGAAGCCAGAGCACCCGAACTAGAGAACAGCCCCCACTTATCACAACTAGAGAAAGCCCAGCAGAGCAACAAAGGCCCAAGACAGCCATTAATTAATTGAATAAGTAGTTTATAGAGGTAAAAGGTAAAATAAGTAGGGTCAATATATGTAATGTGAATACAAAAAAAAGGAGGTGAGGAAGAAAATAGCCCCATCACCTGTGCACAGCCCAACACCCAAAAATCCTGGACAATGGTCAGATGTGCATTTCAAGTTAAATCCCCACCTTTTATGACAGAATAGAAAACATGGAAAAGATAATAAATCAAGCAGTAACAGTAGAATTGCATTATTTAATAAATGGAGGCAACTGGAAATTTTAAAACTGAAGCCATCAAAGGGTATTTCTGTGGAGATTAGAAGTGGAGAGGATGTATGTGTTACAACCCTTTAAAAAAGTTTTTTTTTATTTTTTTTATCATATATTTGTTTTACTTTGATAAAAATAACAAAGCAACCAAAAGCTAAAAATAAGAATGAAGTGGGGATGTAAACTGATACAACCACTATGGAAAACAATATGGAGGTTTCTCAAAAACTAAAACAGAGCCCCCACGTGACCCAACAATCCAACTACTGGGCATATACCTTGCTGCTGCTGCTGTTGCTGCTGCTAAGTCACTTCAGTCATGTCCGACTCTGTGCAATCCCATAGACGGCAGCCCACCAGGCTCCCACATCCCTGGGACTCTCCAGGCAAGAACACTGGAGTGGGTTGCCATTTCCTCCTCCAATACATGAGGAAACCATAATTCAAAATGACACATGTATCCCAATGTTAACTGCAGCACTATTTACACTAGCAAGGACATGGAAACAGCCTAAATATCCATCAACAGATGAATGCATAAAGAAGTTGTGAGATATATATACACACACAATGGAATATTACTCAGCCATAAAAAGGAATGAAATTGGGTCATTTGCAGTGATGTGGATGAACCAGAGTCTCTCATACAAATGAAGTCCAAAAGAGAAAAACAAATATCATATATTAACACGTGTGTGTATGTGATATATATATGGAATCTTCCCTGGCGGCTTAGTCCATAAAGAGTCCACCTGCAATGCAGGAGATCTGGGTTCGATCCCTGGGCTGAGAAGATAACCTGGAAGAGGGCATGGCAACGCACTCCAGTATTCTTGCCTGGAGAATCCCATGGACGGAGAAGCCTGGCAGGCTGCAGTCCATAGGGTCACAAAGAGTCAGACACGACTGGGCAAATAAGCACAGCATACAGCACATGGAATCTAAAAAAAAGGTACTGATGAGCCTATTTGCAGGGCAGGAATAGAGATGAAGACTTGTGGACACAATGTGAGGGGTGGGAAGGAAAGGGTGGGGCAAACTGAGAGGGTAGTATCGCTATACCTGCACTACCATGCATAAAACTGATAGGTGGTGGGAAGGCGCTACATAGCACAGGAGCTCAGCCTGGTGGGCTGTGATGACCTAGAGGGGTAGGATGGGAGGGCGAGAGGGAGGCTAAGAGGGAGGAGATATGTGTATACATACAGCTGATTTACATTATTGTACAGCAGAAAATAACACATTGCAAAGCAATTATACTCCAACTTAAAAATATTTTTTTAATGAGAGAAAAAAAAAAAAGAACAAGCAAATGTCTGAGCACTTATCACTCAGCTTCCAAATTGTGCTTTCTAGGAACAACAAGAAGCTTATCAATTTTTCTCGAGAAGATTAGGACCACTTATTACATAATGAGAAAATAAAATAATATTATGAACTTAATAGTGAGTTCTAGCATTAGTAACCTCAGGCTCTCACGTTTTGAAAAGCCTATATGATGATTTTGTGTTTTCTTCTCTAGGTCATGGACTCATTTATACTTATTAAAACAAAAAGATAAATGGGAATTGGAATTGGGAAGCATGGATCATTAGAGACTGCCAAGAAAAATCCAACTGCTAATGTAGGAGAGAAAGTCATATTAAAGAGAGAAAGAATATGCCATACAAATGACTATGGAAAATGACATTTAAGAAATTATTGTTCTTAGGAAAAAAACATTTTAGTATTTTTGCCAGTTAAACCTGTCTTTTTTCCTGCAAATATGTAGCCAATGATTTATAACAATGACTTAGGGTCACTGATAATGGTCTTTATATTATGAACCATGTATTACTTTCCTGTGGAAGAGTAACAAATTACCGCAAACTGGGTGGCTTAAAACAAAGATTCTTCTCCCACAGTTCTCGGGAGGATTGTCAGAAACCAAGGCGTCAGGAGGGTGGTGCTCCCTCTGGAGGCTGTAGGGGATCATCTGCTCACGTTTGCCTGTTCCAGCTTCTGGTGGTTGCCAGCACTGCTTGGCTTGTGTCTGCATCACTCTAATCTATCGCCACGGTTATACTGCCTTCTCTTCTGAGGCTTGGCTTGTGTCTGGATCACTCTAATCTCTGTCTCTATGGTTATACTGCCTTCTCTTCTGGTGCTGGCTTGTATCTGCCTCACCCTAATCTCTGTCTCTCCATGGTTACACTGCCTTCTATTCTGGGTGAATGTCAATGCTCTCCCTGCCTTTCTCTTACAAGGACATGGGAAGTATTGATCCAGTGTATATCCAATGGCATTTAAGGCCTACCTGGATAATCAAGCTAGATTTAGAAAAGGCGGAGGAACCAGAGATCAAATTCCCAACATCCGTTGGATCATTGAAAAAGCAAGAGAGTTCCAGAAATACATCTATTTCTGCTTTATTGACTATGCCAAAGCCTTTGACTGTGTGGATCACAACAAATGTGTGGAAAATTCTTAAAGAGATGGGAATACCAGACCACCTGAGCTGCCTCTTGAGAAATCTGCATGCAGGTCAGGAAGAAATAGTTAGAACAGGACATGGAACAACAGACTGGTTCCAAATAGGGAAAGGAGTACATCAAGGCTATATATCGTCACCCAGCTTATTTAACTTATATGCAGAGTACATCATGAAAAATGCTGGGCTGGAGGAAGCACAAGCTGGAATCAAGATCGCCAGGAGAAATATCAATAACCTCAGACATGCAGATGACACCACCCTTATGGCAAAAAGCGAAGAAGAACTAAAGAGCCTCTTGATGAAAGTGAAAGAGGAGAGTGAAAAAGTTGGCTTGAGGCTCAACATTCAGAAAACTAAGATCATGGCATCTGGTCCCATCACTTTATGGAAAATAAATGGGGAAACAGGGGAAACAGTGACAGACTTTATTGTCTTGGGCTCCAAAATCACTGCAGATGGTGACTGCAGCCATGAAATTAAAAGATGCTTGCTCCTTGGACGAAAAGTTATGAACAATCTACACAGCATATTAAAAAGCAGAGACATTACTTTGCCAACAAAGGTGTGTCTAGTCAAAGCTATGGTTTTTCCAGTAGTCACATATGGATGTGAGAGTTGGACTATGAAGAAAGCTGAGCACTGAAGAACTGATGCTTTTGAACTGTGGTGTTGGAGAAGACTCTTGAGAGTCCCTTGGACTGGAAGAAGATCCAACCAGTCTATATAAAGAAAATCAGCCCTAAATATTCATTGGAAGGACTGATGCTGAAGCTGAAACTCCAATATTTTGGCCACCTGATGGGAAGAACTGACACATTTGAAAAGACCCTGATGCTGGGAAAGATTGAAATGGGAGGAGAAGGGGACGAAAGAGGATGAGACAGTTGTGTGGCATCACCGACTCAATAGACATGAGTTTGCATAAACTCTGAGAGTTGGTGATAGATAGAGAAGCCTGGCATGCTGCAGTCCATGGGGTCACAAAGAGTCGGACACAGCTGAGTGACTGAACTGAACTGAACTGAACTGGATAATCAAGGATAACTTTCCCATCTCAAGATCCTTAGTTTAGTCACATCTGCAAAAAAAAAAAAAAAAAACCTTTTTCCAAATTAGGTAATATTTATCAGTTACAGGAATTAGGACCACCATTCAACCCACTACCAAGTAATTAAACAAATTTATTCACAATGATACATTTGCTGGCTTATATTTTAAATGTATAATAAAAATCCAGCTTTACCCCAATGCCAATGAACTATAAGTAGCTGTTTCTTTAATTTTTTCTCCTAATGCATACATTAAAGGATTGAGCTGTATTTGTTTTGATGGCAGAAGTAAAGGCAGATTTGCTGTAATAACTCATACTACAACAAATACTGAATAAGAGGCTTTTGCCTGGAATTTAATATCCACATCATGTGTTGCTCTGGTTAATTTCAAAACTGCTGAATAAACTGAATTAATGCAGAAATGGACCATCTTATTTGGATGCTAATCCTCATGCACAAGGAACCTCTTATATTTTAGGCAGTTGTGGGCATTTTTTTATTACAGAATATTTAATCATAATGTTGATCCTCTTCAATACATAATTATAAATGAGATGAAATTTACTGAAAATGTATTTTGGAAAGAATTGAGTGTTCTCATGATGCAAAGAAATCAAGAATAACTTATATATATAAGGTAGAACCAAGACTCAAAGAAAACATACTTGCAAATGTTAAATTTTGAGAAAGCAGATATACACTATTAGAGATGCTGTTATGCTGAATAATTATGATATTGATTTTCCTACATTTTCAAAATAATCTTTATATACAAAAAATCATATATAACATTGCTGAAATATGGAAAACAATAAAGAGAATGTACTTTCTAATTGCCTGTTACCTTACCACATAAACATTTCACCATTTTTATGCATGTACATAAAATTTAAATAGCATTGGGTTATGCTATGAACACTTCTGTTCTCTAACAAGTTTGCATCGTGTGACATTCTGTGCTGAGAATTTCTTCATAACGCTAACTATACAGCATGGTTCAGAGTCTGGATATGCAAAATTAAGTCTCCCCTTTTACTGTACTTTTTGAAAATTTGAAATTTGTTTTGCTATTCAAAAATGATCTTCAGTGGTCATTCTTGCATGAGAATTCCTGTGCCTGTTTATTATTATTTCCTAGATTAAAAGGCCCAATTACGAGGCCAAAAGTGAGGGATGTTTTTGTGTTAATTGCCAAACCACATTCTAGAAAAGTTGTACCCATTAATACTTTCATATGAAGTCTATGACAACAGTTTACAGCAAAAACGTAAAGCTTGATACTATTTCTATTTTTAATCTTTACAAATTTTAGAAGTGAAATGACATCTTAATTTATATTTATTTACTAATGATGTGGAACATTTGTTTTATATTTATTTCTTGGCCATTGATATTCCATTTTTATTAATTGTATTAATATTATTATGATTTGAAATAATTTTCTTTTAAGTTGTTCAGGTATTTTTTTTTAACTTTACAATATTGTATTGGTTTTGCCATATATCAACATGAATCTGCCACATGTATACACGTGTTCCCCATCCTGAACCCTCCATTTTGTATCAGGGCTCACCAAGTGGATAGGGCTTCCTCTGCCTGAAAATGCAGGAGATGGAGGAGACACAAATTTGACCCCTGTGTCCAGAAGATCTTCGGGAGGAGGAAATGGCAATCCATCCCAGTATTCTTGCCTGGAGGATCCCATAGACAGAGGAGCTCGTGGGCTACAGTCCATGGGGTCACAAAGAATCAGATATGACTGAGCAACTGAGTATACACACACACATCAGCTGGAAGAATATCTTCCACTTTACTAGATAGTGTCAAACTCTTTTGTTTTCTTTTTTTTATTTAAATTTATTTATTTTAATTAGAGGCTAATTACTTCACAATATTGTATTGGTTTTGCCATACATCAACATGATTCCACCATGGATGTACACGTGTTCCCAATCCTGAACCCCCTCCCACCTCCCTCCCCATACCATCCCTCTGGATCATCTCAGTGCACCAGCCCCAAGCTTCCTGTATCCTGCATTGAACCTGGACTGGCGATTCGTTTCTTATATGATATTATACACGTTTCAATGCCATTCTCCCAAATCATCCCCCACCTCACTCTCCCACAGAGTCCAAAGACTGTTCTTTTGTTTTCTAAAAAGTTTCATATTCTCACCCAAACTTGATGTTTTCAGACTTTTCTATTGGATTGGCTCTCTTTTTCTCATTTTTTATATTTATATTATTAGATTTACATGTTATTTATCCAATGGGTAACTTTATATTTTTAAGATACTTCCTTTATTGCTGGTATGTGGAAATACAATTGGTTATTTTACACTTAGTTTATATCTCTAATTTTGTCAAAGTCCCTTATTAATTCAAATAATGCTTCTGATATTTTGAATTGTCTACATACACAAGAATGACTTTAATTCTTCTCTCCAGTCTTTCAATCTCTCAAGTATTTATTCATCCATTCATTCTTTATTTCTTTCTTTGACCACATAATCCTGGTTAGGATGTCCAGGTAAATGAAGAAAAGTGGCATTACTGGGTACCCTTGACAATTTTCAGCATCTGAGAAAAGTCTTAACTGTTTCATCCTTAATAATGATGTTCCCTTAAAGTCCTTTGTGCTACAATCTGAGTACGTTTTTTCAGACTTAAACTGTAGTTCACTAATTCCCTCTTTCGTTGTGTCTACTCTGATGCTTAACCCCTGCTCTGAGTTTCTAAATCCAAAAATATATATTTTTTTATTTCTAAAAGATTAGTTGTGTTCATTAAAATATTCTTGGTTACTTTTGAATGGTCTCTTTTTCCTTACATATATTCTTGGTTCCATTCATTTTTTCTTCTTTAAATACACCAAATATACTAATCTAAAATCCTATACGTGATACTTAGTACCACCAGTCTCTGTGGATAAATCAGGTATTTGTTGTTTCCAATGCTCTCGTGCATGGTGACTTACTTTCTCATATATTTTAGGATGTCTGATTGTAAGTTCATTTTCCTCTGGAAAATTTTGTGGAATTCTTTGATGCCTAAATTTAAAGCTTTCCTCCAGATGATGTATACATCTGTTTTTATCAGATGTCTTCAGCACTACCAATGAAATCCGAATTTAAACATTTTCAGGCTTCCTTCTTCAGGTTTTCTTTGGACTAAGACAATTGTAAGAGTTTTATTCCCACTCATATGACAACTGCCTTGAGATTATAAAGAATCAAGAGATACATGTATATGTATAACTGAATCATTTAGCTGTACACCTAAAACGGACACAACTTGGCTAATCAACTATAGTCCAATATAAAATAAACATTAAATTTTTTTAAAAAATTAAAAAAAATTTTTTAAAGAATCAGGAAAGTCTTTTTCACTTTCTTCCAAAAAACAAAGTTGAGGAAAGCAAATGTTTTATATGTTTTTCTTTTATAATTTTTCCACTTCGGGGTTTCATCTCTTGAATTTCTGGCTTTATATATTTGTTATCATCATTACAATCATTATATATGATTCTCAGAGTTCTTACTAATCAAAATAAGGTTGCCTTCAGCAAAGTTTGTTGTTCAGACTTCTCTTCACTGAGTTTGGTAAAACTATTCACATGTAGTGTCCCAAACAATGCATTTTACTATAAAGGACTGATTATTTGATTTAATTATTTTTAGAATTTTAATAGTTTTATACTTAGAATTTTAAGAATGTAGTATTAGTTTTGTAGAACTTTAAGATCTTGAAAAGCTTTATAACAAGGAATAATAACAGAGATAAATGAATATGGTTGCACAGTAATAGATATTTTGAATTAATGCATCTTAGATGATGTATTCTATATACAAAATTTTCTATTCTAATTCTCTGTGTAAATAAATCATTCATGAGAGTATGAATCATCATATAAGGAGGATTACAATTATCTTCTTTTCTTAAAAGGCACTTATGAGCCAATTGATGCCACCAATGTTACTAAATTGCATAATGATTATTTGGAGCTTCCCAGGCGGCTCTAGTCGTAAAGAACCCACCCGCCTGCTGATGCAGGACACATAAGAGACTCTGGCTTGATCTCTAGGTTAAGAAGGAGGAAATGGGCAACCCACTCCAGTATTCTTGCCTGGAGAATCCCACGGACAGAGAAGCCTGGTGGGCTACAGCCCATAGGGTTGCACAGAGTTGGATGTGACTGAAGTGACTTAGCACACATGCATAATAATTATTAGTAATTATTATACATTAAAACCTTAGAAAAATTATATTTTTCATATTAGATATGTTATTAGACTATGTAATCTTCTCTAATAATCCCTGTCTTCAACTATTGAGCCTCAACACTTCCATAATTTATCAAATACTTTTAAAAGGAACACTAACAGATGAACTTAGTTCTCAGCATTAAGAACAAGATAAAGATTCATAATAAATGGATGAATAAATAACCTTAGATTAAAATGCTCTAATGATTGTCATCCAATATTAAGCCTACTAAGTTCAATTGAAATGGGAAACAAATGGGTCCTGATATAGATACTCTTTTAATACACTTTATATTTTCTTTGATCTCAAAGTCAGTCAGAAAAATCATCACCCTTGGTTGCTGCTCACATTATTTTTGTCTACCATGAACACTGACATAGTGTAGTTCTACAAATAGAAATGCCTCAGATTTCTCATGTTACAATACATATTTAAATTAATATTTTTCTTTAACTTACAATAAATGTTATTCAATAAAATATGAGGCATCTAGCATTTTATTTTTGTTAGCATAACTCACACTAGGCAGTGCTTTCTCATACTTAATAACCATACATACAAGCAAGATAATCCAATAAATAAGACATAATTCAAATATGAAAAAATATGCCATCCTCTCACATAATTGATATTGCTGGATGGCTCTTTCTTGAGATTTTAGTAGAAAGGACAATGACATGATTCACATATTTAAGAGGGTAATTAAACTGCCACATGTTCAAATCAAATTTAAGACAAAACTGATTAAAAGTGATAATTTCCAGCAAAGCTGACTGATTGGCTTAATGCCGAATGCACTGAAATACTCAGAAAGGCAAGGGAAAGGATGGTGCGTTTTTTCCCTATTGCTACTGCAGCACTTTATCACTGTAAGCCATTATCATGGCTTAAAACAATCCACAATTGTTGTCTTATGACTTTGGAGTTCAGAAATCTGGCATAGGTCTGACAAGGCTACAGTTAAATTGTTTTGTTTATTTCTGTCTGCACGGTGCCCACCTCAGTTCATTGACCCTAAAAGGAGATGACTAAATGAAGGAACCAATGAACTATAAGCCTGGAAGATACTGTGAATCATGCGAAAACCAAGGATCAAAGGTTCTGATGCCATCTGTCTTGGCTAAAAAGCAGGCTGTTCTAGAAGAAACAAGAAACCAGAGTATGAACCATTTGAAATCAGAACTGAGAGACATGAGTTGAGTGATTTCACACACACATTCTCAGCAGCATTCCTGAGCCAGTCATAAGGCAGCTTCATCTAACAGGAGGCTAAGGAGCAGAAGGTTAACCACAAAATATCACAGAACGCTCTTTCAGACTCGTCAGGCTTGATAGGTGTTGCCCCCATGTGAATCCAGCCTCTTTGCTTGAGGCACATCTTGCTTCTTAGAATATCGAGATAGCCAAGGGTACACAGTACCCTTAACAAACGATGTCGTTTTCTCTTACGTGTGGAAACTCTGAAGCATTTCCAGACAGCTGGTGCTTTCTGCTAGGAAGCATGACTTTCTTGCCATGAAAATAGTAAAGCATTAGGATGGCATTTGGAGGGGTGACTAGACCAAAGCACTGACAGCTAATCAGTTAATAGACCAAATGACCAGGGTCCCGTATAGAAACGGCACTGTGATGTCACGTTTAAATTTAAAGATTAGTGTTGTCCGCACATATTTTATTGGAAATAAACGAGGATGATATACTGTAGCAGAGGCTACAAAGAAATTTGTATGAGAAGTTGAAGTTTTGCTAGAGCTCTTTGGGTGGCGAGAATATCAATGCACTTATGCTGTGCAGCCAGCAAGTGAACTGGATTATTTTCTTAGCAGAAGTTCTTAAAATCACACTTGATTTACTGTCATCCGAAGCAATATCTGGGTAAATGTAAGCATGATTTTACTGGATTTTTTTTTTCTCTTTAGGGAAGACACAGCAAGGACCTAACAGAAGCAGAAGAGATTAAGAGGTGGCGAGAATACACAGAAGAACTGTACCAAAAAGGTCTTAATGACTCAAATGACCATGATAATGTTATCACTCACCTAGAGCCAGACATCCTGGAATATGAAGTCAAGTGGGCCTCAGGAAGTATTACCATGAACAAAGCTAGTGGAGATGATAGAATTCCAGCTAAGGTATTTCAAATCCTAAAAGATGATGCTGTTAAAGTGCTGCACTCAATATGCCACCAAATTTGGAAACCTCAGCAGTGGCCACAGGACTGGAAAAGATCAGTTTTTATTCCAATTCCAAAGAAGGGCAGTGCCAGAGAATGTTCAAACTACTGTAAAATTGTGCTCATTTCACATGCTAGCAAGTTGATACTCAAAATCCTTCAAGCTAGACTTCAGCAGTACATGAACTGAGAACTTCCAGATGTACAAGCTGGATTTAGAAAAGGCAGAGAAACCAGAGATCAAATTGCCAGCATTCACTGGATCATAGAGAAAGCAAGGGAATTCCAGAAAAACATCCACTTCTGCTTTGTTGACTATGCTAAAGCCTTTGACTATGTGGATCACAGCAAACTGAAAAACTCTTAAAGAGATGGGAATATCAGACCACCCTTACCTGTCTCTTGAAAAACCTGTATGAAGGTCAAGAATAAACAGAACCAGACATGGAACAATGGACTGGTTCAAAGTTGGGTAAGTACACAAGGCTGTATATTGTCACCCTGCTTATTTAACCTATACATCATGCAAAATGCTGGGCTGGATGAAGCACAAGCTGGAGTCAAGATGGCTGGAAGAAATATCAACATCCTCAGATATGCAGATGATACCACTCTAATGGCAGAAAGTAAAAAGGAACTAAAGAGCCTCTTAATGAGGGTGGAAGAAGAGAGTGAATAGCAGGGGAAAAAGTGGAAAGAGTGACAGATTTTATTTTCATGGGCTCCAAAATCACTGCAAACAGCGACTGCAGCCACGAAATTAAAAGATGTTTGCTCCTTGGAAGGAAAGCTATCACAAACCTAGACAACGTATTAAAAAGCAGGAACATCACTTTTCCAACAAAGGTCTGTATAGTCAAAGCTAGTTTTTCCAGTGGTCATGCACAGATGTGAAAGTTAGACTATAAAGAAGGATGAGCACCGAAGAATTGACACTTTTCAGTTATGGTGTTGGAGAAGACTCTTGAGAGTCCCTTGGACTGCAAGGAGATCAAACCAGTCAATCCTATAGGAAATCAATCCTGAATATTCATTAGAAGGACTGATGCTGAAGCTGAAGCTCCAATACTTTGGCCACCTGATGCAAAGAGCTGATGCTGGGAAAGATGAAGGCAATAGAAGAAGGGGGAGGCAGAGAATGAGATGATTAGATATTATCACTGATTCCACGGACATGTATCTGAGCAAACTCCAGGAGATAGTGGAGGACGAGGAGCCTGGCGTGCTACAGTCCATGGGGTCACAAAGTCTCAGACACTACTTAATGACTGAACAACAACAGCAACAAGGGAAGATGGGGTTAACAGAGCTACAGTAAAATTTTAGTGAACTCTCAATGCATGATGCTTGGTAGTAACAATAATCATCATTTTATATCTTCTCGGAAACATTTAAAAAGTTTTACACTAATAGGCCACTAAAAATTAATGGAGTATATCAGAACATATAAATACATCATTTTAACTAACAGTTGCTCCGAATTTTAGGATCAGCTTGAATAGTAGATTTTTTAAAATACACTCACATTTCACATGAATGTCAATGTATTATAGAAGAAAGAACGTGGTCTTTTGAAACAAATGGGCTTTGGCAAAACCTCACTATTGCTGCTCTCCAGCTAGATGAGCTTGGGCGAGCATTTTGACATGTCTCGTTTCTAACTACATTGTTTGTAAAAGGGGAATATTATACCTGCCTTGTGAAATGTTTTGAGAATTACAAGATATAACAGATGGAAAGTACTAAACACCGTGACTGGTCATAGCGGGTCCATTTTACATGTCAATTCCCTCTCATTTGAACAGGGACAGACATACCATCCTATGGCAGCATCTTCTCTCTGACTGTGACGTGAAGTGAAGTCGCTCAGTCGTGTCCGACTCTGCGACCCCGTGGACTGCAGCCTGCCGGGCTCCTCTGTCCATGGGATTTTCCAGGCAAGAACACTGGAGTGGGGTGCCATTTCCTTCTCCAGGGGATCTTCCCAACCCAAGGATCAAACCCGGGTCTCCCGCATTGTAGGCAGATGCTTTTACTGTCTGAGCCACCAGGGAAGTCTCTGACTGTACCCCTCCTCAAAGTCCATTTTCATCCCCTCATCCTAAGACCTTAATGACCCACCTTATCAGCAGTGGGTCATTCCTTTTATCTACATATTGTCTACCTCTCAACTGAAAATAACAATTAAGGGACAGAATACACGGACCCAGGCACCTCAGGATGACACTGGGGAGAACTAGAAAGGAAGAGCACAGAGAGGGATGAAGAGCCAGCAATGTCAAGGTCAAGTTGCTTCTCAATAGAAGTCTTCCCGATGCTATCCCACCAGTGAGTGAATCCTGCTATTACCTCTCCATGGCAAAGGGAGTTTCTTCTTCAAACACTTTCTTTCTGGGACTTCCCTGGTGGCCCAGTGGATAAGAATCCGCCTGACAGTGTAGGGGCCATGGGCTCAGTCCCTGGTGTGGGAAGATACCACATGCCGAGGAGCAACTAAGCCCGAGCACTCGAGGGCCCCTGGGCCATGACTCCTGAGCCTGTGTGCTGCAACTGCTGAAGCCCGCCTGTTCTACAGCCTGTGCCCCACAGCAAAAGAAGCTGCTGCAATGAGAATCCTGAGCACCGCAACTAGAGAGTTGCACTAGAGAAAGCAACTTGTACTAGAGAAAGCAACACCCCACTCGCCGCAGCTAGAGAAAGCCTGGACGCAGCAACAAAGACCAAGCACAGCCCAAAATAATTAATTACTTAGAATTTTTTATTCCTGAAATGTAGGACTATGCTATATGTTTCCTACCGGTCCATTTCCTCATGCTATACCCACAGGGTTCCCTTGGTTCTTCCCACCCACCCCTCACAATTCTGAATTCCAAAAGATTTCTTGATGTGTTTCTACATCACATTGAAATAGCAGTGTATTTTAGCACACTCCAAAGCAAATTTTGATTAACTGTTACAGCTGTTTTCTCCCAAACCACTCCTAGAAACCTTTAAACTTATGTCTTAGCCAATTTGCTTGTTGGCTGCTTCATTAAAAATGCTGAGGGCACCTACTGTGCTATCCCCATATTTCCCTATCTAGATGGATCTTTTCAACTCTTCACATCTCAG
Organism: Bos javanicus; assembly: GCF_032452875.1. NCBI lineage: Eukaryota > Metazoa > Chordata > Mammalia > Artiodactyla > Bovidae > Bos > Bos javanicus. The sequence goes on along the minus strand of NC_083875.1, from coordinate 12,557,236 downwards.
GGAAAGAAGCTGACTTACTTATGCTGCCTTTGAGTCCCAGCTCCTATTGTTTACACTATGTGATAGCCTCACAGCTATGATTATAATCACTTGCAGTGATTATAGCAAGTGCCAATAAAGGCTTGGTGCATGCATGAGTCAACACAAAAGGAGGTGTTACTACTGATTGATTGATCTGTTTATATTCCTTTTGTTGTGACTGACTTTCAAAGCAAGGATTAAAATAGAAAGACAGCTGAACCAAGGAGTGGGTATTTCTTCCTTACAGTTCATAGAGATAACCTTTGGGACTTTGAGGGATAAACAGTGCCCTACCAGACATTCTCAGTCTGAAAAATTCAGGCTTGGGATTGGATTGAAGGGAATTCTCCTTGGGTCCTGAATATCAGAAGTATGTTAGAGCCATAATCCTTGTAAAGAACCAACTACATTCTTCTTTGAAGAAAATTCCCAGAACTGTGCCATAGTTCAGTCATTTTCAATTCTGAGTTAAAGCTTAGAACTCTAGAAAACACAAGGGCCATGGGCCTTTTGCCAGGTAAAACCTAAAACCAGCAAGCAGAGTGAATGATCATGGAAGACATTTACATCTGTCTTCTTTGACCCAGAGGATCCGAATTTATTGTATGAAAGCCAGGGACATCTGAAGACAGAGCTTATTGGGAGGACCCAGGAGGTATGAAGTCCTTTAGAATCTGTATTCCCTGCCTAGCATGTGACTGCTTAACTCATCACCACCTACCACATCAACACAACTAAGGCACTTCCTGGAGCAGAAGGTTCCCATAGGAAGTGGGGAGTGGAGGCTGTCTTGCTGCATCAGTACCCATTTGGTGTGGTAAATGAACACACGCAAAGAGTCCACCAGTTTCTCCTCTAACAAGACAAACAGCACCAATTCTACTAGCATTCTGCTTTAAACTACATCAAACATGAAAACAGGGGAAACAATCCCCCCAAGTCAGTTTTTTTTTTTTTTTCAGATATCACACAACCTCCCATTTGTGTTTGCTCAAGACCTTGGAGAATTTATCATTTTGGAGGATTATAAATATATGTTTAGGGCTCAGTTGCTTTCCAACTTCACCAAAATTTCCAGTAATAAGTGATTAAACTGTACTAGTGATTTGAACTTTCTAGGGGAAAAGAGCTATATGTTTGCATTAAAACTACTAAACCATTGCTAATAGCAAACAAATCACTACTTTGGATGCAAGAAATATTACTACTGAGTTTATTCTCCAAACTACAAAGAAGAATAGATGTGTTAATTTTCCAAGGACTCCTCCTACAATAATAGGGACTGATAGATGGTTTTACCAATTCAGTGACTAATAGAATTCTGATTATCATTACTAAAATGACACATTTTTATTTACTCAATGTAGGACATGTTTCTCATCTCTTCTGAATTACTGATTTTCAAAGAGAAGTTTCTCATCTAACACTTGACTGTGCTGGGAATCCTTAAAAGCAAAAACAGGCAATGACTTTGTTATAAATTTGACTTATGAGCCTCTTAAAACACGGAGACGCTTATATGCAGACTTTTCCACTTACCATAACTTCAAATTGCAACCAAGTCGTTCTGGGACAATGGCTAGTATTTCTCAACTACAATCTCATTTCTTCTCTAGGAAATTCTCTATAATCTATGATTACCTTGTTCTCCTGTCTTTCTACTCCTGGGTTGTCCCAAAATCTTAATGTGTCTATAATGCTTGAAATTTTCCATTAAAAAATTAATATGTAAAAAGTTGGGAAAAGTTATATTATTTTTAAAGTACCTTGAAAATATAAAAGATGCCTTACAGTTCCTGCAGCATAAAATCTTTAATGTTTTTTATCATAAAATTGTATGCAGTCTATAAATATGTTCTTTTTAGCTACATTTTTTTTTTTACCAGCTCAAGTATATTATTTAGACAGAAAGCACTTCTGATTTTAGTTTGTGAAAACAAGCTCTTTTCACTGAAGATTATTTGTGTTATCACAATATATGATTATGAAAAAATGTTTAATCTCAATATTTTTATAACCCTTAATCAAATTGTGTGTCATAAAGCTTGAACTCTTTCTGTTTTCTTGTCATTATGTATCTTGTCAAATGGTTTCATTTTTATACCTACAATAAAAAGAAGTACAAATTGTAAAATGCAACATCTATCTTGGTGAGCTGGAGGAAAATAGCTAGTAATTTGCTTGGTAAGTGAAGCAAAATATTAAACGATTTATTATCACATTTTATATTGTACTTAGAATCTGTGATATAAATCCTACTATATTTGAATAATAATGGTGGACAAATCACTTTCTATGACTTCTATATCATAGTAAAGGAACCACGATTATCCTTCATTGATTCAAGAATGGTATCTATTTGTCACTTCTGACATGACAGAACTAAGTGATATGTGGATATAATAAGCTTCCTCTAACCATTTTCAATGTCTGTTTCAGGGAGGAGAAAAGGTGGGGGGAAAAAATGCCAACAAATAGTAAGAACAGCAAAGAGAAGTTTGAAGGACTTAAAAAAAAAAAAAAGAAGGGTAATGTACAAGGCACATGTATTTAAATGTGTATTTATAATATTCATGGGAAATGCCAAGGTTTTAGATAAAGAAACCTACAAACTCCAAAGTGTGAATAGATCACAGAGAAGACACACCTTGTTAGTGCCTGAGAAAGTCAAATATTGAAAATATGCCCATTTATGCCAAAACAGTTTAAAAGCTTAACTGGAAACTTACTTAACTTCTAAAATTTTCAAAATATTTTGGGAAAAGTAAACCTTTGGATTAGCTAAAATAATTTTGAAAAAAGTAATGAGTTGAATTTCTCTATCAGGTAATGAATATACTATAAACCTTTAGTTATAATAGCTGAGTTTGGAAATAAGGACAAAGAAACAGATCACCTGGGCAGAGTAAAAGAACTCCAATTTATCAAACCAGAATCTATCCATATCTATATCTTATATTTATATAAGCACTTGCTATCAATTTTATATAGAATGAAGGAAAGAATACCATGCCAAATATTTAAAATAAAGTATTATTCAGTAAGTCTAGTACTGATTAACTCTATAAAAGGAAAAATGTTTAGATCTTCATTAAAGAGTTATTTGTGGAAAAATAAGCCATAAGAATGGGCTTCCCAGGTAATGCTAGTGGCAAAGAATCTGCCTGCCAATGCAGGAGACACAAGAGAGGCAGGTTCAGTCCCTGGGTCGGAAAGATCCTCTGGCGGAGGAAAACGGCAACCCACCCCAATCTTCTTGCCTGAAAAATTCCATGGACAAGAGGAGCCTAGTGAGCTACCATCCATGGGTTTGCAAAGAGTCGGACACGACTGAGTGACTGAACACACACACACACACACACAAACCGTAAGGGTAGCGGAAGACACTATAGCTGGGAAGGAACAGAGAGGAAGTAAATGTGTAGAAGGAAAAGTGGGCCCTCTACAGGGAACTCTGCTCAATGTTAGGTGGCAGCCTGGAGGGAAGGGGAGTTTGGTGGGGAATCGATGCATATAAGTGTGGATAAGTCCCTTTTCTGTCCACCTGAAACTATCACAACATTGTTAATCAACTAAGACTCTTGAGAGGCCCTTGGATGCAAGGACATCCAACCAGTCCATTCTGAAGGAGATCCGTCCTGGGTGTTCTTTGGAAGGACTGATGCTAAAGCTGAAACTCCAATACTTTTGCCACCGCATGCGAAGAGTTGACTCATTGGAAAAGACTCTGATGCTGGGAGGGATTAGGGGCAGGAGGAGAAGGGAATGACAGGGGATGAGATGGCTGGATGGCATCACCAACTTGATGGACATGAGTTTGGGTGAACTCCGGGAGTTGGTGATGGACAGGGAGGCCTGGCGTGCTGCGATTCATGGGGTCGCAAAGAGTCAAACACGACTGAGCAACTGAATTGAACTGAACTGATACTTCAACATAAAACAAAAAGTTAAGAAAAAAACAAAGTGGGTTCTTAATTGCCTCCTTTGCCACAATTCAGTGGGCTCTTAATGAACTGGTCTAGATAGAAGTTTTAGAAACTTCTTTGAAGACCTAAGCTAAAACTAGACATTCCTCTTTCTGTTTATACTTAGAATTTGAAACACGGGTCAGGGGTAAGGCACAATGAATTTTAATAAAGCCTTCAAGTTAAGCCTTTCCTCTAGTTACAGTGCCTTGAGGAAAGTAATGGCAACAATGTGATCCTTTGTTAATAGCCTATTTCACTACCTAATTAGAAAAGTCACATATAAAAATAGTCCTATCTCCATACTCTTTCAATTGCATGTGTATTACACTAATTCCATTTATTTAAATCCAAAATATCAAAGATCATAGAGCATTTTTAATCTATCTTGCAGTTCAGCCATAAAATAAATTATTGAAAGGTCAGCCTGGTGCTAGGTTTCATTAATTTAATTAAGAATTGCTTTTCCATTTACTATTGAGTGACTGAAATAATGCAACACTGGGTGATGTTTTATAATAATGGAATGCATTATAAGAGCCATAATTCAGTAACTAATGCTTATTCTACTATTCTCATTCTGGCCAGCTTCATTTTACTCCAAAGTGATGAAAATAATACCTGGCATTATTTTCATGACCCTCCATATATCAGCAGGTACACAAAACACAAGAATGAGGGAAATTTTTTTATTACCTTGAAAATACAGTTAAACATATTTGACTCTCAAATCAAAAGTTGTCCAATTCTTCTGAATTATCTAACTACAATACCTACTTAGCCCAAAGACCCTATATAAGACAAGTTATTATAGCTATAATAGCTGTTCTCCTTAGAAATATAAGTATAAATGAGTATGCAAGTAATATAAGTACTTATAGGACTTAGAGAATTTTATCATTTTATGTTGATTCTATTTTTATGATTTCTTTAGGGTTGTTTCATCTCTCTGTCATTCAAAATGTATGACTGAAAAATGATTTGGGTTTCTGCTTAGTCATGCTGTCTTCCAGTTTAGAGGGACATTTGGGGAAGATTCTCTGCTCTTCTTCATCACAAATCTCAAGGCAGGAGTATATACTTTCTCACTCCAAGTCATCTTCTTCCATACTCCCTTAAGCACTGTCCAATCAGGCTAATATGCCTATCATCTCCCAAAGCTACTCTTTTCGAGGTCATTAGTAAGATTTCTGTTGTTAATCTAACAATCACGTCTCAACAATTACTTGAAGCTTAACAACATTTAAGAGTTCTTCTCTTCTCCTCCCCAATCCAATTTCTTATGTGAACTGCAGTCCTCTTCAGTGCCCTGTGAGGAACTCAGTGTGAAGACCAGCCCCAACCATGATGGAGATGCCAGAGGAAGGACACAGGCACACAGCACACAGATTCAGCACACCTTATGGGCTCCACTGCTGGATCTCAGGACTTTGGCAGAATCTATACACATTGGGTTGAATTTCCTTTCTACTCCTAGTCATCCTTCTTAAGAGCAGGATTCCAAAATCGAATTATTTATGCCAGGCTTCAACAGTACATGAACCATGAACTTCCAGATGTTCAAACTGGACTTTGAAAAGGCAGAGGAACCAGAGATGAAATTGCCAACATCTGCTGGATCATCGAAAAAGCAAAAGAGTTCCAGAAAAACATCTATTTCTGCTTTATTGACTACGCCAAAGCCTTTGACTGTGTGGATCACAACAAACTGTGGAAAATTCTTCAAGAGATGGGAATACCAAACCACCTTACCTGCATCCTGAGAAATCTATATGCAGGTCAAAAAGCAACAGTTAGAACTGGACATAGAACGGACTGGTTCCAAATTGGGAAAGGAATACGTCAAGGCTATATATTGTCACCCTGCTTATTTAACTTATATGCACAATACATCATGCGAAATGCTGGGTTAGATGAAGCACGAGCTGGAGTCAAGATTGCCGGGAGAAATATCAATAACCTCCAGATACACAGATGCCACCACCCTTATGATAGAAAGTGAAGAACTAAAGAGCTTCTTGATGAAAATGAAAGAGGAGAGTGGAAAAGTTGGCTTAAAACTCAACATTCAAAAAATCAAGATCATGGCATCTGGTCCCATCACTTAATGGCAAATAGATGAGGAAACAATAAAAACAGTGACAGACTTTATTGGGGGGGGGGGGGCGCTTCAAAATCACTGCAGATGGTGAAGCCATGAAATTAAGACACTTGCTCCTTGGGAGAAAAGCTATGACCAACCTAGACATCATATTAAAAAGCAGAGACATTACTTTGCCAACAAAGGTCCATCTAGTCATGGCTATGGTTTTTCCAGTAGTCATGTATGGATGTGAGAGTTGGACTATAAAGAAAGCTGAGTGCTGAAGAATTGATGCTTTTAAACTGTGGTGTTGGAGAAGACTCTTGAGAGTCCCTTGGACTGCCAGGAGATCCAACCAGTCAATCCTAAAGGACATTGGTCTTGAATATTCATTGGAAGGACTGATGCTGAAGCTGAAGCTCCAATACTTTGGCCACCTGATGCTAAGAACTGACTCATTTGAAAAGACCTTGATGCTGGGCAAGATTGAAGGCAGGAGGAGAAGAGGACAACACAGGATGAGATGGTTGGATGGCATCACCAACTCGATGGACATGAGTCTGAGCAAGGTCCAAGAGTTGGTGATGGGACAGGGAAGCCTGGTGTGCTGTAGTCCATGGGATCACAAAGAGTCAGACACAACTGAGCAACTGAATTGAACTGAACAGATAATCAATGTTCCCTCAATTGTGCAAATGAGATCCAGAAGGGAAACCCAGAGTGAAGGGGGGAACAAGGAATAAACACAACACAAAGGACCTTGTACACCATCACAATGAGACTATTTCAATAACTGAGGAAAGTGAGTGGTTTCTCCTTGCAACTCAGATTCTCAAAGGGTTAAAAGATGTCATGTTTTCTCCAGAGATAAAGTGTTGGGATTTTTCAAAGACAAGAATGAAAGCCACCAACTACTGGTGTCAGAAAAGTCTTAGTGAAGGAGACAGGTACTTCATCAGGGCATCACAGTCATTCATGCCTTGAAAGCTTTGAGCAGAGGGACTACAAAAACAAGATATTGAAGATACAGAGAAAAAAAATAAAGACAAAACCCAGAGAAACAGAATGATAAGAAGCCATGAGAATTTTGCTTTCCATGAGTCATAGGGCCCATGGAAGTCATTATCTTACATAGCAGCCTCCTAAGTGATGCTGTTGGCTCCATCTTGTATCATTCTTCACACAAACTCTTTAAGAAAAAACATTGCATATGCTGCTTTTACTGTGTCCTCTTAAAATACTATACTCACCTTTCATGACTTATGCAATAAAATGCAAATATTCTGACACAGTATCTAGCATCCTCTAGAACCACATTTTTCCTTGTTTGCCACTGCAGGAAATATACCCATCCACTACTAGAGTATGGCAGGCATATTATGGCATAATATATTGCTGCATTATGACAAGCGATCTGTAAGTCACCAAAAATGAGTCAACCATGGACTTTGCTGGGGAGAGAGCTCTTCCACTACCCTCCTCACATAAGCTTGAAGCTCAAGCAAAATCTAAGGCAGCTTCTGATTAAATGCCAATTATTGAGACTGCCAAGAGTAGCTATAGATATTAAGCAAATGGATAACCAGTCTGTGTTCTAGGAGAAAAGTGAAAATTCCAAAGAAATAACTTGCTTTACCTTCATCATTTATAGTTAATAACAATTGATATGGTTTTCATGAAGCCCAATGAGGAGCTCAATTATTCCCCTTTGCTCATGAGCAAATGAGCAGTACTTCTTAGAAATTCACTTGATTTCTGTATAAATAGAAAACTAAGATACAAGGTTCTAGTTCCTAGATGTTACAAATTCTCTGGGCCTTAGAGAATCCAACTAATTGTTGACTACTATTTAATTTCTGGTGATCATTACAGAAGACATAATGATTTTTGTCTACTTGGCAAGTTTTATTAAGAAATTAAATCAAAACTTATACTCAACAGCACAGTTCTTTTTTTAAAAAAAATAGCTATTTATATTAAAGATAAGAGTAGGTTTAAGTACAGAAAAAGTTTTAAAAATACATTTTATTTTCATTGATCAAAGTATAAATGTGCTCAATAGATAAAGAAACACTCCTGGTAATTCCCTAGTTCAAAGCCTTCCTTACACAACATAAAACATAGATAATTGATTTTGCAATGGTGGTTTGAATCCATGTTTTCAACCAATCTAAATTCCAATTTTCTACATTAAAGACCAAAGAAATATTCAAATATTTCAATGCTAAAAACCAAGAATGTGCTATAAGTCCACAGTCTAGCCTTTGAGAAGAGTAAATATGCCCATAGAATCAAGAAGAATTCACCCTAAAACTTAGAAATATCAAAGAGGAAATCCCAAGCCTTTGGGTGACAAAGAGGCTGCTGGCACCATAGCAGCTCATTACTCCCAGCTGACGCTTAGAGGGCTCAGTAAGCTAAACAAAAGGCGAAAGGGTCAGTGACAACAAACTCAGATACATGCCAGATGGAGAAGGAGGGAAGAACTGCAACTAACTCTGGACTTTTCTAAAAACAGAGAAATACAAATTTCTTAGGCACAGTGGTACTTTTCCACGTGTTGTGACTGCTCTTTCTCTACTTAATGTAAGCCAGTGCATCTTTACACTGACAACCTAAAATGTATTCCCCATCTTTCTCCAAATTCACATGAACAGAGGAAATATTTATTTTATGAATACTAAGCCATGATGTACAAAACCAGCTTCCCTCGTGGATCAGACAGTAAAGAATCCACCTGCAATGCAGGAGACGTGTGTTGAGTCCCTGGGTCAGGAAGATTCTCCGAAGGAGGAAATGGCAATCCACTCCAGTGTTCTTGCCTGGACAATCCCATGGACGGAGGGGCCTGGTGGGCTACAGCCCATGCGGTCGCAGAGAGTTGGACACGACTGAGAGACTAACACACATACACAAACACACACACATGTATAAAACCTAGTGGACCCTGATTTTCTCAATCATGTATAATTTAAGAATTTCAGCTAAGGCAGAAACAACCAGAATCCCGCTAATATTTTCTGCTTTTCTGAATTGTTGACAGAGAGAACATATTTATAACCCAGTTTGATATACTATGGAGAAGGAAATGGCAACCCACTCCAGTATTCTTGCCTGGAGAATCCCATGGACAGAGGGGCCTGGTAGGCTACAGTCTATGGGGTCGCACGGAGTCAGACACGACTGAGCGACTTCACTTCACTTGATATACTAAAGTTTTTTTGAAGAGGAAGACAATATTAGCTCTTGCCAACTGAACCTCTGCATGGGCAAAAATGTATGTATGTATCTCCCAGTGTAGGACTGCTCTTAAAACCCTGCAGTTAAAACACTAGATTAATTGACAATTACACTCACTTGCCAACTGTAGTTATAGACTTGCTCTTATTTATAGTGTTTTTGCAAGTGTCCTTAGGTATGTCCAAGCCAACTGAGGGTTAGGAATAATTTTTATAATTTTCTTCTGTTTATCTGTATAATCCAAACTTTCTAAAATAGATAATAATTTAGATTACTTCAAAAACATTTCTAGATATGTAAATACCAAAAAGAAGCTACTTATATGCAAAATTATGTTTCTTCATATTTTAACAACCTTGAAAATGAGAATCAAATTTAGAAGGTTTATGTTACTGAGCTTCAAGACATGATAAAGTTAACAGAAATCATGACAGTGCGGTGTTGGCATAAGGATAGAAAAATAAATAAAACAAGCATGATAGAGAGTTCAAAAACAGGTACAACTTTATATGAATAATTGCTCCCCAGAAAAGGCAACATAGCAATAGAAAGAGGAAAGGAAAGTCTTTACAAGTAGGGAGGAACAACTGAAAACTCATATGGAAAAAAAAATGAATATTAACCTTGGCCTTATAGCATACATTATAATTATTCCAAGAAGGATCACAGACATGAATGTAAGAGCTTAAACTATGAAGCTTTTAGAAGAAATCATAGAAGAATACCTTTGTGACCATGGAAAGGAAAACATTTCTTACCCCACAGAAAAGCAAACACTAAAAATAATATTTTGATCAAAATTTAAAACTTTCATCAAACAAAAAGATTGTTTATAAATGGAAGATAAGACACATATTGGAGGGAAATGCTTGTGAAATATAAATTTGGTAAGTGACTTCTATCCTGAAGGTATAAATAACTCTTACAAATAAATAAGAACAATAATTCATTTTTAAAATGGGCAAAACACTAAACTATAAGTCCACATGTGAAGATATCTGAATAGCCAATTAGGGACCAGAGAGGTGCATAACATTAGTCATATGGGTGCATGCTTGGTCACTTCAGTCAAGTTCAACTCTTTGCAACCCTATGGACAGCAGTCCTCAGGCTCCTCTGTTCATTCTCCAGGCGAGAATACTAGAGTGGGCTGCTTGTCTCCCTCCTGGGGATCTTCCCTACCCGGTGATCAAACCCCCATCTACTGTGTCTCTTGCATTGCTGGCAGATTCTTTACTGCTGAGCCACCTGGAGCGCCCTTAGTCATATGAAGGAAATGCAAATTCGAGTCATAACAAGATGCCCCTACACATCCCCTCGAATGGTTAAAATTAAATACACTGACCAAACTAAATATTGGCAAGGATGTAAGCCAGCGGAGCACCCATACACTTCTGTTGGGAATGTGAAACGGTACAACCACTTTTGGGCTTCCCTGATAGCTCAGTTGGTAAAGAATCCACCTGCAATCCAAGAGACCCTAGTTCGATTCCTGGGTTGGGAAGATCTGCTGGAGAAGGGATAGGCTACCCACTCCAATTCTTGGGCTTTCCTTGTGGCTCAGCTGGTAAAGAATCTGCCAGTAATGCAGGAGACCTGGGTTAAATCCCTGGGTTGGGAAGATCCCCTGCAGAAGGGAAAGGCTACCCACTCCAGTATTCTGGCCTGGAGAATTCAATGGACTGCATAGTCCATGGAGTAGCAAAGAATCAGACACAAGTGAGCGACTTTCACTTCACTTCACTTTGCAACCACTTTTAGGAAAAGTCTGGCAATTTCCTATCCCATTAAACATGCTCTTACCTTTTGACCCTCAACTCTACTTCGGGCATATAAATAAAATAAATGAAAACATATGCTCATGAAAATGTTTATACAAGAGTGTTTATAGCAGATTAATTCATAATAGCCCAAACTGGAAATATCATCAGTGGAAGAGTGAATAAACAGTGGTATATTCTTACCATGTAATATCACTCAACTGAAAAAGCAACAAACCACCAAAGCACTCACAACACAGACGGATCTCGGAAGATACACGTCTGTACCTTTCAATGTATGTAAATTTTGCCTAAAAAAACTGTAAGACAAATACAGAGGCAACAATGATAAGAGACAAAACAAGAAAGACCAAAGATCTAGATAATCCTTTAAATCAATCTTAGTTTTGATTTCTCTACTGAACTACCCTGAAACTTCGAAGAGTGTAATTAAACCTCCATTTACAGTTTCATGCACTTTTAAAAAAGGACAAAAACAAAACTCTAGATTCCTTATTTGGTCAAAACAGGAATAAACCACCTTAAAAATTTAAAATAGCAAAATCTGAACCATTGCTTCTGCATATAGAATTAAAAGTGGAGAAGGATGGCTAAGTAGGAGGGAATGAGTAATTTTCACAATGAAGACTTTCATATTGCTGCATATATTTTGTACTTAGGGATAAAGGAGGAAAAATGATAAAACAAAGCTGAAACAGAAGTATCATTTTCCTAACTTGAATTACCAGTCAATACACAGATAATTTCTATATTATGGCATCTGTAGCTTTATTTGGTCACCTGATAATTGTCATGAAACAGCCCTCCTTGCTTCACCTGGCACTCACATCCCAACCTCTTTTAATTATAACTGTATTTATGTATTAACATAAGGAATATTGAATTCATGGTATTCAAAGTCTTTCATATTCTAAAGTTCAAATCTGAAATCCTAGCATTATGGTTAGGAAATATTGTTTGCTGCAGTTCAAGTAGCATATTTCCATTATATTTCTTTTAATTTTTGCCATGTTTTGATCTGCTTCAGATTCATACCATGCCTTTCTTGTACATTTTTTATTGACCCCTACTCCCCATTCATTATTGATGATTGATATTTTTTGTTGTTATGGGGCAGAAGAATCACATGACTTCCCACCCTATCTCTGATGTCACCCAATCTCTTAATCATTTTGTTTTTCTGTACTAATTGAAACTTTTCCCTTCTTATTTGGAATAACACTTTGGAATACAATTTTTTTTTTTTTTTTTTGTCCCTCCTGGAGGTTGTCATCCTATACTTCTTGCCCTCCATTTGTTTACTGCATTATCAAGATGTCAAATCTCTCAGTTGTCTCCTCCATAGTTAAAAACATCCCCCTCTCCCCCGGCCCCAAAGGCCTCCACCCTCAGCTTCAGGCTGGGCTCCTAGGTCAGGTGCACAGCTGCTATTCTCAGGCTCCTTCTCAAACAGCTGTGTTTGGTTGATCCACTATTTACCATAGTTCATGTCTTTCTCATCTGGAGAGTCTTTCCTTATTTTCAGTTCAGTTCAGTTTAGTCACACAGTCGTGTTTGACTCTTTGGGACCCCATGGACTATGGCATGCCAGGCTTCCCATCCATCCCCAACTCCTGCAGCCTGCTCAGACTCATGTCCATCAAATTGGTGATGCCATCCAACCATCTTATCCTCTGCAGTCCCCTTCTCTTCCTGCCTTCAATCTTACCCTGAGGGTCTTTTCAGAAGAGTCAGTTCTTTGCATCAGGTGGCCATAGTATTGGAGTTTCAGCTTCAGCATCAGTCCTTCCAATGAATATTCAGGACTGATGTCCTTTAGGATTGACTGGTTGGATCTCCTTGCAGTCCAAGGGACTCTCAAGAGTCTTCTCCAACACCACAGTTCAAAAGCATCAATTCTTCAGCGCTCAGCTTTCACATCCATACATGACTACTGGAAAAACCATAGGTTTGACTAAATGGACCTTTGTTGGCAAAGTAATGTCTCTGCTTTTGAATATGCTGTCTAGGTTGGTCATAACTTTTCTTCCAAGCAGTAAGCGTCTTTTAATTTCATCGCTGCAGTCACCATCTGCAGTAATTTTGGAGCCCCCAAAAATAAAGTCTGTCACTGTTTCCATTGTTTCCCCATCTATTTTCCATCTGATGGAACCAGATACCATGATCTTTGTTTTTTGAGAGTTGAATTTTAAGTCAACTTTTTCACTCTCCTCTTTCACTTTCAACAAAAGGCCCTTAGTCCTTCACTTTCTGCCATAAGGGTGGTGTTATCTGCATATCTGAGGTTATTGATATTTCTCCCGGCAATCTTGATTCCAGCTGTGCTTCTTCCAGCCCAGCGTTTCTCATGATGTACTCTGCATATAAGTTAAATAAGCAGGATGACAATATACAGCCTTGACTTACTCCTTTCCCAATATGGAACCAGTCTGTTGTTCCATGTCCAGTTCTAACTGTTGCTTCTTGACCTGCACACAGATTTCTCAGGGGGCAGGTCAGGTGATCAGGTATTCCCATCTCTTGAAGAATTTTCCACAGTCTGTTGTGATCCACACAGTCAAAGGCTTTGGCATAGTCAATAAAGCAGAAGTGGATGTTTTTCTGGAACTCTCTTGCTTTTTCTATGATCCAGTGATGATGGCAATTTGATCCTCTGCCTTTTCTAAATCCATCTTGAACATCTGGAAGTTCACGGTTCATGTATTGCTGAACCCTGACTTGGAGAATTTTGAGCTTTACTTTGCTAGCATGTGAGATGAGTGCAATTGTGCGGTAGTTTGAGCATTCTTTGGCATTACCTTTCTTTGGGATTAGAATGAAAACTGACCTTTTCCAGTCCTGTGGCCACTGAAAAACTTTCCAAATTTGCTGGCATATAGAGTGCAGCACTTTCACAGCATCATCTTTCAGGTCTTGAAATAGCTCCACTGGAATTCCATCACCTCCACTAGCTTTATTCGAAGTGATGCTTTCTAAGGCCCACTTGACTTCACATTCCAGGATGTCTGGCTCTAGTCCAGTGATCACACCACATGGCTATTTGAGTCATGAAGCTCTTTTTTGTACAGTTCTTCCGTGTATTCCTGCCACCTCTTCTTAATACCTCCTGCTTCTGTTAGGTCTGTACCATTTCTGTGGTTTATTGTGCCTCATTTTACTAAAACTCAAAACCCAAGGAAGAGTGTGTAGGAGGTAAACATTCTGAGTACTTTAACGCATGTGAATCTTTAATTTTACATTCATTCATAACTAATAATTTGACTGGCCTAGGTACTCTGTGTTTAAAATTATTTAAACCTACATCTTTAAAAGTGTTTCTACTTCATCATCTGCTAGTGGTACTGATGACACGCCCAAACTAGATGTGTCTTCTTGTGTGTATTATTTTCTTTTATGAAAGCTTTTTAGCATTCTTGATTTCCTAAATTTAAATAGTTGATTTCCAAAAACTCCTCACAGATATCTATGTTTACCTCTTTTTTCATGAAGAGGCCTTCCCTCATGTACAGAGAAACATGTGTTTCCCTCAGTTCTAGAAATTTAGTTTAAAATTCCATCCTCTGAGGCATGTTTCCACACCACTTTGTCAGCACTCTCCTGGAAATCTGATCAGTTGAAAGCTAAACAAAGTCCTGCTGACATCTTGATTTTGTCACGCTGAGACCCGTGTTGGATTTGTAACCACAGAACTGTAAGATAATACATTTATATTATTTTAAATCTCTAACTTTGTGGTCATTTGATACAGCAGTAGTCGAAAACTAATACAGATTTTAGTCCTGAGAGTAGAGTGCTACTGTAATAAATACCTTAAAGTATGGAAGTGGCTTTAGAATTGGGCAGAGGCTAGAAGAATTTTGAGGAGCATGATAGGAAAAGTCTAGAGCATTTTGAATATACCAAGAGTACAAAAGTGGATAAAAAATGATGCTGCTACACTGAGAGTAGCACTAACATATATACACTACCATGTGTAAAATATATAGCTAGTGGGAAGCTGCCATAGAGCACAGGGAGCTCAGCTCGGTGCTCGGTGATGATCCAGACAGGAGGGATGGAGGCACAAGAGGGAGGAGATGTATATACATAACTCACTCACGCGCTGTACGGCAGAAACTAACACAACACTGAAAAGCATTTGAACTCCAATTTAAAAGAAAAATGGAAAAAAAAAAAAATGATGCTGCCAGTAAGGACTCAGCAGGAAGTGAGGAGTAGGGTAGAAGAAACATCCCTTCAGAGAACATGTAAATCATGAGCATACTGCCAGTAGAAATATTACAGATATTAAAGGTGCCTCTAGTGAGAACTTAGAAGGAAATTAGAATCATATCAATCAGTTCTTTTATTATTTCTTTTCATGAGTAGAATTTAATGTGTACAATGGTATTCTATGGGTAGAATATTCATGCATTCCTGAATTCTTCTAAGTTATTAATTGAAAGGTATTAGGAGAAAGCCTTGAGGAGAGCATGGCAACCTGCTCCAGGAATCTTGCCTGGAGAAGCCCATGGAAAGAGGAACCTGGTGGGCTATAGTCAATGGGGTCACAAAGACTCAGACGTAACAGAGCATGAAGGGGAGAAAGAAATTTTTTTAAATTCTGCTTCCTCTAGGTCACTTTTTATGTTTACCTTGTTCTTCTATTATTTTGCCTACCTTCCTCAAATGTCTGGGAGAGGGAATTCTTGTTACATAGTGGCAGACAGTTTAGGAGAACTGTGTTCTATCATCATATAGAAAGCACAAGCTGTAAGTGATAAACTTAGATATTTCACTGAGGAGATTCCAACCAAGGCGTTGAAGGTATGAATGGTTTTCTTCTTGCTGGTCCTTATAAAACGCGGGAGGAAAGATTTAAGTTCAAGGTAGAACTTTTAAACAAAAAGGACCAGGATTTTGATACTTTGGGAAATTATTATTCTATCTCAGATTGTAAAAGATGTGAAAGTAAAGAGATCATTCTCAGGAAATTATGCTCCAAAGAAGAAAGAAAAAAACCCTGAGGGTGTCACTGAATATCGTTTCACTAATAACTTAGAAAAAAATTAGTAAGTCAGGGTATTGAGACACTTAAAAGATTAAGCATGTGACTCATAGATGCCGTCAGCAAGCTAAGCAGAAGCCAGGAATAGAGACAGGAGATAACCAGGGGAGATGTGTGAAGCAGGAGGCTCTTGCCCAGTGAGGTGAATCCCAAGATATACATGAGACAGCTACAAAGTTCTTGAGAATGTTAACCATCATGACACTGCCAGCTTTGACTGAAAGGGTTAGATGCTTTTTAATAAATTAAATTTAATAAAAAAAAATTTTAATAAAAAGGTGCTTTTTGTTATCACTAAAAATAATACAGCGCCATTGGTTCCAAAACCTGTTTATTAATTGACCTATATCTTCAGATCCAGGTTCAGTATTTTTGGCACAGCTGCTCTCAAGGTGGTACTGTGTATTTCCATCATAACGAACATATCACTTAATTATCTCTTCTGTGTGTTACATCATTAGCAATTGACAATTTTTGCCTAATCCATTAATTCCGTAGGAGTTGCAAAGCAGTGTGACAATCCAAATCTATCATTTCTTCTTCACTTACTAGTTTTATTACTTATTGCTGCTAAAATATAACTTTCAAAAACATAAAATAATGACTCTCATCAAATTTAGCATAAACACACATCTAGGATTTTACTCAACTCATTAATGAGGAAAACAGTAAGATAAAAAGAGCAGTTCAAAGTACACTTTTGAGGGGCTACAGATTCATTTTCAGTTTAATAAAGAAATGTTAGAGTCAGTTTGCTAGGTTATATCTAAACTGGTTGTATCTTACTTTAGGGGTTATCTTTTCCACTGGACAGAAACAATTTGTTTATCTACTAGACAAAAGTCTACAGAACAACATGTAACTTCAGTAAGCCTGGGA
Organism: Bos javanicus; assembly: GCF_032452875.1. Lineage (NCBI taxonomy): Eukaryota > Metazoa > Chordata > Mammalia > Artiodactyla > Bovidae > Bos > Bos javanicus. Next base: position 12,540,220 of record NC_083875.1, on the reverse strand, counting down.
TCTTTAATCAACAGCATTAGCATTGCTCAGCTTCATTTATCTTTTGGTAAGATAAACTTCCCCTCAGCAACTCTGGTCACTGAGAGATATGTGAGTGAGTGCATGCTAAGTCGCTTCAGTCATGTCTGACTCTTTGCGACCCCATGGACTGTAGTCTGCCAGGCTCCTCTGTCCATGGGATTCTCTAGGCAAGACCACTGGAGTGAGTTGCTGTGCCCTCCTCCAGGGGATCTTTCTGACCCAGGGATTGAACCTTCATCTGTTATGTCTCTTGTATTGGTAGGAAGGTTCTTTACTGCTAGTGCCACTTAGGAAGCCCACTGAGAGATACACTATATTAACAGGGCAAAACCTCGGTAATTTCCCTCTTTCACCTCTGTTCAGAACAATGAGCTTTTCAAAATATATATCATCATGAACTCATGGATTTTAGCATTTGACATGTTTCAGCCCATTGTAATTATTATCCTTTTTATTTTCTATTTTATGTTTTAATTGGTGGAAAATTGCTTTACAATTTTGTGTTGGTTTCTGCTATACAATGACATGAGAGAGTCATACACACACACACACACACACACACACACACATATCCCTTTCCACCTGAGCCTCCCTCTCCTCCCCCAACTCCACCCCTTTAGGTCATTACAGAGCACCAAGGTGGGCTCCCTGTGTTATTTAGCAAATTCCCACTGTTTTACATATGATAGAAAGGTGTTGCTATGAGCTGTGAAAGACACCGGGATTCTTGGCCTCTGGAGGACAGGATTTCAATCCGGAGCCAGTGATGAGGTTTGATAGCTCAGAGCTTTTGTGTAATAAAGTTTTATTAAAGTAAAAGAGATAGAGAAAGCTTCTGACATAGACATCAGAAGGGGGCAGAAAGAGTGCGCCCTTGCTAGTGAAAGGTTGTTGTTGAATCACGCGAAGACACTGGGATTCTTGGCCCCTGGAGGAGAAGAATTCAATCCTGAGCCAGAGACGAGGCTTGATCACTCAGAGCTTTTGTGTAATAAAGTTTTATTAAAGTATAAAGGAGATAGAGAAAGCTTCTGACATAGGCATCAGAAGGGGGCAGAAAGAGTACCCGCTTGCTAGTGTTAACAATGAAGTTATATAATCCAAAGAATGTCTGGAGGTTGTAAAGACCTCATCAGACCTACTCCCATAATTTACATTTTAAGATAACACTGTCCTCAGGCAGGATACATCCTTGTAAAGACCAGGTCTACTCCCATAATTTACATTTTAAGATAACAGAAGGTTTAATCCAGAGACTGTCTTTAGGCAGGATACATTATTGTTATATAATCCTAAGGAATGTGGAGAAAGAAAAAAAGTTTGTCCTTTCTTCCTCCTTGAGAATTCCAGACCCCTCTCTCCTTGGGGACCCCCAGACTCCTTATCAACCTACCTAGGAACTGACTCTCTCACTAGTTTTTAGCAATGAGTTCTATGCCTATTAGCAAGCTGCTAAACAGAGAAAAGAAACGCCTCAAAACTGAGAGTGGCAACAGACACCTCGCCCACAACACGCATTTTGAGATAGCATTGGCACAAGTGAGTCATTCTAGGCCATAAAACAATGGACGTGAATCTTGAAGAAAGGCAAATTTCCAAGCAACATAGTTTCATTAATATAGCTTAAGAAAAACATTTCCATAAGAAAAATGCATTGGTTAGCTCAAGGTCTGAGAAAACTTACATTCAGGGGGAACCAGATGTCATCATAGCAACACAGGATTTTAAAAGAAATCCCCTTTAAATTTTGTATGGAGAAGGAAAAAAAAAACAAAAAACGGCTGACCCTTGCCGTCTATTTCCTCTGCTTGGGGGCCCCTAGCCTTCCTGCCTGTTACCCCCTCACTACTTCCCCAATTCGTCCCACCATCACCTTCCCTTAGTATGTCCACAAGTCCGCTTTTCACTAGGTTCATCAGGGTACCATTCTTCTGGATTCCATTTGTACGCATTAATACACGATATTTGTTTTTCTCTTCCTGACTTCATTTTGTATAAGAGGTTCTAGGTTCAGCCACCTCCCCCTACTTATTTAACTCTCTACCTTCTTAAATAAAGGGAAGCATGCTGAATATATTTTTGAAAGATTAAAAAAGAAAAATTTTGCTGGTAAGAGAGATCATCTAAATCTTTAGCATTCTTGTGAAAACCATAATTCTAGGGAGAAGTGAGTATCATGTAGAACATAAAGGTTTATGAAAAGAATAATCAGAAAATCTCAGGCCTCCTCTCAAATTTCACAGTAAAATGAAATGCAGTTCAAGTGTGGTCCTAGAAAATTGTATCCTTAATGCCTGAAATGAATTGAATCAAAAGTTTCACATAGGACTATTAATATCGATTTTTTGATTAGTCACCTTGGCATATGTGTACAAATTAAGACTGGTGTCAGTCAGTAAATATAAATCTCCTTTTATATATTACATGATTCCTGTGAGCTTTCTGATTCAAATCCCTTTGGAAAGAAATTTGCTAATCTAGTATTGAATTAGGTTTTGAGGCCAATCTTTCACACAGCAATAGCTCATTCTGCAGAATAATTTAATTATAAAAGTGTGACACACGTAAGCATTTTTGTAATGATTAATGAGTAACCTCATAAAAAGTGAGATTTTTCCAATGAACTGAAACATTGGAATTATAATAATGTATCATATCAAAAAATAATGTATCAACTAAAACTCAAGAAAATAAGCTCATTGAATTATTTTTACTTAATCACTAAATTAATCACTAGCTATTTTTAAAGACAAAAGATATGGAGAGTTAAGAATTTTAAGACATAACAAAGTAGCCTATGGCTGCCCTCCTTACCTGAAGTTCTCCCTTAAATTATTTACGGTAGCCATAAATATGTTTCCCAATAGGTGAGCTCCAAGTTCTCCTTATTCTTCACTATTTAGGTTATTGAGGATGGGCTGAAAAGCAGCACCTCCTTCCCCTTCATACCATTAAATTCATGAACTTGTCCTGTAGAAGTCACTGAATATTGTGTTTTTCCCCCTAATTCAGATGCTTCTACTTCTTTAGGGTAAATAACTTTTTTAAAATTGGAGGATAATTGTTTTACAATGTCGTATTGGTTTCTGCCGTACAACAATGTGAATCAGCCATAGCATACATATATGTCCCCTCCCTCTCGAGATTTCCTCCCACTCCCAACCCCACTCCACCCCTCCAGGCTGTCTCAGGGCACTGGATTGAGCTCCCTGTGTTACATAGCAACTTTAGGGTAAATAACTTTTAACTTTCTGACACTAGAATCCGTCAGGGCTTATCATATAGATGGACACTGTAGGATGCTAAGAAGTAATCACATTTGTATCTTCACATCTTAAATACAAGCTGTCTTATGAAGCTGTCAGGACTAAACAAATATCTCTTTGTGCTATCTGTAACTTATGTATCAAAAATATTTACATATATATATACATATACATATATTTTTAAATTTAATACTCCACACTGAAAGTCAGCCAGCATCAGTTTCTCAAAACCTTACAAGCAGTCTTTCTTACTCATTCTCATTGCATAGTTTCTTTACTTAGATTCCAGAATATAACAATCTTTCGGAATGCCTTTTACCTACTGTGTAATTGCATTTCACTCTCCTTTTCAGATTTTTCCTCATTTATTCTAAATATTAGGCTGCGCCAAGACCCAGATTCTTATTAGATCTCAGTCCCTTACTGATCTCACCCTATATCAAGGTGTAATAACCATCTCTCCACATACGACTTCCAGTTTTCTATCTCTAGTTCAGTTTTCTCCCTTGAACTTCAAGAGAGTATATCCAAAGTCAACTCCATTATTTGAGTTCCTCAGGCCAAAAATCTAGGCATTACCTAGATGTTTTTACACTTCACCCTACATTGCACTCATTAGTAAATCCAGGAGATTCTGATGTCTACACATCTCCATAATTCAACCACATTTCACCACCTTCACTGCTATCACCCTGGACCAAAGCACCATGCTATGTCCCCAGAGTATGGCATGTCCCCTATCTGGTGCATCAGGCAATTCCAGGCAGAAAACAGATGGCAAACATGAACAGTTAAGGAGGACATAACAAAGGAGCTATTTACAGAGGTATGAGCAGACACTGGGGCTTCCCTAATGGCTCAGTGGTGAAGAATCTGCCTGTAGTGCAGGAGATGCGGGTTCAATCCCTGGGCTGGAAAGATCCCCTGGAGGAGGAAATGATAACCCATTCCAGTATTCTCGCCTGGGAAATCCTATGGACAGAGGAGCCCGAAGGGCTACAGTCTATGAGGTTGCAAAGAGTCAGACATGACTAAAGTGACTGAGTACACACGCAGGCATGAGCAGATATTAGAACATCAACAAGGGATAACGTGATATCCCCATGTTAGCTCTGGCAGGAAGATATCACAACCTTCACGCTTAGAAGTTGTTACAGGAAGTCATAGATGTAGATAACACAGAGGACCACTGGCAAGAACCAGGCCCTGAGGGATGGACACAGACAACCACTGGGGACCTGAAACAGCAGGAGAGGGGAGTAATAAGGATGTAAATTTTACTCACCTCCCATTCTCCCCTATAGATGTCTCTCCTTAGTTGACCCCAATGCAAGACAGACTCAGAGAAGCCACTTAAGAGTTAATATATGCCACACATGTCACTCTTGGGAGGCACAGAGTAGGAAGAGAGGGGAGCATGATTTCTAGCTTCATTACTCCTCACTCCTGCCCTTGTTCCATTATTGTTATTTTTCCCCCCAAGAACACAGCTAGAGAATTTTTATTAAAATATAACACAGAGCTTGTTGGATGGCTGCCCCAAGGTCCCAGTGATTTTCTCTCTCCATCACATCATAAAAATCTACAAAGCCCCACCTCCAAAACTCCTACTTTGAAGGCCACCTCTTATTCTTTTCTGAGGCAATTTTCTTGAGCAATACCATTCTCCTGCTGGTTTCTTGCCTATTTCCAGCACACACATGCTTTAGGGACTTCGCTGTTTTCTTCCTTCTGCTTGAGCTCTTTTCCTTCAATATTCTGTGTGACTCACTTCGGGTTTTATGCACATGTCTCCCTCTTTGCAAGGTCTTTCCTGGCCATTTGTCTAACTTACACTGGCCATCTCAAGTCCCAGCTCACTTTTCTCCATACAAAAATTCTATTTTCTATTCCATTTCTACCTTTTAGAATATTTTATGTTACATGTAAACTTAAATATTTTATTTAATGTAAGATCCATGAGGATAGGGACTGTTTTCTTCTCTGCTTCCCTGATGTTTTCCCTAGGTTTCCCTAGGTGCCTAGGTCAGTGCTAACACAAAACAAATCCTCAATAAATACTAATTTAATGAACAAATAAAAACAATGAAGAATATAACCCTTATTTTCCCAAGTATTTTCTTATCATAAAATTTTTGAAATCCTGTGAATGCTGCAGGGTGTTCCATTTTCAATTGGTTTTATACCTGCACTTAAAAACTAACAACCCATGCATTCTCTACTCTACTTGGCTGTTTGTGATTACTAGGGAAGGCAGCGTACGCAACAGAGCAGCCTATTTCTTAATCATAGTCAGATATTTAAGTACAAAGTATCAAGAGAAGAAATAATCGCCCTCGCTTTACAGTTTCAATTAGTAGTCACGACATTTGTTGTACCCTTAGGCAGGGGAACAGTCCTTTAGCTATTTAAATTCAGAGTATACAGCTAACAGTAAACTGCAGGAAAGCCTATTTGATGTGGGCGGTAATATAAAGAATTAATGGGGAAAAATGTGTTCTAGCACTTCAAACATTATCATATGCTCTAGGGACTTTCACACTCTTTCCGCAGCAAAATCAAAAGTAAATTGCAATGACTGGCACTTTGCTCTGTCTCTGTTTAGCAAACTGCTTTGCCTCTTCTTTAGAAGATGATCATGACATTTGTTTATCTTCAAAATGCTATATAATAAATTCTACTTAAAGTTATTTCAATTTAAAAATATAAGAGTGATGATGACCTAAACATGGTATTTAGGCAAAGATAAAATCCCTTCTGCTTTGCTTTTTCCATATGCATAATATTAAAAAAAAAAAAAAACATGAAACGAGAGATCAGATTAGATATCCTCAAATACTATCAGGGTAGAAGAGTAGAATATTTTGGCAAATAATCTTACTTTGAAAATACTTCTAAATTTGAAAATATAATTGTAATTAAAAATAAAATGTGCTTAGATATTGAAAATAGCCAAGTTTTAAATATATGTGTCAATTATTAAAGCAAAAAGTTTAGAAGAGACATTTCATCTATGGAAGAAGCTACACGACTTAGTATTCCTTTATCAAGTAATCAGACACAGGCTTTTAAAACTAACAGGGTTTGTACTTACTTGTTTCTGATAAATCCATCTTAATTATTCATTTCCTATCTCCTCTCCTCCTGCTTATTAGTGTAGTCCACCTCTTTGATCTCTAAGTAGAGCTTCTTAAGTCCTAAAAGTGGAGAAGCAGAAAACACTCCATACATTTCTAAATCACTGAAGGTAAAAGTTGAAATGAAAAACTCTAAATGAATCTGCTATGTAACATAGAGAAAATACCAGGCAGTAGTTAAGATTAGACTACTTATTTGAATATATACACTAATTAACTGAGAAACACCAAAGCTAAAGAACTTATCAGTCATTTCAAGGTCAAACACACAACACCTTAGAGAATGTAAAAACTGAAGATCTTCATGACAGCTAAATCACAACATCAGAGTATCAAAGTTTTATACGTTAAAATAAATTCAAGACATATGAACTTTAACCTGAGAAGAAAAAGCTGAATAAAGAAAATCTACTCAGAGTTCAAACGTTCGTTGACATTCAACTCTTCTTACGATTACTGTTGTCTTTCTCTTTTCCTGGGGTAGCTGTTCAGTTGTTAGAACTCTGCCCAAGTTCTTCTCCCACTTCACCTCACTAACTCCCAGCAGAGAGAAATCGATGTCATTTCAAGAATGTTCCCAAGTTTCTTCCTTTTTGGCTACTGATTCAAGTTGATCTTGACCTCTCTCTTAAGTGTTTCAGTGCAGTAACTTCAGGTTAGGAATGCTGGTTTGCACCCTGCTTTTACCACTTATATCTTCAGTACTGTTTCTTCATCTGACAGAAGAGAGCTGTTATCAGGTTTCAATGCAGAGCATGTGTACTGAATCTGACACATAGTTTGTGCTCTTATCAGTTCAAAGATTTGAGCTGCGGAATGAGAATCCCATGAATCTCAGGTCTCAGCCAGCAGTCTTCACTCAAGATTAGTGAAGTACACATGTGACTTGCCTCTGGGCAACCTCAGGCAATGAGTTGCCACGTCCCACGAGTTCCGTTTTCACACTGGGACGTGCTTTAGATTCAGTTAACAGCTCAGCATTACCTATGTACACGATCAACTCAGCTCAGAGAAAACTGTCTAGTCTGGGAATTCATTAGGTTTTGTAGCAGGCTCATCACTCAGGTGACTTGCATTCTCCCATCTGCTGTGTCCTGAAGGAAGGAGCTGTGACCCAGTGTGTACCCCTAGCTAGCCTCCTGGGTGCCCCCAGCTCTTCCTAGTGCCCCCGTCACCTGGGACTCTCTGTGTTTCTTTTCCTATCCAAGTTCCCAAACTCAATATCCACACCCAATGGCAGATCCTCTGATTATTGCCACCTGACCCAAGGGGGAGAGGCCTGGAGGAGGTGTGGACCCATCGGATGTTCTACGGCAGGATAGCAGCCCAAAGGCACCGGTTCCAGGTTTCTGCCATCACCACATCTCAATCACTTGGGGATGGCGCCCACATTCTGAACCAGCCTTCCCCTTGCCACATATTCAGAGTTGTTTCCCTCTTCAAACAATGTCACGTGTGTTTCAGAAATTTCTCACAGCTTGATCACAATCAAAGGCAATCCTGATTTTTCAGTTTGATTATTTATTTATAGATACAGCGTTGGGCTGCACCCCACAGGCCTGTAAACCTTGGAACTGCTTCAGCCCGCAAGAATGAGTTGTGAGCCTGGAGATGGCGACAGACATCAACAGTTTATTGGAGAAGGAATTTCACTAGTCTTAAGCGAAGTACTGGCACAACATCCCACTAAGGATGGCAGTTGGCTCACAAGACACAATAGCAATCATTGCTCCTGGGGGAGAAGAAGGCTACCATTTATAGGGGAAATCAATGCCAGATTCTCTCATCAGTTACCAGGAAAACCAGGGGCTGGGGCAGGGGTCAAACATTTGTTGGTGGTGGAAGTTTTGTCACTAAGTCATCTCCAACTCTTTTGTGATGTCATGTAGCCTGCCAGGCTTCTCTGCCCATGGGATTCCCCAAGCAAGAATACTGGAGTGGGTTGCCATGCCCTTCTCCAAGGGATCTTCCCAACCAAGGGGTCAAACCTAGGTCTCTTGCATTACAGGCAGTCTCTTGCATTGCAGGCAGATTCTTTACCGACTGAGCCACCAAGAAATCATGAAGCATGTAGGTAGTTACTGATTAAGCCCTAAAATTAAAAGGGTTAGCCAGTCATGTGAATGAAGCAAGAACTACTCAAGCAGGTGATGTACAGAGAGCAAGAGAACAGCCATCTTGATTGGCCTGACCATACAGGCAAATACATATATAGATATAGGTGAGAGGGGAAAACATTTTTACTAGCTGGCAGGAAGACTATACTATAAAAATATTTGAATCTACTGGGCTTAACAAGATGCCAAGCCTATGGAAAGATCTTATATATAGTTAACTGAAAATACGGAAAATAATCTTAAATGTAACCCAATTAATAAAACAGAAAATATTTTTAAGGGTGGTTTATAATATGGGTTTTAATTTCAGTAGAATGTTAAATACTAATAAAAGCTCCTATATCTTTAGACTATAACCAGTTTTTTCTCAAAGCAGGATAGACTTTAAAGGGCCATGATAACACAAAGAATTTTTAGTGATGTATTGTGATAGAGAAATAATATCAGAGAAAGTAAGAATATCATTGGAAGCAATCTGACAGAGCACAGACATTTACAGGCATGGCTAATCCACTCTTTACACTCAATCATGAAACTTAGGCTGCATACTAAGATAGGCAGCAGAGAGTTCAAAACAAATATCCCTGTTTGACAATGCTCCAAATGCTGCATCACATTAATTGTTGCAGGTTTTTGAGATAGACAACTGATCAACACAAACCTGAGGGTACTCCTTTTTCTAAGAATATCATCTTAAAACAGACAAACATTGTCTTCTAGTTCACCTGAAAGCCTTAATCAAATTATTTTAAGGAACTCAAACAACTCAATAGCAAAAAACCCACAAATGACTCTGTTTAAAAGTGGGCAAAGGAACAGACTTACAAACTTAGAAAACAAATTTATAGTTACCAAAGGGGAAAGATGGAGAACTGGATAAACTAGGAGTTTGAGACTGATCTATACACACTACTAAATTTAAAATAGACAATCAACAAGGACCTACTGTGTATCACAGGGAACTCTATTCAGCATTCTATAAAAACCTAAATGAGAAAAGAATTTGAAAAAGAATATATATATATGTGTGTATGTATAACTAAATCATTTTGCTACACATCTGAAACCAATACAACATTGGTAATCAACTATAATTCAATATAAAATAAAATTTTTAAACGTAAAGAAAATAAAAATGGACAAAGGACATGAATAGACATTTTTCCAAAGAAGATATACAAATGGCCAATAGGTATATGAAAAAGTGTTGGACATCACTAATCATCAGTCAGTCAGTCAGTTCAGTCGCTCAGTCGTGTCCGACTATTTGTGAGCCCATGAATCGCAGCACGCCAGGCCTCCATGTCCATCACCAACTCCCAGAGTTCACCCAAACCCACGTCCATCGAGTCGGTGATGCCATCCAGCCATCTCATCCTCTGTCGTCCCCTTCTCCTCCTGCCCCCAATCCCTACCAGCATCAGAGTCTTTTCCAATGAGTCAACTCTTCGCGTGAGGTGGCCAAAGTATTGGAGTTTCAGCTTTAGCATCAGTCCTTCCAAAGAACATCCAGGACTGATCTCCTTTAGAATGGACTGGTTGGATGTCCTTGCAGTCCAAGGGACTCTCAAGAGTCTTCTCCAACACCCTAGTTCAAAAGCATCAATTCTTCATCGCTCAGCTCTCTTCACAGTCCAACTCTCACATCCATACATGACCACTGGAAAAAACATAACCTGGACTAGATGGACCTTTGTTGGCAAAATAATGTCTCTGCTTTTGAATATGCTATCTAGGTTGGTCATAACTTTCCTTCCAAGAAGTAAGCATCTTTTAATTTCATGACAGCAATCACCATCTATCAATAACCTCATATGCAGATGACACCCTTATGGCAGAAAGTGAAGAGGAACTAAAAAACGTCTTGATGAAAGTGAAAGAGGAGAGTGAAAAAGTTAACTTAAAGCTCAACATTCAGAAAACTAAGATCATGGCATCTAGTCCATCACTTCATGGGAAATAGATGTGGAAACAGTGGAAACAGTGTCAGACTTTATTTTTTGGGCTCCAAAATCACTAATCATCAGGGGAAGCAAATCAAAACCATGATCAGGTATCACCTCACACGTGTTAGACTGGCTAGTCTCAAAAATACAAGAGATAATAAGGGCTCATGAGGATGTGGAGAAAAGGGAACCCTTGTGCACTATTGGTGGGAATGTAAACTGCTAAGACACTATGGAAAACTGCATGAACATTAAATCGACTATACCTTAACAATAAAAATACCTGTGTATGTACTTGTCAAAAAAAAAAAAAAAAGAAATTAAAAATAGAACTACCACATGAACCAGGAATGCCTCTTCTGGGTACATATCAAAAAGGAAACAAAACCATTGTATTGAAGAAGTATCTGTGTTCTCACATTCATGGCAACATTATACACAATAGCCAAGGAGTAGAAACAACCCAAATATCCACTGATGGGTGAATGGATCAAGAAAATGTGGCTATACACACACACACACACACACACACACACACACATGAAATTCAACCCTAAAAAGAAGGAAATCCTGTGACTTGAAACAACTGGAACTTGGAGCAAATTATGCTAAGTGAAATAAGCCAGACAAAGACAAATACTGCATGGTACCACTTATACGAGGATTCTTTAAGAAAGTTGAATTCATGAACAGAGAGAGTAGAAAGGGAAGATGTGGGAGAATGGCAATGAAACATGTAAAATATCATGTAGGAAACGAGTTGCCAGTCCAGGTTCGATGCATGATGCTGGATGCTTGGGGCTGGTGCACTGGGACGGCCCAGAGGGATGGTATGGGGAGGGAGGAGGGAGGAGGGTTCGGGATGGGGAACACATGTATACCTGTGGCGGATTCACTTTGATATTTGGCAAAACTAATACAATTATGTAAAGTTTAAAAATAAAATAAAATTGGAAGAATTAAAAAAAAAAAAAAGAAAAGTGTTTGCCAGGAGTAAAGGAGGAATGTGTCTGGCAGGGGTGATGGGATAGTGGAACACAGAGAAACAGAGGTTGATAAAAGGATACAAAATTCTAGTTATTAGATAAATAAGGTCTGAAGATCTAAAACATAGTTGTATATAGCTTCAATCATTTGCCATTAATTTTTAATATACATAATTATAAGTTAGTCAAGTATAAGGCTTCTAATTTCTGTCCTCCAAAATAAAACACAGATATAGCACATGTTAATTATTCATATAGCATTCTTATTCCAATATAACTTATTCTTCTCCAGAGTTCCAGTTCTATCCATCTTAAGCTCTCAAAATTATTATTTACTTTTATAATTAATATTTACTATAATTAATTGATATTTTAAAAATAATTTTTGTGTTCAGGACTGCTCTATATACCCCACACTCTTCTTCTCTCTCATATTTCTGCTAGTGAAAAACCTTTGAGTTATGGTAAGCTCTTAATTTTCAGATGTCTAGAAATGCCTCTATTTTAACTTAATTCTTAAATTCTAATTTATATAAATATAAAATGATAGACTGTTTGAGACATATTCAATGTGGTTCTCCATTTTCTTTTGACATTTATTTTATTGAGACCTGTCCTAATTGTCATTTCTTTGTAGATAATCTGCCTTTTCTATGTGATATCTTTGAAGATTTCTTCTTAATCATCCTTAATACTAAATGTTGACTTTTATGTTCCAAGCATTTTTTGGAATTTTTATCTTAACCCATATAAGAAACCTCTGTACTTTTATGATATTCTGCAGCTGCATTAAAATCTGTTGAACATTTATTCTGCTTGTAACTTGAAGGGCACTTTTTCCCTAAGAACTTGGATCTTCCTTGAACTGTTGAAAAACCTCTTATTTTCTTCCCTTAATGTTTTCATTTTTACCAAACTTCTGCCATCACCTACTCTAAAATTCATGTGATTACACAAATTCTCCTGTAAGAAGCAGCAGTTGTCATCATTGCCCTCCCATATCCATCTTTTCAAACAAACCATCTTCCCCTCTTTTAGCACATCATTTTAACACTTTCCTCTATGTCTCTTAATATTGATAATTAATTTCTTTCATTTTAAGCATTATAGATATGGGCTTTTCACCATAGAGAGTGAGACACCTTTCTCCCTTTGCCTTCATCACATAACCATGCATATACTCTTTTGTGGCAGACACACCCTAAGTAACACTTTATGACTCTTAATATAATCCCCAAGTGCTGGCTGAATTTATGACTTGCTTCAAATCCAGAGGCCCTTGCAAAGGGGAAGGATTTTTATAATGTGATTAAGGGCCCAAATTAGTAGAATTTGAGTTGATCAAGGGGAAGAACATCCTGGATAGGCTTGACTTAATTGGGAAAAAATCCCTCGAAAGAGGGACTGGGGCACTCCTGAAGGTCAGAGATGTTTTCTCATTGACCTTGAAGAAGCAAGCCACCATGAGATCTACAGGCACAAGAAATGAACTTTCCCAACAACCTGAGGGAGGTTAGACACCAGTATTTCCTCAGAAGCCAAACTTGACAGAAGCCTTGTGAAAGCCCAGTTGAAGAATGCAGCTAAGTTCTGCCTGTACTCCTGTAGCCTACTTTTTTCTTCCCTGGAAGTTAAGAAACTTCTCAGTCTAAAGTGTTTGGAATTTCAAATCGATGTGCCTTGAAAAGTTTATACCAAGATGATCTGTTTTTTCAAATTAGTCCATTCATGGTTGTTTCTAGTTCAATATTTTGTCTATCATTGTTATCTACATTCATCCCTCAGTATCCATGGGGGATTCATTTCAGGACCCACCATGGATACCAAAATCTGCAAATGTTCAAGTCCCAAAGTCAGCCCTCTGCATCTGCAGTTCTACAGCTGCAGATTCAACCAACCACAGATCATGAAGTACTACAGTATTTAATGAAAAAAAAATCTGACTATAAGAGGACTTGTGCTGTTCAAGGGTCAGCTTTAGTAGAAGGAGCTGCAGCAAAGTTTGAACTCACAGAACCATCTTAACTGAAATAAACTTTACAATCTCAAAAACATAAATAAAACACTAAATTAAATAATTTCCTAAGTATTGAAGTATATTCTTTTAAGAAAGTTATACTGGGACAAATGAGACATAAAAACATCACACATTTACAATTGGAATTTGCACAAAATATTTTCTTTTTACACAAAAAATTTTGCTTACCTCCTACTGAAATTTATTTTTATTTGGATTTTCGATTTCTTTAAATATGAGTGAAGAATTGGACTATATATTGCTAACTTATTACCAGATGAGATCTAAAAGTACTTAATAGAATTTGGGGGATATAATTGAAGCATAGCTGATTTACAACGTTGTATTAGTTTCAAGTATACTGCAAAGTGATTCAATTATATACATATATCCAGTTTTTTATATATAGTAAATTATATATGGGCTTCCCTCATACCTCAGTTGGTAAAGAATCCACCTTCATTGAGGGTGATCTGGGTTCAGTCCCTGGGTTGGGAAGATCCTCTGGAGAAGGGAAAGGCTACCCACTCTAGTATTCTTGCCTTGAGAATCCCATGAACAGTATAAAAAGGCAAAAAGATATGACACTGAAAGATGAACTCCCCAGGTTGGTAGGTGCACAATATGCTACTGGAGAAAAGTGGAGAAATAACTCCAGAAAGAATGAAAAGACAGAGCCAAAGGAAAAACACTGCTCAGTTGTAGATGTGACTGGTAATGTAAATAAAGTCAGGTGCTGTAAAGAACAATATTGCACTGGAACCTGGAATGTTAGGTCTATGAATCAAGGTAAATTGGAAGTGGTCAAACAGAACATGGCAAGAATGAACATAAACATTTTAGGAATCAGTGAACTAAAATGGACTGGAATGTGCAAATTTAATTCAGATGACCATTATATCTACTACTGTGGGCAAGAATCCTTTAGAATAAATGGTGTAACTTATAGTAAAAAAAAAAAAAAAAAACTAGTTCTAAATGCAGTACTTGGATACAATCTCAAAAACAACAGAATGATCTCTGTTCATTTCCAAGGCAAACCATTCAATATCACAGTAATCCAAGTCTATAATGCAGAAGAAGCTGAAGTTGAATGGTTCTATGAAGACCTACAAGACTTCTAACTAACACCAAAATAAGATGTCCTTTCATCATGCAGGACTCGAATGCAAAAGTAGGAAGTCAAGAGATAGCAGGAGTAACAGGCAAATTTGGCCTTGGAGTACAAAATGAAGCAGGGCAAATGCTAACAGAGTTTTGCCAAGAGAATGCATTGGTCATAGAAAATACCCTCTTCCAACAACACAAGAGAAGACTTTACACATGGACATCACCAGATGGTCAATACTGAAATAGATTGGTTATATTCTTTGCCACAAAAGATGGAAAAGCTCTATACAGTTAGCAAAAACAAGACTGGGAGCTGACTGTGGCTCAGATTATGAACTCCTTATTGCCAAATTCAGACTTAAATTGAAGAAAGTAGGGAAAACCACTGGGCCATTCAGGTATGACCTAAATCAAATCCCTTACAATTATACAGTAGAAGTTACAAATAGATTCAATGGATTAGATCTGATAGACAGAGTGCCTGAAGAACTATGGACAGAGGTTTGTGACATTGCACATTGTACAAGAAACAGTAATCAAGACCATCCCCAAGAAAAAGAAATGCAAAAAGGCAAAATTGTTGTCTGAGGAGGCCTTACAAACAGCTGAGAAAAGAAGAGAAGCTAAAGGCAAAGGATAAAAGGAAAGATATACCCATCTGAATGCAGAATTCCAAAGAATAGCAAGGAGAGATAAGAAAGCTTCCTCAGTGATCAATGCAAAGAAATAGAGGAAAACAATAGAATGGGAAAGACTAGAGATCTCTTCAAGAGATACCAAGGGGATATTTCATGCAAAGATGGGCACAATAAAGGACAGAAATGGCATGGACCTAACAGAAGCAGAAGACATTAAGAAGAGGTGGCAAGAATACACAGAAGAACTATCCACAACGATCTCCATGACCCAGATAACCATGAAGGTGTGATCACTCGCCTCCAGCCAGATATCCTGGAATGTGAAGTCAAGTAGGCCTTAGGAAGCATCACTATGAACAAAGCTAGCAGAGGTGATGGAATTCCAGTTGAGCTAGTTCACATACTAAAAGATCCTGGTGCGAAAATACTGCATTCAATATGTCAGCAAATTTGGAAAACTCAGCAGTGGCCACAGGACTGGAAAATGTCAGTGTTCATTCCAATTCCAAAGAAAGGCGATGTCAAAAAATGCTTAAACTACCACACAACTGCACTCATCTCACACGCTAGCAAAGTGATGCTCAAAATTCTCCAAGTCAGGCTTCAACAGTATGTGAACCATGAACTTCCAGATGTTCAAGGTGGATTTAGAAAAGCCAGAGGAACAAGAGATCAAATTGCCAACATCCATTGGATCATAGAAAAAGTAAGAGAGTTCCAGAAATGTGTCTACTTTTCTTTATTGACTATGCCAAAGCCTTTGACTCTCTGGAACACAACAAACTGTGGAAAATTCTTCAAGAGATGGGAATACCTGATCACCTGACCTGCCCCCTGAGAAATCTGTATGCAAGTCAGGAAGCAACAGTTAGAACTGGACATGGAATAACAGATTGGTTCCAAATAGGGAGAGGAATACATCAGGCTATATATTGTCACCCTGCTCATTTAACTTCTATGCAATGTACATCATGTGAAATGTTGGGCTGGATGAAGCACAGGCTGGAATCAAGATTGCCAGGAGAAATATCAATAACCTCAGATATGCAGATGACACCACCCTTATGGCAGAAAGGGAAGAACTAAAGAGCCTTTTGATGAAAGTGAAAGAGGAGAGTGAAAAAGTTGGCTTAAATACCAACATTCACAAAATGAAGATCATGGCATCCGGTCCCATCACTTCATGGCGAATTGATGGGGAAACAATGGAAACGGTGACAGACTTTCTTTTATTGGGCTCCAAAATCACTGCAGATGGTGACTGCAGCCATAAAATTAAAAGATGCTTGCTCCTTGGAAGAAAAACTATGACCAACCTAGACATCATATTAAAAAGCAGAGACATTTTTCTAACAAAGTTCCATCTAGTCAAAGCTATGGTTTTTCCACTAGTTATGTATGGATGTGAGAGTTGGACCATAAAGAAATCTGAGCACTGATGAATTGATGCTTTTGAACTGTGGTGTTGGAGAAGACTCTTGAGAGTCCCATGGACTGAAAGGAGATCCAACCAGTCCATCCTAAAGGAAATCAGTCCTGAATATTCATTGGAAGGAATGATGCTAAAGCTGAAACTCCAATACTTTGGCCACCTGATGTGAAGAACTGACTCCTTGGAAAAGACCCTGATGCTGGGAAAAATTGAAGGCAGAAGGAGAAGGGGACGACAGAGGGTGAGATGGTTGGATGGCATCACCAACTCAATGGACATGAGTTTGAGCAAGCTCTGAGAGTTGCTGATGGATAGGGAGGCCTGGCATTCTGCAGTCCATGGGGTTATAAAGAGTCGGACACAACTGAGCAACTGAACTGTACTAAATTATATATATATATATAGTATATGTATATAAATGTAAGATAGTGAGAGGAAAACTGTTATGCAGTTAATATCATCCTAAAGACAATGAGACTTAGTTAAGATATGAATGTTTAATATTTAGCCTCCCTCCAAAACAAAGCATTACAAAAGACAAAAAAGAACATGTTTTAATCCTAGTAGACAAAGAACAAAAGTATTATTCACTTATAATTAGAATAAGAATATTGTCAAAATGATGCCTGAAAGTATCATGGCTCCTTTCTGTTATTAATTCACACTTGTTAAATATTTTTATGTAAAACTATCTCTATGGATTTATAAATTACATCAAGGCCTTAAGACTGAATGGAAACTTTAAGAAACAAAAATAAACTGTTGGTACAATTTTTAACAATTAACTTTCTTTGAGGCATTAAATAATTTTGCTCAGAATGGCTTCAACTATTAAGGTTTACACTTATATCTATATCCATAATAGTTATCCAACTCTATAATTATTTCCAAAAATCAATACAAAAGCATTTTTGTGTCTGAAATAAAAAGGCAAGTAATATGTATTATTAAGTTTCTATTACTATGAGCCACACTTTTCATACTTCTAATTTTAGTCCATATTACAAATCTCTGTGATTTTTACAGAAAAATAAATGAAGGGTCTGGGAGGCTAAGTACATTGCTGAGGGCTATACAATTAGTATAGGGCTTCCCTGTGGCTCAGATGGTAAAGAATCCGCCCACAATGTGGGAAACCTGAGTTTGATCCCTGGGTCTAGAAGAACCCCTGGAGAAGGGAATGGCAACTCACTCCAATATTCTTGCCTGGAAAATCCCATGGACAGAGGAGCCCGGTGGGCTACAGTCCATGGATCACCAAAGCTGGACACAACTGAGCCACACACAGACATACATTTAGTATGTGGTAGATTAGAATTCCAACATAAGCCTGTCCAATATACGAGACCTTTTCTCTTACTGCACACATCTCAATTTCACTCAAATATCTTCATAGATTAATTTCAATAAAGAAATGGTCAATGCTATTGACAAAAGAGACAAAAGAATAATGGCTGCATGTGATTTATATGAATACGAAAGCTGACATAGAAAGCATACCCCATGCCTGGTCCCTCCCCAGGTTAAGGTTCAAGGATAGACAGGCGTTTCCTCTACCAAGTAAAACAGAGTTCCCACAGAGTTTTGCTTCTTTAGGAATTTACACAATCCTGCTAAGTATCAGTCTCTGTTATAAGAAGGAAAACCCAAGACGAGTGCTCTAAGAGGGCATGGATTTTCCTAAGCTTCTCCATCTCTATCTCAAAGGTAAGGGCAGAGCCCCCTTAGTATGACTGAGCAGTGGTCACGTGGGCATGTTCCTGGCCCTATTCTGTGTCCTTCCCTACGACTTCTCCAGAATAAGTCACCTCATTCCCAGAAGTCACAGAGCTTTACCTTATAAAGCACTTGACTTGTCACTGTAAACTGAGGTTTGTATGACAATTTTAGGCAGTATTGTTAATTTTGTGCATGTATTAACTGCTTTACCTTTCAGAACCAAGTGAAACTGGAGCCTTACAGAGACATCAGTCTGTTTGCTTGTGCTTTTTTATCAAGTGATGATTAGCTGTTGCAAAAAAAAAAAAAAAAAAACCTTGTAAATTTTTAAAAGAATCACTATCCATTAGTTTAGAAAGGGAACAGAATAATGTGTTTTCTCTTTTAAACACAAAAGTGAAACGAGCCTTTTTGTCACTTTGTAGTAACATCAGTGTGAATGACGCAGCATAAGACAGAGGACTCTGTCTTCTCTTCTCCTGTAGGCAGTCACAGAGAGGGGAAAGAGCAGCTCTTCAGGACGTGTTTCTGGTCCTGCAGACCCTTTCAGCCACCCATTCCAAAGCTCAACAGCTCTTCCCTTCAGAACACCTTCACTCATATGAAGTTAACCGCACTTTTTTGTTTCCTGTTTTATGTGTTTCGTGTAGAAGTCAAAGGTTGCTATTGTCTGTTTTATGTGTTTTGTGAAGAAGCCAAAAGTCAAATAGAATCTTTTCCTATTTAGGGAAAAATATTTTTAAAATATAAGAACATATTTTTAATATTACATTAAATATATTTGAATATATTAATATTTATTAAATATATTTAATATTATATTATATATAATACAATTTTACTTATTATAATGTTCTCCTCTTTAAACTAAATATGGTTAAAATCTACTTTTTATTCTAGGACCCAAAAGAGCATTAAATAGACTGGAGTGCCTAAAGCTTTCTAAAACATAAAGGTATTTTAAATATAGCCCCATCTCTCATCTCATATTCCCTTCTACATACCTTTGCCATTCATCCCATTGAAAAACACTTTCTATGTCTTCTACACTTGAATCTAGAAAACTTGTCACTGCTTTGACTTCTTATGTCATGTCATAAAATGTGCTGGGGCTTCTGTCTTATTCCCTCCGAGCTGACACTTAGAGCTCTCAGCCACAGTGAAAAGTGTGACTACCTTGAGCTGCCATACTGCAAGGAAGCCAAGCTATGCAGAGAGGCCAAGTGTAGACATTCATATTGGCAACACTAATCATCCCAGACCAAGAACTGTACAAGTGAGCGAATGAGCCTTCTGATGAATCCAGCCTCCAGCCTTTGAGACCCCAAGCATTATGGAGCAGAAAAAAGCTATCCCCTTGTGCCTGTCAAAATTTGCATAATCTGTGAATAATAAAACGGTAATTGTCATACACTACTCGTTTTGGGAGTAATTTGTTACATAGAAATAGTAACCAGAATACTCTTCCCTCAACTAACACAACATGCAATTTTTCATTTTTTTTTGTTCATTTTTGAATGCTTTTTGGTCTTATTGATTTCTGATTAAGTTACAACATAATAGAAATTTACTCCTGCATTTCCATACATTTTCCTTCTAAGTGCCATAATCCTTACAGAAATGTACATGACGGAAACAAGTGTCCTTAAAATTTCTAGAGAAAAATTATCTATTCAATTTTTTACCTTTCTTAATCAACAAAACTCTTAAGTATACCAAGGTCCTTTCTCACAAAAAGTTTTTTTCCCAGCTCACAGAAAGGCTTAGAATATCACCTCCACGCAAAGGCTGGGTAATATTTGGCAAGTCAAGTTTTCTTGTTTGTATGATACATTCTCACCTTATCTCTCAATATAAGAATGTTTCCTCAGTCAACAAAGTAAGCTGTATTTCAAACGCTCGTTTTTTATTAATAGTTCATAGGAGAAATCACTAATTTAGCATACCTTCGAGTCATCTCGTTTCTTTCAATACTTTGGAAAACAATTTATAACTTTAAAACACCTAAAAAGTTTGTCTAACAAGCTTTTTGGTTTCTGAATTAATTCAATTTTGTCTTTAAAATGTGAAACTCTCCTCACACAGTACTAGCTACCGCAGACTATGTCTCATGCTATATTAGTATTTACCAGGTGGCATAACTGGTAAAGAATCTGCCTGCCAATGCAGAAGACCTAAGAGATGCAAGTTCAATCCCTGGATTGGGAGGATCCCCCTAGGAGGACATGGCAAGTCACTTCAGTTTCTTGCCTGGAGAATCCCATAGATAGAGGAGCCTGGTGGGCTACAGTTCACGGGGTCACAACTGAAGTGACTTAGCCCACAGCACACATGTCAGTACTAGTTCCACAGAAATTTTTTGTTTGAACATATCATTTATTTACTAGGGAGAAGGCAATGGCACCCCACTCCAGTACTCTTGCCTGGAAAATCCCATGAACGGAAGAGCCTGGAAGGCTGCAGTCCATGGGGTCGCTGAGGGTCAGACACAACTGAGTGACTTCACTTTCATGCATTGGAAAAGGAAATGGCAACCCACTCCAGTGTTCTTGCCTGGAGAATCCTAGGGACAGAGGAGCCTGGTGGGCTGCTATCTATGGGGTAGCACAGAGTCAGACACGACTGAAGTGAATTAGCAGCAGCAGCAATGTAATAAAAAAATTAGCAAATAGCAAAGAAAGCATTAAGTAACCTGTGAAAACAGAAGAAAATTAAGACAATCGTTTTACATAGTGGTTCAATAACTTGTCTTTGCAAAATTTGCTAATCAAAAATACAAGACAGAAAGCACCTATACTGTGTTTCAGTTCAGTTCAGTCATTCAGTCGTGTCCGACTCTTTGCGGCCCCATGAATTGCAGCACGCCAGGCCTCCCTGTCCACCACCAACTCCTGGAGTTCACCCAAACTCATGTCCATCGAGTCAGTGATACCATCCAGCCATCTCATCCTCCGTCGTCCCCTTCTCCCCCTGGCCCCAATCCCTCCCAGCATCAGAGTCTTTTCCAGTGAGTCAACTCTTCACATGAGGTGGCCAAAGTACTGGAGTTTCAGCTTCAGCTTCAGTCCTTCACTGTGTTTAGGTCTGTGAAAACCACTGGAAGAAAAACATTAATTATTCAGAGTCACTGTATCCATACATACATTATAGGATAAAGAAATAACTTGTTTTTAATGGTGGAATATTTACATTATTTGGGGTTTGAAACAAGTATCCATAGGAATGATCAGCTTTAACAAAATATGCATATAGGTAGAAAACCTATTTGGTACATTTTCAAGTACCAAAGATGCAGATGACACCACCCTTATGGCACAAAGTGAAGAGGAACTAAAGAGCCTCTTGATGAAAGTGAAAAAGGAGAGTGAAAAAGCTGGCTTAAAACTCAACATTCAAAAAACTAAGATCAGGGTATTCAGTCCCATCACTTCATGGCAAATAGATGGGGAAACAGTAGAAACAATGACAGACTTCATTTTCTTGGGCTCCAAAATCACTGCAGATGGTGACTGCAGCCATGAAATTAAAAGATGCTTGCTCCTTGGAAGAAAAGCTACAACAAACCTAGAGAGCATATTCAAAAGCAGAGACATTACTTTGCCAACCAAAGTCCATCTAGTCAAAGCTATGGTTTTTCCAGTGGTCATGTATGGATTAGCTCATCAAGCAAGTGGTGGAGACTTCATGACAAAAACTCACCTAAGTATCTGACTCTAAAACCCTTTGTTTCCTCTCTGCATCGCAGTGCCTGCCTATATTTTGGAAACACATAGTGCATCCCCTGATATTGCTAAGGATTTATCATCTCAAACAAACAAAAACAAAACAAAACATGCATGGTGTGTGTGCTATCGCTTCAGTCATGTCCAACTCTTTGCGACCCTATGGACTGTAGCCCATCAGGCTTCTCTGTCCATGCAGATCCTTTAGGCAAGAATTCTGGAGTGAGTTGCCATGCCCTACTTGAGGGGATCTTCCCAACCCAGGGATCGAAACCCCATCTCTTATGTCTCCTACATTGGCAGGCAGGTTCTTTACCACTAGTGCCACAAAACTAGTTGATTATTTCTTTATTAAGACAAAGGTATTTTTTCAGTAAGATATAACTTATTAAAGCAAAGCAAATGAATACCAAGTATATATACCATAACTTGGAAAATTATTTAATTTTAGAGAACATGCAATAACACAGTGTTAAGATGACAAGGATATATATACATATACTTTTGTATAATTTTTTAACCATGAAGGAGAGAAATGAAGATACATTTCTTTTTCTTCACAATTTTGACATCTAACTGACCTAAGAAAGTGTTTGCAGGATTAGTTAATACTCATAACTGTGGACCAAAAGTCCACAGCTAACAGAAATTGGTATAGGAGAGAGCTATACCAATTGGTAAATTGGTAAGTTGCTAAGTTGGTATAGGAGAATTGGTATAGGAGAGAACATATTCTTTCCATATGTTTAATGATCTTAAGCCTAACCTCAAGGAACTGTTTATATTACTTAGACAGTGTTCATAAACAATCTTGAGATCTTTGAATAACAAATTTAATTTTGAATGTATGCTTCATGACATCAATGACTACATTGGTTTATATTTCATTATTTTCTATGTTAAAACATTGTTAGGGGCTTCTCTGGTGGCTCAGTAGTAGAGAATCGGCCTGCCAATGCAGGAGACAAGAGTTCGACCCCAGACTCAGGAAGATCCCACATGCCACCAAGCAACTAAGCCCATGAACCAGAACTATGGAGCCTGTGCTCTAGAGCCCAGGAGCACAACCGCTGAGCCCATGTGCTGCAACTACAGAAGCCTGCGTGTCCTAAAGCCTGTGCTTCGCAACAAGAGAAGACACTGCAACGAGAAACCCAAGGATCAAAACCAG
This sequence comes from Bos javanicus, assembly GCF_032452875.1. Classification (NCBI taxonomy): domain Eukaryota; kingdom Metazoa; phylum Chordata; class Mammalia; order Artiodactyla; family Bovidae; genus Bos; species Bos javanicus. The sequence goes on along the minus strand of NC_083875.1, from coordinate 12,516,938 downwards.
AGAGTAGCCCCTGCCTGCCACAAATAGAGAAATGCCTGTGCAGCCATGAAGATCTGGTACAGTGAAAAATAAATTTTTAAAAAATATTGTAACAAATTCAATAAAGACTAAAAATGGCCCACATCAACAAAATTGTCCAAAAAGTCACTGTTTAGCATGTAATTGAAGCACAACTAATATTTCTGTGATAAATCACTTAGCAACATTAGTACATGACCTGATAGAGTTAACTTTCAAGTTTAGCTAGAATAACATCAAGACAAAGGTCATATAGGGAATTTTTTTTAACCAACTTCTACCTTACCTTAAAACTATTGTATGAAAAAATAGTATCTTTAACACAGAAAAACAAATCTATTATAAAAATAGAAAACAAACAGCAAACTGAAAGAATGCTTGTAATAAAATGAGAAAGCTTATATATCAAAATAAAAGAACTATAAAAACAGCTATCCTAATATCAAAATGCACACAAACAAGGAACACATAATTCATAAAAGAAAAATGAAACAATAAGAAAAATTGTTTAGAATTATTGGTAATCAAATAAATTCAATTTTAAAATATTATATATATATATGTGTGTGTGTGTGTGTGTGTGTGTATATATATATATCTATATATATATCTATATATATATATCTACTAGCAAAGATGAAAAAAAATCCCTAGAAGGCAGGTAGGAAAGAAGAGGCAACATTATGCACTGGTCTTAGGAGAATGAACTTGTATATGTCTGTGGGTAAACTATGGGTAAATTTGGAAATAATTTTAAATACACAAAATAAGGAAGTTAATTAAGAAACTGGCTTAAAAATTAGTGACATAATGAAAAAAGTATCTCTATTTTTATTTCTTTTTTTCCCCTTTTTTGGCTGCACTACACAGCATGTGAGATCTTAGTTCTCTGACCAGGGATCAAACCCGTGACCCTTACATTGGAAGCACAGAGTCTTAACCACTGAACCACTAGGGCAGTCTCAAAGAAACCATTTTTAAATGATGACAAGAAAAAGAAAATCTTCAGAAAAAAATGTGAAAGAAAGCTCAAAGATGAATCAAATGAAACATGATTTAGTGAATTGCAAGACTGTGTTTGACAATACTTCAAGATTCTTCTTTTGAGCTACTCAGGTTTTGTGGCTTATGATTATATTTTTTTCTCTGAGTCCAATCACAATATGAGTTTCTAATTGTGACTGATATTTACATAATTATATTGCTGTTCATTATTTATCAAATTTTAGATTAACTCTGAAGGCAAATCCTAGGAGGATTAATTACCATAATAGAAGAGCATGTAAGAGTTATACACTCTGATAGCAAAATAATGATATAGCTGAGAGAAATTGGCAGAGGAGAAGGCAGGAGAGTAATATAGGAACACTTTTTTTCTCATTTTGCAAATTGGGGTGTCAAGAATTATGGCTCAAAGTTGACAAAACAATTTATCAGCAGAAAGGTATTCAACTATAAGTTACAGGGAAGCAAGGATTAAGAGAAAAGAGAATACAGATAAGTCTACCTCACGACTGGACTGGCGCGTCTTACCAACAATCCCATCAAGACCTGGGATCTGTCTGTCTTTCTTCTCCAACAGGGTCACAGAATGACTGCCGCCCCTCCCATATTCCCATATTTATATTCATATTCCAGACAGGGTGAAGGCGACGCAGCCAAAGCTTAAGAGAAAGTGGGTATTGAGTGAGTCACTTAATAACATCTGCCACAATGAGGAAAGTAAGTTTTAGTACATAATATGAAGTCTCCAAAGTCGCATTACTAACAACACTCAGGAGGTGGGCGCACAGCTCAACTGAGCTAAAATTCTTCATTATTTAGAGGAAGAAGTCAAAATAATTCCCTAAGCTGATACATTGATAAATATATATAATAATCAGAAAAATTACAGTGTTAGAGGTAATTTTCCCTTAAGAATGGTGATTAAATATAGGTAAGTAGTAGGGTATTGGGTTTTACTCCGTTTGTTTATTTCATAAACACGGCTTGACTTTTATGTCCAAGGAGTTTCTCTCACCTTTGGGTATGCACCAAGGGTAAGACAATAATGTCCTTCCCTTCCTTTGTATTCTAGTAACAAGTAAGACAAAAAAAGACACACATATAGTCTTAGACAATGATATGTGATCAAAAGAAAGTGATGTGTTAAGGGCGATTTGAGATGGAGACAGGAAACGATAAGAATGAAGTACAGAAATTCACCCTGTGAAAAGACCCAATATAGGGAAAAGTTGACTACAGATCTACTGTATCTCCAAGCGTGGGACAATAATTGCTGCTTTGAAAAGCTAGAGAAAAGATTCCCACCTCTCTTCCAGGCATTAATGGGGTTCTAGTTTTTCTGTTAAGGCTGTCAGAGTAGCACTGACCAACTTTATCAAAGGCCATGAAACAAAACTGGCCGAGCTAACCTTGAATGCATTGCATTTATGGGAATACAGTTGTTGAGGCCCTAAAGCAATGTCCATTCCCATGAGATATATTCTAGGCTACAGCAGCTAACAGAATCCAAAGTTTACTGAGGCGTAAAGAAACTCTAGCTAAGAATGAGCAGAAAAACAGGCTAGAGAGAAGGATGTAGGATTTGCATCTAAGCTAAAAATTTTGGACTTTAGATTTACACTTGAGGGCAATACAATTTTATTGCAGATTTGATACTTTTGGAATTATAATCTTTGACCTTATTTATAAACGGATTCTATCTTTGAATTTTATTTTCTCCTAGAGAATTTAAGAAAAACAAAGGACCAGTCTGAGGTGACTGGGTGTTACTGGGATGTTGTTGGTGGGAGGTATTTATGTGTTTGTGAGTTTCATTACAGCACTCATTCTCACCGCAGAACTTCTTTATATTGGACAATGTGGCTACATAGACTTTGGATGAGATATAGAACAAGGTATGAAGTTTCAGCCTATAAATCATGGAAATGATATAATAATATATCCTTCTGAACCACTGCAGAGAGTTTTGGGAGCCACTACTGAGAGGCTGGAATCACTGCAGAGTATAATACTCAATGATCCCAGGAAGAATGATTCAAGGGAGGTTTGGTGGGTATTGAGGGAGCAATCTCTTAAAGTTGGAAGACGACTGTCCTAGGACTAAGGATTGCTCACCCCTGGGATGAAGTTTGTCCATGACTATACTCTGCTTAATCATATTGTTGGGTGATTAAGTCTAATAGATTAAGAGAATACCAAGTTGGGGAGTGTTGGAATAGAAATTTGTTGAGGGAGCAAAATTATGGTTACACTCCTGATCTCTTATTCCCCTCTATCTTAATTGGTAATAGTAACAAATAGAATAGATAAACTAGCCTCAGCATCTCTTTCATTTCCTGAGTTTCTTGCCAATAAAGAGGATTTCCACTCCACAATTCTGCCCATCACTAGGGAAAAGGGTGCATATTTCTGGGGAAACGGATAGTACAGACTGCTAGTTCAATAGCGTCTGAATCCATCAAACAACTTCTACCTTATCAGTTTTCTTGGAAACTGTCCCTCTGGCCTTCCAAACACCTTAATCCAGTGATTTTGTGATATGATTTTTATTTTGATCTGCAGCATTCAGTATTGATAAATAATTACAGTTGATAAATTTGATATTGATAAATTATTACAATGCTGAGTGCTCTACAACAATACCTATTGTTTAGACCTCAGAGATTAAGCAACTTTCCCAAGCTCACAAAGTGGTAAAGCAGAGATTTAAATCTGGATCTTTCACCTACTGCACTGACACAAAAAGACTCGGTTCTCCTGCAGGAATCTGAATGCCACTCCTTCCCACACAAGACATTTGATCCAGAATTCTCTTCTGCAATAATCTATCTACCACCAGTAGAACAAAGTTTTTATCTCCTGTTTTAAATTAGGAGTAGAATTCTCTTAAGCAATGTATATGAATTATCAGATCTACAAGAAAATTAGGGTGGGTTTGTATTAATAATTCTTGGGAATTCATAAGGAATTTTGCAGGGTTCTTAGGGTCAGATGCTAAGCTCAAATCCTGCAATATCATGTTGGCTCAGGGAGTACCTCTTTCTAAACCAACAGATGAGAGATAGACTAGGTTATCCAACATACATGCTTCCGTTGCTTCCCTGAGCTTTTGAGTTCCACACAAATGAACTCCTCTCTGCCCACGAAGAATAAGCAATATCCAGCTCCACCATGACCCTTACCCACTTTCATAAGGACATCCTCCGTCCTCTGCTATATTTCAAAAATGCATACTTCAAATATATCACAATCTTAACTCCAGAAAAGTTTCTAGATATAACTGTACTCTTTTCCATAGTGCTTAAGAAGTAGGCATAAACTTCTGCAAAAATTCAATTTCAGTTAAATATTGTGATTCTATTTTGTGTACTTAAGCAGAAATCTGAAACTAGGTGTTTCAGAGAAGATGCATGGAAATACTTGAGATGAAATGTATCTTTGACTCTTCAAGGAGCTTACTGCCTACAGGAAAGTTAGGTCAAGTCCAAAGTAAAATAAGTGGTAAAATTTATAAAATATTATGAAAAATATACAAATCAAAAGCTATAGGAAGTCAAAGGAGTAAAACTTATGTACTATTCAAGAATTAAAGATGTTTTTAGAGATGTGATATTTTTCATTGGCTTTCTTAGACAAATAAAATTTCAATAAGCAATAGTTGAAAATGAAAACACTACGTGGAAAAAAGCACATACAAAAAAATACACAATAGGAAAAGCAAGAGATGTGTAAAACATTCTTGAATTTAATATGGCTGAGATGTGTGTGCTTGTGTGTGCGTGTAAGAGCAATGCAAAATAAATTTGAAAGAATATATTTGGGTTTATTATGAAGAGTTTAAACACCAAACTGCAGGATTATTAAATTGATTTATCATTAATGGAAAGTCTATAAAAAGATTACATATAGCAAAACAACATGATGATTCTGGCTGTAGTTTAAGGAGATATTGCCACACACCTAAAAGACAATATTTCCACCTTCTTTTGCAGCCAGATGTGACATGTGCCCAAGCTCTGGCCAAGGAAATTCAAGCAGAAATGTCAATATTTCCCAAGCATCTCCTTAAAAGGAAGAGAAGTCCTATCTCTTTCCCTTCTGTCTGGTCAGGGCACTCGAGATGGCTGTTTTTGAATTTCCCTAGAGGTCCAGTGGTTAAGAATCCTCCGGCCAATGCAGTGGACACAGATTCGATCCCTAGTCTGGGAAGATTCCACATGCCACAGGCAACTAAGCCTGTGCACCACAGCTTCCAAAGCCCGCACACCTGAGGGCCCACGCTCCACAACCAGAGAAGGCGCTGTAATGAGAAGCCTGTGCACCGCGACCAGAGAGGAGCTCAGCTCACTGCAGCTAGAGAAAGTCCGTGCCCGGCAGCGAAGACCCAGCACAGCCATAAACGAATTTTTTTTTTTTTTAAGACTGATATTGAAGCTGAAACTCCAGTATTTTGGCCACCTGATGCAAAGAGCTGACTCTTTTGAAAAGACACTTACTGCCAAAGCTCCTACCTCACTTACTATTTCTAGTATTGCATCTCCACCTGTCTGAATAGAACATTCCAAGAAAGACTCACCAGAACCCATCCTGAACACATACACAGCTTCTCAAATGGGTACATCCCTTGTACCCACTATTTCAGGAAACAGCAGCAATATTTCTTTAGTCATTCAGGCTAAGGATGTTGTTATTTGAAAATCTTCAATAGTTTCCCATTGAAAACAAACAAAAAACATCTTGAGATACTTTTAAGGCCTTCCAATGTGTTCCCAGTTACACCAGTCTTATCTCTAATAAATGCTGTTAAAAGACTCCATGCATGATAAAACTGAATGCTGCTTCCCCTGGCACCCTCTGTTTGGTTTTCATTGTTCTCTCTACATGGAAGTTTCTCCATTTCCTCCCCACATGCCAAAATAGTAACTAGTATTCAGGTATTATGTCAAATGCCCCCTTTGCTGAATTTGCATGAACAGAAATAAAACTCTACTTATTCTTCTTTTATGGCACTTAACCCTTCTTTCCATAATCACATCTTAAGTACATGCTTTCTCTTTTCATTACATGACTGGTCAATAAGGTTCATGAGACTGGATTTATGTTTTATTAATGTTTGGTTCCTTTTCATATACAGCTCCTATTAAGGAGCCATACACATACCAATCAATCATCCTGTATTGAATGAGTAAGTTAGTGATTGAGTGAAGTGAACTAAACAACTTAGAAGGAAAACAGCATGAAATGTTCCAACGAAAGAGCTTGAAAATATTGTCTCATCCAATATGCATCAGACAAAAGATAAATGGAGAATCATGGGACTTATGTATCACTTATGTAGATGAGTATTTACTACATCATGAATCATACTGAAAACTTATTCCTAAAATATTTCTTAGAAACTAGATATTTCTCACTAAAGCTGACTTTCTACATTTTTATGTCTAAACAGTTCCAAGAAAATATAAATGTTTTTAGTATTGATATTATCATAAAGGCAAAAGATAGATAGCATACAATTAGGATCACAGCATGCAGCAAAACCACCTCATGGTTTAATGTAATTAGTTACTATCTCAGCCCCATGATGTCATAAAGCATGACTGTCTTCTTTACCAATGACTCTCATGGTACCCAACATAGTGCCTCACATACAGTAAAAGATAAATACATACACAGCGTTTAGTATTATTTTAAGTAAAGAGTAGGTGGCCACTCTGATTCTCTACTCCTGCTCCACAACAAAACAACCATTATGACCATTTTCTTTAGCAATTCATCATATTTTGTAGGCTTACACACCTCACTTCCACATGCTTACTCTTTCTCTCTTTTCCTCTCTTTCATCCCATAGACATGTTTTATGTACAGAAAATAATGATATTAGGGTAGGAAATAAATGTTGAATAGAAGAATGAAATTATGTAAATTTGAGTCTGGCTTTCCTTTTTCATTAGACTGATCCATGTGAGATGAATTTTAACATTCTAATGTTTGCCTTTCCCCAAAAGACTTTGATTTCAAGTATTTCAATTAAATTTCTCTGGGGAAAACATATAGAATTCATTACATAAGCATGTAAAATGTAATAGACTTTCAAAATAGACTTTCAAATCTGTTCTCCAGTCATGGATATAAGCTCAGTTTCTACGAGTGTCACTCACTTGGGACTGAGTACGACAAAGGTTCTTATACTTCATTTCTTCATCTCCCTTACATTCCCCCCCTCAGAACAATTTTAATTATAGAAGCTGTGAGGCCTTCTCCAAGGAGAAATATAGGTTTCAAAATGTCAACTTCTCTAGCAGAAACATGGTTGTTTTCTATGTTATCTCCTTTCTTCTTTGACACTTCTGGTTCCTTGCCATATCTTTTCAAAGAATTTGACAGTCTTATTACTTCTAGCTGATCTGTAGTGCTTCAGTTTATATTTCCTTTCAGTTCAGAATATCCAAGAATTCAGGGACAAACAATGGCTCTAATGTAGTAACTCCCTGTAGCAAACCAATTTAAAGGTTTTGAAATAGCAATATACTTTCACTTTCAATTTCCAGCTGGAATGATGATTTAAAATATCAGAATAAACTAAGAAAGTTGGCCATCCGTAAGATTTTATGTAACCTTCCTGCAGCAGGTACAAAATGGGGAAATGATAAATTCTTATGATGGTTAATTTTATGTGTCAGCTTTACTTGACGTGGGATACTCAGATAGCCATTCAAACATTTTCTTGGGTGTGTCTTTGAATGGGATTAATATTCTGAATCAATAGACTGAGTAAAGCAGATGGCCCTCCCTAATGTGAGGGGCCCTCATCACATTGATTGAAGGGCCAAATATTAATAGAAGAAAAGGGCAGCCTACCTCCTTCCACAGGTAAGAGAAATCCTTCTTGCCTGTCTGCTTCAGCTAGGGCACTGGCCTTTTCCTGCCTTTGGATTTGGTCGGAAATATTCACTCTTCTTGGATCTTGAGACTATTGGCTTTTGGACTAGAACTACACCATTAGCTCTTCTCCAGCCTGCCAATTTCAAACCTTGGACTTCTCAGCCTCGGTAATTATATTAGACAATTCCTTATACTAAGTGCTTCTCTCTCTCCCATTGGTTCTGAAGCACTTGTGAAAAATAGTGAAGCCCAGCCCCCAGCTCCAGCGGTTTAATTGTTCTGCGACATGGCACAGTCACAGTTCCAGTGAGTCTAATGAACAAATCAGGTTGATAATTACTGATCTAAATGGCACCCCACTCCAGAACTCTTGCCTGGAAAATCCCATGGATGGGGGAGCCTGGTAGACTGCAGTTCATGGGGTCGCGAACAGTTGGACACAACTAAGCGACTTCACTTTCACTTTTCACTTTCCTGCATTGGAGAAGGAAATGGCAACCCACTCCAGTGTTCTTGCCTGGAGAATCCCAGGGACAGGGGAGCCTGGTGGGCTGCCATCTCTGGGTCGCACAGAGTCAGACATGACTGAAGCGACTTAGCAGCAGCAGTAGCAGTAAGGTACCTAGAAACAATATGCATATTACTACCAGGTAGATTATTTTTAAATGTGTTCTTTTAAATAGTAAAGGCAAAAAAAAAAAAAATAGTAGTCCAAGGAAGATAATTTTCTGAGAAGATCAAATTGACCGTCTGAATAGACATATATATATATATATATATAATTTCTATTAATATAGAAGATTGACATGATCTGATCACCAGAGGGTGACAGGAATACAAACATTTTTTGAACAAGACAAATTTATTTAAGTTATTACACATAAAATGCCATTTTAATGATGATTCCTAAGAGAGGGAAAAGTTATCAGTTATAATTAACACCTGGTTCCTTTTAGCCCATGTCTAGTCAAGTAATAAGAGTAAATTAAAAATTCCTCTAGAAAATTCCCTGTATTCAACATGAAGATATTTTTAAATTTGTCTTCAGCTCTCTCTGAGCTTCACAGGTCTGAAACTAAAAGGATAGGACACATCCAAGTTTAGAAAGATCATGAACAGAGCATAGAAACTCCTGCCACAAGAACATTAGCAATAGCCCTGATCATCCCTCCCATGTTTCTATAAGAGTATTTCCCAAGTGAGAAGGCAAAGGATAAACCTGGTATGTAAACAGGGAAACAATAATAAAATAATACAAGGAAATGGACCTGAATTTGGATCTTTAGATAAAAAGAGCTCCTTCTGAGGACAGAACATGAATATTGATAGAAAATGGACACTTAGAGCCTAGGGGAAATTCTGAATTGCAACAGCAGAAGAAATCCCACAAGATTGCATTAAAAAATAGAACGAAAACAGGTTGTCTATGAAGGAAAGAAAATTAGACTGTATTTATGATCTTGTATATAAAATTAATGCTAGCAAACAATGGAGCAATGTTATGGAGTGCTGAATAAAAAGGACTGTGACTATCGGTTGTACCCAGACAGATTTATCCCCAGCCATGGGCACAAAAAAAGGCATATTCAGACACATCAGCATTCAGAATATATATTTTCACTTCACTTTTTGAAAATATTTCTTAAAGAATTACCCTGGGGAAATAAATCAAAATATCAGCATGGTTCTCAGTAGAATATTTTAACACTCTTAGAAAAATAACTTAATTGATTGTAATGGGAAAAAGTCTAGAGTTTATTAAGAGACTGATTTTAAAATGGAAAACCATTATGATTCATTATGATAATACTTTGAGTAAGATATGGATATATAGATAGATTCTACCTGAATTCCAAAAAGCAGCATAATTAGTGCTTCCATTTTTTTAAGGCAAAGAAAAATAATAGAAAAAAATGCCTGACATTGGCAGATCCTTGCTTTATTTTTTAGTCTGATTCATCCACTTCAGTTCAGTCACTCAGTGATGTCCGACTCTTTGCGACCCCATGAACCGCAGCACACCAGGCCTCCCTGTCCATCACCAATTCCTGGAGTCAACCCAAACCCATGCCCATTGAATCAGTGATGCCATCCAACCATCTCATCCTCTGTCGTCCCCTTCTCCTCCTGCCCTCAATCTTTCCCAGCATCAGGGTCTTTTCAAATAAGTCAACTCTTCACATCAGGTGGCCAAAGTATTGGAGTTTCAGCTTCAACATCAGTCCTTCCAATGAACACCCAGGACTGATCTCCTTTAGGATGGACTGGTTGGATATCTTTGAAGTCCAAGGGACTCTCAAGAGTCTTCTCCAACACCACAGTTCAAAAGCATCAATTCTTTAGCACTCAGCTTTCTTCACAGTCCAACTCTCACATCCATACATGACCACTGGAAAAACCAGAGCCTTGACTAGATGGACCTTTGTTGGCAAAGTAATGTCTCTGCTTTTCAATATGCTGTCTAGGTTGGTCATAACTTTCCTCCCAAGGAGTAAGCATCTTTTAATTTCATGGCTGCAGTCACCATCTGCAGTGATTTTGGAGCCCAGAAAAATAAATTCAGCCAGTTTCCACTGTTTCTCCATCTATTTCCCATGAAATGATGGGACCAGATGCCATGATCTTAGTTTTCCGAATGTTGAGCTTTAAGTCAACTTTTTCACTTTCCTGTTTCACTTTCATCAAGAGGCTCTTTAGTTCTTCTTTACTTTCTGCCAAAAGGGTGGTGTCATCTGCATATCTGAGGTTATTGATATTTCTCCCGGCAACTTTGATTCCAGCTTGTGCTTCCTCCAGCCCAGCATTTTTCATGATATACTCTGCATATTATTTAAATAAGCAGGGTGACAATATACAGCCTTGACGTACTCCTTTTCCTACTTGGAACCAGTCTGTTGTTCCATGTCCAGTTCTAACTGTTGCTTCCTGACCTGCATATAGGTTTCTCAAGAGGCAGGTCAGGTGGTCTGGTATTCCCATCTCTTTCAGAATTTTCCACAGTTTATTGTGATCCACACAGTCAAAGGCTTTGGCATAGTCAATAAAGCAGAAATACATGTTTTTCTGGAACTCTCTTGCTTTTCCCATGATCCAGCGGATGTTGGCAATTTGATCCCTGGTTCCTCTGCCTTTTCTAAAATCAGCTTGAACATCTGGAAGTTCATAGTTCACATATTGCTGAAGCCTGGCTTGGAGAATTTTGAGCATTACTTTAGTAGTGTGTGAGATGAGTGCAATTGTGTGGTAGTTTGAGCATTCTTTGGCATTGCCTTTCTTTGGGATTGGAATGAAAACTGACCTTTTCCAGTCCTGTGGCCACTGCTGAGTTTTCCAAATTTGCTGGCATATTGAGTGCAGCACTTTCACAGCATCATCTTTCAGGATTTGAAATAGCTTAACTGGAATTCCATCATCTCCAGTAGCTTTGTTCATAGTGATGCTTCCTAAGGCCCACTTGACTTCACATTCCAGGATGTCTGGCTCTAGGTGAGGGATCACACCATTGTGATTATCTGGGTCATGAAGATCTTTCTGTACATTTCTTCTGAGTATTCTTGCCACCTCTTCTTAATATCTTCTCTTCTGTTAGGTCCATACCATTTCTGTCCTTTATTGAGCCCATCTTTGCATAAAATGTTCCCTTGGTATCTCTAATTTTCTTGAAGAGATCTCTAGTCTTTCCCATTCTATTGTTTTCCTATATTTCTTTGCTTTCATCACTGAGGAAGGCTTTCTTATCTCTCCTTGATATTCTTTGGAACTCTGCATTCAAATTGGTATATCTTTCCTTTTCTCCTTTGCTTCTTTCCCTTCTTTTCACAGTTATTTGTAAGGTGTCCTCAGACAGCCAATTTGGTTTTTTGTATTTCTTTTTCTTGGGGATGGTCTTGATTCCTGTCTCCTGTACAATGTCAGGAACCTCCATCCATAGATCATCAAGCACTCTGCCTATCAGATCTAGTCCCTTGAATCTATTTCTCACTTCCACTGTATAGTCATAAGGGATTTGATTTCAGAGTGTATCATGAGAAACGCTGGGCTGGAAGAAGCACAAGCTGGAATCAAGATTGCCGGGAGAAATATCAATAACCTCAGATATGCAGATGACACCACCCTTATGGCAGAAAATGAAGAGGAACTCAAAAGCCTCTTGATGAAAGTGAAACAGGAGAGTGAAAAAATTGGCTTAAAGCTCAACATTCAGAAAACGAAGATCATGGCATCCGGTCCCATCACTTCATGGGAAATAGATGGGGAAACAGTGGAAACTGGCTGAATTTATTTTTCTGGGCTCCAAAATCACTGCAGATGGTGACTGCAGCCATGAAATTTAAAGATGCTTACTCCTTGGGAGGAAAGTTATGACCAACCTAGATAGCATATTCAAAAGTAGAGACGTTACTTTGCCAACAAAGGTCCATCTAGTCAAGGCTCTGGTTTTTCCAGTGGTCATGTATGGATGTGAGAGTTGGACTGTGAAGAAAGCTGAGTGCTAAAGAATTGATGCTTTTGAACTATTGTGTTGGAGAAGACTCTTGAGAGTCCCTTGGACTGCAAGGAGATCCAACCAGTCCATTCTGAAGGAGATCAGCCCTGGGTGTTCTTTGGAAGGAATGATGCTGAAGCTGAAACTCCAGTACTTTGGCCACCTCATGCGGACAGTTGACTCATTGAAAAAGACTCTGATGCTGGGAGGGATTGGGGTCAGGAGGAAAAGGGGACGACAGAGGATGAGATGTCTCGATGGCAACACCGACTCGATGGATGTGAGTTTGAGTGAACTTTGGGAGTTGGTGAAGGACAGGGAGGCCTGGCGTGTTGCAGTTCATGGGGTCGCAAAGAGTCAGACACGACTGAGCGACTGAACTGAACTGAATAATAAATAGGACTTCATGTCTGCTCAGATTGGAGAAGCAGCTCTAAGATTTCTTATGGAGTTTAGATCAGGGAAGCCTTTTGCTGGCCCCAGCAGGATTATCAGAGCTCTGATTTGGGATTTAGAGACAAATCTCCTTCTGCACGCTGCTTTCTTTAAACAACTCTTTTCCCCTCTTAGAGACCTTATGGGAAGAGTTTTTGTTGTTTAGTTGCTAAATCATGTCTGACTCTTTTTCAATGCTGTGGACTGTAGCTCACCAGGCTCCTCCTTCATGGGATTTCCCAGGCAAGAGTACTGGAGTGGGTTTACATTTCCTCTTCCAGGGGATCTTCCTGAACCAGGGATAGAACCTACATCTCCTACATTGGCAGGCAGATTCTTTATCACTGATCCACCTAGGAAGCCCTGTGGGAAGGGTAATTGACTATGAATAAAGTATTCAAGTCTCCAAACAACATTACAAAGTCATCCTGATGTCATTATAGAATGGCACTTTGAGCTGAACCAGGCATGCAGCCTGTTCTTCAGTCAAGACTGGTGGGAAAGATGTCTTAGCCTCCCTCAAGTTGTGTTCACCTTGATTTATATTCAAACCAGCACATACATGGTGAAAAAAATATATAATTTAAAGATACAAGTGAGAGAGTCTATGTAGATTTCTTGCCTTTGTGTTTTTTTCATGCAAAAAAGACTAAAGTTTGATGGCCAAAAGTGATTTTCATAGAGCTAGGAAACAGTCAGTCAGAGGCCTCACTGGATTTAACCTAAGCTGTTAAAGGCCTCCCTGGAGGCTCCCTGGTAAAGAATCTGCCTGCCAGTGCAGGAGACACAGAAGATGTGGATTTGACCCCTGAGTCGGAAGATCCCCTGGAGTAGGAAATGGCAACCCACTCAGTATTCTTGCCTGGAAAATCCCATGGACAGAGAAGTCTGGTGGGCTGCAGTCCATGAAGTCACAGAAGAGTTGGACATGACTTGGCAAAACAACAACAGCAATAACTCTCAGAACTAAGAAAGAAATATTTAAAATCCATTCTTTAGAGAGATCACCTACAAGTAGAAGGCACCTCCAGACAACATATCTAGACTTAATACAGAAAAAGCAGGACTTAATTTCAGTTGAATGTTTTAAAATTAATTTAACAGAAGGAAAAGTATCTAAAGAAGGAAGAAATCAACAAAAAAGGATTTATTTGGTAAGAAGTCATGAGAAAATGAGATCAGTGGGGTAGAATTGGTAATACCCATCCAGTACTGCCCTAGAGGAGAGAAACTATTCCAGCAAGGCGAAGAATGGTCCGCACACCAGGTCCAGCCCCACAGTGGAGGTAGGCACATTCAGTTATAATTACCTGGTGTCGTTAGCTACCACAGTTTTTAACTCATTGCCAAGAAGCAGCTGATTAGAGTCTTTGGAACCTTAATAAAGGCAGAAGTGTGCCCTTAAGGTTGTCATAAACATTCTGATCTAGATGGCTTTCTGTTAGTTTACACCAAGAAATAATGAATTAGCATTGTGCTCTATGTGACTGGTTGGTTACCAGAAGCCATCTACAAGGGACATAGGTCAGAAAATCTTGGAAGAAGTTATCATCAGTGATGTGCTTAGTCACTCAGTCATGTTCAACTCTTTGCAACCCCATGGACTGCAGCCCGCCAGGCTTCTCTGTCCATGGGGATTCTCCAGGCAAGAATACTAGAATGGGTAGCCATGCCCTTCTCCAGGGGATCTTCCTGACCCAGGGACTGAACCCAGGTCTCCCGCAATGTAGGTGGATTCTTTACTGACTGAGCCACCAGGGAAGCCCTAACATCAGTGACAAACCTTTAAAGATAAATGAGCCTATGTTCTCCTCTAAGAGTTTTATAGTTTCTGGTTTATGTTTAGATCTTTAATCCATTTTGACATACATCACAGCAGGATCCTCTATGACCCACCTCCCAGAATATTGGAAATAAAAGCAAAAATAAACAAATGGGATCTAATTAAAATTAAAAGCTTCTGCACAACAAAAGAAACTATAAGCAAGGTGAAGAGACAGCCTTCAGAATGGGAGAAAATAATAGCAAATGAAGCAACTGACAAACAACTAATCTCAAAAATATACAAGCAACTCCTGCAGCTCAATTCCAGAAAAATAAACAACCCAATCAAAAAATGAGCCAAAGAACTAAACAGACATTTCTCCAAAGAAGACATACAGATGGCTAACAAACACATGAAAAGATGCTCAACATCACTCATTATCAGAGAAATGCAAATCAAAACCACAATGAGGTACCATTTCACGCCAATCAGAATGGCTGCGATCCAAAAGTCTACAAATAATAAATGCTGAAGAGGGTGTGGAGAAAAGGGAACCCTCTTATACTGTTGGTGGGAATGCAAACTAGTACAGCCACTATGGAGAACAGTGTGGAGATTCCTTAAAAAACTGGAAATAGAACTGCCTTATGACCCAGCAATCCCATTGCTGGGCATACACACCAAGGAAACCAGAATTGAAAGAGACACGTGTACCCCAATGTTCATCGCAGCACTGTTTATAATAGCCAGGACATGGAAGCAACCTAGATGCCCATCAGCAGATGAATGGATAAGAAATCGGTGGTACATATACACAATGGAGTATTACTCAGCCATTAAAAAGAATACATTTGAATCAGTTCTAATGAGGTGGATGAAACTGGAGCCTATTATGCAGAGTGAAGTAAGCCAGAAAGAAAAACACCAATACAGTATACTAACGCATATATATGGAATTTAGAAAGATGGTTACAACAACCCTGTATGCGAGACAGCAAAAGAGACACAGATGTATAGAACAGTCTTTTGGACTCTGTGGGAGAGGGAGTGGGGGATGATTTGGGAGAATGGCATTAAAACATGTATAATATCATATAAGAAATGAATCACCAGTCCAGGTTCAATGCAGGATACGGGAAGCTTGGGGCTGGAGCCCTGGGATGACCCAGAGGGATGGTATGGGGAGGGAGGTGGGAGGGGGGTTCAGGATGGGGAACACGTGTACACCCGTGGCAGATTTATGTTGATGTATGGCAAAATCAATACAATATTGTAAAGTAAAAAAAAAAAAATTTTTTTTTGAAGAATTAAAAAAAATAAAAATAAAGTAAAAAATAAATAAATAAAGATGAATGAGCTTTGGCTCTATTGACAGAAAACAGATTTTCATTTTCCTCAAGGCTTGGGATTCAAGTGATTATAGGAAGAGTAGGTTCTAATTAAACGTGCAGTGAATTAGAGAAAGGACACTGTATGGCATTGCCACCATTACCACCACCACCCCATGCCTGGGAATCCAGTCTAAGCTGTAGAGACCAATGGGGTAAATTATGAAGTATGGCCACAGAAAGACACTTAAAAATATAAAGATAAAATTCCAAAACCTAAAGTGGGTTGCAATCTAATGTTTTGGAACCTCTAAATTAAAAGGAATATAATAAACTGCTCCTCTCAACCACAGCAAGCAAGAGTTACAATGATGTGCTTTGTACAAATTTTGGCAAATATCCCAGTGTAAGATGGGCCAGAAAGCAGCTTGATAATTTGAGAATTTTACACCCAACGAGGTGATGAAAAAGAGATACAATGTTGGTCTCTGGGAAGTTCTGGCTTACAAGACAAGACATCTTATCACTGTTAAAACTACTCTCATAAATAGTTCAGTCAATATATTTCTAAATAGAAATTAAAATATGCTTAGTTCATTAGAAGGAATATGTTATATAATGAATATTTTATGTTTTTTCTGGTAGCACTTTTTTATTAGTATATTTTTTATTAAATATTGTTGGAAAGAATTAGAAAGTTTAAAAAAAGTTGTTAGCAGAAATAACTATTCTCCTTAACCATTTGAGAATAGATTACTAAACTGATTCCCTGTTACCCCAAAAACTTTGATGGGTATTTCTCATAAATAAAGACATTCTTATTTATGCCAATAATGCAAGCAACAAAATCAGAAAAATTAATCTTAATACATTACTGCCATCAAATGCCACTCAAAGCTTGTCATGTTGAGATAAGATAGTTTTAATTGAGGTATAATTGACATATAATACTATATGAGTTTCAGGAATACAGCATAATGATTCATCAATATTTGTATATATTGCAAAATCATCTCCACAGTAACTCTGGTTAACATCTGTCACCACATATAGTTACAATATTTTTTCTTGTGATGAGAACTATTAATATCTAGCTGTTACTATATTTCAAATATATAGTACAGTATTATTAGCTATAGTCATCATGCATCATTACAACCTCAGGACATCTATTTTATAACTAAAGGTTTGTACATTTTGACCCTCTTCACCCATTTCACCTACCCCACCATCAGCAACCTCTGGCAACCACAAATCTGTTCTCTGTATCTCTGTATCTAGTTCATATTTTTGTTTCTTTGTTTATTGTTTTTTTAGATACCACATAAAACCAAGATCATTTGGTGTTTGTCTTTGTCTGACTTATGTCACTTAGCATCATGTCCTCAAGGTTATTCATGTGGTCACAAATGGCAATTTCCTTCTTTGGGGCCATATAATATTCACTGCATACTTAAACCACCTTTCCTATATCCATTCATCCATCAACTGGGCAGTTAGGTTGCTTCCATGTCTTGGCTATTTCAGATAATGCTGCACTGAACATGAGGGTGCATGTATCTTTTCCAGTTAATACTGTCCTTTCCAGTATTATATGTATATTCACCTGAGTATTTCAGGTGAATATTCAGAAGTGAAATTGCCAGATTATATGCTACTGCTATTTTTAATTTTTTGAGGAGCCTCTACAATATCTGCACCAGTGTGTACATTCCCACCAACAGTGCACAGGGGTTCTCTCCCCTTCACATCTTACTAAGGCACCTGCTAAGGAGCTTTATGAGTGAAACTCCCACTAAGTGTTTCTATTTATGAGATCACTGAACTTCTAAAACTAAAGCTTTTACATAGAGTATTTTTAAATGCCAACCCTTGTTATTTTTTGATAACAGCCATTTTAACAGGTGTGAGGTGATAATGTTGTCCTTTTGAGTTGCATTTTCCTGATAATTAGTGATGTTGAATACCTTTTCATTTATCTGTTGGCTATCTGTACATCTTCTTTGGAAAAAATGTCTCTCCAGATCCTCTGCCCATTTTTTACTCAGGCTTTTTGTGTTTTGCTATTGAGCTCTAGATTATACATATTCTATATATTGAGCTAAACATAGAGCTCATGTAACTGCCAATTATACCCTCTAACTCATAACAGGAAGACTTAAACCTGAATTTAGGGCTTACATTGAAGTTATTCAGAATGTCAAGTTAGCAGAAGATAAATTACACACTATCAATTTCTTTGTTACAGATTTCATAAATAAATTACATGCCTCATCTACATGACATAAAATAATACTCCTAATTTTTTCCTTCATCTGACAAAATATATGCATATGTGCATACACATAGAGATATGCATATGAATATATACATATATGTATATGCATATATATTATACCATAAAGACTGAAGCATCAATTTATGGAATAAATTTCATAAATAACTCTTTTCTAATGTATTCTTCCTTCTCAGTGACTGAATGTACAAAAATCAATGTACTGAAATATATTTCACATTGAGAATATCTTGCTACTATGTGGCAACTAAGAGTTCACATGCCATGACTAAAGATCTCACATGCCCCAACTAAGACCCAGTGCAGCCAAAAAATCAATAAGTATTTTTTAATAAAAAGAATATCTTGCTACTAATTACATATTTCTGACACATAAGGCATGAGTTATCCCCCCCAGGCATGCATGCTCAGTCACTTGAGTCATGTCCGACTCTTTGCAACCCTACAGACCGTAGCCCGCCAGGCTCCTCTGTCCGTGAGATTCTCCAGGCAAGAATACTGGAGTGGGTTGCCGTGCCTCCTCCACGTGATCTTCCCGACCCAGGGCTCAAACCCGCATCTCCTGTATTGCAGCAGATTCTTTACCATCTTGAGCCACCAGGGAAGTCCCAAGTTCTCCCCCAGGTGTCTATAATTTTTAACTGTTTAACTGTAAGCAACAGGAAGATTTTGGTGTCTCAGTATGTAACATATCATAACTCACTTCTCTTGGCGTTTAACCAGTGCATAGTAAGAATTCAATAGACTCACGGTGATGCCATGAGCAGAGTATTTTTATAATTAAGTATGGATGTACATTGATATTTTAAAATACAGATATTTCTTACAATATATACAGAACTAATATTAATTCATCCCAAACAAAACTATATGTGAATTTTATCTCTCTTGAATAATTTTAAGTCTATTGGAAAAATTAGAATAGATGTTGTTTGCCAAGTATATGAAACAATGGGAACACTTATGCAGTGCTAATTAATGTGGAAATTGGTAAAAGCCAACTGAGAGGACAATTTGACTTTAAAGAGTAAAGTTGAACAAGCATATACCCAGTGGCCCAGAAGTTCCACTCCTAGCTATTGAACACCCAGTTCTGGAAAACCCGTATGTATGTACCAGGAATGTGTATAAGATGGATCTTTGTGGTTACAGTCGCACTGTTCTAAATGTGGAAAATGAGAAATAACTCACGTGTAGCAACAGCAAAATGGGTAAATAAACTGCTGTCTATTCATATGATGAAATGTAATGGGATTTGAACAATTCACACAACAGAATTTGGAGCATTCATTTAATGAGTTGTAGTGAAATGAAATAAAATAAGCTACATACATCAGGATGGATAAATCTCAAAAATACAATATTGAATGGGAAAAAAAAGCAGACTGCTGTACACACGTTGTACACACATTCTTTTATAGTTCAAAAACATCAAACTTTAACAATATGTCCAGAGCTGTCCCACATTTCCAGAGAACAGATAAAGAAAAGGAAATGAATCCTAGGTGATAATTACTTAGAGAGCAGAGGTCGAGAGAGATGATGGAGGGCTTCAGGAGCACTGGGTGGTGCTTTCATGGGTCTTATCTGTCAGGATCATCCTTGACACTGCGCATATATATTGTATACACCCTCTCTATAGCTTATGTTTCCCAGTGGGAACAAAAATTCAAAAGATACGTATCATTCTATCTGATGTGACTTTGGATATTTTAGGAAAAGAAAGATTAAAAACAGTTTTTCTTCGACTTCTCTGAATTAACACTATTCAGACAAATAGATGTTGTAAAAATACCTCAAGAATTCAAAGAAAGCCTCAATTTGCCCTTCTCTGAAAGGTCTTTGAATGATCCTAAGTTGTCATATTTCCATACTGTGCCTACAACACTAGCAGATGCCCTAAAGTCTTTTAAGACTCCCAAATGCCGGGGCAGCAGCTTGAGTGGTAACATGATCTGCACTAGGGAACAGATGTGTAGACTTTCATTGTAAACTATGCTTCTCTCAATCCAAGACAACCCAACCATAATAGGAATTGGTTGAAAATTACATAAGGGAAATACAGCATGGCATTACTTTGATAGTTCCTGTGCTTTTTAAAAAATAATAAATATCATACTTTTTTGTATCTATTGTACTAATTCTGCCTTCCAAATCCTTATCAGTATCCAGAAATGACCTCTGTAGAGAGGACAGCTAACTCCTACTACAAATATGGAACTAATACATATCTCTTTGTATTTTCTCTATTCTGAAATTATGAAAATGTATATTAAAGGTGCCTTTTTTTCTGTAAGTCTATGATTTTAATAGAGTTTATATGTAGTACTGATGGGATAGATTTTATGAATCTGTAAATACTTTAACTCAAATGCTATAATTCTGAATTGTGCTTTATCCAGTTTCACATTAGGAGTTTTAAAAACCATCATTTTAAAACCTTACAAATCAGGACCAGTTTTTCTGTCATATTGAAAAGTTATAGTAAATAAAGCCAAAACTCAAAAATAACTTGCCTCCCTCTCAGTTGATATTAAAAGACATCACTGCTTTTAGTCAGGATGATTTTAGTGTCTTAATTACAGTAAATTAGAATAATTAGAAATTTTATGAACCCTACAATTCCCCCAAAGCCTTTATCCTGCCTTTTATTCAGATAATGAATGTCAACATAAATAATTGATACATTCTGAGTGCCCCCAAATCATCGCACCTTACATTTTTCTTTTTAATTTGGCTCCAGATAGATGGTGAACCATGTCAGACATTATTTCTTTGCTCTAAAGAGTGCTAATAAAGCTTTTGGTGAACCCGATCACAAATTTAGCAAAACAATTCCATAGCAACAGAAAGGCTAATGCATTTCTTTTTATCTTCCTAGATTCAAGTAAGAGCAAGTCTTTCCAACACATGTAGTTAAAGCTTTCTGATTCTGTTTGTTTCCACAAACATATTGCTTCACGCTTAAAATTTTTAGAAAATACTTTGTTACACTTTAGACATGAAGGCACTGTCAGAATAACTGGAAATTATTAACATATTCAAGCAGGTAGAATGCCAGTGTTTAATATTGGCTTGTATATGTGCGAATACGATGCGCTAGGGTCTGTGCCGAGTACTAGAAAAATGGCGGCATTTTGTACACATCATATCACCTTTGCCAAATGTAAATCCTATAAACAAGTGCAGGTGTGATGCACCTTACCAAAAAGGAGATACTGTGCTATAACCCGCTCAGTTGCTTCAGTCGTGTCTGACTCCTTGCGACCCTATGGTCAGTAGCACGCCAGGCTCCTCTTATCCATGGGACTCTCAAGGCAAGAATACTGGAGTGGGTTGCCCTGCCCTCCTCCAGCGGATCTTCCCGACCCAGGGATTGAACCCACGTCTCCTGTATCTCCTGCATTACAGGTGGTTTCTTTACTGCCCGGTCACCGGGGAAGCCCCATGTGCTATGAAGCAGGGTGAGACAAAAGGACTAACTCAGGCCTGAAAAGCCAGAGGAGACATTGCTGCAGAAGCAATAATGCAGGGATGGTCCGGCAGAAACAGGGGCTATGGTGGCAGAAGAAACATTCTCGTGAAGGGAGCACTGGGCATAATTCTCTGGAGCAGAAAGATCATGTGTGATTCTGGGAACAAAGAGACTTTTAAGGTGGCTGGAACAGAGAGTGAGGGGTGTGTCTGGAGTGAGATCAGTCTGGAAGGGGAGGGGTGGGGCAGGTAAAGCCTTAGAAACCATATTATGCCTCTTAGGGGAAAAAAATGCTCATTCTCAGGGCAATTAGCAGAAATTCAAACATAAGAATGAAGTACCATTTTGCGCCTAGCTCACTTAGTTTTGATGGGAAGTGAAGTGAAAGCCTCTCAGTCATGTCCAACTCTTCACAACCCCTTGGACTATACAGTCCATGGAATTCTCCAGGCCAGAATATTGGAGTGGGTATCCTTTCCCTCCTCCAGGGGATTTTCCCAACGCAGGGGTCGAACCCAGGTCTCCCGCAATGCAGGCGGATTCTTTACCAGCTGAGCCACAAGAGAACCCCAAGAATACTGGAGTGGGTAGCCCATTCCTTCTCCTGGGTATCTTCCTGACCCAGGAATCAAACCAGGGTCTCCTGCATTACAGGAAGATTCTTTACCAACTGAGCTATTAGGGAAGCCCTTTGATGGAAAGAACCTTGGCAAATTATCTTCACACATGATAACTTATACTCTAGTACCCACCCCCCCATCTTCTCTCCACCTGCAGGATCTAGGGTGATACAGTAAAGTGGCTCAGTAGTGTCTGACTCTTTGCGACCCCATGGACTGTACCATCCATCCGTGGCTCCTCCGTCCATGGGATTTTCAAGGCAAGAGTACTGGAGTGGGTTGCCATTTCCTTCTCCAGGGGATCTTCCCAACCCAGGGATCGAACCCGGGTCTCCCGCATTGTAGGCAGATGCTCTTACTGTCTGAGCCACCATGGAAGTCCAAATGGTAAAACACATGTTAAAATACCAACTCAATACTGTGTCTGGCCATTGGAAATTATCTTACTTGTCTAAGCTTCAGTTTCCTCATCTGTAAATCTGACATGAACGTTATCTATCTCAGAGAGCTGTTGGGAAAACTGAATGAGGTAATGAATGTGAAAGACCAAGCCCAGGGTGAATCATTGGCACACAGTATATTAGGCCCTCAGTGAAAGCTGTTTCCTCTCAGCTTCCCTCACACCCACTGCTACATGTGCAAGATGCCAGAGGTGTGTTGTGTGAGACCATGGTCACTTATCCTCCAGTCCAGACAGACAGGCAAAGCCTAGAGCAAACCAGCAGCCCTCTTGTCCATCCCAGCCTCTCCCTAAAGCACTTAAGGCATCAGGGGACTCATAGCATTAGCAGGGTGAGATACTGATCAGCCACTCCTGTTGCTAACACACCCACCCATCTCTATCATCAAAGGATAAGGTAGGAAGAATACAAGATCAATAAATCAGACATTCTTTTAGTTCTGATTCTGTAATTGGAATAACAATGTAATTAGGCTTCCTGGATGGCTTAGCAGTAAAAAATTCTCCTGCAATGCAGGAGATGAGGGTTCGATGGATCCTTGAGCCAGGAAGATCCCCTGGAGGAGGGTGTGGAAACCCACTCCAGTATTCTTGCCCTGGAGAATTCCACGGACAGAGGAACCTGGCGACTTATGGTTCATAGGGTCGCACAAAGTCGGACAGAACTGAAGTGGCTTCACATGCAATGCAAGGTCCTACTATATAGCACAGAGAACTCTGTTCCATGTTACCTCACAGCCTGGATGGGGAGAAGAATTTGGGGGACAATGGATACATGTGTATTATGGCTGAGACCCTTTGCCATCCACATGAAACTGTCACAACATTGTTAATTGGCTATACTCCAATATAAAATAAAGTTAAAAAAATAAATAATATATAAATATATATATGCAAAATAAAAAATATATATAAATAATTAGTCCAGGACAATAGGGAAAGACTGGAGTAAACGGTCCCTGTAGCTATAACACACATCACAGATAACAAAAGAGGAGATAGTAAGGTCCACCCTGTACCAATCAATTGTAGCTGAGAGTGGAGAAGTGACTAAAATGCTAGTGAATTCTTGCTTTTCAGATTTTTCTCTTAATAGTGAGGGAACATAAAATTGAAGAATATCAGACCGATGCAAACCTAAAAATAATTTCTACCTTGGTCTCACACTTCTATCTGCTGCTAAGTCGCTTCAGTCGTGTCCGACTCTGTGCGACCCCACAGATGGCAGCCCACCAGGCTCTCCCCGTCCCTGGGATTCTCCAGGCAAGAACACTGGAGTGGGTTGCCATTTCCTTCTCCAATGCATGAAAGTGAAAAGTGAAAGTGAAGTCGTTCAGTCGTGTCCGACCCTCAGCGACCCCATGGACTGCAGCCTTCCAAGCTCTTCTGTCCATGGGATTTTCCAGGCAAGAGTACTGGAGTGGGGTGCCATTGCCTTCTCCCACACTTCTATCAGTCTGATCTAAAAGAAAACACTTTGCCTTAACTTGTGATTTTAGATTGACTTTGGTATCAAATATAAATCCTATGAGTCATTAAGTCCTAACAAGACATGTTAGTGAATATTATTATGGCTGCTGCCCTCTTAGCATTATTTGAAAAAGAATGCCTACTTCATGCTTATCTGCAGGATATTCACTTCTGTAAGATGTAGGATAAGTTTTGGTATTTTCTCATGTTCTTTTTAAATTATGCTGTTAAGTGGCAACTTCTTCAGGCAACAAATGTTTATGAAGAAACATAACAGATACTGTGCTAAGCACTGGGTGAGCAACAGACCCAGACCAGGTCCAGAGGAAAACTCTAACATCTCATGGCAAGCAGAAAAGTGACTAGCATCACAGCGCACTTTGACAAGACTATAATGATGATAGTAGGAAAGTTCTAAGAATGTATTTGAGGAGTGGCTAACCCAGCATCATAGTAATCAGGGCCATATGCTCTGACCCAAAGCATGAGTAAGATTTAGCTCTGAAAAATGGAGTACATGAAGATGATACTGAGAGTCAAAGAAGCAAGTGCACGGGTGTAGGGAGAGCATGAGATGTTAGGGGATGTTTTATCCAGGAAAAATCCACAGGTTCTAAATGATGCTGAGATTAGGCACTATTCCTTAAGCTAGAAAAAAGGGAGGAACTCAAGTCCAGATCAACCTCTCAACCAGACACCCTCACATCAGCAACCCAGAGTTTAAGGGACAATCCTAGTCTTTGCACAGAAACTCTGAAGCTCTACAATGAAAATGACACATTTTAAAGAAAATGCACAAAGACTACCTACTTATTAGGGAAATTAGAAAAAGGTATAATCAAAATATCAATCAAAGACAACTTGGGAAACACCTGGAAAGAAACTGTCTTATCTAATTGACAATGTTAACTGTGAATTAATGAAAATAGAAATTATGACTAAAAGCCTTGATATGTATGATCTGGAAAAGTATTTGCATTCTAAAAATTTTATCTCTTGTGAAACACAGTTTATAAGGCATGATGCTTTGTTTTAGGTTAGAATACACAGAAGTCAATCTGTTCCCTAAATATATTGCGTTCTATGGAATAAATGTCAGGCTATAATAGGGAAAGCTTATACTGCAATTGCCTTTATCTTCCACAAAAATTCAAGTTGGGACCCAATAGATAAATTACCTAATAAATTTCATAAAAATATTTTTCATAGGAGAGGCTCAAGTAAGTCAGTGTCTCCCTTGTCTATAAAATGGGAAATTTAAATTTAACAATATTTATCTTCCTCCTACATTCAAAATTCTAAACTATAGGAGTTAATGGAGAAGAAACAGGAGGGAATTTTCTTTAATATTAGAAACAAATCTGAATTAAAACCTAAATTAATAGATAATAAGATAAAACTAGTAATTTGGATTCTGATGGATATTTTTATATCATATTTATTCATTTATATAACTATATATTTATTCATTTAACCTATTGAACACTTTTTATATGCCAGGCATTGTCTTGGCCACCAGAAATGTAAGGAAAACCCAAACAATCATACTCCTCTTCTTCACAGAGTATGCATTCTAGAGGGATGGGGGCATTTAAAATGAATAAACACAGAAATACATACAATCTGAGTTCTAATAAAAAAGTAAAGGTTACAGAGAGACTTTATTTATTTTGGTGGATGAGAAAGGAACAGAAGGTAGATTGTCCCAAGTATGAGTAGGCTCTCTGGAGCCAGAACAAGTCGGGAGTGTATGAAAAATGGGGAAAAGGTGTCTGTGGCTGGAGCAGCATTAGGAGGGGCTGGGGGGACTCCATCACCCAGGCCTGTGGATGCTGTGTCTTGAATGTGGTTTTCATCCTCAATGCAATGTGACATCAGTCAAGAGGGTTAAACAAAGGAATCCCACAATGCCCTTTGGCATTAAAATGATTACTTAGCCTCTAGAATGGAGAAAGGATTTAGGAGGGGGCAAACCACAAATGGACAAAATTTTTAAAAGATTCTACCAAGATCTCAAGTGGGAGCTGATGGTGGCTTACCAGAAGGGTGGCAGTGAAAGGTGGGGGGAAGTGGGAAGATTTGACAGGCAGAGCAAAAGGGAAATATAGGCAAGTCGTCAAACAAAATGACTTGGACCTTCCCTGGTAGTCCAGTGGTAAAGACTCCACGCTCCCAATGCAGGAGGCCCAGATTCCATCCCCGGTCAGGGAACTAGATTCCACATGCTGCAACTGAGAGCCCTCATGCTGCAGCTAACACCCAATGCAGTCAAATAACTTTTTTTAAATGACCTTCACTTTCAGTTCAGTTCAGTTCAGTCACTCAGTCATGTCTGACTCTTTGCGACCCCATGGACTGCAGCACATCAGGCCTCCCTGTCCATTGCCAACTCCCGGAGCTTACTCAAATAAGCTTGGAATAAGAGGATGTATCTCACGCCACCTATTTTGCAGATATCTATTGTTAATACATCAAGGTCTATAATCATTTCTGACATTTTACTATCTCAAAGTTCATTACATCTGCACTATTCTTCTTAAATAATCAGGTGTTTAATCTTCAGATTATAATTGCAACTTGACCATATATTTTAATCTAATTTATTGCCTCACATTCAAAGACACTTTGTGTTTTATTTAAAGTTAAAATGGGAGGCAGCAAATATTTCCTTTATGAATCCTCACTTTCAATTTGACCTTTCCTTTGAGAATATTAAACATAAATTCTGCCACCCTGTTATCTACAACCTAATGAGTATTTTAAATATTTCATTATTGTGTAAGAGACAAAGTGAACATATTTATATAATTACCATCAAGATCAAACAATGGAAAAGTAACAGACTTTATTCCTTGGGCTCCAAAATCTCTGCAGATGGTGACTGCTGCTGCTGCTGCTGCTGCTGCTGCTGCTAAGTCGCTTCAGTCGTGTCCGACTCTGTGCGACCTCATAGACGGCAGCCCACCAGGCTCCCCCGTCCCTGGGATTTTCCAGGCAAGAACACTGGAGTGGGTTGCCATTTCCTTCTCCAATGCATGAAAGTGAAAAGTGAAAGTGAAGTCGCTCAGTCGTGTCCGACTCTTAGCGACCCCATGGACTGCAGCCTGCCAGGCTCTTCCATCCATGGGATTTGCCAGGCAAGAGTACTGGAGTGGGGTGCCATTGCCTTCTCCGGATGGTGACTGCAGCCATGAAATTAAAAGATGCTTGCTCCTTGGAAGAAAAGCTATCACCAATCTAGACAGCATATTAAAAAGCAGAAGCATTACTTGGCCAACAAAGATCCATCTAGTCAAAGCTATGGTTTTTCCAGTAATCATGTATGGATGTGAGAGTTGGACCATAAAGAAAGCTGAGCACCAAAGAATTGATGATTTTTAACTGTGGTGTTGGAGAAGACTCTTGAGAGTCCCTTTGACTGTAGGGAAATCAAACCAGTCAATTCTAAAAGAAATCAGTTCTGAATATTCATTGGAAGGACTGATGCTGAAGCTGAAACTCCAATACTTTGGCCACCTGATGTGAATAACTGTCTCACTGGAAAAGATCCTGATGCTGGGAAAGATTGAAGGCAAGAGGAGAAGGGGACGACAGAGGATGAGATGGTTGGATAACATCGCCAACTCAATGGCCATGAGTTTGAGCAAGCTCCAGGAGTTGGTGACGGACAGGGAAGCCGGCATGCTGCAGTCCATGGGATTGCAAAGAGTCAGACGTGACTGAGCAACTGAACTGAACTGAACCACCAAGATCAAAACACTGAATATTACTAGCCACAAGAAGCCCACCTTCTTAGCATCCAAGTCATTAACAGTGCTACCAGAAATAATCATTATCTTGACTTCCAACATCATAGATTAATTTTGTGTATTATTAATTCCTTATAAATATCATTGTATAATATATTATATTCACTAGGTTTCTTCTTTCAACATTAATCTTGTGGAGTCAGTCATGTTATGCAGCAGTAACTCATTTGTTCTCAGTGCTATATATTATCCCATTGTATGATATAACAACTTTTACATGCATGTTTTGTTAAATGACCTTTAGGCATTACCAGCTTGAGGCTATTAATATGTGCTGCTTTGAAAATTCTTGTACACATTTTTGTCACACATTTCTGTGCATTTTTTCCTCTTGGGAGTATACCTAGGAGTGAAATTGTTGGATCAAATGCTGAATATATCCACTTTTATTAGATACTGCTAAAACAATTTTCCAAGTGGTTCTACCATCCTAAATCCCTACCAGCAGTGGATGAGAGCTCCAGTGGTTCTGCATCCCCACCAACTCTTGGGATGATCAGTCTTTATTTTAGGCATTCTTGTGTATTACAATAGTATCTAATTTTGACATTGAAGTTTTAACTCTCATTTCCCTGAGCAACAGAAAGATTGAGTACATTACTGTTTGTTCATTGACCATGTGGATATCTTTGTTGGGAGTGAGAGAGACAGCTCATTTTGTTAACTGGGTTGTCTGTCTTTTTTTTCCCATTGAGTTATGGCAATTATATATTCTGGATATAAGACATTCCTCAGATAGATTATTGCAAATGTCTTCTCCAAGCCTGTGCTTTGTATTTCTATATTCTTAATATCATCCTTAAATGAATAATAGTTTTTTACTTAGGTGAAATCTGATATTTATATTTTTTCCTTTATCATTAATGCTTTTAATATTCTACAAAGAAATTTTCATCTACCACAAGGTAATAAACATATTCTTTCATCATCTGTTCTGCTTTTAGCAATTAGGCCTATAATCCAGCAGAAATATATCTTCATGTATTTTACAAAGCAAGGGCCCATTTTTCTTCAGATAAGAATTAAAAAACCCAGCACAGTTTATTGAAAAGGCTATCCTTTTCCCATCAAACTGAAGCGGCATTTCTTTAAATGTATATAATCTGATGTATTTGAACATATGCATATACTTATGAAACCATCACCATAATCATGGTAAAAACATATCCATTATTTTCTCAAAAAATTAAAAACAGTACTACCACATAACCCAGAAATCCCACTCCTGGGTAATATATCCAAAAAAGCCAAAAACACTAATTTGAAAAGATACGTGCACCTTAATGTTCAGAGCAGTGTTATTTACAGTTGCCAAGATATACAAGCAATTTAAGTGCCCACCAAGAGATGAACTGATAAAGAAGATATGATATATATATATATATATACATTGTGTTTAGTTGCTCAGTCGTGTCTGGCTCTTTGCAACTCCATGAACTATAGCCTGAAATGCTCCTCTGTCCATGGGGGTTCTCCAGGCAAGAATACTAGAGTGGGTTCCCATGCCCTCCTCCAGGGACCTTCCCAACCCAGTGATCAAACCCAGGTCTCCCACATTGCAGGCAGATTTTTACTCTCTCAGACACCAGGAAAGCCAATATATATTATATATACATATATAAATTATATATGTGATCACAATAAACTGTGGAAAATTCTGAAAGAGATAGGAATACCAGACCACCTGACCTGCCTCTTGAGAAACCTGTATGCAGGTCAGGAAGCAGCAGTTAGAACTGGACATGGAACAACAGACTGGTTCCAAATAGGAAAAGGGGTACGTCAAGGCTGTATATTGTTACCCTGTTTATTTAACTTATATGCAGAGTACATCATGAGAAACACTGGGCTGGAGGAAGCACAAGATGGAATCAAGATTGCTGGAAGAAATATCAATAACCTCAGATATGCAGATGACACCACCCTTATGGCAGAAAGTGAAGAGGAACTGAAAAGCCTCTTGATGAAAGTGAAAGTGGAGAGTGAAAAAGTTGGCTTAAAGCTCAACATTCAAAAAACGAAGATCATGGCATCCGGTCCCATCACTTCATGGGAAATAGATGGGGAAACAGTGGAAACAGCGGCAGACTTCATTTTTGGGGGCTCCAAAAACACTGCAGATGGTGATAGCAGCCGTGAAATTAAAAGACGCTTACTCCTTGGAAGGAAAGTTATGACCAACCTAGACAGCATATTGAAAAGCAGAGACATTACTTTGCCAACAAAGGTCCATCTAGTCAAGGCTATGGTTTTCCAATGGTCATGTATGGATGTGAGAGTTGGAATATAAAGAAAGCTGAGTGCCAAAGAATTGATGCTTTTGAACTGTGGTGTTGGAGAAGACTCTTGAGAGTCCCTTGAACTGCAAGGGATCCAACCAGTCCATTCTAAAGGAGATCAGTCCTGGGTGTTCATTGGAAGGACTGATGCTGAGGCTGAGGCTCCAATACTTTGGCCACCTGATGCGAAGAGCTGACTCATTTGAAAAGACCCTGATGCTGGGAAAGATTGAGGGCAGGAGGAGAAGGGGACGACAGAAGATGAGATGGCTGGATGGCATCACTGACTCAATGGACATGAGTTTGGGTGAACTCCAGGAGTTGGTGATGGACAGGGAGGCCTGGCATGCTACGGTTCATGGGGTCACAAAGTCTTCTCCAACATCACAGTTCAAAAGCATCAATTCTTTGGTGTTCAGCTTTCTTTACGGTCCAACTCTCACATCCATACATGACTATTGGAAAAACCATAGCTTTGACTAGACAGACCTTTGTTGGCAAAGTAATGTCTCTGCTTTTTAATATGCTGTCTAGGTTGGTCATAGCTTTTCATCCAAGGAGCAAGCATCTTTTAATTTCATGGCTGCAATCACCATCTGCAGTGATTTTGGAGCCCCCCAAAATAGTCTCTGTTTCCATTGTTTCCCCATTTATTTGCCATGAATTAACGGGACTGGATGCCATGATCTTAGTTTTTTGAATGTTGAGTTTTAAGAAAAAAAAAGATATATAGATAGATAGGTATACCTAGATATAGATATATCTAGATATAGATAAAGATATACAGATATATCTAAATAGAATATATATAGAATAACTATTGGAGAAGGCAATGGCACCCCACTCCAGTACTTTTGCCTGGAAAATCCCATGGGCGGAGGAGCCTGGTAGGCTGCAGTCCATGCTGTCGCTACGAGTCAGACACGACTGAGAGACTTCACTTTCACTTTTCACTTTCATGCATTGGAGAAGGAAATGGCAACCCGCTCCAGTGTTCTTGCCTGGAGAATCCCAGGGACGGTGCAGCCTGGTGGGCTGCTGTCTATGGGGTCCCACAGAGTCGAGCATGACTGAAGAGACTTAGCAGCAGTAGCAGCAGCAGCATTAGAGGATTGGGTTGGGAAGATCCCCTGGAGTAGGAAATGGCACCCCACGCCAGTATTCTTGCCTGGGTAATCCCATGAACAGAGGAGCCTGGTGGGCTACAGTCCATGGGGCCACAAAGAGTCAGACATGACTGAGTGAGCACATTAGTGGATGATAAGAAATCATGTGTGTGAAACTAGAAAATATAAAGCACTGTAGAATTTAAAGAATCTCTCAGTCAATTAAAAAATAAAAACACCTATCCATTATCTCCAAGTTTCCTCCTGTCCCTTTTTATTGTAGTAAGAACACTTGAGATCTACTCTCTTAACAGATTTTTCAGAGTACAATGCAGTACTGTTAACTATAGACATTATACTGTCCGTCAGATCTCTAGAATTTATTCATCCTGCATAACTGAAACTTTAGACCCAATGAGTAATCACTACCTATTTCCCTCTTCCCCCAACCTTTGGGTTCCACCATTCCACTCTCTGCTTCTATGAGTTTGACGATTTTAGATACCTCTTGTAAATGGAATCATGCAGTATTTTTCCTTCCGGGACTGGTTTATTTCACTTAGCATAATGTCCTCCAGGCTCATGTCACAGTTAGCAGGATTTCCTTCTTTATTAAGGCTCAATAATATTCCATGATATGTATATCACATTTCTTTATGTTTCTGTATCTTGGCTATTGTTAATAATGATGCAATGAACATGAGAGTGTGAATATATCTTTGAGATCCTGACTTCAATTATTTTGGATGTATATCCAGAAGTAAGACTGCTGGATCATAAAGTAATTCTGTTTTTAATCTTTTGAAGAACTGCAGCCTGTTTTCCATAGGAGCTGCACCATTTTACATCCCCACCAGCAGTATATAAGAGTTCCAGTTTCTCCACATCCTGACAACACAGAATTTGCATTGTATATAGTTCTTCATACTTTTCGCTTTTCCTGTTTGCTCATATTTAAGTTCTGTGTTTTGTAAGCAAACTTACAGGTATTTTTTTCCTTTTCATCCACTTGTAATCTTTGTCTTTCAACTAGAATATTTATCTTCTGGCATTTAACATAATTATCATAATATTTAGATTTAAATTTACCATGTGGTTATTTTACAGGTTGTTTCTTTTTACTCTTTTACTGTAATTTCTGAAAAGAATTGATTTTTTTATTCACATTTTCTCCTTGATTAGCTTCTTTATTTATTACTCTTTAAATAATGTCTTTGAGTTAAATTATAGTTCCTTGACTTATTATGATCTAATATACATATTCTTATATATATATACATTATTACTTATGTCATTTTCCTGATAGTGTTATGACCTTAGAATTACAACTCCATGTTTCTCATGTCTTGGATTATTGTTGTCATATATTTTATTCATTAATTTCTATTGGAATATAATTGCTTTACAATGTTGTTAGTTTCTGCTGTATAATGAAGTGAATCAGCCATAGGTACATATATATATGTGTGTGTGTGTGTGTGTGTGTGTGGTGTGTGTGCGCATATTCCCTCCCTCTCGGACCTCCCTCCCACCCCATCTCTCCCTCTAGATCATCACAAAGTAACAAGTTGAGCTTCCTGTGCTTTATAGCAGCTTCCTATTAGCTATCTATTTTATACATGGTGTGTGTATATATACATATATATCAATTCCAATCTCCCAATATGTCCTACCATCCCCTTCCCCACCATGTCCACATGCCCATTCGCTACATCTGCATTTCTATTTATGCCCTCCAAATAGGTTTATCTGTATCATTTTTCTAGATAACATCATATGTATTTATATATGATATTTGTTTTTCTCTTTCTGACTTACTTTACTCTGTATGACAGACTTTAGGTCCATAAATATCTTTACAAATTACCCAGTTTCATTTCTTTTTAAGACTGAGTAATATTCCATTATACACACGGACCACATCTTCTAATCCATTCATCTTTTGATAGACACATAGGTTGTTTTCATGTCTTAGCTATTGGGAATGGTCCTGCAATGAACACTGGGGTACATGCGTCTTTTTAAATTATGGTTTTCTCAGGGAATATGCCCAGTAGTGGGATTGCTGGGTTATGTGATAGTTCTATTTTTTATTTTTTTAAGGAACCTCCAGATGGTTCTCCATAATTAAAAGTTAGTATGGAAACGCTAAACAAAAAGAAGCAGCAAACAAAGATCACGGCATCCAGTCCCATCAGTTCATGGCAAATAGATGGGGAAACAATGGAAACAGTGACAGACTTTATTTTCTTGGGCCCCAAAATCATTGCAGATGGTATAGATCTAACATAGCAGATCTACAAGTGGAAGATAGGTCTTGAGATTCAATTCCTCTGAGATTCATACTGAAATCGAGCAGGACTCTGTGGGGCTCCTGGGCATGGAAGCCTTTTCTTATCCCCTGTTTTTTGTTTGTGGGAAATAGACTCCAGCCTCTATGACCTTCCTGAATTTCCAAAGAGTGGATCCAGATAGTTGTTAATCAGGGAAGGGAAGGGATACAGAGACAAGGGAGGGGCAGCCAAGAAACAAGAGTACAACTTTGGCAAGGTTCTGGTTCTGCCTCAGGGGATACACATAACATTATCTTTGAGCTCCTTACAGACCTAAAATCCCCAATAAATGGAAGATGTCAGCATTCTACATTCTAGAGAAGACCTCCTGAGGCCAGGTTAAAGGAACCAGAGAAGCTCATCAAGAGATTACCCGAGTACATATACACAATGGAATATTACTCAGCTATTAAAAATTCTTTTTTTGAATTTATATTTGAATCAGTTCTAATGAGGTGGATGAAACTGGAGCCTATTATACAGAGTGAAGTAAATCAGAAAGAAAAACATCAATACAGTATATTAACGCATATATAAGGAATTTAGAAAGATGATAATGATGGCCCTATATGCAAGACAGCAAAAGAGACACAGATGGAAAGAACAGACTTTTGAACTCTGTGGGAGAAGGCAAGGGTGGGATGATTTGAGAGAATAGCATTGTATATTATCACATGTGAAATAGATCACCAGTCCAGTTCAATGCATGAGACAGGACGCTCAGGGCTTGTGCACTGGGACGACCCTGAGGGATGGGATGGGGAGGGAGGTGGGAGGGGGTTCAGGATGGGGAACACATGTACACTCATGGCTGATTCATGTGAATGTATGGTAAAAACCACCACAATATTGTAAATTAATTAGCCTCTAATTAAAATACATTAAAAAAATTTTTTAAAAAGAGAGATTACCTGAGACCAGATTAAAGGAATGCAGCCCCTTCACAGAGCTTAATCTTTTCAGCAACCCCACCCTTGCTGTAAAACTCCTCACCAAATCCTCTCAGGTGGGGACACAAAGTTTTTGAGGGCATGAACCTGCTGTGTCTCCCTTTGTCTGGAAAAGCAATAAAACTATTCTACTCTACCCAAAACTCTTGTCTTCAAGATTCGACTGGGCACTGGTACACAGAGGCCAAGTTTTCAGTATCAATACTTTTAATATTTTACCATTTCTGAAATCAAAATTACTAGCTTGCCTTATTTAATTGACAGAATTTGTTTTAAAAAATGATGATGCATAAAACAACAGTGTCTCTTATATTCACTATGGTATCATGCAGGGGATTACTTTCAATAGTAACAAAACACTATAGAGTTCTGTAAAAGCAGTCAGATGTAATAAATATGTTTCAACTAAGTGATCTTTACCTTCTTGGGTTTGGGTTTCTTCTTTCTGTAATTTGTTGAAGACAAAGTCACAAGTATGTTGTTCCGTTATGTTTCTATCCCCCCAGAAACCTCCTATTGATTTTGAATTCCAGATGGGGTTTCCTCTCCTGCTCCTCAGTCCCTCTGGTTGTCACTTATCTCTGTATCTTTTCACATACCTCTCCCTCTTATTCTTGCGGTAACAAAATCCTGTTACCTTCCATTTCAGTGACCACAAAGCTGCTTTCCAACCTTGTCTCTCTCACTCATGTCATGTGTCCGACTATTTTATTGGCTTTGAAATAGGATGGGAAGACATGTTATCATAAGAAATATGCGTACCCAACAATGTTCTTCTGAAGATTATTTTGGTGAAACTGATCAACAGATACTAAATTTGATACAAAGATACTCAATTTGGCTTTTTTATTTTTGCCATATTTGCTGTAAATAGCATTTACTATGCTGTAAAGAACACAGAATTCAGTTTGAGACACTCCTGCTCACTGGTGGGACTCAGACAGGTTCCGGCATGTTTAGCAAACTGATAAGATAGGCCTGTCAGAAGCCTATTTACAGGTCTTAGGACCCCTGAGAAAGCCTTGCGCTACACCATTTCCTGAAGTTCAGACATATCTGGGCAGGTCTGGCAAATTGAGGATCTGTAAGCAGGAACCTGAAAACTCTTTGTAGAAAAAAAACCTTTCCTTTTTTAAAGCTTTAAAAAAAAAAAAAAATATATATATATATATATATATATTTATATATGTATGTAGTTGCTTTACAATGTTGTATTAGTTTCTGCTCTACGACATCATGAAATAGCCAGATGTATAAACATATCCCCTCCCTCTGGAGCCTCCCTCCTAACACTCCCCCATTCCACCCGTCTATATAATCAAACTCTTCCTCCATAAGAAGGAGTATAGCACAAGGAGTTTAAGCCAATGCAAGGCTCCAGTTGTCAGTGAAGAATAATAATGTTGAACTCAGCATGGTTGCAGGGACTCAAATCTCTCCTTAGGGTCAGTCCTGACCTCTGGGAGGTCTGTCACTAGGACAGCAAAGATTTTAAGTAAAAATCATTCCTCTCAGAAAGGTAACTGCAATTTGAAGACAAAAGAACAAGGAGGAGGAAATGTAGGAAGAGGAGAAGGTCAAACATTACCCAGCAGTTTAGTAAATACATTAAAACAGAGAAAAAGAACACCTGATTTCAAATGTCAATCCCCTGCTACAAATCTCCCTCCCTACCACCTGGCTGCCTCTTATTAGTCTTCTTTATTGTCACAAAGAAATCTTTTTGAAGACAAGCTCTCACTATTTCACTCCCCTGTACTCTTAAATGGCCCACCATCTCTTTTCATGAGCTTTCCTGGTGGCTCAGAAGGTAAAGAATCTGCCTGCAATGTGGGAGACCTGGATTTAATCCCTGGGTCGGGAAGATCCCCTGGAAAAGGGCATGGCAACCCACTCCAGTATTCTTGTTTGGAGAATCGCCATGGACAGAAGAGCCTGGAGGGACATGACTAAGCAACTAAGCACACACATTTCCTTTCAAAAAATGTCCCAGTTATTTAGCCTATCACACAAGGCCCTTCTGTCTCAGACTGATTTTTTTTTAATTGGAGGAAAATTGCTTTACAATGCTGTGTTGGTTTCTGCCATATAACAACATGAATTGGCCATAACTATATGTGTGTGTGTGTGTGTGTGTGTATTCCCTCCCTCTCAAGCCTCCCTCCCAACTCCCAGTCCCAATCCCACCCCTCTAGATCATCATAGAGCCCTATAGCTCTAACACTGTGCTATATCGCAGCTTCCCACCAGCTGTCTCTATATGGTAATATACATATGCCAATGCTACTTTCTCAGTTCATCCCACCCTCTCCTTCCCACGCTGTGTCCACAACTCCATTCTCAACATGACTCGTTTTTAACTCATAAAATAAGAATGAAATTAAGTAAGGGAAGAAGCATATAAATGGATCTTGTGATGTATTAGAATTTGGTTAAATATACTTCAACTTAAACAGAATGTACTTTTCTTTTTTCAAGATTTCTAGATTCAAATATTGATACTATACTGACATGGCCACCCACACATTTAGTCACAAATTTTGCTACTTCAGACAACTTCAGCAAAATAAGACAGCATTATTGTTCACTTTTCATCCTGGGTATGATTTGTTGTGAAAGTGACCTTTTCACATTGCAGTTTTTTAACATGAGACTCAAAGTAAGATGCAAAATTGCTTTCACCTCAGGCAAAGCCAACCAAATCTTACTATGATAATAACATGATAAAGGCTTGATAGTTAAAATGCCCTTTGTCTTTGTCATTTTTTTTTCCTGTTCAAGTTAATATCAGCCTTTTCAGAAGACTCTGTTTTTTCTTGTTTTGTTTGCTTTATTTCTTTTAAGGATCATTGCTCACTCCTGTTATTAATATTATTATTTTAGGTATGTAAAGTCCTCAAAGAAAAATTATTTTTCATAATGTAGGTGAGGAAAATTAGTTTTCCCTCTACCTTTCTAGGTTCTTGGCCGAATCCTCCCTGAAATAAAAATAAACAGAAGTTTAATGATGTGTAAATTTCTTGTACACACGGGAAATAGCCAGAAGACTGAGGAACCCCTTGAAAAGAACCAAGCCACCACCTTAAAATATCATCTCCAGTTAAAGAAAAAATAAGTCTTTTCTTGATGGGGGCCTAAACCATGAGTAAGGTTGTCACGAAAATTTAGGTTGTTGCCTTCCCCTTTGTAAGAGTTTCTACAGATTTTAGTCATCATCCTCTTCCTTCTTAGTACAGAGAGGGAGACATCCTTAAAAATGGAGATTTTCCTTATAAATATAAACATGTCTTACAAAAGGACAACTTCTACTCCGTTTGCAGAGCTTTGACTATGTCTGCTGTTTCTTAGGGCTTCCCAAGTGGCACCAGTGGTAAAGAACCTGCCTGCCCATGCAGGATACATATTAAGAAATGCAGGTTTGATCGCTGCGTTGGGAAGATCCTCTGGAGGAGGGCATGGCCACCCACTCCAGTATTTTTTCCTAGAGAATCCCATGGACAGAGGAGGTTGGCGGCTACAGTCTATACAGCTGCAAAGAGCTGGACATGACTCAAGCAACTTGGCACACATGCATACTGTTTCTTAAGCCAGTAAAAAGGTGGCTTAAAATTCATTCAAAAAACTAAGATCATGGCATCTGGTCGCATCACTTCATGGCAAAAGGACGGGGGGAAAGTGGAAACAGTGACAGATTTTTTCCCCCCTTGGGCTCCAAAGTCACTGTGGATGGTGATTGCAGCCATGAAATTAAAACATGTTTTCTCCTTGGAATAAAAGCTATGACAAACCTAGACAGTGTGTTAAAAAGCAGAGACATCGCCTTGCTGACAAAGGTCTGCCTAATCAAAGCTACAGTTTTTCCAGTAGTCATGTACAGATGTGAGAGTTGGACCATAAAGAAGGCTGAGTGCTGAAGAATTAATGCTATCAAATTGTGTGCTGGAGCAGACTCTTAAGAATCCCCTGGACAGCAAGGAGATCAAACCAGTCAATCCTAAAGGAAATTTCAACCCTAAATATTCATTGGAAGGACTGATGCTGAAGCTCCAATACTTTGGTCCTCTGCAGCGAAGACCCAACTTATTGGAAAAGATTCTGATGCTGGGAAGAATTGAGCACAGGAGGAGAAGGGGATGACAGAGGATGAGATGGTTGGATGGCATCATCGACTCAATGGACATGAGTGAGCAAACTCTGAGAGACAGTTGAGGACAGGGAAGCCTGGTGTGCTGCAGTCCATGGGCTTGCAAAGAGTCAGACATGACTTAGTGATTGAACAACAACAAATGCTGTTTCTTAAAAATAATCACCTAAAATAACCCTATGTCAAAGAGATAAATTTAGAGGTTAAAAACTCTGTTCCCTTTTAATAACTTTCAAATGTGACTTCTTTATGTAGGATATTTATGTGATTAATGTTATAGAAAATGAGTTTTTTCACCAAGAATTTTATTTTTAATAGAAAATATTTATAATACTCAATGTCATTCATTTTTTAATCCTTTTAGTGTACCTACAAGTTTTAAATCAAGAAATACTTTTCCTATTAGTTTAAGCCTAACTTCCATCAGAAATCCATGTTTCTTTCAACATTCCAGAAATGTTTGCTTATAAAATGTTTACATTGTAAACTTAGCTATCTATAAATCCAAAAACAAGTTTCAAGACTCTTCTCTGAGGGATGTGTCAGGATTTTCTGTTTGTTTGAAAGAGACAATTATAACAGAAACTATGTTCAGCAGAATGGTGATTTTATGAAGAACCTGAGCGTCTCAGGGAATGGAAGGAGAGACCACAAGACCCAGGCAGCTCGAGGGTCCCCAGAAACACACCTGGGTGTCTCTCCCACTTCTTCCCTGTAAGAGTACCTAGGGACTACCCCCAAAGGACCACCCTGATTTTCTTAGACAGTTCCCACCTCTGGGTTCCTCCTCTTGAAAAAATTTAAAATTCCTCAACTCTTCCTGCCTCGTCCTCATCAACACTTCCCTACCTTGAACTTCCCTCTTCTCCCACCTAGAGTAACAGAGTAACCTTTTTACCTTCCTCCTCCTGAAAAAGTGCCCCTAGTGACAGATGGGCATGGCTGACTGAGAACTGTGTCATCAATAAAAACAATTATTTACCTACATAGATAATGAGTGATAAAATAATCATTTAACTCTACAGTCATTGAGTAAGTTCTAGGGCCCAAGGGTAAACAGGAAAGAAAAATCACCAGTGTTCAAGAGTTCGGTGGGAAAGAGGAACAACCATTAAATTATTACACAAAAGGATTGCAGCAGGGCCTGCTGCTTGTCCTCCAATATCATTTCTTTCACCTTCTGATAAGTGAGTTTTTATATGAGCAGAATAAACACTGTATTTCCCAGACTTCCTTGCAGCTGGAAATTGTCACACTATAACAGGAAATTGCCTCCTTTCAGCTGGCAGGCATGTGTACATGATGATTACCTGTATGTGCACAGGAGGGCTATGACCCTGAGGGTCGAGTAATAAGATAGAAGGTGTTGTATCCCTAGATGGCCTCCAGGATCAGAGAGGCTCTGCCAGCCTACCTACGCACTATTACATGCAGGAGAAATAAGCTTCCCTCTTGCTTAAACCACTTACTTGAAGTCTCTATTACACAGAATGGAGGAAGAGAGAAAGAGTGTGTGTGTGTGTGTGTGTGTGTGTGCGCGCACACATGCACACACACATTTGTGCATGCTAAGTCACTTCAGTGCTGTCTGGCTCTTTGCAACCCTATGAACCATATTCTGCCAGGCTCCTCTGTCCATAGGATTCTCCAGGCAAGAATACTAGAGTAGGTTGCCATGCCCTCCTCCAGGGGATCTTCCCAATCCAGGGATTGAATCCAAGACTCATGGCTCCAGCATTGACAGGTGGGTTCTTTACCACTAGTGCCACCGAGAAGCCTATGGTTGTGCATATACATACATATATATATATATATATATATATATATATATATATATAAGAGAGAGAGATTAATATTAGTGTGTATTTTCTAATTGTAATAAATTCTGTGAGATGTGGAAATGAGGACGCTGCCTAGTTAGAAAGATCAAGGAATGCGTCATTCATTTAGTTAACTTTTTTTTTTTTTTTAATTACCTACTGCCTGTGAAGTGCCAGGCACTGTTCTAGGTGTGAGGTCTGCACAGTGAACAAAATAAACTTCTTGTTCTCATAGAACTTATTGTGTAAAACAGTAAGTGTATAAACTCCTAGTGCATAAACAGGCAATCAATCTATCAATAAATGGGCAAAAATACAGGTAGTAATAGTGCTGCAAAGAAAAACAAGGCCACATAAGAGGAAAGAAAGAGCGGGGAAAGAGGGAAAAAGAAAATTTCCTAATTTGAAATAGGACTGTCAAGGAAGACCGCTCAGAGGTAGTGGTGCTGAAACTGAGGGCTAATCTGCTTGGGTCCCCTGTATCTAACTTGCCTTGCCTGCTTTTAGTTGCTTGGGGTTTTTTATTGTTGTTGTTGTTGTTTTTAGTTGCTTGTTTTTAATTGATTTTAAACTAAACTTCCACTAGCTTGGGGCTTCCCAGGTGGCGCAGTGGTAAAGAAACTGCCTGCCCTTGCAAGAGATGCAGGATACACGGATTCAATCACTGGGTGAGGAAGATCCCCTGGAGAAGGAAATGACAACCAACTCCAGTATTCTTGCCTAGAGGATCCCATGGTCCATCTAGGTCATGGAGAACACAGAAGGTCTTCAGCGTGGCCCACTAGCTTACTTAGATATAATACCTCCAACATATGGTTTACTATAGTAACAGTTGCTTAAATTGTTTTTCAGGAACTTAGAGCTAGTTCTTACCCAGTTCAGATCAGCTGAGACCATGAAACATTCAACCAGACCTGTACGAGTGTCCGATGGATGACCTTCTGACTTCAAAGGGCCAAAAACTCCACCCTCAAAACACGCTAAAGCTATCATTTATGGCAGACTCTTATGCAATATATGGGTAATTCAAACCTCAGCTCATATGAGACCATGGAAGTGCTTTCTATAAGAAGCACAATTATAACAAATAATAAGCTAAAGGCTGTCAGGGAGGGAGAAATTTCCATCTCTACAGTTCATGAGTTCTTGTGGCTTGACTACTAATAAAGTTGACATAAGGCAGATTAATAGGAGAAAAAGATACAAATTTTAATTCATATGCATGGACGTCTTGGAAAAGGGACCTAATAAGTGGACAAAGGAGGCAGCTTTTATACTTTTTAGGCCAAGAAAAAATACATTTATGAGGAATTGACAGAATAAAAAAACTTGGGCTTTGAATGCTTAATTAGTGAGGAATCTAAACAGGGTTTGGCTTGGGGTAGTAAATTAAAGAATAACAAGGGCGTTTTAATCAGGCTTCTTGGCCCAAACTCCCCATCTCTGAAGATAAGATTGTCTATCGACCTTCATATATGCAGATGGCACCTTGCACGTGACAGATTTATTTCCTGCTTTCAGGGAGACCAAGAGTAGGGTCTTGCATTTGCTGTTTCTTAAGTAACTTTCATTTGAAATAATCAATATGCCAATGAGGCATATTTGGGGGCTGCCTGCCCTGGGCCTCCGACAAAGTGCTTAGTCCTTTAACAACAGGGAAATTTTTAGGACTAAAATTTCTTATGCAAAAGGTAATATTGTCTCATCCTAAAACATAAATGGATTAAAACATATTGATGAATTAATTGGCCTTGGGAATTTAGTTTCCAGTAAAATGTAGTAGCACTTCCAGTTCATTCTGGAAACCGGCTCAGCAACCTCCTTTCAGGTTCTCACCAAAATACTCAAAGACAGAAAAAGATAAATGCCCCAAACCACAAAGAAAACCATAACTATCAGACAGTCTCACACTATAATCTTGGAGGGATTGACAACAACTGCAAGGCTTATGGGGCTAGGCTTAGAAAAACAATTTGGAATTCAGCAAATGACGTACACTGGCTTCAATTTATGGGAAAATAAAAAGACAACCTAAAAATATAGGCAGGAAAATATTTGTTCTTTCACACTCTCTGTGCTTCTGACCCAGAAAACTAGGGACTGTGTCAATCAGAAAATCATCTAACTGTTCTTCTATGCCTGCCAGGTGCCAAAGGAATATAAATCCACTTATGCCCTGCTTCCATTTTCCTAAATTCAGAAAGATTACAAATCCCAGAGAACAATCATATTATAATATTAGTAGGAAATTTGGGAGTTTGTGAAAACTCAGAGAATTCTGAAAACTATATCCATGTATATACCATTATCAGTTCAGTTCAGTTCAGTCGCTCAGTCGTGTCTGACTCTTTGAGACCCCATGAATCGCATCATGCCAGGCCTCCCTGTCCATCACCAACTCCCGGAGTTCACTCAAACTCATGTCCATCAAGTCGGTGATGCCATCCAGCCATTTCATCCTCTGTCATCCCCTTCTCCTCCTGCCCCCAATGCCTCCCAGCATCAGAGTCTTTTCCAATGAGGCAACTCTTTGCATGAGGTGGCCAAAGTATTGGAATTTCAGCTTTAGCATCAGTCTTTCCAATGAATATTCAGGACTGATTTCCTTTAGAATGGACTGGCTGGACCTCCTTGCAGTCCAAGGCACTCTCAAGAGTCTTCTCCAACACCACAGTTCAAAAGCATCAATTCTTCAGCACTCAGCTATCTTCACAGTCCAACTCTCGAATCCATACATGACCACAGGAAAAACCGTAGCCTTGACTAGATGGACCTTTGTTGGCAGAATAATGTCTCTGCTTTTTAATATGCCGTCTAGGTTGGTCATAACTTTCCTTCCAAGGAGTAAA
The DNA here is from genome assembly GCF_032452875.1 of Bos javanicus. Taxonomy (NCBI): domain Eukaryota; kingdom Metazoa; phylum Chordata; class Mammalia; order Artiodactyla; family Bovidae; genus Bos; species Bos javanicus. Next base: position 12,473,405 of record NC_083875.1, on the reverse strand, counting down.
CATCTTTCAATATACTCTTTAATAAAGATCAGAAAGAAGTAATATCTTAATTCTTAGATTACATTGCCATGTAAATAAAAACTTTTTACAGATTCTAAGAAGAAAATTACTAAGCTAATAAATGAATTTTCCACTGATGCTAGACAAAAATGAATAAACAAAATTAACTGCATTTCTATAGATTATCAGATAACAATTTAAAATGAAATTTTTAAATACCACCTATAATATTAATAGCATCTCCAAAACACAAATTTTAACAAAAGATGATAGCAAGAACCCTGCTCTGAAAACTATACATTACCACATTACTGAGAGAAATTAAGGAAGACCAAATAAATGGAAAATCATACCATTTTAATGAATGAGAAGACTCAATATTGTTAAGATATCAGTTCTTGCTAAATTAGTCAATAGATGCAATGCAATCCAATGCAATGCAATCCCAATCAAAATACTACAAACACACACACACACACACACCAAAATTACAAGGCTTTTTGTTGAAACCAGCAAGCTGCTAAAACTTACATGAAAATTCAAAGAACCTAGAATCAGATGAGGGAAAGAATATAATTTTATTAAATATTACTAAAACTTGGTGTTTGTCATGCAGCATTCTTGTAGAAATGGTTAATTATACAGAAATTCATAATAAAAAGAAATAAAGCCATGTAGCTATGCCTTTGGGGCTGAGTGGAAATTAACAAACCTGTCAAAGGAGAATGAAGAATAATGAGAAAACCATTATAGGAAGCTAGAAAAAGCAAATCATGTTATATAGAGGCAAAAATTTGGTTCAATGTATTACCTATAATAACTAGGAAGATAGAAAATATACCTAATGAATTCATGACCTTGAGCAAGGTGGTATTTAGGTAAAATGCTAAAAGCATCAGCTGCTCATTGTAGCTGCGTGTGATAGGGTACAATAAGAGAGATTGTAGCTTCAATATAATTAGACACATTACAAACATAATGAGAAAACTCTGAAGGCTCAAAAATTCCCTTGCTGAGTTGGGAAGTAAAACTATGTCCTCTACACTCTATCAGTTCAGTTGCTCAGTCGTGTCTGACTCTTTGCGACCCCATGAATCACAGCACACCAGGCTTCCCTGTCCATCACCAACTCTCAGAGTCCACTCAAACCCATGTCCATTATGTCAGTGATGCCATCCAACCATCTCATCCTCTGTCGTCCCCTTCTCCTCCTGCCCTCAATCTTTCCCAGCATCAGGGTCTTTTCAAATGAGTCAGCTCTTTGCATCAGGTAGCCAAAGTACCGGAGTTTCAGCTTCAACATCAGTCCTTCCAATGAACACCCAGGACTGATCTCCTTTAGGATGGACTGGTTGGATGTCCTTGCAGTCCAAGGGACTCTCTGTATCTACACTCTATATCTCTACATAAACACATGATATCTGTCTTTTCCTTTGTTCCTTTCTTTCACGTACATAAAGCTTATTACATATAGTTTTTGCTTGAATTTCCATGGTATAACCAGCCTTTGAGCCATTATAACTAACTGAGCTAAAGTATATTCATTGATTGGAAAATGTTTGACAATAAATTAACTGAGAGAAAAAAGATGTCCAATAAGTTAGTATGTGAAGATCCAGTTTTTGGTTAAAAAAAAAATAAAGTACTTTCCCTAAAAGACATTACCAGATGACAAACACAGCATTTCAGTGGTTACCTCTGAATGGTTTGTAGTAAATGAAGGCATTTATTTTTAACTTACTGTTAGTTTTTCTTCATTTTTAAATTTTCAAATATAAATGTACTTTGATTGTATATTAAGAAAAACAATAACCAAAAGAAAGTCAGGTTTTGACTGAGAAAAGAAGAAATTATGAAGATTGAAATCTTAAATGATGCCCATGTTATTTTCTACAGCCCAGCTATACGATGCGGAAAGTACATTTCTAGGCAAAAACAACAAAAGCTAGTAATGAAGAAAGTAATACCTGGCATATACTAATTAGATTGTAATTGCAGATTGTGAACAGGGACCATTAAATATAAAAATCGTTTCTCACTTAAATAACTAATGTGCTTTTAAGATGACACCTGATTAATGATTCTCCTGTCCCAGAATGAAGATGGTCAGTTAACTTACAACCACATTTATCTTCATATTTTATTCCTCCAAATTGCCAACAGCATATTGCAAAGGAAAGACCTTAACGATTATAAACTGTGGATCGCATGGCAAGTCCTTTAAGATCTGTGAGTTTCAGTTTGCTGATCATTAAAATGTGGATGACTTAAAAAATCCTACTTAAGATACCAAGTTTTAGAAAGAATCCAATTAAAATAAAAAATCACATCATAAAATACATTTTAAATTTTATTTTATCTCTTATTATGAATAATATTTCTAATAACAACTGTCTAATTACCATGTAATGAGAATCACATTTATCTGGGTCCATAATATTCCCACAAAAACTAATGTTCACACACAAAAAAGGACATATTCTATTAACATCATTAATAAAGCAGAAAACTTATTTTTTCTATCTTTGCATGTGTTTTCTTGAAAAGCATGTCACAGACGTAATTTTATACTGACATCAATTTTACAATGGCAAACTAGTGGGAAGACCTTTTTATATAAATAATTTTCCTGGTCTCAATGTCAGTCAGGCTATCTCTTTACATTTAGGTATGCCTTCAATTCCTTTCACTAGAATTGTATCCTTTATTACTTTTAGTCCTGTGTCATCTGGTAGCATGCCTGAGTGTATGGAAAATTTGTGGAAAGTAAATTTTATGAATCAATTTAGGTTGTAAGTCCTCTAGATTACCTCATAACGCATTTTATAAATTTATTTCTTAATTTCTTAATTTAATTCTAATAGATGGATTTCTTAATTCATCTATTTTCAGACTCACTGTTACATTGGTTTTCTTAAAGGGGACGTGGCTGGGCGCAAAGGCGAAATTGGTAGTAAGAACACATTAGCTCATGGTACTCTTTGGACAATACATTCTTTTTACAGCAAAACTCACACACATGTAAAAAGCACGTTCTCAGTACTAATCATAGAGGAAAAAACAACCTACCATTTTACTCAGAAATGTCAATGACACAGGCTTTTACAATAGTTACTGAAACTTTAAATTTAACATTACTTTTTGCTGTGAAAATTTGTGTAATACTCATCTCTTTGTTTCTGCGCAAAGAAAGTAGGATTCATTTAATCTGTATAATACTCATCTCTAAGCTTCTGTGCAAAGAAAGTAGGATTCATTTTTGCAGATGTCACACCATAAAACATTAGCTACTTCCATAGAACATTAATTGCTTCCATAGCACAGGGTGATCCATTAAAACGTGAGTCAGCAAAAATTGACAAGTAAGCATTTTTCAAGACAGATGGGGTACTGCATGCCTTGCTTTGCTGATATTCTTTGTTATATTTATTATTGATTTCATGGTGATATTTAATACAGCAAATAAAAAATAGACTATTCAGAATAAAGGGCCAAAGAATTTTTCAAATAAACATAATATTCAGTCCACAAGATTCTTAGATTATGGGAGAGAGGGGTGATTGAGTGAGCTTTAGACAACACTTCACGCTTTCATATCTCCTTTTAATTTAATCTTTCATTAGAAGACCACAAGGTCTCTGTACACATATGGGACTGTCCATAAGAAACTATCTTCCCATAAAAAACCTCATTAAAATATGACTTGTAAATACAATGATGATAGGGTTATACTGACTCCTGAATCAGTGTGGAAATTGCCAATTTAAAATGTAATTAATGAAACATAAGCTATAAGACTGGATGTGACAATGCCGATAATTTGGGTAATTAAAAGAATCTTTACATGTGGATACTAAAGAATGTGCTCCAATAATATTGATAAGGGGAGAAGTTCTCTGGCTGATAAGGCAATTCTAGTTCATTATAACTATATGAATTATATAATTTATAATACATAAAGTGATATAAAGCCATCCTGCTATTTTGACACTATACTTATCAAAAACTACCATCCAAAATTGATTCTGTTTCTTAAATAATTGTCCTAAGGCAAAGAGAATGCACTGATCAAAGATATTCTAGGCTGTCTCTTCTCCAAATAATGATTAATCTATTTATGTTCTATTCTATAAAGACACCTATTATCAATTTGCTTGACACAGATTAACTACTCTTTCAAGACAAAATGTCACCCTGATGAGATAAGGAAGTCAAATCAATGAGAAATTAAACCCAAGACTGTTTAGGACCTTAACAAGAACTGGCTTTCCCACTACTGCATTTCCCAGATCCTGTAGAAAACAGCAAATGGCTTTTACTTATGTATTGAAATACAATACACCTGCAATGCAGGAGTCCCAGGTTCAAATCCCAGTCAGGAAGATGCCCTGGACAAGGAAATGGCAACTCACTCCAGTATTCTTGCCTGGAGAACCCCATGGACAGAGAGCCTGGTGGGCTACAGTCTATGGAGTTGCAAGAGTCAGACACGACTAAGCACATATCAGTTCAGTTCAGTTCAGTTCAGTTCAGTCACTCAGTCGTGTCCGACTCTGCGACACCATGAATTGCAGCAAGCCAGGCCTCCCTGTCATTCACCAACTCCCGGAGTTCACTCAAACCCATGGCCACCCAGTCAGTGATGCCATCCAGTCATCTCATTCTTTGTCATCCCCTTTTCCTCCTGCCCCCAATCCCTCAAAACATCAGAGTCTTTTCCAATGAATCAACTCTTCACATGAGGTGGCCAAAGTACTGGAGTTTCAGCTTTAGCATCATTCCTTCCAAAGAACACCCAGGGCTGATCTCCTTTAGAATGGACTGGTTGGATCTCCTTGCAGTCCAAGGGACTCTCAAGAGTCTTCTCCAACACCACAGTTCCAAAGCATCAATTCTTCGGCTCTCAGCTTTCTTCACAGTCCAACTCTCACATCCATATATGACCACTGGAAAAAACACAGATTCAACTAGAGGGACCTTTGTTTGCAAAGTAATATCTCTGCTTTCCAATATGCTATCTAGGTTGGTCATAACTTTCCTTCCCAGGAGTAAGCGTCTTTTAATTTCATGGCTGCAGTCACCATCTGTAGTGATTTTGGAGCCCAGAAAAATAAAGTCTGACACTGTTTCCACTGTTTCCCCATCTATTTCCCATGACAGAATGTGGTCCACTGGAGAAAGGAATGGCAAACCACTTCAGTATTCTTGCCTTAAAAACCCTATGAATAGTATGAAAAGGCAAAATGATAGGATACTGAAAGAGAAACTCCCCAGGTCACTAGGTGCCCGATATGCTATTGGAGATCAGTGGAAAAATAACTCCAGAAAGAATGAAGGGATGGAGCCAAAGCAAAAACAATACCCAGTTGTGGATGTGACTGGTGATAGAATCAAGGTCCGATGCTGTAAAGAGCATATTGCATAGGAACCTGGAATGTTAGGTCCATGAATCAAATCAAATTGGAAGTGGTCAAATAGGAGATGGCAACAGTGAACGTCAACATTCTAGGAATCAGCAAACTAAAATGGACAGGAATGTGTGAATTTAACTCAGATGACCATTATATCTACGACTGTGGACAGGAATCCCTTAGAAGAAATGGAGTAGCCATCATGGTCAACAAAAGAGTCCAAAATGCAGTACTTGGATGCAATCTCAAAAATGACAGAATAATCTCTGTTCATTTCCAAGGCAAACCATTCAATATCACGGTAACCCAAGTCTATGCCCCAACCAGTAACGCTGAAGAAGCTGAAGTTGAATGGTTCTATGAAGACCTACAAGACCTTTTAGAACTAATACCCCAAAAAGATGTCCTTTTCATTATAGGGGACTGGAATGCAAAAGTAGGAAGTCAAAAAACACCCGGAGTAACAGGCAAATTTGGCCTTATTGTATGGAAAGAAGCAGGGCAAAGACTAATAGAGTTTTGCCAAGAGAATTCACTGGTCATAGCAAACACCCTCTTCCAACTACACAAGAGAAGACTCTACACATGGACATCACCAGATGGTCAACACCAAAATCAGATTGATTATATTCTTTGCAGCCAACGATGGAGAAGCTCTATACAGTCAGCAAAAACAAGACCGGGAGCTGACTGTGGCTCAGATCATGAGCTCCTTATTGCCAAATTCAGACTTAAATTGAAGAAAGTGGGGAAAACCACTAGACCATTCAGGTATGACCTAAATCAAATCCCTTATGATTATACAGTGGAAGTAAGAAATAGAATTAAGGGACTAGACCTGATAGATAGAGTGCCGGATGAACTATGGACAGAGCTTCATGACACTGTACAGGAGACAGGGATCAAGACCATCCCCATGGAAAAGAAATGCAAAAAATCAAAATGGCTGTCTGGGGAGGCCTTAAAATAGCTGTGAAAAGAAGGGAAGCGAAAAGAAAAGGAGAAAAGGAAAGATATAAGATATAAGCATCTGAATGCAGAGTTCCAAAGAATAGCAAGAAAGATATAAGATATAAGCATCTGAATGCAGAGTTCCAAAGAATAGCAAGAAAGCCTTCCTCAGCGATCAGTGCAAAGAAATAGCGGAAAACAACAGAATTGGAAAGCACATATAGTAAAGTATATATAAATAACACAAAGGATTAAATAATAATCAAGGAAACCTCAGCCATTTCAACTTACTGTCTTTAGCCACTCTGTTTTTTTCTTCCTTTATATTTTAAGGAATATATATGTCACTTAACATCACTTAACCTCACTCCGTCTTAGTTTCTACATCTATAAAAGAAATAATCCCATCCGCCTTCCAGCGTCGTTCTCAGGATTGTGGTGTACTGTTCAGCTCAGTTCAGTCACTCAGTCGAGTCCAACCCTTTGTGACCCCATGAATCGCAGCATGCCAGGCCTCCCTATCCATCATCAACTCCCAGAGTTTACCCAAACTCATGTGCATCGAGTCGGTGATGCCATCCAGCCATCTCATCCTCTGTCGTCCCCTTCTCCTCCTGACCCCAATCCCTCCCAGCATCAGAGTCTTTTCCAGTGAGTCAACTCTCCACACGAGGTGACCAAAGTATTGGAGTTTCAGCCTCAGCATCAGTCCTTCCAGTGAACACCCAGGACTGATCTCCTTTAGGATGGACTGGTTGGATCTCCTTGCAGTCCAAGAGACTCGCAAGAGTCCTCTTCAGTATCACAGCTCAAAAGCATCAATTCTTCAGCGCTCAGCTTTCTTCACAGTCCAACTCTCACATTTATACATGACCACTAGAAAAACCATAGCCTTGACTAGACAGATCTTTGTTGGCAAAGTAATATCTCTGCTTTTTAATATGCCATCTAGGTTGGTCATAACTTTCCTTCCAAGGAGTAAGTGTCTTTTAATTTCATGGCTGCAATCACCATCTGCAGTGATTTTGGAGCCCAAAAAATAAAGTCTGACACTGTTCCCACTGTTTCCCCATCTATTTCCCATGAAGTGATGGGACCGGATGCCATGATCTTCATTTTCTGAATGTTGAGCCTTAAGCCAACCTTTTCACTCTCCTCTTTCACTTTCATCAAGAGGCTTTTTAGTTCCTCTTCACTTTCTGCCATAAGGGTGGTATCATCTGCATATCTGAGGTTATTGATATTTCTCCTGACGATCTTGATTCCAGCTTGTGCTTCCTCCAGCCCAGCGTTTCTCATGATGTACTCTGCATATAAGTTAATAAGCAGGGTGACAATATACAGCCTTAACGTACTCCTTTCCCTATGTGGAATCAGTCTGTTGTTCCATGTCCAGTTCTAACTGTTGCTTCCTGACCTGCGTATAGGTTTCTCATGAGGCAGGTCAGGTGGTCTGGTATTCCCATCTCACATCACAGTATATGTATTAAATATATTACAGTATGTATTTACATAAGAAGCATGGCACAAATCCTGGAATAAAGTTACTATTACCATCTGGGGGAAAAAGTCCCCAGATCTCAGCACTGATTTCTTCCAGCCACATCAGTATCACATGTTATTGTCTGTAACACCTCACCATCTTTGAATAGATGTAGTCTGGCAGCTCCAGTGCCCCACTACCGGCGCAGGCCACCACCCACACTTCCTCCAGGCTCATCACCTACTACTTGGCTAAGACACACGCCATGCCTGGCAGGTTCCTCCACACAGTCCATACCACCAATGCCACAGCTGCTCCATTAGGGACTGCTGCTGGCCACGCCTCTAAAATGGACCAACCTGTACCAGCTAGCAAGAAGCAATTATGTGTGTCTCTTCCCAATTCTGTTCAATGATTCCAAGTTGATAGTTGAAAATTGGCCGTGATGGAAATCTACGTCTCAGAAATTGGCAAATGCAACAAGCAAGGGTGATCCCCACACACACTTTGGGAGATGCCATTGTTAAACAGTTATCAGAATACCACTGTCTGAAAGAGAGAAAGAAAAGACAGGACTGGGAAGAGAAAGAAGCGGATCCTACTGACCACAATAACTGTTACTCCACGGGCCAAGAAATTAAAACTGCTGCTGTGTCAAATAATAAGTATATCCGCTCTAATTAGACTCAGAAACAGAGACTGGGTAATGACCACTGCTCCATGGCCCCTAGTGGACTTGCTCTTTGACCAACTTGGAGCAGAACTTTATCACCTGGCTAACCTATTCTAACCAAGGGATTATGATGACAATTTGGGTGCTAGGTATCAACATCAGCTGAGACTCTATGTCCAATAGTCCTTAAAATATCTGAGACTTCCCCTTTCCCTAGTGTAAGAGTTACCCAAGTAAATGACTTTATATATGATATAAAAATAACATCAACACAACTCCACATTAGGAACAGCAATGGTGTACCTATTTCAGGTCTAGAGATTTGGTGCAGAATGTCTGTAGGGACTGTGATCTGATCCCTCATCACAGATAAGGATTACACAAAGAGAGAAAACAAACTAAGATATATAGCAACAGAATCAGCCAATCCCACAGGAACCAAAGTATAACCTTGACCAAGGTAGCTCTCCTCTGCTGAGGGCAGTTTCCATAGAGAGACTTAACCCAAGACGTGATGCCAAGAGTGGTTATAGGAAGCAGATTCAGCTCTGAGTCCTGGGCAGTTAGTCAGCTGGGAGATTGTCCTTAAGTAGGGAGTCTCAGCAGCATACTACAGTGTCCATTACACTGGGTCAGGTTAAAATAAGAGCCCCTACACTACATGCAGAACCATATTCTCCAACAATCTTAAGAATTTTATTTCAGCTTGGAACACCAATTTCCTACTCTCAGCCTACATTCTCTCTCATCAACTGTTTAGGTTCTTTCTTAAAATTCTGCATACCCAAAGGCTTTCAGAGATGTTTATACATTGATCAATTTCACTTGGGTTTGTTTGTTTTCCAGAGGTTTTTCAACTACCATATAAAATGAGTTAATTCAGTAATATACCAAAGATGAGGGAGATTTTCCAGCCTCACACAACCCATACTAATGATGCTTTTGCAGGACTATCTATTACAATTATTGTCATGGTCCATTACTGGTAATCTTTAGTTATAGTGAAGATATTTTTATAGTCAATATATTTAGCTTACAAACTGAATGAGGTGCAGTCAGCAGGAGAAATAAAAAATAACTCTCTCATTAGGATAACCAGGCAGTTAGGGAAAGACCTTGACATATGGGTAACATTTTTAGAAAGTTTCAGAGACACAGTTATATGGCAGTTACAATTAGCATCTAACAAGGAATTAGATTTGTACACACTTCAGGGGGAAGAAAGATTATGGAGGCTATTTTGAAGGCGCCCATTGTGCTGGAAATTGATGAAATATTGAATAATATCTTTAAAAAATAATTTATCTAGAACTGATACTCAGGTCTGTATAAAGGGCCATGCTGAGAGAGGAGTGAGTTAATAGGTTTCTGGATGATTTTCTATCCAAACAGGTTTGGAGTAGCTTAAGCAATTAACAAGCTTTCTGAACTGATTCAAGACTACAGGAAAAAGTTATAATGTGCAATATGCTCTTGGGGGATTCTTAAAAACCGTCTCTGTGATTGTCAAGTGATGACACCATAACAACAATGCTGGCATCTGCAGACCTGACCCAGAGATTTCTATGAATGCAGTACTCTCATTAATTTTATTCCTTTTAGAGACCTGCATCAAGAGCTAGAAAACAAAATGGGTTTTTATGCTTTCTGGCAAGATATGATGTCTTAATGTGAATCTATACAGATTCTTGACTTCATATTAGGGTTGACATTTTGTGATTGGATTTGTAAGGGGGAGACAGTGCCTTACTCCCACCAAACAGGTGGTAGATGAGGAAGACAAAACCCAGGAAAACCTACCTCGTGAATACAAGACCAGTTCTGGGTCAGGCCATTTGTAAAACCACAGAGCCAATGACATAACGTGTTGTGTGAAAACCATCTGTGCTGAAGATATGATATGTGATACTACCTTATATGGATTTTATTATATTCAGGACAACACAGAAGATTCTCTGCTTACTATAGACGGCAGAAAGCTGTGTACCCACTTTTGCTCATGAACAACAGCTTTAAATTAGGTAGGGAAAGTATGAGTTAAAGAGAATTTAGCAATGCAATTATTTATTCATCCTAGTATTAAAAATAACTCAGGGTACACTTTCTGTTTCCCACTTTCTGTCATAAATAGTTCTATTTAAAAAAAAAAAATACAGAATTTAGTTTTCCTTCGGTGCTTTGGGTCTAGGCAAGAAAGAATGAAATATGGATATGGCTTGGACTCAGATTAGTCTATGATATGCACCCCTCTTTTTGCTCTCTGCCTCCATCCAGGCTGTGATATGAGTGCTATAAAGCCCTTAGCACATGGGTTCTATGTACTATGGCAGGAAGCAAGTCCTAGAATATCTTTTGGTATTAAGGTGGGGCAGGGGGTGAGTTGGGAGATAAACTTTCATGAGCATATTTCAGGAGACTTCAACCTATCAAATGTGAAGAGCTGTGTTATTACCCTAAGGGGTGTATAAGTCACACTGTATCAAGTTCCTCTGTCAAGATACTATTTTCAATTGTTACTACTGCGATACTTCAGATTTAGTCTTCATCCAGGACACAGTAACACATATATAATAGTGCTGATAATCACACTGATGCTGTCATTTCACAAATGGCCTGGTCCAGAACTAGCCTCCCTGTACACAGTCAGCTATTTCAGGAGTTAGGTTTGCCTGGGCTTTGTCTTCTCCAGGCACTACCTGTCCGGTGATTTCTCTAAATATCTGAGATGGCTGACAATGACACCAGCTCAAGGTACATTCATTTCTCATTTTATCTCTTACACTTTTCCATTGTCCTTGTGATCTAAGCAGCTAGAGGTATTTTGGATTCCCTAGAATCCGAGGCTAAGAGTAGCCAGTAAACCATAATAACACCCCCAAGAAGAACAGCATTATCTTTTCTGAAAACTTTAGGAGTCCTCTGGGGTGGGGGGAGGCGGGGGTGGTAGTACATCAATATTTAACACTGGTTTCTGTGCTAACAAATGAGTAGGCCTTCTGGAACTATAGTCTCAGTGGCCCAATTTTGCACCGTGTCAACATCCACAAAGGTGGACCAAGGATCCACGAAAAGAAAAGCTATTTGTCCTCCTCTCCACATGGATGACCAATCATTTGATGTTTTTTTTTTTTTTCCTTCAGGCCCTTTGTTATGTCCACTTCTGACTTAACTCAGCTCAGATTCTTTACTCTGTTGTGTATGACATGCTCTTATCAGTATATTCAACTTTTCTCTCCAACTATTCTTCTATCACAACCGGTTGAAAGCCCATGGCTTGGATAAACAGAGCTGCTAGTTTTCTCCAGGATTATATCTAAAACCCTGAATGATACTCAAGATAATCATACACATTTTCAGATTGGCATCAGGTTAAGTTCATGGTTTAAATTTAGATCATCTGCCTATGAGGTCCAGCAATTCAGACATTCGGGACCTTGTAAGTTTGAAAAGTCAAATCTTCCTGTGTTGCAAGCCATAAAGTGTAAGACTTTTTTTAAAAGGCACTAAGGAAAAACATCCCATAAAACTTTTCAGCTGGATAAAATTACTCAGAATAAAGGTGAGAATAAAGGATTTATCCACTCTTCAGGAGCCTGACATCTGCATTGTAGCTCTCATTAAGTAGAGAGAGAAAAAAAATGATATGCAGAGAAGAAAAAGAGATATAGAGCATGTCTGGAGGATATTACTTTGAAAAGAACTCTAGAAGTAATTACTGGCATATGGAACTGACTTCAACCAAATAAAAATGAAGTCTAACAAATTTTGATGGAGATTTACTAAAAAGCTTGAATTAAAAAAATGCATGTGACTGTTCAAGCCTTAAAATAAACCTGAGCATCCAAATTTCTATGAGCAGGTAGCATAATGAGAAAGCAATATATCTCCCAAGGACAGCATATTTCACGACAGCACTTCAGATGTGGCTAAGGGGAATATGCAACAAAAAGGAAGCACCTTGCCATAAGGAGGAGCCATAAAGTAGAGAAAGGAGTGGTAAGAAAGCCCCTTCCGAGGTCAGAATTGGGCCTGATTAAGGAACATTCCCCGCCACTAGGCTAGCATGTCCTCATAATGTCTGACATCAGGATTTCAGTTATTACAGACAAGTGACTGCTGTGCATTTTATATCAGCCCCATTTCTAATCGGATCGTACACAAGCAAAGCTCATTCCACCATCACCAGTTGTGTCTTAAGAGAGGAGAACTTGGTATCAGAGTTCCCTCAGTCCAAGAAGAGCTATGTGCATGCATGCTGTCACTTCAAACGATTCTTTGCAACCCCATAGCCTGTAGCCCTCCAGGCTCTTCTTGTCCATGGGATTCTTCAGGCAAGAATACTGGAGTGGGTTGCCATGCTCTCCTCCAGAGCATCTTCCTGATCCAGGGATAAAACCCACATCTCTTATGTCTCCTACCCTGGTGGGTGGGTTCTTTACTATTAGTGCCTTTTGCTATACCTGGATCTAATTGAGGGAAGACTTTGCATCTTCCAGAGATCTTGGACCTAGACCATAATCTTGTGACTGAATAAGACATTTGGGTTTTCTCAGTTAAGGAGTGGATTAGTGGGGCTTCTCTGGTGATTCAGTAGTAAAGAATCCACCTGCCAGTGCAGGGGACACAGTTTGAACTCTGATCCAGGAAGACCCACAGGCTGCCAAGCAACTAAGACCACGGGCCACAATCATTGAGCCTGTGCTCTGCAGCCCAGGAACCGCAACTACTGAGCCCACGTGCCACAGCTACTGAAGCTCACCTGCCCCAGAACCTGTGCTCCACAACAGGAGAAGCCATTGCAGTGAGAAGCCTGCACACTGAAATGAGAAAGTAGTCCCCGCTTGCTGCAATTAGAGAAAAGCCCATGCAGCAACAAAGACTCAAAAAACAAAAATAAGTAAAAAACTAAAAATAAATGGCCAAATACTAAAAATAAATAAATAAAATTCTTTTTAAAAAAGAAGAAAGGGATTAGTAAGCTCTGTGTTTGGGAAGAAGCGTGAACTGAAGATCTGATGACAAGAGAGCTGAACAATGGTAGAAATTGTTAGTGCTCACAATGCCCAGTCTGCCTCTTTCTCCAGGCAAGTGAAAGACACACTTTCCCAATGTTAATATCCCTTAAAACTAGGTGGGCTAATTGCCTGGTTCTGGCCAATGGACCGTGAGTAGAAGTGACATATGTCAATTCTGAGCTGAAGCAGAAGAGACACAGAAAACCTCTCTGTGATCCTTTCTCTCCAGCTGCTAAAAAAAAAAAAAAAAAACGGAGGCCTCTTGGTGAGTTTCTAGAACCAAGAGTTAGGAATAGCCAGCATTAAGGAGCCAATGCATGGAGAAAAGTTAATCTGGATATTTCTGCAGCAAATTGAGTGAGAATGAGAAACTTTCATTCCATTAGACCACTGAGACTTCTGTTAAATCCACAGAATAACCTAAGCTATTCAGATTCCATTTTAATGAAATCATGCATATTTAATTTAGAATTTAAGTCACCATCCAACAGTATTTTCCTTCACTATTTTGAGGGTGTAAACCCATTATATTTTGAGAACTATTGCTACTGATGAGAAAGATATTGCAATTTAAAATGTATCCTTATAAGCCATCTTTATTTTCTTTCTGATAACTTCTATCAGTTCAGTTCAGTTCAATCGCTCAGTCATGTCTCACATTTTCCAACCCCATGGACTTCAGCACACCAGGCTTCCAGGTCCATCACCAACTCCCAGAGCTTGCTCAAACTCATGTCCATTGAGTTGGTGATATCATCCAACCATCCCATCCTCTGTTGTCCCCTTCTCCTCTGGCCTTCAGTAATTCCCAGCACCAGACGCTTTTCAAATGAGTTGGTTTATCACATCAGGTTACCAAAGTATTGGAGTTTCAGCTTCAGCATCAGTCCCTCTAGTGAATATTCAGGACTGATTTCCTTTAAGATGGACTGGTTGGATTTCCTTACTGTCCAAGGGATTCTCAAGAGTCTACTCCAACATCACAGTTCAAAAGCATCAATTCTTCGGTGCTCAGCTTTTTATGGTCCAACTCTTACATCCATACATGACTACTGGAAAAACAATAGCTTTGACTAGATGGACCTTTGTTGGCAAAGTAATGTCTCTGCTTTTTAATATGCTGTCTAGGTTGGTCACAGCTTTTCTTCCAAGGAGCAAGCATCTTTTACTTTCATGGCTGCAGTCACCATCTGCAGTGATTTTGAAGCCCCCAAAAATAAAGTCTACCACTGTTTCCATTGTTTTCCCATCTATTTGCTATGAAGTGATGGGACCAGATGCCATGATCTTCGTTTTCTGAATGTTGAGTTTAAGCCAACTTTTTCACTCTCCTTTTTCACTTTCATCAAGAGGCTCTTTAGTTTTTCTTTGCTTTCTGCCATAAGGGTGGTGTCATCTGCATATTTGAGGTTATTGATACTTCTCCCGGCAATCTTGATTCCAGTCTGTGTTTCATCCAGTCCAGTATTTCTCATGATGTACTCTGTATGTTAAATAAGCAGGGTGACAATACACAGCCTTGATGTACTCCTTTCCTGATTTGGAACCAGTCTGTTGTTCCATGTCCAGTTCTAACTGTTGCTTGTTGACATACATACAGATTTCTCAGGAGGTAGGTCAGACAGTCTGGTATTCCCATTTCTTTCAGAATTTTGCACACTTTGTTGTGATCTACACAGTCAAAGGCTTTGACATAGTCAGTAAAGCAGAAGTAGATGTTTTTCTGGCACTCTCTTGCTTTTTCAATGATTCAACAGATGGTGGCAATTAGATCTCTGGCTCCTCTGCCTTTTCTTTAAATCCAGCTTGAACATCTGGAAGTTCAAGGTTCATGTACTGTTGAAGCCTGGCTTGGAGAATTTTGAGCATTACTTTTCTAGCATGTGAGATGAGTGCAATTGTGTGGTAGTTTGGGCATTATTTGGCATTGCCTTTCTTTGGGATTAGAATGAAAACTGACCTTTTCCAGTCCTGTGGCCACTGCTGAGTTTTCCAAATTTGCTGGCATATTGAGTGCAGCACTTTCACAGCATCATCTTTTAGGATTTGAAATAGCTCCACTGGAATTCCATCACCTCCACTAGCTTTGTTCATAGTGATGCTTCTTAAGGCCCACTTGACTGCATTCCAGGATGTCTGGCTCTAGGTAAGTGATAATACCATCATAATTATCTGTGTCATTAAGATCTTTTTTGTATAGTTATTCTGTGTATTCTTGCCACCTCTAATTAATATCTTCTTCTTCTGTTAGGTCCATACTATTTCTGTCCTTTATTTTCCCCCTCTTTCCATGAAAAGTTCCCTTGGTATCTCTAATTTTCTTGAAGAGATCTCTAGTCTTTCCCATTCTATTGTTTTCCTCTATTTCTTTGCTCTGATCACTGAGAAAGGCTTTCCTATCTCTCCTTGCTATTCTTTGGAATTCTGCATTCAGATGGTATATCATCTGAATGCAGGAAGGTATATCATTCCTTTTCTCCTTTGCCTTTCATGTCTTTTCTTTTCTCAGCTATTTGTAAGGGCTCCTCAGACAACCATTTTGCCTTTCTGCATTTCTTTTACTTGGGGATGGTCTTGATCACTGCTTCCTGTACAGTGTCACAAACCTCCATTCATAGTTCCTCAGGCACTCTGTCTATCGGATCTAATCCCTTGAATCTATTTGTCACTTCTACTGTATAATCGTAAGGGATTTGATTCAGGTCATACCTGAATGGTCTACTGTTTTCCCTACTTTCTTCAACTTAAGTCTGAATTTGGCAATAAGCAGTTCATGATCTGAGCCACAGTCAGCTCCTGGTCTTGTTTTTGCTGACTGTATAGAGTTCTCCATCTTTGGCTGCAAAGAATATAATCAATCTGATTTTGGTGTTGACCATCTGGTGATGTCCATGTGTAGAGTCTTCTCTTGTGTTGTTGGAAAAGGGTCCTTGTGATGACCAGTGTGTCCTCTTGGAAAAACTCTGTTAGCCTTTGCTTTTATACTCCAAGGCCAAATTTGCCTGTTACTCCAGGTATCTCTTGACTTTCTACTTTTGCATTCCAGTCCCCTGTAATGAAAAGTGTAATGAAAAGGGTGTTAGTTCTAAAAGGTCTTGTAGGTCTTCATAGAACTGTTAAACTACAGCTTCTTCAGCATTACTGGTCAGGGCATACACTTGGATTACTGTGATATTGAATGGTTTGCCTTGGAACAGAGATAGTTCTGTCATTTTTGAGACTGCATCCAAGTACTGCATTTTGGACTCTTGTTGACTATGATGGCTACTCCATTTCTTCTAAGGGATTCTTGCCCACAGCAGTAGATATAATGCTCATCTGAGTTAAATTCACCCATTCCAGTCCATTTTAGTTTGCTGATTCCTAAAATGTCAGCATTCACTCTTGCCATCTCATTTGATCACTTTGAATCTGCCTTGATTCACAGATCTAACATCAGGTTCCTATGTAATATTGCTCTTTACAGCACTGGACTTTATTTCGATCACCAGTCATATCCACAACTGGGTATTATTTTCACTTTGGCTCTGTCTTTTCATTCTTTCTGAAGTTATTACTCCACTGATCTGTAGTAGTATATTGGGCACCTACCAACTTGGGGAGTTCCTCTTTCAGTGTCCTATCTTTTTGCCTTTTCATACTGTTCATGGGGTTCTCAAAGCAAGAATACTGAAGTGGTTTGCCATTCCCTTCTCCAGTGGACTACGTTTTGTCAGAACTCTTCACCATGACATGTTCGTCTTGGGTGGCCCTACCCGGCATGGCTCATAGTTTCACTGAGTTAGACAAGGCTGTGGTCCATGTGATCAGACTGGTTAGTTTTCTATGATTGTGGTTTTCCATCTGTCTGCCTTCTGATGAGAAGGATAAGAGGTTTATGGAAGCTTCTTGATGGGAGAGACTGAGGGGGAAACTGGGTCTTGTTCTGATGGGTGGGGCCATGCTCAGTAAACCTTTAATCCAATTTTCTGTTGATGGGAGGATCAAACAGATCCCTGTTGTTTGATCTGAGGCCAAACTATGATGGAGGTAATGAAGATAAGGGTGACCTTCTTCAAAAGGTCCCATGCAGGCACTGCTGCACTCAGTGCCCCCACCCTGCAGCAGGCCACGGCTGACCCATGCCTCCACCGGAGACTCCTGCACACTCACGGGCAAGTCAACTTTATAAAACTCTTCTTCAACTTTATAAAATTCTTACCCATTACTAACAAAATACTGCCTATTAGACACATACTGTCTCTCATACTTCCATATTCCTTAAATAATATTTTGATGTTTTCCATCATTTTCTGTCCTAATGGTGCAGTTGAAGTCATTTTCTCAGACTCACTGTCCAGTTTATGAATTCTCTTTTCAGTTGTTTAACTTACTGTTCAGTCTTTGGATTCAGAATTCTTTTTTTTAATTTTTTGTTTATCTTACTGTGTTGAGTCTTAGTTGGGGCCTGTGGGATCTTTAGTTGCATCATGCAAACTCTTAGCTGTGGAATGTAGGATATAGTTCCCTGGCCAGGGATGGAACCTAGGTCTCCTGTGTTGAGGGCACAGAGTCTTAGCCACTGGATCATCAGGAGAGTCCCCAGAATATGTTTTATACAGAGACCTTTAAAAAACTTTCTAATTAATCATTTTTGGTTCTTGTCTCATGATTTATGTGTTTTTATCTCTTTGAATAATTTAAATAAGCTTTGTGAACTTTTTTCAGATTGTTTAGTTATTTCTAGTTCTAAGCATCTAAGTTCTCTACTTACTGGATCTGTGACTCTCTTCCATAATGGTTCATTCTGTGTGATTTGAACACTTTTACTAGGAGCTCATCTTTATCTTATTATGTATTCCTTTTAGGGGAAGGAAAATATGTTCTGGACTGTTTCCTGCTCAACACAGCAAGTCCCAGGTATTTCACTGGCTCTTAATTTCTTGACCCTTCACATTCATCTGACATAATCTGAAGTTCTCATTTTTCAAGGGCATTTTGTGCCCACTGACAAGCTAATGGAAGATAAACTTTCTTGCATTTCCTATAGGCTGAGGTTGGAGCCTTTCTGGTGTTCATTTCTGGGATAGGGCAACCCTTGATCATTCTGACTTTTGGCAAGATACTTAGTACTAGTCCCCTAGCCATTTGATATCTATGGTTAAAAAAATTCTCTTTCTGTGTGTATCTAAAACACAGAACCAAACTGCTAAGATATCAATATATTTTTAACAACCTATGGAGATGTTGGCAGAAGCCCCTGCTCACACCTTTGATGTCACATGTTTTCTACATTTTTGTCTCATGGAGATTTCTCTCTTTTGGTGTTGAATTTGGCTATGTTTCCAAATATTCTTTGGCTTATGTTAAAAAGCATTTGCATGTATGCAGAGCTATTTGTATCCTATTTGATGTATTTTTGTGAAATATAAAACTCAATCTTCATGACACTTTAATTGGGATTGAACTAGAAATATGAAATAGAGAGAAAATAGGTATCTATCACATCTAAGAGAATGTCATGGGTCTGCATTTACTCAATATTTCTAATATCACTTTCAACATTCTAATAAAGTTCTGAGGTTTAATTTATGCCAAAACATGAACATCTGTCATTGTTTATTCCTGAGAATTTTTTAAACTGTATTTTCTGCCTACTTACTGGTGCTGCATTGTCTTAGCAAACTCTACATCTATTGGAAACAGATATTAACCCATCCGGAGGCCACCTTATTGGTCCAATTGGAAGAAAATGTGTCTTGAAATAAAGTAGCAACCAGGAAATGTAGGAAAGCTCAAAGTTAAGAGATATTTTAAAATCATGATTAACAAGATTTGATAGTCAGATATAAGAAGTGAAAAAGACAGAGGTATCGAGGATAATGTCTGCATTAGTGCCTTGATGATGGATAGAGGTCCCACTGAAGCCTAGTAAAGGGATAGATGTGGGGTGAGAAAGGAAGATTAGAATATGAAGATGGAAAGTTGGTAATACATTTATACTAAGCTATTTTTTGCTGAATAATTTATTGTGCCATTGAAGGAAAATATTTTGGAATAAGTTACAGCTTCATGGAAACATAAGAGCCACTAGGGAATTTTGAGTTATTAGAAAGGACAGGAATACGGGGCTAATAAGAAGTCAGGGTCTAGACAGGATATCTGAATGTCTTCTCCCAAAGGAGTTACTGTAATGAGGTCAGGAGGTCATGAGCAGGTTTTTTTCATGCAGCTGAAAAAAAATATTGAGATGACATTCAGAACATTCTATTTCCATATCTGACCCATCACAACTATTACAGTCTTCAGTGATGAAAAAATAAAATGTATCTTCCTATACTGAAAACATACAGAGCCAGAGACTTTTCACAAAAATAAAATGTTCAATTGCTTGAAATTGAAATTCTAAATAGATATGGCAGTGGAGAAACATTTCCTTCTCAGTAGCACTCCAGCATCTTTAGCTGGAGCTATCAGCATCTTAATTTGGCTGTGGGGACTTCGTGTGTGAAATATATGGAGTGTGTTTTTTAAAGGTTTTTGCTGGACAGTCAGGTTGTGATGGAGAGTTGAAATGTAGCCTGTGGCACTTCTTGTCCAATATTGTGCACGTCCCTAACAAGAGACAAATGATTTCATTGTGAGATGAATACGTGTGAGGGACTAATAAACCAGTTAGAGCTATTATCAGAGTAGAGGAGCCGCCTAAGTGACGGCATGACTGAAACACAGACCCCATTCTCCTCTGCATTTGCCGAAAACGTGAATTCATATGCAAGCATGCTCTTTGGTGGTCTTAAGGACATCAGTGTGAAATTTAAGCATTCCAAACTTTAGAGTCGGCTTTTTTCTAGGCAGAGAGTCGCACCAAAAATGAACTCACAGAAACAATCAATTCCATCACAAGAAAAGGTAAAGATCATATTGCTATATTAATTGCTTTATTGCCCTCCCCACCAAAATCCCTCAGTCAGGAAGATGCCCTGGAGAAGGGAATGGCTATCCACTCCAGTACTCTTGCCTGGAGAATCCCATGGACAGAGGAGCCTGGCGGGCTACCGTCTCAGTTCAGTTCAGTCACTCAGTCGTGTTTGACTCTGCAACCCATGGACGGCAGCATGGCAGGCCTCCCTGTCCAGCACCAACTCCCGGGCTACAGTCCACGTGGTTGCAAAGAGTAGGGCACAAGTGAGTGACTAACACTTTCACTTTCACCAAAAAACAAAGGACAAGGTCCATAGCATTATAGACTTCATAATTATCTCTGCCCTAATGGAGAGAGAAGTCAGGGGAAAGGGAAAGAAGAAAAATCTCCCCAATATAGCTTCTTTTACGGAGTGTAAGGACTTTTGGAGAAGATAAGAATGTCTTAATTAGTTAATTATTTCTACAAACATACATTAATGTCCCACTACTAATGATGTTTTTGTATGCTCAGGTGAATAAAAACGAGAAAAACTTCATCTCCAATCAAGTTCAGGGATGTATGGCCAGCCATTAACAAACTTATAAAACAATACTTTCAGGGTCTTTAGCCTCTTTTTTTCCCCTACTATTTCTTATTTTCTATTACTGTTTTCTCCTTTCAGTCATTTGCCTTCAAAGCTCCTTTCAGAATAATCCTGACAATATTCAGTGACCTGTTTAAATGGCCTATTTCAAACAACCACAAAAGGAAAAGACAGAATCTTCCTCATGGCAATGAAAAGTTTAAATTTAAACAAAAAGACTGCAATGTTATACACATTACTGAAAATCTTAACAAGAATGGTTGATCACAATATTTTTAATTCTCACTTGTTTCTTTCTAATCTACTTCACAGCTTCTCTGGTGGCTCAGTAGTAAAGAATCCGCCTGTTAATGCAGGAGACATGGGTTCAATGCCTGGGTCAGGGAAAGATACCCTAGAGAAAGAAATGAAAATCCACTCCCATATTCTTGCCTGGGAAATCCCACAGAGGAGCCTGGTGGGCTACAGTGAGTCCATAGGGTCGCAAAAGATTTGAACACATCTCAGCAAATGAACAACAATAACAAATCTACTTCACAGAGAGCTGAGAGAGTAAACACAATAAAATGCGATTCTAGTCACGTCACCTCTCCCGTGAAATTCTTTCCACAGCTTCTTATGAACCTAAGATAAAAATCAAATCCTTAAAGGAGACTTACAAGCCTTGCATGACCTCCTATGCCCTTCTCCTTTTAGCTCAATAAGCATAAGCCAACCGGGCTTTCTTTTAGTTGTTACAGAGTAGATCTTTCCACATCAAGAGTTTTTATACTCCTTTGCCTGTGCTGGTTCACTGGGTCCTCCACGCTTCCAATTCTCAAGCCACACACACACACACACACACACACACACACCTCTTCTTTCTCACCATCTGCATAATTCATCTTTCAGGTCTCCATTCAAAATATCAGTTCCTTGAAGAAAGAAATCAGTCTTCCTTCTTGTCCATTATTTTCTTCCTAGTACCATGCCTTCCCTAGCCGTATAAGACTATTCGCATGTGGGGACTATACTTCTAACATAATTACTAATTAATTTATTTCTCCCCTCTGTACTGTAATCTCTATAGGGGTAAGGACCATGTCTGTTTTAATACCATATACCTGTCTAATACTGTATATATTTGCAGCCTGGTACACAGCAGGTATTCAATATGTATTTATGGAATATATGGAAAAAAATGAATAACTAGAATATTAAGATCAATAAAAATGAATACATCATAATTTATGAAATTAGACTCAAATTAGGTCTGAGTTTCTTGGCAAATACAATAAAAAGAAGAAAACTGATCCATTTTAATCAGTTGTATATCTATGTGTTCAGTCTCTCAGTTATGTTTGACTCTTCTGTGACCCCATGGACTATAGCCCACCAGGCTCTTCTGTCCATGGAAGTTTTCAGGCAAGAATACTGGAGGGGGTTGCCATTTCCTACTCCAGGAGATCTTCCTGATCCAGGGATCAAACCCATGTCTCTTGCATCTCCTGCATTGGCAGGCGAATCCTTAACAACTGTACCACCCAGGAAAATCAAACCATTTTTTTCAAGGCAACAAAACTTTTCCTTTTTCTACAGAATGTAGAAAACTTTCTCGAAGAGATAATTTTCCTTCACAGTTCAAATCACAGTTTATATATGTGTATGATCATGAATGAGTCTGATTCCATTAGACTCCAAATTTCTGAAAGGTACAGACCTTGTCTGACTTGCCAAAACATCCCAGCATATAACACAGGGTCTGAAATAGAAAAGGCTCTGCTAGTAACCCATTTATTCTTTCATTCAGCAAATATCTACCAGACAATTACTAGGTATTTAGCACCAAAATAAAAAAAACCACGAATAACTGATGTAAATAGTATACCTTATCATTTTACAGCAACAGTAGTCATAAATTTCACATGGCTGTTTTAGGCTTTTCTTGTTTATGCTGACATTGTTGGCACTTGATAAAGTCTGAAGGAAAACATTAAAACATGGTAAAACTACATAATGAGGAGCATAACAAAGGTTTTCCACATACTTCGCTTTTTAAAGGCTCAACCTGTTTTAGGATAGAATTTGGAGTAACTGGAGGAACTAGGAAAGACCCTTACTTCTCTGAGTTTATGCCAGAACCAGGAGAAGAAAAAAACACTCAAGTCTGAGCTTGCTGATGACAGTTGGAGTTCCTCTGTGTTCACATTTGTGCTAAAATATCCTGCAGATTGAGGCTGTTTCATCAAATTTTCTTTTCCTAGTAGCAGCAGTCAATAAACAGTCAAACTACTTTTCTTTCTTCTCTCAAGCCAATATTGTGTTTTTTTAAGTTTATGGTTACCAAGGCGGGGGAAGGGCTAAATTAAGAGTTTGGAATTAAAATATATATATAGCTAATACTGTATATAAAATAGATAACCAACAAAGACCTACGGTATAGCACAGGGAACTATATTCAATTGTCTAATAATCTATAATGGAAGAGGATATAAAAAAAGAATATATTTATTTATATATATGCATAACTGAATCACTTTACACCTGAAACTGGCAGAACATTGTAAATCAATGATATTAAAATAAAACAATATTAATCTAGTGTTTTCAGCAGCCCAGCACCAGGAAGTTCTTTTCATTTGAAGGGCTTTATAGCAGAGGAGCCTGGAGGGCTAGGAGGGTCCATGAGGGTCATCAAAGAGTCAGACGCAACTTAGTGACTGAACAACAAGTTCAGTTCTGTTCAGTTCAGTCGCTCAGTCATGTCCAACTCTTTGCAACCCCATGAATTGCAGCACGCCAGGCCTCCCTGTCCATCACCAACTCCCGGAGTTCACTCAAACTCACGTCCATCGAGTCCGTGATGCCATCCAGCCATCTCATCCTCTGTCGTCCCCTTTTCCTCCTGCCCCCAATCCTCCCAGCATCAGAGTCTTTTCCAATGAGTCAACTCTTCGCATGAGGTGGCCAAAGTACTGGAGTTTCAGCTTTAGCATCATTCCTTCCAAAGAACACCCAGGATTGATCTACTTTAAGATGGACTGGTTGGATCTCCTTGCAGTCCACGGGACTCTCAAGAGTCCTTTCCAACACCACAGTTCAAAAGCATCAATTCTTTGGCGCTCAGCTTTCTTCACAGTCCAACTCTCACATCCATACATGACTACTGGAAAAACCACAGATTCAACTAGACGGACCTTTGTTGGCAAAATAATGTCTCTGCTTTTTAATATGCTATCTAGGTTGGTCAAAACTATCCTTCCAAGGAGTAAGCATTAGTTATTCAGAAATGTGTAGAAGGAGAATGGGAGAGGAAAAACAAGATCATGATTCTTGGGCTACTGTTCCTGATATCACCCTCAATTTAGGCCATTCTATTTTAGTTTCCTAAAGCAGAATACACAAGTCATCAAAAAAAAAAAATTAATAACTGAGTCATCTGACCTCTTCTCCTTTAGGACTTGTGTTGAAGCATGAAGTTTGGCAGAAGCAACCAAAGATAACTCACTCATGTTTCCAGTGGATTTTTGCACATGTAAAGACATCCTTCACAGTGATCCATTTCATAATTCCTCTGAACCTCATGAAATCTGATCATGAACATCAATGAGCCTCCTGAGGGTTCTGCAGAGATCACACCACTTTACATGAAGTGAGTCAGGCAATAGGTGAACTCAGTGTTCCTCATAAAGTGAGACTGAATGGCTGAGTTCCACTGAATGGATGCCTCCTTACCAGAATGGCAGCTTTAGTGGAATCATTTAGTCACTGCAGACATCATTACCCTTTACTGTAAGATGGAGGAAAAAATATGTCTTGTCTATTTCACAGAATATTCTAAGGATAAAGCGATATTAAGCACATGAAATTACTCTCTGACATTTCCAGGGGAGGAAAGGATATGAAGTTACCTCCTCAGTCTCCGTTAGCAACTACTCTATCTTTTCCAGGTCTGTTTCATCCCTCTCCCACTCAGCCTTCCCACAGAATGTGTGTGAAGTTTTGGGGTTGAGGGTTAAAGGAAAGCTTGTACCTTTTCCTCCCATCAGTGTTTATCACCAGAAATATATTTTACATACACAGTAGATTCCACTTTTGCCTGAAAATATGCATACTGACATCTCTCTAGATAAAGATGTTAGAAAACTTTCAATGTGATTTTAAAATGAAATTTAATTTTATTCCAGTTATTACCAAAACACTAAATCTTTTTGGACACTTGAAAAAATAATGCAGGATAGGCAAGCTTCACTTATTTCTTTCTTTATTTTTGCAAAGCAGGAGAGAACATCAAACCAGAAAAACAAGAAGAACTTCAAATATGTATAAAATTACACATCCCACTTTTGGTGAAATAGTCCAAATGCAAGAATCAAATTGCTCTTACTCTCACTTAAATAGCTCAGCAATATCTAAAACAAATGAGTCACAAGCTTGTTTTTGTATCACTTACCTCAGATTTCTTTTTTCAGGAGAATTTTTGAGAGGAGAAATAATGTCACTGATAGTTTCATCTCATGTCCTGGGAAAAAATAGAGCAGAAAATTACCCACCTCTGGTGCATTAGATGTAGGCATGCCTAAACTATTCAAATAATCCATAGCACCTATGTCTGCACAGACTTTTGAATGATTCTCTTTGATAGGAGTTACTTCCCTACAGTGGGCATTCAGCCCTAATCTTCACTGCCCTTCATTTCTCAGATTTTTTCCCTCTATAGTTCTGTTTATTTATCCTAGGATTGTCAAAGCCCTAGTTGATTTCTTGACTACCAAATGGGGAGGAATGTATCAAACCTGTTTTCAGTGGTTTTACCTAGCCAGGAAAATAAGCACCAGTCACTCCATCACTCAAAAACACTTTCTCATATTTTCATACATTTGTGTGTACTAGAACAATGCTAAACACATGAGGATCAGAGATTAAAAGCCAGAGTTCTTACTTTCAAGGGTGTCACCATTTGGTTGGTATAGACAGTTAAGGAGGTAATTACTATGTAGATATATAGAAAACAATCACACACACACACACACAAATAGGGGGAGATACACACAAATTACTATCAAAGCACACAAAAAGGAGCACTAACTCAGACTGAGGGTAAAATCAGTCAAACCTTAACGGAGATCATATTTGAGCTGAGTCACAATTAGGCGTAAATTTGGTCCCCAGTGGATATTTGACAATATCCAGAGGTATCTTCACTCATCACAACTGGGAGCTTGGTCCTAACTCTACTGAGTAGAGGGAAGGCATGCTATTAAACACCTTACGAAGCACCAGGCAACCCCCCCACAACAAGGAATCTACGGCCTCAAATGCCAAAAGTGCCAAGTTCGAGAAACCTTGTTGTAAAGGATGAAAATGCAGTTTAGATTGCTTTATATCAAGAAAAAGGGCCATATATTTGAAAACTCCAATGATATACTCATTCACTGAACAAGTGAACATCAAGTGCCCACTAGGTTTGGGTAATGTCATAGGTACAGGAGACAAAGTGTGACCAAAACAGGAAAAGTCCAGGCCTCCACGGAACATATACTTCACTGAAAAGAGATAAGCCATAAAACAAAGTGCAAATAGGTAAATAAATAATATATCAAACAGTAGACATCCTAAGATGCAAAATTAAGTAGAATAAGGGATGAAAGTCATGTTAGAGAACCAGGGGATAGTGGGTATACAGTGATCAGAAAACAGCTTCCTTCAGGGGGCGGTACACCACCTGGCATGCAGGATCTTAGTTCCCTGACCAGGCATCGAACCCTCACCTCCTGCGGTGGAAGCACAGAGTCTTAAGCACTGGATGATCAGAGAAGTCCCAACAGTTTCCTGTTTTAGGCAGGATGGTCAGAGAAGTTCTCGCTTATATGTCCACATTTGAACAAGGATTTGAAAGAAATGAGGGGGAAAACCATGTGAATACTTGGAGAAAGAATATTCTAGTCCAGAATGTACAAAAGTTCTCTGAGAGAAAAGTCACAGGAATAGCAGTGATAATCACTCAGTCGTAGCCGACTGTGACCCCACGGACTGTAGCCTGCCAGGCTCCTCTGTCCATGGTATTCTCCAGGCAATATTGAAGTGGGCTGCCATTCCCTTCTCCAGGGGATCTTCCTGACCGAGGAATCGAACCCAGGTCTCGTGCATTGTGGGCAGATTCTTTACTGTCTGAGCTACCAGGGAAGAAGGAACTGCAATAAGGCCCATTTGACAGGAGTGCACATGGATGACAGGGAGACTGGGAGGAGGTGATATTAGGGTGCAGAGGAGAGCTGGTCTGCCTTCCCTGCCCATGGTACCCAGGCAACTGCATTCACTGTGGGTGAGATGGGAAGGTTGTGAGCAGTGGCTAACAAGACAGGTAAGTTTGAGTCAGAGGATGATGCAACTGGAGATGCGTGTAACAGACTGACTCCACCATTCTGTCAATTAGACTTAGAGCGGGAGACCAGGTAGGGAGCTACAACAGTAATCACGGCAAAAGAGGATGAAGGCTTGGATAAGGATGTTACAGCAGAAGGTGTAAGAAGTGGTTAGAGGCTGAACATATTTTGCAAGCAGAGTTGATCAACTTTATGGGTAGAATGGACATAAGATATGGTGGGAAGAGAAAAGTCAATGATGATCTTGGAGACTTTTGCTTTCTGAGCCAAGTATAAGTATTTGTTGGAGGTGCAGGTGAGGTGGAGACTGACATGTTTAAGAAACAGAATGGACAGTAAAGCTTTGGTCTATCATGTGAAGCAGAAGACAGAACAAAGTGAGATCAGAGAGGCCAGAGGAAGCATCCCTAAGTACGTTATTCTAAGTGGAAAGGGAAACTATGGCAGGGTATATATATGTGTGTGTACATATATATATATATGTACACACACATTCTTTTTTATTGTGTATATATATATAATTCTTTATTATATATAATGTATATATATACATGTATATATTCTTTTTCATTATGGTTTATTACATGATATTAAACATATAATTCCCTGTGCTATACAGTAGGGCCTTGTTGTTTATCCATCCTATATATAATAGTTAGCATCTGCTAACCCCAAACTCCCAATCCATCCCTCCCCCACCCCTCCTTGCCAACCACAAGTCCATTTTCTGTGTCTGTGAGCGTCTGTTTCTGCTTCATAGATAAGTTAATTTAAGTCATGTTTCAGATTCCACTTACAGTGATATCATAGAGTATTTATCTTTCTCTTTCTTACTTCCCTTAGTATGATAATTTCTAGGTCCATTCATGTTACTGCAACTGGTATTATTTCAATCTTTTTACGACTGAGTAATATTGCATTGTGTACATATTCCGTATCTTCTTTATCCATTCATCTGTCAGTGGACATTTAGATTATTTCCACAACTTTGCTCTTGTGAATAGTGCTGCTATAAACACAGGGATACATGTATCTTTTGAAATTACAGTTTTGTCCAAGTATATGCTCAGGAGAGGGGTTTATCAATCATATGACAAATCTATTTTTAGTTTTCTGAGGATATTCCATGCTGCCTCCCACAGTAACTGCACCAATTTACACTCCTTCCAACAACGTAGGAAGGTTCCCTTTTGTTCACACCCTTTCTAGCATTTGTTATTTGTAGATTTTTAAAGATGAGAAAGGCCACATTCTAAAACATAACTATAACAAATACTTCAGTTCAGTTCAGTCGTTCAGTCGTGTCCGACTCTTTGCGACCCCATGGACCACAGCACGCTAGGCCTCTCTGTCCATCACCAACTCCCAGAGTTTACTCAAACTCATGTCCATTGAGTCAGTGATGCCATCCAACCAACTCATTCTCTGACGTCCCGTTCTTCTCCCTCTCTCAATCTTTCCCAGCATCAGGGTCTTTTCAAATGAGTCAGTTCTTCACATCAGGTGGCCAAAGTATTGGAGTTTCAGCTTTAGCATCATTCCTTCCAAAGAACATCCAGGACTGATCTCCTTTAGAATGGACTGGTTGGATCTCCTTGCAGTCCAAGGGACTCTCAAGAGTCTTCTCCAACACCACAGTTCAAAAGTATCAATTCTTCAGAGCTCAGCTTTCTTTATAGTCCAACCCTCATATCCATACATCACTACTGGAAAAACCAAAGCTTTGACAAGACAGACCTTTGTTGGCAAAGTAATATCTCTACTATTCAATATGTGGTCTAGGCTGGTCATAACTTTCCTGCCAAGGAGTAAGTGTCTTTTAATTTCACGGCTGCAATCACCATCTGCACTGATTTTGGATCCCAAAAAAATAAAGTCTGACAGTGTTTCTACTGTTTCCCCATCTATTTGCCATGAAGTGATGGAACCGGATGACATGATCTTCGTTTTCTGAATGTTGAGTTTAAGCCAACTTTTTCACTCTCCTCTTTCACTTTCATCAAGAGGCTCTTTAGTTCTTCTTCACTTTCTGCCATAAGGGTGGTGTTATCTGCATATCTGAGGTTATTGATATTTCTCCCGGCAATCTTGATTCCAGCCTGAGCTTCATCCACCCCAGCATTTCTCATGATGTACTCTGCAAATAAATTAAATAATTAGGGTAACAATATACAGCCTTGCCGTACTCCTTTTCCTATTTGGAACCAGCCTGTTGTTCCATGTCCAGTTCTAACTGTTGCTTCCTGACCTGCATTTAGGTTTCTCAAGAGGCAGGTCAGGTGGTCTGGTATTCCCATCACTTTCAGAATTTTCCACAGTTTGTTGTGATCCATACAGTCAAAGGCTTTGCATAGTCAATACAGCAGAAATAGATGTTTTTCTGGCACTCTTTAATTGCATTAAAGATTTACTGAGCATGGCCCCGCCCATCAAAGCAAGACCCAGTTTCCTGCTCAGTCAGTCTCTCCCATCAGGAAGCTTCCATAAACCTCTTTTCCTTCTCCATCAGAGGGCAGACAGACAAAGCCACAATCACAGAAAACTAACCAATCTAATCACATGGACCAGAGCCTTGTCTAACAAATACCTCAGTCATCTTTATTTCCTGCTAGACTAGAAACTGGGTGAACTGGCTTAATGGATGTTAGAAAGGTTTCCATTGATAATATTAGTAGCTCATAAACAGTAAAGTAGATACTATAAATGGTTTCTCATGGGTGTATGGAAGTAAAAATCACCCAAATGAGAGCAAGTAACAGGTATTATTCATAGCTTGATATAAGAAGGGATCCAGTCACCATCACTCACATGTGGCAGAGAATCAAAGGCAGACAGAGGAGAGAGAAACCTTCATAGGGGAGAAATGGGAATGCTTTGATTAGAGGCTGTTGGCATGGGGAACATGCAGGTAGACCAACCAGAAGCATGCTCAGTTCAGTTCACTCCAGTCACTCAGCCTTGTCCGACTCTTTGCAATCCCATGGACTGCAGCAAACCAGGCTTCTCTGTCCATCACCAACTCCTGGAGCTTACTCAAACTCATGTCCATTGAGTCCGTGATGTCATTCAACCATCTCATTCTCTGTCATCCCCTTCTCCTCCCGCCTTCAATGTTTCCCAGCATCAGGGTCTTCTCCAAGGAGTCAGTTCTTCACATCAGATGGCCAAAATATTGAAGTTTCAGCTTCAGCATAAGTCCTTCCAGAAGCATGTATCTTATATAATTGGTTTATTTCAACAATAATTACGTTTTATAATGTCTATTTAAAAATGGTTTCCAAAATCCTTTTGGTGACTGACCATCTTAGACTTATGCTAAATAAACTAATAGCTATTCACTAAATGTCTAGATCATTTCTAAGTAAGATTAAATACTGAAACATTAATTGCTAAGCATAATTAAATTTCATGTGCTTTAGCTTCTTATTTATATGCTACAGAAAGGTAGATATTTGAGAAGCTATAAGGAAGCAAATCCTGGTAGAAACTATGGGATGGTATACTCGTAACTTTTGCCAGTCTGTTATAAAATGCTGGCATATGATATATAATTCATAATTATCTATTCCTTAGTTCTCTAGAAAAGTTAGTACTTAAAATTTATCATCAATGTGTATAAACTATTAGAAACAATAGGGCAAATGGAAACATTATGTTAAAAGTATGCAAAGTGTGTAGGATGGAACAGTTGTTCCAGAACAAGAAAGAGGAAAATGTAGGAACAGCCAGAATGCACATGAAATGTAGAAGTATTGCAGAAAAAAAATTCAATTTCTAGTGGTCAAATCTGGCTAAAAATTTACAAGTTTCTACAAAGGAACTTGCCTTTCATACTGTTTACCTTAAAAATAGCTGAGAAAGAAGAGAAGTGAAAGGCAAAGGAGAAAAGGAAAGTATACTCATCTGAATGCAGAGTCCCAAAGAATAGCAAGGAGAGATAAGAAAGCCTTCCTCAATGATCAATACAAAGAAATAGAGGAAAAAAATAGAATGGGAAAGACTAGAGATCTCTTCAAGAAAATTAGAGATACCAAGGGAACATTTCATGCAAAGATGGGCTCAATAAAGGACAGAAATGGTATGGACCTAACAGAAGCAAGAGATAGTAAGAACAGGTGGCAAGAAAACACAGAAGAATTATACAAAAATGTTCTCAATGATCCAGATAACCATGATGGTGTCATCACTCACCTAGAGCCAGATATCCTGGAATGCAAGGTCAAGTGGGCCTTAGGAAGCATCGCTATGAACAAAGCTAGTGGAGGTGATGGAATCCCAGGTGAGCTATTTCAAATCCTAAAAGATGATGCTATTAAAGTGTTGCAGTCAATACACCAGCAAATTTGGAAAACTCAGCAGTGGCCACAGGACTGGAAATGGTCAGTTTTCATTCCAATACCAAAGAAAGGCAATGCCAAAGAATGTTCAAACTACCGCACAACTGCACTCATCTCACACACTAGCAAAGTAATACTCAAAATTCTCCAAGCTAGACTTCAACAGTATGTGAACCAAGAACTTCCAGATGTTCAAGCTGGATTCAGAAAAGGTAGAAGAACCAGAGATCAAATTGCCAACATCTGTGGATCACAGAGAAAGCAAAAGAATTTCAGAAAAACATCTACTTCTTCTTCATTCTCTATGCTAAAGCCTTTGTGTGTGTGGATCACAACAAATTGTGGAAAATTCTTTAAGAGATGGGAATACCAGACCACCTCACCTGCCTCCTGAGAAATCTGTAGGTCAAGAAACAACATTTAGAACTGGACACAGAACAATGGACGTGTTCCAAATTGTGAAAGGAGTACATCAAGGATGTATATTGTCACCCTGCTTATTTAACTTCTATGCAGAGTACATCACGTGAAATGCTGGGCTGAATGAAGCACAAGCTGAATCAAGATTGCCGCCAGAAATATCAATAACCTCAGATACGCAGATGACACCACCTTTACGGCAGAAAGTGAAGAGGAACTAAAGAGCCTCTTAATGAAAGTGAAAAGGTTGACTTACAACTTAACATTCGGAAAACTAAGATCATGTCATCTGGTCCTGCCGGGGACCAGCCCCGGCTGATCCAGGGAATTCGAAGCGGGGACGGCGTCGGCGAAGATCAGGAAACAATTGCTTAATTAAACGTTAATTAAGGATATAAAGAGTAATAGAATGAGGATAGCTCAGTAGGAAAATTCAGTGGAGAAAAGAGGCTGAAATAAGGATAGCTCAGTGAGGAAATTCAGTGTAGAAAAGAGGCTGAATAATTCAGCCAGAAGGTAAGAGAAAGAACGACATGGTGAGACCAAGTTTCGGTGAACAAGGCCCGCACTTTATTTTCCAAAGTAGTTTTTATACCTCAAGTTATGCATAGAGGATAATGGGGGAAGGGGTAGAGTCCTGCAGTAAGCCAGGCTTTCTTCCTGCAAACTTATCATATGCAAAAGTTTAGGTGATTTGCATCATCTTCTGGCCCGGAGGCCTTTTTCTCTAAAGGTGATTATTCTAAAGTCAGGCGCCAGCCTCCAAAAAGCATTAGATAAAGTTGCATTCCTACAGAGCAAAGGTGTGGTGGGCTATAACAAGAAAAAGAATTAACTCAAGGGTCCCAGGTTACAAACATTAAAGCTACTACTTACACCAATTATATTAATCAATACACTGCCAGGGACACAGCAGGTAAGGGATATGGAGACTTAGCAGCAAACATTGGCCCAACAAGTGAAAATCCCTTCACCAATACAATTTCTAATCAATCTTTTGACTGCTCAAAGGAATCTGTATTTAGACAGTTTAGAACATCTCATGCCTCTCACAGTTTGGAGGCTCTGAGCAATCACATGTGGCCGGAAAAACCTATTCAGGCAGGCTAGAGGACTTCCAAGGGAGTTTGTAGGTTGAAACACTGTCACACCCAGGAATTATTAACTGGAGCTATAAGCTAACTCTTTTTTCAGAGAGGTAGTGGGGGACAGCCCCCCGTAAAGTCAGAGGTGTAGGTGAAAGCACAAAGCAGAAAGTAGGCAGACTCTGGTTTTGGGGGTAGATTGCTCGAGAATTTCCAGGGAGACTCCTGAGGCTTGATCCCGCCTTTGCGTATGCCAAGCCTCCTTCCTCATGACCTTTGCCAGAGGCGGAGCTCGCTCCCCGCATGGTCCCATCACTTTATGGCAAATAGATGGGGAAACAATGGAAACAGTAGCAGATTTTATTTTCTTGGGCTCAAAAATCACTGCAGATGGAAATTAAATTTCATGACTGCAGCCATGAAATTAAAAGACATTTCCTCCTTGGAAGAAAAGGTATGACAAACCTAGACAGCATATTAAAAAGCAGAGACATCACTTTATCAACAAAGGTCTGTCTAGTCAAAGCTATGGTTTTTCCAGTAATCATGTATGGATGTAAGAGCTTGGACCATAAAGAAAGCTGAGCACCAAAGAATTGATGCTTTTAAACTGTGGTGTTGGAGAAGACTCTTGAGAGTCCCTTGGACTGCAAGGAGATCCAACCAGTCCATCCTAAAGGAAATCAGTCCTGAATATCATTGGAAGGACTGATGCTGAAGCTGAAGCTCCAATGCTTTGGTAACTTGATGTGAAGAACTGACACATTGGAAAAGACTCTGATGCTGGGAAAGATTGAAGGCCGGAAGAGAAGGGGACGACAGAGGATGAGACAGTTGGATGGCATCACTGACTCAGTGGACATGCATTTGAGCAAGCTCCATGAGATGGTGAAGGACAGGGAAGCCTGGCATACTGCAGTCCATGGGGTAGCAAAGAGTTTAATACGACTGAGTGACTAAACAACAACAACTATATATGAACTAATCAACAGTAAAGTGTTGAAAAACTAGTTTGGTTTCCTCTCTGATAAAATTACAAAAGTTTCTTGGGTTATTGGTTTGCTCTTTGTTGTTCAGTCACGAAGTCATGTCCGACTCTTTGCAGTTCCATGAACTGTCGCACACCAGGCTTCCCTGTCTTTCACTCTGTCTCACAGTTTGCTCTTAAGAGGCTATAAAAGGTTTTCTTTACCTTCTGACTCATCCACCTAGGAAGTAAAGACTCTGTCTAGAATAATCTCTCTGCTTTATGTTGACTATATCATGTCCTTGATTATTTAAAAGAACCAAGTTTTATCACTTTTGATAAAGCTAAGAATTTTATTTTACAATTATGTTACCTCCTACATTTACTTTTGAAATCTTTTATTGTCATTTTAATTAAATAGGCAGCCAAGCATGGTTTCTGAATGACTCATGATTCAGTTTAACCAGGTGTTCAAACCTTCTAACAACATTTGATATTTTGCCTTTCCCAAAGCTAATCCTAAATTATATCTTTTACATCTAAAATTGTATGTGAGATTTCCCAGAGGGCCCCAGAAAAGGTCACAAAGGATCTTTTACCTTGCTAAAAAAAAAAAAAAAAGATTTAAAAAAAAAGACTAGGATTTTTTTAATATGTTAAATTGCTCAGGAATCACTGTCAAATAAGAAAAGATACCTAATCTTCCCTAGGTTGTGTTTGTATAGGTAAATGGGTAAATATATACGTGTGTGTGTGTGTGTGTGTGTGTGTATTTCAAAAATTATACGAATTCCTAGAAATGTGTCAATGTCCCTGATGTCCATAATAAGTCCTGGTGCTGCTATGGCTGATCTCAAACAACAGTACGGTTTTGTCAAATTGTAATTCCAAGATTTTCTTTAATGTATGTCTCAGAAACAGCAGAATATCCTTGTCAGTTGCGTTATTTTTGCAATTAATTCTCATAATATCTTTATACACAGCCATTTTAAGTCTCTTGTCATTCACAGAGAAACGATGCTTCCCTGAAAGCTCTTACAATCCTCTGTCCCGTACCTGACCTTCAGGTACAGGACACAGTGCATCATCTTCAACCTAAAGGGACTGTCTCAGAGATGCAGGGAAAAACTCTGTTGGATTCTGATGACATTGCTCAAATAACACTGAGCGCACCATGCTACCAAACTGCATCAGGATTTCCAGAACTCTGGTAGAGAAACTGCTGGGTTCATGAGATTGCTAACCCCAGATCAAGCAGGACAAGAATTAGTCCACAGGACTGTATGAACTGATAAAGGAAGATTATTCGTCTTGTTTGGAACATTATTAGTACTTTAATATCTTTCCTTGAGATAAAGAACCCCTTTCTGTTTTCTCCTAAGCTATAACTCATAAAAATTTATTAAATAATCTTTTACAAACAAAAATGAAACATTTATCTTTTCTCCCTGCCTGATTTCCCTAGAATTCAGAAATTTTTGAGTATTCTTATTTTCATAGCAATATAATTATCTGCTTATGTTCACCAAAAATCTGTCCTCCTTTTAACAGAACATAATTAGAAATATTAATTAAATAACCGAGGCTTTGACTATACTGTCACATTTGAGAATGATTTGCATAAAATCAGATATGACTAGATAATTTTAAGGAATTTTAAGATCAACTTTATGGAACCAATTCCAAAATCCTCTTGGGAAAACTAGCCTGGAACCCAGGTTATATGTTCCCAGCCTTAGAGATGAGTAAGAAAAGTCACTCCTGGCAAGCCAAGAAAATAGGAGATATTGGGGATCCCCAAAAGAGAGGAATCATCCAAATCTATAAGTACTGCACATAAAATCTGGTGACAAGTTCAGCTTCCTGCGCTCAAGAGGCTTTTAAAGTTCCAATCTGAAATTCCCTATAAAAGCTTTCATCAAAGCAAAATTTAAAAGGTATATGTGGTTAATTGCCATTCTTGCTGTACCTCTGTAAATAATCAGGTCAAACCTAATGAGGCCAGATTTCTTTTATGATGGAAAATACTGTTACTTTGATTATCACTGATCAGAAGTGAGGTGACTGTGGACAGAAATTTTTTGTTTCAGTAGAAAACTACATCACAGCCTTGCGCATTGTCAGATCCTGGTCCTATTCATTGTCTTCAAGCTATTTTCTTTTTACCTTTTTGTAAACTGCATGGTATTGATACCTATCTGTAAATTATACTAGATCCTGTCATCTTGCACAAATTGTCAGTTCCTGCTGCTGCTGCTGCTGCTAAGTCGCCTCAGTCATGTCTGACTCTGTGCGACCCCAGAGACGGCAGCCCACCAGGCTCCCCTGTCCCTGGGATTCTCCAGGCAAGAACACTGGAGTGGGTTGCCATTTCCTTCTCCAATGCATGAAAGTGAAAAGTGAAAGTGAAGTCGCTCAGTCGTGTCCGACTCCTCCTGACCCCATGGACTGCAGCCTAACCAGGCTCCTCCGTCCATGGGATTTTCCAGGCAAGAGTACTGGAGTGGGGTGCCCTTGCCTTCTCCAGTTCCTACCAAATTTTAAATTTTTGCAGTTTCCTTCAGCATCTAACTTCAACCCTCCAAACTTACATTTTTAATTCTTCTCCCACCCTTCTGACTTGGAGTCACTGAAAACTAAAACTTGACACTGCCACCGCCACCCCCAAATCCTTCCTGGACCCTAGATTGCCTTGTAGCTCGCCTCTCCCCCAGGCTATGAAGAAGCCCTGTGACCTGAAGCTGGGTCTCTTTGTACAAACTTTGAGGTCTCATCATTCAGCAGATCATGCATGGATAACCTTCATGCCTGAAGCTGCTGCTTTGTGGGCTCTTAGGAAATTCAGTGCAACTCCCACATCTTCCATGCTCTGCTCTGGAAAATAATCATGAATATGAACAATCTCACCAAAACATCTCTAATGTCTAAAGTGAAAGTGTTAGTCACTCATTCATATCTGACTCTTTGCAACCGCATGGACTGTAATCCATCAGGTACCTCTGTCCATGGGATTCCCCAGGCAAGAATACTGGAATGGGTTGCTTACACCATCCAGCAAATATTCTCTACTGCCAAGACTCAGCAGATGTTTCAACTAGTCCTTCAATCACAGAAATTCGCTGAGCAAACTACATGGGACTCGTTTTTTTCAGCTTTTTGATGGATGCCTGGCTTCTCTGGAACAAAAGGGAGGACTGGCCAAGGCCCAGTGCCTCAGCATTTCCCTCAGCCTGACTAAATTTCAAACATGCTCCTTCCTGCTTCCAGATGCCTGACCTCTTTCTTAAAGCATTTACCTCAAAAAATTTGTAATTGTAAATGTAAATCTTTTCAAAAGCTTCTTGCTAGTCTTACAACCCAGGAATATCCTTCTCAGAGACCTGAGAGCCATCCTTCTGAAATGCAATCACTGAGGTAGATAAAGACCCTGTCTCCCAGTTTCCATGGGACGATAGGAGCCTAACTCTGGAGGGCATCTTACTCCAGGTTGTGAAGTTATCTCCTGCCATAAACATACAAAAAAGTTTATTTTTCCTTTGAATAAAGCCAATTAGCAAACAAAATGACCTAAGATCCTCCTAACTCAGCTCTTTGTTACAGCAGAGTTGAGCTCAGATACAATTGTTGTCTTCTACAACTGCAGTCACAATCTTGAATAAAATCTTCCTCACCGTTTAGCATTATCCCACCGAATTTTTTGCTTTGACAGTGGCTATCATGATTTATCACTGGAGAAGGAAATGGCAACCCACTCCAGTGTTCTTGCCTGGAGAATCCCAGGGACGGAGGAGCCTGGTGGGCTGTCGTCTATGGGGTCGCACAGAGTCGGACATGACTGAAGCGACTTAACAGCAGCACCATGATTTATCAAAAAAAAAAAAAAAGAACCAAATAGTTAAGACGGAGCAAATAGACTAAGCCCATTTACAGCAACCTGAACAACCTTGGACCAAGTATCCTCTTTAAGTAGTCTGCTCACACTTTCAATCATGGATATTATCATAGGATTTTTGTACAGATTAAAGTCACTAACATTTATAAAACCTAGCACACTGCCCAAAGAACCTGACCATCTAAAGCACTGTTAATGCCTCTTCCTAACTCATCTCCTTAGTCACTTAACACACTGCAAGATGACTTATTGGTTTTATATGTTCTATGTCAGAAACTGATACTCCTTTTAAGAGACTGCATGTGATCTGCAGGTATTTCTTTTCTTTTAATGGATAAATGTCAGATATAAACTCCCTGGAGAGATCATGGCTCCCGTTGCTTAAGGCAGGCTCGCCTAGAGGTACCATTTTGGCAGGCTGTGTGTGTGTGTGTTTCGTCACTCAGGCGTGTCTGACTCCTCTCAACTCTAGGACCAGTAGTAGCCTGTCAGGCTCCCCTGTCCATGGAATTCTCCAGGCAAGAATACTGGAGTGGGTTCCCATTCCCTTCTCCAAGGGGATCTTCCCAACCCAGGGATTGAACCTGGGTCTCCTGCACTGCAGGCAGCTTCTTTACCACCTGAACCGCCAGGGAA
Organism: Bos javanicus; assembly: GCF_032452875.1. Taxonomy (NCBI): domain Eukaryota; kingdom Metazoa; phylum Chordata; class Mammalia; order Artiodactyla; family Bovidae; genus Bos; species Bos javanicus. Next base: position 12,434,680 of record NC_083875.1, on the reverse strand, counting down.
GCCCTTGGTAGTCCATAGGTATACAAAAATCTGGAGCAGCTGAAAACACTGTAAACTGGAAATGTGGAGAGAACAGAACAGAAGGGAATAGAAGACCTAAAATCGGGAAGCAGATATTCACACACTTCTACAACTCTACAAAAGCCTTTCCCTAGCTTAGACACTCTCTCAGGACCCAGTTGGAGAAGGCAATGGCACCCCCATCCAGTACTCTTGCCTGGAAAATCCCATGGATGGAGGAGCCTGGTGGGCTGCAGTCCATGGGGTCGCTGAGAGTCAGACACGACTGAGTGACTTCACTTTCACTTTTTCACTTTCATGCATTGGAGAAGGAAATGGCAACCCACTCCAGTGTTCTTGCCTGGAGAATCCCAGGGGTGGGAGAGCCTGGTGGGCTGATGTCTATGGGGTCACACAGAGTCAGACACGACTGAAGTGACTTAGCAGCAGCAGCAGCAGCAGCAGGACCCAGTTCTGCTTCAGGCAGTTGAGGCCGACCTCTCTCTCCACAGCAGTATCTGGAGGCATTCTCCCTGGAAGCTGCTCTGACCTCATTCTCTTTTAAGCGGAATTAAAAGAAATGTATTGTTTTAGACTAATAACCTACAACCCTATTTTATAAAACATTTTCAATAAATGCAATCTTTTGGGGACAAGTATAATTTTCTAAAATTAACTCTCACCCTTTATTAGTACTTGTTGTCTCAAATTGGGAAATGGGAACATCAAGCGCCCTTTTCATGGGTTTCATTCATCTGTTAAGTATCTAGAGGCCAGCACTTCAATCAATACCTGCAATCTTTTGGAATTAAATTGCCTCTGTTAAGAAGCTAGAGAAAATGTCTTCAGATGATGAAATACTTTGCGTTTATCTCCATTTCCTTTGTTCAGTTGTTTTGGAACAAATACACATTTTTGCCTAATTTCAATATCACCTGTGCATATTTGTAATCATCCTCAGGCAGCATTATGCACAGGAGTAGGAGTGGGGAGCATTTCCCACTTCTAAAAATAGTACTACACTTCTGAAAGCTGCTTTTTTTTTTTTCAATTATTTTGGTAAATTGAATCATATTTAATATGATTAAGTGTGGAACAGACACAGACTGTTTAAATAACACCTGTAAGGATTGATTGGATTAAGGAAATGATTTGTCTCCTCAAAACTCAGATCATTGTTTACCCAGAAAAAAAGGGCACACTCTCAATGGAGGATGGCTACGAAACTATTCCCATCTCTCACACAACCAGGTTGGAAGTGTTGACCTGAAACAAACAGACCACCAAATATTTCTCCAGCAAACATAGGCTTATTTGGAATCAGCAGAGAACTGCAATTTGGGGTCTACAACCATGACAGCCATGTGTAGGTCCCCTCATCACAAGGGAAGAGAATTCTTTTCCAGAGGGGAAAGGAGGCTGGGAGGGCTTAGTAAACAAAGAGTTTTCAGCTTCTCATTGGCTGAGCCCTTGCCAGGAAAAAAAAGAGGAGTCTGTTTTTTCTCTTGTGCTCTGCTACAGTCAGAGGGTGTAAGAGCTCCCCCTTCTGGTTTTTTATTTAATTGGGGTTTCTGTTTGTTAATTTTTAACATGTGTTTGATTTTCCCCACTCAGTGAAACAGAATGCTGTTTGTATTGATTGGAGCACATTGTATTATTTGTGTAGAAAGGAAAAAGACAAATGATTGTTAATGAAGTACAGCTTTGGGCACTGTCATAGGACAACCAGTTATCACAGTTTTCCTGGATTGTCCCAATTTTAGCACTGAAAATCACGCATCCCAGACACACTCTGTGCTGTGCGGTTGGTCGCTCAGTTGTATCTGACTCTTTGTGACCCCATGGACTGTAGCCCACCAGGTTCCTCTGTCCTGGGGATTCTCCAGGCAAGAATACTGGAGTGGGTTGCCATGCCCTCTTCCAGGGAATCTTCCCAACCCAGGGATCAAACCCAGGTCTCCTGCATTGCAGGCGACTTTTTTTTTTTTTTAACCATCTGAGCCACCAAAGCAAGTCTGAGTTGGTCACTGTCAGGGATGAAGAAATTGTTCTCTACCCTCTAGGTTCTTATGGCTGGTTGGAGAATTAAATTAGCATGAGACAGATTAACAGGAGAAAAACCAACAAATTCAGTAGCATGGATGCACACAAAAGAGACCCAGGAAAACTGAGTAACTTGGCAAAACAGCTGAAGCTCTCACCTTAAGTGCCATCTACCATTAAAGACAGAGAGGATACTAGGTAGGGGGAGTGGTTTGGGACTTGAGAGGTGAAGAAGGCAATTTATTTCAAGACAGAAAAGCAAATATTTGGTAAGTAAATGTTTACTGGGTCATGCAGAGGCAATGGACACAGAACTGACTCTGATCCCTAGGCCCTGCCAAGTCTCCCTGACCCTACCTAGACCATATACTTTGTTATCTCTGGTGATAGCTCTAGTCCCAGAGCAAGCCCTTTCCCTAAATTCTTTTAGGCAGTAAAGGGGAGTAACAAGAAAAACTTCCTGATGCCTCTGTTTCTTAAAAAATAATCAGCCTAAATCAATCCTCAAGCCAAATAAACACATTTGTGGGTAGGAAATTTTGTTCTTCTGTATCATCCTACCACTGGACCGTCTTCCATCCTTTCTAAGTATTTCATCTTTATGGAGAACTTTACAGTGGCTTTTGATCATTTAAATACCCGGCCAATAGTTTACTCAATTATTTCCTATTATAAGAAACTATTTAAGGTTAACTATATTATCCATGAAATTTTAAAGGTTAACTATATTAACCATTAACTTCTTAAGGTTAACTATATTAACCATTAACTGTGGGAACACAGCTTGGGGCTCCCCTGGTAGCTCAGTTGGTAAAAAATCTGCCTGCAATGCAGGACACCCCGATTCAATTCCTGGCTTGGGAAGATGCCCTGGAGAAGGGATAGGCTATCCATTCGAGTGTTCTTGGGCTTCTGTGGTGGCTCAGCTGGTAAAGAATCCACCAGCAATGCGGGAGACCTGGGTTCGATCGCTGGGTTGGGAAGATCCCCTGGAGAAGGGAACGGCTACCCACTCCAGTATTCTGGCCTGGAGAATTCCATGGACAGAGGAGCCTGGCAGGCTACAGTCCTTGGGGTCACAAAGAGTCAAATATGGCTGAGTGACTTTAAAGAAAAAAAATGGGCACATAGCTTAGTGATTTCATCAGCGTCCCCCTAGGCAACAGTGAACATACCAGTTATTTTAAAAGAGAGAACTTAATATAAAGAACTGTTGGGGTTCCCTGGAGGTCCAGTGGTTAAGAATCTGCCTTGCAATGCAGAGGATACCAGTTCAGTCCCTGACTGGGAAGATCCCACATGCTGCAGAACAACTAAGCCAAGGCATCGCAACTACTGCTCCCACACTCTAGAGACTTCAGCCACGACTACGAAAGCCTGAGCTCCCAGAGCCTGTGCACTGCAACAGGAGAAGCCACCCCACCAAGAGGCCAGCGAACCGCCACCAGAGAGTAGCCCCCACTCGCCACAACGAGAGAAAAGCCCCTGCACAGCAGTGAAGACCCAGCACAACCCAAAACAGTAAATTAATAAATGATTGTAAGTGGTTAACATTTATTAAAAATATTTTTAAATAAATAAAAAGAACTGTTAACCAGTGAGAGATTGGATACACAAACAGGCAATGGTTAGACCATATGTGACAACGGAACTCCGACCCCACAACTACTACAGCGATCAACCCAAGTTTGGTCAGGAGTTAGTTGGTGACAACCAGCTTCCATATTTTTGCCCCCGCTTCCAACTCACAACCAATCAGAGAAAGCCAAATATGCCCTTGAAATCAGCCACACAAGAAGGCCCACTTCTAACGAGCCCACCTCCAGCTTTTCCATACAGAAACTTCCCATCAGGGCATGCCCAAAGCCCTTCCTTTGTTTTCTCACTATCCAGCTTCCCCACTCACATTCCCGCCTTCAGGACTCTGCCAAATGCAGGTGACGGTGGATGACCTTGAGTAAACAGAGTAAACAGCCTGTATTTGTTCTCATCCAGGTGACCTTTGCTTATTTCTACACCAGGTTTTGCTTACCCAAAAAGGCACAAAGGGAGAACTTTAGTTATCACAGGAAGCAGCTGCTAGTACTCAGTCTGGGGTAATGAAGGGAAGAGATTCAAATTATTAATAGGTAGAAACTTGGAGAGAGGGCCTTTCCCACAGACCCAGGATGATAACGTACCATGAACTCAACCCTCCACACCATAGGTTGAAAGATGAGCTACATACACATACATGATAAAATATTTACATTTTAGTAATGGAATTGATGTCAATTAATTCTCAGGGCCTACTCTGTCCTAGGTCAGGTAATATCTAATGCTACTCAAAGTATGGTTTAAGAACCCCTGGGACCCTCAAGACCTATCAAGGACTCTATAAAGTCAAAACTATTTTTAGAATAATGCTAAGAAGTAATATGTCTGTCTTCATTACGCTGGCATTTGTATTGGTGATGTAAGAATAACCAAGGGAAAAACTGATGGCACCTTGGTATGAATCAAGGCACCAAAATTAAAATGTATCATACTAATTGTACTCTTCATAGCAATGCACTTGTAAGAAAAAATTAAAGACTTTAATGGACATGAACTTGGGCAAACTCCAGGAGATGGTGAGGAATGGGGAGCTTGGCGAGCTGCAGTCCACAGAACTGCAAAGAGTTGGATACGACTGAGCAACTGAACAGCAAAGACTTTAATTTTGAAAATTAAAAGACAAAAAAAAAATTAAAAACTAAAAGCCAGCTTCATTTAAGATTGTTTTTAATGAAGCAGTAGGAATTAATTTTGCTAAGTTTTACCCCTGAGTGCCCGTTTTTTAATATAGTATATGATTAAATGAAAAGTGCACACAGAGTTCATCTGCTACATACTGAAGTGCATGCTATGGTTGTCTCGAGGAAAGGGACTCGTCTCATCATTTGAGCTGCAAGCTGCACTTGCCACTTCTTTCATGGGATACCATTTGTACTTGAATGAGCAGCTAAAGCACAAAATGATGTTTTTCAGACTTCAGTATTTGGCAGACACTTTCTTGAAAATGAACATAGTAAACCTGTCACCTCAAGAAAAACAGCTAACAATATTTGTGGCCACTGATAAAATTTGAACTTTCAAGTGAAAATTAGAATGTTGAAGACTTGTATTTACCACCACAAGCTTGACAGTTTTCCAATACTTAAAAACATTGTTGATCCAATGGATAGTGAGCTTAACAAATGTGATCTTTTTTTTTTAATATCCTATGACAAAATATGTCAACATTTGGATGACCTGCACAACTCAGTAAACCAATATTTTCCAACTGACCCATGCACAATGCATTAAACTGTACTTAAATGAAGGATCCATTCAAAGCACAAGCCAGATCAATGGATTTGAATATTACAAAGTATGAATGTTTTTTGATACAGTTTAAGATTCCAGAATGCAACTAACCTTCTTATAAACCATCATTTGTTGAGTTTGCGTAGAATATCTATAATAGAGCATATCCATGATTACCTAAAAAGGCTATAAGAGCAATTTTCTCTTTTCTAGCAACATATCTATATGAAGCCACATTCTTTTCATGTATGTCAACCAAAACAATATATTTCAAAAGATCAAATGCAGAGGAATATACAAGAATCCAGCTTTCTTCAAGACATTAAAGAGATTGACAAAATATAAAATAATGCCACTCACTAAAGTTCTGGCTTGGGGCTGGTGCACTGGGACGACCCAGAGGGATGGTACAGGGAGGGAGGAAGGAGGAGGGTTCAGGATGGGGAACACATGTATACCTGTGGCGGATTCATGTTGATATATGGCAAAACCAATACAATATTGTAAAGTTAAAAAATAAAATAAAATTTTAAAAAATAAAAAAGTACATGGTTATTTTAATTTCATTTATGTTAACATGTCATGGGTTTATTATTGCTTTATGTAAATAAATTAACAAATAAGTGCTTTTAAAAATACTTCTCAGTTTTAAGAGTAAGTATAAACAGAACTCATGTAAATAAGTTTTTTGAGATCCTCAATAATTTTTAAGAATGAAAGGAGCTTTGAGTCAAAACTGTTTGAGAACTGCTGCTTAGATATATCCCCTCAGTTTATCTTCAATCATTCTTTGAGATTATTATTGGATTTTCAGATGAACTGCCTGAGATTCAGAGAGAATAAGTAAGTTGCTTAAGGTCATTTAGCCAGTTAGTGGGTGCCAGAGTTTCTATAATTAGCTACTGGATGTGTACACAATTGACTAAAATAGTACAAAATATCCAGGTAAGGAAAATCAGGGAAAAAAGAGCAGGTTAGGTGGCATCTGATAGTAGTTGATCAAGAGATAAAATTGTAGGAAACTGAGGTTTATAGAGCATATATTTTTGTGACTAACATCAGAAATTTTTGCATTCTCTTAAATTCTACTGGGGAATCTTGTTATCACTCAGAGGGACAATCCAACATCACGCTAGCTTTTGGGAGGGTCATAGGGCATTTGGCTGGGATGTGTGTGCCCGGTACTGGTTATATATTTGGAGCTTCCAAATGCTATAGCAGATGGCTGAACAGATTTGTCATCAAATGACTTCAATCGTTGGGATGATAAGCACAACATTTGGCCTTCAGTAAATGCCTAGAAAGAGAAGGCAGGACAGCAGGGCCTTGCCGCGCATTAGAGTACCTGTGGTCTAGGTGGTTCACGTAAATTACATCTTATTTCATCCTCACAACAGCCCCTAAGAGGTAAGAGGCTCTCTCATGTTTAAAGTAGGACCAAGGAGAGACTTCTATGGTGGTCTAGCGGTTAAGAATCTGCCTTCCAAAACAGAGGATGCATGTTTGATCCCTGGTCAGGGAACTAAGATCCCACACACTGCAGGGCAACGAAGCCTACATGCCACAACTAGAGAAGCCCACGTGCTTCAGCTGGAGAAAACTGCACACCTAATGAAGAGCCCACACACTGCAGTGAAGAAGACCCAGCACAGCTAAATAAAACAGGACACATGGTAAGACTTAAAAAGTATTGTGAAATGCTCTCAGCGGGGAAACTAGTAAGAGCAAAGAGGACCCCCCCTTGGAAGTTTGGGTCCTACATGTAAGCCAAAAGCTGAGAATGAGGGGCAAAAGCTCAGTTATCAGAACCGGAATAATCAAGACCTGATTACCCACATGGCCGCCTCCATTTTAAATCACAAAGGCTTGATTTAAGTGATAACCTGAAGTGTGCAGCCAGATATCTCTAGTTATGGGAAGTGAAAGGGCGGTAGAGATCAAGACCCAAGCGAGACTTGACAATGAGAGTCATTATCTAAAGTTATCACCTTTGAAGATTATTAGCATTCTACTGTGCTCACCTCCCTACTCTCACTTGAGATGAATTTTTAATGTATTAAATTTGAATAACATATAAGTCTAGATTTCTTTATTTTCCTGACAACTAGCTAAGTAAAGATTGTAAGGAGGGCTAAAATTCTACTATATTTGAACGTGTGTTGTCTAAAAGATTTTCACAACATTGAGGAGTCACATCATGATGATGTGTCTCCTAATTATGTTTACAAGGCATAACATGGCTACATTAAAAATAATTTGTGCTTCCCTTCGAAGATGTGTGGGGAAGACAGAGATGGATGTGTTTCCATGAATGCAAGCCCATCAAGTCATTTTTTCTCTATGCCCAGGCAGGAGGAGAGATCTTTACCTGATTTTAAACTTGTAGTGCTGCTCAAAGAAACTACCTTCTTCAGGTTGCTCCTTATGTCATCACTACCTGCTGCACGGTCCCACAAGAAGGCTGGATAATCCAGCAGATCACCACCTGCCTTGTGGCCTAAGACAGTGTCCAGAATTCACTCCTTTGAGACCACAACTTGCCAAGATATGAGTCTTAATTAGAAGATGAACCAGAAAAGTATGTTGGATTAGAAGTACTAAGATCCAGTTGTGACCACTTGTGCATTTTAAGAGCCTTAGAAAAAATTTTATAAGTGATACCAGACCACCTGACCTGCCTCTTGAGAACCTATACGCAGGTCAGGAAGCAACAGTTAGAACTGGACATGGAACAACAGACTGGTTCCAAATAGAAAAAGGAGTACGTCAGGCTGTATATTGTCACCCTGCTTATTTAACTTATATGCAGAGTACATCATGAGAAACGCTGGGCTGGAAGAAGCACAAGCTGGAATCAAGATTGCCGGGAGAAATATCAATAACCTCAGATATGCAGATGACACCACCTTTATGGCAGAAATTGAAGAGGAAATAAAGAGCCTCTTGATGAAAGTGAAAGAGGAGAGTGAAAAAGTTGGCTTAAAGCTCAACATTCAGAAAATGTAGATCATGGCATCCGGTCCCATCACTTCATGGCAAACAGTGGAAACAGTGGCTGACTTTATTTTTCTGGACTCCAAAATCACTGCAGATGGTGATTGCAGCCATGAAATTAAAAGACGCTTACTCCTTGGAAGGAAAGTTATGACCAACCTAGATAGCATATTAAAAAGCAGAGACATTACTTTGTCAACAAAGGTCCATCTAGTCAAGGCTATGGTTTTTCCAGTGGTCATGTATGGATGTGAGAGTTGGACTATAAAAAAAGCTGAGCGCCAAAGAATTGATGCTTTTGAACTGTGATGTTGGAGAAGACTCTTCAGAGTCCCTTGGACTGCAAGGAGATCCAACCAGTCCATTCTAAAGGAGATCAGTCCTGGGTGTTCATTGGAAGGACTGACATTGAAGCTGAAACTCCAATACTTTGGCCACCTGATGGGAAGAGCTGACTCATTTGAAAAGACCCTGATGCTGGGAAAGATTGAGGGCAGGAGGAAAAGGGGATAACAGAGGATGAGATGGCTGTATGGCATCACTGACTCAATGGATATGGGTTTGAGTTGGTGATGGACAGGGAGGCCTGGCGTGCTGCGGTTCATGAGGTCGCAGAGAGTCAGACATGACTGAGCGACTGAACTGAACTGAATAACAACTAGGATTAACTTGATAGTCAGGATGAGATGAGCTAACCAAGGGTGGAGTAAGGCAGTGGAGCTTAAATTGTGATGACAGAATTGAGAAGATTCACATCACCATCAGCTTTTCTATCTTACTCTCTTGCAATATTTATGCCAAGGATGCCTCTACAATTTCCCTGCTTTGAGCTGTGTCTCCTGTCCTCTAAGGTCTAATGTTTATATTTATTCCTACTTATTTTAAGGTCCTGGTCAATGATTTTCCCCACTCTCATATTTCCCCTTATATCATTTGTTCTTATTAATACATTTTTTTAAAATAACTGGCTACTTCATCAAAGTTTCTTGAGTTTTTAAAAAGATCTAATGTAAGAGCTGTCTTCCTCATGACAATAATCGTAAGTGAATCCTTCTTTCTTCCTTAGAAGTAAGGAACTAAAGCAGCTGAGTTTGTTTTTAAGAGGTCCTTCACCCTTGTTGGTATAAAGGATATCTGGATTCATGTCTTACCTCCTTTGTTAAAGGGAACCCCCTCCTTTCTGGCTTCGTGTTCTCATATTGAGGGACTTCTGTTACTGGAACACTCTTAGGAAAGTGACAAGATGATTGATAAATTTGGGATAAAACCTAAGAAATGCCAGCCAGACTTTAGGAAGCACATGCTGTGGTCTGCTCAGAAGCTGGCTGCTTCACTCCTCAAGAATTGCCTATACTTTCTAAGGTTGTCTTGATAAACCTATCTACTTCTGGGATGCGGCATTAAAAAGATCACGGTTCTCATACAACTAAGTCGTATTTTCCAAACACCTATTAGTAATGAGTTGGTGTTTTGGTCTCTAATTCCTTTGTCTAATTCCTCTGTCTTTAATTGAATGGGCAAAGGAACTGTTAGATACTGTCCTTCTAATGTCCTAGTTCAAGGACCAAAAAAAAGACGAAGACTGGAACTTGGGTGGTAAAATAATAACTGGAGGCTGAGGTATCTGGTATGGCCCAAGCAAAGACTGCTTCTGGACATTTGGTTTCAGCAGTCCACATTGTGCCATGTAACTTGGAAGGTTTTTTGTTTGTTTACTTTGTTTTGCTCATTGTTTTTATCTGTTTGTAAATGGATAATCTTAAAATTTGAGCTTTAGCAAGTGATTCCCATGGGGCACTTGAACCTTGTCAGGTCATCAAAGTTTATGACAGCTCCAAACACAGGTAAATGGGCTCTTTCATAAAGGCTGAGCTGTAGGCACTGCAACATTTCCAGAGATCTGCCCTGTGGTCCTCACAGGGGATTGCTGACGTCTGACCCTGAATTCCATATCTGTGGCTTGTCTTCATGTTGAGTGCAATGTTGTAGTAGGGTGAGCTTTCCTAAAGCATCAGTGGATAGGCAAAATTATTTTAGTTTACCACTTTTGCAGACAGATCTATTCTGCAACAGAGTTCTACAGAACCACAGTTAGGGTCTAGCTATTAATGTTAATATCATGTTTGGTTGATCCACAGTCCTTCAGGAATCAGAAGACTATGAAAAAAATAATCTTAAATTCATGAAATTTGCCCATAGGTCTAAGAACCACCCCAACATTTGGGCTGAAACTGGCTTTAAATTTTAGATCCAAATCAGGCTTTACCCAAAGAAGAGATTCCTGGGTCAGGAAGATTCCATGTAGAAGGGATAGGCTACCCACTCCAGTATTCCTGGGCATCCCTGGTGGCTCAGCTAGCTGGTAAAGAATCTGCCTGCAATGTGGAATACCTGGCTTCTATCCCTGGCTTGGGAAGATCCCCTGGAAAAGGGAATGGCTACCCACTCCAGTATTCTGGCTTGGAGAATTACATGGACTGTACAGTCCATGGGGTCACAAAGAGTCAGACATGACTGAGTGACTTTCAGTTTCAAAGGAGAGAATATTTTGTTAGCTACCAAATAAAGAAACATGTGAACTTCCAGATGTTCAAGCTGGATTTAGAAAAGGCAGAGGAACCAGAGATCAAATTGCCAACATCTATTGAATCATGGAAAAAGCAAGAGTTCCAGAAAAACATCTATTTCTGCTTTATTGACTATGCCAAAGCCTTTGACTGTGTGGATCACAACAAACTGGAAAATTCTTCAAGAGATGGGAATACCAGACCACCTGACCTGCCTCTTGAGAAATCTGTACGTAGGCCAACAAACAGTTAGAACTGGACATGAAACAACAGACTGGTTCCAAATTGGGAAAGGAAGACGTCAAGGCTATATATTGTCACCCTGCTTATTTAACTTATATGCAGAGTACATAATGAGAAATGCTGGGCTGCAGGAAGCACAAGCTGGAATCAAGATTGTTGGGAGAAATATCAATAACCTCAGATATGCAGATGACACCACCCTTATGGCAGAAAGCAAAGAACTAAAGGGCTTCTTGATGAACGTGAAAGAGGAGAGTTAAAAAGTTGGCTTAAAGCTCAACATTCAGAAAACTAAGATCATGGCATCCGGTCCCATCACTTCATGGCAAATAGATGGAGAAACAGTGGAAATAGTGACAGACTATTTTGGGGGGCTCCAAAATCACTGCAGATGGTGACTGCAGCCATGAAATTAAAAGACACTTACTCCTTGGAAGAAAAGCTATGACCAACCAGGACAGCATATTAAAAAGCAAAGACATTACTGACAAAGATCCATCTAGTCAATGCTATGTTTTTTCCAGTAGTGATGTATGGATGTGAGAGTTGGACTATAAAGAAAGCTGAGTGCCAAAGAATTGATGCTTTTAAACTGCGGTGTTGGAGAAGACTCTTGAGAGTCCCTTGGACTGCAAGGAGATCCAACCAGTCCATCCTAAAAGAAATTGGTCCTGAATATTCATTGGAAGGACTGATGCTAAAGCTGAAATTCCAATACTTTGGCCACCTGCTGCTAAGAAGTGACTCATTTGAAAAGACCCTGATGCTGGGAAAGATTGAAGGCAGGAGGAGAAGGGGACGACAGAGGATGAGATGGTTGGATGGCATCACCAACTCGATGGACATGAGTTTAAGTAAGCTCCAGGAGTTGGTGATGGACAGGGAAGCCTGACGTGCTGCAGTCCATGGGGTCACAAGAGTTGGACATGACCGAGCAACTGAACTATGATGAAGAAAATATGGCAACTTCTTGCATTGCTTCAGTCCTCCTATTAGAATAGGAATGGTTGGGGGGGAAGGCGCCAAGATGGCGGAGGAGTAGGACGGGGAAAACACTTTCTCCCCCACAAATTCATCAAAAGAGCATTTAAACGTCGAGTAAATTCCACAAAACAACTTCTGAATGCCGGCAGAGGACATCAGGCACCCAGAAAAGCAACCCAACTCCTCGAAAGGAGGTAGGAAAAAATATTAAAGACAATACAAGAGACAAAAGAGGGAGGGACGGAGCTCCGTCCCGGGAAGGGAGTCTTAAAAAGAGAGAGGTTTCCAAACACCAGGAAACCTTCTCACTGCCGAATCCGTGCCGAGCTTTGGAAGCACAGAGGACAACATAACAGGGAGAAAAAATAAATAAACAATTAAAACTCGCAGATTGCGAGCCCTACGGTAACTCCTCCAGCGGAGAAGCAGCGCAGACGCCTGCATCCGCCATTAGCAAGCGGGGGCTGGGCAGGGAGGCGCGGCGCAGGCTGCATCGCTGAGAGTAAGAATCTGGCCTGAATACCCTGAGCACTATCTGAGCGAAATAATTTGGGCTAGCAAACCAGACTGTGGGATACCTACCACGCGAAAAGCCAGCCCTAACCTAAGACACCGCCAGCCCGCTCACGGAACAAAGGACTAAACAGAGGTAGCTGGCTGCAGACCTTCCCCCTCCGGTGACAGGCAGCCAGAGCTGGAAGGGGGCAATCGCAGCCCCAGAGAGACATTATCTATAAAACTGGCTTCTTTGCTAACTAAAACTTATTGGGGGTCTGGACAGTCAACATCTGCCTGAGAAGGTGCGCCGGTTTTACACCCAGATAACCAAGTGACGGGGAGGCGATACGTCGCAGCATTGGCGCTCGCCAAACACCTCATCACCTGAGCTGCTCGGACCTGGGAAGAGCACAAAACGCAGCCCCAACTGAGTCTGCGCCTCTGAGGACTACCTGAGTGCCTGAACCTGAGCGGCTTGGACCTGGGAGGTGCATGCAACCCAGGCCAGCCTCGGATTGTTCCCGGCGGAACAACCTAGAGCCTGAGCAGTGTGGGCAGGGAGGCTACACGCGCCGTGAGCGGGGGCAGACCCAGGGTGGCTGAGGCACTGCGAGCGCACGCCAGTGTCATTTGTTTGCAGCATCCCTCTCTCCCTCCCCATAGCGCGACTGAACAAAGAGAAGAAATACAGCTCCACCCACCAGAACACCGACACAAGCTTCCCTAAGCAGGAAACCTTGACAAGCCACCTCTACATACCTACACACAGCGAGGAAACGCCACAATAAAGAGAACTCCACAAACTGCCAGAATACAGAAAGGACTTCCAAACTCAGCAATTTAAACAAGATGAAGAGACAGAGGAATACCCAGCAGATAAAGGAACAGGATAAATGCCCACCAAACCAAACATAAGAGGAAGAGATAGGGAATCTACCTGATAAAGAATTCCAAATAATGATAGTGAAATCGATCCAAAATCTTGAAATTAAAATGGAATCACAGATAAATAGCCTGGAGACAAGGATTGAGAAGATGCAAGAAAGGTTTAACAAGGACCTAGAAGAAATAAAAAAGAGTCAATATATACTGAATAATGCAATAAATCAAATTAAAAACACTCTGGAGGCAACAAATAGTAGAATAACAGAGGCAGAAGATAGGATTAGTGAATTAGAAGATAGAATGGTAGAAATAAATGAATCAGAGAGGATAAAAGAAAAACGAATTTAAAGAAATGAGGACAATCTCAGAGACCTCCAGGACAATATTAAACGCTACAACATTCGAATCATAGGGGTTCCAGAAGAAGAAGACAAAAAGAAAGACCATGAGAAAATACTTGAGGAGATAATAGTTGAAAACTTCCCTAAAATGGGGAAGGAAATAATCACCCAAGTCCAAGAAACCCAGAGAGTCCCAAACAGGATAAACCCAAGGAGAAACACCCCAAGACACATATTAATCAAATTAACAAAGATCAAACACAAAGAACAAATATTAAAAGCAGCAAGGGAAAAACAACAAATAACACACAAGGGAATTCCCATAAGGATAACAGCTGATCTTTCAATAGAAACTCTTCAAGCCAGGAGGGAATGGCAAGACATACTTAAAATGATGAAAGAAAATAACCTACAGCCCAGATTATTGTACCCAGCAAGGATCTCATTCAAGTATGAAGGAGAAATCAAAAGTTTTTCAGACAAGCAAAAGCTGAGAGAATTCTGCACCACCAAACCAGCTCTCCAACAAATACTAAAGGATATTCTCTAGACAGGAAACACAAAAATGGTGTATAAACTCGAACCCAAAACAATAAAGTAAATGACAACGGGATCATACTTATTAGTAATTACCTTAAACGTAAATGGGTTGAATGCCCCAACCAAAAGACAAAGACTGGCTGAATGGATACAAAAACAAGACCCCTACATATGTTGTCTACAAGAGACCCACCTCAAAACAGGGGACACATACAGACTGAAAGTGAAGGGCTGGAAAAAGATTTTCCATGCAAATTGGGACCAAAAGAAAGCAGGAGTCACAATACTCGTATCAGATAAATTAGACTTTAAAACAAAGGCTGTGAAAAGAGACAAAGAAGGTCACTACATAATGATCAAAGGATCAATCCAAGAAGAAGATATAACAATTATATAATATATATCCACCCAACATGGGAGCACCGCAGTATGTAAGACAAATTCTAACAAGTATGAAAGGAGAAATTAACAATAACACAATAATAGTGGGAGACTTTAATACCGCACTCACACCTATGGATAGATCAACTAAACAGAAAATTAACAAGGAAAAAAAAAAAAAAAACATGTATCTATAAAGTTCACTAAAGCAAAGCACAGTAAAATGAGGTATGGCAATAAAAGGCGTTAAATTTATCAAATAAATAAATAAATAAAGTGCTGAAAAATTTAAAAAAAAAAAAAAAGGAACAGAAGAAATAACATAAGCAATAAACTGTCTCGAGCAAACAGAAAGCATCTGTAAAAATTGCTAGACTGGATGGTGTCGACAATACGAACTATTTTTTTTTCCATCTCATGTCTTTTTCCCCTCAGTCTTCTGATCATTTCTGTTTTTCTTTATCCTGGCCTGACATTACCATCATTATAATGTCTTCAAAAGTTCAGGAATGTATCTGACAGCTTGGTGTTGAAGTGGGCATTCCAGGAAAAGATAGGTAGGATCTAGCTACTATACTGTTTTAAAGCTACTGCTATTTCACCATAACCCAAAATACCCATATTTGGAAAGAGTTAACTTTTCATCATTATTTTAAGATTGATATTGCCAACACAACAACTGAAATAAAGCCATAAATTTTCAAAAAAAAAAAAAATTAAGCCTAAAAATAATTATTGGAGTAGGAAGATTGGGGATTGTGGTTGTAATACTATTTGAGTTCTATAATATTTCTTTAGCAACGTTTAAGGAAAACATGTGAAATAAAATTTTTTCTGATGAGTAAAAAAAAAATAAATAAATAAAATAAAATTAAAAAAAAAAGAATAGGAATGGTTGAAGAATGAAAATCAAATAATGAAAATCAAATAAAGAAAAGCACACACGTTAAGCAGAAATGACAGAGAGATGTCTTAGGGGGTGACTGAGATATTAGCAGACAGACTAAACAGATATGAAAGAAGTCAGACATAAAAGTTAAAACAGATGATCACAGAGTGCGAGCGTCATTAATATGTCAGGCACTTAGTGGTGGGTCTTGTGATCCAAAATTCAAGATCATTAGTAACGGCATGCCTGCTGTAGAGTGTGGCCTCAATAGTGATGAGATGTGTCATCAACAACTCTGGCTCAGTAGTGGAAAGATGCATGGCAAATTTTGTTCCTCTACAGCACCAACGACTCCTCCATTTTACTCTGCTTGGAATGCCTTCACTGTGCGAAACCCCCCGCCCCCAATGAAACAGAAACTTTGTTCTATGGATATATGCCCAAATTATCTCTTTTTATTATATGTACTCTATATGCACTCTATTTATTTTGAGGCCTGAGTACTTTTTTCCTTTCTTCACATTCATTGGATCGACCTGAATTTCAAAAGATGTTTAAAGAAAAAACTGCCCCACTCTATTTCTTATATATGCAAATTATTTTCCCTTTGACTTTCTAAAATTGTGACTTAATTCATGTTTCAGTCACAAAAGCCTTGTTACTCTGCCTTAGCTTAGGCTCAGAGTCATCAACCTCAAACTGCTAAGTCCTTTGGTATTCAGCACACAAACTACTTCATTTAATGACAAGTTTTACTTCTGAATTTTAATAGGGCCTACCTAACTTTTAATTGCTTTGAAAAACATGATATTTTTTTTAAATCTACACATATTTGGCACAATTACAAATATTTCAAAAAGAAAAATCTCATGTGCAGACCCAGGAAAGACTTATCAGTTAAAGTAAATAGAAAAGAACAGTTGCAGGATTAAATTTGCTTTATTTCACATCCAGTTGGGGCAATTAAAATGTTAAACTATAGTTAACATTAAATGCAAAGGGCATGTTAAACTTGTCTCTTAAATTATTAATTGCCTAAAATGATTTAATTACCAGTTCTCTAATTTCTATTTCTATAGAAACATACTTCCTGGCTTTGGTCACTGAATTGTGGAGCTGGAGGCTTTTGGAGGCTTCCCTGGTGGTCCAGTGGTTAAGAATCCACCTTGCAATGCAGGGGATGCCAGTTCAGTCCCTGGTCCAGGAAGATCCCACATGCCGCGGGGCAACTGAGCCTGTGTACCACAACTCTTGAAGCCCAAGTGCCCTAGACCCTGTGCCTCGTAACAAGAGGAGCCGCCACAGTGAGAAGCCTGCGCACCGCACCTAGTGAGTAGCCCCCACTCACAGCAACTAGAGAAAGCCCACGCTCAGCAGCAAAGAACCGGCACAGCCAAACACAAATATTTTTTAATTAAATATTTTTCCCTATTGCTACTGATTAGATTCTTCAAATGGCTTCATTCTACTATGATCAAAGTTCATACAGCTCTAGGCAGATAATCCTTGCCTTTTACCTGCTGTCATATAGCACCTTGTACCAAAAATAAGAGGTCAAGAGAAAGACATCTTTTCTCTGAGAACTAAAAGAACTTCAGGGGAGTACTCTGCCTCTCAGATGTTACCACTTCTATTTTTCTTTCACTTGCACTTCTATTTATGTTGGGAAAGACTTGTCAACAAGACTAACAAAGGTGAGGGGATGACAGGGTAAATATAGAAACACTGCATTTAAAAGGTAATCTCTTCTCAGATTGCATTGATGATTACTATAGATGGGGAGGGCAGGTGAGGGAATTGTATGAAGGTGGTCAGAGGTACTAACTCCAAGTTGTAAGATGTATAGTTACTAGGGATATAATATACAACATGATAAATACAATTATGATTAACATTGCTGTGTGTTATATATGAAAAGTGTTGAGAGTAATCCTAAGAGTTTTCATCACAAGGAAAAAATTTTTCTCTATTTCTTTAATTTTGTATCTATACGAGAGGATGGCTGTTCACTAAGCTTATCGTGATACCATCTCACAATGCATGTAGGTCACATCATTAAGCTGTATACCTTAAACTTATAAAGTGCTGAGTGTCAATTATATCTCAAATAAAGCTAGAAGAAAAAGTAAAAAATAATCTCGCCTTTCCGCATACTTGGGTTGCATGAATCACACAGAAAACTTTTATTTCTCTTTGGCCACTATACTATACTTCAAAAATGAGCCTCCCATGGCAGAGTCACTCCTATGTGTGGGGAAGCACAGGCTATGAGTTGTGATTAAACTCCATGTTCACCTGAAAGTTGTTCTGTTTTTCATATTTTAAATATTTTCCTATATTTTAAATTGTGAAAAAATTTAAACACACCCAAAAATAAAGTACAATAAAAATTATCTCTCTTCTAGGAATATAAACTGTTATTTTTGCTTCAGTTTTTCAATATAAGTAAATAAGACATTACAGATACACTAGAAGATCCAGCTGAAAATGGCCCAAGTTTAATTTTTCTCCACCTCTCCCCAGGAGCAACTGTTAACACGGTTTAAAGTTTGCGTGATTCTCTCTTTCCATGGTTTTACATTTTAATTACTTATTATCTATCCAAGAGCATATTGTATTGTATTATGGGTTTATCAAGTGGATGTGAATGTTATCATGCAATATGCAGTAGTTTGCTTTCACTTTCAATGCTTCTTTAAAAAAAAAATCTGTCTCAATTACTACTTACTGATGTTATTCATTTTCAACTACACTAGTTAAGTACACCATTGTATAAACACAACAGAATCTGCTCTTTCATCCAGGTATTGGATTTGTTTCCAATTGTTTATTTATGCCTTACTGTGATTATGATAGATTAGGACTTAATATTAGTAGCTAAATATTCTATTTTTTTAGTGTCCCCTTGCTTTTAAATTCCTAAATATGTTATTGGTGTTATTGTTGCTTCCAAATTTAAAGTCCTATTCATTTATCTTTTATTTTGATAATTCATATTTGGTTCTTTTATATAAACTTTTCCTTTTTTATATAATGTCCTATTTTTATGTTATGGTTTCTATTCTTCATCTCTGATCATCCTTTTAAAATACTTAGCGTCCTCTCTAGATTGCTCTTTATTGGAAATTGTTGGGCTGTTAACACATCCACTTGTGACTGTATTTTCATAGAATGACTTGTTTCCTTCCTCAAGAATTTCTTGATACTTTTTGACATCTTCAGTGGGAATTCTTTTCATCATGAGAGCTAACCTCATAGGGAAGCTCCACCCACATTTACCCAGCCTGGGTCTTCAGCTTTTGTGAATTAGACTTTAGTTTTACCTCACTGTTCAGGTTTGAACTCCTCGCGGTGTATGAAAATGGGATTTCTCTTCCTTATCTTTGAGATCGACACTCTCTTAAGGTTTCCTGTGGTTGTATATTTCATCCAGCATTTCTGGGTTTGGAAGACCTGTGGGGGACTTCTACTTTCTAATGATTACTTTCAAATCCTTTCTCCAAGCTCTGTAGCCCCTGTGCCCTGGGCACAATCAACCCCTGTGCCAACAGAACCCTCCTGTGACTATAATGTAAAAGGAAGAGACTTTCTATTTATAACTTGTGATTTCTAGAAATTTCACTTACCCATTTTATCTGTTTCAATATCATTTTCCTTATTTATGCAATTTATTTTCCCTCTGAAATTTGAAATTCTTTTCTACATCTCATCCCTTGGATAAGAAACATTGAAAGGAAAACCTAAGGCTTCCAGAAAATGTGCATGGTTTTATTCATAAATTTAATTTATAGGAACATCATTTGTTTGAAAGAAATTATAGACATATTACTTTCTAAACTTATTTCATGTATATATTTGTTGTGATTCTTTTCTTAAGATTGTGTCCTTTAAAAACAAAATAGTCTTTGTAAATACCTTCTAGAAGTAAAAACCTTGTAATAATTTTCAAGGTAAGAGTTGAAATGAAATATGTAACAAGGGAGATTATCCTTGAGACTTTTTACTTGAGAGTTATACTCCCAATTGGAGGTTAATAGGAAAGAATACAACTTTACTGACCTGAGGTATTAAGTCTGAATAACTGCCTTAAAATTGGGCAAGAGGAAAAGTACACTGCGTGGTGTTTTCTCCCCTAACATTCGATACCATTCAGGAAATTATCTCATTACATTCCAAGGCCTGATAGTATCAGCTATTTGCCAGTACTGACATACGGATTTCAAAAACTGTAAGATTAAAAAAAATCTAAATCTACTTTAAATTAAGATAAAAGTTAAGCCGCCAGGATAAGCTGGCATCTGTTATACTGTTTTCCTGAAGCTGAAGAAAAATTGTATCTTTAGACCCTCCTGAAAAATTAACTGCACAGAATTAGGAAACAACACTCATCGAAAGATACTCAATGGCCTCACCGAGGAAAAGAAACTCACGGACATCAATTCAGTGGCATTGCCAGGATTTGGTCCTGATTTTATCAAATTCCACATTCTGCACATTGTCCACTTTGTTGGTTTCCTCACATTACAGACGTCCGTGGTCTGGTATGCAGTAATGAGAAGGCCTCCGTCCTGGAACTCAAGAGATTTATGGTCAAGTCTGGACACTACCACCCCTAGTCTTCCCATTTGGGTGTCTTAATGAGAAACAGCACAGAAGTCTTGAGAGCTGTAAGCTGGGAGCTGGCCTGGTACTGCTAGAATATGGTTTTCTATTGGACACGAATGGTATTACAGAGTTCCAACACCGTCTGATCTCACTCTAGCGTGGTGATGGAGTGAGAAAAACACAAGAGCACTTTGCAATCGTATCTGATCCTAGACAAACAGAAGAACAACATGCAAATCACAGAAATATCCAAACATCTCCCACTCCCAGCTACAATGAGTGCCATATGCTGTTTTTGAAAAATCAGTTACAGCTTTATCCCCACTCTGCTCCTCTTGCATCCTAAATACAATTCAAATAGAATTATTCCTTTTCCTGATAATACCTATGCATAGAACAGTTCTACTCCTTGAACCCTCCTTCAAGTCATCGAACTTAAAGCCAAACTCTGTAACAAATCTTCCTGGAGCCTCTTATTCTGATGCCCATACCTACCCATCAGGTTAATCGCCCCTGTTGCATCAAGTAATAAACCCAACTGCTTGTGACCTGAACTGTCTCTGGTGGCCCTTTGACTGGTGGGCATCAATACAGTTCCCTGCAATTTTACAGTTTACCCATCTACCAAAAGAGGAAACTGGACTAACAGCATCAGTCTAATACTCTCTAGGGCCTTTCCAGTTCTGCCATGCCACAGCCACCAAATAGTTTGCTATTTCTACCCCTTCTGATTTTGTATGATATTCACCAAACTCCTGAGAAACTACAATAATGATTGTTCCTATTTTTCACGAGAGAAAATTTACAATGATTAGCACAAGCACTGAGCTACAAGACAATTCTCCAGTGGTCTCAGAGAATGATTGAGAGTAATGTTGTTATATAACCTCTACAACTTTGAAGTCAGAAGTACCAGATTCACACTATAAATAATCCTGTAATCATATATGCAGGCTTTATCATCTCTTCCTTCCTCTGGGGTTTTAACCATTTTATGGAAAGCTTGAAAGTAAAATTTTTGGCATGACAGTTTATAAATTAAATGTGGTTAAAAGCAACCGAGTGATTAAGCTTCATTCATGCAGCTGTAATGATGAAGTCAGTAAATAACACGCAATTTAATTACATTTCTGATACACATGTAAGTTATGCATCATAATAATCACTTGAATTAGAAACCTTTTTCTATCTCTCATTGGAACTTGGTTGAATGGATCATTTGGAGTTAATAAGTTTTGATTAGAGAATGAAGATTACTCTGTTTGTAATTGGGATACATTTATTTGAATTCCAAAGAAGAAAGATATGAGAGGAAATGGTGCTAGTGAAGAGAAGAGATCCATATAGAATAATCAGAGGCAGATTGACGGCCAGACCAAAGAAGAATATGAACAAGGAGAGAGCAGCAGTATTGGCACAAGGAAACACCTGCAAAGATAACCTGTAAAGAAGCAGATATTATTAAGGATAAGAGGGCTATGCATTAAGATGGCCCTTTTGAATTATGGAAGCAAAGACATTCTTTGGAAAAGTTCTAAAGCATCCAGGAAGAAATCTGGGTAAAACAGAAATCTGGGCAATGGAATAACTAAAGTGTTTCTAGGAAACATGTATTTCCTCATATCAAAGGATATTTTAAAATGAAAATTTCAATCATTCTGCCAAATACATTTGCTGCTGGTGGTCTGAAAAGTGACTTCCTTTATTTTATCAAATAGGTGCATTTTTTTTAGGCAGCTAGACCTAGGTAATAATTGCAGATCTACTTGATGCTAAACAGATCATTCCTCTTCCATGTCCTCAATAAAGTAAGTCTTGAGCAGCCCACTGCCACCCAATGTCCACCTAAAGGATTATTCAAGAAGCAGTATTTGAGAGAGACCACCCAGGACCAAAAGATTACCTTTAGAGGACATATGAACTCCTCACCATGGGGATTTTCTAAGTTCCGCAACTTTACCAGTTTGGAGTTGCAGAAATAATATACATTAGTTTAACCTCCTAAAAAGGAGCTGGGTGGCTTATAGTCACTATCACACCTTCACCTTTTCCTTCTGAGAACATACTGAGAAGTTTCCTTACTCAGTATCCCTGACACGAGAATCAGTGGAGTAAATTCCTCTGGGGATTGAGCATTTTGGATCATTTCTATAGCTACATTTTCAAATTCACTAACCTTTTCTTCTGTAATGTCTGCATGCGTACATGCTAAGTCACTTCAGCTGTGTCTGACTCTTCGTGATCCTGTGGACTGTAGCCCACCAGGATCCTCCGTCCATGGGATTCTCCAGGCAAGAATCCTGAAGTGGGTTGCTATGCCTCCTCTAGGGGATCTTCCAGATCCAAGGACCAAACCCACGTGTCTTATGTCTCCTACATTGGCAGGTGGGTTCTTTACCACAAGGCCACCTGGGAAGCCCCCTATAATGTATAGTCAGCAGTTAATCTATCCAGTGTAATTTTCTTTTTAGATAATGTATATTTCATTTTCAGAAGCTCGATTTGTCTTCTTTATATCTTCCTTATCTCCCTTTGACTTGCTCGTATTTCTCTCTTCTTTCTTGAACATATACATTTATAACAAATATTTTAACATCCTTCTCTACTTATTCTGTCATTCTTCATTCTTGTCATTTATATATATACACTTCTATTAAATACTTTTTCTCCTGTTTATGGATGAAGTTATCTTGCTTCTTGCAACAAGTGGTAGCTTATATTGGATTCTAGACATTATGAATTATACACTGTTGGGTTGAATGGCTTTTTTTAAAATTGTACTTTCTATAACTTTAAGTATTTTGGGGACTCTGTTCAGGAGTGTAGTAACATTACTTGGAATTAGTTTGATTCTTTGAACTTTTATTTTCTTAGAGTGAATCCAAAATGCCTTTAGTATAAATTTTGCCAAACTACTGAGGCAATACCTTTCTGAGGACTCTACTAAAGAATTTATGTGTTTCAGTTGTAAAGAACAGACTTTTGGACTATATGGGAGAAGGCGAGGGTGGGGTGGTTTGAGAGAATAGCCTTGAAACATGTATATTATGTAAAATAGATGGCCAGTGCAAGTTTGATGCATGAAGCAGGACACTCAAAGCCAGTGCTCTGGAACAACCCAGAGGAATGCAGTGAGGAGACAGACGGGAGGAGGGTTCAGGACTGGGGGACACATGTGCACCCACAGCTGATTCATGTCAATGTATGGCAAAAACCATTACAATACTGTAAAATAATTATCTTACAATTAAAATAAATCAATTAATTTAAAAATTTATGTGCTTGGTCATTTTTCACTTTAACTTATACCTAATGGAAAGACAGACTATGCACATGTTACATGTATTAGCTCACTTACTCCTTTAGTCTTCGGAGGTAGGTACACTGTTACTATTACCATTTCACAGATGATGAAACTGAGGCACCAAGATATGGAGGTCAGATAGCAGCTAAGAAGAAAAGCTATAATTGAACAAAAGCAATCTGGTTGCAAAGCTTATATTTTTAATCACTATGTAATCTATTGTTGCTGTTTTCCTATCACTATTATTAATGGCAGGCAGAGATATCAACTTTTAAGTTGATACCAAAGTGTACAAAGTAGTATGGCCTACTAAGGGAAATGGGACAAGACTTACCCTCTAAGCAGGTAACATATGGAGATATAGACAAGTAGGCAAATTAACATGCACCCATGAGAGTGTGGAATGAAAGTGTTGGTAGCTCAGTTGTGTCTGACTCTGTGTGACCCTATGGACCATAGACTGCCAGGTTCCTCTGTCCATGGGATTTTCCAGGCAAGAATACTGGAGTCGCTGCCATTTCCTTCTCCAGGGGATCTTCCCAGCCCAGGGATCAAAGTCATATCTCCTGTGTCACTGGCAGGCAGACTTTTAATCACTGAGCCACCTGGGAATCCTCAGAACTGGACATTGTCACAAACCAAGGGATGGGGAAGGAAGCCATACATACCCTCTGGGGAGATGTTCTGCAAAGTCACACAACAGAGGCTGTAGATGTGTAATAGTAACACAGGAAGGGAGTGAAGAAATGAGAGTTTTCATCCAATCTACCATACTATTGCCCATTTTATTTTGTAAAGCAAGATTGTATTCACATGGATATCAGGGACAAAAAAAAGAATAAAAGAGTGGGCCCTTGGGAACACAGAAATACTGACTTGACTTCTGCTGCTACTTCTACTTAGAAACGGACAGAATCCATTTTAAAACCTGCAGAGCCCACTCACTAGGACTGGGTCTCATATGTACTGTGATTGTGTCATTTCATAACTTAAGAGTTACTTTGTACTAAAATCTCTCCTGGAATCTTAAGGAAGATTACACAGTTCAAATAGAGGTGAATTTCTGGTGAAAGTCTGCTGGAGACACATCTAGCAAAATTTTACACTCATACTAAAACAAAGTCACCTATAAAATCTGAGCCTGCGTGCAAAGTGCTCTGCTATAAACGAAGAGCAAGCTCAGCATTACGGAATCTATATTCACATCCATCACCTCCTTTGCTTTTCAGAACAAATACTACATCATCTACCCCCACGTAGCCACCACCTAGAGAAGAGACACCCCCAAAACCACATACACCTGCACAGGAATATTAACACAGAAGAGTAAAAGAATGAAAGCATCTGGAATCCCAACTCCTTTCAGTTAAAGGGGGCATACCAAGTTGGATCAATCTCACTCTCAGCTTAAAAATAAACAGTAGCAACAAAAACCTAAAAATTGAAAACTGACTTCTTATCTCTACATCATAACGTGTGAGATCTTATGATCTTGTTTACCCTAGGACACTGGTGCTGACGATCATTTTTCCGCATTGGGTATCAGAATTATAAATAGATATGGTGAGCATGTGCTATGCTGTGCTTAGTCACTCAGTTGTGTTTGACTTTTTGTGACCCCACGGACTGTAACCCACCAGGCTCCTCTGTCCATGGGGATTCTCCAGGCAAGAATACTGGAGTGGGTTGCTATGCCTGAGCATACATCCTTCTAATTCCTGTAACTCATGCCTACGTGTCCTGTGTTAACTCTGCCTCTGGGAAGAAATCTTCTGCCAAACAAGCCTCACTAAGGTATGATGTTGTCGTATAAAGTATCTAACATTTATCCCCCTGAAAATTATGTCTAGAGACCTGGCCCTGGTGCAGGGTCTCATCACCTTCTGTCTATATTATTACAATAGTTTCCTTCTTTCTCCTCCTCCTCCTCTTTCCTCTCCTTCTAACACCAGCTTCTCTCCATGGTTTTAGATATCTGCCATTCTCTCTAAAACACAGGTCTGATGATGTGTGTACTCTACTTCATCAGAGTAGCTGACAGTTAACTGGGATGCTGCCCTTCCCTGCCTGTCCCGCATTACCTCTAGTTATTCATTCAAAGCCTTCCACGCGTCACTGTTTCCCTCCAACCTGCATTTCCAGCCTCCTCTCCCATTAATTCCTTGATAGACCTGGGCCTCATGCACACTGACTGCTTGCTCTGGAGAAGGGAATGGCAACCCACTCCAGTATTCTTCCCTGAAGAATTCCATGGACAGAGGAGCCTGGCAGGCAAAAGTCCATGGGGTCGCTAAGAATCAGACATGACTGAGCAACTAACACAACACTCCCATTAATTCCTTGATAGACCCAGGTCTCCTGCACACAGACTGCTTGCTCTGTGACAGTGTCCTCCTCAACTTGGAGCCCTTTGATCACACCACCTCCCCAGCCTGGGAAACTCCCCCATCAGAACCCGGGCCAAGAGCACTGGTCCTGCAGTAGCTTTGCAGCCCACCAAAATGCTACAGTGTTGCAGCAGCTCCTGCAACCGTCTCCAGCAGTTTCCTGTCCTCATTAACCTGTCCCCAAGATCTTTCTTAAAGTCCAGACCACCTGACTTGCCTCTTGAGAAACCTATATGCAGGTCAGGAAGCAACAGTTAGAACTGGACATGGGACAACAGACTGGTTCCAAACTGGAAAAGGAGTACGTCAAGGCTGTATGTTGTCACCCTGCTTATTTAACTTCTATGCAGAGTACATCATGAGGAATGCTGGGCTGGATGAAGCAAAAGCTGGAATCAAGATTGCCGGGAGAAATATCAATAACCTCAGATATGCAGAGGACACCTTGATAACCCCATGAACAGTATGAAAAGGCAAAATTATGGGATACTGAAAGGGGAACTCCCGGGTCAGTAGGTGCCCAATATGCTACTGGATATCAGTGGAGAAATAACTCCAGAAAGAATGAAGGGATGGAGCCAAAGCACTTAGACACTATATATCTGCATTTCAGGCCCTCTTTCAGCATGCTTTGAACCCAATGTGTCTGTCTGTAGGAGGAAACCACAGGATGAGTTTACAAACATTTTTCTGCAGATAATTTGCATACAACAGCAGCAGCAACAATGTAACAAGAAGCATCTGTTGGCATTTTTCACGTGTACATTTATCATGTGCTCAAAAGCACTTTATGGGAATGACCTCATTTAATCCTTATAAAATACCTCATATATAAAAATGAACAATACTTCCTTTTGTAGATGAGCAAAGAGAGGCCCAAGAGGTTGAGCAACTCCTCATTAGTACTCAGTGAGAAAGTGGCCAGGCCAGGACCTGAAGCCAGCTCACCAGATTCCAATGCACATTCTCTTGTCTGCTTCACTCCACTCTGCCTCCCATGAATGTGTCATTTGCAAGTGTCTTGAGCAAGCTGCCTTTGAAAACTCAGGGATTATTTTTAGCTTTTCACTTAGCATTTGTTGACTGAATGATTCAGGATTAAGTGCCTTATCTATAAATGTTATCGATAGTAATGCCTGGAACTGAGGTATCGGAAATCACCTTGTGATTCTAGGAAAGAGAAATGGATGTGAAAAAGAAAGCTGTACAGAGGTGCTTACCCTCATCTGATGCTTTGGGGTTAATACCCTGTTGGAGTTATTTCTCCACTGATCTCCAGTAGCATATTGGGCACATACTGGCCTGGGGAGTTCATCTTTCAGTGTGCTATCTTTTTGCCTTTTCATACTGTTCATGGGGTTCTCAAGGCAAGAATACTGAAATGGTTTGCCATTCCCTTCTCCAGTGGACCACATAATGTCAGACCTCTCCACCATGACCTATCCGTCTTGGGTGGCCCCACATGGCATGGCTTAGTTTCACTGAGTTGGACAAGGCTGTGGTCCGTGTGGAATGGTCCACTGGAGAAGGGAATAATGGAAAAAGCAAGAGTTCCAGAAAAGACATCTATTTCTGCTTTATTGACTATGCCAAAGCCTTTGACTGTGTGGATCACAATAAACTGTGGAAAATTCTGAAAGAGATGGGAATACCAGACCACCTGACCTGCCTCTTGAGAAACCTATATGCAGATCAGGAAGCAACACTTAGAACTGGACATGGAACAACAGACTGGTTCCAAATAGGAAAAGGAGTACGTCAAAGCTGTATATTGTCACCCTGCTTATTTAACTTCTATGCAGAGTACATCATGAGAAATGCTGGGCTGGAAGAAGCACAAGTTGGAATCAAGATTGACAGGAGAAATATCAATAACTTCATATATGCAGATGACACCACCCTTATGGCAGAAAGTGAAGAGGAACTAAAAAGCCTCTTGATGAAAGTGAAAGAGGAGAGTGAAAAAGTTGGCTTAAAACTCAACATTCAGAAAACAAAGATCATGGCACCTGGTCCCATTACTTCATGGCAAACAGATGGGGAAACAGCAGAAACAGTGTCAGACTTTATTTTGGGGGGCTCCAAAACCTCATGCAAAGAGTTGACTCATTGGAAAAGTCTCTGATGCTGTGAGGGATTGGGGTCAGGAGGAGAAGGGGACGACAGAGGATAAGATGGCTGGATGGCATCACTGACTCGATGGACATGAGTCTGAGTGAACTCTGGGAGTTGGTGATGGACAGGGAGGCCTGGCGTGCTGCGATTCATGGGGTCGCAAAGAGTCGGACATGACTGAGTGACTGAACTGAACTGAAAGTCACTGCAGATGGTGATGGCAGCCATGAAATTGAAAGACGCTTACTCCTTGGAAGGAAAGTTTTGACCAACTTAGACAGCATATTCAAAAGCAGAGACATTACTTTGCCAACAAAGGTCTGTCTAGTCAAGGCTATGGTTTTTCCAGTGGTCATGTATGGATGTGAGAGTTGGACTGTGAAGAAAGCTGAGCACCAAAGAATTGATGCTTTTGAAGTGTGGTGTTGGAGAAGACTCTTGAGAGTCCCTTAGACTGCAAGGAAATCCAACCAGTCCATCCTAAAGAAGATCAGTCCTGGGTGTTCATTGGAAGGACTGATGCTGAAGCTGAAACTCCAGGACTTTGGCCAACTCATGCAAAGAGTTGACTCTTTGGAAAAGACCCTTATGCTGGGACGGACTGGGGGCAGGAGGAGAAGGGGACGACAGAGGATGAGATGGCTGGATGGCATCACCAACTCGATGGACATGAGTTTGTGTGAACTCTGGGAGTTGATGATGGACAGGGAGGTCTGGTGTGCTGCGATTCATGGGGTCGCAAAGAGTCTGAGCGACTGTACTGAACTGAGTGTCTAAATGCACTATTTATCTGTATTTATATTATATATATATATATATATGCCGATATAGTGAGTATTCAACAAATGATGCCTCAACCATTGATCCCTCTTTTCCTTCCTATGTATCCAATTATCCTATGTATCCAATAAAGAGGGAATGCTGCTGCCGCTAAGTCACTTCAGTCATTTCCGACTCTGTGCGACCCCATTGATGGAAGCCCACCAGGCTCCCCCATCCCTGGGATTCTCCAGGCAAGAACACTGGAGAGGGTTGCCATTTCCTTCTCCAATGCATGAAAGTGAAAAGTGAAAGTGAAGTCACTCAGTTGTGTCCAACTCTTAGCGACCCCATGGACTGCACCCCACCAGGCTCCTCCATCCATAGGATTTTCCAGGCAAGAGTACTGGAGTGGGGTGCCACTGCCTTCTCCCAAAGAGGGAATGAGACACTAACAATTCAAAACGTTTGATAATCCAAGTATAATACATACTTCGCTTATTAGAAGGGCATTTTATACCCTTTAGCAGAAGAATATGTTCAATGTTCATAAAATTTGTCAGCGATCCTTTCATTCAATCAGCAAATGCTAATTGAGACTATGGTCACAGCTGGCACTGTGTTGATTGCCCATAATACCCAAGGAACCACTTATCTTGGACCTCCTGAAGTTTAAATCCTAATGGTGGCATCGAGAACCACTTTATGGCTTTCCTGGGCCATAGACACTTCTGTGTGCCTTTTCCTCAATAAAAATATATTTAAAACTCTATTTTATGGATGTGTTGGCATAAAAGTGAATTATGAATACTATAAGTTAAAATATTTG
This sequence comes from Bos javanicus, assembly GCF_032452875.1. Classification (NCBI taxonomy): domain Eukaryota; kingdom Metazoa; phylum Chordata; class Mammalia; order Artiodactyla; family Bovidae; genus Bos; species Bos javanicus. The sequence goes on along the minus strand of NC_083875.1, from coordinate 12,404,989 downwards.
ACCTAGAAATTCATTTTTTGTCTTTTAATTTTAGAAGGATGTTTAAAAAACATTTTTGTAGACCCTCCAGAGTATCTTGGCCCTAGGCACTGTGTCCAAGGGAGAGGTGGCAACAAAGTAAAGTGAATATGGGAATAAAATATTCCAAGTTTTTTTTTTTTTGACTGAACAATTTGAAGGTCAGGTGCAGACATCATGACATATGACATCAAAACAGTTTGGAAGGCATCTCCTAAACAAGGACATTCTCCTATGAAGCCACAATATCACTGTCACACCTCAGAAAATAATTCATGAAACTACTGTACTTTAGCCTATGTTACTGAATCCCACATCATACAATTTTTGTGTTTTATATTGACATTGAAGGCAGGAGGAGAAGGGGATGACAAAGGATGAGATAAGTTAGATAGCAGATGGACATGAGTTTGAGCAAGCTCCGGGAGTTGGTGATGGACATGGAGGTCTGGAATGCTGCAGTCCATGGGGTTGCAAAGAGTCAGATACAACTGAGTGACTGAACCAAACTGATTGATACTTATCTCCTGAACCTAAATTCTATTACCTAATTTACACTATTTGCCACAACTTTATGTTTGGGTGACACTTGACTAGGTCAAAATACTCTCATTTTTAATGCTTAAAACGCTTCTGCTGGACTGTTAGTGATGCTTTATTGAGACACACAGTTCTCTAGCCTATATTCTTTTGCTGTCATCCTTTGATAATTTTTTTCTTTCTCCCCAAAATCCTTATCCCATACTCCTCTTCAGAAGCTTTTTCATGAATTCAGTTGCCTAGGTTGAAATATGAGGAAAGATAACTGTCGTATTCCATCGGCTGGGTATCATTTTATAAAGTGCAAGATAGTCACTGAAGCCAGCAGGACGAGGTAATCATAGATCTTATCTCCACTGTCTTATCACAGTATATCCTTCAGAATAAATGGGCATAAACTGAGGGCAAAACTTCAATATAAATGTGTGATGATTTCATGACCTGGTGAAGGCAGCTTGGGAGAACAACTAAAGCTGTTGTCAATATACGGCTTAAAAACCAATTTGGACACATCTACTTAAATCATCCTAACCTCTCTAGCCAAGGTTCCAGCTGAAAATCAGAGATGGTAACAATACTTCTGTAAGATCAAATGAGATAACCTCTGTGAGGCACCTAACATATAGACTCTACACAGTGTCTGTCTCCCTCCCTCTTCCCTATCTTTCCCTTTGTGTTTCCCTAAGACCATCCCCAAGGACAGTTCCCACAAAAAGAGTTATGCCTCCCCTAAAACCTTCATTCTTTCCACACAAAAGTCTCTAATTGGGGTCCTGTTGACAAGTAACAAAATAATAACTAATAAGAGAGAATTCTGGAGACAGATATTAGGCTTAAGTGAAATGTATGAAAAAAAATATTCAACATTTTCAGTACTGGAAAACATGTAATCAAGATTTCATTTGCTAAAGCAGGCAAATAATACTTCTATCATGCAGAACGATGAGGAAGGAAAGTCGCCATGTGTAAATAAATGTCTTATCCTGACTAGTTCAACCTAATGCATTCAACGTGGCCACAACTAAAATTACATGCTCCCACTTCTAAGAATATGGAGTAGAAATACTTCCTCCTATTCCTCCTGCCAAGTACAACTAAAAACTCTGGACGTGGGACTTTCCAGGCAGTCCAGGGGTTAAGACTTCACCTTCCAATGCAGGGGGTGCAGTTTGACCCCTGGTTGAGGAATCAAGATCCCACATGCCTCAAGGCCAAAAACCAAAACATAAAACAGAAGCAATGCTGTAACAAGTTCATTTAAAAAAAAAAAAAACTTTTTAAATGGTCCACATCAATAAAAAAAATAAATCTTAAAATAAAATAATAAAAAATAAAATCTCTGGCCATTATACACAAAGACAAGGAAACCCTGAAAGGTGGAAAGAAGACCAATTAGGCTCAACAGAACCAGGGGAAGGACACAGTGGTAAGTTCCTTGAATCTTATTTTTGCCTCAAATATCCCAAGCCAAACAACCAGAAACATCCACAAGTAAAAGAATAAATAAATTAAACTTACTCTCTCTCAATCAAAGAACCAAATCAGGGGCGGCCTAAGAAGAGTTTCACATAATAACTGCTCTGTTGTAGCCAAACACCAGAAAAACAATACAAAACTGTGGCTCCAACCCCCGTCACCAAAAGCCCAGAAACGGCTGAGTGGAGAATTTATATTTCTATGCTTAGAAGGCTACAATACCACACCAACGTGCTGTTACAGAAGGCCAAGTAGAGAGCTGGAAATTTCATCCCCTCTGCCTGCCTGGCAGACTAGTCCATGGGGTCGCAAAAGTTAGACATGACTGAGCAACTAAATAACAAAAAACAACAACCACCCCCATCACCACTGCAACCCATGAGTTTTAAAAACTCAGTGTAATCTGCCATATTACACACTAAAGAAGAAGAAGAAAAAAATCACATAATTAAATCAATGCTGCAGAAAAAGCAACTGACAAAATTCAACACCCATTCATAGTTTTAAAAAAGTAATTTCAGAATAATAGCAATAGAGAACTTCCTCAACTTGATGAAGAGTATCTACAAAAAAATAAATAAATAAACTTGCAGCTAACATTATACTTAACGGTCAATGACAGAATGCTTTCTTTCTAAGGCTGAGAACAATTCAAGGATGTCTACCCACACCACTATTATCCAACAGAGCATTGAAAATGCTAGCTAGTGCAAGAAGACAAGAAAAAGAAGTAAAAGCCATGCAGATCAAAAAGGAAAAAAATTAAAATGCTTGCAGATGACATTATAGTTTACAGAGAAAATGCCCAAGAATCTGAAAAAAAAAAATTATGGAATAAATAAGTTCAGCAAGGTCATGAAACACAAGAAAACATACAAAAATCAGTTATACTTTTATATATTAGCAATGAGTATATAGACACCAAAAGTAGAAATTCAATACCATTTCCAATTGCTCAAAAAAATGAAAAACTTATATGTAAATCTAACAAAACACGTACAGGATATGCATGCTGAAAACTATATAATACTGAGAAAAGAAGGAAGGAAAGAAAGAAGGAATGAAGGGGGAGGAAAGCGGGAATAGGAAAAGGAAGGAAAATCTAAACAAATGGAGAGATGCACTACATTTATGAACTGGAAGACTAAACACAGTAAAGATGTCAATTCTCCCCAAATTGATGTACAGCTGTGACAAAATTTCTACCAAAACCCCAGCAATATCTTTTGTAGATAGACAAAATGTTTCTAAAATTTATGTAGAGACATAAAGGAACTATAAAAGTAAAACAATTTCAAAAACAAAAAACTAATATGAAGAATCAGTCTACTCAATTTCAACATTTACTATTTGGCTACAGTAACCATTACAATGATATTACCAGAGGAATACATAGATCAACTGGACAAAGCAGAGAGCCCGGAAACATACTCGTACAAACATGCCCAACTGACTTTCGACAAAGGTACGAAATCATTCAATGGAGAAAAGATTGCCTTTGCAATAAATTGTGCTCAAGCAATTGAAGATCTATCAACACAAAAATAAGAAAAAAGAAACATATAAAGTTAAACCAAAATGGATCACAGACTTAAATGTAAACTATAAAACTTTTAGAAAAAAGGAAACATGAGAAACATCTTTGGAATACAAGTCTAGGTAAAGAGCCCTTAGGCTTGACACCAAAAGTTTAATCCATGAAAGGAAAATTTGATATGCTGAACTTCATTTTAAAACTTTTGCTCTACAAAAGACCCTGTTAAGAGAATGAAAAAACAAGCTACAGACTGAGAGAAGATACTTGCCACATATCTGACAAAGAACAAGCATATGATGAACTCTCAAATATCAACAGTAAAAAACAACAACAACAACAAAACCAACATTCCAATCACAAAATGGGCAAAAGGCATAAACAGATATTTCACCAAAGAAGATACACAGACTGCAGATTAGCACATGAAAAGATGTTCAATATCAACAGCCACTAGTGAAACAAAGTTAAAACCATAATGCGCCAGACACGACTGAAGTGACTTAGCAGCAGCAGCAGCGTTATCACTACATGTCTATCAGAATAGCTTATTTATTTTTTAAAATGACAACATCAAGCATAGGTGAGGATGCAGAGGAAGTTAATTACTCATACGTTACTGGTGTGAATGTAAAATAGTACAGTCACTCTGGAAAACAGTTTGGCAGTTTTGCAAAAATAAAATAAAATAAACTTTCAAATCATCCAGCAAGAGCAATCTTATCCCAAAGAAATGGAGACATGCTAACACATACACACACACACAAATATATATATTTATATATGTATACACACACACACACACATAAATGTTTATTGAAACTTTCTTTGCAAAAATTGGAAACAACCCAGACCTTCTTTCAGTGGTGAATGGTTAAACTATATATCCTTACTACAGAATACTACCCAGAAATAAAAAGGAATATTGATAAATAAAAAGGAATATCAATAAATATTGATTAATAAGGAATAAATAAATAAGACACTAAATAAATCACAAGAGAATTGTGCAGAGTGGGAAAAAACAATCCTTAAAGGTTGTATCTTGTATGATTCTACTTATGTAACACTCTTGGAATGTCAAGTATATAGAACTGGAGACTAGCTTCATGGTAGCTAGTAGTTAAGGAAGGAGTTGCCTTAGAAGGGAAGTGGGTGTGGCTAAAAAAAAGCAACATGGGCGATTCCTTGTGGTGATGGAAATGGTCTGCTCCTTGACTGTCAGGGCCCATATCCTGTTGCCATATTGTCCTACAGTTTAGGGTAAAGGGTATGTGAGATCTCTCGATACTATTTCTTACAACTGCATGGGAATCTACAAATATCTCAAAATAAAAAGCTTAAACACACACACAATATGCATTGTTTGTCAAGAAGCCGTTTCTATTCTTGACAACCCAGATGTTCATTAAACTTGTGATTCTAAGCAGGGACTCAGGACTTCACACCCAGGCTGCGTTGGCCAAATTCACCAGTTCTCCAACAAACACTGCTTTGAAATGATGTCACTGGAAACAGAGTGAGCCTTGATTATCTGCAGAGCTCATTAAATAATATTTGTCAGCTGATCTGGCTATTTGGGTGCTTGCTCTGACTTGATGTCATGCTGTACTATGAGCTCCTGAACCAAATCTATACCTCAGCAGTTTGTGCCTCCATCAACTCCCATCCTAGCCCCAAAGAGTGGCTGTCAACCATGGCTGAGCATCAGAACTGCCTGAGGAGTCTGTAATTTAATCAGCTGGGGCTGAGACTCAAGTATTATTTAGAAGTTCACCAGGAGATCCACAAGCTGCCAGAGTTGAAAGCCACTGATCCAAAACAAATAGACAAAAATCCACCATCACATTAGAAAATGGCCAATGATATCGATTTTAAGAAACAACAGCCAAAGGACTTTCCTACCGGTCCAGTGGTTAATTTCACCTTCCAATACTGGGGTTGGGGATTCTACAGCCCCAGTGCCTCATAGCCAAAAACCAGAACACAAAACAGAAGCAATATTGTAACACATTCAATAAAGACTGCAAAAATGGTCCATATCAAAAACAATAATAAAAACACCAAGCATTTAAAAATAAATAACAGCCAATGTTTGCAAGAATGAGGAGAAACCTCCATTTTCATTCATTACCAGAGAATAAAATCATTTCCAAACCTTTCTGAAGGGCAGTTTGACATCTCTGTGGAAATATTCCAGCAAATACAGCGGAGACACCAGCGTCCTGGAGGAGGCTGGAGAGAGAGCTCAGAGATAGTTCTCACCCACTGGCCTCCTCAGTCTCAGGGGAGGAACTCAGTCAGCCCCCACATGTGTGCTGCATTACGAACCTGACCCTCAGGCAGCAGCTTGTGATGTATGAAGAGGCCTCTTTCAGAGAAAGGTAGAGATAGGCTTTTCAATCTGCTTCATCTGGGCTGAGCTGGGGGCGAGGGCCAGGGGTAGTCACAGCCAGTCCTTTTCAAAAACCGTTTCTTACGATGGAAATATTACTCAGAAATAAGAAGGAACACATCTGAGTCAGTTCTAATAAGATGGATGAACCCAGAGCCTATTATGCAGAGTTAATTCAGTTCAGTTCAGTCACTCAGTCGTGTCGAGTGACTCTTTTTCACGAGTCAACTCTTTGCGACCCCATGGAGTGCGCACACCAGGCCTCCCTGTCCATCATCAACTCCTGAAGCTTACTCAAACTCATATCCATTGAGTTGGTGATGCCATCCAACCATCTCATCCTCTGTCATCCCCTTCTCCTCCTGCCCCCAGTCCCTCCCAGCATCAGGGCCTATTCCAGTGAGTCAGTTCTTCATATCTGGTGGCCAAAGTATTGAAGTTTCAGCTTCAGCATCAGTCCTTCCAATGAATATTCAGGACTGATTTCCTCTAGGATAAACTGGTTGGATCTCCTTGCAGTGCAAGGGACTCTCAGGAGTCTTCTCCAACACCACAGTTCAAAAGCATCAATTCTTTGGCACTCAGCTTTCTTTATAGTCCAACTCTCACATTCATAAATGACTATTGGAAAAACCAAAGCTTTAATTAGACAGATCTTTGTTGGCAAAGTAATGTCTCTGCTTTTTAATATGCTGTCTAGGCTGGTCATAACAGAGTAAAGTAAGTCAGAAAGAGAAAAAGATCGTATATTAATGCATATATAGAGAATCTATAAAAACGGTACTGATGAACCTATTTGCAGGGCTGCAGTGGAGATGCAAATGTGAAGAATGGAACTGCGGGGAGAGAGGGAGAAGGAGAGAGTGGGACAAACGGAGACAGTAACATGGAAACAAATACATATAATATGTAAAATAGATAGCCAGTGGGAATTTGCTGTATGTCTCAGGGAACTCAAACTGGGGTTCTGTGACAACCTGGAGGGGTGGGATGGGAAGGGAGGTGGAAGGAAGGTTCAAGAAGAAGGGGACATAATGTATACCTATGGCTAATTCATGTTGATGAATGGAAGAAACCAACACGATATTGTAGAGCAATTATCCTTTAATTTCAAATAAATACATTTAAATATAACTGGTTCCTGGCTTGCTACAGCCTTGTGAGTCTCTGAGACGCCAAGTCCCCTGGCTTTCTGAGCTGAGGGACCTGTCTCCCAGGTGGCAGTTTTAAAAGCTGGGTTGCTTAATGTTGAGTCCAAGTCCTTCACTCCTCAAGGAGAAATTGGGAGTTGTAAGATCCCACTGAAGTGTAGGTGACTGAGCCACGGGAAGGTTTAGAGTAAGAGTGTATCTCAGCCTGTCCAACCCTTCTTGATGTGGATTTTTTCCCATTCATGATGTGTAAGAGTCATTCAGCTAGTTTCTGGATTTCTTTTGGAGGGAACTGCTCCATATGTGGAGAAGGAAATGGCAACCCACTCCAGTGTTCTTGCCTGGAGAATCCCAGGGATGGGGGAGCCTGGTGGGCTGCCCTCTATGGGGTCGCACAGAGTCAGACACGACTGAAGTGACTTAGCAGCAACAGCAGCAGCAGCTCCATGTGTAACTATAGGTTTCGTGTGCATAGGAGGATGTGAGTTCAGGAGCCCCCTATGATGTTATCTTACATTGGAACTATCCTCTTTTCATTTCTTAAAATCAACAGTGTGGCTCTCTGCCCTTAAAGATAGGTGGCACGTGACCAGTCCTGCTGGCATTAGAGCTCCCAGGATCTTCCTTTATTAATCCTTACAAATGCATGTGAATCTATAATTATCTCAATAAAAAGTTCAATAAAAAGCAAAGGACTAGTCACAGGGTTCATTGATCACCTAACAGAATCATATATACCAACTGTATGATGAAATTTATGCCATGGCTCTTACATAGTTCACTTCACCTAAGTTAGTTTTGTGGTATACTTATATTTAGGCTGCTCATTTCTGTGACACTTTATTTCTTCAGCTGTTAATTTTTGGTGTTTCTTCCCCCACTGTGACCAGCTTTCCTGTTGTTTATTGCTAATAGTACTTTTATCTCTTTGTTATTATTGTTTCTTCATAAAAGAACTTTAAAATCTGCAATAAAATAGCTTTCCACACAAGGAAATAAAAAGTGAATATAGCACACTAGAAATACACACAAAAATTCCTGCCCTTGGTCATTCGTTTTTAATAGTGACAAACACTATTTTAGGTACTAAAGATACAGTAGTAACTTAAACAAAGTTCCTGCCTTCATGAAGGTCACAGTCACCCAGGCTAGAAAGAAAAATAAGTATGCAGTATGACATCATGAGTGAGTGAGTGTCACACAGTCATGTCCAACTCTTTGCGACCCCATGGACTATAGCTCACCAGGCTCCTCTACCCATGAAATTCTCCAGGCAAGAACCCCCATGGAGTGGGTTGCCATGCCCTCCTCCTCCAGGGGATCTTCCCGACACAGAGATCGAACCTGGGTCTCCTACATTGCTAGCAGATTCTTTACCACTGAGCCACTAGGAAAGCTCAATATAATATCATACTAAACACCAAAAAAAAAAAAAATGCATTGGGGTAATTATTGATAGAGAATGATGGGGCTCTCATGTAGACAGGGTGATTGGTCCTATACAACTTGTCTGAAGAGATGACATTTGAGCAGAGATCTGAATAACATAGTAGAAAATGTATAGAATGTAGCTCATACTCATCAAGAGAAAAATCAATACCAGCCTTTCCTCAACAGATGCTTATTAATTCTTGATTTCCAGAAGAATTAATAGAGAAATGGGTCCTCAACTGAACAAAATTATCTTTCAATCCAAAAGCTGAAGACATTTTGTTAGATGTGCTGCTGCTGCTGCTGCTAAGTCGCTTCAGTCATGTCCGACTCTGTGCGACCCCATAGACGGCAGCCCACCAGGCTCCTCTGTCCCTGGGATTCTCCAGGCAAGAACACTGGAGTGGGTTGCCATTTCCTTCTCCAATGCATGCAAGTGAGAAGTGAAAGTGAAGTCGCTTAGTCGTATCCGACTCTTCGAGACCCCATGGACTGTAGGCTACCAGGCTCCTCCGTCCATGGAGTTTTCCAGGCAAGAGTATTGGAGTGGGTTGCCATTGCCTTCTCCATTTGTTAGATGAAGAAGGGTCAAATACTTAACTCCCCACTCTTTCATTCTCCCTGCCTTTGATATTTTTTAAAAGCTTGTCTAACTCTAGAATTTTTAAAAAAAAGGCACCACTGTAATGAACATTGCAATTAAGAGATGCATCCCCAGGAAACTAACACCCTTTGAGCTGCTGTGATGTTGGCCTTTTCCTGATTTGAGGTCAATCGAGTAACAGTGTCTGCATCTTCCAGGGAAATTCCTGCATGTAAAATCGTTTGACTCACTCTGGCTCCCCTGAATCCTCCTAAGGAGCTCAATCTGCAGATCAGAGCAAGTTACTCCTTTTCAATTAACTCTCTTTCAGACTCAATCATTGTCCTTGTCTTCATTTATGTCAAATGGTGCTCCCTGTGGAGACAAGCAGCTGGTTATTCTGAGCTAACTCAGATAATCCTTATTAAAATAACTGCCTCCCTTATGCAAATCCATCCATCACTTTAACCTTGATAGGCCCCTGTCAGCCTAGAGCGGGTGCCACCTCTGGGTCCCAAATAGTAGGCCTCCTCCCTACCCACCCCACAACACTGCACCATCAGCATGGGGACTTGTCTGCAAAATGCAAGCTGCATGTGGAGATTTCGAGCCATTCACATCTTTGGAAGTTCAATTCAAGTTAGGAAACGTTAGCTGAACAAATATTATAGGTTCTGCGGAAACAGGTTTGGAATCCCAGGATAGCTTTGCCTAAAAGGTTTCCTTGGAGACAACAGGGTATATCCTAGGCTTGTTTCTGGTATCTAGGTGGATAAATGCCAGATCTGTGTATCTGTGAGACAATAACCTTAGTGAGTGAATTGGAGGGGGATACGAACTTTGAGATCTGATCAACTCTAGGGTCAGTGTGAACACCTATGTTGGAAGGTAGGAGTTAACACTTTCTGTTCAATACAGGAAATTGTCTGAAATAAAAGAAGAGGAGTCATGGGAAAAGGAGGTCCTGGCAGCTCCAAAGACCTTCTTCAGCCCTTCTATCACCCGATCCTTGTCAGGTTACTCTCTAAGCTCCTCTTGGAATATATATATAAGCCACCATCTCTCTTTCTCTCTCTCTCTCTCTCTTTTTTTTTTTTTTTTTTGGCTGCATCAGGTCTTATTTGAGGCACACAGGATCTTCGCTGCATCGTGTGGAATCTTTTCAGTGTACCACACACGCTCTCTTGTTGCAGCCTGCAGGCTCAGCAGCTGCAGGGCACAGGTTTAGGTGCTACGTGGCATATGGGGTCTTAGTTCCCTGGCCAGGGAGCACGTCCCCAGATTGCAAGGTGGATTCTTTACCACTGGACCTCCAAGGAAGTCCCAAGCCACTATCTCTTGACTTTAGAAGTGATCCATCTTGGCCTCTAAATTCAAACTCACATTAGCATTGACAGTGAATGGGGACAACATTTGCAGCAACACGGGTGCAACTAGAGATTATAGAGATTATTATACTAAGTGAAGTATGTCAGAAAGAGAAGAAAAATACCATAGGCTACCACTTATGTGTGCACTCTAAAATATGGCACAGATGAACCTACCTACAGAACAGAAGCAGACTCACAGACATGGAGAACAGAGTTGTGGTTGCTACGGGGAGGGAGGAAGGGAGAAGGACGGGCTGGGAATCTGGAGTGGGTAGATGCAAACTGTTACATTTAGAATGGATAAACAACAAGGTCCTACTGTATAGCACAGGGAACTATATTCAATATCCTTTGATAAACCATGATGGAAAAATATAAATAAATAAATTAAAATGTTTGCAAAAAAGAAAGAAAGAAAGTAAATGGGGCCAAAACAAATCATCCCCTGACGTGACCTGCATGAGGACTGTTCCTGAGAGCAGTGTTGGTCTCTACAAAATGGCACGATGGTGAGCCTGTCATGGGCAGCGAGGAGCTAGTGAAGTAGGCAGTATGACTGGAGACTATTTACTTCTCATATATGCTCACTTGGCATAACGCACAGAGAAGGTGATGGCACCCCACTCCAGTACTCCTGCCTGGAAAATACCATGGACGGAGGAGCCTGGTAGGCTGCAGTCCATGGGGTAGCTAAGAGTCAGACACGACTGAGCGACTTCACTTTCACTTTTCATTTTCCTGCATTGGAGAAGGAAATGGCAACCCACTCCAGTGTTCTTGCCTGAAGAATTCCAGGGACGGGGGAGCCTGGTGGGCTGCCATCTATGGGGTCGCACAGAGTTGGACACGACTGACGAAACTTAGCAGCAGCAGCAGCAGCATAATGCATCCTCAGGTGGATCCCACTGTACAGAGAAATGATTTGGGAAAGGATGGCCAATCTACAATTTGGGAAAGGATGAGCAATCTGAAAAGTCACTGGAGGGCCCATAGGCTTGGGATTGCATAAAGCTTCCTTCCTTAAGTAGATAACAAATTAAAATCAAGGACCATGAGTAAGAGACATATAATAAGGAATGTCAAAAGAGGGAAAAGAGCTGTGAGTATTGCTACCAGAACAGTAATCACCAGCCAGAACATAGAGGGGATTGAAGACAGGATGAGCTGAAGATTCCCTGACATAAGACAGGAAATATCTACTGGCACAACCTTCCCCGCCTGGGGAAGGTATTCTACTCTGCTGCTGCTGCTGCTGCTGCTAAGTCGCTTCAGTCGTGTCCGAATCTGTGCGATCCCATAGATGACAGCCCACCAGGCTCCTCTGTCCCTGGGATTCTCCAGGCAAGAACACTGGAGTGGGTTGCCATTTCCTTCTCCAATGCAGAAAAGTGAAAAGTGAAAGTGAAGTCACTCAGTCGTGTCTGACTCTTAGCGACCCCATGGACTGGAGTCTACCAGGCTCCTCTGTCCATGGGATTTTCCAGGCAAGAGTACTGGAGTTTGGGAACCTGGAAGGACTATGAAGCATGGTTACCAAATCAACAGAAATTCCAACATTTGCTCATTTCCTAAGTAAGTTTCCTTCTAATCAACTGTGACAAAACACTTTGTAGGTAGACAATCCAGGCTGTGGTGGGGGTGTCTGTTTCCTTGATTTTGTCTAATCTATCACCCATACCCTAGCCCAAAAAGTTGTTCTCTGTGTTAGTTGCTCAGTCGCGTCTTTGTGACCCCATGGGCTACAGCTCACCAGGCTCCTCTGTCCATGGAATTCTCCAGGTAAGAATGCTGGAGTGGATAGTCATGCACTTCTCCAGGGGATCTTCCCAACCCAGGGATCAAACCTGGGTTTCTTGCATTGCAGGAAGATTCTTTACCCTCTGAGACACAAGGGAACTGTTCTGTAGCCTAAAGGTATTTTTGTCATTCGTGTTTCAGTAATCATTTAACATTTTCCCACTGCAATACATAGCAAGTTCAAAATCTTTAACATGGCTTATGGAGCCTAAACAATTTCTCTTTCCAACTTCTCTCATCATTGTCCATGTACAGTCATCCTGTACACAAAGGGCACATTTCCCCATGAATGAGCCAGGCTTTCTCATTTCAGATGATTCCCTCTGCCTGGTTCCCCCACTGCATCACGAAGCTAACTCCAGTCCAGCCTTCAGGTTGCAATTTAGATTTTACTTTTTCTGGAACTCTTTCCTTACATTGCATTACGGGAGGATTAAGGAAATTAACAATTTCCCTAAATCCCCCAAATAGCATTCTGAATCTCTCCTCTGTGCTCCCACAGAATCTCACATTCATTCCACAATGGTGTTTATCACACCATATTATTAGTGTTAATTTACCTATAATACCTCCCCTGTCTGTAAATTTCTTGTGGGAAGATACTACATCTTGTTTATATGCCCAGCACAATAAGATCTCTTAAATGAATAAATATATGAATGAAAACAGCTTTGTCACTAAGAGGCGGGAGACTCACATTCAAGTCAACATATCACTATTTAACCTTGTTTTCAAGCAAATGATAAACTCCCTGTAGAAAAGAAAATACAGGTAGAAATACCATCCTCTGCATAAAACTAGCAGCTGGATTGGGCATCCCCTTGTGGTCGTGTCAACACTACAATCAACAGCTCCATTTGCAAAAGACTGTAAGATACATTGGGTTGTTCTAAAATACATACAAGGCAAGCACTCCTGGGTACTGTGAAGAATAGGAAAGATGAATGGTCTCTATAAATACACAGATTCAAAAAATTTCTGTTCTAATCGCTATGGGAAGGAGCGAATGAACTGAAATGACCAGTAGAGTAACAGGAATTCTTGGCCAGACTATGCCCCAGAGCAGTTTTCTAAAATACAAGTGTTATCAAAAAACAACTAGCCTTGGGAACTGCCTGACAGTCCAAAGGTTAGGACTTGGCCTTTTCACTGCCTGAGGGCCTGGGTTCAGTCCCTGGTCCAGGAACTAAGACCCCATAAGCCTTATGGAGCAGCCAAAACCAAAAATGCCCTTAATTATTGTTGATGGTCAGTCTCTAAGTTGTGTCCACCTCCTTGTGACCCCCTGTGGACTGTAGCCCACCATGCTCCTCTGTTCCTGAGATCCTCTAGGCAAGAATACTGGACTGGGGTGCCATTTCCTTCTTCTGGGGGTCTTCCAGGACCAGGGATTGAACCTGTGTCTCCTATACTGGCAGGTGGATTCTTTACCACTGAGCCACCAGGGAAGCCCAGCCTTAATTAGGTAGGACTATGATCTTTGTTTCTGGCTACAAAGAGTCTCTCTATGGGGTTGCAAAGTGTGGGCCATGACTGAGCGACTAAACAACATGATCTTTGTTGATGAGAATTTATTAATTTTAAGCACAGTTTCCAGTTTTCATTCTGGCTGTCAATTGGGCCACCTTCCAAGAGTGAAGACTCACAAGGGCAGAATTTGAGCATTTCCCAGCGCTAACCTCCACTTCACCTCTGTCAGGCTTAGGCAAAGGTAGGATCCTCTCTGTTCTAGCAGCGTTCTGTCCCTGTTTTAGCTGGCATGCAAATATTGAGTGTGATCCATCATGTTTTGTTTAATAGAGTCTCTGAGAGAAAGGAAAAAGGAAATTGCTGTGAATTAAATGTCCTTGTCTCTTCAGGCAAGGAGATAAAAGTTCTGATTGATTGCCAAGATAGCTGGAAATGGAAGTATTAACGCAAAACAATGATTTTGTTATGTTCCTATTCTCTGGAGTGTTGCAAATGGCAGAGAAAATTTTATTTCAGAAACAGATTAAGAGAGATTCTCTTCCTTGCCAGAAGAAGCAATTTTGGCGGAATCAAGATGCAGAAGGTGAAGAACTGAGGGGTAGGACCTGGAGATCAACATACCAGTTCTGGCCAAGCTTGGTGGCCTCAGTGGCTTTGCACAAGCCATTTATTGCCCTGAGCTCAACTTCCTTTATACTTAAAGGTCTGGTTAGATATGAGACAAAGTCTCTTCACTGCCTGTAATGCCATACAATTCTTTCTCCTGGGTTAACCCAAGTCAGAGGCCTTAAATGGGCTTCCCAGGTGGCACTAGTGGTAAAGAACCCGCTTGCCAATATAAGAGACTCAGGAGACACGTGTCCGACTCCTGGATCAGGAAGATCCCCTGGAGGAGGGCATGGCAACCCACTCCAGTATTCTTGCCTGGAGAATCCTATGAACAGAGGAGCCTAGCAGGCTACAGTCCATGGGGTCACTAAGAGTCAGACACGACTGAAGTAACTTAGCATGCTCACATAGGCCTTAAGTAACAAACCATCCCTCTGTGGAATGCAAATCTGCTCCACGCTCTAGAATCATGCATAAAGCTATCAGCAGAGATTCAAGTTCTGGCACTTCTCTTCACAGTATATGAAGAAATTATTCTACTAAGAATTTTATAGTAACAAAGGAAACTATAAGGTGTTAAGTGACCCCACACAATGGATTAAACTTGACGATTTAGCGGAGTTAACTTAAGCACAGTTAACTACATATAATATGCAGTATGGTTTTAGTGCTGGCTTCAACATCCTTCTCACTCAGAAAAATGGGGGGGAAAGTGGGTTGCCATTTCCTCCTCCAGAGGACCATGTTTTGCTAGAAGTCTTCACTATGACCCATCCATCTTGAGTGGCCCTATGCAGTATGGCTCATAACTTCACTGGGTTAGGCAAGCCCCTTCACCATGACAAGGCTGTGATGCATAAAAGGATTTAAGTGTAGACAATGAAAATAGCACTGTTGTGATCTGGTCCCAGTCCTTCTGATTTTTTTCTGCTTCCTGAATCTGTAACTCTCTCTGATTCCATTAATCTCTGAGTTCATATTGTTCCATTTCTCATGCTTGTAGACAGAGATGTCGGCTCTTCGATATACCCAGACTTCTAAAGTCCTCACAGAGAATTGCCAATTCAGTTCAGTTGCTCAGTTGTGTCCAACTCTTTGAGACCCATGGACTGCAGCACGCCAGACTTCTCTGTCCTTCACCATTCTCGTGGCGCTTGCTCAAACTCATGCCCATCGAGTCAGTGATGCCATCCAACCATCTCATCCTCTGTCATTCCCTTCTCCTCCTGCTTTCAATCTTTCCCAGCATCAGGGTCTTTTCCAATGAGTCAGTTCTTCACATCAGGTGGCCAAAGTATTGGAGCTTCAGCATCAGTCCTTCCAGTGAATACTCAGGACCGATTTCCTTTAGGATGGACTGGTTGGATCTCTTTGCTGTCCAAGGGACTCTCAAGAGTCTTCACCAACACTGCAGGTCAAAAGCATCAATTCTTAGTGCTCAGCTTTCCTTATGGTCCAACTCTCACATCCATACATAACTACTGGAAAAACCATGGCTTTAACTAGACGGACTTTTGTTGACAAAGTAATGTCTCTCCTTTTTAATATGCTGTCTGGGTTGGCCATAGCTTTTCTTCAAAGGAGCAAGCATCTTTTTATTTCATGGCTGCAGTCACCTCTGCAGTGATTTTTTGAAGCCCAAGAAAATAAAGTCCTTCACTGTTTCCATTGTTTCCTCATCTATTTGCCATGAAGTGATGGGACCAGATGTCATGGTCTTCATTTTTTGAATGTTGAGTCTTAAGTGAGCTTTTTCACTCTCCTCTTTCACTTTCATCAAGAGGCTCTTTAGTTCCTCTTTGCTTTCTGCCATAGGGTGGTGTCATCTGCGTATCTGAGGTTATTGATATTTCTCCCAGCAATCTTGATTCCAGCTTGTGCTTCATCCAGCCTGGCATTTCACATGATATACTCTGTATATAAGTTAAATAAGCAGCATGACGATATACAGCCTTGACGTACTCCTTTTCCAGTTTGGAACCAGTCTATTGTTCCATGTCCCGTTCTAACTGTTGCTTCTTGACCTGCATACAGATTTCTCAGGCAGATTGTCAACCACTGGACCACCAGGGAAGACCTACACTAAACTTTTAAATCTTTGACCCTCAAGAGACAGAGGGAGACTGTTGAAAGAGACTCACCTTTAGGATTCCTAGAGCCTTCTGTGACTTTCTGTGCTTCACTGCTCTCTGATGACAAGTGGGAATAAAAATAGAACCTACATCACAGAGTCCGTTTATGTGCCTGGTACTTAATGCATTTATGTTTATTAGGTCAAACAATGTATTATTCTCAAAATGGAATGAAGTTAGATTTCCTCTTTACCCCATACCAGAAGATAGTAATAATTGGATTAAAGATTTTAAAGTAAGGAAAAACTCCCTAGCAAAGGATAAAAAGTTTCAGTTATACAAGATGACTAGGTCCTAGAGATGTACTTCACAGTATAGCTCCTGTAGTAAACAATACTGAACTATATATTTTAAAACTTTCTAAGAGGATAGATTTTATAGTATATTCTCATCACAAAATGCAATGAAAATAACAAAGAAAGAAGGCAAGAGAAAACTCATGGAGGTAATGGATATGTTCACAACAGAAATTAAGATGATAATTTCACGTGTAAATACTTATCTAGAAAATCATTCTTTTAAGTCATTCTCTTATTTTACTATGGCCTTGTTTTTTTTATTGAAGTATAGTTGCTTTACAATGTGTTCATTTCTGCTGTACAGCAAAGTGAATCAGCTATACATATACATATATCCCCTTTTCTGGATTTCCTTCCCATTTAGGTTAGCAGAGAGCATTGAAAAGAGTTCCTTGTGCTCTACAGTAGGTTCTCATTAGTTATCTATCTCATACATAGTAGTGTATATATGCAGAGAAGGCGATGGCACCCCACTCCAGTACTCTTGCCTGGAAAATCCCATGGACGGAGGAGCCTGGTAGGCTGCAGTCCATGACTCACTAAGAGTTGGATACGACTGAGCGACTTCACTTTCACTTGTCACTTTCATGCATTGGAAAAGGAAATGGCAACCCACTCCAGTGTTCTTGCCTGGAGAATCCCAGGGGCGGGGGAGCCTGGTGGGCTGCCGTCTATGGGGTCGCACAGAATCGGACACGGCTGAAGCGACTTAGCTGCAGCAGCAGCAGCAGCAGTGTATATATGTCAATGTCAATCTCCGAATTTATCCCTCCCCCATTCCGCCCCCACCCCTGCCACCCATGTCCATACATTTGTGTCTCTATCTCTGCTTTGAAATTAGGTGCATCTGTACCATTTTTCTAGATTCCACATATATGTGTTAAATACAATATTTGTTTTTCTCTTTCTGACATATTTCACTCCATGTGACAGTCTCTACGTCCATCCACATCTCTGCAAATGGCACAATTTGTTCCTCTCTATGGAAGAGCAATATTTAGAAACTCATTAAGTTTAATATATTAAAAATGTGCATCTTTTTGTATGTCAATGATAACTCAATGGTTTTGGAAAGAAAAGAAAAAATGTACAAAAATAGATTTTACAATATTGAGGTTTGAAAACCAGACAACAAAGCTAAGAATCACAGCAGAAATAATAGATTCAAATTCACAAAGATTTAAGTCTACACCGAAAAATAGTTCCCATAAACAAACTAAAAAAGAAAAATGAAAATTGTTTTTAAAAACCCTTGAAACACATGACAAAGAATGAATATACATAATGTATTTTAAAAACTTATAAAAACTAACAAAGAAAAGACGACTTTCCAATGGGGGGAAAAATACATGAACAAGCTACTCACAAAAGAAGTGATGTGTGTTTGCTTTTTATGCACCATCTCACTAATAACCGAAGTTATGAAAATTAAAGCAACACAGAGATTGATAATATCCAGGGTCATATGAGTGGTGACATGGGAACCTGTAAAGATCTAGGGGACAGGAAACTGAATTTAAGACCAAAGAAATGAGATGGGAAATGTAGAGAACAGGATTAATAGGAGGAAAGAAGAGGAATCAGGAAGAAAACATGGTGCAGTTTAACTGGAGGCAGCCTAGACGGGCTCCGGATCTTGGCAATGCAAGTCTGAAGCTTTGGCTCTGCTGAGCAAACGTTACACAGCATACTGGCACTCACGAGGCATCTATAATTTAAAGTACAGTTAGGATGACCGAGTGGAACAACACACTGGGCCAGGTTAACCCTGTCCCACATGCATCCAGCCTCCAGGATTAGTAAAACCATGATTCCTGACCCCCCACCCCTAACCTGCCCTTACTCATGCAGAGACCAATCAGTCCTGGAAGTGCAGAGCAGGCCTCCTTCATCCTCAAGCCCCATCGATAAAACTGTCAGCCAGGCAAAAAACGGCAGTGTCCTCTGAGGTTAGCAGCGAAATGGCCAAGAGGAGGTTTTCAGATCTCGGCCTAAGCTGTCTGCACCACCAACCAGGAAACATTTCTGTCCTCACCCACCAGGGAAGCACGTGCAGTCAGTCTCCCCAGCCACTTTTTTCCTACAGACTGCAGGATGGCTTACAATCACATTTGGTCTATGGTTATTTTATGTAACTTTCTTTTTGGTGAGGCTTCGTATTTGATTTTTAAAAATCACCTGTTATGTACATTTATTAAATGTAAGGAAATGGTCCCTCCTATGTCACTCAGGAACCTCCCATTATTCCGGAGATGGAAAGGTAAGTAAACAATACATGTGTTCATAAAGACATAAATAAAATGCTTCTTGGGAAAAAGAGGTTAAAAATAGCATGCAAAAGAGAAAGAAAGAGGGAGAGAGAAGAGGAAAGGAGAGAAAGAGGAATATCAACTTGTGGGGGTTTACCCGTCATACACTGCCACCTCGAGGCATTGTAAATGCGCCCGTCCCTTCCGCCTCCCCGGAAGGCAGCCGGAGCAGAGGCGGCTGACCTGCAAGCCTTTGGAGCTAAATAAAAAGCAGATGAATAAATGTTGGTGCAGCAGTAGATTCTAAATCTTGACAACACAGAGCCTTATTTAATTTGATCCCTGTGCATTGGAGACTTTAACGGCCATTAGTCAGGCACGCTGCCACTTCTCTTCTCAGTTGCAGAAGGCTAGTACTGTTTATGGGGCATCAGCCAGCCATATTTCATGTGAGCAAGTGAAAGGAAACAAAATCTCTTATAATAAAATGCAGAATAAATACAAACACAATTGCTTTATCCTGCATCAACCTTCACAGACTTCTTTTTAAGCCACTTAGATAGTTTTCTTTTTTTTAAGTATCTATATATTTGAAATTCTGAAACAAATGAAATGACCATTGACAATTTTTTTAAATGACCAAAGTGGTTTCAATTAGACTAGACTTTTAAGAGGTTCATTCTATCCAACAAAAGTATAATACTACTGATAGAAAAAATACATTTATATTTAATGTTTTCTCTCTGTTCTATCAAACACAGCAGTAAAATCATATGTTTAAAGAATGAATATATGTATATGTACAACTGATTCACTTTGCTGTTCTCCTGAAACTAACACAGCATTGTAAAGCAACTGTACCCCAATAAAATTTTTTTTTAAAAAAAGAAAAAGTAAAAGCAGTTAACAGAATTTACCATTAAAGGTCAGAAACAAACAAAAAAATTGTAAGTATAAAGAATTTATCCTTAACTTTGAACCTTCACATTCCTTTGCTGACTAAAACAAGGATTACGGTACTATATGGCAAAAATCTATTTAAATGCCAAAAGCAACTTTGTATTTCTAAGCCTTTGTGTTGCCTTTTTACGTGCTAGAGAAAAAAGCAAATAAGATTTGCCTTTTACTTTTACTCCTGCCCAGAAAAAAAAAATCTCAGAAGCTATCATATTCTCTTTAATCACATTTTCCACCTCTAGGCTCCAAATTCAATTCTCATTTACAGATTCCTAAGGTTTGCATAATTTTAAAGCACAGCATTATATATTTCAGTCCTATGAGTTTAACACTCTGAATTCAGCTAGTTCAGGGCACAGATTAATGCCCATCCAGATTCTTGCAAAGAGAGAAGGTAAATAGATTCAGATGGACACTTTCTCTGCTAGGCTAAATGTTAAGTCAAAAGTTAATTGACTAGAATTAGAACATATGACCTACTAAACTGAAAAACAAAAGTTAACAATAAGATTTTCATTTGAATACCCAACCTAAAAAGCTAGACAAAGAAACAAAATCAGTTCCAGTGTGCGTACATTTATCACTCTTTTAGATGTGTCACTTACTTTAAGAAAAATTCATTGAGCAGACAAAAAAATAGTCTGAGAAGCAGAAGAGGAACCAACAGAGTACAATTTCATGGTACCCAAGGGTGTAGAGTTTCAAAAAAGAAGTAAATACAACTGAGAAGTCCGAAAAATAGTCTTGAGAAATGTCCATTAGATATGGCAATTAAGGAGTTTTTGAACCCGAGGGAGAGAGTGGTTCAAATAGAGTGGTGGGGGCAGAGCCCAGGATGCAACAGGTGGAAGAGGAAGCTGGAACAGGAGAAGTAGCGCTAGTAATGTTAAAAAGCATGGATAAGATAGGAAGCAAAAGCATGAAGGCAACTCTGGAGTGCAAGGAGAAATAATTTCAGGGTAAGAGAGCGATGATCACGTTTATTGATCACATTTATTTACTGCAAGAATAGCCCAGTGGAAAAGCAGCAATGTGGATATGAGAAACAAAGGGAATAACAAAGGAAGGTCATCTTGGAATCAGGGAAAGGGGTGTCAAGGATAAAGGGAGGTGAGAAGTGACCTGCAACGAGAAGGAGAACCTTCGTTGTTTCTGGACTGGAGTAAAAGACGGAGGGATAGCTGCGGATATAAATACATGTTCAGGTAGGTACAAGTTGAAGCGCGGGGGAGGGCAGCACATTTGATAGCTTCCATGAGGTACAATTTGTGTTGATGACTGTGTGGATCACAAGAAACTGTGGAAAATTCTGAAAGAGATGGGAATACCAGACCACCTGACCTGCCTCTTGAGAAACCTATATGCAGGTCAGCAAGCAACAGTTAGAACTGGACATGGAACAACAGACTGGTTCGAAATAGGAAAAGGAGTACGTCAAGGCTGTATATCGTCACCCTGCTTATTTAACTTATATGCAGAGTACATCATGAGAAACGCTGGGCTGGAAGAAGCACAAGCTGGAATCAAGAGTGCTGGGAGAAATATCAATAACCTCTGATATGCAGATGACACCACCCTTATGGCAGAAGGTGAAGAGGAACTAAAAAGCCTCTTGATGAAAGTGAAAGTGGAGAGTGAAAAAGTTGGCTTAAAGCTCAACATCCAGAAAACGAAGATCATGGCATCCAGTCCCATCACTTTATGGGAAATAGATGGGGAAACAGTGGAAACAGTGTCAGACTTTATTTTTGGGGGGCTCCAAAGTCACTGCAGATGATGATTGCAGCCATGAAATTAAAAGACGCTTACTCCTTGGAAGGAAAGTTATGACCAACCTAGATTGCATATTCAAAAGCAGAGACATTACTTTGCCAACAAAGGTCTATCTAGTCAAGGCTATGGTTTTTCCAGTGGTCATGTATGGATATGAGAGTTGGACTGTGAAGAAAGCTGAGTGCTGAAGAATTGATGCTTTTGAACTGTGGTGTTGGAGAAGACTCTTGAGAGTCCCTTGCACTGCAAGGAGATCCAACCAGTCCATCCTAAAGGAGACCAGTTTTGGGTGTTCATTGGAAGGACTAATGTTGAGGCTGAAACTCCAATACTTTGGCCACTTCATGCAAAGAGTTGACTCATTGGAAAAGACTCTGATGCTGGGAGGGATTGGGGGCAGGAGGAGAAGGGGACGACAGAGGATGAGATGGCTGGATGGCATCACTGACTCAATCCACATGAGTTTGGGTGAACTCCGAGAGTTGGTGATGGTCAGGGAGGCCTGGCATGATGCGATTCATGGGGTCGAAAAGAGTCAGACACGACTGAGCTATTGAACTGAACTGAACTGATGAGGTACAAGGTGAGGCAGCTGCCAGAGTCAAGGAGATGTATGAGTTGGCCAGAGAGCCTAAGGAAAGTAGCGATGATTTGAACAGGAAAAGCTACTGACCAGGGATAGTCTCCTGCTCTTAGTAAGTGGAAGGAAGGCAAATTGTCCCATGGGTCCCAAACTGGGTATTTGCTAGGCAGATGTAGACAAAGGAACGTGAGTGTTTTATTTTCTGTACACAAAATGAGTGAAGTGAGTGAAAGTTGCTCAGTCGTGTCTGACTCTTTGCGACCCCATGGACTATACAGTCCATGGAATTCTCTAGGCCAGAATACTAGAGTAGGTATTCTTTCACTTCTCCAGGGGATCATCCCAATCCAGGGATCGAACCCAGGACTCCCGCATTGCAGGTGGATTCTTTACAAGCTGGGCCACAAGGGAAGTCCAAAAATACTGGAGTGGGTAACCTATCCCTTCTCCGGATGATCTTCCAGACCCAGGAATCGAAGCAGGGTCTCCTGCCTTGCAGATGGATTCTTTACCAACTGAGCTATCAGAGAAGCCCATACCCAAAATAATTCCCAGTAATTGTTCACATGATAAGATGATAGTCACTAATACTTTATGGTTAATCTTTCACTTTAAGTCCAAATATAAATACCACCTATTTAGCACTGATGCTAAACTTTATCCCATCTCCACTATTGTTCATCTGTTCTCAAAGAAAAACAAAACAAAACAAAAATCCATGGCAATTTTTTCTTCTTTTCTTCCCATGAAAGTTTCAAAATACCTTTTGTCACTAATTTGCCACACATCACTGCCCTAACCCCTCTTAAATTTCTGAAACAATACATATATTCTTCATAAGATTTATATATTACATACACTAAGAATATTTCATCCATATTTGTATATTTGATAATCACACAGTGGACAGATAACTAAAAGATGGAAATTCAACCCTAGCCTAGAAATTTTTTTTAAGCAGCAATGACTTTTTAAACATGACTCCGAAATTACAAACCATAAAAGACAAAATTGCCAGATGTGACTATATCAAAATTAACAACTACTGTACTGAAAAACGGAGAAGGCAATGGCACCCCACTCCAGTGTTCTTGCCTGGAGAATCCCATGGATGGAGGAGCCTGGTAGGCTGCAGTTCATGGGGTCGCTAAGAGTCAGACACAACTGAGTGACTTCACTTTCACTTTTCACTTTCATGCATTGGAGAAGGACATAGCATCCACTCCAGTGTTCTTGCCTGGAGAATCCCAGGGATGGGGGAGCCTGGTGGGCTGCCGTCTCTGGGGTCGCTCAGAGTCGGACATGACTGAAGCGACTTAGCAGCAGCAGCAGCAGTACTGAAAAAGATAATATTAAGAGTAAAAAGGACAAGCTACATATGGAAAGAAAAATTTGAAACCACATATGTGGCAAAGGACTAACTTTTCAACAAGTGAAATGACTGGATATCCCTAAGCTATACTTCACATCATATAAAAGAAAATAATTGAAATGGACCACAGATCTAAAGGTAAAGCCTAGGGCTTTCCTGGTGGTCTTGTGGTTAAGAATCCACTTTGCAATGTTGGAGACACAAGTTCAATCTCTGGTCCAGGAAGATCCCACATGCCACAGAACAGCCACCCATGCACCACAAGTATTGAGTCCCCAGTCTAGAGCCCAAGGGCTGCAACTTCTGAGGCCATGTGCCCCAACTGCTAAAGCCTGTGCACCCTGGAGCCTGTGCTCCACAATGAGAGGAGTCATCATAATGAAAAGTTCACACACTCCAACTAAAGAGTAGCCCTCGCTCTCCAAAACTAGAGAAACCCTGCATGCAGCAATGAAAACCCAACACAGCCAAAAAATTCATTCATTCATTAATCCTTAAAAAAAAAGGTAAAGCCTAAAATCTATAAAACTCATAGAAAAAAACACAAGAAAAAAATTGCTAAGACCTTTTAGGTTTTGGCAAAGATTTTTTTAGCAGCAACACCAAAATCATGATATATACAAAAACAAATCGATAACCTGGACTTTATATCTTAAAAACTCTACCCTTCATGTGCATTTCCCTGGTAATTAGCACTGTTGAGCAACGTTTCATGTGACCCACTGGCTCTGTGTACATCTTCTTTGGAAAATGTCTATTCAGCCTTTCTATGAATTTTTTAATTGGGTCATGGGGAGTTTTGGTATTGAGTTGTATGAGCTGTTTATATATTTTGGATATTAACTCCTTATCCTTCCTATTATTTGCAAACATTGTCTCCCATTCAATAGGCTATCTTTTCATTTTATCAATGGTTTCCTTTGCTGGGCAAAGCTTTTAAGTTTAATTAGGTCCCATTAGTTTATTTTTAATTAGGTTAATTAGTTCCCAACAGTTTATTCAAGCTGGATTTAGAAAAGGCAGAGAAACAAGAGATCAAATTGCCAACATCCGTTAGATCATAGAAAAAGCAAGAGAGTTCCAGAAAAACATCTACTTCTGCTTTATTGACTAGGCCAAAGCCTTTGACTGTGTGGATCACAACAAACTGTAGAAAATTCTTCAAGAGATGGGAATACTAGATCATCTGACCTGCCTCCTGAGAAATCTATATGCAAGTCAAGAAGCAACAGTTAGAACTGGACATGAAACAACAGACTGGTTCCAAATGGGGAAAGGAGTACGCCAAGGCTGTATATTGTCACCCTGCTTATTTAACTTATGTTCAGAGTACATCATGAGAAATGCTGGGATGGATGAAGCACAAGATAGAATCAAGATTGCAGGGAGAAATACCAATAACCTCAGATATGCAGATGACACCATCCTTATGGCAGAAAGCAAAGAACTAAAGAGCCTCTTGATGAAAGTGAAAGAGGAGAGTGAAAAAGTTGGTTTAAAACTAAACATTCAGAAAACTAATATCATGGTACACGGTCCCATCACTTCATGGCAAATAGATGGGGAAACAATGACATACTTTATTTTGGGGGGCTCCAAAATCACTGAAGATGGTGACTGCAGCCATGAAATTAAAAGATGCTTACTCCTTGGAAGGAAAGTTATGACCAACCGAGATAGTATATTCAAAAGCAGAGACATTACTTTGTCAACAAAGGTCCGTCTAGTCAAGGCTATGGTTTTTCCAGTAGTGATGTTTGGATGTGAGAGTTGGACTGTGAAGAAAGCTGAGAGCCGAAGAATTGATGCTTCTGAACTGTGGTGTTGGAGAAGACTCTTGAGAGTCCCTTGGACTGCAAGGAGAACCAACCAGTCCATTCTAAAGGAGATCAGTCCTGGGTGTCCATTGGAAGGACTGATGTTGAAGCTGAAACTCCAATACTTTGGCCACCTGATGGGAAGAGCTGACTCATTTGAAAAGATCCTGCTGCTGGGAAAGATTCAGGGCAGGAGGAGAAGGGGATGACAGAGGATGAGACGGTTGGATGGCATCACTGACTCAATGGACATGAGTTTGGGCGGACTCTGGGAGTTGGTGATGGACAGAGAGGCCTGCTATGCTGCAGTCCATGGGGTGGCAAAGAGTTAGACACAACTGAGCGACTGAACTGCACTGAACTGAAATGGACCTGACAGGCATTATGCTTAGTGAAGTAAGTCATACAGAGAAAGACAAATACCATATTTTCTCACTTATATATGACCTATTAAAAATAAAACAGAACAGACTCACAGACAGAGAACCAGTTAGTGGTTATCAGGGGGGAGAGGGTAAGGGAAGGCAAAATAGAGGTAGGAGATTAAGAGATACAAACTGCTATGTGTGAAATAAACAAACTACAAAGATATACTCTACAGTACAGGGAATGTAGCCTATATTTTATAATAACTTTAAATGGAGTATAATTTATAAAAACACTGAATCACTGTGCTGTATACCTGAAGCTAATACAATATTATAAATCAACTATAATTTTTTAAATAAAATAAATTTAACGTCCAAAAAGAATATAAAATAAAATAAAGTAAAATTTCTCTTCCTCAGAAGACACTGTAAAGAAGAAGAAAAGACAAGTCATGAGCTAGAAGGAAATTTTTTCAAATTGTATACCTGATGAAGAACTTTGCATGCATGCTCAGTCATTCAGTTGTGTCTGACTCTTTGCTATCCCATGGACTGTAGCCCATCAGGCTCCTCTGTCCACAGGATTTTCCAGGCAAGAATACTGGACTGAGTTGCCATTTCCTCCTCCAGAGGATCTTCCCAACCCCAGGATCTAACCTGAGTCTCCTGTGTCTCCTGCATTGGTAAGCAGATTCTTCACCACTGAGCCACCTGGGAAGCCAAATAAAGAACATACATCTGGAAAATACAGAACTATCAAAAGCAAGCAGGAAAAACAAACAGTCCAATTTTTAATTGGGGAAAAGATTTGAGCACACACTGCACTAAAGAAAATATACAAATGACAAGCCCGTGAAAAGGTGCTCAATATTACTACCCATTAAAGAAATGGATATTAAAACCACAGTGAGACACCACTGCACATCTATTAGAATAGCTAAAACTAAAAAGATTGATGGTATCAAGCACTAGAGAAAGTGGAGGAAGTGAAACCCCCATACCCTGTTGGTGGAAATGTAAAATGGTAACTCAACTTTGGAAAACAGTTTGGTAGTTTCTTCAAAAGCTAAATATATACATACCATATTATTTAGTTATTTCATTCCTAGGTATTTACTCAAGAGAAATGGAAGCATATGTATGCACACACACAAATTTATATGAGAATGTTCATAGCAACTTTATTTGTGCCTTTAACCACATGGGCCCCCAAACAGGTTTGGCCTGACTACAGCTCTGCTCCACCAGCAGCTGAGTGTGGCCGAGAGGATTGAGCACACAGTGCGAGTACGGCCTCTTTCTACTTCCCAGCAGACTGACAGCAGTGGGACAGGCCGTCCACGGCTGCCTTATCACAGGCGGCTCTTCCTCTTTTCATGCATTATATACTCCCTGTTGAAAATGGCAATGTCTCTCCTGGGAAAGGAAAACAGTTCAGCCTGTCAGCAGTACAGAGGGAAGTAAATGCGTTTACAAGTCCCAATATTATCTTAGCAACTGATTCTCTACACATTTTGCAACAATACAAGAAGAAAAGCCTTTATCCACAATGATATGACCCCAACCATCAAGGAATTTGTATCAGGCTGAAATGGGAAGAATAGAGCCTGAGTGAAGATTAATCTCTGGAAGTAAAATAAACAAGCAGACTTCTCAGTCTGAACTTACAGATAAGCTCAGAATGTGAAACTCTGGAGCCTCAGAGCCCACCATGTTCAAGATTCTTACTTCACAAACAAGAAACCAAGGTATGATTGCTTTATTGTGTTCCATGTCAAAAGCCTCTAAATCTCTAAAAGACCACTAGAGTATGCCCATATTTATTGTCTTTTAGTATCTATTTTGCTAATGGCTTTCCAAAACTTTCCAACTTCAGGGACTTTCCTGGTGGTCCATTGGCTAAGACCCCACACTCCCAATTCAGGGGGCCCAAGTTTGACCCCTGGTCAGGGAACTAGATCCCCACATGCTGCAACTAAGAGTTCAAGTGTGTGCTAAGTCAATTCAGTCATGTCTGATTCTTTGCAACTCTGTGGACCGTAGCCTGCCAGGCTCCTCTGTCCATGGGACTCTCCAGGCAAGAATAATGGAGTGCGTTGCGGTATCCTCCTCCAGGGCATCTTCCCAACCCAGGGATTGAACCTGAGTGTCTTATGTCTCCTGCATTGGCAGGTGGGTTCCTTACCACTGGTGCTACCTGGGAAGCCCCCAAAACAGTGAGGTGCTTATGAGCAATGCAGCTCCTGCCATGACACCACAACTAAAGATTCCGCATGCTGCAACAAAGACCAAGTGCAGACAAATAAGTAAATAAACTTTACAACTTCAGAAAACTAAGCTTCAAGACAGGGACAGTGGGATGGCTCTCAATTAGAGGGGCTAAAATGAACAATCTGTAGAGCTAATTCCATTTTATCCCACTAAGAGATGGACAAGCAACTGCTCATAATGTAAGTTTAGCCGGTTTTCCTGGGATAGAAAAACAGATCAGTTGCACATCCTTCTGCCATTCCACCACCAGCATCATACACACGCTCCTGTAACCTAGAGATAGGTAATTGATGGCTCCTTGTACAGCCCCAAAACACCTTGCTTCTACAGACCAAAGAAGTTAGCATGCATATTGATTATGAGAATCTAATGGAGACAACTGTAGGTATAATAAATAACCCCTGTATCAACAATAGGGCTTCCCAGTTGGCTCAGTGATAAAGAATCCATCTCCCAATGCAGGAGACATGGGTTTGATCCCTGGGTTGGGAAGGTCCCCTGGAGAAGGAAACGGCAACCCACTCTAGTACTCTTGCCTAGAAGATCTCATGAACAGAGAAGCCCAGGGGGCTACAGTCATAGGGTCACACAGAGTCAGACATGACTGAACGAATGAGCACACACACACACACACACACACACACACACGAACAATGCCAAGGGTGATCTTTTGACAGTAAATATATAATCATGACTTTCCTTAAAAAACCTTATTGTTCCTTAGCACCTTGAGATAAAGTTTAGTTTTCTCTATTTCTCTACACGAAGCCCATTGTAAACTGAATTTTCCCTACCTTTGCAGCCTCACTTTCAACCACTGCTATCACACTCATCACTCTCCATCCTACCCCTGCCTCCTGAACTCCAGTCAAATGTTGAAATTCTGCATTGTGTATTCTTGCCTCCTTTGTCAAAGATAAGATGTCCATAGGTGCGTGGATTTATCTCTGGCCTTTCTATTTTGTTCCATTGGTCTATATTTCTGCCTCTGTGCCAGTACTATGGTGTCTTAATGACTGTAACTTTGTAGCATAGTCTAACATCAGGCAAGTGGATTCCTCCGGTTCCATTCTTTCTCAAGATTGCCTTGGCTATTCGAGGTTTTTTTGTATTTCCATAAAAATTGTGAAATTATTTGTTCTAGTTCTCTGAAAAATACCATTGGTAGCTTGAGAGGGATTGCATTGAATCTATAGATTGCTTTGGGTAATATGCTCATTTTCACTATATTTGTTCTTCTGATCCATGAACATGTATATTTCTCCATCTATTTGTATCATCTTTGATTTCTTTCATCAGTGTTTTATAGTTTTCTATGTATAGGTCTTTTGTTTATTTAGGTAGATTTATTCCTAAGTATTTTATTCTTTTCTTTACAAAGGTGAATGGAATTGTTTCCTTAATTTCTCTTTCTGTTTTCTCATTGTTAGTGTATAGGAATGCAAGGGATTTCTGTGTGTTAATTTTACATCCTGAAACTTTACTATATTCATTGATTAGTGCTAGTAATTTTCTGGTGGAGTCTTTAGGGTTTTCTATGTAGAGGATCATGTCATCTGTAAACAGTGAGAGTTTTACTTCTTGTTTTCCAATCTGGATTCCTTCTATTTCTTTTTCTTCTCTGATTGCTGTGGCTAAAACTTCCAAAACTATGTTGAATAGTAGTGGTGAGAGTGGGCACCCTTATCTTGTTCCTGACTTTAGGGGATATGCTTTCAATTTTTCACCATTGATGATAATGTTTACTGGGGGGTTACCATATATGGCTTTTATTATGTTGAAGTATGTTCCTTCTATGTTTGCTTTCTGGAGGGTTTTTATCATATTTGGATGTTGAATTTTGTCAAAGGCTTTCTCTGCATCTATTAAGATAATCATATGGTTTTTACCTTTCAATGTGTTAATGTGGTGTATCACATTGATTGATACATGAATACTGAAGAATCTTTGCATCCTTGGGATAAAGCCCACTTGGTCATGATATATGATCTTTTTAATATGTTGTTGTATTCTGTTTGCTATAATTTTGTTGAGGATTTTTGCATCTATGTTCATCAGTGATATTGGCCTGTAGTTTTCTTTTTTTGTGGCATCTTTGTCTGGTTTTGGTATTAGGGTGATAGTGGCCTCATAGAATGAGTTTGGCAGTTTACCTTCCTCTGCAATTTTCTGGAAGAGTTTGGGTAGGATAGGTGTTAGCTCTTCTCTAAGTTTTTGATAGAATTCACCTATGAAGCCAATCTCTTTAACAAGTGGTGCTGAGAAAACTGGTCAACCACTTGCAAAAAAGAATGAAACTAGAACACTTTCTAACATCACATACAAAAGTAAACTCAAAATGGACTAAAGATCTAAATGTAAGACCAAAAACTATAAAACTCCTAGAGGAAAACATAGGCAAAACACTCTCTGACATAAACCACAGCAGGATCCTCTATGACCCACCTCCCAGAATATTGGAAATACAAGCAAAAATAAACAAATGGGACCTAATTAAACTTAAAAGCTTCTGCACAACAAAGGAAACTATAAGCAAGGTGAAAAGACAGCCTTCAGAATGGGAGAAAATAATAGTAAATTAAGCAACTGGCAAAGAATTAATCTCAAAAATATACAAGCAGCTCATGCAGCTCAATTCCAGAAAAATAAACGACCCAATCAAAAAATGGGCCAAAGAACTAAACAGACATTTCTCCAGAGAAGACATACAGATGGCTAACAAACACACGAAAAGATGCTCAACATCACTCATTATAAGAGAAATGCCAATCAAAACCACAATGAGGTACCATCTCACACCAGTCAGAATGGCTGCTATCCAAAAGTCTACAAACAATAAGTGTTGGAGAGGGTGTGGAGAAAAGGGAACCCTCTTACACTGTTGGTGAGAATGCAAACTAGTACAGCCACTATGGAGAACAGTGTGGAGATTCCTTAAAAAACTAGAAATAGAACTGCCATACGATCCAGCTACCCCACTGCTGGGCATACACACCAAGGAAATCAGAACTGAAAGAGACGTGTATATCCCAATGTTCAGCACAGCACTGTTTACAACAGCCAGGACATGGAAGCAACCTACATGTCCATCAGCAGACAAATGGATAAGAAAGGTGTGGTATATACACACAGTGGAATATTACTCAGCCATTAAAAAGAATGCATTTGAATCAGTTCTAATGAGGTGAATGAAACTGGAGCCTATTATACAGAATGAAATAAGTCAGAAAAACACCAATACCATGTATTAACACATATATATGGAATTTAGAAAGATGGTAACAATGACCCTATATGCAAGACAGCAAAAGAGATACAGGTGTAAAGAACAGACTGTTGGACTCTGTGGGAGAAGGTGAGAGTGAGATGATTTGAGAGAATGGCATCGAAACATGTATATTACCATATGTGAAATAGATCTCCAGTTCAGGTTCGATGCATGAGACAGGGTGCTCAGGGCCAGTGCACTGGGATGACCCTGAGAGATGGGATGGTGAGGGAGGTGACAGGGGGGGTTCAAGATGGGGAACACATGTACACCCATGGCTGATTCATGTCAATGTATGGCAAAAACCACCACAATATTGTGAAGTAATTAGCCTCCAATTAAAATAAACTAATTAATTTTTTTTAAATGTTGATATTCTCAAGTCAGGCAGTGCTCATGCTTTCATGCTTCAGCTCATGTGGGTCCCTCTTCCTTGAATGTGCTTCTTCTCTTCCACCATCTTAAGTCTGCCTTGATAAAGACCTCAGTTCAACAGCCTGAGTGAGCTTGGGAGCAGATCTTGCCCCAGCCAAGCACTCAGGATGGCTGACATGTCGATTGCAGCCTTGTCATGCAAGAACATGTCAGCAAGAACCATGCAGGTGGACTTCCCTGGACTTTAGCGAGCAGTTAAGAATCTGCCTTGCAATGCAGGGGATGCAGGTACGATCTCTGGCCTAGAATCTAAGATCCCACCTGCCACCGAGCAACTGAGCCCACATGCCACAACTAGAGATTCCATGCGCCACAACAAATGATCCTGCATAACACCACAAAGACCCTGCATGCCACAACTAAGACTTGATGAAGCCAAATAGATACATTTGTAAAAAAGAATGATGTGGGTACATCATTCCAGGTACATCATTTTGCTCCTACCCACAAAAGCTATGATAAGTTTTGCTTGAAGTCACAAATTTGGGGGGTAAATAATTAATTTAAAACTCAAGTTCCTAGCACCTGCCAAGCCAGGAAGAAATAACTCCTCTCTCCTTTCTAACTAACTGCACCCTCTCCCCACCTCTATCACAGAATTGTCTTATATGTGCTTGTCTCTCCCATTCTAGTTGAAGCTCTTTTGAGACTGAGAACGTGTCTTTCCATCTTTTTAATTCTGAGATCCTAGCACAATACACAGCACATGGAATGACTCAACAAATGTTTATGACTTAGTGAACTGAGTGAGTGAATTCAATTACAACCTAGTTTCAGAACTGAGATTTAAAGCAAAATCTTTACAAGTCAAGTTTTCTTTCAGGTATATAGGAATTTGCTGGGAATTATCAGGGTAGTCTGAAAACCTATTAGAGGTCTCTTATTTATTCAAAGACAACCCCTGCAGACCATGTCACTATCCAGTGTGAGGTATGTTTGAGATGACTATTCCTGGGTGAGGCACAGATTCTGTTAAAATGAAAATCACTCAGGCTAAAGATCCCCAGAGATACAAATTGTTCACTTGAAACAAGGAAGAAGCACCTACTAATCTACTTTGTCTCTTCATAACTGCTTGAAGAGATCCCTTCTTCCTAAGGAAGAAGTTGGAAGGCTAGCAGGCTTGATGACCCTTTTCACAAGAACAAGGGCATAGAGTTAGGAGGCCAGCTGGGATTCTAGTTAGTTTTTCAGAAGCAAATTACAAAATATTTATCAGTGACTGTGTTTATTATATGAACCATCTCCTATTTGTGTTTCACATTTTAAATAATATTAAAATGCATACAGGGACTTCCCTGGTGGTCCAGTGTTAAGAATCCATCTTCCAATGTAGGGGACACAGGTTCAATTCCTGATTAGGGAACTAACATCCCATATACTGTGGAGCAACTACGCCTGCACGCCACAACTATAGAGCCCAGGTGCCTCAAGCTAAGACCCTACATACGCAACAAAGATCCTATGCACTGCAACTAAGACCCAAAACAGCCAAATAAATAATTTTTTTAGAGACATACAATCAAAAGCCCCTGGATTTATCTTCTAGGAAACAAGAGTGTGTAGAGACTATGGGCCACTCTATGGCTTGTGGGTCTCCTTTGGCTGTAGAGAGGCTGAAAAGATTAGAAAAGAAGGAAAAACAAGCTAATTTTCTGAGACCAGCTGCAAGGGAGAGAAGTAAAAACAATCAACTGCACTCAGCTAGCTACCTTATCTCCCAGTTGTTACCACACCAGTCTTACAGAATTAACAGTGCTTTCCCACATTATGGTTTCCAAATCCAACCTTGAGGGAATTAAATCACTTGCCTTAGGTTACACAGCTAGTAAACAACAGGATAGTGACTTGAACCAGTGCATACTCAAAGCTTTTGATCTCATATTCTTTCTGCTCAGGCTATGCAGCAGGCATGCACCTAGACTTTAATTCACTTTTCCATTATCTTAACAAACATTTACGAGCATTGTCCATGCGCCAGGCTCTTTACCAAGAGAGGCAGTGTGAGATGCGCCTCTGGGCTGCTACACTGGTATATCCCACACCCAGAATAAATTTCCTGACAGTAACGTCACTTTGCCAACAAAGATCCATATAATCAAAGCTATGGTTTTACCAGGAGTCATCTATGGATGTGAGAGCTGGGCAGAAAGAAGACTGAATGTCAAAGAATTGATGCTTTCAAACTGTGGTGCTGGAGTCCCTTGGATGGCAAGGAGATCAAACCAGTCATTCCAAAAGGAAATCAACCCTGAATTTTCATTGGAAGGACTGATGCTGAAGCTGAAGCTCCAATACTTTGGCCACCTGATGTGAAGAGCCAACTCACTGGAAAAGACTCTGATGCTGGTAGTTGACTCACTAGAAAAGACTCTGATGCTGGGAAAGATTGAGGGCAGGAGGAGAAGGGGATGGCTGAGGATGGGATGGTTGGATGGCATCACTGACTCGATGGACATGAGTATGAGCAAACTCCAGGAGATGGTGAAGGACAGGGAAGCCTGGCGTGCTGCATTCCCTGGAGTTGCAAAGAGTTGGACATGACTGAGCAACTGAACAACAACAAAGCAGCCTTTATATTTGAAGAATCTTTCTTTCAGCTGATAGTTTTTCAGATTTCACCTAAAAATAGTTTCATCTATATCCCTGTTATAGGAGGACAAATTTTCTAGCACAAACAAGATTGATTCTGTCAAGTGTAGGAAGGGCAAGTTAATGGAATATTTGAGTTAATGATGCTTCCAACAATAAGGTCTATTTAGTAACTTGCTTCATAGACCAAACTGTGCCCAGAATAATATGCTCACTTGTCTTATACTTCCCTACATGGAATACAACACTTGGTCACTTGGGATTTTAAAATCTGAATAATATTAGTGCGAATGCTTGAAAATTCAGCTAAATATCTATGGGCTCCCTAATAAACAGCCAAATGCCAACCCTCTTCATCCCCATTGAGAAGTGAAGTGAAAGTCGCTCAGTCATGTCTGAC
This sequence comes from Bos javanicus, assembly GCF_032452875.1. Lineage (NCBI taxonomy): Eukaryota > Metazoa > Chordata > Mammalia > Artiodactyla > Bovidae > Bos > Bos javanicus. The sequence continues at coordinate 12,370,099 of NC_083875.1, read as the reverse complement.
TCTTTTCAACCGCATGGACTAGAAAGTCCATGGAATTTTCCAGGCCAGAATACTGGAATTGGTAGCCATTCCCTTCTCCAGGGGATCTTCCTAACCCAGGGATTGAACCCACGTCTCCTGCATTGCAGGTGGATTCTTTACCAGCTGAGCCCCCAGGGAAGCCCAAGAATACTGGAGTAGGTAGCCTATCCTTTTTCCAGCAGATCATTCTGACCCAGGAAGCAAACCAGGGTCTCCTGCATGGCAGGTGGATTCTTTACCAGCTAAGCTACCAGGGAATCCCTCATCCCCCTTACATGAATGCAACTCTAAGTGTTCCATAAATGGTGGCTGCAGTTAGTGCCTTTCACATTTCATCCCAACTAATCGCTTCACCAGCCCTGTGAAATAGATGGTAAAATAACGAAAATATAATTGTCTAATATATATTGGTGGTTTCCCCAGTGACTCAGCAGTAAAGAACCCACCTGCCAGTGCAGGACATGTAGAAATGCAAGTACGAGCCCTGGGTTGGGGAGATCCCCTGGAAAAGGAAATGGCAAGCCACTCCAGTATTCTTGCCTGGGAAATCCCATGGACAGAGAAGCCTTGTGGGTTACAGCACACAGGGTCACAAAACAGTCGGACATGACTGAGCAACTAAACAACAATAGAATATTTGGCACTTATTATGTGCCAGGGGCTGCATGGCGCTGGAGCACTCATCTAGAGCCAGACATCCTGGAATGTGAAGTCAAGTGGGCCTTAGGAAGCATCACTATGAACAAAGCTAGTGGAGGTGATGGAATCCCAGTTGAGCTATTTCAAATCCTGAAAGATGATGCTGTAAAAGTGCTGCACTCAATATGTTAGCAAATTTGGAAAACAGCAGTGGCCACAGGACTGGAAAAGGTCAGTTTTCATTCCAACCCTAAAGAAAGGCAATGCCAAAGAATGCTCAAACTATCACACAGTTGCACTCATCTCACTTGCTAGTAAAGTAATGTTCAAAATTCTCCAAGCCAGGCTTCAGCAATACATGAACCGCGAACTTCCAGATGTTCAAGCTGGTTTTAGAAAAGGCAGAGGAACCAGAGATCAAATTGCCAACATCCATTAGATCATAGAAAAAGCAAGAGAGTTCCAGAAAAACATCTATTTCTGCTTTATTGACTATGTCAAAGCCTTTGACTGTGTAGATCACAATAAACTGTGGAAAATTCTTCAAGAGATGGGAATACCAGACCACCTGACCTGCCTCTTGAGAAATCTGTATGCAGGTCAAAAAGCAACAGTTAGAACTGGACATGGAGCAACAGACTGCTTCCAAATAGGACAAGGAGTACGTCAAGGCTGCATATTGTCATCCTCTTATTTAACTTATATTCAGAGTACATCATGAGAAATGCTGGACTGGATGAAGCAAAAGCTGGAATCAAGATTGCCAGGAGAAATATCAATAACCTCAGATATGCAGATGACACCACCCTTATGGCAGAAAGCAAAGAAGAACTAAAGAGCCTCTTGATGAAAGTGAAAGAGGAGAGTGAAAAAGTTGGCTTAAAGCTCAACGTTTAGAAAACTAAGATTATGGCATCTGGTCCCATTACTTCATGGCAAATAAAGAGGGAAACAGTGGAAACAGTGGCAGACTTTATTTTGGGGGGCTCCAAAATCACTGCAGATGCTGGCTGCAGCCATGAAATTAAAAGATGCTTGCTCCTTGGAAGGAAAGTTATGACCAACCTAGACAGCATATTAAAAAGCAGAGACATTACTTTGCCAACAAAGGTCCGTCTAGTCAAGGCTATGGTTTTTCCAGTAGTCATGTATGGATGTAAGAGTTGTACTATAAAGAAAACTGAGCACCAAAGAATTAATGCTTTTGAACTGTGGTGTTGGAGAAGACTCTTGAGAGTCCCTTGGACTGCAAGGAGATCCAACCAGTCCATCCTAAAGGAAATCAGTCCTGAATATTCATTGGAAAGACTGATGCTAAAGCTGAAATTCCAATACTTTGGCCACCTGATGCAAAGAGCTGACTCACTGGAAAATACCCTGATGCTGGGAAAGATTGAAGCCGGGAGAAGAAGGGGATGACAGAGGATGAGATGGTTGGATGGCATCACCGACTCAATGGACATGAGTTTGGGTAAAGTCTGAGAGTTGGTGATGGACAGGGAGGCCTGGTGTGCTCCAGTCCATGGGGTCAGTAAGAGCTGGACATGACTGAGTGACTGAACTGAACTGAACTTATTATGTGCCAGGCATTATGCTAAACATTTAACATGTCTTATCACTCTTTCATTTATTCAGTAGCTATTTATTGAGTATATTAATTTCCAAGAAAGGGGATTAATCCCTAAGGATACACCAAGCAAACCAAACACGACCCTGACATCATGGAGGCTGCTTTCCAGGTGGGTGGAGACAGTAATAAAAAAGAAAACACATAATAATTAGATGATTACAGATGATGATAGTACTAGAAAGCAAAATAATTAAATGAAGATATTAAAAATACCCAGAGAGGGGATGTCTACTTCAGAGAGCATGATCAGGGAAGACTCTCTGGAATAGTGACACCCAAGCTAAGGAAGAACACAAAGGAGACAGCCATGCATAGACCTGGAGGAAGAGATCCCGGACAGAGAGAACAAGTGCACAGGCCCTGAGGTGCGAAACAGCCCGCTTGCTGGATGAGCAGAAAAGATGCCAGAGGTAGGGCATTCCAAGGTGAGTCTGGAAAGGTAGGTGGGAGCCAGATGATGCAGGGCCTTGGGGTCCAAGGTGAGGAATTGTGATTCTGTTTTAAAGCCACATGAAAGCACTGAATGTTTTAAGCAGAGGTTTGGCATGATCTGATTTGCACTTTTTAAAGATGATACTGGTTGCTGTGTGGGGAGTGAACATTAGATAAGCAAGTGAGAGTGGAAGTGGGGCCAGTAGGAGGTGGCCATTACTGCCACCCAGATGAGAGATGGTGGAGGATTGGCCCAGGAAGCCAATGGGGAGAGTGGAGGAAAGTGGGCGGAACTGAGATGTGCTGTAGCCATGGAACTAAAGGGGTTCCCAGAAGAATTCAATATGAGAAATGACCTCACAGGGGTTGACAAACTTACTGCCCACTTATTATCCCTTTATAATTAAAAAAAAAAAAAACCTGAAACTTAAGATGTTAAATTATTGTCGGTTATACCTGAATAAAATGGGAGGGAGGGAGGAAATTACAGGTAAAAGCTAGAGAGTGTAAGCTCTGAGAATCACACAGGTATGCTTGATCCAAAGCCCCTGACCACTGTGCTCCACTGCCTCACACGCCTCCCTGCTCCTCATTCAGAGTTTCCCAGGCAATCTCAGGTTCTTCTTATCTTCTGCATCTGGCCCCTGCCCTTTCAGGTTTCAGCCAGGACTGTCATGTGCAGCTGTGTGCATTGTGCACTGCACAACTGGGGGTGGCGGGGAGGAAACACAGACTAATGTGCAGGTTTTAAAGACAGATGTAGGGACTTCCCTCGTGGTCCTGTGGTTAAGAATTCACCTTGCAATGCAGGAGACAAGGGTTCCATCCTTGGGTCAGGGAATTAAGATTCCACATGCCACGGAGCAACTAAACCCGTGTACCACAACTAGAGAGTCGGCATACAACTAAAGATCCAGCATGACTCAATAAAGTACCTGAGTGCACAGAGAAGGGAATGGCTACTCACGAGAACCCCATGGACAGAGGAGCCTGGTGGGCTACAGTCCATGGGGTCGTGAAGAGTCGGACACGACTGAACAACTAACACTGCTTCTTCAGGTAGTTTTCAGGCGTGGCCAGGTTTTGCAAAGACTGCCTTCATGTTTGTCCCTGACTTGCTGCGGAAAAAAGACCCATGTTGGGACTAAAAGCTAGGTTCCTGTGTCTTCTTCAGGAAATGTCTCTCACACACACAACATAAAGTTTACATTTTTCCTCTGTGCATTTTCTGGTAGGCAATAACTGAATGATATTTTCTGGATGTCTGCAAAATACAGCAATACGTATATATTGAATTTGCATATAAGACATTCTGTAATCTTAGGAAACTGGGATTCAACATGATGGAAGTGAGTACTGTGAATATACACATTTATTTTCTGTGATTTCACATTTGCAGTAACAAATTTAATTGGCATCTTCTCTGATTCTGTGGAGAATGTAAAGAACATCCCAATAAATTAATAAATGATAGCTTTAGATTTATCAGCGATCAAGGCTGCAAAACTAATAGCTAAAGAAAATATAGCAGAGCAAAAATAGAGCCATTTATTCTGCTGGAGTTCAATTCAGGGAAACAAGGCAGTCAGCAAAATACCAGCATCAAAGATGCTACTGGAGAGGGTTTCTGGGAAGAATAAAGGAAACTGCAGTTTTCTAATTAACACTGCAACGAATACTAAAAATGACCTTAAAGGAGAGCTTAAAAGGTATTTTAATGAGTTTTTGGCAGGGGCTGCTGATGAGCCCTTTTTTGTAAGTGAAGAGAAATGTCTTAAAATTAACCAAGACTTATGATCATCATATTGGAATCATATTTCAGGGAAATAAAACCCTTTGCTGGGAAGTTAAGCAAAAGGCCCAGTAGGAATACTAATCAAGCTTGTATCTTATTCTAATAACTCTAAGAAGAGGCAGATTCCTGAAGTCTAATTATTATGGCATTGTCTCCTTTTAACCTTCTTTCAGAGAGACTGTCACTGATTTTCAACACACACGCAATACAGACACAGACACCCCACTTCATCAGTATTACCTGTCTACCTCACTGTCTTTATCTTCCTCTCCAGTGGTTCTTCAGATTCTTTCCTAATCCCAGCATCTCTCATGTTTTGTAATGCCTTCACTTGCACTAGACTTCTAGTTTAACATAGTATTTGCTACAAATATTCTATGAAAATATCTCTGTAGATGGACAAAAACAGCCAACATTCTAGCTTGTAACCCTGTGCCCACAACAAACTGGCCCAACGCACACAGTCACTTCTGAGCTTGAGACTAGAGTCAGCTGGTCGCTTCTGCAGCAGATCCTTTGTTTTATGGGAAAGATCCTTTACTCGTTTCTCTTCAGCCTTCTTCCATATGCTTTATATGTTTCAGGAAGTATTCAAATCTTTCTTTACACTCTTCCCTCCCCTTCAGCTATTGTTGTTTAGTTGCTTAATCATGTTCGCCTCTTTTGTGACGCCATGGACTGTAGCCTTCAAGTCTCCTCTGTCCATGGGATTTCCCAGGCAAGAATACTGGAGTGGGTTGCCATTTCCTCCTCCAGGGGATCTTCCCAACCCAGGGATTGAGCCTGCATCTCCTGCATTAGCAGGAGGATTCTTTACCTCCAAGCCACCAGGGAAGCCCTTTCAGTACTAACATGGAATTCTTCCTATCATTTTACTTAGCCTGTCATTTCAGGGAGAAAAGTAAAAACAACTTGTGGGCTCAGAATTGATGTGTTTATTTTAAAAAGGACTGACTTTTGACCCATTTCCCTAAAACTATAATATTGGCTTGGGGTTCCTCCAGGACCAGTTAGTGGTTGGTCTGGAAAATCTACTTGGAGCCCTTGGAGGGAAAAAGATATGTCTCAGTTTTGAAGGGCAAAACTAGCTCTTGATCATCTGTAATAAGTGTTGTATCTTCTGGGAAAACTTTAATAGCAAAAATCCAAGTAGAAATTTTCATTTTATTAATAGAGCTAGATAAATGTTACATAAACTATTTCAGAACAAAAATAAGTGATTTTTCATCAAGAAACTGGGAATATTTCTAGACACTTCATCCATAGCATAACCCATGAACCTCAGGCAAAACCCTATCTAGCTCAACAGCTTTGCCAAGAGGGGAGTAAAAGGGTCTAGGAAAATCTCTCAAGTAGGATTCCCTGAAGAATCCCATCAGTCTGGGGATCCTGTCTAGACTTTAGATTGGAGCAGAGATGAACTGTGAAGGCACAGACCAAGCTAGAACCATGTAACTCAGAGCGTGGTCCTTGGAACAGCAGCATCCTGGAAGCTTGTTGAAAAGCAGAACCACACACTGTATTCTGGAATTAGTGAACCATAGTCTCCCTGTTTAACAAAAGCCTCGGGTCATTCGTACATCTTAAAGTCGGAAGGGCTCTACCCTGGAGGTATCTTCTCTAAGTGAGAACTGAAGACAAGTGGGACAGCTGGATCATTAACTTCAGCTTCCCATCCCTCTAGTTCCTCCTCCTCGTCGTCACTTTCCTGGGCCATAAGGGTTACCCTTCAAGGTAGAGGCCTGGGGTGATTCCAAAGACCAAAGTAAGTGCTGCAACCTCCCCAAATTCCAGCAGCCTCCCCAAATTTGTCAGGGGGAGGTGACCCGAATTCTCTTAAGATAAAACTAGAGAAAAGGCACAGACTTCCAAGAATCCCGTATTCTTCAATACTTTTTAAGTTGCAATAGCAAAAACTTCCAGTTCAAATAAGAGTAAGCAACAAAAAGAATTTACCAGTTCATTTAACTGAAAAGTGAGGGTGTGGAGCAACTGCAGGTACAGCTGGGTCTATTTAAATCAGGTAGGAAAGATTGAGGGCAAAAGGAAAAGAGGGCAGCAGAGTGTGGGATGGTTAGATAGCAACGCATGGAGTTGCAGTCTGTGGGGCCGTGTTATAGAAAGCTGCCTCTGCCTTTTCAGCATCTGTTTTTCTCTGTGTTGGCTTCTTTCTCTGGAAGGTTTGTATCTTAGCACAGCTCCAAGTTCCAGGTCTTCCTCTTCTCAGTTCTAAGTCCACAAAAAGAGAGAAGGCTTCTCTCCCTGAAGTCTCCTAAAATTCTACATCTGAGTTTTATTGCCTCTATTCCAATTTGGGTCACATGCTCATTCCTAAACCAATCACCTGGTGGCCTCGTGGATGTGACCCTCTGCATCTCAAGCCCACTCTTGGAGCCAAGGATAAGGTCAATCTCACATGAAGTACTTGAATTGGCACCCCCCCCCCCACAAAGAAACTGGGAAGCAGATGGCAGAGGAAGGAGAGATTAATACTGAGGTTTTTTTTTTTTTTTTTTTTAAAGCAACAGCTATTCACTAATGCATTTTCCTATTGGCTCGGTGGTAAATAATCCACCTGCCAATGCAGGAGACCTGAGTTCAATGCCTGGGTGAGGAAGATCCCCTGGAGAAGGAAATGGCAACCCACTCCAGTATTCTTGTCTGGGAAATCCCATGGACAGAGGAGCCAGGCAGGCTACAGTCCATGGGGTTGCAGAGAGTCGGACACGACTGAGCAACTAAACAACAACAACAAAGGCTATGGATGCTGTCTGCTATCAGATGAAGTCCATCGCTGTTATCTGCCCCCGCAGAGGGGCCCTCTCCAAAAACAACAACTCGGACATTTATTAAAGCAACTGCAGTAGAGCTGCAGGGCAAGGAATCACACCCAGTCTACTTCCCTGTCATTTGGGGGTGTCCATTTTATCATGATAATATTACAATAGAATAAGTTCAACTTATATTTAAAGCTATGTTGTTTGGCAGCACTACTTGCTTACTTTTCCAGAATGACAAGATTTGAACCAATGACTTGCCTTAAGAAAGGTGAAAGGCAATGGCACCCCACTCCAGTACTTTGCCTGGAAAATCCCATGGATGGAGGAGCCTGGTAGGCTGCAGTCCATGGGGTTGCTAAGAGTCAGACACAACTGAGCGACTTCACTTTCACTTTTCACTTCCATGCATTGGAGAAGGAAATGGTAACCCACTCCAGTGTTCTTGCCTGGAGAATCCCAGGGACGGGGGAGCCTGTTGGGCTGCCGTCTCTGGGGTCGCACAGAGTCAGACACGACTGAAGCGACTTAGCAGCAGCAGCAGCAAGAAAGGTGAAAATCGTTAGCCAGTGAAATTATAGAAAAAAGTCATCATGAGGGTGTCAGAGGTCTGACCAAGGCTGTGACATGTGTGAATTTTGTCCTAATTAGTGTCCAGTGCCACCTCCGAGGAGCTAACATGGGAGGTTTTAGTCTTGGTCAAAGTTCTCCACCATCTCTAAAGCCTCTGGGAAGTGTGAGTTTGCCTCAAGGAAACACTGATTTCTCTGTTTGAAAAATGTGAATACAGAGCTGTGGGTCACCTTTGGAGATGTTCGATTTTGTTCTCCACTAGTCAACTCTCAAGTGAACTATTCTGTACAAATCTACTTTAATTATGTATTAATTTCAATATTATTACATGCAGAACATGACTGCTGCTCTTTAAAAATTAATCTGGAATCTATTGGTTTTATTTAGTATGCGTTATAAGGCAGCGTTCACTTTTTTTAAAAAAAAAAAAAGGCCTCCAGATAAATGTGTTGCTCTACATAATGTAGAGCAATCACAAGTAGTAATTTGCTAGAAACAGAAATACTTTAATAAGAATTCTGCCTACCTTTTCCCTTCCTTCCTTTCTTTGGCAGCTTCATTCATAACTGTCAATAATGAAAGGGCAGAAGGAGGAACTGACAAGGACTAAGTACAGCACTGGAGGGCCCTGCTGTTCTAGGCTGTTGATGGAGTTGGATACCAAAACCCTACTCTCATTTTGCTACCAAAAGGAATTATGTTGTGTCCTCACCTTTAAATGCACGGCTCTGGAAGTTCTGCAGCAGGAATGCCTTGGTTTAGATGTTGACAGGAGCCCAGTGATTTACTTCACATCCATTTGGGTACTTTTCGAGGCAGATAGGTGCAGAGCCAAAAAACACCACCTAGGGACTTCCCTGGTGCTTCAGCGGTTGCTGAAGCTGAAGCTCCAATAATTTAGCCACCTGCTGTGAAGAGTGGACTCACTGGAAAAGACTCTGAGGCTAGGAAAGATTGAGGGCAAAAGGAGAAGAGAGCGGCAAAGTGTGAGATGGTTAGATAGCAACACCAACTCAGTGGACATGAACTTGAGCAAACTCCAGGACACAGTGGAGGACAGAGAAGCCTGGTGTGCTGCAGTCCATGGGGTCGCAAAGAGTCGGACATGACTGAGCGACTATAAACAACAACAACCAGTGGTTAAGACTCCGCCTTGCAATGCAGAGGACTTTGGTTCAATCCCTGGTCTGGGAACTAAGATTCCACACGCTACAGAGTAACTAAACCAACACGCCACACTACTAAGCCCTGAAGCCACAGAGAGTCCATGCACCACAGTGGAAGATCCTGCATGATGCGACAAAGAGCCCGCGTGCCACAACGAAGATGGGATGCAACTGAATACTTTTTTTCTTTTTTTCTTAATTAATTTCTTTTTTAACTGAAGGATAATTGTTTTACAGACTTTTGTTGTTTTCTGTCAAACATCAAAATGAATCGGCCATAGGCATACATATGTCCCCTCCCTCTTGAACCTCCTTCCCACCTCTCTCCCCATCCCACTCCTCTAGGTTGATACAGAGCCCTTGTTTGAGTTCCCTGAGACATACAGCAAATTCCCATTGGCTACCTATTGTGAGATGTATGAAGAGAGTAGTAAATAATTTTTTTTTAAATACTGCTTAAATTATGTGTGGGAAGAATCACATGGGATTGCAAAGATAAATAAAACTTTAAACTATTTTAGTCTAAATCTGAAAATAACAGTTAACACTTATAGAGACCTTGCTACATATCAGGCACTGAATACATTTCTTATTTAATCCCCAGGTGAGTAGTGTAGGTACTACTCACAATGAATTTTGCATTGTTCTCATAATGCCTTAGAAGGATTTCATCTACATCTTCACAGTTAATGAACAACAGTCTAACAGAGAAGAACCAGAACCTTAACACTGAATTCACAATGCTAAATAATTTTTAGGAAAAACTCATCCTTGCAGGACAGGTATAGTCTTTTCTGACAGTACCAAGTCGGTGTTTCAAAAATGAGTTAAGTCATACTTACACTACTGGTTTGTGCATTGTTTTCTTAATACAAAAACTGACGATGCACTTTGGAAAATTCCATGAAGATGTTGGCTTCCAACCAGAACTGATTCGTGGCTGCTTCTCAGTGAGCTACACCTGAGCTCAGGTTCCCACCCTACTTTTTCTTCGATTTCCTCATTGGCCCTAGTTAACAAATAGAAGTACAAATAGACCAGGCCAATGTATTAGGTAGGCAGTTAGAAGGAAAGTTATGACCAACCTAGACAGCATATTAAAAAGCAGAGACATTACTTTGTCAACAAAGGTCCGTCTAGTCAAAGCTATGGTTTTTCCATTGGTCATGTATGGATGTGAGAGTTGGACTATAAAGAAAGCTGAGCACTGAAGAATTTATGCTTTTGAACTGTGTTGTTGGAAAAGACTCTTGAGAGTCCCTTGGACTGCAAGGAGATCCAACCAGTCCATCCTAAAGGAGGTCAGTCCTGGGAGTTCATTGGAAGGACTGATGTTGAAGCTGAAACTCCAATAGTTTGGCCACCTGATGTGAAGACCTGACTCATTTGAAAAGACCCTGATGTTGGGAAAGATTGAAGGCAGGAGAAGAAGGGGACAACAGAGGATGAGATGGTTAGATGGCATCACCGAGTCAATAGACATGAGTTTGGGTAAACTCCGGGAATTGGTGATGGACAGGGAGGCCTGGCGTGCTGTGGTTCATGAGGTTACAAAGAGTCGGACATGACTGAGCGAGTGAACCCTACTGTACTATAGGCTACCAATGCAAACACAGACACTAACTTCAGCCAACTTAAGTAAAAAGTAAAATACTCAGTGGAGGGGAAGGGTTATGGTACAGGAGGATTACAAGAAAAAAGCATCCCGCCTTGAGGAAGTGACAGGAACAGGAATGAGAAGTGGGTCAGGAGCCCCTTCTTTGTCTTCCACCAGTGACGATGACTATTCTCTTTGCAGAGTAGCATTCTCTGCTTCTCACCCACAAGACAGAAAACAGCTACCCACAGCTCCCAAGTTATATGCTGGCCAAGTAGGACACTATGCTTTCTCCCTCTTTCTCAGGCCCAGTTTCAAATTCTTGAGACAAATAATGTGAAAGACCCACTTGGAGCCAGGTGTCCATCTCTAAACTATTCAACTGTGACCAGAAGGTAGAGTTAAATATGATAAAACGGCTATAGAATCCATCAATGCAGGTTGGAAAGCAAATACCAAAGAAGAGGAGTGACTATGAGATGGGCAGGTACCCTATAGAATATTTTGCTAATCCGAGCTTTAGATACCAGACAGAAAGTGAGAGAGATTTTTAAGGAATTGGTTCACACAATTATGGAGACTGACAAGCCCCGAAGATCTGCAGTCAGAAAGCTGGAAACCCAGAAGAACCAATGGTGCAGTTCCAGTCCAAGTCCAAAGGCTTGAGAACCAGAAGAGCTGATAATACGAGTTCCGATTCAAGGGCAGGAGCACACCACAGTCTCAGCTCAACAGTCAGGAGGTAAATTTCCCTCTTACTCAGCTTTTATGTTCTATTTGGGTCTTCCATTGGATGAGGCCCACCAACATCAGGGAAGCCAGTCTGCTTTAGTCCGTCTACCAATTCAGACATTCACCTCGCCAGAAACACACTCACAATAGCATTTGGCCAAATGTCTGGGCGCCCCCTGGCCCAGTCAAGTTAACACACAAAATTAATCAGTGTAGGTATCTCCACCATAAGTAGCATAGTGTCTTCTAGAATCTGACCACATAGACATGATTAGAATATTCATCTAAAGATACTTTAACTTCTTAGGACAATATAGATAAATTATGTCAACAACAAATTTTTTAATAAAAATTAATTGTGCTCTAATTGGAGGGAAAGTGGAATACCAGGCAGGTGCCTTGACCCAGAAAGTATTTCTACAATGCAACTGATTACAAATTCCTCTCAAAAAAAGACATTAACACAAGTAAAGCATCCCATTTTTCCTTGCCAAATATGATGAAGTAATGACAAGGGGCTCCTTTTAATTCATATGCTTTCAGATTTAAGATTTTAGACATTTTATGTCATGATAGTCTTTCTTTTTTTGGCTGTACCATGCAGCATATAGGATCTTGTTCTCTGACCAATGATCAAACCTGTGCCCCCTGCATTGGGAGCATGGAGCCTTAACCACCAGACCATCAGGGAAGTCCCTGATAATCTTCTTTCTTAAAGATAAGCATATTCCCTGATTCCAAATCCAAACTGGCAGTAATTAACGTAAGATTTACTACAGTGGTGAATATGATGACTTTTTGCAGTATTAAGCTTAAATAGAAGCTGATAAAAACACAAAGTTTTTTTTTTTTTTTCTAATTTTATTTTATTTTTAAACTTTACATAATTGTATTAGTTTTGCCAAATATCAAAATGAATCCGCCACAGGTATACATGTGTTCCCCATCCCAAACCCTCCTCCCTCCTCCCTCCCCATACCATCCCTCTGGGCCGTCCAGTGCACTAGCCCCAAGCATCCAGCATCGTGCATCGAACCTGGACTGGCAACTCGTTTCCTACATGATATTTTACATGTTTCAATGCCATTCTCCCAAATCTTCCCACCCTCTCCCTCTCCCACAGAGTCCATAAGACTGTTCTATACATCAGTGTCTCTTTTGCTGTCTCGTATACAGAGTTATTGTTACCATCTTTCTAAATTCCATACATATGCGTTAGTATACTGTATTTATGTTTTTCCTTCTGGCTTACTTCACTCTGTATAATAGGCTCCAGTTTCATCCACCTCATTAGAACTGATTCAAATGTATTCTTTTTAATGGCTGAGTAATACTCCATTGTGTATATGTACCACTGCTTTCTTATCCATTCATCTGCTGATGGGCATCTAGGTTGCTTCCATGTCCTGGCTATTATAAACAGTGCTGCGATGAACATTGGGGTACACGTGTCTCTTTCCCTTCTGGTTTCCTCAGTGTGTATGCCTAGCAGTGGGATTGCTGGATCATAAGGCAGTTCTATTTCCAGTTTTTTAAGGAATCTCCACACTGTTCTCCATAGTGGCTGTACTAGGTTGCATTCCCACCAACAGTGTAAGAGGGTTCCCTTTTCTCCACACCCTCTCCAGCATTTATTATTTGTAGACTTTTGGATCGCAGCCATTCTGACTGGTGTGAAATGGTACCTCATAGTGGTTTTGATTTGCATTTCTCTGATAATGAGTGATGTTGAGCATCTTTTCATGTGTTTGTTAGCCATCTGTATGTCTTCTTTGGAGAAATGTCTATTTAGTTCTTTGGCCCATTTTTTGATTGGGTCGTTTATTTTTCTGGAGTTGAGCTGTAGGAGTTGCTTGTATATTTTTGAGATTAGTTGTTTGTCGGTTGCTTCATTTGCTATTATTTTCTCCCATTCTGAAGGCTGTCTTTTCACCTTGCTAATAGTTTCCTTTGATGTGCAGAAGCTTTTAAGGTTAATTAGGTCCCATTTGTTTATTTTTGCTTTTATTTCCAATATTCTGGGAGGTGGGTCATAGAGGATCCTGCTGTGATGTGTGTCGGAGAGTGTTTTGCCTATGTTCTCCTCTAGGAGTTTTATAGTTTCTGGTCTTACATTTAGATCTTTAATCCATTTTGAGTTTATTTTTGTGTATGGTGTTAGAAAGTGGTCCAGTTTCATTCTTTTACAAGTGGTTGACCAGATTTCCCAGCACCACTTGTTAAAGAGATTGTCTTTAATCCATTGTATATTCTTGCCTCCTTTGTCAAAGATAAGGTGTCCATATGTGCGTGGATTTATCTCTGGGCTTTCTATTTTATTCCATTGATCAATATTTCTGTCTTTGTGCCAGTACCATACTGTCTTGATAACTGTGGCTTTGTAGTAGAGCCTGAAGTCAGGTAGGTTGATTCCTCCAGTTCCATTCTTCTTTCTCAAGATCGCTTTGGCTATTCGAGGTTTTTTGTATTTCCATACAAATTGTGAAATTATTTGTTCTAGCTCTGTGAAAAATACTGTTGGTAACTTGATAGGGATTGCATTGAATCTATAAATTGCTTTGGGTAGTATACTCATTTTCACTATATTGATTCTTCCAATCCATGAACATGGTATATTTCTCCATCTATTAGTGTCCTCTTTGATTTCTTTCACCAGTGAAAAACACAGTTTTAATTCACTAATGTAAAGATAACTTTTTGTCTATGACTTCATTATTAAGCAAGTTTGAAAGGTTAAACACTCACATTCTAAATTACAGGATAAAAGTTACTCTTATTCATCTCCTTGTTGCAGAAAGAAAGAGTATTAAGCAGAGGAAAGAGAAACAATTTTGGAATATTTATGCATTTAAATAACCTATGATCATATTCACTGGACCCTTGAATACCTACTGTGTGTCAGAGCTAGCCCTCAATGTAAGAGATTTACCTTAAATTCAAAATGTATGTCTTTTATTCTTGAGTTATTTAACTCTATTAAATATTACTGCTAGTTGAAGTCTTGTCTTTAAAACAAATCAATAATATCATTTTAAGGTTAAACCTTTCAAATACTGAATACCTGCATACTCAGAATTATGAGAAAATCAGATTATATCTTATCCATTTTGGATAAGAGAAGAGAATATGATAAAGCAAATGGGGCAAAAGCACAACAGTTGGCACAATCGAAGTGGAGAATCTAGAGCAGTTGTTTACAGTAGTCTTGCAACTTTTCCATGTATATTTTAAATTATGTCAAAATGAAAATCTACCAATAAAATGAGAAAAATAAAAACAGGACCACCATATGATCCAGCAATTCCACTTCTGGACATAGATCCAAAAGAAATGAAAACAAGATCTCAAAGAGATATCTGCACTCACGTTCATCGCAGCATTATTTACAAAAGTCAAGACATGGGAACAACCACAATGTCCACTGACAGATGAATGGATAAAGAAAATGTGATACTCACAGAGAGAGAAATATTATGCAGCCATTACAAAGAATGAAATTCTGCTATTTGCAATAATACAGATGCACTTTAAGGTCATTATACTAAGTGAAATAAGTCAGGCAGATAAATAGCATATGATCTCACCTACATGTTAAGTCTTAAAAAAAAAATGAATCATAGAAACAGAGAAGAGATTAATGGTTACCATGGCTGCCAAGACCAGGGGTTAGGGAAGACATGGATGAGGGTAGTCAAAAGGTACAAACCTCCAAGAGCCCTGGAGACATAATGTACAGCATGCTAACTACTGTAACAATAGTTGCACATTTGAAAGTTGTTAAGAGAATAAATCTTAAAAGTTCTCATCACAGGAAGGAAATGTAATTATGTGAGGTTGTTGCTGTACAGTTGCTAAATCATGTCCAACTCTTTGTGACCCTATGTGTGCATGCATGCTAAGTCGCTTCAGTTGTGTCAGACCCTTTGCGACGCGATGGATCGTAGCCCTCCAGGCTCCTCTGTCCATGGTATTCTCTAGGCAAGAATACTGGTATGGGTTGCCATGCCCTCCTCCAGGGGATCATCCCAACCCAGAGATCAAACCCACATCCCCTATATCTCCTACATTAGCCACTGGGTGCCTTACCACTAGCGCCACCTGGGAAGCCCTTGTAACCCCATGGACTGCAGAAACCGAGGCCTTCCGGTCTTTCACTATCTCCCTGAGTTTGCTCAAATTCGTGTCCATTGAGTCAATGATGTTATCCAACCATCTCATCCTCTGTCATCCCCTTCTCCCCCTGCCCTCAACTTTCCCAGCATCAGGGTCTTTTCCAATGAATCAGCTCTTCACATTAGGTGGCCAAAGTATTGGAGCTTCAGCATCCGTCCTTCCAATGAATATTCAGGGTTAATTTCCTTTAGGATTGACTGGTTTGATCTTCTTGCTGTCCAAAGGACTCTGAAGAGTCTTCTCTAGAACCACAATTCAAAAACATCAGTTCTTCAGCACTCAGCTTTCTTTACGGTCCAACTCTTAGATCCATACATCTGTACATGACTACTGGAAAAACCATAGCTTTGACTATACGGACTTTTGTCAGCAAAGTGATATCTCTGCTTTTTAATACACTGTCTAGGTTTGTCATAGCTTTTCTTCCAGGGAGAAAGCATTTTTTAATTTCATGGCTGCAATCACCATTGTTAACTAAGCCTTGCTGTTTAGTCGCTAAATCATGGCTGACACTTTTGCGACCGCATGGACTGTAGCCCGCCAGGCTCCTCTGTCCATGGAATTCTGCAGGCAAGAAAACTGAAGTGGGTTGTCAACTAACCCTTATTCATTTTAAATATATACATATATCAAACCACCCTATTGTCTACCTTAAACTAATACAATGTTATATGTCAACATTATTGACATATCTCAACATATTGAGTTATCTCAACAATACTGGGGAGAAAAAGTTGATAAAATTGGTAAGTTGAGAAACTGACCACAAAATCAGTTTCTGTAAAACTGCTGCACAATCAGCAGAATGATGGTCACTGGTTTAGTGCAATCTGGATCCATGGGTTGGGAAGATCTCCTGAAGAAGGGAAAGGTATTTCCCCTCCAGTATTCTGGCCTGGAGAATTCCAGGGACTGTACAGTCCATGGGGTCACAAAGAGTTGGAACACAACTGAGTGACTTTCACTTTCACAACAGACACATGTGGGTAAAATCTAACTTTTATTTTTTCCTGTCAGTGAGAAATGTATGGTAGGAATCTGCTTATTCATCTGGACCCATGGTCCTCTGAGAAGCTCCAATCTATTTACAACTTCAGAAAGTTGTGAGTGAGTTCTGGAGCAGTGATTGGTCAGCTCAGTTTGACTTAATCTCTTCTTTGAGCATGTCACATCATCAGATGGGTCTCCCAAGTTACAACAATAGATCTATCACTGAGGAAGACATCAAGTAGGATCCAAAACACATTCAAACTAAAAGTTATTCAAACAAAACTAGGTTGATGAACAACCAAAGAAAGGAAGGGTAACAATATTTTCACTTTATCATACAGAGGGTGGGAGGATTAATTAGCTTGTTCTTATAAAGCACTTCAAAGATAAATTGTGCTGTTAACTTGCCAAAACTCATTCTTATTATGCTTATTTGCTGTGTCCTACATAAATATTTAATGGTTACCCTGGGAAAGAAACTCTTGTTTAATCTATCATCCTTTTCTTATTAGTAGACAGTGTAAAACAGCCAAATTTTTCCCCTGAATATATTATTTTTAAAAAATGCCTCCAAGATAGTTTCCTATCAACCAAGCAACAATCCACAAATGAATCATTAATGTTTGATGTCTCAAAGCAATGTGAATCACATAATATGGTAGAACCTATATGTTGGAGCTCTTTCAAGGTAAAATAGGAATTAATTTTCATTTGGACCACTGCATTCATATTCACATTGGTCATGGCCAAGGTAAGCTTTTTAATAAAGAAGAAACAATGCAGGTTTTATTCATTTAGCTATTTCTAAGCAACTGACCACAAAAAAAAAAAAAAAAAAAAAAAAACAACAACAAAAAAAGCACACCCTATTTCTGGAAACCTGGGTTTCACAAATTAAGGGAA
Source organism: Bos javanicus (assembly GCF_032452875.1). Taxonomy (NCBI): domain Eukaryota; kingdom Metazoa; phylum Chordata; class Mammalia; order Artiodactyla; family Bovidae; genus Bos; species Bos javanicus. Next base: position 12,352,671 of record NC_083875.1, on the reverse strand, counting down.
TACCCTCCTGATGTCACCCAAAGTAATAATTTTCAACTAGCATGGGTCATGCCCTACTGGTGAGAAGGGAGAGGAAGGTGTTCCAACACCTCTTCTCATTGGATTTTTAAGGCTTAAGTGAGATAAACGCAAATGCCAGGTTCTAACCAGGGTGTTTATTTGTGCTGCATGAAGGACCCCTGGCTGGCTTGCTTCTCGATGTGCATGTCCCTGGACCTCTTCATATAGCCTTGGCAGAGAAGCATCTTGGTCTCCCACTGCAGCAGGAGTAGATCCCCATGCACATACAGCACCTGGCAGGGGAAGGCAGTAGGGCAGAAAGCCAGCAGATAATCCACAACAAGGTTAGCAGAAAAATAGCAGGAAGTAAGCAAAGGGGTAATTATTAGGAGAAATACTGTGTACAGTTACCCCTCTCAGGCCACAGGATGACAGCATCTCTGTCATAACTACAGGTGAACAGGTGAACAGAGAATTGGCACTCAACATGTTTTCAAGTGTTGCCAGGAAACTCTGTGTCTCTAATACACGAAATCTAAGTCCAAATAGTTCAGCACCACTGACCCAAGGGACACAGTTAATTCAAAGATACTGGATAATTTCCTTCCCAGCTGAAGCTTTAATGATCTGGCAAGCTCTGCCTTCACGGGTGGAAAGGCCCTCACTAGGAGGCCAGGCTCCAGACACGGAAATGAAGAGAGCTACCCTTTGTCCCTATTAATACTTGACTCTATTGACTCAACCAAACCGGAAAGTCTGACCCAACTTTTCCCTGGAACATTTCTCACAGCCACGGGTGGCAGAATTTACCCGCCCAGGGACTTGCCTTGGGTGATCTCTGCCTTGAGCTCATGTTCAGTGAAGTAGATGTCTTTGGGTAGGTTGAAGAGCCAATTCTGTGTCCTTGAAAGAGTCAAGTTCCCTCAAAGGGTTGTAGAGTTCTAGGGTAAGCCCATAGCTTGTAGACCAAGCTGAATTAGAACCTTGCCTTAAGAGATGCATGACTTCCAAGTTAATCACCATTACTGAGGTTCCATTTACTCCCCTGCAAGAGGAAGAAATAGGGCTTCCATTTGGCTCAGTGGTAAAGAATCCACCTGCCAATGCAGGAGACATGGGTTCAATCACCTATCTGAGAAAATCCCACATGCTATGGAGCAACTAACCCCACTGGCCATAATTATTGAGCCTGTGTTCTAAAGCCTTGGAGTCACAACTACTGAATCCCATGTGCCCTAGAGCTGGTGCTCTGTTCTTTGTTAAGAACCCACTGCAATGAGAAGCCCATCATCAAAACTACAGAAAAGCCCATGCAGCAATGAAGACCCAACACAACCAAAAATAAAATAAACAAATAAAATTATTTTTAAAATGAAGAAATAATATTCTAATGATTAATGCCAGGTAATTACCATTTTTTCATCATAAAATGCAATCAATTTTATCTTCATGTAAAACAGTGAACTTAATGTAAATGAAAATAATGCTAACCTTTAAGAGTATATGTTTATTCATACAATTATACATCTCTCTATCCTTCAGTATCATAGCTAAAATTTAAGCAATGTCTTTTTTCATGGAGAATCTCAAGATGTTTCTAACCCATTTATAGCCATTTTTAGTTACATGTTTTTCTTCTTTTTAAAGGTGCCTTTATGAGCTTAACTTTGTTGTCCATTTCAACAATGAAATTCTGGAGCATTCAGGGCTGCTCCAACAGGTTATGTATCAACAGCATCAATATATCATTCACATAGTCCATGAGGCTATGTCTAAAAGCACCACATTTCCTTAAATGAATCACATATTGCTGCAAACAAACCTGCTCTTCACAAAAGCCACCAGAACCTGGTATAGACAGATGCTCAGCCCCTGAGGGATCAATATGATGCATAACTTAATTAAACCCACATCTATTCATGTTAAAGATTTTGATTTATTCAAGAATATAAGGCTGGCTGATATTTTAATGAAACAATTGCTTGTAATCATAAATATAATTATCTTACACTGCTGAACAAGACAACAAGAAAGATACATGGACTTTATTACAGCTTCAGAGACACATTTGTTCTCTTTGATGTTCTATTGTTGAGTGACCAAAAAATGATTCAAAGCAATTTAAAAATCTCATCTTGGCTTTCTAAATTATACACACCATTATTCAAAGTTCAATGGGCCTGGAAGAAATGTTTTCTACAAAGTTACATTAGTTATTACTCTTACAAAGCTATTTTTTAATATAACACATTTAAGTAATCATGAAATATTACATACTCATTGCAAACAATTTTGGAGGGAATAGTGAGCATATTAAAAATGAACATTAAAATTATACCTACTATTTCCACCCAGAGATAACCTCCTTAAATATTCCACTACATTTGTTCTCAACTTTCTTCAAATAATGTACATGTGTATATATAATTTTTAATTTTTCTACAAACTCAAAATTATCCAATTATATATAGTTTTCATTTTAATAGTATCATTGATATTTTATTAAAGATCTTCAAAAATATCACTTTAATAATTGCATGTTATCTTATATCAGATGTTTTGGTTGCTTTTAACTATTATAAATAATATGATGAATGTCTTGTGTCAAAGATAACAAATCTTTGATCAAATATCTGATGATTTTCATAGGATAAATCTTTACAATTCTCAAGGAAACTGTTAAGGACTTTCTCACATATTGTCAGTTTCCCTCCATAAAGTCATACCTGTATACATTCCCACCATCTTTTCACATTCTTGCCAACACTAACCTTATTAAAAATACTTCTATCAGTAAATCCCATATCTTGAAGAGATATTTGTACTCCCATGTTTATTGCAGTATTAGTCATAACAGCCAAGACATGGAAATAATTTAAATGTCCTTCAATGGATGAATGGATAAAGAAAATGTAATAAATACATATCACATATGCACACAAAGAAACACAGAAATATTATTCAACTATTAAATAGATATACAGGGCTTCTTAGGTGGTCTGGTGGTTAAAAATCCACTCTGCAATGCAGGGGACACCGGTTTGGTGCCTGGTCTGGGAAAATCCCAGATGCTGTGGGGCAACCAAGCCCATGTGCCACAACCACTGAACCTGTGCTCTGGAGCCCATGAGCTGCAGCTACTGAGCCCATGTGCGGCAACTATTGAAGCCTGCATGCATGTCTAGAGCCCATTCTCTGTAACAAGAGAAGCCACAGCAATGAGAAGCTCACACACTGCAGCAGAGTAGTCCCCACTCTCCGCAACTACAGGAAGCTCCCACACAACAACAAAGGACCAGTGAGCCAAAAATAAATAAATAAGTAAATATTTTTAAAAGCTAATTAATTATAATATATATATACAATATATACATAACATATATACATAAAATATACACATATTATATATATATACACATACACACCCATCCAAAAACAGCAGAATACACCTTCTTTTCAAATGCATATGCAATATTCTTCAGGTGAGATCACAGGCTAGGACACAAAACAAGCCCTGCAAACTTTAAGTAAACTGACCCCTTGGAGGAGGGCATGGCAACCCACTCCAGTGTTCTTGTCTAGAGAATCCCCACAGACAGAGGAGTCTGGCAGACTAAAGTCCATGGGGTTGCAAAGAGTCAGACACACAACTGAGTGACTAAGCACACAGCACAGAAATCAAATCAACCATCTTTTCCAACCACAATACTATAAGACTAGAAACCAACTACAAGGGAAAAAACTGGAAAAAAAAAAAAAAAAGCCCACAAATAAGTGGAGGCTAAATGACATGCTATGCGACTACTGAGCCTGCACACTCTGGAGCCCACACACAATAACAAAGACCCAGCACAGCCAAAACTGAAAAAAAAACAAAAATCAGGAAAAGAAATTATGGAAACAACCCCATTTACCACCACATCAAAATATATATATACCTGGCAATAAACATAAAGGTTTTCTCAGAAAATTGTAAGACAGATGAAAGAGATTAAAGATGACACAAACAAATGGAAATATATACTGTGTTAAAATGACCATACCACCTCTGACATTCTACAGATTCTACGCAATCCCTATCAAAATACCCAGGACATTTTTAACAGAACTAGAACAAATACTTTAAAAACTTTTATGGAAACACAATAGACCCTGAATAGCCAAAACAATCTTGAGGGTTTCCCTGGTGATCCAGTGGTTAAGAATCCACCTTGCTATCCAAGGAACACCAGTTTGACCTCTGGTCCACAAAGATCCCACATGCCACAGGGCACCTAAACCCATGCCCCACAACTACTGAGCCTGCTCTCTAGAGCCTACAAGCTGTAACAAGAGAAGCCACCACAACGAGAAGCTCAAGTGCTGCAACTAGAGACTAACCCCTGCTTGCCACAACTAGAGAAAGCCTGAGTGCAGCAACAAAGATCCACCACAGCTGAAAAATAAATAAATAAATCTTAAAAAAGAAAAAGAGAGAGAGATCTTGAGAAAGAACAGAGCTGGAAGAATCATGTTCCCTGATTATACTACAAAGGAACATTAATCAAAACAATGTGATATAGCACAAAAACAGACACATAGATCAATGCAACAGAAGAGAGAGCCCAGAAATAAATCCACCCACTCATCATCAATTAATCTAAGACAAAGGAGGCAAGAACAAACAATAGAGAAGACAATATCTCTTCAACCAGTGGTGCTTGGAAAACTGGACAGCTATGTGTCAAAGGATGAAAATTAGAATAATTTCTCACACCATATACAAAATAAACTCAAAATGGATTAAGACACAGAAACCATAAAACTCCTACATAAAAAAATAGGCAGCATACTCTTTGACATAAATCACATGAATTTTTTTTTTTTATCTATCTACTAAAACAAAAGAAACAAAAGCAAAAATAAACAAGTGGGACCTTTTGCACAGGAAAGGAAACCATTGACAAAACAAAATAAAACACAGAAAAGACTTACTGAATGGAAGAAAATATTTGCAAATGATATGACTTATAAGCAGTTAATATCCAATATATATAAACAACTCATACAACTTAATATCAAAAGACAGACAACCTGATTAAAAACTGAGTAGAAGGCCTGAATAGACATTTTCAAAAAAAGACATACAGATGACCAATGGGCATAGGAAAAGATGCTTAACATTGCTATCATCATAGAAATGCAAACCAAAACCATAATGAGTTATCACCTCAAACCTATCAGAATGGCTACCATCAAAAGACCGGAAGCAACAAGTGTCGGTAAGGATGTGGAGAAAAGGGAACCCTTGCACACTGTTGGTAGGAACATAAATTGGTGCAGCCATTGTGGAAAACAGTATGGAGGGTCCTCAGAAAACTAAAACTAGAATTACCACATGATCCAGCAATTTTATTCCTGGGCATATATCAGAAGAAAACAAAAACACTAATTTGAAAAGATACACGCATCCCAATGTTCATAGCAGCATTATTTACAATAGCCAAAGCATGAAGGAAACCTAAGTGTCCATCAAAAAATAAATGGATAAAATGATGTGGTATATACACACAATGGAATGGTACTCAGTCATGAAAAGAATGAAATTTTGCCAATTGGAACAACATGGATGGACCTGGAGGATATTATGTTTAGTGAGGTAAGTGAGACGGAGAAAGACAAATACTAAATATTATCACTCATATGTGGAATCTGAAAAATTAAAACTAGTGAATATAACAAAATTATATATATGTATATACACACATACACATACGTACATACAATAGAATATTATTCAGCCACAGAAAAAAGGAAATTCCACCATGTGCTACAACATGGATAAACTGAAGGACATTCTGCTAAATGATATAAGCCAGAGAGAAAAACAAATAATGTATGGTATTAATTCTATGTGGAACCTAAAAGAAAATAAAAGTCAATTTCATAGAAATAGGGAGTAGAATGGTGATTGCCAGTAGCTAGGGGGAGAGGGAAATAATAAGATCTAGGTCAAAGAAGGCTGAGCACCAAAATATCAATGCTTTCGAACTGCGGTGGTAGAGAAGTCCCTTTGACAGCAAGGAGATCAAACCAGTCAATCCTAAATGAAATCCACCCTGAATATTCATTTGAAGAACTGATACTGAAGCTGCAGCTCCAATATCTTGGCCACCTGATGCTAAGAGCCTACTCATTGGAAAAGATCCTGATGCTGGGAAAGATTGAAGGCAGAAGGAGAAGGGAACAACAGAGGATGAGATGGTTGGATTGCATCGTTGACTCAATGGACATGAGTTTGAGCAAACTCCAGCAGATAGTGAAGGACTGGGAAGTCTGGTGTGCTGCAGTTAATGGGGTTGCAAAGAGTTGGACATGACTGAGTGACTGAACAACAAAACCAAGGTCAAGAGGTACAAACTTTGGTGACTGCAGTTATAACACAATATCATGGACCTGAAAATCACTGTGAGTGATCTTCAATGTTCTCACCACACACCCCAAAAATCTTAACTATGTAAGATGATTGATGTATGAATTATTTTTATCTTGGTAATCATCCCACAGAGTATTGTACATGTGCATACAAGTACTGTACATATGTGTATGTGAAATTATTTTTATACACTTAAATATATGCAATTATACTTAACTATTCCTCAATAAAGTTGGGAAAAATCCTTCTGTTATTCAGTTAATATTTATAATATTTATTGTATATCTACTTTGGGCCAGATTCTGGGTATGGCTTCAATAAATGAGGACTGGTGGAAGAAACAAAATCACAAATGAGTGCAAGAACTGATGAACAAACAAGCTAATAAATATAATGTGTTATGTTAAAATAAGTAAGTAAAATGAGCTCTGGCTAAGAAAAGATAAGGCAATTTCCTGAGTGGGAAAAACCCCTGAGTTAAAGCAAGTAGTTGTGTTATTCAGGTAGGAATACCTGATCTTCTTTTTTAAAAAATACCCTCTATGTATTATTGAAGAAGGAAATGGCAAGCTACTCCAGTATTCTTGCCTGGAGAATCCCGTGGACAGAGAAGTTGGCAGAAAACAGTCCATGGGGTCACAAAGAGTTGGACATGACTGAGTGACTAAGCCCCAGCCCAGATATTATAGGTGTCATTTCTGGTACATGATATTTTAAATGTTGTCATATAGAGGACAGTATTCCTAGGAATACTGCTTGCAAAAGTTGGCTAACCACTGAGTACAAGCCAAACAGAACTTTAATCAACACTTTGTGCCAGTCAAGGAAAAGCATCTTAACAACCTGGGCTGGATCCAAACCTTGTGATGAGTGTATGGATGGCAAACTCAAATACGATCCTGTGAAGGACATTCTGCTTTTCAGAAGCAACCTTTAAAGTGAGGTAGAAGAACTTGCTGAACATTTTTTAATAAATGGTACTACCATTTTTGTAAACCAGGAAAAAGCAAACTTAACTTGAAAATAATGCAGGCATATTAATATCCAAAATTTCAGTGCACCTCAAGAATTTAACTACAAATTTTACTGTAAATTAAGGAAAGGCATGAAGCTACAATCAGCAAGCCTCTCAAGGATAGAGCAGTAAATGCAGCCAAAAATGTTCAAAGAAAACAAAGCAGAACTAAATTGAATGAAAAGGGATTTAAAACACTGCCAAAATGCAAAATTAAGCCTTCTTGTTCTCACATTTTGCAGTTAATTTATCCCATTATCATCCTTTGACCTAATATTTACCATCAATTTTACTGTCAGGATTTTAGCTGTTCTGTTAATATGCCCTCAGTTGTAGAGATATAAACCTCAGGGTATAAATGAACTTTTGAGCAAAGAAAAAGAACCCACTTAACCCAAAGCAATGCATGCCAGGCATCCTCTGCAATTCCTCCAGCATCTGGAAGTACTTGTGTGTGAATAATCCTGCCCTGGGCCACTCACTGTTTAAGCAACAAATCTCAAAATGTAGATGTTATGGGATATTTTATGAGACTCGGTGATGTCTTTGCTCTAAGTTTCAACACTGTGTGACTTTGGCAAATCACTTAACTTTTTTTAAGCCCTATAAAATGTATATTACCATGTATATCACACTTAACAGCTGTGAAAATTAAATGAGATAATACATGTTCAGAAATCTTAACATATAGCACAATATTATTAGTGGTAGTACAAAATAATTATTTTTGTTGCTGTCACAGTCATTTACACATCATGCTTACAAAACAATTTCTAGTCTTCTTATGTCACATCAACTTCTTGTTGAAATATCCAGGGAAATACCATCACTCAGACCTTGCTTTGCACAAATTCAAACCTGAATAAATTTAATTCTTCACTTATTTGCAGTTTCCAGTAGTACATAATATTCAAAGCCTACCCAATATTTTTTATTCTCATTCTTAAATGTATTAACCTCAATTAGGTTCATGAAATCCAAGTAAAAACATAGAAACATATATTTTTATATAATGTAAATATATTCATGTACATATTAAAATGTGCTCATTGTGAATAACTTTTTTCTCTGATGAATTAAGAAAATAAAACATAAGGGGGTAAATTGTCAAAACCACAGTTACCACACCATCTCTGAGAAGGAGGGTAACTATTTGCTCGGACCCACACTGACACTGCCTTCCCTCGAGGACAGCAGGACAGAGTGCTCTGGAAGGATGGGGAGCTTTAGCCACAGATTCTATCTCAGTTGATGGCTTTCTGTTATAGGTAGAGGATATTGATAGCAGGGCAAATAATAGAGAACTCTGTTTTACTCGTAAAGATGGTGACACCCAGCCTGGTTCTTCCCTGCAGCTTTCTGTAATGTGGAATATAGCGGAATGTCTGTGATTCCAGACCACCAAAATGAGTGAGGGCAGGAAGGATCCTGCAGATAGCATCCACTTGCTGAGTCAAAGTTTAAAGAAGGAGCCTTATGGCAAAGAAGGCATAAGCATCTTAGTTACAATAAGAAGAGGTAATATTCCAGACTTCCTTAGTGGCTCAGTGGTGAAGAGTCTGCCTACCAATGCAGAACAGAAGACATAGGTTCGATTCCTGATCCAGGAGGATCAGAGCATGCCCCAGAGCAACTAAGCCTGATGCCACAACTATTGAGCCTGCTCTAGAGCCCGTGCTCCACACAAGAGAAGCCAGTGCAATGCAACTAGAGAGTAGCCCTTGCTCACCATAACTAGAGAAAGCCCAGTAGCAATGAAGATCCAGTGCAGCCAAGAATACATAAGTAAATAAAATTAATTTTAAAAGAAGAGGTAATATTGCAAAGCAAACCAGATAATCAAATTTGTCTCAACAGTGTTTCTGATGAATGATCAAAATACAACATATATTTGGGAAATAATTAAAATTCCTGAACCAAGGCTCTACAAACTTCATTCTTCACTGTGTTTTTCTATCTAGATTCTCAATGCAGAGAAGATAGGGGAAGACCAAAAAGACAAAGTACAAGCAACTCTGCTTCATTCCAGGTCCTTTACTCACTGGAAGTTTGGAAGCCTGAGTCATTACTGGAAATATAATCTCCATCTCCTTCTCCACAGCACAGTTCCACTGCAGCCAGCTTTCTTTCTAAGTCTGTCTTGGCAAATGAATTTAACCCACAGAAATGCCATTTGCTTACTATGCTCTTGAACCAACAGACTGTTGGCATTCCGGAATAGCAACCCTCATTATTTTCTCTGTTGTTATTCACCAACTTTGACACCTTCCTGTCAGTAGCATTATATATGTAATTCATCAAGCTTCAGTTTCAACATAACTCTTCAAACACACCTTTCTTGTAAAGTATGCTTGCTGGTTTTCTTCTGTTATATCCCTTTGTGTTAACTTCCAGCTGACAGACCAAGATTTTTTTTTCTCTCCTGTAACCATTAATCTTCACTGAAAAGTTGTTCAAATCCCTTCCGATAGCTTCGAGGGCAGAGCCTCCTGCTGTCACTAGTAACTCTCATAAATATTATTGGGATTGTGCATGTACATCAGGGAGAGATTTTTAACCCCAGAGAACATGAAAGGAACACCAGCAGACTCTTTCTTATTGAGTCTGAGGTGTGCAACTGAACACAGTTGAGAATGCAGACAGGAAATTAGTTAGCAATTGAAAGGGCACACAGGTATTCCTCACAGTCTCTGCTTCTAAGAAGCGGTAACAACATCACCCTTTACTGCGTATTACTGCTCCTTATTATTACATCTTATCTCCTCCTGTAAATGATAAACTCCCTGAAAGAAGCATCTTTGTATTATTCATGAAGTATCTGGCAGATAGGCACTTAGGAGATGTTTGTGGAATAAAGGAATGGATGAGTGGATAAATGGGTGGAGACCTGGGTAGACGGGTGAATAGCTTGTGAAGTAAATTTTACATTATTCACATGTCAAAAAAGTCCCTGGTAAGAACATACACCCCAATATCAAGATGAGCAAAAAAATTCCAAGAATTTTTTAAAAAGAACTATTGCATTATTTGTGTGTGTATGTTTATGCCTCAAAGCCACCCTCATGATTTTTGCAGCTATTTCAGAAACTAAAACCACCACTGTATTTTGAAAAAATATTGATGTTAGTAGTCTGGCCATGTGCTGAAGACTTTGGAGCATTTTCTAGAGACATATTGCCTGTAGAAATTAGGGACAGAAGATTATGACAGATAAAAAGAAACATTCTTAACAAATTAGGTCAAAAAGAACCTGTAATATATTCTTCTCAAAATTATACTTAAATTTGAGCTCAGAACACTTGCTATGAGCTAAAGGAGAGATGGAGAAGGCAATGGCACCCCACTCCAGTACTCTTGCCTGGAAAATCCCATGGATGGAGGAGCCTAGTAGGCTGCAGTCCATGGGCTCGCTAAGAGTCAGACACGACTGAGTGACTGAGCGATTTCACTTTTCACTTTCACGCATTGGAGAAGGAAATGGCAACCCACTCCGGTGTTCTTGCCTGGAGAATCCCAGGGACAAGGGAGCCTGGTGGGCTGCCGTCTATGGGGTCGCACAGAGTCGGACACAACTGAAGTGACTTAGCAAAGGAGAGACAAAGCCCTTGTGATGAAGAGATTGTGAATTTAGAGCTATGGAACTAAGTTTACCACATTTAAGTGTTCCAGTGCGAATAAAATTCTAAAGAGTGCCAGACATTTCTTCTGTTTTAATATGTCAACTTTATTCCCAACAAGCTGGCTAACTTTCTGGTCTGCAATGGTTCTCTATAAACTTACACAGTGATAAGCAACTCTGAGCATGGCTTAAAATCCTATGCAAAATCCAGCTTCTCCCCCAGACACTGAAACTATTTGGCAGAGAATTTAAAGTAATTTTTATTAATAAGTTAAAGTTTCTAATTTAAAAGGTAGAAGACATCCAAGATCAAAGGGGTAATTTCAGCAGAGGCACACTAGAAATAAATAAAACAGTAACAGACATAAAGAATGACTTCAATTGCTCATCAACAGACTTGACATTTGAAAGAACAAATACACTTCAAGAAAAGTCAATAGCAATTACTCAAACTGAAACCTAACCAAAAAAAAAGGAATGAAAAAAATTTTAATAGAACATCAAAAGCTGTTAACAATATGCCAGAGGACAAGAAAGAAAACAAAGGGCCAATAGAACATACTTGAAGAAATAAAGGACAAAAGTTTACAAAATTAATGACAGTTTTGAACTGTGGTGTTGGAGAAGACTCTTGAGAGTCCCTTGGACTGCAAGGAAATCCAACCAGTCCATTCTAAAGGAGATCAGTCCTGGGTGTTCTTTGGAAGGACTGATGCTAAAGCTGTAACTCCAGTACTTTGACCACCTCATGCGAAGAGTTGACTCCTTGGAAAAGACTCTGATGCTGGGAGGGATTGGGGGCAGGAGGAGAAGGGGATAACAGAGGATGAGATGGCTGGATGGCATCACCGACTCGATGGACCTGAGTGTGAGTGAACTCCGGGAGTTGGTGATGGACAGGGAGGCCTGGTGTGCTGCAGTTCATGGGGTTGAAAAGAGTCAGACACAACTGAGCAACAGAACTGAACTGAACTCAACTGATGAAGCAATAAATCCAAGAAGTCCAGAAAAGAGTAAGCATGATACATTTTTAAAAATATATAGCTCTATCCCATTCAAAGTGCTAAGAACAAAGACAATGAGAAATTTTTGAAAAGAAACATTATATACAGAGGGACGAAGACAATAATTGCAGCAAACTTCTTATCAGAAAACTTCTAAGCTAGAAGGCAATGCCATTTAAATGTTGAAAGACAAACTGTCAACCCAGAATTCATTTTTTAAATATTGAATTCATTTACTTATTCAGCAAATACTCTTCATGGTAATAAGCTTCCCTCCTTTTGAGGTAGATTCACTTTATTTTGTTTTTTAATAGAATGAAAGATTATTTAAATTATTTAGTGCTTTAAACTTTCACACACATGATTTCATATAATCTATTAATACCTTTTTTTAATCTCCTACCTATATTGCCCCTCCCTCACTCCTCGTTCCTCACTGGTAACCACTAGCTTATTCTCGATATCTGTTGGGACTGCTGCTCTTTGTTACACTCACTAGTTTGTTGTAGTTCCTATACTCCACATATAAGTGATATCATACAGTATTCATCTTTGTCTGACTTATTTTACTTAGCATAAAGCTCTCCAAGTCCATCCATGTTGGAATGGCAAACCTTTGTCCTTTTTCATAGAGGGAAATGAAACAAAAAAACTCTTTTTTTTTTGGAGAGGGAAATGGCAACCCACTCCAGTGTTCTTGCCTGGAGAATCTCAGGGACGGGGGAGCCTGGTGGGCTGCCGTCTGTGGGGTCGCACAGAGTCGGACACGACTAAAGCGACTTAGCAGCAGTAGCCGCAGTATTCGTGTGTGTGTGTGTGTGTGTGTGTGTTATGTTTGTTTTCAAATTAGTGTTTTGGTTTTTTCAGATATATACAGGAGTGGAACTGCTGTCAATCCAGAATTCTTTATCCTGCAAAAGTAACTTTCAGTGCCTTCCTTCGTTGTCCAATGCTCAGGAATCCATTTTCCAGTGCAGGGGACAGGAGTTCAATCTCTGGTGGGGGAACGAAGATCCCACATGCTGTGGGGCAACTCAGCCTGCTACACTTACTAGGCCTGTGCACTCTAGAGCCCACATGGGGAACTAAAGACCTAACACAGCCAAGGAAATAAATAGTTTAAGTTAAGTTTCGAAAATGAAGAAAAAACAAATACCTTCACACAAAACTAAGGAAATTTATTGCTAACATACCTACTCTACAAGAACTGTTAAATTTCTTCAGGCAAAAATAATATATCAGACTGAAAGCTGGATCTACGAAAAAAAAACAAGAATAAATGAAATGGAATAAATTAAGATAAAATTGACATTTTCTTACTTTCAATTACTCTAAAACAAAAATAACAGTAATGCATTGTATGTTTATGGCATATAAAAAAGTAAAAAGTATGCCAATAGCACAAAGGATAGGAAGGAACAATTGAGAATATACAGCTGAAGCTCCTTACAGTACAAATGAAATAGTATAATATCATTTGAAGATGCTATTAGTTATATATGCATATGATGAGCCCTACCTTAACCACTAAAACAAATTTTAAAAGAGGTATAAATAATAAATTAATAGAGATAAAATAGAAACACTGAAAATGCTCTAGGCAGAAAAGGGAGAGGGGAGCAAAGAACAGATAAAAGAAATGGAAAATAGCTGGGGGAAACAAGCATTAATCCAATCATACAAATAATTACATTAAATGTGAATTTAATTCCAAATTGGATTTTTAAAAATAAGATTCAAATATGCACTATCAACAACAAATCTACTCCAAGTTTAAGTAAAAGTGAAAGTCGCTTAGTCCTGTCTGACTCTTTGCAACCCTATGGACTATACAGTCCACGGAATTCTCCAGGCCAGAATACTGGAGTGGGTAGCTATTCCCTCCTCTAGGGGATCTTCTCAACCCAGGGATCGATATAAATAAAAAAGAAAAGGATGAAGAAAGATAAATCATGCTGCTGCTGCTGCTGCTGCTAAGTCACGCCAGCCGTGTCCAATTCTGTGTGACCCCATGGACTGCAGCGCACCAGGCTCCTCTGTCCATGGGATTTTCCAGGCAATCGTACTGGAGTGGGGTGCCATTGCCTTCTCCATAAATCATGCTAATATTATACAAATGGAAAGTGGAGTAACTATCTTAAAATCAAACAAAGTAAGCTTCAGAAAGAAAAGTAATACTGGGCAATAAAAAGGGATAATACACAATGATAAGAACATCAATCCTCCAATAAAACATGCAACTAACAGCAGAGCTTCAAATATATGAGCCAAAAATTAATGGAATTGAAAATTAACAAATTTGTGATTATGGTTGAAAACTTCAATACTCCCTGCAGGAACTGATAAAACAAGTAAACATAAAATCATTAAATATCATAGAGGAACTAAACAACACTACCAACACTACCAATCAACAAAACCTGAATAATGTACAGAACATTCCACCTAACAGCAAAATTTATTTCTAAGTGCACATGGCCAAGATAATTATACTCTGAATCATGACTTAACACATTTAGAATAAAAATCATAATATAAATTTGATATTAAAAAACTTAATATAAAGTCTTATTATTTCCAAGTGGGAGTGGAAATTTAGGCTCTCTACTCAGGCTTTGCTGACTGAAGTCGCAGAGCCCCTGTGCTTTTCCATGATGTTTGGCTGGTATAGGTGGTTACGGTTTCCAGTCTTGCTAAATTGCTTTTTTCCCATGTAGAGAGAGAAAGATTTTCTTTGGACTTTTAACCTGGTTACTGATCTTTCTTGGGTGCAAATGTCTCCAACACTCAAACTGGAATATATGGAAGCAACCCCTTCATGGATCACAGCCTTGCTGTGACAAAGGGACTTGTGTAACTCAATAAAGCTATAAGACATGTTGTGCAAGGCCACCCAAGACAGGCAGGTTACAGAGAAGAGTTCTGAAAAATGTGGTCCCCTAGAGAAGGGGATGGCAAACTACTTCAGTATTCATGCCGCGAGAACCCCAAGAACAGTATGAAAAGGCAAGAAGTATGACAACAGATGATAAGTCCCCCAGGTCAGAAGGTGTCCAACATGCTACTGAGGAAGATCGGTGGGCAATTACTAATAGCTCCAGAAAGAATGAAGCAGCTGGGGCCAAAGCAGAAATGATGCTCAGCTCTGGATGTGTCTGGTGGTGAAAGTAAAGTTTGATGCTGTAAAGAACAATATTGTATAGAAACCTGGAATGTTAGGTTCATGGATCAAGGTAAATTGGACACGGTCAAGCAGATGGCAAGAGTGAACACTGACATCTTAGGAGTCAGTGAACTAAAATGGACAGGAATGGGCAAATGTAATTCAGGTGACCCTTATATCTACTATTGTGCTCAAGAATCCCTTTGAAGAAATACAGTAGCCTTCATAGTCAACAAAAGAGCCTGAAATGTAGTATTTGTCAGCAATCTCAAAAAAGACAGAGTGATCTTGATTTGTTTCCAAGGCAAAACATTCAACATCTCAGTAACCCAAGTCTATGCCCTGATCACTGATGCCAAAGAAGCTGAAGCTGATCAGTTCTATGAAGACCTACAAGATCTTCTAGAACTAAACCCAAAAAAGATGTCCTTTTCATCACAGGGAACTGGAATGCAAAAGTATGAAGTCAAGAAATATCTGGAGTAACAGGCAAGTTTGGCCTTGGAGAATAAAATGAAGCAGGGCAAAAGCTAAGGGTTTTGTCAAGAGACTGCACTGATCATAGCAAATACCCTTTTCCAACAACACAGGAGGTGGGTCTGCACACAGACATCACCAAATGCTCAACAGCAAAATCAGATTGATTATATTCTTTGCAGCCAAAGATGGAGAAGCTCTATACACTCAGCAAAAACAAGACCTAGAGCTGACTGTGGCTCAGATCATCAGCTCCTTACTGCAAAACTCATACTTAAATTGAAGAAAGTAGGGGAAAACTAGACCTAAATCAAATCCCTTATTATTATACAGTGGAGGTAATGAATAGATTCAAGGGATTAGATCTGGTAGAGAGAGTGCCTGAAGAACTATGGACAGAGGTTTGTTACACTGTGCAGGAGGCAGGGACCAAACCATCCCAAAGAAAAAGAAATGCAAGAAGTAAAAGGGCTGTCTGAGGAGGCCTTACAAATAGCTGATGAAAGAAGAGATGTGAAAGACAAGGGAGAAAGGGAAAGATATATCCAACTGAATGCAGAGTTCCAGAGAATAGCAAGGAAAGAGAAGAAGGCCTTCTTAAATGAACAATGCCAAGAAATAGAGGAAAACAACAGAATGGGCAAGAGTAAAGATCTGTTCAAGAAAATTAGATCAAGGGAACATTTCATGCAAGGATGGGCACAATAAAGGACACAAACAGCAAGGACCTAAAAGAAGCAAGCTTTTGGGAGGTGGTGATGGACAGGGAAGTGTGCTGCAGTCCGTGGGGTCAAAAAGAGTTGAACATGACTGAGCAACTGAACTGAACTGAACAGAAGCAGAAAAGATTAAGAATATTTGGCAGGAATACACAGAAGAACTATACCAAAAAAGGTCTTAATGACCCAGATAACCATAATGGTGTGGTCACTCACCTAGAGCCAGACATCCTAGAGCGTGAGGTCAAGTGAGCCTTAGGAAACATTACTACGAAAAAGCTAGTGGAGGTGACAGAATTCCAGCTGAGCTATTTCAAATCCTAAAAGATGATGCTGTTAAAGTGCTGTACTCACTATGCCAGCAAATTTGGAAAACTTAGCAGTGGTCACAGGACTGGAAAAGTTCAGTTTTTATTCCAATCCCAAAGAAGGACAATGCCAAAAAATGTTCAAACTACCACATAACTGCGCTCATTTCACATGCTAGCAAGGTTATGCTCAAAATCCTTCAAGATAGGCTTCAGCAGTATTTTAATCTAGAACTTCCAGATGTTCAAGCTGGATTTAGAAAAGGCAGAGGAACCGGAGATCAAATTGCCAACATACGTTGGACCATGGAGAAAGCAAGGGAATTTCAGAAAAACATATACTCCTGCTTCATTGACTATGCTAAAGCCTTTCACTGTGCAGATCACAACAAATTGTGGAAGATCCTTAAAGAGATGGGAATACCAGACTACCTTACCCTTCTGAGAAATCTATGTGTGGGTCAAAAAGAAACAGTTGAAACATGTATATTATCATATGTAAAACAAATCACCAGTCCAGGTTCAATGCATGACACAGATTACTCGGGGCTGGTGCACTGGGATTACCCAGAGGGATGGGATGGGGAGGGAGGTGAGAGGGGGGTTCAGGATGGGGAACACATGTACACCCATGGCAGATTCATGTCAATGTATGGCAAAACCAATACAATATTGTAAAGTAACTAGCCTCCAATTAAATAAATTTGTATTTAAAAAAAATAAAAAGCTAATAAATTTACCACTTCCTTGTGCATGAGAAGAAAAGAAAAAGAACTGAATCCGCCACAAGTATACATGTGTTCCCCATCCCGAACCCTCCTCCCTCCTCCCTCCCCATACCATCCCTCTGGGCCGTCCCAGTGCACCAGCCCCAAGCATCCAGCATCGTGCATCGAACCTGGACTGGCAACTCGTTTCCTACATGATATTTTACATGTTTCATTGCCATTCTCCCAAATCTTCCCACCCTCTCCCTCTCCCACAGAGTCCATAAGACTGTTCTAACAAAAGCTTACCTGTATAAAGTAGGGGCTTAATAAATGTTGAATAAAAAATACATATGTATGTAAAAAAAAAAAAAAGAAAAAGAACTGAACATGGAACAACTGACTGGTTCAAAATTGGGAGAGGAGTTATTATAACGCTGGATATTGTTACCCTGTTTATTTAACTTCTATGCAGAATACATCATGTGAAATGCTGGGCTGGATGAATCACAGGCTGGAATCAATATTGCCAGGAGAAATATCAACAACCTCAGATATGTAGATGATACCACCTTAATGGCAGAAAGTGAAGAGGAACTAAAGAGTCTCTTGATGAGAGTGAAAGAGGAGAGTAAAAAAGCTGGCTTAAAACTCAACATTCAAAATACCAAGATTGTGACATACAGTCCCATCACTTCATGGCAAATAGAAGAGGAGAAAGTAGAAGCAGTGACAGATTCTATTTTCTCAGGCTACAAAATCCTTGCTGACAGTGACTGCAGCCATGAAATTAAAAGACGCTTGCTCCTTGAAAGAAAAGCTATGACAAACCTAGACAGGGTACTAAAAAGAAGAGACATCACTTTGCTAACAAAGATCCAAATAGTCAGAGCTACAGTTTTTCCAGTAGTCACGGAAGACCAGAAAGGCTAAGCACCAAAGAACTGAAGCTTTCAAATTGTGGTGCTGGACAAGATTCTTGAGAGTCCCTTGGACAGAAAGGAGATCAAACCAGTCCATCCTAAAAGAAATCAACCCTGAATATTCATTGGAAGGACTGATGCTGAAGCTGAAGCTCCAATACTTTGGCCACCTGATGTGAAGAGCCGCCTCACTGGAAAAGATCTTGATGCTGGGAGAGATTGAAGGCAAAAGGAGAAAAGGGCAGCAGAGGATGAGATGGTTAGATAGTATCACCAACTCAATGGACATGAATTTGAGCAAACTCTGGGAGATAGTGAAGGACAGGGAGGCCTAGCATTATACAACCCATGGAGTCACAAAGATTTATACACGACTTAGCAACTGAACAAGAACAACTAATGGGAGGCAAAAAGGAATCTCAGGTAATTCATCACTGTCTTGTTTCTTGGATCCAAGATCCTAAGTAGTGTGCCTTTCCCACTCTGCATTTCAGAGTCTTTTTCTTATTTTTAAGATAATATTATGTAATCTTATGTTATATGAATGGAGATTAAAGGGATCTAAATGGAGGTAAAATTTCTATACTTCACTTGAACTACAAAAATGTTGACACCAGTAGATTGTGATAATTTATGTCTGCATAACTACAATCACTAAAAGAATCATTACAAAAAGATGCACACAAAAATACTACACCTGAATCAAAATGGAATTCAACTCAAAAATTCTAAAATATGTTCAAGTTACAAAAAAAAAATTAGGGAAGAGAAAATAAATAAAGGAGGAAAAGCTAACAAATCCTTAAATGGTAATCTTAAACACAAACATATCAAAAATTGACTTCCCTGGTGGCTCACGGTAAAGCGTCTGTCTACAATGCGGGAGACCCGGGTTCGATCCCTGGGTCGGGAAGTTCCCTGGAGAAGGAAAAAAGGAACCCACTCCAGTACTCTTGCCTAGAAAATCCCATGGACGGAGGGGCCTGGTGTCCATGGGGTCGCAAAGAGTTGGACACAACTGAAAGTTAAAATAAAAAATAAATATCAAAAATTACATTAAATGGAAATAGTCTAATTTATATTTAATAAGTATATTTATATGTATATAATTTATAAATATAATTAAAAGACAAAGATTGACAAAATAGATAAAAACAAATGACTGAATTCCTATGCTGTCTTAGTAAAAACTCAATTTAATATACCGATGGTTGATTCATGTTGATGTTTTGCAGAAACCAACAAGTTTCTATAAAGCAATTATCCTTCAATTGAAAAATAAATTCTAAAAAAGAAATAAAAAATACCAAAAAAATCACTTTAATTATAACTGATTGACCATTAAATGATGAGAAAAGACATATAAAGTATTAAGAAGGCAATACTGCTTATAGTAATATCAGAAAAAGTAGACTTTAGAACAAAGAAAATTATCAAAGACAAAGAGGAACATTACTCAATTACCAAAGAGAACAATCCTAAATATGTAATGCAAAAAAAAAAAAAAAACAGAGTGCAAAATAAATGAAATAAGAACTGACAGAACTAAAAGGAGAAATAGAAAACCCAGAATTAGAGTTGCAGGCTTTTAACACTCTTCTCTCAATAACTGAAAAACTACTAAACACAATCAGTAAGAGCCTTGAGGGACCCAATAGCACCATCAACTAACAGGATGTAATTGACACAAAAAACACTCCATGCATCTACAGCAGAACACATATTTTTTCAAGCAGATACAGACGTGCACTGAAGCAATGACTACATACACTACACTTCCTTTAATTGATATTTTTCAAACAGAAAAATTAATAGAAACTTGTTCATTATAATCGGTGAAATAATGCAATACAATGATAAAGATAAATCTAGTCATGTCAGAGTCACTCCTCTACAATTCCCACCCAGACAGTAACTGCTGTCATGAGAGATTAGCAATCCAAAGACTCGCTGGCTGCCTCTGATATTTACAAATTCTCTGTCCCTTTTATTCATCTGTATAATGGGAATATGAATTACAGCTACCTTACAAACAGTTTTTTTCTCACTCTCAGGACCTGCACAGGCTGTCCCATATGCTTCTCTCTAAACCTGTTCTTTTCTTCTCTTTGACGATTAGAAAAAATGAAATGGGGAGAAACTTCTCCATACATATGGCAAAGCTGCAATGTTCTTATTACATAAATTTTAATTAACAAAGAATATAGTAATGAATGACTTGATAAAGAACATGCAGTTAACATGCAATTCAGAAACAAGGACATTTAAAGGGTCAAAAAAGGAATGAAAATCTCTATTTTATTCAGGAAACTAAAATAAAAACACAAATGAACAGAAAATATTCACCCTAGTTTTAGAAATGGCAGAGGAACCACAGATCAAATTAGCAACATCCACTGGATCATTGAAAAAGCAAGAGAGTTCCAGAAAAACATTTATTTCTGCTTTACTGACTATTCCAAAGCCTTTGATTGTGTGGATCACAATAAACTGGAAATTCTTCAAGAGACGGGAATCCCAGACCACCTGACCTGCCTCTTGAGAAATCTGTATGCAGGTCAAGAAGCAACAGTTAGAACTGGACATGGAACAACAGACTAGTTCCAAATAAGAAAAGGAGTACATCAAGGCTATATATTGTAACCCTGCTTATTTAACTTACATGCAGAGTACATCATGAGAAATGCTAGGCTGGAGGAAGCACAAGCTGGGATCAAGATTGCTGGGAGAAATATCAGTAACCTCAGATATGCAAATGACACCACCCTTATGGTGGAAAGTGAAGAAGAACTAAAGAGCCTCTTGATGAAAGGGAAAGAGGAGAGTGAAAAAGTTGGCTTAAAGCTCAACATTCAGAAAACAGAGATCATGGCATCTGGTCCCATCACTTCATGGCAAATAAATGGGGAAACAATGGAAACAGTGACTGGCTTTATTTTCTTGAACTCCAAAATCACTGCAGATGGTGACTGAAGCCATGCAATTAAAAGATGCTTACTCCTTGGGAGGAAAGTTCTGGCCAACCTAGACAGCATATTAAAAAACAGAGACATTACTTTGCTAACAAAGGTCCATCTCATCAAGGCTATGGTTTTTCCAGTAGTCATGTATGGATGTGAGAGTTGGACTATAAAGAAAGCTGAGCACCAAAGAACTGATGCTTTTGAACTGTGGTGTTGGAGATGACTCTTGAGAGTCCCTTAGACTGCAAGGAGATCCAACCAATCCATCCTAAAGGAGATCAGTCCTGAGTATTCATTGGAAGGACTGATGTTGAAGCAGAAACTCCAATACTTCGGCCACCTAATGCAAAGAGCTGACTCATTTGAAAAGACCCTGATGCTGGGAAAGACTGAAGGCAGGAAGAGAAGCAGACGACAGGGGATGAGATGGTTGGATGGCATCATCAACTCAATGGATTTGAGTGGGTAAACTCCAGGAGTTGGTGATGGACAGGGAGGCCTGGCGTGCTGAAGTCCATGGGGTTGCAAACAGTCAGACGTGACTGAGTGACTGAACTGAATTGAACTGAGTGACCAAAGAAATGAAAATTAAAACTATGATATATATATATATATATAAATTTCTTTATATATAAATTGACAAAAATAAAATGATACCTGTATTATTGAGAATGCAGCATAATTTACCTTTGCTTACACTTCTCATAGTACACATTTTTTTGGGGGGGAGGTTGCTGTACTGGGTCTTTGTCGCTGCATGTAGGCTTTCCGTAGTTGCAGCAAGCAGGGGCTATTCTCTAGTTGTGGTGCTCAGGTTTCTCACTGCGGTGGCTTCTCTTGCCACACATGGGTTCTAGGGCACTCAGGCTTCAGTAATTGTGACACAAGGGCTTAGCTGCCCCGGGCCATGTGAAATCTTTCCAGACCAGGGATTGAACCCACCATCCCCTGCATTGGCAGGCAGATTCTTAACCACTGAACCAACAGGGAAGTCCTGATAGTGTAACTTGATATGAACTTTCTACAGGGAACTTGGTAATATCTATTTCAAATTTTTTAACTAGCCAGGCCACTCTTATTATGTATGCATTATCTGTATTCATTTTAAGGAGTTATTATGCTGCAGAACGGAGAAGGCAATGGCACCCCACTCCAGTACTCTTGCCTGGAAAATCCCATGGATGGAGGAGCCTGGTAGGCTGCAGTCCATGAGGTCGCTAGGAGTCAGACACGACTGAGCGACTTCACTTTCACTTTTCACCTTCAAGCATTGGAGAAGGAAATGGCAACTCACTCCAGTATTCTTGCCTGGAGAATCCCAGGGACGGGGGAGCCTGGTGGGCTGCCGTCTATGGGGTCGCACAGAGTCAGACACGACTGAAGCGACTTAGCAGCAGCAGCAGCATGCTGCAGAAAACATCGGAGATTCACACAAAGACTTGTACAGAAGATATTTCTCATGTTTTAGCTATAGTCAAGTGAAAAACTAGAAACCTAAATTTATAATAAAAAGAGTGATGTTGAAATGAATTGTGATATGTGCATATAAGATAATACCAGCCATTAAAATCATGTTTCCTAAAATTATTTAATGATATGAGTAGAGGAATACAACATGTCAAGAAAAAAGCAGGATACTTTTATACATATATACTGTATATAGTATATATGTTAAAAATGCCTACATAAGGCTGAAAAAGATCAAAATTGTAAAGAGTGAGTTATTACATGTGATTTTTTTCTTCTTTATGTTTTCACATCTCATAATTTTCGTATTAAAACTACTAATCTGTTCACCTCAGTATTTTCCACTAGATTAGGCTCCTTGCAAAGGGGTTACATTATCTTCACAGGGGTGCTCTGCCTAGGAACCAGCACAGTACTGATACTAAATAGGAATTTCCAAATGTCAAATCAATAAAGCAATGCTTCTCTAAGCAAAGAAATTGCAATTGATTTTATTCTCAAATTAGCTGTAATTTATTCAGGAAATAATTATTTTATGTAAATGGCATTAACAATCCATTGCACCTAAATGAACATTTCTCAGTTATTCCTGGAATTTCATGTAAGTCAAAAATCATAAAGAAAAATATAGTATTAACATTACATTATGGAGCAGGAAATGGCAACCCACTCCAGTATTCTTGCCTGAAAAATCCTACAGTCCAAAGGGTCGCACAGAGTGGGGCTCGACTGAGCACACATTGTTTCCTTCACCGCCCTAAACGGGAGTCTGGGAAGACTGAGTAAGAAAAGAATTTGCATTACCTAGAATAGCTGTTGTCTTAGTGCTACTCAACTTTCTTTTCCCTTAAGTCTGTACAGGAAATCCCCTGGTGCCTTAGGCACTAGACTCCAGATGAGATGACACTACTCAGGGGTGAATCCTAGGGGGGCCTAGGCTCAGGCCCATGCTGGGATCCACCCGCACTAATTTGTAGTATAGATGTTCCACAATCGAAGCACAAAGATGCCACAAGATGAAACTATAGATTGTCATACTCATGGGGTTTATCCTTGTTACTTGACCTCTCTACATGTCTTTTGACTAACAGACAACCTTTTCAAACAAACCACCAGATATTAAGGTAAATATCTTATTTTTTAAATGGAAATAGAAAATGTGTTTTTGTTACAGATTACTAAATGTTGAATGGCACTACTTTATGATATTTCACTACTGGTTTTAGTTTGAAAATAAAATTTAAATCATACAAAAAAAAATTACATTATAATAAATTAAATGGTTATGTTTTTTAAATATTCTTATTTTATATATTATTTCTCATTCCAAAAAAGACTTTTAAGTGGCCTAAATAAGAACATATAATATTAATAATAATAGTTAATATTTATTAGATGCTTACTAAAGTCAACTTTTCTTCTAAGTGCTTCAACTCTATTTAGTTATTTAATCTTTGTAACAACCCTATTATTATCCAAATTTCATAAGAAAAAACCGGGGCACCATGTTTAGGAAAATATACAAGATCAGGGACTTCCCTGGTGGTCCAGGGGTTAAGACTCCAAGCTCCCAATGCAGGGAGGCTGGGTTCTGTCCTTGGTTAGGGAACAAGATGCGACATGCCACAACCGACAGTTTGCATGCCGCAACTAAAGAATCTGCACACCGCAGCAAAGAGAGAGGATCCCGCGTGCCACAGCTAAAGAATCTGCACACCGCAGCAAAGAGAGAGGATCCCGCGTGCCACAACTAAGAGCTGGCACAGCCAATACACACACACACACACACACATAAGACCAAACCCCTGAGAATTTAAAGGAAGGAGTAAACTCAGACCCTCTGGTTCTGAGACCTGCACTACTGGGGCTACAAACTACTTCTGTAGAGATTTGAAACAGAATCAGCTCTATGCACTGATTTTCAAGTTCTGATACGTTCTTCATGTTCAAAATCCAGCCATTAAATACAACAAGCTAAAGCATGTAGCGCACTGCCCAAATACTGTGGCGGACAACGCTCCTATTCTCAGCCCAACCTTCTTTCAGCCCTTGATGTCTCTCCTTGTGGTAGCCTTTCCTTCCCCAAACACCTATAGCTTTACGTTCCGTCTGCCCTCCGCTCCATCCACACTTACAAACATGACAGTCTTTTCAGCTTGTTCATTCTAAAGTATACAGTGACTGATGGGACACTGTTACTCCTTCCAAAAAATTTGAATTTTTAACAAAAAACAGCTTCATAAGTCAGAAGACTCAATCTCCAATGGTGAGGGTTTCAAGGATTGGCAAGGTCGTGAAGGAAATAGTTGGATACAGAAAATTTCTGGTGCTGCTAAATTTACATCCACAAAAGAGACAGTCTAGACTTCTGAAAACAGTATGAGCTTTGGAGGCTACCATTTTCAGCTGTGTGAACATAGGCTATGTAGTTAACTCTTTTTTATTTTTAAAGGAGAACATGGTACCTACTGTCCAAGGATGTGACAAAATTAAGTGCTAATATAAATTAGCACCCACAGTCTCTGGTACAAGCTTCAGTTCAGTTCAGTTCAGTCACTCAATCCTGTCTGACTCTTTGCAACCCCATGAATTGCAGCACGCCAGGCCTCCCTGTCCATCACCAACTCCTGGAGTTCACTCAAACTCATGTGCATCGAGTCAGTGATGCCATCCAACCATCTCATCCTCTTTCGTCCCCTTCTTCTCCTGCCCCCAATCCCTCCCAGTATCAGAGTCTTTTCCAGTGAGTCAACTCTTCACATGAGGTGGCCAAAGTACTGGAGTTTCAGCTTCAGCATCAGTCCTTCCAATGAACACCCAGGACTGATCTCCTTTAGGATGGACTGCTTGGATCTCCTTGCAGTTCAAGGGACTCTCAAAAGTCTTCTCCAACACCACAGTTCAAAAGCATCAATTCTTCAGTGCTCAGCTTTCTTCACAGTCCAACTCTCACATCCATACATGACCACAGGAAAAACCATAGCCTTGACTAGATGGACCTTTGTTGGCAAAGTTATGTCTCTGCTTTTCAATATGGTATCTAGGTTGGTCATAACTTTCCTTCCAAGGAGTAAGCGTCTTTTAATTTCATGGCTGCAATCACCATCTGCAGTGATTTTGGAGCCCCAAAAATAAAGTCTGACACTGTTTCCACTGTTTCCCCATCTATTTCCCATGAAGTGATGGGACCAGATGCCATGATCTACATTTTCTGAATGTTGAGCTTTAAGCCAACGTTTTCACTCTCCTCTTTCACTTTCATCAAGAGGCTTTTTAGTTCCTCTTCAATTTCTCCCGTAAGGGTAGTGTCATCTGCATATCTGAGGTTATTGATATTTCTCCTGGCAATCTTGATTCCAGCTTTTGCTTCATCCAGCCCAGCATTTCTCATGATGTATTCTGCATAGAAGTTAAATAAGCAGGGTGACAATTTACAGCCTTGATATACTCCTTTTCCTATTTGGAACCAGTCTGTTGTTCCATGTCCAGTTCTAACTGTTGCTTCCTGACCTGCATATAGGTTTCTCAAGATGCTTAATGCTCTATAAATTATTGGTATTGGTATTTACTATTCATTTTGGTGTAAGTATTAACATTAGAGACATTAATATTAACAAAAAATACCCCCACTACAGGGCATATACCCAGAGAAAACCATAATTCAAAAAGATACATGTACCCCAATATTCACTGAGTACAATTTACAATAGCCAGGACATGGAAGCAACCTAAATGTCCATTAACAGAGGAATAGATAAAGAAGATGCAGTACATATATACAATTGGATATTACTTAGCCATAAACAGAAACGAAATTGGGTCATATGCAGAGATGTGAATGAATCTACAGACTGTCAAACAGAGTGAAGTAAGTCAAAAAGAAAAAACAAATATATATTAACACATATATGTGGAATCTAAAAAAAATGGTATAGATTATCTTATTTGCAAAACAGAGACATAGACATAGAGAAAAAACATAATGCCACCAGAGGGGTAAAAAGGCGGGTGGGATGAATTGGGAGATTGGGATTGACATTATATATATATATATATATATATATACACACATACAGACATACATACACACTATTGATACTTCGTATAAAATAGATAACTAATGAGAACTTACTGTATAGTTCAGGGAACTCTACACAGTGTTCTGTGATAACCTAATGGGAAGGAAATCCAAAAAAGAGGGGATATGTTTATATGTAGAGCTGATTCACTTTGGTGTACAATAGAAGCTAACACAACATTGTAAAGCATCTATACTCCAGTAAAAACTAATTTAAAAAAAATTTAAGTACTGAATCTGGCATCAGAAAATCTAGATGTGAGCATTAGCTCAACCGTGATTCTGTTGAGAAAGATAATCCCTATGGGCCCTGAACACCCTTGCACATTCTCTCTAGGTGTGTGAAGAATGCAAGGCCCTGGGGGCTCTTTATCTGGGCCATTTCTCAGGGTAGTTTTTGCAGCAAGCAATTCTGAAGGATAAGGTAACGTCTCCACCCAAACAGGGAGCAGGCTTGCTTAGCACTCAGTATAAAAGCAGCAGTAGATTCCTCTTCTATGACACAACCCACTGCGTGTGCAGTGTCCATCTAGGTCCATCTACGTCATCCCGTGGGACCGGGAGGACGTGAAGAAGTAGAGCTGACATCAGTCTCATGCTGTTTGCTGTGCTACCCTTGTCTCTTGCCTAGGAATTCTTTTACATATATATATATATTTTTTTTTTTTTTAATGAAGGATAATTGCTTTACAGAATTTTGTTTTGTCAAACCTCAACATGAATCAGCCATAGGTATACATATGTCCCCTCCCCCTTGAACCTCCCTCCCATCTCCCATCCCACCCCTCTAGGGTGATACAGAGCCCCTGTTTGATACAGCAAATTCCCACTGACTATCTATCTTACATATGGTAATGCAAGTTTCCATGTTACTCTCTCCATACATCTCACCTTCTTCTCCCCTCTCCCTACGTCCATGAGTCTGTTATCTCTGTCTGTTTCTCCATTCAGTCAGTCAGTTCAATCGCTCAGTCATGTCCAACTCTTTGCAACCCCATGGACTGCAGCATGCCAGGCCTCCCTGTCCATCACCAACTCAAACTCAAATTCTATGTCTGCTACCAGTAGCCAGAGAATACAGCAAGCTAGCTCATCAGCTTACAGATAGGATAAAATCTCGGAGCCTTCATAAACCATGATAGACCCTTAATTTACCATGGAAGAATAATACCATCTGCCCTCTCTCTCATAAGACTACTGGAATGGCTAAACGAAATACATATTCATGCAGACTGGCAGTTTTTAAGTGTGATGAGAGACAACACAAATGACTGCAGGTCATAAAGAGAGCCTTGTGTCATAGCCTTGAGAGACTCTCAAATAAAGTAATGCTTCACAGTTAATTACGGGTCAGCTAGTGTCTATATTCTTTAGATTCCACCTTAAAAGCATTCTCTGTGGTTTGGGCATCAAGCAATACCAGATTGAGAGAATAACAGCATGTGAGTAATACAATCCTGTGTGTTCATGCCAGTGAACCTTCTGGGAACTCAAATGAAACAAAAACAAAAGTGTCTAAAACATCAACTTTCCTCTGCTGAGAATTACATCATACTTTTTTATTGTAGTTTTGATGCAATAGCTTACATATTCATTTTTCACTTACTTAAATGAACTTCATCCCATGGGAATTCTACACTGCTTTCCACAAGCACTTGGTCTTTTTCTTCTGGACTAAAGACCATGACCATTCACAAGGAAAAGCAGATTTACCCTGCTCCTCTTACCTCACATGATCAAGGCCAAGAAAAAACCATCTGTTCTGAGACTTACTGCCAACTACAAAGAACTAACAGAAAACCAGGGCCTTTGAGTAGTGTGAATGCTAGTTAAGCTTGAATCTATCAAATGATCACTGAATATGCAATGACTGATATTGTGAAATCTTCAAACAGCCAGATGGGTCTTGCCCACATTCAGAGAGCCATTGAGGGTCATTCAAAATCACCATAACTAGTACCCTTGACATTTACCAAACCACAAACCAAACCTTGCCAACAGGAAAAGTGATTTAGTGAAAAGCCATTAACACAGTTTTACTACTTCATATGAAACCTCTAATTAAAGTACAGACTTCTGTTTCAACAGTAAACCAAAATGATAAGAAATTCATATGCATGTGAGCATGATGAATGTTTTATTAAAAACAAATAGGCCCAGGACTTCCCTGGTAGTCCAGTGACTGACTCCAAGCTCCTAACGTAGGGATCATGGGTTCAATCCTTGGTCAAGGAAGTAAGATCCTGTATGTCACAAGGTACAGCCAAAAAAAAAATTTTTATAAAAGAAATTTTTTTAAATAACAAATAGGCCCATAATTGAGAGCCAAATGTCTGGTGAAATAATTGAAGGTCAAAAAGTAGTTTGCCTGAATCAGTTTACAAGTAAGTTGTTTGCTGTTGTTCTATTTTGACTGATGAAAGAAGGAAGTTTTGTGTAACATCTGGGGAAAAAAAAAAAAATCCGAGAAATGGACAGGAGAATATAGAGTACACATCTCCTGTTTGCCACTGGACTCATAAGCATAAGGAGGAAGCTGCCTGTGAGGCTCTGGGAAATATCAGGGATAGACTGTAGCATTGATTCCAAGTGACAGAATGAAACCTGGGAACATACAGCCTCCCTGGCAATCAGAAATTGTGTTCGATAGCTTTTGTGGCTCTTACACTAACACTTTAACCATGTGTCTGCTCTATTTGCTCTGGTTCAGTGATCCTAGACAATAGACTTTCATGTGAAAAACAGGTAAACAGCTCAGTATTACTAACTGAACACTACAATAATTTCTTCAGGGTCTGAGGGGATTCTTTGCAGCCTGTATTTTCTCATAATAGAAGCCAATCAAGAGAGTAGAGAAGATGAAGGAAGAAAGGAGAGAGAAAGCAAGAGAGAACCAGACAGAGAGAGAGAGTAGTAGCTAAGAAATTAAATTCTCAGAAGTACAGTTTTTCAATTAGTCTTCATTAAAAGAGCCTTATTTTTCATTTACTTTTAATTTTTAAAAAATTTTTAAATATTTATATTATCCTTCATAATTTTACTTTTATGTAACTAACCTCATTGCAGCTATAAGAGTGCATGTGCTGATCTCACGTATATCACTACTCCTCAGATAAATGCAGTCACTTTCTTCTCTTGGTCTTTTCAGGCCTCTAGCACTGACCTGAGACCCCTCTGTTGCCCAGGAGACAATCAGATGCTCAGGAGGTAAACTGCTCAAAAGTGAGGAGGGCAAGGTCATGCCACTCAGCCTCCTGGGCCCTGGACACCCTACAGTAGCCTGCAGTCTGATCAGGAGGCTCAGTCCTTCTAAAGCAGAGCCTGAAGCTCCTGGAGACTATTGCTCAATCCCATAGGAGGTAATCTTAGAATAAAGGGATCAAAGACATTTAAAAACAAGCTGCAGAGAAGAAAGAGACAATTGGCTACCATCAAAATAAGCATGCGAATGATGACAAATGGAGAGAGTAGCATGGAAACATATACACTACCATGTGTAAAATAGATAGCCAGTGGGAATTTGCTCTATGACTCAGGAAGCTCAAACTCTGCTCTATGATGACCTAGAGGGGAGGGATGGGTGAGAGGTGGGAGGGAGGTTCAGGAGAGGTGGGGATATATGTATACCTATGGCTGATTCATGTTGATGAATGGTGAAAACCAACACTATCATGTAAAGCAATTACCCTCTAATTAAAAATAAATAATTTTTTAATAACATACATTTAAGTAGTAAAAATACAAGTATAGATCTGTTCTCAATTGGAGCTATACTTGCCTGTATAATGCATATACATTGCACTTATGTCCATCTACAAGTCTTACAGTATGGCTGCCTTAGTGAGTGACCAGAAGTTTACAGTCAAGGACTTAATGCTATTTTTTTGCCTGTTTGTTTTTGTGGGGGTTTTTTTAGTTTGAAAATTTTTTTAATTAAAATAAATTAAATTATTTAAATTAAATTTTAGAGTATAGATGATTTACAACACTGTGTTAGTTTCAGGTATACAGCAAACTGATTCAGTTATACATGTACATTTAACTATTCTTTTTCAGATTCTTTTCCAATATCTTATTACAGACTCTTGGGTAGAGTTGCCTGTGCTCTACAGTAGTGAACTTCATGCTTTAATTATAGTTTGACCCTTGTATCACTCATATATCACACACTAAAAAAAAACCCAACTAAACAGTAAACCACCATCCCCAGGCCACATTCACCCAAACATTCAATTAAGACTATGAGATCTGGTAAGAAATTTTCAGGATCAGCCTCCATCAGCAGAACTACTTCCTGACCTAAATCATTCGTCTCTTCTTAGAGAGTTTCTTATTGTCCCCAGTATGTTTCTGAACTGTGCTCCTCCTGAGCACCTCCATGAATCCTTGGAGTACAGAATGAAGCAGGGCAAAGGCTAACAGAGTTTTGCCAAGAGAACGCACTGGTCATAGCAAACACCCTCTTCCAACAACACAAGAGAAGACTCTACACATGGACATCACCAGATGGCCAACACTGAAATCAGATTGATTATATTCTTTGCAGTCAAAGATGGATAACCTCTATACAGTCAGCAAAAACAAGACCAGGAGCTGGCTGGGGCTCAGATCATGAACTCCTTATTGCCAAATTCAGTCTTAAATTGAAGAAAGTGGGGAAAACCACTAGACCATTCAGGTATGACCTAAATCAAAACCCTTATGATTATACAGTGGAAGTGAGAAATAGATTTAAGGGACTAGATCTGAAAGACAGAGTGCCTAAAGAACTATGGAATGAGGTTTGTGACATTGTATGGAAGACAGGGATCAAGACCATCTCCAAGAAAAAGAAATGCAAAAAAGCAAAATGGCTGTCTGAGGAGGCCTTACAAATAGCTGTGAAAAGAAGAGAAGTGAAAAGCAAAGGAGAAAAGGAAAGATATACCCATTTGAATGCAGAGTTCCAAAGAATAGCAAGGAGAGATAAGAAAGCCTTCCTCAGTGATCAGTGCAAGAAGTAGAGGAAAATAATAGAGCAGGAAAGACAAGAGATCTCTTCAAGATGATTAGAGATACCAAGGGAACATTTCATGCAAAGATGGGCACCATAAAGGACAGAAATGGTATGGACCTAACAGAAGCAGAAGATATTAAGAAGAGGTAGCAAGAATACACAGAAGAACTGTACAAAAATGATCTTCACGACCCAGATAATCATGATGGTGTGATCACTCACCTAGAGCCAGACATCCTGGAATGTAAAGTCAAGTGGGCCTTAGAAAGCACCACTACGAACAAAGCTAGTGGAGGTGACGGAATTCCAGTTGAGCTATTTCAAATCCTGAAAGATGATGCTGTGAAAGTGCTGCACTCAATATGTTAGCAAATTTGGAAAACTCAGCAGTGGCCACAGGACTGGAAAAGGTCAGTTTTCATTCCAATCCCAAAGAAAGGCAATGCCAAAGAATGCTCAAAATACAGCACAATTGCACTCATCTCACATGCTAGCAAAGTAATGCTCAAAATTGTCCAAGCCAGGCTTCAACAGTTACATGAACTGTGAACTTCCAGATGTTCAAGCTGTTTTAGAAAAGGCAGAGGAACCAGAGATCAAATTGCCAACATCCGCTGGATCATCGAAAAAGCAAGAGTTCCAGAAAAACATCTATTTCTGCTTTATTGACTATGCCAAAGCCTTTGACTTTGTGGATCACAAGAAACTGTGGGAAATTCTTCAAGAGATGGGAATAACAGACCACCTGACCTGCCTCTTGAGAAATCTGTATGCAGGTCAGGAAGCAATAGTTAGAGCTGGACATGGAAAAACAGACTGGTTCCAAATAAGAAAAGGAGTACGTCAAGGCTGTATATTGTCACCCTGTTTATTTAATTTATATGCAGAGTACATCATGAGAAACGCTGGGTTGGATGAAGCACAAGCTGGGATCAAGATTGCCGGGAGAAATATCAATAACCTCAGATATGTAGATGACACCACCGTTATGGCAGAAAGTGAAGAACTAAAGAGCCTCTTAGTGAAAGTGAAAGAGAAGAGTGAAAAAGTTGGCTTAAAGCTCAACATTCAGAAAACGAAGATCATAGCATCTGGTCCCATCACTTCATGGCAAATAGATGGGAAACAGTGGAAACAGTGGCTGACTTTATTTTTCTGGGCTCCAAAATCACTGCAGATGGTGACTACAGCCATGAAATTAAAAGACACATACTCCTTGGAAGGAAAGTTATGACCAACCTAAACAGCATATTAAAAAGTAGAGACATTACTTTGCCAGCAAAGGTCTGCTAGTCAAGGCTATGGTTTTTCCAGTAGTCATGTATGGATGTGAGAGTATAAAGAAAGCCAAACGCGGGGAGGAGCCAAGATGGCGGAGGAGTAGGACGGGGAGAACACTTTCTCCCCCACAAATTCATCAAAAGAGCATTTAAACATCGAGTAAATTCCACAAAACAACTTCTGAATGCCGGCAGAGGACATCAGGCACCCAGAAAAGCAACCCAACTCTTCGAAAGGAGGTAGGAAAAAATATTAAAAACAAAAAAAAAAGAGACAAAGAGGGAGGGACGGAGTTCCGTCCCGGGAAGGGAATCTTAAAAAGAGAGAAGTTTCCAAACATCAGGAAACCTTCTCACTGCCGAATCTGTGCCGAGCTTTGGAAGCACAGAGGGCAACATAACAGGGAGAAAAAATAAATAAACAATTTAAAACTCGCAGATTGCGAGCCCTACGGTAACTCCCCCAGCAGAGAAGCAGCGCAGACGCCTGCATCCGCCATTAGCGAATCGGGGCTGGGCAGGGAGGCGCGGCGTGGGCTGCATCGCTGAGAGTAAGAATCTGGCCTGAATACCCTGAGCGCTATCTGAGCGAAATAATTTGGGCTAGCAAACCAGACTGTGGGATATCTACCACGCGAAAAGCCAGCCCTAACCTAAGACCGCCAGGCCCGCGCACGGAACAAAGGACTGAACAGAGATAGCCGGCTGCAGATCTTCCCCCTCCGGTGACAGGCAGCCAGAGCCGGAAGGGGGCAATCGCAGCCCCAGAGAGACATTATCTATAAAATTGTAAGCAGGCTTCTTTGCTAACTAAAACTTCTTGGGGGTCTGGACGGTCAACATCTGCCTGAGAAGGTGCGCCGGTTTTACATCCAGATAACCGAGTGGCGGGGAGGCGATAAGTCGCAGCATTGGCGCTCGCCTGGGAAGAGCAAATTGGCGCTCGGACCTGGGAAGAGTACAAAACGCAGGCCCAACTGAGTCTGCGCCTCTGAGGACTACCCGAGTGCCTGAACCTGAGCGGCTTGGACCTGGGAGGTGCATGCAGCCCAGGGCCAGCCTCGGATTGTTCCCGGCGGAACAACCTAGAGTCCGAGCAGTGTGGACAGGGAGGCTACACGCGCCGTGAGCAGGGGCAGACCCAGGGTGGCCGAGGCACTGCGAGCCCACGCCAGTATTATTTGTTTGCACCCTCCCTCCCTCCCTCCCCACAGCGCGACTGAACAAGTAAGCCTAAAAAAAAAAAAAAAAAAAGTGTCCTCCACCGTGCCCTTTGAGTCAGGGCGGAAACCAGATACTGAAGAGACTAGCAAACAGAAGAAGATATAACAGAGGGAAACGCCTTGGAAGCTACAGGCAATAGATCAAAACCCTGTGGTGACTACGGACTACATAGGAAGGGGCCTATAGATCTTGAGAAATATAAATCTGACCAAGGAACTAGCCAAAAATGAACTGAACCCACAACACCCACAAAAAAAGAAACAAAAAAGTCCTAGATATATTTTTATTATTTTTACGATCATTCTTTCTTTCTTTTTTTTTTTTTTAATTAAAAAAAAAAAAATTTTAAGTCCTCTATTGTTCCTTTAATTTTCACTTTTATAACCTATTACTCTGCAAAAAAAAAAAAAAAAAAAGACCCTATTTTTTTTCTTCTTCAGCAAACTTCATATATATATATTCTATAATTTTTTGACCTTGTTGTTTTTTGTTGTTGTTGTTGGTTTTTGTTGTTTTCTTCTTTTCTTTAACATTGTATTTTTGAAATTCCAAACTCTACTCTAGATTTTTCATTTTCGCTTTTTGGTATATGTTATCAATTTTGTACCTATAGTTTTTTTTTATATAATTTCTGTGATTTTTTTTTTCTTCTTCTTCTTCTCTGTTTCTTTCTCTTCTTCTTTTATATAACATTGTATATCTGAAATTCCAAACTTTACTCTAGATTTTCAATTTAGGCTTTTTGGTATTTGATATCAATTTTGTACCTGTATTTTCTTTATAATTTTTGTGACATTGTTCGTATTTGTTTGTTTTCTCTCTTTATTTTTCTTCTTCTTCTTTTTTTTTTTTTTTAACATTGTATTTTTGAAATTCCAAACTCTACTCTAGATTTTTAATTTTTGCTTTCTGGTATTAGTTATCAATTTTGTACCTGTACTTTCTTTATAATTTTCGCGACCTTGTTTGTTTTTGTTTGTTCATTTTTTCTCTCTTTCTTTTCCTTCTTCTTTTCTTTAACATCGTATTTTTGAAATTCCAAACTCTACTCTAGATTTTTAATTTTCGCTCTCTGGTATTAGTTATCAATTTTGTACCTGTACTTTCTTTATAATTATCGTGACCTTGTTTGTTTTTGTTTGTTCGTTCTTTCTCTCTTTCTTTTCCTTCTTCTTTTCTTTAACATCGTATTTTTGAAATTCCAAACTCTACTCTAGATTTTTAATTTTCGCTTTCTGGTATTAGTTATCAATTTTGTACCTGTACTTTCTTTATAATTTTCGCGACCTTGTTTGTTCGTTCTTTCTCTCTTTCTTTTCCTTCTTCTTTTCTTCAACATCGTATTTTTGAAATTCCAAACTCTACTCTAGATTTTTAATTTTTGCTTTTATGTATTTGTTACCAATTTTGTACCTTTAAGGACCCAATCTTCAGGACCCATTTTTCACTAGGGAGTGAGATTACTGGCTTGACTGCTCTCTCTCCCTTTGGACCCTCCTTTTTCTCCACCAGGTCGCCTGTGTCTCCTCCCTAACCCCTCTCTACTCTACCCAACTCTGTGAATTTCTGTGTGTTCCAGATGGTGGAGAACACTTAGGGAACTGACTACTGGCTGGATCTGTCTCCCTCCTTTTCATTCCCCCTTTTATCCTTCTGGCCACCTCTGTTACCTTCCTCCTTCTTCTCTTCTCTGTATAACCCCGTGAACATCTCTGAGTGGTCCAGTTGTGGAGTGCACATAAGGAAGTGACTACTGGCTAGCCCACTCTCTCCACTATTGATTCACCTCATCTCATTTGGGTCACCTCTAACTCCCTCCTCCCTCTTCTCTTCTCCATGTAACCCTGTGAACCTCTCTGAGTGACCCTCACTGTAGAGAAACTTATCATCTTTAATGTAGATGTTTTATCAAAGGTGCTGTATAGAAGGAGAAGTTTTGAAACTACTGTAAAAATAAGACCGATAATCGGAAGCAGGAGACTTAAGTCCAAACCCTGACTCCAGGGAACTCCTGACTCCAAGGAACATTCATTGACAGGAGCTCATCAAATGCCTCCATACCAACACTGAAACCAAGCACCACACAAGGGCCAATAAGTTCCAGGGCAAGACATACCAAGCAAATTCTCCAGCAACAAAGGAACACAGTCCTGAGCTTCAAGATACAGGCTGCCCAAAGTCACCCCAAAACTATAGACATCTCATAACTCATTACTGGACATTTCATTGCACTCCAGAGAGAAGAAATACAGCTCCACCCACCAGAACACCGACACAAGCTTCCCTAACCAGGAAACCTTGACAAGCCACCTGTACAAACCCACACATAGTGAGGAAACGCCATAATAAAGAGAACTCCACAAACTGCCAGAATACAGAAAGGACACCCCAAACTCAGCAATTTAAACAAGATGAAGAGACAGAGGAATAATCAGCAGATAAAGGAACAGGATAAATGCCCACCAAACCAAACAAAAGAGGAAGAGATAGGGAATCTACCTGATAAAGAATTCCGAATAATGATAGTGAAATTGATCCAAAATCTTGAAACTAAAATGGAATCACAGATAAATAGCCTGGAGACAAGGATTGAGAAGATGCAAGAAAGGTTTAACAAGGACCTAGAAGAAATAAAAAAGAGTCAATATATAATGAATAATGCAATAAGTGAAATTAAAAACACTCTGGAGGCAACAAATAGTAGAATAACAGAGGCAGAAGACAGGATTAGTGAATTAGAAGATAGAATGGTAGAAATAAATGAATCAGAGAGGATAAAAGAAAAACGAATTAAAAGAAATGAGGACAATCTCAGAGACCTCCAGGACAATATTAAACGCTACAACATTCGAATCATAGGGGTTCCAGAAGAAGAAGACAAAAAGAAAGACCATGAGAAAATACTTGAGGAGATAATAGTGGAAAACTTCCCTAAAATGGGGAAGGAAATAATCACCCAAGTCCAAGAAACCCAGAGAGTCCCAAACAGGATAAACCCAAGGAGAAACACCCCAAGACACATATTAATCAAATTAACAAAGATCAAACACAAAGAACAAATATTAAAAGCAGCAAGGGAAAAACAACAAATAACACACAAGGGAATTCCCATAAGGATAACAGCTGATCTTTCAATAGAAACTCTTCAAGCCAGGAGGGAATGGCAAGACATACTTAAAATGATGAAAGAAAATAACCTACAGCCCAGATTATTGTACCCAGCAAGGATCTCATTCAAGTATGAAGGAGAAATCAAAAGCTTTTCAGACAAGCAAAAGCTGAGAGAATTCTGCACCACCAAACCAGCTCTCCAACAAATACTAAAGGATATTCTCTAGACAGGAAACACAAAAACGGTGTATAAACTCGAACCCAAAACAATAAAGTAAATGGCAACGGGAACATACTTATCAGTAATTACCTTAAATGTAAATGGATTGAATGCCCCAACCAAAAGACAAAGACTGGCTGAATGGATACAAAAACAAGACCCCTACATATGTTGTCTACAAGAGACCCACCTCAAAACAGGGGACACATACAGACTGAAAGTGAAGGGCTGGAAAAAGATTTTCCATGCAAATAGGGACCAAAAGAAAGCAGGAGTAGCAATACTCATATCAGATAAAATAGACTTTAAAACAAAGGCGGTGAAAAGAGATAAAGAAGGTCACTACATAATGATCAAAGGATCAATCCAAGAAGAAGATATAACAATTATAAACATATATGCACCCAACACGGGAGCACCACAGTACGTAAGACAAATGCTAACAAGTATGAAAGGAGAAATTAACAATAACACAATAATAGTGGGAGACTTTAATACCCCACTCACACCTATGGATAGATCAACTAAACAGAAAATTAACAAGGAAACACAAACTTTAAACGATACAATAGACCAGTTAGACCTAATTGATATCTATAGGTCATTTCATCCCAAAACAATGAATTTCACCTTTTTCTCAAGCGCACATGGAACCTTCTCCAGGATAGATCACATCCTGGGTCATAAAGCTAGCCTTGGTAAATTCAAAAAAATAGAAATCATTCCAAGCATTTTTTCTGACCACAATGCAGTAAGATTAGATCTCAATTACAGGAGAAAAACTATTAAAAATTCCAACATATGGAGGCTGAACAACACGCTGCTGAATAACCAACAAATCACAGAAGAAATCAAAAAAGAAATCAAAATTTGCATAGAAACGAATGAAAATGAAAACACAACAACCCAAAACCTGTGGGACACGGTAAAAGCAGTCCTAAGGGGAAAGTTCATAGCAATACAGGCACACCTCAAGAAACAAGAAAAAAGTCAAATAAATAACCTAACTCTACACCTAAAGCAACTAGAAAAGGAAGAAATGAAGAACCCCAGGGTTAGTAGAAGGAAAGAAATCTTAAAAATTAGAGCAGAAATAAATGCAAAAGAAACAAAAGAGACCATAGCAAAAATCAACAAAACCAAAAGCTGGTTCTTTGAAAGGATAAATAAAATTGACAAACCATTAGCCAGACTCATCAAGAAACAAAGGGAGAAAAATCAAATCAACAAAATTAGAAACGAAAATGGAGAGATCACAACAGACAACACAGAAATACAAAGGATCATAAGAGACTACTATCAACAATTATATGCCAATAAAATGGACAACGTGGAAGAAATGGACAAATTCTTAGAAAAGTACAACTTTCCAAAACTGGACCAGGAAGAAATAGAAAATCTTAACAGACCCATCACAAGCATGGAAATTGAAACTGTAATCAAAAATCTTCCAGCAAACAAAAGCCCCGGTCCAGACGGCTTCACAGCTGAATTCTACCAAAAATTTAGAGAAGAGCTAACACCTATCCTGCTCAAACTCTTCCAGAAAATTGCAGAGGAAGGTAAACTTCCAAACTCATTCTATGAGGCCACCATCACCCTAATACCAAAACCTGACAAAGATCCCACAAAAAAAGAAAACTACAGGCCAATATCACTGATGAACATAGATGCAAAAATCCTTAACAAAATTCTAGCAATCAGAATCCAACAACACATTAAAAAGATCATACACCATGATCAAGTGGGCTTTATCCCAGGGATGCAAGGATTCTTCAATATCCGCAAATCAATCAATGTAATACACCACATTAACAAATTGAAAAATAAAAACCATATGATTATCTCAATAGATGCAGAGAAAGCCTTTGACAAAATTCAACATCCATTTATGATAAAAACTCTCCAGAAAGCAGGAATAGAAGGAACATACCTCAACATAATAAAAGCTATATATGACAAACCCACTGCAAACATTATCCTCAATGGTGAAAAATTGAAAGCATTTCCTCTAAAGTCAGGAACAAGACAAGGGTGCCCACTTTCACCATTACTATTCAACATAGTTTTGGAAGTTTTGGCCACAGCAATCAGAGCAGAAAAAGAAATAAAAGGAATCCAAATTGGAAAAGAAGAAGTAAAACTCTCACTATTTGCAGATGACATGATCCTCTACATAGAAAACCCTAAAGAGTCCACCAGAAAATTACTAGAAATAATCAATGACTACAGTAAAGTTGCAGGATATAAAATCAACACACAGAAATCCCTTGCATTCCTATACACTAATAATGAGAAAACAGAAAGAGAAATTAAGGAAACAATTCCATTCACCATTGCAACGGAAAGAATAAAATACTTAGGAATATATCTACCTAAAGAAACTAAAGACCTATATATAGAAAACTATAAAACACTGGTGAAAGAAATCAAAGAGGACACTAATAGATGGAGAAATATACCATGTTCATGGATTGGAAGAATCAATATAGTGAAAATGAGTATACTACCCAAAGCAATTTATAGATTCAACGCAATCCCTATCAAGCTACCAACAGTATTCTTCACAGAGCTAGAACAAATAATTTCACAATTTGTATGGAAATACAAAAAACCTCGAATAGCCAAAGCGATCTTGAGAAAGAAGAATGGAACTGGAGGAATCAACCTACCTGACTTCAGGCTCTACTACAAAGCCACAGTTATCAAGACAGTATGGTACTGGCACAAAGACAGAAATATTGATCAATGGAATAAAATAGAAAGCCCAGAGATAAATCCACGCACATATGGACACCTTATCTTCGACAAAGGAGGCAAGAATATACAATGGATTAAAGACAATCTCTTTAACAAGTGGTGCTGGGAAATCTGGTCAACCACTTGTAAAAGAATGAAACTGGACCACTTTCTAACACCATACACAAAAATAAACTCAAAATGGATTAAAGATCTAAACGTAAGACCAGAAACTATAAAACTCCTAGAGGAGAACATAGGCAAAACACTCTCCGACATACATCACAGCAGGATCCTCTATGACCCACCTCCCAGAATATTGGAAATAAAAGCAAAAATAAACAAATGGGACCTAATTAACCTTAAAAGCTTCTGCACATCAAAGGAAACTATTAGCAAGGTGAAAAGACAGCCTTCAGAATGGGAGAAAATAATAGCAAATGAAGCAACCGACAAACAACTAATCTCAAAAATATACAAGCAACTCCTACAGCTCAACTCCAGAAAAATAAACGACCCAATCAAAAAATGGGCCAAAGAACTAAATAGACATTTCTCCAAAAAAGACATACAGATGGCTAACAA
The DNA here is from genome assembly GCF_032452875.1 of Bos javanicus. Taxonomy (NCBI): domain Eukaryota; kingdom Metazoa; phylum Chordata; class Mammalia; order Artiodactyla; family Bovidae; genus Bos; species Bos javanicus. The sequence goes on along the minus strand of NC_083875.1, from coordinate 12,311,658 downwards.
ACACATGAAAAGATGCTCAACATCACTCATTATCAGAGAAATGCAAATCAAAACCACTATGAGGTACCATTTCACACCAGTCAGAATGGCTGCGATCCAAAAGTCTACAAATAATAAATGCTGGAGAGGGTGTGGAGAAAAGGGAACCCTCTTACACTGTTGGTGGGAATGCAAACTAGTACAGCCACTATGGAGAACAGTGTGGAGATTCCTTAAAAAACTGGAAATAGAACTGCCTTATGATCCAGCAACCCCACTGCTGGGCATACACACTGAGGAAACCAGAAGGGAAAGAGACACGTGTACCCCAATGTTCATCGCAGCACTGTTTATAATAGCCAAGACGTGGAAGCAACCTAGATGTCCATCAGCAGATGAATGGATAAGAAAGCTGTGGTACATATACACAATGGAGTATTACTCAGCCATTAAAAAGAACACATTTGAATCGGTTCTAATGAGGTGGATGAAACTGGAGCCTATTATACAGAGTGAAGTAAGCCAGAAGGAAAAACATAAATACAGTATACTAACGCATATATATGGAATTTAGAAAGATGGTAACAATAACCCGGTGTACGAGACAGCAAAAGAGACACTGATGTATAGAACAGTCTTATGGACTCTGTGGGAGAGGGAGAGGGTGGGAAGATGTGGGAGAATGGCAATGAAACATGTAAAATATCATGTAGGAAACGAGTTGCCAGTCCAGGTTCGATGCATGATGCTAGTTGCTTGGGGCTGGTGCACTGGGACGGCCCAGAGGGATGGTGTGGGGAGGGAGGAGGGAGGAGGGTTCGGGATGGGGAACACATGTATACCTGTGGCGGATTCATTTTGATATTTGGCAAAACTAATACAATTATGTAAAGTTTAAAAATAAAATAAAATTGGAAGAAAAAAAAAAAAAAAGAAAGCCAAACGCAGAAGAGTTGATGCTTTGTTGAACTGTGGTGTTAGAGAAGACTCTTGAGAGTCCGTTGGAGATTCCAACCAGTCCATCCTAAAAGAAATCAGTCTTGAGTGTTCATTGGAAGGATTGATGTTGAAGCTGAAACTCCAATACTTTGGCCACCTAATGCAAAGTGCTTACTCATTTGAAAAGATCTTGATGCTGGGAAAGATTGAGGGCAGGAGGAGAAGGGGATGACAGAGGAAGAGATGGTTGGATGGCATCACTGACTCAATGGACATGAGTTTGGGTAAACTCCGGGAGTTGGTGATAGACACGGAGGCCTGGCGTGCTACGGTCCACGGTGTCACAAAAAGTCGGATGCGACTGAGCGACTGAACTGAATAGGAAATGAATACACATATATTAAGCATTTCAGGTTAAAACACACAACTGCTTATTCACCTGCCAACCTTTTTATGTATGTCATAGTTTGGAGTTACATAAGTCCTTTTTCGGTAAATTACACCCATATATTGAATCTCCAATATGTTAAAGTGAAACAAATATCTATTCAGATCAGATCAGATCAGTCGCTCAGTCGTGTCCGACTCTTTGCGACCCCATGAATCGCAGCACGCCAGGCCTCCCTGTCCCTCACCAACTCCTGGAGTTAAGAGATTGTATATAAATATAACTTTTAAATCAATGAGAGGAAGAAAAACAAACCAACAAAAAATATACAAAGCAGTTGAGACATTTCAAAACAAAAGTTAGAGAAATGGCCAATAAGCATGAAAAGATGTTCAACATCATAAGTCAGCAGGAAAACACAAATTAAAATCACAATGAGATATGACTATGTACCCATCAGAATGGCTAAAATTTAAAATACTGCCAAGTGTTAAAAAGGATTAGACTTTTAGCTATGCAACATTTGAAGTAATATGTTTTGCTGCCTTTTCTTGGAAGTTTCACCAATAGTTCAATTGACTCTACAAATTACTCAAGAAGCAAACTAATGGATTTTCAAAGAGAGTTTTTACATATTTGTAAGACTAAAATTATTAAGATATTCATTCTAAGAAAAAAGTCTTTTTTTCCCCAAAATAGTAATTCAGAAGACAAAGAAGCAACATGGACAAAGATTCAATGCAAAAATATTGTGACTCAGAATTACTGTTCATGATAATAAATGTTGGTTAACCATATAACAAGAAGTAAGAGGAGGAGAAGAAAAGAGAGGGAAGAAAGGAGGAAGTGAGGGAGGAAGGGAAGAAGAGAGATAAATACCATGTGATTTCACTTAGACATGGAATCTAAAAAACAAATGAACCAACACAACAAAATAGGAACACACTCATAGATACAGAGAACAAACAGATGTTTGCCAGAGGAGAGGCAGGCTGGGGAGGAGTGAAATAGGTGAGGGATATTAAGAGGTACAGATTTCCACTTACAAAATAAATGAGTCTCAGGGAAGAAATGTACAGTGCGGGGAATACAGTCAATGATATTGTCATCTCTTTTTTTTTTTTTTTTGGCCATGTTGCATGGATTACAGGATTGATCTTAGTTCCCCGGCCAGAGATTGAACCCAGGCCCTCGGCAGCGAAAGTGCAAAGTCCTAACCACTGGACTGCCAAGGAATTCCCAGTATTGTAATATCTTTGTACAGTGACATATGTTAACTAGACATACCACAGTGATCATTTTCTAATAAATACAAATACTGAATCATTATGTTGTGCAACTGGAACTAACTTAATGATGTAAGTCAATGATATTTCAATTAAAAAAATACATAGACCCCGGGAGGAAATACATCAAAATGCTAATGATAGTTACCTCTGGCGAGTAGAGATTATGGGCGACTGTTAATTCTACTTTATGCTTTTATGTATTTCTCATTATCGGCCATGAACATACACTGCTTATAAAATTTAAAATAAAATAATAAATGTCATTAAATTTTTTAATATGTATTTCTGATAAAAGCACAATAAATCCACTTCCCCCCAGGCCACGTTGACCAGGTCTGGTTCCCACGTGCATCCTTAGACCTAACACCCATAAAGACCAATCGTGAGGCATCTCAGGTTGGGAGTAAGACTGACTTTCCTGGAGAACAACAGAGTGTTACTTGCTAAACATCATGGTTCTGTTTCCAGGAAAGAAGGGATGAAAGGGCTGGCTGTTGAGAAACCAGTGAACAGTAATAAAATCTATGTCCTCTAGCCAAAGATCACCAAAAACGATGCACCTATAGTTGAACTAACTGGGCTCACTGCAACGAGGGGGACGCACATCACAGGGAACTATGGGGCCACTCAGTAAGACAGTGGTCAGGAGATTCCCTGATAGTCTAGTGGCTAAGTCTCTGGGCTCCCAGTGCAGAGGGCCTGGGGTTCAATCCCTGGCCAGGGATCCCACGTGCTGCAACTAAAGATTCTGTATGCTGCAACTAAGACCTGGAGTAGCCAAATAGTTAGACAAAAATAATTTTTTTCAAAGTGTACAAAACGATTACTTCTATAGAGTGGACATCGGTTAGGTGATCTGAGGCAGGGTTGAAGGATTTTGCTGTAGATTGGATGCCATCAGGAGAGAAGGGCAATTTTAGCCTAGATTCTTAGAAAATCTTGATCTACAAGGTACGAAGTGAGACCAGGGCTGTGACAGTCACTCATGTTAGCCAGGACGGGAACGCTTCCCATTTGTGGTTTGTTTTTGTCTGCACCTGGACAAAACTATCATGTTCCCTCCTTTGTTTCTTCTCTCACGTCAGCACAGTTACAGGACGCCCTCCTCTGGTGTGGATGCTCTATGTGGATACATGCTCTATGTCCATTTGGCCTGGTGGTCAGTGTCCTCCCAGTTCTCAAAGCTCAGGAACTGCTTTCCTCCTTTTCGGGAGTTCTATCCAGATGGTGGAGATGAGGTGAGAGTCCAGAATAATGCTGTTACTCGTATCTAATATTCTTGATGTTTTGAATACCTACTAAGAGGCACAAATCTGACAAGGTTTCACTACTTAACTATTTTTACAGAAAAGAATATGTTTGTATTGAAACTGATGAAATAGTTCATTCTCTGTGCAGGAAATGATGACCCCCCACCACACTCTTCAATTCCCCCAGGAAACCTCCACAGTGGTTCTGTTTGCAATAAACACGGAGGGCTTTGTTTGTCTTCCCTAATACTCACAAATACTGATTTCTATCAGTGGGTTTATTTAAATGGCAAGCAAAAAGAGCTTCCCCAAATGAGCATTTCTAAGCCTAGTTTCTGGCCAGAAGGAACGTTTCCTTTTCAGTTATAATTCTCTCCAAACAAAGTACTTCAGGGGAAGCCGGAGACACAGCACACATGACTCAGCCCATTGTGGCTTTAGGTCACATTTCAGCTCCAACCAGGGCTGAGTCACACAACACAGAAACCAACAGAAACAAAAAGTCCCATTCCCTCTGGAAAGAGTAGCCTTCAGGTCTCAGTGGACAATGGAAAGGAAAGAATACTTCTCAGAAACAGAAAATGAGGCTTTCTCTATGCCTAATTTACTACCTGAGCTTCCCTGGTGGCTCAGATGGTAAAGAATCTGCCTGCAATGTGGGAGACCCGGCTTAATCCCTGGGTCAGGAAGATCCCCTGGAGCAGGGCATGGCTACCCACTCCAGTATTCTTGCCTGGAGAATTCCACGGACAGAGCAGCCTGGCGGGCTACAGCCCCTGGGATCAGAGAGTCAGATAGGACTGAGCGACTAACGCTTTCGCACTTTTACTTTCCATTTACCTTTAGGGTGCTGTCCTTCTGAGCTTTCTCACCATTTTAATCCTCTCAGCTCAAGGAAACCAAAAAAGAGGTACAAACTGGCAATCATTTTCTGCAAATCACCTGTTTGGTAACTGTCTCCTACACACTCCTGACTTGGACACAGAAGACAGTCTTGAGAGCCAGAGAGCCCAGGAATCAGACAGAGCAGGGTCTCAGCCGTGCCAGTGTCAGGCAATATACAGAGGCATCCAGTCAGCAGAGCTTACCTGTCTAAGAATGTGTCCTGTGGTTTGATCACTCAGTGGGGCTGAGAATCACTCTGTGCAGTCCCCTAGCCTTCCCATCCCCTGCTGCCCATACTGTCATACACTTCTTTTTTAATACTTATATATTTGGCAGTGCCGGGTCTCCCTTGCAGCACATGGGATCTTTAGTCAGGGTATGTGAACTTTTAGTTGCAGCATATGGAATCTAGTTCCCTGACCAGGGATCAAACCCAGGTCCTCTACATCGAGAGCTCAAAATCTTAGCCACTGGACAACCAGGGAAGTCCTATTATCGTGCATTTCTTTAATCCATGGCCAGTTGGTCAGAGTAACCCTTCCTTCTGATTTCTGGAGAATTATTCCTTGATAGGGGCTTCCCAGGTGGTGCTAGCAGTAAAGAACCCAACTGCCAAAGCAGACGACAAGACGTAAGAGACATGGGTTTGGTCCCTAGGTCCAGAAGATCCTCTGGAGGAGGGCTTGCCAACCCACTCCAGTGTTCTTGCCTGGAAAAACTCATGGACAGAGAAGCCTGGCAGGCTACAGTCCATAGGATCGCAAAGAGTCAGACACGACTGAAGTGACTTAGCATGCATGCACGCATTCCTTGATAAAGCCTTTCAGGCAAAACTTCACAAGAGGTCATTCCCTGCCTTCAAACAGGGAACACATATATTTAAAATCAAATGCCTGCCTAGAAAATCTCTACATTGTCACTTGTACAATGAATCAGCTCCACATAATGATCATATTATAAATATCACTATAGACATACAAGTTCAAAAGCTGTGGCCCCTTCTAGTGCAGAGGTTCCCTCCTCTGCTGAGCAGGTAAATCATGGTGCCCAGGAACCTGCACTCCCCTCCCTTCCCCTCTCCCCAGGACTGTTTCCAGGGTTACCTTATGCCCTTTGGCAGTGATGGATAGAGTGTTGTGCTAATGTTGGGCACCTCCATTATTCATGTCCCCATTCTCTGTCCTGGTCTATAATTGCCAGCATCCTGGAAGTAGAAGCAAAAATGGTATTACAGAGGAAACTTTCATCTTCCTGATTATAATCCCTGACCAAAGCCAGGCTTTTCTATTCATCTAGGGTACCTTCCACCAGAGGGACATTCATTCAGGGCCCATATCCAGACAATATCCCACAAAAACAGAATACATGGCTTCTGGGATCTATAACTTCAGACTGAAGAAGCTGAGGTGATAATCACATCACTCCACTGATATGATGATAACCATATCAATCCTTAATCAGTCTACTACAGGCATAAATTCAGAGTTCCACTGGAGAGAGTCTGTGTCCCGGAATTCCTGTCAGGACCCAGATGAGCTCTGCTGAATAAAAAGTATTCCAGCATATTCTCACTCTCTCACTGAGCCTATTATAATCCAATTCATGCTTATTTAGAAATGCCCTGGATTTGTCAGAGTCATCTCTTTCCTCCTTTTCAGTTCTTAAAGCGATACTCAAAAGAGAGTATTCAGTTACACAAATTGAATCTAAAGGATACTGGCCAAAGATTTTTTGTTCAAAATGTGTAATAATAGGGATTTTTGTCCTAATTAACAAAGAGGCAGAACAAGTGACAAGCCCATCAGAGCACAATAAAAGTATCATTTTGGGCTCCAAGACAGTCCATTACTGTAGCTGATCGTGGTTTCTATTAAGTCCTAGAGCTACAAAGGTTGTAACTTTGCCATCTGCTACTTCATCAAATGGTTTATAGGAAAGATTCTGGCCTGGAGAAAAACTATATTGCAGCCATAGGCTGCTTGCTTCTCTTCTTTTTAAATTAAGACTTTTCATGGAAGCCTAGGATCCAAGCCCCAATTGCAGGGGAAAAGTAAATTTATGTAGTGTAGTAGCCACAAACTCTGGTACTCATAACTGTAAAAGTTCTGTGCTTAGTCACTCAGTCGTGTCTGACTCTTTGCAATCTCATGGACTGTAGCCTTCCAGGCTCCTTTGTCCATGGGGATTCTCCAGGCAAGAAAACTGGAGTGGGTTGCCATGCCCTCCTCCAGGGGATCTTTCCATCCCAGGGATCAAACCCAGGTTTCCCACAGTGCAGGCAGATTCTCTACCATCTGAGCACCCACGAACTCTGGTATTCATAACTGTAAAAGTTCAGCCCTGATTTATTTCAAATTTGCTATACTTTGGGCACTGTTCTGGGGGCTTCCCAGGTAGAGCTAGTGGTAAAGAAAAAATCTGCCTGCCAGTACAGGAGAAGATCCTGCACTGGGTGGAGAAGATCGCCTGAAGGAGGGCATGGCAACCCATTCTTGCCTGGAAAATCCCATAGACAGAGGGGCCTGGTGGGCTACAGTCCAAAGGGTTGCAAAGAGTCAGACATGACTGAATCGACTTAGCACACATGCACACGGGCTCTGTCTACTCACTGGGTATATCTAGATAAAGGACACAGAGTGAGACCTGGCCCATTAGCCATTGGTAAGTCTTTGCATTCACCACATATCTGAAATATATCTGTCTCTCCAGACATAAATAGCAAAACTCCCTCCAGGCTACCAACACTGGAAGCCAGGACCCAACCTCTTTACAGGTGCAGAGACACTACGGGAGGAAGGTAAAGGCAGGGCCCTCACCACTCCATCTTCCCTGGCTCTCCTGGACTCCACTTCCCTTTCTGAGTTAACAGTAGAACCGTCTCTAGTTCAGGATTGCCTCTCAGACCACAGTCAGAGAGAAGAGAGTCAAGGGTCTGCTCTCCTACACTGTACACAGATCAGTGTCCTTCAACAGGCAATTCCAAGAGTTCTTTAAGTGACTTAAGTTTTACTAAGTAAAGAGTCTTCAAAGCCCTAAGATTGAAGAGAAAACATAATCAATTACAGTTTCAGTTGATTTATTTTAAAAAAGAGACTCAGGGTCATGGAGCAAAAAGGGAACTACTTATCTATAGTTGCCATTTTCTGATAACAGCCCCCTTTTCTCAAGAGCTAAGGTATCTCAGGTATCTCAGATCTGTGCCTTTGATATCTGGGCAAAATTGGCTTTACTGCCTCATGGTGGGGCTCAGAGAGAGACAGTCAAAAAGACTCCGGTTGGTGGAAATGGCCAATGAACTTTGAACAGTGTCTTTCCAGTAGATCCTGTGATCTCCTACTTTATAGAAGCTATAGTGTGTGTGTGTGTGTGTGTGTGTGTGGAGAGAGACAGATAGACAGAGGATCAAAGTTAGAGCAAGCTTTCAGACAGTTCCTACTCTTGCAAGCATCTCAGAGTCTAGTCAGGGAAATGGACAAGTAAAGTGCATTAATTGCAAAGCTGTGCATCACATCTCACAATGGAAGTGTCATGTGGGGACCCAGGAAGGAGTGGGAGGTGCTGTCAGGTGAAGGCAGAGAAGGCTTCATGGAAGAGGTGATGATAAACTGACTCTTGAAGAAGGGTAGGAATTTCCAGACACCTTCATGGGTCAAGGCCAGTCCTGTTTTGCTTAGATGGGTAGTTCTCAAACTTCAGCAGGCGTAGGGTCACCTGGAGAGTGTCTTAAAGCACAGACTGCAAAGCCCCACCCCAGAGTCTCTGACTGACTAGGTTTGAAGTGCATCCAGGAATTTGCATCTCCAACGATTTCACAACTGATGCTAATGTTGAGAACCTGAGGCTTAAGGGGGCACGGTAGGGAGCAGATGTGGAGAAAGGCATGCTGGGAAACAGGGACACGTTGGATCATAAGGGACCCTGGGGCCCATGGAGAGACCAATCACTATCTGGACAGTTTTGAAGCTATAGAGTACAATCATCACATTTGTGTTTTCAGAGGGCAACTCTGGTGGAAGTGTAGAAGCAAAGGGCAGTTATAACCGGGTTCCAGTCAGCCTCTCAGGAAATGATGACGTTAGAACAAAGGCCCAGGGGAGTGACAGTAATGTCGAGGATGGAGCTGAGTTTACTTACATGAAAATGAGAACAAAAGCCTGGTCTCTTGAGCCATCCTGTCAAAGAGGGAAAGTAAATCAGCTGTCTCCTTGCCTCCAGAAACAGTTATTTGTTTTCATCCCTTATTAAAATATGCATTACGTATCTTCTGGGAAAGGAAACACAGATTTTAGTATCATTTCCTTAACAACCATAGTTTGTTAATTCTCTGTTCCAAGAAAAAGGAAAATATCCTTATTCAGTGAAGACATGGGTCTTTCGTATGCATCTTTGACATCCACAAAGCCCTGGGTTAAGGGTATCTATCTGGCAGGGTTTGGGGAAAATCCGTGTGTTCATAGTTTGGGCAGAAGCCAATCTGAGAAGGCAAGAGTAGCACAAGGCAAGAGCAGTGATGTCAAGAAGGCAAGAGGAGTGGCAGAAATACCAGAGAGGGCACCTGGGAATTCCTAGGCAATCTTGGAAATATTTGGTAGGTAATTGAATTTCCTGTAGAATATGCTATATGACAGCATGCTGCTGCTGCTGCTGCTGCTGCTGCTGCTGCTAAGTCGCTTCAGTCGTGTCCAACTCTGTGCAACCCTACAGACGGCAGCCCACCAGGCTCCCCGCCCCTGGGATTCTCCAGGCAAGAACACTGGAGTGGGTTGCCATTTCCTTCTCCAATGCATGAAAGTGACAAGTGAAAGTGAAGTCACTCAGTCATGTCCGACTCTTGGCGACCCCACAGACTGCTGCCCACCAGGCTCCTCCGTCCATGGGACTTTCCAGGCAAGAGTACAGGAGTGGGAGGCCATTGCCTTCTCATATATATGTTTTTATATATAAACATATAAAATTATATGTTTTTACAATTTTTTTTTTGGTAGTGCTGTGTGACTTGTGTGATCTTAGTTCCCTGACCAGGGATTGAACCCAGACCTCAGGCATTGAAGGCACAGTGTCCTAACCACCAGACCGCTAGGGAATTCCCTTATTTTACAGTATTAACAGAAGCTAAGGTACAGATGCTTAACTGCCTTAGCCGGGGTTTCCCCAGAAGTAGGGCCTGAAACAAAGGTTCAGTTGCTGGTGGTGTATTTGGGAACCCAAGCAGAGGGACAGGAGTGTGGACGAGGGGAGGAGCTTGGGAGCAGGGAAAGCCAACTCCAGCCTGCGGGATAGAACTGACCACCGCCAGCGGCCACTACTCACTTGATCCCATAGCACCGTCTAAGAAGCTTTAGGAAACACTTCTCAGAACCATCGACAGGGAAGTGAGGGGCCAGGGCTCCCCTAGTGGTCAAGGGCCAGCCTGCTGCTGCTGCTAAGTCGCTGCAAAGCCTACAGGACATTAAATCTCACACTCTTCCGCTGCATACACAGAGTGCCTACTTCAGGCGTCAGAGAAGCCCGAGGCAGGAAGTGAGGGCAGTAAGGAGCTGTCAGTTTGCACCAGGTGGGCGGAGCCTGGGTGGACCTGGTTACCACGTGTCAGCATCAGGGGCAAGATCGGGATCATGTTTGATCTGAGAAGCGTCCAGTACACTTGAGATGGGTCAGAGCATGGCCTAAACGTTTCACATGCATTCTTTTATTTAATCCTCCCTATAAGGCAGGCATTGCTATGCCCACCTTACAGCAAAGGGAATGAGGGCTAGAGGCCCAAAATGAGACAGCTGGGAAGTGGCAAGGTTAAGGACTCAAGTCGACTTCTTTTCTGACCTGAGCCCATGCTTACCCACAATTTTAGGCTATACTCAACACATTAAACTAGATGGTAACTCAGAAAGTTAGTTCAGGAGGCCATACCAAAGACTTTAAAATATTTGTTAATTTTATTTCTATTCTAGAAATCTAACTTAAGGAAACAATCAGAAATGTACATGAAAAATGATGTTTATCCTAGTCTTATTTATAATGGAAAAGATGTAAAGATACATAGATAAAGTACCAGACAATTATTTAAAATGATGACTGTGGGAATTCCTTGATGGTCCAGTGGTTAGGATTCAGTGCTTCCACTGCCAGGGCCTTGGGTTCAATTGCTGGTGGGGGAACTACGATCCCACAAGTTGCACAGGGTGGCCAAAAACATAAATAAATAAAAATTATGGCTATGAAGGGCTCCCCTGGTGGCTCAGATGGTAAAGAATCTGTCTGCAATGCAGGAGACCAGGTTCGATCCCTGGATCAGGAAGATCCCCTGGAGAAGGGAATGATAACCCACTCTAGTATTCTTGCCAGGAAAACCCCATGGACAGAGGAGCCTGGTGGGCTACAGTCCGTGGGGCCCCAAAGAGTCAGACACAACTAAGCAAGTGAGCCTGCATACACTCATGCAAAGTAATAGTAATTAATTTTTTTTCTTTATATGTCTCAATATTTTTAATTTCCACAAAAACATATATAACTTTTATAATCAGTGGCATTTTTATTTGATTTTAATAGGCAGTGGGTGAAGTGACTGTTACCCGCCAGGGACTCCCCACTGGTGCCCTAAGTCACCTTCCAGCACCATCTGGGTTGGGTGGTCTGTCCTGCCATGCACCCCTCACAGCTGCTGCTGTCAGTGCGGTCACTGAGGAGGGGTCCTTTGTGGCTGAGAGAAGGCTTTGTATCCTTCACAAAAATCCTCCTTCAAACATTCTGCTTGGAACCTACAACTATGTCTCTACTCCAGGGCTCCAGAGACACCTCTGCATCCCAAACTGGGCATCACCATAGCCTGGCCACTGCTCTGTGTGTCCACTGAAGGACTAATGATCCTGCAATGCTTGTGTTTCAGAAGATCTTCACTGGGGGCAACCCAGCTACAAATCTGGCCTGTCAACATGAGCTCTTTGTCCTGGACAGGGCTACAGTTTTTCCTGCATTTCCTGAAGCCCCAGGACTCTTCCTGGCACCTGGAGAAGATCAGGATGTAGGAGGGAAAAGGGCAATGGGTCTACACCTTCTCACCCTTTACTAGTGCCCCTAGAGGTACAGTTGGCCCTCCGTATCCACACGTTCTGCATCTGAGGATTTAGTCAACCATGGATTAAAAATATTTATAGATCAAAAAAAAAAAAATTACATAAAGCTCCAGAAAGCAAAATTTGAATTTGCCACACACCACTAATTATTTGCATAGCACTTACCTTGTATGAGGTGCTATAAATAATCTAGAAATGACTTAAAGGATACAGAGGAATGTGCATAGGTTGTATGCAAATACCATACGTGTGTGTGTTAGTTGCTTGCTGCTGCTGCTGCTGCTAAGCCGATTCAGTCGTGTCTGACTCTGTGTGACCCCACAGACGGTGGCCCACCAGGCTCCCCCATCCCTGGGATTCTCCAAGCAAGAACACTGGAGTGGGTTGCCATTTCCTTCTCCAATGCATGAAAGTGAAAAGTGAAAGTGAAGTCGCTCAGTCGTGTCTGACTCTTAGCGACCCCATGAACTGCAGCCTACCAGACTCCTCCACCCATGGGATTTTCCAGGCAAGAGTACTGGAGTGGGGTGCCATTGCCTTGCTCTTTGCAACCCCATAGACTGTAGTCCACCAGGCCCCTCCATCCTTCGGATTATCCAGGCAAGAACACTGGAGTGGGTTGCCATTTCCTTCTCCAATAGGAATTATAGAAAGAAAGAAAGTGAAGTTGCTCAGTCGTGTCTGACTCTTCGGGACCCCATGGACTATAGCCTACCAGGCTCCTCCATCCATCGAATTTTCCAGGCAAGGGTACTGGAGTGGGTTGCCATTTCCTTCTCCAGCAAATACTATATGATTTTCTACAAAGGACCTGAGCATCCTCAGATGTTGATATTGGAGGTAATATCTGGAGCCAATCCCCTGCGGTCCCCAAGGGACGACGAGATGACGGTAGCTGTACTTTCACACCTTGCGCCGAGTTGCTTCAGTCATGTCCAGCTCTTTGTGACCCTGTGGACTGTAGCTTTCCAGGCTCCTCTGTCCAGGGGATTCTCCAGGAAAGAATACTGGAGTCTGTTGCCATGTCCTTCTCCAGGGCATCTTCCCAACCTTAGCCAGCCCAATCTCCTTTATTCCCAATGGAGAAATTCTTCACCAATAGGATTTCCCACTTCTGAGTCTGCCAATTAGGTCCCACCCTTTCTTCAGGGACAGAAGCACTCTCTGCTACCTCTCTCATCATTACCATGTGGCCATTTCTCTCACCATTTTAATCTGTGGAGTCTCTCTCTTTATGTCCTTCCTAGAAATAATTCCTGGAGACCCCAAGCTAGAAGACTATCATACTCTGAATGGACATGGCTCAGGGCCTCATAGTGATGTTTCAAAAGGCCTCACAGTTCCCTTTTGTCCTTTAACAAACACTCTGAACAACTTGAAGGAAACAGTTGCTTGGCAGGGTGCACAATGGAGGAGATGAACCTGAAAATTCTGGCTATAACCTGAAGCATATTTGCAGTTCTATCTTACTACACATTATCTGACACCAAAAGATACTCTGACAAGAATCACTTGGAAGAAACCTTGAAAGCAGTGGTTCACTATTTTAGTGGTTGTGTGGCACATTTTAAACAGCATCCCCCTGTCTAGAGAATTTCACCCACTATGAGGTCTACCTTTCCAAAGGGCCTGTGAAATCTACCCAGCATCCCTTGCAATGAGGTGATGACAAATGGCAAATGGCAAATGTTTCTCAGTTTCACCACTTTGTATCACTTGCCAATTTCCATGGTGTAAATCCTCCTACTATGGCCTACTTCAAGTTACCAAAAGTTTATAAACTAACCTATAACATCCCTGAACCTTAACCATCACCTCTCAAAGCTAGCTTCAGCCAGCTTCAACGTTTCATCAGACAGGCAGGTGACTCAGATTCCATAATGCACCTGCATGAAACACAATCTTTGAAGAGAGAACAGAAAAATATTGGAAGCAAGCTCCACAAGGAATCTATGCTTTTGAAGTTGGCAGAGGAACCATCCTGTCTTGGAGTGTGGAAGGCGCAGTGGTTCCAGGGTCCCATCCCAGCGCCTATAGTATGGGTTGCTATGTCTGTCCCACCGCCCTAGCAACGTGAGCAGGAGACATGAGGTGTGCTGGAACACTGACTTCAGGGCCTCCAAGCCCACCTGGAGGTTCCTTATATTCTTCGTTAATAAATCCCTTTTGCATTTTGACTGAATACAGTGAATCCTCTTATTTGCAAAAAAGAGCACTAGTTGATTCTGTTTGAGGCAGAGATCCATAACTGTAAGCAGAGTTAAATATTGCTTCCATTAAATCTGTCTTTAGAGTTTGTGATTTTCCGCATGGGAGTGAAAAATGCAGGTTTCATTTAATCCCACCACTCCCGATCCATAGAAGCAGTGGACAGAAACAACCTCAAACTCCAATTACACTGCGGCTCAGGATGTAGGAAGGGTGAGGCTTTGTTGTGCGATGAGGCATCTAATGGGAGGCCCAGAAAACACTTGGGGAGAGGGAAGAGTAATTCCCTCACCTCAGCACTGCCACGTCTAATTTTCACCTCCAAAGAGCAATAGGAATCATGTAGATTATACACTATGTACATTTTGATGACCTCTCCCAAATAATTCTTCAAACTTTACCTTATTGTTCTAGCACTTTCTAGACCACTCACCTCTAAGAAACCTGAAACATTTGTTAAAAATTATTTCTGCCTTGCCAGATCTCCTAAATCAGAATCTCTGGGGATAAAGACTAGAAATTCACATTTTCAACTTTTGCTTAAAATTTTTGAGTATCTAACTTTCTTTTGATTTTGATTAACACCACAGAAAAGGGCCCCCCCTCCTTTTTTTTTTTTTTTTGGCCATGCCACACAACACATAGGATCTTAGTTCCCCTACCAGGGATCAAACCTGTGCCTCCTGCAGTGAAAATGTGGAGGTCTAACCATTGGACCACCAGAGAATTCCCAAAGGTCCCCTCCTTGAAAATATATATTTAAAAGTTTAACAGAAAATCACAGGTATATAATACAACTTATATGTTTAAACGTGCAGGAATAACACTGTCATGAAATGTTTAATAAAAAGTTAAGCCACAGTTTTAGGCCAATAAAATTCTCCAAAATGCCTAGGGGATATGAAGAGAAGGTGAGAGAAAGGTAGACCATTTTGCTGAAAGTCATATCTTCCCCCACTTTCTCTCACATCCATAAACCTCCTGTGTCCCCAACAGAAAGTTCTCTACAGAGCACTCTGCCCAGGCAGTTTCTAAACACAGATATTTCTTACCATGTCTGGAAGGTATGGTGGAGTTTAAAATATTAATAGATAAGCTTGAAGGAGAGCTATTTATAAGACACCATGCTAAGCACTTTGAATTAGTTGTTCATTTCATCCTTACAACTTTTGTGCTGTAGGCATGATCATTATTGTCATTTTATAGATAAGGTAAGTGGATGTAAGCAAACTGTCCATGCTTGAAGTGAGTTAGTGGCAGGGGCTAAACAAGAACGGTGGAAGTCTGACTCCAGAGTTTATACTCTTCAGGACTGGGCCGCACTGACAGTGCTTGACCAGGGTCAGATCAAAGACAGAGGAAGGAAATTCCAAGTGTTGCAAGGACGCTGCCTGCCATATGCACAAGGACCTATCCAAAACGCAAGATTTGCAGAGAATCTCGGAGAGCTTTACGGGGGGCTGGGTTTCCTCTTTAGCTAGTGAGGTCTAGTGTGTGATGCATGGATGGTGCTGGTGATGTGGACCACATGCACAGTCTGTGGCCTGAAGATTCACAAAGTATATTTGTAAAAGGGCTACAGTTCTTACAACAGAGGATGGATTCTGTCATTGTCATCTGATCCTTTTACATCTTCATTAAAAACCAGCCCAAAAGGCACTTCCCCAGAGGCCCAGCTGATGCTGAAACTGAAGCTCCAATACTTTGGCTACCTGATGTGAAGAGTTGACTCATTTGAAAAGACCCTGATGCTGGAGAAGACTGAGGGCAGACGGAGAAGGGGACAACAGAGGATGAGATGGTTGGATGATATCACTGACTCAATGGACATGAGTTTAAGTAAACTCTGAGAGATAGTGAAGGACAGGGAAGCCTGGCATGCTACAGTCCGTGGGGTTGCAAAGAGTTGGACACAACTTAGCAACTGAACAACAACTAGTAGTTAAAACTTCTAGTTGAAAACGTTCAACTTTCTAGTTGAAAACGTCTAGTGGTTAAAACTTCACCTTCCAGTGTAGGGGGTGTGGGTTCCATTCCTGGTCAGGGAGCTAAAGAATGCCTCAGGCCAAAGAAACGAAACAAAAAACAGAAGAAATATTGTAACAAATTCAATAAAGACTTTAAAAATGGTCCACATCAAAAAAAAAAAAAAAAAACACTTTAAAAAAACCTGCTAAGAGAACATCTTCTGGCATTTCTGCTGGAAAGCATGGACCCAGGGTGTTTGCTGAAGGAGTCCTGACTCCATTCCACCTCCTCTACCATCTTGCTTTCTCAGGTTTCACAGGACTGAGACAGTGCAGCAGGGTCCTGGGGTCAAATCCTAACCTAGCATTCTAGGTCCAAACCCCGAGGCTCTGTGACAACCTGGAGGGATCGGGTAGGGAGGAAGGTTGGAGGGAGGGGACACATGTATGCCTGTGGCCAATTCATGTTGATACATGGCAGAGGCCATCACAATATTGCAAAGTAATTATCCTCTACTTAAAATAAATAACTTACTTTTTTAAAACAACCTTAGGCCAGCTAGTTGACCTCTCTGAATTTCAGTTTTTTAATCTGTGAAAAGAAGATAAACATTCCTCACTCGCAGGAATGATATGAGGATTAAATGAAAACAGTATTTAACAAAGGTCCAGGCAGACTAAATGCTCAATACAGAGTAACTACTTAAACTGTCATAAAAGTCCACATCTCTTCCTAGATCATTTATGCATTAATTCCTCTATGCACACGCCCCTTCAGCAAACATTTCTGGTTGTGAGCTTTCGCTTTGTGTACACATGTATCCAACAGGACACTGATGGATGGGAGATGTGGGTGTGTGTTATCGGGCCCGGGCTCACGTTCTCTGCAAAAGCAGTATCTGACAGGTGCAGGCCGGGCACTGCTGTCTGCTTTCACAGAGACCTCAACTACAGAGCGAGGCCCAGGGATCCAGGGAATAGAGCTATCTCTTCCTCCATGCTCTTTATCTTTTCTCTCGAAACAGCAAGGGCATGGTTTCTTTTCACACCGGAATAAATGGGATGCAGAAAGTTTCCCTTCTGCTTACAGCCTCCCTACCCTCCCTCTGTCATCTGTGCATCAGCTGCCCGGCTCTCTGTGTCTTTCTGCATTGTGCTATCTCAAGACTGTTCATAACAGAAGGCAGAGAATCAAGTCCGCGTCCAAAAGCCACACCGAAAGAGTAAAACTCAGACAAAAGGCTGTGCCTATTCTGATGGGTGACCACTGCCAGCCCCATCAGCTCAGGTAAGACTGAATGATGCCTTTCTAAAGAAATGTTATATGGGTTGCATTTTCTGTCTTGCCCCCGGGGAAGAGATAGCTCTATTCCCTGGATCCCTGGGCCTCGCTCTGTAGTTGAGGTCTCTGTGAAAGCAGACAGCAGTGCCCGGCCTGCACCTGTCAGATACTACTTTTGCCGAGAACGTGAGCCCGGGCCCGATAACACACACCCACATCTCCCATCCGTCAGTGTCCTGTTGGATACGTGTGTACATAAAGCGAAAGTGCACAACCAGAAATATTTGCTGAAGGGATGTGTGCATAGAGGAATTAATGCATAAATGATCTAGGAAGAGATGTGGACTTTTATGACAGTTTAAATAGTTACTCTGTATTGAGCATTTATTGGTTGGCACTTTTCATGAATTTTTGATGTTTATTCATAGAAATAAATGGACTGCTTGACCTTTCTGGATTTCCTGTTCAGTAACTAATCAAGAAATGAAGGAAAGCAAATACATAATTTCAAGCCCTCAGACCACTGGTTACAACTGCCAAAAACTGATAAGAAACCAACAGACTCTGTTCTTTAGCCAGCTGTTATGTGTACCATTTATTATGTCTATATGCCTAGCTACCAGCTCCCTGCCTTAAAATCCATGGACTAGAGCAGAGTTTCTCAAACTCAGCATTATTGACCTTCAGGAAGGGTTAATTCTTGGTTGTGGAGAGCTGTCCTGTGTATTGTAGTGTGTGTGTGTTAGTCATTCAGTCACGTCCGACTCTTTGCAACCCCATGGACTGTAGCCCGCCAGGCTCCTCTGTCCATGGAATTCTCCAGGCAAGAATAATGGAGTGGGTTGCCATTTCCTTCCCCAAAGGATCTTCCCAACCCAGAGACTGAACCCGGTTCTCCTGCATTGGCCCCCATGAACTAGATCCTACATGCTACAAGGAAGATTGAAGACCCCCGTGTGCCACAACTAAGACCAGGCACAGCTAAATAAATAAATATTTTTAAAAATAAATTAATAAATTTAAGCCACCACATTTAATGCTCATCCAGAAATTCTATGCACATGACCACACTGTTGGTTAGTGGTGTTCCCTTTGCTCTCCTTCCATTTGCTCCTCTCCAGGTGAAGAGTAGCTAAGCTGAAACAGCAGCTGCTCAGACACCCACAGTTGTAGGCCATTCAGGCCAGGCAATCACCCAGGAAAACTGTCCCACACATGCGGAGTTGCGTGGGTACACAGGAGCCCATTTAATCTCACTGACCTTTAATGCAGATAAATGTACAAAGTAAAAATGAAGGGACTAGAAAGAAGCACTTCCAGAATTGTGGAGTACGAACCAAAACTGAGCAGGACCTTGTAGGACCTTCCAGGATATAAGCCCCTCCATGTCCCTTACTTCTGGTTTGTAAAAGAGTTTAGTCTCCTCAGTTCTCCTCAAGTTTCAGAGAGCAGACTAAACCAGTTAATGATTAGAGAGGTGAGAAAATGCAGAAACAAAGGAAAAGCAGTCAAGCAAGAAAAGTAATAATGTTCTGAACAACAGTTCATCAATGAAAACCAGTGGACAACCTTAACTATTTGTTGACCACAAACACACAAACCTTAGACTGGGGGGAACCAGATATTGATGATTAAATTTCTCAAAACACCACCCTGTTACCTCACCACTAACCAATCAGAGTGTTCATGAGCTGACCCAGGCACCCAAGGATCCCACCCATAATGTTGCCTTTAAAAACCCATGTTTAAAAGCCATGAAGGAGTTTAAGTCCTTTGAACATTAGCTGCCCATTCCCCTTGCTTGGTGTCCTGCAAATAAATGTTATACTTTCTTTCACCACAGTCCTGTGTCAAAAAATTGGCTTTGCTGCAAGTATTGGGCAAGCAAACCTGAGTTCAGTTTGGTAAAAAACCTCTGAAACTCCATTTCTCCGTAAAAGCAACCAGAATACTGGCTTTAAAAAAAAGTCAAAATTAATTTTTTCAGATATAAATTAACTGAAGGCATGAAAAGATTCAAGGAGTATTAATTCAAAAAAGTGGCTGAATCTCAGTAAAGAGGACAAACTTTGTGATGTTTGGCATGTCCCATTATTGTCCTCTTTTGAATCAGAAAGTTGGCACCATTATTCATTGAACAAATAAATGTAGTTTGCTCTGGTTGATCAACTGGTTTATAACATAGCTGAGAATATCTATCAAATAGCAAAGCAATTTCACCATCCATAAACTCAGCTTTGACAGCTAAGTCTTTTACCCATAAGCAAACTGATACAATAATTTTTTTCATGGCTTACTTGAGTTCATATATTATAGATCCTAAGAGATGACTTTAGGGCTTCCCTGGTAGTTCAGCTGGTAAAGAATCCGTATACAATGCAGAAGACCCTGGTTTGATTTCTGGGTCAGGAAGATCCGCTGGAGAAGGGATAGGCTACCTACTCCAGTAATCTTGGGCTTCCCTGGTGGCTCAGCTGGTAAAGAATCTGCCTGCAATGTGGAAGACCTGGGTTCAATCCCTGGTCAGAAAGATCCCCTGGAGAAGGGAACAGCTACCCACTGCAGTATTCTTGCCTGGAGAATTCCATGGACTGTATAGTCCATGGGGTTGCAAAGAGCTGGACACAACTGAGAGATTTTCAATTTCAAGAGATGACTTTAATAAGGAGAGAATCTGAGAGCTTAAGGTACACGACATATACTGAATTCTTCATGAGTTGTTCATATGCTATCATTATCACTATCTTCACTATAAAACATGTCCATGAGATTTTAACTGGGCCTCTACCACTGAGCTTAGAATTATAAAATAACAGTAGTAGAGGAAGCAACAAATAACCCTTCACTGTAACTTCCACTCCTGCTGAGATGTAACTCCTCCATCAGAATGAAAAATGAAAAGTTAAATTGTCTAGAACTGTTAGTGTTTCAAGACTTTTCACACTTTTTTTTCTAATTCATTTTTGCCAAGAGTCTAAGTCCTTTGCACATCATCTCTGACGACATTGGTTGCCATGGTTTTCTAGCTTTCACTACTCCTAGAAATAAACAACCCATTAGATTTATGTCATTGTTCATTTGTCTCTTTGTATAAAACACATAGGTGATTTGTAGCTTGAAAATCAGCACTAGGTACCTCAAGTCTCCCCGAGCAAAAAGCTGGCACCAAAATGGTCTAACAATATATATAATAGCATGACTTCTGTTTAGCAGACTTCTCTTTATGAAAAGGTAATTATTATTTTGAATTAGTATGTCAAGTTTGCATGCTTCTAGAGTTACTAAAGACAGTTTATTTCTTCTGTCTTTTGTACATTCTCAGTATTATCTTCTGTCCAAGCCCCTTTTTCTAAGAAAATGTTAAAATAAAAATTAGCCTAAGTTGTTTCCAAAAGAATCACAAATTCCAAAGTTATAGACTCCAAATGAATTTTTGAGATTTTTTTATAAAAAAATATATTTACTTGAAAGCAAAATACATCATCATCTGGGCATTCTTTCTGGAGGTTCTAAACTGTTTAGGGGCTTGCCTGGTGGCCCAGAGGTAACAAATCCACATGCCAATTGTAGGAGATGCAGGTTCAATCCCTGGGTCAGGAAGACCCCCTGGAGAAGGAAATGACAACCCACTTCAGTATTCTTGCCTGGGAAATCCCATGGACAGAGGAGCCTGGTGGGCTACAGTCCGTGGGGTCACAAAAAGAGTTGGACAAGACTCAGCGACTGAACAACAGCAACAAACTGTTTTTACTCATGAAACTTCTGAAACCTAATACACAGGGGTTTTTTCCCACACCAACCAATTCTCTAACTCTCCAGAACCAACTGGGTGTCTCCAATCCAATTCTGACCCTAACTACCCAGAGTTAGCACAGACCGCACAGGTGAAGAGCTCAGTCACACAAGACTGAGATGCCAGTCCTGGGCCTCCCAAACTTTTGACTGGCCCCCTATAAAACCAGGTTCCCATGACCTCCTCCTTAGGCTTGATGATCTTCTAGAGTGATTCACAGATCAAAGGAAAAGTTTACTTACTGGCTTACTCTAAAAAACACAACTGAGAAACAGCCAAATGAAGGAGATGCATGGGGCAAAGTGTAGGGTAGGTGGCACAGAGCTTCCTGGCCTCTCCTAGTGTGCCCCCCTCCCAGCACCTCCATGAATTCACTGACCTAGAAGCTCTCCGATCTCTGTGTCTTAGGAGTTTTTCTGAAGGATTAGGTAAGTAGGCATGATTAAACATTAGCTATTAATGATTAATTCAATTTACAGTCTTTCCCAGAGGTCAGGAGACAAGGATGAAAGCTCCAACCCTCTAATCATGTGCTGGTCTTTCTGGCAACCAGCCCCCATCCTGAAGATACCTAGGTGCCCCCAGCTACCAGGCATCTCGTTAACATGCAAAGAGACACTTTATCACCCCAGAGATTCTGAGGGTCTTCGAAGCTCTTGGGTTAGGAACTATGGACTAAGGCCGAATATTATAATAACAATGCTCCTATTATCTCAGGAAATAACAAGAGTTTTAAGGTCTCTGTGTCAGGAACTGAGTACAAAGACCAAGTATATATTTCTCCTTCTATCACAGTATCACAGAAGCACACAAATTCTTTCAAGTTACCAAGAGAATCTGGTGGGTACAAACCTTCCAAATTACCTCAGACCCATCAGTCAAGGACCCAAAGAGAACTCAGTCTGAAAGAATATAAAGAGCTTCATCCCCACCAGGAAAAAAAAAGAAAAGTTGGAGAAAAATTTATAATCTCCTAACCTAGATAGCATATTGAAAAGCAGAGACATTACTTTGCCAACAAAGGTCCGTCTAGTCAAGGCTATGGTTTTTCCAGTGGTCACGTATAGATGTGAGAGTTGGACTGTGAAGAAAGCAGAGGGCCGGAGAATTGATGCTTTTGAACTGTGGTGTTGGAGAAGACTCTTGAGAGTCCCTTGGACTGCAAGGAGATTCAACCAGTCCATTCTAAAGGAGATCAGCCCTGGGTGTTCTTTGGAAGGAATGATGCTAAAGCTGAAACTCTAGTACTTTGGCCACCTCATGCAAAGAGTTGACTCATTGGAAAAGACTCTGATGCTGGGAGGGATTGGGGGCAGGAGAAGAAGGGGACGACAGAGGATGAGATGGCTGGATGGCATCACCGACTCAGTGGACATGAGTTTGAGTGAACTCTGGGAGTTGGTGATGGACAGGGAGGCCTGGAATGCTGCAATTCATGGGATCACAAAGAGTCAGACACGACTGAGCGACTGAACTGAACTGAACTGATGAGACCAGGTCCTATTTCCTATGGAAATTATCTTCGAAGCTCCAGAACCAAGATCATGTTCCCTTGTGATGTCATGGAGAACTGCTACCTAAAATCTTGATGCTGGGACTTCCTATCCATCCACTCCACCAGGCCCTCACCATCTCCAGCTTAGTTGAATCTTGGCACACAATACTTACCAGTAACTTGGGGTGGAGATCCTGTCTTATCCGTTCTTCTACTTTCAGCATGTACCACAGAGCCCAGGGCACAGGAAGCTCTTAATTGTGTTGAAATATGTGGAACTACAACATTTGTTGAATAAGCAATGTACGCACAGGTCTGCAAACATAACAACTTAAATGTAGCTAAAGGGAGATACTTGAGGAAATAGGCCAACATGCCCATCCTAGGCTAAACCCAGTAAGCCTCGCAGAAAGAAGGATATCAGATTAAAGGAGAGAGGCCAAAAGAACCTTCAAGAAGGTCAGATAGGCCTACACCACTGGTTAATAATCCAGGTAACACTGAAAAGCCAAGATCACACATTAAGATCAGTTGCCTTCCCTACTGGCTCTGGGACACAGACTGGATATCCAATGTGCCCTGAATCAGTTTATTCTTTTTTTTTCATTTTATGATACTCTTTATCAGTTTATTCTTTGATTCAACATTCAACAAGGTCACTTAAAAAACCTCTACCTGAGTGACATGAGCAAACCGAAGGCCTTCCAGAGGCAACAGAGATCCTTTGGTGATGCACGTAAGTAGCCATAACACCAACTCCAAAGGGTATGATCATAAGAGGGAGCTAAATAAAGCTCCGCTTGATAAGAGATCTGTTAATAAGCATCTTATTATTACCAGATAAGTTTTTTCTCACTTAAGACTTTTCTTTCTTAATATGTACACACCCATTAGAAAGGGATTATGAAGTGAAGCCCAGACTGGTCCCTCTGCTTACAACACTGGCCCCTCCCTGCCCCTTCTCTCTCTTTTTAATTTTGTTGTTGTTGTTCAGTCATTTAGTCCTGTCTGACTTTTTGCAACCCCATGGTGTGCAGCATGCCAGGCTTCCCTGTCCTTCACTGTCTCCTGAAGTTTACTCAAACTCATGCCCATTGAGTTGGTGATGCCATCCAACCATTTCATCCTCTGTCACCCTCCTCCCTTCCTGCCCTCAATCTTTCCCAGCATCAAGATCTTTTCCAGTGAGTTGGCTCTTCACATCAGGTGGAGCTTCAGCATCAGTCCTTCCAATGAATATTCAGGGTTGATTTCCTTTAGGATTGACTCGTTTGATCCTCTTTCTGTCCAAGGGACATTTAAGAGTCTTCTCCAGCACCACAGTTTGAAAACACCAATTCTTTAGCACTCAGCCTTCTTTATGGTCCAACTCTCACAGCATACATGCTACTGGAAAAACCACAGCTTTGACTAGACAGACTTTTGTTAACCAAGTGATGTCTCTGCTTTTTAATATGCTGTCTAGGTTTGTCATAGCTTGTCTTCCAAGGAGCAAGCATCTTTTAATTTCATGGCTGCAGTCACTGTCCACAGTGATTTGTTTTTTTATAACTTTACTTATTTTCAGTTATGCAGGGCCTTTGCTGCTGCTTGAGGGCTTTCTCTAGTTGAGACAGGTGGGAGCTGTCCTTCACTGTGGTGCATGAGCTTCTCATTGTCTTGGCTTCTCTGGCTGCAGAGCACAGGCTAGGCTTTACCTGCAAGGGCTTCACTGGTTGCATCTTGCAGGCTTAGCTGCCCCACAGCATGTGAAATCTTCCTGGACCAACGATCAAACCCACATCTCCTGCATTGGCAAGCAGATTCTTCTCCACTGGACCACCAGGGAAGTCCCCCATCTCTTAAGTCTGTTCATCTTCAGGTATCAACCTAGAAGTCAGTTCCTCTAGAACAACTTCTTTGCTCCTTCCAATGTCCCTGTTGCATGTTTTAAGACACAAAGGACTTATCAGAGCACTTATTATATTGCCTCCTAATCATTTGCTTAATTCTGTTCCTTTAATTAGATCAAATTCCATGAAGACAGAATTGCTCTGGGCCAGGTTACCCTGTATGTCTGCTCAGGGTCTGTTGCATAGTAGGCATGCATCGAACTTTTGTATGGATTTACCAATCAGTCAACATAGCACATTTGAAGAGCCTTAGCAAAAATCAAAGTGGAATAACACTGAGCAGTCAATTTGCTCATCCATCTAACTGGACATGAGAATAGATCAATGCAAATTTTCCCAACCAAATATGTAATTCACAACTAAAGACCCCACCCTCATTGTGGAAAGAGGTTCACTTGTACTAGCAATGAGTCATGGAGGAAATGGAAGCAGAGAGAGCATTTGAAAAAAAATTATCCAACATTTGATTATTCATACCATGAGTTTTCCCACTGCCACAACAGGACCACTAATAAAGAAAGACCAGAAACCATGCCCTAAATTTCCTCTCCTGCCTTCTGGGAGCCCTGAGAACTGATGATAGCCAGAAGAAGAATGAGGAATAAAGGGAGTGAATAACCCCAGAGCTTCAGCTTTCAGTTGTCACACACTGTCAGTTTCTGACAAAGGATCAGAGTCATGCCCAAGGCTTGAACAACCCTGAACAGCCAGTGTTCAGGGTTCTGTATCCCCAGTCCTGGACCTCCTGCTCAGGAAGCTTCCCCATCCAGCCTCTCCACCTAAGAACCAGGCTACCAGGGGAGGCCAGGTCCACCCATCAGCATCACTGAGTGTCAAACAAACTTGGACACTGCTGAATGTGACTGTGAGCAGTCATGTTACCAGTGGGATGCAAAAAGCAAGCCGTGCTGCACTTTTCAATGGAAATGCTCCCATTTGATCTGTATCTGTACAGATTGCTTTTTCTACAAGCCTGTCACTGCATGTGATGCCTCTATTACAAACACAGCCTCTGGCACCATGGACAAGACTGAATCCCTGCCCAAAATCAAAACGTGCCAAAGCAGATCAAAATATGAAGCAGTGCTTAAGTTGAGGTAGAGAGCAATTCACAGCACAGCCGTCTAACTTAACTCTTTCTTGGCTTCCCCAGTTAGTTTCCAGTTGGATTGTAGCAACCTAATTGAATGCCACATCACCACCCTCCTCCCTGCTCCTCAAAGCCATTAGCACCACCTAGAATCACCAGGTTCTACTACATCATACGATGCTAGGATTTTAGCAGCAAGGCAATGGAAACACAACAGGACATCTTGCATTTCCAAACAGAGCCCAGGGAAAGCATCACTCCTCTGACAAATGCTTGCTTTTGGGCGTACCCAGCTCTCCCCAGGTGGTTCACATGCACACCCGGTTGGAGAGTGGCAATTTCCAGTCTAGAGCAGCTGCTCCACTGAGCCTCCCTGAGAAGGCTTTCTCAGCGAAAAGCCAATTTTTTATGGCAATGCCCACAGATTAATAAAGCATGGGCAAAGAGACAGCCCTCCAAATAATTGGCCTTTCTATTGCAGATCCTGGGAAGTCATGCCTGATACAAGATTGCCTGCAAATCTGGCTCCTTTATCCAACACAGTTGTGAGCAAATTAGGTCTTCTGTTATAAATTCCAAGTGCCTTTCAAAAAGCACAGGTGAGCAACACAGCACAGAGTAGCTTCTCCCAGTTCTTACCAGAATGCAAATGTGCTTCTCCCTCTGCCCAGGAAGAACCAGGAGGGGTGGCCATAAAGTCCCCAATTTAAATGAATCCACATGGCGGGGGGCGGGGGCAGTGAGAACAAGGGCTGATGTTGGAGCTTCTTGAATCCATGTTTGAGGAGGTATGAGAAAAAGGACAGATAGCAGATCTTCTTGGGATTGATTCCTACAGCTCTGTAAAGAATAATGTGTTTCTTATTACAAAAGTAATTCATGTTCACTGTAGGAATAAAGACAAGCGTGGTAGAAAGATGGATTAGCAATAATCCACTCTGAAAGTAAGCACAGTTATGATTTTAATGCAGTTCCTCCCTTCCATGCTTCTGTGTGTGTGCATGTTTGTTGTTGTGAATACTGTAACTATTACGTTTATTTTTGAAACTGCTATATAAATGTTTGTGTACATTTTTTTAAAAGATCACAGACGTGGGCATTAAAAATAGGTAACATTTGCTGAGCCAGGAACTGTGCTATAGTATCTCCTGTTAAAAGGGAAACTGAGGCAAGAGCAAACACTTTCAGAGTTGAGCAAAAATCTGTTTAAGTCCAGCAGCGCCAGTCTGAAGGCAGTTGGGAGCACTCCACTGACAAGAGTTAGGGGAGAGACTTACACAGAGAAAGTGCAGAAGCAAAGTAAGAAAACTGTTGATTGGCTATAGCTTAAAGCCTAGCTGGCTGTTTTGATTGGCTGCCGTTAGCTTTAGTAATGTTGAGGCATTTACAGGCTTAGATTTTGGTTTGCTCCCATAGGTGCAGGTCAATCTAATGACCTCCTTGTTTAATTAATTTAGCATTCTCTTACTCTTCACAAGGACTCTGATTTAGATACTTTCACGTTTTACCCTTTTATAAATGAGAAAAGAGAAATGGTGAGATAAGCTGTGATGTCTCTTTTCTGCTCCTCCTCCTCCCCTTACACCAGCCTCATCGAGAGTGAGAAGACAGCTTCATGTATCTCATCACTCTACAACTAGCTGGACCAGCTCTGAGAGAACAAGGCACCAGGCAGATCTTCCAGAGCCACCTCTGCCTGGGCACAGACCTCTGATTCCCAATCACGGCCCCCTGAGGCTTTCCTGTCCCACTTTCCCCTGGCGTTGGACCAGGACTCAGTTGCACTAATACAGGAAATACAGAGCACCATTTTCTGTGCAGTGTTCCCTCTGCAGCACTTCAAAGTCACAGCTCATGGCCTCTGCTTCAGTCTTGCTGGGACCAGACATCACATTCACCATCTTTTCTCTTGTTTGTACGGCCTCATTAAACAAGGGGCTGAATCTCATTCTCTCTTGCTTTTCACCTCTTGCTTCAAATTCTTTTTCTTCCATTTCTCTTCTCTTTCACACCATTTCCATTACTGCTTGTGTCCCTGCACGACAATACTTGTTCCCTTTTCGTCTCTTGTTCCCTTTGTTCACTGCACCTCTCCCTGAGCCCATTCCCATCTCCTCCATCAACATGTGAGCGCTGGGCTTCATGTTCTGGTAGAGAAGTTTCCTTTCTTTTGCACCTGAACTGGCATGCTCATTCAAGGCTGCTCCTGGCATATAAAGGAGTTAATGGCACTGAAGCTGACAAGTCCCTGCTCTGTGTAATAAAGAGATGCTGGGAAGTGATCCCATCTGAAGAACCCGCTAGCTGCTGCCACACACAGGCACACATTCCTGACTTGCCACTCATCTGCACTCTTCCTCTGTGATCTCCAGCTCCCACCACCTCCTCACAGGACCGAAACCAGCACGGTGTTGTTTGTGCTAAAGGGTCTTTCCTCAAGCCTCTCAGTGCACATCTGGTTCCCTGGCAGTTACACCTCATGAGTGCAGATACAGGTAATGAGCACAAAAAGGTTACAGTCTACCCTCCACATACCATCTGGAGGCAGCTCTGCTTAGCTATTTGACAAAGGCTGGGGTGTTCCGGAGACATTTCACTGCAATGCAACCTGCTACCTAGAAACCAGGCTGTCTAATTTCACTTGTCACCAATAACTCAGGTTGAGGAATCAGAACAATGCGAGTAGTTTAGGGTGAGATGGGCAAGCCGGGGGTGGGCGGTGGTGGCAGCGGGGAGAGTCTAAAATGCAATTCATTTGACTTCTCAGCTGGCTCTCCAGCAAGACTGTTGGGAGCTCTTGTTTTTCAGTTTGGTTACATTCTTTTACCACTACAGTGTCCTCAGCACCTCCTGTCTCTTCTCTGTGCCCTGAGTGCCCCCTAGTTTTCACACGCACACACACATACACACATACACACACTCTCTCATACATACACATGAAAATATATACCCAGGATTCTAAGGCTTTCGAAGTGTACTTACTGAGAAGAATCAAGTGCTGTTTACAACAGGTCTTTTTGTGTGTGCTTGTTTTTTTTTTTTAATTTTTATTATAATAGAAAATAGAGAAGAAAATTAACAATATCATTATCATGAGGACAAATCCCTACTTATCTGCCAAGGCCTAACCACTGAATCTCCCCAGAGGACTGGCCAGCTCCTGTGGGCCTGGTCCCCACTTGATGCTTGCTGCTACAGGGTCCCAGGCTGCTGGCAATGTCACCTGAAAATAATAAATGATCCAAGATTGAGTGCCGTGGATTTGTTTTCTAGAAATATATCCAATCCTGTTGTCATTAGTCCCTCAGTCGTGTCCGACTCTTTGCAACCCGATAGACTATAGCCCACCAGGCTCCTCTGTCCATGGGGATTCTCCAGGCAAGAATACTGGAGTGGGTTGTCATGCCCTCCTCCAGGGGATCTTCCCAATCCAGGGATAAAAACCACGTCTCCTACATTGGCAGGCGGGTTCTTTACCACTGAACCACCGGTGAAACTTTTGGCTCCAATCCTAACCTGTCCTCCAACAGGGACACTGGGGAGCTGTTTCACAGATATCAGTGCTGCCCTGAAGCATAAAGAGACTCCCATGTGGACACATAAGATCAAAATCCTTTGATCTTTCCATCAACACAGCCTCACTCAAGGCTAAATGATAGTGGTGCGCCTCTGGCATGGAGCTGGGGAAGAGTTTGCATGATTTTCTCGAGGATGATGGAAATATGCAAAAATATGTCAGGACACAAATATCTTACTTAAGACTGAGTGCACAGGATTAAGGCAAAGTCTACAGAGAAATCCAAAGAATCACTGACTTGGGACGATCTCAGACAGGTAAGAGTGAGAAGCAAGGTTTTAAATAGCTGCTGCCAGCTATAAAAGTAAGTGAACTGTAAATCCTTCTGACTGGAGCTTTCCTAAAACAGCAGAGACGGATATATTCCTGAAATCCTAATGCAGGGAAAGTCATTCAAATAAATACTCCTTAAGGTAATCGATGCATTAAGAGGAAGCATTTGCAGACTAAAAGCCACATAACACACGGAGGTTGCATCCTGACAGGATAGTTGTTAAAAGAATCCATTTGCAGATTCCAATACTCAGGGTCAGTAATTTCTCAGAAAAAGGTTAATGGAAACAAAACAGAATTCGGGGCACATTCTCCCAAACAGCAGGCAGAAATATAAGCAAAAATATACCTTTAGCATATCATCCGGCTATAGAATGCAAAATTATTTTGCAACATTCTATGTAGTAGGATATGCAAGCAATACAGTGGAGAACTAAGAAAGATTAGATGTAGGGGGACATGTGTATGATTGGATAGATGGGATAAATGACCGCTGGTCACATCCAGCCTGAGGTTGTAATGATTCCATGTTTGAAGGTACAGGGTCTGCGTGTGAATAAAGCAAGCGGTGACTGGATGGAGCTGAAAGACTTTTCTCAAATCAGCTTCCAGCCCCAGAAGCTGCTCTGTAAAGTTTATAAATATGTCACAGACTCACAGATTACAGAAAGTTGACCAAGAATAAAGCCATAAAACCTTAAATCTGTGGTCTAACCTTCCTTCCTGGAAAGAGGGAAACCTCATCGGACAGCAGTATTTTTAAATGGTTGGGACAGCAGAAGTCTGGCTTGGGTTTTAGGATCTGAAGCAGCAATGTCCTTGGGACATCGCAGACAGAGTAAGAGAAAGAGCAAGCTAGAGAAGATGTGCAGAGAGTCTAGGAACATGAACAGGACCCAGGAGCCTTGTACAAGAGGTCTGAAACTAGGATGTATGCGCGAACATGAGGCTGGAGGAATTCCTTCTAGCAAGGGATGTCAAAGCTATTCCAGTTCAAACCACTTTTGAAAACTACACTGCTACGCTTAACAGACCACCCAGATGACCACACGAGTCAGCCATGGCTAGCACTGTGTGCCCTTT
Source organism: Bos javanicus (assembly GCF_032452875.1). Lineage (NCBI taxonomy): Eukaryota > Metazoa > Chordata > Mammalia > Artiodactyla > Bovidae > Bos > Bos javanicus. The sequence goes on along the minus strand of NC_083875.1, from coordinate 12,281,198 downwards.
GCCCGAGACTGGTGCATGGCTCACGCTGGTTGTAGATGGCTTTCAGTGAGGACTCTCTCCAGACTCAGAGCTAAGTGTTCTTCATATAACACGTGATTTCATCTTTACAGCAACCCTCCATCCTTAGCAAACCCCTCAGTTAGAGAAATAATATTTATGGAGGATTGATGGATTAGAAATTATATCCTTCAGCTAAACTAAATCAGAAAGCTACACAACAGGTATGGGAGTACCTGGTGTTAACCCTCCCTCTTGGATCTCCAACTCCTTCAGCTGAATAGCACTGACCACCACCTGACACGAGATGACTTGCAGTCATGTTAAAAGTATTAATGTGGGCTTCCCTGGTGGCTCAGTGGTGAAGAATTCACCCGCTGATGCAGAAGACACAGGTTCAATCCCTGCTCCAGGAAGATCCCACATGCCTCAGAACAACTAAGCCCATGTGCCCCAACTATTGAGCCAGTGCCCTCCAACATGAGAAGTCACCACAATGAGAAGTCTAGAGAGTAGCCCCTGCTCAGCACAGCTAGAGAAAAGTAGCCCCTGCTCAGCAGCAACACAGAGCCAGCACAGCCAAAGATAAAAAAATAAGTAAAGAAAATTATTTTTAAGTATTAATGTGCTTAAGGTAAGAATGGTATGTATTATGTGACATAGCATCCTCCTCCTGAATCCCCAAGTAACATAATTTCTGATCTTAGCATCATTATGTGTGTGGGTATGCTTAGTCCCTAAGTTGTGTCGGACTCTGCAACCCCAAGGGCTGTAGCCCACCAGGCTCCTCTGTCCATGGAATTCTCCAGGCAAGAATACTAGAGTGGGTTGCCATTTCCTCCTCCAGGGATCTTCCCAACCCAGGGATTGAACCCTCATCTCCTGTGTCTTCTGCATTGGCAGGCAGATTCTTTACCATTGAGCTACCTAGGAAGCTCCAGAATATTCATTATACCTCAGAATTATTATAACTCTCCTAGCACTTGTCATGTTCTTATGTCATAGACACTGGATTATGCAACTGATCCTGTCTTCCTACTAGCATTAGCTGCTAGGAAGCTCCCGGTCAGATTTGTGAACCAAGTCAGGACATGCTATTTCCCTAGGTTCATTTCATTCTTTCCTGCTCCACTTTAAAATTGTTATGTTTTATCTTTTTTATCCTATAAAATTTTGTACGTTGTTAAAAATCCTTTATGTACAAGAGCATTTTGTATAAAATAAACATACACATACCCACGTGCATATGTACAGATCTAAAAGTACCACAGTTAAATTGTAAAAACAGTGGAGGTACTAAGGGTTTCGTGTAGATATAATTGAAATTAGTGAAATTCCTGTCCCCGTTAAAAGTTATTTCTTATTAAAATTTATAAGTAATCCACTTTTCCTGTTTCACATTTTTATTGCGGAAATCCATTTTCCACTTGCCAGAAACCTGAATTTCTTTAGTCTTCATGGAAAAACCAAGCATTCTGATTTGTATGGAACAACTTCTCCATCTATTGGCACAATTTAATACTGCAAATACTATCTTGGAATGAAGTACTCCCTTGCTATCCTATGGAAACTTCTCCACCACTAAGAACCTCAAAAAAGCTTCCACCGTCAATAATTAAGTATATCTCCTAGCTTTAAGCTCTCTGCTTTTAGGAGCTATTAAACTTGACATTGAATTCATGGCACTATCGCTGGATTGAGAGCTTTCCTGGATCACAATCCCACCTCCTAAAGGAAGCCAAGCCAGATTTTCCAAAATAAAATATAAAGGAATGAAGAAGTATCATGCATAGACTTCATCTAAACCAATATAACATATGACCATTTTTTTAAAAAAATCATAGTTTAAAGGCTGAGTGAAATATGGGACATAACATGTCAATTCTCATTTGTTATAGTTTATAAGTGACAAAACACATGGGCATCCAAAAGGGCCCATCACCTGGAGCCTATTATACAGAGTGAAGTAAGCCAGAAAGAAAAACACCAATACAGTATACTAACGCATATATATGGAATTTAGAAAGATGGTAATGACAACCCTGTATGCGAGACAGCAAAAGAGACACAGATGTATAGAACAGTCTTTTGGACTCTGTGGGAGAGGGAGAGTGGGGGATGATTTGGGAGAATGGCATTGAAACATGAATAGTATCATATAAGAAACGAATGGCTAGTCCAGGTTCGATGCAGGATACAGGATGCTTGGGGCTGGTGCACTGGGATGACCCAGAGGGATGGTACGGGGAGGGAGGAGGGAGGGGGTTCAGGATGGGGAGCACATGTACACCCATGGCAGATTCATGTTGATGTATGGCAAAACCAATACAATATTGTAAAGTAATTAGCCTCCAATTAAAATAAATAAATTTAAATTAAAAAAAATAAAATAAAAGTTAATTAGTTTTAAAAAAAAAAAAGGGCCAGTTTTGTGTCATAGACTAATACTAAAAATTGAGACAGAACTCTCCCCGTTCCTCACCCATCAACAAATATCTACCTTTGAATAAGTCATTCCCTTCATTTGACAAAGCAACACCACTGTCTCATAAACAAAATATACTACCCTTAAAACTTTTTCAAGTGTAAGATGTTTTTTAAAATGCCTGTGATGTTGCAGTATCTCAGTGACTATATATCTGCAGTGAATTTATTTATATATATAACCCAATTCTTTCACTTATACAAAGTATGCAGACTTGAGCAAGTTGTTTTATCTCTGGAATCTTCTTTCCTCATGTAAAACAATACTAATTACCCTGTAGGACTATTTTGAAGATTAAATAAGATTTCTTTTTAAATACCTAGCACATGCTAAATATTCAATAAGTGGGAGATTTTAGTAATAGTTGTAGTTGTTGTAGGAAGAAGAAAAGTTTTTCCCACAAGTCCCTTGACCTCTTAATCTTTCACAAATTGAATCTCTGACCTGAAAAAACAACTTAAGAGGACCTAAAATCAGAGAGGTTCATAAACAGCAAGAAATAAGAGCCTTAATGAAAACTATGAAGTTTCAGACAGGAAGACACACGTGGGAACAGAAGAGAAAACAAGAAGAATTAGAACAGAAATCAGTGAACTTGAAAACAGGAAATCAATAGAGAAAGTAAACAAAACACAAAGTTAGTTTTTTTTGTTTTTTTTTAAATCAATAAAATTGATAAGCCTCTAGCCAGGGTAACTAAGCAAAAAAGAGAAGACACAAATTACTAATATCAGAAATGGAAGAGGGCCATCACTATGGATCTCACGGACATCGAAGTGATAACAGAGGGAAACCGTCAACCTCTGTGCCCACAAATCTGATAACCTAGATGATATCAGGGAGAAGGCAATGGCACCCCACTCCAGTACTGTTGCCCGGAAAATCCCATGGATGGAGGAGCCTGGTGGGCTGCAGTCCATGGGATCGCGAAGAGTTGGACATGACTGAGCGACTTCACTTTCACTTTTCACTCTCATGTATTGGAGAAGGAAATGGCAACCCACTCCAGTGTTCTTGCCTGGAGAATCCCATGGACGGAGAAGCCTGGTAGGCTGCAGTCCATGGGGTCGCACAGAGTCGGACACGACTGAAGCGACTTAGCAGCAGCAGCAGCAGATGATAACAACCAATTCCCTGAATGACACAATCTGCCAAAATTCACACAAAGAGAAGTAGAAAATCTGAAGAGGCCTTTCCCTATGAACAAAAGTAAATCAATGATCAGTAAACTTCTAAAAAAAAAACATTAAGTTCAGATGGGTTCACTGGTGAATTCTGCTAAACATTTAAGAAAGAAATTGCCCACAGTTTCTTTCAGAAGATAAAAGCAGAGGAAATACTTCCCAAGTCATTCCACAAAGCCAGCATTACCCTAAATCAAACCAGACAAAAACATTCAAGAAAACTATAGATCAATAACTCTCATGAACATAGATGAAAAAATCCTTGACAAAATAATAGTAAATCAAACCTGACAATGTATAAAAAGAATGTGGTACACCACAACTGAAAGGGGCTTACCCCAGGTATGCACAAGCTATTTTATGGATATCCATAACCAGATTTTAAAGTTTATATAGAAAGGTAAAAACTCAAAATAGCCAATTCAATATTAAAGGACTGACTACCTGACTTTAAGACTTACTATGAAGCTGCAGTAATCAAGACTGTAATATCAGTAAAAGAATTGTCGAAAAGATCAATGGAACAGAATACAGAGCCCAGAGATAGACCCACATAAATACAGCAACATTTGATCTCTGACAAAGGAGCAAAGCCAGCACAGTGGAGCAAAGACAGTCTTTTTAACAAATGGTGCTGAAACAGCTGGCTATCTGCATGCAAACAGACAAAATATTGAAACGCTACTTCCCACCCTCTGCAAAAATTAACTCAACATGGATCACAGACCTAAATGTAAAATCAAAACTATAAAATTAAAAAATAATGTAGGAGAAAATCTAGATGACCTTAGGTATGACAAGGACTGTTTAGATACACCACCAAAGGCCTGACCCATGGATAAAAGAACTCACTAACGTTAAAAAATTTTGCTCGGTAAAAGATAACATCAAGAGAATGAGAAGGCAAGCCACCAACTAGGAGAAAATATTTGCCAAACACTCATCTGACAAAGGACTGTAATCCAAAGTATACAAAGAACATTTAAAACTCAACAATATGAAAATGAATAATCTGATTTTAAATGGACAAAAGACCTGAACAGACACCTCATCAAAGAAGATATACACACAGCAAGTAAACACATGAAAAGATGCTCAACATCATATGTCACCAGGGAACTGCAAATTTACACAATACGGAGACACTACTTCATGCCTAAATTAAAATGACTTAAATTCAGAACACTGACATCAAATGCTGGAGAGGATGTGGAGCAACAGGAACTCATTCATTGTAGGCAGGAATGCAAAATGGTACAGCCACTTTGGAAGCCAACTGGCAATTTCTTACAAAGCTAATCATCCTGTTATCACACAATTCAGCAATTGCACTTCTTGATATTTACCCAAATGAACTGAAAACTAACATCCACTTAAAAACCTGCACGTGGATGTTTAAAGCAGCATTTTATTTTTAAGATGTATTTATCTGCTTGTGGCTGTGCTGGGCCTTCATTTGCTGCGCATGGGCTTTCTCTAGTTGTGGCAAGCAAGCTTTACTCAGTTGTTGCAGCTCACGGGTTCTAGATCACTGGCTCAGTAACTGTGGCTCATGGGCTTATTTATCCAATGGCATGCAGGATCTTTCTGGACCAAGGGTCAAACCCATGTCCTTTGCTTTAGCAGGCAGATTCTTTACCACTGAACCTCCAGGGAGGCCAAGCCCCCAAAGCAGCTTTATTCATAATTGCCAAAACGTAGAAATAACCAAGTTGTCCTTCAATAGATGAATGATTAAATGAACTGTGGTATACCAGATAACAGAACACTATCCAGCATTAAAAAGAATTAAGCTGTCAAACCATGAAAAGACATGGAATAATCTTAAATGCAAGTCACTTAGTGAAAGAGTGAATACAAGGAGTACCTGAGAATGCTATACTTTCCATTCAATTTTTCTGTAGACCTAAAATGGCTCTTAAAAATAAAGTGTTCTTTTTAAGTTCCTGTTAGTGTCTCTGACAAATAACAATCAATAAATCATAAAATATACTTTCATATTTCAAGGAAATAAAGAGGTATGTGTCTGGTGGGGGGATCTCAATATTTTTCTCCTATGATTTGTGCGTTTAGTGTCATATCTAAGAAATCTATGTGTTTCTTTTTTGGAAGGTTACTAATAACCCACATAAGTATTTTCTACATTGTTCTCTAGAACTTTTATAGTTTTAGATTTTAGATTTAAAGATATGATCTATTTTGAGTAATTCTTGACTGTAACTTATGGTATGGGTTGAAAATAATTTTCTTACATATGGATATATAATCTTTCCTGCCTTCTTTCCATTGAATTGCATTTGTATCTTTGTTGAAAATCAACTGTCTTTTAATAAGACACACACACACACACATATATATATATATATATATATATATATATATATGTATATTTCCAGACTTTCTATTCTCTTGCATTGATCAATGTGTCTATTATTTCACCAATACTATACTATCTTAACTGAAACAGTTTTAAAATAAATCTTGAAATCACATACACTGAATGTTTTAGATTGAGTCTTCTTTTTCAAGATTGTTACAGATACTCTTATTTCATTTGTCTTTCCATCATAGGAAATTTTAAAATCAGCTTATCAACGTCTACCAAAAGAATCCTGTTGGATTTGATTGGTGTCACAACTACATAGAGAGTAATAGTGTTCTTGAATATGAAGCTTCAGTATTATTAGGATATCAAATCTTTCCAATTTGACCTATAGATTCAACGTCAGTTCAGTTCAGTTCAGTTCACGACTGAGCGACTGAACTGAACTGAACTGAACCGACGTTGAATCTATAGGTCAAATTGGAAAGATTTGATATCCTAATAATACTGAAGCTTCATATTCAAGAACACTATTACTATCTATTTAGTTCTTCTTTGATTTTATTCATCAGTGTTTCTTAGTTTACAGCACAAGATTCCACATGAATTTATTTGAGATTTATACCTATTATAATTTTTGTACTTTTGCAAATAGTACTGATCTTTAATTTTAATTTCCTACCATTTGTTGTTAATACATAAAATACAATTGAATTTTATATATTGACTTTGTATCCTAAAACCCTGCTACACCGACTTTTTAGTTCTAGTAATACTTTGGTAAATTCTTTGGGATTTTCCTCATAGTTATTCATATCACCTACAGATAGAATAGAGAAGAAAATGGCAACCCACTCCAGTAATCTTGCCTGGAAAATCCCATGGATGAAGGAGACTGATAAACTACAGTCCATGGGGTCGCAAAGAGTCGGACACGACTGAGCGACTTCACTTTCACTTTTCACAAATAGAATACAGTTCTTTCTTTCCGGGTTTTATAAACTTTATCATTTTCCTGGCTTATTTCACTGACTTGAATCTGGAACAAAATTGAATAGAAGTGATGCCAGTGGACATTCTTGCCTTGTCTGATCTTACAGGGAGGGCAGTCAGTCTTTTGCCATTAAGCACGACATTAGCTATAAGTTTACTGCAGCTGCCCTTTATCAGATTGAGGAAGTTCCCTTCCGTTCCTAGTTTGCCGAAGTTTTTACTATGAGTGAATGCTGAATCTTTTCTCCATCTATTGAGATGGGTGTAGCTTTTCTTAATCTGTTAATATAGTGAATTACAGTGGTTAATTTTCAAATGTTGAACTACTCCTGCTTTCTTGAGATAAATCTCTTTTTCATGGTATGCTATCCTATTTATATGTTGATAAACTTGATTGGCTAATATTATGTTGAGTATTGTGTTCTTTTATGACTGACTCTCTTCATTTAGTGGGGCTTTCCAGGTGACGCTAGTGGTAAAGAACTCACCTGCCAATGCAGGAGATTTAAGAAACATGGGTTCAATCCCTGGGTCGGGAAGATCCCCGCAACGAGAAGGGCAAGGCAACCCACTCCAGCATTCTTGCCTGAAGAATCCCACAGACAGAGCCTGGCAGGCTACAGTCCCTGGGGTCACAAAAGAGTCGGACACAATTTAGCAACAAACTAAACAACAAAAATATTCTATTAAATGGGATATACCACTTTTTGTTTATGAATCCTTTAATTGATGGACATTTGAGTTGTTTCATAAATTATGTTTCCATAATCATTCATGTATAAATTTTTATATGGACATATGTTTTCACGTCTCTTGGGTATATACCTATACCCAAGCAGAATTGTTGGGTCATATGATAAGCATATATAACATTTTGAAAAACATCCACTGTTTTCAAAATGGCTGCACTATTTTATATTTCCACCAGCAGTGTATAAAGGTTCCAATTTCTCCACATCCTGCTCAATCAGATCAGATCAGTTGCTCAGTCATGTCTGACTCTTTGCGACCCCATGAATCGCGGCACGCCAGGCCTCCCTGTCCATCACCAGCTCCCGGAGTTCACTCAGACTCACGTCCATCAAGTCAGTGATGCCATCCAGCCATCTCATCCTCTGTTGTCCCCTTCTCCTCTTGCCCCCAGTCCCTCCCAGCATCAGAGTCTTTTCCAATGAGTCAACTCTTCGCATGAGCTGGCCAAAGTACTGGAGTTTCAGCTTTAGCATCATTCCTTCCAAAGAAATCCCAGGGCTGATCTCCTTCAGAATGGACTGGTTGGATCTCCTTGCAGTCCAAGGGACTCTCAAGAGTCTTCTCCAACACCACAGTTCAAAAGCATCAATTCTTCAGTGCTCAGCCTTCTTCACAGTCCAACTCTCACATCCATAAATGACCACAGGAAAAACCATAGCTTTGACTAGATGGAACTTTGTTGGCAAAGTTATGTCTCTGCTTTTGAATATGCTATCTAGGTTGGTCATAACTTTCCTTCCAAGGAGTAAGCGTCTTTTAATTTCATGGCTGCAGTCACCATCTGCAGTGATTTTGGAGCCCCCAAAAATAAAGTCTGACACTGTTTCCACTGTTTCCCCATCTATTTCCCATGAAGTGATGGGACCGGATGCCATGATCTTCGTTTTCTGAATGTTGAGCTTTAAGCCAATTTTTTCACTCTCCACTTTCACTTTCATCAAGAGGCTTTTGAGTTCCTCTTCACTTTCTGCCATAAGGGTGGTGTCATCTGCATATCTGAGGTTATTGATATTTCTCCCAGCAATCTTGATTCCAGCTTGTGTTTCTTCCAGTCCAGCGTTTCTCATGATGTACTCTGCATAGAAGTTAAATAAACAGGGTGACAATATACAGCCTTGACGTACTCCTTCTCCTATTTGGAACCAGTCTGTTGTTTCACGTCCAGTTCTAACTGTTGCTTCCTGACCTGCATACAAATTTCTCAAGAGGCAGATCAGGTGATCTGGTATTCCCATCTCAGAATTTTCCACAGTTTATTGTGATCCACACAGTCAAAGGCTTTGGCATAGTCAATAAAGCAGAAATAGATGTTTTTCTGGAACTCTCTTGCTTTTTCCATGATCCAGCGGATGTTGGCAATTTATCTCTGGTTCCTCTGCCTTTTCTAAAACCAGCTTGAACATCAGGAAGTTCACGGTTCACATACTGCTGAAGCCTGGCTTGGAGAATTTTGAGCATTACTTTACTAGCGTGTGAGAGGAGTGCAATTGTGCGGTAGTTTGAGCATTCTTTGGCATTGCCTTTCTTTGGGATTGGAATGAAAACGGACCTTTTCCAGTCCTGTGGCCACTGCTGAGTTTTCCAAATTTGCACGCATATTGTGTGTAACACTTTCACAGCATCATCTTTCAGGATTTGGAATAGCTCCACTGGAATTCCATCACCTCCACTAGCTTTGTTCGTAGTGATGCTTTCTAAGGCCCACTTGACTTCACATTCCAGGATGTCTGGCTCTAGGTCAGTGATCACACCATCGTGATTATCTGGGTCATGAAGATCTTTTTTGTACAGTTCTTCTGTGTATTCTTGCCATCTTTTCTTAATATCTTCTGCTTCTGTTAGGTCCATATCATTTCTGTCCTTTATCGAGCCCATCTTTGCATTTTCTGTAATTTTTAATTGTATTTAGCTTTTAAATGTTTGTTTAAAATACCATATATTTCTATCATATAACCCATGTATTTCCAAGAGAATTTTTGTATGGCTTCTTTAATTGTCACAAGGTCAATAAATTCATAAACTGTTAATGAAATAGTACAAAATTCAAATATAAATGTCTATAACCTGTGTTAAATAAATAAAATTCTCTACTCCAAAATAGTTTTCTAAACTAATCTCAAAGATGGGCACTTCCCTGGTGGTCCAGAATCTGCCTGCCAATTCAGGAGACACAGGTACAATCCCTGGTCCGGGAAGATCCTACATGCCGCAGGACAGCTAAGCCCATGTGCCACAACTACTGAGCCTGCACTCTAGAGCCTGTGAGCCACAATTATTGAGCCCATACACTGCAGCTACGAAATCTGCATGTCTGGAGCCCATGCTCTGCAACAAGAGAAGCCACCACAATGGAAACCTGCACATCGCAACAAAGAGTAGCCCCTGCTCACCACAACCAGAAGAAGCCCAAGCACACAAACAAAGACCCAGCACAGCCAAGAATTATGATAGTCCTGACAGCCTAGTTGGGAGGGAAGTCTGGGGGAGAGTGGATACATGTATATGTATGGCTGAGTCCCTTTGCTGTTCACTTGAAACTATCACAACATTGTTTGTTAACTGGCTATATCCCAATACAAAATTAAAAACAATTTTTAAAAATAATCTCAAGGTTAAAGATCAGTGTGTCACTAAAAAACATGTTGCTGAAAAACTAGCCAGATCCAAATTCATGATGCTATATATATATATATATATATATATATATATATGCTCAATCACTCAGTTGTGTCCAACTCTTTGCAACCCCATGGACTGTAGCCCATCAGGCTCCTCTATCCATGGGATTTTCCAGGCAAGAATATTGGAGTGGGTTGCTTACTCCTTGGAAGAAAAGTTATGACCAACCTAAATAGCATATTGAAAAGCAGAGACATTACTTTGCCAACAAAGGTCCAGCTAGTCAAGGCTATGGTTTTTCCAGTGGTCATGTATGGATGTGAGAGTTGGACTGTGAAGAAGGCTGAGCACTGAAGAACTGATGCTTTTGAACTGTGGTGTTGGAGAAGACTCTTGAGAGTCCCTTGGACTGCAAGGAGATCCAACCAGTCCATTCTGAAGGAGATCAGCCCTGGGATTTCTTTGGAAGGAATGATGCTAAAGCTGAAACTCCAATACTTTGGCCACCTCATGCGAAGAGTTGACTCATTGGAAAAGACTCTGATGCTGGGAGGGATTGGGGGCAGGAGGAGAAGGGGACAACAGAGGATGAGATGGCTGGATGGCATCACTGACTCGATGGATGTGAGTCTGAGTGAACTCCGGGAGCTGGTGATGCACAGGGAGGCCTGGCGTGCCGCGATTCATGGGGTCGCAAAGAGTCGGACATGACTGAGCGACTGAACTGAACTGCCCTTTCCTATGCTAATATATATATATATATATATGTAAATTTTGACCAGAACTTTATTCCCCAACCTAATTAATATTTATACTTTTTTTCCAAAAGGCTAAACCATTTTTTCCAGCTGTATTAAGGTACAATTGACAAATACAAATTGTATATTTTAAGTTACACAATTTGATATATGAATATACTGAGAAATTATTACCACAATCAAGCTAATGACCACATCCAATAGCTCATATGGTTGCCCTTTGTGTGTGTGTGGTGAAAATGCTTAAGATCTACTCTCTTAGTCAATAAAACTGTAAGACATTGATGAAAGAAATGGAAGAAGACACAAATAAATGGAAAGATTTCCCATGTTTATGAACTGGAAGAGGTAACATTGTTAAAATGACATACTACTAAAAGCAATCCAGAGATTCAGTGCAATCCCCATGAAAATTCCAATGGCATTTTTCATAGAAACGGAAAAAGCTATCCTAAAATTCATATGGAACCACAAAAGATTCCAAATATCAAAGCAATCTTGAGGAAGAACAATGTTCAAGGTATCACATCTTGTTATTTCAGACTATATTACAAAGCTATAGTAATCAAAACAGTGTAGTACTGGCTAATATTACACTTGAAAAACATCACACTTTTATCGTTTTGCCCTCATCTCTTTAATAGCATAAAATGACTATCTGGATACTTTACACCTTCAAACCATCATGTCAGCAATTATTTTTCCTCTCAAGATTCCTGACGCTGAAATGCATGGCCTCTGATTTCAACTATCATTTTGACCAAAGCTAAATCAGGAATATATTGATCTTATAATTTTATTTATAAATTAATATCCAAGAAATAGAAATTTTTAACAAGTACAAATTACCAATTTATCCCATCAAATTTTTAAAAAATTAATATCCATCATTATGAAGAATCCCAGAAGACAGTTATTCTGCCTCAGAAGGTAGAAATTTAAAATAATACAAATTTTCTTTTTTTTAATTTAAATTTATTTATTTTAATTGGAGGCTAACTACTTTACCGTATTGTATTGGTTTTGCCATACATCAACATGAATCCACTAAATTTGGAAACGCAATTTAAAAGTTTTCAGAAAGTACAAATCCTTTGATTCAGCAATTCTTCTTCTAGGAATTTGTGCAAAGGAAATAATGAGAAATGTGGTCAAAATTTTATGCATAAAAATGTTCATCTTTATAATGAAAAATAAGGAAATTTTTACATAGTTAAAATGTAGAATGGTCAAAGGTTAAGTAAAATACAACCTATTTGTGTGATGCAATATTATGCAGCAGAATAAAAATCATGGTTTCAATTAACTTTCAATGGCCTGAGAAAAGCTTATGTTTTGATAAAAACACAACAAATAAAAATACATATTGTGTGTTCCCCACTTACTGAGATAAGACAGAGACCTATAGAACTAAACATACTACCAGTGATAAGTCATTCATGTCATTCATGGGTAGAAGAATTGTGGGCAGTTTTTAATGGAGCGTGTGTGTGTGTGTGTGTGTGTGTGTGTGTGTGCACATGAATGTATTTTTAAAGTTTTTTGCAGTGAATGTGTTTTAGTTTCACAGTGATAACGAAAGTGATAAACAGAAGTGTTTTAAATTTCACCTCTGTTTAAAGCCAGCTTTTTTTAAATTTTACTGCACAGCCATAAGTGTCTCCTTCATGAATACATCATTTTGCTTTCTCCAAAAGCTGCAAAAAGTGACTTAGATAATGAGAAGCTTATTTTTAGTAATAATGTATCAGTTCCACTTAGGCAACCAGCTCACAGAACTTTTCCCTATGGCAAAACAAAAATGTCATACACAAGAGGCATTACAATGTTTATGCTAACTCTGGCATTTTACACACTTGAACTCATTATTATTCTCATTAATTTTGTGATTGTTAATAGCACTGCTATTTACATGATGACTTAACCTTTGAAGATTTCAATCAAAGGTTTCAAAACTTAATGGAGAATGTGTCTAGAATGTAAGAGGATGTATCTCTGAGTGATTTTCCCCAGCAGGAAGCATATTTTGATCCTCAATATACTTAAAAGACTGGGATACCTAACTAGAGAGGTAAGGAAACACTTATTTTATCAGTAAAGGTATAGAAATTACAGATGACTAATTGGCTTGCTATACGTAATGTCAAAATATGTATCAATGAAAACAACCGACAAGGGTGTTTTCTAGACGTTCCCTTTCATGTAGGTGATCTTAAAATAAGTGTGTTAATCAATCCTCTTTGTGTTAATCAGTCGTGTCCTACTCTTTGCAACCCCATGGACTGTAGCCCACCAGGCTCTTCTGTCCATGGAATTCTCCAGGCAAGAGTACTGGAGTGGCTAACCATTCCCTTCTCCAGGGGATCTTCCCAACCCAGGGATCGAACCCAAGTCTCCTGCATTGTGGGTGGATTCTTTACCAGCTGAGCTACCAGGGAAGCCCAATCTTAAAATAAAGTAAGGAGTAAAAACTCTTTTTAAACAAAGATTCTTCTTTTATAGCAAAAACTGTTCTAGGCTTAAATCTGAGCAGGATAAACTATAAATTTCCAAGGGAAAAAAAATACAAAAGATTCTTCTGTTCACTTTTGCCAACTGATGGTTCAAGCTATCTTGAGCAGTCATTTTATCCTTGGTCACAGAATTGTCCATTAGTCTGTGTCAGCTGCGTTTCTGAATAGTTGTGTATTGTTTTACAAGCATTGCTAAAGTCATTATATATAATAAGCATAAAATCAGTAAGAACTATTATATCTTCCATGTTTTTCTATACTTTACAACAATTTATAAGGTAGATAATAGCCTGTTGTTTAAAAAAAATCATCTGATGGCAAAAGTCTGCAAGTCTGACAAAATATTCTGTTGCTAAGGCTGTGGTGAAAAGGTAACTGAAATGCTTAACAGCTCTACCACACTTACGAGATTACAAAACTGCTGCCTCTCAGCTCCATATCTATCCTTTGGTTCTCTGCTTTTTGATCCTGGGGCCAGGACTCCCTAACCACATTTCTGCTTGGTCAGGAGGTTCTAAATTAGGATATGTCCACAGAGGGACCAGCGGGAGCCTGAGAGGCTACAGGAGGGTGGAGGGACTTGCTTCTTCCTTCATGTTTCCTGGGGGGCGTGCTGTCTGTTTCCTGGGGGCGGGGGGCATCCTATCTGTTTCCTGGGGGCGGGGGGTGTCCTGTCTGTTTCCTGGGGGCAGGGGGCATCCTGTGTTTCCTGGGGGGTCGTCCTGTCTATTTCCTGGGGGCGTCCTGTTTCCTGGAGGGCATCCTGTCTGTTTCCTGGGGGGCGTCCTGTCTGTTCTCTGGGGGGCATCCTGTCTGTTTCCTGGGGGGCGCCCTGTTTCCTGGGGGGTGTCCTGTCTATTTCTTGGGGGGCATCCTGTCTGTTTCCTGGGGGGCGTCCTGTCTGTTTCCTGGGGGTGTCCTGTCTGTTTCCTGGGGGGCATCCTGTCTGTTTCCTGGGGGTTTCCTGGGGGCGTCCTGTCTGTTTCCTGGGGGCATCCTGTCTGTTTCCTGGGGGTGTCCTGTCTGTTTCCTGGGGGGCATCCTGTCTGTTTCCTGGGGGTGTCCTGTCTATTTCTTGGGGGGCATCCTGTCTGTTTCCTGGGGGGGGGGGGTCCTGTTTCCTGGGGGGTGTCCTGTCTATTTCTTGGGGGGCATCCTGTCTGTTTCCTGGGGGTGTCCTGTCTGTTTCCTGGGGGGCATCCTGTCTGTGTCCTGGGGGTGTCCTGTCTGTTTCCTGGGGGGCATCCTGTCTGTTTCCTGGGGGTGTCCTGTCTGTTTCCTGGGGGGCGTCCTGTCTGTTTCCTGGGGGTGTCCTGTCTGTTTCCTGGGGGGCATCCTGTTTTCTGGGGGGCGTCCTGCCTGTTTCCTGGGGGCATCCTGTCTGTTTCCTCGGGGGCATCCTGTCTGTTTTCTGGGGGGCGTCCTGCCTGTTTCCTGGGGGCATCCTGTCTGTTTCCTCGGGGGCATCCTGTCTGTTTCCTGGGGGGTGTCCTGTCTGTTTCCTGGGGGGTGTCCTGTCTGTTTCCTGGGGGTGTCCTGTCTGTTTCCTGGGGGGCGGGCGTCCTGTCTGTTTTCTGGGGGGCATCCTGCCTGTTTCCCCGGGGGCATCCTGTCTGTTTCCTGGGGGCATCCTGTCTGTTTCCTGGGGGTGTCCTGTCTGTTTCCTGGGGGAGGGGGGCGGGCATCCTGTCTGTCTCCTGGGGGCGTCCTGTCTGTCTTCTGGGGGGCATCCTGCCTGTTTCCTCGGGGGCATCCTGTCTGTTTCCTGGGGGGCATCCTGTCTGTTTCCTGGGGGGAGTCCTGTCTGTTTCCTGGGGACGTCCTGTCTGTTTCCTGGGGGATGTCCTGTCTGTTTCCTGGGGGACATCCTGTCTCCTGGGGGCGTCCTGCCTGTCTCCTGGGGGCGTCCTGTTTCCTGGGGGCATCCTGTTTCCTGGGGGCATCCTGTCTGTCTCCTGGGGGCATCCTGCCTGTCTCCTGGGGGCGACCTGCCTGTCTCCTGGGGGCGTCCTGTCTGTGTCCTGGGGGCATCCTATCTGTCTCTGGGGGCGTCCTGCCTGTTTCCTTGGGGGCGTCCTGTTTCCTGGGGGCATCCTGTCTGTTTCCTGGGGGTGTTCTGTTTCCTGGGGGCGTCCTGTCTGTCTCCTGGGGGCATCCTCTCTGTCTCCTGGGGGCGTCCTGTCTGTCTCCTGGGGTCGTCCTGCCTGTCTCCTGGGGGCGTCCTGCCTGTCTCCTGGGGGCGTCCTGCCTGTCTCCTGGGGGCGTCCTGTCTGTCTCCGGGGGGCATCCTGTCTGTCTCCTGGGGGCGTCCTGTCTGTCTCCTGAGGGCATCCTGTCTGTCTGTCTGCAGTTCCCAGGAATCGGCCCTGCAGCGCTCTCACTCTGCAGTGGCAGTGCATTTACAAAAAGTGAAAGTGAAATTGTTGGTTGCTCAGTTGTGTCCATGGACTGCAGTTCTTCAGACTCCTCTGTCCATGGAATTCTTCAGGCAAGAGTACTGAAGTGGGTAGCCATTCCCTCCTCCACGGGATCTTCCTGTCCCAGGGATCGAATCCAGGTCTCCCGCATTGCGGACATATTCTTTACCCTCTGAGCCACCAGGGAAGTCACCAGAGAAACCTTCGCAGAGCAAATTCAGTTTTCCCTGAACTTACAAACCTCTGTCTCCCCATAGAGACATCAAAATCAACTGGCCCTCTCTTCCTTCAAGTCGGGGTCCTGGGCTCACATGGCTCCCTGTTTCAAACTCAGAACCACTCATCAGTCCAACAGTATAATCTTCTCAGAGGTCTGAGGTGCAGCTCCAAAGGACTTCTCCTCTAAGTGACCTCAGCCAAGGGCTGCCTACAGTTGCTGCTTTTTTATCTTTTTACCTTCAACTATTAATAACATTATAGTGCTTCCCTGGTGGCTTAGCAGTAAAGAATCCATCCACCTGCAATGCAGGAGAAGCAGGTTCAATTCCTGTGTAAGGAATATCCCCCGCAGAAGGAAATGGCAAATTATTCCAGTATTCTTGCCTGGGAAATCCCAAGGACAGAGGAGCCTGGAGCATTACCATCCATGGGGTCACAAAAAGAGTCAGACATGACTGAGCAACTCAACAAGAATCAATAACATTATATGGAGTGAGGCTTCCTTGCTGGCTCAGTTGATCAAGAGACTGCCTGCAATGTGGGAGACCCGGGTCTGATCCCTGGGTTGGGAAGATTCCTGGAGAAGGAAATGGAAACCCACTTCAGTATGCTTGCCTGGAAAATCCCATGGACAGAGGAGCCTGGTGGGCTACAGTCCATGGGGTCACAAAGAGTTGGACGTGACTGAGTGACTAACACACACCTATTGAACAAGCCTTTGCTAAGTCACTTCAGTTGTGTCCAACTCTTTGAAACCCTATGGGCTATATAGCCTACCAGGATTCTCTGTCCATGAGATTCTTCAGGCAAGAATACTGGAGTGGATTGTCACGCCGTCCTCCAGGGGATCTTCCCAACTCAAAGACTGAACCTGCATCTCTTATGTCTCCTGCATTAGCAGGTGAGTTCTTTACCATAATTGCCACCTGGGAAGCCTTTATATTATATGAAATTCTTTTGGTTCAAAGAGCTGGTGTGTATAGGGCTTTATACCAAGGTCACAGTACAAAAATCTAAGGAACTGATAAAGCCCCATAGCAACTGTTGCCATGAGCCTCTGGATTTAAACCAGCCAGTTCCCTGACCCCATATTAGGCAAAACACCCATCCTGTTACACACCCTATAGCATCCTAACCAATCACCTAATGCCACCATTCCAATAGGAATCTTCTTTGTCTTGAGGCTGTAAAAATTGACTACTAGCATCTCCCTCTCTAATAAACTTTATTCTCCACTCATTCGCTCACTGTGCCCCAGGTCTGCATGGACCACAACAGTGTGGTTCTATTTCCAAATGTGACTTTGTCTTAGTCAGTTTGGGCTGCTATTACAAGTGACCACAATCTGGGTGACTTAAACAACAAATATGTGTTAATATTGCTCATGGTTGCAGACGCTAAAGAGAAGGTGCCGGCAGTCAGGTTCTAGCAGGAGTCCACTTCTAGGTTGCCGAAGAAGTTACAGCTGTTAATATTGTAGCCTCACATGGCAGAAAGAGACCTGGCTAGTTCTCTAGCCTCTTCTAATTCATGAGGGCTTCGTCCTCATGATCTAATTGTTTACCAAAAGCCCCACTTTCAAATACTGTCACATTAGGGCATCAGAATTTCAATGTACAAATCTTGGGGGGACACAAACATCCAGTTCATGGCAAAACCTCACTGATACAGAAAAGAATTTGGCAATATTTAGCAAAAGTAATATGGATTTACCCATTGACCCATCAACACCACTGCTAGTACTCTATGTAAAAAATATATGGTCTTTCTTTGAAAGACTATTTATCTTAGCAAAGACTGGAGACAAAAATGTCTACCAATGGTACATACACATAACAGGATATTATAAAGTCATAAAAATTAATGGGAAAAGGCACTATTACCGCTATGGAGTGATCTCCATGATATATGGTTAGGCAAAAAAATAAAAGCAAGAGGGATAAAATGTGTGTAGGTTTCTGTTATTTGTCTAAGAAAGGAAAGAATAAGAAAACAGTCACATATTAGTGTGACTAATTAGTGTGACTAAAGTCACATACTTTTGTTAAATTAAGTGGATGGATAAACAAACAAACAAACAAACAAAACCAGGATACCCATTGGAGGTAGAAAGAATAGACTGAAGAAGACAGGGACAGAACCTAGACTTCTCTGGATATACCAGGTTTTATAGATTTGACTTTAAGAGGTTCCAGTGAACAATTCCATCTTCAGGGTGTATATGTGGAATGGGGTCCCCACACCAACAAGCAATTCTTCAACACCAGTTAGGCACCCTACAAATCAACGGCATGCTGCCAGTCCCTGGACACAGCATCAGGTCCCATGGGTTAAGGGCTCTATCCTACAAGACTGTCCCTGCCCCTAACACCCCCAACTTTGAACACCAGTCACAACCCACTCCCCTGGTGGCTCAGAGGGTAAAGAATCTGCCTGCTATGAGGGAGATTGGGGTTTGACCCCCAGGTTAGGAAGATACCCCTGGAGGAGGGAATGGCAACGCACTCCAGTATTCCTGCCTGGAGAATCCCCATGGACAGAGAACCCTGGCAGGGCTACAGTCCAGGTGGTCGGACACAACTGAATGACTTTCACTTTTTCACTTTCACAAGTATGGGTTATCATCTGTGCTTCTGACCAAATGACAATAGATGGGAGGATCCAACAATCTCCCAATTCAATTAATTTGCTAGAATGACTCACAGAACTCAGAGGAACATTTTACTTACTAGATCACCAGTTTTTTACAAAAGGATATAATTCAAGAATAACCAGATGGAAGAGAGACACAGGGCATGGTAAGGGGAAAGGGCACAGAGCCTCTATGCTCTCTACAGGCTCACCAGTCTTCCCAAACCTCCATGTGTCCACCAACCTGGAGGCTCTTCATATCCTGCCCTTTTGGGGTTTTATGGAGGTGTTATTACAGACAAAGGATTGATTAAAGCCCCTCTTCCCTCCCTAAAGGTCAAGGGGTTAGACTGAACATTCCAACCCTAATCACAGGTTTGCACCTCTGGCTATCAGGTCCCATCCTTAGGTGCTTTCCCAAAGCCACTCAATTAACATAACACACCAGATGGTCAACACCGAAATCAGACTGATTATACTCTTTGCAGCCAAAGATGGAGAAGCTCTATACATTGAGCAAAAACAAGACCGAGAGCTGACTGTGACTCCTATCATGAACTCCTTATTGCCAAATTCAGACTTAAATTGAAGAAAGTGGGGAAAACCACTAGACCATACATGTATGACCAAAATCAAATCCCTTATGATTATACAGTGGAAGTGAGAAATAGATTTAAGGGACTAGATCTGATAGAGTGCCTGATGAACTATGGAATGAGGTTCATGACATTGTACAGGAGACAGGGATCAAGACCATCTCCATGGAAACAAAATGCAAAAGCAAAATGGCTGTCTGAGAAGGCCTTACAAATAGCTGTGAGCTTGGGGCTAGTGCACTGGGACGACCCAGAGGGATGGTATGGGGAGGGAGGAGGGAGGAGGGTTCAGGATGAGGAACACATGTATACCTGTGGCGGATTCATTTTGATATTTGGCAAAACTAATACAATTTGTAAAGTTTAAAAATTAAAAAAAAAAAGAAAGCAAAGGAGAAAAGGAAAGATATAATCATCTGAATGCAGAGTTCCAAAAACTAGCAAGGAGAGATAAGAAAGCCTTCCTCAGAGATCAATGCAAAGAAATAGAGGAAAACAACAGAATGGGAAAGACTAGAGATCTCTTCATGAAAATTAGAGATACCAAGGGAACATTTCATGCAAAGATGGGCACCATAAAGGACAGAAATGGTATGGACCTAACAGAAGAAGAAGATATTAAGAGGAGGTGGCAAGAATACACAGAAGAACTGTACAAAAAGAGCTTCACGACCCAGATACTCCTGATGGTGTGATCACTCACCTAGAGCCAGACATCCTGGAATGTGTTAGAGCCAGACATCCTGGAATGTGAAGTCAAGAGGGCCTTAGAAAGCATCACTACAAACAAAGCTAGTGGAGGTGATGGAATTCCAGTTGACTTATTTCAAATCCTGAAAGATGATGCTGTGAAAGTGCTGCACTCAATATGCCAGCAAATTTGGAAAACTCAGCAGTGGCCACAGGACTGGAAAATGTCAGTTTTCATTCCAATCCCAAAGAAAGGCAATGCCAAAGAATGCTCAAACTATCGCACAATTGCACTCATCTCACACGCTACTAAAGTAATGCTCAAAATTCTCCAAGCCAGGCTTTAGCAGTACATGAACTTCCAGATGTTCAAGCTGGTTTTAGAAAAGGCAGAGGAACCAGAGATCAAATTGCCAACATCCGCTGGATCATGGAAAAAGCAAGAGAGTTCCAGAAAAACATCTACTTCTGCTTTATTGACTATGCCAAAGCCTTTGACTGTGTGGATCCCCAATAAACTGTGGAAAATTCTGAAAGAGATGGGAATACCAGACCACCTGACCTGACTCTTGAGAAACCAATATGCAGGTCAGGAAGCAACAGTTAGAACTGGACATGGAACAACAGACTGGTTCCAAATAGGAAAAGGAGTACGTCAAGGCTGTACATTGCCACCCTGCTTATTTAACTTATATGCAGAGTACATCATGAGAAACACTGGGCTGGAAAAAGCACAAGCTGGAATCAAGATTGCCGGGAGAAATATCAATAACCTCAGATATGCAGATGATACCACCGTTATGGCAGGAAGTGAAGAGGAACTAAAAAGCCTCTTGATGAAAGTGAAAGACGAGAGTGAAAAAGTTGGCTTAAAGCTCAACATTCAGAAAATGTAGATCATGGCATCTGGTCCCATCACTTCATGGGAAATAGATGGGGAAACAGTGGAAACAGTGTCAGACTTTATTTTTGGGGGCTCCAAAATCACTGCAGATGGTGATTGCAGCCATGAAATTAAAAGACGCTTACTCCTTGGAAGGAAAGTTATGACCAACCTACACAGCATATTCAAAAACAGAGACATTACTTTGCCAACAAAGGTCCGGCTAGTCAAGGCTATGGTTTTTCCTGTGGTCATGTATGGATGTGAGAGTTGGACTGTGAAGAAGGCTGAGCGCCGAAGAATTGATGCTTTTGAACTGTAGTGTTGGAGAAGACTCTTGAGAGTCCCTTGGACTGCAAGGAGATCCAACCAGTCCATTCTGATCGAGATCAGTCTTGGGATTTCTTTGGAAGGAATGATGCTAAAGCTGAAACTCCAGTACTTTGGCCACCTCACGTGAAGAGTTGACTCATTGGAAAAGACTCTGATGCTGGGAGGGATTGGGGGCAGGAGGAGAAGGGGACGACAGAGGATGAGATGGCTGGATGGCATCACTGACTCGATGGATGTGAGTCTGAGTGGACTCCAGGAGTTGGTGATGGATAGGGAGGCCTGGTGTGCTGCGATTCATGGGGTCGCAAAGAGTCGGACACGAATGAGCGACTGATCTGATCTGACCCTGCATATAAGTTAAATAAGCAGGGTGACAATATACAGCCTTGACGTATTCCTTTCCCTTTTTGGAACCAGTCTGTTGTTCCATGTCCAGTTCTAACTGTTGCTTCCTAACCTCCATACAGATTTCTCAAGAGGCAAGTCAGGTGATCTGGTATTCCTATCTCTTTCAGAATTTTCCACAGTTTGTTGTGATCCACACAGTCAAAGGCTTTGGCATATTCAATGAAACAGAAGTAGATTTTTTTCTGGAACTCTCTTGCTTTTTCTATGATCCAACAGATGTTGACAATCTGATCTCTAGTTTCTCTGTCTTTTCTAAATCCAGCTTGAACATCTGGAAGTTCACGGTGCACGTAACTGTTGAAGCTTGGCTTGGAGAATTTTGAGCAATACTTTGCTAGTGTGTGAGATGGGTACAATTGTGAGGTAGTTTGAGCATTCTTTGGCATTGCCTTTCTTTCGGATTGGGATGAAAACTGACCTCTTCCAGTCCTTGGCCACTGCTGAGTTTTCCAAATTTGCTGGCATATTGAGTGCAGCATTTTCACAGTGTCATCTTTTAGGATTTGAAATAGCTCAACTGGAATTCCATCACCTCCATTAGCTTTGTTCATAGTGATGCTTTCTAAGGCCCACTTGACTTCACATTCCAGGATGTCTGGCTCTAGGTGAGTGATCATACCATTGTAATTATCTGGGTCATGAAGATCTTTTCTGTATAGTTCTGTGTATTCTTGCCACCTCTTCTTAGT
Source organism: Bos javanicus (assembly GCF_032452875.1). Classification (NCBI taxonomy): domain Eukaryota; kingdom Metazoa; phylum Chordata; class Mammalia; order Artiodactyla; family Bovidae; genus Bos; species Bos javanicus. The sequence goes on along the minus strand of NC_083875.1, from coordinate 12,258,707 downwards.
ATCTTCTGCTTCTGTAGTTCCATACCATTTCTGTCCTTTATGGTGCCCATCTTTGCATGAAATGTTCCTTTGGTATTTCTCATTTTCTTGAAGAGATCTCTAGTCTTTCCTATTCTATTATTTTCCTCTATTTCTTTGCATTGATCATTGAGAAAGGCTTTTTTTAATCTCTCCTTGCAATTCTTTATAACTCTGCATTCAAATGGGTATATCTTTCCTTTTCTCCTTTGCCTTTAGCTTCTCTTCTTTTCACAGCTATTTGTAAGGCCTCCTCAGACAACCATTTTGCCTTTTTGCATTTCTTTTTCTTTGGGATGGTCTTGATCCCTGCCTCTTGAACAATGTCAGGAACTTCCTCATAGTTCTTCAAGCACTCTGTCTATCAGATCTAATCCCTTGAATCTATTTGTCACTTCCACTGTATAATCATTAAGGGATTTAATTTAGGTCATATCTGAATGATCTAGTGGTTTTCCCTACTTTCTTCAATTTAAGACTGAATTTGGCAATAAGGAGTTCATGATCTGAGCCACAGTCAGCTCCTAGTCTGGAGCGGGGGCTGCACGGTGCTGGAGCAACTTTGAGGAGATACTCCATGTCCAAGGGCAAAGTAGAAGCCCCAGCAAGATGGTAGGAGGGGCAAAATCACATTTAGACTCAAACCCCATACCTGCCAGCGACACTCAGAGGGCTCAGACAAACCCTGTGCACACCAGGACCCAAAGACCCCACAGAGACTAAGACACAACTGTGTTTGAGTGTCTCTGTGGAGGTATAGGTCAGCAGTGTCCTGCCGCAGGGGCAGGGGCTCTGGGCACAGCACACTTGTGTATGGCATAAGCCCTCTTGGAGGAGGCTGCCATTAACCCCACAACAGAGCTGCCAGAACTTACACAGGACCGGGGAAATAGACGCTTGGAGGGCACAAACAGAACCTTGTGTACACCAGGACCCAGGAGAAAGGAGCAGTGACCCCACAAGAGACTGACCCAGACTTGCCCGTGAGTGTCCAGGAGTCTCCAGCAGAGGCGTGGGTCAGCAGTGGCCTGCTACAGGGTCAGGGGCACAGAGTGTAGCAGTGCGTGCATGGACCTTTTGAAGGAGATCGCCATTGTCTTCATTACCTCCACCATAGTTTGGCCCCAGATAAATAACAGAGAGGGAACACAGCCCCACTCATCAATAGGAAATTAGATTAAAGATTTACTGAGCACGGCCCCGCCCATCAGAACAAGATCCAGTTTCCCCCTCAGTCAGTCTCTTCCATCAGGAAGCTGCCATAAGCCTCCTACCCTTCTCCATCAGAGGACAGACAGACTGAAAACCACAATCACAGAAAACTAACCAATCTGATCACATGGACCACAGCCTTGTCTAACTCAATGAAACTATGAACCAGTCTGTGTAGGGCCACCTAAGACAAACAGGTCATGGTGGAGAGTTCTGACAAAACATGGTTCGCTGGAGAAGGGAATGCCAAACCACTTCAGTATTCTTGCCTTGAGAACTCCATGAACAGTATGAAAAGGCAAAAAGATAGGACACTGAAAGATGAACTCCTCAGGTCGGTAGGTGCCCAATATGTTACTGGAGATCAGTGGAGAAGTAACTCCAGAAAGAACGAAGGGATGGAGCCAAAGCAAAAACAACACCCAGTTGTGGATGTGACTGGTGATGGAAGTAAAGTCCGATGCTGTAAAGAGCAATATTGTGTAGGAACCTGGAATGTTAGGTCCATGAATCAAGGCAAATTGGAAGTGGTCAAACAGGAGATGGCAAGAGTGAATGCTGACATTTTAGGAATCAGTGAACTAAAATGGACTGGAATGGGTGAATTTAACTCAGATGACCATTATATCTACTACTGTGGGCAAGAATCCCTTAGAAGAAATGGAGTAGCCATCATAGCAACAAAAGAGTCCAAAATGCAGTACTTGGATGCAATCTCAAAAACGACAGAATGATCTCTGTTTGTTTCCAAGGCAAACCATTCAATATCACAGTAATCCAAGTCTATGCTCTGACCAGTAATGCTGAAGAAGCTGAAGTTGAATGGTTCTATGAAGACCTACAAGGCCTTCTAGAACTAACACCCAAAATGATGTCCTTTTCATTATAGGGGACTGGAATGCAAAAGTAGGAAGTCAACAAATACCTGGAGTAACAGGCAAATTTGACCTTGGAATATGGAATGAAGCAGGGCAAAGGCTAACAGAGTTTTGCCAAGAGAACGCACTGGTCATAGCAAACACCCTCTTCAACAACACGAGAGACGACTCTACACATGGACATCACCAGATGGTCAACACTGAAATCAAATTGATTATATTCTTTGCAGCCAAAGATGGAGAAGCTTTATATTTAGCAAAAACAAGACTGGGAGCTGACTGTGGCTCAGATCATGATCTCCTTATTGCCAAATTCAGACTTAAATTGAAGAAACCAGGGAAAACCGCTAGACCATTCAGGTATGAGGACCCCTAGTGCCCAGGTTATATCTTTAAATACCAGTTCCCACTAAATGGAGCCAGGACTCCTTTGAGAGCTGGCAGGTTCCAGGTCTGGAACAGAAAATGTATTACACAAAGCAAGTAAGGAAGCTCTTGTTGCACCAGAAAGCAAGGACACTATGAAGGACAACTGGGTTATGTCAAAAGAACTCAGAAGTCAACTTGACTCTATTATAATATCTTCATTTGCAACTTATAAAGATTAATAAGTCTAGGCATTGATCATCAATGCCTGCTCACATTCACACATAAAATGAGACAATCAGATAGTGTATGCTGCTGATGCTACTAAATCGCTTCAGTCGTGTCCAACTCTGCGCGACCCTATAGATGGCAACCCACCAGGCTCCCCTGTCCTTGGGATTCTCCAGGCAAGAACACTAGAATGGGTTGCCATTTCCTTCTCCAAGTACACAATGTCATCTGGTGGCTCAGCTGCTAAAGAAACAGCCTGCCAACGCAGGAGACTCAAGAGGCCCCTGGGTTGGGGAAAGCCCCTGGAAAAGGAAATGGCAACCCACTCCAGTATTCTTGCCTAGGAAATTCCATGGACAGAGGAGCCTAGTGGGCTACAGTCCATGCAATCACAAAGAGTCGGACACGACTGAGCAAGCACTCACACACGCACATCATCTATGAAGTATTCTTGTGTAATAAGATGATTACATAGATGATGAAGTATTCTTGTGTAAAACATGGGAACCATAATCTAATCACACTTCAATATACATGTATCTATTGCAGGGGACAAATATATTAATGATCTCATAGAGATGCAACCTCTATGGACTATACAGTCCATGGAACTCTCCTGGCCAGAATACTGGAGTGGGTAGCCTTTCCCTTCTCCAGGAGATCTTCCCAACCCAGGGATCGAACCCAGGTCTCCTGCATCACAGATGGATTGTTTACCAGCTGAGCCACCAGGGAAGCCCAAGAACACTGGAGTGGGTAGCCTATCCCTTCTCCAGAGGATCTTCCCATCCCAGGAATCGAACCAGGGTCTCCAGCATTGCAGGCAGATTCTTCACCTGCTGAACTATCAGGGAAACCCATCTATTTCAGAGGACAAACATATTAATGACATCATAGAGATGCAATCAGCAAAATACAGGTGGTAGAACACAATTATTACTTCAACAAATCAAAAAATAGCATGTAAACCTGTGAATTAGCAGAGAAAATACAATGAGCCTGATTTAAACAAGCAAATTGTTTTAAAATTTTTATAAGACAGGAACTTTGAACACAGATGAGATATTTTATGATATTCTGAAATTATTTTTAACTTTGTTATATGAGGATACTGTGGTTAAAACAAAATATATAATACATGAAATTGTATAAAGTCAGGTATTTGCTTCATAACTATCAGGTGTGAGGAAGAATTGAGTGAGGACACAGAAGAAACAATATTGTCTAAAGACTTGAGTCTGGGTCATGGCTATGTCAACTGAAAAAAAAATGACGTAAAAGCAGTGAGTTTCAGCTTTATTTGGGGGACCTTACTGAGGACAACAACCCAGGAGACAGCCTTTCAGCCCTGAGGAACTGCTCTGAGGGAGTGGGGAAGGAGCTTGTTTTTGTATGAATCTTTGCAGAAAAATGCAGGTAGTGAAGCATCTATCTTAGTAAAAGATTACTGATAATCGCACACAAAAAAAACACAGATCTCTCAAGTTAATGACTTTAGCGTTTTTCTATGAATGGAAAGATGCAAGAATCTGGGGTAGTTAAAATTCTTCCTTAGACATGCATCTTAACCATCTAGCTGCACAATATGCAAAACAAAGAAGGCTTCCCCTCCTCCCCCACCCCACCCCCGCCCCCCGCCGTTCTTTCTCCACCCAGAATTCTCCTCCTGTGTGCTCTTGGTGGGAGACTGCAGGGATTTTCTATTTAACCCTTTGCTACAGTCCATGGGGTCGCGAAGAGTCGGAGACGACTGAGCGACTTCACTTTCACTTTTCACTTTCATGCATTGGAGAAGGAAATGGCAACACACTCCAGTGTTCTTGCCTGGAGAATCCCAGGGACGGGGAGAGCCTGGTGGGCTGCCATCTATGGGGTCGCACAGAGTCGGACACGACTGAAGTGAGTTAGCAGCAGCAGCAGCGTCAAGGTGACACTCTTTGTTCAAGGAGTTCTCTTTGTTTACAGGCACATGGAAATTCATTATAAAGTTATATATCCTTTTTTATATGTTTAAAATAACCAAAAAACTCAAGCCTATACATTTACTGGGCTTCCCTGGTGGCTCTGTGGTAAAGAATCCACCTGCCAATGCAGGAAACATGGGTTCGATCCCTGGGTCAGGAAGATCCCCTGGAGAAGAAAACGGCAACCCACTCCAGTATTCTTGCCTGGGAAATCCCAAAGAAAGAGGATCCTGGTGAGCTACAGTCCATGGAGTCACAGTGGTCTGACACGACTTAGCGATTAAACAGCAACATACATTTACCACTGTGTACAGTTTGGGTTTCTGTAAAATATTTCAGAGATCAGGGAGAAGGAGAATTGTGATGGTTTTCCATTAATTATTATTAGTGGTCCTATATATCTTATGTTCACAAAACAGTTCTTGGAAATTCAAAGAATACAGATACTACAAAACAAAGCAAATTCCAGTCAATCATTTTAAATTAAAATATATTAAAAATGAAGTGATATGATTTCATAAATACGCTTTCAAGTTATCAGGGATGGGAGGCAGATACAGAAGTAATCAGATTAGCTATGAGTTGAAAATTGCTGAAGCTGAGGGATAACTATATCGGTGCTCACAATTCTAGTCTCTCTACTTTTGTAAATGGCCGAGACCTTTCATTATTTTAAAGTTTTTAAATAAAACTTAAAAAGTGGCTGAATTAAAAAGTGCTAAATATCAAGCTCTGCAGTTTGGTGCAGCTTCAGGACAAGTTTAATGAACTGAATTCTTTTCCTCAATGTAAAAACAAAGTTACACAACTAACTTTGTGCCTGGTGACTTCAAGTAAACATCATAACATCCTTTGCCCTCCCCCAAAACACAGATACCCGTGAGAGTTTGGGATTATATCATACTTCCAAGCGAATAAGAGACTATTACTAGTTTATGAATACTGGCAGGGGGCAGGAGGCTCCTGGGTCATAGAAAAACTTGGTTACTCAAGGCACAGCAAGCGGCATGAGGATCAAGTCCTTGCCTCGGGTCCCATGGGAGTGAGTGACATGGAGGACCCCAGAAGGATGTAATACATACAGTAGGTTTGTGCTGCAGAGGAGGAGCAATGAGCTTGGAAATTCACAAGAATAACATGGAACTTGGGCTGTTCCACCTCCCATGGGACCACACCAGTACTCTTGCCTGGAGAATCCCATGCACAGAGGAGCCTGGCAGGCTACGGTCCATAGGGTCGTAAAGAGGTGGACATGACTAAAGAGACTGCACGCACGCATGCACGCACGCATAGTGATAGCAAAGTCTGCACTTTGAACTCACATGCACCCATGATCCAGACTCAACGATCATAAATTCTTAGACAACACTGTTTCATCTATAGTCTCACTCAATTCCTCTCCTCACCTAGTAATTTTGAGGCACATGCCTGACTTTATATATAATTCTAACAATCTCTGTTCTCTGTAAACACCACCCTAAGGAATGGCATGTGTAAACAGCAGTCAGGACCTTGTGTCCTTGGCATACCCAGCAAAAATGTGCAGGGGCCACAGAAGATTGCCTTCCCCAGCAATCCACCTGCTGTTCCTCCATGTCTTGACTTCTGGCAAAAATCACAGAAGTATGCCACACTGTTGACCACTCTTATTAATCTAACCAACAGCAGCTAGAACTAAATCAGTTCAGATGTTCTCATACTGCATTTAATCAAGGCTTCTGTCAATAGGACTCCAAAGGCAAGATAAAATTAACCTGCAGTATTGACTTAAATATGCTTTCCGGGACCCAGGCAACTGTCCTCGGGGAGACCAAGGGATTTTATTTCAGTCAGGATGCAGCCTAGTGTAAGGCTGTCTAATATCCACTATAAGCCATGAGAGTTTACACTAACCTTCAGATCTCTGGGGTCATTGCCAACAATTACAGAAGGCAATAGGTAAGCAAAAAAAAAAAAATCAAATCTCAATGGAGAAATATCCTATGAGCCATTTCCAGCCACATGCAAACATATAACCCAAATGGCCACAGGTAATTCCAATCAAGTTTTTCATTAAACTTGATTTGGTGGTTTAGTCGCTAAGTCATGTCCGACTCTTGCGACCCTGTGGACTGTAGCCCACCAGGCTCCTCGTCCATGGGGTTCTCCAGGCAAGAATGCTGGAGTGGGTTATCATTTCCTTCTCCATAAACTTGATTTGGATCAGCTTTAGTGTTGGTTACATCATATGGGCAGTGTTATAGGGGTTGTAGACTCCTTTTCCATACACGGCATAACCAAAGACCTCTCAAGGATCAGAAAAGCACGTGAATTTCTAACAGTCACGATGTAACAAGGCTGTACCTGCGTAAACGGGGGTCCATGTGGAGAGCTGCTACTGATGACAGCGAGCATCTGTCATCAGGCAGAGGAATGCAGGGCCAGCCACGTCCACAGAATGTCAGCTGCAGCTGTTATTTGACTCAGTGGTAGTGGTGGATCTGTGGGACAACAATATCATGAACTGTCCCCACCCTCACACATTTTGGGCCTAAAGTGTTCCCACCAGAGATGCCAGAGTTGTTTAATCTACGCGTACTCCAAGTGGCAGGCCAGAGAGTAGGCCAGTCGGCTAAATGGTTGGCAAAATCCCAAGGACCAGTTTAAAAAAAAAAATTTCTTTCATCAAAAGGAGTATTGGCCAGAGTTATGAGAATGGCCTAGAGTTCTGCCCACTGAGTGGACAACCACACCAGTTTTCAAGATGGCATATATTGAGCAGCCACTGACCATCGGAAGCAGGCCAGTGGGCACTAACAGGATGCAACTTAGCCAAACCATCAGTGAACCAGGCATTAAGATGAGCCTCTGTGAACAAAGGGCCCCAATAAACTGATGGATTTATTTCAGGTGGTATAATGGAGAATAAAGTGTCTCCAAAACAATGAGAGAGTTAACTTAGGCAGGCTGATAAGGAGTCCAAGCCTAAGGCCCTTTAAGGAGGAGGTAAACATTCTTTTTCGCATTCTTTTGCCTTAGACAAGAAGGCCTTGTAAGCAGCAATATCTCTTGTTCAAGGACAAGCCTTTTTTTTTTTTTTTTTAATTTCTGGGCTTTGGATGAATGTTATGGGAGAGGTGGATCGCTCAGTCGTGTCCAACTCTTTGTGACCCCACGGACTTGTAGCCTACCACACTCCTCCATCCATGGGATTTTCCAGGCAAGAGTACTGGAGTGGATTACCATTTCCTTCTCCAGCGGTTCTTCCGGACCCAGGGATCGAACCCAGATCTTCCGCATTGTAGACAGACGCTTTACCGTCTGAGCCACCAGGGAAGTCTGAGAAGTGCGTAAGACCCTGCTTAAACTAGTGAGGCAGGTACTTGCCAGCCCCCTTCTGATGTCTACGTCAGAAGCTTTTTCTGTCATTTTCACTTTAAATAAAATCTACACGAAGCATTGAGTGACTGAGACTGTCTTTGGTCCTGGAGTTAAATCTTCTCCTTCAGAGACCACGAATCCAGCGGCACCGGTCACCGTAAGCTATCAGCAATAGTTGCCATTTTTTCAAATAAACTAAGATGCTGCTGGGGCCAGGCCATACAATCTCCATTTAACAAGTAAGTAGACTGGACTTTCTCCTTGTTGTTATTAAATCGCTAAGTCATATCCAACTCTTTTGCGACCCCCACGGACCGTAGCCCAACAGGCTTCTCTGTCCATGGGATTTCCTAGGCAAGAATACTGGAGCGGGTAGCCATTTCCTCCTCCAAGGAATCTCCCTGACCCAGGAATCAAACCCACATCTCCTTCATTACAGACAGATTCTGTACTGACGAGCTACTAGGGAACCCCTTGGCTTTTTCCTTATTGGTTGTCAAATCCGAGCTAGCTCACCCAGGAATGGGGACATAAGGTTGCAGAGGCCTAAGCCCTTTATGTAAGGACCAGGCATTCATCTTCAACCAGCACTTGGCAACACATCAATTGCTGCTGCTGCTGCTGCTGCTGCTGCTAAGTCGCTTCAGTCGTGTCTGACTCTGTGCGACCCCATAGACGGCAGCCCACCAGGCTCCGCCGTCCCTGGGATTTTCCAGGCAAGAACGCTGGAGTGGGTTGCCATTTCCTTCTCCAGTGCATGAAAGTGAAAAGTGAAGTCGCTCAGTCGTGTCCGACTCTTCGCGACCTCATGGACTGTAGCCTACCAGGCTCCTCTGCCCATGGGACCCTCCAGGCAAGAGTACTGGGAGTGGGGTGCCATTGCTACTCCCCCTTTTAAAATGGGTGTACTTAGAGACTGTAGCCGGCAGGTGGCGATATTGTACTGGGAAACTGCCTTTCCAAGCCTCTTCCTTTTAAGTCCTTAGAGCTATAATTTCCATTTCCTCTCAGATTTTATATTCTTTTGCAGGACTGCTGGGAAGAGAACAGAGATTGCCTCTCTACCTGCCACAGTCCCTGAATGCAAGAATCTCTTCTGGACCTCATGAGCATTTACAAGTAGGTAAAACATAAATACCAAGTATATGTTCAGTCGTGAAATTAAAAGACGCCTGCTCCTTGGAAGAAAAGCTATGACAAACCTAGACAGCATATTAGAAAGCAGAGGCATCACTTTGCCGACAAATATCCATATAGTCAAAGCTATGATTGTTCCAGTAGTCATGTGTGGATGTGAGAGTTGGACCATAAAGAAGGCTGAGCACCGAATCATTGATGCTTTTGAACTGTGGTGTTGGAGAAGACTCTTCAGAATCCCTTGGACTGCAAGGAGATCAAACCAGTAAATCCTAAAAGAAATCAGTCCTGAATATTCATTGGAAGGACTGATGCTGAAGCTGAAGCTCCAATACTTTGGCCACCTGATGCTAAGAACTGACTCACTGGAACAGACCCTGATGCTAGAAGAGATTGAAGGCAGGAGGAGAAGGAGACAACAGAAGGTGAGATGGTTGGATGGCATCACCGACTCAATGGAAATGAGTTTGAGCAAACTCTGAGAGATAATGAAGGACTGGGAAGCCTGGGGTGCTGCAGTCCACGGGGTCACAAAGAATCAGACACAACTGAGCAACTGAACAACAATAACAATATGTTCAGCAATGAAAGACTTATTACAGATCATTATCCAGAAAAAAAATATTAAATAAGTCAGTAGCAGCGGACTCAGAACAGAAATATGACTGTGATATGATTTCTAACACCTCCATCCCCAGGATAGAGAGCATCTTTACCTGTGTGCACCTAAATTACAGAGCTGTAGCAGGGAACTCCGGACTGTCAAACAGGGAGACACAGGCCTAAAAATAAATGAGTAAGGAATTTTAGACCATATAGGAACAGACCAAAGTTCGCTCCTAGAACATTTAAGCTCCTCTTCTTGTCTGTAAAGAACTAGTAACTTATAACCTCAGAGTATCCAATGATTTCATGTAAATGATTATATACTTTTAAAATTCATTTATTGGCTGTGCGGGGTCTTCGTTGCTGCGTGAGGGTTTTCTCTAATTGTGGCGAGCAGAGGTTACTCTCTAGTGACAATGCACGGGTGTCTCATTGCGGTGGCTTCTCTTTTGCACAGCATGGGCCCTACAGCATGGACTTCAGTAGCTGAGGCGCCTGGGCCCAGCTGTCCTGCAGCACGTGGGAGCTTCCCAGACCAGAGATCAAACCCATAGCCCCTGCACTGGCAGGCAGATTCTCAACTACTGGATCACCAGCAAAGTCCTGTTGCTGCTGCTGCTGCTCAGTCGCTTCAGTCGTGTCCAACTCTTCTCGACCCCATGGACTGCAGCCTACCAGGCTCCTCCGCCCATGGGATTTTCCAGGCAAGAGTACTAGAGTTGGGTGCCATTGCCTTCTCCGAGCAAACAAGTATATTTGGTTGCACAGAGTATCAAGCACAAGCTCCAGAATAAGACCAGCCTTTCATCAAACTCTAACATCACCATTTATAAGTTATGTGACCTGAATCATACAGTCACTCTGAATCCCAGTTTCCTCAGCTGCAAAATGATAACAATGCCTCCAGCTCAAAGAGCTGTTGTGGAGTCAATGGGACATTTAATCACATTTGGCTTTTATTATTAACTTCATTTAGGGGAACAGCGCTTAATTGAAAAGCAGATGGCCAGGGAATCCTGGTTCCCTAGCAAAGCAGCTCAAGAATTCGGGCACTTAGGTGGTAAGAAAGAGAGCACGAAAATTAAGACATTGACAGGTGTGGAAGGGCATGGCAATGCCCTTGTGGGGGGCCAAGATGAGCCCAAGAACTGCCTTTTCCTGTTATGAATGTAGCATTTTTTAAAAAACAGGAACAGAAAACATTTATTTCAAACTTTCTCTGGTATAAGGAAGACACACGTTCAGTGATGAACTTAGGCATTCTTGAGTCATTGTGCCCAACTCTTTGTAACCCCATGGAATTCTCCAGGTAAGAATACTAGAGTAAGTGGCCATTCCCTTCTCAAGGGGATCTTCCTGACCCAGGTATCAACCCAGGGTCTCCTGCTTCGCAGGCAGATTCTTTACTATCTGAGCACAGGGAAGCCCAGGAATTTAGGAGGGACCACCTCATACTTCATTCATTGCCATACAGATATCTCCCCCTCTGCTATGCTAGAGAACACGGAAGAATATGCAGGCCAACGTAGAGCACAGAGCAGAGGGCAGTAAGCAGACTGAGTATCTATGTGCCAGGCTTCCTGTTAGGGGTGATGAGCATAGTGACATGGTCCCACCTTCATGGAGGATGTGTCTCCAGGTAGCAGCTCCCTGGGGCCTATCTGTGGACCTGCTGGAGCAGGATCTCCTGCAGTATACAGAGTGCTCTGACTCTGAGCTCAGATCCCACTCCTCACCTAATTCTACAAAGTGGGGATGCAGGAGGCTGTATTTTTAATGTTTCCTCTGGTGATTCTAACACAGTCTGGGAAATGCCATTGGTAGCACTCAAAGGGTGGTGAGACCCTCACACTCAGTCTCCCTAAGAGTGCAGTGCAGGAACATGCCTTTCTCTCTCTTTGGCAATCCCGCACAGCATTCAGGATCTTAGTTCCCAGTGAGGACTCGAACCCTTGCTCCCTGTGGTGGAAACACAGTCTTAACCACGGGACCACTAGGGAAATCCGTAGACTGCCTTTCTCTTATACCACTTCCTTTCTATTAGATAATATGTATGAAAATGCATTATGAACTACAAAGCAAGATGCAAAGGTGGTGTCTAGTTTTTAGGATGGTCCAGTTTACACACGTAACTAAAGTCACTGTGAAGTACCATGAGGCATTCCTCACAGCTTAACAGGTCTCCAAACAAAGCCTTAGGATTCCCTTTACAGTAGCAGAAGCTTCTGTCAGGTAAGGCTGTTACCTCACTAAAGGCCCTTCTGCCACTTGCCCCTGGAGCAGATCCACAGTGCCTGGGCAGTGACCACACCTGGATGGCTTCCTCTCTGAAGGCCCTTCAAGTCTACACACTCCTCTGGGCCACTGGCAGAATCTTCTGTATCATGACAGAAATATATATCCGGTGAACTTTGTACGAGTATAGTGATGTGGTTTGAACCCCCGTAAATGTTTAGCTTTCTCAATATACGATAAAATATCCAGGATGTGGGATTCAGGATGAGGAAGAAACTGGATGAGTGGGAGGGGACAGACAGATGGCAAGAGAAGACACTGAACTGCCACTTTAGATGTGAAGTATGGCAAGGGCCTTAGGAATACTCAAGTGCTGCTGCTGCTGCTGCTGCTGCTAAGTTGCTTCAGTCGTGTCCGACTCTGTGTGACCCCATGGACTGCAGCCCACCAGGCTCCTCCGTCCAGGGCATTTTCCAGGCAAGAGTACTGGAGTAGGGTGCCATTGCCTTCTCTGACTCAAGTGCTAATGCTCCACAAATAGCTGCTGTCAAAGAGTGTGGAGATCTGAAGAAGGTTAAGGTCAATGATGGAGACAGAGCAGACTTCAGCTGGAAGTCTGAGTAGAGAGAAAATAGATGATGAAGACTTCATCAGTGTGTGGAGTTACATGTAAAGTGAGAAGAGAAAGGGTGTACTGAAAGAGCCTAAGAAAGAGGGGCCAAATTAAGAAGAGGTGAATCATGAGAGGAGAAGCCTCTAAAGCCAAAAGGAGGTTAAATTTCAAGGCAAGACCTATTACCAGTATCAAATACCACAGAGCAGTCAGCAAGGCAAGAACAGAAGAGAGGTCACTGGGTTTTGCGATCCACACGTTCCTGGCGACAGGCCCAAGCGCACAAGAGTAGGGCGATGTGAGAACTGTCTCCTTCACAGTTTTGGCCAGAGCGTTTACTAATAAATCTCAATTCCTTTTATAGTTCTGATTTAATTATTTCCTGTCAACGATGACCAGTCCTCCTATTACATGTATGTTATCATTGAACATTAAGAAATTTTGCTTTGTGAAGGGCTGCCTTGGTTAAGAATCAAAATTTAGCTGGATGTCTTTTCTCCCTACCCCTCAGCCTTCCCTACATACTCTCTAAGGGGACCCCAGTCCACTCAAGGGAAGTTTGTTCAATGGATGTGAATGGAAACAGTTTAGAAAGTGGGTAGGAAGAAAGTCTTCTCCCATATAGTAAAAATATAATGCTTGTTATGTGTGTGTGCTCAGTTACTCAGTCATGTCCAATTCTTTGCGACCACCAGGCTGCTTTGTCCATAGGGATTCTCCAGCCAAGAATACCGGAATAGTTTGGCATTTCCTCCTCCAGGGGATATTCTTGACCCAGGCATTCAACCCACGCCTCCATCTGCATTGGCAGGTGGATTCTTTACCACTGAGCCACCTGGGAAGCAATGTTTACTACACAATAAATATGTCCTTCTTCAAACTTGAATATAGTAGTAGCAGTGTTAGTTGCTCAGCAGTGTCGGACTCTTTGCAATCCCATGGACTGTAGCCCACCAGGCTCCTCTGTCCATGGGATTCTCCAGGCAAGAATACTGGAGTGGGTTGTCATTTCCTCCTTCTCCAGGGGATCTTCCCGACCCAGGGTTATGAACCTGTTTTTCTTATGTCTCCTGCAATGGCAGGCAGGTTCCTTATCACTAGCCTCACCTGGGAAGCTGAAAATGCTACGTTACACAGGTTGGCCCCTATGGGGATAGTCACTACTTATTCCTTCTATAAGCCGTATATCCATATACTCAAGATGGAAAAGTACAATAACTCTTCATATAAGTTGGGCAAAAACCTCACCTTTTCTCTAGAAAGATCTAATAAGTCAAATTTGCCTGAGCAGGCGTGACTCCAACCAACCTATAGAAACTAGGTGCAGTGACCAAGGCCTGCTGAGTCAACTCAGTCATTTCTCTGACTTCTGACAGGTGAACAGCCTGCATTAGGAAGTGTTGTTAGACATTAAAAAAAAAAAATTAAACACTGAAACTTTGCACTCCATAACCATGGAAACTTTGAAGTCCTGGCAGTCACTCGGCTCGCTCTGCCAGGCGCTAAGGTGGGGGCGGGTTGGGGGCAAAGGGGAGAGGGGGAGGTGACCACGTACCGGGGTGTCGGACAGGGAAGCCTCCACTGATGGTCAAATCATTTTTAAAAGCTGCATCTCTAACATGCGCCTTCAGCTCCCTCCCTGCGAGCTGGGCAGTCACACTCCACGCCCAAGAGTGAGCGTGTCCCCGGCCTGGGCCAGCATGGGAGGAGCCCATCCCGAGGCGCCTTCCGGCCGCTGACCCCCAGCTACCCGGCTCCCTCCCAGCGAGGTCTCCCCGCCCGCAGGCCCCGCCCCGCCTGCAGGCCCCGCCCCGGGCCCGGCCCCGCCCCCGCCCCTCCCTCAGGCCCCGGCCCGGCCCCGCCCCTCGGCTGGCGGCCCCGCGGCGACAGGGGGCGGAGCGGCGCCAGCAGCTGGACTCAGCCGCAGAGAGCGCCCCCAGCCTGGTTCCCCGCGCCAGTCGGAGTTCTCCGTGCACTCCGCGGTGAGTACGACGCGGCCCAACCCGGGTCCCCGGGCCCGAGCGCCGGCCGCCCTGCCCCGGCAGGGGAATCCGGGTCGGCGGAACCCCGAGCCGCCTCCCCGAGCCGGGCTGCAGCGCGCCGGGCCGCCCAGGGGAGATCTGGGGGAGCGGGAAGGCAGCCGGGAGAATCGGGACTAGTTCCTGGGGACTGACCCCTCCGCCCTGTTCCCAGCCCGTGCCGCGCCGAGGACGGGGGCGGGACTGGAAATGGCTCTCCTCGGCCTCCTTCGCCCGGGCTGTGCCGGCCGCCGGGAGAGTCCGCGCCGAGCTCGTGCGGGCCTCACCCGGGAGTCGGCGAGGCTGAGGGGGCCGCCAGGAGAATCCACGCTGCCACTTGTCCCGGCACACTGAACCGGGGAGTCCTACCCCCAAGGAGGGTGTGCGGGCCTCGCCGGGCAGTTCTCGTCGATCTGGGGCTGGCGAGGTAGGGACATTTCCTACTGGGGTTCCGACAGATCGGGGAGTCCACACCAGGTGGTAAGGGGGAAATGGAGTGAGGGGGGAAAGAGACCCTCGGTGGAAGGGGTGGGGAGAATCCATCCTAAAGATTCACAGACCCAGGGAGGAGTGAATGTGTGTGTCTGTGTGTGTTGCGGAGATGGGGGCAGAGAGTCGGAAACAGTCTCTCAGCAGTGGGGACAGAGTCCATCCTAAAGATTCACAGACTCAGGGAGGAGTGAGAGAGTGAGTGAGTGAGTGTGTGTGTGTGTGTGTGTGTGTGTTGCGGGGATGGGGGCAGAGAGTCGGAAACAACCTCTCAGCAGTTCTCAAACTCCCCTATACACTCTTAAAAATTAGTATATTAAGGAGCTTTTATGTGGGTTATGTGTCTCAATATTTATCATATATAACTAAAACAGAATTTTCAATATATTTAGTATCTCATTTAAAAATAGTGGTAAAGAATCCACCTGCCAGTGCAGGAGACGTAAGAGATGTGGGTTCAATCCCTGGGTTGGGAATATCCCCTGGATATGAAAATGGCAACCCACTCCAGTATCCTTGCCTGGAGAATCCCATGGACTTAGGAGCCTGATGGGCTCCAGTCCATGGGGGTAGCAAAGCATCTGCTATGACTGAGCACACAGACATGCATGCATTATATGTTGATATGTGTTTATAAAAATAACCATACCTTTCAAAATAGAAGAAGAATGTCATTGTATTATATTTTTGCAAATCTTTTTCATATCAGTTTTAATAAGTAGCAGCTAGGGTTCTTATATCTTGCTTCTGCACTGTCTGTTGCAGTATCACATGTCATATCGCCTCTGGAAAACTCCACTGTGTACTCCTGAACGTGTGTGGGTAAAAGCATCAAATAGCATCTTGGTATTAAGAAAGTGGTTTTGACTTTGTGAATCCCTAGAGTCCCCTGCACCACACGTTGAGAACCACTGGAGTAGGAAATGAGTCAGGGGCTCAAGTCATTGATCCCGCTTCTTGTTTGTGATCCTTCCTCTGAATGGGAACACGCATCACCCCAAGGAAGGATGGTTAACCTCTGGTAGCTGCAACCAAGCTGACCTCACTCTGGAAACCCAAGTACTGTGTCCCCACGTAGAAGATAATGAGCCCTGCATGCCTCCTGAAAACTGGCAAGGCTCTCAGATGCCTTGGGTTATTTCTGTGCCTGCAGAGGTGGCCTGTGTATGCCTTCAGATTGTAGCGGGGATATGGCACACAGGACCCATGGGTTCAGAGACATGCCCATAGGGAGCCGGTGCCAAGTGTGGAGGAGTTTGTTCAAGAGCTTCCAAGTGGGTCAGAAGTGATTTTGAAGAGAACAGGGAGGCATGTTGTTGCCTCCCTTTCCTCCATGATCGCTTCTGTGTGTGGTTGTGCAACCTTGCGTTTATTGGAAAATGATTTCCCAGTCTTGGTGCTCTTTCCCTTTCCACTTTCGGGGGCGGGGGGGTGTTTGTCCCTGTGGGTGGCCCTTCCTCAGCCTCTGCCAGACCCCAGTGTCCTGCAGGCTGCTGTGTGGTAGGTGGGGGCCCCTCACTGGATTTCTTCCTTGGCTTCTTGCTCTGTCAGCACAAGTTCCAGATAGAAATTAGGTACATATATAGCCTTATAAGAGCACCGTTGTGGCTCAGCAGTAAAGAATCTGCCTGCCAATATAGGAGATGGGGTTCGACCGCTGGGTCGGGAAGATCCCCTGAAGAAGGAAATGGCAACCCACGCCAGTATTCTTGCCTGGAAAATCCCACGGACAGAGGAGCCTGGCAGGGTACAGTCCACGGGGTTGCAAAGAATCAGACACGACTTAGCAACTGGACACACATATACACACCATGGCCTTATAAATGTTTGGAAGACAGACATCCCAAACCATTAACACTCAGTTCTGGGCAATGGAGTCAGAAAAAAAGGCAGGAACCTTCTCCTTGTTACTCGTGATACCATATGACCGCCTGTTTAGCAGCATTCCTGTATTGCTTTTACAACCTGAAAACAAAAACTGAAATCCCAACAACATACACTTTTTCAAGGAAGATAGGATTATTTCTCTGATAAGAATGTTACCACTACTCCCTCTCTCCCAAGAAAACAAATTACTTTATTACATCACATTTCCAAACTAGTATCTGTGATACTAGTATATATAAAGTCAAAATGATACTAAGAGAGAGCCCTCTGAGATCAAAACATTCTTGAACAGTATAGTTTGATGTAAGGTTAGAAGCCACCAGATCAGACTGTTCTTCAGTGGATCATCATACCCCCCTTAAACTGCTGTTGTAAAATGCTATTTCATGAAATGTCATGAAGTACAGTTTTAAAACTGAAAAATGTAATACCCAAGAGTGTTTCTCCTTGATCCTACAGTTATGAGAAGAGAAAGCATGTTCGTGTACGTTCTGATGTGCCCATGTACCAACTGGGGCAAAGGATATGCCCACATGCCAAGTGGCTTTCTCTTGGTGGTGGAGTACAGTAGATTTTTATTTATCTTCACTTTGCTTATTAATAGTTGGTGCTGCTGCTGCTGCTGCTGCTTAAGTCGCTTCAGTCATGTCCAACTCTGTGCAACCCCATAGACGGCAGCCAACCAGGCTCCCCAGTCCCTGGGATTCTCCAGGCAAGAACACTGGAGTGGGTTGCCATTGCCTTCTCCGATTAATAGTTGCTGCTGCTGCTGCTGCTAAGTCGCTTCAGTCATGTCCAACTCTGTGCAACCCCATAGACGGCAGCCCACCAGGCTCCCCAGTCCCTGGGATTCTCCAGGCAAGAACACTGGAGTGGGATGCCATTGCCTTCTCCGATTAATAGTTGCTAGCAACCACTAAACAAGTATTAAACATGATATGACCAGAAATAACCCCTACAGTTACTTATATAAGGAGGACAACATAATTGCCTTCGTTTTTCTTAGATGGACCATGCAACCTGGCTAGTAGCAGACCCTTGCTACTCCCTTCCTCCCAGTGGGAAGTGGAGAAAGAAGTGTGTGGAAAGCGACTCAGGGGGAAATAAAAACAGCCCTCAGTCACATTGTGCGGTGTCTACTTCCCCCTGTAAGATCAGCTCCAATCTCAGCCCTGCCCGCTCCTTCCAAGTGACCCAGAGGTTAGAAAGTTCTTACTGGATTTGCACCATCACCCGAGAAGCCATCAGCTGACCATCTTCCCAGACTCACTGGCCTTCATTAATTTTTTTTAGCCATTTTTAATGGCTAAAACTTCAGACATACAAAGAAATGGAGAGTATAAATCCCCAGCTTCAACAGTTATGAACATTAGCACTTGGCCAATCTTATTTCACCTAGACTTTTCCTGGAACTCACTCTTTTCCCCTCTTCTAAGAGTTAGCATCTTTATGTTCAACTGTATAAACTAATGAAAGGAGTATTTTTGTTGTGTCTTTTTAGTATCAAGCAGGTACTGACTGCTGTAGCAAAATCTTAAAGTCTTGTGCCCTGCAGTCAGCATGACTGAACCCCTGGAGTGGACTTCACACACTTGCTATGTGGTCCCACTTCTCTGCCTCTGCATTTGCTTGCCTCTTGGCCTTTCTTCTTCCTGTCTCCCAGTTCTGCTCTCTTAAGGCTTTCTCAACTCCCCTAGTCATAGCTGTCTCTTTCCTCTGGCCTCTCTTATGACCCTTTGCAAACGGCAAGCTTATTTCAGTCTCCTTAGTCAGATCATCATCTTTGTCATATTCAAGTAAAGCAAGGTTTTCCTTTCTCCCTTTCTCCTATGCTGCTTGTGCTTAGTTGCTTAGTTGCTCGGTCGTGTCTGACTGTTTGTGACCCCGTGGACTGTAGCCTGCCAGGCTCCTTTGTCTATGGGGATTCTCCAGGCAAGAATACTGGAGTGGGTAGCCTATCCCTTCTCCGGGGGATCTTCCTGACCCAGAAATAGAACCGGGGTCTCCTGCATTGCAGGTGGATTCTTTACCAACTGAGCTACCAGGGAAGCAATGCTTTGTGCAAAGAAGATGCTCAAGAAATAAATGCTAAATTACTTTAACTCAAGTTCACTGGAGAACATTTTTGATTACAAGAGAAATGCATCATTTCTAGGGAAATTTTTCCCATATTGTCTAGGACCACAAACGTTTTATCTACATTTTTATGTTTTATCCACATAATAATTTTATGCACATAAAATTATTTATCCGCATAATTTTTAAAAGAACTGCAACAAAAAGAATCTCCAATTTGAGCCGACATAAAAAAGCCAGCTTTTTTTGAGGAAATTATCTTTCTGATCTGTTGTCATTTTTTCACATGTATCTGGAAGACCTCTCTGATTCTGGAGTGCTTTTTTTCCTCAAAAGGAAAGAGTGACTCTCTTTTAGAATATCTATCGTGTTGTAAGATGTAGGCTTAAATCTTCAGTAAAAGAAATAGACTACATGTAGGGTCCACACGCCCCATGAAGTAAGTTGATATCAATCAATGTCATGAATACTGGTAGCTCCTGGGTGTAGAGTCATTTCCAGTATTCATCATCTTTTCATCTAGTTCCTCCCTTAATAATCACAGTGGCCCTTGTGAGCTGGGCAGAGCAGTGCAGTCAGGTAATGTTACCTTAAATCTGCAAAAAGTAAACTGAGGTTTAGACAGCTAGAGTTAATCTTGTCTATGACAGAAAGTGGCAGAGTCTGATTTTAAGAGTAGATTAGAAACCAAAGGCTTTGGGATTGAATATTGGGAACATGCAAAGACAAACTCTCTAAACAGGACATGTACTGGGGAGCCAGACCAGGTTGTGGAAGTCAGGATGTTTAGTTGCTAAGTCGTGTCTGACTCTTTTTGACCCCATGAACTACGGCATGCCTGGCTTCCCTGTCCTTCGCTGTCTCCCAGAGCTTGCTCAAACTCAAGTCCATTGAGTCAGTGATGCCATCCAACCATCTCATCCTCTGTCGTCCCCTTCTCTGGGATTGGCTATGGGGAACGTGCAAAGCCAGGAAACTATCTAAACATGACATGGATTTGGGAGCCAGACCAGATTCTTGAAGTCAGTGTGTATACCCTGATGCATAAAACTACCAAAGTGATAGCACACTCTCTGAACCAATCACTTTCCAAATGCCTTGGGTTTGGCTTTAGTCTTTGTTGCACAAGTTGATCTGCTTTCTGATGAATTGGCAAGGCTGCTCTGTATGAGTGCTAGTGGGGTTCTCTCTCATTCTGTTTTTGTGACTTCAAAACTTTGGGGAAACCCAACTTTGAACTGTGTGAATTGCCTGGGCTGTTGCTCAAACTGACACGGATGGAGCATTTCATTATTCTTGAACCTCATCATCCTTTCATGGTCACGACTGTAGACTTACAAAGCAAAGTACACATTGTGGCTTGGCTCATGAAGGAGGCGTGTCGGCCTAAGAAAGAGTTCTCCTGCAGACTTACCAGGTTTGAACTTTGGGTTGTGAAGAGATGTGAACGAATCATTGTGGACAGTTGGTTACATGTGATAACTACACGGACATACTCAGGACAGTTCTGTAATAGTGGTGGCATCAAGACCAGCACTTGCTATGTTATGCTGGGACTTCCCCAGCAGTCCAGTGGTTAGGACTCTGAGCTTCCACTGCAAGAAGCACGGATCCTATCCCCGGTCAGGGAATTAAGATCTCACAAGCCTTGTGGCAGAGCCAAAACAATAAGAATTGTTATGTTTCATAAAACCTTATCTGCTCAGATAAGGAATCAGTTACATTTTAAGGCTGGTGATGCTTGATAATGGATTTTTGACATCAACCCATACTTCAGAACCCATGTATACTGAAATTGCATATACTATATGTAATTTAATCTATAGGTATGATTACTGTATGTAATCATCTATACTGAAATGTACATCTATACAAATTTATACTGAAATCAAGAGTATTTTAGGGGCAATTAGAGGAAAACTATCTAGTCCTCACTACTCTATTGGCTTCCCTTGTAGCTCAGATGGTAAGGAATCTGCCTGCAATGCAAGAGACCATGGTTTGATACTTGAGTCAGGAAGATGCCCTGGAGAAGGGAATGGCAACCCACTCCAGTATTCTTGCTTGGAGAATCCCATGGACAGAGGAGCCTGGTGGGCTACAGTCCATGGGTCACAAAGTCAGACACGACTACCTCAAAATATCCAAATTATCTAGTCCTCACATATGTACTTTAGAGTTGGAAGATTGTTTTAAAGTGAGATTTAACTTTTTTAATCTATTTGGTAATGTAGGTTTTTGGATGAGGAATAACTATAAGATTCTCTGCTTGTTTGGAAATGCGTAGGGCAAGGGAGTTGGCCATTGGTGGCTCAGTGGTAAAGAGCCTGCCTGCCAATGCAGGGGACACGAGTTTGATCCCTGGGTTGGGAAGATCCTCTGGAGAAGGGAAGGGCAACCCACTCCAGTATTCTTGCCTGGAAAATCCCATGGACAGAGGCACCTGGCAGGCTATAGACTCTGGGGTTGCAGAGTCAGACACAACTGAGCAACTAAAACAAAACACAAACTTGCCACCTTCCAGCCATGGGGTGTTGACAAGTTATCAATACTTATCGTCTGTGATCCTCAGTCTTCTCATCTGTACAGTTGGGTGGTGATCCCTCCGTCACAGTTGTTGAGGGACTATATTAGACGCTGTGGATAAAGTGTCGGGCACTCCACCGGGGCTTGGCTTACGTCAGCTGGCTGCAGTGCTATAGAGTGATGTAGCACTCAGAGCAGGGTGCCTGTCCACACTTCTCTTATCCCAGACCTCCTGAGCTCCAGGCCCATTATGCTGCTGCCTGCCGTTCCTCTTCAAGGCAAACTCACCGTCTGAAACCAGTACCCAGGTGTATCACGGTCATTAGCTCTGCCAGTTTGCCCAGATGGGGCACACGGAGCCATGCTAGATCTCTCTCTTCCTCCCCCACCCTCAGCCCGTTCTCCTTTCTTAGCTGTCCCTGGGATCTGTTGCCCTGCCCTCCACTTCTGACTTGATGACTGCAACAGCACCATAACCTGCCTCCCTGACGCCAATCTAGCATCCTTCCCCCAAGTCAGCTCCTACCTCACCCAGCGTGTGTGCATGCTAAGTCGCTTCAGTCGTGTCCTACTCTGCAACCTATGGACTGTAGCCCACCGGGCTCCTCTGTCCATGGGGTTTTCCAGGCGAGAATACTGGAGTGGGTTGCCATACCCTCCTCCAGGGGATTTCCCCTACCCAGGGATCCAACCCGCATCTCTTTATGTCTCCTGCATTGGAAGGTGGGTTCTTTATCATGAGTGCCACCTGGGAAGCCACCTCTACCAGAGTAATGTATAATATCCAATCAGGTCTTGAAGATTTCAGCTAAGACCCTTTTAACGTGCCTGCCTTCAAGTTTTTCTGTGCCTTTCTTTGAGGTCCCTCGTGATACGGGCCCCACCCCTCCCCTCTCCTCTGAGCCCCGCCATCATGAACATTTCCTTCAGACTTGTGGAACAGCTCTGTGACATCCATAGGGTCTCACTTCCATACCTTCACATGTGCTGTCTTCTCTGCCCAGAACATTTTTTCCCTGACTCCCTCCCTCAGTGTAGTTCTCCAAGTCTCCTGCATGGTGTCACCTGTCCCCAGAGGCCTTCCTGACCCCGTCCCATACTGGATCAGGTGCTCTCCTTAGATGCTTCTTTTGTCTGTTTGTTTTTGGCAGCATCGTGAGACATGTGGGATCTTAGTTCCCTGACCAAGGATTGAACCCATGCCCACTATAGTGGAAGTGTGGAGCCCTAACCACTGAACCGCCAGGGAATCCCCCGTAGAATTCCCTTTATCGGCCTGCATCCACCACTGCTGCAGGATGGACTGCTTGATCGTGTCATAACCTCCTGACCAGTCTGTGTGTAACTGAAGATGGCAAGGAAGCGGGGGGAGCGCTTATGTCTTTATCCCATCAATGTCAAATCAGTGTCTTTCAGGGTCGAATGTAAAACTGAATCTGCAATAGTGCCTTATCTTGGACAAACCAGCAGCTCAGAAACCAGGTGCATCGTCGTCAAATGCTGCTCTAATACTTGTCCCATCTTTGACTCAGTGAAGTGGCCATTGCATGTGGATGCTACGTGGCCCTGTGGGCCACTGAGATGGGATTAGAGCATTATTGCTCAAGAGCTGGGTTTAAGGGCGGATGCACTTGACTTTGAGTTCCCTTTCAGCACGCCTGCTATCTGGCAGCTGCTTTCCCGCTCCTAACCACCTGACTGTGGGGAAAGAAAACAGTAGCATCAGGTCCTCCCTGCAGCTGCCTTTCTTCTGGAAAACCAAGAAATGTGGGTTTATAGCTCAAACTTCTGCGAACTTGACCAGCATGAGTCATCACTGTTGGATCCCAGCAGTGCTGAAGTGGGTGGGGGCAGATCACCTCAGAACCTCGGTGAATTCATGGAGAGAAATGCTGCCCAGAGTGACCTCTGGCAGCCTGACACTTGCCACCACCTTCTGTGGTGACACTCTTTCTAATTTCTAAAATTTGAGTTAGGGAAGTTCATTACCAAGGAACTACTAAATGAGGTGGGAGCTCGAGGGACTCACGTCGCTTCCCTTGCCCTTCGGACTCAGATACATCAGGGCTTGGCTGGGGTCTCTGCAGGTCTCGTTTTGGAAACCGTACTGGTGATGGTGGGTTGCTGCAGGGGAGGGAACCGCAGTTTAAGAAGGGCAGCCTTAAAGAGGACTGGCCTCAAAGAGAAGAGGATGAGGTCCAGAGTGGGCTAGTTAGGATGCCTGGTTCTGGTGGGTCCTGCCCTTGCTGCTGCTGCTGCTTCCTTTTTGAAAAGTTATTTATTTATTTATTTGGCTGAACCAGGTCTTAGTTGCAACCTGTAATCTAGTCCCCTGACCAGGGATCGAACTGGAGCCCCCTGCACTGGGGGCACAGAGTCAGCCATTGGACCACCAAGGAAGACCCTCTCTGCCCTGCTTCTTTCTGTATTCTCTGGACAAATGTTCCATGACCCAACAGTGACTTGCCTTTCTCAGTGCATCTCCAGAATAATAAATGTGAAGTTCACCAAGACTTTCTTGTGAACCTATCTATATTAGCTCATAGTGATACCAGAAAATAAAAATAACTATGTTTGTGCTACTGTAGTTAATTTAAAATGAGCTTAAAAGATGTGTCAGGCAAGCTTTCTGTGTTGGGAATTGCATATGATGTTGTGCCCTCTTGGGCACTGAGCCTCAAAGAGGCTAGGGGGGCTTGATCAGACAGTGCCGTGGTCACAGGGTGCTGGTCCACACAGATTCTGACCACTGCCTTTGGCTGTGGCTGTGCACATCTGCTGAGTGAGTCATGATCACTTCTATGATACATCCTGAAAACTTCCAATGTGACTTAATGAAGTTTGGAGAACGGAAAGGTTAGATTTCAGGAAGTAGCTACTTCTTAAATGACAATCAGATGTTTTCATATTATGAGTTAACATCTTACCAAACCTAAATTCTGGTGTTGGAAATGTAGAGCTTAAACCACGTGTAAAGTTAGGAGCGCACTTTGTGGTTGTCCCTTAGTCCGAGTTCCTACAGTGACAGGCTCTGCTACACCCCACCTCAGTCTTCTCCTTTTCTGCCCTCGCTCACCCACTTCTGCCTTCCCTCAGACCCCACGTCAGGGCCTTCGCACGTGATCTGACCCCTCCTCCAGATTCCCCTCACTTCCTCCACAGTTTTTCTCAAGTGGCTCCATGTCAGTGAGGTCTTCTTTGATCTCCTGATAACGCTTCACAGAACATGCCCTACTGCCGTGTCCTGCTTTATCCATGGAACTGGTCACAGTCTGACGTTCTGTTTCTGTATTTATTTGTTTAGTCTCCCCCTACTGAAATGAAGCACCATGAGGGAGCTTTGTCAATTTTGTTCCTGAGTGCCTAAAACATATTACATGGTTAATGTAAAGATATATTGAACAAATAGATGAATGAATTATAGCATTTTTTTCACTCAGAAGGGACTTTTTAGATCATCAAGTAACCCTGTGTTACAGACTGGGAAACTGAGGCCCAGAAAGGTTCTGTGGCTTATTTCAAATGAAACTGCTGCTGCTGCTAAGTTGCATCAGTCATGTCCGACTCTGTGCGACCCCATAGACGGCAGCCCCCCAGGCTCCTCTGTCCCTGGGATTCTCCAGGCAAGAGTACTGGAGTGGGTTGCCATTTTCTTCTCCATTGAATGAAACTAAATCCTTCAAAAACTGTTACAGCTCTTTAAAAAACTAGGAATATATTTGGAGCACTCTGGCCAGTGGTCCAGGATGAGACAAAAGAGTTAGTTAAAATTATAATAAGTTAAGTTGTGATAAGTTAATTTGTGATAAGCTAGAATTGTAACCCAGAGTGACAAGTTATTGTGTGACTGCAAAGCTTTCTGAAGGCAGAGTCTCATTAATTTTTGTAAAGTGCACCTTGCATTAATTAGTGCCCAAGAAAAATGTGCTGATGGATTTGCTAATATTGTTATAAAGCCATTCCTTCTCCAAGATCCTCCTTCTGCACTGAGACAGGAGGGAAGAGGACAGGGTGCAACCTCTGAAAGAATAACATCCTGAGGATATGACAGAGCTGGGTAGAAACCACTAGGTTCAAGATGGCAGGAGATTCTATTTCCCACAGACCTGGAGCCTCATTGTACGCTCACTGTAACATGTTAATGCTACGTGTCTGACTCTTTGAGATCCCATGGACTGCAGCCCGCCAGGCTCCTCTGTCCATGGAATTTGCCAGTAAGAATACCGGAGTGGGTTGCCATTCCCTTCGCCAGGAGTCTTCCTGACCCAGCAATTGAATGCAGGTCTCCTGCATTGCAGGCAGATTCTTCACCATCTGAGCCACCAGGGAAGCCCTGTAATACATTAGCATAGGCTAAATGTCTCACAGGTGCCATGAGAGTTATAGGGCCAACCATAAAAAGTCAAAAAGCGGGAATTGCCCCAATTCCTGGAAATCCCCACCCCCTCACCAAGATAGAATATTCCTCCTCCTCATCCAGTATCCAGTGAAATTCCCCAGCCCATAGAAACTAACCACCCCTACACCCGGGGTCTGGTCTAACTTTCCAAGAGGACCCCATGCCCTAGGGCCACCTCTCACCTTTTGAGACTGCCCACACTGTGTCTCTCTAAATAAACCCATTTTTACTTTACTGTGGCTCACCTTGAATTCTTTCCTGCATAACGCCAAGGGCCCTCACTTGGCCACTCGAGACCTAGGACATGACCATCCTTTCTTGCCCCATTTTTCATACAACAGCACTACCTTTTTTTTTTTCCATTCTCTCCCAAAATAGATAATTGCACTTATGACTTCTCCTTTAAAATTCTTTTGGTTGCAAGTATCACATTTAAGAGATTTTTGTATTATTTTTTGTGTTTTTTTCCCCCAGTACTTTTATGAACAGCTAGGAAGATCAAAGAAATGATTTGGTCTCTGAAAATTGGGCTTCCTTGGTGGCTCAGACAGTGAAGAATCTGCCTGCAATACAGGAGACCTGGGTTCAGTCCTTGGGTTAAGAAGATCCCATGGAGAAGGGAATGGCAATCCACTCCAGTAGTCTTGCCTAGAGAATTCCATGGACAGAGGAGCCTAGCTGGCTACTGTTCACGGGGTCGCTAAGAGTCGGACACAACTGAGTGACTAACACACACATGCTGGGAATATTCAGAGATGTTTAGCTCTTCCAGCTTCCCAGATGCATCTGCATCAAATAAAGCAAAAAAAACTAACATTTCTAGCTCTCTCGTTTGTAAAAGAACCAAGTCGACTAGCCATGGTGGTTTGCTGGCCTGAATGCTTCTGACCTCAATCTTGTTTATATTTACATAGACATCCTTGGAATCTCACTTTTGACAAAAAGCTGTTTATAAGTAGCATGATGTTTAGATACACAGCAGTCAGTTTGGGAGCGGGACCAATTAATTTCTCTTTAAACAGAAGAAAATGAAGCACAGCTAATCTTGAGAGTGAACTGAAGTAAACTCTAAGAGATGCAGTGATGTTATGTTACTTTGGATTGGAAGCTAGGAAAAATCAGGAAGGGTATATTTAGGAAAGTATGAGAAGCAAGGTGAATAAACCATATGAACTACAGAATAAACCTTTTTCTGATGTTTGCACAGATTTTAAAAATCCACTCTGTGTGTCTTGGATGTGCTCAATAAATAATTCAGAGGGCGTGTTGTCTGTACTTTAGACCATAGCACAGAGGTTCTCAGTGAATCACCTGAAAGCCTTTCAAACTATACCAACTTTCCAGGGAACTTATATGCACAGTCTCCACCCCACCCCCAACCCTTTCTCCCCACCTATAGTTTTTTTTTTTTTTTTTAATTTTTAATTTTGTACTGGGGTACAGCCTATTAACAGTGTTGTGGTAGCTTCGGGTGAACAGCAAAGGGACTCAACCATACATATACATGTATCCATTCTCCCCGCAACTCCCCTCCCATCCAGACTGCCACATAACATTGAGCAGAGTTCCCTGTGCTGTATAGTAGGTCCTTGTTGGTTATCCATTTTAAATACACAGTGTATACCTGTCTGTCCCCAACTTCCCTTCTCTTCCTAAATGAAGTGTTTGGATGGCACAAGAGACACCCCACCCCACTACTGACAGGAGTTCTGCTGCCTGGGTTACAGTTTTCCTCTGCTCCTTCCTGCTGGTGCCTGGGAATCCTGTGGTTGGTCATAGGATTTGTTCACATCCATGCTTCTCTCTCTATTACAAAATAAGCTAAGAGGATTCAACTCTGACAGCAGAAGCAGCTAAATGTAATTACAATTATATACTCCAAAGCCTGGAAAGAGACCTGAAAAGGTGAATCTTACTTTATCCAATCATTGGCATTTAGCTAAAATCATTCACCTATTGCAAACATCTCTACAAAGCTGACTGTGCCAAACAGATACCATCACTATCAGCTGGTGTGTGGTGCCAGGCAGTCTTCTGTCCTTCAATAAAGGGCAGAAACGGTATGGACCCAACAGAAGCAGAAGAGATGAAGAGGTATCAAGAATACACAGAAGAATTGTACAAAACAAGTCTTAATGACGCAGATAACCACAATGGTGAGATCACTCACCTAGAGCCAGACATCCTGGAATGTGAAGTCAAGTGGGCCTTAGGAAGCATCACTACAAATAAAGCTAGTGGAAGTGATGAAATTCCAGTTGAGCTACTTCAAATCCTGAAAGATGAGGCTGTGAAAGTGCTGCATTCAATATGCCAGCAAATTTGGAAAACTCAGCAGTGGCCACAGGACTGGAAAAGGTCAGTTTTCATTCCAATCCCGAAAAAGGGCAAAGAATGCCAAAGAATGTTCAAACTACCGCACAGTTGCACTCATTTCACGTGCTAGCAGGTAATGCTTAAATCCTCCAAGACTTAAGTAGTATGTGAACCAAGAACTTAGTTTGTACAACTGAATTTAGAAAAGGCAGAGAAACCAGAGATCAAATTGCCAACATCCATTGGATCATAGAAAAAGCAAGGGAATTCCAGAAAAACATCTGCTTCATTGACAATGCTAAAGCCTTTGACTGTGTGGATCACAACAAACTGTGGAAAATTCTTAAAGAGGTGGGAATACCAGACCACATTACCTGTTTCCTGCAAAACCTGTATGCAAGTCAGGAAGCAACAGTTAGAATGGGACATGGAACAATGAACTGGTTCAAATTGGGAAAGGAAAAAAAAAAAAAGGGAAAGGAGTACGTCAAGGCTGTATATTTTCACCCTACTTATTTAACTTCTTTGCAGAGTATATTTGAGAAATTCCAGGCTGGATGAAGCTCAAGCTGGAATCAAGATTACTGGGAGAAATATCAATAACCTCAGATATGCAGATAACACCACCTTTATGGCAGAAAGTGACGAGGAACTAAAGAACCTCTTGATGAGGGTGAAAAAAGAGAGTGAAAATACTGCCTTAAAACTCAACATAGAAAAAACTAAGGTCATGGCATCCAGTCCTGTCACTTCATGTCAAAAAGTTGGGGAAACAGTGGAAACAGTGACAGACTTTATTTTCTTGAGCTTCAAAATCACTGCAGATGATGACTGCAAGCAATGAAATTAAAAGACGCTCCTTAAAAGCAATGACAAACCTAGACAGCGTAAACCTAAAGCAGAGACAAGGCTTCCCTGGTGGTCCAGTGGTTGAGAATCCACCTTGCGATGCAGGGGACATGGGTTCAATCCCTAGTCCGGGAAGATCTCACATGCCAGCATTCTAGAGCCCGTACGCCACAACTACTGTAGCTGCACACCCAAGAGCCTGTGCTCTGCAGCAGGAGAGGCCACCGCAGTGAGAGGCCCAAGCACTGCAACTGAAGAGTAGCCCCTGCTCTCAGCAACTAGAAAGCCTGTGTGCAGCAGCAAAGGCCCACCACAGCCAAATACATAAATCTTTAAAAAAACAACAGAGACATCAATTTGCCGTCAAAGGTCCGTCTAGTCAAAGCTATGGTTTTTCCAGTAATCACGTATGAATGTGAGAGTTGGATGACTGTAAAGAAGGCTGAGCACTAAAGAACTGATGCTTTCTAACTTTGGTACTGGAGAGGACTCTTGAGAGTCCCTTGGACTGCAAGGAGATCCAACCAGTCAATCCTAAAGGAAATTGACCCTGAGTATTCCTTGAAAGGACTGATGCTAAAGCTGAAGCTCCAATACTTTGGCCACATGATGTGAAGAGCTGACTCACTGGGAAAGACCCTGCTGCTAGAAAAGACTGAGGGCAGTAGATGAGGGCAACAGAGGATGAGATAGTTGGATGGCATCACTGACTCAATGGACATGAGTTTGAGCAGACTCTGGGAGACAGTCCTTTACAGGGAAGTGAAGGATAGTGAAGGTGTGCTGCAGTCCGTGGGGTCATAGAGAGACATGACTTAGCACCTAAACAACTACAATAACAGTCTTCTAGCAAGAGCGACAGTTATAAGCTACTCAGTCTCCCTCACAAAAGCCATTAGCAAGACTGCTGCCTGGGCTTGGAAATGGTCTGGGTTACAGGTAGAGAGTTCACTGATCCCAGTAAAGATTTTGCCCATGATGTCAGGAATTGGTCACTTGCGCGGCTCTAAACAGCAAGGTTCACAGTGCACATGAGCATGGGGTCAAGTTGTGCATCAGATTGTCAGGGCTCCCTTCTTGTAAAGGGGAATCTTGTAGACTGCAGGTCTCAAGATCAGGTAGAGGCCAAGGGCAGTCCTTGCCTCTCCCGAATTACAGAGCTGAGTCTCATCCACAGGAATAACTCAGCGACATCCCTTCGGATATGAGAACATTTGGTCACCAGAAGCCATCTCAGCATCACTCAGTTTGACCTTTCTGGCAGACAGGGAGCTAACAGAAGAAATTCAGATGTCTAACAGAAGGATGGAAAAGTACTCACCTTTACTAGCCATTAGACAAATGCCTAAGATTAACTTTTTAATCTCTCAATTTGGAAAAAATAAAGACAAATTATGTTCCCTGGTTTAGGCACTTCTGTTTTTACTCTCTGCTTCAGAGAAGGGTCATAAAATTGGTACAGCCTTTCCCTGGCGGCCTGGTGATGTGCATCCAAATGGAGCTATCGGATCCTTCCACCCAGATGTCCTACTTCTAGGAACTGAAAGCTCAGGGTTTATTTTGAGGAACTGGATTAAGGACCTATCTAAAGAAGTGTATACAAAGATTGCAAGCAATGTTTGAATGTTAATGCTTGGACACCACCTACATATTTTAACAATAAGAAATTTAAATAAATTATTATATGTCTGAAGGAGAGATTTTTATGGTGTAGTTAAAAGTGATATAAAATACCATATAAAAAAAAATCACGTGATGGCCCCATGAAGATGTTTGTGGTCTACTGATGAGTAGGGGGAAAGCAGTTTACAAAACAATGTGAGGTCTAATCCACTTTTTTTTAAATCCAAATACATTTAAAATTCATGGTAAATGAAACTCCACACCATGGTGTTACAGATGACTTATTTTCTTCTTTTTGTTCACTTGCATATTCTAATCTTTCCACAATGAATATCTGTTTTTAAAATTTTATTTTACTGTACCAATATTTTTCTGATCTTTTTCTAAGTTTCAGGTGTATAACATAGTGATTCACAATTTCTAAAGGTTATACTCCCCTTATGGTTATTATAAAATGCTGACTATAGTCCCTGTGCTGTACAGTACATCTTTGTAGCGTATCTTATACATAGCAGTTTATACCTCAAAGTCCTCTCCCCCGTCTCGCTCTCCTCACCATCTCTCTTCCCCACTTTGTAGCGTATCTTATACGTAGTAGTTTATTCCTCAAAGTCCTCTCCCCCGTCTCGCTCTCCTCAGCGTCTCTCTTCCCCACTGTTAACCACTGGCTTGTTTATGTCTGTGAGTTTGGTTTTTTTTAAATATTCACTAATTTGTTTAATTTTTAAGATTTCACATAGGTTATTCTAGGTCTTATTTTTTAATTGAGTTGTTTGGGTGGGTTTTTTTTGGGTTTTTTTTGGTATTGAATTATATGAGCTGTTTATGTATTTTGAATTTTAACTAACCCTTTATTGGTCATATTATTTGCAAATATTTTCTATCATTCCATAGGTTGTCTTCATTTTGCCAGTGGTTTCCTTTGCTGTGCAAAAGCTATATATTTAATTACATCCTGTGATTTATTTTTATTTTTGTTTTTGTTTCCTTTGCTTTAGGAGCAGGTCCAAAAATGTATTGCTGTGGCTTAAGTCAGAGAGTGTTCCACCAATGTTTTCTTCAAGGAGTTTTATGGTTTCTGGTCTTACGTTTAGGCTTCTAATCTACTTTGAGTTTATTTTGTGTATAGTATTAGAAAATGTCCTAATGTTACTCTTTTCCACGTAGCCGTCCACTTTTCCCAGAACCACTTGCTGAAGAGAGTGTCTTTTCTGCATTGTATATTCTTGCCTCCTTAACTGACCATCAGCGTGTGAGTTTATTTCTGAGCCCTCTGTTCCTCCCTGCTGATCTCTGTGTCTGTTTTGTGCTATTTCTGTTTTGTTACGTTCGTTTGTTTTATTCTTTCGATTCCATGTGTAAGTGATAATATATAGTATTTGTCTGACTTATTTCCATCAAGTCTAGTTTGCACAAATGGCAAAATTTCATTCTTTTTCATGTTGAGTAGTATTCCATTACACATATATATTATATATGTGTGTATATATGTCTCACATCTTCTTTCTTTATCCATTCATCTGTTGACGGATACTTAGGTTGCTCCCAAATCTTAGTTATTGTAAAGAGTGCTGCTTTGAACGTTGGGGTGCATGTATCTTTTCAAATAGTGTTTGCGTTTCCTTTGGGTATATACCCAGCAGTGGAGTTGCTGGATCGTATTGTAGTTCTGGTTTTTGTTTTTTTTGAGAGCCTCCATACTGTTTTCCACAGTGGCTGTATCCATCGACATTCCTACCAACAGCATGTGACGGTTCCCTTTTCCCCACATCCTGGCCACCACTTGTTATTTGTGGTCTTTTTTCTTTTTTCTCATGAAAAATAGTTATATTATTAATTCACCTGTCTTGAAAGATTATGAGATTGTGTCTTTTTTTTAATGCTATATGTATTTTTTTAATTTTAATTTATTTATTTTAATTGGAGGCTAATTACTTTACAATATTGTGGTGGTTTTTGCCATACATTGACATGAATCAGCCACGGGTGTACATGTGTCCCCCATCCTGAACCCCACTCCCACCTCCCTCCCTATCCCATCCCTCAGGGTCATCCCAGTGCACCAGCCCTGAGCACCCTGTCTCATGTACCGGACCTGGACTGGCGATCTGTTTCACATATGGTAATATACATGTTTCAATGCTATTCTCTCAAATCATCCCACCCTCCCTCTCCCACAGAGTCCAAAAGACTGTTCTTTACATCTGTGTCTCTTGCTGTCTCGCATACAGGGTTGTCATTACCATCTTTCTAAATTCCATATGTATGCTTTAGTATACTATATTGGTATTTTTCTTTCTGGCTTACTTCACTCTGTATAATAGGCTCCAGTTTCATCCACCTCATTAGAACTGACTCAAATGTGTTCTTTTTAATGGCTGAGTAATACTCCATTGTGTGTATGTACCACCGCTTTCTCATCCATTCGTCTGCTGATGGATGTCTAGGTTGCTTCCACGCCCTGACTATTATAAACAGTGCTGCGATGAACACTGGGGTACACGTGTCTCTTTCAATTCTGGTTTCCTCAGTGTGTATGCCCAGCAGTGGGATTGCTGGGTCATAAGGCAGTTCTATTTCCAGTTTTTTAAGGAATTTCCACACTGTTCTCCACAGTGGCTGTACTAGTTTGCATTCCCACCAACACTGTAAGAGGGTTCCCTTTTCTCCACACCCTCTCCAGCATTTATTGCTTGTAGACTTTTGGATAGCAGCCTTTCTGACCGGCGTGAGATGATACATCATTGTGGTTTTGATTTGCATTTCTCTGATAATGAGTGATGTTGCGCATCTTTTCATGTGTTTGTTAGCCATCTGTATGTCTTCTTTTCATGATATCCACTTTTATCAGTGTGAGACTGGTTTTGATTTGCAAAGCCACTGACGTTGTGGTCTTGGGTTGCGTTTTTCTGATGAGAAGCCCTGTTGAACATCTTCTCATGTGCCTGTTAACTATCTGTATACCTTAACTTTATATCTTTCTTTTTTTTATTTATTTACTTACACAATAGTATGTGAGTCTGATATTTACATCTATAGGATTGATTTGCCCTTACTCGTCTGCCTCTCTTGGAATAAACTAGTCATCCAGAACATCCAGATGGTTAAAAACTTAACCACAAGTTGTTTTCCCAAAGTTTAGCTGTCAGTCAGTTCTCTGGAATTTTGAATCATAGAAGGTTCAGTGAATGATTATAAAGCTAACTCATGAAAGTGCCAGAAGACTGTAATATGTCTAAGTAGTACTTTTTAAACTCTATTTATGGAGGATTTTAAGTTTTTTTTCCACCC
The DNA here is from genome assembly GCF_032452875.1 of Bos javanicus. Classification (NCBI taxonomy): domain Eukaryota; kingdom Metazoa; phylum Chordata; class Mammalia; order Artiodactyla; family Bovidae; genus Bos; species Bos javanicus. The sequence goes on along the minus strand of NC_083875.1, from coordinate 12,224,613 downwards.
CCTGCCAAGGAAATGTACTTTTAATTGGAAGGAAAATCAGATATATTTTCTTCCTCGTTCTGCCACTTACAATCCTGTGACCCCCAGGCTATCACCTTCTTTTTAGGGCCTCTATTTCCTCATTGGGGGAATGTTAGTGATATCTAAGGTTCTTTGAAGGAAGGCTCAACATTCCCTGATTTATCTCATTACATCCTCAGCATCTACTATACTCACCTAGGGAGTGGTGGGTTTCCCTGATGGCTCAGATGGTAAAAGAATCTGCCTGCCATGCGGGAGACCTGGGTTCAATCCCTGGGTTGGGAAGATCCCCTGGAGGAGGGCATGGCAACCCACTCCACTATTCTTGCCTGGAGAATTCCCATGGACAGAGGAGCCTGGTGGGCTACAGTCTATGGGATTGCAAAAGGGTCGGACGTGACTGAGCGCCAGAGCACAAGCACACAGGGCGTGGCGATGGGTTAATGCCATGTGGCAAGTGCACAGAGTGAAGGTGCCTCTCCAAGTCTCCCGCCCGTGTCCTAAACTAAGGCCAAAGATCAGTTGGCAGCAACATTGTCTGCAGCTGGAAAGGGTCCCTGCACTGAGCTTTTTACAAGGAGCACAGTTCACTTGGTAAATGTCTCAGATCTGCCCACCCATGCCTACTGTTTAGTATTTTTAGTGATTTACTTTAAAATTCTGGTGTCCAGCACTCCCTACCCCACTCCCACTCCTCCATGCACAGAATGTACCTGTAAGGATCATGCCAAGTGACCCAGCTGGTATTTCAGGATGGGTTAGCTTTGAGAAACACCCATTTCTCTACCAAACAATTATCTTTTCTTTCAAAATCTGCACAGATGTAGTAAAGGGTTTCAGGGATAGTACAAAGGTCTCTTCTTGGATTCCTTTTGTTCAAGAACTGTCCCTGGGTCCCACTTGATTCAGAGGCAAAGGTCAGCAGTTCTGGCCTCAACACAAGTATTCAGGAAGGACAAGTGCTGAATGAGCTGCACACTCGCTGCTTAAATATAACATTTCCCCTGCTTTCCTTTCTTTTTAAAAAAAATCTCTTTTCTGCTTTTCTTTTCCTCTTTTTATCCTTTGCCTCCATGCAGTACCACCTTATTCTGTGGAACAGAAGAGGCAGCAACCAGAACATATTTCCATGTATACAGTAACCTTTCCTCTTTCCATAAAAGAAGAAACCTAGGATAACACTCCACTCTCTCCAAAACAATCCTGTTTGTTCATTCCTCTCTTTTATTAGTATTGAATGGGGGTTAGATAAAACAGAAGAAAGGGAACAATGCAGAGCATATAGGAAAGGAATTGAAACCATGGGGTCTGTGGTTTCTCTGAATGTGGAAGTAGACAGGATTCCCTGGCCATTTGGTGGGGTTTCTAGCAAAATCACAGATCTCGGGATAATTTAGGGCCTGCAGATCCTGCAGTAATAATACTCGAGGCTTGGGGATGGGGTTTGAGGGTTCTGGAGAGGGTCAGGCAGACCTACATATATCCCTGATACCTAGATTCTATTCTGGTCTGGCTTGTCCCCAAGGCAGAGATCCTTCTCCTCACACCCTGCTTGGACTGTGGTCACTTTGGCTCCCTCCTGGGGTTCCTGAAGCACTGGGAACTCCTATAATGTCATATGAAATACAAATGATAAAATGAGTGAAACTGTGGAGTGGCTCTGATTTCCAGAACCCTCCAGGTTTAAAGCAGGGGTTGGGGGAGGGGGGCGGGGAGTAGACATTGCCCAACTTCCAAGCAAAACCAGTTTGGGGTTGCAAAAACACAGCTGCTCTTGCTTTCCACTGACCTGGGGCTCAGAGTGGCAAGGGACATGTGGCAGTCAATGCCCAGCCCAGGCCACTGTGCTGGCTGAGCCCTAGAAAGAAGGAAAGGCAACTCAAGTGTTCAAAACTGAGGCTTATAGGAGAATTTTGCAGGCTCGCAAGTCTCTTGGCTTTTTATCAACACTAGGGATTGCTTGGTGGCCTCCAGCCAGCACCTCCTTCAGATGAGGAGTTGCCACACCTAGAGAGGTGGCCCCAAGGAGCTGGTAGAGAAAGCCAGAGATCAAAGCCTAGCTCTGCCTCTAACTGGATGTTTGCCCTGCGGCGAGCTATACATGTCTCAGAGCTGCACTATTCTCTGCTGTAAAATGAGAGTAATGATAGGCTGAAATTTACAGAGTTGTGGCCAGGGTTATAGAAGATGGTATGAAGTCAATGGTACATCCTGATACTTAGTAATTAGTAATTGGTTCGTCTGTCTCCTAACTTCTGCAAGCAAGATTTCATTCATTTATGTACTGAAACTAGATAATTATGTAGTTTTTAAGAAAAAAGGAGGCAGATGGAGAGTGCGTTACACAACATGTTTTCTATAAGAGCCACACTGGTCACCACATGTGACTGAATGAGTGAAAGCCGCTCAGTCATGTCTGACTCTTTGCAACCCCATGGACTGTGGCCCACCAGGCTCCTCTGTTCACGGGATTATCCTGGCAAGGATACTGTAGTGGGTTTCCATTTCCTTCTCCAAGGGATCTTCCCAACCCAGGGATCAAACCCAGGTCTCCCACACTGTGGGCAGATTCTTTACCATCTGAGCCACCAGGGAGACATACATGCATCCTGAAATACCAGCTGGCATTGTAGGATGGTAGGAACAGCAAGAATCATGTAAGACTTCCAGAGCTCTGCTGGGGGCATCTGTAAGCTGTGTTGAGTCACTTCGGTCATGTCTGATTCCTTGCAACCCCATGGACTGTAGCCTGCCAGGCTCCTCTGTCCATGAGATTCTCCAAGCAAGAATACTGGAGTGCGTTGCCATGCCCTCCTCCAGGGCATCTTCCTGATCCAGGGATCAAACTTGCGTCTCATGCCTTGTGCATTGGCAAGTAAGTTCTTTACGGCTAGCGCCACCTGGGAAGCCCACATTTGTAGGCTTCAGGGAAGCGAACTGACATGTTGAGTCCTCACCGCATCATGGCAAATATGGGTACAATTTAGCAACTGGTTTGCCCATCAAATTTTGGCAAACTGACCCCCTTTAGGGCTTGACAGAGAAACAGGAATGATTCAATGTTACTTAAGAATTTTTAAAGGTATGACCTGCCCACCATGCCTGGTTCAGCAAAAGGTCCCCACCACTTCCAGAGTTTCCTGGCCCAAGTTTTCTCTTTAGTTTCTTACCATTCCTCCAGAACCTCTGCCAGGCTGAGTGAGAACGCAGGGCAGGGCTCGCCCATGAGCGTGTTTGGTTTGGTCATTATGGTGCAGGCCCACTCAGTCGTTTAGGAAAATTTAGTTACCAACATTTGTAAATCAAGAGAGTTTGGGTGGAAATCCAGATTGCCAGCCTCGCTTGAACACCGTCCACACTGGGCTGGCATTCCTGCATGCAGCCTGTGGCTGGAGCCAAGTGGGTGCTGCTCCCTTGGCTGGGCAAGCAATGCCTGAGCTGCCTGGCCGGGCACTGCCTGCTTCCCTTGTTCAGGGCCCCTTCCTGAACTGGGGTGGTGTTTTGGTTTCATTCCCTCACCATCTTACACATCTCCCTTCCATGGTACCTCACCGCCTTCTGAACTAAGTGGGCGTTTCTCACCTGACCCTCCACACCGTCCAGCAATGATTCTCAGACTGGGCACCTTCTAGAGACACCTGGGAGATTATTGGGTCCTGCTGCTTCCCCAGTCCCTTCTGATTCAGCAGCTTGGGGAGCAGGGTTGGGACTCAGGAGTCTATTTTTAACAAGAACGATCCCCAGGTAATTCTCCCGCAGATGACCTGGGATGCGTGCTTTTGTAAATAGAGCTGCAGCATGCCCCAGCGTCCCCTGCTGGCCTTTTCTTTAGTTTCAGCTCCAGAATTCCTAGAGAAGGCAGTCCCTTGGCCTTTAGTCTCCCCCACCAAATTGCAGCTCCAGCAAAAACCACGTGGGATGGGACTTCCACGGCGGCGGCCCACTGGTTAAGACTTTGCCATCCAATGCAGGGAGTACCGGTTCGATCCCTGGTTGGGGAGCTAAGATCCCACATGCCTTGAGGCCCAAAAACCAGGACATACACAACAGAAGCAATACTATAACAAATTCAATAAAGATTAAAAAAAAAAAAAAATGTGTGTCCAGGGGAAAGAAGCCACTCCTGGCAACAAGGTGCTGATCAGATCCGTTTCCCCGCCCCCACCCCACCCACTCCACCTCTACACAGACACACACACTCACACACTGTCTCTCTCACACACACATGCCTTTCCACTGCATTCTCCCTCCATTACAGGTGCCCAGACCATCCTGGCCCTCCTGCACGGGGAACTCCAGGAAGGCAGGGCTACTCCTCACTCAGCTGCCTCTCATCAGAACAGCCCAGCACTGGACTTCAGACAGAGTGAATGAACACATTCTCGCTCTCAAGTTTCAACTCATTTTCAAACAACTTTATTTGTCCTCAGTTTAAAATGCAAACAATACCAAAGGATATTCGATGAATGTGAGTCGTCTTCACAGTCCTGACTTTGAGGCCTCTGTCCCTCTTAAGGGGCTTCCGTCTTGGCTCAGACAGTAAAGAATCTGCGTGCAGTGTAGGAGTCCCAGGTTTGATCCCTGGGTTGGGAAGATCCCCTGGAGAAGGGAATGGCAACCCACTCCAGTATTCTTGTCTGGAGAATCCTGTGGACAGAAAAGCCTGGCAGGCTACAGTCCATGGGGTCGCAAAGAGTTGGACACAACTGAGCAACTTTAACTCACTCATTCCCTAAAGGAACCAGTCTGTTTTGTGTCTTGATGAAAACATGGGCCTGTCTCTGGAGACAAGGGCCACTGTCACTGTTCATCCTCACAAACAGTTGTTTTCTCTACAAACTGTCCTCGGTTTACAATGGTTCAGCTTACAATTTTTTTTTTTTTTTTTACCACTTTGGTGCAAAAGCGATAGGCACTCAGTAGAAACACACTTTGAGTTTTGAGTTTTGATCCTTGCCTGGGCTGGTGCTACGCAGTACTGTACTCTGCTGTGATCGCGAGTAGCTGTAGCCGCAGCTCCCAGTCAGTCACGCCATCACTGGGATGAACAACCTCACAGCCGTTCTGTACTCAAACAGCCACTCTGTTTTCCATTTTCAGTACAGTAGTCAATACATTACGTGAGATATTCAACTCTGTGTTAGGTTATCTTATCCAACTGTAAGCTAGCGTTAAAGAGTCCTGAGAATATCCGCGGTAGGCTTGGCTAAACTGTGAGGTTCAGTAGCGTAGTACATTAAATGCATTTCAGCTTATGGTATTTCCAATTTATGATGGGTTTGTCTAGATACATATCTTTTCATTTTTTTCATTTTATAGTAATATGTTGATCATTTCATATCAGTCATCCCCAAAAAAGGTTGGACAAAAGTTCATATTTATTCATAAAACCTTGGATTAAGTAAGGAAATTTTACTATTCTTATATAGTAATTAAGACTGAAGAGTGGACTGGTAAGGATTTTCGCCAAAGCGGTAGATCTAGAAAGCAAGTCTTCCAGCTCCTACGCTGGAGTGTTTTGCTCTAAGTCGTATAGTTATTTGAATCACTGTTTATCTGTATGGTTCAGGCCAGATCTTTTTTGTTCACCGCTTACAATTTATAAAAAGATACAGGAGAAGTTCTGCCCAGAGCTGGGGTAAAGGGTCCTCTCCAGACTTACTTGGGAGTCTGGCCGTTTATACATCCACCAGGTACCTTAAAGATTCCTTGATGTGAACACACTCTTGCTACCATTATGTAAAAGTGAGTCCACAAGACTTCTAACTAACAAGTTTATTTAAAATGCTGCAGAGGCAGTTACAGAAGAAACCAGCTGTTTTCAAGCCTGCTCTCCCAGAGTTCAGGTTTTATGTAGTTGTACAATGTCACCTGCTCCTACCTCTTACCTCCTGTCAAGCAAAGCATGAATCCAGCTCAGATGTTCATGTGTTGGCAATTTCCCGTGTGACACCCTTCATTTCCCTTCTGCCTCATGTCTTATCAGTGCAATCATGTTGGAAAGTTGTAGATATAAGACAAAAGAAGTTTGGAATTGTACACTCTTGAGAGGTAAATGCTAGCTTTCACAGGAGCTTCACAGAGGTCATTTTCTTTGCTAAGAATATCATTCTGATATTCATTTGTGTCCCACCTTCCCACCACTCTGAAAAGATAATAAGTGATTTCTTGAAGTCAGTGTGTATCATAATTGTTAAAGAGGGCAAATACTCATTGGAATAAATAAGATCCAGCTTTGAGAGGAGAAATTAAATGTTCTCTGTCCTTTTCAGGGACACCTGGTCATCAGGAATCATGAGCAACCCATTTGCACACCTTGTTGAGCCTTTGGATCCTGCACAACCAGGAAAGAAGTTCTTCAATTTGAATAAATTGGAGGATTCCAGATATGGTAGGTACATGGCTCTTTGATATAAATGCTCTGATAGCAATCGGCATATCAGTTGCATAATAACTACCTAATAAATCAGCCTTTAGGAGAGTTGGAAGAGGGAGTAGCAGAGAATGGCTGAATGGTCTTGGATTAACCACAGAAATACACACACACACCCTTCTTACATTGCTCATTTTCAAGTAGATAATGATTATATACATATAACATTTATGTAACACTTGGTATAGAGAGTGTTTGTACATGTATATTATTTAATCTGAATAACAAGCCTGTCAGGCTATATTCAAAAACATTAAAAAGTCCTGAGGAAGCTGAGGCCCAGAGAGGGTCGATGACATGGTTAAATAACAGCTATGTAGGTAGGAGGCAGCCAGCGGCAACAGTCAGGCCGCTGGGTGGCGGATTGGCCCTAGGACGAGCAGTGGCAGCAGAGAGGCTGGGGAGCCCTGCACTCCTGGGTTTCCTCCAACATCAGTCAGCTCCAGCCAACAGCTCCAGCAGGGCCTTTGCCCAGGCCCCCGGGTGGAATGTTGGCCAACACGCCCAGCAACCAGTGAAGGTTTACACACTCAACGAGAACCAGCAGTGGGACAGCCAGGGCACTGGGCATGTCCTCCAGCTACATGGAACAGTAGAAGGGCATGTGCCTGCTAGTCAGGGCCTGACAAGACGTGGGCCACTGGAGACGGGAATGGCAAACCACTCCAATATTCTTGCCTTGAGAACCCCATGAACAGTAGGAAAAGGCAAAAAGATATGACACTGAAAGATGAGCCTCCCAGGTCTGTAGGTGTCCAGTATGCTACTGGGGAAGAGCAGAGAAACAGCTTCAGAAAGAATGAAGAGGCTGAGCCAAAGTGGAAAGGACGCCCAATTGTGCTGTGTCTGGTGGTGAAAGTAAAGTCCGATGCTGTAAAGAACAGTGTTGAATAGGAACCTGGAATGTTAGGTCCATGAATCAAGGTACACTGGATGTGGTCAAACAGAAAGTGGCAAGAGTGAACATTGGCATTTTAGGAATCACTGAACTCAAATGGGAATGAGAGACGTTAATAACGATGATTATTATATTGACTACTGTGGACATGAATCCCTTAGAAGAAAATGGAGTAGCCCTCACAGTCAACAAGAGAGTCTGAAATGCAGTACTTGGGTGCAGTCTCAAAAATGGGAGAATGATCTCTGTTCGTTTCTAAGGCAAACCACTGAACATCACAGTAATTCAAGTCTATGCCCCAACCACTAATGCCAAAGAAGCTAAAGTTCAACAATTCTATGAAGACCTACAAGACCTTCAAGAACTAACAACAACAACAAAAAATGTCCTTTTCATTATAGGGGACTGGAATGCAAAAGTAGGAAGTCAAGAGATACCTGGAGTAACAGGCATGTTTGGTCTTGGAGTACAAAATGAAGCAGGGCAAAGGCTAACAAAAGTTTCGCCAAGAGAACATACTGGTCAGAGCAAACATCCTTTTCCAACAACACAAGAGAAGACTCTATACATGGACACACCAGATGGTCAACACCAAAATCAGATTGATTATATTCTTTGTAGCCAAAGATGGAGAAGCTGTATACAGTCCACAAAAACAAGACCTGGAGCTGACTGTGGCTCAGATCATGAACTCCTTATAGCCAAATTCAGACTTAAATTGAAGAAAGTGGGGAAAACCACTAGACCATTCAGGTATGACCTAAATCAAATCCCTTATGATTATACAGTGGAAGTGAGAAATAGATTCAAGGGATTAGATCTGGTAGACAGAGTGCCTGGAGAACTATGGACGGAGGTTTATAACACTGTCCAGGAGGTGGTGACCAAATCCATCCCCGAGAAGAAGAAATGCCGGAAGGCAAAATGGTTGTCTGAGGAGGACTTACAAACAGCTGAGAAAAGAAGAGAAGCGAAAGGCAGGGAAAGATACACCAAACTGAATGCAGAGTTCCAGAGAAAAGCAAAGAGAGATAAGAAAGCCTTAAGTGAACAATGCAAATAAATAGAGAAAAAACAACAGAATGGGAAAGACTAGAGATCTCTTCAAGAAAATAGAGATTCCAAGGGAACATTTCATGCACAGATGGGCACAATAAAGGACAGAAACAGCAAGGACCGAACAGAAGCAGAAGAGATTAAAAAGAGGTGTCAAGAATACACAGAACTGTACGAAAAAAGTTCTTAATGACCCAGATAACCACGATGGTGTGATCACTCACCTAGAGCCAGATTTCCTGGAGTGTGAAGTCAAGTGGGCCTTAGGAAGCATTCCTACAAACAAAGCTAGTGGAGGTGATAGAATTCCAGCTGAGCTATTTCAAATCCTAAAAGATGATGCTGTGAAAGTGCTGCACTCAATATGCCAGCAAATCTGGAAAACTCAGCAATGGCCACAGGACTGGAAAAGATCAGTTCTCATTCCAATCCCAAAGGGTAATGCAAAGGAATGTTCAGACTGCCACACAATTGTACTCGTTTCACATGCTAGCAAGGTAATGCTCAAAATCCTTCAAGCTAGGCTTTAGCAGTAAGTATATCTTCCAGATGTACAAGCTGGATTTGGAAAAGGCAGGGGTACCAGAGATCAAATTGCCGACATCCACTGGATCAAACCAGTCAAACCTAAAGGAAATCTACCCTGAATATCCAATGGAAGGACCGATGCTGAAGCTGAAGCTCCAATTCCTTGCCCACCTGATGCCCACCTGATTCACTGGAAAAGACCCTGATGCTGGGAAAGACTGAGGGCAAGAGTAGAAGGGAACGACACAGGATAAGGTGGTTGGATGGCATCACTGACTCAGTGGACATGAGTTTGCGCAAACTCAGGGAGATAGTGAAGGACAGGGAAGCCTGACGTGCTACAGTTCATGGTGTGCAGCGTGAGACACAACTTGGCAACTGAACAGCAACAAAAAGAGCGAAAGAGGATGAAAACACAAGCCTGTTTTGTCCCAGCTCCTATGCTTTTCTGCCTTTGTACTCTTTCCTTCTCTGGATAATACTAGTGAATAATTCTTATGTATCAAGTTGAACCACTTCTTTTATAAGCAAAATAAATTTTCTTAAAAATTACCATTGTCTTATTCTAAAAAACATGGTTACCAATGACCATACTCCATGGAGTTTAGGTGTTTATTTCCTTTGAAAGGTATATATGACTATTCTTTGGTCTTATTTTAATCATCGTAAAGGGGTTATTTTCTCATTTTTTACACACTGAGGTTTCATAACAAATACTGCTCTGTATGTGTGTATGTGTATTTTACTCACTAACAGTAATACAGCAAATTAAATAATCTAGACTGATTTCCTTCATGATAACTTAAGGGAAGCTCTGTTACTGGATTCCAAGGCTAGGCAGCCACTGGCTATGAAAGAATTAACTGTAATATTTTACTTTTGCCTAGGCTGCAGGTATTTTCTAATAGCTGAATGTCTCAAGCCCATTCAATATTCTTATATTTCAAATTGTTGAAATCAGTTTAAATTTACTCTCTTTCCTTGTTGAAAGACTAGCGGGGATGTTGCCTTGTATCAAGTTTGGATGGAGATTGGCTTTAAAGAGCTCTGATAATAAGATGTCTCATGGATTTTTGTTTGTTTTGTTATGCTTTCTCCTTTTACTCCTAGGATCCTTACCATTTTCTATCAGAGTTCTCCTGGAGGCAGCCATTCGGAACTGTGATCAATTTTTGGTGAAGAAAAATGATGTTGAAAATATCCTGAATTGGAAGGTCATGCAGCATAAGAACATAGAAGTGCCCTTTAAGCCTGCCCGAGTCATCCTGCAGGACTTTACGTGAGCCTCGTGTCACCTTACTCTCTGTTTCTCTCCCTCCCTTGTCGGCCTGTAGAGAAGGCTTTTTAAAGGCAAAAACAAAAAAACAACACAGTGATTGTGTGATTTTTCACTCAATATTCAGAGACACTTGAAAGCAAAAGAGGGCGGTCATCCCAGATGGCAAGAGATAATCTCAGGGATGATACTCATCCACCTTTTCCAGTGGCGGAGATCATTGTCCTTGGTCTTGAAGATCCTAGTCCTCAGTGTACTAGCAAAAAAGGTGAAAGAGACAGCATGAAGTGGAACTGTCTTAGAATCTTTTCTCCCCCACATCCTGTCACCCAGGGAGCCAGGTTTTAAACAGACATCCTTGGAATGTTGATATGTATCACAGGAGGGGAGAAGTAGTTTGCAAGGCCTGATGTGTTGCTGTTAAGTCTCTGCTCACACCCTGCTAGTCCCAAGAACCGCTTCCCATCACGGCCTCACTTAAAAAAAAAAAAATCTATCTATTTATTTGTTCATTTTTGGCTGCACTGGGTCTTTATTGCTGCCCTCGGGCTTTTAGCTGCAGTGAGCAGGGAATACTCTATAGTTGTGGTATGCTGGCCTCTCATTGCGGCGGCCTCTCTTGTTGCAGAGCACAGGCTCTCAGTACATGGGCTCCAGGAGCTGCGGCTCCTGGGCTCTAGAGCACAGGCTCAGTAGTTGTGGCACACAGGCTGAGTTGCCTTGGGACATATGGGATCTTCCCAGATCAGGGATTGAAGCCGTGTCCCCTGCATTGGCAGGTGGGTTCTCAATCAGTGGGCCACCAGGGAAGCCCTTCACCCCTTCACAGACTACCTTTTCATTTTTTTAAACAATGTTATTTTATTCCTTCTGGCGACCAAATTTCATTTTTTTAGAGGATGATTACTCATATTTTAGTCTCTAATATAATAAAAAGGAAGGATGCATTTAATATAAACTTGATTCACAGCCGCTTTTCTGAGTTACATCCATTCCTTTAAATTTGAAGTTGAAGGGTGTGATCTCTGTCTTGCCCAGGACTTTGCTAGCCCACCATGTGAGTAGGGAACAGTAATAACAGAAAAAGTTCCCAAGTTATTAAGTGCCAGCTTTCTGACAGTTTCTCTGCCTAAACCACATTGGTTGTGAACTTTAATGCAGGAATAAAATTGCATATAGAGGTACCACTCAGCCATGATGCTCATTACTGATGTGATTTCCACTCAAGGAAATATATTTAGCAGCTTTCACTTTTCTGACGTCTATCATTTGCTCCACTGGTGAGACAGCCCTCTTGCCAATATTTTCAGTAGAAACAAAAGCTGGAAAAAACCCGCATAACACTTGTTTAACAGATTTGTCTTCTGCTTAATTCTCCCATTTCTTAGGGGTGTGCCAGCTGTGGTTGACTTTGCTGCCATGCGTGATGCTGTGAAAAAGTTAGGAGGCAATCCAGAGAAAATAAACCCCATCTGTCCTGCTGATCTTGTCATTGATCATTCCATCCAGGTTGATTTCAACAGAAGGTGAGAGACCAGGATTAATATTTGGGTTTTCTGCTTTGTGCAAAATCTTGGAGTATAAGTCTTGTGTATGTGTGTATCGTTAAATAAAAGAAGAAAAATCTTTAAAAGATATATTCAGAAAAACTCAAACTTACTATATATTTTCCCTTGAAGTTTTTTTTTTTTTTTTTTAGTGATGGGGACATTAATCTCTTTTTTCTTTCTATTTACTTCCTTCGGGGGAGCAGGCTGTGTTTAAGCTTGAAGTTTGGGTGAAAATCACAAACAGATTTCTGCCAGGGGAGCTTGTTAGTACAAGTATGTGTGTGACCTTAAAAGAGTTTTGGTGTTTTGTTTTGCTTTTTCTAACCACTGGATCCTTATTCTTCTTTTAATTCCAAGTAATTATTTTATATCTAGCCATCTCTGCCTCTCCACACAAGTGTCCATAATGTCCGTACCTTTCTTTTCCGCTGTTCCTTCTACTGTTCGGGATACCCGCTTCTCTCTTCCTGCCATAACCCTACCAATAACCTACCAGTAAAATCTCAGTGTCGGTAGATGATAAAAATGTATCTCTTAAACATCTACCAATTAGTTGGGAGGTCCGCTAACCTCAGCTGAGTGCGGTTGGGCAACTGTGCCTCACCCAGCCTTGCCTGGGTTGACTGCTTACACTGCACACCTGCAGGGCAGCTGGGCCTGCCCCATTCTCTGTGGGCTGCTTTGGGAGCCCAGGCTGAAGGAGAAAGCAGCTGTCTGGGCATCACAGAGGCTTGAGAGAGCAAGCGGGAACCTGCCGTATCTGTCGAAGCCTTGATGAGGGACTGACGTCTGATCACTTCTGTTCACAATGACATTAATCATAGCAAGGCCCGAGGTCGAGCCCAAAGTCAGGGGTGGAGGCATACACTCCAGTAACTGCAAGATTACACAACAAGGATATGAATACAGGGAGGGCAGCCAGGTACTGCTAGAAGGCTGATACCTTCGCCTAGAAATATAACTAAGTAAAATTATTTCCAACTTTAGATAGAACCTTAGTTAAAAGGAAATAACTTCTGCATACAATGCTGGGAAAATCAATTCTTTGGTAGAAAAAACAGTACCTATGATTGAAAGCATTAATATTTTAAAAATTAAATCATCAAACATTTAGAAGAAAATGTAACTTTATATGTGTCAGATGTCTTGATGAGAAAGACTTTTCTCAATTGAGAGGCAATGAATGAAACAAAGGCACAAAAACTATAGATGTAACGACTTCAAAGCTAACAGGAGATAACTTGAACAATATTTTCAATAGAGTTAATAGCCTTAATATATACAGAGTATGTGTAACCTATGAAAAAAAAAAGAAAAGAAACAGTAAAACCCAGCAAATAAATGGGCAAAGGGAAGTAGACATGTCACAGTAAAAGAAAATGGTAAACAGTATATAAAGCCTTTTCAACTTTACAAGTAATAAAAAGGTAAATTAAACCCTTGAGATACCATTTTCTCTTATCAACATAGTTAAGATTAGAAAATAAATGTTACTAATTATAAAGGTGTCATGATGGAGACACTTTTATACACTGCTGATAGAGCTGGAAATTAGAAATAATGAAAGCACTGTGTATTTGGATCGTTAGAAATTGCCATATCCTTTGTCCTGCAATTTCTACTTCTAAACATATCCTTTATAGATTTCTGAAATTCAGCATAAGCTTAGTGACTAAATAGTGCTCTTTAAAGTATTATTTATAATAGAGAAAACCTAAAAGCATTCTATGTGTCCCAACAAACGAGAGTGATTTATTAAATTATATACATCCTTAAAATAAATATATTAAGTAACCTTTAGGGTTATATTTAAATCCTTAATAACACTTGGAACATGCTCATGTGTTAGCTCAAGGAGCCAGGTAGAAATTGCCCGTGTAGAGTGATCTCAGTTCAATGAAAAGCTGCTGCTGCTAAGTCGCTTCAGTCGTGTCCGACTCTGTGCGACCCCATAGATGGCAGCCCACCGGGCTCCCCTGTCCCTGGGGATTCTCCAGGCAAGAACACTGGAGTGGGTTGCCATTTCCTTCTCCATGAAAGTGAAAAGTCAAAGTGAGGTCTCTTAGTCGTGTCCGACCCTCAGCAACCTCATGGACTGCAGCCTTCCAAGCTCCTCTGTCCATGGGGTTTTCCAGGCAAGAGTATTGGAGTGGGGTGCCATTGCCTTCTCTGCAATGAAAAGCTAGGCAGAGGTTAAAGCATTGGAAAGAGAGGTGCCAAACTGCTAAGCGATTGTAACTATTCTTTATTTTTACAATAAGAAGCTGTTGTTTTTATAATAGAAGTTCATTTAAGAATGTGAAACCAACCGCACAAAGGGGAAAAAAACCCAAAACCTTTATTTGCTTCCTTGGCAATTTAAGCGGGTTCCATACAGGCTTAAGAGAATCGTAGAAACTGGCCATTCTCAAATTAGTATTGACAATATCCAAACCAGAAAAATTCAGGAATCGAGAGAAATCTGCTTTGTCTCCTGAACTGTCAGTTCTTGGAACAAGCAGACTGGATACTTGCCAGCTCTTTCGTTTCCTTTGGACTCTAAACCCATCCTTACGCTTTTTTTTTTTTTCCCTTAAATTACATGAGCTCAATCTAATATTTTGATTTCAAAGGGAAGAGTTAAAAATACACAAACTATTGTCCTATTGAAGAGTAAGTATGTTTCCTAAAGTCCCACTTGAGAAATGAATAAAAAGTAAGCTCACAAAGGCAAAGGAGAAGAGAGTGGCAGAGGATGAAATGGTTGGATGGCATCACTGACTCAATGGACACAAGTTTGAGCAAACTCCGGAAGATAGTGAAGGACAAGGAAGTCCATGGGGTCACAAAGAGTCGGACACGGTTTAGCAGCTGAACAACAACCTCACAAAATCATAGGCCACTTTTATCTTTCTTGAAGACTCTTATTGGTCTTCATGGATTTACCTTTATTTCCCTTGCCTGGAAGGTAAAAATACTGGTGGAGACAAAATTGCAATTGTTTTAATGTCTGAAGTTATTTGACGCAAAACTCAAAGAACTCCTGACTCTCTAAGTAGGTAAAGAATCTGAATCAGCACCAACTGTGACTTGGTTTCCTCTTTAAGCTGTGACATCTATCCACTCTGGTTTCAATTTTTTATGGACCTTTTTCATTTACACTGTAACACTGAAAATATTGTTTTGAAAAACGCCAAGTCCAAGGTTGAGCTTTGATCCAAAATGATACCCAAATCTAACAAACACTTTTTTTTTTTTAATTCAAGAGAAACATTTCTGTAAGAAGCATTTTCATTGCTAGTGTTTTGTTTTTATTTCTTGAGTTTGGTTTTGCAATTTGACCTCCCAGTCTGTTTCCTCATTTTTGTAAAGAATTAAATGTGATACGTCTCAGCTTTTGTGGAACTCTGTGCTGTGGGCTTTTTTCCAGCTATTTCCAGAAATGAACTAGTACAACTGGGTAAGGGGTGGCAGGATGGTGAATTTTCTCAGTTAAGTATTTCTAAACTTTTTCCTTGGTTTGAATATTAGTAATTGGCTTCACACTATCTTTAGGGATCAAGGATCTAACTAATGCATAATTATAATGTTTTGCAAAGTTATCTCAGAAATAATCTTTTTTAAAATCCCAACAAGAATATAACAATTTCCAACCAGATTTCAAGCATGTCCGAACTACGAACTATTTCCTCTATAAATATTTTCTGTGAATTTCTGGAGTACCATTAAATGTAATACTCAGAAACTTTGAACTACATCCAGATCTGATTTCAACTTATGTAAATAAGGGGACATTTCCTCTTTAATCTGTGAGGCCATTCACATTCAGAGATCTTATTAAAAACTCACCAGGTTGGGTAAATGTAGAGCAGTTCTGAGTGGTGGAAAACTCTGAATTCTAGGTCTGTTTATTCATTTGAATAACTAGAACTAAGTTAAAGAAACAGCCAAGGTTAGCATGAAAGTTGTTCTGTTTTAGTGACTAAAAGGGTTCTTGTTGGTGGGTTTCTTTTTTTTTTTTTTTTTTAACTTAGAATTAACAGATTATAAAGCAGCCTAAACATTCTGGCTTCTGCTTGTCCTGTGACTGTGTCATTTATATCAAACTGATGGTCCCAAAATTCTGCGGGTTAAATGATCTTCTTCCAGCCCTGCTTCTGCTGTAAGGAGCTCTGATATCCTTCTAGAGACAGGAGGATGAGGCATAATGACTGGGAGTCCTTGTGTGCTCAGAGTACGGCAGAAGAGATGGAGCAGGGCCATACATGATTAAAAATAATGTTCCAAGATGCCTTTCCTTTTTTTTTTTATTAAAACTAATTCTATTTAACAGACCTATTGTGTGCTAGTATTTGTTCAAGAAGCAGGTTAGTCTTAAAAAGCAGAGAGATTAGAGAATGCATAGCTTGAATGCAGTTAATAAGTGTAGGAATGAAATATCTAACTTGGAGAGTTGGGAGATTCTTCCAGGAGTATCACTTAATCTAGGTCCCCAGGAATGTTTACCACAAGGAACTGGAAAGGCATTCTACACAGAGAGAACAGAGCATGCGAAGGCATGAGGAAAGTGTGGTGTGGGAGAGTATGAAGGCCACAGTGCCGCTGAAGCTGAAAGTTTGGACTGGAGGATGGGAGAGAGTGCATAAAGGAAGTCTGAGGTCAGACTGAAGGACCTTGTTTTTTAAAGAAAAGGATTTGTACTTTATTTAGAAAATGGGATCCCCTGGCAGATTCAGCATGGGTTGTGATGATCTGTATTTTGGAAAACCAAATTCTGGTGACAGTACCAAAGATAGGTTGACTAGATTGAGAGAAACAAGACTGTTTCTGGAGGCTGTTTCTGGAATAAATACTCTGATAGCTGTAGGTACTAAGTGGGAGAAGAGGAGATCATTAGATGAGAGATGGACAGATAAGAACAAAAAGGAGATGCAGGGAGGAAGGTCACACATTAGGATTTGACCTGTTGCATTTGTGGTGCCCAAAGTGTTCCTGGTGTAGATGCTCAGGATACATTGGGAATATGGATCTGGACCTGAAGACACAGGAGAGGACTGGAGGGATGGAGCCCTCAGTGTACTAGGATGAAGGTGGAGGGATGGAGCCCTCAGTGTACTAGGATGAAGGTGGAGGACCTGAAGACATGAGTGGGGACCGGAGGGATGAAGCCCTCAGTGTACTTGGAAAAACTATCTAATCTTTCTGTGCCTTGGCTTCCTCTTCTATACATTGGGATGATAGTAGTACCTACGTGAGGGGTTGTTATGATGATTGAGTGAGTTCATGTGTGTAAAGTCTGTATGCCTCTTGCGATCTCGCATGTTGGCTTCTGCTGTAATTATTATGGTAGTTGTCGCTGTTACAATACCAGCACCACTGCTGCAGTTTCTGGAACTACTACTGCAAGGAGACAGTATAGGGATTTAGAACATCGATGCTGGAGTCAAACTGCCTGGGTTTCAGTACCAATTCCATCATTTACTTGCTGGGTAGTCTTGAGCACCTTACCTTCTGTCTGTCTCCTTTTGAAAAAAATGTGGATATTAGTTGCCCCTAACTTGAAGGGCTATTTTGAAGACTAAATTAGAAAATAAATGTAAAGCACTTTAGTGCCTAGCTCTTGTAATGTCAGTAAGCGTTAACTATCAATTAGTGAGGCCTGACTTGGCTCTTAGCTATTAATTTTACTGTCCTTTCCTATGTTCACTCAGTCCATGACACATAGTTTACAAATGCTTCCTGTGTGCTAAGCATGCAGAGTTACCACTATGACTTACTCTACCTTGACTCAAAACAATGTAGTTTGATTATAAAAATTCTAGAAAAGCTTCCTGATGCTCTGCATTGTCCATGTCCTTCCTGATGGATGGAATGACTTTGAGCAAACTTTGGCATGTATTTTGGGTTTTATAGATGTTCTTGGGTGGCACCATCTGCCCTGTAAACCTCCATTTGGAGGATAGGAGGTTGTGATCCTACAAATTCCTGTGCCTCCTGGCATCACTGGGTTCCTGTCCCCAACATAAAACAGATGAAAATGCCAGGCCCAGGCATGGCTCAGCTCAGAGAGGTGTCGTAACAAAGCCACACATGAGAAAGATGTATGGAAAGAAGGCTTCTTTAAGAATCTAAACTGCTGTTCTCCTCATAAATGTCTTAAGTCTGTTCCTAAGACTCAGACTTTATGATTAGAATAGTTTTTACTTAGATTCACTCAATGTTTTCTACCTACCATGTTTAAAGGCATTGTAAAAAAAAATCACCTGAATCAAAAATAAAGTTGTTTTTCCTTTAATTAACTCTTCTTTGCCATGTGAATAAATGTATTACCACCCAACAGGCCTACAGATGATATGCCATTTGGTTTATTATCATCAATAACTTTGGTAACATTTCAAGCCTTAAAATTTATTTGTTTAGTTGTTCTCTTTGACAGGGCAGACAGTTTAAAGAAGAATCAAGACTTGGAATTTGAAAGAAATAAAGAACGATTTGAATTTTTAAAGGTACGGGCAGAGCTTGGTTCCATTGATTGATTCTTCATACGTGTGGGGCGTGAGGGAGAGGTGAGCTGCATAAACGTGTGTCTGGCATTCACAGTGTTCCTCCCATTTCTCAACCCTAGTGGGGCTCTCAGGCCTTTCACAACATGAGGATTATTCCACCGGGCTCAGGAATCATCCACCAGGTGAATCTGGAGTATTTGGCAAGAGTGGTCTTTGATCAGGATGGATATTACTACCCAGACAGCCTTGTGGGCACAGATTCGCACACCACCATGATTGATGGTTTGGGTGTCCTTGGTTGGGGTGAGTGCTTTTTCGGGTTCCTATTCGTATATGCTGGTCTGTGGCATGGACTTCGATATACTTTGATCCCATTACATTCCAGCAGCATGAATTTGAGTGACCAACAAATATCGGAGAGGTATTTTTGTCTGTTTTGCTTACTGCTATATTTCCAGTACCCTGAAAAGTGTTTTGTGCCTTTTACGCAGTCAGTATGATATTTGGAAGAATGAATTGGAACAAGGGGTTAGGGACATTTGAAATAAATGAAAACCACCTGGAGAGTTTGTTAAAAATGGATACTCCTGACCCTCACTCTCCTTTTCAGTGTGGAATCGTGGGGATTTTGATCTAGATGTTGGGAGACCACACTCTGAGAAACACTTGTTAAAAATTCTGTAGAGGGAAATAGAGGAAAGATAACCGTTCTTTATGGAAATATAACTCTACACTAGTAAAATACTGTAAGTGGGTTGACTACTTATTAATGATACTGAACTATGCCTGAGGAGTCATGAAACCATTATTACATACAGGTGTGGGTGGTATCGAAGCAGAAGCTGTGATGCTGGGCCAGCCAATCAGCATGGTGCTTCCCCAGGTGATCGGCTACAGGCTGGTGGGAAATCCCCACCCCCTGGTCACATCCACTGACATCGTGCTCACCATCACCAAGGTACCCAAGTGCTGCCTCTTCTGGGGTCTTAGAGAGTCTCAGTGACAAACTGGAAGGAAGTCCTTGATGGACTCTCTCTTGGTTTTCACGTGCTCTAGAAATGCTAGGAAACAGTACGTTGATGACTTTAAAAGAGACGCAACAAGGCGAGAATTCTGTGGTCAAATTTCAGATCATTAGGTTCACGTCACTCTTCTGTTGCTGCATGGATCTTTTTATTTAAAAAAAAAAGTTTTTGAAACCGTGAAATAGTTTAAATACGCAGAAGTTAAAATGACACTTATATGCCCACTGCATAAACTTAACAGATGGTAACATTTTGCTGTTTTTGCTTCAGAGCTGTCTCTGTATGTACATTTTTTAAAGAAGTGAAATGTAATGTTTATGGCTGAAGCCACCCTCCTCATTTCTAGAGATAATCACTATGCTGAGGTTGTACAAAATCATTTCCATGCATATGTTTATACTTCTGTACTTTTTCCATGTGGTTCTTCTTTGTATGTAAATAACAAACTCTTTCTATGAATAATTTTTGACTTTTAAAATTTCTTTCTCTGTATTTTAAGTTACATTATTGTAACGGATGTTTTTCCAAGCTGGAAAATACTAGTTTTTTTTGTTTGTTTGTTTTTTCCCTTGTTGGAAGTAATCTTTTATGATGATTTGCTTGCTTTGCAAAAAGAAGGCAGTTTCATTTTGAAAGATTATTAGAAAAGTAATTTTTTTTATTATCACAAAGTTTTTTCTGGTTGTATAGTTTGGAGGCTTGGGGTATTTGGGATGGATACTATACTTTTGATTTAATCTTCATGGAAATCAGAATTGGATATGTTTGAATATTATAGTTTATCAGAGATGTCCACATCGTTCAAGTGTAGAATAACATAGGCTTTACCCACAAAATTTGGCAGAATTCCACATAATCAGAAGAGCCTGTCCACGTGGTTGTCCACACTTCATGAAACTGATTTCATGCAGGCCCAAGCTGGTCACTGATGCTGCAGCTCTGGCTGATGGCTTGCATGGAAAAGATGTGGGAGTCAGACTGCCTGAATCTTTTGGTTACCTTATACCTGTTTTTAGGATATTCATTCATTATACACTTGGAAACAAGGCATTTGCTTACTCAGCAAGTGCAAATCGTAACTTATTTAAGTTGAAAGAATTTATTTAATCTTTAGAAAGTTTTCTCATTTTGAAAAACTTTTCTTAATATTGTGTTTTTATATTATTTTTTCTTTTTCAAGAACTGTTTTGAAATAATTTTAGATTTATAGGCGAGTTAATGTAAAGGTAATACAGAGTTCTGTTACCTTTCTCTCAGCTCCCCCAGATGGTAACATCTTATATAACCATGGTACATTTACCAGAAATAGTAGTTAACATTGGTATGCCATTTTTAACTAAACTAGAAACTCCACCAGTCTTTTTAGTAATGTCCCTTTTCTGTTCTAGGATCTACTGCAGGGTACCATGTTGTATTAGTTGATTTGCTTTTTAAGTTTTATTTTTAAAAGTAATCTATAACGTGTGCTCAGTCGTGTCTGACTCTTTGTGACCACATGGACTGTAGCCTGCCAGGCTCCTCTGTCCATGGAATTTTCCAGGCAAAAACACTAGAGCAGGTTGCCCTTTCCTACTCCAGGGGATCTTCCCAACCCAGGGGTCCAACCTGCGTCTCCTACATTGGTAGGCAGATTCTTTACCACTGAGCCACCTGGGAAGCCCATAATCCAAAGTATATTGGGCTAATTTAGTTTGTGTTGACTCACAAGGCTGGTTTATGAAAATTGCAAGGGGATAGTTCTGCATTTTAAATGAGTTATCAGGACTTCTCTGTTGGTCCACTGGTTAAGACTCTGCCCTCCAGATGTGGGGAGCACGAGTTCAGTCCCTGATTGGGGAACTACAATCCTGCATGCTGCCTGGCATGACCATAAAGAGTAAATAAATACTGAAAAAAAATGTGGGTTATCAAATCTCAAATTCTGTTATTATCCTGTTGCTCAGCACCTCCGCCAGGTTGGGGTAGTAGGCAAGTTTGTCGAGTTCTTTGGGCCAGGAGTAGCCCAACTATCCATTGCCGACCGAGCTACAATTGCCAACATGTGTCCAGAGTATGGGGCCACTGCCGCCTTTTTCCCAGTTGATGAAGTTAGTATCAAGTACCTGGTGCAGACAGGTAAGTGCAGAACCCTGAGAACAGAAGGTCCTTTGTATAGTTCAGAGAAAGCTGAGAATCGGGGTGCTACCTTCTGCCTCTGTCCCTCAATTAAACAGTAGAGGCATCACCCTAAAAAGAGACGGGAAGAGATGGTGGGGAGGGGAAAGCTGCAAACTACGCCCAGAGATAAGATTGGTTTCTGTGATCTAGAGGTGGTCGCTGAACCTCTTACTGATCTGGTACTGAATTTCTAACATCTACTGAAATGAAACAAATGGTTTTAGAGAAGGCGAACCCTTTCTTAAACGGAAACCTAAGAGAAATTTCTCCCATGTGTTTTCATGGAGAGGGTGACACGGGGTGTAGTGAACACTGGAACGCAACAACAGGTCACGACAAATATGCTAATGAAGATCAGACAGTCATCTGTTACAAGATCCATGCTGACAGCTGATGACCTTGACAAGTCAGTGAAAGTGAACAGGCAGACAAAAAATGCTGATCTGATGTGGATCCAAGAATCAAGCTCTCCAGCAGTCTTAATTTACTGTCAGAGAAAGGGGAGGACTGCATGTCCATTTGGGCAAACCATGCGTACTATCTCCTGCAACCAGGAGCTTTCTGAATGAAACAGCAGAGCATTTGGGGTCATATTCTTGGTGATACAGTATCATGAGTTAGGACTTTGAACTTTGGAGTTAAACTCAGCTTTGGTTCCTGGTTCTGCCATTTACAGCCTGTGTTCCATGGAAAAGTTATTTAATCTTCTTGAGCCACTATTTCCTCATCTGTACATGAGGATAATAATAATGTTTGTCTCAGAAGGTCGGGATAAAGGATTAGATATTGAAATAATGCATTGAAAAAGTATAGCCCACAGCGCTGGGCACATAGCTCGTGGTCTGTGGTAGGAGATGAGGGGAAATTACTATTTTAACAGGACTAATGTAGAATGTTGAGGGTCTATGGCCAGTTGAAGGCAGATGCATAGGAGGGGCACTTTGGCAATTTGCTGAGCCTTAGGAGCCTCTTAATTAAGAACCATAATCAGGACTTCCCCAGTGGTCCAGTGATTTAAGTCTCCATGCTTCCAATGCAGGGGGCATGTTTCATCCATGGTCAGGGAACTAAGATCCTACATGCCACACAGTGCCGCCAAATAATTGGGGGGAAAAAAAAAAGAACTATAACCCAGAGAGAGGAGTACTTATAACCAAGACTAGAATCCTTTTCAGAAAACAGTCCCTTCGGTAGAACAGCAGATTGGTTCATGGTCCCTAGTAAACAGCAGCATCATTTGGAAAGTCAGACCATGAGCCTGCAGGCTGCAGTGTCAGCAGAGGGCTTGGAGTGTTTTAAGTGAAATCCCCATTATTTATGCAGTTGCTGCTAAAGGTATTAGTTTCATCAGAAAATACTGACATCTGTTGCTTGTTCTTAAAATGCCCATTAGGTCGTGACAAAGAAAAAGTAAAGCATATTAAACAGTATCTTCAGGCTGTAGGAATGTTTCGGGACTTCAGTGACTCCTCTCAAGACCCAGACTTTGCCCAGGTATGGGAGCACCTCTCATTGAACACGTTTCCTCTTCCTTAAGCCTGTGGTTTTAATTGTGAAAGTTTTTCTTAGGGGGGTGTACTTGTAGGAAATTAGTCACTGCCAAGTTATCACAAAAAAACAGGGTGTTAAAGGCTGAAAAAATAAAAAAGATAAGGAATTGCAGACATAACAAAGTAACATAACTTCCCCCGTTCTTCCTGGCCATTAAGTTGAGTGTCTCCTTTTTTGATTTATTCCTCTTACTTAGACAACCCTTGGATAAGAAGTTTAGAAGGACTGGATCTATTTAAAGGCTGATAAGCTCATCAGAATTATAGATGGGAAAGAAATGAAAGTGCAAGCCAATCAACTAAGTGTGAGCCAATCAGTTCAGATTTATCCACTGCTTATCTTTACTCATTGTCTAGGGTGCAAACTAAACCCACATTTTTCTCTACAGCCAAGATCGGAGGGTAAACCAGATGTGGGACTATTATTTCCTTTCCTATTATTAATACACTGAGGGAAGGAAATACTCCATCAGACTAGGGCCCATTTCTTGGCATTGATGACTTAATGACAACATCCCCCCAAGTCATCTTAGAAAAATTACAATGGTTTATCTGTCGTTTCAGTAGGAAACACATCTCAGACTAACTTCAGCAATAGAAAGGATGTATGAGCTACGTTATAAAGAGGGCCAGGTGGAAGACCACAGCAGCCTAGTGCCCACCCTGGTCTTTCTGAGAGTGGGCAAGGCTTCTGCCTGTCTCATGCTACCAAAGTGCTCATCTGGCTCTCTGGAAATTCCCTTCAGTGTTAACAAGGGACCCTGACTTTCTTGGTTTTGAATGTGGTAGTTTGGTTTGTTAGTTTTTTTTTTGTTTTTTTGTTTTTTTTTATTTTATACCTGTGGTGGATTCATTTTGATGTTAGTTTTTATTGTTGTGGTGTAAATTCTCTGGCACAGCTGTGTTTTTTTCTTTGTGGGTTTAATGCCAGTTCTATGGTTCCTTTTCTTCTGGGTGGACAGGTTGTGGAATTAGACTTGAAAACAGTAGTGCCTTGCTGCAGCGGACCCAAAAGGCCTCAGGACAAAGTTGCCGTGTCTGATATGAAAAAGGACTTTGAAAGCTGCCTGGGGGCCAAGGTAGGGAGCTGGGAGAGGTGGGTGGAGACCCTCCCCATGCCTGGCTTCTTCATGCACAGGCTTCTTTTCACACCTCTCGATGATGAATCTTCCTGAAGCCTAGTACTGAAGGCCTTTCCTCTCCAAACTGAACCTCTTGGTGCCTCCTCCCACCTTAGCTAAGAGCTGAGCAGCTTCCTTACAGCCCTCTATTGCCTATAAACACACTCAACCCTCCTTTTCATTTTTTCTAACTCTCCTTTTCCAAAGCATATCCACTCTTCACGTGACTCTCACCACAGCGTTCACTCTGCTTGAACAAGCTATTCTGGCCACTAATTTTGTTCATGCCACCCTTGCCTACATGCCCTTCCTCACCAGCATGCCCCAATCTCTCAGCTCCTCCACAGCATGACCTCAGATCTCATAGCACAATGTCATCTCTCCCTCATTTGAACGTTCTGGCATCAGTCTAAACCCCTGTGATGGCGTTTCATATCCTTTAACTTCATTGTTGGTACTTTATATTATTTGCATGTCTGATTCTTTTATTAGACTCTTAAGTTTGGGGATAGGATTTATGTTGCAGTCACCTTTGTATCCCACACAGTGCCCAGCAGAGCATCTTGTACACAGCAGATTTTCAGTGAACATTTCCCAAATGAATGATTAAGATTTGTGATGGGTTTTATCCATGGGACATCAGCATTTTACCAAATGTTCAGCTGCACTGTGTTCACCTCATTGCTCATGCTTGAATCTGGCCAAAAGGGCACTTTTTCTAAATTTCCTTATGGTTAGTGTCTGTGCCCTCTGTTGCCATTAAATCTGTACTAATTTGCTCTAGTTAGACTAACTTTAAGCTAAATTTGTAGTTTTAGCATTTCAGTATTTAAAGTGGGAAGGAGGTAATTGTTAATAATTTCAAAGCAAAATAAGATTCAGAAATCATGACTCCCTTTTATAAAGATTTTAAAAGAGGAAAGGGAACTTTCATTTTTCTGTAGCATTTCAGAGTTTACGAGCTGAGATGTTTATGTTTTAAGAATTATAATTACCAAAGTGCTTCTTCTCCTTCCAAAGTGAAAACTTTTGACCATATTTTTTTTTTTCTTTTTTTCTTCCTATAGCAAGGATTTAAAGGATTCCAGGTTGCTCCAGACCATCATAATGACCATAAGACATTTATCTATAATAACAGCAAGTTCACCCTTGCTCATGGTTCTGTGGTAATCGCTGCCATTACTAGCTGCACAAACACCAGTAATCCATCTGTGATGTTAGGGGCAGGTAAGTGCATCTGATGGTCATGTGGACGTGTGGGTGGGAATTTCCAAGACATAACCCAAGGGCTTAATTAACTTCTATGTATGGGGCTTCCCTGGTGATTCAGAATGCAAAGAATCTACCTGCAGTACAGGAGACCCAGATTTGATCCTTGGGTTGGGAAGATCCCCTGGAGAAGGGAATGGCAACCCACTCCAGTATTCTTGCTGCAGAGTCCTCTGGACAGAGGAGCCTGGTGGGTTATAGTCCATGGGGTCACAAAGAGTCGGACATGACTGAGTGACTAACACTTTGATTCATAGTTACCTGAACCTTATCCTTCCCAGATGCACAGACTAATTGGCCTAGAAATGTTTATTCAATAAGTAGTGCCCAATACAAAATATTTAAAGTAGTATAGTCTTTAGAATTAACACAGAAAATAAGGAAAAGAGAGGAAAGAAAGATGAATTTCTGGTAAAGCCTAGAATCTTGTGTCAGATTTTAGAAAAAGGAAAAAATGTTTTCATGCCACAGATTGTTCTTCATAAAATCCCTTTTTATATGGTGGCATTTAGTCTTAGATACCTTGTCAAGTGCATCTGAATTAGCACACAGGGCACTTGGTTGATACAACTTATCTGCCTATTATGCAGTTCTGGTTATTTAATGTTTACATGCAGAGTTTCATTAATGTAAAGTCCCTTTAGTTTCCAAATTTTAAAACATCCCGAAGAGTTCCTCTTGTGTCCACACACAAATAGTTCTTTCTTTATGAAGTAGACAAGTGCATAAGGAAGACTTTCTTTGTCCAAGAATTCGTCTTTTGCCCCCTAAGCTTTGGACAAACAAGTTTCCTTAAAATAAGACCGCAGCTTGTCTGTAGTTTCTTGTCTCTTAATACCCACACTCCTTATTTCTTTCCTACTTCCACGAGATGTCCTAAGGCAGAGCACCCAAGTGTCCCTGTAGTACACTTGGATTTGCCAGAATCAAGTGACCCAGCAGCCCTTGATCTTCCACTTTAAGAAATATCTGAGAGCAAGATTTTTAACATCTAGGTGGACTGTACTCCTCACCAACGAGTAGGCAATTCGTATACTTTAAGAAGGGGCCCTGCCAATTATTTTTTATCTAAATATAATTAGAAAGATTGCTTTCCCTCCAGAAATTAAAAACTCACACTATAATATAATCATGAATTATTTATCTCTTTAAAAAACAAAAAGCACTTCTCTTTTTATGTCATTCATGTCCATGGCTCATTTTGAGCTTACTGAACAAACGTGAATGACTTTGCGCTAGTGAGCATTTGGTTTCTATCGTTTAGTCTCTCAGTCGTGTTCGACTCTTTGCGACCCCATAGACCACAGCACGTCAGGCTTTGGTTTCTATTAGGCAGCAAAAATGGCAGAAAGTACCAGCAAGAGAGGGGTCCTGTCAGGCGGTGCAGGAAGTGCAGAGCAGAGTCAGTGTTTCCTGAACTGTCTGTGGCACCTGGAGCGGGCAGCCCGCAACCATGTCTGTGTTTACCATTTCACAGGCTTGTTAGCGAAGAAGGCTGTGGATGCAGGCCTGAGCGTGAAGCCTTACATCAAAACTAGCCTGTCTCCTGGCAGTGGTGTGGTCACCTACTACCTGCGGGAAAGCGGAGTCATGCCTTACCTGTCTCAGCTTGGGTGAGGGAGAAGTCTCTTACACCATTGCTTTTGTTGCATTGTATTCCACAGATACCTTGCCCAGTCACCTTGAAATGGATGTAAGCTCATCTGATGGTATCTAATTGCATAGTCTTTCGTCAGTGCAGACTTAAACCCTTGCTTTCCAACAGACAGGGCCCCTGTACAGTTGTGCTGGTTGTTCATCAGACAGGGGTGTCTGTGAAGAGAGCATGGGCTGATATCAAGCCCGTGCTCCACTGTGGCACTGCCCTCCCAGGGGAGGGGGCAGCTTTTTCAGTTGCATGAAGGTGTGCTGTGGGCTAATATTGGATCTGCCACAGAGAGTCTGCCCTCTGTGTATACTTTAAGTCTGCCCTCTGTATACTTTAATTAAAAAATAATTATTTCACATGTCTAGAAATGTTGTGATTCACTGAAGTCAATTATTTGTTTCCAAATACAGTTTCTCCTAGTAACACACTATTACTAATTTAGTTGACATAGATCTTTATCATGTACCTCATAAAAGTTGGAAGTCCCTGGGAGTATATAATAAGAGTAGTGAATAAAGATATCAGATATCTGATTTTGACTTTTAAAAATTACAGATCATTTAGGTAGTCTCCTCATAATTTACTTATAAATTTAAAAAGTGAATTACTTATAAAAGCAAATTATATGGACTAGAATAGAGAGACCAGATGGAGAAGGCAATGGCAACCCACTCCAGTACTCTTGCCTGGCAAATCCCATGGACAGAGGAGCCTGGTGGGCTGCAGTCCATGGGGTCACTAGGAGTCGGACACGACTGAGTGACTTCACTTTCACTTTTCACTTTCATGCATTGGAGAAGGAAATGGCAACCCACTCCAGTGTTCTTGCCTGGAGAATCCCAGGGACAGGGGAGCCTGGTGGGCTGCCAGGCACCAGCAGGCCGGCCCACTGAGAGTCATTCTGCATCCCGTGCTTCTCTCCCGCACCAGGTTTGACGTGGTGGGCTATGGCTGCATGACCTGCATCGGCAACAGCGGGCCCTTACCGGAAGCTGTGGTAGAAGCCATCGTACAGGTAATTACAGGGCAGCCTGTGGGTCTTTCTTTTTCATATGATGTGTGATGAAGTGTTGCTAATTTTAAAGAAAGTTCAGGGAAGCATGGGGTGCGGTTAAGAGAATGGTCTTTAGAGTTGAGTTAAACTTATTAACTATATACCTTTGAGCAAGTTCATGAACCTCTTTGTGCCTCAGTTTTCACAACTGTAAACGGGAAGTGATAATAGTATATGTTTCAGAAAGCTGCGAGCATTCTGGTGATAGTGGACACAAAGGACTTAGTGTGGTGCCTGGCCGGCACATGCCCCACACATGTGAAGGAATCATTTGTTCCTGTTGTCTGCAGGCTGGTTCCAAGTCAGACAGCTGAACATAAACTCATCGGCTTGATTTTTGTCCCATAAATTCTATAGTATTGAAAAATACTGTTTGGTCCGCTTGCACTGATTTGGAATCCCTGTCAGCCAGTGTGGCTGCCTCTAACTGTCAACCTGTCATCTTCCCCACCTGTTCTCGGGCCCCTGGCTGCAGAATAACTAGGATGCTGCCTTCTGACCCACCTGGTATTCGCTCCTGAGCAGAAATCATCCAGTGCGTCTCTCTGCTGCTTTTGACCCAGCATGTCTCCCCCAGGCTCACCCTGTGGTCTCCCTCTCTGGGGAGAAGCCCAAGTGCAGGGGAAGCCTAAAGGGCTCCTTGACTTAAAGGAGGACTTCAGCAGATGGGTCTAGGAAGCCCAGGCCGTCTGTTGTCTCTGCGACCTGTTTCCCCCTTGCCTCACACAGGGGGACCTCGTAGCTGTTGGAGTACTGTCTGGGAACAGGAACTTTGAAGGGCGAGTCCACCCCAATACCCGGGCCAACTATTTAGCCTCTCCGCCCTTAGTAATAGCCTATGCGATTGCTGGGACCATCAGGATCGACTTTGAGAAAGAGCCACTAGGTAAGATCTGATTTGTGGGGTTACAGTATTTTTCCCCCCAATGAATTTGAAAACATTACTGGAAAAAAGTTATTGCTTTCCTTAATAAATAATGAAGCCTAGAACCTCCAAAGATCAGAGGAGAAAGAAGGGTCTTTGCTTCCTTCCCCAGCACACAGCTAAGACATAACTGAAACAGCTAAACAAGAATTTACTAAAGGGGAAGGGGCAAACAGGGAAAGAAACACCTAGAGTAGTGGAGGTCTTGCCATTCTGGCCTCTGCTTCAGTCCCTCCCTTTCCAGTTCCTGCTTCAATCTCATGATAGCCTGGTTTTAATGTCTCTGCTGTAGGAACACGTCCAGAGTATGCAGCGTCTCAAAGCTTGGGGGACGTGATGCTTTTTTCCTTTCCCCTGGCCTCCTGGTGTGCCCTCCTCAGTCCATGCTATGCAGATTAGATAATATGAAAACGGTGCCCTGGAATTTACTGTAAGGAAATCATAGCTTTAGACGTGCAGCTGATCCTCATTACATATGTATTCCATATTTTCAAATTTGACTACTCTTTGAAGTGGATTTTCACCCCCAAAATCAGTGCTCATCACACTCCCATGGTCACTCACAGACATGCACGAGGTGGTGAAATCCCTGAGTCACTCACCGTGCCTGCTCTCAGCTGAGGTCAAGCAAGGTGACACTCTGTCTTTTTATTTCAGGTCTCATACTGCAAACAAGTGTCCTGTTTGTGCTCTGGATAGCATCATGTTTTTCATAGTTTTGTGCTTTTTTTTGGTGGTTTTACTGTTTAAAATGACCTGAGAGTAGGGCTAAAGTGCTATGGAGTATTCCTGAGCTCAGGAAGGCTATGACAGGCCTCATGTTGGGCTCCCGAGTTCAGTGTGAATGCATCAACAGTATGTACACAGAAACACATGAGACAGCGTTACGTATTGATCAGTTGACAACAGTGCTGTGGATAAACACCCCTGGGAGCCTAACCTGTGTATTTCTTGCAGGCAGTGGCTGAGTGTTTTCTAAGTGTGCAGAGAATTTACTGAACGTAACTGCCCTGAGCAATGAGACTGGGCTTACTGCCTGTGACCATGAAAATTGGATATGAAATGAAGTTCATCTCACTAATAAACATTTTCTCCCCAGGTGTCAATGCCAAGGGACAGCAAGTATTTCTGAAAGATATCTGGCCGACCAGAGATGAGATCCAGGCAGTGGAACGTCAGTACGTGATCCCTGGGATGTTTAAGGAGGTCTACCAGAAAATAGAGGTGAGGTCCCCACCCCAGTGTCATGGGGAGGTCACTCCTCTGCGTCTTCTCTGCCAACCTTGAGGCTAGTGCCGGTGTCAACTAGACAAAGTAGCATTTCTTCAGATAACTGGGAAAGTGGGACAGTCATTTTGCTCCTACAACTCAGGCTCTTCCAGACCCCCCTCTCCCCAGATGTTCCCAGATTTGGACACATGAGCAGCAGGCTCAGGAGGCATGGACTCGGCATGGATGTGGCTCCTGGCTAGCTCTGTGTGGCTCCCCTCTTCCTCTGACAGCCCGGGGTGAGCATGAGCTGTGGTTGAGGAGCTCGATATCACTATAATGTGTCACTGAGGGGCCACATAGCTGAACGCACCTCTCAGATTTATTTGCCTGCTTCAAAGAGTAATACAAATAAAAGCCACTCGCTTGGAAGGACCAAACTATCAAGCTGCTGAAATTAAAAAAAAAAAAAACTTGCTGTGCATTTTACAAACAGAGGGGGAATGTATGGGGCTCCATATCACTTTCCGAGACTCGAATGTTACCCTTTTCCCTGGTTTCTGTGTTAGGCTGACCCCAGGGCTTCTGGCTGGGGCTGGTGGCTTGAAATATGAGGGCAGACTGGGGAGCAGATTCAAATGGGAGTCACACTCACACACTGTGAATCCCACAAGCTGCTCATTGGGAAATGGTTGAAGGGAGTTTGGTGGATACTGGGTTGAATGCATTTCTCCAGAGGCTGAGTTAATGACGTGGAGCAAATTCAAGCCAATTGGAACGCATACTGGCCGACACTTACTATCTAATGTTCCTGTGACCAAAAGTCTACCTCCCCAAATCTTCAGAGCATCAATAATTTCTCCTCGGGTAAAACCTGGATTGTTATTTCATAAATTATATGGTTAGTTACCTGTTGCTCTGCAACACATTACTCCTAAACTTAGTGAATTAAAACAGCAAACATTTTTTATCTGTTTCTGTGGGTCAGAAGTGGAGGTGCAGCTTAACAGGGAGTGTCTGCCTTCACAAGGCTTCATTCCAGGTGTCGTCTGAGGCTGTGGCCTCACCTGATGATTCGACTGGGGAGGGGCCAGTTCTTAGACCGCTCGTGTGGTCACTGGCAGGATACAGGACCTAGCATGCTGTGGGTGAAGGCCTCAGCTTCTCACTGACTGTCAGCAAGAGGCCCCCTCAGGGCCTTACTGGTGGGTCTCTTCACAGCATGGTGACTGGCTTCCAGCAGAGCCAGCAAGAGCAAGTAAGAGGTTGAAGAGACAGAAGGCAGTCTCTGTAACCTAATCCTGGAAATGAGTCACTAGGCTCAGCCCTCACTCAGCAGGAAGGGTTCATTTACAGGTAGGGTTCCCAGGAGGCAGGTCCATGGGGTCATTTTAGAGATGGCCTGTCACAGGGTATGTGTATTTTTAAATTACTTAGCATGGTGTTATCTTTGTATAGACATGTTGTGTGACCATTTAGACTAAGAATTGGTCTAACTATACTCTTAGCTTGAATATTATGTTCACATGTTAAGTCTTCCTCAGGATGAACTGTGGTTAGATCTGCCTCTCCTTTTTTTCTTTCTCCCCAAGACTGTGAATGAGAGCTGGAATGCCTTAGCAGCCCCGTCAGATAAGCTATATTGCTGGAATCCCAAATCTACATACATTAAATCACCACCATTCTTTGAAGACCTGGTAGGACTTTTTTTTTTTTTTTAACAAAATGAGTTCTTCAAAAAGTTTCTTGGTTTGTAAAATCTACTTGATTAACCAGTACCCTCGCTTTGACTACCTACTTTGTTGAAACCTTTACAAACCTGAGCAGATAACACTGAGGAGAGCTTGAGGAAGCTGGGTTATTTGGCTGGAGTGGGCCTGTGGTTTGTCTGTCTAGGGCTTCCACGTGGCTGTGCAGAGACCCCTGGAGATCAAGTGTCACTGGGATAGAGACTCAGTAACGTCTGAGGGGGACTGTCCAGGAGAACAGACTCCAGGACCTGCCGTACTTCAGCCTTACACCCTTACAAACAAGGGACGTCTTCTCTGAAACTGATGATCAGGAGTCTGTGCTCTCCCAGTGGGAGGAGGGGATGAGAGGATGTGAGTAGAAGGCAGGACTCCTGCCGTACCCAGCATTTGGGACCTTCTCTGGATGTGGAGGAAGAATGTCATTTGCAGCATCATCCCTTTTGTTTTTGAGGGGATAGTGCCAATACTTCACCTCCTTCAAGGATGAGATATGAATATTTTGCATAAATTCACTTGCTTTACTAAACACCCCGATAAACCCAATAAAACTAGAATTCTCTATGTGTTGATGTGGGGCTATCATCAGGGTCAGATCCGTGGACCACTACTGTTGAGGCTCCCCTGGTGATGCGTTGGAGAAAAGCCAGGCAAACACTGACTTCCTGTGTTCTTTGCTAGACTTTGGATCTTCAGCCCCCTAAGTCTATTGTGGATGCCTATGTGCTATTAAACTTGGGAGATTCAGTAACAACAGACCACATCTCTCCAGCTGGAAACATCGCAAGAAACAGCCCTGCTGCTCGCTACTTAACTAACAGAGGGTAAGTAATGGGGTGGGGGGAGGCCTGAAGACAAAAGGGACAGCATGAGGTCGCTAGTCCTCTTTTCATGAGGTCTGTTTGGAGTCAGACTCCAGTTTTTCACTGAACCCTGGAGCCTGAAAACCAATCACTCTGTTTGTAGCTTTGAAGCTACTAGAGAATCCACCAGCACATGAACCTCAGCACATGGAGACCTTCTTTTTGAGCAAGTCTACTTATTAGACTCGGCTATCATCCCTGCCACCAGCTTGGCTGATCATTTATGTACAAGGCTCTTCCCCTGTGTGGTCTGGTTATACTTGAAGCACTTGGCAGGGGTTTAACCAGAAATGCATTTACATTTCCTGGTTGAGAGACATATGTTGTGTTTTAGTTTACTGTTTATTTTGGCTGCGCTGGGTCTTTGTTGCAGCCCATGGACTCTCTAGTTGTGGCGTGTGGGCTCTGGAGCGCACAGGCTCAGTAGTTGTGGCATATGGGCTTGGTTGCAGTACGTAGGATCTTAGTTCCCTTACTGGGGATTGAACCCAGGACCCCAGCATTGAAAGCACAGAGTCTTATCCACTGGACCACCAAGGAAGTCCCAAGAGACATGTTATTTACAGAGAACAGCTTTGAGGATTTGCAATTTACACATCCATTCAGCAATCCTTCAGTCATATACCTATTTTAACAGGTATTACACTCATATTGACTTCCCTAGTGGCTCAGACAGTAAAGCGTCTGTCTACAATGCAGGAGACCCGGGTTCAATCCCTGGGTTGGGAAGATCCCCTGGAGAAGGAAATGGCAATCCACTCCAGTACTATTGCCTGGAAAATCCCATGGACAGAGGAGCCTGGTAAGCTACAGTCCATGGGGTCGCAAAGAGTCAGACATGACTGAGCAACTTCACTTTCACTTTCACACTAATATTATATACTGCTATTTAACAAACCCTGAGTCAAGAACATCCCCTGGAGAAGGACATGGCAACGCACTCCAGTATTCTTGCCCGGAGAGTCCCCATGGACCGAGGAGCCTGGCAGGCTATAGTCCACGGGGTCGTGAAGAGTCAGACACTAAACCACCACCACAGTGCACCAATATCAGTCAGTGTCCCTCCCAGATCTGACTCCTTGAGATTCTTCTGGGGAGATGAACATTCCTGGCCCTATCCCCACTTGCTGAGTCACCTTCTTCAGAGTCAGGGCCCAGACCCAATATGAGAAACAGAATTGAAGCTTTTTTTTCTTTTTTCCCAGTGGGAGAGGACAGCTACCTTGCCCCTCCTCTCACTTGCTGGGCGAGTAACCCATTCTCTTCACAACTTTCCCCTTCTCTCACGCGCATTCAGTCTCTGCCTTTTCCTAGTGCATCCCATGGGACAGTCTGTTCATTCAGACCGAGATATGCGTGTTGTGAGTTTAAGAAGACAGCCCAGATCTAACGGAGGTGAACGCACAGTGGTCTGTGTCGAGATTTTTCTTTAACTTGGGGCAACTACTTTTTAAAATGCATGGCAACTGCCCATACACAGATAGCGGGTTGGTCAAAAAGTTCACTCAGGGCTGTCTAGTGTTAAGATGGTATGGAAAAAGCCAAACAAACTTTTTGGCCAACGTCATACATACGAGATTTTAACATTTATTTGTTTTATTGTTTGGCTGGGCCGGGTCTTAGTTGCAGCATGTGGGATCTAGTGCCCCAGCAGGGATGGGACCCGGGCGCACTGCACTGGGGATCTAGGGCCCCAGCAGGGATGGGACCCGGGCGCACTGCACTGGAAGCCTGGTGTCTTAGCCCCTGGGCCGCCTAAGGGAAGTCCTCATGTTATGAGCTTTTATTTATTTATTTATTTTTTAACAATGTTAAGCATCTTTTCATGTACGTATTGGCCATCTGTATGTTTTCTTTTTTTTTTTTAACAAATGTATTTATTTTAATTAGAGGCTCATTACTTTACAATATTGTATTGGTTTTGCCATACATCAACATGAAACCGCCACGTGTGTACACGTGTTTCCAATCCTGAACCCCCTTCCCACTTCCCTCCCCATACCATCCCTATTATGAGCTTTTAAAGGGATGATTCTGTCTTGAGTGGGAGATGCAAGTCCATCAGCAAATAGAAAAGGGCAGATGTTCAAGGTGGGTCGGTGATTCCTGCTCTTCCCCTCACCCACACTGCTCGGGACACGCTGCCCACCACCTTGTTCCCTGAATGTTCAGACAAGGCCAAGTACCCCTCTGCCTGAGAGCCTTCGGGTGAGCTCACCTTTTTCTCCTCTTGGATGCTTTTCCCCAAGATACCCTCTTAACAAACTCCCACGCCAAGTTCAAGTCTTCCTCCATAAGGTCATGCCCACCGTACTCTTTCTTGCCCTGGCCTACTTTTTCTTAGGTATTAACCACAATCTAGTAACACTTGTGTAGGGTGCTCTTTTGAAAAAACATCTCTGTCTCTACCTTCTAGGATGTAAGCCCTGCAAAAGCAGGGATTTGCTGTATCCCAGGCACCTGACGGCTCCTGGCATGCAGTTGGTGCTCAGTGAAAAGTTGTTGAATGAATGAATAGGAAAGGCTTCTAAGGACAGAGAAACTAGAGAAACAGAGTTGAGGCTGGAAGAAGAAAACTAGGAAGAGAGAAGTAACCAACACCTTTTTTGATTGGTGGTTATTGATAGTCTTTAGAGAATAGCATGAAATGAAATATACCTTTCCCGAAAAATACATATCCACATTTGGACATAATTTCAGGGGTTCATAGACACACTTACCTACTCCTGAAGCCCATGCGTAGATTCTCAGTCTTCAGAATTGAGCTAACGAATAAATCATCAACACACATGGCTCCTAGCATTTTAAGAAACAGCCCAGTGAACTGGTCACTGTTCATTGTTAAGATGTTGTTCCTGACATCTCAAAACATCCTTTCGTTTGGACCCACAGACCAGACTTTTCTTTGATTTTAGGACCAGCCGTTCTTGTTCTGCTCCTTCGTCCCTGCCCTGCTTTTGATCTTACAACAATACTAAGTCATGTTGCCAGTTACGTGTTTTTTAATTGCATTGAGTTCCTGGACAAATTTGAACTTACTTCTGTTTAATTTATAGAATGTATTTTATGTGTCCCCCACTCTTGGCTCCACCAAACTGACCTACCCGGAGTATTCCCTTTGCTTCCTTTTTTTCCCCACCCATTTTTAACATTTTACTTTTAATGAAGCTTTATAGGCTACCTTACTGAATAAATAAAATACTCTTATTAAAGTTCCTCCCGCTTGCTCTACCCAGACTTATAAGACTGTAGGTTGCTGCTGGGAGGCTATAGGTTCACCATCGCACCTGCTGCCTCTCATCATGCCCTCGGTCGAAGCTATGGTTTGAAACAGTGTTTCCACCTTGGAGAACAAGACTTAGTAGACTTACAGAAACACCTAGGTTTGTGATTTTTACCCCCTTTCATGGTGTAAGCCAGGTTTCATCTCTCAGTTCCCTAAACCAGCTTCTCTCCTGCTTTCGTTATCAGCCTGACTCCTCGAGAATTCAACTCCTACGGCTCCCGCCGAGGGAATGATGCCATCATGGCGCGGGGGACATTTGCCAACATCCGCTTATTAAACAAATTCTTGAACAAGCAGGCACCGCAGACTATCCACCTGCCTTCTGGTGAAATTGTGAGTATGATGTCTGTGCTCCCGCTAGAGCCAGCATTTCTCGGGCTCTGGGCGCTTCAGTGCTTGCACTGCCACTTCCCCTTGGGTCTTATTTTTTCCCACACCTCATCCTACCTCCTGCTTTACATAACCCCTCTTGCCAAGTGTCCCATATATGTAGAGTTCATCCCTAAAGAAGAGTCCCTTTAAACTGAGAGGCCTTTTCCTACTTTGAGATTTCTGCTTCATGCTTTAACTAAATCTAGTTTCTTAAGGGTTGAGCTTAAAAAGCCTCCGATTGAGGTTTCATCAGTTCAGAATACTTGAAGGGGAAATTCCAGGTTAAGGTGGAGGATATTTCCTAAGAAGTGCTGTTTTATGACTTCAGTAACATTTAATCAATCATACCTTAGGGAAGGAAGGATACAGAGGACTGTGCAGGCCTGCTTGGGTCCCAGTAGGAACCCCTTGGAGTTGGTTTATTAGAGCTGGAATTGTCTGTTCACAGAGGGCAGGCATGGGGAGAGGTGGGAAAGCCTGCCCTTGGAGTCAGACAAGCCTGGGTTCAAGTCCCAGCTCCACCTCAGACCAGCAGTGGAGCCTTCTTCAGCAATCTGTCTACCTCTCTGAGCTTCACTTTTCTTACTTGCAAAGTAAAATAATATCTGCTTTTTAAGGTTCTGGGTGGCATGCATGCTTCAGTCACTTAGTCAACTCTGCAACCCCATGGACTATAGCCTGCCAGGCTGCTCTGTCCATGGGAATTCCCAGGCAAGAATCCTGGAATGGGTTACCATTTCCTACTCCAGGGCACCTTCCCAACCCAGGGGTCAAACCCACATCTCTTGTGCCTCCTGCCTTGGCAGGCGGGTTCTTTACCAGTGCGCCACCTGGGAAGCCCATCCCGCACAGAGTGAGTGCCCAGGACGTGTTTGTTCAGGGCCCAGCAGGGACAACAGACGAGTAAGTGAAAAGGATACAAACGCGTGGTGAAGTCCCCAGGAGACCAAGGAGGGACTTGCAGTTAATAGACTTTGAGGGCCTCCAGGATGCCAGCTGTCATGGTGGGATCCCTCACTGACAGCCCTACCGTGCACAGAACTCCTAGTCAGACGGTTAGTGCCTCAGCTTAAATAAGGAGACAGCATCAGAGATGAAGAGACATTGGAGTCAGGCCTTGAACTTGAAAGACAGACCTAGACAAGAAACAGAGGAATAAAGAGAAAAACAGATAATGCACAGAGTAGAAGAAAACTAAGAAAAACAATTATTTCGTCAGAGTGATAAGAGATGATTTTCTGTTGGTATAATCAGAAGACAAGAGGAGCTCTTTAAAAAAAAAAAAAAGTCCCTAAAAAATTTCACAGGAAAAGTTGACTAGTTGAGAAAATCTTCCAGAAGGTAGAAAGACAAAGGGGAAATTAGGAAATGTAAGAAAAATCAAAGCCTGAACCGAGGAGGACCAGCATCTGACTGAATAAAGATGCTAAAGAGAACAGATAGAATCTGAGAGGAAATTGTTAAGAGTTAACACAAGAAATTCTTCAAGTGCAAAATCTGAGATTCCAGATCAAAAGGTCCACTGACCACACCCAGCCACATGATTAATACTCACTCCAGGTCACATCACTGTGAAATTAAGAACAGCAGAGGTAAGGAGAAGATCTAGAAACTTCGGAGAGGGGGAAAAAAGCTTACGTGCACTCTTCTGGGGATCAGACGCACTCAGGGCAACCCAGGGACTTAGACTGAGGAAAATTGTTGGCACTCTAAAGTCTGTATCCCTCATACGACCAGCCAAGTGAGGGTAAAGTAACAACACAATCAGATATTCAAAAGCTTTAAAAATAATCTGTCAGCCCCAGTCTCAGAAAGCTACTTGGTAATTGTGTTCCACCAAAACGAGAGAATAAACCAAATATAGGGGAAGATGTAGGATCCAGGAAAAGGAAATGCAGGGAATCACCAGGATGCTGGGGAAGGAAGTCTCCTCTGTCACATGAACACGCCTCAGAGAGTCAGCGCTCCACACAGGAATGAGGGCGTAGGGAGTGACACCGCGTGAAAAAGACTTTTAAAGTAAATTGCCTGACAGATGTGAATGTCTCCAGAAAAGACTTATGTCGATATTTTAGGTAGTATATTCGTTAGTTAATTGGTAGGGACACAGAAACAGGTGAACACCTGTGCACACACACATACAAATTTATTATTTCCAGTGGGAAAAAATTTTTTTTCAATTGCCAAGAAAAGGAAATCTGAGTCCATTATGTGGCTCAGCTGTAAATAGCATGTACGTCATCAAAACATATGGCCAAAAAAAAAAAAAAAAGACAGTGATATTAGAAGGCCCTGGAGAGGAGAGGTTGGGAGGGGGAGGGCCCTACAAGAGAGGTAGTTGAAAGAACTAAATCCTCTAAGTAGGAATTTAATGGATAATAAAAAAAAGGAGAAATGAACTGACCGATTATATACTGAGGGATCCAGAGGTGAGATATAAGAAGAAACCGCTAACTTTATGCTTTCTTTAGAAGAGAGGGAGAGTGCAGGGAGCCGATGCTTTATAAGCTGCTTGCTACTCTCAGTTTGACGCACACAAGAGAAAAGCCAGGAGCCCAGAATTCAAACCTGCCGAGTCCACACAGCTGGGTTCCACAACCCAGCCGCTCTGCCTTGGGCTTGTCAGCTCTGTGGTAGTTTTGAAAGCACTTTAAGACACACACTCCCACATTCTTAATATCCAAACTAGTAATAGATACCTCTGAAAATATCGGGTAGGTTGTTTCTTTCCTGGTCTTTGAAAGCATCCAGGCTTTTTGGTTAGACAGAGCAGGCTTTTACTCTGTTTTTTGTGTTTTTTTCCCAACTGTTTCCATATTTGTGAGTTCTGTTCAGCTGAAGACAGACAGAACCCTACTTAGATTTAGGCAGTGCCGTGTGACATTAACCACAGTCTCCATCCTTTTACCACAATAGTAATTTGTGAAAGCCTACTTGAGAGTTTGATTATATACCTTTCTAGAGCTCCTTTCAAATCAAACACTCCTTTGGACTCTTTGGAGGGGTCTTATTTTCTGACTTAAGTAGTGACAAAAAAAAAATTTCATTACTCACCATCAATGATATCACCTGTCTTTGTGAAGCCTCAGCTCAGCAGAATGTTCAGAGTTCCTATGAGAAACAAACAAATCTGTTTGTTAAAGCTGTTTCTCATACATACTAAGAGATTCCTTATCCCTTTCTTGTCCTTTATTGATTGGTGCTTCATCAGTGTTTCTACTATCGTTTCCTTGACCTCCACGTAGGAGGGTGATGAATAAAAGTCTGCATTTTTGTAATTTCCAAACACGTGACCTTTTTTTGTGTTTGGCCACCCTTCACAGCTGACCATCACCAAGTCTCTGGTACAGAATCAAAACCCAGATTTAGGTGGGATTATCTGCTTTTGCTTTAAAATATTTAATCAATAGAAGAGTTAAAAAAAAAAAACTGATCTAATTTCCTTTTCCCCCCTGATGCCCTAGGATTTGAATGTTTTTCTAAAATTAGGACAATAAGGCATTTCACTTAAGAGTATAAAATTCAATTTGACAGAGGTAAGTATTAATAGATGGCATTAACTGGAAATTTGTAGACCAGGCAACTGATTGGTTGAGTTTGCCATTGAATTTACAGTGGCTTGGCTGACTGCAGACACTCCTGCATGTCCTCCCAGGACTCACTGGCCTCTGTCTACACGCTATGCCTTTACTCTGTCGGTAAAACCTTCCTCCTCTCCTCCTCAGCTTGATGTGTTCGACGCCGCTGAGCGGTACCAGCAGGCGGGCCTCCCCCTCATCGTCCTGGCCGGCAAAGAGTACGGCTCGGGCAGCTCCCGAGACTGGGCCGCCAAGGGCCCTTTCCTCCTGGTGAGTAGGACATAGAGACAGCCCTGCAGGCAGCTGCTCCCCTAAACCAGAAGGGAAGCTGGGAGCGAGGCTTTACTTTCCAAGAAGATGCTGTGGGAGAGCAAAGCAAGCGGGGAGGCGTGGACTGTTTTCTCGCCTCTCGCTTGGTAGTTCGGGGCTTCCCTCACTGAGTGAAGTAGAGTCACCCGGTTCCCCACCATCGAATGTTGCTACCCTGGGAGCCATGGATCAACTGTCTGTACAACAGTTGAGGGGAGGATCTTGAAGTCTATGAAATTACATCCAGAAGTGTGGAATGTATGTCTTTTTTTTTTTTAATGGGGAAAGTTTCATGGTTTTCATAATGCTCTCAGGTTAGCACCTGAAGCTTATCTAAGGCCCTTGTCCCAGGTCAGTGTGAGGAGTAAGCTGCGGCTACTGCCTTGTCTGTTAGGTTCACAGAAGGGAAAACATCAGGAGCCTGAAAGTGAGTCTCTCAGTTGTGTCCGACTCTTTGCAACCCTATGAACTATACAGTCCATGGCATTTCTCCAGGCCAGAACGCTGGAGTGGGTAGCCGTTTCCTTCTCCAGGGGATCTTCCCAACCCAGGGATCAAACCCAGGTCTCCCACATTGCAGGTGGATTCTTTACCAGCTGAGCCACAAGGGAAGCCCAGGAGCCTGAGC
Organism: Bos javanicus; assembly: GCF_032452875.1. Taxonomy (NCBI): domain Eukaryota; kingdom Metazoa; phylum Chordata; class Mammalia; order Artiodactyla; family Bovidae; genus Bos; species Bos javanicus. The sequence goes on along the minus strand of NC_083875.1, from coordinate 12,183,624 downwards.
TTTGAATAAACTCAGGGAATGCACTTTTTACAGCTGCTTTTCACTGCCAGTGAATGGTCTGTGTATGGGCTCAGTTAGAAAAGGAAGCCCTCTCTGTGTGTAGACAGCTCCTCAGAACCTTCAGCCGTTTCAGGGCTTGACCCGTAAGCTGTCCCTGTGGGAGGGGGCCCCACAGGAGTTTTTACCTCTGGCCCCTTTGCTGGCCATGAAAGCAGGGCCACTCCTAGGGCCTGGCTTCAGTCCTCAGTGGGGGGCAGAATAGCTTAGCTGATATCCGTTCAAATAACGATGGCTTGAGCAAATCACTGCACTTGGCAAACGCTAGGTCAGTTGATATCCACAAGTGCAGTAAAAAATACATGGCTGTCTTGCAGACAGCCCTCCAGATGCCCAGGTCTTATCAACACCCGCCCCACTTTTTTTAAGTCCATCAGTTTGCAGTGGATGCGGGGTGTGGAGAAAAGATATGTTATTAGTTGGTAATTTGTCGAAGGCTTGCTTTTTCTAGAAAATGCTGAAAAGAACCTAAGAAATTACAAAAGGAAGGATTTTAGGAAGAGAGTTGGGCACTGGCAACAGCAGTGAGCAGGAGCAGTCTGGGGCTGGGCGGGAGACAGTAAGGTCTGGATAGACGAGTCCTGGCACAGGGGGGCTCTTGAGTCTGGTGGGGCTGCACCAGCCACAGGGCCAAAGAAAGAGCCTGGCGATGGCGAGAGTGGCATCAGTAGTCTCACAGAGGGAGGCTCTTAGAGAGACCTCACAGTGGTCTCACAGAGGGAGGTCTCACAGAGGGAGGCTCTTACACATCTGAAGCATCGGGGGGCGCAGCTGACTGCAGGCAGGACACACTTCTACCCCTGGGAGCAGGAGGCAGCTCCTCCCATTTATTAGAGCAGGGATTGACATCAGGTTGGCTGTCAGTTACCAGGGAAACCAGAGCTGGGCCATGTCCCTCATAGCCCCTCAAGTAACAGCCATCAGAGGGTAAGTGTTTCCCTTTAATGAACTAACAGGTGGGGCTGTCCTGGCTTAAGGGGCAGAGGGCAAGCACGCACGTGAGTAGGGCAGAGGCGAAGCCGGACCAGGAGAGCAGCGGGTATACAAAGAACAAGGGAACAGCCCTCTTTTAGGGTCCTGACTCTGCAAGTGTCAGCTTCTCTACAGAACTGCCCTGAGTTCTGTCTGCCCAGACAGCCGTGCACACTTCCTTCTGTAGCTGGCCAGCCTCAGCCACGTTGTCCGCAGGCAGAGAGGGCCGGGCAGTGTGACCTGCAGCCCCACACAGCCCTCCTCACAGAGCTTGGGGCGTGAATAACCTGTGTTTACAACCATTGCCCCTTCCCCCCAAATGAATACACAGTACACATGTACATAAATCTATACAAAATACCTACTGTCATAAAGAATCTGCTCTTTTAAATCTGTACTTTTAAACTTGGAAACACTTTGTGATTTAAAAAATACCTATGCCCAGATCTCATTCCCAGACATTCTGGTTTGGTTGGTAAGGTGAAAGGCCTGGACGTCTGGATTTTAAAAGCCTCCCCTGGTGATTGTAATATCAGCAGAGTCTTAGAACACCTCTGTCTAGCCATGGTTCTCCAGACTTAAAAGAATCCCATCTTCTCCCACCCATGCTTCCTGTAAGAGATTCTGATACAGTAGATCAGGGGTAGTAAGTACCCAAGAATCTACATTTTTTAACAAGCTTCCTGAGTGACCCTGATTCAGGGGATCTGAAAGGATGTTGAGAGCTTTTACGGGTATCTTAATATTATATTACAGTTAACTAATATTTGAGATTTGGGTATTTAGTTAATCAGGTATCCTGGTTTACTGATCATTGCTGTATATTGTCACTTATATGTTATCAATAAAATGTACTTTATAGGAAGCTTTATATCAAGATTATATTCAGTGCAATTTGATCCTTAAAACAGGAGGTATAAAAGCGGCACACAGCAGGTGATCAATTCCTTTCTCTGTAGTATGTTCTGAAAGTTGTGTTTTGATTAAATCTTCTGTGTCTGCTAATACAGCCTACAATAATACCGAAATTCAAGGGGGGAAATGAATTTTCTTTGTGTTTCTTTGTAGTGTGGTTTCCAGACACAATGGGAGTTTGTATCACAAACTAAGTGTGTGGTTAGACTTTGTGGGTTCAAATATCTGACAGACCACTGACTCCCAGGGTGCGGGGCACGGTACCAGTGTCTCCATCCAGGGTTGGTGGAGGTAGAAGCAGAGAGTTCATTTCATTGCCTACATGCTGCTTATCCAGTGGAGGCAGTTGGTCAGCTACGGTGCTATTTATAATGACAACATTTTATGTAAAGGATTAATTGGTACTTAAGAAGAATTTAGGCAGGAGAAGAGTTTTGACTTAAGAACCCTTTTGTAAGGTGTCTGTGTATCTAAAGAAAAACTGTGTCCGAACTACTTACTCTCTTGGTTTCTCAGGGAATCAGAGCTGTCCTAGCAGAGAGTTACGAGCGCATTCACCGAAGTAACTTGGTCGGGATGGGGGTGATCCCTCTCGAGTACCTCCCTGGGGAGAATGCAGACACCCTGGGACTCACTGGGCGTGAACGATACACTATTAGCATTCCAGAAACCCTGAAACCACGAATGAAAGTCCAGATCAAGGTAAGTCAGTGCCTTTCCAGGCCAGGTCCAGCTAAAAGGGGCCCCGTGTTTGTCATCAGTCTTTTTTTGTTTGTTTGTTTTAATCTGGTCACACTGCAGGTCATGCAGGATCTTAGTTCCCCACCCAGGGATTGAACTCATGTCTCCTGCATTGGGAGAATAGTGATGAAAAGCTCAGGGACAGGGCGTTTAAAACACCTTTTTATGATAAAAATGTGAACAGACACACTCACCCCATCCCTGCACCTCACCTTGCCCTGGCTTTGATTAGCACTGAGGTGAAAACGACAGATCAGCCCTGGGTAAGCCGAGGATGAAGTGCGCCACCGTGGTCCCAGGGTGATCTAGCCGCCCAGGCAGACTGAGCTGCTGAGCCGTGTCCCAGGGCGAGCCTCTGGGCCAGCACCTAGGGGACAACCTTAGTGAAGTGCCTGCTGGCTGCCAACACTTCCTTCCTTGGGCCGTCCCTGGTGAAGGCTTCGAAAATATTCCGAATCGCTAGTAATTGCTGCCCCAAGAGGCTGTTTCTAATTCTCCAATGTCTCTCACTTCCATCACAGATGCTCTGCAGGGCTTTACCTTGTAGATCAGGACCTGGGGCATCTTGTTAAGTAAAACACAGCTTACTGCTCAGCGGGTCTGGGCTGGAGCCGGCCGGCACCTGCTCTGGGTGCTGGGTGCTGCCAGGGCATGGACTGCACTTGGAGGGGCAGTCTGAGGGCTGGCTCATCTCCTCCCTCAGCAATTCTCTGCTTATCCATCCTCCCAGCTGGATACCGGGAAGACCTTCCAGGCTGTCATGAGGTTTGACACCGACGTGGAGCTCACTTATTTCCATAACGGGGGCATCCTCAACTACATGATCCGCAAGATGACCAAGTAGGCCCTGGTGTCCCAGCTGCCCGGTGGCAGGAGGAAGCACAGCGTCCGCAGCCCGCAGGCCCTGGGTTGGCAGCGTCCCCGCCCCAGCCTCCTCCCCCGACCCTCCCCTCCACGCAGGGGTGCTGCCTGCCCAGGGCACCCTGAGGCTCCAGTGTGGATCCTGTGCACACAGAATCAGCAGTTTCTACATGCTCTATTTTTGTTAATCTTTTTATCTTGTTGTAGAATTTGGGAGCTTAGAATGGTGGGACTGTCACTTGTGCCAAGAAGGGAGAGTTGAGCCCTTTAAGGTCACTGATCACTGAATGTTGATTTTTCACTCTTAGCCTCTAATGTTCAGGTGAACACAGGTCCGTCTCCTGCCCAGTTTCTGGCTCCTCTCTGTTACCCTCTGCTCAGTGAAACCTTCCCCTTGAGAGTCCTTCGCCTCTGTGTGCACCACCAGTGTTAGCTGACAAGGCAGAGGGGAACATGTTCGAACGTGGTGACTAGTCCCTGCACCCCGCCCTTTCCTCCAGTGAGTGACCCAGGCACCTCATGAACAGCTCAGACACTGAAGTTTTTGCTTGTGTACCTTTTGACAGATCCACACTGAAGAAATACGGAGATTTCTTTCAGTAGTTTCATAAAGTTTCCCTAGAAAACTTTTCATATATCAGGAGGAGAACTTTGGAGGTGGTTTTGGTGGAGAGAGATGCAGAACATTTCTAATTTGAATAAGATTAAATCTATTTTCAAGGAAAACTTTTTGACTTTGGTATTGAATTCTGCTGCGTGCGTGGCCCTCATTTTGTGGTATTTAGAGCAGAGCAAATTTCAGACTGCAGGTTCCTGAAGTCCGAATGATCTTCAAGTTTTGTTTGTTTTCCAAAAATATATTTATTTGTCTGTGCCAGGTCTTAGTTTTAACGTGAGAACAATTAGCTGTGGCATGGGGGATCTAGTTCCCTGACCAGGAATTGAACCCAGGCACCCTGCACTGGGAGCACGGGGTCTTCAGCCACTGGACCACCAGGTAAGTCTCTCGAGCTCTTTTTTGTAACCACATCAGTAATATGCAGGTCAGATGGCTGTGTTGAACCTCATTTACAAGCACACAAGATGGTAGCAATAGCCTGGGAGCAGTGACAATGTAGCTTGGTGAACGGATCATAATAGTTTTTAATCTTCAGCTGGGTTATCTGCTCATTTTCATCACTGAAGTCATTTCAGGCACATGTTGTGGTCTACTCCAGCTGCCATGATGAAATGTCATAGACTGAGTGGCTCAAACATCAGAAATTTATTTTCTCACAGTTCTGGAGGATAGATGTCCAAGATTGAGGTTCCAGCGAATTCATTTTCTGGTGAGAGCTCTCTTCCTGGCTTGCAGCCAGCCACCTCTCCCTGTGTCCTCGAGTGGCCTTCCCTCAGTGCATGCGCAGATAAAGGATGAAAGGACAAGCTCTCTGGGGTCTCTTCTTACAAGGGCCCGGCCCTCGTGACCTTTATTTAAACTTAGCCTAGAGGCCGCATCTCCACAGAATCACAGTGGGGGGTGGACTTCAATATACGAATTTGGGGTGGAGGGGGGGCACGTTCAGTCCATAACAGGGCACCCTATACCTTACAAATTAATCTCCCTCTAATGAATTTTAAGTCTCAGCTTTCAGCACTCAGGGTCTGTGGGCTGGTCAGCAGAACTTGGGCCTGTGTGCTCACTCAGTCGTGTCTGACTCTGCAGCTCCATGGTCTGCAGCCCACCAGGGTCCTCTGTCCGTGGGATTCTCCAGGCGAGAATACCAGAGTGGATTGCCATTTCCTCCTCCAGGGGATCTTCTTGACCCAGGGATCGAATCTCTTGTTTCTCTCCTGCACTGGCAGACGGAATCTTTACCACTAGCTCCAGAACACCCAGGATCAAATCCTGCCCCCAGCTCTCCCCCCAAATAATGGACAAGGCAGGTTCCTGAGCATCCTTGCCTCTGAGATCCTGGGATCTAGCTTCTGTTCATAAATAAAAATCACAAACAATCCTGATGTACAATAAAATCCTGTGACCCACATATTAAAATCAGTCCTAGCATAAAAACACCAAGGGCTGAAAAAACACATCCACCCCTCAGGCCTCCATTGCCGAGCCTGGGAGCAGCCTGACTTCCCACCCTCAGTGCTTATTCTTACAGCTATGACTTCTGGAATGAGGTCCCTTCACCTCTGAATTTCCCTCCTCCTCCCTTCCAAACACCCTCTATCGTGTTCATTAATAAAGTGTCTTGGGCCAGTATCCCATCCTTGCTCTCAACCAGGCTGGACAAATAAACCCCTTTCACCTGGTTTCTCAAGAAGGCACTGGGCACTTACTCTCCAGGTGAGAAGCGTGCTGGGCCCAGCCCCTTCTTCCTGTCTATGGGGTTCCCATCTCCTTGGTTCCTACTGTTTTCTAAATTCGTATCTGCCTGATCCCTCCTAGAGAAACAAGTGCCCCTGGCGCACAGTGAGTTCATTGACGAATTTCTCTTGCAGTGAGTAAGCACATGTGTCTTTGGCTATGGAACAGCTCATGTAGGTGGAAAGTGATCTAGGAGAAGTATATATTAGACAGGACTCTTGGTTACAGTGTTAGAAGCATAATTCAAACAAAAAAAATTGGCTCAAGAACCGAGGTGGCCATTGCCACAGGGGTGATTGGATCTAGCGACTCAGACTCAGGTCCCTCCAATTCATTTCCATTTGTGATGGCCTCACTCTGGGCCAGTCCGTGTGCTGGGGGATATGGCCACTGGCTCTGGGATAACAGTTAATAGTTTGTTATCTTAGATCCCAGTGTCCCCTAGGCTAAAAATATTGGGAGTTTCCTAGTCACCTAAATGAAGCACCTTATTTTGGGCACAGCTGGCCTTTCAGGGTTGAGTTAGGACAGTGTGGCGGAGCCATGAGAGCTGCTTCTGAAAAACAGGAACCCAAGCTCCATGGGCTGCCTTCTTCGGAAGCTGTTAAATGTCCTGACCACAAACAGAATTTAACATCCAAGTTGTTTTTGTTCACCTGTACAAAGACTATATAATTATTGTCAATATTTAACAGTTTTAATAATTTGAATCCTCAAAACTGAGGTCTACATTTTAAATACAGATTTATTGAGTGGAATTTGTAGTTTTATTACATGATATAATAAAATGAGTTATTGGTATGATCCTGAAATTAATACTCTAATTTGGTTCGTCATCTGATTGGCATCAGGGCTTATGAGTATCTGCTACTGTGGTTCTTCTACAGGATGCTGATAACGTGCCGTGAATATGGGGGGGTCTAGGGTCAGTGTAGTTGGGAACCACTGGGTTACACGGGCCTTATTACTGCAGAGCTGACACAGGACACAATGGCCGTGTGCACTGCGAGTCGTTCATTTGAGGGGAGAGGGGGCAACAGACAACATGGAAGCCTATCTGCCCGCAGAACTGCTTTCTGCAGAGCATCGCACAGCTCCACATTCCACGGGTCACACTTGAGCCAACACTGACCTGCTGGCTTGCTTGTTTTTAAATTCAAATAATAATCTCAGTTTTAAGGGTGGGAATCAGTTTACTGGCCTTGTGACACAATCAGGCATTCAGGGGGAAATATCACAAGGTCAGCACTGGTGGGGACCACACTTAACAAAAGAGCGGTTGTATCAGATTATATCAGAAACACCTGAGGAACTTCAAAAGCTACCACCCTGCCAGGATGTTCTAAGGGGGTTAGGCATGTGCCCAAGAAAAAGACTCCCAGTTGGTTCTGAAACGCAGCCTCTGATCTAGAAATCCAGTGACCATTTGGGCATCAGTCAAGAGTATGCAATTCTTAAATCCTTACTACTGTTTTCTTTCCTTCAACAAGTCTTGACCAAATGCCTACTCTGTTCCATGCTCTATACCTGCAAGGGCTTGACTTCAGGCTAACGTGAAACAAGGAAATTCTCAGTTTTTCTTGTTTCAGCTTTCGTCCGCGTTCTTCAGTTGGCTGTCGAGAAGGAAGGGCTACTCACCTTCATCCAAACTGAATTATTTAGATTTCCAGCAGATCTTCCAGCACTGAAAATCTGCTGTGTGTGTGTGTGTGTGTGTGTGTGTGTGTGTGCGCGCGCGCGCGCGCATGCTCCGTTAACCCTTGGAACTTCGTAAGTGATAACAGCAACAAAGGTGTCTTGGTTATGTTAATGACTGACCTTTGGACCACACCTAAGGGAGGGTGGGCGTCCCTGGTGGCTCAGAATCTGCCTGCAGCTCAGGAGACCTAGGCTGGCAAGATCCCCTGGAGAAGGGAATGGCATCCCACTCTAGTATTCTTGCCTGGAGAATCCCATGGATGGAGGGACCTGGTAGGCTACAGTTCATGGGGTCGCAGAGAGTCAGACACGACTGAGCAACTAACACTTAAGGATGGACTGGTTAACAGGAAAACAATCACAGGATCAGAGGGTTAGAACTTTCAGTCTCATCCCTTGCCCTCAGGGGCTGAGAGGGGCTGGAAGTTAAACAAGTTACCAATGGCCAATGACTTAATCATGCTTCCCAAATGAAGCCTTCAGAAAACCCAAAGAACAGGGTTCAAAGAGCTTCCAGGTGTATGAACACAGAGAGATTCAGAGAAGACATGGAAATTCTGAACCCTTTCTGCATAATTACCCTATGCATCTCTTTCACCTGGCTGTTCCTGAGTCTAGCTGTATCCGACTGACTATGCCAACTGTCTCGCTGTATCTCACTGTTCACTGATCCCAGGGAGGACAAGGCATGGGCAAGGAAGCTGGAAGAAGATGTGAGGAGCCGTAGGAACTGTGAACATGCAGGCTATGTCGCTTCAATCATGTCTGACTCTTTGAGACCCTATGGACTGTAGCCTGCCAGGTTCCTCTGTCCATGGGGTTTTCCAGCAAGAACACTGGAGTGGGTTGCCATTTCCTCCTCCAAGGGCTCTTCCCAATCCAGGGATCAAAGCCAGGTGTCCTGCATTGCAGGTGGGTTCTTTACCACGGAGCCACCTGGGAAGGAACGGCAGACTTTCTTTACTCACTGTGGGAAGGCAGACATGCTTTACTCTCTAATGACTGCCATAGGAGCAACAACTACGCAACCCAACTCAATACAACTCTTACTCCCCTTAAAGAGCTTTTCAGGTGGGGCTTATATAGCTTTACAGAACAAAAAGTGGCCCGAGGCCACGCGAGTACATCATGGCATGCATGCGCAGTTCTGTAAGTGACCTCAGCTGTTACATAACCATGCAAAGGCATTATTTACAAAATGTGGGGTGACAGCAAAAGGTCATGGGGCAAGAGAGCCTGACCACTGCCATCTTGGCTAATTTGTAGAAACAATCCCTACACTGAGTTATTTCCTCTTACAATAAACCAATAATCTGAGTCCTATGAGTCTAGCAAGTTAATTAAGCCCACAGAGGAGGTTGCTGTAACTTTCATCCGTATTCAATTGGTCAGTTCTGTTCAGTTCAGTAACTCAGTCGTGTCTGACTCTTTATGACCCCATGAATTGCTGCAAGCCAGGCCTCCCTGTCCATCACCAACTCCCGGAGTTCACTCAGACTCTCATCCATCGAGTCAGTGATGCCATCCAGCCATCTCATCCTCTGTCGTCCCCTTCTCCTCCTGCCCCCAATCCCTCCCAGCATCAGTCTTTTCCAATGAGTCAACTCTTCGTATAAGGTGGCCAAAGTATTGGAGTTTCAGCTTTAGCATCAGTCCTTCCAATGAACACCCAGCACTGATCTCCTTTAGGATGGACTGGTTGGATCTCCTTGCAGTCCAAGGGACTCTCAAGAGTCTTCTCCAGCACCACAGTTCAAAAGCATCAATTGTTTAGTGTTCAGCTTTCTTTATAGTCCAACCCTCACATCCATACATGACTACTGGAAAAACCAGAGCTTTGACTAGATGGACCTTTGTTGGCAACTGGTCAGAAGCACAGGTAATGACACTTTGTAGGGAGGAGGCGGGCAGTCTTGTAGGACTGAGCCCTTAACCTGTAAGGCCTCTGATGCCATCTCCAGGCAGAGAATGTCAGAACTGAGTTGAGTGGTAAGACACCCCATTGATAAATTGCTTGGTGGTGTGGGGAAAAAGCCCACATTAAAACTGGTGATCAGAACCTTAATACTCTTATAAAATACAAATGGAAAATGAATAAAAATCAGCAAGTAAGTCGGCTTAAATAACTCATTTTTAGTATGTCTTACTAAGAATACTTCTAAGAGTAACCATGATCAAGCTACTATGTATAATCAAGGACTTCTCATATGTTATTTCAGTTAAAAACTCTCCATTAATCCTTACAGGTATGCATTATCCTTGTTTTGCAGATGAAGAAAATTAAGCCAAGGAGTAGTTAGGTAAATAGCAAGTTCTCTGACTCTGCCTGCAAAACCAATCATCAGATCAAAACCAGGATGAGGTGGTTGTAGTGCGTCAACCCACTGATCTCCAGGATTGATCTGGGTACTCTGAGTGGTCTCTTGGACACCAAATAGCCTTCAGATATAAATAGGTGCTATTTGAAAAGTTATGTGATCCCTTATATTGAGCATATTAACATTTTATGATGTTTGCAAGTTTGTTTAAGCCATTGACGATCCTAGCGGATTACAAACAGCTCATGTGTTTTAGGAATTTGCTTAAATTACTACAGAGCCTACCCTGAGCTGAACATACAATACCTTGGCCTGGGTGGAGACAGCAAAACTCAGGTGTCTCTGTGTCTGGAACACACCAAACTAAACTCTGGAGCATCAGCAAACCCTGTTAAACGGCACAGGATACCTTTGCATGCGTTCTAATTTTTTAAACAGAATGGACAGCCAAATTAAACTGCCCCTTCAGTATCATCCAAGGGACCTACTTGAGAACACAGTCCAAATGTTGACCATCAACTATTACTGGAAAATGGCTTGAGATGACCAATCGGAGGGAACAATGGCACAGATTAAGAAAAAAATTAATTGGGCAAGATGTACAATAAACTAAAACAACAGAAATCAACTTTGCAAGGATTACTGTATCATTTTCATGTCCCCATTACTAAGAGTTGTCCACCACTGAGAACATACTGTTTAGCACACGGAACTCTACTCAGTACTCTGTGGTGACCTAAATGGGAAGGAAATCTAAACGAGGGGCTATGTGTATATGTAAAACTGATTCACTTTGCTCTACAGCAAAAACTAACACTTCAGAGCAACTATGTTCCAATAAAAATTAATTTAAAAATTTTAAAACGAAGAAAAAGAACTAAACTTTAAAGGAGAAAGGTCCAAGAGCCAACAAAGAAAAAAAAAGTCCATTGCTGAATTTTAATAATAGATGCCACATGTTGCTACACAGAGAATACAAGTATATGTGACTCTTACGCCTATGGATATGTATATACATTGAACCTTTGGAATTACTAACGTGGGGGATCAGAAAAAGAAGCCAATAGAAAAGACTGGGGAAGAGTTAGAAGAGCAAGTGGCCAAGACAGAGTTCCAAGAAAGAAGTATCTAACGGCAAAAACAGAAAAAGATCAGACGGACTAATAAGTGCCCAATGGATGTGACAACCAGAGTCACTGATGACCTTGACAAAAATAATTTCAATAGATCGTTAAGGGCAAAAGTCGGTTTCAGTGGGTCAGTCAGTTCAGTCGCTCAGTTGTGTCTGAGTTGTTTCGACCTCATGGACTGCAGCACGCCAGGCCTCCCTGTCCATCACCAATTCCCAGAGTTTACTCAAACTCATGTCCATGGAGTCGGTGATGCCATCCAACCATCTCATCCTCTGCTGTCCCCTTCTCCTCCCGCCTTCAGTCTTTCCCAGCATCAGGGTCTTTTTCAGTGAGTCAGTTCTTTGCATCACGTGGCCACAGTATTGGAGTTTCAGCTTCAGCATAGTGGGTTAAGGAAAAGGAAGTATGGAAAAGGTTTCAACATTCCATTCACTCATTCATTGATCCCAGTGTGTCTGAGTGGCTATGGGTACAGTGGGTTCTGAAAGGAAGGATGGCAACAAGTTAAGGCTTATTCATTTTTCCCAAGCTCTCCCAGCCAACAAAGAATCGAGTGCTCTAATCCACTCACTTGTGCTTGACAGACATGATATAGCATCAGTACAAACTGCTGAAAACGAATAGAAGTTGAGTGATACATACTCCGTATGATACAAGCCATAGGAAAAATAACTTGACCGTAGTACAAAGAGACCCATGATTTACACGCAGGTTTAACTTCTTCATTCAAGGCCATCCACTCCCTGCAGATTGAGGTCCTGAGCGTAAGTGGACATTTCTGCAGCATCAAATGGGATCTTCTCAAAATTAAAGTCCTTCCACTTTGCATACAGTGTCTGAGCTCCAGTCGCAACATCTTCCACCACAAAACTTTCGATCTTTATAACTGGAATCTCGAATGTCTTGTACTTCACGTGAATTCCCCAGTCATGGAGGCAATCCTTCCTGGCACAGAAGATCTTAGCTTTCTTGTCAAAACTCCCAAACTTCTTCGGTCTGGGGTGTAACTTAGTCACGAAGCACTCCCTGAAAGCATCTCTAACCACAGTGAAATGGCATTCCTACAGATAAAGGGATCAAATAGCACCCAAAACAGAATGTTAGAACCAGAATGTAACTGTGACTTAAAAAATAAAATTCCACAATAATCTGAGATGACAAGGAGGCGGGATCCCACTTCTTTTACAGATGGAGTAGGGAGGAAATGTGAATTCGCCTCAAGCCTAGAGTACAATCCATGCAGTCTGACTCCCAGCCACACAGGTGGAGGTGAGGGTGGGCGTGGAGGTACCAGTGAGTTGATGGGGGACACCTCATGCTGAGGAGGACTAAAAAGTTTCCAGGCAACCTGGCTCCTGAAAACAGACTGTCATTGTTGTAGTTGCTAAATCACATCTGACTCTGCAACCCCATGGACTGTAGCCCACCAGGCTCCTCTCTCTATGGGATTCTCCAGGCAAAACTACTAGAGTGGGTTGCCATTCCCTTCTCCAGGGGATCTTACTGACCCAGGGATCGAACCTGAGTCTCCTGCATTGGCAGGTGGACTCTTTACCACTGAGCCATCAGGGAAACCCCTGAAAATATTAATAGATACTCATTATTTCAGAGACAAAGGGGTATTTGCTGAAGATCTGGGAAGCCCAAGTTCACCAGTGGCCCTGACAGGAAGAATCCCAAGGATACAGAGAACAACAAAGGGTCAGTGTGTATCTGAAGAGTCTCAGGGACTAAGCTGTCCACTGGCCCCGCCCACAACATTAGAATAAACACAAATAAAGCTCACAGTGCACAGAACAAATACAGATCCTACAAACCCGGCCCTCAGGAAAACAGAGTCTAAAAGGGCTATTTCAAGAGAAAATCACCCAAATTGGAGCTGAAAGGACCTTCTACAGCTAAAGAAAAAGACTCAGGAAGGTATGGGAACTTGCTAGTATTAGCCCTAAATGTGTTTCTTGCTCCAGTGTTATACTGACTAGAGACTTCAGCTTTCTGAAGACTAAACAGAAGACTAAACGATGATTCTTTGCTCTTTCTACTATTTTATGTTTTCTTTAAAAATTTTTTTAACTGGAGTACAGTTGTTATACAGTGTTGTTTGAGTTTCTGCTGTACAACAAAGTGAATCAGCCACAAGTACACACGTGTCCCCTCCCTCTTGAGCCTTCCTCCCACACCTATTACACCTGTTACATGTAACAGCTAACGTAATGTAACAACTCATCATGTGAACCAGCCCAGGCCCTCCACTGTCCCCAGTCAGCAGCAATAGAGTTACGTCCAATTTTTGTCTTTGGAGATTCTTCTAATCCTTTATCTACAAGTTTTAAGAAAAAAAAAATAGAAAGCTAAGCTGCAGATGTGTTTAAAATCAGGAGATTTTGCTTCCATTGTAAAAGTGATCCATATCCCCAAAAGATAGTTTAGAAAACGTAAAATTGGTGTGGGAGGAAGGCTCAGGAGGGAGGGGACACGTGTGTACTTGTGGCTGATTCACGTTGTACAGCAGAAACTCAAACAACACTGTGTAACAACTGTACTGCAATTAAAAAAAATTTTTTAAAGAAAACATAAAATAGTAGAAAGAGAAAAGAATCATGGTGTCTCACTGCAAAATGTGAGTATGTTTTAGTATACTTCTGCTAGCCTTTTTTGGTACAAACGTTAAGTGTTTTTATTGGTGGTGGTGATGGTGGTATTGTTGCTATTATTTCATACTGCTCTGATCATAGCATATTTAATACATATTTAATACATATCCTGGGTTTTTTTCCACTTTGCCATTAATTTGTAAAAAGTTTTTCCTTATACTACATAAGCTTCCTAATAATTTTGTTTAACAAATTTTATTTTGGAGTAACTGCAGATTTACAGAAAACTTGGAAAGATTGTCCTGTGTACCCTTCACCTAGCTTCCCTAATAAGCACTTCCATCTTACATATCATAGCATATTTGTCAGAACTAAGAAATTAATATCGGCACATTACTATTTACTAAGCTATAAATGTTACTACTTTTTCTAATAATACCTTTATCTGTTTTAGGATCTAATCCAGAATACCACATTGCATATAGCATAACGATTATTTGTAATGGCTATACAATATTTAGTTAAGCAGCAGCTTTTAAAGTATTCCTTTATTGTTGAATATTTAGGGTTTCTTTTACATGTTTTAGCCTTTTAAAAATACGTGGACCTTGGCCAGGATAATAAAAGAAAAAAGAGTATTCTTACTATAATTCTCTCGCAGATAGACAAGCTTTAATGAGTGCTAAAAAAGGACGCAGTGCTGTTTGTGAAAAAGGTTGCTTACCTCCACCACTCTTATATCAGCTGTGTAACATGCAAAGGTTTTGCACTTTCCACAGAGCAGCTTTTTATTTTTCTTATCAACAACAGGTTTTACTTTTCCTTGACTATCCCTGATTAATTTTTCTTGAATCTGTATCTGGCGAATCTAAGTGCAAAAAAGCAGACCAAAAAACCTTCAAATGTGTACTCTGGGTATAATTAAGATACACACACACACACACACACGTACATAATAATTTATTCCTATACAACTTCTATGAACATACAGGACCTGGTTTTGTTTATAAAAATCCCACAGATAATTTTGATTCTCCTAATTCTTTGTTAGTGTTTAACTGTGGCCTCTCCAATTAGTCTTTCCAATATCTTCATCAAAGATCCATAAAAGCATGAAAGATGTCCATAAAATAGTCATGTGAACCATGCTTTCTACATTAGTAGTTGGTAAAACTTTTAAAATCCTTATGATATGCATTGACTGTTTTAGGAATAAAATACCCACTCCCAAGGTATAAACCCATTGAATAGAACAGCAGGCAGAAGAGTCCCCCACCACCTAAAATCTTTTTTCTCTCTTCCCTTCTAAACCACAAAGAATATTGTTGAATTACATTAAAGTTAAATGTCTAAATAGGATGACTACATTCTACCTCAAAATTTAGGCCTTGGCTAAGTACAACTAAGAATGCTGAAACATTATATATAAAATAAACATAAGATTCTGAAGGACGAAGAGAAGGCAGACCAGCTAGGAACCATGGGGCCCTAGAAACCACATGGGAGTGAGATCCCTGGGGTTTGTCTTTCTTTGCCTTGTGTATCCTAGACATGGGGCCGAAGAAGCTGGCAACCAGAAATGCCTCTCGGCACACACGGAAAGTCTCAACAAAAGCCTGTCTCTCTAGCCAAAGGATGAAGACAGGGGCAACTAGCAAGACAGAAAACTTTTAGACAATAGCTGTTCCACAGGGAGAAGTCAACAACAATGACAAAAAAAAAAAAAACAAGAACCAAGAACCCTGAATCTAGTGGGGAGGAACCTAGAATTCCACTTTGGAGGGCTGAGACGAAGCATCTCAACACTCCCCCCTGGTGGTGTCAGAGAAGGCCACACAGGGAGCCAGGATTTTCAGTCCTGCCACATGGTAGCCCCCCTTGACTGTACAATCCATAGAGATCACGCTGGGGGCCAGAACTTGCATCCCCAAGCGGAAGTTACAAAGAGCCTCCCCTTGCTGACATCAACAGCAGCTGAGTAGGAAACCCAGACTTCTGCCCTTACCCGGCAGTTATGAAGCAGGGTCACCTACTTCCCCTGCCAGATCAGTATCAGAAGACGCCAGCTAGCACGGAAGGTTAAGACCCCAAATTTCATCATCTGGTATGAAAACCCCTGGGTTTTGATTTAAAAATCACTCTTTATACCAAAACCCAGAAAGATATCAAATTGAATAGAAAAAAAAAGAGAGAGAGAGAGAGAGACAACCAGTTGATGTTAACACTGAGATGACAGAGATTTGAGAATCATCTGACAAAACCTTTAAACTAGCTATAATAAAAATGCTTCAATGGGGGGTCATCATAAACACTCCTGAAACAAACAAATTTAGAGGCTCAATAAAGAAATGGAAGATATAAAGAAGAACAGAATGGAAATTTTAGAACTAAAAGATACAATAACCAAAACAAAAAGTTTAGTGGATGGGCTCAATAGCAGAATGGAGAGGACAAAGGAAAGGATCCGTGAACTGGAAGACAGAACAACAGGAATGACCCAATCTAAACAACAGAAAGTAAATAGAAAAAAATTAATAAATGAGCAGAGCCTCAGGTAACTTTAGGACTATTTTAAAAAGATCTAACAGTTATGACAGGAGAGGGGAAAGAGCAGAGCTTAAAAAGTACTCAGACAAACAATGACTAAACATTTCTCAAATTTTACATAACAGAACCCTGCAGATATAAGATGCTGGACAAATCCAAACAGGATAAATGCAGAGAAACCACACCAAGACACATTATAATGAAACTTCTGAAAACTAAAGGCACAGGGAAACACTTCGGTGTGTGTGTATGGTTTGCCCCTTACCTTCGTGTATTTATCCATTTCTGGATTTACATGGTTTTTTTATGTAGTAATTTCACCTTTAAGAGATTTATCCTATGGGAAGTCCAGATCCTTTGATTTATATTGTCTTTTTAAAATTTTTTTCAATTTAAGTGTAGTTGATTTACAATGTTATGTCAATCTCTGCTGTACAGCAAAGTGACTCAATTAGACACATATAGACACATTTTTTCCTAGTATGGTTTATCACAGAATATTGAATATGTTCCCTGTGCTATCCAGTACGACCTTGTTGTTTATTCTACTGCTGTTTAAACTATTATATATAATAGTTTACATTTAATTTGCTGATCCCAAGCTTCCCTCCCCGATCCACTCCTCCTTGGCAAACACAAGTCTGTTCTCTAAACACACAGGAAAAAAATCTTGAGAGCAACCAGAAAAAAAAAAAAAAAAATGCACCTTACCTACAAGGGAAAAACAATCTGAATGACACCAGATTTCTCACCAGAGAATGTGGACAGCAGGCAAAAGTGACACGATATTTTTCAAATGCTAAAAGAAAACCCTGTCAATCCAAATGCCTATATACTCCTCAATATATACTTCAGAAATAGAGGAAATCAAGACATTCTCAGGTGAAGCAAAACAAATTATTTTAAGAATCTGTGCACCAGCAGACGTTCCCTTCCCTAAAAGAAGAGCAAAAAGAAGTTCTCCAAAGAGAAGAACATGACAGAAGAATAAAGGAAGAAAGCATGGTGACCACAGAGCAGAGCTGTGTGTGGAAGGGTCTGCTCTGCCCCGCTGGTCTGCGGGGCTGCCTCTTTTTTATCTAGGGTTCCAGGTGGAACCAGACCGCTTAGGTGTAAGCCCTGCTCCTACCACTGAGCAGCTGTGTCATTCTGGGCAAGTGCCTCAAATATAAAATGGGAATAGTCATAGCATTTACTTCCTAGGTTGTTGGGAGGTAACATGAGTTAATAATTGATCAGGACTGCCTGGCATAGCTTTACTGCTCCTTGGTATTCGTCTTGGTCTGTTAGGCTAGTCTTTTGCCGAGAACCATGAAAATGTTAATGATGGTGACTTGTACTTCAGTACTGGGTAGGGCAATACCTGTTCATGAGTTATTTTTTCAGAAATGTCATCGCTATTTTCATTTATGTATGTGTCTATATAAACTCTGGAGCCATTTTACAAAGCTAAAATATCATTTATATTTTGATTATGGGCTATGATAAATGTACAACTGAATTTGCAGTAAATGCACATCTTTAAAATATCCAGTCATTCCATTCAAGAAAATGGTGTTTCTTTTCTTTCTTTTTCACAAGTTTTTTACTTGGCTGTGCTGGGTCTTAGTTGCAGCATGTGGGATCTAGTTCCCTGACCAAGGATTGAACGTGGGCTCCCTGCATTGGGAGCTCGGAGTCTTAGCCACTGGACCACCAGGGTAGTCCCAGGGTTTCTTTTCTCTTAATTTACCTTCTATTGCTCGGTAAAATTTTTTTAGCTGTCCTTATTTATGCTTCAAACATTTCTGCTTAGGCCAACAGATGCAGAGTTTAGACAGATGGACTCTGCCAGCTCTACCGCGACCTAGCTGTGTGATCTACTGACACTGAACATTTTCATGCCTCAGTTTCCCTCCCAGAGCGTGACTTCATGAGAGGCTTGACCACATGGATCACTGTGAGACCCGTTGATAAAAATAAGCATTTGCAGGGCTTGGTGGAGAGCCCATATTCTGCATGGATGAGACAGTTATTGTCACTGTGAGCAGAAATGTCCCAGCCCTGTATACCTTGTACTGGTTACTGATCACCCTTTGAGAAGTCATTGATCTCTAAAGCACTTCAAATTCAAATAAAACTTGATTTATATTAAAAAAAAATTTAGGCCTGGAATATAGGTCAGGAAAGCAATCAAAATATGATTTTCTCTCCCCCGATTCCCCACTCAACTCCATCCCACCTATAATTATCTTCCTTGTTTCTGTAAGCATAAAGGAAGCTTAATGTGCCCTATTTCCAATTCACATTTTCACTGCTGTAAAACTGCTGCATGATGTGTGCATTTACCTCGTTATTTCCTCTGGGTAAATTTCTAGAAATGAAATTCCTGGGTTACATTTCCCTATGAGTAATTTTAATTTCTCAGACATGGTTCTGATCATTACTTAAGGCAGGCTCAGGGTGGGGGGAATGTGACGGGAAAAAAGGTAAAAATATAAACTTGCCCTTTGGGCATCCAATTAAAAAAAATCACCTACATCTAATGATGTTCAATCATACACTAAAATGCAATTAAATAGTTCAGTTCAGTAGCTCAGTTGTGTCCGACTCTTTGCAACCCCATGGACTGCAGCACACCAGGCTTCCCTGTCCATCACCAACTCCTGGAGCTTGCTCAAACTCATGTCCATCGCATCGGTGATGCCATCCAACCATCTCATCCTCTGTCATCCCCTTCTTCTCCTGCCTTCAATCTTTCCAGGCATCAGTGTCTTTTCCAATGAGTCGGTTCTACACATCAGGTGGCCAAAGTACTGGTGTTTCAGCTTCAGCATCAGTCCTTCCAATGAATATTCAGGACTGATTTCCTCTAGGATGGACTGGTTGGATCTCCTTGCAGGCCAAGGGACTTTCAAGAGTCTTCTCCAACACCACACTTTAAAAAGCATCAATTTTTTGGTGTTCAGCTTTCTTTATAGTCCAACTCTCACATCCATACATGACCACTGGAAAAACCATAGCTTTGACTAGACAGACCTTTGTTGGTAAAGTAATGTCTCTGTTTTTTAATATGCTGTCTAGGTTGGTCATAGCTTTTCTTCCAAGGAGCAAGCGTCTTTTAATTTCATGGCTGCAGTCACAATCTGCAGTGATTTTGGAGCCCAAAAAAATAAAGTCTCTCACTGCATTATAATAACCTCAAATATTTCCTCAGCCCCCCAAAATAAAGTCAGCCACTGTTTCCACTGTTTCCCCATCTATTTCCCATGAAGTGATGGGACCAGATGCCATGATCTTCATTTTCTGAATGTTGAGCTTTAAGCCAACTTTTTCACTCTCCTCTTTCACTTTCATCAAGAGGCTTTTTAGTTCTTCTTCACTTTCTGCCATAAGGGTGGTGTCATCTGCATATCTGAGGTTATTGATATTTCTCCCAGCAATCTTGATTCCAGCTTGTGCTTCCTCCAGCCCAGCATTTCTCATGATGTACTCTGCATATAAGTTAAATAAGCAGGGTGACAATATATAGCCTTCACGTACTCCTTTTCGTATTTGGAACCAGTCTGTTGTTCCATGTCCAGTTCTAACTGTTGCTTCCTGACCTGTATATAGGTTTCTCAAGAGTCAGGTCAGGTGGTCTGGTATTCCCATCTCTTTCAGAATTTTCCACAGTTTATTGTGATCCACACAGTCAAAGGCTTTGGCATAGTCAATAAAGCAGAAATCAATGTTTTTCTGGAACTCTTGCTTTTTTGATGATCCAGTGGATGTTGGCAATTTATCTCTGGTTCCTCTGCCTTTTCTAAAACCAGCTTGAACATCTGGAAGTTCACGGTTCACGTATTGCTGAAGCCTGGCTTGGAGAATTTTGAGCATTACTTTATTAGCGAGTGAGATGAGTACAATTGTGGGGTAGTTTGAGCATTCTTTGGCATTGCCTTTCTTAGGGATTGGAATGAAAACTGACCTTTTCCAGTCCTGTGGCCACTGCTGAGTTTTCCAAATTTGCTGACATATTGAGTGCAGCACTTTCACAGCATCATCTTTGAGGATTTGAAATAGCTCAAGTGGAATTCCATCACCTCCACTAGCTTTGTTTGTAGTGATGCTTCCTAAGGCCCACTTGACATCACATTCCAGGATGTCTGGCTCTAGGTGAGTGATCACACCATTGTAATTAACTGGGTCGTGAAGATCTTTTTTGTACAGTTCTTCTGTGTATTCTTGCCACCTGTTCTTAATATCTTCTGCTTCTGTTAGGTCCATACCATTTCTTTCCTTTATTGAACCCATCTTTGCATGAAATGTTCCCTTGGTATCTCTAATTTTCTTGAAGAGATCTCTAGTCTTTCCCTTTTCAAAACACCACAGACAGGGGGCTCACTCCAAGAACCATAAATCCTTTGACTTTTAAGAGAATGAGGTTTCCCCTACCTTGGTATACTTCTCCTAAGCCTCTGCCCTTGACAACAAAGCCTGCCTCTTTCAACATGGCAGTGTGCACTGGTCACCACAGCAGGACAGAGATGAGACCAAGACTCTGAGCTCCTGACTGCCACGGCTTTACCAGCTAGCAGCGACTCCTGGCCACCCTAGAGCTGGGTCCTTGCTCACTCTTTACCACCTCTGCCCATTTTCAATCGATGCATGTTAGGGGAATTCCCCAGTGCTATTAAATAGCCTAATTCAACAGATATTTAACAATAGTCTATTTTCTCCTCACTGCACTCTATGGCCTGCCTGATGCGTTGGCTACAAAAGAACATATGGCTGAGCACCTTCGCTATTCACCTGAAACCACCACAATATTGTTAATCGGCTATACCCCAATACAAAATAGAAAGTTTGAAAAAAAAATGTCAAAAGACAGAAAAATTAAATTTTAATTTAAAATATAATTTTAAAAAGTAAAAAAAAAAAAATTGAACTCTAGGGCTTCTCTGGGGGCTCAAAGGTAAACAATCCATCTGCTAATGCAGGAGACATGGGTTCAATCCCTGGTCCAGGAAGATCCCACATGCTGTGGAGCAACTAAATCCGTGTGCCACAACTATTAAGCCTGTGCTCCAGAGCCTGAGAACCACAACTACTGAAGCCTTCACTTCCTAAGCCCATGCTCCGCAATAAAAGCAGCCACAGCAATGAGAAGCCTGCTCACCTCAACTAGAGAGTAGCCCCACTCACTGCAGCTCGAGAAAAGTCCTGGCAGCAACAAAGACTCAGCACAGCCAAAAATAATATAAATCAATCAATAAAATTATTAAAAAATAATAATAATGCCTATATGTTTGTTCCAGCCTCTGTCTTCCTCAACAGGCTTTTACTCTATCGCTTTTGCCACACGTGACTGCGAGCACACCGTTAACTAGTGGAGGAGATAAAAAATAGTATGCCAAAGCTAAAAAGGTTTTAAAGCCTTTAATCAGCATCGTCCCTATATTCTACAAAATGGAGAAGTGGCTCAGTGAAAAAACCCTATCCTAAGTAAAATTAAGGGGGGAAATTAAGAGGAACTAAAGAATTTCCCTGCAATTCTCAGTGAAAATGTAGATGAGGTGTTTTCAAATATCTTGTTCTCCTAACTTTAGGGAGAAATGTTTTTTAAAATGAGTCAACACTGACATAATATCGTAATTTTTTCCTAAAGTAAGCATTAGTTTGCTTTCAATAGTTCATTCCTTCTCAGTACTTTTTTGAGCATACAGATTATGACTTTTCAAAATTATGAACCCTATGGAATTAGTCTACTGAATTGTAAGACTCATCTTCATGAAGTTAAAGTAGGCCTCTCACCCTTGTCCTGTAACAACTCCCGTTTTAAGCATTTACTTTAAACCAGGCACTGTAGGAAGCAATGCATACATCTCACTTTATCTCCAAAACCACCCTGTGAGTTCTACAAATAAGAATGATAATTTCAAAGAGGAACTACCTGAAGTCACACGTTCTGTAAGTGGCAGAGTGGAGACTGGAACCACTGATTCTAACGTTAAAGCTCTTCCCCAGGCCTGCAGAGTCCAGTGTTTCCACAGAGTCTGAGATGAAGTCTCTGCAAACAGTCTGGAGAAAGTATGGGTGTCTGTGTGTGGGGGTATCTGTGTGTGTGTCTCTTTCCCTAATCTGCTTCCATGCTGTGTCATAAAGAAGATTAAAAGTCAAACTAAGGTCACGACTGAGAGGCTGGACTGAGCCAGCATGCTACTTCAAGGTCCACTGTATCATCCATATGTGTAAACAGGCCTTCCAATACTGGGCACAGCTCCAGGCGCAGTGCGCCAGGACCTTCTCCCTGAGGACTCCAGATGTTAGAAAGTGATGTGAAGAAAAGACTAAGAGCTGTGTCTTGCAGTGTTAGGGTGTTGTCCTCAAAATGAACTGTCCGTGTAGGAGCTATTCTAGCTGTTTCCCTTTTATATCTAAAAGCATAGCTTCAAGCATTAGCGCTAATGAAATGTATTTTAGCTCACTGAGAAGTAAAGCAGAACGAACCTGATATTCACTGTGGGGTGAATTCCTGGCGGTCCAGTGGTTCAGAACCCACCTTCCAATGGAGGGGACGAGAGTTAGATCCCTGGTTGAGAAACCAAGATCCCCCATACTGTGGGGCAACTAGTCTGCCACAACTTCTAAGCCTGTGCACCACAGCTAGAGAGAAGCCTGCACTCTGCAATGAAGATCCTACATGTTGCAACTAAACCCAATGCAGACAAATAAACAAATACTTAAAAAAATAAAAATATAACCTAAGAAACAGAGCAAAATGATAACAGGTACCAACCATGCTCAAGGTCCCTGTTCATGGCTTACAGTTAGATTCTGAAGGAGTAACACGGATGCAAAGACTTACCTTTTCCTTAAATACTGCTTCATTCCATCCCTGCAGCCTTGAAATGGACTCATTCATCATTTTTTCTTGGCAGATGTTCAGTTTTTCTTTTTCGATTACATCAGCATTACTAGTCAGAAGGAAGCACTTGCTCCCTCTTGCTCTTCCTCTGCCTGTTAGAAAATAAACATTTTACGGTGTCTTTGATGTAAAACTCTGACAAATCTGAGAATGTGAACGAAGCAGGGCTATTCCTAAAATTCAACTTTGGTTCACTGAATCCCACTTTCTGGAAAAGCCGAGCTGGTAGGGTGTGGAGTCAAACGCAGGTGTGCAGCTGCACATTAAACATTCAGACAAACAAGGAGCCCACTTTAGGCTGCTTGCTCAGGGTCTCCCTGGTGCAGTGTGATGGGACAGACACATTCTTAGAGACACTGCTTAAAAACAACCCAGCAAGCACCTCCCGGATGACACTGTGACGGCCCCAAAGATGAATGATAAACAGATGGGGAAATGGGGAAATAAGAGATGTTCACAGGACTTCACTGGTAGTCCAGTGGATGGGAATCTACCTGCCAATGCAGGGGAAACAAGTTAAAGTCCTGGTCCAGGAAGATGCCACATGCCACGGGGCAACTAAGCTTGTGTACCACAACTACGAGCCCACGTGCTCTGAAGTCTGCACACCCTAGAGCCTGTGCTCTGCAATAAGACAACCCACCATAACGAGAAGCCCGCATACCACAACTGGAGCAAAGCCCGAGCAAAAAGCAAGGAAAACCCAGCACAGCCAAAAATAAATAAATAAAACTTTTAAAAAAGAGACATGTTCACAACCACCAGAATATAGGTGGAAAATGAGAAGTGGTATAAGAAAGATGGATAAAAGGGCCATGGGCATTCAAATTAGAGATGATTGCCAGCTGGGAGACTGAGGAAGCGGTGATGTGGAAGCAGGGGAAGAGAAACAAAGATCAGCAGCAGCAATACATGAGCAAGTCCTTCAAACAGGAAAAAAAATGAAGCCAGGGAGGCTGAAGTGGATAATGCACAAAGTGGAAGAATGGGAAATAAGGTTGGAAACATAAGAGGGTGCCGGATTTTGAAAATGCTTTAACATCAAGAAGATTTGGGAACCATGGGAGTTTCTATACAGGGAGGTGACATGCTCAGAGCTGTTTTTCAGGAAAAATAATGTGGCAGCTGTAGTTATGGAAATTAAGAAAAAATAAGAAAGACTAGTTAGGAGGCTGCCTAGTTCCAGTGGGAGAACTCCTTGCACATCCTTTCTGGCACACAAGGGACCCCCCAGCACCTAAGCACAGCCATGAACGGCTCACATGTGACTGCCGAAGCCTCAAAGCTGGAATTTTCCTTCCATCAACATGTCAGCCAATATTAACCAAGTAAGCAATATTCATTGTGAACAAGAACAAAAACAGACAAAATTGTGGACAAAACTGTAGCCACCCCATCCTGACCAAGTAGGTCACCATAAGGGCCGGTGATAGAAGGGGCCACCGTGCCGCCAGTCACAGCAAAGGAGAAGAGCTGGAAGGACAGACACGTTCACAAGTCAGACAAGATGGCAGCCTTTGAGTCCTGGCATCACAGCTCTTCTTACCTCTGGTCTGGATCATTTTGATGACATTGCCCACATACTCGTAGAGGATGACCAGATTGCACTGAGCAATGTCAATGCCTTCATCGGCGACCGAGGTAGCAATTAGAATCTTGCTGTCTCTGTTGGTTCGGAATGCATCCAGCGCACACTTCTGTGCTGGGAGCGTCATTCCTGTGTCAGAGGGCATGACATAACTCACCAAGAGGGAGCTTTACCCTTGGAAAAACAGCCGTTAATTATGGAAAGCTTACGACACGCCAGGTACTGTGATAAGTGCTTTACATTCACGATCTCACAACAGCCCTCGGGGAAGGGCCTATCCCTGTCCTTGCTTTAGAGAAGATAAGGTGGGGGTCTAACATCTTGGACTCTATCACAAGTCTGCCTGACCTCAAATTCCAGCTGCAGCACCTACTAGCTATGTGGTTTCGGTCACGATATCTCAAAACAAATATTAAACTTTTTGAAAAAATACCAACAGCTGGACAAATACCATAGAATACCACTTATGTGTAGAGTCTAAAGAACAGGGTACAAATGCATATGTATTTACAAAACCGAAGTAGAGTCATGCATGTAGAAAACAAACATGGTTACCAGAGGGTAAGGGGGAGGGATAAACAGAGACTGGGACTGACATATACACACCATTACATACAAAACAGATAACTAATAAGAACCTGCTCAATACTCTGTAATGGCCTCTGTGGGAAAAGAATCTAAAAAAAAGAGTGGCTGTATGTATATGTGTAACCGATTCACTTAGCTGTATACCTGAAAGTAACGCAACTATTTCCAATAAATCAACTATTTCCAATACAAATTTTAAAAATATATCAACAGCTAACTGTAACACCTTTGTGCACATACAGGAGTCCTCAGCTAACAAGACCTTTTCACATCTACTTACTCACTGCAACTTCACAAGGCCCTTTTTAGGTTGATATGGCAAATGTTATGATTCCCCTTTATTACAGGTGAAAACCTGGAGGTTTTGGAGGGATGGTAAACTGACAGCTAACTAGCAAAACCAGGCTTGGGATTTAAGTTGAGGACCCTACCACCGTGCAGTTTCCAGCCACTGATACACTGAGAAGAGCAGGAACTTAAGTGGTCTCCACCTCAGAGTTAACAGAATTTATAAAAGTTCCAACTCTGTCCCAGTATATTGGCAGCAAAATCTTGAGATATATTTTGCTGAGGCCAAAACAATTTCTTTTCAACATGATCTACTGAACAATGAACATGCCCAAGACAGACACCACACTTCACTAATTTCTGAACTTAACTATTTGTTCATCAAACGTTTATTCTGCAATTATGGTTTGTCAGATAAGGATAGAATGGTTAAAAGGTTCATTTTTATCTAAAGGGAGCTCCTAGTTTGTAGAAGAAGGCTATACATGGGAAAGTATAATTCAATATGATGACAATGAATGGAGCCAGAACTGTGTGCTGTGGGATGTGGGCAAGGGAGACTCCGCCCTAGTGGTCTAGACTTAGGAGGAGGGGGAGGCTGCCCGGCAGAAGCACAGTTACTGGCACAGAGTGAGTTCTCAATGAATGTGGGTGGATGGTGGATGGATAGATGAATGAATGAATGGATGGATGAATGGAGGGATGGACAAACAAATATCTTCTAGGTGCTTATGTATGGATGAATAACAAAGTTTGAAAATCAAGTTGGACTCATGCTGGAGTCATATGGCAGAAGCCTCTGAATTCCAACCACAACCTCATTTGGTAAGCCAACTATTCAAAATCTGACTTTGCTTTTTAGATTAGTGAGGCTTAAATTTTGCATAAAGGGAAACTTCAAGGGTGATGACCGAGGACTGAGAGCAGGACTGTTTATTATAAAGAGCACTAAATAAGAGATACAGTGAGGACTTGTCATTGCTTGTCACTGAGGCGTGGGGAGCAAGGCTGTGAGAATGTCAGCATGAGGACTGGCCACCGAGGATCAAAGGTAGCCTTTCATCCTTTAACCCCCCTACCCAGATTTTAGGATTATCTCTAGGACTTTTTAAAATTATAAAATACATAATGCATGTAAGTTTTTTACACTTTAAAGAATAACAATAAAATAGACAGCATTTCTATTTCCAGTTAATCTACTGGTTGAAAATTTGAGCAAGAGAGTAATATACTCAAACAATATTAAAAACAAAAC
Organism: Bos javanicus; assembly: GCF_032452875.1. Taxonomy (NCBI): domain Eukaryota; kingdom Metazoa; phylum Chordata; class Mammalia; order Artiodactyla; family Bovidae; genus Bos; species Bos javanicus. The sequence goes on along the minus strand of NC_083875.1, from coordinate 12,156,827 downwards.
AAAACTTTGGTTTTGTCTGCAGGACATATAGGAGGAGGAAAGTCTACAAGTTTCTGACATTTGGGCATGGTGATGGCTTTTCAATGTGTCCACTGAGCTAGGCTGAACTGCAGTCCCCAGATATTCACCTAGGTGTTTCTGTGAAGGGAATTTGCAGATGTAATTAAACTTCTTAAATCAGTTGATATGGTTACTCAATAGGGACTTCATTTTAGGCAGGTCTGACCTAAACAAGGCAGCCCTTGAAAAGAGGACTGAGGTGATCCGTGACCTCAGAGACTCTGGACAGCTCATGCCTATGGGATTCCACCTGATCCTGGCCTGCCCTGCAGACTCAGACTGGCTTTGCCAGTCCAGGTGTGTGTCAGTTCCTTGTGCTAAATCCCTGTGCGCCTGTCTGTGTACAGTATACATGTGTTGCTATATATATATATGAATGTATTTATAATCTCCTACTGGTTTTGCTTCTCTGGTTGAACCCTGACTGATACAAGTACTAAGAATTAAAATATATATGTTCTTATATATATATTAGATCTAATGCACTATATATAAATACCCATTGTCTGATTTGTTCTGCCACGTCCAGTCAATATGCCAGGTTTTAGAAAGCTGAGTTTAGGATTTTCTTCAATCCAGTTCTTTAAGGCCTGAAAATACAAAGAAATTGTCACTATTTGTATATTATCTGTATTAATTCAATATTGAATATATGCCACCTGATTTGAAGAGCTGACTCACTGGAAAAGATCTTAATACTGGGAAAGAACGAAGGCAAAAAGAGGGAATGGCAGAGGGTGGGATGGTTAGATAGCACCACTGACTCAATGGACATGGGATTTGAGCAAACTCCGCGAGATAGTGGAGGACAGGGGAACTTGGCATGTGGCAGTCCATGGGGTCACAAAGAGTTGGACGTGACTTAGTGACTAAACAACAATGCAAGTAGAAAAAAAGCTTAAAGTAAACGATAATGGAAAAGAATTAAAAAAGAATGTATGTATATGTATAACCGAATTGCTTTGCAGTACAGAAATAAATACAATGCCATAAATCAACTCTACTTCAATTTTTAAAAAGTATACAGACAAGTACGCTGAAGTAGTTTTCAGACTAACAGACCTGAGGAATCAACAGCTTCTTGTGATTGAATTCTATGAAACAAATAACTATAATGGTGTCTATCTTTGTAATCCGATATGATTCAATTTCTAAGACATTTTTTTCAGTGAAAAAGGCAAGGTTCAGAATAGTGGGTAGGTAGAAAATAAGTGACTTTAGAAAGATCTCAGGACACAAGATCAATATACAGACATTAGTTGTATTTCTAAATACCAGCAACAAACAAAAGTATCATTTATAATAGCATTAACACTTAGGTATAAGTTTAACAAAATATGTGCAGAATCTGTATGCTGAAAATGACAAAACACTGATAAAAGAAACCAAAGAAGATGTGGCAGGCAGCCTCTAAGGTAGCTGTAAGTGATCTCCACCCCTTGGAATTCAGATCCTGTTTAATCCCTTCCCCTCAAGTGTGAACTGAACTTATTGACTTGCTTCTAATGAATAAAATAAGGCAGACCTGAGGGGAATCACTTCCAAGGTGAAGCTATAACATGTCTGTGACCTTGATATTAGGTGCCCTCTCCACCTCTCTTGGATCACTTACTCTAGGGGAAGCCAGCACCTCTCTGTGAGGCTGGCCTGTGCAGAGGCCCCCATGAATGAGCTAAGCATGTGTGTGCATACTTAGTCACTAAGTCATGTCCAACTCTCTTTGGGACCCCTATGGACTGTCGCCCTCCAGGCTCCTCTGTCAATGGGATTTCCCAGGCAAGAATACTAAAGTGGGTTGCCATTTCCTTCTCCAAGGGATCTTCCTGACCCAGGGATCAAACCCGTGTCTTCTGTGTCTCCTGCATTGCAGGCAGATTCTTTACCCACTGAGTGATTGGGGAAGCCCCCATGAATGAGCTAAGCACATCTTCTGCCAAAAACCACACAAGTTGGGTTGGACGTTGATCCTCCCAGCCTTGAGATGGCTGTAGCCATGGCCAACAACTTGACTGGAGCCTCATGAGACATCCTGAGACGGAAACACCCAGTTAGTGGTTTCCAGATTACTGACCCATATGCATTATAGATGTCTGTTGTTTCCAGCTACTTAGTTTTGCGATAAACTGTTATCATCAGTAGATAACTAATACAGAAGCCCTATATAAATAAAAAAGATACATTGTTATGATACCATTTCTCCCCAGTTTTATCTATAGGTTCAGTGAAATCCCAAATGAAATTTCAATAGATTTTCTCATAGATGTGGGTGAGTTTATTCTAAAATAAAAATGGAAAGGTAAAGAAAGATAGCTAAGACAATGTTGAAAAAAATTAAAAAGTCAGAAGACTCACACTACCTGATTTTAAGACTTAATTACTATAAAGCTACAGTAATCAAGACCGCATAGAATGGGTGAAAGGATAGATGTACAAATGAATGGAACAGGATATAGAATCCAGAAATAGAGCAACATGAAGAGAGTCAACTGATCTTTTTAAGTTACAAATGCAATTCAATGGAGAAAGGATAGTCTTTTCATCATATATGCTGAAATAACTGGATACCCACATGCTAAGAGAAAAAAATCTCAATCCATACTTCAAAATGAATTGTAGACTTAAATATAAAATCTAAATCTATAAAACTTCTAGAAGATAACATGGGAGAAAAGCTGTGCTCTTGGGTAGGCAAAGGTTTCTTAGACACAAAATCAAAAGCACAATCCACAAAAAGAAAAAAAAAAAAAGATAAAATGGACTTGTCAAAGGTTAAAACTTTCAGTAAGAGATACAGTTAAGACAATGAAAAGATCTTGAAGAAAATGTTTGCAAATCACATTTCTGATAGAGGACATTTTTGTCAGAAAAAAGAACTCTCAAAAAACTAACAACAATAACTTAAAAACTCAACAATAATAAATAACCCAGTTAAACCCCATTTTAAAATGGGCAAAAGATGTAAACAGATACTTCATCAAAGGAGATACATGAATGGCTAATGAGCATATGAAAAAAATGATAAATCGTATTAGTCATTAGCGAAATACAAATTAAAACCTTAGTGAGGTACCACTAGGTGCCCACAGACATGGCTAAAAATTTTTTAATTGATGGAAAGAATAAAAATTTGTGAAATGCTTGCTGTGAGGGTATCAAGGCATTATAAACCAGAGTGATTGAGACAGTGAGGTATTAGTGTAAGGATAAACAAACAAAATCAGAATAGAATAAAGAGCCCAGAAACAGACCCACACAGACCCTATAGGGATGCTTAATTGCAAAGAAGTGAAGAATGGACAATCTTTTAATTAAAATAGTACTGGGCCAACTTGTATCCACAAGGAGGAAGAAGCTTACATCCACCAGTGCTCGGGTTTTCACAAAGAGGATGGTTCTGGTCTCTGGGTTTAAGTGGTATTCCTCTTGCAAGATGAAGCAGAGATCTTTGAGTTTAGCGTTCTCATTGCTGGGATCCATGGAAATACCTTCTAGTTCCAACAGCTTTTCTGCAAAAAGGGGAATATTTTACAAAAGGTTTATGTGCGTGTGCTAAGTCGCTTCAGTCATATCCAACTCTTTGCTATACTATGGACGATAGCCTGCCAGCCTCCTCTGTCCATGATATTCTCCAGGTAAGAATGCTGGAGTGGGTTGCCGTGCCCTCCTCCAGAGGATCTCCCTGACCCAGAGGTCAAACCCACCTGTCTTGCATCTCCTGCACTGGCAGGCAGGTTCTTTACCACTGGTGCCACCTGGGAACCCACAAAAGGTTTACAAATTCTAGTAATTTAGAACACACTGCAACCTTTAGCTATAGTTCAAACACTTCATCTCTCAATCTCTGACCAGAATTGTATGATAAATAACCACCAATGCAATGCATACACTGAATACACTAATAAATGCATAAATTTCCCCTCCCCCTAGAGAGCTAGTTGTTCAGTATTTAGCATATGTATAGTTAATACTTTGGTATTAACCAAAAAAGACCAAAAAAATTATTATTTGGAAAAAGGCATTTGAGAGAGAAAGAAGAAAGACTTACTTTTCACTTAATATTTTCCTATATTTTTCTTAATATGGACACAGTGGCATCAAGAGCCATATTGGTTTTCTTCTTTATATAGAAGTACATAATTACAATCTTGTTTGGTCGCCAAGTCGTGTCCAACTCTTTGCTCCCCATGAACTGCAGCATGCCAGGCTTCCCTGTCCTTCTCTATCTCGCAGAGTTAGCTCAAATTACAGTCTTAATATCATTAAAACTTTTTTTATATTTTTTAAATCTTTATAAAATTACTAAAAGTTAAACCAAAAAATGTTCCTATCAATTGACTATTTCTATGGGATGTATCTTTTGCAAATCCTACTATTTTTTCCTTCTTCAAAACAGGAAATAGTGTAAGCAGCAGATTCTTTTCCTAAGTGCAGATTTCCCTGAAGTATCACAGTCCTGCCGCGTATCCTATCTTCTTAATCCCAGGACAAGTCCCTGAGCATCACCAGGTGTTGTTAAGTGTGACATCATCTGTGTACGCTGCCCCTGGAGTCTCCAGGCTCCACTGGCTTCCTCCCCTTGGAAACACCACCCACCTTCAAATCTCTGAGTGAGATCTTGCTCAATTGCATCAAATCCTGCTGCCCGGACATTTTTGAAGAAGTTTTTCAAGTAATTCAGAGCATCTTTCATCCGTGCATCCTCATTGATAATGAGGGCATCATTGTATTTCTGTTGAAAATGGAAAGTTTCAGTATGTTTCTAATGTCTAATACAACTGCTGTACTTAAGTTCATTTCACTGTACTCAACACAGAATTAACTTTAATAATAAACTTGTCTCAAGTCTATTCCAACTTAGTTTTTAAAGATGAATCATCTCTAACAGTACTGCTATAAAACCTTAGAACCATACTGTAAAAAAAAAACAAGAAAATACCTCAATTAGCTAGAATTAGTCATTAATTCAGATCACTTTGGATCCTAGAATCCTTGGAAGACAAAATTACATGAAAAACAAATGTCAAAGATTAAATCACAAAAATTAAAGTAAAGCAACTTCCACATCAACCTGCTTCATAATTTAGACATTCAACTTAACCTCTTTGTACATCCAAAACCATCACTGAATTGCACCTGTTCAGAATGATGGCGCTGACCCCTTACACCAGATATTCAGTTAAGTCCGTTAAAATTCTACAAATTCATATGGATTGAATGTATTTTAAAATATTTTCAATGGCACGATAAGCAGAGGTGATGGTGGTGACTGTTGCTTAAGTTCTTGGTTAACCAGCAAACGACTACAGACTCTGGACTTCTCAGCATGTGGTTTGACCAAAGGTAGGAAAACATGCTTCAGGCTATGGCAACACGACCCACCTACTGATTTAAAGACTTTAAAGATGGCTGTCCCTGGTCATGTATCTACAGTAATATTCCCCACCCCCAAGGTCAAATATGGAGATACTGAGGTACAGCACAGACCCATGGCCTCTAGGGCTAGGTTTCAGAGAGCAAAGACAGATGCTGAATAGGATAGCTTTTGGCATTTGCTTCATAAGAACCACCGGGAAAGTTCCTAAATGATGCTCTCTCAGCTGCCACAGCACAGCTCCCAGTAGGTGTTACAATGGAAATATTCTTTTCCAAAGAAGCCACATACCCGCAAATGTGACGTGTACAAAAACAGGGCTTTACAAATCCTGCTTTCTTCCTCTTTGTCTGGCATCTGAAACACCATGCATGCTTTCTGAACTGCAATAATCCACTGTTCATATTTCTGTGTCCCAAAATTCCTATTTTGAATTCGAGATAAGTTTTCTGGAAAAAAAAAAAAAAACAAAAACAGTTTTCCATTGTGTCATCTGGCTAGTCATTTAAGGCCCTAAGCATGTCTCACCTTCTAATTTTGATTCCTTACTCTTGGTACACAGAGTATTTCTCTTGAGACAGTTTTCAGCAGTGTGTCTACGTACAAACACAATTGCTTACTGAATACCGACTACGTACCAAGAATCAACATGTCTTGTATTTATAATTTCATTTCACAACACCATGACGTAGATACACTTTATAGATGAGGAAACGGAAGCTCGGAGAAGTCAAATCATCACACCAAGTCACACAGCTAGTATATAGAGGGAGCAAGGAATTCAAACCCAGATGTGTCCCATACCCAAGCTCTACTGGTTCTCTGAGCTGACAACCAAACAGCCCAGAGGCCAAACAACGGCCATGGAATAAAACCTAACTGCCCCCCAACCCTTTTGCCTTTTGGCTGCGCTGGGTCTTCGCTGCAGCACACAGGAGCTTTTCTAGCAGTTGCGTGTGGGCTTCTCTAGCTGGGGTGCACGGGGTTAGCTGCCCCATGGCATATGGGATTTTAGCTCCCTGACCAGGGTTTGAATCTTCGTCCCCTGCATTGGAAGGGAGATTCTTAACCACTGGACCACCAGGGGAGTCCCCTCACCCATTCATCATTAATCAGAGGAACAAAGGCGGTTACCCGGACAAGTAGCAGTAGCCCCATCTACAAACAAGGAGGCTATCAATAAACTAAAGCAATCAACAGGTATTTACTGAACTTAGGTGGGTGCAAAAATGAGCCAGGCCATCTGGCAGTGAGCAGCTGGCAGCATGTGAACAGGTGAAGAGATGGCAGGAGGGTATAAGAGACGAGAAGAATAAGAAGGCAGAAAACCATGTCTCCCCACCCTTCTCCACCTCCACAACCCTGACCACGTCCTAACGCTTCTGGATAATACCATGATCTTCTCCTACCTGGTCTCCTTACCTCCTTCCACCTGCCCTCCAGTCCAGTCTCCATTCAACAACCGGAGGGAATTTCCAAAATTGCAGAAGAGAGACAATGCTAATCCACTGATTAAAAGCCTTTAGGGAGGGACTTCCCTGGCAGTCCAGAGGTTAAGACTTCACCTTTCAAAGCAGAGGGTGCAGGTTTGACCCCTGGTCAGAGAACCAGGGTCCCAAATGATGTAACAAAGGTCCTTCGTGTTACAACTAAGACTCGGTGCAGCCAAATAAATAAATACACGTATTTTTTTTAAGTCTTGAGGGACTTCTTTGGTGGCCCAGTAGCTAAGGCTCTGCACTCCCAACGAAGGGGTCCTGGGTTTGATCCCTGATCAGGGAACTAGATCCCATACGCTGCCAACGAAGACCCAGCACAGCCAAATAAATAAATGTTAAAAATAACAATAATAAATGCTTTAAAAAATAAAATACAAGTGTTTAGTGGGTTTCTCCAGCCAAACTCCTAGTCTGGCCCTCAGGGGCCTCTGTGGTCTGGCCTTTACCTGCTTCCGACTCTCCTCTCTAGAGACTTTTCTTCCTACAGTTCTCAGGATTAGTGAAAGCCCCCAGACTCTCTCTACGCGCCTGTCTCCTCTGCCTGAAACACCCCTCACTCCCCTCACTCCCACCACTCCCCTGCCCCGTGTTGCCTCGCTACTGTCACTCACCCACCTTTGGCACTGCCGGTAACCAAACCGAAAATGCCGTGAGGGCAAGGCTTGTGTCTGAGGGTCCACGCTGTGTTCCCACCACCGAGCACTTAGCCCAGCACTGAATGAACAAACAAGAGAATGAATTCGTTCGAGGCTAATAGGCAAGGAGTGGAAAGCTGGCAAGAGAAGCAGAACCAGATTGTGCAAGCAGGGCAAGCACGGCCGGGTGAGCGGCCAGCGTGAGAGCTCTGCCTGGGAGAACGAGGATTGCCAGCAGGACACTGGCGAGATGAAACAGGTAATCCCAGGAAGACGAGCTGGGTAATGGGGGTTCGACGGGAAAGAGGGTAGAGGCGGGCAAAGCAGCTGTTAGAATAAGTTGTTAGAAATCAAGCTGTGAAAGAAAGAAGAGAGGTTAAACGTGAGAGAAGCTGAGACACAGAAGTTACCTTGGAGACGAGAATTCAACATCTCCGAAACTCTACACTCACTTGTGCCTGCCCAAGCTGCTCCTTGCTCTAGAACGAGTAACACCTGCCGGTGCACACACAGGTGCCAAGAGAGAAGCCCCGCACTCGCTCACTCGCTCACTCGCTCACTCCCACCCAAACCCAGTGAGCTCTTAAATCCGAACGCTTCTGTTTGCACGAGCCGGCTTCCTTCACTAGCCCATCTCCACTGCCTCAGTTTGGCTCTTGTCATTTCTCATCACAGAACTTAGCAGTTCAAAATCGTGCGTTGCTTCCCATTTGCTTTTAGGATATTTATTTATTCATTTGGCAGCGCTGGCTCTGAGCTGTGGCACGTGGGAATCTAGTTCCCTGACTGCAGATGGAAGCCAGGCCCCCGGCATTTTGAGTGTGGAGTCTAAGCCACTGGACCACCGGGGAAGTCCCACTGCTAGGATAAAATTCAAACTCAGCATGGCCTACAGGACACCTTCACTGTCTGCCCCTGGCCTCTCCCCCAGCCCCACTCTCCTTTCTACTAGTCACCTGTTAGAATTAGCATGAAATCCTGCAGATTCTAAAATTCACTGTGCTCTCTCTTCCCTCTGCAACTGCTGTCTCTTTGACCACACTGGATCACCTCTCCTTCTTAACCTGGCTGACTTCAAGATCTATCGCACACATTACCTCCCTACAGCCCAGTCCTGGCCTAAGCTCCCCTGTGCGCCCATAATAGCAGTGTGTAACCCAGCCTTGCCACAGGGCAACTATTCGCATTTGATTCTCATTGTTTGATGGTGAGTTCCTTGAAGGCAAGACTGTCTTTAATCTTGGTGCTTCCTTTACCTAGCATAGTACCTGGCACAATACCCAATGAATTAATTACTTGATTTAAAAAAGGAGAAGAGAACTTGGCAACTTCAAGAGAGTCTCAAAAGAATAAAGAATCAAAGGTCACCCATAGGTTTGAATCCAAGACTTTAGGGCAATGGTGGTTTCATTCATACAATGAAAAGCTAAATTTGGAAGGTCAAGAAAGCAATGAATTGAATTAAATATGGTATTTTTCAGGTGTGTGTGTCTAGGTGGATTTACTTTGGATTTAAAAAGGAAAAAAAAAAGCAAGAGAAAATAAAGGAGGACTTATAAGCTTCCTGAATAACATAAACAAGAAGTCAAACTCTGGGTATGGTCTTGACATTATTTGGACTAAGAAAAGTGCAAAAAGACCCCAGTGAACAACAAATGGCTGTTCCCAGATGGAGAGAAGACAAAATGAGGTTATTCTCACCAAGAGTTACAGTCCCAAGTTCTTCAAAGATACTCTTTGCTAGAGCCTCTGTCTCTGCCATCAGCTGAGATATGATGCGTTTAAATCTGTCTGTAGTCCGTGATTCCACTTTCCTGAAAACTAGAGCCATCAAAGGAAAGTTAGTATTTCTCAGGAAGAACACATCATAGTTCAAAGCAGGTATCTCCAAACCTTTCTCTGCCTTTGTCTCTTCCTCTGTAAAACCCGAGGCCCCAAGCTCACAGGCAGGTCATCTGAATGATGAAACAAATACTCAAGACACCTTCAGCCACTCCCTAGTGTTTAATGCACTCATTCTAACATTTTTCATGGTCCAAGTCTAATTCAACTTTTTTAAAAATAATTTTATTTATTTATTTTTGGCTGTGCTGGGTCTTCACTGCTGCATGGGCTTCTCTCTAGTTGCGGCGAGCAAAGGCTACTCTCTAGTTGGGGTTCGTGGGCTTCTGATTGTGGTGACTTTTGTTGAGGGGCACAGGCCCGAGGGCATGTGGACTTCAGCAGTGGGCTCAGTAGTTGCGGCTCCCAGGCTCTAGAACTCAGGCTTAGTAGTTGTGGTGCAAGGGCTTAGCTGCTCCATGGCATGTGGGATCTTCCCAAAACAGGGATTGAACCCGTGTCTCCTGCATTGGCAGGTGGACTCTTTACCACTGAGCCACCAGAGAAGTCCTCAGGCACATTTTAGATTCTAGTTTTCCACATGCGTATCTGGTGAAAGAGGTCAGAATCAAGAGGCCTGGGAGCTGGGAGTCCTCAGCCACACTTTAGACTCTGCATCAAAAGCTCTGGGGCCTTTGGCGAGCACCTCAACTTTCCTGGGACTGTTTTCTTCCCTCAAAAATGCCCCGCAGCTGCTTTTTCGTCACAAAGTCATGTCCAACTCATTCATGACCCCATGGACTGTAGCCCTCCAGGCTCCTCTGTTCATGGGATATCCCAGGCAAGGATCCTGGAGTGGGTTGCCATTTCCTTTCCCTAATTCAACTTCTTACTCGGGCTTTCCTGTTAACTCAACACAGAGCTTCTGCTCTGACTAGGCTGATATCCATCTTGTTTCTGCAAATACCATATTTTAAGCCCTGTCTCTGTTCTTTGATCTTCTCCCTTCCCACCTAACCCCCAGGGGTGTTCACAATGCTCCAAATATTCATTTTTGCAGTATCCACAGAACATGCTGGGTTCTGGTGATAGCTGAAAAGAACATGCTCTGCGCTCCAGAGAAGGCTATCTTCTTAGCAGAGAAAGATACACAAGCCAGATGACCAGGCAGAGAGCTGTGACACAGTAGGTGCAAAGTGCCATGGAGCACAGGGAGGCTCCTCTCATTCTTCCTGGGGCGGCAATGTCAGGGGATAAACAGGGGAGAGGCGAGGAGGAGTGAACACAGTCATGTGCAGAGGCTGGGATGGACAAAGCTTAGAGGGAGAACACACGTGACTCCTCCATCCCAGGAGCCCAGAGAAATGCAACTTGGTTGGGTTTGTGGGAGGTGAAGCTGAGATGAAGCTCAGCGTGTGGGAGAGACCAGATGAGAAAGAAATTTGTGCCTACCCAACTCTTTGCAACTCTTTTGGACTGTAGCCCACCAGGCTCCTCTGCTCATGGGATTTTTCAGGCAAGAATACTGGAGTGGGTTGCCATTTCCTTCTCCAGGGGATCTTCCTGACCTGGGGATTGAACCTGCGTCTTCTGTGTCTCCTGCATTGGCAGGCAGATTTTTTTTTTTTTTTTTAAACTGCTGAGCCATCAAGGAAGCCCAAAGAAATTTGTATACGACATCAAAAGTGGTAGGTTGAGTGCCTTGTCTAAATTCCTTACAGCCAGCGCCCTGACCGTCTTTGGTGGGTTTGTTCTGCCTTGTAGTCATTTGGTCGTGTGCTATTTAGAGAGCAAGGGGTGAAGTCATACTTGTCTTCCATACCCTCTCTCCCTTGCTGGGTTAGTATAGCATTGATATTCAAGAAATATCAATCTTTGTTAGTCAATCTTAGTAATCAAATCATATTCTGATCTTTTGAGGAAGGACAGGATGAGTTCAGATACTTTCACTTCAACCAAAATTCCAGATACAAATTCAAATAATGGATAGGAACTCAGTATCGTCCTCAGGCACAGAAGGCAGGAAGGACCGAGCCACGTGCGTGCCAAGATGTTTTCAGCACCTTTCACTGCCAGTACCTTTGTTAAGGTTTATGGAAATGAAGAGTAAGAATGATTGCTTTTTACAGGCCACTCCTGAGCTTCACTGGGGAGAGAAGCGGGAAATATGATTATTTTCCAAGTTTGCAGATAAATATTTTGCTCTAAACAGAGAAAGGGTAAGAATTCAGTGTTCATCTACATGACCCTGAACTAAGAATAGCAGAGGGTAACAAAGTCCCAAAGGGCTTGTGACTGAATCCCACTTACACTTCTGGGGCTTGTAAACAACCTCCTCCAGTTCCTCCAAGTTGTCTCTGACTGTTGTTACCACTGCTGTGTCGAGAGAAGCACACAGTTTGCAGATATATTCTGTGGCTTCGGCTGTGTTTTTGGCATCTCCAACGCCAACTGAGGCAGTCAGCCCAATGACCTGTGAGGAGCATTCCAAATCGTCAGATGTCTGGGAAATAGCAAGATGTTTCCACAGTCCCTCATGTAACTCTTTCCTGATAATGTAGGGTTTTTATTTTTTAAACTAACCTCAGATAAAGAACAAGAATTTTTTTTTTTTCTGACATTCTCTATGACATCAAAAATGGAAAGGTCCCCATTAGGTGAAGCACTGAGTAAATGCGGGAATCACTGCTCTGCAGCTGAACACGAATCAGCACAGAAGCCCAGAGAAGAAACCCTTTCCAGGCAGGACTGCTCTCAACTTTATCTTTGTTTCCCCGTGACACACAGAACAATACGCTGAAAAGGGCAAGGACTAAAATCAGACATGCTTCCATTTCAATCTCAGCCATGTCACACTGGCTGGGTGTCTTGGACAAAAATCTTTCTCTCTCTGTAAAGTTGGGGAACTTTAGCCATTTAAACTGGAAGTTGTGTGACATAGAGAACAGACTTGCGATTGCCGAGGGAGAGAGTGGTGGGGGAGGGATGGACTGGGAGTTTGGGATTAGCAGATGCAAACTATTATATATAGGATGGATAACAGCAATGTCCTACTGTGTACACAAGGAACTATATTCCATATCCTGTGATAAACCATAATGGAAAAGAATATGAAAGCAATTGAATTTCTTTGCTGTACAGCAAAAATTAATACAACAGAAATTAATACTGTAAATCAAATATGCTTCAATTTTTTTTAAATGGTAGCTTCAATTTTAAAAATGTGATAACTTCAATTTAAAAAAAAATGGTAGCTGGGTGACTTCAATAAGATGACATTTGTAAAGAATTTAGTTTAATGGTCTTCTAATAAATATTTATTTCTTCCTCTAAGAGTCACTCAAATATTGAATGGCTGAATGACTGAATCATTCAAATAAACAAGGAATCTAGTTAACTATCAATTTTATTCTAAAAGAAAAAACTGTAAGAAATGTGATTTCTACTAAATTCTGTCTGAATTTTGGGCACCATACTGGATTTCTTCTAACCTGTGCTTCCTAAATGGTTAATTGTTAAGCCTAGACAGTGCAACACAGAGGTGAGACTGGTAAACCAGAGGCGTGGTTTCCAACCTCATTTGGCCTCAGTAATACCAGGCCACTCATCTGTGCTCCTGTCAGTTGTGTCTCCCATTTCAAATCTTCTCCATGCACCCTGAGCTCCCACCTCCATTCTCATCTTGATTATTCTCAGTGAGCCATCTCTCTCTCCTTCATTCAAGAGAAAACGCCAGGGATACCATACCCTTCCTGCCCCCACCTATAAACTATTCTCTGTCTTGACTCCTCTCAGCCCTTCCCCTCTGATGACACCAAAAACAATGCCTCGTCCACTCTCCTGTACTAATGCACCTACGCAGCCCATACCCGCTCGTCTCTCCTGGCATCTTGTTCTGCCAATCATTCCCTCCCTCCCATCCTGCCCCACTGGTGGCTATCTACAGCTTCATACTCTGCACTCAGGCAATATTAAGAACTTCATGATTCTTGGGGATTCCCTGGCAGTCCAGTGGTTAGGACTCAGCACATCCACTGCTGTGGCCCGGGTTCAATCCCTGGTTGGGGAACTAAGGTCCCCGTAAGCCATACAGCACAGCCAAAAAACACAAAAAAACAAAACTTTAAGCTTCTCGAGCCCTTGTGCATTTTCATATCCCCGTGCCTCTAGACACACAGTAGCCTTTACTGAAAACCATCCAGCTATTTTCCTTATAAACTCTTGTTAGTTTTTACCTATCCTAACTTCTATTAGGTCTCACTTTACTTTCATAGCACATTTAAGATCACTTTCATTTCTTTTCTGTACAACTCCATCGCGTGTTATTACCATAAATTATGACATAATTCTCACATATTTGGCTCCCCACAAAACTTAAGCTGCTTGAAGGCAAGGACTATCTTTTTATATTTGTGGCCCAGTGCCCAGCACAGGGCATGACACATGGGGGTACCTAATACGTATTTGTTAAGTGAATGAATGAATCAATCAATCAAAACTAACCTAATGAGTTGTACAGTATGCAAGGATCTAAGAAGGACATCCTCAATATGGCCACAAGGGTAAGTAAAGACGATTCAGGAAGAAATCCATCTGACTTTGGACACACCTGGGGCAATGAGTCTGAAGATCCTCCCAGTTTCTGATCCAGATAATGAAACATGATCATATTATATGGATGGTGTTTATTGGTGTTGTGACATTCATCAAATATCATCAAAGTAAAGATGGAGAGTGATGGAATAGTCCCATCTTTAAGGCTGTTCACAAGAATCTGTGGTGTTAAAATGATGATGTCATTGTTCTCAACAATCTGTTCCACAGAGATATTGTCAGCTGTCTCTCCAGAAATACCTGAAACTTTGTACCTGGAAGATGACAGAGATTTCCCATTAGCAACCATGATGTGAATAAGGAACCACAAAGATCAGAACGTCAATTAAATTCTCCCTAAGTCCAAAAGGAATGGATTTGGAGAAAAGGTAAGTGCTTGGAACAAAGCCTGACACATAGTAAAGTGAAAAAACTGAAAGTGTTAGTCGTGTCAGACTCTGGTACCCATGGACTGTAGCCCACCAGGGTCCTCTGTCCATGGGATTCTCCAGGCAAGAATACTGGAGTGGGTAGCCATTCCCTTCTCCAGGGGATCTTCTCGACCAAGGGATTGAACTGGGATCTCCTGCACTGTTGGTAGATTCTTTCCTGTCTCTGACATATAGTAAGTGATCAATAAACATAATCTAGGAAGAATTTCTAGTATTGATAGAATATATTCTATGTGGCACCTGAGGATACAGAGGGCCAACCATAATTCTTTCAAGCCACCGTGAAAGAACATAGAAAAGAGTAATATTAAATAAATTATAAAATCATTTAAAAAGTTAAATGTTCCATTTAAATATAAAATTCACCTTAAGTCATTTATTCACTCTACAAGAGCTAACCAAAGGAGTTTAGGATTTCAGGTGTATTCATGAAGGAGTTATATCTAAAAAATAAAAAAGCTTAATCTACCATAAGTTTTTTGAATCATGGTTTTCTAAAAGCAAAACAAAGCACAAAACACATCGGTTACATGACCTAGAGAAAAAAAAGCTGGACCAACTTATACCTACCCAAATCTTTCAAAATGTTCTGAGAACACAGATTTCTGCTGTTCATACAGTGGGACTTGAACAGCAAAAACGACAACTTTCCCCTTTCGTCCTTGTGGAAATTTCTTAAGATGATGTTCGCATATAAGAAGGGAAACAAAGGTTTTTCCACAACCTTTTAACATATAAAGAGAAAGACAACACGTAACTAATAGTATAGTAAAATGCTTCTGTAGAAAGGTCATTATTGGGGGCTCCTCTAAAACCACAGAGCTAAAAGCAAACGGATGATGAGGGTAGGTTAACAACTGTAGAACTCACACTCTGACTCAAAACCCAAGCTACTTCCTAGGCACTCGCACACAGCCAGGGACTGCAGGAAGCTAAAAAAAAAGCATTCTCTCTCCTTCCTCATGTCCCTGAAAACACCACGAAACCATATGAATAATGTTTTTTTCAAAAGATCAATGGAACAATGAAACAATTGAAACTTGCTACTTGGTCCCAGTGTTCAATAAAGTGGAAAAAAGGAAGCAAACAGAGAAATAAACTATTTCAGTAATTGCATCCGCTTACCAGTAGGAGCACATATTATTGTATTCTTTCCCTTCTGAGCAGGTAAAGCGAGCTCTAGTTGGTAATTTCTTGGTTTCAATGGGCTATAAGTAGGAGGCACTTCTGTAATACAACAGAAACTAAGTTAGCAAATAGTGACCACTCTGAGGAATCAAGTCAACACTATCCTCCAAAGGACAAGAAATTTGACTCTAGCAAGAAAGACCTCATTTAAGAAAGTTTAGAATTCTTGTCTCTAATTAACCATTCCAGCTTCTAAACTGATTTGAAATACAGAATTCTCCCTCAATAACAAAGTACCAATGGCAGGAAGAAAAAAAGAAAAAAAAAAAAAAACCACAAAGATTTCTTTCTGAAATAATCATGGAAGACTAATCAGGAGAAATTAAAGCAAGAATGGCCTAATCCAGGGCAAAACAGATAGCCACCGATTAAAGGAAATGCTGCATGAGACAAAACAACAACAAATCCCTCTAAGGTCTTTGAAAAACACCAAACTGAATACCAAACTCCAAAGCAATCTCTTACTGACAAGCAACCGTGCTTTAAAATTCTGCAGGCTCTCACATGGTATTCTCTCTTAACAGAATCAGAAGTTTTAAAAAAATAATCAGAGGTATCTCACTAACAGATAAGTGTACAGAATGTTAAGAGCTAGAAAGACCTTGGAAATCATCTGTTGAGTCGAACCTACCTATTTTAAAGTAAACGGAAATTTCTAAATGGTTAAGTGAGTTCGCTAAGGACCTTTACCTGTCAGAAAACTTAAAACAATTGACAGTCACTGATTTTATTCTGGAGTGACAAAAATGTGTATCATTTTATTGCAGAAACAGTCCATCAATTCTCACCTTATGTTCTTATCCCCAAATCACATCCTTCTTCCAACACTTCTTTATTGATCCTATTTTTTTCTCTGATGCCCTTTTATAAATAACTCTTTGCTTAATTTGTTATGCTGCTTTCTGGTCTCCTTGTGAAAATATGCTTCTAGAAACATAAAGTGGGCCTTACAGGGACACAGTTAACTCACAGTGCCTTTGTGTGAATTAGAGAAAGGACTCCCTTTCGGAGGATATAGCCCCTCACCGCACTGCGCTGGCAAACAACACAGGCTGGATCCCAGCCCCAGCTCAAGCTCTCAGGCCCACACATTTGTACAGTGCACACACTTATCAACATACACTGCAGCCCTGGGATCTTGAGAGGAAACTGAACAAGTGACTCACAAAGAGCAGAAGCATTTCTTTAGAAAGCAGGGCTGATTTCAGATGTCACAGGTATTGAGCTTCTGGGAGGACTCTATTTGCATTTTCAATGTAGACATGCACATCCTTAGTGATAAAAAAAGAAGGAAAAAGAAAAGGGAGAAGCTGGCAAGTGCCATGGAAGGGAGAGAATGGTATTTCTAGTTGTAGGGAAAATATCTGTTTTAACATATATTCTCTTTTTGTTCTGATTTTTCCTTAAAAACCTTTCCATTAGGCTATGACTTTTGGCACTGCAAGACACGACCCTACTCGAAATACCTCAAGAGCATCATTACGGAGAAGAATGAACAATGCTGAGTACCTGAAGAACAGGAATTCTGGCTAAGATTCTGGCTTTCTGGTTCTTCTTTGTAGACAATGTGTACATCCAAAGTTTTCATTTCATCATCCTCAAGATCTTTCATTTGAACATTTTCTGCACCTTTATGAAAACAAAACACATCTCATAACCTTTATCTGATTATGATCTTGATGGTGAAAGCCCTACAAAGAGGTCATAAAATTTTAAACTTCCATTACGACTTCTTATAACCATTCCCTCTACCTTTAAAAACAATTAAATGAAATCTTTTTTAATTTGAAATCTTGATTTGAAGTTTGAACTCCAGTGTCATTTAGGACTTTATTATTCAAAGTGTGGAACACGGACCAGCAACTTCTTTAGGAGCTTGTTGGAAATGCAAACTCTTCAGCCCCAACTGAATCAGAAGCTTCATTTTAACAAGATCCCTAGGTGATCCACAACCACACCAAAGACAAGCCCTATTAGCAGAAACACTTTTGTCTTCCATTCCTGACCCGACCCAAGACAACAGATGTGTATTTTGACAGATTATTTCTGAAACAATTTATGATCTTAAAGAAGACTCTGAAAGGCTAAGACCAGACACTCAGATGGTTTATCAAACTCAGCTCTTAAAATAATGCTCTGAGAAGATGTTATTAGCTTCCGGAAGACAAGGGATAGCTCAGCCACTTAATCGAAACAGATTCTTCCTTTCAATCTTGTTCTAGTTTGGTTCCAGATGGATTCTAAACAAGAGAACCACCATATAGTGTCTAAGATGATTCTATTCTGAAAAGGCAGTGAGTTGTGGAGTTTGAACCTTTAACTCTAGAATTTTCAACCTATTTCTCTCATCATCTAAACCCAGAGAGTGAGCTCAGACTCTGCCTTTCCCCCAAATACTCTGGGCAGATAGGCTAATTCTGGATGAAAGGGTTTGTCCTGATCCATTTTCAGGGGATATATACAACCCAACTAATTCTGTAGACAAAAAAACCACCTACCTCCCAGAACTCAACTTCATGCGGGCCTCTCACTAGAGATATAGCCAAGAGTATTTGAAGGGAAAATGCTTCTGACAGTGAGTGAAAAGCAGGTAGGAATGCAAGAAGCTCTAAGCAGAACTATGAAGAAGGGCCTATTTTCAGACCCTCGCACCCTTCCAAGTATCCTACCTTTCTCTACCATCCACAGTTCGCTGAACTTGCTCTCTTCTTTCTCCAATGCAAGTTTCAAAGTTTTGGGCCAGTTCTCCTTGTCTGATCTGAGAAGGCATTCAACCATTTTCTCTGCACCTGCCATCAGCCCCTTGTTGGAACTTATCTAAGGAAGACAATTGTAGTGGACTGATCAAGTGTTTCAAAAGTTTTCATTTTATGAGTTTTTACTGAAGAAACGTCAATTCAAATACTATCAAATTTAAGATCACTGTATACTCTGGTTCACTAGGTCTCTTTCATGACCGTTCTTGCCCCAGTGCAACTTGATCTTTTAAGATACACTTCCCTTTATCCTTGTCCTCTTACACATGATATCACCATGTCAAGCCCTGTGTTCTTACCTCCTCTGAGATGTTATTATATTAACATCAGCTATATCAGGAAAACAAACTACTTCACACCTATTCAAAATATGGGTATACTGGCATAGGCATATTTGGAAGGATATAACAAAATATTAACAAATAGTTTTTTCTGGATAGTGAGACTTACATGGTTCTTATTATTAATCATGATAATTAAAATTCATTGAGCAATTACTATTATGTGCCAGAGATTTATAAGCACTTTACATATATTATCTCATTCAAAGCCTATAAAAATACCTGACTAATACGGTACCATTAGTATTCCCATTTCATACAGGAAACAGAGACTTAGAGAAACTAAATGTGCCCAAGATCACACCACTAGTAAGTGGCTGAGCTTGGATTAACAAAATTGATCTGTGTCCAGAGACTGAATACTTAACCACTGGAGTCCATAACCTTTTTTCTTTTTATTTGCTAAACTGTTTGATTTTATTTAAATTTGTATAAAACATTATTCACAAAAGTAGTAAAGTAATTTTAACTGAAAATAGGGCAAACCTGAAAAAAATCTGTGACACAAATTGATTACTCAGATCACAAATAAAAGTATCCTTCTAGGTAATTATGCCTTAGATTTGAGGACTTTAAATGATCTTGTTCAGTTCTAAAATAACATAGAAAACAGAAGACATTCCTCATGGTCAAATTTTTCCCCCAAATTCAATATTTAATATTAAGTAAAATACCTGAATAATTTCTTCACATTCTTGATTAATTAAACATCCAGATATTTCAGGAAGGATATCTTCTGGATTGATTGTGGTTTTAAATTCTGGTTGTAAACGCTTTAAAAGTAATCTATACTCCTCCAATTTTTCAAGTTTTTGGAAATCCCAACTTTCAATGGCTTCATAAAGTCCAGAATAACCTGAAAAGTAGGGGGAAAATGGGGCTCTTAGGACACCAACTAAAGAAATATGTTGAGATTAAAATTTAGAAGTCATGTTTGTATGTATTGTGAGAGAACTGAAAACAACTGTAAATCACTTCCATTATTTATGATCTTTCAAAAAGAAAATTCAATATTCATTTTAGGCACCCCACATTTAAGGTGGAGCTAGTGGCAAGAACCTGCCTGCCAATGAAGGTGATGTAAGAGACTTGGGTTCAATCCCTGGGTCAGAAAGATCCCCTGGAGAAGGGAATGGCTACCCACTCCAGTATTCTTGCCTGGAAAATCCCATGGACAGAGGAGCCTGACGGGCTACAGTCCATGGGTCACAAAGAGTTGGACACAACTGAGTGACTAACACTTTCACTGAGAATAAATTTGAGGTCTTATATTTGGTCTTAGTAAGACCTCTTCCTTCCAAGGTACCCCATGGACTTCACCTACAATCTCTGATCTGCCTTTCAATTGAGTCAAACCATCATGCTAAGTATCTTCTCAGTGCAAAGTAGTAAAAAGGGCAAAAAGAAATATAAATGTTAATTCCTGCCCCTCAGGGCCTTACTGCCTACATTATTCCAAGGAAAGAATAGTAAGTACAATGGGAAATTTGAGTGAAAAAATTATTTCCAACTAGAATTATCCAGGAATGCTTGGCTCTAAGTTTCTCTTCAGAGAACCACCAGGCTTGTCTGACTATCAGGCCCACACTCTTTTCACTGGGCTATAAAGACCATATTAGCACATATGACATAATACCTGGAATATTCCAGTACCTTTGTGGGTGTGTGTCTCCTCTCTCTCGCTCTTCTATCTTCCTGCAAAGATAGCACTATCCTGTATTTGATTTATCACTCTTGATTTCTTGGAATAGTTGTGTGGCATATGCTCAATTCTCTAAAGAATACATGTTTAGTTTAAGCTTGTATGAAATGTTTTAATTTTATTCTTCACTAAATGCAATTTTATCTGACTTTTTAGAAAGTTTAATATTGCATTTCTAAGTTTCGCCTATGCTGTCATCTGTAGCTCTGTTCGTACATCTCCACTGCAGGATAATCGACTCTTGTGTGAACGTCACAAAATGGATTTATCTATTCTCTTTCTGAAGGATACTGGTGTTGCTTCTAGTTTTGTTTCTTTGCTTGCTTGTTTTTGGCATTACCAACTGATTATAGTATGAACATTCTTTGTATGTGCATTCTGGAATATATGTGTTAAGAATTTCTCTGGGCATATACTTAATACTGAAACTGCTGGACAGAAGGAGAGTTGTAACTATACGAGCTGATGCCGATTGTTTTTCAACAGTTGTAGCATTTACACTCCCTATTGTCATCCTTCAGATTTCCCATTATTAAAAATCCTCTTTGAGCCTTCCCACTGTTGGACTTACTAGATTTTGCTATTATGTTCCTAATGTACAACTTCCTAATTGCTAATTGGGCTGAGAGTCTTTTCTCATGTGTATTAACCTTTCATGCTTCTTATTCTTTGAAAACTCACTTCACATCTTTTGCCTTGTAAATATTTTCTTTTTTTTTTAATTGATTTTAAGCCTTTTAAATATATCATGGATACTAATTCCTTGGTGATAATGTAGTTTGAAAATATCCTCCCCTAGTTTGTCTCTTATTTTTTCACTTTCTGTATAGTGTTTTTTGATAAACATATACTCTTAATTTTAATATCCTCAAATTTATCAATTTAGGTTAATGTTTTAATGTCTTATCTCATAAATCCTATCATACTCTAAGGTCAGAAAAATGCTCTTCTATATACTGGTCTAAAATAGTTGATCTTTTGCTATTATGAATTAAGTCTTGAATTCTTTTGACTTATTGTGTGTGTGCAAGCGTATGTATGTACATGGAATGACGTAAAGGAAGACAAGTTTATTTGTATCCACATGGATATGAAAGTTAGGATTTGCCTGGTTTTTAACATTATCCCATTTTAAATGGCCCACTGCAATGTATCAAAAAGTCCCTCCTTTCTGAATAATCCTCTTTTCCCAGTGATCTCCAGTACATCAGAGTTCCATAAATATACGAGTCTGATTGAAGGCTCTCCATTCTATTTCATCAGTCAGTTGTTCAATACCAGGACCAGCATCACACTGTATCAATGCCTGTGACTTTTAATAGATCTTGATATCTAAAAAAGGAACCCCCAACCTACTGAATTCTTCTTTAGAAGTGTACTGACTATTCTTGGGTCATAATTCTTCGACATACAGTTTAGAATCTGCTTGTCAAGTTCACAAAGTAGCATGCAGGATTTTTATTTAGAATTGTATTGAATGTATAGCTCAGTGTAGGGAGAACTGACACTTCTATGGTCTTCCTCTCCACGTGCATAGGTATATATCTCCACTTAGCTAGGATTTTTTTTTTCCGGTTTTGCCGCACAGCTTGCAGGATCTCAGTTCCCTAACCAGGGATTGAATCCAGGCCATGACAGTGAAAGAACAGAGTTCTAACCATTCGACAACCAAGGAATTCCCTAGAAGTTCTTTTATTTTTTCAAAAACCTTTTGTCATTTTCTCTATTCAGACTCCACACACCTTTGGCTAGATTTATTGCTAAATATAACTTTTGTTACTATTACAAATGGTATTTTATTTTGGATTACATTTGCCATTTTTCCCAGTGGGTGGAAATACAACTAATTTTTGTATACTGATCTTATATCCAATAAACATGCTAAACTGTTCCATTAGTTGTAATAACCTCTCTATAGATTCCTTTGAAAATTTCAAGTAGGCAGTTATAGCATCTGCCTGAAAATAGTCTTTACATTGCCTCAGATTGAGACATAAACTAAACGTGGATACTTATAAATTAATAGAATTTCACCTTTACAGAATCTTTAAACAGTCAAGTAATAACTCTGATTTGTGAGTAAAAAGAAGGAACTAACCTGCTTGTTGAAGGGCATCCAAAAAGCCACGGAACCAGCCTTCCTCCTGGAGCTCCAGTAGGACCTGGAGGAAAAGGGAGGCAGCCTCCATGGGCCCCTTGTTGTTTTTCTTGGCCTGAATGTGCTGCACCACATCTACAAACAGAGGCAAGAGGGACTCATCAAACTGCAGAACCGCTAATCACTGGAAGTAAAACCACTAATCACTGGAAGGGTTGTCAGATCTTCTCAAACGGGGCTGGGGATTCACAGCAACGGAAGGACCTGCAGGAAAGCAGCAAGTTCTCCGTCTTGGTCAATCATACCCATTCTTCACTAGCCCCAACCCTACCCCCAGCCTCTCTGGAAACTTCTCCTAGTCTGTTGTGGAAGTCTGGACACACACTGGAGGGCAGTCCTTAAGAAAAGGAGTCTCTTAAAGATGTCTGCAAGAGTCTCCCCTTAACAAGTGAGAACTCATGGTAGCACCAGGTTAGGTAGAAAAACCATGGCTTCTTCTAACATTTGAAAGTTTCTGGTTCAAAAGTCTGAATTAATCGTAGGACTAAAAGGGTGTGAGGACAGGGCCACTCCTGTCATCAGTGACAATTACAGTGGACACAGCAACCAGAAATTTGGAAAACCCAGCAGTGGCCACAGGACTGGAAAAGGTCAGTTTTCATTCCAATCCCTAAGAAAGACAATGCCAAAGAATGCTCAAACTACCGCAAAATTGCACTCATACACACTAGTAAAGTAATGCTCAAAATTCTCCAAGCCAGGCTTCAACAGTATGTGAACCATGAACTTCCAGATGTTCAAACTGGATTTAGAAAAGGCAGAGGAACCAGAGATCAAATTGCCAACATCTGTTGGATCATTGAAAAAGCAAGGGAGTTCCAGAAAAACATCTACTTCTGCTTTATTGACTATGCCAAAGCCTTTGACTGAGTGGATCACAGCAAACTGTGGAAAATTCTGAAAGAGATGGGAATACCAGACCACCTGATCTGCCTCTTGAGACATCTGTATGCAGGTCAGGAAGCAACAGATAGAACTGGACATGTAACAACAGACTGGTTCCAAATCAGGAAAGGAGTATGTGAAGGCTGTATATTGTCACCCTGCTTATTTAACTTACATGCAGAGTACATCATGAGAAATGCTGGGCTGGATGAAGCACAAGCTGGAATCAAGACTGCCGGGAGAAATATCAATAACCTCAGATATGCAGATGTCACCACACTTATGGCAGAAAGCGAAGAACAAAAGAGCCTCTTGAAGAAAGTGAAAGAGGAGAGTTAAATCGTTGGCTTAAAGCTCAACATTCAGAAAACTAAGATCATGGCATCTGGTCCCATCACTTCATGGGAAATAGATGGGGAAACAGTGACAGACTTTATTTTGGGGGGCTCCAAAATCACTGCAGATGGTGATTGCAGCTGTGAAATTAAAAGACACTTGCTTCTTGGAAGAAAAGTTATGACCAACCTAGACAGCATATTAAAAAGCAGAGACATTACTTTGCCAACAAAGGTCGGTCTAGACAAAGCTATGGTTTTTTCCAGTAGTCATGTATGAATGTACGAGTTGGACTATAAAGAAGGCTGAGCACCAAAGAATTCATGCTTTGAACTGTGGTGTTGGAGAAGACTCTTGAGAGTCCCTTGGACTGCAAGGAGATCAAACCAGTCCATCCTAAAGGAAATCAGTACTGAATATTCATTGGAAGGACTGATGCTGAAGCTGAAACTCCAATACTTTGGCCACCTGATTCGAAAAACTGACTCATTTGAAAAGACCCTGATGCTGGGGAAGATTGAAGGCAGGAGGAGAAGGGGACGACAGAGAATGGGATGGTTGGATGGCATCACGACCTCGATGGACATGAGTTTGAGTAAGCTCCGAGAGTTGGTGTTGGACAGGGTGGCCTGACATGCTGCAGTCCATGGGGTTGCAAACAGTCACACACGACTGAGTGACTGAACTAAACAGCAACCAGAGTTAGAATAAACAGAGGTCCTTTCATGGTCCTATTTCCAGACTTTTGCTGCTGCTGCTGCTAAGTCACTTCATTCGTGTCCAACTCTGTGCGACCTCATAGACGGCAGCTCACCAGGCTCCCCCGTCCCTGGGGTTCTCCAGGCAAGAACACTGGAGTGGGTTGCCATTTCCTTCTCCAATGCATGAAAGTGAAAAGTGAAAGTGAAGTCGCTAAGTCGTGTCCGACTCTTAGCGACCCCATGGACTGCAGCCCACCAGGCAACTCCGTCCATGGGATTTTCCAGGCAAGAGTACTGGAGTCGGGTGCCATTGCCTTCTCCGAGGCTTTTGCTAAGACATGTAAAAAAAAATTAGTAAACAGAAATCACAATAGAGTCAGGAGACCAGAAGGGGGCGCTCTCATGCCCTGTGCCCATAGCAGAGCCCAAGAGGAAGAAGTCAGACTTCCTTCCTGGCAAGGACTGAGCCAGGGAAAAGCCAATGACTGTTTACTACAGCCCCTCCCAGACTCCTTCTCTCCTCTATTAAAGTGTTCTTCCTTTGCCCTGCAGGGACCTGCATGGGCCTGCGGTGATTGCAGATTCCAGACTGCAGTTCTCTGCTGATCCTGAAAAAGTGTGTCTTTGCTGGAGAAATATCTGACAGTCTATTTATTTCATGCCCATAGGAATATGGTAGAAAAGAAAAAGCAGG
Source organism: Bos javanicus (assembly GCF_032452875.1). Lineage (NCBI taxonomy): Eukaryota > Metazoa > Chordata > Mammalia > Artiodactyla > Bovidae > Bos > Bos javanicus. The sequence goes on along the minus strand of NC_083875.1, from coordinate 12,131,635 downwards.
AGCTAAAGAAGACACAGTGAGGCCAGGTAACAGACAACTATCCACCAACCAGCTGGTGGTCTTACTGATTTTGCACAGTAACTCCATGTCTGGGCTGATAACCAAACAGTTACCTTCGTATGACCCGACATTTGATAATTTTCCCCACTGTCGAAGCAAAGCGAAGTCACTTGCTCAGTCGTGTCCAACTCTTTGTGACTCCATGGACTGTAGCCTACCACGCTCCTCCATCCATGGGATTTTCCAGGCAAGAGTACTGGAGTGGGTTGCCATTGCCTTCTCCAGAGGATCTTCCCGACCCGGGGATTGAACCCAGGTCTCCTGCATTGTAAGCAGACGCTCTACCATCTGAGCCACCAGGGAAGTCCTAGTGCCAGTGGGATGTAAATTCTGAGGAGTAATTCCAATTGTCTGGCAGGTTAACCTCTGTATTCTCAGAGTTTAGAAGACCTAGTACTCAATGTACACTTAACAAAGGTATGCTGAATGAATGTAAGAAGACAGGAAGGAACGCCTCCCTTTTCTGCCAAGGTCTCTGCAACAATAAAACAAACCCTTTTAAAGTACAAAATTCAATGGCTTTTAGAGCTGTAAATCCATCACCACTATATAATTTTACTGCCTTTGTATTACTGTAGAAAGAAATCTTATACCCATTAGCAGTCATTCCCCATTTCCCCCATGGCAACTATGGATTTGCCTATTTTGGATATTTCATATGAATGGGATCATAGAGTAGGTGGTCCTTATGGCTGGGTTCTTTCACTTAGCATAATGTTTTCAAGTTCATCCATGTTGTAATCATGTATCATATTTAATCCTTTTCCTTGCTGAATAATATTCCATTGTATGGATATACCAGTTTTGTCTATCTGTTCATCAGTTAATGGGCATTTAGGTTTCTACATTTTGTCTTTTATGAACAGTAATGTTATAAGCGTTCATGTACAAGTTTTTGTGTGGACATATATATTCATTTCTCTTAAGTACATATACTGTTAGGCACAAGATTGCTGGGTCTTAAGGTCACATTCTGAAGCCTGGGGTTAGGATTTAACCAAAAGAGCTGAGAAAACAAGGCAGGGGAGGGATAGATAATTTAATCAGTGTAACAGAAACAGAAAAAGTGGGGTGGAAAAGCAAAGAGTTTATGTGATAAAATACAAAGAAATGAACAGGAAAGATGTCAACCAACTATATGAGAACAGCTGTCTATGGGGCTGGACTTGAAATAAGAACTCTACGGTATTGTTAACATTCAAAAATAAGATAATATTATACACAGTATTTTTAAGCTTGCCTTTAAAAAATTATTTACTTCTGGCTACACTGGGTCCTCATTGCCACGTGGGCGGCTCTCTAGTTGCAGAGAGCTGAGGCCACTCTCCAGTTGTGTGGAGGCTTCTTACTGCAGTGGCTTCGTTTGCTGTGGAGCACGCTCTAGGCATGCAGGCCTCAGCAGTCGCGGCAGGGGGCTCAGCAGTTGTGGCTCTCGGGCTCTAGAGCACAGGCTCAATAGTCGAGGCGCACGGGCTTAGTTGCTCCACGGCACGTGGGATCTTCCCGGATCAGGGATTGAGTCCATGTCTCCTGCGCTGACAAGCAATTCTTTACCACTTGAGCTACCTCAAGCTCACTTTTTAAACTTACCTTTTGGGTTTTTTTTATTTTATGAGGAGTTTATTGTCTTTTTTTTTTTTTTTTAAGGTTTATTCAGGGAGATAACATACTCCACAGAAACTTTTGGTATTTTTATTGTGCTGTATTATAACTATAAATTAAAGTTAATATGTATTAAAAAACAATCCCACCCATGCACTCCCATAAGCACACTGTGGTTTTCCATCAACGCACTCATCACACTTTATTAAGTTCAGTTACCTGACTTCGCACAGGCACTCTAATCTCAGGGCAGAACCATTCCTATCGATCCTTCATTTCCTAAAAGGATGCTTCCTATTAACTAATACGTGTAGTAATGTGTGTTAATGCTAGCCAGTGCTAGCCTAATGCCTGACGCACACCTTAACTGCTAAGTTGCTGGTTATTAAATCACTACACAGTACATGAAAGAATGGGATTCACATCCCTGATAGTGTTTCACTCTTTGGAGGATTTCTGGAAGAGACAGATGTCTTGCTTGCATGGCTTACATTCTTCAAGGGCCCCAACTTCTCTACCATCATTAGGATGTTATTTTGTTACTTCTCTCTGAGCATAGCTACAAAGTGGGAGTCCTTCGTGTTGGTGGCATTCTTTCACTCCTGGCTCCACAACCTGTGCTTTGGTTGTACACAGCAATTAGCACGCAAGTTACCTGTCTGCTTTAATACAGTTTCAAAAAACTGCCTCACATCAGGAAAGTTATGTAGGCGTTTGGAGCACACTCCCTCTTTCATCTCAACTCTTTCCAGGCACCCCCTCCCTTCTCTTCTCCCCAAGGCTCTGCTCACCTCTGGCACAAAGTACCTCAATACAAATCTGTAAAATGGCCATTATCCATCATCATGGGACTCATTCGCTGTGGGGAAACACCTGAACTGAAGCCTAAAGCCGTTCCCTCCAGTGAGTCTTGATCCTCTCATAATTTGAAAAGATACATGCACCCCAGCATTTATTGCAGCACTACTTACAGTAGACAAGACATGGAAGCAACCTAGGTGTCCAATGACAGAGGAATGGATAAAAAAGATATGGTACATATATCCAATGGAATATTACTCAGCCATAAAAAAGAATGGCATAATGCCATTTGCAGCAACATGGATGTACCTAGAGATTATCATACTAAGTGAACTCAGACAGAGAAAGACAAATATCATATCATATCAGTTATATGTGGAATCTTAAAAATGATACAGATGAACTTATTTACAAAACAGAAATAGACTCACAGACTGTGAAAACAAACTTATGGTTACCAAAGGGGAAAGGTGGGGGGAGAGAGATAAATTAAGAGTCTTGGATTAACATACACACACTACTATATACAAAACAGGTAATCTACGGAGCACCACCTACTGTATAGCACCTAGAACTCTGCTCAATATTCTGTGATAACCTATATGAGAAAAGAATCTGAAAAAGAATGGTATAGGTATAACTGAATCACTTTGCTGTACATGAAACCAGTGCAACATTGTAAATCAACTATACCCAATATAAAATAAAAATCAAATTTATAAAAGTTTCCAGTCATTTGCTGATAAGATCCAGATCTGGCAGAGTGAGTCTAAACTTATCATTTGTGTTCTTCGGTCCTCACCTGTCTCCACCAACCCCTTGGACTTTAAAGTATTTTAAGGAAGGGCTTGTATCTCATTCTGAATCTCTGATGTCAGCGCAAAGACCAATACAGTAGACGGACACAAGTATTAGTAGAAATAAATGAAACGGACAGCGACATGTTTCCCCAGCTTTAGTCTAAACAAATGCGCAGCTCTAAGCAAGTCATTTCACTTCGCTAGGACTCAGTTTCCCCATGTGGGCTTCCAAGGGCTTCTCAAACTCTTGATAATCCCCAGTCTAAAATATTGCGAAGATCTCGCCACAAACCTGGCGTTAACTGTATTGATTGAAAGACCGGGATGGGGGTTGAGCAGTGGAATAAGAAAGAAATCCTGAACTGTTTTCTTGCACCAAGGGGCAGGCGGCAACCACTCACCGTCCCTAAACCAGGGGGTCATGTAGCTCAGGATGTAGGTAGGGTCCAGGATCTTCCTGACATAGTCGCGGAAGGCGTGCAAATTCCGCCGCTGCTCTGCCGTCATGCCTGCGGCTCCGCTCCCCGCGACCCCCTGCTTCGCCTGCGCTCTGCTGGGCTCCGCTGAGCTCGGCTCCGCTCTTCCTAAATACAGCCGTGAAGCGCGAGAAATTTGCCGAGGCGAGCGCCCAGCGCGGAGGCGGAGCTGCAGGGGAAGCCGGGCTGCGGAGGGAAAATCGAAACTGAAACTAGGGGCAGGGCACCCCCAGGCTCCCTGATCAACCTGCGCCATTATGTTTTCGTTTCCTCGCCAGCTCGCGGATCCCGAGGGACCCAAGGGGACCCCTGCGAGTTGCTCTTTGGTGTTCACTTCATCCTACTTTGTGTTTGGCTTTTAGAGCCATGAAATTTAGATACGGTAACATGCATAGGTGTTAATTTATAATTCTCTGAGTTTGGGGAAATGCATGCGGGTGTCACCACTTTGCCCAGGTTTCTGGGTCCTGCGGTCTAGTGTCTTAACTTCACAGGACACTGTCACCTGTTTTCCAAAGTGGCCATCCCGTGGTGCATTCCCACCTGGAGTGTGAGAGAGCTGCAGGGGATGCAAGCCCAGGAAATACACAGCTGGTCAGTTTGTTGTTCGCTTGTTTGGTTTGGGCTTTTGCCTGGTATGAAATAGTGCGCTGTTGTCAAATATATGTAGTCCAAATATCCTCTCCCAGTCGGCGACTTAGATCATTCTCTTTAAGGTGTCTTTTGAGCATCAATTTATTTTGGTGAAACCTAATTTGCCACTTTTTTCGTTGTTTACTGCCTTTTGTGTCCTTTTGGTGAATCTTTGCCTACTAAAGATATTCTGTGTTTTCTTTTAGGGTCTTTGTGTTTTCAGCTTTTACCTTTAGGTTATGGGCATCTCAAATTAATTTTGTTGTGGGAGGAGGTAGAGGTTAAGCTTTCACTTTTTCCATACTTGTACTTGATTCACACAAACTATTTCCTTGAAAACTTTTCCCTTTGAAAAGGCTTGGCACCTTTGTCAAAAAAATCAACTGACTGTGCACTACTCTAACTTTACTCTGTTCCACTTATCTATTTGTTGATACTGCTTTATGTCTCTTTGTAAAGACTATATTGGGACTTACCTGGTGGTCCAGTGGCTAAAACTCTTGCTCCCAGTGCAGAGGGCGTTGGTGTGATGTCTTGTGGGGAGCTAGATCCCACATGCTGCAACTAAAGATCCCACATGCTGCAACTAAAGATCCCACATACTGCAACTAAAGATCCTGTGTGCTGCAACTGAGGCCTGATACAGCCAAATAAATTTAAATATACGAAAGAAAAAAAAGTACATTGACTGTTCTGGGATCTTTGGATTTTGCTATGAAATTTTCTTGCCTGGAGAATCTCATGGACAGAGGAGCCTCGCGGGCTGCAGTCCAAAGGGTCGCAGAGTCAGACACCTCTGAGTGACTGTTACTTTCATGAAATATTGTTCGCTAATTCTTATTTTTAAAAAAGCATATGGGGATTTTGATCAGAACTACATGAAACCTACAGATGAACTTGAGGAGAAATGATATTTTTAACAGTATTGAGCCTTCATGGAGTGGCCATCATGGTCAACAAGAGAGTCCGAAATGCAGTACTTGGATGCAATCTCAAAAACGACAGAATGATCTCTGTTCATTTCCAAGGCAAACCATTCAATATCACAGTAATCCAAGTCTATGCCCCAACCAGTAACGCTGAAGAAGCTGAAGTTGAATGGTTCTATGAAGACCTACAAGATCTTTTAGAACTAACACCCAAAAAGATTTCCTTTTCATTATAGGGGACTGGAATGCAAAAGTATGAAGTCAAGAAACACCTGGAGTAACAGGCAAATTTGGCCTTGGAATACGGAATGAAGCAGGGCAAAGACTAATCGAGTTTTGCCAAGAAAATGCACTGGTCATAACAAACACCCTCTTCCAACAACACAAGAGAAGACTCTATACATGGACATCACCAGATGGTCAACACCAAAATCAGACTGATTATATTCTTTGCAGCCAAAGATGGAGAAGCTCTATACAGTCAGCAAAAATAAGACCAGGAGCTGACTGTGGCTCAGATCATGAACTCCTTATTGCCAAATTCAGACTTAAATTGAAGAAAGTAGGGAAAACCACTAGACCATTCAGGTATGACCTAAATCAAATCCCTTATGATTATACAGTGGAAGTGAGAAATAGATTTAAGGGCCTAGATCTGATAGATAGAGTGCCTGATGAACTATGGAATGAGGTTCGTGACATTGTACAGGAGACAGGGATCGAGACCAACCCCGTGGAAAAGAAATGCAAAAAGGCAAAATGGCTGTCTGGGGAGGCCTTACAAATAGCTGTGAAAAGAAGAGAAGCGAAAAGCAAAGGAGAAAAGGAAGGATATAAACATATGAATTCAGAGTTCCAAAGAATAGCAAGAAAAGATAAGAAAGCCTTCTTCAGCAGTCAATGCAAAGAAATAGAGGAAAACAAGAGAATAGGAAAGACTAGAGACCTCGTCAAGAAAATCAGAGATGCCAAGGGAACATTTCATGCAAAGATGGGCTCGATAAAGGACAGAAATGGTATGGACCTAACAGGAGCAGAGGATATTAAGAAGAGATGGCAAGAATACACAGAAGAACTGTACAAAAAATATCTTCACGACCCAGATAATCACAATGGTGTGATCACTGACCTAGAGCCAGACATCCTGGAATGTGAAGTCAAGTTGGCCTTAGAAAGCATCACTACGAACAAAGCTAGTGGAGGTGATAGAATTCCAGTGAAGCTATTTCAAATCCTGAAAGATGCTGCTGTGAAAGTGCTGCACTCAATATGCCAGCAAATTTGGAAAACTTAGCAGTGGCCACAGGACTGGAAAAGGTCAGTTTTCATTCCAATGCCAAAGAATGCTCAAACTACTACACAATTGCACTCCTCTCACACGCTAGTAAAGTAATGCTCAAAATTCTCCAAGCCAGGCTTCAGCTGAACTGTGAACTTTCTGATGTTCAAGCCGGTTTTAGAAAAGGCAGAGGAACCAGAGATCAAATTACCAACATCCGCTGGATCATGGAAAAAGCAAGAGAGTTCCAGAAAAACATCTATTTCTGCTTTATTGACTATGCCAAAGCCTTTGACTGTGTGGATCACAATAAACTGTGGAAAATTCTGAAAGAGATGGGAATACCAGACCACCTGATCTGCCTCTTGAGAAATTTGTATGCAGGTCAGGAAGCAACAGTTAGAACTGGACATGGAACAACAGACTGGTTCCAAATAGGAAAAGGAATACATCAAGGCTATATATTGTCACCCTGTATATTTAACTTATATACAGAGTACATCATGAGAAACGCTGGACTGGAAGAAGCACAAGCTGGAATCAGGATTGCGGGGGGAAATATCAATAACCTCACATATGCAGATGACACCACCCTTATGGCAGAAAGTGAAGAGGAACTAAAAAGCCTCTTGATGAAAGTGAAAGAGGAGAGTGAAAAAGTGAGCTTAAAGCTCAACATTCAGAAAATGAAGATCATGGCATCTGGTCCCATCACTTCATGGGAAATAGATGGGGAAACAGTGGAAACAGTGTCAGACTGTATTTTTTTGGGTTCCAAAATCACTGCAGATGGTGACTGCAGCCATGAAATTAAAAGACGCTTACTCCTTGGAAGGAAAGTTATGACCAACCTAGATAGCATATTGAAAAGCAGAGATATTACTTTGCCAACAAAGGTCCGTCTAGTCAAGGCTATGGTTTTTCCTGTGGTCATGTATGGATGTGAGAGTTGGACTGTGAAGAAGGCTGAGTGCCGAAGAGTTGATGCTTTTGAACTGTGGTGTTGGAGAAGACTCTTGACAGTCCCTTGGACTGCAAGGAGATACAACTAGTCCATTCTGAAGGAGATCAGCCCTGGGATTTCTTTGGAAGGAATGATGCTAAAGCTGAAACTCCAGTACTTTGGCCACCTCATGTGAAGAGTTGACTCATTGGAAAAGACTCTGATGCTGGGAGGGATTGGGGGCAGGAGAAGGGGACAGTAGAAGATGAGATGGGTGGATGGCATCACTGACTCGATGGACGTGAGTCTGGGTGAACTCCGGGAATTGGTGATGGACAGGGAGCCCTGGCGTGCTGCAATTCATGGGGTCGCAAAGAGCCGGACACGACTGAGCGACTGAACTGAACTGAATTGAGCCTTCAAATCCATGAACATAAGTTTTCATTTATCTGGGTCTTTAATTGCCCTCAGCATTATTTTATAGTTTTACAAGTATAGATCTTCTAAATATCTATTAAACTTATTCTTAACTATTACATTCTTTGATGCTTCTGTAAATTGAATTGTTTTTCAAGTGTCATTTTCAAATTTTTTGTTGCTGGTATATAGAATTTACTAATTCGCTTGTATTATGCAATTCACTAACTCACTTATTAGCTCTAGAGTTAATGTTCTGTAGAGTTCTTAAAAATTTCTATGTAAACAGTATGTCATTTGGGAATACAGGGTTTTATTTCTTTCCAATCTTTATACCTTTTATTTTGCTTCTTTCCCATATGGCACCTACTAAGGCAATGGCACCCCACTCCAGTACTCTTGCCTGGAAAATCCCATGGGCGGAGGAGCCTGGTGGGCTGCAGTCCGTGGGGTCGCTAAGAGTCAGACACGACTGAGCGACTTCACTTTCACTTTTCACTTTCATGCATTGGAGAAGGAAATGGCAACCCACTCCAGTGTTCTTGCCTGGAGAATCCCAGGGACGGGGGAGCCTGGTGGGCTGCCGTCTATGGGGTCGCACAGAGTCGGACACGACTGAAGTGACTTAGCAGCAGCAGCAGCACGGCTTCAAAGGAAAGCTGAATGAAACTAGTGAGTTGACACCCTTGCTGCTGCTGCTGCTGCTAAGTCACTTCAGTCGTGTCCGACTCTGTGCGACCCCATAGATAGCAGCCCACCAGGCTCCTCTGTCCATGGGATTCTCCAGGCAAGAACACTGGAGTGGGTTGCCATTTCCTTCTCCAATGCCTGAAAGGGAAAAGTGAAAGTGAAGTCGCTCAGTCGTGTCCGACTCTCAGTCGTGTCCGACTCTTAGCGACCCCACGGACTGCAGCCTACCAGGCTCCTCCGTCCATGGTATTTTCCAGGCAAGAGTACTGGAGTGGGGTGCCATTGCCTTCTCCTACCTTATTACTAATCTCAGCAGGGAAACAATCAATGTTCACTTTAATTACAAACTCTAACAGAGAAGAACAAACCTGATTCCATACTGAATCCATTCCTTTAGCTCTAACTTGTGTGGTCTGTCGCCTGTGCTTAGTCATACTGACTCTGCACCAAGGGCTCCTCAAACTCAAAAGAATGCTGCCTTGAGCCTGAAATATACAGGATAGTCCATTCTCAAGACTCCGATCTTTAGAGGTATAACACCTTTCCATTCATAGAGAGATAAAAATTTGAAAGCAGAGCATAATATTTGTCTTGTCGGAGGTTTGTAGGAACATTATGCCAGACCTAGGTCAACAGCAGTAAGAACAAAGGATTCCAATGCCATGAAGTTTGCAACCACCAGCCACACCCCTTCCCCTTTTAATATAGAAGAAGTGAAGTGAAGTTGCTCAGTTGTGTCTGACTCTTTTCGACCCCATGGACTCTAGCCTACCATGCTCCTCTGTCCATGGGATTTTCCAGGCAAGAGTATTGGAGTGGGTTGCCATTTCCTTCTCCAGGGGATCTTCCTGACCCAGGGATTGAACCTGGGTCTCCTGCATTGTAGGCAGATGCTTTACCATCTGCACCAGCAGGGAAGTCATAATATAAAAGAAGGCTTAGTTTTAACATTTGAAAGATGGTTCCCTAGGACACTAGTTCACCATCTTCTTGGTCTGTTGGCTTTCCAAACAAAGTCATTATTCCCTGCCCCAGCAACTTGTCTCTGAATTTATTGGCCAGTCATACAGAGAGTGGTACAAGCTTGGATTCAGTAAACAGGTTGGCTATTGGTTTTTCCTAGACGCCTTTTATCAGATTGATGTTTTCTTCATTTCTGCTTTGCTCAGTTATTTTTTTTAAGTCATGAATAGGTGTCAAATTTCTCAACTTTTTAATATCTATTGAGGTGATCATATATTGTTAATATGCTGAATTTCATTTATTGATTTTTTAATATTAAATCAACCTAGAACTCTGAGGATAAATCACATTTGATCATGAAGTAGCACCCTTTTAAAAATATATTTCTGGATTCAGTTTGCTAATATTTTGTATCTATGGTTATATATTTGTATCTATGGTCATACATTTTCTTGTAATTTTAGGCTTATGCTGACCTTATAAAACAAGTTTGTATAAGACAGGTATTGTTCCTTCCTTAAATATTTAACAGAATACACCAGTGAAGCCACTTGGGGTTGGAGTTTTGTTTGAAGATTCTTTTATTATTAATTTATTTTCATTGAAGGATAATTGCTTTACAGAATTTTGTTGTTTTCTGTTAAACCTCAACATGAATCACCCATAGGTACACATATATTCCCTCCCTTTTGAACCTCTCTCCCATCTCCCACCCCTCTAGATTGATACATGAAGATTCTTCATAACAGTTCAATTTCTTTACTGGATATAAGGCCATTCTAATTTTTTGTTGTTGTTGTTGTTGTTTAGTTGTTAAGCTGTGTCTGACTCTTTTGCGACCCCACGGACAGAAGTCCCCCAGGCTCTTCTGTCTATGGGATTTTCCAGGCAAGAATACTATAGTGGGTTGCCATTTTCTTCTCCATGGGATCTTCCAGACCCAGGGATTGAAAACTCATCTCCTGCATTGGCAGGCGGATTCTTAACCACTGAGCCACCTGAGAAGCCCTAATTTTTTACCTAATGTCAAATCGGTTTTGGTTAAGTTGTGCTTATTAAGGAATTTGGCCATTTCCTCTAAATCATTAAATTTGTTGGTATAAAGCTATTCATGATATTCTTTATTATCTTTTTACGTTAAAAAAATCAGTCTTCTAGAATCTAAAATATGACACTAATGACTTATCTGCAAAACAGAAAGAGATTCACAGACATAGAGAACAGACTTGTGGTTGCCAAGGAGGAGCAGGGTGGCGGAGAGATGAACTGAGAGTTTGGGGGCAGCAGATGCAAACTATTATACATATGATGAATAAACAAGGTCCTACTGTATAGCACTGGGAACTATATTCAATATCCTGTAATAAACATAAAGGAAAGGAATGTAAAAAAGAATATATATATGTATAACTGAATCACTTTGCTGTATAGCAGAAATTAATACATTGTGAATCAAATATACATCAATTAAAAAAATCAGTCTTGCCAGGAATTTACCAACTCTGTTTTTTCAAAAACCAACTTTGGCTTTGATAGCTTCATTGTTATTCTATTTTCTGTTTCATTGATTTCTGCTCTAATCATTATTTTCTCCTACATCCACTGGGTTTAATTTGCTCTTCTTTTACTAGTTTGGTAAGTTAGAAGTTTAAATCACAATTTTATACATTTTTCTTTCCTAATAAAAGACATTTAAGGCTATAAATTTTCCTTTCCTCAGCTGAGAAGTTTTAAAATCCCATCAGTTTGATAGATTTTATTTTCAACATCATTCCATTTGAAACAGTTTCTAATATCCCTGTGATTTCTTCTTTAACCTATGAGTTAACTAGAAGTATGCTGTTTATTTTTCAAATATTGGGAATTTCCCAAATAGCTTGATGTTATTGACTTCCGATTTTAAACTGTTGTGATCCAAAAGCATATGTTGTACGATTTCAATCTTTTGGAATTTATTGGAATTTGCTTCATGACCCAGCATATAGACTATCTTGATATACCTTTCAGATATACTTAAGAAGAATGTGTATTCTATAGTTCTTGAGTATAAGATTTGACAAATTTCAATTATGTCAGGTTGGTTTATGAGTGTGGTCTAGTCTCCTGTATCCTTACTATTCATAGTTTTGTTGACTTGTTGTATCAAGTACTGAGAGGGGGTGTTAAAATCTCCAGTTATGATCACTAGTTTGTCCATGTGTCCCTTTTGTTCTATCAATTTTTACTCCATAAATTTTGTAGCTCTGTTACTAGATGCATACACATTTAGGATTGTTGTTTTCCTGATAAATTTTGTCTTTATGAAATGTCTTTTTGTCTGTATTGATACTTGTTATATCAAAGTCTACTTCATGTGTTATTACAGAACCTGTAACAGCTTTCTTATGCTTACTGTTTGCATGGTATATCATTTTCCATCCTATTATTTTCAACTTCTCTGTTAATATGTAGAGGGTACCTTTAGTATACAGTTTATAGTTAGGTGCTCCTTTTTTATCCAGTCTGACAATCTCTGCCTTTTAATTGGAACATTAAATCTATTTATATTTAGTCATTTTATGGGTTTAAAACTGCAATTTTGCTGTTTGTTGCATCTGATTTTGTTAGCTATGAATTGTTTTCTTTTTAGTTTTGTCCCTGTGTGTGTTTGTGTGTGTGTGTATATATATGTATAAGCAACCATATATAGTGGTTGCTCTTATTGATTACAATGTGCATATTTAACTGATATCAGTCTACTTATAATTAATATTATACCATATCAAGTAAAAATATAAGATCCTTGCAACCATCCATCCCAGCCCATCATTTTATTGTCCTAATTTTTACTTTTTTATGCATTATAAACCACATAATACAATGCTATAAGCTTTATTGTAAAAAGTCAGTTGTCTTTTAAATAAAATAAGAAAATTATTTTCTTTTCTATTTTCCAATTTACAATTTCTAGTGTTATTCATTCCCATTTGTGGATAATGGTTTTTTCCCATCTGATATCATTTCTTCTGGTTCCTCCAATATGTTGTTTAGACTTCCAATGAGTTTATCATTTTTAATATTGTTTTGAAGAGTTCTAAGATTTCCACTGTTTTTTTCTTCTGTTTCTCAGCTGAGAAACTCTATGTTCATCACTATAGCTGTCTTTTAAGTTCATGTATATATTTCTAATTATATCTTTAGAGTCTTTGCTAATTCCACCATGTGGATTATCTCACAGTATGTGGTTGGGTTTTTTCTTTCTTTTTACTTTTTTGGCTATGCTACACAGCATGCAGGATCTTAGTTCCTTGGTCAGGGGTCAAACCTGAACACCTGCATTGGAAGCACCGAGTCTTAACAACTGGACCATAGGGAGGTGCCACACTATGGTTTTGTAACTTTTTTCTCTTGACTCTGAATTCCCTCACACATTTAATAATCTTTTATTTCACACTGGACATCACAGATATGCTGTAGAATCTCTGGATTCTGTTATTTTACTTTGGGGAGTGTTGCTTTTTGTCTAATATACTAACTTACCAGCTATTAATTTTGAAATTATAGAGGCCTTGTTTCACAGTTCTGGTGGGTTTCACACATCTGTTAAAGGTTTGCCTTTATGCAAGGTGATTCCCTTATTTGAGGATACAGTCTTTTCTGTTAAGGTGCGGTCCTGAGGGGTTTCAGTGAAAAGCCCTACATGTTTCCACTGCCTTTCCAAGTTGGTGAAACTCAGACTCCAAATTCTGCCTTCCCTTTCCGGCTATCTTGTTGAGCTTTTCCAGCCTTCCAGCCGTTGCTTACCTGGGCCCTTGGATTCTCCCCTCCATGGAAGGATTTGAGTGAATGTTATATACAAATTCTAGGGGTACCTCTGTTTCCTTTCAGAAATTTCCCCCTCAGTATCATCACTGTGGCAGCCCCAGGGTTCAGCTTCTAATTCAATGACTGCTTGTCATTGAATTCAGTGACTCTCTGCTTGTGTTCAAACTGAAGATGGACTAGTGAGAACCCTCAGAAGAAAAGTCAAATGCAGTTCTCATGCAGTACAGTTCCTGTCTTTCAGTATTCTACTTCCCTCTAGTTTCTGCTTTTTTTTTCCAATGCCTTCAAGTACTTGTTCTTTATATTTTGTCCATTTTTATCAGTTTTCTCATACAAGCTATTCTGCCACTAATTGGGTTTAAATTTTTAACTGAGGAAGAAAAATCAGATCTAAAATTCCTTAAAAAAAGAAAGTCATGCCTCCTTTTATGCTACAGAGCTTTGAATAACAATGAATTAATTAAACATCAACAATTACAGTGTAGAATCTGAAAGAACTGAAGTTCCATAGACAGAGTCATTTGAGAGGTCAGAGAAGAAGCGGAAGAAGGAAAGCATCACAGAACGATGAGAAGAAAGGATTTGGATTCGGCAGAACTGCTAGCTCACCTGGGCATTAATTTTAACCAGAACATTTGCAGAGTATTTACTATATCAGGGGTATTGTGAAAACAACTGGGTATGTGGAGATAAGTGAAAAAAGTTTCCCTCAGGTGGAAAATCATAAATAAGAAATTGATCAATGTGAAATAATGCAAAGAAAGCAAGTAAAGTCATGAGTCAGAAAATAATGGACATTGGGAAAAAACTTTTAATACAATGGTAAGGGTATATTTTTCTGAATAGGCCACATTTCATTCAGCTGGATCTTTAAGACTGAGAAGGAATCACTATTCACAAAAAGCTGGGGCAGTGGATTTCATGCAGGGGGACAGAAAACAGAAACAGGTCAACAAGAAAAAGTAAAAAACACTGGTAGCTGGAACTTCAAGAACAAGGGGTAAATAGTAGGCAGTGCTGCTAAAGAGGCAAGCAGGGCCTTGTAATGCAAGGAATGAAGGGCAGTGGTTAACACACCGCAAGGTTTTAAGCAAAACAACATAATCTGATAACATTTTTAAAAGAACTCTCTGGTTCCTATGCAGAACTAGTAGTTCAGTTGGGAGATGACTCAAGTAAGATATATGAAGGCTTAGATAAGGACTGTGGCAGTGGAGAGTAGAAGAAGAGATATATTTTAGAGACAGGATTGCATCAATAGCAGAAAAGAAGAGGGAAAAGAATCCAGCCTACAGTTCAGGTATCTGGTCTGAATGACTGAAAATGGTTGCACTGTGACTAAAATGGAGAAGGTACATTTAGACCTTACGACATTCTAGTGTGGGAGGCGGACAAGCAACTAGATGTCAGGTAAGAGCAGTGAGCAGAATAAAGCAGGATAAGGGAATAAAGAGTAAATGGGGGCTGCTTATGCTACACGAATTGATCGGGGAAGATTCATATCAAGTGAGAACACGCCAGCTGGGTGAAGAGCATTCTACTCAAAAGGAAGAGAAACTGCAAAGTCTGGAAGGTGGTAATAAACTGAGTCTGCAGGAAAAAAAAAAAAAAAGGTAAGCAGGGCTGTGGGAGTGGGATGGACTGGGAAAAGAGAGGGGAGAGAGAGGTGGCCAAGGCAGTTCACATAAGGCCTGAAAGAAGACAAGGACGATTTCGATCCTTAGTACACTAGGCAACTAATGCAGGATTTTGAGTGGGAGAACAGAAAACAAACTGCAAGGGGGAAGGTGGGAGCAGCGGCCTGGTAAGAAGCGACAGCACTGGTCCCAGTGAGAGAGAATGGAGTCTTGAACTAGGGTCAAAGCAGTAGCAGTGCTGAAGTTGCTGGATGTGTAACCTTAAAACCCCCATGACAATTTGCTGACGGACTGGATGAAGGATACGTGGAGTCAAGGAGAATGCCCATTGGTTTCCCCGGAGCAGCTGCAAGAGTCGGGGTGCCATCTGCTAACATGGACGCTGGAAGAGAGGCGAGCTTGGAGGAGGAGATCAAGAACAGGCTCGCTCATTTGCTGACGAGGACAACCCACAGGTGGTGCTTCTCAAACATCAATGTGTGCACGAATCATCCTGACAAAAGTACAGATTCTAATCCAGTGTACCTGAGACTCTGCATTCCTAATAAGCTCCCGGGTGATGCTGATGTTGGTGGGCCACAGACCTCAGTCTAGATAGCAAAATCAGAGATAAGGGAAAAGGAGGAGAACTGCAAAATCAAAGTTGTTATTAAAGTGAACGGAAGTGAAACCCAGAGCACACAGGGAGGGATGAGCCTCAACTAGTGGTTCTCAAACTGGTGTGCAGGCCGGTAGCAGCGGAACCACCCAGAGACTCATGAGAAAAACACATTTCTTGGCATCCCAGACCTTCTGAATCATAAACTGTGTGGGTGGAGCCCAGCAATCTATGTTTTAACAAACTCTCCCAGTGATTCTGATGCATGTGAAAGTCTGAGAACAGAGGCCAAGAGAAAGAGGACTTACTTCACTGAGGGCAAAGATGAGTGCTATCACAGGTTGATAGCAAAGATCCCAAGTCACTTTTCTCAGTATTTACAACCTGCACCCCAGTGTTCTTGCCAGGAGAATCCCAGGGACAGCGGAGCCTGGTGGGCTGCCATCTATGGGGTCGCACAGAGTCGGACACGACTGAAGCGACTTAACTGCAGCAGCAGCAGCAGCAGGTAACTGCAGTTCCCCTCATCAACAGTAGAGTCACTTTTTCAGCCCCTTAAGTCTGCTTGGAATTACGACTTTGAATGAGGAAATGACAGTGTGTCAATACTGAGTCGGGTTTCAAGCTTCCGCTCTCTCTTGGAGCCCTGTGACCATGATATGAACAAGCTCAGGCTAATGTGCTACAAGATAAATGACCACATGGAAAGTACCCTGTAATCCTAGCTGAGGCCAGCCTAGGTCAGCAGACCCACCAGTTAACTGGACACATGAGAAAGCCAGTCAAGACCAAGTAGGCAGGCAGTGTCTCTAATAATGTGCTAGAGGTTATCATTTTTGATACATTTTGATAATAATGTGCTAGAGGTTTTTTTTTTTTTTTTTTGGCCTGAGCTTAGCACTGACCAGAACTGCCCAGTCAATATGGAGTGTTGGGAGAGAAATGGAAGGTTTGAGGAGGAAAAGGTAAGAAATATCCATTGTATCAATGAGGAAGAATAATAAACTTGTCCACTAATGTGTATCATCTGGAAGTTCTTGGTTCATGTACTGTTGGAGCCTGGCTTGGAGAATTTGGAGCATTACTTTGCTAGTGTGTGAGACGAGTGCTACTGTGTGGTAGTTTGAAACTTCTTTGGCATTGCCGTTCTTTGGGAGGCAAGCTAGGCTTTCAAATTCTCCGAGCTAGGTTTCAACAATATGTGAACCGAGAACTTTGAGATGTTCAAGATGGTTTTAGAAAAGGCAGAGGAACCGAGATCAAATTGCCATCTGTTGGATCACCAAAAAAGCAAGAGAGTTCCAGAAAAACATCTGCTTCATTGACTACACTAAAGCCTTTGACCATGTGGATAACAACAAACTGTGGAAAATTCTTCAAGAGATGGGAATATCAGACCACCTTACCTGCCTCTTGAGAAATCTGTATGCAGGTCAAGAAGCAACAGTTAGAACCAGACAAGGAATGGACTGGTTGCAAATTGGGAAAGGAGTAAGTCAAGGCTGTATACTGTCACCCTGCTTAAATCAAGATTGCCGGGAGAAGTATCCATAAGCTCAGATATGCAGATGACACCACCCTTATGGTAGAAAACAGAGGAACTACAGAGCCTCTTAGTGAAAGTGAAAGAGGAGAGTGAAAAAGCTGGTTTAAAACTCAACATTCAGAAAACTAAGATTATGGCATTCAGTCCCATCACTTCATGGCAAATAGATCGGGACACAATGGAAACAGTGACAGACTTTCTTTTCTTGGGTTGCAAAATCACTGCAGATGATGGTGATTGCAGCCATTAAATTAAAAGATGCGTGCTCCTTGGAAGAAAAGTTATGGCCAACCTAGACAGCATATTAAAAATCAGAAACATTACTTTGCCAACAAGTCTGTCTAGTCAAAGCTATGGTTTTTCCGGTAGTCATGTATGGATGTGAGAGTTGGACTATAAAGCTGAGTGCCAAAGAATTGATGTTTTCAAACTGTGGTGTTGGAGAAGGCTCTTGAGAGTCCCTTGGACTTCAAGGAGATCAAACCAGTCAATCCTAAAGGAAATCAGTCCTGAATATTCATTGGAAGGACTGACGCTGAAGCTGAAGCTCCAATACTTTGGCCACATGATACAAAGAACAGATTCACTGGAAAAAGACCCTGATGCTGGGAAAGACTGAAGGCGGGAGGAGAAGGAGACAATCAAACGATGAGATGGTTGGATGGCATCACCAACTCGATGGAAATGAATTTCAGCAAGCTCCGGGAGTTGGTGATGGACAGGGAAGCCTGGCATGCTGCAGTCCATGGAGTCACAAAGAGTTGGACACGACTGAACAACTGAACTGAACTGAATGTGTATCATACGAAGTTTGGGTTGGTGACTGGTTTTATGTTAACAATCTATAGGGTTATCGATTTCCTTCAGGAACACTTAGCAGGATGTATGTAGGGACAAGTCTAGAGATGGGTTCACCCAGATTGAGATCTTGCTAGATAACAGGTTAATAAGCTATTACTTGCAGGACAAATCTAGCATGTGGCTTGGTTTTTACAGGCTGCAAGCTAAAAAATGCTATAACATTTTTAAAGTGCTATAGGAAAAAACTATGGATCATACTATTAAAAACTATACAACAGAGGCTACATATGGCCCCTAAAGCTGAAAATATTTACTATTTGACCCTTTACAGGAAACAACTGCCAACCCCTAAATGATATGAATGAAGACAGAAAGTTGGAGGGTATTGCAATGAACTGATTTAAGTATAATCCAGAAAATCATAGCTGGGTATGAAGGAAAGTGTAGCAAAGGGTGACTTAGTAAGGTCAAAAGATGGTCACTCCTAGTCCTGAATTCTGTCTAAGTCATATTAGATATCCTCAGAGGCATTCTAACTTGATCTACCCAGAGCAGTAGTTTCTGATATAATGATCACATGAAGGTACAGTGAGGTACTCTCAAGAACTTGAAAATAAAAGACACTTCTTGTGTTGTACCGTGTGTAGGACACTGTATTTATTTGTCACAGGGGGTACCATATAAAATTGGAAACAAAGTATACGAAACTAGAGGAAACACTTCTTAGTCTCTTTGGAAAGCATCTCCTTTTATCAGCCTCCTTTAGTGTGTATTCTCCAATACTTTGGCCACATAATGCAAAGAAATGACTCATTTGAAAAGACCCTGATGCTGGGAAAGATTGAAGGCGGGAGGAGAAGGGGCCTACAGAGGATGAGATGGTTGGATGGCATCACTGACTCAATGGACATGTTTGAGTAAACTCAGGGAGTTGGTGGACAGGGAGGCCTGGTGTGCTTCAGTCCATGGGGTCGCCAAGAGTTGAACATGACTGAGCACCTGAACTGAACTTTAGGTTGTATTCTCTAGATTTCTCACTGATCTCTCTTCTTGCTCTGCCTCTCCTCTCTGGGAGGTCTCATCCATCCCCACAGCCTCATTACTACTCTATTACCAGTGACTCTTCAATCCTGTCTCTAGCCCCAGTTGTTCTTCCAAGATGCACACTCCTACTTCCAGCTACCCACTGCAAATCTTCATCTGCATCAGATCAGATCAGATCAGTCGCTCAGTCGTGTCCGACTCTTTGTGACCCCATGAATCGCAGCACGCCAGGCCTTCCTGTCCATCACCAACTCCCAGAGTTCACTGAGACTCACATCCATCGAGTCAGTGATGCCATCCAGCCATCTCATCCTCTGTCGTCCCCTTCTCCTCCTGCCCCCAATCCCTCCCAGCATCAGGGTCTTTTCCAATGAGTCAACTCTTCACATGAGGTGGCCAAAGTACTGGAGTTTCAGCTTTAGCATCTTTCCTTCCAAAGAAATCCCAGGGCTGATCTCCTTCAGAATGGACTGGTTGGATCTTGCAGCCCAAGGGACTCTCAAGAGTCTTCTCCAACACCACAGTTCAAAAGCATCAATTCTTCGGCACTCAGCCTTCTTCACAGTCCAACTCTCACATCCATACATGACCACAGGAAAAACCATAGCCTTGACTAGACGAACCTTTGTTGGCAAAGTAATATCTCTGCTTTTCAATATGCTATCTAGGTTGGTCATAACTTTCCTTCCAAGGAGTAAGTGTCTTTTAATTTCATGGCTGCAGTCACCATCTGTAGTGATTTTGGAGCCCAGAAAAATAAAGTCTGACACTGTTTATACTGTTTTCCCATCTATTTCCCATGAAGTGGTGGGACCGGATGCCATGATCTTCGTTTTCTGAATGTTGAGCTTTAAACCAACTTTTTCACTCTCCACTTTCACTTTCATCAAGAGGCTTTTGAGTTCCTCCTCACGTTCTGCCATAAGGGTGGTGTCATCTGCATATCTGAGGTTATTGATATTTCTCCCGGCAATCTTGATTCCAGTTTGTGCTTCTTCCAGTCCAGCGTTTCTCATGATGTACTCTGCATAGAAGTTAAATAAGCAGGGTGACAATATACAGGCTTGACGTACTCCTTTTCCTATTTGGTACCAGTCTGTTGTTCCATGTCCAGTTCTAACTGTTGCTTCCTGACCTGCATACAAATTTCTCAAGAGGCAGATCAGGTAGTCTGGTATTCCCATCTCTTTCAGAATTTTCCATAGTTTATTGTGATCCACACAGTCAAAGGCTTTGGCATAGTCAGTAAAGCAGAAATAGATGTTTTTCTGGAACTCTCTTGCTTTCCCTATGATCCAGCGGATGTTGGTAATTTGATCTCTGGTTCCTCTGCCTTTTCTAAAACCGGCTTGAACATCAGGAAGTTCATGGTTCACATATTGCTGAAGCCTGGCTTGAAGAATTTTGAGCATTACTTTACTAGCGTGTGAGATGAGTGCAATTGTGCGGTAGTTTGAGCATTCTTTGGCATTGCCTTTCTTTGGGATTGGAATGAAAACTGACCTTTTCCAGTCCTGTGGCCACTGCTGTTTTCCAAATTTGCTGACATATTGAGTGCAGCACTTTCACAGCATCATCTTTCAGGATTTGGAATAGCTCCACTGGAATTCTATCACCTCCACTAGCTTTGTTCGTAGTGATGCTTTCTAAGGCCCACTTGACTTCACATTCCAGGATGTCTGGCTCTAGGTCAATGATCACACCATCGTGATTATCTGGGTCGTGAAGATCTTTTTTGTACAGTTCTTCTGTGTATTCTTGCCATCTCTTCTTAATATCTTCTGCTTCTGTTAGGTCCATATCATTTCTATCCTTTATCAAGCTCATATTTGCATGAAATGTTCCCTTGGTATCTCTGATTTTCTTGAAGAGATCTCTAGTCTTTCCCATTCTGTTGTTTTCTATTTCTTTGCATTGATCGCTGAAGAAGGCTTTCTTCATCTGCATAGGTAGCCTCTATTCCATGTTGTGCAAAGAATTTTTGTGGACATGCTTTCTACTTGTACTGGCCAATATGATAGCCTTAAGCCTTGTGTGACTACTAAAGAAAATTCAAAAGTCCTCTAGTTTTTTGACTTATTATTTATTTTTGGCTGCTCTGGGTCTTCGTTGCTGCTCCAGGGTCTTCAAGTGGGCCTTCTCTAGTTGCAGAGAGCGGGGGCCACTCTCTAGCTGTGGTGCCCGGGCTTCTCACTGCGGTGGCTTCTCTTGTTGCAGAGTGCCAAGCATGGGCTTTAGGCGCACGGGTTACAGTAGCTGCAGCACGCATGCCCAGTAGTTGTGGCACACAGGTTTAGTTGCCCTGTGGCATGTGAAATCTTTCTGGACCAGGGATCGAACCTATGTCCCCTCCCTGCACTGGACGACCACCAGGGAAATTCAAAAGTCCCTCAGTTTTACTAATCACATTTCAAGTGGTCAATACCCACATGTAGCCAGTGGTGAGTTTATTGGATAGCATAGCTCTAGGCAACTCAAACATCTCAAACTGAACTCGTTTTTCTCCCACAACTGTCGCTAATTCCTATTTCTTACCTTGAATATTGTCAGTATTCTCTCTCACATGGAAAAAAAAAAAAAAAATACCTGGTCCTACCAGACTCTTCCCTATCCCTCACAGCCCAGCCTCATCGAAATGCTGCCCACATCTTGTCTGTTCTACCTCAGAAATCTATTGACTCCAGCCTCTCCTCTGGGTCACTGCTGTCCTACAGGTCCTTTTGATTGAACTGCTGCAAAGAGCTTCTCAAACATTTTTTTTGGCCACCCCAAGAGACACTGACATTAGTGATGTCCTTGGAGATGGCAGCAGCCTTGATTGATAGCTCAGTTTGAAAAGAAGACATACTGGGCTGGTTTTCCAAATGAGAGGCATGAGGAATCTTAGTTCCCTGACCAAAGATCGAACCACACTCCTTGCATTGGAAGCACGGATTTCCAACCACTGGACCACCAGGGGAGTTCTCAAATTTTTTTTTACTGAGATTCTCCCTACTCTAAACCTTCTTCATTATTTCTAGTTTTTTTTTTTTTTAACAACTTGATTGTTCCATTCCCACTTTCTTTAAAACTCTTGTCTTCCCAACCCAGAGATGGAACCCAGATCCCCCGCATTGCAGGTGGATTCTTTACTGTCTGAGCCACCAGGGAAGCCCGAAATTCTTCTCAGTACCATCTTTTTCATCCTTATTACCCTAGCACTTAGCATAATCTTGGACGAGAGGTACACAGTATCTGATGCAGAAACGAATTTTGCAGATAGGAAAGCAGAGACATAGCCTCCTGCCTAGGAGAGAACTGTTACCTATTTGAAGTACAGACAACCTTGCAGGGAAACAGAAGCCAGCCTACTCCAGGCAAATACTGGAGGCTTTAATTTTGTCCCATGTCCCTATGAAAGCATACAACTAGCGTTCTAGCAAACATCACAGCCACAGTTTCTACTGGGGTGAATGTGGACTCAGACCTTGGTCTAAGTTGAATTCTCTCTTACCTCCTGCTTTTCTCAGGTACAGATCCAATGGTACTTCTCATCCCCCAAGTAAAGTAGGAAAAAATTTCCTAATTTCTGTGACGTTGTAACACTGAACATTACTGTACTTTTTAAAACACCCATATACCACTTACTGCGACCAGCGCGCTAAGCGCAGGCTGGTGCAACCGGCACGCTAAGCGCCGCCGAGAGGAGCTACCCCACGTCCGAGGTGAGGGGCAGAAGCCGGGAGGACCGCATGCCCGAAGGGCGGTGGCCAAGAGGAGTTACCCCACGTCCGAGGTCAGGGGCAGGGGCCGAGAGTGCCAGACTGCGACAGCGCAGGAACGGCTGAGAGGAGCTACCCCGCGTCCGAGGTCGGGGGGGCCGGGTGGGGGGCGGCTGAGAGGAGCTACCCAGCGTCCAAGGTCAGGGGCGGCGACAAGAGGAGTTACCCCGCATCCGAGGTCAGGGGCGGCAGCCGGGAGGAGCAACCCCATGTCTGAGGCCAGGGGCGGTGGCCAGGAGGACCAACCCCACGTCCAAGGAGCCGTGGCTGCGCGGGCGCAGGAGGGCCTAGAGGAGCTATCCCACGTTGAAGGTCAGGAAGGGCAGCGGTGAGGAGATACCCCTCGTCCAAGGTAAGGAGCAATGGCTGCGCTTTGCTGGAGCAGCCATGAAGAGATACCCCACGCCCAAGGTAAGAGAAACCCAAGTAAGACGGTAGGTGTTGCAAGAGGGCATCAGAGGGCAGACACACTGAAACCATACTCACAGAAAACTAGTCAATCTAATCACACTAGGACCACAGCCTTGTCTAACTCAATGAAACTAAGCCATGCCCTTGGGGCAACCCAAGATGGGCGAGTCATGGTGGAGAGATCTGACAGAATGTGGTCCACTGGAGAAGGGAATGGCAAAAAACTTCAGTATTCTTGCCTTGAGAACCCCATGAACAGTATGAAAAGGCAAAATGATAGGATACTGAAAGAGAAACTCCCCAGGTCAGTAGGTGCCCAATATCCTTCTGGAGATCAGTGGAGAAATAATTGCAGAAAGAATGAAGGGATGGAGCCAAAGCAAAAAGAATGCCCAGCTGTGGATGGGACTGGTGATAGAAGCAAGGTCCAATGCTGTAAAGAGCAATATTGCATACGAACCTGGAATGTCAGGTCCATGAATCAAGGCAAATTAGAAGTGGTCAAACAAGAGATGGCAAGAGTGAATGTCGACATTCTAGGAATCAGCGAACTGAAATGGACTGGAATGGGTGAATTTAACTCAGATGACCATTATATCTACTACTGCAGGCAGGAATCCCTCAGAAGAAATAGAGTGGCCATCATGGTCAACAAAAGAGTCCGAAATGCAGTACTTGGATGCAATCTCAAAAACGACAGAATGATCTCTGTTTCCAAGGCAAACCATTCAATATCACAGTAATCCAAGTCTATGCCCCAACCAGTAACGCTGAAGAAGCTGAAGTTGAACGGTTCTATGAAGACCTACAAGACCTTTTAGAACTAACACCCAAAAAAGATTTCCTTTTCATTATAGGGGACTGGAATGCAAAAGTATGAAGTCAAGAAACACCTGGAGTAACAGGCAAATTTGGCCTTGGAATATGGAATGAAGCAGGGCAAAGACTAATCGAGTTTTGCCAAGAAAATGCACTGGTCATAACAAACACCCTCTTCCAACAACACAAGAGAAGACTCTATACATAGACATCACCAGATGGTCAACACCAAAATCAGATTGATTATATTCTTTGCAGCCAAAGATGGAGAAGCTCTATACAGTCAGCAAAAACAAGACCAGGAGCTGACTGTGGCTCAGATCATGAACTCCTTATTGCCAAATTCAGACTTAAATTGAAGAAAGTAGGGAAAACCACTAGACCATTCAGGTATGACCTAAATCAAATCCCTTATGATTATACAGTGGAAGTGAGAAATAGATTTAAGGGCCTAGATCTGATAGAGTGCCTGATGAACTATGGAATGAGGTTCGTGACATTGTACAGGAGACAGGGATCAAGACCATCCCCATGGAAAAGAAGTGCAAAAAAGCAAAATGGCCATCTGGGGAGGCCTTACAAATAGCTGTGAAAAGAAGAGAAGCGAAAAGCAAAGGAGAAAAGCAAAGATATAAACATCTGAATGCAGAGTTCCAAAGAATAGCAAGAAGAGATAAGAAAGCCTTCTTCAGCAATCAATGCAAAGAAATAGAGGAAAACAACAGAATGGGAAAGACTAGAGATCTCTTCAAGAAAATCAGATACCAAAGGAACATTTCATGCAAAGATGGGCTTGATAAAGGACAGAAATGGTATGGACCTAACAGAAGCAGAAGATATTAAGGAGAGATGGCAAGAATACACAGAACTGTACAAAAAAGATCTTCACGACGCAGATAATCATGATGGTGTGATCATTGACCTAGAGCCAGACATTCTGGAATGTGAAGTCAAGTGGGCCTTAGAAAGCATCACTACGAACAAAGCTAGTGGAGGTGATAGAATTCCAGTGAAGCTATTTCAAATCCTGAAAGATGATGCTGTGAAAGTGCTGCACTCAATATGCCAGCAAATTTGGAAAACTCAGCAGTGGCCACAGGACTGGAAAAGGGCAGTTTTTGTTCCAATCCCAAAGAAAGGCAATGCCAAAGAATGCTCAAACTACCGCACAATTGCACTCATCTCACACGCTAGTAAAGTAATGCTCAAAATTCTCCAAGCCAGGCTTCAGCAGTATGTGAACCGTGAACTTCCTGATGTTGAAGCCGGTTTTAGAAAAGGCAGAGGAACCAGAGATCAAATTACCAACATCCGCTGGATCATAGGGAAAGCAAGAGAGTTCCAGAAAAACATCTATTTCTGCTTTACTGACTATGCCAAAGCCTTTGACTGTGTGGATCACAATAAACTGTGGAAAATTCTGAAAGAGATGGGAATACCAGACCACCTGATCTGCCTCTTGAGAAATTTGTATGCAGGTCAGGAAGCAACAGTTAGAACTGGACATGGAACAACAGACTGGTTCCAAATAGGAAAAGGAGTTCGTCAAGGCTGTATATTGTCACCCTGCTTATTTAACTTCTATGCAGAGTACATCATGAGAAATGCTGGACTGGAAGAAGCACAAATTGGAATCAAGATTGCCGGGAGAAATATCAATAACCTCAGATATGCAGATGACACCACCCTTATGGCAGAAAGTGAAGAGGAACTAAAAAGCCTCTTGATGGAAGTGAAAGTGGAGAGTGAAAAAGTTGGCTTAAAGCTCAACATTCAGAAAACGAAGATCATGGCATCTGGGCCCACCACTTCATGGGAAATAGATGGGGAAACAGTGGAAACAGTGTCAGACTGTATTTTTCTGGGCTCCAAAATCACTACAGATGGTGACTGCAGCCATGAAAATAAGACGCTTACTCCTTGGAAGGAAAGTTATGACCAACCTAGATAGCATATTCAAAAGCAGAGACATTACTTTGCCAACAAAGGTTCGTCTAGTCAAGGCTATGGTTTTTCCTGTGGTCATGTATGGATGTGAGAGTTGGACTGTGAAGAAGGCTGAGCGCCGAAGAATTGATGCTTTTGAACTGTGGTGTTGGAGAACTCTTGAGAGTCCCTTGGACTGCAAGGAGATCCAACCAGTCCATTCTGAAGATCAGCCCTGGGATTTCTTGGGAAGGAATGATGCTAAAGCTGAAACTCCAGTACTTTGGCCACCTCATGCGAAGAGTTGACTCATTGGAAAAGATGCTGATGCTGGGAGGGATTGGGGTCAAGAGGAGAGGGGGACGACCGAGGATGAGATGGCTGGATGGCATCACTAACTCGATGGACGTGAGTCTCAGTAAACTCTGGGAGTTGGTGATGGACAGGGAGGCCTGGCGAGCTGCGATTCATGGGGTCGCAAAGAGTCGGACACGACTGAGCGACTGATCTGATGTGATCTGATACCACTTACTGTTTCCCAACACCTAAAAGATTCAGTTATTGACTGAAAACTCAAAATAAGGAAATTAATCATCTCCCAAGGTTTGGTTACCTCCGGTGCAGGAGTCAGCTGCTGCAGCAGAAATGAGTGTAGTTTAAAGGACAAGATGTAATTAATATCGTTTTCTTCTCCATCCGGTTATATCCCAGCATCACCCAGTGTTCTTCCATGTAGACAATAGCCTCACAGATCACTGTCCTCAAATCCAATCACCTTCACCTCGAGTCACGTTGGTTACTTTAAATCATGGCTAGAAATTAGGCATTCTCTAAAACATTTTTCAGTCTTCTGAAAAAGGCATAACCCCACACATACATACTTGGAACCTCACTGGAAAACGAATCCCTTGACAATCAATTCTCTAACAGTCATCTCATAGCTTCACTTCCTTCCCTACCCAGCCCAGATGCCAGAATACACAAATTTAACTACACTTATCTCACTCAGCCCCCTAGGCCACCCTTTCTTTTGCTACTTACATTCAGCGATACTTTAACCGTGGATAAACCCATTTGTTCATTTGCTGTATAAACACTGAATGCATACTCCATGTCCAACTTTAATTTCTGCTTCTATTTCCATACTGTTGAATGCTACCAGAGCAAAACCACAAGTTTCAGGGCCCCATAGACATTCCATTATCACCATGCCTCAACATTCACCAGCAATTTGTGGCTAATCCCTTCACACCCCTTAAAAAGCATTTTTCCACTCCTCTCCTGAAGCCCAATCCTATTGACCATCCATCTTTCTCAGAGGATGGCACTGCTTCCTACTTCATGGGGGAAGAAAGGCTTTAGATAATGAACTACTTCATCATAACCATCTACCCACCAATGTCTCTGTGCATTTTTACTTCCTTCTGCTGCTGCTAGCTCATGTACCTCCGCTCTGCAACCACCCCTCTCCATTTTGCTTCGCCAGCTGTCCCTCTCCTTTATTCTCAACTCTTCCTATTCTAGGAGTATGTGTGCACGTCCCCAGTTGTGTCTTGCCTCTGCGACCCCATGGACTATAAACTGCCAGGCTCCTGTGTCCATAGAATTTTCCAGCCAAGAATACTGGAGTGGGCTGCCATTTCCTTCTAGGAGCTCCTTCCCCAAAATCTTGTCTCCCTCCCATTCAAAATTTTAAAAATTAAGCAAACTCTCCTTTGGTTTTATACCCTCACAAGCTTGCTTCTGAGCACAGAACCAAGAGTAGTTAACTGTGTATCTCAGGCAAGACCCTCATCCTCAACAGGTCTAGCCTTATAAACGGTCTAATGAGTTCTATTTTCCTGAAGAGAAAATGGCTTTAATAGTTAATTTCCTTTATCAATTTTGCCCCCTTTTGGAAAATATTCAAGGCTGGTAACTAATATATTCTCATATGCAGGCAACCCTGAAGGCCTGGAGGCACTTTTGTTTTGAAATTACTTCATCCTTATATAAAAATTACCAAAAAAAAAGGTACAGAGAATTCCTGTATTTTACCCTCGTTCACCAATTTTTAAATTTTGCCACAATTTATCGTTATTCCTCTCCAACTATATTTTTTTTCTGAACCATTTGAGGGTAGGTTACATAATGATTATGATTCAGATGCCCAAGTGGGTTTTCCTAAAGGCACCAATCACCAGACAGACCTATACAAATTCTGGTCTCTGTATTATCATAGTAATTAGTCAGTCACCATTTCAGTAGTACAAACGTCTATTTAGCTTAATGTTAGAAATGGATCCACGCTCTGAATACTGATGAAATCTGTTTTCTGTGAAGAACCCCTTCCCATTTCTCATCCCCTGACATCACTGGTAGGGACAATGGGTGGTGGTGGTTTCCAGCACCCAAAAGCACCTTCTGAAAAAAACTTTCCAAGTTCACAGACACATTACCAGCTAGCTCAAGTGTCCACAGCCTATGCTAGAGGGGACTGAAATTATTCTCCATGATGGAAGAATAATTCCCAATAAGCAGAGGCCATCAAATGGCCTTGTATAAACCCTCGCCCCTTTGTACACACCACCCTTTGTTATTACAGACTAGATGGGTTAGGAAAGCCCTTGGATTACCTTCCCCAAGAGCTAAGGCTGAATTTAACTATTTAGACTAAGAAGCAGTTAAGTTTTCCTGTTTATCAGAGGATAAGTACAAGCACAAATGCTTGCATTTCCTTTACACAAATAAGTCACAAAAACTAAAATCCTGAGGTAAAAGAAAATGACTCGTTGACAATAGATTTGGATGAATAAGCTGAGTGAATGTAATGTTTGGTTGAAAGTTTATTATGTAGCTTCATGAAAGCAGGTCTCAGGCAATTTTTAAAACCTCTAGCACCTATACCTCCACCCAGTAAGGGTTTTAAGCGTATCTTATGTGAAAGAGAAGGAATACAGCAGAACACACAGAGTTGCCAAAGAACTTTCAGACTGGTGAGAGAGAAAAAAAGTCAAAGTCACTCAGTCGTGTCTGACTCTCAGCAACCCCATGGACTATACAGTCCGTGGAATTCTCCAAGCCAGAATACTGGAATGGGTAGCCTTTCCCTTCTCCAGGGATTTTCCCAACCCAGGTATCGAACCCAGGTCTCCTGCACTGCAGGTGGATTCTTTACGAGCTGAGCCACAAGGGAAGCGGTGAGAAAGAGGACATTAGTAACCAATTGCAACCAGTGATGCATGCTCTAAAGGAATCCAGGGTTGTTTAAGAGCAAATGATTGACAGGAATGGAGTGGAAGGGCACATTAACACTAACCTAGTTTAGCTACAGGGTTTAGTTTCCAGTAGAAGAAAAATGCTATGCATGAAGGCTGTGAATTAGTGGGGAGCACCATGAACACAGACCCAAAGCATGTCAGTGAGGCCCAGGCACAAATGAAGTGAGAGAAAAGCTGAAGATGGACTAGAGTCTCTAATTAAGCAGGTGTTTGTAATTCATATTATTTTGGACTTTTGTTTCCTTTTAATAAATATCCTAAGAATAACAGGAAGCTACTGAAGGATTTTAAGTAGAATGAAAGGATAAAAAATGTTTGTAAAGGTCTTTTGAAAGCTATATCAAGAAACGATGGAGGCAAATAGTGGATGCAGGCAGACCCATTATGGTAGCACAAGTGAAGAGATCATGGCTGTCTAGACTGGATGATGGTACAGACACATTAGAAATATTAGAAAAATATCTAATAACCAGGATTTACTGATTGGATGAGAAGGCTGAAGGAGAAAAAAGAATCAAAGACTTGGAAATTTGGGGCTGGAACACCTAGAATGATGTAATGGAGCCATGTATGAAGATGGCTTTTCACTAGTGCTTTGAGCTTTTTCATTAAAATACTATGCAAAAGCAGAATGTGCAATAAAACAGCACTCTTACATTTTTCCGCACTCTTACATACTTCAGAAACACTAGTCATTTCATAATTTCAAAGTATATTTCTTGATCAACTATAATCATCCCACAACTTCTCAATGTCTGAGCTTACCAAAATTGTCAATATCAACTTTAGATTTTCGTCACTTTAAACCAGTTTCCTACTGCCCGTAGGCTAAACACAGACTACAAAGCTTGGTCCCACAGTCTTGTCCCTTAACGAAACCTGCCTTTAGTTCCCGGAATATACCAGACTCCTTTTCACCCCTGGATTTCTGTACATCTCCTTTACTAACAACTCTGCTCCTGCTTAATAGCTACTTGTCTCAACCATTACTTCCACCTAAGATTAGGCCCCCACTGTACGCTCTTACAGAAAATTATACTCTCGAGAGAACTTATAGTCTGTAATATTCATAAATACACATACATAAATGTCCCATGAGGACAGGGAACATACCTGCTTTGTTCTGTCACCGAATCTCTAAAAACCTAAAACAGAACGTGCCACACAGCAGGCATTCTAATTTCTGTTGAACAATGAACGAACACTGCAGCCAAAGTGACACCTAAATTTAGACCTAATCCAAGTTCCACTGTTCATTGGCAATCAATCCTACATCAATCAGGCTACCAATATCGAGCAGTTTTTATCACCTCTGAAACAGAAGAACACAAACACAGCCCTCTTTTGTATAAAAGAACTATTTAAGTAAAAGAAGTCAGAGAAGGGTTTTGTTTTTAGTAAGCTGTAACTGCACTTTGCTCAAGACAGAAAACAAGAAAGATACTCTTCATAATCAGATTAAAAAACTAAAATAATCATTAAAACTGTTTGAGGTTAAATGCAGTTCACATTAAAACTGTGAAATTCAGTATTTATAACACAAGGATAGCCTTAACTATTTACAAGATTTTAGCTCCACTAAAATGATTTTAAAAAAATACTGCATAAAAAAATTTATGGATTGTTTTTAAGTGTTACTGTTTTATTTTTTTTCTTTTGTTGAATACACATTTGCTTTACTGGCAGTCCAGATAAACAAGTATATAAAGGAAATATTTAAATTTTTCTTTTGGCAGATGTCAAGATAAGCTGTGCGGATTAAAATGCCTCAATTTAACCTGAAGAAATGGTTTTGAATCATACAAATTTTTAAGAAGAAAAATAAAGACTGTCCAAAGGGATTCTTCTAGCTTATAACACATTTCCAGAATAACTCTCAAAAAGAAATTCAAAAAATACTCATTGGCTACTTTAAAAATATGTCAATACCATATGGCTTTACGAAATAACTTCTAAAATTTTTATTTTTTATTTAAAAAGGATCCCAAGTTTTAAATAAACTGCTAGCAATATCATTTTCTTCACTTAAAAGTGCATATCTCTGAGGGTGGAACATACATACTTTTTGAACAAATAATGATTTTTACAAATTTTTAACACCAAAAAAAAAAAATCACAAAATATTTTTAAGGGGGAAGAGTTTTCACCAAGTGTCATCTCTAAACAGACTGCAATAGATGACACTGATCTTTTTTCTTCTTTTTATACCATCAGAATTCTCAAAGAGATGCTTTGGCAGTTTTAAGACACATCATGGTCTCTACCAAGAGACACTGACATTAATGATGATGTCCTTGATGGCTCAGTCTGAAAAGCGACAGTACTGGGATGGTTCTCCAAATCAGAGGCCAGAGTGCTCTCTTCTCTTACATCAAGAGTTTGTCCAATTGAAGCTGCCTGGGGTGATATATTATCCACAGTTTTATTGGCATTATTCAAGTTGTTATTAAGTATGGTAATATCACACTCCTTGCTCAGGACACCAAATTCATCTTCTATTGTAACTACATCTTTAGATTCAAACGGAGCCAAAACTTCACTTTGGAGAGGGCCTTGAGGACCACTAGGGTCACATTCTATATCCTCCTTTACTTCACAGTCTTTATCACTGTCACTGTCAATGGTAATCACAACTGGGGAATGTGAAGCATTATCACCATGGTGTCTCTTATGCTTCCTCTTATGTTTCTTCTTTTTCTTTTTATGGTGTCTGGTTGTATCGGTAGCTTTCCCTTCATAAACTATCTCTACACTCAGGCTGCGGGTCCTCCTTTTTCTCCTCTTGTGCTTTGTCTCTCTGTCTGATGACCGGCTATCTGAAAAGCTATCACTCTCATTTTTGTAGCCTCCATCCAATTTTGATGAAGATTTTGAATAATGACCTTCCTTTACTTTAGAAGCAAATTCATGACATGGTTGAGCAACATCATTAGTACCCTCCAAATGCCGTGTTTTGTATTTTCGTTTCCCACCAGGCTTTTCATTTCTCACCCGGTCAGGCCCTGTAGATGCAGTCTTGGATCTACTACTAGATAGGCTCCTTGATCTATGCCTTTCATAGTAGTAGTACTTCCTTTCACTGTGATTGTTTTTCTTCCGAGCATTTGTTCTTTCAGAAAAGGACTGAATTCTAAGTTCTGGACTTGATGATTGTCTGGAATAGTGAGCTCTGGACAGAGTCCTTCTCCTGTAAGATGACTCGTAGCCATCCCTGTCCTTATTTCTACTATAGTAAGTATATTCCCACTTATATCTGCTGCCATAATTATTTCTCAAGTAGTAACGATCTCGATTTCTGCTCCGTGATCTTCTTTTACCACGATCACTGCTACGAGATCTTGATCTGCTAGAGCTTTCACTACTTAGAGACAGAGTTTGGCTTCTTCTTGACCAACTGCTATCTCTGGTTCTTGATCTCTTTTTATCTCTTCTACCTCTAGGTCTACTACTCTCCCTGCTTCTGGATCGCTTGCCTTTCATTCTTTTCTTCCCATGATGCTTTCTACGATTCTTCTGATCATGCCCACTTCTACTCTGGGAATATGAATCTGAACTTCTCGATCTTCCCCTCTTTCTGTGTCTGCGGGTATATGGCGAATATACTCTGTCTCCTCTGAGGGATGAGCTCAGGTCTCTGAGAGAGGACAATGATATAGATCGTTTCTCTTCCTTCTTTGAGTTGATTTTTGTACCAGAATCACAACGACCTTTATTTATTTGTTCATCTTTTCCAACGACAGAGTGGGGAGACGAACATCTACTAACATCACTATCACCAGAACTGTAAGACTGCTCTTGTTCTTGTGTCTTCATGGTCTCCATTTTCTCATAAGAACCTAACTCTACCTCAGAATCAGAGGACAGTTCAACAAGTTCTGGGGTCCTCTCAGCTAGTGGTTTAACAAATCCAACAATGACACAGTTATCTGAAGAAGAATCACTGTCATTATTTAGGTCCTCATTGGTCTGTACTCCTTGTATCTGAGATGTAGCTCTTGCTGTTACAAGTTCTTCATCTGAACTGTCAGAAGTATTTAAAAGGGAAGACATGGCAGCATGCACCTGCTCTGAGCTTGAGTAAGAAGGTCCTGGAGTCTCATCATCCCATGGTGCTTGACTAACAGTGGCTACATTAACATCCAGCTCTTGGGTCTCAGTTTCATCGGGAGATATTGTTATGACTGAAGAATCAGAATGGCTACCTTCTTCATATGAAGGAGCAGGGCAATCATAATTAGCATGCTGATCAAAGGCTGCCATATTAAATGGAGAGCGAGCAAAACTGATAAATTCATGTATAAAATGCTCAGTCCGATTAAGCAAAAATGGCCTCAAATCAGACACAAATGCCTGACTCTCCAAGTCATAGCGAGTAACATTACTCATGATGATGTGCTGGACGATATTTACTAAAGATCCGTGAGCTCCAAAGAGAACTGTCAGTTCACGTTTTAACCAGGGGACTAATCTGTGAAGGCAAGCTGGATTTCTACGGAAAAATTCAGCTGAAATGTCCCTGTAGCGACCACCATCTTCAATATTTCTAACTCGAGCACCAGCACGATAGAGAGTTCGCCTAAAATTAATGATATCCTGTTCTTGAATTTTCCGCAAAGATCTCTCATCTGTAGTAGTTGGCCTTCTTATTGAAATCTGTCTCATAAATGGAGGAATTTCACCATCTCTATGTCTTGCTGAAATGCTTAACCCTTCAAATAATACTCCACTGTCTGGTGGAGTTGTTGTTCTTCTATTCACGGTACTACTAGGTGAATGAACAGAAGCACTTCGTTCCCTTGTCATAGTTGTGCGATAGCGGAATCGTCGGACCTCAGGAGTAGCAAAAGAGCCATTGTACGAAGGTCTTAGGACATATTCCTTGAAGTCATCTTCTGCCCTCACAGAATGAAAAATAGAATCAAAGGGCTGCTTACACAGTGGGCATTCAGCTTTGTTTTTTGACCACTCCTGTACACAGCGAAAACAGAACTTATGTAAACAGCGATCTAAGTAAGACACATTATCAAATCTATCCAAGCATATAGGACACTTAGAATCGGGAGATGCATCAGCTGGTACTGTCTGTTGCAATTTGCTAGTGCCAGCTTTAGGTGAAAAGTTGTCCATTTTAAATTCCTTAGCGGCTGATGCCATTATCTGTAAAAGGGAAAAAAATACATCAGTAACCTGATAAAAGTGAAATGACTAAATCTGAAAAAAATGCAAATGACTGAAACATACTTCAGTGAAAAGTAGTACATGTCTGTAACATAAAGGGACAGCGTAGCATAGTAATATAGTACTTAAAGCACAAGCTCTAAAGTCAGATTTCCTGGTTCATATCCTGGTTCCACACTACCAGTGTGATTATAGACTAGTTATTATCCTTATACTTCAATTTCATCTGATGAGCACTAATACTAGAACCTACCTCACAGGATTTGTGAAGCTGTTTAAAAAAAGGAAAAGGTCTTAGAAAAAGTGCCTGGTACATAGTAAGCTCTCAAATATTCTATACTATGCATCATTCCTTTTTAAAAGATAATTTGAGGAAAATTTGATATATACAAAAAAGTGCAAAAGAAAATATACCAAGTAGCCAAATATCCACCACTCAGATTTAGCGACTTACATTTTCTCATGGTTATTTGAGATTTTTTAAACCGTCCCTTTATGTGCCCCTCCCCCAAGCCCATCCTTCTCCAGAAAACAAAAACCCAAAATATCACAATTCTCAGTTATTTCTATGTATGGTTTTATATCTTTCATACATACACCCCAAACAATATGGACTACTTGTTTTGTTTGTGGTATTATGTATGTACCTTTAAAAATAGCTTTAGTGAGAAAATTTGTATACCATAAAGTTCCCCTATTTCAAACAGTTCTGTGGATGATTCTTTCAAACACAAAAAAGGATATTAGTGAAGATTATTAAATGTAATAATTGTAAAAGCATTCAAGGCCAGTCCCTGGCTTACAGCAAGTGCTAAGTAAATGTTAACTAGTTACTCTTATTATTGTTACTATTCAGTTCATCACTGACTCCTTCCAATATCCCTAAGAAGCTTTTCTTCGCCTTCCTGTTTAATCTAGTCACTCACAAAGTATCTTGAAATCATGCTTTCAGCCTCCTCACCTTATCTATTCTCACTAGGATCACTAGAATCTTAAAAATTCGTTGTTTTCTTGAAATTTATCAGTTTACATTGGCCCATAACTTACTAAATGAATTTTCAAGAGCTGAAACCTAGTTGCATTACATCTGGGCCTTGTTCCCTGTTTAGTTGCTTTCTATCCTAATCATTTTATAAATATTAAATGTTGGTTTCTTCTTCTATGTTTTCCTGGGCCTATTATCCATCTTTCTCCACCTCCTCTATCACAGGAAGTCTCATGACCAGTCAACTGCTATCTAGTCAAATAATAAAACTAATTTTCTAAACAAGAGACTCACTGGCCATATCTAGCTCTAACAAAATACAAATAAAACCCACAACAAAAATCTGTGATTGCAGAATGTAAGTATTTCACCACAGACTTCAAATTAACTTGCTCATCTAGTGCATCTTAGCTTTCTCAGAGCTGTATCTTAATAGGAAGTCAATTAATGCTGAACAAGTTTCTTCAAGGGGGTCCAAATACCTCCAGTCCTCTGTCTTCTACAGTGGGATGCAAAAATTACCACTGTTCTTAACTAGAAGAGAATTATAAATATATTAATACTAGCTGCATTTTTGCAAATGTATTTAAACTCTGAAAACAATATGACATAAATTTCTCAGCATTTCCCCCTACTTCTCATATTTTTAAATTCTCCGACTCAGGGGGGAAAATCTTTTAAAAATAAAAACTGTTAAGAGACTCTGTGGGCATTAGGGAAAACAGTGGAGAGGGCATCAGATCTGGACTAATGACCAAGTTTCACCAAAAACTAACTGTCAACTGTAGAAATCCACATTAACTCTGGACTTTAGTTTGCCTCTTTATTTAAGAAATCACTAGACTTTTAAAACGACTGGAGAATTTCTAGGTAATACAGTTTACCTTAATTTGTTTTTCTGGAATACAGAATTTTGGTGTTTACTAAACATTTCCAGGTCACACAAAGATTTATAACCCAGAATGAATTTATTAAAGAGAATTACTAGATAATTTCAAGTTCAAATAAAACAAAATTTCACTAATTATAAATTTTTTAAGATGGAATTCTAGTCCTCCTTTCAGCACAAGTGTATAAAGAATGATGAGTAACATTAATGTATAGTAGGTAAAAAGAAAAAATTCTTAGTTCTGTTTCATATTTCCACACAGGAGTTTCTTTAGCTATAAAGAATGGTATTCATGAGAAACATCATACAATGGCAATGAATGTAAATCATAAGGGATTTACTCTTTTGAAATCACCACTAAATACTAAAAATATGTGCTAATTCAAATAAAGTAGAATTACCACATGACCCAGCAATCCACATCTATTTATCCAAAAGAAACAAAACCACATGCCCACACAAAAACTTTTAAAAGAATAGCCGTTGTTGCTAAGTTGCTTAAGTTCTGTCTGACTCTCTGTGACCCAAGGGACTGTAGCCTGCCAGGTTCCTCTATCCATGGGATTCTCCAAGCAAGAATACTGGAGTGGGTTGCTGTGCCCTCCTCCAGGGGATCTTCCTGACCCAGGGAAAGAACCCACGTCCCTTAAATCTCCAACATTTACCACTAATGCCACTTGGGAAGCTAAAAAGTGTTTTAATAGCTAAAAAGTGTCAAATGCTCATCAACAGATGAATTCTAAAATTTATCATATTTAGAATTGGGGGTGGAAGGGAGGGTGGTAGTGCTGGCAGGTGGAGGCTGCCTCTACCTGTGGTATACCCATACAATGTGGTATATCCATGTAATGGAATATTTGACAATAAAAAGGAACAAAGTTCTGATGTATGCTGCAACATGGACAAATCTTTTCATTATCAATCACAAAATATCACATTATATGCTATTTTATATGAAATGTACAGAACAGGAGAACTGATAGAAATTAGACTAGTGATTCGGAGAAGGCAATGGCACCCCACTCCAGTACTCTTGCCTGGAAAATCCCATGGACGGAGGAGCCTGGTGGGCTGCAGTCCATGGGGTCACTAAGATTCAGACAGGACTGGGCACTTTCACTTTCACGCACTGGAGAAGGAAATGGCAACACACTCCAGTGTTCTTGCCTGGAGAATCTCAGGGACGGTGGAGCCTTGGTGGACTACCGTCTATGGGGTCGCACAGAGTCGGACTCGACTGAAGCGACTTAGCAGCAGCAACAGCAGACTAGTGATTGCTGGGTGTGTGTAGGGGAAGCCTGGGTAGGGATTATCAAGGTTTCTTTCTAGGATGATGAAAATGTTCAATTATAACTGCAGAAATATACTCCATAAACACATTAAAAACCACTGTATTATAAATTTTAAAGAAGTGAACTTTATAGATGAAATACAAATTATATCTCAACAAAGCTGTTTCAAAAATACAAATTAAGGCATAAAACAGAGACAGCAAGGTGACAGATTTGAAGGTCTGGGGGACTTCTCTGGTGGTCCAGGGGCTAAGACTCTGCGCTCCCAATGAGTAAGGGGCCTGGGTTCAATACCAAACCAGCCAACTATATCCCAAATGCAACTAAGATCCAGCACAGCCAAACAAATATATATTTAAAAAAAAAAAAAAAAAGATTTGTTTTGCTGGAAGAATTCTGGGTTAGGCAGCAAAGGCAGACCTGATGACAGATTTAGTGCTTCAGATTCTAGAAGCACCCTATGAGAAAAGTTTCTCTATCCTAGTACTCTAGGAATTAGGACTTCAAATTAATTTCCCCATGAAGAGAAGATTAATCAATTCTTCTGAACCCTTCCCCTTAACTGCCTCCCAAATTCTAATAAAATGTATCATCTTCAGAATTGAGGGGAGGGGTGACAGGTGGAGGCTGATAAAAAGAGTCGGGAGGCTGGAAATCTAAATTAGACCTTAGACTGGACATTTAAAAACACCTCACATTTAAAAAATTTGACAGAGTGATGTTTTCATGGAGTGATGTTAATTCTAACGCAAAGTCAGGGCTGAGAATCAAAACACTTATTAGGGGTGTGATCTGCAGAAAAGTCAATTTCTCAAAACCTTACATTTTTCTCAATTCTAAAATGTGTTAAGTAACAGTATCCACCTGAAAAGTGGTTGTGTGAAGAGAGAGATTCCACATAAACCCTTGGCATAGTGCTTGGTGGGGAGTAAGAATTTAATAGTTATCTCATGTTATGTGAAGATAAAATTAATTTCTGTAATTTCCATCACCCATAACTGATTATAAATGCCCAGGAGGATGACAAGCGAATGATCCTCATATTTGTATCATTATCGTATTTATTATATCTAAGAAAAATGGTTAAAAAGGGTTCACAGGTGGATCAACTAAACAGTCCCAACTATTATAAACAATCTGGGCCCTTATCTCTTGTGACCTTAAAGAAACCGTGTCCCTCTCTGCACTGCAATCTAATCAATACCAAGAAATCAAACAGAATTTAAACGATCAATTAACCAGACCCTAAAAAATTTAAACACTGACCAGACCCAATGAAATTTAATTTCAGTTCCAGCAATAAAAGGAACTGCTTGGGAACCATTACCCTCTAAAGCCGCTCTTTCCAGGTAAGCATGACTGCTTTGGCTGACTGTATAGCTTTCAAAGCCAGAGACTAAAAGCAAACAAAACCCCCAACTCTCACCGTTATTAACTTAAATCTTCGGTAACTCTTTCTGCATTTATCTTCAATTAACTTCAAAATTACCTACCAAAAATTCTATTCACTTTTCCTCGCAAAGCACTATTTGCCTCCTCTCAGTACTGCCCCCTTCCAGTCTAACAAAGTAGCCCGTGAAGAGAGACGCACTGAGTCGACGGATGAAGTCACAGGCTCAAGGGGTGTAACAGACAACTACAAGAGTTACAGGGATAGTCGCTTCCTTTGGTTGAGAACTGCCACATGCCAGGATCTAAGGTAGGCACCCCGTGCATTACATAATCACAACGAACTCCAACACTGTTACTCCCATTTTACAGACATGCTCAGAGATTAGGGGGCCATCCAAGGTCACAACTCTGGCAGCAGCGATGCCACGACTCAAGACTCGAACGTTTCGTGCTTTGTGTCAGGTTCCCCCCACCAACCCCCCCACCCAGAGACCAAGCGCCTTCCAGTACGCGGCTGGGCTCGCGCTTTCGGGAGCGCCTCTCGGAAAGCAGCCCTCCCCCGCCCACCGGCACGGATCCACAGGTGCTCCGCAGAAGCCGCTCGCCCGGAGCCTGGCCCGCCGGCTGACCGCG
This sequence comes from Bos javanicus, assembly GCF_032452875.1. NCBI lineage: Eukaryota > Metazoa > Chordata > Mammalia > Artiodactyla > Bovidae > Bos > Bos javanicus. Next base: position 12,092,066 of record NC_083875.1, on the reverse strand, counting down.
GCGCCTCAGGCCCGGACCGCAGCTCTCTCGCCCTTGGGCCTCGCTGCAGGCTGGAGCTCCTGCTCTCCCGGCCCCCTGCCGACCCCCGCGCCCCATTGTTCCCGACCTCACTCACCTCAGAGGATGCCGGCGCAGGCCGGACTGGAGCGCTCGTGGCCAGTTCGCGGCGGCCCAGAAGGCTGGGTCGGTGACGGCAGGATCCACGAAGGCGAACTCTACGACTTCTCCGCCGGCCCTCCGGAGCGGGAGTAGGCCGGGGCGCTTCACCCTCCTCGCGAGACAGCGGAGACCCCGGCGGTTGCTGCGACCCCTGTGACGTAAAGCGCCCATCACCAATGGCAGACAGGGGGCGGGGGCAGAAACCAAAACCCACTTCCCGGCCCCCAGCGCGTCAAAACACAGCACCCGCCCGCGTGACGCATGCGCGGTACAGGACGCCGGCGCTGAGGGCGGGCCTTAGCGCTCTCGGCCTGAGCCCAGCCCTTCCCCCACTTGCCTCCGCTCCCGGAAGCAGAGCGACGTGACCCCCTGAGGACGAAATCGCTAACGTACCGTCAACTCGAATAAATACCAGGGGATTACAAACTATCTTAAAGTTCGCTTCTAACTTACCCGGAAGACACAATAACTATCTTGGTCTCATTTGAAAGTTAAAGTCACTCAGTCGTGTCCGACTCTGCGAGACCCCATGGACTATACAGTCCAGGGAATTCCTCAGGCCAGAATACTGGAGTGGGCAGCCTTCCCCTTCTCCAGCGGATCTTCCCAACCCAAGGATCGAACCCAGGTCTCCCGCATTGCAGGCGGATTCTTTACCAGCCGAGCCACAAGGGTTGTGGTCTCATTTAAACCTTGCCAAATTCTGCGAGAAGTTCCTCAAACTATCTCTGGTGTTCGATAAAGGAACCAAGTTATCCGGAAGGAAATGGACTTGGGCTGAAAAGTTAAGAACCACCACCAGGATTCCAATGGAATCCCAAATCAATCTTGAGAGATCAACTCCAGTCCGGATGAACTATCATCTGACGTAAAATCAGTGGGAATTGAAATCTTCCCGAAACAGATAACGTCTTTTCCTTACCCGCTCTCCGAAATATGCATTAAAACCCTGTTTAGGTGATAGCTGAGATTACAGAAACAAAACGTCTGGAGCCTAACGCGGCCCCGTTGTCCCATTCTTCACTTCAAATATAAGCATCCCGAACATTCTAGAGCTGAACTTGGTACAAGGGCCCGCGTGCCAAACCCCATCCTTTGGCTTGGTATTTGATCGTGCTACAGTTCTAAGCATACAAATGCTCGATGAGCACTTGCTAATTGGCAGCTACATTATGCCGGGTAATTCGTGCCACGTTATTTCTTCTTAAAAGTAGCTGATATCAAGCCACTGCATTCTCAAAAACTTTTAAGAAAAGCTCCAGTAACTGGGAGTCCCACAACTACTCATCAGTTATACAAAAGCAGGTTGTACTCTAAAAGGTGAATACACGAACTACCTATACCGTGGTAACAGATCCGGTTAGAAACATTCTTTCAGTGCTAGACGTCGGCGTAATACTTAAACCGTGGATTATTTTTCCAAATAAACTTTTAAATGCACATGACGGTACCTTATCTCGCATTAATACTGCTCTACAACTGAAAGACCGGTTGACGAGTCAAGCCTCTCCCTCACAGCGGCAAAATAAACCCATTTCCAACGTTATTTTCTCGTTTCTCTCACTTCCTCCCCTAAAGGCGGGATAGGCCCCCGGACACGTGACACCGCCCCCCCCCCCCCCCCGCCCCCAACTCCGGGCGGAAGAGGCCGGCCAGGCTGATGGGAAACGCGCGTGGAGGCGAGTGGGCGGGCGCTCGCGCCCGGCTGAAAGATGGCTGCCGCCGCCCGGCAGCCACCGCCCCGGAGGTTACTGTAGGGCCTGCGGCTTCCGCCCGTGCTCGCGGACCACCGCCACCGCCTTACCATGAAGCCAGTGAGTCGCCGCACCCTAGACCGGATTTATTCCGCGGTAGGTCCTGGGCTCGGCGGGCCTCCACGGGCTCTACGCTCGAGGCCCGCGGGTGGAAGATCCCCTATATCTTCAGCGCCCAGAAACTCTAAAATCCATTCTTGAATTAAGCCTTTCACTCCCTAACCTCGACTCCGCCTCTTCCTGGAGGACACGGTCTTCCGCTTCTTACGTAAGGGCTACTGGGTGAACTCGCTTCCGGAACTACATGTATTCGAGTTTGTCACTAAAATCCCCACCTTAGCAACGTGCACGGCAACCTGATGGGGGCCGGGAGGACGTGCCACTCACAGGTTGTTTTTACGCCTACTCTTGCATTTCCTAGTTGCTCCTCGCGGTCGTATTGCTCTCCTGGGGATACGTCATCTATGCATCAACTGTAGCTGCACGACGACAACTAAGCAAGGAATACCCAGACAAAATCTTCGGGATGAACGAAAATGTGTAATTCCTCTGGATTTGACTTCATGCATATACAGTTCTTTACCTCTGTCTGGTACATGTCTCGATTTGAAGTAAAATCTTTAATACAATGATTCCAAATTCACTTTTGTATACCGTCCGTTATAGTAACCATTAATTCTCGATTTTTCATATACCAAGAGGTTTGTCTTTTTTAGGTTTTCATATAACAAAGCACAAGGATCTTAGGTGATGCAGTTGTAAAGAATCTGTCTGCTAATGCATGAGACACCAGTTCCATCCTTTGGTGGGGAGGATCCCCTGGAGCAGGAAACGGCAACTCGGTCCAATATACTTGCCTGGAGAATTCCAGGGACAGAGGAGCCTGGCGAGCTGCAGTTCAAAAAGAGTTGAAGGAAAAGAACACGGGGAAGGATAACAAAGCAAAGTAAATCTGACAGTCTTTTGCTCTAGAGTTTCTAAAATACTTCTGAAATGTCTCCAGAAAGCCTTTAAAGCAAAGTGTGCTGTAATTTCTGTACTTATTTTTATTGCAGCATTTCATTCCGTTGTATACTTTCACATCAACTAAAGTACAGTGTAAGAAAAAACTATCATGTGACTAAACAATTTTCTACGTTCTGTTTTCCAGATTAAAAATGGCCAGAAAAAGTAGGTGACTGACCATATTATTATTTAGCCTGTCCAGTTTTTACTTATTGTTAGATAATTCAGTCTCAAATTGTACAGAGAGAATGGCACAGGTTGGGAAGAAACAGACAACACATATGTGAGTAAACTTTATTACTTTTCCAGAAAATACTTTAAATAAGTTGGTAATGTAGCAACAAACTTAGGCCCATACACCTTTGAAATTTTAAAGTAATCTTCAATGATGTTGATCGGGAAATTCTTTCATGGGTGGGATTACTTCTCCAGTCTCCAGAATTGTATCACCCTAGAAAAACAAAGGTGCATTAGTGATAAATCTTGTCAGCAGAGGTAACAGTTCCCCTTCGAGCTCATCTGGAAAACCTAGCTCAGTTCTGGCATTCAAACTTTAAAAATGACATAGGTAAAATAGAAGCTGTCTAAAGATAAGAAACCAGTATCCAAAATCTTAAGGAATAAGGAACAAATAGGGGAAGTTTTACTCGAACCAAACAACCACAAAGAACATGAAAGTTGTGTTTACAAAGTGACAGAAGGATGATCTTTATTTGCTTGGCCCCCCAAAATAGGAGAAGCCCTAGAAAGAAGTTGTGGGAAACAGCTTCACTTCAAAACAAGGTGGTATATATTCCCAGCAACTAAATATGGTAGGCAGCCGCCAGTTACTGTTTGGCTCGGAACAGATATTAGAGACAGACCTGCAGACTTTGCCCAGGCAGCTGGTCCAGCTGTCTTTCCAGCTTTCCAAACCTAGATACAGCGTGTGTTGCAGAACAGGAGGGGACTTTAAAGCTAGAACCAAGTAGTGTGAATCTTGGAACCCTCCACTGACAAGCTGTATAATTTTAGGCAAAGTACTTAGTTTTCACTTCAGCTCTCTCTTTAAGACAGCAGATTCCATAAGCCTCACAGTCCATGAATTGACTGAGTAGGGCAGAATTATCCCATCACCACCTGCCATTCCCTGTCCTGGTTGCTCAGGACTATAAACTTGTATTAGTGTAAGCCAGTAAACATTTTGGGGAAAACCTGTTTCCACAGCTAGCTTTACCCTGACACAGAAATTAATAACCTAAACTGGTATGAATGCTGCTGTAATAAAAATTGAACTATATGGCACTGGCTTAGCAAATCTGGCTTCAAGCCACTGGCACTGGAGGCTAAGAGATGGAAACAAAAGGCACTAATCACTTAGAAGCACCAATAACTTAGAGGTTCTAGGAGAAGTACCTGGAAAAAAGTTAGAGTGTGGGTTTAACTACTACACTAATGGCCACCTTAGGAATGTACTTTAAGAAACGTAAGCCCAGGTTAAGAAGTGGCTGATTTGAGAAGAGAAATAAAAATAAGAATCTAAAAATTCAGGACCATGCAATATTAGAAAATCAGATGAATTGTTTCTGAATCTCTAAAGAGTAGGAGCTAACACTGAGAAGATTCTGAGAAGCCCATAAAGCTGAGTAAACACAGGGACCCAGCACCATGCAAAGATCAGACTGAAGCCAAGGTAGCCCTTGAGCCAGAGTATGTCTCAGTGGCTTCCACACAGCTGCCACTGAGTAGACAGCAGCAGGGTGAGGACAATGGAATGAAAGAACTTGGTAACTATGTACAAACCACAGATACTGGCAGGTGGGGCTGACTAGAAGCACAAAGATTAGACTCCTACCAAGTTTTTCTTTCCATGCCTGCCAAATGTGAGAACTAGATGGTCCAAGAACCCAAACATACAGAAACAAAAGCCTGTGATTGTTTTCTCTGGCCCTCAACCTTCTGTGAACCTGAGGTGGACTTTAAAGGCTGTACAACCCTAAGAAGGGCATGTTTCACAGTCCTCATTTTAGATGTGGTCTAGATCGATAAAGAAAAACAAAGGATGCGCCCCCGTGACGCTCCCCCCCAGGAGTCAGGAAGAACAATGAACAAAGGTGTTTCCTCCAGAAGCAAAATCAGTCCCATTCAAATAACTTCCCACACACAGGGGTTAGGAGTCTTCACAGTGTTTGACCAGTGGGGTTTCAGAACCAAGTGACTGCTATGCTGTCCACAGCGTAGCATAGTAATGGCCGTGGTTGGGGGGACAAGGGATACAGTTCACTTGTCATTGATCCTCAAATCTCTAAGAGAAGAATCTCCAAAATTAACCCTGACAGATATTACTGTGCATCATCTGGCAGTCTAAGGTTGCATTGATGGAATGGGATCTTGGGGTTTCTCCCAAGGAAAAGGTCTTGTGTTACATGTGTGGGAAGAAGGAAGCAGAGAGCCATTTGTTGACTAGAAAGATAGACTGTGGCAGAGACTCCAGGTATGGGAGGCTGGGAAATATAAAAAAGCACAAAGATACCTGGGTCCATAAGAATAAGTCCTGGCCAATAGGACTTGAAGTGATGTAAGCTACATCCAAGCTTAGACCTTAAAATCATCCTCTGAGATATTCAACCCTGTGATCTTGGAGCTGCATATTCTCAATGGCCTAACTATAATTGTCTGATCTATACTAGTCTGTGATATCAACAGGAAATAAACTTTTGGTAAGCCATTGAGATTTGGGGGTTTATTTCTTACTGTCTATCCTATTCCAAGGTATGTACAGATGAGCACTCTTCAGGTCCTCAAAGGAGCAACTTCTCAAATGGGTCAATGGTACAGAAACAGGAAAGAACCACAGTAGCAAAAAATACTGGTCTTCTAAAGAGATCCTCCTCCTTTTCCTTCAAACAGTAATGGCAAAATAAATAACAAACATATAAATGGAAGAATAAATAAATTACCTAACTGGTTGAAACCAGCAAGATAAATGAGGCTAACTGGGCCCTGACAAACACCAATTATACACAAATACAGAAGAAATCTCCTTTTTCCTAAAGCAGAATTCCAACTGGAAGAGTTAACCAATTTTGGTGGTTCTCCCTAAAATTCCCTTCTGCTGCAGTTGTCAATGGATTATTGTTACTATGTCATTTGATGGAAGCAAGAATCTACAGTTTTGTCTTCTAGAAGTACATAAGTTAGAGATTGATGGTAATTCATTATCTGTGACTAGAAATGGGAAAAGAACATAACATGTATTTGACTCTGCTAAACAATAACCTCATGAACAGCCAGCAAAATACCAACTGACTAATAAGTAACCTTTTAATGGTAAAAAAAAAATCATTTTAAATTAGGTTAATAGCCTACATATCCATAGTGTACAATTTAAAGCACACAATAACATTTTAAATTCACATATGGAGAGATTATGGTCAAACTGTCACAGGAAATGATAATAAGTCTGAAAATAATAAAAGAATTCAGTTGCTCTTGTAATGCCCAGGTGTCTGCTCAGGACAGTGCCCTAAATCCTTAACCCACATGAAACAGGGCACCAGTGAAAAACTATTGGGACTTTCAATTCACTTTAGGACTACAAAAGTCACACAAGTTTTACAGCCAGGGTGAAAAGAATGTGCCCATGTCCTAGGTTTAACTCCAGTTGCTACATCACACTATTTCCTCCCTTTTTTTTTTTTTAAAGAGTATGCAATAGGTACTTAAAACTTTCAGCAAGAAGAATTTTAGTCTAATGATCATTTGGGAAGGGAGAGAGAAATATAAGCAAAAGAAAAAGTAGATGTTTTAAGACTTACTGGAAATATTCTGGGCTTCTTTTCAACGATGGTATATGGTTTTGTCTGCAATAAAAGTAATTCTGTTAATTATGGTTTTAGAGTTTTTTCTAAAATACATTGATCATATCCCAAATTTTTACTAAGCTTCAGGCTCATATATTCAATTATTTACTCAAGACTACTTGATCAAACAGGCATTGCAAACTTAGCCAGGCCCAACACTTAACATCCCTCAGCCCCAAACTATTCCCAATCTCTGCAACAGTACTTTCATTCTCCTAGTTACAAAGGCCGAAACCCCGGGCTTGGTAGATCCTGCTGACTCCACCTTGAGGATTTATCCTGAATCTCAGTGCTTCTCACCACTTCTAATATACTACTACCCTTGTCCAAACTGCTCCCATTTTTTCACCTACTAGTCTCTTGACTTCTGCATGTGCCCTCCTACAGTCTATTCTCCACACTGCAGAAAGAGTGATTTTTTTTTTTTATATTTATTTACTTGGCTGCACTGGGTCTTAGTTGCAGCATGCAGGATCTTTAGTTGTGGCATGCGGGCTCTTAGCTGCAGCATATGGGATCTAGCTCCCTGACCAAGGATCGAACCTAGGCCCTCTGAATCGGGAGCTCAGAGTCTTAACCACTGGACCACCACGGAAGTTCCTACAGTGATTAAGATGCATCACTCCTCTGCTCAAAGTTGCATAATTCTTAAGAAAAAAAAAAAAAGCCAACGTCCTTGGCCAACTCTCCGATCTCATACTACCTCCCCCCACCGCACTGCCTGCACTGTAGTCGCAGTGGCTCCTCTGCGTTAGTACAACCTGTAAGGCCTGCCTGTGCCTCAGAACCCTCCCACCTCATGATTCTTCTGCCTGAAGCGCTTTTCTCCATATCCTCAGTTCATTAACGTTTTTCAAAGAGCATTTCCTCAAAGAAGCTTAATTAGAATAGCAGTGCCTGTCATTCTCTAGTCTTTTACCCTTAAGTTTTTCTTCTACAGACTTAACCACCTCCGGTAACATTATCTTGCAACATTTGCTTATCTATTTACTGCCAGTCTCCAAGACTAGAACAAACATTTCATGAAGACAGGGACTCAATCTGCCTTGTTCAGTGCTGTATCCCTACAGTGTTTAGAACAGTGCCTTGTACACAGGAAGTGCTAAATAAATGTACTTATTAAGCACACACATCTGTACAAGATACCACACCAGAAATTTAAAAGATTATTGGCATGATGTAAGACTTAGGCAAATTGGAATCAAAAGCAGGAGAGAAGCTCATAAAACAATGTGAGGACATTCAAATGTCTCTAAAAACTGCCACCAGAGGCAAGAAGATACTGAAATATCTTCACAGAGAATGTTCAATTTAATGCAGCATAAAGGTATTAGCTGAAGTGAACTGGCTATAACAGTACTGAGGATGCAGGCCTACCCAAACCAAGAGAAAGAGTAAGGTAAAGGAGAGGCCTGTGGACATCTACTGACCCCAAACCTGTACTTATGTCCATCTGTCCAGGAAAAATCATCTAGAAGTATAAATTCCTCAGATAAGCCACCATATCAATGGCTCAAATTGTCAACCCAGCAACTGCAGGTAGTTAAAATCTTTTTCTCTGAGGAGATAAGTATTTCTTCCATCCTAGAAATATTCAGTTAAATATAGCTATGACAAGGTAAATTAAGCCAGGGTATAAACAGGTGAATGTCAAATTTAATAAGGATTCTAGTTAAAATGCATTTAAATGTGTGAATTTTAAATTTAAAAAGATTTTCCTTTGAGTCTCAGTGAACTCCGGAAGTTAGTGATGGACAGGGATGCCTGGCGTGCTGCGATTCATGGGGTTGCAAAGAGTCAGTCACGACTGAGCGACTGATCTGATCTGAACTGTTTTTCGCGATTCATGGGGTCGCAAAGAGTCGGACACGACTGAGTGACTGATCTGATCTGATCTGAATGTGTCCTGTAAAATTCAGCAGTCCCCAACATTTTTGGCACCAGGGGTCAGTTTCCTGGAAGATAATTCTTCCATGGGGGTGAGGCAGGGAGTGGTTTCAGGATGATTCAAGCACATTACATTTACTGTCACTTTATTTCTATTATTATTACATCAGCTCCATCTCAGATCATTATTTCTATTATTATTACATCAGCTCCATCTCAGATCATTAGGCATTAGAACCTGGAGGTTGGTCCTGAGGTTGGGACCCCTGTCATAAATACTTAAAGATAAAACTGAATATATAAAATATATAAATGCAGCTTAAAACATTTAAGAGAATTTGATGATGTTTGTAAGTGGAATTGTTTTATGGAAATTCAATTTGAATTATCCAAAGATAATAAGAACAAAGAAAAAAGACTGTTCATATTTTACTAGATGTATTATCTAGTTAACAGAATTTTAAAATTGAATTAAAAAAATCAAAAGTTTTTAAATTTGAAACTAAGAAATTGAATATTAATTTCTATTTCAGGTAACTGGAACAGTTATTCCTGCACATAAAAACCACTCTTAGATGTTTAAAAAAAATTTCACAGACAGTAACATTTTTTCTTCTCTAGGGTCCTGCATGTTAAGACATTGAAAAAAATAAGAGGTATAATTATACAAGGCTACCCTCATAGCTCAGTCAGTAAAGAATCTGCCTGCAGTGCAGAAGACCCAGGTTTGATTCTTGGGTTGGGAAGATCCCCTGGAGAAGGAAATGGCAACCCACCCCAGTAATCTTGCCTGGAGAATCCCATGGACAGAGGAGCCTGGCGGGCTGCAGTCCATAGTGTCGCAAGAGTTGGACACAACTTAGTGACTAAACCACCACCACCAGGATACAAAGCCGGCTGTGGACGTGTAGGTGAACATGGATACAAAACTTTGTTTAAGCTCGTCAACGACAGAAATGTAAACCACACTCTGACCCTTAGCCATGCACTGTTCACCCCCTTTCCATGGCTGAAGAACGATTTTCTGTTGGTTTATAAAATGAAACACTAACCCCCAGTTCTTCATCCCCCTGGCCTCCACTAATCTCATGTTTCTACCATGTGAGACAGCCCACGTCCACTCAGACTTCCACAGAAACTGACCGGGCAGCACACGCGCCTAAGCACATTTACCTCCTCCCCATCTCCAGAAAGCCTTCCTTCACAAAGTCCTACTTATAACTTAAGTTGTGGAGGAAGAAATTTTCCTCTACCTTTCTAGGCTCTTCTGGTTGGTCTAAGAATTAAGTTGACATGAGACAGATTAATAGGAGAAAAGCAAACAAAATTCAGTAACATGTACACATGGGAGAGACCCAGGAGAACCAAGTAACTCCCCAAATGAGTTAAATACCATCTTAGGCTAAAGACAAAAAAGGACGCTGGGAGTAAGTGTTTGGGACTTCATTGGAGAGGAAGGCAATTCACATGGAGATGGAAAAGCAAAAGTTCGGGAAACAAACGTCTGCTGGACCATGAGAGACGATGGAACACAGTAGGGAATTTCAACAGCCTTTGCTAGGTTCCTTCCTGTCTACCACATCTAGAGTTCATATTATAGTTATCTATGGTGATAGTTCCCTTCTTGGAACAGGTCTTCTAATCTACATTATTTTAAGAAGTTAGTGAAAGTGTTAGTGGCTCAGTCTTGACCAATTCTTGTGACCTAATAGACTGTAGCCCGCCAGGCTTCTCTGTCCATGGAATTTCTCCAGACAAGAACACTGGAGTGGGTAGCCATTCCCTTCTCCAGGGGATGGTCCTGACCCAGGGACTAAACCGGGGTCTCTTGCATTGCAGGCAGATTCTTCACCATCTGAACCACCAGGGAAGCTCTATCTCTTGTCTAACACTGACCAATAGAAACATAATGGGAGTGGCTTATGTCATTTTAATCTGCTTGCCAAAGAGACATTGTGGAGTGGCAAATTTTGCTACCCTGAACTTTCAAGGCTAAAAATTTTAGAGTCAAAATGACTGTGAAATTTTATTTCATCCCCACCTTGCGTTATTTCTTTAAAAAGTATCTTCTGGCTCACTACTACCTAATCAGATTCTCATCAACTAACATCCAGTAAACTGAAACAGCCTCTGCTGATTTGCTTGACATCAGTACTTTCCTCCCTCCAACTCGCCCTACAGTTCTATGTTTTTATGTTTTCCTAAATAGATGACTTCAGTTCAGTAGCTCAGTTGTGTCCGACTCTTTGCGACCCCATGGACTGCAGCATGCCAGGCTTCCCTGTCCATTACCAACTCCCAAGCTTGCTCAAACTCTTGTCCATTGAGTCGGTGATGCCATCCAACCATCTCATCCTCTGTTATCCCCTTCTCCTCCTGTCTTCAATCTTTCCCAGCATCAGGGTCTTTTCAAATGAATCAGTTCTTTGCATCAGGTGGCCAAAGTACTGGAGCTCAAGATCCAACCAGTCCAGGGGACTCTCAAGAGTCTTCTCCAACACCACAGTTCAGAAGCATCAATTCTTCAGTGCTCAGCTTTCTTTATGGTCCAACTCTCACATCCATACGTGACTACTGAAAAAACCATAGCCTTGACTAGACAGACCTTTGTTGGCAAAGTAATGTCTCTGCTTTTTAATATGCTGTCTAGGTTGGTCACAGCTTTTCTTCTAAGGAGTGTCTTTGACTGCAGCATGGCTGCAGTCAAAATCTGCAGTGATTTTTGATCCCAAGAAAATAAAGTCACTGTTTCCAAAATAGATCAAGCCCCCTACACACAAACCTTCAAGTTACAAACTTTCAAAGATGTAAATGTGTCTGCATACCCAATCATGTAAGGCCTGAATGAAATTGCAGCTTGCCCTCCATCTCCTATTGCTGATAATCCTTCAGCTCTATCATCTTCCACCCCCTCTCCCTCCTCCAGTTAGTAACTCTTTTTACTCATTCACCTGATGCCAGCCCCTGTATGTCAGCTGTTGTACTGTACTCCTGTACTTTTCAAGGTACTGTTGTTGTTCACTGTCACTTTTATGTATTATTTGTGTGAAAAATACTATACTGTACTGTTGTACTGTATATTACAGTAGCTCTTTCAAATCCTGAAAGATGATGCTGTGAAAGTGCTGCACTCAATATGCCAGCAAATTTGGAAAACTCAGCAGTGGCCACAGGACTGGAAAAGGTCAGTTTTCATTCCAATCCCTAAGAAAGGCAATGCCAAAGAATGCTCAAACTACCACACAATTGCACTCATCTCACACGCTAGTAAAGTAATGCTCAAAATTCTCCAAGCCAGGCTTCAGCAATATGTGAACTGTGAACTTCCTGATGTTCAAGCTGGTTTTAGAAAAGGCAGAGGAACCAGAGATCAAATTGCCAACATCCGCTGGATCATGGAAAAAGCAAGAGAGTTCCAGAAAAACATCTATTTCTGCTTTATTGACTATGCCAAAGCCTTTGACTGTGTGGGTCACAATAAACTGTGGGAAATTCTGACCACCTGACCTGCCTCTTGAGAAATCCATATGCAGGTCAGGAAGCAACAGTTAGAACTGGACATGGAACAACAGACTGGTTCCAAATAGGAAAAGGAGTATATCAAGGCTGTATATTGTCACCCTGCTTATTTAACTTATATGCAGAGTACATCATGAGAAATGCTGGGCTAGAAGAAGCACAAGCTGGAATCAAGATTGCCAGGAGAAATATCAAGAACCTCAGATATGCAGATGACACCACCCTTATGGCAGAAAATGAGGAGGAACTCAAAAGCCTCTTGACGAAAGTGAAAGAGGAGAGTGAAAAAGTTGGCTTAAAGCTCAACATTCAGAAAATGAAGATCATGGCATCTGGGCCCATCACTTCATGGGAAATAGATGGGGAAACAGTGGAAACAGTGTCAGACTTTATTTTTCTGGGCTCCAAAATCACTGCAGATGGTGACTGCAACCATGAAATTAAAAGACGCTTACTCCTTGGAAGGAAAGTTATGACCAACCTAGATAGCATATTCAAAAGCAGAGACATTACTTTGCCAACAAAGGTCCATCTAGTCAAGGCTATGGTTTTTCCAGTGGTCATGTACGGATGTGAGAGTTGGACTGTGAAGAAGGCTGAGCGCCGAAGAATCGATGCTTTTGAACTGTGGTGTTGGAGAAGACTCTTGAGAGTCCCTTGGACTGCAAGGAGATCCAACCAGTCCATTCTGAAGGAGATCAGCCCTGGGATTTCTTTGGAAGGAATGATGCTAAAGCTGAAACTCCAGTACTTTGGCCACCTCATGCAAAGAGTTGACTCATTGGAAAAGACTCTGATGCTGGGAGGGATTGAGGGCAGGAGGAGAAGGGGACAACAGAGGGTGAGATGGCTGGATGGCATCACTGACTCGATGGACGTGAGTCTGAGTGAACTCTGGGAGTTGGTGATGGACAGGGAGGCCTGGCGTGCTGCAATTCATGGGGTTGCAAAGAGTCGGACACGACTGAGCAATTGAACTGAACTGAACTGTATATACAGTATTATGCAGTATATATAAAACTGCATATACAGTATTATACTGTAAAAATACTGTACTGTTATACAGTATATATACTGTATAATACTGTGCTATTACAGTACAGTACTTCATAGACCACTGTGTTAGTTGGGTACCTAGGCTAACTTGGTTGGACTTAAAAAAAAAAAAAAAACTGGATTTAATGAATGTGCTCTCAGAATGGAATTCATTCATATGTAGGAGATTTACTGTATATCACTTTATCAACTCACTCCCCTATTTAAAAATGGAAAGCTTCTCACTGCCTGCCACACAGAATTCAACATGCATAAAACCAACCTCCTATCATCATCACCACCACACTCCAGTATAAATAACCTCCTCACCTCATTCAGGTTCTGACACTTTACTCTGGCTTGCCAACTCCATCACTGCCCCAAACCACACTTCTCCCTGATGTCCTCCTCCCCAGGCTTAGGTTCCAATCTCCTACCCCAGGTTGCTGCCGCTGCAGCTCTCCAAACAGGTACACTCATCAACTCGCCACCCCCCCCCGCCACCCATTCAGGACCTAACACTCATCACTGGGTACGAGAATATCCTCCTCAGTCTTTGGGTTATAAAACTCCACGCTGGGCAGGCAACTATCACCACTCTTCTTCCATTCCACTCCCTGAAATGTACTCTTTCCTCACCGTGCCTGGGATCTAACACCCTACACCAAGGTATGCTGGGCTAAGTCGCTTCAGTCGTGTCTGACTCTTTGCAACCCTATGGACTGTAGCCCACACCAGGCTCCTCTGTCCATGGGATTCTCCAGGCAAGAATATTGGAGTGGGCTACCGTGCCCTCCTCCAGGGGATCCTCCCGACCCAGGGATCAAACCCGTGTCTCATGTCTCCAGCATTGGCAGGCAGGTTCTTTACCACTAGTGCCACCGGGAGAGCCCCCACCAAGGTATCCCGAGCCTTTAAAATAAGGCAATAGGCTGAGTTCCATCATCACATGCAGATGTTCTGGACACACTGAATTCTAAAGAAAGTAAGTTGTGAAAAACCAGATAGAACAAAGGAAAAGGAAATGATGACAAAGACCTTTATCCATTTTGAATTCTATCTTATATCAGATCTGTGCTCAATAAAAAAGGAGCAGAAATTCTGTTCTCTTTTCCAGACTCAGGACCCCAATTCTGCACCAGTATTATTAGATCAACTACATTCCTGATCATTAAAACATCATTTCTACAAGGAAATACGATTCAAGTTGTAACCAACTAATATAAAGATTAAATTTTCTGGGACATTCCTGGTGGCTCTGTGTTAAGTGCATCAGGCTGCCAGTGCAGGAGACATGGCTTCGATCCCAGATCTGCGAAGACCCTACATGCTGCAGGGATGCCCGTGCATCACAAATACTGAAGCATGCGCACCCTCAAGGCTGTGCTCTGCAACAAGAGAAGTCACTGCAGTGAGAAGCCTGCATGCTGCAACTAGAAAAAGCCCCCGCGAGAAAAGTCCGTGTAGCAATGAAGACCCAGCACAGCCAAAAATAATACATAAATAAACTTATTTTTAAAAATTAACTTTCTGAAAAACCATGCATTAGTTAAGTTTCATTAAACCATCTACTGAAAAGGATTCAAAGTAATTCAAGATCAGTTATAAGGTCTTGAACTTATAACTTATAAGTTATAAGATCAGAGGAGGGTAAGGCAAACCCATGGAGGAAATAATTTTGTACAATATTAACAATATATTCTGGGATTTCCCTGGTGGTCCAGTAGTTAAGAATTTGCCTGTCAATGCCGGGGACACAAGTTCCAACCCTGGTCGGGGAAGATCCCACATGCCATGGGGCAACTTAGCCTATGTGCCACAACTACTGAGCCCACTGCCCTAGAGCCTGTCCTTCGCAACAAGAGAAGCCACCACAATGAGAAGCCAGTGCCCTGCAACGTAGAGCGGCTCCCACTCGCTGCACCTAGAGAAAGCCTGCCCACAGCAACAAAGACCCAGCACAGTCAAGTATACTCAAATAAATAAATATTTTTAAAATAAATAAATTCTGGAAAACACATACTTAAAGCATACTTACAGTCACGTGATACTTGAGATAATAATGAATAATCCAGACAGGAATAAGTACATGAGTAAAAGCAAAGATACTGTGTCGATATGTCTTATAGATCTGGAGGAGAAAAAAAATACATGAGATAAATAGATTTCTCACTTTTTTTTTGCCAAACTACAGTAATATATGCATAGATGCATGCCTTTAAAAAGACTTCTAAAAATATCCTTAATATAAATTTATGATAAAATATGGCATTAAAAAATGAGAGTAAGTTTCACTGATTTAACCAGAGTAACCAAAACTATAGAATTTTCAGGTAAACTCATTTCCCTGATTTATCAACTTCAGATACGCACGATCAACACCATTTATCAACGTCAGATACGCATGATCAACACAACACATTCCACGTGTAGGGTGGACAACCTTGAGTACACTAATGCTAGAAAAAGAATGTTTTACCTACTGGGATAAGGGTGGCCCAAGCTCACTTTGAGGTGCCTTTACACATGCTGTTTTTAAAAAGAAAGGCAAAGGACAGCTAAAAATGGAGTTTTTCCATGGCAGCCAATTTCAGTGAAAGAGACCTATCCTTTCAGGGAATGGATAACCTAGATTATAAGTGCTATAATAGATATGATTATGGAAGAGAACGTTAACTCTTAAGTAAGGCAAGACAGATTTCAACAAATGATTATTTCCTTAAATCACTGGCTGTCAATTTTCAATCAGTGGCTGCCAGTGAGTAATATCAGAGATACAAACTGGGAGAGGGGAGGAGAGTTGAATTTTACCACCATAAATTAGCATTGAATACGTTCTTTGACAGACTTTGTAACACAGTAAGAAAGTAGATACACATGGATTTCAAAGTGAACTCCTTCTATTACTAGCCCTGTGACCATGGGTAAATCACTGAATTTTTGTAGGTCTCCATTCCCACACACTTACAATAAGGATGAGGAAAGTTTCTACATTACAGCAGTAAAAACTTAAGTTTTTTATTTATTTTTAAATTTAATTTAATTTTACTTTTTAACTTACAATATTGTATTGGTTTTGGCATATATCAAAATGAACCCGCCACAGGTATACATGTGTTCCCCATCCTGAACACACATAAAAGTGCCAGGCACAAAGTAAGCACCCAAGTGTTATTTATTACCACTATTATTAGCCAAAGTCCCAAGGAATTCTGAGATACAGTATTCATCAGCCATAACTGATGTGACTTAACAACGGCTTTAAGAAAATGTGAAGAGACCCCGAAAATAAAGACAACACTTGAATGATCTTCTGCAGAGTAAAGCCCAGGAATGACACCCTTAAACAAAAGAATGCGTTAAATGTACATGGTGGTTAAGGAAGTTCAGTTCAGTTCAGCTCAGTCGTGTCTGACTCTTTGCAACCCTATGGACTGCAGCACGCCAGGCCTCCCTGTCCATCACCGACTCCCAGAGTTTACTCAAACTCATGTCCATCGAATCGGTGATGCCATCCAACCATCTCATCCTCTGTCGTCCCCTTCTCCTCCCGCCTTCAATCTTTCCCAGCATCAGCGTCTCTTCAAATGAGTCAGATCTTCGAATCAGGTGGCCAAAGTATTGGAGTTTCAGCTTCAACATCAGTCCTTCCAATAAACACTCAGGACTGATCTCTTTTAGGATGGACTGGTTGGATCTCCTTGCAGTCCAAGGGACTCTCAAGAGTCTTCTCCAACACCACAGTTTAAAAACATCAATTCTTTGGCACTCAGCTTTCTTTATAGTCCAACTCTCACATCCATACATCACTACCAGAAAAACCGTAGCCTTGACTAGACGGACCTTTGTTGGCAAAGTAATGTCTCTGCTTTTGAATATGTCTGCTGCTGCTGCTGCTGCTGAGTCGCCTCAGTTGTATCCGACTCTATGCGACCCCAGAGACGGCAGCCCACCAGGCTCCCCGGTCCTTCGGATTCTCCAGGCAAGAACACTGGAGTAGGTTGCCATTTCCTTCTCCAATGCATGAAAATGAAAAGTGAAAGTGAAGTCGCTCAGTCGTGTTCGACTCCTAGCGACTCCATGGACTGCAGCCTACCAGGCTCCTCCGTCCATGGGATTCTCCAGGCAAGAGTACTGGAGTGCGGTGCCATTGCCCTCTCCGTTGAGTATGTCTAGGTTGGTCCTAACTTTCCTTCCAAGGAGTAAGTGTCTTTTAATTTCATGGCTGCAGTCACCATCTGCAGTGATTTTGGAGCCCAAAAAAATAAAGTCTGACACTGTTTCCACTGTTTCCCCATTTATTTCCCATGAAGTGACGGGACCGGATGCCATGATCTTAGTTTTCTGAATGTTGAGCTTTAAGCCAACGTTTTCACTCTCCTCTTTCACTTTCATCAAGAGGCTCTTTAGTTCTTCTTCACTTTCTGCCACATAGGTGGTGTCATCTGCATATCTGAGGTTACTGATATTTCTCCCAGCAATCTCGAATACAGCTTGTGCTTCATCCAGCCCAGCATTTCTCATGATGTACTCTGCATAGAAGTTAAATAAGCAGGGTGACAATATACAGCCTTGATGTACTACTTTCCCGATTTGGAACCAGTCTGTTGTTCCATGTCCAGTTCTAACTGTTGCTTCCTGACCTGCATACAGATTTCTCAAGAAGCAGGTCGGGTGGTCTGGTATTCCCATCTCTTTCAGAATTTCCCACAGTTTATTGTGATCCACACAGTCAAAGGCTTTGGCATAGTCAATAAAGCAGAAGTAGATGATTCTCTGGAACTCTCTTGCTTTTTCGATGATCCAGCGGATGTTGGCAATTTGATCTCTGGTTCTTCTGCCTTTTCTAAAACCAGCTTGAACATCTGGAAGTTCATGGTTCCCGTATTGTTGAAGCCTGGCTTGGAGAATTTTGAGCATTACTTTACTAGCGAGTGAGATGAGTGCAATTGTGCAGTAGTTTGAGTATTCTTTGACATTGCCTTTCTTAGGGACTGGAATGAAAACTGACCTTTTCCAGTCCTGTGGCCACTGCTGAGTTTTCCAAATTTGCTGGCACAGCATCATCTTTTAGGATTCGAAATAGTTCAAATGGAATTCCATCACCTCCACTAGCTTTGTTTGTAGTGATGCTTCCTAAGGCCCACTTGACTTCACATTCTAGGATGTCTGGCTCTAGGTGAATGATCACACCATCGTGATCATCTGGGTCGTGAAGATCCCTTTTGTACAGTTCCTCTGTGTATTCTTGACACCTTTTCTTAATATTTTCTGCTTTTGTTAGGTCTATACTATTTCCGTAGTTTATTGAGCCCATCTTTGCATGAAATGTTCCCTTGGTATCTCTAATTTTCTTGAAGAGCTCTCTAGTCTTTCCCATTCTATTGTTTTCCTCTATTTCTTTGCACAGACCACTGAGGAAGGCTTTCTTATCTCTCCTTGCTATTCTTTGGAACTCTGCATTCAAATGAGTATATCTTTCCTTTTCTACTTTGCTTTTCGCTTCTCTTCTTTTCACAGCTATCAACAGCATATCAACAGAACCTCTTCTTTTACAGTAATTAACATGAAGCTGCATTACCAGCTAGAGGATTATCCTGCTTTCGGGTAGTCGAGTGTAGTGTTGGTCTGTGTAATCTCAACCTCAAAAATCACACAAGTGTCCTTGGATACTAAAATCATTGAATTTTAACTCTAGTGAATCCTTGGCCATCCTTCTGAGGAAAGGTTTCCTCAGTCAAAAGAAAGGCAAACCTGTACGTCCTGTATGATCTAGGCAGAGATTCGCCTCCTTCTTATCACACTTGAGAGCCAAAGGGCAAGACAATCCCAAAGCCATACAAGCTCCGAACTCCTGACTTCCAGTGCATGACTCTTGGGACCAGACGGAGTCCCAGACAAGCCTCAGTCTCGACTGAACCTGACTCTCCCTTGGGGAACTTCCGGGGGCAACGCGGCTATAGCGAACAGGTTGTCTCAGCAGCCAGGCCGTGGACTGCGATGGGACGAGAGTGGGTTGGGGTTGGGAAGGGCGGTCACTCACCACGTTCTTCCAGAGAGCTCCGTCTTGCAAAAATTTATTCCAGAATCGCTCCACAGGCGACACCCTCTGCGGAGGCAGCACGGGTTCCCGGGGGCTCAGCTCCTGATCTTTCAGCCATCGCCTTCTTAGCTCTCGCAGCTGCTGCAGCCGCAGTTTCTCCTCGGGCGTATACCCCGACATGTCGCTGCTGATACCAAGGCAGCAAGAGACGGCGCGCACCCGAACCAGGGTCTTGTCACTTACGCGCGCTCCCGCTCTGCAAAGCGACCTTGCGAGGACGCCTGGGAGCGGCGCGCCGTTATAACGTCACTCTGCTCCTGCCTCCGAGCGACTCCAACCTGCACGTAGTGGCTGGGCATGCGCAAAGCCCTGCACACCTCGCCGGCTGTACTGGTCTAAATTACCAGAAGGGGCGGCGGCGGGGATTCTCATTCTTCCAATATCCAGCACACCAGTTCTTCCTTAACAGAACCTCTAGTCTTTCGACCTCTCATACTCTTCAGGTAACTAAGCGGCCCCCGCCCCCGCCCTACGGACCTACAGAGTCTGTGGAGACGTTAAGTCTTTTGTCAGTGACTGGAAAAGTGACCCTGAGCAGCTGTCTCAGTCTGTTCCTTCATCTGTTGCTGTTATTGTTTAGTTGCTAAGTCGTGTCTGACTCTTTTGCGACCCCTTGGACTGTAGCCGGCCAGGCTCCTCTGTCCATGGGATTTCCCAGGCAAGAATACTGGAGTGAGTTGCCATACCTTTATCCAGGGGAATCTTCCTGACCCAGGGGTCTGCATTGCAGGCGGATTCTTTACAGCTGAGCTACTGGGGGAAGCCCTTCCTTCATCTGTACTGTAGAAGTAAAAAGAATCTCAATATATAGCAGAGTTGTACACATTCACCCTTTGATCCGGTATTCTCACTTCTAGAATTCTATCCTAAAGATATAGTAGTAAAAGTACATGCAAGATTGTTCACTGCAGCACCATATATATAATAAAATATGGAAATTCCTCAACAAATGGCTAGTTGAATAAATTGTAAACGAACGTAATGAAGTGAGTGCCTGAAAACATAATATTGTTCAGTGAAAAAAAAAGCTACGTGGAGAGAAGTGTACATACTACCTTTTATCCAAAAAAGGGAGGACAGTAGTAATGTTATATATAAATTTGCCTATGAAACGCCCTACGGACTATGGCCAACCCAGTAACCATGAATATCTCTAGCTCCTAGATTGTGATCTCTAAATACCATCTTCAATTAAAAGGAGCCAAGACTCCTTAGAGTAGTTAGTTGTTCTCGAAACATTTTGTTCCCTAAATCTCTTTAAATTCTTAAAATTGTGAGAGGGTCCCAAAGAGTTTGTTGATGTGGGTTATATCTATTGATGTTTAGTGCATTAGAAATTAAAACATGTAAAAACAAAAAAAATCTGTTAACAAAAACTACTTAGAAGAGTGCCATTGTAAATTTTTCTAATGTCTGGCTTAATAAATGACAGCAGAATTCTTAAAACTGCTTCTACATTCAATCATAATATCATACATCATGTAACCTTGGGGAACTCTGTATATATTTATGAGACAAAAAGAGTTTAAAAGAGCAAATAGCATCTTAGTATTTTTATGAAAATAATTGTGACCACGCAAACCCCATGATAGGATTACAGGGATGCCCAGGGGCTCCCCAATCACACTTTGAAAACCATCACTTTGGAGAAATAACTAATTTCACATTGGGGTTGGAAATGTAAAATAAGCCTGGAACATCTTATCTTAGCTGAAGGCAGGAAGGTTTTTAAAGACTAGTAGGGTGGTGTCAAAATGATTGAGGAGACAACTTGAATAGACTTACACTGGTCAAAGATGGAATGATTTGAGCATCAGTAAGTATTGTGACTTCAGTGGGTGAATGAAAAATATCAGATACATTTACATACATGATTTTTAAAATGATTTATGATTTTTAAAAATCATGATTTTTTTTCACTATGATTTAAAAAAAAAAAACCTTATTGGTCACTTTTTGATGGTGTTAGGGAAAGTGAAAGTGAAAGTGAAGTCGCTCAGTCGTGTAGGACTCTTTGTGACCCCAGTCCATGGGGTGTTAGGGAACCAACTCATTATTTTGAAAACTAAAAAGCAGAGGGAAAAATCAAGCGTTTTTCTGGCCTCATTATATAAATCATAAAGTAACAAAATAGTTGATAAGGAGAAATTTATTCAAAAAATCTAAAAACCTAATAAGAATAGATGGCATATTTAGAATATTACTATTTCGCAAACATTAGTTTGTTAATGAATCAATGCCCAGATCACGAGGTTGAGATCCTTGACAGAGAGCAACTGCGCCCCCTGGTGGAAGACTACCTCACTGCCTGTGAATAAGCCTTGCTAAACAAAAAACTGAACCTGAATCTGATCAAGTTTCTAGATCTAACCACTCATTTACAGGAAACATAGGAATAACATCAGAATGATATTAATACATTATGAAAAATCTAACTTGTAGAAACTTCAGACAAGCATCTCAGATTCTTTAAAAGAATATATGGAGGCGAGAGAGAGAACCTATAGATTAAGAGAAACAACAATAAGAAAACAAACAACCCAATTTAAAAACTGGCCAAAGATCTTAGCAGACACCTCACCAAAGAAGATATACAGATGGAAAGTAGGCATACGAAAAGATGCTCCACATCATATGTCATCAGGGAAATGCAAATTTAAACAATGCCACTACACACCCATTAGAAGTGCAAAAATTTGGAACACTGACAACATGAAATGCTGTGGGAGAGGGTTGTGGAGTAACAGGAACTCTCATCCAATGCTGGCAGAAATGCAAAATGGTATCACCACTCTGGAAGGCTGGAGGTTTCTTACAAAATGAAAATTTCTCTTACCTTAAAATCCTACAATTTTGTTCTTTGGTATTTACCAAAGGAGTCAGAAACTTACATCCACACAAAAACCTACCCACAAATGTTTACAGTACCTTTATTTATACCTGCCCAAACTTGGAAGCAACCAAGATGTCCTTCAGTAGGTGAATGTTTAAATAAACTGTGGTACATCCAGACAGGGCTTCCCTAGTGGCTCAGATGGAGAGAATCTGCCTGCAACGTGGGAGACCTGGGATTCAGTTCCTGAGTTGGGAATATCTCCAGGGAGATACTCCTGGAGAAGGAAATGACAAGTAACTCCAGTATTATTGCCTGTAGGATTCCATGAACTGAGGGATCTGGTGGGCTACAACCCATGGGGTCATAAAGAAAGAGTCAAACACAACTGAGAGAATTAAGTGTGCAATAGCATTATATCTTTAAAAACAAAAAAGGAAATACGTTAGCTTTAAAATACTTTATTGGGCTTTCCTGGTAGCTCAGCTGCTAAAGAATCCACCTGTAATGCAGGAGACCCTGGTCTGATTCCTAGGTTAGGAAGATGCCCTGGAGAAGGGACAGGCTACCCACTCCAGTATTCTTGGGCTTCCCTGGTGACTCAGACGGTAAAGAATCCACCTGTAATGCAGGAGATCTGGATTGGGAAGGTCCTCTGGAGGAGGGCATGGCAACCCGCTCTAGTATTCTTGCCTGGAGAATCCCCATGGACAGAGGAGCCTGCCGGGCTACAGTCCATGGGATCGCCAAGAGTCGGACACGACTAAGCACAGTACAGCACATCCAGAAAATGGCATATTATTCTGTGCTGAAAAGAACTGAGCTATCAAGCTGATGAAAATACATGGAGGAATCTTACTGGCATATAGCTAAGGGAAAGAAGCCAAACTGAGAAAGTTACATGCTGTATGATTCCAACTACATGATGTTCTCTAAAAGACAAAACTATGGAGACAATAAAAGATGAGTGGTTGCTGGAGGGGTTGGGGGAGATAAACAGGAAGAGCACAGAGGATTTTAGGGGAGTAAAAATATTCTGCATGATACTATTATAATGATGGATGTGTTATCATACATTTGTCCAAACCCACTGAACTCACACCACCAAGAGAAAACACCATGGACTTTGTATGAGGTGATGTATCCATGTAGGTTCCATGTAGGTTCGTCGTTGGTTTAAAATAAAAGCGCTATTCTGGTGAGAGATGTTGATAATGGGGGAGGCTACACATGTGTGAGAATAGGCCATATACCTCCGTACTTTTCTCTCAATTTTATTATAAACCTAAAACTTGTCTAAATATTTTTTTAAAAGAGAGATAGTGAGGGAAATTTGGACCCTTTCTCAATCTTTTATGATAATAAGAAATTACTTTTCATTCTATATGTTATGATTTTGTGGTTGTATTTTTAAAGGGGCATTCTTATCTTTTAAATTTAACTTCTGAAATACTTATGAATGAAAGGACAGTAGCCTGCCAGGCCCCTCTGTCCATGGGATTCTCCAAGCAAGAATACTGAAGCGGATTGCCATGCTCTCCTCCAGGGGACCTTCCAGACCCAGGGACCAAATCCAAGTCTCTTATGTCCTGCATTGGCAGGCGGATTCTTTGCCACTAGTGCCCCTGGAAAACCTGCAATTTACTTCTAAATAATGAAAAATTAGTAATGAGTTGGTAATGCTTGAAGCTGACTAATAGGTAAGTGGGGGTTAATTATACTCCTCTCATATACTATTTTGTATATGAAATCTTTTAAAAGATTTATGCCTTGAAGTAGTAAGCAAATTGTGTCTTTAAGCTCTTATTAACCCTCATTCTGTCTTATAACAGCTTAGGTGAGAGCTCTCATCTCTCTTATGATGAGATACAATCATTTGATAGTCATATTTGTGTAAGTCCCTGAGTGTTTAACTACCCCCAGAGGGGTTGTATAAAGCATTGATAGCCTAAATAAGTGTTTTCTTTGTGAGTAAAAACAGGGCTTCCCTGGTGATTCAGTGGTAAGGAATCCACCTGCCAAGCAGGAGCTGCAGGAGATGCAGGTTCCATCCCTGGTTTGGGAAGATCCCCTGGAAAATAAAATGGCAACCCACTCCAGTATTCTTGCCTGGGAAATCCCTTGGACAGAGAACCCTGGCTTGTTACAGTCCATGGGGGTCACAAAAGATTTGGACACAACTTAGCAACTAAACAACCAACCAAGAATTAAAGACATCTAGGAGAAGGCAATGGCACCCCACTCCACTACTCTTGCCTGGAAAATCCCATGGGTGGAGGAGCCTGGTGGGCTGCAGTCCATGGGGTCGCAAAGAGTTGAACAGGACTAAGCGACTTCACTTTCACCTTTCACTTTCATGCATTGGAGAAGGAAATGGCAATCCACTCCAGTGTTCTTGCCTAGAGAATCCCAGGGACGGGGAGCCTGGTGGGCTGCCGTCTATGGGGTCGCACAGAGTCGGACACGACTGCAGTGACTTAGCAGCAGCAGTCGTTTCTTGAATAGAGGGTCCTTATTCTGACTTGCTCTGGAAATTTACCACACTTTTCCCCACTTCCCACCACCACCACATTTAAAAAGGGGGGGGGAGGGGAAGAAATCAGTATTGTTTTGGAAAATATGATCTTATTCCACTGGTTAATGCCTAGCACATTTCCACCCCTTTCCATTTACCTATAGCTGTGAAATCCATCGAGATTAGTTAAATAAAAACACAGCACAATTAAGGAGCCTGTCCCTCTCAACACACCTGGGAAAGAGATGGTTGAAATTGAGATGGTTGGCCGCACTTGGATAACTACCTGATATTCCCACAAGAGGGCACTCTAAGCTTCTGAAAAATCATAAAATCTAACAAAGGGAGTTTTATATAAGGTCTCATTAACAAGCCCATAAGGCTGGGAAAGAGCTAAGGAACAGTGAGCAGGGAAAATAAGGGGTCAGGAGATAAAGTAAGAAGTTGTCTTCTGTTAACAAACTTACCTCTTCAACTTTGAATCCATCTAATAAGGGTCTGTGGGCATCCCAGGTGGTTCTAGTGGTAAAGAACCCATCGGGCTGTGAAGGAGACATAAGAGATGTGGGTTCGATCCCTGGGTTGGGACTATCCCTTGGAGGAGGGCATGGCAACCTGCTCCAGTATTCTTGCCTGGAGAATCCCGTGGCGGGCTACAGTTCATGGGGTTGCCAAGAGCCAGACAGAACTGAAGCAACTTAGCACACAATTATAAGGGTCTGTATTTCCAGCTATGGTTTTAAAACCCAGTTCAGTTTGGCTGCTGCAAGTGCACTAGCTGGGACAGACATGAAATGGAGGCTGTGGATTTTAGATGGTGGGGGACAGAGGCTGAAATGCGTGCAGCAAACCACCTCCCCCACAACACCCCTGCGCCTGTCTGAGTCTGCCAGCAGGAACTGAGATGAGAGTTCCCCATCAACGTTCCCTTTCCTTCCTTCAATCAAAATTTTAAAACCTTTGTGTTGTCTTCATTTTAGGTACTGCTTAAGACTACTGTTGAAAAAAATATTTATTTTCCCTGTAAATTCCTTTATATCCTAGTAAGATTCATTCATCTTGTGCTTCCGCTTTAAAGAACATTGTATCATCCTACTATACCAGACATCATTATTTCTAAAAGGGGGAAGGGGAAAATGATGCTTGCTTATGTTGATCAGAAAAATCTGTGAAGGTGCTTAAAAGGGCGCAGTTCAGTTCAGTCACTTAGTCGTGTCCAACTCTTTGTGACACCATGGACTTCAGCACACCAGGCTTCCCTGTCCATCACCAACTCCTGGAGCCTACTCAAACTCATGTCCATCGAGGTGGTGATGCCATCCAACCATCTCATCCTCTGTCATCCCCTTCTTCTCCCACCTTCAATCTTTCCTAGCATCAGTGTCTTTTCCAATGAGTCAGTTCTTTGCATCAGGTGGCCAAAGTATTGGAGTTTCAGCTTCAGCGTCAGTCCTCCCAATGAATACTTGGGACTGATTTCCTTTAGGATGAATTGGTTGGATCTCCTTGCAGTTCAAGGGACTCTCAAGAGTCTTCTCCAACACCACAGTTCAAAAGCATCAATTCTTCAGCACTCAGCTTTCTTTACATTTGCCTACAAATTTCTAACTACTGTTTCAGAGGTGTACAGAAACTAATACAGTGAGCAACTTCATGGGGAAGTTCATTACTAACAGAGGGAGAGGGAGAAGGTGTGCCAGAAACAGAGCATTGAGCTGAACCATCTATGGAGCCTAGTTGGCATGACTACAGGTGTCTTAATTTCCTTCTGAGATGAGTAGAGCAGACTAAGTTGTATGACATATTAGGCATTTAGTGGTCCTGGACAACAATGTCCAGTAGTAGTAGACAGCAGTGTCCATTGATTAAGTTTTTACATCTGTTTGGATGCCTGCACTTTCAGTGGCAAGTGATGCCAATCAGAAATCAGCCTAGAAAGAGTGATTGATAAAAAACATTATCTCCGTAACACAGAAGGTATCCTCCAAGTCCCTGTAAGAGTTTCTAAATTTTATGTTTTCATTTCAATGATCATTTTAAAAATATAACGTGAGCATACTGTCCATCGCCTCAATGACTACCTTATAACCATGTACCCAAATGTGCACGTGTGTTTACAATTGTATGGGAGCCACGTGAAGGCCATGTGATGTTACAGACACTCTTTGTAAACAAGGCTTCACAGTCAGGAGGGGTAGCAAAGTAGCAAATAGAGCCACCTAACAGCATATGGCACCTCATGGTAAAGATCCTATCTTTGTATATTTTGACTAGCAACAGTTTATTCAGTAGATGAGGTAATAGACTAAAGAAAAGGTTTTCATTATGCCTTCTTGTTGTTAGAATATTATGTTATTATTGCAATTTGGTGGATGCTATTGAGCAGATCAGCCCAACGAAACAACAAATTGGTTAAAATTAGTATCATTGTTTAAAAGGAAAAATAAAAAGCAATGCTCAATGATGCAATATTCCAGCATGTTCAAAACCAAGGCAATATGCAATGAAGCAGAAAACTCCAAATACATCTCTCCATTATTCAACCCAGTATCACTGGATTTTTTTTAATTACAACATATCCATTATTTGAATTTTATTAATTTTTGTTATTGTTTAATTTGTAAGTTAATTTATGTTTTATAGTTGAAACACAATATAGACAGGTTTATGTAATTCTTGGTTGTGAATATTTAAGGAAAGTTGTCATGAAAATTACTTTAATCTAGGAATAGGAAATAATGTGCTTTCCCTTCTTTAAAAGAGATTATTATATTACTCACATTTGAAAAACACTATTGTAATACCATATAGGTTTATTTCTTAAAATAATAACTGTGTTATAGGCATATATGAATTAAAAATAACTATATGCTATTAATATATGTAAACTATAAAGTTAATAATGACCAACAGGAAATAAAGTAAGGAGAAAAACACAGTAAGCTTGTAGTCATAAGAGCAGTTGTGTGCTTTTGGGGGACTAGAGTGAAAACTAACTTCTTTTTCCTTTGGCTGTACCTCGTGGGCTGTGGGATCTTAGTTCCCCAACCCGGGATGGAAGCCGGGCCCCCTGCAATGGAAACATGGAGTCTCACCCGCTGGACAGCCAGGGAAGTCCCTGTCTTCACTTTTTACTTAAATAGATCTGATATGGGTCTTTACGTCCCATTAGTAATAAAAAAGGGAAATACTGTTTAAAATTTTAATTAACATTAAAATTCTTCATCATTATACAGCTCTATTGTGTTTGAGGTTTTGAAATAACATTTTATTTCTTGGTTTTGCCTGAGTTATCTTTGATCTCCCACACCTGCTCTGGTGTATTCATGGGTTTCTGTAATGAGATGAGTGGTGGGAATAGTCAGATGGCTTCTTTGTTCTCTTTTCTGTACTTGTGCATTTCATGAGCATGAAGATGCAGTGGTCAAAATCCCAAAGAGTTATTGCTATTCTCCACACTTTCTCATTCACGCAGCATGGCCCATCAAGCATTTGCTTACTAAACTTTTGCTTTTCCATCTCCGTGTGGACAGCTCTCCTTCTCTTTGAAGTCTCAAATCTTTTTTGTCTTCAGGTAAACATGGTATTTAAGGTAGGCTTCCCTAGTGGTTCAGATGGTAAAGAATCTGCCAGTAAAGAATCTGCCTGCAATGCAAGAGACCCGGGTTCAATCCCTGGGTCAGTATTTAAGGTGAGGTCTTCACTTACATTGGGAGTTATTCAATTTTCCTGGGTCTCTGGCATGCATGCATGTGTGCTAAGTCGCTTCAGTCATGTCCAGCTCTGTGTGACACTATGGACTGTAGCCTGCCAGGCTCCTCTGTCCATGGGATTCTCCAGGCAAGAATACTAGAGTGGGCTGCCATGCCCTCCTCCAGGGGATCATCTCGACCCAGGGATCGAACCTGCATCTCTTATGTCTCCTCCATTGGCAGGAGGCACTAACACCACCTGGGAAACCCCTCTCCATGTACACATGTTATTAAATTTTGTTTGCTTTTCTCCTGTTAATCTACTTCATGTCAATTTAATTCTTAGACCAGCCAGAAGAACCTAGAAGAATAGAGAACAATTTCTTCCTTCCCAAAATATGCCAGATACTGAAATGTGCTGAGAATAAATTTGTGAATAAGGAGCCTTACAATCTAATACAGGAAGACAGTTGTGTATACAAATAAGTGTATGTAATGGCTGCATGTGTGAGTGAAGTCTCCAACCTTGGGGAAACAAACCTTCATACTTTTCATTCATCCATCCATCTGTGCATTTATCATATATTCATCTTGAGCACCCAAGAAATGGCAGGGCTTGCTCTCAGAGTCAAGAATAGAGAGTGAAATGAGACACAGATCCTGCCTTCAAGGAATCCACAGTTAGTACGGGAGCCAGGTAAGTAATAAAAACATGCAATAAGCAAGAGATAGAATTGATATGGGTTTCCCAGGTGGCTCATTGGTAAAGAACCTGCCTACAATGCAAGAAATATAAGGAACACAGATTGGATCCCTGGGTTAGGAATATCCCCTGGAGGAAGAAATGGCAACCCACTCCAGTATTCTTGCCTGGTAAATCCCATGGACAGAGGAGCCTGGCGGGCTACAGCCTATGGGGTCACAGAGTCAGACATAACTGGGCATGCATGCAGCTAAATAAATAAGAATAAATATTTTAAAAAATGAAGTACTTTACATGCATTTAATCCTCCTCAGAGGTGATTTATATCTGGTACTGTGGCTGCACAAGGGAAGGAGTGATCAGCTTCCTGGACAAAGCTTCAGGCAGGCTTTGCAGGGCAGAAGGTGATAGAATAGGATCTAGAAGGCTGACATGGCATCATCAGGCAGTCGGGGAGAGAGGGTACTCAAGGAAGAAGCACAGTCTAGGACTTCTCATTATCTCTGAGTGTTTAGATTTAGGAGCAGGGTATCTTGTCAGACCCTCTCTCAGTCTGAAATGCTCATGAGTGTGCCTTGGGGAAAACATGAATGATGGCAGACACCAGAACAAATGACTGGGCAAGGACAGTATTTGATTGGCCTGGGACCTCGGGCTCATCCAATCTGGCTTCAAATACAAAACTCAGTGATGGTTTTCAAGGCTCTTAGTCACCTGCCTTCATCTTCTCTTTGCTGCTTAATTTCATCCTCTTCCTCTACCTCAATCCCATAAGACCCATTGCCTTTCTATTTATTCCTCTGTATTTATTCCTCTCTCTTTTCTGCCACCACGCATGCTTCTCTCCTTCTCTGCCAGCCCACGGTTCAGTTCAGTCCCAGCTCCTCTGCAAAACTTTGACCTCTGGGACTCAGTGGTTTCTATTTCTTTTGCTCACTTAAAAGACTTTTTATGTGTTAAAACTTGTGCCCAGTATTGCTTCCATCAGTGGCTCAGGTGAAGGATTTGGGGGATAACCCACTCTATTTAGCCTGAATATACCTGGAACGCCGATTACTATATGGAGGCAGGCATAGAACCAAATCTTGCAGGACATCTTGAAAAGAGTTAATTGAAAAGTTTAATTAGCCTGATATGATGCATAATCCCGTAAGAGTCTGGGGGCTAAAGCTGACAAATCTTGCTCCCGCGTTTCCCATATTGTAAACACTTCACACTGCAGTCACCATGTCTCAAGCTGTGGGAAGCATCTTGAGCCCACCTTCATCATTTCCACCCACAGCCTGCCTTCCTGACCTCATCAGCTCTAACCCTACCTGGAGGCTCTCTGTGATTCTACGTCCAGCTGATCTGCTAAGTGTTTGCAGAACTCATTGACCATGTGCTTACTCTGAAACCTGGAGAAAAGAGAACGCTCCTCAATGTATCTGAAGGAAATTTGGACCTTATTGTCCTTCCCTCAGTTCATATTCTTTTTTCCCCTCCATTGTTTTTTTCTCTCCAGTATTTATCAGGGTAAATAATCATCAAGTCTCATTGGCTTAAAATAATGAAAGCATATCCCATGCCCTTGTCTCTGTCGTTATAGGTTGTGGGGATCAGGGGGCAGGGGCAGGCTCCATTGAAAAGGCAGAGGTTGAAAGACTCAACATGATAAAAGCACTCACGTTCTGTGTGGGCAATGACACCCGCCAGATGACGGTGGTGAGGGTAGGGCAGGGGAGACTAAAAGAAAATGGAGGGTGGTGCAAAGTATTTTAAGAGTCAGGCCAGGAAGGGAGGGGTAGGGGTATATGTCTCATGTATCCACATTTAATTTGCCAGAACTATATCAAAGGACTCCACCTGAAGGAAAGCTGCAAAATGTAATTTAGCTAAGTTTCCAGGAAGAGGATAAAATGCATTTGGTGAACAAGCCCTCCATCTCATTTGGAGGGGAGGCCTGTTCTCTTCAAACAGTCCAAGGAAACACTCTCTGACACCTTCTGCAATTTCAACACGGTATTTGAGGGTTCATCTCCAGTCCCACTTGTAGCAAATATTTCTTAATTCTATATCATACCCTGTCTTGTTTAATTCTCAGATTGTCCAACATATACATTTCTTCATTCTTCAGTGACGTTTCATGGTAGAAGGTGTGGCGGTATGAGAGAAGGCAGGCTAGAAGGGACTATTTTTCACAGGAAGGGAAAAAAGTAAACAAATTAGAACTGTCAGAAACTTAACTGAATGTGTTTCCATAGATTATAAGAAATTAATTAGAACAGGGATTTGAGTGGACAGATATTTATTTCTGTCAGATTATTTACATAAAGAACAGTTAATTGGGGTTTAAAGGGACTAAAAGGATTTTTAAATTTTTAAGAGAAAATTTTATTTTTATTTTTATTTAAAAAACGTGAACGTAAGGTTTTAGAGGATGCATTCACAGTTTCATAGTTCCGCTAGATGGCCCTCTTTCAAAATATTACAAAACTGGAGATGAATGGCTTTCTAATGCATTACAACTCTCATGTCTTTTCAAGCATTTAGGGTGCTTCATTATTGATTGTAGCTGATTTTCCTAAAATACTATTGATGTAGCAAATCTCATCTTGTAGTGTGACATAGAAACAGTTTTGGTAAAAGAGTTTAGCCCAGAGTTTTCTTAACAGGGCATATTTTGTTCTGAACAGACCATTTAAAACAAACAACCCGATGACACTGAGATGACAACCTGTCCCCCAAAGTGCAAAATCAGCAACGATGCTGGAGAGTCCTGAAAGCGGCCTGCTCTGTAAGTTTCCCCTGCTCCAAGTGGATTTTAAAACCAACACAGATTCTACTCCTCCTTTTTTCCCAGCTCTATTTTGAGACACAGATTTCAAAATCCCTAAGGTTATTCTGCAAGGTTATGTGGATTCTGACAACCCCAAATAAGTCAAAGCCAACCAATTAAAATATGCTCTGAAACTAAAAATGGGATGGTTATAGTAAAAAGCTGCAAGGCCAGTGTTTAGCAACCAGAAGCTGGTCGTTGCCATTATAAGGCATCTCTGGAACTGCTGACAAGACACAACTAGTGTCTCTCTTTTCTATCTGAGCATCTATTAAATCCAGCATCATTTGTATTAGGAGCCACCTCTCGATGCAAGAAGCGAGTGCATCTGATTAAAAATAAAAAGTCAGGGAAATGGATAGTGGCTTTTGACTTTCTCCTTCCTTCCCCTCCCCAACCTTCAGTCTTGCTCAAAGGACACCATTGATGGGGTCTCCTACCACTTCAGCTCTCATAATCCCTCTAGCGAATCTGGTAATAGCAACATTAGTGTGTTCCCAGAAACAAAGGAAGTGAAGATCAGAGCCTTCTTACTCCACTCCCACCGTTCTTCAGGGTGCTTCTTATACTTTAATGGAGCCATCACACTATGTTCAACATTTCTAAACCATTCTAATATATATTCACAGTTGTAGACAAGAAATCAGAGCAGTAAACTCAGGCTAGAATAATTTCCCACCGGCAGTGTGGTCATCCGAGTTATCTTAAATATTATGTTGAAATCATTTCTGATCCTGGTTCTTCCAAATTTATGGTACCCGTATATATCCTTAATCATTAAATTCTAGACCACAAAAATTACACATTTGCGTGTACAGAGAGTTGAAGGATTAAATTTGGCCAAAATAATGTGTATGTAACCCTACCTGTGGCCATGATGAAGTAACAGGGACTGGATTTACTTTTCTGCCTTAAAAAATTAGAAAATCAGATAACATGTATCAAGTAGCAGTGTCAGACACTGGATGCTAAGCAACCCAAGAGGAAGGAAATAAATGAGGCGAGCCCTACGACTGTCCCATTTCCCATTTTTCTGCCTGGAAGTTTCTAGGTTGTAGTATATGCGTGTGTGCTAAGTTGCTTCAGTCGTGTCCAACTCTGTGTGACCCTAAGGACCTGACTGTCGCCTGCAAGGCTCCTCTGTCCATGAAATTCTCCAGGCAAGAATACTGGAGCAGTTTGCTCTGCCCTCCTCCAGGGGATCTTCCCGACCCAGGGATGGAACCTGTGTCTCTTATGTCTTCTGCATTGGCAGGTGGGTTCTTTACCACTAGCGCCACCTGGGAAGCCCCAGGTTGTAGTATAGGAAGTGATAACCCAGAGAGCAGCAGTCTCACTGAGCTGAGGACACCGAGGTTAAAGTCTGAGGAGGCCGAGGTAGCTAGTCTCCTCTCCAAGAGGAGGAGACTAACCGAGAGAGAGCTCTGGAGTAATGGAATAATGATCTATGCATGTGTGAGGGAAAACCATCTGAGTCCAGATAAAGAAGTCCAAGGAAGTCATATACCGAGCACTGCCTGCAGTTTACACAGAGTTGGGAATGGTTCATGTTCCTACCAGCGATGGTGAAAACATCTCAAAACACAAAAGACATCAGATGGTGACCTGAGGAGGGTATTGACTTCTTGGTAGTGGGCTACTCTGGATCCTGGCTAATGAGGCTCTTTTTTTTAAAAAATTATTTATTTTAATAGAAGGGTGATTGTTTTACAGTATGGTCAGCCTGACAAAGTTTTAAAGCAAGCCTT
The DNA here is from genome assembly GCF_032452875.1 of Bos javanicus. NCBI lineage: Eukaryota > Metazoa > Chordata > Mammalia > Artiodactyla > Bovidae > Bos > Bos javanicus. The sequence goes on along the minus strand of NC_083875.1, from coordinate 12,058,453 downwards.
GAAACAATCAGGGAGAAAACCAACATTATGTAAGGCATACAACAAAATGCATCATCTAAGAAAGTAAACAACATGATATCCAGGATTCAATTTAAAAAAATACCAAGTATATGAAGGAGAAGAAAAAATAAGATCCATAACCAAAGGGGAAAATTACCTCAAATGACAGAGATAGTGGAATTAGCAGACAAGGATGTTTTTAAAAGCTGTTATAAAAACGCTTCGTATATTAAAGAAGATAGAAGAAATGTAAGAATGAACAGGGGAAAACTGAGTGATATATAAAAAAAGAGAACCATGGAACTTCTAGAAAATAAGACTACAATCTCTGAAGTGAAAAATTCAGCAGATGACACTGGCAACAGCTTAAGCATGGTAGAGTAAGAGATCAGTAAACCTGAAACATAGTAATAGAAACTACCATAAATGAGTAACACAGAAAAATATTGAGAGAAATAAACAGAGCACCAGTGTCCTGGGAGACAGTACCAGTGTGTGAAAGTGGAGCCCCGCATATGCTGTAATGGTAGGAACACAAATGCACAGATTAAAAGTAAAAGGGTGGAAAAGACATGCCACGCAAACACCAATATTTTCAGACAAAGCACATTTCAGAACAAGGAGTGTTATCTGGGACAAAGAGAGACACTTGATACTGACAAATGTGTATGTATCTAATAACAAAGCTTCAAGTACATGTAGAAAATATTCAGAGAAACAGAAGAAAGACTGCAGCATGCCAGGCCTCCCTGTCCATCACCAGCTCCTGGAGTCTGCTCAAACTGATGTCCATCAAGTCGATGATGCCATCCAACCATCTCATCCCTTCTCCTCTTGCCTTCAATCTTTTCCAGCATCAGGGTCTTTTCCAATGAGTCAGTTCTTTGCATCAGGTGTCTAGCTTGGTCATAGCTTTTCTTCCAAGGAGCAAGTGTCTTTTAATTTCATGGCTGCAGTCTCCATCTGCAATGATTTTGGAACCCCTCAAAATAAAATCTGTCACTGTTTCCACTGTTTCCTCATCTATTTGCCATGAAGTGATGGGACCAAATGCCATGATCTTAGTTTTTTGAATGTTGAGCTTTAAGCCAACTTTTTCAGTCTCCTCTTTCACTTTCATCAAGAGGCTCTTTAGTTCTTCTTCACTTTCTGCCATAAGTGTGGTGTCATCTGAATGTTTGAGGTTATTGATATTTCTCCTGGCAATCTTGATTCCAGCTTGTGCTTCATCCAGCCCAGTATTTCTCATGTTGTACTCTGCATGTACTCTGAGAAAAATTACAGAGAGGTCCCAATTCACCAACATGAAATAGAGGACATCACTACAGATCCTGTACACATTAAAATGAAAATAACAGTGTTAAATAAGAACTAAAGATACACAATGGAGTGTTACTCAGCCATTAAAAAGAATACATTTGAATCAGTTCTAATGAGGTGGATGAAACTGGAGCCTATTATACAGAGTGAAATAAGCCAGAAAGAAAAACACCAATACAGTATACTAATGCATATATATGGAATTTAGAAAGATGGTAATGATAACCCTGTATGCCAGACAGCAAAAGAGACACAGATGTATAGAACAGTCTTTTGGACTATGTGGGAGAGGGAGAGGAGGGGATGATTTGGGAGAATGGCATTGAAACATGTATAATATCATATGTGAAATGAATCACCAGTCCAGGTTCGATGCATGATACTGGTTACTTGGGGCTGGTGCACTGGGGCGAGCCAGTGGGATGGTACAGGAGGGTGGAGGGAGGGGGGGTTCGGGATGCGGAACACGTATATACCTGTGGCGGATTCCTGTTGATGTATGGCAAAACCAATACAATATTGTAAAGTAATTAACCTCCAATTAAAATAAATAAATTTATATTAAAAAAAAAAGAGGAACTAAAGAGCCTCTTGATGAAGGTGAAAGAGGAGAGTGAAAAAGCAAATAGATGGGGAAACAATGGAAACAGTGACAGACTTTTTTTTCTTGGGCTCCAAAATCACTGCGAATGGTGACCATGGCCATGAAATTAAAAGATGCTTGCTCCTTGGAAGTAAAGCTCTGACAAACCTCGAGAGCATATTAAGAAGCAGAGATATTACTTTGCCAATAAAAGTCCATGTAATCAAAGCTATGGTTTTTCCAGTAGTCATGTATGAATGTGAGAGTTGGACCATAAGGAAGGCTAAGTGCCGAAGAATTGGTGCTTTCAAACTGTGGTGTTGGAGAAGACTCTTGAGGGTCCCTTGGACTGCAACCCTGAACATTCACTGGAAGGACTGATGCTAAAGCTGAAGCTCCAGTACTTTGGCTCCCTGATGTGAAGAGCTGACACATTGGAAAAGACCCTAATGCTGTGAAAAAATTGAAGGAAGGAGAAGAGGACAACAGAGAATGAAATGGTTGGATGGCATCACTGACTCAATGGACATGAGTTTGACCAAGCTCTGGGAGATGGTGAAGGACAGGGAAGCCTGGTGTGCTGCAATCCATGGGGTTGCAAAGAGTCGGACATGACTGAGCAACAGAGCAACAACAATAAATGCAAAGTCATAGATAGCATGTTTACAGATAAGAAAACTAAATATTTTTTGATGACAATTCTCTGCTAATTGATCTATGGAGCCAACACAATTCCAGTCCAAATACCAGCAGGTTTTTTTTTTAACACACATGGCAACATTTATAACTCAATAATAACAAAAAAAATCTGATTTTAAAACTGAGTAAAATATTTGAAACAGACACTTCACCAAAGAAGACAAATGACAAAATGCTCAACATCATTAGGCATGAGGGAAATGCAAACCAACAAACAACCCAATGACAACTAAACACAGCACAATGCAATTGAAATGAATGACAACGTGGAATGTTGCAAGGATGCCAATCAATCACAACTGTCATATGCTGGGGGTGGAAATGCCTACTGGGATAGCCACTTTGGAAAACAGTTTGGCAGTTTTTTAGAAAGTTAAACTGGCAATCCCACTCCTAGATTTACCCGAAAGAAATCAACATGTGTCCACACAAATATGTATAGCAGCTACATTCATAATAGTCCAGCCTTGAAAACAACCCCAATGAATCAGTTGGTAAATGGATAAGCAAATGGTCCTATGTCCAGTGGTGGAATACGACTCAGCATTAAAGGAGCAACCTACTGATACAAGCATCAACCAGGATGGCTCTCAGAAGCATTATGCTACGTGAAAGAAGCCAGCCACAAAAAGACTACACGCTGCAGAAGTCCCTTGTCTGAATTTTGACAAAGGTAGAATTACAGGGATAGATAGGAAATCAGTGATTGTCAGGGGCTAAGAGGGGGAGGTGAGGACTGACTGCAGAGATGCATGATGAAATGTTCTGTATCACGACTGTGGTAGCAATTGCAGAGCAGCATGCCTCTGTTAGTACTCAGTAAAGTATACACTTTAAATTGCTGGATTTTACTGTGTATAAGTTATACCTCAATGAAGTTCTTTTTTTTTTTTTAATATAGAGGTGAGAAATCCACAAGGTCCATTGAGTAAGGACAGTGACAAAAATATACATACATTCTTTGGAATTCCAATGCTGAGCTCCCTAGACAATTGGAATCTTTAATCTGATCTATGCTGGTAGCTACCTTTTAATCAAGAAAAGTTAAAGTCAACTAAATAAGTACAAAGGGTACCCTGGTATATGACCTACTTCCAATGCTTGGGATAGGGTGGGGAGGGGAAGAAAGGGATGTGAATTTGGCATGTGACACTAAGATAATCATCTCCCAGCCGTCTGTTCAAAACAGTTAACCTGTGGTTCCCATTTAATCAACACACACACCTGGAACACCTATGTGTCGGGCAGAATCAGTCCCCGGGCAAAACGCGAAGATGAGTAAGACAAAGCCTGTGTCCTTGAAGGCAAAACCAGGATTACAACATAGTCAGTCAGTGCAAAGTGTTCCTGAAATATCGAGAGGAATCTGTTCATGTGAAAATCATTGGCTGAGTCCTAATTATATTCCAGGCATGTGCTGTCGGTCTTTGAATACAATGATGGGCAAAAGAACCAGAGAACACCCTCTTCTGCAGATAAGTCAGTCAGGCATTAATAAAGGAATCACACTGTTACTACTCATCAGGATTCTTGATTATAAAAATGATGCTGACTCTAGTTAAGTAGAAAAAAATAACCTACAAGGGGATCAGATGGCTCATAGAATTGACAGAAATGAGGAAATTCCCTGGCAGTCCAGGGAGCAAGCCCAGGCGTCCAGCAGTGGCCCAAGCCAGCCACACAGTGGCCAAAAACAAAGCAAAGCAAAATAAAACAAACAAAAAAACAATGAAATAGAATTGATAGAAATGTTAAAGAACCAGACTAAGGCAGGAACCATGGGAGTCAAGACTCTGCTACAGAAGCTGGTACCTGACCCCCTAATGACTGTCATCCCTGTCCTCATAACACTGAACTCTCCCTCTGCACAGCCAAGAATAATGTCTAATCAGCCCCGTGCTTTTTGCAACTTTCCCATAAGACTGATGTGCTTGTCCAGGCTTAGATCATGTGCCTGCCTAGAAGTGGGAAAAATGGTTTTTTCTCCTTTGAGTTTTTGTATTAGGAGGCTGTCTTAGTTAATTGAGTGAAAAGGATAGGAAAGAGTGTGTTAACCAAAAAAAAAGAAGTACAACCTAAAAGTTGAAAATTATGTTTCATTTTGTGAACTCTCTGAGGGCTTCAAGCCCAGCAGGCAGCCTCTTAGGAGTCTCTCTGAAGAGGTAAGGGAGGACTCAGAATATATAAGAGTTTTTCAACAAAGACCAGGAATTAATAGTTGGAACATCAAAAGATGGTTGTTTAGTCGTTAGGTTGTGTCCAACACTTTTATGACCCTGTGTACTGCAGCCTGCTAGGCTCCTCTGTCCATGGGATTTCCCAGGCAAGAGTACTGGAGTGGGTTGCCATTTCCTTCTCCAGGGGATCTTTCTGATCCAGGGATTGAACCCACATCTCCTGTGTCTTCTGCAGTGGCCGGCAGATTCTCTACCACTGAGCCACCAGGGAAGCCCATCAAAAGATTACTGTTAATTGAAGAAAACCAGACATCTAAAGTTAATGAATTTAGTGCTTCTCTATGTATGGGAACATGCAAGATTCTGGACTCACTGAAATAGTTCTTTGATGGGCACCTTAGCTATCTAGGACCAGCATCCTTTTCTTTCCCATCCTCAGCCTCCACAGGGTGCACCCCTGGGGGCAGCGGTAGCAGCTGACAGCTGAAATATACTTTGTTTATTGACATGGCAGGGAACATTTCTCATTTGCCAGTGTCTGGAGCGTGTACTGAGGAAACTGCGTGTACTGAGGTCCCACCGTAGGAGGGAGAATGATGCGTATCAAGCACTGAAAGGGTGAGGGACCATGCAGCACTTTGGGGCAGTGTTCAAAGGATTTGACCTTTCCACGAGCAATGAGAAGCCACTGTGGGATGTTAAGCAAGGAAGGAGATCACTGAATTCCTGTGTCTAAAAGGTTACTTTGCACTCTGGAGAACAAAATGGAAGGAACAAAAACGAAAGCAGAGCCACCAGTTACTTGGCTACTCCAACAATGCAGTCCAGAGGCTGACCCACGCAGTGCCAGTAGAAGTGGAGAGATAAGGATAGGCAAGAGCTCTGTAGAAGGTAGAATATAGGACTGGCTGTGATGGTAGCAAGGTGTGGGAAGTGAAAGAGGGATGAAGCCAGGATGACTCCTGAGTTTCTGACTGGCATAACCAGACTAATGGGGGTACAAATCATTGGAAAAGGGAACACCAGGAGAGGGCCTGCTTGGCAGAGCAAATGATGAATTTTAGTATTCAACCTGTTTACTATGCAATGGCTTGAGACACCTAAAATGCAGTATCAACTAAGTGAGAGAACCTCAATCCAAATGAATTTTAAAAAAGGGGAGAAACCAACAGAGGGTTCATAATTACAAGGTAAAAAAAAAAAAATCATGGATGCAGGTCATCAGACAGAACTGGAATGAGAAGTTGAAATAATATTAAGGTGGTTTACTTTCTCTCCTCATTGCTCAGAAAAAGCAGTATTAGTCCCTTTAAATGAAAAACATTTCTTAAAAAAATATACTATGACCTCAAAAATGTCCCAGAATCAAGTAAGAAAGAAAGATGGATGGACCAAATGACCTTCAAAATCCCATCCAACCCTAAGATTCTACTGTATTGTCTAAGTTTTGAATTGTCTAGAGTGTTGCTGTACTGTGTGGAGTCTCTCAGCTGTGTCTGACTCTTTGTGACCCTATGAACTGTAGCCCACCGGGCTCCTCTGCCCATGGGATTCTCCAGGCAAGAATACTGGAGTGGGTCACCATGCCCTCCTCCAGGGGATCTTTCCAACCCAGGGACTGAACCCAGGTCTCCCACATTGCAGGTGGATTCTCTACTGTCTGAGCCACAAGGGAAGCCCAAGAATACTGGACTGGGTAGCCTATTCCTTCTCCAGGGGAACTTCCCGACCCAGGAATTGAACCAAGGTCTCCTGCATTGCAGGCAGATTCTTTACCTACTGAGCTACCAGGGAAGCCTCTAGAATGTTGATTTATTCCTATTCAAATACGCTGGTTCCATTTCTTAACAGTAATAACTATCATCATCATTATTATTATTTCAAGCAAGCTACCTCCATTCCTCTGATGTAAATTTTAAGAGGCAATAATATGATATATTGAGTAAAAGCATGAAATTTGAGGACAGAGAGTTCTGGGTTTCAATTCCATCAAACATAAATCAGTTATGCAAATTTACAGAATGTATTTCACTTTTCTAGTTTTCAAAATGAGAGTAATAATAGTGCTTATGTCATGGTTTTTATGATGATTAAAAGGGTTCTTGAATATTAAAAAAGGCAATGTCACGTAGGTGGTTGGACATATGAGTCTGGAATGCAGAAGAAAATTTGTGTGAGAGATATACTATTAATCTATATTTATATTTAAAGTAGGTTTCTTTTCATGACAAGCCCACAGCTAACATCATACTCAATGGTGAAAAGCTGAAAGCATTCCCTCTAAGATTAGGAACAAGACAAGGATTCCTCACCACTTTTATTCAACATAGTACTGGAAATCCTAACCACAGCAATCAGACAAGACAAAGAAATAAAAAGAATTCAAATTGGAAAGAAAGAAGTGAAACTGTTTGCAGATGAAGTGATACTATACATGGGAAATACTAAAGATGTCACCAGAAAACTACTAGAGTTCATCAATGAATTTGGTAAACTTTCAGGATATAAAATTAATACACAGAAATCTGTTGCATTTCTATACACTTAAGCTATCAGAAAGAGAGATTAAGGAAATAATCCCATTTACTATCATATTAAGAAGGATAAAATACCTAGGAATAAACTTACCTAAAAAGGTAAAAGACCTATACTAGGAAATCTATAAGGCTCTGTTGAAATTAATTGAAGATGGCATGAAGAGACAGACAAGATATACTGTGTTTTTGGACTGAAAGAATTAATATTGTTAAAATGACCATACTACTCAAGGCAATCTATAAATATAATGTGATCCTATAAAAAAAAAAACCTATTTTTCACATTACTAGAACAAATAATTTTAAAATTGGTACAGAAACACAAAAGATCCCAAATAGTCAATACAATCTTAAGAAAGAAGAACAGAGCTGGGGGAATCATTCTCCCTCTTCAGACTATACTACACAGCAACAGTCATCAAAACAGCCGCACACAGACCAATGCAACTGAATAGAGAGTCCAGCAATAGAACCATGAACTTAAACAGGCAATTAATGCATGACGAAGAAAGCAGGAATATACAATGGAGAAAAGACAGTCTCTTTGATAAGTGGTATGGGGAACACCAAACAGCTACATGTAAAAGAATGAAATTAGAACATTTCCTAATGCAAATAAATAAACTCAAAATGGATTAAAGACCTAAATGTAAGGATGGAAACCACAACACTCCTAGAGGAAAACATGGGCAGAACAGTGTTTGACCTAAATCATAGCAATATTTTTTTGGATCTGTCTCCTAAAGCAAAGGAAATAAAAGCAAAAATAAACAAATGGGACCTAATTGAACTTAAAAGCTTTTGAACAGCAAAGAAACCATCAACAAAATAAAAAACAACTTATTGAATGGGAGAAAATACTTGCAAATATTAAAACTGATAAGGGATTAATATCCAAAATACATAAACAGTTCATACAACTCAACATCAAAAAAAAAAACACACACACACAAACACAAACAACAGTTAAAAAGTGAGCAGAAGACCTGAATAGATATTTTTCCACAGAGGACATGCAAATGTCCAACAGGCGCATGAAAAGACACCCAATATAGCTAGTCATCAAGGAAATGCAAATCAAAACCAAAATGAGATGTCACTCCACACTTGTCAGAATGCTGCTGCTAAGTCACTTCAGTCGTGTCCAACTCCGTGGGACCCCATATACGGCAGCCCACCAGGCTCCCCCATCCCTGGGATTCTCCAAGCAAGAACACTGGAGTGGGTTGCCATTGCCTTCTCCAATGCGTGAAAGTGAAAAGTGAAAGTGAAGTCGCTCAGTCGTGTCCGACTCTTAGCAACTCCATGGACTGCAGCCCACCAGGTTCCTCCATCCATGGGATTCTCCAGGCAAGAGTACTGGAGTGGGGTGCCATTGCTTGTCAGAATGGCTATCATCAAAAAGAACAAAAATAAATGCCGGTGATAGTGTTCAGAAAAGTGAACCCTTGTACACTGTTGGTGAGAATGTAATTCGGTGCAGCCACTGTGGAAGCAGTATGGAGCTTTCTCAAAAAACTAAAAATAGGACTACCACACAACCCAGCAATTCCACTCCTGGGTATATATCTGGGAAAAAACAAAAACAATAATTCAAAACAACATATGAACCCCAGTGTTCACAGCAGCATTATTTACAATTGCCAAGATTATAACAACAATTGCCAAGATGGAAGTAACCTAAGTGTCCATCAACAGATGAATGGATGAAGAAGATGTGGTATATATACTTATATGCATGTATAAGTATATAAGTATATATACATACACATATATACAATGGAATACTTTTGTTCATGCTCAGTATTCAACTCGTGTCCAACTCTTTGTGACCTTATGGACTGTAGCCCACCAGGCTTCTCTGTCTATGGGATTTTCCAGGCAAGAGCACTGGAGTGGATTGCCATTTCCTACTCCAGGGGATCTTCCTGACCCAGGTATTGAACCCACTTCTCCTGTGGCTCTTGCATTGTCAGGCAGATTCTTTACCACTTGAGCCCTAGAATTTGCAATATACATTGACAACTAATCCAAGTCTACTTTCAAGTAACACCATATCTCTTCGTGGGTAGTACAAATACCTACAGTAACACAATATTCTCAATTCTTCCCTCCCACCCCTTATATCATTGCTGTTATTCATTTCACTTATATATAAACTTTAATCACTGAATACATTGCTATTATTTTCCCAAACTGTTATCTACTAGATAAATTAAGAATAAAAATATGGAAGCTTTTATTTTACCTTCACTTATTCCTTCTCTAATGCTCTTTCCTTCTTTTTGTAGACACCAGTTTCTGACCTGTTTCATTTTGCTTCTCTCTGAAGAACTTCTTGTAACATTTCTTGCAAGGCAGGTCTACTGGCAGCAAATTATCTCAATTTTTATTCATCTAAGAAAGTACTTCTCCATTTTTCAAGAGTAATTTCACAGAATACAGATTTCTAGGTTGGTGTTCGTTTCTTGTTTTTTCTCTTTCTCTCAAAACACTAAATATTTCACTCTATTCTTGATTGCCTGGTTTCTGAGAAGTCAGATGTTCCTCTATGGGAAAGTTGTTTTTTTTTTTCCCCCTGTAGATTGATTTGCTGCAGTTTGAAAAAGATATGTTTAGGTGTTGCTTATGGAGTGGGGCAGCAGGGTGGGGGGGCGGGCATTCATCCTGTTTAATACATTCTGAGTTTCCTGGATCTGTGGTTTTCTGTTGGATGTTAATTTGGGGGAAATTCTTAGTCATTATGGTTTCAAGTATTGCTTCTGTTCTTTTCTCTCTTATCCTCGAGATTTTCTCATTATATACATGAGAGAGGCAAACCAGGACTGAAATCTAGCTCTAATGCCAAAGCCCATGATTTTCTCCAGGCTGATTTGTGAAGAGTTTGCTAGCAAATATTTACATTAAGCCATAAATTACTCAACCTGAAAAACTACAGTGGCATAATGGAAAGTGAGCCTGAATGAACAAACACACACCAGCTTTTAGTGCTCTAGAAACAGATCAGGGTGGGAAAGAGACTTCAATTACTGAGCACTTAGAACACAGAGGTCCTGTTGGTCTTTATATACCGTTTTTCTCTTACTCCTCTCAATAACCTTGCAAAGCAGAGCTAATTATTTTCATGTTACCCTATGAGGCTTTGAAGCACAGGCAGGGTTAGACTGATGCAAGACCTTAATAAAGACTGACTTTTTATGCTTTCGTTCCTTTTCACCCACTTCCCACTCCCCTATCCCCAACATTCCGATCCTCCTCCTCCTTGATGCCCTGAAATAGGTGAGGTTCCCTTTGAAAACTTAATCTGTGACAACTTCAGAAAAAAGTTGAAAGAAAAATTAGATGATTTCACCTTACCTCTTGACTGGCTTGATTTTATTGTCAAAGAAATATGTGTCTGTGTGTGTGTGTGTGTGTGTATTTAAAATGGACTCTATTTTCCTCATTCTTTCCTTTTTCTTCCCCCGCCCCTTCCTTTAGTTATTTTGTTTTGTGTTTAGAAATGTCTGCCTTTTGGCTTAGTATAACATCACTGGCTCTTACACCGTTTCCTGCAGAAATTGTAGATACTGCTTACCCATCTTCTGTGGAAAAGTAGGGAGCCAGTTTGATCTTTGTGGGCAACTAGCCTTTTCTGCTTGGATGCCTCAGGAAACCTCTCTTATCCCTGAAGTTAAATATCTTAATCAATGTCTATTGTTATACATCAAATAGTCTCTGGGTATATGGTGTACCATTATGATAGCAGATTTCATTCTTTCATTTCAGGGAAATTTTCCTTCATTGTATTTCTGAATAATTTTTATCTCCTATTATTGAATATGCTATTTCAGGGACAATAATATCTTTGTTTTGTATCATCTAAAACTGAACACCTTATTTTGTCCCTAATTGTTTTAGCTTCTTGGTAGTCTTCTGTGTTCATAGTGATGGTTTTAAGGTGTTCTTCAGCACCAGTAACTCTTCTTTGATTTCTAATTTATTTGTTAGATAGTATTATTTTGGTTCTGATGGGTTTCCTTAGCCTTGCAAGTCTCTTTCATTTCTTCATGTTGTTTCAGCACTTCATCTTTGAGTTCTTATTTATTGATAGCATTATTTTAAAGTTTTTCTTTAGCACAAGACAATCTGGTGAGTTTTCTTCTGTTCTTTGGGTTTTGTTTTCTTCCAGGCTGTCTCCTTCATGTTTGGTTTTCTCTCTCTCTCCCCCTCTTTCTAGCGGATTAACACAGTTGACATGACTTTTTTTTTTCTTTACATGCCATTTATTTTTATTTGCTCAAGCTATAATTGGGCAGTTATGCTTCTCCTCAGTTCCTCTGACCTACTGTAGTTCTCCTTGACCTCCTTTGTACCTTCCCTGGAAACTATCAGACCAGTGGACGGCAACTTGGGGGCTGGATGTCATTTTCTATTTACTTTTCAGCGGCTCGAGTCTTGAGAGAGGAAGAACTCCTCTGGACCTGCCTGCAGCTCTTGCTGGCATCCTAAACCACATTCTCTGAGTTGCAGTGAATGTTTTTTCCCCGGGCAGTCTTCCCAGTGAGGGCCAGGGGTCTCCTAACCCCTGGGCTCTGGTTGGCTCCTCCAACTCAGCGATGACCTTGGGGAACAGCCAGGCCTGTCAGCCCCTCTAGCCTCAGCTGGGATCCACAGTGGTGCGGAGAGCAGCTCCTGTGCTCAGAGTTTCCACACTCACCTTTTGGCCACTTCTCTTCAAATCAAGGTGAATTCAGAGTATCAGAATTTTTTTTGACTCACCTGTTCTCACTTCTCTTTCTGGGGAGTGGGTGTCGTGGTAAGCAAGGTTAAGAGCTACTTTTCAAACTTTATTACATGATGTTTTATCATTTTCCTATTTTGATTGCTGCTGATGAATTTTTGGCCTCCTGAAAAGCAATAATTTTGTTCATTTCCTTAGGTGCTGGGGGACAAACATTTCTCTGATCTGATTTCCTTTACTCCAAAGTCTCAGAACAACTTTGCAATAAGCATTCTTGGTGATTCCAAGCAGATGGTTTGAATCAAATTCAGAAAAAAAGCCAAAGCATGAAATTCAGAGTCAAGGTAAAAATAAAACTAAGGATGGGGTGAAAAGCAGAGAGCCTTATTTTGTAATGGCTTTAAACAGTGAGATAGTTCCTAATTTCATATTTACTTAAAAAATATACTTGGGCTTCCCTGGTGGCTCAGATGGTAAAGAATTGCCTGCAATGCAGGAGACCCGGCTTCTATCCCTGGGTTGGGAAGATCCTCTGGAAAAGGGAATAGCAACCCTCTCCAGCATTCTTACCTGGAGAATTCCACAGATAGCAGAGGAGCCTGACAGGCCAGAGTCCATGGGGTCGCAAAGAGTCGGACACGACAGCAACTTTCACTAAAAAATATACTTATACTTCTAAGAGCTTAAAAAGAAAAAAAAAAACAGCCAAGATACTTTGCTTTTCCTTTCCCAATGTTAAAAAGAATGGAAGGTGAATAGGGGCAAGTTAAAAAACCTCACATATTAAATACATGTAAAGAAAAAGAAACCCCAAGCATTTTTGCAATCATAGAAGGTACCAGAGTGGCATTAAAAATATGACCCAAGAATATCCTTCCCCAAGATGTCTCCTTCTAAAAGCAGCTGCGCTGAACACCTCTGACTTTACCCTACTCTGCATTTATTTATCTTACAGAGTGTAATGAATTCTTTCGTTACTTTCAGAGATTAATTCTGTGTGCTGACTCCAACAAGACTTGATGCTTCCTTCCATTGTGCTCAGCCGCATTTTAAGCAGCTCCCTGGGAGGTAGTCAGTGCTGTGTACGGGGATTTCACTGCATGGTTCACATTGAGATCAGCAAAAGGGTGGATAAATCCCTAGGTGCGGTTTTAATTTTGTTGCCAGGAAAAAAAAAAAAAACTGCAACCAGTGTTCAGAGTCCATCAGGCTTAGCTTCTCTGATGTACCTCTGCGAAGTGCATCGGGCAAGAAACAGCCCATCTTGGAGCCAGGCCCTCCTTGAATCACAGCTGCCAGCCAGACCCAGGAGGCTGTGTCCTTGGAGCCCAAGGACCGTGCCGCCCAGTGCTGCCGGTCATCGGCTCTTGAGAGCTGCTTATCCTCTTTTCAGCGTTTGGCAAATGTGCTTCACCATTAGCTCAAGTTCTCAATGTGTTCCTCAAATGATTCACAGTGACTCCTCCACATGTCACCTTAACCCAGTAGGCACATTTTTAAGAGCGGTTTATTCATTTTAAAGTATTCAAATGACTCCCAGTCACAATGACTGAAGAGGCCAAGCTCTTCAGTGAATACCACTGATTTCCTGAAATGCTTCACAAGTACTAGTTAGGTATAGTGACGGGGCAGGGTGGCGGTGGCTGAGCTCCTGCACTCTGATCCCAGGAGCCTAACTCCTGTCTCCAGCACTTCACTACCTGCATGACAGAGCTAGGTACTTACCCTCATGGGGCTCTTTATATGTGAAATGGGAATAATAATGGAAAGATTTTTAAAAAGCTCATCTACAGGGAATTCAGAGGTAAAGAATCCGCCTGTCAAAGCAGGAGACGCGGGTTCAATCTCTAGGTTGGGAAGACACCCTGGAGAAGGAAATGACAACCCTCTCCAGTACTCTTGCCTGGAAAATCCCATGGACAGAGGAGACTGGCAGGCTACAATCCTTGGGATCACTAAGAGTTGGACACACTAAGCATGCAGGTTTGCAGAGTTTCTATATGGAATTCTTAGCCCTGTGCAAACGACATAGCCACTAAAGATGACTAGCATCTTATTTTATTAGAGAAAGCTAGCACCAAAGATTCAGTTTTATACATCTTAAAGTATTATTGAGTTGCTTTACCAATGGAAATGAATAGAGCGAAATACTCTTGTAACCGGACACTTTTCACTTGCAAGTTTTAATAATTTCTTTTTAACTGTATAAAAATCACCTGATTTTATGGACGAGGACACACACAAAAATATAGAGACCTTCTTGGGGTCACAAAGCTGACTAGAAGTAAAGTCAAGGCTAAACCTCTAGCAACATCATTTTTTTAAATTATCAATTTATTTATCCAGCTATGTCAGGTCTTAGTTGTAGCACACAGGCTCTCTTTTTCAGGGGTGCAGGCTCAGTAGTTGTGGCAGGAGAACTTAGTTGCCCTGCAGCACATGGCATCTTGGTTCTCTGACCAGAGATGGAACCCGCGTCTCCTGCGTTGGAAGGTGGATTCTTAATCACTGAACCACCAGGGTCGTCCCTAGTCTCACTTTGAGTCCACTGCTCTTTTCCCTACATTACCGTGCCTTTCTTTGTGTGATCATCTTCATCAGCGAAGATGCTCGTGTCAGTGACTTCACATTTTAGCTGTTATAACAGAGAGCCTCAAAATAACCCCGGATTAAAGAAGGCATTTAGCTCTCTTGTTAAAGTTTGACTACGTAATCTGGGACTGCTGTGGTGGCCCTGTGATGGTCAGAGACCTGGCTTCTGTTCTGATACTCTGCCTGCTTCAGCACATGGTGTCCAAGACGGCACCTCCAGCCTTTGCCATCATTCCTACTTTCCAGTGAAGATGTGGAAAAGGGTGAAAGGCTCACTTCTTTGGTCTCAGAATACACGATATTTTCGCTCACATCCCGTTCACCTAGACTTAGTTATGCTTCTACATCCAGAGCTGCAAAGGAGGAAGGGAAATGTACTTTTTGGTTCTGTCTATCCAATAATTATATTTCTATGTAAAAAGGGAAGAATGGATGTTGGGGTATAATTAACAGTCTCTGATACACACACACAATAAACTTTAAGTAGAGCACTATTATTTACAAAAGTACTAAAATTTCTAGAGTTAAATACAACAGCTGTCAGATACACACAGGTCCTAAGCTCCCACGAAGGGTTCAGTTCAATTCAGTTCAGTCACACAGTCATGTCCGACTTTTTGCAACCCCATGGACTGCAACATGCCAGGCTCCCCTGTCCATCATAAACTCCCAAAGCTTGCTCAAACTCATGCCCATTGAGTCGGTGATGTCATCCAACCATCTCATACTCTGTCATCCCCTTCTCTTCCTGACTTCAATCTTTCCCAGCATCAGGGTCGTTTCAAATGAGTCAGTTCTTCTCATCAAGTGGCCAAAGTATTGGAGTTTCAGCTTCAGCATCAGTCCTTCCAATGAATATTCAGAACTGATTTCCTTTAGGATGAACTGGTTGGATCTCCTTGCTGTCCAAAGGACTCTCAAGAGT
This sequence comes from Bos javanicus, assembly GCF_032452875.1. NCBI lineage: Eukaryota > Metazoa > Chordata > Mammalia > Artiodactyla > Bovidae > Bos > Bos javanicus. The sequence goes on along the minus strand of NC_083875.1, from coordinate 12,042,897 downwards.
CTTCTCCAACACCACAGTTCAAAAGCTTCAATTTTTTGGAGCTCAGCTTTCTTTACAGTCCAACTCTCACATCCATACATGACTACTGGAAAAACCATAGCTTTGACTAGATGGACCTTTGTTTGCAAAGTAATGTCTCTGTTATTTAATATGCTGTCTAGCTTGGTCATAGCTTTTCTTCAAAGGAGTAAGCATCTTTTAATTTCATGGCTACAATCACCATCTGCAGTGATTTTGGAGCCCCAAAAAATAAAGTCTGTCACTGTTTCCATTGTTTCCCCATCTATTTGCCATGAAGTGATGGGACCAGATGCCATGCTCTTAGTTTTCTGAATATTGAGTTTTAAGCTAGCTTTTTCACTCTCTCATTTTCATCAAGAGGCTCTTTAGTTCCTCACTTTCTGCCATAAGTGTGGTGTCATCTGCATATCTGAGGTTATTAATATTTATCCTGGAAATCTTGATTCCAGCTTCATCCAGCCCTGCATCTCACATGATGTACTCTGCATATAAGTATATGTGTATATATAAGTATATAATAGGTAATTAACCTATTTCTAAAAATGTAGTTCAGGACAGCAGCACCCACCTAAGGATCTAGGAAGGTGGTATGGGGTTTCCCCAATGTATTTAAAATATCTAACAAAGCCAATGAATAAAAAGATAAATAATAAGCACTGGTGAGAGTATAAAGAAACTGTAACTCTTGTCCTTTGCTGGTAGGAGTGTAAAATGGTGTAGCCATTCTGTAAAACATTTGGCAGTTTCTTAAAATGTTAAACATGGAGTTACTGGATGAGCCAAGAATTCCACTCCTAGTCAACTGCCCAAGAGAAATGAAAAGCTACGTCCACACAAAGATTTGTATGTGAATGTTCATAGGAGCATTAACATAGGCAGGAATATCCCCAGGTGGAAAAACCCAAATGTCCATGAACTTGCAAATGGACAAACAGAATGTGGTTTATCTATGCAGTGGAGTACTATTCCAGCAATAAATAGCAATCCAGTACTGATATATGCTCCTATACGGATCAATCTCAAAAACGTGGTGTTAAATGAAAGAGGTTATATGAAACACCACATATTGTATGATTCTGTTTACATGAAATACCCAGAATAGGAACATCTGGAAGGACAGGAAGTAGATTAGTGGTTGCCTAGGGCTGGGGGTGGGAGAAGGCAATGGCACCCCACTCCAGTACTCTTGCCTGGAAAATCCCATGGATGGAGGAGCCTGGTAGGCTGCAGTCCATGGGGTCGCTAAGAGTCAGACACGACTGAGTGACTTCACTTTCACTTTCCACTTTCATGCATTGGAGAAGGAAATGGCAACCCACTCCAGTGTTCTTGCTGGAGAATCCCATGGACGGAGAAGCCTGGTAGGCTGAACTCCATGGGGTCGCACAGAGTCGGACACAACTGAAGCGACTTAGCAGCAGCAGCAGCAGCAGCAGGGCTGGGCGTAGGAAGGGGAGTGGGGGTAGTGCGGTGAGATTGGAGAGTTTTGACTGCAAAGAGGCATGAGGGCTTCTGTACGTGTGTGTGATTCTAAAATTTTGATTGCGGTTAACAGTTACACAACTCAGTAAATTTACTTAAAATTATTAAAGGCCAGTGGAAGCAGCACATGGATCCTTAGCTGGCAGGCAGATGTACAATGCATGTTTACTAGGCCACAAAATGGGCTGTTCTAGTTAGCATAAAGTTTAAGCCAAATCATGTATAAGCCAAAATGATGTCCCCATATCTCAATATATGAACATTTCTTCCTCAGCTTTTTTTCTCATTTACTGTATTTGTAGAAATAATATTTCCGCCTTTTCCTAGTTTCTTTGCTTCTTGTTCTACTGTATTTAACAACATACTGAGAATCACTTCTTTTTTTGGTTTCCTTTAGGAAAATAATAATATGTGTTAATCAAATGACTATGGATCACTTAATCATCTCTAGGCAATAGTTAGTCTTGGAAATAGCTCTTTCAGCAAAGTAGTTATTTAGTTTAGTTATTTTAAGGTAATTAGTACACATATACCATGCAAATAGGAATTCATGGGGAATTCTTTCTGGGAATCTTCTGTTATTTCCACAATCTTGTTTCTCACAATTTTTCTTAACTGCCAAATTCCATTTAAAAATATAAATATCATCCATTAAAGTGGTGTTGCTGCTGCTGCTGCTGCTAAGTCACTTCAGTCTGTGCGACCCCATAGACGGCAGCCCACCAGGCTCCCCCATCCCTGGGATTCTCCAGGCAAGAACACTGGAGTGGGTTGCCATTTCCTTCTCCAATGCATGAAAGTGAAAAGTGAAAGTGAAGTCGCTCAAGTCGTGTCCGACCCTCAGTGACCCCATGGACTGCAGCCTACCAGGCTCCTCCATCCATGGGATTTTCCAGGCAGGAGTACTGGAGTGGGGTGTCATTGCCTTCTCCGAAAGTGGTGTTAATAATCCATAAATAGAATCTATTCTTTCTAAATAGCTCGTGATTTACAAATATGCACATGTAAGTTGACTATACATTTGTAAATCATGTTTTATTTCTATGCGTGGGGAATAATTGATTTTTAAAATTATATAATTCAGTTAAAAAGTATGTTAGCTTCCTAATCTGTAAATTGGAGCACTTCCAGATTCAGTTACGTCATCTTCTAAAGCATGTATATGCATTATTAACGATTATTTGCATGTATCCCACATGTAAATATTTTGGGATGGCTAACAATATACGTCGGAGAAAGCAATGGCACCCCACTCCAGTACTTTTGCCTGAAAAATCCCATGGACGGAGGAGCCTGGTAGGCTGCAGTCCATGGAGTCGCTAGGAGTCGAACACGACTGAGCGACTTCACTTTCACTTTTCACTCTCATGCATTGGAGAAGGAAATGGCAACCCACTCCAGTGTTCTTGCCTGGAGAATCCCAGGGATGGCGGAGCCTGGTGGGCTGGCGTCTCTGGGGTCGCACAGAGTCGGACACGACTGAATCGACTTAGAAGAAGAAGAAGAATATACGTAGAATGAAAGCAATTTCTATTTTAGACTGATAAGCAAGAACTTCTACCTAACTTTATATGTAGTATTCCTCACTTTGTGTATACATTAAAAATGTATTGTTAATAACAGCAAAAATAAGACAAAAAGGTGAATTACATTAAGATTAAAAACTCAGAAGAAGCTTGCCTGGGCTAGGGGACATGCAGTTTGCAGAAAGATGAAACCCAGGGATATGATTAGGCATGCTGCTTTGTTTTAAAGTGGCATTCTTTTTCTAAAGATAATAAGAACGAACAATTAATAGCAATTGACTGTAGGCTGTTAAAGAGTTTTTAGAATTATTGCCTATTTTTTTTTTCCCAGTCACTTAGAATCTAAAATTTTCTTCTGGAATCGCACAACAATTTGCATATATGGAACCGATCACTGAATGCAAACCAATTTAAAGTATTAGAGAAAGAATAATAGAGACAAAAATTCAGAGAAAGCTCAAACTCCCAAAATAGTTCAAATGATCATACATGAGGCATACAAGACAAGCAACCTCCAAGTCTGAGGAAGCAGGTAAATCAGTGCCCCCTCCCTGACCGGAAGAAGTCTTAGGGGCAGAATGGCAAAATTTCTTTTTTCACTTAATAAAAGAAAATCCTATGCATTTCCAAATGTAATTTTAATCATTTTTTTCAATAACAAAGTGCTTCAGTTCAGTTCAGTTCAGTTGCTCAGTCATGTCCGACTCTGTGACCCCATGAATCACAGCATGCCAGGCCTCTCTGTCCATCACCAACTCCCGGAGTCCACCCAAACTCACATGCATCGAGTCAGTGATGCCATCCACCCATCTCATCCTCTGTAATCCCCTTCTCCTGACCCCAATCCCTCCCAGCATCAGGGTCTTTTCCAATGAGTCAATTATTCACATGAGGTGGCCAAAGTATTGGAGTTTCAGCCTCAGCATCAGTCCTTCCAATGAACACCCAGGACTGGTCTCCTTTAGAATGGACTGGTTGGATCTCCTTGCAGTCCAAGGGACTCTCAAGAGTCTTCTCCAACACCACAGTTCAAAAGCATCAATTCTTCAGCGCTCAGCTTTCTTCACAGTCCAACTCTCACATCCATACATGACCACTGGAAAAATCATAGCCTTGACTAGACGGACTTTTGTTGGCAAAGTAATGTCTCTGTTTTTTAATATGCTATCTAGATTGGTCATAACTTTCCTTCCAAGGAGTAAGCGTCTTTTAATTTCATGGCTGCAATCACCATCTACAGTGATTTTGGAGCCCCAAAAATAAAGTTTGACACCGTTTCCACTGTTTCCCTATCTATTTCCCATGAAGTGATCGGACCAGATGCCATGATCTTCGTTTTGAGCTTTAAGCCAACTTTTTCATTCTCCTCTTTCATTTTCATCAAGAGGCTTTTTAGTGCCTCTTCACTTTCTGCCATAAGGGTAGTATCATCTGCATAACTGAGGTTATTGATATTTCTCCAGGCAATCTTGATTCCAGCTTGTGCTTCTTCCAGCCCTGTGTTTCTCATGATGTACTCTGCATATAAGTTAAATAAACAGGGTGACAATATACAGCCTTGACGTACTCCTTTTCCTATTTGGAACCAGTCTGTTGTTCCACGCCCAGTTCTAACTGTTGCTTCCTGACCTGCATATAGGTTTCTCAAGAGGCAGGTCAGGTGATCTGGTATTCCCATCTCTTTCAGAATTTCCCACAGTTTATTGTGATCCACACAGTCAAAGGCTTTGTCATAGTCAATAAAGCAGAAATAGATGTTTTTCTGGAAATCTCTTGCTTTTTCGATGAACCAGCGGATGTTGGCAATTTGATCTCTGGTTCCTCTGCCTTTTCTAAAACCATGTTGAACATCATTTATCTAGTTGTATGCAGCCTCTTTCTCTCCCACACACTAACATTTTTATTAGCACTGAGATTTCTGCAGGGTCAGATGCATGTGTTGGTTATCTGAGGGCTTGCATTCTTTTCTGGGTCATATAAAAAAGTAATTGACCCTTCACGTGGCTCCTTATTGATTGAACTTCTGATATGTTAGTTTCAAACCCAAAAATGTAACCAGTAATAGGGTCACATTTCTTTACTATTCCAAATCTAGATAAATGGAGGGCTTCCCTGGTGGCTCAGTAGTGAAGATGGATGATGGAAGAACCTCTGGCTTACCAGGACCCAATAAAATAAGGAGGACTCAGGCTTGGTCCTTGCAAAGGCCTTGGTGATCATCTGTGCAGTGTTAAGAAAGAGAAATGCAGAGTACTGTGAGGGCAGATAATATGACTGGTGAGCCACTTGAGGGGGACAAGGAAGGCAACCCCAGATAAGTGACGTTTAACCAGCGACACGAACAGGAGTAAGATTTGGCTCTTTGCTCCTCAACCAAAGTTGGATCCCTTTACCCACTTTCAGTAAAGCCAAACTATTCACACCAGGTTGTGGTGAAGAAAAGTGTAGTGTTTACTGTAGAGTGCCAAGCAAGAAGTTCAGGCCTTTTAAACATTAGCTGCCTGAACTCTTTGCTTGGTCTCCTGCAATAAATGCTACATTTTTCTTCATCGTAACCCAGGGTCCATAGGCTGGCTTTACTGCCAGTGGGTGAAGGGAACCAAGTCTGGTTTGTTAACATAATCACACTGAGGGGGTTGGAGATCTGATTCCTCCTGGGAATGCTTGAGCAGCAGCAGATGGCCAGTAGAAGGCTGGATCCCAGTGACCAAAGGCTTCACTAACAGGAGATCCTCAGAAGACTCACCTCATCTCTGACCCCTGTGGCCTTTTTACTGGCCAAGCCTGTTGCTGGTTTTGCCCTTTCCTTTAGGACTTTTTCCTTCAGGAGGTCCCTAGTGCACCATGTTAACAATCCTCCAGATGGACATATCAGATGTACCCGAATCCCAGCAATGGACATCTCTTGGGCTCTATCTGGAGCATTTGCTCCATCCCCCTTTTTTCCTACTGTGCCCTCCACAACCACCAGGATCATAGTTGTGATGTATTAATGAACATGCGCTTGTGGAAACTAGAAAATCTGGGGGAGATTTATAACAGAAATGTACAAATGTTTGCTTTCTGTCCTATGACATTGTCTACTCTTTTTTTTTTTCAAGTTACAGCAAAATTTATCAAGTCCAAAACATTCTGAAGTGATTCAATCACCACTTAGCATCAATAGAAATGGTTCGTGATTCTATTGTCCATGTGCAAGTCTCTAAACATTATTAGATGTGTCATTTCTGTGGAATCCCAACAATAATTTGATTTTTAAAAAATCAATGTCAGTACCCTAGACTAAACAAAACCACATGATAATCATCAAAACACAAGAAGAAAGAAGTACTTGTGTTCCGGGGAGAGAGAGAGTAGGAGGGTGCAGACAATTTACAGTTAATAATAGACAAGTCACCTGTGTATCTTTAATCTCCTGAATTCAGTTACTGTTTCAGTGAAAACTTGAGATAGCAAAAAACAGGAAAGTCAAACAATAGAATCTTTCCTACTGAGAAAAAGAAATTAAGTGTGGGAAACTTTCTCCCCTCAGGGCAAAGCAGACACTAAAGAAGCTGATGGTCACAGGCACGGAGGGGAGCGTAGATAAATGATTTGAAGCTATCAGTACACAGGCTCCCCAGGCCCTCCTGGTGCTTCACTCGCACCCTTAACAACCTGCCCGTATTTAGGTGCCCCACCATGGAGAGTTACTGTTACTCACAAAAATGAACCAATTCCTTTAAGCTTCCTAGGACAGGAAGTGAGCCACCAATCACTGTTCCAGGGTATCTGTGCCTAAAAACATCTTCTTCCCTTACAGGAACAAGAAAATGAGAAGAAAAATTAAATTCACTAGGAAACAAAATATGCAAAGGTCAATCTATATTGTTGATACTTTCAATTAATGATTGATTTTTGTTCTTGGATATGTATCCCTTTAACCTAAATAATTCGGCATAGAATCTAGGACATAGTAGGTGTTTAGTAAATATTTGTTGAATTCATAAATAAATGAATATATATTACAGAGTTGATATTCTTAAACTGAGGACATCATTTCCAGGTAGCTCAGTGGTAAAGAATGCGCCTACAGTGCAGGAGATGCAAGAGACATGGGTTCAGTCCCTGGATTGGGAAGATCCCCTGGAGAAGGTGATGGCCACCTACTCCAGTATTCTTGCCTAGAGAATCCTCATGGACAGAGGAGCCTGGTGGGCTACAGCCCATGGGGTCACAGAGAATCAGACATGACTGAGCAACTAAACACACACCCCTGCCAGAGTAATTTCAACTTGCATTCACTACACTTGAGGATGCTAGGAACCAGTTAGTATCTTTAAAGAAACCAAATCTGGACACAAAGCAAACATATATTGAGCATTCAGCATGTCTAAGACTCTGTGCTTGGCCATGATGGGTCACTACAAATGCACAAACCAAGGTCTTGCCCTCAAGTTACAAGTTTCTTTCTCCTTCCTGCTCCAGGGGATGTGAAATATTGGCCAAATTGTTGAGGCAGCTGAGCCCACAGCAAATGGCCTTGCTGTGAAAACATCCTTGGCTGTTTGGTGGTATCAGAGGGGACCATGAGCCCAACCCCAGGTGACAGTGGGAAGGACTGAAGGAGCACCGCGTCAGAGGAGAAGGAAGAGAGTCAAGTGGAAGGAAAAACGGGAAGTGAAAGGGCTGCTGCCCTCCCTGAATTAAAGGTTCACCATCCTCCTGCTCTCAAGAGCATCCATATGTTCTGTCACCCTCCCACAGAGGCGACCAAAACATCAGACCAGTGTTGAAAGGGTCAATGTGGCTTTCTACCAAGAAATATTTTAAAAATAATATATATTACTAAATATTTTTGAAAAAATATATAGTATTATTAAAATATTTTAAATATAATATCACAGGTTAAATATTATGCTTATTTAATAATTTAAAAGTATTAAATAATATATTCAGTAAATATTACTGAGTAACATTCCATTGTATGGTTTTTTTTTTTTTTATTTTTTTTAGTTTATTTTTGGCTGTGTGGGCTTTTCTCTAGGTGCAGCAAACGGGGGCTTCTCTCTAATTCCGGTGCTCGGGCTTCTCATGTGGCTGCCTCTCCTGTTTCAGAACATGGGCTTTCGGGCGCAAGGCCTTCAGTAGTTGTGGCTCCCGGGCTCTAGAGCACAGGCTCAGCAGTTGTGGTGCATAGGCTTAGCCAAATGGAATCTTCCGGAACCAGGGACTGAACCCATGTCTCCTGCACTGGTATATGGATTCTTAACCTGGAATCAGCTGCAGTCACCCTGGAAGCCCTGTTTTTTGGTTTTTTTTTTAATTAATCTTTATTGGTGTATGGTTTTTATGTTTATAGTTGTTTACTTATCCATTTACCACTGGATAAGCATTTACATATCTTATTTTCTCTTGGGTAAATACCTGCAAGTGGGATGGCTGGGTCATAGGGGAAGTGTACACTGAATTTTTAAATAACCGCCAAATTGTCTTCCAAAGCGGTGGTCCCATTTCATGTTCCTGCCAGGGATGCATGGGAGTTCCAGTTGCTCTGTATCCTCGCCAGCATTCAGTGTTATCAGTGACTTCTTTTTGTCTTATTTGGTGGGTATTGGTATGTTGTTGTGGTTTTAATTTGCATCTCTCTCGTGACTAACGATGCTGAGCATCTTTTCATATGCTGAGTGGCTAGTTGGTTTAGAACTATATTAGTTGCCATTTGTCTTGAACTTTCATTTGCTTTATAGCCTTTAATAGTTTGCTGGACAAATTAAAATAACATTTGGTAATAATCTGAGACCTAGAATGATGTTATTTTCCTCCACAAAATATTTTCCTTTTTTCCCCTACAAAACACCTAAGTAGATGAGTAGTCTAGGACCAAGATATGAGGGTTTTGTGCAGGCTAGACTAAAATCCAGATCCCGTGCCTCCAGGATGTAGCCTTTGAGTGTTTCAAGTCAGAAAAAGGGATATTATATTAAGGCCTCACTGTTTTTGAAGGAGATGGATACAGTCCCCAAATCTTCGTGTATCTGAATTCTCAAATGCTTAGCTCTGTGTCTCAAATGCTTCCAGCAAGTGGCGTCAGAGCCAAATTTCAGCCCGTGGGCTCTGGAGCACAGAGTGGGTCATTTCCTAACGTCTCAGTCAAGCTCTGCCTTTCACTTTTCTTTTCATCATTAGTAAATCATCCTGTCCAAAAGGGCTCTGATTATTTCCTTGTTCTCTCTAAATATCTCGTTAGGTCTCTGATGCTTATGAGAATGTGTGTGTGTTTCAGTTTTTAAAATTGTCTTCAAGTGGGAGGCTTGGTTGGAATCATCTAGCATGCCATTCCTGAAATCTGGAATATAGGCTAATATTCTAATGGAGAAAATAAACAAATGAATATATATTGTGTCAGGTGGTAAAAAGTGCTACAGAGATAAATAACACAGAATAAAGGATACAGGAAGACCAGGGAGGAGGGGAAGAATACTCAGGAAAGATATTTCCTAAATGATAACACATGAACAAATAACCTTGAAAAGTGAGAAAGGTATTTGTTCTAGGAAGTCTCTTCTAGGGGTATGTCTGGAACAGAGTATGTACAAAGAGGCAAGAACTCAGGGAACAAGAAATAAAAGTATGATATGAGAGAGGTAGCTGAGGGAAAGGTTATGTTGTTGCTGTCGTTCAGTTGCTCAGTCATGTCCAACTCTTTGAGATACCAAACGTGGCCCACTGGAGAAGGGAATGGCATTTCAGTATTTTTGCCTTGCGAACCCAATGAACATACTAAGAGGCAAAAAGGTTATAGCCCAAAAAGGTTATATAGGGCAGGTCATATTGTCTTTGGATTTTACTGTGAATGAGATGAGGAGCCATTAAAAGTTTTGAGCGAAAGAGTAACTTGATTTTACCTGCAATTTAAATAGATTATTCTCACCTCTAAGTGGAGAACAGAGTGTAGTGCGGGAGGAAGAAAAGAGTCCAACTAGGAGTTTTTGAAATAATTCAGGTGAGGGATTAAATTACAGTAGAAGCCTGGACCAGGTAAAGAGCAATGGAAGTGGTGAAAGGAGCTCAGATTTTTGATAAATAGAATATCGGAGGCAAAATTACTAAATCAGTTTCATTAAAATGTTTAATTTAGCAGTTTTAACTAATTGCAATGATACAGCCAGTTGTGCGTGAGGACACAGACAGTGAGTATATCTGTTTTGTGTGTATGTGATGCTTTATTTTTCCTTAAGAATTCTGTAGATTGAAGTGCTCTTTGAAAACAAAGAACAAAAATACATTTAGGATTCCCTGGTAGCTCAGCTGGTAAAGAATCTGCCTGCAATGCAGGAGACCTGGGTTCGATCCCTGGGTTGGGAAGATCCCCTGGAGGAGGGCATGGCAACCCACCCCAGTATTCTTGCCTGGAGAATCCCCATGGACAGAGGAGCCTGGCGGGCTACAGTCCATGGGGTTGCAAAGAGTCGGACACTGAGCAACTAAGCACATATTGGAGGTAAAACCAATAGGATTTACTGATGAATGTAGAGTGTCAGAGGAAGACAGAAAATGTAGTTTTGGCTGGGCAACTAGAAAGGCAGGGCTAACATCTTTTGAGATGTAGAAAATGGTACAAAGAGGATTGTCAGTGGAGAGATGGGGCATGGCAGTGGAGAATTGGGAGTTTGATTCAGGACAGGTTAAGTTTGAGATCCTGACTAATATTTAAGTGTAGGTTTGAGTAGATGGTTGATCATGAGTCCTCTTTAGAAAAGAGGGCTAGAAATGCACATTTGGGAATCACTGACATATAGATGCTTTCAAAGCTAAGAGCCTGGGGATGGTATTACAGAGGGAATAAATAATGAGAAAGAAAATGAAAGGTTTTTAGGGCTCAACACTTAGGAGTCAGAAGATAAAGAGGACTTGAATGATCAGTGGAATAGGAGAACTAGGACAAAGTGATGTCTCAAGCCAAATGAAGACAGCATTTCAAGAAGGAAGCATGCTCATCGGTTCTTGGAGATACAAGCAAAGTCATGAAGTAAGTAACATCCAGGTCATTGGGACATTTCAGTAGAATAACGAGATGAATAAAGTCAAAATGGTAAATGGTTCCTCTTTTTCTTTAAAAATAGCCTTTATCAAATGTAACAGAGAAGATGCTATATATTATAGCAACATGAGATTTACAAGTTTTCCTCTGAGGTAGTTAATGTGAATTATATTGATAAGCCAGTTGTTCAAACATGCTATACTTATTCTGAATAATCTCATCATTAGTAAAATTAGGGCTTTTAGTATAAAAAAGAATGAAATAATTCCATTAACACCAACATGTATAGACCTAAAGATTATCATACTAAGCAAATAAGTCAGAGAAAGACAAATACCATATGATATCACTTATATGTAGGATCTAAAATTTAACAAAAATAACTTATTTATGAAACAAAAATAGACTAGCAGACATAGAAAACAAGCTTATGGTTAACAAAGGGAAAAGGGGGTAGGGATAAATTAGGAGTTTGGGATTAGCAGGTACAGACTATCATATGTAAAATAAACAACAAGGTCCTACTGTATAGCACAGGGAACTACATTTAATATCCTGTAATTTATCATTAATATTCTGTAATTTATTAACTTATTAAACCATATGAAAAACAATATGTATATATATATATAACTGAATCATTTTTCTATATTCCAGAAACTAACACAAGAACATAAATCAAGTATACTTCAATTAAAAAAAAAATTAGAGCTTTTAGTATCCTAGAGAGAGATGTACCTTTATTCAAGAAAGAGAGGGCAGGGACTTCTCTGGTGATCCAGTGGCTAAGACTCTGTGCCCCTAGTACAGAGGGCCTGGGTTCAGTCCCTGGTCAGGGAACTAGATCCCACATGCTGCAACAAAGATCAAAGATCCTAGATCCTGTGTGCTGCAACTAAGACCCAGTGCAGCCAAATAAATAAATATTAAAAAAAAAAGAAAGAGAGAGAGGGCAAATTTTAGAAAAGTAAATCCAAGCAATAAATGCATTTGACAATATTGGCCTTAGAATGACATTTGTTCTTTGGGGAAAAACCGAAGAAAAAGAATTCTAATAAAAAATAAAACTCTCTTGGCAATAGCAAATAACAGCCTTGAATGGTGTCAACTCAACAGATAGAATTTCCTCCCCAACCCCACCATGAAAAATGCTCAGTGGTTTATCCCTTTAGTTATATGAAATATTTCTTTGGCCTCAGAAATAGAATTGTTTACTTTAATTTCTCAATTTTTTTCATATTCTCAATTTTCTCATATTTATTTAACATTCTCATATCCTTTAATATGATAGCAAGTGAGTATTATATAATTTTTGCACTCATACAAAAGTAACATTTGGAGTTTAAAAGAACACGATCTTCTATGTCTATAAATTTTTGAACATTTTCATAAACCTTAAGTACTGCAATTATTTATAAATTGCATATAGCTCTATAATTGGTTCTTTTAGACTTTGGTTTGAAGATAATTTATTTTCTTTTCTCCACGGAATTACATTTATTCTCTTAATTTCCCTGTATAATAAGAAATTCAATTTTCTTTCATCAAAATGATTTCCTGATTGTCTTTCAATTACAATTTTAGTTTCAATATGATATCAAGTAAGTTCAAACTATAAAAGATATTTAAAGTTGGGAATGGTTCCTTTTTCAAGCACATTTTGATAACTTTTATGGGCACAGAAAATCTTTTGGTTTGAGGAAAAATAAGGTGAACTAACAGATAGAATGGATACAACATAACGTAGTGGTTAAGCATGATAGTGTTGGAGACACGCCTGGGTTTAAATCCCAGGTGTTCTGTACCTAATTTTATAATCTTGAATAAATCACTTATTCTCTCTTAACCTCATTCCTCATCTATAAATGTTGATAATAGTACCTGCCTCATGGGGTTAAGATGATTATATGAGATAACATATAAAAAGCACTTAATACAGACTTCGGTCATGTCTGACTCTTTGAGACCCAATGGACTGTAGCCCACTAGGCTCCTCTGTCCATGGCATTGCCATAACACAGGTTAGGTGCTGAATAAATGATACGCTTTCATTAAGGAATTCCCTGGTGGTCCAGTGGTTAGGACTGGACAATTTCACTGCCGTGGTCCAGGTTCAATCCCTGGTTGGGGAACTAAGATTCCACAGGCTGAGCAGTATGGTCAAAAAAAAAAAAAAGATAAGTATCCATCATCATCATCAGCATCATCAAAATTGGACAATTTCCAAAGTCAAGTAGTTAAAAAAATTCTAGACTAAGCATGATCAATTCCAAAGGTTGGAATTCGATTTCACAAGAAAGGTATTTATTTATACTAAAGCATATATTATATGCTTTAATAATAAAACACATTGAAGGGGAAAAGTTAGCATGACTTGTTGCATTACTCATGCTGGAGGCCACAGGCACGTGTCAATTAACTCTGACATCAACCCCAGAAGGGAATGTGTATATGCCCATTTTACAGATGAGGAAACTGAAGCTCAGAAGGATAAAAGTGATTTGGCCAAAATCACGCAGCCGTTAACTTGAAGGGTCATGGCTCAACTTCAACTCATTTGTCTACAAAGCCCTGCTTCAACTGAACTTTCAAATGAGAGTTACTTTGGGGACTATTTAAACTGGACCCCTCATCTTCATCCAGACTATACCTGAATCGAAAGCATAAGCCTGTGGGTAGCACAGGCTTTATCAACCCTCAGCTCTTATTCTCTTTTTCATTCACAATCTAATCACACCAAAGGAACCCCAGAATTCAGAGGGCTAGTACCATACCTGCTGCCTGCATAGCCTGACTGCCGGCTCTTCTCTACGTGGACCTGGGTCTGGGCTGAGTGAACCTAATACAGTCTCATGAATCCCACCACAATTACCAGTCAGCTTTGGGTTGAAAAAGTTGCTTGACTCAGCAAGGCTGGCATTTCCCCCTGCACAATTCTTCCCAGCTCATTGGCAGTGGTATTCAGGAGTGGCTGGACAATTCTGATAAGAGCTTGCTGGTTGGATTCCAGGAGAAGAGCCCAGATTCTGCTGAAGACTCATCAGAAGGTGAAGAAATACTGACAAAAAGAAGTTAATGATGACTACTCTAGAAGCTCTGACTACCTCCGTGATGCCTTTACAACTATTTAAAGCATCACCTTGGAGCTAACTGAGACACCAGAAAATGAAGCAAATTCCATGAATGGAAATTAACAGTCAGGCTGTGACCCACTTAAGTAAGTGTTATGCTTCTTGCCAAAGGCCTGCTAGAGAGTGCACCCTGGATTAATGGCTCAGCGCCTTGGTTTTCATCACTTTTAGATGGAAGCAACGCAGTTGTCTCCTAATCCCCTTGCAGAACTGTGCCTCTTGCTTCCTTACCTTCGTTCCTGGTAGCTTTTTCCAACTATTTAACTACTTCGTAAAACACAATAAGCAAAGAATTGGGAAAGGTGACTGCTCAAACAACTGTGGATATTGACCTTTAAAAAAATATTTGGCTATGTCGAGCCTCAGTCGTGGCATGCAAGGTCTTCGTTGACATGCACAGGCTACCCTCTGGTTGTGGCATGGGCTTAGTTGCCCCGCTGCATGTGGGGCCTTAGTTTCCCAACCAGGAATCAAACCCACATCCTCTGCATTGGAAGATGGGTTCTTAAAAACTGGACCATCAGGGAAGTCCCTGGATGTGGTAATGTTAAAAGTTACCCTTACCAGGCAATACAAAAGCCGTGAACCTTGAGCGAAGACATTATTAATATATTCTTATAAGCTGTAGGCAATATTGGCACACTATGGGTAATTCATAAATTGTTCCTCAAGGCCTTCCAAGCTCGGAAGCCAATCAACTTTCCCAGTTGCATCTCCTGGGGATATGAAACATCTGTAGTCTCACACTGTCCAATAGAAACATAATGGGAGTGGCTTACATCATTTTAAAGTTTCTAGTAGCCTTCTTAAAAAAAATAACAGAAACAGGTAAAATCAATTTTAATAATATACTTTAACCCAATGCATCCCAAATATTTCAACATGTAATCAATATAAAAAGTTCAAACTTATAAGCAGGTAATTTGCATAGTAGGCTAAAACGCAGGTTTTGGATTTTGAGAGATATGGGTTCTAGTTTAGCTTTCCTAGTTACAGGAATTTCTACTTTGAACAATCTCTTAGACTCTCTACATATCATCTCCATGATGGAGATAATATCTATCACTCAAGGTTGGTGAAAGGATTTAAATAATGTGCAAAGCTCCTGCAAAATTCTCCAGAAATGTTAGCGATTATACATGCTGCTTTGCGGTTTTCATCATTCTGGTGCAGCCATTCCCATGTAGTAAAATCTTTACAATAGATTCTTCACGTCAGTGGAAATTTTCCTTATTGCAACAGACAAATAAATGGCTACAGAAAATAGCATTTCTTCCAACTCCAAAAGGCCCCTCCCAAAACAGCCCATTAGAAACAAGAGCTGCTGAATTGATGCCCTTCTTTCTCAGCCCATAGCAGAAACTAGCTTGAGTTGCAACATCAGCATGAGCTAAGAAGAGCCAGGGGCCAGGGACAGCCTTTGCTAGGGGGCTCCCTGTGAAAGTTCCTACAAACTGTTCTACAATGTGCTGTGGGTTGAACTCAATTCTAAGCTTTAGTGTGTGACTAACAGCCTAAAGGAGCCCACACACACACACACACACCCCAAACAGAACAAAATAACAAACAAAAAAACTGCCTCAGAGTCCTGTCTGCTTTTCTTCTTTTTATTTGGCTGCCTAGAGTCTTAGTTGTGGAACGTGGAATCTTTCACTGCAGAGTGCAGACTAGTTGTGGCAAGCACAGACTCAGTAGCTGTGGTATGTGGGCTCTCCAGTTGTGGCATACAGGCTCTGGAGCGCACAGGCTCTGCAGCTGTAGTAGCTGTGAGCTCTCTAGCTGTGCCACGTGGTCTCTGAGCAGGTGGACTCAGTAGTAGGGGTGCACAGGCTTAGTTGCTCCACAGTATGCGGAATCTTAGTTCCCCAACCAGGGACCCAACCCACATCCCCTGTAGTGCAAGGCAGATCCTTGACCACTGGACCATCAGGGAAGTCCCATCCTGTCTACCTTGAAAGACCTTCTGGCAACAAGGTTATGTCTCCAAGAGGGCCAAAGGGGTCAAGAGAGGCATTTCCACTTTGTAACTCTCTTACTAGCCAAACATAGAGGAGATATTTTCAAATAAAAGTACATTCATGAAGAATAAGAAATCACAGTAGGGAAAAAAAAAAGCACACACTTTATTTCCATCTCTCCTCAGCAACACACATTTAGGGGTCTTGTCAGAAAATGATATGTGCTCATAAGACTCACCTTCCTCAAAGTCTGAACCTTACATGAAAAGCTTATTCTGGAAGAATACTGCTCATTCCCATGGGGTGCTTAGCATTTTTAAGCTATTGCACTGGCCAGAGCACTTTGATTAGCTTCATTGCTCAGGATCCCAGATCCTTGACTGATAGGCGTTACCCAAGGAACTGGTGCACAGAAGAGATAACTTAGAGGTCAAGGGCCTGGCTTTAGCCAGCCAGATTGACCCTTAGAATTCTTGCCCCACCAACAGGCACATGTAAAGATGCTCAACATCACTAATCATCAGGAAAATGCACATCAAAACCACTAATGAGATTTCCCCTCACATCTGCCAGAATGACTGTCATCCAAAAAACAAGAAATAATAGATGTTCGAAAGTATATAGAGAAAATAGAACCATCTTCTGCTATCAATGGGAATGTCAATGGATAACAGCCACTGTGGAAAACAGAATGGTGATCCATCACCAAAAGAAAACATAGAATCATACAATCCAGCACTTCAACTTCTGGGTATTTACCCAAAGAAAACAAAAACACTACTTCAAAAAGCTATATGCACCCTAGTGTTAATTGCAGCACTATTTAGCCACGGAATGGAAGCAACTTGCATCTATCAATAGATAAATGAGTAAAGAAGATATGGTACTGTCTATACGCACATAAAAAAGAATTGAAATCTTGACATTTGCAACTACATGGTTGGACCTACAGGGTATTATGCTAAATGGTAATAAGTGAGATAAAAACACACACCATTTGATATCATTGATACGAGGAATCTGAAAAACAAAACAAATGAACAAACAGTAACAGACTCATAGACACAGAGAACAAAATAGTGGTTAGCAGAGAGGAAAAGAGAGGCGGAACTGGCAAAACTGGTGAAGAGGGTTAAGAGGTCCAGTTATAAAATAAGTTATAAAAACCCAGTTATAAAATAAGTAAGTCATGGGGCTGTAATGAATAACATAGAAAATAAGTCAATAATATCGTAAGAACTTAGTATGGTGACAGATGATAACTAGATTTATCATGGTGATCATTCCCCACTGTATAAAAATATTGAATCATTACGTTGTACATGAGAAACTAATCTTTTAAGTCAATTATACTTCAATTTTTAAAAAAAAACTAAAATATGAAAAAAAGAGAATTCTGGCTCCTGTCATAATTAGCTTGTGATCTTGACAAATTATTCTCTAAGTCTCAGTTTCTTCTTACATCAACTATGGAACAAATGATATCTACTTCATAGGATTGTTGTAAGAATGCCTATCGAGTGCTTAGCAAAGTGCCTGGTACATGGTAAGATTTCAATAAATGTTCAATGTTTTCCCATACAAGATTGGCGGGAGTATGTCTTAGTAGTTTATAGAAAGTGAAAATAGAAAATTGCCAAGTGATAACAATCTCTCCAGTTCCAACAAATAACACAACCAGCAGCAAGACAGCATCCCTGG
Source organism: Bos javanicus (assembly GCF_032452875.1). Lineage (NCBI taxonomy): Eukaryota > Metazoa > Chordata > Mammalia > Artiodactyla > Bovidae > Bos > Bos javanicus. Next base: position 12,025,055 of record NC_083875.1, on the reverse strand, counting down.
TTCCACATAAACCTCCTGAAGAAGAAAAACCATGCTGAAGAGGCACAGTCTGGTAGAGCTGCAAGAGCCCTTAGAGACCATTTAGCCCAAGCTTTCATTTTCCAGATAAAGAAAAGAGACCCTCTGAGAGGTAAAGTAACTTACCCCACATCAAGAGCTAGAGGCAAGTTTGGAGTTCAAATCCAGGTTTCTTGATTCTTAATTCTGTGATAAGTTCAAGTGCATTTGTGGTTAAAACAGCTCCTAAAATGTCAGGACATGAATCATCATTGGAAACACTCCCTGTATTTCTAATTCATCCCATTAACTGTTCATCTGAGATTGTATAACTGTATCCCAAAATACTCTCTCAATAGCAAAGAGCAAGTGCTTATAAGAAGTAAGTGAGTGACTGTTTGTGACCCCAGGGACTGTAGCCTACGAGGTTCCTCCATCCATGAAATTTTCCAGGCAAGAGTACAGGAGTGGGTTGCCATTTCCTTCTCCAGGAGATCTTCCTGATCCAGGGATGGAACCTGGGTCTCCTGCATTGCAAACAGACACTTTTACCATCTGAGCCACCAGCGAAGCTTATAAGAAGACACCTTACAAAAAAAGAAAAGTAATGAATGGAAAAATATGCAATTTTAACAGTTTACCTAGAATGACCAAAATCTGCATTTGTCTTGAATAAATTTTTTTTTATTTTTTTTAATTTAATTTTATTTTTAAACTTTACAATATTGTATTAGTTTTGCCAAATATCGAAATGAATCCGCCACAGGTATACCTGTGTTCCCCATCCTGAACTCTCCTCCCTCCTCCCTCCCCATACCCTCCCTCTGGGTGGTCCCAGTGCACCAGCCCCAAGCATCCAGTATGGTGCATCGAACCTGGACTGGTGACTCGTTTCATACATGATATTATACATGTTTCAATGCCATTCTCCCAAATCTCCCCACCCTCTCCCTCTCCCACAGAGTCCATAAGACTGATCTATACAAAACAAACAAAAATAAGAAGGCACCTTAGAAGGAAGTGTCTCTTCTACTGGTTCTGCAGGCAATCAGCATCATGGATCGCCTGGATTGCCTGAACTAATTTGAGACTAACGCATAATGTAGTACCCACTCCCGTGTTCTTGCCTGGAGAATCCCAGGGACAGGGGAGCCTGGTGGGCTGCCGTCTTTGGGGTCACACAGAGTTGGACACGACTGAAGCGACTTAGCAGCAGCAGCATAATGTAGTAAACAGTTCATTAAATGCCTATGATCATTTATGCCAAAGAATTAGGGAAAATCATAGAAATCTATACTGTGATCTTTAACCTAAAACACATTCATAGCAGGTAAAAAAAAAAAAATTAAGCCAGACAGTCTGTCCAAGATGGTGCCCAATAATCCCTGCTTACTGATATTCACACACTGGGGTATCTTCCTCCCCCTAGAATATGGCCTGGATCTATTAACTTGCTCCTAACAAACAGAATACTTCAGAAGTTCTGGGATGTCAATTATGATATTGGTTATAAAAGACTGTGGTTTCCGTCTTGGACACTCTCTTTTGCTCTCACTCTGGGGGAGTCACCTGCCACGTGATAAGGTTGCCTGGCTGGCAGAGGGGGCCACATGAGTGAACTTGGAAGCAGATCTTCTGAGGCCTGACAAGAACCATCTGAGTGAATCTGGAAGCAGGTTTTCAGCCACAGTCAAGCCTTGTAGGTGACTGCAGCCATGGCTGACAGCTTGATGGCAAATGTATGAGACACCTTGGCCCAATGGCACCTGACTAAGCTGCTCCCAAATGCGTGACCCAAGGTGAAATATTCAGTACCTGCTGTTTTAATCTGCTAAGTTTGGGGTAAATTATTACACAAAAATAAATAACCAATACAAAATGCAGCCAGGGTTGGGAAATAGCACCTCTGAACAGAGGGCATGATGCAATGGTTCCTCAAAAAGCAAGCGTCTTTATTCTCATTATAGACAGTCCAGAAAAACACCAACTCATTTTCTCCAAGGCTTCTCCAAGGTTCTATGAAAATTGATTATATTTGTGGTTGACCTCAATGCTATTGTCTGGACTTTGAAAAGTGAGAAAGTGGTTTATTGCCATCATTGATGCCTGGCTTCTGTTGGCTCTCTCTAAATATTCCCAAATGAATGAATGAAAGATCCACCCTAATGGCATAACTATGGATCTTAACCAGTGTCTTTTGGATAATGTAAGTATCTTTGATCATTTCTTTAGTAACTTCTGAGTAATTAAGGTGTTATTTTTTTCCCCCTAAAGATAGGCCAAGAGTCACACTGTCCTAGGAAAGGAGAAGGTCAGTACCACATCATCAAATGTCTTTTTAAAATTTTAATAGCCAGAAAGACTTGAAAGCCAAATGTTGCAGAGAAAAAAAATTATAAATTCTAAAATCTCCCTTTGAAGTAAGAAATGATGCTTATATGTCTGATAATGCATAGTTTTTTTTTTCTCCACACCATAGTTAGAGTGGACTCAGAGGTAATCCAAGGAAAGTTCCTATAAGACAGGAACAGAAAATAGAAGAAGAAAACATCAGCGAGAGGTCAGATGCTAAAGCCCTGACTTCCCCTACCCAGCTTTGCTTCACATTGGCACCGTAAGGGCTGTGAAGAAAAAAAAAAACCTCCAGAATGTTTGGGAGAAAGAAAACCAGAGACATTTGTACCCCAGTCTGAATTTGAGATTTGAAAGGAGGTTGCCTACTCGAGTATGCCGTGTCAACAAGCAGTCTGACAGCCGCACAGAGGAAGACAAAAGGGAAGTTACACAGAATAAAGGAGCTGTACTCGTTGCACTGCTTGGTGTGTATTTTTTTTTTCCGTTTTAACCCCAGTTCACAAGTAGGCCTGCTGAGGTTCGTCTGGTTTCAGGAGTGCCACCGAGGCCCAGGTTTAGTCTTTCTATAACCTGTGGGAAGAAAGGTGGGAAGGACTGCTGTATTATGCTGCTGCTGCTAAGTCACTTCGGTCGTGTCTGACTCTGTGTGACCCCATAAATGACAGCCCACCAGGCTCCCCCATCCCTGGGATTCTCCAGGCAAGAACACTGGAGTGGGTTGCCCTTTCCTTCTCCAATGCATGAGAGTGAAAAGTGAAAGTGAAGTCGCTCAGTTGTGTCCGACCCTCAGCGACCCCATGGGCTGCAGCCTTCCAGGCTCCTCCATCCATGGGATTTTCCAGGCAAGAGTACTGGAGTGGAGTGCCATTGCCTTCTCCGCTGCTGTATTATACATGTGACTGATTCTCACTTCCTTCTGTTCCTGATGGACAAGGTTCTGCCCAGGATTGACTGCTCCACAGTAGTGTTAGTCCGTCAGTTCTGCCTCTGCTGTTGGTGATCTCGGCGTCCCCACACTCATCTCTCCTTTGCACCAAGTGTGGTAGAACCACACCCAGACACACTTGAGTGCTCAGCTTGGCCTGACCAGTTAGCTGTTAGCTGTCTGACCTTGGGCAGCTCTCTCTGAGCCCCCAAATTTTATTATCATAACAGTAACAAAATAATCATGAATAATTATAACAATTCAGGGTTTACTCGGAGAAGGCAATGGCACCCCACTCCAGTACTCTTGCCTGGAAAATCCCATGGATGGAGGAGCCTGGAAGGCTGGAGTCCACGGGGTTGCTGAGGGGCGGACACGACTGAGCGACTTCACTTTCACTTTTCCCTTTCATGCATTGGAGAAGGAAAGGGCAACCCACTCCAGTGTTCTTACCTGGAGAATCCCAGGGACAGGGGCGCCTCGTGGGCTGCCGTCTATGGGGTCGCACAGAGTTGGACATGACTGAAGTGACTTAGCAGCAGCAGCAGCAGCAGGGTTTACTAGGTGAAAAACCCTTTACAAAGCATATAATATGCATTATCTCATTTAATTCTCATATTCACCATGTGTGAGATGGGTACGATTTTTAGCCTCTTGTTATAGAAAAGAATACCTTCCCAAAGCCGCACTGCTAATAAGTAGCAGTAGGACTTGAAACTGGGTCTGAGATCCGCGGCTTAGAGGAAGACCGCATGATAGGGACCCCAAAGCACCTCAAAGCATAGGCGTAATTTCCCTGCTAGTCTGCATCAGTAATTGGTCCTCAACAAGGTCAGCATTGATTCTTATGTGATCATGGTAACTCTTTTCCTGTGTGTGTACACAACATTTAAACAAGTCCTATATTTATTCTAACAAAAATATTTGGATGCGCAGCTATGACTTATTGCTTTCCATTAGGCTCCGTACTGGGGCTGGGGTCACATCACTCCGAGCTCCCCTAGATCTGGAGACAGATGCCTGCTGGTGACTGCCTGCGGCAGCATACCTTAAACCCCATGACAGCCCGGGCACACTCCCAGCTGCTGAAATTAGCCTGCAGGATCCTTGCAGGCAAAGGTGTATTTTAGGACCACAGTACCAAGCAGCATCACAGAAAGGCAAGTGCTCAGAACACAGCCCCTCCTACATCCCCTAACATCCAAACAGCCCATGCTCCTGTTTGACACAATCGCATAGATGGCTGATATAGAAGGCAAGCATCTATTTACTTGTTAAATCAACAAATGTTCATGCAACAGAATTCAGGAACTGAATGATAATGGCCTTTTTTTAATTTGGTTGCTGCTGCTGCTAAGTTGCTTCAGTCGTGTCCGACTCTGCGTGACCCCATAGACAGCAGCCCACCAGGCTCCTCCGTCCATAGGATTCTCTAGGCAAGAATACTGGAGTAGGATGCCATTAATATGTTTAAATGATAATAAAAAACAAATTGTCTTCTTCATAGGACTGTATTGCATTTTAGTTAACAAATTCATTTATTGTCATTGTATTTCCTAAGCTGCTATATTCTTCCATGGGAATAATTTAGAGTTCCTGGCAATAATGCTTCTTAATGAATTACTATGTGCAAAAGTATGACTCAGTAGCCCACTATAGAAAGAACTTTCTTATCTACACTGGGAATATTCAAGACAGAAGAAAACTCAGAATGTATTTGTTCCACACCAGCAACTGCCCTGTGGTGCAATTTACAAACCAGAAAGTAGGCTTAGAGAGTCAATATCATTTTCAAGGTCACCCAGGGGGATTTTTTTAGAGGTGCAGCCAGGAGTCGTGCCTTCCTGGGCAGCAAAATTACATCACTTCACCACACTGCCCCATGCGTGTTCTGCCACACAGCAGCAGAAACTGAACAGGGAACTCATTACTCCATATTTGGGGTATGGATCTTAGAAGTTGTTACTCAGGTTATATTCACAGAAAGAATTCAATTTACTGAATAGAAAGTAGAGATGTGCTATAAATCCAAATTCAGGTGGAATCTATTGAAACTTCAACGTGCCCGACATGCAAAATCTCATTCATCTGTACAACTGTTCATGAGATTGATTTAACTGCCTGATTTCACAGAAGAAGAAATGGGCTTAGGGTATGAAGTGACCTAGTTTACACAGTAAGCAATGGATCTAGGATTTGATACTGGACTCTGGGACTCCAGTTCAGAGCCTTTCCTACTGCCTCACAGTAACAGCTTGCTAAAGCTTCCATAAGTTCCCCCCACGGGGAGAACTAAGGCGACTCTTTAGCTCTATAAATGTCCGGTACTGCATCATATAATATTTCCAGCATCCCTTAAGGTAAAGGCACAGCATTCAGCTCATGGCCCTTATCACTGAAGAACTATTCTTCCCTCTGGCTGATGAACTGAAATTTTCAGAAAGCTCTTGGGTAAAGTGTGACTGCTGGCACAAAATACAATGCTAGGTGGAATAATAATAAATGACAAACTCAAGCATCTTCCCCACTGTTCCAGCTTGGAGAGCTTATTACCACACAGATAAATCCTCTAACTAGCTCAGAAAAGAATATAAACATCAGCGCCTCCATTTTACCCATACTAATAGCTGGTCACATGCCAAATGGGTTTGCAACTGAGTGTGCAATATTAAAATCTCTAAATCTACCATCCTTGGCTTGCATTCGATTTCCCTCAAACGTTCAAAGTCTCCACCATTCATTTTCATGCCAGCTGGGAATTTGTAACCTCTGCTAATCTCCCCTGCCTCTTACAGATCAGTTTCTTTTTTTGCATTTATTGCATCAGCTTGTTGTGTATGCGGGAAACCTTTAAATATTTAAAGTTGTAATTTAGCAAACTACAGAGAAGCCAGAAATAGAAGTTTGGATTTAAAAATTTTTTTTATAAGAAAGGGTTAGAAATATATTAACCTAAAGAGGAAAAGTCAAACCTCCTGCACAGGTGTGGGGACTTGCTGGATATTCTTGCCTTGTGAGGTGAACTCTGTCACCCACTGCACACAGAGGCAAAGGGCATATCATGGATATGGCCTCATGGTCCCTCCTTCACAACTCCTCCTGCCCTTCTCATCTGCTTTTCCATCTTAACTTCCCATTCTCTGCACATCCTATGCATTACAGTTACGGTCACACCCCCATTCACTGGTACAGCTCTACCGTGACCATCAGTGACCTTCCAGTTGCTGCGTCTCTTGGGCATCCTTCAGTCCTTGTCATACCTGGCCTCTATGCCATACTGTTCATTGCTTCCTCCTTCTTTAAACTCTCCTTTGGATCAATAATACTTATTATTATTGTCATTATTGTCATTATAAGTTTGCATCAAGAGTGCTTATAATACATAAAGCAGTGTGTTAAACACTTGCTACGCATTCTGTTCTTGAATACTCATAACCCCACAATGTAGCTATTATTATTATGCCTATGCTAAGATGAAGAGAGTTGGACTGTGAAGAAAGCTGAGCGCCGAAGAATTGATGCTTTTGAACTGTGGTTTGGAAAAGACTCTTGGGAGTCCCTTGGACTGCAAGGAGATCCAACCAGTCCATTCTGAAGGAGATCAGCCCTGGGTGTTCTTTGGAGGGAATGATGCTGAAGCTGAAAGTCCAGTACTTTGGCCACCTCATGCGAAGAGTTGACTCATTGGAAAAGACCCTGATGCTGGGAGGGATTGGGGGCAGGAGGAGAAGGGGACAACAGAAGATGAGATGGCTGGATGGCATCACCGACTCGATGTATGTGAGTCTGAGTGAACTCCGGGAGTTGGTGATGGACAGGGAGGCCTGGCGTGCTGCGATTCATGGGGTCACAAAGAGTCGGACACAACCGAGCGACTGAACTGAACTGAAGATAAAGAAATTGAGTCCCTTGTCTTAGGTGACGTAGCAACCCAAGTTTTCCTAACTCCAGAACCCACATTCATAAGCATTATGCTACATCGTCTCATAAAGTTTTCAGGAGAGTGACTCTATGGAGACATCAGAGCCATTAAAGCTAGCTCTAGATTGCAGTTCGTTTTTCCATTTTTGAGCTGAGGCAAGGTTCAGAAAATAAAATCTTTTGTGTGTGTGTGTGTGTGTGTGGAAAGAAAATTAGACAGTGCTGTATCAAAACTGATAAAACATGAGAGTAAAAGTAGACAGTAAAAGTACCATCCAATGAATTCTAGCCTTTTAGAAACAAGGTAAAATGAAAAAAGAGTTTGACTCTGTACAAGATTTTCCTCCACATCCTGTTGAAAACGGTATTCAGTCTGCAATCTGTGGCAGACTCTGGAGATGTCGGCTTCCCTCCCATGATCGCTGTCTCTTGGTGCTCACATGTCTGGGTAGTCCTCTCCCACCGAGTGTGGGCAGGACCTGTGGCCTGCTTCTAACCCGTGGAATATGGCAAAGGGGTGGGATGGCAGTTCCCTGACTCGGTCACATTTTATGAGGCTGCATCTGGCTGGCACACTCGTTCTAGAGTTTCTGCCTGCTTGCTTGGAGAAGTAAGTGGTCATGGTGGGGAAGCCCATGACCCATTGAGGGCGGCCATTTGGAAGTGTGGGCACCCTCCAGGCAGTAGCTGACAAGAAGCTGGAACCCTTCATCCTACAACTGCAAAGAAATTAATTCTGCCCCAAATCTGAGTGAGCTTGGGCAGATTCTTCCCTAAACAAGCCCCCCCAGATGATGCCTTGACTGTAGCCTGGTGAGACCATGAACAGAAGACACATCTCAGTCAAGTTCTGACTCACAGAAGCTGTGAGATAATACATGTGCATGGTTTTAAGCTGCCACGTTTGTGGTAATTTGTCATGTAGCAATAGATAACTAATACGTGGCCTCACTCACGGCTTTTCTTATACTTTAACAAACGTTCTTATAAAATAACAAACAAAAAGCTGGAAAAAAATTTAACAAGACTGAATGTCAATCTATTCAGAATCATGAAGGGACTGTCACTGGTTTTTAAGTACAAAACCAATGAAATTAGATTGAAAAGAATCTGTTCCATGTCAGTCGTTCTATGCACTGAAAGAACAGTAGCTGTTATCTATTCCTGCATAATAAATCACCCCAAGTATTGTCTGATTCCATTTATGTGAAATGTCCAGAATAGACAAATCCATAAACACAGAAAGTGGATTAGTGACGTTCAGGGGATGGCAGTCAGGAATAATCAGGAGGCACAGGATTTATTTTAGGGTAAATGATTCATTTTAGGAGTGATGGAAGGATTACAGAATTAGGTAGTGGTGAAAGGTGCACATCATTAATATACTAAAAACTACTGGATTTTATCCTTTAAAATGGTGAAAATAGTAAATTGTATGTAATATTAATTTTATCCCAATACAAATTTAACTAAAAATTTAAAAATGAACACTTATTGTTTCTCACAGATTCTTTGGGTCAAGAATTTGAGAGTGAATCAGCTGTAAGGGTCTGACTGGGGGTCTCTCATAAGTGGTCAAGATGTCAGTTGGGGCTACAGTTATCTGGAGATGCCTTGACTCAACTAGACTGGAGCTGGAGAATTTACTTCAAAAGTAGTTCACTCATGTGGCTATCAAATCGGTGCTGGTTGTTGGGGAGAGGCCTCAGTTCCTCTCAGTTCTTCTATACAGGACTGCATGAGTTTCCTCACAGCTCACCGGCTGTCTTTGCCTGGAACAAGTGATCAAAAAGACAGCAATACAGAGAGGCCCATATCTCTCATTTCCTGCCTCAGAGCCCATGTCCTTCACTTTTGCAGAAAAGAGGAGGTTTTGCTTAGCTTCTTACCACTTTCTTTCCCTATTAGAAAAACCAAGGTCTGCACCAACTAGAAAATTGAGAATACATCCATCTATTGTAGGAATACCACTGTATACGTATGATATTCCTACATACATATACCTCCAGACTATTATACTCTACCTCCTATTTATTCTATTTTTCCTACATTATCAGCAGCTCTAACTGCCACAAACCATGCATGCATGAAGCAGGGAGTGGAGGAGAATAATGGCTCCACTTATGAATAAGATTTCCACATACATTGCTCAAAATGCTCTGGTTAACCCAAAACCCAAACCAAAAACTAATGTGTGAAAAAGGAGACATTTTGGCCAACTTCTGCAAGCTTCTGATGGTTTCAGCCTCCTCCAGGAAAACAATGCTCTGCTTCTAGCTGGTGACTGCCTCTATTCTTGGAATTATTGGGAAATTTTCATGAGAAATAATATCCATGATCATATCAGTCTGCTTTAACTTGTGTTAGTGTAAAGACTGGAAGGGTGAACCACGTTCCCGACAAGCCTAATAACAATAATGATACCACTTGCTATGGGTCAGGTACCGTGCTATTTCACCTCCATGATTTCAATGAATCCCAGCAACAAACCTAAGTAGTGAAATGCTATCATCATTCCACTTTATGTGGAGGAAACGGAGACTAGAGAAGGTCAGTTGACAAAGGTCTCAACTCTAAGAGCAGAGTTGAGATTCAATCTATGTTATTTGATTTCCATGTTTGAGTTCTTTTTTTTTTTTTTGGATTATAATGGTTCTTAGTTTATTTTTTTTATTTTTTAAAATTAATTAATTTATTTTAATTGGAGTCTAATTACTTTACAATATTGTGGTGGTTTTTGCCATACATTGACATGAATCGGCCATGGGTGTACATGTGTTCCCCATCCTGAACCCCCCTCCCACCTCCCTCCCCATCCCATCTTTCAGGGTCATCCCAGTGCACCAGCCCTGAGCTTGAGTTCTTAACCTGTATTGCCTCCCAAAGCAATTAGCTCTTGCCTCCCTTTGGAAAAAAGAGGCATACATAGATATATTCTGAAAAAAAGTTTAGAATTGTATGGATACAGAAAAGGCATGTAGTAAAACAAACATGTTGTACATAGTGGAACCACAACCAGGCTGGTGCCCCCTCCACTTTTGCCAGACTAAGTGCAGAACACAATGTGGTAACATCTTCAGAGTTTTTAGGAGAAAAATTCTCCTACCCAGATTTTAAAAATTCATTCAGATAGATGTAAAGGCAACCGAGAGACAAATTCATGTCTATGGGGGACTAAATGATTTTACTTACCTATTCTCCTAAAAAGTAAGAAGCAAGCAATAACCCTTTAAGATTGAGGTGAATGGAGATTTAAGGGAAAAATAGAAAGATGTAAAAGAATTAGCAAGAGCATTGGAGACATTTTGAGATAAATCCAAAGAATTGTAAACTTTGCTACAAAATGGAATATTTTTGTAATCCTGGAAGAAAAAAGGATACATAATATAAAAACAATTGTGTTAAATTCCAAATTACCTTCAGTTCAGTTCAGTCGCTCAGTTATGTCTGACTCTTTGCGACCCCATGAATCGCAGCACGCCAGGCCTCCCTGTCCATCACCAACTCCCAGAGTTCACTCAGACTCACGTCCATCGAGTCAGTGATGCCATCCAGCCATCTCATCCTCTGTCGTCCCCTTCTCCTCCTGCCCCCAATCCCTCCCAGCATCAGGGTCTTTTCTAATGAGTCAACTCTTCGCATGAGGTGGCCAAAGTACTGGAGTTTCAGCTTTAGCATCATTCCTTCCAAAGAAATCCCAGGGCTGATCTCCTTCAGAATGGACTAGTTGGATCTCCTTGCAGTCCAAGGGACTCTCAAGAGTCTTCTCCAATACCACAGTTCAAAAGCATCAATTCTTCGGCGCTCAGCTTTCTTCACAGTCCAACTTTCACATCCATACATGACCACTGGAAAAACCATAGCCTTGACTAGACGGACCTTTGTTGGCAAAGTAAATATCTCTGCTTTTCAATATGCTATCTAGGTTGGTCATAACTTTTCTTATATCTACTCCTGCGGGCAGGAATCCCTCAGAAGAAATGGAGTAGCCATTATGGTCAACAAGAGAGTCCAAAATGCAGTACTTGGATGCAATCTCAAAAACAACAGAATGATCTCTGTTCGTTTCCAAGGCAAATCATTCAATATCACAGTAAACCAAGTCTATGCCCCAACCAGTAACGCTGAAGAAGCTGAAGTTGAACGATTCTATGAAGACTTACAAGACCTTTTAGGACTAACACCCAAAAAAGATGTCCTTTTCATTATAGGGGACTGGAATGCAAAAGTAGGAAGTCAAGAAACACCTGGAGTAACAGGCAAATTTGGCCTTGGAATACGGAATGAAGCAGGGCAAAGACTAATAGAATTTTGCCAAGAAAATGCACTGGTCATAGCAAACACCCTCTTCCAACAACACAAGAGAAGACTCTACACATGGACATCACCAGATGGTCAACACCGAAATAAGATTGATTATATTCTTTGCAGCCAAAGATGGAGAAGCTCTATATAGTCAGCAAAAACAAGACCAGGAGCTGACTGGCTCAGATCATGAACTCCTTATTGCCAAATTCAGACTTAAATTGAAGAAAGTAGGGAAAACCACTAGACCATTCAGGTATGACCTAAATCAAATTACCTTAACAAAGACTAGAAAGGGAGATGAGAAGTGGAAGTGAATGTCAATTTCTCATTCACATATAAAAGAAAATATGAAGATGTCATTTCATTTCTTATTTTGATGATTAGAAAAAATATGAGTTAACTGTTTTTGAAAAAGTTAAAGGAGAACTATTAGTTATCCTCAAAAGCAAAAAATAATAAAAGACAATTATAAAAGAAAAAAGACCATAAATACTTACATTTCTCTATGACTCATTTCCCCCATCTATGAATGGGACTAATAAAACCTATCTGAGGAGTTGTTAAAATTCAAATCATTGGGATTTCCCTGGTGGTCCAGTGACTAAGACTCCAAGGTCCCAATGCAAGGGCCCTGGGTTCAGTCCTTGGTAAGGGAATTAAGTCACACATGCTGCAACCACACACCTGGTGCAGCCAAAGAATAAATATTTTCTAAAAATCCAAATGCTTAATGCATATCAAGTGTTTAGAATGATGTCTGCCATATTATAATTAATATAGCTATAATATTATTTTAAATTTTAAAAAATTTTTATGTAAAAAATTTCTGTAGTAATACAGTGCTATCATTTGAAAAGTCCTCTACAGTAAGCAGATATTAATTTTCAAATTGAAAGCAAAAAAAAAAGTTACTTTAAAAACATAGACAAAAAATAAATAAAATAAAAATGTAGACAGTAGTTTAGGGCAAAGTTTCCTTTCCTTCTTCTCTTTTACTATACAAAAATAGTCAACTTTATACAGTATATATATTAATGGAGTGGCTAAAATTTGGGTTTGAACTTATAGGAGAATCCTTTCCCACTGAAATTGCAAAACCTCGATTTATTTACCTCTGCAGCATGCTTCTTCATTGCCCATGGCGAGATTCCATTTTTCTTCTTCAAATTGCACCCCAGGGATTACAGGTACCAAACATGAGTTCTTAACTCCTAGAATTATAAAATATGCATTAGTAATACTGACACATTGGCATTTATGTTAAGGTTCCGCAAATTTTGCAGTGTCCTAATATCAACATTATTCAAAGAGGAATATAATCTTCAGAAACTCATCTTGTAGGGTAACTATAAATGCTTGGAGAATCTATAAATGCTTGAACTATAAATGCTTGATAGCAATAATAGTGACATAATCAGTGTACTTTCCACACTTTTCTTTTCCAGATTAGGTCCACAGAAATAAAGTAGTGGAACTTTCAGAGAGTATGAATGCAAATACTTGTGCACTTACACCCCACCCTACTCAGTTTAGGGCCCTTGGATGGAGACAAACATGTCATCTGCTTCTGGCTGTGCTGCACACTTGGAGTTTTAGTTTCCAAAGTATATAAAAGGAGAAATGATGGGGCAGGTATGGGGCAGATTCCACAATTCCACTTAGCACACAAAACAGCCCCCTTACAGAGATGGGCAGCTACCCGTTTTCCTGGTAGAGACATCACAGATTTATGGAGAGCGAGAGAATAAGAGGTAGCTAAAGTCCTTTTCTTTTTTTTTTGAAAAAGTACTGCTTTTATTTATTGGTAAACATGACAATGAACTCTGAGCATCTGTCTAACTCTTCAGCGAAGGCTGTCACACCTGCACGCATGTATACACACACTTACACTTAGAGACATGAACCACTTGGGCTCACAAGCACCAAGAAAAAACATGCAACACAGCAAGAAGGCAAAGTGGCTGGGAGTAAGATGTTTGCAGATTCAAACTTTGGGATTGAAGTAGCTGGTAAACAGAAAGGCACCCAGTCGGCTGGAGCTGTGTGGTTAGTCCAGAACAGGGGTGCCCTGAAGGCATGAAGGGGAGCGCCGCTGCTGGCCTGGCTCTGCAGCCTCTAAGGCAGCACAACTTGAAGGTTATGAGCTCCTCTGATGGGGAGGCAGCCCGAGAGTCCCTTTAGTCACACCCAGGGGCATCCGGGGACAGGAATGAGGCTGGTGCCAGGGGCCCAGTGTGCTGGCACCCCTTTTTTCCAGACAGGGCAGTGCACTGGCATCTCTCCATCTCCTGCTGGGGTAGTGGAGGGGGCATTCTTCCCCTTTATGGCCCACTTTCCAGTTTTAGCCTGGCTGTCTGGGACCCCCAGCCCTTGGGTCTGCCCAAGTGGACACCATTCCAATTGCAGATAGCATGGCTATCACACACGAGTCGGAAACTTCATCTGGACACCCCTCAACCAGGTCTTGGATGTGGATCCGTCCCCAAAGGCACACTGTTGAAATTGATTTGGCTACACAAAAGCCATATCTTCCTATTTGGCGTGGAGGGCGAGGGACTGGGGGGCTGGAGTTCTGGGAGGCCTACCCTCAGACACTAGAGCCTACTGAGTCCCCTGCCCTCAGGGTTATGGGAACAACAGAAGACTCTACACCTGCTGGCTGATGTTAACCGGTAACTGAAGCAGAAATAAAGTTCCCTGCATTGCTAAAGTCCTTTTCTAACTTTATCATTGGGTTGAGGGGGCACATTCATCAGTGTTTCTGTTCACGGAAATTCTCTCTAGTAGAAATTCCCCTCTAGACCACAGTATATGGTCTTCTCTTTACCTTCTGGTGTTGTCTTTTTTGTGCCTTTTCTTAGGCATTTCATTGGAAAGCTTTGAGAGGGTATATAAAGTTCAACTCATATGAGATCATGGATACTCATGACTTCATTTAAAAGCCCTTTTTCATGAGGTTCAAACTTTAAATGATGCAGACCAACTATAAAATTGCTGTTTGGAATTATACCTCCTTTTTGGGTTCTAAGCTTCAGCTTAGCTCTAATATCCAGGAATTGGGGAACTATGCCAACATTCTTGTATTCTCCATGCCTTTAATGATTTTATTGATTTTAAAAAAATTGTCTCTCAGTCATCATTTTTCACATTGAATCCCAAGCTTTTCAACCTTGTTCTCTGTCACCAATGCCCTACTGTGTTTGATCACAAACACACTTCTTCCCAAGACCTTCTTACGTGGATGCACCCAGGGGGTTAATCATTGGGTGCTCAAAGAGATAGTCTAAAATATTAGTTCAGAGTTTATTTCATGGCTGCAGGAAGAAAGTGGCTTCTATTAATAAAACCACTTGCTTTATATTAACAAACCACTCACTTCATATTGAAAATGTAACACCATCCAAAAATATAGAAGTGAAGCAGCTGACAAAATATTAATGTCTGAGTAGTCACAGCCTCTCCCACTTCTTCTTCTAAGGAGGGTGACTCTGACTTGCTGGATTGGATCCCAGGCTCTCCTTTGCTCTGCAGCACATGAGAAACAGGCAGTCATGGGGAAGAATCAAAAGGAACCAGAGAGACTTGGTTATTCTCTGTAATAAAGGGCTCAAGAAGAAAGGGAAGGAGAGAGAGGAAGACCAAGCACATGGTTGGTGTTAAAAATAGTTGGAGGGAAAAAATTGAGAGGAATCATTCACTTCAGAAGGAGAAGGAAAAATGGCAACCCACTCCAGTACTCTTGCCTAGAGAATCCCATGGACAGAGGAGCCTGGTGGGTTGCTGTCCATAGGGTCACACAGAGTCGGACACGACTGAAGCGACTTAGCATGCTTGCATGCGAAATGGCAACCCAGTCCAGTATTCTTGCCTGGAGAATCCCAGGGCCAAAGGAGCCTGGTGGGCTGCCGTCTGGGGCACAGAGCCAGACATGACTGAAGCAACTCAGCAGCAGCAGCAGCATTCACTTCAGAAGTCACTGACAGGAGTGTGTGTGTGCCTGTGTCTACATTAGGAGACAGAGAGATAATGAGAATGTTTTCTCTTGGGGCTTTTACTATTTATTAAGGATATTCTCCCACCTTAGCATTTCACCAAAAGAAACTGAAAAATAGTTGGTTTAAAACTCAACATTCAGGAAACTAAGTCATGGTATCTGGTCCCATCACTTCATGGCAAATAAATGGTGCAACAATGGAAACAGTGGCAGATTTTATTTTTCTGGGCTCCAAAATCCCTGCAGATGGTGACTGCAGTGATGAAATGAAAAGACACGTGCTCCTTGGAAGAAAAGCTATGACCAACCTAGACAGCATATTCAAAAGCAGAGACATTAGTTTGTCAGCAAAGGTCCGTCTAGTCAAGGTTATGGTTTTTCCAGTGGTCATGTATGGATGTGAGAGTTGGACTGCGAAGGAGGCTGAGCGCCGAAGAATTGATGCTTTTGAACTGTGGTGTTGGAGAAGACTCTTGCGAGTCCCTTGGACTGCAAGGAGATCCAACCAGTCCATCCTAAAGGAAATCAGTCCTGAATATTCATTGGAAGGACTGATGTTGAAGCTGAAGCTCCAGTACTTTGGCCACCTGATGCAAAGACCTGACTCTTTGGAAAAGACCCTGATGTTGGGCAAGATTGAAAGCGGGAAGAGAAGGGGACGACAGAGGATGAGATGGTTGGATGGCATCACCAACTCAATGGATGTGATTTTGAACAAGCTCTTGGAGGTGGTGATAGACAGGGAAGCCTGGCATGCTGCAGTCCATGGGGTCGCAAAGACTTGGACATGACAGAGCAACTGAGCTGAACTGAAGGATATTTCTCCACCTTAGAATTTCATCAAAGGAAACTGGAAAAAGTGCTTCCAATTATATTTTTTGTCCTAACCCTGTGATACTTTTTTTCACTCAATAGCACCACAGGGTGATGGGTCCAGGTAGGGCCCCAGATACACGTGGGTTACAAAGACAAGGCCCTTAGTAGATACACTGACTATAGAAAACAATTAAATGTATTTGTAATAACCCTCATTTACATCTCTTATGATTAGACAGCCATCTGCCTGGTGATCTTCACTAATAAATCAACCCTGAATATTCATTGGAAAGACTGATGCTAAAGCTCCAATACTTTGACCACCTGATGTGAAGAGCTGACACTGGAAAAGACCCTCATGTTGGGAAAGATTGAGGACAAGAGGAGAAGGGGCTGACAGAGGATGAGATGGTTAGATTGCATCACTGACTTAGTGGACGTGAGTTTGAGCAAAGTCTGGGAGACAGAGAAGGGAAGCCTGGCGTGCTGCAGTCTATGGGGTCACAAAGAGTTGGACACAACTGAGCAGCTAAACAACAACAAGAAGCAGTTACAAATATGTTTAAAAACTTGTTTTTTCAGTTTTCTGATGGTAAAATATTTCCTATTTTTTGGTAAATCTTTTTTTTTTTTAGACTTCCTTTGTGACCTTTTGAAACTAGACAGCTTTTTGAGAGGTATATTTTAAACATATATTTTCAAGGCAAGTTTACAAATTTTAGGTAATAAAATGAATTCTTTATTCCAAATAAACAGCACCATGCCATGTGTCATGGGTTTAATTGTGTTCCCCCCAAAAGATATGCTGCTGTTAACTTCCAAGACCTCAGAATGTGACCTTATTTGGAAAGAGGGTCTTTTCAGAAGTAATCAAGTTAAAATAGGTCATTAGACTGGGCCCTAATCCAGTATGACTGGTGTCCTTATTTTAAAGGCAAATTTGGATACAGAGACAGACACGCACAGAGGGAACTGTGTGAACAGGCATGAAGGACAGAGGATTGGAGTTCTGCAGCCGGATACAAAGGTGCATCTGGGGCTACCTGAAGCTGAAGAGGAAAGGAGAATCCCTACCCTACAGCTTTCAGAGGGAGTCAGGCCCTGCTGACACCTCAGTTTCAGATTTGTAGTGTCCAGAACTGTGAGACAACAAATTTCTGTTGTTCTAACTCACCTATTTGTGGTACTTTGTTAAGGCAGACCTAGGAAATAAATACATTATGTATGAAACAGTTTTAGCGTTTAGGCTGATGACAAGGCCTGTCATGAGGACTACGGACTGGATGCTTCCTAGGACTGTTGTGATCCCTCGCTGCACCAGGTAATTTGCAGTCACTCACTGTGAAGGGATTAGGCTGGCCAAAAAGTGCATTTGGCAGAGGGGAGGATGGGGGAAGGGATAGTTAGGGCGTTTGGGATAGACATGTACACACTGCTATATTTAAAATGAATAACCAACAAGGACCCCCTGTGTAGCCCAGGGAACTCTGCTCAATGTTATGTGGCAGCCTGGATGGGACGGGAGTTTGGGGGAAAGTGGATACATGTGTATGTATGGCTGAATCCCTTTGCTGTCCACCTAAAACTATCAAACATTGTTAATCAGCTACACTCCAATACAAAATAAAGTCTTTTAAAAACTCTATAATGCCTTATGGGTAGTGTAAACACCTTTAATAACAAAATAATTCTAATTCCTTTCTCCTCTCCCTTGTATTGCTGTCATTTCATTTATATATACATTATATATGTATGCACATAAGATATATATACATATATATGTATATAAGCATACATAATTGAAAAAAAAAGGTTCATTCAGGCTTTTCTATAAGATGTTATGGAAAAACCTGAATAAATTTTTTGGTCAACCCAATACTTGACAGGGGCTTCCCTGCTGACTCAGACAGTAAAGAATCTGCCTGCAATGTGGGAGACTCAGGTTCGATCCCTGGGTCAGAAAGATCCCCTGGAGAAGGGAATGGCAACCCACTCCAGTATTCTTGCCTGGAGAATTCCATGGAGCCTGGAATTCCAGAGGAGCCTGGCTGGCTATGGTCCATAGGGTCACAAAGAGTTGGACAGGACTGAGCAACTAACACATACATAACACTTGAAAAGTCAGTGTCTTCTCTATGAGTTCATTTCCTCTTCCTTCCTTCCTTCATTTTTAGGTTCAAGTTGATTACATTGTCTCTCTCAGCAAGAGCTGATCAATTACATTTTTCTAGTTATGTAATAAAGAGTTGCTTATGGAAATCTAGGTTAATAGGAACTATATTTTCAATGTATTATAACTTCATTTTAGCATTTCATCCTGAAGCCCAGGATGCTTCCCCCTCACCTGCTCATCTCACTTCTGAGGCAGGACTCAGTAATAGGGTGGAAATATCCATTCTTACATTACCAATTTTTTCTTAAACTGAAATTTTAATTGTTGTAGTACCCAAGAAAAATGTTCCTGGCTTCAATGTGGATAGATCACAGTGGCTAAATAAGAATAACTTGATCTTTATGTTAAATACCTGCCCCAAACTAGAGCAGTATAATTGCAAGATAGAAACACTGGTGTCCAGACACACAGGGAAGATCCAGCTTCCACCCTGCTATGTGTGCTTCCTGAAGGTCGTGGAGGAAAATATTTCGTGAGATGCCCTTTGGGATCTTCCTCTACCCCAACATACCAACATACCTCACATACCTCACCCCCAGACAACTCCAATCCTGAGATCTGAAGGGAAGACTTATATGGGGCTAGAATTCTGGAAGTCCAGGTTGAAAAGATCAAGACATAGGTAATGCCCTATTCTAACTGCACTCCAAATTAGCGCTACTGGGTGGTCCCACCAGAATAGTTACAAGGCGATAAGTGATTAAGTGTCAGATGGATTGCATTTTTGATCTTTGTTCAGCCATTTGGGTAACAACTTCACAGTCTTTACCAGAGTCTTCTACAACCTGCACTTTTTCTCTCTCTCTCTTTTAAAAATATTCATCCTTGGAGAAGGAAATGGCAACCCACTCCAGTATACTTGCCTGGGAAATCCCATGGACAGAGGAACTTGGCAGGCCACAGTCCATGGGGTCAGAAAACAAAAAAAGAAAATAAATATTCATCTTATTTTTGGCTGCATCGGGTCTTAGTTGCGGCACATGGAAACTTCATTGCACCACGCAGGCTTCCCTCTAGCTGTGGCGCTGGGGCTCAGGAGGTGCCGCACACAGGCTTAGTTGCTGTAGGATCTTAGTTCCCCTCAGTTCAGTTTAGTTCAGTTGCTCAGTCGTCTCTGACTCTTTTCGACCCCATGAATTGCAGCACGCCAGGCCTCCCCGTCCATCACCAACTCCCGGAGTTCACCCAAACTCTTGTCCATTGAGTCGGTGATGCCATCCCTGCTGCTGCTGCTGCTAAGTCGCTTCAGTTGTGTCCGACTCTGTGCGACCCCATAGACGGCAGCCCACCAGGCTCCCCCATCCCTTGCAGCCTACCAGGCTCCTCTGTCCATGGGATTTTCCAGGCAAGAGTACTGGAGTGGGGTGCCATAGGGATCAAACCTGTGTCACCTGCATTGAGAGGTGGATTTTTTTGGGGGGGGTGGATTTTTTTTTTTTTTTTTTTTATTGAAGGATAATTGTTTACAGAATTTTGTTATTTTCTGTCAAACCTCAAGAGAGGTGGATTCTTAACCACTGGACCACCAGGGAAGTCTCTGCACTTTTCTTTAAATCAACTTTCATAGTAGATCAACTGCAGCATGTCCATAGCTGTTTTCCCCTCCCTGCATCCATGCCCCTTGCAATGTGACTTTGTAGCCCCTCCCATTTGGAGGGACTGGCCTCAGGAGTTGCTCCAACCAATAGAATGCAGAAGTGATGGTGTGTCAGTTCCCAAAGGCCTCAAGAGACTCTACATGTTTCTGCTATATTCTTAGACCCCTGGCTCTGCCATACAAAGAGCCTGGCAAGCATAATGGGGGATGATGGACTATGTGGAGGGAAAGGAAAGGCCTCCAGCTGACAGCCAGCAAGCCCCAACCAGTTAGCAAATCTGCAGCTGACTACACACACATGAAGGAACCCAGCTGACTTCAGTCCAGCTGAACCCAGACCTAATTACCAGTCGTAAGTTCAACAAAACATCCTTCTTTTAAACTATTGTGTTGGACTGGTTTGTTTTGCAGCAGTAATGAACTGATACAATTTTCAATTAAATCACCTTTTAAAAAAATCCACTATGAAATCATGAGTCTAAAATATTAGTAATATATTTTTCCTAATATACAATAAAAGTAATATATAATTATTAGAATCTCTGACAAATATTAAAGAAGTTATGAAAAAGGAGAAATTGTTTCAGGCAAGGCTTGCAGTCCAGAGGACACTTAGAGAGGAGAAAAATTTAACTAGATTTGGAAAAATATAGAGATATGAATAGAGGTCAGCCAGGACCAAAAGTGTGAAGCAGGCTGGTGAGGATATTCTACAAATATGAAGTGTATCTCTGAGACAGTGAATAAATCAGTTTGGTTGAGACATTGTTTTGGTTTTGTTTCTTTGTAAGTTGTAAATCTTGGGGAAAAAATTATGCTTTGAGAAAAACTTTAACAGAGGCTAAATGCTTTTAGTTGAAGAGCAAAAAAATTTCACCATGTTCTTTCAAGCTGAGACCAATGCATTTCAACACATCCTAACCGCACTTTTAATCTAAAAGGATTTTTTTAAGGATCATAACTCTCTTTTAAAGTCCTTTTTTTGTCATAAGGAACAGAAAATGACTTGCCATTCCTAAATGTGGTGCTTTAAGATCCAGCATAAGGCATATTCTAGAGCTGGTAATAAGATAAATAGAAAATGCAGGTGACCAGAGTTGGACCATAAAGAAGGCTGAGCGCCCAAGGAATTGATGCTTTTGAACTGTGGTGCTAGAGAAGACTCTTGAGAGTCCCTTGGACAGCAAGGAGATCAAACCAGCCAATCATAAAGGAAATCAGTCCTGAATATTCATTGGAAGGACAGATGCTGAAGCTGAAGCTCCAATACTTTGGCCACCTGATGCGAAGAGTCTGCTCACTGGAAGAGGCCCAGAAGCTGGGAAAGATTGAAGGCAGGAAGAGAGGGGAGTGATAGAGAATAAGATGGTTGGATGGTATCACCAACTCAACGGACATGAGTTTGAGTAAACTCCGGGAGTTGGTGATGGACAGGGAAGCCTGGCGTGCTGCCGTCCGTGGGGTCTCAAAGATCTGGACATGACTGAGCAACTGAACAACAACAACTAGAACTCAGGACACCAACTAATGCTCTTATTCAGCAACAAATGAGCTGTGTTACTTTAGGCAAGTGACATGTCTCTAGACCTCAGCCTCCTCAATCCATCAAACACGTGAGGTTAAACCAAATGATCTCCAAGATCCCTTCCAGTTCTAAAATTCTGTCATTCTCTTGTCAGTGATTCGGCAAAACAAGCTGTCATCAAGAAATGGTCAAATTCACTGCTGATTCAGCCCACAGGGCAGTAAATACTTCTGAGTTCTTAAGGGCAGAGCACAGTGTGGAGACCTGGTGTGCCACTGATGCTCAATGTACAACAGCTCGGTATAACTTGACCTCTTCCCTTGGGCATGTGTGTGTTCCTGTGAACATTGGGGTGAGGGTGAATAATGAAGAAGTTAGGGTCTTACAACTATATGATATTCAGTCATTCCAAAAGATTACCATGTCTCTAAGAAGCACGTAGGATATTACCAGAGGTTGATTCACACTTTGCCTGCAAAAACAATGGTTGGAGTCAGCAAATTTCCAAAGCGAGAGCATCTTGGGCGGGGCTCCTGGTAATCTTGACTTGGGATAAGCTACAGCATTCAAAACAGAGCTTAGAGTCCCTGGTGTGAATGATCCATGGGAAAGGAGAAGGAGGAAAGCAAGCTGCCTTGCAGTAACCACTTGTTCAACATCCATTCCATGTAGTTCTTCCCAGGCATGGGGGATAGAGTAAGGAACAAAACCAACAAAACTTCCTGCCCTTACAACCTGTTCCCAACTATTCCTTCTGAGGTAAACAAGACATGTATATTATGCACATATCTGTTCTGGGGTGTTTGTTGTTTCACACTTTTGCTTTCTTTTGTTTTCTTTTGGTGGACAGTAAAGTTTTGGCAGGGTTGTAGGTGTTTCCAGAGGGACTGAGAACGTCTGAAGGATACTTACTTGATTCTCAAAGCTTGACTCAACTCATCTGAGTTTAATCACACTTAGTTTAGGAGGAATGCTGACTTAGATTACTGGTTTAAAAAAAAAAAGATGACCCAAAAAAGTGAGTTGCTTAAAGTAGCAGGGAATTATGTAGACTCAGATGGAGGAAGTCGAAATGCAAAGCATCTGGTAGTGTCTGCTTCCTGTATGATAAAATACGCTTAAACGGCTACAGGGCCAGTCTATCGCTAGCTCATCTGTGCTGACTCAGTAGGAACCTTTCTGTTAGCTGGTTCTGGAGCAGGCAGCAGCGTGTTCTGCAACAAGGTCAGGAGACCTACTTCTAGTTCCACTTCTTCCTCCATGAGGCCCTGGGACTTGGTGAATCGTCTGTCTTCCCTCTGTCTTGGTTTCACCATCATTTAAATAGGGAGGGGCTCCACCATACTCTCTGAATTAGCCTCTGCTGGAAAAGGCAATGGCACCCCACTCCAGTACTCTTGCCTGGAAAATCCCACGGGTGGAGGACCCTGTTAGGCTGCAGTCCATGGGGTCCCTACGAGTCAGACACGACTGAGCGACTTCACTTTCACGCATTGGAGAAGGAAATGGCAACCCACTCCAGTGTTCTTGCCTGGAGAATCCCAGGGACAGGGGAGCCTGGTGGGCTGCCGTCTATGGGGTCACACAACTGAAGTGACTTAGCAGCAGCAGCAGCTAGCATCCTATGGGGCTTCACTGGTGATTCAGACAGTGAAGAATCTGCCTACAGTGCAGAAGACCAGGATTTGATCCCCGGGTTGGGAAGATCTCCTGGAGATGGGATGGCTACCCACTCCTGTATTCTTGCCTGGAGAATTCCATGGAAAGAAGAGCCTGGTGGACTATGGCCCATAGAGTTGCAAAGAGTCAGACATGACTGAGCAACTAACACTAGCATCCTGTGGTTCTCTGGCTGAGACTGCCAAATGCCAATAAATAAAGATTTCCAGCACTAAATTTGGAGGAGAGTTCCAGTGCTGTTGACCTCTAGAACAAAGAGAAAGAAGCTTCTTAGAGTGCCAATTACACACTTACAACACAGCATGCTGCCACCATTATTATCTGCCCTTTGCCAAATTAAAGGAAACATCCCTTTAAACCTGAAATATGCTTCTGAGTGAGGGGGTGTGGCAACAGGACCAATCTGTCAGGCAGACAAATTGTCTCACTCCATGATGGGGACTGGGCTCAGGCAAACAGCTTGAGTTCCAGTAGAAAGTCTCCCAGCTCCTTTGCCAGGTTGCCACCATTTCTTTCTCCCTGTTGTTACTCTACACTGGCTTCTTTTCCTCCCACTTCCCTTCCTCTGGGTGCATCAAGCTTCACTCTGTGGGGGAAGAACTCATGGCACTCGGAACAGAAAATATCCCTTGCTACGGTGCATAGTCACAAATGAGCTAGAACTGTGACCTAAAGCCATTTGTTTCAAAGTGTAGTCCATTGACTATGTGTATCAGACTCAGTTGTGCTTAAAAATGCAGACTCTGTTTCTACCTGTATCTACAGAGGCAGGATCTCTATGGGAAGAGCCAGGAATATGAATTTTTACAAGCATTCAGCTAAGACTGGAGTTTGAGCCCCATGGCCTCACCACAAGGCTCCTCATCATGGTCAAGATTAACTGAGTTACAGGCAATTTATTGAAATTCTAGGCACTGAAACCTATCAGTGTATAATTTGAGAAGGCATGCATAGCATTTGTTGAAACAGAAAAAATGTCAAAGAGAGTTCACAGTAGATCACCTGGGGTTTCTGAGTGCCAGTGCTTTGTAGAATCTGGGCCTGTTCATCATCTTTAAAGGTGGAGAATTTTACATTTTTTTCCCCCAAATTCATTGGAACCAGGGGCAACAACTCATTCTAATTAGCCATCTCACAAGAGACTGGTAAATACAACTAGAATATTATTCCATTAATTACAAGGAAAGACAAAACTGCTAAGCAAACTAGAATATTCATGTCAGCATTCCAGGCAGTTGATCTTTTTCGGAAAAGTCTATGTAGGAAGGCAAATTACCATTAGCAGGTGGTTTGATGAGCATGGACTAAGAGCATGGGAATTAGATGGTGTTAACGCCTTGAGACGGAGAAGGCAATGGCACCCCATTCCAGTACTTTTGCCTAGACAATCCCATGGACGGAGGAGCCTGGTAGGCTGCAGTCCACGGGGTCGCTAGAGTCGGACACGACTGAGTGACTTCACTTTCACTTTTCACTTTCATGCATTGGAGAAGGAAATGGCAACCCACTCCAGTGTTCTTCCCTGGAGAATCCCAGGGACGGGGAAGCCTGGTGGGCTGCCATCTATGGGGTCACACAGAGTCGCACGGACACGACTGAAGCGACTTAGCAGCAGCAGCAGCAGCAGCAGCAACACCTTGAGACGTAGGGACCAGCAACACCACCTCTACCGAAGACAGGGGGGTGAGAACAGGAAGTGAAAGTGTTAGTCGCTCAGTCGTGTCTGACTCTTTGCAACCCCATGGACTGTAGCCCATCAGGCTCCTCTGTCCAATGGATTTCCCAGGCAAGAATACTGGAGTGGGTTGCCATTTCTTTCTCCAGGGGATCTTCCTGACTCAGGGATCGAACCTGGGTCTCCCTCATTGAAGGCAAATTCTTTACTGTCTGAACCACCTGCCATCTAACTAAGCGCCTATTATGGACCAGACACTGTCCCTATTTTTAAACTTGCAGGGATAAGCTTGGCAAAGGAACCAGAACCTTACGGCTAGCTGTCCGAGCACCCTGAGTGTGGTGACCCAAAGATAAATCCTTGCTTGCCTTTTTACTTTTGCTATCTTTTTCATAGACCCTGGTGGCCCTTACATGTGTCAACTCCACCTTTATTCTGTCCAGCTATAAAGCAACCGAACAGGATTCTTTTTTAAAATTGAGATATAATTCACATATACCATTATCTTCTGCCAATAATATTAGTTTCAGGTGTTCAACATAATAATTTGATTTTTGTATATATTGTGAAATGACCACTACAATAAATCTAGTTAGCATCCATCACCACACTTAATTACAATTTTTTTCCTTGTGATGAGAACCTTTAAGGTCTATTTTCTTGGCAACTTTCAGATTTTCGATATAGTGTTAAGTATAGTCACCACGCTATATATTACATCCACATGACCTTGACTCAATAATAAGAAAATCATTGCAACACAAAACTATACAGTGCTTATGATTTCAATTATCTGTTTATATACATTTTGATATGCCTTCGTGAGCTTTTTTAAATTAATTTTTATTGCAGTATAGTTGCTTTACAAAGGCGTGCTAGCTTCTTGCTATATGGCAAAGTGAATCAGTTCTATACATATATATATATCTCCACTATTTTATGGATTTCCTTCCCATTTAGGTCACCACAGAGCACTGAGTAGAGTTCCTTGTCCTATGCAGTAGGCTCTTATTAGTTATCCATTTTACATATAGTTGTGTGGAACAGGATTCTTGAAACGTACCTTAGTCCTACTAACTAACACAATTAGGTTAATTTGCTCTGCAAATGGAAGTCTAATTCATTACCCGAAATTCTGTTTGCTTTTTCAACCTAATCTGCATACTTGCTACGTACATATTTTAGCAAAATGAGGCATAACAAAGGAAATATTTATGTTCCTATTGAACTTGTTTAAATTATGTACACACTTAATTCTAAACATCTCTTCCAGAAGCATAAAGGAAGCAACCTTAATGGAACGGAGGCAACCTGTACCTTATCAACCTGAGATGCCCATCTAGCCTGTGTATATCCAACTAGGTTTCTGGCTCAGCTCCAGAATAGGTCACAATGATGTGCACAGCCTTTCTGACATTTTCTGTCATCCCATGGGTCCAGTTTGTTACCATCAGTCACTTGTCATGTGGCCTCTATTGATGTGATCTGTCCTCTTGAGATCTGTAAGTTAAAATTTTCTTATAATCAACTTAAATTTAGGGAAATGACAAAGCCAGAGATAGCAGATGTATTGAAGTCTTGCTTATCCTTATAACAGCTGCTGGGTGAAATGGAAAACACTGGCTTCTTTCCCAAGAGTGTACATTTAAAATACAAATATAATAATGATATAAAATGGTCAAAGCATCAGAGAAATAAGACTTGGTCCACATTTTTCTCCATCAATGAAAAGGGAACTGAATGATCACGTGGAAGAGAGCCAAAGGCACATGAAACAAAATAACAATTTATCAGACATTTATCTTTTCATTTGTAACACACTTTTAGATTTCACAGTACAATGTGGAAATAGAGGTAGAGTGTTTCGGAAAACATATTTTAGTGTAGGCATTCTCTGATCGCACTTCCCTATCTTTCCCGACCTGCTTTCCAGCTGTCCTCTGAGGAACTTGTTCTTTGTCTTCACAAGCTCTTCATCAACTTGAGTGCTCCCTTTTGTCTCAGTCCTTCACTTTGCATCAGTTCTTTCCTGCTTCATCTTTTCCCTCTCTTGCCCAGATCCCGTGATCCATCACCTCAACTTTCTGCCCAGAAAAACCCAGATTCCCCATCCCTTTGTTCTGCTGTTTCTCCTGTCTTATAAATCTTCAACCCTGAACTAACCCAGATGGATCTGCCTTCTCCAGCTCTACACATTGGTAGCGAAGCATTAGAGACACACACACAGCTGGGTAGGATGGTGCATACATTAGGATATACACTTAGGATATCCCGTCTCAACTGGACGCCCAGTGCCTCAAGCCAATCTTGTCTATTTCACTGGTCAGTTTTCCTTTTCCTCTCTTCTCCATGGTAGGGTCAAAGTTTTGCCACTTTCCTTATGCAGCCTAGCTCACCTCAAGTGTCCCACTCTCTTTAACTGATAAAATGAGATGACCCAGCATGGACTCCCTCAGAACCCTGTCCCCATCTCACAAGTTTATCTGTACCCATATCCTTCCCTCCCTGAGGTCTTGGAGGATGGTTGCTTCATGGCCAGTATCACCACAGTGTCCTGAATTGACTCCATTGCCATCCAGAAATGTGTTTGATCAATGATTCATTTGTTCTACTCTTCTGGTTCAAGTTTTCCCTCCTTCTGGTTTCTTTTCATTATCACTTGGCCGTGTTCAAGTCTCCTCAAACCTAAAAACTAATTAAAACTTCCACCATCCTCCACGCTGCCTCTATCTATCACTGTATGTTTTTTCTTTATTTATGCGGACTTCTGGAGTCACCTCCATTCCACTTTGACACTTTTTGCTGTCCATCCAATCTTCCAACAGATAGAATTTGGCTTCTGTCATACAAATCCACAGAAACTGCTTATCCTAAAGCTGTCAATGACTTCCTCACTGTTAAAGCCAGTGGACAGTTGGTTCTTTCTTACTTGACTTCTCTAAGATATTTGACATCATTGTCTGCTTTCCTTTTTTGAGATCCTCTTCTCTAACTTGCTGTAGGTGTGTAGGCTACCGGTATCCTAATGCCTTTCAAATCATATCTCCAGCCCAGTGCTCTCCTTAGAGCTTCAGATCCTCATATCAAGCTGCACACCAAATTCTCCACCTGGATCCAAAGCAACATATCTAACATAGGTCTCATTTATTTCTCCCCTCCACTCTCCTTTCTGTGTGCCCCAATTGCCAAGTCAGAAGCCTGGGAGTCATCCTTAACTTCTCCCCCACCCCTGCCCTAACAGCCAGTGGTGGCCAAGTTCTTTCTACTCTACTTCTTAACAGGAAGGCTTCCTTTCTGACCTATCTACTAAAAGAATCAGCTGACTGTTCTCCTGCTTCCCATCTCACCTTAGAGGAATCTTATGTAAAAATTAGAGTCCTGAGGTTTCCTTACCCTGCTCTTCATAAAGAATGTCCAGGACTTCCTGGAGGCGCAGTGGATAAGAATTCACCTGCCAACGTAGGGGACATGGGTTCAATCCCTGGTCCAGGAAGATTCCACATGCTGCAGAGCAACGAAGCCCATGGTCCACAACGGTTGAGCCCGAGTTCTAGAGCCTGCGGACTGCCAACTACTGAGCCCGTGTGCTGCAGCTCCTGAAGCCCGTGAACCCTAGAGCCTGTGCTCCACAAGAGGAGCCACCGCACTGAGAAGCCCACACACTGCAATGAAGAGCAGCCCCTTCTTGCTGCAACTAGAGAAAGCCCTGGCAAAGCAACGAAGACCCAGTGCAGCCAAAAATAAATGAAATGTTAAAATAACTTCCATTTACCAGATGAAAACCCTGGACTTGGGAAGAGTGAACCCAGCTGCAGCGAAGGGTGCCAAGTGTCAAGGTGATTTCTCTCTTCAATATTTGTGTTGGACAAATGAACTTTTTTCAAATGATGATCATCTTAAATTATGTATCTTTGAGTTGCTTTAACCAGAAAAGTAAAAGAAATAAATGTGTGAGTGTTCTGGAGAGGACTGGGACATGAAAATCGTGAAGTCTTTTGGTGGGACTATGCCTGGTAATTCTAGTAAGAATGAATCTTATCAGTTCCTTCGGAAATGGAGGAGCTTGGGGTTCTAAACCATGAAGTCCCATCTTTGTGCTCCAAGTAGGATGTGAAAATAAACCAGAAGACAGGACAGGAATGTTCCTGCCACCCCCTTATCCATCCTTCTGGCACATATGGGTGAACGATCGTTCCGCTACTCACAGCTCTGCTGTAGGTCACCATGACGCAGTTCCCTAGACCCATTTGGAAGGTGTTTTGGAAGAGAAAGGCCAACAGGACTTCCATATTTATGAAACATTTCATGTTAATCAGACAAGTTTTTATACAGAAAAAAATTCAAAGGAACAAAAATGAACTAAGTATCACCCTCAAGATTCCTTTCAGCTCAAAATTCTGTTAATATAAGTCAATTACATATATATACCACCCTGTGTAAGATAGCCAGCTAGCAGGAAGCTGCTGAATAGCACAGGGAGCCCAGCTCAGTGTTCTGTGATGACCTCGAGGGGTAGGGGTGGGGGTCCAAGAGGGAGGGGATATACGTGTATATATCATTGATTCACTTTGTTGTACAGCAGAAACTAGCACATTGTAAGTGTGCTTGGTCGCTCAGTTGTGTCTGACTCTTAGCAACTTCATGGACTGCAGCACTCCAGGCTCTTCTGTCCATGGAATTCTCCAGGCAAGTATACTGAAGTGTGTTTCCATTCCCTTCTCCAGGGGATCTTCCCAACCCAGGGATTGAACCTGGCTCTTCTGCATTGCTGGCAGATTCTTTACCAACTGAGCCACCAGGGAAGCCCCCAAATTATAAAGCAACTATATTGCTTTGATAGTAATTTAATATTTACTTAATATAGTTGCTTTGCTTTGCAATATTATAAAGCAACTATATTAAATGAATGTTAAATTACTATCAAAGCAACTATATTAATTAATATTAAAATATGCCAATTACACAGTAAGTTTAAAAATCTGTAAGATTAAACTTGAGAAAAAAAAATTCTATGGTCTCTAAGTCACTCAACCAGAAGGGATGCAGAAGTCACTGGTTTTTAACTTTGGTGACAGTGGGCATGGGGGAGCAGACTCCTTTGAGAATACAATGGAAGATACTGTTTCTCTTTTCTGGAAAACGCTTACACACACACATGCACAACTTTATGTACAATTTTAGAGGTTTCATGTATCCCAGTTTAAGACTGTCTGTCTGTATCTGGGCACTGATTAGGCATGGATTTGAATGTGACTGAAACTTTTTTATAATCAGACAAAAGATTCCCATTGAGATGGGCACTGATTAGGCATGGATTTGAATGTGACTGAAACTTTTTTATAATCAGACAAAAGATTCCCATTGAGAACCTCCTCAGTTATCACCCAGCTTCTCAAACCTGTTCTCTTTCCATTTCTTGAGGATTTTGCAGTGGACTTTCCTGGGGTGCTTAGTTCTCAGCTAGACAAGAAGATGGTCCCTTCGTTAAACCAATGGGTCTTGGACAAAAGCCTTGGCAGGACTTGATTCTCCTCCTGTTGCTATGCCCACGGCTGCGGAATCAGCCTCACCAGGAAGGACCAGCCAGATCCCAGCTCTCTGGAGGAATCTTCCTCTCCATCTGGATCCTGAGGGTATTGTTAAAGTGAGCCCAGGTTTAGAAGCTGGGTGAGAAATGGGATGGAGGAGGATAGGAAAGTTCCAGCTGCTCCTTTTATGAAGAGACAAGAAAAAAATAGGTCTGGCTTAGCCACTGGGATGGGGCCCTAGAGAAGGAGATAAGTGATGCTGTTAAGACAAAGCTTTTAAGGGTTTTGAAGGTGCTGGCAGTTGGGCTGAGCAGGACATGCAGAACTGGAGTTTGCACTAGGGGGTCAGCACTCTGGTTAATGTGCTTTTCACACTTACATGTTCTCTGCTCAGATCATCCCTCTCTGAAAACTTGGGAGACTGTGTGGGGTGCATTACTCCTGCTGCCTTATTACTACCGTTGCCATGTGGGCTTCAATCTCTTTGTTAATAATATCCCCTCCAGTTCCCTGAATCCTTCAGTTTCTGGGAACTTCCCACTGCAGGATTTCCTAGTGGCTCTTCATGTACTACTTGTATTTCCCTACCATTCAAGGGCTTTTTCAAGAATTCCAATAAGTAGGCAAAAGTTCAGATTCCCTTCTAATTCCAAGCCATGAGAAAATATTTTGTATGTGATAACAACTAGATAAACAGAAGTTGCAGTTTCTCCAGCTGATGAGAAAGTTCAATTTTGTTTCATGTTATTTCTGCAGAATCATAGAAAACAAAATGTTGGCTGAATTCCATGGGGAAAAATAAGAATTTCAGCAGTTTCACCTAATTCCATTACATCATCATTTTCCAAATTCACCAGTTGTCATACCATATTGCAAAATGTCACCACCAATTTCCTTATTTTTAAATACTATGAAAAAAAGAGACTTTTGTTGGGTCCCTGGAGAGAAAGCAGAGGATGAACTTGTACAAGAGACGTGTCACGTACAGTCATTGTGGGTGCTCACCTCCTATAAATGCTGATAGGTACAGAGAAAAGATTTTGACAGTGCTTTTGTTCATGTTTACTTTTTTTAAAGAGCAAAACTGCCAACTTTAGTTTGCATCATTGAGCTACCACAATGTGTTCAGTGTATTATGTAGAATGCAATATTCATGAAATAGACACTTCCTGTGGATCTCAACAGTGGGACTTATCCGCCTAGAACTCCCCACCACATACACACACACACCACAATACACACACACACACACACACACACACACACATACACATGCTCATTGTCTCATTCTTCATTTTTTTAACAGATTGCCCAGTGATTATAAGCCCATTGCAGGTGGAGACTCTGCAACTGAAGACATGGTACCACGCTGTTTGCGAATGTGGAAAGGGGAGGAACCGTGGGAGATTAGCAAGCCTAAGTTTTCAATGGAAATGGTATCATTCTCTTCCTGCCCCAGTCTCCAGGGCACTGCAGAAGGGGAAGCAGCCCCAGGCCTGGCCTGAAGGGAGACTGAACTACTATTCGTGTATGAAGCCAGTAAGGGGTAACAGCACAGAACGCCCGGACTGGTCTCCTAATTCCAACACCTGCTACATATTTGGTCTCACAGATTTCAAATAAATTGTTTAAGCTCTTTTTGCCTCAGTTTCCTCATTGGTCAAAGGAAGATTAATAGTAATATCATATCTGAGGAATAAATAAGATGCCTAAGAAATACATGAGTTGTTACATAAGCGGCATCTTGCGCCTAGCACACAGTATGCAGTGTAAAAGCACTTGTTATTACTGCTTCCTATGTTTAAACTATTTCACTGAGACAGGATAATTGTTTGAATTACAATCAGAGTCTTTTAGTGACTCTAAAAGACAGTGCAATTACAATTCTTTTTTTTTTTTTAAGAGAAAGAGATGAAGAACTCCACCCGCCATAATAAAAGAATCTTGGGGGAAAAATAGTGTTTTTAAAAGGGTGGCCCTTTAAGAACTTCCTGGGGCTGGTGGAAAGGGAAAAGGGGTGACCAGGGGAGACTGAGATGGAGAGGGCCCGAGGGACTTGCCAGCCTGCCTCCTTGACAGCTTGATGTATTTCAGGGCTAGAAACTGCTGACCATACCTTTCGAGGATAGCACACGCTGTTGGCTGCCTTGCTGTGGGAGTCGAGTTATCCTTTCCCGGCTCTCCCACAGCACTTTCCTCCCTCTAATGCGCTTCTGTCTGGGTCCACGTTCTCAATAATGAAGTCCTGTTGTCGGGGCTTCCACAAGGGGAAAAAAAGCCCAAATGACTACAAAGCAGAGGGGAAGGCAGCTGGAATTGCAGCGGGAGGGAGGGATAAAGTCAAGTTGTGTTGCATGAAAGCTGGAAAACTCCATCACTTCTCCAGCTTCCCTCCAGCCTCCGCATCCCCACGGACCTCACTGTCCCTAAAGAAAGCTGTTAGTGTGCACAGGCTAATGAGGCCCTCCAGTCACTGCAACGGAGAAGAGCAGCAGGGTGTCCGTTTCTGCACACGAGGCTGCTGGCTGTGGAAACACTTGGGCCTTGAATCCCCTGTCCTGACCTGGGGCTGCAGCTGGCGTGGCACTGGCTCCCCCCAGCCTGGGTGGCCTGAGAACTCCTGCTTGAAGAGACACCCTGAGGAGTCAGAAGGTGACTATGGCTAGGTCAGTCCCTAGTCACAAGCTGGGACCTCTGCCTTCATCCAGGAGCACTGTCACAGTTTCATCCTTGACAACATCTTCCAGGGAGGTCAGTTCTTCACGTCAGGTGCCCAAAGTATTGGAGCTTCACCTTCAGCATCTGCCCTTCCAATGAATTTGCTTTAGGAAGTGAGAAGGAAGTATTCATAAAAGCCAAGATAAAGACACTAGCAGGGAGCTGCTGTCTATTTCTGAAATAAGAAATTACCCCCAGATTACGGTGGGGGACACACGACCAGCGTGGCAGACCTCCCACTTAAACTTGGATTCATCTCCATAGGCTAACCTCATTTAGCCTGTTCCACATTTCCTCTGATAGGAACCACTCAGGGACTGAGGCAGCCCAAGCCTCAATGCAGAGAAGAAGCCGGGCAGCAGTCGTTCATCTTCGTGTGGGGCCTCCTTCCCCAGGGAGTTCCGTGTGGCTCTGTATTGGCATATTTGTCTCATAATGGCACCAGAGCATCTCTACCTTCACAAATCATGCATCTTGAGTTCTATATTTTTTGATTAATTTTTATTGGAGTCTAGCTGCTTTACCGGAGAAGGAAATGGCACCCCATTCCAGTACTCCTGCCTGGAAAATCCCATGGATGGAGGAGCCTGGTAGGCTGCAGTCCATGGGGTCGCTAAGAGTTGGACGGAACTGAGCAACTTCACTTTCACTTTTCACTTTCATGCATTGGAGAAGGAAATGGCAACCCACTCCAGTGTTCTTGCCTGGAGAATCCCAGGGACGGGGAGCCTGGTGGGCTGCCGTCTATGGGGTCGCACAGAGTCGGACACGACTGAAGTGACTTAGCAGCAGCAGCTGTTCCTTCTTTACACTGTTATGTTGGTTTCTTGTTGTTTTTCAGTCTCTAAGTCATCTTGGACTCTTTGCAGTCCTGCGGACTGCAGCACGCCAGGCCTCTCTGTCCTTCACCATCTCCCTGATTTTGCTCAAATTCATGTCCTTTGAGTTTGACAATGGACTGTGTACAGTGTTGGTTTCTATTGTACAGCAAAGTGAATCAGCTATATGTATACACATACATAGATCCCCTGTTTTATGGATTTCTTTCCCATTCAGGTCACCATAGAGCACTGAGTAGAGTTTCCTGAGCTACACAGTAGGTTCTTGTTAGTTATCCATTCTATACATAGTAGTATATATATGTCAATTCCAACCTCCCCATTCATCCCAGCCCTCTTCCCTGCTTAGTATCCATATGTTTGTTCTCTCTGTGTGTGTGTCTCTATTTCTGCTTTGCAAATAAGATCATCTGTACCATTTTTCTAGATTCCATATGTATGCATTAACATATGATATTTTTCTCTTTCTGACTTACTTCACTCTGTATGAGAGTCTCTAGGTCAATCCACATTTCTTCAAATGACCCAATTTTGTTCCTTTTCATGGCTGAGTAATATTCCTTTGTATGTATGTACCACATCTTCTTTATCCATTTCTTTGTTGTTAGGTTGCTTCCATGTCCTGGCTATTATAAATAGCGCTGCAGTGAAAACACAATAATTTCTAGTCAATACTTTATAAGTCTTGGGAGTCAACGCATCCACCCAGTGATTCTGTGATTCCAGAGTGAGTATCTCACAACTCTGGGCAGGGCATGGGGACTTGTAAAAAGAACACAACTTTGCTCTCTATGGGAGTGACTTGTTCTAGTACAGTTGTTCCTGTGGATTAACCATTGGGTGTTTAGACTCTTTTTCAGGCTCCATGCACTGGGCAGTGAGTTTCTCACCGAGGAGGCATCCATCCTTGGTGGAAGGTCGGTCCCTGGACCAGCATGGATGCTCCCAGGTAGCACATGCTTCCCTGCGGGTAGATATGCGGTGACCAGCCATCCTTCTGCAGTAAGGCCCAACTCTTCTACTTTCCTTTTTTTTGAAACTGCAGCACAGGCTTAAAAACAATCACCAAAAAGGGGGCTTTAGACTACACAGCCCTTGCAGACACACGCACAGTAGATGGCATGGAGAAACTGGGTTCCTGCTGGGCTGCTTCAGCCACTTCCCGGCCCCCAAGAAGGGAGGGTGCCTTCCTGGGCTTTGTCAGTGAGGGACTCAGGCACCCAGCTTTCCAGCCTCCCAAGAGCTCTGCCAACTGCTCCAGCCTGAGTCCTTCTCAACAATGCTTGGATCCTCCTCCTCCGTGGGGTATTTTGTCTGCTGTTCCCCCAAGGTCAGCTGGCATAGAGCACACCCTCATCTTGGGGAACATGTGCCCCCTAGAATGCCCAGGATGTTCTCCACCCTCAGCACCTTTCCTCAGAGGCCAAGGAAAAGCACCCTCTGCTGATGTGTGTGAGTGCTAACTTGCTTCAGTTGTGCCTGACTCTTTGCCACCCTATGGACTGTAGCCCTCCAGGCTCATCTGTCCATGGGATTCTCCAGGCAAGAATACTGAAGTGGGTTGCTATGTCCTCCTCCAGGGGATCTTCCTGACCTAAGGATTGAACCTGTGTCTCCTGCGGGTCCTGTATTGTGGCAGATTCTTTATCGCTGAGCCACTGCAGAAGCCCCCCACCCCAATGTCCTCAGCTCCCCACACCAGGTTCTTCCATTCCCAGGCAGGCTTAGGACTTTCCTGGCTCAGACAAAAGGGATCTGAGCATAGACAAGGTTATGTTACACTTCGCTGATTCCCGCACTCATTTGTTCATCAAGTGTTGTGGGATTCGTACTTAGAACCGGAGCAGTCATGGTAGAAATAAGATGACAGTTTCAGAAATTTTGGACACCTAACCTTTTCACTCATTCAAACTGTGTGCTGGAGGAAGTGAGTAGACCTCGCCCCAGCCTGAAACCCAGTGGCTGCTTCATCTCAGTTCAGTTCTGAACTCACCACTGTCCTGGGTTCTCTTTTTATATTGAGCATCACCCCCAAATCCACCCCCTTTCTTCTTTCCAGGAGTTGTTCGGGGAATCTACAGGGAGAGAGGCCCTTTGTATTCACAACTAAAGAAACTTGTGTTGTTGCATTTGAAAAGTGACTCAAGGGTACCTTTTGAAAATCAAGAAAACAACAATAAATAAAGATAAAACGTAAATCTGAAGAGAGATTCAGATACATATTTGGAATGAAAGGCAGTCAGAGAGTTGTTTCAGAAGAAGGACAGAGATATGGCACTGAGGCAGTAAAACATATATCTGTATTCAGTGAACCATTAGAACATATGGCATGGAGCATGGCTCATTTTGAATTCTGAAGTGTTGGGTTCTCAT
This sequence comes from Bos javanicus, assembly GCF_032452875.1. NCBI lineage: Eukaryota > Metazoa > Chordata > Mammalia > Artiodactyla > Bovidae > Bos > Bos javanicus. The sequence continues at coordinate 11,988,631 of NC_083875.1, read as the reverse complement.
CATGGCATGCGGGGCCCCTTGGAGAAATCTCGGCCCTGGACTTGGGGCCAGGCTCCAGATGCCTGCAGTGCTGATGCTAAGCAGAAAGAGAGAGTAGGACCCTATCATCAAGGGGCTCACAACCCAGGAGGCGAAACACTCTAAAATTGTTGTACAGAAGCCTGCCAGAAGATTCACCCTGACAGTGCCTCAGAACCCCTGGAGACATTATTTAAAAAGTGATGCCTAAGCCCTAACCAGTCTTGTGAATCTGAATCTCAAGCTCAGACATCACCTCTACTGCTAAGCTTTCCTGAAGCCTCCAGACAACATATCTCCCTCACCTGCATGTCTCTACCTACTTCCTCGCTGGATTTTACCCTCCTTTTTATGTCCACCTGCCCTCCATCTCCCACTGGACACTGCCTGGTGAGTTTGAGAAATATCTATTGTACAACCAGGTGGCTCTTTCCAGAAACTAGGTTGGATACTCAAAATTAAAGTTTTTACCCTAATGACTGGAATCATAAGTGATATTTTTTTCTTAACTGGGATCCGGGCATTCCATTGTCATTTCAGAATTTAGGAGCAAGCTTCCTAAGACTGCAGTTCTATACTTGGAGATAGACTCATTAGTTTAGGCAGTGACCATGGCCTAAATCTTTCCCAGCAGCAGGACCAAAACACGAGCCCAGGGGTGGAAGAGCCGCCAGACGCTGACCTTCTCAAGGGGCCGATGGCTCACCTGCAGCTGCACGTGAGGGCGGGCCCAGGCAGTGGAGGGGGCTGTAACTGTCACCCAGTTGCCAGTTTTCCCATTTCAGCAAGAACTAGAAATGGAAAAAGAGACTATGATGAGCCATAAAACCATATCACATCCCCTCTTCCCATACAGTTTATTTTCAATAACTGCATCATTCAGCAGTGACATATACTGTTTCTCCCCAGAATCCCTCTGGTAGCAAACGTCCCATGAGGTCACTTTCTCAGTCCATTGAGTCAGAATCACAGAATTCTGGAAATGCGAAGCTGACAGAGCTTCCTGACAGAAGGACTGTTAACACTTCTTGAGTGTCTACTATGGGCCAGGACTTCATATATTTTATTTTGTTGAATCTTCACCTAACCCTGACATGTAAGTTTCACTGCTCTTTCATTTTACATGACAACAAAAACAAAAAAACAAAAACTGAGGCTTGGAAAGGCAAAATGATTTGCCCAAGGTTACATGTCTAGTCACCCAGATCCATGATAACCTAAAAGCCTGTTTCTCAAAGTGGGCATCATATTACAGCCCAGAGTCACGAGAAGCCACTTAAACACAGCACATTCTCTGAAGTGCTGATTTTATCCAATGCTAAATAATTTAAAACTGTTTATACTGAAGAAAACGTGTGGCACTTCCCTGACAGTTCAGTGGTTAAGACTTCGCCTTCCAAAGCAGGAGGTACTGGTTGATCCCTAGTTGGGGAGCTAAGATCCTACATGACTTGGGACCAAAAAACCAAAACATAAAACAGAAGCAGTGATGTAATAAATTCAACAGACTTTTAAAATCTTTTCAAACATAAAGAAAACATGCATTCATTAGGAAGGAGGAATTTGAATGTGCAGAAAATTTAAAGAAAAAAGTCTTCAAGAGGTTTACTCCTGTGGCAAGCTATTTGGGCTTTGACCCCCCAGACTCTTGGGACCCTCAACACATTCCTAAAAGCAGAGCCATTGGGAATGACATGTATACACGACTATGTATAAAAGAAATAACTAAGGAGAATCTATTATATACCACAGGGATCCCTACTCAGTGATCTGTGATACTCTAAATGGGAAGAAAATCTAAAAGAGTGGAGGTACGTATATGTATAACTGATTCACTTTGTTGTATAGCAGAAACTAGCACAACATTGTAAAGCAAGTATACTCCAGTAAAAATTAGTAATAAAAAATAAATAAAACGAGAGCCGTAAGCCCCGGGAGCACTCTGAAATGGCGCCCCCGCGTGGAAGGTGGAGGAATGGCTTACTATCAGACAGCAGAGCAGGGATTGTATTTTGCTGTCTCAATTTTAACGTTCACCTCTCAGTTGAGCTCAGTTCAGTCGCTCAGTCGTGTCCGACTCTTTGTGATCCCGTGGACTGCAGCACGCCAGGCCTCCCTGTCCATCATCAACTCCCAGAGTTTACCCAAACTCACGTCCATTGAGTCGGTTATGCCATCCAACCATCTCATCCTCTGTTATCCCCTTCTTCTCCCACCTTCAATCTTTCCCAGCATCAGAGTCTTTTCCAATGAGTCGGGTCTTCGCATGAGGTGGCCAAAGTATTGGAGTTTCAGCTTCAGCATCAGTCCTTCCAATGAACACTCAGGACTGACCTCCTTTAGGATGGACTGGTTGGATCTCCTTGCAGTCCAACGGACTCTCAAGAGTCTTCTCCAACACCACAGTTCAAAAGCATCAATTCTTCGGCTCTCAGCTTTCCTTATAGGCCAACTCTCACATCCATACATGACTACCGGAAAGACCATAGTCTTGACTTGATGGACCTTTGTTGGCAAAGTAATGTCTATGCTTTTTAAAATGCTGTGTACGTTGATCATAACTTTACTGCCAAGGAGTAAGCGTCTTAATTTCATGGCTGCAGTCACCAGCTGCAGTGATTTTGGAGCCCCCAAAAATAAAGTCTGACACTGTTTCCACAGTTTCCCCATCTATTTGCCATGAAGTGATGGGGCCGAATGTCATGGTCTTAGTTTTCTGAATGTTGAGCTTTAAGCCAATTTTTTTCACTCTCCTCTTTCACTTTCATCAAGAGACTCTTTAGTTCCTCTTTGCTTTCTGCCATAAGGGTGGTGTCATCTGCATATCTGAGGTTATTGGTATTTCTCCCGGCAATCTTGATTCCAGCTTGTGCTTCTTCCAGCCCAGCGTTTCTCATGATGTACTCTGCATATAAGTTAAATGAGCAGGGTGACAATATACAGCTTGATGTACTCCTTTTCCTATTTGGAACCAGTCTGTTGTTCCATGTCCAGTTCTAACTGTTGCTTCCTGACCTGTATACAGATTTCTCAAGAGGCAGATCAGGTGGTCTGGTATTCCCATCTCTTTCAGAATTTTCCACAGTTTATTTGAATGTTCACCTCTACCAGAATATAAACCATTCAAATCCATGGGTTGAAAAGACTCTTCCCACTGGATTGCTGACCTCAGGAAGTTTCTGACGCCATCCAGTGTGTGAATAAGATGCCGGCACAGAATGAGTCACAAGCAAGCCCATCCTCCCTCAAGCACCACTTCTTCTCTCTTACTTCCCCTCAGTCCTGGGTATCTTTTTCATAAAAACACCCAGAATTACCTTTGAGGTGGTTGCAAACATCAGGGACCTAATTCTAAGCTAGGCAGGCCAGCATATACTTCGAGGCTTGAATTTCTCTGGCAAAGTTAATCACTGAATTCTGAAGACAAAAGGAAGAATTCCAGCCAGTCTGCAACCTGAACTGGACAAAACATCACCTGGTATCCTAGCATCATTTGAAGTTAACAGATATAGCAAGAAAAACACCAAAGAAGGCAAAGAAAAGTGTGGCCTGGTTGGGCTGTGGACAAGGGACCCTGACCCAGAGGAAACAGAAGCCAAGCCCTTGAAGGCACATCACACCTAGACATGCACCGCAGCCAGTCTGCACCACGCCCAGTTCCCTGGACACACCTTCTGCCCTGCCCACTGACTCTCAGGTCCCTTTGACCAGGAGGCTCACCATTTGGCTAATTTCTTCTCACCCTTTAGGGCTCAGCTCTGACACCACTTCTTCCAGGCGTGTTTCCCCGATTCCTGTCTATCTAAGAACTTCCTGTTTACTCCTATAATCTCCACACTTTCTCCATCCTGGTACTTACCAGACCACATGGTAATTGCTTATGTACCTGTCTGGGAGAGCCACAGGAGCATGAATCCCCAGGGACCATGCCCAGCGCATGAACGTCCTCTGGGTGAATGAAAGCTAAGACCAGGCCACGAGTCCTCCTGGATACCAGTAGGCCACAGGGGAGCACTTTCCTGAGACCTCAGAAGCCCATGTAGTGAGAGAGCTGAGGACAAGGAGGAGCACTCCAGACAACTGAGCACCACCAGAGCTGAGGACAGGGAGGAGCACTCCAGATAACTGAGCACACCCACACGCACTGAAGACACAAACAGGAAGCACAGAACCTCCATGCACTCGAGAAGCCCAGCCTAGCGGTCTAGTGAGGGAGACTGTTAGGGGCACAGTAGAGAGAACAGATTGCTCAGGACAATGCTGAAAGGGAGATAAGTGTGGAAACAGACTGAGTGAGAAATACCATTGCTTGCATACTAACCGTATTGCTCTAGAACATCTCACTAGACAAAGGTTAAGAAGGAAACCTTCATGAGAATTTTGATATGTATAATATGCGGTTCACTTGAAACAGCCTTGAAAGTCAGCAAAACTATTTCACACGTACCATTATTTATTTATTTATCAGTGATTTATTTAGTCACAGCATACAGGATCTTTCCTTTTGGCACATGGAGTCTCTAGTTGTGGCACATGAACTTCAGAAGATGCAACATGTGGGCTTAGTTCCTCTTCAGTCTATGGGATCTTAGTTCCCTGATCAGGAATTGAACCTGCGTCTCCTGTATTGCAAGGCGAATTCTCAATCCCTAGCCCACCAGGGAGATCCCCACATATAACCTTTTGATTTCATTTCACTCATGCATCAAATATTTGGAGGGGGGGAACATTGCTTCTTTATACTACACTAATATCTTGCTGTTGTTCAGTTGCTAAGTTGTGTCCAACTCTTTTGTGACCCCATGGACTTAAAGTGACACCTGCCTCCCCAGACTGTGGCAAATAAACTGCTCACACACACTGTAAAGGTCCACATGGACAGCAGCACCTCCCTCATCTGAAAGAAAATGTTACCCATGTGAACTCTACTGTTAGGAGTTTCATACTTCTCAGGGTTCCCAAACATAAGCTCTCACATTAGTCTTCAGAGGTAGTCTGAACTCTTGGCTGGACACCTAGAGATCATCTGGTCCAACCCTTCAGGCCAGCAGTTCTGGCCTGGAGAAGGATGGGGAGGAGGAAAAGGAAGAGGATAGCTGGGAATATATTCCTAGAAGTGCATGTAAAGGGCTGGAGGGGGTAGGTCTGAGTTTCCTATTTAAAAAAAAAAAAAATATATATATATATATATATATTAGGTTGGTGCAAAAGTAATTGCAGTTTTATATTGTTGAAATTTGCCATTTGATATTGAAATACATTATTAAATGTGGTTATGTTTATACATCATTTTAATGCACATTTCTCACTTTCTTACTTTTTTGCTAATGACTTATTTCTTGGTGTTTATTTTAGACTATGGAGATTATGCTAGACAAAAAGCAAGTTCAAGGGATTTTCTTATTCGAGTTCAAAATGCATTATAAAGCATGGGAGACAACTCGCAATATCAGCAACGCATTTGGCCAGGGAACCGCTAATGAGCGTACAGTGCACTGGTGGTTCAAGAAGTTTTGCAAAAGCAGACAACATCCTTGAAGATGAGGAGTGTAGCGGCTGGTCACTGGAAGTTCTAAAGCACCTCCAAAAGCCAAACTTGCGCCAAAGAAAAGATCATGGTCACTGGTGGTTTGCTGATGCTCTGATCCATTACAGCTTTCTAAATCCTGGTGAAACAATTACATCTGAGAAGTACACTCGGCAAATCAATGAGAGGCACTGAAAACTGCAATGCCCGCAGCCAGCACGGGTCAACAGAAAGGGCCCAATCCTCCAAAACAACACCCAAAAGCATGTTGCACAACCAACACTTCAAAAGTTGAACCAATTGGGCTACAACGTTTTGTTTCATCCACCATATTCACCTGACCCCTCACCAACCGACTATCACTTCTTCGAGCATCTCAACAACTTTTTGCAGGGAAAATGCTTCCACCACAGCAGGAAGCAGAAAATGCTTTCCAAGAGTTCGTCGAATCCCAAAGCACGAATTTTTTTATGCTACAGGAATAAACTTGCTTCTCATTGGCAAAAGTGTGTTGATCGTAATGGTTCCTGTTTTGATGAATAACATGAGTTTGAGCCTAGATATAATGATTTAAAATTCGTGGTCCAAACCTACAATTACGTGTGCACCAACCTAATATTTATTTGGCTGCACCGGGTCTTAGTTGCCACATGTGAACTCTTAGTTGGGGCATGTGGGATCTAAACCCCAGACCACGGATTGAACCCAGTCCCCTGTATTGGGAGTGCAGCCACTGAGCGAGCAGGGAACTCCCTCGGTTTCCTATTCATGCTCCTCCTTTTCAGAGACCAAATTTGCAGAATTAACACATTTTATAGGCAGCGGTCAAGCTGTTTCTTTGGAAAGACAGCATTATCCTCTTACTTGAGTGAGAGGTAGAGTGTTCGATTCTGGACAGAACTCGCTAAGAGAGACATGGGCCAACTGAGAGGTGGGATGGGGGGAGTTCAAAACCAGCCCATCACACGAAGAGCCTCTAACAGAACAGACCAAGCTCTACCTGAGAAATACTCAAAATGTGACAGGAAACTGGTCTAAGATACTGAGGACACAGCCATCCAGGAGGAGACTTGGAATGACTCTCTGTAGCGAGGATGGGCAGAACCAGGTCGAGGGAGGCACAGACAGCACTTGAACAATGAGGGATGCCTGCTCGCAAAGGAAGCCGTCTGGAAAGGCAGTAAGTTCTCTGCTGCTGGAGGTATCCAAGAACTCCTGAGAGGTGGCAGTGGGTTTGAAGCTTAGTCTCACAAATGTTCCGAAGCAACACAAACTGGATGGAGTTTTAGTGCCCCATATAGGGCTAAGAGAGAATACATAGAACAGAGGGTTGTAAGTCATGCTCGGTTTCTATTAGAATAACGCAGGAGGGACTTCCCTGGCAGTCCAGTGGCTAAAACTCCATGCTCCCAATTCAGGGGGACCAGGTTTGATCCCTGGTGGGGGAACTAGATCCTACATGCAGCAACTAAAAGTTTGTATGCCACAATAACTAAAGATCCTTCAGACCGCAATGAAGATCGAGGATCAAAAATCCCGATCATAGACAAAAAAAATAATAATAAATAAATTTTAAAAAATGCCAGTCCAGGTTCGATGCACGATACTGGATGCTTGGGGCTGGTGCACTGGGATGACCCAGAGGGATGGTATGGGGAGGGAGGAGGGAGGAGGGTTCAGGATGCGGAACACATGTATACCTGTGGCGGATTCATTTTGATATTTGGCAAAACTAATACAATTATGTAAAGTTTAAAAATAAAATAAAATTAATTAATAAAAAAAAAAATAACTGCAAGGTCCCCCTCCACCCAAAAAGCCTATCAGAACATGAGTGCGAGACACATTATTGTAGGATAATCTTGAATCTGTTCTAATTTACAAGGTAAAAAAGGAAATCTTTAAGAAACTTTCATACTTTATTGATAATGCAACACTTTTGTGAAAACAAGGACCTTAGAAGTAACAACTTGGTAAAGAACTGCTGGCCTAAGGGGCTGAACTAGGTGATCTTTAAGATTTGTCCAACCAAGACTGAGTCTAAACCTACATCATGGGCTTGAGTTTAGCAAGGAGGGTGTTTAGTAATCTACCCACAGGAAGTCTGGCGAGTACCGACATGCACTCTTGTGCTCCTGACTATCTCACAGGCAGTCAGAGGCCCATAGATGTCCAAAGGTTAAAACGAAATGTACTTTACCCATCACACTAGAACTGCTTGGGGAAGTAGTGACAAGTTTTACAAAGCAGTTGTGACCTCACTATGTCACTCCCTTGTCTGAATAAGTACAGGTTTAGACAGCTCTTTGTGTAAGGGGTCATCTCTTTCTGTTAGCTGAACTCTGAGATGGAAAAGACATTTGCCTCTAGCAATGAAGCCATTTTAAAGCAGAAATGCTGTGAGATTGTGGGACCATAGATCAGGTACTACAGAGACTGGAAAACTCCCACATTGCCTGGAAATGCCCTCACAAGGACCTCTCCAAACTTTGATCTTCAAAGCCAGGAGCCAAGCTAGGTGGACATTGCATATTTTTGTGACTTCAAGTGGAAACGTTGTTTCTATTTCATCCTCTAAGATTTGGCATGAATTCAAGGTCTCTGCTTTGGGCTGCAGTCCATGGGGTCGCAAAGAGTCGGACACGACTGAGCGACTTCACTTTCACTTTTCACTTTCATGCATTGGAGAAGGAAATGGCGGCCCACTCCAGTGTTCTTGCCTGGAGAATCCCAGGGACAGGGGAGCCTGGTGGGCTGCCGTCTATGGGGTCGCACAGGGTTGGACACAACTGAAGCAACTTAGCAGCAGCAGCAGCAGCTTTGGTTAAAATGCAAAAACGCCACTGATCAGAATGATCATCATCAAAAAAAATCTACAAAGAATAAATGCTGGAGAGGATGTGGAGAAAAAGGAGCCTTACTACACTGCCAGTGGGAATGTAAATTGATACACCTACTATGGAGAACAGTATGGAGATTCTTTAACAAGCTAGGAATAAAACTACCATGAAGTGAAACAACGAGAGTATTCATCGTTCAGTCATGTCTGACTGTTCGTGACTCAATGGACTGCGGCTCACCAGGTTCCTCTGTCCATGGAATTCTCCAGGCAAGAATACTGGAGAGGGTAGCTATTCCCTTCTCCAGGGGATCTTCCCAACCCAGGGATCAAACCCAGGTCTCCTGCATTGCAGGCAGATTCTTTACCATCTGAGCCACCAGGGAAGCCCCAAACTGCCATATGACACAGCAATCCCACTATTGGGCATATACTCTGAGAAAACCAACCATAATTCAAAAAGATGCATGTATCCCAACGTTCATTTCAGCACAATTTACAATAGCCAAGACATAGAAGCAACCTAGATGTCCATCTACAGATGAATGGATCGAGAAGTTGTGGTACTATATACAATAGAAAATCACTCAGCCATATGAAGGAATGAATTTGAGTCAGTTGAACTGAGATAGATGAACCTAGAGGCTATTATACAGAGTAAAGTACATCAGAAAGAAAAAAACAAATATTGTATATTAACACACACACATATATGGAATCTAGAAAAATGGTACTGATGAAATCATCTGCAGGGCAGGAATAATTGAAAAGCAGAGACATTACTTGGCCAACAAAGTTCTGTCTAGTCAAGGCTATGGTTTTTCCAGTAGTCATTATGGATGTGAGAGTTGGACTAATAAGAAAGCTGAGTGCCGAAGAATTGATGCTTTTGAACTTCGGTGTTGGAGGAGACTCTTCAGAGTCCCTTGGACTGCAAGGAGATCAAACCAGTGTATCCTAAAGGAAATCAGTCCTGAATATTCATTGGAAGGACTGATGCTGAAGCTGAAACTGCAATTCTTTGGCCACCTGATTCGAAGAACTGACTCATTTGAAAAGTCCCTGATGCTGGGAAAGATTGACAGTGGGAGAAGAAGGGGACGACAGAGAATGAGATGGTTGGATGGCATCATCGACTCGATGGACATGAGCTTGAGTAAGCTCCAGGAGTTGGTGATGGACAGGGAAGCCTGGCGTGCTGCAGTCCAAGGGGTCGCAAAGAGTTGGACACAAATGAGCAACTGAACTGAGCTGAATAAAGATGCAGACATAGAGAATGGACTGTGGACACAGCAGGGAAGGAGAAGGTGGGACAAATTGAGAGAATAGCATTGAGACATATATTAATACATCACCATAAGTAAAATAGATAGCTAGTTGGAAGTTGCTATATAACACAGGGAGTTCAACCGTGTGCTCTGTGACAACCTAAAGGGGTGGGACAGAATGGGGAGTGGGAGGGAGGTTCAAGAGGGAGGGGATATATGTATACTTATGGCTGATTCACATTTTTGTATGGCAGAAATCAACACAACGTTGTAAACCAATTATCCTCTAATTAAAAATAAATTTTAAAAATAATAAAGTTCTCCTGTCAATGAAAAAAATGCAAAAATGGATATTTCCATGGGACACCAGGTAGATCAGAGATTGTTGGGATCAATGTACAGAAATGTGAAATGTGAACAATGGGACTTGGTCTTTGTCAAGAGACCATAGCCATGGTCTATGGCTTATTCTTTAGAAACGCATGCCTTGCTGCGCTCACTGTCCCTTGCTTCACATCAGCAAGGTCATTTTATTTTTCACGATCAGAATGAAGTGGTGTCACTGCTGCTTAGTTGCAAGGGCTCATGGGAGCAAACGCTCTTCTTAATAGATCTCTAGCCTTCTAGACGATGCTATCCCCAACCTTGTTGCTATGGTTAGAGCATACGCTGCCCTTCTGTTTCTAACCTTCTGCTGCAGTACAATCGTCAACATGTATTTGTGCTATTCTCGAAGCTTACTATAAAACTGAGCAAAATGAATATTCGCCCTCGGGCATTCAAGAAATACTTACTGTGCATCAATATGTGCTTACTTGGTATCTCAAGCTGATTTCACTTATCTGAAAAATTCTTGCTTGCAGATGGATTACCTTTCTATTATATTAGTTACCAAATGTTCCAAATAAATGTACAGGTGGAGGGTTCATGAAAATTATAAAAATGGAAGTGACACATCCCAGGATTCCATAGTCGACCCTTTTTCCTTTCCCTTCTCACTCCACTTCTCCCTGGAGCACAAAATGTCCTTTCATGGTTATAATTACTGTCTAAAGTCTATATCACCTGTCCATATATCAGTGCTAAAATTCAGATCTGTATGTCCAACTAACCAGTCATTTTCAGAAGTCTGGCAAGAAACCAGATTCGTGATGTTCCCAAACCAGAATTCACTATCTGACAACCCCCGGCCCCTCCTCCTCACCTTCACTGCATTCTGCATCCCTTCCCTGCCAACAAACCAGTTTCCCTCCTTGGACTGCAGGTCTTAGCTGGAGGTGCCACCATTCAGCCATCAAAAATACTGCTGTCCCACTAGACCGCTTGTCCTTCAGCGTCCACAGCAAATCAAACGAGTACTGCTGAGGAAACCTCCCAGACAGTCCTCACAGCTCTTTTTCCCTTTCATTCCACAGCTATCACTGAAGTCTCAGTACCTCCCACTTGGACTATTTCTCTGGTCTCTTTGGCTAAAAACCTCGGTGGAGGAATTCCTTGGTTGTCCAGTGGTTAAGAATCCACCTTGCAATGCAGGGGACTGGGGTTCGAGCTTGTTGGGGAACTAAGATCCCATATGTCACAGGGCGACTAAGCCCACTTTTGCCGCCACTACTGAGCCCACTGGAGCCAGTGCACCACAGCTAGAGAGAAGTCCACACGCAGCAACGAAGACCCCACATGTCACAGCCAACCTGACACAGCCAAACAAATAAACATCAAAAAAACAAAAACCTCGGTGATCTTCCTAAAATGCCAATCTGATCGTGTTACCCTCTACCTGGCCCCACCCCATCTCCCACCATGCTCTGCCCACAATGCTCAAACTTTCCTCACCACCTGTGCAGTAAAATCCAGGAGGGATCTGATCCCTGTATTTTCTCCCACTTCCCCTGTACTTAATCTGTGCTTCTGGTCTACCCATCTTTAATAATCCCCACATGGCCAGCGTAGTCCTGCCCACCATATTGCTGCCCTTATTTCCTCTGCCTGAAAGCATTTTCCATTTCATCCATCTTGTAAATCCTCGCTGATGCTTGAAAACCCACTGGTTGTACCGCCTCTTCCTGGAAGTCTTTCCTGACTCTCTCGCTCTGTTTTGTGTCTGCCTCTTACACCCGCATCTGCTATTATTATCCCATTGTTGTCACAGGTGACCCCCCAGGAAGCCATGAGCTTCTTAAGAGAGGGATTATATCTTTGTTTCTTTATCCCCTCAGCTCTGGGTACTGTGCCTCACGCACCATAGAAGTAAATGACTTAGAAAGCGTAAAGAAGATGCTCTCAACTGGATTCTGAGGAAGAGGGAAGTCAGGGAGGGGAGAGATCTTTTTCAAACCATCAGTAAATTGTCTTGTCCTTTAAAGATGGGGGTTTGTATTCACCTCTGAGGGCACACTGTTCCTTTGTTGCTGTAAAACTTTAATGATCCTTTATGCAAAAGTGAAGCTATGATCCTCAATTGTGATGGAGATCTTCTAGAGATGATGAGAAGCTACACTCCTCCACATGAAAATGTAAAGAGTAGTCTTTCTTGATGATGGAGAGGCATCCTGAGATGCTTACAGCTGAAAGACTGGCATGGACTAAGAGTAAGGGGGGCATGGGAGTAGTGAAGAGGAGGAGGTCTGCAGCAGACAGGCAGGAACCTGGCAAGAGTGCACATTGTATAGGGATGCAAACCAGCCCAGCAGCAAGGCCAGGGGTGGGGAGAAAAAGGAGGGACAACTGGGAGGGGATCCCCATGAAAAAGCACAGCCAAAGGACCTAAGAAAAGACACATAGTATCCAGTTTTAAGGAACCCGGACTCCCTGTGTCATTCCTTCCATGACCCTACTCTTCAGTAAAGCTTTATAAAATTTCACAGCTCCATCTTAGTTGAAATTTGGGGAAATTAACAGAGCAGCCAGTGTCCACTGTCACACAACCAACTCAAAGACCATCAAAATAGTCTAAAATGAAGGCAATAATTTGTTACCAAGCAAGCAAAGGAGATTCATGTTCCTTAAGAAAAGTCAGTATGCCGTGCTTAGTCGCTCAGTCATGTCTGATTCTTTGTGACCCCATGGATTGCAGCCCACCAGGCTCCTCTGTCCATGGGGATTTTCCAGGCCAGAATACTGGAGTGGGTTGCCATGCCCTCCTCCAGGCGATCTTTTCAACCCAGGGATCGAACCCAAGTCTCCAGCATTGCAGGCAAATTCTTTACTGACTGAGCCACCAGGAAAGCCAGAAAAGTCCGTGGGTCTTCCCAAAGCTGAAAGTGAAATGGACTGATAAAATATGGAAAAGGGGAAGTTTTTCCAAATTTCTGGTTGGTTCAAAAGTGGATTGTAATGTACAATGCCAGACCCCCAAAACCGGTGCTCTGTGACAACCTGGAGTGATGGGGTGGAGAGAGAGTGGGAAGGGGGTTCATGAGGGAGGGGACACATATATGCCTACATATGTATGCCTTTGCCACACATTCATGTTGATGTATGGCAAAAACCATCACAATATTGTGAAGTAATTATCCTCCACTTAAAATAAATCTTAAAAAATCACAAACAAACAAAAAGAAACATATAGGACATCAAATGGTCTAGGGAAGGGTTAAAAAAAGGGGGGGGGATTCTAAAGTCTCCCTTGAGGCACAGGTGCAGTTCTCAAACAGGTCCAGAAGGGCTGTGCAAGGCTCTAGGGGTTTCAGCATCACTCTGTGTCACTTGAATGGGCATGCTCAAGGCTTGGAAATATTTTTCTTCAATATTTTTCTTGGAGTAACAGTAAACCATCTGAGCCACTAGGGAAGTGCCCCAGTGGTAAAGAGCCCATCTGCCAATGCAGAAAACACAGTAGATGTGGGTTTGATCCCTGGGTTGGGAAGATCCCCTGGAGGAGGAAATGGCAACCCATTCCAGTATTCTTGCCTGAAGAATCCCATAAACAGAGGAAACTGGCAGGCTACAGTCCCTGGGTCACAAACAGTCAGACATGACTTAGCAGCTAAAAAACAGTAAACAGGTAGCTTATAACTGTCTGAGTTTTGACACAGAATGTGGCCATAGTTTGAGGCCAGATGTCAGGCCAGGGTGAGAAGAAACAACCAGGGTACAATTTGAAATGTGTGGGTGTTTCTGAGAGGATCCAGGGGCACCCTGGAGAGGTTCATGTGATAGACTATTAGGGACTTAGACAATGGATATTTGGCTTTTAAAGGAGAAAGACTCCTGAACTTGGAACAGCTAGGGCCCTCGGGGTTGTATATGGCACACCACCCCCAAAATAAAAATAGTTTTAAATCCAGTTCCTCCCTACAACTGGTAATACTGATTCTTACTCTCCTCAATTGAACTCAGGGAAAACATCACACCAGAGTTAGAGGTGGGAAATTTTATCTATTTTCCATAAAGCAAATCATTCTCCGAGTTACACACCAAAGAGACAAAACCAAAACAGATGTTGGTTTTGTCTATTTAAGCAACGCAAGGCCTCCACAGTTGTTTTTTTGTGTGTGGTTTTTTTTTTTTTTTTTTAAGAAATCATTGTCATTTCCTTTTTCTGTGAAAAATTACCATGGAGGCATCGTTCTTCTTTTTTTTTTTCTTTATCACAATTGAAATTGTATGGTAGGGAAGTTTTTAATTAGTTTGTTCTGAGCAGGAACTGCATGTGCTCACTGCAGTAGGAACCTCATAAATTACTTCATAATCTCAATTGGAGGCTTTGTGTTGGAAAATACTCATTAATTTGCGCCAGAAGCCAGCGGCTTCCCCTGAAAGGGCTTAGAAACGTGCGGCACTGGTGTAGGTCAGGTTGCTCACAGCAAACTTCCAGGGCAGTAAAAACAAACCAGGCCTAGACGGCAAGGGAAGCCAGGCGCATCCGAGCTTTGGTGCCTGGAGACAAAGGAACTTTCTGAACTCCACACCAGCCCCGTCTGCCCAGTCCTCACTTTCCTGCTCCTAAAGTTCTTCTCTGCCCCGCACCCCCAGAAAGGGCTTTTTAGCTTTTAAATCTTCCCACTGCCTTTTTTTCTTAAGTGTGAAGAAATCAAATGTTTGGAAATACTTGTCCCAGACTAGTAAGGAAAGGTGATTTTTTTTAATTGGAGTATAATTGCTTTACAGTGTTGTGTTGGTTTTTACTGTATAACAGCATGAATCAACTGTAAGTGTAGATATTTCCCCTCTTGAGCATCCCTTCCATCCCCTACCCCGATCCCCACCGGTCTAGGTCACCATTGAACACCAGGCTGAGCTCCCTGTGCTCTACAGGAGCTTCCCACTAGCTATCTATTATACACATGGTAGGATATGTATATGTCAGTGATCCTCTCTCACTTTGTCCAGCCTCTCCTTCCCCCTGCCTGCACCCACAAGTCCGTTCTCTATGTCTACGTCTTTATTTATACCATTCAATCTAGATAGATGGTCTTCCCTGCTGGCTCAGTGGTAAAGAATCCCATGGACAGAGGAGCCTGGAGGGCTTCAGTCCATGTCAATTGTTGGTCAGTTGTTGGTGGTGGTGGTGTTCAGTCGCCCAGTCATGTCTGACTCTTTTGCAACCCCGTGGACTGTGGTCCTCCAGGTTCCTCTGTCCACGGGATTTCCCAGGCAAGAATACTGGAGTGAGTTGCCATTTCCTTCACCAGGGGATCTTCCTGACCCAGGGGTCGAACCTTAGTCTCTTGTACTGTGGGGTTTATTCTTTACTGCTGAGCCACCAGGGAAGCTCCAAGACAGACACATACATATATACATACATGTTGATCCATCCATATGTATGTACAATACAGATAGATGTAGAAAGTGAGTGGGGAAAAATACTAGCCCAGCAGCAAGTTGGTTCCTCTCAGAGGGAGCATAGTATTTGATATACTGATAGGTCAACTGGAGTAAAGGTGAGGTCCTCCGAGGCAGGCTCTTAAGGTTAAAAAAAAAAAAGTTCCCTAAATTGCTTTCTAAGAAGAGACGAGTTTGCTGATTTCAGGGTTTTAATATGGTTGCACCCTGATGGTTTGGTAAATAACTTCGGGCGGTTGCTGAGGTAGACCGGGTTCTGCAATACAGAGGTGAGAATTTGAAACTGGGGATGGAGGATTCTGGGAGAGAGGAATGAATGAATAGCACAAGGCTTTGTATGCGAGAAAGGAAAGAGGAAAACACTCATTTCTTAGCAGAGGAGAGCTGCAATGTCTGTGGGGGATTTTAAAGTTATTTGCTTAGGAGATCACAGTAAATTCCTTCCAACTACCCTAGAAAACTACTTCTCCGAAGCAGACCCTGAGACTAGATTGATGTACAGGGGTTTTGTTAAGGAACCAGTAAGGAAGCAGGGAAATGAGAGGGGAAATGTCAAACTATAGTGTGAGCCGGGTGAGGTCCATCAGCCTAACCCCACACGGGAACCCTGGAGTGAAAGTACAGCTCAGGGTCGTCCCACCAGAGGCAGGGAGCTGGGCTTCCACACTCCTGCACCTGTCAGTCACGGTCAAGGGTAGGATGGGGCAAGGGAATCAAGCCCCAAATGCTCTGGGATCTATTTTGGAGGGAAAGTGGCGCCTGAAGCCCAAGGACAGTCTACCTGAGTCCCTGCAGCATTCTCTGAAGAACAAGTGCTGAGTGTCAGAAGCTGAAGGGGCAAGCGGGGATGGACAAGATGGTGCAAGGGGAATCTGAGGAGATCTGACAGAGCATGGACATTGTCCACCACAAAAATCTTGATAAACTCTATGCTTGCCCACTAATGTTTGTGCATGAGTCAACTCTTCACAGCGATGAAAGTGGAACCGACACATGCATCCAGGCCAGATCCCAGGGAGTAAGAGCAGAGACTGTGCTTGTGGGTGCAGAGGGTGAGGGAACACCTGACGTATGAGTCCACGTGTGCTTAGAACCCAACTCACAGTCAAATCCAAATATGTATATGCATGAAGTTACACTGCTAATGCCATAATGAAATGGAATTCCTGTTATCAACATGTGGTCTATTTACAGGAGATGCAAATAGTCATATCCGTGACCATTCAAAACAGCCCTTGCTCCTCCTTGCCCAGCCTCCACAATCGGGCTCCAGCAGCGTGCTCCAACTCATCTGAGCCACACTCCTGCTGTGTGCTGCTTCTCATCCACAGTCCACGCTGTCCCGTCAGAGCTGCCACCAACTAGACCTTAACACGCACCAGGCCCTGGGCTACTGTGGGTTATGAGTGTCACTCAGTCCTAGCAACAACGCCATGTCCTAGGCGCTACTGTCTTGACTCCACAGAGGAGGAAACTGCGGCTAAATGAGGTCAAGCCTAAGTTCTCTAAGTGCGGACGGCGTTGCGTGGGGTTTGGACCCAGGACTGGGTGACTAAAGGCCAGTACTTTCAGCTGCTGGGCTTCTCGCCTCTGTGGACACTGTCCCCCCATTCTAAAGGCCCTCTCCATCTCAGGATTTCAGTTCCTACCACTTTCCAAGATGCAGTTCCAATGCTATATCCTCCACAGAGCATTTTAAATTAGGCAGAGCTCTTGGAGGAAAGAGATAGAAATCCAATACGACTATACAAAAGAGGAAAATTACAGTACAAAAGAGGTTTGAGTGGTTGGGAAGAATGCTGGGCTGGCCCACGTTTGAAGGGATTGATTGCCCAGAAACTAGGGCCTAATAAGGGACTCAATGCAGCTGGAATTCTCTACCTCAATATTTTATCTTGCATCCCCCACCACTCCTCCAACCCCAAACCTCAGCCATCTGAAATGCTTCTCTCTCTCATTGTCCATTTATCAACCCAGAAAGGCCTTGATTGGCCCATCTTGGTCCTTGTGCTTATCCTTGCCTTAATCTCAGAGTCTAAAGGAATTGAGTATGGTGATCCACCAGACCAAGGAGTCTGGTTTGTAACCTAAGGAAGGGGGTGGGAGAAAAACATTTGAGCAATTCACAGCAATAGTTCCTACTACTCATCACACCATTTATGAAGATTTGGACAAAGTCAGGCTGTGCCAGTTTCTCTGGCACAGATCAACCATTTATCTCACTCTCAGATCTGTGGGTCAGGCATGTGGAGGGACACAGTGGGGAAGGCTTTGCTCTGCTCCACACTGTTTGGGGCCTGAGATCAAAGACTCTACACCAGGGTCTGGGTTCACTCACTCTCACGTCTGGCAGTTGATTCCCGTCCCATCAGCACGGGAGCTCAGTTCTCTTGTCTTGGCCTCTCCATGTGGGCTCTCTGTGCAAGATGGTTGGGGCTTTCTCACCACAACCTAGCTGACGTCCCCATCTGAACATACAGAGCCAGTCAGGTGGGACATATATTGGCTTTTTAACATAACTTCAAAATTTCTGCTGCATTCAATTTGTTGGAGCCTCACAAGCCTGCCTGGGGCTTCCCAGGTAGGACTAGTGGTAAAGAATCTGCCTGCAATGCCAGAGACCCAGGAGACATGGGTTCAATCCCTGGGTTGGGAAGATCCCCTGGAGGAGAGCACGGCTAACCAGGCCAGTATTCTTGCCTGGAGAATCCCATAGACAGAGCAGCCTTATGGGCAATAGTCCATGGGGTCACAAAGAGTTGGATGCCGTCTATGGGCTCGCACAGAGTAGAACACGACTGAAGTGACTTAGCAGCAGTAGCAGCAGCAGTAGCAGCAGCAGAGCACACACACACACACACACACACACACACACACAAGCCTGCCCTGGGTTTAAAGGGATGGGAAATAGACTCCATTCCTTGAGGAGCAAAAAATATTCTGGAAGAGAATATGAGACCAGACATACTGCTGCAACATTTTTGGAAAATACAGACTGCCATACGTTTTTCTTCCTGTGAATTCTCTTTATGTGTGTTTGTCATATCTTCCCTAAATTATTGTGAGCTCTGTGAGCTACTTATCTTTGTAATTTTATGCAGTACCTTGAACAAGACCTTCCACACACTAGGTTTTTGGATATGTTAGTATGCTATCTCTGATATAATGGTATCACAATTTTCCCACCAGCTAGCTGTGTAACTCTGAGACAAATGACATAACATCTCTGAGACTCAGCTTACAAACTGGGAAAGTTTAAATAAAGTTGTTGTTTCTAAACATTCTGGTTTAGCAGCAAATTATAAATCATTTTCTTCAAATTACATCTAACACAGAATGCTAGTCTATACAAAACTAAAAAAACACAGATATAGAGAAAAGAGAACATTTGCACACTGTTGGTAAGAATGTAAATTTGTGGAGCCACTATAGAAAACAGTATGGATATCATTCAAAAAATAAAAAATAGAATTACTATATGATCCAACAATCCCACTTCTAGGTATCTGAAGAAAATGAAAAGAGGATCTTGAAGAGACATATATACTACGCACTTCCGTGTTTACCGCCACATTCTTCACAAAGCTAAGATATGGAAACAATCTAAGTGTCCAACAGTGGATGAATGGATGAAAAATACCTACAATGGAATATTATTCAGCTGTGAGAAAGAAGGATATCCTGCCATTGGCAGCAATATGGATGGACCCAGAAGGCATGATGCTAAGTAAAATAAGTCAGACGAACGAAGATACTATATGACGTAATTTATACATGGGATCTAAAAAAGCTGAACTCCTAGAAGCAGAGACTAGAATCATGGTTCCCAGGGACTTTAGGGGTGAGAGTACTGGGAGAGATGTCAATCAAAGAATACAAACTTGCAGTTAGAAGATAAGTTCTGGGGATATAATGTACAGCATGCTGATTATAGTCAATAATACTGCACCGTATACTGGAAAGTTGATAAGAGATTGTATCTTCAATGTTCTCCTCACAGAAAAGAAATGGTAGTTCTGTGAGGTGATGGTGATGGGGGTGTTAGCTAACACTATGGTGGTAATCACTTTGCAATATATAAGTGTGTCAAATCACTTTAAATTTACATATCGTTATATGTCAATTATCGGAGAAGGCACTGGCAACCTACTCCAGTACTCTTGCCTGGAGAATCCCATGGATGGAGGAGCCTGGTGGGCTGCAGTCCATGGGGTCGCTAAAGGTCGGACACGACTGAGCGACTTCACTTTCACTTTTCACTTTCATGCATTGGAGAAGGAAATGGCAACCCACTCCAGTGTTCTTGCCTGGAGAATCCCAGGGACGGGGGAGCCTGGTGGGCTGCCGTCTATGGGGTGGCACAGAGTCGGACACGACTGAAGCGACTTAGCAGCAGCAGCAGCAGCATATGTCAATTATGGGCTTCCCAGCTGGCAGAAGTGGTAAAGAACGTGCCAGCCAATGCAGGAGACGTGGGTTCAATCACTGGATCGGGAAGATCCTCTGAAGGAGGGCATGGCAACCCACTCCAGTATTCTTGCCTGGATAATCCCCTGGACAGAGTAACCTGGCGGGCTACAGTCCATAGGGTCGCAGAGTCGGACATGACTAAAGCGACTTAGCGCGCACACACACACATACGTCAATTATATCTCGGAGCTGGAGGAAATAAACAAAGATGCTCTTTTGAAGCAGGTGTAAGAGGACTAGAGATCTACCCACTTCCCTCCCCTCCCTGTCACTGCCTTGGCTGATCCTGAGACAGTGTTGTGGAGCTGATGGCCATCTGCTATTTTTAATCTTCTAAAATCTCTTCTGTAAACAGAATCTACCTCTTTTCTGGGGAAATTACTCAGATTTTGTATCTGTCTCTCCCTCTTTCCCTCTCAATCTGTCTCTCCCTCCAGGTCTGTTTGACTCACAGGGGACTCCCAGCACTACAGATGGGAACGTGACCAGATCTGGTGAAGCAGCGTCACCAATGATTGCCTCGGAGATGAGAACATGACCCATTCAGGGTCAATGGTAAGATTTTTTTTTTCCTGAAAATATGAGGAAGGAGGATGCTCTTTGTCCTGGAGCTGCTGCTGGCTGTCTTTGCTACTTTATGGGAGAGAGTCTGACTGAGAATTAAGCTCTAAAACAGGGAAGAGGAAGTAAGAGACAAAGTTAAGGGGAGTGGGAGGAAGTGACTTGAGAACACTGTTTAAGCATCTGGATCCGAGCACGCCTGATGGTAATATAAACCCGAGATTTTCCCAGACAGTTTGAACAGTCTTTATGCCACTGTAGAATGAAAGAATTATGGCAAATACACAGAACTGCAGGTTCTGTGAAACATGGTTTGAAAACAACTAAATGTTCTCTCAGGTCCCTTCCCCCGACATGAACCTCTGAAGCTGTAGATCTTTCAGCTCCTCATCTTTTGTTGCTATAGCACCACAGCATACAAAATGCTTTGGTTTCTCTGAAATTGCAGAGTATCAGGAAAATGCCCATGGATACAGGCAAGGCTCACTTTTGATCCTATTTGACATTTATTCTAAGGCATCCTGGACTCTCTGAGACTGAGCTTACTAGATATGCAGGCTGTTAACCATACATACATTTTATATTAAAAAGCCATATGTCTTCTGTAGGAAGAACTGCAACAGTGGACCTTCAAACTACTGTTGATTGTGGAGTGGGGAAAGCAGGGCATGTAGTCAGATACCCATGTGAGCAGAAGAATGAACAATGACACTGGCCACCAAATCTGATTGGCTAGCTTGCTGCCTTCTGCCATGTCCTTTGCAAAGCCTGGTCCACTTATCCATGGAGAGGTGGGCTCTCATACACACCGCTAGACATGCTTTAAGGATTGAAAGTAATCCCTGATGCTCTCTGGCACTTCTGTTATGACTCCTGACTCCTGAAATGTCTTTTAACTTTTTCATGTAGATTTATATGAAGAACATGGAGAGCTTCCTTGGTGGCTCAGATGGTTAAAAACCATCCACAAACCTGTGGTTAAAAGCCATCTGCAGGAAACTACCTGCAATACAGGAGACAGGAGTTCAATCCCTGGGTCGGGAAGACCCCTTGGAGAAGAAAATAGCAACCCACTCTAGTCCTTTTGCCTGGAAAATTCCATGGACAGGGGAACCTGGAGGGTTACAGTTCATGCAGTTGCAAGAGTCTGAAACGACTTAGCAGCTAAACCACCGCCACCACCGCCGCCATGAAAAATATGGAACCACAGCAAAACCAGGGACGGATCTCTTATTCTGGTCAGTACTGACCACTGTAGGATCTGATGTCTTTATCAGAGGATGTTATTCCAGCATCTCAGGGCCCAGAGCAGTCTTGGTGCTGAGTCACCAGCCAGTCAGGTTAGATGCTTTGCCTCTGCGTGATGCTGCCTCTGCTCATTTCCCTGTGCTTATTTCAGAGAGAGTTCATAATAGACAAAAATTACCACCAAAGAAGATGATGTTAAAATGGTATTTAAAAAGGAACCCCTGCTCTTTTTCTGTGCTTTTCTTGAGATACCTTTGTGCCGTTTCTCTTTCCAAGTGATATCACTGAAACATCTGTGTTTTCAATTGAGTCCCTACCACTTGCAGGAATTCCTCTCTTTTTTGCCGGCTGCTTCTTCCTGACTGGAGTCAGACTGTCATGGAACAGTTGTTTTCAGGAAAGCAGATGCTGCTGCCAGAGGCCCAGCATCATGGTTTTCCTATATAAAACAAGATCATTTTCAGTGCAATTGCTTTTAGAAATATACACCTCAGAGTGAACCCGAGGAGACAATGATGAGGCAAGAGTGAGGCCTGAAGGCTCAGCTGTAAGATCTTCTCTTCCTGCCGTAGAAGCCCCTCCTCACTATGAAGGCGACTGGACCTAGCACATAGTAGGTACTCAATGTGCCAATTGAATGAATGAAAGACCAGACGGGTGGCATAAAATGTGCCATTAATACAGTAAATTTCCACTGCTATCTAATTTTACATATGGTAATGTGTATGTTTCAATGATCCTCTCTCAACTTGTCTAAATCCAGTGCTCTGGGATAACCTAGAGGGGTAGGATGGGGTGGGAGGTGGGAGGGAGGTTCAAGAGGGAGGGGGCATATATACACCTATGGTTGATTAATGTTGATGTATGGCAGAAACCAACACAATACTGAAAGCCATTATCCTCCAATTAAAAATAAATAAATTTTTTAAATAGCTGGATACAAAAATCTAGAGGTAAACAGACAGTCTGGGCTAAACATAAAAAATAAATGAAGAGTGGTGTCATGGGGGTATAAGATACAGCATAGGGAATACAATCAATAATATTATGATAACTTTGTGGTGACAGATGGTAACTAGACTTACCATGGTGATCATTTCATAATGTATAAAAATGTTGAATCACTATGTCGTCTACTGGCAATTAACATAAGACTGTATGTCCATTATAACTCAATTAAAAATACAGAATGGAAAAAATGTGCAATTTCATTCCGTTTCAGTGATTTTTACATAGGAATCCTAATTCTAATTAGGATTCTAAAATTAGAAAAAGGAATTTTCTAAAGAAATTATTAATTTCCTAAAGAAATATCCTAGATCCTCATCTTATTGATACTGAGAATCGAAGAACTGGAAAAGATTTTACATGCAGAAATTCTCTTTTAAATATCTCCAGTTGGCCCTGAAGTTCTCCAAACAGTTTTTCAGAGAACATTGTAGAATATTAAAAGAATATGATAGAATATTAAGTGTCGTTTGGGGACTTCCTTGATGGTCCAGTGGTGAAGACTCAGAGCTCCCAATGCAGGGGGCCTGGATATGATCCCTGGTCAGAGGACTAGATCTCACACGCTGCAACCAAGAGTGTGCACACTGCAACTAAAGATCCTGGTGTCACAACTGGGACCTGGCACAACCAAATAACTAAATAAATAAGTCTTGTTTGCAGAAGTGATTCCACAGTGAAATGAGTTTGGGAGGTAACATGGTAGATAGAAGTACACAGGCATCTTCAAACCATGATTTCTCCAGTCTCTCAGACTTCCCCACTCTAGGACTTTAACAGTCTTCATCAGCTATTGCTCACTGTCAATATCCAAGGGGCAACACACTGCATAGTGTTGATCAAATATTTTGAACATATAATCCTCTTTTTAAAAAATTTCTTCTCTTACCATTGGAAGGGTCTTTGATAAACATTTGGAAAGGCTGTCCTGGAACAAAGTTCCATTGAGTTTCTTTTTATGTCTCCTATGGATATATTCAGAGAAGGGAATGGAAAACCACTCCAATATTCTTGCCTGAAGAATCCCATGGATGGAGGAGCCTGGTGGGCTATGGTCCACAGGGTCACAAAAGAATCAGACATGACTGAAGCGACTGATCATGCATGGATATATTCAGCACAAAGGACAATCTATTTTTTTTCCCTGCTATACTATGACCCTTCCTTCCTAAAAATATAGACCAAGACTTCAAAAAATATGTTGGTTTTCCTTGTTATTTAATGAAATACAAATAAAAACACTGATAGGTTTTCTTTTTAACTAGTCAAGATAATTCTAATGTTTAGATGAAAAAGCAAAAATAATGACGATACAAAGGCTGGGTGGTCCTCATCAGATGCCAAAATTTATTATAAAGTTATGGTAATTAAAACTGTATAATCCTAGCACATGACCACATCAACAGATCAATAGGATAGAATACAAAGTTCAGAAATGGACTCAATATTTACAGGCACCTGAGATCAGTGGGGAAAAGGTAAGTCATGCAATATAGAGAATTGGGACACTGGCCAGCCATGGAGACAAAAACAAGGTCGGATCCATTCTTAACACCTCATGCCAGAACATATTCCAAGTGTTCTTAACAGACAAAAGTTTTAAGTCCAATAACTGAAATTGTAAAAACACTGGAAAAAATTGCGGAGGAATTGTTTCATAGTCTTGAAGTAGGAAAGAGCCAACTATAAGAAAAACTTCAGAAGCCATAAAAGAAAAAAAACTGATAAATTTGATCCTCCCTCCAAATTTAAAGTTTCTGCATGACAAACCCCAGCATGAACAAAGTTAACAAACAAGAAAAAAGTGTTTGCAACTCTTATCACAGAGGAAGAGTCAAATGCCTAGCTTAAAAGAGCTCCTACTGGTCAGTAAGGGGGGGAAAAAAAAAAGACTAAAAATGCAATAGAAAAAAAGAGAATAAAGGATATATGATCACACCACAGTACAGGACATATAAATGTCTCTTAAAACATCAGAAAACATAACCAACCTCATTCCTAATAAGAGAGATACAATTTAAACTATTCTGAGCTATCACGCATAGGATATGTAGTGAACTGCTCTGTGTAGAGAAAAAGGGAGGTGGGAGGGCACAACAAGGGCTGGCATAGACATTTCTGAAATATATCTGCAGTTTCACTCAGGAGAGGTCTAACCCTATTGCTTATGGGAAGCTGGGTGGTAAAGAGACTGGGAAGGAAGGGAGACTTCGCTGTATTTCTGTTCATACCTATAGAATTTCAAACATGTGAATAACGTGGAAGTGTGTGAAAAACATTGAGAAATAAAACTGGGTCTAAAAAACAGATTCTCATTCTTTTCTGGCTGCTGTGCTTGGCTCAGCTCTGGCTGCCCTCTGCCACTGCCCTCCCTCTGGCTTCTTGGGCTCCTTCAAGAACTGCAGGGGCTGCTCAAAGTCTTCAGGATGCCTAGAGCTGGCTTTGTAGCTCATGAAATGAAAGTTGTCCTCAGAACACTGCCAAATGGTTTCAGAATACATTTTAATGTGATGTTTCTGACAGAGCAGCTGTGGCTTCATTTAGCAGAGTATTTGAGCCTTTCTGTCTAAATGCAGCAGTTGGGTTCCTAGAACAAAAGGTGGCAAAGGGATGGAAGTGTGAAAAATGTGGAAAGAGACTGATTTTTCTATGCGGCACATATTACATTTCAGAACTGCAGTTTTATTTTTATATTGTTCTTCTGATTGAGTTTTCTTGTATTGTAAATATTATTTATACTAATTCTGATATATAGGGGTGAGTTTTGCCCATTGTCTCTTATCTTTTGCCTGATAAAATCTGATTATTCTCCTCACAGCCCTCAATGAAGTGCGGCAGGATGTTAGAGCTAGAAGGGACTGGAAAGATCATTTAATGGTGCTTGACATTTTTGAAAAAATCCCTTTTCAGGGAATCAAGGGCATACCAGGTGGCCTCCTTCCTGGTATCTGAACCATTGCGCATTTCTGATAGGGCTGAAAACAACCATCCATTTCAGATTCTGAAAAGACCTGTGGGTTCATGATAGTTTCTTAATGTATTAAGCTCCACCGGAAGTTGATAAAGGGAACTAAGGGGAAACTCAGAACTGCAGAGACTTGCCTGGCTTAGAAAATCATAGGAAATAACAGGAGAGCCTGCCAGCAGTATGGGAGCAAGTAACACAGACTCAGTTCAAACAAACGAAAGTGACAAGGATACGGTTAATCCTCCTGTGACACGACACCACCATGTTATAGCTCAACCTCCTCTCATTAAGAAAAAAACAAAACAAAACAAACCCTGTAATGACCACTTTAAACTCGCGTCTAACCCCCCAGCGTAACCATAGTAATCCTCAACCATTCCTCAACCAGAACGGAACACGGGAAGAAAGGAGAATGAAAGCCACAAACACAAGCTTTACTTCCAATGTGTAGGAGACGCATCTGGTCGTTCTTCTTGTGGGCATCTCGCGTCCTCTGCTATTCAGCACCTGCCTTTGACGTTGCAAGGGTCCTCAGGTGGATCCAGACTTTCCTGACAATTGTGACACATATTTAATGTGTCCATATCAGCTACAGAATTTCTTCTTTGATGTTCACTTCTCATTTCTATATCCTAATTATTTGAGAAAACAATCTGCAAATAACATCAGCCTGAAGTTGGTTACTCTAGACTGCACAAGCACTAGAATGAGAAGGCAGATTATGATGGGATGGCCTCGACTACCAGCAGGGACGTGTGGGACTTTAGAGAGCTCCAAGCGTGGAAAAATACAGCTGGCCGAGGGCCTCAGAAGCCCTTCATCTCAGATCCCCTGCCCTGAGGCTAGGTGCTCACCACTGTTCTCCTCCTGAGCCTCTCCTCAACCTGCTTCGAAAAGTTTCCAGCAGGGTGAACCACACTTCGTACTGATGGGAATTCCATTCTCATATTCTCATACGGATCATCCTGAGAGGTAGCCAGGTGCAGCAAACACTGCCAGCTCTCTCTACCCTTACACTGGTGCCTCCATGCACCTGGGATGATATGGGCTGACTTCCACGGTCTGCATTCCCCAGAGGGCGGGGACAGTGGCGCTGGCCTTACCCTCTCATTGTCTCTGGCTGTGTCAGACCTGCTCTGAGCCCGTGCCTGGCGGGTGTCTGTGCCGCTGGTCCACATTCAGTAAGCAACCAAGTGCCTCTCTGTTCCCTGGCTTTAGCTCTCCACCTGGCCTCGCTCACTCTGCCCCACCCCGGCCCCACTCTTTTTCTAGGGTGCTCTCTCTTTTACTTGCAGTTGACAAGATATGAAGTCAACTTCCTTCAGGCAGCTGGCAGGGTGTGGGGCCTGGAGCTCAGTGTGCAGATTCATCCTGTTTCCCCAGATGAGCTCTCTGAAGTTCTCTGATCTCCTGTTTCTTCATCAAACATGAGAGTGATAATTCTCTTCTTGCGGGTTTTGGGTAAAGAAGAAACTCGATCACATACATTCAGCGCTTAGCACACAGTCGCTGCCCAGCAAGTTGAGCCTGTTAACATTTCTGTGTAGCTGTAATTGGCAGCACAAATCGTTCTCCCTGAATCTGCAGGACTATACTGACTGCAAGAATAACACGACAGCTTAGGCCATTTCACAGATAGAGCTGCAGCCGTGGAAGGCCCAGCCTCTGTGACACAGAGGGCTGGAACCCACTCAAGTACAGAAGGCTCTGGTGGAAGCAGGGGGTGGGGGAATGGAGTCATGTGAACTCTGAATCTGCGGGTCTTCGGGTGGTAGCGGGGCTCCTCAGAGAGCCTGGCACGATGAGAAGGGGCTGCTGAGCCAGGGAGAGCCCTTGACAGCAGCTTCCCCATCGAGGCATGAGAACAGCTGAAGGGGAGGCTCTGGCAGCCGCGAGTTGTAGGAGGACAGATTGGCCATCGCTAAGGCACCAGCCGGTGTTTCTAAAGCTGTTGTGCAGCAGCCTGTTTGACAACTAAGGCACCACTGCTGAGACGGCTCAGCACGGACGCATCTGCAGAGACGGCTCAGCACGGACGCATCTGCAGAGGACCCCGGCTGCAGCACGGAGATGCTGGACTGCTGCAGGAGCAAGGATGAGGATCACTGACATGAGTCCTCTCTGCGTGGTCCACAGGGAGGACAACTCAGGGATGCAGGTGTGGTGGTGACGGTCAGAAGCCCCATAATTCAGTTCGCAAGTATATCTGTTTCCTGGGGCTGCCATAACAAAGCACCATGAACTGGATGGCTTAAACAACAGTTTATTTCTTCCTGGTTCTGAAGGCTAAAAGTCCAGGATCAAGATATCAGCAGGGTGTTTGCTCCTTCTGAGACTCTGAAGGAAAATCTGTTTCATTCCTGTCTCCCAGCTCCTAGTGGTTTGCTGGCAATCTTTGGGATTTTTGGCTCGTAGAAACATCATCCTGATCTCTGCCTTCATCTTCTCATCTATCTCTGTGATGAAAATTTCCCCTTTTATGAAGACACTAGTCATATTGAATGAGGGCCCACCCTAATGACCTCCTTTTAACTTTCTTGATAAAGACCCTATCTGCAAATAAGGTCACATTCTGAAAGACGGAGGGTTAGGACATCTTTTCTGAGGGGCACAATTTAACTCACAATGAGCCAGCCTCACAGAGAGCAGTGGGGTTGTTCTTGGAAGTCTGTAGGGTCATTGTTTAGTCCGTCACTGCATCCTTTGGGGTTTCATTCCCATCTAAGTGGGGCAAGAGTGTACCCGGGCATTTAGACAGGCATGTGCCTGTGAATGTTCATTAGCAACTCTGACCTCTACCCATCTGATGCTAGTAGAGCCCCCTCCTCAGTGTTGACAGTCAGAAGCATCTGTAGACATTGCCCCCAGCAGAGAACCACTGCTTTAGATAACGACAGAAAGAAGCTATTCGAACCATCAAAACTTAAGAATGATGTGAAACAGACAGAAAGAGTAACACTGAACGGAGGTAATTCTAAATGATCCCCAATTTCAATTCTAAACATTTATTGGGAGATAAATTCTTATGCAAAGTATTAATTTGATTATTGATGTCTACAATCACAGCAGCCTTAGACAAAATAGGCTCTGCTCTAGGAACAAGATAGAGAAATCTGTGTACATCTCCTGATAGGCTCTGCTTAGTTGGGAAACCACATGTCATGCCAATAATCAGGTAGAAGATATGTGCTTCCCTGTGGCTCAGTGGTAAAGAATCTGCCTGCCACAAAGGAGATGTGGGTTTGATCCTGGGTTGGGAAGATTCCCTGGAAAAGAAAATGGCAACCCACTCCAGTACTCTTGCCTGTGAAATGCCATGGACAGAGGAGCCTGGCGAGCTACAGTCCACGGGGTCACAAACAGTCAAACATGACTTAGTCACCGAGCACACACAGATGGACCTAGAGATTATCATACTAAGTGAAGCAAGTCAGAAAGAGAAAGAAAAATATCATAATATTGCTTGCAAGTGGAATCTAAAATATGACACAAATGGGCTTACCTACAAAACAGAAACAGGCTCACAGACATGGAGAACAGGCTTGTGGTTGCTAAGGAGGAAAGGGTTGGGGGAGGGATGGAGTGGGAGTTCGGGATTAGCAGATGCAAACTGTTATATATAGAATAGATAAACAACAAGGTCCTACCATACAGTACAGGGAATTGTGCAGTATTCGATATCCTATGATAAATCATAATGGAGAAGAATATGAAAAAGAATATATATATATGTATAACTGAATCACTTTGCTGTGTACAACAGAGATGAACACAGCACTGTAAACCAACTATCTTTCAATAACATAAATTTTTTAAAAAAGGAATCAGGCAGAAGAAAGAGTATAGAGAGGTGGAGGGCTTCTGGGTCTTGCTGGTGACTCTTTCTCACAGGGCTGCCCAGGCTCCCTCCATAGTGAAGTCCTGGAAGACCAGAGGGAGTTATCAACCCAGCAAGCTAGCATTTACTGAGCATCCTAAATTGGTGCAAGGCATTTCATAAACAGCCCTTTTACTTCTATTTTCTTACTCAATCCTCACAAAAACCTTAGGAAGTGGGTACTATTATCATCACTTGAAAGATAAGAAAGCTGAGATTCAGATAGATTAAATACAGGTTCCTACAGCTAGTAGTGGCAGATCCCAGATATAAATCCAGATGTTCTGGCTCCAAACCCCGTGCTCTTCCTGCTACACAAAACTGACCGGGAAAACTGGATGAACCTACTTCTCCAGGATCTGAGATAGTCTGAGTTGACAGCAGTATGTGATTTCGCTAGGCAGGGAGAGAATCAATTTTCATAGGGAGGCCTGGGTAAGAAAATGACATGTCCCAGGGTGGGCACTGCAGGCGGATTCTTTATCAGCTGAACCACCAGGGAAGCCCAAGAATCACCTGGAGGGCTTGTTAAACCACCAATCGCTGGGTGCCACCCCCAGAATTTCTAATTCAGTAGGTCAGGGTACACCTGTTAATGTCTAACAAATTCCTAGGTGATACTGATGCTGCTGGTCCAAGGAACACATTGTTTTGAATTACCTTATTAAGCCATGAATGAGGAAAGCCACTCCGTGGTACTTGGAGGCAAAGCACCTTTCTCCATGCCAGACTCACAGTCATACAGCATTGTTTTATGAATCCAGGTTATGCCTTCACAGCTCAATGGAATCTGGTCAAGAATTCAACAGATCAGGATAAGGAGAGTACAGGGCCATGACTCCATCCTAACAGGAATGACAGCCTTCTCAGAGTGGGGTTCTTCTCTTCTTTGGGGACCCAGAAAGCCAAAAAGTTCTTGCCCAGCCACAGAACAGCATTTCCCACTGGCAGAGCCCAAAGGCCACATCACAGTCTCTCCCTGCTCCCTGCTCCCTGCCAGCAGCACCCACCAACACCCGATCACCTCCCAGGCCCCGCTCCTCCCCCTAACCCCCTCCCCAACAGCTGTTTCCCCAGGAGCAGTGTGCTGTTCTGGCTCACTGCTCATCTTGCAAGCACACAGGGGCCCAAGGAGAGAGCTGGGGAGAAGAAGGCAAAATTATTACTATGAAAGGCTGTTTGTAGGCAAAATCCTTGCTGAAAAGATAATTGTCCAGAGAGGCCAGCCAAGCAAGGGTCAATACTTAGGTCTGACTCAGGACTCAAGAATGGTATCCACAGAATGGTATTTAAATGCCCCCATGGTGAGTCACTGCAGATGGTGACTGCAGCCATAAAATTAAAAGACACTTACTACTTGGAAGAAAATTTATGACCAACCTAGATAGCATATTGAAAAGCAGAGACATTACTTTGCCAACAAAGGTCCGTCTAGTCAAGGCTATGGTTTTTCCTGTGGTCATGTATGGATGTGAGAGTTGGACTATGAAGAAGGCTGAATGCCGAAGAATCGATGCTTTTGAACTGTGGTGTTGGAGAAGACTCTTGAGAGTCCCTTGGACTGCAAGGAGATCCAACCAGTCCATTCTGAAGGAGATCAGCCCTGGGATTTCTTTGGAAGGAATGATGCTAAAGCTGAAACTTCAGTACTTTGGCCACCTCATGTGAAGAGTTGATTCATTGGAAAAGATTCTGATGCTGGGAGGGATTGGGGGCAGGAGGAGAAGGGGACGACAGAGGATGAGATGGCTGGATGGCATCACTGACTCGATGGACGTGAGTCTGAATGAACTCCAGGAGTTGGTGATGGACAAAGAGGCCTGGCATGATGCGATTCATGGGGTTGCAAAGAGTCAGACACGACTGAGCGACTGAACTGAACTGATGGTGAGTCCCGTGGAAGTTCTGGGTCTGGTCTTCAGTCTATCCTTCTCCCTGATAAAATAAGGACAAGATGCCAAGCTGATACCTGAGTGGTTTCTGATGGAGTAGAGATCCAGGTGTCCAGGACTGAATAAAAGCCCTAGCCTTTTATTTCGATAGGACATCAAGGCTACGGTCAAAATGTCACATCATAACCTGCTTGGCTTGTTAAAGATACTTGATTATATCATCAGAGACTCTGAGTCTGCTCAACTGGCAAGTGACTTGCGGACAAAAATAACTTAGAATCTCTGGTATCTAGTATCATAATCAGTCTGGTAAGCCAGGGAATTCTTCCTTCGGGTGATACATCTTGAAGTCTGAAGAACCAGGTAAGAATGCCAGAGGCTTTGGTAGAAACTGTTGAGAAGGTGGGGGGTGTGTGTGCTCAGTCACCAGAAGATGGAGAAGTAAGCAAACTCTGCAAACTATAGTTTCAGCTTTAGTACTGGTCAAGCCAGATTTTAGACTGATGCTGACCCCTGCGTCAAAGAAAGTCTTCTGACCACACACTTCCAGGTCTGCATGTGGGGATCTGAGGTGGGACAGCTGGGGCTGAGTGTAGGTACTCCCCCCACCTATAGTGTGGAGCACCACAGAGCATCCAGCACCCGCAGACTGCAGGAAGGACTCTTAGATAGAGGAGAGAAGAGAAGACAGGCTGCCTTGAGAATAGTGATGTTGGACCATGCTGCAGTTTAGAATTACTGGGTGCCTTTAAAACCCTTCATGCCTGAGCCTCACTATGCGGGGATTATCTCAGGATCCTAGAGGCTGGCCCAGGCACAAGTGCTTACTTTGAAGTTCCCAGATAATTCAACAAGCAGGCAAGACTGAGACACAGTGGGGCTGGGCTTTAACCCATTTGTGTTTACCAAAAGGAAAGCTGAAGCCAGACAAAGAAACTGTGTGTGCCTCCACGTGGGCGGAACTCAGAGATGGGGCCAAGACACAGAAGACACATTTCCTTGGTGAGTTTCCCTGATCAGGTAAGTCCTTCCTGCCAAGAGGGGGAAGAGACAGGCAGATGCTTTGTCTCTCAAGGTTTCTGTTGGCAAAAACTGCCTACTCTGTGGGCTAAGACAAAAGTGTGGGGAGACAAGTCATAATAACAGCTATATTTAGTGAACTCCTACTGTGGCCAGGAGCTGTTCCATCTACTTTCATACATTTAAATCTTGGAAGAGTCCTGTGACGTGGGTCTAATTATTCCCATTTGACAGATGAGGGATAGAGGCTCAGAGAGGGTTAAGTCACTTGCTAAGTTGAGAGATTTCTGGCAAAGGATCTGCCTGCAAATGCAGAAGATGCAAGAGAGACGGGTTCAATGCCTGGGTCAGGAAGATCCTTGGAGAAGGAAATGGCAACCCGCTCCATTATTTTTGCCTGGAAAACCCTATGGACAGAGGAGCCTGATGGGCTACAGTCCATGGGATCACAAAGAGTCGGATGCGACTGAACACACACAGCACAAGTTGAGAGATTAACTGAGCCACAGTGCTGCTGTGTCTGGCTGCAGAGTCTGTGCTTGTCCTGTCGTATCTGCTACTTCTCCAGACAGAGAGGATCAAAATCCCCAGAGAGTTGTGTGTGTGTGTGTGTGTGTGTGCACACACGCGCTTCATTTGGGCATTTCAAATGCTGCAAATGTTCTTTTAAATACCCACACATATACCACTTATGAATTCTGTCTTTCCATGAAAAGAGGAATATAAAGTTCTAGCATCATAATCTACCTGGAAAACTGCAGTAATGTCCTGGATATGGAAATCTCTCTGATCTCAAGTGATTGCTATGTCTTTCTAGAACTGGTAACTTAGCCAACCAGAAGCCATTAGATTGGCAGCTTTCCTCTTGCCTTCAGAGGCTGCAAAAGAAATGACATTTTTACAGACATTTCCCCCGAAGCTTCTAGAGTGTGAGTCTTGGTGTTTGGGTAGTGACTTCATCATTCTCGCCTGGAGAATCCCATGGACAGAGGAGCCTGGCAGGTTACAGTCCATGGGGTCACAGAGTCAGACACAACTGAAGTGACTTAACACTTCATCATCTGGGCTCCTGCCAACTGCAGGGTGTGAGGATTCCTTGTCAGGGACCCGTGGACAGTTTTGCTGAGGGGTATACCATTTGCAAGTCATCAGAAGGAAGGTTTCTGTATTTCTTGACCATCTCATTAGAAATAAAATCTCTATGAAGGAGACACTGTGTGGGATGACTTGAGCCACCCACTTGGTTTTCTTACAGAAGAATGGGTGTGTATGGTATCTGTGTCCCTAACCAAGTCATCCTAATGTAACTGGTACATCTGACAAGATAAATGACAAAGACAGATTATGAGGCAGTGCAGGATGCCATGGTCCTGGAGCTTACAGAAAATAGCTTTGAGTCAGGATGTTTACAGTTTTTCAGTAGTCTCCCCATGATCTGAAATTCATAATAATGCTGAGTTGAGAGGATGTGAGCTTGGAGATGTGAGTCAAGCATGAGTCAAAAACCATGGAGCTCCCGTCAAATCTCTTTCTTATGTCAGGAATCCTTCACAATGCCCCAGTTTCATGATGTCATTGCAGTGGAATTAAGTTTCAAATGGTACAAATTATAGAATTGCTTACCTTAGGCTTTAGTTACAAGGCCAGTTTCTAAAGAGGCAAACTCGTTCGAGGACCCTAGGGGTAATCAGGGCAAACAGCAGGAGGCAGGTTAGAAACTCCAGCTTCTTGGTTCAGTGGAGGCATAAAGCGATTAAGCAGTGAGCCTTCAAGTTAATCCTCACCGCCCACTCCCAGGGGGATGTGTAACTATACCACACAGCAAATGTGCAGTGAAAGATCAGTGTTCTCTTCATTTCCTAACGAAAGATGACTCTTTCCCCCTGGAGAGGTCTGGAATGCCCCTTCCACTGACATGGTGAAGAGAGAAGGGCATTGACGCTGCAGAGAGGAGGCAGCTGTCCAAAGGGACACACTGAACCCTCTCCCTGGAGGGAGTGAAACAGGAGGCTGCTCCTTTTCATTCCCATTAGTGGCAATAGAAGTCTGCAGCATGTTCCCAAGAACACAGCTTGGAGACGACAGTGGGAGGAGCAACTTCATGGAGCACCCAAAAATGGTGCTTTCAGCAAATTGTAGGTAAGGGGTTAAGGATTAAATATCAAGGACAGTGAAGAGATCAGCAAGGGGTCAGCATAAAAATGATATAGGGCACGTTATTGCAGGACCCAGAAGAATTCCCCAAACATGAAGAAAAATAATCCAGACCGTCATTACTGGGCTGTCTAGTTTCCTAAGGAGATTCTACTAAAAATTAGTAACAGAATCCATTGTGTATACTTTGTAATACATCAAGACTTTATGAAGTTCTAATTAAAGAGTCATTTTGAATACACAGGTTCAGGTCTTCATAAAGTGACAAATTAAAGAACCCCTTCAGGTACCATCAGGTGGAGAGGCTCCTAACCTGAGGAAATCCTACCGAACTCTTACAGTTAAGCTGTAGGTGCTCAGTCAGAATGGGTAAAGCTAAGCAGACAGCTACCTAAAAGACTGTTTCCTAAGGTTTGTTTCTACTTCTATGTGATACACATTAAACTGGTTAGTTAAATTGTAAGACCTAAACATTGCAGGCAGGCTGACTCCAAGGTCAGGAGGTAGCCAGCCCATGACCACCCAGGGTTTAAGATGAGCTCCAATAGGCATCCAGTATGGATTCAGACATATTAACTATTAAGCTCTGTGATAATTCAGTTCAGTTCAGTTCAGTTCAGTCGCTCAGTCATGTCCGACTCTTTGCAACCCCATGAACCGCAGCATGCCAGGCCCCCCTGTCTATCACCAACTCCCGGAGTCCACCCAAACCCATATCCATTGAGTCAGTGATGCCATCCAGCCATCTCATCCTCTGTCGTCCCCTTCTCCTCCTTTCAACCTTTCCCAGCATCAGAGTCTTTTCAAATGAGTCAGCTCTTCGTATCAGGTGGCCAAAGTACTGGAGTTTCAGCTTCAACATCAGTCCTACCAATGAACACCCAGGACTGATCTTTAATTGACTGGTCTTAAAAATAGTTCTTCCTAATATTTTATTTATTTTTAAGTGAAGTATAGTTTATATGTATCAGCAGTTCTTAAAGTCACTAAAAGTGATGGGACCCAAATCCTATGGCCAATGTGAAACAGGACAGCTGAAATATTGGGAATAAAGAATGTAGTAAACGCCAGTTATCCTTCAAGTTTGTTTAGGCACATTCAACTAGGAGATGGTATATACCAAACACTGAAGATATTTAGTATAGTCTTTTCTAAGTATAATTGGCAAATAAAATTGTAACATATATATATATTTAATTTTTTTTGGCTGTGCCACACAGCGTGTGGGATCTTAATTCCCAGACCAGGGATCGAGCCCATGCCCCCTGCAGTGGAGGCACAGAGTCCTAACTATGGACCACCAGGGACGTCCCTGTAATATGTTTCAAATGTGCAACATGATGATTTGGTGTATATACACATTGTGAGATGACTTCCACCGTAAGGCAGTTAGCGTACCCTTCATCTCACATAGTTACCTTTCTAAAAAAAAATAAGAACACTTAAGTTCTACTCTATTAACAAATTTTAATTTAGTTAGCCTTGTGTTTCTCTGAATGGGCCAATTTAGTCACTAGAGTATATGGCAGTGACTGGCCTGTAATTGGGAAGATTTTTGTCAACTGGTTCATGCATGGTCATGGATGGTCATGGATGTCTACTAATTCCACTATCTTGATTACCCATGGGCATGTTTTCATTATCTGTTTTCTGTTCATCTTATCTCTGGGTGTGTCTGGTACTTTGTAATTTAATTTGGATATTTTCTATTTTTTAAAAGCTGTAGAGACTCTGGAGAGGCTAGCAGAGAGGCTGGAGGCAGATCTCTGAGTTTGTTTCACTCTCGTGAGGCCTGACCTATTCCTGGCTTGCTCTTACTCTGTGGATACAGTTCTTTTTTTTTTTTTTTTTTTGGATACAGTTCTTGAAGATCCTAACTAGCAAGCACCTTGGAGCCTTTATCAGGGTCTCTTCTCCTTGGCAGAAACTGAAATCCAATTTTTATTTCCCCAGCACCACGAAAAAGCTTTGGTTAGCAGCCAACTCTTTCTGGTCAGTGCATGCTTCTAGGATAATGGTTCAGACTGTCTCACTTCTCTGCAGGATTTTGGGCTCTTGAGTT
Organism: Bos javanicus; assembly: GCF_032452875.1. NCBI lineage: Eukaryota > Metazoa > Chordata > Mammalia > Artiodactyla > Bovidae > Bos > Bos javanicus. The sequence continues at coordinate 11,951,935 of NC_083875.1, read as the reverse complement.
TTTTGCTATCTCTGTAGCCCTAAACCCCATTTTTTGTTTCCCTAGCCATGAGAAAAGGATGAAAGCTCTGGTCAAATTCTCTGCCTCTTAGAAGTCACTTTTTGCCTGGTTTCTCAAATTCTTTGTCCTTGCTGGTTAAAAATCAAGAAGAAAAGTGAAGGGAAAAGAAGTTTAAAACATCAGGCTCACCTCAATGAGGTGCTTCCTATTCAGAATTTTCTCCAGCCCTTGTTATCTTCTTATCTCTCCAAAGTCCTCAAATATTTCTTTTTTAAATTCACTTTCTCTGATTCTTTTCCAGTGGGAGATCTGATTAGCAATACAATAGCTTACCATTGGAGAAGGCAATGGCAACCCACTCCAGTAGTCTTGCTTGGAAAATCCCATGGACAAAGGAGCCTGATAGGCTGCAGTTCACGGGGTCGCAAAGAGTCGGACATGACTGAGTGACTTTCACGCATTGGAGAAGGAAATGGCAACCCACTCCAGTGTTCTTGCCTAGAAAATCCCAGGGACGGGGGAGCCTGGTGGGCTGCCGTCTATGGAGTCGCACATAATCGTTCACGACTGAAGTGACTTAGCAGCAGCAGCAGCAGCTTACCATTACCAGAAGCAGAATTCCTAAGTCTTTGACATTACATTTCACAAGTGCTTTACATTGCAGGAGTCTGTAGAGCAAAGGTTCTTGACATAGAGGACTGCAGATGGAGTTCAACAGACCCAGGAAGTCTTCAAATTGTATGTAAAGTGTGTGAATGTGTGTAAATGTCTTCAAAAGGACCCACAACTCCAGGAGTTAAGAACCACTGCTGTAGCGTATCTACAGATACTTAATCTGCATTCAATAAACTTATTAATTATTTATATTACATATCGAATGTATTAAATACCTAATTTACTTCAACACTGACAAGATCTTGTCCTAGAAAATGGCACTGTAGGCCTAGTGTCTAAATACTCAATTCCAAGCCAGTGAATATTTTTCTATTATAATATTTGTTTTTCTACCATTAAATAACACCATTATTATAATGGCATGCTGCTGCTGCTGCTAAGTCGATTCAGTCGTGTCCGACTCTGTGCGACCCCATAGACGGCAGCCCACCAGGCTCCCCCGTCCCTGGGATTCTCCAGGCAAGAACACTGGAGTGAGTTGCCATTTCCTTCTCCAATGCATGAAAGTGAAAAGTGAAAGTGAAGTCGCTCAGTCGTGTCCGATTCTCAGCGACCTCATGGACTGCAGCCTACCAGGCTCCTCCATCCATGGGATTTTCCAGGCAAGAGTACTGGAGTGGGATGCCATTGCCTTCTCCGTATAGTGGCATAGACCTCTCTTATTTTATTTTTAATTGGAGGATAATTGCTTTACAATATTGTGTTGGTTTCTGCTGTACAACAATGTGAGTCAGTCATACTTGTACATATATCTCCTCCCTCTTGAGCCTCCCTCCCATCCTGATCCCCACCCCAGCCCTCTTGGTCACCACAGAGCCCTGAGCTGAGCACTTTGAGCTATACAGTTGCTTCACACCAGCTATTAATATTTGTTTTACACATGGTAGTGTGTACGGCATAGATCTCTTTAACACTTGAATAAAACTCATTTCTAGAACTGTAGTTTAACTCTAGAAACCCATCTATAAAACTGAAGTTGCGGCAGGGAGGAGGGAGGAGGGTTCAGGATGGGGAACACATGAGAAATAAAGGAATAAAAAAAAATAAAAAAATAAAAAGGAAAAAAAAAAAACTGAAGTTGCTCTTTAGGACTGTCAGACACAGTGACAGCCAACACAGTTCTATCATGACAGTGAGTAGATGATGCCCCTGTGTTTCCTTTGGAATTCATGTAAGAATTGCTCTCTCTTTATAAACAAACTATCCTTTGAATTGGCAACCCACTCCAGCACTCTTGCCTGGAAAATCCCATGGATGGAGGAGCCTGATAGGCTACAGTCCATGGGGTTGCAAAAAGTTGGACATGACTGAGCGACTTCACTTTCACTTTTATGCATGGTGCTAAGTGCTAAGTCACTTCAGTCGTGTCCGACTCTGTGCGACCCCATAGATGGCAGCCCACCAGACTCCCCCGTCCCTGGGATTCTCCAGGCAAGAACATTGGAGTGGGTTGCCATTTCCTTCTCCAATGCATGAAAGTGAAAAGGGAAAGTGAAGTCGCTCAGTCGTGTCCGACTCTTTGTGACCCCATGGACTGCAGCCTACCAGGCTCCTCCGTCCATGGGATTTTCTAGGCAAGAGTACCGGAGTGGGGTGCCATTGCCTTCTCTGTCACTTTTATGCATAGACACAGTGAATCCACTTTAAGCTCATTTGACCTCTCCTTTTGGATGTGCTCTTTAGAGATCCGTTGTGGAAAATACACTCATACAAGTCTCTATCTCGTTTACATGCTTGGAAATCACAGAATAGGATTAGGCTAGGGGACTGGAATGCAAGAGTAGGAAGTCAAGAAACACCTGGAGTAACAGGCAAATTTGACCTTGGAATACGGAATGAAGCAGGGCAAAGACTGATAGAGTTTTGCCAAGAAACTGCACTGGTCATAACAAACACCCTCTTCCAACAACACAAGAGAAGACTCTGTACATGGACATCACCAGATGGTCAACACCAAAATCAGATTGATTATATTCTTTGCAGCCAAAGATGGAGAAGCTCTATACAGTCAGCAAAAACAAGACCAGGAGCTGACTGTGGCTCGATCATGAACTCCTTATTGCCAAATTCAGACTTAAATTGAAGAAAGTAGGGAAAACCACTAGACCATTCAGGTATAACCTAAATCAAATCCCTTATGATTATACAGTGGAAGTGAGAAATAGATTTAAGGGACTAGATCTGATAGATAGAGTGCCTAATGAACTATGGAATGAGGTTCGTGACATTGGACAGAAGACAGGGATCAAGACCATCCCCATGGAAAAGAAATGCAAAAAAGCATAATGGCTATCTGGGGAGGCCTTACAAATAGCTGTGAAAAGAAGAGAAGCGAAAAGCAAAGGAGAAAAGGAAAGATATAAACATCTGAATGCAGAGTTCCAAAGAATAGCAAGAAGAGATGAGAAAGCCCTTTTCAGCGATCAATGCAAAGAAACAGAGGAAAACAACAGAATGGGAAAGATTAGAGATCTCTTCAAGAAAATCAGAGATACCGAGGGAATATTTCATGCAAAGATGGGCTCGATAAAGGACAGAAATGGTATGGACCTAACAGAAGCAGAAGATATTAAGAAGAGATGGCAAGAATACACAGAAGAACTATACAAAAAGATCTTCACAACCCAGATAATCACGATGGTGTGATCACTGACCTAGAGCCAGACATCCTGGAATGTGAAGTCAAGTGGGCCTTGGAAAGCATCACTACAAACAAAGCTAGTGGAGGCGATGGAATTCCAGTTGAGCTCTTTCAAATCCTGAAAGATGATGCTGTTAAAGTGCTGCACTCAATATGCCAGCAAATTTGGAAAACTCAGTAGTCGCCACAGGACTGGAAAAGGTCCATTTTCATTCCAATCCCAAAGAAAGACAATGCCAAAGAATGCTCAAATTACCGCACAATTGCACTCATCTCACATGCTAGTAAAGTAATGTTCAAAATTCTTCAAGCCAGGCTTCAGCAATACGTGAACTGTGAACTTCCTGATATTCAAGCTGGTTTTGGAAAAGGCAGAGGAACCAGAGACCAAATTGCCAACACGCTGGATCATGGGAAAAGTAACAGAATTCCAGAAAAACATCTATTTCTGCTTTATTGACTATGCCAAAACCTTTGACTGTGTGGATCACAATAAACTGTGGGAAATTCTGAAAGAGATGGGAATACCAGACCACCTGACCTGCCTCTTGAGAAATTTGTATGCAGGTCAGGCAGCAACAGTTAGAACTGGACATGGAACAACAGACTGGTTCCAAATAGGGAAAGGAGTACGTCAAGGCTGTATATTGTCACCCTGCTTATTTAACTTATATGCAGAGGACATCATGAGAAACGCTGGACTGGAAGGAGCACAAGCTGGAATCAAGATTGCTGGGAGAAATATCAATAACCTCAGATATGCAGATGACACCACCCTTATGGCAGAAAGTGAAGAAGAGCTAAAAAGCCTCTTGATGAAAGTGGAAGTAGAGAGTGAAAAAGTTGGCTTAAAGCTCAACATTCAGAAAACAAAGATCATGGCATCTGGTCCCATCACTTCATGGGAAATAGATGGGGAAACGGTGGAAACAGTGTCAGAATTTATTTTGGGGGGCTCCAAAATCACTGCAGATGGTGACTGCAGCCATGAAATTAAAAGATGCTTACTCCTTGGAAGGAAAGTTATGACCAACCTAGATAGCATATTCAAAAGCAGAGACATTACTTTGCCAAAAAAGGTTCATCTAGTCAAGGCTATGGTTTTTCCTGTGGTCATGTATGCATGTGAGAGTTGGACTATGAAGAAGGCTGAATGCCGAAGAATCGATGCTTTTGAACTGTGGTGTTGGAGAAGACTCTTGAGAGTCCCTTGGACTGCAAGGAGATCCAACCAGTCCATTCTGAAGGAGATCAGCCCTGGGATTTCTTTGGAAGGAATGATGCTAAAGCTGAAACTCCAGTACTTTGGCCACCTCATGGGAAGAGTTGACTCATTGGAAAAGACTCTGATGCTGGGAGGTATTGGGGGCAGGAGGAGAAGGGGATGACAGAGGATGAGATGGCTGGATGGTATCACTGACTTGATGAATGTGAGTCTCAGTGAACTCCGGGAGATGGTGATGGACAGGGAGGCCTGGCGTGCTGCGATTCATGGAGTTGCAAAGAGTCGGACACGACTGAGCGACTGAACTGAACTGATGGGATTGTGGATCCACTGGAAAGTCAGCAGATTCACAAAAATGGCAACTGAAAGATGCAGGGAAAGATTTCCACAGACTATTCCCTAAAGAAAGAGGTGTCTTAGAGAAAAAGGCTGAGTAGAATACACCCACCTCCCCCTTAGGTCCTTACAAGTTCCAAGATGTTATAACGTCTCATACCCTCTACCTTGATCTGACCAGTCTGCCTCCCCAGGGCCTCTGGCCTAGTTAAGGGCTAGGCTGATGGCTGGGGTCCTGCTGCCTGTGCACACAACCCCCCTCTTCCCCACTCCCTCACCTCCCTCATTATACCATCACTGCCTGACTTCCCTGGACCCCTTGCCACACTCAGATCTCCCACCTGAAACCTCATCCCTGAAACAGGGTCACAAAGTAGAGCCAAGGAGATAGGGTGGCAGCCCTGGGACAGAGTCTGGCAACTCATGGAACATCTGAAGGAAGGAACGATACGAATGAATGTGATGGGAGGCCAAGGAAAAAGCAAAACTCGAGAGCTGGCTACTTGGCCTATGGCTCCTACTGCCCTCCCACCCCTGCCCCCACCCACCTCTAAACTTCTCTGCTGAAAACCCTTCAGGCCTCTAGGAGTTCTCTTTGTAGGATTTGGTTGCCTTACAAACACATGGCCTCCTTGCCTCCTGGGCCTGGAAGAACTTCAGAATCCTCGTTTCTGGGATAAGCTCTCAACTGTTCTCTTGCCTTGGCTTTGATCTTGCTCAGGGTTTACGTTGCCTGCTCAATGGCATTTCCAGATATAGAATTCTGAAGGCATTTCTTTTCTTTTTTTTTTATTTAACTTTACAATATTGTATTGGTTTTGCCATGTATCACAATGAATCTGCCACAGGTATACATGTGTTCCCCATCCTGAACCCTCCTCCCTCCTCCCTCCCCATACCATCCCTCTGGGTCGTCCCAGTGCACCAGCCCCAAGCATCCAGTATGTGCATTGAACCTGGACTGGCGACTCGTTTCATACATGATATTATACATATTTCAATGCCATTCTCCCAAATCATCCCACCCTCTCCCTCTCACACAGAGTCCAAAGGACTGTCTATACATCAGTGTCTCTTTTGCTATCTCGTATACAGGGTTATTGTTACCATCTTTCTAAATTCCATATATATGCATTAGTATACTGTATTGGTGTTTTTCTTTCTGGCTTACTTCACTCTGTATAATAGGCTCCAGTTTCATCCACCTCATTAGAACTGATTCAAATGTATTCTTTTTAATGGCTGAGTAATACTCCATTGTGTATATGTACCACTGCTTTCTTATCCATTCATCTGCTGATGGACATCTAGGTTGCTTCCATGTCCTGGCTATTATAAACAGTGCTGTGATGAACATTGGGGTATACACGTGTCTCTTTCAATTCTGGTTTCCTCGGTGTATATGCCCAGCAATGGGATTGCTGGGTCATAAGGCAGTTCTATTTCCAGTTTTTTAAGGAATCTCCACACTGTTCTCCATAGTGGCTGTACTAGTTTGCATTCCCACCAACAGTGTAAGAGGGTTCCCTTTTCTCCACACCCTCTCCAGCATTTATTGCTTGTAGACTTTTGGATCACAGCCATTCTGACTGGCGTGAAATGGTACCTCATAGTTGTTTTGATTTGCATTTCTCTGATAATGAGTGATGTTGAGCATCTTTTCATGTGTTTGTTAGCCATCTGTATGTCTTCTTTGGAGAAATGTCTATTTAGTTCTTTGGCCCATTTTTTGATTGGGTCATTTATTTTTCTGGAATTGAGCTGTAGGAGTTGCTTGTATATTTTTGAGATTAGTTGTGTGTCTGTTGCTTCATTTGCTATTATTTTCTCCCATTCTGAAGGCTGTCTTTTCACCTTGCTTATAGTTTCCTTTGTTGTGCAGAAGCTTTTAAGTTTAATTAGGTCCCATTTGTTTATTTTTGCTTTTATTTCCAATATTGTGGGAGGTGGGTCATAGAGGATCCTGCTGTGATATATGTCGGAGAGTGTTCTGCCTATGTCTGAAGGCATTTCTTAAAACACTGGAGTTATACTCAGTTCTCCAAGAGTTTTCACCATGTGGCTTTCCCTGTGTGGATCTAGAGCTAGACATTTGACATACATTGGGGCCTGGAATAATAGATATGTAATTTACATTTTTAGTACATTCCTCAGAGAAAATCATGTCTTGGCACTGTACACTAGAAAGTATAAGATGAATAAAATGTGAGGTTTACTTTCAAGAAATTTACCACTTTGATACCACATTGGAATCAGTCAGAATTCTTCTGGTTGCAAATGACAAATTGAAATTTTTTAACTTTTATAATGAAATTGTGGAAATTTACAGCCTTGAAAGTCAACTGAAATCAGGAATAGAAAGCCCTCTGAACCCTTAAAGTATCATCTTAGCCTCTGTCTGTGTCAGCTTTCTTCTTTTAGGCTTTTCCATGTCACTGGAAACATGACTTCTAATAGCAGCCAGGCTCATCTCACTCAGCTCTGTCACTCAACATGACTGAAGGAAAAACAATTCCAGTAAAGGATTGTGGCTGACCCACGTTAGGTCAAGCTCCCATTCTCAGAAAAATCAGCTATAGTGATAGGCTAGGTGGTATCATTGGCTCAACTTGGATCAGACGTCTATCTCTGGCCACTCACCAGTGACTGGAGGACTGAGAACTCTAGAACACAGTAGATCTCATTCAAATTGTTTAAGTTAACTCTTTTTAAAAAAATTTTAGATATCATGTCTGTATTAGTTATAATTCAATAAATGGATTCCTTTCCATATATATCTTAAGATCGAAAATCTCAGTGCCATAAATAGCATGATTGAATAATCATGTAATAATGTATATTTTCCTGGGTCAGGAAGATTCCCTGGAGAAGGAAATGGCAAACCACTCCAGTATCCTTGCCTGGAGAATTCCATGGACCGAGGAGCCTGGTGGGCTACAGCCTATGGGGTCACAAAGAGTCAGACACAACTGAGCGACTAACACACACACACACAGTGTGTATTTAATATCAGATTTGTATAGTGATTTAGAACAATATATACCACACGGTGAAAAATTTATCATAAACAAAATGCAGTAACAAGAGGAAACAAAAGCTTATGTATACTGTACCATGGAGAAGGAAATGGCAACCCACTCCAGTACTCTTGCCTGGAGAATCCCATGGACAGAGGAGCCTGGAGGGCTGCAGTCTGTAGGGTTGCAAGACTTGGACATGACTTAGTAACTAAAACACATATACATTACCAAGGTCTTTACATTAGAGCATACAGATCCATCACAGCATATTTGTATACAAAGCCACTAATGTGAACACTGCCAGAAATCTGCCATGCTTTAACAGACACAACAATCAACACCCACTACCTCTTGCATAAGACCAAGTTCCTTCCACACTTAAACGTTCTAGATGGGGGCATTTCCTGGAAGGGTTATTTATTTTTCAATGGGCTATAACATTCACCATGTATATAGATGCCTCTGATTGCAGAGAAAAGCATGAATTTGCTCACTGTCTGGCTCAAGCCCTCCTGGGGTTGGGCGCCAACCACTGACGGGGTCCCACCTCCGTTTTCTGGCCTTAGGAATGAAACGTAAGAAGCGAGTGTACTTGTATCTGACAAACAAAGTTCCACTTTCAAGCTCCTAAGTTGCCTGGGGGCTCTGGCGGGGTGGTGACCTGTGAATGACAAGGTGACCTCAGATCCAAGTTCTGGCCAGATGCTATCGGTCAGGTCACTTCTCTTGCCACTCAGGAACCCAGTATGTGGACTTTCAGGGCACAGATAGGATCATGGACATGGGGATGAGCACATACATCTCATCTGTGAAATGCTATGCAGACCTAAGATGGCTGTTAATACTGAGGTCTCTTCTAGAGCTTTTCAAGCTCAGAGTTGGCCTCGGGCCCAGGAGTTCCCCCTACTTTTAGGTCCCAGGTCTGTCTGTTCTGCTTAAGGTGGACTTGATTCCCTCTGGTTCTTGGGACTGGGGTAGGGGAGCAGATGACCATTCTCAGTCCTGATCTGAAGTGGGCTAAGCCTGCTCATGCCCACTCTTTACAGTGTGGCTAGGAACGGATGCCCTGACAGCCCAGGACTTGCTGCTTTAGAATGAACAGGGAGTGGGAGGGTAAGGGGAAAAAGGAAAAGTTTACCATCTGCTCAATCTGGAGGACACTGAGAGATCAAATTTTTGGCACAAAACATTACCAGAGGAGAAAGACAATTTTTAATTTTTAATACTAGAAAAAGCTCCAGACGGGGAAACAAGGGACCCAGGTTTTATTGTTGATTCAGCTACTAACTAGCAATGTGACTTCTGAGACTGTAACTTCTTCTCCATTTCCTCATCTTAAAGCAGAGTGATTGGATCCAGTAAGTGGTGTATCTTCCTTCCAGCTCTAACATTTGATGATGTGGACACCTGTGCCCAGGAAGGAGTGGAGGAAGTGGAGAGGAGAGATATAAAGAATTAGCCTAGACATGAGGTTCTTGAGTTTGTCACACCCACCTCTGCAGCAGAATGCATTCAAGGGGTTCTCAAATCCATACATGAGCCAAACATCATCTGAAGACTGAATAAAAATCATGTCACACATACACATGTACTGTTTTTAAATTTACAGAGGTGCTATTGAAAGAGAAAGTGCTTAGTCGCTCAGTCGTGTCCGACTCTTTGAAACCCCCTGGAGTGTAGCCCACCAGGCTCCTCCATCCATGGGATTCTCCAGGCAAGAATACTGGAGTGGGTTGCCATTCCCTGCTCCAGGGGATCTTCCCAACCCAGGGATTGAATGACAGGGTCTCCTGCATTGCAGGCAGATTCTGCACCATCTGAACCACCAGGAAAGCCCTCTACTAGGATTAATTAAATGCTACTTTATTTTATTTGACTTATTTATTTGGCTGCATCAGGTCTTCCTTGTGACTCAAGAGATCTTTCACTCTGAGTGCTCTTTGTTGCCGCCCTCGGGCTTCTCTAACTGTGGCACTGAGCCTGGTCTCCCTGCAGCCTGTGAGACTTAGTCCCTCAACTGGGGATAAAAACCTGAGTCCCTGCATTGGAAGGCAGATTCTTAACCACTGGACCACCAGGGAAGTCCCACCAATTCAGTTTAAAAGTAAGTTTTCCTCATTATAAAATTTTTTAAATCAACAAATACCAAAAGAGTAACTACCTGTGTTCTTGAGTCATCTTTGTTTGTTCAAATACTTTCCAAAGGAAGAACCACTGACTAAGTAAAACCTCCAGTATGGAGAGATTGTGCCTGGGGGTGTATCAACTGAACTAGTATTGCCTTTGGATCGTGAGAAATTAAGGCTAACTTAATTTTAGACAAAACTCCATTTAGCTTTTAAACCTGAATCCCAGGGTCACCTCCTTTGTGAAGCCCCCTTGCTGGTTCACCATACTGTCCCACCCCAACAGGATTCGACACAACATCAGCCAGGGACCCGGCAGAAAAGACAACACACTCAAATAAAGATCATTTGGCAAAGACTTAATAAAGGACTATTTACTGAGGATGAGCCATTCATAGGGGAAAAACAAGGCCTAACACAATACCTGGGATGCTAGAGCAGGGCTGTTACCAAAGAGAGACAAAGAGAGAAGTGGTTGTTGGAGGTGGCTGGTCACAGAGGGTCATGTGGAGAAGACTGCTTTCATGGAGCTGTGACACTTGTTGGAGGGGTGCAGTCAGCTCAAGGCCACACTGCTGGGAAGAGGCCAGGAGAATAAACACCCTACTCACTTAAAACTCAGCATTCAAAAAAGTAATATCATGGCATACGGTCCCATCACTTCACAGCAAATAGATGGGGGAAAAGTGGAGATAGTGACAGATTTTATTTTCTTGGGCTCCAAAATCACTGTGGACAGTGACTGCAGCCATGAAATTAAAAGACACTTGCTTCTTGGAAAAAAAGCTGAGACAAACCTAGATAGCGTATTAAAAAGCAAAGACATCATTTTGCTGACAAAGATCTGTATAGTCAAAGCAGTGGTTTTTCCAGTAGTTACGTACAGATGTGAGAGCTGAATCATAAAGAAGGCTGGGAGCCAAAGAATTGATGTGTTCGAATTGTGTCTAAGGAACTCTCTTCAGAGTTCCTGGGACAGGAAGGAGATCAAAGTGGTCAATCCTAAAGAAAATCAACCCTGTATATTTGTTGGAAGAACTGATGCTGAAGCTGAAGCTCCAATACTTTGGCCACCTGATGGGAAGAGCCAGCTCATTGGGAAAGACACTGATGCTGGGGAAGATTGAAGGCAAGAGGAGAAGGGGGTGACAGAGGATGAGATCGTTGCATGGCATATTGACACAATGGACACGAGTTTGAGCAAACTCTGGGACATAGTACAGGACAGGGAAGCCTGGTGTGCTGCAGTCTATGGGGTCACAGAGTTGGACCTGACTTAGTGACTGAACAACAGCCACGTATCAGTGCAGCCAGAGGCTGGAAGACAAAGGAAACCATTGATGAAGTTCATGCAGGTCAGTCTCCTAAGGCAGAGAGCAGGGTGAAGAAGAATAGTGTGGGCCTGGAGGAGCACCCAGCAGAGGTCCCCACCCAGTCACTCTTCTCTGAACTCCCACAGCGCTCTGTACTTAACCTCTTTCTAGCACTTTCCATTTTCAATTGACATTTCTATCTCCCCACTATACTGCAGGTTCCCTAAGGGAATCATGTTCACTTCCTTCACTTCTGCCGTTACAAACCATATACCATGTAGATGCCTAAGAAGTATTTGCTGAGTTTCGATTCGAGGCAATGGTTTTGAAAAACAAGCACCATATGGCCAGCATAGGTGGCATCTGCTGATGCTGCTGGGTGTTCCTGGGACCCGTGGGTCCTGGAACACATCTCCCTTCCCAGAACTCCACATGAGATGAATGGAGAAAAATCACACTATTCATGTATTTGTGAAGCTGAAGCCAAGGAGGGAATATGTCAAACCAACCTCTTGACTGAAGCTTAGGATTGTAACACAAGTGATTAACTCCATGCTGATGGAACCAATCTGAATCTTCTGAAAGTTTCTGAAGGACAACTTCTTTTTCTTACTTCAAAGTGCTTCGTATTAAAATATCCCTTTCTTGTTTCTAGAGTCATAGGACATTGGAGGGACTGGGGACAGTACCTGTGAGGAAAGGCTTTGTGCCAAGATCTCTCAGATTCTGGAACAAGACAGTTCTGCTCCAAAAACTGTGACCACAAGACACAGTGTTTTTGGAAGAACCTCTGAGAGGTTGGGGGAAGTTTCTCTGTAGAGAAGTCTGTCCCTTGCAGGTCCAGTCACACTGACCGACTGGCCTTCTTTTCCTAAGCCCCTTTCTTTAGCATCAGGTTGGAACAGTTTGCAAATGAGATGCAAATTTCAAGTACAATGACTTGTCCCTGGTTTCTAAGCTGAGAGAAGTACTATCAAGGAAACCCAGGCCCCAGCCACATATTCTCGAGTCATATTTCAAAATGCTTTCCAGTCCCAAGACGAACCGTTGGTTCCATGGCAGGAAGTGCTGTATGGGGGCGAGAAAGACTCCGTAAGCATTCTGTGGTTCTGTGAGAAGATGGAGGAAAAATGTTTAGTGTAGGTGGTTCACACAGTCTTTGTAAATGAATGTTGCCCAGAATGAAGCCCCAGAGTTGGACTAGGTCCTGGGCTGGAGTGGCTGGAGGGTTGTGGGGATGGAAGGCAGAGGTGCTCAAACCCTTCTTTTGTAGGTCCACACAAGCCTTCTTCTCTAGTCCAGCAATTGAGTCATTGCTACAGCAGATAGATTAGCCACATTCTGACCAAAGTATGCTCTGATCAACTGCTGAAATGTAAAGGAGAAGCCAAAAGTAAGAAGGCAATGTGTGTATTTAAGATAGAGGGATGGATCATTACACGTAGTATCAGACTATTGGCCAGTGGCCAGAGAATATAAGAGACTACATCTGCAAGCTCTTCTCCCAACAAGTTGCAGAGAGGCACAGACCCTATGTCCTTTTTTTCAATATTTATTTTTATTTATTTGGCTGTGCTGGGTCTTAGTCATGGCATGTGGGATCTAGTTCCCTGACCAGGGATCGAACCCATGCCCCCTGCATTGGGAGTATGGAGTCTTAGCCACTGGACCAGAAGGGAAGTCTCTCTTATATCTTTTTAAATAAAAGGGAAGAGTCAGGCCCATACCCGAGGTAGAATCAGAGGGAAGAACTCACAATGCTTAAAGAAGGTAAGTAGTTGAAACTAGATTTCCATCTAAATCAAGAAAGTAGTAGAAAGGAAAAGAGAAAGATAGCAAAAGTTAATGAGATGGGAAAAAATACATTAGAGATCAGCCATGCAAAACACTGGTTCTTTGAAAAGATTCAAACATTGATCCAAACATTGGTAAGCCTTCATAAGATGATTAAGAGTAAGTTAAGTAAGGCTTCAGTAAGATGAAAAAAAGTGAAGGCAAAACCAAGCAATACCAGTAGTGAAAGGAGAGACATAATTATGATGCTGTGAATCTTAAAAAGATATCAGGAATGTATTTGATTATATCATGCCAATAAATTTGAAACCATATGAAATGGGCAACTCCTTGAAAAATATGATGTACCAAACTAACCCCAAAACACCTAGAACATGTTCTATAATCTGTAAGAAATTAAATCAGAAGTCTAAAATCCTTCACTCTCAAATCCCAGATCTGTTAGCTTTACTGGCAAGATCTACAGAACTCTGGTAAAGCCAATATCACCATCATACCCAAAGTTTCTGAGAATGTAAGGCCTGTATAACTATGGATCTGAAACCAGAGAAAAACAATGTGAAAAAAACAAAAGGTTTTCTAGTTAATATCACATATGAACATTTATTACAAACTATTTAAATAAAATATTAGCAAACCAAATCTAGCAGGTTAGATTTAAATCACAAATGTGAAATTGATTTGTCATTAGAAAATCAATTAAAATAACTCACTTTAATAAATTAAAAAAAAATTTCATATGATCATTTCAATAGATGCACCCAAAAAAGCATTTGTCAAAATTCAACATCATTTTATCATAAAACACTCTTTGCAAAATAAGGATAGAAGAATACTCTATTGATCTGAAAAGGTCACTTGTGGAGAAAAAAAAAAAAATCATTCTACATATGAAATGTTAAATGCTTTCCTTTTGAGATGGGAACAAAGGGACAAGGATGCCTGAAATTGCATCTATTCAATATTGTACTGAAGGTTCTAGCCAGTGCAGAAAAGCAAGGAAAAGAAATAAAAATTACAAGTATCAAACAGAGAGAAACAAAGTTGTCATTATTTACAGATAATAAAATTGTGTCATAGAGATTCAAACGATCCTACAGACAAATTATTTTAACTAATAAAGGTGTTAGCAAAATTTTAAATACAAAATCAGTTTCTAGAAACCAGCTGTGTTTTGATATAATCAAAGAAACAAAAAGTTAATATCATTTACAATGTAATTTTTAAAGTATTTAACAAAAATGCATGAGACTTTAAATAGGGAAAACTGTAAAAACTTAATTAAAAATACATTAATGTAAACCAATCATCAATCAATTAAAAATAAATAAATATTTTTAAAAACAGAATGGAGAGAGAACTGAAAAAATAAATAAAAATACATCAAGAATATCTAAATAGATGAGCTATAGAATGTTCATAGATTGAAAGATTGAATTTTGTTGCTATATAAGTTCCTCAAATTGATTGATAGATTTAATGCAACTCTGATTAAAAACCATATATGTATTTTGTAGGATGTGATAAGCTGATGTTAAAATGTATATGGAAATGCAAAGAATAGCCAAGACACTCTTGCAGACGATTAAGCTGAAAGAATTTTCCCCACTGTATGTCAAAATACCAGACAGGAATAGAGAAGTCACTAGTGGAATTAACAGTGAGCCCAGGGCAGACCCAATTACACATGGACATTTGATATATAATAAAACCAGCACTGTGTTGGGGAAGGGATAAGCTTTGCAGTAAGTTGATGCTGGAATAATTTGGTATCCATGGGGGAAAAATGTGAAATGGAATCCCTCCCTCTTACTATGGCTTCCCTGGTGGCTCAGATGGTAAAGAGTCTGCCTGCAGTGCAGGAGACCCAGGTTTGATCCCTGGGTCAGGAAGATCCCCTGGAGAAGGGAATGGCAACCCACTCCAGTAGTCTTGCCTGGAAAAACTCACGGACAGAGGAGCCTTGCAGGCTACAGTCCATGGGATTGCAAAGAGTCGGACACGACTGAGCGAATTCACTTTCACCTCTTACTATACACAAATAAAAGCTCCATGTATATTAACTCTAAATGTCAAGTCATTTAAAAGATCACTTATAAAGAAAATATAGAAAGCTCACAGTAAGGAAGAATTTCTTAAACAAGACATAAAAAGTTCTAACCATAAAATAAAATGCTAACAAATTTCCTGACATTTAAACGAAGTGTCCAAGACAGTGAAAAGAGCCATCTCCTACAAATTAGGAGATATTTGTAACACATATAATCAGTAGATGACTTACCTCTAGAATCTATAAAGGCCCTCTGATAAGAAAAAGACAAACAATTGAATAGAATCATGAACAAAGTATTTGAGCTTGCACTTTAGAAAAAAAGATATCCAAATCACCAATGACTATAAAAAGAAGCTTATTGGGCATTAGGGAAATTCATTAAAACCATGGTGAGATGCCATTACACATCTATCAGATAGACAAATATTTATAAGTCTGATATTACCGGGTACTGGCAAGGATGAGTAAGAACTCACACACACTGCTAGTGGGAGGCATAACAGGAGATCACTTTGAGAAACAGTTTAATAATGCCTAATAAAGTTGACTAGGCACCTATCCTTCAACCCCAACTCTACCCCAGGGGCTACACCCTGGGGAAACTTGCGTATGGACCTAGAGAGACATGTACAAGAATGTCCACAGAAACTTTGTTTTTCATAGCCCCAGACTCAAATCAGCCTAAATGTTCATGAGTAATAGAATGAATAAACAGCTGTGGAACACTGCTCATCAAAGAAAACCAATGAACTTCAGCCACACAAAATAACAGTGGAGATGTTTCTCAAACAGGATATTTAACAAAAGAAGCAAGACACCTAAGAAAATACCTACTATGTTTCTATTTTGCACAGAGTTCAAAACTGGACAACACTGAACACTATATTGTTCAAGCATACAGGCATAGGTTGTGTTTCAGGTAGTGCTGTCAAAGCAAACCGTGCAAAAACTTGGTAGATTAAGACATCAGTGATTCTATGTGCTCACAATCCTGTGTCAGGAATTTGCACAGAGCACACCAGGAATGGCTCATATCTGCTCTACGCTGTCTGGAACCTCAATTGGGGTGACTCAGACATATGGGGGCAGACTGAGACCGCTTAATTGGCAGTGCAGGAGGGACCGGCACGTAAGTGTGGAGTTTTGGCTACCTTGGGCTCCCTGACAACATGGTGGTCTCAGAGTTTCAAGAGGAAATATTCCAGAAGAACCCATCCCAATATTCAGTTCAGTTCACTTTAGTCGCTCAGTCACGTCCGACTCTTTGCAACCCCATGAACTACAGCATGCCAAGCCTCCCTGTCCATCACCAACTCCCTGAGTTTACTCAAACTCATGTCCATTGAGACAGGGATGCCATTCAACCATCTCATCTTGTTGTCCAATTCTCTTGCCGCCTTCAAATTTTCCCAGCATCAGGATCTTTTCAAATGAGTCAGTTCTTTGCATCAGGTGGCCACAGTACTGCAGTTTCAGCTTTAGCATCAGTCCTTCCAATGAATATTCAAGACCGATTTCCTTTAGGATGGACTGGTTTGATCTCCTTACAGTCAAGGGACTCTCAAGAGTCTTCTCCAACAGCACAGTTCAAAAGCATCAATTCTTCCACACTCTGCTTTCTTTACAGTCCAACTCTCACATCCATACATGACTACTGGAAAAATAGCCTTGACTAGACAGATCTTTGTTGGCAAAGCAATGTCTCTGCTTTTTAATATGCTGTCTAGGTTGGTCATAACTTTTCTTCTAAGGAGTAAGCGTCTTTTAATTTCAAGGCTGCAGTCACCATCTGCAGTAATTTTGGAGCACAAAAAAATAGTCTGTCACTGTTTCCATTGTTTCCCCATCTATTTGCCATGAAGTAATGACACCAAATGCCATGCTCCTCATTTTCTGAATGTTGAGCTTTAAGCCAACTTTTTCACTCTCCTCTCTCACTTTCATTAGGAAGCTCTTTAGTTCTTCACTTTCTGCCATAAGGGTGGTGTCATCTGCATATCTGAGGTTATTGATATTTCTCCTGGCAGTCTTGATTCCAGCTTATGCTTCTTCCAGCCCAGCGTTTCTCATGATGTACTCTGCATATAAGTTAAATAAGCAGGGTGACAATATACAGCCTTGACGTACTCCTTTTCCTATTTGGAACCAGCCTGTTGTTCCATGTCCAGTTCTAACTGTTGCTTCCTGACCTGCATACAGATGTCTCAGGAGGCAGGTCAGGTGATCTGGTATTCCCATCTCTTGAAGAAGTTTCCACACTTCGTTGTGATCCACACAGTTAAAGGCTTTGGTGTAGTCAATAAAGCAGAAATAGATGTCTCCTGGAACTCTCTTGCTTTTTCGATGATCCAACAGATGTTGGTAATTTGATCTCTGGTTCCTCTGCCTTTTCTAAATCCACCTTGAACATCTGGAAGTTCATGGTTCACGTATTGCTGAAGCCTGGCTTGGAGAATTTTGAGCATTACTTTACTAGCGTGTGAGATGAGTGCAATTGTACGGTAGTTTAAGCATTCTTTGGCATTGCCTTTCTTTGGGATTGGAATGAAAACTGATCTTTTCCAGTCCTGTGGCCACTGCTGAGTTTTCCAAATTTGCTGGCATATTGAGTGCAGCACTTTCACAGCATCATCTTTTAGGATTTGAAATAGCTCAACTGGAATTCCATCACTTCCATGAGCTTTGTTCATAGTGATAAGGCCCACTTGACTTCTCATTCCAGGATATCTGGCTCTAGGTGAGTGATCATACTATTGTGACTATCTGGGTCATGGAGATCTTTTCTGAAGTTCTTCCTAATGTTTAAGCACTTGTCAAATCTTTGTTTCAGTTCAGTTCACTCCACTCAGCTGTGTCTGACTCTTTGTGACCCCATGGACTGCAACTCACCAGGCCTCCCTGTCCATCAACTCCCAGAGCTTGCTCAAACACATGTCCATTGAGTAGGTGATGCCATCAAATCATCTCATCCTCTGACGTCCCCTTCTCCTCCTGCCTTCAATCTTTTCTAGCATCAGGGTCTTTTCCAATGTGTCAGGGCCCAAAGTATTGGAGCTTCATTTTTCAGCATCAGTCCTTCCAATCATGCTTATTACTGTTCCATCAGCCAAATCAACTCATATGGAGACAGATCCAAAAGTCAGCATGCTATGGGACTGCATAAGGGCTGATTAGGGGGAGCCATGGTTCATTGGGGGGGCCACCAATATAATGCTCCACCACAGCTGGTAAAGTGAAAGAATAATTTTCTCAAAAGTAATGGCTACCTTTAGGAAGAAAGGGGGATCCAATTAGGCAGAAGCATAAAGGGAGTGTCTAAAACATTGGCAATGTTCTATTTCTAAATGGATGCGTAGAGTTTACTTTATTCTTCTTCTTTATCAGTTCCACATGGCACAGCATTATGCAGCCATTAAAATTTACATTTGTATACTTTCAAATAATCTATAATGGAATGTTGACATATTTCATTAAGTGAAAAACAGAGAGATATGTATGTATATTGTAAAGATCCCAACCATGTACCAGAAATGTTGGAAAGAATAAGCTTTAATGCCACTGGTTGATTTAAGCTTTCTTTTCATATTTTTCTATGTTTTCCAAATTTTCTTCTTCTATATTTCTATATGTCTGTATTTTCTATGCTTTCCAATATTAAACTCATGGCTTTTAGAATCCTTAAAACTTTATGGAGGTAAAAAATAAGAATTACTGCTCCCACGAAGTGAGGGATACCAACAACCCTGGCACTTCCCTTGGGAGTTTCAGGCTACCAGCAGTTAATTTCTGGTGCATGAGATGTCCCGGGCTCTTCAGAATAGACTGATAAAAATGAAATCAGAACCACTTGAATTAGTTCTCAGTCATGAATAGTACTGCCAAGTCCTCGATTTTGGTTCTCCAATGGAAACTGTCAGTCAGAGAGGGAAAGGGGCAGAAGGGACAGAGAGTGATGAATTAAGGTGTCTTGCAGCCTCTCTATTGTGAATCATGAGATACCAAGGATTCGGCAGCGTGGGCTTTTTCTGCAGGTCATCTACAAATGTTCCTTCTCCTCTGACTTATAATTGGAGGAAGTTAACTCGAAGACCTATGGGAAGTTACAGAGGAGGAGGGGAAGGCAGCAATAACCTAATAAATTAAAAGCTTGGAACTCTGATATCCAACTCATTCACTGCATGGCTTTGTACACGTTACTTAACCTCTTTGTGCCTTAGTTTCCCCATCTCTAAAATGGGGCCACAATAATGCTACCCCACAGGGTAGCTGTGAGGATTAAATGAGATAATATATGTAAAGGGCTTGCCACAGAGCTTGACTCATCAAAAGCCTTCAGTGAACAGCTCTTCCCACTGCCAGTCTGCATTAGACACTCACATATGTCAAAGCAGATACTAATACATGGTATAAAATGGGCCAGCTCTCCAAGAGCTCACATACATTGACTATCAACTATCACATATAAGCCTCATGATACCTGGGAATTAGATATTATTATTCCCATTGTACAGATGGAAAAAGAAATGGAAGATCTGAGGTCCCCGCCAAAGCCACAGAGTTCCTGAACAGTTCCTAAAAAAATAGAGCAGATCCTCCCCAAACATCTGATTTCAAGTTTGTTCATGTCCTTCCTCTTGGTGGGAGGGCTCCCTGGTATGGTTGGAGCCAGTGATGATTAAACTGCCTCACCCAGAGGAGCCAAGTGACTTATCTCATCACCTGCCATCAAACATCCCTGGAGAAGAGAAATTGGAAAAGAGCATTCCCCGCAATGTTCACAGAAACTCTGCCTAAAAAAAAAAAAAAATTCAGTCCCCCCAACCAGAGTATGAAATCCTCCCCAAATACTTCATTTTATACTTCTAAGGAATGTCATCTCCCAGAATTCCCTTTCTCAGCCTGAAGCACATTGTCAAATCCCTGGGTATTTTATGCAAAAGACTCAGAGAATTCAGGTTTTCCTGGGTGCTTTTTCCTCCAAGGAGCAGATTTTGCACACTGGAATGAATAGGCTTCAAATTACACAAGCCGCAAGACTAACATCTTCTGCTAATAATGCTCGGAGGGGTTCGAGTTCCCAATGGGCTATTATTCATAGGAAGATTTTGACTATACTCAGAGTCTCAAAAGTACTTGACTGATCTGAATTAATTAAGCCACATAAACCTCCTAAGAGGAAGAGAGAAGGCAGGGGGAAAAAAAAAGAAGAGGGAGAATGATGGTAAAGTTTTTCCAGATACTGAGACAAACCTCCCCCAGGGTCTGGTAATATTACAGGAGGCAAACCTTACTACACCAGCCAATGAAACTCCAGGGAATTTACAAATCATTTGTAACAAAAGAAATGCCATTGATGTAATTAAAATATTGGAATCATAAAAGAGTTAGAGTTCAGAGGATCCTTAGACATCACCTGGCACAACCCTTCATTTAAGACTAAAAACCTGGCCCTTTCAGTCCTGTCTGACTCTCTGCGACCCCATGGACTGTAGCCCTCCAGGCTCCTCCATCCATGGAATTCTCCAGGCAAGGATACCAGAGTGGGTTGCCATTCCCTTCTCTAGAGGGTCTTTCCAACCCAGGGATCGAACCTGGGTCTCCTGGATTACAGGCAGATTCTTCATCATCTGAGCCACCAGGGAAGCTGACTAGCACAGAAGGTAAATCTTCTGATCCTCAGAATCTTTCTGGCTGCTGGTGATGAGCTAACTGGAACTTTTGACAAATGCTCCCTGCAGCCGAGGGCTGTCCCCAAACCAACTTCCCCCAAGACCAGGGGGCCCAAAGACTGCAGGTGCTTCACAGAGTGCCCTCCCAGTGGCACCTCAGCACAGCCTACTTGGCAACTGAATGCAAAATATTTGTCAGCCAAGGACAAGGCCACTCACTACCTTTGTTCCATGAAAAATGAGAGCAACAGGGGCGAGGTACCTCTGCCAGAGTACCTTCCCCAAGTGCCCCTTGACCCCAGCGTGTTTCTCCTCAGGATGCCAGGAGACTGAAGGACTATGTGTCTTCAGGACTTTTCTCCCAGGAGTCCCAACCCCTAGCAGCTATGCTGGGTGCTCACTACACCTTTGGCATGATATCCACAAACTCATTAGCCCTTCTAGACCTCTCCTAGGGCTAGTTTTCACTGAGTACTCTATGACTACCTTTCCATGCGTTAGTCACTCAGTCATGTCCAACTCTTTGTGGCCCCATGCACCCATATATAGATTAAATATTGTGTTTTTAAATGACTACATGACATTTTACTGCATGAATGCACTGGAGTCATATCAGCAAGTCTCCCTTTATTGTTTTCAATTTAGGGTCCTTCCAATTTTTCACAATTAAAAACAGTACAGAAATGATCAGGACATCCCTGGTGATCAAGTGGTTAAGAATCTGCCTTCCAATGTCGGGGATGTGGGTTCAATCCCTAGTCAAGGAACTAAGATGCCACATGCCTCAGAGCCACTGGAGAGCCAGTGCTCTGCAACTAGGGAAGGCCTGCACACTGCACCAGAGAACAAGTGCAGCCAAAACTTTAAAAAGGAAGTGACCATCTATACAGACACCTTTGATAATTTCTATAGGAGGAAGTGAAGTGAAGTCGCTCAGTCATGTCCGATTCTTTGCAACCCCATGGACTGTAGCCTACCAGGCTCCTCCGCCCATAGAATTTTCCAGGCAAGAGTACTGGAGTGGGTTGCCATTTCCTTCTCCATTCTATAGGATAAATTCTTACAAATGGAGTTGCCAAGTGAAAGAATATGGACTTTTAAATGGCTTTTGATATAATCTGCTAAATTTCTCCCCTACAGAAAAGTGTTGTCAGAATAGTTTCTGAGGTGACTAATGACTTCAAATAGATTCCCTGCATTTCATTCAGCTTCATTCCAAAAGAATTTGCCTAGTCAAATACCAAATGGTATGTTTACCAAACGTCTGAAGACGTTGGACAACTTTCTGTAAGTTGTGACAGTTTCAAAGAAATGAGGACAGGCCACTACTGGAAGCAGTGAGATAAAGGGACTTTGTCATTATTATGCATTTTAATTTTGATGAAGATGTCCTTTTCTTTTTGTAAATTTCTAGTTTTGGATAGTGATTATTTCTGCATGGTGAAATTATGGGCTATTATTATTCTTTATTTTGCATATTGACATTTAATATTTTTACAATGTCCTTTTAATACTAGCAACAGGATTTCTCCACTTCAGCACTACTGGCATTTTGGTCCAGATCACTGGAGTAGAGGCTGTCCTACATGGCCCAGGGCATTTATCAGGGCTCCTGGCATTTACCTATCAGAAGATAGTAGCACCGCTGGTTGTGACAATCAAAAGTGTCTCTAGATATTTCCAAATATCTTCTGGGGGTCACAAATACCCCCAGCTGAGAATCACTGTACCAGTACAATAGACAATACTAAAAGTAATAATAAACTTTGTAGTACCCTGCACCAGACCCTATTCCCACTGGAGTATTATCTTCTCGATTCTTTTCAACAATCCTTGAAGGTGGGTACTGCTATGTTCCTTTTACCTAGAAGGAAGCTGAGAACAGAGAGGTTGAGGAATATGTCCAAACTGTCACAGCTAGAAAGCACAGCAGCCCAGACTGGAACCCAGGCAACTCCAGAGCTCGTGTTCACCATCCTTTTCCTGAAGCTGTCTCTCTTTGAAAGTTTTTAAAAAGACTGTTTATAGCCATCAATTTTTTCCAGAAAAATCTTTAAAAATATTTTTAAACACATACAATAATATAATGAATATCTGAATGTTGTTGTTGTTGTTTAGTTGCTAAGTCGTGTCCAAAGCTTTTGCGACCCCATGGACTGTAGCCCACCAGGCTCCTCTGTCCATGTGACTTCCCAGGCAAGAATACTGGAGGGGGTTGCATTTTCTACTGCAGGGGATCTTCCCCACCCCGGGGTCAAACCCCCCATGTCTCCTGCATTGGCAGGCGAGTTCTTTACTTTGATCCACCAGGGAAGCCCAAACATCTGTACACTCATCACCTAAGTTTAACAACTATCAAAATCTTGCTATACTTGACTTGTTTGTTGCTTTCTCTGTCTCTCTGTATCTGTCTCTTTCCTATTCTTTTTCCTTCCCATTCTCCTTTCTTCCTTTCTATTACATATGTCATTTCATCCCTTACATAGTTCTAACCGCTATAAGTATTTTCTTATGTAACAATAATGCCTATCACACCTAATGAAATTAACAATTATTTTATGTCAATACACATTCAAATTGCCCTGATTATCTCAAAAACATTCTTGAAAATGTCCAGCCTTAGACATTGTAAAAGAAGGATGAAACAGTATTTCCCACATATTGTGAATTCTACAGGGAAGAAAGTTGTACTCACACAAATACGTTTCATAGGAACTCTCTCCATGGTTTGGGCTGAAAATAAAAGGAAGATACACAGCCCACAACAGCAGAGATCATATTTCTGGTTTTTAGATATGAGTCCTGATATGCAGAGGAATGCCAAAGAATGTTCAAACTACCGTATAATTGCACTCATCTCACATGCTAGCAAAGTAATGCTCAAAATTCTCCAAGCCAGGCTTCAACAGTACATGAACTGTGAACTTCCAGATGTTCAAGCTGGATTTAGAAAAGGTAGAGGAACCAGAAATCAAATTGCCAATGTCTGTTGGATCGTTGAAAAAGCAAGAGAGTTCCAGAGAAAAACATCTACTTCTGCTTTATTGCCTATGCCAAAGCCTTTGTGTAGATCACAACAAACTGGGAAATTCTTCAAGAAATGGATACCAGACCACCTGACCTGCCTCCTGAGAAATCTGAATGCAGATCAAGAAGCAACAGTTAGAACCGGACATGAAACACAGACTGGCTCCAAATTGGAAAAAGAGTATGCTGAGGCTGTATATTGTCACCCTGCTTATTTAACTTACATGCAGAGTATCATCATGAGAAATGCCGGGCTGGATGAAGCACAAACTGGAATCAAGATTGCTGGGAGAAATATCAATAACCTCAAATACGCAGAAGACATCACCCTTATGGCAGAAAGCAAAGAACTAGAGTCTCTTAATGAAAGTGAAAGAGGAGAGTGAAAAAGCTGGCTTAAAACTCAACATTCAAAAAATGAATATCATGGCATCTGGTCCCATCACTTCATGGCAAATAGATAGGTTAACAATGGAAACAGAGACAGGCTTTATTTTGGGAGGTTCCAAAATCACTGTAGATGGTGACTGCAGCCATGAAATTAAAAGGCACTTGTCCCTTGGAAGAAAAGCTATGACCAACCTAGCATATTAAAAAGCAGAGACATTACTTTGCAGGCAAAGTTCCATTTAGTCGAAGCTATGGTTTTTCCAGTAGTCATGTATGGATGTGAGAGTTGGACTATAAAGAAAGCTGAGCACCAAAGAGCTGATGCTTTTGAACTGTGATGTTGGAGAAGACTCTTGAGAGTCCCTTGGACTGCAAGGAAATCCAACCAGTCCATCCTAGAGGAATCAGTCCTGAATATTCTTTGGAAGGACGGATGCTGAAGCTGAAACTCCAATACTTTGGTCACCTGATGTGAAGAACTAACTCCTTGGAAAAGACCCTGATCCTGGGAAAGATTGAAGGCAGGAGGAGAAGGGGATGACAGAGGATGAGATAGTTGGATGGCATCACCGACTCAATGGACATGAGTTTGAGTAAACTCCGGGAGTTGGTGATGGACAGGGAGGCCTGGCTTGCTGCAGTCCATGGGGTTGCAGAGTCAGACATGACTGAGCCACTGAACTGAACTGATGCAAAGGAACACAACTGATAGCTAATTTTAATAACAGCAGGGAACTGGGCTAGCCTTCGGACTTTCTCTACTCAGCTTTCTCAAGCTTATTTATGATTTTGTTTTAGTGTTTGTTGTTCCATTCAAAAGAAAACCACAAAAGCTCTGACTCTTCCTTTTTTTTGACCTTGAAATACAGTGGAAATTCTTCACAAGTC
Source organism: Bos javanicus (assembly GCF_032452875.1). Classification (NCBI taxonomy): domain Eukaryota; kingdom Metazoa; phylum Chordata; class Mammalia; order Artiodactyla; family Bovidae; genus Bos; species Bos javanicus. The sequence continues at coordinate 11,926,778 of NC_083875.1, read as the reverse complement.
TGTCCTGAAAGACTGGCCCCAAGGAAGTGCAAACAGCTCAAACTGGTCTTACTGTATCTGAAGCCAGCAAGTTGATGAGTGAGCAGGATTCTTTTGCGGGGGAGAGGGGTCACTGGGAACTACTGCTCCCCCTGCACCTACTTTGCCCCCTGCTGGTGTGGGTTAGGGGCAATAGGCAGGGCCCTCCTCATATTAGTCTTCCTAAGACTACAGTTGCTTAGTGGCTTAAAATACTACACATTAATTCTCTTACAGTTATGGAGGTAGGAAGCCCAAAAGCAATTTCACTGGGCCAAAATCGAGGTGTTGGCAGGGCAGTCCTCTTACGGAAGAATCTATTTTCTTGCCTTTCAAGCTTATCAAACTGCATTCCGGGGAATTCCCTGGTGGTCCAGTGGTTAGCACTCTGTGCTTCCACTGCTGTGAACCCAGGTTGGGTCCCTGGTCAGGGAACAAGGATCCCGCAAGTTGTCTTGGCCCATGGACTTTCCCTCCATCTTGGAAGCCAGCAGCGTAGCATCTTGCTTCAGTGCTCACACTGCCTTCTAATTCTGGGTCACATCTCCCTCTGCCTCCCTCTTTATTTCTTTTTAAAATGTGTTTATTTTTTTATTGGCTGTGCCGTGCAGCATGTGAGATCTTAGCTCCCTGACCAGGGATCAACCCCAGGCTTCCTGCAGGGGGAGTGTGGAGTCAACCACAGGACCACCAAGGGAATCCCTGCCTCCCTCTCTAATGAATCTTGTGATTATACTGAGAGCCTACCAGGAAAATCCAAGAGAATCTCCCATCTCTGATCCTTAATTCAATCACATCCACAAAGTCCTTTTTGCACTATAAGGAAATATTCACAGGATTAGGACATGGATATATTTGGGGGCCACTATTCAACCTATCATGCTCCTGTTGAGAACAACTCATTTCAAAAGTACACTACTTACATTTTGAGACCAAAAAGCCTTTGAAGTGTGTTTTTCATTTATCACAACAATCCTTCAAGGTAGGCAAGATTCCCCAGGAAGCAAACCGTGAAAGCAGGGAGTTAAGTGCATGTACTTTCTTTAGATGGTGATCCTCAAAATCACAGAGAGTGAGTAAGTGAGACAGGAGGGGGAGGAAGCCAATAAAGGCTGTAGAATCAAGCTGCTATCACCATGGAAAGTGGAGCTCAGTCCCCAGGGAGACTCAGAGAGACAGTACAGAGACCTTGGTTATTCTACTGGGGGCTGAAGAGGCTGGGGTTTATCCGCCAGCTCCCCAGGCCTCCTATATGGAGGTCTGCTTTGGGGACATTCGCTCTCCAGCACTCCCAGCCTTTGCAGCCAGTGTTCCCCTGAAGCCAGGAGGAGACCTCAGAATCATAGGAGTCTTCAGGAAGCAGCCAAAGTGGGGAAGTAAATACCTGAGGGCTTGGCCAGACCACCAGCAGTGTCTGCTAGGATCCACAGATACCAAGGAGACTCATTCACTCTTTCAGCAAACATGTGTGGAGTGCTTGCTTCCTCTGGGCCCCACCGTGCACCAGGTGCTGCAACTTTCAAATGAATGAAGCTCCCTGCATCAAAGAAACTCGCAGTGTGTACACTGTGTAGAGACAAGTTCTCATACATGGCGGTAAACGCTGTGCCAGAACTCTAAGTGCTTGCACCTGGTATAGAAAGAGTTTGCAATAAAAATTGGCTTTTGGAAATAAAGTATCATAAAGTGTGTAAGATAGGCCCTAGGGCACAAATGTCCCTCTTCATCATCAGAGCCAGACAATCAAATAAGGCACAGAGATGAAATAGGGCAAAATACAATACCAAGTGACTAGACCAAGGTCATCTAGCCTGTGAACAACAGAGCAGAGTGTTGAACGACAGGACAAGAATCCGCATTGGTTGATTCCTAAGCCAGGAACCACCCCACCTCACAGTCTCCAGGAGATAAGACCTAGGACCTCGGACTTCTCTGGTGGTCCAGCGGTTAAGAATCCACCTTTCCATGCTGGGGGTGTGGGTTCCATCCCTGTTCAGGGAAGATCCCACGTGTCACAGGGCTACTAAGACCACATACTTACTCTAGAGCCTGCGTGCTGCGACCACTGAGCCCCGTGCAACAGCTAAAGAGTGTGTGCTGTTATTTAGTCACTAAGTTGTGTCCAACTCTGTGACCCCATGGACTGTAGCCCACCAGGCTCCTCTGTCCATGGGATTTTCCAGGCAAAAATATTAGTGTGGGTGTCCATGTTTCCCTTCAGAGGATCTTCCCTGACCCAGACATCGAACCTGCGTCTCCTGCAGCTCCTGCATTGCAGGCAGATTCTTTACCACTGAGCCACCAGGGAAGCCCGCTTTCTGAAGTGGGTGCTGGCTAAGTGTGCAGGTTCTCTCTATGAAAGTTCATTCAGATGCACACTCACAATTTGTGCTCATTTCTCTAACATAAACCTAGATCCTATTATACAGAGTTAAGTTAGAAAGAGAAAAACAAATATTTATTATTACATTTAAATGGAGTCTAGGAAAATGGTACTGGTAAACATATTTGTAGGACAGAAATAGAGAGGCAGAGGTTGAGAATGGACTTGTGGACACAGCGGGAGAAGGAGAGGGTGGGACGGATTGAGAGAGTGGCACTGACGTATATACACGACCATGTGTGAAACAGAGAGCCAGTGGGAGGCTTCTGTATAACACAGGGAGCTCAGCCTGGTGCTCTGTGACTGGGATGGGGTAGGGGGTGGGAGGGAGGTGCAAGAGGGAGGAGATATATGCATACATATAGCTGGTTCACATGTTGTACAGCAGAAACTAACACAACATTGTAAAGCAGTTATCCTCCAATTAAAAATAAATTTTAAAAAAGAAGGAAAAAAAAAAGCACTAATGTAAAAATTAGACTAGTGCTCCCATTATCCACCTCCATCATCTCTTGCAAATAGGTAATAAACGTTTAAATCAATTGCTGGTTTATCTTCGGGGCATCATTTTCAGAGAAATGCCTATCCTCCCCAAGACTCCTTGGGTTTCAAGGAGGGAAAAGCCACTCAAACCAATTCCAAACAAGGGGGTGTTACTGAAAGCATCCTGGGAAATCTCACCCATCCGAGTGGCAGGAAGTACTGCTGTCCTTCATGAGAACCTAGGCATTGGCGTCTTTGAGGAACACTTAAAAAATGGCACCCCTCTTTGCAACATGGTGCTGAAGAAACTGAGAAATAAAGCAAAGGAGTGGTCTGTGGAGGCCAAAATGCAGCCTTTATTTCTGAGAGAGACCAGACTAGAGTCTGGCTTTTAGTCTATTAACTAAGCATGCTTGCTAATTCCAACCTCAGAATTCAGATCACTTATCCAACTGTCTTAGCTCATTCAGGCTGTTATAACAGACGAACATAGATTGTGAAGCTTATAAACAACAGAAATTTACAATTCTGGAGGCCTGGAAGTCCAGGATCAAGGTGCTGGCAGATTCATTGTCTGACAAGGACCCACTTCCCAGTTCATAGATAGCTATTGTACACTGTATTTACATATGGTGGAGAGGGTGGAGGAGCTCTTTGTCCCCCTGCTTTTTGTCAAATCAGGGCACTAATTCTATTCATAAGAGTTTTACTCTCATGACCCAATCACCTCCCAAAGGACCCTCCTAATACTTCCTACTAACCACCACATTGGGGTTTAAGATTTCAACATTTGAAATTGGAGAGGCCAAAACTTCACTGATTTACAGAGGGAGATTTTAATCCACTGCTTCAAATATTCATGCATATGGAAGTTTGAGGTTCCCTAACGGCTTAGCAGCAAAGAATCCGCCTGCAATGCAGGAGACACAGGTTCAATCCCTGGTCAGAAAGATTCCCTAGAAGAAGGTGTGGCAACCCAAACCAGTATTCCTGCCCAGAGAGTCCCATGGACAGAGGAGCCTGGGGGCTACAGTCCATAGGGTCACAAAGAGTCAGACATGACTAAAGTGACTGAGTATTCATGCATGGAAAGTTTACAGTGGAAATTTGAATTAGTGATAATAATAAATTGACAGTTTTTAGGTAGAATAATGCTCTTTTTGGGCTAAGTGGCATGTCTTGAGGTTTATAATTTACTTTAAAATAATTCAAGATTAAAAATAAAGTATAAAAGTGAAGGGAGGCAACTAATGGAAAATAGCTTGACAGGTTCTTAAAAAATTAGCATTATCATATAACCCAACAATTCTAAGTACCTACCCAAGAGAAACAAAGAATATGTGCACACAAAATCATGTACATAATTGTCCATAGCAGCCCTATTCATAATGATCAAATGTCTATCAACTGATAGATGAATAAACAAAATGTGGAATATAAAACCACACAATGGAATATTACTTGGCAATAAAAAAGAACAAAATACTAAAACATGGATGAATCTGAAAAACATCATACTCATTGAAAGAAACCAGATGCAAAAGAACACATACAGCATGATTCCATTCATAAAAAAAATAATCAGAAAAGGCCTATCTATAGAAACAGTGAGTAGTTTGTGGTTGCCTAGGATCAGGGGTGAGAATACGGAGTAACTGTAAATGGGCTCTGGGTTTCTATTTAGTGATAGAAATGTTCTAGAATCAGATTGTGGTAAAGGCTGTGCAACTCTATAAATACACTGGAAGTCTTTGAATTATTTACTTTAAATGGAGAATTGCATGGAATGTGAATTACATCTCAATAAAACTATTTTTTAAAAGGAAAAGGGAAGGAAGTGCTGGGGAGAGGAAAAGGAAAGAAGGAAAGAAGAAAGAGAGGGAGGGAGGGAGGGAGGGAGAGAGGGAAGAAGGAAGGAAGGTTTTTGTTGGCCATGATGACCACAACCTTCACAGTACCTGAATTCGAGAGAAGCCAAAATTATCACCCGAGTAATTGATGAGAGAGAAGGAGATCTTTAAAGATTTTAGATGCATGATATTCTGAAACCTAATAAACCTCTCATCCTCTGCAGTGGTTCTGAACAATCTTTCCTCTGAACAATGCTAGATAAACACAGCAAATGTCTGACCCATTGGTCCTCTTTTTCTTTGGTTGGTGGTGAATATCCCTTTCTAGTTACACACTCTGAGTCTATAGGATAAAATACGACAGAACTAGTATTTTTCTCTAAAAATATATCCAAACTTCCCTGGTGGTCCAGTGGTTAAGAGTCCACCTTCCAATGCAGGGGACACGGGTTCGATCCCTAGTCTGGGAAGATTCCACATGCTCAGTTGCCATAGTTACTGAAGTCTCTGTACCCTGGAGTCTGTTCTCTGCAACAGGAAAGTCACCAGAATGAGAAGCCAACACAGCAATAGAGAGTAGTCCTCCCCTCCCGCCTGTAGCAACTAGACAAAGCCCACACACAGCAACAAAGACCCGGTGCAGCCAAAAATAAATAAGTAAATAAATAAATATTTAAAATATATCCAAACTGCCCTAATTATGATCTTCTGTGTTTCCAAAACTTTTAAGTCACAATTATCTGAATAAGCCCCTAGTTCCATCCTTTATCTGAATACTCTTTTTCATTGTGTATGAATTTTTAAATACTCAAATGGTAATCTTACTTCCAAAGTCTTGGCAAAACCATCACTCTCAGGTCCATGTAGCCCTGATAGCATATTAAGGTACAGAATTATCAGGGATTTTTGGCAACTCTAGCTAGATTATATGCATTTCTTTATCAATTCAACTTCATTAAATTTCTTTCAGTGATTTCTGCTCTGTTGATGGCTTTCTTCCTGTTTCCCAGGACTGAGATGGAATTAATCTCAAAATTAAGACTCATATAAATATTCTAATTCCATTTCTAGATTTTGAGAGTTGGGGAGGAAAGGTATATGTGTTTGATCTGTTTGATCTGCCAGTTTAATCCAATCTGCACCTTCATTTATTATGATTATATAATATCCCAGTGTTTTGAGGCAACAATAACCATTTCATATTTTTCTATACTAAAATTAATGTGTGATCAACACCCTTATATATAAAAATGTTTGTGTGTGATTCTGTTTCTAAAGAAAGCTTTTTAATGTCTGTTGAACAAAAGTAAAATGAGTTGGTGGTCTCTGGGTTTTCATAAATATATATTATCAAAAGGTTGAAGACCTGAATATTCAAAGCAATCATGAGAAAAAAGAACAAAGCACAAAGTATAAGGTTCCTTGACTTCAGACTATATTATAAAGCTATAGTCATTAAAAGAACATGATACCGACACAAAAAGAGGCACACAGATCAATGGAACAAAATAGAGAGCCCAGAAATAAACCCATGCACATATGGTCAATTAATCTATGACAAAGGAGGCAAGAATATACAATGGGGGAAAACCAGTCTCTTCAATAAATGGTGCTGGGAACACTGGACAGTTGTATGTAAAAGAATAAAATTAGAACATTTTCTCACATTGTATACAAAAATAAACTTGAAGTGGATTAAACACCTAAATGTAAGTCTGGAAACCATAAAACTCCCAGAAGGAAACAAGCAGAACACTCTTTGATGTAATTCATGGCAATAGTTTTTTGGATCAGTCTCCTCAGACAAAATAAACAAATGGGACCTAATTAAACAAAAGCTTTTGCACAACAAAGGAAAACATCGACAAAACAAAAAGACAACTTACGGAATGGAAAAAAAATATTTGCAGATAATATATCTGATAAGAAGCTAATATCCAAAGTATACAAGCAGCTCAAACAACTCAATATTTTTTTAAAAAGACCAAAAATCTGATTTAGAAATGGGCAGAAGACCTGAATAGACATTTTTCCAAGGAAGACACACAGAAAGCCAACTGGCACACGAAAAGATATTCATCACTAATTATTCAGTTCAGTTCAGTCGCTCAGTCGTGTCCGACTCTTTGCAACCCCATGAACTGCAGCACGCCAGAACTCCCTGTCCATCACCAACTCCCGGAGTTTACCCAAACTCATGTCCATCAAGTCGGTGATGCCATCCAGCCATCTCATCCTCTGTCGTCTCCTTCTCCTCCTGGCCCCAATCCCTCCCAGCATCAGGGTCTTTTCCAATGAATCAACTCTTCTCATGAGGTGGCCAAAGTACTGGAGTTTCAGCTTCAGCATCAGCGCTTCAAATGAACACCCAGGACTGATCTCCTTCAGAATGGACTGGTTGGATCTCCTTGCAGTCCAATGGACTCTCAAGAGTCTTCTCCAACACCACAGTTCAAAAGCATCCGTTCTTCGGCACTCAGCTTTCTTCACAGGAGAAATGCAAATCAAAACCACAATGAGGTATCACCTCACACCTGTTGGAATAGCTATCATCAAAAAGACCACAAATAATAAATGTTGATGAGGATGTGGAGGAAGGAGAACCCTACTACACTGTTGGTAGGAATGTAAACTGGTGCAGGCATTATGGAAGACAATATGGAACTTTGTCAAGAAACTAAAAATATTAATAGAACTACCATATTATACAGCAATGCTATGTCTTGCCATATATTGAAAGAAAAAAAAAAAACACTAATTCAAAAAGATATATGCACCCTTATGTTCATGGCAGCACTACTTACAACAGCCAAGATGTGGAAGCAACCTAAGTGAGCATTAACAGATGAATCTATAAAGCAGATGTGGTACATATATATCATATAATGGAATATTACTTAGCCATAAAAAAGAATGAAATTCTGCCATTTGCAACAACATGGATGGACCTAGAGGGTATTACGCTTAGTGAAATAAGACAGGCAAAAGAAGGACAAACACTGTATGTTGTCACTTATATGTGGAATCTGAAAAATAAAACAAATGAATAAATATAACAAAACAGAAACACATCCATGGATATAGAGAACAAATTAGTAGCTGCTTTTGGGAAGAGGAACTGGGGGAGTCGTAAGATAGGGGTAAGGGATTAAGAGGTACAAACTAGTATATATAAAATAAATAAGTTACAAAGATATATTGTACAGAACAGGGAATATGGCCAGCATTTTATAACGTCAAATGGAGTATAATCTATAAAAACATTGAACCACTATATTGTACACCTGAAATCAATATAGTATTGTAAACCAACTATATGCTTCAATAAAAAAATTTTTTAAGGTTGGATATGTCAATGTACTATGTTAATCTAAGGGCAAGAAAATGAGAAAATCAGATGAACCTTCAGTTTAGGGATCAAACCACATAAGAATTCTCTACTCCCAACTCCGATTCTCAACAGTCCATTTTTCTCATCGTTTATTCCCTTAACAAGGATGCTCTACCGAATCAAAGGAAAGACAACACGGAGAAAGATCTAAGCTAGTGAATAAGCTCAGGCCCGGAGAGCAAATGGATGTTTGGCTGGAACCGCTCAGATCCCTAAAACGTTTTCATCTTTGGAACTGTTAATCTAACACTGTCACTTGCGCTAGCTTTATTTTTTAACTTACAAAAAGATTCGTGAAAATTCTAGGCTCCTTTGTACTTTGTTCTGCACAACCTAATGAACCCTAATGAGCTGCAAGCATTTTTAAAACTCTGTTAATTCAGCACTGGAAAACAACTGAAGAACTTTACATCTCTGGAGGCCCTGAGTGAAATAAGAGAAGTTAGAGTTGTAAAGGTAGGCTTTAGTAAAAATCAGAGTTACCTGCTAGGAGCTAGAGAAGATGGGAGGAGGTACAGAGGAGGCGTGAACATCACCAGATATGTAGGAGGTTCTCAATATGACATTTGTTAAATAAATGAGTCAGAATTACAGCCAAGAAGGAAAAAATATCAAATCTCTAACTAGGTGCATCAAAACAACCATTTTTAAATCAAAAAGGGGGGAAATAGTACATTTATTATTGTCTAGGTTGGCGATGGCACCCTGCTCCAGTACTCTTGCCTGGAGAATCCCATGGATGGAGGAGCCTGGTAGGCTGCAGTCCATGGGGTCGCTAGAGTCAGACACGACTGAGCGACTTCACTTTCACTTTTCACTTTCATGCATTGGAGAGGGAAACGGCAACCCACTCCAGTGTTCTTGCCTGGAGAATCCCAGGAACGGGGGAGCCTGGTGGGCTGGCGTCTATGGGGTCGCACAGAGTCGGACACGACTGAAGTGACTTAGCAGCAGCAGCAGGTTAAAAACAGGGTTGTAAGACATCTCAAAAGTGATTAACATAAATTTGGGAGGAACCATATGATTTCACTCCAATCCAACATGAAAATCCACTTACTGTCTTTCAATTTTCCTCTCTTCTCAATTCATCCATATCCTTTTCTCTCCTGTGAGGAAGTGCCAGAATGAGGAAGGGGACAGGACAATCTTTCAAATCTTTGTATATCATTCTTTCAACTACCATTTATTGAGTGCTTAATATATGAGAGAGACCATTCTCTCATTAAAACAAAAACTTTTTCTTATTATAATATAACAGCAGAAATTTTGATAATTCATAAAAATATAAAGAAAATAGTAACAATTATGTAATGCTCCAGCTCAGTGGTAAAGAATCCACTTGCCAATGCAGAAGATACAGGAGACGTGGGTTTGATCTCTGGGTTGGGAAGAGCCCCTGGAGGAGGAAATAGCAACCCACTCCAGTATTCTTGCCTGGAAAACCCCATGGACAGAGGAGCCTGGTGGGTTACAGTCCCTGGGGGTCTCAAAGAGTCAGACGTGACTTAGCGACTAAACACAGGGCTCCACTCCACCACCTAGAAATAATCACAGCTAATATTTTGAGAGTATTTACTTTTGGTCTTTTTTTTCTATTCTAGCTTTTTTTTTTTTTTTCAGTAATTAGGGGCCTACTAAATATAAATTTTTTTCAAGTTACTTTAATGGAATTTTTTATTCTTAGCTTTTTTAATTAACATTATATTGATCCCATTGTCATGGGTCATTAAAAATATAAAAAATATAATTTTGTTCATACATAATACTCCCTCAACTGACTGTGCATATTCCCTCCAATGAACGTACCATATTGTATATAACCTTTCCTCTGTTATTGGCTATTTCAGTGTTTTCCAGTGTTTTACTACTAGGGCATTGTAAATTATTTTTTTGCACATAAATATTTTTGTGCTACTGTTTATTTTTATGGGAAAGTTTGCTAGAATCATACTGCCTGAGTCAACTGGATTATGATAAACCCAATAGCTCACCATCATCCAATAGAATTTGGTAATGGTGAAACATTTATATCTGCACTGTCCAGTATGGTGGCTAATCACCACATTTAACTGCTCAGCACTTGAAATGTGGGTAGTACATCTGCGAAATTGATTTTTTTATTTTATTGCATTTTAATTAATTTAAATGCAAATAGCCTCTTGTGTTAATCGCTATGGTATTGGACAGTGCAGCAACAGCAGTTCCAAGGTCTTAATTTGTTTGACTCTTGGAGACTTCCACAGAATGGCTCTCATTCTGTTTCCATAGCACTGAATTCAGGAAATTACTGTGTGGGTCTGGAGAGTCTGAAAATGCTAATGAGGATTTTGTTTATGCCTCATGACCTGGGCCTGTTGTCATATCAGGTGTGCTCAGCAGACAGGAGGCCAGGCTATGAGTAGGCTTGGATCTGCCTCATGAAAATAAACCTTATGAATACATGGTGAACCTAGAGAGAAACGCTTTGTTTCTAAAAGGGTTAGATGTGACCTTCTCTTACTCAGACATTACCATCCCTAACTGTGCACCAGTTGGTGAAGCGGTGGGGACGTCCATCTACATCTTGAGATGAGTAAATGATGATTAATTTACTCATATGGTGCCTGAGCCTGGTCTTTCCACCAGTATATACTTACTTCTGACATGTTTCAATAGAATAGTCATGCAAAGGGATGCACTTCTTTGAAGTTCTTTAGATACCTGAGCAGACTTCATCCATGAAAAAGTTAGTACCAATACATTCCCACCATTGACATATGTGAGTATCCGTCTCAGCAGCACCCTGCCCCGAGTATTGGTATTATTTTGTATATTTACAACTTGAATGGATTTTTTTAAATTACATAGCATTGTCATTTAAATTTGGAAATATTTTACCTCTACAAGCAAAGTGCTAAAGAGAGCTCCCTTAAAAACTTTTCTCTCTTGACCCTATACCCCACCTCTGGCTATCATTTCATTTCTCTGTTCCTTTTTTTTTTTTTAATTTTTTTTTAAATTTTATTTTATTTTTAAACTTTACAATATTGTATTAGTTTTGCCAAATATCAAAATGGATCCGCCACAGGTATACATGTGTTCCCCATCCTGAACCCTCCTCCCTCCTCCCTCCCCATACCATCCCTCTGGGTCGTCCCAGTGCACCAGCCCCAAGCATCCAGTATCGTTCATCAAACTTGGACTGGCAACTCATTTCATACATGATATTATACATGTTTCAATGCCATTCTCCCAAATCTTCCCACCCTCTCCCTCTCCAACAGACTTAACAACAACATCCTTTGAGTTTTCTCTGCTCTCTGCCCCCAGTTCCTCTGCTGCTTTTCCTTCTTGGACCCATTTCAGTCAATATTTCACCCCCGGCCACTCTACCAGAACTATTCCTGTAAAGGTGACCGATGACCTCCACGTTGCTAAGCCCAGTGTTCACTTTTTAGTCCTTTTCATATTTGTCAACAGAATCGATGCAATCACTATGCCCTCCCTGAACTGCTTTCTTCTTTTAGTTCCTTGGACCTCTGCTCATTGGCTCACCTCGCTGGCCACGCCTTCACAATTTCTTTTGCTGGTTCCTCTTCATCTCCCCAGCCTCAAAATATTGATGTTCCTTTGTACTTAGTACTGGAACTTCTCTAGCCTACTGATGTCTGCTCCCTAAGTTCTCATGAGATCTCTGCCTAAGATCTCATTAGTCCCAGGGATTAAAATGGTAATCATATCCCAACAGCTCCCAAAATTGTATCTCCAGCCCAGATTTCTCCCCAAACTCCAGACTTGTACATCAACTCTATCACCATCTTCACTTTGATATAGCAAATAAACATGTCCAAAACCAGGTTCCTGGTTTGCCCCTCAATTTTCAAATCTTAGAATCATCCTTGATTATATAATTTCCCTCACATCCCAAATATATCAGCAAATACTGTCAGCTTTACATTAGAATACATCAGAATCTAACCACTTCTAGCCACATTCATAAACCAATATCATCTCTCACCTGGATAATTACAATAGTTTCCTAAGGGGCCTCTATGCTTCTGCCTTCAACCCACCTTGTTTATTTTCTATACAACAGCTAGACAGAGCCTTTAAACTATGAGTTGGGACTTCGCCCTCCTTTCCAGAGCCTCCAGGTCTGTCTCTAACATGTAAGAGGCCCCATGCAAGAATCAAAGGAGCAAGGCTGCAGCTGATCCACGACAGACAAGCAGGATGAGCGTACAGCCTTTGAGCTCTGAAAGTCTTGTTGCCACAGCATAATCTATACACACATCTTGCTCTGTGAATGTGAGTGACCACATCTCACTGACTTGTATCCCCAGCACCTAGCACAGTGTCACACACATCATAAATACTCAAGTCGTATTGAAGAATTGATGCTTTTGAACTGTGGTGTTGGAGAAGATTCTTGAGAGTCCCTTGGACTGCAAGATCAAACCAGTCAATTCTAAAGGAAATCAACCCTGAATATTCATTGGAAGGACTGGTGCTGAAGCTGAAGCTCCAATATTTTGTCCACCTGATGCAAATAGCCAACTCATTGGAAAAGACCCTGATGCTGAGAAAGACTGAAGGCAGAAGGAGAAGAGGGTGACAGAGGATAAAATGGTTGCATGGCAACACCAATTCAATGGACATGAACTTGGGCAAACTCTGGGAGATGGTGAGGGACAGGGAAACCTGGTGTGCTGCAGTCCATGGGGTCGCAAAGAGTTGGACATGACTTGGCAACTGAGCAACAATAACAACAGTATTGAATGATCGCAACCCTTCTGCATTTCATCTGTCTGATTAAATGTGTTAGAGTAGATATTCTATTTTTTCCACTTCCAGAAATAAGGGTACTTTATAAAGGTATATAACAACAAAAAAATAACAAACATTTTTTATCACAATGAAAATAACTACATATATTATATGACTGGTTTTACCCAAATAGTATGTAAAATCTAAAAATTTTAACTGATTCTGTGGCAGTCTGCTACTTATTAATATATAAATACATCCATGACATGAAACAAAAATATTTAAGAAAGTAACTGAGTTGTAGATATTCTATAAGATATCTTCAAATCCTAGCCTCCCGTGATTTCAATAATCTCAGAAATAAAAGGTTCTGCATTTCCTTCTCAAACACCCACATGTTAAAACCTCATTAAAACCTGAATTTGCTTTTTCTTCTGATGAAAAGCTTTTGTACATAGCTGTATATGCTTACAGCATTGCAAGAACTGCTTAGGGTTTTAAAATCCTAGTGCGATCAGCCTGTACAGGCAAGAAATTAAATACTGAGAATGTCTTTTCTGTCCCTGAATATTGTCACCCTGAGTGATGTCTCCCACCTCCACCCACTTTTGCTGCTGACTTGGGCAAGTATACCTGCTGTTCAAAGACCATCTGAAATTACCTCTAAGAAGGAACTGATTTGAGAGAATGAGGCTTATAATTAGACAGTAATTGAAGTCTCCTGCAGCTTTATGCATGGGTCTTATCTAATGCCTAAGTAGGTGAACTGCATGACTTGAGTCAAATGGAATTGGATGCTTGTCCAAGTTAGAGGAGGTCTCTGCTCAGCGATGTTGCTTCTTTAGGCTCAGCTAGGTTTCCAGCACTACTGTCAGAGCACCTGCACACCACTAACGACTCTTCACCCCTGCAGAGTGACTGTCAGAGAATCACGGAAGAGTAGAGCCGAAAGGGTCCTCAGCTAGCTCCACATGCAAAGCCCTTGTTTCACAGGAAATTGAAACCCAGTGAGGTAAAGTGATTTGCCTCAGGTCACAGGTAGAAGAGGAGCTAGATCAGGGAATTTAGGAGGTAAGACAATGATGATTTGCTTGATTTACTTGATGTACATTGTTAGAAAGACAAAGGAACAGAGGACAATCCCACAGTTTCTCAGCTGGGCAAATAGGAAGAATAAGGGGGTCAAAGGAGAAGGGCAGGTCTGAAGGAAATTTGATGAGCATAGTTTCGGTGGTGCTGAGATTGAGGTGTCTGTGTGCCATACCGACAGATACCAAGCAGACAAGTAGGTATTATCAGACAATCAGATATTATAAATCTGAAATTGAGGGAAAAGGACAAAGCCAAAGAGATAAATATAGGGGTCATCAGCATAGCCAGCCATCAGCATAGCCATTAGCATCAAAGGGCTTTGTTAAAAATTAATAAAATAAAAAGAAGTTTTACAATGTAGTCTACAAATGAGTGGCCAAGGAGATGGGAAAGAGACCAGAATAGACAGGCAAAGGAGAGAGGGCTTCAAGAAGGGAAGCGTGGTCAGCAGTTGTGGTACACGCTGCTGGTTGCTTCTCCAACTTTTATTCTACTCTTCTTCCTCGATAACAAATCTGTAATTTTTTCAAAGTGGCAATAACTCTGGTCAACACCCCTCCCTGCGAACAAAATCTTGATTTCCCAGGGTCCTTTGCACAGAGGTGACCACTATGACAGCCTTCTGGCCAGTAAGGTATGATGTCTGACCAGTGAGCTACGACAGAGCTATGACAGAGTTCTTCATATAATGTCTATTTGGTGCAGCTGCCAGGAAAACAATTATTTTCCTGATGGAAATGGTCAGACAGCTGGCATCTCACTTTTGCTCTTTGCCTTTCTCCCTTTCTTCCTTCTTTCTGTCCAAAATAATGATTCTATGCCAGAGGTACAGCAGCTGTTTAGTGAGGAAGAGTAGATACTGGAGTGGAAAGCTGAGTCTGATTCCTGATCCACTCAGTGGAAAGAGTGGGAAACTTGGGAGTCAACCTTGGACTCCAATCACCATCTTACTTTCTTTGATCCTTGATTACAGCTTTAAATATCTTTCAAATTCACTTCCTTCCAACCACCCCTACTAGCCCTGCATTGTTCAGATCCCTGCCATGTCTTGCCTGGCTTATTGAACTGTCCTCCTCCAGGTCTCCTTGTTTACCCCTCAACCCCTTCCAACCTGTCCTCTAACCTACTGTCCCTGTCTGTCAAACATGGAATAGTTTCTGTTGATCCCTGCTTAAAACACTGCCACCACTCTTCACGGCTTAGAGTCAAAGGTTCTTAGCCCCCCAGACAGGCTCTTAATGACTTGGCTCCTGCCTTTTATTGATTATCACGTACTAAGCAATATGGGCTTCCCTGGTGTCTCAGACAGTAAAGAATCCCCCTGCAAAGCCGGAGAACCTGAGTTTGATCCGTGGGTTGGGAAGATCCCTTGGAGGAGGGCATGGTAACCCACTCCAGTATTCTTGCCTGGAGAATCCCCATGGACAGAGGAGCCTAGTGGGCTACAGTCCATGGGGTCACAAAGAATCGGACACAACTAAACCACTAAGCACAGCACAGCCCAAGCAAGCATCGCACTAGGAACTTTACATTTATTTAGTCCTCAGAGAGTTTGTTCACATATTTGATAGTAATATTTTCATTTTACAGATGCGTCAACTGATTCTCAAAGCAGTTAAATCACTTGCCCAAGAATACATGGTTAATTTAAGTGGGGAGAAGGCCTGGAGGTCAAAATTCTTTCCACCAAAGCACGGCCTTAATGAAAAATACTACCCCATCTCCTCCCCCTTCCTCCCCCGTCCTTCTGCGTCCGGCTTCTCGCTATTCCCCATCTACCCTAAATGAGCAGCCTTGTTTAAGAACCGCAGCCAAAGCCAGTCCTGCCCCCAGGGCCAGAGGAATCCAGCCCGTGCGCCCGTGGGGAGGAGGCAGATTGTCCACACCAGCGTGGGCGAAGGAGAGAATCGCCCAAAGCCAGAGCTGCTGGCCGGGCTGATCCCCGAGTCAAGGCCCCTCCTTTTCCTCTATAGCGGGGTGTTGGGTGCCAGTTGCAGGGGGATGGAGAGCCGGGGCTGGAAAGCCCATCTCCTTTGACCCAGCCGGCGTGGCTGGCACCACGTCCGTGTCAGAGTGGGATCCAGGCTCCAAGGCCACCCCCTGCAGGTCCCAGGGCTGTAAGACCCAGGTTGGGGGCGAGGGAAGGACTCTGGTGACGCCTCCAGGGGTGAGCAAGACCCGGCTGACCACTGACTCAGCCTGGGCGCGGGTCCGGTGCTCTTCGCTGCTACTCCAGCGCTGTTGCGCGCCGCTGCCGCCCAGCGCCCGAGAGCAGTCGCGGGCCTCAGGACCCCGAGAAGTGCAGCCCCCAGAGCCCCAGAGCCTCGACGTTCAGAGACGCGGTAGGGCAACCACCTGGGAGCTGCTCCAGGGCGGATCGGGTCACCCACATCTGCAACTAGAGAAGGATCCCGGTCCCCGGGGGACGTCTCCGGCTGGCACTTCTGACCCTCGGACCGCGGACTTGGAGCCCCGGCTGCCCCGTGGGCAAACCGGCCCGAGTTCCAGTCTCCGGCCCGCGTCAACCGCGCACCCGGGACTCTCTCAGGACACAGAAGAGGGTCCAGACGCCCTGCTCAGCCCTCCCAGGCAGCGGAGGGACGAACTCCGGCTGCTCCAAGCTCCCCAAGTAGACCGTGGGCAGCCCCTTCTGCCCCGGTGGCCTCTCCCTGGGGTCTAGTCCCCTCGCGCCCCCGCGCGTCCTTCTTCGTTTCTGAGCTTGCTCTGCAAGTGATGTAACCAGGCCAGGCTCGCTCGCCGGTTTCCCTCTTTTCCTCTAAGTCCGTCCTCCCTCCAGCACCCGGCGCTCTTCGCGCAGAGCTGGGCGCTGGGCTGCGCCGCTGCTCCGCTCCGCTCGCAAAGCCCTGGAGACCGACATCGCACCACCTGGATGTGGAGTCAAGGGGCAAAGCCAGGCTTTCCTTCCAGAAACAAGGGAGAGAGCCGAGGAAACAGCTGCTGTGGAGGTTTCTAAGGAGACTCAGACTGGCTTTTTTCCCCGTTCCCGGGAGACGGCAGGAAACCTCAGGTACCTTGGCCACCCCAACCGGTGGATGTCTATCTGAGAGAGAGACAGGGGTTGCAATAGTATGAAAGAGACAGAGAAAGAGAGAGAGAGAGCAGCAGAAACAGGGGAAATAGAGACGGAGACCAAGACTGACAGACAGTAGAGTCAGAGACAGAGTAAGAGAGATGTTTGGTGGGTGGGAAATTGACTAGGATATTTTTGTTCTGTTTTTAACCCAGTGCGGTTTTGCCTCTGACAGTAGGGAGGAACACTGCTCCTTGGTCAGCGGGCAGTCCCCAACCTGGATGGAGTGAAAGATGCGGCCCGATGACATCAACCCGAGGACTGGGCTGGTTGTGGCCCTGGTCAGCGTCTTCCTGGTCTTTGGCTTCATGTTCACAGTCTCTGGGATGAAAGGAGAGACTCTGGGGAACATCCCCCTCCTGGCCATAGGGCCCGCCATCTGCCTGCCAGGCATTGCGGCCATTGCCCTGGCGAGGAAAACCGAGGGTTGCACCAAGTGGCCCGAGAATGAGCTGCTGTGGGTCCGAAAGTTGCCGTGCTTCCGGAAACCCAAGGACAAGGAGGTGGTGGAACTGCTGAGGACCCCTTCAGACCTGGAGTCAGGCAAGGGGAGTTCAGATGAGCTGGCTAAGAAGGCGGGCCTCAGGGGGAAGCCTTCCCTCCAAGGGCAGGGCGAGTTGCCTATGGCCAGCTCCATCACCACCCCCACACCCATGGAGGAAGGAGAATGCCAGAGCCCTGGCCAGAGCGGGCGTCGGGAGGAGACGTCCAGATACTTGGATGGCTACTGTCCCTCGGGCAGCTCCCTCACCTACAGTGCCTTGGATGCCAAGTGCTCAGCCTGGGACAGGTCTGAGCATCCTGAGCCCGAGGATAGCATCTTCTTCGTGCCCCAGGACAGTATCATCGTTTGCTCCTACAAGCAGAACAGCCCCTATGACAGATACTGTTGTTACATCAATCAGAGCCAAGGCAGGTGGGACCACGAGACGATAGTCTAAGTTTTGCATACAAGGGTCGCTGTGTTGATAGAAATGTGGCTACACTCAGCTCCCAACAGAAGGAAACTGCCCTGCTCCAACAGCCTTCACACGGTTAGAAACTGACCTGGTACGTGATGGTCGTGCAAGCCTCTGGTGTGTCAGAGTCATGTAAATAGGCATGTTTGGGACACGTTTCAGGAAAGGATGATGAGGGTTAAGGACACTGGAAGAGGCAGTGGGTAGGAAAGGAAGCAGTTTCAATTGCTTTTAAGCAATTTAAGCCATGTTGGATGCTTTGTAAAATATGGCAAAAAGTATTACCCAGTACCTGCTGAAAGCAAGATAAATCTAGAGTGGGTTGCAGATAACAGACATGAAACGATGTGTGGACTACTCATGGGGAAATTAAGCTGCTTTCGGTCTAAAGAAGTTGAATGAAAAAACAATTCAATACTTTATTCTATGAAATGATTTTTTGTCCAGTGAAAGTTTTTCACATTTAGTATTTGCTGAAAGAAAAAAAAAATTAAGATAGAATAGCTACATCCCTCCTAAGGTGTGATGGTTACTGGAGAAAGGGGAGTTAAAGACAGTTGAATCATGTAATTGAGTTTTATGGTTATTACCTTCAGACAAGATCAGGGATTTTTAGTAAAGTAAAATAAGTGTGACCAGTTGTGTTAAAAACTAACAATTTTAGATGGCTGTATTACTTCTGAAACTCTTCATTTATATTGACTTACTGGGTCTTTATCTGAAGTGTTTTTTAGCACTTACTGTCAATCATGTACAATTTCCTCATCAGGTGCAATATGGCTTGATATCATATTTCCATAGATTAGAATTTGTTTTCATCAAGTCAAAATGGACTTTACATATGTATACAAGTGTCTTAACATTTCTGGAAGATGTAATTATGATTCTTAAATGCCTTTTAAATTGTGAAGATTGTGACGTCAATACCATTAGTCTTGAACTTTATGCAGAAATTCTGTGAAATGTGATGGTTAAATTTCTGGAAATGTCTTTATTTGTACATTTGTTCGACACTCCCAAAGACTGTCAATGCCAATGAAACAAGTTAATCCACTAGATTTAACTAAAGCCCAATTTTCATTGAGTTCTCCTGATCAGTGAACATTACATGACAAAGGTCTGTTTCATTTAATTTTTTGCTGCTGAGGAAAAAAAATCACAGTGGGATCCTAAAAATGTATTTCCTTTTTCATTTGCTCAACTGTCTATCAACCAAAATACCATTTAATCCCTGTTGAAGAAAAAATTAAATTATATGTAGAAATGGTGGTATATTTCATTTTGAAGATCAGCATAACTTTGCATCCTTCAGAGAATGACTTGCTTTTAATGACTGTATAGTTTCAGCCACTTTCTCCCAAAAGGGGAACTGAGGACAACCGTACCTCTTTTGGGTATTTCAAGTCCAACTCTGCAATTCTTTAAGTGTAGCAATTATTTTGTCTTGAGAATTGTTCCCCTAAAATCACAATTTTCTAACCAAATTCAACATCAGAAATATTTAATTTATCTTAGTATTCCTTAAATGTTGGAAAATAAAATCTGTGATCCTGAGCACATTTTACCACCTCAGTCCCTGAAATGAGGGAAGTGGGACTTACTCACACTAGACTAGTTCTATCATTGCTTCCCAGTTTGGATACTCTATGGCATTATGTCAAAAGCACTCTATATTTTGCCAGGAAATGATTTATAGCAAAATGCATGCCAAAGTTATGCAATTCATAATAACAATTGTGCTACATGGATTTAGTTCTTGTTGCTATTCAAAAGAATTTTGTAGATGTATGAAAGCAGATTTGTTTTGCTACTAAATATTATTTATTCAAAAAATACACTTCTGGGGATAAAATGAAGATGATAGGGTAAAATATTTTTAAGGAGAAAATTTCCAATATTGGTATAACCCCAAATAATCAAATACATATCTTTGCACTAAATGTAATTTACTTTGGATTTGGAATGGAGGAAAAATCATTCCTAAAATTGCAATGCCTCTTAATAAGTCTAAAGCATTTTGAAAGATGGAAATCTTGATTCTAGGAAGGTAAAAATTATTGGATAACTCTTAGGAATAAAAAGTTGTTCTAATTTGTTTGTCTTTGTGGACATCTTTAGAGGTGAGGAGAGAGCAAGACATCAGAGGGGTGTTCACACAGACTCAGCAAATCCTACAAAGGGTCTGAAAAGAGATGGTTGTAAGGTCAGGTTTGGGATTTGGAAAAGTTACTTTCTGATTTCTTCAACTCAAACTCCTTCATATCTCACACACACACACACACACACACACACTCCAATTTCCATATCCAAAGTCAGCTACTAGTCTAGAGAGATAAGGTATTTTATCACATTTTCAAGTCCTATTTCAGAAGAAACTTACTTTTAAGTTTCTTCTTCCATCTGCCTACTTAAGATCCTTAAATTATCTAAGAAGGCATTTGAGGGAATTTTCTGCAATGCTAAAATAATGGTGTGCAAGTGTTGAGCTGGGAGGCTTAACTTTGACCAGAAAGAATAAAATGTGTAATTGTGTGTGTGAATTTTGCTTAACAGTTTATGTTAATCCACCCCTGCCTAACACGAAGCAAGGTAGCCTAGCGCCCCATGTCAACACTTGTTAAGTGCTATATTCAGGGTAAAACTGTCATTCTTTTGAACAGAGTGGACAAGAAGAGAAAAGGGTCTGAGCCCTTTACAGGAACACAGAGCAGTTCATTCCCGTCAACAGTGCTAGCAAATGATTAACATGAACATGACCAACGTGAGGATTATTCCTGGTATCCTCCAAGAGCTTTCAGATGGATGTAAATTTAACTCAGCCTTGGTTACTTTTACTTCTCTGTTAATCCAAATAGTCATTTCAACTGGATTTTAAATAGGCATTTTATTTTTGAAATCTCCTGTACTGAATTTTTCTTGCTCTATATTCCTATTTATATTATACACTGGTTCTTTTTCCAAACTGTTTCTTGAATCCAAAGTGTGAATTCAGCCAAGATAGCCAAGCTGGAGCTTACTTAAACAACTGTTTCGAGATTTAGTTTCCACTGCAATCATGGCAAACAAATCCAGATACAGTTAAGTTCAGGCTCTCTTCCAAACCTGCTAACCAGCCCCTTTGAGAATGTTTTCAATGGTATGGATCTTACTACCCATAAACTGGTAATGTAGAGAAAGGAGATGCATTCTTTCAAATATTTTTCCTTTTGTTATATCCAACCTCTACTTATTTATGAGTATACTTCCACAGCATCATTTAGTTGCTGAATTTGCTGCTTTATTATTATTTTATAACATTAAATAAAATGTTTTTGAAAGTCCACAGACCCACTATCCTAACAGAACTACACACATTTCCACTTCAGTATATTATCTTCCAGGCCCCCTCTACCTGTGTATGCACCTTACATATTGTAATTGTGCTTCGTTTTCTTCTCTCTTTTAGTTATATCTCAAATATGTTTTCATGTGTCTATGTAGTGTTCCTATTTGTCACTTAACAATTGTGTAATATGACATTTTAGTGAAGTACCATAATTTATCATGCCATTCCGTACAGCTAGCCAAATATCAAGGATTATGGATTACTTTGTTGGTTGTTTTTTTTTCTATTGTTGGTAACATAGCCACATTATTTATCATTTGCCATAGAAGTGAAAATTTACAGTTGATAAACTATTTCCTAATCGGTGAGAGTGAGGAGGCAGAAATGTGTAAATGGATCAAATACTCAAATTGTTTGATTTTTTTCTTCACTCATATAGATGCAAAGAATAGGGTAAGAAATAAAATGATGCTTCTTCAAAAAGGTCCCCCATCAGGACCAAAGGCAGTATTTTTAAGAGTGAGATGAGACAGAGCCAGTATTTCTATGAGTAAGATAAGACACTTCCCCAGTTAAGATACTGCTAGCATGTAACTCAAAAGCAGATGACAGTGGTCTCAGTCTTCAAAAGCATAATGTTGAACAAGCAAAATGAAGAGCAGCCGTAGACAATAATGATTACTTTGTACTATGTCAAAAGCATTTTCTTAAGGTATCTCACCATATATTTTATATATATTTAATACATATGTATATTCTTACCTATTAGTGGCTTTCAAATGAACTGGAATTCCAGGAATTCAATAGACTATCCATGAGTTTTCTATGTTTCAGTTCCTCACTGGAAAAATTAAACTGGAGATAGAAATGTGGATAAATGCTTGGTTCATCTGAAAATCTCAATAAAGAATTGAATTCCATTTAGTCTCTTGTCCAGATAACATAAAATTATGTAAACACCATTGAGCTGGAGCTCATGTCTTTGATTTCTTCCTGCCTATAGGGTCCCTCACTGCATGGACACTTCCCAAAAAGAGAAGTTTGTTTGTGATGCTATCCAGATACACAAATAGCTGGGCACAATACTAGATCTCCGTGACCTTTGGCCAGTTATTCTTGGGCCTGACACTTATTAGAGATCCTCTCTTCATTGTCCCCCTTTATTCCTCCTCCTGAACCCATGTTAGAGCCTGTAGACTTGGTATCCTCAATGACAGAATGAGGCTTAGCATGCTTTATCCAAAATAAGGTATGGAACTCCAGAAGAACACAAAGCTATTAACACATCTCCTGTGCTTGCTGCTCTTTGACAAATCTATCCCTAGAAAGTTAAATATAACAAATACTTTACAATTAATCACCTTCTTATTTTTCATGGTAATGAATTATTGAACGTGAGACAACACCAGCCTGAGACAAGAGCACATCTGTTAGAAGAATTAAGCTTTCTGAAAATTACCTGCCTGTAATTCAACATGAAAAGTACGGACAATTACCTTCTATGTAAGTGCTTAGACCACCAGACCACCTCACAAAGACCCGCCTGTCCCTGTGCTCCTCCACCCCACCTTCCATCCTCTACAGCAGCTCCTTGGCTATTCCCTGACTCTGCCGGCTGCTGACCACCCCAAGTCTTCGCCCCCATGATTTTCTCTCGCTTAGATGCCCACCCTGTCTTGGTCCCTCTGCTGCTTAACCCCCTAACAGCCATCAAGGGGCAGCTCCCACATCTTCCACAATCCTATAGATTTTCCCACTCAGAACCAACACTTCCATTATTCTCTGGTCTGATTATGCCTCCACCGTTATTATTGTGTGTATTAGTTGAGTACATGTTTGCCTCTCCAACCACAATGTGAGCTTTTCGAGGGCAGGAGCCACATTTTATTCATCTTTCCACTCCACTCTCCACCCAGCACACATATTCACTCTGCCTTGCTCAGTGAAAACTCTCAGTTGTACCATGTGGGTCACTCTCAAAGCCTACTTCCCCTTTCTGGTAGGGGAAAAAAAAAAAAACAATTCTACCTTGTTAATTTGAATTAAATCAAATTGAATATAGTCAGCAAAAATGTGGATTAAAATAAGCTTCTGTGGGTTGGGGCCCTAACTTTTTACTTAGCATATTGCTTCTCTGGGGAAACCACATCTTACATAACAAGGAGAAGAAAGAGATAAACCTTTCCAGAACAGTTTCTTCTCCTTCCAAGACTGACCGGACTCCCACTGCCTGCCTGCCTCCATGAGTCAGTGGCCATACTGCACATGTGACAATAACTGGTCCTTCTAAGAGCATTTGACAACTGAGCTTTTGAATTCCTGACCAGAAAGAAGGTGAATCAACGTACTTGGGTTAATCCTATAAGTAGGTCAACAAAAAATAATTCCAGGTTTGGCTATTGTCCCTCTATTATGCTTCCATCCAGTTATTAACAGGACCTTCAAGGCCCCCTGGGTATTTTCTTGGGCAGTCTTAGGATGCTGAGTTGCAGATCGTCACCCCCAAAGTCTTCTGAAGCATCCATTCTCTGTAAAGGCTGAAAGATGCTCAGAGACTGGTTGGTGATTTAGGGAAGCCCTGGTTTATTCTAGAGCAAAATGATGCCATCACTCAACAACTCCCCTGAGCAGGATTTGAGGGCACTCTTAATAACTTCTGACCCATATCATTTGTCCTGCGAATTTCCCAAATTATCTGATTGGCTAAAAGTGGGATTTAATTTCAGATACTCTTTTTCTTGATCATGCAAATATCAGGTCTCCTTTTAACAACAGCAAGAAGGACTTCCTTTGAATATGAGTAGGGAAGAGGGCAGCAAAAGAAGAGCATGTCCACAGATTGTCAGCACAGGGAGAAGGGCCAACCAGCCCTTGATTAAGCCCATCACGGCTGTGGATCCGCCCACTCCATCCCTGACATCGCCGATTCTCACCTTTCACGGCTGTGAGTGCTAGACACTGGACTAGAGGATACATCAAACAGAAATGTCTTAAAATATAAAGAGTAAAAGGAAATATGAGAGAATTTTGATACATTTTCTAAATGGCTAAGAAAAGAAATATGTATGCTTAGAGTGTATTTCAATAAGGGCAAAATTTAGCTAAAAATATCCTGCTAGGTGAAGGCAATGGCACCCCACTCCAGTACTCTTGGCTGGAAAATCCATGGACGGAGGAGCCTGGTAGGCTGCAGTCCATGGGGTCGCTAAGAGTCGGACATGACTGAGCGACTTCACTTTCACTTTTCACTTTCATGCATTGGAGAAGGAAATGGCAACCCACTCCAGTATTCTTGCCTGGAGAATCCCAGGGACGGGAGAGCCTGGTGGGCTGCCGTCTATGGGGTTGCACAGAGTCAGACACGACTGAAGCGACTTAGCAGCAGTAGCAGCAGCAGATTGAGTTAAAAGGAATATAAAATAACATCCAATAAATAAGATCAAAGTAGTTAAAAATTATCCAGTAATTTTTAATCTAATCTTCCCTGGTGGCTCAGTTGTAAAGAATCCATCAGGAGATGCAGACTCAACCCCTAGGTCAGGAAGATCCCCTGGAGAAGGAAATGGCAACCCATTCCAATATTCTTGCCTGGGAAATCCCATGGACAGAGGACCCTGGTGGGCTATAGTCCTGGGGTCACAGAGAGTCAGACACAACTGAGCATGCACTATGATCTGACCTCTCTGGAGTCTCCACCAAATGGCCCCAAATGATGACTAAGGACTGCCCACTTCAGCTGGTCTTCCTATTGTGTGTGAACTCTCCTGATCCTCCCCTATCTAATAATAGACTAACAAGTGCAATAAAAACGTGGATGTTAAAGGAGCATCAAGTAAATGGTATTAGCCAAAGTATTAGAAATGGACAGATAGTAAAATAAATAAATTTAAATTTGTAAATTCAGCCAACCTGTCGCACTGAAAGAAGAATGGGGTTTCAGATGCAAGCAGCTATTCCAAGACCAGGACTAAGAGCCCCACCACATGTGCTCAGACGATGCAAAGACAGGCTGGGCTCACTCCCTCCTCCCAGACAGGATTTCCCCAAAGCAGACTGTCACCCTTTAGGTGGCAAAAATATAGAGCCCAGAACTGCCACTCCCCCACGAGCCCAAGGGTCTCCCCAGAGCTCTCCAAGCACACTCTCCAAGCATTAGAACAGAGGCCAGCAGCAAACACATTTAGGGGCGATGGGCAGCATGGCCCCATGGAGGTCCTATCACAGGGGAAGGGTTACTGACTAAGCTCTTGTCAGCCTGGCCTGGTCTCTGTCCCCCCATATCCCCTTTCCATGGGCCAGCCCAGGGTCCACTCCTTCATTCAACAAGTCCTGGCTAAGGGGTGGGTATGACTCAGGCTCTCTGCTGGGCCTGGGACACAGGAGCGAACAGATCAGCCCAAGTTCCTGTCTTTATGGCACCCACAGCCTAGCAGGGGAGTCTGGTGAGTAAATGATGGTGTCAAAGACTCAGATAAATTTTTTTTAAAGATTACTTTATGATTTTTCTAATGCATGCATAACTATGTACATATATGTAATCTGTCTTTTATTTTTTAATTTTATTTATTTATTTTTTACTTTTTGGCCTCACAGCATGTGGGACTGTGTTCAGTTCCCGATAGGAACTGAACTCGAGCTCTCCGCATTGGGAATGCAGTCTTAACCACTAAACCTCCAGGGAGGTCCCTGAGATAAGGTTGTTACAGCAGCACTTGGCAGGCGCACCTAACCCTTACCTTGTTGGGAGAAGGTAGGGAACAAGAAAGACGTCTAAAAGGATCTTACACTCAATTCCAGTGTGTATACGTGTGTGTGTGTGTGTGTGAAGGAGTCCCCACATGTCCAAGCAATTCTCTAAAACCAGCTGCGTGTCCTAAAACTCAATTCTGACACTACCTACCCAGAGATAGCATCGGATTCCACAGGAATCCTATGAGCTTGACCTCTGCCTCCACTTCAGATGTCAGGAACCAGCCCAGGTTGTCACTTGTCCTTCTGACCTGACCTGTTACAGATTAGCGGTTCCAAGGGACCCCACCTTGGGTTCAGTTGGCTAGAAAGGCTCACAGAACTCAGAGAAACACTTTAGCTAGTAGATCACTGGTTTATTACAAGAGGATATAACTCAGGAACAGCCAGATGGGAGACACACACAGGGAAAGGGCATGGAGCTTCTGTGCTCTCTCCAGGCACACCAGTCTTGCCAAACCTCCACGTGTTCACCAACCAGAAACTCTCCAAATCCTATCCTTTCGGGGTTTTATGGAGGTTTCATCACATAAGCATGATTAATTAAATTACTGGTCATTGGTGAATGAACTCAACGTCCAGCTCCTTGCCTCCATTCCCTCCCCAGAGGTCCGGGAGGTGGAACGGAAATTTCCAACCTTCTAATCAAATGATTGACTCCCCTGGCAACCAGCCTCCATCCTTAGGTGACCTAGGAGCTTTCCAGAGGTTCCATTATTAACATAATGGAAGACATCTTTATGGTGCTCACTTAGGAAATTTCAAGAGTTTAAAAGCTCTGTGGCAGAAATCACTGTATCATACATCACAGAGGGAAAATGCACCTGATGAATGAGTAAGAAGTAACACACTAGAGAAAAGAGGGCAAGAGTGTTCTGAGCCAAGAAAATAGTACATATGAAGGCCAAGAGGGGACAAAGAGAAGGACACACAGAGTTGTTTGGAGAAATGCAAAGACCAACATACAGCTGGAGAGGGGGCCAGGTGGGGAAGGACGGGTCATGGATGGAAACTCTCCTCCCCTACATTAAGGCTTTGCTGACCCCAGAGATCCCATGCTGGACTGTCAGAGATGAGAAAGCTTAAAGATAATCCATCGGCCTCCTATTTCACAGAGTAAGAATCTCAGCCAGGGGCTTCCCTGGTGGTCTAGTGCCTGAGACTCCGAGCTCTCAATGCAGGGCCCCAGGTTAGATCTCTGGTCAGGGAACTAGATTCTGCATGCCACAACTGAAGGTCAAAGATCCCACATGCCACAACTATTCCCAGGGCAGACAAACAAATAAATGTTAAAAAAAAAAAAAAAAAGAATCTGACCAGCCTACTTGTCTTCAGCACAATGCAAGAAAGGAAGATCAGACTCCCCTTGACTAGAGCTTATAGGCTGAACTGAATTCTACTGTAATAATTAATTCAACAAGCAACTGTTTGGTTTGTTTGTGATTCAGTGGTGAGGCTCCTTTCCACTTGGAGACAACAAATCAGACTAAGCAGTCCCCCTTTGAAAACTGTTGTTCTGCTGTTGCATGGACTAAAATAACTTGGAGCACTCAAACAAAAATATCTTATATAAACCCAGCTTCTAAAATCACCATCTCTGTGATACTTATTATTATTATAGACAGACTGATACATGGAAAAAATTTTCTCCATTGTGGACAAGTCAACAATAATCATGGTGCAAAACAGATTTACATCTCTATGTTTAACATTTACTGTGCCTTAAAATGTCCCTAAGCTAAGTCACTTCAGTCGTGTCCAACTCTGTGCGACCCCATAGACATCAGCCCACCAGGCTCCCCGGCCCCTGGGATTCTCCAGGCAAGAACACTGGAGTGGGTTGCCATTTCCTTCTCCAATGCATGAAAGTGAAAAGTCAAAGCAAAGTTGCTCAGTCGTGTCCGACTCTTATCGATCCCATGGACCGCAGCCTACCAGGCTCCTCCATCCATGGGATTTTCCAGGCAAGAGTACTGGAGTGGGGTGCCATCGCCTTCTCCAAAATGTCCCTAACTTTCCCCTTACTTCAGGTCCCTTGTACCTCCCAGCATAGATATATCATTCTCCATGCGTGTCCCATCAAATGTTAGTTCCCAGTCAGTCAGTCAGTTCAGTCGCTCAGTCGTGTCCGACTTGTGACCCCATGAACCTCAGCAAACCAGGCCTCCCTGTCCATCACCAACTCCCGGAGTCCACCCAAACCCATATCCATCAAGTCGGTGATGCCATCCAACCATCTCATCCTCTGTTGTCCCCTTCTCCTCCTGCCCTGAATCTTTCCCAGCATCAGTCTTTTCAAATGAGTCAGCTTTTCACATCTGGTGGCCAAAGTATTGGCGTTTCAGCTTCAACATCCGAGAGGTAAATATATGTTAAAGAATAAAAGGTTTTCATAGTTTCTGTGCTAAACCAAGATAAACATTTTTTAAAGTTTACTGCCTGTATCCCCAACACTGAGAGTAGATAGGACCTAGTCCAGAGTGGGCACTTAATCAGCACTGATTGAATGATTGACTGTGGGATTCAATAGAACCATTTACACAGGTGCTCGGTGACATCCAAGCTGGGGACGGAGTGTCAGCCATCCCATGGGGCTTCCCTTCGGACTAGCATTCAGTGAAATTTTCTTGGTGAAACCTGCCCTCATCCCTAAGTCTAGAAGCACCAACCCTGGCTAAGAAGCCAAATTTTCAGAAATCAGAAAGAGTGAAGGATCAAAGGAAAGAAGGAAAAGTCCCATATTCCCCAGAACTACCCTCATTTTTTTGGCCCTTGCTCTTTGTTGATGAGCAGTCTCCCCAATAAACCACTCTTCTCTTCACAGGGAGAATTTATGTAATTAAGGCAAAGATGTATCTGCCAGACACACTTTACCTCCAGATGTTAATTTCCTAGCTCCGCAGGTTTGCCCAACAAAGGTTGTTAGGTCTTGTCTTCAGTTCCAAAATTGAATTGTTCCTAGATACCAGAAACCGGTGAGGAGTTTTGTAAAGAGTCCTAGGAAGCTTTATGTTGCCGAAGTAATGTGTTATGGAGCCAGCAATCCATGGGAAATTGTAATCCCCGCCTTCCCTGTTCCCACCCTAGAAGACCCTGAACCAGGGTTCTCAGCTTCAACCAAGACATGAGCAAACACCATCAAGGTAGGCCTGCGGTTCTCAAACTCTAGCACACATCGGAAACACCTGCAGGGCTTGTTAAAACACAGATTGCTGGGACCTAACCCAGGGTTTCCTGTTCAGTGGAATTTACAGTTCTGAGCAATTCTCAGGTAATGCCAGTGATGCTCGTCCCTGGTTGCTTCCTCACGGCTACATGTGCTTTGATTTTTATTTTTCCACTTAGCAGTACATCCTTTTTTTTAACTTTTATTTTACATTGGAGTATCTTGATTAACAATGTTGTGTTAGTTTCAGGTGTATTGCAAAGTGATTCAGTTATACATACCTAGTATCTATTCTTTTTCAGATTTGTTTCCCATTTAGGTTACTGCAGAATATTCAGCAGAGTTCCTTGTGCTATACAGTAGGTCCTTGTTGGTTCTACTGTTTTAAATATAGCAGCGTGTACATGTCGATTTGTTTTAGAGCCACAAGCCTGATGTAGACCAGGTTCAGCTAGGCCCATGCACCACCATTTGGATATAATGTGTGGCACACGATAGGTTCTGATTGATTAATTGGATAGAGTTAGTGAACATTAATACCCAAGACTGGGGTTCTACTTTGGGGAAGTATACCCTTTCTTCTCTGATGTAACTGGAGCCCAGTCCTTGACCCCAGCTGGCTCTGCTGGGCTCATGACGCCCTCCCTGCCTGTCTCCAGATCTTGCAGAGGCCATGTGCCCAAAAGCCTGGCCTTTTGATCAGCAACAGGAGGTATGAGGGCACCCAAGTGGGACAGGCCCTTTTTGGACCTTAGAATTTAGACCCCTGTGCTGCCTGGTGAAAGCCAACTTCAACATGGCCCAGTGTGTTCCCACTGTTCCTGGTTGATTGCTGTCCCTGTCAGACCCCTCCAGAGCCCCCAGAAGGACCCCTGAAGCTTCACAGTCATGGTTAGGGTCACAGGGCAGGAAACTGAACCAGGTTCCAAACCGACTTTAAAATAGAGACTTAGACTAGAGATTCCTGGAGACTTTCTCAATCAGCCAGAATAAGGAATGGTTAACTTTATCATTTTCTTTTGTACTATTTTCATTAGATCCTGATGGCTAATTTCATTCTTCCCTCTCTGGGATTTGTGCTTTGTGAACTGTGTGGTGGAGAAAGTTGTACTATGGCCCTGGGAGTGCAATATATTCAGGCTTTGATGGATGGTGGGGGAGGGCTTCCTGGGCGGCACTAGTGGTAAAGAACCTGCCTACTGATGCAGGGGACATGAGAGACTTGGGTTCCATCTCTGGGCTTGGAAGATCCTCTGGAGGAGGGCATGGCAACCCACTCCAGTAATCTTGCCTGGAGAATCCCATGGATAGAGGAGCCTATCGGGCTACAGTCCATGGGGTCACAATCAGATATGACTAATGCAGGTAACCGCCTGTGTATAGACACCAGATAGAAGAATAAGCTATCTGTGCTAAACACAGCCTTCCCACTTCTCTGTTGCAGCTTCTACCACTGTTTCCCTTGGAAACCAAAGGAGCAACTGCCTGCAGAAACATCTCTCTCCCTCCTCACTCGTCAGTCCCAAGGACTAGTGTTTTCTTCCTTGTTGAAACATCTGATGTTGGGGGATGGTGTGCATGCGGGGGACAATATAAAATTATTACCGCACTGGGTCAAACACCATGTGCTTCCCATCTAGTACTTTTCCTGGACGGTTTCATTGATCCTCTGCATTTCATATGCTGCACCATCAGTTTCTTCTCTGTATTTTAATGATTTGTGAACACAGATCTTGACCACGAGATCTCAGGTTACTTAAAATCTGAGAAAGACATGGGCTTCTGTTTGGGATTCCAAACAGAGCCATAGCAAAGCCCTTTGCTTGACAAGAGTGAGCTTGCTGCTGCTGCTGCGGCTAAGTCGCTTCAGTCGTGTCCGACTCTGTGCGACCCCATAGATGGCAGCCCACCGGGCCCCGCCATCCCTGGGATTCTCCAGGCAAGAACACTGGAGTGGGTTGCCATTTCCTCCTCCAATGCATGAAAGTGAAAAGTGAAAGTGAAGTCCTATTGATTAATATGATTTTAACCTAGTGATGAAAGTTTTAGCATCCATCAGTGATACTTGCCTGAATCAATTATTTCTTTAGTGGTTACTAAATATTCATTTTTCTTTTCTCATTCTACTCTTATCAGAATTCTACCTTAAGAAAGAACTCTTCTTCTCCATTTGTTCATTCACTTATTTACTTATAAATGAGTATGGACTCATGGATTATTATTTTATGCAATGCGTTATTGTCTGTTACTATAATTTTTTAATGATCATATTGCTCCAGGTTGGGTCAGGGGAGCCTCTTCAAATTTGTTCCAGTGTCCCTTTGATATGTCTCTATCTTGCTTTAAATATCACTCTCTGACACAAGATGTTTCCATAAGATTCTTAATAATTGCTACTGCTGCTAAGTCATCTCAGTCATGTCCGACTCTGTGCGACCCCATAGACAGAAGCCCACTAGGCTCCCCCATCCCCAGGATTCTCCAGGCAAGAACACTGGAGTGGGTTGCCATTTCCTTCTCCAATGCATGAAAGTGAAAAGTGAAAGTGAAGTTGCTCAGTTGTGTCCGACTCTTAGCGACCCCGTGGACTGAAGCCCACCAGGCTCCTCCATCCATGGGATTTTCCAGGCAAGAGTACTGGAGTCGGGTGCCATTGCCTTCTCCAATTCTTAATAATTACGAAAGGAAAATAGTAGCTTTATATTGGATTAGCCTGGTAGACAAACCCTAGCCAGGAGACCAAAGCCAATATTGCTGGTAAGGGTGCATCCTGTTATACTACAGTGAGAAGAACACATCACTGATGGCTTTTCTGCCAAAAAGTGAATAACTGAAATATAATCATGAGGCTCAGATCAGGAAAATACAAATTGCAGGAAATTCTACAAAATAACTAGCCTATACTCTTCAAAGCCACTCAGTTGTGTCCAACTCTTTGTGACCCCACAGATTATACAGTCCATGGAATTTTCCAGGCCAGAATACTGGAGTGGGTAGTTATTCCCTTCTCCAGGGGATCTTTCCAACCCAGGGATTGAACCCATGTGTCCCGCATTGCAGGAGGATTCTTTACCAGCTGAGCCACCAGCCACCAGCTACCATCCTGATAGCTCAGTTGGTAAAGAATCTGTCTGCAATGCTGGAAACCACAGTTTGATTCCCGGGTCGAGAAGATCCCCTGGAGAAGGGATAGGGTGCCCACTCCAATATTTTTGGGCTTCTCTTGTGGCTCAGCTGGTAAAGAATCGGCCTGCAATGCAGGAGACTGGGGTTTGATCCCTGGGTTGGGAAGATCCCCTAAAGAAAGGAAAGGGTACCCACTCCAGTATTCTGGCCTGGAGAATTCCATGGACTGTATAGTCTATGGGGTCGCAAAGAGTCAGACACAAGAGCGCCTTTCACTATTCAAAAATGTCAATGTGAAAAAAGGCTAATTTTATCTTGATTAAAGGAGACTAAAGATATGAACCAGATGCAATGCATGGTCCTGGATAGGAAACTGAACCAAAGGAGAAAAAAAAAATGCTATTAAATATTCTTGGAACAATTGGAAATTTTTAATTAAGTTTAAAGTTTAGATAACAGAATTATATCAACATCATTTCTCTGATTTTGAAAATTCTAGTATGGTTATATAAAAGAATGTCTTTATTCTTAGGAATTTAGACACTGAAGTCCTGAGGATGAAAGGCACATCAGATCTGTACCTTACTTTCACAAGATTCAGAAGAATGATGTGGCAAAGTGCTGATCCATTTGAAGAGGACACAGAAGACTGGCGGAAAAGCATATGGGCACTTTTTGTGCTTCTCTTGCAACTTTTCTGTGTGTTTGAAATTATTTCAAAATGATGAGTTATACAAACTCTTGGATAAAGAGTTGTTTATTTGTACTCACCTATACTCCACTCCATTCTAGAGATGATTAAAGGCAATTTCTAAGCCTATCTATTCAACAGGATCTTTTTTCAGTTAACTGTCTTCAGTTGAGTTCTACTAGAAGCAGACACCAAGCCAAAGATTTGAATACAACTACTTTATTTGGGGCATGATTCTACAGAGCATCTTGCCTTGTAAGAAACATTAAAAGAAGTTCTTCAGAGAGAAGGAAAATGATCACATGATCTTG
The DNA here is from genome assembly GCF_032452875.1 of Bos javanicus. Lineage (NCBI taxonomy): Eukaryota > Metazoa > Chordata > Mammalia > Artiodactyla > Bovidae > Bos > Bos javanicus. The sequence continues at coordinate 11,893,397 of NC_083875.1, read as the reverse complement.
GTATAGAACTTAGATCTACATAAAGAACTTGGATTTATCAATATATAAAGAAAGGAAAAGCATGAAAGAAGGAATAAAGTGAGTGAAGTCACTCAGTCGTGTCCAACTCTTTGCAACCCCATGGACTGTAGCATACCAGGCTCCTCCATCCATGAGATTTTCCAGGCAAGAGTACTAGAGTGGTTGCCATTTCCTTCTCCAAAAGAAGGAATAAGTGAAGATAAAATAAAAACTTCTTATTCCTAATTAATCTAACAAATAGCACTTTGTTCAAAAATAATAGCAACTACGCATTCATTAATTAAAGCTTACGTATAATAGACTGAACTGAATTGATAATGAAAGAAATTACAATAATTATACAGAGGATGTGTGTGAAAGTCACTCAGTTGTGTTCAATTCTTTGTGACCCCATAGACTGTAGCCTGCCAGGCTCCTCTGTACATGGGGATTCCCTAGGCAAGAAACCACAGTGGGTTTCCATGCCCTCCTCCAGGGGATCTTCCCAACCCAGGGATCAAACCCAGGTCTCCCACATTGCAGGCAGATTCTTTACTGACTGAGCTACCAGGGAAGCCCAAGAGGAGAGAGGAATTAGGAGTAGTTTGCGATAAGGTACTTGCACTGCTGGTGAAGTAGTATGTTATTTGAAAGTAGACTTGGATCAGTTGTGAATGTATATTATAAACTCCAGGGCAACCATGTAAAAAGATTAAAAAAAAAAAAAAAAGCATTACCAATATGCTATCAAGAGACAGGAGAATAAACGGAATCATATAAAATGTTCAGTTAAAACCATAAATGGCAGGAAAAGAGTTGAAGACAAAATTAAAGGGGGAAAAAGAACAAGAGCAACAAATAGAAAATAGTAACAAATATGGTAGATATTAATCTAACTGTACCAATTACCACCTCAAACAGTGGTCTAAAGATACCAATTAAAATACAAAAATTATCAAAGTGGACCTAAAAAACAAGACCCAACTTTATGGTGTCTATAAGAAATTCACCTCAAATACAAAGTAGATTAAAAGTACAGGGCTGGAGGAAGATATACCACGCTAAATGAATAAAAGGAAAAAACTGGAGCAGTTATATTAATTTCAAACAGAGCAGACTTTGGAGCAAAGAAAACTATCAGGGATAAGTAGGGTGTTGTGGATTGAATGGTGTTCCATCAAAATCCATATGTTGAAGCCCTAAAGCCTCAATATAACCATATTTGGAAATAGGACAAATAAGGAGATAAGGTTTTTCTTGTCCGTCTAGTCAAGGCTATGGTTTTTCTAGTGGTCATGTATGCATGTGAGAGTTGGACTGTGAAGAAGGCTGAGAGCCGAAGAATTGATGCTTTTGAACTGTGGTGTTGGAGAAGACTCTTGAGAGTCCCTTGGACTGCAAGGAGATCCAACCAGTCCATCCTGAACGAGATCAGCCCTGGGATTTCTTTGGAAGGAATGATGCTAAAGCTGAAACTCCAGTACTTAGGCCACCTCCATTGACTCATTGGAAAAGACTCTGATGCTGGGAGGGATTGGGGGCAAGAGGAGAAGGGGACGACAGAGGATGAGATGGCTGGATGGCATCACTGACTCGATGGACGTGAGTCTCAGTGAACTCCGGGAGTTGGTGATGGACAGGGAGGCCTGGCGTGCTGCGATTCATGGGGTCGCAAAGAGTCAGACACGACTGAGCGACTGATCTGATCTGATCTGATCTGAGGTTAAATGACAACCTAAGGTGGAAAGCTAATACGACAGGATTTGTGTCCTTCTAAGAAGAGACACCACGGAGGCCTTTCTTTTCATTTCTCCAAGTGTGCTCAAAGAAGAGGGCGTGTGAGCACGTAGCGATGTGGCAGCCACTTACAAAGCAGACAGGGGGGCTCACAAGAAAGTGATTGTATTGGCACCCAGATCTCAGCTTTTCAGCCTTCGAACTGTGAGAAAATAAATATTTGCTGGTTAAGTTACTAGTCTATGATATTCTGTTATGGCAGCCCATGCTAAGTAAGATAGAGGGGAATAACACAGTAATAAAGAGGTCAGTTCTCCCAGAAGATTAACAGCTCTTAACGTGGGTGTACCTAACAACATAGTGTCAAAACTATGCATTAAAAACAGACAGAACTGCAAGGAGAGACAGATTAGACTCACTGCTAGAGCTGGACACTTCAAAACCCCTCTATCAGAAATAGATCCAGCAGGCAGAAAATCAGTCAGGACACACCTGAACTCAACAACATCATCAATCAACTGGATATGATTAACATCTATAGACTACTTCATCCAGCAATAGCAAAATTCACATTTGTCTTAAGCTCACATGGAGCACAAACCAAGATACACCAGATTCTGGACCATAAAACACACCTTCAAAAAATTAAAAGAATAGAAATCACATAATGTATGCTCTCAAACCACAGTGGAATTAAACTAGAACTCAATAACTAGAGAGCTGGAAAATCCCAAAATATACAGAGAGTAAACAATGCATTTCTAAATAACACATGGGCCAAATAAGAAATTTCAAGAGAAATTTTAAAATATATGGAACTATGTGAAAATAAAAACACACCTTCTCAAAATGTGTGAGATACAGTGAAAGCAGTGCTTTGAGGGAAATGTATAGAATTGAATGCATATGCTAGAAAAGAAGAAAGATCTAAAATCAATAATCTAAACTTATATCTTTAGAAACTAGAAATGGAGCAGCAAATTAAATCCAAAATAAGCAGAGCAGAAATCAATGAACTTGAAAAACAAGAAATCAATAGAGAATATTAATGAAACCAAAAGCTGATTCTTTGAAAAATCAATACAAATGATCAGCCTTTAGCCAGGCTAACTAAGGACAAAAAGAGAGCAAATACAAATTATGAATAGCATAAAAAAAAGTATCACTACAGATATCACAGACATCAAAAGGATTATAAAGGAATGCTATGAACAATTATATGCTCACAATAGACCAATTCCTCGGCAATTTGCCAAAACTGACACAAGATGAAACAGACATAGAACTGGAGGAATCAACCTACCTGACTTCAGGCTCTACTACAAAGCCACAGTTATCAAGACAGTATGGTACTGGCACAAAGACAGAAACATAGATCAATGGAACAAAATAGAAAGCCCAGAGATAAATCCACGCACATATGGACACCTTATCTTTGACAAAGGAGGCAAGAATATACAATGGATTAAAGACAATCTCTTTAACAAGTGGTGCTGGGAAATCTGGTCAACCACTTGTAAAAGAATGAAACTAGAACACTTTCTAACACCATACACAAAAATAAACTCAAAATGGATTAAAGATCTAAACATAAGACCAGAAACTATAAAACTCCTAGAGGAGAACATAGGCAAAACACTCTCTGACATACATCACAGCAGGATCCTCTATGACCCACCTCCCAGAATATTGGAAATAAAAGCAAAAATAAACAAATGGGACCTAATTAACCTTAAAAGCTTCTGCACATCAAAGGAAACTATTAGCAAGGTGAAAAGACAGCCTTCAGAATGGGAGAAAATAATAGCAAATGAAGCAACTGACAAACAACTCATCTCAAAAATATACAAGCAACTCCTACAGCTCAACTCCAGAAAAATAAATGACCCAATCAAAAAATGGGCCAAAGAACTAAATAGACATTTCTCCAAAGAAGATATACAGATGGCTAACAAACACATGAAAAGATGCTCAACATCACTCATTATCAGAGAAATGCAAATCAAAACCACTATGAGGTACCATTTCACGCCAGTCAGAATGGCTGTGATCCAAAAGTCTACAAGCAATAAATGCTGGAGAGGGTGTGGAGAAAAGGGAACCCTCTTACACTGTTGGTGGGAATGCAAACTAGTATAGCCACTCTAGAGAACAGTGTGGAGATTCCTTAAAAAAACTGGAAATAGAACTGCCTTATGATCCAGCAATCCCACTGCTGGGCATACACACTGAGGAAACCAGAAGGGAAAGAGACACGTGTACCCCAATGTTCATCGCAGCACTGTTTATAATAGCCAGGACATGGAAGCAACCTAGATGTCCATCAGCAGATGAATGGATAAGAAAGCAGTGGTACATATACACAATGGAGTATTACTCAGCCATTAAAAAGAATACATTTGAATCAGTTCTAATGAGGTGGGTGAAACTGGAGCCTATTATACAGAGTGAAGTAAGCCAGAAGGAAAAACACCAATACAGTATACTAACGCATATATATGGAATTTAGAAAGATGGTAACAATAACCCTGTGTACGAGACAGCAAAAGAGACACTGATGTATAGAACAGTCTTATGGACTCTGTGGGAGAGGGAGAGGGTGGGAAGATTTGGGAGAATGGCATTGAAACATGTAAAATATCATGTATGAAACGAGATGCCAGTCCAGGTTCGATGCACAATACTGGATGCTTGGGGCTGGTGCACTGGGACGACCCAGAGGGATGGTGTGGGGAGGGAGGAGGGAGGAGGGTTCAGAATGGGGAGCACGTGTATACCTGTGGCGGATTCATTTTGATATTTGGCAAAACTAATACAATTATGTAAAGTTTAAAAATAAAATAAAATTAAAAAAAATCAATATCAAATAGTGTAAAATACTTAAAAATAAGTTTAAATATATGTATTGAACAATAAAATTCCACAAACATACTATAAAAAAAGAAACAGACAATGTGAATAGGCCTATATCTTTTGAAGAAATTGAATTAATAAACAATAACTTTCCAAAATAGAAAGCCCCAGGCCCACCCAGATGGATTCACTGATATTCTTCTAAATATTAAAGGGAGAATTATACCAATTTTCTACAATCTCTTTCAGCAGATAGAAGCAGAAGAAATACAGCTTAAATCATTCATTAGTCAAAATTACCCTAATACCAAAATCAGACAAAGACTTCAAAGAAAAACTAAAGACCAATTTTCTCATGAACATAGATGCAAAAATATTCAACAAAATAGCAGATTTTATCCAACAATGTATAAAAAGAATTATATATCACAACCAAGTGGGATTTACCTAGGTACACATAGCTGGTTCAACATTCAAAAATCAATTACTACATTCTGTCATGGGGGCTTCCCTCATAGCTCAGTTGGTAAAGAATCCACCTGTAATACAGGAGACCCTAGTTTGATTCCTGTAGGGAAGATCCGCTACAGAAGGGATAGGCTACCCACTCAAGTATTTTCAGGTTTCACTTGTGGCTCAGCTAGTAAAGAATCTGCCCAAAATGCGGGAGACCTGGGTTCAATCATTGGGTTGGGAAGATCCCCTGGAGAAGGGGAAGGCTACCCACCCCAGTATTCTGACTTGGAGAATTCCATGGACTAAATAGTCCATGGGGTCACAAAGAGTCAGACATGACTGAGTGACTTTTACTTTCACTTTTCACTTTCACTTTCACAATCCATCACATCAACAACCTAAAGAAGAGAAATTAGATGATCACATCAACATGTGCAGAAATTGCATTCGACAAATCCAACACTCATTCATGATAAGCACTCTAAGCAGCAAGGAATGTGGGGGAGGGGATTTCCTTAGCTTGACAAAGGACATTTATAAAAAGCCTACAGCTAACATCACACAGTTAATAAATCACTATCACTAATGGCGAGAAACTAGAATCTTTCCTTCTAAGATCAGGAACAAGGCAAGGATATCCTCTCATTACTCTTTTCAACATTTTACTGGATGTCCTAGCTAATGCAGCAAGACAAAGAGAGGAAATACAAGGAAAACTGATTGGGAAGAAAGAAATTAAGCTGTCTTTGTTCACAAATGACATGATTGTCTATGTAGAAAACCCAAAAAATTGATTAAAAAAAAAAAAACTCTTGGAACTAATAAGCAATTATAGCAGGATTGCATGATACAAAGTTAATCTGTGAAAGTCAATCACTTTCCTATACACCAACAACGAATAAGTGGAATTTGAAATTTCAAATGCAATACCATTTGCACCAGCATTCAAGGAAATGGAATTCTAAGGCATAAGTCCAGCAAAATATGTATATGATCTATATGAAGAAACTTATAAGACTTTGATGAAGACAATCTAAAGACTGAATAAATGGAGAGACAGTCCGTATACAAGGATAAGAAGACTCAATGTTGTCAAAATGTTACTTCTTTCCAAATTAATCTATAGATTCAATGCAAGCCAAATCCAAATACCAGTAGGTTGTTTTGTGGCTATTGACAAACTAACTCTAAAGTTTATTTGGAGAAGCAAAAGACCCAGAATAGCCAGCTCAACACTAAAGAAGAACAAAATTAAAGGACTGACACTATCCAATTTCAAGACTTACTATAATTCTATGATAATCAAGACAGTGTAGTATTGGTGAAAGAACAGACAGATAGATTGATGGAACAAAACAGAGAGCCCAGAAATATACCCCTATAAATACAGTCAACTGATCTTCGATGAAGGAACAATAGCAATACAAGGGATAAAAGATAGTCTTTTCAACAAACAGTTCTAGACCAACTAGATATCCACATACCAAAAATATGAATCTAGACACAGACTTTATTCCTTTCACCAAAAAAGATCAACTCAGAATGGATAGTAGACCTAAATGTAAAATGGAAAACTATAAAAGAAGATAACACAGAAGAAATCCTAAATGGCTTTGGGTATGATGATGACTTTTTGAATATAACACCAAAGCACAACCCTTGAAATAAACCATTGATAAGCTAGATTACATTAAACTTTAAAAATTTTGCTCTGCTAAAGACAATGTCAAGAGGATTGAGAAGACAAGCCATATATTCAGATCAGATCAGTCGCTCAGTCGTGTCCGACTCTTTGCGACCCCATGAATCGTAGCACGCCAGGCCTCCCTGTCCGTCACCAAGTCCCGGAGTTCATTCAGACTCACGTCCATCGAGTCAGTGATGCCATCCAGCCATCTCATCCTCTGTTGTCCCCTTCTCCTCTTGCCCCCAATTCCTCCCAGCCATATATTAGGAGAAAACATTTGCAAAAGACACATCTAATAGGTGAAAAGTAAAAGTGAAATTCGCTCAGTCATGTCCAACTCTTTGCGACCCTAGGGACTGTACAGTCCATGGAATTCTCCAGGCCAGAATACTGGAGTAGGTAGCTGTTCCCTTCTCTAGGGGATCTTTCCAACCCAGGAATCAAACTCAGGTCTCCCACATTTAATAAACTATTATTCAAAGTAACAAAGAGCCCTTAAAACTCAGCAATAAGAACAGAAACAGTGTGACTTTAAAAATGGGTCAAACAACAGGTACATGAAAAGATGCTCATCACTAATCGTCAGGGAAATGGGAATCAGAATCACACTGCGATGTCACTTCACATTTGTTAGAGTGGTAATTAACAAAAAGGCAAGAAATAACAAGTATTGGCAAGGATGTAAAGGGTACCCTGATACATTGTTAGTGAGAACATAAATTCATGCAGTAATTGTGGAAAACAGTATAGAGGTTCTTCAGAAAATTAAAAATAGAACTACCATATCACCCAACAATCCCACTTCTGAGTATCTACCCGAAGAAAACAAAAACACTCAAAGAGACACCTGTGCCCGCCCGTCACTTGCCACACGATTCACACCAGGAGAACAACCAGTGCTCATCTACAGATGAGTGAGTGGGTAAAGGAAATACATATACACACACAATGGAATAATATCCTTCCATAAGAAAGGAGAAAATTCTGCTATTTTTGACAACATGGATGAACCGGGAGGGCATTATGATAAGTGAAATTAGACCCAGGATGACAAACACTGTATACTATCACTTAACAGATGAAATCTCAAAAACAAACTCATAGACGTGGAGAGCAGATTGGTGGTTTGCCAGAGGCCAAGAGTAGGGAGATTGGGTGGAACTGGTCAAAGGGCACAAACTTCCAGTTATACGATGAACAAGTTTTGGGAATCCAATGTGCAGCATGGTAACTATAGCCAACCATGTTGTATTATACATCTGAAAGTTGCTATGAAAGTAGATCTTAAAAGTTCTCACCAGAGGGAGGAAAAATAGGTAAGAGATGCTTTAACTAATCTTATTATGGTAATCATTTCACAACACAGATCTTCTTTGATTTATAGTGAGGTTAGGTCCCGACAAACCACTTTAAGTAGAAAATACCATTAAGTCCAAAAAGCATTAAGTGCACATACCCTACCAAACATCATAGCTTAGCCTAACCTATATTAAGCATGTTCAGAACACTTGAATTAGCCTACAGTTGGACAAAATCAGCTAACACAAAGCCTACTTTATAACAAAATATTGAATATCTCACATTTTTGTTGGCTATTGCATTGAAAGAAAAATATCAAATACAATATCACATATATGTGGGAATCTAAAATACGACACAGATGAACCCATCTACAAAGCAGAAACAGAAATAGACTCACTGACACATTCACACAGACTTGGCATAAACCTGGGTGAAGGCGGTTCATAGCCAAGAAGTCCATTTGATTTTGACTTGGGGTGGGCCTCCCAAACTTTTGCAAGCCCTGTACAAACTTTTGGCTTCCCAGGTGGCTGAGTGGTAAAGAATCTGCCTGCCAATGCAGGAGACACAGGAGACTTGGGTTCAGTCCCTGGGTGGGGAAGATCTCCTGGAGAAGGGCATGGCAATCCACTCCAGTATTTTTGCCTGGAGAATCTCATGTTCAGAAGAGCCTGGTGGGCTACAGTCTATGGGGTCTCAAAGAATCGGACACAGCGTAGCGACTGAGCACACATGTATAAATTTTAACAGTGGTCAGTCAGTGAGTGGTTAGAGCTATTTCTTAATATCTCGAAACTTGACAAAAATGGTGAGTCTTCTTGGTGGCCCACTCCTAGTGCAGGGAGGCCCATGTTCAATCCCTGGCCAAGGAACTAAATCTTGCATGCCGCAACAAAGACCCCACATGCTGCAACTAAGACCCAGTGCGGCCAAATAAATAAATTTTTTTTTAAATTGACAAAAACAGTACCTTCCTCTCAATAAATCCACATGGGCTAATTAAAATGTCTATGCCGTTGGTTGAGGTTATCCCAACTCCATGAGGTAATGGGGTTTGGTCCTGCCATCCAGTTGGTAACTACACGTGACTTTTTATTAATAAAAGATTAGGGGGAAATTAAACACCTTTAATAAGCATAGTTTTATAAAGAAAACGTTTTTTCAGAAAAAAATATTGACAGATTCTTCAATGGAAGTCCATCTTCATGATGAAGCCCTACTTCGTCACTTGCAGCCACTTTATTTGCTGAATCTTCTCAACTCAGCTGTGTAACCCACACAACCACTCCAGCACCCTGTCTGACCCGGTCAGACATTGAGCCAACCTGACCCGACTCCCCCACAGCCTGCCCTTTGGTATCTGGTGATAGCAGGTGGCGCTTCTGGCAGCAGCAGACCACTGCCCCTGTGACGTCAGCACTCCCAGCTGCAGCACCCCAGCCACCTGCCCCCACTACCAGTGAAAGTTGCCCAGTTCGTGTCTGATTCTTTGTGACCCATGGACTGTAGCCCACCTGGCTCCTCTGTCCACAGGATTCTCCAGGCAAGAATACTGGAGTGGGTCACTATTCCCTTCTCCAGGGGATCTTCCCAACCCAGGGATCAAATCTCAGTCTTCTGCATTGCAGACAGATTCTTTACCATCTGAGCCACCAGGGAAGCCACCAAGCCTTAAGTCAAAAGCCAAGCGTGTGGTCCAATGGGGACACGAAAGCAGGAGTTCAGGACATCTACTTCTGCTTGTCTCTAAGTGAAAGCCAAGTCAGTAGACTGTTTTCCACTAGCAAGTTGTCCGGTTCCAAGAAATAAGGTGAGCTAACATGCACTTCCATGTGGAAATACAAGTAGCACATTGTACACATAAGAAACATACTACACAAACATCTACCTAAAGAAACTAAAGACCTATATATAGAAAACTATAAAACACTGGTGAAAGAAATCAAAGAGGACACTAATAGATGGAGAAATATACCATGTTCATGGATTGGAAGAATCAATATAGTGAAAATGAGTATACTACCCAAAGCAATTTATAGATTCAATGCAATCCCTATCAAGCTACCAACAGTATTCTTCACAGAGCTAGAACAAATAATTTCACAATTTGTATGGAAATACAAAAAACCTCGAATAGCCAAAGCGATCTTGAGAAAGAAAAATGGAACTGGAGGAATCAACCTACCTGACTTCAGGCTCTACTACAAAGCCACAGTTATCAAGACAGTATGGTACTAGCACAAAGACAGAAATATAGATCAATGGAACAAAATAGAAAGCCCAGAGATAAATCCACGCACATATGGACACCTTATCTTTGACAAGGGAGGCAAGAATATACAATGGATTAAAGACAATCTCTTTAATAAGTGGTGCTGGGAAATCTGGTCAACCACTTGTAAAAGAATGAAACTAGAACACTTTCTAACACCATACACAAAAATAAACTCAAAATGGATTAAAGATCTAAACATAAGACCAGAAACTATAAAACTCCTAGAGGAGAACATAGGCAAAACACTCTCTGACATACATCACAGCAGGATCCTCTATGACCCACCTCCCAGAATATTGGAAATAAAAGCAAAAATAAACAAATGGGACCTAATTAACCTTAAAAGCTTCTGCACATCAAAGGAAACTATTAGCAAGGTGAAAAGACAGCCTTCAGAATGGGAGAAAATAATAGCAAATGAAGCAACTGACAAACAACTCATCTCAAAAATATACAAGCAACTCCTACAGCTCAACTCCAGAAAAATAAATGACCCAATCAAAAAATGGGCCAAAGAACTAAATAGACATTTCTCCAAAGAAGACATACAGATGGCTAACAAACACATGAAAAGATGCTCAACATCACTCATTATCAGAGAAATGCAAATCAAAACAACTATGAGGTACCATTTCACACCAGTCAGAATGGCTGTGATCCAAAAGTCTACAAGCAATAAATGCTGGAGAGGGTGTGGAGAAAAGGGAACCCTCTTACACTGTTGGTGGGAATGCAAACTAGTACAGCCACTCTAGAGAACAGTGTGGAGATTCCTTAAAAAAACTGGAAATAGAACTGCCTTATGATCCAGCAATCCCACTGCTGGGCATACACACTGAGGAAACCAGAAGGGAAAGAGACACGTGTACCCCAATGTTCATCGCAGCACTGTTTATAATAGCCAGGACATGGAAGCAACCTAGATGTCCATCAGCAGATGAATGGATAAGAAAGCAGTGGTACATATACACAATGGAGTATTACTCAGCCATTAAAAAGAATACATTTGAATCAGTTCTAATGAGGTGGATGAAACTGGAGCCTATTATACAGAGTGAAGTAAGCCAGAAGGAAAAACACCAATACAGTATACTAACGCATATATATGGAATTTAGAAAGATGGTAACAATAACCCTGTATACGAGACAGCAAAAGAGACACTGACGTATAGAACAGTCTTATGGACTTTGTGGGAGAGGGAGAGGGTGGGAAGATTTGGGAGAATGGCATTGAAACATGTAAAATATCATGTATAAAACGAGATGCCAGTCCAGGTTCAATGCACGATACTGGATGCTTGGGGCTAGTGCACTGGGACGACCCAGAGGGATGGTATGGGGAGGGAGGAGGGAGGAGGGTTCAGGATGGGGAACACATGTATTAAATTTAAAGAAGAGAAAGAAAAAAAAATCTAACCAGTAAAAAAAAAAAAAAAAGAAAGAAACATACTACACAAACAGACAAAATAGTCACCCAGGATGACTTGCCTATCACAAATCACAAAAATCATCTTCTAAAAGAGTGCAAGGCACCAGACGCATCAAGTAGTGAAGACCCAATCCTTGCTTTCTGCGTGCCTTCAATCTAAATAAAGAACAACTGCAGAAGCGCACAAATGACTATAAGGTGGCCGCGACTGAGAGAGAGTGTCTCCTAAGATGCAACCATGGCAGGTTCAAAGTGGGGAGCAGTTTCCTCAGGTTTCATGGAGGAGCTAGTGTCTGGGAACTCAGCCAGGAGAGCTGGAGAAAGTTTGGTGAGTGAAAGGAAGAGCAACAGCAAGGGCACAAATCCCAGGAAGCAGGGGAGGTGATCTGGAAACCACAAGCCGTTCAGTTCCCTGGGATGCGCAAGGAGCGAGCACTGGAAAAAGAAGGTGGCGAGGGATGTGGGGCCCACCCTAGAGAAGCGGGATCTGAGTCAAGAAAGGGCGTAAACTCCCAGCACCACACTGCATGGGATCAAACCCCCATGACTCCTCCTGAGAGATTTGTGACCTTAGATATAATTTCTTTGTAGCTCAGCTCCTTCAGCTGTAAAGTGAGGACAATAATCGTGCCTGCTACATAGGGTTGTGAGAATGAAACTGATTGCTGCTGCTACTGCTGCTGCTAAGTCGCTTCAGTCATGTCCGATTCTATGCGACCCCATAGACAGCAGCCCATTAGGCTCCCCCGTCCCTGGGATTCTCCAGGCAAGAACACTGGAGTGGGTTGCCATTTCCTTCTCCAATGCATGAAAGTAAAAGGTGAAAGTGAAGTCGCTCAGTCGTGTCCGACTCTTAGCGACCCCATGGACTGCACCCTACCAGGCTCCTCCGTCCATGGATTTTCCAGGCAAGAGTCCTGGAGTGGGGTGCCATTGCCTTCTCCATGAAACTGATTACTCTGTGCAAAGTGCTTAGAACAATGCATGAGTGGTGCCCACTCATGGGTGCCTGACTCTTTGTGACCCCATGGCCTACAGCCCACCAGGCTCCTCTGTCCCTGGGATTTTCCCAGGGAGTGGGTTGCCATTTCCTCCTTCAGGGGACTTCCCGACCCAGGGGTTGAACCCACGCCTCCCAAATCGGCAGGTGGCTTTGCCACTGAGCCAGCTGGGAAACCACAGCGTGTGGCGCGTAGCAAACGCGGTGTGAGTGACAGGCGCCAACGCTGTGCTTGTGCGAGGGTCTCAGAGGCCGGAGTGAAGCGTCTGCACTCGGTTTAGACAGGGAACCAGGGAAGCTTTTCTGAGCTGGGAGGCGATAAGATGAGAACTGGAGGTAAGAGAAGTCTGGCCAGCTGTAAGGGATGAAATGAGACAGAAGTCGGGCTGAGGAAGGGGATGGGGAGTGGACCCAGAGCAAGTAGTGGGCACCAGGCTGCAAAAGAGGGACTGAGCTCTCTCCCTGAGGTTGATGTGAGTGGTTCCGAGGGGACCCTGAACATGTGGATTGCTGTCTACTCTCAGAGTCTGCCTCCTCATTCAACTCACCTGATTAAAATGTAGAGGAAACTGAAAAGGGTTTAATTCATGTGGCAAGGAGCTTCTACCAGTCTGAACCCAATGATGGAAAGCAACTCCTGATATAGCAAAAGGCAAACTGACTCTAAAAGCTTCCAGCGTTCCTTCCGTGGCCTGAACTAAGACTGAAAGGAAATTAAGAGTCTTGTTTAAAAGGACACAGAGTTCTTTACTTCTTTACCCTGCAGAAGGTGTTGAGGTTTGCTAAAAGCTTCTGCAGAGCAAAGAAACCATAAAGAAATGAAAAGACAACCCACAGAATGGGAAAAACATATTTGCAAATGAAGCGATTGACCAGAGATTAATCTCCAAAATATAAAATAGCTCATGCAGATCAATATCAAAAAGACAAACAACCCAATCAAAAAATGTGCAGAAGATCTAAACAGACATTTCTCCAAAGAAGACATACAGATGGCCAAAAAGCACATGCAAAGAGACTCCACATCCCTAATTATTAGAGAAATGCAAATCAAAGCTACAATGAGGTATCATCTCACACTGGTCAGAATGGCCATCATCAAAAAATCTATAAACAATAAATGCTGGAGAGGATATGGAGAAAAGAATGAAATAATGCCATTTTCTGCAGCAACATGGATGGATCCAGAGATTATCATACTATGTGAAGTAAGTCAGAGAAAGACAAATACCATATGATAACACTCGTGTGGAATCTAATTTTTTAAATGATATAGATGAACTTATTTACAAAATGGGAACAGATGCACAGACTTTGAAAACAAATTTATGTTTACCAAAAGGGAAGGAGGGAGGGATAAATTAGGAGTCTGGGATTAACATATACACACAACTACATATAAAATAGGTAATCAACAAGGACCTACTGTATACCACGGGGAACTCTACTCAATATTCTGTATTAACTTATACAACAAAAGAATCTGAAAAGGAAAGGATATTTGTATATGTACAACTGAATCACCTTGCTGCACACCAGAAAAGAACACAGCATTGTAATCAACTATGCTCCTGAGTGGGGCGAGGGTACAGACGAAAACACACGGTGGGGAGGGGCGGAGCGGAGCCCACATTTAGGAAGGAAGCAAATGTCGAAAGGGGAGCAAAAGGGTTAGGGAATCTATTTGCCAACCTCAAAATCTTGTTGGAAACCTCCCCTGACATGCCTAGTGGAAGCCTACATCTGCCTCCCGAACTATACACCCTGGACGATCCCTGGCATTGGATTCAGTGCTCTCTCCGTCTGGGTGCGTGTACACCCCTGCCAGGGACCTCTACTCACTCATTTCTCCAGGGAAAAGGAAAAAGAGAGACAAAGAGAGACAGTAAGAAAGTGTGAGATCAAGAAAGAGTGAGAGACCAACCAAGAGGGAGAGATTATGTATAACTTTAATCCTCTGGGATTTCAGATGGTCTGAAGGGCTGGATGTCATCCTTCCCACTGGCCCCAGATGCCACTAAAATCATAGAACTCCAAACTCCTCTGTGTTTCATGCGAAGACTATGTCAGGCTACATGGCAAGAGAGAATAAAGATCCAATGTAGGAAAAAGAAATTGCTTTAAGCCGAGTTATAAAGAGGCTTGTTGCTAACAACTCCAGGAATTAAATGAAGAGTTTCTCTCGCATCCTTAAATGGGAACAGCAGTGAATCCCACAGATCTCTTTGGGAAGGCAGCAGACTTCTTTCCCACACTCCCCGCCCTCCGGCAATAGGTGACCATTGCCCCCTTTCCCCGGGGAGGAAAACCACAAGCACTTAATTAGGGAAGAAATAGCCAGCTCAGCCAGAAAGGGAGTCATGCAGTGATAGACTGGCCAACTCATTGGACATGACAGAGCACATCTTCAGCCTGCTCAGGAAAGCCTGGGGTCCCTGGGGTGAGGGGGTATCCCCAAGAGACTGCTCTTTAATTGGCTCCCCCACATTGCCGAGAGCTGGCTGGGCACTCAGGGCAGAGATGACTGCTTCAGGGGCATCGCGACACACTGGCTGACTAATGAGTCATGGTCACCCACACACACTCGCTGATGCCACCACAGCTAACAAATCCCACGTGTGCTGCCAACCCGGGAGGAGAGGGAGCCGCGCTCTGCAGCTCCTCGGCCCTTCCGCCAGAGCTAAAAGAGGATGATGACCCAGTAAGGGTGAGGACTGACATCTTTTTAGGACGGTGCCGAAGCAGGCAGTATCCCCACGTGAAAAATCCATGTGCCCTTCCATCAGTTGTGAATCAATAACACCCCCTCCCCCGCCCAGCCCAGGGGTCAGAGCCTCAGCCTCTCACTTCCATGGAAACTAGTCTTCAGAAGCTTTAACTCCAGATTGCACAGATAAACTGTGCAAAAGAGACATCATCTGCCTGTATTAGCTGATCCAGTCCCATTTAATTCATCATGATTCCTATCAATAAAGAAACACTCTTGCAGGCAGAGCTTTGTACAAAATGAATTTCAGAGTTAAGCCATGGGAGTGAGTTGCTTTTCCTTGGGCTTTCTATGTGGGTTACCATGGTACTCCCTCTGAGCAGATTTCATATTTTCAATACACAAAAATCCAGCAGACACTGTTTGGACAGTGTCTGGAGAGAACCGCCCACAGCTAGCGCACATGCATCTCACACTGTTTCATTGCTGGTTAAATTGACTTCAAGCAAACTTGTTTATTCACTGTTTTATGAAATCACACAATCCTTATTCCTGTAACCTTCCGTCTGGAGGAGCTGGAGCAGAGTGAAGGGTCTCAGGTCGCCCCCGAGCTACTCTGAGCGGAGGAAGAATCAGGCTCTGGTGGAAGGAGAGCCCGTGGTGCCCCTTTCTCAGACTCCTCTCCCCTGGGGATGGAGACAAGGACTGGGGGACCGAAAGCCTCTCTCACCTTATATGAGTCCTACCTTCTGTCCAAGATGCAACCATGTCTGAACTATTTTCAATTACTTTAAAACAATTAATTCCATTGCCTTGTTCATGGGATCGATCCCCTTTTAAAATAAAACTCTCCTTAGAAGCTGAGTGTCCTGGGAGAACCTCACTGGAATGAGTTCATGAATAGACTTCTTTAGAAGGAATCCCAGGCGATAGGAGAGGACTGGGTCCAGTGGCTACGAAAGTCAAGGAAGCTGAAATAGAGGCACAGGATCTAAAAAAGGCTGGGGCAGGGGGTGGGGGGAAGAAGGCGTAGTTTGTCTGTTTTACAACTTTGCCAGAGATTGTTGGCCCTTCCCAACTTAACCTCAAAGAAGGAGTTTTCCAGAAAAGTCTGATTTGTTTGTCACGATTCAGGAATGGAAAAAACATCTATTGTATAAACCAAAAGAAACATGCAGGTCTCCAACAGATGTGTAATTCAAATACCTGCACAGGCTAATATCTTGATCAAAAGTCAAAGGATTTCTGAGTTTGTCTGGGACATTTCCCCTGTGGCAGGGACAACACGTGCGGCAAATTCTACCAGTGAACTTGCCAAGAGCAGCAACCCACAGGCCTTCAACGGCAAGATCCCTTCTCTCACATGCGCACTTCAGAGATACAGGTAGCCATTGGCTACCTTGTAGATTCCCAGAGCACACCAGTGTGTAGTTTTCAGATTGTTTCAGGAGTTGGTGTGTACCTGAACTACACTGGATTTTCAGAGCTAAGGTACAAAAGAGGAAGGAACACAGTTACATGAACTCAGTTAATACCCCCCGCTTTTGCCGTGTCCTGAAAGACCAAGCAGCTCTAAAGTATGACCAAGGAAATTCAACTCCAAAAATCTTGTCCCATGAAGAGGTACCTCAGGGCATATCACAGCAAACATCCCGATGTGCTTCACATAACATCCTATAGCTGATTAGCTTTTCCCAGTATAGTTAGGTGGCAAGGGCTGCTGACCTGGGAAAACCTTGCATATTCTGGAGAAAAGTTGACAACCTCATCTCTAGCAGGTAGCAACATCAAGATCTGGACTCAGGCAATCTGGTTTCAGACCCCAACTTTCTAATCCTCAAGCTAAATTTCCTCTCTTTGTAAAAGAAGGAAGACAGGACTGATGTTAAGTAAAGAGGGGTACCAAGAGAGGTTTTTCTATCCATGTCTGATTTTGGATGGGAAAGTTATTATTGTGGGTCTAGACTGAGAAAAGCGATCAATGGAGAAAATATAAAGACCCTAAAAAGAAAAGCAAATCAAAGGAACAAGTCCCCAGAGGAAGAAGGTGGAAGCAGAAACCATTCCTTATCTATTAATATTACTAATTCCTCCAGCCCTTAGTGAATGCCTACATGCCAGACTCTGCTTGGAATCAGGGATTCAGTGGGGAACTACAGACATGGGGCCCTGACCCCAGGAAGCTTCCAGCCTCGCAGTGAGGAGACATGTGAAAAACGAAAAAACAGACCAACAACATAAACCATGGTGTGTGTGATGAAGGAAACGAATGGGGTGCTGGGAGAGAAAACAGTCTCCCATAGATGGTGATGTTTAAGCAAACCTGCCGTTTGGGAAAGAGGCAGCTTTATGAAGACTGGAGGGAAGGAGTCAAGGTGGTGAGTAAGGGGGAGAGTGGCATGAGGGGCCACAAGAGGTAAGCAAGTCACCAGGTGGCTTTTTAAAAATACCGCTGGGACTTCCCTGGTGGTCCAGTGGTTTGGACTCCATACTTCTACTGCAGGGGCCATGGGTTCAATCCCCTGTCAGGGAATTAAGATCTGCATGTTGTGTGTGGTACTGTCAAAAGTTAGATAAATAAATAAATAAAAATACTGTTGACCAGGGAGTCAGAATGTCTGGTGGAGGTGCCTAGGCAGGTTAGTTTTTTTAAGTTCTGCAGTGCAGCCTGGGGTGAGAAATACTGTTTTTGTATAGACATTTCTAGAAAACCACAATGAAGGGTTTGCTTTTTAGTCAGGATACAACAGAAAGCATCTGAAGCATTTCAAGTAGAGAAATGATCTTCCCGACCTAGGGATCGAGCCCCGGTCTCCCACATTGCAGGCAGATTCTTTACCAACTGAGCCACAAGGGAAGCCCAAGAATACTGGAGTGGGTAGCCTATCCCTTCTCCAGGGGATCTTCCTGACCCAGGAATCGAACCAGGGTCTCCTGCAGTGCAGGTGGATTCTTTACCAACTGAGCCATGAGGGAAACCAGAGAAACAATATCACATTTATGCTTTTAAACAACCAAGCAAACTAAACAGGAAGTACATCAGTTTTAATGGGGGGGGGGGGAAGTGCAGCTCTTTTTTAAAACAGGAAAGAAAGAATGAAATACTTTTATAGACAAGGTGAAATGTGAAAGGGAGAGTTCATGCCTAAGGACCTCTACTGCCTCTAAGAAAGATGGAATTCCCTGGTGATCCAGTCATTAGGACTCTGCTTTCACTGCCGAGGGCCCAGGTTCAATCCCTGGTGGGGAACTATGATTCCACAAGCCACGCAGCATAGCCCTCCAAAAAAAAAGAAAAGGAACGATACAGTCTCACCTGCAGTGAATGAAGGGCGTGGGGATGGGGCTTGAAGCCGAGATGGGGGATCAGAAACAGCCAACAAAGGGGAGCAAGAAAGACATCTGGAAAAATGAAAGACCTACAGGGTAGCCTCAGAAGATGCCAGGAACCAGCTCTTCTGGTGGAGTCATTGTTGCCAGCAAGGTTGGGTAATCACCTCGACTGTGCCGAAGAAGAGTGTGGAGACGGCTAGACTAGCTGAGAGGTGTGAACCAGAGAGCAGGAGCAGAGGAAAAACCTGGGAGTGGAGAATTTATGATTAAAAAAAACCATAATCGAGATTGATGGTGTATTCCAGACCATGTCAGATAGCAAGCCGGGAACATGGGTTAACCTGGAGCGGTTGCTCTTTAGGAGCTTTGAGGCAGTTGAAGAACAAACAGATGTAGTGATGGGGAAGAAGAGGGGTGTAAGCGTGTGGACGCTGGGTGGGGATTCTTAACAAGAGCTGTTTCGAGCAAAGCCAAGGTCTTGGCTGTGACCAGAGGAGTGGAACTGGCAACATGCTGTTCACCCACTGCTTTCTCCAGGGAGCCTGGCAAGCAGCTGGGCTTTTGTTTATGGACATAATTTAGAGTCCAAATTAAAGTTAAAAGTGCTGTATGTACTTTTTACTCTTAACACTCTGATACAACCACTAAGTATCAGAGCGTTATTGTGAAGGGATGCTGGGGAGATGGCTTCAGATCATAGCTTAATGGTTGCCTGGCATCTTCCCTGTAGCACTTAAACCCTGAATACAAACAACCACGAACCTATATTATCTCAGCAGGTGGGAAAGGTCTATTTAAGAACGAGAAACCATTACGCCATCGAGAAACCAAAATCACTGTCTCAATTGAAAATGTCACACTGTGGCTAACACACAATTCTTACAACCCCTGGTTATTTCTCAATCTTGGAGGAAATGCCTGGCAAGATCTCAGTTGGCTTACTACAAGATGATTACCCCTGGGTTGTCAGCTTATGTATTTGTTTTTCCAGTCAGCTGGAGGGTTGGCTGTGAGAATTAGCTGACAATCCAGTGACTGCTTTGTGAGGAGTGAGGAGTGAGGGTGAGAAGTAGGAACTGAAGCCCAGTGCATCTGGCTGTGAGAGGCAGCAGAGGGAAGAGTCAAGTGCATTGACTCATAGTCAGACCTGGGTGCCTCAAACTCCATGGCCACCTGCCTGATGAATAGATGAATCCCATTCTCAGTGTCCTCTTCTGTGCTTTGGGCTATTAGTCTACTTTGTCTGGATACATTTTTAAATGAAGAAAATCCCAGGTGGATGAATGCTGATACAAGAGACACAAGAGAGGTGGGTCTGATCCCTGGGTGGGGCAGATCTCCTGGAATAGGAAACGGCAACCCATTCCAGTATTCATGCCTTGAGAATCCCATGGACTGGTGGGCTACAGAATTGCAGAGAGTCGGACAAGACTTAGCAACTGAGCATGCACTAACTAGCTACAGCATGGTCAAAGAAGGAGAGGGATGGACAAGACCACAGCTAGGGAATCCTCTTGGAGGCTGTTACTACAACCTGGGAAGGAGGTGGCGGTGACCTGTCCCCGAGTCTTGTCAAGATGGAAAAGAGGCAGCAGATCTGAAAGATGTTTAGGAGACAGAGCTACCGGACCTGGTGACTGATAGGAGTGGGGTGTGAAGGATAAGGGTGTCTGACTTGGCCACCAGGTGGATGAGGGGGCCTTTGTCTGAAATACTGAAAACCGGAGGAGGAAGAGGAATACCGGAGGAGAAAGAATATGGGCTTCAGTATCGAGGTGGAGGCACCTGACAGAGGAGGACAATCCCCTTGGGGCTCAGGAGATAATTCTGAGCTGGTGATAAAGCCTTCAGGGTCTCGGGCACATTAGTCATGGCATAAGCCCTGGGGATAGCTGAGACTATCTGTGGAGGTGTGTAGAGTTAGAAGAGGAGGGGGCTGAAGGTAGAACTCTCAGGGTCATCAGCATGAAGGCCCTGGAAGGAAAAGCCCCTGGAGGAGCCTGAGGAGGAGCACCAGGAGGAGTCAAAGGAAAACCAGGTAAGTGAAGTCACGAAACTCAAGAGAAAACTGTTTCTAGAAGGAGGAATCAGTCAGCAAAGTTATATGCTCCTGAAAGATCAAGACAAGGAGGATTGGGAAATATTATTGGAGGTCCCTGCTGACTTTGGCAAGGCTCCTGTGTCCATGGGATTCTCCAGGGAAGAATACTGGAGTGGGTTGCCATTTCCCACTCCAAGAAACCTTCCCGACCCAGCATTGAACCCAAATCTTTTATGTCTCCTGCATTAGCAAGCAGGTTCTTTACCACTAGCACCACCCAGGGAGCCCAGAGAGCATGCTTAAGTGCTGATGGGGAGGAGCCAGTAGAGGAGAAGGCTGATGGAAGAGGACAAAAGATATAATGTGGGCCAAGCTGGACCTGAGATGCATCCTGGATCTCATATCACCTCTCCAGGATGGAATTAGCGCCTAAGGGTCTCAGAGCACCCCCAGAGTTCACCGTCCCACTGAGGAGAAGAAGGGACACCGGGGGAAATGCATAAGTTAGACGACTTGGATCACACTAATACCAAGCCTCAATTTTAGTCAAAGCACTGCCATTTGGGGAAAATGTGACTAAAACTTTCTTTTTAAGCTATGCTAAGAATAACTTTCCATGAATATCTTTACCAAAATAAATCTTTACATCCTTTAAAGCTTAGAAAAGGGGTCCAAACTAGCAGCCTGTAGGTCCAATCTGCCAGGCAGACAAATATTTTGCCTAAATAGTATTATACAATTCAGGAAATTCCACATGAAAATCTAGACTACTTTTTTCAAAAGTATTTTAATATTTACTTATTTGGCTGTGCTGCATCTTAGCAACAGCATTCAGGATCTTCGATCTTTCTTGCAACATGTGGGATCTAATTCCCCGTTCAGAGACTGAACCCGGCCTCCTGCATCGGGAGCTTGGAATCTCAGCCACTGGACCACCAGGGAAATCCCCAAAATCTGAACTTCTGAATTCTCTTGCAAACTTGAAATCTGGAAACGCCGGGACTGCATGGCATCCATCAGGTGAGCCGAGTGGTTGCTGAACTCATGGGAAAGAGGTAAATGCCATCTAGACTACCCTAGCCTCACCCAGCCTCTTTCCTTTCCTGCCTGGCCTCTTGAGGGGGACTCTCCCACGCAGACATCAGGTTGGGTGAGGTCATTCTGTCGGCTGTTCCAGCCCTGCTTTATCATCAGGCACCTTCTGTGTGCTGGGCAGAGAGCTAAGGCGCCGGGGATACAACTGTGAGCATGGCACTGTCCAGGCTCATGGAGCATGGAAGTTAGAGAGGCTGTGTGCATGCATGCTAAGTCGCTTCAGTCATGTCCGACTCTGTGACCCCGTGGACTCTAGCCCACCAGGCTCCCCTGTCCATGGGATCCTCCAGGCAAGAATATTGGAGTGGGTTGCCCTGCCCTCTTCCAGGGAATCTTCCCAACCCAGGGATCGAACCCAAGTCTCTTATGTCTCTTGCATTGACAGGTGGGTCCTTTAGCATTGGCGCCATGTGGGAAGCACAAGGAGCCCAGCATGCTGGGCACCTGGGGAATAATACAGGGCTTCTGGCGCCCTTTGACAGCACAGATTTCACTTTACATTTAGAAAACCTTCCAGCTGTCTGCTCATCCCACATACCCACTGATGAACAAAAGCCCATTCAGGATGGATGTTCAACCGGCTATAGAAATTTTGACACGAATTTCTTTCAGCTTGACATTGTATTGTAACTCCTTGCATGAGGAGTCAGGCCAGACCACTGTCTGAATGAGGTGTGGGGGCGGGGGGAGTCCAGCTTAGCACAATACGAGAGAATTTCAAAGAGCACTGGAATATTTTCGTTAGTAGCAGTCTCCTTGTATTCCTTCCTTTTTCTTTCCAAATTGAAGTCATTTCTGATGCTGTGTCAATACCTGACCCCGTCCTTGCCAGAAGACAACTGAAGAGAGAATAAAACCACAGAACATGTATGACTCGTAGGGCTCAAAAGATTTGTTTGTTTTGCTAAAACTCCTGCACCTGGTCGTTTGGCCAAGGTAAGCATGTGTGGCTGCCTGTGTCCCTTGAGGGGACTATTTTAAGGAGAAGATGCTCCTTGGAACAGAAAGGCTTTATCACTGCTGCTGCTGCTGCTGCTGCTGCTGCTGCTAAGTCCCTTCAGTCGTGTCCGACTCTGTGCGACCCCATAGACGGCAGCCCACCAGGCTCCCCCGTCCCTGGGATTCTCCAGGCAAGAACACTGGAGTGAGTTGCCATTTCCTTCTCCAATGCATGAAAGTGAAAAGTGAAAGTGAAGTCGCTCAGTCGTGTCCGACTCTTAGCGACCCCATGGACTGCAGCCTACCAGGCTCCTCCGCCCATGGGATTTTCCAGTGAGCTATCCCTTATTCCTGCTGTGGAGCGATGAGGAAATTAAATTTGATAAAGCTTTAATGTGAACTGAAAAAAAGGCATTTCACACATAAGGAAGAACTTTATCTTTTGCAGGAGAATTAGTTTTTCACTGAATAAGAAACAAAAATGAAAACAGAGGAGGTCCCAAAATATTTCGTACAATAAGAATATTCTTGTTTTTTTCCATCTGGAAAAAGAATCCTCCTGTTTTGAGAACTCATACTAACCAAAGACTCCAAAGGGGTGTGGGGTCAAAGTAAAGGAGACAGATTGGTCTAAGTTTGGGGCTAAAACAATTGCAGGATTTAGGAAGGAGCTCACATTGGCTGCTCTGTGGGCCTAGTGGTCCTCCGTCTGAGCCTCTCTTCCCAATCAAGACAACAGCATAGCTCGGTGCACCACAGGTCAGGGGTCCTGCGTTTATCTGGTATACAACTGGATTTGAACCCCTGCTCTGGTGCTCACTTCAGCAGCACATATACTAAAATTGAACCCCACCTCTGCTACCGATTAGCTCAGTGACTGGTGCACTGACTAGCTGTTAACCTTGTCACTTCACATTTCTAATCTTCACTTTGCTCATTGGTTAAGCAAGACGATTAATAAACATTCCAGAGGGCTGTGGTGAGGATAGGATGAGGAGCCTTGCAAAGTAGTTGGTCCGTAGCAAGCACTCGGCATGGGCTGCCAAAAAAAACAGCATATGGCCAAATAATTTGGGGAATCTTTTTATCATATCCATTATGAAAATTTGACAACTGAATTCTAGTATTCTTAGCCAAATTTTCAAACTCTTGAAGTGCCCATTATGTAAATCTAAAGAAACTCTGCTGCTGCTGCTAAGTCGGTTCAGTCGTGTCCGACTCTGTGGGACCCCATAGACGGAAGCCCACCAGGCTCCCCCGTCCCTGGGATTCTCCAGGCAAGAACACTGGAGTGGGCTGCCATTTCCTTCTCCAATGCATGAAAGTGAAAAGTGAAAGTGAAGTCGCTCAGTCATGTCTGACTCTTACAAAATCTAAATATGGTCAAGGGGTGGTAGAGCACATGGACTGGGGGACAAAAGGGAAAAAGATAGGTGTGAGAAGGAGAATTACTTTTTTACTCTTTATACGCTTTTCCACATGGGATTTTTTTCAACTTTACTGAGATATAATTTACATACAATAAAATTCACCTATTTTTAAGTGCACAGGTTAATAAACTGAAGCAATGTATATAGTAATGTAATTGTATAACCATTTAATCAAGATATACAACAGTTTTAGCACCCTAAAAATTCCCTTTTTCTCCTTCAGTCAATACCCTCCACCATCAGGGCCCCAGTCAACCACTCATCTGCTCTCTGTCATAACTGTTTCATGTTTTCTAGAATGTCATACAAATAAAATATGGAGCATTTGACCTTCATGCTTCAGTATATTTTAAAAATTTACCCACATTACTGCAAGTGCTATTTCATTCCTTTTTAAACGCTGAGTAATAATTCATAGTATGGACAGAGGACAATTGGTTTATCCATTCACCAGGCAATGAACATTGGGTTGATTCTAGTTTGGGGCTACTAGAAATAATGCTGTTCCCGATACGTGTATACAAGTCTTTGTATTCTATCCTTTAAATTGTGTTCCAAATGTATGTATTCCCATTTCTTAAATCAGGGTGTGTGAAGACACCTCTCTGAATAACTAGAACCTGGAATAAATGAATATAATTACAGCTTGACCAAGATTTATATAACTGCTCTTAGCATGCAATACTCGGTGTCTTTTTATGCACTATGTATGTAAATACTCAAGCACGACTTGGCTTCCTCTAAGCAGTGTATCTGGTTGATTTCCTCAATAGACAAAATTCATCAAATCACTATGATGGGACTTCCCTCGTCGTTCCAGTGGTTAAGAATCCACCTGCAATGGCAGGGGACACAGCTTCTATCCCTAATCCGAGACGATTTCACATGCCACAGGGCACCTAAGCCCATGCCCCACAGCTACTGAGTCCACATGCTGCATCTACAAAGCCTGTGTGCCTGGAGCCTGTGCTCCACAACAGGAGCGGCCGCCACAGGGAGAAGCCTGTGCACCACAGCTAGTGAGCAGCCCGCACTGGCTGTGACTAGAAAAAGCCCGCCTGCAGCAACAAAGACCCAGCACAACCAAAATACATACATGAATTGTTTTTTAAATATTTAAATCATTATGATGATATCAATTGCTTCCCTGTGGCCTTAAAGATGTTTGATTTTTTCTTAAAAAGAAAAAAAACACTTTAACTGCTACATACAACAACACATGTGCTTAGTCGATCAGTCATGTCCAACTCCTTGAGACCCCATAGACTGTAGCCCACCAGACACCTCTGTCCATGGATATTCTCCAGGCAAGAATACTGGAGTGGATTGCATTCCCTTCCCCAACAACAACACATTCAGTTCAGTTCAGTTCAGTCGCTCAGTTGTGTCCGACTCTTTGCAACCCCATGAATCACAGCACGCCAGGCCTCCCTGTCCATCACCAACTCTCCGAGTTTACCCAAACTCATGTCCATTGAGTCGGTGATGCCATCCAGCCATCTCATCCTCTGTCGTCCCCTTCTCCTCCTGCCCCCAATCCCTCCCAGCATCAGGGTCTTTTCCAATGAATCAACTCTTCGCATGAGATGGCCAAAGTATTGGAGTTTCAGCTTCAGCATCAGTCCTTCCAATGAACACCCAGGACTGATCTCCTTCAGAATGGACTGGTTGGATCTCCTTGCAGTCCAAGGGACTCTCAAGAGTCTTCTCCAACACCACAGTTCAAAAGCATCAATTCTTTGGCCCTCAGCCCTCTTCACAGTCCAACTCTCACATCCATACATGACCACTGGAAAAACCATAGCCTTGACTAGACGAACCTTTGTTGGCAAAGTAATATCTCTGCTTTTGAATATGCTATCTAGGTTGGTCATAAATTTCATCCAAGGAGTAAGCATCTTTTAATTTCATGGCTGCAGTAACCATCTGCAGTGATTTTGGAGCCCAGAAAAATAAAGTCTGACACTGTTTCCCCATCTATTTCCCATGAGAATACATAAATTCAAATACAGGTAAAATTAATCTATGAAGCGACTTAGCAGCAGCAGCAGCAATCTATGGAGAAAAAGTCAGGTAAGTGGTTACCTCTAGCAGGGGTCAGTGGTATTGATAGGAATTAGGCTTGGGGAGGGATGTGATCGAGTCTTAGGGCACTGGAACTCTATCATCATCTGAGTACTGGTTCCAGGAATGTACACGTGGATAAAAATTCACCAGGCTGTGCAAGTAACATTAGTGCACTTTACTATCCATATGCTCACCTCCATTAAAAAAAAAAAAAAGTATAAAGCAAATACTAGTAATAATCTTTAATCTTGGGTCAAATAAGATCATATGTACGACTACCTGGCATCACGGTGGTAGTGGGTTTAGTCACTCAGTCATGGCCAACTCCTGTGACCCCATGGACCATAGCCCACCAGGCTCCTCTGTCCATGGGATTTACCAGGCAAGAAGACAGGAGTGGGTTGCCATTTCCTTCTCCAGCAGATCTTCCCAACCCAGTGACGGAACCCATGTCTCCTGCATTGCAGGCAGATTCTTTACTGCTGAGCCACCATGGACGCCCTGGAACATAATAAATGATGCTTTTCCTTCCTTTCATTTCTAAGGGAAATGTTTGCCAAAATGTTAACATTACAGTCATGAAATTCGAATATTTGTTCTTTTTTGTCTGCATAGATGGTGTCACATTGTCTGCCCTGAAAACTGACACCTCATGGGGTGTGGGGAGAAGCGCAGCTCTTGGCCCATCCTGTCTTGTCTCACCTGAATGGATCCCAGCATGGATTTTCAGCTGGACATTGAGCTTACATGGAATTGCAAAGGTCTTACACATAGTAACCAGGTCCAGGGCTGTGCTTTGCTACATTCCCAAAGTGGAGGATCCCATTGACCTTAGGCATCCCAGATACCACCATGTCTAAAAACGACGACACAGTTGAATGAGCTCAGTGAGGCACGCTATGATTTTCTAAGGCTGCGAGCAGCACCTTGCTATCCCGAACCTTTACCTAGACCTTCCCTGGCAGTTTAGAAAGTTCATGTAGGGCATCGAGTCCAGAAAGACTTCCAGAAATAAGTCTTTGAGAGCAAAAAGTCAACAAGCTTGGGTGGTTTGGACATGAACCCATCCAACTTTTCCTTTTTTTTTTTTGCCCCACCACACTGCATGAGAAACTTCCTCCACTGAGGATTGAACCCATGCTCCCTGTAGTGGAAACATGGAGTCTTACTCACCGAACCAACAGGAAAGCCCCTGATCCAACAAGTCTTTCTGGTCCACAGTGTGAACAGATTACCTCTTGGCAGCTGTTGGTCAATGCCTCTTATGTTTAAGTAGTATTGCCTTCCTTCTCTTTCTGAAATAGCCTTGTTCTCTCATACTCAGTTTCAAGACAGATAAGAGAAACACTTTGAGGCAAACAGCTATGTTTGAGTCATTTTCTTTTTTTTTTTATACTTTTTCTTTTTTCTAAATTTTATTTTATTTTTTGTTTTTGTTTTTTTAATTTTTTAAAAATTTATTTTATTTTTAAACTTTACAATATTGTATTGGTTTTGCCAAACATCAAAATGAATCCGCCACAGGTATACATGTGCTCCCCATCCTGAACCCTCCTCCCTCCTCCCTCCCTGTACCATCCCTCTGGGTCGTCCCAGTGCACCAGCCCCAAGCATCCAGTATCGTGCATCGAACCTGGACTGGCGACTCGTTCCATATATGATATTATATGTATTTTAATGCCATTCTCCCTTATTTTATTTTATTTTATTTTTAAACTTTACATAATTGTATTAGTTTTGCCAAATATCAAAATGAATCCACCACAGGTATACATGTGTTCCCCATCCTGAACCCTCCTCCCTCCTCCCTCCCTGTACCATCCCTCTGGGTTGTCCCAGTGCACCAGCCCCAAGCATCCAGTATCGTGCATTTCACACCAAAATAAGGACTCTTGGCCTAAGTCCCTGAGGGTCACAAGAAATAATGAAATGATGTATCAAATATTAATTCTTTGACTTCCACAAGACCATTTATGCTGGGAGAGGGACATGTAACAAAATAGTTGCTGCTGCTGCTAAGTCCCTTCAGTCGTATCCGACTCTGTGTGACCCCATAGACGGCAGCCCACCAGGCTCCCCCGTCCCTGGGATTCTCCAGGCAAGAACACTGGAGTGGGTTGCCATTTCCTTCTCCAATGCATGAAAGTGAAAAGTGAAAGTGAAGTCACTCAGTCGTATGACCTGTCTTTAAAACCCTGAACTTCCTTAGGGAAATGTGACAAAAATCTCAGATGTCTGAAACAGTGCAATATGTAAGTAAGGGGTTCTCCAGAGTGGGGATCCAGGATGTTAGAAGTTCCTGCGAGAGATGAAGCTGGAGAAGTTGAAGGGGAGAAGGCTGACACAGCAGGGTCAGCAGGGTCAGAACACGGTAGAATGGTGATGGGCACTGATACATACAGAATGAGAATGTGGACCCTGACCTTGAACACGCCTACTCCGCTCTGCTGGAGATACCAGCTGGTTGTTTGGGATTTTAATTGAAGAGGTGATGCTGAATGACGGTTTCAATCTTTTCTGACATCATTGTTTAATGGGTAGGGAAACACTGTTGGCTTTGCACCGTCACTCCTTTCTGCCTGAATACTGAAGGAGCTGCTTCTGGACACCATCCAGTAGGCATGCATACACACACACACACACACACACAGAGGAGTATTATTGTCATGACAACTGAGGCATGGTCTAAGTAAAATACATATCAAGGTCTCATCTGATTGAAGCCAGTAATTCAACCTTTCACTAAAGACATCTTTTACTTGTTTGTCTACCCTGAAGCAATAAAAATCCATCTGTCTACACTACAGACAGTGGTCCCCCGACTCCTCCGCCCCAAGTGCTGGATCCTGGGGTCTCAGGATACTAAAATCAAAGCACTGGTATTTAAGGCATCAATTATTTTTCAAAAGAGTTCTCTGGATGGGGTTTGACCATGTTTTCTAGATTCTAACCCACCTGGGCTCACAGAAAATAGACCACAATAAAAATAACTGCCAAAAGAGTCTAGCACTGAGTTCTGGTTTCTGGGAAATATTTTGGGTCATTTTGTTTTGTGGGAAACATGAAGGTGCACAAATATCAATCCACTACCTTTTTTTTTTCTTCAACATTCTGAATCTCAGTTTGAATTTGATTGTCTTAGGGTCTGATGGCTCATTTAGGTAGCAGCTTATCTAAATTACAGCCCATGTAATCAGAAAGAGTGAGATACAGCCAACAAAGATGCCTAATTTACAACCAAAGGAAAACTTAGCTCAGATCATTTCCACAGAGATTTACTGAATTCCTTAGACACTAGGAAAATTACCATCATTATTAATAAGGATTTTCTGAGTAATTACTTTGTGGTGGACACCCACGCTACAGAGATGTAAAGCTCGGGGAAGTATAAATACAGCCACATCACAGGGCCACACAAGGCAAATATTCAACTAGTTAGAAAAGCTTGGCACGAATTTTTAGAGGGCTAGTGAGACTTGAGCTGAATCTCATATAAAGTGTGACATTTAAGGATCCTAGAAGGAAAGGAAGAAATACTACAGGTTAAGAAAAAAACTGCATGAAAGCATGGGATGGTTTGGATGTTGTCTTTTTTGGTGGGTGATACCCTATTAAAACTCAACATTCAGAAAACTAAGATCATGGCATCTAGTCCCATCACTTCATGGCAAATAGATGGGGAAACAATGGGAATGGTGAGAGACTTTATTTTGAGGGGTTCCAAAATCACTGCAGATGGTGACTGCAGCCATGAAATTAAGACTCTTGCTCCTTGGAAGAAAAGCTATGACAAACCTAGACAGCATATTAAAAAGCAGAGACATTACTTTGCCAACAAAGATCCATCTAGTCAAGGCCATGGTTTTTCCAGTAGTCATGTATGGATGTGAGAGTTGGACTATAAAGAAAGCTGAGTGCCAAAGAATTGATGCTTTTGAACTATGGTGTTGGAGAAGATTCTTGAGGGTCCCTTGGACTGCAAGGAGATCCAACCAGTCAGTTCTAAAGGAAATCAGTCTTGAACATTCATTGGAAGGACTGATGCTGAAGCTGAAACTCCAATACTTTGGCCACCTAATGGGAAGAACTGCTGCTGCTGCTAAGTCGCTTCAGTCGTGTCCGACTCTGTGCGACCCCGTAGACGGCAGCCCACCAGGCTCCCCCATCCCTGGGATTCTCCAGGCAAGAACACTGGAGTGGGTTGCCATTTCCTTCTCCAATGCATGAAAGTGAAAAGTCAAAGTGAAGTCACTCAGTCGTGTCCGACTCTTAGCGACCCCATGGACTGCAGCCTACCAGGCTCCTCCGTCCATGGGATTTTCCAGGCAAGAGTACTGGAGTGGGGTGCCATTGCCTTCTCCGAATGGGAAGAACTGACTCATTTGAAAAGTGAGTCCTGATGCTGGGAAAGATTGAAGGCAGAAGGAGAAGGGGATGACAGAGGATGAGATGGTTGAATGGCATCACCGACTTGATGGGCATGAGTTTGAGCAAGGTCTGGGAGTTAGTGATGGACAGGGAAGCCTGGCGTGCTGCAGTCCATGGGGTCACAAAGAGTCGGACATGACTGAGCAACTAAACTGAACTGAAACCTGTGGAAGAGCAATGGGAAACAAGGCTGTCCAGTGAAGAATTAACCTTACTAGAAAAGAAGTCTGGCCTTTGCCCTTGGCTACTAGGAGCTGACCTCTAGGCCTCTGGGATGTCCTGCCCTATAGGAAGGTCTTTGTGGCTGGGGGGCTTTGGCCACCAGCCATCTAACAGTGTGATTTATGAGCAAGGCCTCAGGGCCATGTGGTTATGTCAGTTATGTGTCAGTTGTGACCTCCAGGAACTGATGACTGGAGGTATCAGCCTGACCTGAAGTAGCTAGAGACTAAAAGGTCAGCCATGGGAGCAGTGTGTGATGGAGCCCCAATAATAACTCTGGACACCAAAGGCTCAAGTGAGCTTCCCCAGATGGCAATAGTTAGTGAGCATGGTCACACATGGTGACTGGGAAGGGCGGAGCTTCTGTGACTCCACAGGGAGAGAATGAGAGGACCCCTCTTGGACTCGGCTCTAGCTGTCTCTTCCCTTGGCTGATTTTAATGTGTATCCTTTTGCTATAATAAAACTGTACTAATAAGGATAGGACTCCTGAGTTCTGTAAGTCCTTCTAGCGAATGACCAAACCCAAGAACAGTTGTGGAGACCAGCTGTGGAGACCAGATTTGTAGCCAGCTGGCCTGAAGTGAGGATAGCCCTAGGACTGCTAAACCTGTGACCGGCATCTGAAGTGAGGGCAGTCTTGTGGGGACTGTTCTATCAAAGCATACAGTGGGCAAAACTCACAGCAGAGTCTGCAGAAGCAGTTACATGGGGCACCATCTGCAAGCCTGGAGAGTCTGAACATGATGTTGTGGTCAATTAAGTTCTGGAACAAAAGAACTAGCTCTGCAAAGTACAGTTTCATCTCATAATCATGCAAAAGACAGAGGCCAGAAGATGAGTTAGGGGCTGTTTTTGTCCAGATGTGGGAAGATGAAGATCTGGACCAGGGCTCAGGCTGAGAAAGGGAAAGGTTGTGTGAATAATAATGATTATGAGGGCATGTGCTGCACCAGTCATCAGCATATGCTCCATACACTTTGTGCATATATGCTTCCTTGTTTTGCATTTCATTTTAATGATCATGGTCATTGCTTTATTTTTATTTGGTCACACTCCAAAATAAAACATATGCACATAACTTGAAAAACACCCAAACATTAGGAATTAGAAGGGCATTAAAAGGGGGCTTACCAGCTGAAAGAATATCCTATACTTCAGAACAAAACAATACCAATCAATAACTTAAAAGTCCTTTGTTCAACACACAAATCTTTGTCTTATTGGGAAATATTTAGGGACTCGATTCTCCTGCTGCCTGAGGCAGGGCCTGGCTCCCTTCATATGTTTTTAATCCTCAAAACAACCTTATAAGGTAGGTCATGTTATTATCACCATTTTACAGACAAATAAAATTTTTTTTAACACAGACAGATTAATTAATTTGTCCCAAATCACCCAGCGGGCAAAGCTGAGATTTGACCCAGCTGGAATCTGCCGGCAGAGCCTGACTCATAACTGTTCTTTTGCATGAGCTCTCCCACCATAAGACACTGTCATAGAAAGATCGATGGCAATTGCTGGCCGATTGGATATGAGAGGAGAGAGTCAGGAAGAGTAAAGGGGGACTCCAAGGTTTAGCACATTGATAAAGGGAATGGTGTGGATGCCCCCAGGGCCCAGTTCTTCTATTTTACCATCAGCAGGAAGGATGTGAACCCAGGTCCAATCTGCACTAACAAGGGAACCCTAAGTCTTAGGGCCTCTAGTTCCTTGGTTAGTGTAACCCCTAAATTCTCTACCAACTGTGAGAAGTCACACCGTGTGCAGTCAGCAGCACGACTCTTAAAACAGATACATTTGGGGGGATCCCACTCTGCATTTACTCTGTGGCCTTCGGAAAGTAACTGAGTCTCGGCATTCTCATCCTGGAAATGGGGATTATAACATCTAGGTCAAAGAGATGCTGTGAGGATAATTTACTATTTTGAAATAATCTGTGTGAAGCCCCTGGCACACTGCCTGACATATGGCTAAGCATTCAATACATGACAGTTTTATTATAAGTATTACAGCTCTCACATGCTATAAGATAATGTAGAACCACCGTTTCAAATAATTTCTTTAGCCAAACTCAAAGGTGAACAATTTATTTATCAATCTGTATTCATAAAAATATAGGAGAAACTAACATTTTTTAGATGTGCTTGTGCGTATGTACATTCTGTATTCTACTGCATGACACGTATTGCTGTCCGGTGCTGTGTTAATACGTATGATAAGCGTACAAGTCCACACTGACACATAAATTGTGCAACAGTAAAATAGATGATATTATAAAGATTCAGCTTCACCTCAAACATTCACCAAAACGCAAATGAATCAGCACTTCCCTAAAGTGTAACAAAGCAGAACCTTGGTTACAATCAAGTCCTAGATGCTTAAATACTTAATCCATTTTTTTGTCAACCCCAAGCAAAATTTCCTTCAAATTTAGCCAAAGAATTATTTCAATTTTATTCTCTTCTTTTTACCATAGTGGCCAAAAGAGATAGTATTATGACTTCATCCACATTTCTGTATAATGAGCTTACTCTTGGTGAATGAAAGAAAATCCTTTAAATCTGAGGATTATTGAAAATAAGCACCCCTGCTTACTATGTATCTAGTGCCCTATATTCACCCATTACTGAGTTTAGTGAAAACTCAACATAGTTGGGTCTAAACGCCTGTTCGTCGGTTCTCATTTTTGAGGCAAAGATGAAAAGCCCGCCCAGAGATTAAAAAGTGAAATGCAAAGCAAACGTGGTTAATTACATGATTGTGTATGATAGCAATTTTAATTTCCTGATGCAGTGGTTTCCAGTAATGACAGGAAATGCAAGGACTGTATAAACAAAAGAATACCATCAACACTGACCCCATAATGCAGCATTTCTCAGCAAAGAATAAAAAGAGAAGGAATGACAGGTGCAGGGAGGTGCACGGTGGCCTGCAGGAGCAGGAGCTCAGGAAACAAAGGTGAAGTGGAGAAGCATCCTGCCTCCTAACGTGGTTACCGGTCTGTCTTTCCCTTTATCACCAGACTCTAAGTTCCCTGCAAGCAGAGATCCTGTCTATCACGTTCAGCCTTATGACCTCCAGAGCTCTATGATGACACAGTGCTGCGCATAATTAGATTCTTAATAACTATGCCTTGAATAGATGAACTTTAATTTTTTCTAAATCTACTTTCAGTTTGCCTGGTGTCCAGTGAAGCATTTCACTGATGCCTTCTCAATGTATACAATTAAAATTAGAATTAGAAAATTTAATGACTATTGATATTTTCTCTAATTATTCTTCCATGTTTGCCACCTCATATTTCAAAATTCACATCTTTCCCTCACTGGCCATGAAGAAAGGGAAAATACCAACATGAATAAATGGGCAGTTAGAGCTTACTGAGCTAAGTGCCTGAGAATCTAACCACAAAAAAAGCATAAACCAGTTTCTTTCCCTTAGTATAGAACAAAGATGGTTCTCAAATCAAATCAATAGACATTTTCTGGGTGCCCTCTACAAGAAAAGCCATGCACACAATGGAGGTTACTAAGCAGATTCGCTTCCTGAGACCTTATGACTTAGGAGAGTTAGAAATTTTATATAAATTATTTGCTTCTGTTAATTCCTAGCTTTGTTCCCAATGCAACTCGGTATCATTCCACGTTAAGGAAGGGCCCATTCATCCATAACCACTCATGTACATCTCCAATTAGCTGTGGACAAAATCCTGATCTATAATTTCATCAGTGGACTGTACATCTTGTTCAGAAAGTCCACTACCTGAGTTGGCATTCTGGGTCTGCAGAGCTGAGTGAAACCCACAATGTCACTGGAAAGGGGCAGTGAGGTAGAAGAAAAGTTAAATCAGGCAAAATAATTGGTAAGACCTGATTAAGCAACGGCACCTCTTTGCTCAGCACAATTTTTTGAAGTTCTCAGAATTCTAAGCCAGGGAAGCTAGGACTCATGGGCCAGTTAATTGCTTTAGAAAATATTCTTAGTTGTTTCATATGCTTGGTTAGTTTTTCTGCTTAGTTTGGTATTTGAGGTTTGGGGGGTTTGTTTTTGTTCATGTTTTGCTTGCTTTGCCTAAGACTGTATTGGCATATTCAAAGCTAGGCAGCTTGTTTGATGAGAACTTCATCCCCTAACATCTGGCCTTGCCCTGTTTCTGCCAATCAAGTCACTGGGTTTACATAACAAAAGATTTACACAGATTGAGACAGCCATGCAAAGCTCATTTAGAGAAGTCCCAGGTCGAGGTTAATTTGCTTACAGGTTATCCTGATTCCTACCTACATTCCAGGTCTTTTATTTGGCTGTTAGTGGGGCTTTCATTTTTTCAGATGAATCACTTTGAGTTTATACTCATCCACCTGAGGAGAGAGGCTTCATCAGTGCCAGGGCAGGACCCAGTGCATCTTTGACCCTGGGCTCACTTTCTCATCAGTAAGGTAAGGAAAGTCCCTTCACCCCCAGACTGGAGTGCCTGCAGCAAACTGCCCCTGTGCAAATCACAAATCATTTAGAATGTTTCAGCCTCACAGCTTACAACATCGATTTATAGGTTTTAGTCTGAATTTTCAAAACTTGCCCCCCGGCAAGGCAATCTTTGTTCTCCCTCACCATTCCTGTGGCCATTGTATCCTTTGCTGTGAAAGGCACGAACGATTTGGCCTATTTACTCCTTCAAAACACATACCCTAAGATGAAGAAGCATACTTTTCTAAAGCAATTTCCCACTGTTTTTGCTAAACTGAATGCCTTTCAGCTCTAAGAAATTGATTTAAGTTAAAGAGAAACAGTGGTGGGAGTGAAGGGACTTAACCAAATTCCGCCAACGTACCTTATTAACAATGTGCCTAAGTGGTAAACTTGCCGCCACGTCACTCAAACACCTGCATTTTCTTCTGTTTCCAATGGTATTTACTCTCCAGCTAATAACAGGCAGGCATAAACTGTATGAAAATGTAGATTGCTTCATCTCTCTGACTTTTGAGTTGAAATCCGAATTCCAACGATGTTAATTTACCTGAAAAAGATGGATGCACTCAGGTAACTGTGCTTAGCAAGGTCAGCAAGGTCTCTTGGTCATCAGTAACTTGTTTCAGCAACCTGCTTATTTTCAGGTATAAATTCAGTTCAGTTCAGTTCAGTTCAGTTCAGTCGCTCAGTCATGTCTGACTCTTTGCAACCCCATGAATCGCAGCACACCAGGCCTCCCTGTCCATCACCAACTCCCAGAGTTCACCCAGACTCAGGTCCATCGAGTCCGTGATGCCATCCAGCCATCTCATCCTCTGTCATCCCCTTCTCCTCCTGCCCCCAATCCCTCCCAGCAACAGAGTCTTTTCCAATGAGTCAACTCTTCGCATGAGGTGGCCAAAGTACTGGAGTTTCAGCTTTAGCATCATTCCTTCCAAAGAACACCCAGGACTGATCTCCTTTAGAGTGGACTGGTTGGATCTCCTTGCAGTCCAAGGGACTCTGAAGAGTCTTCTCCAACACCACAGTTCAAAAGCATCAATTCTTCAGTGCTCAGCTTTCTTCACAGTCCAACTCTCGCATCTATACATGACCACAGGAAAAACCATAGCCTTGATTAGACGGACTTTTGTTGGCAAAGTAATGTCTCTGCTTTTCATATGCTATCTAGGTTGGTCATAACTTTCCTTCCAAGGAGTAAGCGTCTTTTAATTTCATGGCTGTAATCACCATCTGCAGTGATTTTGGAGCCCCTCAAAATAAAGTCTGACACTGTTTCCACTATTTCCCCATCTATTTCCCATGAAGTGATGGGACCAGATGCCACGATTTTACTTTTCTGAATGTTGAGCTTTAAGCCAACTTTTTCACTCTCCTCTTTCACTCTCATCAAGAGGCTTTTTAGTTCCTCTTCACTGTCTGCCATAAGGGTGGTGTCATCTGCATATCTGAGGTTATTAATATTTCTCCCAGTAATCTTGATTCCAGCTTGTGCTTCTTCCAGCCTAGCGTTTCTCATGATGTACTCTGCATATAAGTTAAATAAGCAGGGTGACAATATTCAGCCTTGACAAACTCCTTTTCCTATTTGGAACCAGTCTGTTGTTCCATGTCCAGTTCTAACTGTTGCTTCCTGACCTGTTTCTCAAGAGGCAGGTCAGGTGGTCTGGTATTCCCATCTCTTTCAGAATTCTCCACAGTTTATTGTGATCCACACAGTCAAAGGCTTTGGCATAGTCAATAGAGCAGAAATAGATGTTTTTCTGGAACTCTCTTGCTTTTTCCATGATCCAGCGGATGTTGGCAATTTGATCTTTGGTTCCTTTGCCTTTTCTAAAACCAGCTTGAACATCAGGAAGTTCACAGTTCACATATTGCTGAAGCCTGGCTTGGAGAATTTTGAGCATTACTTTACTAGCGTGTGAGATGAGTGCAATTGTGTGGTAGTTTGAGCATTCTTTGGTATTGCCTTTCTTTGGGATTGGAATGAAAACTGACCTTTTCCAGTCCTGTGGCCACTGCTGTTTTCCAAATTTGCTGGCATATTGAGTGCAGCACTTTCACAGCAGCATCTTTCAGGATTTGAAATAGCTCCACTGGAATTCCATCACCTCCACTAGCTTTGTTCGTAGTGATGCTTCCTAAGGCCCACTTGACTTCACATTCCAGGATGTCTGGCTCCAGGTGAGTGACCACACCATCGTGATTATCTGGGTTGTGAAGACCTTTTTTAGAACAGCCAACTATCCTCAAGGAAAAGGACACACCAGTTCCAGTCCTCACGTCTGCAGCATCGTGTGTCACCACTGGCATTCTCAGTTGCTCTTCCCGCCGCACACCATAGTGAAATGTTGTCTGTATTGTTTGCCTGGCCCTGATGGTTTGTAACAAGCCTAAGACATTACCTTACCTGAGCTCTCCCAGGACCATGTTGAGTGGGGTCATGGGTGCTGTTAAGTGTAGCGAAACAAATTTTAATTGGAGGAGTGGAAGCTCCCATTTGCACTGGGCTTTACTGGTGGAGCACTTTGATCTTTTTTTTTAAGCTTTTATGTATTTATTTTTGACTGTGTTGGGTCTTCATGGATATATGCAAGCTTTCTCTGGTTGTGGCAAATGGGGGCTACTCGTTGTTGAGGTGCACGGGCTTCTCACTGCAGGGACTCCTCTTGTTGTGGAGCACGGGCTCTAGAGTGTGGGCTCAATAGTTGTGGCTCCTGGGCTCTGGGGTTGTGGAGCACAGGGTTAGTTGCCCTAACGCTTGGGATCTTCTCAGGCCAGGGATGGAACCCATGTCCCCCACATTGCCAGGTGGACCACCATGGGAGCCCCCACTTTGATCACTGAGACTGATGCCTCCCTGAACTGGAGATGCTATTATGGGAACCAGGGCCTCTCAGAGTGAGTAAACCAGGCCCAGCTGCTGCCTTGCAGGGATTTGCAATTCAGGTGTTTCAAGCAGTTGAGTATTGTTGGAGAGCTCTGGGACTTTGAACTTGGGCAGGAGAGGTTATGGAAGATTTTGTTCCCAAGAGCTGGCACTTTCTTCACAGGGCATTTGGCGGTGCAAGAACAATTGTATCTGCCTCCTCTAGTCTTGGGAATTTAAAAAAATCTAATGTTACTTGAATTTTCAGGCTGTTGAAAGAAGCAAACCAACTAAGATCTCCATTCTGGCTAGAGGGTGAAAACCATCAGAGTGATTTACCAGGCACATTTAGCACTCATTTCAGTTGCAAGAAGCTTGGGACATCTCCTGGAGAGATAAAGGATGAATATATATTGGAGTCTAATAATAGTGGAAAATCAAATTTTGTATTTTTCAGTGAAAGAAATGGGGTAATATTCTTGTATTCCCCCCAGAAATTTCTGTCTCAGTAGACCACTTTTGATATACATATTCATAATCTACCCCGGTAATAAGCTAAATACTTATAAATGTCTCACAATCTGACGGTATTGCTATTTCTTGTATTTGTAGTTCATTGAGGCATACAAAATGCAGTCAGGCTTCCAATCAACGTTTACAGAGCAGTGACCATGTCCCAGTCACTGGGACACAAAAATAAATAATATTCAGTCCCCACACACTAGTAACACATTCATTAAACAAACAGAAATGTGTACAACTAATCACATGTATGTGTTAGCTGAACATAAAGCCCAAGCTTCCTCTGGCTAGGAGAAGGTTTAAGGGGTTACACAGAAGTATTGACATGTCTCTGCCCAAAGGGGAATCATTTCAGGTGGATTTGGAAAGTAACTCACCCCACTGAAAGGGAAAAACCAACTCCTCTATGTCAGAACCATCACAGACTCCAAAGGCTGATAAATAAACCACTCAGATTAGCTTGATTCTCCATTTTTGAGCCCCCTTTGAGAATATGGATAAAAACAGGGGCCTTCTCCTCGGAAATGTGTTCATCTTGCATGAACTTCAGGGATTCATGGACTACCTGAGCCCAGGCTGGGACTGTCTAGGGCACCAAGCTTAGACAAGCAGACAACAGCCAGCAGTAATATTTGGTAAACATCAATATTTAGGGGTGAAAAGCATTAAAGAGAAGTAGATCAGAGAAGAACCATCGAAGGAAACAGTGGTATCCTCAGAACTGGGGTGGATGGAGGGGGGTAGTCATCCAGGGCAGCATTGGTCACCACTGGTCAATAAAATATCAATGCAGATGCAATGAGATGGAGAAAACTACATTCATTAAATTCCTCTAGAGGGGCTTACCATATATGATTGAAAGGGATAATTAGGTAATCCACTTGGAAGGACAGTGATTGCCCTAAAGAACATGCTGTAAGATAAAAGATAGTCCCCCACCAGCCTTCTAGGGAAGGCAGATCAGATTAACCACAGCAGGTTTGGTTTTACTGAGTACCATTTGCAGTTTTGGGGCCAACGTTGAACTGCCTGGGGCATGGGATGTGGGAACCTGGAAGCCTTCAAACCTACATAGTTAGTGCTCAGCCCCTCCTCTTCATCATATCACCACCATCATCATTATCATCATTATTATCATTATCGACATCATCACTAACACTTATTTTGCCCCAGAAAATAATACTTTATATGGACTAACTCACTGAATCCTAACAAACACTCTGTGACATCAAGTATTAGGAGCCCCATTTTACAGATGGGGAAGAGACGAAGAGTGGAAGAGCTGAGATTTAAATTCAGGGAGTCTAAATCTAGAGCCTTCTTTCCTAGCTACATTGTGATACAGGCAACACTCAGATAAAATAGTTTTGAAAGGACACATTTTGGTCTTTCCAGAATACCCATATGCCTTGGTTTGAACCCATGTGTCTTGGACTTTCCTTGAGTCGGAGAAGATGGGAAGAGAAACAAAAGTGCATCGTGTCCTAGAAGCTAAGGGACAAAAAGGAAAGAGCGATCATCTTCTCGAATTGTTTAGAGACATCAACTAGGGTGAGGACTGTCAGATAACCTCTGGTATAAGTCATGGCCTTGGTGAGGGCATTTCTTATGGAACGATGACAGCGGGAACCAAATGCAATGGGTTGAGGAACGCATACCAGCTAAAAAGAAATCACTGAGCATATATCACTTTTTAACAAGTTCTCTAGCTTAGAGGACAGAAAACAAATTCACTTCTGGATGAGGAGGCTCGATTTAAACCGCTCTACACCCCTAGCCCCTACCTTCTACCTCCCACCCACACCCACACCTTGCTCTTTTGTAGGGAACTAACATTTGCAGCACTCCTATTAAGAGACAGGCCCTGAGTTCCTCATATTCATTATCTCACTTTATTTTCACACTAGCCTTGTTAGGATTATTTCAAGGTTCAAAGAGATTGAGTCACACAACCAAGAAAGTGGAAGAAACCAAATCTGAATTCAGGATGGCATGTTTCCAAAGCTCTCAGGATTTCATTTACATGAAGAAAAGAAAAACTATACATATTAGTCAACTGAGGTGAAGGAGCAAAAGCCAAAGGACAGCCTGGAGGTTCAGTGTATGGTGGAGAGAGGAGACCGCCATGGAGCCAAGGTCCATCAGTTTTTTTCCCTTTCTATTGGGTCCTTCCTTTAGATACGGCATCTCCTAAATTTAATTTAAAAAGAAAACTCATTGATTGCTTTAGATACAGCCTCGTTTCTCTACTCCTTTTCAGGGCAAAACTCCGTGAAGTAGTTGCCTGTACTTGCTATCTCTACTTCCTCTTATCCTGCTGCTGCTGAGTTGCTTCAGTCGTGTCCGATTCTGTGCGACACCATATTGTCCCCTAAATGTTTCCTCCAAACTCCCCCAAAACTGCTCTTGTTATTTGGAATCTCCACATTGCCAAATTCAGTGCTTGATTTAAGAATCAATCTCACCTTTTATTTAATAATTTTATTTATCCCTCTTTGGCTGTGCTGGGTCTTCACTGCTGCTCAGGCTTTCCTCTAGTCTCAGAGAGCAGGGGCTAATCTCTAGCTGTCGGGCACGGTGGCTTCTCCTCGTAGTGGCTTCTCTTGGGGCACAGGCTCTAGCGCACATGAGCTCAGTAGTTGTGGCTCAGAGGCTCCAGAGCACAGGCTCAATAATTGCTGTGCAGGCTTAGTTACTCTGCGGCAACCAACCCAGGGATGGAACCTGTGTCTCCTGCCTTGGCAGGCAGACTCTTTATCTCTGAGCCACCAGGGAAGCCCCAACCTCAACTTAGCTGCAGAAGCAACGGGGAATTCCCAGGTGGTCCAGTGGTTAAGCATCCTCAGGGGACATGGGTTTAATCCCTGGTCAGGGAACTAAGACCCCCACATCCTGTGGGGTAAGCCCGCAGGCCACAGCTACTGAGCCAGGGCTTCAGAGCCTGTGCTCCGCGACAAGAGAAGCTCCCAAGTGCCCCAACAAAGAGCCTGAACTTTACAGTGAAGACCTAATAGGCAAAATAAATGATAATAATAAACAGCAGCAGCTCTGAACACACTTTCTCATTCCCTCCTCCAGGAGACACTGTCCCCCCCTCGGCTCCTGAAACAGCAGCTAATCTTGATTCTACCAGCTCCTTCTCTGTCTCTTCTGCTGACTTGTCCTCTCCCTCCCTCTGACCTCGACATTGAGGAGCCAAAGAGAGCAGGCCTAAGCTTATCCCTGCTGCCTCTTTAGCATTTACTTTATCTCCTACTTCTTTGCCTCACTGTCCCACTCCACTGACCCCCTTGCTGTCCCTCCAGCTCCAAGCATGCTCCTGCCACTGTAGCTCCTGTCCCCTCCGCCCCAGGTCCCTCACTTCATTCTGGAATCTGACCACACCATAGACAACAGCAGCCCAGTCACTCTCTCAGTCCTTCCGTGGCTTTCTTTTTCTCCTAGTACTTATCACTACCTGATACGTTATATAATTCTTCATCAGTCTGTGCATTTTCTGTCTTTCTTCACTAGATTCTGAGCTCCAGGTGAGCAGAGAATCAGCCTGTCTTGTGTACTGGGGTATTGCCTGCCTGGGACAATGACAGCACATGGTAAACAGTTAGTAAGCGCCGGTTCAATGACTACAGGAGGCAGCAAGATGGGATCCGCAACCTAGGTGGAGAGGTTGGCCTCGGAAAGCAGAAGGCACAAGCCTTCCACAGAGGAAAGAAGAAACGAGGTAAAGACAGGCCTTTAATTGGTAAGTTTGATGCTAGTTGGAAGTGGGGAACGTGGGCCGATTTCAGCCTATAATTAGGAAGATGGGATGGTGGAGGAACGTGATCCACGGACAGTGAGGACAGATGAGATTAAGAAGGAATATAAGGGGGGACTTCCCTGGTGGTCCAGTGGCTAAGAATCGCCTGCCGATGCAGGGCAAGTGGGTTCAATCCCAGGTCCAGAAAGAGTCCACATGCCATGGAGCAACTAAGCCCATGTGCCACAAGTACCGAAGCCTGCACCCTCTAGAGCCTGTGCTCCGCAAAAAGAAGTCACCGCAACGAGAAGCCCCACCCCGAAACTAGAGAGTAGCCCTGCTCACCACAACTAGAAAAAGCCTGTGAGCAGCAGTGAAGACCCAGCACAGCTATAAATTAATAAATTGAAAAGAAGGAATGTCAGGAAAGCAGTAAAGGCTAGGAGTTACCTTAAGGCAATTAGGGATAAATAATAAGACTGCCTCACAGCTGTATTCTATGTGGCCCAGAATATCCAGGTCAATGGAACTGGTGGATTTCAAGACAGACAGAGAATCAGCAAAATTCTGTAAAGCAATTATCCTTCAATAAAAAAATTAATTAAAAAAAAACTCCACCTTTGGAAATCACTAGCACACAGGTAGTGGCGGAAGCTGAGAGCAGGAGCTAAATCAGAGAGTTTGAACAAGTAAAACACGTGCAGGATAGACCCCAGGAAGCTGTCAATACCCAAGGTGTGCATGACGGATGCAGAGTGGCGGAAAGGACTGTGAGGAAGCCTGCAGGGCAGTGGGAGGTGAAGAGGAGAGAGAGTAGGGAATCCAGAGAGGAGAGAGCTTCAGCAAGAAGGGAAGTCAGAGGTGTCGATGCTGGAACACGGTTAAATAGAAGGACCAATGATTCTATCTGGTTATTAAAGAATTATGGGTTTGGCAACTGCTGCTGCTGCCGCTGCTGCTGCTAAGTCACTTCAGTCGTGTTCGACTCTGTGCGACCCCATAGATGGCAGCCCATCAGGCTCCCCCGTCCCTGGGATTCTCCAGGCAGGAACATTGGAGTGGGTTGCCATTTCCTTCTCCAATGCATGAAAGTGAAAAGTGAAAGTGAAGTCGCTCAGGCAACTACCTTGCTACTAAACGTTTACTGATTCCATTGCACTAGAACAATGCCTAGTTTACTTGCTGAGCTACTAGTTAGTAGTTTTCCAAGCACGGATGCAAGTTAGTGTCTACAGTGAGCCTGTTTTTTCACCGCTGATCTAAATTTTTTTTAAGAACTTTTTTAGAGGATAATTACTTTACAATATT
Organism: Bos javanicus; assembly: GCF_032452875.1. NCBI lineage: Eukaryota > Metazoa > Chordata > Mammalia > Artiodactyla > Bovidae > Bos > Bos javanicus. Next base: position 11,849,488 of record NC_083875.1, on the reverse strand, counting down.
GTGGTTTTGCCATATATCAGCATGAAGTGGCCATAGGTATACATATGCCCCCTCCCTCTTGAACCTCCCCCCCTCATCTTGCACTCCATCCCACCCCTCTATATCGTCACAGAGCGCTGGATTTGGGTTCCCTGTGTCATGCATCAAATTCCCCCTGGCTATCTATTTTACACGTGGTAATGTATGTGTTTCAATGCTACTCTCTCAAATCATCCCACTCTCTCCTTCCCCCACTGTGTCCAAAAGTCGGCTCTTATGTCTGTATCTCCTTTGCTGCCCTGCAAGTGGGATCGTCAGTACTATCTTTCTCAATTCCACATATATGTGTTAATATATTATATTTGCCTTTCTCTTTCTGACTTACTTCACTCTGTATAATAGCACCTGTGAGCTTTTAAAATATTAATGCCTGAATTTTCCCCTTGAAAATTATAGCACTTTGTCCGAAGGATTGGGCCCAGGCATGAATCTATTATGAAAGTCCCAGGGGATTGTAACATGCAACCAGGATTGAGAAGTACTTTGTCAGGGAAACCAGGCCTTCTACAATAACCACATGGGGAACCTCCATGCCTGGCACATATGGGCAACCCACCAGGACAAAGGACAGAACACTCTGGTCCTTGAGATAATGGGAACAGTCTGTTGGGATGCTGGGGAACCTTGCCTAGGCACCTAGGCCTGGAGATATGATGGTCACCCTCTCTGCTAGGTATCCACTGTCTATTTCTTCCCTGCTTTAGCAGATCCTTCAAAGATCCTGGTCTATTACCACCACCGTCATCAGCACCATCATACCTATTGAGTGTTTCACTGTACCAGGCACTTGCTTAGAGCATTACATGCATTAACTCATTTAATACAACACCCCTATCAAGCAGGTACAGCTTTCAATCTTTCTTTTATGAGATAGAGAAGTGGAGGTTCATAAAGTGACTTGCCCAAGGATCATAAAGCTAGAAAAAGGCCAAGCTGGGCCCTTAATCCAGCCCTGGTTCACACCACAACCCAAGCTCTAAGTCATGCCTCCATCAAGTCTGCACCATACCTCACTGCCGGGAGTGGGGTCTTCTACCTGAGCACCTCTGCCTGCAGCTTCCTTGGCAGGCTGCTGTCTCAGCTATCATCTGCCCCGCACCCAGGCTGGGCTCTTCTCTAGGAGACTTATGCCCAGCTGCCCCTGAATCCAATGCTTACACTAAGTCCTTTTCTTGGCATCACAGGTAAAGATTAGTCTTCTAGCTTCAAACTCGCACAACATTAACTTCTTTTGAAGGGACTCAAGCATTAGCCAATTCTACTGCAAATGAGAAATGACCTTTTAGAATTCATACAATCAGATCATGGGATTTTAAAACAAAAATGTAAAATTGTTATTTCCATGGCTACCACAATTAATTCTCAGATAAGAGCATTCCAGAAAAACAAGGCAAATAGAAATGCATGCTATGCTATGCTATGCTATGCTATGCTATGCTAAGTCACTTCAGTCGTGTCTGACTCTGTGTGACCTCATAGACAGTAGCCCATCAGGCTCCCCCGTCCCTGGGATTCTCCAGGCAAGAACACTGGAGTGGGTTGCCATTGCCTTCTCCAATGCATGAAAGTGAAAAGTGAAAGTGAAGTTGCTCAGTCGTGTCCGACTCTTAGCGACCCCATGGACTGCAGCCTACCAGGCTCCTCTGTCCATGGGATTTTCCAGGCAAGAGTACCAGAGTGGGGTGCCATTGCCTTCTCCCATAGAAATGCATGAACTAACTAAATTGGCTTTTATTACTGACATTGCACTTCAATAAGGCGTTGCTTACTGTAGAGCAGAAGGTCAGTTCTTTTGGCTTTCAGACATTAGGTCTTGGGTCCTTTCTGTCACAAGGACTTCCAAGTGTTTCCTTTGCTTCTCCATCTAAACATCCCTCATAAAGAGAAATTGTTTTATGGGAACACTTTGCTCCCTGCGTATTAAGCTCTTCCTCTTTGAAAGCTCCTAGAAGGCAGGGACTTGCTCTGAATTCTGGGTAAATCCATACCTGAATAGTGCAATTAGTGAGGGCTGGGAAGTCACCCAAGCTTACCAGAGACATCATCAAATTCACTGGAAACTTTGTCAGGATTTATCTTGCATAAAAGCTTCTTTATTTGTTCAAAGTGGATCTTTAGGATGGTTGTTTTTCCTGCAAGTCCTCATAATCGTAGTGATGAAGAGTAACCATCATTTAGTGACTTATGGATATTCTAGAAAGAATTGTAGAACTGAACTTTAGCCCCACCAGCCAGGAAGATTTGGTTGAGCTTTGCATTCAGTAGCTACAACTGCTAAATCAATATGCATGATTTTTGTTCATTTTACAAATATGAAATTTGATAACATCACACAAGATACGTACTCTTTTAGGGGCCCTTCCCAGTTCTGATGCACAGCGTATGTTTGCCCCCTTGGACTCATTGATGTACTGAGGTATCCTTTTTTATCTTACAGGAAAACTAAAGGAATTCCCTTGTGGTCCAGTGGTTAGGTCTCCACACTCTCACTGCTGAGGGCCTGGGTTCAATCTCTGGCTTATGGATTTAGGGAACTAAAATCTCACAAGTGGTGGCCAAAAAAAGGGGGGGACCTAAAACCCAGAGATCCTCAGATGCCAGAGACCTGGGGGTTTAGGGTCAGGAGGGCAGTTAACACCATGGCTGGGGCTAGATCAGTGAACTCTGTAACACCGCCGGCTGCTCCATTCTACTCCACCACTGTCCTGTGAACTGCACCCAACACTTCCAAAGTCACAATTCTGATTTCCTGGTAAATTAATTGGTAAATTAATTCTTATCAATTATACAAATTATCGTAAGCCCATATGCATGTGTAAATCCCAAAGTGATAGATGCTGTGGCTCCACAGCTGTACCTACATGTGCTGCATATGAACATGCTTGCTTTCTCTTCATCATCATATATGTCACTTGGTCATGTTTTATGGCACCAGAATTCTGCAGGAATGCTGGGCTCCCAGCTTGAATTCTGCCCTCTCTCTTCTCTTTCCATGTCTTCTTCCAAGGAGGCTTCATCCCCATCTATGGCTACCTTACAGCATAGACAGTGATGATCCCCAAATTCCTATTTCCCTGTAAGCCTGTTTCAAGTTCCTGATATATATTCCAGTTGCCTACTGGGTCATCTCTACCTGGAGGGTAAGTTTGGGAAAGCCAGAAAAATACCAAGAAGTTGTCACTTGAGGCAACAGCCTACTCTTGTTGATATATCTCTTTGCAAGACACAACATGAGCTCGTGCTTAACCAGTGTGATGGCTCCAGGGTCAAGTTCCCTTTTCCTCCTCACCTCCGCTTCCCTCTGCATACTCTGAGAGGCAAGGACAGAGATTCTTAGGCTTTTCCTTCCTCAAAAGGGATACACAAGGAATGCCCCACAGAATGAGGCTTCTTTCTGTGGGAGGGGAGGAAAGAAAAGGAGAAAAGTAAAAAGCAATTTGGTATTAAAAATTGTCAAAACAGAAGCATGAGGCCTTCCTTGGCAGTCCCGTGGTTAAGAATCCACCTGCCACGCAGGGCACATGCATCCAATCGCTGGTCCAGGAAGATTCCCACACACCTCGGGGCAATTCAGCTCGTGTACCGCAACGAAGAGTAGCGTGCCACCCACCCCCCACTGCAACTAGAGAAAGCCCATGAGCAGCAATGAAGATGTAGCACAGCCAAAAACCAGAATCATGTGCCAAACACTCTAGAGCAAAACATAATTCAAAGTTACCCTTGTTTTCTAATTTACTTATTCAAATAATACTTACTCAAATAATATTTACTGAGCACCTACTATGTGCAAACCATATCTTAGGGTACTCATGACACAGGGGGGAGAGGAGGGCAGAGCAGACAAAGGTCCTGCCTGCAAGGAGCTTATAGTCCAGAGGTGGGACATGGCAATCCACCAAACCCAGAAAATCTGCTAGTTTGTGATAAGATGACAGAAGAGAATTTAGGAAAAGGAGTCTATATCAATGATGGACCATGGACTCTAAGGCAAGTATGGAGGAAAAGTAAATTGCAGTCAGGTCAATGGATTGGACATCCCAGCCTGATATATTGGTGGAGTCAGGAAACTAAAGGGAAGTTGCTAGAAAAATCGGAGGTGGACATCAAAGAGAGAGATATTGACACGGACACTGTGGAGGGGATACAGCATGGGGCAATAAAAATATCTCAGGTGTGATATAGAAGTGGGTAGTTGAGGCAGGGGGAGGACAACATCGCAGGAGAAGACAGAGGTCAGAAACTGACAGGTATTGGACATGTCTTCTTCATGGATGTTGAGGTCATGCAGAATTATAAAGGAAGTAGAACCTGAGTAAGAGAGAAAGAGGGCGCCCAGGGCTGAACTGGTGTCCTCCCACCAAAGAACTGAATGGGAGTAAGGGAGAGAGCTGGAGCCTTGAACTGCTCTCTAAATCTCTCTAGGTCTCAGCTGTCACAGCTGAAAACAAAATGGCACAAATATTCTATAAGGTAACTTTTACCTAATAGCTCTAGTTTGGGATGCCCCCAAAGGGACAAGCCAAGATGACTGATTCAACCCCTCAGCCTCCCTCTGACAGGTAAAAAGGGGTCAAGTTAGCAGGTACATCAATTTATCTGTTAGCATTTGGAATTATACTGTGCGTTAGGCATGCCTTTATTAGGTCCACTCTACAGCCCTTACTAAGTACTTTAACCACGAAGGAGAGGAAATTCAGTTCTGCCACCAATACCTGTCTCTCTCTCCTTTCCACGAAGCCATTCCCACCATTTAAGCACTGTCAGTCTCCTTTCTGATCAAGCACAACCTTCTCAATCTGGCATTTAAGGATCTCCACCCATTGGCCCCTCGCAGACACCCAGTCATTCCAGTGCTCTGACACCGCTGCTCAGGCCCTTTCCTCCCCACTGCCCCCCAGAACCCACACCCTCTGTCTCCCCACCACACACACTCACCCCACTCCTACAGAGGACAGTGATGTCAGCCTAGCCTGCAATTGACAAGATCCATATATGGTTACTGCTCACTACAGAAATGACCTTGCTCATCTGCACTTGTCTGAGAAAGTCTATTTTCAGATACACGACAAATGGTAACTAATATAAGCCAATCCCCACAGAGAGTGTGAGTTCGTTGTTTTGGTTCATTTTAGTCCCTGTGGGATTACACTTAAACCATGTAGTTGCTGTTGAAAATTAATTTGCTTAATTATATATAAAAGCTGCTGCTGCTAAGTCGCTTCAGTCATGTCCGACTCTGTGCAGCCCACCAGGCTCCCCCGTCCCTGGGATTCTCCAGGCAAGAACACTGGAGTGGGTTGCCATTTCCCTCTCCATAATCAGCTAATAGGGCAATAACTAGATAATCAGGAGAAATAGGAATAGTGTATGAACCCAAATAATAGTATAGTTATTAGTATAAAGTAAATTCTCCACTACCATCAATATTTCATGATTCCTTTGCTCTGAATGTCGAGGTAGATTTTCTCATCATATACTATCATCTCTCCTTCTATTCTTTGTGTTTATTTAAAAGTACCAAGATTAGTACTTGTAACGTCTCTTGATTTACCTGTTAAATGGCATTCAGGAGCACACAAAACTGTTGGCCAATACACACAGCTCCCAAGGGTATTACATTTAAAATAAAGAAAAGTTATTATTTCAAAGAACCATGCCCCACCCTCACCAGCCTATTTCTCTTACAGACAATGTCTTTATGACAGTTTTGGTCTCTGCTAAAACTGTGTGATTTTTGTGATCTGTTGGAATTTATAAACCTAGAGGGAAATTGACTAAAATAAGTAAACAAAACCTAAGGGTAAGAAGAATGTATTTAAGGATCCACATCCTGGGGAACAAAATCCACACTCAACCTCTTCATGATTGGAATGTGGTCAAACAAAACAAATCCCAAAGGATCTCGGCATTCCAGATGCAGGGAGAGTATTTTTAGTCCTGCTCTCCTTTAAGTCAATATGTCTACATTTGGATGGGGTACTCATTCAAATACCCTGAAGACTTTACAATATGGGATTTTTTTTCAGTGCTTTTTCAAACCAAAAGTATATGTTATTCAAATATAGATAAATAGAGAAACAGAGAGATAGATGCTGCTGCTGCTGCTGCTGCTAAGTCACTTCAGCTGTGTCTGACTCTGTGCGACCTCATAGACAGCAACCTAACCAGGCTCCCCCGTCCCTGGGATACTCCAGGCAAGAACTCTGGGGTGGTTTGCCATTTCCTTCTCCAATGCATGAAAGTGAAAAGTGAAAGTGAAATCGCTCAGTAGTGTCTGACTCTTCATGACCCCATGGACTGCAGCCTCCCAGGCTCCTCCGCCCATGGGATTTTCCAGGCAAGAGTACTGAAGTGGGGTGCCATTGCCTTCTCTGGAGAGATAGATGATATACATCTTATTCTCTCCCAAGGATATGTGATCAAATCAGACAGGACACTATTCTCCATTAGGGTAGGATACACTGTTCATTGCTTAGCAATGGAGACATGAGACTCTCTGATGGCTGACTTGAAAATATGTCCAGTATGGTAGCTCAGACGGTAAAGCGTCTGCCTGCAATGCAGGAGACCCGGGTTGGATTCCTGGGTTGGGAAGATCCCTTGGAGAAGGAAATGGCAATCCACTCCAGTACTCTTGCCTGGAAAATCCCATGGATGGAGGAGCCTGATAGGCTACAGTCCATGGGGTCACAAGAGTCGGACACGACTGAGCGACTTCACTTTCAACTTTCAATACTCTTATCAAGTCTGGGTCTCTTCATGTGATAGTCTCCAACAAAATGATGGCAAAGCTGCCTAAAGATACACAGGTTATTCTGATGTGAAATCTCTCATCCAGAGCAAATAAAGATCCACACAGTCTTCCTCCGTGAAATGTTGAGCCACTGTTTATGGGGAAAGTGGAGACATTGCTTCAGGTAAGTGTAGCTATACCCACATTTGTGGATGCTGTGAGCTCATAATTACCCAGAAAAAAAAAATATTTTGTCCAAATAAATCTGACTTATCTATATTTTTATTTCATAACAGTCAATTTAGATGTTCATAATCTTATCTCTAATTACAGACCAGCAGTTACATGTCATGCTACTTACATTGCTGATACTTGTTAGTCTATGAATATCAACCTGAACTCTTTTGTTAGTTATACTTGTTAAGAGATCATGTTAGAAATACTTTTCCCAGATGCTCACATTCCGGTTACATTTTCACTGTGGAGTTATATAATCATATCTGAGTGTTTCCTTTTGGAGCTTCTAAAAATTTCATTTTTCATATTGAAAATGTAAAGTTGTCCCCAAATTAATTTTGGTTAAAGGTGTGGACTAGGAATCTCATGTTATTTTTTGCCAAATTATCAGTTATCCTGAATCCTTTATTCACAAATCTCTCCTTTCCTCACTTACTTGAAATTCCATTTTTATCCAATATTAAATTATCCCATCCACTTTGGCCCATTTCAGAACTATCTGCTTACTTTTCTATCTCATTTCTCACCACTCCTAGCTCCCTCTCCACCCTCAACTCTAAACTCTGGTCATGCTTAATTGATTTACCATCCCAGACTGGACCATCTCTTCTGTATCTTCCTCACATTGTCCCCTCTATCTGGAATGACCTCTCTTCTTCCCTTCTCCTGGCAAATGTCCACTCTGCCTCAGCTCACCTCCCCTGGGGAAGCTCCCATGGCCATTCCCTAAGCCAGGCCTACCTAGATGCTTCCCCCAAGCAGCTGACACTCCTCTAAGACTCCCGTCAGCACTTCTGTAACTCTGCTTATTTGTCTTTCTCACCAAGCCAAGACGTTCTTGAAGGCAGGGAATATTTCTTATTTTTGTAACCTTCACTGTTCAGCACAGTGTTTGTTATATAAATTTATTCAAGCTAGCAAGTACCTACTACTTGTCTGTGGTTCTATACCTACTACTTGTCTGTGGTTCTATTCTTTAGATACTAAACAGGATGTTCTGTCAGCATCTCCAGTCAGATCTCCCCTGGGCACCAGTGGGTAAGCCTGGTTCAAAATCCTGTTCCCTCTAGGCATTCTTGTCTAGACCATCATTCCCATTCATACCCCCAGATATAACACAAATCTTCTTCCCAGATACTGCATTCAAATGTGAATAGATCCTCGGGAACAACGATGGAAAGAGGGCTTGGTTGTGGGATTTCACTAATTGTGTCTCCCACCACTCAAATGCCTGGTTCTTACTAGAAACCCCAGTTGAGAGGAATGTCACCACTGAGCAGGACATCCGTCGAGCCACCCCTGGGGCAGTATTCTGTCACAATAACCACATCTGTCACTTCAACCCGGACTCCAGTGAAACCTGCAAATGTTTGTCTCTAGTGATCTAGTTCTCTGGGAAAATCAATAATACAGACCAGAAAGGATCTTTCTGGAACATGATCTCCTAATTTCCACTTTTAAATTTGACCTAGCTTTTCTGACTCATAAAAGGACAAATGTCCTCCTGGACTTAATGTTGGGCACAGATAAAGCTTACAAATCCACCCATTGTGATGCAGAATAAAGTATTAAAAAAAAAACATACATCATCACAATTTATTCTGGGTCAAGCACTTTATTTCTTTTTTTGTACACCCTTCTCCTCACAATACATCTAGATATAACTTTCCCCAACGTCTGTTCTTTTTTAACTTATTTTATATTAAGGTATAGCCGATTAACAATGTTGTGATAGTTTCAGTACGGAAAAGGGACTCAGCCATACACAAACACATATCCATTCTCCCCCAGACTCCTCTCCCAACCAGGCTGGGGTGAGGCACTTTACATCCCAATATCTCTAATCTGCACAAAATCCCTGCCTGGTAGCCATGAATTTCTTCACTCTGAATGAGGAAAGTGAGGCTCAGAAAGGCAAATTAACTTGGTCAAGGTCCCCCATAGGTAACAGAGCCAGATCCTAAGCTTGATTTTGCCTAATTCCAAAATTCATTCATGGTTTTTAATGTTGCCACATTGTATTCCAATGTAAAATACAAATACAAAAAGAAAAGATCTCACATTGAGAAAAGTTTCCTTTTCCTCAAAAATGTTGCTTTGGAAACAAAAAGCAATTTTCACAAGCCAAGGAGTCACAGATTTTGGAGAGTCTTTCCACACCAGCCTCTCAGATGTCTGTTTCTCTTTAAGTTGGAGTTCCCCCACTGCTGGAGAGGAAGAGGGTTCTCCCCTGATCCCACGCGTGCAGCTGGCTTTTCTGCATGGCTAATTACTGCATCTGCACCATCAGCACAGAGGCACAGGTGCTGTTTTACATAAACCAAAGACTGACTTGCAGATGATCCATGGGGAGTTTCTAGGTATAACATTTGTCTCCAATCAAAATTCCACCATCTTTCCAGCCTCAAGCTTGTTTCCCCAGTCATCAATCCTTGGATTAGATCACAAGCAAGACATCCTCCGAGGCATCCCACAGAGCACTGCTCTTCAAAACTGACACTGGTGAGGGGAGAAATGTTGATGCTTGCTGATGAAGGACCTTCTGCCCCCTCTCCCTGCTGGTAGGAGGGCTGGGCAAATGCTCTGGTCTCTCCTACCTGTGATCCACCTTGCACTGAAAAGGTGGACCATGGGATGGGTAAGAGTTCACGCTCCCTGTGCTACAATTAATGGTGGACATCATTACTATATTAAAGTAATGATTATATTATAATTATTACTATATTAAAGACGGCCCCTTCTTTTTCTGCTCCACATGGTAGGCACCCCTGGGCTGTCTTTCCTAAGTGGGGCAGACCTGCCATTCTTGTTTGTGAGTAGGTGGGTATGTGAGTGAGTGAGTAGGTGGGTATGGCAGGCCTGTAGTCCTGCCATGTGGATGGTTAGGGAAGTGACTCTGCAGGCCCAGTTCCTTACTTGCTCACTCTGTCATGGGCTGAGCATGTGAATCTAATACATTAGACTTGGACTGGGTGGTGGAAGCATGCACGTCAACTTCATGACAGACTCGGGTTCTTTGATTCAGCTTTTACCAAAGTTTACTCTGAGTATCGGGAGCTTGTCTATTCATGAAAAAAGTGATACTTTCCTAACTGACTACTATCCCTTTAGTGAGTTTCCCCATGGTCAGAATCCAAAAGAGAAAGTGAGGTGAATAGCACCCTGAACATTTAACAACTAACAGTCCTTGGAAACCAGATTCTGAAAATACTCTCTATCAACATTAGAGTGGCACCAAGCCGAGGGCACATAAGGAAAACCCTCCTGACAGAAGATGAGACATTCAAATACCTGAGGTATGGCATGTTAAAAGAACCATCATTTCTTCCCTATTTCATATCCCATGATATGCTTTTTCTATAAATGTCAAGTCAATGATGCCTTGGTTTGCTGACCCTGGCAAGCCACGGAGCCCCTTGCAAAGGTGAAGAGCTGGAAGCTGTGCAGCAAGTGGCTGCCAGGTACTGCAGGCTACTTTGTACCTGAAAGATTCGTTTCAGTATCAGGATTGTTTTGCATATCTGCAAACTTTAAACCCAATCCAGAGTCTGCTAACCAATATAAACTGCTGCCAGCCCAGTGGCTCCCCCTTCATTCCCTGCTTTTTTTTATTTGAAGAAGGAAATGAATGCTGACATATTGCCCCCCTTAGTTTCGGGAGTAAGGAAAGAGGGGGAAATGCAGTGTGCGTATTCCTCACCCCCCTTTTTTTCCTGAGTCTCAAGTCAACCAAGCAGGGCAGGGAGGAGTGGTGGGAAGTAGAAAGCGGCTGAATCACCAAAGGGAAATGCAATTATGATTTCTGCAAATGTTAAGTTTCTAGCATAATCTAAAAGAAGGCCTTAAATGTGTTTTTTTAATGAAGTCTTTTTTAATCATAAAAAACTATTGTGCCTTTGCTGCAAACAACATTCAAGTTCTCTAAACATTTGTGATATTAATTCTATCTAGCTGTATTATACTGGTCATCACCCTAGTCTTCTAGCCCTTAATATACCCTGATTTAGCCTTTGCTATGATGGGTTGAGTGTAAAATAAAATATAATATGAGTCAATGAAAAGCGAGAAGGGTCATTAGGATTGTATTCATGTGCCAACTCTGAGAGATGATTGATAATGACTAACTGAAGCACAGTGTTGGGAAGGATTCTGAGGCCTATCTGGGCCCTGTGGGAAAGGTTCTAATAAGAAGTATTGCATGTGAGCAAAGTCTATGGGCATGGGTCTTGCACACATTTCCCATCCTTAATTGAGACAGAATCTCACCCTTGAGTCCAAAAGGCCAATTTGTAAGGACATAGGTAGGAAGGTCTAATGCCACAATAATATATATTATGAAGGTATGGAGTTTGAACTTCCTACGAGCTTAATATGAGCTAGCAACATGAAAGCAGTGACAAGAGGCTGATGCTATCTAGGGTAGCGTGGGTGAAGGCATGCTGCCCAAAGTTAGGGAGGTGTGTTCTGCTCTATTCTTGAAAGATCATGGTGGCAGTGGTGGGTCTCACTCCAGTTGCCAGGAATGTTAGTCAACAGGTTGAAGATCAGTGTACTCCCAGACAACCACGATGGTGTGATCACTCACCTAGAGCCAGACATCCTGGAATGTGAAGTCCAGTGGGCCTTAGGAAGGACCTCTACAAACAAAGCTAGTGGAAGTGATGGAATTCCAGTTGAGCTATTTCAAATCCTAAAAGATGATGCTGTGAAAATGCTGCACTCAATATGCCAGCAAATTTGGAAAACTCAGCAGTGGCCACAGGACTGGAAAAGGTCAGTTTTCATTCCAATCCCAATGAAAGGCAATGCCAAAGAATGTTCAAACTACTGTACAATTGCATTCATCTAACATGCTAACAAAGTAATGCTCAAAAGTCTCCAAGCCACACTTCAACAGTACATAAACTGTAAACTTCCAGATGTTCAAGCTAGATTTAGAAAAGCCAGAATAACCAGATATCAAATTGCCAACATCCATTGGATTATCAAAATTACAGAAAAACTCCTACTTCTGCTTTATTGATTACACCAAAGCCTTTGACTGTATAGATCACAATAAACTGTGGGAAATTCTGAAAGAGATGGGAATACCAGACCACCTTACCTGCCTCCTGAGAAATTTGTATGCAGGTCAAGAAGCAACAGTTAGAACTGGACATGGAACAACAGACTGGTATGTCAAGGCTGTATATTGTCACCCTGCTTATTTAACTTTTATGCAGAGAGCATCATGCAAAATGCCAGGCTGATGAAGCAGCAGCTGGAATCAAGATTGCCGGGAGAAATATCAATAACCTCAGATATGCAGATGACACCACCCTTATGGCAGAAAGTGAAGAGGAACTCAAAAGCCTCTTGATGAAAGTGAAAGAGAAGAGTGAAAAAGCTGGCTTAAAACTCAGCATTCAAAAAATGAAGATCATGGCATCCAGTCCCATCACTTCATGGCAAATAGATGGGGAAACAATGAAAACAGTGACAGACTTGCTTTTTTGGGGCTACAAAATCACTGCAGATAGTGACTGCAGTCATGAAATTGAAAGATGCTTGCTCCTTGGAAGAAAAGCTATGACCAACCTAGACAGCATATTAAAAAGAAGGACATTATTTGTCAACAAAGGTCCATCTAGTCAAAGCTATGGTTTTTCCAGTAGTCATTTATGGATGTGAGAGTTGGACTATAAAGAAAGCTGAGCGCTGAAGAATTGATGCTTTTGAACTGTGGTGTTGGAGAAGACTCTTGAGAATCCCTTGGACTGCAAGGAGGTCCAGCCAGTCCATCCTTAAAGAAATCAGTCCTGAATATTCATTGGAAGGATTGATGCTGAAGCTGAAACTTCAATACTTTTGGCCACCTGATTCAAAAAACTGACTCATCTGAAAAGACCCTAACGCTGGGAAAGATTGAAGGTGGGAGGAGAAGGGGACGACAGAGGATGAGATGGTTGGATGGCATCACCGACTCAATGGACGTGAGTTTGAGTAAGCTCCAGGAGTTAGTGATGGACAGGGAGGCCTGGCATGCTGCAGTCCATGGGGTCACAAAGAGTCGGATACAACTGAGCAAATGAACTGAACTGAACTGCACTCAACAAAAGGCTCTAGAACTTGTGCTTTATGAAGGAAAACAAGAATGCTCCTCTTGGAGCTTCACTGCTGGCTCAGTGGTAACATGTCTGCCTGCCAATGCAGGTGACATGGGTTCCATCCCTGGTCTGTGAAGATCCCACATGTCACTGAGCACCTAAGCCTGTGTGCCACAACTATTGAGTCTGTGCTTTAGAGCCTGGAAGCCACAATTACTGAGCCCATGTGCCGCAGCCCTAGAGCCCGTGCTCACCAACTAGAGAAGCCATGGCAGTGAGAAGATTGCACAACGCGACTAGAGAGTAGCCCCTGCTTGCTGCAACTAGAGAAAAGCCCAAGCAACAGTGAAGACCCAGTATAGCCAAAAATTTTTAAAAATTCATTATAAATCATTTAATTAAATAATAAAAATAAAATTAAAAAAAATTTTAAATAGAGTGTTCAGACTGGTGAAGAGAAAACTTAAGGAAGCCCTGATACCCATCCTTCCCATAAAACTAGCATGCTGCTGACCCCAAAGTGGACTACCCGAGGTCTTTAGCACCACTAATTTATCTAATTAGGTAATCCATATGAGCTCTCCAGTGTATGTACCTGCCTGCCTCTACCATGGCATGCCTGCTACACCCAGATGTTCAGCTAGTGGGCTGGAATCAATTAGCAATTATAATTAAAGCTGAACATAAGAGTGAGATGTTCTTGTTTAATTTCCTGAAGTTGGAAGACTATGATGTTCCTGACAGAAGATAATAAATAGAAATAAAATTTCCAAGTTCAGATAAGTATTTGAGTCAGCGCTGAATAATTGTTCAGCAAGCCATTGTCACCAAGATGGAATTCACTGGCCCACACAAACGTAGATTAATTATCTTAATTAAGGATCTTGTGGCCCCCTACCGATAGACTTGGATATCCCTCCTGCCTTTAAAAACTAGATAGCTGATAATTGCACAACAATTTGAATGTACTTAGTGCCGCTGAACTGCACACTTCAGAAAATTTAAAATGGGGAGTTCCCTGGTAGTCCAGTGGTTGAGACACTGCGCTTCCACGGCGGGCACACAGGTTTGATCCCTGGTCAAGGAATTGGGATCCTGCATGTGGCACAGCCCAAAAAAAGGGGTTAAAATGGTAAATTGTATGCTCTGTATATTTTATCACAATAAAGAAAAGGACTGGCTTTTAAAAATAGCATAATATAAAAGTATAGACTGTTGAGTCAATCAGAGAAGAGCATAAATCCTGACTGGGCCACTTACTGGCTCTGGGACCTTGAGCAAGTTGATAAACCTCTCTGAATCCCCATTTCTTCCTCTGCAAAATCTAGGAATAATGCCTACCCATGGCTGCTGAGGACAGATTAGATTCAGCCTAAGGACCAGCCTAAAGATCCATTGGCTTTCAGGATAAGGAAGATTTGCAGACCTAGAGTTGTCTGACAATACAAGAGGTAACCTCCACAGAAAATCTGCAGCTCTGCAAAACTCCAGCCCTGAAAACCACAGCAGTGGAGAAATGATAACCTAAGAAGCAGAGATTCTAAAACAATGGTTCATTCTCCGAGTTTAAGGCTCCCGATCCATTCCAGAGTATGAAGGGCCACTTGTTAACAGCAGACAGCCACTGTGCAGCTCAGGCTTCCCAACAGGGGTCATTCCTCCAGGTCACCAGCCCCGTGTTTCCGCTTACCTTCCTTACTCCACTTCCCTCTGGATCACTTTGGAGAGAGTGAATTTCTTCTTCTTGATCCTCCTATGGCCACAGCCCTACCACCACTATATTAAAAAATGCCACTCAATGAGGCCCTGGCACCTCCATCAAAAAAAAAAAAAAAAGGAAAAAGGAAAGAAAGAGAGAAATGCCACTTAGACTCTTATTTGTGTGAGGTCAGAACGATATTCCTTCCTCATCCATGGGTAAAGCTGAAGTAGTGTCCTCCCAAGACACACTGGGGAAGATTTGATGGGCGCGTCAATTTGCTCAAGAATGTAGAAGACACATTCTTTGATGGGGGCAAGGGGAGGGGTGTTAAGAATTTGGAGCAGCACCAACAACATTAACATGCTGTAGTCTTTCTCGCTGAACACCTTTGGGTTTTCATTGTTACTTTCAAGCCTCTAAGAGGAATAAGAGGTGCGGAGGTAGAGGTGAGGATTACCACTTTAGTACAAAATTCTGATAACATTTCCTAAATTGTTTTCCCAGCTTCTTCAGGCACTACCTTCTCAGAGCTCCCAAAGAATTGTATAAGCCTCTCTTAATGCCTTATTTGGGCTTCCCTGGTGGCTCAGTGGTAAAGAATCCACCTGCCAATGCAGGAGACACAGGCTTGATCCCTAGGCTGGAAAGATCCCCTGGAGAAGGAAATGGCAACCCACTCCAGTATTCTTACCTGGGGAATTCCATGGACAGAGGAGCCTGGCAGGGCTATAGTACATGGGGTCACAAAAGAATCTGACATGACTTAGCAACTAAACAACAACAATAATAATGCCTTATTTTGGTACATAGTTCTTATATCCAGGTCTCCAGATACTGTGAGAATATGAACCACCTTGACTTTTTCTTGTTTGTAATCCCTGTACCTTCCAGAAGGCAAGTACTGTCCAGAGAAAGCTTTCAGTATAAGGTTGTTGAATAAGAAAATTAGGCTAGGGAGTTACGGCTGAATGGCTAACAAATAGTCCAAGAAAGAAAGGCAAGAAAAGAGAAGGGAACTATCATAGGACACTTTATCCACTTCCTTGTGGGTAATAGAAAATCCTAAGAACAACCCAATCAGGCTAGGCACAGTTAGTATTTTCTTTGAACAGAACAGAAGTAACTTTCTCAGAGATGTCCATTAGCGACTGAGAAGTCAAGATTCAGCCCAGATTTGCCTATTCCAAGGCCGTGCCATTTTTCCCAAGGAAAACACAATTTACCCCAGTCCCTTTCCCTGGTCCTATGACTCTTCTCTGTCTCCACTTCGAATGACTCCATCCATAACCTTAAAACTTCTCCAAAAACCCAGAGACAGGGACTTCCCAAGTGGTCCAGTGGTTAAGATTCTGCACTTCCAGTGCAATCAGCATGGGTTTGATCCCTCATCTGGAATCTAAGATCACACCTGCTGTGTGATCAAAGGAAAAACAAACCAACCAACCTGGAGACCCTTTAGTTTTACTACTATTCCAAGTCCTGAGAATCTATGCCAAAGCATTTCTGTGTTCCTCAAGTAGCAAATATTTTAAATACTAGATTGGTAGCTGAGTGGTAAAGAATCTGCCTCCCAATGCAAGAGTTCTATTCCTGAATTGGGAAGATCCCCTGGAGAAGGACATGGCAGCTTACTCCAGTATTCTTCCCTGGGAAATCCCATGGATGGAGGAGCCTGGCAGGCTACAGTCCATGGGGTCGCAAAAGAATCAGACCCCACTTAGCAACTGAACAACAAAAACCAGTGACTCCAAGTATTTTTAAATTATCCCACTTTGCAAAGCAAAGCATTTTTAATACTTATTAATCTACCTGGATATTCCTAGAAGTCAAATGAGTAAGATATATTTTCACCTTCTAATGCAGACATATCTATCAATATTTTCAAGTTTATCCACTGCTTTTTTCATTTATACAAGGCTTTCTAAAATTTTCTAAAAATTTATTTCACTTTCATTTTTTAAAATGAATTATTTAAACCATTAGGAAATAGAGTGAATTAAGGATAAAATTTGATTTTTTCCATATACCTAATCTATTGTTCTGGCACTATTTATTAAATAATCTTTCCCTCTCTTGCGGAGGAAGAAATTTTCCTCTATGCTCCTAAATCCTTTTGGCTGGTCTAAGAATTAAATTGACATGAGGCAGATTAACTGGAGAAAACCAAACAAAAGTTTAATAATGTGTATACATGGGAGAGACCAAGGAGAACTGAGTAACTCACCAAAATGGCCCAAACCCTCACCTGAAATACCATTTTTCAGCTAAAGACGAAGGATGTTGAGGATGTGGTTTGGGACTTCAAAGAGAAGGAAAGCACTTTACACAGAGATAGAAGAGCAAATCTTTGGTAAATGAATACTTTCTGGGCCATGTGGAGACAATGGGACACAGAAAAGAATTTCAACAAACAGATTTTGCTAGGCTCTTCCATGTCCACACCCCAATACCTACATAGTCATCAAAACGGTGACAGCTCCCTTCCTGGACAGGTCCTCTATCTACATTCTTTCAGGCAGTTTGGGGGGAAGTTAAAAGTTCTTTCTGAGTCTTTTAGACCTTGATTGTTTTCATCTAAAAATAATCCTCATGCCAAAGTGATATTCTGGGGTGGCAGATTTTGCTCCCCTATACTTGCTTCACCAGTATTTTTCTGTCATGTATTTATTTCATATATATCCTTTTGTCCATTTCAAACTACCCATTCTATTCCAAATCTATTTGCCAAATCTTTTTCTTTAGCAACACTCTTTTCTATTTAATTTCCTATTATTTTCTAATATCAAAGAGTGAAAATACTCCCCTTTGTTACTATTTTTTTAAGTTCATGAATGTTCTCATTTGTCGATTTTTCCAGTGAAATTGAGAATCATTTTGTTAGCATGGTCCTGAGGCTTCTGAGGTAGGGAAACAGCAAAAGGTCTTCTCCCCTTGTCCCTTCTCCTTCTTAGGCAAGCAGCCCTGAGCTTTTATAGGAGTTGAAGCAAAGGCAGTCCACAAATGGTTTTTGTCAACCCAACTTCCCTGTTCCTACAATTTTTGGAAATCCACACTTTCAGAAGCTGCTTCATGTCAAGCAGGATTTAGCAAAGCCTGTTCTAGCTAAACACATACTAGACCTGTTAGAACGGACTGGGTGGTTAAGATAAGGGCTGGGCTTTCTGAGAAATAGCACCACTTAATTACAATGCCTGTGATGCTTGAAGCAAACAATCAGAATTACTCAGAAATCTGAAGAAAAACTTGTCAGAAGTACCTTTCAGCTGAATGTTTTCAATATAAAAACTTGACTGCCTTGTGTTGGGGTAAGAGACCATTTTTAGTTGAATAGACTTCCTTCCCAATAATTGATAGAATATCAACCACATACAATACTCCCCATAGCAGATTCAAATCATACTAAAAACTGTCTACATGAGTTTTAATTATTTATCCTTTTCTTTGTTGTCTAGGTGCTTTCTTGAAGTTGTATAAAGATACAACAGATGCCGTGAAACCATTAATTGTTATTTTAATGGGAAGTTGGAAGGAACCATGCTAGGTGCTCTACTGAGTAATCTACCAACATGTGATCCAGACATTTATTAAGTTTAATTTGCAGTACTTTTAATCAGCACTGAGAAAAGCCTGGCTTAACATGAATGTGCTTAGAATCCAAAAAACTTGAGTTCTAATACTGACTTTATGCTATTGAAAGCCATGGACAAATTTATTTAACACCCTTGTACCTCAGTTTCCTTGTAGATAATAACAAGAAAATAAAACAGGCCTTGTAGGATTCCAGAATTAGGAATAATACATACAAAAGGGCTTGCATAATAGTTGGCACAAAGTATCCCTAACAAATATTAGTTATGATTGCCACCAATTATATGAACAGTCTGCATTTCCTTATTATTTCTAGTTTAAAGTTTCACCCAGAAAAAGTAAGAGAACATCAGCTATGCTGAGTGGAAAGAAAAGATAATGGGCAATTCTCCCGTCTACAGAGTTTCTGCCTAGAACACTAGGTTCTTGTCTCTGGCTTGAATGGTGTCCCTGGGAGCCCAGTGGCTGCAGCTCACACTTAGCACAATCATGGGAACATGCCCCTGCCCCACCCTGAACACACACTCAGTGATTCATAGACAAAACCAGAGGGCCACTCAGCAGTAAATAAGGAATAAGATCACAGTAAAGTTCTAGATACCTTTTATAAGCTGCCTGAGACTGGGCTGCAAAGTGAAAGAGCTCTAGTATACTACTAAGTAGTTATCAAAAAGTACAAGGTTGCACTTAAAAACTACCAATAAGTCTATCTTTTCATTACCTCCTGACAGGTGGAGCCCAATTAGGAATTCCAAGGAGCTGGATTTGGAGTCCAGCCACCCCTCGGACTGGAAGCTCTGCTGACCACAGCTAAGCTGCCGTCAGTTAATCACAGAAGGAGACTGGATGCTCCCACACCTGGAACGCTGCTGTGGCAGGAGGGAGCGGCTTGTTGCCTCCTAATGACTCAACCCAGATGACCTGCGGCTCCTGTCGGGCTCAATACCTTGTTTGGAGGCAGGAGCCTCAGAAGGATTCATCTTCATTCAAGCCCAGTATGGAAGTAAAAGCAGGAGAATGTTCAGGAACTCAAAAAATAGTAACAAAGGAGAGTATTTTCACTCTTTGATATTAGAAAATAATAGAAAATTAAATATAAAAGTGTTCCTAAAAAATGATTTGGCAAATAGATTTGGAATAAAATAGATAAGTGTGAAATGGACAACTGGATATGTACGAAATAAATGCAGCCATCCCAGGGTTGAAACTACACACAAATGCAAGAGTAGAGGACATCAGGAGAGCAAGCTATGGGTCTTTTCATGCATCCTGAACTTTGCAGTCAGTTCCCTGAAGCCTTTGAAAACTGCTGCTTTCATTCAATAACCATACAGAGCACTAACTAGGAGCCAGCACTGAAGCAATAGCTTTGTTCAAGTCAAGGAACATCCAATGAGCATTTAGCAGGTACAAGCCTTTACAGGACAGCAAGCACTCAAACCTACAGGAGGCGGACTTCTGGGCTTCTGCATCATCCTGCTCAGCTGATAGCCCTGGTAGAGAGCTTTCCCAATGCTCACAGCAGGAGCGTCTCTTTACCAGAGAGGGCACTGGACCAGGAACCGGAAGGTTCAAATCTAGGCTCTGCCACCCACCTCCTGTACAATTTAGGCAAGGCACTTAACCACCACACCTCAGCTTGCTCATGTGCCAAAAGGTGTCTGACGGGATAAGATCCAGCAAGATGAATCTAGAATAATTATTACTGAAATTTGAGAAGGAATGAAAAATATTTTTTAATCCTATTCAATTTAGTCATTATAGCAGACAAATGAAATTCTCTGATTAAGAAAGACATAGGAACTGCATGGGCTTCCCAGGTGGCTTGGGGGTAAAGGATGAATCTGCAATGCAAGAGGTTCAATTCCTGGGTCAGTAAGATGCCCTGGAGGAGAGCATGGCAACCCACTCCAGTATCTTGCCTGGAGAATCCCCGTGGACAGAGGTGCCTGGGGGGCTACAGTCCATGAGTTGCAAAGAGTCGGATACGACTGAAGCAACTGAGCACACAGGGACTGCCCCGCAAGGAAACTGTAGACAAAAATGACGTGATAACCCAAGAAAGAGAAAATATCTGCAAGTCATATATCCGACAGGGGCTAATATCCAAAATATAGAAAGAACTCATACAACTAAATATCCAAGAAAAACTGATGAAAAACTGATTAAAAACTGGCAGAAGGTGTCTGTGACAACCCAAGGGGTGGGATGGGTGGGAGGTTGGAGGAGGCTCAAGAGGGAGATGACATACGTATACCTATGGCTGATTCATGTTGCTATATGGCAGAAACCAGCACAACGTATTTTAAAGCAATCATCTTCCAATTAAAAACAAATTTTCAAAGATGGCAGAAGATCTGAATAGACGTCTCTCCAAAGAAGACAGCCAATGAGTATCTGAAAAGACACTCAACATCACCAGCCATTGGTGAAATGTGAATCAAAGCCACACCTCACACCTGTTAGGACCGCTACTGCTGCTGAGTCGCTTTAGTTGTGTCCGACTCTGTGAGACCCCATAGACGGCAGCCCACCAGGCTCTGCCATCCCTGGGATTCTCCAGGCAAGAACACCGGAGTGGGTTGCCATTTCCTTCTCCAATGCATGAAAGTGAAAAGTGAAAATAAAGTCGTTCAGTCGTGTCCGACTCTTAGCGACCCCATGGACTGCAGCCCACCAGCGTCCTCCATCCATGGGATTCTCCAAGGTTGGTGAGGATATGAAGAAAAGGGAATCCTTGCATACTGCCAATATATTTTAAAATGAAACGTTAAGAAAAAGATTACCAGATTCATTTCGATATTTGGCAAAACTAATACAATATTGTAAAGTTTAAAAATAAAATAAAATTTAAAAAAATAAATAAAAAGAAAAAGATTACCAAAATTGACTTAGGAAGACATTTTTTAAATCTAAATAAACCAATAACTATTTAAAAATAAAAAAAAGACATAGGGAGATAAACAAACTCATGCCCTGGAAAATGTAGCCAGAGATAGGTTTATTTTCAAGGTTCCTGCCCCTGTTTTTTGGTGTCCACTTGGTTCAGTACCCAGTCCCAGCCTGCAGAATCGTCTCCACACCACGCACTCCAGAAACGCTGGATATTAGCCTTGGAGGGACCCTCAGCCCATTTCATTCAGAGTCCTTCTCCCACAGCACTCCAGTCGCTGTTTAAACACACGCAAGAGGGAAGCTCATTGTCAAGGCGTCTCTCCATCCCTGCTCACTCAGATGAGTAGAAAACATGGAATACAAAAACTCTCCCTATACTCCCTAGTGGAGTCCTAGTTCAGCCCTCTGATGTTACCTGAACATCTTCTCCAGGGCAGCCTTGGACACAGTCCCTCATCTCCTTCATAAGAACTCCCAGAAACTGCTTAGGGGTTTACAAAGCACCTTCCTTACAGGTCACCAGCAAAATGACATTCCAAGGTGGGAGGGGGATCCCACAGCTTGACGTTGCTTGGGCCCAGTGAAATGAGTTCCTCACCCTGTTTATTCAGAAATTGACATAGGCAAAAAACATAGGCACGACCTTTGCAGTCAGACCTTAAGGAGGAGAAACTAAAAATAGATCCATGTCCTCAGGCACTACAGTCAGAGCTGACACTATGGATAATCCTCCGTGTTCCCTGGAGAGTCAGGCAGGCGACAAGAAGGGGCCTGCAGGCCAATTTGTATGTGGGAATGCAGGGGGAGTCAGTCTTCAGTCAGGGCTGGCCTTTGTCCTCCAAGAGACAAGGCAGGGCCCAGAGCCCTGGAGACCTTTGTCCACTCCTGAGCTAGTGAGAAGGTGCAGAGGAGGGGAAGGTGGGGAGTGCCTTGACATAGTATAATAATCATAATTTCCCTCAATATTTGAGAATTATGAGCAAGGACTTGGACTCAAATTAACTTGTGATTAAATTCAAATAATGGGGGCTTCCCTGGTGGTACAGGGGATGGGAGTCTGCCTGCCAGTGCAGGGGACACAGGTTCGATCCCTGGTCCAGGAAGATTCCATATGCCGCAGAGCAACTAAGCCCGTGTACCACAGCTACTAAAGCCCGTAAACCTAGAGCCCGTGCTCCGCAACAAGAGAAGCCCCTGCAATGAGAAGCCCTCACTCTTCATAACTAGAGAAAGCCATTGCACAGCAATGAAGATCCAGCTCAACCAAAACTAGACTTATTTTCTTAAAAAACTTTAAATAAGTCCATGTCACTGGGAAGTGGGATGACTTAATCCCACCAAAGTATTATCACTTAATAATCAATAATTAACACTGATTGAGCCAGTCACTGGGCTTTATCTGTATTATCTCATTTAATCATCACAGCAAGCCTATAAGGAGGTACTGCTATTATTTTCATTTTACAGCTAAGGAGACTGAAGCTAGAAGGTAAGGTCACACTTGCCTAAGGTCACATGACTAGTAAGTAATTTACTCTGAGTCCATGTAACTGAGCTTTCAAGCAAGAGACAAAACCAGAGAAAGAATGAATGAGGCCGCCTGCCATAGTCCCACAGTCAGAGAGCCATTCAGAGCAGAGCAGGGTCTAGACACCATTCACTCCCTCCCATAGACTTCTCCTGAGAAGCAAGCAGGACAGGCCTCCTGCTGATGTGGACTCTGGAGGGTCTCTGTGTCCAGGACTCTGCCGTTTGCCATCTTGGCTTTACTGCAGCTGTCAACTCAAATCAGACCCGAATCCCTAGGCTCCCTTGGCCCTGCCGCCACCTACACCTTCTTGACTGAGCCGAGGAACCTGAGCAGACCCCTGCCTGTGCTGAGCCCCTGGACCCTTAAAGCCAGCAGGTGTTCCCCAGAAAAACACAACGCATCTGTTCTTCCTTGTCAGCCACCCGCTGTGCAGGTGCCGGAGAACTTGCCACCTGTGGTTTGTTGTTCACTGGAGCGCTAGAGAAGGAAAGCGTCTTCCAGAACGAGGCCTCCAAGGTCATACACCTGACTCGTCATAGAGCTGAGTCTGGAATCCAGGTTCAAATAATTGCCCTAGTGGCTGCCACTACCTCAAATGGATCCGAAGGTAAACAGAGGTAGAGTTTCTTGGCAAAGAGTTGCCGTTTACATAGATGTTCATAACTGTGATCCTCAGAATCTCCAGAGTTAAACCAGCTAAAAATCTTTTTCTTTTGCTTTTGTTGCATTACCTTGATCTGCTTTATTAGATTTTGAGAAGGCTGAGACTCAAATTATTTTGAATTCCTGATTTCATCCGAGGTGAGAGTGGAACTCAGTGCCCCACGAATGGGCTGGGTGTCAGAGACAGCATAGTTAGGGATTCTAATCTGTTGAACATAGTCTCTGGGTTACTGAGAAGTGACCACAGCCTGCTTAAACTCACTGCCTCTCAGAGTTGAGAGGACATTCATATTATCTGTCCATTCCTAATCATGATACTCCTCAAACACTGTCAGTCGCACACTACTGTCACGATTTTTGGAATATCTGTGAACCACTGTTATCTATTTCATGTGTTTCCGTAAAAGGGCTTATTTATTTATTTCACTTGTCTAAATGTAATATCTGTGAAATCACAAGCTGATATCCTGGTTAATTTTTTCCTAGTACGTATTAAAACCACAACTGTTACAATGTTTTAAAATTTCCCATTGGTGGTACATAAACCACGACTGGCTCCTACTGCCTTGTCAGCGGCATAAATCCCTTCTACACATTGTAAATACCTGAAGAGTTCATTCCCAGCTAACTCATCAGACAGCACTCATCTACACCAAGCAGTGTAGAAGTGACCAACGGTATATACGGCAATTTTTACTTTTTTTTTTTTTTTCAGAAAGAACATCATGAGATGGTTAGAATTTTACCTCCACTACTTGTAAGTTCCCGACCACGTGACAGCTTCTCTGACTCTCAGTTTCTTCATTCTACAAGGGGACAATGATAACCCACAATACCCATCTGTCCGGACTGTGCTCTGGGTTAAAACATGTACAGAAAGCCTCTAGCACAGCATCTGGCACAAAGTAACCACCTAAGGAGTGTAGGTTCCCTTCCTTTCCCACGAGAGTAGCAAGTGAAATAACCTGGGAGAGCTGAATGGCTTTATTTGGTAAGACTTTGTCTGGTTTATTTCCTAGAGCCACTCCAATCACTCACTAATTTGCAGTGAATTGGGGCCAGAAGCCTAGAAGGCTGCAGTCCATGGGGTTGCTGAGGGTCGGACACGACTGAGCGACTTCACTTTCACTTTTCACTTTCATGCACTGGAAAAGGAAATGGCAACCCACTCCAGTGTTCTTGCCTGGAGAATCCCAGGGACGGCAGAGCCTGGTGGGCTGCCGTCTATGGGGTTGCACAGAGTCGAACACGACTGAAATGACTTAGCATAGCATAGCATAGCATTTTTCTTCAAACTTGGCTGCAAGCCTGCTTATCTTTCCAAACCATAACTAGGGGACATGATCATTCTGAAGATCGAGATGGAATTTGTTTTTTGAAGCATTTATTCATTTATTTGGCTGCATGAGGTCTTAGTTGTAGCACATGGGATCTTTGCTGTGGAATCTTTCGTTACGGCTTCTCTCTAGTTGTGGCACATGGGCTCAGTACTTGCAGCACTTGTGCTTAGCTGCTCCACAGCATGTGGAATCTTAGTTCCCCAACCAGGGGTCAAACCTGCATCCCCTGCGTTAGACAGCAGACCACCGGACCACCAGGCAAGTCCCAAGGCAAGGTTTCTGACTGAAAAAGCAGAGCCATCACTGTTAGTTTTCTAAGTACAGCAGCTTCTGGTATTCCCAAGGGCTAAGGTAGTCTGCCTTCTGGGGGCCCAGAGGAGGGCAGGTTGGGCTTTAACCTGGGGGACCCCAGGATGCTTGGATGCTTAAGTGGACAGAATTTCAGCAGAAAAGTATCAACCATCACCATCACTGTCAAAAGCACTGGGACCTTTGAACTCAGGCTCCATACTAGAAGAAACAGTAGGAAAAGTTGAGCTGGAACGCACACAGTCCTAATGAGGTGGACTGGTGGGCAAAGCTTTATTTGCATTCATTTCACTCATTATTATGCGGCATTAAGGAGATTTTCTGCTGAGCAGAGTGACCTTGACATGTGATTTTCTGTGTTCTCTGGGTATATGCAGAGCATTATAAGAAGTAATGATTCCCAAAGAGCCCATCTAATCTGACAATTTTCATCAGCCTCCAAAGGGAGATTTTAACTTTTGTCCATTTCTCCCATTTTTTTTTTTTTAGAGTGTTACTATTTAAAAAAGAGACAGACACTGAGAGAGAACAATATCTATAACCTTCAGCCTTGTCCTTCTGAAAGTCAGAAGTGTGACATAAGAGCTCTCTTTCACGCATCTTTACCACCAGTCAGCATTTCTCAGCAGGTGTATTAAGTATACTCTTATCTTTCTCTAAATCTTTGTTGTACTCTCCAGAAGCCTCCTGTGAGTGTGGCCTAAAACCGCAGGCACCAGACTGTCAGGACCAAATAGCATGAACCTAAGCTGTCAGATCCTGATTCGCTTCAAATGATTTTAACCATGTTAGGAAATATGGGTTGTGAAGGGCTTGGGAATAAAATTCTGATTCTGGTCATTTACAAACCTTTTTTGGTATGAGTGAAATCTACTGTCCAACTTTCATTGTCAAACACCTTTTGTATCTGCTACTGAAACCACTAAAGAAAATAGGAAGAAAGGAAAGAAAACAAAAAATAGAAATAGGATTTAAATATTTTATAGTAAAAAATTAATCAAAACAGTAGCCTTCAGCACAAAATCAATACTTAACTATTCATCACTAGCAACAGTGAGACTACCAATAAGATGGCAGTGCTCATTCTTGTTTATTGTCCCTGGATGTGTTCCAGTGTCTCCTAGTTTATAGTCTATGGGAACCTGAACAGGATTTGTATCACTGTGTCACTGTTGTGATAATTGTATACATCTTCAGTTCAGTTCAGTTCAGTCAGTCACTCAGTTGTGTCCAACTGTTTGCGACCCCATGAATCACAGAACACCAGGCCTCCCTGTCCATCACCAACTCCCAGAGTTCACCCAAACTCAAGTCCATCAAATCAGTGATGCCATCCAGCCATCTCATCCTCTGTCGTCCCCTTCTCCTCCTGCCCCCAATTCCTCCCAGCATCAGGGTCTTTTCCAATGAGTCAACTCTTCGCATGAGGTGGCCAAAGTACTGGAGTTTCAGCCTCAGCATCAGTGCTTCCAATGAACACCCAGGACTGGTCTCCTTTAGGGTGGACTGGTTGGATCTCCTTGCAGTCCAAGGGACTCTCAAGAGTCTTCTCCAGCACCACAGTTCAAAAGCATCAATTCTTCAGCACTCAGCTTTCTTCACAGTTCAACTCTCACATTCAATTATGTTAAATTGGTTCATGGTGCTTTTCAGATCTATTACATCTTTTTACTTCTCTGTATATTCATCCTATTATTTTTGAGAGCTTGATACTGAAACTCCAATTAAAAAAATCTTAATTTATCTAGATAAAAAATAATTGTAATATATAGTGGAGCTGTATGTAACCTTGTTCTTTATTTTCCAGTCAGCCAGTTCAGTCGCTCAGTCGTGTCCAACTCTTTGCGATCCCATGAATCGCAGCACACCAGGCCTCCCTGTCCATCACCAACTCCCGGAGTTCACTCAAACTCACATCCATCGAGTCGGTGATGCCATCCAGCCATCTCATCCTCTGTTGTCCCCTTCTCCTCCTGCACCCAATCCCTCCCAGCATCAGAGTCTTTTCCAGTGAGTCAACTCTTGCCATGAGGTGGCCAAAGTACTGGAGTTTCAGCTTTAGCATCATTCCTTCCAAAGAAACCCAGGGCTGATCTCCTTTAGAATAGACTGGTTGGATCTCCTTATTTTCCAAGTCTTCTGTAAATGTGTTTTCATACTTTTGTAATTTAAAAAAAAGGAAAAAAAATTTTTTTAAAGATGATGGTGTTCATTAGCAAAGTCAACTACAATGGGTTTAATAAGGATTTCAATTAAAAAGACATAAAGGTCATTATAGGACATTGAGAAGAGTTCCCTAACTTAACATTTTAAATCAACTATACACTAATAAAAATTAAAAAAAATAAAAACAAGAAAAATATAAATGAAAGGCCAAAGATTTGAGAATTAAATACAAATTTTAGACTTGTCAAAATCCTGAATTTTGATACACTGAACATTTCACCTTCAAAATAAAAACATACTTAGTTTTCTAGCCCTCCAAAAGCTATTGGTACTTTTCCTCTCCACCCTGTCCCTGCTTCTCTAGAATCATTCTTTAGCAATCTTGTGACCGTCTTTCATTCTCTTACTAAAGATTCCAATGAACTATTTCTCTCTTACACACACACACACACCCCACCCACACTTTTCCCCAAAACCACAGTCAATGAGCTGTATTATCTACCCCAGAGAGGAAAACATTAGCATCAACAATCCAAGACAATAGAAAATGCCAACCACTGACTTTTTATTTCAGAATATACTATATATATTTTGAATATAACTGGGCCTTTATTAATATAGTTTTTAGAATAACGTTTAGATGTACTTTTTCAATTTTTCTAGATACACACCAAGTGACAGGAGGAGAGGAACCCATATATTGGAGCATAAGGTGGTAAAAATTTGAGATTTTAAATTTAACACAATGGATGCACTTAAAGTTGATTTGACAGGGGACCAAAACATGCATGAGTAGCCAAGGTCTTCCCCAGATCACTCCCATCCCTATATAAAGAGGAAGTTACCTTCCAGATCAGCTTCTAGATCTTTCTGTATTGTGTGGAACCAAGATAATGGGAGAGAGGGAAAATTAAAATCACCAAAACGGCTATCAGTTCAGTTCAGTTCAGTTGCTCAGTCATGTCCGACTCTTTGCGACCCCATGAATCACAGCACGCCAGACCTTCCTGTCCATCACCGACTCCCGGAGTTCATTGAGTGACCCACATAATGAAGAGCTGAGCAAAGAAGACAGAGTGAAGAGATAACTGAGTACATGTGAGTTCAGTTGAGTAAAGATTTGGGAAGCAGCTTTTATGGGAGAGAAGAAAGACTTTGGAGCACCTACTGTGTTAGGGAGATACTTGGAGATAGAAAAAGACAGAATCTTTAAGATGCTCTGCTATGGCATTTTCAGGAGAGATAGCGAGAATGCTTTAATTTGTTTATAATTGTTATTTGCTCATCTGTTATTCATTGAATGGGACTCCATGGTGGACTGGACGACAAGATGATTATCCCTTCAACTTGCATGATATCAAGTGTCAATAAAAATCCAAGCCACCAGGTTAGCTGTCAATCGTTGATATGCTTGTGTGTGTATGTGTGTGTGTGTGTGTGTGTTGTTCTTTTAACACAGCTCTCCTCTCTCTGTTAGACATTAAGCTGGTTGACATCACAACTCTGTCTTTTGTTAAATAAGAATAAAAAGTGCAGAGTTCTTTACATAGTGTAGCAGGATATGCTTATTAAAGTTTACTGCTTAGCTATAAAAATGGGCTGTTAATGCTGGTCTCAGAGACATATTGTTAGAACTAAATGGAACCTGCTAAAATGCATTAAATGTAAAAGAACTATATAAATAGCATGGAATGGAAAGATATTCTATAATAAATATCATAGAAGTTGAATTGCTACCGCTAAGTCACTTCAGTCGTGTCTGACTCTGTGCGACCCCATAGACAGCAGCCCACCAGGCTCCCCCATCCCTGGGATTCTCCAGGCAAGAACACTGGAGTGGGTTGCCATTTCCTTCTCCAATGCATGAAAGGGAAAAGTGAAAGGGAAGTTGCTCAGTCGTGTCCGACTCTTAGCGACCCCATGGACTGCAGCCCACCAGGCTCCTCCGTCCATGGGATTTTCCAGGCAAGAGTACTGGAGTGGGGTGCCATTGCCTTCTCTGAGAAGTTGAATTACTTCATATTATTTGTGGAACATGGTGGTGTATAACTTCGTAAGTAAATAAATACTGTTTAAATATAACAAAAAGTTTACTGCTTGATGCAGAGATAGGATTGAGGCCAGTTAGCTCCAATGGCCTCCATGCAGAATGAGCTGTACACCCTATTCCTGTCAATGAGTTCTGGGAGAGGTCCCAGCTGAAATTCCCAGGTGCACCAGCCCCAGGTTACTTTACCATAAAATCCTGGCACATGAAAACTCATTTCCCCACACAGTACATCTTAATAGCATGGCTGAGAACCACAGATATAAACTATTTGTTTGACAACCAAAGGATCCATTTGAAAATCACAAATATCTATAGAGACAGACTCCACTGGCCAAAAAAAAAAAAAAAAAATCCCCTAAAAGCAGGGCCAGACAGTGGTGGTCAAGCTTAGTGTGGACCTTTCCAAACTCTGGGATGAGTCTTGCACACCTCTCCTGCCCAAGGGAGCTGGGCCCCAAGACTGTCTTTAAAGTGTAGTGGGAAGAGCACTAGTCTCAGAGCCCAGAGAACTGGATCCAATCAGAGCTCTGTCACCATCTGAAGAGGCAGCCCTGGGTGGAAGGTTGTGGAAAGAAAGAGACTTTGGACCTAGACAGACTGGATTCAAGTCCCAGTTCGTTCACTTAACTCTTCTTGTGACCCTGGGGAAAGCACTTCACGTTTTGATGCCTCATTTCCTCAACTGTAAAAAGGGATAATATTTAGTAATCAAGATTTGTAGTAAGAACAATAAGGACATATGTAGGGGCTCAATAAAGATCATTTGCTGCTGTGTGGCCTTGGGCAAGTAACTTAAGAGCTCTGGACCTCAGTTTCCTTATTTGTAAAGCAATAGAGATGGATAATACATTTCAAGGACTTTTGACAACAGAGAATTCAAGAAAGATGACAGATCTTGACACAGCATA
Organism: Bos javanicus; assembly: GCF_032452875.1. Taxonomy (NCBI): domain Eukaryota; kingdom Metazoa; phylum Chordata; class Mammalia; order Artiodactyla; family Bovidae; genus Bos; species Bos javanicus. The sequence continues at coordinate 11,819,241 of NC_083875.1, read as the reverse complement.
GTAAACATAAGGAACAAACAGCTCATCATGAGACAGCATGAGATGTTGATTCAATTTTCCTAGAAGGGTCAAGGTGGAGGAGGCAGTAGAGACCAAGCTGATTGGAAAAGCAGTCATAACCCAGGCATCTAAGCAGACCTTTCCCAGTCAACTGGGCCCATGCAGCAGCTCTCACTCTCCTCACAAAGGTGAGCCCCACAAACTGAACCAATGAAGAGGAAGAAAAAGAATGCTAAGAACAAAAGAAGTCTTAATCTAGAAGAATGGTACTAACGGACCTATCTGCAGGCCAGTACTAGAGACACGACGTTAAGAACAGACTTGTGGGCGTGGCGGGGGAAGGACAGCATGGAACGAACTGAGATGGTAGCACTGACCTATAACACCAGCGTGTGTAAAATAGCTAGCTAGCAGGAAGCTGCTATACAGCACAGGGAGCTCAGCTCGGTGCTCTAGAGGACTGGGATGGAATGGGGCAGGGGAGGGAAGCTCACGAGGGAGGGGATACATGTATACTTATACTGAGTCATGTGTTGTATAGCAGAAACCAATACAGCATTGAAGAAATTATCCTTCAATTAAAAATAAAATTTAAGACCAAAAAACTTCAATTTCAATAAAAAGAAATTTTAAAATGGAACAAAAAGCAAACTGACCTAAGACTAGGTTCTGACACTGGTTCTATCACTAGCCGGGTTTCCACTTTTGCTTTGTATAGTCAGGAAGCTCACAGCCAAAGTTATTGTTCATTTTTAATTGACCCTATAAAAGTTATATATTGTCACTGTAACTCCACTCCCCCTTTTACTTGGCCATTATACTTTAACTCATTCCCTATCATACCCTCACTTTTATTTGAGATTTCCCTATTCCATTGTACCTATCCTTACAATCCACTTGAAATCCTTCATGAAGTAAGACAAAGTATAAATAAATAGAAATCATTTTTTCAGTCAATTACATTGCACATCATTTCTCTATGTATAAAATAAGAGCTTAGGACTCAAGGTCCAATCTCTTTCAGCTCTAAATCTGTTCTTCTAATCCTTTATTTCTAAAACTCCAAGTCCATCTTAGGTTGTCTTTTAGAGCTTTGACTCTATGTATATCTACTAGGCATTCCACTAATATCCTAGAATAGGATGACTCTAACAGTTGAATGGGGATTAACATTTGTATAGAACCCATCGTCTTGAGTTTGAAATGATCTCACTCTGGTCTTCAGTAATCCTGTGTGATAAGGGAAGCAGGGACATGTCTCCATTTTATAGATGAGGAAACAGAAATATAAAGATTAAGTGACTAGCTCCCAGTCTCATAAGTAACAACTGACCCCGGGACTCAAGCTCTGATTTTCTGACTCTGAACTCTCTCCAATCTCCCAGCCTCATGAAAGATCCCTCCAGCTCCCACTGGATGCTTCCAGGTCATACATCTTCCAGGACAGCCTCTTTGATATGACATTCTGGAGAATTTTCCGCTCCAGGACAGTGGCATACCACAGAATTGGTCTTTTTCCTCTTTGACATGACAGACTTTTAATGTTTGAAACAGTAATCCTATAATCTTTAAATCTTTATTCCGGCCAAACATCAGAGTCAAATCACGCAGGGCTGTTTGACCCGTTAGACCCAAAAAGCCCAGTGCTTGAGGCCCACAAGCTTTCCAGGGGGCAATGGGAGAAAAAAATAATTGGCTCCAAGCTACACAAAAGCAAACTGAAATTAACAAACATTTAGTTAACTGCCTGCAAAATGTGACATTATGTCAACTTCATTAATTACTCAATTTATTATTCATAAAAAATTTCATTACATATAAGAATAATTAATGAATTAGATTCTTTTATAAGAATTCTTGAGTAGGCACATGATAAGAAGACAAAAGCAACTGTAAATGCAACACAGTATTCATAAGCAAATCATTTTAAAAGCAAAATTACAAAAATACTTTCAGTACTTTTACAGAAAATTTTACATTTAATTGATATGTGGGTGCACCGTAGTATGTGTGGTCTAAGTGATGAAGCCTCTGAAATAATTTGTGGAAAATCTTAAATGGCCCTGAAGTCTCCCCTTCCTAAATTTCTGCGTGCAAATCAACGCGATATGCCTTCTAGTCACATGGCTCCCTCAGTTTATGCACTTTCTTCCAGTTGCTGGATTTGCCCAGTAAACTGAACCTCACTGGTCTGAAAGGAAATGAAGGTGCTGGGGAGCACCTGGGGCCCTGCCACATCACCACCAACACAGCTTCTGGTGTGCCAGAGACAGTAGATAACCAAGAATTCTGAAGTACCCCGGGACTCCCCTGGGGTCCAGCGTCTAAGACTCCAAGCTCCCAACGCAAGGGGCCTGGGTTTGATCCCTGGCCAGGAAACTAGATCCCACATATCACAGCTATAGATCCCACATGCCAGAGCAAAGATCCTGAACACAGCCGTAGCCAAAAACAAAAGGCCCTCCCCCACCATAGGAAGCTTCTTCTCTGTGCACCCAGTCAAACCTATTCCAAATGTGATGAAACGTTGCACTGAGAGAAATGCAAACTCTGACAAAACAGCATGCGTGTTGCCAAGGGCATGGTTTTAATTGCCTCAAGGAACCTTGGGGTATACTGGCAGGATCCTAAAAACGTAGGTTAAAAATCATCTTGTATCTAAAGATACTGCTGTTAAACTTCTTGCATTCAAGCAGTAAGCTCACACCAAAAATGGGCAGTTCTTTAAAGGCTCAGAAGTTCATGTGCTGCCTTCACAGAGCTTAGGTGAGACCATCTGGCATGAAGTCTTTACCTTCAGGGCCTCCAGAAGCCACCAAGGGGGGAAGCTAAGGGGACCAGCTTGTGAATCCCAAGGGCTGGTAATGATGCCAAACCTGCTTCCTGGAAGGTTGAACCTGTGACCGTTGGCTTTAGTCCCAGGCCCCTGGACGTCCTGAGGAGCTGAATTACTGAAACAACATTTGGAGAGCAACTGCCGAAGTCACAGCCAATTCTAGAACTTGCTACTCTGCCTGGAAAAGAAAAGCTGAAACTTTATTTGGATTCTACAGGCACTTCCTGGGTCCTTCCTGAGGCAGGAAATAAAGCAAGTTCCTGAGAGAGGAAGGAGAGTGGAGAGGGGACCCTGCATCAAGATGTGTAGAAAAGGCTTCCACTCAGAGGTACTCTATGTTCTCAGAAGCAGTATTCTGAGGTCTGACCCAGGAAGGTATAACCTTTCTTATTCTCTGTATCAGGATGTATCAGTGTCCTTGTTGTTTAGTCACTCAGTTGTCTCAAATTCTTTGTGACCCCATGGACTGCAGCACGCCAGGCTTCCCTGTCCATCACCAACTTCCAGAGCTGACTCAAACTCATGTCCATCGAGTCGGTGATGCCATCCAATCATCTCATCTTCTGCCACCCCCTTCTCCTCCTGCCTTCAATCTTTCCCAGCATTAGGGTCTTTTTCAATGAGTAAGTTCTTTGCATCAGGTGGCTGAAGTATTGGAGTTTCAGCTTCAGCATCAGTCTTCCCAATGAATATTCAGGACTGATTTCCTTTAGGATTGACTGGTTGGATCTCCTTGCAGTCCAAGGGACTCTCAAGAGTCTTCTCCAACACCACAGTTCAAAACCATCAATTCTTCAGCGCTCAGCTTTCTTTACAGTCCAACTCTCATATCCAGACATGACTACTGGAAAAACCATAGTCTTGACTAGACAGACCTTTGTTATCAAAGCAATGTCTTTGCTTTTTAATATGCTGTCTAGGTTGGTCATAACTTTCCTTCCAAGTAGTAAGCGTCCCTTTTAATTTCATGGCTGCAGTCACTATCTGCAGTGATTTTGGAGTCCCCCAAAAATAAAGTCAGCCACTGTTTCCACTATTCCCCCATCTATTTGCCATGAAGTGATGGGACTGGATGCCATGATCTTAGTTTTCTGAATGTTGAGCTTTAAGCCAACTTTTTCACTCTCCTCTTTCACTTTCATCAAGAGGCTCTTTAGTTCTTCTTCACTTTCTGCCATAAGTATGGTGTCGTCTGCATATCTGAGATTTTTTATATTTCTCCCTGCAATCCTGATTCCAGCTTGTGCTTCTTCCAGCGCAGCGTTTCTCATGATGTACTCTGCACATAAGGTAAATAAGCAGGGTGATAATATATAGCCTTGACATACTCCTTTTCTTATTTGGAACCAGTCTGTTGTTCCATGTCCAGTTCTAACTGTTGCTTCCTGACCTGCATACAGGTTTCTCAAGAGGCAGGTCAGGTGGTCTGGTATTCCCATCTCTTGAAGAATTTTCCACAGTTTCTTGTGATCCACACAGTCAAAGGCTTTGGCATAGTCAATAAAGTAGAAATAGATGTTATTCTGGAACTCTCTTGCTTTTTCGATGATCCAGCGAATGTTGGCAATTTGATCTCTGGTTCCTCTGCCTTTTCTAAAATTAGCTTGAACATCTGGAAGTTCATGGTTCGTGTATTGGTGGAGCCTGGCTTGGAGAATTTTGAGCATTATTTTACTAGCGTGTGAGATGAGTGCAATTGTGTGGTAGTTTGAGCATTTTTTGGCATTGCCTTTCTTTGGGATTGGAATGAAAACTGACCTTTTCCAGTCCTGTGGCCACTGCTGAGTTTTCCAAATTTGCTGGCATATGAGTGCAGCACTTTCACAGCATCATCTTTTAGGATTTGAAATAGTTCAACTGGAATTCCATCACCTCCACTAGCTTTGTTCATAGTGATGCTTCCTAAGGCCCACTTGACTTCACATTCCAGGATGTCTGGCTCTAGGTGAGTGATCACACCATCATGATTATCTGGGTCATGAAGATCGTTTTTGTATAGTTCTTCTCTGTATTCTTGCCACCTCTTCTTAATATCTTCTGCTTCTGTTAGGTCCATACCATTTCTGTCCTTTATTGAGCCCATCTTTGCATGAAATGTTCCCTTGGTATCTCTAATTTTCTTGAAGAGATCTCTAGTCTTTTCCATTCTGTTGTTTTCCTCTATTTCTTTACATTGATCGCTGAGGAAGGCTTTCTTATCTCTCCTTGCTATTCTTTGGAACTTTGCATTCAAATGGGTATATCTTTCCTTTTCTCCTTTTGCTCCTCTTCTTTTCTCAGCTATTTGTAAGGCCTCCTCAGACAACCATTTTGCCTTTTTGCATTTGTTTTCCTTGGGGATGGTCTTGATCACTGCCTCCTGTACAATGTCGTGAACCTCCTCCCATAGTTCTTCAGGCACTGTCTATCAAATCTAATCTCTTGAATCTCTTTATCACTTCCACTGTATTACTCTAAGGAATTTTATTTAGATCATCCCTGAATGGTAGGAATGATGCTAAAGCTGAAACTCCAGTACTTTGGCCACCTCACGCGAAGAGTTGACTCATTGGAAAAGACTCTGATGCTGGGAGGGATTGGGGGCAGGAGGAGAAGGGGACAACAGAGGATGAGATGGCTGGATGGCATCACTGACTCAATGGACGTGAGTTTGAGTGAACTCCGGGAGTTGGTGATGGACAGGGAGGCCTGGTGTGCTGCGATTCATGGGGTCGCAGAGAGTCGGGCATGACTGAGCGACTGAACTGAACTGAACTGAACTGAATGGTCTAGTGGTCTTCCATACTTTATTCAATTTAAGTCTGAATTTGGCAATAAGGAGCTCATGATCTGAGCCACAGTCAGCTTCCAGTCTGGTTTTTGCTGACTGTAAAGAGCTTCTCCATCTTAGGCTGCCAGGAATATAATCAATCTGATTTCGGTATCAACCATCTGGTGATGTCCATGTGTAGAGTCTTCTCTTGTGTTGTTAAAAGAGGGTGTTTGCTATGACCAGCGTGTTCTCTTGGCAAAACTCTATTAGCTTTTGCCCTGCTTCATTTTGTACTCCAAGGTCAAATTTGCCTGTTATTCCATGTATCTCTTGACTTCCTACTTTTTCATTCCCGTCCCCTCTGATGAAAAGAATGTCTTTTTTCGGTGTTCGTTCTAGAAGGTCTTGTAGGTCTTCATAAAACCATTCAACTTCAGTTTCTTCAGCATTATTGTTTGGGGCATAGACTTGGATTACTGTGATCTTGAATGGTTTGCCTTGGAAATGAACAGAGATCATTCTGTCATTTTTGAAATTGCACCCAACAACTGCTGTTGTAACCCTCTTATACTGTTGGTGGGAATGCAAACTAGTACAACCATTATGGAGAACAGTGCAGAGATTCCTTTAAAAACTGGAAATAGAATTGCTGTACAACCCAGCAATCCCACTGAGGGGCATACACACAGAGGAAACCAGAATTGAAAGAAACATATGTACCCCAATGTTCATTGCAGCACTGTTTAGAATAGCTAGGTAGGACATGGAAGCAACCTAGATGTCCATCAGCAGATGAATGGATTAGGAAGTTGTGGTACATATACACAATGGAATATTACTCAGCTATAAAAAAGAGAACACATTTGAATCCATTCTCATGAGGTAAATGAAACTGGAGCCTATTATTCAGAGTGAAGTCAGTCAGAAAGAGAAACACCAATACAGTATATTAACACATATATGTAGAATTTAGAAAGATGGTAACGATAACCCTACATGCAAGATAGCAAAAGAGACACAGATGTAAAGAACAGATTTTTAGACTCTGTGGGAGGTGAGGGTGGGGTGATTTGAGAGAATAGCGCTGAAACATGTATATTACTATATGTAAAATAGATGATAATGTAAGTTCGATCCATGAAGCAGGGCACTCAAAGCTGGTGCTCTGGGACAACCTAGAGGAATGGGGTGGGGAGGAATGTGGGAGGGGGCTTCACCCCTGGCTGATTCACGTTGATGTATGGCAAAAACCACCACAGTATTGTAAAGTAATTAGCCTCCAATTAAAATAAATAAATTTTAAAAAAAGAAAGGTTTTACCCTCATGGACCGACACCACCTGGAACAGCAGTAAGCAAGGAATCAGTACAGCCGGTGTTCCTGTCTCCCCGTCTACCTGACTCCCGTTCGAGTTCACGCACTGTTGCCCTGGGCTATCTCTTCTTGGGTATCTCGGCCATACATTCAACAGTCACATCAAATTGCAGTTCTGCTGCAAAGAAGGAAAATATGATAGACAATAAACACCCTATGGCTATTCATGTAGTGAGTGCTGAGTCTGACCTTTCCACTGGAATTAAGTTGAAGTAATTTAGCTCATTGGGGCATACATGACAGGAAGAAAAATGCAGCTTATGAAACCATATTTATTTTCTACTCATCTGACAACAATATCCCTCATCCAGGTTAAAATACTCAAAACCAAGACTCACAGTCACCTGCAGGCCTATGACTGATTGGAAAGAGGCATTCCTGTTTCATGACATTGATTCTTTAAAGGGTAGACAGGGCTTCCCTTGTAGCTCAGTTGCTGAAAGAATCCGGCTATAATGCAAGGCTGGGAAGATCCCCTGGAGAAGGAAATGGCAACCCACTCCAGTATTCTTGCCTGGAGAATCCCATGGACTGTAGCCTGCCAAGCTCCTCTGTCCACAGGGTTGCAAGAGTTGGTCACGACTTAGCAACTAAACCACCACCACACCAGAAGACAGATTGCCTGCTCTCTTATTAACAGATCTCAGAGTTAGGCTTCTCTTGTCTATGACCACAGACTGGTTTCTCTGAATTTTGCAAAACTGCTAAGGTCTAACTCAAATCCCTCCAAAACATCATCTCATCCTTACTCTTTTATGCTACCTTCGGTGATATTAAATTTTAGAAGTAAAATATACATCATTTAGATAAGACACCATAACAACCAAGATTTTTAGCATTGATTTAGCATTTAACAATGATTTAGCATTTTTAAATTATAAAGTTATTTTTAAAGTGGCTATTTCATGGTCTTCTCTATATTCACTGCAAGATGTATCTCACTTTGTGAAGAAGGTTCACTTTTAGAGTGAATCTTTCCCCTCTGATATTCATATAAAACCGGTTCCAAGACAGAAGAAGATTGCCTTTAATGAGGCAGAAATCTTTTTTAGATTACACATTTAAAAGAGAATTTTTTAAATAAAATAATAAAAATACACATACGAAGTCTAAAGTTTCTTTTGTTTGGCAGAATCACTTCTAGAGTTAAAAAGAAAACAGCAATTATAGCTTAAGAACAGAACATCCTAGACTAAAAATTCATTCAGCTTTTATCAAATCTCCTTGTCATCGTTTTACAAGAGAACAACAGGAAACTCTCCTTGGATGCTCAGACCCTGTTTCCTAGCAATTGACGGGGGCTGTGGGCTCTTAGGAATAAGCTGTTGAGCTTAACCTGAGGAGAGTGGAAACTGAGGTTCCAAATGAGAAAGGGACAGATTGATAGAAAGTTATGAAAAAGTGGTACTCCCTCTTTGTGTTCATAGTATTACCTGTTACACAATTTAAAGTTAGGCTTTAGACACTGTATAATAATTTATTTAATCAACCAGAATACATACATACATATATATATGTATGTATATAAAGGTTGAGAAGGGGGATGACTCAAAGGATGAGGAAAAAGTAAGTTTAGTAAAAGGAGCCCAAAATGGAGAGTGTTGTAAATCAGGCTGTGGAGTGGCCAGGAGTTCAGTACCTTAGCCAAAGACACTAGTAACAGTGTGTGTATGTAGTTACACCGTGCTGTGCTGAGTCGCTTCAGTCGTGTCTGACCCTGTGCGACCCCATGGACTGTAGCCCACCAGGCTCCTCTGTCCACGGGATTCTCCAGGCAAGAATCCTGGAGGGTTGCCATGCCCTTCTCCAGGGGATCTCCCCAACCCAGGGATCAAACCCACGTCTCTTTTGTCTCTGGCATTGGCAGGCGGGTTCTTTACCACTAGCGCCCCTGGGAAGCCCACTCACACAGACACACATGTAAATAACAACGCAGTGACAGCATCATGACTTTGCTAAGGGTTGGGATGAGAATAGAAAGAATACAGACCTGCATATGCTGCTTATTTGAATCAGGTGAAAACAAAGCAAATTCACCAAACTTTGCCTGTGGTTCTTTCGAGGGTGGTGGATGACAGTGGGTGGTTTGTCTTCACAGTTTTTTGTATTTTTCTAATTTCTATAGTGAGTATACATCTCTGGTTTCCACATATGATAAGAGAAAACATTTCGCTTAAAGAAAGAAAAAGTTTGAGATCAAGCAACAGCAGACAAAGGGCAATTTCCCTGAGAAGAGAAAACTACTAAAAGGCATACTCATCCCCATGAACCTGGGGGTGGAGGTAGTGAAGAAGACATGAACACCCGCCTGAGAGGCTGTACCCTGAAGTGAGGTCCAGGTTGGGCTTAAAGGCCACTCTCAGGACAACACAAAGCAGGGGCTATAAAGGCGATGGGCTAGTTAGTGAAGCTCGGTAGTTCTGATGAATACTGGTGCCTCTGAATGTAATAAAATGTGATTAAAAAAAAAAAAAAAGGCCTCACAATGTAATAAAATAGACTTTGGACCTAAATTACCAACTGAATGTGCCAACTCAAGACCCATTCCAGAAGAGGGCATCAGAGGAGTGGAAAAGAAAGATAGCCATCCCCAAAGTGCCATCTAGAGGGGACATCCCCTAATGGCAGTGGGAAAGGCCATGGCAAAGGCACCTCGGGAGCTGATTGGTAGGCACCCAGAGCCGGTTACTAGAACATGTGGCCCAGATCAACAGCTTCCAACCCACAATTACACAGCAGGAGCAATAGAATCCCAAAGGCAGACCCAGGTGAGGAGTGGAAGAGACCCTGTAGAGGGCTCAATGTGAAAGCTGCCATCCATTCCTTCTTTTCCCAGTCACTGCAAAAAAACCCAAGACTCAACATCTGAGAGTGAATCTCTAAGGGGTGTACGGGAAGATAAGAGGGATAGGAGGGATGGACTGATAAGAGGGATCTAGTTCATGTATGTTGGTTCCCAGACTTTTTCTTCCTTCTGACACTTAAGAGAATTCCATCTTGATCCTCCTCACTCTATCTCCCTGCTGGGGATGGTCCTGCTTTGCTAAATAAACTCTTTTGAGGCCTTGCAATTCAGAGGAAAGGAGCTGGTGAGGATGAAAAGGGGCATGGGGGCAAGAGCTGGTGGGGTGGTCTGGGGATCTTGGAGGGAAGCTGGCGAGGGAGATGGCAGAGCTTCTTCAGTGTAAGGGAAATAGATGGAAGAGAAAAGGAGATGTTAAAGATACATGACTGTGGTCTCCTCATCCCCCCTTGCAGAGTTCAAGAAAGGCAAGTTAAGGGCTGAGAACTTTAGAAACTACTTTTAAATGCTGGACTGTATTATTTTAACCACAATAGTGCTCTGAGATGGCCCCTTGAGAGCACAGGCTTTAAAAAGATTTCATGTCAATGAGACCTTGCTCCTATAAGGACCTTGGGACTCACGTGTACAGCTAATAAGATCTAATAAAACCACAGCAACCTTTACTTCCTCATGTTCTTGTGTGTATTGGCTAAAATAAGGGTCTTTAGCCCTTACTGTTTCCCCTTGGGTTTTTTTTTTTTCCTAACAGAATTGTCCCTGAAGCTCCTAACTCTGAAAGCTGCTCAAATTTCTCTGACAGTACAGCAGGTATAAAAGCACATCGTGTTGGAAATGACAGGGGGAAAAAATGATAATATCTTCCCTAAGCTTGAACTGTACAGAAATGTCTACTCCAGACATGTTTTAAAGGATGAATGACCAAATGTGAAATATTCTTTGCATCTAGAGCTTGATGCTTGACAATTTCATAACCTGGTGCTCTCTAATGAAAATAAGACTCCATTTAAGGCAATCAATTGTATTTAGCATAAGCGGTAGGAGAAAGGAGCCATTTGATTGTATGTACAGCAAGATAGTGCTACTAATCTTATATGCCAGTCATTCATAGGCACATACATAAAAATGCATGCTGGTGTCATGAGAACCCATAGTAAACAGTCAAAGGCGAAATAGTGATAAACGACTTTCCTGATGCGGTACAGAAATGTCACTGCCACAGCACAATCTAGGACAAAGAAATCTATTTGCATTTGGCATTCTTTTTCTGTGGGAGGGTTATGGCGAAAGTGTCAATGCGGGGGGTTGTGCGCAAAGATCCCACCTCGGGGGCACACGGTATTGGAGTTGATGGTACAGAGATAACCAAACAGCAGAGCTGGGCTTTTGCAAAGGGTGAAGACAAAGCACTTACAGGTGGCATGTGGGAGAAAAGGACTCCCTGCTCTAATCTCTCTCAACCTCCAAACCTCTCCTGTTCTTCCCTCCTGGTTTTAGGTACTGAGGGCTGCTCCTCAAGCAATGGTCTTTTGAAGAAAGAATAACCTTCTGAATTATATGGTCTTTTAGAAGCACCTCGGCTCAAATTAATTTTTCACATCAACAAATCAGACACTAGGAAAGAGAAGGATTAGGGTTCAAACTGGATCAGGTTTGAAGAGGTAAATGATCAGGAATTCATCAAAGAAGATGCAAAGGACTGGGTCCAGAACACCCCTTCGCACCCACAGCTCTCAGGAGGATTGGCCCGAAACAATAAATGAGTATCAGAGCCTCAAATAGGGAACAAAATCCTACAGTAAACAGCTTGAGAACATTAGATTAGGGCTTTATCTTGAATAAATGAAATTAAAATTTTAAAAGATATATTTACTCTTACTTTTTAATTTAGATTCTAATTGGCATGATTACATACTACATTTTTCAACAACTCAAATATTTATATTAGGGGACATATATTTTAAACAAAGAGTATAATCGGTTCAGTTCAGTTGCTCAGTACCGTCCAACTCTTTGCAACCCCATGGACTGCAGCACGCCAGGCTTCCCTGTCCATCACCAGCTCCCGGAGCTTGCTCAAACTCATGTCCATCAAGTCGGTGATGCCATCCAACCATCTCATCCTCTGTTGTCCCCTTCTCCTCCCGCCTTCAATCTTTCCCAGCATCAGGGTCTTTTCCAATGAGTAAGCTCTTCAAATCACGTGGCCTAAGTATTGGAGTTTCAGCGTCAACATCAGTCCTTCCAATGAATATTCAGGACTGATTTCCTTTAGGATTGACTGCTTGGGTCTCCTTGCAATCTAAGGGACTCTCAAGAGTCTTCCCCAACACCACAGTTCAAAAGCATCAGTTCTTCAGTGCTCAGCTTTCTTTACAGTCCAACTCTCACATCCATACATCAGATCAGATCAGTCACTCAGTCCTGTCCGACTCTTTGCGACCCCATGAATCGCAGCACGCCAGGCCTCCCTGTCCATCACCAACTCCCGGAGTTCACTGAGACTCACGTCCATCGAGTCGGTGATGCAATCCAGCCATCTCATCCTCTGTTGTCCCTTTCTCCTCTTGCCCCCAATCTCTCCCAGCATCAGAGTCTTTTCCAATAAGTAAGCTCTTCAAATCAGGTGGCCTAAGTATTGGAGTTTCAGCGTCAACATCAGTCCTTCCAATGAATATTCAGGACTGATCTCCTTCAGAATGGACTGGTTGGATCTCCTTGCAGTCCAAGGGACTCTCAAGAGTCTTCTCCAACACCACAGTTCAAAAGCATCAATTCTTCGGCGCCCAGCCTTCTTCACAGTCCAACTCTCACATCCATACATGACCACAGGAAAAACCATAGCCTTGACTAGACGAACTTTGTTGGCAAAGTAATGTCTCTGCTTTTGAATATGCTATCTAGGTTGGTCATAACTTTCCTTCCAAGGAGTAAGCATCTGTTAATTTCATGGCTGCAGTCACCATCTGCAGTGAGGAGGCCTTACAAATAGCTGTGAAAAGAAGAGAAGTGAAAAGCAAAGGAGAAAAGGAAAGATATAAACATCTGAATGCAGAGTTCCAAAGAATAGCAAGAAGAGATAAGAAAGCCTTCTTCAGCAATCAATGCAAAGAAATAGAGGAAAACAACAGAATGGGAAAGACTAGGGATCTCTTCAAGAAAATCAGAGATACCAAAGGAACACTTCATGCAAAGATGGGCTCGATAAAGGACAGAAATGGTATGGACCTAACAGAAGCAGAAGATATTAAGAAGAGATGGCAAGAATACACAGAAGAACTGTACAAAAAAGAGCTTCATGACCCAGATAATCACAATGGTGTGATCACTCACCTAGAGCCAGACATCCTGGAATGGGAGGTCAAGTGGGCCTTAGAAAGCATCACTACAAACAAACCTAGTGGAGGTGATAGAATTCCAGTTGAGCTATTCCAAATCCTGAAAGATGATGCTGTGAAAGTGCTGTACTCAATATGCCAGCAAATTTGGAAAACTCAGTAGTGGCCACCAGACTGGAAAAGGTCCATTTTCATTCCAATCTCAAAGAAATGCAATGCCAAAGAATGCTCAAACTACTGCACAATTGCATTCATCTCACACGCTAGTAAAGTAATGCTCAAAATTCTCCAAGCCAGGCTTCAGCAGTATGTGAACCATGAAATTCCTGATGTTCAAGCTGGTTTTAGAAAAGGCAAAGGAACCAGAGATCAAATTGCCAACATCTGCTGGATCATGGAAAAAGCAAGAGAGTTCCAGAAAAACATCTATTTCTGCTTTATTGACTATGCCAAAGCCTTTGACTGTGTGCATCACAATAAACTGTGGAAAATTCTGAAAGAGATGGAAATACTAGAGCACCTGACCTGCCTCTTGAGAAATTTGTATGCAGGTCAGGAAGCAACAGTTAGAACTGGACATAGAACAACAGACTGGTTCCAAATAGGAAACAGAGTATGTCAAGGCTGTATATTATCACCCTGCTTATTTAACTTCGATGCAGAGTACATCATGAGAAACGCTGGGCTGGATGCAGCACAAGCTGGAATCAAGATTGCCAGGAGAAATATCAATAACCTCAGATATGCAGATGACACCACCCTTATGGCAGAAAGTGAGAAGAACTAAAGAGCCTCTTGATGAAAGTGAAAGAGGAGAGTAAAAAAGTTGGCTTAAAGCTCAACATTCAGAAAACTAAGATCATGGCATCTGATCCCATCACTTCATGGCAAATAGATGGGGAAACAGTGGAAACAGTGGCTGACTTTATTTTGGGGGGCTCCAAAATCACTACAGATGATGAATGCAGCCATGAGATTAAAAGGGACTCTTACTCCTTGGAAGGAAAGTTATGACCAACCTAAACAGCATATTAAAAAGCAGAGACATTGCTTTGATAACAGAGGTCTGTCTAGTCAAGGCTATGGTTTTTCCAGTAGTCATGTATGGATGTGAGAGTTGGACTGTAAAGAAAGCTGAGCACTGAAGAATTGATGGTTTTGAACTGTGGTGTTGGAGAAGACTCTTGAGAGTCCCTTGGACTGCAAGGAGACCCAAGCAGTCAATCCTAAAGGAAATCAGTCCTGAGTGTTCATTGGAGGTTCCTGACGCTGGGAAAGATTGAAGGCAGGAGAAGGGGGTGACAGAGAATGAGATGGTTGGATGGCATCACTGACTCAATGCACATGAGTTTGGGTAAACTCTAGGAGTTGGTGATGGACAGGGAGGCCTGGTGTGCTGCAGTCCATGGGGTCACAAAGAGTTGGACATGACTGAGCGACTGAAATGAACTGAACTGAACTGGAATTCCATCACCTCTACCTGCTTTTTTCATAGTGATGCTTCTTAAGGCCCACTTGACTTCACATTCCTAGATGTCTGGCTCTGGGTGAGTGATCATACCATCGTGATTATCTGGGCCGTGAAGATTGTTTTTGTATAGTTCTCTGTGTTCTTGCCACCTCTTCTTAGTATCTCTGCTTCTGTTACCATTTTGTAAAAGGTCCATACCATTTCTGTCCTTCATTGAGCCCATCTTTGCATGAAATGTTCCCTTGGTATCTCTAATTTTCTTGAAGAGATCTCTAGTCTTTTCCATTCTGTTGTTTTCCTCTATTTCTTTGCATTGATCACTGAGGAAGGCTTTCTTATGCCTCCTTGCTATTTTTTGGAACTCTGCATTCAAATGGGTATATCTTTCCTTTTCTCCTTTGCTTTTTGCTTCTCTGATTTTCTCAGCTATTTGTAAGGCCTCCTCAGACAACCATTTTGCCTTTTTGCATTTCTTTTTCTTGGGGATGGTCTTGGTCACTGCCTCCTGTACAATGTCATGAACCTCCGCCCACAGTTTTTCAGGCACTGTCTATCAGATCTAATCCCTTGAATCTATTTGTCACTTCCACTGTATAACTCTAAGGGATTTGATTTAGGTCATACCTGAATGGTCTAGTGGTCTTCCCTACTTTCTTCAATTTAAGTCTGAATTTGGCAATAAGGAACACATGATCTGAGCCACAGTCAGCTCCCAGTCTTGTTTTTGGTGACTGTATAGAGCTTCTCCATCTTAGGCTGCAAGGAATATAATCAATCCGATTTCAGTGTTGACCATCTGGTGATGTCCTTGTGTAGGGTTGTTGGAAGAGGGTGTTTTGTATGACCAGTGTGTTCTCTTGACAAAACTCTGTTAGCCTTTGCCCTGCTTCATTTTGTATTCCAAGGCCTAATTTGCCTGTTATTCCAGGTATCTCTTGACTTCCTACTTTTGTATTCCAGTCCCCTCTGATGAAAAGGACATCTTTTTTTGGTGTTAGTTCTAGAAGTTCTTGTAGGTCTTCATAGAACCATTCAACTTCAGTTTCTTCAGCATTGTTGTTTGGGGCATAGACTTGGATTACTGTGATCTCATATGGTTTGCCTTGGAAACGAACAAAGATCATTCTGTTGTTTTTGAGATTGCACCCAAGTACTGCATTTCAGACTGTTTTGATGATTATGAGAGCTACACAGTTTCTTCTAAGGGATTCTTGCCCATAGTAGTAGATATAATGGTCATCTGAATTAAATTCACCCATTCCAGTCCATTTTATTTCACTATTACTAAAATGTCAATGTTCACTCTTGCTATCTCCTGTTTGACCACTTCTTTTTTTTTCTTTTTAATTTAAATTTATTTATTTTAATTGGAAGCTAATTACTTTACAATATTGTATTGGTTTTGCCATACATCAACATGAATCCGCCACGGGTGTACATGTGTTCCCCATCCTGAACCCCCCTCCCTCCTCCTTCCCCTACCATACCTCTGGGTTATCCCAGTGCACCAGCCCCAAGCATGCTCAACATCACTCATTATCAGAGAAATGCAAATCAAAACCACAATGAGGTACCATTTCACACCAGTCAGAATGGCTGCGATCCAAAAGTCTACAAGCAATAAATGCTGGAGAGGGTGTGGAGAAAAGGGAACCCTCTTACACTGTTGGTGGGAATGCACACTACTACAGCCACTATGGAGAACAGTGTGGAGATTCCTTAAAAAACTGGAAATAGAACTGCCTTATGATCCAGCAATCCCACTGCTGGGCATACACACCAAGGAAACCTTAATTGAAAGAGACATGTGTACCCCAATGTTCATTGCAACAGTGTTTGACCACTTCTAACTTACCTTGATTTATGGACCTAACATTCCAGGTTCCTGTGCAATATTGTTCTTTATAGCATCACACTTTACTTCCATCACCAGTCACCTCCACACTTGGGCGTTGTTTTCGCTTTGGCTCCATCTCTTCATTCTTTCTGGAGTTATTTCTCCACTCTTCTCCAGTAGCATATTGGGCACCTACTGACCTGGGGAGTTCCTCTTTCAGTGTCCTATCTTTTTGCCTTTTTGTACTGTTCATGGGGTTCTCAAGGCAATAACACTGAAGTGGTTTGCCATTCCCTTCTCCAATGGACCACATTTTGTCAAGACTGTCCACCATGACCCCTATGCACCACGGCTCATGGTTTTGTTGCGTTAGACAAGGCTGAGGTCCATGTGATCAGTTTGATTAGTTTTCTGTGATTGTGGTTTTCCATCTCTCTGCCTTCTGATGAAAAGGATAAGAGGCTTATGGAAGCTTCCTGATGGGAGAAACTGACTGAGGGGGAAACTGGGTCTTGTTCTGATGGGCAGGCCTATGCTCAGTAAATCCTTAATCCAATTTTCTGTTGATGGGCAGGGCTGTGTTCCCTCCCTGTTGTTTGAGCTGAGGCCAAACTATGGTGGAGGTAATGAAGACAATGGCGACCTTCTTCAAAAGTTCCCACGCAGGCACTGCCACACTCAGTGCCCCCGACCCTGCAGCAGGCCACCGCCGACCCTCGCCTCCACTGGAGACTCCTGGACACTCATGGGCAAGTCTGGGTCAGTCTCTTGTGGGGTCATTGCTCCCATCTTCTGGGTTCTCGTGCACACAAGGTTTTGTTTGTATCCTCCAAGAGTCTGTTTCTGAGTCCTGTGTAAGTTCTGTAGTCAAATCCCACTGGCCTCCAAAGTCAAATTCCCTGGGGCTTCTCAATCCCTTTGCCAGATCCCCAGGTTGGGAAATCTGTTGAGGGTCCTAGAACTTTCTTAACAGTGTGAGAATTTTGGCATAACTGTTTCGCAGTTTGTGGGTCGTCTGCTTGGTAGCTCTATAGTGGGGTTAATGGTGACCTCCTCCAATAGGGCTTATGCCACAGGCGATGTGACCAGGTCTCCTGTACCCAGAGCCCCTGCCCCTGAGGCAGGCCACTGCTGACCCGTACCTCCACAGGAGATACTCAAACACTCAAACATAGGTCTGGCTCAGTCTCTGTGGGGTCTCTGGGTCCTCGTGTTCACAAGGTTTTGTTTGAGCCCTCTGAGCATCTCTGGCAGGTATGGGGTTTGATTCTAAATGTGATTTCGCCCTTCCTACCATCTTGCTGGGGCTTCTCCTTTGCCCTTAGAGGTGGGGTATCTTTTTATGCTGGGATCCAACATTCTTCTGTCAATGGTTGTTCAGCAGTGAGTTGTAATTTTGGATTTCTCGCAGAAGATGAGCGCACAAGTATAATAGCATTATATAATAACCTTCACTTCATGCCACTTTTTGTAGTGAGATCATAAACAGGCTCATTTCCCCCCTCGTCTCGTTTGATGCAGCTGAGAGGATGGAGTAGGGCTAGAGCCTAATTGCCTGGACCCTCACCCCTGCACTCCCTCTTGCAGAAGGCTATTTTTCACCAGAGAGATCCCCCTCTTTGCTCCAGTACACACAGCACATTTCCCAACCAATATATCTCATCCTCTAAATCTCATCACATCTGCTTCCCAGGATTCTGGTGGCTGCATGCCACATGCCGCTCACCTCACTCTCCCTTTGTAGTTTGGTGGTTTTATGCACCCACTCCCTCTTGAGCAGGACCGCTGGCTGCTATTCTGTAAACAAAGTCTAGTGTTGTTTGGATTGTCAGCATTGAATGACACGCCGGGGGTGAGGGGCCGGTCTAAGATGCATTGAGGTATGTGAATACAAGTTGTGGGGTTGTGTTTTGCTATCACAAAAGCTTTTAAAATACAAAAGTGGGATTTACTTGCAAAATAAACAGGGTCATTTCTGCAAAGAAAATACTCCAGGACATATTAACTTACCAGTGTCAACATTATAATCAAGTCTTTTGCTTTGAAAAACTATTTCGTCATAACCCTTATTGGTTTTTTCTTCAATTGTTACCTTATCTAACTTCCCCAAACTTCATTTGTGGGTGATTTGAGCGATACTTAAACATCATTTTCTTCAATTTTATGAAATCCTAAAATGTTTCCAGGAATGACAATTGCACTGCACAACCTATTTACAATGAGTTTGCATGTATAATATCAGAGTTTACAATATTCATCACTGAAGTGGGAAAAATGTATTGAGTGGAGAGGAAGGTACCAGCATGAAGCAGGAGAGATACTTGAGAGGAGGCAAATTTACAAGTAGAAGAATATTTTCACGTGGTGATCAATGTTACTTCACCATGAAATCATGTAATTGTTGTGACTGGAATCAGAACCACTCAGATATTGGGGATATTATGCCACCCTCCTTCCTGGGCCACAGATGACTGGATCAGAGATGAAAAACTGCCCCAACTAAAGCAATTATCTTCTCTTTCTTGGGATTCTGGGATTGAGACTCTTGTTATACGTATAAAACAATCATCTCAACTTTTTGATGGTACATCCTTTTTAGTAAAAAGGTTTAACTACACTTTAAATACAGGCATACCTCAGAGATAGTATGGGCTCAGTTCCAGACCACTGCAATAAAGCAAGTATTACAATAAAGCAAGCCACATGAATTTTCTGGTTTTCTTGTTCATATAAAAATTATGTAAAACAATACTACAGTCTATTAAGAGTGTAATATCATTATGTCTTTAAAAAAAAAACAGTGTACATATCCTTCAAAGATGACACAAACAGATGAAGAGATACACCATGTTCTTGGATTGGAAGAATCAATATTGTGAAAATGACTATACTACCCAAAGTAATCTACAGATGCAATGCAATCCCTATCTAACTACCAATGGGATTTCTCATAGAACTAGAACAAAAAATTTCACAATTTGTATGGAAACACAAAAGATGCCAAATAGCCAAAGCAATCTTCACAAAGAAAAACCAAGCTGGAGGAATCAAGCTTCCTGACTTCAGACTACATTATGAAGCTAAAGTCATCAAGACAGTATGGTACTGGCACCAAACAGAAACATAGACCAATGGAACAAGGTAGAAAGCCAAGAGATAAACCCATGCACCCATGGGCACCTTTTATTTCACAAAGGAGGCAAGAATATACCATGGAGAAAAGACAGCCTCTTCAACAAGTGGTCCTGGGAAAACTGGACAGCTACATGTAAAAGAATGAAACTAGAACACTTCCTAACACCCTAACAACACAACAAAAATAAACTCAAAATGAATTAAAGACCTAAATATAAGGCCAGAAACTATAAAGCTCTTAGAGGAAAACATAGGCAGTACACTCTTTGACATACATCACAGCAACATGCTCTTTGACCCACCTCCTAGAGAAATGGAAATAAAAGTAAACAAATAGGACCTACTTAAACTTAAAAGCTTTTGCAGAGCAAAGGAAACAATAAACAAGATTAAAAGACAACCCTTAGAGTGGGAGAAAATAATTGCAAACAAAACAATTGACAAAGGGTTAATCTCCACAATATATAAGCAGCTTATATAGTTCAATATCAGGAAAACAAATAGCCCAATCAAAAAATGGGCAGAAGACCTAAACAGACATTTCTCCAGAGAAGACATACAGATGACCAACAAACACATGAAAAGATGCTCAACATCAGTACTTATTAGAGAAATGCAAATCAAAACTGCAGTGAGGTATCACCTCATACCAGTCAGGATGGCCATCATCAAAAAATCTACAGACAACAAATACTGGAGAAGATGCGGAGAAAAGGGAACCCTCCTACACTGTTAGTGGAAATGTAAGCTGATACAGCCATTATGGAGAACAATATGGAGATTTCTTTTAAAAACTAGGAATAAATATAAGACCCAGAAAGCCCACTACTGGACGCATATCCTGAGAAAATCACAATTCTAAGGACTGTACCCCAGGGTTCATTGCAGCACTATTTACAATAGCCAGGATGTGGAAGCAACCTAGACGTCCATCAGCAGATGAACGGATAAAGATGTGGTACATATACACAAGGGAATATTACTCAGCCATAAAAAAGAATGACTTTGAGTCAGTTCTAGTGAGGTGGATGAAACTACAGCCTGTTATACAAAGTGAAGTAAGTCATAAAGAGAAAAACAAATGTAGTATATTAGCACATATATATATGAAATCTAGAAAATGGTATTGATGTACCTCTTTGCAGGGGAGGAATGGAGACACAGATGTAGAGAATGGACGTGTGGCCACAGTGGGTGAGGGAATAAGTGGGATGACATACACACACTATCATGTGTAAAATGGATAGTTGGTGAGAAGTTGCTGTATATCACAGGGAGTCCAGTCTGGTGCTCTGTGATGACCTAGAGGGCTGGGATGAGGGTAAGAGAGGGAGGCTAAGGAGGAAGTGGGTATATGTATAATTATGGCTGATTCACATTGCTGTATGGCATAAATCAACACAACATTGTACACATTTTAAAAATAAAAAGCAATGTACATATCTTAATTTTAAAATATTTTATTGCTGCTGCTGCTGCTAAGTCGCTTCAGTCATGTCCAACTCTGTGCTACCCCATAGACGGCAGACCACCAGGCTCCCCCGTCCCTGGGATTCTCCAGGCAAGAACACTGGAGTGGGTTGCCATTTCCTTCTCCAAATTTTATTGCTAAAAAATGCTGATCATCATCTGAGCCTTCACTGGGTCGTGTCTTTCTCCTGGTGGAGGGTCTTGCCTTGATGTTGATGACTGCTGACTGATCAGGGTGCGCATGTGTGCACTAAGTCGCTTCAGTTGTGCCTGACTTTTTGCAACCCTATGGACTGTAGCCACCAGCCTCCTCTGTCCATGGGGTTCTCCAGGCAAGAATACTGGAGTGGGTTGCCATGCCCTCCTTTAGGAGGTCTTCCCAACCCAGGGACTGAACCCGCATTGCTTATGTCTCCTGCATTGGCAGGTAGGTTCTTTACCACTAGCGCCATCTGGGAAGACTGATTGGTTAGGGTGGTAGTTGTTAACGGTTAGGGTGGCTTTGGCAATTTCTTAAAATAAAATAACAATGAAGCTTGTGGCATTGCTTGACTCTTCCTTTCATAAACGATTTCTCTATAGCATGAATGTTGTTTGATAGCATTTTACCCACAGTAGAACTTCTTTCAAAATTGGAGTCAATCCTCTCGAACCCTGATGCTGCTTTATCACCTACGTTTATGTAATATCCTAAATTCTGTGTTGTCTTTTCAACAATCTTCATAACATCTTCACCAGAAGTAGATTCTATCTCAAGAACCACTCTCTTTGCTCATCCATGGGAAGCAATCTTCATCTGTTGAAGTTTATAGTCATATCTTCAGGCTCCACTTTTTTATATTGTAGTTCTTTTGCTATTTCTACCTCATATGCAATTACTTCCTGCATTGCAGTCTCAAAGTCATCCATGAGAGTCGGAAACTTCTTTCAAGTTCCTGTTAATGTTGGTATTTTGACCTCTTCCCATGAATCACAATTGTTTTTAATGGCATCTAGAATGATGAATCCTTTCCAGGAAGCTTTCAGTTTACTTTGCCCAGATTCACCAGAGGAATCACTATCTATGGCAGCTAGAGTCTTATGGAATGTTCAGTTCAGTTCAGTCAGTTTAGTCACTCAGTCATGTCCGACTCTTTGCGACCCCATGAATCGCAGCACCCCAGGCCTCCCTGTCCATCACCAACTCCCGGAGTTCACTCAGACTCACGTCCATCGAGTCAGTGATGCCATCCAGCCATCTCATCCTCTGTCGTCCCCTTTTCCTCCTGCCCCAAATCCCTCCCAGCATCAGAGTCTTTTCCAATGAGTCAACTCTTTGCATGAGGTGGCCAAAGTACTGGAGTTTCAGCTTTAGCATCATTCCTTCCGAAGAAATCCCAGGGCTGATCTCCTTCAGAATGGACTGGTTGGATCTCCTTGCAGTCCAAGGGACTCTCAAGAGTCTTCTCCAACACCACAGTTCAAAAGCATCAATTCTTCCGCATTCAGCCTTCTTCACAGTCCAACTCTCACATCCATACATGACCACAGGAAAAACCATAGCCTTGACTAGACGGACCTTTGTTGGCAAAGTAATGTCTCTGCTTTTGAATATGCTATCCAGGTTGGTCATAACTTTGTACTTCTTAACTAATAAAACTTGACAATCAAAATTACTCCTGATCCATGGGATGATTAATAGATGTTGTGTTAGCAAGCATGAAAACAACATGAATCTCATTGTATTGATACATCTCCATCAGAGCTCTTGGGTCACCAGGTACATTATATGAGCAGTAATATTTTGAAAGAAATCTTTTTTCTGAGTAGTAACAGAACTACTGTTAATTAACAGTAGTATTGAACCCACATCACTTATAGTACTTAACAGTAGGCCTAAAATATTCAGTCAACCATGTTGTAAACAGATTGCTGGCACCTAGGCTTTGTTTCTTTATTTACAGGGCACCTGCAGAGTAGATTGAGAATAATTCTTAAGGGCCCTAGGATTTGGCGAATAGTAATGAGCACTGGCTTCAATTTAAAGTCATCAGCTGCATTAGCCCGTAACAAGAGAGTCAGCCTGTCCTTGGAAGTTTTGAAGCCAGGCATTGATTTCTCTCTAGCTATGAAAGTCCTAGATGGCATCTTTCCTTCTTCAGGTAGAAGGCTATTTCCTCTACACTGTTCACGAAAGTGTGTTTCTGTTTAGTGTAGCCACCTTCATTAATTATCTTTTCTGTATCTTCTGGATAACTTGCTGCAACTTCTACATCAATACCCGATCCTTCTCCTTATACATTCATATTATGGAGGCAGCTTCTCTCCTTAAATCTCATGAACCAACCTCTGCTAGTTTCCAACACTGTCTCACCTCTTTCAGCTTTAATAGAGCTGAAGAGAGTTAGGACCTTGCTCTGGATTTAACTCTGGCTTCAGAAACTTGTGGCTGGTTGGATCTTCTGTCTAGACCATCAGAAACCTTTCTCCATATCAGCAAATAAGCTGCTTTACTTTATCTGTTAGGTGTTCACTGGAATAGCACTTTTAATTTCCTTCAGGAATTTTTCCTTTGCCTCTATATCTTGGTTAACCATTTGGTACAAGAGGCTTAGCTTTCAGTCTACCTTGGCTCTTGGCAACCTTCTTTAGTAAGCATAATCATTTCTAGCTTTTAAAAAAATGTATGATTTATTTATTTTTGGCTGTGCTGTCTCTTCATTGCTGCATGTGAGCTTTCTCTGGTTTCAGTGAGCAGGGCTACGCTCTAGTTTCAATGCATAGGCTTCTTTTTGTGGTGGCTTCTCTTGTTCTGGAGCACAGGCTCTGGGGCACTTGGCCTCAGTAGTCGTGGTCTCAGACCAGGGATCAGACCAGTGTCCCCTGCATTGGCAGGCAGATTCTTAACCATTGGACCACCAGGGAAGCCTTCCTTTCTAGCTTTTGATTAAAGCAAGAGACTTGATTTGAAGTGTGACTTCCTTTCACGTCAACACTTAGATGCCATTGTAGGGTTTTAAATGGCTTAATTTTAATACTGTTTCAGGGAATAGGGAGACGGGAGGAAAAGGAGAGAGACAGAAATGGCCAGTGAGGGGAGCAGTCAGAACATACATGTTTATCGATTAGCTTCATCATCTTACAAGGGTGCAGTGTGTGACATCCCAAAACAACTGCAATAGTAACATCAAAGATCACTGATCATAGATTTCCATAACAATTAATTAAATAATAATAATCATGAAACAGTTTGAATATTGCGAGAATTACCAAAATGTGACCCAAGAGACACAAAGTGAGCAAATGCTGTTAGAAAAATGGTGCTGATAGACTTGCTCGATGCAAGGTTGCCACTAACTTTCAATCTATAAGAAATACAATATCTGTGAAGCACAATAAAGCAAAGCACAATGAAATGAGCTATGCTATAGGTATGTCCTTATTTACAAATTGTATTCATAGCCATATTCATAATGTTTATAGTTGTATATAAATTATATAAACATCATTTTTTACTTTTTCAAATATTTAAATGAATTCAGATATTTAAAATATTTTTACATTATAATTAATATAACCTTTGTATTCTCCATAACAAAATTATTAATAAAATATTTGTATTTTATTATTTATTATTCATTGTTTTAATAGATTTCATTCAACTCTCTGACACAGAAACTTGGACACGACTTGGGCAAACTCCAGGAGATAGCAAGGGACAGGGAGGCCTGACATGCTGTGGTCCATGGGGTCACAAAGAGTTGGACATGACTTACTGATTGAACAACAAATGACACAGAAAATCATGTCAGATGATACGTTCATACATAATAGCTGGTTTTAATTTTCCTGCATAGCTGAAAGCCTAAGTTATAATGACAGTAGGTCCAAGTGGGAAAGAAAAAGCCATATCATTGGCAGGATTTTCAACATTATGAATTTTTAATCCCAATTACCATTTATGCAAAGACTTTTGTTGAAATTAGGCTCATAAATTCCTGTGTTCTCTGATATCAAACAGTTCTTACAAAACCAATCAAACCCCCTGAATTTCTCTTCTGGAAATTTCAACTGAAGCACAGTTGATTTACAATGTTATACCAGTTTCAGGTACACAGCACAGAGATTTAGTATTTTCACAGATTGCACGCATGCATGATCAGTCACGCAGTTGTGTCCAGCTTCTTTGCGATTCCATGGACTAGAGCCCTCCAGGCTCCTCTGTCCATGTAATTTTTCCAGGCAAGAATACTGGACAGGTTACCATTTCCTACTCCTGGGGATCTCCCTGACCCAGGGGTCAAACCTGAGTCTCCTGCTTTGACAAGGGGATTCTTTACCACTGAGCCACTTGAAAAGCCCATTTTTATAGATTATACTCCATTAAAAGTTGCTGCAAAATAATGTTGATGATTTACTGTGTTGTACCATGTATCCTTGCTGTTCATCTATTTTATACATTATAGTATGTAGCTCTTAAACCCATACCCCTAATCTTGCCCCTCCCCCCTTTCCTTTTCTCACCAGTAACCACTAACTTGTTTTCTATATCTGTGAATCTGTTTCTGCTTAGTAATATACATTTGTTAATTTTTTAGATTCTACATATAAGTGATATCACATAGTATTTGTCCTTCTCTGACTTACCTCACTAAGCATAATATTCTCTAGGTCTATCCACATTGCTGAAAATGGTAGAATTTCATTCTGTTTATGGCTGAGTAATATATTCCATTAAATGTATATAATAATATTCAATTTTATATATATATATATCACATCTTGCTTATTCTTTCATTTGCTGATGGATTTTTGGGTTGCTTCCATATCTTGGTAATTATAAATAGTGCTGTTATGAACACTGGGGTGTATTATCTTTTTGAATTAATGTTTTCTATTTTTCTGGATATATAACCAGGAGTGGAATTGCTGGATCATATGTACTCCTGAATTTATTTTTTTTGAGGAATCTCTATACTGCTTTCTATGGTGGCTGCACCGATTTACATCTCAACAGTGTACAACAATGTCCTTTTCTCCACGTTCTTGACAGTATTTGTTATTTATAGAATATTTGATGATAACCATGTGACAGGTATGAGGTGATACCTCACTGCTGTTTGGATTAGCTTTTCTCTAATAATTAGCAATGTTGAGCATCTTTATCATGCGCCTGTTTGCTATCTGTATGTCTTCTTTAGAAACATGCCTATTCAGGTCTTCAGCCCATTTTTGATTGGGTTGTTTAGAGTTTTGGGGTTTTTTGTTTTTGTTTTTGTTTTCCGGACATTGAGTTGTATGAGCTGTTTGTGTAGTTTGGGTATTAATCTCTTGACAGTCATATCATTTGCAAATATTTCCTTCCACTCCAAATTTGTCTTTGCATTTTGTCAATGATTGCCTTTCCTGTACAAATGCTTTTGAATTTAATTAGATACCATTTGTTTGCTTCTGCTTTTTATTTTTTTTGTTTTAGAAGACAGATCCAAAAACCACTGCTAGGATTTATGTATAAGAGTGTTCTGCCTGTGTTCTCTACTAGGAGTTTATAGTTTCAGGTCTTACATTTAGATTTTTAATCCATTTTGAGTGTTTTGTGGGTTTTTTGTATATGGTGTTAGAGAATGTTCTAATTTCATCAATTTACATGTAACTGTCCAGTGTTTCCAGAACCACTTATCAAAGAGACTCTCTTCTCTCCATTGTATATTCTTGTCTTCTTTGTCATAGATCAGTTGACCATGTGTGCACGGGCTTATTCCTGAGCTCTCTATCCTGCTGATTTATGTGACTGTTTTTATGCCAGTGCCATGCTATTTTGATTACTGTAGCTTTGTAGTATAGTATGAAGTCTTGGAAGGTAATATCTCCAGCTTTGTTCTTTTTTCTCAAGCTTGCTTTGGCAATTCAGGGTCTTCTATGGTTTCAAATAAATTTTAAGATTACTTGCTCCAGTTCTGTGAAAAATGTCACAGGTATTTTGATAGGAGTTATATTAAATCTATAGATTGCTTTGGGTGGTATGGCCATGTTAACAATATTAATTCTTCCAGTT
Organism: Bos javanicus; assembly: GCF_032452875.1. Lineage (NCBI taxonomy): Eukaryota > Metazoa > Chordata > Mammalia > Artiodactyla > Bovidae > Bos > Bos javanicus. Next base: position 11,792,191 of record NC_083875.1, on the reverse strand, counting down.
TAAAAGCATAGGTAGTCTTTCCATTTCTTTGTATCACCTTCAATTTCCTTCAAAAATGTCTTATAGTTTTCAGAGTATAGGTCTTCCACCTCCCCGGTTAAGTTTATTCCTAGGTATTTTATTCTTTTCAATGTGTTGGAAAGTTTTATGCCAGTTAGAATATCCTGTTCTCTGAAGTACAAAAGTATGAAATTTTTGAGGTTGAGGCACATCATTTTCCACAACAAAATCATATAATGTTTGAAACATTTCCAAACATCCATTTTCAAGATGTTCTCACCACAGGAAGAATTCTTTTGAAAAGCAGGTATTTTCTCTCATTGATAAAATGTCACCTTTGCTTTGAAGAATAATAAATTTAAAACAAGAGCTGCCAGTGTCACAGAAAAGGTTAGTGAATTTAGAACACTTGTTAAAAAAGAAAAATGTGTAACTCAATTTTAGCCATTTTAAACAAAAGAATATACAAAGGTAGAGATGTCATATATTCAGATGTGCTGAGAAAATGTAGCTCTGCAGCTTTGTCTGTAACTAGCATAGTTTTACTCATAACCCCAACTACTTTGTGGATAAAAACTAACTCAAATTTCAATCTAATTACATATTTAATAAAATTTGGTAATTACTCATCTTTAAAATGGACCATTCTTTGCCTCAAGATGACCAGAAAACTTCTTGTGATATAAAAGATTTTCATGGTCCCTCTCTTTTTCACAAAGTTTGAGATGATTCTACTGTTAAAGTCCATGATTTGTCACAGTAACCACATCAGTGACCTCCTGTGGCACTTTACAACCTGCTGACTTCAATTCTCTCCTATGCTGGGCTGACAGTGAATGAATTTCACATGTGCAGCTAACATTCTAGTCTCACCCCAGAATTATTTTCTCTTCCAATCACAGCAACTGCCCCATTAGTGGTTAGTTATAGGCATAAAATATCGTTCTTAAAGAATGCATTTCCCACGTGACTACAGCTGACAGTCACACGTCCCGCTGTGTGTTCCATAACCTGTTCCATATGCATCACAGGGGCCTCGTAGCTTCAATGTCCAGTTTCACTGGACATTTTGCCAGTGGCAGACGACTTCGCTTTTGTGAGTGAATATTTGTCCATTGTCGGGAATTCAGGGACCACATGCCCCACCTTTCCCCTTCACCAAAAGAAAAAATGCTGTTTTGTTTTTTAAAAAAAATAAATAGAGACGAGAAAGCATCAGTTATAATGATAAGAAAGTACAGAACAAAAAGCAAAAGAGGAAAAAAAATGATCACGAGTAGGGTTATTTAAACCCTTTCTCCTGACCAGGGCTACTCTGCAGCAAATGTAGAGCCTAATCTCTCTGAAGAGCTCTGAAAATGGGTTATTTTAATTCCCTAGTCAGAATCTAATGCAACTGAACGCAATTCACCTTTTAAAAAAAATTTCTTTTCTGTGTCTTTTGTTCTCAAGGACCCACAGTAATGAACTGGATACCCAAAGTAGAGCTATTATGTTTAAAATGCTCAAATGACTAGGCCTACATATGGTCTTAAAATATTTGAGTCTTTGGAGGAAATTAAAACATACTGGAAGGTTAGAAGGGGTTTCCAAAAGAATGACATTTTCACCCTAAATCAAAGATTCTTGGCCTGCCATAACCACAAGCTTTGGGTCTTATTCTCACCATATGTGAAATATTTTGACTGTTTCTCACTATGACAAAAATTGAAATTTAATTTCAAACAATGAAGTAGAAATGACATTTACCAAATTATAAGAAAACACAATCTTCATATACTCTTCATACAGTACTTTTCAATCTTAAAATTGAAGATCCTCTGACTGCAAGTAGAGTTCAAACCAAAACCTAGTGTGACACCTCTGGCAGGTGGGACTTTTTTGACATCACTGAGAACAGTCTTCAGTAAAGTTGATCAATCCTATGTATTTACTAGCATGACTGTTTTCTGTCATACGGTAGAGTTTCCATACATCTTTATTTCTCAAGCCTGTTTAATGGTGAGAATATTCAGTTTAACAGACTTGTGCTGAGCTCCTGCTTTGTGCAAAGACTTGGTTTCAGTTTTGTGAGAGTTTCAAAAATGAAGCGGTCCCTACCTTTAAGAGTTTCTTAGGGGAAGAAGAGATAAATTCATTTTTTTTAATGCTGAAAAAGTCAACGATTTAAGAGATACTAAGTATTTAAAGAACTGTTCCAAAATTCTAAATTATTAAATTGTAACATTTAGTTAGCAGAATAATCCAGGTTGAAAGTTATATCCACTTTTCTCCTTCAGTCAAAATTAAAGTTTCTATAGGTTGAAAATACAGAAGTAAGGTGTATAAGGAAGTAAAAAAGACAAATGGGGTAAGAATACTTAACTGTTAACTAGGCTTGTAACCCATGAATAAATACAGTCTATCTCTTGCCATTTTAAAAGGACAAAAAGGGGAGGAGGGTAGAGCCTAAGAGGGAAAGAATCTTTTTATTTACTGACTCAAATGCATTCTTTTTTATAGCTGAGTAATATTCCATTGTATATATGAACCACAATTTCTGTATCCATTCATCTGGGGTTTTTTTAGTATATATTTATTTTTAATTGATTGATGATTGGTTTAAAATATAGGTTTGATTTCTGTCCTGCATCAGCATGAATTAACCATAGGTGTACATATCTCTTCTACTCTTGAATCTCCCCCCTACCTCCCGCCTATTCTCACCCCTCTAGGTTATTACAGAGCCCCAGTTTGAGTTCCCTGAGCCATACAGCTAATTCCCATCGGCTGTCTATTTGTTAGTGTATATGCATCCATGCTACTCTCTCCATTCATCCCACTCTCTCCCTCTTTTCCTCCACCATTGTCCATAAGTCTGTTCTGTATGTCTGCCTCTCCATTGCTGCTCTGTGAACAGATTCGGCAATACCATCCTTCTAGATTCCATATATATGTGTTAAAATACGATATTGTTTTTCTTTTTCTGACTTACTTCACTCTGTAAAATAGGCTGTAGGTTCATCAACCTCATTAGAACTGATTCAAATGTGTTCCTCTTTATGGCTGAGTAATATTTCCATTGTATTTATGTACCACATCTTCTTTATGCATTCATCTGTCGATGGACATCTAGGTTGCTTCCATGCCTTGGCTATATTTACAATGAATATTAGGGTACATGTGTCTTTTTCAGTTTTGGTTTCTTCAGGGTATATGCCTACAAGTGGTATTGTTCCCTGGTGGCTCAGACGATAAAGCGTCTGTCTACAATGCAGTAGACCCGGGTTCGATCCCTGGGTTGGGAAGATCCCCTGGAGAAGGAAATGCCAATCCACTCCAGGACTATTGCCTGGAAAATCCCATGGACAGAGGAGCCTGGTAGGCTACAGTCCATGGGGTTGCAAAGAGTCAGACACGACTGAGCGACTTCACTTCACATAATGGTTTTATTCCTAGTTTTTTAAGGAATCCTCATACTGTCTTCCATAGTGGCTGGATCAATGTACATTCCCACTGAGAGGCTGAATTTTTAATGACAGGACCTCAGGACAGCGCTGAGGTTGAACCATCAGGAGCCACTGTCTGACTGCGGATCAGTCAGATCCAGACACTGGACCCAAGATGCACAATCTCTCAATGCCAAGTTCACACTATAGAACCAGACCAATCCCTAAACCAGAAAGCCAATCTCTCCTTCTGCATTCAAACTATGACTCATTCCAAAACAAAGTTAAGGCTACCTAGAAATATGCAAGCACTTAATAAGAGAAAATACATCCAAAATAAAAAGATGAGGCAAAGAGCAAATAAAATTAAGAAAGCAAGATGGCTTTGGGAGTAAAGTCAGCCCACAAAGCAGAGCAGGGGGTCCTGTGTTCTTTCTTGAGTAGCCTCCTCGCAGCCAGAATAGAGGCAAACACAGTGAGGTACGTGGTGCGCGGCCACCATCCTGGTGTCAAGATACCAAAGAAGCTGAGCAACAGTCAGATGCTTCAGAACAAAGGAAAAGTATCAGGTTGTGGAGACACATTTCCCTAACTCTAGGAAACTTGATAGCTTGTTCCCCAGACAAGACCCAAGACCCAGTGACATGACTAGAGAGTCCCCTACACAATCTCCTGCTTCACAGTCTCTTGTGTCAACTCCCTGGTCGGTGCAACAGAGCTGCTCCTCTGTGCCCACTTTATGGTGCTCATACTACTCTTTCACTGACATATGAAGTGTTACTGATGATATTAGCTGTCTGAAGACACTTAAACCAACTCCCTGTGTGAGTCTTAGACCCATTCTGTCCTGTCTCCTTTATTTACTTGTTCTTAAATCTCATCAGACTGGTAAAACTCAGTATGCAACATATTAGGCAAAATGCACCAGCTATGAACTAGGTAGATGATTCCCCAAAAGCAGCAGCAGAGCCTTCAAGCCATCGGGGATCTTAGCACAGGTTAAACGAAGAAGAGTGGCCCAAGATATAAATACTCTACAAGGAGTCTTACCACCAACAGCAAGACGGACTTGCAGCTTCTGCACAAAAAAAAGAGCACACCTCACCCAACAGTAATTCAGCAAATGGGAATGTGTTCTAAGGAAGAAATGTAAAACAAGAAATAGCAAGTACGTTCAAACATATCCGTTGTCAAAGATGTCTGTGTTGTTTATAGTTATTTATTTTTAAAGAACTTGAAACAGCCTAAATGTCCAAGAATTGGGAAACTGATAAGTAAACTATTGTGTCAACTCAATGCTATATTATATTATCACTCAAATGATGTTTAAGAAAATTTTGTTGCACTATACAAAGGCTCATGATGCAATTTACATCATATAGAAATTTGTGTATATATATATTAAAATCTCCACGTTTGGAGAAAAGTTCCTATGCATAGGATTAAAAGGTTGAAAGGAAAATCAATCGAATGCACAAAAAAAAAAAAATGCCTTAGAATGATAAGACTATGGGTGACTTTTTTTCTTTTATCTATTTCCAAACTTTCTTTTATTGTGGTTATATCAGTCTCATCATAAAATATGTATAAATAAATTAAAACATCCAAGTTAACATAAAAATTATGAAACATATCAAACAACTTTTTCAATTGTTATCTATAGATAGGTAATTAGAGAGACAGTGATAGAGATCATGAGAGGTCTGTGCTCAAAAGGATATAAGAGAATCTTTCCCTGGAAATCAGTTGAAACAAAGAGGAGGAGTAAGAAGATGTAGCAGGGAAAAGGTCCTTCAATAGTGAATGGGGGCCAAAAAAATCCCAAAAGCTACATAATGCGTGTCCTATTATTACAACAGTTCTCCCATGATGTTGATAAAAGCAAGGTGCAGCAATCAACTGTGCCACAGCCTAGACCAAACAATAATAGATAGTCATCATTTCTAAACCTCTCTCCAAAGTCATTTTTCAACAGAATCTCTCCTAAATCCTTCATGGCATCAGAGTGGTTCAGAAGTCCCACATTCCACCAGAGACTTGCTTCTGGGAGAGTTGAAAGATGTTCAGATGTACAATAAAAGATAATGAAAAGATAATGCCTGATCCTGCCTGATTCAATTCCTAGCCTTTAAATGCCATACCTGCCAGTGAAAGGGGGGAAAAAAAAGTTCTGTCCATCTGTTGTATTTTTGCCTGCTCCATTAAATGCATCTATTTTATGTACGGTCTTGAGACTTGATACTATTCATAGAAATTTAAACAGACCTTGTATTTGTTTTCTAGGGCTGTCATAATAAATACTACTGACTAAGTGGCTTAAACAACAGAAATTTATTTCTTCACAGTTGCAGAGGCTAGAAGTTCAAGATCAAAGTGTCAACTGGGTTAGTTTATTTCAAAGTCTCTTTCCTTGGCTTACAGATGGCCATCTTTTTCTGGTATTTTCACATGATCTTCCCCCGTGCATTTCCGAGTCCGAATCTCTTAAGGACGCTAGTCATATTTAGGTTAGGGCCCACCCACATAACTTCATTTTACCTTAAGTACATCTTTAGAAGGCTCTGTGTCCAAATGCAGTCACATTCTGAGGTACTGGGGGTTATGGTTTCAACATAGGAATTTGGGCGGGTTGTGGGGGAGGTTACAGTTCCATCCATACAGTCCTGAATCCTGCGTTCTGGAAGCTCTTCATCTAAAACATAAACTAACATGAATGAACAAAAACCAAATTAAGTAAGCACTGAGGAAGCCCTGGACTCTGCTGTTTGGGGTGGAATTAGCACTGGTATTATGTGGGGCTTTGTGTGCCGTGATCCATTTTCCCTTAGACCATCTGAATCATGTAACGAGCCATGTCACAGAGGAGTTCGAGTCTTGCTCTTCTGAATCTAACCTCATGACCTGACACCAGGAGCTCTCAGATCCTCCTTGTGGGGCCCTTAACCGGTCATGTAGCTGATCTTTGATTCTCCCAGAGCAGATCTTACAAACTGATAAAGGGAGCGTGATTTAAAGACTCTGTGAAGACCTCCAGCCATCAACTGCATGCACAGTCCTCCTCTCTGCTAGGGGCTAGAGGAAACCAAGGCAAGGCCGCCTGGAGGGTTTGTCCACGCTTGCAAACAGCCCTGAGACTGCTCAGAATCAGCAGAAGGGAGGAGGTTACTCTCACGATACACACATTAGGTGTCTGCTGAATTCACAGTTATCACAGGTGAGACAAAGTGAAAAGGAAAATACCCTCAGCTTCTAACAGGTTAGAGGACTTGACAGCCTGGCCACGAGCACTCCTCCAGAAGAAATTCGCATTGGGCTCATGCTTTTCCCCTCCAGGGAACAAGCCGCAATACATTTTCCCCAAGTCTCATGGCCCTAGCTTTTTATCTTGACTGCAACAGTCTTTCACTGATAGATAGCTATCACATTTAAAGAAAATATTTAAATTATGATTTTAAACAAAAGATATTTTGCCTGCAAACTACTCATTTTCCAAAGCCTCATCAGAAAGACATCTGAATTTGTGACTGTTAGGAGGATCCACATTACGAATTTTCTCAAGGCAAGTTTTCTCCCCCTTCTGCCAATCCAGTATCATGTCTCCATCCCTATCCTCAAAAAATCAATTTTCAGAAATAAATTTAGGTGTAAATCAAAAGGTATGCCTGTAGCTTGTCATTTCAATCAATAAAGCGACAAGCATTTGTTAAATGCTTCCTATGTGCCTAGCCATGTTCTAAGTGCTTGGAGACACAAAAGCAGCACAACGAATCTCTCCGGATCTTTTTAAAACTATCTGTCACACTGAAAATGTCTCAAAGGTGCCAAAGGAAAAAGAGACACAGAACTTCAGGAAGCTTTTTTCCTTTGTGAGCCTTTGAAACTCATGTAAAATACTACAGAAGAGCTTTTGAAACTTAGATTCTTAAACAGGGGAAAAAACAGTTTGGCCTGAGGTTTGAAAGAGACTACTTTCAAACAGCTACTATGAGGCATTCTTCAGGGAAAATAGTTCTTTCGGTGTTTATGAGTTCTTCACTTGAAAGGTAGCATCTAGCTGGCTGACACTGTGGGTGTTTGGGCAAAACTTCCAAATGTTTCTGGAAGGCAGTTTTAAATCACAAGAACATAGAGAAACACAGAGAGGACAGCAGACATCAGAGATAGAGAAGACTTTGCTGGCTTATACACAGAATAAAACTATGTATGTCAGAGGCAGAGCTGCTCTAAGCCCTCATTAGTGGAGGCAGGAGGCCAGGGTAGCCCTCATTTCGAGATGATAATCCCAGAAACCGTCTTCTCTACCATAATTTTTAAATCCAAAGGTCAGAATGGTACCACCTCAAGAGTCTGACACAAATAAAGCAGTTAGTTCAAGACCCAAGACTATCAAGTAGATGAGGTTTAAAGATGGGTGATTCATTGAAATCGAATTCAGGCATCCCTTGTTTTGTACAGACCCAAGATGGACAAACTGCAGTTACTATGGTTTAGTTAAACAACATCAGTCATTCAATACAACAATTCAAATTTCAGTGACCACCATTTAGTAACTCAAGTCATCGCATAAGATACAAACTTTGCTGCTAACCCTCCCTCCACAAATCGCAGCGTAACAGATGGCCGTCACACTCAGCCACCGCTCACATCCCTTCTTTCCAAGTCTGCCAGTGACTGGCCACTGCACATTCGTTGCTTATTTATTTCACAGACAGTAAACAGTAGAGTTGTATGGGCTCCTTGTCTCCCAGGGATAAATTAATGAAGCAGTTTACAAAAAAAGATTAACTGCAGGAAAGAAACAAAAAGTGGTAACACTGAAAGTGAAATTGGCTGCAAGTAGAAGATCTGAAAAATGGCAAAAGAAAGGAGATCCAGGCTTCCATGAGGCTCTGGTCTAAACTATAGTGACAAGATTCAGTGAATATAAAAAACCAAGGTAAAGTTGCTCCCACATATTTTAGTTTAAACTGTATCAGTAGAAGCAACAGAAAGCCAATTATGGTTGAAATGGAGCACTTGCTTCTACTATGGATTGAGACTGCAAGAAAAAATCATTCAAATCAGGTCAGCCAGCATTCAGACCAAACGGTAAAGTTAGCTGCCATATGAAAAGAAAACAGTAATTAAAGGGAGACCAGAAAAGAACCTCTCACTGCCAGTAAAAGTTTCCATCATTTCATATGTTGGCATGAACTGACTAATGTTACACTATCTGATGTAGTGTTAACACAAATAAAGATGCTGCTGTGAAATTCGAATCCAGATTGCAAGGGTTAGTTAAAGCAGGTAGTTATGACGCTTTCAGATATGAAAGTGGCTGTGACAAAAGCGTATCAGTAAAAAAAAAAAACAAACCTAAGGTTAAGAGAACTCTCAGACCTTTCATGACATTAAAAGCACAAAGGATAAAATGTTGAAAGCTGATTCAAACTTAAAAAAAGATTATGACAATTTGCCAAGGCATAAAAAAGTTCCCTGGTAGCTCAGCTGGTAAAGAATCCGCCTGCAATACAGGAGACCTGGGTTCGATCCCTGGGTTGGGAGGATCCCCCGGAGAAGGGAAAGGCTACCCACTCCAGTATTCTGGCCTGGAGAATTCCATGGACTGTATAGTCCCGTGGGGTCACAAAGAGTCGGACATGACTGAGCGACTTTTACTCACTTCAGAGTACTGATAGATGTTACAACGTGGAGGAGCCTTGAGATATCATGCTAATTGAAAGAAGCCAGTCACAGAAGACTACATACTCTATAATTCCACCAACATGAAATGTCCAGAAGGGGTAGCTCTATAAATACATAAAGTAGATTGCTGTTTGCTTAGGGATGGGGGAAGGTGGAATGGGAGAGTGATAGCTACAGGGTATGGGGCCATCTGTTTAATCAGGTCAGAGGCTTTTATGGGGGGAGGGTGGGAGGGCAGGAGGGAGAGTGAGAGGCAAGGCAATCTACAAATAAATGAATTTATCGAATTTACTAGTAAGTTTTTTCGGTGTGACTGAAGCAATGAAATTAAAAGATGCTTGCTCCTTGGAAGAAAAGCTATTACAAACCTCGACAAGCATATTAAAAAGAAGAGACATCACTTTGCCAACAAAGGTCCTATACAGTCAAAGCTATGGTTTTTCCAGTAGTCATGTACAGATGAGAGCTGAACCATAAAGAAGGCTGAGGGCTGAAGAACTGATGCTTTCGAATTGTGCTGGATAAGAATCTTGAGAGTCTCTTGGACAGCAGGGAAATCAACCCTAAATATTCATTGGAAGGACTGATGCTGAAACTGAAGCTCCAATATTTTGACCACCTGATATGAAGAGTCAACTTATTAGAAAAGACCCTGATGCTGGGAAAGACTGAGGGCAGGAGGAGAAGGGGATGACAGAGGGTGAGATGGTTGGATGGTATCACTGACTTAATGGACATGAGTTTGAGCAAACTCAGGGAGATACTGAAGGACAGGGAAGTCTGGCGTGCTGCAATTCATGGGATGGCAAAGAGTTGGACAGGACTTGGCAACTCAACAACAACAACCAGTAAACAAGGTTAACAGACAACAAAAATAAACTATAAGGGAATGAGATCTGAAAAACGATACAATAGTAACTCTCATCTCCCTCCTCCCCTGCTACTGCTGCTGCTGCTGCTAAGTCACGTTAGTCGTGTCCAACTCTGTGTGACCCCATAGACAGCAGCCCACCAGGCTCCACCATCCCTGGGATTCTCCAGGCAAGAACACTGGAGTGGGTTGCCATTTCCTTCTCCAATGCATGAAAGTGAAAAGTGAAAGGGAAGTCGCTCAGTCGTGTCTGACTCTAGCGACCCCATGGACTGCAGCCTGCCAGACTCCTCCATCCATGGGATTCTCCAGGCAAGAGTACTGGAGTGGGGTGCCATTGCCTTCTCCAGGGGAACTTCCCAACCCAGGAATTAAACCTAGGTCTCCCACATTGTGGGCAGATGCTTTACCAACTGAGCTACGCAGGAAACTCCTCTCCCCAATGCAGCTCAGATTTGGTTTCTTTATGTAGTCATCTGATGATGAATTTAACACCCTGAAGGAAGTCACATGGCCTATATTTAAATAACTGAACTCCTGTTTATCCAACAAACAAGAGTACATGCAGGTATTCCTTTTAGACGGGTCTTCGGAACAGCTGTTCGGGCATTTAGCTGTGAGGAAACCCAACACCCCAGATGCCACAATAGTTTCAGGCACATCTTCCTGAGTTCTGGGAGAGAAGAAAGGAAGCTAAATCATACAGCAGATACAATCCACAAGCTCACATTCAGTCACCTTTATTTTCAAGGGCCACTGATTCTGTAAGGAGACCTTCTTGGGCCTGGCGGAGAGGCTTTCAGAAGTGTAAACAAAAGGTTAAGAGCTAGAGGTCAAGAAGCCTGGTTGGTGAGCCTCAGAACTTGATGGAGAGACTGCTCTAAAGACTGTTAGTACTTCTCTTCCACTGCTGCATCAATGACTGTTTGGAAAAATGATTATTAACAAAGGGTTAATAATGCCGTTAATAGATAATGAACATAGAAGTATCAATCCAAAAGACCTCTAAGACCCAAAATACAAGTGGAGAACAACACCAAACAGACTTTACAGAAAAACATAGTAATACAAATGTTTCATAACCATCTGAAAACAACAACAACCATCCATTGCCTGGAGTAGAAATCAAAATTAAAATTAAAATGAGTTATCTGCTTTGCCAAACACATTAGCAGAATTTTTTTAAATAATAATTTTCACACACAGAAAGAGAGATGGGCACCCTTCTATCTACTGGGGAGTGTGTTAATATATCCTCAAAAGCTGTGGAAGACTAAGAGTAAAAAAGAAATTCAAACAAGGCTAATTCTAGTCTAAGTGCCATCAGGGGACACGTGCTGTGGGGATGGGGGTTAATATATCCTAGGCCACCTCATGTCTAAGTAAGTTGAAATAGCTCTTACTTGAAATAAGTACAGCCCTCCAGCTACAACGAATAGGAAGACTACTATCTTCCTTTGTGCTGTTGACCTGGCTTTTCAGTCAGGAACCAGGAACTACCTTAAAAGAGAGCTAAATCTACTGGCAAACTGTTAGAAAGAAGAGTTTGGTAGAACACATTTCAGAATTCAGACTGAAAACATACTCTCTATACAGCCCTCCAGCACACCCGCCCGCCATACCCACACCCACACATACACACATTCACTCTTTTTCTGTTTCTTTCCTTTACTTTCAAAACATACCTCCTCCTAATCCTCTTTTTTTTTTTTTTTTTTGTGGGATTTTAGTTCCCCGACCAGGGAGTGAACTCAGGCCACCGCAGTGAAAGCATGGAGAGCCCTAACCACTGGACCACCTGGGAATTCCCTCAATCCTCTAACTTCTTTGCAGCTACTTTCCCCTCTCTGCCAGCTAATCTTCCTCTGTCTGCCCCTTAAATACCCACAAAGGTTGGTATCCCTGCCTTTCTCCTCTTTAAGCTTTACACATTCTTGTTGAGTGGTCTCAGATTCTTCTGTTGCTTCAAGAACTATCTCTACGCTGCTGCTGCTGCTGCTAAGTCACTTCAGTCGCGTCTGACTCTGCGCGACCCCATAGACGGCAGCCCACCAGGCTCCGCCATCCCTGGGATTCTCCAGGCAAGAACACTGGAGTGGGTTGCCATTTCCTTCTCCAACGCATGAAAGTGAAAAGTGCTATGCTAACAACTTCCAAATCCAAACCTCCAAACCTTCATGAACTTTCCTCAAAAACTACTGCATCTATAGTTTTTGTATTGCCTTCAAATGTACACATCTAAAATGGAATTTTCCTTTCTTACCTCATCTCACCTACTTTTTATCTTATATTTATTCATTCATTCATTCATCCAACAAACAGTTACCAAATTGGCAGCTATTTTGAGCATTCATTCTTCCGAACTAGGCTGTTGAGAACCAACCTTCGTTATTCTCAGCCCTTCTCCTGTTCAGGTCAAGGAACACACAGTGCAATGGCTTAAGTCCAAAACCTTGAGATTCAGTTAAACTTGAATTCCTGGAATACTGAGGCCAAAGAATATTCTGGAAATAGACTTTCTAATTACCAGAGAACCCGAGGCCCCTTTCTAGATCAGGCTTTTAATGAATTCCAATTTACTCTTCCTTTGATTTGAGACCTTTTAAAGTCTGAAGGTCATCTTATCCCCCCAAATTCTCATTGCAGAGTCCTTTTGAGATCGAGTGTATACTGAGGCCGTAAATTGGGCTCCTGAACCCACTGCTAATGCCAATCACTTTTTCTCTCCTCCCTCGCCTCATCCTGGCCATTGTTGGTCCAGATTCCCACTGGCTGTCTTCCCGTATCTCCCAGTGCTGTCCTCAGGCAAACACTCTCCTCATCTCGGGGGACTCGGAAAATCATGGCTGTTGAGATTCAGAACCTGTGCTCCTAACAGTGAACAGTGATCATCGGCAGCATCTTTGAAGGATGAGGAAAGGGGTCCCTCGGGCCAGTGTGAAGCTCAATCGTAGTCCAGCATCATGGCTGTTGGGCCCTGAGCAGTTCTCAAAATTGAATTTGGAGTGAGTAATCACCGGCTGAAAAGCAACGTGTAATTTTCACCAAGTGGAGTGAGTGGACTGTGGGCAGCTTCTCCCCTCGGGCGGCCGCCCAGCCCCGGCACCCTGCAAGTGCACAGCCGAGAAAGGAAGGGTTCCAGATAGGGCTCCGGGTGACCTCTGAGGGTCCCAGAAGGATGCACTACTGCTCAGAAAGCCTCCTGGAATGCCAAGATGTGGGACATTTAAAAGCCAAGATGATCCCCCCTCACTTCACTTGCAGGTGTCTCTGCATGGGGATAACCCCAAACTGACCAAGTCAACCTGGCCACCTGGAAGACAGACGAGGGAATGGATGGGTCAGCTGACGGGAGTGGGCAGCGCAGCAAAGCCCAGCATCTGTGGAGCACAGCACAGCTCTGGTCCTTCTCTCAAGGTCAGCATCCACTGTCAGACCCGAAACAGAGACTCATGGCGCCCCCTGGTGGCAGCTGTCGGGATCCTGCGAGGTGCGAGCTCAAGAGGAACGAAGCCTCCCTCTCTGACCCTAAAGAGCTTCCCAGGTGGCTCAGTGGTAAAGAATCTGCCTGCAGTGCAGGAGACACAGGTTTGATCCCTGAGTTGGGAAGATCCCCTGGAGAAGCAAACGGCAACCCACTCCAGTATTCTTGCCTGGAGAATCCCATGGTCAGAGGAGCCTGGTGGGCTGCAGTACACGGGGTCACGAAGGGTCAGACACACTGAGCTCACAAGAAAGCAAGCAAGGCTGACTCTACAGGCAGGGAGCTGGCTAGTCTCAAATGCCGATGCCACCAGACGGCCTCAGGAAAGGGAGCAAATCCTGGAGGGCGGGGTGGGGGGCAAGAGGGAACAGATTTCTCCCGACAGAAGTAGGCTTCAAATTGAGAAGGGGCGGAGGACTTCCCCTCCCTGCTCCCAATGCAGGGAGGCCCAGGTTCTACGCCTGGTCAAGGAAATAGATCCTGCCTGATGCAGTGAAATCCTTTGCAGCCAAATAAAATATTAAAAGTAGAAAAATGAAAACAAATTTAGAAGGGGTGTCGCTGGGTCCCCTACGAGGAAGATCTGACCCATAGGTCCCCGTGTGTGCTCAGTCGTGTACAGCTCTTTGCAACCCCATGGACTGTAGCCTGCCAGGGTCCTCTGTTCATGGGATTCTCCAGGCAAGAATACTGAAGTGGGATGCCATTTCCTACTCCAGGGGGTTTTCCCGACCCAGGGATCGAGCCTGTGTCTCTTATGTCTTCTGCATTGGCAGGCGGGTTCTTTACCACTTGCGCCACACAAAAAATGAGGCCAAAGGCAGGAGCTATTCCAAGAATGGGGCGATGGAAGCTGGATAAATAAAATGAAAAATGGTTCCTTGAGGAACCCGTGAACTCAAGGGGAAAAATCCAAGGCAGTGCCTGAGTAAAGCAGCACTAAATACCCAAGCCTGGCTTATCTTCATTTTCACCCTGGGTTTCTCCTCCATATGACAGGGTCAAGAGAGGCCCAGACATTTCCAGAAACTTCCCAGAGAGAATTATCAAACTGTTGGCTAGCTTTAATTTTTGCCACCCACAAATGGATGCTTTTACGCACCCACCGAGTAAGAGAATGATTTGCTGGGCTCCAGAAAACCACAGGATATTGTTTTAAAGAATGATATCTCATTCACTCCAGGCAGGTGATAAAGGGTGCAGGCTTGAATTTGGGGGACGAATACCTTCCTTTGATGCTGTCAGGGCATCTCTGTGATGTGGTCCATGTACACAAAGTCCTTCACAAAGAGGGCAAAAGTCTCTTCGTGGACATAAGGCTGGAGTAAGCAATTCACCTGTCACCTCCACCACTGTGATGTGCCTGCTTGGCGGTCAGACTGGGTCGAGTGCTCTTTTTTATTGAATTGGGCACCAAAGGGTCTGGAGATCAAGAGGAGATTCTAGAACATCTGGTACCAGTGGAAGATCACCGTCTTTATTCCTTTGATGTTGGAGGCAACATGCATGCTAAGTCACTTCAGTTGTGTCTGACCCTTTGTGACCCTATGGACTGTAGCCCACCAGGTGCCTCTGTCTATGGGATTCTCCAGGCAAGAATACTGGAGTGGGTTGCCATGCCCTCCTCCAGGGGATCTTCCTGACCCAGGGATCAAACACACATCTCTTAAGTCTCCTGCACTGGCAGATAGATTCTTTACCACCAGCGCCACCTGGGAAGCCCTGAGGCAAGAGGTGAGGGCAAGAAATATGCTGACCTGTCTTCCTCCCCTTTCTGTGGCCTGAATACCTCTCCCCACCTTTGCAATGGGCTTGACCTGGCTGAAGGCAAGTGTTGACCATTAGAGAGCAAGAATGGTGGGGGTGGGGCAGGAGGCACCATCATGGCCCACCCCCACCCCACTCTGATCAATGTCACCCTCTGGGAGGATTGTGCACGAGGGGTTGAGGTATCTCAGAGGCAAACAAAGAGTTCTTTATTAACCTGGTACATTTGTTCCACGGGGCCCAGTGTTTACTTGCTATCTTATTGATGGATTTGGTAATCGTCAGTTCTGTTAATAAGTTCTGCAGACCTGAGTCCTCGAGTTGTCTTTAGAGCTATTTAACACTGCTATTTCCTGGGTTTGCCAACCCATCCTGTCACAGAGAGAAAACACCGGGCAAATGCTCATTGTGAGAAGGCACTGGGGCAGGGGCTTGGACCCCAGAGTCAGACTTGGGTTTGATCCCAATTCTGCATTTCTGCAAATAAGTGGTTCTTATTATGTCTATGCTTCCCAGGTGGCACTAGTGGTAAAGAACTCAGCTGCCAATGCAGGAGACAGAAGAGACACACGTTTAGTCCCTGAGTGGGGAAGATCCCCTGGAGGAGGAGGGCATGGTGACCCACTCCAGTATTCTTGCCTGAAGAGTCCCATGGGCAGAGGAGTCTGGCGGGCCACAGTCCATGGGGCTGCAAGGGGTGGGATACCACTGAGCAACCAGGCACACACTTTACGTCTACACCCACACTCGCAATTACCTCTCCTCGGTCCACTTCCTGTCTGAAACTCTTGCTCAGCTGTGGATGCGACTCTGGGAATCTGTTTGTTGTGGAGTTTCCATTCCTTTGGAGGCACACACAAAAAGCAATTTTATTCATTCTGACCACTGTTCTGTCCCTTGATAATAGCTCCAGCAGATTGTTCTACTTCTTGAAAATCTCACAGGTAATAAAAGGATCCGAATACTTTGGAACGTCACTCTCCTGTCCAAAACCAAGCTCTGTCTCTCCCCCATCAGAGGAGGAGGTTGGGGGGCACAAATCCGAGCAGAGTTGGGAGGGGCAGACTCCGTGACCCTGTAACCTCAGGAGAGACGATGCCAGGAGCCTGGGGAGGCCTGAGCCGAGTGACTGTCTGTCATCCCCATCTCCACCAGTTGGTGGCGCACTCTCTCTGCACGCTCCGGGTGGGGGCGGGGGGGTGCTTCTTGGCTCCCACCGCTCCCCTATTCCCTGCTACTTTTCAGGCCAGTGCTGCAACCCGGGGTCCCCTCCTGTAGTCTCTGTGGGCTACAAGGAACTAGGATGTGGTCTTCTCCCCTCTAGGTCTTCTTGGTCACAGGGCACTTCTCTGATGAAAGCTACCCCTGGCAGATTTTCTGCTGTGGGGGAAATAACCCCTGCCCTCCAGGTAACTGTGGAGGCCTCCTGGGATTACACAGAACAATTGGCCCAGGGGGTAGAGAACTGTGGCTGGCCCCGGGTTCCTGGTTACAGTTGCCCAGACTGCACACTGCACACATCTGGTGTCACTTCACCTCACGGTCATCAGAGACAATATCACAAGTTTCTGGCAGAAGGCAGTCAAGGGTCGACATAAAGTGTCATTCGCACCACCACCATGCCCTCACCAGGCAGAGGTCAAGCCCTCTCTTCTCAGAACATCAAGTCCTGCTCCCTGTCTGCCACAAAGATCCTAGAAGCCAGAAACCAAGAGCCCATTATCCACAGACCTCCAGCCGGAAGATCCCCAGTGGGTCTCATCCAGCACCTTGGTGACCTCATCTCCTGCCTCAGGCTTTCCAGGGCCTCAGGCTGAGATTTCTATCGGGGATGGAGGGACGTCCAAGGACCCTCAAACCAAGCCACCATGCAAAGAGGGTGGCTTTTTGGCTTTTATTGTTCCATCGCTCAGTTATGTCCAATTCCTTGTGACCCCATGGACAGCAGCACGCCAAGCTTCCCTGTCCATTACCAACTTCCAGAGCTTGCTCAAACTTATGTTCATGGAGTCAATGATGCCATCCAACCATCTCATCCGCCATGGTCCTCTTCTCCTGCCCTCAGTCTTCCCCAGGTGGTATTTTTGGTTGTGCTGGGTCTTCATTGCTGTATGTGGGCTCTCTCTAGTAGCAACAAGCGGGGTCTACTCTAGTTGTGGTGCCTGGGTTTTTCGTTGTGGTGGCTCCTCTTGTTGCGGAGCATGGGCTCTAAGCACATGTGCTCAGTATCTGTGGTGCACAGGCTTAGCTGCCCTGTGGCATGTGGGATCTCCTGGGCCAGGTATCAACCCATGTTCCCCGTGTTAGCAGGTGAACTCTTAACCACTGGAACACCAAGGACGTCCTAGGCTCTGTCTTTTAAGGGCCAAGTCTAGAATTTAAAGGAGGTTGCATAAAAAGAAGCAACAATTGGGTATAGTGACTTCCAACATCCAGCAGCATCATGGAAAATAAAATAATTTGTGAAATGTAATAAGTGACATTAATATCATATATAATATACAGTTACAGTCATTTTAGCAAATGCCTTCTGAACCATAACCCTAATTAATGTGTATCTGTAAGTGAATCACACACACCTTCCTCTGAATTTCCCTGATAACAATACTAAAGTACTAGCTTCTGTGGACATAAGCTTGCTGTCTGTGTGGTGAGGGTGCTTGTAACCTAAGAGAGACAAGGAAAAGTAAACTAAAAATATTTTAAGCTTTTAATTTACATGTGGATTTTGTTATAGACCTGAGGTGCACCCAGATGGTTTTTATTTTCCTTTGATGTATGTTTGAACAGGATTCTTTAGGTTCATAAATGGAAAGGCTTCTTACTGTGAAGAGAAGTATCTCAGTTAGTCAGTGCCACCTGCTGGCAATCTGTGGGTGCTGCAGGCCAGCTATATTTCCGAATGAGGGATGAAATGTTTAGTTGCCAAGTTGGATCTGATTCTTTTGCCACCCCATGGGCTGTTACCCTCCAGGCTCCTCTGTCCATGAGATTCTCCAGGCAAGAATACTGGAGTGGGTTACCATTTGCTTCTCCAGGGGATCTTCCTGACCCAGCAATCGAACCTGCATCTGCTGCATTGGTGGGGGATTCTCTATCACTGAGACACCTGAGAAGCCCCGAGGGGTGAATAGTTATCAGGAAAAATCCAGGCAGAAGAGAAATTCTTAAGGTCGATGGAAGGATATAAAGGTTGTGTAGAACAGACAGTAACCAAACAGTGCCACAGTCAAGAAGGTTTCGCAGGGATTCTAAGCTCTCACAATTAAAAGAAAATAACCTCATTTTGCTTTTTGGGGGGAGTACATTTTCCAGAAGGAAAATATCAATTATGTATTAAAATAACTGGTATGCCTTATTTTTACCCCATATGCACCCTAATTTTCAATGTGTTCCTTCAGGAGATCACCATAACCTCAAATCAGAGTACACATCTGCTTTATAATAAAATGGAAAAGGTTCGTTTTTCAGAAATGTGTTTTAGTTGGCACATCTCTTCCTAAAAGCAGAAAATCCTTAACTGAGCCAATTTCATCATCCCGCTCCTTTTATTCTCAATTATATGAGACTATACCATCTTAGTATTCATTGGAAAAGACTCTGATGCTGGGAGGGATTGGGGGCAGGATGAGATGGCTGGATGGCATCACCGACTCGATGGACGTGAGTTTGAATGAACTCCGGGAGTTGGTGATGGACAGGGAGGCCTGGCGTGCTGCAGTTCATGCGGTCGCAAAGAGTCGGACACGACTGAGCGACTGAACCTAACTGAACTGAACTGAACTGATACCATCTTAGATATTGGTTTTTCTTTTCTCTTTTTTTTTTTTTCCATATCCAAATGAAGACATGTGGGGGTTAAAACAAACAAACAAACAACCTGCATAAGGAGGACACACCAGGACTTCCCTGGTGGTCCAGTGGTCCAGACTCCACACTTCCAATACAGGGGGCGAGGGTTTGATCCCTCATTAGTGAATTAAAAGGGGCTTCTCTGGGGCTCAGCAGGAAAGAATCTGCCTGCCAATGCAGGAGATGTGGGTTTGATCCCTGGGTCAGGCAGATCCCCTGGAGAAGAGAATGGTAACTCACTCCAGTATTCTTGCCCTGGACAATTCCATGGACAGAAGAACCCGGTGGGAGTAACCCGGCAGTGTCCTTTCGCTTCGGACCTGTTTCCGTGCACGGTGGTGGCCGGAGGCTTTCCAGGTGAGAAAATGGCATTTGTGAAGAGTGGATGGTTGCTGCGACAGAGTACTATTTTGAAGCGCTGGAAGAAGAATTGGTTTGACCTGTGGTCAGATGGTCACCTGATCTATTATGATGACCAGACTCAGCAGAGTGTAGAAGATAAGGTCCACATGCCAGTGGACTGCATCAACATTCGCATGGGGCATGAGTGTCGGGATATTCAACCACCAGATGGGAAGCCAAAAGACTGTATGCTGCAGATTGTTTGCCGAGATGGAAAAACCATCAGTCTTTGTGCAGAAAGCACAGATGATTGTTTGGCCTGGAAGTTTACACTCCAGGATTCCAGGACAAACACAGCTTATGTTGGCTCAGAAGTCATGTATGATGAGACAGCTGTGGCTTCCTCCCCACCTCCTTACACAGCGTATGCTGCACTGACCCCTGAGGCATATGGCTATGGTCCATACAGTGGTGCATACCCACCAGGAACTCAAGCTGTCTATGCTGCAAACGGACAGGCTTATGCTGTACCCTATCAGTACCCGTATGCAGGGCTTTATGGACAGCAGCCTGCCAACCAAGTCATCATTCGTGAGCGGTACCGAGACAACAACAGCGACCTGGCGCTGGGCATGCTGGCCGGAGCAGCCACAGGCATGGCCCTGGCGTCTCTGTTCTGGGTCTTCTAGAGTCCGTGGAACCTCGGCGTGCAAAGCTTCTGATACCCCGTGTGCAATAATATGATTTGCAGGGCATTTCTGTTTGTTATAAATGTTTTTAGTAATAGGTTTAATAGTTCTTTTGAAAGTACTGACAAAATGCTTATAAGTACATAGAAGTACTGCAGAGAAAGCTTCGGACTGCTGTTTAGCTAAAATGTGGACTCTGTGGCGGCACTGGCTCGTTCGAGGGGTTTCCTTATAAAACTCTCGCAATACTTTATTTAAACACACCTGTTTTGAAAGGCCATTTTGTTTTTAGAGTTAGGCCTTACTTCTTAAGGGATAATTTTAGTGTTTTGCTGGTAACATGGTGATATATGAGTGAGTGAATGGCCATGGCAAGAAAAACTGCAGTTTTTTTCGTTTCATGTCAGACTTTGAAACCTCAGACCAGAACTGGCTGCATGTTACTTCAGGAGTTATAGGCTGGAACCTTCCTTAGGCAGCGGTGTGATATCCCACAGCCTCTGGGGCTCCAGCAAAGCTGACTGCTCAGGACGATGGATGGGATGACAGTTTCCCCCCTTGAAAATGATGCTTTTTCATTTTATTCTTATTTGTTTTTGGTAGTGATACTTGGAAAGCATCCCAAATTAGGAGTAGACTTGAGTGTCAACATTTTAGGGCTTTATCATTTAAAACTTGAAGAAGGCACAACAACTACAAAAAGGTGTGTGGAGGTAGATTTATCTTTTTCAGAGGCATCAGGGTTTTAGTGTTTGCTTTGGGCATTTTTTATTGCCACTTCAGCCTACTTATAGCTTATTTTTCTACTTGTTGAGAAAGTATTATTAAGAGAATGGTGAGGAGAGTGAAATGAGAGCCATAGTTGCAGTGTTCCTGTTCCAGGGGATTGGGCTGCACGGAGGATGTGTTTCACGTCCTTCTGAAGGCTGTTGATGAGCCCATCTCCTGTCTTGTGTAGGACTGGGCACTGTTGCTGCCCCTGAGCTCTGTGCTGCATGGTGGGGGAAACTCAGGTTATAGATGGGAATTTCGGCCCAGAGACATGAATGACCTGCGCAAGATACCTTTCCACCTGACCAGGACACCGGCCTTGCTTTTATTTCTGACTTTAGTGTCACAGAGAAGCTTGAACCATTTAATTTTGAGCCCCAATTTATATGTGAAGCTCTGAAAAACCAAGGGTCCTGCATTTCTGTAATTTTCTTATTTCTTTAGCTATGTAAATTTTAAAACTTCAGTTGTTCCAGTTTTCTGTCCCGCATGTTTTAAAAAAAATGTACATTTACAAAGGCACATTGAAGGTCTCTGCACCTATACTCCATGTGGCCTTGTTTCCATAAAATACACTCCTGGTAGCACAAATTCTGTTTTTATTTTATGTGGCCAGTTACAGACACAGTCTTTTGTTTCACTTATCAGTCCACTCCACCTCTAAGGCAGACTTAAATAGATCTATCTCCGTATGAAAACCAGATGCCAAATGAACGTTGTGGTGACCACAGGTCTGTTTCCCTCGCCAATTCTACTGTACTTGGTGACACTGGAGAGTCTGTTTCCAGCTGAAAAGAAATATACTTGGCTGTCGTGTCTTTGGATGCGTCATGTGGTGGAAAGTTGCCACATGTGATGTATGACAATACTGCTTTTGATGGTTAAAAATGTTACTTATTTTACATCATATGTAATCAGAATAGCTTTGTTCAGATGGTAATCATTATTCAAGCTGTATCCTTTACAAGCAAAATACTAAACTCAGTTTTTAATGTTGCACTGGAATGTTAATTTTGAAATAGGAATTACTGGAACCACAGATACTAAGTTATGTCACTGAAATGCCCTTGAAGGAGGTGGTCTCCCTGTGTTCTGCCCCCTGACAGAGTGGGGGGACCTGTGGACTGAAGTCCTGTCATACATGTGCTCCCTCATCTCCAGTCCCTGTCCCTAGCTGGGCAAGCCACGCTGGGCAACTGTAGTTGAGTCTGGAAGTTCACTGTCCCTAGTGACTTCATCCTGAGAGGAAATGCGTGCTCAGCATAAAGACGGGCTGAGATGCTTCATTTCCCTGGCTCCAGTTCTCATAGATGCCAATCTTTTGGTCACCTCGCTTAGGTAGTCCTAAATCAAGAAGTTAGGTGAGTTGGAAGGAACTTGTTCACTTTAACTGAAGTAAAATGTTTAGTCAGCATTTTATTTCCATGTGCACTTTTAAATAGTTGGCCGTTGATGTTGCACACATGCCAGTCTGCTTGTTTCTTAGCTCTGTGCATTTAATTTCTTGAGTTAACTTCAAGGTTAGATTTAAAGAGAAGGGAGAGATGAGCGACTGTGTTTCAGATCAACATTGATGAAGTGGGCCGGACCAGGATGCAAGATCTGGATCATGGGAGAAGTTCCTGCCATTGATACAGAATGACCCACGTTTGTTTTCTACATTAATTGTGATTCTGTGTGATCTTTTTCTCCTTCCCAAGTTTATAGACACCGGCATGAAATGCAGTTACATTTTTTTTCCCCTCGGGTTGGTATTTTCTTTTCTCTTCTGATTGCTTGCCTGTCTCCAGTATTCTGTTGTGTCCTCTGAACCAGTTTTTCCCTGTATATGCAAATTGTATGTTTATAAGTGAAAATATTAATACATTAAATGATTGTTAACCTTAAAGCATAAAAAAAAAAAAAAAAGAACCTGGTGGGCTACCAGGTTCTATAATAGAGATCAATAGAGGCTGAGCAAATAAACAACAGTGAACTAAGATCCCATATGTCTCAGGACGCAGTCAAAAAAAAAAAAAAAAGAGGACACAGCAGAGCATTCAGATTATAAGGTGGTTTATTGCGTTAGTGGCATGCGAGCAAGTTCTTCCCGTGATCAGCAAACGCAGGCATTAGTGCGTTTCAGAGGAGTTCAGAGGAAGGAGAGGCTGGAGGGGTCAGGAGGACCTCGAGGTCAGGGCCTGGTCATCTGGCGACGTGCAGAGCTCTCTAAAGGGGCCTGAAGCTCATCTCAGGGGCAAGTGGGTGCAGACGCCCCGATACTTGCAAAAGCAACTTTCACGTCTCACTCCTCCCTGAAAAAGAAGCGGGGGAGGGGAAGGTAAGCTGATACTCCTTGAGAAGCAGCAATCAACACTTTGATTCTCACCAACCCTGAAAGAACATCCTCCAAAGAAAGAAAAAACTTCCTAGTAGCTTCCCAACTTCCTGCCTGGGCTCTGGCTGCAGCTCCAGTGATACCCAGGCTGCCCCCCACTTTTTTGGACCCCCAGACGGACCGCAGTGGGGCAGGGGGCGCACACTCACTGGCTCTTCCGGCGGTATTGCTGCAGTGCTTTCTCTGCCACATTCTCCATGAAGTTAGGACTGGAGACTTCCTGCGGGACCGTCACTGTGATGGGGAAGGAGTTGAAGAGTTTCACAATCACCTTGGTGAGGCCAGACGGGATGCTGGGGTCGGAGTTGTGGGAATTCACCTGGAAGGAGAAAAGAAAGGTCACGACGGGGTGGGGATGACAGTCAACACGGACTCGGCTGGCAACTAAAGTCGGGCTTCATTCGGATCCACGGACCCCTTTGCTTTTCACTCACCTCCACTTTCTATACAACTCGGGGAACAGAAATGCCCTAACCCCACAGACACACTAGTCTGGTGAGGGGGTAAACGCCTTCCACGAAGGGCCAGTCCAGGGGGGGCCCCACCAAGTAAAATATGGTTTCGAGCCACCTGCTTCCTTTGGGCAGTCACTGGCCAGGTGGTGGTAGAAATAGCAGCAGGGAGAGAAAAAGAAACGTTTCCTGGTACTAGAGAGAAGCTTCTTATCACTGGAGGAGAACAATGGGTCAGTTCATGGGGCCTCCTATGTGAGACAGGGCAGCTCTCCAGAAAGAGCTCTCACCCTGCAGCTGGACGGGTGATCACCCCTCAGGTGGGAGATGCGGGGTAAGCTGTTGAACCACGCCCTTTCCTCACCCATAAAATGGGACTGTGACACTCTGCCTCACTGGGCAACAGGGCCTCCGTGCACCGCTGTGCCTGAGGGTTCGCTTCCTGGGGTAGGACAAGGGCTCCATCGAAAGCAGACATGGCCGCATGAACATCTTGATCCCGTTTCACCCCCAGGGGAGGACCACACGACCTCCAGGCCGCGCCGAGGGCGTAGCGGCAGTGCACGGCCAGCAGGGACTCACCGTGAAGACCTGCAGGTAGTGCTGGTCGTCGCTCTGCGTGAGGTTGGCCAGCTGGGACACCCAGGTGAACTGCTCGTTCAGCTGCTTGAGCAGGGCCGACGTGTTGAGCATCTTCTGCTGGTAGGACTGGAGCAGCTGGTCGTACAGCCTGCTGAACTTCTCCGCCAGCTGCAGGGATGCGTTCAGCTGCTGGCGCAGCAGCGTCTGAGTCGGGTTGCTGGCCGAACAGTCTGCCCAGAGAGGCAAAGAACACAGACAGATGACAGAAAGGTGAAGGGAGAGCTCAACAGGGATGCAGACAAATGGCAACCAGGTCACGCAGCCAGGACCTGAGCCAGAGCTACTCAGAATGCCATCTTTCCACCAAGCATCTGCGGTCAGCCCAAGACAAAGCAGAGAGCTGGCCCTGAGTGTGACTCAGCATGTGCTGTCTTCATCAAGAAAGTCTTGCTCTGGAAGATGGTGTCAGCTGAAGTAAACTGTCTTGGTGACATCACTGATTTCTCTTTGGGTGCAAGACCCTGTCTCCCTGGAGACGGGCAAGGAGGGGCACTGCCCCACACCTCATGAAGCATGGCCTCGGGGCTCCGTGTGCTCAGACTAGGAGATCCTCTCACTGCCCTGTCCCCTCAGGAACCATTTCCAGAAGTGGTGGATGTTATCTGTAGCTGCTATTTGTCCAGTACTGCTATGCTTATGCTCAGGCATTACCAAGCGCTCTGGATAGCAGTGGTCATTAATAGTCTGATGTATTCTGACGTCCAGCAATGAAACTGAGGACCACAGAGCTAAACCATCTGCCTAAAGTCATAGGATGAACGACTTGGGAGGTCAGGATGGTGAACCCAGAGCTGTAACTCCTAAACTTGGGCTCTTGCTACTCAGTCTACGGCTCTGGAAACTTCTCCAAGCTAGCTTGTATCTATAGAGTTGGAAATTCTGGCCCCAAGAAGCTAAGTAGCAGAAGAGCCAGCCAGGATCCTCAGACCACGAGCACACAGGGACTGAGGGCTGTGGGCCCAGGTTTGCCCGCCTGCCCATCACGGCTGGCTACCAACCTCACCAGAGAGGAGGCAAGTTCATTGCTTTTGGCCCCCGCCCCTACCCCACCCACCGCAGATGGTGAGATAGACAAGAGCTAGAAACAACACTCTCTCTTTAAACACTCTCTCTGTTTTTCTCTCCCTTAATTGTTGAAAAATATGCCCAAAAGAGCACATGAAACTCAAGCAAGTCAGGGAAAAAGGAGGAGTTCTTTGCATGCTTCATCATGCTGGTTGTAATCATTTCTATTAATGGAGGAGCAAGCAATCAGGTGGAGCAAGACATAGGATTATGAACAATAAGCTGAGTTGAGAAATACGCACAATGACTACACTCTCTGTGCCAGGGAGTCATTGAAAATAAGGACAGCCACTGGGAACCAGGATGCAGCCTAGGGCAGTGGCCCTCACCTGGGGCGGTGCTGTCCCCAGGGATATTTGACAAGGTCTGAAAACACTTTTGGTTGTCACAACTGGTCGGGGGGCGGTGGGAGGTTACTGGCATCCAGGGGCTAGAGGCCAGAGATGCTGCTAACTGCCTTACAGTGCACAGGGCAGCCCCGTCACAAACAGAGATCCGGCCCAGGGACTTCCCCAGTGGTCCAGTGGTTGAGAATCCGCCTTGCAATGCAGGGGTCACGGGGTTGATTCCCGGTTAGGGAACTAGGATCCCACGTTGCATGCCGCAACTACTGAGCCCACCCACTGTGATGCATGACGCAGTGAAGATCCTGCATGCCACAGCTAGGACCCAATGCAGCCAGATAAAAATATTTTTTAATAGTTATTTAAAAAATGATGAAGCCTATCATTTAAAAAAAAAAAAACAAAAAAAAAGAATGATCTGGTTCAAAATGCCAGGAGAATGGAGATTGCAAAAGTCCCGTCTGGAGGTCCCAGGCAGCACACACATGCTCCAACGGCTGCAAGCACCTTACATAAGAGGTCCTAAGTCCTCCTCAATGTAGAAAAGAAAACCAGCGTTTCAGGAAGTTGTGATCAGTGACGGTTAAGATCGGTATCAGGGGCACCAATCTGAGCTTGGGCGTCGGGAGGTCTCTTCTTCTGGCCCTAAGGTGACTTTCTCACCGTGAGGCACTATGTGATTTATGGCTTTCTAACTGTGATATGTTATAGGCTAAACCCAAGAGGCGGGCGTGTGGGCTCACCTCACTCCTTCATGGATCAGCCTCATATACCACTAGTACTTTTGCAGTGGCTTCTAAAATCACAGCACTGAGACTAGGAATATTTAACTAGACTCTGAAGGGCTGCCCAGGCACCCAAAAGAATTAAGTAAGAGCAAAGCAAACACCCCCCAGGATCAACTCACTCAGTACAGAGAAATAATTAACTCCTTCCTTCCAAGCATAGACTTTTGTGAGCCAGGAAGTGTGTCACTGCTTTTATAGCTGTTTACCTCCAAGTAGGAAGAATTCCGGAGAAGGCAATGGCACCCCACTCCAGTACTCTTGCCTGGAAAATCCCATGGACAGAGGAGCCTGGTAGGCTGCAGTCCATGGGGTCGCTAGGAGTCGGACACGACTGAGTGACTTCATTTTCACTTTTCACTTTCAAGCTTTGGAGAAGGAAATGGCAATCTACTCCAGTACTCCTGCCTGGAGAATCCCAGGGACGGCGGAGCCTGGTGGGCTGCCATCTATGGAGTCGCACAGAGTCGGACACGACTGAAGCGACTTAGCAGCAGCAGCAGGAAGAATTCAGTCCCCTTGATAAAACAGAGAGCAACAGCGGAAGAGAGCTATTTCCTCCAACTCAGGGATCAACCAACCACAGGGAATATGGCCAGAAAGCGAAGGTACCCCGAGGAGAGACCATATGTTCAGGGCAGAGAACATAGCAGCAATGGTGGGGAACACCTCCCAAACACCCCCCAGGAGGGGCGTCCAGTAATCTTGGCAGGTCACCCAACCTTCTCTGACTCAGTCTCCTCCTCTGTAAGAAAAGCAGCTACCCCAGTTATTCTAGGGAAAGAGCAAATGTTTGTAAAGTGTTGAGAAGAAGGGTGTTTGGTAACAAACACACGGCAAGAGTTTGTTTAATAGAGTCCGTACCGCTGAAGCACTTCCTCGATGGCTCAGTGGTAAAGAATCTGCCTGTCCATACAGGAGACTTGAGTTCAATCTCTGGGTTGGGAAAATCCCTTGAAGTAGGAAATGGCAACCCACTCCAGTATTCTTGCCTTGGAAATCCCATGGACAGAGGAGCCTGGGCTACAGTCCATGGGTTGCAAAGAGTCAGACATGACTTAGAGACAACAACATACTGTCTAAATTTTCATCGTCTGCAGCCAAAAATGAAGTATACTAGGTTTAGCCCCTGGGAACAGACTGACTGGAGGAAGTCACAGGATGACAGCTTTTTAGAAAGCACCCCTCCCACAGTCAGCCTGTTAACCATGAGCTGATGTGATAAGTATTCTGTCTCCTGACCTCAGGGACAACTCTGCATCTTAACCCTCAACCCCAGATGGGGGATCCAGGGAGAGCCAAGCAAAGGCCAGTCCCCCCTACCAAGAGCCACAGCTGAAGGCAGCAGAGCTGGCATTAAACTCCCACCCACCTGACCCGCTAAAGGCAAGCCCAGTGAGGTGCTGGGGACCTGAAGACACAGGAGACCAGGGGGCCCCTGACTCACCCACTTCCAGGATCTCCTGGCACTTCTCGCACTGGTCCTTCATCCGCAGGCATCCCGTGGAGTTGTGGCGGATCTCCTTACACACAGTACGGTCGTTGTTTTCTGGGAACACACGGGACAAGTCACGCAGAGCAACACGGGCTGCCCCCGTCTCTCTGAGCCCTTCCACACCACTGACAAGCCTTTTGAGATGATTCTGCGGGCAGAGCAGGTTGGCATCTGGCTGTCTGCCTGAAGACTGCTGGTCCTCCAGGCTTGGACCAGCAGTGGGACTCCCTGCAGTGGGACCAGGAGGTGGTGCCCAGGCCTCCCTGAGCTCGGCATGGCCACGCTCTCACCACCTTCGCCTGCTGACACCTCTCCCACCTCCATACTCCCTTAGCTGTGTGTACTTCTCTTTGGTATCATAACCCGTTTTGCTCTGCAATCTGTCTTGTCTCGTTTCTCTGCCCCTGGCCAGGCAGCAAGCTCCTTGAAGGCAGGAGTAAGATTTACCTTGGAACCTCCTTATAACACAGGGCGACTCCCCACCCCCCGCAACCTTATGGATATGCAGGAAATGCTTGTTCAGGTCAATTTGTTGTTTAGCCGCTAAGCCGTGTCAGATTCTTTTGCGACCCCATGGGCTGTAGCCTGCCAGGGTCCTCGGTCCATGAGCTTCTCCAAGCAAGAATACTGGAGCGGGTTGCCATTTCTTTTTCCAAGGAATCTTCCCAACTCAGGGTTCTAACCCATGTCTGCTGCATTGGCAGGTGAGTTCTTTAACACTGAGCCACCGGGAAACCTGTTTAAGTCAGTACCCTCCTGTATTTCCAATCCATTACAAGCCAAAACCCAGTGCTGGTCCAACTGTAGCATTTAGGCGATGGGGTTGGCCAACCAGTGTCTATTGGTTCAATGAAAGAAATCACTTCGAAAAGTTTCGGCTTTTCATGTCCATGTTAGAGTTCATTCATTCAAAAGATACTCGCTATGTGCCCATTCTCTACCAGACTCTAAGGTTATAGCCACAAACAGCTTTCTTAACTGTACAGTGAGCTGATTATATAATTCATTGCCAGTATATGCATGGCATCCATATAAAGCACCTGAGTTCTCAAGACAAAGAGGTCTAGCCCTCAGGACCAGTGGTCCACAACCTTTTTGGTTCAAGGGATCAGTTTTGTGGAAGACAATTTTTCCATGGACCAGGGAGGGGGAGGGTGGGGGAAGGTTTCAGGATGATTCAAGAGCATCACATTTATTGTGCACTTTATGTCTATTACTATTACACCAACTCCACCTCAGTCAACAAGCATTAAATCCCAGAGGCCGGGAATCCCTACCCTAGAGGAAATTGTTGGAAGGAGCCTGGAAAACTCAAAAGAATACCAGAGTTACAAGTCCTGTAGGACTAGATTTGACCAGCCCAGGGGATTTCCCAAACCAGGGATCAAACCCACGTCTCCTGCATTGCAGGTGGATTCTTTACAGCTGAGCCAACAGGGATGTCTGTGAACCTTTGGGCATGTTCCTACACTCCCTGTCAGAGATGGTAGCCCCCTCCCCAGGTTGCTCCTTGGGGGATTCAGATGATACAGGCCAAGTCCTGGGCACAGATCTGAGCATCTAAGGCTCCCTGCCTCTACACTTCCTTAGCTCCTTAGCTATTCATACATCTCTTCAGCATCACAGCCTGTTTGACTGGGTTAAGCATCTCAAAGAACTGAGTTTTTGTCCCCCTCCTTCTCACCTGTGAATTCCATCGTGGGGAAGTGGTAGGGAGTCCTCTGCAGGTGGGCGTCCATGGCCTGCTGGGCCTGGTGGATCATGTCGTAGAAGGGCTGAAACACATCGTGGAAGTTGAAGGGTTCCAAAAAGGGGAAAGGCATCACGTTCCGGGCAAAGCGGGACTTGGGATTGAAGAAGAGTGACCCCCTCGGGAACGAGCTGAAGGGGGAGTAGTACTGAGTGTCCTGGGGCCTCCGGAGGAAGAACCGGTCCTGGAAGAGCTCGTCCATGATGCTGGACGCCCGGGTGAAGCTGTCCTCCATGACGTCCATCACGTGGCTCTGCTCCCGGTCATTCTCCATCAGGGAATCGATGCGGTCACCGTTGATCCAGAAGTAGAAGGGGGAGCTCTGGTTTAGGAACTCCTCAAGCTGTGACAGGAGGTGGGGTATAGTCAGGGATGCCTCCCCCTTGTCAAGAGGGGCCAGGCCCATCCCAGCACCTGGGACATCTCAGAGTCACAGCATGGGGCGGAGGCCCGGCTGGGAATGGCTCCCATCTCTGAAACGTCCAGGCCAGCCCCCTTCCATTCTGCTGACCCCAGCGGGCAGGAGTAAGAAGACCTGTGAGGCTAAGGAAGTCACAAGACCCGTCAGGTGAGACTAGTCTTCTGTCCTCTTTGACCCCCAATCAGCCAAGCGCCAACCAATAGGACTCTGGGGAAGGGCAAAATTCATGAGTCCTAATTGAGCAAGGCCTGCAGGGGAGGGTAGATAAATATTAGCATACTAAAAATTCTTAATTCCTTTTGCTAAAGAGGACACAGGGCTCTGCTCTACCATGGAGCCATTTGTTAACTTATGCAGCTAAGAATAGCTGGATGAGAGTCTTTTAAGATGGCAAATACCTGGCACAGGTGTTTTTCACATTCCCACATTACTGCATTCATAGCAGACATTACCAATCAATCACACACTGCAGCCAGAACTAATCAATTGCAACTGGCACGCGAAATGAAGCTGTGATACTGTGATTTATCCACCTTGCAGTGCAGGGTACATGAGTTCAAACCCTGGTTGGGGAACTAGGATCCCACTTGCCACGGGGTAAATTTCATGTAGGTAAAATCATTTTTAAAAAAGCCACCCAGTGGGTGACCAGCCCATTGGTCACCCATTAAAAAAATAATAAAAATAAAAGGATTTGAGTCAGTCATATATATATATATATATATATACATATGGTCTGGTTCCTGACAAGAAGGTCCTAAAGATCTTGGAATTTCCTGTGATAAGAGCAATTAAGATGTCTTGTTATGTTAGGGAGGTGACTTTTGGAAAGCAACTAAGGATGGGGGCTGACTGTCAGGGAGCGAACTACATGATTAAAGGGCTAGTGCTTTCGGCCCCAGCCCCTGATCTCTACAGAGGGGAGAGGGACTGGAGACTGAATCAGTGACCAATGGCCAATGATTTAATCAACCATGCTGGTGTAATGAAGCCTCTATTAAATCCAAAAGGATGGGCTTGTAAAGCTTCTGGATTGATAGACACGTGCACCAAGGAGATGCAAGAGACTGCTGCACTTGGAGAGGCCATGAAGGCCCCCCACCGCTCCCCATCCCTAGCTCTGAGTATCTCTTCCATCTTGCTGTTCCTGACTCATATCCTTTTATTTTTATTATTTTTTTAATGGGTGACCAATGGGCTGGTCACCCATTGGTAGCATTTTTAAAAAAGATTTTACCTACGTGAAATTTACCCCGTGGCAAGTGGGATCCTGGTTCCCCAACCAGGGTTTGAACTCATGTACCCTGCACTGCAAGGTAGATACTTACCTACTGGACCACTGGGGAAATCCCCTGAGTTCTATCCTTCTATAACAAATTGATTATCTACTATGTAAAATGTTTTTCTGGGTTCTGTGAGCTTCTCGAGCAAATTAATGCTCGAGATTGCCTACAGGGGCAATCCACCTGTAGGAGACTTGGGTTCGATGCCTGGGTCAAGAAGATCCCTGGGAGAAGGAAATGGCAACTCACTCCAGTACTTTTGCCTGGGAAATCCCATGGACAGAGGAGCCTGTCAGGCTACAGTCCATAGGGTTGCAAAGAGTAGGACACGACTTAGCGAATCAACAGCAACAAAAGGAAGCAGTCATGGAACTCTCTGATCTACAGCCAGTCAGTCAGAAGCACCTGGACTTCTGACTGGCTGTTGAAGTTGAGGGGTGGGCGTGATGGGGCAGTCTTGTGGGACTGAGCCCTGAACTTGTGGGGTCTGACGCTGTGTCCGGGTAGATGGGGTCCAACTTGAGCTGAACTGCAGGGCACCCAGCTGGTGTGGGAGAATCCCTTGGTGGGGAAATACCCCTACACTTGGAACTCGGTGCAGAATCAAAGAAGAATCTTCAGCTCTCCTCACTCCCCACCCCAAGCCATGCTGCGCTGAAGGAGCGGAGCCCTCATCACCTGGTGGCCAACCAGTCCCGATCCGCTTCTGCACACCCGCGCGTAGAACTTCATGCAGGTCTGCTTGAGGCAGGGCTTACATTCCTCCCAAAGGGCTGTCATGGTCTCATTGCACACCCCCTGGGACGCCTTCAGCTTGTTTTCAGAATCCCTGGTGTCATTCAGGGCGTCCTAGGGGATAACAAAAGCTGGCTTAGCCACAGAAACCACAGGCTTCCCCTGCCCGAGGTAGGCATGGGTGGGCCTGCCCACCTCTGCCAAACCTGGGCACATGGGGTGCTTGTTTCCATCCCTGCTCTCGTTCATGTTTGCCACCTGGATGTTCCTTCTCATCTGGTTTTAAACATCCTCCCATCTTCATCCTGCTCCTTAGTCCCTTCTGGCCCCTAGAGCTCATCTGGACTTCTTTCTCTGACGCTGCACCTACAGTCTTTACCCCAAGACTTCCCCCCTCTCAACAAATAACCCACTTTCTACTCTCAACTTCAGGAATTTCAATGTCATCTTCCAAAGCTTCCCTGAATCTTATTTTTCTATGGCAACCACAGCCCCTGGCATACCACGGTAATAGGTAAGCTTCCAAAATCAAGGTCACATCTACTACCAAAACTCTCTAACATGACCATGACATTTGATCCAGTAAATCTGCAAGACTCTATCCCAAGGATTCCCTGCAATAAAGGAGAAGTTCATATGCCTGAAGATATTTGTTTCAATATTCATGAATGGCAAAAAAAAAAAAAATACTGGCGTCAACTCAGATGCTCAAAACTAGGGGACCAGTTAGGGAAACTGTGGTACCTACAAATGGTAAACAGGATAGCATGACCAAGGATGTTTATAATAATTGTTAAATATTATAATAAGCATTTCTCACATTAAAAAATTCATGAGTTTGAGTATAGCCACTGTCCAAAAAGTATAGAAGAGAAAAAGTAGTAAGAAATAGATCAAATGCAGGTATCCTTAGATACCTAAGGAACTGTCCTAAGGTAAAAGGATTATGGAAAAACTTTTTCTCTTCTGCTTTTCTGTATTAAAATCTTGATAAATGTGGGTATTACTCTTCAAAGAATTAAGTAGACCATCCATACCCCCACATGAAGCTCCAGTAGGAATGTGTGACCAGGAAGAGCTGTGTGAGATCTTCCCCCACTTCGTGTTCCCCGTCCCCCTGGGCCATGTCCACTGCCTCTTGCTCCCACATGGGGAAGGCCACCATGCCTTCTACTAGGCCAATTCACAGGCAATTCCTTTCTTTCCCATTCCCATATTCCTCACCTGAGAAGTCATGGAGTCTTTTTCCAAACATGATGTGCTTTATCATAGATTGTCAACTATCAAATCCCACTGAGTAGCACAACATTCAAGAAAAAGACTTGCCACTTCTCCGTGGACTCTAGGAGCCTTCTCATAGCATGGTGGGAATTTCTATTCATGCCAAGAAAGACAATTAAGTTTCAAAGAAAGGGCTGCACCCAGGCCAACATTTCTGTAAGTGGCTTCCATGAAATTGTGCTACAAGTTATCAGGAAAAAAATAAATGGATTCCTTGGTCAAATGGATTTGAAAAGCACTTGGGTTGAATGAAGTCACACATGTTCCTTTACTGCAGAACTTCTCTGAGTCTTTATAATGATTTCACTCCATGCATTAGAGACCATAGGCCCCATTTCAGCATCTCTGTCATTAGGGTTAGGGGAGCAACAGGAGTAGAATTTGAGGATATCGTCAAGGAGACTATTTATTTTTTAAATAAGCTGGGCTTCCCAGGTGGCACTTGTAAAGAACCCACCTGCCAATGCAGAAGACATTTAAGAGAAGCAGGTTCGATCCCTGGGTCAGAAAGATTCCCCTGGAGGAGGAAATGGCAACCCACTCCAGTATTCTTGCCTGGAGAATCCCATGAACAGAGGAGCCTGGTGGGCTACAGTACATGGGGTCTCAAAGAGTTGGACACAACTGAAGCGACTTAGTACAGTGTAAATAAGCTGTTTATTGAACAATAGTAGTTTAGTTTTGTGTGTTCACCAGTGGACCTAGATGGGTGTTTACAAAGTAGTCCAGAACTCAGATGTGAGCAATAGTGTGTGCCTGCTGTACCCCAAAGGTATTACTCACACTAGATAAGCTTCCTGAAGGTAGGGTGACATCCACCTCCTAACCTGTGACAATGACAGACCCTACCCAAAGCCGACCTTGGAGCTTGCACACAATCGGGGTTTAGAAAAATCTATTGAAATAAATCTGGGCAGCAGGCCCTAGGCCAGGCTTGAAATGAAACCAGATCCGAAATCTCACCCCTTGAAGCTTTCAAAAGCAAATAAACCTTTCCTATTTGTTAACCACAGCCCTGGGTATCAGCTGACACAGCCTGGAAGGAAAGACAGAGGGTCACCATGGCAACCTGGCAGGGCTTCCCCATGCCCTGCCTCCAGCACAGAGGATCAAGGTAGGGGCAGCTCGGCTCTTCCTTACCTCTTTCTTCTTCTTGGCTTCCTCTAGGGAGCTGAGCAGTAATTTGCGCTCTTCATTGGTTTGTTCTATTTGGGTCTTTATCTGTTTCACCTCCTTGAGGGCATTTTTAATTTCTTTATTCACGTACTTACTCCCCTCGGTGGACATTTCTGCAGGAAAAGGGCAGGCAGGTGGATGATGTGAGAGGAAGGGATGGTGCTGGGAATACAACCCTGGAACCAGTATAAAGGGTCAGAAAGGCCAGGGGGTCTAGGGGCTGCTAAGGCTGGGGTCTCCCTGGCAGGCAGCCTTCAGGGTCCCAGCTTCACCCTGACCCGGGTTCCATTCCCAGTGTTCCATCTCCAGGGCACACTGAAGACCCAGGGCCAGAGAATCAATTACAGCCAGCTTCTCAGAAAAGCAAACACTGGAGCGGACACACCCCAGAGGAGGAATAACCCAGTGTGCTCCTGGGGCGCTGGAGGAGCAGCCTAACCAGCTGCAGAAGAAAATTTTCAAGGAAAAAAAAAATCCTGGAAGCGTAATTGTTTAAGCATCAAAATATCAAATTGTATCCTTCTGGATATAATTTCTTCTGGAATGCAGTTTAAGCAAACATCTGAATTTCATCTTTGTTCTGACGAATGGTATCAGGTGACAAGGGACATGGAGGTGAGACTGTGATCAGACACCACATCGTGTGACAAATACAATGAGATAATGTCACCGATGTACTGAAAGTAACAGCCCATGCTTCTCTGGCGCTTATCCTGGGTCAAGCACCACACTGGACACTTCACATGCATTTTATTTAAGATTCTCAACATCGCCTTCACCCCACTGCACAAGTGAGGATGGAGAATCATAGTGAGGTCAAGATACTCACCCAGGGTTATAACAGCTTGGGAGGGCAGAGACAGACTCCCACCCACCTCTGATCTCAATATTAGGGTTTCTAACTACTACCCCGGAGAGTTGGTCAGCTCGCGGGACGAGAGTGAAGCAGAGGGAAGACAGGTGTCAAGAAGGACCTAGCAGAAGAGGGGAAGCAAAAGCTGGGCTTTGAAGGATGACAAGCCCTCCTAATAAATGATATTTCCTCTTTCCTGAATCCAGAGCATTGGTTTTCTAGGTGGCAAGGTGGCAGATACAGGTAGTGAGCTTTATGGAAACTCCAAGGGAAGTCCACAGAGGCCCCAGTGGTCCAGGCTTCAAGGAGCGTCATGGGGGAGGTGTGGGCGCTGGGCCAAGCGGACTGGGAAGGGAACAGCTGAAGGAGATGCAGCAGTCAGAAAGGGCTTGGGTTCCATCTGAAAGTGCCTGGAAGACAATTTGACCACAAAGAGCCTGGGCTGGCGACAGAGGGCTCAGAGAGGGGCCTGAGCAGAGCAAACCAGATCCAATGCACAGGGAAGAAATGGTCTCTGACCCCTGGGGGCCTGGTCACTTACCCTGGAGCTCTTTGTCCGAGATTGCCCAGCCACTGTCCCAGCTGAGCAGCAGCCCCATCAACAGCAGTAGAGTCTTCATCTTGCCTCCTTCTCCGCTTCTGGAATCCCAGCACGCCTCTGTTTGTAGAGAACAGGGGACTGTCATGGCAACAGCTAGACAGCCCGCTGGTCTCCAGCCCAGCCTGCCGCCTGCTTTCCTGGAGCCCTGCTGAGGCCTGGCCCTCCGCTATGCCCTTAGCTTGCATCACCGCCTTTTTATCCCAGGGACTGGACAAGAAAGGATCAGTCTTGCCAATGCGCACTTTAAAAAGAAAGTGGGAGGCAGCAGGTACCAGGAAGAACCCCAGGAAAGCAGCCTCATACAGAAGAAACGAGGATCTGGAGTCAGAACCACTGGACTCAGGTCCAAGCTACCCTCCTCCTGCTCCTCGTCCTCCCCTTCCTCCCCATTCCTCCCCCTCCTCCTTCTCTTCTCATCATAGCTGACTGTGCCCGAAAAAGGCACAGGAACTGTCTGCATCCAGGGAGGACATCCATCTGACAATACCTGCTCACATCAAACTCAACTCTGAATACACCTCTCTTGGGTCACTCGTCCGGCCTATCCCATCCCCCTAACGTGGGGACTGCAGTCCAGAGTGCAGCCAGCCCCCTGCTGTTGACATCACCAAGCCTGCCCGCAGCAGGCAGCACCAATCAATCACAGCACTGTCCCCAGCCATGTCTCGACACCTCCTGAAAGTGCTTTTCGAGGGTCTGAAGCTGTTTTGAGGGCCTGAGGCACTGACAGCCTCAGACCCTCTGGGTTGGCACAGGAAAATAAATTCATTTGTCATCCCCAGTGTGAGACTTGAGGCAGGAGGCGTGGATGGGGGAGTAGAACAAGGCGAGGACAGTGGTCTCCAGGGAGCGTAGAGAGGGAGGGGCAAAGCCAAAGGATTGGGGAGGGGGATGTGGGGGGGCAAGGAGCCTCCCCAGAAGAAGTCCTGCTGGGAGGGGGATCTCTGCTCTGCCAGGTCCCTTTCACTCAGCTGGTCTCTCTTAACCCACCACAGAGCGTCTGCCAAGGTCCTTGCACCACACTCGGCTGGCTGCCTGAACACTGGACCAGCTGGCCTTACACAATGGATCCTTTCCCAAAAGCTGAAGTTGTTGCAAAACAGAAACCCCTCCCCCTGCATCCGTCCCCCTGCACCCCTCCCCACAACTTATCATCTGAACTCACCCGCTTCCCCTAACAAGAGTAGGAAGGGGCTCTCCCCTTCCTGGAATGACGCTCACCCCAAAGCTGCTCTCAGCTCCGTAGGCTGAGACCCTGGGAGAACATGAATAAGCCAAGTCTCTCCTGAGACACAATTAGTAAGGTAGCCAGGCTGTGGTGCCTGAGCAGCGTGGGAGAGGAGAGCGGGTCACTGACCTCCCCAGAGATGGTGGGTGGGCGGCTGAGCCAGGGCGCTATTTCAGTCTGCCAGGCACTGCCCCAGCTGCTCACTGAGGCCTGAAACGCCTCAAGCAGGGACAGAGGCTTTGTCACGCCAGAGAGACAAAGCCAGAGAGAACACCCCTTCAGCAGAGCACCCCCCGTAAGTGAAGGCTTTTGAGAAATCCATATACCAGCCTTTGAAATAGGCTTGGACCGGAAGACGGGGCATTGGGTCCTGAGGAAAAGAGATGCAGGGAAGTCAGGAAAGTCACAGGCAAGAGCACTGGATGAGGAGTCCAGAAACCCAGGGGTCGGTATAGGATCTCCCATCAGAAGCCTGGAGACCATGGGAGCCATGGAGCTGAGAGCTGGGACAGGGACCTGTCTCCCATTCAGTCCTCCACCTCAGAGGGAAGGCGGAACCCAGAAACATGATGGGGCCCCCCAAGGCCTACAAGCAGGTGGCAACCCCAGGATTGAGAACCCAGCCCTCCCAATCCCCTAGTCCAGTGTTCTTTCCTTGACATTGAGTCACTGAAATCTGAGCCTCAGTTTTTCCATCTGTAAAATGGACCTAATACAGACCTCAGAGATTTGAATTTGTTCTGTAAACACAAGGGTCTTATGTCATCACAGGAAATTCTGACTCCTTCAGAAACAGACGTAGGACCAATTGTGGGCACTGGCACGATATCTTTCAGGGAAGTGGGAGGACATGTAGAGACATGACCTACATGTAGAGACACGGACAGAGAAACTGAAACAGACACACAGAGGCCACTGCAGTCAGTCCTTCCCTGCTGCGGGCTTTGCCTTAATGAAGCAATTGGCTCCTTAAAAGTACATGGGAATTAGCCAGGAGTCTTGTTATTACACCAGATTCTGATTCTGAGACTGCTGTGCTAAAAAGCCTGCAGGTAATACTGATACTCGGAGACGATATCAGTCTCCCCACTCCAGTGGGTTGCCTGGAAAATCCCATGGACAGAGGAGCCTGGTAGGCTGCAGTCCATGGGGTCGCAAAGAGTCAGACATGACTGAGCAACTTCACTTTCACTTTTCACTTTCCTGCATTGGAGAAGGAAATGGCAACCCACTCCAGTGTTCTTGCCTGGAGAATCCCAGGGACAGGGGAGCCTGGTGGGCTGCCATCTATGGGGTCGCACAGAGTCGGACACGACTGAAGCGACTTAGCAGCAGCAGCAGTAGCAATACTGATTCTAGCCGAAGGACAGTACGAGAACAGCGGCTGTGCAGCCAAATTACCCTCCCTTTGCACTAACTCCCCTCCCCTCCCCTCCCATTTTCAGACCAGGGCACCTGGTTGCCAACTGTTCTGATTAAACCAGCCACTCAAAGGTCCTCCTTTCCCCAGAAGAAGCCATGGGCAGAGTAAGCCGCACAGTTCAAAGCCCAAGCTGCTCTCCTACACCCTCCCCAAATAAGTAAACTCTACCTAAATGAAAAACAAAACAATTCACCTGTAATTCACACCCTCCGGAGGCAAACAATAGCACTGCTTATCTTTCCTCTTTTCTATGCATTTGCATACAATTGGGTCCTTTACATCCACTATCTTCAAAAACACTGTAAAAGCATACTTTCGTGGCTGTGTAATAGTCCTTTTTCTGGTGTGCCTTGTTTTGCCATTCCACAAAGCTGAGCATTTAAATTGTCTTTAATTTCTGACTATTATTGTAACGAACACTCTCAAGAGCATCCTTTTATAGAATTTGCACATACTCTTAATTCTTAACCTCAGTCTTAAATAGTAATAATCAGCTTCTTTTTTTCAGTAAGTCCAGAAATTCTGGAAGGTCAAGACTTGGGCTCTAATCCCAATTCTGATACTTATTTTCTTTTTATCTTCGCAGATTTATCTTTCTGTTTATCGTTCCAGATTTTCATCTATAAAATGTGACAGTTTTGAATCAGATGTCTGAAATCTGATGGAGGTTGTGTGACACGTTTTTCTGATGTACTCTGATGCATTAGGAAGCAAAAAGAGTTTTCCAGGTGTCTCAGTGGTGAAGAATCTGCCTGCCAATGCAGGAGACTCAAGAGATGCGGGTTCCATCCCTGAGTTGGGAAGATCCCCTGAAGGAGGAAATGGCAACCCACTCCAGTATTCTTGCCTGGAGAATTCCATGGACAGAGGAGCCTGGCAGGCTACAGTCCATGGGGTACCAGAGTCAGACACGACAGAGCACGCACACAACATATACTTAAATCAAAAGATCATACTTATAAACACACTAGCCAGAGAACTAGAGAATTAAGGAACAAACAAGATGACTCACGCGCTCAAGATGACCGCCACCCCTGGAGATATCAGCGCCTTTGCAAGGAAAATGCTGCAGGAAGGCTCTCAGGGCGGGCCAGCTCTGCCACTAACTAGCCTGGCCTCCAGCGTCTGCGGCAGTCCCCCA
Source organism: Bos javanicus (assembly GCF_032452875.1). Classification (NCBI taxonomy): domain Eukaryota; kingdom Metazoa; phylum Chordata; class Mammalia; order Artiodactyla; family Bovidae; genus Bos; species Bos javanicus. The sequence goes on along the minus strand of NC_083875.1, from coordinate 11,752,250 downwards.
AATGTCAATTTCCCCATCTTTACAAAAAGAGGTTCACTACACCTATCCTGTGTACCCCCAGAGAACTGTGATTGGAGTTCATGAACAAAAGGGTTCCCGAGTCCTTGCCTGTGCGCCGACCCCAGCAATTTTCGGACCCTGCCAGGCTCACAGGCGATGGGGTGGTCACCTGCCTTCCCTGATCTCCCGACTCCACCCAAAGCACCCCTCTGACAGCCCTCTAACTACCAGTGATCATCCTCTCCTAGCCTGGCGGCCACCTCCACCCCCATCCCCTTGCTCATCGTCCCTGCGGCGGGGCTCTGCGTAGGGAACTGGAAGGGTGGAGACGTCTCACCGGTCACCGCTGCCCGCGCGCTCCTCCTGGCCACGCCGCGTGCACAGCACCGTGAGGCGCCCGTATTTATAGCGCTCCGCTGCGTATACACCCACTTTGGGGCTGGCTGCAAACCTGCATGACTCACGCCCAAAGAATGCCGTAGAAAGCACCGGGAGCTTTCTGGAAGCCGGCGCGGGAGGGGGTGCTGAGATGCGAGGGGCGGGCAGTTGGCTGGGTGGGAGGGGAGGTCCGGTGCAGCACTCGGCGGGGGGCGCAGGGGGGCGCTTTGGCACCGTGAAACGCTCCAGCGGAGACAGACGTTGGGGTGCGGGATCGCACCCTTGGGGCTCAGAGCTGGGGCACGGCGCCCCCAGGAGGGAAGAGCCTGAATTAACGTGCACGGCGAGCGCGCAGCTCCGCAGAAGTGGAGGGATGCTCCGCGCCCCAGGCTGGTGCCTACTCCCGAATCAAAACTCAGAATTCCGCTGCCCGATTGAACGTTAGTTTTTCACGTGCGCCACTCCTCCGGCTCCATTTAAAAGCATCAGAAATAACGGGGTGTAATGGAGAGGGATGTTGTGATAGAGAAGGAACACAGAAAGTGTGAAATAACCGCTTCCCAAACCACTACAGTCACCTGGTGACCCCATGGCAGACCTGCTAGGCTGCAGGAACAGAAACAGGTTCTTAGGAATGAACAGAGCATCCGTTTGGGAAATCATAAGGCCTCCCTGACTCTTTGATTCCTAGACCTTAACTAAATGTTGTCCCCATCCACTTGAGACTCAGCCAAATCAGGTGGGCTTCATGAACATGGGACCCTGCTACTGTCCAAGTCTTGAAATTCTCAATCGTTTTTGAACAAGGGGCCCTGCGTTTTCCTTGTGCCCGGGGCCTCACAAATTATGCTGCTGATCCTATTTGCAAAGGCCTTCGCTCATCTCCACCAGCCCCAAGTTCCTTCTGCTGGCAGGAGGAAGCTTGCCAACAGACTCCCTGTGGCAGGGGGCCTTTGATGGGGCTGAGGGGTGGGAACCCTTATGCCACCCCTGGCAGGCAGGGGAGCGACCCAGAAGCCCCACAGGCATAGCGATTAATACTTCCTGGGGAAGAAACAGAGTCAGGCACTCTGGTCCAGGATGTTTGAGCCCTAAGAGAAAGGTCTAGGGGCTTAAGGGTGGTTTTCGCCCTGGCTGGGGGAAGATGGGTGTGCAGGGCAGGCGGGGACAGTTTGGTTCACTTGCCAACTGAAAACCGGCAAGATCAGGGGCACAGAGGAGAGTCGTGTGGCGAGGGGCTGAGTTTTCCTGCTCACAGCTTTCAACATACACCTTCAGACCCAGTCCCTGGTTGCCCAAGGTCCGAGGCAACTAGGACCCCACCCTTTTCAGGAAGGAGCACAGAGGGAGCTTCTAGGCAAGCGAAAAACAGGGAGAAAAGTGTATGCGGGGGCAGGAGGGGGGAGGAGTGTTGCCAAGAATTCTGATGGAGCTCTCAGCTCCATCCTGAGGATCTGGGTGACCTTGGCCAGCCCGAAGATTTTAACCCCCACACCCCATCCCGGCTCCTCAGTTCTCTAGTTTCTTCCTTTTGGACAATGAGGAATCTGGAATGTATCATCTCTGAGGTCCCCTTCAATCTCACCAGGAGCAACGCCAAGTGTGAGAAGATCACCAGCCCAGAAGGAAGAAAAAAAAAAATTCAACCAGAATTTGCAACAGTATTTCTCCCCTGAGTCTTCACTTTATCTTCCTGAAAAAGTCTAATTATCAGTAACAGCTACATTTTCTATGGAGACTGCCACCTCTTTAGCATCCTATCAATGCCCCCAGGACAGATGGATTCTCTTTGAGTTCCCTCCTTGTAACTTTTCTGTTCTGTGACTCCCCAGCATCCGGAACATTAGGCACAAATCTGTAATAATTATATATTTTTTAAAATCAGACTTTGGAGGACAAGACAAGGATATCTGCCTTAGTCAGCTGAAGCAGGGGGAGGGAGGAGAAGAAGGGATTGGGAGAAAATAACATGATTCACAGCCTCAACTGTGGTCCTCTGGGAGCAATTACTTGATGACTCCAGCTCGCCACTAAGCACACAAGGCTCAGAAGATGAAACTTCAAGGGGAAAAGTGCACCGTAAATGCATCAACTAGATTTTAAACAGTCTAAATAGATCACGGAGACCTATCGGTGCAGCCCTCACCCAGTAGTTGACTCTTTCTTTTTAACTTTTATTGGCTCGTAGTAGATTTTTTACAATGTTGTGTTAGTTTCAGGTGTACAGCAAAGTGAATCAGTTATCAGTTCAGTTCAGTTGCTCAGTCGTGTCCAACTCTTTGCGACCCCATGAATTGCAGCACGCCAGGCCTCCCTGTCCATCACCAACTCCCAGAGTTCACTCAGACTCACATCCATCGAGTCAGTGATGCCATCCAGCCATCTCATCCTCTGTCGTCCCCTTCTCTTCTTGCCCCCAATCCCTCCCAGCATCAGAGTCTTTTCCAATGAGTCAACTCTTCACATGAGGTGGCCAAAGTACTGGAGTTTCAGCTTTAGCATCATTCCTTCCAAAGAAATCCCAGGGCTGATCTCCTTCAGAATGGACTGGTTGGATCTCCTTGCAGTCCAAGGGACTCTCAGGAGTCTTCTCCAACACCACAGTTCAAAAGCATCAATTCTTCCGCATTCAGCCTTCTTCACAGTCCAACTCTCACATCCATACATGACCACAGGAAAAACCATAGCCTTGACTAGACGAACCTTTGTTGGCAAAGTAACGTCTCTGCTTTTGATATGCTATCTAGGTTGGTCATAACTTTCCTTCCAAGGAGTAAGCATCTTTTAATTTCATGGCTGCAGTCACCATCTGCAGTGATTTTGGAGCCCAGAAAGATAAAGTCTGACACTGTTTCCACTGTTTCCCCATCTATTTCCCATGAAGTGGTGGGACCGGATGCCATGATCTTTGTTTTCTGAATGTTGAGCTTGAAGCCAACTTTTTCACTGTCCTCTTTCATTTTCATCAAGAGGCTTTTGAGTTCCTCTTCACTTTTTGCCATAAGGGTGGTGTCATCTGCATAACTGAGGTTCTTGATATTTCTCCCGGCAATCTTGATTCCAGCCTGTGTTTCTTCCAGTCCAGCGTTTCTCATGATGTACTCTGCATAGAAGTTAAATAAACAGGGTGACAATATACAGCCTTGACGAGCTCCTTTTCCTGTTTGGAACCAGTCTGTTGTTCCATGTCCAGTTCTAACTGTTGCTTCCTGACCTGCATACAAATTTCTCAAGAGGCAGGTCAGGTGCTCTAGTATTCCCATCTCTTGAAGAATTTTCCACAGTTTCTTGTGATCCACACAGTCAAAGGCTTTGGCATAGTCAAGAAAGCAGAAATAGATGTTTTTCTGGAACTCTCTTGCTTTTTCCATGATCCAGCGGATGTTGGCAATTTGATCTCTGGTTCCTCTGCCTTTTCTAAAACCAGCTTGAACATCAGGAAGTTCACGATTCACGTATTGCTGAAGCCTGGCTTGGAGAATTTTGAGCATTACTTTACTAGCGTGTGAGATGAGTGCAATTGTGCGGTAGTTTGAGCATTCTTCGGCATTGCCTTTCTTTGGGATTGGAATGAAAACTGACCTTTTCCAGTCCTGTGACCACTGCTGAGTTTTCCAAATTTGCTGGCATATTGAGTGCAGCACTCTCACAGCATCATCTTTCAGGATTTGGAATAGCTCCACTGGAATTCCATCACCTCCGCTAGCTTTGTTCGTAACGATGCTTCCTAAGGCCCACCTGACTTCATCCATTCTTTTACATTCTTTACCCATGTAGGTCATTACTGACTATTGAACAGAGTCCCTTGTGCTGTACAGTAGGTCCTTGTTAGTTACCTAGTTTATATATAGTGCTGTGTATATGTCAATCCCAGTCTCCCAGTTTTGATCCCTCCCCTCCCCTTACCTCTTGGCAACCATAAGTTTGTTTTCTACATCTGTATTTCAGTTTCTGTTTTGTAAATGCATTCATTTATACTCTTTTTATATTTATTTTATAGTTTTTTTTTTAACTGAATGTGTTACCATATTGCTTTTATGTTTTGAGTTTTGCCCACAACTCATATGGGATCTTAGGTCCCCAACCAGGGATTAAACCCTTACCCCCTACATTGGAAGGCAAAGTCTTAACCACCAGACCTTCAGGGAAGTCCCCTTATACCTTTGTTTTTTTTTTAGATTCCACTACTTGATTCTCAACTGCCCCCAGCTACCACCACCACTGGCACATTCCCATCAGGTGGTCACCCTGGCCTCTGTTTGGATGCCCCCAATAACTGAGTGCTCATCACCTCCATGCATGAAATCATCTAGAAAACTGTCCACAGAGTTAGTTGTCTGTACAGCTTGTTGAAGTCAGAGTCTGGCTCCTGCAAGGGACAATCTCAGACCCAGGTGTGTCATCTGGAGCCACACAGAGAAAACCCAATCCATCTCCCCACTGCTAGTAGCCCTTCGGCTCTTTGAAGGGCTGTTTCAAGGGCTATTTCATTTCTCCCAGCATTTCCCAGGCTTGTCACTGCCTGCTCTGTCACAGTTTGCAAATTCTTCCCCAACCCTTTGGCCTTCTGCACCTTGCCTCTCTTGAGCTCTGGGCCTGCCAATACAGGTGAGGACTGACCACAGGCCAGAGCAGGACCACCTGCTCTCTTGCACAAACACTCAAGATAAGCTTTTATTCAGCTGCTGAGTCACTTGGCTGATTCATATAGAATTGATCTTTTTTTGGCAGACGCTGACGTTTAGTCATTTTCCTCCCATTACAGACAGGCGGTCGGGTTTGGGGTTTGGGGCTTGATTTTTTTCCTTGGAGTGGGGGAACCATTGGGGAGGGGACAGGGAGAAAGTAAAGAACTTTATGTTTAGCTGTTCATCTCTTTCTGCTTTACCTACCATTGTCCCCTGTTCGGTGGTATCTTTGTTATGCACCCACCCCACCACCACCGTCACGGTCCAGCTCTGTACCAGCAGCTTAAGTACCACTGATGTAAGTGGGACGAGCTAGAAAAGGATGAAAGCAGTAAATACTCCATGGCCTATAATTAAGAGTCACCCTCCAGGCTCTAATTATAATTTGGGTGTATTCGGTCATAAAAAAAATAATGGGTAATAAAATCATAAGTGATAAAATCGGCCTAGAGCTGATGCAGAGGCATCCTACTGCTCTTTCAGGGCTTCCCTAAGTCTGGAAAATTCGGCTCCATCCACTGTGTTTCCCTTATTTTCCCAAATAGGATCTCTTTGGGAAAAGATCTATGCTAGTCTCTCTTGAGTTGCTTATCATAGACCTATAAGTAGGCAAATATTACTTAAACTATCTTCACTGTTAATCCTTTATTGGTATAAGAGATTCTGAAATTGGGATTGTAGGGTAAAAGAGAATGTATAACATTAACATATACAGGCTGGTGGTAGCAGCAACTCTCACTGTCTCTGAGAAAACCCGACTCCCACGTGACCATCAGCCTGGATGTAGTCGTCCTTTTGAACGTTTGCCACTCTGGTGGGTGAAACTGACATTTTGCTCTCTTACTGTCTTTGTGTGTTCGTTGTTTTCAGCTCTTCCTTTTAAAATAAAGTTTCCTTTTCTGTGACTTGCTCATTCATATTATTTGTTTGTTCTGTTGGGTTAGGCATCCTTTTTTAAGTTGAAGTATAGTTGATTTACAGTGCACCCCTTTTTCTAACAATGTATAGGAGCTCTTTAAATAAATGATGTAATCCTCTGTGTATTGCAGATGTTTTTACCAAGCTCTCATGTCTTTTACCTTTCATAAGGGAGGTTCTTTACATTTTTTTGTAGTGAAATTTCCTTATCTTTTCCTTTATAGTTTCTAGGTCTCCTGTCTTGCTTAAGAATGTCTTCTGCTTACTAAAATATAGACAGTAAAAAATACTGTATCACCATGTTATACACCTGAAGCTAATATTATTGACTTAAATATAAAGTCAACTATACTTCAATAAAAATAAAAATCATTAGGTAGATGTCTATTATGTATTACATGCCCAAATACTGCATGGTATAGATTGGGTATAGTTAGATATAGATAGATGAATATCAGATAGATATTAATAGATAGATATAGAATTGGAGACAGGTAATATAGATGATAGATACAATAGATGATAAACAGAAAATAGATAAATAAATAGACATAGAGAGATGATGGACTTCAAGGTGGCGCTAAAGGTAAAGAAACTGCCTACCAATGCAGGAGACATAAGAGACACGGGTTTGATCCTTGGGTTGAGAAACCCCCAGGAGAAGGGAATGGTAATGAAAGGTTGTTGCTGAACCACGAAAAAACGCTGGGATTCTTGGCCTCCGGAGGAGAAGAATTCAATTCGGGGCCAGAGATGAGACTTGATCGCTCAGAGCTTTAGTGTAATAAAGTTTTATTAAAGTATAAAGGAGATAGAGAAAGCTTCTGACATAGGCATCAGAAGGAGGCAGAAAGAGTACCTCCTGAGTTACAGCAGCTTTAAAGGTGGAGCCATTGTCACTCTTAAGGCTCCGTGGCAGCCCAAACCTGGGGATAATTTCATGGATTAAAATCTTTATAACCTCCTTAGCCTGTTCATACGACAGGGAAAAGCCTCAATCCATCCAGAAAAAAGTATCCACCCAAACTTGTAAGCAAGAATACCCATTAGCTTTTGGCATATGAGTAAAATCAATTTCCCAGTCCTCTCCAGGATACTTTCCACTTCGTTGTAATCCAGATTTTGCTAGCTTTTCAGTCTTTGGGTTATTTTTCTGACAAACCTCACACCTTTTGATAATGTTCTTTAAAGTTTTCATTACATTTTTACCTTCAAACAAATGAGAAGCCATCTGGTAAGTACTCTCTGCACCCAAATGAAAACTCTGGTGTAAACCTTTAAGAATTTTCCACTGAGCATTTTCAGGGATTATTAGTCATCCATCCTCGGACTGTGACCACCCTTTGTCAGTAATCTTTGCTCCTCTTTTCTCATATTTTTCTAATTCTTCCTCAGTATACTGTGGTTTTCCCTGTTCCACAGGACCTGTCCAGATCAAAGGCGTCTGCAGTGAAGGGGTTTCATAAAGTGCCACTTTCCTGGCTTGACAGTCAGCCAACTGATTACCTTCGGCTACTTTACTCCCATCCCTGCTGTGCCCTTTGCAATGCATAACTGCTACTTCTTTAGGACAATATATAGCAGTTAAAAGTCTCTCGATCTCTCTGAAATGTTTAATAGGTTCTCCTGTTGTTGTTCTAAACTGTCTTTCTTTCCATATTGTAGCATGAGCATGTAAAGTCAAATAAACATACTTAGAATCTGTGTAGATACTTACCCACGACCCTTTTCTTAACTCTAGAGCTCGGGTCAGAGCCACAAGCTCTGCTAACTGAGCACTGGTTCCCTGGGGGAGAGATTTTGCTTCTAAAATCTGTTCAGCAGTCACCATGGCGTAACCTGCTTTATGCTTTCCATCCTGAACAAAAGCACTGCCATCTGTAAATATTTCCATGTCAGGATTGTCTAATGGGCTATCCATTAGAACTTCCCAAACTGCATAGTTTAAAGTTAGAAATTGGGAACAATCGTGATCAGATGTTTCATTTTCCTTCTCAGGAAGGAAAGTGGCAGGATTTAAATTTCCACAAACTTTAAGCTTAGTTACTGGTCCTTCTAACAACAACAACTGATATTTAAGAAGCCTACTGTCTGTCATCCAAATATTAACCTTAGAATTTAAGACTCCGCTCACATCATAGGAAGTCAGTACAGTAAGGTTTTATCCATTAATCATTTTTAAAGCTTCAGGTGCTAATAAAGCCGCTGCCCCAATTACTCTTAAGCAGTAGGGCTACCCACGTGAAATTACAACTAATTCTCTGCTTAGATAAGCAACAGGTTGCTGGTGAGGCCCTCGGAGTTGTATCAAAACTCCCAAGGCCATACCTTTTCTTTCAGTGACAAACAAATTAAATTCTGACCCTGTGGGGAAGCTCAGAGTGGGAGCTTGCAGGAGAGCAGTCTGAAGAACCTTAAAAGCCTTTTGAGTATCTGGAGACCAAACCAGTTTGTCAGTTTGGGCCTGCTGAGTTTCAGCTGTAAGTTTATATAAAGGCTGGGAAAGTTTCCCATAACCCGGAATCCAAATGGGACAGTAGCCTGTAATTCCCCAAAATCCTCTCAATTGTTTTAAAGTCATAGGTATGGGATGATTTCAGTTCAGTCGCTCAGTCGTGTCCGACTCTTTGAGACCCCATGACTCGCAGCAAGCCAGGCCTCCCTGTCCATCACCAACTCCTGGAGTTCACTCAGACTCACGTCCATCGAGTCAGTGATGCCATCCAGCCATCTCATCCTCTGTCGTCCCCTTCTCTTCTTGCCCCCAATCCCTCCCAGCATCAGAGTCTTTTCCAATGAGTCAACTCTTCACATGAGGTGGCCAAAGTACTGGAGTTTCAGCTTTAGCATCATTCCTTCCAAAGAAATCCCAGGGCTGATCTCCTTCAGAATGGGCTGGTTGATCTCCTTGCAGTCCAAGGGACTCTCAGGAGTCTTCTCCAACACCACAGTTCAAAAGCATCAATTCTTCCCCATTCAGCCTTCTTCACAGTCCAACTCTCGCATCCATACATGACCACAGGAAAAACCATAGCCTTGACTAGACGAACCTTTGTTGGCAAAGTAATGTCTCTGCTTTTGAATATGCTATCTAGGTTGGTCATAACTTTCCTTCCAAGGAGTAAGCATCTTTTAATTTCATGGCTGCAGTCACCATCTGCAGTGATTTTGGAGCCCAGAAAAATAAAGTCTGACACTGTTTCCACTGTTTCCCCATCTACTTCCCATGAAGTGATGGGACGGGATGCCATGATCTTTGTTTTCTGAATGTTGAGCTTTAAGCCAACTTTTTCACTCTCCTCTTTCACTCTCATCAAGAGGCTTTTGAGTTCCTCTTCACTTTCTGCCATAAGGGTGGTGTCATCTGCATATCTGAGGTTCTTGATATTTCTCCCGGCAATCTTGATTCCAGCTTGTGTTTCTTCCAGTCCAGCGTTTCTCATGATGTACTCTGCATAGAAATTAAATAAGCAGGGTGATAATATACAGCCTTGACGAACTCCTTTTTCTATTTGGAACCAGTCTGTTGTTCCATGTCCAGTTCTAACTGTTGCTTCCTGATGTGCATATAATTTTCTCAAGAGGCAGGTCAGGTAGTCTGGTATTCCCATCTCTTGAAGAATTTTCCACAGTTTGTTGTGATCCGCACAGTCAAAGGCTTTGTCATAGTCAATAAAGCAGAAATAGATGCTTTTCTGTATCTCTCTTGCTTTTTTGATGATCCAGTGGATGTTGGCAATTTGATCTCTGGTTCCTCTGCCTTTTCTAAATCCAGCTTGAACATCAGGAAGTTCACAGTTCACATATTGCGAAGCCTGGCTTGGAGAATTTTGAGCATCACTTTGCTAGCGTGTGAGATGAGTGCAATTGTGTGGTAGTTTGAGCATTCTTTGGCATTGCCTTTCTTTGGGATTGGAATTAAAACTGACCCTTTCCAGTCCTGTGGCCACTGCTGAGTTTTCCAAATTTGCTGGCATATTAAGTGCAGCACTTTCACAGCATCATCTTCCAGGATTTGAAATAGCTCAACTGGAATTCCATCATCTCCACTAGCTTTGTTTGTAGTGATGCTTTCTAAGGCCCACTTGACTTCACATTCCAGGATGTCTGGCTCTAGGTCAGTGATCACACCATTGTGATTATCTGGGTCGTGAAGATCTTTTTTGTACTCTTCTTCTGTGTATTCTTGCCACCTCTTCTGAATATCTTCTGCTTCTGTTAGGTCCATACCATTTCTGTCCTTTATCAAGCCCATCTTTGCATGAAATGTTCCCTTTGTATCTCTAATTTTCTTGAAGAGATCTCTAGTCTTTCCCATTCTGTTGTTTTCCTCTATTTCTTTGCATTGATCGCTGAGGAAAGCTTTCTTATCTCTCCTTGCTATTCTTTGGAACTCTGCATTCAGATGCTTATATATTTCCTTTTCTCCTTTGCTTTTCACTTCTCTTCTTTTCACAGCTATTTGTAAGGCCTCCTCAGACAGCCATTTTGCTTTTTTGCATTTCTTTTCCAGGGGGATGGTCTTGATCCCTGTCTCCTGTACAGTGTCACAAACCTCTGTCATGTAGAGGGAAAAAAAAGTTTGTCCTTTCTTCCTCCTTGAGAATTCCAGACCCCTCTCTCCTTGGGGACCCCTAGACCTCTTATCAACCTCCCTAGGAAATGACTCTCTCAGTAACTCACTCCAGTATTCTTGCCTGGAGAATCCCACGGACAAAGGATCCTGGTCGGTTATAGTCCATGGAGTCACAAAAGAGTCAGACAACACTTACCGAATTAGCACAGCACACATAGCATAGAGAGGTGATAGATGATAGATATAATAGACAAAAGGGCTTCCCTGGTAGCTCAGCTGGTAAAGAATCTGCCTGCAATGCAGGAGAGCTGGGTTTGATCCCTGGGTTGGAAAGATTCCCTGGAGAAGGGAAAATCGACCCACTCCAGTATTCTGGCCTGGAAAACTCCATGGACTGTGTAGTTCATGGGGCACAAAGAGTCAGACAGAACTGAGCAACTTTCACTTTCACTTTCATATGATAGATAGATGATAAACAGAAATGGATAGATAGATTAGGCCTTATCCTCAATGGAATGGTAACGTGATAGAGCAATGCTTCTCTAGACAAGTCTTCACTCAAGAATGTTGATAGATTCCCACCCACCCCCTCCAGGAATTTTGTTTATTACTTTAAATGGAGGCCAGTAGGAAAATGGGTTTTACATTTTCCTTTATGACCAATGTTGCTTGAACCCTGTTCTGAAATTAACTGGATGAACCCTCTCATCTTTTCAAGAATATTTTGCTACTGTGCAGTGTGAGTGGTACCGTTGTAAGGGAGTTTCTTGGCAAACAAACCGGAGCATGGAATCTCAGCCACTGGACCACTAGGGAAGGGTCCAGCCCACACTAGATTGTGATGTGAGAAATAAATGTTTGTCCTGTTCAGACAGTAGGTTGTTGTTACATCAGGGAATGTTACTCACACCAACTAATATAAGGAGAGGGAATGTCTATATTCAGAAAACAGCCTTTCCTATTTGGTATATTGAAAAAGGAGTCAAAGAAGTTTAGAAGGAGAACTGGAAGTAAGTAAACTAGGGAAGAAGAGCATTTCAAGAAAGAGCTGCTTTGTGATGATTTGTGATGGTTAATTTTCTGTGTCAACTTGGCCAGGCTGTGATACAAGATATTTAGTCAGTCATATTCTAGATGCTTCTAGATGTGAAAATGTATTTCAAATGAGATTAACATTTCAGTTAATCAAGCAGAATACCATCTATTGCATGGCAATTAGTTCAGTTCAGTTCAGTCCCTCAGTTGTGTGCGACTCTTTGCGACCCCATGAATCCCAGCACACCAGGCCTCCCTGACCATCACCAACTCCCAGAGTTCACTCAGACTCATGTCCATCGAGTCAGTGATGCCATCCAGCCATCTCATCCTCTGTCGATCCCTTCTCCTCCTGCCCCCAATCCCTCCAAGCATCAGAGTCTTTTCCAATGAGTCAACTCTTCGAATGAGGTGGCCAAAGTACTGGAGTTTCAGCTTTAGATTTAGATTTAGATTCCTTCCAAAGAAATCCCAGGGCTGATCTCCTTTAGAATGGACTGGTTGGATCTCCTTGCAGTCCAAGGGACTCTCAAGAGTCTTCTCCAACACCACAGTTCAAAAGCATCAATTCTTTGGTGCTCAGTCTTCTTCACAGTCCAACTCTCACATCCATACATGACCACTGGAAAAACCATAGCCTTGACTAGCCGGACCTTTGTTGGCAAAGTAATGTCTCTGCTTTTGATATGCTATCTAGGATGGACATAACTTCCCTTCCAAGGAGTAAACATCTTTTAATTTCATGGCTGCAGTCACCATCTGCAGTGATTTTGGAGCCCCCAAAAAATAAAGTCTGACACTGTCTCCACTGTTTCCCCATCTATTTCCCATGAAGTGGTGGGACCGGATGCCATGATCTTCGTTTTCTGAATGTTGAGCTTTAAGCCAACTTTTTCACTGTCCTCTTTCACTTTCATCAAGAGGCTCTTTAGTTCCTCTTCACTTTCTGCCATAAGGGTGGTGTCATCTGCATATCTGAGGTTCTTGATATTTCTCCTGGCAATCTTGATTCCAGCTTGTGTTTCTTCCAGTCCAGCATTTCTCATGATGTACTCTTGCATAGACGTTAAATAAGCAGGGTGACAATATACAGCCTTGACGTACTCCTTTTCCTATTTGGAAACTGTTGTTCCATGTCCAGTTCTAACTGTTACTTCCTGACCTGCATACAGATTTCTTAAGAGGCAGATCAGGTGGTCTGGTATTCCCATCTCTTGAAGAATTTTCCACAGTTTCTTGCGATCCACACAGTCAAAGGCTTTGGCATAGTCAATAAAGCAGAAATAGATGTTTTTCTGGAACTCTCTTACTTTTTCCATGATCCAGTGGATGTTGGCAATTTGATTGCATGGCGGGTCTTGTCTAATCAGTTGAAGGCTTCAAGAGGAAAAAAGTCTGACCTTTCCCACAAATGAGGGAATTCTGCCAGCAGACTGCCTTTGGACTTGAGCTGCAACATCGACTCTTCCCTGGATCTCCAGCATGCCAGCTGTTGGTTCCATGTCCCTGAAGCACCCTAATTACTACTGTGTTATTCCACAAAATGGTGAAGAAGAAAAAGATTTTGAAAAGGCTATTCTATTTGGCAACCAGAAGGAGGGGAGCAATTTCAGTGAGCACTGAGGGCTGAAGCTCTATTTTAAGAAGGAGAAGTGGAAGCAAAATCCTAATGCTGAGAGGAGCGTGGGTGGGGGAGGAAGGGCTCAAAGGCATTAGTGGAGGAACTGAGTTTTAGGAGAAAGAATTTTTTTGGTTTGTTTGATTTTGTTCTTTTTTGATTTTTCTTGAAGCATAAAATAGAAAGGAAAGTGTTTGGGGAGCTCCCTGGAAGGCTTTATTCCAAGCAAATCACAACATTGCTCAAGAACTGAGGTGAAACAACCCAAGTTCCCATCAACAGACGACTGACTTAAGGAGATATTCAGCTCAGTCACTCAGTTGTGTCTGATTCTTTTCGATCCTATGGACTGCAGCACGCCAGGCTTCCCTGTCCATCACCAACTCCCAGAGCTTACTCAAACTCATGTCCATCGAGTCGGTGATGCCATCCAACCATCTCATCCTCTGTCGTCCCCTTCTTCTCCTGCCTTCAATCTTTCCCAGCATCAGGGTCTTTTCTAATGAGTCAGTTTTTCAAATCAGGTGGCCAAAGTATTGGAGCTTCAGTTTCAGCCTCAGTCCTTCCAATGAACATACAGGACTGATTGCCTCTATGCTTGAAGGAGATGTTAAGCTGATCTTATAACTTAGACATAAAAAATGAAAGAACACCATTTGCAGCAACCAATGAATGGACCTAGAGAGTATTATCTTTACTTAAGTAAGTCAGATAGAGAAAGACAAACCTGATATGATATCATGTATGCTGCTGCTGCTCAGGCACATCTGACTCTCCAGGCTCATCTGTCCATGGGGATTCTCCAGGCAAGAATACTAGAGTAGGTTGCAATGCCCTCCTCCAGGGGATCTTCCCAGGGATCGAACCCAGGTCTCCTGCATGTATAACTGAATCACTTTGCTGTACACCTGAAACTAACACAATATTATAAATCAGCTATACTTCAGTGTGAAAAAAGGACTGGGGTGGGACTTCCTACCTTCATTAATCCATGGAAGTTTCCACCAGTAGTGATTACATTTTTTCCCTCCAAATGACCTCTGCTCTTTAGCGATTTCCTTTGACTTTCAACAGAACTATGGTATATGTACTACAAGAAACTGTTTCCACACTTTCCCTGCCCCAATGCAAGTTAAAAACAGCTTTAAGCAGTCTCCCTAGTCCATCCCACCCCACCCACCCTGTCTGGTGCCTCTGCACTCAAGTCCCAGCTGGGCCACATCCTAACAGTTCCAAAATCTGGTCTTTCAGGGGAAGTCACCCCAGTCAACCCTGGGTTCAGCACTCTGGTTGTTCATAGAAATTGCCTGAAGTTGCAGCTGAAAGCTCTCACCCGAAGGCCGGTGTAATTTCTAAGGAGTCTATCTTGCTTCTTGATCTGTGATCTGTGATCATGATCTATGATCATCCTTTACCCCGTCTTTCTCCCTCCTTCCCTCTCTGAACTACTCTGGTACTTTGGCCAGTGGGTCTCCAGCTCTTTCCTACTGCTCCACAGTGCTGGACTCCTCTTTCCAGAGTCCTTTTGGAGCAGGAGTTCATCCTCTGAACCTCTTCAGGGCTGGGTCCAGCTCTGCTCAGCCAGGCCCCATCTATAGTCACACACGGGCATGTTTCATTTCTCTGAGGCTGCTTCTGCATTACCATAGCAACACCACAGGACACATACACCCTCTGATCCCAAGGGCGCAAGGAAGTGTGGGAGAGGGCACTCTTGCATACAGAGTTAGGACCTTTTCTCACCAGACATCTTGGATCTAGCCAACTAAAGAAAGCATGGAGAAAGCCAAGGGCCATTTTTCTGTTCTTTCTTTTAACAAATATTTGGGTAGCTTCTGTGAGGGGCAGGATGGTGCACGCTGGGGTGAAGGACAAAGATGCTGGATTCAGCAGCTTCCCTGGGTTCAGATCCTGACATCTCCACTTAGAGCGACCTGATGCTAAATGCAATATCTATCCTCTGAGAAATGAGGGCCATCATAGTACTTATCTCCTAGGACTGCTATGAGGATTAAACTCATTAATACACACTCAGCAGTGGCCACAGGACTGGAAAAGGTCAGTTTTCATTCCAATCCCAAAGAAAGGCAATGCCAAAGAATGCTCAAACTACTGCACAATTGCACTCATCTCACATGCTAGTAAAGTAATGCTCAAAATTCTCCAAGCCAGGCTTCAGCAATACGTGAACTGTGAAATTCCAGATGTTCAAGCTGATTTTAGAAAAGGCAGAGGAACCAGAGATCAAATTGCCAACATCCGCTGGATCATGGAAAAAGCAAGAGAGTTCCAGAAAAACATCTATTTCTGCTTTATTGACTATGCCAAAGCCTTTGACTGTGTGGATCACAAGAAACTGTGGAAAATTCTGAAAGAGATGGGAATACCAGACCACCTGACCTGCCTCTTGAGAACTCTATATGCAGGTCAGGAAGCAACAGTTAGAACTGGACATGGAACAACAGACTGGTTCCAAACAGGAAAAGGAGTACGTCAAGGCTGTATATTGTCACCCTGTTTATTTAACTTCTATGCAGAGTACATCATGAGAAATCCTGGGCTGGAAGAAGCACAAGCTGGAATCAAGATTGCTGGGAGAAATATCAAGAACCTCAGATATGCAGATGACACCATCCTTATGGCAGAAAGTAAAGAGGAACTAAAAAGCCTCTTGATAAAAGTGAAAGAGGAGAGTGAAAAAGTTGGCTTAAAGCTCAACATTCAGAAAACGAAGATCATGGCATCCGGTCCCATCACTTCATGGGAAGTAGATGGGGAAACAGTGGAAACAGTGTCAGACTTTATTTTTGGGGGCTCCAAAATCACTGCAGATGGTGACTGCAGCCATGAGATTAAAAGACACTTACTCCTTGGAAGAAAAGTTATGACCAACCTAGATAGCATATTCAAAAGCAGAGACATTACTTTGCCAACAAAGGTTCGTCTAGTCAAGGCTATGGTTTTTCCAGTGGTCATGTATGGATGTGAGAGTTGGACTGTGAAGAAGGCTGAGCACCAAAGAATTGATGCTTTTGAACTGTGGTGTTGGAGAAGACTCTTGAGAGTCCCTTGGACTGCAAGGAGATCCAACCAGTCCATTCTAAAGGAGATCAGCCCTGGGATTTCTTTGGAGGGAATGATGCTGAAGCTGAAACTCCAGTACTTTGGCCGCCTCATGTGAAGAGTTGACTCATTGGAAAAGACTCTGATGCTGGGAGGGATTGGGGGCAGGAGGAGAAGGGGACAACAGAGGATGAGATGGCTGGATGGCATCACTGACTCGATGGACATGAGTCTGAGTGAACTCTGGGAGTTGGTGATGGACAGGGAGGCCTGGTGTGCTGCGATTCATGGAGTCCAAAGAGTCGGACTCGACTGAGCGACTGAACTGAACTGAACTGAAACCACCTAAAGGACCCTTTGGGGTGCCTATCTCCCTGGTGTTTACATAGTGCTCTCCTGATCCATGCCGTAGTGTAGAAGACTGTGGTTCATGTGGCAGAGTTGGAATCCAGATTTAAAGCCCTAGAAGTACATCATGACTACTACTAGGTAGGCAAAACCCTCTCTGAACCTCGGTCACTTCACCTGTAAAGTGGGCAGCAGGTGCTTGGCTCCCTTTCTCAAGGTCATGGTGAAGTTCAGCTGAAATCATGGAGAGGATGCACTGTCTGAACTCAAACTTGCCTTTGGGAAGTGGAAGCGATTAGAGAGAGCTGAGCATCCCCCTTTCTGATTGGCTCAGATTTGTGAATGGGGTTGTGGGGGGCAGGGGTGGGGTGGGGGGAATGGACTGTCCTTGGCCCCTTCTCAGTTCCTAGGCTTAGGAGAAAGTTTCCCTGCGCCTTTGGCCTGACCTACTTTACTCTAACCTCTGGAGGAGGAAATGGCAACCCACTCCAGTATTCTTGCCTGGAGAATCCCATGGACAGAGGAGCCTGGGAGGCTATAGTCCATGGGGTCTCAAAGAGTCAGACACGACTGAGCATACACGCACTTTTTACTCCAAGGGCCAAATGGGGGTGGGCGTGGAGGTGTGAAGATGGAGACAATCGAAAGAGGGCAGGCCAGGTGGTCTGCACCCTATAGTGGGTCTCCCCCCGCCCCATCCAACCACCGTGCTTGTCCCACCTCCGCGTTCCTCACCTCAGCACCTTTCCTTGTTAAACTGTCATCATTCCTCACACCACACAACCGCAGGGAGACCTGGACGGTGTGGAATGTTCCCCACACTCCGAGTCTGGGGCAGGACCTGGCCCATGGCTGGTACTCAGTAAGTGTCCCATCAGAGAGGATGACTTGTGAGGCTCCCGGCGGAGGGACTCTGGGGAGATCACCACTCCTTGCCCGAGGCCCATTGCCCTCAGACATCATCACTGTTCACACCAGAGGCCCCTCCAGGAACAAAATCACAGACGTTGGGAGGGCTCAAGACCCAGTATTCTCTTGCAGAAAACCACATGGAGTGGCCACCCAAAGTCACTCACCCAGAGTGGCAGAGCTGGCGTGACCAACCGTCCTGGTCTGCCCCGCCGGGACTGAGGGGCTCTCCGGGATGCGGGACTTTCAGCGCTTAAAGGGGGACAGTCCCAGACAATGTGGGGTGTTAGGGCTGGCACCCGGGAATCCTAACTTCTCCAGTCCCTCTACCCCTCAGATGGGTGAGGGAAAAAAGGTCCAGGGCGAAAATCCAGAGCCCCCAGGCACCAGGCGGCCTTCCCTGGGCCTCCCCTCTCCCCCTCTCCAGTGCAGCTGTGGCCGGGCTGGGCTCGGGAACTTGCGCGCCGCGCTGGGGTTCTGGGGGGCCGGGCGGGGCGCGGGGACCCTCGGCCGCACAAAGAGGCCGGGCCGCGGCAGTTTTGAAAAGAGCAAGGAAGTTGATCTGGGCCGAGGCTCAAGCAGTGACGAGGAGGGAGGGCGCGAGGGCGGGCGGGCGGCGGGAGGGCGGGAGCGCGGGGCCGGGGGCGGCCGCAGTCCACGCCTCGCCTGCCTCCACGGGAAGCGCGCGGCGGGATGGGCGGCCGGGCGCTGCGCCCCCAGCCGGCTACCCCGCGGACCCTCCCCTCGGCGCGCCGCCTCCGCAGCCGGGGCTCCGGCGCGACTCCGGCACCGAGTCCCACTCCCGCGGGCGGCGCGTAGGGAGGCGATCGGTCGGTGCCCTCCGGGAACCCGCAGGCTTCACTCGGGGTCGCACGGCCGCCGATCCGCCTCCGGCCGGGCCCGCCTGAGGCCTCGGAGCGGGGACCATGAAAGGTAAGCCCGCGCGCGGGAGCTCCGAAGCAAGCCCCCTTGGGGCTCTCCACCCTGACCCGGTGCGGTGGGCATCTCTCGGCGGGCGGGCTGAGGACCGGAGGACTCCTCCGGGAAGGATGGCAGGGGCTTCCCTACTCCTTTCGTATCGTCTGGAGAAAAGTCTTAGGAGGACAGGATGGAGCCCTGAAGTCCAGAGGAAGGGGAGAGGAGAGGGAGAATGGAGAACGTTCTTATCTGTCATTGCTCTTGCCTGAAAAGCCATTGTAATTACCAGAGAAGTTTTTGATCCCTTTAACCAGTCAGCACGGAAAGATGCTACAGCCCAAAGCTTCTAGGAATATGGACTTCATCTAGCACACCCATCTCACAGTCTGCTGCAGCCCCCATCTAGCCTTTTACCCCATGAGATCCTCCTCTGGGAGTTTCAATCCCAGGAGAGACCTGCTGTGACTGAGTTTCTTAGCCCAGGCCTGCCCTTCCCAACCTCTGAACCCTGCCTGACCTACCTCTGACCTCCTGGAGACAGAGCAGTGGTGGAAGATCAGTGGCCCAGGCCTGAGCTCTCTCTGGGCCAGTGAGCATCACCACAGTGGTCCTTGCAGCCGGTTCCTAGGATGGAAACAAGAAGCAGACCTGGTCCCAGATGTTCATCCCTGGACCCTGGCTTTCTTGAGGCCAGGGAGAGTGGACATCTGGGCTTCATGCTCATTCTCAGGCTAAGGGAGAAGCCAGCTCTGGAGTCATACTGTAAGTCTGGAAACTTTGAGGATGGTTCCTCTCTCACCTACTTCATGCTAATCCTTCCACAGGAGCTGGGCAGATGCTTTTGCTCCTAACACCTCTTCCACTTACTGAATGTTAAAACGACCAAGGGCTTTTGGGTCATCCACAGGGCTTTCCTCTATGTTCTTGTGGGGTGTTGATGAAGCAGCCTTGTCTGCCATTGAAGGGTTCAGGGTTCCTGTGAAGAAAAGGCTTCATGGGTAAACCTCTGATTGATGACAGCCTCCATGCTGTGTGGTTGGCGAAACTGAGGCCCAAGCAGGTAGCATTGGCCTTATGGTTGGATCACCTGTGCAGTCCCCCAAGGTCCCAGGGCCATTCATGAGGTTCAGTGGTCTGCTGTTGCTGTCTTAACATTATTATTATTTTAATATTTTTTTGGCATGTGGGATCTTAGTTCCCTGACCAGGGATGGAACCCATGCCCCCTGCATTGGCAGCATAGAGTCTTAACCACTGGAGCACCAGGGAAGTCTCCTGTCTTGAAATTATTAATAATTTTTTAAACAAGGGAGCTTAGCATTTTTACTTTGCACTGGAACGTGCAAATTACACTGCTGGGCGTGTGGATCAGAGAAGGGACTTGCTTAAGATTCACAGCTAGTCAGGGGGACCGGCCCAGAGCTCCTGCCCTCCAGGCCAGTGTGCTTGCTCATATGTACATCCCTCTTCCTCCCCTCTGGTCTCTGGTCCCTCTGTCTGTGCTCCCTGGCAGCCTCACCATGTCTTGAGCTTCCTGGGATGATGCGAGCAGGTTATCACCAACTCCAGGGAGTTCCCTCAGCAATAGAGAGGGGCCTTCCTCACCTGTCTCCTGTTATCGGCTCCCACATCTGTGGTGCAGTCCTGTGCCTGGTCAGCGACCCCAGGGAGGTCATTACCAGAAGCTTCCAGAAAGATCTGAGACCACCTCTCACCACAGGCTCGGGGCCCACGCTGCTCTGGATGTGGATGATGGTGGTGAGGCGCCGCATGTTCTCAAAGAGGTTTGGCTCCACCAACATTCCAGAAGAACACTTGGGGAGAAAAGATGGTGAGGGAAAGACAGGCAGGGCTGAACACCTCTGACATAGAGGAGACACCCAATTCTTGTGGGGGTGGGAGGCTTCCCTGGTGGCTTAAATGGTAAAGAATCCGCCTGAAATGTTGGGAGAGCCAGGCTTGATCCCTGGGTCAGGAAGATCCCCTGGAAGAGAGCATGGCAACCCACTCCAGTATTTTTGCCTGGAGAATCCCATGGACAGAGAAGCCTGGTGGGCTACAGTCCATGGGGTCACAAAAAGTCACACTGAAAGAGTAACACACACACCCAACTCCTGGGGAGGAAGTTGGGAACACACGACCCACCTTTCTGAAAGTCAGTGAGACAACAACATTCCTCTGAGTGGAGGAGGAAAAGGAAAGAGCTGGTATGAATGGGTGTTTAGAGGAGGTCTCTGAGGAGGACCAGCTTGTTGGCTGGGAGGCTGTGGGCTCCAAGTAAGAAGCCCAAGGCCTGCCCTTTTCTCTCAAGGAGCAGTCTCACCACCATGGGGGGCTGCATTCCTGTTTGCTGAGGCCTTCAGGGCAGCTCTTGTATATTTTTCCCCCAGTTTTGGGAAACCTTCCACGATCTCCCATGACATCCCAGGGCCCAGGCCTCAGAGCTGCGGAGAAGGCCGGGTGTGTTGCCATCACGCCTCCCTGCAAGGTCTCCCCCTTTGTCTCCCTCATCCTCCCCGGGAGCCAGGAAGAGCTGCCACCTCTACCTGAGAGGGAAAAGCCAGGCCAGGCAGTCAATATTTGGCCTTGGGGAATCTGTGGACTGTGAAGAATCAGAATTTTTTTTTTTTTTTCCCCACATGGAAAAAAGAAAGTGCCAGAAAAACGGGCCCGGCCCCTTCCAGGATAGCCCTTCCCCGGGGGAAGCTAGCTTCGAACTATCCCACCAATCTGCCATGGATCTGAGGATTACATGGGCTGGCAAAAGCTCACCAGCCCCACTCAAAGCTAAACACGGTGATGTTATGCTTTGTGGGGGTTGGTGGGGACAGTACTTAGACAAGAAAACAGGTCTGCTAAGGAGTGCCACCAGCGGCCAGGCGCCAGGCCCTCTCTGCCAGCCAAACTGTTTCCACCCTGAGGCGCCTCCCACCCTGAGGCGCCTCCCACCCGCCTGCCCACTGGCTGGCAGCCGGGCCTCCCAGGCAGCCGCATCTTTTGGTGCAAGCCAGCCCCAGGCCCCCAGTCCAGCCCCTCTCACGCCTGAGGGCACACAGCTGCCACCACCCCTGGCGATGGGCCCACCTTGGAGCTGCCCACTGGCTTGTCTGAGCCTTTAACAGCCACCTGTGGAATTGTTCCCACATCTCCAGTGAGAGGGTCCAGTGGCAAGAGCCCCTTCCAGCCACGTGAGGTGCCCACAGAGTAGTTCGGTTCACTGCAGAGATGACTGATTTGAGAGTCAAGACACAGGCTCTGATCCTGGCCACACGTGAGGCTCTGGTCAGTGTTCCCTTCTCCGGCCCACCTTCCTCCTCCTGGTGGTCCCGAGGCCCATCTTGCCCTGATGCCCTGGGACTCAGCCCAGGAGCTTTGGGCTGAGGGCCAAGCGGAAGTGACTTGGTAGAGAGATGGTTGGAGGCAGGCCTGCCACATGGGTCACTGTGCCCAGGGAGACTTGGCCTCAGCTTCCATAGATGGGCAGACCCACATCCTGCTGTCCCCCAAGCCTGGGGGAAAAGCCTTTCCGCATGGAATTGGGGAGCAGTGCCCACACCCTGAAGGCAAAGGGCAGGCGGGAGGGCAGAGGGACTCAGAAAACAGCAGTGAGATCCCGGAAAATCTACCTCCCACTGCTTGGCAGGGGGGATGTATCCACTCATCAACGTGCAGACTGGTCCCTTTTGGAAGCCCAACCTTCATCCCCGGACCGCAGGGCACTGGAGGGGGGTTTGACATGGCAAAGGTGCACAGAGTCAATAAAATGGCCTGATGCGGGGGTGGGAGAGGTGGAGGGATAGAGGGGTGCACGCTGGCCACCTTGCCTTCCAGCTGGGGTGATTTTAAAAACTGAAGACTCCCCTCTCAAGCTTATTTGGAAGAGGAGATAAAGAATTCTGCTTCTCAGTGGATGTTGGTGAACGTTTTGGCAGGTTTTGTGAAGGCCTTTGGGGACAGTTCTTGTGTATCTTTCCCCCAGTTTAGGGAAAACTTCCACAATCTCCTTTGACATCCCAGGGCCCCAGCTGCATAACAGAAATACACTACTATGTATAAAATAGATAACTAATGAAAACCTCCTATATAGCACAGGGAATTCTACTCAATGGTGACCTAAATGGGAAGGAAATCCAAAAATGGAGGGGATATATATATACACATTTAGCTGATTCACATTGTTTTACAGTAAACACTAAAGCAATATGGTAAAGCAACTATACTCCAATAAAAGGTAGAAAAAACAGAAGAGAACCAAGTAATCAAGGGGGGTGACATGAAGGCACCAGTGAATGGTACAGACAGTAGATTCCATAGAAATCCGAGGAGAGAAAGAACCTTTCACATTGGGGCAGATGGGGAAGGCTTTAGGATGTAGTAGAAGGTGAGCAAGGTCTGGATGGGGTCATGCAGGAGACAGGCAGGAGGGGCAGGTGCTGTCGTTGGGTAAGTGTATTCAAGGGTGATGGGCAGAGAGGTTGGCTTGGAGGTTGAGGGTTTGGCAGAGAAATGCAGGGAGCCACAGAACCAGGAGGCCTTGAGCACCATGCCAAGGACTCCAACTGTGTCCTGTTGACTTTGGAGAGGCCCCGAACAGGTTTGTCAGAAGATGGCCTGCCTGCTAGTTCTCTAATGACATTCACCCACGTTGGGAAATCTCTACTTTTAGAGAAAGCCATGAGGGAAGAAGAAAATGAGCCTGTGATGGAGCCAAGAGGAGCGGTCAGGGACACAGGGGACAAAGGAGGATGTAATATCATGGAAACTGAGAGGAGAAAGTTCCAAGAAGGAGGAAATGGTCAACAGCATTGACTGTTGATGAACAGGCTTTGCTCAGGGTTATTTGATCTTGAAAAAAACAGGTGGCATAGACCGAGAGAAAAGTGGGTAGATTTGGAACAAAAACCCAGGGAGGCCTTGTGTTAGAGAAGTTTGAGACAAAGAGAGCTAAGAAGTTAAAGCAAGAAGCAGGCCAGGCATGAAGAAATTTTCAAGGTGGGACTGGCCAGCTCATTGGAAGGTCAGGGGAGAGAAGAAAAGGGGAGAGGGGGGCCTGGGGGGGCCTGGGGATGATGGAGACCTGAGTGGCTGAGCTTCGCCTGTAGAAAGAAGAAAGGCTGCCTTCATGGTACCCCAGGATGTAGACATAGGTTTTTTGCATCACTAGTTGCACTGAATCTTTTTACCATCCATGCCCAGTATAAAAATTTTGAAAAATGCGAAAAAGGAGAAAAAATAGTCCTCACATGAACTCCTACCCCTCAGAGAAAATTGATAAGATTTGGATGAGAATTTTTCCAGAAATTCTTCTGTTTATTTGCACACAGATTTTTTTTTTCCACATAGGTAAGATTATACTATATATGTATTTTTATATGTATTTTTAAATTTCAACAATAGAACCTAGACATATTCCTTGGGCAGTAAGTATAGATCTGCATTCTTTTTTAACAGCTGCATGATATTCCATAGTATGGCTTTATAAGAATTTATTTAATCAGTCCTTTGTATTGTGCTTAGTTGCTCAGTCGTGTCTGACTCTTTGCAACCCTGTGGACTGTAACCTGTCCATGGGGATTCTCCAGGCAAGATTACTGAAGTGGGTTGCCATGCCCTCCTCCAGGGGATCTTCCAACCCAGGGATCGAACCCAGGTCTCCCACGTTGCAGACGGATTCTTTACTGTCTGAGCCATCAGGGAAGCCCAGTCCTTTATCAATGGACACTTAAGGTATATACATTTTCCCTTGCATTTATCACAGCATGCAGTGATAATCTTTACATGTCCATCTTTGCCTAGTGGTATATTTATCCCTTTAAAAAGTAATTCCTAGAAAGGGGATTGCTGAGTGAAAACGAAAAATTGGAGTTTTTGAAAGTTGAAAACCAGTCCTGAGTGTGACGGACCTTAGGGAAGGGAAATAAATGACGGCAGAGTTCAAGCAGGATAGAAAAATAATTCTAATAAAAATGGCTGATACTCCCGTTTATCAAGTATCTGGTACTTTTCACATGTTGTCTCATTTTTATAGCAGCTCAGGAAGTTGATGGTTTTCTCACTGTTTTGTACACAGAGCCCAGAGACAGAAGGGGAATCCCCGTGTGAGAGACAGCATGACCGGAAGTGGTGACAAGCAGAGAGAGTGAGGGGTTTGAAGGCCCAGACATGATGGTCAAGATCAAGAAACTAATGATTCCCACCCCTCCCATCCACTGGACTTGTGGAGTTCAAGGGCAGTGGAGGAAGTGCTAGCTCCACAGAGGAGACCAGTGTGTATGTGATGGGAGAGGGTTGAGCTCTGCTGTATTGAGTGAATAGTCAAGATGCTCTTCTCAAACACTGCCGCCCATATCTGTGGGGTTTTATTCCAAAACCCCCCAGATATACCAAAATCCAAGGATGCTCAAATCCTTTGTATAAAATGGCATCATATTAGCCTTTAACCTACCCACAGCTTCCAGTTTTGTTTTTTATTAATTTTTATTGGAGTATAGTTTCTTTTTTGGGCTTCCCTGGTGGCTCAGACAGTTAAAGAATCCACCTGCAATGCAGAAGACCTGGGTTCTATCTCTGGATTGGGAAGATTCCCCTGGAGGAGAGCATGGCAACCCACTCCAATATTCCTTCATGGAGAATACCATGAACAGAGAGAGGAGCCTGGCTATAATCCATGGGGTCTCAAACAGTCGGACACAACTGAGCGACTAATCACATTTGGTTCTTTACAATGCTATGTTAGTTTCTGTGGTACAGCAGTGAATCAGCCACACAGGTACATATATTTCCTCTTTTTTGGATTTCCCTTCCCATATACTCTAAATTATCTCTAGATTACTTATGATATCTGCTGCTGCTGCTGCTGCTGCTAAGTCACTTCAGTCGTGTCTGACTCTGTGCGACCCCATAGACGGCAGCCCACCAGGGTCCCCCGTCCCTGGGATTCTCCAGACAAGAACACTGGAGTGGGTTGCCATTTCCTCCTCCAATGCATGAAAGTGAAAAGTGAAAGTGAAGTAGCAGTCGTGTTCGACTCTTAGCGACCCCATGGACTGCAGCCTACCAGGCTCCTCCGTCCATGGGATTTTCCAGGCAAGAGTACTGGAGTGGGGTGCCGTTGCAGTTTAAATGTAAATAGTTGTAAATAGAGTGTAAATGCTATGTAAGTAGTCACTGGTCACTCAGCAAGTTCAAGTGGTGCTTTTTTGAAACTTCCTGGAAAGTTTTTTTTTTATATATATATATTTTCTTACTGAGGTTGGTGGAATCTGTGGATGTGGAACCCATG
Source organism: Bos javanicus (assembly GCF_032452875.1). Lineage (NCBI taxonomy): Eukaryota > Metazoa > Chordata > Mammalia > Artiodactyla > Bovidae > Bos > Bos javanicus. The sequence goes on along the minus strand of NC_083875.1, from coordinate 11,726,518 downwards.
AATATGGACTGGCGTTTGTTTTATAAACACACACACACACACACACACACACACATATATGTATTACAGTGACAGTGTTAGTCACTCAGTCGTGCCCGACTCTTTGGGACTCCGTAGACTGCAGCCTGCCAGGCTCCTTTGTCCATGGGATTTCCCAGGCAAGAATACTGGAGTGGGTTGCCATTTCCTTCTCCAGGGGATCTTCCTGATCCAGGGATCCAACCCACGTCTCCTGCACTGCAGGCAGATTCTTTACCGACTGAGCTACGAGGAAAGCCCTATATGTATGTATAATAATTGTATTTATTTGGCTGTGCCGGATCTTAGTTGTGGCACTTAGAATCTTCGATCTTTGTTCATCGTGGCATGTGAACTCTTAATTGCAGCACATCTGGTCTTTAGCTGTGGCATGTGAATTCTTAGTTGTGGCATGTGAGATCTAGTTCCCAGACCAGGGATGGAACCCAGGCCCTCTGTGTCATTGTGAGTGCAGAGTCTTAGCCACTGGACCACTTAGGGAAGTCCCCCAGTTGGCATTTTGAGTTTATCACAAATAACCAGGGATTGCTTCTGGCACTCCGTGGGTCGCCACGCCAGATGTCTGCACAGTGTGGGTGAACCTTGTGTAGTAGAAATTTATGCCACCCAAATGCCAAGAGTGCCCCAGTGAGAACACTGAGGGCAAGAAAGGGGAGGTAATTTAGGGTAGAGAGGGAATCTGCCCACAACCTCTGTGGTTATGGAAACTGTAAAAGGCAGCTGATGCTGGGAGCCATAGGCTGGCTCTGAGGATTCAGGCAGAAGTGGTGGGGAGGGGAGAGGGAGAGAAACAATGCCTGTCCCAGAGCATCAAATGTGGATTTTAGGAATGAAGGTGCAGAGAGGCAGCAACTGTCACAGGGAAACAGAGCATGATACCTCTTGAGCAGGAGAATCTGAAAGGGAAGGACCAGTTCATCAGAGCAGAGAGGAACAGACAGATTCCCACCCAAATATAGACGCATCTGCAGCGGAAGACTGTGGCGAGGGGGTCATGGCAGAAGGCTTCCAAGGAAAACAGTTTTTCAACCTTAATTACAGCATTCTCCCACCATAAACTACAATTTCTCTGCGACTTTAAATATAGCCTTGGTTCCTGAGAAGAGTCCGAAGTCTTTATTTTTACTGACCCAATTGGCTGTTTTGAAAACCCACTCTGTGAACTCCATAGAAGATAATCATCAAAATATGTTCCTTGAAGTTCCTGAAGAAAGCCCTTTTATTCAGTTCCTCGAATCTCTCCCCCTCACTGACTCTGATGGGAGATTGCAGTCCCAGAAAGGCCAAAGAGTGAATTAACTCCACATTTTCGGTCAACCAAAAGCAAGCCTGAGTCGACAGCCACTGTTGTGTTAGCAGGTTGGGGCTATTTTCTGCCTCCGCAGGGTGAGGTGAACCTGGTCTAACCTCAGAGGAGCCAGGAGTCACACCCAGCCACGTGCCCAGTCGGGAACCTTCAAATCAAACTCTCTAGACGTGGCCCTGTGGGAGCCGAGGCTTGAAAAAACAAGGGCGTTCCCTTGTGGCTGTCCCTCTGATATTTGAGTTGGATGACACGACCGTAGGTACGGACGAAACAGAGGCTCTTTCAAATCTCCAGTGGTTGCCACTGCTTCATGAGACTGAGCTTGCAGCGCTGTCTTCGAAGGCTAATTTGTTTGTAAAGTTCATTGCTTGGAATTTGGGTAGAGATCTCTAGGTGAAGTGTGGAGCCGATTATGCCTTGGGTAGGTCATGCGGGATGCTCCCTCATGACAGCTCCCTCTAGAACAGGGGAGGCTGAAACGGACATACAAAGTCTTTGAAGTTCGGTACCCAGAACAGCAGGCTGTCCCCAGTTTGTCCCAAAAGAGAGGTTTTCCCAGATACTCGTGGGTTCAGGCATTACCCTATCCCAAGGGTATACTCCTTTCCCAAGCCCCACTCGCTCCCGTCCCAGTAGCCTCTATCCTGGAGTCAGCAAAATGAAAGAAGGATGAAAAAGAGACAAAATACAACTAGAGCCTGTGTCTGCCTTCCTGGGAAGGTGACCTCGTTTCAGACACCAGTGGCGACCTCTCCAAGCATCCCAGGACCCGGCAGCCCATAATATATGACACGATGGGGCTCCTTCGTTTTCAGCATGTCAAGAAGCCCTCGATTTCACGGATGGTTTACATTTGATGCAGGAGAGAACTGCAGCCTGAGTTGAGAGGGCCGTAAAAATGCTGGTGGGATTCTAAAGTGATCAACTGGACACAGATGGAGAAAATTAAACCCCTCTCCCACAAAAAGGGAGTCTTTTTAGCCTATAGGAGTGAAAAATCATAACCCTTGCCGCAGCCCTGAGGAAAGAGAGGGGAAGCAGATCCCAAATTCTGCTGCACCACCTCCAAATCCCTCTTTCATTCCTTTTCAATCCAAACATTAGGCCCCTCCCTGTATATTCTTTCTGCTCCTTTAAGCCTTTGCATCCTGAATTCATCAGAACTCCCCAGCACTCCCTCGCCATGCAGAACTCTAAAAATAGATCATGTTTAAACCATATTTTAAGTCATTAAACTTTTTTTTTTTTTTTTGTAAAACTGAGCTCTTAATCAAAAAGGGCAGAAGTTAGCAATACTCTAAGGATGCAGGCCTTCGCAAAGGGTCAGTAAACCCATCTTTTTTGAATATCCGCTTGAGGTCAGCCCTATGTTGAAAGAGGCCCAGGAAAGACCTCCTGACCTCAAGGAGGTGACAAACTGCTGGCAGGCCAGACGTGCAAACAGATGCCGGGCCCAGATGGATAAGGCTTTTCTGAGCTCTGTGGCTTGTGTGTGTGTGTGTGTGTGTGTGTGTGTGTGTGTGTAGCTAGTGCAAGAACTCCATAAGTGTATTTGCATCTTGCTTCAGATCACTTCCCTGGTGGTTTAGATGGTAAAGAGTCTCCCTGCAAAACAGGAAACCCGGGTTCAATCCCTGGATTGGGAAGATCCCTTGGAGAAGGGAATGGCAACCCACTCCAGTATTCTTGCCTGGAGAATCCTATAGACAGAGAAGGCTGGAAGGCTACAGTTCATGGGGTCATGAAGAATTGGACACAACTGAGCAACTAACACTTTGACTTTTCAGATTGCTGGGCATTTAGGAACCACTGACTAGCTAACAGATCACTTAACCTCCCTGAGCCTTTGTAACATGGTAAGTGGGCTCTGTGACTTAACAAGCTCCCTTCCCATTCCCCCTCTCTCTGAAAACTCTGGAAAGCCAGGGCACCCAACACTAAATGACATGCCCCAGAAGGCGTGGGAACAGGCAGTGCGGAAGATGGACTGGGGAGGAGATTCTTTTCCTGCCTCCGCAGACTCCACTTGGTCCAGTGCAAGGGGAGAGTACAGATCCTGCCTCATCCACCATCATCTCGCCCGTCATCGCCTTTGTGTCCTCCAGCCAAGCTCTTCTCCATTCTTTAGGTCTGTCTCCTCTCCCATCCTCTCACTGGCTCAGTCGTGGTGTAATGTGAGTATAATGAGTCCATGCTTGTGAACAGTTTGGCTTCTAAAACCCTCACAAATGCTTTGGATTATGTTCTCATTCAGAGGAACAGGGCTGGGACAGTTGCTACAGCCTTCCAGACGTAGGTAAATGAGGGGTCCCCAGGGTCCATGGTTCAGCGCTAGTAAACAGGAAGTTTGAAGGATTAGAAAGAGAAGATCTCTTTGGGGACGCTGGGGAACAGTGCTGTGAGTTATGGAGCTGAGATGTCAGCAAAGGGAATGGGGCCAAACACTTGTGAAGTCTCTCGTCTAAAGAGAGCCGAGATCATGCCCACCAGTGGTTCCCTTCACGTGGGCTACCCCGCGAGGCATCACATGGGTCTCTGTGAATTCCCACTTGCTCACGACTGCCCATCTTGGAGCTCTCGACAGGAGAGCAGAATTATGACAGAGCTGTGTGCTTTCCGAGGGAGTGTTCGCTGAAGGTTAGTGTTAATCTTGCCTAATTTAAGCCTTCCCAGATTCCCTGCAAAGGCTATAAGCAGCAAAGTGATGAAATTGACCCTGGAAACAGAACAGGGAGGAGACCTCATCACGGGGGTGGGCAGAGAAGCCCCACCAGGGGAGGAGAGAAATGAGAAACGGCAGGAAGGCCTGGAAGGCGTCTCCGCTCTAAGAATGGAAGGAATACCTCCCCAAGGGACCCCAAAGGCTGCGGTATATCCAACAGCATCATTCTGGCTGAGATGTTGGGGGTGAGAGGGCCCCGCTAGTTAGGGTGAGGTTTTGGTGGTCAGGGCACAGAAGGCACTGCCTCGCCTGGGGCACTGCTTTATGGAAAACTGATGGCAGTGCTGGTAACCTCCCAGGCAGTTATCCTCTTAAACTCTTGGCAGATTGATGATGGGATAGCAGCCCAAGACACAAAGCAGGGCTGAAGAGGTTGATTTCTTAGGATACGCAGAAAGGGTTCCCATCCTTGTCAGCCTTCCTTCTGCCACTGTGCCCACTCTCCATCAAAGCATGCACACATACACAAACACACACACACACACACACACACACATTCATGCACACAGCTGAAAACACACTAACTCCATCACACAGAGGGTACCTGGAGTCTGTTACTATGGAGAGGAAACTCAAGCAGGAAATTCAGGAGGTTATGATACTGTTACTGATCAGGGTCCTTGTATTAGAGGGTAGTTGCTTTTACAATGTTGTTTTACTTTCCGCTGTACAGCAAAGTGAATCAGCAATAAGTACAGACGTATCTCCTCTTTTTTGGATTTCCTTCCTGTTTACTTTTTCTGAAGCTCTCGAGGGTAATTTACATACATCATGGTTCTTTACTTCTGAACACTTCAGCGTGGATTTCCTAGGAACAGGAAGATGATCAGGGTACAGGCATGAACTCCTGCATTTGCTTCAATTCTGTATCTAATTTACCACAGGTATTCTGATATTCGTTGATCAAATAATCCCCTCAATAGATTTCCTTTTCCCTCTAGCACAGGATCCATTCTGACATTAAGGACTGTATTTGGCTGTCATGTCAATTTCACCTTGTGTTGTCTTTTTAGACTCTAAAATTTTTGAAAATTCAGTCCCCCACCAACTTTTTAAATACAATTTTCATGCTGTGTTTTTCTCATATTACCTCATGATTCAATTGGGGTTCTGCATCCTTGGCCAATAATTTTGTAGATGATGGTGTGTCCTGCTCAGCCGTCACATCTAAAGGTATACCCTGTCCATCTGTCCCTCTCCTGGTCAGTGTTGCCTGGTTTCCTCAATGTATAATTACTGAGGCTTTTTTCCTCCTCTGCAATAATAAGTAGTCTAGTCTGGAAGGAGACACTTGAAGGTGGTGTGTAAAGGCTTATACATAAACAAACATACATGCTGTTCTTCATCAAAATTTTCCCAAGAGGTGGCACCCATTGATGGTTCTTGCCTGATCTGGTCTTGACCATGATGATTGCTGATCCCCCAGCTCCAGAAGTAATAAGAGCCCTCCCTTCTCCCTGTCAGTTCGTCTGTGGTATGGATTCCTATTTTTTTCCAATGAACTCATAATTGCATAATTATACTTAAATATTTCAATGTTCAAGTTGTTCTGGCTGGTTTCTGTATACTTGTGACATGCCCCTATCATTTTTTTTTTTGAGCAGTCCCTTAATTTCTGAAATAGAAAGATGTTCCAGATTCATCTTCTGTCTACCTTCTGCCCAACCATAGAATTAATCATTTCTTCAAGGTTCCCTGGTTCTTTTTAGTGGGCAACGGTATGAGAGACCAAGATCTGGATTGCTAGGCATGCTCAATGCTATTTTGATATCTTTGCTTCCTGGAAATTTCAACAAAGTTATGTGTCTACACATAGCTACAAATATAGATACCTCTATACCTATATGTGGATGTAAACAAATATATTCATACATAAACACATTTTAGAAATTATGAATTCCCACTGATACCTTCAACTTCAGTCCATCCCCAGAGGGTTCTTTCTTATCTCTTCCATTCTATATTTCTGATCCCCTTTTCCATCGTGAGATCTCTGGGTCCAAACCAATCAATGCATTTACTCTATTTGCTCAGTCTTGAATTAATCTAAAATGACTTCCAAATTGCTTTACCCATGCTACAACAACAGAATAAGTTTCTTTGAAGGTTCAAGATTTGTTTGCACTTCTTCCCAATCCTACCCTATCACACCCTAGACTGAGGTTACACAGTCCAAACTATGTCATAATAGATTAGTTTTTTCCTTGTTTCTCTATTTAGTATATTTATGGTATTCATTCCAGCAAGCAAGACTTATTGGGTTCCAAGTATTTTTATTAATAAAATTTAATTTTTCAATATGTAAAAACAGCATAATTTTAGAAATCCAAACTATACACAAAATTAGAGTGAGAGGATGGTGACTTTTCTGTAGTCTTTTCCCCCAGTCCATCCCTTGTAGAAAACAGTGTTGTTGTTTTTTCGCTGGGACTGTTCCTGCGTTTCTTCTTTTAGTGATAAGCATATATATGGATGCCTTCTTATTTTCCCTTCTTTCTTGTGACAAGGGTGGCACATCATAGGGCTCCTCTGCACTTTGTTGTTTTCTTGTAATACCTCCCGGAAGTGACTCCACGTCAGCTACTAGAGATTCCCTGTTCACTGCATCGCTGTGCTGAGCCCCACGGTGTGTATGGATGCCACTGGATGTTAGTCAGTCTCCTGTGCTTGCATGCTTAGATAGTTCCCAGTTTTTGACATTACAAATAATCCTGTAATGAATAACCTTGCCACACATATTTTCAGATTGTCGGAGGTATTTATCCTAGACAAATTCATAAAATTGTGATTGCTGGGTCAAAGGGTAAATGCATATACTAAACCCCCTCTACAAGCCTTGGGCCATTTTTGCTTTCAGACCCCAACTCTCCACCACCTAGGCCAACAGAGTGTATTGTCAAGCCTCTGCTTTTTTGTCAATCTGATGGGTGAGAAATGTTATCACAGTGTAGTTTTAAACTGCTTTTATCTTATAAGTAAAGTTAAACATCTTTTTATTTATTTGGGTACCACTTTTATATCTCTTTTCATAATTGTTCTGGTCTTTTGTTCATTTTTCTATAGGATTTTGTCTCCTTTATTTCCTCTATTTTTAAAAGCTCATTATAAATTTGGTATATTAATTCTTCATCTGTGATGTATGTTGCGAATATTTTCTCCTTGTCATTTGCTTTTTTTGGCCATGCAGAAGTGTTATTTTACTGTTTTACTTTAATGTAGTCACAAGTATTCATCTTTTCTTCTGTTGCCTCTGGATGTTCAGGCATGGTTTATAAAATCCCCCACCAGATATCTCCCAAGCAGTTTGGTTGTCATCATCAGCTTACACCCCCACGTCCCATCACAAAAGCCCTGGTCAGCTCAGTGCAGACCACCTCATTTCTCAAACATTCACTGGGATGTTTGTGTTCACGCTGCCTATTTTGGGCATCTTTCTTCTGGTCATTCATAAAAAGACCAGATCTGGTAAGGAGGAAGGGGTATGCAGTGTCTAGGGGAAGGGGAAGAATCTTCTGAATGAAGGAATGCCTCACTTGGGTCTTATTTAGGGAGCACGAGTTCCCAGGGAACAAGCACTAGATCAGCCTTCCGACATGAGACCTGTTCCTGCCCCAGTCCCGTCCGCCCTCGGCAGGTCCTGCATGAGGCAGCGTGTGAGGCAGAGCCCATGCCCATCCTGTATCCTCACACCGCCCCCTCCTCCTCTCTGCAGTGCCTCCCACCCCTCAGCTGGGCTGGACGCAGAGTCTTGATGGAGACTGTACTGGAGCCAGATTCATCCTTGTCCCTGTAGAAGCAGAATCCTGCTTTGTGTACCATGCGCCAGGGATGAAAGTGTGCTGAGTCACACCATGCAAGCTATATTTCTTCTTGGGCTCCCCTGGTGGCTCAGTGATAAAGAATCCACCTGCCAATGCAGGAGACATGGGTTCGATCCCTGAGTTGGGAAGATGCCCTGGAGAAAAATGGCAAACCACTCCAGTATTCTTGCCTGGGAAATCCTATGGACAGAAGAACCTGGGGGGCTGCAGTCCACGGGGTCACAAAGAATCAGACACGACTTAGTGACTAAACACCAACATTTCTTCTTATTTCATGCCAGGGATCTGGGCAAGGTGTAGATAGAGTGGGCAGCTGGGCTGGCCTGTGTATTTTTGCAAGTTTGTCAGAGATCATGAACTCTCCTCTCTCAGATGTTGGGATGTCCTGGTCCCTTAGCCATTCAATCCTGCCCTCCATCCCCCTTTGCTCTGATTACCATCAGATCACCTGGAGCTCAGGTGGGCTGACTTAGACCCAGAGGTGAGGGTGAGCACAGGGGCTCGGGACTATAAATGAACGGGGCATCTGGAGAGGGGTGGGTGCGGCAGGGCCCCAGCCTGGGGTCTGACGGTGCTGGCTTCGTCTCAGTGAGGTCAGCCGCTGGTGACGGAGATGCGCTGTGTATCACAGAAGAGGAGCTGGCTGCTGACGACGAGGACATGCCGTCCTTCCCATGCACACAGGAGGGTAAGGGCTCCGGAGCGCCCCTCTGATCCTCTCTCTAGGCTGAGAACCACCCCGCCCCTGCCCTCAGCCCCAGGCTGGGGAGAGACTTGCCTATCCGCATGGCTTCACCATCCAGGCTGTTCCTTCCCCACTGCTGCCTGGAGGCTTAAAGGGTGGAGTTGCACAGGCCTGGGTTATGCAGTACGGATGAAGTCAAAGTTTGTCACACGTGACATCTGTCTCCAGGGCTACTCCTGAGACCTACAGGGGACCTCTGCCATCTCCCCCAGGGCCCATCTTCCAGAAGTGTCCCCTTCATCATGCCGCTTAAGTGGTCTGTCCTTCTCAAGCTCACGGGACACCAGCTTGGCATGAGAAACCAATGCCCCGTGAACTGTTATTTGGCATAGGGCTTCTTGGCGGGTTTCAGTCTAGATTCTCAGCCTTGGCTGTGCATTGTCATCACCCAGGGATGTCTGAGACCAACCCTCAGAAATTCTGATCTCTTGGTCTGGAGTGTGGATGGGCATTGGGGCTTTTAAACATTCTTGTTACTCAAAATGCGCAGCTGAAGTTGGATCCATCTTAGAAACTGCACAGCCGGGAGCGTCACAGCTTTCTCGCTGGGCAGTGACCACCTCCCAGCGTCTCCAGGAACACTGGCTTCCCTCCCGCTTCTGTACGAGGGACCGATGGACACACTGGAACCATCCGTTTGGATTCCAGGAGAACTTCAAGTGACCCCCAAAGTCTGGGGACTAGTGACCGACCTTCTGGTTGGCCTGGGACTGAGGGGTTTCCCAGGAGGTGTGACTTAGAGTTATTAAAACTGAGACAGTCTTGGCGAGCCATCCTGGTTTGCCCGATTCCGAGGAGTTCCCTTAACAAGAGACTTGCAGTGCTAAAATCCGGGAACATCCTAGGCAAACTGGGAGGAGTTGGTCACCCACTGGTGAGACAAGGCTGGCTGCCCTGTAGTACAAGATCACGACTAAGGCTGATGTTTTGGGCAGGGGTAATTCCCTACCATGTGGGCTGAATGACAATGCCATGGAGACAAATGATAACGTGATGCCAGTGTTCTTCCAAGTTCCTGACTCTGGTCTCACCTATTCCTAAAAGCTGTGGGCTTCCCAATTGGTGCTAGTGGTAAAGAACCCACCTACCAGTGCAGGAGACATAAGAAATGCAGGTTTAATCCCTGGATGGGGAAGACCCTGTGGGAGGGCACAACAACCCTCTCTAGTAATCTTGCCTGGAGAATCCAATGGACAGAGGAGTCTGGTGGACTACAGTCCATGGGCGCTCAGAGTCAGACCTGACTGAAGCGACTTAGCACACGTGCCCATTCCTAAAAGCTCCAGGACCTCGAGAAAAGGCAGTGAAGTGGGTGGAGATGGAGACCAGCGACAGCCCCCTTTCCGAGGATGGTTCAAAATGTGCCGAGACAGGCCAGACAGGGGAACTGGCAGCCTCCACCACCGGGCTGTTTTTGTCGCCACCCCTCCCCAACCCCCACAGGCCAGCCGGGACCCCGCTGCAGCCGCTGCCAGAAGAACCTGTCTTTGCACACGTCCGTGAGGATTCTTTACCTCTTCCTGGCCCTGCTCCTGGTGGCTGTGGCTGTGCTGGCCTCTCTGGGTGAGTGCAGGCTGCCAGCAGCATTGGCTAGTCCAGGGCTTTCTATCCCGGGCTGTGGGGGAATTTCTCATCAGGGGTCTGCTGGGCACCAGAACCCCAAAGACAAGCACAGATCTCTGCAGCTCAGGACCCACAATAGCATCTTCCTGGCTAGGGGCTCTGAATGCCTGCTTCAAGCTGTGAAGACTGGCTCCTAATTTCTGGTCAATAATGAGCTATGTGGCCTTGGTCCCTCTCAGGACCTCTGTTTTCCTACTGGTAGATGACAAGATGGGCTTCCCAAGTGGCTCATTTGTTGAAGCATTCTCCTGCTAATGCAGGAGACGCAGGAGATGTAGTTTCGATCCCTTGGTCAGGAAGATCCCCTGGAGAAGGGAATGGCAACCCACTCCAGTGTTCTTGCCTGGGAAATCCCAGGGACAGAGGAGCCTGATGAACTTCAGTCCATGAAGTCACAGAGTCAGATACAGCTGAGCATCTGAGCATGCACATGCCCAAAGGACAGGATAGGACTCCGTTTCCGCAGTTCTCAGTTTCAGCTCCATGTTAGAATCGTCTGGGAGCTGTAAAAACTATGATGCCCGGGCCCCACCCTGGATGATGGAATTAATTCAGTATTTAAGCTCTTCAGATGATTCTGGTGTACTTCTAGGCTTAAGGTCACCAGATCAGATGACTTCTAAGCCCTTTCCGTGGTCCTTATGTTTCTCAAAGTGAGGTTGGATGCCTATCTGCATCAAGGTCACCCCCAGGATCTGTTAAAACGCAAATTCCTAGTCTCACCCAGACCTAGTAAATCAGAGTCCTGCCGGTGGGGCCCAGGGATCTGAACCTTGGTGGTTCTCATACACTCAACAGTTTTTATGACAGTCTGCATCCTGCCAGATTCAAGTAACCTCTGCCTTCTGTAGGCTTCCCTGGTAGCTCAGTGATAAAGAACCCACGCGCCAGTGCAGGAGTTGACAGCTTGATCCCTGGGTCAGGAAGATCCCCTGGAGGAGGAGGAAATGGCAACCTACTTCAGTATTCTTGCCTGGGAAATCCCACAGACAGAGACGCCTGGCAGACTGCAGTCTGTGAGGTCGCAAAGAGTCAGACACGACTTAGCAACTAAACACCACCAACAACAACTGCCTTCTGGATGCTAACCATTTATGTTTAAAAGTAAAAACAAACTTGAAAACTTCTTACTGCGATCCCATTCCATTCCTAGATTCATTCTTTAAAACTCTTCTGTACAAAGGCAAGCCAGTAGGTTTGCTTGCTCCAGTGGACTAGACACTAGAGACATCTGGGCTGGGCCTCGGGTGAGGCAAGGGAGATACGGAGGACGGTCCCTGTGGGTGCCGACCCTGCACTTGTATGACCCCTAGGATGGGGTGCTTCGTCCTGACCCCTCTTAGAGATATACAGTAAGTGGCTTTCCCCACTTGAAGGCGAGAGGCCCGCACGTTAATGATTTGAACAAACAAATCCTTGTTGGAATCATCTTCCAATAATCCTGAAGGTGTTAATGAAATTCAGCACAAACCAGCACCTCCTATGTGTCACATATTGAGAACACTGAGATGAGTCCATTGTATTTCATCCTTAAAAGGAGTGGTTCTCAATCTTGTCTGCAGGTTAGAATTCTTTTGAGAGCATTTTAAAATGTATGTGCTGGAGCCCTTCTTGCCACGTGAATGAAATCATAGTGTCTGGGTAAGACCCAGGCTTTAATCATAGAGGAAAGCCCCCAGGCGATCCCGATGAAGTTGGAAGGTTGGGGAACCACTAATTAATCATAAAATATTATAATAACTATTATAATAGTTATATAGTAATAATAGTTATTAAAATAATTATAATAGTTATTAATTTATTAAAGTGCACTCTCCCTGTTTTCATTAAATTATTATAACTGCATAATAAGATTAATATATTATATTATTTATTTATTAATTATAACTTTAATTGTTAACTATTAACTTAATAATTATTAAGTTAAATATTATTATTAGCTTGTTATATTATTAATTATAGCATTAATATTAACTTTTCAATTGTATAATAAGATATTATTGATAAATAATAAATAACATATTAACATGTTCACAGGATTTACCTAGTGGTCCACTAGCTAAGACTCTGCAATCCAATGCAGGGGGCCCGGGTTCAATCCCTGGCCAGGGAACTAGATCCCACATCATTTCAGCTAAGAGAGAGCCACAGCTAAAGATCTTGCATGCTGCAATGAAGACTCAGCACAGCCAACTAAAGAAATAAATATTTTAAAAATAAAAATTTTTTTAAAGAAAAGAACTTCCCAAGCCCCTCACCCCCACTCAACTCCACCTCTCTCTCTGCTAAATCACATCACAGAGTCTGGCCATCCAGAAAGTGGCTGAAATCCCTGGTCAGAGGAGGGTGAGGAACTGTAGCCCTGCCATTTAGAGCCAGCAACCTGGCCACTGGACCCTTAGTAGTTGCTGGTTGGCCCTCAGAGAGCCTCAGCTCGCAGCACCCATGGGGCCATTAAGACAACTCCAGTAGCACACGGAGAAGAGCCTACATAGGCACGAGAGCCCTTCAGAAGGATGGGCAGTCACTGAGTGCCCACTGGATGCCCCCTGGATGCCAGGCGCTCTCCCATACATGATGGTCATGAGTCCTCTGAACAAGGCTCTGAAACGGGAGGCTGGCTCCACTCCACATACAAGAGGGCAGAATGGGAGGTGAAATGATCTCCTCCAAGATCCAGGGTGAATAGGCTGAGGATTATAAGAACTGGGGGTGAGCAGTGTCTCTGAGAAATCAAAGGAGAACTTTAGATTTTCCTTTTTATTTTCACCTCCAGCCTGGGTGTCCCCACTCCTTAGGATGGTGCTAGCCTTGTTCATGGGGTTTATAATCTAGAGTACAGTTCGCAACCTTTTTTTTTGTCAAGGGCTAGGAAGTAAATTCAGACCATGTATTGACTTGGTCGAAACCAAACTCTGCCATTGCAGTGTTCCCAACAGGAGGGAATTTTTATATAATTGCTGAATTGTTTATATAGAGTATGAAACAGACATTAATGATTTTAAAGTGACTTAAGGCTCAATAAGAAAATGTCCGTGACAGGATACCAATAAAGCAAAATAAAATAGATGAGATGTGCAGAACATCCCAATTTTGTACTGTTGTCTTCTAAAAAATCCATGTATCTGTGTAGCGATAGGGGCTTGCCTGGTGGCTCAGTGGTAGAAGACCAGCCTGCCAATACAGGAGACACTTGCTCGATCCCTAGGTCAGGAAGATTCCCTAGGGAAGGAAACAGCACCCCACTCCCATTCTTGCCTGGGAAATCCCATGGACAGAGGAGCCTGGCATGCTGCAGTCCATGGGGTCGCAAAGAGTCGGAAACAGCTTAGCAACTAAACAACAACAGTGTAGCTATAAAATGGCTGAGATAAATAAGGTTTGAGATACACAAAAATGTTGATGGCAGCTGTATCTCGGTGATAGGATTAGGAATAATTTTTATTTTCTTTTTATATTTCTTTCTTATTTGTCTCTATTCTAACCTATGGTCAGGTTATAGTTCTAAAGTCTGAGTGGATGGAAATTATACATGTATATGCATTCCTGTACTCTTGCCTGGAGAATCCCATGGAGGGAGGAGTCTGGTAGGCTACAGTCCACGGGGTTGCATAGAGTCGGACATGACGGAGCTACTTCACTTCACTTCATGCATGATTTATGTATTATATATTCTAATGCATACATATATGCCCCCATATGTATATATACATTTAAGGGAGATATGTAAAGAGATTATCTATGCCTATGAGTGAGTGAGTGAAGTGAGTGAAGTCGCTCAGTCGTGTCTGACTCTTTGCGACCCCGTGGACTGTAGCCCACCAGGCTCCTCCATCCATGAAATTTTCTAGGCAAGAGTACTCGAGTGGATTGCCATTTCCTTCTCCAGGGGATTTCCCCGATTTGGGGATCGAACCCGGGTCTCCCGCATTGCAGGCAGACGCTTTACCATCTGAGTCACCAGGGAATCCCTTATCTATGCCTATAGATATACACTAAGTCCCCTACATACAAATGAGTTCCATTTCAAGAGCATGTTTGTAAGTCTGGTTTGTTCGTAAGTCCAACAAAGTTGGCCTAAGTACCCAACTAACACAATTGGCTATATAGTATAGTATTGTCATAGGTTTATAATACTTTTCACACAAAGAATACATAAAAAACAACCAAACACAAAAAATAAACACAACATTTTTAACCTTACACTACAGTAACTTGGAAAGTACAGTAGTCCAGTACAAAAGCTGGCGTACAGGGGCTGGCATCGAGTGAACAGGCAAGAAGAGTTACTAACTGGAGGAGGGAGAGGAGGTGGGAGACGGTAGAGCTGGAGGGTCATTAGCAACAGGAGGCAGAAGGCAAGCTGCGATTTCACTCACGCCTGACACTGACGGCACAGGCTCTCTTGCTCCTTGCGGGATTCAATTCTATCTACCCTCTTGCTTCCAGACATCCTGGGTTTGAAATAAAGATATTATACTACCGTGCTCTATACAGCACTCTACAGTAAGCTACACAAAAGTGCACCCACTTGTAGAGGATGCACGTGTGTGACAGTGTACGCCAGACACGTGAACTAGCTTACGTGATTGGGCGTGCAAACGCACGTTCGCATCTTTGACAGTTTGAAACCTGAAGGTTCACATGTAGGGGACTTCTGGATATAGATATATAGATACACAGATACGTTTTTGAGAGAAGTGTGATAGACTCTGGCCATTGAAACATCTTCCCTTACAGCCATTGGGAAGCCCCTTAGAAGAAGAGTGGGTGGTTTTGGCTAACGAGGGGCTGATAAAAATGCCTTCTCAACAAATGACTGCTGTTTCTCTGAGCTAAGCCCCTTTTTGCATCCCTGTTTCCCCTGAAGTCTTCAGGAAAGTGGACTCTCTCTCAGAAGACCTCTCCCTGGCCCAGGCCATGTATGACAAGAAACTCGTGTCTATGCAGAAAAATCTCCAAGGGCTGGGTAAGTGTCCAGGGTTCAGGTGTGCTAATGACCAGGAAGGAAGGCCAACATTACTTGGAGTGGGACCAGGAATCTCCCCAGGCCATGGTGCCCTGGAACAGGGAAGACTTCACCAAGCTTCTAGGCTCAAGGGAAGGACAGTCATGGCTCCCTACCTCCCTGTCCAAATGGAGAACCCACCCAACAAGGGCTGCTGCCTTGGGATATGCCCAGGAGTGGGGCTGAGAGTTCTGTATGTGGCACAGATCTGCCCAGAGCCTCCAGGTAGAGCAGAAAGCTGAAGACAAGCCACTTGCCTTCATGTATCTGAAGTTATTGGGTTGGCCAAAAAGGTCATTGACACGAACGAACTTTTTGGCCAGTCCAGTATTTTTTTAAGGCTTTTCTAACACTCTTGACAAGTCGGCCCTTTCCTCATCACTGCCTTAAAGTTTGCATGGTTTACAATCTCTTTATCTCTTGCTTTCACAAGACAATCTTGTTCTGAGAATGAGACAGAAAGAGCCATAATATAAGGGTTTAGAGGGAGGCTGCTAGGTGAAAAGAGAAAGTTTTATTCTGCCACTAATTAGCTGAGTCATATTTGGCAAGTCACTTCTCTGAGCTTCATTTCTCAGAAGTCTTAGGGGAAAAACGTTCCTGCACCCTTTTCTCCACAAGCTTATGAGAGGTTCAAATAAAAACAAATATTTATTAAAAAAACTTTTTTTTCAGAACCAAATATTAAAATATGGGGAGAAACTTAAAAAATAAAATGGGAGGTTCTTGGCAACCTTAGAAAAGTTACAAAGATATATTTTCTCAAGACTTTGGTGAGGAGGTGTCCTAAAGCCTACATTTCCCGCAAGAATAAAGACTTGGGGTAGAAATAAGATGGCACAGAGGATAGCGAGGTTTTTCCAAAAAGGATTTCATAGCAGGTCTTAGGGAAGGAAGAGGGATAGGACAGCCACATGCCAATTCATGATGCTCTGAAATACTAAATTGAAAGAAGCAACTTTGCCCTGTGAGCCTTCAGCAATTCAAAATGTTGCCCCTTTCTCCTGAAGATCTGAAAGCCCCGAACAACTGCTCTTTCTGCCACGAGGCTGGGCTGCTGGGGCAAGAGATCAGAAAACTGCAAGCGGAGCTGGAGGGAATTCAGAAGATGCTTCTAGCTCAGGAGGTCCAGCTACACCAGACCTCCCAGACCCACGACCTGCTCTCCACCACCAGCGGTCAAATCTCTCAGGAAATGGGCAGTTGCTCCTTCTCCGTCCACCAGATCAACCAATCTCTGGGGCTCTTCTTGGCCCAGGTGAGAGGCTGGCAGGCCACCACTGCTGGCCTGGACCTGTCTCTGAAGGATCTCACCCAGGAGTGCTACGATGTCAAGGCGGCAGTACACCAGATCAACTTCACGGTGGGGCAGACCTCCGAGTGGATCCATGGGATCCGGCGGAAGACGGACGAGGAGACCCTGACCCTCCAGAAGATGGTCACCGACTGGCAGAACTATACGCGGCTCTTCGGCAGCCTGCGCACCACCTCGGCCAAGACCGGAGAAGCGGTGAGGAGCCTCCAGGCCACCCTGGGGGCCTCATCCCAGCGCATCAGCCAAAATTCCGAGAGCCTGCATGACCTGGTGCTGCAGGCCATGGGCTTGCAGCTGCAGCTGGACAACATCTCGTCCTTCCTGGATGACCACGAGGAGAACATGCACGACCTGCAGTACCACACGCGCTACGCCCAGAACCGCACGGTGGAGAGGTTCGAGACGCTGGAGGGACGCATGGCCTCCCACGAGATCGAGATTGGCACCATCTTCACCAACATCAACGCCACCGACAGCCACGTGTACAGCATGCTCAAGTACCTGGACGACGTCCGGCTCTCCTGCACCCTGGGCTTCCACACCCAGGCCGAGGAGCTCTACTACCTGAACAAGACCGTCTCCCTCATGCTAGCCGCCACCGACCTGCTCCGGGAGCGCTTCAGCCTGCTCAGCGCCCGCCTAGACCTCAACGTCCGCAACCTGTCCATGATCGTGGAGGAAATGAGGGCCGTGGACACACGGCACGGGGAGATCCTCCGGAACGTCACCATCCTACGAGGTGAGAGGCGGGTGGGAGGGGGAGCCTGCCAGGGAGCTCCCAGAGGGGAACGCAGAAGGACCTAGTTTAGGGCGCGGTATCCTGGTGGGCTGATACAGCCCTGCAGCAAATGCCTGGCGCGACTAGCAGCTTTCACATCCTTGTCAACCTCTTTTGGAAAAGTGTATGGCAGTGATGAAGAATCCTCCTGCCAACGCAGGAGACGTGGGTTACATCCCTGGTCCGGGGAGATCCCCTGGAGAAGGAAATGGCAACCTGCTCCAGTGTTCTTGCCTGGAAAATCCCTTGGACAGAGGAACCTGGCGGGTTATAGTCTGTGGGGCCCCAAAGAGTCAGACACAATTGAGTGATTGAGGACGCACACAAGTCTCCTCACTTGCCTGACATACAAATTTGGATTTTTATACGTGGATCTATGTACGAATCTACAGAGAGATAAGGGCAGAGCTATCTTTTGGAAACTCTGTCTTCTCTTGTTTTTTCCCTTCCCTCCCCCTCACTGGTGCTCTCCACCATCTGCCCCTCAGAGGCCCGCCACTCTGATGCCCTCTGCTCCTCCCATCTCACCCTTGCATTTAGGGAGTGTTCTCCAGAGAAATATGAAAGAGAGAGAGAGATTAAAAGGAATTGGCTCGTGAGATTGTGGAGACTGGCAAACCCAAAATCTGCACAGCTGATGTCCTGGTTCAAGTGCAAAGGCTGAAAGCTGCTATAGAACCAGGGAGAGATAGTGTCCATTGAAGGCTTATCGGGCAGGAAATGCTCTGTTACTCAGGGGAGGGTCTGCCCTTGGTTCTATACAGGCTTCAACTGATTCAGTGAGGCCCACCCACATTGGGGAGGACAATCCGCTTTACTTGGTACTGATTTAAATGTTAATTTCGTCCACAAACACCCTGTACACACACCCAGAATAATGTTTGGCTAAATATCCGGGTATCCCACGGCCCAGGTAGCTTGACACCTAAAATGAACCATCACAAGTGCATCCCTCATCACCTTGGCACCCATGCCTATTTCTTTGCTGTTGTTCAGTCAGTAAGTCATGTCTGACTCTTTGTGACCCCGTGGATTGTAGCCCGCCAGGCTCCTCTGTCCATTGGATTCTCCAGGCAAGAATACTGGAGTGGGTTGCCATTTCCTTCTCAAGGGGATCTCCCCAGATCAGGGATTGAACCCGCGTCTCCTTCATTGGCAGGTGGATTCTTCACCGCTGAGCCACCTGGGAAGCCCAGTCACATTTGGCAGGTGGGCAGGGATCATTCAGGGAGCTCCAGGAGACAGGAGGGAAGTACCCACTATCCCAGACAGCATTGTTGTCTCCATGGAGCTCAGACTGGAGTCAAGCTCTCTGATTCTCTGGTTCTCTTTAACCGTTTAGTTTCAAATCTGTGTTGCCTTCAATTTTATGTCAGTAAGCATTTTTGCCAATATTTTCTTTGCTCTAGATTGGTGGTGTTGCAGGGGGCGAGGTAAGATCTTGTGTGCCTGGTGTCATATTTTTTGCAACAAAGCCAGGTACTGAGTATTTCCTTAGTAACTGAGACAGTCTCACAGTGTTTCATTTAAAATATGTATCTGCATGACCTCTAGGATGCAGTGTTCCAGTGAAGGTGTTAGCAGATAGTTCTCATGATTCATCCTCTAGTACTCTTGTTTTCTTAGGTTGCGTTCAATCTAAGAACAACTGAAACATAAAGCTTTCCTCATGACAACGCCTATTCGTTTGGCCTCACAATTTTTTTTTTTTTTTACTTTTATTTTAAATTGGAGTATAGTTGACAATGTTGTGTTACTTTCAGGTGTACAGCAAAGTGATTCAGTCATACACATACTTGTATATATTCCTTTTTAAGTTATTTTCCAGTTAAGGTTATTACAGGATGTTGAGCAGTGTTCCCTGTTATACAGTAGGTCTTTGTCGCTTATTCATTTTAAATATAGCAGTGTGTACATGTCCATCCCAAACTCCCTAACTAGCCCTCCCCTCCACCCTTCCCCACTAGGCTCACAACGTTTGTGGACAAGACATGTGTCACAGATGGCGTGTCTTTATTTTACAGAAAGGTGACCTGAGACGAGGAAAAGTTAAGGGATAGTTCAAGGTCACACTGTGATTAAGATCCTGACCCACCATGGCTCTGAGGTGCAAATGTCTAGTGATCAGCCAGGAGACACTGAGAGTGTGAGCTTGCAGATACCAAAAAATGCATTTCCACTGAGGTCCTGCTTAGGTGTCATGTGTGGGACAGACTGGAAAAGAAGGAAATGGTATTGAAAATATCAGAAGTGAACCGTTTGAGACCCTCATCCAAGTATAACCCAACAATAGTCATGAAAATTTATGTTTGCTCCTGTCCTAATGATAGCAGAGTTCTCATCAAAGAACTTCATCTTAACTGGAGACTGAGGTGGGACATCACTTTGAGCCGCATTTGACTCTCAGTTCAACCTCGGTATATTTATTTAAATGCTATCTTTTGGCTAACATTCTTCTTGGTTGTTAAATCACCACATATAAAGTCTCTCACATCTGAAAGAAGATTTCAGGGACAAAATGTCCATCACTTCCTACAGGAAGTATCATTTATTCACTCATTCATCTACAGACAGGTGCTGCCAGGCTCTCACGCTGGGGCTGGCAATGAGGTCTCCCTCTGTTTGGAGCCAAGCTGCTATCTAGAATAAAGGAAGAGGGACAGCCATGGCCAAGTGCTGACTGAAGGGCTGGGACTCACAAACTATCCAGGAAAACAGCCTGGATTCTAATTTGCTCTGGGTCTTTAGGCAGAATCACTTAATCTTTCCGGGCCTCTGGATTTTGGAGGCCGGGGAGGTGGGGGGGAGGCCTCCCCTGGGAGGGGGAGGGGTGAGGGGTTGTTTTGTTTTGTTTCATATGTAAATCAGTGGATAAGACCAGTTGTTCTCTGAGATCTCTTCCAGCTTTGTGATGAATTCAGAGTCTCCATTTGCCAACCAGAAAGCCTTTGGTACCTGCATATGTTTTGTGCCTCTCATAGAATGTTTCCTCTTAATCTGTATTTCCTCCCTTTCCTCCTCCAGGGGATCTTCCCAAACCAGGGATCAAACCCTTGTCTCTTGCATTGGCAGGCAGATTCTTTACCACTGAGCCCCCTGGGTAGGGAGGAAAATGCCTGCCTGGAGGATTAGCAGGTTTACTTGTTATCGAGCAACAAGGGCAGTCAGCGAAAAGGAGAATGATGCCATCTTCTGCTGGTGCCTGCAAGGGAGCTTACCATAACGCCTGGCCTATTTCTGGTACGTTCTTTCTTCCCGGGCACCATCCTTGAGGAGTGTTTATAGGGCTTACCACCTATGGTTTAGCCACCTATGGCTGAAGGGATGAAGCCTAAGTCTCTGCTCAGTGTTTCCATCCCTTGGCCCTTACCACAAATGCCCACACAGTTTCCTTTCCTCCTGAATCCCAGCCCTGGGCCTTGGCAGCCCTGAGCCCCAGCCCCAGTGAAACTGCTGGAAACCCTTTTCAGCCTCTCTGCCCAAACCACTTACTAGTCAACAAATGGCTTGAGAGGAAAAGAGGCAAAGAAAGTCAGGCTTCCTTCAACAAGTTCCCCTTTCCTGGGGATTCTGGCGTTTGATCTTTCTCCAAAACTTTCAGAAGGATGTCTTGGCATCGTGCCTAATGGTTCTAATTGTTCTCAGTGGGAGGTTTAGTCAATACAAATTAATCCGTCATAAGCCGAGGTGGAAACCCACTGGCATTTTTTCAGTGCTCCTCAGGTAACAAGAACCAGGATTGAGTGTCCCTGACCCAGGCTGATATTGAACAAAGGGAAGCCTGCAGACAGAATTCAGTCCAATGAGGACCAAATGATGTCCCCAGTCACCCAGTTTGTTAATATGGGAACTGTGCTTTCCATGGCACCAGGCCAATCTCCCGAGAGGCCCCCCTTCTGTTTCTGTCTCCTTCCACCTGTTTTGGACTGGGGGATGGGCTGTGCCCCCCTCCCCGCCCATGTACCCCCCTACCCGTGGGTGGGCAGTGCTTGTATGCTGATGACTTGGTGCATCTGCTCAGCCCCCCAGCCCCTCCCCACTCCCAGTGCGGACCCCGAGCAGACCACCTACTTGTCCCAGACATGCAGTCAGTGCGGCTCTGCCCTAATGTGCCGGGATGGCCTAATTACAGCCCAGGGCTTCCTGAGTAATTATGGGCCTCTCCTCGGGTCTCCAGGATGCCCGGTTCCTCTCCCATCTCTGCATCTCGGCCACTGCTGCTCTCATTTTCTCTTTTGTCCTAAATGTGCCCCCGCTGCTCAGAGCAGCTCTTAGCCACTCCCCACCCTTCATCCCTGAGACACCCAGATCTTATTACAGGCTAGGTGAGGGGCCCCTGTTGCAGAGAGCCAATGGTCAGCCTGTTTCTGCATCCCTCCCCGCCATGCTAACTGCTGAACTCTGCTTGTTGATTTCCTCCCCGCCAGCTCTCCCTCTCTGACCGCATGACTCATGGCTGGCCCTGGAGGGACAGGCGGAGGCTTGGCTCACCCGAGGGAGACAATCCTTAAGGTGACCCTTTCCTGGCTCAGTGGGCCCCCTCCTCCGGGCAGCGACAGAGTGGGAAGTCCTGGCTATGGGAGGGGGTCTGGGGAACAGGCCCCAAGCCTCTTGGGCCTGGGTTTGCATCCTGTCTCCACCCTCCCTGGTTGGTGATGGTTTGCAAGTTGTCACTCTCTGCACCTCAGTTTCTCATCTGTAAAATGGGGTGATGATCTTAATGTATGATGCCAGGGACATAGAAGGGACTCGGATTCCCTTGCCCTTTCCTTCCCTGATAAAATGGATCTCAGAGAAGTTAGGATGAGTCGGGGCCAAAGTGGGCACACGGACACCAGACACGATGGGGAGAGACCAATGCCTGTAACACAGGCCCTGCCCCCCGTGGAGCCTCCCCGACGGGTGTCCTCATCAGGCCACCACATAGGAGCCCTCCATGGGGTCTCAGAGACGGGTCAGCAGCGGCAGGCATGGAGAGACTGTGGAGAGGGAGGTGACCCTTTCCTGGCAGGCCTCCTTCCACGAGCACTGGGGGCTGCAGTCCTGGGGCACTGGGGAGGGGACAAAGACTCAGGCTTCTGCTCCAACCTTCACCCTAGGCATGGGGCCCCCAGCCTTTCCCACCAGGGGAAAGCCACCCAGGAGCTTCCCCAGAAAGAGGCGCCTGAGGAGGCTGGAGGGGAGGAGCAAACAGAAGCTTTTGTTCTCCGCTCTTTCTCCCCTGCTTGGCACAGAACCCTGAGAAATCCTTCCGCTGGCTGCTGTGCCCTCAGGGGCCAGGGAGCAGAGGGCGTGCACTAGAAATGGTGGTGCAGGAGGGTGGGGGTGTCCCAGGGAGGGGCAGGGGGCTCCTGGTGGATCTGTGAGCATCCTTGTCCAGATAAGACTTCACAGGCATTTCCTGAGTCCAAGCTGGGGTTGGAAACCATCCACCCAGGGAACAAGAGTGGAAGTCAGAGGAGAGATCCTACGATGAGAGAGAGAGGGACCAGGGAGCTGGGGCAAGCCCTGGGCAGCGTGTTCCTAGAGCAGGAGGGACAGAAGCGGAAGTAGGGCTGCTGGTGGAGCCGCCGTGCCCTGGGGGACTGTCAGATGCGATCTCAGGGAGATAGATGATGTGAGCACGGATGGGCAGCGCCTTGCCCAGAGTCGCTTCATGCCCTCAGACTCCCTTCCATGTGAACAACCAGCAGGAGCCTCTTCACCTCCGAATGGCTGTGCTATCCCAGCCCCCACCCCCGCCCCGGCTGCCTCAGGTGCCCAGGGCAGAGCTGGGAGTGAGGACAGGCTGGTTCCCAGCCATTCCTGCCAGACTGGGGGCGGAGGTCCCTGCCAGCCGTCTCCCTGTGCCCTTGTTGTGCCCTGTTGTTCTGGCCACTGTGCTGCAGACATTCGTTGCAGACAGAAGGTCAGGTCAAGCTGTTCCCTGGTCACTGCCACCACCGCCAGCCCATCCCACGCCCACTCCAGCCAGCCGATGACGGCACGCCAGCTGGTACTGCTGGCGGGCCACGTGAGCTGAGCCCACACAGGCCACAGCCCCGCTCTGTGTGGGAGGTGGGCATGGGCAGGAGGTGGCCTGGAACAGGTTTTTATTGGCCCCAGTGGGGCTGAGTATGTCTGGGCTCCGGTTTCCAGTTTAGATCGTAATTGGAGGATGGTGTTCAATGACTCTCTGCTCCACTTAGAAACCCTCCAAGAGGGAGATGAGCAGGGGTGGAAGTGTGGGGGGAGGCCAGGACAGAAGAGACAGTGTCTGCATTAGCAGGGAGAGGGCCCCAGGGCTGCAGAAATGGGTCGAGCCCCCTGGAAGGGTTCCCAGCTCCTGCAGAGAGGATCCCTTCTCTTCAAGGGGCCCACCCAGCTTCTGGTTTCTGCTTGGGGACCCCTGGGCTACCATGTCACTTCTCTAGTTGCCTCCTCTGTGAAATGTAGGAGTTGGACTAGCCCCCACTGAGCTAAAAAACTCCAGGATTCCTTGCAAAGGCAATGGTATAACAGCTGAGTTCTTGAGGAGAGCGGAACATGGGCATGAGAATTCACCTCCCAGCCCTAGGGTCATTGTCCCCACCCCCCATCCCATGAGCTTGTGCCCAGACCACTGAAGAAAGCCAGGGCTTTGCTGTGCCTTAACCCCAAGGGAGCTAAAGCCATTCTCTGCAATTCATGTCCTCACCAGGCCAGAGGGTGCGCTCTCCTCTAGCTCTGGGGCATCCTACCTGCTTATGCCAGAATGACGGCCACACTCTGACCTGTGTCCTGAGGGTGGGTACAGCTCTGAGAGGTGGTGACTCTGATCTGTGCAGCAGGCAGATAGGCGGTTAAGGTCATCTGACCCCTGCTTTGGGCACTAGGCTGGGCTGTTTAAGGAAGGGCATGTAGGTGGAGAAATTGGGAGACTGGGATTGACACATATATAGTATTGATACTGTGCATAAAACAGATAACTAATGAGAATCTACTGTACAGAACAGGGAACTCTACTCAATACACTGTGGTGGGTGACCTGAATGGGAAGGAAGTGCAACAAAGAAGGGAGATGTGTATATGTTCCCTGGTGGCTCAGACGGTAAAGAATCTGCCTGCAATTCAGGAGACCTGGGTTTGATCTCTGGGTCAGGAAGATCCCCTGGAGGCGGAAATGGCAACCCACTCCAGTATTCTTGCCTGGAGAATCCCTTGGACAGAGGAGCCTGGCGAGCTACAGTCCATAGGGTCGTAAAGAGTCAGACACGACCAAAGCGACTTAGCACTAGCACTATAGCCGATTCACTTTGCTATACAGCAGAAACTAACACAACTTTGTAAAGCAACTATACTCCAAAAAAAATGAATTAAAAGAGAAGGAATTCATCCTGGCATCTCCCCCAGGCCCTACGCTGGGTGGGAGCTAGGGGTCCAGAATGTTTGGTGCGTCCCCGTTTTCAAGCATATACTGAGCATTCCCTGCTGTGTACCTAAGCTCCATGCCCAGGGCGGGTGATGGGAGGCATGGTCCTCACTATCTTCTTGGGGCCCCACAGTTCAGTGGGGTCCGCTAGAGAGAAACCAAGGATTTGCTTTCACTAAACTGTGACTTCTCTTCCTACATGTCAAATAAAAGATTCAGAAAGTGGCAGCTCCAAGAGCTCAGAGGAGAGGCTGGAGTGGTCAGGGAGGGCTTCCTGGAGGAGCTGCCCTTTCTCTGGTTTGTTGTTATTCCCACTCACACCAGAAGGCATCTACTTCTCACACCTCACTTCACACATCACTTTCTTGGCTTTCTCCTCCATGTCACCTGACTCCACTCCTGATCCCAGGTGCCTAAAGGTCACAGGTGAAGCCTGGGGTTGGGGCAGGAGGTAAGGACCGCAGCAGTTGAAGTCCATAATGAGTATTAGCATCCAGGCTGGTCTCCAGAGCAAAATAGATGATCCTGGATGGCCATGGCCTTTGCCCGGAGCCATCCAGCTCTCTCAGCCTCCCACCTGAGCACCCACATGGAACTCGAGCCCAGTCCTGAAGTTAGAACTATGAGTGCCTGCCTGGTGCAGGCCTTGTGCCAAACACCTATGCATGTGAGCTCGGGATGGGCTCCCAGCCTCACTTAAGATTCTCAGTCCCCCTTGTCAGCTGGCCAGGCTGACTTAGAGGGTCATGTCAGCAGCCTGAACCCCCAGAGCCAGTAGTCGGCAGACCTGGGACTTCAGACCCTTGGGTGTCAGAGCGCCTGGCGCCCACTTCATGGGACAGCCTCAGGAGACCTGTCCTTGTAGACTGACTTCTGCCCTCTTCTCTCTGACCCTAGGTGCCCCCGGCCCTCCAGGACCCAGAGGACTCAAGGGAGATGTGGGCGTGAAAGGGCCTGCTGGCGGCAAAGGACCAAAAGGAGACCCCGGCAGCTTGGGGCCCCCAGGACCCCAGGGTCCCCAGGGGCAGCCCGGGGAGCCTGGGCCTGTGGGAGAAAGGGGGCCAGTTGGCCCCAGGGGTTTCCCAGGCCTCAAAGGGTCAAAGGGCAGCTTCGGAACTGTGGGCGCAAGAGGACAGCCGGGCCCCAAGGGGGATGTGGGGCCCCCAGGGCCAGAGGGCCCCCCGGGGGCTCCAGGGCCAGAGGGGCCTCAGGGAGAACCAGGGATTGCTGGGAAGACAGGGTCCCCAGGCCAGCGGGGGCCCATGGGGCCGAAGGGTGAGCCAGGGATCCAGGGTCCCCCTGGCTTCCCTGGGCCCCCAGGCCCACCAGGAAGCCAGAGCAGCTACTGAGGAGAAGTCCAGTCCGGGAAACTGCCACGCAAAAGGCAGGGAGTGGGCTTTGTCACAGGGAGGCCCCTATAAAGCCACACCTACAGACGTGTGGTCCTTTGACCCCAAAGGGGGTTCCCCCAGGCCTGTCCCTGCACCTCTGGGCTCCCCAGTAGTGACTTAGCATAGAAAGCAGCCCCTTACACAAACACACACACACACACACACACAGGGGCATGTCCCTGCTGGCCAGGGCGGCTGACTGGGTTTCCCTGGCTGGGCAGGAGGAGAGGTTAAGAGAAGTGCCCTCTCCTGTGACGAGCCTGCCAGGGAGGTGGCTACCTCGGGGGGACAGTCTGGACTCTGGCTCTGAATGGGTGGCCAACGCCAGTCTTTCTAGCATCTTCACCCCATCCTAGCTGGCCGGCAGTTCCCTGAGGCTCCCAGGGGTTGAAAAGACCCAGGAGAACATTTGAGGAGGGATGAAGGGTGCAGGGAGGTGGGGAATTATGGTTCAAACTCTAGGGACAGGGTGGGCTTGGCAACCACAAGACCCTCTCCCATAACCTTGGGAACAGGGTCCCGGGCCCACCCCTGCCCTGCGCATGACAGAGCATCTCCACCTGGACCCTGAGGACTACATCCCCGGGAGTTCAGCCTTTTTTTTCCCCGCACCAGAAAACTTCCTGGCTTCATCCTTGTGTCTGCCTTCAGGAGCATCCCAGGAAGAAACCAAACAGGAGTTCCATCTGCACCAGGGCTCTCTCCTAGCCCTGGAACTTTCTGTCAAAGGAGGAGGCCCCACTGCAATCCTGGAGTGACCTTTTTGTGGTGACAGGGGGAGGGCTGCCCCCCAACTGGCTCTCCTCCTGCCCCCCTGACCTCACCCCACAGTGACCCAGACTGGCCCAAGGCCTCTCTGCAGGGACAGCAACCCCAGACGAGGAAATGGGTCACATCCCTCTGACGTCACCCCTCACCCCACTTCCTGCATAGCCAGCAGCAAGGAGCACTGGGCCTTCCCCAGAATGGTGAGCTCCCAGTGAAGCTTCATCCCTTTGTATCCTAACAGATAACGACCCCTCCTCCAGGCTGGGTGCTTGCAGCTGTCCCTCCCCGACCTCATCCAGAGACCGGCCTCTCCCCCATCCAGAAGCCTTATCGATGACCACCCCCCCCAACCTTCTTGTAACAGGTGTGCAACTGGCTTGCACTCCCGCCCCCCCAACTGTGTGTAGTTCTCCTGTCTACATATGATATCATGCCACCTAGTATCACCCACTCAGTAAAGACCTGTTTCCAGGAGGGAGGTGTCTTCTGGTCCTTTCTGCCTGATGGAGGCCATGATGCCTTCAGAGTCTCCACCTCACCTGGCCTTTGAAGGGGAAACAGGGGTTGAAATGTCCCTGAGATATTCAGTCCCACTGTGGAGTCCGGGTCTGAACCCTTAGCCCTCACTCCGGAAACACTGAGCTCCGCTGGGCCTTCCCAGTGGTCCTCAAGGGGCCAAGATGGCTGAGGGATTACCCAGAGCAAGCAGGAGCCTAGTGGAAGCCACGTGAATTTACTCATCTCGCAGCAGAGTCCTAGAGCGCTTGTGCTAAAACAAGCCTGGAAAAGAAGACCCCACACCCAACAGTTAGCTGCTTCTTCCTCCTCTTGTCCCTAAGATGAGGAGATGAAGCAGAAAAGGAGGAGGAAAGCAGACCAGACCTGCCGCAGAGGGCCTGGCCCTCCAGCATCCACAGGAGACAAAGGGCACCTGGGCCCTTGTGAGTCAGCCGGCCTGATCCAGGAAGTGAGATCCGGGACAAGTTCCAATGAGCCAGGGGCTGGAATGAGAGACGAGCCAGCAGGGATCAAACACTGAGGTGCTCTCAGAACATAAACAGAAATACAGAAGAAAAACCCCTGGGTCCTGGACAGTTGCCACCGACACGTCCCTGGCTGTGCGGTTTGGGGGGGATCAGCTTGGTTCACCAGCACAGGGTGGAGGCAGGCACCTGGAGCCCATCCCTGGGGCCACCCCCATGGACTCAGTTCATGCCGCCACCCCCGGTGGCAGAAGTCCTCTCGAGCTCTAGCAAGGAAGTAGGGAGGGGACACTCATGACAATGGACATGAATTTGAGCAAACTGCGGGAGGCAGTGGAAGACAGAGGAGCCTGGCTCTGTCAGACACGACTTAGAGACCAAACAACAGCAATTTATGCCCAGGAGGATGCAGCAGGTAAAATCAAGCCTATGGAAACTTGATGCAGAGCTCGGTCTTGGGGTGACTAGATGTGGAGGACTGCCAGCGTCTCGAGCCCCCATCTTCACTTCCAGAGAACACACCAGTCTCCTCTCTCTTCTCTCAGTGGCCCCCTCCCTTTGCTCTTCTCTGTCCCCTTCCTGCTGATTCGCATTTTCTGTTTGCATGAGGCCCAGTGTATCAGTGTCACTGCTCACCACCAAAGGGCCCAGGCCTACAATTTCTAGTTCCCAGCCTTAGGAGGGCAAAATCTGATCACTTACCCCATGGGTTCAGGGGTCTTACCACAGAAGGAGAGGGTTCAGTCTGTAAAAAAATTAGAGGTACAAGAACAAGAGTTACCATGAACAAAACTAGCCACAAAATCTGTGTTTGGCAACAGAGGAATAGAATAACCTGAACAGTAACAATATAGCAAACGCTGATGGAAGAGTTACCATGCAGCAGAATACCATTCTAAGCACTTTACGTATTAATTCACTTAACCCTCACTACAATGTGTAATGTAGCTATATATCTGTAGTCTCTATGTATACTGTGTGTAAAATCATTATGAGCAATGTTAGAAAATCCAGCATTTTGATGGAGTATGTGCATGCATTCAGTCACTCAGTCATGTCCAATTCTTTGCAACCCTATGGACTGCAGCCGGCCAGGCTCTTCTGTCTGTGGGATTTTCCAGGCAAGAATACTGGAGTGGGTTGCCATTTCCTCCTCCAGGGGATCTTCCTAACCCAGGGATCAAACTTGCATCTCTTGTATCTCCTTCATTGGCAGGCAGATTCTTTACCACTACGGCACCTGGGAAGCCCCTCTATGTTTACTGTATCTATATTATTATTATTCCCATTTTACAGATGGGGAAACTGAGGCTTGGAGAGATTAATTAGCTTCCTAAACTCACATAGTTAATGAGTTTTTAGATGTATCTCTATTGAAACTCAGTCTTGGGTAATTTAACTTCTCTTCTGTTCCCTCCCCTGTAAAGTAGGGGTTAAAATTGTACCTACCCCAAAAGGCTGCTGAGGGGATTAAATAAAATGATGCTCTTGGCCAGTTTCCCAGCAAATTAGTCAGCCCAGGCCACCATAACAAAATATCACAGATTGGGTGGCTCAAACAACAGAAATTTATTTTCTTGGAGTTCTAGAGGCTGGAAGTCTAGGATCAAGGTGCCCACTTTTCCTGGCTTCTTGCTGTGCCTTCATGTGGTGGTGGGGAGAGAGATGCATGGGGGAAGGGGAGAGAGACACACACACTCAGAGGGATAGAAAGGCAGAGGGAGAGCTGTCTTTCTCGTCTTGGAAGGCTGCAGTCCTATCGGATTAGGGCCTCACTCTTATGACCTCATTTAACCTTCACTGGGCTTCCCAGGGGGCTTCCCTGGTGGCTCAGACGGTAAAGAATCTGCTGCAATGTGGGAGACCCCAGATCGATCCCTGGGTCAGGAAGATGTCCTGAAGAAGGAAATGGCTACCCACTCCAGTATTCTTGCCTGGAGAATCCCATTGACAGAGGAGCCTGGTGGGCTGCAGTTCATGGGGTCACAAGGAGTCAGACATAACTGAGCACACATGCACACGTGCTAACCTTCATTACATCCTAAGACCCTCGCCCTAGGTACAGTCACACTAAGGGTCAGGGTCTCAATATATGGATTTTTCAGGGACACAATTCAGTGCCGGGGCCCAGCGATGGTTACCATCCCATAAACATCAGGCAAATTCATGCTGGTGTTTATCCTACAGACCCAGGCTTTCTGAAGGACAGTATTACTCACCACTTCCCTCTGCAGATGAGCAGCCAGAACATGAGCTTCCGCACACACCCACCCACCTTCCCTGCATGATTAGAGCCAGGAAGGAGCTGGTGACTCACTTGGCTCAAAGGCTTTGCTATTCAAGTGAGAAACCAAAGGCTGAAAAGGGCCTGAGGGGCTTGTTGCCCGACAGGGATCAGAACTCCAGCATCTGGGTTTCTGGGCAATGCAATTTCTCATGTCTCAGGTTTTTCAGCAACTTGGCTGTTGGTTAGATCCATCAGGCAGCAAATGATGTACATTCCCCAGAAAGTGGCCCCCCTACACATACACACACACACACACACAATCCCTCTCTCTGTCTCATTTCATCAAACAGCCCCCCCACAACCCGCCCCACTAACATGGCCCTTCAGGGCATCTCATTTCAGTTCTGTTCAGTTCAGTTCAGTCACTCAGTCTTGTCCGACTCTTTGCGACCCCATGGACTACAGCATGCCAGGCTTCCCTGTCCATCACCAACTCCTGGAACTTGCTTAAATTCATGTCCATTGATTCGGTGATGCCATCAACCATCTCATCCCTTCTCCTGCCTTCAATTTTTCCCAGCATCAGGGTCTTTTCCAATGACTCAGTTCTTCACATCAGGTGGCCAAAGTAGTGGGGTTTAAGCTTCAACATCAGTCCTTCCAATGAATATTCAGGGCTGATTTCCTTTAGGATGGACTGGTTGGATCTCCTTGCAGTCCAAGAGACTCTCAAGGGTCTTCTCCAACACCACAGTTCAAAAGTATCAATTCTTCAGTGCTCAACTTTCTTTATAGTACAACTCTCACACCCATACATGTCTACTGGAAAAACCATAGCTTTGATTAGATGGACCTTTGTTGGCAAAGAAATGTCTCTGCTTTTTAATATGCTGTCTAGGTTGATCATAGCTTTTCTTTCAAGGAGCAAGTGTCTTTTAATTTCATGGCTGCAGTCACCATCTG
This sequence comes from Bos javanicus, assembly GCF_032452875.1. Taxonomy (NCBI): domain Eukaryota; kingdom Metazoa; phylum Chordata; class Mammalia; order Artiodactyla; family Bovidae; genus Bos; species Bos javanicus. The sequence goes on along the minus strand of NC_083875.1, from coordinate 11,695,439 downwards.
CAGTGATTTTGGAGCCCTAAAAAATAAAGTCTGTCACTGTTTCCATTGTTTCCCCATCTATTTGCCATGAAGTGATTGGACCAGATGCCATGATCTTAGTTTTCTGAATGCTGAATTTTAAGCCAACTTTTCACTCTCCTCAGGGCATCTGGACCATTGTAAATATTGCTAAAAATCCTAAGAGCTGACCACAGGGGTGGTGGGGCCGGCAGTCAGAATCATAAAGGTTTGCTACAACCTGTGTGTAAACTTTGGGAAATGGATCTACCTGAATCCAGCGGGGTGATGAGGGGGCGGTGCTTCATGATAGAGTCCCTCAGTGCACGTGGAATGGGAGTGGGTTGTGTTTGTTCTCTGCTGGGTCCTCCGTGTGTCAGGGGACTGTCAGCCCAGCACTGCTCTCTCTGACTTCCAGTTTCTTGATCCAGAAACAAAGAGGGCATCCTGGGCTCAACTCCATCTGGGAGTCACCAGATGTGGCCCAATTCCTGTCCTACAACTCTGACCAAGGGCTCTTCCTCCTGCCCTGCATGGCTGCTCTCCTGGGATGAGCCAAGGCCAAGGCCAAGGCAGGAAAATCTGAATCCAGACTTGGAGATGATGGCAGTGGGGTGCAGTCAGTGGGCTAGAATCATGGCCTTTGCCATTGAGTTGTTTTCATTGCCACCAGATGTACAAAACCTTGAGGAGCTCTGGGCCTTTTTCTAAGCAGAACAAGAGCCTTCCTGGAGGCCACAGGCCTGGGACACATACTTGAGCACCTCTAAAAACCCCAGACTGGCCCACCTTTATCCCTGGCAGGTGCCCCTCCAGCTGGGGCAGCAGAGGGGTCTGGGCAGAACCTTGGGGCCTTCCTCCTGCTCCTTCTCCTCTGCCAGGGCTGAGCTGGCAACATCTCCCATGCCAGCCCTGGACACACCTGTCAAAACAGAACCATAGGAGAGGAGAGCGGAGAGTGAAGAGCTGACAAACACGCTCTGACCATACCGTGCTTTCCAGCAGGGTGGACCCAGCTGGCAAGGAGCTTCCTGGACACATAGGTGGGTGGTGCACTGAGCAGACTCCCTGGGCATTTATTTTCTTTGCCTGTACCTGTTCAGTCCTTTTATTTTCTCTTGAACGCTTCAAAGGGAAAGGCTCTGTGTCTGATGGCATGGGAGAGACACAAAGGCTGGTGCGGTGCACTCAGTGGGGACAACCAGTGAAAATGCAGACTGCCGGTCTGCACCCCAGACCCACTGCTTCAAGACCACAGAGATGGGGTGGGATAGGAGGAATGAGGGGGAGAAGTCTCTAGGGCATTCCAATGCCCCCATATAAAATTGAGAACCAGGAATGTAAGAAATAAAGAAAGGGGAAAAATGTTTTTATTTATGCATTTGTTGCTGTTCAGCCAGCAAGTCATGTCCGATTCTTTGCAACCCCATGGACGGCAGCACGCCAGGCTTCCCTGTCCTTTGCCCTAGGTCAACTCTATTGTTTCTGAAGTTGTTCCTTGCAACAAGGCAGAGCTCCCTTAAATGAAAGGAAGAAAGAATCTGCACATGATCATTGTATCCAGATATATAACCTGACAGTTGCTTCTTTTTCTACCATCTCCCAGAATTTTCTCAAACTTGTCCATCAAGTCGGTGATGCTCTCCAACCATCTCATCCTCTGTCGCTCCCTTCTCCTCCTGCCCTCAATTTTTCCCAGCATCAGGGTCTTTTGCAATGAGTTGACTACAGTACCTCATTTAATCCTCAGGAACTAAATGTATTTACATTTAATAGGTCAGAAAACCAGCCTCAAAAAAGTAAGTTGCTTAATGCCACAGAGATGTAATATGAATCCTAACCCAGGATTAATGGAAGCCAGCTATGCCGAGCTGATATCAACCAAGGTTCTTGGCTTTCCCCAAGCAATAGAAATAGACAAAAAGCCAGACAAGAAATTCAGGCAAGACTTTTTTATGGTCCCTGCTGCAACAGCAGGGAACAAGAACAAACAACAGTTTCCCTTGCTCACTCCCCAAGGAGGAGGGTGAGCTGGTTCCTCATATGGAGCAAGGATAGAGATGTGTTCAGGGGTCAGGCTAGAGGGTGGCTTAGTTGGTTTGTCCAGCCCTCAGGTGGTGTTGCATGCCGGCGATATTTGCAATGACTAGCTTTTGCTCCCAAAACCTTGTTTTTGCTCCTGGCTTTTCAGAAGTGGCGTGCATGAATGCTAAGTTGCTTCAGTCATGTTTGACTCTTTATGACCCTGTGGACTGTAGCCCAACAGGGTCCTCTGTCCATGAAATTCTCCAGGGAAGAATACTGGAGTGGGTAGCCATTTCCTTCTCCAGGGGATCTTCCCGACCCAACTGCTGAACCAATCTCTCCTGCAGCTCCTGCACTGCAGGCAAATTCTTTACTGCTGAGCCACTGGGAAAGCAAGTTAGATTTTTTTCTATCTTTTTGTCCAGAATTTGCTGTAACAGTGCATGCATGAGGTAATTTTTAGTCTCTTATAATTTCTTTATATTTTGTTCCTTGAGAAGATGTTTGTCCACATACAAGGACTGCAGGAAAGGGACCCAGGTCCCAGCCTGTCTCAGAGCTACTTCTTACACAATGGCGAAATCAGGAATTCAGTGGGGCCTGAGAAAGCAGAGATCCACAGAAACCTCCCTATGGCCTTTTCCCTAAACCCAAGGTCTCCAAAATGGGAGCCCAGCCAAATCCTCCAGTGGGAAAGGAACAAACTTTTAAATATTAAACAATGTTCTTCTTGTGTTTTGTTCATTCAAGGTCACACTTTGTTTTCACACAATCAGATTTGACCAAAAAAAGACTATGAAATGATAAAAAATATGACTTGAAAATAAATTTAACTTTATTATCCTTCATGATAAACATCGTTCTAGTGCAATTTTAGTTTGAGACATTAACCAATAATAGAAACATGGAAAATAATTCATAAATAAATTTACATTTATTAGGAGATAAAATAAATGATCCTCCAATTTTTTTTTTTTTATTAATGGTGGGTGTGATCAAAATACTTGAATACAAGAGGGTCCTAAGATGGCGGAGGAATAGGATGGGGAGACCACTTTCTCCCCCACATATTCATCAAAAGAACATTTGAACGCTGAGTAAATTCCACAAAACAACTTCTGAATGCCGGCAGAGGACAGCAGGCACCCAGAAAAGCAGCCCATTATCTTCAAAAGGAGGTAGGAAAAAATATAAAAGATAAAAAGCGAGACAAAAGAGGTAGGGACAGAGCTCCGTCCCGGGAAGGGAGTCTTAAAAAGAGAAAAGTTTCCAAACACCAGGGAACATTCTCACTTCCGAGTCTGTGGCGAGCCTTGGAACCACAGAGGGCAACATAACCGGCAGGAGAAACAAATAAATAACTAAAACCCACAGATTACGAGCCCAGCGGTAACTCCCCCAGTGGAGAAGCAGCGCAGACGCCTGCATCCGCCACTAGTAAGCAGGGGCTGGGCAGGGAGGCACAGGCTGCATTGCTTAGAGTAAGGCTCGGGCCTGAATGCCCCGAGGGCTATCTGAGGGAACTAACTTGGACTAGCAAACCAGAGTGTGAGATAGCTACCATGCAAAAAGCCCTAACCTAAGACACCGCCAAGCCCGCTCACAGAACAAAGGACCGAGCAGAGCTAGCAGGCTGCAGACCAGCCCATCCCCCTCCGGTGATAGGCAGGCGAGGGCAGCCAGAGCCGGAAGCGGGCAATCGCGGCCCCAGAGAGGCATTATCTAGCAAACTGCAAGCAGGCTTCATTGATAACCAAGACTTCTTGAGATTCTGGACAGTCAACATCCGCCTGAGAAGGTGTGCCAGTTGTACACCCAGAAAACTGAGCCACAGGGACGGGGGAGGCAATAAGCCACAGTAACTGTGCTCACCAAACACCTGGTCACCTGAACTGCTCAGACCTGGGAAGGGCACAAGACGCAGGCCCAACCTAGTCTGCACCTTTGAGGACTACCCGAGTACCTGAACCTGAGCCGCTTAGACCTGGGAAGTGCATACAACCCAGGGCTTGGCCTCAGACAGTTCCCAGCAGAGTAACCTAGAGCCTAAGCAGTGTAGACAGGGAAAGCACACACACCATGAGCGGGGGCAAACCCAGTGTGGCCAAGACACTGCGAGCACACGCCAGTGTTACTTGTTTTCAGCGTCCCTCCCTCCCCACAGCACCACTGAATAACTGAGCCTAAAAAATTGTCCACCACAACCCCCTTGGGTCAGGACAGAAATTAGACACTGAAGAGACCAGCAAACAGAAGAAGCTAAAACAGAGGGAATTTCCTTGGAAGTGACAGGTCCAATAGATTAAAACCCTATAGTTCATACTGACTACATAGGAAGGGGCCTATAGATCTTGAGAAATATAAGCCGGATCAAGGAACTATCCAAAAATGAACTGACCCCACACTGCCCACAACAACACCAGAGAAAGTCCTAGATATATTTTTACTATTTTTATGATCATTCTTTAATTTTTAAAATTTTTAAGTCCTCTATTACTCTTTTCATTTTCATTTTTATAACCTACTATTACTTTGCAAAAAAAAAAAGAGAGAGAAACCTTATTTTTTAAAGCAAACTTCATATATATATATATAATAACTTTTGTGACTTTTTTCTCTTTAATATTGAATTTTTGAAAATCCAACCTCTACTCTAGATTTTTAATCTTTGCTTTTTGGTATTTGCTATCAATTTCATACCTTTAAGAACCCAATCTTCAGTACCTATTTTTACTTGGGAGCAAGATTACTGGCTTGACCACTCTCTCCCCCTTTGGACTCTCCTTTTTCTCCATCAGGTCGCCTCTATCTCCTCCCTCCCCCTTCTCTTCTCTACCCAACTCTGTGAATCTCTTTGTGTGTTCCGGACGGTGGAGAACACTTAGGGAACTGATTACTGGCTGGATCTGTCTCTCTCCTTTTGATTTCCTCTTTATCCTCCTGGCCACCGCTGTCTCCTTCCTCCCTCTTCTCTTCTCTATATAACTCCGTGAATATCTTTGAGCGGTCCAGACTGTGGAGCACACATAAGGAATGATTACTAGCTAGCTTGCTCTCTTCTGTTTTGATTCCACCTCATCTCATCCTGGTCACCTCTATCTCCCTCCTCCCTCTTCTCACCTCCAAGTAACTCTGTGAACCTCTCTGGGTGTCCATCACTGTGGAGAAACCTTTCATCTTTAATCTAGATGTTTTATCAACGGTGCTGTATGGATGGAGAAGTTTTGAGGCTACTGTAAAAATAAGACTGAAAACCAGAAGCAGGAGGCTTAAGTCCAAATCCTGAGAACACCAGAGAACTCCTGACTCCAGGGAACATTAATCGACAGGAGCTCATCAAATGCCTCCATACCTACACTGAAACCAAGCACCACCCAAGGGCCAACAAGTTCCAGAGCAAGACATATCACACAAATTATCCAGCAACACAGGAACACAGCCCTGATCCTGTTCAATATACAGGCTGCCCAAAGTCACTCCAAACCCATTGACATCTCATGACTCATTACTGGACACTTCATTGCACTCCAGGGAGAAGAAATCCAGCTCCACCCACCAGAACACCAACACAAGCTTCCCTAACCAGAAAATCTTGACAAGCCCACCCACAGCAAGGAAACTCCACAATAAAGAGAACTCCACAAACTGCCAGAATACAGAAAGGACACCCCAAACACAGCAATATAAACAAGATGAAGAGACAGAGGAATACCAAGCAGGTAAAGGAACAGGATAAATGCCCACCAAATCAAACAAAAGAGGAAGAGATAGGGAATCTACCTGATAAAGAATTCCAAATAATGATAGTAAAATGATCCAAAATCTTGAAAACAAAATGGAATCACAGATAAATAGCCTGGAGACAAGGATTGACACAATGCAAGAAAGGTTTAACAAAGACCTGCTGCTGCTGCTGCTGCTGAGTCACTTCAGTCGTGTCCGACTCTGTGCGACCCCATAGATGCCAGCCCATGAGGCTCGCCCGTCCCTGGGATTCTCCAGGCAAGAACATTGGAGTGGGTTGCCATTTCCTTGAAAAGTGAAAGTGAAGTTGCTCAGTCGTGTCCGACTCTTAGCAATCCCATGGACTGCAGCCTTCCAGGTTCCTCTGTCCATGGGATTTTCCAGGCAAGAGTACTGGAGTGGGTTGCCATTGCCTTCTCCAAACAAAGACCTAGAAGAAATAAAAAAAGAGTCAATATATAATGAATAATATAATAAGTGATATAAAAAACACTCTGGAGGGAACAAATAGTAGAATAATGGAGGCAGAAGATAGGATTAGTGAGGTAGAAGATAGAATGGTAGATATAAATGAATCAGAGAGGAAAAAAGAAAAACAAATTAAAAGAAATGATGACAATCTTAGAGACCTCTGGGACAATGTTAAACGCCCCAACATTCGAATCATAGGAGTCCCAGAAGAAGAAGACAAAAAGAAAGAACATGAGAAAATACTTGAGGAGATAATAGTTGAAAACTTCCCTAAAATGGGGAAGGAAATAGTCACCCAAGTCTAAGAAACCCAGAGAGTCCCAAAGAGGATAAACCCGAGGCGAAACACCCCAAGACACATATTAATCAAATTAACAAAGATCAAACACAAAGAACAAATATTAAAAGCAGCAATATCAGATCAGTCGCTCAGTCATGTCTGACTTTTTGAGACCCCATGAATCGCAGCACGCCAGGCCTCGCTGTCCATCACCAACTCCCGGAGTTCACTCAGACTCACGTCCATCGAGTCAGTGATGCCATCCAGCCATCTCATCCACTGTCGTCCCCTTCTCCTCCTGCCCCCAATCCCTCCCAGCATCAGAGTCTTTTCCAATGAGTCAGCTCCTCGCATGAGGTGGCCAAAGTACTGGAGTTTCAGCTTTAGCATCATTCCTTCCAAAGAAATCCCAGGGCTGATCTCCTTCAGAATGGACTGGTTGGATCTCCTTGCAGTCCAAGGGACTCTCAAGAGTCTTCTCCAACACCACAGTTCAAAAGCATCAATTCTTCGGTGCTCAGCCTTCTTCACAGTCCAACTCTCACATCCATACATGACCACAGGGAAAACCATAGCCTTGACTAGACGAACCTTTGTTGGCAAAGTAATGTCTCTGCTCTTGAACATGCTATCTAGGTTGGTCATAACTTTCCTTCCCAGGAGTAAGCGTCTTTTAATTTCATGGCTGCAGTCACCATCTGTAGTGATTTTGGAGCCCAGAAAAATAAAGTCTGACACTGTTTCCACTGTTTCCTCATCTATTTCCCATGAAGTGATGGGACCGGATGCCATGATCTTCGTTTTCTGAATGTTGAGCTTTAAGCCAAATTTTTCACTCTCCACTTTCACTTTCATCAAGAGGCTTTTTAGTTCCTCTTCACTTTCTGCCATAAGAGTGGTGTCATCTGCATATCAGTAATATAAAAAACAACAAATAACATACAAGGGGATTCACATAAGGGTAACAGCTGATGTTTCAATAGAAACTCTTCAGGCCAGGAGGGAATGGCACAACATACTTAAAGTGATTAATGAAAATAACCTACAGCCCAGATTACTGTACCCAGCAAGGATCTCATTCAAATATGAAGGAGGAATCAAAAGTTTAACAGACAAGCAAAAGCTGAGAGAATTCAGCACCACCAAACCAGCTCTCCAACAAATGCTAAAGGATCTTCTCTAGACAGGAAACACAGAAAGGGTGTATAAACTTGAACCCAAAACAATAAAGTAAATGGCAACGGGATCATACTTATCAATAATTACCTTAAATGTAAATGGGTTGAATGCCCCAACCTAAAGACAACGACTGGCTGAAAGGATACAAAAACAAGACCCCTACATATGTTGTCTACAAGAGACCCACCTTAAAACAAGGGACACATACAGACTGAAAGTGAAGGGCTAGAAAAAGATATTCCATGCAAATAGAGACCAAAAGAAAGCAGGAGTAGCAATACTAATATCAGATAAAACAGACTTTAAAACAAAGACTGTGAAAAGAGACAAAGAAAGACTACACAATGATCAAAGGATCAATCCAAGAAGATATAACAATTATAAGTATATATGCACCCAACATAGGAACACTGCAATATGTAAGGCAAATGCTAACAAGTATGAAAGGGGAAATTAACAATAACACAATAATAGTGGGAGACTTTAATACCCCACTCACACCTATGGATAGATTAACTAAACAGAAAATTAACAAGGAAACACAAACTTTAAATGATACAATAGACCAGTTAGACCTAATTGATATCTATAGGACATTTCACCCCAAAACAATAAATTTCACCATTTTCTCAAGTGCACACAGAACCTTCTCCAGAATAGATCACATCCTGGGCCATAAATCTAACCTTGGTTAACTTCAAAAAAATTGAAATCATTCCAAGCACCTTTTCTGACCACAATGCAGTAAGATTAGATCTCAATTACAGGAGAAAACCTATTTAAAATTCCAACATATGGAGGCTGAACAACACCCTGCTGAATAACCAACAAATCACAGAAGAAATCAAAAAAGAAATCAAAATATGCATAGAAACAAATGAAAATGAAAGCACAACAACCCAAAACCTGTTCTGTTCTGTTCAGTTCAGTCGCTCAGTCATGTCCGACTCTTTGTGACCCCATGAATTGCAGCACGCCAGGCCCCCTGTCCATCACCAACTCCCAGAGTTCACCCAAACTCATGTCCATCAAGTTGGTGATGCCATCCAGACATGTTATCCTCTGTCGTCCCCTTCTCCTCCTGCCCGCAATCCCTCCCAGCATCAGAGTCTTTTCCAATGAGTCAACTCTTCACATGAGGTGGCCAAAGTACTGGAGTTTCAGCTTTAGCATCATTCCTTCCAAAGAAATCCCAGGGCTGATCTCCTTTAGAATGGACTGGTTGGATCTCCTTGCAGTCCAAGAGACTCTCAAGAGTCTTCTCCAACACCACAGTTCAAAGGCATCAATTCTTCGGCGCTCAGCCTTCTTCACAGTCCAACTCTCACATCCATACATGACCACAGGAAAAACCATAGCCTTGACTAGATGGCCCTTTTTTGGCAAAGTAATGTCTCTGCTTTTGAATATGCTATCTAGGTTGGTCATAACTTTCCTTCCAAGGAGTAAGTGTCTTTTAACTTCATGGCTGCAGTCACCATCTGCAGTGATTTTGGAGCCCCCAAAAATATAGTCTGAAACTGTATCCATTGTTTCCCCCATCTATTTGCCATGAAGTGATTGAACCAGATGCCATGATCTTCGTTTTTTGAATGTTGAGCTTTCAGCCAATTTTTTCACTCTCTTTCACTTTTCTCAAAAATGACAGAATGATCTCTGTTCGTTTCCATGGCAAACCATTCAATATCACAGTAATCCAAGTCTATGCCCCAACCAGTAATGCTGAAGAAGCTGAAGTTGAACGGTTCTATGAAGACCTACAAGACCTTTCAGAACTAACACCCAAAAAAGATGTCCTTTTCATTATAGGGGACTGGAATGCAAAAGTTTGAAGTCAAGAAACACCTGGAGTAACAGGCAAATTTGGCCTTGGAATATGGAATGAAGCAGGGCAAAGACTCATAGAGTTTTGCCAAGAAAATGCACTGGTCATAACAAACACCCTCTTCCAACAACACAAGAGAAGACTCTATACATGGATATCACCAGGTGGTCAACACCGAAATCAGATTGACTATATTCTTTGCAGCCAAAGATGGAGAAGCTCTATACAGTCAGCAAAAACAAGACCAGGAGCTGACTGTGGCTCAGACCATGAACTCCTTATTGCCAAATTCAGACTTAAATTGAAGAAAGTAGGGAAAACCACTAGACCATTCAGGTATGGCCTAAATAAAATCCCTTACGATTATACAGTGGAACTGAGAAATAGATTTAAGGGCCTAGATCTGATAGATAGAGTGCCTGATGAACTATGGAATGAGGTTCGTGACATTGTACAGGAGACAGGGATCAAGACCATCCCCATGGAAAAGAAATGCAAAAAAGCAAAATGGCTGTCTGAGGAGGCCTTACAAATAGCTGTGAAAAGAAGAGAAGTGAAAAGCAAAGGAAAAAAGGAAAGATATAAGTATCTGAATGCAGAGTTCCAAAGAATAGCAAGAAGAGATAAGAAAGCTTTCTTCAGCGATCAATGCAAAGAAATGGAGGAAAACAACAAAATGGGAAAGACTAGAGATCTCTTGAAGAAAATCAGAGATACCAAAGGAACATTTCATGCAAAGATGGGCTCGATAAAGGACAGAAATGGTATGGACATAACAGAAGAAGAAGATATTAAGAAGAGGTGCCAAGAATACACAGAAGAACTGTACAAAAAAGATCTTCACGACCCAGGTAATCATGATGGTGTGATCACTGACCTAGATCCAGATATCCTGGATTGTGAAGTAAAGTGGGCCTTAGAAAGCATCACTACAAACAAAGCTAGTGGAGGTGATGGAATTCCAGTGGAGCTATTCCAAATCCTCAAAGATGATGCTGTGAAAGTGCTGCACTCAAATATGCCAGCAAATTTGGAAAAATCAGCAGTTCCAACAGGACTGGAAAGGGTCAGTTTTCATTCCAATCCCAAAGAAAGGCAATGCCAAAAAATGCTCAAACTACCGCACATTCGCACTCATCTCACATGCTAGTAAAGTAATGCTCAAAATTCTCCAAGCCAGGCTTCAGCAGTATGTGAACTGTGAACTTCCTGATGTTCAAGCTGGTTTTAGAAAAGGCAGAGGAACCAGAGATCAAATTGCCAACATCCGCTGGATCATGGAAAAAGCAAGAGAGGTCCAGAAAGGCATCTATTTCTGCTTTATAAACTATGCCAAAGCCTTTGACTGTGTGGATCACAAGAAACTGTGGAAAATTCTGAAAGAGATGGGAATACCAGACCACCTGACCTGCCTCTTGAGAAATTTGTATGCAGGTCAGGAAGCAACAGTTAGAACTGGACATGGAACAACAGATTGGTTCCAAATAGGAAAAGGAGTACGTCAAGGCTGTATATTGTCACCCTGTTTATTTAACTTCTATGCAGAGTACATCATGAGAAACGCTGGACTGGAAGAAGCACAAGCTGGAATCAAGATTGCCGGGAGAAATATCAATAACCTCAGATATGCAGATGACACCACTCTTATGGCAGAAAGTGAAGAGGAACTGAAAAGCCTCTTGATGAAAGTGAAAGTGGAGAGTAAAAAGTTGGCTTAAAGCTCAACATTCAGAATGAAGATCATGGCATCCGGTCCCATCACTTCATGGGAAATAGATGGGGAAACAGTGGAAACAGTGTCAGACTTTATTTTTCTGGGCTCCAAAATCACTGCAGATGGTGACTGCAGCCATGAAATTGAAAGACGCTTACTCCTGGGAAGGAAAGTTATGACCAACCTAGATAGCATGTTCAAGAGCAGAGACATTACTTTGCCAACAAAGGTTCGTCTAGTCAAGGCTATGGTTTTTCCTGTGGTCATATATGGATGTGAGAGTTGGACTGTGAAGAAGGCTGAGCACCGAAGAATTGATGCTTTTGAACTGTGGTGTTGGAGAAGACTCTTGAGAGTCCCTTGGACTGCAAGGAGATCCAATCAGTCCATTCTGAAGGAGATCAGCCTTGGGATTTCTTTGGAAGGACTGATGCTGAAGCTGAAACTCCAGTACTTTGGCCACCTCATGCAAAGACTTGACTCGCTGCAAAAGACTCTGATGCTGGGAGGGATTGGGGGCAAGAGGAGAAGGGGACGACAGAGTATGAGATGGCTGGATGGCATCACCGACTCAATGGACGTGAGTCTGGGTGAACTCTGGGAGTTGGTAATGGACAGCGAGGCCTTGCGTGCTGCGATCCATGGGGTCTCAAAGAGTCGGAGACGACTGAGCGACAGATCTGATCTGATCTGATCACTTTCATCAAGAGGCTTTTTAGTTCCTCTTTACTTTCTGCCATAAGGGTGGTGTCATCTGCATATCTGAGGTTATTGATATTTCTCCCAGCAATCTTGATTCCAGCTTGTGCTTCTTCCAGCCCAGCGTTTCTCATGATATACTCTGCATAGAAGTTAAATAAGCAGGGTGACAATATACAGCCTTGACGTACTTCTTTTCCTGTTTGGAACCAGTGTGTTATTCCATGTCCAGTTCTAACTGTTCCTTCCTGACCTGCATATAGGTCTCAAGACGCAGGTCAGGTGGTCTGGTATTCCCATCTCTTTCAGAATTTTCCACAGTTTATTGTGATCCACACAGTCAAAGGCTTTGGCACAGTCAATAAAGCAGACATAGCTGTTTTTCTGGATCTCTCTTGCTTTTTCGATGATCCAGCAGATGGGAATTTGATCTCTGGTTCCTCTGCCTTTTCTAAAACCAACTTGAACATCTGGAAGTTCACAGTTCACGTACTACTGAAACCTGGCTTGGAGAATTTTGAGCATTACTTTACTAGCATATTTGATGAGTGGAATTGTGCAGTAGTTTTGAGCATTGTTTGGCATTACCTTTCTTTGGGATTGGAATGAAAACTGACCCTTTCCCGTCCTGTGGCCACTGCTGAGTTTTCCAAATTTGCTGGCATATTTGAGTGCAGTGCTTTCACAGCATCATCTTCCAGGTTTTGAAATAGCTCCACTGGAATTCCAACACCTCCACTAGCTTTGTTTGTAGTGATGCTTTCTAAGGCCCACTTGACTTCACATTCCAGGATGTCTGGCTCTAGGTGAGTGATCACACCATCGTGATTATCCTGGTCATGAAGATCTTTTTTGTACAGTTCTTCTGTGTATTCTTGGCACCTCTTCTTAATATCTTCTGCTTCTGTTAGGTCCATACCATTTCTGTCCTTTATTGAGCCCATCTTTGCATGAAATGTTCCCTTGGTATCTCTAATTTACTTGATGAGATCTCTAGTCTTTCCCATTTTGTTGTTTTCCTCTATTTTTTTTGCATTGATCACTGAGGAAGGCTTTCTTATCTCTTCTTGCTATTCTTTGGAACTCTGCATTCAGATGCTTATATCTTTCCTTTTCTCCTTTGCTTTTCACTTCTCTTCTTTTCACAGCTATTTGTAAGGCCTCCTCAGACAGCCATTTTGCTTTTTTGCATTTCTTTTCCATGGGGATGGTCTTGATCCCTATCTCCTGTATAATGTCATGAACCTCATTCCATAGTTCATCAGGCACTCTATCTAGTCCCTTAAATCTATTTCTCAGTTCCACTGTATAATCATAAGGAATTTTATTTAGGTCATACCTGAATGGTCTGGTGGTTTTCCTACTTTCTTCAATTTAAGTCTGAATTTGGCAATAAGGAGTTCATGGTCTGAGCCACAGTCAGCTCCCGGTCTTTTTTTTGCTGACTGTATAGAGCTTCTCCATCTTTGGCTGCAAAGAATATAGTCAGTCTGATTTCGGTGTTGACCATCTGGTGATGTCCATGTATAGAGTCTTCTCTTGTGTTGTTGGAAGAGGGTGTTTGCTATGACCATTGCGTTCTCTTGCAAAACTCTGTTAGCCTTTGCCCTGCTTCATTCCATATTCCAAGGCCAAATTTGCCTGTTACCCCAGGTATCTCTTGACTTTCTACTTTTGCATTCCAGTCCCCTATAATGAAAAGGACATCTTTTTGGGGTGTTAGTTCTAAAAGGTCTTGTAGGTCTTCATAGAACCGTTCAACTTCAGCTTCTTCAGCATTACTGGTTGGGGCATAGACTTGGATTACTGTGATATTGAATGGTTTGTCTTGGAAACGAACAGAGATCATTCTGTCGTTTTTCAGATTGCATCCAAGTATTGCATTTTGAACTCTTGTTGACCATGATGGCTACTCCATTTCTTCTAAGGGATTCCTGCCCACAGTAGTAGATATAATGGTCATCTGAGTTAAATTCACCCATTCCATTCCATTTTAGTTCGCTGATTCCTAGAATGTCAATGTTCACTCTTGCCATCTCCTGTTTGACTACTTCCAATTTGCCTTGATTCATGGACCTAACATTCCAGGTTCCTATGCAATGTTGTTCTTACAGCATCCGCCCTTGCTTCTATCACCAGTCACATCCACAACTGGGTGTTGTTTTTGCTTTGGCTCCATCCCTTCATTCTTTCTGGAGTTATTTCTCCACTGATCTCCAGTAGCATTTTGGGCATCTACAGACCTGGGGAGTTCCTCTTTCAGTATCCTATCATTTTGCCTTTTCATACTATTCATGGGGTTCTCAAGGCAGGAATACTGAAGTGGTTTTCCATTCCCTTCTCCAGTGGACCACATTCTGTCAGACCTCTCCACCATGGCCCGCCCATGTTAGGTGGCCCCACATGGCATGGCTTAGCTTCACTGAGTTAGACAAGGCTGTGGTCCATGTGACCAAAACCTGTGGGACACTGTAAAAGCAGTGCTGAGGGGAAGGTTCATAGCAATACAGCCATACCTCAAGAAACAAGAAAAAAGTTAAATAAATAACCTAACTCTACACCTAAAGCAACTAGAAAAGGAAGAAATGAAGAACCCCAGAGTTAGTAGAAGGAAAGAAATCTTAAAAATTAGGGCAGAAATAAATGCAAAAGAAACAAAAGAGACCATAGCAAAAATCAACAAAGCCAAAAGCTGGTTTATTTATCCTTTGAGAGGATAAATAAAATTGACAAACCATTAGCCAGACTTATCAAGAAACAAAGGGAGAAAAATCAAATCAATAAAATTAGAAATGAAAATGGAGAGATCACAACAGACAACACAGAAATACAAAGGATCATAAGAGACTACTATCAGCAATTATATGCCAATAAAATGGACAACGTGGAAGAAATGGACAAATTCTTAGAAAAGTACAACTTTCCAAAACTGAACCAGGAAGAAATAGAAAATCTTAATAAACCCATCACAAGCACAGAAATTGAAACTGTAATCAGAAATCTTCCAGTAAACAAAAGCCCAGGTCCAGACAGCTTCACAGCTGAATTCTACCAAAAATTTAAAGAAGAGCTAACACCTATCCTACTCAAACTCTTCCAGAAAATTGCAGAGGAAGGTAAACTTCCAAACTCATTCTATGAGGCCACCATTACCTTAATACCAAAACCTGACAAAGATGCCACAAAAAGAGAAAACTACAGGCCAATATCACTGATGAACATAGATGCAAAAATCCTTAACAAAATTCTAGCAATCAGAATCCAACAACACATTAAAAAGATCATACATCATGACCAAGTGGGCTTTACCCCAGGGATGCAAGGATTCTTCAATATTGCAAATCAATCAATGTAATACACCACATTAACAAATTGAAAAATAAAAGCCATATGATATCTCAATAGATGCAGAGAAAGCCTTTGACAAAATTCAACATCCATTTATGATAAGAACTCTCCAGAAAGCAAGAATAGAAGGAATATACCTCAACATAATAAAAGCTATATATGACAAACCCACAGCAAATATTATCCTCAATGGTGAAAAATTGAAAGCATTTCCTCTAAAGTCAGGAACAAGACAAGGGTGCCCACTTTCACGACTACTATTCAACATAGTTTTGGAAGTTTTGGCCACAGCAATCAGAGCAGAAAAAGAAATAAAAAGAATCCAAATTGGAAAAGAAGTAAAACTCTCACTGTCTGCAGATGACATGATCCTCTACATAGAAAACCCTAAAGACTAGAGCTAATCCATGAATATAGTAAAGTTGCAGGATATAAAATCAACACACAGAAATCCCTTGCATTCCTATACACTAATAATGAGAAAATAGAGAAATTAAGGAAACAATTCCATTCACCATTGCAACGAAAAGAATAAAATACTTAGGAATATATCTACCTAAAGAAACAAAAGACCTATATATAGAAAACTATAAAACACTGGTGAAAGAAATCAAAGAGGACACTAATAGATGGAGAAATATTCCGTGTTCATGGATCAGAAGAATCAATATAGTGCAAATGAGTATACTACCCAAAGCAATCTATAGATTCAATGCAATCCCTATCAAGCTACCAACAGTATTTTTCACAGAGCTAGAACAAATAGTTTCACAATTTGTATGGAAATACAAAAAACCTCAAATAGCCAAAGCAATATTGAGAAAGAAGAATGGAACTGGAGGAATTAACCTGCCTGACTTCAGGGTCTACTACAAAGCCACAGTCATCAAGACAGTATGGTACTGGCACAAAGACAGAAATATAGATCAATGGAACAAAATAGAAAGCCCAGAGATAAATCCACACAACTATGGAACCTTATCTTTGACAAAGGAGGCAAGAATATATAATGGAGAAAAGACAATCTCTTTAACAAGTGGTGCTGGGAAAACTGGTCAACCACTTGTAAAAGAATGAAACTAGAACACTTTCTAACACCATACACAAAAATAAACTCAAAATGGATTAAAGATCTAAACATAGGACCAGAAACTATAAAACTCCTAGAGGAGAACATAGGCAAAACACTCTCTGACATAAATCACAGCAGCATTCTCTATGACCCACCTCCCAGAATATGGAAATAAAAGCAAAAATAAACAAATGGGACCTAATTAAACTTAAAAGCTTCTGCACAACAAAGGAAACTATAAGCAAGGTGAAAAGACATCCTACAGAATGGGAGAAAATAATAGCAAATGAAGCAACTGACAAAGAATTAATCTCAAAAATATACAAGCAACTCCTGCAGCTCAATTCCAGAAAAATAAACGACCCAATCAAAAATGGGCCAAAAAACTAAACAGACATTTCTCCAGAGAAGACATACAGATGGCTAACAAACACATGAAAAGATGCTCAACATCACTCATTATCAGAGAAATGAAAATCAAAACTACAATGAGGTACCATTTCACACCAGTCAGAATGGCTGCTATCCAAAAGTCCACAAGCAATAAATGATGGAGAGGGTATGGAGAAATGGGAACCCTCTTACACTGTTGGTGGAAATGCAAACTAGTACAGCCACTATGGAGAACAGTGTGGAGATTCCTTAAAAGACTGGAAATAGAACTGCCATACAACCCAGCAATCCCACTGCAGGGCATACACATCGAGGAAACCAGACTTGAAAGAGACACGTGTACCCCAATGTTCATCGCAGCACCGTTTATAATAGCCAGGAAATGGAAGCAACCTAGATGTCCATCAGCAGACGAGTGGATAAGAAAGCTGTGGTACATATACACAATGGAGTATTACTCAGCCATTAAAAAGAACACATTCGAATCAGTTCTAATGAGGTGGATGAAACTGGAGCCTATTATACAGAGTGAAGTAAGCCAGAAAGAAAAACACCAATACAGTATACCAATGCATATATATGGAATTTAGAAAGATGGTAATGATAATCCTGTATGCGAGACAGCAAAAGAGACACAGATGTATAGAACAGTCTTTTGGACTCTGTGGGAGAGGGCGAGGGTGGGATGATTTGGGAGAATGGCACTGAAACATGTATAATATCATATGTGAAACTAATTGCCAGTTCAGGTTTGATGCATGATACAGGATGCTCGGGGCTGGTGCACTGGGATGACCCAGAGGGATGGTATGGGGAAGGAGGTGGGAGGGGGGTTCAGGATGGGGAACACATGTACACCCATGGTAGATTCATGTTGGTTTATGGCAAAACCAATACAATATTGTTAAGTAATTAGCCTCCAATTAAAAAAATAAATTTATATTTAAAAAAAGGAAAAAAAAAAAAAAAACTTGAACACCATTGCCCTAAACCAACTCTACTCCAACTCCACTGTTTCTGAAGTTGTTCCTTGCAACAAGGCAGAGCTCCCTTAAATGAAAGGAAGAAAGAATCTGCACGTGATAATTGTATCCAGATTTATAACCTGGCAATTGCTTCTTTTTCTAAACTGTCAAAACCTCTAAATGCCCCCCAAAAGCCTGACCCCAAAGTTTATAATCTGGAATTTCCTTGCTCCCCATCATCCATCTTGTTCTTACCTCAGCTTCGCAGAGCAACCCTCTTCCAGACATAGAAACATTTAGAAAATGAATCGGCAGAGTGGGTTGGTAGAGAATCCACCTGCAATGCAGGAGACTCTGGCTCAATTCCTGAGTCGGGAAGATCCCCTGGAAAAGGGATAGGCTACCCACTCCAGGGTTCTTGGGCTTCCCTTGTGGCTCAGCTAGTAAAGAATCTTCCCACAATATGGGAGACCTGGCTTCGATCCCTGGGTTGGTGAAGCTCCCTTGGAGAAGGGAAAGGTTACCCACTCCAGTATTCTGGCCTGGAGAATTCCATGGACTGTATAGTCCATGGGGTTGCAAAGAGTTGGACATGACTGAGCAACTTTCATTTTCACTTTTCATCCACCAGTTGGACCCAATGACATGAGAACACTGCAGCCAACAACTGGTGAGTATTCATCCTGAACTGATATTATAATCACAAACATACCAACATTTGTTGGATGCAGATAAAGCAGTGCTTAGAAGGAAATTCAGAGCTTTAAATGACTATATTAAAATAGAAAAAAAGCTTTTTAAATCATTGACTTATGTCTCTGGCATAAGAGGCTAGATAAAGAAATGTAAAAGCATAGGACATTTCAGGAAAACAATAAAGATTAAAGTCAAAATCAATATAAGAAACAAACAATAAGGAAAATCAACATGGTCAAAAGTCGATTCTTTGAAATATAAATAAAATTGATAAACTCTTAGTTAAACTGATGAAGAGTTTTAGGAATGAAAGAGGGGTTGCACTATAGATCCTACAGACAGTGAGGAATATTTGGAGCATGGTTATACCACTAAATTCAACAGTCTAGGTGAAATGGAAGAATCCTTTGAAAGGCAAAAACCACAGAAACTAATATAAAATAATAAAAAAAACTCCATAGCACTATATATATTTTTAAAAATTGGATTCATAGATCAAATTTTTACCTAAAGAAAACTCTAGGCTTAGATGGTTTCTTCTGTGTTTATTTCAAACATTTAAGGAATAAATATCAATCTTACACAGACTTTTTCAAAAGAGGAGGGAAGCAATAAAGTATTGTAAGAAAAGATGAAATCATAGACCAATATTTCTCATTTATTTAATGAATTTAAATGCAAAAAATTTTAAATTGAACTAGCAGTACTAGAAAATCAAATCTAGTCATATATAAAGAAGGTAATTTATCATGACTAAGTGAGGTTTATCACAGTAATGCTAATAAGTTCAACATTTGAAAATCTACTAATATAGTTCATCATACATACAGAATAAAGGAGGAAAAATCATTTGATCATCTCAGTGGATGCAAAAACAATTGTTGAAATCCAAAAACAATTTAAAATTAAAACCCTTGGCAGAATACGACTCAAAGGAAACTTCAAATTTTGATTAAGTCTTATGGAAATCCTTCAACTAACAACATACATAAAGGTGAAATACCAAATGCTTCCTTTCTAAAATCAAAAATAAGACATGAGTGTAGACCTTCACCACTTGCATTCAACATTTAATTGAAAGTCCTAGCCAGTGAAATAAGATAAGCAAAGGAAATATAAAGATTAGAAAAGAAGCAAAATTGTCTCTGTTTATAAGCATAACAATGCTATCTATAGAAATGCCTAAGGAATTTACAAAAAAAAAACCTTTACTTTTACTAAAAAAAACAAGCTTATCAGGGCACAGTATACAAGGTAACTATATAAAAATCAGTCATATCTCTATAGACTAATTACAAAAAATTGAAAAGTGATATTTAACAAACCTCTTACGAGAGCACCAAAGAACACAAAATATTTTGGAATAAATTTAACAAAATATGTATAAAATATCTACATATAAAATTATAAAATGTTGCTCACAGAAATTTTAAAAGACCAGAATAAATGTAGAGATTACATGTTCACAGATTGGAAGACTCAATATCATACATTCTTCCTGAATTGATACACAGTCAATGCAATCCCAAACAAATTAGCAGCTGATGCTAAAAGATACAAGGAAATATAAATAACATAGAATATGCAAAAAAGAAGAGAAAAAATTATTGAAAAAAAAACTAATTTGGAGGGCTTACATTGCCTGATTTCAGTGGTTACTATGAACATATAGTAATCTAAACAGTATGGTATTGGCACAAAGATAGACAGACAAATGGAACAAGAGTAGTCAGAAAAAAGTTCAATATTAAATGGTCAATTGAGTTGTTTTTTCTTGCAAAGGCACCAAAATAAACCAATGAGGAAAAGAAAGATTCTTCAACAATGATACTGGAATAGTTGCATATCTAAATGGAAAATAATACGTATCTTCACCCCTACTTCATATTATACACAAAAATTAATTCTAGAGGATCAAGATCTAAAGATCAAAACTAAAATTATAGAGCTTCTAGAATAAAATGTAGGAAAATAACCTTCATGATCTTGGAGTGCAAAAGAATTACATTAACCATAAAAGAAAAAATCTAATAAAGTAGGTTTCATAAAATTAAAATCTCACGTTAAGAGAGCCAGTTGAGTAAATAATAAGGCATGTTACACATTGGAAGAAAATACGTGACAAATAATTTATAAATATATGCATATCTCTTGTAACTCAGTACCAAGAAGATAAACAACCCATAAAAATAGGTGAAATGCCTGCACAGACACTTCACAAAAGACATTAGTTCATGAAAAAATGATCAACATGATTAGTGATTAGGAAAAAACAAAGTAAACCCACCATGAGATATCACTACATGCCTGTTAGAATAGCTAAACTTAAAAAGACAGACCGTGTCAAGTGTTAGGATGGCAATGTAAAATGATACAATCTCTTTGAAGTACAGTTTGGTAGTTCATTAAAAGGTTAAACATATACCTATTGTATGGTGCAGTCATTCCACTCCTAGGAATTTATCCAAGAGAAATAAAAACATATATCCAAAAAACATTTGCACAAGAACATTCATAAAAGGGTTTATTCATGAAGGGCAAAAAGTAAAAACAAACCAAATATCCACTCTCAGGAGACTGGATAAACAAGTTGTGGTTCATCCATACAATGGAATGCCATTCAGCAATAAAAAAAGAAAATAATTATGCTGGGTGAAAGAAGCCATACCAAAAAAGAGAGGGAGACTATCTCATGTATAAGTCCATTTATATGAAATTCTAGAATTGGCAAAACAAATCAAAAGTGGTAGGAATAAGCTTGGGGCTTCCCTGGTGGCTCAGATGGTAAAGGATCTGCCTGCAAATCAGGAGACCCTGGTTACATCCCTGGGTAGGGAAGATCCCCTGGAGAAGGGAATGGTTACCCACTCCAGTATTCTTGCCTGAAGAATTCCACGGACAGAAGAGCCTGGCAGGCTACAGGAATCACTGTAGTGTTATCTGGAGCAGAAATAGAGTGTAATTGGCTGAAAAGGAGCATGAAGGCATTTTGTGAGGTGATGGAAATATTGTATATCTTCATTAGGGTTGGTGGTGATACAGTTGTAGACATTTGTCGAAACTCATCAAATTATATACTTAAAAATGTATGCATTTTATTGTATGCAAATCATACATCAATAAAACTGATTAAAAAAAATAACTAGAATACCACACCTTGCTCACTAAAATAATTAAAAAGCCTGGGACTTCCCTGGTGGTACAGTGGATAAGAATCCGCCTGCCAATGCAGGAGACATAGGTTCGATCCCTGGTCTGGGAAGATTCCACACGCTGCATTGCAACTAAGCCCGTGTACCACAGCTACTGAGTGCTCGCACCCTAGAGCCCGTGATCGGCGAAAAGAGAAGCCACTGCAATGAGAAGCCCAAGCACCGCAACAAAGAGTGGCCCCCGCTCGCTACAACCAGAGAAAGCCTACATGCCGCAACGAAGACCCAGCGCAGCCAAACATGTAAATACATAAATACATTTTTTAAAATAAAAAGACTTAGAGCATCCAGTGTTAGTGAGGGTGTTCCTGGTGGGAGTGTGAACATGGAAGAACATCTCTGGGAAACTGGCAGTTTCCTGTGAGGGCAAACAAGCACTTACTCTATGACTCAACACCTCCATCCCTAGATATTTACCCAAGAGAAAGAAAAACATATTCCACAAAAAGACTTAAACAAAAACATTCATAGCAGCCTTCATCATAATTGCTGAAAACTGGAAACAGCCCAAATATCCACTAACAGGGGAATGGATAAATAAATTGTGGTATTTTCATGCAATGGAATATAAACCACTCAAAAGAAGGAGTGGAGAGAGGGCGTGGGATGAGGATTAAGACAAGGAGGAAAGGAAAGCAAAACAAACAAACAAAACTACAAGCAACATCATAGGAACACTTAAAAAAAAGCTATATTGAAGAAAAAAGTTAGACACCAAAAAATAATCCATACAGTGTGATTCCATTTATAGTAAATTTTAGAAGAGGTAAAGCTGCTGTATGATGCTAAAAGATGAGAAGGGTTGCTGCCTTATGTTGTGTAGAGGAAGAGCACGTATTGATGCGAAAAGCATAAGGCAACTTTTTGCTGTCACGGCCATGGTCTATATACTGATAGATGTGTAATCTATACAGATTTATGGATTTGGTAAAACTTATATACACATGGTCTGTGCTTTTCACTGAATGTAAATTGACACTCGTTTTTTAAAAAATCATACAAAAGTAGAAATTCACTTCCAAAACCTCATGAGTCAAAAAAAGAAGTATAATAAAGACTGGACTGAAATAAACTATTTTAAAATTATTTGATAATAAAAAGATTAAGTCTCAGAAGTTGAGGAGTGTAGCTGAGGCGTACTTGGGGGGAAAATAAATCATCTTAAACATATATTAAAAATAGAAAAAAAAGACAGGCTAAAATTAATGAGTCAGGTGTCCAATTTAAGAAGTTTGAAGATGTACACAGAAATACACATACAGAGTGTGCTATGCACTCAGTTGTGTCCAGCTTTTTGCAACCCCATGGACTGCAGCCCACCAGGCTCCCCTGTCCGTGGGATTCTCCAGGCAAGAATGCTGGAGTGGGTTGCTGTTTCTTCCTCTAGGGGATGCTCCCAACCCAGGGATCGAACCCATATCTCTTGTGTCTCCTGCACTGGCAGGCAGGTTCTTTATCACTTTTGCCACCTGAAAGAAAGAAATAACAAAGGGCAATAATTAATGAAATTGCAAAAAGACAGTTGAATAGTGAAGATCTTTTAAAAGACTAATTACATTGATAAACACTAGGCAATATTGATCAAGGAAAATGGAAGAAGACATAAATAAAGAATATTAGGAATGAAGAAGGTGACATAAAGAGGAGGTATTATGAACATTTGATGCCAATAAATTTGAAAACTTAGATGGAACAAACAAATTCATAGAAAAGTGCAACTCACCAAAACTGACTTATGAAGTCAAAAGCCTGAATATTCAGAAAACATTAAATAAATTGAATCAGTGGTTTAAAATACCCCCCCCAAAGAAAACACTCAACCCACGCAGAAAGACTTAGAGGCAAATTCAACGAAAACATTCAAAGAACATGCAATTCTAATCCAACACAAACTCTTACAGAGAACAGAAAAAATAGGGAGAATTCCCCAATTTATCCTAGGAGGAGAGAAAATCTTGTTACCAAAACTAGAAAAGAACATAGATAAACAGATGCAGAAAAAGGATTTAGTAAGTTAAGCATCCATTCCTGACTTAAGAAATCTTATCAAACTAGGAATAAAAGGGAACTTTTATACCTAAAAGATAGTATCTACCCTGAAAAGTCTACAGCAAAATCTTTCATAAAGATTGCATTGAAAGTATTCCCTTTAATATACGTTCAACTGATTCACTGTGCTGTACACTTGAAACAAATACAACATTGTAAATCAACTATACTCCAATACAAATTTTAATAAAAGAAATTATTCCTTTAAGAGAATCAGATATTACACACCTGATACAAGGCAATAGAAAGTACATAGTTCCACCTATAAAGTAAACTTGTCAAAAAAGAAAAAAAACAAACAAGAAAGGTAGAAAGAAAAGGGAAAAAATTGACCCTTATTAAAATCAAGCCTTTGGGTCCATCTCCCACATTACATACAATAGCTCTAAAGACACATGTTAATATTATCTGCATCATCTTGACATGTCGAGCCAGTCAAAGCCAGAATGACTCAGCTTCTTCAACAAATGGCTCAAGAAAAGTAAAGCAAAGAGGAAATGTTACAGATTTAAAAAGACTTCAAATTCATCTTCAAGTCAAAGTGTAATGAAAAGAGAAACTCAAGAGACATATCAACCAAATGCAATGCGTGGACTTCAGATTTTAATTCAAACTAACTAACTTATAAAGACATTTTTTTTAATTATAGAAATTTTAACACAGATTTACGATTAGACCATTTAAAAAATTATTACTTGTGATAATATATTGTGATTATGGTGTTCTTCAGGGGTACACATCTGAAATATTTAGAGATGAAATGATCTGATGTCTGGGATTTGCTTTAAAATACTCCATGTGAGGGCCTTCCCTTTGATCCAGTAGCTAAGACTCTGTGCTCCCAATGCAGGGGGCCTGTGTTCGATCCCTAGATGGGGAACTGGATCCCACATGCTGCAACAAAGAGTCTTATGTCCCAATGAAGACTGAAGATCTTGTGTGCTGCAACTAAGACCTGGAGCAGCCAAACAAATAAATAAATATGTTTTTAAAATACTCCATGGGATATGACAAATCAAACACTATTGGGAAAACACTTGATAATTGGAAAACTGGGTGATGGGAACATGGAGTTCACTATTCACTTTACCTTTGTGTATGTTGGAAATTTTCTCTTTTTTTAATTTTTAAAAATTTTTTCTTGAAATAGTGTTGATTTCCAATGTTGCGTCAGTTTCAGGTTTACAGCAAAGTGATTCAGTTAAAATTATACACACATATAAATCTTTTTTAAGATTCTTTTGCATTATAGGTTAGTACAAGATATTGAGTATAGTTCCCCATGCTGCACAGTAGGTCCTTGATGATTATCTTTTTTTTTTTATAGGAATGTGCATATTTTAACCTCAGACTCCTAATTTACACCTCCCCCTACTCCAGTTCCCCTCTGGGAACCATGAGTTTGCTTTCTATGTTTATGAGTCTATTTGTGTTTTATAAATAAGTTCATCTGTATCATGTTTTTGGATTCCATATATAAGCAACACCTTATGGCAGAAAGTGAAGAGGAACTCAAAAGCCTCTTGATGAAGGTGAAAGAGGAGAGTGAAAAAGTTGGCTTAAAATTCAACATTCAGAAAACTAAGATCATGGCATCTGGTCCCATCACTTCATGGGAAATAGACGGGGAAACAGTGTCAGATTTTATTTTGGGGGGCACCAAAATCACTGCAGATGGTGACTGCAGCCATGAAATTAAAAGACGCTTACTCCTTGGAAGAAAAGTTATGACCAACCTAGATAGCATATTGAAAAGCAAAGACATTACTTTGCCAACAAAGGTCCATCCAGTCAAAGCTATGGTTTTTCCTGTGGTCATGTATGGATGCAAGAGTTGGACTGTGAAGAAAGCTGAGCGCTGAATAATTGATGCCTTTGAACTGTGGTTTTGGAGAAGAGTCTTGAGAGTCCCTTGGACTGCAAGGAGATCCAACCAGTCCATTCTAAAGGAGATCAGCCCTGGGATTTCTTTGGAAGGAATGATGCTAAAGCTGAAACTCCAGTACTTTGGCCACCTCATGCGAAGAGTTGACTCATTGGAAAAGACTCTGATGCTGGGAGGGATTGGGGGCAAGAGGAGAAGGGGACGACAGAGGATGAGATGGCTGGATGGCATCACTGACTCAACGGACGTGAGTCTGAGTAAACTCCGGGAGTTGGTGATGGACAGGGAGGCCCGGCGTGCTGCAATTCATGGGGTCGCAAAGAGTTGGACACGACTGAGCGACTGAACTGAACTGAACTGAACTGATATTTGTCTTTCTCTGTCTGACTCACTTACTTGGGTATGATAATCTCTAGGTCCATCCGTGTTGCTGGAAATGGCATTATGTCCTTCTTTTTTACAGCTGAGTAATAGAAAATCTTTGCTAATAAAAACTTAAAAGACAAATAATGGTGATGGTGATGATGATGAAAATGTTATTTTAAAAAGAATACAGAGGGCAAGAGGCCCTTCTCCTCCTTGGACATTATGGGGCCTCATGAGCCATCATGGAGGCCCAGGCTGCTAGATAAACTGTCTCCAGCCCACCTCCAAGGCTGATGCTTTTACCATCTCTTTCTCCCAGAATTCTTTTCCTGCTGGTCTCTGCGGCTTCAACCTGCAAATTCAGCACCTCTGCTGCCTAGAGCACATAGCTGTTGCGTTAGTTTACCGAGCATGCACTGCCTCTTGTTCAGGTAACAACAACCTATTTTCCTTTGGATAAACACCTTTAATCACTCCATGTGGTTCAAATAGGGTTGACCACACCACCCGCATTCCCCCAGAGTGCACCAGTGACTCAGGTGTGACCAGTGAGAATACCACTACTCTGGACACACCCTCTGCAGGAATGGACATGTTACCCAGGCAGGACTTATTCACCAAACAGCATCAGCACCCAGACTTTTGCTAAACATATGAGAAAAGAGGCACTTTCTCTTTATGGGGTAGCAGAAGGTCAGAAGACTGAAGAGCCTGGAGTGGCTGGGGCCATTTGCCTGAAAATGCAAGATGATTCTGCCTAGGAAAGAAGCCATCATAAGACAGCAGAAACTCAGAGCCTGATCTCAATGTCATAATCCCTGAATAGAGCCACACTCCCTCTCTGCAAAGCAGTTTCCCCCACAATTTTCTTGCACATTAATGAACAAAACACCTTTTTTCTGGGAAGGGAGGAAGAGAAAGAGGGAGAGAGAATGGGGTGGGGGAGACGGCAAGAGACTGCAATACAGGAGGCCCAGATTCGATCCCTGGGTTGGAAAGATCCTCTGGAGAAAGGCATGGTAACCCACTCCAGCATTCTTGCCTGGGAAGTCCTATGGACAGAGGAGCCTAGCAGGCTACAGTTCATGGGGTCACAAAGAGTCCAACATGATTGAGTGACTAAACCATCACACAGTGGTCTCAGGAGAGTCAGTTCTGAGTTACCTGTCAGACCTACTGAATCAGTTATTAAGCTGTTGTCGTTTTGTTTCAAACTCTGCACTCTGCTCAACACCTGCTGTGTAATGCCGGGACTCGCTTCCTCACCTGATTTCCAGTTATACTTTGCCCAGAGAGAGAGGGGCCACTAGACAGAAATGGAAGTCTGGAGAAGGAGAAAAGACTCTCTCCTCCCCATCTGCTTCCTGTGAGCTTTCATTCTTGAATCTCCCTTCTTCACCAGTAACAGCAGCTGAATCCAGTTCAAAGTTTGTCCAACACAGAAACAGCCTGATTGCATTCCCCTCCCCTCTCCTGTTGGAAACACTGACACCAGATAACTAACTGGTGGCCCTTCTCACAGGTCTTGATCCTTTTCTCTGAGCTTGGAGATACCAGGTCAGCTGAGCCGAGCCCCCTGCCCTCTCTTCAAACATCTGCGTTTCAGCCTCATGGGCCCTTCCTTTAAGTTTCTGAGTTTCAGTAATTCAGTCTAGACCCTTTGTTCACCAGCCCTGCTTTCTGAAGTTGCTGCCTCGTGACACTTTTGGGTTCTCTTCTTGCCTTTTCTCTGATGGACCACTTTATACCAGTCCGCACTTCCTTATATTAAATTCTATCTGAATAATCGGTGTGATTTCTGCTTCTGAGTGCATCCCGAATGATACAGCAACTCAGGAAACTTTTAATCATTTAAAAATACTTATTGAATGTCCCTGTCCTTCAGGAATTCTAACTAAAAATGATGGCCAGAACTGGATTCTGTGACCAGTCACTGTATCTGTAATCAGTGACCTATGTGTGGTTTGCACTCTAAAATTATTTCCATCTAGTGGATGGAAGTTGTGCTCCTGATGGCTGATGCTCAGTGATCACATATGACGAGGAAGGAGGGAAGGAAAGGGAGAGAAAAGACACAGGATAAAGGAAAAAAAAAAACTGTCAAAGTCATCCATAGTGGCCGAAAACAAATCAATCAATCAAAACAATAGTTTCCAAAAAAAAAAAAATGCAAAGGGAAGATTTACCATAGAAAACCACTTCTCCCTCACCATACAGTCTATCTGGGAAGCTTTTTTTTTTTTTCTTACCTACAAACACTTCTTCCTAACCCATCAGTGGACTAGGAGGCAGGGTGGGATACTAGCCAAGTTCTGGAGCTTCATCATCTCGCAAGAAGACCGTGTGTGATTGGATGCTGCGAGTATGGGGGGAGGGGAATTCTGGAAAAACATCTCAGTGTTTCTCAGGTTTGTTTATCAGGAAAGCGCTTACCTGAATTTCCACACAAGATATAGATAAGTGGGGGGCACAAGGGAGGACTTCTGGAGCACTGTTAATATTGCATGTCTGTGCCTGGTGAAGGTTCCATGAGTGCTGGTATTAATTTTAGTTTTAAACTGTAAATGTATGTTTTTATACTTGTCTGAACATATTTTATACTTGTCTGTACAAGTATTTTATACTTGTCTGAACGTATTTTAAAAAGGGGTGTGGGGAACTCTGTAGTTTAAGAGGCTTTCCTTGGCAGCTCCGAAGCCCTTCCTTCAGTTCAGTTCAGTCGATAAGTCATGTCTGACTCTTTGCAACCCCATGAATCGCAGCACGCCAGGCCTCCCTGTCCATCACCAACTCCCGGAGTTCACTCAGACTCACGTCCATCGAGCCAGTGATGCCATCCAGCCATCTCATCCTCTGTCTTCCCCTTCTCCTCCTGCCCACAATCCCTCCCAGCATCAGAGTCTTTTCCAATGAGTCCAACTCACAGTCCAACTCTCACATCCATACGTGACCACTGGAAAAACCATAGCCTTGACTAAACGAACCTTTGTTGGCAAAGTAATGTCTCTGCTTTTCAATATGCTATCTAGGTTGGTCATAACTTTCCTTCCAAGGAGTGCTGCTGCTGCTGCTGCTAAGTCACTTCAGTCGTGTCTGACTCTGTGTGACCCCATAGACGGCAGCCCACCAGGCTCCCCCGTCCCTGGATTCTCCAAGCAAGAACACTGGAGTGGGTTGCCATTTCCTTCTCCAATGTATGAAACTGAAAAGTGAAAGTGAAGTCGCTTAGTCATGTCCGACTCTTAGCGACCCCATGGACTGCAGCCTACCAGGCTCCTCCGTCCATGGGATTTTCCAGGCAAGGGTACTGGAGTGGGGTGCCAGATACGTATACTTATAGCTGATTCACTTTGCAGTAGAGTGGAAACTAACACAGCATTGTAAAGCAACTATCAGATCAGATCAGATCAGTCGCTCAGTCGTGTCCGACTCTTTGCAACACCATGAATTGTAGCACGACAGGCCTCCCTGTCCATCACCAACTCCTGGAGTTCACTCAGACTCACGTCCATAGAGTCAGTGATGCCATCCAGCTATCTCATCCTCTGTCATCCCCTTCTCCTCCTGCCCCCAATACCCCCCAGCATCAGAGTCTTTTCCAATGAGTCAACTCTTCACGTGAGGTGGCCAACGTATTGGAGTTTCAGCTTTAGCCTCAGTCCTTCCAATGAACACGCAGAACTG
The DNA here is from genome assembly GCF_032452875.1 of Bos javanicus. Lineage (NCBI taxonomy): Eukaryota > Metazoa > Chordata > Mammalia > Artiodactyla > Bovidae > Bos > Bos javanicus. The sequence goes on along the minus strand of NC_083875.1, from coordinate 11,665,835 downwards.
ATCTCCTTTACAATGCTGGTTGGATCTCTTTGAAGTCCAAGGGACTCTCAAGAGTCTTCTCCAGCACCACAGTTCAAAAACATCTATTCTTCGGCGCTCAGCTTTCTTCACAGTCCAACTCTCACATCCATACGTGACCACTGGAAAAACCATAGCCTTGACTAAACGAACCTTTGTTGGCAAAGTAATGTCTCTGCTTTTCAATATGCTATCTAGGTTGGTCATAACTTTCCTTCCAAGGAGTAAGTGTCTTTTAATTTCATGGCTGCAGTCACAATCTGCAGTGATTTTGGAGCCCCAAAAAATAAAGTGTGACACTGTTTCCACTGTTTCCCCATCTATTTCCCATGAAATGATGGGACCAGATGCCACGATCTTTGTTTTCTGAATGTTGAGCTTTAAGCCAACTTTTTCACTCTCCTCTTTCACTCTCATCAAGAGGCTTTTGAGTTCCTCTTCACTTTCTGCCATAAGGGTGGTGTCATCTGCATATCTGAGGTTCTTGATATTTCTCCCAGTAATCTTGATTCCAGCTTGGGCTTCTTCCAGCCCAGGGTTTCTCATGATGTACTCTGCATATAAGTTAAATAATCAGGGTGACAATATACAGCCTTGACGTACTCCTTTTCCTATTTGGAACCAGTCTGTTCTTCCATGTCCAGTTCTAACTGTTGCTTCCTGACCTGCATACAAATTTCTCAAGAGGTAGATCAGGTGGTCTGGTATTCCCAACTCTTTCAGAATTTTCCACAGTTTCTTGTGATCCACACAGTCAAAGGCTTTGGCATAGTCAATAAAGCAGAAATAGATGTTTTTCTGGATCTCTCTTGCTTTTTCAATGATCCAGCGGATGTTGGCAATTTGGTCTCTGGTTCCTCTGCCTTTTCTAAAACCAGCTTGAACATCTGGAAGTTCACAGTTCACATATTGCTGAAGCCTGGCTTGGAGAATTTTGAGCATTACTTTACTAGCGTGTGAGATGAGTGCAATTGTGCAGTAGTTTAAGCATTGTTTGGCATTGCCTTTCTTTGGCATTGGAATGAAAACTGACCTTTTCCAGTCCTGTGGCCACTGCTGAGTTTTCCAAATTTGCTGGCATATTGAGTGCAGCACTTTCACAGCGTCATCTTTCAGTATTTGAAAGAGCTCAACTGGAATTCCATCACCTCCACTAGCTTTGTTCGTAGTGATGCTTTCTAAGGCCCACTTGACTTCACATTCCAGTATGTCTGGCTCTAGGTGAGTGATCATACCATCATGATTATCTGGGTCGTGAAGATCTTTTTTGTACAGTTCTTCTGTGTATTCTTGCCACCTCTTCTTAATATCTTCTGCTTCTGTTAGGTCCATACCATTTCTGTCCTTTATTGAGCCCATCTTTGCATACTCCAATAAAAATTAAAAAAAAAAAAAAAAGAACAAAAGTCCTCTTGCGTTTGGGTGTGGGTGTTTGGACATTCAAAAGATACCCAAATGCTCTAGAATCTGGGGAATCCTGTGTTTGGGGGTGACCCGGCCTTGAGGTCGTCTCAGGACCCCAAGACATCGCAGAACCTGGTGGGGCGGGAGCAGGCCCAGTGTGCTCTCTTAGCTTTGCTCAAGCTGAGCTGGACCTGGCAGATGACCCCCGCCCATGCCTAAGACCAGTTTGGACCAGAAAGCTGATTTAGGTTTTTTTATCATGAAGAATGCATAGTTCTAAAGCCCTAGTATCTCTATCCTTTCTCCAGAGACTTGCAACCTTTCCCATTACTAGGGTACCTGAGAGACTGATCTGAAGTTACTGGGTTACTATGGGATTGCTGGCACCTTGCTGAACTCCACTTTCTTGGACAAAATATAGGAACGACTTGCCTCCGCACCTCACAGGATTGTTGGAAGAGCTGAAACAAAGGGCATGGATTAATATAATGGTATCTCTGATCTGTTTTCTACCATCAGTCAGATGGCTTCACAAGGGAGCAGCCAGCATGCATCTCAAGAAGGGAGCAAACATTCTCCGTATTTCAAAACATACATATCCTTTGATCTTCCACCTCCACTCTTAGGTCCTCCCCATTCCCTCACACACACACCAGACACACATATCAGACACACACACATATACACACATACACAGAGTAATGTATGTTCAAGGATATTTACTGCCCAGTATGCAGTATATAATAGCAAAAGATTGGAAATTAACCTGAACTCCCAATAATAGGAAACTAGTTAAACTATGATACATCTAGAAGATAGACAATTAGGTGGCTTTTAAGAAGTAATAGGCAGTCCTCTATGAACTGGTAAGGAATATTTCCAGGGACTTCCCTGGTGGTCCACTGGCTAAGACTGCACACTCCCATTGCAGAGGGCCCGGGTTCGACCCCTGGTCAGGGACTAGATCCTGAATGCTGCAACTAAGGAATAATTTTCTTTTTAATCAAGAAGTTAAAATTTGTAAAAAGCATAGTTCAAAAAAACATGTAGAGTGTGGTATTTGTATGAAAAATGTCAATATTTACATAGCAGTTTTTAAACGCTGCAAATCTCTTTGGAAGGAACCAAAGAGGTCTGATAACAGGAGTTCCTCTGAAAAGAGGTAGTGGGGAAGTGGGTGACAGAGGTAGCCAGGACACCTATGTTTCTGTTTATTTTTTTTGCACCTTTTGGATCTTCTGCATGTGTTAAGCAATCTTTAATTTACAATATGAAAAAGTAAAGATGTTAAGCTGCCTTTCCAAAGTGAGGAGTATTCGCATTTAATTGAGACTGGGGTTTTTGTTCAGTGGCTTAGTCGTGTCCAACTCTTTGTGACCCCATGGACTGCAGCACACCAGGCTTCCCTGTCCTTCACCATCTCCCGGAGTCTGCTCAGACTCAAGTGCATTGAGTCGGTAATGCCCTGCAACCATCTCATTCTCTCCAGGAGAGGGAGACTGGGGTGAGCTTAGCAAATCGCCAGGACTCGTCAGAACACACCTTTCTAGTCACCCCATGTTCAAACCTCCCAGTTTAGGCTCCCTTGCCCAGAACAGCAGAATATCTGAGATATTCTTACTTTACTTTAGTTTCTTCTTTTTTTCAAACGCTCTAACTCCTCCCCTTCTTGCATTCATCAGGACATTATGCTTCATTTCCTTAGACTTTCGTAACATGGTAACATTTCTAACTAGACCTCTTGTTTCATCCTGATTATAAATGATACTGGCACTGTTGCCAAGACCAGGCAAGACTGGTTGCACTCACCCAGTTCCTGTCTGTCCACGTGTGAGTGACTTCTGGGAAGGCTGTCTGCCTGCTCCATTAATCCCACCCCCGTGGATTCCTGTAAATTTCAGTATCGGATGACCTTTTGGTCACCCAAGGTTCTGTTCTCCTTCTGACCTCATCCTCAATCCCTTCTCCTCTTAGATTCTGGACCCTTTCCTTGTGAGTCCTATGATTCCTTTTCTGCAGTTTTCCATTACTTAAATCTCTGATTTCCTCAGCTAAATTCTCCCACCCTCATTGCTCTCCTGTGTCTGATCACAAACCCTCAAAGATCACTCAGGTTCCAGTGGGAGATTATTAGAGAGGACCCCTAAATTCTGACCATTTCCATCAGGGCAATGCTGGGACCACAGGCCTATTCCCTGTACATCTTCTTCCCTTCATTCCATCCCCAGGGGCCAGGGAACCATATATGCCCTTTGATCACTTAAGATATCTTTCAAAATTAAAAAATTATTTATTTGTATTTTTGGCTGTGCTGGGTCTTCGTTGCCATGTGGGCTTTTCTCTGGTTGCCGAGAGCTGAGCTGCTGACTAGTTGCAGTGCGTGGACCTCTCCTTGCGTGGACCTCTTGTTGTGGAGCGCAGGCTCTAGGGTGCGAGGGCTTCAGTAGCTGCAACATGTGGGCTCCGTAGTTGCGGCTCCCAGGCTCTAGAGTGCAGGCTCAAAATTTGTGGCACACGGACTTAGCTGCTCCAGGGGCATGTGAGATTTTTCTGGATCAGGGATTGAACCTGTGTCTCCTGCATTGGCAGGCGGATTCTTTACCACTGAGCCACCAGGGAAGTCCTTGAGACACCTTTCTAGGGACAAAGTATTGTATAGTGAAAAGAACCCAGTTTTGAGCCAGAGAGATGTTGCTTTGAATCCTTGCTCTGTTGATTGCCAGCTGCATCTTGGAGGAAGTTAAATTTACCTCACTGAGCTCCAGCTTTCCATTTGAAAAATAAGTATTATGAATACTTACTTCATAGAGTAGTAATGAGGTTTAAATGAACTTTGTATGTAAACTGTCTATTTTAGTGCCTTGACTCAGAGTCACTGCTCAGTAAATAGTAGTTCTCTGCCTTTGGATGTTTTCCAACCTCACTTTGCCAATGTCATTCCTCAGAAATTACGCCACACAGGTAACTAACAGAAGCACCTGATCTCCCATCAGGTGTGTGTAAATCATATATATGTATATGAATTTATTTATATAAGTACATGGAAATCAATTTACACAAAGATATATACAAATTCATATGACCCAAGAAAAAAATATTTAATAAGAAACAGAGAACCTAGAGACTGCCATACAGAATAAAGTGTCAGAAAGAGAAAAACAAATATCATATAATATTCCTTATATGTGGAATCTAGAAAAATGATATAGATGAATTTATCTACAAAACAGAAATAGAGGCACAGACATAGAGAACAGACATATAGATCCCCAGGGATGGAAGGTGGGGTTTGGATGAATTGGGAGATTGAGATTGACATATCATTATATATACTGTGTCGTGCTTAGTCGCTCAGTCGTGTCTGACTCTTTGCAACTCCCTGGAGCATAGCCTGCCAGTCTCCTCTGTCCATGGGGATTCTCCAGGGAAGAATACTGGAGTGGGTTGCCACTTCCTTCTCCAGGGGATCTTCCCAACCCAGGGATCAAACCCAGGTCTTCCACATTGCAGGCAGATTCTTTACTGTCTGAGCCACCAGGGAAGCCCAAATATATATACTACTATACATAAGGTAGATAACTAATGAGAACCTCCTGTATAGCACAGGGAGCTCTACTCAGTGCTCTGTGGTGACCTAAATGGAAAGGAAATCCAAAAGAGAAGGGATGTATATGTACGTATAGCTGATTCACTTTGCTGTACAGCAGAAACTAACGCAAGATTGTAAAGCAACTATACACAATAAAAATTAATCTAAAAAAGAAATAGAGAGTGGAAAAACACATACAGAATAAGAAAGGCATGGGCAGATGGTTGAGAAAAGGAACAGCTCAGGAGAAAGGGAGGGACATATGGGAATAAGAAGTAAATGGAGCCTCCATCAATAAGAAGCTTATCTCCTTAATATGGCCAGTACAGGTTGCTGCTGCTGCTGCTGCTAAGTCTCTTCAGTCGTGTCCGACTCTGTGTGACCCCATAGACGGCAGCCCAACAGGCTCCCCCATCCCTGGGGTTCTCCAGGCAAGAACACTGGAGTGGGTTGCCATTTCCTTCTCCAATGCCTGAAAGTGAAAAGTGAAAGTGAAGTCACTCAGTCGTGTCTAACTCTTAGCGACCCCATGGACTGCAGCCTACCAGGCTCCTCCGTCCATGGGATTTTCCAGGCAAGAGTACTGGAGTGGGGTGCCATTGCCTTCTCCACAGTACAGGTTACTCATGGTCTAATTTGTGAATTTGACATGTAGGAGTAATGCAAAATAGTCTCAAAGAGAGAGATTAGTACCTATTTATGAACTGCCAGGAGGTAACACTGACCCAAAGGAATTAAACACATCTGTTTGTCTCCTCAGGTTCCAGCAGGATCAAATCACCAGAGGGCAAAGCCTTAACTGGAGATCTCCTCCAGGGGAACTTCCTAACGCAGGGATTAAACCCAGGTCTTCTGCACTGCAGACAGATTCTTTACCATCTAAGCCACCAGGGAAGCCTAAGGCCTATCATAGTTCCACCCTAAAAAAACAAAAAAACTAAAGCCAAACTCTAAAAGATGTCTAAGAGACAGAGTTCAAAGGCTGAGGTCTGTGAAGTTAGAGGACTTACACCTCTATTCAAATAAAAAGATAAATACGGGAAACAAAAATGTAAAAGTTGTCTTTATTCATGAACAGCATGGTTGCTTATGTAGAAAATCCTAAGGAATCAAATGAAAACAATTATTAATAACTGGATTTATCAATGTCAAAACATAGAAGGCCAATGTATAGTCATTGCATTTCTATAACTAGGAGCAAAATAATTGGAAAAATAAAAATTAAAAAATGATCCAGTAATAGTATAAAGTCATAAAATACATTGGGAGAAATGTACAAAAGATGTATGTGATCTTTATGCTGAAAATTACAAAGCATTACTGAGAGAAATTTTATAGGATCTTTACAAGTGGGTATATATATTATGTTCATATATAAGAAGACTCAATATTATTAAGATGTCAATTCTCCCTCTGATTCTATAGATGCTATTCATTCCCAACACAATTCCAGCAGATGTTTTGGTAGAAATTGACAAATTGATGCTAAAAAATGTGTGTATAAATTGCAAAGGACCTAAAAAGCCAACAGAATTTTGAAGGAGAGTGAAGTTGTAGTCTTGATTTCAAGACTAAAGTAACAATAATCAAAACAGTGTGATAATGGTGTAAAATAAATATATACATTAAATGAACCAAACAGAGAATGCAGAAATAGAGCCACTTATATATTATCAATTGATTTTCCTCAAAGGCACCAAGGAATTGCAATAAATAAAGAAAAGTCTTTTCAACAAATGATTTTTTTCCACAAAAATTTATCTGATATTGACCACAAAGCTAAATGTTGGAACTAAATCTATAAAACTTCTAAAAAAAAGCATGAGAGATAATTTTCATGACCTTGTGGTAAGCAAAGATTTCTTAATATAAAAATTAAAGCCCTATCTTCTTCAAAATAAACCTTAAAAAATAAAATAAAAAGGCAAACCACAGACCAGGAGGTAGTATTTGCAATAGATGTATCAGACAAAGGATTTGCACTCAGGATATATAAATAACTCTACAATTAAATTTTTAAAAGACTTACAGCCTGGTTTGAAGAGGGATAAAAGACTTGAACAGACATTTTGCAAAATAAGATAGATGAATGACATGGATGTACATGAAAAGTACTCAACTTCACTAATCACCAGAGAAATGCAAATTAAACTATGATGAGATATTGTTAGAAGGGCTAAAAATCTTTAAACTTACAAAACTAAATGTTGGTTGTCTAGCAACTGGGACTCTCAGATGTTGATGGTGTGAATGTAAAATAGTACAACCACTTTGGAGAAGTTGGGAGAATTTCTATAGTTAGGAACATGTACTTAACAAATGATCCAGCAGTTCTACTTGTAGGTATTTACCCAAGAGACACAAAGACTTATATGTAATATTCATAACGGCATTATTCATCATGACAAAAAAACTAGAAAGGACTCAGATGTTCATCAGTTAGTAAATGGATAAACAAATTGTGGTATATCCATTGAGTGAAGCTCAAAACCATGATGTTAAACAAAGGAAGTCAGACTCTAAAGAGTGTGACTCCTGGGACTTCCCTGGCAGTCCAGTGGTTAAGACTCCAAGCGCTCCACTGCAGCGGAAATAGGTTCAATCCCTAGTTGGGGAACTAAGATCCCACGTGTTGCACAGCACAGCCGAAAAATAAAAACAATTAAGAGAGTGACTCCTTTTATACAAAGTTCTAGAACAGGTAAAACTAATCTGTGGTTAGGAGTCAGGTAAATGCTTACCTGAGACGGGATGGAAAGAATGGGATTGACTGCAAAGGAGCACCAGGAAACTTTCTGGAGCAATGCAGATATCTCACAGGTGTAACAGTTACATGGATTTATATATGGATAGGGCTTCCCTTGTGGCTCAGATGGTAAAGAATTTTCCTGCAATGTAGGAGACTTGGGTTCAATCCCTGGGTTGGAAAGACCCCCTGGAGAAGGGAATGGCTGCCCACTCCAGTATTCTTGCCTGGAGAATCCTGCAGAGGAGCCTGGCGGGCTACAGTCCATGGGGTTGCAAAAGAGCTGGACACAGCTAAGCGACTAACACTTTCTATATTGATATAACCCACCAGGCTTCTCTGTCTATGGGATTCTCCAGGCAAGAATACTGGAATGGGTTGCCATGCCCTCCTCAGAGGATCTTTCTGATCCATGGATCCATCCCAAGTCTCCTGTGTCTCCTGCATTGCAGGCAGATTCTTTACCTGCTGAGCAATCAAGGAAGCCCATATATATATGGATATAGATATGGATATATAAATATATGGATATATATATTTGTTATATATATATATATGTTAAAATATATATATATTTGTTAAAAACCAGTTGAATTGTACATTGAAGTATGTACATTGTGTTGTGTATAAATTATACCTCAATACAGCTGATTAAAAAAGAAGTCCACCCATTGCTCCTAATTGCTCACAGATGTCATCATGGTAAAATTTCCCAGCTCTGGTTCTAAGAGTTTGCCTGTGGCTCCACTGAGTTGTGTGCCTTTGTATGTTCTTCCTTTGGCCCCTCGTCACATGCTATTATACCACTGTCATTGTTTCCAGATCACGAGCTGCTTGAGGTGTGGGGCTAGCCCGACCAAGCCTCCAGGTGTTCAGTACTAAAACTGAGAGAATCCCAGGCAAACCAGGTCTCTTGATCACTTTACCTGGGACCTTGGGTTTAGCTTTATGCCAGGCATAAGGGTGTACACTCAGAAAACTTCCGCTGAACACCTAGAATGTTTGGGTTGAGGGGATCTCAAAGTTCTTCTTCTTCTTTTTAATATTTGTTTTTATTTATTTATTTGACTGTGCTGGGTCTTCGTTGCAGCAAGCAGGATCTTCAGTGGTGGCATGTGGGATCTAGTTCCCTGATCAGGGATCAAACCCAGACCCCTGCATTTGCAGCATAGAGTCTTAGCCACTGGACCACCAGGGAAGTCCCTCAAGGTTTTTCAACTTGGTGCCCTCGTGCAAACTGAGGCCCCGAGAGGTGAAGCCAGAGGCAGTGGATACAGGCCCAGATGCCAGGTTCACTTGCATCCTGCCCACAGCTCTGGCCTCTCTGCCACGCTGCGGGGTGTTCTGGAAGACAGATAAACAAGCCTTATTTAAGTTTTAAGGAGCCTCGGGAGTCTCCCAGGGCCCCATCTCCAGGAAGCTCCCCTCCCCACTCTGGTGAAGTCATCTGACCCCAAGTGGCCCGCGGTTTCCTCTCTCCCCACACCTCCCAAACCCACCCTGAGTCCCAGGCTGCCTGGGATGAGGGCTGACCTTTCAGGGAGCAGTTTGCTCAGAAAGCGCCTTTATGTCAACAAAAACAGCCTTCAGGTCTTCCAGAGGCAGCCTTGTTTTCCTCCTTAAGTCCCCGGGGCAGAAAAATAACCAACGGTAGGGAGGAGGGAGACTGAGGGAGTGACCCGCCTCCCCAGACCTTGGGCTCTGCGCTCCCAGGCCCGTTCCTCAGGGCCTCCTTTGTCAGAACTCAGTTCTCAGTGGAGGGGAGAAGGGGTGTGAGTAGGGGATTGAAACAATGCCATCCTGTCTGGCAGCGGGAGCTGGACGCTTGACCTGATTAGGCTCAGCGAGAAGGAGACTGCAAAGGCAGGCTTGAAAATCCCCACCCGGGAGACGTTCCTTCCCCAGGTCTCTGCCAAGGCCGCTTCTTCAGTGGAAGAGGCTCTAATTTCCCACTGGTCTCTGTCCTCTCGGCCTGGACAAACGCTTTGCCTCTCCATCCTTCCTTCCCACCAATCGACTCCCAAACACAACGTGTTTTTCTCGCTGCAGCTCTCCCTCCTCCGGGCCCAGCCAGGGCTCAGGAGTCCAGCTGGCATCCACATGAAAGCTCTTCCTGTCCAGAACCCACGTGGAACCCAAGGCTGCCCACACCCACAGGCCTGGCCCCTGGTCCCTGCACGCAGGGCCATGGAAACTTGGCTGTAACACGCCGGGGAACAGACAGCCCCGAGCCACCCAAAGAGGAGCCTCCCGGGGCACTTGGTCCATGGTGCGCCTGGGCCTGGCAGAGGACGCTAAGCACGTGGACACAGTGCTGGGCCAGCACTTTCCGCCTGTTGGTGCAGGTGGAGGGAACAAGGAGCCCTGCTGTTGCCAAGGGCTTGGCAGAAAGAGTGAAAGCCAAGAAGTCAGGGTGGCTCAAGGGGATCAGAGGAGGTGTGTGGCCACACCAGGAATCTGGGTCTGATCCTCAGAATGGTGGCTAAAGGAACAGGCTGGAGCTTTCTTGAGAGAATATCTGGTCTCTCGACCTGGATGTGGTACCAACGGGCAGGGCCAGGCCTCTTCCTAAGATGCAGGTACAGCCTGGGGATACTGAGCCCCCAGTAGAAGGCCAAGGGGCTGTGATTCACTCAAAGCCGAGCTTCAGCTGCAGACTCCTCACTTCTAAAGAATCTCCTAGTAGATCTGGAAGGGTTCATTCTTACAGTGGGCTTCTCAGGTGTCGCAAATAGTAAAGAATCCGCCTGCCAATGCAGAAGATGCAAGACATGCAGGTTCGATCCCTGGGTCAAGAAGATCCCCTTGAGGAGGAAATGGCAAACCAGTCCAGTATTCTTCCCTGGAGAACCACAAGGACAGAGGAGCTTGGTGGGCTACAGTCCATGGGGTTGTGAAGAGTCAGACACGATGGTGTGCGCACACACACACACACACACACGTTCTTACAGCAAAATCTGGGAGAACATACACCACCACGTCAAAGATGTGATTATGGAGGGGAACTTTAAGTTTTTTGTTTTTTTTTTTATTTTAGTCTACCTGCACTTTCTTTCTTTCTTTTTTCTTTTTCTTTTTTTTACAACAAGCAAGGATTACTCTTGTAAAACATTTAAAGAAAAAAAATTTTGTTAAATGACACACAATCCATAAGGTGTTTAGCAAAATGAGGGGCTGGCCCCTCCTCGCGGATAAATAAATGTTAGATGTTACTAGTTTTACATGAGAAGGAGATGAGAAGAAGAAGCTGAGGAAAAGAAAAAGGATAAAGAGGAATATGCAGAATGAGGAAAGAATCGAAGGAAAAAGAGAAGGAGTGGATGAAGGAAGGGAGAAAGGGAAAATGTGTGGCCATGCTCCTCTGCGCTAGGGGTTTCCCAGGCAAGAATACTGGAACAGGTTGCCATTTCCTCCTCCAGGGGATCTTGTCGACCCAGGGATCGAACCTGCATCTCTTGCATCTTCTGCATTGGCAAGCGGATTCTTTACCACTCACACCATCTGCGAAGCCCCAGAAGGTATGGACATGAAGAGTTCACATTCCCCTCGCAGATTCCTGGGGCTCCGTGCTGGGTTCTCAAAGAATAAGGCATTAGAGGAGCAGAAGAAACATTAGCCGGGGGCCCCTTCACTTTCTGGGTCAACAGTAAAGAGCCTGGGCTGAGCTGGACTTGGGGGAAAGCTTCCTGAACTGGCTGAGGTTATAGCTGCAGAGATTGTTCATCAATGCCTTTCACAGCCCCTGTGTGGGGTTTGTTTCCCATCTCTGGTTTCTGGGTCTCTCCCCCCCGCCTCTCTCTCTCTCACACACACACACACACACACACACACACACACACACGACGCTGGGCCAGCTCCCGTCGGGAGCCCATTCCTGCTTTGAAATGAATGTTTTTGTCTCCCTACTGAGGGAAGACATGCTGGATATGGGAGTGGGGTGTCTTTGCTGCCAGCACCCTACAGGCTAATCAAGCCATCTTTGGTGACATCATGTGTTCTGAGTGGATGTTTGCTGCAAAAGCTGCAAAATAATCTGAACTTTCAGCCCCAGACTGCTCCCCAGAGGGCGATATCCTCTGAATTGGGCCAAAATAGAACCCATACCTCTGCTCCTTAAGGGAGCAATTAGTGACGGTGCCAGGGGGCTGCCTCCCTCCTGCTTCCTAATTGCACATTCCACCCCCACTCCTCCCTCCCGCCATTGCCATGAAAATCCTCATGGTCTGAGTCCCTCAGGGTACCAGAGGTAGAGAAAATGAGTGCTGAGGTGGGTTGAGGAGGGAAGGAAGGTTCAGCCTGGGACTGAACGAGGTTGACCCCAACTGCCTCCTTCTGGGGCTTCTGTCCTTTATCACAGGCACTTGGCTGCTGGGAGGCTATGGCAGGACCTTGGCAGACCCAGGAAGGAGCAGCTGAGATTAGTGCTGGTGGTAATACAGAGAAGGGGAAAGAAGGCTGGGAAGTGTGAGAGGTCTTGAGAGGAAGAAGCAGCGGAACTGGGGGACTGAATGGATCTTGCAGGAGAAGAGGAGGCTTGGATGCTGAGAGGTGTGGTAACTATTTTAGCATCAAGGAGGAGGAGAAATGTTCTAGTTGAGAATCTATGAGAAAAGAACCAGTTCATTTCATAGGCCTTGGAGAAGCTCAGAACTTGAAGAAGGAGGGTAAGGTGAGGTATGGGGGGAAAAGGGGGACATAAGTAGAAAACCTACCTACATTCAGAACACGAGCAGCCAGATTCTTACTCCTTAGGCATGAGACAGGATTTATTCTTAGGAGAAAGAGAACAGAAGAGGTTATGAACTTGGGGACTCCAGGCACCAAATTGTAGGGGTGAGATTCAGGGCTGAAAAGGAAGTATCAATTGACAGTCTGATGGGAATCTTTTCTCCGGGTGGAACAGTGGTAAAGAATCCGCCTGCCAATGAAAGAGATGTAAGTGATACGGGTTTGATCCCTGGGTTGGGAAAATCTCCTGCAGTAGGAAATGGCAACCCACTCCAGTGTTTTTGCCTGGAAAATTCCAAGCACAGAGGAATCTGGTGGGCTAAGTCCATGAGGTCACAGAGAGTTGAACATGACTGAGCATACATACACACACATACACATGAAAACAGGATTCTTTAGAGAAACTGAACAGTCCTTAAGAAAAGAGCCTCCAGATAACTAATATTCAGAGGGAGCAGTCTTCCAAAGAAATGGAAAAGTCTCAACCCAGTCACTTTAAAGTGATAAGCAACACAGAGTTTCCGATCAACTTTTGTAGTTTTTCATCGTTAAATATAAACAACCAATCTCATATGTTCATAGAAACATGAGAGGCCATAAAACAAGAACAGGTGCTATGAGAAAGGAATGATCATTTAACAGGAATGAGCTCTTGGAAATTAACAGATAAAATAAAACATTCAGTTAAGGGGTTAGAAGATAATATTGAGGACATTCCCCAGAAAACAGAACATAGGAATAAGAAATAAGAGAGAAAACATAAGAAAATCAGGGGATCAACCTAAGAGGTTCAAAGACTAACAGAAATTCCAGAAAGAGAGAGAGAAAATGAAAAAGAAGAAATTATCAAATAAATAATATAGAAAATTTCCCAAGAATTAAGGGCTATATTCATAGGATTAAAAGAACCTGCCAAGGGACAAGAACAAAAAATTTTGAAAGATTTAAACCTAAACTAAAGGTCTTTGATCCAAAAATTCCGGAACGCCAAGCATAAAGCCAAGAATTTTAAAGCTTCTGGAGATAGAATAAAGTAAAAAATTACACACAAAGGAATAAGAATGACATTTGACTTCTCCTGATCAAATGTATTGATATCTTAAAATTATGACATAAAATTATTTTCAGTCTGTGTTTCTGTACCCAGTTAATCAATCAGCCACGTGTGAGAGCAGAAATGTTTTCTAAACATGCAAAGACTCAGAAAATTCAGTTCCATTCACATTGTCTTGGGAAACTATGGGAGAATAGGTATCAGCAAAACAAAAAGGTAAACTCAGACAGAATCAGTCACAAGTTCCCAGAAATGAAGTTGCAACTCAGAGGAGTAGTGAAGAGACATCTAAAAGGATACTTTAACAGCACACCTAGGGAGTGACCTGTCCAGACTGGAGAAGGATGAAGGGCTCTGAAAAGGAGCTCTCTAGAAAACACCTAGACTCGAGAACATAAACAATACTGTTGATTATATGATGGAGCTCTTAGAAGTATGGAAGGACTTCCTGGGTGGCCCAGTGGTTAAGACTCTGTGCTCCCTAGTCAGGGAGCCCAGGTTCAACCCCTAGTCAGGGAACTAGATCCCACGTGCTGCAACTGAGACCCAGCATCGTCCAATAAAAAAAGACGGAAGTATGGAAAATTATGCTAGTAAAAGAAGAGCAATTATTAACTCCAGGAAAAAAAATAACAAAACCTATATTGGAAAAAGAATGCAATCGTAGTGTGCCACTTGACTTTGTCATAAACAAGCTTTATAAACTCTTAATGATGTAAACCCTGATTACTGCCATAAAATAAAAAATAGTGATTCATCTATATTGAGAGAATGGGAATACAACAGGTAGGTGGTGGGAAGAAAGCTCATATTCATATATTATCATAACAGAAAAATCAATAAATACACTGTCTAAAACTGAGAGAAAGCAGTATAAACATGTAATCTTCATATTATAGAAATAAATGCCAAAAGAAAACACTAAAGTTGGTTATGTGGGTGATGGGTAAGGGGACAATTTTTGGAATGTGGTGAGAGGTAAACTCTCACTATTTTTCATTTACAGACTTTAAAAACACACACAGATATTCCTTTTATACATTGCTTTAGCTTTAAAAAGTTAAATGTAAACAAAAAAGCCAAAAACTAAATGTAAGTTCCCATCTCATTTCCCTCTCTTAGAGTGTGAGGAGCTCCCTAGCAGAGTGACCCTTGCATTTCAGAGTCAGGAAGAGGGAGAAAGGCAACTTATTTGAAAGTTCATCTATAGTCTACAGTTGTCTTCCGGGCAGGCCACACAGAGGTGACCTTGTTCAAGCACCCAGTACAGACTACCTCCTTAAGAAATGTCAGTTTTCCTTTCTTCCCCTACTTGAATATGCACTTCCCATATATATGGGTGTTTGTTTTTTTTTAATTAAATGAACACAGTTCAGAGAAAAGCAGAAGATCAGGCAGGAACAGACTCTAAAAACCAAAGTGAGATGATTTAGTGACCATTTGGAGGAGTATGTGGTTTCTTTCTCTTTTTAAAAAAACATTTATGTATTTATTTGGCTGTGCCAGGTCTTCGTAATAGTTGCGAAACTCGGGATCGTTGATCTTCATTGTGGCATGTGAGATTTTTAGTTTCGCCATGTGAAGTCTTAGCTGTGGCACATGGCTTGTTTTTGTTGTTGTTTAGTTGCTAAATCATGTCCAACTCTTTTGCAGTCTCATGGACTGCAGCATGTCAGGCCCCTCTGTTCAATTTCCAAGGCAAGAATACTGGAGTGGGTTGCCATTTCCCTTCCAAGGGATATTCCTGATCCAAGCACATGAGATCTTTTCTTTTTTTAGGTTTTGGCATGTGGGATCTTTAATTGTGGCATGTGAAATGCTAGCTGCTGCATATGGAATCTAGTTCCCTGACTAGGGATTGAACCTGGGCCCCCTGCATTGGGAGCATGGAGTCGGTCACTGGACCACCAGTGTAGCCTCAAGTGCATGGTTTCTAACCTGTATGATCATCAGAGTCACTGAGAAGATTTCACAAAAGGTTTATGGGCCCGACTCAAGACCTAGAGTCCCTGGGGCCCAGGGAGGAGTAAGTGACTAGGCCAGGAAGAAGCATGACTGGTCGAGGGCCCAGCCTCCTGCCCACAGTACTGTGGTCTCCACACACCCCCTCGGGCCACCCAGGTTTTCTCTTCAATGTACCCCATTCAGTCCAGGAAGCTCCAACCATGTACCTCATTGGACAGGTTGAGATTCAGGGCTGGGGCAGCAGGTGCTTTAAGACCCATGGAGTCCAGCTCAGACTCACCTGCCCACCCTAGGATTCCCCCAGACCCAGAGGAGCAGTGGAGCTCTCTGTGTCAGATGGGCAGCTGCCTGGCTTCCCAAAATCCCCTCCAAAATATGCCAGAGGCATGGGATGTCGGCACAGGACTGGAGCCAGACAACACAGCTGGCATTTGGGTGGCCAACCTAGTGTTGATGCCTGGTTCCAGCCAACTCTGACTCATAATGCTTCATCACTTGGACAAGATCCCATCCCAAACTCTCCCTCCTTCCCTCCCTCCAGACCTCTCTCCCTGACTGCGGTTGATGGACTGGTCCAGGCAGTCCACCCTAGGACACAGATATCAAGATCCCTGGGTCAGCAAGTTCAGTGGTATGTGGCTGCAGAAATCAAAGAGAGACTTCTCTTAGGCTTGAGTAATCCCATCATACTCGTTTTTCCTATATTCTTATAGCTTTGGGCCAAGAAAAATTCCGTTTAGGAGAAGGGTTTGAAAATAAAAGCAATCTTGCCTTACATTTACATATCATTTTCTACATACAGGCTCTTTTGTACGTATTTTCTCAGACATTTGAGCCTCACAAGCACTCTTTATTTATTTATTGGGTTGTGCTGTGCTGTGCTGTGCTAAGTCACTTCAGTCCTGTCCGACTCTGAGACCCCATGGACTGTAGCCCACCAGTCTCCTTTCTCCAGGGGGATTTTCCAGGCAAGAATATTGGAGTTGGGTAGCCATTTTGTATAGCTTTAACTGCACGGACTTTTGTTGGCCAAGTGTTGTCTCTGCTTTTTAATATACTGTCTAAGTTTATCATAGCTTTCCTTCCAAGGAGCAAGCGTCTTTTAATTTCATGGCTGCAGTCACTATCCACAGTCATTTGGAGCCCAAGAAAATAAACTCACTACTTCCACTTTTTCCCCTTCTGTTTGCCATGAAGTGAGTTCTTTTTATCGTAAGGTATTTCCCACTAAGGGTGTCAGTTCAGTTCAGTTGCTCAGTTGTGTCCAACTCTTTGTGACCCCATGAATTGCAGCACACCAGGCCTCCCTGTGGGAGAAGGCAATGGCACCCCACTCCAGTACTCTTGCCTGGAAAATCCCATGGACAGAGGAGCCTGGTAGGCTGCAGTCCATGGGGTCGCTAATAGTCGGACATGACTGAGCGACTTCCCTTTCACTTTTCACTTTTCACTTTCATGCATTGGAGAAGGAAATGGCAACCCACTCCAGTGTTCTTGCCTGGAGAATCCCAGGGACGAGGGAGCCTGCTGGGCTGCCGTCTATGGGGTCGTACAGAGTCGGACGCGACTGAAATGACTTAGCAGCAGCAGCAGGCCTCCCTGTCCATGCCCACTCCCAGAGTTCACTCAAACTCACGTCCATCAAGTCAGTGATGCCATCCAGCCATCTCATCCTCTGTCGTCCCCTTTTCCTCCTGCCCCCAATCCCTCCCAGCATCAGAATCTTTTCCAATGAGTCAACTCTTCACATGAGGTGGCCAAAGTATTGGAGTTTCAGCTTTAGCATCATTCCTTCCAAGAACACCCAGGGCTGATCTCCTTTAGAAAGGACTGGTTGGATCTCCTTGCAGTCCAAGGGACTCTCAAGAGTCTTCTCCAACACCACAGTTCAAAAGCATTAATTCTTTGGCACTCAGCTTTCTTCACAGTCCAACTCTCACACCCATACATGACCACTGGAAAAACCATAGCCTTGACTAGATGGACCTTTGTTGGCAAAGTAATGTCTCTGCTTTTCAATACGCTACCCAGGTTGTACAATCAAATTACTGTGTTTTAGGTAGTTTAAAGTAATTACTTTCAGTGTGGTTAAACCTCCAACTCAAAATGCAGTTGTATATTATGCTTGTTAGTTTCTTTTCTTTTTTTTTTTTTTTTTCATCTTAGGGATAATTAGAGGGAGAAATGGAAATGACAACCCACTCCTGTATGCTTGCCTGGAGAATTTTGTGGACAAAGGAGCCTGGTGGGCTAAAGTTCACGGAGTCGCAAAGAGTTGGACACAACTGAGCGATTAATATCCTTCTAGAAGGAAAATAGAGATTTCAGTTGGTAATAATTTTTGGCAGAAAGAACAGGATGGGTGGAAGATAGAAGAGAGAGGTCCCAAAAGTTAGTCCTTTTCATAGGAAAGGATTGAAAAGCCACAAAAACCATACAATGTCTTTGGAGAGGAACTACCCAGTATCTACCAATATATATTTATAAATCTAAGAAATAATTTTATTTGTTTATTTATTTTTGGCTGTTCTGGGTCCTTGTTGCTATACAGGGTCTTCTCTAGTTGCGGCGAGCAGGGGCTACTCTCCAGTCGCATTATGAGGGTTCCTCAGTGTGGAGGCTTCTCTTGTTGCAGAGCACAGGCTCTAGGTGCTCGGGATTCAGTCGCTGTGGCACATGGGCTCAGTAGTTGCGGTTCTTGGGCTCCGGGCACAGGCTCAATAGTTGTGGTGCATAGGCTTAGTTGCTCCGAGCCCTGTGGGATCTTAATTCCCTGACTAGGGATCGAATCTGTGTCTCCTACATTGGCAGGCAGAATCCTAATGACTTAAGCCACAACGGAAGCCCTCCCAATATATATTGGATATTTCACCATTATGTAACATTTATCACTTACTGTAGACCTAGTAAGTCTGTATGTAAAAAGATTTATTAAGCAAGATATACATGCTCCATCTGAGCATGGACCATCTCAAAAGGTGAGAATGGCCCCAGATTCACAGGGTGGTTAGTTTTTATGGGCTGGGTAATTTCATAGGCTAACAAGGGGAGGATTACTCCAACCACCTTGGAGAAGGGACAAGGATCTCCAGGAACTGGGCCACCACCCACTTTTTGGCCTTCTGTTGTCAGTCTTGGAACTGTCATAGCGCCCTTGGGTGTGCCACTTAGCATATGCTAATATACTGCAATGAGTATATAATGAGGCTCAAGGTCTCCTGGAAATTGAATCTTCCAGCACCTTGGGCCTCAGTGGCTCTCACCAGTTTATGTCATATCCTCCGGACTACATCATTCTTTTATAAGTTGTACCCTGCCCAGTTCCCTCCTGTTTTAATCCCAGCACTAGTCAGGGCCTGTCCCTTCCTGGGTCTCTCCAGCAATGCCAAAGGTGTCACCCCTTCCTCTGGGAAGAAGAGAGAGTTCTGCTCGTGCTCCACCCCCTCGCCGCCCCCCCACTCCCACCCCCACCCCTCTCCAAGAGGCCTATTTTCAACCTCTCCAGTCAAGTCCCTGCAGGTCCTTTCTAAGCTGTGGTTGGGAATCTTGTATTGTTCTCCAAGTGTAGGGCCTGGGAGGTAGTTCAATCATGTATGGATGTGTGTACCAGAGAGGAGTGGGGGATGAGCCTAGGCCATTCTGTCTGTGCCTACAACTGGTAGATCTCAGTTTGAGGCAGTCTGAAGCTGATACCATCCACCAGGAGGGCCTCTTTAGGAAGAATATAACCTTACAAATGCAAAAATTGACACAGACCTTGGAAGGGGCTCTGTGCAAGTGAGCTGACCCTACACAACATTGGTTTCATGGTGAGCCTTTCTCTGCTAAGACATACACCACATCCTCCCCTCACTGTAGGGTGGGGTGGGGGTGGGTTGCAGAAAGAGTAAGTATAAGCCTAGGACCCTGATTCTAGTCCAGTCTCTGCCCTGAATAATCCGTTCAGGGCATAACTCTGTTCTGGCTGATCTCTAAGGTACTTTCCAGCTTTATTCCTTCATCATTTCAGGAACAAGGCCATTGAAAAGTCAATCAAGCCCTTGTTCTCTTTTTTGGAAACTCTAGTCCATCTCACATTAAACAAATGTATTTAATTAAACATGCTGGTGGCAGTGGTTTAATTGCTAAGTCATGTCTGACTCTTGTGACTCCATGGACTGCAGCCCACCAGGCTCCTCTGTCCATGGGATTTCCGAGGCAAGATTATTGGACTGAGTTGCTGTTTCATACTCCCAGGGATCTTTCTGACCCAGGAATCCAACACTGGTCTCCTGCATTGCAGGCTAATTCTTTAGCAAGTGAGCCACCAGAGAAGCCCATTTAATTGAACATAAACCCATTAAATATATATTTGGCTGTGTAAAATTTGGAAGTTGTTTTTACAAAGTGAAGTGTTTTCTTCATTTTGGGAAATGTCATTCATTAAGCACATCTGTACTGCAAGGCCATGAGGAGTCAGGCACTGTTCTAGATATTAGGGTACAGAGTTAACAAAAACCCCTGACTGTATGGCAACTATGTGGAATGGAGCCCAACAAGCAGATACAAAAATTAGACATTGTGGCACATGGTGGTAAGTGCTATGGAGAAAAATAAAGCAAGAGATTTAAAAGAAAAAAAAGGAAAAAACTTAAAAAGAAAGCAAAGATGGGGATGGGTGCATGCCAAGTCATTTCAGTTGTGTTACGCTCTGTGACCTTCTAGACTGTAGCCCAACAGGCTCTTCTGTCCATGGGATTTTCCAGGCAAGAATACTGGAGTGGGTAGTCATTTCCTACTCTAGAAGACCTTCCCAACCTAGGGATCAAATCCGTGTCTCTTGTATCTCCTGCGATGGTAAGTAGATTCTTTACCACTAGCAGCATCTGGGAAGCCCCCAAAGATGGGGCTGGGGCTGGTTCATTGCATATAAAGGCCCTGGGGTTTGGCAGTCAGTTTTGACCTTTGGTAATGACAACTGGATCAGTGGTGGCCTCTGATGATAAAAGTCAGCAAGACTGGGGGTCTTGCCAGCACACTCAGGACTCTGGAGCTCAAATCTCAATTCAGGCATGATTCAGATGCTGTTTGGCTTTGTTAACTCAAATAGTTTGCTGCTGGGTGTGATTTCTCAGTCATCAATGCACATTGCTAACTTAGGAGTTTGAAACGAAATGTTTATATGCTATATCTAAGCACAAGGACGGAGAAGGCAATGGCACCCCACTCCAGTACTCATGCCTGGAAAATCCCATGGACGGAGGAGCCTGGTAGGCTGCAGTCCATGGAGTTGCTAAGAGTCGGACACGACTGAGCGACTTCCCTTTCACTTTTCACTTTCATGCATTGGAGAAGGAAATGGCAACCCACTCCAGTGTTCTTGCCTGGAGAATCCCAGGGACGGGGGAGCCTGGTGGGCTGCCGTCTGTGGGGTCGCATGGAGTCGGACATGACTGAGGCAACTTAGCAGCAGCAGCAAGCACAAGGATGACAACCAGTACTACATTTGTAGACATCAGTTAAACATGTATTCGTGTGCTGGTTTTTATTTGAATTTGGAAGCCCATCCATGCTTTTTTTTTTTTTTTTTTTGAGACTTTTTTTGATGTGAACCTTTTTTTTCCCCCTAAAGTCTTTATTGAATTTGTTATAACATTGCTTCTGTTTTCTGTTTTGGTATTTTGGCCGCTAGGCATGTGGGCTCTTAGCTCCCAAATCAGAGATTGAACCCGGCCCCTGCACTGGAAGGCGAAGTCTTAACCACTGGACCACCAGGGAAGTCCCACCCATCCCTGCTTTTAAAGGTCTCATACATTTTTGTCTGCTCTGGAAAACTTGGAGGAATTGTGCTGAGTGAGTGACCTTCCCTGATAATGACCTCCACCCACTGAGGCAGGTGCTCTGTGGACATGAAATTGAATGAAGACCCAGACAGGCCCTGGGTGCAGAGCCCTCATTGTTTTTGCTCACATCTACCCTGGGCTTCCACCTCTCTAGAAGGAAGATCCTATTCGTGGACTATCCCATAGGGGAGTTTAAGGCTTTAGCAACATCACTGCTGGTCCTCACACAGACCTCCCAACTTTTGATGCCTTCATCGATATTATCCAGAGCGCTCCTTGAAAAACAACCCACCAGCTCCACTGTCACAGCCTGACACTCACCTATGGGTCCCACCCCACTCCTAAAAACCTGACTCCCAGAGCTGCTGGCAACAAGCGTGACCTTCCGGCTGTGCCTCCGAGAATGAATTTTCGTTCACTCTCAAACCCTTCCTCTCTTTCGCCCTCCTCCCTAGCCAAAGTGGCTATCCCCTGTCCCCTGGGGGCGTCTTCCACTCCTGTCCCGCTCTATGGCCATGTAGGGAACTCGGCCTCCACCCGTACGGCAGCCTCCAGGCCGATCACCGTCCTCTGCTCCTTCTCCGAAGTTCACGCCATCTATTTCTGTCCTTTACTCCTTACCTCCAGCAGCTCTGGCACCAAACATGGGCCATGTGCCCTGATCTAGTCCACGATGTTCACCTGCCTGGGGAGGCCTCACCTGAGCCTGCTCCAACCCTACTGATGTCACTCCCTGGGGTGAACCTCAGCAGCAAGAAGCACCCCTTCCGCGGTCCATATCATCACCTACTCAGCGTGTCCATACACCTGGCCCCTCGGTGGCTTCCCTTTCCTACCATAACCACAACCCACTCACCTCTCCTCAGACCCCCAATCATACCACCTGTCCCGTCTCCCTCCTATGCCCCACCCAGCCACACCATCTTCATGCCATCTGATTTCCTTCCCCTGGGGGCTGGAGCCTTTTGGATGGTGTCAGCCTTTTGGAAGGAGCCCTTGCCAATGGCCTTAACTCATCTCAATTTGCCCCTCAGCCCCAAACTGTCCTGTCTTCTTTCTCTCCCCTCCTGGCCCTTGACTGGTGAAGAAAGCTATCATTCCATGCTAAATGGACCAGCTACAAAATCATTTTAACTCTGCTACTTCCTTTCCACAATCTGATCCCTTTCCCACAAAAACATGCATTTCATTACCCTGGGACTCTCTCAACCTTGGCCTTTCACAAAAACATGCATTTCATTACCCTGGGACTCTCTCAACCTTGGCCTTTCACCCTCAAATTCTTAATACCTCTCCTACTGCCAATTTCTTAAAATTACTTCACCTACCACTTTCTGGAGGCCAGTCTTTAAGAGCTTTGTCTTCTTCTTTGCAGTAAACATGCCTTTCTTATCTCTGGGGATTAGCTGCCTCTGAGTCTCTCCAAGTCTAACTTCCTGGTCCAGGTCAAAGGCGCTCCAGGTACTGAAAACTGAAGGGAGGTCTCCTGGTGCTGTTTGTGGACTTCAAGAAATCATGGAAAGCAACAGATCAGAAAGCATAATTCTGGTTTTTCAAAGTCGAGGTAATTTCCTACAAGTATAGGCTTGGTGACCTTGCCATCAATCTCAACAGTTCACTTCAGTTCAGTCGCTCAGTTGTGTCTGACTCTTTGCAACCCCACGGACTGCAGCATGCCAGGCCTCCTTGTACATCACCAACTCCCAGAGTTTACTCAAACTCATGTTCATTGAGTTGGTGATGCCATCCAACCATCTCATCCTCTGCCGTCCCCTTCTCCCCCCGCCTTCAATCTTTCCCAGCATCAGGGTCTTTTCAAATGAGTCAGTTCTTCGCATGAGGTGGCCAAAGTATTGGAGTTTCAGCTTCAGCATCAGTCCTTCCGAAGAATATTCAGGACTGATTTCCTTTAGGGTAGACTAATTGGATCTCCTTGCAGTCCAAGGGACTCTCAAGAGTCTTCTCCAACACCACAGTTCAAAAGCATCAATTCTTCAGTGTTCAGCTTTCTTTATAGTCCAACTCTCACATCCATACATGACTACTGGAAAAACCATAGCCTTGACTAGACAGACCTTTGTTGGCAAAGTAATGTCTCTGCTTTTAAATATGCTGCCTAGGTTGGTCATAACTTTTCTTCCAAGTCTTTTAATTTATGGCTGTAATGACTTTAGAGCCCCCCATCCCAAAAAAAGTCTGTCACTGTTTCCACTGTTTCCCCATCTATTTGCCATGAAGTGATGGGACCGGATGCCATGATCTTAATTTTGTGAATATTGAGTTTTAAGCCAACTTTTTCACTCTCCTCTTTCACTTTCATCAAGAGGCTCTTTAGTTCCTCTTCACTTTCTGCCATAAGGGTGGTGTCATCTGCATATCTGAGGTTATTGATATTTCTCCCAGCAGTCTTGATTCCAGCTTGTGCTTCCTCCAGCCCAGTGTTTCACATGATGTACTCTGCATAGAAGTTAAATAAGCATGGTGACAATATACAGCCTTGACATACTCCTTTCCTTATTTGGAACCAGTCTGTTGTTTCATGTCCAATTCTAACTGTTGCTTCGTGACCTGCATATGAGATTTCTCAATCACATACAAAAATATAAAAATCAAGACTGTTTTATGCCATTTAGAAAGCAGTAGAGCAATTACTTGGAACCAATACACATTTTGATGAGGTTGCTGAACTGGTAGATCAGGAAAATGCCATAAATATAGTCTATCTGGATTTCAAGTAAGGTTTTGTTTTTTTTTAAACTAAGATCTAAGATATAGTTGATTTACAATGTTGTGTTAGTCTCAGGTGTACAGCAAAGTCATTCAGCATATATATATATATATATTCTTTCCCAGAATATAGCTTCCTGTGCTTTATAGTAGGTCCTTACTGTTTATTTTATATATAGTAGCAAGGCGTTTTTTGATAATCATCTGAGCAAGTAGAAAAATAAAGTCTGAATTACAGTAAAACTAGGAGAATTCATTACTGGGTGAGTATACTCAAAGAGTATTAAATAATGGATTCATCTCAGTCAGAAAGTATGTTTCTAGAAGTTTGCTGAAGGTACTACCCTGAGACGTACCCATTCAATACTGCCCCAGATTTTTTGGATGATAATATAGAAGGAATACTTACAAATACGTAGATAATATCTATAAAGGGAATTATGTTAGAGGGAATAATTAAAGCCAGAATTAACTGGACTGTAACAAGATATCTTTAATAGGGAAAAGTAAACACGTTAATATTGAGTGAAAGAAGCAAGTCATAGAAAAAAAATCACTATAAGATTCCTCTATATATAGTTCAAAATAGGTGGAACTTACCAGTGTATTGTTTTCGGGAATACACGTAGGAGATAAAAACCATGAAGAAAAGCAATGGAATAATCATCAGAGAAGCCAGGAAAGTTGGAAGGGAAGAGGGGACGTGATCAGGGAAAGGAACAAAGGGTCTGTAGGGGATACTTTGTAATTTCTTACCTTGGGAGATGGGGTGTTGATTGAGTCCTGTCTGACTCTTTGTGACCCAATGGACTGTAGCCCACCAGTCTCCTCTGTTCATGGGATTCTCCAAGCTAGAATACTGGAATGGGTTGCCACGCCCTCCTCCAGGGCATCTTCCCGACCCAGGGATCAAACCTGTGTCTGTTATGTCTCTTGCATTGGCAAATGGGTTCTTTACCACTAGTGCCAGCTGGGAAGCCCTTGGTGATGAAACATAGTATTTATATTATCTTTGCAAATGAATGCATTCTTTTGAGTGTTTGTTACATTTTACAGTAAAAAAATTTTTGAAAGGAATAAATCTACAGTCCTCTGGTCTAAAAAACTACCCCAAAGTTCTAATAGTCTAATCAATGTGATGTATGGAAGAGTTAGGGGACTTAGTTGATAATGAAAGTCAAAGACTCAGGTAATCAAAAGCCACTGACTGGGGTCCTGGCCAATGACCATGCACAGTCGAGGAACTGCTCTTTCCCTGGGAGGAAGGGAATTTGACCCAGGAGATGTGAAGAGTCATTGTCTGTCCTCAGATGCCTGCTTTTCCTGCTAATACGAGTTTAGGAGGATTCACGGGGGTAGTTGACTGCTGTCTTCAAACCTTTCAAGCTGTTATATGGAAGAGGAATTCAACTTGCCCAGGTAGGCTCCAGAAGACAAAATGATGTAGAAGCCACTGTGAGGCTCCATCAGGTAACTTTCTAATAGCCAGATGGCTTTGACAGGTCATGAGCTTCCCATCTCTGGATGCATTCATGCAGAGCCTGGGAGAGTTCTGTTAACAGGTAGTTGGAAAGGACATAGAAGAGTGTGATTGGTTTAAATGACCTTTCAGGTCCCTTGCAACTGCCACAGGCTCTGACTCTATGCAGTTTCATGATTCTGTGAGACTTGTGCATTATGCCTGGGAAGGTAAGCAAGAGGCTGATTCTAAAATAAGACAGATTTGTTTTCAAATATAAGCCTTATGTTTTGACAACCACTTCCTTTTTATTTTTTTTATTCCATGACTTTTAAAACTTTTTATTTTGTTTTGGGGTATAGCCGATTAACAATGTTGTGATAGTTTCAGGTGGACAGCACAGGGATTCAGCCATACATATATATGCATGTATCCATTCTCCCCCAAAGTCCCCTCCCATCCAGGCTGCCACATAACACAGAGTACCCTGTGCTATACAGTAGGTCCTGGTTGACAGACACTTTCTTTTAAAACCATTAAATGGCATTGTAACATGTATAATATCATATAAGAAACATATCACCAGTCCAAGTTCGATGCAGGATACAGGATGCTTGGGGCTGGTGCACTGGGATGACCCAGAGGGATGGTATGGGGAGGGAGGTGGGAGGGGGGTGGTTCAGGATTGGGAACACATGTACACCCGTGGTGGATTCATGTTGATGTATGGCAAAACCAATACAATATTGTAAAGTAATTAGCTTCCAATTAAAATAAATAAATTTAAATTTAAAAATATATAAAATATAAAATCAATAAATGGTATTGGTACCTTGCATTTCTCAGATTTCAATGGCCAAAGGCTTTGAGACCCTATTACCACCAACAGAAACATCAATTTTCCAGATGTGCTTCCAGATTCTTGGTGCTGGAGAGATTCCTGAGGTCCTGTTTCAACCTCCCATCCAGCTGCAAGAACACAAGAGGGGCTCAGAGTGATCCCCGGAATCACAACTGATGGATGGAAGCTGGGACTTGTGCTATTCTCTCCTGCCACCTGCTGGCCCTTCCCTTCACCTCCTGCTTCTCCAGGTTGTTGGAGGTGTCAACGTGACACCCAGAATTCCTTCCGGGGAGGGACCCTTCCTATAAGGGGAAAAGCTTGGATGACTTCCAGTGCCTCTTACTAAATCTAGGAAAAGCATAAATTCACAGATGATGAGGGCTGGAAGAGACCTTTAGTTCAGTTCAGTCGCTCAGTCGTGTCCGACTCTTCGCGACCCCATGAATCGCAGCACCCCAGGCCTCCCTGTCCATCACCAACTCCCGGAGTTCACTCAGACTCACATCCATCGAGTCAGTGATGCCATCCAGCCATCTCATCTTCTGTCGTCCCCTTCTCCTCCTGCCCCCAATCCCTCCCAGCATCAGAGTCTTTTCTAATGAGTCAACTCTTTGCATGAGGTGGCCAAAGTATTGGAGTTTCAGCTTTAGCATCATTCCTTCCAAAGAAATCCCAGGGCTGATCTCTTTCAAAATGGACTGGTTGGATCTCCTTGCAGTCCAAGGGACTCTCGAGTCTTCTCCAACACCACAGTTCAAAAGCATCAGTTCTTCCGCATTCAGCCTTCTTCACAGTCCAACTCTCACATCCATACATGACCACAGGAAAAACCATAGCCTTGACTAGATGGACCTTTGTTGGCAAAGTAATGTCTCTGCTTTTCAATACGCTATCTAGGTTGGACATAACTTTCCTTCCAAGGAGTAAGCATCTTTTAATTTCATGGCTGCAGTCACCATCTGCAGTGATTTTGGGGCCCCCAAAACTAAAGTCGGACACTGTTTCCACTGTTTCCCCATCTATTTCCCATGAAGTGATGGGACTGGATGCCATGGTCTTCGTTTTCTGAATGTTGAGCTTTAAACCAACTTTTTCACTCTCCTCTTTCACTTTCATCAAGAGGCTTTTTAGTTTCTCTTCACTTTCTGCCATAAGGGTGGTGTCATCTGCATATCTGAGGTTATTGATATTTCTCCTGGCTATCTTGATTCCAGCTTGTGTTTCTTCCAGTCCAGCGTTTCTCATGATGTACTCTGCATAGAAGTTAAATAAGCAGAGTGATAATATACAGCCTAGACGTACTCCTTTTCCTATTTGGAACCAGTCTGTTGTTCCATGTCCAGTTCTAACTGTTGCTTCCTTAACTGTTGCTCTCTAAGGAAGAGACCTTTGAACTCTTCTAACCCAAAACCTTCAAACTGATAGCCCATAGGTGATGGGCGGGTCTGATTGGATCCAGCAGTGGTGAATAATTTTGAGCTCTCATATACACATCTGGAAATTTGACTGAAAATGAGATTTGTGATGTCATTTGCTATTGGATATTTGTGAAGTCTCAAAACTGAGAGCAGTAAGTAGTTGAGCACATCCACCTTCTAGTTGCAAGACACTCCAATAGCCAGATTACAACGGTGCATATCCCCTTCCTCTTGGCTACTATAGAGGAAGACCAAGCGGTAAGAAAGCCTCCTAAAATCTGTCTTTTTAGCCTTGGCCCCACCCCTAGAGGAGCTGGCTGCTGGCGGCAAGGGGAGGATGGAGAAGTTGGAAGAGGCAGAGGGGAGAATCAGACGTGAATCAGAAGGTGGGCTGAAGTTTGGAATCCTATTTGTAATTAAAGTTTGGATTTAAATGAGACTGGAATTTAAAAAAAATTTTTTTTTTGAAGTAGAGTTGAATTACAATGTTGTGTTAATTACTGCTGTGCAGCAAAGAGAGTCAGTTATATATATCTATACATTCTTTTTCATATTTTTTTCACATTATGGTTTAATCACAGGATATCGAATATAGTGTCCTGTGCTATGTGGTAGAACCTAGTTTATCCATTCTATGTAAGACTGGAGTTTTTAATACATAAAAGGAAATTGCCATTTTAAGATGGAACTGTTCCTATCCTGGGAAGTGGGTCAGAAATCACAGAATCTGGCCTATTCATCCGAAGTATCCACCAATGGTAGGGAAATCAAACCATTGTTGAAAATGATAAAGATAAAAAGCCCTGGGACTTCCCTGGTGGGTGGGGTAAGCGGTTAAGACTCCGCCTTCCAATGTAGGGGGGGTGTGGGTTCATTTCCTGGTTGGAGAGTTAAGATCCCACATGGTTCGTGGCCAAAAAACCAAATCATAAAACAGAAGCACTATTGTAACAAATTCAATAAAGACTTTAAACATGGGCCACATCAAAAAAACACCAAAATCTTGCGGGGGCAGGGAGGAGGGGAAAGCCCCTTCTTTTTCCCTACATTGCCAAGTTCAACCTTCAATGAATCGGTTACTCATTGGCTTATCCTATGGAATTCAATGTCCCCGTGACAACTCTCAGGTGGGGCTGAGCAGCAGCACCGCCGCCCCCCCCAGCCCCCGCCCATTTAGAAGGGCTACCCACATGTGCTGTGCACACACTTGCCCACCCCACTCCAGCGGCCCTCAGTCCCATCACTTGCCTGCCCCCCACAGAGCTAGGATTTAGAGCCTTCCTGTGCTCCTATTCCTTTTCCCCTGGGTACCATAAGGCCCAGAGGGGACATGTGACTTGCCGTAAGTCACACAGAAAAGGAACTGAGTTATATCCTAAAACTCACACTCCTAAAAGTAAGATCTAGGATGAAAAGGGTGAATGGCTCCCCCTCCTTCACCCACACTGGATCTTCCCCGCCATCCTTTCTGCAGCAGTAAGCGGAGGCACTGGGGCAGCGGGTGGCTAAGGTATTAAGGGCAGAGAACCAAAGCAGGGGCTGGGGTGCTGACATCACAAGACGCCTGAGGTCAGTCCTGTTCCCACCTCCTCCCCACCCCCAAGCATAAACCGAGGTGAAGAAGCTGTCTTCATTTCCTTTGTTTGTGCTCCACTAAGGTCAGATTTTAATTAGAACACATGAGTTCATTGAGAGAGAACCCATCCTGTACCTCCTTGTCCCGGCAGAGGTTGTTTCATGGGGAAGGACACCAGGCCACTGCCCACCTTCTTGTTCCTCTCCATTTCTGAGCTCCTGACCATTCCCTCGGCCCCAGCCAGGGGTGACTCTGGGAAGGGGTTGGGCATTTTCTTTTGGATTAAATGCCCCAGGAGGCAAAAGCATAGAGAAGCACCCCTGCCCACACACACCCCTACACACATACACACCAAACACACACACCACCTTTCGCTGAGCTCCTGCTGCATCCAGTCCAAGAAGCAGGCAGATTGAGCTAAGTCCAGGTTTAGACATTTGCCTTTAATTAAAAAAAAAAAAACAAAACCCAACTGGTACTACTGGTTGCCTCCAAGAAGGGGAACTGGGAACATTTATCATTCTATACCCTTTTTCTCTTTTAAATAGACTTTAGTTTTTAGAGCAGTTTCAGGTTCACTGCAAAATTGAGAAGATACAGAGATTTCCCATGTATTTCTTGCCCCCACACCCATACCCAAAGCCTCCCCTACTATCAACACCCTCCCACACCAGAGGGTACATTTGCTACAGTTGATGGGCCTACAGGACTTGTCATTATCACCCACAGTCTACAGTTTACAGTTGGGTTCACTCTGGGGTCCGCTAGGGGCTGGACATTCTGAGTTTGGACAAATGTATAAAGAGGTGTATCCACCATTAGAGTACTATCCAAAGAGTTTCACTGCTCTAAAACACCTGTGCCCTTCTTTTCCTTTCAAATTCTGAATTCCTACTCATATCAAAGAAAACATTTTAAATATTCTTCCCAACTCCGAATCCTGGGAGATCCATGGAATTCACAGCTGCTTGGAGGAAGGAGAGGGCACGCTGAAGCGAGGGAGGGTCTGTATGTTTCCTTTACCCTTTGTTGTTGTTCAGTCGCTCAGTCATGTCTAACTCTTCACAACCCCGTGGACTGCAGCACGCCAGACTTCCCTCTCCTTCACCATCTCCTGAAGTTTGCTCAAACTCATGTCCATTGAGTTTGTGATGCCCTCCAACCATCTCACCTTCTGTCACCCCCTTCTCCTCCTGCCCTCAATTTTGCCCACCATCAGGGTCTCTTCCAATGAGTTGGCTCTTTGCAACAGGTGGCCAAACTACTGGAGCTTCAGCATCAGTCCTTCCAATGAATATTCAGGGTTGATTTCCTTTAGGAATGACTGGTTTGATCTCTGTGCAGTGCAAGGGTCTCTCAAGAGTCTTCTCCAGCACCACAATTTGAAAGCATCAGTCCTTCAGTTCTCAGCCTTATTTATGTCCTGCATTTGTACACATTTGTCCATGACTACTGGAAAAACCATAGTTTTGACTATACAGACTTTCGTTGTCTGTATAGTCTGTATAGAGTGATGTCATAACTTGTCTTCCAAGGAGTAAGCGTCTTTTAATTTCATGGCTGCAATCACCATCTGCAGTGATTTTGGAGCCCCCCAAAATAAAGTCTGACACTGTTTTCACTGTTACCCATCTATTTGCTATGAAGTGATGGGACCAGATGCCATGATCTTAATTTTCTGAATGTTGAGTTTTAAGCCAACTTTTTCACTCTCCTCTTTCACCTTCATCAAGAGGCTCTTTAGTTCTTCTTCGCTTTCTGCCATAAAGGGTGGTGTCATCTGCATATCTGAGGTTAGTGATATTTCTCCAGGAAATCTTGCTCCCCGCTTGTGCTTCCTCCAGCCCAGCATTTCTCATGATGTACTCTGCATATAAGTTAAATAAGCAGGGTGACAATATACAGCCTTGACATACTCCTTTCCCTATTTGGAACCAGTCTGTTCTTCCATGTCCAGTTCTAACTGTTGCTTCGTGACCTGCATACAGATTTCTCAAGAAGCAGGTCAGGTGGTCTGGTATTCCCATCTCTTTCAGAATTTTCCACAGTTTATTGTGATGCACACAGTCAAAGGCTTTGGCATAGTCAATAAAGCAGAACTAGATGTTTTTCTGGAACTCTCTTGCTTTTTTTGCTGATCCAACGGATGTTGGCAATTTGATCTCTCGTTCCTCTGCCTTTTCTAAATCCAGCTTGAACATCTGGAAGTTCATGGTTCAAGTACTGTTGGAGCCTGGCTTGGAGAATTTTGAGCATTACTTTACTAGCGTGTGAGATGAGTGCAATTGTGCAGTAGTTTGAGCATTCTTTGGCATTGCCTTTTTTGGGATTGGAATGAAAACTGACCTTTTCCAGTCCTGTGGCCACTGCTGAGTTTTCCAAATTTGCTGGCATATTGAGTGCAGCACTTTCACAGAATCATCTTTTAGGATTTGAAAGAGCTCAACTGGAATTCCATCACCTCCACTAGCTTTGTTCATAGTGAAGCTTCCTAAGGCCCACTTGACTTCGCATTCCAGAATGTCTGGCTCCAGGTGAATGATCATACCATGGTGATTATCTGGGTCATGAAGCTCTTTTTTGTACAGTTCTTCTGTGTATTCTTGTCACCTCTTCTTAATACCTTCTGCTTCTGTTAGATCCATACCATTTCTGTCCTTTATTGTGCCCATTTGTGCATGAAATGTTCCCTTGGTATCTCTAGTCTTTCCCATTCTATTGTTGGAGTAAGTTATGTAAACCTTATTGGGTGCTGACTATGTTAACCAAAGAACAAAAATTTCAGAGTTCTGAAGGGATGTATTGAATAATATAATGAAGCAATAGCTTCATAACTGAAGACAATTCTGGTAAGGCCAAGCTGGATAGAAGACCACTGCCTCGAATAATATTTTCCCTTTATATTTCTCAGTCTGTAATTTTAACCTGTTGACCCTGCATTTTGACTAAGAGCTAAAATGGTTCAAGATCAACAGACTAGCCCTCAACACCTGGAAGATCCTGTTCTCATAAGCATATCCCAGAAATCATAAGCAAATGTTGACCTTCTTTTTACAAGGCAAACCGCTGAGGCAGAAACCAAAACACCAGCAAGTACGCAGACATCTAAGGCTTCATCTAGGCAGGATGTAAAATGTCAGGCCATTAATCTTATATTTTTAATGCAGTGGTTACAAAGGATGGGGCTGATGTGGGATTGAAAAACAATACTGAGTTTAGAGAATTCCTCCCCGCCTCCCTTTTTTTTAACCCTTAAATACTGACACCCACTCACCAGGGTTGGGAACTAGCAAAAGCTACATGGGATTCCAGGGTGAGCGTTCATTTCCCAGCCTCCATTCCTTGGCTGTCAACAAAGGCAGAAAATGCCTAGTCAGGGCCCATTGGCGCTTGCCAACACAGAGACCTGTTTCTTATTTCATCCGGCAGAGTGCAGAGCTGTAGTTACCATCACTAAGGTGGAGAGCTTGGCATCCCTCCAACAACTGATACCGTGAATTCAGCAAGACGAACGAAGCAATCAGTTGTGAGACAGAAAAACAGGGGTGTGTATATTCTAATGGTAAGCCATGGTTAACACACAGTGTTAGGTATCAGTATTTTGTGTACTTTTGAGTCCAGCCACCTCATGCGAAGAGTTGACTCATTGGAAAAGACTCTGATGCTGGGAGGGATTGGGGGCAGGAGGAGAAGGGGACGACAGAGGAGGAGATGGCTGGATGGCATCACTGACTCGATGGATGTGAGTCTGAGTGAACTCCGGAAGTTGGTGATGGACCGGGAGGCCTGGTGTGCTGCGATTCATGGGGTCGCAAAGAGTCGGACACGACTGAGTGACTGAACTGAACTGAAGAATATAAATGAATCTACATTTCTCTATGTGAAAATTCTGTTTCCACCTACATTCCTCAGATAGGTTGACTGACTCAAAAACTTAAACCCCAGAATTCTAGTAGCTAAGGCAGTTAAAACCAAAAGAATGCAGGTTTGTCTTGACTAGTAAGAAACAGAACCCAGTATCCTCTAATGTAGCGGTCCTCGACCTTTTTTGGCACTAGGGACTGGTTGCACGGAAGACGACTTTTCCTTGGACTAGGATGGGGTGGGGTGGGGGATAGTTTTGGGATGATTCAAGGATGTTACATTTATTGTGCAGTTTATTTACAGTCCATGGAATTCTCCAGGCCAGAATACTGGAGTGGGTAGCCTTTCCCTTCTCCAGGAAATCTTCCCAGTGCAGGGATCGAACCCAGGTCTCCCACACTGCAGGCAGATTCTTTACCAGCTGAGCCACAAGGGAAGCCCCTCACTTATTTCTATTAGGTCAGTTCTACCTCAGATCACCAGGCATTAGATCCCAGGGGTTGGGGGCTGTTGAGTCCTGCCCCAAGGACACAGGTGCAAGGCCAGATAAGTGGAGCCCAGAACCAATGTCACCTCCAAAGCTGACTAAGCCTCTTTGTAATCATTGCCAAAAGCCCCTGTGACCATCACTAACAGGATTCCTGACTCCAAATTAAGCCTACTGCACTCACGGAGCCCACGTTTTGTTCTAATAAACTCACTCCCTTCTGAAATGCTGTGTGTCTGGAAATCCTTTTCCAGTCTGTGCTTGGACTTCCTCAATGGGGGCCCCTGCTCTAATAAACATTTAAGAAGTCAAATATGCTTTTTACAGCTGGGAGAGAAGAAGTCTGTTTCTGTGGTTCCTCCTACCCTGATATCTCCTGCCAACACACTGGGTAACGTGTGTTGTCAGCAGTGACAACACAGGATCTCAGAAGGGCTGGCTCTGTTAACAGAGCACTGGCCCTGAGCTACCACATTCATCAAGGGTACCACTCCAACAAGTCTTCAGTTCACACCTCATCCAGGGGTCCGGGTCTCAGGCAGACCCCTAGGAAATCTAGAGGGGTGGGGAACTGAGTTGTAGACTTCACATTCTGGTGCACGGAGATCACAGCCCCGAGACTACGAGGTCTTCAGTTCTCTTCCTGAAATCCCTGGGCATCTCCCCTTTGCTCTACGTTGTTCTCTTCTTCCTGCTAAAGAGCAAAACTGACTGTTCGAAGGGCATCATCCCATGTAGCCAAGAACCTCCTTCTTCCTACTTGTCTAAAGTACACACAGCCCATCAATGAGACTGCGTCATGGAGGAAAGGAAAGTGAAAGCCCACACGCACACTTGGTTCTTCTCAAACTATAAGCTTTTATTCTATTTTACATGTCATTCATCCAGAACACGACGCGTACATGGGTGGCATCGTTCATACTCAACATGAAATGACATGATGCACACAAGTCACTTGCCCTGTGCTGGGCCCCCGTGCACCAGGCAGGAAAGGGCTCTCATGAAGCCCACCCTGAACGGTGGCCTGCTGGGGCACCGGATGTGCTGTCCTCATTTCCCAGCTCTTACACACTCCCTGGAGTTAGATGGGTCAAGATGGACATTTAGCTTGGAACTGAAGTTTCTAATTTTACAGTGCTGAGTACAGCTGGACTGTTTCCCAGCCTACTTCAGAATCAAGATGCTGCCCACTCACTCTACTGTGATCATTCTGAGTGTGGGATTTATTATTCACAACGCTGTCCTTCAAATCAAACAGAGAAAAACAGGCTTTCAAGACCACAGGTCAGCAAAAATTGGAACGTGTTTTCCATTTCTCCATCCTGCTCAGTTTTTCCCATAACCTGATCCAGCCTGGAAGACGAGAGCTTTCTGTCTCTGATGGATACAAATGTGGGAGGAACAGCTTTGGTCTTAAAAAAGAGGCCAGAACCTACTTCCCTCTCTAATCTTGCTACATGTGTGGCTCACACCTTCCTTCCCAAGTGGAAGGAACAGTTCAAAGGTTCACCAAAATCTGGGCTTTAGACAATGTTCAACACAGCACAGCAACAAAAACAGATACTGAAGGGGATCCACCACAGCTGAGCGCCTACTTTGCAAAGGTCAAAACCTTCCCTATTTTGGTCAACTCCCTAAAGTCTGTTCTATCCCATGCACTGTGACAAACTTTCCTTGCCCAAAAGATTGTGACTCCAGGTCAAAAAAGGTGGATAAGAAATAACTTCTCAAGCTACAGGAATACGACAGTTTGTTAAGTAAATAATCATGTGACCCTCACCTGCACACAGATCGGAGCAGGGAGACTGGAGGCGGAGTGGAAAAGAGAAATGCTCACGGTGTGTGATTTGATCAAGGGCACAGCTTACAGAAATGCCAACAGTCTGGAATTTTCCTATAAAAAGCTGAGGGAACATGCCAATAGCCAGAAATGAGATGACTTCAATGCCAACAGTTTGACCTGTTGGCACTGAGCCAATGTTCTCAGAAGAAAAAGAGGATGCTTCCTCTGGGGCCATGGGAGCTGGTCAAAAACCCTGCCCATCGCACAGAAAGAGGGGGAAGAGGGGCAATCAGCAAAGAGCAGCTAGAAAGGGTCGAGGGCAAGGGATTTGAAACCAGTGTCAGCTAAGAGTTTACCATGTGGACCCCAGGATCTCTCACACTACAGTAAAAATAGATGTATTCTTCCAAAGTTCTTCCTGTATATGCTGTAACATGGGGCAGAGAGATGAGGTTACATAGGCAATGCCAGAGGCAGTCTCCCCACTCTAGACAGCTGCAGCACTTCATTTACAGTCACCAGGTGGGAGGGCTATCTGATTGAAGAAGCACAGTTGCTGATTTACACTGAATCAAGAAGGTGCCTGAGAAAGGTCGTCCACTCTGGCCCCCACGGGCATCTGGGACAGACACATCTGTCAGTGAAGGAGGAAGATCACCCCTGGAGAACCTGTCAGATTAAGCCCCACGTGACAGAGAAGGGTTTCACAGCCTGATTACCCTAAGAACCAGCTTGGGGAGGGAACTAACGAGCAAATTCTAAGAAGTTATAGATTACTGTCCTCCCAAATAAAAATGAGTCTTTATTGTTACATTTCCAACTCACAGAGTTCTGGGCTGTCATGAGACATATATACAGAGATAATCACTAATCTATGCGTTCATCTTCTGCACCCTCTCAGAATTTGGCCCAAGACGTTTTCCAGTTCAACCCCACACACCAACTTGGGATAAACAGAAATAAGTCTTGTTTCTATTCCACTATTACAGGTAGAGGATCTGTTGGAGGAGGCGCTTTTGCTGGGTTGGAACAGAGCTGAAGACTTCTGGGTGGGGTTAAAGTGTGAACCTCTCTGCCTTCTGACCCACAGACTTTGTGTCTTTCCTTTTCATTGTTTTGTCTCTTTCCACAGCGGTTGCTTTACAGGTTGTCACAGAGATCTCTCTTCTATTCAGAGTCACCCTGGAAGACAGGTGGTTCAGATGAGCAGGACTGTTACCTATTAAGTTACTGAGTCTACAACTGAGGAATCTGAGCTCCGGGATTACCACTCAAAATAAATATTATTTCAAAGTAAATAACAAACTACTCGGCTGGCAAGTGACATGCTTTAGTCTTTCTAAACCGTAACTGCCAAGTAGACTTGGGCTTTATGCTACATCCCAAGACAGAAACCAGGTAACCTACATCTTCAAAGGAATTCACAGAGCACTCGTTCCTGTTTCTTCCCTCAATGCTGAGAAATGACTTTGGAGCCGGAAGCTGTAATATACAACTTGGGGCTAAGGTAAAAACTGCCATAAGGCCCAAATCTGATTAACATCGACTATTCTTTTTCTTAAGTCTGATGGTGCCTGGGCGGAGGCTCTCAATGGGAAAAGGAAGGATATAGCAGGTGGAAGTTTGGAGAAGCTGAGAGATGAGGGCAGATCCATTAACAAACTCGGATGGCACAATGGGACATGACCAGGGAAGCCAGTTATCTTCTGAAAATATCACTATCACTTTCAAAACCCATATCTTTTTTTTTTCCTTAACCAGGAAGTCAGGGGTGAGAGGAACATTCACTTATATTGCTCATCAATACGTTCTTCTTAACAGAACTGAGACTATTTTAAGAATATGAGGAGCTTTTCAAGACATCTGTTTTCAGGACAGACCGCAGTAATAGAAATACTTTCCAGAGTTGGTTCGTTCTAGAGTCTATTCCAAGAACAGGGGCGGCCAACTTTCGTGAGGTTCCAAGGCATGTTCTGGCAAAAATATTTTCACTTTCCTAAAGTGATATGCTCTACTGAAGTCCAACTATACTGTATACACATTTATATACACATATACACTCATCTGATCCTTTGCTGACAGCAAAAAAGGGAACACTTTTTTTAAACTCCAAAGTTGGTAATATTTGTAGAATATTATGAAGGCAGAATTTTGGTTGGTTGTTTTTTTATGACTCAGAACATAGATGAAAACTTCTGCACACTGCCCCAAATTCACATCTTTAAAAGGTCCTTTCCTCCATTCACATGAATTCGTCTGAATCATTGCCATCCTGTAAGAGACAAAACAGTGAAACCATAAAAGCCTTCAAAATAAGTAATTCAATTTAAAAACTGTAGAGTATTAAGTAACAAGCTTCCTTATGATGAACTATAGAATTCAATTAAAAAATAATTAAATTCAATCATTTCTTCTCTATCTTAAAATGTTAGTTGTTTAGAACAGCGACAAGAGCAGC
This sequence comes from Bos javanicus, assembly GCF_032452875.1. Lineage (NCBI taxonomy): Eukaryota > Metazoa > Chordata > Mammalia > Artiodactyla > Bovidae > Bos > Bos javanicus. The sequence goes on along the minus strand of NC_083875.1, from coordinate 11,627,893 downwards.
TATGTTCTCTAAGGTGTCATCACTACATGGCCTGGATTGCCCGGCAATGAGAGACCAATGAGTTCCAGACTGTGAAGTGAGGCCCAATGACTTACTATAGGGTGCAGAAAACATGACTCCTCCTTCAACAAACAGGCCACAATATGAAACAAAACAAATACTGCCTCGATGTTTTAATGTCAACAAAGCTATAAATATGCAAAAATATGTTTCATCTAAATTCCATTATTTTGGGCCTCAGGGTATCATGTATTTGTTATTTCGCAAGGTGGCATCTCTCTTTTTTTTAAAATGGAAACAGTCATCCAGAAGCTACAGGCTAGTTACCAAGTTAGCTGGCTTGCCAAGTTTTTGTTAAAAAAAAATCCTCACATGGCAGTGGTACCTGTGTAAGGACTGATTTTATTGTGTATAGACAAGCCCTGGAGACCAAGCACAAAAGCGAACCCTGGAGCTCCTTTCTGGGCTTTCCTGGCAGCTCAGACAGGAAAGAATCTGCCTGCAATTAACACAGGAGGCCTGGGTTCGATCCCTGAGTCGGGAAGATACCTTGGAGAATGGAATGGCAACCCACTCCAGTATTCTCGCCTGGGGAATTCCATGGACAGAGGAGCCTGACAGCTCCTTCAAGTCCAGAGCATTGCAAAGAGTTGGACACAGCTGAGCGACTTTCACTGTGAAGTTGCTTTCTGAGCTACTGCATACCCTAAGACAACTGCTCTGGACGCCAACATTCATTAATACTGTGAGTTCTGGTACATTTGCGTGAAAATGTCGTAACCTGAACACAACATTGTTTTGGCTTCTCTCTCTTTCCCATGCTTTATACCTGCCTTGATAGAGAGGGAGAGGACTTAGGCTTACAGGTACGCAACATGCTTTTCTCCTTAATAGCTTGTGTTAAAGATGGGCAGGGAAACAGGGGAAAAGGTAGAAAACAGTGGTTTCTGGGAAGTCTGGCTTGATTTCCATTCAGCAGGCTTCTCTGTGCCCGCTTCAATTAGCACAAGGAATTCAGGCCACAGTGAAAATGCCTTGGATAATTATACAAAATGCAAACTACTGTTTATAGTCTATCCACGCACACGAACTCTGACTGCCCAAGAGTTCTACACTGAAATAATAGTATCAGAGATGTTGAAAGAGTCATCCTATATCTTCGAAGGTCAGCTTGAAATCCAAGGATGATCTGAGGATGTTTGTGTCTCCAAAACTCACTAAGATAATGTGGCTTGGTGCCAATCAAAGTGAATTACTCCCAATAAAACCTATGAGTTAGATCTGTGGAGTTCCCATGTGTCAGGGGATCTGTGTTTTTTGGGGATTACAGTAACTTTTAAATATATAGCTGCAATCCAAGACTTGACTTGGACAATTTCTGTATTTTAGATTCCCTTTAAGAGTCAAAATATTTTGGGGGAAGATTCCCTGGAGAAGGGAATGGCTACCTACTCCAGCATTCTTACCTGGGAAATCCCATAGGCAGAGGAGCCTGGTGGACTACAGTCCATGGGGTCACAAAGGAGTCAGACACAATTTAGTGACTAAACAAGAGTCAACATGCTTTTCAGTGGAGCAAAACAGGTTTCTCGTCATCCACTTAAAAAGTGATAAGCAAATAAAATGTCACAAGAAACGGTCCATGGTTCCTGATATCAAATTTAGAAATTAGAAAGAAATGATAGATGGAAAAAAATTATTCTAAACAGGAGAGCAAAAACTCAAAATTAAAACTAACCTCAGGGTGGAAGACTTAATATTTTTCCTGATGAACTTGTGTAAGCTAAGTTAAAAATTAAGTTGTGTCTTAGGTAAACACCAGTCTTTGGCTGAAAATCAACTGACCAAGCTGTGGATTCAAAAATGTTTGCGTCCCTTTAACAGAAGATGGTTACAAGGAGAATGAAAGTCCATTTTTTTGAAGGAGGAAGAGCTACGTGAGTCCTTGCACTGTGAGAGAACAGAAACACCCAGCACAAAACTTCCTCTGAAATCTGAACCTGGTTCCGGCATGGGAATAGCAGCAGCAGTGACGGAGGGAGAGGAAAGGCAGGAAGATTAGTAATCCTTTGGTCTACAAACCTGACTTTCTAATCCTGGAACTTTTAACATGTCACTCATCGGGTAGTGTCTATACAAAGATGTATATTTGTGTGTGTATATGTGTTTCTTAATTCCAAAACAACATCCAAACTTTGAAAATCCATAATGAAAATGGCTAAGGTCATACACAATATACATGCCAGATTTCTGCTGGGAAGTTGTCTCTAAATAACAGAAAACTTCAATAGCAACAACAACCATAGCAAAGACATCAGACCTGGGTTATGTTAACAACTTCTGCTCAACTGTTAAACTGTTTCTCAGAGTAGTTTCCAGAAGGGATTAAATACACTTCATCTCTTGATACTGATGCTCCGTGGATAAATAACAACCAAGGACTATATGGATAAGAAATAATAATGACTGTTTATATTCATAGAGTTGTCTAAGTCAAGGAGGAACTTTCACACACATGACCTTCTTTAAATTCTACAACAGCCTCATGAGATAATATGTCTCTCTTTACTGCTGATGAATACTCCCTCGGAGAGGTTAAGTAACTTTATTAGTCTTATCCAATTAGTAAATGGCAGTTCAAGCCTCAGAACTTCAACGTCAAGGCTCTATTTAATTACCTAATACTACTCTGGAATTTTTCACGAATAAATTATAAAGGTACATCTCTGACTCATAAAGGAGCACCATAACTTTAGTTCTCCAAAGGGACAGGAATAAGACTACTGTTCTCATCAAGTTTTAGAAGGACATTTACAGACGAACAAGGTGGAAAATCCTACAATTACAATTCACGCACTGAATATGGGGTTTGGTGAGGTGACCTTTAAGGAAACTTAAGTTCTGTTATTTCTAAGCATCTAAAGCAGTGTTGCTTAACAGTATTTTTTTCTGTCATGGAAGTGACCTACTTCTATACCATCCAAGAGCATAGCCATTAGACACACGTGGCTAGTGTGACTGAGACACTGAGTTTTTAAATTAAATCAAATTAAATGTAATTTAAATAGCCACATGCAAAGAGTGCCCAGTGCAAGGGACAACACATCTAAAGCATCATATGCTATACTATAAACACACAACACAGAAGCAAATACACCTGTCTAACTTCATTTTTTTTTGCACAGACTGTTTAATAATGGCCTAACTATGCTATTTCCAGCCACTTCAAAATAAATTTTGGGCAAGACAGCACTTGTGGACAGTAAGTCCCTGCCACAGTTCCAATAAAATAATGATGTGCTTGCTGATGCTAAGAAGACCCCTTCTACACTATAATGTGGATCACCATCTTTCTCTATCTTAGGTCCTGAGGAACATGAAGACAACCAATGTTGGTGCTTAGACTACAGTTAAGATCTTTCATTTACTTTAACTGAAGATGATAATTTTGTCCTCACTCAATTAAAACATAGAATCTGCAGTCACATTACTATAGAACATTAATAAATAAAGGCATTTTTGGCATGCCTGCCGGAAAAGAGGGAAACAGGGAATGAAAAAGTTCTTGAAAACAAACACGTGATGAAGTCCACAGGGAAGGTGGGCAGTGTCTAATAGAATCCACCTGAGTGTTCAATCATTGCCAAACCATTGTCAAGCCAGCCACAACATGTCAACCAACACTGGCCAGAAACTCAATCATTACAAACTCAGTGAGTTATTTCAAGGCACAAAATTAGAGTGAATAACTTGAATGTACCTGATTTGAAGACATATTCTCAACTTTCATTAGTGATGAATAGCTCCTAGAAGAAAAAAAAAAAAACACATTTTAAGTAAGATTTTCTGGCTGGCAAGTATTTCATGAACATTTACCAAGTATCTAGCAATGCTGAGGGCCTTCTGAAGAAAAGAGCATCTCTGCTGTGACTTGCAGAGAAGGCAATGGCACCCCACTCCAGTACTCTTGCCTGGAAAATCCCATGGACAGAGGAGCCTGGTAGGCTGCAGTTCATGGGGTCACTAAGAGTCGGACACGACTGAGCGACTTCACTTTCACTTTTCACTTTCATGCATCAGAGAAGGAAATGGCAACCCACTCCAGTGTTCTCACCTGGAGATCCCAGGGATGGGGGAGCCTGGTGGGCTGCCGTCTATGGGGTCACACAGAGTCGGACATGACTGAAGTGACTTAGCAGCAGCAGCAGCTGTGACTTGTCATCTCACCGGGGTTTGTTCTTTTCTAACTTCAATCACTTGAACCTTGGGCTTCAACTCTGATCTCTGAAGCTGCCAACTCTGAAACATCCCCACCTTAGATAGACTGAGGTCCTACCCTTGGTCTTTTCTGATCTGTCACACACTTCTCTATTGACTCCTTTTCTGATTGCTGCTTATTCCTTCCAGTTTCAATGTTTACATGGTGAGCTAGACTTCAATGTTAATAAAAGTTTGTTACAGTATGACAAAAGCCAAGTTAAGTTATGCAAGGTTCTAACAGAGCAGGTGAGCAGGCTATGACCAGGAATCCAACTACGGAGATGAAACTGACTTGGACACACTGCGGGGGAACTACAGACACTCCTCTCCAGTGTGTGTCAATAAACGACGGTGTCCCCTGGGAGACTCACAGGTACCTGTTTAAGGGCGCTCCAAAATCCACATGAAATTGAGTAGGAGCTGTTTTGCTTCTCTCACTTTCCAAGCAAGGTCACTTCTAAGACTCCGACTACTTTCAGAACCTAGGCTACGTTTCTTCTGCTACATCCTTACTCTAAGTGTGGCTTACAGCACAGCAGGTAAGGAAGGAACATGTCACTCAAGGCTTCCTCTCTACAGGTAACCCTACACAAAGATTCTCTACACAAAAATCCCATTAGATGTTAACCTATAGGGCAAGTGTGAGCCAAAAAGCTCACACTTATTCTAAAGAGCTAATGAACAAGATGGTAAGTGAGAATTAGTATGTGGAGTCTAAATAAGAGGAATTTTTCATTATTGTGTAAATGAATAAAATGGTTAATAGAAGGACTGATGCTAAAGCTCTGATACTTTGGCCACCTGATGCAAAGAACCAACTCACTGGAAAAGACCCGGATGCTGGGAAAAACTGAAGGCAGGAGGAGAAGGTGACAACAGAGGATGAGACGGTTGGATGGCATCACCGACTCAATGGACACTCGTTTGAGTAAACTCCAGGAGTTGGTGATGGACAGAGAGGCCTGGTGTGCTGGTCACAGAGAGATGACTTACCGACTGATCAACAACAAAATATACTGGTATAACCTTCACTGTTCGGCGTTCTCCCAACAATCTAAACATTTCTTTAAGAAAACTACCTCAAAGAATGATCTTTACATAGACCTACTCAGAGTATCAGATTACTGGAATTTCTGCACACTGAGGACAGGGTAGGTAAAGCACGTATTTGTAAGAACAAGATGGAGTTCTGTCTTTAGGGACTGCTGCTCTTCTCATCTGAGAAGGAAGCTGGTGCCTTCTGTGTCGTGGGTTTTGCTCTGTTCTGAGCTAAAGGCTGATGGATAGACTCCTGACTAGAGCTTAAAGAACCTAGACTTTACAATGGCAATTCCATCCTTTTTTATTCTCCTGATAGAAATTAGAAATGAAAATCTGATTGCCATTCTCATTCAGAAAGTTGAAAAAGGGAGTTTAGAGTCTAAACAATGGCATTAGAATTGGGAAGAAGTTGGGCATCACCAAGATATGAGGCTATGAAGGACTTCCTCCCTGAAACCATTTGGAAGCACTGTAGATACCGTCCAGGGTGAGAATGTCTTCTCACTTTATCTGCAGAATTCCCCAAAGATTCAAACATCAATTTCTTCAGCTATCACAGCAGACGTTTCTTAGCAGATGGTCCAAATAAATGAATCCACTGTTGGTGAAATTTAATGGTATTTGCCATGTCAGAAAGGCAAGTGAAGGGCTTTAGAATGAAAAGATTTTGTAGGCATAGCATTGGATCTCTTGGGTCAAAGAGTCAAAGACAGAAATTAAAGTGATTCTAGCACTGACAGGTTATAAAACAAACCTGAGCTTAGAGCTTGTTGTTGGAGTTTCACTAAAACTCTGAAACAGACTGAAGAGAGGGCAGAAGAGAGTGGAAACAGTGTGTATGAGACTGAGAAGCAGACTGAGATGAGCTGCATGTCTCTGGGTGAGTTACTCAGTCTCTCATTTTCCTCTTCTACAAAATGCAGATGATAAAAAATATCTGCCTCACATGACTATTGTTAGGATTAAATGAGATAATGCAGTAAAGCACAACATAGTATTGGGAAGATGACAAGTATCCAAACATGTTAGCTAACCTTTCTTATTAAATATTCTAAGTAAATTAAGTGACATTATCAAGGGAGCTTCCCTGGTCATTCAGATGGTAAAGAATCCGCCTGCAATGCAGGAGACTCAGGTTTGATCCCTGGGTTGGGAAGATCCCCTGGAGAAAGGAATGGCAACCCACTCCAGCATTTTTGCTTGGATTCTCCATGGGGTCCCTGCAGTCCATGGGGTGGCAAAGAGTCGGAAACAACTGAGCTACTAACACTTTCACTTTTTTTCATATTTCTAACATACAGTATTATGTTTCTAAACAAAATTATGGTAGATTTGTAAAATGCACAAAAAGGTATGTTTTCAATTTTCCACCACACATTGAAAACAAAAAGAATAGTCTAAATCATGCATCACTCAAAATTCCACACATTTTTTAAACCGATGGTGTTGCTAATTGTTCTTTCGTTCACAACACAAGAGAGACTCACAATTCTACATCAAACTGAATGTTTAAGTCTCTGCAATAGTCTGTCTCATGCTGGCAGGCTATAACTTGGGGTAACACTTCCAGATTTCTCCACTTGAATACGGTATTATAAATAAGACCATGCAACCTATTTTTAGCAGAACTCCCAACAGGGACATGTGCATGTCGATAATACCAGTGCTTGATCATAATACCTCCATTCTGGCTGAACAATCTTGCTAATAATCCAGAGTATTCCAAGGAAACTGGGTCAGGACAGGGCAAGACAGCTCATGTTGATCCTATACCCTTCCCAAAGGAATCAGTAACTTTTTTGGTACATGTATCACAAATTAAATCTACCATTCATTCCTAAGGGTTAATTCCCAATTAAGTCAGCAGTGAGAACTTGTCCAAGGTCAATGTGAGTGTCTTAGCTCCAGCATACCTAAGTTCGTCCATCTCCCTCTTCTTTTTCATCTCTTCCTTTTCTCTCCTTTTCATTTCCTGAATCTGGGCTTTCTTCTCATTTCTCTCCTCATGGTCTCTGCATTCCTTCTCTGCCTCTAGGTCTGGGAACCGCTCCATTTTGGTCTTTTCTAATCGGTTCAGGATCTCATTCACTTTCTTCTCTACTGTCACAATTTTCACCTTTGAGGGAGATGTAGGAAAAAAGATACTTAATCTTTATGGCTCTCTCCTCCCCCTCAGAATAGGGCAGAAGCTTTCCTCTGCCACCCAAGTGGACTCCCTTTAGGAAACAGACATGCAGAGCCCTGGACAGCAGAGACAGACGCCCCTCAGCACGAGGGCGCCACCGCTTCCGGTGTCGGCACACTCACATCCTTCTGCCTGTGAAAGCCAATCTGGCCCACGTCCATGTCGGCCGTCTTCTTCAGGTTTGACCACGGGGTGTACACCACGTTCACATTGTTCATCTTGCAGCCTGCCGAAAGAGACTGTCCTCAGCATGCGGGCAGGGGGACGCTGAGCAACGCGTGCCCACACCCATGATTAAGTCACCATAATCCGACAGGGGAAAAGGCTGAGAATAAACAGGCCACAGAGTGTTTCAAACCACAAAATATTTTGTCTTTTTAAAAAAGAAGCCCCCTACAAAGACAAATGGTCAAGGCCACAAATAATTCAAGCTAAAGTATTCCAATGGAAAGCAGGGGTCTAGAGATCAGCTTCAGGGACTCTGAGGCTTTCTAAAGTTGAACAACATTTACTGTATGTGTTTTTAAAGAGAAAAGGACCAAACAGGTTTTCTCAGATTCTCAAAGGAGCCCTTGACCTAATGAAGATTAAGCAGCAAGATAAAGGAACTCAGGAGACAGAATCCTACCCGGCATACCACAAACCAGCTGGTTCACTTTGGGCAAGTCCCCATGGCTCCTGGAATCTTGTCTGAAATATGAGGAGGCTGGACTCGTTTAGTAGCGTTCCTGTTGTTTGTTTCTTTTAGCAGTGGAACGTCTTTCACCAAAGAAAACATGTCAAAGTAGTCAAAGCAAAGATGCTCTGGATAAAAGGGGTGGCAGGAGCCCTGTTCACGCCTCCTGTGCCCTCACCACCCCCACTTCATGCGCCCCTCCACGCCAACCGCCTCCCAGGCAGCTCCAAGAATCCCAGTTTAATCACTGGTCCAGTGCTCCCGGAGGTCCTTCTGAATCTGATGGTGATACATGTCAGTGTTTATATTCAATGACCACATACACTGGGCAAATCTGGGGAACACAGCCCTATTTAAACGATCAATGTTAACATCACCAAAAACAAGGCAAACTGGCAGCAGGTGCCTCCTGACTGTAATGCAGGAGGCTTCACTTGCATAGTATTCCTGCCAGAAAATTTGAACCTACTGAACAGGAAGCATCAGGAGGCCAAAGTGGCCTCCACTCTAAAAGTGTCAAAGTCCTGAAAACAAAGAAGTGTCCAGATTAAAGGCGACCAGAGAGACATGCCAAGTGAATAGAATACAGGATCCTGGGTGAGGAAAAAGAGATGCTATAAAGTGACAGAAGTGGGTAATGGTATTCTCCCCACGTTACATTTCCTGACTTTAACACTGTAACACAGTTACTTTAGGCAGTGTCCTTAGGACACACTGAATGGTTGTGATGGCTGTGATTTTCTTTCAAATGGTTCAGCTAAAAAAAAAGAACAAAAAACCATTGAGTATATCATAGGGAAAGAGCAAACAAATATGGAAAAATTCTTGACTCTAAATGAAAGGCAGATGAGAGCTGTATTTTTCTTACAACTTTTCTGCAGGTTTGAAATTTTCTTCAAAATTAAGTCTAAAAAAATCTCCACATGCAAGGCACTGTGGGAGACAGAAACATGGCTCAGACAATGGATGCTGTCCTCTAAGATTAAAAGAGGACAGATAAATACATTTTTTTTTTTTGTTAAGTCACTAAGTTGCGTCCGACTCTTTGCAACTCCATGAAGGGTAGCACTCCAGGTTTCCCTGTCCTTCACTATCTCCTGGAGTTTGCTTGAACTCATTTCTGTTGAGTCAGATAAATAAGTTCAAGTAAAATGAGACGTCAAGTGATATGGAAAGATACAGGTAAAGCGCTAAGGCAGTTCAGGGAGGGCAGAGGTCACTCAAAGATGGAAAAAGGGAAAGATTCCACAGGAGAGGTGAAGTTCCTTATTTCTTAATTGGTTTAATCTTGGCTTCCTCATCTATAAAATGAAAATAACGTTCTTAATTCAGTAGAGTTGACAAATGAATAATGTGTGATGTTTCTGGCACAGTGCCAGGCATGTAATTAACAGTCAATGTTAGCAGCTCTTACTGGAGAAGGCAATGGTACCCCACTCCAGTACTCTTGCCTGGAAAATCCTACAGATGGAGAAGCCTGGTAGGCTGCAATCCATGGGGTCACTAAGAGTCGGACACAACTGAGCGACTTCACTTTCACTTTCACTTTTCACTTTCATGTATTGGAGAAGGAAATGGCAACCCACTCCAGTGTTCTTGCCTGGAGAATCCCAGGGACGGGGGAGCCCAGTGGGCTGCTGTCTATGGGGTCACACAGAGTCAGACACGACTGAAGAGACTTAAGCAGCAGCAGTAGTAGCAGATCTTACTATTATAACTACTGTGTCAACCCTCAGCCTTAGCTTGGATCCAGACATGTGATGACTGAGCAGGAGTATAACATTGAGGGCAGAGGGAACAATAGAAGCAAAGGCACAAGGTAGGAAAACAGCAGATATTTGCTTTGGCTGGAGTGTGAAATATACGAAGGGAAACAGAGTCTGTGGTAAGATCTGAGATGCTTAAATGCCAGCGTAGGAAGTCTGGATTTAACTGTATGGACAAGGTGTAGGGTGTCATGGAAAGTGTCCAGGCTTTCAGACAGTATAATCTGGCAAGAGATTATAAAGTGAATAAAGAAGAGGCTGACCAGATTCCATGAGGACAAAGAGCATGGGAGGTGGTCAGCCAGGGAGGAAAATATTTTTAGGACAAAGTGACACAGATGGAGTGCACTCAGCAAATCCCACAGCAAAGACAATCTTCTTCACTCCTCAGCATCCTCTGCTATTAACTCCTGATAGTGAGATGCCTGGGCTCAGCTCCTTCCTCTGCTAAGTGAGCCATCCCTGTGGAAGGCTGAAGAGGAGAGGCTAACGATTCAGTGATTCAATGACTTCTCTTTTCTGTTTTCTCTAGAACTAGTAAACTACAAAGGGATTAAGGAGAAAGAGGCTGGGCCAAGAATAACAAGGCCAAGGCTCCTTTAACAAAGTTGCCTCTGCCAGCCAGAGGCGTGGGAAGGGGACAAGAATACGTGAAAGAGGTTGGAACACACAAGGCAAGAGGATGATGACAGTCTCAATTTTTATTATTTTTATTTCAGTAACCAGAGATCTTACCTGGAAATCTTAGCAACTTGATTCTACTCATAAAAATGGAATGTCCTAAAATGAATTACAATTTAATGATTTATGGAGCTGAAAATGAGTGGGACAAGATTTCCGGTTTCTTTGGCTAGGCCCCTGACCCAGGAAAGCTGCCTGCGTGAGATCCGCAAGCTAAAAGGTACGGGAGGGGCTCATTTCCAGCTCTTTTCCAGTAATCACTGACCTCTGCAACCTGCTGTCAGCTCTGTGTCTGCCCCATGCTTATCTTCTATGTAAACCATATTTTTTCTCCTCCCTCTGGATCGGCCCTCAACTTCAAAGGAACCCAAACTTACCTCAACCGTATCTAGGTCCATGTCCTACAACTAAAATCTAGTCCATCAGCTCAATCATTCTCAGGAGAACACCATCTCCCTACACTCCTTTATAACTGCCACCTCCACTCCATTAATTGCCCTTCTTGACCTACAGTGACCATTGAAAAATTAAATCCTGTACTGTAGAACCCAACAGGCACCAAGCCCAGTATTACAGGTCCTACTTAAAACACAGATGCGGATTGTCCCAACACTCTTTGCACATTGGAAACATCTGGAGAGCACTATAAAAATACTGATTCTATCACCCCAAACCAGTTATTTAAAATTCTCTGGGAGACGACAAGATCAGTGTATTTGATATCTGTAAAATTCATAGGGAGAAAAAAGTCTGTAAGGGGAGAAGAAAGAAAAAGTAGGAAAGAGCAAATGGGAGACTTGAATTCTAGAATGTATTGGGTTGGTCAAAAGTTCGTTTGGATTTTTCTATAACACCTTATGGAAAACCTCCAAAGAACTTTTTGGCCAAGAAAACAGTAACAAATAATGAAAATAAAGATATCCAACAACATTACAAATAAAGACCTGAGACACATCTGTCGCCTGGCTTTTAATATAACCTAATTTCCAAAAGTCTTTTCACAAATAATCTTAAGGGTAGGCAAGTCTAGACAAGTTTCTATTCAAGGGAAAGAAAACAGGGTAAAAAAAAAAAAAAAGACTTGAAACGGGCCATGAGATTAGTCTTCAGTTTTCTGACAGGTAGCGAGATTGCCATCTTAAACAACAAAACAGGGGAAAGGCATATTATATACATGTTATTCTCCAGACTCAAGCCAAAGTCAGTAACATGTTCTCTATGATGTAATCCATTTCAGACACAAAGTGGTGTGAGTTCTGAAAACACCTCTAGGAAAACTGACCTTGAATGCTATTGGCCTTCACAAGATGGGCACAGTCCATCAGCACCTCCTTTGGAATATCTTCTATTTTCTCTCCCTGAAACACAAAAATAAACCAAATGGCCCACCACCTTGTTTCTGAGCAATAATGGAACACTTTTATAGGGCTTTGCTACCTTACTAGGCACAATTTTACTAAAAGCAAGGGGATCTTCAACTGTATTTCAAGACACTGAAAAATAAAGTCAATTATGGAAATGTTTAAGAAAAGGCAGTAATATGGAAAATACTAATACTTAATAGGTAAATAAAAAACAGGGTATGAAAATAAAACCACCAAAATATTAAGCGTTTTTATGTCTGAGTAATTTTTTCCTTCTTTCTTCTCATTCATAATTTTAGAAACCTTGTGGAAAAGTGGTGTCTGTTTTTGGAATGGGAAGATTTCTTAGCTGAGGTCCCTATAACCTCCCTTTCAAGAGACATCCCTCTCAAGGGCTTCCCCAATGGCTCAGACAGTAAAGAACCTGCCTGCAATCCAGAAGACCTGGGTTCAATCCCTGGGTTGGGAAGATCCCTGGAGAAGAGAATAGCAACCCACTCCAGTATTCTTGCCTGAAGAATCCCATGGGCAGAGGAGCCTGGCGCACTACAGAGGAGCCTGGCGCACTACAGTCCATGGAGTCACAAAGAGTCAGACACGACTGAGAGACTAAAACACACACACACACATGAGGCATCTTACAGTTTTGGGTCTCAAATCATCTGGTAGGTCATCTACCCTCAGCTTTAGTCAGGAACCAAGCTCCTGGTGTGTTACATATAACCTTCCACCGTAAGGGAGAAAAAAATATCGATTCATTCACTTTACAGATACAGTATCAAAGTCAAAGCTGAATAGCAAAACCATTCCAAAAGAACAAAAATATGTCAGAGGCAAGAGCTAGTGGAAATCAGCTCAGCACTGGCTGTTAGGCATGGGATTACAGAAGCACTTCTGTCCAGGTGTGAAATGTTTTATCTACCTAACTATTTGAAAAATTAAGTTTGTTCTATTTTTTTTTCCCCTTAATGTTTCAAAATGGGAATCTCTCAAATACCTAAATTTTGACTAAAAAATAAGTGATTTAAGTGTAACTACTTAAACCCTATCTCATCCTGTGAATAGACTTATTCACTTAAATACAAGATTCTGAATTTACCAACCTGATTAACACAATGTCATCATCATGAATATCAACCACTACACTAGGCTACAATATAGTGATGGTGATGCCGTCAGGGGCTTCTAACATTCATAGACGCTGACTGACCCTATACTAAACACATCAAATGAATAATAAAGAACAAATTAGGAACCGCTTTAGGAATATTCACTTTTTGAATGGTAGGAGCACTAAGTAAACAGACATATGAAATGGATAGTATTATTATGCTCACCTTACCAATGAAAAAATGAAGCTTAGTGAGGTTCAGTAACTGGGCCAAGATCCTCCATGTCTTGTGAATGTCAGAGCTGAGGGATGAACCCAGGATTAAAGTCATGCTCTAACAACTGGCCCCAGAGTACGGTGCTTATGGAGTTTTTGTGGAAATGTTATCTTGGCCCTTAATATCAGGTTATGTACCAATGGTCCTTCTTACTACCTAAAGCTATTGCTATTCCTGAAGCAATCCCCTCTTCTTGTTTTGCTATTTCTAATAATATGAGCAGACCAAATAAAATAAAATCATTTGGCTTAGTATTATGCATTAAGTCAGAGTAAACAAAACACATGGGGAGTCTAAGGTAAAGGCCAGAATTTTGACTGTAGGCTTTGTGCCATCTGTGTTAATGAGATAAGAAACCTCTTGATAAGTGAGACTTTTCTATAGGTTTTCAAAAAATCAAAGAAGTGTAGAAAAAAAGCCAAACACTTGATGAATATCCATAAGCTTTAAAGCCTGGGTTGAATTCACCTGAAATTGACAAAAAAAAAAGAAGAAGAAACACACATAGCACTAAGCAAGTGCCAGGCACTATTAGAAATGTTTTAGTTGGGACCTCCCTGGTGGTCCAGTGGTTAAGACTCTGAGCTCTGAATGCAGGGAGCAAGGGGTCGATCCCTGATCAGGGAACTAAGATCTTGCATGGTGCAGCAAAAAAAAAAAAAAAAAACCACAAAACTTCAGTCATGCTAGCTCATTTAACCCTTACAATGACCCAGTGAGTCAGGGGCTGTGAGCTCCCTTTTACAGAGGAAACTGGCACAGCTGAATAACTTGCTCAGAGGTGCACAGCTGGTATGAGCACAGCCAGGATTTGAAGCCAGCAGTCCAGCTCCAGAGTCTAGGTTCTGAATTATTTAGTCTCACTGCATCTCCAACGCTTACTTGGTACCTACTAATTAATACAAAGGGCTACAACCTTTACTTTTTCCAGTAGTCATGTATGGATGTGAGAGCTGGACTATAAAGAAAGCTGAGCACTGAAGAATTGATGCTTTTGAACTGTGGTGTTGGAGAAAACTCTTGAGAGTCCCTTGGACTGCAAGGAGATCCAACCAGCCCATCCTGAAAGAAATCAGTTCTGAATGTTCATTGGAAGGACTGATGCTGAAGCAGAAACTCAGACCCTGATGCTGGGAAAGACTGAAGGCAGAAGGAGAAGGGGATGACAGAGGATGAGATGGTTGGATGGCATCACCAACTCAATGGACATGAGTTTGAGTACACTCCGGGAGTTGGTGATGGACAGGGAGGCCTGGCATGCTGCAGTCCATGGGGTCGCAAAGAGTCGGACATGACTGAGCAACTGAACTGAACTGATGGCCTTTACTGCAGGACATCAACCAGGCAGAAGTTCCTTTAGGAGCACAGATTTTTATTGAGCACAATTAAGGGATTCCAAAAGAAAATGAAATGGAACTCCTGTTCAGACAAGTACTAACTGGTGGTAAGGTGAACTTGGGACGATCACCATTATTTCCATTTTCTGACACAGCAGAATCCAAAGGAAAAAACTTAATCTGAACCAAAAGGAAAGCTGGGAACACCATTCTTTATTTTCTCTAAACTTAAAATAGTTTCAGAATGGCAAGAAGTTGCCTAGGAAAATTCAGAATTTTGTTCCAGCACAGAGTTCACAAACTTTTTTTTTTCTTTTTTACAATACAGTTCTCAAAAACACAAGCAGAATAAGTAAAGGTGGGGTAGCATGTTTTATCGTGTTAGTACACTGAGAAGTAAATATTATCAGCATAATGAAATTATTTTTTTTTTAATTAAAATAGTCAAAAGGTTGCTCTTAAGTTATAAAACCCCAAAACGTTTTTGGAAAACCTATACATATCAGGTAGCATTTTAAATAAGCACAATATTTTCAAAGGGAAATCTGGCATAAAAGGAGTTACTAAAATGTTTATATCTTTTGACCCAATAATACGCTTAAAAAAAATCAAAAGAAGAAAAGGAAATAGTTCATAAAAAACATTTCTTGTTGGGGTTTCATAATACTGAATGCTGTAAACAACTTATATTCTGACAGGGAGCTTTCAAATTAACTGTGGCATACTGTCAACTCGAAGCAGCCAGTCAAAACAATAAATATAAAAATAACATGGTCACGTAATACAATCAACGAGGGGATGCCAAGGAGGAATGCAGACTGAGACGAGAGAATCTAAGTGCACAACAAATGTCACTGCAAGGCATCGCAGAGAAAGCAGCTTACAAGTAACTTTGAAAAACAGCATTTTGAATGGAAACCGTAAGGCAGAACCAAAAATAATTGCACATAAACACTGTACTCTAGTTGCCAAAGTTGTTTCTTATGGGTATACAGGTCACCAAATCTGAAACCACTTCCACATAGACTGGATTCAAATAAGCAAATGATGGTGGGAGCCAGGTCTCCTTTCCCATTGTCTAAGAATGAAGTAATAACAGATGAGCAAGGAAGGAAGGTGAGAAAGGCCCCCACAGTAATGGATTCACCAGAGACATCAGTAGGAGCTCATGTTTCGCTTACTGTAGGTACAGAAACAATTATTTACACAAATTACTAACATGGGTTAATATATATGCTGCTGCTAAGTCGCTTCAGTCATGTCCGACTCTGTGCAACCCCATAGACGGCAACCTACCAGGCTCCCCCGTCCCTGGGATTCTCCAGGCAAGAACACTGGAGTGGGTTGCCATTAATATATATATATACACATATTTCCTAGCTCTGTCACATGAGAGGGCCTAGAAGCAATGACACTCCAGTAGCAATGAGCACTCCCAGAGTCCAGGTCTTGGTTTCTAAATACCATTTCTCAATAAAAGGAACCAAGGTTCTTTGGAGAAATGGCTGATTCTAGGGCTGGAGCAGGGAAAATACATGAGCCTGGAGCATCTAGGAAAGTCAGAAAGTAAGGAAGGACTCTAAAACCAAAACGACAGGAGCATGTCAGAGGAACACAGGAGCTGAGGTGGAAGAGTCAAAAAGCAGGGACGATTTTAGCCATAAAATGCCACAGTCCATACTGATATAAGTAAATGAATACATTAAATACATGGGGGAGAAGAGACGAATCTTTACAGAAGAATTCCAAACAATACATGCAAATACTCCCTACTCTAGGACGTGGGACTTAGTTCTATTCTCTCCCTGCTTGAGTACAGGATGGACTTATGGCTTGCTTCCAAATAATGAAGTATGAAAATGGGGAGAAATACAACTCTCTGGTGGAAAAACCCGGCAACCATTACCCTGGCTAGAAGACCAAGGTTAACAACATTAGTGCTAAGTCCTGTGAATAGACATACCCCTGACATGATGGGATAAGAGCACTCCACCTCTGTGCTACTTTTTCCCTAAACCCGTAACTCCAGTCTAGTCATGAGAAAAACCCATACTGAGTGCCATTCCATAAACTACCTGAGCGGTATTTCTCAAACTGTCAAGGTCATGACAAAAAGAGAAAGAGTAAGAAGCTGTCACAGACCAGAGACTAGGCAGATGCGACAACTAAAATGTAGTGTGGGATCCTGGGCCAGATACTGGAACAGAAAAAGCACGTTAATGGAAAAACTGTAGAAATCGAAGCAGAGCCCAGAGGTTAGTGACCAGTGCTGCACCCGTGGCTCCGTAGTTCTGACAAACCTACCATGGTAATGTAAGATGTTAGCAGTGGGGAAAACTGGGCATGGCGTGTACAGGAACTCGTACTACCTCTGCGACTTTTCTATAAATCTAAAATCATCCCAAAATAAATATCAGTTCAGTTTAGTTCAGTCACTCAGTCGTGTCCGACTCTTTGTGACCCCATGAATCACAGCATGCCAGGCCTCCCTGTCCATCACCAACTCCACATAACAATTATCTATACCCTATGATTCAACTATACAAAATACATGGATATAAAGACAGATTAGAAAAACAGTTTTATGTGACTAGGGAACATGGAATCTTTTCCCTTTACTATGATAATGCTGTTTTAAACCTCCTGAAGAAGCCCCGGGTAACAGGTACATGTGCCCTTGGTGAGACAGGAGAATCACCAGTCTAAGAAAGAGGAACCACAATGTGATCTCCCCAGAAGAAGACAGGAAGTCCGGGAGTGTCAACTGAAATGACAGGGAGAGAGCAGAGGTGACACACAGCACACCTCAGCTGGCGGGACAAGACAGTGCTTCTAGCTGGAAAACGTGTGCTGTGCTCCCCTTCCAAACCTCAAGTTACCAGATTTGCCCTTAGTGATTTCCTAGGTGAGGGGAAGACATCTCTTCATCAGCTAATTTGTAGACTTTTGTACATATTTATTATTCTAAGCAATTTATTTTCAAAAAAAAAAAGGACAGAGGACAAGACAGGATGCTCATCACTAAAGAAAAAAATTTTGAATCCATGTTTAAATCCAGTTACCTTATGCAATCGAAGGTACACATGAGCCGAAGAGAGTTTGTCCACATGAAACCTACAAAGAATGAAAACCACTTTTAGCAAGAGGTACAAGAATATCCATCTCCTCATGCCACCTGCGTTGAAAGCACTTCAGGCCAAAAATGTGAATTCAGTTGCCTACTGCATGCTGAGCACCATGGTGAGCAGAAAACACAGCCAACCACCTCCAAAGGGCTCACTTTCAACTGGGAGAGGTGAGAAAAACATGGAGAGTTCTGCAGCTGTGCAAGACTAAGTGCCAAAATGAGTACAGGAGGTGATGAACATTAAATGCCCAGGAAGTGTGATTTTTCAGGTGAGAAGGAGCTATCAGTGACCAAGTGAGAAAGAGCTATCAGTGACCCAAGGATTCACTGGTGAACTGAGATTTGGAGGGTCCCAGGCTGAAGCATGGGATGTATACAAACATGGGAAAGGAATTTTAGGAGGGAAGAGAAGGGAATGAAAGAAGTCATCAAGACTCCAGGGCTGCAAGCCTGGGAAAGCTGTAGGACCACTGACAGACACATCTTACAGCTGCAGAGGGAGCCGGCTGGGAAAGATGACAGGTCTGGTTTGGGATATCCTGAGTTTCAAGCAATGGCAAAACAATCCAAAGAGGATGTCAATCAGAGACAGAAGAGTCAAGTAAGGACTGAAGCAGTAAGTGGACCCTTTAGGGGTCAGACTAGCAATTCATCCAGCAACTATACTCCAGTAAAAATTAATTTTAAAAGAAAAAACAAAACTAAAAAAACTCCAAAACCCAATTCATTTAGCCTTACATCTAACAATGACACTAATACTCAATTCCTGGGAAAGCATGGTGATTGCCCTTTATGATGTTGTCCTAAAAGTATTAGAAAGCCCTCTTACTCCCAAAGTCCTGCATTTACCTTTCATTAAGGTTCTATCTTTCATTAATTTAATTAAATCTTTTTAAAATGTCCTTTTTTCACATAACCCAACATTTGGGGATTTTAAGTTATTCACCTTTAGAAATCACCAAATGAGGTGGATCTCTCTTCCCAACACCCAAAGATGACTTCAGAATGCTAGCAAACAATGGTAACACACAGCTGTCACTCCTGATTCTGTTAACTTCAGTCTTCTCTTCCTTAGTCCTTTCAAGACTGAAGAATGTTCAATAAAATTTTAAGGGAACAACATCACAGCCCATTATATATTTCTCTAGATAATTTATTAGCATTAAAGAATTTTTTAGAACTGAAAATGGTTACACATTTATACCCACTCCAAGATGTAGACAGTGTGATTCTATTTAAAGGTCAAGATTATGCTGTTTGTAATGCCCTCTTCAAAAAGGTGAAGCATCTTGCTAGTGACTTTGAATACAAAACAGTTTTACACATTTTTTGGCAGTCTATGATGACTCTAGCTTTTACTCCTCACAAATACTGACAGCCAGAAATGAACATAACATCTTGGTTTATTTTCCTTCTTCAGGTTCATTTATTCATTTGCATTCTCATGTAAGAGATTCCTACTGATTTTCTTCTGCTCGGCACTGTCCAGCCAGAAAATAAGCTTCTTGAAAATCTAGAAATTATATCTTACTACCCTGTTTTAGGATGTTAGAAAAATACCCCATTCATAAGCAAGCTCAATTGAGAAAACTTCTCCCATTCCAATTTAAAGTTCTCTATTTACAACAACTCTTTTCTACATACCCATAGTAGCTTGACTGTATTCTCACTTCCCTTACAGGTCCCTGATGTGGAATTTTGTCAGTAGAAATACACATATAGTTCAACATATATATATACTGGGTTCATACACAGGCAGGCAAAGTACTAAAACACACACAGCAATACCACTGCTGATCTACCTGAACTTCAGGCTTATAGGTACACCTCTACAAAGCACAGGGGAAATGTACAGATATTCAGGGCTTTGGTTGAAGTGTAAAACAAACAAAAACGTCAGCTCTGTAAACGATTTGGAGCAAGCTTCCTTAACAAACGTCCCAAATGCTCACTCCAAGTTTAAATTATGCCCACTAGTTCCCTAGTTCTCTCTTCCGCTTACTTTCCTCTCCCTGCTTAATCACTGAATACAGAGACTAGAAACTTGAATATATGAGCATCCCTGACCTGAGACTGTAGAGATGCAGAGCACCCAAAGTTGGGTAATTTTACTTCTTCAAGTGGGGTCTCTGGATATATTACTCTTTCTTGCCTGGAGAATCCCAGGGACAGGGGAGCCTGGTGGGCTGCCGTCTATGGGGTCGCACAGAGTCAGACACGACTGAAGTGACTTAGCAGTAGCAGTAGCAGGGAGTCTGGAGACAGTAAACACACACTTTTTCTATTTTCCTTTGTTTAAAAAGAATTTAGGGACTTCCATGGTGGACTTCTGTGGTAAGACTCTGCACTTCCAATACAGGGGGTGCAGGTTTGATTCCTGGTTGGGGAGCTGAGATCCCACATGCCTCACGGCCAAAAAAAACAGAAACATAAAACAGAAGCCATATTTCAACAAATTCAATAAAGACTTTAAAAAATGAGTTTAGTTCCATTCTCATTTAATCCTAGAAAAATTCTTTGCTTCCAAGCACTATAGGAGGTTTCCTAGTATAAACTCAGATGTTGACATTCCCAGAGGTTCAGTTCCAGAGTCTACGTCAAGGTGACCCAGGTTGAAAATCTGCCCTGGAATGCAGATTAACTCATTCATTTTTTGTATGCCTCAGAATGTTTCCAGGATTAATGGTTTATGAACTGGAACAGGTCTTGAAATTTAGGGCTATGCCAGCTCACATCAGACCTCAAATAGCTTCTGGAAGTACTAGTCAATCACTTCCAACAAGACATTAAATCTCAAGATTATTAATATTCAGAGTGTTGAAATGGGTATCAGGCATCTGTAGACACCAGTTCAGTAAGTGCACTCCGGGAGATGTAGGCTGAATGTTGGACATTTCTCTTCCACTTACTTTTTTTCTTTTAATGTCAGGTAAAAGGCTGTTGTGAATTGCCTCTCATAGTGCATCTGAATATGTAATCATTTCTCTGCAGGTATGTCTGCCCCAAACCTTACAGCAGGTAACTACATAACATATATAATCATTCTTATCTCTTGCGTGACAGATCTGGAGATCTCTGGGGCTTCAGTGTGGCGGTCTCAGCCACCTACTCTGAGGAGACACACAGGCAGTAAAAGTAAGCCTATGTTCTGAAGACCTTTTCAGTCAGGCCTGAGGTCCATCTCTGAGGCCTCCTTCCCAGTTAACGTGGTACTTATAAGTGAAGGGAGCTGGTGGTCAGCTTTTTACCACTGAACAGTCATAAACAAATGGCAAACCATGAGTTGTAGTTTTAATCACAGGAGTCAGGTGGTTGGCCAAGTCTCAGAAAGTAAATAACGATCTGTAAACAGCAGAACCAAAATTTGTTACCTACCAAATATCTTCAGGCCAGCCATACTTTATCAGATCTTCATCTGCAGAGACAGAAGAGAACAAAGAAAAAACAAATAAGCAACAAGATATACTGTTCAGCACAGAGAAATATAGCTGTAATAACTTTAAATTTTATTACTTTGTAAGAACTTTAAATGGAGTACAATCTATAAAAATACCTAATCACTATGTTGTACATATGAAACTAATATAATATTTATTTTTAAAATTTTAATTCAGTTTTAAAATTATTCTTTGGTTCTTTTTTTTTTTGGCTATGCCATACAGCTTTCAGGATCTTAGTTCCCCAACCAGCGACTGAACCCAGGCTCTGGCAATGAAAGTGCTGAGTCCTAACCCTGGACTGCTAGGGAATTCCCTTAAGTAGTATTTTAAATCAACTATACTTCAATAAAAAATAAATAATTTTTAAATAAAACAAAAACTGTTCAAAAAAATTTTTTTTAATTTTCCATCATCAAAGCCTTTTTGAATTACTCTTTTCTTCATTAAGAGAGAGAAAAAGTTTTGTGGAAAAGACTGGTATTTTTTTCCCTTCCCAACTTACAGTAAACTTTAGCATATTTCACTTAACCTTCTTTTTTTAAAAACACTTTTAACAGGTTTTACAATTGAACAATTACAATCATGAAGCATTTGTTCAAAAGGTGAAGTGAACAAAGGTGAAGTATTTGTTTAAACTGTATGCTTTTTTTTTTTTTTTTAGCCATACCACATGGCTTGTGGGATCTCAGTTCCCCAACCAGGGATTGAACCCTGGGCCACAGCAGAAAGTGCAGAGACCTAACCAATGGACTGGCAGGGAATTCCCATGTGTGTATATTTTATTTCAATATATACCTCCAGTGAATCATATCAATAATTAGTAACTAACTGTGTTTAATACAGAAGCATTACTTGGTATTGATATTAGATAAAAAGATAAAAAAAGGTAAACAAAGTGATTCACATATGATGATTTAAAATGTACTCAAGTATAATCTACCTAACTTGAATGAGGTATTTATTGTCCAGAAAAGCAAAAAGATGCTAGAGTACCCTCTCGGATGAGGGCACTTTAAGCAAATGCATACACCTTGAGTTTTCTGAAGACTTTTCTATAAGTGCAAGTAAAAAGTTGAGCAAACCTCCAACAAATAATCAGAAAGATGAGAAAAAGGAAATTATAAAAACTTCTTTTCATTTGGGCAATGTCTGGCTCCCTGGTGACACCTGCTGGCTAATAAAGAACACATCAGAAAGCTTTTTTTACTGAAAGAAAACTGTCCAACTTAAAATTCCTTTTTGTTCCATCCAGTCCTTTGTCAGAAGTCAGCAAGACTATTAGAAGTAAATGTGATGTGCTAGGCACCGTAGAGAACATAGCACCTGAAAAACGTGATACCATTTTAACAGCAGACTAGGAGAGTGCGTGACTCTAAAAGTACCTGGGGAAAAAATGTCCTACACGACAGGTTTTTTTCCTACATATACTTTAACAACAGTGAAATACCACTCCAATGGGGTCCGGGTAGAATCTAAATTTACATCCGGAGGTGTAAACTCTGTATCTAGATTTATATCTATAGAAAGAAATTCCTACAACTGAGGTTTAAAGGATTCCACAATCTAGCCAGTCCACTTTAACCCACTCCTCTAAGAAGCCTTCTTGGCTCTCCCTGATCACATTTACTCTCTGTATGTCTGCTGTTAATATTATCTCATTTTGCATTGCTTTTGTTTAACAGACTTTATTTTTCAGAGCAGTTTTAGGTTCACAGAAAAACTGACCCCTATTCTGGTCCCACCCCTTCATGGCAAACAGATGGGGAAAAGGTGGAAACAGTAACAGATATTATTTTCTTGGACTCCAAAATCACTGTGGACAGTGACTGCCGTCATGAAATTAAAAGATGCTTGCTCCTTGGAAGAAAAACTATGACAAACTTAGCATATTAAAAAGCAGACACATTACTTTGCCAATAAAGGTCTGTATAATCAAAGCTAGGGTTTTTCCAGTAGTCACATACAGATGTGAGACTTGGACCATAAAGGCTGAGTGCGGAAGAATCGATGCTTTCAAACTGTGGTGCTGGACAAGACTCTTGCAGAGTCCCTTGGACTGCAAGGAGATCAAACCAGTCAATTCTAAAGGAAATCAACCCTGAATAATTGTTGGAAGGACAGATGCTGAAGCTGAAGCTCCAATACACTGGCCACCTGATGTGAAGAGTCAACTTATCAGAAAAGACCCTGATGCTGGGAAAGCTTGAGGGCAGGAGGAGAAGAGGGCAACAGAGGATGAGATGGTTGGATGGCATCACCGACTCAATGAACATGAGTTTCAGCAAACTCCGGGAGATATACCTGTGCCTTATTGCTCAGTGTAATACAGGGAGGTATCAGCAGCATCCTTAGTTACGTTCATCAGGAGGATGCTATGAGAAAATTTACCCAGGACATTCATGGATTACAAGGAGAAATATAAAACTCAAGTTTTAATACACTGCACACTGCTTTTCCATTAAGTCACACCCAGAGTCAATGGCATAAATTCATTATAAGGAAAAACTGTTTAAAAATGAGTTATGCTATACGGTTTTTTTCTCTTGGCTAGGATGTGATAGTCTTGCTTACACTGAGTCTGCTTATGATTATAGCAGAGTTCAAAACAGTTGTATAGATCTGATTTATAATTATATTGTTATATAACTACCACATCATCATAATTATAATGTTATATACATTTTATGTGATAGATGTGTCTGTGTGATAAAAAGATATAGATATATGTGTGAGAGTGGTCAAGAAAGCTTCAAAACACTGTTCACATTTCAACTCAAAAAGAACCATCTTCTGCCTCAAAAAAACCAAGATATGTTTCTCAAATGAGGTAAAAATGTACAGAAAAGGATCTTTGCAAAAGTCTAAGCCACAGATTATTTTTATTTGATGAAAACTAGCAAAGGTTAACTTCTGATTCCTATCACCCATAAATCAAATGATACCACAAAACTATGTAAGTTCCTAATCAGCAACAAATGGTCTAATTCTCTCAATTATCACTTGATACAACTACATTATAAGAAAATTAATCATTTGGAATTCCTTCTAATGGGTTATAGTAGTTAACTAAAAACTCATCCAACAAACCATGGAGAGAATAGGCAATTAACACTTACCTGCTGGAAATTTTAAAATCAAATGCTTTTGAAAACTTACTTTCATATTTATCCTTTCCCATGTAAATAGTGTAAGCAGACGAGTTAACTAAGACAAAACAAAAATAAGACATAGTTAGATAACATCATTACAGACACACCTATTTGGTGGGAAAAACAAGGGACAAATGCTTATGATGGGTTGGCAAAACATGGCTGGTAGGCCAAATCCAGCCTTGTTTTTGGACAGCCCTTGAGCTCATAATGATTCTTACATTTTTAAAGGGTTGAAAGAAGCAAAATGAAGAAGAATAAGCTAGAGAGACCGTATGTGGCTCACAAAGTCTAAAATACTGACAATCTGTAAAACGTTGACCAATCCTCTTAAAAATGGCTGCTTTCCTACTTTCTCAGGGAGGTAGCACAATGCAATTCTAGTTCCATCATCTACTTTTGCTTTCTTCAAAAAATATATATATATATATATGTACTTTTTTTTTTTTCCCAAAAAACCACCCAAACTCATCACCTCAACCATTTAAAAATAGGTTCCAATACTTAGGTAAGGTTTATCTTCCATGATTTGATTTAGTTGCATTCCAGGGGTGCTGCAAATCATACCTGGCTCCCTACCACATTCAGGGGCAACATGGCTCTCAAGCTTCTTCTCATCAGTGACACTGAACCCTGTTTATAGAATCACCTAATTTTGCTCCAGCTCCACTTAAGACCAACCAAATCCAAATCTCTGGGGATTGGTTTTTTTTTTTTTTTAAAGATCTCTTTTTATAGTGATTTCTAATGTGAAATCAGTGTTAACTCCTACCCTAAATCAAACTGGATATTCCGGGTATGGCTTACCTTAGAAATGACATTGGCTTTCCTGAGCTAGTGTGTTTTGCTGTGGGCTCCTCCATCTGCCATCAGTT
The DNA here is from genome assembly GCF_032452875.1 of Bos javanicus. NCBI lineage: Eukaryota > Metazoa > Chordata > Mammalia > Artiodactyla > Bovidae > Bos > Bos javanicus. The sequence continues at coordinate 11,602,604 of NC_083875.1, read as the reverse complement.
AGGTTTTGAAATCCTAACGGGGTCCTGAGTTTCTGAGCTAGTCTACCAAAATCTGTTAGACCCCATTTGGATCTAGACTCCTGAATTAACAGCCACTGGGTCTCTGTCTACAAAGCCTGGCTGACAGGTGTTAAGGTTGGGCTAGGTGGTCTGCTAGTTGTCGCTCCAGAGCTGGAACTACTCTATTAAGTGGACCTCTGAACTCTTTCATTTGTAGATTCGTAAATTCAGGGTTGCCTGTACTTTCCAAATGAAAAGCTCCTTAAATGATCAAGCATAGTTGCCCTTCTTGGGAACAGAAGACTCCCAATTCCTTTAGTGAGCAGTTATGATGACTACCATCCCTAAGTACTTGGAAGTAGTTGAGAGAAGTCTGAAAGGAGAGAATGTTTGTATTGACTAGTTGACAGATCTGTCTATAATTAAGTATTATATTATCCTGATAAGCCCTTTGCACAGCTTTGGACAAATACCAACTGCAGGACAACTAAAAAGTGTTTCAGATGTTCACTTGGGGAGCTATTATATTTGTACACCCTTTTGATCCTATAATGTCACCACCAAGAGTACATACCCTACTGATTAACACTTCACCAAGCAATGAAGCTCTTCATACAAACTGAACAGGCGTTAATTAAGAATATAGAACACATAAACAAAATGCCATGGATCCATTAAAAATAAAAAGTAGGTGAATAACTAGCAGAACAGTATTTCTGTGCTATCTATAAACAGTAAGATTCAATATGTAAAAAAAAATAATAATTGTACATATAAACATGCTTACCTATGTTTCTAATACACACACCCATTTTCTTTATACTATGGAAGGATACATATATATTTAACTGTTAACAGTGACCTTACCTACTTGCTTACAAAATATATAGATGGTTTTTGTAATCAGAAAAAAAGGTGTTTTTTTTTTTTTTTTTAATGATTGAAGTAAACAAAGCTGTCTCTGCAGGGCAAGCTAGCTAAGCTTCTGCCAAGAGAATGACAGATAATGGATGGCGGACCTATAAAATGAGGTGGTTAATAACATAACTGCTACAACCCCAAACTGAGGGGCATTCTACAGAATAATTTTTCAACAGACAGTGTCATGAGAGACAAAGACTGAACAATTGCTCCAGATCAGAAGACTCCAGAGAGCAATGAATGACAACAGAATGCAACAATTAATTTGCAGGTTTCTTTTGTGATAAGTTCATTACTAGGACTCTGATGAAAACTGGATATAAGTTGCTGACTAGGTAATAGTATCACTGCAATGTTAATTTCCTAATTTGGATAGTGAACAATGCCTTCTGATAACAGAATATTCTTGATTTTAAGAAAAATACCCTGAGGTATTTAGGGGTAAGACACAACTTACAGATGGTTCAGGAAAAAAAAAAAAAAACCTGTGAGTGTGTTTGTGTGTGTGCAGAGAGACAGAGTGGGGCAAAGGGAGACGGAAAACGTGGAAAAAGAAGAAGGGAAAAGGAGATAAGGCATATGTGGTAAAAATGTTAGAATTTGGGGAATCTGAGAGAAGGCTATAAAGGAAATCTTTTAATATTCCTGTAACTTTTCCAAAAGACTGAAATGTCAAAATAGAAAATAAAATTTTTTTAAAAAGAAGCATGACTTCTGAGTAAGAAGTCTGAATTAAGCTCTCCTCCGTGGCTTCCCTGATAGCTCAGTTGGTAAAGAATCCACCTGTAATGCAGGAGACCCCTGTTTGATTCCTGGGTTGGGAAGACCTCCTGGAGAAGGGAAAGGCTACCAGTATTCTTGGGCTTCTCTTGTGGCTTAGCTGGTAAAGAATCTGCTTGTAATGTGGGAGACCTGGGTTCAATCCCTGGGTTGGGAAGATCCCCCGAAGAAGGGAAAGGCTACCCACTCCAGTATTCTGGCCTGGAGAATTTCATGGGCTGTATAGTCCACGGGGTCACAAAGAGTCAGACATGACTGAGCAACTTTCCCTTTCCATGTTAGAGGGATAAAGGAAGAGTAAACTGAATTATTCTAGTACTCTTGTAACTCTCACCCAAATAATGTAATTAGTAAGAGAACTAGTTGTCTTGAAGACTCCTGACTCAGGTGTAGCAATCAACCCAACTTTTGAGGTGTTGTGATAATTTCATAATTTACAGAACCGTCTATATTGAGAAGGACACTGGTAAAAGGTACTAAAAACATATGTGAACTTAACATGCTTAATGCACTAATGTGCAGGAATCCATAAATCAGAGGGTCTTGAATTTGACACTGAAAATACAGCAAGGTTATTGTTTTCTTAATCTATTATGGGAGCATGAAAGAATAAGCAGATTTTAATCAGAGATACTAATTTTAAAAGAGAAGGCAAAAATTTTCTACTGCGATTTCCAGCCCACTTTTTTTTTTTTTAAAGGGGGGTTTTATTGCAGTAAACCATCAGTTGGTTGAAAAGCTTATCTATCTATCTATCTGAAGTCATTTCCTGAAGATTCTGTATGTTCAAATTGTTTTCCATACTGGAATATGTAAAAAATTTTACTACTATATTACTCTGCAATTTTAAAAGCTGCACAATTGTAGATTTATTAGACCTAAGAGGCCAAATATTTTTCCGACAGGAAGCAGTTCTGATGCTGCAATGGAAGCCCATGAGAAAAAAATGACCCACAAATCAACTGAAGCCCTCTACTCTATTAGGGGCATCTCCATATATATGACTGGCACTCAAAGAATTTAGAATTGCTTTAAGGAGAATAACGTAGCCTGTGTAAAATACATTTAGTACCTATACGCCTTGCCTCGGGCTTCCCAGGTGGCTCAGTAAAGAACCTGCCTGCAATGCAGGAGACATTGACCCCTGGGTCAGTGAAGATCCCCTGGAGAAGGAAATGGCAACTGACCCCAGTATTCTTGCCTGGGAAGAAGAGCCTGGCAGGCTACAGTCCACAGAGTCTCAAAGAGTCAGACAGGAGTTAGCAACTAAAGAAGGACAACAACATGCCCTGCCTATATTTGTCATTCCATTGTTGGACTTGCATGGATAACTATGTTGTCAAGGACTCTTGTGAGTGGAGAAGCTACAAAAAGATGCTTCTGTTATATTATGACAGAGGGGCAGAACAGGACAGACAGCAGATAAAAATGCAATTAGGAACTTAGAATGATTTTTCAGGCTAGTTTGAATTTTGTTTCTAGTAATTTTAATAATATGGATAAGAAAAAACTAAGTCCACGGAAACAGAGAAATGGCTAATAGCACACTGTGGAAGCCTAAACTAGTGAGAAAAATGAGATGTGACAGTGTGACGGAGTAGCAGAGGAGGGCTCTGTGAGTTACAACTTTCCTGGGCTTCAACTTGCTCATCTCTAAAGAGCAAGTGCCACCCTGTTCAAACCCACATAACCACTATTGCTAGTTTCACTTAAATTTCACCTTTAACAAGTAGGCAGAGAGTAGCAATAGAATAGAGTGTGCCAGAAGTCAAAAAATAGCATTCATTTATTCAGTAAGTATTTATTGAGTTCCTATTAAGAGCCAGGCACTATGCTAGCGGAACAAGGAGAGCCTATACCTGCCTTCAACGGGCTTACACTCTATCTCAAGCAGACAAAAGTTTAACATCATATGTTAAGTGCAATGCTGAACGTATACATTGTGTTAAGGGGATTCCCCCAAGAGATATACCTAAGCAATCCTGGGGTGGGAACAAGGAAAGAAAGGCATTTGGAAAAGATAGGCGAGGGCTGTCTCTGGGGAGGAGCAGCTAGCTAGGGGGTTGATTTAAGGCAAAGAGAAAAATATAAGTAGAGAAACGAAGACACCGCAGTTCCTGGGGACTAAACACACCCTTTTCTTGCCTGCCAAAGACAAATCAGAAACTATCATGTCACTTTTCAAAATCTGGGACATTAACTCTGCCCAATGAGTGTATGTCTCGCCACTCCAGTCTTTCGGTAGCATCCAAACCCAATAACCCTTTCCTGGAAGGGTAAGGCGCCCTTTCTGTAAGGCAGAGTTGTTGGCAGGTGTCTCCTTTCTTACCAGAGAGCAGCAAGATTAAATGTTACGGGGGTGGGTGGGGAAGAGAAGACTTCACGATGGTAGTGTGAATAAGTCCACGAACTGCCTGATTTCAGGTAGCGACAGGTCTTTCTGAAGGGAAAAGGGAAACCGACCGGAGGCAAAGAGAGCACTGGGGATGGACCCTCTACGCTCCCTCCCCCCAAACCAGGCACTGACGAGGAGGCACACTGGGAGGACTGGGACGGACACGGTGGAGAGACCATCAGGACGAGGGAAGAGGCACTCACTGCCGAGAAGGCACTTAAGGACCAGGCTAGCGGTGGCCTCGAGGTCCGGCTTCGGAGCCCCACAGTCGAGATAGGGACCCGGAAGGTCTCGGCGACCACTCACCGCTACTACTGGTGAAGTAGAACACCATGATGCCAGCGGCGGTGGGACAACTACAGCGCCCAGCAGCAGTACTCAAACTTGGAAGCTCAGGATACCGGAAGCGCGGAGGCCGCGTTCCCCGGAACTGCTCCACGCACTTCCGGCTGACGTCGGGTCGCGTCATAACGCCTGTCGCCGGCGCCATCTCCAATTCTGCTGAGGAGGCGGTGTCGGCGCCCTCGGAACTCAATTTATTTGGGGGTTAAAGGGAAGACGATGGAGGCAGGAGCATTGGTGGGTGGAAAACGATGCGGGGAACTATCTTAAGAGAGAAATGCCACTGCCTGGCTTTATTTTTAGAACCTCCACCCTGTGGGCTATCAGGTTGGTTTCATTTGTCGCTTTTCACCCGCATCTGGGCTCCCCGAAAGTAGAAACCTTGTGCCTTCTTCACGGCTACGCTTTCACTGAACTAATCACGGTACTTGGAACTTAGTATAGAAGCTCATTAAATTTTAAATGAACCCAAATTCCTCCACTATTTTCATTCTAGCTCTATCACTTGTTGGGCACTTTCGGTTGCTGCACTTAGCTGCAAAATGAGTATGAATGGAGCGGTTAATAAACAGGTTATTTTGCCAAGGGTAAGTAAGTTAATAGGTATAAAAGGTTTAGGACGTGGTGAACACTCCAGAATTAAAGATAGTTTCACCGGAGGCAGTATGCCTCTCTGCGTTTGGACTCGTACTGTTCCACCTTTAAATCCAAGATCTGCCATCTGTTACCTAGGAGGCTGAGGGAACCTCACATCTTCCGGCTGTAAAGTGGGAATGATCTGACTCAGTTCGCATCAGCATTTCGCTTTAACCTGATTATTTCTATTATCTTCTTATGTGAAGTTAAGCGCATCACTTAACTGAATTTTTTAGAACTAAGAAATGTGCCAGAGAGTGTACTAGGAGGTGGTACACAAAATAACGTAGCTAATAACAAACGAGTGCTTTAGGAACTTTTGGGCTTTCCAAAGGAAGAATCTACACTGTCCTATGAATAATAATTGTTTTCAGGCCCTCAGTTTTATTCTCTATAAAATGGGAATGATGGTACATATCCCATAGGCTGTGGTGAATGAAATAAAATACTAAAACATTCATGAATACCTGGCATGTCGATGTTACTGCCGTGATTTAATTTTTTATTTAACTTGAAAAAAAAATTTTTTTAATTGCTTCACCTAACATCACTGCTGCTGCTGCTGCTGCTGCTAAGTCACCTCAGTCGTGTGCGACTCTGTGCAACCCCATAGACGGCAGCCCACCGGGCTCCCCGGTCCATGGGATTCTCCAGGCAAGAACACTGGAGTGGGTTGCGATTTCCTTCTCCGATGCGTGAAAGTGAAGTTGCCCAGTCGTGTCCGACCCTCAGCGACCCCACGGACTGCAGCTTTCCAGGCTCCTCCGTCCATGGGATTTTCCAGGCAAGAATACTGGAGTGGGGCGCCATTGCCTTCTCCCCTAACACCACTAGGGAAAAAAAAAAAGTAACCGTAGCTCAGTCGGTAAAGAATCTGCCTGCAATGAAGGAGACCTGGGTTGGATTCCTGGGTCGGGAAGATCCCCTGCAGAAGGAAATGACAAGCCACTCCAGTATTCTTGCCTGGAGAATCCCATGGACAGAGGAGCCTGGCAGGCTACAGTCCATCGGGTTCCAAGAGTCGCATACGACTTAGCGACTGATCGCCAACATTATAGCTTCAAATGTGAAAAGTAACTTGAGAATCTTCAGTTCAGTTTAGTCGCTCAGTCGTGTCCGACTCTTTGCGACCCCATGAATCGCAGCACACCAGGCCTCCCTGTCCATCACCAACTCCTGGAGTTCACTCAGACTCACGTCCATCGAGTCAGTGATGCCATCCAGCCATCTCATCCTCTGTCGTCCCCTTCTCCTCCTGCACCCAATCCCTCCCAGCATCAGAGTCTTTTCCAATGAGTTAACTCTTCACATGAGGTGGCCAAAGTACTGGAGTTTCAGCTTTAGCATCATTCCTTCTAAAGAAATGCCAGGGCTGATCTCCTTCAGAATGGACTGGTTGGATCTCCTTGCAGTCCAAGGGACTCTCAAGAGTCTTCTCCAACACCACAGTCCAAAAGCATCAATTCTTCGGTGCTCAGTCTTCTTCACAGTCCAACTCTCACATCCATACATGACCACAGGAAAAACCATAGCCTTGACTAGACTGACCTTTGTTGGCAAAGTAATGTCTCTGCTTTTGAATATGCTATCTAGGTTGGTCATAACTTTCCTTCCAAGGAGTAAGCTTAGGCTGCTATTAAAAAAAAAATCTTACAGCAAGTGACCTCAATATGTCCAGTACCAGAGAACGCCTTCATTCTGCGGAAAACTACAACTCCCAGAATGCACCTAGGTAAGGCCTCCCGACAGGAGCCCGGCGCTGCCCAACGGGTTCTGGAAGACGTGGTTTCCACCAGGGGAGAGGTTTCAGTCTTGCAAGGGCGGGAGACTCTTGGAGACCACCTCCTAAGAGGCGGGGCAAGCGCTGGTGCACAACCAATCGTCGAGCCTGCCCTTGGAGAAGCTGGGAAGCGGCGAATCGGAACGCAGCGGTTTCCGCCTGGACTGGCGCGCGAGAATTTGAATACAGTGGGGGACCACGGGCTCGGCTGAGGAGAGGTCGCCTGTCTGAGGTGCTACCAGGTAAGTGCTGCGTGGGGCCGAGGCGTGATGTGGAAGAACCAGGGGATCAGGAGGTTCTGTGGAACGTGGGGATGAATGTCAAAGGAAGAGAGCTTTTTTGCTCGGTGCTTGGCGCGTTCTAGGCTGGAGACCAGAGCGAGGAGCTGGTGTACGCGCTTCCAGGTCTCCTGGTTTCCATCTTTCTGACGCTGAGTTTTCTCGCCCTTTTGCCCTGACAGCGTGTGGGGACAGGGTCGCTTTTCTCTCCTGTCTTTCCTTATTCAGCCTCAGAAAGATCTTTAAAGCTGCAGCTCGACACGAATTTCCAGAGACTCAGGTCTTTCTGTATAACTTGAAAGTTATGCTTGTGTATTAAAAATACACTTGATCCGAAAGGAAGGGGAAGGGAAAATTTATTGAGCAACATACCATCTGCTCAAGAGTTAACATGCGTCATTGTGTTTATTACTCGCAGCCTTAGGAGGTCAGAGTATTTTGTAAATAAGAAAACAAGCGGCTCCTCAGCTAATAAAATGTGAGAGAATTATGCTTCCCTGTTTTCTTGCTGGCTTCTGATGAAAAAGTTAGAGATGGTCTCTGCCTTCATTGTACCTGCAGCCTGTAGGGAAAGACCGTCAAGCCAAAGACGAGAAGAGAAAATACGCAAAATGGATACCAAGGAAGTGCAGGGTGGATTGGAAGCCTAGGGCTAGAGCATCTAACAGCAGGAGGGCTTTTGGGATTTGGGGGGAGGCGGGTGGTGAGGGCTATGGGAAGGACAGCTGCCCAGGATATAGAGTGATTAAACTTGAGATGAATTCATCAGGCTGTTGAAGTCGGGAAAGTGTGTCCTGAAATGGGGTAAAATCCTTCCTCTTTGGTAGGACCATTTTCCAGCTTGAAATTTGTACTGTTCCTTCTTAAATTAAATTGTACTGTCTCTGCTTAATTAGTGGAGGGGCTTCCCTGGTGGCTCAGACGGTAAAGCGTCTGCCTACAGTGCCGGAGACCCGGTTTCAATCCCTGGGTGGGGAAGATCTCCTGGAGAAGGAAATGGCAACCCACTCCAGTATTCTTGCCTGGAAAATCCCATGGATGGAGGAACCTGGTAGGCTACAGTCCATGGGGTCGCAAAGAGTTGGACACTACTGAGAGACTTCACTTTCTTTGTGAGGTAGTGTTTTGTTTTTGTTTTTTTTCCCTTCATGCTTTAAACCTTTATCAAAGTAATTTGCTTTAAAAAAAAAAAAAACAACTTTTTTTTTATCTTAATGGACCATCACCCATCTGAGAACTGTTTCAGTATTATAAATCATAGTTTTGATATAGCAGTTTTTATACACATTGGATTTATTTGGTTATTGTTCTGTTGCTTTTAGGAGTTAGGATGTCAACTTTAACGCCAACAAAAAGGAAGCAGTGCTCTTTGAGCCAGGACATGTAAGTCTCATCCTGAGTGGAAATTCTTAAAAAAATCTACCGTCTTAAATATTTTTTATCTTCTCTTCTATGTCTAAATATTTCCATTCTTTCATTTCCTACTCCTTGTAGTTACAGTAATACTTTATATTCTAATTCTAGTCTGGAAATAATATAAGCTTTTATAATTAATTCTTTAGTGCCTTTGGAGGGAATCAGAAAAAGGGCTGTTACCTATGTTACCTGTTACCTTGGAAATATGTGTCAGATCTTTTATTACCTTGCTTCTTTCTGCTCTCTCATGTAATATTTAACATGCTGTTTTGCATATAATAGGTGATCATCCTATTATACACAGCAATCCTAGAAAGCTGTGTACTCTGTGTATGTTATACCAGAGATATAAACTACAGGCCCTAAGTGGTCAGTTTATTGTGTATAGTTAATCATTTTAGGGAACTTGTTTCAGAGTATATGGCCAAAACTTAGAAATAGGTTTTAAAACACTCATACACACACACACATTTCTCAAAGCTTCTTTGTAAAGTGTTTTCACAAACATTATTGGGGTCTTAGTTTTGAAAAATACTCAAATACTTTGTAAAGACAGAATTTGAGAATTCCTACTGCTAATCTAATAGTGTATGTAGATAGATGCTTTTGGAGATATATTTTTAATATGCCTTCCAGGTGAAGTTGTTTATTGCTTAGTAGTAAATTGACATAAAAACCGAACCAAAATAACTATCAATGGACTGTTTCCTTTCATAGCCCATTATCAGATATTCCATCAAAGAAATTAATTTTGGACTTCACTGAAAATGTATTTCCATTACCTAATAAAAAGCACATTTGCCAAACCAGTGATAAAAATGAAGGAAAGATTCATTGCTCTCAACAAGGCCATTTGATTTCAAGTCCACTCAGAACAACTAAAAATGGATTGCCATCTGCAAATAAAGGTTCACCATTTAAATCTGCTGTGTCTGTTGTATCCTTTTACAACAAAGATAAGTGGTACCTCAATCCATTGGAGAGAAAGCTGATAAAAGAGAGTAGATCCATTGGTCTAAAAACTAATAATGAGGATAAATCGTATTCCTATATGACAGAAAAAATGCAAGGAAAACCAGTCTGCTCCAAGAAGATGAACAAAAAACCACAGAAGAGTTTAACTGCTAAGTGTCAAGTGGGATATAAATGCATCAAGCCTGTATCAAAGAATTCTAAAAATTCCAAGCAGTACCGAGTGACCTATAAGCCAACTGTGGAGAATAATTGTTACTCAGCTGAAAATAATCTGAATGCTCCTCGAGTTCTAAGCCAGAAGGTCAAACCACAAGTTACCCTCCAGGGTGGAGCAGCTTTTTTTGTTAGTAGGAAAAAGCCCTCATTGAGAAAATCATCCCTGGAAGATAAGCTATTACTGGGACTCACCCAGAAAAATAAATCAGAAGTTATTGAAGAGTCTGATGGAGAGACTGTCAATGAAAGAAGGTTTGAGACAAGGCAAGCGCCAAAGTGTGTGTTAGTAGAAAAAGAACTGAACGTTGAGCTGTTGAGTGAAAGAAGTAAAAGTGAAGAGAAATTAATAAAGGTAAATGGAAATTCATAGCTTCTAAAACTAAGTTGGCTCTCTCTGTATATGGTGGTGGTGGTGGTTTAGTTGCTAAGTCATGTCTGACTCTTGTGACCCCATGGGACTGTAGCCTGCCAGGCTCTTCCATCCATGGTGTTTCCCAGGCAAGAATACTAGAGTGGGTTGCCATTTCCTTCTCCAAGGAATCTCCCCAACCCAGGGATCGAACCCCTGTCTCCTCCATTGCAGGCAGATTCTTTCCTGACTGAGCTACCAGGGAAAACCATATCTGTATGTATGTAGGTAGGAAGTATGTATGTGTGTGTGTAGCTAGTCCCTTAAAATGAAGCTCAGAAAAGAAAGAAATGTTGCCGAGAAATCATCATGTCGTTTTAACAAGACTGTCTCTTCATTATCAAATAGACATGGAGAAGGCTAATAAGATGAGAAATGCAGAAGACCCCCCCCCCAATATACACACATGGATTGAGAATTAATTTTAGCTTGAGTGGTGCCCCTTATTTTTTTTAATTGACATGTATCTATATACAGTGAATTGTGCAGATATATAGTCTGAATTTTGATAAACTCACATACCATGTAACTAAAACCCCTGTCAAGATACAGTTGTGTTTTTTTTTTTTTTTTTTTGTCAGAAACAGTATAAATAATTAGTAGAATTGCTCTTATGGCTTAGGCAAGCAAGAACATGTTCCATTTAGCAATATACTTGGTAATACTTGATAGACAGGAAAAAACATTGACAGTGGTAACTGCAAACTTAAATGTTTACAAAGTAAGTAAAATTAGCAGCAAACTGGTCTGATCTAGATATGTTTCCATACATTGATTTAGTGGAAGGAAATGAAGACCTGTCAAGTGGTAGCCTGATACTTTGTTCCCTGAGATTACTGCCATATGGGAACAAAATTTTGTTTACAGTCTGGAGGACTGCTTTTATGAAGCCATATACTATCATAATTATAAAGAATTTTGAGGCAGAGTAGAAAAATAGGATTTTCCTCCCTTTTTTGGCTTAATGAAGCCTACCATCATTTTTTTGGTAATATGGTATTATGGTTTTGGTATTATGGAGGTAGCTATTTAAGTTCCTTCGTGACTGTGGTTCAGAGAAACTTTTATTTGATAATTAGTGTTTTTAGGGGCTTCCCAGGTGGCACTAGCAGTAAAGAACCTGGCTGCTAGTGCAGGAGACATAAGAGACATGGATTTGATCCCTGGGTTGAGAAGATCCCCTGGAGGATGGTATGGCAACCCACTCCAGTATTCCTGCCTAGAGAATCCCAAGGACAGACGAGCCTGGCAGGCTATAGTCCATGGGGTTGCAAAGAGTCCAACAGGACTGAGTAACCAAGCACAGCACAGCTAAGGGTAAATCCTGTTTTCATTAGAGCGTGCATAACCTTTTCCCAACTCTGTGGAGCCTTGAGAAATGGCAAACTGATGGCCTGTCCCCCATTCTTCTGAGATAGTTATGATTTTGAATAGGAGTTCTTTAATCAAAAGTTTTTTCCTTTTCCCCCAAGCTGTATGTTCTCTTAAGTCTCATCAAATAAGTAGTGTTTACTGAAATTTGTAACAAGTTTTTCTCCTTTGTTTTTCCCACCTCCCTGCTACTATCCAAAAAGTGGGAGTTAGAAGCCTCTCCAACTACTCCAGGATGTTTTTCTCTCCTTTGCTCCCTGTTTTTAAAGCTTGTGACAAAGGGTTGGCTCTTTTCAGTTTGGCGGCTCCTAGGGAAATTTTTGCCATTTTTACTGATTTTTCTGTTGTTCAATTTATTTTTGTAGACAGGTTGTTCTATGATTTTCATTCTGTCATCTTTATCAGGAAATAATACATTTTTGACAGGATGACAAATTATAAACTTAAATATGCACACTCTATATAAATGTAATACTTTACTTTAAAAGTATTACATTTAGTAAATACAGAGGAAATTTTCCTTAAAACAAACTGAAAATTGAGGATTTAAAGTCATTATGAAATGTAATTCATGATGAAAATACATATTGTGTTTTAGAAACGAATCTCTTGGGATTCATTGGCTAAATGTGTGATGATTAAGAATTATAGGTTTCTTTAATTTTACTCATTATTTTCAGGATGCATCAGATGAAGTCATTTCTTCAAGGAAATGTAAAACTGATGAAAATAAAAGTTGTCCTTCAGAGGAGTCTTTCAGTGAGAACAAAGCAGGTAAGTAAGAGAACTTTTCTTCTCAAAATGAGTTTTTTTCATGTAATAATGCTTCATTACATGTGTCAATATGAAATTATATACAATACTATTTTGGCTTTTTAAAATATTCAGTATCCGTGACTTTGTGTTGCTCTCGGTAACACTGTTTTCTATGATAAGCAGTGCAGTGCATTTTGAGGAGGAGACAAGGAGAATTTATGGGAGAACTTAAGACAAAATACTCTGATTAATTGGTCTGTGAGATATGGCCCAGTTACTTAAGCTATCTAGAGCCAGGTGTTCTCATCATACCTATGCTTTTACCCCAAATGATAGGAGGGAGTGAAAAATATATATATCTGTGATCAAAGCCCAATTGTAAGCAGAATTCACTAAGCCATAAGAGGGCACCCAAAATCAGGAGTTTTGGGTTTTGTCTGGGTCTGCCAGTGATTAAGTGTGATCTAGGGAAGAGATCTCTCAAGTAAGAGGTTGGACCCAGGGAATGAACTCAGGCCATGGGAATGAAAGCACTGAATCGTAACCACTGGACCACCAGGGAACTCCCACTTCTTTTCTTTTTTTAAATAAGCTTTTCATTTTGTAGTAATTTTAGATTTACAGAAAAGTTGTACCTGTCTTACCCCATTTACCCTATTGTTGTTGTTCAGTCACTAAGTCAGGTCCAACTCTTTTGGGACCCCATGGAGTGCAACACTCCAGGCTTCCCTTTCCTTCACTGTCTCTTGGAGTTGCTCAAACTCATGTCCATTGAGTCAGTGATGCCATTCAACCATCCCATCCTCTGTCTCCCCTTCTCCTGTCCTCAGTCTTTCCCAGCATCAGGGTCTTATTTTCCAGTGAGTCTGTTCTTTGCATCAGGTGGCCAAAGTATTGGAGCTTCAGCATCAGTCCTTCCAATGAATATTCAGGGTTGATTTACTTTAGGATTGACTGGCTTGATCCCTTTGCAATCAAAGGGACTCTCAAGAGTCTTTGAAAGTATCAGTTCTTTAGTGCTCAGCCTTCTTTATGGTCCAGCTCTCACATTCATACATGACTACTGGAAAAAACAATATTTTTAACCAAACCTTTGTTGGCAAAGTGATGTCTCTGCTTTTTAATTCACTGTCTAGTTTAGTCATAGCTCTCCTTCCAAGGAGCAAGTGTCTTAATTTCATGGCTGCAGTCATCATCTGTAGTGATTTTGGAGCCCAATAAAATAACATCTGTCACTGCTTCTACTATTTCCTCTTTTTATTTATCTGATGAGACCAGATGCCGTGATCTTAGTTTTTTAATGTTGAGTGTTAAGCCAGCTTTTTCACTCTCCTCTTTGACCCTCATCAAGAGGCTTGTTTGTTCTTCTACACTTTCTGCCATTGGAGTGGTATTATCTGCATATCTGAGGTTGTTGATATTTCTCCTGGCAGTCTTGATTCCAGCTTGTGATTCATCCAGCCCAGCATTTTACATGATGTACTCTGCACAGAAGTTAAATAAGTAGTGTGACAGTACACAGCCTTGTCATACTCCTTTCCCAATTTTGAACAAGTCCTTTGTTCCATGTCCTGTTCTAACTGTTGGTTGCTTCTTGACCTGTAGGTTTCTCAGAGACAGGTAAGGTGGTGTTACCATCTTGTACGACTATTATACTTTTGTCAAAACTAAGAAACTAATTACTGGTATATTATTAAATAAGCTCTAAGCTATATCTGGAATTGACTGATTTTTTTCATTAACATCCCCTTTTTGTTGTAGGACCCAGCCTAGGCATCACACTGTATTTAGTTGCCGAGTCTCCATAGTCTCCTCTTGTCTGTGACATTTTCTTAGTCTTTTCTTTGTTTTCATGACCTTGACATTCTTGAGGAGTACTGGCCAGTTATATTATAGGATGTTCCTGCACCTGGGTTTGTCTGATGTTTTTCTCATCGTTAGACCAGGGTTATAGGTTTGGAGGAAGAATGCCACTGAGGTGAATGCCATTCTCACCACTTTGGGTGCAATGTCCAAATGACATTATAGATGATGTTAACTTAATCTCTATCACTTGGTTGGTCAGGTTTGCCCAATTTCTCCACTGTAAAAGTTACCCTTTTTCCTTTGCCAAACTCTGTTCTTTGGAAGTAAGTCGTTAAGTCTAGCCTACCCTTTCAGGGAGGGATGGGGATTAAGCTTCATCTCCTGGAGGGGGAAATTTTCACATATATTATTTGGAATCCTTCTGTTAGGAAGAGTTATCTCTTCTCTCCCATTTATGTACTCAATTTGTAAGTAAATAAATAGACTCCTGAATATTCACCAGTATGCACTCATGAATATTTTATATTTGGGATTAAAGTCTAATACTACATGATTTGTTCTGTCATTCATATTGTTCCAGCTTTGACCATTGGGTCAGTTCTCTTTGACATGTCCCCTTCTTTTGCTTTTTGAGCACTTCGTTATTACTTTCTGGCACTACAAAAGGCAATAGGCTCCTCTTACATTTTCCCTAACCTAGTCCTAGACTCAGCCGTTTCTCCAAGGAACCATGGTCCCTTCTGTTGGGGAATATTATTTGGAAACCAGGTTCTGGACTTGATGTGCCTATTGCTACTGGAGTACTTTTGGTGATGTACATAAAAACTTATTATCAAACCCAGGTTCATGTGGAATTTTCTTCTAGAAGTTTTATAGTTTTACATTTTGCATTTAGATCTGTGATCCATTTTGAGTTAAATTTATGTGAGTTTTGTCATTTTTTTGTATATGGATGTCAAATTGTTCCAGCATAATTTGATGGCTATCTTTTTGCCATTGAATTAACTTATGCTTCTTGGTTAAAAATCAGTTGACTATACGTGCATAGGTGGTGGGTGTTTTGGGGCTCTATTTTGTTACATTGATCTGTTTGTCAATACCGTACTGTCTTAATTACTGTTAGTCTTAAAATCAAGTATTGTGAGTATTTTTGTTTTATTAATCTTGAAAATCTTATGCTTTAAAGCTTTAAGTTTATTCTGGGATACAAATTATTGTTCACTTTTTTCCCTTACCAGTTTCTCCTGAGTCCATTGTCTATCCTATCTTCACTATGTCTTCAGTCAACACAAAAAGGTAAGGGTTGCTCTTATTTTAATGTTCAAGGTTTAATTATGAGTCCATTGGATCTCTCTTTTTTTCATATACTATTTAATTTGGAGAGCATTTTTCTCTTCCCCATTGAAATATTTAGAATAGGAGATGAAATTAGACCCTCTTATAGAAACTTCATAAGAACTTGAAGAATTAAGAGAAGGAAAAGACCTTTATGGGCTGGAATAACAGTAATTTCTTCAATTTTTGTATAATACCTGACCCATAATAATTTATATTCACTCTTTCACTTATCCCCACAACAACCCAGAAGCTTGATATCATTATTACCATTTGCAGCGGAGAAAACCTTGTAATTCAGCCACAGTTGCACAGCTCTTAGATGACAAAGCCAGGACTAGAATCCATGATTAATCAAAGCCCATTAGGCTGTATTGCCTCCTTTGTGTGATAACATACTGATAATAGTTCATGTTTAATGGGCACTTGGCATCTCATGGTGTGGATACCATTATTACCCCATTTTACAGATGAGGAGACTGGCCAGAGGAATAAGTAACTTGCAGCAACTCAATGCTGTTATAATTTCCAGCTGAAGCTACACACTATCCTGCTCAAAACTAAAACTGGAACTGGGGGAGGCATGGGTGCTTATAAGTATATGCAAAAAAGCTCTGAGAACGAAGTTTCTTAACAGTTTGAACACCTCACTAGGCAGTATTAAGTCACTTCAGTTGTGTCCGACTCTTTGAGACCATATGGGCTATAGCCCACCAGGCTCCTCTGTCCATGGGATTCTCCAGTCAAGAGTCCTGGAGTGGGTTGCCATTTCCTTCTCTAGGGAGCTGCTCAGTAAGCAGCTTTGTTTCTTTTTTCCCTGTTTGATGATAAACATCTGAAGATAATGAGCAGGGAACTTCCTAGTAAAGTTTTCCTGCTCTTAGGGCATCTCACCATAAATTGTCTTGGAGATTGGTCGGGTGGGTAGCTTTTCCCCTTCAGAGACCATATTCCTAATTTCTTTCACCTTTCCCTTTTCTCATCTGTCTTCTATTTATTGAGGATAAAAACCTATCACAATCAGCTAACAGTGTGTAAACTAACCTAGCACAGGGAGATGTTAGGAGACTTGGTTGAATCATTTGAAATTTGCTCATTAGGTAGGACCCAAAAAGTCAGATATCATCAGTTTCCTGTGGCTTACTCTGACTTTTACTTTAGGTAGATCACAGATTGTCTGGGTTTGTACTCTTACAGTTGGCGAACATTTATACAATACTGTGTGATGTTGAACTACACTGAATTTTAGAGATGTGAAGATAAGTACAACATGGCTCTGCTGTCAAGGAAGTCATGGTTAGAAGAGGACAGACATTTAAACAAATGTGTATAATAAAGTGTTAACATTGCTAGGCTAGAAGTAAAAATGCCT
This sequence comes from Bos javanicus, assembly GCF_032452875.1. NCBI lineage: Eukaryota > Metazoa > Chordata > Mammalia > Artiodactyla > Bovidae > Bos > Bos javanicus. The sequence continues at coordinate 11,585,816 of NC_083875.1, read as the reverse complement.
GCAAGGATGGGAAGTGCTGAGTTACTTAGCAAAGGTTGTATAAGGCATAGAGGAGTCAGTGACCTAGATAAGTGTTTTTTATATTGTTGGTATTATTAGTATTGATAGTTTGTCACATCAATAAAAATTTAAGGGCATCACATCTAGCATTTTTTCCTTAATGGAATAATACATCTCTCACATAGTAAGTGTATTTGGTGAATCTTTTTTCCCAGTTATGTATGTGTATCTGCATTGGTCATGATGTGAAATATATTTCTCACCATAGGTTTGTCAAGTCATTATAAAAGCTATTTTCTAGTCAGATGATAAGAGGACAGATTGGGTTAGCATAAAGCATTACATAGGGTATTTTTCCAGTTTTTTTTTTTTTTATTTATCAATGTGAGTTTCTGTTTGAACTTCTTGCTTTGGGTACTTGTTCCCCCACCCACACCCCCTTGCCTCTACTCTAGAGATTTCTATTTCTTTGATCCTTGGAAGAAAGTCATTTCATTGTAAGGCAAGGGTTATAAACTTAGTGCCTACAGAGACTGCAGCCAACTGGAGAAGCACACTCCATCTAAAAGAGCCTGTGCCAGTGGCTCCAACTCTTAGATTCCTTGGTGAACAAGTCTAATGATCTTCCAGTGTCTCTTGCAATATTGGAAATACACATTTTTAAGTGAAATCTCTAGATTTTAAAATATTCGTAGCTAATCCAAACTCTGTGTGAGCCAATCAGAATATCTGGTAGCTGGATTTGGCCTATAGGCTCCAGTTTGCAACCTCTATAAGCCAGCCCCAGCGTTGTCTCCTAAAGGGAAAAGATTGCCTCAACATCTATCCAGCTAAATTGTTTTTTGTCTAAGAATTTGAGACTAGTAGGGTGCAGAGAAGGCAATGGCACCCCACTCCAGTACTCTTGCCTGGAGAATCCCATGGACAGAGGAGCCTGGTAGGCTACAGTCCATGGGGTTGCGAAGAGTCGGACACGACTGAGCGACTTCCCTTTCACTTTTCACTTTTCACTTTCATGCATTGGAGAAGGAAATGGCAACCCACTCCAGTGTTCTTGCCTGGAGAATCCCAGGGACAGGGAAGCCTGGTGGGCTGCCGTCTATGGGGTCGCACAGAGTCGGACATGACTGAAGCGACCTAGTAGCACCAGCAGCAGGGTGCTGTTTTAGGTGTGTATTAGTTCACTCACTCCGGAGACGGCAATGGCATCCCACTCTAGTACTCTTGCCTGGAAAATCCCATGGACGGAGGAGCCTGGTAGGCTGCAGTCCGTGGGGTCGCTAAGAGTCGGACACTACTGAGCGACTTCACTTTCAATTTTCACTTTCATGCATTGGAGAAGGAAATGGCAACCCACTCCAGTGTTCTTGCTTGGAGAATCCCAGGGACGGGGAGCCTGGTGGGATGCCGTCTGTGGGGTCGCACAGAGTCGGATACGACTAAAGCGACTTAGCAGCAACAGCAGCAGCTCACTCACTTCCCCATGCCCCAGTAAAAAGTTGTTGGATTGTAATATGCTGGTTGCTGGTGACTGACTTCCTGTGGGTCTGTGAGATCCAGTATAGTGTTTACTTATTTGCTGTGGCATTCCATGAATATCTTTATGCCTGCATGGGTAAATATTGTCTTAAGATTTAAAAAGCAAGAAAAGATTAATTTTTAAAGGTGACATCAACTTATGAAGAAATCCTATGTATATGCATCTGATTTGTTGCTGTTGTTTACTCAGTAAGTCATGTCTGATGCTTTGTGACCCCATGAACTGTAGCCCCCAGGCTCCTCTGTCCATGGGATTTCCCAGGTAATACTGGAGTGGGTTGCCATTTCCTTCTTCAGAGGATCTTCCTGACCCAGGGATCAAACCTGCATCTCCTGCTTAGCAGGTGGATTCTTTACCTGTGAGCCACCTAGGAAACCCATATGCATCTGATACTATAGATGAAATCCTTTGAACTTGGAGTTAGAAGACAGGAATTTGAGTCTTTCCATCATTCTTCCCTAGTTACTTTATCTTGAGTTGACTACGGATCCTGTCTGAGTGGGCCTCAGGCTTCTCATTGTTTCTAGCCCTATTACTTCAAGTTATTTCTGATAGAAAGCACTAAAAATTGCAAAGTCCTCTGCAAATGTTATCTACATATGTTTTCTTTTCATTATAATTTATCAAACATGTTAAAATTATTAAATAACAATTACCACCTTTCTATTTCAAGATCTCTAGTTGAAGAACAGTCTTCTGTGGGATCCACCACATCTACTAACTTCTTAAAACAAGTCAACATACAGAAGAGTACTAATACCAGAGATTCAAACAAAGAAACAAAAGACCAGCTCATCATTGTGAGTAAATTTAAAACAAAGCTCCTCCTGTACGTGGGTCTCATGTATAGAACCTGAAGTCTGACGTGTGGTCTTAGCCTAGTTACCAGGAGTTACAGATGTTCTGAGTTTGTAAATGCTACCTTTGCTCTTGTGGCAGCATTTAAAGCTAGTCAAGGATATTTTTGAACAGATAGTGTTGGGGAGTGCTGGCAGTTTAGTAGAATGTTGATGAATGAGTTGTCTCGGAATCAAAAAGACTTAACGAGAAGAGCTACACTGCATTAGATATGGGTTTGGCGTATGATACCTGTGGGCCAAAGTTGGACCATGGCCTTTGAGCTAATAGCATTTATATTCTTAAAAGGTTGGGAAGAAAAGGAGAAGAACGTATGTGGCATGCAAAGCCTAAAATGTTTACTATCTGGCCCTTGGCAGAAAATTTGCAAACACCTATATAGACAGTTCAAAATTTGGTGTTATCAGTAGCCTTAAGTAGTGCCTTGAGACCGAATAGGAATTAATAAACCTTGACACTGAATATCCCTGAATTCTCTATTAATTTATCAATGCTTTTCTTGAACTTTTACTATGCATTGTACTTAATTTTCATCAACTCTTGGGGAAAAGAATTTTAATATTTATTTTTTAATTTTATTAATATGTTAATTTAATTTATTTAATATTTAATTTAAATTAATTTTTCCTAACCATTTAAGGAAAAAATGCTATCTAATGCTATATAAGTCCTGAAATTTTGCTCTGCTTCTTTGAAATAAGGCTTTTTTAGGCCTCTCATATAAGAGCTTAGTAAGGATGTTGCATTTTTCATCTTAGCTATAATATTTATGATTTCATCTTATTCCTTCTTAGAACTATGGGTCCAGCTAAAGAATCTTGGTGTGTTTTTTTCCTGCTGTCCATTCAAAGAGGCAATTTCACTTTTATCACGATGGCATGTTAGGCTCTTCTCATTCTATTTTGTTGATGGGTAGAGAGAAAGAGTAACCAGACTTTCATTTATGTTTCACCTATACCAGCATAAAAGAAAAATAAGGACAAATTTGAATGAATGGACAAATTTACATGAACTAAATGTAGAGCTATCTGTGATGTGTTTAGATGGGCTATTTTCCCTCTTCCAATTGTAGGATGCAGGTCAGAAACATTTCGGAGCCACCATGTGTAAGTCCTGTGGCATGATCTACGCTGCTTCCAACCCCGAGGACGAACTGCAGCATGTTCAGCATCACCACCGATTTGTGGAGGGAATCAAATATACAGTAAGTATAAAAAAAAAAAAGGTTGTTTCCATTTGTTCTAAAAGTGAAAATGCTTTAAAAGAGACATTCCTTTTGCCTAAATATAGAAAGGTTTACATATCCAGAAATATTTTATCATCTGTAATTTTGTTGTGTGTTTAATATTTGAGACTGATGGTATTTTAGTTTTAATAGATGTGCCATTTCAAACTTCACGTGCTAATATAAGAGAAGTTACTGCTCTTGGTTGAATGAACACCGTGCATCCTTACCTCTAGCTTTTGGAGCAGAGATGAGCAGTCATGGTAGAAAACTCAAAGACTTGAGGAGTTTCCCCTTTTCTCACTCCAGTTTCTTCTTTCTAGATAACCTTAGAAAAACAGCTTTCTTTGACTCCTCCAGGGTATTTCTTTGCTCTTCATGAAGCACCTTCATGAAATACCTTCCTACTCCATATACAGCGTGTTGTTGGCCTTATCTTTATGATTGTACCTGCTACTCAAATGCATCCCCGTTTTTCATGTTTTTATAATTCATGCCTTCATAATATTTTTAGCCTGATTTATTAAAATTCTTCTTATCCTGCCCCTCCCCCACTTTCACACTGCTAATTCATGGTTTTTTTTCTCTGTATTCCTACAAGGGGCTCTTATTTGACTTCGTCTTGTTTTATAACGGGCTTCCCTTGTGGCTCAGCTGGTAAAGAATCTGCCTGCAATGCGGGAGACCTGGGTTTGATCCCTGGATTGGGAAGATCCCCCTGGAGAAAGGAAAGGCTACCCACTCCAGTATTCTGGCCTAGAGAATTCCATGGACTATGGGGTCTCAGAGTCGGACATGACTGAGCAACTTTCACTTTCTTTTATAATAGATTATTTGTCTCCCAACAGTATGTCAGCCCCTTGAAGACAGGAGCTTTGTTTCAGTCATCTTTTATTTCCTTTGCCACATTCACGTAGTTGAATTTTATCTTTTTTATATCATTCATTTGTTCATCTTTTTTGTCTTCTCCAGACCACATTATTTAATTTTTTTTCCACTTTAGATCAAAATGTGATTTTCTTCCCCCCTTTGGCAGGGCTGGAAAAAAGAACGTGTTGTAGCAGAGTTTTGGGATGGGAAAATTGTGTTGGTCCTGCCACGTGACCCGAGTTATGCTATCAGAAAGGTATGAAACATTAGTTTTTCTTTTTAAATTGAAGTATAGTTGCTTTACAATATTAGTTTTTCAGTCTTTGTTTTCCTTCTACTCTCCCCATTCTCCACCAAAAAATCGACCTATATTGAAGTATTATATAAAACACCTTTGTTTATAGATAATCACTGTACATTGGTACAGGTGTTAGGATGACTTTCAAAGTAGTTCATACAAAATTAAACTTACAAAACAAGTAAAGGTGTGTCAAAAAGAGATTAAAGAAAACAGATTAAGAGTCCATATTGTATTGCTTGCCTACATCTTCCATTTGTGAAAAATAAACTTTATAAGGTTGAGAAATTAACAGCTCCAGGGTCTAATTCTTAGGTTGGTATTGCCTTTGTTTCTCGGGCTGGATGTTTCGCCCCAGTAGACAAGGGATAAAGCTGAAACAGAATCTTCCTACTCCCTGTTCCACTCAAGGGTGCTGAAAGTGATGTTTAAAATAGTTTCTTAAAACCCTGTTTCCGAAGTGGCAGAAACATTCCTCAGTAGTGGAATAATTTGGGGGTTGTGAAAATTTAAGAAATAGAGACTAAAGAGGTTAAACTGATAAGCATACTTTTGTGTGTAAATATATATATATATATATATATATATATATATATATATATATATTCTGTTATATTTTTAAAAACAAATTTATCTCTTTCGGTTTTTGACATCATTAGGTTGAAGATGTCCAGGAACTTGTTGATAATGAATTGGGCTTCCAGCAAGTTGTTCCCAAATATCCAAACAAAACCAAAACCTTGCTCTTTATCTCTGATGAAAAGAAAGTAGTTGGGTGTTTAATTGCAGAGCCCATCAAACAGGTACGGTATGCTGTCTTACAAATTGCAAAATGAAGTAGTCAGGAGAAGTCTCAAGCATTTAAGAAGGCTACCATTAATGATCATTTTCCTTCTAAAATATCCTTGACCATCTAGATAATTGAAGTCATTTATTTCTATTATGTCTGATATTTTGGCTTATATCAGCAGGATTAGTCAGTCTTAAGTTCATATAAGTCTTTTATATACTTGAACTATAAAGTATAGTATTTTAAGCAAGCTCAGTTATTGAACATGTGGCTTACTGCAGGTTAATATATTGGCAAAATGGTTGTTCAGTTCAATCGCTCAGTCATGTCCAACTTATTGTGACTCCTTGGACTGGCTTCCCTGTCTATCACCAACTCCTGGAGCTTGCTCAAACTCATGTCCCTTGAGTCAGTGATGCCATATAACCATCTCATCCTCTGTCATCCCTTTCTCCTGCCTTCAGTCTTTATCAGCATGAGGGTCTTTTCCAGTGAGTCAGTTCTTGCCATCAGGTGGCCAAAGTATTGGAGTTTTAGCTTCAACATCAGTCCTTCCAATGAATATTCAGGACTGATTTCCTTTAGGATTAAATGGTTTCATCTCCTTGTAGTCTAAGGGACTTTCAAGAGTCTTCTCCAACACCGCAGTTCAAAAGCATCAATTCTTCGGCACTCAGCTTCTATACAGTCCAACTCTCACATCCATACATGACTACTGGGAAAAACCATAGCTTTGGACTATGATGGACCTTTGTTGGCAAAGTAATGTCTCTGCTGTTTAATATGGTGTCTAGGTTGGCCATAAATTTTCTTCCAAAGAGCAAGCGTCTTTTAATTTCATGGCTGCAGTCACCATCTACAGTGATTTTTGGAGCCCCCCAAAATAAAAGTCTGCCACTGTTTCCATTGTTTCCCCATCTATTTGCCATGAAGTGATGGGACCGGTTGCCATGATCTTAGTTTTCTGAAGATGTTGAGTTTTAACCCAGGTTTTTCACTCTCCTCTTACTTTCATCAAGAGGCTCTTTAGTTCTTCCCTGCCTTCTGCCATAGGGTGGTTTCATCTCCATATCTGAGATTATTGATATTTCTCCCAGCAATCTTGATTCCCGCTTGTGCCTCATCTAGCCCGGCATTTCACATGATGTACTCTGCATGGAAGTTAAATAAGCAGGGTGACAATATACAGCCTTGACATAACTCCTTTCCCAATTTGGAACCAGTCTCTTGTTCCATGTCTGGTTCTAACAGTTGCATCTCGACCTGCATACAGATTTCTCAGGAACAGGTTAGGTGGTCTGGTATTCCCATCTCTTGAAGAATTTTTCACAATTTGTTGTGATCCACACAGTCAAAGGCTTTGGCATAGTCAATAAAGCAGAAGTAGATGTTTTTGTCAAACTCCATTGCTTTTTCTGTGATCCAGTGGATGTTGGCAATTTGATCTCTGCTTCCTTTGCCTTTTCTAAATCCAGCTTAAACATCTGGAAAATAGTACATGGTTCATGTACTATTGAAGCCTGGCTTAAAGAATTTTGAGCATTATTTTGCTAGTGTGTAAGATGAGTGCAATTATGTGGTAGTTTGAACATTCTTTGGCATTGCCTTTCTTTGGGATTGGAATGAAAACGGACCTTTTCCAGTCCTGTGGCCACTGCGGAGTTTTCCAAATTTGCTGGCATATTGAGTACAGCACTTTAACAGCATCATCTTTTAGGATTTGAAATAGCTCACCTGGGATTCCATCTCCACTAGCTTTGTTCGTAGTGAAGCTTCCTAAGGCCCACTTGACTTTGCATTCCAGGATGTCTGGCTCTAGGTGAGTGATCACACCATCGTGGTTATCTGGGGTCATGAGATCTTTTTTTAATAGTTCTGTGTATTCTTGCCATCTCTTCTTAATATCTTCTGTTTCTGTTAGGTCCATACCATTTCTGTTCTTAATTGTGCCCATCTTTGCATGCAGTGTTCCCTTGATATCTCTAATTTTCTTGACGAGCTCTCTAGTCTTTCCCATTCTATTGTTTTCCTCTCTTTCTTTACATTGATCACTGAGGAAGGCTTTATCTCTCCTTGCTGTTCTCTGCATTCAATGGGTATATCTTTCCTTTTTTCCTTTGCCTTTAGCTTCTCTTCTTTTTTCAGCTATTTGTAAAGCCTCCTCAGACAACTGTTTTCTCTTTTAGCATTTCTTTTTCTTGGGGATGGTCTTGATCCCTGCCTCCTATACAATGTCACAAACCTCCATCCGTAGTTCTTCAGGCACTCTGTCTTTCAGACTTAATCCCTTGAATCTTATTTCTCACTTCCACTGTATAATCATAAGGGATTTGATTTAGGTCATACATGAATGCTCTAGTGGTTTTCCCTACTTTTTTCAATTTAAGTCTGAATTTGGCAATAAGGAGCGCATGATCTGAGCCACAGTCAGCTCCCGGTCTTCTTTTTGCTGACTGTATAGAGCTCCATCTTTGGCTGCAAAGAATACAGTCAATCTGATTTCAATGTTGGCCATCTCGTGATGTCCATGTGTAGAATCTTCTCTTGTGTTGTTGGAAGAGGGTGTTTGCTTTGACCAGTGCATTGTCTTGGCAAGACTGTTAGCCTTTGCCCTGCTTCATTTTGTACTCCAAGGCCAAATTTTTGCCTGTTACTCTGGGTATCTCTTGACTTTCTACTTTTGCATTCCAGTCCCCTGTGATGAAAAGGACATCTTTTTTGGGTGTTAGTTCTAGAAGGCCTTGTAGGTCTTCATAGAACTGTTCAGCTTCAGCTTCTTCAGCATTACTGGTTGGGGCATAGACTTTGATTATTATGAAATTGAATGGTTTGCTTCGGAAACGAATAGAGTTCATTCTGTTGTTTTTGAGATTGTACCCAAATACTGCATTTCAGACTCTCTTGTTGACTACGAGGGCTACTCCATTTCTTCTAAGGGTTTCTTGCCCATAGTAGTAGATATAATGGTCATCTGAATTAAATTCTCCCATTCCAGTCCATTTTAGTTCACTGATTCCTAAAATGTTGATGTTCACTCTTGCCATCTCCTGTTTGACCACTTCCAATTTACCTTGATTCATGGACCTAACATTCCAGGTTCCTATGCAGTATTGCTCTTTACAACATCGAACCCTGCTTCCATCACCAGTCCCATTCACAACTGGGTGTTGTTTTTGCTTTGGCTCCATCCCTTCATTCTTTCTGGAGTTATTTCTCCACTGATTTGCAGTAGCATATTGGGCACCTGCCGACCTAGGGAGATCAGTATCATATCTTTCAGTATCATATCTTTTTGCCTTTTAATACTGTTCATGGGGTTCTCAAGGCAAGAATACTGAAGTGGTTTGCCATTCCCTTTTCCAGTGGACCACGTTTTGTCAGGACCCTCCATTATGAACTGTCCATCTTGGGTGGCCCTATACAGCATAGCTCATAGTTTCATTGAGTTAGACAAGGCTGTGGTCCATGTGATCAGTTTGATTAGTTTTCTGTGATTATGGTTTTCATTGTGGGTGCCTGCGCTCTGATGGATAAGGATAAGAGACTTTTGGAAGCTTCCTGATGGGAGAAACTGACTGTGGGGCAAACTGGGTCTTGTTCTGATGGGTGGGGCCATGCTCAGTAAAGATGGCAAAGTAGAAGGACATCCGCTCATCTTCTCCACGAGAACTCCAAAATTACAACTCGCTGCTGAACATGCATCGACAGGAGAATGTTGGATCCCACCAAAAAAGGATACCCATGTCCAAGGGCAAAGGAAACGCCCCAGCAATACGGTAGAAAGGGTGAAATCATGTTTAGAAGCACACTCCATACTCACCGGAGACGCTCAGAAGGCTCAAACAAAACCTTGTGCGCACCAGGATCCAGAGACCCCACAGAGACTGAGCCAGACCTGCCCTTGGGTGTTTGAGTGTCTCCTGTGGAGGTACGGGTCAGCAGTGGCCTGCTGCAGGGGCAGGGGCTCTGCGTGCCGCAGACCTGGGTCACACAGCCTGTGGCATAAGCCCTCTTGGAGGAGGTCGCCATTAACCCCACCGTAGAGCCACTGAGCAGACGCCCCACAAACTGCAGAACAATTACACCAAAGAAATTCTCTCACTGTTAAGAAAGTTATAGGATCCACAACAGATTGCCCAACCTGGGGATCTGGCAAAGGGAATGAGAAGCCCCAGGGATTTTGACTTTGGGGACCAGTGGGATTTGATTACAGAACTTAAAACAGGACTGGGCAAACAAAGTTGTTTGCACAAAACCTTGTGCGCACCAGGATCCAGGGGAAAGGAGCAGTGACCCCATAAGAGACTGACCCAGACTTGCATGTAAGTGTCCAGGAGTCTCTGCAGAGGCTGGATTGGTGGTGATCTGCAGAGTTGGACGAACTGAGTACAGCAGTGCAGCAGGGGACCTTTTGAAGGAGGTCACGGTTATCTTCGTTATCTCCACCATAGTTTGGCCTCAGGTCAAACAACAGGGAGGGAGCACAGCCCCACCCATCAATAGGAAATTGGAAAGGTTGTTACTTGTCTGGTAATTAGAATCTACTTTGGATACTAATTAGCAGTGTTCTGGCAGAGGAGTTAGCAAATAATAACCCATGGGCTAAGTGTGGCCTTCCTCTTTTTTGTAAATTTTTATTGCCCCAGAGCCATGCTCATTCCTCTTCATATTATCTGTGGTTGCTTTTGTGCAACAGTGGCAGGGTTGAGTAGGTGCAACGGAGACCACATGGCCCAAAGAGCCTAAAGTATTTACAGTTTGGTCCCAAACAGAAAATGTTTGCCAACCCTTCTTCTCAAATAGAGATAATAGTTTTTGCCCTTCAAGGAGCTTACAGAGTAGTCTTAAGCTAGAGAGAATTATAGCTCAAATGTGTTCTTTTAACCTGACTTTGTAATATCCCACACTTATGTCCCTTTACTTTTAAAAATACTTACCTGTTTTAAGACATCTTGAAATGATGCTAGCATAAATTGGTCTTACTCATTTTGTGTGGGTGTGTGTAATAAAGTTTTATTAAAGTATAAAGAAGACAGAGAAAGCTTCTGACATAGGCATCAGAAGGGGGCAGAAAGAGTACCCCTCTGCTAGTCTTCAGCTGGATGTTATAAGTCGTGTCCAACTCTGTGCGACTCGATAGACGGCAGCCCACCAGGCTCCCGCATCCCTGGGATCCTCCAAGCAAGAACACTGGAGTAGGTTGCCATTTCCTTCTCCAGTTCTTACTCATTTTTATAGATGCCTCCCTTTTCCCTGTTCCCCCTTCATTTCTACCATCTTTTTCTTATTTTCCTTTTTTGTTTTTTTCTGCTTTTCATCTCATACATATATATGAGTAGAGAAAGAAAAGCAGTTGGTTTGTATTACGGACTGTAAAAGTAATCAATTTGGCCTTTTCTTTCTTTGATCTTAAGTGCGCTGTTTATGTAGTGATAATAGACAATACAGGTTGTCTCTGATTTACAACTTATCAACTCTGCAATGGTGTGAAAACCATAGACATTCAGCAGAAACTACTTCAAGTTTTCATATTTTCCTGGGCTAGCCATATGCACTTTTGTGATGCTGGGCAGCAGCAAAGAATGGCAGCTGTAGTCTACTAGGCGATCACAAGGGTAAACAAACAGTATACTTAACAACCGTTCTCTACATACAGCCATTTTGTTTTTCATTTTTAGTACAGTATCCAGTAAATTACATGAGATATTCAGCGCTTTTTTTTTTCCTTTTTTTTAATTATCAATTTTATATTTATTTATTTGGCTGTGCCAGCTCTTAGTGGTAGCATGAGGGATCTTCAGTGCAGGATGTGAACTCTCAGTTGTAGCATCTGGAATCTAGTTCCCTGACCGGGGATTCAACCCGGGCCCCCTACATTGGGAGCTCAGAGTCTCAGACACTGGACCACCAGGGAAGTTCCAGCACTTTATTATAAATCAGGCTTTGTGTTTGATGATTTTGCCAAACTGTAGTCTAATGTAAGCATTCTTAGCATATTTAAGGTAAGCTAGGCTAAACTATGAGGTTTCGCAGGTTCAGTTCAGTTCAATTCAGTCGCTCAGTCGTATCTGACTCTTTGTGACCCCATGAATCGCAGCACGCCAGACCTCCCTGTCCATCGCCAACTCCCAGAGTTCACTCAGACTCACGTCCATTGAGTCAGTGATGCCATCCAGCCATCTCATCCTCTGTCATCCCCTTCTCCTGCCCCCAATCCCTCCCAGCATCAGAGTCTTTTCCAATGAGTCAACTCTTCACAAGAGGTGGCCAAAGTACTGGATTTCAGCTTTAGCACGATTCCTTCCAAAGAAATGCCAGGGCTGATCTCCTTTAGAATGGACTGGTTGGATCTCCTTGCAGTCCAAGGGACTCTCAAGAGTCTTCTCCAACACCACAGTTCAAAAGCATCAATTCTTCGGCGCTCAGCTTTCTTCACAGTCCAACTCTCACATCCATACATGACCACAGGAAAAACCATAGCCTTGACTAGACAGATCTTTGTTGGCAAAGTAATGTCTCTGCTTTTGAATATGCTATCTAGGTTGGTCATAACTTTCCTTCCAAGGAGTAAGCGTCTTTTAATTTCATGGCTGCAGTCACCATCTGCAGTGATTTTGGAGCCCAAAAAAATAAAGTTCACTGGTTAGGTGTATTAAATGCACTTCTTTTCAAGGTATAGTGTTTTCAGCTTATAACCTATGTTTATCAGGATGTAACTTTGTAAGTTGAGGAAGATCTGTATAGCCAACTGACTCCTACATGTACTCTTCTGTTCATTCTCATTTCAAAAGCAAAGTGTTCTTGATGGAAGTTAAAGTTTCACATACACCTAAGAACAGCTATAGTGGAAAACAGTGACAATAGCAAATGCTGGTGTGGGTGCAGGGAAATGAGGTTTTTTCATTCATTGTTGGAGGGAATGTACAATATTACAGCCACTCTGGGAACAGGTTGGCAGTTTCTTAAAAAATTAATTATACATTTACCGTATGACTCAGCAATCATAGTCCTGGGCATTTATTCCAGAAATGAAAATTTATGTCTACACAAAAGCCCGTAGCTGAGTGTTTGTAGCAGCTTTATTTGTAATAGCCGGTAGCTGGAAACAACCAAAGTGTCCTTCAGTAAGTGATTGATTAAACACGCTAGTATATCCATACAGTGGAATGTTACTTGGCAATAAAAAGGAACAAACTGTTGATATATGCAACAACTTGGACAGGTTATCAAGAGCATATTGCTGAGTGAAAAAGAGCCATTCTCAAAAGATCACATGCTGTATGAGTCCATTTATATGATATTCTCAAAATATCAGAATTTTAGAGAGAACAGATTGTGGTTGCACGGCTTAGCAATGGTGGAGGGGAGAAAATGGGTGTGATTATAGAGAAGTAGCAAGAGGAAGAGCTTCATGATAATGTAGTAGCTTTATATTTTGATTGTAGTGATGGTTAAATCAATATTCAGATATGATGAATTATCACAGAACTGTCCTACCCACATTGTTCCCATGTTAACTTCTCAGTTTTGGTATTGTACTACAATTATGGAAGATGTAACCATTGGGGGAAATAGGGTGAAGGATACACGTCCTCTCTGTGCCATTTGTCAACTTCCTCTGAATCTACAATGATTTCAAAATAAGAATTAAAATACCAATTTCATAGTTTATATGCAAAAACCTTTAGTGTTATTAATTTTTTTAGGGTATCTTATATACACTTTAGGATGGAAAGAATGGGAGAAGCTTATGTGCTTTATTAAGAGTCTGAATTTTATCATTTTTTTAAATCAATAAAAGAAGGAAATTTCACATTGGTATAATACACTGCTGCTGCTGCTAAGTCGCTTCAGTCATGTCTGACTCTGTGCAACCCCATAGACGGCAGCCCACCAGGCTCCCCCGTCCCTGGGATTCTCCAGGCAAGAACACTGGAGTGGGTTGCCATGTTCTCCAGTGCATAAAAGTGAAAGTGAAGTCGCTCAGTCGCATCCAACTCTTAGCGACCCCATGGACTGCGGCCTACCAGGCTCCTCCGTCCGTGGGATTTTCCAGACAAGAGTACTGGAGTGGGTTGTCATTGCCTTCTCCAGTATAATACACTAGTATGTGGGAATATCTCAACACTACTATCATTTTTCTGCATTAAGTGAATATAATTGGGCAAGAATTCAAGAAATAGCAAAGAACTTAAACATTTTTGTGAAGGTGGAATAAGATTTATTTTAGATACTTAGGTTTTGTTTAAAAAGAAATGTGAACTCAGCTGTACCATTAGCTCTAATGCCTCTGCATCACTGCAGGCCTTCCGTGTCCTGTCTGAACCAACTGGCCCAGAAACCCCAAGCTCTAAAGAATGTCAGAGGGCTTGGCAATGTTCAGATGTACCAGAACCTGCAGTGTGTGGGATAAGTAGAATCTGGGTCTTCAGACTGAAAAGAAGAAAGCGCATTGCACGACGACTGGTAGACACGCTCAGGTAAGAAGTACAATTGGTCAGACCCAGGTTAGCTCTCCCAGAAGCTTTCCTCACTCATGAGCCAAAGGGAATGATGTTGGTCTGTGTAAATACTACCAAAGTCAGGCTGAGGGAGTGCTGACACTGAAACGAAAAAAAAGTACTAGGTGTATTCAATTTTGCATACAGTATTCCAAGTGTGAAATATTCTAGACCATTGCTTTTCAAACTACCTGTAGTCAAAGACTGGATTTTGTTATAGACCAACACATTAATAAGATAAAGTAAAGATAAATTGCTAGGAAATAGAAGGCAAACAAATGGAAAATACAAGTCCAACTTTTTGACTCAACAGATGTAAAATTAATTTAAATAAATATAACCTATAAAAACAAAAGAGAGGTTTAAAAGAATTGTAGAAATTGTATGTTTACTGATGTGTGACTAGATGATTAATAGACTTACTGTAACACAAATGTAACTAAATGTAAAAGTGAATTAGCAAGACAACCCAGAGAATAGTTATTTATAAATCATTTATCTAATTAGTAAAAGTCCAGTATATCTAACATATATAAGAGAACTCTCACTCACACATACCTTAAAAGGGGAGCAGTGAGAAAAGTTGGTGTCTATGAAGATTTTTGTTTGTAGTTAATTGTGAAATAACCTCCACTTTCTTTATTTTTTATTGCGATACATAAATTTGGTATGGAGAGAGAGAAAGTGTGTGTGTTAGCCACTCAGTTTTGTCCCACTCTTAGCAACCCCATGGAGCCCGCCAGACTCCTCTGTCCGTGGGATTCTCCAGGCAAGAATACTGGAAGTGGGTTAGCCATTCCCTTCTCCAGGGGATCTTCCTGACCCAGGGATTGAACCCAGGTATCCTGCATTGTAGGAACACTCTACCATCTGAGCCACCACGGAAGGCCATGGAGAATACCAGTATTTAACCTGGTTCTACCAGGCAGTAGTCCGGTGCTTCTCAAATGTGAAAGTGCCTGTGACCAACTTGGGGATCTTGCTCAAATGCAGGTGTGATTCAGTAGATTGGGGTGGGCCTGAGATGCTGCATTTCTAACAAGCTCTTGGCTGATGCTGAACATTGCTGGTATATAGGTAATACTTTGAATACTAAGGCAATGGATTGTAAGCAGTGATAAAAATAAAGTTGCAAAGGAGAAATATAAAACAATCATTTGAGAACATATCTTCTCACACACTTGGGTTGGAGATACAGGTAACGTAATTGGCAGCTCTCCTGTATGTGAGGAGCCTAATCATCTCTCTCTACAGACAATGTATGTTTTAAATCCTCACAAGTGAACAGTATTATTCCTAATTGTTTTGCATCAGAAGCAGCTGAGGCTCAGATAGGATTATTAGTACAGATTACACTGATGGAGATAGTAAAAGGAGAGTTAGGACTCAAAGCCACAGATCTAATAATACTTTTTCTGTAGCTCATACCATCATTCATGAAGCAAAGAGAACTGCTTAATCAATATTTTGCTTTGGAGTCTAGTATATATAGCAATACACTTTTTATTCAATTATATAGTAAGTATACTTGAAGCGGATATCTTAACTTCTCATTGAATCCAATTCTTTTTTATTTTGAAGTAATTCCACATATGAAAGAATAGGAAGAATAGTAAAAAGAACACCCTCAGTATCTTTGTCCAGATTCTTTTTTATTTTCTTCCTGAATTATTTTAAAGTAAGTTACATATAATATGCCTCTTTACCCCCTTAGTTTTTCAGTATGTTCAAGTATATTCTCTTACATAAGAACAGCTCAGTTACCAAATTTAGGATATTTAATATCTAATGTATAGTTCATTGGAGAAGGCAATGGCACCCCACTCCAGTACTCTTGCCTGGAAAATTCTGTGGATGGAGGAGCCTGGTAGGCTTCAGTCCATGGGGTCGCTAAGAGTCGGACACGACTGAGTGACTTCACTTTCACTTTTCACTTTCATGCATTGGAGAAGGAAATGGCAACCTACTCCAGTGTTCTTGCCTGGAGAATCCCAGAGACGGCGGAGCCTAGTGGGCTGCCGTCTATGGGGTCTCACAGAGTCGGACACGACTGAAGCGACTTGCAGCAGCAGTATAGTTCATACTTCAGTTTTGTTATTTGTCTCAAATGCCCTTCATATCATTTTTTTTTTTTCTCTTCAGGATTACACATTGCTTTTAGTCATAATATCTCTTTAGTCTTCATCTTCCTTAACCTGTAAGTTACTTAGCCTTTCTTTGTCTTTTAGGACTTTGACGAATTTAAAGACTAAGGCCAGTTATTTCATAGAATATCCCTCAGTTTTGTTGAATTCTTTCAGCTATTTCACTTTATTGCTTTTAATCCCAGTTGAGCTGGATCAAGGAGAATTGTAGTCAAAATGCAGTCAAAATGTAGTCAAAAGGCAAAATTAGGTTTTGCCTTCTTAAAGCTCTGAATGTGTGATGTAGTTAAAAAGAAGATAGTTATTGGTTAAAATTGTTGGTGTTATATTTTTTTTGTAATTATCTGTGGCTTTTAATTAGCAATACTATTTCATATCAGTAGCTTATTATTACCATGGATCACCTAGAGTCAACTGGATGGTTTGTATGGTTCTCTTTGCCTCTCAGCAGAACTTTTTATGGGCCTTAGTTTTCTCACCTGTGAAATGATACCATTAAACTTCCACCCCCTGAAATATAAGACATTGAGTCATTTTACCACTTAATAAAATAATTTTAACTAAGAATATTTAAAAAGATTGAGGGGCTTCCCAGGTGACTCAGTGGTTTTAAAAAAAAAAAACAAAACTCATTCCTGCCAGTGCAGGAGACAAGAGTTCGATACCTGGGTCAGGAAGATCCCCTGGATTAGGAAATGTGAACCCACTCCAGGATTGCCTGGGAAATCCCATGGACAGAGGAGCGTGGAGGGCTACAGTCCATGGGGTCGCAAAGAAGTTAGACACGACTTAGTGACTGAAAAACAAAGAGATTGAAGTTTTTTTAACTAGATTGCTTTAAAATACTGTGCTCATGTTTAATCAAAATTTAAAGTTGGTTCCATTGTTAAATTGTCTTTTCCTCTTTTTTTAGGAATTGCTTCATGTTTGGCTGTTTTCTCAGCACTAATGAAATAGCATTTTCTGACCCAACACCAGATGGCAAGTTATTTGCAACCAAGTACTGCAACACACCTAATTTCCTTGTATACAATTTTAATAATTGAAACCAATTTCAACTATAGAACAGTTACTGTGTGAATGAGTTCTGACAGCCTATTATCATAAAATACAAACTATTTAACAAATAGCAAGTATCTAGGGATACAAAGAAAGGAAAAATCTTTAATGTATACTGGCTAGCACTCTGAATCCTTAATTATGAAACTTTGTAGCTATAGCTGGAAAATTATTTCTCTTCTGTGTAAGAACATTGGTTTTTCACAGAAATTTGACCAGTTATTTATAAAGTAAACTTTGAGGCCAGAATTACTTCATGCCTGATCAGAAAGTTTAAAGATAGGCAAATTTCCATCCCCATTTTTTAAAAGTAACTCCTGATTTCATACACAAAATTCTCATTTTATAGGTACTTGGCTGTAGCAACTCAGTTTGAGTATAGTTAAAGTATTCTGAATTCCCAATTTGTACCGGGGACAGATGTCCTTTTGTATAGAACAGAATTTATAGCTAAATACTTTTCATTTTAAAAATCATTATTCAGAAAGCACACTTCAGAAATAATTAAACTTTGTAATTGCACTATTGTCATTAATTTTTGGTGTTTGTGCTACTTTTCTTTAGTGAACTTATTACTGGTGATTGGTGTCTAACAAAATGGATACCCATTTGGATTAGATGATTCATATGGTTAGATTTTAAACCTAACAGATTTAAAATTTAACAGAACCAAGGTTAATAAATATGTCTAGGCTGATGGGCCACAGAACATGATGACTTTATGTAAATATACCTAAATATGGATACATTTTTCTAATATAATTCATGGATACTTTGAAAAACAGAATTATTCAGCTTTTTTTATTATTATAAAGTCATGTAGCTTCACTCTGGCAGTAAGACTCTAGGGAAGTAGTGTCCAGGTCATAACTCTGTAGAATCTGTTCCTCTACATTCTTTTATTTGCCTTTAAGTTAATAGTTCTAAAATTTTAAAGTTTGGTTTCTCAAAAGACTGTGAAAGTGTTAAAATGTGTGTAAATTTTCCAAACATTTTAATGCTAGTTTCTGTACTGCTGTGTTTAAAAATTGTCTGAAATATTTTAAAACTTCATTAACATTATTTTGCTCGATGCCTTTATGATGAATCAATTAAAATTCTTTTCTGTATTATTTTTCTATTCTCTTATTCAGTTGAATGCACTGATTTTCATTTTAGTTTGTGGTTGTAAAAGTAGTACATGCTCTTTATAAAAAAACTATATCTACACAACAACCTGCACAGATACTTATAGCAGCTGCTGACCTAAAACAAATAGACTGCCACATAGCTTTCTAGCAAAAATGAGTTTATTCAAGATCAGCAAAGAATTACAATTCAGGGTCTGCAGCCATATTTGACCATGTTCAAGTCCTCAGCAAAAACATGGAGAGAACTCTTAAAAGAGAGAAAGAGGAAGTGGGAGGGCAGTAGTAAACAGTTCTGCACTTAGCGCTGGGTGAGTTGTGACCCTGTCTCATTGGCTAAGCAGTTGCTAGGAGAGAAAGTCCGCTTCTTGTTGGGCTCATCTGTCTTAATAGGGCATGCATGAGAGCTCCCCCTTCTAATCTTGCAACTTTATTTCTTTAATAGTATTTTATTTTGATTAGAAATTTGTTTCCAAAATAAATTTTTATTTTTGTCACATAAAAGTATATAAAAAAATTCTAAAATAATCTACACATTGATAATGTCATTCAGTCAGTTCAAGTACAGTTCAGTCGCTCAGTCGTGGCCGACTCTTTGCGACCCCATGAATCGCAGCACACCAGGCCTCCCTGTTTATCATCAACTCCCGGAGTTTACTCAAACCCATGTCCATCAAGTCAGCGATGCCATCCAGCCATCTCATCCTCGGTCTTCCACTTCTCCTCCTGCCCCCAATCCCTCCCAGCATCAGAGTCTTTTCCAATGAGTCAACTCTTCGCATCAGGTGGCCAAAGTACTGGAGTTTCAGCTTTAACATCATTCCTTCCAAAGAACACCCAGGACTGATCTCCTTTAGAATGGACTGGTTGGATCTCCTTGCAGTCCAAGGGACTCTCAAGAGTCTTCTCCAACACCACAGTTAAAAAGCATCAATTCTTCGGCACTCAGCTTTCTTCACAGTCCAACTCTCACATCCATACATGACTAATGGAAAAACCGTAGCCTTGACTAGACGGAGCTTTGTTGGCAAAGTAATGTCTCTGCTTTTGAATATGCTATCTAGGTTGGTCATAACTTTCCTTCCAAGGAGTAAGCATCTTTTAATTTCATGGCTGCAGTCACAATCTGTAGTGATTTTGGAGCCCAAAAAAATAAAGTCAGCTACTGTTTCCACTGTTTCCCCATCTATTTCCCATGAAGTGATGGGACCAGATGCCATGATCTTAGTTTAGTTTTCTGAATGTTGAGCTTTAAGCCAACTTTTTCACTCTCCACTTTCACTTTCATCAAGAGGCTTTTGAGTTCCTCTTCACTTTCTGCCATAAGGGTGGTGTCATCTGCATATCTGAGGTTATTGATATTTCTCCCAGCAATCTTGATTCCAGCTTGGGCTTCATCCAGCCTGGCATTTCGCATGATGTACTCTGCATATAAGTTAAATAAGCAGGGTGAAAATATACAGCCTTCACGTACTCCTTTTCCTATTTGGAACCAGTCTGTTGTTCCATGTCCAGTTCTGTTGCTTCCTGACCTGCATACAAATTTCTCAAGAGGCAGATCAGGTGGTCTGGTATTCCCATCTCTTTCAGAATTTTCCACAGTTTATTGTGATCCACACAGTCAAAGGCTTTGGCATAGTCAATAAAGCAGAAATAGATGTTTTTCTGGAACTCTCTTGCTTTTTCCATGATCCAGCGGATGTTGGCAACTTGATCTCTGGTTCCTCTGCCTTTTCTAAAACCAGCTTGAACATCTGGAAGTTCATGGTTCACATATTGCTGAAGCCTGGCTTGGAGAATTTTGAGCATTACTTTACTAGCGTGTGAGATGAGTGCAATTGTGCAGTAGTTTGAGCATTCTTTAGCATTGCCTTTCTTTGGGATTGGAATGAAAACGGACCTTTTCCAGTCCTGTGGCCACTGCTGAGTTTTCCAAATTTGCAGGCATATTAAGTGCAGCACTTTCACAGCATCATCTTTCAGGATTTGAAATAGCTCCACTGGAATTCCATCACCTCCACTAGCTTTGTTTGTAGTGATGCTTTCTAAGGCCCACTTGACTTCACATTCCAGGATGTCTGGCTCTAGGTCAGTGATCACACCATCGTGATTATCTGGGTCGTGAAGCTCTTTTTTGTACAGTTCTTCTGTGTATTTTTGCCACCTCTTCTTAATATCTTCTGCTTTTGTTAGGTCCATACCATTTCTGTCCTTTATTGAGCCCATCTTTGCATGAAATGTTCCTTTTGTATCTCTAATTTTCTTGAAGAGATCTCTAGTCTTTCCCATTCTGTTGTTTCCCTCTATTTCTTTGCATTGATCACTGAGGAAGGCTTTATCTCTCCTTGCTTTTCTTTGGAACTCTGCATTCAGATGCTTATATCTTTCCTTTTCTCCTTTGCTTTTCGCTTCCCTTCTTTTCACAGCTATTTGTAAAGCCGCCTCAGACAGCCATTTTGCTTTTTTGCATTTCTTTTCCATGGGGATGGTCTTGATCCCTGTCTCCTGTACAGTGTCATGAACCTCCATCCATAGTTCATCGGGCATTCTATCAGATCTAGTCCCTTAAATCTATTTCTCACTTCCACTCTATAATCATAAGGAATTTGATTTAGGTCATACCTGAATGGTCTAGTGGTTTTCCCTACTTTCTTCAATTTAAGTCTGAATTTGGCAATAAGGAGTTCATGATCTGAGCCACACTCAGCTCCCAGTCTTCTTTTTGCTGACTGTATAGAGCTTCTCCATCTTTGGCTGCAAAAGAAGATAATCAATCTGATTTCAGTGTTGACCATCTGGTGATGTTCACGTGTAGTGTCTTCTCTTGTGTTGTTGGAAGAGGGTGTTTGCTATGACCAGTGCATTTTCTTGGCAAAACTCTATTGGTCTTTGCCCTACTTCATTCCGTATTCCAAGGCCAAATTTGCCTGTTACTCCAGGTGTTTCTTGACTTCCTACTTTTGCATTCCAGTCCCCTATAATGAAAAGGACATCTTTTTTGGGTGTTAGTTCTTACTTTTTATTAAATCTTTCTTCCCATTTTATTTATTTTACCAAAGTATACTTGATTTTGGGCTTCCCTTGTGGCTCAGCTGGTAAAGAATCTGCCCACAATGCCGGAGACCTGGGGTTGATTCCTGGGTTGGGAAGATCCATGGAGAAGGGAAAGGCTACCCAGTATTCCAGTATTCTGGCCTGCAGAATTCCATGGACTGTATAGTTAATGGGGTCACAAAGAGTCAGACACGACTGAGCAACTTTCCCACACTTTATTTACAGTGTTTCAGGTATATAGCAAAGTGATTCAGTTGTATATTTTTCAGATTCTTTTCCATTATAGACTACAAGACATTGAATATAGCTTCCTGTGTTTTATAGAAGTCCTTGTTTGTTATCTATTTCATATATAGGAGTATGTATTTTACTTCATATTTATTTATCCCCCTTCCTTTCCCCATTGGTAACTATAAATCTGTATTTTGTGTCTGTTTTTTAAAGAAGTTCACGTGTTCCATTTTTAGGATTCCACATATAAGTGATATATTTTTCCTTCTTTGACATAGTATGATAGTCTCTAGGTCCATCCATGTTGCTGCCAATGGCATTATTTCAGTTTTTTATGGCTTTCATATATGAATATATACCATAAAATGATATATATATATACTTTATCCATTCATTTGTTGATGGACATATATGTTGCTTCCATGTCTTCACTATTGTAAATAGTGCTGCAGTGACCACTAGGGTGCTTGTCTTTAAGTAGTTTCTGCCCTCTCTGGATATATGCCTAGGCGTGAGATTGCTGGATCAGGTGGTAAATCTTTTTTTTTTTTTAAAGAACTTCCATACTGTTCTCCATAGTGGCTGCACCAATTTACATTCCCACCTATTGTAAGAGGGCTCCCTTTTGTCCACACCCTCTCTATTTATTTGTAGATTATTGATGCATTTATTACTTATGCATTATGTATTATTTATGCATTTATGTAATTATTGAGCATTATTTGTAGATTTTTGATGATAGCCATTCTGACGGAGAAGGCAATGGCAACCCACTCCAGTACTCTTGCCTGGAAAATCCCATGGATGGAAGAGCCTGGTAGGCTGCAGTCCATGGGGTCGCTAAGAGTCGGACACGACTGAGGCGACTTAGCAGCAGCAGCCATTCTCAACTGCATGAGATGATACCTTATTGTAGTTTTGAGTTTCTCTAATTAGGGATGTTGAGCACCTTTTCATGTGCCTGTTAGCCATCTTTATGTCTAGGCAGGTATTTCTGCTGATGGGGAGGTTTGGTCAATGCATAATGCCAGGTACATAGTGCATAGGGGAACGGAGAGAAGCCGAAGAGCAGAGAACATTCTGTTTTGTTTTTGTCTTGCCATACAATACAAATTTTATTTCACATCTCTTTTATAGGGGCACCAATCCCATTTGTGAGGGCTTCACCCTCTTGCAGTTACCTTCCAAAGGCCCCACTTCCAGATACAAACACATTGGGGATTAGTTATCAACATATGACTTTCAGTGGAATGCTCACTTCCAATCTATCAGATCAGATCAGTTGCTTAGTCGTGTCCGACTCTTTTCGACCCCATGAATCGCAGCACGCCAGGCCTCCCTGTCCATCACCAACTCCTGGAGTTCACTCAGACTCATGTCCATCGAGTCAGTGATGCCATCCAGCCATCTCATCCTCTGTCGTCCCCTTCTCCTCCTGTCCCCAGTCCCTCCCAGCATCAGAGTCTTTTCCAATGAGTCAACTCTTCACATGAGGTGGCCAAAGTTAGTGTAAAATGATGTTTACTATAGATTTTGTTAGATATGGGCCCTTTTCTTATATTAAGGAAGTTCCTTTCTGTCCCCAGGTTTCTCAGACTCCTTTAAACATCTTGAAGATTCTGAACTTTATCAAAATTCCATCCTTTGATTTTTCTTATATTAATATGGTTGTTTAAATGTTAAACCAACCTCAGTTCAGTTCAGTCGCTCAGTCGTGTCCGACTCTTTGCGACCCCATGAAATGCAGCACGCCGGGCCTCCCTGTCCATCACCAACTCCCAGAGTTCACTCAGACTCACGTCCATTGAGTCAGTAATGCCATCCAACCATCTAATCCTCTGTCATCCCGTTCTCCTCCTGCCCCCAATCCCTCCCAGCATCAGTCTTTTCCAGTGAGTCAACTCTTCGCATGAGGTGGCCAAAGTACTGGAGTTTCAGCTTTAGTATCATTCCTTCCAAAGAAATCCCAGGGCTGATCTTCAGAATGGACTGGTTGGACCTCCTTGCAGTCCAAGGGACTCTCAAGAGTATTCTCCAACACCACAGTTCAAAAGCATCAATTCTTCAGCACTCAAGCTTTCTTCACAGTCCAACTCTCACGTCCATACATGACCACTGGAAAAATCACAGCCTTGACTAGACGGACCTTTGTTGGCAAAGTAATGTCTGATTTTCAATATGCTATCTAGGTTGGTCATAACTTTCCTTCCAAGGAGTAAGCATCTTTTAATTTCATGGCTAGCCTTCCTGAAATAGATCCAACTTGGTCTTGATGAAGTTTTTCCTTTTTATATTATCAGTTTGGGTTTGTTTGGGATTTTTCACATTTATGAATGAGATTGGGTATGCTTAGGATCTGCAGTGATGTTTCTGTCTTGACATGTCTTTTTTGCTTTCTACATGAGACCTGATAAAGACCCAACTTTTGGCATTGTTGACCCTATTATGTCTTCTATTTTCTATGATAGGTTTTGTTTTAAAATTTCTGCTCATTTATTTGGTATTGGAAAGGAATCTTAGTTTTTCCTAGATTCTTAGCTCACCAATTTTTCGGCCTTTTCTCATGTAGCATTTGAGACTATAACATAAGCACAACTTCAGCAGCATGCTTTTTATATGTAGTTTTCCATTCACTTTCTTGACACTTTAATGATCTTTTTACAGAAGATAAGCCATTAATGATCTGTATAGTATTGCTTGGTACAATCTCATACTAAAAGGAACCTTCTGTTGAATTCCAGAATTGTTTAAAGCCCAGAGTGCAGTGGTTCTTAATCTAAGATCCCCTACATCACAGTAATTTTTACCCTAGATGTATCAGTAGATTCACAAGCACAATTCAGTACTTGAAAATCCCAGGGAGATGTGGCTCACAGATAGAAAATAAGGATTCAAATCACTCTCATTTTACAGATTAACAAAATAAGGCCAAGAAAGAGGGAAAAACTTGCTTTCACTCAATAAGTTTAATGACAACACTCACACTCAATAAGTTTAATGACAAGACTCAATACAAGGGAGTACAAAATAGGATAACACACCTTCGGGTAACTGACATGTCCTTTATTCCATGTTGTTCTATTAGAGTTTTATTTACACCAATACTGTGATATGCTTAAGATATAGATCAGTAAATAAAAATATTAAAGATACCAGTACAGAATATTCATTCAACAAATTAAAGCAAAAACCAAAGCTCTGGAACAAGACAAGCCTTAACCAAAAATGTTTGGATGTACCAGGGAACTCCTCTTGTGAGCCATATCCCAGGTCTCTGGTCTCAGTGACCCTATTTAATAAGCACATCAACCAAGAAAGGCCAGCAAAAGGTTTTAAGAGGTAAGGAAATGTAGACTTATTCTGTAATACACAAAGTGCTCATTTCAGTAGATCCATTAAGAGAGAACATCTGAGAAAGATCATGAATAAAACTCACTCTGCCCAAATTGTTAGACATAAGTTTTTATAGCACTATTTTAAATCTATATAAACAAGTTCAAATTTTTTAGTAGTTTCTTAAACTTTATAGAAAACCCTTTACAATTTCTAATGTTTATTAACATAAGCATACATGAACTACCTTTATAATAGAAACAGTTGTTCAAATGTTAATAAGGTGCTATCTGTGGTCCTAAAATAGGCCACTGCCATCTAATAATTATGGATCATCATAATAACTACATAAATGTATCATGGTAAACAGAACGGCTATATACATGAGCCATACTTGAGGCTCCAGCAGTCATGGGTACGAGTTGATCACAGGATATCCACTTCTAAAACCTCAACAATGCACGCAGCAGAAGGACGGTCTTTAGGATCTTCATTAGTGCATACGGAGAAGAGCTCAATTACTTTCTGGTATGTTTCATCCAGTTCCTCCATATTAACAGGTGGCCTAGTTCCCAAAGCTGCGTAGTATGCGTCATCATCAAAATCACTTTCATCGAAAGTTTTATCTGCTCATGAAGGAGTTAGAAACAATTAAAATCAATTAACTTAAAATTTAAATTAAAAATTTAAATCATGGAAAAGTTTAGCAACTGCTCAAACTCACTGTTCTGAAATAAGAATTCATCATCCAATATGCTTTTCATTTTACACAGGCAGTCTCTTCAACTGTCCTGCCATGGTGTAAATCAATTATTGTCAGGGATTTAAAGGTTAGCCACCCCAATCCCCTTACTAGGGTACCTTTCCAATCATTTTCTCAGGCAAGAGGAGTTTTTAAGGTAATTTCTTGCTCCTCTGGATTTTCTCAATTTATCTCCCTGTTCTCAATCTACATCTCATTTGTATGAGATTAAACCAGTGTCTGACCCTGCAACCCCAAGAACTGTAGCCCACCAGGCTCCTCTGTTCATGGAATTCTCCAGGTAAAAACACTGGAGTGGGTAGCCATTCCCTTCTTAAAGTTTAAGAAGATCCCAGAGGATCTTCCCTGGAGGGGAAGAACCCAGGTCTCCCACATTGCAGGCAGATTCTTTACCATCTGGGCTACCAGGGAAGCCCCAATTTATAAATTATTCTTAAGTT
The DNA here is from genome assembly GCF_032452875.1 of Bos javanicus. Taxonomy (NCBI): domain Eukaryota; kingdom Metazoa; phylum Chordata; class Mammalia; order Artiodactyla; family Bovidae; genus Bos; species Bos javanicus. The sequence continues at coordinate 11,559,583 of NC_083875.1, read as the reverse complement.
CAAACTGAGAGATTGGGATTTATGTTAAAAATAAGTAGTTATACCTTCATCATCATCATCATCTGGAAGATTAATGTGTGGAATAGATAAAGTCATCATTTCCCACAGAGTAAGACCAAAGGCAAATATGTCTGCCTTGTCAGTAATAATACCATCCTCCTCCAGAGCTTCCTTAGGTTTCCAAGGCTCAGTGCCAATGTAACAGGCCTCAGGGTCAGTCACTGAAACAAGTAAGAGACGCAAACTGATCAAAAGGGCAAGCACCAGAAACCACTAAGAAAGGCAAACGACCCAAAGAAAAATGGGCAAGTTATTTAACAGGTAGTTTAAAGGTTAATAAATATAGCCAGTAAACATGAAAATACATTCAACCTCATAAAAACAGGTATTCTCTATCAGATTGTTAAGTATTCAAAAAGCTAGTCCGTAGGCAAGGGTGTAGAGAAACAATTCTCTTCAGATCAGATCAGTCGCTCAGTCGTGTCCGACTCTTTTCGGCCCCATGAATCGCAGCACGCCAGGCCTCCCTATCCATCACCAACTCCCAGAGTTCACTGAGACTCACGTCCATCGAGTCAGTGATGCCATCCAACCATCTCATCCTCTGTCGTCCCTTTCTCCTCTTGCCCCCAATCCCTCCCAGCATCAGAGTCTTTTCCAACGAGTCAACTCTTCGCATGAGGTGGCCAAAGTACTGGAGTTTCAGCTTTAGCATCATTCCTTCCAAAGAACACCCAGGGCTGATCTCCTTCAGAATGGACTGCTTGGATCTCCTTGCAGTCCAAGGGACTCTCAAGAGTATTCTCCAACACCACAGTTCAAAAGCATCAATTCTTCGGTGCTCAGCCTTCTTCACAGTCCAACTCTCACATCCATACATGACCACAGGAAAAACCATAGCCTTGACTAGACGAACCTTTGTTCCAAAGCAATTCTCTTAGAAAGGGGTATAAACGTAGACAGACTTGAGCCAGACTGCCTCACCCGGGTTCAAAGACCTGTGCAAGCTCTGTGACCCTGAGCAGATCACCTAGCAGATCACCAAATCTGTGCCTCCATTTCTTCCTTTTTCAAACTACACTGTCTTTCAGCTGAAAGCCGACCACTTCCCTGAATCTAGGATTGTTACATCAGGGAAGAACGGACAGGTGGAATTACACAGAGGCCCTTAAAGCTTCTCTGCCCAGGAACGACACAGGTCCACTCGTGTTTCCATTTAAATGTTAAGAGGCAACACCTCAATTTTCATGAGAAGGTCAGCTTTCTAGCTGAACCTGGGATTAGATTGAATCACTAGATCAATCTGGGAAGAATTAACATCTTAACAGTATTGTCAATCCATAATCATGATCTCTCACTTAACATCTTAATGCTCTCAATGAAGTTTTATGGTGTTCAATAAAAAGGTCAGACTTTTGGTTTGACTTATTCTTCAATTATTTTATCCTTTTTGGTGTAGCAGCCCCCTTCCTCTCATTTATCCCTGGGGGATACATTCCTGGATCCCCAGTGGATGCCTGAAACTAAGGACAGTATCAAACCATATATATATATTTTTTTTTCCCCCTATACATGCACATCTTTAATAAAGTTTAATTTATAAATTAGGCACTATAAGAGTAACAACAAAGATAACATAATAAAATAGAACAATTACAATATACTATCATAAAAGTTATGAGAATGTAGTCACTCTCAAAATTATCTTACTGTGTAAATGTGTGCCTTCTTCTTAACCATGCACTTACCACACACTATGGCCATAACTTTTAAGGTTTGAGGTGTAATAGCAAAACTAGTGTGAATATTTTTTCTACTTCAAAATTTCACAGATAGAAGTTGCAGTAGATCTCAGCAAACTCAGCATCCAATTTTTTTTTTCTTTCCTTATTAAGTCTAGAGCTTTCACCTTTTCACTTAAAGGAAGCACTTCATGGCTTTTCTTTGGCACATCTGAATTGCCAGCATCACTATCCACTTTGGCAACATTATTAAGTAAAATAAGGGTTACCTGAACTTAAGCACTGCCATACCGGCAACAGTCATCAGATAACCAAGGTGGCTGCTGAGGGACCTTCCATCTAGATTAGGAATCTTTAAAGGGTAAGGACTGTGTCCTTTTTTCCTGTATATCGTTCCTAGCACAGTGCCTGACTATACTTAGTATTAAAAATATTTGGTACATAATCAACCCAGAAATTACCATCATTAACATATGGACTTTTCATCAGGAAAAGATTGAAGGCAAAAGGACAAGGGGACAGCAGGGGATGAGATGGACAGATAGCGCCACCGACTCAATGGACATGAATTTGAGCAAACTCCAGGAGACAGTGAAGGACAGAGGAGCCTGGTGTGCTGCGGTCCATGGGGGAGCAGAGTCGGACACGACTTATCGACTGAACAATAGCAGTGTATCCTTGCGACTTAGCAGCAGCAGCAGTGTGTATCTCTTAATTCCCTATCCTTTTCTTGTTACTTCCCTCTCCCCACTAGTAATCACCAGTTTGTTCTCCATATCTATTTCTTTTTTGTGACAGTCACTTGTTCATTTTTTAGATTTCACAAGTGTGTGCTCAGTTGCTCAGTCCTGTCGACTCTCTGACCCCATGGACTGTAGGCCGCTAATCTACAGGCAAGAATACTGGAATGGGTTGCCATTTCCTTCTTCAGGTGATATTCCCAACCCAGGGATTGAACTTGTCTTTTGTGTCTCCTGCATTGGCAGGCGGATTCTTTACAACTGAGTCACTGGGGAAGATTCCACATATAAGTGATATCATACTTTATTAAGAAAGCCAAATCAAATTTTTAATTTAACTTTTTATTTATTGACAGTAAATGCCATCACATTTACCTTCAAGGAAGCACAAACACAGGGTCCATGGCTGTACAGGCCTGATGCTGCCTGGCAGTGAAAATCTAAGGTGTTAGCATTTTTACTGGGACTGTTGCTATTTTTAGTATGTGTTATTTTCAAGCTTGCATGGCTTTTGATTCTTCTGTTACAACTCTTCTGTAAGCCTCTCTCTCTCTCTCTCTAAGTCGCTTCAGTCGTGTCCAACTCTGTGCGACCCCATAGACAGCAGCCCACCAGGCTCCGCCATCCCTGGGATTTTCCATGCAAGAACACTGGAGTGGGTTGCCATTTCCTTCTCCAATGCATGAAAGTGAAACGTGAAAGGGAAGTCGCTCAGTCGTGTCCGACTCTTAGCAACCCCATGGACTACAGCCTACCAGGCTCCTCCGTCCATGGGATCTTCCAGGCAAGAGTACTGGAGTGGGGTGCCATTGCCTTCTCCGTCTGTAAGCCTAGTCCTAGCTTTTGACTTTTGCAGAAATTAATGTAACAGATTAATGTAAAAAATACCCATACTGCCCAATTATTTTTTTTTGGACTGTATTCCTGGGAATGGAATGACAGGACTGAAGGGCATAAACATTTTTAAGGGTTGTTTTTCAGAGAATATACATATATCTAAACTGCCCTCTGAAAAGGCTACACACTGGTAATTACTATTGCTATTCCTCACCATCTGCGTACACAGAAGGACTGCCTTCTAGACACACAGAAGGACCACACTTTCTGGCCTGTCGTGTTTTGGGGTGAAGCCATTGGGCAGTGACTTGTGAAAGAAGTGACTTGTGTCACTTCTGAACTGAAGCATTTAATTGTCAGGGCAAGACTTTCTAGGGTGGCACTGTACAACAGAACTTTGGTGATGATAAAAATGTTCTTTATCTCAGTATGGTAGTCACTAACCACACATAGCTACTGAGCACTTGAAATGTGGCTAAGGTGGCTAAGAAAATGAATTTAAAGAATTTTTAATATATTAATTAATTTAAATAGCCATACACAGCTAGTGGCTACTGTAGTAGACAGGCTTCCTGGTACCTCAGTAGTAAAGCAGTGCAGGAGACGTGGGTTCAATTCCTGGTTCAGGAAGATCCCCTGGAGAAGGAAATGGTAACCCACTCCAGTATTCTCACCAGGAAAATCCCATGGAGAGAGGAGCCTGGCAGGCTACAGTCCATAGGGTCACAAAGAGCTGGACACGACTGAGTGACTAAACAACCAAAAAACTGCAGTGGACAGTGCAGCTCTAGAGCTTTTTCACCGTCCACACAATGATGGGCACAATGACGGCATTATTCCATACAACAGACATCCTAGCATGTCAGGTCCTAATGTGAGAATGACATGGAGTGGAACACAGGCCTAGTGGACATGCAGCTTGAAAAATAAGCCTTGCCTGTTTTAAGGTAGTGAGGTTTTTGAGGGTTTATGTTACCCTAGCAAAACTGATCTTAACCTGAATGATAAATTACGACTTCTATGCAGTGCATGAGAGTATGTTGGCCTATACTCTTGTTCATACTAGCATGGGGAAAGTTTTCAATGACTTTTTTAGTAGTCATGACTTCTTTTAAAAAGTGGTTTCTACCTCTCGTGTCCTCCTTAAGCCCAACATTATCTTTACCAACAATTTTTTCTGTTACTTTTTAAAAAATCTTCAATCTACAGAGATTAGAGTGTGAGAACAGAAAACAACTTTCTCTAAAATAAACCGATACCATCATTTACTAATTCAACTACCTCTTTTCCACTAATACAAAAATGTCACCTTTATCATATAACAAATTTCATACATTTGGGAATTATCTTTTGACTCTTATGTTGAAATTTTCTGTCTAGTTTGGCATTAGTGTCACTGCTTTAATTACTACAGTTTCATAATACTTAACACCTCGTCAAGAAAATTCCTACTCAACACTTTTTCACAGGATTTTCCTGGCTGTGTTTGAACATGTATCCTCAAGGATAATCTCTACATTCTCTTTGACATGTTCTAAAATAACATAGATCATACTGGGATATTGCAAAACTTTTAGATCTTTAATTCATTTCTGCTTTTTTCTTTTATGGTTTCATTTTTTTTTTCTAATTTCAGCTGAAAACTCAATTTCATAAAGGTTAAATAATGACAGTGTTTTCCTTTGAATGCTTTTGGACCATATCAAATAGGTTTTGATTTGCTCTTACATTCTCATTATTCTCTAAATAGTATGTAACTGGAATCTCACTACTTCTCAGCTAAGAACTATTTACAAATATTTTAAATGCCTGAAAAAACTGAGTTTTTATTTCCAACTGTACATGAATTTATATATTTATAGCTCTGAAGATAATGAATGTTAGTTCAGTTCAGTCCCTCAGTAGTGTCCAACTCTTTGCGACCCCATGAATCGCAGCACGCCAGGCTTCCCTGTCCATCACCAACTCCCGGAGTTCACTCAGACTCACGTCCATCGAGTCAGTAATGCCATCCAGCCATCTCATCCTCTGTCGGCCCCTTCTCCTCTTGCCCCCAATCCCTCCCCGCATCAGAGTCTTTTCCAATGAGTCAGCTCTTCGCATGAGGTGGCCAAAGTACTGGAGTTTCAGCTTTAGCATCATTCCTTCCAAAGAAATCCCAGGGCTGATCTCCTTCAGAATGGACTGGTTGGATCTCCTTGCAGTCCAAGGAACTCTCAAGACTCTTCTCCCACCACAGTTCAAAAGCATCAATTCTTCGGTGCTCAGCCTTCTTCACAGTTCAACTCTCACATCCATACATGACCACAGGAAAAACCATAGCCTTGACTAGATGGACCTTTGTTAGCCTTTAGCCTATTCCTACTTTTGTAACTTGAGGTTTTCTTTTGTAACCTAACTAGTCAATTTTAATAAATATTCTAATGCATAGAAAATGAACTTACTATTTACTCAGATCTGCTACATCTTAGTTTGTCTATTAGATCTATTAATGATTGAGACAATTATGCTAAAATCTTATTTTTATTCTTTTTGACAATTTCTCCTTTTATTTGCTGAAGTTATAACCTCGTACCAGTTATTTGGCCTAAGGGTTCATCCAGTTCTACCTTTATTGATTACAGACATTATTAGGAAGTGAATCTGTTTATCTTGGTGTTTTCCTTCAATTCAACTTATAGACTTTAACTGGAAATTAAGATGTACGTAAGTTCTAAACAGTATTAGCCTCCCCTATACCTTATATTTTGGAGACGGGAACAGCAATCCACTCCAGTATTCTTGCCTGGAGAATCCCATGGACAGAGGAGACTGTCAGGCTATGGTCCATGGGGTCGCAAAGAGTCGGACATGACTGAGCGACTAACACACACACACACCCCTTATATTTATATAAAGAGGCAAACTTAAATGTTATTTATTAAATAATATGTTGAAAGCAGTGGTTTTCTTTGAGGCTTCTGGATTTTGGCTCTGTTCCTCATCAAGAACATATCTTAAATTCCCTACAGTTTCTCTAGCAAGCGGTGCTAAGAAAGTTGTACAGCTCTATGTAAATCAATGAAATTAGAACACACCCCCTCACCAACCACAAAACTCAAAATGCCTTAAAGACTTAACATAAGACACCATAAAACTCTTAGAAAAGATCATAGGCAAAACGTTCTCTGACATAAATCATATCTATGTTTTCTTAGGTCAGTCTCCCAAGGTGATAAAAATAAAAATAAACAAATGGGACCTAATCAAAATTACAAGCTTTCCACAGCAAAAATCATAAGCAAAATGAAAGACAACCCACAGGATGGAAGAAAATATTTGCAAACAATGCAACTCAAGGGATTGATTTCCAAAACACACACACAGCTCATACAACTCAACAATAACAAAAACAAACCCAATAGAAAAATGATCAGAAGACCTAAACAGACCGACATTTCTCCAAATCAATACAAGTGGCCAACAGGCACATGGAAAGAAAGATGATGGACAGCACTATTAGAGAAATGAAAATCAAAGCTACAATGAGGTTCCACCTTCACACGGGTTCAGGGTGGCCATTATTAAAATGCCTACAAATAACAGATGCCAGAGAGGACGTGGAAAAAAGGGAACCCTCCCACACTTTTGGTGGGAATGTAAGATGGTATAGTCACTGTGGAAAACAGTATGGGGGTTTCTCAGGAAAACTAAAAACATGATCCCGTAATCCCAGTCCTGGGCATATATCCAGACCAAAATAGAATTCACAGAGACACATACACCACCATGCTCACAGCAGCACTGTTCACAAAAGCCATGATACGGAAATAACCTAAATGACCACTGACAGACGAATGGATAAGAAGACATGGTACATATATGCAATGGAATACTACTCAGTCACAAAACAGAAAGAAATAATGCCATCTGTAGCAACATGGACGCAACTAGAGATTATCAAGCTGAGTGAAGTAAGAGAAAAAGACAAATACCATGATAACGCTTATATGTGGAATCTAAAATATGAGGCAAATGTACCTACCTATGAAACAGAATCATTGGTATAGAAGACACTAGTGGTTGCCAAGGGGGAGGGGGTTGGGGAAGGGATGGAGTGGGACATTGGGGTTAGCCACATAACATTTTATATATAGAATGGATAAACAACAAGGTCCTATTGTACAGCAGAGAACTGTATTCAATATCCTTAGATAAACCATAATACAAAAGAATATTTTAAAAAAGAATGTAGTAAAAAATAAAAAAAGAAGAAGAAGAAAGAACATATTTAAATTCCCTGAGAAGAGAATGGTTAGTATTCACAATAAAAGAGAAGAATGAGGTAGGCTGGGCCAAGGGGCAAAACGCAGAAGACTGGCCTTAGTTAGAAATCCTCTTTCCTGCTCCCATTCCACTTTCTTCTAGCAGTTTCCCAAATCTTGTCATTATGCTGATGCTAAATCAATTTCTTTATAAAACCTTATAAAAATTGTATTTTCTACTCCCAGATCTTTTACTACTTAAAAATCCCAAAGCAGGTTAGAGACACTTCTCCACGTTTCTTCAATTAAAATATATACTAATGAGAAACCAATAATTTATATTGTGTATGTAGCAAGGGAAGGGGCTGGAGGCTGAGCAGAACAGAGAAAGGAAGGGATATTTTTTATTATACACTTTTTATTAATAGTTTTTGATTTTTGAAGAATGTGAACTTGTTATTTTTAAATATGTAATAGAAACTTAAAAACTGTACAGAAACCATTTAAAAATTAGAATTCTGCTTACCAGTCATATTTTCATCCAATGGAAGAGAGACTCCTACATCACAGATTTTAATTGTTTCAAAATCGCCTTTAATAACAACATTTGAAGACTTTATATCTCCATGGAGCAGTTTCTTATCTTGGTGCAGATACTAAAATAGTGAAAAATTTAAAATATCTGAGAAAAAATAGAAACTAATAAAAAAGTATATAACTTTCAAACAAAACAACAACCTGAATTCCCTGCCTAACATGCAGACTTGTGTCTATCATTTCAAACTATTTGATGCTAGAGAAGGAACCATCCCACGCTATCTCTTAGTCTACCATACTGACCAGAAATCTGAAAGATTCTTTGGAAATTGATGTCTATGTATAGATAAGCCAACTTTTAATTTTCCAACCAACCTCACATACTTATACATCAAAGATGATACTGCAGATTTCAAAATATACTACAATTTTATAAAATGGACAACTATTTTAGAAATAATTTTTTAAACTTCACAATGACAGTTATCTCAAACAAATTGTTGAGATAATGCTACACATACTTCACAAGGAAAAGAGGAAGCAGTAATGTAATCTAAGGCTATATTTTAACCCTTTCTTAGAAATGACAAGTGATAATATTCATCCATAATCAAAAACGTCCTACAAAAGTTATTTTTTCATTCATCAGCATTTAGGCATCTACACTCTATGACCTGGGCCTGCAAAAGATGCAGAAACAATTCTTGGTATTGAACTTGGAACACTTACTGTGCTTATTTAAATATTGCTAACCATAAATTGAATATGCTCAAATATATTTATAATGTAATTTATTAATTCCATTATATATACACAATTAAAATAAATGATTCAAATTATTAGCTTATCCAACCTATTTAAAATGTTTTTCTATAAAATATTAAAATATATATTTAGAAATAGTGCCTTTTTCCAGTTTTACATTTCATGAATCAATTTTATTTGAACTCAACATGCAATTCTTGACATCACTACATTACATAATCTGTTTTTCTGAGTCATCCAACAATTTTCTGGAGCCATGATTACTTAAGTTATTCAGGATACAGAATTTTTATCTCTAACAGTATGTCTAATTCAAAGATACAATAGTTTATTTGTATAACCCTGAGAGGATTTTTTTCATTTGACTATAGATGTATATTCACAATGTCTAATAACATCCCACAAAGAAATCTTTGAAAGGCTTGTTTACAGCAACAGAGGGTTAGAATACACCCCCAGGAATAATGACTAAACAACAGTCCAATTAACTAAATCTAACATGCAATCTCTATAAGCAAAACTTCCTGACTTGGATTATTTCAGGCCATGTGAAGGTGTGAAGGCCTCTAACAATACTTTGTTGATCAAAACAGTACATTCTTCAATATGAAAGATTCTATAAAGATTTAAGGCAACTCCCTCTCTTGGGAAAAAAAATTCACCTTGTAACTAGGTATATTAGTATCTGTTCATCAGTAGATGAACAGACATAGACACACACACACACACACACACACACACACACACAATGGAGTATTACTCAGCCATTAAAAATAATGAAACAATGTCATTTCCAACAACATGGATGGACTTAGTCATACTAAGTCAGAAAGACAAATACCATATGATGTCACTTATATGTGGAATATAAAATACACAAATGAACTTATTTACAAAGCAGAAACAGACTCACAGTTATAGAGAACAGACTTGTGGTTGTCAAGGGGGAGGCTGGGTGAGAAAGGGAAAGATTGGGAATTTGGGGTTACAAATGCAAACTACCATATATAGGATGGATATACAACAACGTCCTACTGTAAAGAACAGGGGATTATATTTAACATCCTGTGATAAACCCCAATGGAAAAGAATATGAAAAAGGAGATATATGTATAATTGAGTCACTTTGCTGTACAGCAGAAATTAAACACAACATTGTAAATAAAGTATTTATTTTTTTAGGTTCCACAAAACTCATTCAAAACATAATAGCATAGTTACCTTTAACCCTCTTGCCATGTTCAAAGCAACTTTTAAAATTATGGCTGCTGGAAAAGGATCTCGGCTATCTTTATTTCGTTCTTCTATTAAGTCATTCAGAGACTTTTCACCTCCATACTCCATAGCAAGACACAGACTGCCATCGCTAGCTTTAGTGAAAGCACGGTAACCTTAAAGAAAATACGTCATTTTCTTACTGGAGTAGGAAAGAACAAAAGTATTTCATTCTTTTACAATAATGTGACTGAAAACAGATCTGGATCAACACTGTCAAACACAAAATGAAACAGCTAGTGCTTACAAAACTTATTTAGTAGATCTAATTTCAAATGTCTTCAGTGTTGGCCAACAGTATCACAAATTGAAATGTTTTTATACTCTGCTGCTGCTGCTGCCAAGTCGTTTCAGTTGTGTCCAACTCTGTGCGACCCCACAGACGGCAGCCCACCAGGCTCCCCTGTCCCTGGGATTCTCCAGGCAAGAACACTGGAGTGGGTTGCCATTTCCTTCTCCAATGCATGGAAATGAAAAGTGAAAGTGAAGTTGCTCAGTCGTGTCTGACTCTTAGTGACCCCATGGACTGCAGCCCACCAGGCTCCTCTGTCCATGGGATTTTCCAGGCAAGAGTACTGGAGTCGGGTGCCAAAGCCTTCTCCGTTTTATACTCTATGCCTTCCTAAATATAATGGTTTCACCAGACTTACTTACATTAAAAATGAAAAAAGGAGATTACACAAATGAAGACTTTACATTCCTGAATTCTCCATGGTACCAATAGCATAATGACTGTATCTATTCCTATGAAGTTTTAAATATATACTTCAGTTCAGTTGCTCAGTAGTGTCAGATTCTTTGAGACCCCATGGACTGTAGCAAGCCAGGCCTCCCTGTCCATCACCAACTCCCAGAGTTTACTCAAACTCATGTCCATTGAGTCAGTGATGTTATCCAACCATCTCATCCTCTGTTATCCCTTTCTCCTCCCACCTTCAATCTTTCCCAGCATCAGGGTCTTTTCAAATGAGTCAGTTCTTCACATCAGGTAGCCAAAGTATTAGAGTTTCAGCTTCAACATCAGTCCTTCCAATGAATATTCAGGACTGATTTCCTTTAGGATGGACTGGTTGGATCTCCTTGCAGTCCAAGGGACTCTCAAGAGTCTTCTCCAACACCACAGTTCAAAAGCATCAATTCTTCGGCACTCAGCTTTCTTTATGGTCCAACTCTCACATACATGACTACTGGAAAAACCATAACTTTGACTAGACGGACCTCGTTGGCAAAGTAATGTCTCTACTTTTTAATATGCTATATAGGTTGATCATAACTTTTCTTCCAAGGAGCAGGCGTCTTTTAATTTCATGGCTGCAGTCACTATCTGCAGTGATTTTGGAGCCCCAAAAATAAAGTCTGTCACTGTTTCCCCATCTATTTGCCATGAACTGATGGGACTGGAGTACATCATGAGAAATGCTGGGCTGGAAGAAGCACAAGCTGGAATCAAGACTGATGGGAGAAATATCAATAACCTCAGATATGCAGATGACACCACCCTTATGGCAGAAAGTGAAGAAGAACTAAGAAGCCTCTTGATGAAAGTGAAAGAGGAGAGTGAAAAAGTTGGCTTAAAGCTCAACATTCAGAAAACGAAGATCATGGCATCTGGTCCCATCACTTCATGGGAAATAGATGGGGAAACAGTGGAAACAGTGTCAGACTTTCTTTATGGGGGCTCCAAAATCACTACAGATGGTGATTGCAGCCATGAAATTAAAAGATGCTTACTCCTTGGAAGGAAAGTTATGACCAACCTAGATAGCATATTCAAAAGCAGAGGACGTTACTTTGCCGACAAAGGTCCGTCTAGTCAAGGCTATGGTTTTTCCAGTGGTCATGTATGGATGTGAGAGTTGAACTGTGAAGAAAGCTGAGAGCCAAAGAATTGATGCTTTTGAACTATGGTGTTGGAGAAGACTCTTGAGAGTCCCTTGGACTTCAAGGAGATCCAACCAGTCCATTCTGAAGATCAGTCCTGGGTGTTCTTTGGAAGGACTGATGCTAAAGCTGAAACTCCAGTACTTTGGCCAACTGATGCGAAGAGTTGACTCATTGGAAAAGACTCTGATGCTGGGAGGGATTGGGGGAAGGAGGAGAAGGGGACGACAGAGGATGAGATGGCTGGATAGCATAACCGACTCGATGGACATGAGTTTGGGTGAACTCCGGGAGTTGGTGATGGACAGGGAAGCCTGGCGCACTGCAATTCATGGAGTCGCAAAGAGTCGGACTTGACTGAGTGACTGAACTGAACTGATGGGACTGGATGCCATGATCTTAGTTTTCTGAATGTTGAGTTTTAAGCCAACTTTTTCACTCTCCTCTTTCATCAAGAGGCTCTTTAATTCTTCTTTGCTTTCTGCCATAAGGGTGGTGTCTTCTGCATATCTGAGGTTATTGATATTTCTCCCAGCAATCTTGATTCTAGCTTGTGCTTCATCCAGCCCAGCATTTCTCATGATGTACCCTGCATATAAGTTAAATAAGCAGGGTGACAATATACAGCTTTGACATACTCCTTTCCCAATTTGGAACCAGTCTGTTGTTCCATGTCCAGTTCTAACTGTTGCTTCTTGACCTGCTTACAGATTTCGCAGGAGGTAGGTCAGGTGGTCTAGTATTCCCATCTCTTCAAGAATTTTCCACAATTTGTTGCGATCTACACAGTCAAAGGCTTTGGTATAGTCAATAAAGCAGAAATAGATGTTTTTCTGGAATTCTCTTGCTTTTTCAATGATCCAACAGATGTTGGCAATTTGATCTCTGGTTCCTCAGCCTTTTCTAAATCCAGTTTGAACATCTGGAAGTTCATGGTTCACGTATTGCTGAAGCCTGGCTTGGAGAATTTTGAGCATTACTTCACTAGCATGTGAGATGAGTGCAATTGTGCGGTAGTTTGAGCATTCTTTGGCATTGCCTTTCTTTGGGATTGGAATGGAAACTGACCTTTCCAATCCTGTGGCCACTGCTGAGTTTTCCAAATTTGCTGCATCTAAAAATATACACTGTTTTTTTTTCTGGCCAAGCCAGGTGGCTTATAGGATCTTAGGTCCCTTACCAGGAATCAAACCCACGCTCCCCAGCAGTTGAAGCACAGAGTCCTAATCACTGGATCGCCAGGGAAGTCCCACTAATTTTTATTTCACAATGTTCACATTAATTGGATTCTTGCCAAACTCCATCACACCTTTCTTCACTTATTATTAGTGAAAGCAGTTAAGATTTTATGTAAACCATTTCAGATAAATAAGATACTATACTAGATACTGTTATTAAGTAATATGTGAACTTACCTATAATGTTTGGATGATTGAGTGTTTTCAAAATCTTAGCTTCATCAGTTAGTCTCTTTTGATACATACTCTGATATTCATCATTACATCTAGGATTAATCTTTTTCACAGCCCAAGGAGAATGAGACAAACCTCTTGGAGATCTTAAAAAATAAGTAACCAAAAATGTACAGAAAGATTAATAACCATAATACAGTTCAAATGACTAATAGGAACTTCCACATTTTGAAAAAGACTTTGAGAGTATTTTAGTTTTCTTTTTTTAATTTGGAAATATTTTAGACTATCAACATTTCTGTTATATATCCTTTATAACTGTGTACATACAGCTGATAAATCTACTGATTACAAGAGAAGTCTGATATCTTTGGAAAGGAAGGGTTAAAAAGAGAAAACTAGAAGGAAAAAGACAAAATGTTATAGATTTTAAACTTCAAAAATTTCTATAGTATTTTCTAATTTTTTCACTCAATCATGTCACTACCAACTACTTAAAAAGCATTTAACTATATGTACCAGATATAAATTATAGAATGTTAAAGTAATAAACATTAATTTCTAAGAAACAATTTAAAGAAAAAATGTACAAAATACATTTGGCTCGCGTGTAATCATGCAAATAACAGACTGTTTTTTACCAACAAATATTATGCCTCTAATGGACAAAACAATTCATCCTATATACTTCTCACTATATACATATATTTAGGGAGAAAATAATAAACATACTAATAGGAAAAAAAATGTAAATTGTCTATTTTCTAGGAAGATGCAGCTGTTGAAGAACATTTAAGGTATACCTGTTTTGAGGCCTAAATAAACAAACAGGTGACATGAAGTCAGGGAAAGGTTTGTTCACCCCGTAAGGTAGGCATTTATGAGTATGGCCAATTACAAAGAACAAAATGTAGGCAGCATTTCGGCACAAGCCAAAGAGCCTCAAAAGTTAAAGATTGCAAAGTTCAACCATAAGAACATAAAACGAGATGGAACCAAGAAATCATGTTCAGCTCTATACTAGCTCATGGGCACAGCTCTGTGACTGCAGGACCTTTTTTTTAACATCAGAATACATGTATTCAAAGGATCACTAGATTTCTCAGTTCATATACATCTATCATGCATAAGTTTACTTAAACTATTCTTAAACCTCCAGTTTTAGATAACAATAGCATTTGGGAATAACCTCTTCCATGTTCTTTTAATATAAAAATGTATTTTTCAAGTCTCAAGGGGTACCCATAGCTCTGGATTATTTATAACTCAGTGAGCGAGTCCATCTTCACCTTTTCCATATGCCCTAACCTACCTACATCCTATCCTAACCTATAGGTTACAGAATGAGAAGGATATTACTATGAAATCTGAATAAAATGTTGCCAAGGCAAAAGATGGTTCACAGACAATGCTAATACAACGGGCAAATTTCTGTTGAGACTGCACAAGGAAAAAACAAAAGGAGACACAAACAATACTGCCAACAAAAATGGGGACATATACAACAGAGATTTTAAAAATATCCAAGTGAATACTAGAGCTTTTAAGCCAATAAAAAGGTAAAATGGACAAATTCTTTCAAAAAGTTAAGAAAGCTGATAAAAGAAGAAACGTAATCAAGAGTTTAAAAATCTTCCCACAAGAAATACAAAACATAGATAATTTTAGAGTTGAGTTTACTAAACTGTAAAGAAACATATCATTCCATTTCATACAAACCATTCCAGGGAATAGAATGAAAAGGGACAAAAATCATACAGGACAACAGAAAAAGAAAAATCACAAACCAATTTCACTTACAGATGCAAAAATTCTAAACAATAGCAAAATGATTCTATCAGTTTATTAAAAAATAATAATACATCACAACTATGTTGGGTTTAATCCAGCAATGCAAATTTAACAGTAAATAATATATACTCTGAATTAAAATGAACATACACATATAAATTTGATCCCTCTCAGGTACCACTGAAATAAAACTTCAGTTTGAAGACTGAAGACTGACTTTGAAAGGGAAAAAGCAGAAGGTATTTAGCCTGAGGTAGACTGACACAGTTGAGAACCTGCGGTCTATGTAGCAACAGAGCAATTCATGACCAAATGTGCCTGCAGTGCTCAGTGAGTTTTCACACTTGAACACACCTGTGTTATCAACATCCAGGTTCAAGATATACATGTCTAGCATCCCCACAAGACATGGGATGCCATCTTAAAAAGGAAAACTTGAGAGGTGGTCCTAAGATGGTGGAGGAATAGGACGGGGAGACCACTTTACCCCCCACAAATTCATCGGAAGAACATCTGAACGCTGAGCAGATTCCACAAAACAACTTCTAAATGCTGGCAGAGGACATCAGGCACCCAGAAAGGCAGCCAGCCCACTGTCTTCAAAAGGAGGTAGGACAAAATATAAAAGATAAAAAGAGAGACAAAAGAGGTAGGGACGGAGATCTGTCCCGGGAAGGGAGTCTTAAAAAAAGAGAGAACTTTCCAAACACAAGGAAACACTCTCACCAGCGGGTCCTTGGCGAGTCTTGGAATCTCAGAGGGCAACATAACCAGGAGGAAAAATAAATAAATAATTAAAACCCACAGATTACATGCCTAACGGCAACTCCCAGCAGAGAAGCATCCCAGACGCTCACATCCACCACTAGCAAGCAGGGATTGGACAGGGAGCCGCAGACTGCATTGTTTAGGGTAAGGACCGGGCCTGAATGCCCTGAGGGCAATCTAAGGGAACTAAGGTGAGACAGCAACCCAGACCGTGGCCAGAGAGAGAGAGAGAGAGAGACAAAAAAGAGAGAACTATCCTGTGAAAAGCCCTAACCTAAGACACTGCCAGACCCGCTCAGAACAAAAGACTGAGCAGACCTAGCCAGCTATGGACCAGCCCATCCCCCACGGGAGACAGGCAGGCGAGGGCAGCCAGAGCTGGAAGC
Organism: Bos javanicus; assembly: GCF_032452875.1. NCBI lineage: Eukaryota > Metazoa > Chordata > Mammalia > Artiodactyla > Bovidae > Bos > Bos javanicus. The sequence continues at coordinate 11,543,205 of NC_083875.1, read as the reverse complement.
GGGCAATCACGGCCCCAGAGAGGCATCCTCTACCAAACTGCAAGCAGGCTTCGTTGCTAACCAAGACTTCTTGGGATTCTGGACAGTTGACATCTGCTGAGAGAGTCACAGCCAGAGATCAGCTCCCCTGAAGAGATACACGGCACACCTAAGAAGGCACGCCAGTTGTACACCCAGAAAACCGAGCAGCTTGGACGGGGGAGGCAATAAGACACACCCCCTCCCCACCTGGGGGTGACTGCGCTCACCAAGCACCTGGTCACCTGAGCTGCTCGGACCTGGGACGGGCACAAAACGCAGGCCCAAACGATCTGCGCCTTTGTGGAGTACCCGAAAACCTGAACCTGAGCGGCTAAGACCTGGGAGATGCATACAACCCAGGGCCGGCCTAAGACGGTTCCCGGCAGAGCAACCTAGAGCCTGAGAAGTGTAGACCGTGAAAGCATACACGCCGTGAGCGGGGGCAAACCCAGTGCGGCTGAAACACTGCCAGCACTCCCCACACACGCCAGTGATACTGCTTTGCAGTGTTCCTCCCTCCCCACAGCACTACTGAACAAGTGAGCCTAAAAACGTGACCACCATCGCCCCCTTGTGTCAGGGTGGAAATTAGACACTGAAGAGACCAGCAAACAGAAGCTAAAATAAAAAGAGGGAACCACTTTGGAAGTGACAGATGGAGAAGTCTTGAAGCTACTGTAAGAATAAAACTGAAACCAGAGGCAGGAGGCTTAAGTACAAAACCTGAGAACACCAGAGACCAGAGAACTCCTGACTCCAGGGAACATTAATCGATAAGAGTTCATCAAAATCCTCCATACCTTTACTGAAACCAAGCACCACCCAAGAGCCAACAAGCTCCAGAGCAAGATACACCATGCAAATTCTCCAGCAATACTGGAACATAGCCCTGAGCTTCAATATACAGGCTGCCCAAAGTCACACCAAACCCACAGACATCTCAAAACTCACTAATGGACACTTCATTGCACTCCAGAGAAAAGAAATCCAGCTCCACCCACCAGAACACCGACACAAGCTACCCTAACCAAGAAACCCTGACAAGCCACCCATCCAACCGCATCCACAGCAAGGAACCTCCACAATAAAGAGGAACCACACAGCAATATAAGCAAGATGAAAAGGCAGAGAAATACTCAGCAGGTAAAGGAACATGACAAATGCCCACCAAACCAAAGAAGAGATAGGGAATCTACCTGATAAAGAATTCCGAATAATGATAGTGAAAATGATCCAAAATCTTGAAAACAAAATGGAGTTACAGAAAAATAGCCTGGAGACAAGGATTGAGAAGATGCAAGAAATGTTTAACAAGGACCTAGAAGAAATAAAAAAGAGTCAGTATATAATGAATAATACAATAAATGAGATCAAAAACACTGTGGAGGGAACCAACAGTAGTATAATGGAGGCAGAAGATAGGATAAGTGAGGTAGAAGATAGAATGGTAGAAATAAATGGAGCAGAGAGGAAAAAAGAAAAAAGAATTAAAAGAAATGAGGACAGCCTCAGAGACCTCTGGGACAACGTTAAACGCCCCAACACTCAAATCATAGGAGTCCCAGAAGAAGAAGACAAAAAGAAAGACCATGAGAAAATACTTGTGGAAATAATAGTTGAAAACAGAGTGTTCCAAAGAGGATAAACCCAAGGCGAAACACCCCAAGACACATATTAATCAAATTAACAAAGATCAAACACAAAGAACAAATACTAAAAGTAGCAAGGGAAAAACAACAAACAACACACAAGGGGATTCCCATAAGGATAACAGCTGATCTTTCAACAGAAACTCTTCATGACAGAAGGGAATGGCAGGACATACTTAAAGTGATGAAAGAGAAAAACCTACAACCCAGATTACTGTACCCAGCAAGGATCTCATTCAAATATGAAGCAGAAATCAAAAGCTTTACAGACAAGCAAAAGCTGAGAGAATTCAGCACCACCAAACCAGCTCTCCAACAAATGCTAAAGGATCTTCTCTAGACAGGAAACACAGAAAGGGTGGATAAACTCGAACTCAAAACAACAAAGTAAATGGCAACGGGATCATACTTATCAATAATTACCTTAAGCGTAAATGGGTTGAATGCCCCAACCAAAAGACAATGACTGGCTGAATAGATACAAAAACAAGACCTCTATATATGTTGTCAACAAGAGACCCTCCTCAAAATAAGGGACACATACAGACTGAAAGTGAAGAGCTGGAAAAAGATATTCCACGCAAATAGAGACCAAAAGAAAGCAGGAGTAGCAATACTCATATCAGATAAAATAGACTTTAAAATAAAGGCTGAGAAAAGAGACAAAGAAGGACACTACATAATGATCAAAGGATCAATCCAAGAAGAAGATATAACAATTATAAATATATATGCACTCAACATAGGAGCACCACAATATGTAAGGCAAATGCTAACAAGTATGAAAGGGGAAATTAACAATAACACAATAATAGTGGGAGACTTTAATACCCCACTCACACATACGGATAGATCAACTAAACAAAATTAACAAGGACACATGAACTTTAAATGATACAATAGACCAGTTAGACCTAACTGATATCTATAGGACATTTCACCCCAAAACAATGAATTTCACCTTTTTCTCAAGTGCACATGGAACCTTCTCCAGGATAGATCACATCCTGGGCCATAAATCTAGCCTTAGTAAATTCAAAAAAAATTGAAATCATTCCAAGCATCTTTTCTGACCACAATGCAGTAAGATTAGATCTCAATTACAGGAGAAAAACTATTAAAAATTCCAATATATGGAGGCTGAACAACACACTGCTGAATAACCAACAAATCACAGAATAAATCAAAATATGCATAGAAACGAATGAAAATGAAAACACAACAACCCAAAACCTACAGGACACTGTAAAAGCAGTGCTAAGGGGAAGCATCATAGCAATATAGGCTTACCTCAAGAAACAAGAAAAAAGTCAAATAAATAACCTAACTCTACACCTAAAGCAACTAGAAAAGGAAGAAATGAAGAACCCCAGGGTTAGTAGAAGGAAAGAAATCTTAAAAATTAGGGCAGAAATAAATGCAAAAGAAACAAAAGAGACCACAGCAAAAATCAACAAAGCCAAAAGCTGGTTCTTTGAGAGGATAAATAAAATTGACAAACCATTAGCCAGACTCATCAAGAAACAAAGGGAGAAAAATCAAATCAATAAAATTAGAAATGAAAATGGAGAGATCACAACAGACAACACAGAAATACAAAGGATCATAAGAGACTACTATCAGCATTATATGCCAATAAAATGAACAATTTGGAAGAAATGGACAAATTCTTAGAAAAGTACAACTTTCCAAGATTTTATGTTGGAAAATCTTAACAGACCCATCACAAGCATGGAAATTGAAACTGTAATCAGAAATCGTCCAGCAAACAAAAGCCCAGGACCAGATGGCTTCACAGCTGAATTCTACCAAAAATTCAGAGAAGAGCTAACACCTATCCTACTCAAACTTTTCCAGAAAATTGCAGAGGAAGGTAAACTTCCAAACTCATTCTATGAGGCCACCATCTCCCTAATACCAAAACCTGACAAAGATGCCACAAAAGAAAACTACAGGCCAATATCACTGATGAACATAGATGCAAAAATCCTTAACAAAATTCCAGCAAACAGAATCCAACAACATATTAAAAAGATCATACATCATGACCAAGTGGGCTTTATTCCAGGGATGCAAGGATTCTTCAATATCTGCAAATCAATCAATGTAATATACCACATTAACAAATTGAAAGATAAAAACCATATGATTATCTTAATAGATGTAGAGAAAGCCTTTGACAAAATTCAACATCCATTTATGATTAAAAAAAAAAGCCCTCCAGAAAGCAGGAATAGAAGGAACATACCTTAACATAATAGAAGCTATATTTGACAAACCCACAGCAAACATTATCCTCAATGGTGAAAAATTGAAAGCATTTCCCCTAAAGTCAGGAACAAGAAAGGGTGCCCACTCTCACCACTACTATTCAACATGGTTTTGGACGTTTTGGCCACAGCAATCAGAGCAGAAAAAGAAATAAAAGGAGTCCAAATTGGAAAAGAAGAAGTAAAACTCACTGTTTGCCGATGACATGATCCTCTACATAGAAAACCCTAAAGACTCCACCAGAAAATTACTAGAGCTAATCAGTGAATATAGTAAAGTTGCAGGATATAAAATTAACACACAGAAATCTTTTGCATTCCTATACACTAACAATGAGAAAACAGAAAGAGAAATTAAGGAAACAATTCCATTAAAATACTTAGGAATATATCTACCTCAAGAAACAAAAGACCTATATATAGAAAACTATAAAACACTGATGAAAGAAATCAAAGAGTACACAAATAGATGGAGAAATATACCATGTTCATGGATTGAAATAATCAATATAGTGAAAATTACCCAAAGCAATCTATAGATTCATTGCAATCTTTATCAAGCTACCAATGGTATTTTCACATAACTAGAACAAGTAATTTCACAATTTGTATGGAAATACAAAAAACCTCGAATAGCCAAAGCAATCTTGACAAAGAAGAATAGAACTGGAGGAATCAACCTGCCTGACTTCAGGCTCTAGTACAAAGCTACAGTCATCAAGACAGTATGGTACTGGCACAAAGACAGAAATATAGATCAATAGAACAAAACAGAAAGCCTTATGGACACCTTATCTTTGACAAAGGAGGCAAGAATATACAATGGAGAAAAGACCATCTCTTTAACAAGTGGTGCTGGGAAAACCGGTCAACCACTTGTAAAAGAATGAAACTAGAACACTTTCTAACACCATACACAAAAATAAACTCAAAATGGATTAAAGATCTAAACATAGGACCAGAAACTATAAAACTCCTAGAGGAGAACACAGGCAAAACACTCTCCGACATATATCACAGCAGGATCCTCTATGACCACCTCCCAGAATATTGGAAATAAAAGCAAAAATAAACAAATGGGACCTAATTAAACCTAAAAGCTTTTGCACAACAAAGAAAAATATAAGCAAGGTGAAAAGACAGCCTTTAGAATGGGAGAAAATAATAGCAAATGAAGGAACTGACAATTAATCTCAAAAATATACAAGCAACTCCTGCAGCTCAATTCCAGAAAAATAAACAACCCAATCAAAAAATGGGCCAAAGACCTAAACAGACATTTCTCCAAAGAAGACATACAGATGGCTAACAAATACATGAAAAGATGCTCAACATCACTCATTATCAGTTCAGTTCAGTTGTTCAGTTGTGTCTGACTCTTTGCGACTCCATGAACTGCAGCACGCCAGGCCTCCCTGTCCATCACCAACTCCCAGAGTTCACTCAAACTCACGTCCATCGAGTCGGTGATGCCATCCAGCCATCTCATCCTCTGTCGTCCCCTTCTCCTCCTGTCCCCAATCCCTCCCAGCATCAGAGTCTTTTCCAATGAGTCACCTCTTCGCATGAGGTGGCCGAAGTACTGGAGTTTCAGCTTCAGCATCATTCCTTCCAAAGAACACCCAGGACTGATCTCCTTCAGAATGGACTGGTTGGATCTCCTTGCAGTCCAAGGGACTCTCAAGAGTCTTCTCCAGCACCACAGTTCAAAAGCATCAATTCTTTGGCTCTCAGCTTTCTTCACAGTCCAACTCTCACATCCTACATGACTAATGGAAAAACCATAGCCTTGACTAGACGGACCTTTGTTGACAAAGTAATGTCTCTGCTTTTGAATTGCTATCTAGGTTGGTCATAACTTTCCTTCCAAGGAGTAAATTATCAGAGACATACAAATCAAAACCACAATGAGGTACCATTTCACGCCAGTTAGATTGGCTGTGATCCAAAAGTCTACAAGCAATAAATGCTGGAGAGGGTGTGGAGAAAAGGGAACCCTCTTACACTGTTGGTGGGAATGCACACTAGTACAGCCACTATGGAGAACAGTGTGGAGATTCCTTAAAAACCTGGAAATAGAACTGCCATATGACCCAGCAATCCCACTGCTGGGCATACACACCAAGGAAACTAGAATTGAAAGAGATGCGTGTACCCCAATGTTCATCGCAGCACTGTTTATAATAGCCAGGACATAGAAGCAACCTAGATGTCTCTATCAGCAGACGAATGGATAACAAAGCTGTGGTACATATACACAATGGAATATTACTCAGCCATTAAAAAGAATACATTTGAATCAGTTCTAATGAGATGGATGAAACTGGAGCCTATTATACAGAGTGAAGTAAGCCAGAAAGAAAAACACTAATACAGTATACTACTGCTACTGCTGCTAAGTCACTTCAGTTGTGTCTAACTCTGTGCGACCCCATAGATGGCAGCCCACCAGGCTCCCCTGTCCCTGGGATTCTCCAGGCAAGAACACTGGAGTGGGTTGCCATTTCCTTCTCCAATGCAGGAAAGTGAAAAGTGAAAGTGAAGTCGCTCAGTCGTGTCCGACCCTCAGCGACCCCATGGACTGGTACCTACCAGGCTCCTCCGTCCATGGGATTTTCCAGGCAAGAGTACTAACACATATATATATATACGGAATTTAGAAAGATTGTAACAATAACCCTATATGCAAGACGGCAAAATAGACACAGATGTATAGAACAGTCTTTTGGATTCTGTGGGAGAGGGCGAGAGTGGGATGATTTGGGAGAATGGCATTGAAACATGTATATTATCATATGCGAAACGGATCACCAGTCCAGGTTCAATGCATGAGACAGGGTGCTCGGGGCTGGTGCACTGGGATGACCCTGAGGGATGGGATGGGGAGGGAGGTGGGAGGGGGGTTCAGGATGGGGAACACATGTACACCTGTGGCAGATTCATGTCCATGTATGGCAAAACCACTACAATATTGTAAAGTAATTAGCCTCCAATTAAAATAAATAAATTTATATTTTTTTTAAAGAGGAAAACTTTCAGATAATTTCTAAAAACAAGATAGACAAAAATGAAAAACTAAATAGAAGTATCAGAAAATGAAGTTGGGAAGATTTCCCAGAAAATATTAATAGAACAAAAGAGAAAATAGAAAAACAGACCAAAAATAAAATAAAATAAAGGTAGATCAAAGATTAAGCCAGTAAATCCCACATCCAAGACAGAGGACAGATAAAAAGGGGTGAACATGATCAACAAAGTAATTTTTAAAAATAGCCTCTCAAAAATTTAATAGGAATTTTCAGGCTCCAAGAGGCCATACCCATGCATGTCACTGTGAAATGCAGAACAGCGGTGACAAACAAAAGACCATATAAGGTTATAAGACAGCAGGAGGAGGAGACAACATAGAACAGAAACACAAAGACTCAGCAGTCAGAGGGGCTTCAGAATTCTCAACAGCAGCAGTGAACAATGTTCTCAAAATTCTGGGGAGAACATACTTCTGAATGAGAATTCTAACCCAGAAAAACAAAAAAAGGCCACTCAAGTACAAGCATAAAATGAAAACATTTTTAGAAAAGTAAATTCTCAAAAATGTATCTTCTGCTTTTCATGGGGCACTAACAAATGTCTTCAACCAGAATGAGATGGAAACCAAGAAATACTAAGACATGAAACAAGAAAAATAGAGGATCCAATTCACCTGAGAGGCAAAGGAAATCTAGCGAAGAAGCCTGAGCGCCGAAGAATAGATGCTTTTGAACTGTGGTATTGGAGAAGACTCTTGAGAGTCCCTTGGACTGCAAGGAGATCCAACCAGTCCATTCTGAAGGAGATCAGCCCTGGGATTTCTTTGGAAGGAAATGATGCTAAAGCTGAAACTCCAGTACTGTGGCCACTCATGCCAAGAGTTGACTCACTGGAAAAGACTCTGATGCTGGGAGGGATTGGGGGCAGGAGGAGAAGGGGATGACAGAGGATGAGATGGCTGGATGGCATCACTGACTTGATGGACGTGAGTCTGAGTGAACTCCGGGAGTTGGTGATGGACAGGGAGGCCTGGCGTGCTGCGATTCATGGGGTCGCAAAGAGTTGGACACGACTGAGCATCTGAACTGAACTGAACTGAACTGAGGCTACTATAAAGGAAAATCCCAAGCTAACAGAGCCACATTGAGGACTGGGAGGGTCAGGCGGGAACTGCTATTTCCAATGAAGTTTTCTAATTAAGTCACATACAGTATAACTTTGCTAACAACACACTTCACATTCTAAAAAAACTTTTTTAAGGAAGAAAAAATGAGACTAGCCACGAAATTGTGATAAGTTTTTTCTTTCAAAATAACTTAAAGCCAGAGTTTTAGACATTAAAAAATGGAAGTTCAAAAAACTAACAGCAGACAAACACACAAAAGGGGGTGTTTAAGCTGCGAAGACACTTCAAGAAGACCCACTTACATATAACTGCTATACTAGTCTCGATTCACCAGCTTTTTACTTGAGGAAGTATTTCTTTGAAACAACGTAAACCTAGAAAAGCTAATGATATGCTGCCTTGGACTAATCAGGCTAATTCTTAGGGAGCACTAAACAGTACATAACTGTTTGCCACTTAATAAACATGAAACTAGGTACAGAATAATGAATAAAAGAAACAACTTTGTAATAATGTGTTTGTTGCCATATGTAATATTATTAGCTATAAGCATCTATTCTAGTATTCCATTTTTCTTTTAATACAATTTTCCTACTTTAGAATCAGGTATCTGCCCTTCTCACTTAATGATGACATAAATAAAAATATTACTTCTTTAGAAGAGAATATCCTGAGAAGGCAACTCTCCAGATAGAAGGGATTAATAGTCACTGATATCTCCCAACACTGGTATCCTCTTTGAAGTTTTCTTATTGAGAATCCTGTGTTATTATCACACAGGAATCCCTTTTCTGTGTCCTTTTCCCCTCCTACACAAGCCAAGGAAAAATTACAAATTACCTCTCCTTTAATAACCCATTAAGAGGAAGCTAGGAGAAAGATGTACCAGGTAGAGCTCTGGCAAAAATATGAACATACCCCAGGTCTAAATATTTGCATGTTCACATTCCTTTTTGTCTCCACGTACAGTGGAACTATGGTTCCATGTAAAAATGTTAACGTGAAATCTTATACTCACCTTTGCATAAGGTAGACATTTACCCCAGTACCAAAGCCAAGCTTCTGCATAAATGGAGAGGCAGGAATATTTATACATGGAGTTAAACATAATGCTAAATGTCAGAAAGAGAAATAAAAAATAAAATTAGTATTTGAAAAGAGCTCCACAGATGCATCCTAACGTTCTCAATAAATCACTGTTAAGGGAATTAACTGGCAAAGTCTTGCAGAGCAATTTGACACTATGTGTCCCAACTTTCAATGGATACCTTTGACCAAGTCTACTTTTGGAGCTCTATTCTACAGGAACACTTAAACAGGGGTCAGCAAAACAGCCTGTTTTTATATGACCCATAAGCTAAGAATTGATTTTTACATTTTAAAAGCGTTGTTAAAAAAACAGATAAAGAAAGTCTCTTGGTTGAATCCTTAGACTTCATGACTCTCTTCCAACATGGCCCAAGACAACTCTAACACCATGGCAACAAAGTATAGACAGAAGCTATATCAAATTCACAGGTCAATGGAAAACCCTTATCAACACTTTTAACCAAAACCCTTATCCAGATTACGCTACCAAATGAAGACTTGCCTTTAATAACACTGAAGAGCCTAGAATCCAGATGTGGTTTCAGAATCAAAGAGCTAGAACTGACTCCAGAAAAGATCAGAACCTGAGGATGACTTCGAATCAAGCCAATACCAAGATCACCCTTAAGAGCAGATTCAAAGTAGAAAAGACAGTGTCATACCAGCTACACTCCTCTCAATTACACACCCTCATCAAGGCATTTATGCACAACTCTTATCATGGAATTGATTCCAGAGAGCAACCTGCTAAAGAAGCCAGGGTTACAGAGTCAAGAATTCAAATCTGGTTTCAAAACAGAAGAACTAGATTCCATGTCCAGAAAAGAAAAAAACCGAGGAGGCCTTAGAACAAAGACAATTAGGGACAAGATCCTGGAGATGAGAGAATTCAAGGTATAGAAACTACACAGCAAAAGAGACACTGACATATCGAACAGTCTTATGGACTCTGTGGGAGAGGGAGAGGGTGGGAAGATTTGGGAGAATGGCATTGAAACATGTAAAATATCATGTATGAAACGAGATGCCAGTCCAGGTTTAATGCACGATACTGGATGCTTGGGGCTAGTGCACTGGGACGACCCAGAGGGATGGTATGGGGAGGGAGGAGGGAGGAGGGTTCAGGATGGGGAGCACATGTATACCTGTGATGGATTCATTTTGATATTTGGCAAAACTAATACAATTATGTAAAGTTTAAAAATAAAATTAAATTAAAAAAAAAAAAAAAAGAAACTACACAGAATGGCAGCTGTCTCACCAGTGACTGTCTTATTTCTCTGGAGCCAGAACAGGGGAAACAGAGACAGATTCAGTGTACTTGATAATATCAGTCTGGACTCCAAACCTCTAACTCTTCCTGGAACATTCCCTTCTAAACACACCTTCAGCTTCTCCAGGAGCTGAGCCTTCTGGAGATAGTAAACAGGACTTCAGGAGACAGAGACACATACAAAGCACCACAAAGAAAAAAAGTTATTAATATCATTTTTCGGCAATCACAGTAACGACTAATTTAGGCAAAAATCAAGGAAAGAAGGAAAGAAGAGAGGGAGGCAGGCAAGGAAGAAAGAAGAAAGGAAGAAGACGATGGCAAAAGGGTTCCTATGTGACCCACAAAGCCTAAACCATTTACTATCTGCCATTTACAAAAAGTTTGCTAATGCCTGCGCTACGGCATGCAGCCAAAGATACCATATACACACGTGAATGCGTGCATGCATGCCAATAGTGGGATCTGCTTTTGTAGCTACAAAAAAAAAAAAAAGAAAAGCCTAAGTGATCATTAGAGTCATAATTATAGCATATCTATATTACAGAGTAGTATAAGGTTATTAAAAGAAATGAGATAGAGCAGTCCTACTTTTGCTCATGAACAATTAACTGCTCTTGGATTGCCCTTTTGCCATGAACAACCAGAAAATTTGACAAAATATAATGGTTTTCACATACTTGACAATCGGCAGGGCAGGACTATGAACTCTGAGAGGAGAGAAACTAATGAGATGAGTCCTATCACTGCCCTAACTTACTGCTTAGAAACACTTTCAGGCTGCAGCACAACAAAATGAAGCCCAAAGGGCTTGTCAAATTGAAGTGACAGATTACCCTGTCTACTGAATTGCCTTGGAAAATACCCTTCCCATACATAGAGGGGGAAAGATAAAGTGGTTCCTTTGAGGTTCAAGTTAAGTTGCTTCTTCACCTAGGAGAACCTACAAATCTGCTAGAATGTCAATAAAATTAGATCACAGATGACCAAACTCTGACCTATAAAAGAAGTCTTATTTCTTGAGATCAACATTATAAAGATGACTTATACTAAAACTGTTCTTGTGTGACAGATAACAATGAAAGGATTTAACTATAATACTATGAAGACATTTCTGATATCAGTAACAATGAAGGAAGGTTTTATAGATTACCAGATTTCCTTTTTTCAGATAATCTGCTTGGTGTCTTGAAATTATTGGTTTCTTCCATTGTAATAATTGCTTAAAGTCCTATGATAAAAATGAATAGAAAGGTACACTGCAGTTATAAAGAATACATCTTTCATTCATGAAGAAAAAATTCCTATAATACTATCACTTATTTACAAAAAATTTGAGAACTGAAAAAGACCATGACAAATATTTAGTCCAGTTGTATTTACAATGAGAAAACTGAAACCCAGAGAGGGAGAAAGATAAACTAAAATTAAAGATAAGTAAAATTACATACCCAAGGTCATGCTATTAATGATTGTGGATTTTTATTTATTTTTAAAATAATATATGCACTTGGTTAAAAAAAAGAAAATCACCTCGTACCCTCCCACACTTTCCAGGAGTAGTTATTAACAGATCTTTTATATGCTTTTAAGAGCTTGGCTTTGTAAGCAGTATTATTCCTAATAGCCAAAAAAAGGAAACAGAAAAAGCTATCAGATGATGAATGGATAAAGAAAATATGGCATATACTACACACTGCTGCTGCTGCCGCTGCTGCTAAATCGATTCAGTCATGTCCGACTCTGTGTGACCCCAGAGACGGCAGCCCACCAGGCTCCCCCGTCCCTGGGATTCTCCAGGCAAGAACACTGGAGTGGGTTGCCATTTCCTTCTCCAATGCATGAAAGTGAAAAGTGAAAGGGAAGTCACTCAGTCCTGTCCTACTCTTAGCAACCCCATGAACTGCAGCCTACCAGGCTCCTCCATCCATGGGATTTTCCAGGCAGGAGTACTGGAGTGGGGTGCCATTGCCTTCTCCAATACTACGCACAATAAAATATTATTCAACAGAGTATATATTTTACATAGGGAATATTATTTAGTCATTAAAAGGAATGAAGTACTCATGTATACTACAACATGAAAGAATCTTGAAAACCTTATGCCAAGTGAAAGAAAGCAGACACAAGAGGCCACATATATGATTGTTTTTCCACACAATATCCAGAACAGGCAAATCCACAGACAAAATAAATGTTTAGTTGTTGTGGGCTGAAGGGAAGAGAGAATGTGGAGTGACTGCTAGTGGGTGTATGCCATCTTTTCTGGGGTGATGAAAATGTTCTAAAATTAGGTAGTGGTTTAATATATTCAACTCTGCCGGGAGCCGGCATACTGCATATTGAGTGCATATTGCATATTGAGTGCAGCACTTTCCACAGCATCATCTTTCAGGATCTGGAATAGCTCAACTGGAAGTCTATCACTGCCAGGAGCCAGAGTGAGGAACTCCGCCCGTGGCAAAGGTCATGAGGAAGGAGGCTCGGCATACGCAAGGGCGGGATCGAGCCTCAGGAGTCCCCCTGGAAATTCTCGAGCATCTACCCCCAAAACCAGAGTCTGCCTACTTTCTGCTTTGTGTTCTCACCTACACCTCTGACTTTTCGGGGGGCGGCGGGGCGGGGGGCCTGTCCCCCACTACCTCTCTCTAGAAAGAGAGTTAACTTACAGCTCCAGTTAATAAAGTTCCTGGGTGTGACAGTGTTTCAACCTACAAACTCCTTTGGAAATCCTCTAGCCTGCCTGAATAGGTTTTTCCGGCCACATGTGATTGTTCAGAGCCTCCCAACTGTGAGAGGCAGGAGATGTTCTAAACTGTCTAAACACAGATTCCTTTGAGTAGTTAAAAGATTGATTAGAAATTTTATTGGTGAAGGGTTTTTCACTTGTTGGGCCAATGTTTGCTGCTAAGTTTCCATATCCCTTACCTGCTGTGTTCCTGGCAGTGTATTGATTAATATGATTGGTGTAAGTAGTAATTTTAATGTTTGTAACCTTGGACCCTTGAGTTAATTCTTTTTCTTGTGGTAGCCCACCACACCTTTGCCCTATAGGAATGCAACTTTAATGCTTTTGGAGGGTGGCACCTGACTAGTCGCCTTTAGAGAAAAATAAGTTTTCTGAAGAAAGGGTCTTAAAATGTTAATAGGCCTCTGGGCCAGAAGATGATGCAAATCACCTAAACTTTTGCATATGAGAAGTTTGCAGGAAGAAAGCCTGGCTTACTGCATGACTCTACCCCTTCCCCCATTATCCTATATGCATAACTTAAGGTATAAAAACTACTTTGGAAAATAAAGTGCAGGCCTTGTTCACCGAAACTTGGTCTCCCCATGTCGTTCTTTCTCTCACCTTCTGGCTAAATTATTCAGCCTCTTTTCTCCACTCAATTTCCTCACTGAGCTGTCCTTATTCTATTACTGTTTATATCCTTAATTAACGTTTAATTAAGCAGTTGTTTCCTGATCCTCGCAGACGCCGGCCCCGCTTCGAATTCCCTGGATCCACCGGGGCTGGACCCCGGCACAACTCTATTCCAAAAACCACTTAACTGTACACTTTCAAAAGAGTGAATTTCATGATATGTTAATTACATCTCAATAAACTATTAGTTTAAAATTATCTATAAAATACAATGTACATACTGTATACACAAGCAAGTTAATACAGGGTTCTTTTTCCTTCTGTAACATTTCTTTTAAAATCCTTTTTATTAAAAAATTAACTATTATTTTGAAAAAAGGTTTGGTTTTGTATTAGATTTACTGTAAAGCAAACTGTTACTACCTGTCTGTAAGCTCGTTTGGATTGTCCATAAAAAACTGGGAGGAAGAGAGAACATTTGCTTAAATGCTGCATAGAGCCACTTAATATCCCTTAATAAACAGCACCTGGGCGTCCCATGTGGCATTAATGGTAAAGAATCTGCCTGCCAATGCAGGAGGTTCGATTCCTGGGTCGGGAAGATCCCCTGGAGGGGAAAACGGCAACCCACTCCAGTATTCTTGCCTGAAGAATCCGATGGACAGAGAACCCTGGCGGGCTTCCATAAAAAGTAGTGTCGAGCTCTGATTTGAGAAAAGAGCGATTTCTTTCTTCGAATCCCCACCGTACCCCGTAAGTCTGATGCGCACGCGGGTCGCCAAGATGCTTCCTAAGATAATTCCCAGTTTAATGCATATTCCCAACGTCTTCCACCTTCCTTCCAGGCCCCAAGTTGTCAAAAAAGCAAAGAGGCCGCGGCTCGAGGGGCGCGGGACACCCGGCCAGGCCCACTCGCGGCAGGTTCCCTAAAATCTCTCTCCTTACCAGAGCCACGAGGTGGGACGACGAGATGTCCAGGGAAAGGCTGTCTTGAAAACTGGTCCCGAGCAGCCCCCAACACTCCGCGCCCCTCTGGGGTGAGGGGGTGGGATCCGACCCGCCAACACACGGACTCGGCAACCGTAGTTCCGACGGGAACCCGCCGGGCTTTCAAAATAGCGCACGCACCGCCCCTACGTCGATCGCGAACTACGGGGCGGCGCAAAGGACACACCAAGCCGGATTCGCCGTTCCTGTTCTTTTCAGCCTTTCCCCTCTGTTTATCGATCCCACCTTACTACCCACTGCTGCTGCTGCTGCTGCTAAATCGCTTCAGTCGTGTCCAACTCTGTGCTACCCCATAGACAGCAGCCCGCCAGGCTCCTCTGTCCCTGGGATTCTCCAGGCAAGAATACTGAAGTGGGTTGCCATTTCCTTCTCCCTTACTACCCAATAGGGATGCTTTGAAGCCAAATAAAAGGTAGAAACGAACTGACTTTTACAGCCACTGTCAGCCCTTCAGAGGGACAACTCCAATTAAAAAGAAAATGTATGCCTGTATTTAGGCTGAAATCCTTTCCCAGTTACGAACGCTGTGCCCAGAATGTGTGATGGTTCTTTTGTCTTTTTTACTACAAATTTGGCCTTGAAACAGTGTAACTAAAAATGCACTTGTCTTGAGTAGCAATCGTTTTTGACTGAGAAGAAACATCGATACTCAGAAATTTTGCTACCTCTTGAAACCACTACCTTCATTTCAAGTGAAAATGCAAGTCGCTCAGTAGTGTCTGACTCTTTGCGACCCCATGGACTGAGTATACAGTCCATGGAATTTTCCAGGCCAGAATACTGGAGTGGGTAGCCTTTCCCGTCTCCAGGGTTATCTTCCCAACCCAGGGATCGAACCCAGGTCTCCCGCATTGCAGGCAGATTCTTTTCCAGCTGAGCTACAAAGGAATGTGTTCATTTATTCAACAAATATTTAGATAGCATCTTCCCCTTCTCCGGTAGATGTTCCCCTCCCAGGAATCGAACGGAAGTCTCCTGCATTGCAGGCAGATTCTTTACTGTCTGAGCCACCAGGAAAGCCCAGAGAGCACCTACTATGTGCCGGATGTGTATCGAATGCCCACTGCAGAAGATATACTATAGCAATCACTGAAAGAGACACAAAGATGATTAAGTCACCAGAGCCCCCTCCTGCTCAGGAGGAGCTTAGGCAGAGGGGGATGAGGGAAGGGTAGGGAAGTGTCCAAAGAAAGAAACACACACACAACACAATACAAAGGAGACTATAATGTAGGTAACTATAGTTGTAAAGCCCATTTTTTGCAAATGAGGAAACCCAAATGGCACAGAGAGGTTAAGTAATTTGCCTAAAGTCACAGAGCCAGTAGACGGTAGAGTCAGGATTTGAACTCGAGCTTAGAGTTCCTCTTTAACAAACATGTTCAAAACCTCTTCCATCTTACACACACACACACGTCTCCACCTTCAGGGCCCTCCCATTTTTGGCCACCCTCTCCTAAGCAGAGATGGTCACTTTCTGTGTGTGTTTTCAGTTGCTCAGCTACGTCCCATTCTTTACAACCCCATGGACTGTACCCCACCAGGCTCCTCTGGGATGTTCCAGACAAGAATACTGCAGTGCATTGCCATTTCCTCCTTCAGGGGATCTTCCCAACCCAGGGATCAAACTGCATCTCCTGCATTTGCAAGTGGATTCCTTATCATTTAAGCCACCTGGGAAGTACCTTCCCTCTATTCTCATTCTGATATTTTTTGCGGAGGCATAATACACACCTCATCATCTTTTTAAAAATGCCTATAATTTGCTATGCTTTTTATTAAGTTCTACAATTTTACAAGTCTCTCTTTTCTGTTCTTATGGCTAATAAAGCCAGAGCCTGACAGCGCCTTAATTAAGCACTGCCTGTGCAAAGAAACCCTAGGGAGATGAGGATATTGACACAGGTGTAAGATGAAGCAGAAAATAGTCACAGGAATGAAGGTCCCTGGGTAAAGACTTATAACCATCCTGTTCCCCATCTTGTAACTATAAAAGTACCTCCAGAGATTATCAGAAGAAACATCTGAACTTCACAAGCTTAATGTTATTGCCTGTAAAATGTAATCATTAATCTCAAAATCTTGCACCCCAGTCAGTCGTCATAGGAAACAGTTTCCAACCTGAATCGGTAATTTCTCCCAGAGTGTAAGTGGCCTGGATTCCCTGGCTTAGGCAAAAGAGACCCAAACTCTGTATTTGATTCTTGGTTGGTTATGCACAAAGGAACATTTGCATCCTCATCTTTTTATGGCATAAACTTAAACTTCTGCTCCTTTCATCGCCTCCCCTTTTGAGCCTAGTTTAAAGGTGGGGGGAGGGATATTAATTTTTTTCCCCTCTTTTCTACTGCTATTGCATTTCAATTTTCTTTGAGGCCATATGGATACTGCTGATTGGCTAGAAGAATGATGAGAACGTTTAGGGGAGAGGAAGAAAAGAAAAGAAAATTTCAGAATTTGTTCTTCTTCTATCTGTGTATCCAACCAGTCAACATGTCCCTAGGGTGCTGTACTGGCATCCTAAAGCCACTGGGTCCACAGCTAAGGGCACTTGAGGCCCCCACCCCACACCCATCTTGGTGCTGCTCTTCTGCGTCCCAGTTTTAGTGAGTGGCTCCTCCATCTGTCCCCAAGGCCTGAGCCCGGAGCTTCTCTTCTCCTTTATCCATCCAAGTTCTGACAACTCTTCCTCATGGATCTCTTAAATCTCTGTCCTCCTCCCCGTTCCACCTGGGACTATAAACTCTCACTTGTCTCTATTGATGACTCCTAATTTGCCCCCCTTCTTCCTGTCACTCCTTTCTTCCTGTTGATTTTCACACTGTGTGCATGTTAAGTCAATTTAGTCGTAACCAACTCTTTTCGACCTTGTGGACTGTAGTCCACCAAGTTCCTCTGTCCATGGGATTCTCCAGGCAAGAATATAGGAGTGGGTTGCCATTTTCTCCTCCAGGGGATCTTCCCTGACCCAGGGATCAAACCTGCATCTCCAGCATCTGTTGCTTTACCACTGTGCCACCTAGGAATCCCTGATTTCCACTTTGCTGCCTCATTAATCTTCCTGAAGTGTAAATCTGGTCATGGCACTCCCCTGTTTGCAATCCTTCAGCGTTCCTCATTAAGTTCAGAGTGAAAAATACCTCCCCTTAGCATCTGACTGAGTGTCTCTAGCTTGGGTTCCTCTAGCTCTGAATCTGGTCTCCCCTTATACTGAGTTAAGGTAGTTCCTGGAACACACGTGTTTTCTCATGTCTCCACCACATGCACATGAGTCCCCCTCTGCCAGGAAAGCCCTCCCGCCCTTTCTGACTGGCTCAGCATCTACTCATCCATCAGCTCTCAGCTTAAGTGCTGCCTGCCCCAGGACACACTCTAATGGCCCCAGTCTATGTGATTTCTCCTCTATGATCCCAGAATGCCTTCCAATTCTCCCTATCCCAACACGTACCCCAGTACAATGGAATTTTCTCTCTATTTCTGTCTTCCTCCACTAGAATGTCAACTCCATAGCCCTCTCCTGCCTGCGTAGATGAGTGCTCAGAAATGTTCGGTGAATACCCGAGAGAATGACAAGATGGATAAACACTGTTGCACAGAGAATTTATCTTTCCTTCAGTGACACAGAATGCCAATTTGTCTGGGAATCCGGTCTGAGCTGGCAACTTAAATGTCTTAGCCATGGCCCCTGAATCAGTGTTTGCTGGCTGTTAGGGACTGAATGTTTGCATCCCCCTAAAACTCCCATGTGTTGGAGCCTGTTGGACACAGTGAGGGGCTCTGCTGGTAAATTGGAAATTGTCAATGAGATGAACTGGGTGCGATTTGAAACGCAGAAGTGAGATGGAATCCCTTCCACATCCTTTCACCTACATCACATGGCAAGCAGAGTTGTGGAGTCTGAGGTTTCAGCAGCTGTGTTCTGGTACCTGGTCACTCACTCTGTAGCCGTTGAAAGATGTCTGCAGTGACAGTGGTGGTCTCTTGACCCCTGGATCAGAGTTACAGTGGATATTCTTGAACATGACATTCCTAGTTTCCTGCCTGGCAATGGGAACAGATATAGAAAGCTCATAAAGGGAAGATACATAACACAAACAGTAACACAGTCCACCACAGTATCCAAGAAATCTTCACAACTGTGTAATAAAACCCATCCTGGCAAACAGCCAGGAAAATATGGACTTAAATGTAAAATACTAAACATAAAACTTACAGAAAAAAAAAAAATACAAAATGTAAAGCATATAATTCTCTGGTGGCTCAGTAGTAAAGAATCCCCCTGAAATGTGGGAGATGAGGGTTTGATTCCTGGATTGGGAATCAATTCCCCCTGGAGGAGGAAATGGCAACCTACTCCAGTATTCTTGCCTGAGACATCCCATGGACAGAGGAACCTGGAGGGCTACAGTCCTTGGGGTTGCAAAGAGTCAGACACAGAGACTAAACAACAAGAAAAATAAAACTTTTAGGGAAAAAAAGTATAAAGCAAAACTATAAAAAATTTAGAAATACACTGGTGATACTTAAAGAAAAATTTCAGAACAAAGGGCTAGGTAAAGAGTTTATAGACTCAACATTAAAGGTATGCTTTGTAAAAAGAAAACTTGGGACTTCTCTGGTGCTGCAGTAGCTAAGACTCTGTGCTCCCAATGCAGGGGGCCAGGGTTCGGTCCCTGGTCAGAGAATTAGATTCCCTTGTGCCGCAACAAAGAGCTTGCATGCTGTAACTAAAGATCCCATGTGCTGCAGCTAAGAAACA
This sequence comes from Bos javanicus, assembly GCF_032452875.1. Taxonomy (NCBI): domain Eukaryota; kingdom Metazoa; phylum Chordata; class Mammalia; order Artiodactyla; family Bovidae; genus Bos; species Bos javanicus. Next base: position 11,523,616 of record NC_083875.1, on the reverse strand, counting down.
GCACAGTCAAATAAGTAAAAAAGTAACTTTTTAAAAAAGAAAAATCAATAAATTGAACCTCATTACAAAACTTTAATTCTGCAAAAGATGCTGTGAAGATGTAGCAACAAGCTACAGAACTGAAGAAAATGTTTGTGAACCACATGTCCAAAAAGGATTTAATTCTAGACTATTACATAAAGAACTCCTAAAATTCAGCAGTTGAGAAATCAATCCAGTCTGAAAATGGGCAAAAGACATTGTAACAGGCTGAATGTTGCTGTTGTTGTTCCGTTGCTAAATCATGTGTGAATCTTTGCGACCCCATGGACTGTAGCATGCCAGATTTCCTTCCTTCACCATCTCCCAGAGTTTGCTCAAACTCATGTCCATTGAGTCAGTGATGCCATCCAACCATCTCATCCTCTGTTGTCCCCTTCTCCTCCTGCCTTCAATCTTTCCCAGCATCAGGGTCTTTTCCAACGTGTCAGCTCTTTGCATCAGGTGGCCAAAGTATTGCAGTTTCAGCTTCAGCATTAGTCCTTCCAGTGAACACTCAGGGTTGGTTTCCTTTAGGATTAACTGGTTTGATCTGGCTGTCCAAGGGACTGGCCCCCAAAGACATGGGGTTCTAAATCTCTGGAATCTGTAAATATTAGCTCTTTTGGAAATAGGGTCTTTGCAGATTAGATTAAGTTAAAGGATGTTGAAATGAGGATATCATCCTGGATTATCCAGTGGGATCTAAATGCAGCCACATGGATCTTTAGAAGAGGAAGCAGAGGAGACTGACACAGACACACAGGGGAGAAGGCAGTGTGAAGAGGGAGCAGAGAGAGATTTGAGGATACTGACTTAAAGAGGTGGCCTGTGGCCACAAACCAAGGAATGCTGACAATCACCAGAAGCTGGAAGAGGCAAAGGACGGGTTATCCCCTCGTCACCTCACTCATACTCTTCATTCCACAACAGGCCGAACACCTGCTGAAGCCTGCTGCCTCTTAGACAATGTTTCTGACCATGACCCTTCCCACTGAATGTCATGGAGAAACCACCTTTGGTCTAATTTTTTATCATCTGCCTCATGGATGCACCTGTGGAAGTAGGAAAAAGCTAAACTGCTGGGCAAACATGACGTCTTATTACAGTTTAATTACTTTTGGCTTCATACTCTGGTCTCTCCCCGCTCCCTCAAAGGACAGCAAAAGGGTGTGTCAGTTCAGATGGATGGTGATCACGAGCTGGAAACATTTAAGGATAGAAAAGAGAAAACAGGGACTTTCCTGGTGGATCAGTGGTTAAGAATCTGCCTTTCAATGCAGGGGATGTGGGTTTGACCCTTTATCCAGGAATTAATATGCCACAAGCTGTGGAGCAACTAAGCCTGCGCGTAGCAACTACAGAGCCCACAGGTCATGACTAGCAAGAAGCACATGTTGCAACTAAGAATAAAATACTTATTTTTGCAGCCAAAAATAAATAAATAATTTTTTTTAAAAAAAGAGAGAGACAGAAAATAAGAACAGGAATATGGGTGAACTCTAAGAGGTAATATTTTTGTCTGGAGCAGCTTCCTAACACTGGGGATCTGGGGTCGGGAGTGCAGCTGCAAGCTTGGAGCAGAGTAGGAGCTGGGAAGCCCTCCACACAACTGCCTGTTAGGAAGACTGAACTCCACCAGCCTTTACTCATCCTCAATGGCTAAAGATTTCCACTTGCAGCTCTGACTTTTCCTACCACCCAACAAGAAATGAAATTTTGCTTGTTCTGGGAATATGGGGCCTGAAAAACAAGAAGTGCTTTGGAAACATGTGCTGGGATCTGAGTGGTCTGTAATTGATGAGTTCCTTCCTCCATTGTGGTCCAGGACACTGGGAAGATGGAACAGGGAATTCGAACCTTCCCTCAGGGAAGACGCCTACTTAATGCCTAACAAAGATGAGTATTCCATCCTCAGTGATTGTGTAAGACTTCTGAGCTGGTTCTGACATCTGGCCACAATTTCGGCACCCTGCTGTTGTTTTTGCTCTCCCATGTTCTTTGCTTTCGAATTCAGCCAGAAAACATTTTGATTCTCAGCCTCTTAGGGTGAATCAATACAGTGGGAAACAGGAAAGAGGTTTTGGTGGTTTACACTTCAACTACCCAATACCTATGTGGAATGCATAGAGAGTTTAGATGAAATGCAAATCCTGCTTACGGCATGCTGTTGGAAATTATCCTGCCACTAAGGCAACAGCATATACTAAATAGACTAAGAGAAAAAACCAGATGTTCTCAAGACGTAAGAAAATCATAGGTTCAGGCCCTTTCCTCTAGGGATCTAGTTAAATGGAGAAGCTGGTCGGGCTGTACACACGTACCATATATTAAATCCCATGAAACAGAGCCATAAAAACAAGCCCAGAGCTTGTTACCACCAGGCTGCCCTTAACCAGAAATCACTTTTCCAGCAACATGATACATCGTTGTTTTTTTTTAATGGTTGCTCTACGGGTGAAGAGCTAGATGGATATCAGAAGGAAAAGGCCCCCAAGACCTCAATACCTATAGGTCTTCATGTACCTATTAATATTTTCAGCACAAATCCTGAACCAGAGAACAGTCCTAAGCTAGGTATGTAGCTTATTAAAATGACTGCTGGATGGAGGGAGAGAGGGAAAGAGCTTTTATTTATTCACTTGTTTATTTATTTAGATTATAAGCCTGAACTTAAGTGGTCTTTGATGAGGCTTTCCCCTGAGAGTGGTAATAGGGGTTTCACTCTAAGAACTGCTCATGTAAATTTCAGAAGTGGATCAATTCATTCAGTTATTCATTGAACAAGTGATCCTAGGCCAGGTTAAAAAAAATTGAAAAAAATCACGTATTCATATGTGGGTTTTCTAGGTGGCTCAGTTATAAAGAATCTGCCTGCAAAGTAGGAGACCCGGGTTTGATCCCTGGTAGGGAAGATCCCCTGGAGAAGGAAATGGCAACCCACTCCAGTATTCTTGCCTGGGAAATCCCGTGGACAGAGAAACTTGGCAGGCTACAGTCCCTGGGATCCCACAGAGTCAGACATGATTGAGCAATTAACACTTCAATCTGTAGAAATTGTGAGGCCTTTAGAGGCCTATCACCAAAACAAAAGGAAGTTAGTCCCTCAAGAAGACTATCGGAACCTGGTCAAAGGAGAAAAAAGCCAAAAGGACTTGCTGGGATATTGCTCCTCTGAGGTGGGGGACAGGCAGGGAGCTGGGAGGCAAGGAAGCCAGGAGAGGCATCCACTATGCTGAATGGACAGCACCTTGAGTTCACCTTGTGGTTTAGACCTAAAAATCCAATAGAATAGAGTTATAAATTTCAGGCCAGATCAAGACTGAAGACATGTTTTTAGTTTTGTTTTTGTTTGCATCTTCTGCAAGTTCCTTTTTCAAAAAAGACTACTTTGGACAATATATTTATTTTAATGTGTGTTGAATCAAAATTCACATACATAGGACTTCCCTGGTGGTCTAGTGGTTAGGATTCTGTGTTTCAGTTGCAGGGGCATGGGTTCGATCCCTGTTGAGGGAACTCAGATCCTGCATGCCATGGAATGTGGCCAAAAAAAAAAAGAAAAAAAAATTCACCTACAGTGAAATGCATAGGTTTTATATACACAGCTGAAAATTTTCACTTATTTCACACACAATACACAAATGAGTACATCTAGGTAATAAACACTGCAGTCAAAATTAATCTCCACTACTCATAGGTAACAATTATTCTGATTTCCATCATCTAATTAGTTTTATTCATCCTTGAAGTTCATATAAAAAAAGCCATACAACATGTACTTTTTTATTTTTTAATGAATTAATATGTCACAATTTGTTCTTGTTTTCTTCTGCTGATGGATATTAGAGCTGTTTCTAATTTGGGGCTATTTTGTGAATACAACTGCTATAAATATTCTTGCACAAGTCTTTTTGTGGCTATATGTTTTCATTAGTCTTGGATAAATATTTAAACTGGAATTTCTAGGTCATGGAGCATGTGTACATTTAACTCTATAAGGAACTGCCAAACCATTTTTCCAATTTTACACTCCCACTCACAATGTATGCTTTTATTTCTAGTGCAAAGTGGTATTTTACTGTGCTTTTACTTTCTATTTCTCTGAGGACTAATAATGTTGAGCATCCTTTCATATGCCTGGTAATCATATTACTTCTTTTCCAAAGTGTCTGTTGAAATGGTTAGTCCTTTTTTCAGTTGGGTTGGTTGTCTTTTTATTACTGAGTTGTACAAGTTATTTATATACTCGACACACAAATATTTCATTTGTTGTATGTAATGTAAATATTTTCTCCGAGTCTTTGACTTGTCTTTTGATTTTCTTGACATCTTTTGATGAACAGATTTTTGAACCTTTTATGAAGTCAAAGTTAGCAATGTTTCATGGTTAGTGCTTTTTATGTCCTTTCTTTTTTAAAAAATAATTTTATTAATTTTCACTGCACGGGGTCTTCGCTGCTGCATGCAGGCTTTCTTCTGTTGCAGTGCACAGGCTTCCCATTGCAGTGGCTTCTCCTGTTACAGAGCACCGGCTTCGGTAGTTGTGACACGTGGGCTTCGTGGCCCTGAGGCATGTGGGACCTTCTGAGAGCAGGGAGCAAACCTGTGCCTCCTGTATTGCCAGGTGGATTCTCAACCACTGGACCACCAGGGAAGTCCCAAGTTTTCTTCTAGAAGCTTTATAGTTTTAGCTTTATTGGTTTTTTGTTTTTTTTTTCCTTCACTTCTTCAGTTTTATTTTCCCATTGTCAGTTCTTTTGAATATTTCTCTGGGCCTATGCTAGATACCTTAGAATTTACTCCAGATCAGGGTACTAAATAAATTATCAAGGCCACTCTAAATCTATAACTTAAAATTTATCTCCTAATATTTTCCCAATACTAAGCACTTAGATATGTTATCTAACACAAGTCATCTAAGATCGAATGATAGTATAGATTCTCTAGTAGTAAAATTCCGTAACTTAGTGATATCTCAATTTTGGATGGTTAAAAACTCCTGCAGTGTATAGGTTGTTATAATATACAGGTACAGAGTTCTTAGAAAGCTAATCCTGGAATGTTAGTTTGTGAAATAAAAATCTTTAGCTTTAGTGCATTAAAAATAGAAATATCATTACAAATTCTCTCAAAGTTTTTTAAAAATTTTAGTTGGAGGATAATTGCTTTACAGTGTTGTGTTGGTTTCTGCTGCACAGCAACATGGATCAGCTGTAAGTACACATATATCCCCTCTCTCTTGAGCTTGCCTCTCACCTTACCCCCACTCCCCTCCAGTTGCAGCCCTCTAGGTCACCACAGTGCAATTTTAGCTTTTAATTTGGGTTTATAGTCATTTCAACTTTTGGGTATTGCAGGAGATGGGGTCAAAGTTCATCCCCCATCCCACCTGAACCCCCACCATATACGTCTCCAGTTCTTCCTGCACTGTTCATTGAAAAGATTTTTCCCTTCGTGATTTTGTTGAATATCAATTGACAGTATATATATGGTTATATTTTTGAACTTTCTAATATGTTCTTTTGATCTGTTTGCTTGTCCTTATGACAAAATCATATTGGCTTGATTAGCATACTATATAGCGAGTCTCTGAATCAAGTAGTAGAAATCTTCCAACTGTATTTTTTGTTTTCAATATTGTTTTGACTATACTAGGTGCTTTGATTTTTCACATAAATTTCAGAATTATCTTAGCAGTATAAACAAAAAAAGTGTTGGTATTTAATTCTATTGTGTTGAATCCATAGAGCAATTTGACTTCTTAGTAATATTGAGTCTTCATGTTTATAAACAAAGTATACCTCTCCATTATTTTAGGTCTTCCCAGCAATGCCTTATGGTTTTCATGTCTTTTGTTAAATATATTCCTGGTGGCTCAGTGGTAAAGAATCTGCCTGTCAAAGTAGGAAACTTGGGTTTGATCCCTGGGTTGGGAAGATCCCCTGGGAAAGGAAATGGCAACCCACCCCAGTATTCTTGCCTGGGAAATCCCATGAACAGAGGCCTGGTGGGCAACAATCCATGGGGTTGCACAACAGTCAGATACAACTTAGCATTTAAACAACAACAAACAACAGTCTTTTCAAATCGACTCCTGATTCCTGTTTACATGACCTTAATGGTTTTTCCCAGTTTCATTTTCAATTAATACGACAAAATGTTTTAGATTCATCTTGTACATTTCTTGCCACCGACTTGGTATCAGCCATTTCTTCAAAAAAGACCCTAAGTTTTTCTTTTTAAAGAAGGATATTTCAATACCACAATCTGGGTGCTAGGGATGAACGTTGCTTTTGGTTTGGTCACTGTTTCTAGGTCTAACTGTTCCTTAAACAGACTTGCAACCAATTTTCCAATGTTAGCCACACCTTCACAACTCCCCTCCCTCTCAAAAGTTATAATTGCCACCAGGTCCTAAACTTTCGGGAAATTCCATAGCCTTCTCCCCCCAGCTTTCCTGGTAGCCCAGCTGGTAAAGAATCCACCTGCAATGCAGGATACCCCAGTTCGATTCCTGGGTCAAGAAGATCCACTGTAGAAGGGATAGGCTACCCACTCCAGTATTCTTGGGCTTCCCTGGTGGCTCCGCTGGTAAAGAATCTGCCTGCAATGTGGGAGACTTGAGTTCGATCCCTGGGTTGGGAAGATCCCCTGGAGAATGCGACAGCTACCCACTCTGGTATTCTGACCTAGAGGAGGAAGTGAAAGCAAGTACATGTGCCTACTTTCTCATTTTTTAGTCCTGAAAGTCTCTCCTTGATCTTTGTATCCCTGGTTCAGGTCTAACCATTATTACTCCTTGGGAAACATTTGCGGAAGAACAGTGTCCTCTCTTGGGCTTGCTTTGTGACAAGATGGGTCAGTCCAGGACACACTGGATGAGTTTTTCCTGGACACTTTTCATTTCTCTTCTTTCCCTGACTATGCCTCGTATATTCCCTGACTATGCCTCGTATATTCCCTGACAATCAACCGCATCATCTCAGTTTTAGATCCTGAACCTGCATTTCAACACACATCTGTGATCCAGATTTTCTGATTCTCTCACGTTAGAACCCCTTCTTGCTTATGAACCTTCCTATGGACCAGTCACCAAAGCTTAATCTAGAATCCAGATTCCAGGATGAGGCAACTGGTCAACAGTAATCTACAACAGAAACCCTTTAGCTAAGCAAACCCTGAATGTACTGACTTTTAAGGCAGGTAGGTCTGCTCAGACAGAAAGAAAGCTTTAGGAAAGGACCATTCTGATCTATAAAGCATAGGATGTCATCAAGCCAGAGTTCCTTGGGTCTAAAGGAAGCTAAGCTCTGTTCCCCAACTCTAAAGTCCAGGGAGGAGATTTTTTTCCAGAATTGTTATTTATTTAAAAACATTTCATACTCTGAAGAAGAGACAAAAAGACACATTATTTGGTTTGGAAGTTATTTTGCTTTGCCCGAGCTTTTCCTCATCTTCCAAATAATTTGTGGGATGAGTGGATTACCTGATACCTCTTATGAAAAGGAAAAAAGGAGAGAGAAATAATTCTCGTGATTCTCTGGGGAAGCAATATGGAATTCAAAATGGAAAAGGAGGCACCAGTGACATATTCTGTTCACCTCCAGCACACACTGCGCGGGGGATGCATCGACCACAAAATCCACGGTGCCAGAAATGAATGCCAACTGCTTATTTTCAAATGTGACATAATTTCCAGAGGATTTGATTCTGATCATTGCTTTGACTGCCCGTGGTCATTCTGTTACTGGAAACCTACAATGCCAGTTCTTTGCTAAGTGTCTTTGGCAAGGCCTTAGTTAGTGTTTAATCACAGTAAGAAGGTTCCAAAGACTTTATTAGCCGTATAAAGAATTACAGAGATATTAGCCTAAATTGGATCGAGCCCAGAGCAGCTGTACTGTGCTTCAAGGGCAGGAGAATGTTTCAGAGATATATTATGCTAACAGAAAAGCACCCTGGGATTTAACCCTTACAATAACGAACGTAAGTGTTCCTTGTTTTACAAAATAGCTCTATTTCTGAAAATTGTGTAAATATGACATCTCATACCCCCTCTTACTTCCCCATTCAATAATTACAGTATCTAGAACACTTAATCTCCAATTATGGCTGATGTCAATGTACATTCTGTTATCTTTTTTTATGTATTTATTTCTAATTAAAGGAAAATTGCTTTACAGTATTGTGTTGGCTTCTGCCAAACCTCAACATGAGTCAGCCATAGGTATACCAATGTCCCCTCCCTCTTGAACCTCCCTCCCACCTCCCTGCCCTTCCCACCCCTCTAGGTTGTTACAGATCCCCTTTGAGTTCCCTGAGTCTACAGAAAATTCCCACTGGCTATCTATTTTACATATGTTAATACATACTATTGTCTTTTAAATCTTCTCCTTTTCCAAGTTTCTTTGACAAGTACTTGAATAGAAAAGATGTAAATATCTAATAGCTATGTATTTAGAAAACTGTTTATTAAATATTTTGGTAAAAAAAAACTATTCACTCAGTTTATTTTGATTTTTCCATATGGATAGGAATTAAGTCTAGGTCCAAATGTAGGATTGGGGTAGCACTGCCTTGCAAAAAGAAGGGAGCCCATTAAATTTGCCATTTTTCTTTGTTCAGCTTACAAATTTTGATGGTTCCAAAATGCCAAATTTCTAATCAGTCTGTAACAATGTCTCCACAGGACCACCATTAAAAGACTAAAAAGGGGGAATAAATGACATTTTAGAAGGCTAAATGCATTCTATTTAAAAGATTTTCCTTCATAATCTTGATTATGACATTCTTCTTTTTATGGATGTTCAAATGCCCTCTCAGATCTGAAATGTTAATGGTTTGTGTAAATGGTTTTTCAAAGATGTCCTTATGTGGCAAATATTAAAAACAGCCTCCCGATATTTTTTGGAAATTAACTGATCCGTGAAACTCAGAGGCATAGGATCTGGTGGTTTACTGAAACTTCTAGAATGTCTTTGCCTGTAAGGGTATTAGGTACTGGAGTGTTTTGGTTATACATAATTTATGGAAGGAGATAAATATGATTTTCCTTTTGAGAGTAAAAATCAAAATATTCTGGGGTTTCCCTGGTGGCTTAGCAGTAAAGAATTTGCTTGCCAATTCGGGAGATAGGGGTTTGATCCCTGGTCTGGGAAGATCCCATATGCCTTGGAGCAATAAGCCTGTGCCCCACAACTATTGAGCCTGTGCTCTGGAGTCAGGGAACTGCGACTACTGAGCCCATGCGCCCTAGAGCTCATGCTCCACAACGAGAGAAACCACTGCAATGAGAAGTCTGAACGTTGCAACAAAGAGTAGCCCCTGCTCGCCATAGCTAGAGAGAAGCCTGCACAGCAACAAAGACCCAGCGCAACCAAATACAACAAATAATTAAATTGTTAAAAATAAAAATATCCCACTGTTGAACGGGGTGCGGTCAATATATTTTCCATTAATAATTAAATATTATCCCTTTCAAATTCATCTAATTTCCCATTTATTGCAGAGCTTGATTAGCCTACATCAGTGTTTCTCAAAGTCAATTTCATAGAGCACATGTTCCCTGTGTAACAGTTTTCCATGTTGCATGTAAATTACCACAGTCTTAGGCAGCTCTAAATTACACACATTTAGGTTTCCTCTTCCAGGATGACAGTGAAAAATGCTCTGCAGCCTCCAGCAAAACAAGCATAACTAGTGAAAATTATTCTTTAAATCCTAACATTTAAAGTCTCTGGAAATTGTCCTTAGGGTATACAGAACATAAAGAAATACTTATTTAAGAAAACATAGTAAAATTTGGTAAGAACAGTGAGGGTCTGTAGCATTTGAACCATGACTCATCCATTTCCTCCCCACTTCCAGATCAGTGCGACAGAAACTCTATTCCAGGAAGGTGAAGTCAAGGACACAGGGCTCCTTCTCCTTCCAACTCTTACTAAAGGGATATGGTATCTTCCTGGGAGAGGTAGGCCACCAGAAGTTTTCATCAGCCCCAGCGACACATTGGTAAGGAGATTGAGAAACTGGAAACCTCATACACGGCTGGTAGAAATCCTGCGTTGGAAAACAGTTTGGCACGTCCTCAAAAGTTTAATCATAGAGTTATCTTATGGCCCAGCAATTCCACTCCCGCACATAAACCCAAGAGAAATGAAAACTTATGCCCACCCAAAAGCTCTTGTGCAAATATTCATAGCAGCGTTATTTCTAAGAATCAAAATGTAGAAACAACAGACACTCATCAGTTGATGAGTAGGTATCACTTGTAGTCTTCCAAGTGGCGCAGTGGTAAAGAATCCAGCTGCCAATGCAAGAGACACAAGAGACTCAGGTTTGATCCCTGGGTTGGGAAGATCCCCTGGAGGAGGAAATGGCAACCCACTCCAGTATTCTTGCCTGAAGAATCCCACGGACAGAGGAGCCTGGCAGGCTACAGTCCATGGTGTTGCAAAGAATCCGGACATGACTGAGCATACGTAGCTCAGTGGTCTATGCACACAATGGCATATTATTCAGCAATTTAAAAGAAATGAAATGCACATGCCACAACGTGGATAAACCTTGAAAACATTATGCTAAGTGAAAGAAGCCAGTCACAAGAGACCACACATTACATGATTCCATTTTTACAAAATGTCTAGAATAGACAGATTTATAGAGAAAGGAGGTTAGCGGTAGCCTAAGTCTGGTGAAATAGAAGAAAGATGGGTGACTGCTAAAATGTATGGGCTTTCTTTTGGGACCAATGAACATATTACAAAATTGATTGTGGTGATGGCTTCACAATGTTGTGAAGAGAATAAGAACCATTGAATTGTACACTTTAAGTGGGCGAATTGTATTACAAGTGTTTGTGGGAAACCTATATACCCCATTTTTAGCTCATATTTTCGACTCAAACTGAATCTGTGTGTTCCTCCCACCTCCATCCACTCCCTCCATATTGAAAGAATTGCTCCTTCTCTGATGTTTTTCTGTTGATGCTTTCAGAAACCTCTTCTGCACCTTCTACCTCGAGCCAGTCAACTCCTATCAATTCTTCTTAATATATCTAGAATTTGGTCCTCACCATCCTTTTCTATTTGTAAAAAAAAAAAAAATTATTTTGTTGCTCTGGGTCTTTTTGCAGCATGTGGGATCTTTAATTGCAATATGTGAGATCTAGTTCCCTAACCAGGGATCCAACCCAGACCCCCTGCATTGGGAACGCAGAGTTTTAGCCGCTGGACACCAGGGAGGGCCCTCATTGTCCATGTCTAAAGCTATTTCCTTTCTCCACAACCCTGTTCTCTCTCCTGGATCACTACAATTGCCTCTTACCTTAGATTCTATTTGCCAGACACATCTACTGCCTTTTCATACCACTAAGTTAATTATGCATTATGGATTCAACATACGAATCTGGGAAGGAGGCACAAAAATTCAGATGCTAGCACCAGCGATGTGACTTCAGGCAATGTACCTAAACTGGCTGTGCCTCTATGGCTCCAACTACACACTCATAATTATAACAGCCGTAACCACCTCACAGAGCAATGACAAAAGCCAAATCAGATAACACGTAAAGCTGCCTTCATTTAGCTTATACTATGCACATGTAAGGGTTTATTTTTATTGATGATGATCATCCAAGATGATGGTCAGCACTGATTGGCCACAAATAACTGGCTGGCTTAAGGAAGCATGGTTATTCAAGCAAATTATCCTTTTTTTTTAAATTGGAGTATAATTGCTTTTCAATATTGTAATAGTTTCTGATGTACAACAAAGTGAATCAGCTATAGGTATACATATATCCCCTCCCTCTTGAACCTTCCTCCCACCCCCGCATCCCACCCCTTCAGATCATTGCAGATCACCAAACTGGGCTCCCGCTGCTGTATAGCAGCATCCCACTAGCTCCCCGTTTTACACATAATAGCATATGTATGTCAGTGCTACTCTCTCAGTTCGTCTCTCCTGCTGCTGCTGCTGCTAAGTCGCTTCAGTAGTGTCTGACTCTGTGCGACCCCATAGATGGCAGCCCACCAGACTCCCTTGTCCCTGGGATTCTCCAGGCAAGAACACTGGAGTAGGTTGCCATTTCCTTCTCCAATGCACAAAAGTGAAAAGTGAAAGTGAAGTCGCTCAGTCGTGTCCGACTCTTAGCGACCCCATGGACTGCAGCCTACCAGGGTCCTCTGTCCATGGGATTGTCCAGGCAAGAGTACTGGAGTGGGTTGCCATTGCCTTCTCCCAGTTCGTCTCTAAGCTCCCCTCTTATCCTCATCACAGGGAAATTACAAGGGTTTTAGGAACTCTGTCCCAGGAACCAGTGCCAAGACCAAGTGAGCACATTTCACAATGTCACTCGAACACAGAAATCATTGGTGAGCTTTGAACTCTTTCAGTGTCCCTCAAGGGGTAGGTGTCAGGAGGAAGAGAGGAAATGGAGTCAGCTGTCATCTCGTAACATTTGGCTTTAAAGAGGAGTCACGTGGGACAGTAACTGGAAGTATGACCAAGAAAATTATGTTCTTAAGCCTTGCCAGGATTTTAAAGTTCTAACTTAAGACTTGACTCCTTTCATTAAACATTTTACTCAACATTTATCAGGTCCTACTACACGGTAAGGAAACACAACTGAATATGATCAAGGTCCTAGATGACAAACAACTAGCTGTGTACAGTTGACCTGCATCTGTGGGCCTTTGAATTTCTGGAGTCTGCAGTTCAACCAACCATGTGTGAAAAATATTCCCCCCAAATCCAGAACATTTCAAAAGGCAAAACTTGAATCTGCCCAAACCAGCGACTACTGTTGACCCTTGAACAACACGGCTTTGAACCGTGCAGATCCACTTACACACCAATTTTTTTCAATATATACTACAGTACTACACAACCCAAGGTTGGTTAAATTTCCAGAAGTGGAACTTCAAATATGGAGGGCTCACTGTCAAGTTCACTTCTAATTTTTTAGTTCAAGGAGGGTTGGCATCCCTAACCCCCAAGATGTTCAAGGGTCAACTGTATTTACATAGCATTTACATTGGATTAGGTGTTATAGGTAACCTAGAGATGATTTATAATATCTGGGAGGATGTGTGTAGGTTACATACAAATACTACGCCATTTAATATAACCTACTTGAGCATTCTTGGATTTTGGTCTCCATGGGAGATCCTAGAACTAATTCCCTATGGATACCGAGGGATGACTGTATATACAGTTCCTGAGCAGGAGAGACAGTTGTGTGTGTGACATTAAGGTGTAAGAGAGCCCTTACTAGCATTCTTCTTCGTAGAATTTCTAAAACCTTTACAGGCTTGGGGGCTTCCTCTGTGGCTCAGTAGTAAAGAATCCGACTGCAGTGCAGGAGATGTAAGAGATGTGGGTTCAATCTCTGGGTCAGGAAGGTGCCCTGGAGGAGGGCATGGCAACTCATTCAAGTATTCTTGCCTGGAGAATCCCATGGACAGAGGAGCCTGGCGGGCTAGGGTTGCAAAGCCATAGTGTTGCAAAGAGTCGGACACAACTGAAGCGACTTAGCAAGCAAACAAGCATACAGGTTTTGAGGTCGAAAAAAATCAGAGCTGGAAGGGAACTCAGAGACCATCTAACACAGTCCTTTCATCTTACAAATGTAAGAATTTGGGTCCCAAAGAGGCTACATAGCTTGCCCAAGGACATACATCTAGTAAGTGGCAGATTCAGAAATAAATCCCCTATCTTCTGTTTCCCAACTCAGGGAATTTTCCACTACTCCATGCCAGATCATACACACAAGTGTCCACTTCTTGCATTTCTAATTTCATATAGCTGAACTATTACTTTAAATGGTAATGTTAATGAATTCCATGAGTCAGCGCTTATTTTCATATTCTGCCAATTAATCGTGGTTTGGGGGTAATTCACTCCAAGGCCTTGAATTGAAAAATGCAGCGTCAGCTGTTTGTTTTTTTTTAAGGTAATTCACTCCAAAACTTGGACCAAGGACACCTAATGTCGTTCAGAGTTAGCTGGATTTGTCTCCAAATGTCCTTGAATTAAAAATCTACAGTCCTGTTTGTTTTTCCCCACAGCACAGCTACAGGGAGCAACTGTGACATTGGGTGGGGGAGGGAAGGGGGTCCACAGAATCTGGAGAGGTGGGTGCACTGGGGAACAGGAGGCTCAGGGTGAGGTAGCCCTGCTGTAACCTGGTGGGCGATGTGCCGAAGCAACTGTTTTGGGAGTTGCCCTTTCTTTGTAACTGCAGCTAGAGATGACAGTAGAATTTCTGTGATTTCTGACCCTGGACTCCCCTTCTGCAATCTGGACTGGTCTCTTACCATCTGGAAAATATCACTTTCATTTGGAAACCAGGAACATCTTCTACTTCATCTAGAACTAGTTACTTTCCCAGCCAGGAGCACAAGGAAGTCAAGGAGAAACAGGAAAGAAAAAAAAAAAAAATCATTCAATTATACAAAACAGCCATCTTTATGCCCAAGGCACTTGGTAATTGGATTAACCTTCAGGGGCCTCTGCCATCCAACCTGATCTCTTGAGCTCGTCAGAAGAGGCAAAGACTAGACCTGTGGCCTTGAGCAAGTAATGTCATCACTAAGCATAAGAGCTGGAAAACCTTTCTGAGCTCATGTAGTTTATTATTATAGACATGGAAGGCAGACTGAGAGAAATGAAACATCCTACATTACTTATATTTGTGGGGGTGCCTGCCTTCTCCCCTTGCTCTCATGCCTCCTCACCTGTCAAATTAGGAGGTTGAACAGATGACTTTTGATACCCTTCCCAACTCTGACATTCAATGCTGCCTGACAGGTGAGGTGGTCAGGCAGCCTTGGGCATCACCCAGGAAATAGACCTTCAGAATCTTGGGTCCAAACCAGACCTACTAAATGAGAATCTGAGTTTAAACCAAATCCCCAGGTGATTCCTATGCACGTTAGAGTCGGCTTTAGAATAATCTGGTTGATTTGACCCCGCTGCTGCTGCTGCTAAGTCGCTTCAGTCATGTCCGACTCTGTGTGACCACATGGACAGCCTCCTACCAGGCTCCTCTGTCCCTGGGATTCTTCAGGCAAGAACACTGGAGTGGGTTGCCATTTCCTTCTCCAATGCATGAAAGTGAAAAGTGAAAGTGAAGTCGCTCAGTCATGTCCGACTCTTGGCGACCTCATGGACTGCAGCCCACCAGGCTCCTCTGTCCATGGGATTTTCCAGGCAAGAGTACTGGAGTGGGGTGCCATTGCCTTCTCTGATTTGACCCTAGAGGGTGTATTCTTCCTGGAAGGCTTTCAAATGTGTCATTCTCTTGTTGGCCTGCAGATGTCACCAGAGAGCTAACAGTGGGCTTTCTAGAGTGGCGGGAACTACAGAAAGTTTTTATTCCCATTTCTCCTGTCTGTTCTGCCCTTCAAGTTCCTGTACACTCTGGCCTGTTACTCAGTAAAGCTGGAGAAATGGGCTGCAAAATGTATTTTGAAGCTGTTCACATCACAGACACTTCATTGTCTGCCCTTCCAGAAAAGAATTGGACCTAGAGGCCCTTCTGTCTCATGAGCAGACTCCCATAGAGTGAATTTCTAAAAAACCCAAATTCTGTGTTTCCTTGACAACGCAGATAAATCTGTGGCGGATACCCTGACAATATGGTACTATAATGAACTATACTTATTTTGGTCCCAGAATTTATTTATTAAGGTATTCGTCTTGTCTCGATCAATTCTTAAAATTTTAAATTATAATGACCATCTTTCCAGTAAACCAAAGGTCAAAGTCTTCCATGTTATTATATAAATATTAGTCCCTTGGACTTCAAGGAGATCAAACCAGTCAATCCTAAAGGAAATGAACCCTGAGTATTCATTGGAATGATTGAGGCTGAAGATGAAGCTCCAAAACTTTCCACCTTAATGCAAAGAGCCAACTCATTGGAGAAGACTGATGCTGGGGAAGACTGAAGGCAGAAGGAGAAGGAGGCGACAGAGGGTGAGATGGTTGGATAGCATCTCAATGAACATGAATTTGAGCAAACTCGGGGAGATAGTGGAGGACAGGGAAGCCTGCAGTACTACAGTCCACGGGGCTGCAAAGAGTCAGACACAACTTAGCGACTGAACAAAAACAATTTGCATAACCCTTTAGATTTTTTAAACCCTTTTAATATATTCTCGAAAAATATTTGTAACATAAGGCATGTAGGATACTCTGAGTTATAGGTGATGGTCCTGAAGCTGGAAGTTCATCTAATAACTTGTGAAAATAAGACTTGGATCCAGGTGGCACTGGTGGTAAAGAATCTGCCTGCACTGCAGGAGACCTGGGTTCAATTCCTGGGTTGGGAAGATCTCCTGGAGAAGGAAATGGAAACTCACTCCAGTATTCTAGCCTGAGAAATCATATGGACAGAGGAGCCTGACCGGCTACAGTTCATGAGATCGCAAAGAGCCAGACACGACTTAGGGAGTCAAAATACTTGACAAAGTATCTTTAGACTTTAGACCTCAGGCACCCTACTCCAGTACTGTTGCCCGGAAAATCCCATGGATGGAGGAGCCTGGTAGGCTGCAGTCCATGGGGTTACTAAGAGTCGGACACGACTGAGCGACTTCACTTTCACTTTCCACTTTCATGCATTGGAGAAGGAAATGGCAACCCACTCCAGTGTTCTTGCCTGGAGAACCCCAGGGACGGGGAGCCTGGTGGGCTGCCATCTATGGGGTCGCACAGAGTCGGACACGACTGAAGCAACTTAGCAGCAGCAACAGCAGCACAAGTCTGTGCTCCTTGAGAAAAAGACAGCCCATGAGGTCAGCCTGCACTGGCCTAGGCTCTCTGCTGAAACTTGATGAGGTGAGGAGACAGAAATTGGAGGTTGAGAAGGCCAAGGTGGCTGGAATTTGCTGGGCACAGCATCTGAGACTAGGGAGCCACGTAAAGAAAGTTCCAGAAAAGTGCACAGGGTTCCCTCATGTTGTCTGCTGAATCTGTGTGAACCCTGGGAGGCTGGGTAGAACAATTTCTGAGGAAAGCACTGAGAGCAGAGCTCATAGTGAGCTGGGAATTGTTCAAGTTCCCTCCAGCTAGGGTGGGAGGTCCCCATGTAGGGCAGGGGTCCCCAGTCCCCCGGGCCATGGACGGATACTGGCGGGTGGCTGCCAGGAACCAGGCCGCACAGCTGGAGGTGAGCGGTGGGTGAGCGAGTGAAGCTTCATCTGTTTTTACAGCGGGTCCCCATTGCTCCGGTTACCGCCTGAGCTCCACCTCCTATTAGCTCAGCAGAGGCGTCAGATTCTCATAGGCGCTCAAAGTGTACTGTGAACTATGCAAGGCGGGGATATGGGTTGCATGTTCCTTGTGAGAATCGAATGCTTGACAATCTGAGGTGGCGCTGAGGTGGTGGTGTTAGCAATAGGGAGCGGCTGCCACTGCCTCACCCCCAGATGAGATCATCCAGTTGCAGGGAAACAAGCTCAGGGCTCCCACTGATTCTGCATGATGGTGAGCTGTATATATTTCATTATATATCACAAGATAATAATAATACAAATAAAGTGCGCAATAAAGGTCATGCACTAGAATCCTCCTGAAACCTCCTCCCCCCAGTCTGTGGAAAAATTGATCCCTTCCACAAAACTGATCCCTGGTGCTGAAAAGATTGGAGACCACTACCCTAGGGGACTAAGAGTCCTCCTGGAAAGCTCCTTAGCCTGTTCTCACTGGGGGGTGAGCTGGTGAAGAGGATTCAGTGACAAAGCTTCCCTCAGTCAGAACTCAACTCAGCTCCCAGAATCGAAAGGTGGAGGAGCAGAGAAAAGGAGGGATGGGAAAGGTGTTCCGTGGAGGGCTGAAGGGAGAGCTGTTCCAAGAAGAGAAAGACAGGTGCTTCACACAGCTGACATCTCATAGAAATGTCAGAATAACCGTCAGGAAACAATGAGGCTGAAGAAGCCCCCAGGTGACTGTGGTGGAGAGTGCCGTAACTTCTTTTGTGACTCAAACCCACCACAGCTGTTGGCTTGACTACAACCCATGTAGGCACCATGGGTTCTCGGGTATTTGAGACCAGGGAAACCTGGGGCCTTGTAGACATTCGAGGGGAGGAGTTCCCTTCTCCACATAGCCTGAACATAGAGTGGGAGCCACAGTTCTTTGGGGGTGGGTATCACCTGGCTTTTTAGAGGAGGAAACCACGCCTCTGGTGTGTTTCCAGAAAGTCTACTTTTTGATCTCCTTTGGCAAATTATTAGGGCCCACGGCCAGCCTGGGGCCATGAGGTTCTCCCGGAGGTGCAGCTATGAGCATGTGACCGGGACTACCCAATGACCCAGGTCACCCCACACACTGCCCGGTCCTGGGCCTGGGGGCTCCTGCTTCTCACTGGGGGGTTCAGACCTTGGGTGGTCTTCTTCTGTGTTAATGGAACTCTGGATGAAAGCACATCCCCAAGTAAGAATTCAGTTGTGTTTGACTCTCTGTGACCCCACTCGGCTCCTCTGTCCATGGAATTCTCCAGGCAAGAATACTGGAGTGGGTTGCCAGTTCCTACTCCAGGGGATCTTCTTGTCCCAGGGATCGAACTTGGATCTCCTGCATTACAGGGAGGTTCTTTACTGTCTGTGCCAACAGCTCTGGAGAAGTGAGAAATTGACAGGTGGACTTTCTTTTAGGAATACAAAAGCAATTCTCTTATAAGCTGGGTCTTGATTATCATTCTTTTGCTTGAGACCCTTTCCTTAGGTTACCTAATAGGTAACTTAAGACTTCATATGCCATCAAGTTCTTGGTCTAGACTATGTTTATCGTCCTCTGGAAGTATTAAGGCAGCTTCTCATAAGCTGTCCATTCTACCAATTCCTGCTGAAAAATGATCAGACCTATCCAATTTTTGCCCGCCCCCTTCCCATGCTCACTGGGTTTTCATGAGAAAAAATGTGAGGGAAACTTGTTAGCATCATATTTTCAGCTTTATTGAAATTCTTACAAAAGGTCTAATGTATTTTAGGCCTGGCCTAATTTCCTTTAGTCCCTGAAATACAGGATCATGGCTATTTCCACGTCCCTTTAAGTAGGAATGTAAACTAGTAGACTTTGCTTTTAAAGTTCAAACACATATCACCATGGTTTTTCATTGATGTAAAGCAAGACTTATGTTTTCCCGAATGAAAAGACCAGGTAAGAAAGTTACATGGGTCTTCATTGGGATAACTGGATTCTTTGTCAGAACAAACTTAGGGATTTATTTCACTTAATGTGACATTCTTCCACCTTGAGTATTTTCTTTTTTTAAAATGCAAACTTTGCGATGTACTGAGCTATGTAGTAAAGAGTGCCGTGTTCATATATGCATACATGTATTGGCTCTGGGAAAAGATGCATGAGTACATGCATGTTATGTAAACATAGCAGATAATAAGCATATTATAAGCAAAGAACAACCAATAGCATGTACTGGTTTAGTTGTCAGCCAGGAGCTTTGCTGGTCTCATCCCCAGAGGGTCCCAGCCCTCGCGTTCCCCAGGCAGGCGACGCCCACCACGTAGGACAGGTGACTGTGATCTGAGGCGTGTCTGAGTCTGTGACTCCCCCAAGGTCTCTGGGCCTATGCTCACTTGCTACCATGAAGCTCCCCAGGCCTAGAACACAGAAATGCCCAGCATGACCTGCTCCTCATGTCAAAAGCAGACTCTGATCTCCCCATCACTAGGAAAGGGGTGCAGACTGAGGGCTCCCAGAGGCCCACAGCCTCTTCTTCCCCTAGATGTAGTAGGGAATCCGCATTTCCTTCCAGTCTTATAGGCTCCATCAGGACATGTGCTTTCTTGACCACAGGATGACACCCAAAGAGGCCTGGAAGGTTCTGTATCATCGCCTCCAGATAGCTCTGAGACACAGGCAACGTGGCTTTAATCCTGATTGCCAGATGACTGAGGGTTGGCCTTGGTTTAGCCCAGATAGCTCCCATGTCACCCTCTAAATCCATCCTCCTATGTGGATGGCTGCCTTGGAAGCCAGTCACATCCAACCTTGAACTTATACCCTATGGGATTTGGAGTATGTAATCTTTTAGTCAACTTGTGCTGCACCCCAGCTTCTTGCTTGAGTCTAAGCAAAGACATAATGAGAGTTCAGGTCGAAACAATGGTCTCATTCTCCATCTGACTGATAGGCTAGGTGAATGGGTCAGTCGAGTGCTACCTGGAGGTCAAGTGGTACCCAAGCCAGCATGACTTGCAGGAGTGCTGCAAAGTGATACATGAATTGAGCACCCAAGATATTATGTAGCACACATGGCAGTCACTCAGTAAATGTTCCTTTCACTTGCCTTCTTGGAATCCAGACTGGTTCCTGCAGAAGGCTGGCATCTCCCTCTCACTCCTAGAGCCGCCCCTCCTCTATGTCACTTTCCCAAACTAACAAACGCTGTGCAGAGGCAGAGGAAAGAGGGGAAGGTGAATCACTCAGTATCGTCTCTTGCTGGTCAAAACTCTTGGCCTGAGGTTTGGGAATGATCTGCAGAGTAATCGACCTGGGATGCCTCCTACCCATCTTCACTGCTGCATTGGTCGCCAGGATCCATCTGTAACTCACAGACCACAGAGAACATGGACAGGTAGCCTTGAGGGCACGGTGTTTAGAAGACTCTGGAAAAAGGCGATCCAGTCGACCAGGGCTCCATGCAGGAACCGTGGTGGAAGGGAGAGACAGGCAGTGGATCCCAGAGTTGTGCTTTGGAATAGATGTCCAAGAGGAGGAGGGTGACAGGTCACCGTGGTCCTGGGATGGAAATTACAGAGGTCTGGGGGTGCTAGGCTGGGCATGGAGGGCAGAGGCGTGGCCAGGGGATCCCCGAGCATTGCCCCCACCCCAGGAATGCAGGAAGGAGGCTCAGCAGCTGGGCCCGGACCTCGGGCTGTGCCCACTGTTAGTGTCTCTTGCACGTCACGCCAGCATCCTCAGCGTGCCCGCAGTTTGTCACCCCCCACTTGGAGAAGCTGCAGCGGAAGATGCTCTCCTCGGTGCCCTTGCAGGCGACATCGTCCATCCAAATTCTCCCTGTGCCTGTGGAGACAAGTGGACACGATGTCTTAGCAGAGGTGCAGGAGTGCAGGACAGACGGGAGCACGCTGTCTGTCCCGAGCTCTGCTGTCAATTCTCTAACCGAGTGGTTCCCCCTGCCTTCTCCACTCCACCAAGACCAACACGTCTTCTCTAGGCTCAGTTTCTTGAAAGCAGAATAAAAATAATGGACAGTGAGGATGGGTTTCCCTGGTGGCTCAGTGGTAAAGAACCCACCTGCCAATGCAGGAGATGTACGAGTCGTGGGTTCAATCCCTGGGTCAGGAAGATTCCCTAGAGGAGGAAATAGCAACCCACCCCAGTAGTCTTGCCTGAAGAATCCCATGGATAGAGGAGTCTGGTCGGCTACAATCCATGGGGTCACAAAGAGTCAGACACAAATTATCGACTAAACAATAACCATGCTGGTATTCACTGAGCAGCTCCTATGTGTCAGGCTTCTTAAACATATGATCTTCGTCCATTCTCACCGTGGTGCTGTGAGATGGGCATGAATAACCCTTTTTCTAGACGGAAAAACTAAGGTTCAGAAAGCAATTGGTGCAAGGTTGCTCAGCTTGTAAGTGGCAGAGTCTGAACTCAAGCCCAAGTCTTGCTGCCTCTCAGGCCCACACTTTATACAAGATGCTTAACAGCTTTTGAGATTTTGGCCATGCCACATAACCTGTGGGCTCTTAGTTCCCTGACCAGGGGTCAAACCTGTGCCCCCTGCAGTGGAAGCACAGAGTCTTAGCCACTAGACCACAAGGGAAGTCCCCTCTGTTGAGATGTATCTTACAGCCTTTGCTGCTGAATATTCAGACAAGACATCATCAGAGGGACAATGTCAGAAAGATCTAACTCAGACAGATCCAGCACCCCATAACCAAATATCTCAGTGTCAACATCACCTCCAGTATTTTGAAATTTAAAGCTGATAGTCTCACACAATGAGTGTCAAACAGTGGTCCTTGGAATGACAGCAGATCTCAGAAATTAACAATATCACCAGACATATATGTTATGACAGGCGGAAGCATCCGTAAGCATAAGCTAGGTTACAGTTCAGTAACAAACTAGGCCAGTTCCCAGAATACAAGGTCCCTAAGACAATCCAGCTGAGTTTTGCCCACCTGTTCACCTTGCCCTGTTCACTCAGCTCTTAGGAGGACCAACCTGATGGTCTGAAGGTGCCCATACAGGGAGCCTTTAGTTGGTTTTCCCAGGATTATACCCGAGTCTCAAGACACACAGACTTGGCACTGAGGTCTTCAATGAACGTCAAGGGAATAGGTCAGCTGGGTGAGGCTTCAAGGGAGTGGAGAGGGCTTGTCTGGGGTCAGAGAGGTCAGCGGGGAGGGGAGAAGTCACCTGGAGCCCCCACTGATGAACTGGCAGGGCCATCAACCATGTTCTGGTGGGTTCTCTGGGCTGATGGCCAAGCCACATCTTTAATGGTGGGAGCTCACTCGGGAGCCCTCTGGAATGCTGCCTGAGCTTCAGGGCTCCCATCGCCCATGGAGTCATTAGGTTAGAGCTTCGCTACTCAAAGTGTGATCCTAGATCAGTAGCATCAGAGTTTGTTAAAAATACACAGCCTCATGCCCTGCCCAGGACCTACTGAACCAGAATCTACATTTGAACCAAGTGGTCCTGCATTGAAGTTTGAGAAGCACTGCTACTGCTGCTGCTAAGTCACTTCGGTCGTGTCCAACTCTGTGCCACCCCATAGACGGCAGCCCACCAGGCTCCCCTGTCCCTGGGATTCTCCAGGCAACAACACTGGAGTGGGTTGCCATTTCCTTCTTCAATGCATGAAAGTGAAAAGTGAAAGGGAAGTCACTCAGTCGTGTCCGACCCTTAGCGACCCCATGGACTGCAGCCTACCAGGCTCCTCCGTCCATGGGATTTTCCAGGAAGAGTACTGGAGTGGCGTGCCATCGCCTTCTCTGGTACAGCAGAAATAGGGCTTTACAACAAGTAGGACAAATCTCAAGTCTCAGCCCATCCAGGAGGACCATTTCTGTTGTAAAAGTGGGAGGGGATTCCCAGGACGTGAGACTTTTGGTGCTGAAGCTAAGTAAACTGAGAACCTACTGGGTAAACTTACTTGTTACGTTCAAGAGCTGGTACCAAAAATCATGGGGTTGAAGGTCAGAAACTGCGTTCCAATATTACCATGTCAATCTGGGCAGGTTAAACGAGGTAATTGTCGTTTAGTCGCTATGTAGTATCCAACTCTTTGCAACCTCATGGACTGTAGCCCACCAGGCTCCTCTATTCATGGGATTGCCCAGGCAAGAATACTGGAGTAGGTTGCCATTTCCTTCTCCAGGGGATCTTCCTGACCGAGGGATTGAACCCAAGTCTCTTGCCTTCACAGGCAGATTCTTCACTGCTGAACCACAAAGGAAGCCCAAACGAAGTAATAGTTCCTATATTTTAAAGGGCTTTGAAATGCACCAAAACCCTACATGAAAGGCAGTTCAGGGATCCTAGCATCTGATCCTAGCACCATGCCTCCTTGTCCCGTCACTCGGCAGCTAGACAACCTCTCCTTTTAGAGGAATTGTCGAGTATTGTTGTTGTTTAGTTGTTAAATCATGTCCGACTCTTTGAGTATTAAAATCCTTAAAACCTGTCACTCACCCTTGGACTGCACGGGAAAGAGCATCCAGGGAACAACTAAACCATTTTGCTGCCCAGTAAGAAGCTCCAATATTTTGGCCACCGATATAAAGAGCCAACTCTTTGGAAAAGACTCTGATGCAGGGGAAGATTGACAACAGGAGGAGAAGCGGGCGGCTGAGGATGAGATGGTTAGATAGCATCACTGACTCCATGGACATGAGTTTAAGCAAGCTCCAGGAGATGGTGAAGGACAGGGAAGCCTGGCATGCTGCAGTCCATGGGGTGACAAAGAGTTGGGCATGACTGAGCGACTGAACAACAACAAATTGATTACAAGGACTTAGTGATTTGGACATATTTTTGTTATGCTGAGATATTCGGTATCTGCTCAAGGGATTGCCGAGCAGTGAACTAGGGGACAGAGCTGGGAGGAGAGATCTCTTTCTGCTGTCCTTGTTAATGTTATTTGTTCATCACAGCCTCTTCCCTGGCCGGATACAGTGTGCCTCTTACACAATAAGCCCTTTGAGGCTGAGCAAAAATTCTCAGATTAAATGTCTCCTGGAAAACACATCAGTTTACAAATTACCCAGGAAAAGGTTGCAGACCCAAGAGCTCCGTGGGATTAGTCACACCCAAAACAAATAAAGCAGCAAATGAAGGAGACTGACAAATACAAAACAGGCCCAAGGTTACCAGTCCTAATGCGTACACAGGATCACGAAACTCCAAACTCTAGTTGGGGTTTGGCTAGGGAGTTCTAGCTAATGTTCAGTCATGGAAGAGCTAATAAAATGAGGACTGCTGCTGCTGCTGCTAAGTCGATTCAGTCGTGTCCAACTCTGTGCGACCCCAGAGACGGCAGCCCACCAGGCTCCTCTGTCCCTGGGATTCTCCAGGCAAGAACACTGGAGTGGGTTGCCATTTCCTTCTCCAATGCATGAAAGTGAAAAGTGAAAGTGAAGTCACTCAGTTGTGTCTGACTCTTCGCGACCCCATGGACTGCAGCCCACCAGGCTCCTCTGTCCATGAGATTTTCCTGGCAAGAGTACTGGGGTGGGGTGCCATTGCCTTCTCCGAAAATGAGGACAGGGTTGTTAAATCAGCAATGCTCATATCTGCAGTTATTGGGACATCACTAAAGGGGCCAATGAACTTGCAGATCATCTCTGCTCCCCACATGTCAGAGAGGCTAGAACTCTCATGAATCCAGGTACCAATCATTGTGTCAGTTGACATCCATGAGAGCTAACACCTGACACTCATTGTGTGGCCTGAGCACCAGGAGGTCAGTATCACCCAGGAGCTCATCAGCAATGGCAGAGTCTTGCGCCCAGTGGAACCTGAACCTGGGTTTGATTCCTGCATCGGGAAGATCCCCTGGAGGAGGGCACGCAACCCACTCTAATATTCTTGCCTGGAGAATCCCATGGACAGAAGAGCCTGGTGGGCTACAGTCACAAAGAGTCGGACGCAACTGAAGCGGCTAACACACTGTATCTTAACAGCATCTCCACCAGTCAGCATGCCTTCGAGTCTGAGAGCCCTTCTCTAGATTAGGTCTTCTCCTCCATGCTGGTTCTCTCTGTGAACTCCATAACAAGCCCCATTAGGAAGCAGGAAGGGGGTTCTCTGTTCCCCCACTTTAGAGTCAGAAAACTGAAGCTATACGATGAGGTTTATCTTATGGAGGCAAAACTGGGACCAGAGGCCAGGTCTTCTGACACTTGGAGCCTTAGGGGCTGTTGGAATGTGAGGGGATGGTTGGGATGAGTAAGCAGAGATTTTATTTTATTCTCATCATTCATTCATTCAAGAAATACTTAAGCATCTACTCCATGCTCAGTGCTATTCTGGGTGTTTGGGCTACATGAGTGAACAGAAAATGATTTTTTAAAAAACCCACTGCTGCTAAGAATATAAATTGGTGGAGAATAGAATGGAGGTTTCTCAAAAAACGAAAAACAGAATTACCATATGATTTAGCAATCCCATTTCCAGGTACATATCCACAAGAAACAAAAACTAATTCAAGAAGATACATGCACCCCAATGTTCACAGCAGCACTGTAATTATACAGTCGCCAAGATAGGAGAGCAACCGAAGTGTTCATCAACAGAGGAGTGGATCAAGAAGATGCGGTATATATTAGATATACGATGGGATACTACTCAGCCACAGAAAAGAACAAAACTTTGCTATTTGCAGCAACATGAATGAACTTGGAGGGCGTTACTCTAAGCAAAATAAGTCAGAAAAGTCAAATACTTTATGATATCACGTATAGGAGGAATCTAAGATAACACCACAAACTAACAACTATACCACAAAATGCATATGTACAGAAAACAAATGAGTGGGTACCAGTGAAGGGGAAGGGGCACCCCACTCCAGTGTTCTTGCCTGAAGAATCCCATGGATGGAGGAGCCTGGTAGGCTGCAGTCCATGGGGTCGCACAGAGTCGGACACCACTGAAGTGACTTCGTAGTAGTAGTGTAGTGAAGGGGAAGGGGCAACACATGGATGGGGAACTGGGAGGTACAAACAACTGGGGGTCAGATAGGCTACAAAGATGTATTGTACAACATGGGGACTATAGCCAATATTCTGTTATAACTGTAAAGGGAAAGTCACCTTTAAAAATAGTACAAAAACAAAACAAGAAAAAACAAAAAATCTCTGCTTCATGGAACTAACATTTGAGCTGCTTCATGTTTATTTAGAGTAATATTAATAGAAGGAATGAGTTACACTGACCCCTAAGGGCTGCCATCAGAGCACCACACAGAGGCAGGCAGGACAGCTATCAAATAGATATTTAAGAGAAAGAAAAACTGAGGCCCCAGAAAGGTTAGCAGACCTGTCTCACAACTATTACGGGAGGAGGAGATAGTGACCTCTGATGTCCAGCCAGTCTAGTCCCTGTTCCTTACAGAAGCACATATACACTGCACTTTATGGATCACTAAGAGGTGGCAAACCAAATTCAGCCCACTTCTTGCTTTTGTAAATAAAGTTTTATTGGAACATCTACCTTGTAGACTGCAGTTACTTTCGTCTGTAGTTACTCTGGTGCTACAACTGCAGAGTTGAATAGTTGTGAGACGGACCATCTAGCCCACAAAGCCTAAAATATTTACTTCTGGCTGGCCCTTTAATATTTGCTGACCCTTGCACTAAGCTACCTCCCAGTATTTAAATTTGATCTTAAGGAAAAAAAGAGCAAAAATGCTAATAATAATATAATTAGAATGGACATTCTCAATCCATCCATCCCCCCCACCTACAAATCCACCTGCATTTGTACCCATCCTCACCTCCTTTGTCTGTCTGCATGTTTCACCGATTTTCTCAGTGGGTCCAGGACCAGTTCCCTGGGTGCTGCCCTGGTCTCACGCCCTCCATCTCTTTCTGGACCCTGTTCCAGCCATCACTTCCATCTTCTCCAACTGCACTCCCTCCCTCTCCAACAGCTCTTGGACCAATTTAAAATTAAAAAAAAAAAAATCATCTCCAAGTCTTTCTCACTTGGGTCTTTCCTTGTTTTTTTTTTCCCAGGGACACTGATCATTTAATTATTGAGCCCTGGCCAGGAAAAGTTTTATGGTGCCAAACCACCAAGAGCATGCCAGGCTCGGCAGTTTCTTGTATGGCTTGGGGAGGATGCAGATTCTGCAGGCACAAAAGTTTCTTCCTTCCTTCTCTCCTTGCACTCTCCTCCGGTTCCTCCTTCCTCCCTCCCACTTTCAGTTCAGTTCAGTTGCTCAGTTGTGTCCGACTCTTTGCGACCCCATGGACTGCAGCACGCCAGGCTTCCCTGTCCATCACCAACTCCCGGAGTTTGCTCAAACTCATGTCCATCGAATCAGTGATGCCATTCAACCATCTCATCCTGTCGTCCCCTTCTCCTCCTGCCTTCAATCTTTCCCAGCATCAGGGTCTTTCTAATGAGTCAGTTCTTCCCATCAGGTGGCCAAAGTATTGGAGCCACTTTATGCAGTACCTATCACTCACTGGAAAGGACTCTGACTGGGCAAGCTTGAAGGCAGGAGGAGAAGGGGATGACAGAGGATGATATGGTTGAATGGCATCATCGGCTCATTGGACATGTATTTGAGCAAACTCCAGGAGATAGTGAAGGACAAGGAAGCCTGGAATGCTGTCCTTGGGGTTGCAAAGAGTCAAACACGACTTTGCGACTGAACAACAGCAAATAAACTGAAAAGGAATTAACTAGGTGAAGAGGAGGGAAAGGTATTGCAAACCTGAGGAAGAGCAGGCGATAGGACACAGAGATCGAAAACAGCTGTATGAGCTCAGAGCTCACATCTGGGTGCATGTGGCTGAAGGATGCTCCGCTGAGGAGTGAGGCACTTTAGGACAGACCTTGCTGCACTAAGCTGAGAAACCAGACTTGATCCTGAGAGCAGTAAACACCCACTGGGCGTTGGGCAGGGGAGTGACAAGCAGGAGACCGTTTTAGAAAGAGCCCTGGTAGGCAGGAAGAGGAAGGCCTGGAAGAGGAGGTGGGGAGCAGGGCGTCCGGGAAAGAGCTCCAGGAGGGTGCCCCACCTCCTCCCAACAAGCAGCCAATGACTGCACCTGGGCCTGCGCTGTGCTATTGCTTGCCATACACGATCTCATTTTTCATTTGCCATCCTCCTGCAAAAGTGGGAGGGCTGAAGCCTGGGGAGGTGAGGAAGTCTGCTCCAGGACACCAACCAGTAAGTGGCAGATATGGGATGCTAGCTAGGCTCTGACCTACAGCCTGAGCTCCGAGCCACTGCTCTACCCAGCCTGAGTGCCTAAGGCAAGAACGGTGAGAACAAAGAGGAGGGGACGGAGTCAAGGGCCCAAGAGGTCGACACGGGTAGAATCTGTAGGACCCAGGGACTCAACAGAGGAGGGACAGGGGAGTGGGTGAGGGGAAGGGGAGGGACAGGTCTGCAGTCCTGCCTGGAAGGACAGAAAGCATATCTGTAAGAGAAACAGAGACTATGGAAGGCGGGGCTGAGGCCGGGAGCCTGGGGGACTCCGTGAGGCTGAGGGTGAGCCGACTGGGGTCAGGAGTCTGGGCACCTCTCTGAAGGGAATCTGTGGTCAGAGGGGCATCTGGACCTGAGGCGCAACCTGCCCTCTGCCAGGAGAGGTGGGCATCCCCCGCCCCGCCCCGCCCCACAGTTGGCAGGGCAGGCGAGCCCTTTGCATGCTGTTTAGAATCTGTGAACATATACGCCTCCCCCTAAACTGAACATGCTGAGGTCAGAGACTATGTTGTCAGAGACAACTCCACATCCCTGCGCTGAGCCTAGTGCCTGCCCATGGAAGGAGCCAGAAGCTGCTCTGGGAAGAAGGAAGTGCAGCTGGGACAGGAGGCCCCATTTCCCTCTGTGGACCTGTGAGTAACACCTGGCCTGCCTACCTGCCCAGGTCTCAAATATCACATGACCTAAGTTACTGGACAATGATGGGGAGGTCAGGCCACAGTTCACCTTTAGGGCTTCCCTGGTGGCTCAGACAGTAAAGAGTCTGCCTGCAGCACGGCAGACCCAGGTTCAAACCCTGGGTCGGGAAGATCCCCTGGAGAAGGAAATGGCAACCCACTCCAGTATTCTTGCCTGGAAAATCCCATGAACAGAGGAGCCTGGCAGGCTACAGTCAATGGGGTTGCAAAGAGTCAGACACAACTGAGCCACTTCATATTCATATTTAATGGTGCAAATCTGATGCAAATATAGAATCGAGTCTGGATTTCCACCGCCTGATTTAAAGACTCCAGTGGCATTAATATACGATATTTTTATATATGTGGAATCTAGAAGAATTGTATAGATGATCCTATTGAAAGCAGAAATAAAGATACAGATGTAATGAACAAACGTATGAATACAAAGAAGGAAAGAGGAGTAGGTAGGAGGAATTGGGAGATTATGACTGACATATATAAGGGCTTCCCATGTGGCACCAGTGGTAAAGAACCTGCCTGACAATGCAGGAGATGTAAGACTTGCAGGTTCGATCCCTGGATCAGGAAAATCCCCTGGAGGAGAGCATGGCAATCTGCTCTAGTGTTCCTGCCTGGAGAATCTCATGAACAGAGGATTGTCCTGGACTGGTGGGCTACAGTCTGTAGGTCTCAAAAAGTTGGACGAGACTGAAGTGACTTAGCATGAGTGACATATATATGACTATTGATACTATACATAAAATAGATAATTAATGAGAACCTACTGCATAGCATAGGGAACTCTACTCAATGCTCTGTGGTGACCTAAATGGGAAGGAAATCCAAAAAAGGGGGGATATATGTATATGTATTGGAAAAAGCAATGGCACCCCACTCCAGTACTCTTGCCTAGGAAATCCCATGGATGGAGGAGCCTGGTAGGCTACAGTCCATGGGGTCGCGAAGAGTTGAACACGACTGAGCGACTTCACTTTCACTTTTCACTTTCATGCATTGGAGAAGGAAATGGCAACCCACTCCAGTGTTCTTGCCTGGAGAATCCCAGGGACGGGGAGCCTAGTGGGCTGCCGTCTATGGGACTGCATAGCGTTGGACATGACTGAAGCGACTTAGCAGCAGCAGCAGCAGAAATCGATACAACATTGTAAAGCCACTACACTCTGGTAAAAATTAATTTTAAAAAGGCTTGAGTGACAATTGTAGGGCTTCCCCTCATGCCGTAGGATACAAACATCAAGGAAGGATCTCCTGCATTGCAGGCAGATTCCTTACCGTCTGAGCAATAAGGGAAACCAGATATGTTCCAGTGTCTCCTAGTTTTTATTCTATGGGAACTCGAATTTGTATCTTACTTTTGTGTGAAAATTGTATAAATGTTAATTATGTTGAATTGGTTTCACAGTGCTTTTCAGATCTATCATATCCTTCTACTTCTCTGAATATTTGTTCTATTCATTTTTGAGAGGTTGATATTGAAACTCCAACTAAACATATTAATTTATCTACTTTAAAAAATAAAGTAGAACTATATATAACCTGGTTCTGTATTTTCCAAGTCTTCTGTAAAAGTGTTATCAGACTTTCATAATTAAAGAAAACATTTTTTTTTAAATCAAGGGAGGATGGAAGAGTTTTAGGCTAACCCTTCCTATGACAGTCAAGTGGCCTAGTGCGGCTTTTCTAAAAGAATGTATGACTTTTCCCCCTAAAACGTCTTGCTTCCACATATTAGGGAGAAGTCCTCATCAGAGCCGAAAATGGGAAAGTGAAGACTGATTGCCCACTTCTGTTTCGCCTGCAAACAAAGATGGCAGCTTTCCTTGCAGAAAACAGGCTGAGACCCAGGGCACAGCTTCAGGTGGGGGGAAGCTCTCGCCCCCGGTGGGCTGTCGTCTGTGGAGCTGGACCCTTTGAACTCCCTGCGCACTGGGCCTTTCAGTCCAGAGGCCAGGATGCTGGGGTCAATCGGCTGCTCTCCACCAGCTGTCACAACAGATTTCACAAGAGCGCTTCAGTGAGCGCGATTGTCTTCATGGGCCCAGACTGGGCGGCTTGTAAACAAGAGATGTTTATTTCTCACAGATCCGGGGGATGCGAGTCCAAGGTCAGAGTGCCTGTGTGCTCGGATGCTGAGGTTCTAGGCAGAGCCCCCTTCAGACTAGGAGGCTCCTGTGTGTCCTCACGGAAGCGGGCAGAGCACCCTTAGGTTTCTTTACTAAGGTTCCATTATGAGAGCTCCACTTGTGACCTGGACACCCCCTCAAAGGCCCCACCTCCTAATACCATCACATTGGGGGTCAGGATTTCGACATATGAATATGTTGTTGTTCAGTCACGCAGTCGTGTCTGACTCTTTGCAGCCCCATGGACTAGAGCCCACCAGGCTCCTCTGTCCATGGGATTCTCCAGACAAGAATACTGGAGTGGGCTGCCATTTCCTTCTCCAGGGGATCTTTCTGACCCAGGGATGGAACCTGTGTCTCCTGCATTGCTGGCGGATTCTCCACCACTGAGCCACCAGGGAAGCCCATATGGATTTGGCTGGGGAGGAATGGGGTAGGGGGACACAGACACTCAGTCCACAACAGTGGAGGCCAGCAGGAGACAAAAAAGAGAAAGGGGGTCCAATTCGAGGGAAGGAAGGAATGTTCTAACGGTCAGAACTGTCTGGAGACGGATGGCTGGAGGCTGCGGGCCCCCCAGGGTGGGAAGGACCCAGGTGGAGGCCGGGTGGCACTCGGCAGGACTGCCGTCGAGGGAACCCCGGATGGGAGGGCAGGCCTAGGACTCGGGTCCCTCGCCCCACGTCCTCCTCTGGTGGGCACCCTACCTTGTCCGAACTGAGCGGTTCGGTGCACGTCCTCCGCGCCGGGGAAACCCAGCATGCGGCACACCACGTCCCCGTCCTTTTTGTCCCAGCCGTCGTCGCACACGGTGCCCCAGCGCCGCTCGTGGTACACCTCCACGCGGCCCTGGTGCGGGCCCGAGCCGTTCACCAGCCGCACCATCACCGCCTCCACGCCACCTGCCAGGAGCAACGCAGGGTCACGGTCACTCCCCCGAGCCTGGACACAGCAGTGCCCCCCAGGAACCCTCCCCGGCTCCTCATCACCACCCGGCGTGGGGAGGACGCTGGGGCTCCAGTGAAGGCCAAGCAGGCAGCCAGCAGAAACCATGGTGTCACCCCTGCCCTTCTCTCCACCTTTTTTAATACTTTTTTTTTTCAGAGTAGTTTTAAGTTCATAGCAAAACTGAAAAGCAGGAACAGTGCTGGCTTTGGCAGTGCATGCGCTGAAACTGGAACGATACAGGGAAGACTAGCAAGGATGACATGTGAATTCATGAAGCATTCTATAATTTTTTTTTTACAGCTACAATAGAAATCTAATACAAATTTCTGCATGGATTGCATAAATTCTTGCTAATTGCTGATCATTATTTAATCACTTTATTCAAGATCAAGGTGAAATCCAAATTTAGTAATTATAGCACTAAATAAAAATGTGAGAACTGGCTTTTCCCTTTACATTTGGTGATGCTAGATATCCTATGAAATGAAAAAAGGAAAAACTTAAAAAAGAAAGAGGGTAGAGACACCCCCCACCTCCAACATGGATAGCTTCCTCCCCAACTATCAACACCTGCCTCCAGAATGGTACATTTTTTATAATCTATGAACACACAGAGACATGTCGTAACCACCCAGAGTGAAGAGTTTACACCAGGGTTCACTCTTGGTATTGTCCATTCTATGGTCTGGACAAATGTATAATATGTATTCACCAACATCAGTTCAGTTCAGTCGCTCAGTCGTGTCCGACTCTGCGACCCCATGAAATGCAGCACGCCGGGCCTCCCTGTCTATCACCAACTCCTGGAGTTAACCCAGACTCACGTCCATCAAGTCAGTGATGCCATCCAGCCATCTCATCCTCTGTCATCCCCTTCTCCTCCTGCCCCCAATCCCTCCCAGCATCAGAGTCTTTTCCAATGAGTCAACTCTTTGCATCAGGTGGCCAAAGTACTGGAGTTTCAGCTTTAGCACCATTCCTTCCAAAGAAATCCCAGGGCTGATCTCCTTCAGAATGGACTGGTTGGATCTCCTTGCAGTCCAAGGGACTCTCAAGAGTCTTCTCCAATACCACAGTTCAAAAGCATCAATTCTTTGGCGCTCAGCCTTCTTCACAGTCCAACTCTCACATCCATACATGACCACAGGAAAAACCATAGCCTTGACTAGACGAACCTTTGTTGGCAAAGTAATGTCTCTGCTTTTGAATATGCTATCTAGGTTGGTCATAACTTTCCTTCCAAGGAGTAAGCGTCTTTTAATTTCATGGCTGCAGTCACCATCTGCAGTGATTTTGGAGCCCAGAAAAATAAAGTCTGACACTGTTTCCACTGTTTCCCCATCTATTTCCCATGAAGTGATGGGACCGGATGCCATGATCTTTGTTTTCTGAATGTTGAGCTTTAAGCCAACTTTTTCACTCTCCACTTTCACTTTCATCAAGAGGCTTTTTAGTTCCTCTTCACTTTCTGCCATAAGGGTGGTGTCATCTGTATTTACCAACATAGTATCCTACAGAATGGTTTCACTACCTAAAAACTCCTCTGTGCTCCATCCCTTCATCCCAACCCCCACCCCTTAGCCCCTGGCAAACACTGATCTTTTTCCTGTCTCCATAGCTTTGCCTTTCCTATAATGCCATACAGTTGGGATCATACAGTATGTAGCCTTTTCAGATTGGCTTCTTTCATGTAGTAATATGCATTTAAGGCTCCTTTTTCCATGGCTGGATAGCTCATTTCTTTCTAGCACCAAATAATGTTCCATTGTCTGGATGTACTATGGTTTAACTATCATTCACCCAATGAAGGGCATCTTGGAAGGAATTATGAATAAGGCTGCTACAAACATTCATGTTCGGGTTTCTGTATAGACATAAGTTTTCAATTCATTTGGGTAAATACCAATAAGGAGGATTGCTGGGGTGTCTCCTGGTGGCTCAGCTGGTAAAGAATCTCCTGCCAGTGCAAGAGATGAAAGAGATGCGGGTTCGATCCCTGGGTCAGGAAGATCCTCTGGAGAAGGGAATGGCAACCCACTCCAGTATTCTTGCCTGGAAAGTCCCAAGGACAGAGGAGCCTGGTGGGCTATAGTTCATACAGGTCACCAAGAGTCGGACATGACTGAGCAACTGAGCACTCATGCATCCGTCATCCCTGACTATTCTTTGCACATGAGTTTATAAACTCCAGCCAGGTTATCAGAAGAGGCTGAGAATGAGCAAGAGAGCAGAGACTCCTCCAGATGGAAAACAATGAGCACAGCGGGACTCAGAGGCCAGGTCTGAGACAGAGACACCACCCAGGAGCCGTCATGACAAGCCAACCTGGAGCCAGCAGCCACAAACACAGCCTGGCCCGGACTGGGCGTCTGGCCCTGGCGTGTTGGCTGAGGCTGAAATGTCAGTCTTGATTTCTCCCAGACCTGCCTCGCCTCTGTCAGCACCCTGTCACCGTGGGCCGTGGGCCACGCCAGGCCAGGAGGCTGCCAATGGCAGTCTCCGTGTGGGGTCATCAGTAAAGGGAGAGTGGCAGGAGGAGGCTGTGCATCCCAGAGCAGGCGAGGCTGAGTTCAAGGTCCAAATAACAGGAAGAAGTGTGGTGCGGTACAGGCAGCCCAGCTGACGTTCAGAGATGCCCCCTTATCCTCCGCTCTGGCTAGCCTCGCTCACTGTACTCACTTCTTCATCTTGCCAAATAAGTGACTGACCATCTGTTAGGAGCCTGGTCCTGTTGTAGGAGCGATGGATAGATCCGTGAACAAAGTCTCTGCCCTCATGGACTATATTGTAGTGGAGGAGACTAGTCACAGAGCTGGGAAACAAATTCAAATATAACTATGGCCACGTAGTGATGGTGCAGAGACAAGAACAGAAACACAGGAAGGGAATGGAGCATGGAGGGCGCCAGTGTGGCTGGGGACACAAGGAAAGGAGTGGAGGGTGGGGGCCACCGTCTTAGACGGGGAGACAGGGAAGGGAATGGAGGGTCAGGTGGCACCATCTTGGATGGGGAGACAAGGAAGAGAATGGAGCATGGAGGCACCATCTTGGAGACAGAGAAGGGGATGAGTAGAAGGTGCCATCATAGACAAGAAGACAAGGAAGGGAATGGAGCTTGAGGGGGTGCCATTTCAGATGGGGAGACAAGGAAGACCTTGAGTGGGGACCTGAAAGAGCTGAGGGAGAACACGGACCCCTGTATCTTAGGAAAAAAGCTGCTCTGTACTCTGGCCTAACATTTTCACGTCCTTTAAATCTCAAGCTTGGATGTCACATCTCCCAAAAAAAGCCTCCTGTGGTCACCCATTCCCATCCAAGACCCCTGCTGCGGACATATCTTATCACTTCATGTAACAGTTGCCTGTTGACTCTTTAGGACACTGGGAGAATTCTGAGGCCAGGTCACATAGCCTGATACAGGGCCTGGTACTTAGACGTGCCCAGGCTGGGCCCAGTGAAAGCAGGCATAAATGAATACACTCAGATAGCATGTACCCCGGAGGGCAGGTCCTGTCTAGTGGACACAGCCAGTGACTTTGTTGGGAGCCTGAATGGAGAGTCAGCATCATGGCTACCAATGTTTCCAACACCCTCCTTATTACACCTTCGTGTCTTCTACTCACTCCCCACACTGACTTCTTCTTTCGGTAGGATGACCCCAGGGCTCTGGACCCAGAACTCAAGCTGTTGGTTCGATGACCATACATTCTACATGAGAAAATAAGGATGTGGTCTGACATGTGATTATAGTGAGTGCTGAAGGAAATCTGGAAAGTGTCACTTGGATGCTGAAATGTTAGAGCTCCCAGGAGGCTTCAATGTATATGGAAGTGGCAAAAGAATATTTGGAAACAGGACAACTTCAAAACATTGGAAGCATACGGTAACCATAATTATGGGGCTCAGAACATCAAGTTCAAGACTGTTTCTGCCCCATGCTCCCCACACGCCAAGCAAGGTCACAGCCCCCATCAGTCTCAGGGATGTGTGTGTCCCCCAACCCACACACACCCAGACACCAGACACGAGTTGATTCAAGCACTGAAGCCTGTCCCTTGTCACTTGTTCCCAGGTCCCCCAGATCCAGGACTTCTCCCTACAATGGAGGCTGAACACAGTCCTTTGCCCACGGGGTCAGCAGACACTGCAGGTCCCAAAAAAATCAATGAGGCAAATTTTGATCTAGCGCCATCTTATGGAACATAGCACTAAGCTATGATTTTTTTTTTTTTGATGTGGATCATTTTTTAAGTCTTTATTGAATTTGTTACAATATTGCTTCCATTTTCTGTTCTGGTTCTTTGGACTTGAGGTATATGGGAGCTTAGCTCCCCAACCAGGAATCAAACCCACACCCCCTGCATTGGAAGGTGAAATCTTAAGAACAGGACTGCCAGGGAGGTCTCTAAGCTATAATTTTTTAATCCTTTCTTCCCCCTAACAGGAGCACATCCCTGTGGCTACCGCCCTGAGGAAAACCATAAGCTGAGATTTGATCTGATTATGATGCTAACTGCCCCAATGAGGGACTCAGACAGTCTAAAGGGGCAGTCCCACGAACAGTAAGCCTGGCCTGCTTTGCCCTAAGAGCTACAGGGGCGGCCAGAGGCAGGCCGTACCCAGGCCGAGCTGTCATGCCACCTCCGGGAATCCGCCTGGGGAACCCCCCAGTGAAGCCAACGCTGACTTCCTCTCCAGCCTGAGACGAACGTCACGACTTGCTAAGAGGTTTGGGTTTCTGTGGGCAGAGGGTGTAAACTCTGCCTTTTCCCAGCAGTTTCTGCCCTAGAGCAACGCTTTCCCACCAAGCAAACCACCACCACTGGGAAATGCGCTCACCCCACAGCTGTGTCAGCCCCACAGAATGAGAGGCGGTGTCCAGGAGGCTGCGTCAGCCTGTGCCCAATGCCCCCCACCCCACATGCCCCGTTATACTTCCTGTAAGTCCAGCGAGCTAATTCCTTAGACATCCACCCAGAGTGGTCCCCATGGAGTGTGCCTGGCTGTTTGGGGTCAAGGAGATGCCTCTCTCTGTACAGGACAGTAGAGGGAGGTGGAAGGCAGTGGTTCGGATTGTTCAGAACCCAGGCACTGGGACTTCCCTGGCGGTCCAGTGGTTAAGACTTGGCCTTTCAAGGTAGGGGGTTTGGGTTTGATCCCTGGTTGGGGAGCGAAGATCCCACATGGCTCAGGGCCAAAAAACCAAAACATAAAACAGAAGCAGTATTGTAACAAGTTCACTAAAGACATTAAAAATGGTCCTCATAAAAAGAAAATCTTAAAAAAATAAAACTCAGACACTCCTAACCCAGTAGACAGAGGGGATGGCTCAGGTGGGGACAAAGGTCCTCACGCTTTCACAACTTCATGTTACTTCCCTTAACAGCTGCCCTTGACCAACAGGTCTCCACTTCCTTCTTCACCTTCCACCGCAGTGAAGCCCCAGGAAGTCCTTCCTGAGCAAAATGTTGGCACGCAACCCTGAAGAACCCACCGTGCCCAAGCAGTTCCCAAGTGGATATCTGAGTTTGATTCACAAAGGGAACCCCCTGAGTGAAGAGGATATGACATCTGTTCTCTTGTTCAGTCTACTCTGCAGACTGGAATCTACCTGGACATGTGCCCACGGTTTGCAGGTGGAGAGTAGGGACCACCACTGGGTTCCCCACCCTGCTATCTGCAGGGAGAGTTCTGCCCACACTCCACCTCTGCTCTGGGAGACCTGAGCTCAAGAGAAACACCGAGCACCGCTCCTCACTGAACACCTGGAGGATGAATGGGAAGTTGCTAACTTGACAGCCTGTCCCAAGCCCTTGGCCACTAAGTCCTGGGCAGAGTTTTTCCTGGTTACCACTCATAGCAGGGACACTCCACTGCTCTGTTTCCCCTACAGCTCCAGATTTGGGGTCACAGATTCTCCTCTGCTTCTTTTTTCTGAGTCTTTGTTGCTCTGCATAGGCTTTCTCTAACTGTGGTGAGTGGGGACTGCTCTTCACTGTGGTGTCCAGGTCTCTCATTGCAGCGGCTTCTCTTGTTGCAGAGCACAGGCTCTAGGTGCACAGGCTTCAGTAGCTCTGGTGCATGGGCTTAGTTGCTCCTCAGTATGTGAAATCTTCCCAGACCAGGGATTGAACCTGTGCCCCCTGCACTGGCAGGTAGATTCCTATCCACTACATCACCAGAAAAGTCCAGGATCTGCCTTTTTATACAAGGCAGCAGACAGAGAAGAGTCCCTTCCATCACAACCTCAAACAACAGCATCACTTTTTGTCTGGCTGGCTAACCACAGGAGAGGAAGCTGAAATAGGAAACCCAGAGCAGGAGACTGGCCCTTTCTGGCTGGGTAGGCTCCTTGCTCTCTCCCCAGATCAAAGGGTTCAATCATTTCACCAGCAAGTTTTCCAGCGCTTCAATAGTTCTAAGCCCTGCTGGGAGCTTTCTGCCTAGCTGCAGGACCAGACCATGGAACCCACCTCCTCATTCTCTGACCTGCTCTGCTGACCCTGCCCACTACCCAGGCCACTCTTGGGATTCACAATGAGGCTCTCATCTACCCTCCTGCAGCAAGACCTCAAGTATGCTCTTAGCCCCTCAGTTAAACAGGGTGGCCCCTCAGGCACAGATGAGGCCAGACTATGAAGAAGAACAAAATATGATATATGGATGAAGAAGCCTTTGCATTTTCTGGTGATACCTCTAGCAACAACTTCTTTACACTTAGTTGTGGGTTACAGATGTCACCACTGTTTAACACATGCAGCTTCTTCTAGGTAATCGCCACAGTGTCTTTGGGCTTTTCTAACCATCACAAGGAGATCAAATCGGTCAATCCTAAAGGAAATCAACTCTAAATATTCATTGGAAGGACTGGTGCTGAAGCTGAAGCTCCAATACTTTGGCCACCTGATGCAAAGAGCCAACTCATTGGAAAAGAACCTGATGGTGGGAAAGACTGAGGTCAGGAGGAGAAGTGGGTGGCAGAGGATGAGATGGTTGAATGGCATCACTGACTCAATGACCTGAATTTGAGTAAACTCCAGGAGACAGTGAAGGACAGGGGAGCCTGGCACACTGCAGTCCATGGGGTCGAGAAGAGTCAGACAAGATTTAGCAACTGACCAACAACAACAAACCACCACAAATAATGCCGAAACCTAGAAGGGGTAACAGAGAGCTGAGCAGAAGCATAAAGAAGCAAGGAAGGTGGAATGAATAAGCCATGTTGGACATGAGACACTAGAGTGAAGACATGAACCCTGGTCCTGAGGCCACCAGAACTGTCTTGGATTCTAAAGACCTTGTTCCAAGCTCTGCAAGCCTACAGTCTTACAAACCCTAGTCTTCTGAAGTCTTCCTGGGTGTCCTTACCATATACCCGCATTACTTGAAGTGACCCAGTGAGTCTCTGGTCCTTGTTACCAAAAATGCCCATAGACAGCACCTGTGATCCCATGCACCCATCGAAGGGCTGGTTAGCTACTCGCCTCTTGGGTGTTGAGTTGGGTGGGGAACTCAGATGGAGGGAAGCATGGTGATCCCTGTGGGGAGGCAGCAGGGGAGAGTGGCATGAGGCTGATTCTGGACTTAGAAACAGGGTTTCAATTCTGGCTCCACTAAAGACGTGATGAGACCGCTCTCTACTTACCTCTCCTTACATTGGGGGAAATGGTGATGGTTGGGAGCAAGTACGCATGTCAAGGACTTGGCCCGTCATGGACAACCATCACTGTGAGCCCCACCCACCAGCCTGCACTTTGCCCAGCAACCTGTGGTCAGCTCTGAGACACCTTCATGACTTATGGAGATGGCTTGGGTACCAGTGGCCCCATCAGGGATGTATCCCTTTTTTAAAAAAAAAAAAAGCCATGCAGTGAAGCATGGAAAATCTTAGTCCCTAACCAGAAATCGAACCTGTGCCCCCTGCATTGAGAGCATGGAGTCTTAACCACTGTACTGCTGGGGAAGTCCCCAAGATATACTCTTGAGACTCTTGTTGCAAAGCAAGCCTGCTGCTTGGGGAGTGGGGGGGGAGGTGGGGCAGGCTCAGCCCTCCAATTGGATTAATCTCCTCCTAACTTCCTCTGCTCTCCCCAGGGCTCAGTTCCTGGCTTCTTAGCCTGGGAGGGGAGGGGGACAGGGGCGTAGGCAGAAGACTGGCTCCTGCTGTCAGCAAGTTTCTACTCACTAATGCAAGCTGGATGTGATTCGTTAGGCAAGTCTGCTCCGGAAAGGTCTAGGAATGTGAGCCAGGGCTGAGGCCACTCGGGGGCTCCCAGCACAAATCTAGTATGTAGGGATTCTGTTTTCAAAACAAATCCTTGCTCTCTTTGCCTTGTAGACATATAGGTAGGAAAAGCAAAGTCCTAGACAAAGCAGGCTGGGTCTACCCCAGGTGCCCTGGCCTTGGCATTGAATGTCAATGTTGGCCTTGAACCTGCCCCCCTCTCCCACTGCATATACAGCATTCCTCTCCACTCTGTATCAGGCCTGACAGCTGCTCATTCTGCCTCTGGGAATGGAAGGGAACTTGACAGTATCTCTGGGGAATCCATTCCAGGATTTTAAAACCTGCATCTGGTTTCACTCACAGGGCGCTGGCATCTCTGGATGGCTCCAGGGTTTTTTTCATCCAATTATTCCCTACCTTACTTTACTCTATTTACTTTGGGTTTCAGGGTTATAATTGAGGGGGCAAGATGCCGACTGTCTTTCTCTAGCATCTGGTGGGAGCACAGCCGAGGGAGTGGCTGCATTATTCTGCCTCTCCGTGGGCCTGGGAGGACAGTTTAACAACTAGTAGCTATCATCTTGGAACTGGTTTTGAGAGCTAGGGTACCCTTTAGAACTACCCACTGCCTATGGGGCTTGTCTGCACCTGGCTTAGAACCATCCCAAACTCAGCGACAACAAAGGTGGATTCTGCCAGGGAGAGATTTCAAGTCAAGGATGGATGACGAAGGGAACTCATGGACACCTAGTGCCTGCATGGGGCGGCATGTCAGGCCTGGGGCAGAGTGCTTTAACCACGGCTTTGCTCATTTACTCTTCTCAACGGCTCCATGAGTTAGTCATTATGACCTTCACTGAACAGAGGAGAAATGGGCCCAGAAGAGTCAAATAACTTGCCTAGGGTCACATAGCTGCTCCGAAGTGGAGCCGGGGAGGAGAGCAAAGGCCCTTCATTTTCAAACCACAGAGCCGGCTGAACACTGAAGACAAGTATTTCCCTCTCCACACGAAAAGTGCCTTTCATCTGTCTCCCAGCAGTCCTCTGGAGCTGCAGGAAAGCGTGTCTTTAGGAGTAAGAGAAAGAGCCTGGGACATCAGCAGTTCCTGGCCATAGGATGTCTCTAAGAATCACCTGAGTGCTTCAAAATCAACCAGGAGGTGCTCTATTTAAAACGGATAACCATCAAGGACCTGCTGTCTAGCACAGGGAACTCTGCTCAATGTCATGTGGCAGCCTGGATGGGAGGGGAGTTTGGGGGAGAATGGATACATGTATATGGTTGGCTGAGTCCCTTTGCTGTCCACCTGAAACTATCATAACATTGCTAATCAGCTATACCTCCATATAAAATAAAAAGTTTTTTTAAAAAAAGATCAACCAGTGGGAAAGTGGGGAAGGGAAATTTCTGAACAGATGGCAGGTGTTGTAAATGTCCAGCCAGGGCTAAAAGCACTGCTGTAGGGGACAGATCTAGGATAAAGCCTGGGCTACACAACTTCACAGTAGCTGGGTCTTGTGCAGTGGTCCCTAACCTTTTTCCAGCCAGGCTCTGCTGCAGGGCATCACTTCTAAACTGTAGGCTGGTCTGTGGGTGCGCCTTATAAAATGCTATTTCCTAATGGTGCAGGCGTGCGTGCTATGTCGCTTCAGTCATGTCTGACTCTTTGCGACCCAGTGGGTTACAGCCCACCAGGCTCTTCTGTCCATGGGGATTCTCCAGGCAAGAATACTGGAGAGGGTTGCCATGCGCTTGCACCAGGGACCCGTTTCGTGGATGACAATTTTTCCACAGACTGGGAGGAGGGAGGGGATGGTCTCAGGATGATTCAAGTGCATTTATTGTGTGCTTTATTTCCATTATTATTACATCGGCTCCACCTCAGGTCATCAGGCATTAGATCCTGGAGGCTGGGGGCCCCTGCTGTAAGGCACATCAATGCCACCTCCTCCAGGAGGGCCTCCCTGACCCATGGCCCCCACACATGAGAAATCGCCTAGCACCGTTCGCTCAGCCAGCTCCCATGCCCCCACCATAGTCAGCTCTGGAGAAGACAGGCATTCAACATTCTTGTGGTTCCCACTCGTAGCCTCACTTGCAGGCAGAAACCTGACATGCTGCCATCAACAAATGGTACTAAGTGAGTGAGTGACTGGATGAATGAATGGATGAGGGGCTCCCGGAACAGAACCAATCTCTAAGTACCCCAGACCCTGCTGGGATATGCATCAGAAGGGCCCAAAAGTCCAGGGAACTTTGCTTCTCAAGAGACAAGAGGAGGGGA
Source organism: Bos javanicus (assembly GCF_032452875.1). Classification (NCBI taxonomy): domain Eukaryota; kingdom Metazoa; phylum Chordata; class Mammalia; order Artiodactyla; family Bovidae; genus Bos; species Bos javanicus. The sequence goes on along the minus strand of NC_083875.1, from coordinate 11,480,861 downwards.
AACCCGGCATAATCTTGAAATCTCACAGCTCCTTTAGGTGTGTTTATCTTGCCTTCCAGACCCTGCCAAAGCAAAACAAGTCAAAAGACAGGAGGTTGTGGGGAACAGAAATAAACACGTGGGGCTGGGAAAATAGGCTCTGATGCTCTGCAGCTGCAGAGCGGAGCCCCAGGGATAATCGAGACCGGCTGCCCTTTAAGGAGGCTGAACTTTTCTTCCCTGTGAAGAAAGAACTCTCTGTGCCCCCCAGCTGGCCTGCAGCATGAGGGCTCTGTGCTGTCCAGACAGGGCACTGCTCTTTCCCCTGACATCCACGGTAAATGTGGTCCGTATGCGAAGGACAGGAGTCATTCCACAAGCCTAAGGAATTTCCAGCCAGGCTCTGCTGGAGGGCATTGCTTTTAAACTGTGGTCTGGCCTGTGGGTGCACTTTATAAAATGCTATTTCCTAATGGTGTGGGCGTGCATGCTAAGTTGCTTCAGTCGTGTCCAACTGTGCGACCCTACAGACCATAGCTGGCCAGGCTCCTCTGTCCATGGGGATTCTCCAGGCAAGAATACTGGAGTGAGTTGCCAGGCCCATGCCATGCCCAGGAAGGTCAGGGGATCTTCCGGACCCAGGAATTGAACCCTAACTGACTCTAAATATGGTGCTTTATGCCTCCTCAAAGCATTTTTCTTAGGTCTCATTTGATCTTAGCAGTCCTCCTCCGGGGTGGTGGGTATGATACCCATTATACAGATGAGGAAACTGAGACTCTGAAGGAAAGTGACTTCCTCAAGGTCATGTGATAAAGTGACCACACGTGGTCTCCAGTCCAGCAGTCCCACAGGTCACTGTACTGTGTCTTTGCTTGAGGGAGGGGTTTACTTACTGGGCAGAAAGAATAGCAGAAGTACCTCCCAATTATCACTGTCCTTTTTATGCTGGATTATTTTTTCTTAACTGTTGACTCACCCATTGGCCCCCTCAACTCTACTGCATATCTTTAGAAACCAGGAGTTTGTCTTGGCTGATTTTGTTTCTCTAATGCCCTGTGGGGCTTCAGCAGTGGCTCAGCAGTCAAAGAATCCACCTACAATGCAGGAAATGCAGGTTCAATCCCTGAGTCGAGAAGATCCCCCGAAGAAGGAAATAGCAACCCACTCCAGTATTCTTGTCTGGGAAATCCCATGGACAGGGGAGCCTGGCGGGCTATAGTCCATGGGGTCGCAAAGACTCAGATTCGGCTGCGCGCCTGAACAAGAACAACAATGCTAGTCATGGCTGGCTGGCTCCTAGCAGGTGTTCAATAAAAATGTGTCTGATCAAATAATAAATGAAGTGCTTTCCCTGCCCAGTCCTGAAGCAGGGGTTCACTCCCATCACTGCGGGAGGATGTTGCTAACAGAAGCTCTGCTGGGAACTGGATTTGTAGGAATTTACTGGGTGGCTTGGGCAGAGAGCGGAGTCCTTTGCTTTGCATTTGTTCCTGGGCTTCTCAAAGGGCAGTGAGGGGTCAGAGAGGGTCAACAGGCCTTTAGAACTAGCAAGAAAAGCTGCAGAGCCAGGAGAAAGGCCATGATCCCAAAACCCTACTCTGTTACATAGGTAACAGTGAGGAGGCGCTGATGTTCACACGGCATTCCAGCCTGGATGGGAGAGGAGTCTGACGGAGAATGTGCTCATGCTAAGTCATTTCCATCAAGTCCGACTCTGCGACCCCATGGACTGTAGCCAGGCTCCTCCATTCATGGGATTCTCCAGGCAAGAATACTGGAGTGGGTTGCCATTCCCTTTTCCAGGGGACCTTCCTGACTCAGGGATTGAACCCAGGTCTCCTGCAGCTCCTGCACTGCAGGCAGATTGTTTACCTCTGAGCCACCAGGGAAGCCCTTGGGGGGAGAACAGATACATGTACACATATACATGATACATGTGTATGTATCAGCCGAATCCTTTTGCTGTTCATCAGAAACCATCACCACACTGTCTGTTAACTGGCTATACCCAAATACAAAATAAATAGTCTAATTTAAAAAAAAAAAAAAAACAAAGAAAAAAGACTGTTGGCCTTTCCTAAAAAGGCTCTTCCACACCCTCTGGCTTCGTTCATACTGTCCCCACCCTTCCCTGTTTCCTCTCTCCATTCTGCTCTCTTTCAAGTTCAAGGTCTGAGACGCTTGGCTGGAATGCTTGCTTCCCCATCTGTGTATTCTAAATCCTTGCTCTTTGTTTTTAGTTTTCTTTTATTTTTGGGTGTGCAGCAAGTGGAATCTCAGTTCCCCAATCAGGAACAAACCCACGTTCCTCCTGCATTGGAAGCTCACGGTCTTAACCACTAGGCCACCTAGGAAGTCCCCCAAATCTTCATTTCTCTCTTGCTCTCTTTTTTCTTTTTTGTTTTGTTTGGTTTTTGCTGCACCATGCAGAATCTTAGTTCCTTGACCAGGGATCAAACTCATGCCCCCTGCATTGGGAGCATCGAGTCTTAACCACTAGACCACCAGGGAAGTCCCTCTAAATCATTGAATCCTGCCTGTGCACTGGGTCCACCACTTTCTAGCTCTACCTTAGGCAAGTAATTTAACCTCTCAGAACAGTTTCCCTATCTGTTAAATGGGACAATGACATACACCGTAAAGAGTTCTTCTAACATATGAGAAATGCTGGGCTGGAAGAAGCACAAGCTGGAATCAAGATTGCCGGGAGAAATATCAATAACCTCAGATATGCAGATGACACCACCCTTATGGCAGAAAGTGAAGAGGAACTCAAAAGCCTCTTGATGAAAGTGAAAGAGGAGAGTGAAAAAGTTGGCTTAAAGCTCAACATTCAGAAAACAAAGATCATGGCATCCGGTCCCATCACTTCATGGGAAATAGATGGGGAAACAGTGGAAACAGTGTCAGAATTTATTTTTCTGGGCTCCAAAATCACTGCAGATGGTGACTGCAGCCATGAAATTAAAAGACACTTACTCCTGGGAAGGAAAGTTATGACCAACCTAGATAGCATATTCAAAAGCAAAGACAGTACTTTGCCAACAAAGGTCTGTCTAGTCAAGGCTATGGTTTTTCCAGTGGTCATGTATGGATGTGAGAGTTGGACTATAAAGAAAGCTGAGCGCTGAAGAATTGATGCTTTTGAACTGTGGTGTTAGAGAAGACTCTTGAGAGTCCCTTGGATTGCAAGGAGATCCAACCAGTCCATTCTGAAGGAGATCAGCCCTGGGCTTTCTTTGGAAGGAATGATGCTAAAGCTGAAACTCCAGTACTGTGGCCACCTCACGCGAAGAGTTGACTCATTGGAAAAGACTCTGATGCTGGGAGGGATTGGGGGCAGGAAGAAAAGGGGATGACAGAGGATGAGATGGCTGGATGGCATCACCGACTCGATGGACGTGAGTTTGAGTGAATTCCGGGAGTTGGTGATGGACAGGGAGGCCTGGCATGCTGTGATTCATGGGGTCGCAAAGAGTCGGACACAACTGAGCGACTTCGCTTCGCTTCCCTTCGCTTCGCCATATAAGCCCCCAGGATCCTGGTGGGAACAGAGGCACTGGGGCAAGGGACTCACCCAGCCTCTAAGTCAGTGAATCAACCAGCCATCCTTCCCCGACCACAGCATCCACAGGACCTCCTGGGATGTGTCCACAGGCTCTGCCTACCTCTTTGTTCCCTCAGAATTCCACAGCAGCACTCTTTGGAAGAGCGGCTGAAATTCAGCACCAGGGGAAATAAGCCCATCTGAACAATTGGTTCCAAGTACATCCCTGAGGCAGTTTTCCATGGTCAAAGGACACGAGGGGAAGTGCAGCCGTGAAACGAACGCAGTGGCAGCTAACTCCGATCCAGTTACATCAAAAAGACACAGTGGTGGGACCTCCCTGGCTTAAGCTATTGCCTCCAGCATCTTTACCACCCAACCTAAGATGACTGAGTACAGGGTCACGGGGACTACGAACAATTCCTGACTTGGTTGAGTTGCTTTCTCAATAAACACGTTAACCATTCCTGGTTTTAATGTATGTCTCAACTTAAAGCTTTCTTCAAACAAAACCCACATCAAAGACTAAAATTTCAATTCTACAGTGGTTCCAAGGCACTGTTTTTGTAGAAAATGCCTCACTCACCTTCGGTCTGAGGTTTGTATTACTAAAAGTTTTCTTCAGGGCAGATCCCAGAAACCACCAGCTGTTTGCCAAGGACAGGGGGATGCTGTGGTCCTCCAGGCCCCCAGGAGGATGGGTGTCAGCTGAATATGGTTCATGCAATAAACACAGATACTGTGTGCTCAGCGGCTACGTCATCTCCAACTGTTGTGTGACCCCATGGACCATAGCTGATAGGCTCCTCTGTCCATGGGATTCTCCAGGCAAGAACACTGGAGAGAGTTGTCATTTCCTTCTGCAGGGGATCTTCGTGACCCAGGTATCTCCTCCACTGGCAAATGGATTCCTTACCACTGCGCCACCTGGGAAACCCAGAACACAAATCCTAGTGGGCCTGTTAGTGACCTCCCAGCATCCTGATTCTCTGTGAGATCTCAGATTCTCCAAGGGGGCTGCGTTGCCCCAGGGCCCAAGCTTCAGCTCTTCCCTCTGTTTTCTCGGCTGGGAACATCAGAGGCTCTCAGGCAGCCCCCCTATTCCCACCACACTCCCCCACTTCACCCCCTGGCTTCTTAAAGGAGCCCAGCTTCGTGTTTTTCCTAGGCTTCTTGGATCTATTCAAAGCCATCAAACCAAGGGCGGCTCGGATTCATCGGAACTGACCGGCTTTCTGCATGGAGCAATCTGAAGTTCTCCTGGAAGGGGTCGCTGGAAGCTTTCAGGAAAAGTCACTGGATTTGTTTTCGGAAAGCTTAATACAGGCTCTTGGCAAAGCGGAATGCCGACAGGGCCAGATTGTGCACAGAGCAGAGGAGAAAAGAGGAACTTGCGGTTGGAGAGGTTCAGAGGGTGACCTCAAGGCCACATGGCTGGGTCAGAAGGGCACTCAGATCTCAGGATTGCTGCTCTGCAGCCCGCCTGTCCCCTCTCCTTCTCAGGAAATCGGGGATTCTGAAAAACAGGATTTTCTCTAAGGGAAGTAGCTCAGTGAGAGCAGAGCAGAGGCAGCAGGGAAGCCTGGGCCCAAAGTGGACCTTTCGTCGGGGGCACAGCCAGCCTGCCGGGCGCCAGCTCCGGCTGAGATGCCGAGGGCCACTGTGGACGGCTGGGGCTCATGTCCCGGCCTGGGTCCTGCCTCTAGCTGGGCCTCCACCTGGCTGTTCACCTCCCACTGCTGCCACTTCACACGCTGCTTGCCGCTCATCCTGGCTGCCCAGAGACCAAGCCTGACCTCCTGTCCACGGATCCCCAGATGCCTTCCTGGCCTCAGTTTTCGATTCCTGCCAAGGTTGCTGCACCGAACGTTTTGGGTTAATCAGACAGTGCTCTGCTGTTTTACGTGAGGTTCTCTACCTGGAATTCTTTCACCTTCTCCAGGCCCCAGATGGACACCAACTTGGTCTTCAAGACTTGGATCAGAGACACATCATCCAGTGACCCCCTCTGTACATTCGTCTCCTACAGCCCCCACCATGCTCTCTGAGGAATGTTGCGTGTCCCTCTCAACTGCCGGCCTCTGCGCTCCTCAAGGTGAGGACAGGCCTTCCTCATGGGGCCCTCAGCCAGGGCCCGGTCTCCAGCGAAGGCCCAGCAAATGTTCGCTAAGTAAGTGAATAACCGACATTCTCTTCCCTAAGCATTTCTTTCCTTCCACACGTCTACCTTTTCTCTGTGACAGAAGTGAGACGAATCCCTTGCCCTCTTGACTCCCTTCCAAGCTGGCTCTGTGCTGTGCTGGCTGGGTTACTGACCCTCAGGACAGGCCTCGCCTGTGTCTGCTCAGTTCTTACCAGGTTCCCAGCACTCCTTATCTTCCGTCCTTGTGCTCATTTCTCTCTCAAGTGTCGCCTACTCTGCTCCAGCCAGCACCCGAAGTGGTATTTCTTGTTCAGTTGCTCAGTCATGTCCAACTCTTTGTGACCCCGGGGACTGCAGCACCCCACTCTTCCCTGTCCTTCACCATCTCCCAAAATTTGCTCAAACTCATGTCCAACCATTTCATCCTCTGTCTCCCCTTCTCCTTCTGCCCTCAATCTTTCCCAGCATCAGGATCTTTTCCAGTGAGTCAGCTCTCCGCATCAGGTGGCTAAAGTATTGGAGCTTCAACTTCAGCATCAGTCCTTCCAATGAATATTCAGGGTTGATTTCTTTTAGGATTGACTGGTTTGATCTCCTTGCTGTTCAAGGGACTCTCAAGACTTGCTGTTCAAGAAACTGACTGTTCCCTTGAACAGTCTTTTCCAGCACCACAGTTTGAAAGTATCCGGTCTTCGACACTCAGCCTTCTTTATGATCCAGCTCTCACATCTGAACATGACTACTGGAAAAACCATTGCTTTGCCGCGAGACAATTTTTCTGAGTGAGTTTTGTATCTCCGTGTGTTCTCAATCACCAAAAATAAAGGGAAGGGAAGAAACATTTAAAAAACACTTTTCCATCTCCACCATTCTGTGGTGTTTGCCTCTGTCAGGGACACTATGTGAGGATAAAGAGAAAGGATGAACAAAGGCAGAAACTGAACACAATCAGTCAGGAAGAACAGGAAAAGCCCGTGAGGGGGGAAGTGTTGCTGTCAGAGGCAGAGCCCCCATCCCAGGCATGAAGACTTTAGTGTGGCCGATCCCAGAAGCCCCCAAGCAGGTGAGACAGTGAGGGCTTGGTGAAATAAAGAACAAACTCTGAGATGGGGAAAAGTCTCTTAAAAGTAACTGAGACTCTAAAAAAGTACAACTAGGGATCTCCCTGGCTGTCCAGTGGTTAAGACTTCACCTTCCAATGCAGCGGGTGCAGATTTGATCCCTGGTTGGAAGCTAAGACCCACATGCCTTGGGGCCAAAACACCAAAACATAAAACAGAAACATTATTGCAACAAATTCAGTAGAGACTTTAAAAACGATCCACATCGAGAACTTTTTTAAAAAACTAAAAAAATAAGTAAAAAATACAACTGGTGAGTATAACAAAAGAGAAGCAGTCTCAATGACACAGAGAACAAACAAGTGGTTGCCAGTGGGGAGAGGGAAGAGGGGAGGGGCGAGACAAGGGGAGGGGATAAAGAGGTACAAACTATTAGGTATGACATAGGGATGCTTTGTACAGCTTGGGAACAGAGCCAATATTTTGGGATAACTGTAAATGGAGTATAATGTTTAAACATTATGAATCACTATATTGTACATCTATAACATATGACATTTTATATCAACTAAACTTCAATTATAAAAATAAATTTTAAACAATGAGCATTGGTAAGAAAGAAATTAGCAATTTCATATTAAACCCACTAAGGAGAGAGGCCCACAAGGACCCCATGCTGACCCCCAGGTCAAAGGCCAGAGAGAATGAATCCGAGAATCAAAGAGAATCCAAGATGGACTGCTAGTGGACTCCAGACCCGTCCTGGGTCTTGACTCTGCCCCGGATGAATGCCGCTGGGTGGGGGCGGGCTCCTTATCCTCTTCCTCAGCTTTCTTATCTCTCTAACAGGCACATGATTTATGCCTCCTGGATAGGACTGGAGAGTTAAGTGAAATGTGGGCTAGTTGGTTAGCAGTCCTGAGTGAGTGCCTACTTTAACTTGGAAGTGTGGTTTACTTTCAAATCATGCTGTTGCTGAGGTAGTAAAGTTGCACCAGGAATAAAATGTGCACACAGTTGGACTAATAGATATAAGTGTACATAAAAAGTCTGGTCTGAAAGAAGCATTATTGCAACAAATTCAGTCCCTCAGGTCTGAAAGAATGCTAGCTTCTGGCGCTACACTATCCCAGACAGGTTCCCTGGCATCTCCAGAGACAGGGATGGATGGAAGGCAATTCACAGACTCCAGTGGATGGTCTTTGCATCCTATATTCTGAAAGAGGGACTTTCCAGGTGGTGATAGTGGTAAAGAACCCACTTGCAAGGCAGAAAACAAAAGAGACTTGGGTCAGAAAGATCCCCTGGAGGAAGGCATGGCAACGCACTGCAGTATTCTTGCCTGGAGGATCCCATGGATGGAGGAGCCTGGAGGGCTACAGTCCATAGCATCTTGAAGAGTCAGATCCAACTGAAGCGACTGAGCGCGCATGCACACACACACACACACACAGGTCCTAAAAGAGAGATAGAGGGAATTCTCTGGCGGTCCAGTGGTTAAGACTCTGAGTTTCCACGGCAAGAGGCATGGGTTCAAACCCCGGCTGGGGAACTAAGATTCCACATACCGTGAGGCATAGCCAGAAAACAAAACAAAACATTGAGAATTGGTTAAAGCAGAGACAGAGACATCTCAGCAGTGATGGAAAAGAACTGTCTAGAAACCACCATCCTGATAACTTATTTTGAGCTTATATACTGCATGCTAGGGTGTCCACTATTGGAGAAGGAAATGGCAACCCACTCCAGTGTTCTTGCCTGGAGAATCCCAGGGACAGTAGGCTCTACTGCCTACTGTGGGTAGGCTGCCGTCTATGGGGTCGCACAGAGTTGGACAAGACTGAAGTGACTTAGCAGGGTGTCCACTGGCTCCCCACCCTGCCAAACACACAGAAACCTACTTCCTTACATACTGAAAACACACACAAGCTGTTAACCATTTTTCAGTTTTTCTGAGATGCTACTGATAGCTATCGCTAAGCTCTGGCTTGGAATTCACCCTGGCCCCTCCTGCATGCTTTTCCCCATGTGAATCCTAATTGAGGAAACATTTTTAAACAATCTGAATTTACATCCTGCTTGAAATCCACACTGTGGGGCTTAAACAACACAGATCCTTTACTTACTCCCTCGCTGCAAAAGTACTATTTATTTTTCTTGCAAATGGACCATCGATGAGGGTAAAACAAACGTCTTCCTGTCTTAAGATGTGCAAATCTAACTTTTTTGTTCTTGGCCAAACTCTCAAAAGCCAAACATGGTACCAGCCTTGCCTCAAACAAACAAACAACAACAACAAAAGACCTTTACCTCTCATCAAGCAGAAATCAGAAGCTCTGCATTCTATTTAGCCTCACTTTGGCCATGACCTAGCTGGGAGACTGTGGGAATTCTGTCCAGCTGTCTGGAGTGGAAGAGAAGATGGTTTGAAACACCATCTAACCCCTATGACTCTAAAATCCTAAGACTCTAAAACCCTATGACTCCAGGCCAAAACAAGGATCAATAAATACAAGATCTTGTTCTGAAAAATAATTTAATATTGACTTAAAACATGGGTCCTGAGAAGTCTTTGCTATAATGCCTTCTTCAAAGGAAAACCTTCAAATTCTGATTCTGACCTGAGGAGGGGTCTATGTTTTTTCTCATCAATCCTTTTAATGTAGTAACACCCCCACCTGCTGGAGTTTTAGCTTTTTGCTGTTAAAGGTGGGAGGTGGTGGTGGAGGTTTCGTTGCTAAGTCATCTTGGATTATTGGGATCCCATGGACTGAGGCCCACCAGGCTCCTCTGTCCATGGGATTTCCCAGGCAAGAATACTGGAGCCATTTCCTACTCCAGGGGATCTTCCCTTCCCAGGGATTGAACCTGGGGATCCTACATTGCAGGCAGATTCTTTACCACTGTGCCACCAGAGTAGGAGGTGTTTGGTAAAGGTTCCAGGCCTCAGGGGCAAGCTGGGTTCCTCGAGGAGGGTTCCTCCTCTACCACATCCTTTTTTAAGGAAGGTGGAGCCCTGGGCTGAGAACTTTTTCTTTCACCCCTGGGAACTCATGGCGGGGCTGCCCTGGGCTGGAGGAATGACTAAGAACCCCCCTCCAGAAGTAGGCACTCAGCGTGGATCAGACTTTCCTCACTTTTCTGTAAGATGATCCCCTGGCCCCTCCCCAGAACCTCAGTCCCAGCGATCCAGTGAATGCCTCTGGGACCAGAGTTCTGTGGAAACATAACCAGGAGTCTGACTACAGTGTGGGTTTGGCATCAGCAGAGGCAGGCTGGTGGGTGGAGGCCGTGGGAAGACCCAGGTCTCAGCCCCGAAGAGCTTCAATCGCCCTCCTTCAGCCTCAGGCCCTGTCACCTCTATCTCCAGGTGGGGGCACCTCGAAGTTGTTTAAGGAGCCCACTCCTCGTCTTCAAGACCAGGGGCCTGGGAATTCCCTGGCGGTCCAGTGGTTAGGACTCCATACTTTCACTGCCAAGGGCGTGAGTTCAATCCTTGTGTCAGGGACCTAAGATCCCACAAGCTTTGAGGCGCACCAAAAAAAGGTGCAGAGGCGGGGACGCTTCCCTGCTGGCTCAGTGGGAAAGAATCCGCATGCCAATGCAGGAGATTCAGGTTCCACCCCTGATCCAGGAAGATCCCACGTGCTAAGGAGCAACCAAGCTTGTGCACAACTATTGAGCCTGTGCTCTGCAACCCAGGAGCCACAATGACAGAAGCCCATGCGCTCTAGAGCCCATGCTCTGCAACAAGAGAAGCCTGAGCACCACACTAGAGAGTAGCCCTCACTTGCAGCAACTAGAAAAAGTCCATGTGCAGCAACGAAGACCCAGTGCGGCCAAAAAAAAGACCAGAGGCCTTCCTCTCATTCCAGAATCAGGGAAGGCTGAGGCCTGGGTGTCTGTCCAGCCGCTGCTCCTTGCCCTGAGAGTCTCTACTCCCCACTCCAGGCCTCTGAGAATGGGAAATAGACAAGGCCGTTCAGCCTGGTGGGTCTGCAATGCTTATGTGTGTCTTTAATGCCTTGCATGCTGCATGTACAGTCCCCTGTCGATGGGGTTGAACCTGCAAAGCCACCCCACTTTCCTGCTCCATCACCAATGGAGACATTTTGGGGTCCTGTCGGGGGCAGCTACCTGAGCTCTGGGCTCCAGGGAGGGTACAGCCCCTTCAGGGCAAAAACGAACACCAGCAGTGCCTGAGAAGGGGCTGGCCAGCCTCTGAGTGCAGAATAGAGGCTCCAGGGCCACATGGATTAGATGCCCTTCCCCCAGGCTCCCTGCCCATGCCTGGGGGAGCCCCCAACCTCTGCGATTCAGCTCTGTCCCACACCCATTCCCCTATACATTGTGCCCCCAGCTTCAGGGCCCAATCCCACTGCAAAGCCCACCCAGCTGGGCCCACCGAGGCAAGGCAAACAGATGAAAACATCCCCATGGGCTGCATGGTGACTGACAGCGCACAGCTCTTCCAGGCTTACCCAGCGCAGCCCACCCCCTGCTCTTGAGTCAGCTGGAGAAGCTGCTAAAGAGTCTGACAAGCACCCGTGGGTACGCACTGGGTGGGCGGTGTCTCTGCTATCCCTCTCAGAGGTCATCTTTCCACTGTCCCTCCTTTCCCACCACCCCATCAGGACTTCTCCATTTCACAGGGGAATGTCAGGGTCCTTCTCAGCTGCTTTGGCACTGTTTACCAAAAGTCAACAGTCAGCAAAGAGCTGTACAAGGCAGTGTTCAAGAGACAAAGTAGTTTGCCCAGCTCTCAAAGAAATGTGACTCAGATATATCACTGACATCCTAGATCACATCCAGATTCCCTTCCTTTGCCTTCATTTTTTTTTGGCTCCTGCATGGTCCAGCATATCTCTTCTAGCTGAGACACTCCCAGTCAAGCCCTTGGCTGTCCTTGAAAGGGACTCTGCTGCTGCTGCTAAGTCACTTCAGTCGTGTCCAACTCTGCGCGACCCCATAGACGGCAGCCCATCAGGCTCCCCCATCCCTGGGATTCTCCAGGCAAGAACACTGGAGCGGGTTGCCATTTCCTTCTCCAATGCATGAAAGTGAAAAGTGAAAGTGAAGTCGCTCAGTCGTATCTGACTCTTAGCGACCCCATGGACTGCAGCCTACCAGGCTCCTCCATCCATGGGATTTTCCAGGCAACAGTACTGGAGTGGGGTGCCATTGCCTTCTCCGTGAAAGGGACTCTAGATAATGCTAGAAAGTATATAGTTTGCTGTGGATTACAGCATCCAAGGTAAGGTGTGGAGAAGGACACAGCAGCCCAGTCCAGTATTCTTGCCTGGAGAATCCAATGGACAGAGGACCCTGGTGGGCTATGGTCCATGGGATTGCAAAGATTCAGACATGACTGAAGCAACTTGGCACGACACAGCAATGGAAGATGAGCGTATGGAGTCCCTGTAGATATGGGCATACCTGTCCTCAGGTACACCCATCGCTTTAGAGAGACAAAAAGCTATCACGTACATTTCTCCTATTGGATCCTTAACCACTGTCCTAGGAAAGGAAAGGGCAGAGGAAGTAGGAGGCAAGATAAAGGTTCAGGAACTTTGGAGAAGGTACTATTCAAGATCAAGGTCTCTTGGCCCTGCATAGCTTGGATGGAAGTGTCACTTTTAGGATCCACTGAAACCAAGGATCAGCCTTCAGGAAACCCTCACACTGGGTCCGAAGTGTGCATCTAGAGTGGTGTCTGTCCATTTCCCCAGGCCCTGGATTCCTGGAGAGCCCACACCAGAGCCCATATGCCTTAGAAGAGGGTAAACAGCTTGAGCCTTTACCCAGATGGTAGATTTCAGAGCCCCCAGAATACTATGTGCTGGTACCATTTTTTTAACTTGGCTAGAAAACTCTATTCGTTGAAACTTGGCTTGGAGGCTCGCTATTCTCTGGCAGTCTCTCCAAGTTTCTACATGGAGCCCTTCATAATGGAAATAAGCCCTGGAAAAGAGTGTTAGAACTAGATAAGCTGACTTCCCTCGTAAACACTGTAGGAAGGACCCTGGTTGGAGAGACATCCATTTCTGGACTCAGTGGTCTGCCAAATGAAATCTCCAGCATCACTGCTCAGTTAGTGGCAGAGGGAAAAAACAAACAGGTTTCTGCTTAGCCTCAACACCTTTCCCCATATAACCACCCAGGTAGGTCAAGCTCTTTAATGAAGTCAGTAACTGAATTTTAGCAAGCATCTCTGATGATTTGAGAAAGTCTGTCTGAATTGGTGTATTACATAGGATACTAATAATTAATACTGAGTCCTAACCATGTGTCCTAACCACCAGTTACATGGATTGACTCATTTAATTCTCACAATGACTCTATGATGTAAGAACACTTTTAATTCCCATTCTATAGATGAGAAAACTGAGGCACACATTACGTAGTGAGGCAACCAGAAAGAAGCCTGGGCAGTCTGCCTCCAGACCCTTATACAACCACTGGAAACATAGCCTGTGCCCCTGGGGTATAATTCTCTCTTGCTGGACAAACTGAGCCCTAGAGCAGGTAGGTAGCTTCTTTGACACTGGAGTCAGGGCCAATGGCTCCATGTTCCAGACCCCAAAACTTGTGGGGCTGCTTGGGGCAACAGCCACACCCGTGCTGACCCAGAATCCAGTGACCCCAACAGAATTTCCTTACTGGCATCCACTGTTCTGTCTCCTTTCTCTCCTTTCTCCCCTTTTGGGCCTCGATCACCTAGAACAGAGGAGGAAAACCCACATTAGAAATGGAAATAAATCCACATGGTGAACAAAGTCTTATCTGCAGGAGACATTAACCCCAAACCAGAGAAATGCTGAGGCAGGAGCCCGCAGACCTGCAGGGCATGTATGGCAGGAAGGGTAAGAGCTTGAGTCAGTTATGCTGTCTGTCCAGTCCTCCTTGGGAGCAGGGTGGGTGGGCACCAAGCCGAGACATTTCCTTCCCTCTTAATTAAAACACAGAGGACCATCGCAGCACGGACTTAAAGGAGTGCATGGTATCCCATAGGGAGCAGACAAAGAAAAGATATTCCTACTAAATAGCCAAAATTTTAGAAGCTTAAATCCAAGGTTGCTCTAATAAGCATGCAGGAAGAAAAGGAAGCAGGGAGGGTCTTCAGTTACAAGGAGAAACATAGGTTCTACATCGGGCAGATTTTTTGGTGAGGGAGGTTATACAACACGAGGGAGTTTCCAGGGAATTGTGGCATTTCCTTCCTAGGATATGGTTAAAAGAACAAAGCTCTTTTCTCAGCTAACACCTCACTCTACAAAGAAGTTGAAAGGTCCTGACACCACTCAAGGGGACATTAAAAAGACCAGGGGATTCCATCCAAGTGCCTCCAGAAAATCAACTACAAATCAAAAGCTTATGGCAAATTCTCTCATGAAAAAAAGGAAGCCAGCAAGTTCCAGGGGAAGATGCCTTGTGTGATCCAAGTTTTGGAAAAAAAAAAAAAACAACAACAAAGGCAACCATATATGTAAATATGAATGTGTTTTTGGAAAAAAGTCTGGCAGGATGTGCTCCAAAGCGTTTGCAGTAGTTACTCTGAAGAGTAAGCACCTAAGAGACCACGAAGGAGGGCACTCACTGTATACTTTAGACTTTATGCATTTCTGTATTGTTGAATTGTTTTTAGTAAGCATGCGCTGCTTTTGTAATGTGTTTTAAAAATCAATTTTTAAAAATGTGGATATAAGAGGAAGGAAAACCTCAGTCTGTTTAATCACCAGGCAGAAAGTAAAATAAAAATTCCCAGTGATCCAAGATCAACAGGTCATCCTTGATGTGGGGTGAGAACAAGGGAGGAGGCAAAGGCCAGGGAAAGAGTGTCAGATTTCTTCTGCAATGGTGCTAGGAGGTTTGGAGACTCGAAATGAACATGCAAAGATGGGCTCCCCTGAAAATGAACAAGGTGACTATTAACATGAAGGAAAACAAGTCAGAAGAAACACTATTGACAGTGGAAATCTGAGAACTGTTTAAAGTTTTAACTATTTGGGGGACCAAAAGACTATGACAAACTGTAAGGAATCTGGCCGTCCTGGGGGCAGGGGCTAGCCTGGGTTTGCAGTCTCTGTTCTCCTGGCCCGGTTTCCTCTCATTACGTCACTGAACTGCAAGCACAGGAACACGCCCTTGCATTTCTATAGTGCTTTAGAATTTACTGCGTTTTCACTCATATGCATTCCATGTAACCCTCATGAGAGCCCTGTGAAATATGGCATCATGAGGATTTCTAGTTTGGGGATGCAGAAACTGATGATTAAGGGGAATTCCCTGGTGGTTCAGTGGTTAGGACTCCACGCTTCCACTGCAGGGGGCATGGGTTCCATCCCTCATCCAGGAAGTAAGATCTCGCATGTCACATGGCATGGCCAAAAGGAAGAAAAGAAGCAGATGCTTAAGGAGATTCAGTGACTTGCTCAAGGTCACTCAGCGGGTCAGTGGCAGAACCAGAATTTGAGCCCAGTCCATAGTCCAGTGCCCAAGTTGGTGTTCAGGGGCGGGTGGTAAGCAAGCATGCTCTGAGATGCAGTGTTACCTTTGAAGCCACGCATGCCCATTGGCCCAGTAGCTCCCAGCTTCCCTTCATCACCCTTGGGGCCGGGCAGTCCTGGGGTCCCTCTCTCCCCTGGCAGACCTAGGGGAGACAAGAAAGTTTTGGGGCCTCAGACTCAGAACTGGAAGGGCCCTCAGTGACCACTGTCTGGCTCAACCATGCATCTTCCTGTTGCCTCTGCTTCTTGATTTTTTTCAGTTAAAGATGCTGCAAAAACAGACCTCAAAAGGCCAACACAAACTCTCCCCGTCAGCACCTTTAACCCAATGAGTCTGGATCCCTCCCCAAGAAAGGTCCGAGTCTATTGTGAGCAAGGTCGGAGGTGCCAAACTCATTTGGGCGAGCTCTCTTTAGCTCTCCCTATGCTGGAGATTTAGATTTGCAAAAAAATCTTGAGCCTTTTGAATGTGCCAGGCACTTTCCTGAATGCTTTTTATTAAGTATCTTATTTAATTCTGCCCATAATCTGAGGTGTTATTCCACCTGTATTACCAATGAGAAAACTGAGGCCCAGAGAGGTGAGGCAACCTGCCCAAGGTCACACAGCAGACACTGTTGGAGACAGGATCTTAGCCCTAATGGGTTGGCTTCATCTCATGCTGGATGAAAAGGGCTTATTGGTACTTAGGGTAGGAAGAAGAGGAAATCACTCCTCATTCCATAGAAAAAAAAAAATAGAAAGGTCCCTTCCCTGCAACAAACACAGGGAAGTGTAGAGAAGGGGATGGCAGGCTGACAAGGAGGGAGGAAGTCCAAAAGCTCAATAATTGGGGTGAGACAGGCTGTTGATCTATCAGGCCCCAGGGCTCCTGGCCCCAAGGCCCGTGACACCAGCTGCAGGTCACCATAGAGACCAGAAGTCAACAATTGCTTTTACCCAGTGAGGCCTCCACCCCTGGAGGCCTGACCTAAGCCCAAAGTTATCTCTGCAAAGCAGGGCACTCTGATTAACTAATTAATTGTTCTTTCCTGCTTTGAATGTTAGTTCGTTTTCTTTAACCTTTTTCCAAGACATGAAGAAATCTGCCTTTCACTTATGATTTCTCTACAGCAAACACCAAATGACCAGGGTCCCAAGAGGGTGGAAAGACCTCAGAAAAGGGCTTGATTCCTTTCCCCTCCGCCCCCTAACATAACATTCCTGTAGGCCAACAGCCCTGCTGTCATGGAATTCTGAATCTCATGCACGATATGCCCAGGGGTCCCCCATCCCATCACTGACTGAGGAAGAAAAAGACTGCTCTGGAAGCCCTTGAGGATCCTTAACTTCTGACTTTAGGGAGCTGCGCTGAGAGGCGGAGGCCAGGAGTGAAGGCCAGGCTGTGAGCTCCACCTCCACCACCAGCCTCTGCCTCCTCCCCTGTTTGCAGCCTCCTTAGAGATTTAGGAAGGAGAGGGTTTGGAAGTGTTATTCCTGACATAAATAAGCAGATACCTTTCCCCTGATAAGCCTCCCCTTTTCTTACATCACTTAGAATAGGGGTCCCCAACTTCCAGGATCTAATGCCTGATGATCTGAGGTGGAGCTGAAGTAATAATAATAGAAAAAAAGTGCACAGTAAATTTAAAGCACTTGACTCATCCCGAAACTATCTCCCCACCTCACCGTTCAAGGAAAAATTGTCTCCCATGAAATCGGTCCCTGGTGCCGAGAAGGTTGGGGACTGCTGACTTAGAAGACTCTAAGTGTGTGCATGCTCAGTCATTTCAGTTATGTTTGACTCTTTTCGACCTATGGACTATAGCCTTCCAGGCTTCTCTTGTCCATGGGATTCTCCAGGCAAGAATACCAGAGAGGGTTGCTGTGCCCTCCCCCTGGGGATCTTCCCAATCCAGGAAATCAAACTCATGTCTCCTTCGTCTCCTGCCCCCTGGGAAGCCCCAAGAAGACTCTACACTCTCCTAGAAAAATGCTGTTCACAGCAGAGGCTCCAGAATTGACAGGCTGGGATGCAAAGTTTGATAAGGCAATGGAACAGGAACTCCTGAGACAAGGCATCTAAGGAGAACACATTCTTTCCAGAAGGTCCCAAAGTACCCTCCCTGTCAGCTACTGGACCTTCCAGGCTGTCACTAGGGCAGGTAGCAGAGGGCAGGAGAGGACGGGTGTCTACTGACTGGGGTGGTTTCCGCAGAAGCAAGGGGTCAAGTGCTGGGGACCCAGGAAATGCCGAGGGGGTGTGGCATACTTGAAGGGTTGCTCTGGATCAGAGGACACCCTTGATTCCTTCTGATGATCCTGGTCTCAGGGGCCCTGACCTGGGGTTCAGGGAGCTGTAAGACTCCTGTGCACTCTTGTCCTTCAGATCCTGGTACTTTCTATGGAAAAGGATTTGCTCCATCTTAGTGTTACACTACTTAAAAAATGTTTTAAGCTTTCCAAATCAGAAAGAACTTATAATATTTTTTTAACTGACTTATATTAACAGCAGGGCTTTCCTGGTGACTCAGATGGTAAAGAATCCGCTTGCTACATGGAAGCCTGGGTTTGATCCCTGGGTGGGGAAGAGCTCCTGGAGGAGGGCATGGCAACCCACTTCAGTATTCTTACCTGGGAAATCCCATGGACAGAGGAGCTTGACAGCTACAGTCCACATGGTCACAAAGAGTCGGACACGACTGAGAGACTAAAACACACCACGTTACACCAACAACCTCTTAGTCTTTTAACAGAACAGGGCGTCTGAAGCTGAGTCAATTGGGGACTGTCCTGAGAGCCCCATCACCGACATCAACAATAAAACAGAAAGTCAGGGATGGATGGGAGAGCTCCTTCCCTTCCTGGTATGTCCAGGTCCCTCCCGGGGCCTCCATTACCTCGAAGTCCAGGTAGTCCAGGGATTCCAGGCTCGCCTTCTTTCCCTGCATCCCCGGGATCACCTTTGGGGCCCGGTGGTCCTGAAAGGGTGACAAACGGCACTCAGGTTAGAGGATGGCTTTCTGGAGCAGGTCGCCTGCTGAGGAAACAAAAACCCCCTCCGCGGAGCTTCCCTGGCGGGTCAGCTGTTAAGAACCTGTCTTGTGATGCAGCCACACGGGTTTGATTCCTGGTCAGGGAACTAAGGTTCCACATGATGCAGAGCAGCTAAGCCCTCAGGCCACAACTACTGAGCCCACAGGCCACAGTGAAAGATTCCGTGTGCTGCAACTAAGACCCGAGGCAGCCAAATAAATATTAAAAAGAAAAAAACCCCTCACTCCTACAGAAAGGAAGTGTCAAAAATATGCTTTGGAGGCACATGGGGCTCTATTTAGTCCACCTTTGTATGTGTGTGTGTTGTGGGTGGGGGAGGCAGAAATCGGGGAAACCTTCCTGGAAGAAGTAACATCCACAGTGAAATTGCAAGGAGGAACAGAAGTGGCTAAGTAAAGGGAGGAGTGGGAGTGTGTTATGGACTGAATGTCTGTGGCTCCCTCATCCCAACATCAAAGGTATGTGTTGAAGCCCTACCCTCCTATGTGATGGTATTTGGAGTTGGGGCCTTTTGGGAGGTGATTAAGGTTAGATGAAGTCATGAGGGTGGGGCCCCATAATGGGATTAGTGCCCTTATAAGAAGAGACCTCTGAGAGCAGTCTCTCTCCCTCCCTTCCTCACACTTGTACTGGCAAGCATGCTTTCTCTGCTATAGGAGGATGTGGCAAGAAGGCAGCCATTGCCAGGATGAAGGCTTGCATCTGAACCCAATCCTGGTCTCAGACTTCCAACTTCCAGAACTGTGAGAAGGAAAACTCTGCCTTTTAAGCCACCCACCCAGTCTGTGGTATTGTTGTTTAGTTGCTATGTTCTGATTCTCTGTGATCCCATGGACTACAGCCCGCCAGGCTTCTCTGTCCATGGGATTTCCCAGGCAAGAATACTGGAGTGGGTTGCCATTTCCTTCTCCAGGGGATCTTCCCGACTCAGGGATCAAACCCAAGTCTCCTGAATTGGCAGCTGGATTCTTTATCACTGAACCACCAGGGAAGCCCATGGTATTGTTATAACAGCCTTAACTATCTAAGACACAGTGAAAGGGGAAAGTTTCAGGCAGAGAGAACAATCCCCATAAGAGCTTAAAGATCTGTGAGAGTTGGTAGGATTGGAAGCCAGGGGGACACATGATGGGGTAAGAAGGATGAGAAAGTAGAGGGTCTCTGAGGCCTGGTGCAAGTGTTGAACTTGACCCCGAGGGCACCAGAAGCCACAGGAGGGACCTGAAATACAAGTGTGGCCAGATCTGCACACAAGGAAGAGTGCTCGGGCTGCGGTGTTGGAAAAGGGATGGGAACAGGGGGAAATAAAGGCAGGGAGGCTAAGGAGGAGGTTGCACCCAGCTGAGAGGTAGGGGAGCCCTGAATTAGGGAAGTAGCCATGAGGAGGGATGTCAGTGGCTGTTAAGAAGTAGAAGAGACAGACCTTGACTAATGTAGGTGAAAGCAGAGGAGGCAGCCAGGATCAGGTTCAGATTTCTAGCTTGAGCACCTGGATGGAAGAAGGGGTTTCTAAATGCTCCCTGGTGGGGCCTCCTTCCACGGTGAGGCTGCAGCATGGCAGGGATTCTAGCCTGTGTGATCCGACTCAGTCCACACATTCTGGGTTCAGATGACCACACAGCCAGCTAATGAGTGAGGGAGCCGTGGATCAGCTCAGGGCTGTCTGGCCCCATCAACCCGGCCTCGCTCATCATGCTAGACGTCACATCATTCCCAGAAGAGACCTGTCCCTCATGCCCTGCAGCCTGCTATTCCCAGGCTGGTGAGCCAGGGGGCCCTCCCCATCAATCTCCTATCACTACCTGCCCCACCAAGGCTGCTCATTGCCACTCTCGTGGCCAAGCCTTCTCTGATCCATCATTCCTGCCACATGTGGGCAGGGCCTGTTTGAACACATGTCCTTGATACAATCTGATGCTTATCCCACACTGCCATGTCCTGTAGTCACAAGTGTACATGTTCTCTTTTTCCCAAGAAAATGGCCAGCTCCCCGAGACAGGACCACACCCTTGGCATCCCTGTACTGGCTGTGAAGACCCAGATTCTAAACTCTCCATTCTGGCTGCTCAGTGAGACAAAAAAGAGGACCAAGGAAAATGCCCCAACTGTACTGCGCTGGGTCAAACTGTCCCTGCCAATTTCAGGTCCACCCGGGATCTCAGAATACGACTTTCTTTGAAAAGAGAGTCTTGGCTGCTGTAATTAATTAAAATGAGGTCAGACTGGAGTAGGGTGGGTCCTAACCCAATTTCTGGTGTCCTGACAGACAGACACACGGGCAGAAGGCCAGGTGACCATGGAGGCCGAGGTTGGAATGACGCGTCTACAGGCCAAGGAACACCACAGATAGCCAGCAACATCAGAAGTAGAGAAAGAGGCCAAGAAAGATCCTCCCCCAGAGCTTTTAGAGGGAGGATGGTCCTGTGCACACCTGGATCTCAGACTTCCAGCCTGCGGAACAGTGAGAGAATCGATTTCTGTTGTTTCAAGTCACCCAGGGGCTTCCCTGGTGGCTCAGTGGTAAAGAACCCTCCTGCCAATGCAGGAGACTTGGGTTCGATCCCTGGATCAAGAAGATCCCCTGGAGGAGGAAATGGCAACCCACTCCAGTATTCTTGCCTGGGAAATCCCATGGACAGAGGAGCCTGGTGGGCTACAGTCCATGGGGTCGCAAAGAGTTGGACATAACTGAGTAAACAACAAAAAGCCACCCAAGTTGTGCTGCTCTGCCATGCAGCCCTAGGAAACCGAAACATGTATACTCGCCCCCTAGCAGTCATGCTTGCTCAATAAATACTTGCCGAATGAACGAGTATATGAGATCAGAGGGTGTTAAGACACACAAAACAGCCAGGCAGCCAAGATCAAGATGTACTGATACATTCCCAAAGTTGGCACTGTCCTCAGACCCTAACCAAAGTTGACAGCGGTTTAAGAATCCAATGGCATGAGAACAGAGGAAAAAAGGAATCAACAATTGAAAAGTGCACAAATCATTAAACAAGGCATGGATCATGTGAGGAGGACCGCGGTTTGTAATCATCTTCCTCTCTTCACCAGGGCTTCCCTGGTGGCTTGGCGGGTAAAGAATCCGCCTGCAATGTGGGAGACCTGGGTTCGATCCCTGGGTTAGGAAGATCCCCTGGAGAAGGGAGCGGCTACTACTACTATCTACTCCAGTACTCTGGCCTGGAGAAACCTATGGACTGTACAGTCCAAGGGGTCGCTAAGAGGCGGACACGACTGATCCACTTTCACTCCTCTTTTATAGGAAGAAAAACAAAGTAAGACTGGCCATGGGGACCTCAGCTTCCAGACAATAGGACCGAGACACCACACCTGTCAGGAACACGCCTAAGATTATACTGCAGAGAAAGAGAGGGGGAAGAAGCAAGTGAGCTTTATAATGCCCACGCCAGCAATCCCCTGGCCAGGTCAAGGCTGCAGCAAAGGTTGCTGACAGCAGTTCCTGAATCTCTGTCATCACAGTCACAGGGCTGTCACCCTCTCCTGCCCCCAGACCACTCCACCCCTTCTCACTCTTCCCTGCTCCTTCCTGCCCTCCTTCCTGCCCTAGGAAACTCAGCACCCTGGGCTCAACCAGGTCACTGATGCTAGAGACCACATCCTCCATTTCTTCTATTCACTCCAAGGTGGGTGTGACCCAACACATGGACCTTCCCAGCAGTAGTTCTGGCAAAAACAGGATGCTATCTCTTGGACTAACTCTGATGGAGAGGCATCAAGGAGACAGACATCACTTGGAAGGTGGGATTTGAGGATGGAGATCTTGGGTTCAAATTCTGGGTCTGTAAAATCTAAGTAGAAATTCCTTCCTCAGGTATTTGCAGTGAGGAGTAAGGGAACTCAGTGACATGGTGGATATAAATGGGCTTGAGAACCTGTGAGTGGTAAGACTGTCCCTGACCACTTGTACCCTACTCTTCAAAATGCTTCATCAGAACTATGCTGAGATTACTGAGGATGGCTATTAGAATAGCCCCATCTGAAACCCCCCTGCCAGTTCAATAAGAGCCAGATTCTAAAAATATCCTACACGTGGATAGAGTTTTTAAGATACAACTAAGTGCTTAGTGTGGGCTTCCCTGGAGGCTCAGTGGTAGAGAATCTGCCTGCCAATGTCTGGGTTGGGAAGATCCCCTGGAGAAGGAAATGGCAATCCACTCCAGTATTCTTGCTTGGGGAATCTCATGGACAGAGGAGCCTGGTGGGCTATACTCCATGAAGTCGTGACGAGCCAGACATGACTGAGAGACTAAACAACAACAGCAAGTGGTTAGTGAAGACCTTTACTAGAGATTAACTGGGAAGAAGCAAGGGTGGCTAGTAAAGGCAGGTGCTGATTTCCAGGGCTTAGTCGTGTCCTCGGGTGGTACTAGCCAGGCTGACTCAGAGGAGCCTGGAATGTGGCCAGTCTGGGTCTCAAGGGGCCAGGCTGTCTGGAGCTCTGAGGACCAAGCACTTCTTCAAATCAGCGCTGACTGCTGGTGATGCATTCTTGAGAGCTATTTGTTCCTGTTCAGTCGCTAAGTCATGCCTGATTCTTTGCGACCCCATGGACTGCAGCACACCAGGCCTCCCTGTCCCTAACCAGCTCCCAGAGTGTGCCCAAGTTCATGTCTATTGAGTTCGTGATGCCATCCCACCGTCTCATCCTGTTACTTCCTTCTCCTCCTGCCCTCAATCTTTCCCAGCATCAAGGTCTCCTCCAATGAGTCAGCTCTTTGCATTAGGTGACCAAAGTATTGGAGTTTCAGTTTCAGCATCAGTCCTTCCAATGAACACCCAGGACTGATCTCCTTTAGGGTGGACTGGTTTGATCTCCCTGCTGTCCAAGGGACTCTCAAGAGTCTTCTCCAACACCACAGTTCAAAAGCATCAATTCTTCGATGCTCAGCCTTCTTTACAGTCCAACTCTCACACCCATACATGACTACTGAAAACCTAACTCAGGATCTGACTACTCAGGACCTGACTTGATGTCATGTTCTCAGGAAGCCAGGCTGACAATCTGGAGCTTGCTTGGACTCCTCCCTTTCCTCTGCCCCACCCCCTTCACGGCTCTCATCCAGGTGATTCCCGAGGCTTGTCTCTCCCTCCTTCCTTCCTGTCTCCTTCATAGGGGTGGAGCCCTTTCTGGCTCCAGCTTCTCTCAATGACCCACTGTTGCTGTCCAATTGATCCCATCAAAATCAGGTGAACTCAGAACCCTCGGAAGCCCCTCACACTACGACGAGCAGCCCTCTCTGTTGGAGACTCCTGCAAATCATTCCCAACCTGACCCCTTCTGCAAACTCACAGTCTGATGCTTCTCAATACAAACTCTCCTCCACCTCAGCCAAAGCTTTCTCCTCATGGTGTCCCCAAATACTAGCCAAGTCCTTTCCCTTCTCAGAGGCCTGTCGCTCTCAGCTCTGAAGCTCACCTTCACACTCACCCCTCTGATCTCAGAGGGCACCAGGGCGGAACCCCCACATCTCAGAGCTGGGAGGAGCCACGAGCATCACTGTGCACAGATTCCCCAGGGAAGCATCCAAGACTGGACAGGCCACTCTGTATCCACGTGCCTGTCACTGTCACTCCTCTCAGACTGTGGTCCCCAAGGAGAAGAGGCCTACCTGTGGGGCTAAAGCCCCGCTCTCCATGGCCCTGGGCCCCACATAGCATCCAGCACATGAGTGAGATTCAAGGAATGACTTCTGGGGAGTCATGGAAGCTGCTATATGGTGTAAGCCATCCCAGTGGTCCCTGCATGAGCATTGTTTTTAATTTTATTGTAGTATAGTTGATTTATAATGCTGTGCTAGTTTCTTCTATTTAGCAAAGTGACTCAGTTATATATCTATAATATTTTTATATTTACAATATGCCGACAAAGTCTGTCTAGTCAAAACTATGGTTTTTCCAGTGGTCATGTATGGATGTGAGAGTTGGACTATAAAGAAGGCTGAACACTGACAGGATCAATCAGACAGCAACAGTGGGTAAGAGAGAGAAGCTGGAGCCAGGAAGGGAGGCCGGGAGGACCCCAATGAGGGAGGCAGTGAGGAAGGGGGGAGAGACAAGCCTCGGGAATCACCTGGATGAGAGCCGTGAAGGGGGTTGGGGCAGAGGAAAGGGAGGAGTCCAAGCAAGCTCCAGATTGTCAGCCTGGCTTCCTGAGAACATGACATCAAGTCAGGTCCTGAGTAGTCAGATCCTGAGTTAGGTTTTCAGTAGTCATATACGGGTGTGAGAGTTGGACTGTAAAGAAAGCTGAGCATCAGAGAATCAATGCTTTTGAACTGTGGTGTTGGAGAAGACTCTTGAGAGTCCCTTGGACCGCAAGGAGATCAAACCAGTCCATCCTAAAGGAAATCAGTCCTGAATATTCAGTGGACAGATGAATGGAGTTCATTCAAAGGACAGATGCTGAAGTTGAAACTCCAACACTTTGGCCACCTGATGCGAAGAACTGACTCATTGGAAAAGACCCTGATGCTGGGAAAGACTGAAGGCAGGAGGAGATGGGGACGACAGAGGGAGAGATGGTTGGATGGCATCACTGACTCAATGGACATGAGTTTGAGCAAGCTCTGGAAGATAGTGAAGGACAGGGAAGCCTGGCGTGCTGAAGTTCATGGGGTCACAAACAGTCGGACACAACTTAGTGACTGACCTGAACTGATATATTTCATACTTTCCATTACAGTTTACCACAGGATACTGAATATAGTTCCTGTGCTACAGAGTAGGCCCATGCTGTTTATCCATTCTATACCTAATACTTCTCATCTGCTAATCCCAAACTCCCAATCCATCCCTCCCTGCCTCCCCCTCCCCCGGGCAACCACAAGTCTGTCCTCTGTATCTCTGAGTCTGTTTCTGTTTCATAGACATGTTGATCCGTATCATACTTCAGATTCCACATGTAAGTGACATCATATGATATTTGTCTTTCTCTGCCTGATTTACTTAGTATGATCATCTCTAGGCCCATTCATGTTCCTGCAAATGCATTTTTTCATTTTCTTTGAGTAATATTCGGATGAGTTTTAAGATTCTCACCATCTACGCCATCTCATCTTTTCTATCACTGGAGCAGGTCGGAAAAGAGGTAAGCTGGGACAGGAGGAGCAGAGTCCACTTCTCCTCAATCATAGGAACAGACCAGAGTCCCTCACTGTGCTTCTGGCCTGGTGTCAACATTCTTCTCCCAGCTCCTGCCACAGAGGACAGGGGAAGTGGGAGCAGAGCAGTCCCATGCCTAGGTCCCTGCCTGTCCACCGGTCTAGCCCACCCCCCAGTGCAATTCTGCACCCACCCAACTGCCCTGAGCCGCTTCAGCTGGAAGCATCTCCAGCTCAGAACAAAGGATCTGGGGACTGGGGAGAAGGCCTTCTCCTGGTGGCACAGATGGTAAAGAATCCGCCTGCAAGGTGGGAGACCTGGGTTCGATCCCTGGGTCGGGAAGATCCCATGGAGGAGGATATGGCTACCCACTCCAGTATTCTTGCCTGGACAACCCCATGGACAGAGAAGACTGGCAGGTGACAGTTCACGGGGTCACGAAGAGTCGGACACAACTGAGCGACTGAGCACGCATGCACACTGGGCAGAAACACCAGGATTCTTCTGAGGATCAGCCATCGGGAAGGGAAAGACAATTCATTCTCCCTTCCCGGATCCTGGAATGAGAGATGCAGTGGGGGACCCGTGGGTGCTGGAATCTAGACAATGACCTGCCAAGAACAAATGTTCACTGATAGCTGATGCGGCAGGCCTGAAGCCAGAGAACAGTGACCCGAGACTGTAATGTAAACACTCCAGCAGAAGTATGCTAATCCCAGGCCGGCTGCTGGAGGTGGGGTCCCGCAAGTAATGGCTCTGCTTCCACTTCCCTGATGTCACTGGGGCTCCG
Organism: Bos javanicus; assembly: GCF_032452875.1. Lineage (NCBI taxonomy): Eukaryota > Metazoa > Chordata > Mammalia > Artiodactyla > Bovidae > Bos > Bos javanicus. The sequence goes on along the minus strand of NC_083875.1, from coordinate 11,454,664 downwards.
GATTCTCGTCACTGACGTTTACACTGACATTTTACACTGTCGTGAGCTCTCGAGCCTCATTTCGTGCACCCTCTCTGGGGCCCCAAGTATATGCACCAGGCTGTGGCCAGCCTGCAAAGCCAGCTTTCCCCAGAGCCTCAGGCAAAGGGTCAGTGGGCAAGGCTGGGTGCAACCAATGACTTCCACAGCATGCATTCCCCTCCTGTCCCAGCAGGACCTCACCTCACCTGTGCTCTGACCTGTTCCAATGAAACAGAGACGATGAGACAGTGACAGTGTGAACGAGGAGAAGCTTAAAGCTCATTCAAGGGACTTCCCTGGTGGTCCAGTGGTTAAGAATCCGCCTGCCAACGCAGGGGACATGCATTCAATCCCTGGTCTGGGAACAAAGATCCCACATGTCACAGGGCAGCTAAGCCCGTGTGTCACAACTACTGAAGCCCCTGCACCCTAGAGCCTGTGCTCCAAACAAGAGAAGCCACATGAGAAACTCACCCACTGCGACTAGAGAAAGACTGCACACAGCAACGAAGAGCCTACAGAAGACGCAGGGTAGCCAAAAATAAATAAATTCTTAAAAAAAAAAGAAAGCTCATTCAAATATTATCTGCTCCATTCCCCTCCCAGCAGAGTTGGATGTGGAAGGTGAAACAATAGAGCCCCCTGCCACTCGCTGTGAGGGGAGGTGGAGACACAGTCCCTACATATGAATATTTGTTGAATGGGACTCTCTACTAGATGGTCTATTTTTTTCCCTGAAAAAGCAGCCCACAGATAAGTATGCTTTGCCAACTTGCTTTCATGAATTGAGAGATGAATTTTCTAGCCCAGCAGGGCCACTGGCTGGGGATTTGATGTCAGCAGGTCATTTCTCTGCTCTGAGCTTCCAGGGCCTTAACTACAAAACGAGGGATGGGCTAGTTGATTTCAGAGCCCATCTGTCACTCTAACCTTCTGGGAGTCTACGAACATCCATGTAGTGAACAGAGCCTGCTGCAGCTGAACACGTGGCTGCAGAGTCTTGCCGTCAGGCCCCTGCTCACACACTACCCCTCCTGGGAGCCTCCCCTCTCTGGTTAGCTTTCCTTCTCCTGGAACGCCTCACCTGCCTGATCATCTAGGTTCTCTGCTTCTTTCAGCACCGCAGAGAGATTTCAACAGTCCTGATCAGTGCTGAGAACGCAAAGCAGGAAACAGAGGGCACCACGGTGAATGTACACAAAAGACAAGCCAGAGGCAAAACCCGTAGAAAACTGTGGAACAAAGTGAGAGAATGCAACCATTTGGGGTCATGCTCAAGAATAACATAAACAAGTTCATATATATAAAAATATACACAGTGGAGCATTTGTGGATTCTGAGCCAGGAAAAGGCAGAGTGGGAGGGTGTGCGGTGTGTGTCTGTGTTTAAAGACTGAGTGGAACTGAACAAAACTAGTCAACAAAAGCCACTCAGACCACAATATACAAATTCAGCAAAGCTTATCTGCTAAAAATCCCTTATCCAAAAGCCAGGGTAGAGTTTTGTGTTGTTGCAGTTACATGGTAATTATATTCCGCTATGCCAAAGGGAACTCTCTTTAATCACACCATTTGGGTCCCCAGCAACTTCCCCAGCAACCATGAGAGAGGGAGGAGGGACAGGGAGATACAGCACAGTGGAGGTCCTGGGAGGGGCAGGGGCCAAATGGTGCTCATCTCTGAAGAGCCAGCAGCCCATCAAGAATGCAGAGCTTGGGATGTCCCCTGTGGCTCAGCGGTAAAGAATCCTCCTACCAATTCAGGGGGTTTGATCCCTGGTCCAGGGAGATTCCACATGCCACGGGGCAACTAAGCCCTCATGCTGCAACTACTGAGCCGTACTCTAGAGCCCGTGCTCCGAAACTAGAGAAGTCACCACAGTAAGTCCATGCACCACACCGGACAAAGCCCGGTGCAGCAACGAAGACCCAGCACAGCCCAAAGTAAATAAATAAATACGAATTTTAAAAAGATGTGAAGCTTGAAGACTACAAGGCAGTCCTGGGCAGAACTCAGAGGAAATTTCGGTATAAAGGAAGCAAGGGTGGAACTTAGTTTCAGAACCAAAGAAAGACCGCTCGGAGGATTCCACTGGAAGAACCATGGCAAATGGGTGATCTGGAGCTGTTTTAGCTTGAGCCAAAAGGAGAGTGGACTCAGAAACTAAGAATGTGAAATGCTCGATAAGGCCAAGGAGGCTGCACCAGCAAGAAGCACGGGGACATCATCTGTGGACCGGAAGAGGAAGGGAGGGGGAGTGCCTGGTGGAAAAGTGTTCCCTTGAAAGTGTTACTCACTCAGTTGTGTCTGACTCTTTGGAACCCCATGGACTGTAGCCTGCCAGGCTTCTCTGTCCATGGGATTCTCCAGGCAAGAATACTAGAGTGGATTGCCATTCCCTTCTTCAGGGGATCTTCCTGACCCAGGGATAGAACCTGGGTCTCCTGCATCGGAGGCAGAATCTTTACCATCTGACCCACGGGAAAGCCCAAACAGGAGTGACTACCTCCCAATATAGGGATAGACCTGAGGGACCACTCTCTCTTCTGTCTTCATGGCTCCTAGCCAGTCTCTCTCCGCCCTGGAAAGTACCATACTTAGTGACAAAAACATGTTTTTTTTGAGCCAGAAAGACCCACTTTGAACCTTGGCTTTGTCACTTTGTTACTTGCCAATTGTAATAAACATTGGGAAATTCATCAGTTTCTCAACTATAAAATGGGTTCAGGGACTTCCCTGGGAGTCTAGTGGTTAGGACTCTGCACTTCCACTGCAGGGGGCTCAGGTTCAATCCCTGTTTGGGGAACTAAGATCTCACATGCCACGTGGCATGGCCAAAAAAAAAAAAAGATAAAATGGGTTCAGTAACACCATTTTTGTAGGATGTGAGGATTAGCAATCGTTAATGTCCATGTAGAAAATTAAAGTTGACAAAATGTCTGTTCACCTGTAGGTTCACTGTAGGTTATGATTCAGCGTCGCTGCTATTACTAAGTACTGACCAGATTGGGGTGGTGCTTCCCACGTGGTGCTAGTGGTAAAGAACCTGCCTGCCAATGCAGGAGGCATAACCCAACGTGGGTTCGATCCCTAGGTCGGGAAGATCCCTGGAGGAGGACACGGTAACCCACTCCAGTATTCTTGCCTGGAAAATCCCATGGACATAGGAGCCTGGCAGGCTACAGTCCATGGGGTCGCAAAGAGTTGGATACAACTGAAAACAACTTAGCATGCAGACTGGGGAGGTCAAGGAAACAAGAAGCTGAGACCCCAGGTGTGTGGATTTAGAAGAAGACACACTGCCTCCTGTTCTTTGATTTCTGAAACGTGAAACCCAAAGTCACCCAAGAAAGAAAACCAGTTGTCTGATGACATGGGCTCTCCATGGGATTCTCCAGACAAGAATACTGAAGTGGGTTGCCATTTCCTTCTCCAGGGGATCTTCCCAACCTAGGGATCAAACCCAGGTCTCCTGCATTGCAGGCAGATTCTCTACCATCTGAGCGAGCCACTAGGAAAGCCATGCAAATTATACCTTACTAAAGCTGTTGAAAACAAAAGCCCTAGGTTGGATCATTTCTAATTGTGTGGCCTGGAGTAAGCCAGGTACTTCCTCCTGGAGCCTCAGCTGCTTCTCTGCAGAAATCCTATTGGCTCTCCAGTGAACCCTGCCTTCAAACAAGCTCACAGCTGGTGATGGGGACCCACTTTAAAACCAAATGATGTTTTATTATTATAAACCGGACTTGGAAAGTATTATAAGTAGAAGTCTTCATCATGACTACTTTCTGCTCTGATAAATACAGAATCTCAGAGGAGGGAGACTTCAGTGAACTAGAGAGGCCAGTGGGGTCCTGGAGGAGGTGGGTCTGAGTGAGATGGGAAGGAGCAGTGGGGTCTGGATGAGGAGGAAGAAGAAGGGGGCTTTGCAGTGGGAGGAATGGCTGGATGAAAGCCAAGGGAGTGGGCAAGGAGGGGTGTGTCTCCAGGGCAGGGACAAGACATGTCCCACTGGACTGGATGCTTCACACAGGGCAGAGGGTGTAAGCTGGCTGTCTGCGGACCATACAGGAACCACAGATATGTAGTATTTGGCCCACGGAGTTAAACAATTAAAAAATTTCTAGAACATTCCATGTTTCTGGTTTCTCTGGAAAAAATGGGAAGACCTTGTCTATGTCGAGGCCAAAACGGGCCAGACCTGTCATAACCCTTACTATTGCCCTGACACCGAAGTCACTTTATGCATTGACATTGCTCGACTGGCCCCTGCAGAGTGAACCCTGGTACAGGGGACCAGGTGGAGGAGAAGGTAGGAAAGACAGGCTGGGGACAAGGATGCAATGGAAAGCACATCGTCTCTGCAATCAGAAAAGCTGGGGTTCGAATCCTGGCCCATCACCTCCCAGACTGCCACTGTGAGCAGTTTCCTGAATCTCATGATTGTTTTTAAAAGACATTCTATGAGTTACACTTGGCCTGGTACCCAACAGAGCTGGTGTTCAAAGTGGTATTATCATTGTCCACTGTCAGCCTAAGGACTTTTGGTGAACCTGGCAGACTCCGGGGCAGTCATGGCAGGTTCTGAGCAGCGGGTCGTGCAGGGAAAGTACATTTCACTAACTGTGCCTCTGACAATGATGTGCAGGGTGGACACCAGTGGGAAGGAATTGGGGAGAGGTGAGTAGGGGTGCAGTCAGTCAGGTTTGCAAGAGAGGGAGGTTGGCTGTAAAGATGCTGATGTTTGTGGACCTGGAGCAATAGGCCAAATGGAGGCCTGCACATTTTTGCCATTATATGTAAGAGTGAAAACTGAAGCTAACACACTGTTAAAGAAAATAAAATATGTTCTTCTACCTGGATGAACTATGGCTTTATAACAGCCTGGAAGAGCAGGTTCAAATTTGGAATTCTCCCACTTTTTGTAGCTCCACCTGTGTATGGTCAGGCCACCCAAGATGGCTGTTCTCTTGCTCTCTGTCCATCCCCCACCTGACCAATGCCTGCTTCACCCACACCTACTCACATCATTGACCTTCCTACATACTTGCCTTGGGCCCTAGCTAGTGACAGTTTATCAAAGGGGAGGTGAGGGGCATGCCCCTATGCTGGTTTCCCTGGTAACCAATGAGCCCACCCCACATCAAATCCCCCTATAACTGGCAATCTCCCCTTCCCCCAGGAGCAAAGACCACGGCCAGGACCTGCCAGATGTCTGCCACACACAGTGGGGAGTCGCTGCAGAACCTTGCTTCAGACTTGTCAGCTCCCCTTTCCGGTGAACCATCCATGTTCCTGTTGCTGACTCCAGGCTCTCTCTTTGGTCTTGAAGCTGGCCAAGTGCAGGCCTTGTAGATGTCGGGGATGCAACCCAACACAATGGAAGCACCAGGACACTGGGGGAGCACCCCTACCCCCAGTTTGAGCCCTGCTTTCCTCCCCAACCCCAAACTCTTGGAGGCTCTGGCTGGTACATCCAAGGCTCTGACCACCCAGGGCCCCGGGAGCCACCCTTGGCCATTCTCATGGCTCGGGGTGTGAACAGAGTGTGTGCTGTCTTGGGGGAGGAGCGGGGTGGCAGGGAGGACCTTTATCCTGTGCAGGCCTGGAAATGTACATAATCCGTTTGGATGGGACACTCCAGGGTCTTTGAGGGCGAGACTTAATAAAGGAGGTGTGGGCTTGGGGAGGGAGTGGGACTCCCAGGCCTAGGGGAGTCGTGTGCATCATGTGGGAAGAAGTGCTGAGCGGTAAGGGCCCTCGCAGTCCCCGAGGGCCCGGTGGGTGGCGGAAAGGGGAATACCTTTGGCCAGGGTAATGTTGCGCAGCGCGATGGAGTGCTCCCAATCCTTGAGGCGTAGGTCCTCGGTGACACCGTTGAGCACGGCCAGCTCCTGCTTGAGCTGCAGCTCCAAGCCCCGGTGCGCCAAGCGCAAGCGGCGCGCGTCCTCGCTGGCGTTGCTCACCAGCACGCGCAGGTCTCGCAGCCGCGTGCCCTGCAGGGCCACGTCGTAGGATAGGCTGAGGTTGAGGCCGCGCAGCGCGCCGCCCACGTCCGCCAGCTCGTCGCTCAGGGCGCCCACCCGGCGCGCCAGCCCGTCCAGCAGGCCGGCGTGGCGCCGCAGCAGCAGCTGGCTGCGGTTGCTGTCCACCTGCAGCTGGTAGAGCTCCAGCTGCGCCGCGTCGCTCTGCTGGGCCGCGCGGTCCCGCAGCAAGACCACCGCCTGCTCGCTCTGCGCCGCCTGGGCCTGCAGCCCCCACAGCGCCCCCTCCAGGCGCTGCACCGCGCCCGCCAGGGCCAGCAGCGAGTCCGACTGGTTCTGCAGCGCGTCGTGCGCCTTCCACACCTGCTCGCTCAGCTCCCCTTGCAGCGGGGCCTGCAGCAGCCGCAGCTGCAAGTCCCGGAAGCTCTCGTTCAGCCGGTTCACGTTCCGAGTCAGCGCCTTCAGGTCGTCCGGGGAGCTCCGGGGCCTGGACACTGCGGAGATGGAGGAGAAGGAGGAGGTGGAGAGATGAGACGGCTGCGGAGATCCTCCGCCAACCCCCGCCCCGGCAGGAGACGCTCAACGAGAGGAAGGAAAAGCAGAAGTGGCTAAGGCTCAGCGCCTTAACACATCCCCTAAACGGTGTTCAGCCAGTGTGGTCCCCAAACACGTCTGCCCGTGAGAATCACCTGGCCAGGGATCCCACCTGTAGAAATTGTGATCGGATGGGTCTGGGAGGTGACCCGGGCTTTGGAATTTAAAAAAGAGCCCAGGGTAGTTATAAGATGCGGTTGAGTTTGGGAACCCCTGGACTCATCTATGGGCTTCCCAGGTGGCGAAAGGTAAAGAACCCGCCTGCCAATTCAGGAGACATAAAAGATGCAGGTTCCATCCCTGAGTTGGGAAGATCCCCAGGAGAAGGGCCTGGCGACCCACTACAGTATTCTAGCCTGGAGAATTCCATGGACAGAGGAACCTGGCGGGCTACAGTCCATGGGATCACAAAGAGTCCAACAGGACTAAATCGACTTAGCCTGTATGCACGCACGCACGCATGCACGCACAGACTTATCTATGGATGAGGTTGATCCGTAGGAACCGGTCTCTCTCTCTCTCTTTTTTTTTTTTTTTTTGTATTTTGGAAAGGATCAGGCATCAGCAGTTCCACGAGGCTTACCCTCCAATATTGTGTGTCATCCTCTCCACTTTAGAAGGGAGGTACCCTTATCCCCTGGAGAAGGAAATGGCAATTCGTTCCAGTATTCTTGCCTGGGAAATCTCATGGACAGAGGAGACTGGCAGGCTACACAGTCCATGGGGTTGCAAAGAGTCGGACACGACTGAGCAACTAAAGAGCAGCAAAGGACCCTTATTTACCCCTCTTTACGGCTAAAGCTGTTACTTTTGCCTCAGACAGCACAGCAAGTAAGACATGGAGACAGGATTCCAACCCAGAGGGCTTGCTTGCTCTGGAACCCAGATGCTGCCCTCCAAGTCTGCTCTGGAACTACCTAAAGGGACCATGCCAGCAGCAGACTCAGCCAGGCTCCGGGCAGCGCTGGTAATTCCCACTCCCCAATTCGGGATCCCATTCCCTTTAGGCTAGGGGAGATGCTTTTTACATCCATACCTTCCCTTCTCTGGGGCTTCCCAGATGGCGCTAGTGGTAAAGAACCCGTATGCCAGTGCAGGAGACATAAGAGACTCAGGTTTGATCCCTGGGTGGAGAATATCCCCTGGAGGAGGGCATGGCAACCCACTCAGTATTCTTGCCTGGGCCCATGAACAGAGGAGCCGGGCAGGCTACAGTCCATGAGGTTGCAAAGAGTCAGACACAACTGAGTGAATTAGCACATGTGCATTTCCCTCCTCAGACAAACAACCACCTCAATGGTCTTCCACCCTTTTCTCTTGAAAAAGAGGTTTCCTTTTCTTGATTATAAGCAGCTAGTTCACAATATGAAGGGGAGGGGCGTGCCTCTGAGTCATTATCATCTAGCATCGGGTGTCTCCTGCATGCTCATGGAGCACTTAGGGACACAGCAAACCCTGGTACATCCTGGGATGTCTAGGAATGCTGGTCTGTTTGCTGTGCACTGTCCACACCTTTGTCTCCCTCTCTGATCTACACACCAGAAAGATGGAAACTAGTAGTGGGGGTGGGGCAGAGTAGGAGGTGGAGGCGAAGGAGGCACAGAGGGAATTCTGCCTTGGAAATCTTGGGATGGAGAGAGCTGGGGAATCTGGTACACAGCTTGTTCAAGTGATGAGAGGATCCATATACACTAGCTCTTTCCTGAACCTCAAGCTGGGACTGAGGAAGGTGGTTTTGTGGGTGCTGGAGCTGATGCTTCTGCCAGTGCACAGCATTTATGGTGGCTGCCCTGGAGGATGTAAGTCATCTCAGATTACATTCAGAGGCTCACAGCATTAGAGGAGCATTTGAGCCCCACTTCAAATTCTCCCTTGAGACTTCCCTGGCAATCCAGTGCTACCACTGCAGGGGGCAGGGTTCGACCCCTGGTCTGGGAACTAAGATCCTGCATCCCACATGGCACACCCAGAAACAAAAAAATGACAATAGTCAACAAAATTAAAGTGTTCACTCAGCACTTTAATCTCCAAGAAAAGCATATGCCCAACCTCTGCTCATACCCATTCTCTCCACTTTCAGTTAGTTCTAAGTGCTGGAATGTTCTGTATTCTGTTCAGACTTGAAATTTGCCGCCCTGTACTCTCTAACCACTGATTTTGCCCTCTGAGGTCACAGAAAGCAAGTGAATTTTACTTTTCCCACAAGACAGCTCTTCAGAATCTCAAAGACAGTGATCACATCCTGGCTATGTAACAATGCTTCTGGTTAAAGTCAGCAGTTCCTTCATCAGCTGTCTCCTGACTAGCTTCTGAGCGTCCATACCTCCTGGCTAACCTCTTCTGCACATAACAGGGTGTCAGCATCCCCTTACAGGGTGGGGTTTGATCTAAATTTGTTTTTTCCACGGTGTATAAAGACTGGGCGAAGTTTGGAAGAGGGGTCTTCAACTTCATTCTGGGCAGAAGACTCTCTACTATGGCCCAAACTGAGTTTTTCAGACTTGCATCATTGATTTTGAGTCTAGGCAGTCTTTGGTAAAAAGTTTCCCCATTTTACAGATAAAGAGACTGAAGCCATGAGCATATTTATGATCTGCCTAACGGCATGCTTCCTGACTCCTGGTCCAGCGGTTCCCTTCATGCCCCACTACTCTGAAAAGTTAGTCAAAAAGTCGTCAAGGGATTTCCCTGGAAAGGTCCAGTGGTTAAGAATCCACTTTTCAATTCAAGTGACATGAGTTCGACCCCTGGTCAGGGAACTGAGATCCCACATGCTGAAGAGCAACTAAGCCTGAGCCACAACTAGAAAGCCCGTGCGCCACAATGAAATATTCCGCCTGCTGCAAATAATGCCTTACGCAGCCAAATAAAGAAATCTTTTTTAAAAAGAGTTGTCAATAGAAGTAAAGGTTCTGGGGAAATGAATCCATGATGCAATCACAACCCAAGCAACCACAGGAACTGTCTGCCTAAGAAGTCATCGCAGGCCAGGGCCTGATTGTGTTTGTCTGATATTCGACCAGACTGATTGACAAGTATTTGAGACAGGGCGGTTGGAAACCAGAAAGCCTGATATTCTAGTGTCAGTCTGTGCTCTGGATGCTCTGAGATTCAGAGAAACACCGCAGCTCATCAGAAAGAGTAAACACTAGGTTTGTCGATTCTGGTTTTAACGTTGGGATTGCGAATGACTAAGAGGAACAGTGCAAGTACTTGATTTTAATGCTCATTAGCTCAGGCCTGTCAGAGGCAACCCCGTGAAGGAGGCAGTTTCCCTTAAAGCCACTCTCCGCCAGCTCCCACCAGCACCTCCCTCCCTCCCTCTGCAGGTGGTCCCTGTGCCCTGGGAGGCCACCCGCCTTGCCCATCAGCCCCCAGCTTTCAGATCTGAGACCCTGTCTCTCTCAGAAAACTGGACTGAAACTTGCCCATATGGTGAAGGTTGACAATCAGCTACCCCTTCCTAGAGAGTCCATCTGAGTCTTTGATCATTTTTCATTGCACAACCAATTTTAACATAAACTGAAAGGAAAGAAAGAAAAAATTCTTCCACCATCTCACAACCTCCAACAAAGAACACTGGTTTCCTTTCCATTTTCTTCTAGTTCCATCCAAATGCATACCCAGTCTTTATAATTCAATTCCTGTGCTTTTTAAATTTGTGAATGATTATTTCACACTTTCCCCATCTGTCCTTTATAATTATCCTTCTGATGGCTGCCTAAGAGCCCATCAGGGAGATGCTGGTAATTTACCCACTCTCAATCATGGAAAAAAAGTGCAGAAAGGTCCCTCCTTCTCTTGAATTTTTTCCTGCCAATAAATTCCTAGAAGCTGGATTAGTAGAGCCAAAGTTATAGACATTTTTATAACTCTTAAAAATTCCAACCAAATCACAAAAAGAAAAGAAAAAAATTCTAGCCAAATCACTTCCCATAAGTTATACCTATTTGTAATTACATTATAGGCTTTCCAGGTGGTGCTAGTGGTAAAGAACCCAGCTGCCAATACCGGAGACATAAGAGACTCAGGTTCGATCCCTGGGTTGGGAAGATCGCCTGGAGGAGGAAATGGCAACCCACTCCAGTGTTCTTGCCTGGAAAATCTTACGGACAGAGGAGCCTGGTAGGCTACAGTCCATGGGGTCACAAAGAGTCGGACATGACTGAAGCGACTTAGCACACACATGTACATTATAGATTTTTAAATGTGCCAGTTTCAATAAAACCTCAGTGCACTGAGTATTACAATTTTCATATGGTTAATGTCACAGATCGGAGAAGGCAATGGCACCCCACTCCAGTACTCTTGCCTGGAAAATCCCATGAAGTGACTTCTAAGTCGCTTCAGTCGTGTCCGACTCTGTGGGACCCCGTAGACGGCAGCCCACCAGGCTCCCCCGTCCTTGGGATTCTCCAGGCAAGAACACTGGAGTGGGTTGCCATTGCCGTCTCCAGTGCATGAAAGTGAAAAGTGAAAGTGAAGTCGCTCAGTTGTGTCCAACTCTTCCAGACCCCATGGACTGCAGCCCACCAGGCTCCTCCGCCCATAGGATTTCCCAGGCAAGAGTACTGGAGTCGGTTGCCATTGCCTTCTCCAGATACAAAATGGTAGCCTGTTATTTTATGTTAGTATATTTGCATTTTAGAAGTGACTTTCTCAAGGCAATGCATTACCTACCTATCTTTACAATTTGATTTCTGGGTTTTTTAATTTAATGAATTAGCTCAAATGAATGATATGGGTATTTTAGGTACTCAGTCTAATCAGAACGAAATTATTTGAAAGAGTAAATACTCTTTGGGCATCCAGTCGTGCTGTAGAAGCCCAGAGCAGCCTCCCTCTTTTGGGATCACTTACCCACCCCAGAAATGAATTCTCTCCTTCCAGCAGTCACAGTGTGTTCTCAGCTCACACTACCCCACCCCCTCTTACCCCCACTTAATCCCTTCCAGATGTTTGCTGTCCTCAACAGGGAACAATTCTTCCTTGAGTGTGACTCTCTTAATTCATGTTTATGCAAACAGTTCATTTATCTCTCTGCCTGCTGTATTTACTTTTAATTGCTCTAACTATTCTTCAGCTTTCATACTTTCACAAAGGGGAAGATAAATTGTAGAGTAACAATAATTACTGGCATTTCCCAAGTCCTCACTCTGTGCCAGACATGTTCTAAGTACTTCCCATATTAATGCATTTAATTCCATAATAAGCCTATAAGTGTTGTTATGATCTTCATATTCCAAATGAGGAAACTGAGGCACACAGAGGTCGAGTAACTCACAAGGTCACATAGTTGGTAGACAGAGGAGACTGACTTTAGATTCAGGTCATTAGGGTTCAGAGCTCCCATTGTGACACCATCAATCCTGAATATTCATTGGAAGGACTGATGCTGAAGCTGAAATTCCAATACTTTGGCCACCTGATTCAAAGAACTGATTCACTGGAAAAGACCCTGATGCTGGAAAAGACTGAGGGAAAGAGGAGAAGGGGACAACAGAGGATGAGATGGTTGGATGGCATCACCGACTCAATGGACGTGTAAACTCCGGGAGTTGGTGATGGACAGGGAGGCCTGGCGTGTTGCAGTCCGTGGGGTCGCAAAGAGTGAGACACGACTGAGCGACTGAACTGAACTGAAAGGGTGGAAAGCACAGAATAAACTTTTCATTTATTTTATTACTTATTTATTTATTTTTGGCCACATCACGTGGCATGCAGGATCTTATTTTTTCCCAGCTACGGATCTAAACTACACCCCCTGCAGTGCAAACATGGAGTCTTCACCACCAGGGAAGTCCCTAGAATACACTTTTTAACAGAGACGCACAAATAGGGAATAAGCTTTAAAGGTAGTGAGTTCCCCATCATAAACCCAGGTGGGAGTTAGGCTGCTTGGCAGGAATCATGGATTCTAATTCAGATTCTGATTCAGTACTAATTGCTGAATCCTAATGAATGTGTTCATGTACACTTTGTAATAATGTTTGATTGATGGATGAATATCTGTCAGGCCACACCCTGGGCTAGGTGAGTCACACAAACACATTTCCTGCAGTCTTCCCACCCAGACCCCAGCCCTGAGCTGGCTCCCTGTTTCATAATCATCTTTTATGTTCATTAAAAAATGATCATATGCTGGTGAAGTCAAGATGCTCCAGACTGACCAGAGAGGCTGTGTTCCCCAAACACATCAGACACACCCACTGTGCCAGCAGAGCAGGGGAGGTGCCTGTGAGCTGGAGGAAGAAAAGCAAAGTGTTCTGTTTGAGGTTTGGCGACCTAAGCCTTGAGCACTTGTGTTAATAATCCTTTATCTTTGTATAAAGTTTCACACTCATTATCTCCCTTAATTTAAAATATAATTCATCTTGGGAGGTAGGCAGTGCTGCAAGTATTCCTAATATCCTCAAAGGGTAAAAAAGAGGCTCAGAGAAGGCCAGAGATGCCAGAGCATAAATAAGGATGGATTGGGGTCATCTGTCCCATTATCCAGTCTTCTGTCCTCCATACCTGCGGCAGGGGTGGTCAGCCCCATACTGAACTCCAAAGTCTACTTGGGGGAGCAGGCTAGGAGATGACATTTCTTAAGCACCTACCACACGCTGAAGCTGAAGCTCTAATACTTTGGCCACCTGATGCAAAGAGCCGACTCCTTGGAAAAGACCCTGATGCTGGGAAAGACGGAGGGCAAGAGGAGAAGGGGGCAACAGAGGAAGAGATTGTTGGATGGCATCACCGACTCAACGGACATGAGTTTGAGCAAATTCCAGAAGATGGTGAAGGACAGTGCTGTAGACTGTGGGGTCACAAAGAGTTGGATACAACTTAGCGATGGAACAAAAATATGCCAAACACAGCTTTAGTCTCTTGTTAGGAGTGACTTCGTTTCATCTTCCCAGCACACTTGTGAAGTAGGAATTCTGCCTGTGTTCAGATGAAGGAGCTTGAGAAGGTAGGAAAGAGTGAAAGGAAGCTCAAGATGCTTGGTTTATGAAGGCCCTGCTGGCCCCACCCTTACACAAAACAAACAACAGAAAGTATCTCTCCCCCTTTTTTCCAGGCCACCTGAGCAGAAGTCCTGCATCAGCCTTAGAAGTGAGAGGGACTTGTTAGTGGTTTGGGTGTCAGGGGGTGCGGGGCATGGAGAACTGGCATCCTAGTCTGATGGAGAAGGCCGGTGGAGGAAGGGAGCAGATTCTAGAATGCAGTCAGGGGCCATAGAACTGTGTGGTCCTTCCAAGCCTACAGGCAGATGATATCACCATATCACAGATCAAAAATTGAAACTCAAGCGACGCAGTGACCATCTGTGAGTAGGAGCTGGACCTGCCTGGCTGTTCCACTGTCCCATGCAGCCATCCTGGCCTTGTCCTCATTTAGGCTCATGATGCTGATGGGAGGAAGGTGGGTGTCAGAATTCACAGAGCGTCACATTAAAGGGTGTCCCGGGTGTCTCAATGGTAAAAGAATCCGCCTGCCAATGCAGGAGACAAAGGAGATGAAGGTTCGATCCCTGGGTCGGGAAAATCCCCAGGAGAAGGAAATGGTAACCCACTCCAGTATTCTTGCCTAGAGAATCCCATGGACAGAGGAGCCTGGTGGGTCCCTGGGGTCGCAAAGAGTCAGACACAACTGAGCACGCATGCAGACACATTGAGGGAAGAGTTGGGAAAGGATGGGGCTGAAATGAAACTGCAAGTCAGGCACCTCAATTTAAGCACCAAGAAAGAGACAAGAAAGGAGGCTTTCTTTCAGGAGGTCCGTAACACCCGGCTGGATTTCCTGAGATCTAAATACATGTGACTTTAATAGAAAATTCATTTAAAACTGGACCATAATGCTCATTCCAAATTGCATAAAAGGTTATCGGTAGATCTTTAGCACTTAAAGTGATGCACATTTTCACTAGGGCTCCCCAGTTTCCAAGAGGTAGGAGAAAACCAGGGCCAGCCTTGTGGTGTGTGACAAGGCCCCACATGCAAAAGGGCCCCATGCTTGGGGCTTACTGCCCTGCTCTCACTCTCTGGAAATTTTGGATTATTTTATTTTTGAATGTGTGTTTTGCAAATGAAGGGCAGAGGCAGGGGAAATGAAGCAGACGGGGCAGGTGAGGTATTAGAGGACATGTATAAGGATCCAAAGAGGAAAGCAGCAGATTGGTAAGTTTGAAAGTGTTAGTGTTAGTTGCTCAGTCATGCCTGACTCTTTGTGACCCCATGGACTGCAGCCCACCAGGCTCCTCTGTCCATGGGATTCTCCAGGGAAGAATATGGGACTGGGTAGCCCAGAGGCCCCTTCTCCAGGGGACCTTCCCAACCCAAGGATCGAACTTAAGTCTCCTGCATTGCAGGCAGATTCTTTACCATCTGAGCCACCCTGGTACATTTGGGGTGAGCTTATTAACTTTTTTTTTTAAGTACTGGATTGGCCAAAAATCTGATTCAGATTTTTCAGTAAGCTGTTTTGGAAAAACCTGAAAAACTTTCTGGCCTACCCAATATCACATGTCCCCGCTCCGAGCTCACTCAGCAGGATGTCCTGGATCATCATCTACAGGCTGGAGACTGGCTTATTTGTCCGCAGCCCACCATCCCCTGCACTCACACAGAAGACAGCCAGGAGTTTGCAGCCACAGCGCAGAGTAGCAGGAGGCCCTTTGAGAAGGAAACCACCAGAAGCTCCGTCTTTGCCCAGGTGGCCTGAGCTTTCTGATGCTCTGTTCACCAGAAGACTCATCAACCAGTGGCTCCCAGGGCCACATGCTTTACCCACATGGGTGTGCTGTCCTGAATGCCTGTGTGCAGAGGCCTTTGTCAGTTCTGGGACTAGAGGGCTCCCTAAGTAAGTAAGCCCAGTGGCCAGTTTTAGGTCCTTCAGGCAGGATCCAAGAAACAAGCATGAAGGATGCAGATGGCATCTCTGAAACAGTGCAACCCAGATGCCCAGCCTTTATGCACAGACCTGTCTCTGGCCCATGGAGGAGCACAGACTCTGAACTGGGGGATGCACGGAGAAGAGGCTGACTGCCGGCCAGCAGACAGCCATGGATATCCACATTAGGATGGCCTGGCACAACCTCAGAGGAAGAAAAACTCCACCGATATGTTGGTTACTTTCCCCAGAGGTGTGCTGGGTACTCTGTGCTCCTGGCACAGGCATTCCCTTTGGTGGTCCAAGCCAACGGAGTCTCTCATAATTCAGTCTTGATGACCGTGGAAATGGGATCCAAGACAAATTATGATGAAAAAGGCTCTTCTTGAGGAGGCTGTTCCCAGGACCCTCACTTCAGAGGCCAGAGTATCTGAAATCATTACGAGCAATGTCAGGAAATGCAGCATTTTGATGGGGTGCACGCGTGTGTCCTCAGTCACTCAGTTGTGTCCGACTCTATGCGACCGCATGGACTGTACTCTGCCAGGCTCCTCTGTCCATGGAATTCTCCAGGCAAGAATACTGGAGTGGGTAGTCATTCCTTTCTTCAGGGGGATCTTCCCCACCCAGAGATCAAACCCACATCTCCTGCGTCTCTTGCACTGGCATGCGGGTTCTTTACCACTAGCGCCACACGGGAAGCCCCATCCTGAGAGAAGCAGATCTAAAAATCATTCTATACATGGGTATGCTTTTTGTTATTATTGTTTCCTTTCTTCCTTTTATGGGTCTTTTAAAAAGCTTTTTATTTTATATTGGAATATAGCCAATTAACAATGTTGTGACAGTTTTAGGTGTCCAGCAAAGGGACTCAGCCATACATATACACGTATCCATTCTCCCCCAAACTTCCCTCCCATCCAGGCTGCTACATAACATTGAGCAGGGCTCTCTGTGCTATACAGTAGGTCTTTGTTGGTTCTATTTTAAATATAGCAGTGTGTACCCGTCCATTCCAAACTCCCTAACACTCCCTTTATCTGTCCTTATATTTGCCTTCTTTTTAAAATGTATTTTTTAAAAAACAAATAAGTGGTATATTACTTTGCTGGGGCTACCATAACAAAATAGCACAGACTGCGTGGCTTAAACCACAGAAATTAAAAACTAGTTGTCTCATAGTTCTGGAGGCTGTAAGTCCAAGATCAAGGTGTCAGCAGGTCTGATTTCTGCTGGAGGCCTTTCTCCTTGGCTTGTAGCTTCATTCCTCCTGTGTCTTTCGTGGCCTTCCCTCTGTGCATGTCTGTGTCCTAATCTCCTTTCCTTATAAAGACACTAATCATATTGATTTAGGGCCCAACCTGGTGACCTCATCTGACTCTAATCACCTCTTTAAAAGGCCTGTCTCCAAATACAGTCATATCTGGGGTACTGGGGGTTAGGACTTCAACACTTGAATGTTGAGGGGATGCAATTTAACCCATATAAGTGAGGCCTTTACTAGAGATTAACTGGAAAGAAGCTAGGGTAGACAGTAAAAGTGGGTGTTGATTTCCAAGCCTCTTTATTGCAGTTATTTCTAGAAAGTGGCCCTCAAAGACTTATTAGTGGAACATAGCTATAAAGAAATAAAAACCTGGGCTTCCCAAGTGGTCCAGTGGATAAGAATCCACCTGCCCATGCAGAGGACATGGGTTCGAACCCTTGTCCAGGAAGACCCCATATACTGAGGAGTAACTAAGCCCATGGGCCACAACTTCCAAGTCTGAGCTCTAGAACCCAGAAGCTGCAACTGCTGAGCCCTTGTGCCTAGAGCCCGTGGTCTGCAACGATAGAAGCCACCGCAATAAGAAAGCCATGGATTGCAAGTAGAGAGTAGCCCCTGCTCGCTGCAACTAAAGAAAGCCCGCACTGCAACGAAGACCCAGCACAGCCAAAAATAAATTAATATTTTCAATCTTTTAATTTGGGTGTTGACATGTATTTTAACTTTTGAGATCCTTTGAGATTACCATTCAAATATCTAGCTTCTCAGATGAGATGTGTCCTGCATTGTATGTGCGTGTATATGCCTTGTTTTATCACACCTTGCTTTACTGCACTTTGCAGATACTGTGCTTGGTACAAACTCAAGGTTTGTGGTAACCCTTCATCAAGCAAGTGTCATTTTCCCAACATTTGCTCATTTTGTGTCTCTGCATCACTTTTTGGTGATTCTTGCCATATTTCAATTCTCCTCCCTCCTTCCCCTGCCCTGCCAGCAAAAAGATTATGACTCTCTGAAGGCTTAGATGATGGTTAGCATTTTTTTATTTTATTATTTTGCCCACACCATGCATATTGTGAGATCTAAGTTTCCTGACCAGGGATTGAACTCATTCCCCTTGCAGTGGAAGTGCACAGAATCCTAACCACAGGACCACCAAGGAAGTCCTAGCATTTTTTAGCAATGAAGTATTTTTAAATTAAGGTACGTACATTGTTTTTTTTAGACACAATGCCATTGCATACTTAATACACTACAGGATAGTGTAAACATAACTTTTATACACACGGGAAAACAAACAATTCCTGTGATGCACTTTATTGAAATATTCACTTTATTGTGGTGGTCTGGACCCAGACCCACATGATCTCTGAGGTATGCCTGTATATGTAATTATTTTCTGTATATTATGATATTCTGACATCTTAAGAAACTTTTCTGGCTGGGGAGAGACTGCTCCTCCTGAAGCTGGCCAATTCTCAGAGATGCAAAGGGCCCTGCTGGGAGCATCCCTTTTCTATCCAATCTGGAGCCACACTTCTTTTCTCTGCCCCCAAAAAACATTTCTCTGCCTCAATCTTCCCAAGGCTGGTCCCAAGGCAACTAGAGAACACGTCTATAGCCCACAGTCCACCAAAATTATTCAAACTAGCATGAACTGCCTTGTCTTTCTCACAGAAACCCCAATAAAGGCTGGGGCCTGACTGTTCCCCTCACTCCTGTTTTCTGCCTTCTGACCCCCCTTCCCCATAAGGTTCTGTGTGGCCTGCATGCCTCCTGTCTCTGGTATCTGTGAGTACAAGAAACTCGGCCTGAACCTGTCTCCTCTCAGGGCCACATCCACCTGGCCATTTCAGAAAAGAATACATGACATGTTTATATGCCCAGTTCTGCAGATGAAGCTTAGAGAGATTGAGTGGCTTGTTCAAAAAAACACTACTAGTGAATGGCAAATCCAGATTTAACCCATTCATCCATCCATCCACCCACCCACCCATCCATCAACCCACCCACCCATCCACCCATCCATCCACCCATCCATCCATCCAACCACCCATCCACCATCCATCCATCCACCTATCCATCCATCCGTCAGCCCACCCACCCATCCATCCATCCACCTATCCATCCATCCGTCAGCCCACCTACCCATCCATCCATCCATCCACCCACCCATCCATGTGAATTATCACTGATAATAATGCAAAAGACTATATGACTTTCTTCTGTATCCCATGCATGGATCATCCCCAGGCTCCAGTGGGGCCCTCCTGATGCTCCCCTCCATCTCTCCAGCCTGCCTCCCCAGCAACAGTCACATGAGGCTATCGTCTAAAATCAGTGAAGGCAGCGAGGATGTTTCTGTGTTTCTATCTTTCTGGACAATCTGTTCCATCAGTGCTTGTTTTCAAACAGCTCAGGATCAGTCCCCTAGGGTTTCCACATGGCTTTTGGTTGGAGTGATGTGAACTCTTCCCATTGGCAGGTTTCCTCAGATCCATCTTTCTTTGCTTCTTGAGCCTGTCAGAGTATTTTAAGGAGGTTGGAAGTTATTCTCACAAAGAAGCACGTGAGGAATCTGGGCCAGACTTGCCAGGAATCTCAGCACTTATTGGGTTTCCTTTTTCAGAGCATGACATTTGCAGCCAACGTGTCAGATATCTCGTATCTTTGTTCTTTAGAATTCGGACCCCTGGTACAGTTAGATCATGGATGCTTTGAGCTAAAAGTGACTTTAAGAATCACGTACTTCTCAATTTCAGAAGAGGAAACGAAGGCTGATAAAGGTGATATGAAAATATCCCAGGTCATCTAATAGTTGGTGGCAGAATCAGGGCTAGGGCTCACATATCACAAGACCCAGTTCCTATCTCATTCTATTGATACGGTACCACACCACTGTCCAGGAAACCAGAATAAGTTATCAACCCACCCATCCATCCATC
The DNA here is from genome assembly GCF_032452875.1 of Bos javanicus. Taxonomy (NCBI): domain Eukaryota; kingdom Metazoa; phylum Chordata; class Mammalia; order Artiodactyla; family Bovidae; genus Bos; species Bos javanicus. Next base: position 11,434,977 of record NC_083875.1, on the reverse strand, counting down.
CACCTGTCAACTATAAACTGGTGGTTGCCAAGGGCATTTGCCATCTGCCCCTGCAGAGATTGAACCCTTTGCTGCTGCAGCTGCCAACCTTCAACATGCCCTGAAGGGAATTCAGGGTGGAGAGTGAAGCACTCTGTGCTCTAGGGAAGCTGGTGGCACAGGTCTTCAGATAGATATTTTTAGGAATTGGTTTCATGATCCCAATCCTTGCATCACCTCATATCTAGAAAAGCACTAAATCCCTCATGGTGATATCAGCTCCTCGTGACTCGCAGAAAACCTTTTCGAAAGTAAGGACTTGATTATTTTAAACTCTCCCTTCATCAAAATCTTATATACTGACCTTCCCCCACTGCTTCTTTGGAGCAGTCCCTCAGAGCTATCTGAGGTGCTGTTCCCCAGGCTGCAGTCCTCATTTTGCCCCCAAATAAAACAACTCATAGCTCTCACATGTTGTGCATCTTTTTTTGGTCAAACACCCATTCACCCACCCACCCATCCATCCATGTGAATCACCACTGATAATAATGGAAAAGCATTTTACCCAAAGAGGCAGATTTTTTCCAATTAAAAACACTTACTCCACGAGTATGAATTATTTTGAAATATTAATTGGTCCCCAGAGTATCCTGCATGATGAGATTGGATATCTTTAGTATTGCAAAAATATTTAGTATTGTGAAAGAGTCATATGAAAATTGTGCCAGTGACAATCACCAATCAGGATGTGGGATTATGTGGGTTCAGAGTCTTTTCTACAAAAGCGAACAATTTTAATGATGACTTTTAACATATTATAATTTTAAAAAGAACACTGCATGCACCTCATGTATACAGTTCTTCAAAAACTGACATCTTAGTATGAAGTGCAGATTATATAAAGGAATTAGATTGAGGATTTCATAGACTCTGAAAATTGGATGGATCCTCACACATAGATTAGAAAGGAAGGAATATCAAACTTAAGAGTGCAAAGGCCTGGGTTTGAATCCTGTCCACAATTTCACTTGCTGTTCTTAGACAAGAGAAGTCATTGGAAGGAATATCAAACTTAAGAGTGCAAAGGCCTGGGTTTGAATCCTGTCCACGATTTCACTTTCTGTTCTTAGACAAGAGAAGTCATTGTTCTGAGTGTTTCCTCTAAAAATAGAATTAACAACATCTATCTCAGAAGGTGGTTGTGAGATTGAAGATAAGGGTAAACTCTAATTGAGCACTTACGACTGGCCAGGCACTCTGGTATGTGTTTTATGTAGATGTTTTCCTCATTTGAGGAAATCAAACATGTGGAAAGAAAACCCCAGATCTATGGAGAAGTCCTATTCAAATTCACACTATTGGTATTCAGGTAACCCTTTACTCTAGGTGCCTTCTCTTCCTGATTATCAAATTAGTTGACATTAACAGTCATAATGGTACTTTGAAGAGTTGTATAGAGCTTGACATTTACAAAACATTGTTATGTGCCTTACCTGATCTTATACTTTTTACCAGCATGGAAGCCTCATTTACATTAAATAAAGAACTGAGGGAAGTGAAAAGAAATGTTTTCTCCACCATCAACCAGTAACATCCAGTCCCACACACCTTTTATCCCTCATCTTCCTCCTGTTGGTGACTCACTGGCACTCTGAACCCACAGTTCTTCACCCACTGGGGCCCTGTGGGATGAAAAGGGTGATGACCCTTCCCTACTGCTTCCCTTGGGACCTGGTAATCACTGGATGCTTTCCAGAGAAATCGGACACTGACTCCCCTGTCTCCTACCACCAGCACCACCAAGCTTGTCAGCTTCCCATCAAGAGGGGACCTGCCACTGTCAATAGGCAGATCGATCCTGGTAACTCGACCTCCTCCGGCTATGCCTGATTCCCGGCTGCACCGGGAGTCAGAACTATTTTCAAATGCCTGGGGCCTCTAGGGAGTTCTCCTACTTTGTACTCATCAGCGACAAACCCCAGGCAGCTGCATCACCCTCCATCCCTTGCTTTAACCCCTTGGACCTCAGAGAAGAAGAACTGTGCTGACTTGGCCCATCCTTGTGCTGTTGGAATATACCTGGCATCGATCTGCTTGTGTGGGTTGGTAGGCTGGAAGAAGTCCCCTTAGCTGCTATTCAAAACTGTCTTCATGTTCTTTGACACCCAAGCCTGCTTTATCCCTCATCCTTAGAAGGAACTCTGTACCCACTTTTCTGTACCCACTTTTTACCCTATCCACCAAGGATAGGAGAGCCATGAGCTCTGCGTCCTCTGCACCTCGCAGACCTGCACCCACACTGTTTTCTCCAAGATCAGAGTGAGAAGCATCCCCTACCCCACCCACCTCCGCCCTCTGGTGCCACGCCCCTCAGCTCTGCTCGGGAAGGTGAGTGAGTGGTGGGAATGCACAGTGTCTGGGGTGTTAATGGGTTCTCTTCTCTCCTCAATAACAAAGATTCCCCACAAGGTCATCGTTTTAATATTTGAAGACAGATTCCCTTTCCTTTTGTTTTTAAGGTTTTTTTTTTTTTTTGATGTGGACAATTTTTAGTCTTGATTGAATTTGTTACAGTATAGCTTCTGTTGGTTTTTTTGGCCACACGCCATGTGGGATCTTAGTTCCCTGACCAGGGATGGAACCCATACCCCCTACATTGGAAGGTGAAGTCTTAACCACTGGACCACCAGGGAAGTCCCTCCTTTTATTATTTTTTTAAATTAATATAATAGTTTTACAGATTCCCTTTCCTTAAGGTTTCAAAGTCCCTCACCACCAAAACCATTCTCCTTTGAATGTGTCTCAGCTTATCTGCATCCTGCAGTAAATGTTTAACAACCAGTTCTCCGAGGGAAAAGCAAAAATCCCACTTTGTAGCGCTTGCCAACTTCTGAGGTGTATTAATAAATACCCTTGCTATGGCGAACATCGAGCTATTGACATCCCAATTCATAACTGAAGAAAGATGGCACAGAACTGAAGCCAACCTCAGCACTCTAGGGTCTACCTCCACTCTAGTGTCACTGGGGTGGGCTGGGAAAACACCATTTTATGACCAGATTCGTGATAACTGATTCAGGCAAGAATTATCAATGGATGATGAAATGATTAAGTGAGAGACTGTTGTATATCTACAGTATATCTAGACAGTACCAAAGAGTCTCCATGACTTTGAATTAGAAAAGAAATAAAAGGTACCTTTACAGTAAATGAAGCCCTCAACCAAGTGATCGAAGTTAACATCATCAATAAAGGAATAAAATGACATAATACTCCCCCAGTGGGATTCACTGAGCAAGGTTTATGAAATGGTCCTGCCATGAATGTTTAACTGATATCTAATCACAGAGAAAGAAACAAACTCAAACAGAGATATTATGCTAAGCAACAGACCAGTGTTCTTCAAAAATATCCTTGTCATGAAAAACAATCAACGGCTAGGAGTTATTTTAGAGAAAAGAAAGTCTAAAGGAACATGGTAACTGAATGAGTAGTCCTGGATTTGAAACTGTACAAGCCCCTGCATCCTCATCTTCTGAAGTAAAATGCTGATTCGAGAGTTAATGATTGGGAAAAGGGAAGATGTTTAAACAAAGAATAGCTGTCGGGGCAAGGAACTAGTAATAATCTAGACTATAAATCTGCCACATAACAGAGTCACCAAACACCCAGCTCCCTGAAAGATATAAAGGTCTGACACACATTCCTGAGCTGTTTTTACGGGAAGCAGACCGCCCCCTCCAGATGAAAACTGCTGACCACAGGAGCATGGACCCTAGACTAGTTGAAACCAGAGGGTGGATGATGCCTGAAACTTCACCTTGATGCCAACCAGTCCGAGAACTGTCTATGAGCTGATCACGCTCTGCTCCTTGAGCACTATAAACCTCCTCCCTGCCCGCCCCTGGGTGGGTCACACTGTCTTGAGGGCATTAGCACACTATGGCCCCCTTTGCCTGGCAAAGCAAGAAAAGCTACTCTTCTCTACTTCACCCAAAACTTTCTCTCTGGGTTTGTAATTCAGCACCTGGTGAAAAGATGCTGAGTTTCAGCAGAAGCTTGGATCCTGTAGTAGGTTTAAAAAATTGCTATAAAGGATGTTGTTCAGTCGCTAAGTGGTGTCCGACTCTCTGAGACCCCATAGACTGCAGCATGCCAGGCTTCCCTGTTCTTCACCATCTCCCAGAGTTTGCTCAAACTCATGTCCATTAATTCAGTGATGCCATCCAACCATCTCATTCTCTGTTGCCCCCTTCTCCTCCTGCCCTCAATCTTTCCCAGCGTCAGGATCTTTTCCAATGAGTCGGCTCTTCGCGTTGAGTGACCAAAGTGTTGGAGCTTCAGCTACTGGAACAATTGAAGAAAGTTAATTATGGACTATATATTTACGATTGTACTGTTCCTATACTAAATTTCTAAATGTAAAAACTCTAAGTGGTGATATAAGAAAACTTCCTTGTTCTTGGAAATTCATACAGAAGTATTTAGGGGTGAAGTTTACAACTTACTTTCAAATGGTTCTACAATTAAAAAAAAATAGTAATAACAATGAGAGAGGATGAGGGAGAGAATGAAAAGCAACAAAATGTTAACAATTGATGGACCAAGATGAAGGGTACATGCTGCTGCTGCTGCTAAGTGGCTTCAGTCGTGTCAGACTCTGTGCCACCCCACAGACAGCAGCCCACCAGGCTCCCCCGTCCCTGGGATTCTCCAGGCAAGAACACTGGAGTGGGTTGCCATTTCCTTCTCCAATGCATGAAAGTGAGAAGTGAAAGTTAAGTCGCTGAGTCTTGTCCGACTCTTAGCGACCCCATGGACTGTGGCCCACCAGGCTCCTCCATCCATGGGATTTTTCCAGGCAAGAGTGCTGGAGTGGGGTGCCATTGCCTTCTCCGATGAAGGGTACATAGACACTCATAATACAATGTAGGTTTAAAATGATTTTCAAAATAAAAAACTGAAAACAGAAACAAAAAGGGCAAACACTGAGGAGCTGTCTAGATGGGACTGTCACCTCCCTTATTCTACACATTGCACCTCTATTAATATGGCCTTGATTGCAATAGCTTTTGATGAGCAGCTGTATCACACAGTTACTCATTCTGCCAACCTCAAACCCTGAATCTTTAAAATTACTGTCAAGCACACCTTCCCTATGCTGGAGCACAGGACCCCACGCTTATGCATGTAAGATTATCAGGTCCAGGCTATCTCTCTGGGATTCAGACTCCTTTTGGATTCAGAGCCTGCATTTCTTTGAATGGAATACAGATCTCTGAACTGCAAAAAAATAAACATATTATCTGGGATTAAACTACATGCAACAAAATTTTTATTGAACACACAAAATGTGCAAAGCAGTGGACTGAGTACAAAGAAATCAGCAATGACTAAATAAGTGTGATTTCTGATTTTAGGCTTCTGGAAGTTAAGAACTAAGCCTTAAACTGCCTTAGTCCCCCATGAGCATGTAGTAGATACTTATTTAGCCACATAGGTAAGCTGGAAAAAGCCTTAAAGAGGCAGTTTCTTAAGAGATGATACAGTTAATAATCAAATGTATAAAAACACTTTATGAGATGATTCATTATCAAAGAAATGTAAAATAAAATGAAAACTCTCTAAAAATAGTGGGACAGTGCTACATCATGCTGGCGAGAATCGGGTGAAATCTTGTGTGTTTATACGCTGCTGATGACAGTGTCAAATACTTTTGGAAAACAATTTGGCAAAATGTATCAAGAGCCACAAAAATGTTCACATCCTTTGTCCAATAATCTCACACTTGGGAATTTACCCTGAGGAAGAGTCCAAAAGAAGAGAAATGGAATAGCACAAAGAAATTCATCGTATTCTTATTTGTAGGAGTGAAAAACTGGGGAAAGTTGTGACTGATCCATTTAGGAAATAATTACCTAGTTGTATATCCACTAGGTGGACTTTGATGATGACCTAAAAATGACAGTTGTGAGGTCTATCATGCAACAACGTGGGGAATGCACCTGCTTTAAAATTAAGCATCTACACACACATATCTAAGGATCAAAACTGGGATGCTTAAAAATAATTGACTTTTTTGTGGTAGAATTATGAGTCATTTTTATCCTATTTTCTGATGGTATTGTTATGTTTGAGCAAAGTAAAATTTTTTAAAATAATCATCTGTTGATGAGCACACACACATGGGAGGATACTGAGGTACCAAATACGGACTCTGAACCAGACAACTTAAAGTGATCAGCCAGAGGAAACCCGGAAGAAATGACCCATAAAAGTGACTCAAACCACCACAAGGATACCACTCTCTCTCTCTGAGTCTGCCCATGTGTCTAACAACATGTATTGTACTATTTTTCCCTCCCATTAAATACTCCATGTGTTTCCCTAAAAAAAAAAAAAAGAGATAAAATAAAATAATCATCTATTGAATAAAGGAGGGAAGGATTGTGCTATAGGCCAAATCTGTGCCCCCCAAATTCATGTGTTGAAGTCCTAACTCCCAGTACCTTAGAATGTTAACTGTATTTGGAGGTAAGGTTTGTAAAGGGGTAAGCTCAAACGAGGCCATGAGGGTGGAACCTGGATCCAATTTGACTTGTGTCCTCCTAAGAAGAAAGATACCAGGGGCATAAGACCTGGTCAAAAGGCAGCGGGTTTCCCTGGCGGTTCAGTGGGAAAAAAAATCTGCCTGACAATGCAGGAGATGCAGGTTTGATTCCTGGTCTGGGAAGATCACACATAGTGAGGAACAACTAAGCTCAGTAATTAAGCTCAACAGCTATTGAGCCTGTGCTCCAGAGCCTGGAAGCCCCAACTACTGAAGCCCACACACCTTAGAGCCTGTGCTCTGCACCAAGAGAAGCCACCACAATGAGAAGCGCTCCAACGGCAACTAAAGAATAAAGCGCCCCGCCCACACCCTGCTCACAGCAACTAGAGAAAAGTCCACGCAGAAGTGAAGGCAGTCAAGATTAATTCACTAATTTAAAAAATTTAATTAAAAATTTTCAAAAGGCAGCAAGAGGGGAGCGGTCTACAAGCCAAGGAGAGAGGACTCAAGAGAAACCAACCCTGCCATCACCTTAACCCTGGACTTCCAGTCTCCAGAGCCATGAGACGATAAATTTTTGTTGTTTAACCTACCCGATCTGCGGTATTTTGTTATGGCAGCCTGAACTGACTGTTGCAGACAACCCAACCAGGGAGGGTTCAGGCTGCTATGGCTAAGGATCTGGCAATCAGTACACCCGGTGTGGCAGACTGGCAGTTATCCACACTCCAAGTGTGCTCAGGACCACAGAGGATCTCACGAGGTCCTTTTAACCATCTTCAGCCGGGTAAGTGGAATGTCCACAGGCAATGGCTCTAAGACTTGCTGCAAATCAGACGCACACAAGTCACTCTGAGATGATAGCCTGGAGATATTCCGATTTAGGGATGGGATGAACCCTGGCTTCCCTGGTGGCTCAGATAGTAAAGAATCCGCCTGCATCGCAGGAGACCTGCGTTCAAGATCCCTTGGAGGAGGGCATGGCAACCCATCCTGTATTCTTGCCTGGAGAATCCCATGGACAGAGGAGCCTGGTGGGCTACAGTTTGTGGGGTCACAAAGAGTCAGACATGACTGAGAGACTTACATACACTGAGCCCTGGCAGTCTGCATTTCTAATAACAACCCTGTCCCATTTCTATTTCAGTGACATCATTGTGCTGAGAGATGTGGGAGAATGAAAGTTTATTATCTCCATGGCTTTTGGTTTTCTTCTCAGATTTCCTTCAACCTCTGCTGTCTCTCCCAGCAAACAGAGGTCTCAGGTGGTCAGACTGTCTTGTGGAAATTTCAAGTACAAAAACCCAAAGGGTAAGCCATTTCTACTTTGGGGGATACCCCCAACAGAATTGAAAACAAATTTGAATGGTTATTTGCACACCCATACTCTTTACTTACAGCAGCCAAAAGTTGGAAGTAACTCAAGTATCCACCCCACTCCAGTATTCTTGCCTGGAAAATCCCACGGATGGAGGAGCCTGGTAGGCTGCAGTCCATGGCGTCACTAAGAGTCGGACACGACTGAGCGACTTCACTTTCACTTTTCACTTTCATGCATTGGAGAAGGAAATGGCAACCCACTCCAGTGTTCTTGCCTGGAAAATCCCAGGGACAGGAGAGCATGTTGGGCTGCCGTCTATGGGGTCGCACAGAGTTGGACGCGACTGAAAAGACTTAGCAGCAGCAGCAACTATCCACTGATAGGTGAATGGATAAACAGAAAGCAAGGTATATACAGACACACACAAAGCAATATTTGTTGTTCAGTTGCTAAGTCGTGTCTGACTCTATGCAACCCTATGGACTGCAACACACCAGGCTTTCCTGCCCTCCCCTATCTCCTGGAGCTTGCTCAAACTCACATCCATTGAATCAGTGATGCCACCCAACCATCTCATCCTCTGTTGCTCCCTTCTACTGCCTTCAATCTTTCCCAGCATCAAAATACGTAGACACACACAAAGGAATATTACTCAGCCTTTTAAAAAGGAAGGCAGTCCTATCACATGCTATAAAATGGATGAAACTTGAGGCTATTAACTGTGCTAAGTGAAATCAGCCAGTCACAACAGGACAAATACTGTAGATCTCACATATATGAGGTCCCTAGAATAGAGAAATCTGTTGAGGCAGAAAGCAGAAGGGTGGGAGCCAGGGGCAGGGGCTAGGGGAAATGGATAGTTGATGTTTCAAGGCTACAGAGTTTCAGTTTGAGAAGAAATCTGGAGATGGATGGTAGAGATGGTTGTACAACAATGTGGATGTACTTAATACCACTGAACCGTACACTTTAAAATGGTTGAGATGCTAAGTTTTACTTTAGGTCTATTGTACCACAATTTTTAAAAAATGCTTAAGGGGAATTAAAGAGAGGAGCTGGGGTGGGGTGGGGGCAGGAAGATGGAAGAAGCCTCAGATGGGTCTGGGGACCCGTCCCCTGGGGTGAGGGTGGGGCTGAGGGGCGTGTCCCGCTGGTCCACACACGCGCCCCAGGCAAACATTACTCAGGCTCTGGTCAGTCCCACCCAAGGCCAGATGATAAATGGGCCGACTGGGAGCCACTGATGCAGCCCCAGCTCAGCTTTTACAACTGAAGTTTCAGGGCCTGGCCTGGGGCCCGTGGGCTGGAACCTTCTCCCCTTCCCCCACCTTCTCTGCCGTTAAATGTAAAGGAGGAGGGGCCTGCAGCCAGCCCCACTCTGGGGGCGGTCAGGACCCCTCAACAGCTTTTTTGCTCATTGGGAGACAGAGTGCAGCCTAGGCCCCACGTGTTCGGGGTTGGTACGCCTTCAAACTGCCTTTTCCCCTGGGGTTTGGTGGGTAACCTTCCCAAGTCCCTCTCCAAGGAAGAAAAACAAACAGCTGAGAGCAGGCGGCTACAGCTGTGAGACATTTTCCAAGATTGAGAGCGGGGGGGGGCGGAAAACAACTATTCCAGTCCAAACGCCTAGTTAAATCAAAAGCAATGGGCTGCAGAAAGGAACGAGAATGTCTCCATCACCCCCTGTGTTATCAAGAAAATTTTAAAATTCATCCTCGAGAGTTCATGCTTTTTACTGTCATTTATGATACGTTACAACCCGTTCTGTGGATCTGTTTGTATAATGTGTGCTAGAAAAGCAGATGTTATTAAAAAAAAAAAAAAAAAAACAACCCTGCATGGCCAGGCTATGGGAACAAGTTTCAAATGGATGGAACTGTGGATTGACTTGGAAATAGCCTTCTTCGTGGAAAACCATCCTCCTTGCCCTTCAAACCAGATGCCTCAGTTTCTCTATCTACTTCTTACCCAGAGGCTGTGAGCCGTGGAGATGCAATGTTGAATTCAGGGAGACCTGAGCTGTGGACAGAACTCTGCTTCCAAGCTGAGCTTCCTTCCCTCACTGGGGGCCAGGTGGAAACCACACGGGCATGTAGAACGAGCTCTTAGTTGGAAAACCCGGGGCTGAGCCCAGCTCTGACTCCTACCACAGGTGCCAATTAAACTTAATGAAGGTACTTCCCCAGTGGTCCAGTGGTTAAGACTCCGCCTTCCAATGCAGGGGACGTGGGTTCGATCCCTGGTCAGGGAACTAAGGCCTCCCCGCCCCGCCACTGCACATCACAGTAAAAAATAAATACATAAATAAATAATACACTTAATGGACACTTAGCCACCTGTGGGAACCAGCAGTCTCATGAGCCTCGGTTTTCTCATCTGTAAATGGGGACAATTTTCACCTCACCAAGTGAAATGGCAGATGTAAAATAGAGCGTGATGGTGACGTGGTGGCGGCTGTGGTGGTGAGGGTGGCAGCTGCCGTGTGGGGAGGCGGGGGCTTCGGGCACCACAAACTGGGTAGCTGGGCATCAGGCCGTAGTTGCCACGTGAAAGCTCAGAGAGCAAAGAAGGCGAGAAGAGGGCAGCGTAACCGATAAATCATCCACCCCCTTCCGCGTTGACCACAGCGCATTAAAGAGCTCGTCGTGGGAGAAACCAATTATTACGCTCGCAGGGACTGGAGCCAGAGGGGAGCCACCCTGCCTGAAGCCTGGCAGTGCTTTGGGTCTGCACCCTCCACGGCAGGCGGCCTGGTGAAGACGGCTGATGGGCACAGGCACGGCTCCTGCAGAGGGACGGGGGGCGGGGGCGGGGTGGACACTGCCCCAGCTGACGGGAGCAGAGCTGCCATTGAAAGAACAAGAGCTGGGCCAGCAGGCTGCTCCTGCGCAAGTCTGAGGGCATCAACAGGGCCCCCAGCAGAGACCTGGAAGGCCCAGGGAGTACATGTGGCTCTCTGAGCACCCTTCCTCCCTGCGAGGCCTGGGCTGAGAGCATTACCCGCCCCCCGCATCCCGCTCCCACTGTCTCTGGGCAGAGTCCCTGCGGCCAGTGGAGGTCCAGAGCCCCCAGGAAGTGGCTGGGCTTAGCACACGGCCACTGCCAAGTGGATGCAGCCTTGGGGTCTGAGGCAGTGACACCAGCACGTTCGTAGCCATTAACTGACCCACGCCTGGGCTTTGACAAGAGCCAGAGAACGTGTACGCCTTCCCGGAACCTGGTTCAGGCCCCCGTCTAGTGAGGGGACGCTCACCCTCCCACCCCCAAGAGGTCCTGTACCACAGTGTTGCCTCACGCCCATGCCTGGGGACACCCCAACATCCTGATTCCACCCTCCCATCCCCTCAACACCTGCAAACAGCTCAGGCTTTGCCACCCTCTGGCCAGCAATGTGATTTGCCCTCAGCAAATGGTCCAAAAGTCCTGGAAGAGATCTGGGCCTTCAGGGCAGGAAATTTCTCAGTGCCAGGTCCCTGGTGCAGAAACCAGGGGGGACAAGTCAAGGGCTCCAGGCGGTCACGTTCTCTTGGTCCCCAGGATTCCTCGCCTTGTGGGAAGGGATGTGGTCAGCAGAGGGATGGTGGGGGGGTGCTCTCTAAAGTATGGGGGCAGGGCAGGGGCTCCAAGCCAGGAGCCTGGGTCTCAAAGTGGTGATAACTTCATCCATCTCAGCAATGCCCAAAACACTGATGCTGACTCTTTCCCTGGAATATAAGAGATACCCTGGATACACCCACTCAATCAACCCCACTTAGATCTCTTCAGTTCAGTCGCTCAGTCGTGTCCAACTCTTTGTGACCACATGAATCACAGCACGCCAGGCCTCCCTGTCCATCACCAATTCCCGGAGTTCACGCAGACTCATGTCCATCAAGTAAGTAATGCCATCCAGCCATCTCATCCTCTATCATCCCCTTCTCCTCCTGCCCCCAATCCGTCCCAGCATCAGAGTCTTTTCCAATGAGTCACCTCTTCGCATGAGGTGGCCAAAGTACTGGAGTTTCAGCTTCAGCATCGTTCCCTCCAAAGAAATCCCAGGGCTGATCTCCTTCAGAATGGACTGGTTGGATCTCCTTGCAGTCCAAGGGACTCTCAAGAGTCTTCTCCAACACCACAGTTCAAAAGCATCAATTCTTTGGCACTCAGCCTTCTTCACAGTCCAACTCTCACATCCATATATGACCACTGGAAAAACCATAGCCTTGACTAGACGAACCGTTGTTGGCAAAGTAATGTCTCTGCTTTTGAATATGCTATCTAGGTTGGTCATAACTTTCCTTCCAAGGAGTAAGCATCTTTTAGTTTCATGGCTGCAGTCACCATCTGCAGTGATTTTGGAGCCCAGAAAAATAAAGTCTGACACTGTTTCCACTGTTTCCCCATCTATTTCCCATGAAGTGATGGGACCAGATGTCATGATCTTAGTTTTCTGAAAGTTGAGCTGAAGCCAACTTTTTCACTCTACACTTTAGATCTCTTACAAAATACCTATTTGAGCACTCAGGTCTAAGAGAAAAAAAAAATAGGTTAGTATGGCCTAAATAGCTTATAATGTGGGCCATGCCAAGAATTACCATAATGTATGGTGTACTGGGACTCCTCCCAAGAGAAATGGTGGGTGCTTCAATACACTGCCTCAATCCAAGGGTCACCACATTGCTCGGAGGATGGCATTAGGATCACCACTCACTAAGAAGCAAACTGCAGCTCAAAGTTAAGTAATTTGCCAGAAGTGACAGAGTGAAAAAGAGCAGATTGGGACTAGAGTCCAAGTCTGTGTAACTTCAAAATCTAGTGTGCTTGATTCAAAGGTATTCACATGTGGCCCTAACAGGTCATGGTTTAGTGGTGAGTGACAGAAACCAGCAGCCTTAATACAAGAGTGAGGGGAAAGATGGGGTAAGTGGATACAAAGCAGGTACAGTCATGGGATTGGGGGAACTTTTCCGAGCTGGTAATATGTCAAAGGTCTAGTCCAGACATGATCAACCTGGAGACCCTGATATAACCTCTAAAGAGCCTCAAGAGTAGAATAGGTGTTTAGGTAGCCAACAGCTGATAATCACTGATGAACCAAAGGATCAGGTTTCCAGGCTCCCCAGGGCAAGGCCTCCCACCCCTGGCCATACAGCTAGTGGTGGTGTTAAGACCAAGAGCCAAAGGCTGGACCATGGTGTGGAGACCTGTCCTCCAAGGGGGGCTGCTGACTTGCCCAGGAGAGACTGAAGACAGAGCCCAGCCTAGAACGTGAGTGCCCCCCACTAGTGGTGCCCCCCATCCCTGGGGACACTGCACTGGTGCATGTGAGCTGAGACCAAGGAAGCCAGGTCCTTCCTCTTCCCCACGGGAGGCTGTGTCTTGTCTATGTGTTTAATTTTCTGTATATTTCAATGTTCTGACATCTCTTCCTGGCTGGGAAGAGACTGCCCTTTCCTGGGCTAGCCAGTCCTTAGAGGTGATAGTAAGAGCCCAACCCGATGCAAACTAACCCACCCAGAGCCACAGCTTCTCTCTCTGGCCTGTGCAGACAATTTTCTTCTGTCCTAATCATCCCAGGTGGCTCAGCAGTAAAGAGCGTGCCTGCCAATGCACGAGACTCCAGATCCCTGGTCCAGGAAGATCCCCTGGAGAAGGAAATGGCAACCCACTCCAGTGTTTTTGCCTGGGAAATCTCATGGACAGAGGAGACTGGTGGGCTACAGTCCATGGGGTCGCAAAAGATCAGATACAACTTAGCAACTAAACAACAATAAAAGAGCGTGTTGGTGAATCCAGGGCTGTCAAAACTACGCTGGGAGCTGGGTGTTGTGTTCCCCGGGTTACAGGATTCCTGTGGCTTTTTTAAAGGGTGGTTTTATTAAATCACCAACAACATTAGAGGAAATTGGGAAAGAAGAATGTGTACCAATAAGCCTCGCTCTACCACAGTTGTTTTCCTTCTTCCAAGTTCCCTTCCACCCTTTCTCCTTTCATGCACACATCTACTTGCCCAATCGCACTGCAGCCTACACATGCAACTGGGCAGTCTTTTCTCCCTTGACACACGATTTCATAAACACTTCTCTGTGTTGCTTCATAGTTATCATTTGGAATGGCTGTGTACTATTCCTTTATGTTGATTTACAGTCGTTTAGCGAAACAATCCCTTTAGGTTGGACATTCAAGGTTTCTCCTGTTTTGAGTGATGCTGAATAACATACTAGGACTTCTGGACACCTGCTGTTTTCCTTTGAAATCATTGCACTGAGTCAAGCAGTAGATTTCGGAGCCAAAGGGCACTCCCTGCTTTTTATAGATCCTGAAAGGGCATTGATTTCCCCGAGGCAATCTGCTTGTTTATTCAGGCTCCAGGGCTGCTAATGGGCAGGAGACAGGTGTTAATTGGTAAAACCAGAAACACCTCCCCCCCCCCCCGGCTCCTCCCAGGAAGATGTGTTTTTTCCAAAACCCTGGCAGATAATATGCTGAAACATTAGTCTGTTAGTCCAAGGACAACTGGCCAGACCCTGTTGTCATTGACAACAGCAAGAAAGAGAAACAAAGCACTTTGTAGAAGGAATCCCTCCCAGGGTGACTCAGCATGGCCAGGACTCTGAAGGATTCCCGACTTCTCCGCCCTCGGAACTGGCACCATCGCCTCCTAGAAGTCACTTCGGACACCTTCGCTGCCCTCCTCCATGTTCATGCAGGTGCTAAGTCGGGGTGGAGATTCCAAAGACCCCACATAGAGAGGAGATCTTGAAAAAGGAGAGCTGCCTCCAGGTAGCCCCCAGAATGACAGCTGAGCCCTGAGTGATGCTCTCATCAGAGAGGAGTGTGGTGAGGGATCACTGGGAGAGGCTACCCATGTGCCCTAAGCTGGAGCAGAGCCCAACCTGCCTCTCTTAAGGGATTTCCCGAGGAGGGGAGACTGCGGAATGAGACCACCCAAGCAGGGCGAGCCGAGAACACACAAAGGGGCCATACCCCACCCTCTGCCCTAATTACAGGCTTCCCAGGTGGTTCAGTGGGCAAGAACCCTCCCGCCAGTGCAGGAGATGGGGGTTCGATCCTTGGGTTGGGAAGATCGCTTGGAGGAAGAAACGGCAACCCACTCCAGTATTCTTGCCTAGGAAATCCCATGGACAGAGGAGCCTGGTGGGCAACAGTCCATGGAGTCTCAGAGAGTCATACACGGCTGAGTGACTGAGCACACACACTGCCCCAATTCCTTGCATCCTTTGGTTTGCTCTCAAAAAGATCTCACAAAGGAGCACAGAGATGCCTGCCAGCCATCAGACCATGCTGGGCTGCTCAGCTGGAAGGACAGCTGGAGCCAAAAAACTCAGTTTCCCAGCTCTGAGGGATTTCTTAGAGACAATAGAAGGGAGCCCCTAAACCAGGATCAATCGTGCAAGACACTTTATGTGTTATTTCACTGATTCCTCATAACACTGGTTGTTGTTTAGTCGCTCAGTCTCAAAGGACTCTTTGCAACCCCATGGACTGCAGTGCACCAGGCTTCCTTGTCCTTCACCATCTCCTGGAGCTTGCTCAAACTCATTGAGTCAGTGATGCCCTCCAGCCGTCTCATCCTCTGTCATCCCCTTCTCCTCCTGCCTTCAATCTTTCCCAGCATCAGGGTCTTTTCCAATGAGTCAGTTCTTCACATCAGGTGGCCAAAGTATTGGAATTTCAGCTTCAGCATCAGTCCTTCCAATGAATATTCAGGGCTGATTTCCTTTAGGATATACTGGTTTGATCTCCTTGCAGTCCTAGAGACTCTTAAGAGTCTTCTCCAACACCACAGTTCAAAAGCATCAATTCTTCTGTGTTCAGCCTTCTTTAAGTTCCAACTTTCACATCCATATACATCCATACATGACTACTGGAAAAACCATGGCTTTGACTATATGGACCTTTGTTGGCAGTAATGTCTCTGCTTTTTAATAGGCTGTTTAGGTTGGTCATAGCTTTTCTTCCAAGGAGCAAGTGTCTTTTAATTCCATGCCTGCAGTCAAGTGATCATTATTATCCCCAATGTAATGTTTTTTTAAAATGAGGTTTAAATAATTTTCCCAGATCACAACTCAAAAATGATCAACTGATATTTGAACTCAGGTTTGCCTGGTTCCAAAACTTTTGTTCTTTGCTCTATGCTGTGTTTTACAGTTTATCTGTGCACATCTGCTCTTCCAGTTGGTACAATCTTTATGGCCAGGGCCTCTCCTCATTCCTCTTGACATCTTGCTGTGTCTAACACAGTGCTCAGGCACGCTGTTGGCACTGAACAAGCATTTGTTGTTTTGGATTTGATGCCAGAGGGCTCCAAGCCCCTGGGCAGGGGCAGATGAGGCATAATGCCTAGAATCATTGCAAAAAATTCCCAGAGTTTATAACTTTTCTCCAAAAGTGCAGAGAACAAGAGCTAGTGGCTCAGCTTCAATTCCAGACCACTCTCCTAGTCATCAATTAGTGATGAGATCTACGTGATAGCTCAGGGCACGCACAGCAGAAGATAGAACCAGAAAGCAGACGGAAAGGTAGACTTCACAGGTACAAATACTGAGCCATGAAGAGGGGGTTAAAAGCTGCAGAAGGAAGCAATAGCCTTACTCAAGCAGGCTTATTTGCTTAAATAAGAAAGCTCTTTTCTTAGCAAGACCTGGCTGCTATGTTACAGTGCCTCTAAAGTTTCCTCCAATACTGGCTTCTGGGAGAGAAATCAAAACAATTCACAAGTATCTCTCAATACTTTCTGTACTTCTGTTGTTCAGTCGCCCAGTCATGTCCGACTCTTTGGGACCCCATGGACTGCAGCACGCCAGGCCTCTCTGTCCTTCACTATCTCCTGAAGTTTGCCCAAGTTCATGTCCATTGCACCAGTGATGTCATCCAGTTATCTCATCCTCTGACGCCCTCTTCTCCTTCTGCCTTCAATCTTTCCCAGCATCAAGGACTCTTCCATTGAGTCAGCTGTTCTCATCAGATGACCAAAATACTGGAGTTTCAGTCCATCCAATGAATATTCAGGGATGATTTCCTTTAGGATTGACTGGTTTGATCTCCTTGCTGTCTTAAGGGACTCTCAGGAGTCTTTTCCAGAACCATGTGAAATGAGGGCTGGATTGTGGTACAGTTGATGGGAAGGGTTTTTTTGTTTTTTGTTTTTTTGGTTGGTTGGTTGGTTTTTGGCCATACCCTGTGGCTGTGGGAACTTAGTTCCCAGACTAGGGATTAAACCTGGGCCCTGGGCAATGACTGAGCAAGTCTTAAACACTGGATCACCAGGGAATTCCCCAGTTGATGGGCATTATTCTTGATCACAATCATTTAACAGAACTGATGATATTTACTCATAACTACATGCCATAGGCTAGTGTAAGCAGAATATATGGATGGATTAACATAAGCCTCACCACAGCACTGTTAAGTGAGAGTGGTACCACTGCCACTCTATAGAGGAGGACACTAAGACTCAGGAAGCTTGAATAACCTGCCCAAGGTCACACAGTACATGGCAAAGCCAAGATCGGTACCCTGGCAGTCCACCTCTAGCCCCTGTGCACTTGGACGCTGAGCAGTAGGTGGTGCCACAAGCTGGCATCTGGGGTGAGAGCAGTCCCAGATTCACCCATGTCTGCTGTCCTGGTCCAGGTTCCTGCTGCCTGGTGGGGGTCCACAGGCAACTGCCCTGAGCTTGGTTCCTCATCCAGATACTGAGAACTGTTTTCTGGAGTCCTTCAGTTGTTTGAAGGATTAGATGACATTGCATATGCGAAAATTCTTTGAAAACCATGAAGCACAACCCAGAAGCGAACGATGAAAGGTTTGCTAGTGGTCAGGACAAGCCCCGGGAGGGGTTGGCAAACTTTTGTAAAGGGCCAGGGAGTAATTATCTTTAGCTCTGCAGGCAATCTAGTCTCTGTTGTTGCTGTGCTCAGTCGTGTCTGACTCTTGCGACCCCCTGGACTGTAGCCCACCAGGCTCCTCTGTCCATGGGATTTCCCAGACAAGAAGACTGGAGTGGGTTGTCATTTCCTTCTCCAGGGGATCTTTCCAACCCACATACTGAACCTGTGTCTCCTGCTGAGCCATCGGGGAAACCCCTGGTCTCTGAAATAACCATTCAACTCTGTCCTGGTAGCACAAAAGCATCTGTAGACAAGACACAAATTAATGGGTGTAACTGTGTGTGAATAAAACTTTATTGACAAAAACAGGCAGTGGCTAGATTTGGCACTTCATCTAAAAGAAGGATTCTAGGGGATGTAGGTGAGACAGGTCCTCTGCCCTGTCCCATCCAATTATTATAACAATTTGACTAAAGATAGAGACAGCATATTGTCAAATTTGTAGGTGACCTTCCCAGGGGCCCACTTTTCTCATCTCAGGGATGGTTAGCCTCCATCAGAGTCAGAGAGACATAAAGTTCCCCCATCCAGTGGAATCTTGTGTGGAGCTGTAGGATGTCAAATCTCTTCTGCCTTTTTATCCTTCTGCCCTGGAGCTAAGGTGAGGCTGGAGTACTTCCAGGGGAGCCCTGACATCATGAGAAGGTGGGAAGCCCAAGGTGTGATGCAGAAGAAAGGTGGTCTCTCAGGAGGGGAAGGTTTAGGTTTAAGGCTGAAGGTCGGTGGGGGTCTGTGAAGTGTTCCCTGCCTCACCTCACGGGACAGCAGCTCATGCGCCTGGGCTGGCATGCCTTGGGTCCTGTCTTCCTGGGAGCCATCCACGTGGCGGCAGGCTGCAGGGAGGGGAGCAGCTTGGGATGCTGGCCCAGAAATGACTGATGACACACTGCTGCAAGGCAAAGCTCAGTGACAGAAGTCTGACTCCGGATTCAAACTCATCCAACAGGCTCCAACACTTGGCAGAAAGCAGCGTGATGACATTGAACTGGGATCACTAACAAGATCTGCATTTAAATAAAGGCAACAACAAAGCCACCAAAAGCCAGTTGAACTGATGTGGGATGGAGGAGCCCTCAGGAGGCAACGTTTATTTTTGGAGAAATCTGGGCTTGGGGTGGGTGGGCAGAGGACCTGATTATTCATGACTGCCCAGCACTCCATCACTTGGAGGTGGTGTCATGTGTTACAGTGAGTCACTGCCAGGAAGGTTCATGCAAATTTAGGCTACATCAGCATACACAGAGGGTCCAGATCAAAGGTGATCTGGGAATTCCCTGGCAGTCCAGGGGTTAGGAATCCGAGCTTCCACCACAAGGGGCACAGGTTCGATCCCTGGTCAAGGAACTAAGATCCCACATGCCATGTGGTACGGCCAAAACAAAACCAAAATTGATCACAGCCCAGCACACCCTGTCCTGGCCAGACCACACCAGCAGTCCCGTGTCTAATTCTGTTTATCACTAAAACCTGTGGTATTCCCAGGTGGCATTAGTGGTAAAGAATCCACCTGCCAGTGCAGGAGACACAAGAGACACGGGTTCAATCCCTGGAGAAGGAAATAACAACCCACTCCAGTATTCTTGCCTGGGAAATCCCATGGACAGAGGAGCCTGGCAGGCTACAGTCCATGGGGTCTCAAAGAGTCAGACACAACTGAACAACTGGGCATGCACACATGTTGGAAGGATGGCCATTATATTAAGGTGTTCAGTTTAGGCCACACATTAAATGAGCACCTACTATGTGTGCAGGGTATTACACTAGGCCCTGGGAATGCAAAGACAATCAAGGCACAGTGCCTTATCGTGAAGGAGCTTTCTTTTGTACTAGAAGGGGATGCTCAAGATGATGTTAAGTCACTTCAGTCATGTCCGACTCTTTGTGACCCCATGGACTGTAGCCCATCAGGCTCCTCTGTCCATGGGATTCTCCAGGCAAAAATACTGAAGTGAGTTGCCATTCCCTTCTCCAGGGGATCTTCCCAAGCCAGGGATCAAATCCATGTCTCTTATGTCTCCTGCATTGGCAGGCAGGTTCTTTACCACTAGCACCACCTGGGAAGGCCTAGAAGGGGAGCAGCAGGCACACAAGCTGTAACTTATAATGTGCAAGACCGGGGAATCTCACAGAGGTCTGCAAACCAAGTATCATGAATGACTGTTGAAGGAATGAGGCTTGTTGAGCCTGGTGTTTTCAACTCACGGAAGAATAATCATGAGGGTGAGGGAAGAGCCTCATTGTGAATTGTTCCTGCCAGAGAAATGAGAAACAGCGAGTATGGGACAGTCGAGAGTGACTAGGACTGTGGCTCCTGTCCGTAAGAGCAGGAGCTGTGGTGACTTTGTCCATGGCTGTTCTGAAGAGCACACTGCCTCCTCTGTCTGGAAGTCAGGGGGGAGGTTCCTGCCCTGGGAGGGAGGGTGTTCACGGCATCCCCCTGAGACCCCCTTCCAAGGCTCAGCTCCCAAGTGGCACTGCAGAGCTGGCTCACCCGCACTGCTGGAGACACTGTTCTGTTTCTCGGCATCCTGACCCCATCGTTGCCTTTGCAAGTCCAGGGTCCCTCAGGGTCTCCAGGCTTCCTACCCCAGTGAGTTTATTGAAACTGTGTGGGCTCTGAGCACATCGCCTCCTACGGCACTGGGCATGCCTAGTTCCCTCTGTCTATACACAAAGGCACTGGGTGAACAGGCAAAATGAAGAGGTTTCTAATCCTTTGCTATTCTGACAGCAAAATCTCTCTGCTTGTTCCAATAATGACGATGATGATGATAGTAAAACCAAAATCATATCTAATGTTTATTGATCACTTTCTATGTGCCAGGCACTAAGAGTTTTCATGCATGAATTAATTTCATCTTCACAACAGTCCTAGTGGGGAGGTACCATTGTTATCCTATTTGATAGAAGAGGAAACTGAGGATTTGAGAGGTTAAATGATTTGCCTTAAGATTATAGATACATTCAGAGACACAGTCTGGACTTGAACTCAGAAATTTTCTCTCAAAATCCATATACTGAAGTGCTCAGTCGCGTCCGACTCTTTGCGACCCCATGGGCTGTAACCTGCCAGGTTCCTCTGTCCGTGGGATTTCCCAGGCAAGAATACTGGAGTGGGCTGCCATATCCTCTTCCAGGCTATCTCACTGACCTGGGGATCGAACCCACATCTGCTGCATCTCTTGCCTTACAGGTGGATTCTTTACTTTGAGGCATCAGGGAAGCCCTTATACCGAAAAGAATATAACTCTTGTCATAGAATGTTTGAAAGACACATAGACCAGCAGAACTCTCCTTTAGCCAACTGTTTTTCAGATTTAGGTTTGTACCCCATTTGTGGATCAGAAAAGAAACATATGGATTGTGACCATTTTTTGCTAAGTGAACAGAATAGAATAAAAAGTCATTGGTATTCATCACACATTTAAGATTATTTCAGTTATGAATATATGTGTGAACTACTTGTCATGTGAAATGTATTTGTTAATGCAGGTAACGGTCAAAGTTTGAGAAACATTGATCTAGTCCAACCTGCTCATTTTGTAAATGAGTGTACAAAGGTTCAGATGGCAAAGTGATTTTTTCCCACGATTACAGGGTGTTAGTGGAGGAAATGGGGCTAAACCCAAGTTTTTCTGACTCTCAGTTTATATTATTAAGCTTAACTGACTGCAAGAAAAGGCAAGAGTAATAATACTGACAGTGGAGAAGGAAATGGCAACCCACTCCGTGTTCTTGCCTGGAGAATCTGAGGGACGGGGGAGCCTGGTGGGCTGCCGTCTATGGGGTCGCACAGAGTCACACAGAGTCGGACTCTGAAGCGACTTAGCAGCAGCAGCAGCGGCAGCGGTAATACTGCGTTTTGTTTGTGTATTAGTCGCTCAGTCATCCCTGACTCTTTGCCACCCCATAGACTAACCCACCAGGCTCCTCTGTCCATGGGATTCTCCAGGCAAGAATACTGGAGTGGAGAAGGGAAGTTACTATTCCCTTCTCCAGGGGATCTTCCTGACCCAGGGATCGAATCTGCATCTCCTGTGTCTCCTGCATTGCAGGCAGATTCTTTACCATCTGAGCCACCAAGGGTAGTATTGCTATAGTAACAATTATAATAGCTACTACTTTTATTGTGTTTTTCTTTTTATTGGAGTATAGTTGCTTTGCAATGTTGTGTTAGTTTCTACTGCACAGCAAAGTGGATCAGCTATACGTATACATATATCCCCTCTTTTTGGATTTCCTTCCCAGTTAGGTCACCACAAAGCACTGAGTAGAGTTCCTTGAGCTATACAGTCGGTTCTCACCAGTTATTGATTTCACGCATAGTATCAATAGTGTATATGTATGAGTCCCAATCTCCCAATTCATCCCACACCTTTCCCCCTACTTTTATCATGTTTAATGTGTGCCAGGCACTTTTCTAAATGCTTTAGATATATATTAGCTTATTTAACTCTAACAACCCATTCCAATCCCAAAGAATGGCAATGCCAAACAATGTTCAAACTACCACACAACTGCACTCATCTCACATGCTAGCAAAGTAATGCTCAAAATTCTCCAAGCCAGGCTTCAACAGTACATGAACTATGAACTTCCAGATGTTCAAGTTGGATTTAGAAAAGGCAGAGGAATCAGAGATTAAATTGCTACATCTGTTGAATCACAGAAAAAGCAAGAGAGTTTAAGAAAAACATCTATTTCTGCTTTATTGACTACACCAAAGCCTTTGACTGTCTGATCACAACAAACTGTGGAAAATTCTTCAAGAGATGGGAATACCAGACCACCTTACTTGCCTCCTGAGAAAACTGTATGCAGGTCAAGAAACAACAGTTAGAACTGGACGTGGAACAACAGACTGGTTCCAAATAGGAAAAGGAGTACGTCAAAGCTGTATATTGTCACCCTGCTTATTTAACTTATATGCAGAGTACATCATGCAAAATGCCAAACTGGATGAAGCCCAAGCTGGAATCAAGATTGCCGGGAGAAATATCAATAATCTCAGATATGCAGATGACACCACCCTCATGGCAGAAAGCAGGAAAGAACTACAGAGCCTCTTGATGAAAGTGAAAGAGGAGAGTGAAAAAGTTGGCTTAAAAATCAACATTCAAAAAACTAAGATCATGGCAACTGGTCCCATAACTTCATGGCAAACAGAGGCGGAAAAAATGGAAACAGTGATAGACTTTATTTTTGGGGCTCCAAAATTATGGCAGATGGTGACTGCAGCCATGAAATTAAAAGACGCTTGCTCCTTGGAAGAAAAGCTATGACCAACCTAAACAACATATTAAAAAGCAGAGATATTATTTTGCCAACAAAGGTCTATCTTGTCAAAACTATCTAGCTATGGTTTTTCCAGTAGTCATGTATGGATGTGAGAGCTGGACTATAAAGAAAGCTGAGAGCTGAAGAACTGATGCTTCTCAACTGTGGTGTTGGAGAAGGCTCTTGAGAGTCCCTTGGACTGCAAGGAGGTCCAACCAGTCCAACCTAAAGGAAGTGAATCCTGAATATTCACTGGAAGGGCTGATGCTGAGTTTGAAACTCCAGTACTCTGGCCACCTGATGTGAAGAACTGAGTCATTGGAAAAGACCCTGATGCTGGGAGAGATTGAGGGCAGGAGGAGAAGGGGACGATAGAGGGTGAGATGGTTGGATGGCATCACGGATTCGATGGACACAAGTTTGAGCAAGCTCTGGGAGTTGGTGATAGACAGGGAAGCCTGGCATGCTGCACTCCATGGGGTTGCAAAGCGTCGGACACGACTGAGCGACTGAACTGAACAACCCAATGAGGCTGGTATAATTATTTCTCTAATTTTCAAATGAAGAAAGTCAGGTAGAGAAAGTTCAGGTCCCTTGGGCAACATAGCTGATAACAGAGAATGGGAGATTCAAACCCAGACATGCTGGCTTCAGAGTCCATGGCATTAACCAGAATAAAGTACTGCATGACCCTGTCTATCCTAATATTCTCCCTGAAGGCTGTGATGCCAATACAGTAGATACCATGAAGTGTGTATCTGAATATAACATACCTATATATCTACGTCTTCCATGAGCCATGGTCTTGGACAGTAACTCCATATTTTCCATGTCCTTTAGATACTTGGCTAAGACAGAAAAACCATCTTTTTTTGCATGAATAAGATCCCCTCCAAGTTGCCTTGTCTCTGTCATTCATTCGCTCATTCACATATTTAAGACAACACGCACTTGCAGCACTGAATATAGTAGGTAAGATCATTGCTTTTTCCTTTTGGCAGCACCTTGCCACATGTGAGATCTTAGCTCCCCAACCAGGGATCAGACCTGAACCCTCTGCATTGGAAATATAGAGTATTAACCACTGGACCACCAGGGAAGTCCCCAGAATTATCTTTAAAAGACCAAACTGGGCCTAACACCCTACCTTGTTCCAAAAAAGGATTAAGGCAGTTTATGAGGATACGTGAAATACTCTTAAATAACAGGAGATGAGAACAATGTAAAGGAAGAAAAAGTTGGAGACGCTAAATGAAGGCAAAAATGAGACCAGCAGAAAAAACACTTTGCAGGAAGTCAATACACTTGCTGTGGGTGGACCATGAAGGTCTCCAGGTTCCCATTTTAATTGCCTACAAATTCACACATCCTACGAGGGGATGATAGCAGCTCTCAGTTTGCATTAACTACCTCCCTGAAAGTGATTTTAACTACTTTAAGATCCACAGCCTCCTTCGGATGAAAACAAACTCATGCCTCAGGATAAGTACTTCTCCTTCTGAGACTAAGACAGGAAACTTCTCTCTACAGGCCCTCTTCATGGACATTACGTGACAGAACAAACACGGTCCTGAAGGGCAGCCTCACAGGAAGCACAGGATGGCACTGTGCATGCTATTTCTGCCAGTGTCCCAGGGAAGGTTGAGGGCATCGCGCTTTAAATTCCAAGATGCATGATGGTATCAGTCATCTGTGGTATTAAGGGATATGGGCTCTGAGCACACTGTTCTCTGATTGCAAACTCAGGGACAGACTTGCTTGAAACAAAGTGATCTAAAAAGAGATGCAACCCAGTGTTCATTGCAGCCAAGTCATGGACAAGTTGCCTAAATTTCCATTGACAGAGGAATCTATAGAGAAGACGTGGCACATATATACAATGGAATATCACTCAGCCATAAAAAAAAGAATGAAATAGGGATTCCCAGGTGGCTCAGTGGTAAAAAATCCACCTGCCAATGCAGGGGATATGGGTTAGATCCCTGGTCCAGGAAGATTCCACATGCCACAAAGCAACTAAGCCCGTGCATCACAACTATTAACCCTGTGTTCTAGAGCCTGTGAGCCACAGCTACTGAAGCCCTCATGCCCTAGAGCCCCTCCTGCTCTGCAACAAGAGAAGCCACTGTATTGAGAAGCCTGGGCACCACAGTTAGAGAGTAGTCACTAATCTCCATCACTAGAGAAAAAGTCTGTGCAGCAACAAAGACCCAGCACAGTCAAATAAATAAATAAAACATTTTTTAAAAAAAGAATGAAATAATGCCATTTACAGCAGCATGGATGAACCTAGAGACTGTCATACTGATTGAAGTAAGTCAGATAAAGAAGAAGAAATATGATGCCTTTATATGTACAATCTAAAAAGAAATGATACAAATGAGCTTATTTATAAAACAGAAACACACAGACTTTGAGAAGGAACTTATGGTTGCAGTGGTTGGGTGGGAAGGGTGTAAGGAAGGGACAGTTAGGGAGTTTGGGGTGTACATGTACACATTGCTGTATTAAAATGGATAACCAGCAAGGTCCTATACTGTTATAGCAAAGGGAACTCTGCTCAATGTTATGTGGCAGCATGGATGGGAGAGGAGTTCAAGGGAGAAAGGATACATGTGTATGCACGGCTGAGTCCCTTTGCTGTCCACCTGAAACTATCACAACATTGTTAGTTGGCTATTATTGTTGTTTAGTCACTAAGGACTGTAGCCTGCTAGGTTCCTCTGTCCACGGGATTTCCCAGGCAAGGATACTTGAGTGGGTTGCCATTGCCTTCTGCAGGGGATCTTCCCAACCCAGGGATCAAACCCATGTCTCCAGCATTGACAGGCAGATTCTTTACCCTGGGCCACCAAGGAAGCCCTGTTAATTGGCTATACTCCAATATAAAAAGTTAAAAAGAAAAGGAGTGCTCAGTTTAAACAACATTTGGGTCAGCTGGTGTTCAGCTCTCTCAAGCTGACACTGCCCCAACCCTCTAGCTCTCCAGAACCAGGCTCTCCTTTGCAGAATTTGGCATGGAGCGTGAGCTACTACATCATACTGTTTTAATGCATGTGTGTGTTATGTTTTTAAATCCTCCCAGAGCAAAAATTGTATCTTTTATTCCCCAGCTATAGACAAATGTTTGTGTTCCTCCCAAATTCATATGTTGAAATCCTAACCCCCAAAGTGAAGGTATTACCATCAAGGAGGTGGGGCCTTGGGGAGATAATTAAGTCATGAGGGTGGGGTCCTCTGGATGGGATTAGTGCCTTTATAAAAGAGACCCCGGAGAAATTCCTTGCTCTTTCCTCCACATGAGGACACAGCAAGAAGACAGCCATCTTTTAACCAGAAGTGAGCCCTCATCAGACAGAATGCGCCAGCACGTTGAACTCAAACTACCTAGCCTCCAGGACGGTGAGAAATTAATGTTTGTTTTTTTTTTTTTTTTAAATTTTACTCCTTACTTTGGGTTTAATTTGTTTTCTTCTTCTTTTTTGAATAACAGAACCACATTTATTTAAGAATGTGTTCCAATATCAAGTGGCAAAGTTCAACAATGCAAAACCGAAATTACTTTTGCACCAACCTAATAGTTTTACACATGGGAATGCGTATGTTTCAGTGCCACTCTCTCATACTTCTTCTCGCCTTCTCCTTCCCTGCCTATCCCCCACAGCCCGCCATAATGCTTGCGTTTTAAACCATCTGGTCTGTGGTAGTTTGTCATGGCAGCCTGAACAGACTAAGACACCAGGGCTTACTCTGCACTCACTAAGCACTCACGTGCAAGTTAAGCACTTCCTGAGGCTGTTGATGGCAATAACTGACTGCTGCTGTTAAGGAAGGATTAAGTTAAGGCATGAGAGGAGCCCATATTTCACCAGGAGCTCTTGCTGGTACAGCTCTGCAGTCTGCATTGCTGTAACGCTCCCTCTTTCCACCAGACTAGATCCCCAGATGTTCCCCTTTCTGCTGTATCATTGCCGTGATGGGAATTCAGATTTCTCAGTGGAGCTGTGACAGACAAGGGGAAGAAGACATAGGTCCTGATGACCACCCTTTATCATCACAGTGCTGTCTCACAACAGTCATGGATAAGGGTGAACCTCCTCTAACCCTTGAACTCCATCACAGGGGACATCTTCCCTAAAGTGCTAAATGGAGGACTTTCTGACCACATGACCATCTAATCTCAATTCTCTCGTTCATGAACCTAAAGCCTGACAGTCTGTACTGTCTAAAACATGAACCCAGAACAGAATGGAAACATAATAGGGGAACCATCAGTCCAGGTAATAAAATGAGTTGAAGACATACACATAGTTGAAGACATAGAAAGACTTAGAGGAATTTGGGAAGAATGGCTGGTTCCTTGGGAAATGATGAAATCCCATGGGTATAGAACCCAGTGATGATGTGGGAGAATCAGAGGAAAGCTCCCAAGAGGATGCTGGTGGGGGTACGGATAGTTAGGTAGATTGGGTAGAAAGCTCAATTGAGAACAAATTTTGAGTAATGGCTGGATTAACCTTCTGAGAGGGGATGCTGAGATGTTGCATAAACACTGGTATAGTATTTGCCTTTAATTTTTAATACTTGGATAAACCAAGAAATTGAGAGAAGCCCATGAGAAGTTTAATAAGAGTACTACTTTATAGGGACTTCCCAGGCAGTCCAGTGATTAAGACTTTGCCTTCCAATGCAAGGGGTGCAGGTTTGATCCCTGGTAGGGCAACTAAGATCCCACATGCCTCATGGCCAAAAAATCAAAGCATGAAACAGAATAATATTGTAACAAATTCAGTGAAGACTTTGAAAATGGTCCACATTGGAAAAACCTTTAAAAAAAGAGTAATAATTTATGTAACGAGGTTTTAATTTTGTAATATTGAAGTAAGAACAAGCATTTGTTCTACAATGAGATATTATCCACTAGGTATTCAGACATGGCACTTACTGCAGTGGATGATTTTATCATCCAGTTGTCAGATGTATAAGCTTTGTGTCAATGAGGAGGTTTTGAAGCCTAAGACTGGTTCAAACAGAACTCCTCTTGTCTTAGTTAGCTAGGGCTGCCATAACAAAATAACAGGCCAGTGGTTTAAACAGCAGACATTCATTTGTCACAGTTGTAGAGCCCGGGAAGTTCAAGATCAAAGTGTAGGCAGGACTTCCTTGGTGGCCCAGTGGTTAAGAATTTCACTGCCAATGCAGGGGACACCAGTTTTACCTGGTCTGGGAAGATTCCATGCTACAGAGCAGCTAAGCTCGTACACTACAACCACTGAGCCCATGGTCTAGAGCCCACAGTCTGCAGCTGCTGAGCCTGTGTGTCCTTAAAGTCCATGCTCTGCAACACAAAGAGAAGCCCACGCTCTGCAATGCAAGGAGAAGCCCACGCTCTGCAATGCAAGGAGAAGCCCACGCTCTGTAATGCATGGAGAAGCCCACGCTCTGCAATGCATGGAGAAGCCCACGCTCTGCAATGCATGGAGAAGCCCACGCTCTGCAATGCAAGGAGAAGCCCACGCTCTGCAATGCAAGGAGAAGCCCATGCTCTGCAATGCAAGGAGAAGCCCACACGCAGCAACTACGGAAAGACCTCATTCAGCAACAAAGACCCAGGGCAGCCAAAAAAAAAAAAAAAGCACAGGCAGATTTGGTTGTTGATGAGGGCTCTGTTACTGGCTTCACAGGGCCCTGTCTCCTGTCTCCACTTAGCAGAGATCTCTGTCTTTCTCTTTCTGTGTTTCTCTCCTCTTTTCCTATATGGTCACCAATCTCATCATGAGAGCCCCATCCTCATAATTTAATTAGCTCCCTAGAGCCCCACCGTCCAAATACCATCACACTGGGGGTTAGAGCTTCATACATACATTTTGGAAGGGACACAATTCAGTCCATGGCCCATCCTGTGCCAGGTGACCTCTGCAGGGCACTGGAGAACATGTTCTGTCCCAAAAGAGGGAGCAGCCCCAGCAGGACATCTACCAGAAGGCCAGGCTAGCTCTGGTTTACTCTGAACCATAAATCTCCCATCACCTTGGGATTTAAACGGAGCATCCCTGGAGGTCTCCAATCAGGGCAATCGGAAGAAACTTCCTACCTAAGCTCAGGCAGAGCCCCTTTGAAGAACTGCAGGCTTATCCATCACATTCCTAAGTCCCCTCTCCAAGGGACAGGTAGCTGGGGACGGTAGTCCTTTATTGGCTGTTGTCATTGTTTAGTTGTTGTATCCAACTCTTTTTCGACCCCATGGACTGTCCATGGAATTTCCCAAGCAAGAAGTTGCCATTTCCTTCTCCAGGGGATCTTCCCCACCCAGGCATTGAACGTGAGTCTCCTGCTTGGCAGGCAAATTCTTTACCACTGAGTCACCTGGGAAACCCATCCAGAGGCCCACATGATTCTCCAGACAAGAACCTGGGGAGGTGACAGTGGCCAGGCTACAGAGCCAAGAGATAAAGCCCAACCCTCTGCTTCATCAGATTGGTTCCAATCCACCCCCTAAATCTTCATCCCCCACAGGCAATATGGTATTCATGAACTTCGGGTTCAAAGGTAATTATGATGATCAAAATCCTCCCCAGGTTTTCACACGGAATAACTAAGGAAGCAAGGCAAACTTTCCATGAGATTAGGAAACCATGCACCACTTTCCTTTCCGAAACTTCCAGAATGGTCATCGTAAATCCCATTCAACTTCAAGACAGGAAGAAAAAAAAAAAAAACAACAACTCTCTGTGTTGAGCTGGGTATCCTGTCTGGTTAGAAACCCTCCTCTGTTTTGAATGGGAATTTGTCTCGTTACAAAATCCACCCATTCACTTAGTTCTACCCTCTGAGACCACACAGAACTATGCCCACCCTTTCCCACCTGGCAGCCTGTCAGACACCAGAAGGGAAACTTCATTCCCCAGCAACCCTTCTCTGCCCAAGAGGTGATGCCCTTCCAGGCCTCCCAGGCCTTCCAGGGACCTGCCCCAGGGTCCCCACCAGCCTGGGTCTCACCTCTAGACCCTCTTCCATCACCTAAAAATTCTCACTCAGCTGAGTAGTTGTAACAACATAGCTCAGCTTTCCTGCTGCGCTGAAACACTTTCCAAAAATTCTGGAAATTTGTTATGGTCATGGCTGCCAAGCCCACAAAACCCAGATCCCAATCTCTCACTGAGCAGCCCAAGAACATGTGCAAAAAAAAAAGAAAACCCTTTGGCTGGACATCATCTCTTGGTCCCTGGGATGAATCATAAGTTTCTTTCATTGTTGGTCTTGGCTGCTCCCCCCAGGTCAAAGTTGATGGTTGATGAGACAGATACCACCCCTAGTGATACCCTCTGCTCCGAGTGTGGAAATCTGAGGGCAAAGGCAGCACTGAATATCCCAGCACAGGGTCCAAGTGATTAGACTCATTGACAGAAGGTGACACAAGACCAGGGGTCGCTCCTGAGGGGTCATCTGCAAGGGTTTAATCTCCCTTTTCCTGCCCCAGAGGTAAGGGCAGGAATTAAGAATTAAGTCAAGGACTCCACCCGGCACTCCAAGTCAGCTCTGCGTTGTCAGAAGACTTTCTTTGACTAACCCCCCACACACTCCCCACCAGGATCTCCATGCAACACCCTCACTTCCTCTGTCTGCATATCCACTGGATCACCATAGCACTTGTGTGTCAATGTCACAGGCACCATCATAGTCCCTGTTGCATTCTGCCCTGAGACAGGACTCTGCCTCTGTGCTCCTGCCTTGTCCCCTAGACTGGGACCTCCTGGAGGGGAGCCCCTGGGTCTTATTTATCAGTGTCTCCGATCCTAGCATGGAATCTGACACAAAGTACGCACTCACGTAGGATGAATGATGCCAAAATGAGCTGATGCCTTGGCCTCACTTTGTCAAGCCTTTCATATCTCCATAGAGATAGGTGGGAATTGAGCATCCCTCCCTCTGGGTGGGAGTCAGGAGAGACCACCATGGCCTCCGTGCCTGTGTCCCATCATCTCCATCACAGTGGGATGACCTGTGTGTGAGCTGGGATGCTCAAAGTATGAGATCCTCCACCTGATCCCTTCCTGAGTCCATGAGCTCTGCTTCTTCCTGGTTAGAGAAGGTGGACCAAAATCCAGACCATCACCAGCCTATTCTATAAGCAGAAACTGGGGAGAAGAGCCCGGCTGACCTGGGGCAAATTCATCCCACCCCCAGGAATCACAGAGGGGCAGCAAGTTGACCACAACCCTGATTAACCTCAGCAATGAAGTGTCTTGTAACTATTTCCATCATATCCCAGGACAGGGGAACCAGCCTGCTCAGTACAAACCACAGCACAGAGCTCCGGGGAGGCCCAGGGTAACGCGCAATGTCAACACGATGAGTCAGGACAAGGCAGAAGCCTCTTAAGAGTGGCTAGGTCTCTGCTCTGGGACTTGGAGATTTCTCACCCTCACATCCAACTCACCCAACATGACATAAGCAATGCTGCTCGGGATCATGCCTGGTCAGAAAGACCAGCCAGCTTATTCCTTTGTGGTTTCCATGTTAACAAGGGCAGTGTTTGGACTCCTGACTGTGGGAATGAACAGCAGAGGCTCCCACTCCCCATTTCCCATCCGCTCTCACCTCTTGCTCACTTCCTTAAAGGCCAGGGTGGCAAAGGATGCTCTTACCTGCTAAGATGAAGATGCCCACGAGAATCAGAAAGACCAGCAGGTAGAGCCCGAGGACTGCATGCTTCAGGGCTGACAGGGAGCCCAGCTGGGTACAGCAGCCACCTGCTCGTCCTTTGTGGCATGGACCTAACAAGAAGGGTAGGAAGAAGAGGGGAAAAGACATTTGAGAATTCCCAAAGCTGCTTTGCTCTTTTTGTCTCATCGCTCCCTGATGCATGTGGATGTTCATGTGGCAGCACTCCCCACCCCCACCTCCCGTCACCACACACACCTTCTGCACATCTGTAATGCAGGTGGAATAGTAGGGAGCATCTCAGAACTGTGATAAGCTTTTCAGCTTCTCTCTCTCCTCCCAACCTCTGCTCATGAACGAGCCAGAAGGCATCCCAACAGCTCACATGGCCATACAAACCCACCCTCCTGGAGCCAGTGCAAGTAGCAGAGAAAGCTAGGATAGGCTGCCCTTTACAAATGTTATTGTCCCCCGTGATCAGGAGAAGATGGAGAGCATTTTAAAAAGAGGTTGCAAACTCCAGGGAAGGGAGGTGGGCCAGGTGGGCCTGGGGAACCCAGCAGTGCATGCCCCATCTGGAAGCGGTGGCTATGTCAGAATGAGGGCCAGGTGTTGACAGGTCCAAAAATTTTAAGACAAGCCAGAGATTATTTAGAGAAATCTCCCTTTTTTATGTGTTGACAACTAATTAGGGGAGAAAAAAGACAAAGGAAAGGAAAAACCACTAGGGAGTGTAAACAAAACACATTTATACGGCAGGGCTGACCACCAGTTTACAACCTTGGGTTTAGATTTACAGGAAAACATAGTACAGAACTTCTTCCTGTGAAACTATTCAAGGCTCACCGGGTTCTGGTCAAAATGGAACAGCAAAATACCAGAGTTCTAACGGACCTTGGGGCTTCCCAGGTGGCACTAGTGGTAAAGAAGACACCTGCCAACTCAGGAGATGCAAAAGACGCAGGTTTGATCCTTGGGTCGGGAAGATCCCCTGGGGGAGGAAATGGCACCCCATTCTGGTATTCTTGCCTGAAATATCCCATGGACAGAGGAGTCTGGCTGGCTACAGTCCATGGAGCTTCAAAGAGTCGGTCACGACTGAGTGTCTGAGCACAATGGACCCCATGGATTGTCTAATTCAACCCCTTCAGTTAATAAAGGTTGTCAAATGTAAGGGATAGACCCTGGGGTGAGGATGCCAGGTCCTGATTCCAGGTCATCTTTCCACGAGAATTCTTCAACCCTCCTTAAGACGACTGCTACAGAGGCCAGCAAGCTCACCCATCTCCACCTCCTCGGTTGACTGACAGTGGAGAGGAAGAGATGCCATCCTGCCCTGACTCCCAGCATGGCAGGTAAGAAATGATGGAGGGCTTTTTTTTTTTTTTTCA
Source organism: Bos javanicus (assembly GCF_032452875.1). NCBI lineage: Eukaryota > Metazoa > Chordata > Mammalia > Artiodactyla > Bovidae > Bos > Bos javanicus. The sequence goes on along the minus strand of NC_083875.1, from coordinate 11,401,899 downwards.
TAACATGCCCATATTATGTTCAATCCCCACCCCCTGCAAGGAAGAGTATTGCCAACTGGAGAACTGTTCATTGCACAGGGAGGCAGATGTGGGAGCCCAAAAAGGCTGACAACAGATGTTGAAATAATTGGTATTCAAAAAACATTTGTAGAGATGCTGTGATAGGACTTGCTAGCAGTCCAGTGGCAAAGACTCCATGCTTCCAAGGCAGGGGACACAGATTCAATCCTTGATCAGGGAACTAGGATCCCACATGCCATGAGGCACAGCCAAAAGATATCCAATTTTTATTTAATAAAAAAAAAAGATGCTGAGATGTTTGTGATCCTTGGTACCTTGGGGTTCACCAGGGAGGTGCTTCGGGGGCTCCTTACTACCTATCAGGTAGCATTGCCATAGCTCACCAGAGGTATTGTTCGGTGAAGAAAATTTTCCCACACATTTATTCTATTTTATTGAAAATACTGTTGCTAAAACAGCTAAGTAGAACTCTTACACAATACTTCCATAAAACATCGGGTACAACTTGGAACAAGTTGTCGAGAAATACAAATTCAATTACCATTCTCGTCAACCCTCAAGTGTTAGCAAATTTTGAAGAGTTAAACTGATTTTCCACTAAGTCTTGCGCAAAATACATTTTTCTAATGTACGCTAAATCTTCTTTTCCAGAACGTTCTATCTCTTCCCCCACAGTATTATCTATAACCTGTTTTGCTCCTAAATATGCCAGCTTCTTGTAGCATTTTGTTGTTTTTGTTTGTTTCTAATGAGAACAGCTGGCTGGCCAGTTGCAACTCAGTAGAGAAAAGTTTATTTCCTTCAGAAACCTGAGTTTATTTCCCTCAGGAACATAGGCATAGCATCATGTATTGCACAACTTTTTTTTTTTTTTTAATTTAAAGCCTTTATTGAACTTGTTGCAATATTGCTTCTGTTGTTTATGTTTTGGTTTCTTGGTCCCAAGGCATGTGGGATCTTAGCTCCGTGACCAGGGATCGAACCCATAGCCCTTGCATTGGAAGGCACAGTCTTAACCACTGAACCACCAGGGAAGTCCCTAAATATTAGTATCAGCTCTCCTGCTCTAAGCCCTGCTTCCTCTTGAGACGATGATAAGGATGCCAGCCTAGCTATCGGGAGGGACCAGAAGATACCCAGGCTGAAACGCCATTATCTTTATGTTTATCCCAAATTCATCTTGGGCTTCTCCATTCGTTGGCTTTGTTTGACCCCTTCCTATTTCTCTTGAAGGTTTAATTAAGTTTAACCAAATTCTGTTAACCGTTCCAGTTTCACTGGACAATTATATGTTCATTATAAAAAGAATCTATTCTCTCAAAAAGATGTTGATATAATTTTTTTTGCACATAACTTTTTTTACTAAGGCACAACACTACATTATACCTTGCCTGAGCTTGCTGCTAAGTTGCTTCAGTCGTGTCCGACTCTGTGCGACCCCATGGACTGCAGCCTACCAGGCTCCTCCATTCATGGGATTTTCCAGGTAAGAGTACTGGAGTAGGGTGCCATTGCCTTCTCCTGCCTGAGCTTGAGGAAGTCTATTGAGTAAGTTGAGCATTAATACAGTAAAGGATTAAGGGCAACAATACAGAGTCATGGATTGACTAGTGAGGCTACTTCATGATTTATAAAGGGATGGGTTAGTGCTAATTGCCATTCAGTTTGAAATTTTTCAGCTTGAGAAGGAAAACAAAATAATCAGGACCTCTTCCTTCCTCTAGGGATGAAAACATTTTCCTAAACCAATGAGTTACGAGGGCAAAGCTTCTTTTCCTTTACTCCCACTAATAAGAACATCATCCCTTGATTGTCAAGTCTGTGCTGACTTTCAGTGTTGGCAGAATAAGGGGAGAAAAAATCACACAGCCAAGAAGACTTGCATCTTGTTTTGTTGTTGCATGTTTGTTTCTAGCTCATTGTAAGAGTGGGTCAAACTGCAATGATACAGTTCTAATTTTCCCCCCCCCAAAAAAGAGGAGAGAATTCCCTGTTGGTCCAGTGGTTAAGACTCCACACTTCCACTGCAGGGGGCACAGGTTTGATGTCTAGTCAGGGAATTAAGATCCTGCATGGTGCATAGCCTGGTCAAAAAACTGTTTTTAATTAAGAAAAAAAATGAGTAGCTCCCTTCTCCTCTACCTGAGGCTTCTGTCTAATAAGTGCCACTGGTGACAGGTCCCTTTGTCCACAAACACACACGACACAGAACCTCCTCTGAGACAGCTCAGTCCTTTTAACAAACTATTACTCTGTACATTATACAAAATCTGTTTTAAACAGAACAAGGGTTTCAGACAGAGATTTTCCACCAATGGTTAGACAAGCAGAACTCCACTGAATGATTCTGGCAAGATGGCTAGTGAATATGATTATAAGGGAAAGACAGGAGACAATATAGGGTAAAGACGAGTTACTAAATCTGCTCAAAACACATTTATTAATTTTTAATGTAGTATGGCAGCAGCATGTTAACTGAGTAAACCATTCAAAGTATTAAGTTTACTGGAAAATTGAAAACGCTCCGAAACCATGCAGTCAGTAATATATTCATTTATTTGACTTTTTATAAAAGTAAAAGAAATGAGCCATCAAGCCATGAAAAGATATGGAGGAAACTTAAGTGCCTTTTAGTAAATGTGTGCATGTGTGCAAGGTCATTTCAGTCGGGTCCAACTCTTTGCAACCACATGGACTGTAACCTGCCAGGCTCCTCTGTCCATGCAATTCTCCAGGCAAGAATACTAGAGTGGGTTGCCATGCCCTCCTCCAAGGGATCTTTCCGACCCAGGGATCAACCCCCACATCTCTTATGTCTCCTACACTGGCAGACTGGTTCTTTGCTGATAGCACCATCTGGAAAGCCCATATTAGTAAGTAAAAGATGCCAATCTGAAAAGGCTACTTACTGTATCATTCCAACTGTATGGCATTCTGGAAAAGGCAAAACTATGAGGACAATAATAAGATCAGTGGACACCAAAGGAGGAGGGATGGATAGGTAGAGCACAGAGGACTTCTAGGACAGTAAAACCATTCTGTGTGATACTATAATGACGGATGCAGATCATTGCACATTTGTCTAAAACATTGCACATTTGTCTAAACCCACAGAATGCAGAGCAGCAAGAGGGAACCCTAATGTAAGCCATGGACTTTGGATGATAATGATGTCAATGCAGGCTCATCAGTTGTAACAGGTGTACCTCCCTAGTGGGGATGTTGATTGTAAGGGGGGCTGTGCATGTGTGGGGCAGGGGGCATGTGGGAACTCTCTGTAGTTTCCACTTAATTTTACTGTAAACCTAAAACTGCTCTAAAAATTAGTCTACTAAAAAAAAGTAAAGGTTTTGACTTATGGATTGTTGAGATAAAATCTCTGTTGTTGTTCAGTCGCTAAGTCGTGTCCAACTCTGCGATGCCATGGACTGCAGCATGCCAGGCTTCCCTGTCCTTCACTATCTCCCAGAAAAAGAAAAATGAACATTGCTCAGTTGTGTCTGACTCTTTGCGACCCCATGGAGTATAGTCCATCGAATTCTCCAGGCCAGAATACTGGAGTGGGTAGCCTTTCCCTTCTCCAGGGGATCTTCCCAACTCAGGGATTGAACCCAGGTCTCCCACAGTGCAGGCAGATTCTTTACCAGCTGAGCCACAGGGGAAGCCCAAGAATGCTGGAGTAGGTAGCCTATCCCTTCTCCAGTAGATCTTCCCGGCCCAGGAATCAAACCAGGGTCTCCTGCATTGCAGGTGGATTCTTTACCAACCAAGCTAGTCTGCTCAAATTCATGTCCACTGAGTCAGTGATGCCATCCAACCATGTCATCCTCCATTGCTCCCTTTTCCTCCTGCCCTCAATCTTTCTCAGCATCAGGGTCTTTTCCAATGAGTCAGCTCTTTGCATCTGACAAAACGTGGTTCACTGGAGGAGGGAATGGCAAACCACTCCAGTATTCTTGCCTCGAGAAAACCCATGAACAGTAAAAACTCTAATAGACTTTTATTAAGCATCCACTGTCCTGCTGTGGAAGCCATCTTTGGATGGCTTCCAGAGGATGCCACCCCCTTGCATAGTCTCTTTCTGCACTCCACCGGGATTGGTTTGTGTGACCAATAGAATATGGCATAAGTGATAGCGTGTCACTCCTGAGATGAGACAAAAGACACTGCTGTTCCCTCCTTGCTTGCTCTTTATCTCTCTTGGAATATTCATTTGGGGGGAAGCCAGCCTCTATGTCATGAATACACTATGGAGAGGCTACATACTAAGGAACTGAGGCCTTCAGCCAACAGCCACGTGAGTGAGTCTGGAAGCAGTTTCTCCAGCCAAATCAAGACATCAGATGACTACACTCTGGCTGAGATCTCGACAGCAGTCTCATGAGAAACCCAGAGCCAGGGCAACCCAGCTAAGTTGCTCCCAGACTTCTGCCAGATAGGATTATACATATATAAATTAAATATATGGGATTATAAATATGTATATACACATATTTCTGAGCAACATTTTGGATCTGAAAAAAAAAAATCTTAGATGTCCTTTCACCCCCATGGCTTTCTCAGAAACAGAGTGAGACAAGAAATTTTTATTGCTTTAAGCTGCTAAGGTTTGGGGTAATTTGTTCCGCAGCAGTAGATAACTAATACACTATGATAGACAGTGGGAAACACAAAGACAGCAGCTGCTTGAGGGAAGGATTTTTGTCAGCATCATTTATGTCCAACTTTTCAGTTCCTAAACCAGCACAGGCATATAGCAGGCATTCAGAAAATGTGCTGAATGAGAGATGAAGATGCAATCACTGCCTTTCAGATGCTCACATCTGAGGGGAAGAAGATGTATAAACAGATAAGTATTGCAGAGGTGGAATAAAGTAGTATAGTGGGGTGATAAGGCACAAGCCAAGTGTGGTACTGCAGAGGCAATGATTCTTTGTGTCAGCAGCTCATCCCAGGGTCTGCTGGAGGAGCAGTAACTCAAGGCTTTGAAGCCCAGGCCTTCCTAGATGGCTGAAATTTTCTCTTTTTCTCTAGCTTGATCATCTTATTTGTAAATTTGAAAACTATGACTTTAAGATGTAGGTTTATCAGATCAGATCAGATCAGTCGATCAGTCATGTCCGACTTTTTGTGACCCCATGAATCGTAGCACGACAGGCCTCCCTGTCCATCACCAGCTCCTGGAGTTCACCCAGACTCACGTCCATCGAGTCGGTGATGCCATCCAGCCATCTCATCCTCTGTCGTCCCCTTCTCCTCCTGCCCCCAATCCCTCCCAGCATCAGAGTCTTTTCCAATGAGTCAGGTAGCCAAAGTACTGGAGTTTCAGCTTTAGCATCATTCCTTCCAAAGAAATCTCAGGGCTGATCTCCTTCAGAATGGACTGGTTGGATCTCCTTGCAGTCCAAGGGACTCTCAAGAGTCTTCTCCAAGACCACAGTTCAAAAGCATCAATTCTTTGGTGCTCAGCCTTCTTCACAGTCCAACTCTCACATCCATACATGACCACAGGAAAAACCATAGCCCTGACTAGACGGACCTTTGTTGGCAAAGTAATGTCTCTGCTTTTGATATGCTATCTAGGTTGGTCATAACTTTCCTTCCAAGGAGTAAGCATCTTTAAGAATAGGGGCTTCCCAGGTGGCTCAGTGGCAAAGAATCTACCAGCCAAGGCAGATGACACAGGAGAAGAGGGTTCGATGCCTGGGTCAGAAGATCCCCGGGAGCAGGAAATGACAACCCACTCCAGTATTCTTGCCTGGAGAATCCCATGGACAGTGGAGCCTTGTGGGCTATGGTCCATGGGGTCACAAAGAGTTGGACATGACTGAGCGACTGAGCATTTGACTTTAAGAAGAAAACTGAAAACTTTCTTCCTCCATATGAGAACAGTTCTGAGGAACGTACCAGACAAAGCTGTTAGTTATTAAACATAGTTGTTTGGTCACACACAAAACCAGATCTAGAGAGAGAAGGGCACCACCAAAACAAAGCAAAAGCTCTTCCAAGGTCTAGGAGAATCAAGGGAAAAGTTTTTCACCTCTCGATGGCCTTCAGAAAGGAGGGTGTCATCTCAGGAGATCAAGGAGCCAAGAGAAGGAGGCTCAAGAGCCTTAGAGAAGACCGTGGCTTCAAAACAGCAAACAACAAGTCAAAAATAAGTACCAAGTGATGTGCAGAATGGGTTCTGCATGCCAGGCTGGGAGAGTTGTTTATCTCAGTGGGGAGTCATGCTTCCTGATGGCTGGCTGGAAACAGTCAGTGGATGGTTTCTCAGACTCTACACACCACATCCACATGAAGCCTGCACCATTTTGCCAGAGCTGAGTATTCCTGGGCTATTATTTTCTTTCTCTATTGTGTGTGTGTGTTAGTCACTCAGTCGTGTCTGACTCTTTGAGACCCCATGCACTGTAGCTTTCCAGGCTCCTCTGTCCATGGGGATTCTCTACGAAAGAACCCTGGAGTGAGTTGCCATTCCCTTCTTCAGGGGATCTTCCCAATGCAGGGATCAAACTTGGGTCTCCCGAATTACAGGCAGATTGTTTACCATCTGAGTCACCAGGGAAGCCCCATTTTAAAAAATTTATTTATTGGCTGTTGTGAGTCTCTGTTGCTGCATGGGGGCTTTCTCTAGTTGCAGCAGATGGGAGCGACTGTTGTGGTGTGTGGGATTCTCACTGCAGTGGCTTTTCTTGTTTTGGAGCACAGGCTCTAGACGCCCTGGCTTCAGTAGCTGTGACTCCTGGGCTTAGCTGCCCTGGGCATGTGGGATCTTTCCGATTAGGGGTCGAACCAGTGACCTTTGCATCGCAAGATGGATTCTTAACTACTGGACCACCAGGGAAGCCCTCATTCCACTTTTTTTAAACTGAAATTTATGTAAGAAGGGAGTTTTCTATCATCTTCATAAGTGGAAAAATTAGTGTCTTCCTATTACACTATTACTAATGGAGAAATATCAATAACCTCAGATACGCAGATGACACCACCCTTATGGCAGAAAGTGAAGAAGAACTAAAGAGCCTCTTGATGAAAGTGAAAGAAGAGAGTGAAAAAGTTGGCTTAAAGCTCAACGTTCAGGAAACTAAGATCATGGCATCTGGTCCCATCACTTCATAGCAAATAGATGAGGAAACAGTGGAAACAGTGGCTGACTCTATTTTTCTGGGCTCCAAAATCACTGCAGATGGTGATTGCAGCCATGAAATTAAAAGACACTTACTCCTTGGAAGGAAAGTTATAACCAACCTAGACAGCATATTCAAAAGCAGAGACGTTACTTTGCCAACAAAGGTCCATCTAGTCAAGGCCATGGTTTTTCCAGTGGTCATGTATGGATGTGAGAGTTGGACTATAAAGAAAGCTGAGTGCCAAAGAATTGATGCTTTTGAACTGTGGTGTTGGAGAATGGAGAAGAGTCTTGAGAGTCCCTTGGACTGCAAGGAGATCCAACCAGTCCATTCTAAAGGAGATCAGTCCTGGGTGTTCATTGGAAGGACTAATGTTGAAGCTGAAACTCCAGTACTTTGGCCACCTGATGTGAAGAGCTGACTCATTTGAAAAGACTCTGAACCTGGGAAAGATTGAGGGCAAGAGAAGGGGATGACAGAGGATGAGATGGTTGGATGGCATCACCGACTCAGTGGACATATCTAATTATTAAAACAGCAAATTCACACCCATAGATCACTTTGAATACTGCTGTCTTGCATATAGTCATATTCTGAGAGTCACTGATGTTAGTAAAAGTAATTAAATCACAGTTCAGTGAAAGTTGTGGGGGGAAGAATTTTGATGTACTTCACAGAAGACTTCTCTTCTTGAGAAGCAAAACAAAACTTTTTTGTATGTTCAAGATAATAATCCAGAAGGTAGAATGTTGAAGTTAAGTGCCACTGAAATAACCATTTCAGAACCTTGCCCTTACCTTTGGTACTAATCTCATTATTCACAATTGTTGATTTCCATTTTTGTCTTCCAAAGGTGTCCTGAGACTCACTCATCTCCCTATCCATCAATCAGCACACAGCAGAACCATTGCAATAAGTTTCTTTGCAAGAACAAAGACATGTGTAATCCATTTATTTTTGGTGCAAAGACTGGTTCTCAAAGTTACTGTATGCAAATAGTTGACACATTTCTGTTGGCTGCAAAAGATATTTTTTGAGCAAAATTTTGGTCCCAAAAAATAAAATCTTGGCTTTCCTTATTCACCCATGATTTGGAATTGCTACTTAGTGCTTGTAGAGGTGAATTGTGGGAGAAATTCATTGGAACTGAATTGACACTTAATCCTGGCTGAGTAGCATCATCAGGCATAGCTCTTCTTAGATATCTAGAAGCCTGAGCTGTTCCCCTGGATGTCTTAATTCCAATTCAATGATGAAATCACATATCTATGGCAACAGGTACCCAGTTCTGAAGTAAGGCATTTGTCATTATCAAAACAACATGAAGACATATTTTTGGAAAATCAATGAAGTCTCACTATTATCAGAGCTTCATTTTAAAACTTTGATTTCTCTTTAACAGGATACACACAAAAGGGGGTTGCCTAAAACTATTATTCCCTGAGGTTAAAATTGTGAAGCATTCCTTTTAATCATGGGAACAAGAGGACACCCTAAAGAGCTTTTGTTAAAATACTGTCTGCTTAGGGCAGGGAGGTGATTAGGAGCAAAGGTTAAAGAACAGAAAAGGAAAATTTATCTGAAAACTACTCAGCCCCAAACAGTTGAGCTGAGGAAGAGTCTGGAGATGGTGTCCGGATGTCAGTGGGAGCCCCGGAACCACAGGGCCTTTGTTTCCTGGAGGATGTATTGTATTAGGCAGGTGAGGGTTCCTGACACTCTCAGGCGTACAAACATGGGTATGGGGCTCTGAGCAGGCTGGTTCAAAGCCTGCCTCTGTTCATACTGGCTGGGAGAGCCTGAGAAAGCACGCTGAGGCAGCCCCTGCATCAATTTAGCCTTTCTTTGCAAAACTGATTGTTCAGTATCTTTTTTTTTTCTTGTAAGATTTTGTTTGCTGTGGACCATTTTTTTAAGTCTTGACTGAATTTGTTAACAATATTGTTTGTGTTTTATGTTTTGGCTTTTTGGTCATGGGGCATATGGGATCTTAGTTCCCCCAATCATGGATTGAATGCATGCCCCCTGCATTGGAAGGCAAAGTCTTAACCACTGGATCACAAGGGAAGTCCCTGATTTTTCAATTTCTTAACTATAATTTTAAGGCATTTGGGGAGTTATTTTGAATTTATTTGCCTCCCATTTGAAAAAATACTCACAAATTGCATTTGACCAAAAGTGGGTATTATTTGCATTACTGTATGGCAGAAACCAACATAACATTGTAAATGTTTTAATATATATTTAAATTTAAAAAAAAAAAACAGAAAAAAAGTGGGTATTAACTTCTTCCCAAAGAATCTGAGTCTAAATAATATTAAAAAAATAAAATAAAACAGAATGAAATGATTCAACTGACACCTACTTGAGTTTCAGCAACAACAGACAGGTGGCTCAGTGGGTAAAGAACCTGCCTGCAATGCAGGAGATACAGGTTCAATCCCTGGGTCAGGAAGATCCCCTGGAGGAGGGCACAGCAACCCACTCCAGCATTCTTGCCTGGAGAATCCCACGGACAGAGGAGCCTGGAGGGCTGCAGTCCATGGGGCGCAGAGTCAGACCCGACTAAAGCGGCAGAGCACAGGAACACACAACAAACAGCCTGTTTCTTTTTTGTTCTCTGTGGTCCCACAGCTCCTACACAGCAGGTGGAGATAAGGTTTTTATGGCTGGGAGGGACCTTGGCACTCATTTCATCAAAGGATCTTGTTAAACCCACCCAAGGCTGATTTCATCATACTCACTTGGTTACTCATCACCCACATTGTTCATTGTAATAGAGAGCCCCAAATGACCTCTGTCTTTGAAACCACCACGGCTTTCTGGCTTTCACGGGGACCTCTGTTTACTTTCCCTCAATAAAGGAGGGTGTGAGGCGAGGACCCGACAGAGCAGTTTCACCGGACCTGAGTCTGGGAGGGTCCCACACCACCAGTGGGGTCCGGGTGAGCACCCAGCACCAACTGGCCCACTGGCCCTCACACCTGAGTCTTCGAGGCAGACAGCCCTGTGAGGGCGAGAGACAAAGGAAAATACAGTATTCCGTGTGATCAGATGGGATCCCATTTCTAAGAAAGGGAGAGGGAGGGAGGGTGGAGCTAATTCAATTTAGATGTTATGATGACCTAGGACAGTTTCTTCAAGTACTCGTAGAGGTATTTTGTAACTTCCTTGCAATATTTGTTATTTTTCTCCGGCCCTATCTGTTTCTCAAGTTACTCTGCATGAAAATTTTTGAGAAAATCAGGGGCTTGTGTGCTTATTTTGCAGCAGTGGGAAGAGACTGGCTGATGTGCATATAATTTTGCAACCAGGGCTGAGGGACTGGGAGAGAAAGCCAGGTGGGAGGGGACAGAGGGCAGTCAAGGTAAGCTGGCTGGTCACCGCAACCCAGGAGGAGGGGAGGGGCTAGGAAAAGAATGAGGTCCTGGGGCTCAGGGGAGATGCCTGTACTCTTATCCAACATGGGCAGTACGTGGATTGGAAGGAAGGCTGTGTCAATGCCGAGAGACCCAAAACAACAAAGGGAGTGAAGGTGAGGGTTGGGGTTCCCTGGTGGCTCAGTGGTAAAGAATCCACCAGCCAATGCAGAGACATGGGTTCAATCCACAATCCAGGAAGATCCCACAAGCCACAGAGCAACTAAGCCTGTGCACCACAGCTGCTGAGCCTGTGCTGTAGAGCCTGGGAGCTGTAACTACTGAAGCCCAAGCACCTGGAGTCCATGCTCTGCAACAAGAGAAGCCACTGCAATGAGTAGCCCCAGAAGGCTCAGCACAGCCGAAAATAAATAAATAAACTTATATGTGTATATATATATAACAACAGTGGGCTCAGGGTTCGGTCTAAAGTGGGGCCAGAAACGCTCCTCCAGTGGAGTGACCCTGGAATCCCTCTCAAAAAGATTCCCAATTCCTCTCCTGGCATCTCATCAGAGGAAATAAATCATCTGATGATGTATTTGCAACGTGGAGGCCAGGGCTCAGCTATTTCCACACTTAAATCATTACTCTTTCCTGGCTGCTGGAGCAACATCCAGCCCCTGCCCTGGTCTGCCTTGGTCTGAAGAATCGGTGAGTCCTCGGGGCAGGAATGGTTACCTTAAATATCCCACCCCCACCCGTCTCACTGCCCCAACTCTTGCCACCAGTTGAGTTGGAAAGTTGAGTTGGAAGGGCCATATAAGTATCTGGTGGGGGTGGGGAGGGGGGTGTTCTGTTTCATTTTAATTGGAAGACAACTTCTTTACAATGTTGTGTTAGTTTCAGCTCTATGTATACATATGTCCCCTCCCCCTTGAACCTCCTTCCCACCCCCAGGTCATCACAGAGCACTGAGTTGAGCTCCCTCTGTTACTTAGCAACTTCCCACACTAGCTATCTGTTTTACATATGGTAATGCATTCATTTTAATGCCACTCTCTCTGTTCATCCCACCCTCTTCTTCCCCACTGTGTCCACAAGTCTGTTATCTGCCTCTGCGCTTCCGTTCCTTCCCTGCAAATAGGTTCATCTGTACCATTTTTCTGCATTCCATACATACGATGTGTTAATATACGATGCTTGTTAATATACGATGCTTGTTTTTCTGTTTCTGACTTGACTCTGTATAACAAGGTATCAGTTCATCCCTCTCACTAGAACTGACTCAGACGTATAATGTTTTATGGCTGAGTAATATTCAGAAAACTAAGATCATGGCATCTGGTCCCATCACTTCATGGGAAATAGATGGGGAAACAGTGGAAACAGTGTCAGACTATTTTTGGGGGCTCCAAAATCACTGCAGATGGTGACTGCAGCCATGAAATCAAAAGACGCTTACTCCTTGGAAGGAAAGTTATGACCAACCTAGATAGCATATTCAAAAGCAGAGACATTACTTTGCCAACAAAGGTCCATCTAGTCAAGGCTATGGTTTTTCCAGTGGTCATGTATGGATGTGAGAGTTGGACTGTGAAGAAAGCTGAGGGCTGAAGAATTGATGCTTTTGAACTGTGGTCTTGGAGAAGACTCTTGAGAGTCCCTTGGACCGCAAGGAGATCCAACCAGTCCAATCTAAAGGAGATCAGTCTTGGATGTTCATTGGAATCACTGATGCTAAAGCTGAAACTCCAGTACTTTGGCCACCTCATGCGAGAGCTGACTCATTGGAAAAGACCCTGATGCTGGGAGGGATTGGGGGCAGGAGGAGAAGGGGACGACAGAAGATGAAATGGGTGGATGGCATCACTCACTCAATGGACTTGAGTCTGAGTGAACTCCGGGAGTTGGTGATAGACAGGGAGGCCTGGCGTGCTGCGATTCATGGGGTCGCAAAGAGTCGGACACGACTGAGCGACTGAACTGAACTGAACTGAATTGAATATTCCATTATATACATGTTCCACAGCTTCTTTATCCATCCCTCTGTCGATGGACATGTAGGTGCTTGGGGATCTGGTTTTAAAGACAGGAAGCCTAAGGCCACAGCCCATATCACCTGTATGGAATTGAACTGGAACCATCTCTGAAGCCTCCAGGCTCGAAGCATCCCCGCTCTGGCCTCCGCACAGGAAGCAGTAGAGACTGGGCCACTGAAGGAAGTTTATTGGGTCTGAGCAAAGATGACTGTCCTCAGACCCACTGAACCTTTGCCCCCTGGTAAGGGCTGGAACCAACGGTTGTCATGTATAGAGCTTCACTGGCAGATGGCCAATGATCAGATAGCCAATAATGGGAACAGAATCACACTCATCAATCAATGAATGAAAACACAGATTTGTCCTAAGTCAGCTCCGAGAGGGCAGGGTCTGTGAGATCCCTGATTCATCTCTGGATCCCCCAGGTCCTGGCATGTAGTAGATACTCAATCAACATTTGTTGGCTGTGCATAGATAAGAGAGTCTAGTAAACGAACACAGATACACTGGGCCCTCCAAGCCATTGTTTAGGCTTTTGCAATAACCATGTATTCAGGGACTTCCCTGGTGGTCGGGTGCTTAAGACTTCACCTTCCAGTGCAGGGATGTGGGTTCGATCCCTGGTAGGGGAACTAACAGTTCACATGCCAAGGGGCATGTGCCACAACTAAGACCCAACACAGCCAACTTAAAAACAAACAAAATTAAATTAAAAATGTGTCTTCTAGTTTCTGTATTTGATACTTTGACATCTTGGGGCCTTGGGATAAGAAACAGCTTCCTCTCTGCACACAATTCATCTTTGTATCCAGGTATTGTGCTGTTTCTTTTATTTTTCACTGTATTTTTAATTGTTGTTGTTCAGTCACTCAGTTGTGTCCAACTCTTCTGCGACCCCATGGACTGTAGCCTGCCAGGCTCCTCTGTCCATGGAATTCTCCAGGTAAGAATACTGGAATGGGTTGCCATTCCCTTCTCCAGGGGATCTTCCCAAACCAGGGATTGAACCTAGGTCTCCTGCATTGCAGGCAGATTCTTTACCATCTGAAACACCAAGGAAGCCCCCTAGGGTCTAAACTATCCAGAAATAACTCTGGGCTTTGAAAACTTAACCAGAACAACCATTTTTATATTCCTGATCACAAAACAAAATGCCTTTAGCAGGAAGGCCATTCACAGAGGGCAGGGAAAGGACATACCCTATAAGCTGAGGTTCCTGGAAGGCTGGTTTTTCTTCCACCCCCTGGCGTGACAGTGTCCTTTTCACCTTTAGTCTGTCAGCATCCTTCAGAGGCCCCCATCCCCAGCCCCATAAACCTACACACAAAAGGCAGCTCCCCTTGGATGTCCTGGAAATGCTTAGAATACTTCAGATGTCACATTTACATTTTAATAGCCGCCCTTAGGGTTGGGACATCATCTTTCATCCAGGTTTGGACATCAGGAAGGACTTCATCCTTCCAGCTCCAGAAGGAAGGAGTGAATTCGTACATCTGGCAGAGTACACTGAGGTCAGAAAAGGGCCAGAGAACTAAGATGCCAAGATAGAACTTATCTGGCAAAGGGACAAGATCAAGCTCACTGTTACTTGTAGACAAACTATAAGATCATTTTCAGAGACGCTGTTCACGGTGAACAGTGCTCCAGGGAACTCTGCTCAGTCTGATGTGGCAGCCTGGATGGGAGGGGAGTTTTGGGGAGAATGGATATGTTCTTCCTCGTTCATTTGAAACTGTCACAACGTTGTTTGTTAAAAACTGACTATTTCATGCTCAATCATTTAGTTATGTCTGACTCTGCAATCCTATGGTCTGTAGCCCACCAGGCTCCTCCATCCATGGAATTTTCCAGGCAAGAATACTGGAGTGGGTTGCCATGGTCTCCTCCAAGGGATCTTCCAGACCCAGGGATTGAACGTGCATCTTCTGCATTGTCAGGCAGATGCTTCATCACTGAGCCACCCGCTATACCCCAATGCAAAATAGAAGTTTGAAAAATAAAAAAAGTGAAGAGTGCTGAATGAATCAACATATGAGGAGAGCAGGGCAAGTGGAAACCAAAGGGTTCCTGCAAGCTGCAGACAGGAAGCTTGCCCTGTCTCCCCTTACGCTCAGTATTCTCTTCAGTCTGCACCTCACGACCTGACTGCTGCCCTCTGCCCCCTGTCCCTGGCACTGTCTATCTTCCAACTCCCTCCTCCACTGGTTGGATTCCCTGTGCTCCCCAAGGTGACCACGGATGATGGAAACTAACCTGCACTGAGTGCCAGGAGAGGAGACCCAAGCTGATGTAGGAAATAGATGGGCTCCAGGTTAGACATTTACAACTGGCCTCCTGTTTGCATTTCATGGGGAAGGAAGAAGTGATCTTCAGGCTGGATACTTAACAACTGTCAGCATTTCTTGAGATGGGTGGGCTCCAGTTAAGGCATTTACAATCAGCCTCCTCTTTGCCCTCCGAAATGGAAGTAACAACAGAAACAGGGTAGATAGCCAGGCTTTGTCTCTTGTAAACACGTTGAGGTGACAGTCATGGCAAAAGTCAAAGTAATAGTTGTGGCAGGGACAAAGAGGGGCAAAACCCTGAGTGAGTAAATGATTAAAGGATTTTTTGCTCCCTCCTCTTTTGGGAGAAGGGAGACATTATACTTGTGCAGAAAGGCTCCTTGTGGGTCAAAAGTCAAGGGATAACACCAGGTCATAATGACTCCTCTTAGAAGCCTTCACTTTGAGATGCATCTTGCCCGAGGGGTATGTGTGCACCCAGGGAGTGTCCTAGGCTAGGTCAGGTGTGGAAAAAGAAGCCAGATAATCGGCCTGAAGGAAGACAAAGACCCGGAAGAATTGCCCTGTATAAATGACTTAACTGCCTCCTTACTGGGCTCCTTCTCACCAGGGGGACCGCCACACCCTTTCTCTCTCCGAGTGCATCTCTGCCTTGCTTCTGCCTCTTAACTAAACAAGCCATTGTCCTATGTTCTCTCCCACTTGCTGGTGTGCTATGTCTCTAATAATAAACTTCATACCTGCATTTACAGTTTCTAGAGCTTCTCAGGTGGTGCCAGTGGTAAAGAACCTGCCTGCCAATGCAGGCGATGTAAGAGAGGTGGGTTCGATTCCTGGGTAGGGAAGATTCCCTGGAGGAGGCTGGCAACCTACTCCAATATTCTTGCCTGGAGAATCCCACGGACAGAGGAGCCTGGTGGGCCACAGTCCACTGGGTGGTAAAGAGTCAGACACGACTGAGCAACTTAGCAGGCAGGCAGGTTACAGTTTCTGCCTCCAGGATAAATGCATTTTTCACTGGTGGCAAAGATCCAGGAAAAACAGCTTCTAGCCTCTAGTCCTTGCTAATCTGATGGCTAGAATTCCTGGTTTCCATCCAGGCTACCCAGGTTCAATTCCCAGGAAGAGAAATTAATATCTTGCTTCACGCTACCACTCACTGTTGCATCTCCGAGATTAGAGCCAGCCCCGTCCCTGGAGCTGCCTCTCTCTCTTATTTTTAATTGGAATATAATTGCTTTACAATGTTGGGTTTGTTTCTGCTGTACAACAAAGTGCATCAGTTATATGTATATATACATATATCCCCTCCCTGTTGAGTCTCCCTCCCACCCACCCCCGTCCCACTGCTCTAGGACATCATAGAGCATCGAGCTGAGCTCCCTGTGCTATACAGCAGGTTCCCACTAGCTATCTATTTTACACATGATAGCATACATATTAGGGGCTTCCCTGGTGGCTCAGACAGTAAAAAATTTGCCTGCAGATGGGAGACCTAGGTTTGATTCCTGGGTCGGGAAGATCCCCTGGAGAAGGGAATGGCAACCCACTCCAGCATTCTTGCCTGGAGAATTCCAAGTGTATATATTAATGTCAATGCTACTATCTCAATCTCTCCCACCCTCTCCTTCCCCTGTTGGGTCCATAAGTCCATTCTCTACGTCTGTGTCTCTATTCCTGCCCTGCAAATAAATTCAACTTTACCATTTTTCTGGATTTCACATATATGGGTTAATATACGATATTTGTCTTTCTGACTTATTTCACTCTGTGTGATAGACTCTTTTAACAAGATTTCCTAAAGACAGGGTTTCTTCTGCCCACTGTGAACATCTTGGTTATCCTGACTTGAACTCAACCTCAAGCCAGATAACTGGAAGTGGGAAGGCATCAGGGAGCAGGTGGGCTTCAGGACGCCATGCAGAAGGCTGGGACCATCACAGGTCCCCACCAGCTCTGTGGCTGGATCTTAGGTTAGCCAGCATATGTGTCTGCAGGGCAGGGTCCCCGACAACCCTACCTCTTTGGGCCCCCTCGTCATGGCTGGATTTATGTCTTCCCAATCCTCCTGCTGAACTCTGCATGGGCAGGTTGGACTCCAGAAGCCCCAGGAGATGGTGTAGTGAAGAGGGAGGGAGGGGCATTTTTCTGACCTAATATCCATAGAGGTTACTGTCCCAGGCTTCCCGCCAAAGCCACTTAAGACTCCGTCCTTATGCTCTTGTCCAAACCTATTTGGGTTTATATCTATTTCTTGCCAGCGGCACCTTTTAGAATAATTCATCCCATCTGTCTCCTGCATCACAGCCATTTATTCCCACAGCCCTGCCCTAGCTATGTCATAACCCAGGACAGCTCCACCTCTGAAACTCCCAAGAATCCGCTCAGAGCCCTTCACCACAAGCAGCCTGGTTCTTAAATGCACAGGGTCTCTGAGTCCTAGAACTGCAGTGAACCAGGTGAGCTGTGCTGAGGGGCAGGATTTTAAGGATCAGGCAGCTGTGGACTGGAATCCAGGCTCTGCCTCTGACTAGCTGGGTGACTTTGGGCAATTAACTTCATCTAAGACGTCATCTTTTCATTGACAAACTGGGACTAATAATACAACCTGAGGTTTAATGCAGACGGTGTATTGAAGCCCCAGGCACAGTGCCTGCCTGTGCCACGAGCTCCATCAAGGGGAGCCATTGCACTGGGGTAGTTTGCACATATCACACTGCATCATCACTTCTACTGGACCCTGCCATCCTCCCATCACCTGCCCTGGCCTCCCCCGATCTTCCTGCCTCCACAAAGGCCAAAATGATCTCCAGGGCTCCTGGTGCTCCAGGACAAGACCCCTCCCTCCCTCGGCCCACACGCCAGGGAGGGGGTGCTGGAGTTCTAGGACTCTGCACTCCTGCCAAGACCCCCATCACCAACATTCAGCTTTGCCAGCAGCTCTGCCACAAGACCAGCATCCCAGCCTTGGTCCTGGCTTCTACCAGCTCCATGAAGCCCCAGGGCTCCCCATCACCCACTGTAATCCCCAGGCAGCCCTGTTTATCCTCCTTAACATCTCCCTCCCAGTCTGCTGAAAACTTCCCACTGTGGCCCCAGACCTCACAGCCAGTCATCTGAAAAATTCCTGATTCCCCCAACCTCTGCTTGGAAGATTTTTTTTTTTTTTTTCCTTGTTTCAACTGAAACCTGCTTCTCTTAAGTGTAGATTTCTGTTTCCTATGCTCATGCAACCAACCTAAAGGTGCAGGGGGTGTTTTTCTTTGCTCCTCATTGTTACTTCCAGAACCTTCTCTCTCTTCTTCCTAAAAGCCCCAGCTTCCACATCACACGACTGTACACTTTTTCCTCATTGCTAGAGCACACTGCTCCCCTACCCCTCTCTGCAATCACTGTTGCTGTCTCTCAACCTCCACTTCTGACTCTTTCTCTTCTGATGTCACATCTTTTCTGACCCACTTGAAATGTGGCCAAAGATAAGACAGGCTCGGAATGCAAAAATGCACACTGGATTTTGAAGGCTCAGCCTGAGTAAGAAGATACAAATATCTCCATCACTTTTACACTGATTACAAATCAAAATGATAATATTTTGAATGTGTGCTGCGTGCTAAGTTGTTTCAGTCATGTCTGACTCTTTGCAGTCCTATGGACCTAACCCACTAGGCTCCTCTGTCCATGGGATTCTTCAGGCAAGAATACTGGAGTGGGTTGCCATGCCTTCCTCCGGGAGATCTTCCCAACCCAGGGATTGAACCCATGTCTCTTACATGTCCTGCATTGGCAGGCAGGTTCTTTACCACTAACACCACCTGAGAAGCCCAACCAACTATTTTGAATATATTGGATTAAATTAAATATGTTCCTGTATTTAAATTTTTTTCAGATGTATCTTTTTGTGTGGCTACTAGAAAATTTAGAATCGCTCATGTGGCTCACACTAGACTCTGATTGGCTCTACCAATAAGCGAGGCCCTTTCTTAATCCCGACTTCACACATCCCAAGTGAGAGCTGCCCCTCCCGTCTTCCCGGTGCTCTCCATCCCCTCAGGCTTCCCTGATCTCACCAGGACCTACTAACCATGAACCCCACTGCCTTTCCAAAACTGCTCCTGTCCACACCTCCATACTCCTTTGTCACAGGAGAACTTCCTCTCTCCCCCAGGTAGACTGTGAAATTCTCCCCTCTAACTGCACTGCCATTAGAGAATGAATCACACTGTAAGGCAGGGTCTGTCAGCAGTCAATGCGTTTCCCGTCTTGGCAGGCGAATTCTTCTGGGGACTTTGAGCCCCTTGAAGGCAGGACCCAAGATCTTTCACTTCTGTTTGCATCAGCAGCACTATAAAACCCTGTCCTCTCTGGATGATTTAAGTCCCAGTTCCTTATGTCTTAAACTCAACTCTCTCAGCCCTCCTTTATTCTGGTGCTTCTGCGCTTGGTGAACAAGGATGTGGATGGCCATTCAGCAAGTAAAGATACCTTCTATGGGCAACACACAGCGCTGGGTGCTGGGACATTTGGATGAGTCCAAGGCATGCAGTGCCAGCCAGAGGGAACATACCCACAGTTCAGCATGACTGTGGATGGACAGGCTGACAGGGGCCAGGAAGGCCAGGTCGATGGTCCGGGAAAGACATGGAGAAAAGCCAGGAGGCATCCATCACACTGCTTGTTATCTGACACCAGGAATCAACCCCAGATAAACCTAGAACGAGGAAGAGAGGAAGCTCTCTGTCCTGAAGACTGAAAATAGAGCATGAGGAGGAACTGGAGCGCCTTGGGTGGGCCCCAGGGTGGACCCAGGCAGACAGAAAGGCTGCGACAACACTCGACCTAAGATCTAATGGTTAGGAGCACTCAGCATACACCAGGCACTGCAAGGACTAAATGTGGAATAACTCATGTCGCTTGGCAAGAACCCTGAGTCTTGAGCCATTATTATTCCATTGTACAGAGGAGAGGGAGCTAAGAACTCAAACAGGGTTGCATGCTGCGTGCTCAGTCGTGTCCAACTCTTTGCGACCCCGTGGACTGTAGCCCACCAGGCTCCTCTGTCTATGGAATTCTCCAGGCAAGAATACTACAGTGAGTTG
Organism: Bos javanicus; assembly: GCF_032452875.1. Lineage (NCBI taxonomy): Eukaryota > Metazoa > Chordata > Mammalia > Artiodactyla > Bovidae > Bos > Bos javanicus. Next base: position 11,381,963 of record NC_083875.1, on the reverse strand, counting down.
CCATGTCCTCCTCCAGGGGATCTTCCTGTCCTAGGGATCGAACACAGGTCTCCTGCATCTCCCGCCTTGGGAGGCGAATTCTTTACTCCTGAGATACATGGGAAGCCCCTGATCAGGATTACACAGGCTGCAAGTGTCAGAGCCTGACATGGAGCCCAGTCCCTGGGACTCCAGGGCCAGTGCTTCTTGCCGCCCTGCAAGGCCATCCTGTAATGGATGAGGCAGACTACTATGGATGTTAGAGATGTTATACGTGCCCCCAGGTACCCAGGGCAAGCAAGGCCGTGGGTCTGAAGCAAAGCCAGCTTCCACCAGCGACCATGAAACACACCCCTAACTCTTCCGGTAGGCAACCTCAGGGACCTAGTGACTTTGACAGAGGTGGGGAGTGGACAGACACGGACTTGCCACAGAACCAGCTGCCCTGGGGACCCAGAATATTCCTTACAGATTCTACTATTTGGAGAATAGGACTAAAAGAAATTGCTCGGTTTCCTTGAGTATCTAGGCTTCATGGGGAAGCCCACTACCCAAACGCTGCTTTCTTTAAGAAAAGGGAGGAACCAACCTTAAAACACTGTTTGGGCCGGGGGTCTCTGAGAAGTGGCATGGTTGCTTCCTGGGAGACCCTGGGTGACAGCCGCTGCTCCTGACCTCTCTGTCTCCCCCATCCTTCTCCACTTCCCCAAGGTGTTCAGGGGACTCCCCAAAGGGCAAGGAGGTGAAGTATCTGTGTACTGAGGGTGTACTAGGTCCGAAGTGCTTCATTCAGGTTATATAACCTGATTCCTCCAAGGTCCCAAGAGCTGAGTAACATTATTCCCATTTTGCAGATGGGAACACTGAGGATGAGGGTGTCAGGACCCCAGTGAGGCAGACAGCCCGCTCAAATCAGAGAATGTCACAGGATTTTAAAAAGGGAATATGTGCAAAGGTGTAGCCAAGGGTGTGAGACGCCCACAAGAGCCAGAGTGGTGTCCTCAGGCTTATGTCCTGGGCTCTCAGAGCCCACCAGGGCTGCACTTTCTGGAGCCTGGAAGCAGAAAGCCACGTGGAGAGCGTGGTTACAAGGAGCTGTGAACTCAGGCGGAAGGACACAGCAGCCCAAGGTGACCCCATAGGACAGGATCTGGGAAATAAACACACCAATCTCCCATCTTCCATGCTGCGGTGGCTCCCCACAAGGCAGATAGCTGAGTGGCAGGGGGTGGACGTGGAGGGGCAACGGAAGACACACTGCACAGATCCTAGGCTGGGCGAAGTTCACTCTCCAGGCTCTTGGCACCTTCCCTGGCTGTCCCTCCCTCTTGTGGAAAGAAAGGGGCCAGAGACACCCAGGATCGCACCTGCCCACCAGCCCCAGTGAGCACAGCCGGAGTCAGCGCGCACGGAGCTGAGCGCACCGCGGCACCGCACGAGTTAACATCTCTGCTCTCCGGCCTGGGTGCCTGATTCTCCAACCTGTGGAGGGGGCGGGACCAAGATAGCTGGGGGCCTGCCTGGAAATCCACCCTTGGGCGGCTGCCGGCCAGCCCTCAGCTACGCCGTATGAACTGAGGAGGTTTGATGGCTGAGAAAGTGGACGTGGGGGTTCCCCGAGGAGAATAATGTAATTTTATGGGGCAGGGACGCAGGAACAGGGAGTTCGGACCCTACATTCAGCAAGCGGCCTGGCTGCAGGCGTCGCATGTGTAACTCATTACCTCCGCGGGCCGCCCATTTGCAGCCGGTGGATGATGCTCGGAGCGTGGTGGAGGGCCCGAGGCCGCGGGGTGAGCATGACTGCAATATTTTTCTGACACTAACACCTCTCATTGGCCCTTGGAGAGGGCCGTGGAGGAGCCAGGCCCTGCCAAACATCACCCACGCCCAGCCCTCCGCCTACTGGCGCCAGACAGGAGAGGCTTCAGGGGTTCAGGCGGGAAGAGAAAGGCTGGACCATGGAGGTAAGCGAGGAGGGGGCAGGCACAGAGGGAGCTGGGGGAGGAGGGGTCGAGGCCCAGACAGCCTCTCTTTGGGTTTCTCCTCCGTGGGAGGCGTCAGTGGGCACCAAGGTCAGAGAGGGTTTGGCTGGAAGACCTTGGAGGTCACGTTCTGCCGTGAGCCTGCCCATGAATTCCAACCACACAGGTGAGTTCCCCACTGGAGACCCAGAGGTGATGAGGCCCCTGCCCTGGGCGCGTTCCTGTCCACAGTGGGGCTCAGACACAGGGAGGAGGCAGGTGGGGTCCTAAGAGGGGGCCCGGCCAAGGGGTGCAGAGGATGGAGAGGTCCCAAAGGTGTCACCCTGGAGCTGAGGGTGAAAGGGAGAGAGCCTGGAAGGATGTGGGAGGCACCACGCCAGAGAGGGTCATGGCGGGGATGGGGAGCTGCAGCCTGAATAGCCCCTCAGCTTCCTTCTCACCTGGCCTGTGAACAGAAGGAAAGGGGTGGAGGCAGGGTAGGAGGAAAAGACAGATGGACAAAAAGGTAAAGGAGGAGAAGGGGGAGGGGTTTCCAGTGCCTGAAAATAAGGCATGTACAGCCTAACACTTTAAAGTCCCTCCTGCGTTAAAGCCCGAGTCCTACACAGAAGACGGGGGTTCAATCCCTGGGTTGGGAAGATCTCCTGGAGGAGGACATGGCAACCCACTCCAGTATTCTTGCCTGGAACATCCCCATGGCCAGGAGACCCTGGCGGGCTACAGTCCATGGGGTCGCAGAGACACACACACTACCTCAATATCTAGGCTGCAGTTTTTCAGCTTTGCTTCCGCTGATCCTAAGATCCCTGGGGCCCAGTGGAGGCACTGCCTCTCTTCCCACCTCCCTGTTTTCAGGGGGAAAATACAGGGAGGGACTTGGAGTCCCAGCAACTCTGCTTTCATTTACTCAAAGCCTGGGGGGCGGGCTGGTCCTCACCTCTGTCCACCTCTCTCTGCCCCTGTCAGCCCCACCCCTTCCTCCCTCTCCAGAGATGAGGGACAAAGAAGCCAAGTGCTGGGGAAAAAGAACAAATCTGGCTTGAATTTCCCCAAGTCAGAGCTCACCATTTTCCTCTTAGAAATGACAGGGAAGGGGAAATCCAAGAAACCCAGGAGCTTTTAGGTGGCTGTTTCATCTCAATACTCCAGTCCTCACGCCCCCACCCCATGTCTGGTAAGGAATGAGTGTGCAGGAGAGCCAGACAATGTGCAAATCAGGTTTAGAACTGATTTGTTCTGCCTCCTTTAGATTCCAAGGATCCCTGTCTTTGTTCATCCACGTGCTCAGTCACTCAGTCGTGTCCAACTCTTTGCAACCCCATGGACTGTAGCCCGCCAGGCTCCTCTGTGGAATATTCCAGGCAACTGGAGCCGGTTGCCATTTCCTTCTCCAGGGGATCTTCCCAGTCCAGCAATTGAACCTGGGTCTCCCACACTACAGGCAGATTCTTCACCATCTGAGGTATCAAGGAAGCCCCAAATGGCCTTTTAAATCCCAGGTTCGGTAAAGGGGGGGGGGTACAAAGAGGTCAAGAGAAGGAGAAATGATGACCCAACAGCAGCCCCCCAGGCCTCTTCCCACCCCAGGGTCTCCCTGCCATGACTTTCCCCACTGGTGCCCAATACTGGCCCTCACGGTCCTACAATTACCCCTCTGAGCTGTACCCCAGTTCTTTCTTGCCAAACCAGGCCTATTGATGGGCTGGTGGGGAGAGAGGGCAGTTGAAGGATATAAAAGCCACCTTGACCTTTGTGGATGTGATGATGGGGAACAGCTGAGCACTGACTAGTGAATCAACACCCCAGGGTCCTTCATCTCTTCCCAGGAGTCATTAACTTGAGAGAAACACTGGCCCATCTCAGTGCAGCTCAGCTGGTAATATTTTTCCCATCTACCTCTTCTCTTATAAAATGATATTCAGTCTTTAAGGCCTTTACCAGAAGGTGTTCATCCTTCTTGACTTTAATAATCACATATTTTTACCTCCTTTACATGGTGGGTAACTCTCCATGCCAGTTGCTTCCACTGGGATCAGAAGCCCTTGGAAGGCAAGAATGGTTTAATTTCTCTCTGGAGCATCTCTGGCATCTAACCCATAGCTTGACACATTGTGGGTCCTCAAAATGTGTCTGTTAACTGGAATCCAGAGAAACAGTTCTGATGGTGGGAAGTTTACTAGGGCAGGTGTGTGCGTGCTAATCACTTCAGTTGTGCCCAACTCTTTGAGACCCCATGGACTGTAGCCCACCAGGCTCCTCTGTCCTTGGGATTCTCCAGGCAAGAATACAGGGGTGGGTTGCCATGCCCTCCTCCAGGGGATCTTCCCAACCAAGGGATCAAACCGGAGTGTCTTATGTCTCCTGCATTGGCAAACGGATTCTTTACCACTAGCACCACCTGGAAAGGAGCCCAGATCTCCTCTCCCCTCTCCCTGCTGAGACAATCCCCAGTCCTGCCTGAGCCACCCATCTTCCCTCCCTGCTCTCAGCACCTGGTGGGAGGAAAGATGGGGCTGAATGAGGAGTCATTTCTAATTTTGAGGAATTTCAAGACAAAGGCAGCTGGCAGAGTGGAGCACAGTGAAACATAGTGCTTGAGAGAAAGTTTGAATGAAGGCGTCTGGAATGGTTGATTTTATGTCAACTTGGTTGGCCGTGGGGTACCCAGATTAAACATTCTGGGTGTCTCTGAGGGTGTTTCTGGATGAGATTAGCTTTTGAATTGGTGGAATCAGAGCAGACTGTTCTTCCCAGTGTGGGTTGGAGGGTCTGAATACAACAAAAGATGGCAGGATTTGCTTTTTACTTCCCGTCTGCTTGCTGGAGCTGGGACATAGCATCTCATCCTCTCTGGCCCTCAGATTGTGACTGACACCATTGGTTTCTCTGATTTTCAGGCCTTCTGACTCAGACTAAACTACACCACTGGCTTTCCTGGGTCTCTAGCCTACAGAGGGAAGATCATGGGACTTCCCATCCTCCATAGCCAGGTGAGTCAATTCCTCATAATCGGTCTCTTCATAAGTGTAGACATCATACTGGTTCTGTTTCCCTGCAGAAGCCTAACTAAGATAGCCAATCTCCATCTCATTGATCACAAAGCTTCACAAAACTCTCACGTGAGTTTCCTTCAGTTCATCTTTGAAGTGAGGATGAAGCTCTCTTCTCCTATACTAACTGCAAAGAGGAGTGTGTTCATGCAGGCAACAAGCATTTATTAAGCACCTATTCAGTGTGGAGCAACTTCACTTTCACTTTTCACTTTCATGCATTGGAGAAGGAAATGGCAGCCCACTCCAGTGTTCTTGCCTGGAGAATCCCAGGGACGGGGAAGCCTGGTTGGCTGCTGTCTATGGGGTCGCACAGGGTCAGACACGACTGAAGCGACTTAGCAGCAGTAGCAGCAGCAGTGTGGAGCTCTGTGTTGGATGCAGAGGAGTCAGCTGTTGGCAAGATGCTCTGAGCTCCTCAGGAGGAAACTGCATCCATTTGCTCCAGGGTTTTAGCCCCCAGAGATGCAGCACAGTGCACTGAGAGGGGGTCCCTTTCTGCACCAGGACCTGGGCCTTAGTCTCGGGGGAGGATGAGCACCCTGGAGAGATGCAGCCCTCCTTGCAAAAGCCCTGGGAAGTGAACTGAAGATCTGTCACCTGAAAGGGTCTGAGCTTCTTGGTTCAGTTGCCTTTTGCATGACCCCAGCCTCACTGAAGAGGAAAGGATGGCAGAGAGGCAAAAGGACTGGGCTAGGAGTGAGGAGACTCAGTGCTGGGGCTGCTCTGTGACCGATGGGCTGCGTGATTGTTGTCATTTAGTTGCTCAGTCACGTCAGACTCTTTGTGACCCTGTGGACTGTAGCCCACCAGGCTCCTCTGACCATGGGGACTCTCCAGGCAAGAATACTGGAGTGAGTTGCCAATCCCTTCTCCAGGGGATCTTCCTGGCCCAGGGATCAAACTCGGGTCTCCTACATTGGTAGGAGGGTTCTTTAACACTGGGCCACCAGGGAAGCCCGAGCTGTGTGACGCCTAATGCTTTTCTCAGAGTCCACTAGCTCATCTGTGAAATGGGTCTCATTTTGTGGTCACATAGGTGTGTTGAGACACATGAATGAGGAAAGACCTTTCTGAGCATGAAGTTCGACCTATGCGGTAGTAGGCGGCGGTGTGGGGTGGGGTGGGAGGGTGGGGGCGGGCAGGGCTGACCTCACAGCCAAGACCGAGCCCATGGCACTCACCATCTTCACACAGGTTCAGCTTGGACAAGCTCCTGCCATCAAAGGGCTCCTCAAAGATGGAGCTGGAGTCACGGTCGCTCACGGTGGCGTGCAGGTACATGGCTTTGTTCTCCATCACGTCCTGCAGCAGGAGAGGAGAGGGCAGATACAGGGGAGAGAGAATAAGCTGTAGTTGGAGATGGAAATGAATCTGTAGAGCAAGGCATCGCCGTGATGACCCTGAGCCTGAACACAGGGACCCTTCCTCATCGGCAGGCATCAGCCACCAGGATCCGAGTCCCCTCCTCAACTTCCTTGGCTTGGAGCGGTCACAGTCCTGACCTTTCTGACCATGGGATCTATCCTCTCCCTCTCATAGCTCTGGTGGGGCTGGATCCCTGAGCTGGTGGGGTCCATGGCACCGAGAGCCGTGCCAAGTGGGGCCGGGAGGAGCCAAACCTCCTGACCCAAACAGAATCCTCTCCAAGCTTCTGGAGTCCTGGGCATGGCAGGGAGACTGGGGTTTCTGCTCTGTGTTGGAAATGGGGGGAAGCTAGGCATGAAACAGAGTACAGAGACCACCAACCAACACAGCTAAAACCAGAACTGTTCCCAAACTTGGCTGGGATGGCATGGTCAAAGGAGCTGGATTCAGAGGGCCACAGGCAGGATTGGCCCCCGTGGGAGCCTGGGGAGCAGGTGGGGTCCCCTAGACACCAAGGCCTGGGCAGCCCTAGACCAGGAGAGGGCTCTGGTGTCCGGGTGGTCTCCTGGGTGGCTGGGGCTTTGAGTCGACCCCGTGGAACTCCAGGAATGCCCCCTCGACACGGGGAAGTGCCACGCTATTTGAAATGACCCAGCCCCGTTTACACAAGCAAGCACCACACGATCCCATTTTGCAATATCTATACATTCCAGAGTGCACGACGGGAGATTATATGCGGAGATGCTCTGGGTTTCTCCGGGGGAGACGTGTTGCAGGAATCTGGTGGGGCTTGTGGGGATTTGCGTTTAGTTTTGTTCTCTGTATTTTGGGAGTTTTCTACGATATGTTTGCGTTCTTTGTATAATCAGAAGAATTCATTTGTGGCGCTGGATCACAAAGTGTTTATTTACATAGAATACTGGATATCCTTTTCCTGCATAGACGCTCAGTGATTTCACAAATGCCTCTGCTTTCAGCTCATTTCCAGTCATTCGTTTACGTCGACTTTCGGTTCTGGTGCTCTTTCTGTAGGTCGTTGTTGTTTAGTCACCAAGTTGGGTCCAGCTGTTTGCAGCCCCGTGGACTGTAGCCCACTAGGTTCACCTGTCCATGGAATTCTCCAGGCAAGAATACCAGAGCAGGCAGCCATGCCCTTCTCCAGGGGATCTTCCCAACCCAGGGATCAAACCCAGGTCTCCTGCACTGCAGGCAGATTCTTTACCACTGAGCCACCAGGAAAGCCCATAGCTATGTGGATATTGAAGCAAAAAAAAAAAATCCACTTTTAAACAGTGAATTCTTTGGAAGATAAATGCCCTGGGACGATGGGGGGGTCCTTGGCCCAGCATGGAGCCAACTCGACCCTGAGGACCAGAGAGCCGGCTGGGAGAGGGGGTAGGGCCTGGCAGGTGGCCGGAAGGGGACACCGGCCACTGACTGAAGGGAAGAGGCAACCCCCATTCCAGTAAACGGGGACAGTGAAGGAAGAGGCTGGCTGGATCCCTCTGCCAGACGCAGCAAACACAAATCCCCTATTTTCGTGACCTGACCTTTCTTTTCAGGGACCTATGACCTCGGGGTCATAGGAGGAGGGCTAAGAGGGCAGAGCCTACAGTGGCCATCCACCTGTCTTTCCACTGGCCCTGGAGGGACGATGGGGTGTCTGCTTTTGACCTCCAGTGATGAGAAGCCACATGCCTTGCACACGTGTACACACATATGCCTGTATGCACAGGCCCACTCAGGGTGTTCCTAGACCCTGCGGGCCTTTCCTCCAGCCTCTGGGAGGAAGGGGTGGAGGGGGGCCCACAGGCCTGCCAGCATCTCTCCTCCCTGCCCCCTGGGGTTCCTGGAGCCCTGCACCCAGCTTCTCCTGGGCTGCAATTATGTCCAGTTTTCGAGTCTCTAATGCCGGCCATCCGTCCAAGTCCTCCACCCAGGGAGGGCCTCGAGGTGGGGCCCCAGGCGGCTCCACTGCTGCTAAGCTATAGAGGACACGCCTTCATTTCACGAGCCCTCTGTGCGGCACCCCACCCTCTGGCCTCAGTCCTGGGGAGCGACGAAGCAGGAGGCCAGTGTCTCCTCTGGGAGGGGGAACCCTCTTTCTGCCAAAGGCAACAGCAGCTGCCACCCAGAGCCTGTGGGGGCACCGAGTGCCAGGGGAGGAGGTGCAGAGCTGGGGTTGCTCCAGTTTCCCCATCTGCCTTTCTGCCTTCTCTCTCTGCCCATCAGCTCCTGGACCAGAGCTGGAAGGCGGGGCCCCTTATCTGGAATGTGTCTGTCGGGCGGCCCCTCCCAGCCCCCTCTCCACACCCCTCAGCTGGTGGAGCTGCAGCCTGGGGGCGGGGGAGAGGGAGAGGGGCCAGATGTGAGTGCGCACTGAGATGAGAAGTGCTCAGCCGACTCTGCTAATGTTTGTTACTGGAGAATGAAACCTAAGAGCTTTCTGTCTGCCCCAGGTTTTATTTGGGGCTGTTTTTCTTTCTTGAGGAATGGGGGGCAGGAATTTAGACCTTCCAGTCATTGGTTGTATAGCCTTTGGGCCAAGTCTGAGCAACTGACTGCCAAGTGTGGTGATGATAGAGCAGTGCCTCCACCCTCCACCCCCACCCCTGGAGCATGTGTGTGTGTTCGTCCCACACTGTACAGATCGTACGCCATCAGGAGCTCCCCACCTCCCAGGGGCACTGCAAGGGGGCAGGTGGCATTGGTCCGTTGTTCCCATTCTAAAGATAAGCCAAGTGAAGCCCAGAGGAGCAGGAACTGAAGAATGTCAGAGAGGAGGAGTTCCAGCATTTAACCCCACCCAGGGCACTGGCTCCGCACGAGGCTTCTCTGGCCAGGATGCATGTGTCGGTCCCTTTCGGTGGCCACCTTTCAGTCCCACGGTGATGCAGGGAAGAGGGCCAGGTGGGGACCCTGGAGCTAAGAGAGCTGGAAGGGAGGGGGCCAGTGCCATGGAAACCTGGGCAGGGAGTAGACACCAAAGTAACCTGTGGGGAGTGGGGGCTCAGAGGACATGGGTCCCAAGCTGGCACCACATCTTATCCCCGGGGAGCTTGGTCCGTCAGCTAACACATCCAGCCTCTGCCTTTGCGATAGGGAGGACACACCTCCCAACCACCCGGTCTCTGTGAGTCTCATGTGGAACAGGGCATGTGGGAGGGCTGTATGGATGGGGCAGGTAGGAAGATGGTGGTGGAGCCTGGTGACCACCCACAGCCCCCCAGCATCTTCTGATCCTGCCACGCAGCCTGGTACAGGGGTCTCTGGGTTCCCTCGACCTCCCTCCCACCTAGTAGTCCCAGAAACAATGCTATTTGGACCCCTTTGCGAAAGCAATGGTGAATGCAGACCAGACCTGAGAGCCGCACCTTAATTCTCAAAGCCCCCTTCCAGGCAGCAGCAGGACTCAATTCTTCCTGCAGAGGGGTGGGCCCATCCTTGCTGGATTCCAGCATTTAACACTACAGGGCTCGTAACTCCTCAAAATCAGATAGGGACCACTGTGAACAAGGTCCTCTCTGGAGAGAGAATTGCTAAGGAGGTTTTGAGCCCTTTCCTCCTCTAACTGTACTCAGTTCATCTGAAGCATCACTCAGAACTAGAGAGGTGCAGATGGTTTATAAATAAGCTCTGCCTTCCTACGTTCCACCGCTGGGCACACCCACAGGCACACACATGCACACACATTCACCACACATGTGGAGAGACTGTCACCTGTACCATCTGCTTCCTGAAGAGGCTCTGGAGCTCTGACACAACCCAGGCAGAGTTGCCACTAAAGCGATCACTTTCTCTGGCTCCCAAATACCCACACTCACCAGCCCAGACAGATGGATGAAAACCTGGCAGATCCCCCAGGCTGACAGTTACAACCTCCCCTCCCAGGACCTGCACCTCCACGCGATGCCCAAACCTGTGCCCTGTGTCCTCCGGCTGCCTTTAAGAAGCCATGCCCAGGTGCTAGGACAGTCAGTGCCCAGACTCACCTGAGTGCCCCCAGTGAAGCTGCAGAACCTGTCCCCTCAGTTCCTGGCATTTGCCATGGTGGCTGGAGAGCTGGCCACTGTCCCCACCCCGAGACCCAGGCAGCCCCTCAGAGCTTGTCCCCACAGCCAGCCGAATCCAGACGGAGTCATAGAGACTGCACGGTGCCCAGGGTCTCGGGGGTCACTTCTCCAGGAGGATCAGATCAGGAGGCAAGACTCAACCTTGTGACCAAGTGGGAGTCCCTGTCTTGGTGTCTGGCCTCGTTCAGCCTCGGGCAGCGCTCGAGATGTTCTGTGGAGGCACCAGCGGCTCCGCTAGGTACTGACTGAGCCGTGAACTGCAGCTGCACTGGCCGCAAGGCTTTATAAAGTTCTTGGAGCAACTGCGAGGCTCCCCTGGGGCCTAGAACGCATCCTCCCTCTAGTGGCCAATCTCAGCATTACAGCTTCACACAGGAATGCCTGCTGCGTCCAAAGGAGTCTTGATCTTGGGACTCCGCCCTCCTGTTCTGAAGGCTCTGCTCGAGATACTTTTTGGAAAGCTTCTAACGAAATGGCAGCTAGACCTGGCTTAAGAGCTGCGCAAGGAACCCAGCCTTGTAAATTTATTTATATGACAGGATTGGCATTGCTCTGTTCATTCACCAAACTTGGGGTAGAATTACTACTTTCTGTGTTTTCTTAGAGCCATATCTACCCGTAAAGGACACAGACTGCCCACACCAGGGAGATTCAGAAGAGGACTCTGAGGGTGCTGAAGGAACTTCCCAAAGTCAGGTTCAATGCAATTCATCAAGGAAGCCAGGATTTCTGGAGCACTGACATTGTACAAGGGTGAGGCCACAGGGGTGAGTGAGAGGAGGCTGCTGTCCTTAGGGGGTCGCAACCCAGGCTGAGAGGCAGGCTTGGACACAAATAACTGTGACACTAGTGGTAAAGAACCTAGGAGACATAAGAGACACAGGCTTGGTCCCTGGGTTGGGAAGGTCCCCTGCAGGAGGAAATGGCAACCCACTCTAGTATTCTTGCCTGGAGAATCCCATGGACAGAGGAGCCTGGCAGGCTACAGTCCATGGAGTCACAAAGAGTGGGACACAACTGAGCGTCTGACCACACACCTGTAGACCTCAGCATAGCTATGTTTAATGTGTAAAAACAGGCGCTCTCACCAAAATGTTGAAGGGGTGATTACCTTCATTCAGGTTGAGATGGTGATGGGAGAAGCATCAGAGAAATTCTAAAAACAATCTGAACCATGGTCCATGGTCAGTTTGTATGTATGCCCTCCCACCCCAGAGACAGAGCGCTGAAGGTCACGTTCATGAACATATGCCCGTTTATTGGTTACAAATTCAGCCTTAGCACTGGAGGGTCTGACCTCGTACCTGAGAACAGTCTGCCAGGGCTCAGCTCTACCCCCCACCCCACACAGCCACCAAACCACAGCTGAGTCACAGAAGTCTTAGTCACTGTTAGTGACCCCGGGAGGGAGCTACAGTGTGGGGCTCCAAGGCTCTGTTTTACTGGAAAAAGCAGTAATTATATCGTAATGGTGATGATAATTGTAATTGGAGGATAAGGAAGAGGGAGGAGGGGAGAGGATGGGGAGAAAGAGGAGGAGGCGAAAGGGGAAGAAGTGAGAGAAAAACATTTCATCATATGTTCCCTGTGCCAGGCAATTCCAAGTGCTTTTCACATATTAACTCATTTAACCTTGATGACAACCCTGTCAGGTAGGCACTGCTGTTGCTGGTGGTTTAGCCACTGAGTCATGTCCGATGCTTGCAATCCCATGGATGTAGCCCACGAGGTTCCTCTCTCCATGGAATTTTCCAGGCAAGAATACTGGATTGCCATTTCCAGTGGGTTGCCATTTCCTTCTCCAGGGAATCTTCCCCTCTGCAGGGATCAAACCAGCATCACTTGCATTGCAGGCAGATTCTTTACCAGTAAGCCACCAGGGAAGCCCAGGCACTGCTATTATCCCCATTTTATAGAGACAGAGGAAATAGGTGATTTGCCCAAAGTCAAGCAGCCTGCGAGTGCCAGAGCTTGATTCTACTCCAGGCAGTGTGACTGTACAGTCTGTGCCCCCAACCACTCCCCTAACTGCCTCTGATGAAAAAGAGTGTTTCAGTCACCAATCAAGTCACCAGTTTTCCTAGGAATGTCATTTTACAAATAGCAGGAAATATGCTTAAAGTGTTATCTCCGAGCATCTTATTGCAGAGAATGTATGTATTAGCAATAAATGCAGTGATTGGTGAGACCCTGGTGATGTCCTACTTTATGTGAAATAAAGCATTTTTAATTTTTACTGAAGTATAGTTTATTTACACTGTTTCAGGTGTACAGCAAAATGATTCATTTATACATATATATATTCTTTTAGAATCATTTCCATTATACATTATAAGATACTGAATATAGTTCCCTGTGCTATACAATAGATCCTTGTTGTTTATCTATTTTATATATATAGTATGTATCTGCTAGTCCCAAATTCCCGATTTATCCCTTCCCTACTCCCTTTCCCTTTGACAACCATAAATTTGTTTTCTCTGCCTGTGAAGCTATTTCTACTTCAAAAATAAGTCCATTTGTATCATATTTTATATTCCACACGTAAATGACATCATATGGTATTTGTCTTTCTCTTTCTGACTTCACTTAGTATAATAATCTCTTCTGCTGCTGCTGCTAAGTTGCTTCAGTCGTGTCCGACTCCGTGCGACCTCATAGACGGCAGCCCACCAGGCTCCCCCGTCCCTGGGATCCTCCAGGCAAGAACACTGGAGTGGGTTGCCATTTCCTTCTCCAATGCGTGAAAGTGAAAAATGAAAGTGAAGTCGCTCAGTCATGTCCGACTTTTAGCGACCCCATGGACTGCAGCCCACCAGGCTCCTCCATGCATGGGACTTTCCAGGCAAGAGTACTGGAGTAGGTTGCCATTGCCTTCTCCAATAATAATCTCTAGGTTCATCTATGTTGCTGCAAAATGGCATTATTTCATTCTTTTTTTATGACTGAGTAATATTCCATCACACGCATGTGTGTGTGTATATATACACACACACACATATATGTGTATACACACACACACACACACACACATACACACACACACACATATAACACTGCGTCATCTTTATCCATTCATCTGTTGATGGACATTTCAGTGTCTTGGCTATTATAAATACTGCTGCTATGAATACTGGGGAGAATGTATCTTTTTGAATTAGAGTTTTTGTTTTTTACTGGACATATGCCCAGAAGTAGGATTGCTGGATGATATGGTAACTCTATTTTTAGTGTTTTAAGGACCTTACTGTTCTCCATAGTGGTTGCACCAATTTAACAATCCTACCAACAGTGTTCAGTTCAGTCCTTCAGTTGTGTCTGATTCTTTGTGACCCCATGAATCGAAGCACACCAGGCCTCCCTGTCCATCACCAACTCCCAGAGTTCACTCAAACTCATGTCCATCGAATCGGTGATACCATCCAGCCATCTCATCCTCTGTCGTCCCCTTCTGCTTCTGCCCCCAGTCCCTCCCAGCATCAGGGTCTCTTCCAACGAGTCAACTCTTCGCATGAGGTGGCCAAAGTACTGGAGTTTCAGCTTTAGCATCAGTGATTCCAATGAACACCCAGGACTGATCTCCTTTAGGATGAACTGGTTTGATCTCCTTGCAGTCCAAGGGACTCTCAGAAGTCTTCTCCAACACCACAGTTCAAAAGCATAAATTCTTCGGCGCTCAGCTTTCTTCACAGTCCAACTCTCACATCCATACATGACCACAGGAAAAACCATAGCCTTGACTAAATGGACCTTTGTTGGCAAAGTAATGTCTCTGCTTTTGAATATGCTATCTAGGTTGGTCATAACTTTCCTTCCAAGGAGTAAGCGTCTTTTAATTTCATGGCTGCAGTCACCATCTACAGTGATTTTGGAGCCCAGAAAAATAAAGTCTGACACTGTTTCCACTGTTTCCCCATCTATTTCCCATGAAGTGATGGGACCAGATGCCATGATCTTCGTTTTCTGAATGTTGAGCTTTAAGCCAACTTTTTCACTCTCCTCTTTCACTTTCATCAAGAGGCTTTTGAGTTCCTCTTCACTTTCTGCCATAAGGGTGGTGTCATCTGCATATCTGAGGTTATTGATATTTCTCCTGGCAATCTTGATTGCCTGTGCTTCTTCCAGCCCAGCATGTAGGAGGATACAAAGCATTTTTCTTAACACTCCTACACTGCTGTGCCCTGGCCATAGGGAAAGGGAAGAATGGGGACGCCAGTGCAGCCCAGGCTCTTGGCTGAGCCTTCCTTTACCATTGGCAATTGATGACACAGACATGGAGTTCTCTGCAAGTGAGACCCACAAATGGATATAGAACCATTAAGCTATAAAATTGCAGGGAGAATGAAGTTTAGCCTTTTAAACTCAGCTTCAGGCAAGAGGAGGTGCCTTTCCCTTGTTTGTTTCTGATTTATTTCACTTCTTCCAGTGATAAGAGTAGTCTTTATTGTTGCCTGGAGCAGTAGTTCATTCTTTGTTTCTTCTTTTTGGCTGAGTAACATTCCATGTTATGCACAGAGCATGATTTATTTATCCATTCTCCTTTTGATGGGCTTTTGGGTTGTTTCTAATCTTTGTTATGAATAAAGCCACCCAAACAGCAAAGAGCTTTCAATCGTTAAGCATAGGAATGACCTGTGAGGCAAGATTTCTAGTGGGTGAGAGTCCTTCATAGGCAGCTCTTAGCTCAGATAACTTCTTGTCAGCTGAAATCAGCATGGTCCACAACACAGCTTGCTTCCATTCAATCGCAGAAGGCCTTTATTTATTTTTTTTAGCAGAATATGAGAGTTCTGGTTGCTCTTTTTTTTTTTTTTTTGGCTGCACCAAGTCTTGGTTGCAGCATGCAAGATCTTCGATCTTCATTGCGACCTGTGGGATCTCTTAGTTGCTGCATTCAGGATCTAGTTCCCTGACCAGGGATCGAACCCCCAGGCCCCCTACACGGGCAGCTCATAGTTTTAGCCACTGGACCACAAGGGAAGTCCCAAGAAGGCATTTATAATAGGGATCTCCCCACCCAGACAGTATTATGAAACTGATTTCCCTGAAGGAGAGTGGGATAAACTTCTGAAGTACCTGCATCTATGGCTGTGGAGGCCAGTGAGGTCCATCAAGGTGCTCAAGTGCTTCCCACTTTCTTTGAATGATTTCATTTGATTGTCCCAGCAACTCTCTAGGGTGGAGGTGGGGCGTTACCATCCTCAGTTTTCATATGGAGAAACCCAGCAATGCGGAAACTGAAGGTCACAGTGCTGGGCTCTCAGACGCAACATCCACAGCAGTCTCCTACTCTGGAGCTCTTCGTCTGCAGAGATTCCTTCCATCCACTCAGTTATTCATTCAACAAACATCTGTTGTGTAACCTTCTTGCAGCATATCCTGAATGTTTTTACAAACATGAGTTAGACCTAGCCCCTTCCTTCAGGGTCTCAGTCCAGGGGGAGAGAAGGTCTGAGAGCCAAGAATCACAGCCTGGCAACCCTCAAGGGATTCCTCATGGCTTCAGGCTAGATGAATCTCAAACCTTCACCCTCAGGCCTGACTTTGTGTCCCCCCACCCCCACCCAAGAGATTCTTTTTTTCCCCCCAACCAAAAAAAAAAAAACTCTTAAAAGTTTAACATACCTAAGGAAAACTGGACGAAACATAATCCAGTTTGCACATTCTTCACAAACTGAATAGGAGCCAACACCTGAGTCAAAAGCAGAACAGACACCCTCAGAAGTTCCTCTCTGGCCCTCCTGGTCCCTAATCCCCCGAACACCGGTCACTACCATCCCGTATTCCATCACTATAGATGATCCTGCCGGTTCTTGAACTTCATATACATAGAGTCGTTCACCGTATGTCTAATTTCAATAGTATGTTTCAGATTGTTCCCTTTGCTGGTATTTAGCAGGAGTTCATGCATTCTCACCACTGTAGGGCCTCCACTGTGTGAATATCCTTTCTACTGTGGATGGCCATTTGGGTAAGTTCCAGGTTTTGACTAAAGAGTGCCACCATGCCCATTCACATGCATGTCTCCTGGTGAACACGTGGGTGCATTTCTCTTGGGTGTAAACCTTGGGAAGGCATTGCTGGGTCATCGGCTGGCCCGTGTTCAGCTTCAGTAGACGTTCCCCAGGACTCTGCAAAGTGGTTGTACCAGTTTGCCATCCTCCAGCAAAGCATGAGGGTTTTAGACGGTTCACATCCGTGCCTGTGTTAGTGACATCTGTCTTTTGTGGAGGCATCATACTGTGTTTTAGGATTCCCTGGTGGCTCAGTTGGTAAAGAATCTGCCTGCCAATGCAGGACACGTGGGTTCAATCCCTGGGTTGGGAAGATCCCTTGGAGAAGGAAATGGCAACCCACTCTGGTATTTTTGCCTGGAGAACCCCTGTGGACAGAGAAGCCTGGTGGGCTATAGTCCATGGGGCTGCAAAGAGTCGGACACAACTGAGCAGGCACCTATGCAAACATACTGTGTTTTGTTTTTTAATTATTTAGGCTGTGCTAGGTCTGAGTTTCAACTTGCAGGATTGTCATTGTGGCATGCAGACTTCTTAGTTGCATGCAGGATCTAAAATAAGACCAGGGATCGAACCTAGGCCCCCTGCATTGGGAGCTTGGAGTCTTAGCCCCTGCACCATCAGTGAAGTCCCAAACTGTGGTTTTAATTTGCATTTCCCTGATGACCAGTGAAGCTGAGCTCCTGTAACCATACTTACTTAGTCTGAATTTTTTTTTTTTAATCTGGACTCTAGGCCTGAATTCCCAGCTGTCTGTGTACCTCCATTTACACCAGCAGGTCTCTGCTTGATGGATTTGTGTTGACTGTTGTGTCTGTGTGGAGTGGTTCACTCACATGTTTCCATGATGAACTCTTGCCTCCTTCCAGTCTTTTCTCAAATGTCACGCTCTCAGCAGAGCTGACCCGAAGGTTCCTGTTTAAAATCACTCTCCAGGACCTGCCTGGAGATTCTCCATACCCTTGGCCTTTTTTTTTTTTCTCGTTACCCCATAGACTTAATTTATGCTTGCTGATGATTATTACTGTATTGTTATGTTCTGTGGAACACCAGCCCTGTGAAGGCAGCTCACTCATGCAACCAAATGCCTACACCAGCGCCTGACAAAACAGCGAGGGCTGCACAGACGAGCATTGTTGTTGCAGGGAGAAGTCAATTCTGACTCCATGTTGGAACTGTTTGACTTGCTTTCCATTGCTTTTCTTGTTGTAATCACACATAGTGGGCTCCCTCAGAGAATCCTGCCCCTCTGCCTGACTGTTAAAGTGTCTTTGTTCAAAACCCTATCCACCTGTGGATGGCAGGAAGGGAGAAATTAACACATCCTCCTGCCCTAGGCTTGCCATTCTAGGAGATTGTTGGCAAGATTGATGGCCTTTTTACTTTGTTTCCTCACTACCCCCACTCCATCTCGGATCCATAAAAGAAACTGGTATCCAAACCCTGGTAAGAAGATTATTTTGAAATATCAGCCTGCCGTCTTCTTGGACAGTAGCCTTACCTCTGTCACGGATGCTATCGTGCAGCGAGTAGAGCAAGCTTGGACTTGGTAACTGTGTAAAGATCTGGGGTTGAAAGTGTGTTCTAGGCACAAGAGACAAGTAGATTCACAGACCCCAGTATGGAGACAAAGTGGACACGCTGGAGGGGCAGACGAGGCCTGTGTGGCTGAGCACAGAGAATGCAGGAGGAACGACTTGGGTGAGTCTGAGCACAGCAGTTAAACCCAGGCCACTGCTCTTCTCATATCATCCTCTTTCTCCAGGGAGCTTAAAGGTCCCGTGTCATATATTTATGGGGTTTTTTTTTCATATATCTTCACTGTAATTTACTACTTATTTTTTTTAATTGAAATATAGTTGATTTACTCTAGTGTTTTGCTAGTTTCAGTGTACAGCACAGTAATCTAGTTATATATATATCTAAAGGAGGAAGCAAAACAGGCTCTCTCTTGAAAGCAGGATTCCATCTTGGGCCGGACTGTGGAGTTTGAGCTATATGCCCAGTATCTATGGAAACGACATACCAACTGGAAAACCAGCCCCCACCCGCCCAAGGAAGAGCCCCAGGGCTCTCCATCACCTAAAGTTCAGTTCAGTTCAGTCGCTCAGTCGTGTCCGACTCTTTGCGACCCCATGAATCACAGCACGCCAGGCCTCCCTGTCCATCACCAACTCCTGGAGTTCACTCAGACTCACGTCCATCGAGTCAGTGATGCCATAGCATATCGGGCACCTACTGACCTGGGGAGTTCCTCTTTCAGTATCCTATCATTTTGCCTTTTCATACTGTTCATGGGGTTCTCAAGGCAAGAATACTGAAGTGGTTTGCCATTCCCTTCTCCAGTGGACCACATTCTGTCAGACCTCTCCACCATGACCTGCCTGTCTTGGGTGGCCCCACAGGGCATGGCTTACTTTCATTGAGTTAGACAAGGCTGTGGTCCTAGTGTGATTAGATTGACTAGTTTTCTGTGATTATGGTTTCAGTGTGTCTTCCCTCTGATGCCCTCTTGCAACACCTACCATCTTACTTGGGTTTCTCTTACCTTGGACGTAGGGTATCTCTTCACGGCTGCTCCAGCAAAGCGCAGCTGCTGCTCCTTACCTTGGACTAGGGGTATCTCCTCACCACCGCCCCTCCCGACCTTGAACGTGGAGTAGCTCCTCTAGGTCCTCAATACCCTAACTATCTGTGTCACTGAATAGAATCATACATTCTATTATGCTTATTGGGCTATGACCACAGGCCTATTGATAATTGTCCACTGTTAACTACCCAGGCTTAAGGCATATGAATCACGGGTTAACTTTGATTGTCAGGGAATTTGGGGAGGTGGGTTTGTGCACTTAGGGTATATAAGGTTTTCACAAAAATTGGTGGGGGTCCTTGCCTAAGAGGAGACTCTGCCTTGGGCCCGCTGGTCATGTGGCTACAACATAAGGACGTGAAACCCATGCTTTAGGCGTCCAGCTCTCAAATATTTATCAGGCTCTGCTGCAGGCTGGTGTGGCAATGGCAAGTGGAGCAGGTGGGACACGGTCTCCCCCCGCCCCAGGAAGGGGACAGACAGGACTGAATGTCTCCTCCCCACACCCCAGTAGCATGAGCCATCTTCTACTCTTTGACACTCAGAGGAATAAGCCTTATAGTTTTCTGACATTTGTTTTTATTTAAATTGTAAACAAAGCCTTTTCACTACCTTAGCTCAGAATTTCCTTCAGCATCAGCTGTGGAGCACTAGCCTTGTTCTCTGTGTGCACTTAGAAAGGGAGAAACCTTAATACTTTACCCCCCGCCCACTTGGGAAGGTACCATGCTCAGTACCACCTTAAAGGCTCTGATAAGTCCTGCAGTAAGAGGACACTTTTGGTTTGAGCAGAGAACCCTATTTCAAGGGATTCTGAGGAATATCTCGTGAAACTGGTGGGCTCACAGCCACTGTCCCATCCCATCTGGTCCTCACAACTGCCCTGTGAAAAGGGGTTATTATCTTTATGTCAGGTGAGAATACTGGGACCAAGAGTTTAGCGCTTTGCCGAAGGACATGCACATAGGAATTCTCCGATTAAGGTCTAGACTCGATAATATGAATCTACAACTTTGTCCGAGTTCAGCCTTACAGTGTCAGAGTCATCTTTTAAAAATGATTATTGGATTTTTCTGATTAACAAAGTATACGTACTTTTTTGGGGGGGTGGATACAGAAAATTGTGCAGGAAGAAATAAAAGTCATACATGATACCAGTCCAATGGCAGAAAGTGAAGAGGAATTAAAGAGCTTCTTGGTGAGAGTGAAAGAGGAGAGTGAAAAAGCTGGTTTAAAACTCAGCATTTAAAAAACTAAGATCATGGCATCTGGTCCTATCACTGCATGGCAAATAGGGAAAAAGTGGGAGCAGTGACAGATCTTATTTTCTTGAGTGCCAAAAATTACTGCAAATGGTGACTGCCACCATGAAATTAAAAGGTGCTTGTTCCTTGGAAGGAAAGCTACATCAAACTTAGCATATTAAAAAGCAGAGAGATCACTTTGCCAATAAAGGTCTAGTCAAAGCTATGGTTTTTCTAGTAGTCATGTGCAGATGTGAGAGGTAGACCAAAAAGAAGGTTGAGCACGAAGAACTGATGTTTCAAACTGTGGTGCTGGAGAAGACTCTGGAGAGTCCCTTGGGCAAGAAGGAGATCAAACCAGTCACTCCTAAAGGAAATCAACCCTGAATATTCATTGGAAGGACTGATGCTGAAGGTCCAATACCTTGGCCACCTCTTTGATGAAAAGAGCTGATTCGTTGGAAAAGACCCTCACACTGGGAAAGATTGAAGGCAGGAGAAGGGGACAATAGAGGATAAGATGGTTGGATGGCATCACCAGCTCAATAGACATGAGTTTGAGCAAACTCCGGGAGAGAGTGAAGAACAGGGAAAGCTGGCATGCTGCAGTTCATGGGGTCACAAAGGGTCGAACGTGACTGAGCAACTGAATAACGACAAAAGAGTGACGTAAAGCTGATCAGACACAGACTCTCCCAGAGGCCTGGGCTGATTCAGAAGCCCCCTTCCTTGGGTATATCCTTCCTCCCCCAACACTTAGCTCCTATGGGCAGGGGCAGTGAGGCCTGTGACTGGAGGTGGTTGCTGGATTTCAGTTAAGATCAGATGGGTACTTTGAGATAAACAGTAAGACGACAAGCCAGAAAGCATTTATGTTATTGATCAAACAAACTTGTAGAAAACCACACAAGCCAAATTCCTACATCATTTCCTGTGTGTACAATAACTACTTTTTTAAAAAACTCTGCTGAACAAGACCTAAATTGATTCAATTCACTGTATAATTAAACAATGTTTTCTTTTTAAAAGAGTAAATGTAAATTCTGGGTTTTGAGAGAGTATGTATTTTTCATCAGGACATTCCTACAAAGCCTACAATGACAGAGCAAAATAAACACTGGTTTGGGAACCATGGACACGTTTGTGGGGTTTTTTTTTTGTATTTATATTTCACCTGAACCAGGTTAAAAAGAAATGAAGACTAAAGGTAAAAATTATAAAGCATATGTATTTGTAGACCAAGCCACAAATGAAATAATAACATATCTAGATTGTCACATTCATGGAGACAGAAAGTATAGATGCTGGCTCCCAGGGACTAGGGAAGGGAGTAAAGGGTTATTTTTGACGGGAGTTTCAGTTTTGCAAAATAAAACAGTCCTGTAGATGGGTCACACAATACTGTGGATTTCCCTAACTACTATGTATACTAATAATTAAAAAGTCAAGATGGTGTATTTTATGTTATGTGTGAAAGTTTTAGTCGCTCAGTCATGTCCAGCTCTTGGTGACCCCATGGACTGGGGCCTGCCAGGCTTCTCTGTCCATGGAATTCTCCAGGAAAGAATAGTGGAGTGGGTTGCCATTCCTTTCTCCAGGGGATCTTCCTGACCCAGTGACTGAACCCAGATCTCTTGCACTGCAGGCGAATCTTTACATCTGAGCCACCAGGGAAGCCCCGTGTTGTGTGTGTGCTGTGCACAGTCACTCAGTCATGTCTGACTCTTTGCAACCCATGGGGTTTGCCAGGCTCCTCTGTCCGTGGGGATTCTCCAGGGAAGAATACTGGAGTGGGATGCCATGCCCTCCTCCAGGGTACTGTAGCACAGTTAATTTAATTTTAAAAATGAATTAGGTGTTTGGGATTAACAGATACACACTACTATATATAAAATAGGTAACCAATAAGGACCTACTGTATAGCATAGGGAACTATATTCAGTGTCTTGTAATAACCTATAATGGAAAAGAGTCTGAAAAAGAATATATGCACAGACATAGGTATATATCCATATGTTGTAGCCGTAGCCACGCGTTCAAGGAAACAAACTCACTCAGAAGGACAATGCAGATAGTGGAGTGCAGTTTATTACTCTGGCAGGCCCAAGGCAGAGTCTCCTCTTAGGAAAGGACCCTGACCAGTTTTTGTGAAAACCTTGTATACCCTAAGTGTACATGCACAAACTCACCTCCCCAAATTCCCTGACAATCGAAGTTAACCCGTGATTCATATGCCTTAAGCCTAGGTAGTTAACAGTGGACAATTATCAATAGGCCTGTGGTCGTAGCCCAATAAGCATAATAGAATGTATGATTCTATTCGGTGACACAGATAATTAGGGCATTCTTTTAGGCGATGGAGAGCCCTGGGGCTCTTCCTTGGTTGGGGTGGCGGGGGGCGGTGCTGGTTTTCCAGTTGGTATGTCGTTTCCATAGATACTGAGCATATAGCTCAAAATCCACAGTCCGGCCCAAGATGGAGTCCTGCTTTCAAGATAAAGCCTTTTCTGTTTCCTTCTTCACTTGATCAACGCTAGTGACTGCCACTCTCTCCATCCTGTTTTCTTCACCTTGATCCCCACTGACGCCAGTCCCTTCTCACCCCTCCCCACCCACACCCATCTCCCTCACGCCTGTGCCCCAGACTTTCCAACCAGCCCAAGCCCTGCCCCTCACCGGAAGTATCCTCCGCCTTGCTCTTCTCTCATTGGCTTTTGTACTCAGGGGTTGCCCCACCCCCTCAGGTCCCTGAACAAAGGGTTTTTTGAGCTCACGAAGGTCAGAGTTCATGTGTTATACTCGTGTGTGTCATCTCTCCAGCATCTAAGCCAGCATCAGCCTCAGGGCTGGTGGTAGCTCAGCACTTACTGATTGATGACCTGACAGTCAGCTTAAAGTTGTCAAAAACACTGGACCCCAAGGCAGGACACTCGACCTTGCCTCCACCTCGCAAGCGCTGTGGGTGTGGACAAATCTCCCAGCCTCTTCAAATCTTACAGTTTCCTCATCTGTCAGACTGGGTTATGACTCCCTGGCCTTCCTGTCTGCAAGGGTTACTACAAGGGAGAAGAATGTTGAAAACTCAAAGCAGTTCACAAATGTTAGCCATTGTCATTTTTCAGGGTTGATAGCTCCTGACAGATGGAGTATTCATCATGATGTGGTTCTCTCTCTGGTGTCCAGCTGCTGACAGCTGGCGCGGAGTCCCGAGACAGTGGGAGCAAGGGCCTCCGCCTCATGGAGTTCCCTGCTCAGCATCCAGTATGGAATCCTCCCAACCATCTGCTTCGTCCCCTTGTGTGCGGCTCATTTTCATTTCCCAGAAGGTGCGGGGATGATGGATTACAGGAGACAGCTCAAGTTTTCTGACACTGGTCCAGGGTTTTAGGCACTGAAGGCCATGGGTGCCTCTCCCCATCATGTGCATAGGCCAGAGACCCAAGAGTAGGGCTTGCCTGGACCGCCTTGTCAATAACCCGGGGGACCCAGCATGGGTCGCATAGTGAGGGACTTGAAGAGAATCTGTCTTGGAGCTGAGATGATGTAAATTTTGTTTGGGAATTGAGTGATGAAGTAATTTTAATGTGAGCAATTTGTAATTGGGAGCCAAACATGTTCATTCAAGTGAATCATAAGGAAATTCTCAAAAGGGGGGGGGGGAATTGGGGCCAAAACTCAGAAGAAGAGACTTAGTGGGATAAATGTAAAACAGATAGCAGTGCTGGGGAAACTCATCTGTTTACATACAGGATATGGGATAGCAAGCCTCTCAGGAACACATAAGAAAAAAACATAAGCTTTTAAATGACTTCGAGGTTAAGTCAGCAGGGTTTGAAAGAAACAGATATTCAGCTACTTGAAAACTTAGGTTGCATCAACGGAAGTATGGTGAGCCGAAAAGGGGAGGTGGCAGCACCTGCAGTCTCCATCAGTGAGCTCACACCTGGTGAAGTATGCTCAGTTCTAAGATACCTCTTATTGAAAGAGTAGGTTGCAACTCAGAGGGTGCCCACAGGGATGACTACGATGGAGAAGGGTCTAGAAACCAACAGGAAAGAGAAGTATTAAGCCCAGAGCAGAAACCACTCAAGGGGATGTGTTTTCTGCTGGCAGATACATGAAGAGCTGTCATGGGGAGCAGTGTTTGTTTTGTTTTGTTTAAATAATCCAAGGGGGGAGGCAGATTTCTATTCAACATATAGAAGCTCTGGGTTTCCCAGATGGCACTATGATGAAGAACCCCCCTGCCAATGCAGGAGATGAAAGAGACACAGGTTCAATCCCTGGATTGGGAGGATCCACTGGAGAAGGAAATGACAACCCACTCCAGTATTCCTGCCGGAAGAATCCCATGGACAGAGGAGCCTGTCCATAGGGTCACAAAAAGCCAGACACGACTGAGTGACTTCACACACGTGCACCACAGTGCTGCGTGAGTTTAGGTTTTTATAGAGGCTCTTATTCGTAACAGCTGTTTGGATCTCAGTGTTCTGGCTTGTGATGGAAACTTCACATTGTTTAATCAGAGCCTGGGTAACCTGTGCTTAATGGAAGTACCACAGAGGGGTCTCCTACACCAGGCAACTGGCTGGAGCCAGTGACCTCTGACGTCTCCCCCAAGTCGATGAGCACCTTTACATGAAAAATTGCTCTGCTTTGTTAAAAAGTAACTTACACTCATTTTTCTGCCTAGATTGTTTTGGCTGGGGGAAGGAAAGAACATTCCATGCATGCTTTTCATATTAAGAACTAAGAACAGGAAACATTATCTTCAATAAATATAATAAGTAATAATAATAAAGATATTTTGGCTGCATATTATGCCAGAAAGAGAGAAAAGGAGAAAAAAGTGGGGAAAGTTGAAGAGAAATTGAGAAAGAATGAGGGAGGCAAAAGAGAGGAAAATGAGTCACATAAGTGGAAAAAAGGAAGGGGAGGGAGAGAAAGGGGAGAGGAAGGGAAAGAGTGAAGGAATCAGACAGAACATGAAGTGACAGAATATATTTCTTTTTGTCCCCCTTCCTGAAGCACTGGATACATATCATAGCTCATGAAAAATGGAGGTTTTCTTTAATTTAGGTTTTACATTTATCAAACGTATGCATGCATTTTATTTTTTATGCAAGCATTTTATATAGTTTTTTAAAATAATCAAATAGTTCTATAGCTTTATTATGAAATCAACAGATCCCTAAATGCTCAAACCCAAATCCTAATTCCCATAGGCACCCATTTCAACTTTTGCAGTTATTTGTTATACTTCTTTCCACTTTTCTGAATAACACAGTTATACTGCTGTTTCTTGATTTTTGTTTGTTTTATGCATTATCTGTTCCCACTATGGAGAGAAGAATTCTTTCTTTACTTCCCACATCAAATAATATTTCTTTCCCTGCTGTCCTAACAGAGCCATCTCATGCTTTTTTTTAAATATCATTTTCAGTTTAATTTGATTATGTAAATCAGTTCTGTTCACAGCCAAGTCATGCCATATATATTATTGCTTAATTTTCTTCTACAACATTTGATTTTTCCCAGAGTGAATAATTATCTTATTTTTCTGATTCTGTAGTTTTCTGTTTATCTATCATGAATTCTTCTCTAATCTCCAGGCTCCCCCACATCATTTGCATTCATCTCTTCTCAGTTCAGTTCAGTTCAGTCACTCAGTCGTGTCCGACTCTTTGCGACCCCATGAATCGCAGCACGCCAGGCCTCCCTGTCCATCACCAACTCCCGGAGTTCACTCAGACTCACGTCCATCAAGTCAGTGATGCCATCCAGCCATCTCATTCTCTGTCGTCCCCTTTTCCTCCTGCCCCCAATCCCTCCCATCATCAGAGTCTTTCCCAATGAGTCAACTCTTCGCATGAGGTGGCCACAGTACTGGAGTTTCAGGTTTAGCATCATTCCTTCCAAAGAAATCCCAGGGCTGATCTCCTTCAGAATGAACTGGTTGGATCTCCTTGAAGTCCAAGGGAATCTCAAGAGTCTTCTCCAACACCACAGTTCAAAAGCATCAATTCTTTGGCACTCAGCCTTCTTCACAGTCCAACTCTCACATCCATACATGACCACAGGAAAAACCATAGCCTTGACTAGATGGACCTTTGTTGGCAAAGTAATGTCTCTGCTTTTGTATATGCTATCTAGGTTGGTCATAACTTTCCTTCAAGGAGTAAGCATCTTTTAATTTCATGGCTGCAGTCACCATCTGCAGTGATTTTGGAGCCCCAAAAAATAAACTCTGACACTGTTTCCACTGTTTCCCCATCTATTTCCCATGAAGTGATGGGACCAGATGCCATGATCTTCGTTTTCTGAATGTTGAACTTTAAGCCAACTTTTTCACTCTCCTCTTTCACTTTCATCAAGAGGCTCTTTAGTTCCTCTTCACTTTCTGCCATAAGGGTGTTGTCATCTGC
The DNA here is from genome assembly GCF_032452875.1 of Bos javanicus. Taxonomy (NCBI): domain Eukaryota; kingdom Metazoa; phylum Chordata; class Mammalia; order Artiodactyla; family Bovidae; genus Bos; species Bos javanicus. Next base: position 11,355,235 of record NC_083875.1, on the reverse strand, counting down.
ATATCTGAGGTTATTGATATTTCTCCCGGCAATCTTGATTCCAGCTTGTGCTTCTTCCAGTCCAGCGTTTCTCATGATGTACTCTGCATATAAGTTAAATAAGCAGGGTGACAACATACAGCCTTGACTCCTTTTCCTATTTGGAACCAGTCTGTTGTTCCATGTGCAGTTCTAACTGTTGCTTCCTGACCTGCATACAGATTTCTCAAGAGGCAGATCAGGTGTTCTGGTATTCCCATCTCTTTCAGAATTTTCCACAGTTTATTGTGATCCACAATAATATCTCTTCTAGATATAGTCAAATACATAAGATATCCTACCAATTCATATTCCTGTAGATATCCCCCAAACTTTTTGATTGCCTTCATGTGGGCCAGTTGCTCTCTACACTTGCTGCTTCTGTTTAGTCACTAAGTCATGTCTGACTCCATGGACTGTAGCCCGCCAGGCTCCTCTGTCCATTGGATTTCCCAGGGAAGAATACTTGAGTGGGTTTCCACTTCTTTCTCTAGGGGATCCTCCAGACCCAGGGATCAAACCTGTGTCTCCTGCATTGGCAGGTGGATTCTTTACCGCTGAGCCACCTGGGAAGCATCTCTACACCTAGTTCATGGATATTATCCAGAGATTTTCCCTCACCGTAGTCCTGGAGCTTCTCCTTAATTCGTTCTTAGGTTGGAACTTCTGCTTTCTTACTATCCTGCTTTTCTGTTCCTTGTTTGGTGGTGCACATTTATGGCAGAACACCTCTATGGAGACTTTGCATGGCTGAAAATATCTTTTACTTTTACCTTCACCCTTGACTAATAGTTTGGGCATAAAATTCCCATTTTATATCCAAGTTGAGATATTTTCTCCTCTAAGTGTTTAAAACATTCTACCATTGTTAGTTTCCAATATTATGACATTCAAAGCCATTCTTATCCCTGATCCTTACCTATGACCTTCTTTCTTTCCTCTTGAGAAATGTTTGAAACTTTCTCTGTCCCCAGTACTTTGAAATTTTACAAATATGAATGTTGATGTGGGCCAGTTTGTACCCATTGTTCAGGCACAAAATGAGACCTTTCAGTCTGAAATCTCAGGTTCTACATTTTTGGGAAAGTTTCTTGAATTATTCCCTTCACTATTTCCTTCCCTCCCAGGTGCCCTCCCTCCTTTTCTCTTTCAAAACTCTTCTTATTCAGTTATTGTACTTTCTGGACAAGTTCTCTAATTTTCCTAGCTTTTAATTCCCAGGTTCCATCTTCTCATTTTTTGTCCTACTTTTGGGGATATTTCCTTGAATTTATCTTGCAAATATCCTTTTTAACTTTAAAATTTTTTCTGCTAGCAAATTTTTTATTTTTCTAGGAGTTTCTTACTCTGTGATACATTTTTTATCATAGAACTTTCTTTTCTCATCTATGTAATATCTTTACATGTCTCCCTAAAGATATTAATGATGGCTTCTAAGAAATATTCTCTTCTCCTTCTAACTGTCTCTATTGCCTCTGAGCTGCTTATATTCTGTTTGTTTTGTTCTTATTCTCTTATGTGAGAGATTGTTCTGTTCTCTAAAGTCTTCATTGTCTCTCATATTTAGGAGTGGAGAACTGAAAAAGCTATTTGAAAGAATGGGTCAACTCAGGGTTTTACTGTAGGGTGATCTGGATGGACTATTTTACAAGTGAACCTCCAATATTTGTCTTTAATATTTTTTTTTCATGTTGTTTGATCATCTTCAGCCTTCTCCTTTGAGAGCAGTCAATTTTCTGGGAGCTGAAGGGAAACGAGGGCTGGCAACTGGGCACCAGCATCCTGCTGTGCACTTGATGTGTTTTCAGTATGATATCAGTATGATATATCCAGGCTTGACGTTTCCCAGTCTAGAAACTTCCCAGTGACCAGCCTACAGTTCTCTACTGGGGAGAGGAGGAAACAATTACTCCGGAGTGTGAAGTCAGTGAAGCTCGCTGGGCATTGAAATGCGTGGTGGTGGTATTGTTCAGTCACTCAGTCGTGTCCAACTGTTTGTGACCCGTGGACTACAGCATGCCAGGCTTCCCTGTTCTTCACTATCTCCCAGAGTTTGCTCAAACTTACGTCCATTGAGTCGGTGATGCCATCCAACCATCCTATCCTCTATTGTCCCCTTCTCCTCCTGCCCTCAATCTTTCCCATCAGCAGGGTCTCTTCCAGTGACCCACAATGTGGTGGTATTAGGAAGTGGGGCCTTTGAGAGGGGACTTGGTAAGAGGTGATCCCATGTTCTTTTTATTAATTACTCAAGTATAGTTGATTTACACTGTTGTATTCATACTAATTTCTGCTATACAGCAGTGTGACTCAGTTATATATATCTTTTTCATATTCTTTTCCATTATGGTTTATCACAGGATATTGAATATAATTCCCTGTGCTATACAATAGGACTTTGTAGTTTATCCATCCTATGTGTAACAGTTTGCATCTGCTAATCCCAAACTCCCAGTCCATCCCTCTCCCTCCCCATTGGAACCACAGTCTGTTCTCTGTATCTGTCAGTCTGTTCTGTTTTGCAGATAAATTCATTTGTATGATATTTTAGATTCCACAAATAAGTGATATCATATGGTATTATTTGTCTTTCTCTTCCTGACTTTTGTTGTTGTTATTCAGTTGCTAAGTTGTGTCTGACTCTCTGTGACCCCATGAACTGCAGCGCGCCAGGCTTCCTCGTCCTTCACTCTCTCCCTGTGTTTTCTCAGACTCATGTTCATTGAGTCAATGGTGTCATCCAGCCATCTCACCCTGTCACCCCCTTCTCATCTTGTCCTCATTCTTTCCCAGTATCTTACTTTACTTAGTACGATAATTTCTGCGTTCATCCGTGTTGCTACAAATAGCATTACTTCATTTTTTAAATGACTGAGTAGTATTCCATTGTGTATATGTGCCACATCTTCTTTATCCATTCATCCTCTGATGGACATTGCAGTAGCTTCCGTGTCTTGGCTACTGTGAATAGTGGTGCTATGAACATAGGGGCGCATGTATCTTTTTGATTTATAGTTTTGTCCAGGGATATGCCCAGGAATGGGATTGCTGAATCATATGGCAACTCTGTTTTCAGTTTTTTTAAGGATGCTTCATTACTGTTTTCCGTAGTGACTGCACCCATTTACATTTGAGGTGGAGCCCTTGTGAATAGGATTAGTGTCCTCGTATAAGAGGCCTCAGGGAGCTCGCTTTTCCGTTCTGCCATGTGAGGGCACGGGGAGAAGGCCCCGGCTATGAACCAGGAAGTGGGTTCTCACCAGACACTGAATCTGCCACCGCCTTGATTTGGACTCCACAGTCTCTAGAGTTATGAGAAGTAAATTTCTGTTGTTTATAAGCCACTCAGCGTGTGGTATTATTATAGCAGTCCAAATGGACGAGGACACCAAGCACAAGCTTCTGTCCCCACTGAAGTCCCATAACTCTTTGGACCTCTCTTTAGGTTTGGTTTGGTTTATAGAGGTCACCCTGACATCTTCACATGATTACAAGCTTCCTTAAGGAGGGATCAACTCTTAGGCATTGGAACCCTTCAGACTTAGTAGGTAGGCAGTATTTGTTGATGCAGTCCAAGCACGTGTTGGTAACAATTTCCAGACACAAAGCATTTCAGAAGGGAGTGACTTTATCAAAAACAAAGAACAGAGATAATGTGGGCACTCCAACCTCCCAACAGACCAGGGAGATTTGACAGTTTTCATGGGTTAGTAGCCAAATGTGTAGCCTCAAGATGAAGAAAAATCCTGCTGGAAGGTTGGCATTAGGTGATTGGTTGGGGTGCTATAGGCTGATTACCAAGAGGGGGAATTTTTGCCCAATTTGGGTTCAAGAACCTGGCTAGTGGTGATTACAGGGGCTCTTATTGGCAGTGGTTACAAAGGGGCTAAGTCAGCTTTGGAGGTGGCCTTTGTTCTGGGCTCTGCCTCTGTGGCCTGGGGGCAGGACTCAACGGTGCTGTGCATGAGTGGAGAAGAGCTGGTGAAGAGCACATGTTCAGGGCACAGAGGCAGCCAGTCTCAGATCTTGTCAAGGATGCACCAGTCCTCCCTGGGTTCTGGGAAGACTGATCCATTGTCGTGGGCTGAACTGTGTCCTCTTCAAGTTCCCATGTTGAAACTCTAACCTCCCCCTACCACTATCTCAGAATGTGACCGTGTTTTTAAAGAGATAGTTGGGTTAAAATGAGGCTGATGGGTAGTCTCTAATCCAGTCTGACTGGTGTCCATGACAAAAGAGGAAACTCAACAATATTATGTTGGGCTCTGCCACATGTCAATATTGTAGAGCAATTGTTCTCCAATAATTGTATTTTGTTCTATAAATATATATATATAAGAAATCCTTTGAACAACCACCTTAACACAGCCAGTTTAGAATATTAGCTTCTGAAGGTGAATGCTCAGATTATGCCAGATACAGGGAGAACAACTGAATAGAGGCATTGGAATGGAGTCATTTCCCTTTTAATTTAAGGGAGTCCACATTCTTCATTTTCATGAAAAGGAATTCACCCAAAGTTTATTAAAAGTTCAAGTGACTGCGCTATTCATGGCTTTTGTGGCTGCCATTTACGTTTCATTTTTGAAGAAATCAGTTTTATAAAATCAAAAAAAAAAAAAAAGAAGAGGAAACAAACTCATGGGGAGATAGTAGGAGAGTGCAGACAAAGGAAAAATGGTGTGAGGCTGCAGTGACAAGGCAGTCTGCTATGGAACAAAGAGAGGTCTCCAAGCAACCTTGCTGACACCTTGAACTTCTAGCCTCCAGAATTGAAGAGAATAAATGGCTGTTGTTGTAGCCACAAAGTCTGTGGTATTTTGTTACAGCAGCCCCAGCAGACTAAGACACCCATGAATATGTATAGTGAACCAGGTTCTAATTTACCAAGCAGACACTATTTTCATTTCTATATAGAAATTGGAGCAATTTCTAGGCTCAAATTGGCAAAATCTTCTCTTTGTTATAAACCAGTGATAGAAGGAAACAGAAGATTATGGAGAAAATGTAAATATTTCTCCCCACTGGAAAAGAAAGTGCAGTGTATCTGATTGTTTTGTGCCTGAGGTCTTTATTAGCATCTTTTACAGCAAGGAGTGTATATGTTCCCTTTTCCAGGCATAATGAGATTTCCATAAAAGCTGGAGAAAAACCACGGGGTAGGGTCTGATTTGATCTGTTGCTTATTAGGCCATCACCATTATTTCTAAAACTCTACACCCCAAGAGAACAGCACTTTAAATACTTTTAAAAGGTAGTTATAGATTGCATTCAGTCTCTCTCTCTCTTTTTTTTTTTATTTGGCTGGACGACACAGCATGTAGGATCTTAGTTCCTCAATCAGGGGTCGAACCTGTGCCCCTTGCATTGGAGTTTTACCCATTGGACTCCCAGGGAAGTCTCACAATCTCTTTTAATTCCAGTTTTACTGTGATTTACTGTAATTGACACATAGCTCTGTACACATGTAATGTGTATATATATGCATAATGATTTGACTTATATCCATCATGAAATGATTATCCCAATGTTGAGTGAACATCCATCATCTCATATCAACATAAAATTAAAGAACTAGAAACAAAGGTTTTCCTTGTGATGAGAACTCTTAGGATTTAATCTAACTTCCATATATAACGTACAGCGGTGTTAATGATATTTATCATATTGTTCATTACCTCCCTAGTATTTACTTATCTTGTAACTGAAAGTTTGTACCTTTTGACTGCCTTCATCAATTCTCCTTCTACTTCCCACCTCTGGTGACCACAAATCTTATCTCTTTTTCTATGAATTTTTGAAATATAATTGATCTGCAACATTATGTTCGTTCCTGTTGTACAAAATAGTGATTTGATATTTCTGTGCACTTCAAAATGGTCATCAAGATAAATCTAGTTGTAGAAGTCTGAAGATGAAATATGTTTCCTGCCCTTTTCTCCCTTCTCCCTCTGGGACTCTTATAATACAAATGTTAGTATGATTGGTATTGCCTCAGAAGTCTCTTCGGAGAAGGCAATGGCACCCCACTCCAGTACTCTTGCCTGGAAAATCCCACGGATGGAGGAGCCTGGAAGGCTGTAGTCCATGGGGTCGAGGAGGGTCGGACACGACTGAGAGACTTCACTTTCACTTTTCACTTTCATGCATTGGAGAAGGAAATGGCAACCCACTCCAGTGTTCTTGCCTGGAGAATCCCAGGGACGGCGGAGCCTGGTGGGCTGCCGTCTATGGGGTCGCACAGAGTTGGACACGACTGAAGCGACTTAGCAGCAGCAGCAGCAGAAGTCTCTTAAACTGTCCTCATTTCCTTTTTAAAAATTAATTTACTTTGGGGTGTGCTGGGTCTTTGTTGCTGCACATGGGCTTTCTCTAGCTGTGGAGAGTGGGGGCTCCTCCTTGTAGCGGTGCACAGGCTCTAGAGCACAGGAGCTCAGTAGTTGTGGCACGTGAGTTTAGCTGCCTTGAGGGCACGTGGGATCTTCCTGTATCAGGGATCAAACCCGTGTTCCCTGCATTGGCAGACGGATTCTTAACCACTGGGCCACCAGAGAAGTTCATCATTTCTTTTGATTCTTTTTTCTTTCTTCTGTTCAGCTTCAGTGATTTCCACTACTCTGACTTACAGTGTGTTGATCTATTCTTCTGTATCACCTAATCCCCTATTGATTCCATCTAGTGTATTTATCTTATTTCAGTTGTTGTATTCTTCATCTCTGTTTAGTTCTTCTTTGTTTTCTAATTCTCTGTTAAAAGCTTCTAACTTGACTCCATTCATCCATGCTTCTCCTAAGTTCTCTGGGCACCTTTATGATGCTCATTCAAAAAGCATAAATAAATACCATTATCAAAATAATGAAAATTGAACAGTCTCAGTGAGATGTAAAGAAATACATGCATAGATTTATGTAATTGTCATCAATTACTGCTACCTACTGTTAGCTCCACCCAATCTGGGCTTGAGTAGGAATGTTTCGATCACACTGAACTGTCTCACCGGTAGTTCCAGAGTTTCAACAGTTCTACCACGTTTTTTAAAATTTCTACAGCAGGTTTTGATTTCAGAGAGAGAAAGAGCCAATCAACAGGCCTCCGGTTTCTTTCTACCTCTGTGTACAGCTTTTTCTCATTTCCTAACTCAAAGCAAAATCTGCCTTTTTCTCCATGTGATGCCAAAAGACAAAGGCCACAGTCACGTACTTGTCTTCTTTCCAGAAGCAAGAACCCACATGTTTCTGCCAGGAGCAAAAATCAATAAAAAGCCCTGTATAAAGACTAGGCAGCATCACTTTAAAATTGAGAATTGAAGGGATTTTTATTACCGAGGGTGTCTAGAACACAGCCTCACCCAGATTTTATGGCTCATTATCAATTTTCTCTTCATCCCTAAATCAGATTAAACCATGTGGCTGGGAGAAGGGAAGATGTACTGAGTTGTAACGTGGTATTTAGATAGAAGAAAATAAACCAGCACACATTTATATTTTTCTGGGTAATTCAATTGGAATGGAGAGAAATGCAAAAGAAACAAAGGAACTGAAGGTCAGCTAGTAATACAGACTATGCATGGTAAGATGCTTTCAAGAAAAAGAGAGGTCACTTCTCAGTTCTCTCCTTGACATGGAAATCCTGATGCGGTTGTATTTTAATAATCACTCTTTTAGGGATTTCCCTGGTGGTCCAGTGGTTAAGAATCAGCCTTCCAGTGCAGGGGTTGCAGGTTTGATCCCTGGTTGGGACACTAAGATCCCACATGCCTCATGGCCGGAAAACAAAAACATAAAAGCAATGTTGTAACAAATTCAATAAAGACTTTAAATGGTCCACATTAAAAAAAAATCTTAAAAAAAGCACTTCATTTATCCCATATTGTCAGATCATGAAGTGCTCCACAAATTACACATTCCACTATGTTATTTAGCACTGAAACATTTTTATTTTTACATGTTTTAAACAAAAAAATTTTGAAGTGTAGTTGATTTACTGTGTGGTGTTAGTTTCAGGTATATAGCAAAGTGATTCAGTTATAAATACATACTTTTTCAATTCTCTTTCATTACAGGTTATTGTTATTGTTTAGTCGCTAAGTCGTGTCTGACTCTTTTGCCACCCCATGAACTGTAAGACCACTAGACTTCTCTGTCCATGGGATTTCCCAGGCAAGAATACTAGGGTAGGTTGCCATTTCCTTCTCCAGGGGATCTTCCCAACCCAGGAATCGAAGCTGCGTCTCTTGCGTGGCAGGTGGATTCTTTACCATCTAAGCCACCTGGGAAGCCCAAGGTATTAAAGGTATTATATATAGTTCCCTGTGCTGTAAAGTAGGTCCTTGTAGAAACATTTTTAATTTTTACAATTTCGGTGCTGTGCATTCTTAAATGATCGTTTCTCTCCTTTTGTAAGCAGAGCTTCTTGGCATAATTTAACATTTTAGGTGAGTCAGAGTCACCATTTCTTATGATGATGATGTAACTGTGGCAGGATCCACATGGCATCTCCTAAGGAAGAGAGCTGGGGATGAGAAAGAAGTGCCATGAACTCAGCCCTGCCAGGTTGAGATGGGAATAGCAGAGCCCATTTCAGTTCAAGCAGTGGCTTTAGTGACATCAGCCCAGAACAGGGTGGATTAGAGGCACCTTAGCACAGTCTTGCCAAGAAACAGGCCAAGAGCAAGCTCTCCTCATGTGAAACAAGACAGTGTTGGTTACTACAAGAATAATACTAATAGTCAGTTTTGGACTTCCCTGGCGGCCCAGTGATTAAGAATACGCCTGCCAGTGCAGGGAACATGGGTTTTATCCCTGGTCCTGGAAGATCCCACATGCCTCCGGGCAACTATGCCTGTGTGCCACGACTACTGAAGCCTGTGCACCTAGAGCCCGGGCTCCACAACAGCAGAAGCCACCACAGTGAGAAGCCCACGCAACTCAACAGGGAGTAGCCCCACTCACTGCAACTGGAGAGAGCCTGTGCGCAGCAACAAAGACAGTGCAGCCCCCAGACTCGATTACTTTTAAAAAGTAATAGTTGCTTTGGAGAAGTGTGCTTGCTCACAGATGAGACCATAGTTCCTGCTGGTGGAGATGCTGGAGTTAAGTCTTTAGGACCCATTTCTCCCTGCTTTTGAACTGACACACTTGAGCAGAGGAGCGTCTCCATTACCCTCTGGCCAAACCTGAGCTCTGAGACTTTCACTGGAAGGTAGACAAAGGGTGGCATTCCCCAAGGAGGGTGTGTGGGGCCTGAAGGGAGCTGCTGAAGAAAGAACGTGAGGAAGAGAGACCACGGGAGGTCAGGAGACGGGGCTGCTGGCAGTAGCAGTCTGGCAGGGTCCTCTGCGCATGCTTAGCTGCTCAGTCTTGTCTGATACTTTGTCATCCCATGGACTGTAGCCCGCCAGGCTCCTCTGTCCATGGGATTTCCCAGGCAAGTATACTGGAGTGGGTTGCGAATTCCTTCTCCAGGGAATCTTCCCAACCTTGAGATTGAACCCACGTCTCCTGCATTGCAGGCAGATTCTTTACCCTCTGAGCTATTAGCGAAGCTTGGCAGGGTCCTCTGCTTCGTGGCAGAGGTCATGCCTCCTGCCCTCCTGCTGCTGTGCTCTGAGACCCACCCAGCCCTGCAGGAGGTCAGCCAGTCTGGAAAGTCCAGGAACTTGACCAACAAAGCTTTTGCCTCCTGATGCCACAGGCTGCAATGGAGCTGAGTGCCCCCTGCCTGCTTCCCCATTCTGCTCCGCATTGTGAGAGCGTCGTGGCAGTGCCCCCTCGTCACCAGCAGCCATGGCAGGCAGTATTCCAAGCCTAAGAGACTAAGAGGGTTATTCCAAATCCTCCTCAACCTCCCTGCCCACCCCGCCAAGACTAGCGAGGACCGCCCTGCTGGACAAAAAGGGAGGGACCCGCTCCGACACCCGGGTTAGACTCGCATCTGTGTTTAGTTTCTAGACGCCTCCCTCATCATTCAGCAGTGAGTTCTGACTCTGTTCATTAAAAAGGATGAGGCAATTAAGTGGTTGTTTTAGCCAAGGGTATCCAAGTCTAATCACGAAGAAACATCAGACAAGCCAACATTTTATAAAACATCTGGCCTATGTTCCTTGAAAATGTCTGAGATTAAAGGAAGCAAGTGAAATACTTGATCCTGGGTTGGACGCTGGATGAAAAAGTATTGCTCTGCCCAGGCCATAACTGGGCAGTTGAGGAAATTTAGACATAGACTGTGGATAAGGCAATAATATTATACTAATGTTGAATTTCCCGAATTTGGTCATTATACTGGGGTTATGTAAGAGAACATACTTGTTTTTATGGAATACACTAAAATATTATGGGGTGGAGGGGCATAGACATACAACTCCTCTGGAATAGTTGAGAAAGGTATGCACAAGCACACACATTCCCACTGAAGAATAATAAAGCAAGTGTGGTAAAATGCTGGCATATTGATACAGGGTTGATGGGAGTTCTTTGTACTGTTGCAACTTTTCAGAGTTTGAAGTTCTTTCAAAGTAAAAAGAAAAATGAGAAGAAGTGATAGCCACGCCAAAAGAAAAGATTATGAAAGGACAATTCAAGTGGGAGAAACTTCAATAAACACAAAAAAGGGTTTCAGTATCAGTAACAACCCATACAATACAAGATGGTAATATTAAAAATTTGATCCCGTGAACCTACTGAACAAAACAATAATATCCATTTTTTATTTTTTTTAAATGGTATTAAAAAATGGTAACACAGGAAATCTCATTCCTGCTAGTAAGCAGACAGGTTTTCTGGAACAGTTGAGACTTTAAAGTGCTCTTTTACTCAGATCCTATAATGGAATTCTTAAAAAATTTATCCTAAAGATAAAAATCAGAGGTAGAGGAATTTTGGAATTGGGACTCCTCAATTCTATAACTTATCAGTTACACAGTAGAAAACGCATATATTTTTTATTTGGGGTTGCTTAAATTTTGGGTATCTAAGCATAATTGGCGGAGAAGGCAATGGCACCCCACTCCAGTACTCTTGCCTGGAAAATCCCATGGATGGAGGAGCCTGGTAGGCTGCAGTCCATGGGGTCGATAAGAGTCAGACATGACTGAGCGACTTCACTTTCACTTTTTACTTTCATACATTGGAGAAGGAAATGGCAACCCACTCCAGTGTTCTTGCCTGAAGAATCCCAGGGACGGGGGAGCCTATTGGGCTGCCGTCTATGGGGTCACACAGAGTCGGACACGAATGAAGCGACTTAGCAGCAGCAGCAGCAAGCATAATTGGATACCTAGACATAATATGGCACCCCACTCCAGTACTCTTGCCTGGAAAATCCCATGGGCGGAGAAGCCTAGTAGGCTGTAGTCCATGGGGTCGCAAAGAGTCAGACATAACTGAGCAACTTCACTTTCACTTTTCACTTTCATGCATTGGAGAAGGCAGTGGCAACCCACTCCAATGTTCTTGCCTGGAGAATCCCAGGGATGGAGGAGCCTGGTGGGCTGCCGTCTATGGGGTCACGCAGAGTCGGACATGACTGAAGCGACTTAGCAGCAGCAGCAGACATAATATGGATGTGAGAGTTGAACTATAAAGAAAGCTGAGCACCAAAGAATTGATGCTTTTGAACTTTGGTGTTGGAGAAGACTCTTGAGAGTCCCTTGGACTGCAAGGAGATCAAACCAGTCAATCCTAAAGGAAATTAGTCCTGAATATTCAATTGGAAGGACTGATGCTGAAGCTGAAGCTGTGATATTTTGGCTACGTGACGCGAAGAACTGACTCATAGGAAAAGACCCTGATGCTGGGAAAGACTAAGGGCAGGAAAAGAGGGGACGACAGAGGATGAGATGGTTGGATGGCATCAGTGACTCGATGGACATGAGTCTGAGCAAGCTCCAGGAGTTGGTGAAGGAGAGGGAAGCCTGCCATGCTGCAGTCCATGGGGTCGCAAAGAGTCAGACACAACTAAGCAACTGAACTGAAACATAATTCAAAATTCTTACTAGTTTTTCTTTCTTATAATCACTGTTCTAAGTATCATGGTTAAAATTTTCTTCATAAATAAGTTGGAATACTCTCCTTTCATTCTGATTTTTAGAATACTGTGTATACACAGGAATTCTAATTTTTAAAATTGTATTTGAAATCACCTATAAGGTTGTCTATCTCTTTAAAAAAATCAGAGAGAGAGACAGAGATAGCTGTATAAGAGTATTCTCTATAATATTATCTACAGTGGAGAAAAACAGCACCATCTAAACGTCCAGCAATAGAATAATGGTAAGATAAATGGTAGTATGGGCTTCCCAGGTAATCTGCCTGCCAGTGCAGGAGACACAGGATACATGAGTTTAATCCCTGCGTTGGCAAGATCCCCTGGAGAAGGAAATGGCAACCCACTCCAGCATTCTTGCCTGGAGAATTCCCATGGCCAGAGGAGCCTGGTGGGCTGCAGTCCATGGGGTCACAAAGATTTGGACATGACTTAGTGACTACACAACAGCAAAACACATCTATACATCAGAATACTGTGCAGCATTTAAAGCTGTGTTTTCGAAAACTGTTCTTTTCCCTGCCCACCTCCCAGTCTTCTGAGCAACATACCTTTTCCTCTTGTCTCCTCCAGAATCAAGGGCTACCCTGAACCCCAGTCGTGATGTTTCTGATGGTAGCATTCTGCTTAATTCTAGCCAGTGTCCCATTTCCTGGGCAGATGGATCGGCTATGACTTAGAACTTGTGATGGAGTCCATGGGTCAGACCAAGAACCAAACTAGAGAGTCTTTTTTAAAATTATTATAATTGAAGTGATTATAATAACAATGATTCACAGTGTTGTGATAGTTTCTGTAGTACAGCAAGGTGAATCAGATATATATATATATATGTACATATACACACACACATATATTGTATACACATATGTGTATACATAAATGTATATAATATATATGCACACACATATGTGTGTATATATGTATATATTCTTTTTCATCTTCTTTAACATAATGGTTTACTACAGGATACCCTGTGCCATACAGTAGGACTTTGTTGTTTATCTGTTTTACATATAGTATTTTGTATCTGCTAATCTCAGACCCCTAATTTCTCCCTCTTTACCCCACTTCCTCTTTGGTAACCGTAAGTTGGTTTTGATGTCTGTGAGTCTCCTTCTGTTTTGTAAATAAGTGCATCTGTGTCATATTTTAGACTCCACAAATAAGTTTTTCACTCTTTAGGTATTTTTCTTCCGTGAGGCACAAGTTTCTCATCCCTAAAACTTTAGAACTTCCTGAGGGTTTCATTGGCAGTAGAATAAAAATGAAATGATGTGTTCTGTACTCGACTTTATGCCAAAAGTAACCATATACGGATTTTCTATTGCCTATAAAGTTCCCAAAGTTGGGTGATGTTCTTTATTAGCTTTTAACCAACACAAGTAAATCTGATTGTCTCTAGGCTGGTATTCCATCCCCTTGGGGCTAAGCCCCAAGAATTAAATCTTATGTTTTGGGGGGGCCAGCTTTGCTGGGGGACATTCTCAGAAGGAAGTTTTGCATGCCCCTCCGCAGCACTGCATTCTCAGCAACCTCTCTCAGGCTTCTGTGCAGCTTCTCCATCTCCTTGTATTCACTTTTGACATCTACAAAAGAGCATCAGGAGTTAGTGTCCTTTTCAGAAATGTCCCCAGGAAACAGATTCCTTGAGAATCCTGTTCTGACTTGGGTCAACTGTCCCAGAATATGAGCTCAGGAATGGATCTTAGAGATTAGATGGTCCAATCAGTGTATTTTATGAACAACTTGATCAAACCAGGCATTGTTGCTCTTAAGGCTTATCTGATCATAGTGGGCACCTTCAAAATAAACACAAACCTACCCATAGAATAAGTCTGGGAAATCAGTGGGTCTTGACCAAGGCTTCACAAGTGCTCAGTGGAAGGAGATACAAAGCACACCCCATGCCAGACCTCCCCCAGCCTTTTCCAGGCATCTCTCTCCTACTCCACTCCCTCTCCTCCCAGCTGTCCCCATTCTAAATTCTAGTGCATTTGCTCCATTTTGGCATCTTGGGTTTTTAGCCTATGGTCTGCTACTAGATGATATCCTTGTGATGGTTAATTTTATGTCTCTACCTGTCTGAGTTACGGTGCCCAGATAGTTGGTCACACACTATTCTGGATGTTTTTGTGAGTGTATTTTTGGATGAGATTTACATTTAAATCAGTGGACTCTTGAGTAAAGCAGATTCTCCTCTGAAATGTAGGTGGGCCTCATTTAATCAGCTGAAAGTCTGACTAGAACAAAAAGCGGGTCTTTCCTGAGCAAGAGGGAATTCTCCTGAAGACTGCTTTTAGACTTCATCTGCAACAATGGCTCTTCCTGGTTCTCTGGAAGACTGCTCTTAGACTTGAACTGCAAGTCTTTTCTGAGTCTCCAGCCTGCTGGCCTCCCTTATCACATGGACTCATGAACCTTTCCTAGTTGCATGAGCCAGTTCCTTAAAATGAATCTCCTTATGTGTGTTTGTGTGTGTGGGAGACATACACATCCTGTTGTCCTGTTTCTCTGGAGAACCCTGACACACACAGTCCCTGTGAAGGGACAGTTCAGGCTGACCTTGGGGTTGGCTCTGGCATTGATCCAAAAGCCTCTTCAATCCCCTTTGCACCTCTATGCCCCATAGCATGACTCAGACTCCCCTACCTTGAGCTGGCCAGTGATGGGAGCCAAGACTGTGACCAAGAAGGGAGACCAGAACCCTGAGGCCGTTTGTCTTGCTCCCAAGTACACAAAGGTTGTATGTATTTACCTGCAAGCTCCTTGTAGAGCCCATCCCCTGGGGACGAAGCCAGGGTCAGCATGGTAGCAATGCTGCCCTTCACCTTCTCCGTGATTCCATTCTACATGACAAAGGACAGTCATTCTGTTAAGATGGTGCAGTCTCAAGGGGAAGGAATCTTATGAAAGGGACCCCACCCCATTCCCCAACCAGAGAGTGTAGGGACCAGGGTTGCTGAAACCAAAGTCAAGTCCAAGGGTGGACCCCCTGAGGATACCCTGGGTGACTAGAGTCATCAGGACAACATTTCTGAGGGGTCCCACCTGCCTTCATAGCTCCTTTCCTAGACTCGGTGATTGTACTCTGATGCTGAAGAGCCAAATCAGGAGTAATGAGGATGCAGGGAGGCATAGTGGAGGTGGGGGTTGGGGGGAGGAGAACAGATGCCACACAAGCAGAAAAAGAGGCAAAGCACTGATCATCATCCTCTTGTCCCACCATGAGTTTAGTCACTGCCTAAATGTTTGTCGACCTCCTGCTTTTCATAACACACCATTAATATATAACTTTCCAACTGCCTGAGATTTGTCTCCTTGCTACTCTCAGTCCTTTTATCAGCAAAAACCATTTCCTTCTTCCAACCATCTCTTGCTGAAAAACACTCGACTCTCCACTATGCTGACAGAGCCTAGTTCTGAACCTTCGCCTCCTGGCTCCAAGACATGATCTTTTCACCAATGCATTGGACCAAAGTTCTAGTCTCAGCTGCATCTGTGAACCTTGTGCTAGTGATTTTGGCCCTTAGCTTCACTGTCTGTGAGATTGGAGAACGGGAACCCTCTGTGGTCTCGCCCAGTGGCACCTTCTCGCATGTCTGTCATTTAAGATACATTTGTACATGATCAATGTGCTCATCGTTTTTCAGTGCAATTGTTTTCTTAGGCACCTGAAAGGCCAAAAGGCCAGTTTTTATGTACTCAGTGGGGATAGGCAGCTATAGAATTTGGCAAATTTTCTGCAGGTATTTGTAGGCAGCGGTAATATGTGAGATGATGGAAACTGCACTGCTACTGGTAAATGAGATACCTCTTAGCCCCATCCAAGAGAAATAACATGCTTCGTGTCGTGGAGAAAGGGATTTTCCAAAACTGCGGTGATGGGAGGAGAGGAGATTGTGCATAAGAGGTTGGAGATGTTTCAGGAAGCAGGTTGGTCCAGAGGTGGACGGAAATAGCAAGGAGCTGGGTCCTTGGGAGGCTGGGAGAGGTCAGCTAAGCCTGGACTGAGGCTGATGAATTTGGAAATGCTATTGGCCAGGGAGGGGCTAGCAGTAGCTTGGACTAAAGCAAAGAATTTATATTACTTGCAGAGGAGGCTGACAAACTAAGAGACCCAGGACTGGGGCTGGATGTCCAGGTGTACTTGACAGAGCACTTGGTTTCAAGGAAACTGTCAGGAACTGTCTTCTGAGAGGGGACAGAATCTCACCAAAATCTATGCCAGGTACTGTAATGAACAGATCTATAATAGTTGGCTGGCATTTATCTATAGGTATTTTATGTAGACAAGACATTTTCCCTCATTAAAAAAAGATCTGGGGACTTCCCTGGTGGTCCAGTGGCTAAGACTCCATGCTCCCAATGTAGGAGGCCTGGGTTTGATACCTGGTCAGGGAACTAAATCTTGCAACTAAGACTGGGTGCAGTCAAATAAATATTTTTTTTAAAAGTATGTCTTGAGATAATACTATTTCTAGAGCCAGGTTTGGAGAAGGCAATGGCACCCCACTCCAGTACTCTTGCCTGGAAAATCCCATGGATGGAGGAGCCTGGTGGGCTGCAGTCCACGGGGTCGATAAGAGTCCAACACGACTGAGCGACTTCACTTTCACTTTTCACTTTCGTGCATTGGAGAAGGAAATGGCAACCCACTCCAGTGTTCTTGCCTGGAGAATCCCAGGGACGGGGGAGCCTCGTGGGCTGCCGTCTATGGGGTTGCACAGAGTTGGACACAACTGAAGCAACTAAGCAGTAGCAGCAGCAGAGCTAGGTTACCTGGTCCCAAATTCCCACACTTGTAACTTGCTAGCTCTGTGACCTGTTGATACGCCTCTGTCTGCCTCAGTTTTCTCATCTGTAAAGTGGGAACGATTGTAGCACCTTATCTCACCGACTTGTTGGGGATTCAATAAGCTCATGTTTGTGAAGTGCTTAGGGTCCCCTCGAGATATCACAGTGATCTTAGTGATGACTCAGGAAAGAGAAAGATGCAGGAGAGAGCTGGAGGCACTGAGTTTCTGAAGTCACAGACTGAGACAAGCGCGAGCCAGCACGTGATGGCGGTAGAGGTGGAAGCAGGGTGGAGGCTGGCCCCTACCCCGGCATCATGGGCGTCAGTCGAGCCCACTTTGCAGAAGGCATTTGGCTCTATCTGGGCTCAAACAACTACTAATTCCTCCATCTCTGCCCCTCCTTCCCGTGCTCCCCAAGGAGTCCTCTGGGACCGGAATGCAAACTGCATAAGTCGAATACCTTCAGCTGCTGGAACTGGTGCTGCATCCTTTCTTGCGCCCGTTCGAACATGCCCTCAGCCACCTGCCGGTCCACCCCTCTTCTGAGGACATCTTTCATTCTTTCACATGCTTTTTTGCCTGTGATCTGTGCGGCCTCTGGCAAAAATGACAGCCACAGTAACACCTCAACAAGGACTTGCTTAGATATCCTTAGCATCAGAAATAAAGACAAGCAAACCAACTATACATACATACACATATGCATATACATACAGACACACATATAGACACACCTGGGGCTTCCCAGGTGGCACAGTGGTTAAAAAATCTGCCTGCAATGCAGGAGAGTCAAGAGACATGGGTTCAGTCCCTGGGTGAGGAAGATCCCCAGGAGTAGGAAACAGCAACCCACTCCAGTCTTCTTGCCTGAGAAACTCCATGGACAGAGGAGCCTGGCGGACTATAATCCATAGGGTCACAAAGACTCAGACACGACTGAGCACACGTATACACAGCTACATAACCATACGTATTTGTATATATATAGTCACATATGTAGCACCATTTTATACACTGTGGAAATAGAATAACATAATACAAAAAAATCAATATTTGATCATTTTCATGTAGAAAACCTAAGGAGCAAGCAGAAGGTTACCAAATTCCAAACTCCACCACCCACCCCAGAACAAAATCAATGGGACCAACAAGCCAAGAAAAAGTTGACAAGTGAGTTTACAGATACTTAAAATAAGAACAAGAATTCAATAAATGGCTTTTATAGTTTAATTAGCTGCGATGCAACGCAGAGAGAAGCAAGATGTCTAGATGAAGGGTGGATGGAAAGAAGTGGAAACAAATAAAAGCGGTTCATGACTGACCTCTCCCCACCCGTTTGCAATTGTTGGGTTTTAACTTGCAGACCAAGAGTGTTATGGGGGCTTAGGACATAGAAGGACAAATGCTTTAAGGAGGGAACAGCAGACAGGACGCTAAAGGAGCTGGCAGACCCCGGAGGAGGCAGAAACATTGCCCTTGGGGCCCCCACCTTCATAACAGGGCTTCAGGTCGTTCTGAACAGACGTGGTGAGAGACTCATAGATCTTCCTCTTCTTTCTAAGGATGTGTTCCTCCAGGCCTCCCAGGATGGCACTTATCTGAGAATCCACATCAACAAAAGGCCATTTGTGACAGTCCTTTGACAGAAGCAAGGCAGGGGTTTCCGAGGGCTGTACCATTTCCCCTGCCCGGGTTCCTGTTGGCTGTTCCCATCTCCTCCGCTACGAGGCTGTGAGCTCCTCCCTCACAGGCAGGAACCTTGTCTTGTCTTTTTTTTTTTTTTTTTGGCCATGCTTTGTAGCATATGAGCTCTTAGTTCCCCAACCAGGGATGGAACCCAGGCCACCTGCATTGGGAGCACGGAGTCTTAACCACTGGACTACCAGGGAAGTTCCAAAACTTTGTCTTAAGCATCTTTACATCCCAAAACGCTTCCTGTAGTGTCTGGTGCCTCAGACAACTCAGTAAGTATTTGCAGAATTGGACTCAGGGGCACGCATGGTTATGGGATGGGGCATCTGTGGGAAGGGTAAGGGGGCACAGGTGATTCTTGTGTAATTTGGGCTGGGCCTGTGCTGTGGGCCTGTGCATAGTCAGGTCTTCCAAAATTCTTACACTGAAATCTTAAACCCCAATGTGATGGCTCAGATGGTAAAGAATCTGCCTGCAGTGGAAGAGACCTGGTTCAGTCCCTGGGTCGGAAAGATCCCCTGGAGAAGGAAATGACAACCCACTCCAGTATTCTTGCCTGGGGAATCCCATGGACAGAGGGGCCTAGCGGTCTAGAGTCCATGGGTTGCAAAGAGTCAGACACAACTGATTGAGCACAAATGCGGTGTAATGGCTTTAGGAGGTAGGGCCTTTGGGAGGCTTTTAGGACTCAAGATGGAGCCCTCTCAGTTGGGATGATGCCCTTTATAGAAGAGACCCTAGAGGGCTTCTGTGCCCTTCTGCCACGTAAGCACACAGCAAAAAGACAGCCACCCCTAAACCAGCAAGTGGGCCCAAGCAGACACCAAATCTGCCTGCACCTTGATCCTGTACTTCTGGCCTCCAGAATACTGAGAAATGTCTGTTGTTTGTAAGCTTCCCAGTCTATGGTATTTTGTTATAGCAGCCCAAATAGACTAAGACAGCCCAGACTAAGAAAATGAGTCCCACATAAGAGTCTTGAGGATTCAAAACTAAAAAGTAATCTGCAAAAAAATGACATTTCTTTAAACTTCACTGCCGTGGATGGTATTTCATGATATTGGCAAAAATGAAGTCAGTGAGTCTGTTAAAAGTGGATTCAAATGTTTATATAGCTAAAGACTCTTCGAAGATACTTCCTGGGAACTGAGTCTGTATGACAATCTCAGCACTTATGATTGGCTGCTTTTCAGGGGAACAAAGCTTACTGCCTCCAGGATCACTTCTCTCTCCTCCATCCTGCTATGTTCTGGATCTCATGGCATCTGTTATTAGGCCTACCCAGAGCCTAGACACTCCATGGGAACAAGTAGGGAGAAACAGGCAACCTCCAAAATCCTGCTGGGAAGAAAACCACTACCTAAACTCATCGCCCTCTTCACTTTATAAGGATCTTACCTCCTGGATCAGGAAAGTCTTTTTATAGCTGTCATATTTCCAGCCATTTCTTATCCCAATTTCAGTCATCTTCTCCTGCAGAGAGAGCTTAAAAGCATCTATGTGGGGGATCAGAGCTGAACCATCAGTGGGCTTCCCAGACCTGAGGAAAGCAAAGTAAAATGTTAAGAGATAGCAGCAGCTATTGTGGGATTAAAACAAAGAATTAACTAGCTGGTATTCTTTTACTCATTTTTAAGAGAAGGGGGATGAGATCATTAGTTATAAAATTTCTATAATGTTCCAAGCACTGTGCTGTGCTAGGCCCTTGATATAAAACCTATGAAGTCAGTGCAATGACACCCATTTTATGGATGAGGAAATTGAAGTTTGGAAATGGTTGCTAGAATGTGTTCAAAGTCACATGGCTAGTGAGTAGCAGGGTCAGGCCTTAGACACTGATCTGTTTGACCTCAAAACTCAGAGTCCTTCTGCTACTCAAATGTTCCCACTTGAAAGGGTGGGATGAACTACACCTTAAAAGATGGGCACGGTTTGCTGTTGTTTAGTCACTGAGTCATGTCTGACTCTTAGTCACACCATGGACTGAAGCCTGCCAGGCTCCTCTGTCCATGGAGTTCTCCAGGCAAAAATAGTGGAGTGGGTTGCCATTTCCTCCATGGGATCTTCCTGACCCAAGGATTGAGCCCAATGTCTCCTGCATTGCAGGCGATTCTGCAGATTCTTTACCACTGAGCCACCAGGAAGCCTGTGTAAGGTTTAGGGAGGTGAAAAGGAGGAGGCAGCATTCTCCCCAGGGATGACATAGTGAACTAAGTTTCAGGACATCCCAGGGGTATGAGGTGAGCAGGTGAGCAGAGAAGAGGGCAGAGGCTTGAAGTCCTAGATCTCTACCTGTGCGTCAGGGGGCCGGGGAAAGCTGTGTGATTCCTCCCAATGGCAGTGTGTTCACTTGCAAAAAGACCAGAGCCACTTCAGAGGGTTCTTGGGAGGATATGATAACATGATGCATGCAAAGTGCTTAGCATAGTTCCTGGCATGTCTCAGTAACTCTCTGCTGCCCTCAGATTGGTAAAATGGCGGGGGGCGGGGGTGGCAAGGAGGGGTGGGAAAGGCCAATTGGAGGCAGGTGGAATGTCTTGAAGTCTATTCTAAGGAATTTGGAGTTTACCCTACAGACATGTAAACAGGATGAGTGGGCATAGGTGGAATGGCATGATGAAAAACAAATTTAAAGGAAGGTTGGGGGGCAGGGAGCATTGAGCAAAAGTTGAATGGTTCAAATAGGTGGCGGGCCAGGTGAAGGATGGAGACTGAAGACAGGTGAGGAATAGAAGACTCTGTTTCTGTGGAAGGAGGTTTTGGAGGCCAAGGAAGAAGGGAAGGAGCAGGCGCTGTGAAGGCTCAGGCCCCAAACCCCATGCCATGTGTCAAAGAACAAGCAGAGTCATCCTGAGCCATTTTTCCTTTTCTCACTCAGGGAAATTTATGAAGACTGTGTGTTTCCTTAAGTCCACACTCTCCAACCAAAATACCCTATCCTGGGCCCAGGTCCATAAGAAAATGGATCCCCTGCTGCCTGTAGGAGATATTTGAAAAATAACAGGAATTATAACATTAGTCTCAAAGTAGTGTCTCCAGCTGCACTCCGGGTCACCACCGGAAAATTTTAAGTAAACCCAACCAAGAAGGCTTTTGTGTTTTGCCAAAGACTGAGTTTTCCTCCTCAAGTTGCAAGCTACTCTGGACCCTTCCAGATCCCAAGAACAAATTCTTGAAGATGAGACTCTGGCCCAGGCATTCTTAGGATGTTTGTTCAGAGAGGAGCCAAATGGATTCCTTTACCTAAAAATGCGCCCAAAAATGGGATCAATCTGTTCGTAGATGGGCTGTGTGATGGCTTCATTCAGATCAATTCTCGCAAGAGTCCTGGAGGCATAGATGCCATTTTTCAGGCAAACCGCTTTCAGAGTCTGGTGAAAGCCCTGGTTTCCTCTACTCCTCTGGATAAACAGTAAGATAACAGAGTTAGTGGGTACCTAGAATTCATGGAATCAGACGTACCCTGCCTCGTGTGTGTGTGTGCACGTGCGTGCTCAGTCAGTCAGACATGTCCGACTCTTTGTGACCCCATGGACTGGAGCCCACCAGGCTCCTCTGTCCAGGGGATTCTCTAGACACGAATACTGGAATGGGTAGGTATTTTGTCCTCCAAGGGATCTTCACAACAGAGGGATCAAACGCACATTCTTGCATCTCCTGCTTTGCGGTTGGATTCTTTACTACTGAGGCACCGGGGAAGCTCATTCAATTAGTCTAAATTTTAGTAAAATGAAATTATCAATAATACTTGAGTACTAGTTTAGGATCTATTGGGGATGTTTTAGTCTAGATCCCAAACACTGTAAGCAAGAATTACTGGGAAGAGTAGAGACATGATCTTCCAATTAAGCTAGTCATTATTAAGCTACACAAGAGGATAGCAGTCACACCTCTGGTCAGCAGGAGCTTCCACTCTGAGCTCCCAAAGCATCCTCTACTGTCTCTGCTCACATACAGCAGCTTCGCATTTGTCTCTTTACTCATCAGGCTGCTGCGATGGATCATCAGCTGGTTGAGATTAAGCCCAGCGTCTCATCCATCATGACGTCCTCACCGTCTGGTCCTGGCATATGTCATGCTTGGTAAACATGTGTTAAATGAGCAGTTCTTAAATACAAATGTGCTCTGACTCCACTGCAAGTATGTTTCAGATTTTCCAAGCACAGCCCAGAGTTTTATATTTTTTATTAAATATTTGATAAAATGTGATTTGATGTGTATATCTTTGTCATATTTTTCCCAGAAACATAAATTCACAAATGAGAAGAAAAAAAATTATTATGAAGCTAGAGCTTTTAGAGTCAACAGATTTTAGCTGCATGGTGATTCTCAGTAGAAGAATAAGAGAATATAAAATATATTAGCACTGACCAGAATGTCAGTAGAGGGCCTTGTGATCGGCGTTGTAGTTATTTAGTTGCTCAGTTGTGTCTGACTCTTTGCAACCCCATGGACTGTAGCCCTCCAGGCGCCTCAGTCCATGGGGATTTCCCAGGCAAGAATACTGGAGTGGGTTGCCATTTCCTCCTCCAGGGGATCTTCCCGACCCAGGGATTGAACCCAGGTCTCCTGCATTGCAGGCAGATTCTTTTACCATCTGAGCCACCAGGGAAGCACTTGTGATCATTAATCAGTGATCTATGTTTTAGGAGAATATATTTTAAGTTAATGGCTGTTGTAGCATGGTACAACTGGCAGCATACTATATCTACCCACATCTATCTATCCTGTCTAGCTATCTGTATTTTAATATTCTGCCATTTCTCCTAATATTATAAAATGAGCATTTCCTGAATTCATTGCAAATACTTCCAAAAAATATTTTAACAACCACATAATATCATATGGATGCATCATAATGCACTTAACCATTCTCTTATCACTAGACATTTAGGTTATTTTACTATATCATATAACGTTATGATGTTAGTATATACATATCTGCCCAAATGTCTGATCACAAAGGCAAGTTGCTTATCCAATAGGAACTGCCCAGGTGTGTCTGTAGTCCAGAGAAAGAAGCCATTGAAGGGCTAAGGAGAGAGGGGATAGTTCCTAGGATAGAGCCCTAGTGACAGCTGAAGATACCTGATGCTGCTCCTTCCTCCCCAGGTACGTCATCTCAGAGGACTGGTCCCCACTTCCTGCCTTCACTTGCTCAGCACCCACTTACTCATTCACTGTTTTGATCTGGGATCTTCTACCATCCTATGGAAACAGTTCTCCCTAGGGTCACTTAGTTACCTATTGCTATGAAACCAGTTACCCCAAACTTCATGGCTTAAACAACAATACACATTTCTTATTTCCCATCCCTTATTGTTCAGTTGCTAAGTCGTGTCTGATTCTGCAACCCCATGGACTGCAGCACACCAGACTCCTCTATCCTCCACTATCTCCCAGAGTTCACTCAAATTCATGTCTGTTGAGTCGGTGATGCTATCTAACCATCTCCTCCTCCTAGCCATCCCTTAGAAACCACGCATAACTAATTAAAAGATAAAACAATTTGTACACCAAGTGAGAGATTACAGGATGCTTTTTATTGTGTATCTAATTGATACTTACATCAACCCTGTGAAATAGACTAGACAAGTATTTATCATCCCCATTTTATAGAAGAAAAATCCAACAGGCTTAAGTGGGTTTAGGGCCTCACCCAGGCCTACAGAAAGGGTGTTTGGTGGGGCTGGCATTCAAAGCAAGACCCTCAGATCCTAAGTCCCCCTAACCATGTACCTTTCCCTGCGTCCTTGCAATGCATAGTCAAACAGTTACTCAATATGCTTTCCTGTGTGCAATTTTCACTCTCTCCCAATCTCTTCTAGCTCTTTATTTCTCTGGAAAGCAATGGGATAGTAGAAAAGTAGGCAAGGGATCAGACAGACCTCACCAGATATCATGGTTTTTCCCTTTAGGGGGTCACTCACCACCAGGCACGCCCCAAGGATGCGTCGGTAGGAACTCCTGGCGTTCCAGATCCCTTCTTGCAGGGGCCGCGCTATGTGGGCGAAACACTGGTCAATGGCCTTCTCCAGCAACTGTATCTTCTCTTCCACAAATCTCCGCAGGCCACTCATGTGCAAGTATTCATTCTAGGGACAAGGACCATCGGGAGCATGAGGCTATGCCCTCCCTATAGGCATCGGCTTTTCCAGGTCTGCTTCCTCTGAGCCTGTGCAGATTGAGCTTGAGCTGATCACCCACAGTGGACTTTGCCCCATCGCCCAGTAAAGCATCCTCCAGTCCACAGATCTCCTTAAGTTTTGTGGGATTGGCACACGTATGTGCTTAGTCTCTAAGTTGTGTCTGACTCTTTGCAACCCCATGGACTGTCTCCTGCCAGGCTCTTCTGTCCTTGGGATTTCCAAGGCAAGAATACTGGAGTGAGTTACCATTTCCTTCTCTAGGAGCTCTTCCTAACCCAATGGTCAAACCTTAATCTTCTACACTGGCAGCAGATTCTTTACCATCTGAGCCACCGGGGAAGCCACTTGTGAGATTGGAGAACAGAACAAATATATGCCTCCTACAACTTATTTTAGTGGTATAATCCATTAGGCTATTGGAAAGAGTAAATATTTTTAAAAATCCAGCCATTATTAAAAGAGATTTTTTCCAATGACATCTGATTTGACAGATATTTAATGAACTTGGTGCAGTTTGGGAGGATAGGATTTCTCAAATTTGTGTGAGAAAAAATGTGCAATAGAACTCACTGGGCAAGTTGGTTCAAACCCGAGCAACTGGGATTCTATGTTTCTATCAAGTCCCAGGCTAACAGTGACCTTCTGGAATAAATAACAGAGCTATAGGACCACTAAAATAAAGACTTGGTTCCTGCTTCAAAGGAGAACAGCCTAATCAGGGAAGAAATGTCAATTCAGATATACAAGGGAGTGACCACCAGAGGCTGTCTTGACCTCTAGGTTCCAAACTGGGAACTTTGTAGTGCCTGCCCCTGTATGAGAACCCTGGAGACCATGCAGTGTCCACCTGCAGTGGAAAGAAGCCACACTCCTTAGCTCAGCACTTAAGGCCCTTCTTGGCCAGAACTCAACCAATTTCTCCAGCATCGCCAGCTCTCTCTTTGCCCAAAAGGTCCTCCCGTGTAGCTGCCCATGAACTTGCTGCCGTTCCCCAAATATGCCATCCTTCTGGCTGTGCACAGGCTCTGCCCACATTCTTGTCCTCCCAGAAAAAGTTCAAAAGGCACTTCTCATGTCATGCTGTCCCTGACTCCCCAGCAGAGTTGGGGTGAGCAGAGTTGGGGTGCCCTTGCCTGGGCTCCCGTTGCACTTGGCACACCCCTGCTGTGCTGTATCTCCCTCAGGCCACGTGTTTCCCTGCTCTGGGCCAGGACCCTGCTGAGGAGACAGACTGTTATTCGTGCTTGTTTACTCCAGGCATGGCACGGGGAGTGCAGTCCATATACGTTTGTGGAATGAGTGAGTGGCATGGAGAAATGGCTGGATAGCATAGGATTTTAAATTCTATTCCAAACCGGATGACAGAAATAGCTCTTGCATTGAGGTGAGAGTTTCCATGGATGACTTATCATCCCTGAATCCTCAAGGGCATTGTCTGTGAACTAAGTGGAATGGAGCTGAATGATCCTGAAAATAGCCTCAAACTTCTACATTCTGAGTCTCAGAATAGATGAGTTTCAGAACTCTATGGAAACTATCCCATTTCAGGCATGCCCTGGGAAGTTTCAGAGTTTTTACTAGTTAGAATTCTATGCTGTAGCTCACCAGGCTCCTCTGTCCATGGAATTCTCCAGGTAAGAATACTGGAGTGGGTTGTGATTCCCTTCTCCAGGTGATCTTCCTGACCTAGGGATCGAACTCCGGTCTCCTGTGTTGCAGACAGATTCTTTACCACCTGAGCCACGAGGGAAGCCCCAGAATTCTATAAGCAGGACTTTTTTCTCAGAGTGCTTGCTGGGTTCTTTGAAATTTGTGGTGTCGCTGGTAAGCAAAATGAAAGAAGAAAGAAGTCATGAAAGGGAACGCAGCAGGCAAGATTCTCACAATGGCTCACTCTCAACGAATCTTTATTGAAGAAGGAAAGAAAGATAAGAAGCAGAAGGGCTGGGAATGAAAAAGCTGGGAATAAAAAAAGGGAAAAAGGCTGACATCTACAATGAATAAATGCAGGACTCATTCAGCATTGAGGTTGTCATAATCAACTTCCTATTGATTCGTAAAAATAAAGGTGAGATCCCTGTTCATTTAAAAACAGTAACTGGACTTTTCTGGGGGTCCGGTGGTTGAGAATCCACCTGCCAATGCAGGGGACATGGGGTTAATCCCTGGTCTGAGAAGATTCCACAGGCCACAGAGCAACTAAGCCCGAGCACCACAACTACTATAGCCAGTGCTCTGGGGCCTGGGAACCCCAAGAGAAGCCACTCAACGGAAAGCCTTCACACCCCAACTAAGAGCGTACCCTTGCTTGCCACACCTAGACAAACGCCAGTGCACGGCTGTGAAGACCCAGCACAACCAAAAATGAAATTAATTAATTTTAAAAATATAAAATAAAATAATTATTCTCTAATTTTTGAGTTTGAGTCACAATCTTAAAAAAAAAGGTCCATCACATACAATTTTAGGTGTTTCCCCCTCCTCCCCCCAGAATACAAAGGAACTGACAAAACTCTGGCCTTCCAACTTTTGATCAAAGAAGTAAGGCTGAGACCAATATGTGAGGCCAAAGAATTTTGAGGAAGGCTACTGGCAACCCCTCTAAAAGGCTAGGATAGAATTCCAGCCAGCCCCCGCCTCTGTGTCTTCTGTCGCCTAGAGTCTGGATACAGGGAGAGAACTGAGGCTGAACTTCCATATCTCCAGCTTGGACTGCAGAAGGCTTTGTCCCGGTGTGTATCAAGCAAACCAACCACACACAGCACCGCATCTGATTCATTTTCCATCAGCACTTCCAAAAGCAATCTTTGGCTGGGCAGCAAGGCAACTTTCACCCCGAAGAATTTTTTCGGGAAGTTGGAATGTCAAAACCTTCACTAGTATTTCAGAGGACAAAAGTCAAAATAGAAAATCTCAAATTCCAGAAAGGTGTTTTTTTTTTTTTTTTTTTCTTGTTTTCACAGAACTAGAACAAAACACAGAGTAAGAAATATGAGGGAAAAGATGGTGAATCTTGCTCTATTTGGCACTTTTTATGTAGAATTTCTAAAATGGAAAAGGCCCTGATGCTGGGAAAGAGGGAGGGCAGGAGGAGAAGGGGACGACAGAGGATGAGATGGTTGGATGGCATCACCGACTCAATGGACGTGGGTTTGAGCAAGCTCCAGGAGATAGTGAAGGACAGGGAAGCCTGGTGTGGAGTCTCAAAGAGTCGGACACGACTGAGTGACTAAACGACAACAACAAAGATATTTGACCAACACTGCATGGACTATGGGAGAAGGCAATGGCACCCCACTCCAGTACTCTTGCCTGGAAAATCCCATGGACAGAGGAGCCTGGTAGGCTGCAGTCCATGGGGTCGCTAGAGGTCGGACACGACTGAGCAACTGAGCGACTTCACTTTCACTTTTCACTTTCATGCATTGGAGAAGGAAATGGCAACCCACTCCAGTGTTCTTGCCTGGAGAATCTCAGGGACGGGGGAGCCTGGTGGGCTGCCGTCTATGGGGTCACACAGAGTCGGATACGACTGACGCGACTTAGCAGCAGCAGCAGCAGCATGGACTATTAAAAGTTGACATTGCGGGTCTTCCCAGTGGCTCCATGGATTAAGCTCCCAAAGCAGGGGGCCTGGGTTCGATCCCTGGCTGGAGAACTACATTCCACATGCCATAATGAAGACCTGGCACAGCCAAATAAATAAAATATTGTTTAAGAGTCAACATTGCTCACTTTTCACATTGAAGTCATGTCCAGACCAGCTGCCTCAGCTAGTCCCTCCACTGGGCCCTCCCAGGTTGACTGTCCCATGTTATCGGGACCAACGCGATTGTACATGGCTCTACCCCTTCCCTTTTCTATGTAATAACAGGTCAGACAGCTTGGCTGAGCAAATATGATAGATGACAGCAAGTATAGAAATAAAGAAACACCAACCAAATGAGAATGTCCAAAGGCTGTTAATTCAGAGCTTGCTGTAGTAAGGGAGTCAGTGGGCATCATCTGCATTTGGCAGATAACTCAAAGGCAGGCCAGGGGCTTCCCTGGTGGCTCGACAGTGAAGAATCTGCCTGCAATGTGGGCAGATTCGATCCCTGGGTCAGGAAGATCCCCTGGAGAAGGAAACGGCTACCCACTCCATTCCAGTATTTTTGCCTGGAGAATCCGGTAGACAGAGGAGCCTGGCAGGCTAGGCCATGGGGTCGCAAAGACTCAGACACGACCGAGCGCACAAAGGCAGGCAGAGGGGTGGGAAGGGAAGGCTTTTGGCACCGTGAACAGAGACCCCTGGAGTGGGGCAGCCATGAGTGGGGAGACCCCTGGGCTGTGCGTCCTTTGCCTCCCAGCCTGGGAGAACCCTCCCTCTTACCAAGTTAGAGAATTAACTTGGAATGACTTTTCTTCTCTGACCAGAGGAACACCCTAAACTCATAGAGTCTAAAGAAAATCATCTGAGGGTTAACATTGTAACCTTTGAGTAAGGAAAGAAAAGAATGTTTGATCTTTTTTTTTTTTCACTTGTGACAGATAGGCAGAGAGGGAAAGTTAAAAATAGTCACTTTAGGCTCTCCTGAGACTTGAATCAGGTAGACTGTGTTTAATGGTAGGAGAGATGTGTCTTCTTTTGCTGGAATAAGCTGAGCTTTCCTGGTGGCTCAATGGTAAAGAATCCGCCTGCCAATGTAGGTTTGATCCCTGAGTCGGGAAGAAGACTCCCACCATACCTGCATGTGGTCTGTACAGCTGAAACTGTCTGTGAGGAGCAACAGGCCAAAAGCTTCAGTGACGTACTTGGTCACCGTCCTCTTCTTCTTATCCAAGAGCCTTCTCCTGATATACTCTCTTAGCTTGGGGATTTCTGGAATTCACAGGCAACACAAACAGTTTGAAAAGGCCAGAGTTCATAGGAAACAGCATCCATGAAAATGAACAGATCAGGATGGCAGTCTGAATCAACTTCAGTTGAGGTCCTCTGGGGGTGGGATGCTCATGAAACCAACCTTTCTGTCTCCCCCAGTCTAGGATCAGCGACTACAGATGGGAGGTCAGCAGTGAAGCATCAGGAACCACAACAATGCAGAAACACACACATATTTGCTCGTAGGTGTGGAAACTGGCAAACTGGAAACTGGCACAGAAAGTTCTAGGATGGGAAACTCAGCGTGCCAAGCTTATTCTTGAGAATTTTAGTGAGTGAGATAAAAATATATGTATTTATATAAGTTACCAGTTTCCTCCTCGGTGAGGACCGCCTGCTGCCAGTACTCCTGGGCGCTGACCGTGTACACCAACTCAGAGGCTTCCAGAACTCTGGAGTCAGCTGGCAGTTTTCTCTGAAATGAGAGAGGCACACAGGGAACAGAATCACTCAGCTGCCACAAAGGCAGCCAGGCACCCGCTTCACCAGAGCCATCAGCAAACTTGAGCTCATCCACTTTCCGTTCTGCACGAGCCCCGTAAGGAATGAGCAACATTCTCAAGGTCAGATGTTCCCATCTGTCCCCCTCGCAAGGTCAGGGGTCGTGAGGACATTGTTGCAGAGATTCTCTGCAGAGTTAAAAAAATAGCAATTCTATTTTTGTATATGGAAATGTATACAGAAAATAGTTCAGAAGTGTATTTAAAAAAACTCTTTAAAACAACAAGAGTTACCATGGGATCCAGCAATCCCACTCCTGGGCATGTATCTGGAGAAAACTCTAATTCCAAAAGATACGTGCTCCCCAATGTTCATAGAAGTCCTATGAATGGATGAAGACGATGTGCTGTATAGATCCAACCAGTCCATTCTGAAGGAGATCAGCTCTGGAATTTCTTTGGAAGGAATGATGCTAAAGCTGAAACTCCAGTACTTTGGCCACCTCACGCGAAGAGTTGACTCATTGGAAAAGACTCTGATGCTGGGAGGGTTTGGGGGCAAGAGGAGAAGGGGACGACAGAGGATGAGATGGCTGGATGGCATCACTGACTTGATGGACATGAGTCTGAGTGAACTCCAGGAGTTGGTGATGGACAGGGAGGCCTGGCGTGCTGCGATTCATGGGATTGCAAAGAGTCAGACACGACTGAGCGACTGAACTGATCTGATCTGATATGTATATGTGTGTATATATGTATACACACACATACACACACAGAGAGCAGAATATTACTCAGCCATTCATCTGCTGATGGCCACTTAGATTGTTTCCATGTCTTGGCAACTATAAATAATGCTGCAGTGAACACTGGGGTGCATATCTTTTTGAATTAGTTGTAACCCCATTTTTTAAAAAATCTAGCTTTGTCACTTAAATCATTTTGCAGTGATAACACCCTGTCTACTTCTTTTACTTGTATGAACATTTTGATATGCACTCCTTGCAGCCTAACCTTCATTTTTAATATTATTCTCTACTCTTGGGCTTTCCTGGTGGCTCAGCTGATAAAGAATCCACCTGCAATGCGGGAAGCCTGGGTTAGATCACTGGGTTGGGAAGATACCCTGGAGAAGGGAACGGCTACCCACTCCAGTATTTTGGCCTGGAGAATTCCATGGATTCATGGACTGTATAGTCCATGGGGTAGCAAAGAGTCAGACATGACTAAGCAATTTTCACTCACTCGTTCACTAAAAAAAACCCAAGTTTCTTTTATAGTAATAGGTCCATGTTTTGGGACAGAGAAAAAAAAACTGGTCTGAATATAAACTTGCTGCAAGGGAGCAAAGATAGTTTTATAACGTCTTGTTGTTTTTAGTTGCTAAGTACCATCCGACTCTTTGAGACCCCATGGACTGCAGGATGCCAGGCTTCCCTGTCCTTCACTATCTCCCGGACCTGGCTCAAACTCACATCCATTCAGTCAGTGATGCCATTCAACCATCTCATCCTCTGTCGCCCCCTTCTCTGCCCAGATCTTTCCCGGGATCAGTGTCTTTTCAAATGAGTTGGCTCTTCGCATCAAGTGGCTAAAGTATTGAAGCTTCAGCTTCAGCATCAGTCCTTCCAGTGAATATTTAGGACTGATTTCCTTTCAGATTGACTGGTTTGATCTCCTTGCTGTCCAAGGAACTCTCAAGAGTCTTCTCCAACACCACAGTTCAGAAGCATCAATTCTTCAGCATTCAGCTTTCTTTATAGTCCAACTCTCACATCCATACATGACTACTTTAAAAACCATAGCCTTGACTAGATGGACCTTTGTCAGCAAAGTAATGTCTCTGCTTTTTAATACGCTGTCTAGGCTTGTCATAGCTTTTATTCCAAGGAGCAAGCGTCTTTTAATTTCATGGCTGCAGTCACCATCTTCAGTGATTTTGGAGCCCAAGAAAATAAAGCCTGTCACTGTTTCCATTGTTTCCCCATCTATTTGCCATGAAGTGATGAAAGTGCCTGCCGTGATGTTAGTTTTTTGAATGCTGGGTTTTAAGCCAGTTTTTATTCACTGTCTTCTTTCATCTTCATCAAAACATTCTTTAGTTCCTCCTCGCTTTCTGCCATTAGGGTGGTGTCATCTGCATATCTGAGGTTATTGATATGAGGATATTGATTTTTAATGTCTGATGCTGAAAGGATTCAGCTTAAATTAAGGGCTTCCATTGGCCAGCATGTGAACTTGAACATCAAACAGAACACAATAATTCTGTGAAAAGCAATGAGTTCATATGATCTATAAACTGAGTAAAACAAGAAGGTATTGTGAAATAATATCTGTCTCTGTGTCTGTCTGTCTGTCAGCTTCTGCCCTGAATTCCTGACACAGGGCTCCTGAGACCCTTATACAAAGAGGTGTTGGGAGAATCTTTCATTCTAAAATTTAGTCTTTGACCCCAGTTCCCGGCAAAGAACTCCCGAATCCCTTGGGATTTCTAAGCACATACCTCCTTTCTCCAGAGAGGAGAGAGGACCTGGAAATGTAGCTCATAATTGATCATGTCTACATAAATTCCCAATAACATAGGGTTCAGAGAACTTCCAGGTTGGTGAAGACATCCACATACTTGGAGAGCAATGCACCCCAATTTAATGGGACTGAAGCTCTGTTCCTGGGGAGCCTCCCAGAGCTTACCCTATGTATATCTTGATCTGGCTGTTCATTTATATCAAATTCTTTATTAGGTAATAAACTGGTAAATGTGAGTAATTGATCCACTGAGTTCTGTGAGCTATTCTTGCAAATAACTGAATCCAAGGGAGAGGAAGTCATAGGAACCAATTTGTGATGAAGTCAGAAGCAGTGCGTAACCTGGGGACCTACTTCTTGTGATCCATATCTGAAGTGGGGGCAGTCTTGTGGGACTAAACCCTTAACCTGTGGGGTCTGATGCTATCTCCAGGTTGTTGTTTAGCCGTGTCCAGCTGTCTGGCAACCCCATGGACTTTAACCTGCCAGGTTCCTCTGTCCGTGGGATTTCTCAGACAAGGATACTGGAGAGGGTTGCCCTTTCCTCTTCCAGGGGATTTTCCTGACCCAGGGATCAAACCCACATCTCCTGCATCGGCAGGCGGTTCTATACCACTGAGCCACCTCGGAAGCCCTCTCTCCAAGTAGGCAATGTCAAACTGAGTTAAACTGTAAGGCACCCAGCTGAGATCAGGGAGAATTGTTCAGTGTGGGGAAAACGCCACACGTCTGCGGTCAGAAGTGTGAGCATGGTAATTGTGTGCAAGTTAAAAAGAGGGACACACAGGAGCACAGGAACAGTGGTGCAGGTTTTCTTTACAGGTTTGCAGAAGCAAAGGCAAAATACTGCATAACAATCGCTCAAAAGGTATGCCTGAACATCAAAACCCAGCTCTCTCTTGCCTGCCACATACAGTTAGCCATCCTGAGCTGTGGAACGGAACTCCCTCTTGGCTCCTGAGTGCATCTCGTCTGCTCTGTTTCTGTGGTTACTGCCTGACTCAGGTTCTTATCACTCCTATTTTTATTTTTGTAACACCACCTAGATTACAGAAAAAGCCTCCCAAGCTGATCTCTCTACCTCCAGTCCTCACCAGCCCCTCTTCCTACTATCCATTCTCCCTACTGGGCTTCCCAGGTGGCAGGAGCGGTAAAGAACCCGCCTGCCAATGCAGGAAACGTAAGAGGCGTGGGTTCAGTCCCTAGGTTGGGAAGATCTCCTGGAAAAGGGGATGGCTACCCACTCCAGTATTCTTGGCTGGAGAATCCCATAGACAGAGGAGCCTGGCAGGCTATGGTCCATAGGGTCGCAGAGAGTTGGACACGACTGAGTGACTTAGCACGCACATGTTCTCCATACTGAGAAAATCACCTTTCTAAAATATTTCCAAATTGAGGTCAAAAAATGTAGTCCCAGGAGTCTGTCTTTTCCATAAATATTTTTTCTTAATTTTCATTTTTGTAATTAAAAAAAATAAGCATACACATTTCTATGAATGGCTATATAATCAAATTCTGCCTCATTTTTTCCATGGCTAAATTAAATATGCTCCAAATGAAGGCCTGCAGGACAAGTAAAGGTTTCACAACAATTCAAACTGAAAAAAAGGTGGCTGGAGAATGAAGGTGTTAGGTAGCCATCAGAGGGGTAGGTGTGCAAACCTCAAAGAACTTGTGCAATTAAGAGTCAGAACCATAGGCATCCTGCAAGCTGACATTTTGCACAGACCCTATCTCATACACACCAGTTTGCCACATTTATTAGCAGTAAATATAATCATGAATTGTAAATTGAGGTATTGGGTTGGCCAAAAAGTTTGTTCGGGTTTTTCCATAAGATGGTACGAAAACCCAAACGAACTTTTTGGCCAACCCAATATTTTATGTTTCTACTTCCAGAAACAATATAATTATGTCCTCCACAATTAATGAGAACAAGAACAGCTCTTCTGAGTTACTGCCTCATTAAAATCAGCATTCAAAAATTGCCTGGTAGAAGACCTTGGCTTATGTATGAGGTCTGATTATTCTGAATTAGAAACAAAAGCTCTGCAATTTTCAGTTCCACATTGTACACCAGACATTTTCTGCATCACAATAATTGAAGTCAAAATACAGAAAGCAGTTAACTATAGAACTGGCCGCAAGGCCATATGCTTTTCCTATTAAACCCAGCCCTGGAGATTGAGTTTCAGCAAAGCCACCTCACCTATCACATCTAACATTGAGGTTGTTTTCTTTATATTTTATCTTCAAGTTGGTTTTAGGTTTAAGGTTGCATAAGACTATTACAGGAAGGAGTTTTATGTTTGCAACTATTTTAGTAACAGAATAATAAAAATAACTTGAGGAACACCAAGATTCCCACAGACCAATTACTCAAACTTGAAAAACAGAGCTCAGACCTTATATCCCAACACAGCATATGGCCTTTGTTTAGCTGTTCAAACCTATTTGCCTGTAGTTCACCCAGCGTAGCAGATTTTTTTCAATCACGTTCTTCCTTCTGTCTCGAATGCCCTTTCTCCTATTACTTCTCCTCACCCAAGACTACTGGTTCTTTAAAATTCTGCTCAAGAGGCTGAGGAGTTTTCCCTGAACTTCTCAGCATCACCTACCCCAACTGCCAGCATGACTGAGGATCCTTCCTCTGAGTTCCCACAGCCCCTCTGCATCCCTCTAGCCAAGCACGCTTCAACCTGCATGGTAATCCCTGATTTTATCTGCTCATGGTTCTCAGTAAACTATATACTCATTCAATTCTTCCAACAATCACAGGCAGTAGATATTATTATTTCCCAGCTTTATAGATGAGAAAATGGAGGCTCAGACAAGTACAGTAATTTGCCTAAGGTTACAAAGTAAGTAATCAGTAGGACATATCGTCTACTTTAAAGCTTTTGCCCAAACAGGCACTTGTGTCTCAAAAGTCTGAGTGGTTGAAAAGCAGAAAAATGCATAGCAGAATCTGTTCACTCACCTTGAGTTTATCCTTGAGAATTTTATTCCTCTGTAGCTTTATCATTTCATTTCTTTCTAAAACAGCTTCTCGCTGACTTTGAATAGCTTCCTGGATTATAAGAAGAAATAACAGCATGGCCAAGAATGCAGAGTTATCAAGAGTAATAAAGGGATAAGATGAACATTTAGGGGGCTGCTCTTCATTTAACCCAGACAGGTGTGCAGGTGTTCAAATCATATAACACTAGTCATAAAAAGTGAAGTCGCTCAGTCGTGTCCGACTCTTTGCGACCCCATGGACTGTAGCTTACTAGGCTCCTCAGTCCACGGCATTTTCGAGGCAAGAATGCTGGAGTGGGTTGCCATGTCCTTCTCCAAGTCATAAAAAGTATTATTTAAAAATAACTAGTCCAAACTTTGGTCTATCAATTATCTCTCAATCGAGCTTTAAAAAAGAAAACAATTAGTCCATACTTACATTTCCCACTTTTCTTTCCCTGAAATGAAAAATGGAATAATTACTTATCTCATGATGCATCACGGCAGTCTTGACTTCCCTTGAAAGCACGCCTTTGTTGCTCTCCCTAAGCTCTTTCTTCAGCCTAAAGGCTCTGGCCCACCTCCAGGGTCCATTTGATAATAGTATCTTAATGTCTATGGAATGAGGTTCGTGACATTGTCCAGGAGACAGGGATCATGACCATTCCCATAGAAAAGAAATGCAAAAAGCAAAATGTCTGTCTGGGGAGGCCTTACAAATAGCTGTGAAAAGAAGAGAAGCGAAAAGCAAAGGAGAAAAGGAAAGATATAAACATCTGAATACAGAGTTCCAAAGAATAGCAAGAAGAGATAAGAAAGCCTTCTTCAGCGATCAATGCAAAGAAATAGAGGAAAACAACAGAATGGGAAAGACTAGGGATCTCTTCAAGAAAATCAGAGATACCAAAGGAACATTTCATGCAAAGATGAGCTCGATAAAGGACAGAAATGGTATGGACCTAACAGAAGCAGAAGATATTAAGAAGAGATGGCAAGAATACACAGAAGAACTGTACAAAAAGATCTTCACGACCCAGATAATCACGATGGTGTGATCACTGACCTAGAGCCAGACATCCTGGAATGTGAAGTCAAGTGGGCCTTAGGAAGCATCACCACGAACAAAGCTAGCGGAGGTGATGGAATTCCAGTTGAGCTATTCCAAATCCTGAAAGATGATGCTGTGAAAGTGCTGCACTCAATATGCCAGCAAATTTGGAAGACTCAGCAGTGGCCACAGGACTGGAAAAGGTCAGTTTTCATTCCAATCCCAAAGAAAGGCAATGCCAAAGAATGCTCAAACTACCACACAATTGCACTCCTCTCACACGCTAGTAAAGTAATGCTCAAAATTCTCCAAGCCAGGCTTCAGCAATATGTGAACCGTGAACTTCCTGATGTTCAAGCTGGTTTTAGAAAAGGCAGAGGAACCAGAGATCAAATTGCCAACATTCGCTGGATCATGGAAAAAGCAAGAGAGTTCCAAAAAAACATCTATTTCTGCTTTATTGACTATGCCAAAGCCTTTGACTGTGTGGATTACAATAAACTACGGAAAATTCTGAAAGAGATGGGAATACCAGACCACCTGATCTGCCTCTTGAGAAATTTGTATGCAGGTCAGGAAGCAACAGTTAGAACTGGACATGGAACAACAGACTGGTTCCAAATAGGAAAAGGAGTTCGTCAAGGCTGTATATTGTCACCCTGTTTGTTTAACTTATATGCAGAGTACATCATGAGAAACGCTGGACTGGAAGAAACACAAGCTGGAATCAGGATTGCCGGGAGAAATATCAAGAACCTCTGATATGCAGATGACACCACCCTTATGGCAGAAAGTGAAGAGGAACTAAAAAGCCTCTTGATGAAAGTGAAAGTGGAGAGTGAAAAAGTTAGCTTAAAGCTCAGCATTCAGAAAACGAAGATCATGGCATCCGGTCCCACCACTTCATGGGAAATAGATGGAGAAACAGTGGAAACAGTGTCAGAATTTATTTTTTGGGGCTCTGAAATCACTGCAGATGGTGACTGCAGCCATGAAATTAAAAGACGCTTACTCCTTGGAAGGAAAGTTATGACCAACCTAGATAGCATATTCAAAAGCAGAGACATGACTTTGCCAACAAAGGTCCGGCTAGTCAAGGCTATGGTTTTTCCTGTGGTCATGTATGGATGTGAGAGTTGGACTGTGAAGAAGGCTGAGCGCCGAAGAATTGATACTTTTGAACTGTGGTGTTGGAGAAGACTCTTGAGAGTCCCTTGGACTGCAAGGAGATCCAACCAGTCCATTCTGAAGGAGATCAGCCCTGGGATATCTTTGGAAGGAATGATGCTGAAGCTGAAGCTCCAGTACTTTGGCCACCTCATGCGAAGAGTTGACTCATTGGGAAAGACTCTGATGCTGGGAGGGATTGGGGGCAGGAGGAGAAGGGGACGACAGAGGATGAGATGGCTGGATGGCATCACTGACTCGATGGATGTGAGTCTGAGTGAACTCCGGGAGTTGGTGATGGACAGGGAGGCCTGGCATGCTGTGATTCATGGGGTTGCAAAGAGTCGGACACGACTGAGTGACTGATCTGATCTGATCTGATCTTAATTTCTTGTCATTTCGTTGTCGGTGGGATTTTCTGTGCCCCCACCCCTCTCCCAGTCAAGATGCAGACCTCTGCTGATGGACAGTTTAGACAGCATCATACAGTGTGTGAAGCAAGTCAGACAGAGAAAAACAA
Organism: Bos javanicus; assembly: GCF_032452875.1. NCBI lineage: Eukaryota > Metazoa > Chordata > Mammalia > Artiodactyla > Bovidae > Bos > Bos javanicus. Next base: position 11,316,913 of record NC_083875.1, on the reverse strand, counting down.
ATAGAAAAATGGTACCAATGAACCTATTCGCAAAGCAGAAATAGACACAGACACAGAGAACAAATGTCTGGACTTTAAGCAGGGAAGGGGGAAGTGGGATGAATAGGGAGATTGCGAATCACATACATATATGCACTATGTATCAAATACATAACTCATGAAAACCTACTAACACAGGAAACTCAGTGCTGTGCTGGCCTAAATAAATCTGAAACAGAATCTAACAATTCAAAGCTGCACCACCCAGACTGTTATAGGAAGTGTCTCCTAGCTGTGGGGCATCTACGCTTCCCATATCCGTGGGGGCAGGCAGGTCCATTACACTGTGAAACACCAGGAGCTGCTGTTTGCATCTCAGACTCATGAGTGGCGCCCCTGGAGCTATGCAGAATTCAGCCTCTTGGGCATTAAGCAGCTGCTCTGGAAGATTCTCAAGACAACCTACCTGATGGCCCAGAAGTCACCCAGGCATCTTTTTCATCACCACTGGTCACTTGCCTGAGTCCACAGTGCCCATGAGTCAAAGCTCTGTCATTACAGTAGTTACGGCACCTGGGACCCACAGAGGGAAACCCGCGTCCCTGCACGCCCAGAGCAGTACCTCAGATATTCCGGCAGGTGGAGCTTGTCACTCTTGGTGACCACCAGGGCCAGGTCCCTGCAGAACCCTCTTTGGCAGGCCTTCATGCTCTCATTCAGAAGGTCCTCGTGGGCTCTCCCTCCAGAAATCCTTTCAATGTCACTGATCACCCAGATCACGGAGCACTTATCGATGGTCTGTGAAACATGACCACAGCGTGTTTAAGAGCATACATGGTGCCTCGGTTGTAGCATGTTAGTCGCTCAGTTGTCCAACTCTTTGTGACCCCATGGACTGTAGCCTGCCAGGCTTCTCTGTCCATGGGAGTCTCCAGAAAAGAATACTGGACATGTTTCCTTAATGTGTCATGTCCATCCTCCGTGCTCTGCCCCAGCTCTCTGTCCAGCCCCATCTCTCTGTCCAGCCCCATCTCTCACCAACCCCCGCCCGTACACTCTCTATGCAGCAGCCACATGAGCTTCTTGCGCATCCGTGGGTGTCAGTTGTGCATCTATCTTGGGGTCTTTGCTCTTGCCACAACCTCTGCTTGACCTCCGTTTGCCCTCTGAGGTCACTAAGGGCCACCTGAGGCTAGGTTGGTCACCCCATCTCTGCATCCTATAGCACCTGTACTTACCTGCCCTGGTACTTCTCAGGCAGAGCTACTGTACAGCTACTATACTGTACAGGGTTGGCACTCTGCACCCCTCCCCACCTCCCCACCCAGACTGCCAGATGGGAAGGGGCCACATCATTCAGCTTGGAATCCGTAGCACCTCAAACACAGCACCTTGCCCAAACTAGAAGCTTCATAGATGCTTGTGGCATTAGTCATTGATAGAATTCAAGAAATCAGACCTTCAGCCCCAGATCCCTCACTAGCTTGATTTACTAAGCCATCCTCTAGGGAGAAGTCTTGTTTTTTTCTGGAACTAGTCCTGGTCATGCGTTTATTCCAAAGCTGTCACTGCCACGCATTATTTTGATGTCTGGCTTGCCCTGCATATGCAGCTCACGACCACAAGGTGGCAGCAGGGAGCCAGAAACCCATATGATTGAATTGAACATGAAATTGTAACTTAATGATTTGATAGCATAGGTATCGCTTTATCAAATATACAACTTTTATGTGACAAGCAATTGTGACATTTCTCTGACTGTATTGTTTTACCCATCTTATCTCTCCATATAAATGGAAAACTGGTCCAACTCCAGGATTGAATTTGTTTTATGGTTCCTCAGAATAGCACTTTGCACATAAAGGTGTGACAAGTTTGTGAGTTGCTAACTAAATCATTATTTGCTCTGTGCCACTGGTTCTTAATTGGTGGACCTTCGACAACGCCCGGAGACATTTCTAACTGTTCAGACTGGAGGGGACGCTAGTGGGCAGAGGCCACAGATGCTGTAAACATCCCATAATGCCTAGGTTGGGCCCCTACAGCAAAGAATTTCTCTGCCCTCTCCACCCCTAAGTCAGAAGAGCTGGGGCTAAGAAACCATGGTGTAGAGCAGGGGGGTTCAAACTTATTTTTAGCAGTGGATCCCTTTTCCAAATGAAATCTTAGGAAGAACTCCAGTGGTCCAACTTGATTTTTAAAAGTAGAATAGCTTTAGTTGAATTTGAGGTGGAGGGTTTGGAGCCCCCATCTTCTCTGCACCCCCCATCCTCTGCCCATGAACCTCTTGGCTTCATGGATCATTGTTTTGAAAGCAAGCATCTCAAGAGTCAAACAGACTTCATTATTTTATGGAAAAGGTACATAGTAGACCCCACAAGGCAAAGGATTGACTTAAGGGCACACAAATCTGGGTTCTGAACCTCCTCCCCTACATGGATGGACACAAATTCAGGCAGGAAAATAAAACCCATCTCTCCCTCCCACTTCCCAAATTATAACCAATTCAGGGAAGCTTTAGACAATTCTATCAGTTGTGGAAGATGAAACCTGCCCGCTCCTCCTCCAGGGCAGGGTCTCTTTTACCTTTACATCCCCCTGGTCCTGGTAAATTGCTGTTATTGTTGTTCAGTCGCTCAGTCGTGTCCAATTCTCTGCAACCCCATGGAGTGTATAACTCTCCAGGCTCCTCTGTACATAGGATTTCCCAGGCAAGAATACAGAAGTGGGTTGCCATTTCCTTCTCCAGGGGATCTTCCCAGCCCAGGGATCTAACCCAGGTCTCCTGCATCGCAGGCAGATTCTTTACCATCTGAGCCACCAGGGAAGCCAGACAAAAGAGGACCTCAATCATAAAAGTTGCAGTGGTTAAATTTCAGGCCCTGCCAGAAAAGGCCAATCTATAAGACAAGAGCCTCTGGAACCGGGAGGGGGTGGAATGGCCCCTGCCGCCCCCACCCACCTCCCTCCTTGCAATGAGAATGGGCCTCTGAGAGGCCAGGTGACACTTAGGTGGCAGCACGGGGGAATTTGAGTTAATGGTTTTAGTTTAGGGAGGGCACCGCTGGCAGCTGGAGGGGTAGGGGAGGGGGGTTGTATTCTGTTCTCCCTGGATGGAGGGGAGTCTAGTAACTTCTCCTGAGAGGATATCACAAAACCACAAGAATGTGGGGGAGCTGTTGCCAAAAAGAGCAGGCTGGGAACCATCGCCTCACTTCAGCCCAACCTCCTCAGAGCCCAGGTTCTGAGCCAGGTCTGCTGGCTCCTCTGTTCTGAGTGGCCTTTGATAAGCTGCCCAATGTGTCTGAACTGGCAGCAGCCACAGCTCCATCCTGTGCCAGAGGCCGGCCACCCCCTGAGGCTGTCACTCCCCATGCTGGCCTGGAACTTGAGGAGGTGGCGGATTCCACCCCGAGACCTGAAACCCTGCAGAAACAAAGGCTCTCCAGGCCAGGCCTGAACAGGCCACCAAGGATGAAGGACACTGGGAGACTGCCTCCACCTTAAAGAACTGTTATGGAAGCTTCCCAGGTGACTCAGTGCTAAAGAATCCGCCCGCCAGTGCAGGAGACGTGGGTTCCGTCGCGGTCCAGGAAGATCCCACACACCATGGAGCAACTAAGCCCACGCACCACCACTGCTGAAGCCTGCCCCCTCCAGGGTCCACAACTAATGAGGCTGTGTGTTGCAGCTACTGAAGCCCGTGCATGAAGCCCTACTGAAGCTTGGGCAGCTACCGAAAGCCCATGCTCTGCAACAAGAGAAGCCAGTGCAGCGAGAAGCCCACACGCTGCAACTGGCGACCAGCCCCTGCTCACCACTACTAGAGAAAGCCTGCACACAACAGCAAAGACCCAGCACGGTCAAAAATAAATTAATTTTTAAAAAAGAATCGTTAGGGGACTTTCTGGAGGTTGAGAGACAGAGCCTCAGCTGAGAAGGCAGGGATCTGCTCTCAGGTTTAAATTCTGCCACTCAGTAGCTGTGTGGTTCTGAGCAAAGGACTTCCCGTCTCTGAGCCTTCATTTCCTTAGCTGTAAAATCAGGGCACAGGCTGCTTATCTGTAAGCTGCCATCCAGATCCTTATGGAAAACCACAGTTGCAAAGCTCCCCTGGCCCATAGTCATTCATTTAGCACAAATCTGCGGACTTTAAAGTCTACATACACCAGGGAAGCAGCAGTCCAGCAAAGAGATTTTTGGCAGCCTCTGCGCTGATGATGACTCATGGACCTCTCCTGACCCTCCCAGCCCCTTCCAGCTCTGTCCTGTGCCCCGTGTTCCCCCTCACAATCCTGCACGCCTGAGCTCCTTCTGCCCTTCTTTCTCTGTCACTCACCCCCTTGGAGCTTCCCCAGGAAGCATGTATTAAAGCCCACCCCACCTTCCCCAAGGGCTTCCCAGGTGGCTCAGTAGTAAAGAATCTGCCTGCCAATGCAGGAGATGTGCGTTCAATTCCTGGGTTGGGAAGATCCCCTGGAGGAGGAAATGGCAACCGGCTCCAGTATTCTTGCCTGGGAAATCTCCTAACAGAGGAGCCTGGTGGGCTACAGTCCACAGGTCACAAAGAGTCCAGTATGACTTAGCAACTTACCAACAATTCCTTACAACCAAACCCAGGAGCAGCCTTCTGATTCCTTGTGCGTGGCTATTGGCTTTTCTGCTTTGTACCCAAATGTTGCCCTCCCTGTCTCACTCTGACCTTGTCTCCTCTGCTTACTTTTGGGCCCCTCTGTTGCTGGCCCTTCTCATGTACCACAATTCCAGTTCCAGCTCCCAGGCCTGTCTCGTGATTCCTCCCTCCCCAATGTCTCTTGCCACCGATATCCTACCATTGCCCTGAGGCTTAGAACATGGGAGAATTTAACTCTATCGAGCTTATAAAATCCATTAAGCGGAAAGTGGAACATTCTTTGCTGCTTTACAGAGAACGGTGGGGATGGAGAGAGAGGGAATGAAGCCCTATGGAAGAGAATCACCTTTTTCCACATCTCGTCCCTCTTGCTATTGAAGTCGCCTGTGCCTGGAATGTCCACCAGCACAACCCCTTCAGGAATCAGCTCTGATTTGGGAAGGGTCACTTCCACCAGTTTGATCAAGGGCCAGATGTGTGTCTCAGCGGATCCTCCATCCCAGTCTCTCCTCTGGGTCCGGATGTAGGGGTCCAGCTTGACAGACAGCTCCCCTGCCTGAGGAAGAAGGACATGGTCAGGTACACGAGACAGTCTCCAGCACCACTGCCCTAGGTGGGCTATGACTCGGGTTCAGCAGCGGTCCACTGAGTCATGTGAGATGCAGTACTGGGCGACAGGCCCCAGGAGGCCTGAGGTCCTGCCTGGGAGGGTCTAGACTCAGAACTACAAAGAACACTGGGAGATCAGGAAGTTCAGGCTCCTATGGGCTTCCCTGCTGGCTCAGATGGCAAAGAATCTGCCTGCAATGCAGAAAATCCAGGTTCTATCCCTGGGTTGGGAAGATCCCCTGCAGAAGGAAATGGCAACCCACTCCAATATTCTTGCCTGGAGAATCCCATGGACGGAGGAGCCTGGCGAGCTACAGTCCATGGGGTAGCAAAAAGTGGGGCACCACTGAGCAACTAACACTGACAGATGGAGAAAACAAAAGCAGTGAGAACAGGACATGAGGAAGTTACAGCTTCACTGGGTGATGATTTTATCTTCTAAATTCCATTCCAGTTCTAAAATCAATGGGAATCATCTGCAACATTCTAAATTTGTGTGAGAGAGAGAGAGAGAGGATTTTTGAACTAATTTGAACGTTTCTATGACCAGAAAGCCCTGACTGTGGAAAATTGATCATGAAATGGTGCCAAATTTTCTAAGCTGAAAATTGGTCTGAAGTTGATCTTCAAAAGGTTTTAAAAATTTTATCTTCCAAGTTCAAAAGAATATATGGACAGATCGGCATTTCCAAGCTATTTTAATGATGGTGAGTGAGATGAAGGATCATTCTCAGCCTATTGTTTTTCCCTAAACACATTCATGCCAGCAACTCTGTGCAGCAGCAAATCTCTACTGCGATAATTCAGAGGACAGAAGATTTGGGATGTAGTGCAGTCACTGTTAATAAGTATCTACAGAATGGCCCTGAAAGAAAGATAAATTCTTAAGAGAGTTGAGATCGAATCAGAGAATGTGTTGCTATCTGGGTAGGAAATAAGATATATCATCAAGGGACTTCCTGGTACACCGTCTAGTGGTTAAGACTTTGTCTTCCAATGCAGGGGCCATGGATTCAATTTCTGGTCAGGGAGCTATGATCCCACATGCCTCACAGTCAAAAAACCAAAAAACAGAAAATATATTGTAACATATGCAATAAAGACTTTAAAAATGGCCCATATCCACAAAAATGTGTTTAAAAGATAGCAGTTCTAATCAAATAATACGAAATTGTGAAAGAAGAGATGATAAAAGTTCTTTAAGATAGTTTGATTAAAAAAATAAACAAGCTAGGATAAGGGCAACAGAAGAGAAAAGGCACTGGGCTTAAAAAAGCATGGGCTTTCTGTAAGAAGAGGGCTCCAGTCAATAAACGGGGCTTCCCAGGTGGCGATGGTGGTAAAGAACCTGTCTACTGATGCAAGAGACATAAGAGACGTGGGTTCAATCCCTGGGTTGGGAAGATCCCCTGCAGGAGGAAATGGCATCCCACTCCAGTATTCTTGCCTGGAGAATCCCATGGACAGAGAAGCCTGGCGGGCTACAGTCCATGTGGTCACACAGAGTCAGACACGACTGAAGCAACTTAGCCGGCACGTACCACTCAATAAACTAGTGGAGCAAACCATTCTAGGAAGTAAACTCAGATTCCCTCTCCCCTGTCTAGAATCCATGCCCCAAAGTCTGAATTTGTGCCCTCACTCCTGGAGATGCTGATTCCATTCGTCTTGTTTCAAATGAGTAAATTCCTCATGCTGGGAAGGAATATTTCTAAGTGCAGAGTAAGTGAGGAAATGAATATTACCTTGACACCTAGGTGTAAGTTGTATGTATTCAGATAAAGTAACCAGTTTTGTCGTCATTGTGTTTCTTTGGACATGCTCTGTCTGTATTTTGGATATTAGGAAGATAATGTTTGGGGGGGGGTTGTCCTTTTTTAATTTTATTGAAGTATAGTTGGTTTACAGTGCTGTGTTTGGTTTCTACTAGTGACTCAGTCATACATATGTATACTGTCTACCGTATTCTTTTCCATTGTGGCTTATTACACAATATTGAATATAGTTCCCTGTGCTGTACAGGAGGACCTTGCTGCTTACCCATTAATTAGTTTTAATTACGGGCTTCCCTGGTGGCTCAGAAGGTAAAGCATGGCCTGCAATGCAGGAGACCTGGGTTTGATCCCTCCCTGGGTTGGGAAGATCCCCTGCAGAAGGGAATGGAAACCACTCCAGTATTCTTCCCTGGAGAATCCCATGGACAATGGAGCCTGGCAGGCTATTATCCATGGGGCTGAAAAGAGTTGGACATGACTGAGTGACTATCCATTTAAACATAAGAAAGGGGGCTACTATATTTCTTTGATTTTCTAGATATATAAGAGCTAAGTGCCTTGAAAGGTTTAATTCATTTGACTTCTAAGTATGCCTGGTGAAGTAGTTCAAATTTTTTGAGAGAAACAAATATGCTAAATTTGAACTCTTAAGTCTAAGGAATGTTGATTAATTGTGTAAGTAGTATTAACTTTTAAAGGAGGCTTTTCTATATTAAGCTTAGGAGATATTTGGACATTAAGTTTTAGAACTGGTGTAAGTAATTATTCTTACTTTATATAAAAAGCACCAGATTTACAAATAGAATAACAATATTTTAAAGGTGAATTTTAAGATGCAAGAAAAACTAGGTTTTTGTAGTATGCAACGTAAGTAAATTGCATATTAGTTCCACATGTATTTTGGTTTAATTTAAAATTGAATTTTAATTAAAAAAAATATTGATCATAAAAGGAGAGGCTGGTTCTACTAGTTGCTTATCTAATACCCACCCTGCCCCTCAGCCCTGCCCCCAGCATCCTGACTGTGTATTTGGGAAGGCAGTGGATTGAGACTGGTCTCAGCCAGCCACAAGTCGGCTTCTCGTTTCCCGAGACTCCCTTTCAGCTCCGAAAACCCATATGGCTCAGTACTGACCAAGAAAATCTACATGGAAATTTGCTGGGTGTGTTTCTAGGAAAGCGTTTACTTCCCAATAAAAGAGGAGACGCGGTTGGTACCCCGCTTAGCCATTTGTCCCTTCCATGGAGCTAGCTGCGAAGGTCAGCACTTCAGTAGCCATCGTGTGACAATGAGGCAACAGGATGTAGAAGGTCAGGGGACCAGGGGTCTGTCGATCTTGACGTCGTTGAGCCCCTGAACCAACCCACAAACCCAACTGCCCCCAGTCTTCTTATGTGAGAAAGTGGATAAATCCCAATTTGTTTAAGCTGTTATAAACTTGGGTGTTTTTTTTTTTTTTTAATTATTTGCTGCAAAACACATCCTTAATTAATCCTCAAGTAACTATAAACAGTCTTTCCTGCGCACAAAAGCTCCCCCCTCAGACATGAAAAATTCCCGTTTGACTGCAAATTAAAAATCATGGCTACTTCTGATTTTGGTACCAACTTATTTCCAATAAAACACTGTGCCTTGGGACTTCCCTGCTGGTCCTGTTGCTAAGACCCTGCACTCCCAGTGCAGGGAGCCTGAGTTTAATCCCTGGCAGGGAACTAGATCCCACCTGCTGCAACTAAAGATCCTACCTGCAGCGCTGAAGATCAAAGATCCTGTGTGCTGCAATGAAAACCCAGCACAGCCAAATAAAAAAGTAAATTAAAATGTTTTTAAAAAGCGGAGGTGGGGGGTGTCCTTGGTGGCTCTGTGATAAAGAGCCACCTGCCACTGCAGGGGCTGTGGGTTCAGTCCCTGATCCGGGAAGGTGCCACATGCCTCGGGGTGACTAAGCCTGAGTGCTGCATCTGCTGAGCCTGTGTTCTAGAGCCGGTGCTCTGCAACAGGAGAGGCTGCCACAATGAGAAGCCTGAGCACCACAGCTAGAGAGTGGCCCCCGCCTGCCACAACTGGAGAAAAGCCCCGCAGCAGCGAAGACCCAGCACAGCCAAAAATAAGGAAATAAATTAAAATAAAAAGAGAGAGAGAGAGAGAACCTTGTGCCTTGCACCAATGCCCCAAACGGATTCAATGGTTACCCTTGAGGCTCATGATAACAACAAGAGAAACATCTTGAAGCTACCTCTTCTGCCTTGAGGGAGATGACTCTGGAGGTGGGAATCTTTCCTCTGGGCTTGGCCCTTAGTAACTCCTCGTAGCTCTTTCCTTCTGCTCCGTTTCCATAAAACATTTGCAGCTTCCAAACAGCTTCCTCCGCTGCATCGCCTCTGTCCCACGCATCCTCCTCTTCTCCGCCCGGCCCCTCCGTCCTGTGCAGGAGAGTTGTCAGGTTCTTCAGCTCCTCCTTCCACTCCTGCCGAGACAGAGGGGGGGCCAAGCCCACCCCACAGCCATGACACAGATTCAGCAGACATTGACAAAGTCCAGTGAGCCTGTGGGGGGCAGAGGGCTCCAGGAAATCTAAGATCATCTAATCCAGGCAGGTATCATCTAACCCAACCCACTTGTATGGTCAGTGAGGAAACAGGAACCCAAAGTCCCATAACCAGCTGAGGCAGCACCCAAGCTAGAGCCCCCATCTCGTTCTTTTGGACTTCCTCATTGTGTATGGCTTAAGTTCTTTTCGTTTAACAAAGATGTGAGCTATGTTGACAAGGAATATAATGTGAATCTGTAAGAGAGAGAGAAGGAAAGAAAGAAAAGGAAGAGGGAAGACAGAGCAGGAAGGAAGAAGAAAGGATGGAGAGAGAGGAAAATAGGGAGAATGGGAAGGAAGGAGGGAGAAAAAGAGAGAGGAAGTGAAGGAAGGAAGGGGAGGAGGAAGGAGGGAGAAAGGAGGAAGAGAGAGAAGATAACAGGGAGAGGAGAAGGAAGGAAGGAAGGAGGGAGGCAGCTCTTACCTGGTCGGAGAGAAGGTGGATTTTGGCCTCATACTGCTCACAGCAGCCCGAGCTCACTTGAACGATACATGACGTACATATACTTTCTCCAGACACAGGTAGGAACATGGCTTGCCGGATGATGGCATTGATCAGGGAGCTCTTCCCAGCCCCAGTGCTTCCGAATAATCCAATGTAGATGGGGTCCAATGATGGTTTTTCAATCAAGGCAAGAAGCCTGTTTCTAGATCAGTTTTAAAACGCTCATTGTCAAGGTCATCAAAGCAAGGTTGGGAGAATGTCAGAACATACAGCAACTAATCTCCAATCCTGGTCAAGTCACCCCATCTTTCTGAGTCCTCTCTGCAGTCTCTTTGGTCAAAGGAGAATATTCAGCCCTGTTTACTATACAGAGTTGTCAGGAGGATCAAATGAGATTATGCAAAAAGGGATTTCCCTAATTGGGTGGTGAAGAATCTGCCTTCCAATGCAGGGGGTGTGGGCTGGATCCCTGGTCTGGTCGGGGAACCAACCACACGCTCCAGGGCCACTGAGCCCATGTGCCACAGCTAGGGAAACTTACGTGCCGCAACTAGAGAAGCGTGCGTGCCACAGCCAGGGGCCATGTGCTGCAACCAAGACTCAGCACAGAAAAAAATCTTTTATTTAAAAAAAAAATATGCAAAAATATTTGGCAGTGATAATTCTTCCAGGTAGCACAGTAGTAAAAAATCTGCCTGCCAATGCGAGAGAGGCAAGAGACATGGGTTCAATCCCTGGGTCCGGAAGATCCCCTGGAGTTGAAAATGGCAACCCACTCCAGGATTCTTGCTTGGGATATCCCATGGACAGAGGAGCCTGGTGGGCTACAGCCCATGGGGTCGCAAAGAGAAGGACAAGACTGAACACACAAGAAGAAGAAATGATAATTCTACACAAACTCTACAACGTCTATATAGATGTGACATCTCCTTGTTTATGTTCCATGAAAATTACACAGGCTTGATCTTAGACATGAACTTTATACAGTGGTGGGAAGTGTTATTAGGAGCAACCCTGAGGGTCTTACTGGGCAGGAGATGTAGCCTCGACCCCACTTAAATCTTTCAAGGCAGCTGGACAGGACCTTTGATGGCACAGGCTCAGAGTCCCACAGCCTGGGCTAGATTCCACCCCTTTTACTCATCAGCAGTGTGACTTTGGTCAATGTCTTGGACTCTTTGAGCCTCAATTTTAGGAAAATACTGGAGTGATAATCATGGCTTCTACTTTATTGGGCATTTTGGGACAGTTAAATGGAATCTGATGTACGAATGTAAAGCACTTTCACTTTCCATTTTCAAAATCTTTAGCAGATTCCCTAGCAATGGTGACAGTGCAGTGTGGCAACCACCAGTGTTAACAGAAATGGCCCATAGCAACAGAACTTTCTGGCTTTCTTTGCTTAGTTCCTAACCAGAAATTCTCTTTCATTATTGCAGAAAAGCATCTGCCACCACCTAAGGAAAGACATCCAAGGAATATCTGATGGTAGCCAATACCAGACTCACATGAGGTACTTGATGCTGTTGGGGATGTTATCATCCAGGAACACAGACTGAATAAGTTTCTGGTAAGTGTTGCTCAAAACTCTTCTGGTCCGAGACTCCAGTTTTTCATCTGGAATCAATAGAGATGTATTAGCAGGGATGTATTAATACCTGGCAGGCATTCCTGGTCACTCAGACAATAAAGAATCCACCTGCAATGCAGGAGACCTGGGTTCGACCCCTGAGTCGGGAAGATCCCCTGGAGGAGGGAATGGCAACCCACTCTTCTTGCCTGGAGAATCCCATGGACAGAGGAGCCTGGTGCGCTGCAGTCCATGGGGTTGCAAAGAGTCGGACACGACTGAGTGACCAAGCACATTAATACCTGGCAGGGATCAAGCACTTGGTCTGCACAGCAGGAGTCTGCTTAATACGGCAGAAAAGGCGGGGCAGGGGTGGGGGATGAAATGAAAAGCCAGTTAAACAAAAGAGCAAGTTATCTGATGGGAGAGGTCACAGATCGTGGGAGAGAGCAATCACTGATGACGAGAGCCCCCCAAGGAGCCAGACGGCTCTGAAGCACAAGGTAACACAAGTCAGCGTCCACTTCACCATGGGCTACAGCACCTCTACAGTCTTCTCTCCTGTGGTCACAAATAGAAGAAAACTGCAAGGACATCCTATACATACCCACAAAAGCACCAGACCAACCATTTTCAGTGTTAATCAGGAAGAGATTATTTTTGTAACAAGCCTTCTATCCAGATCTTGAGAGACAAACTGTCAGATCACAGTAATCTCTGCAGAGACCAGGAGGCCTCCTGTTTTGTTTTTTTTTTTAATATTTATTTATTTGGCTGTATTGGGTCCTAGCTGCGGCATGCAAACTCTTGGTTGTAGTATGTGGGATCTAGTTCCCCAACCAAGGATCAAACCCGGGCCCTCTGCACTGGGAGCTCAGAATCTTAACCACTGGACCACCAGGGAAGTCCCGAGGCCTCCTTTAATGGGATCAAGATCATTCAGAGATGTTCCATCCTGCTTCTGCTTCTCCAAGTACCCTTCTCTTCTTTTGAGGATGTTAACACATCTGGGAAAGGACAGAGCTGCATCAGACAAGCGATAAAGCATTTTCAGGACACTCACATTCCTTGAGGGCGCTTTGTTCCACAGAGGGAAATGCTCGAAACCTCTGGTCTCGATCGGATCGTCTTCTTTTTCTCATTGGTTCTTTAAATATATCATCATCCTCTAGAGATAAACAGAAGTTACATAAAATTACATATAAAATTATAGGTCTTGAGGGCATGGTGTACCGTAGACCAAAAACACAGTCCACTTATATGCAGATTTTCGACTGTGAAGGGGGGTCGTCACTCTCATCCCTGTGTGGTTCAGAGGTCACTGTTTTTGCCTGACCTCTATCGACACACAAACCCCAAGAGGCTAGAAGGATCCCTGCCAGCCCTGGTTGTTTGTGAGCTCATTTCAGAAGCAGCCCTGTTGGGTCATTCCAGTCTGATTTCCAATTCCCAGAGTCCCAGGACTTTGCATCTACTTCCAAAATGCAGCCCAACCTATCTCCCCAGAAGACAAGTCAAGATGACATGAAACGTTCCTGTTTGCGAATCCTGGGAAGCCAAGATGGCTGGATAGGGAAGCCTGAGATGGCTCAGTGTGGGGTGGAGAAAGGCCTCAGGGACATCTTTGCAACCCAGGAAATTGATCAGGAGCAGAATGAGAGAACAGAACGGGCCATGTGACCAAGGCAAATCCCTTCTTCTCCCCGAGCCTCAGTTTCTTCATCTGTACAATGAGTCAGTTGACAAAAATAGAAGGAATACAAGAGCGGTGGAGGATACCCTCCAAATGGATGTCCCTCAGAGATTAAATTGCGGAGGGTGAGGCTTTTTCCTCCTTCCTGCCTTAAAGATGTTAGTAGCTGCTTCCTTACATAGGCGAGGAAAAAAGTTGCCAAGAAGCAAATCTTTGTAGTCCTGCAGAGGTCTATTCACTTCAGTGGTTTCTGTTGGTTACCAAGTGAAGGACTGGGAGGCTCCATCATCCTCAGGAAAGGGTTTAACTGAAAACCAAAACAGTGTGTTTAGATGGTTTGGTTTTTTTTTTTTTTGGATTGTGCTGGGTCTTGGTTACATGTTTATTCTTTAAGCCATAATAATTAAATATGAAATATAAGGAAATACTGAGCGCCATTGCGACACAGTTAACTATACATTAAAATCAATTGTAGTATTTTAACTTTTTTTTAAAGAAGAATTCATCTGGCTGCATTGGGTCCTTGTTGTGGTGCTCAGGATCTTTCATTGTGGTGTGACGGCTTCTCTCACGTTGTGGTGCTCGGGCGCAGTGGTTGCAGCACATAGTCTTAATTGCCCCACGGCATGTAGGAACGTAGTTCCCCAAGCAGGAGTCAAATCCACGTCCCGTGCCTTGGAAGGTGGATTCGTAATCCCTGGACCACCAGAGAAGTCCCTGGATGGGTTTTAGAAAACACCCCCCTGGCAGGATTCACCTGGTGAGAAAAGGACAGTACGGGGGTCTTTGGGGTCAAGACTGTTGGAAACGGCCGAATCCAGCACTCCTGGGGGTGGTATAAACCTTAGCAAATGGCCGTGAGGTGACCTGGGAAAACAGTTGACCCCAAGAGTCATAACTCTCTAAGCTCATATAAGGGCATGAGGCCCCCAAACTGAGCGTGACACTGGGAGGTCATCTTCCCTCAAGAACCACAGAAAGGGTGCATCACTCAGGGACCCAGGATGGCAACCTGAGCAGAAGGCCCAACCTCCCACATGGGGCTCCAGGCCCGAGTCTCCCAGACAGCTCAGGCAGCCTCAGTCTGGCATCTTCCTGCACAAATTCCTCAGTGTTCTGGATCCAGCTCACACCCCAGGGTACTGCAGTGCAGGGTGAGCTGTCTGCCAAGGCCTGAATCTTGGCCCACTCCTGCTCACGCAGTGACAAGGAGTTGAAAGAGCTTGTCCGTAGACTCTTCCATCTCAGACATTCTAACCTTACAAGTATGCTCCATGCAAAGAATTTATCCTGGCTCAGTTTAAGGACTGCCTTAGAACTAAACACCAAGTGGTTGCTGGCTCAGTGGCTAGAGCTAGAGAGAAAGGGGCAGAGAAGAAGAAAAATGTACGCCACGAGCTAGGGAGTTTGGGATGGACATGTACACACTGCTGTATTTAAAATGGATAACAAACAAGGACCTATTGTATAGCACAGGGGACTCTGCTTAATGCTCTATGATGACCTTAAAGGGAACGAAATCCTAAAAGAGGGGATATAGGTACACGTATGGCTGGTTCTAGATAGCATATTCAAAAGCAGAGACATTACTTTGCCAACAAAGGTCCGTCTAGTCAAGGCTATGGTTTTTCCTGTGGTCATGTATGGATGTAAGAGTTGGACTGTGAAGAAGGCTGAGTGCCAAAAAATTGATGATTTTGAACTGTGGTGTTGGAGAAGACTCTTGAGAGTCCCTTAGACTGCAAGGAGATCCAACCAGTCCATTCTGAAGATCAGCTCTGGGATTTCTTTGGAGAGAATGATGCTGAAGCTGAAACTCCAGTACTTTGGCCACCTCATGTGAAGAGTTGACTCATTGGAAAAGACTCTGATGCTGGGAGGGATTGGGGGCAAGAGGAGAAGGGGACGACAGAGGATGAGATGGCTGGATGGCATCACTGACTCGATGGACGTGAGTCTGAGTGAACTCCGGGAGTTGGTGATGGACAGGGAGGCCTGGCGAGCTGTGATTCATGGGGTCGCAAAGAGTAGGACACGACTGAGCGACTGAACTGAACTGAACTGATGGCTGGTTCCCTTTGCTATACAGTAGAAACTAGCACATATTGTAAAGCAATATACTCCAATAAAATTTTTTTTTTAAATGGATAACTAACAAGAACCTACAGAGAACTCTGATCAATACTCTGTAACAACCTAAATGGGAAAAAAATTTGGAAAAGGACATGCGTATAGGCACAAGTGAATCTCTTTGTTGTTACCTGAAACCATCACAACGTTTTTAATCAACTATACGCCATATAAAATTAAAAGCTTTTTTAAAAATGGAAGCAGTTAAGGTTTTCTGAAGTCCCCAAAGTATTTGATTATAATAAGCAAATATCAATATCTAACTTCAGTAATTTAGCTTAAGGAAATCCACTGTGGGTTAAACTTTTGAACCTTGATATTGATAACAAGGAGGTGACAGAATCACAGGATTTATGAGCTGGAAAGCAATGTAAAATATGTATGGCTTCAGATGTAGAGAAATCAAGAGACTTGTATGGGCGCGGAGCTAGCAAATGACAGAGCAATAACTAGAAGCCAAGAATGGATACCACATGTCCAATGTTTTTCGATGCACAATTACAGTCTTTTTACTTTAAATCATTATCTATTGTGGTTTAATATTCTGGAAGATGTTTATAAATTAGTCTTCTATTTTATTCATCCCAGAGCTTAAAAAAGAAAAACAAGAATTTTAAATATGTTATGATTAAAGCTATCAAGTGAAATCCTAGAAAACTTACCAAAAAGTTTTACCAAAATAAAACAGATAATTTTTAACTACTAAAAAAATACTACTCCAGCCGCTAGGCCAGTGGTTTGCTGAAGAACACTTTAGAACACATTATAAACGGTGTCTTGGAATTCCAGAGTGTTTTCACACCTGCTTGTGCAAAGAGTAAAAGGATGGAGGGCCTTGATCTTGACCCTGTAACTCAGGAACTCTTGTTTAAACAACATTTGCAGAGGATCTTAGCCACAAGCATAATAGAGTCTTAGTACAGCCCATGTATCCTGGCCTTTATTTCAACTTTGTAAGGAGTGGCAATTAGTCTGATCAAAGTTTGGAAACTTATTTCTCAACAAAAGCAAACACTGAGAAGTCAAATAAAGCAGGTTTTACACTTTGCCTTTAATATCTAAAATGAAAAAACAGGTGGAAGGGAGAAAGTAGTTCATCTGGGATTTAAAACACTTAATGGTAGTGCATGCATGGAAAGTCGCTTCAGTGGTGTCCAACTCTCTGTGACCTACAGACTGTAGCCCACCAGGCTCCTCTGTCCATGGGATTCTCCAGGCAAGAATACTGGAATGGGTTGCCATGCCCTCCTCCAGGGGATCTTCCCGACTGGTTTCATACTAAATTGTAACCAGAATGAATGGATGTGAACTGGCCATTTCTCTTATCTTCCCTGTAATTGTTCAAGCACTCCTTTCCCTTTTCCACGATATTACACTGATTTATTGGCAACCCACTCCAATATTCTTGCCTGGGAAATCCCATGGATAGAGGAGCCTAGCAGGCCACAGTCCATGGGGTCACAAAATAGTCTGACAGAACTTATGGACTAGACAACATTGGAGGAAAGAGCAGAGGGCTGGGCAGGGCCGTCCCAAGAAGCCTGCCGTGGTCTCTGCTGCTATGGCTCCTTGCTGCCACAAGGTGTCGCTTTTGACAACCGTCTCTATATAGACGCTTTGATCAGATCCTTGAGGGAACCTGCCGCAGATTTTCCCAGCAGGACGCCCCACACCTTCAGGACTAACGTCTCCCAAGGGGGCCCTAAAGTTGCAATTCCTTCAGTTTGCTTGCCCAGCCATGTCTCAGATACCAGCACTACCCCCACTGACCCTTGCCGCTAAGGGAATTCATCCCCAGGGGTAAGAAAATTTTTCCTCTCCAGTTCTCAAAACACAAAGGATGTTTTGTAACTAGGGGTTACTTAAATGCATCTTCCCAGGGGAAGTTCCCTCCTTGTCTCTGGGTGTCCTCCACCCAGGCTTCTAGGAAGGGAGGCCACCCTCAGGGACTCCAGTGTGGTTCACCCTACAGCTCTCCTTCAGAAAGCATGCAAAATGATTCCAGGGGCTTACCTTCTCCATTCTGAGAGCGGGATGCCCTCGGAAAATCCAAGATGGTTTCCTGGAACCTTCTTTTATTTATGTATTTATTTTTGAATTTTATTTATTTGAACTTTCAAAGGAGGGTGGGGGGCACAAGTTGAATTTCTGGTCAGATAACCCACTAGATTATTAATGGGCTCTTTTAGTTGTTATTGAAATAATTGATATTCATCCACTGTTAAAATACGTTGTGAGAAAGCAGCTTCTCAATAAAGAACAGTGAAAAATGATACAGTCCCAACCCCTTTGCCCTTGGTTATAATGGCAAATAGATATTGCTCAGGGCTTCTCCAATGGTGTAGTGGTAGAGAATCCACCTGCAGTGCAAGAGATGCAATTTGGATCCTTGGGTCAGGAAGATCCCCTGGAGGTGAAAATGACAACCCATTCCAGTATTCCTGCCTGAGAAATCCCATGGACAGAGGAGCCTGGTGGGTTACAGTCCATGGGGTCACAAAGAGTTGGACACGACTGAAGCGACTTAGCACACACACACACACATATATATAATGGTAAATAGTTCTTGCTCTCTTCATCAGGGGATAGTGAAGGGATGTTACCTGGATGTAGCTCCCGAACCAGAAAATCTTCAGTTTCTGCCATTTCCTGTTATGTAACCGCCTGCCTTTGTCCACTTAGAGCATCAGCCTGAAAAATACAAAGTACAGAGTGGGGGTGGGGAGGAGTAGACGGCAGAAATTATAAATACAAAACAAAAAGACCATGTAATTTTGCTTACGCTTTGTCTCCCCAATTAGATACCAAGCTTCTAAAGGGCAATGGCTGTTCTACCTTATCTCTGAATCCTTTATAACAGCTTGTCCACTGTGTGTTGGTTTAAATATGACAAAAGTCCATGTTTGACTATTGATTTTCAGCAATAGTTGAATCCATAGAATTTTTTTTTTGAGCAAAAGAAATGACTATTTATTGCTGATGGTGCCAAATATTACCACTGTTGGAAGACTGTCAACTTGTTACAATACTGAACATACTCAGCATTGATCTGGCAGTCATGAATCAGTATTTATACCAAAGAGTTGACAGCTGTGTCCGCACACAAAACTACACATGAATGTCTATAGCAGATTTTTAAAAGAAATTCTTGGAATCTATTCTTTTTGTTGTTACTTTTTTATTGGAGTGTCGTTGCTTTACAATGCTGTTACTTCTGCTGCACAGCAAAATGAATCAGCCAGACATACACATATATCCCCACCATTTTTTATCCATTGACCTTTAAACTGAAATGACCTGAGATCTTGAAGGCAGCTCAGTCTGAAAAGACAATAAACCTCTAACGACCAGAGCCTTGAAGGTGAAGTTATACAGCTTTGCTGTTTTGGGAGACATCAGCGTCCCCATCAGGTAAGCCCGGAACCCCTGGGCCATTGAGTGACACTGAGTCCCAGCGGGTCTCAGCAAGTATCGGGGAGATGGATGGAACATTTGATATTCCTGGGATCCCCTGGAGTTGCTCCGGAGGATGCTGAGCAGGGAAGAAGAGATGCAATAACCGTTAGGTTCTCTGGGTCTTCCTCACCACCCCACCCGGCACTGCAATCAGGGAGACACCCCAATTGGGGATTATGTCAGCTCTGCCTCATGGGGCATCTGTGGGGGGGGTGGGGGGGGGTGGGGGGAGGTACCTCCAAAAAAGGAAGTATCGGATCGAACCTGTCTCCAGCCCTGGGAGACAGGGACTGAACACAGAGGGAGAACTGGATCCACAAAGCCTCAGAAGAGCGAGTGCTGATGTCCTGGAGTGTTTCTGCCTCCACAGATCAGGGAGGATCCGGGGCATACAAGGCGGGGCACCCCACGTGCTTCCTCTCCATTTCTGATGCTGCTGATTGGACTACTCAGCTGCATAATTCAAAAGCAGAGAGTCACCAGCCCTTCTGAAATATGCAAAAGCTCAACTGACCTGTCAACCCCCAGTAGACACACGGCCGTTAGTTAGCAAGACTGTGCCTCATTTACATATCACTCCCAAACGAAAATCGCAGCTCCTCAGTCAAAAGAGCCACTCACCCTTAGTTCGGCTCATGGGCATTAACAGAACAAATGCTTTCTCTTCCTGGTGGGTGTTGGTGAGTGTGGTCTGAACTCTGCTCTGTACACGTTCCTGAGCCTTTGCTAGGAGGTGCCTCATCTCTCCATTCCTCACCTGGGCTCAGACCGCCCCAAACTCCTTACAGTCCTCCGAGGCAGGGGAGTCAAGAAGAAATGTGCTCCCCTCTTCTTCCTGGAGAATCGCGACTCTTTCTTAGCATCTCGTTTGCACGTTTCTTCTGTGCAGCTGTGTCCCGGTTCCCATTCGTCCCCATCTTGTGCCACCGCTGATCCGAGCACACCTGAATTGTACACTTGTGATTCTTTCTTTACGTCTGAGCTATTCTAGGTCATGGCTGCTTTTGTTTCAATGTCGTATTTCTATCGTGAACGGCAATGATCGATCGTAGTGCTGAATTAATTAATTACAGTGGATGGGAAGCTTTTGATGAGATTCCGCGGCCAAGGGTGTCTAAACACCGAATCTGTTTTTAAACGTTTATGTATTTGGCTGCATGGGGTCTTTGTTGAAGCTGCAGGATCTCCATTGCGTCATGTGGGAGATTTTCTTGTAGAGCACAAATTCTCTAGTTGTGGTGCTCAGGCTTCGGTAGTTGCGGTGCTCAGGCTTAGTTGCTCCACGGCACGTGGGATCTTGGTTCCCCAACCAAGTATCGAACTCATGTCCCCTGCATTGCAAGGCGAATTCTTAACCACTGGACCACCAGGGAAGCCACTCAAATTCGTTTTTGATAGGACTGCTCCATAGGAACTGGGAATGTTTAGCTTGAGGGAAGGAAGACATGGGCTGAAGCAGAAGATGTGGAGAGGACTTTGTGTGGTCTTGAAATACTTAACCTTAGAGTTGAATACAATAGTGAGATAATGCCTGTTTCCAGTGGTGCCAAGAAGGGACAACTAGATCCACTAGGTGGAAAGTATAAGAAAGTACATTTTTGCTGAACGTTTCTCTTGTATTCAGAGTTGTCCAAAATGGAACGAGCTCCCTTAGTAAGTAATGAATTTTCTGCTCCTAGAAGTGTCTAAACTTTCACTGTTATGATCACCTAATAACAGCATTGAACTAGACAGGCTTTAAGGCTTCCTCAAATCCCAAGATACCGTGTTCTTGCTTGAAATGTTCATCAGTAAAGCCGGTGGTGGGAAAACTCTATGAGGTTACTAAAATTCATGACAGTTTCCTGGTTGGAAATGCTGCTGCTGCTGTCGCTTCAGTTGTGTCCGACTCTGTGTGACCCCATAGACGGAAGCCCACCAGGCTCCCTCGTCCCTGGGATTCTCCAGGCAAGAACACTGGAGTGGGTTGCCATTTCCTTCTCCAGTGCATAAAAGTGAAAAGTGAAAGGGAAGTCGCTCAGTCGTGTCCGACTCACTCGCCTTCTCCGGGTTGGAAATGCTAAACCTCGGCAAAACCTAGGCAAGTTAGGAGAAAAAATATGATAGTGCCTAACAATAACTTTAGATGTGAAACTAGGAATTGCCCCCTGGAAAGATATCTGTTGTTTTCTGAAGATGGCAACTCCATGAGCCATAGTCACACACACAAAATATTAAACGTCATATCACAATGGGCTCTGGAGACAACAAATGTATGGTCCTCCAGGGGTACAGATCCACTGTAGACCTTCGATTGGTTGTACTAGCCAGTGCCAGGAACAAATACAGAAGATGGATCAGGCTTCCCCGACTGCCAATGCAGGGGACACAGGTTCAATCCCTAGGTTGGGAAGATCCCCTGGGGAAGGAAATGGCAACCCACTCCAGTGTTCTTGGTTGGGAAATCCCATGGACAGAGGAGCCTGGCAGGCTGCAGTTCATGGGGTCGCAAAAGAGTCGGACACGACTGAGCAACTATACAAACAGTAACGATAGTCAAAAGGAGCATGATTGATAATACGGTGATTTCAGGTTCATTTTAAAGAGCAAAAGACCCAGAGTCCTTCCTCAAATTATGTTGGGCTCCACTTTCTCCCCCAAAGAGGCAGTAACCGTGGTGTGTTTTGTGAAACCTGTTTCTGCAGAGAAGCAGTTGAAAACGTCCACACGTGTGGCTCACAGGGCAAAGTTTTGATGTGTGGTTTATTTCGCTTGTATTTCAACTGTGCGGTTAGCGTGTAAGTTTTGATTTGAGTACTTATTTACATTCATGTGCAGAGAGCCTAAGAATAGCATCTTTTAAAAGGGACTCTGCATATTTAGCTAGATGTGGGAAGGCTGCACAGCACCAGTTTCCTGTCAAATAATTGTGACTTTTGACAGTTTTTCTTGCTTCTCTCACTCTCCCTTTCCTCTTTTTGTGTTTGCATACACTCTTTTTTCCTTAAGAGAACATAACAGAGGTGACACCAAGGCAGTGGTCACTCCTGTCCTAGAAGAGCTTCCTAGAGTGGAATGAAATAATGTTCTTGAGCCCCTTCTACAGATGTGGACACTGAGGCCTGGAGAGGGGAAGGGACCTGTTCAAGGTCAGACAGTGAGTCCAAGTTCAGGGTTCTCATCATTCCACCAAGAAACCTCTAACTGGTACTATTTAAACCATCTCTGGAGCTTCAGAGTAAGAGATGGAGAGAACAGTGAACACAAATGAGGGGTTCCCTTTAATGCACGAGGAGGCATTTGGGGAGTGAAGGCTGTTGAGTAGGAGCAAGAGTGGTAGCTTGATGAAACTGGGCTTAAGGACACCAACTGAAGCTAGTGACCTCAGAATAAAACAAAGCCAGACTGCCGGGGGCATTGGGGGGTACACGTGAGCATGCGTGATTGTGTGTGTGTGTTGGGGGGGCAGTGAGTAGTTCATTGCTTTCAGTCCATGTCCAGAGCAGAATTTAATGTGTTTATGAAGAATTACAAACATCTAAGTCTCTTCTCCTTTAGTCTGAATCTTGTCCCACCCTCCCTTGCTTCACATCATTAACCTCTCCCCACACGATTCTTGTTTTCCTTCCATTTCCAGTCCCCGACCCCAGCACCCCTCCCCTGCCCCAAGGCCACAGTAACAGGAAAAAAATTAAAATACTTAAATTAGCAAAGTAACTTGAAGGGGCATTTTGATCATTAATGTTGGTTTCTTCCCTACTTTTAATAAATGTGGAAAGTGCTCAGTACATAGTGAGCGCTGAGTAAATATGTGTTGAATGACGTGTGTCTTTTAAACATATTCTTGGATGGTAAAATTAATAACAGCAGGAATTATATTCATTCATTCAGCAAACATTTGTGAAGTGTTTACTGTGTGCCAGACACGGTTCTAGGGCCTGGGGACACGCGAGGAAAGAAAATGGGCAAGGTGTCTGCACACCCAGGTTTATGTTCCAGGCTGTGAGGGATGCCATGGGGAAAGTACTCAGGATTTGGAGTCAGAATGCCTGGATTGGGGGATCCTGCTCTGGTACTGCAGTGTGACACTAAACAGAGCACTTAACCTCTCTGAGTCTCAGTTTATCCACATGTAAGATGAGAATAGAAAAATACTTAACGTCTGGAGTTCATTGTGAGGGCTGTATGTGACACTGATGCAAAGCTGGTCTATAGACACTTCCATGCGCTCAGTCATGTCTGACTCTTTTTCAGTCCCATGGACTGTAGCCCGCCAGGCTCCTCTATCTGTGTAATTTCCCAGGCAAGAGTACTGGAGTGTGTTGCCCTTTACTTATCCAGGGGGATTGAACCTCGTCACCCACATCTCCTGCATTGGCAGGCAGATTCTTTACTCCTGAGCCACCTGGGAAGCCCCACAGACACTTATGCACCTGGACAAATGTTATTGACTTTCAGAATATTTGGTGAAGATAGTTTAACAAGAAATCAGTACTAATATTTACCTGGGCAAAGTCAACTTTTGTGGGCAGGGGGAACAGATGCCACCATAAATGGTAAACTGACCCCCATTCTTGTTCCCATTGATGAAGCATCTTCAGGGTTCTATGCCCTTGGTAGCATCTTGTCCCCTCCCACAGGGAGGTAATTGAAGAATGAAATAAGAGCAAGGAGCAGATTCTTAAAAATGCAATGTTGTGGATTTATCTCCTCTCTCTATTTTTTAATGCTTAAATACTTTTGGTGATGGCAGAATTTCCTAACCACTTTATTGGACATTACACGGCTCTTCCAAACTGGGTACTCTCTAAAGGGACAATTTAAACACATTAGCTTAGAAGCGAAAGTGAAACAAGGGCCATCAAACCCCCGGAGGAAAAGAGTTATGTTTTCGGCATTAATGCATCAGCTTCTGTGTGCAACATTAGGAGCACGGCTGCCAGAGGTAGATTCAGTAGAGGAGGCATGGCTTTTTTCAGTCCTTCTCCCCCAGGTGACTAGATAAGTAAAGTAAGCAGATATTTTCATTACGTACTTTATCAGATTTTACGGCAGTGAACTTGAATCCTTTCATATTGCTCGCCCAAGCTTGCCAAACTTAATGAGGCATAAGATGACGTTAATACTAAACTCAGTTTCGTATTGATGCATTTAATATTAATGGTGCCTGGAACACAAGTTTTCTTTGGGGAAGAAGGATTGATGACTTGCCTAAGATCACACTGTTATAAAATTCAAACTAAGCCCCGATTCTCCAGATTTCTAGTTCATTGGCCTTTACGCAGCCATAAAATTCACTTAAGTAAAGTAAAATCACTTTCCCTCAAGAAATAACTGACTTTAGGAAAATCATGAGAAGGAGAAAAAATGAGTCTCCCACACAGAAAAATTCCGAACAATTTCTAAAGATGCTTCACCCTGAAGGAAAGGGAACTTAATCCCCCACTCCTTGGGCCTGGGCCTCACAGAGTAACTTCCTTCCAAGGGGGACAGGGTGGAAAGAAGGGGAAAAAGAGTCGCTTTACAGTAGAAAGACTTCGCAAATACTCCCTCAGCCAGATGACCAAGGTCAACAACAACTGTCGTAAATCATCTTGATGATATGTACCTTTGATGTGACGGGATGAGAATGACCTTTAACTCTCTGATCTTTCACCCGAAACTCCAGTCTCTTTGTGAATCCTACAGAAGAGCTGACCAGGACTCCTCAAAACTGTCAAAGTCATCAAACACAAGGTCACAGCCAAGAAGAGACACAACAGCTAAATGTAATATGGTGTTCTGGATAGGATTCTTTTTTTAAACAACACCAAAAACATTTTGTATTGGGGAATAGCCAACTGACAATGTTGTGATGGTTTCAGGTGAACAGCGAAAGGACTCAGCCATACATATACATGTGTCCATTCTCTCCCAAATCCCCCTCCCCTGCTGCTGCTAAGTCACTTCAGTCGTGTCTGACTCTGTGCGACCCCATAGACGGCAGCCCACCAGGCTCCGCCGTCCCTGGGACTCTCCAGGCAAGAACACTGGAGTGGGTTGCCATTTCCTTCTCCAATGCATGAAAGTGAAAAGTGAAAGTGAAGTCGCTCAGTCGCGTGCGACTCTTAGCGACCCCATGGACTGCAGCCTACCAGGCTCCTCTGTCCATGGGATTTGCCAGGCAAGAGTACTGAAGTGGGGTGCCATTGCCTTCTCCATCTCCCTCCCCTAGATAGGATTCTAAAACAGAAAAAAGACACTAGATAACAGCTAAGAAAATCTGAATAGAGGATAACCTTTAGGGTTCCCTGGTGGCTCAGACAGTAAAGAACCTGCCTGCCATTGCAGGAGACCCCAGTTCCCTGGAGAAGGAAATGTCTACCCAGTCCAGTATTCTTATCTGGAGAATTCCATGGACAGAGGAGCCTGGTGGGTTACAGTCCATGGGGGTCACAAAGAGTCAAACACAACTGAGCGACTAACACTTTCACTTTCTTTTCTTTTCACTGTTCTTCTTTTAGTTAATAATACTACTGCAAATGTTGGTTCATTAATTATAAAAAATGTACCTTTACTAATGTAAGATGAGAGAGGAAGTTGGTTGTGAATTCTATGGAAACTCCCATCATCTCCATTTTTCTCTAAAGCTACTTTTTAATCAGTCATAAGGTACAGCATAAATTGCATAAGAAAAACAACTTACCAGATGTCACTTTGCATGCTACAGCTCCAAGATTCCACAAAGACAGTGGCAACCTCTTTGCCTTGGTCGAGGTATGTTGAACCACTTTTGTGGCCCCTGTCATAAAGCCACATTTACAGAAGCAGAAGTGAAACTGATTTGCCATCAGAGAGCTATTTATGACAGTCTCCGCCCTCATAAATAGTTACGTACTATCTGCGCCTTTCATTTAAACTTCAGTTGTATGTGAACCGGGGCGCTCATATTTTTCTCTTCCCTATGCCTACACATTAATCATTTTTCCTTTCCAAATGGATTGCAGCTTCCACCCTGCAGTATCCTTTCCTTGAGGATGAGAGTTATTCTGATGGATCTGATTTAACCTAAGCAGCAAGGAAAATCACCCCAGTCCCAAGAGAGACGAAGTATCGGTTCCCCCCGCCCCAAATAGAAGACAACTGGGAGTGATGGATAATATGAGATGATGAAGATAAGCTGATTCTTGATACACAATCCTGAAATTCACCAAAACCAAACGACATTGGGTCATGTGACTGTAGAAATGAGTGTCATACAGTTTTAAATAACTCTTTCTGGAACTTAAATTTTGCATCCACATTTTTAAAAACAGAACATGAAAACAAGTATTTTTGAAATGCCGTCCAGGAGAAGAAAGCAGAACCTATTCCTCCTTGCTAACACCCAAACAGTCACATCGAGTACAGGGATAAAATCTGTTTTTTTTTTTTAACCTTCAGCTCAGGTAGTGTTTGACCTTCAAAGACAGAGTCAGTCATTACTAGGGTACCCCTCAGTAACTGCAATGGCACCCCACTCCAGTACTCTTGCCTGGAAAATCCCATGGACAGAGGAGCCTGGTAGGCTGCAGTCCATGGGGTCGCTAGGAGTCAGACATGACTGAGCGACTTCACTTTCACTTTTCACTTTCATGCATTGGAGAAGGAAATGGCAACCCACTTCACTGTCCTTGCCTGGAGAGTCCCAGGGACGGCGGAGCCTGGTGGGCTGCCGTCTATGTGGTCGCACAGAGTCTGACACGACTGAAGCGACGCAGCAGCAGCAGCAGCAGCAGTAACTGCAGGTATGTTTTTGATCCAAAGTGGGAAAGCAACAAAAGGTCAGGAAGAATGTGGTCTTAAAAATTGCTTGCAACATTTAGCAAGCTGGTGTGCCTCATCCATTAGAAAACCATAGAAATACCAATATGGAGTTCAAAACAAAGAAAATCAACATGAACTACCTTCACTAGAGTTGGATTTCTTTGGGCTGAAATCATAACATACGTTCATGTTGTGTGTGCTTAGCTCTCCCTCTACTGGCTGTTTCTCTACTTCAACAGTTACCTGTATTAACCAGAGGTACTACTGAAGTGTGTGCATGCTAAGTTGCTTCAGTCGTGTCTGACTCTCTGCAGCTCCCGTGGACTATAGCCCCGCCAGGTTCCTCTGTCCATGGGATTCTCCAGGCAAGAATACTGGAGTGGGTTGCCATTTTCTTCTCCAGGGCATCTTCCCTTGCCAGAGATTGAGCTCACATCGCCTGTGCGATTGAATTGGCAGGCAGGTTCTTTACCACTGAGCCACCAGGGAAGCCCCTAATAACTAACGTGAACTTTGGTCATTTTTAAAGCTGGGTTCATTAAGGTGGCCTTTGATACTATTGGACACCTGAATGCTAGCTCCATTAGGAGTTTGGGCAAACTACCAAGCTGAGTTTTCACTGAACTCACTAGAAACATTGAAGCAACTGAAAGAGAACTTCCACAGAGTCCCACCGTCACACCCAACCACCCCCCGCCCCCGACATGTATCACTGGCTCTGCCTTCCAGCCTGGATATAGATGAACTCCAAATACGCCCCATCTATGGGAAAGACTGAGGGCAGGAGGAGAAGGGAGCGACAGAGAATGAGGTGCTTGAATGGCATCACTGACTCAATGGACATAAGTTTGAGCAAGCTCAGGGAGATGGTGAAGGACAGGGAAGCCTGGCGTGCTGCAGTCCATGGGGTCGCAGAGAGTCAGATACAACTGAGTGACTGAACAGTGCCTACAGCCACCAAAAGCTAATCCTTTCTCTCAGGCACCAGATCCCCTTCCTTCTGTCCAACTGCAGGACAAGGTAGATTACTGCCCCCTCTTCATTCATCAGATTTTCAGTGTCCCCTGGATTATTCCCATCAGCATACAAACATGCTGTTACTTATTCCATTTTAACAAACGCTCCCTCTGAGCCTGGCTTCCCTGCCAGCTGCTGTCCCATTCCTCTGTATTTTATGGCGAACCCCCTCAAAGAGTTGTTTCTAAAGCTGCCATCTCAGAGCTCTCTCCTTTTAATCATCAACCCACTCCAGTTAAGCCTTCACTTCTACCACTCTGTGAAACTGTTTGTGTCAGAGTCTCTGGTGATCCTAGTTAATTTTCAACCCTCCTCTTTATTGACCCATCAATGGCATTTGATCCAGGGGATCACTCCCTCCTCAACACACTTTTTCCCACTCGGCTTCCAGGAACCACGCTCGCCTAGTTTCCTTCCCACCTCCCTGGTTGCACCTTCTCAGCCTCCTTCCCTACTTATTCCTGTTTCCTGGCGATTATAGAATACCCCAAAGCTTAATCTTTGGTCTCTTTTCTTTCTGTCGCACTCTTTTCTTTCTTTTATTCTCACATCTGTAAGTATCACCCATATGCGCATCGCTCTCATTTGGTACCTCCAGCCCCGATCTCTTGCATGTCTTACAGCTCACAAGGTATCCCAAACACAACACATGCAAATTAAGCCCCCATTCCCCTGAAACCCCCCTCCACCTGCAGTGTTCCCCAGTTCAGCTCATGACAGCTACATCCAGCCCCTCCTACAAATCCTTCCATGTCACCCTTGATGTCGATGCCTGTCTTTCTTCTACACTCCACATCTGGCTGTCAGGAAGTCTTGCTGAAACCATTAAAGCATGTTCAGAATCTGAACATGTCTCACCCTCTCCACTGCTTCCTCCCCTACGCAAGTCATTATCATCTCTGGTCTTGGTCAGTGGTTCTCAAATTTTGCTGCACTTTGGGATTACCCAAGAGTTCTATGAAGACCTACATGACCTTTTAGAACTAACACCCAAAAAAGATGTCCTTTTCATTATAGGGGACTGGAATGCAAAAGTAGGAAGTCAAGAAACACCTGGAGTAACAGGCAAATTTGGCCTTGGAGTAAGGAATGAAGCAGGGCAAAGGCTAATATAATAGTTTTGTTAAGAGAACGCACTGGTCATAGCAAACACCCTCTTCCAACAACACAAGAGAAGACTCTACACATGGACATCACCAGATGGTCAACACTGAAATCAGATTGATTATATTCTTTGCAGCCAAAGATGCGGAAGCTCTATACAGTCAGCAAAAACAAGACCGGGAGCTGACTGTGGCTCAGATCATGAACTCCTTATTACCAAATTCAGACTTAAATTGAAGAAAGTAGGGAAAACCACCAGACCATTCAGGTATGACCTAAATCAAATCCCTTATAATTATACAGTGGAAGTGAGAAATAGATTTAAGGGACTAGATCTGATAGACAGAGTGCCTAATGAACTATGGACTGAGGTTCATGACATTGTACAGGAGACAGGGATCAAGATCATCCCCAAGAAAAAGAAATGCAAAAAAGCAAGATGGCTGTCTGAGGAGGCCTTACAAATAGCTATGAAAAGAATACAAGTGAAAAGCAAAGGAGAAAAGGAAAGATAAAAGCATCTGAATGCAGAGTTCCAAAGAAGAGCAAGGAGAGATAAGAAAGCCTTCTTCAGCGATCAATGCAAAGAAATAGAGGGAAACAACAGAATGGGAAAGACTAGAGATCTCTTCAAGAAAATTAGAGATACCAAGAGAACATTTCATGCAAAGATGGGCTCGATAAAGGACAGAAATGGTATGGACATAACAGAAGCAGAAGATATTAAGAAGAGACGGCAAGAATACACAGAAGAACTGTACAAAAACGATCTTCACGACCCAGATAATCACGATGGTGTGATCACTGACCTAGAGCCAGACATCCTGGAATGTGAAGTCAAGTGGGCCTTAGAAAGCATCACTACGAACAAAGCTAGTGGAGGTGATGGAATTCCAGTTGAGCTATTCCAAATCCTGAAAGATGATGCTGTGAAAGTGCTGCACTCAATATGCCAGCAAATTTAGAAAACTCAGCAGTGGCCACAGGACTGGAAAAGGTCAGTTTTCATTCCAATCCCAAAGAAAGGCAATGCCAAAGAATGCTCAAACTACTGCACAATTGCACTCATCTCACACGCTAGTAAAGTAATGCTCAAAATTCTCCAAGCCAGGCTTCAGCAATATGTGAACCGTGAAATTCCTGATGTTCAAGCTCGTTTTAGAAAAGGCAGAGGAACCAGAGATCAAATTGCCAACATCCACCAGATCATAGAAAAAGCAAGAGAGTTCCAGAAAAACATCTATTTCTGCTTTACTGACGATGCCAAAGCTTTTGACTTCGTGGATCACAATAAACTGTGGAAAATTCTGAAAGAGATGGGAATCCCAGACCACCTGACCTGCCTCTTGAGAAACCTATATGCACATCAGGAAGCAGCAGTTAGAACTGGACATGGAACAACAGACTGGTTCCAAATAGGAAAAGGAGTACGTCAAGGCTGTATATTGTCACCCTGCTTATTTACCTTATATGCAGAGTACATCATGAGAAATGCTGGGCTGGAAGAAGCACAGGCTGGAAGCAAGATTGCCAGGAGAAATATCAATAACCTCAGATATGCAGATGACACCACCCTTATGGCAGAAAGTGAAGAGGAACTAAAGAGCCTCTTGATGAAAGTGAAAGAGGAGCGTGAAAAAGTTGGCTTAAAGCTCAACATTCAGAAAACGAAGATCATGGCATCTGGTCCCATCACTTCATGGGAAATAGATGGGGAAACAGTAGAAACAGTGTCAGAATTTATTTTGGGGGGCTCTGAAATCACTGCAGATGGTGACTGCAGCCATGAAATTAAAAGACGCTTACTCCTTGGAAGGAAAGTTATGACCAACCTAGATAGCATATTCAAAAGCAGAGACATTACTTTGCCAACAAAGGTCCATCTAGTCAAGGCTATGATTTTTCCAGTGGTCATGTATGGATGCGACAGTTGGACTGTAAAGAAAGCTGAGCGCAGGAGAACTGATGTTTTTGAACTGTGGTGTTGGAGAAGACTCTTGAGAGTCCCTTGGACTGCAAGGAGATCCAACCAGTCCATTCTGAAGGAGATCAGTCCTGGGTGTTCATTGGAAGGACTGATGCTAAAGCTGAAACTCCAATACTTTGGCCACCTCATGAGAAGAGTTGACTCATTGGAAAAGACCCTGATGCTGGGAGGGATTTGAGGCACGAGGAGAAGGGGATGACAGAGGATGAGATGGCTGGATGGCATCACCGACTCGATGGACATGAGTTTGAGTGAACTTCAGGAGTTGGTGATGGACAGGGAGGCCTCGCATGCTGCGATTCATGGGGTTGCAAAGAGTCGGACACGACTGAGCGACTGAAATGAACGGAAGAATCTTATAAAATACTAATGCCTGGCTGCCACCCACTTGATATGTTGATTTAATTGGCACAGGGTGTGACCTGGGCACTGGGATTTTTCACCCCTCTCTAGGTGATTCTCATGAGCATCAAAGTTTGGGAATCCCTGGCATAGATGTGATAATAACCACCTAACTGATCTCCCCACTCTGTGCTTCCTCCCTACAATCTACTCTCAACAAATAGACTTAAAATTTTTTTTTATTCATCTATTTTTTGCTGCACTGGGTCCTTGTTGCTGCACACAAGTTTTCTCTAGTTGTGATGAGCAGGGGCTACTAATTGCGGTGTGCAGGCTTCTCGTTGCGGTGGCTTCTCTTGTTGCGGAGCATGGGCTCTAGAGCACGTGGGCTCAGTAGTCGTGGCAGATGGATTTAGTTGCCCCATGGCATGTTGAATCTTCCTGGACCAGGGATCAAAACTGTGTCCCCTGCATTGTCAGGATTCTTAACCACTCGACCACCAGGGAAGTCCAGAGGTAATTTCAATTATAAATTACATTATATTTCTGCTAAAAAGCTCTCCAGTGGTACTCCACATGACTGACAGTAAAAGGCAAAGCCTATGCACTGGCCTACAAAGTCTTTCATGAGCTGCAGTGTCCCCCACCCCACCTCACCCCATCACCTCTCTGACCTCTATTACAGTTCCCCTCACTCACTGCTCAAATGCCAGCTACCTCTTTGCTTTCTGTGAACACATCAAGGATCTTCTCACCCTCGGACCTTTACACTAAGTGTTCCCTCTATTTGACAGCCTCTTTCCCCCAGATATCCGCATTATCAAATATTAGCTCAAATATAGCATTCTCAATTATAATTTAAAATCTCCAGCTTCTCTCTTTCTCTTGTGTGAGGTTAAAAAGTGATGAGGTAGAGGATGGTGTCTTCAGATAAGGAAGATTGGGGAAAGGGCAGAGTTGGAGTAAAAGTGTAGTTCCTTTGGAGACATGTTACATTTCTGATACACATTACACACACAGATCTGACACAGTGTCAAGTAGGGGAGGAGCTGGGGCTGGACTACAAATATGGGAACAAACAGATGGTATTTAAAGCTTTGGTACTCTGGGGATCACTTGGGGGAGACAATTTTAAGAAGCGACCCCTGTGGAATACCTATATTTTGAGAAGATATACAGGAAGATTGAGAAAAATTAGAAGAAAAACTAAGAGTTTTTCTTGGAGGGTCCTAGAAGACTTTCTAGGTAGCTAACGTATGTCACTTGGTACTAAGATGACAATAAGGACAGATACATGTTACTGAATTTGTCCTGATGGACAATCACAAAAACTGACCAGGAGAGTTGCAGTGTTATGGTGAGGCCAAAGACTTGGAGTTATCTCAATTCTAGTGCAAAGTAAGAGAACTGGAAACAGCACATATTCATGTCTTCATGTGTTAATAAGAGGGTTCTTTCTTTTTTAAATTTATGTATTTATTTGGCTGTGCCAGGTCTTAACTACAGCATGCAGGGTCTTTTAGTTGCTATCTGAGAGATCTTTAACTGGAGTGGATGAACTCTTAGTTGCAGTATGTGG
The DNA here is from genome assembly GCF_032452875.1 of Bos javanicus. Taxonomy (NCBI): domain Eukaryota; kingdom Metazoa; phylum Chordata; class Mammalia; order Artiodactyla; family Bovidae; genus Bos; species Bos javanicus. Next base: position 11,284,239 of record NC_083875.1, on the reverse strand, counting down.
GATCTAGTTCCCAGACTAGGCATTGGGAACTAGGCACTAGGCATCCTCAGCCCCCTGCATTGGGAGTATGGAGTCTTAGTCACTGGTCCACCAGGTAAGTCCTAATAAGTGCATGCCTGCATGCTCAGGTCGCCTCCAATTCTTTGCAACCCCTCTTTCCCTGTGGACTGGACCGCTAGGCTCCTCTGTCCATGGGATTTTCCAGGCAAGAATACTGGAGCCATTTCTTCCTCTAGGGGATCCTCCTGACCCAGGAATCCAACCCGGGTCTCCTACATCTCCTGCATTGGTAGGCAGATTCTTTTACCAATGTTCCACCGGGAAGTCCTGTTGCAGTAAGAGGGGTTCTTAATTTCTGGTCTATGAATAAAGGAGATCATGGATGGGTTTCAGAAAACCATGATCCCAGGTCCTGCCTCCAAACTCTACAAAGCTGTCCGTGTGTGCGTCTTTCTGGAGAAACTTCGAAGCTTTCATGATGGTTATTGATACGTCCCATTTGCCTGAGACCAGAGTGATCAACTGGCGGCCAAGTCTGGACCTCACAGCGTTACTTGACTGCTGCATTGTCTCTTCCAGGCTCTAAATCTAGTCTCCTCCACACTGGCGGGCTTGTCATCACTCTCTTCCCCCTCATATTCCCGCGGACCTAACGCATCCTAGGCTCCTCCACCTTATTTAGACACCATCCACATCCACCCTCTTGTTTTGGCTCCCTGGCGCAGCCTCTGTCCATAAGCTCTGTCCGGTAGCTGTACTGCTCAGGTCAAGGTTTCTAATGCCAGAGCTGCGGTGGCGTTCGGATGCTAGCATCCTACAGCCTTTTGACCCCCGGCTGACTGGCCTCAGTAGCTCTGCTCCGTCTTCCAGGGGCTCCGGGAGCCGCCGCAAGAAGGCGGGGCGGACCCTTGCACTCGTGGTCTTCTCGGGACAGCTTTACGATATGTTTCCGTCGTTTTACGACAGGACAGGGTTGCTTGGTGGCTGTCAATTTCCCCCGTGGTCCGAGTAGATATCTACATTTTCTGGGGTGGCGGCTGCTACGACAGCGGAGAGATGAGGCAGAAGCGCAAAGGTGCGACAGGGAGAGGGAACGGGTGGTGGAAGGGAAGGGGCGAACCCGGGCCATCAGATGCTGAAGTCGGTTTTTCCCGCGGGAATCTGCTGTCTGGCAGTCTCCCCACCACCTGTGGTCAGTTTGTGAACTCGTCTCTCCCTGCTACTGTGCTTTTTAAACCGGCGTATCCTTATTCTTCCTTTTTGGCCATCACTTGGTGTCTTTTGCATAAATGATAAAAGCTCTGTTCCAAGAAATTTACGTGATCGATGGATTTAACACGGTCTCGAACTCTTAATTTGCTAAGATTTTACTACACATTTCACGTCCTTTTTGATTTGAGATTGTTTTAAAGTTCTAAATGTTTTTTAAAAAGGAAAGAGAAATGCCGAGTTATTCTTGGGATTTGTGGGGTAATTAGGCAATTATTCCCATTTGTATTACCTCCGGAGTTAATTACCTCCTGAGCGTGGAGCGATTTCATCTTTAGTTTTTCAACCGGATAGAGTCAAATTTCAAATATTTTCTTGCAGGTTGTAGTGTTATCTCTGTAAATTCATTTGAGAAGTCGGTCTAATAGTAATGATGCTTATGATAATCGTAGCTACCGTTTATTGAGCCTTTGCTAATAATTCTTATGTGGGTATCATCTCCAGATTACAAATGAAGAAGCTGAGATTAAAAGAATTAAGTAACTTTCCTAGCCCAAGATTATATTTAGGAAACAGAACCGAATTGGTTGGTCAGGCTGTTTCTCCGAATCCCCCAAACAAACAAAAAAACTGCCCTTGATTACTATGCCTCTTGGCATCAGGTACTCCAAGTATCCAAATTACCTTCAGTTGCTTTGTGGGCTCAAAGACTGCTTGCCCCTAATCAGTTAGTTATCTTCTCCCTCTAACTTGCTCCTCTATCTGTAGGCCAGACAGCTTTACTTTTAATTTCATCTATCACCAAGCCCTGCTGGTTCCTACATAAATTGCCTCTTGCAGTAGTTTATCCTCATTCTAGCCACCATTCCTCTAACCCACCTTCACTGAAGAACTAATATTCGAATAATAGACTTTCACATGTACATTATTTCACTTGGTTCTTGCACTGGTCTTGTGAAATGTGTATGTATTATCCCAATTTTGCCAACAAGGAACAGGGAGCTCAGAAGGCATTGATCTTCCCATTACGACATAGCCAGTAGGATTTGGGAGCTAGGGACTGAGTCTGTCATCCAAGTGTTCTGCTTTAAATCTTCTGTGTTTTTTTTTAAAGTTATCTTTCAAGAGCCTTTTACTTAGTATGCAGATTATGTGTATTCTTTCATCTTCTGAATCGTTTTTTGTATGCTCATTTTCTGTAGTGTATTTTGTATATAGATGACCCTTGAACAACCCTGGGGTTGGAGGCACTGCCCCCACCACCATGCAGTTGAAAATCCAAATACTGCTATCTCTGCCTCAAAAGCAAAGAAATGGACAAATGACTCACCCAGGGGCAGTAAGCTCACACAGTTTGGATAGCATTAGGACTCAAATCCTAGTTCTTTTGTTTCCACATATTGTGGTCGCTAATTAAACAAAAACTTTTCCCCACACTTAGTTAATTTAAGGATCTGAAAAATACAGGTACTGTATTTATTGAGAAAAAAACCACACACATATAAGTGGACACACACAGTTCAAGCCAGTGTTCAAGGATCAATCTGTACTTATTTTCTTTAAACACTACTTTGATCTTTTTACTCCCAAACTCAAGAACATATAATTCTCCACTGTGTATTGCATTTTTTGTTGAGTAGCCAGTGTACCCTGTGATCTGATTTTACCCAACCCTGTCAGAAAGGCTCCATTCCAGTTTGGCAACACTTTCATATAAACATGATCGGTAATTCCTATACCTAACATTGTTCCTTCTGGATTGCCCTCTGTTTTGCTTGTCCAAACCCTGCCCTTTCTCTAAAGATCTCTCTGATTTCCTCCATGAAGACTTTTCTTACTAATTTACTTCTCCAGATAATTTTCGATACACCGAAGAGCTGTCCAAATGTTTTTAAATCTTCATCTCCATGTATGCCTCGTTTCACTGTGTTTAGCTTTAATGTACTTCACAGATACTGTGTTTTGTTTGTTTATTTTTACCAAATGAAGGTTTGGAGCAACTCTGTGTTGAGCAAGTCTGTCGGTGCCATATTGCCAACAGCATTTGCTCAGTTCACAACTCAGTCGTGTTTGGGTAATTCCCACCGTATTTCAGACTTTTTCACTGTTTCTGTGTGTGTTATGGTGCTCTGTACTCAGTGATCATTGATACTACTACTGTAATTGGTTTGGGGTCCCACAAACTGCCACGTAAGATGACGAACTTAATCAATAAATGATGTGTTCTGACTGCTCCACCTGTTGGCCATTCCCCCATCTTCATCCCTCTCCTTGGGCCTCCCTGTTCCTTTGGACAATGAGGACTGATAAATGCTACTGAATTAGGCCAGTTAGTACCCCTACAACAGCCTTCAAGGGTTCAGGTATAAGGCAGGGTCATACATCTTTCACTTTAAATTAATAGCCCCAAATGATTAAGCTTAGTGAGGAAGACCTGTTGAAAACTGAGATAGACTGAGTGCTAACTCAACAGCCAAGTCGTGAATGCAAAGGGAAAGTTCTTGAAGGAATTTGAAAATGATATTCTAGTGAACTCATGAATGATAAGGAAACAAACCAGCCTTATTGCTGCTAATGGAGAAGGTTTTGGGATCTGCATGGATCAGCCAGCCATGGCATTCCCTTAAACCCAAGCCTAACCTAAGACAAGGCCCTAACTCTAATTCTGTGAGGGCTGAGAGAGGTAAGGAAACTGCAGAAGAAAGGTTTGAAGCTAGCAGGGCTCACTTTTGTGAAGTTTAAGGAAAGAAGTCATCTGTACAGCATCAAAGTGCATGGCAGAGCAGCAAGTTATCCAGAAGATCTAGCTAAGATAATTCATGAAGGTGGCTGTACTAAACAATAGATTTTCAGTGTAGACAGAACAGGCTTCTATTGGAAGAAGATGCCACCAAGACTTTCGAAGCTAGAGAGGAGAGGTCAGTGCCTGCCTTGAGAGCTTCAGAGGGCAGGATGACTCTTGTGGCTCAGCTGGTAAAGAATCCACCTGCAATGCAGAACACCTGGGTTCAATCCCTGGGTTGGGAAGATCCCCTGAAGGAGGGAAAGGCTACCCACTCCAGTATTCTGGCTTAGAGAATTCCATGAGCTATGTAGTCCATGGGGTCACAAAGAATCAGACACGACTGAGCGACTTTCACAATCACAATGCAGATGGTCTGATGGCTCAGTGATAAAGAACCCACCTGCCAAGGCAGGAGATGGGGGTTTGATCCCTGAGTCGGGAAGATCCCCTGGAGGAGGAAATGGCAACCCACTCCCCTATTCTTGCCTGGGAAATCCCATGGACAGACAAGCCTGGTGGGCTATAGTTCATGGGGTTTCAATAGAGTAAGATACGACTTGGCGACTGAACAGCAACAAAATGCTTATTTACCATTCTGAATTATGCTACATCTTCTCTGCCTGTGCTCTGTAAATGGAACAAAGTGTGGATAAACAGCACACCTGTTTACAACATGGTTTACTGATATTTTATGCCCGCTGTTGAGAGCAGAGCCCTTTAAAGTATCACTGCTCGTTGTTGATGTGTCTAGTCATCCACGCGCTCTGGTGGAGATGTAGGAGATTAACGTTTTCATCCCTGCTCACACAGCATCCACTGCACAGTCTCATCCAGGAGTCATTTCAACTTTCAAGTCTTATTATTTAAGAAATCCATAGCTTGTGATTCCTCTGATGGACATGGGCAAAGTCAACTGAAAACCTGGAAAGGATTCACCATTCTCGGTGCCATTAAAAACATTTGTGATTCATGGGAAGAGGTGAAAAAAAAAAAAAAAACTACATTAATAGGAGTTTGGAAGAAGTTGCTTCCAACCCTCATGATGACTTTGAGGGGTTCAAGACGTCAGTGGAGGAAGTCCCTGCAGATGTGGAAACAGCAGGATAACTAGAAGTGGAGCCTGAAGATGTGTCTGAATTGCTTCAGTGTCACAGAAAACTTTAATGGATGAGGAGTTGCCTCTTACGGGTGAGCAAAGAAACTGGTTTGTTTAGACAGAGTCTGCTGCTGGTGAAGATGCTGTGAAGATTGTTGAAATGATAATAAAAGCTTTAGAATATTAAACTTACTTGATAAAGCAGCAGCAGGGTTTGAGGCGATCAACTCCAGTTTTGAAAGAATTTCTACCGTGGGTAAAATGCCACCCAACAGCATTGCATGCACAGAGAAATTGTTCATGAAAGGAAGAGTCAGGGGATGCAGCAGACTTTCAGTGTTGTCCTATTTTAAGAGATTGCCACAGCCACCCCAGCCTTCAGCATCCACCACCCTGAGCAGTTGGCAGCCTTCAACATCGAGGCAAAACTCAACACCAGTAAAAAGAGTATATTTGCTGAAGGCTCAGATGGTAGCTCAGCTAGTAAAGAATCTGTCTGCAATGAGGGAGACCTGGGTTCGATCCCTGGGATGGGAACATCCCCTGGAGGAGGAAATGGCAACCCACTCCAGTATTCTTGCCTGGGAAATCTCACGGACAGAGGAGCCTGGCGGGGTACAGTCCGTGGGGTCGCAAAAAGTCAGATACAGCTGAGCAACTGAGCACCCACGTAGACCTTGTGACTATTGAGTGCCCATAAGCAATAGGTTTTGGGGTTTCCCAGGTGACTCAGTGGTAAAGTATCTGCCTGTAGGTTGCAGGTTGCTATTGCGGGACATGTCCACAAGGCGGCAGCACGTTTCCATGCCTCACTCTTGTTACTAAGGTAAGCAGCATGCATGCTAAGTCACTTCAGCAGTGTCTGACTCTCTGCTACCCCACGGAAGGTAGCCCGCCAGATTTCTCTATCCATAGGGTTCTCCAGGCAAGTATACTGGAGTGGGTTGCCATTTCCTCCTTCAGAGAATCTTTCCCACCCAGGAATCGAACCTGGGTCTCCTGCAGCTTCTGCATTTCAGGGGATCTTTATCGCAGAGCCACTGGGGAGGCTTGGGGAAATTCCTGTTATCTCCTTGTTAATTAGAATGCTGTGTAGCGCTAGTGGTTAAGAACCTGCCTGCCAATGCTAGGAGACATAAGAGACTTGGGTTCAATTCCTGTCGGGAAGATTCTGTGGAGGAGGAAATGGCAACCCACTCCAGTATTTTCGTTTGTGAAATCCCATAGACGGAGAAGCTTGGCGGGCTATAGTCTATGGGGTCGCCAAGAGTCAGATACAGCTGGGCAGCTGAGCGCACACGTAGTCTTTATGAATATTCAGTGCCCATAAGCAATAGTTTTGGGGTGTCGCAAGTGGCTCAGTGGTAAAGAATCTGCCTGTAGGTTGAAGGTTGCTATTGCGGGACGTGTCCACAAGGCGGCAGCACTTTTCCATGCCTCACTTGTTAACTAAGGCAAGCAGAGCCTTGGGGAAATTCCTGCTCTCTCCTTGTAGATTAGAGTGCCCTGGCGCCAGTGGTAAAGAACCTGCCTGCCAATGCTAGGAGACATAAGAGACGAGGGTTCGATCCCTGGGTCGGGAAAATCCCCTGGAGGAGGGCGTGGCAACCCACTCCACTGCTCTTGCCTGGGAAATCCCATGGACAGAGTAGCTTGGTGGGCTACAGTCCATGGGGTCGCAAAGAGTCAAGACCGGATTGAAGTGTCTTACACGCACACCCGTGCCAAAAGAAGCCACCCAAAACTTGTGTCTCTCATTTATTTAAGGCATATTGCTTTTGCACACTTAGCAGACTATAGTACACTGTAAATGTAACTTGTGTGTGCACCGGGAAGCCAAAATATTCGTGTGACATACTTTATTGTAGTATGCCCCTTTTTGTGGTCGCCTGGAACCAAACTGCATGAGGTCTGCCTGTATTTTTTTATCACCTGAAGCCCCCTTTTCCCTCCAAATACATTCTTATGCAGAACTTCAATATATAAACAGATGGAAGTGAAGCTGCTTGGGTTGAAATGGAGAAAGAGACCTTCCCTCTGCCCCCACCCCCCACTTTACCTTCCTCACCACCAGCCCTGTCTGTTACATGGCCCCTTGGGCACTTCTGTAGAATACTGAGGGGTTGAGTTACACAGTTTAGAAAGCGTTAGCCTCCTATTATAAATGGACTTCTCTCAAATTGTTTATGGTAGCTGTGTCTCAGGAAATTAGAGGTGCTTTGGCACAGTGGGAAAAAGCATGTAAGTTGTGAGGGAAAGGCCTGAATTTGAGTCTTAACCATGTCATTTACAATGATGTCTTAACTTGCCTTAATTATTCACATCTGTGAAATGGGAAAACAGTACCCACCTTCCAGTGTTGTTGTGAGGTCTCAAATGAGATCAAGTAAATGGGAGGGCCAGGGCTTTCTCGTCTTGCCCCCTCTCTGATGACATCGCTATCTTTAGACACCAGCTTTCTCTGCAGGCAGGAAGTGTGCTTGCTAGCAGCTCCCGAGCTGAAATCTCACAGCTTTTACCACTGGAAACGGGCTGGTGTCTTTTTTTGCCTTGAGTAAAAGAGCTCAGATTGGCCCCCACCTGAATAGGTGCCCATCCTTGAACCAGGCAACTGTATTTGTGGGCAAAGGGTGGGTCATGCCATGTCAGCTTCTGCTGTTGCCTCTTAGGTGAGAAGGATGGCCTCATTTGCCAGGAGAAGGTTGCAGTGCTGTTTAGACTGAATCTTAGGGATGCATTAAAGTCCCTAGGCGAGGACAGACCCCTGCCTTTGTATTTCAAAATAGTATTACACTGCTGTGTGATTCTGCTTCTGGGGACACCTGGGTTTGAGTTTCAACTTCATCCCTTGTTAACATTTTTATGGGACAGGCAAATATTCTTGTTCCATCCACCTCACTTTCTTCTGAGAATCAGATGAAGTAAACCAACTAAATGTAATCAAAAAATCTGGAGATGAAGGGAAGCTATTTTAACTCCTTTGGTTCTTTCCTGTGCAATTTGGTTCTTTTCCTTCCTGTTTGTCTCTGCTCTTCCCTGTATCTATCATGCTTTTCCTGTATATGCTTCTAGAGTGAACCCTTCCCATATGTAGGTGAACTCAGGTTTGTTTTTAAATTAAAGGTATAAGATATATGGCTAAATTGTAAACAATAAAAGTTCACTGTCTGGTAAACTTGAGCTATTATTTCAGCACGATTGGAATGATTTTGGAAGGAAAACTGCTAGTAAATACAAAAACGTTTGCTGAATAATATGACTTTTTACTTTGTCAAATATTATCTTTCTAGGCGACCTCAGCCCTGCTCAGCTAATGATGCTGACCATAGGAGATGTTATTAAACAACTAATTGAAGCTCACGAACAGGGGAAAGACATCGATCTAAATAAGTAAGTGGAGGGGTTCCCTGGTGGTCCAGTGGTTAAGACTTGGCCTTCCAAGGCAGGGCGTGTGGGTTTGATCCCTGGTGTAGGAGCTGGAATCTCACATACCTCAGGGCCAAAGAAGGTAATCTTGTTCTTAGGAAGTATTAATAGATCTCTTTCATGCATGCAATTATCAAATACTACCGGTTCTGTCTCATGTTTCATGTTTTAATTGAGAATTTAGTTTCTGCCCTGCCCTGTTGATTATGTATGGCAAAGTTGCCTCAGAGCCTAATATTGCTAGCAGCGTCTAACATTTCTTGGGCGCATACTGTAGTCAGGTCACTGTTAGCGGTACACTGGGCGTATTAGCCCAGCTGACACTCTCAAACACTGTCTGAGGTCAGGACTTACCGGGACAGATGGATCCCCCGAGATAGAGAAGGTTACGTAATTTTTCCAAGAGTGAATAAGTGGTAATTGGCAGAGCTGAGATTTGGAATCAGACCGTCTGTCTGCAGAGCCCGTGGTCTGTCCTGCTGTCCGTCTCTCTTCACGTTCCTCCTCTCGTTCCGGTCCCTCCGCTGAGATGCAGCAGGTGGCGGCTGGCTCCCAGGAAGACCCTCTCTTTGGGCCTTTTGATGTCATCCAGCCCTTCCCTGCTTCAGAGCCTCCCGGACACGTCCATCCACTTCCTCCGCACAGTCAGGTTCAGCTTGGACTTGGCTGCATCATCAAATAAGAGTGGTCTCTCCTCTCTGCGTCTGTTTATCGACTGTGTACCTGTCATATAGATCTGCTCTAGTGATCTGCTCCCCCGCCCCAGGCCGTCAGTGGTCTAGTCTCTGTGCGTATGACGTTTCTCTAGACCCTGTCTAGAAAAATATGTTTTACCCTTTCTTTGGAACATTGTGCTTAATAAACGTTGGCTAAAGAAATCAATGTTCTTTTTTGCTATGGAGACATTATATTTTATTGATTTTTCTACCATGTGTTTAACTGATTTTTTTTTCCCCTATTTTTTTCTCGGCTGTACCCATAATTATACAAATCTTTTGTTTCTCGTGAACGTTTCTGTGTCTTATATATTTTTGTCATCCTCTTTAATGTAGCACATCTAAAGCTAAAGTTAGCATCTTCCTCAAAACCAGCCGGTACTCAGATGGCCCCTTTGCCGAATCGTTTTAACCTTCAGCGGCTTGAAACTCTAGCGTCACCTTTGAATCTTTTTCCTTGGGTCCAGTTCAGGTCACAATTTTGCCTACTCTGTCTTCATTATAACTCTCTTCCATGTTCACTACCAACTTCCTCATCCATTCCTTTTTATTTTTTACTTTCTTCTTCCAGTTTTATTGATACAGTTGATAAGTAGCCCTGTTTTAAGTTCAAGATACACAGTATGGTGATTCAGCCTACACATTATGAGATGATTACAGTAAGTTTAGTGAACATCTATCCTCTCTCTCATATTGATACAAAATTAAAGAAATAGAAAAAAAAATTCTTCTTCCCTTGTGATGAGAACGTCCAGGATTTACTCTCTTAGCAACTTTCTTTCTTGTTGTAATGTATATACTTTTAAACTTATTGTTTTGCGGTGGAGTAAAGCCAGTTAACAATGCTGTGATGGTTTCAGGTCGACAGCAAAGGTACTCAGCCATTCATATACACGTATCCATTCTCCCCCAAACTCCCCTCCCATCTGTGAAGCCTACGCTTTTCTGTGCCCATTTTCCATGAATGTCTCCCCAGCACACACTGAGTTCGTCTCGAGCGCTGTAAACATTCATGGTTGGGTGTATGTTCTGTTACATATGTTTTTATTATCAGCAGACTTATTTTTGTGCATGCCTGTCTGCAAACATAGAGCACGAAACAGCTCTGCCTTACACTTCCTGATGTCCCGGGTACTTAGGTAGTCTCTTGTACCTCTTAGGAACTCAGTAAACATTTGTTTAAACGATTTGCACACCTCATAGTATTTCTAGATGGATTAAAGTGACTGTGGGATTTGGCTAGCAGCCACAAAGAAAAGTTGGTACAATTACAGAAGAAAACAAGGAACAGTTTTTCTTCTACAATTATAGAAGAAAACTAGTTGGGATAAAGGTTATTTTGGGGGGTGCGGATAGGGTTACAGTCAGGAAGACACGCAGGGGTCTTCTGAAATGGTGATCATGTTCTTTTTCTTGGAATGTGGTTACAAGAGTGTTTGTTTTATAATTGTTAAAGTATATTACGTGGTTCATTGTTCTGTTCTTTAGGTAATATTTTATATTAGAAAAATATTTTAAATGCTTTAAAAAATATATGTTGGAGTGGCCAATAAGTTCGTTTGGGTTTTTCCATAACATCTTACAGAAAAACCCAAGTTTTATTTCCTGTATTAAACCCAATACTTTATTTCCTGTTCGGGTCTACATGGCTTTCATTTGGTTGTTTTGCTTTTTGGCCTGAGACCATGGCTTGCGACCAGTCATGACTACTCCCACCTCTCCACCCACCCCCAAGACTTTGCAACATCTGGAGACAGTTTTGGTTGTTACAGCAGGGAGAGGTGCCAGTCGAGGCCAAGTGCGTGTCTGATCATCCCACAGTGTCCCGAGCAGGCCCCCTCGAGAGGGTTAACCTCATCTCGGATGTGTGCTGCGGAAGCTGGGGGAGGGGTCAAATCCTTTCACGCTGGAGCCCTACCTTGAACGAGACCTCGACTGTGTCACTGTCCTGGGTCCCGTCCCCTGGTCATCTGGCTTCCTCTGGTACTCCAGAGAACAAGAAGTCGTGGATTTTGTTTTCGTTTCCCTGACAGTTACAAGCGTTAGAGCCACTGTGCTCATCTGCTGAGGGGATACGGGAGTCGCGAGCATTGGTGACATTGTTCATAGGTTATTCTTCTGGGAGCTTGTCCTTGGAATATTTTGACCTTGATCATGATGGATGCTGTACGTTCAGGGTGAAGACCAGGACAGCTGCCAAATACGGGCTCTCGGCGCAGCCCCGCCTGGTGGACATCATCGCCGCGGTCCCGCCTCAGTATCGGAAGGTCTTGGTCCCCAAGCTGAAGGCGAAACCCATCAGAACCGCCAGTGGGGTGAGTGATCGATTCATCACGTATTGATTGTGTATCGGTTGAGCCACTGATCCCTGCCTCCACGTAGTGAGGTGGAGGTGGGCGATTTGAATTCATAAAATCCACCTGTAGTGGTGTGTGCTGGGGTGGAGACGCGTGCAGGAGGCTCGGAGAGCACCAGGGAAGAGAGTCACTTAGAGGAAAAGATGGTGTTTGATTTTTAGTGTCTTCAAAAGTGGGGCTTCCCAGGTGGCTCAGTGATAAAGAATCCTCCTGCCAATGCAGGAGACATGGGTTTGATCCCTGGGTAGGGAAGATGCCCTGGAGAAGGGCATGCAACCCATTCCAGTATTCTTGCCTGGAGAATCCCATGGACAGAGGAGCCTGGCAGGCTACAGTTCATGGGGTCACAAAGAGTTGGACGCGACTGAGCACGAACTCACGGGGCATAGGGTGTTGAGGGGGAGGAGGTCTTTAAAAGTATAGACTGAAACTTGGTGACTACCAGAAGATGATAAATATTGTTGGCCACCTTAAGCTCGTGGCTTATAACATAAAGGGTGTTTTGAAAAGTTAACTGATAGTGCAGAGTCATTATATTAATACATATGGTAACTGTGAACCAGTTGACACCATTCAGGAGGGTGTCCAGAAGACAGAGATGTCCCTACAGTACAAGGAACTAGGAAGGACCCAAGAGGGGGAAGTGTGGCACCTGACTGACCCAGAAGTGGTGCCCGTGTAAGCGGAGAAGAGCAAGCGCAGAGTCGTGGGAGCAAGGGGCAGGAATTAGGGCACAGATGATGTAAGAGGTGTGTGTGGGGGGAAACCACAAGTGTACCAGGCTCACCAGGGCTGGGCTTCACTTTGGAAAGCGGCAGGACTTCGGGGTAAAGTGTTACTGTGGCATTTGCTTGTCAAAGATCTTAAATGAAGTGAAGTGAAAGTTGCTTAGTCGTGTCCGACTCTTTGCGACCCCATGGGCTATACAGTCCATGGAATTCTCCAGTCCAGAATACTGGAGTGGGTAGCTGTTCTTTCTCCAGGAGATGTTCCCAACCCAGGGATTGAACCCAGGTCTCCTGCATTGCAGGCGGATTCTTTACCAGCTGAGCCACCAGGGAAGCCCAGATGTCCCACAAAGAAGCCAGATACGAGGAAACTAAAAGATTTTTGAGAAGGGGAGTGATGGGAACCAGATAGATTTTTCAGAAAATTAATTTGGATACAAGATGTAGGGGAGGTCTTCCCTGGTAGCCCAGTGGTTGGGAATCCGCCTGCCGGTACAGGGGACACGAGTTCAGTCCCTGGTCCCGGAAGATCCCACATACCGCAGGGCAGCTAACCCCGGGCGCCACAACTGCAGGGCCTAGAGCCTGGGAGCCACAGCTGCTGACACCGTGTGCCTGGAGCCTGTGCGCCACAACGAGAGGAGCCACCGCAAAGAGAAGCCCGCGCTCACTGCAGCTAGAGAAAGCCTGCGTGCAGCAACGAAGACCCAGTGCGGCCAAAATTGAAAAGAAATAAAATGTTCTTTAAAGATGGAGGGTCAGTCACTTGGAGACAGAGAGACCAGGTGGAATGCTCTCAGTTTGAGCCAGGCATGAAGAGCCTCAGTTGAGGCCAGGCCTCCAGGATAACAAGGATGAGTGTGAAAGACACAGGGTGGGATTTGGGCCCTCCTCAGACTTGGTGCCCAGAGTCGAGTCCTTTATTCCCCGTGTGAACTAAGTTCAGTCTGTTCCTTGGGTGGGGCTACTGCACTTCTCGTGCTTACATGACCTGCCAGGTAGCCGTCTCTCCTGGACCACATCACACTTGTGACTAATTAAACCCCAGAACCTTTGCACAGAGAGTACCATCAATCCCAGTCTCTTCTCTGTACTTAAGTGTTGGGATTCGTTGGTTGGTTTGTACCGAAGTGTAGAAGGCTTTCAGAAAAACGAATAGTTCCAAACCTCCTCTTTACATTCCCCCTCCTCCTCCCCTACCCAGGGCAATGGCTTTTAAGTCTTAGCTGATTTCTTGGCATTTACTTCCATATCCCTAAATAATGTGCTCTCAGGATAAACCTCGCATTGTCAGTTTTCGGCATTATGCACGGGCTTGCCATCGTGCGAGCAAAGGCTTGTCAACCTCTGGGGCTGACAAATGCACCTGGTTTCCATGATTCCGTTCTGTCCTCGTCCTGCCTCGAATCACTTCTTTTCTTTCTCTGAGAGCTACTCTTGTTCTGCTTGCCTTTAAAAATGGATATCTTCTGCGGTCCCAGGCCCACTGTTTTTAGCACTGTACACACTTTGTTTGGGGATCTCATCCATTGATGTCTTTTGTTTTTTTTTTTAATGTGGATCATTGTTAAAGTCTTTATTGAATTTGTTGCAATATCGCTTCCGTTTCGTTTTTTGGCCTCGAGGCATGTGGGATCTTAGCTGCCCTACCAGGGACTGAACCTGAGCGCCCTGCATTGGAAGGCGGAGTCTCGCCACTGGACTGCCAGGGAGGCCCCCCTGGTGTTTAACACTGCCATACGCTGACTCCCAGCTCCAGCCTTTCCCCAAACTTCATGTCCACGTCATATCGCCTGTTAGACGTCTCTCCTTTGACTGCCTGTAGACCCTCCAGTATAGCAAGACCAGACTTGCTTGCTTGCTCAGACTTGCTCTTTCATCCTTCTTGACCACCTTATTCATGGTGCCCCCATCTGTTTGGTTTCCAAATGATGTGAAATGCGTTGTCCATTCCTTCCACCATGGGTAGGAATGTTCTGACCTTTATTGTTTCTTATTTTGGAGGTTATTGGAGTCGTTTCATAACAGGCCTGCTTTGTCTTAGCTGCAGCAGATCCACCAGAGTAACCTACTAAAAATGTCAAGAGCACACAGCTAATTGTCATCCCCTATCTGTTGTGCATCCTAAACTCCATGCTTTTATCCCTGCTGTTACTGTTGTGCTTTGTTTTTATTTTTTTATAGAGCTTTAGGCTTACAGAACGGTTGAGCAGAAAGTACAAAGTTCCCTTGCACTTCCTCTCCCCTCCCCCAGGTTGCCATACAATCGACGAATCAATTGTTGTTGTTCAGTCACTCAGTCGCATCCAACTCTTTGTGACCCCGTGTACTGCAGCTCGCCAGGCATCACTGTTCTTCACTATCTCCTGGAGTTCACTCAAACTCAGGTCCATGGAGTCCGTGATGCCATCCAACCATCTCATCCTCTGTTGTCCCTTCTCCTTCTGCTGCCAATCTTTCCCAGCATCAGGGTCTTTTCAAGTGAGTCAGCTCTTTGCATCAGGTGGCCAAAGTACTGGAGTTTCAGCTTCAGCATCAGTCCTTCCAATGAACACCCAGGACTAATCTCCTTTAGGACTGATTGGTTTGATCTCCTTGCAGTCCAAGGGACTCTCAAGAGTCTTCTCCAACACTACAGTTCAAAAGCATCAATTCTTCAGCGCTCAGTCTTCTTTACGGTCTCTCTCTCACATGCATACATGACTACTGGAAAAACGGCAGCTTTGACTATAATGCTATCTTTTTTTTTTTTTATATATGCTGTCGACGTTTGTCATAGCTTTCTTCCAAGGAGCAAGCATCTTTTAGTATCAGGGCTGCAGTCACCATTCACGGTGACTTTGGAGACCAAGAAAGTAAAGTCTGTCACTGATCCATTGTTTCCCATCTATTTGCCATGAAGTGATGGGACCAGATGCCATGATCTTTGTTTTCTGAAGGTTGAGTTTTAAGACAGCTTTTTCACTCTCCTCTTTCACCCTCATCAAGAGGCTCTTTAGTTCCTCTTGGCCTTCTGCCATTAGGGTGGTGTCAGCTATATATCTGAGGTTATTGATATTTCTCCCAGCAATCTTGATTCCAGCTTGAGCTTCATCCAGCTTGGCATTTTGCATGATGTACTCTGCATAGAAGTTAAATAAGCAGGGTGACAATATACAGCCTTGACGTTCTCCTTTTCCAGTTTTGAATCAGTCCATTGTTCCATATCTGGTTCTAACTGTAGCTTCTTGACCTGCATACAGATTTCTCAGGAGACGGGCAAGGTGGTCTGGTATTCCTATCTCTTGAAGAATTTTCCACAGTTTGTTGTGATCTACACAGTCAAAGGCTTTGGCATAGTCAATAAAGCAGAAGTTTTTCTGGAATTCCTTTGCTTTTTCTATGATCTGATGGATGTTGGCAATTTGATCTCTGGGTCCTCTGCCTTTTCTAAATCCTGCTTGTATGTCTGGAAGTTCTTGGTTCATGTAGTGTTGAAGCCTAACTTGAAGGATTTTGAACATAACCTTGCTAGCGTGTGAGATGAGTGCAATTGTGCAGTAGTTTGAGCATTCTTTGGCATTGCCTTTCTTTGGGATTGGAATGAAAACTGACCTTTTCCAGTCCTGTGGCCACTGCTCAGTTTTTCAAATTTGCTGGCATATTGAGTGTGGCACTTTTTTTTTTTTTCATTTAAAGGATTTTATTTCTCCAGATAGGAAGGCTACAAAGTTATATCTTTAATAACCAAAATTTCATATAGTACTTCATTCTTCAAAACAGCCACAGACTTTTGAGCTCTGGACACCCAGGTTACACAAAAACCCAAACCTTCATGCTTTCTCAGTAAACGTACATCTTTCTCAAGAGGCCTGGCATGCTAACTCCACAGCTGAAAGTCCTGTAACAGGACTGAACCAAACTGAAATCAGGCTGCAGTCAGTCTGCATAGGCCCTGATGTGCACGGGGCTCTGGTCCACTTCTCTCCCAATCCTGGATCCATCATGGTGCATTCAGTGTCTGTTTACTGCCAACGGTGAGCTCCAGAGGTCAGGAGACTGAAGGTTGTGCACGTCTACCCGTGGTTCCTTGGAGCCCCAGCAGGGACCCCTCCTCCAAGATACATCCTATACCATCTGATCTGAAGGTTAATAACTTTGAAAAGAGATCACCCTGGTACCCACGGCTTTGTTTAAGAAACACAGCATCACAAGCACTTTTGAAGCCCCTTGTGTTGCGGCCCTCTCCCATTTTCTGAGCTAACCGCTCTCCAGGATTTCCTGTGAATTATTTCACAGTTGCTTTTTTATTAATCTTTCTTTTATAGATTGCTGTTGTGGCTGTCATGTGCAAACCCCACAGATGTCCACACATCAGTTTTACAGGAAATATATGTGTGTGAGTATGATGATTTTAATAAGTCGTGTATGTGTTTGCATTTTAATGGATATAGCAAGTCCTAGGGCCTTGATCAGTGCATGCTGGTCATATTTAAAACTTTAACTATTAAAGATTCATAAGTCAGTTCTTTGAAATAAGCAGCCATTAATAGGATATTTCAGTGCTTTAAAAATAAAACATATAAAGATTTTAATTTGTTTCAATATACAGTACATAGGTTACAGAACTCAAAAGAGTAGATAGTCTGTTAACTTGATAAATGCAACATGGAAATATGAGAAGCCTGAATTCCAAATGTCAGAAATTTAAAATGAATTTGGATCAGCAAAGTATCCCCCAAAGTTACCCTTATAAATAATATTTAAACTTCTTAAGCTTAGATAATTAGAAAAATTAGAAGAATATGCATGATTCTAGATAGTAAGATCAGTCGGGAGAAAAATTTTCCTAAGTGTAGTTACCAAGAGAGCACTGTGAGTATCAATCCAAACTAGGAAAATGTAGGCACTGTTATCTGCCCCTAAAAGCTTAAACTTCTAAAGTGATAGTGCATTGATACACGATATGTGTTTTTCTCTTTCTGACTTGCTTTGCCCTGTATGACAGATTCCCGGTCCATCCACATCTCTACAAATGACCCAGCTCTGCTCCTCTTTATGGCAGAGTAATATTCCAGTGTATAGATGTACCACATCATCCTTATCCATTCATCTGTCACACGGAATCTAGAAAAATGATACAGATGAGCCCATTTCCAGGGCAGGACTAGGGATGCGGATGTAGAGCGTGGACATGTGGACACAGCAGGAAGGAGAGGATGGGGCAGGCTGAGAGAGCGGCGCTGACACACGTACACTAGCGTTTAAAATAGCCCTCGGGAAGCTGCTGTACAACACAGGGGGCTCAGCCCGGTGCTCGCTGGGGACCTAGAGGGGAGAGGTGGGGAGGGAGGCTCCAGGAGGAGGAGCTGTGTGTACACATCAGCTGACTTGCTTCATCAGACAGCAGAAACTAACACAGCCTCATACAGCGAATTCACTCCAATAAAAAAATAAAATGATAGCGGCTGCAGTACTCTGAAAACTACTGCAATGTTGTTCCTTTACATGTTTACCTTTTTACTTATTAGTAGAAAATGTAAGTATTTGCAGAGAGCACAAAGGTACAATCTTCTGTCAGGATTTGAAAATGAAGCTGCTTCCAGCAGGGTTTTATGGAGACTGCGGGTCCCAAACTGGACAGTGGGGCTGAGTTCTGAGTCTGACACCCTCACCCTTTTGTTGTGTTGGCAGGTACTGCCCTGGCGGACCTGATTCAGATTTTGAATATTCCACCCAGTCTTACACTGGATATGAGGTAAGGTAATGTGAGGCTGACCGGAGGAGTGTTATGTCATACTTTACTCAGCATATGCTTTTACAAGTACTGGCTTTCTTAAAATTTTTCTTTCTTATTTTTTTCTTGATTGCACAACTTACTCATTCATGAAACATTTGCCAAGTGCCTCTATATGTTGTTCCAGTCACTGCAGAAATACTTACCTAAGCGCTTATTATGAACATATGTCAACACTGTTCTAAGTGCTTTACAACTTTAAATCTTCCAGCAGCATTTTGAAGGTAAACACTATTATTATCATAGTTTTATGGATAAGGAAACTGGAGCCTAGAAGGCTTTCACAACTGGCCTGGAAGACACATCCCGAATGTAACAGGGCCAGGCCTTGAATTCTGTGCACCTCACCAGGATGTTTTCCTGCCTCTGCAGCCATGGAAAAGACAGGTCAGGTCTTGTGGAATCTGCATTCTAATAAGTGGAGGGTAGATAGTAATGAAGGAGAAGGCAATGGCACCCCACTCCAGTACTCTTGCCTAGAAACTCCCATGGTCGGAGGAGCCTGGTAGGCTGCGGTCCATGGGGTCGCGAAGAGTCAGACGCGACTGAGTGACTTCACTTTCACGCATTGGAGAAGGAAATGGCAACCCACTCCAGTGTTCTTGCCTGGAGAATCCCAGGGATGGGGGAGCCTGGTGGGCTGCTGTCTATGGGGTCACACAGAGTCAGACATGACTGAAGCGACTTAGCGGCAGCAGCAGATAATAATGATGCTGGGAAAGACTGAAAGCAGAAGAAGAGGGCAGCAGAGGATGAGATGGTTAGATAGCATCACGACTTAATGGTCATGAGTTGGAGCAATTTCCAGGAGACGGTGAAGGACAGGGAAGTCTGGCATGCTGCAGTCCATGGGGGTCACAAAAAGTTGGACATGATTTAGTGACTGGACAACAAAACAGTAGTGAAACAAACGAAAAAATATCAGGTACCAGTTGAAATGGGAAGCAGGGAAGTGAAGTCAAGTAAGATATAGGAGAGGGTGACTTCAGCTTTGGTGGCTGGGAGGGGTGATGTGGTAACTGAGCCCCGAATGACAAGAAGAAGGCTTTCAAGAAAATCAAGAAGGAGCATCCCTAGCAGAGAGAATAGATAAAACGTGGAGCCAGAGTGAGAATAACGGCAGGGCTCTGGAGCAGAGCGGGTGAGGGGAGAATGAGATCTGGGAGACAGTGACACAGAGGGTTGTAAGGCAAGGCAAGAAGTTGGCTATATTGGGCTGGCCAGAAAGTTTGTCCAGGTTTTTCCATAAACTGTCAAGGAAAACCCCGAGTGAACTTTTTGGCCAACCCAATTGGTGTCACGTGCAGCCATCCAGGTTTAAAGCAGAGGAATGGTATAATCTAGGCAGGTTTTAAGAAGCCTTTGATGGCTCTTGCGGGGGCAAGAGCGAGAGCAGGAGGCCACCAACCAGGCTTTCTGAGCAGTCAACCCCTTCAGAAGAGGCCGGCAGCCAGCAACCTAAGTGACTTTTTTTATCTTCTTATGTATGGTTTTTCATTTTTTTCCTTTTTTTTTAATAGATCAAATTGTAAAAATACAAAAAGAAATCTCTCAGTGAAAAGGCTCCCTCTCATCACTTTCCCTGGCCACCCCATTCGGCTGCAGCCCACTGAACAGTCAGTATCGTCCCTTTCCTGTTCACCCAGCATAGATATTAACAGCATAGACATATAAAGGCAATTCATCTTCTGTATCCTGACTTTGTACACAGCAGGTAGTCTGTCAAGACCTTGCCTTTCTCATTTAACAATGTGTCTTCAGGGAACATTTCCTTTTTATTCTGTTTATTTATTATTTTTGGCTGTGCTGGGTCTTTACTGCTGCAGTGCACAGGGGCCCCTCTTCATCGTGGCTTCTCTTGTGGAGCACGGGTTCTAGGCACGCGGCTTCAGTAGCTGCCGCACGAGGGCTCAGTAGCTGGGAACATTTTCTACCAGGACGTTGTTTGGTGGCCGTTGACCTTTTTATGACAGCATGAAGACTTCATGTTAACCCATCAAAACCTATGTTGTAATTTAATGATCTGGCTCAAAGGTTATTTTGTCAAGGAACTCTTTTTGAATATGCATGCACACCTCTGTCTAGAGCAGCAAAACAATTTGGTAACTCTGGGAATTCCATCAGCGTTTACACAAAGCTGTAACCATGACCCAGGGAGCTGCCTGCTATTGAATGAAGACCAGCCAGATAATCTTCAGGTCATTATTTCAAACTGACCAAACTGAGGAAGGAAGGAGCCCAAGAGAATTTTAGTTTTTTATACAGCCCTTTTGAAACTACATCTTATTTTTAATTCAATGTGGGCATGACAGGATATTTTTCTTTTTTTAGCCAACCTCCATGCGAGCTATCCGTGCCAGGTATGACCCTTACCTGCAGACAAGACACCGGATCGAACAGGTAAGGTTTTAAAAAGCACTTTTTTTTTTACATTAGATCTTTATACTTAGGAGGTGCTGTTGCTTGATTTGAGTTGAACCAGAAATAAGAACTGAAAGAATATTTCTCTCCTTCATAAGTTTTTAATATCCCATCTGAAGGAGAGGACAGTTTTGCAGTTCCTAGCAGGGTCAAAAACACCACTTGCTATAAAGACCATATTATTTTCTGTAAGGACTTTATAGTCTCTAAAGTTCTTTGAGTTTGTAGAAAGTCATGCGTGTTATGAAACTTACAGTGTGTGGCAGTGTCGAAGGTCTTAGGTAGTAGGTGGGTGGATTGCATTTTAGCTTCCATAAGCCAAGTGAGAAGTATAGTGGCTGCTTTGCTGGGGTGAGAATAGGGAATTGCCTACAGGGGAATGAGGGGCTCGTGGGAGCCATGGAATTGTTCTTTATAATGGTGGTTGTGGTGGTTACACAACTCTAAACTCATTTAATTGTACGCTTAAAGTTAATGGATTTTATTGTTTGGGGTTGGCCAGAAAAGTTGCAACATCTTATGGGAAAACCCAAACGAACTTTTTGGCCAACCCAATCTATAAATTATATCTTAATATGACTGATTAAAAAACAAGTACTATGTCAGTGGCCTTGGTGTGTTCGAGAAGTCTGAACATTAACTTCATTTTAAACTTGCCTACTTTACAACAACGCAAGCACTGTCCGTAGTTTTTATAGTAACATCTAGTCAGGCAACTAGACAGACTGAGATGGAAAGTAACACATTAACAGAAAGTCACCTCTGTGTTCATTTCTTTTTTAGCCATGGTATTTAATTTATTTAAAATGTGTCAGTAGAGCTTGAAAGGTTTCTGTTTACCAAAAAGGAGTATGGGTTCTGGAAGATGTAGAAAGTACCAGAGAGCAGTGATTTTTTCCCAGCTGTAAATGTACTAGAATCACCTGAATGACTTTGTCAACACACGCGCCCCGTTTCGCCACTGGAGTTATGCAGTGCTGTCTGATTTAGGGTCCAGGCAAGATATTTTGAAAAAGCTACCAGGAAGATTTAACTGTGTACCCCTGGTGAACGACCACAGCTGGAGTATTCTTTTAGTGTTGATAGCTATATACACATATATTTGTATGTGTTGCACATGCATGCACATACGCTTATGTTTGTGTAAGGATTTACATATGTATTGGGTTGGCCAAAAAGTTCATTTGGGTTTTTCCATAAGATGTTATGGAAAAGCCGGAGTGAAGTTTTTGGCCAACCTACTATAAGGATGTATGTATTTGTAAGTTGCTATGTTCCATTTTCAGAAATAAGTATTCAAAAAGATAACTTTTTGCTCATATTAAGTGCAGATATCCTGTTTACTTAATACATTAGAGTTCATAATTTGTAGTCCCCTTGACTGAGTTTTTCTCAAGCCTAACACCTGGCAAGAAATCGAAATACCTGTTTTTAAAAAGTAGAATCTTGACTTGTTGTTGAAAACTGGAAAGATCTGTATCATTGTGTCCCCATGTAGAGGAGATATTACATTTCAGACTGATTACTCCCCCACCCCAAAACCAGGCTGAAAAGGTGCCACCTGTATCCAGAATCTTCACAAATCAAAACTGCAAAGTTTTCATGTGAAACTGCTTTCCTAGTGCTGCTTTCTCATCTGGTGTTCCCTTTCTTTCGTTTGCATCAAGTCCTGGTTATATTGCCTATGGGCTTCTTCATCCTCAATGCTGACCCCAAGGTCTGGCATAAAATACATACTGGGGGGCTCCCCTGGTGGTCCAGTGGTTAGGACTCTGCCTCCAGTGCCGGCGGACAGGTTCAGGCCCCAGTCAGGGAGCTAAGATTCTATGTGCCTCCTGGGCAAAAAAGCTAATGTAAAACAGAAGCAGTCTGGTAACAAATTCAGTGAAGTCTTAAAAAATACATAATCAAGAAAGATTTGTTCATTCTGTTACAATGTATACAATTATATCTTGTGTGATTATATTTGCTGCTAATTTATATCCTCTGTATTTTTGAATGTTCACTTAACTCTGTAAGTTGACATCAAACTTTTGATTATTTTAAATTCTTACTCTTCCTTCTTATTTGAACCGTAATTATTTTTCTTTCAGACTCTGGAGCCTATTTTCTTGAGTCTGTAGAATTTGCTCAACATGTTTGCTTCTCGTTTTTAAACTGTAGTGATAAAAACACTGCCAAGTAAAATTAGAAAATTTCAGTAAGCCACTTAAGAGAGTTGACTATACCTTGCTAATGCTGACGAATTTATGTCTTTCAGTTAAAACAGCTTGGTCACAGTGTGGATAAAGTGGAATTTATCGTGATGGGTGGAACATTTATGGCCCTTCCAGAAGAATACAGAGATTATTTTATTCGAAATTTACATGATGCCTTATCAGGACATACCTCCAACAATATTTATGAGGCCGTCAAGTAAGAAATCCTAACTTTATCATATTCACCTGAGTGGTTGTTGGTTCATCCTCCTAGCAGCAGTCTGTAAGAATTCCTTCTGCTCTATGTCTATCCTCCTGGTTCTTTGGGGGACAAGGGGAGAGGTTTTCATTCTTTTTACTTGCATGGTTTTCATGGATTGTATGGTTAAATACATTTTTTCCAATTTTACTGAGATGTAGTTGACGTACAATACTGTCTACAGGCGTGCAGCATAATGACTTCACTTATATCGTGAGATGACGACCACGGTAAGTTAACAGGAATCACCTCAGCAGTCCTGGTGCTTGTTGTTACTGCTATATTGTGGGGAAAAGGATTATGTTTTTTAAAAGTGAGTGTGGTCCATTGGCATTAGTATTCTCACAAAGTCACTGCAAAAGAATAGAAAGAAAGGAAAAGAAAAACAACAGAACATACAAAATCGCTGCACAGATCTTTTCGGCCTTAGGCTGGTCTAAGCTGCAGGAGTGGCCTGGATTGCAGTTGGTGAGCTCACCCAGAAAGAGCTCGGGCAGTACTTTTAATCTGAGACAGTGAGCTGCTATAAAATTGACAGAACAAATGACTATTATTTAATAGTTACTGTTTTATGACTTACTATCTGATGAGTGTTGAGTCATTTTATTTGTGAATGGGATCATTTATTTGTTTCAAATTCTAGTTGATAAAACAGAAGACAGCTATGCTTTCTTTTGATACCTCCTGTCTCCATTTTTAATGAGAAGAAAACTAAAGTTTCCTAAGTTTGGTGATTTTAGAAGGGAAAGTCTTAAAATAGTTTTTATTTTCAGAAATTTCAGGGACACCTGGCTAAGCTACTGTGTACTCTGCCTTTAATTACTGAACGTTAATTGAAGGCCCACTAGGGACCATGCTCTGCCTGGGGTACCGGGAACAAAACGGTGAACAAGACGGATGCTGTCCTTGCCCTGGCACTGCTCACATTCTGCTGGTTCAACAGATGACAGACAGTAGGTGCCGTGGTGGAGACAGGCTGCTGTGCTGGAGAAAACATAGGCTGATTCTGAACGTGACCTGGTGATGTTTAAGCTGAGATCGGAAGTATGCAGAGGAGCCAGTCAGGCCAGGCGCAGAAAATGAATAAGACAGAGGCGCTGAAACAAGGAAGAAACTATGCGGAGGACCCAGTCAGGCCAGGCGCAGAAAACAAATAAGACAGAGGCACTGAAACAAGGAAGAAGCTTGAGGTCTTCCTCAGAGAGTGGCTAGATTCCGGCGAACCAAGGAGCAGATGTCATGAGGGGAGCTTGAAGGTTGTGCTGGATGTTGAGGACTTAAAAAACTCTGGAATCAGCAGTAGGAAGTAGGTGAATGGTTTCAAGCCAGAGAGTGACGTGTTCAGGTTTGTAGGTCTGAAGACATCCCGGCAAGTGGATTTGAGGGGTGCCAGAGCAGAAGTGGAAAACCGGGTGGGAGGCTGTTGTGCCCACCCCTGCTCAAATGAGGGTGGTGGCCGCAGTGACAGAAAAGGGCAGATGGGTTAGAGCTATATTTTATTGCTGATGGACTTTGAATCAGGTTGGAAATAAGACAGAGGGAGTCGAGGATGACACCCAGTTTGGGGTTGTAGAAAGCGACCGAGGGTACTGCTGCCTACCCAGATGGAAGAACAGGGGAAAGAACGAGTTTGTGGGAGAAAAGTCAAGACTTTTCCTTTGGCTTCATTAAGTTTGAAATGCCTCAAGTGGGGACATGTGTAGGCGGTACAAGAGATGTCTGGGCTGGCAATAAATGTTCCAGAAAAAAATGTTCTGTAACATTTCATGGAAAAACCTGAATGAACTTTTGGCCAGCCCTATAAAACTGAGGAGTATCAGATTGTCACAGGTGTTTATCATCACACAAATGGATGAGCTTACCTTATGGGAGAGTCTCATGAATCTCCAGGGTACACCACATGATAAAGCAAGTTTTAGAGCAGCTCTTACTGTGTGATCCCGTCTTGTGTGTGGCCATGTCTGTGTGAGTATAAATACGTGGAAGAGGTGATGGAGTCATGGTCATCCTTGGCATCCATTAGAACCGTGCGGAGGGGACGTGGGAAATGGGAGTGAAGGGGACCGTCACATTTACACTGTCTGCAGTGTGCTGGGCGCTGCAGTGAGTATTTACTTACTTGATTCCCGCAAAAAATCTTTGAGTTACATATTTAAATCATCCCTGTTTTACAAGTGAGGAAACTGAGGCCCAGAGAGATGAAGCCCCTTGGCCCAGGTCCATAGGAAGTGAAGTGGGGCCTGTGAAACCAAGGCAGCTTTGTTTTCAGAGCCTAAACTTGGCTATAATTATAACGCAGGACATCGTGCCAGGTGTAAAACGAACGAGAGTGTTTGTCTGTGTGTGTGTGAGCACACATTTGTATACATCACCAGAGCTTCAAAATACTGGAAGAAATATGTGTTTTGTTTTTTTTTTCCTTGCACTCCCTCTCCCACTGCCTTCAGGCTTTTTTTTTTTTTCTGGCTTCTTTTTTATTACGGTAGGGGTGGGTTGGGTGCAGGAAGACAGCTAATTATAAGGTTGTTCAAACATGGCCCCTCTAAGTTTTTTGCAGGGTCATAAGTAGGACTTGAATGAACCCAAAGATGCTTTCATTATCCTGTAATTAAAATGGTTCTTGGCATGTGGCAGCCACAAGTAAACTGGTGAATGGATTTTGAATGATCATCTGTTGCTCGGATATTGACAACTAATGACCCACGTAGGGGTGCCTCTTGGAATGGGGGGCAGGGTACTGTGCTCACCCTACTTCAATCCCCTTAATGTCTTAATGCTCTCCTTTGGGTTAGTAAAAATGAAAAGAGTAGAGGGACTTTTTCATAAGTTTAAATAAATCTCCAGAGTAGTTTTGAAATATGAGGGAAGTGGGCAGGACACAGCCTTTAAAAGAATGAGGTGGGCATGGGTGTGCACGTGCACTCTGTCGTGTCCAACTCTCTGCAAACCCATGGACTATAGCCCACCCAACTCCTCTTCCCGTGGAATTTCCCAGGCAAGAAGACTGGAGTGGGTTGCCATTTCCTTCTCTAGGCGATCTTCCTGACCCAAGGATCAAACCCAGGTCTCCTGCATCTTCTACATTGGCAGGCAAATTCTTTACCGTTGAGCCACCTGGGAAATCCATGACATGGCCATGGGGCATGACAGACTGGTTGGAACCAAGATGGTGGAACAGTTAGCCTCTAGTAGACATTGAGCCTTATCATACACTCATTGTAATACGTTAGCATGCTAAATAGCACACCCTCCAGTGCCATAACGGTTCTAAGGCTAACCAAAGAAGTCAAAAAGTGGATGGTGATTCCTAGAAATCTCTGCCTCATCCCCAAAATAATTGGAATAATTCTCCCACTTGTCATAGTTATTGTTCAGTCATGTCCAATTCTGCTACCCCATGGACTGCAGCACACCAGAATTCCCTGTCCTTCACTATCTCCCAGAGTTTGCTAAAACTCATATCCATTGAGTAGGTGATGCCATCCAACCATCTCATCCTCTGTCGTCCCCTTCTCCTCCTGCCCTCAATCTTTCGCAGCATCAGGGTGTTTTCCAATGAGTTGGCTCTTTGCATCAGGTGACCAAACTATTGGAGTTTTCAGCTTCAGCATCAGTCCTTCCTATGAATATTCAGGGCTGACTTCTTTTAGAATTGAGTGGTTTGATCTCTTTGCAGTCCAAGGGACTCTCAAGAGTCTTCTCCAGCACCACATTCAAAAGCATTAATTCTTTGGCACTCAGCCTTCTTTATGGTCCAACTCTCTCATCCATACCTGACTACTGGAAAAACCATAGCTTTGACTAGATGGACCTTTATCAGCAAAGCGATGTCTCTGCCTTTTAATGCACTGTCTAGGTTTCTCATGGCTTTTCTTCCAAGGAGCAAGCGTCTTTTAATTTCATGGCTGCAGTCACCATCTGCAGTGATTTTGGAGCCCCAAAATATAAAGTCTGTCACTTGTTTCCCCATCTGTTTGCATGAAGTGATGGGACCAGATTCACTTCTTACCTATCACTTCACTTCAGAATTCTTTTGTGATGAAGCTAGAGCCTCAGATTCAGTAACAGTTTGAGATGCCCAGGTGGCGTGCTCAGCATCTGGGAGAGTGGGTGTGAGCAGCCTACTTTGTGTGATGGCCACCAGAGGAGGTGATCGGTTAAATCTGTGTCCATGAATTGACTTTGAGCAACAGCAGGCCAGCCTGATCTCCATCCTGCAGGGCCTTGAGTAGCAGGATGAAATAGGACCTTATTTTTACTGCTCATTCGGAACCTTGATCATTCATGAATATGAGTCATACTGAGTAAAATGCTGAAGTCTTTCAAACTTCTGAGGGAGTCATGATGTAATCCAACGCCTTTTTCCTAATAATACTGACAAACAGATGACAGCTTAGAATAAAACGCAATTAGAGGAAAAACAGCCTTAATTAGTTCAAAGCCCCATGACGTTAGGATGACAACGGTACCTCAGAGGATTACTGCCTAAAAATCCACTGAACTCTGAGAATTCCCTCTTAGGATCAGATCATCTGTTCAGACCGTCACACTTTTCTCTCCCCGTGCTTATGTGTTATATATTCTTTTCTCAGTGCAGCTGATCTCTTGTTGCAGACCTTGTGCATTAAGTGAGTTTGAATCATAAATATCTTAGACTTGTTCCACCCCTTAACCCCCCCCTCCATGAAAATTTGCTGCAGAGATTTTTAGTCTGTTTTTTGGGTTCCTTAGGTCACGTGAGCTAGCTAGGCCAGTTGAAGATGTGTATAATGTATTTTTAGGATACAGTTAATTTGACATTTTATCAACTGAAACTTTAAAATTTTGCAATGCAAAGAGATAGAGGGAAACAATAGAATGGAAAATACTAGAGATCTCTTCAGGAAAATTAGAGATACCAAGGGAACATTTCATGCAAAGATGAGCACAATAAAGGACAGAAACAGTATAGACCTACCAGAAGCAGAAGATACTAAGAAGAGGTGCAAGAATACATAGAAAAACTATACAAAAAAGTTCTTAATGACCCAGATAACCACAATGGTATGTACACTCACCTTGAACCAGAGATCCTGGAATGTATCATGATGAACAAAGCTAGTGGAGGTGATGGAATTCCAGCTGAGCTATATTTAAAATCCTAAAAGATGTGCTGTGAAAGTGCTGCATTCAATTCGCTAGCAAATTTGGAAAAGTCAGCAGTGGCCACAGGACTGGAAAAGGTCAGTTTTCATTCCAATCCCAAAGAAAGGCAATGCTAGAGAATGTTCAAACTGCCACACAATTGCACTCATCTCACACACTAGCAAAATAATGCTCAAAATTCTCCAAGCCAGGCTTCAACAGTATGTGAACCAAGAACTTCCAGATGTACAAGCTGAGGAACCAGAGATCATGTTGCCAACATCCACTGGATCAGAGAAAAAGCAAGAGTGTTCCAGAAAAACATCTGCTGCTGCTTTATTGACTACGCCAAAACGTTTGACTGTGTGGATCACAACAAACTGGAAAATTCTTAAAGAGATGGGACTACCAGACCACATGACCTGCCTCCTGAGAAATCTGTATGCAGGTTAAGAAGCTACAGTTAGAACCGGATGTTGAACAATGGACTGGTACCAAATTGGGAAAGGAGTACATCAAGGCTGTATATTGTCATCTTGGTTTTTTAACTTATATGCAGAGTACACCGTGCAAGATACCGGGCTGGATGAAGCTCAAGCTGGAATCAAGATTGCTGGGAGAAATATCAATAACCTCAGATATATAGCTGACACCACCCTAATGGCAGAAGGCAAAGAGGAACTAAAGATCCTCTTGATGAAAGTGAAAGAGGAGAGTGAAAAAAGCTGGCATAAAATTCAACATTCAAGAAATGAAGATCATGGCATCTGGTCCTATCACTTCATGGCAAATAGATGGGGAAACAATGGAAACAGTGACAAACTTTTTTTGAGGGGGCTCCAAAATCACTGCAGATGGTGGACTGCAGTCATGAAATTAAAAGACACTTGCTCCTTGGAAGAAAAGCTATGACCAACCTAGACAGCATATTAAAAAGCAGAGACATTAGTTTGCCAACAAAGGTCCTTCTAGTCAAAGCTATGGTTTTTCCAGTAGTTGTATATGGGTGTGAGAGTTGGGCCATGAAGAAGAATGGGCACCAGAGAACTGAAGCTTTTGAACTGTGGTGTTGGAGAAGACTCTTGAGAGTCTCTTGGACTGCAGGGAAATCAAATCAGTCAATCCTAAAGGAAATCAGTCCTGAATATTCATTGGAATGACTGATGCTGAAGCTGAAACTCTAATACTTTGGCCACCTGATGTGAAGAACTGACTCCTTAGAAATAGACCCTGATGCTGGGAAAGGTTGAAGACAAGAAGAGGACGGCAGAGGGTAAGATGGTTGGATGGCATCACTGACTCGATGGACATGAATTTGAACAAGCTTCCGGAGTTGGTGATGGACAGGGAGGCCTGGCATGCTGCAGTCCATGGGGTGGCAAAGAGTCGAACACGACTGAATGACTGAACTGATATTCTTTGTGTGAAGTTTTAGCTCTATTTTTACAGAAATGGTCTGATGCCTAGTGGTGTGTATAAATTGTCCTTTTTGGGGGTGAAATGAACTTTTACTCTGTAACTTCAGATCACGATATGTGTGTAGAAAAAGTCTTTTGAAGAAGAAAGCCTCTTTCTCTAAAGGACAGACCAGAGCTGGCGTTGTTTTGTTTCTGTTCTTTAATTTACCTCAAGGGGGCAATAAACACTTTATTTTCAGATAAAAATTTATATGTGATTTGAGTTTTCATTGCGGCAAATATGAATGGCTCTCGGGAAGTAGTAAAAGTACAGTCTGGGAGCCATAAAGCCAGCCATGAATGCTACACTGAGTCCTGCCAGCCCACTTGGCATGTTTTGCTTTTTTTTCTCCTGGCCTCTATGCTTTTATGAAATAATCTAGAGAAAGCCAATTTGCAGTCTTGTGTTTGTGGAGGTAAATTTTTACTGCCAGCTCCCTATAATAAAGTTGGTATTTGTTTTTCAGGGAAGCTTTGTGTAATTTGAAGAAATAGTTGTCTGGTTGGTACCACAGAACGCAGAAAACTTTTCAAACGTTGACATCCTTGCAAAATGTAGAGCAGCCCAGAGATACTGTGTTTTGGACATAACATTTCCTGCAAAATTTTTGGATGGACATTCATCTTACTGATCTAAATTCTCTTGTATAGATGGTATTTAAGAAAAATATTTGGGTTCCCTAGTGTGGCTCACCTCTCTCAGATGTAAGGTAGTAAATTCATGTTTATTTTCCTAGTCTGCATGCATGCATGCTCAGTCGTGTCTGACCCTTTGCGACCCCACGGACTGTAACCCACCAGGCTCCTCTGTCCATGGAATTCTCTAGGCAAGAATACTGGAGTGGGTTGCCTTTTCTTACTCCAGGGGATCTTCCCCGCACAAGGACTGAATCCGTGTCTCCTGCCCTGGCAGGTGGATTCTTTACCACTGTGCCGCCAGGGAATCCTTATTTTCCTAGTAGTTGGTACTAATATGACCACACAGATACAGTACTGAGTTACATACTGGGACTTCCCTGATGGTCTTGTGACTAAGACTCCACACTCCCGATGCAGGTGGCCCAGGTTCGATCCCTAGTCAGGGAACTGGATCCCACGTGCTGCAACTAAGACCCAGCGCAGCCAAATTTTTAAAAATAAATAAATTTTCTTAAAGTTATTGTTCATATTGTGACAAATGAGTCAACCTCATTTAAAGCTAATAGCCATTGTTCGAACTCACGTCGAGTTCTACTGTTAGCTCGGCTGTGTCCCTGCTTCACTGTCATGTGTCCAATCTAATTCACGTTTTGCTTTTTTCTGAAAAGATGAAGAGTTAGAGTAAGGGAAAACTCTAACGAGGTGAACTTGGTTAACATTTATGGCAGGGTAGTAGCAAGCAGTACGCTAGCTCCCTGCGGCTGGGAACACTGGAAAGCTGAGGAAACAGAGAGTCAAGGACGGAGCAGGTTTGGTTTCTGTGAAGACTCATTAAATCAAGCAAAGTGCTAATCACTGCTGTCACTTAGACTAAGACTGCAGTAGTGTCTGGAGATCATCAATTACTGGTGGCTCTCGTCCTTCAAAAATCGTCACCCTGGAGATGAAAAGGACCGGCAGTGGGGTGTGAGTCACCCATTCGCCAGAATGCACATGTCGCCAAATCACTCAAAGCAACCTTTTAACAGTTGTATTCCTTTTTAATCAGTCTTGCCCAGAAGCAGTTTTACATTCAATCTTTGTTGCTCTTTGGCTGTTCTCACAAGATGCCATTTAAAAGGGGAGTTACCCATCAAGAAGTGGGTGAGTCATACCTTCTCCCTGTGGAATTTTTAATTCATTTCCGTTCCTTCCTTTTTTTTTTTTTCCCCATGTCCATCAATGAGTTTAAAGCCCCCAACTATGTCCTCCTGAGTCCTGGAAAAACTAGAGTGCTAGGTAACACTGGGTACCAGGCCCAGAAGATAATTTCATAGATTTGCAGAGTAACAGAGAAAGGAGAGCAACCTGAGAAGCCCTGAAAGTGATCATCTCCTGCCTTTCTGGGCTTTGGCTCCAGTATCGCACCTCCCACCCACCCCTCACTTTGTATATTGATCACTTTTACTACCTCTCTTGGTAAATCAGATTTTCACAGACGGTAACCAGGATCCTTGACACTGGCAGCACAACCTAGGGTACAATCTTAGTCATCATAAAGAGATATTAGTTTTTCTCCCAACATTTTTTTTTTTGAAATAAAAGTGGAAAGAATTTTCCAGTGAACATCACTTACTTACAACCTATGTTCTATGACATGTGCTTCATCACATACTTAGCTAACTAGCCATTTCTGTGCATTCATCAATCCCTCTTTATTTATTTATTTTAACACATTTTAAAGCAGGGTGCAGGCTTCAGTACACTTTCCCCAAATACATCATCATGCACATCATTAGCTAGTTCACTG
Source organism: Bos javanicus (assembly GCF_032452875.1). Lineage (NCBI taxonomy): Eukaryota > Metazoa > Chordata > Mammalia > Artiodactyla > Bovidae > Bos > Bos javanicus. The sequence goes on along the minus strand of NC_083875.1, from coordinate 11,252,259 downwards.
TAGTCTTTTCTTTTCAAGTAAATTTGAATGAATTTACTTGAAAATGAAGTGCACTGATGCTAAGGATACTGCTTGATGGGTTCTAACAAATGCATGTACCTGTGTAACAAAACCCTGCTAAGACAGAGAGCATCATTGCCACCCAGAAAGGTTCCTCCTGCCTCCTCCCTGTAAACCCCACCTGGACTCCCAGAGGCGGCCATTGTTCTCATGTTGTCCCCTTTCATAGATTAGTTTTGCCTATTAAACGTCATGTATTGGCTAGCCAAAAAGTTAGTTCGGGATTAGTAAGTCAGTAAGATGATCTAGAAAACCCGAACGGACATTTTGGCCAACGAAATAAATGGAACCACATAATACATATTCTTTTGTGTGAGACATCTTTTCATGAAGAGTTATATTTTGAGCTTCATCCATGTTGAGTTTTATAATAGCCATTATCTTTTTAGTTCTGGGTAGAATTCCTTTGTAGGCGTAGACCATAGTTTGTTTATCCATTCTGTTGATGGATAGCTGGGCTATTTCCAGTTTGTAGCTATCATGATAAAACTTCAGTGAGCATACTTACGCAGTCTTTTTATGAATGTATGTATTTATTTCTCTTGGGTGTAATAACCATCATGCATTTAGTTTCAAAACTGCCAGACATTTTCCCAAAGTGGTTGCATCATTTGTACTCCCACCGGTAACATATGAGTGTGCATTTGTTCCAGATCTTCACTAGAGTAGGGTGGTGCCAGTCTTTGGAAGTTTAGCCATTCTAGTGGGTGTGTAGTGGCATCTCACTGTGCTTTTAATTTGTGTTTTCCTGCTGACTAATGATGCTGAGCACTTTATTATGTACTGATGCTTTCTGTGTATATTTCCTTTGTGAAGTGTGTGTTAAAACCTTCTGCCTATTGCCTATTGTTTTATTTTTTATATGCCCTGGATTCTAGTCCTCTGTTCAATCTCTGTCTTGCAAACACGGAAACCCAGTCTGTGACTTGACTGTTCATTACGTTAAAATCTTTGAGCAGAGTGTTTTGTTTTGGTGAAGTTTAATCTAGCAATTTTTTTCTTTCATACTTACTGCTTATTTTGTATTATCTCTTAAAAAACCTTTGCCTACTCACAAGGCAAGGGGATATTTCCTGTGTTTTTTTCTAGTTATAGATTTGACTTTTATGTTTCATATGTAGGCTTATGATCCATCTTGATTTAAGGTTTTATGTGTAGTGCATGATAGGCGTTGAGATTTCTTTTTTTCTATATACATACCTAATTGTTTCAACATTACTTCTTTTAAAACTTCCCTTTCCCATATAGATTGTATTGGCAGTTTTGTCAAAAATCTGTTGGCGATATAAATTTTGGACTGGACTCTTTTCTGTTCCATTGATCTGTTTTCGGTCTTTATGCCAGTACCACAGTCTTGATTACTGTAGTTTTAGGGTATATCCTGAAGTAGTGTAAATCTTCTAACTCAGTCCTACTGTTTTAAGATTGCTTTGGATATTTTAGGTCCTTTGCCCTTCGTATGGAGAAGGCAATGGCAACCCACTCCAGTACTCTTGCCTGGAAAATCCCATGGATGGAGGGGCCTGGTGGGCTGCAGTCCATGGGGTCTCTAAGAGTCAGGCACAACTGAGCGACTTCCCTTTCACTTTTCACTTCATGCATTGGAGAAGGAAATGGCAACCCACTCCAGTGTTCTTGCCTGGAGAATCCCAGGGACAGAGGAGCCTGGTGGGCTGCCGTCTATGGGGTTGCACAGAGTCGGACACGCCTGAAGTGACTTAGCAGCAGCAGCCCTTCTGTATAAAGTTTATGTTTGTCAATTTCTAGTAAAAAGTGTGATAGGATTGGTATTGTGTTTAAAGTATAGAAAAATTTTGAGAAAATTGACAATTTAACCTTCCAATTTATGAACATAGTCTGTCTTCTAGTTTTTAATTTCTCTTAGCAGTCTTTGGTTTGGAGATTTTGTAAGCTTTTGGTTAAATTTATTTCAAAATTTGGAGTTGGCCAGAAGTTCATGTGGGTTAAACAGGACAGACTTTTATAGTCAATCCAATATTTTGTTTGTTGATGTTATATTAAGTGAAATTGTTTTCAATTGTATTTTCAAATTGTTTGCAGTTAGTATCAAGGTACATAGTTGATTTTTGTGTATTAACCTTATAGCATATGAACTTACTAAATTCACTACTCAGTTCTGTAAGTTGTTTTTTGTAGATATGCTAGAATTTTCTTTAAAAATAATCATGTAATCTGCAAATACAGTGAATTTTAATTTTTTTCCTTTTGGTTGTGGATGCTTTTCTTCCTTATTGCAATAGCTTGGACATTTTGTCCAGTGCTAAATGAAAGTGATGAGAATGACTCTGTCTTACTCCCAATAATATAGGGAAAACATTTGATACTGCAGTATTAAGTGCAGTGTTACTTGAGAGTTTTTTTTTAAGATATCTTTATCAGATTGAAAAATTTTGCAGAGTTTTATTGTTAACTCATTTGTCTAATGATTTCTCTGTGACTAAATGATAACAGGCTTTTCCTCTTTCATTCTGATAATGTATATTACTTTGATTTTTTTAATCTTAAACTAACCTTGCATTCCTAAGATAGACCCTGCTGCTAAGTCGCTTCAGTCGTGTCCGACTCTGTGCGACCCCATGGAGTGCAGCCTACCAGGCTCCTCCGTCCACGGGATTTTCCAGGCAAGAGTACTGGAGTAGGGTGCCATTGCCTTCTCCAAGATAGACCCTATTTGGTTGTAATGTATTTTTCTTTCTACATATCACTGGATTCAGCTTTCTAATACTTTGGAAAGGATTTATTCATGGGGGATGGTGCTCTGAGATTTCATGTTTTCTTTTCTTTGTTACATTCTGGCTTCAGTGTTATGCCAGCCCTATAAAACAAGTTATGAAGCATTTCCTCCTTATTTTCTGAAAGACTTCATGTAAGATGAATATTATTTCTTCTGTGTGTTTGCTGAAATTCATGAGTAAAACTGTCCAAGACTAGAGTTTTCTTTATTGGAGGGCTTTAGATGATTAGATACAGGGCTTCCCTGGTAGCTCAGTTGGTAAAGAATCTGCCTGCAGTGCAGGAGACCCAGGTTTGATCCCTGGATCAGGAAGATCCCCTGGAGAAAGAAATGGGAAACCATTCCAACATGCTTGCCTGGAAAATCCGATAGACAGAGGAACCTGGTGGGCTGCAGTCCACAGGGGTCCCAAAGAGTTGGGCACAACTGAGTGACTCACACTTTAGATGATTAATTCCATTTCTTTACTAGACAAAGGGGTATTCAGATACTATGTTTCATCTGTGTCCATTTTCGTAAGTTGTGTTTTTCAAGGAATTTGACTGTTTTATCCAAGTTGTCAAGCTTTTTGGTATAAAGTTGTTCATAACATTCCCTTCAGTTCAGTCGCTCAGTCGTGTCCGACTCTTTGCGACCCCATGAATCGCAGCAGGCCAGGCCTCCCTGTCCATCACCAACTCCTGGAGTTCACTCAGACTCACGTCCATTGAGTTGGTGATGCCATCCAGCCATCTCATCCTCTGTCGTCCCCTTTTCCTCCTGCCCCCAATACCTAACATTGCCTTACTTTGTTTTTAATGTCTGTAGGATGTTATTGATCACCCCTCCTTCAATCCTGATATAGATAATCTGTGTTCTTTCTTTTTTTCTCTATCAGTCTAGTTGTGGTTTATCAATTTTGTTGTTCTTTGCAAAGAATTAACTTTTGATTTTGTTTATGCCCTCTACTTTATATATTTCTGCTTTTATTCTTATATCGTCTTCTACTTTTTTTGAGTTTACTTTGCTTTTCTTTTTCTTTGCTTAAATAAAGTATAGAAACCTAGCTATCCTATAGACCTTTTTTCTTTTCTAATGTAAGTATTTAAAGCTTTAAGTTTTTCCCATAAGCACTGCTTTGGCTGAATCCCACAAATTTTAATATGTTCTGTTTTAATTATTATTTAATTTACAATGTTTCCTGAAATTGTATTTTTACCTGTGGATTGTATACAAATGGATTGTTTAATTTCTGAGTTTCCAAAAACATGGAGTTTTTCTTGATTTCTGATTTTAATTCCCTTTTGATCAGAGAGGGTTTATTCTGTACCATTTCAGTTTCTTAAAAGTTTTTTTTATTGAGACTTATTTGTGGCTCAGCATATATGATCTCTCTTGGTGAACATACTATGTGTATTTGAAAGAAGGTATATTCTGCTGTTTTTGGATGTAATGTTCTATAAACATCAATTAAGTCGAGGTGGTAGATAGTGTTGTTCAATGGTCTTTGGGGATTTTTTTTTCTTTTCTATGTAGTTCTATCAATTGCTGAGAGAAAAAGAGTAAAATCTCCAGCTATGATTGAAGAATGATCTGTTTACCTCTTTAGTTGTATTAGTTTCTACTTCATTTATTTTGAAGATCTGCTAGGTGTATGCACATTTGTGATTGGTGCGTTTTCCTGGTGTAGGAACTTTGATAAAACTTTGATTATGAGCTTACTTTTTTATCACATTGAGAAGTCCTTTCTGGTCTTGAAGTTTCTTTTTTTGTTGGCGTTGTTTCCCATTACAGCTGTTACATACATACTTTTCTACCCATTTACTTTCCACCCGTGTGTGTCCCTGTATTGAAAATGTGTTTCTTATAGATAACAGTCTGCAGTAGTTGGGTCTTGTTTCTTTAATCCATTTTGACATTGTCTGCCTTTAATTGGAGTATTTAATCTGTTCACATTTGCTACAATTGAATTTGCAACTACTAATTTAGTTACTCCCTCACTTTGGTTTTTAGTAGCCAAGAGTTGTGGTCTTACGGAATACCATTATTGTCTAATTTCATATAATGCATTTTTTTTCTGTGTCTTAATACGGAATGTCTTCTTAAGAGAAAGGATCTCATATCAAGCACAGTGCCTTGAGAAGAGAAGGTGTTGGGTTGGCCAAAAAGTTCGTTCAGAAACCTAAACAAACTTTTTGGCCAACCCAGTACTTAGAAAGCATTGTTAAGTGAGTGCAGTGGGAAGAACTGTGCAGTAACAATAGGTTCCAGGCTTATTTTCTGTTGTTATCCTACGTTATTAATGAGAAGGTGAGACTAGATTATCTCTAAAGTTACTGCTTTCTGTGACATTCTGTGCTTTAAGGATTTCTATTGGAATGGTGATTTTTATCTAAAAGATGTATTGAGAGGTTATCTTTCATCTAACAGTTACTTCCTGACAATGGCAGCTTTTTTATGATGTTTTGTATATGTGTATGTATTAGTCGCTCAGTCATATCCAACTCTTTGCAACCCCATGGACTGCAGCCCACCAGACTCCTCTGTCCATGGGATTCTCCAGGCAAGAATCCTGGAGTGGGTTGCCATTTCCTCCTCCAGGGGATCCTCCCAACCCAGGAATCGAACCCGGGTCTCCTGCATAGCAAGCATATTCTTTACCACTAGGCTACCAGGGAAGCATAATGTTATGTATATAATGTGCTATTAATAGAAAATAAAAAAGCAATCATCATGGTTACCACACATTCTTTCAATATTGTATTCACATTCAAATTTAAGTGCTTTGTATATAACATTCTAGTCCTTGAATTTGAATGTGAATACAGTATTGAAAGAATGTGTGATAACCCTGATTGTTTTTTAATTTTCTGTCAATAGTGTTATTGCCGTTGGTTCTTCAGCATTCTGACCAGGTGTACAAAATAATAGCACTCTTGTTGGGTGTTGGAAGAATCAAAACCCAAAATGTTATGGGTTGTTTTTCATGTGTCCTAAACCTTGTCAACCAGCATGATAAGGGAGCAGAGGTCCCTGATTATTCTCTAAGCTACGTTACCAGGTTAGTTTCTCATAGGTTGTACTCATGTAAAAATCAAAATTCTGCTTCTGTCTGGTACCTCAGTTTGTGTTGAGCAGAACCTTTTGTTATGTATTAGACCCTCCCAACATAACTGCTAATATCCAGGAACCAAACTTGACCACCATCTCAAAAGGAAAAAGTTATTTTATAAATCCCCAAACATCCAACGCAGTCATTCTTCAGTCTAGACCATCATTAGCTCAGCATTAGACAGGACGTAAAATTCTGTTGAGATATTTTCCAGATATGATTATATTCACTCCCCAAAAAAAGAATGTGTTTGGTGGTACTTCCGAGGAATTGGGGGACTTCCCCAGTAAAGAATCCGCCTGAAATTCAGGAGACTGTCGCTGGGTTGAGAAGTTCTCCTGGAGAAGGAAATGGCTACCCACTCCAGTGTTCTTGCCTGGAGAATCCCATGGACAGAGGAGCCTGGCAGGCTACAGTCCATGGGGTCGCAAAGAGTCAGATACGACTGAGGACTAAGCACATGCACTGAGGAACTACACCAGTAACCCCAGATATTAGTTGGCAAGTCAAACAAACCTCTGGCTGTCCAAAGAAGTTTATAAATTCTACTTACTCATTTTGGGACTGCAGATGCAGAAGAGAGTTTGTACCTTGTGACTAATGAAAGTTCATATTTCATCTACATACCATACATATCTACTTTGTGGTTTGGTTTGAGCAGGTTGGGTTTGGGTAGGGGGATGTCCATGTAGGAAAGGGTCTTAAACCTCTCAGGAATTTGGACCTCAACCTCTAGTGAGATTTTACACAGGAAATCAAAAGTAAGGCCCAGCCAACTTCATTAATGACAGAGGTTTCAGAGAGAATGGCAGGAAATTAATAGCAACCAGAAATGTTTTTTTGATGCCACAGACTTCTTGGAGTGAAGCAGAAACAGTTTAAAGAGGCTTTCATATCGTCTTCCTTCAGTGCCCCGCTGGTTGGGCCCTTATTATGAGGGGTTAGTAAGTAGTAATAATAGATGTCACTTTTATAGGTCACTTTCTTCCAGAAATAGAAGCATGCTTTACAAGAAATCATTTTATCCAGTTATAACATCTGCCACTTCTAGCTCTTTGATCTTAAGTGGTTCTTGGTTTTAGCTGTGTGTCTTAGCCCTACAGCTAGACTGCTGGGCCTCCCTGGGACAAAGGACTACTGCGTCTTTATTTTCTGTAGATTACCTGGTCTAGGGTTAAGCAGTTTTTAGGGTTAACTGTTTGGGAACCTGTTCCCAAAGGGGAACGGTAGCGAATTAGCTGGAGGCTGCTATTGGAGTCAAGAGAGACCTCCTTCACCTATGTGTCTTTAGCTTTGCCTCATTCATTTACTCATTCTTCATATGTGTATTTTTTCTTTTTTATACTGAAGGAGAGTTTTCAGTGCTAAAGGCCTTACCTCTAAACATTTATGAGCCTACTGCCTTCCAGGAGCTTCCGGTCCAAATGGACAAACAGGCATATCCACAGATGAGACAAACTCATACAGAGTGTGGGCAAGATATTTTGGAATGGGAGCACAGAGTTGCCAAGAGGCACTGGGAAGGCGTCATGACAGGAGAAATGTATTTGAGCTTTGTTTTGAAGGCTGGTAGCATCTGGTTTTTATTTGCTTTGATGTTCCTGGGTTACTGTCCCATTCGCCTCCCACCACCACCTCCCAGTTTAAAAAAAAATGCCATCAGCATAAGATATTGGCTTAAGTTAGCTTCACAGAGAGCATTAGCATCTTTTCTAGTTGATGTTGCTCCTACAGCATGCAAAGAAGTGTGCGTGCATGCTAAATTGCTTCAGTCATGTCAGACTTTTTGTGACCCTGTCGACTAGCCCGCCAGGTTCCTCTGTCCATGGGATTCTCTAGGAAAGAATACTGGAGTGGGTTGCCATGCCCACCTCCAGGGGCTCTTTCAATCCAGGGATCAAACCTGTGTCTCATACATCTCTTGCACTGGCAGGTGGGTTCTTTACCGCTAGCACCTCCTGGGAAGCCAGATCAGCGTAGCCCCATGATGGTGGAATTTAGGCTTGTTTAGATGGCCCTATAATGTCACAGAAAGAGAAGTGGAGTTGGAATCAGAAAGCCAGAGTTCAGGTTCTGATTTTGTCTCTTAGAAGCTCATGGTCGTGGTTGGAAAATTCAGTATTTCCTAATTGCCCAAGAACTTAAGTCCACCGCCTCTCCCTGCTCCCCAAAGGTATGGCAGTTGAACTTGGTAGTAAAGGAGAGCTGTACTGTTGGATGGCTGTTTAAACGATATGGGGGGTTATATCGGCCGTAAAATACCAGCTCAGGCATTTTGCTTAGATTAGCTGACTGCCCTTATGCACGTATTTGTGTGTTAACACATGTGTGTGGACTCAGCTCAGTGCTCCGTAAGGACCTAGAGGGGTGAGGCGGGGAGGGTGGGGCGACTCACGTCGTTGTGCAGCAGAAACTGACACGAAATATTGGCTTTTAAGACAAGTTATTTCTTATCCCTTCATTTCTGCTCCTGCCGAAGGTATTGATGTTTTCCCCCTAGAGGAAAGACTTGGCGGTAAAGTATTGTGTGAGGATAAGGTTTGCCTCTGTGTCCTAGGCTGTATTCTAATTACTTCTGAAGAGACCTTATCATCCTCGCAGCAGCCTTCCCTATCAGTCTTGCTTGGGCCTTTGATGATCCACACGGCAGAGAGGTTCTGTGGATTTAGTTCTCGTTCCTGTAGACACGTTCCGTCTGTGCGGTTGCCTGTCCTCTCGTTGTCCCGGGAACGCAAGGTACTATTGTGCTGCCACGCTTGCTAACTTAATGGCATCCTTCTCGGAAATATTGTGGGTTTTGTAAAAAAAATATCCGTTAATAGAGGGGTACAATTTTGGAATGTCTGACTGTAAGACGTCCTCACTTACTTTGTGAAATATATTCATTTAGAGTTTTCTGCTTCATGGGTTTTTTCAGTCAGCCTTCATGCAGTATGCTTTCTCCATAATACATTAGTGTTTCAGTTTCTTAAAATAATGGTTTTCTCCAAACACGATAATTGATGTTTGAGCCTGAGTTACGTGTATCCTGGGGCAGCGTATACTTTTGTTCCCGCATGCCTTAGGACTCACTTATTAGAAAGGCCTGTGACTTTCTGGTCCGGTTGTCTCAGATAAGTCAGTTGATTTAGTATCCTGTCAGAAGCAAGATTTGATAAGATCTGTGTCCTTTTTGTCTTAGGATTCATTGTTTAGTAACTGTGGCCTAGTCCTTTACCTTTAGTTCTCGCTGCCTTTGGTAATCCTATATAAAACCTTAGGAATACAGTCATAGTGTGAAAGACTTGAGTCAGTTCTTCAGTTCAGTGATTCTTAACCACCTTAATAATTATTTTTAAATTAGACAAGTCCGTTTTATTGACAGTGATGAATGAATGAGTTTAAAAGAGAACAGCAGTTACAGAACTGTAGAAATTTTATGAGTTTTCTTTTTCACGACAAAAGCTATGAACTTCTTTGAAAAGAAGGAAATGAAGTGCCAAATAAAGGCTTCCCTCACTCTCCCCGAAGAATTAAGAAAGTCGTAGAAGGGCATTTGGAAGAATGATTTCATTCTAGAAGTTGAAGTGTGAAGTGAAAGTCACTCACTTTCACTCATGTCCGACTCTATGCGACTCCATGGACTATATAGTCCGTGGAATGTCTCCAGGACAGAATACTGGAGTGGGTAGCCTTTCCCTCCTCCAGGGGATCTTCCCAACCCAGATCTCCCACATTGCAGGCAGATTCTTTACCATCTGAACCACCAGGGAAGCTCTGGACAAAGCATTGGGTTGGCCAAAAAGTCCACTCAGGCTTTTCCATAAGCTGGCATGGAAAAACACAGACAAGTTTTTAGGCCAACCCAATATTTGATCACATTAGGAGCTTCAGATTCTTAATCTGCAAAACAGGGATAATAAAAGGCACGTGATGGAGCTGATGAGAGCATTCACTGCCCGTGGCATGTTCAGTGCAGTGCTTGGCCACAGTGGCCTCTGTAGGTAAGAGTGTCCTATTCCTGCACGTCAGCATTCCCCTTAGGGAGTCATTTTCATTTTCCTGGGTTTCTGGCCAGCATTAAGACTATTAACTCAAAACAGCTTGAATCTCAAGTGGTGCTCACCACTTTGATACCTGGTTTTAGTGAAAGAGAAAAATGACTCCTAATTTTGTAAGTCATTGCTGAGATTCATAGGCTTGACAAGAAGACGTGTGTGTGTGGGGTGGGGGGAAACATTTCACCTGAATTCTTCCTTTGATCATTATGATCATTATGCATACCCTTCCCTCCCCCTTCTTTTGTTTTCCTTCATTTAACATGACTCTAAAACATGGAGTAGGAAATAAATGATGCAGATGGTTTTCACTTACATGAAAAATCGTTGCTAGGAACTGAAAATGAGGGTTTTCACAGTTGACATCCCTGCTTTTCAAGGAGATTATGGCTGCCGCACGCTGCAGGAACACGATGGTGATGGTGACGATGAATACCATACACTGTGTACCAGCTCAGGCACGTCTGTCCCATGAGGCGTAGCTGCTATTACCCTCATTTTGCCGAGGATGAAACCGAAGCACGAGGAGGTTAATCACGTTCCTGGTTGCATAGTTAAGAAGTAGCAGAACCAGGATTTGAACTCAGTCTGACCCGAGAGCTGGTGCTCTCAACCACTGGGTTAGATCTGGGAGGACAAGGGGAAGACGTCCTTGAAATGAGAGCCAACGTCCTAAAGCTTTGGCAGGCTATTTACTTTTCTCTTTGCTCTATAGGTATTCTGAGAGAAGCCTCACAAAGTGCATTGGAATTACTATTGAGACCAGACCAGATTACTGCATGAAGCGGCATCTCAGTGACATGTTGACCTATGGCTGCACAAGGCTGGAGATTGGGGTGCAGAGTGTCTATGAGGATGTGGCCAGAGATACCAACCGGTAAGATGGCACAGGCGAACTGCATGAGCCTTCCTCTTCCCCCGCCAAGCAGATCGATGTTCCTACCCATCTGAGAGGGAGGGGTCTAGGTGTTCCTCCTATTCATTTTTCTGTCCATGCTCTGAACCCCATCTCCTCCTTCCTTGACTTTCAGTCTTTCTGTGCTGACTCTTTTCTAGTAGCCTATAAACATCATCTTCATCTCTCTTCCTATTCATAAATAGCCTTTCCTGTACAGAAAGCAAAGGCAGGGCTCAAAGTCAATAGTTTAAAGCAGGAGAGAAGGCCAAGGAGACTAGGAACAGAGAAAAGGGTTTGAACAAGAAGGAAGCCAGGGGGACTTCCATAGTGGCCCAGTGGTTGAGAATTCGCCTGTCAGTGTGGGGGACACAGGTTTGATTGCTGGGTGATGGTCATTGTTAACTAAGACCCCACATGCTGCTGGGTAACCAAGCCTGTGTGCCACAATTACTGAGCCCATGCACCTCAACTGCATGGATTGGAGGTGCATCTCAACCCATGCACCCGCACGTGGGTTGAGGCACCCACGTGTGCCTCAACTGGAGAGCCAGCGCACCAAAAACTATAGAGCCCATGTGCCCTGGAGCCCGTGCACCACAGCGAAGATTCTGTGTGTCACAACTGAGTCCCAACACAGTCGATCAGTTCATAAAGAAATAAGCCCAGGTGAGATCTAACAGATTCGTTTTTATGAAGCAAATGCCAACTGGCAGGGTACTGAAAGAAAGGCTGGTGAGATGATGGGTATAAACTTTGAGAAATTTGAGAGTCTAAGGAAGGAAGGAGTAAGAGCTGATAGAGCCAAGATGAAGTTCTTTTCTGTTCAGAAGTAAAAACAGGTTTCGGGAGTAGGTGTGTGTTGAGTTGGACCTTAAAGACTGCTTCACTTTAATAGGAGTTAGACATGATGGAGGGTTGTGATTGGAGACGGAAGTAAAGGGAAATCAGGGAGACACATGGGTCAGCATCTTGGAAACAACCAAGAAGAGCTCCAGGCTAAGGAAGACAGATGCTTCCCTTAAGGGAATTTGTTGTTATTTAGTCAATACGTCATGTCTGACTCTTTGTGACCCCATAGACTGTAGCCCCTCCAGGCTTCTCTGTCCATGAAATTTCTCAGGCAAGAATACTGGAGTGGGTTGCCATTTCATTCTCCAGGGAATATTCCCAACCCAGGAATCGAACCCACATCTCCTGCATTGGCAACTAGATTCTTTACCACTGAGCCACCAGGGAAGCCCCTTTAAGGTAATAGAGATCTCCAAAATATTTTTGTGCGCAGGAAGAGTCTGATGGATATCAGGCTTGAGAAAGAGCAATGTGAATACGATGCAGTCTTGTTGGGGAAGGCTTGAGCCAGAAACGCTGGTAGGGCTGCTGCAGTAATAAGGCTGTGCTGGAGGGGTACCTTGGGGATGGAGTCTCTCGGAGATCAGAGAAGCTTTCTGAAGAAAATGATGTGGAAGCTGAGACTCACAGGAAGAGTCTGAGTTCATCCGGTGGGGAAGAGGAAGACTCTTTCAGGCTGCTGAGACTCACAGGAAGAGTCTGAGTTCGTCAGGTGAGGAAGAGGAAGACTGTTTCAGGCTGAAAGAAGAGTACAGGCAAGCTCCTGAGAGCGGAAGCACATCATGGCATGTTTAGGGATTTTGGGGTGATTTTGTTTGGTGGAGTGTGGAGTGTGAGGTGGGAGCACGGTAAGAGGTGAGGCTGAAAGGGTCAGCAGAGGGACTGAGCCTTCGAAGTTGGCCCAGTGGGCTTAGACTTTAATCCAAGGCCAGCTAAGTCTGCATTTTATTTATTCATTTATTTATTTTTGGCCACACCACATGGCATGTGGGATCTTAAATTCCCCTACCAGGGATCGAACCCCTGCCCCCTGCAGAGGAAACTAGAAGTCTTAAACCACCGGACCCCAGGGAAGTCCCCATATCCGCATTTTAGAAACATCGCTTTTTAGGGATCACAGTGTGAGGGTGGACTAAGAAGATGGAAGGAAGGCCAGTTCAGAGGCTATTGCAGGAATTCAAGCAGGAGGTGATGTCCTGAAAAGCAGTGTATGGTGACCGAATGGGAATGAGGGTGAGAAAGAATGGGAGGGAGGGAGGCTGGGAGGCAAGACGAGTTTCACTATGGAAAACTAGGCTTTAGACCCTTACGTGCTGGTGCAGCAACCAGTTGAAGGTTTGCTTTAGAGCCAGGCTGTCCAGCAGAACATTCCACAGTGACTGAAATGTTCAGAACCCACATTGTCCACTGTGGTAGCACAGCCAAGGAACTGAATTACTGATTTGGATCAGTTTCAAGATAAACTTGAATAACCATGTGTGCCTTGTGACTGTTGTACAGCGCAGCAGTAGAGTATTGGGTATTTGGGCGTGGTGTCACAAGAGAGGCCTGACCCAGCCATGGAAATTGAGAAGTCGTTAGCAAAAAGAGATCAGAGAGTGAAGCCATGGAAATGAATAGGAACCTTCAGAGAGTGGGCTGGGGTCCACAGTTTCTAGGAGTTTTTTGGTGGTGAATGGGAAAGTCTTTCTGGTGAGAGCCCTGTGGGCTTCAGTTTTTAATAGCCCCTAACTATTAATAGGGCTTGTGTCTTGAATGTAGCGCTAGAATGTTAAGCTGACTTATCCAGCTGGCCCCAAATGATTATACTTTGTCACTCAATTATTCTCTCTTCTTACTAATACTTTTTTAAGGACCTGCCTGCCCACCAGAGTGAAATGTACTTTGCATATTGATGAATCTCTCTGTCTGTCTCTGCCCACCTTTCCCTTCCTCCCTTTCTTTATCCCAATGAAATTATTTGTAATAAATATTTTTAAAAGAAAGGGCATAACAAAATCCTGTTCTTGTAAGGCTCTGATCTCACTATTCTTGTTTTTAACCTAGGTATTTATATTAGCAGACTTACTGTGGCCCATAATGCTAAACCAGGTAATTTTAGTGTATATTAATTCTTCTTCCCTGGTGGCTCAGTCGGTGAAGAATCCACCTGCAATGCAGAAGACCCAGGCTCAATCCCTGGATTGAGAAGATCCCCTGGAGAAGGAAATGGCAACCCACTCCAGTATTCTTAGCTGGAGAATCCCCTCGGATAGAGGAGCCTAGCGGGCTATAGTCCATGGGCTCACAAGAGTAGGACACAACGAAGCAACTAAACCACCACCATATTAATTCTTGTGACCTCAGTCACTTGCTGTCGAACTTTGAGGAGGTGCATAAGGAATTTCTGAGAAATATCTTAGAATTAAAATTATTTTTCTCCAGGCCTTCTTAGAAGCAGAGATGTAAAGATGACTTTCTAAGATTTCCTCTTCCCCAACCATATTCCTCATTCCAGAGCTACCGCTACCTGTGTCAGACTTTGTTTCGTTCTGTTGCTGCTGCTCACCTTCTTGCCCATTTATTTGTGTAACAGGTAGTGAATTTTCTTTCCTCAGGGGCCACACTGTGAAGGCAGTGTGCGAGTCCTTCCACCTGGCCAAAGATTCTGGCTTCAAAGTGGTGGCTCACATGATGCCTGATCTGCCGAACGTGGGGCTGGAGAGAGACATTGAACAGTTCACAGTAAGTGTTGACCCAAACCAGGCTGCCGTGAGAATGCCTGTGCGTCCTGCTGCTACCCGCTCTGCTTTTTTTCTCTTTTTTTGTTTAACTTTTCATTTTGTGTTGGCGTATAGCCGATTAACAATGTTGAGATAGTTTCAGGTGGATAGCGCAGGGACTCAGCCATACGTATACATGTATCCAGTAAGTATAATTCTTCCATCTTTTGGGAATTGTGTGTTTTTGTCCTCTGACTGATTCCTCCACTGGATATGAATATTTTTAATGTTAATTATATGAACTTTCTAGGCAATTTGTTAAAAATATTTTCCCCACACTATTAATATTTTTCTTGGTCTTTTACTTTTTTTTCTGTTGTCAAGCTTTCCTGTTTACTTATTTATTTAGTGATTTCTTAAGTTGCTTCTAAGCTTAGATCTGCCTTTCTCTTTCAGGATTTCCCTAAACAGGGAAACAAACTATTCTGTTTTCTTCTAGCCTTTCTGTTCTTTGAATTTTAATACCTAACTCTGGGGTTTGTTTGCTTTTTTAAAAGATAATTTATTAATGTATTTTTGGTCGTGCTGGGTGTTCATTGCTGCACTCGGGCTATCTCTGGTTGTGGCGAGGGGGGCTCCTCTTGGTTGTGATGCACGGGCTCTCGTCGTGACGGCCTCTCATGTCGTGGAGCTCGGCTCTATAGGCTTCAGCGGTTGCATCTCACAAGCTCGAGAGCTTGGGCTCAGGAGTTGAGGTGCCCAGTCTCCAGTTGCCTGCAGTGTGTGAATCTCTGACCAGGGATCAGACCGTGTCCCCTGCATTGGCAGGTGGGTTCTTATCCACTGTACCCCCCAGGAAATCCTGTTCGTTTGTTTTCACTCTATCACATGTTAGCTTGATCCATGTTAGCTTGGTCTTGGGAAATGAGATTGGTCAGAACTCTTTCTTCCTTCAGATTCTCAAATAGGAAAGTGGCTTAGGGATATCCTTTTAGAGAAGAGGATGAAAATGTTTATCAAGTTATTTCATCAGCAAAAAGACTTTTATGCTCTGTTATTAGAACTGTGGAATTCATCACGATGTTCTTTCTTTCCTTTCAGAAAGTTTATTTTTATTATTTCCAAGCAAATGAAATACAACTAAAGGTCTGTTTTATAAGACAGCATTAATTCACAGATGTTCACAAATGTTACAAATTCCCTCATATTGACTATGTAATAGATTTTGAGTCATATCTTCCTCTCAGTAGTATTAGCTGGGTACTCAGACTATAAGCCTAAAAGGCACCTGAAACACACATTTCTTTAGCACAGCTTCTGGGCGGGCCAGTGGTATAGCCAGAGTTCATAACTTTAAGTGCCCTTGGGGAAAAAAAAAAAGTAAAGTAATAGCAAATAACTGAGTCTCACAATTTATTTTCTTAGTGTCTTTAAAGAATAGTTCAGAAATAACATTGCAAAGACAGCCCTCCATGTAAACAGATTTATCTTCTTGTTTACAGTCTTTTCAAAGAAACCCACAGGGAATATGAGTAGACTGTATGCCTTTTCTAACTTCATCCCAGCAAATGAATAACACAATAGAGCCAAAATGAGAAAAATCAGATTTCTCTCTAGAAAAAAAATCCTCTGAAAAATCAACCTATAGATTATCGTAAATATGGGAGAGGGAGAGGGTGGGAAGATTTGGGAGAATGGCATTGAAACATGTAAAATAGCATGTATGAAACGAGATGCCAGTCCAGGTTCGATGCATGATACTGGATGCTTGGGGCTAGTGCACTGGGACAACCCAGAGGGATGGTATGGGGAGGGAGGAGGGAGGAGGGTTCAGGATGGGGAACACATGTATACCTGTGGTGGATTCATTTTGATATTTGGCAAAACTAATACAATTATGTAAAGTTTAAAAAAAAAAAAAAAAAAGACACCCTAATAGAATGGGGGAAAAAAAATCTTGAACCAGCACTTCGCAAATAAGATGTTCAGCTACTCAATAACTGTTCAAAAGTTCTCTAAGTCATTTATCTTCAAAGAAGTGAAAGTTAAAACTACAATGCACGGCTAGTGTATACTCATCAGGGTAGTGAAAATGAAAAAAGACAATATCACGTGTTGATAAGAATGTGAAGCAACTGGAACTCTCATTCACTGTTAGTGGGAATATAGATTGGTACATCAGATTAGAAAGCTGTTTGATAGTATCTACACTTATGATTTGTGTACTTTTCCATACTAAGATATATTTCAATAAAAGGTTTACTAATTTAAAAAAAAAAAACAACTAGGTTTTGTCTAGGAAATCTTGTTTTCTAGAGATTTTCTGAACTAGTAGGCAGCATATTATTGGCACCCCACTCCAGTACTCTTGCCTGGAAAATCCCATGGATGGAGGAGCCTGGGAGTCTGCAGTCCATGGGGTCACTAGGAGTCAGAGACGACTGAGTGACTTCACTTTCACTTTCACTTTCATGCATTGGAGAAGGAAATGGCAACCCACTCCAGTGTTCTTGCCTGGAGAATCCCAGGGACTGGGGAGCCTGATGGGCTGCCGTCTATGGGGTCGCACAGAGTCGGACATGACTGAAGTGACTTAGCAGTAGCAGGCAGCATATTTTACACTTTAAAAACTTTTTCCTCGTCTACTTTTATTGTCACATTAGCAGCCCACAGATAGTTCCCTTAACATGTTTTATTCATTGGAAGCATTGCTAAGTAAGGGGTCTACTTGTAATAATTGTAGAAGTCTATAAAATGTTATCACTCTGGAGGACAAGGCAGCCTTGCCTGGGACACCCATAAAGCATCTACAGCCACTGAGGTATTGCAGCCGTAGTATCTCTAGGGTTGTGTGCTGTGCACCTTAGTTATAAATTGGCCTTGCTCTCACACCTTGTTACTTAGGTTAATTCTGAGTCACTAAGAGCAGAAGTGGTCATTTGCATCTGTTCATTGTAGATTCACACTTTTATCTAGTGATAGGTGCAGAGCTGGTCAAAGCTGTGTGTGATCAATAGCATTTACTTATATTGTCTAGTAACTCAAATTTCCTTTTGGAATGAAATTTTCTTTTTCCTTATAAAGCTGAAAATCCTGGTTGTGATGGAGAATGTTTAACATCTTAGGACATTATCCTCTGAGCATTAACTTCACCCTTTCCACCTGTCCTCAGATAAGACTACAAAATGTTGTATCATTTATTACTCATAATGACTTTTTGCTGTTTCGGTCTTTTATTCTTTTAAAATTAGACTGCTTTTGGATATGCAAGCTCAGGGTGCTGAAAATGCTTAGCATTTCAGCTAAGTGTAACTAAAAAAGTGTTGGTTTCTCTTGAGGAAAAATTATCTCCAGAACCTTCTGTCAATCGTGGGAAGTCTTTCAAAGTCCATCCATGTTTGCCCACCTTTTTGACTCTCAGGAGTTGCCCGCACCCCCACTGAGCTGTTTTTCCCAAAAACCAAGTGATCAAGTTATAGTTTGGCAGGTCCTCCGCTGCCAACACAGACACACACATACACGCAGCCTGCCCTCAAACATTGTGATATACTTGCTAATCTCTAAATCCAAAGGCTACTTCTCTGCTGACATTTTATCCAACCTTAGCATTTGTTGTTGTTAGAGACTATCTCCAGGGATTTCCCTGGTGGTCCAGTGGTTAAGAATCCACCTCCCAGTGCAGGGAATACAAGTTAGATCCCTGGTCAGGGAAGGTAGATCCCACGGGACTATCTCCAGTCTTAAATTCTCACCTCCCTGGCTTTTGTGACTCTGCTGCCTCCTGCTTCCCTTTTTACCTCTAGGACTATTTCTTTTCTGCTAGATCTTCTTTTTCTCCTCACTGCATAAATGTGGCTTCTGTCTTTTGCTCTTCTGTCTATATATGTGTCTTGCTTCTGTTGTCCTGATTTTACCACTTACACTTCAACGAATCTCATTTTCTCTGCAGTCTTAAGCCTCAGCTCTTAAGTCCAATTGCTGAACACTCTTCAACAGGCACCAGAGGCCTTACCCGCACTTCAGACGTAATGTATCCAATATGGACATACTTCTGCATTCCCCAGTGGTCTCCTCCTCTTCCGTTTCCTGTACTATTTGTGGCCCCACCATCCACATACTCTCCCAAGCTAGACATTTAGGAATCATTCAGGAGGAAGTAGAAAATATTTGGACTCCAGAGCCAGACTGGGGTGAGCTTGAATCCTGGCCCCGCCACTTGGTAGCAAACTGTTTGAACTTCTTTGTTCCTCAGTTTCCTCATCTTTAAAATGGGGTGGCTGTGAAGATGGGCAGAGATAATGCATAGTTAGAAAAATGCCTGGCCCAGAGCGAGTACTCATACATCTTTGCTGCTGCTGCTCCTCTTACTGTTCCCTGGACTCTGGGTCTGATCCAACAGGAGGTCCTGTCTGTTACTCCCTCTGAATATCTTTTAAAGCTGTCCCCTCCTCTTCACCCCCACCACCACAGCTTCATGCTTTCGTCAACTCCCTGCAAAGGCAGACAGCTTCTTATCTAAGTCACAGGGCCACCAGCCATATTCCCATCTAATGTATCATTCACATCACCAGCAGAATGATGTTTATTAATTTTTAAGTTTATAAAATAAGTGGAATTAATAAGCTGTTATTAAATAGTACTTGAGAATCCAGTACCTCCTAAGGGGGTCATATCGAAATGCAGTAGTCCTCTGCCACTTTCAACTGTTGTAGCCTAGTGGTGGGGGCGGGGCTTCTAATATTTACCACTATGTTTTCTTCTTCCGTGTTTGGATTGCTTTTTCCTGAGCATCAGTAGAGAGAAAGTCACTCGGTTGTGTCTGACTCTTTGCGACCCCATGGTCTATAGCACACCATGCTTCCCTGTCCATCACCAACTCCTGGAGCTTGCTCAGACTCATGTCCATTGAGTCGGTGATGCCATCCAACCATCTCATCCTCTGTCATCCCCTTCTCTTCCTGCCCTCAGTCTTTCCCAGCATCAGGGTCTTTTCCAATGAATTCGCACCTCACATCAGGTGGCCAAAGTATTGGAGCTTCAGCTTTAGCATCAGACCTTCCAGGTGGTCCAAGTATTGAAGCTTCAGCTTCAGCATCAGTGCTTCCAGTGAAGATTCCTTTAGGATTGACCAGTTTGATCCCCTTGCTGTCCATGGGACTCTCAGGTGTCTTCTCCAGCACCACAGTTCAAAAGCATCTCCTGTGTCTCCTGCATTGCAGATGGATTCTGTACTCACCGAGCCATTGGGGAAGCCAATATATCATACTTACGTTCTTTTCTTAAGTAACTTTTTGTTTTTCTTCCAGTTAACTATAAAATCATCTCTTTTTTTTCTTTCTTATTAGTTCTCCAAGTTCTGTAACCTTCAAATGTGCCTGTTCAGTGTTAAAGCCCCTCTGTCACTGGCCAACTGTGTCAGATACTCTAAGTTCCATTTTTAGACTCAAAATATAACTCTTGGACATTTAATCTTCCAGCTCCAACCTGGACTGGCAATTCTCTGTCTGGTTCACAGGTGTTTTCCTTAGGGCTCCTCTTCTGACTCTCTACAGTCAGAACCTTTGTTTTGGAAACCAAATTAATCTTTTTATTGGTTTATTCCTTTACTTTTATTGGTTTACTTGGGCTTCCCTGATGGCTCGGATGATAAAGAATCTGCCTGTAATGCGGGAGACCCGGGTTTGATCCCTGGGTTGGGAAGATGCCCTGGAGGAGAAAATGGCAACCCTCTCCAGTATTCTTGCCTGAAGAATCCCCATGGACAGAGGAGCCTGGAGGGCTATAGTTCATGGGGTTGCAAAGAGGCAGACACAACTAACACTAACACTTCACACTTCAACACTTCCTTTACTAAAACACATGCTCCAGCAGCTTCCTAAGAAAGGATTTATCATGGAAAGCAAACCTATTACATGTGCAAGAATGTCTCTTCTGTCTTCCACCTTCACACTTAACAGAATCCTATAAAGCCATTTTCCCTCCTTTTTTTCTTTTTTAAAACATTATGCCGTTGTCTTGTAGCTCTTCTAGTGCTGCTAAGAAGCATACTGTCATTCTTATTCCTAATACTGTATTCCTTATTCCTTAAAAACTACTATATATATAACCTGGGTTTTTTCACTCTGGAGAAAGTGATGTATCACAGTGGTGTATCTTAAGAGAGTTTTTTTTTATTAATCATGCTATATTTTGATCAACTCTTTTGAGAAATTTCTTTGTACTATGGGATACTTTTTCCTGTTTCATTTTCTGTGTTCTGTTTCTAAAACTCATATTAGAAATGTTGGATCTCCCAGGTTGATTATCTGATATTCTTATCTTTTCTGCTTTTGTCTTTTTTTTCCTGCTTTATTATTTTCTCACTTTATCTTTCAACTTTTCTATTAGATGTTTTTGTTATAGTTTTAATTTCCAAGAGTTCTTTCTTACATTCAGTTCTCTAGCATCCTCTTGTTGTGTGTGTGTGTGTGTGTGTGTGTGTGTGTGCGTGCGCGCGCGCTCAATCATGTCCAACTCTTTGTGGCCCCCTGGACTGCAGCACTCCAGGCTCCTCTGTTCATGGAATTTTCCAGGCAAAAGTACTGGAGTGGGTTTTCATTTCCTTCTCTAGGGGATCTTCCTGACCCAGGGATCAAACAAACCCACGTCTCTTGCATCTCCTACATTGGCAAGTTCTTTGCCACCTAGGAAGTCCTTTATGGATGTACTAGATCTTCTCTCTTTGTAGGAATTACAGTTTGTTTTTTTAAGGTTTATTTTTCCTTCATGCAATGCCTCTGTTTGCTCCAAGTTCCTCTGTTTCTTTTTGTTTGGTCTGCCTTTCCTGTTTTAGACTTCCCCCCAAGTATCTGGTAATCGTTAGCCAAATGGTCATGCCTTAAAGATGAGGAGCTGAAAAACCAGATCACAAACTCTTTGTGGCTTGTTGATGGTATACCTCACAGTAATCAGGCTTCCTTTCTTTAGGGGATTCCCAAATGTCAGTACCCTGAACTCTTATTTAGGACCATTTATTTAATCCAGAGACAAACTCTCCAGCTTGCTCTTGGGGGCTGTGGGGGATATGTGTCTAGGTCACAGCAAACTGGTTACTGGTGTCCAGGGAGCAGGGTGGGGCCCACCATTTACCATGCTGGCTTTCACTTAATCTCCTTGTTTTCAAGCTCTGATCCTCACTCACATCTTCCTTTGCACCTGCCATCTCAGAGTCCAGCAGCTTTCTAGTTTCTCCAGGGAACAAACGGGCACCTTAAAAATGTCACCTTCTACAGGTGACTGCCTGTAGAAGGACTCAGAACTTAGGGGAATTAGAGATAAATCTGTGAAAAGACTTTGATCCAGTGCCAT
This sequence comes from Bos javanicus, assembly GCF_032452875.1. Taxonomy (NCBI): domain Eukaryota; kingdom Metazoa; phylum Chordata; class Mammalia; order Artiodactyla; family Bovidae; genus Bos; species Bos javanicus. Next base: position 11,230,520 of record NC_083875.1, on the reverse strand, counting down.
CTTCCCTCCTGCCTGATGCGTGCGGTTTCTGATGTACGTGCCTTCCTGGGACTCTCGTGTGGCTGAGCTGCCCTTTCCTCCGTACCCTCCTTTGCAGATGGTTTGTTTGCAGTTTTCTTCATTTGCAGTCATTTCCCAGTCTTCCATTTTCTGTCTTCCAGAAATTACTGCCATCACTTACTCCTCCTCCTCTCTCGTCTGATGTTCCCTTTGTTCCTCCGAGTTTATGCTTTAAAAAAAATTATTTCCTGTTATTTTAGTGTGATTTTGGAAGGAAAGGAAAGAAACACATATTTCAATTCTCTGTGTTTACCAGAAATCCTGCGCCAATTCCGTCTATCATCATTCTTATGAAAGGATTATATCAGCCCTTATATCTCCTAAATTTATTATGCAAGTAGCCAGAAGTACTTTGCTGAAATCCTATGTTCCCCGTATGGATGCAGACTAGGTGGAGAGTGACTTGCATACATACTTTTTGTGGATGGCTATAGAATATTTATTAAAGACTGGATGACTCTTTAAAACAGAAATGTTACAGGGAAAATTACACGCAGTTACAGCAGACTGTCCCTCAGAGCCAATGGTGCACAAAGATTACAGCATTTAAGATGATAATAGGAATCAATGAGAGAGATCGAAAACTCAGTAGTTATATCTCTTTGGAAAGCAAGTTACACAATGGGAAGCTCTGGAGTAATAACAGCACAAGATAGAAAGCATTTACTCCATTCACAAGATACAGTACTCTGGCCATTTAGACACTAATGCCAGGTCGGGGTGAGAGGGAACTATATGAATCCACTTTAATTCCTCCATCACATGTCAAGTGGAATCTAGATAAGAGCAGATTTGCAGTGCAAAATCATAGAAAGGAGAAGGCTTGATGTCTCCTTGCTTCATCCCAAGTAAAGAAATAAGCCAACTGAGGTGATACAATGCAGGAAATGACTGTGTCAAAAGAGATGAATTAGCTGTACTGCTCAGCATCCAGGTGACAAATGGACTGTGTGTGTCTTCTGGGTTAGGAACGGTGCCCGCTGGCCTGAGAGCAACACAGTCATACCCAGGGGTCGGCATACTTTCTCTGCAGAGGGCCACACAGGAAACACTAGGTTTTGCAGCCCAGATAATGATCTATGTCACTTTTAAAAGTCACTTTTAAGTATACTTCATTATTAAAGGAGATTGTGGTCTGGAGGTAAAGGCAGGCATCAGATGAATCTTCAGTGTGATGATGTTAAGAAAGCAATAATACAGAATTCCCCCCCCCCAAAAAAAAAATTTAAGTGAAGCAACTTGTATTTGAAGGTCAGTAAGACCTCGTTGAAGAATTGGCATTCGAGCTGAGACCTAAAGGTGAGCTAGATGAAGAAAACCTGATAAGATTTCCAGGCAGAGGAAATTGCCTTTGCCACGGCAGGAAGGCAAGGTTGGGAGGCTGGCAAGTGATGACCCCGCAGCAGTGGCCGGGAGCTGGGTCAGCCAGGGCTTGGGCACCCAGCACCCAAGTGTCTTGCTCCCGTGAGACTGTAAAAACAGTGAGTTTCTGTTCTGTTTCCCCACGCTTGATGGAAAGTAGTCTAGGGACCAGGCAGGTGTGTGAGAGAAGTCGGCCCAGGATGGAAACTTCACCGTGGGTAATCTCCATGTAACTAATGGAGCTCATCTTCCCTCTCCACAGGAGTTTTTCGAGAACCCAGCTTTCCGTCCTGATGGTTTGAAACTCTACCCTACCCTGGTGATTCGTGGGACAGGGCTCTATGAGCTGTGGAAGTCAGGAAGATACAAGAGTTATTCCCCCAGCGACCTGATCGAGTTGGTGGCCCGGATCCTGGCCCTCGTGCCCCCGTGGACTCGAGTGTACCGCGTGCAGAGGTAGTGTGTTATCTTTCATGCCCGCAGTCATTACTGACAAGTCTGTCTATCCAGTGTCTAATGAGAACAGTGTCATTGAAAATTGATGGGTTTGAATTTTTTTTCATTACAAATGGGACACCAGGAATGCTGTCTGTAGACAGAGGGTCTGGGAACAAATGGGACATCAGGAATGCTCTCTGTATATAGAGGGGTTGGGGATAAGACAGGTGTCCAAGCTGCTTTGCTAGTGTCATCTGTATCCATGTGTTCATTCCTCCACTCATTCATGAGCCAGGAGATGGGTGGAGGGTGATGGTCAGCAGTGTGGTGTTGGGTTGCAGGAGCCTGTGATCTCAATCAGTGTTTCCTCTTCCGGATCTGCTCCAACCCAGATCCTATACTGAGTGTGAGAGGACGCACTGACCATGTGTGTGTTATCCCTGTTCTAGAGCCCCTGAGAGAGTAGCAACAGGCATTCTTCACTGATATTAATGTAACTATGGAGAAAGAGTGACCTGTTCCTGTTGGCATGAAGGAAATCACCTGAACAGTTTTTCCTAGGATAGAGAATCTGAGATCTCGTTTAGAATCATGGTTTTGTTTTTTTTCCCTTGTCTGTGCTGAGGCACGCGGAATTTTAGTTCCCTGATCAGGGATCAGAACCATGTCCCCTGCACTGGAACTTTAGTTCAGTTGAGTCGCTCAGTCGTGTCCGACTCTTTGCGACCCTGTGGACTGCAGCACACCAGGCCTCCCTACCCATCACTAACTGCTAGAGCTTGTTCAAACTCATGTCCATTGAGTAGGTGACGCAGTCCAACCATCTCATCCTCTGTCGTCCCCTTCTCCTCCCACCTTCAATCTTTCCCAGGATCAGGGTCTTTTCCTATGAGTCAGTTCTTCGCATCAGGTGGCCAAAGTATTGGAGTTTCAGCTTCAACATCAGTCTTTCCAATGAATATTCAGGACTGATTTCCTTTAGGGTGGACTGGCTGGATCTCCTTGTAGTCCAAGGGACTCTCAAGAGTCTTCTCCAACACCACAGTTCAAAAGCATCAATTCTTCGGCATTCAGCTTTCTTTATAGTCCAGCTCCATACATGACTACTGGAAGAACCATAGCCTTGACTAGACAGACCTTTGTTGGCAAAGTAATGTCTCTGCTTTTTAATATGCTGTCTAGATGGGTCATAGCTTTCCTTCCAAGGAGCAAGCATCTTTTAATTTCATGGCTACAGTCACCATCTGCAGTGATTTGGGAGCCCCGAAATATAAAGCCTGTCACTCGTTCCATTGTTTCCTCATCTATTTGTCATGAAGTGATGGGACCAGTTGCCATCATCTTAGTTTTCTGAATGTTGAGTTTTAAGCCACCTTTTTCACTCTCCTCTTTTACTTTCATCAAGAGGCTCTTTAGTTCTTCTTTGCTTTTTGCCATAAGGGTGGTGTCATCTGCATATCTGAAATTATTGATATTTCTCCCGGCAACCTTGATTCCAGCTTGTGCTTCATCCAGCCTGGCATTTTGCATGATGTACTCTACATATAAGTTAAATAAGCTGGATGACAATATATATAGCCTTCACATACTCCTTTCCCGATTTGGAAACAGTCTGTTGTTCCATGTCCAGTTCTAACTGTTACTTCTTTTCCTGCATACAGATTTCTCAAGAGGCAGGTAAGGTGGTCTGGTATTCCCATCTCTTTCAGAATTTTCCACAGTTTGTTGTGATCCACGTAGTCAAATCTTTAAAATGGTCAATGAAGCAGGAGTAGATGTTTTTCTGAAACTCTCTTGCTTTTTCAATGATCCAGCATATGTTGGCAATTGATCTCTGGTTCCTCTGCCTTTTCTAAATCCAGCTTGAACATCTGGAAGTTCCCAGTTCATGTACTATTGAAGCCTGGCTTGGAGAATTTTGAGCATTACTTTACTAGCGTGTGAGATGAGTGCAATTGTGCAATAATTTGAACGTTCTTTGGCATTGCCCTTCTTTGGGATTGGAATGAAAATTTACCTTTCCCAGTCCTGTGGCCACTGCTGAGTTTTCCAAAGTTGCTGGCATATTGAGTGCAGCACTTTCACAGCATCATCTTTTAGGATTTGAAATAGCTCAACTGGAATTCCATCACCTCCACTAGCTTTGTTCATAGTGATGCTTCCTAAGGCCCATTTAACTTCACTTTCTAGGATGTCTGGCTCTAGGTGAGTGATCATACCATTGTGCTTATCTGGGTCATGAAGATCTTTTTTGTATATTTCTTCTGTGTATGCTTCTTTATATCTTCTGCTTCTGTTAGGTCCATACCATTTCTGTCCTTTATTGTGCCCATCTTTGCATGAAATGTTCCCTTGGTAGCTCTAATTTTCTTCAAGAGATCTCTAATCTTTCCCCATTCTATTGTTTTCTTCTATTTCTTTGCATTGATCACTGAGGAAGACTGTCTTATCTCTCCTTGCTATTTTGGAACTCTGCATTCAATTGGGTATATCTTTCCTTTTCTCCTTTGCCTTCCACTTCTCTTCTCTACTCAGCTATGTGTAAGGCCTCCTCAGACAACCAGTTTGCCTTTTTGCATTTCTTTTGCTTGGGAATAGTCTTGATCACTGCCTCCAGTACAGTGTCACAAACCTCTGTCCATAGTTCTTCAGGCACTCTGTCTATCAGATCTAATCCCTTAAATCTGTTTGTTACTTCCACTGTATAATCATAAGGGATTTGATTTAAGATCGTACCTGAATGGTCCAGTGGTTTTCTCTGTGTTCTTCAATTTAAGTCTGAATTTGGTGATAAGGAGTTCATGAGCTAAAACAGTCAGCTCCCAGTCTTGTTTTTGCTGATTGTATAGAGCTTCTCCATCTTTGGCTGCAACGAATATAATCAGTCTGATTTTGGTATTGACCATCGGGTGATTTCCATTTGTAGAGTCTTCTCTTGTGTTGTTGGAAGAGAGTATTTGCTATGACCAGTGCGTTCTCTTGGCAAAACTCAGTCTTTGCCTTGCTTCATTTTGTATTCCAAGGCCAAATTTGCCTGTTATTCCAGGTGTTTCTTGACTTCCTACTTTTGCATTCCAGTCCCCTATAATGAAAAAGACATCTTTTTTGGGTGTTAATTCTAAAAGCTCTTGTAGGTCTTCATAGTACCGTTCAACTTCAGCTTCTTCAGCATTACTGGTTGGGGCATAGACTTGGATTACTGTGATATTGAATGGTTTGTCTTGGAAACGAACAGAGATCATTCTGTTATTTTTGAGATTGCATCCAAGTACTGCATTTCGGACTCTCTTGTTGACTATGAGGGCTACTCCATTTCTTCTAATGGATTCTTGCCCACAGTAGTAGATATAATGATCATCTGAATTAAATTCACCCATTCCAGTCCATTTTAGTTCACTGATTCCTAAAGTGTTGATGTTTACTCTTGCCATCTCCTGTTTGACCACTTCCAATTTACCTTGATTCATGGACCTAACGTTCCAGGTTCCTATGCAATATTGTTCTTTACAGCATCAGATTTTACTTCCATCACCAGTCACATCCACAACTGGGTGTTGTTTTTGCTTTGGCTCCATCTCTTAATTCTTTCTGGAGTTATTTCTCCTTTCTTCTTCAGTAGCATATTGGGCACCTACTGACCTGGGAGTTTATCTTTCAGTGTCCTATCTTTTTGCCTTTTCATACTGCTCATGGGGTTCTTAAGGCAAGAATGCGGAAGTTGTTTGCCATTCCCTTCTCCAGTGGACCACGTTTTGTCAGAACTCTCCACCATGACCGTCCCGTCTTAGGTGGCCCTAGTTTCATTGAGTTAGACAAGGCTGTGGTCTATGTGATCAGTTTGGTTAGTTTTCTGTGATTGTGGTTTTCAGTCTGTCTGCCCTCTGATGAATAAGGATAAAGGCTTTGGAAGCTTCCTGATGGGAGAGACTGACTGAGGGGGAAACTGGATCTTGTTCTGATGGGCCATGCTCAGTAAATCTTAAATCCAATTTTCTGTGATGGGTGGAGCTGTGTTCCCTCCCTGTTGTTTGACCTGAGGCCAAACTATGGTGGAGGTAATGAAGATAATGGCGACCTCCTTCAAAAGGTCCCCTGGACGCACTGTTACACTCAGTGCCCCCAACCCTGCAGCAGGCCACGGCCGACCCATGCCTCTGCCAGAGATTCCTGGACTCTTAACGGGCAAGTCTGGGTCAGTCTCTTGTGGTCACTGCTCCTTTCTCCTGGATCCTGGTGTGCACAAGGTTTTGTTTGTGCCCTCCAAGAGTCTGTTTCCCCAGTCCTGTGTAAGATCTGGCAGCTCTATGGTGGGGTTAATGGCGACCTCCTCTAAGAGGGCTTATGCCACAGCCAGGTCTGCTGCACCCAGAGCCCCTGCCCCTGCGGCAGGCCACTGCTGACCTGTACCTCCACAGGAGACATTCAAACACTCAAAGGCAGGTCTGGCTCAGTCTCTGTGGGGCCTCCTGGTGCACACAAGGTTCTGTTTGTGACCTCTAGGAGTCTGTTTCCCCAGTCCTGTGTAAGTTCTGGTGGCTCTATGGTGGGGTTAATGGTGACCTCCTCCAAGAGGGCTTATGCCATACCCAAGTCTGTTGCACCCAGAGCCCCTGCCCCTGTGGCAGGCCACCGCTGACCTGTACTTCCTCAGGAGACACTTAAACGCTCACAGGCAGGTCTGGCTCAGTCTCTGTGGGGCCTGCTGGTGCACACAAGGTTTTGTTTGAGCCCTTGAACCATCTCTGATGGGTATGGGGTTTGTTTCTAAATGCAGTTCTGCCCCTCCTGCCGTCTTGCTGGGGCTTCTCCTTTGCCCTTGGATGTGGGGTATTATCTCTTTTTGGTGGGATCCAACATTGTCCTGTCAACGGTTGTTCAGCAGCGAGCTGTAATTTTGGAGTTCTTGAAGGAGAAGATGAGCACACGTCCTTCTGCTCTGCCATCTTATGGATATACTGTAGTGGAAGAGTGGAGCCCTAACCACCGGACACTCAGGGAAGTTCCACCCCCGCCTTTTTTTTCTAACTAGAAACATAACACTGAAGATAAAGTTAAAGGCCATAAAGTTACCTATTTACTACAATCCTGACAAAGCCATTCCTGCATTTCCTGGTTGTTAAGGCACATTTCCACCACCCTGCTCAAAACCACCCAGATTCTAATATTACCAGTAAAAGACCAAATGGGATTAACAAATGGATGTCCTGTCAGCTGTCCTGTGACTAGTACTCTGCTGAGCACAAAGACTGTGCTACTCATAACATACAGCAGAACTGTCAACTATGGGAAGATCATCAAGGACGTAAAATAATGGATTTGCTTAAAGGTCAAAGGGTGTTTGGGCTTCTTAGGTGACTCAGTGGTAAAGAATCCACCTGCCAATGCAGGAGACACAGGTTTGATCCCTGGTTGGGGAAGATCCTCTGAAGTAGGAAATGGCAGCCTACTCCAGTATCCTTGCCTGGAGAATCCCATGGACAGAGGAGCCTGATGGGCTACAGTCCATGGGGTCGCAAAGAGTCGGACCCGACTGAGCAACTAAACAAGAACAACATCAAAGAATGGTTATACATTTCTGCCACAACATATTGATTTCTTAAATTTTTATAATTGTTGGCCCACCATAAGGACCTAAATTGCTTAATGATTATTATTTTTTTTTTTAAGTACAGTTAAAAATAAAAAGGAGAAGGACTTCCTTCGTGGTCCAGTGGTTAAGACTCTGTGCTCCCAATGCCAGTCTCCATGCTCCATTATCCTAAGTTCAGTTCCTGATCAGGGAACTAGGATCCTTCATGCTGTATGATGTAACCATAAATAAATAAATACACACCAATTTCTTTTTAAAAAAAATTACTAAGGAGATAGTGATGAGAAAATTCAGTTATCACAATTATTTGCATTCTCCTCCTTCTCTTTCACCTTTCTGGAACAATTCAGTCTAAGAGACATTAGGAGGTACTGAGCCATGCAGGCATCCTCATGGAGATCTAGGGAGCCATGGGACCCAGAGCACGGGGAGGAGGGTGTTCTTGTGAAGGAGTCAGTTGCGGGGTTCAGGCTGGAGCAGCCCAGGTGTGAGGGGGGACATTCTTGCTGATGCCTGCCCTTGGCACCATTTGTCAGCAGGGCAAGGAGAGTGTGTCCAGGGGATCCAGAGATGAGGACAGAAAGAAAGGGTCAGTAACATGCAGGAGGTGGATCTAGTAGGTAGACAATATTAAGCGTAATGGACCTGGCTTTTTGTTATCTGAAAAGAGAATTTGTCATTGTTGTGCAGTTGCTAAGTAATGTCCAGCTCTTTGTGACCCCATGGACTGTAGCCCTCCAGGCTGCTCTGTCCATGGGATTCTCCAGGCAAGCATACCACCATTCCCTTTTGTACAGGATCTTCCCAACCCAGGGATCAAGCCTGCTTTGGCAGGCAGGTTCTTTACCATTGAGCCATCAGGGAAGCCTGAAAATGGAACTACAAATATGAAAAAGGAAAAAATTAGAATATACCACATGGTGTTCTGGAATAGGGGATACTGGTGTCAATTTGTGGTTTTCAACCTGTCCGGTAGATATAGAAATAATTGTAACAAATGATAACAAATACAGTGTGTGTGTGTGGACATGTCCTTTTCACAGTCTATTTAACAGGCATGGTTTTTGCAATTCTGGGCTGCTTGTTGGTGAGGTGGCTGTTTGAAATGGCCTCTAAACATCGTACTGAAGTGTCGTATAGTGTTCCTGTATGCAAGAAGGCTGTAACTGTGCCTTATGGAGAAAATACCTATGTCAGATTAGCTTCATTCAGACATGAGCTATTTGAGGCATGCTGCTAAGTCGCTTCAGTCGTGTCCAACTCTGTGCGACCCCATGGACTGCAGCCCACCAGGCTTCTCCGTCCATGGGATTCTCCAGGCAAGAACACTGGAGTGGGTTGCCATTTCCTTCTCCACTTTGAGGCATGAGTTCAATGTTAATGAAGCATCTCTCCATCTATTGAGAAAAAGAGCACAAGACCGTACATAGAAACACAAATTTTTAAAAAGTCACGTTTGATCAGCTGATGGGAATGCTGGGACCAGAGGCTCACAGGAAGTTGGGATGGAGTCTAGGATTAGACAGTAGTGAAGTGCCACTGTCAGTCTCTGGATTTTGGTGGTTGTATTATGGTTACGTAAAAGAATATCCTTGCTGTAGGAGATACTTAAGAGTATTCTGGGGGGCCATTGGGACATCTTGTTCCCAATTTACTTTCAAATACTTGAGGAATATAGTTATTGGTACCGCACTTGGGAATTTTTCTGTGACTTTGAGATGCAGTAAGTAGTGTTAACAACAGCAAAAGAAAAGTTTCCTTTGCATTTAACTGATTGGGGCCACCAGAGAAAAACGAGTACACTGCTTCTCAGCAGTCAAGCGAGGCAACAGGTATCACAGAATAGACATTTCCCAGCCATGGTCACCAGTTTGCTTTTGTTTTTTTTTTAGCCAAGAATAACAAGGCATAGCATGGGAAATCAGATGAAGAGTTTGCATTCTCCCCACTGTATTTATCTTTAAATTCCTTAGTGCTGTAACCAGTGAGTCTCAAGCAATGAAGACATTGCTATAACATTAAAAGCTTAATTTTATAGGTTTTATGAAATATCACTGAGGGACATTATCCTGGCTTACCATCAACTGAAAAAATAACGGCTTTGAGAAAACAGGAGCAGCAAATATAATCTCTCCAGTAAAACTATAAAGGGGTCATGACAGAAAGAATTAAGAGTATGTATTTTAGACAAGCAAAAGGGCATAGGAGGAGAAAGTCTTGATATTATGCATGACTAACATGAAGCTGATTAAAGAAACACCCATGTTCCCCGTTCTCCTGTCTCGACCCCATTACAGCTCTCTGGAGACTCGAACAGTAGAAGAGGCCCCCACCCCCTTCCCGCCCCCAGCTCTGACCCTAGGGGCCAGACTGTCTTTCTCTATCAGTACATCGCTTACAGGGTTTATGTGGAACACGTAGTACTCGGGGGTGTAGGATTAAGCTTTTGAAGTGACACTCTTATTACCTTACCAATGTGTGAGTGAATTAAAACCTTATAGACTACTGTGAAACAAGAAGTAAAATCTCTTTAAAAATGCCACCTCGGTAATGTCCTCAGTGAATCTCTGGGCAGTTTCTATTTGAAGACAGTGATGATTCAGTTGCCAGTAGTGAAGACCTTTGGTAGAGAGTCATCTCGAGTTTAGCTGTGTGGTCAGATTTTCATGCTTTGGGACTGATAATTTACTTAACTTTTTAATTTATTTTTGATTTGGAGGAAGGTTGCTTTATACTGTTGTGTCGGTTTCTGGCGTACAACACCACGAATCAGCCATAGCTATACATATATCGCCTCTCTCCCTTGCTTCTCTACCCCACGGAGAGCCAGGCTGGGCTCCCTGTCTTATATAGCAACTTCCCTCCTAATTCTGAAGTTGATTATTTTCTAGTACTTTTAATATAAAGATAAAATCTTTGTCATTTTATTTTTACATTTTTGTGTGTTTAATATAGCTATGATGTTGTTTTTCATGTTTCCATTAGAATTCTGGTTTTTTGTGTAACTCACTGTGGACTTCCCTGTAGCCCAAACAGTAAAGAATCTGCCTGCAATGCAGGAGACCAGGGTTCAATCCCTGGACCTGAAAGATCCTCTGGAGAAGGGAACAGCAACAGTTTCCAGTATTCTTCCCTGGAGAATCCGTTGGTGGGCTACAGTCTGTGGGGTTGCAAAGAGTCAGACACGACTAACACACATAAACTGTGGAATTCATTCAAGTTTACAATATCTTGCTACTTGTTTTTTAATGATTTTATTGACGTATTTTCTTGGTATGTGCTGCATAATATGATTCAAGTTTGTTTTATATTGACTTGCTTTTTGTTATCAATAGTCACTGACATTCTTGACCAGGCTTTGTGGTACTGGGGTGTGGGGTGTAATGTGGCATCACTGGTCATTGATCCAGTACATTCCTTTTTGATCATGTGATTTTTATGCTTCTTCCCAACAAAGTTCATAGAATAGTACTAATTATCAGAACTTATATTTTCTTCTCAATTTTCAGCCATGTATTTAATTTTTCTTGCAATATATCTATATTTACATCAACAGAATGATATTTCATTTATAAAGGTACTGTAAAATCACTTTCAATATATGTGGTATGAACAGGCTTACATTATTTTTCTAAAACTTTCTTTGTATAATTGGGATGCAGTACATTTTGTTATCGTTGTTCAGTTGCCAAGTCAAATCCAACTCTTTGCGACCCCACGGAATGCAGTGCGCCAGGCTTTCCAGTCCTTCACTATCTCCCAGAGTTTGCTCAAACTCATGTCCATTGAGTCCATGATGCTATCTAACCATCTCATCCTCTGCCACCCTCTTCTTTTGCCGTCAGTCTTTCTTAGCATCAGGGTCTTTTCCAGATATGCCACCCTTCGCATCAGGTGGCCAAAGTATTGCAGCTTCAGCATCAGTCCTTCCAATGAATGTTGGGGTTGATTTCCTTTAGGATTGACTAGTTTGATCTCCTTGCTGTCCAAGGGACTTTCAAGAGTCTTCTCCAGCACCCCAGTTCAAAGGCATCAATTGATTGGCACTCAGCCTTCTTTATGATCCAACTCTGACATCCATACATGACTCATGGGAAATCCATAGCTTTGACTATACAGACTTTTGTCAGCAAAGTGATGTCTCTGCTTTTTAATACTCTGTCTAGGTTTGTCATCCTTTTCCTTCCAGGGAGCAGGTCCTTTAATTTCATGCCTGCAGTCACCGTCCACAGTGATTTTGGAGCCCAAGAAAAGAAAATCTGTCATTGCTTCTGCTTTTTCCCCATCTGTTTGCCATGAAGTAATGGAACCAGATGCCATGATCTTAGTTTTTTGAATGTTGAGTTTTAAGCCAGCTTTTTCATTCTTCTTTTCACCCTCATCAAGAGGCTCTTCAGTTTCTCTTCACTTTCTGCCATTAGAGTGGTGTCATCTGCATATCTGAGGTTACCCCCAGAGTAAATCTTCATAGGAAGAGGCAGGTTTCATATTCTTGCTATCACTCCTAGTATTTTATGCTTCTCTTTATACTATGATCATCATCATTTCAGTGTCTTGTGTGATAGTACAATGAGTTCTCTCAATTTAACAGACAGTGGGTCTGTGCGGTACATTTTATACACTGGCAAATAAAGCTTTTTGAATTCTATTTCTTGCCAATGACTTAAAAAATCTTCATAGTTATCATTTTAATGGCAGCCTGGTCATCTAGCATTTTAATTTGTCTCATTCAGCAAACTGTTCCCTAATGTTAGACATTTAGGTTGCTTCCTGGTTTCTTCATCTCTCTTTTTTTATTATTATTATCTTGGCCTCTACTCCATCTAAAATTCATGTGCATAGAACTTTTTACTTCTGTTGAAGTAACCTGTTAGAGTAGTAGAACCCAGGAGAAGTATTACTCGTAACAAAGGATCTAAGTGTTGTTGTTACTATTCCTTTTAACATACTTTCTGGAACAAGGAACGTGTAAATGAGTGTTATCTTTTTTGCTATGTATATCGATATGGTTTTCCAAAGGAATTATATCATATTAGAGTAAATATGTGGTTTCTGGTTTTATCACAACCTCTACAGAATTAAATGGTTATATTTTTTATTTTATTTACCTAGGAGTTTTAATTTGCATTTCCCTAGTTATTAGTAAGGATTAACATGTCTCCCATGAAGCTGATTATTATTTGTGTCTTCTTACATCAGTTGTCTGTTTATATATAATTTGCCAATCATGGAATTTGGATCATAAAGAAGATAGATGGTACTTTTTATTGAGATAGCTCAAAAAGAAAACTTGATAAATTTTAACTTTCAAAGGTCTTGGAATGATCTTCTCTTTCCTGGGCAGATATGAAGACTAGGAAACCAACAAACTTGTGTTCGTGTTCACATAGTACAGTTCAGTTCAGTCGCTCAGTCATGTCCGACTCTTTGCGACCCCATGAACAGCAGCACCCCAGGCCTCCCTGTCCATCACCAACTGCAGGAGTCTACACAAACTCATGTCCATTGAGTCAGTGATGTCATCCAGCCATCTCATCCTCTGTCATCCCCTTCTCCTCCTGCCTTCAATCTTTCCCAGCATCAGGGTCTTTTCCGATGAGTCAGCTCTTCACATAGGTTGGCCAAAGTATTGGAGTTTCAGCTTCAACATCAGTCCTTCCAATGGACACCCAGGACTGATTTCCTTTAGGGTGGACTGGCTGGATCTCCTTGCAGTCCAAGGGACTCTCAAGAGTCTTCTCCAACACCATAGTTCAAAGGCATCAATTCTTCGGTGCACAGCTTTCTTTATAGTCCAACTCTCACATCCATACATGACCACAGGAAAAACCACAGCCTTGACTAGACAGACCTTTGTTGACAAAGTAATGTCTCTGCGTTTTAATATGCTGTCTGGGTTGGTCATAACTTTCCTTCCAAGGAGTAAGCGTCTTTTAATTTCCTGGCTGCAGTCACCATCTGCAGTGATTTTAGAGCCCCAAAAATTAAGTCTGACACTGTTGCACTGTTTCCCCATCTATTTGCCATGAAGGGATGGGACTGGATGCCATGATCTTAGTTTTCTGAATGTTGAGTTTTAAGCCAACTTTTTCACTCTCCTCTTTCACTTTCATCAAGAGGCTCTTCAGTTCTTCTTCACTTTCTGCCATAAGGGTGGTGTCATCTGCATATCTGAGGTTATTGATATTAACACTTAACAATTTGGTAGCTATGTTTTGGTAAAACAGCTTCATATCTCTGCATGAAAATGTTATACTCCATTTACTGCTATTTTTAAAGTTATGTTCAGATATAGCTAGAATACGATATATCTGAAATGGAACCCACTCCAGTGTTCCTGCCTGGAGAATCCCAGAGATGGGGGAGCCTGGTGGGCTGCCGTCTGTGGGGTCGCACAGAGTCGGACACGACTGAAGTGACTTAGCAGCAGTAGCAGACTTCCAGAAAGAAATTTGTATCAAGGTCTCAATGGTCAAATTTTGAAAGAGAAGTGCTAAGGGAAGTGTTAATGGGTAACTCAAGCGTTACATGCAAATGTGTACAAGAGAAGGCTGAGTGTTTAGATGGTGTTAACAAAGGTCCATCTAGTCAAGGCTATGGTTTTTCCAGTGGTCATGTATGGATGTGAGAGTTGGACTGTAAAGAAAGCTGAGCACCAAAGAATTGATGCTTTTGAACTGTGGTGTTGGAGAAGACTCTTGAGAATCCCTTGGACTGCAAGGAGATCCAACCAGTCCATTTTAAAGGAGATCAGCCCCGGGTGTTCTTTGGAAGGAATGATGCTAAAGCTGAAACTCCATTACTTTGGCCACTTCATGCGAAGAGTTGACTCATTGGAAAAGACTCTGATGCTGGGAGGGATTGGGGGCAGGAGGAGAAGGGGACAACAGAGGATGAGATGGCTGGATGGCATCACTGACTCGATGGACGTGAGTCTGGGTGAACTCCAGGAGATGGTGATGGACAGGGAGGCCTGGCGTGCTGCGATTCATGGAGTTGCAAAGAGTCGGACACGACTGAGCAACTGAACTGAACTGAACTGAAGTGGCTGAGAAACCTTCTGATTTGGGAAAAGAATCACAGGGTTTTCACTCTGCAGTGTTTCTTCTAGCTTTGGTTTTAAACTCTTAAAATAGTTGTGAAAATGTAGAAAACCAATATGGTACAGAAGTACAGCTGAGCACCTCACTCTGCTCATCTGGAAGCTGTTGGTTATATGTTGCTGTAAAGAAACCACTGGCAGAGGAAAAAGCCTCCTCCCAGGGTGTTTAATCCAGGGGATTTTAATAATTCTAGTTTATTTTTGTTTTAAATCATAGCAAAGGAAAATTATGTGTCTTTGTGTTCTGTGCCTTTAGAAAATCTGTCTTATTCCTATGTCGGTTCACCTCGTGTCAGCTTCTGCTAATTACAGACAATTTGCTTAGTGTTGACTCGTGAATCTAAACTCATACATGGAGAAAATGTTTCTAGGAATGATTTTCTGGACAGGTATCAGAAGAAACGAACAAAGGAAGGAAAGTGGGAAGGAAGATATTTCAAGTAAAAACAATGTTTTACACTTGTCTTTTAAAAAAAAAATTACAATTTCCTCACGCCACCTACCCCTCCTTTTTCTTTCTTAACTATTTTACACTTTAAATTTTATGACGGTTGAGTCAGTAACATCTAACTGGGTGTTTTTATGAAGTAGCACCCCAATGAATCATTCTGTACTGCAGCACGGAAGAGTGGAGGCAATGATTAAATGTAAAATTCTCTCCAGACACATGATGGAGCCACATTAAACTGCCGCTGCCCACAGGCTATTTGACAGCTGTCTGCCTTGATGTGACTTTTAAATCACTGTGAAGCATTAGAATAGAATACCAATTTGCAACCAAAAGATGTTTCTGAGGTATGAGGAACTTCAGACCAAAAAAAGCTCTAGACGTCACTTTGAAAGACTTTTGATGAGCAAATTGCAAATATTAGTACCTCTAAGCTTGACAGGTTACCTGTTGAAATAGAAAAGTGAATATTCCTGAATGGAGTATCTCTTCAAGCCAAGAAAGTGAAACTAGACTGAAATTGAAAAACCTAAAAATAAATGAAACTTGCACCTAG
Organism: Bos javanicus; assembly: GCF_032452875.1. NCBI lineage: Eukaryota > Metazoa > Chordata > Mammalia > Artiodactyla > Bovidae > Bos > Bos javanicus. The sequence continues at coordinate 11,214,964 of NC_083875.1, read as the reverse complement.
ATGAATGTAGCAAAGTCCGAGGGTCTATAATCTTACCTGGGCTTTGAACTCCTGGGAGTCTGGAATAGTGTCTGTTTATATATTCCAGGTTGCTTTATCTACTATGTTGCACATAGAAGATGCTCAGTGTATACAGAACTCTCTTTCTCTCTTCATTTTCAGTGAAGATAAATTATCTCTGAAAGTGGAGATGGCCACATTTCTATTCCGTAATGAGGAAAAACTCCCGTCTGGTACACTCCAGGCATTTCACTGTCAAAGACCATTAACGCCATGTGGCATGTTGTAGGGACGGACATGAATGTAAGGACATTTATGAACTGTCAGAATCCTTGTAAAGTCCTTTGTTACCAGGTTAGCACTGACTTGTGCTTTGGGGTAGCTAGTCCCAGCTTCAAGGCATATGCAACCTCGTAGTCTCAAGGGTCTTTAACTTGGCTTAATGCTCTGTTCTCATTATCTTGAAATCATGAATGATTTTTTAAGAAGAGACGCTCTGTTCTCATTTTGCACTGGGCCCCATAAATGATTAGCCAGCCCTGCTGGTAATTCTGTGTTCCCTTCTATCATATCAGATCAGATCAGATCAGATCAGTCGCTCAGTCGTGTCCGACTCTTTGCAACCCCATGAATCGCAGCATGCCAGGCCTCCCTGTCCATCACCAACTCCCGGAGTTCACTCAGACTCACGTCCATCGAGTCAGTGATGCCATCCAGCCATCTCATCTTCTGTCGTCCCCTTCTCCTCTTGCCCCCAATCCCTCCCAGCATCAGAGTCTTTTCCAGTGAGTCAACTCTTCACATGAGGTGGCCAAAGTACTGGAGTTTCAGCTTTAGCATCATTCCTTCCAAAGAAATCCCAGGGCTGATCTCCTTCAGAATGGACTGGTTGGATCTCCTTGCAGTCCAAGGGACTCTCAAGAGTCTTCTCCAACACCACAGTTTGAAAGCATCAGTTCTTTGGTTCTCAGCCTTCTTTATGGTCCAACTCTCACATCCACACATGACTACTGGAAAAACCATAGCTTTGACTATATAGACCTTTGTCAGCATAAGTGATGTCTCTGTTTTTTAATATGCTGTCTAGGTTTGTCATACTTTTCCTTCCAAGGAGCAAGTGTCTTTTAATTTTATGGCTGCAGTCACCATCTGCAGTGATGTTGGAGCCCAGTAAAAGAAAATCTGTCACTGTTTCTTTTTCCCCATCTATTTGCCATGAAGTGATAGGACTGGATGCCATGATCTTAGTTTTCTCAATGTTGAGCTTTAAGCCAGTTTTTTCACTCTTCTCTTTCACCTTCATCAAGAGGCTCGTTAGTTCCTGTTTGCCTTCTGCCATTAGGGTCTTGTCATATGCATATTTGAGGTTATTGATATTTCTCCTGGCAGTCTTGATTCCAGCTTGTGGATTCATCCAGCCTGGCATTTTGCATGTTGTACTCTGCCTAGAAGTTAAATAAGCAGGGTGACAGTATACAGCCTTCACATATTCCTTTCCCAGTTTGGAACCACTCTGTTGTTCCATGTCCTGTTTTAACTGTTGCTTCTTGACTTTCGTACAGGATTTTCAGGAGGCAGGTAAGATGGTCTGGTATTCCCATCTCTTTCAGAATTTTCTACAGTTTGTTGTGATCCACACAGTCAAAGGCTTTGGTATAGTCAATAAAGCAGAAGTAGATGTTTTCCTGGAACTCTCTTGCTTTTTTGATGATCCAACAGATGTTGGCAATTTGATCTGTGGTTCCTCTGCCTTTTCTAAACCCAGCTTGTACATCTGGAAGTTCTCTGTTCATGTGCTGTTGAAGCCTGGCTTGGAGAATTTGAGCATTACTTTGCTAGCATGTGAGATGAGTGCAATTGTGCAGTAGTTTGAACACTCTTTGGCATTGCCTTTCTTTAGGATTGGAATGAAAACCGATGTTTTCTGGTCCTGTGGCCACTGCTGAGTTTTCCAAAGTTGCTGGCATATTGAATGCAGCACTTTAACAGCATCACCTTTTAGGATTTGAAATAGCTCAGCTGGAATTCCATCACCTTCACTATATTTGTTCAAAGTGATGCTTCCTAAGGCCCAGTTGATTTCACACTGCAGGATGTCTGGTTCTAGGTGAGTGATCTAGCCACACCATCGTGGCTATCTGGGTCATTAAGATTTTTTTCGTATAGTTCTCCTGTGTATTCTTTTCACCTCTTCTTAATATCTTCTGCTTCTATTAGGTCCATACTGTTTCTCTCCTTATTGTGCCCATCTTTGCATGAAATGTTGCCTTGATAGCTCCGATTTTCTTGAAGTCTTTCTCTAGCCTTTCCCATTCTGTTGTTTTCCTCTATTTCTTTGTATTATTTCCTTAAGAAGGCTTTCTTATCTCTGCTAGCTATTCTCTGGAACTCTGCATTCAGTTGGATATGTATCTTTCTGTTTCTTGCTTGCCTTTTACTTCTCTTCTCAGCTATTTGTAAGGCCTCCTCAGACAACCACTTTGCCTTCTTGCATTTCTTTTTCTTTGGGGTGGTTTTGGTCACTGCCTCTGTGCAGTGTTACGAACCTCTGTCCAGAGTTCTTCAGGCGCCCTGCCTATCAGATCTAATTGCTTGAATATATTTGTCACCTCCACTGTAAAATCATAAGGTATTTGATTTAGGTCTGACCTGAATGGCTTACTGGTTTTCCCTACTTTCTTCAATTTAAACCTGAAGTTTGCAATAAGGAGCTCATGATCTGAGCCAAAGTCAGCTCCAGGTCTTGTTTTTGTTGACTGTATAGAGTTTCTGTATCTTCATCTGCAAAGAATATTGTCAGTCTAGTTTTGGTATTGACCATCTGGTTATGTACATGTGTAAAGTCATCTCTAAAGGCAATGATACCTCAGTAATAATGAACACAGTGAGTGCCCAGATCTTGGTTTTAAATACTGTGCTCCACTGAAAGGAAGCAGGACTGCTTGGGTAAATGGCTAGTTCTAGGGTTGGTAAATGTAAGATAAACCTGGAACATCTTGTTGCAGAAAGTAAGGAAATACTCAAAGAATGTTGCAGATATGTCAGAAGGACCCAGAAGCCAGCCTAAGTGCATGCCTACTGGCCACATCTAATTTAAGCAACAAAATAATGTTGATATCAGACTACTACAACTGGTTGAATAAAATAGGAATCTATGAGTTTGTAAATTAGAGAACGGAATATTCTTCCTTGAAATATAAGCTCAACTAACGCAGAAGAGATGGTAGAAATAATCACCAGTGATGACTGTTGCAGGGCAGGTGGTGTAGAAGGAGTCATCAGCAGATGCTAGACTGGTGGTCAGAGGGTCAGTGAGGAACAGGATATTGGCATGATATTTGTACTTGTGTCAGCTCTCATACTGTAACAGGTATTCTTTAACAATCTACTTAACAAGTTATTCACGTTTTTGTGCTTATTGTTGATTTTACTGTTTAAAATGTCCCAGACTTCCCTGGTGGCTCAGACGGTAAAGCATCTGCCTACAATGCGCAAGACCTGGGTTCAATCCTTGGGTCGGGAAGATCTCCTGGAGAAGGAAATGGCAATCCACTTCAGTATTCTTGCTTGGAAAATCCCATGGACGGAGGAGCCTGGTAGGGTAGAGTCCATGGGGTCGCAAAGAGTCAGACACGACTGTGCGACTTCACTTTCTTTCTTTCATGCATAGTGTTCCTAAGCACAAGAAGATTGTCTTCTTGTCTTACAAAGAAAATAAACGTGTTAGATAAGCTTCATTACAGCATGAATCATAGTGCTGTTGGCCATATACAGTGTTAATGAATGAATTCTGTGTTAAATAAAGTGTCTTTGAACAGAAACACAGAACAAAGTGATGTGTTGATCAGTGGAAGAAAATGAACTGAAAGCTGATAGGAACCTAACCCTCCGTTTTGCTTAGGAGCAGTGCTTCCATATGTGCTCATTCAGTGTTCATGGCACATTATCAGACTTCACTGCAATGAATAACAAGAGTCAAATGTATCTCATGTAATGGGTACTAACTGGTTGCCGTTGATATTATCAGATTAATTTCATATCACATATAACAGTGTTTTACTTTGCTGTGAAACTACATATATTTGTGAGTAATTTAATAGAATGTTGTTCAGTCGCTAAGTCGTGTCCAACTCTTTGCCACCTCATGGACTGCAGCACGCCAGGTTTCCCTATCCTTCACTATCTCCCGGAGTTGGCACAAACTCATGTCCATTGAGTCGGTGATGCTACCCAACCACCTCATCCTCTGCCTCGCTCTTCTTTGCTTGCCTTCAGTCTTTCCCAGAATCAGGGTCTTTTCCAATAAGTCAGTTCTTCACATCAGGTGGCCAAAGTATTGGAGTTTCAGCTTCAGCCTCAGTCCTTCCAATGAATATTCAGGACTAATTTAGTTTAGGATTGACTGGTTCAGGGTTAAAAGAGGCATTTGGGAGATTTTAACTTTGGTTTATATAATATGAAATAGTAAAAAAACTTAAAACAGTTTTTTATACATTCCTTCCTAAAATAAAATAAACTGCTTTTTCCTCTGTCACCTAAAAGAATACCCTAATTATCTGTGTAACCAAATAGAATCATAAATTCTATTATGCTTATTGGGGGTACGAGCACAAAAAAAGAAAAAAAACCTGCTTTTTGCTTCACTCGCCTTCTTTCAGTTTCATATGATTACTAATTTAGGATGGACCTGGGGGCTTCCCAGGTGGTCCAGTTGATAGGACTCTGCGCTTCCAATGCAGGGGTCCCGGGTTCTGCCTCTGGTCAGGGAATTAGATCCCACATGCCACAGCTCAAGATCCCTCGTGCTGCAACTAAGACCCAGTGCAGCCAAATAGATGTGTAAACAAAAATAAATGTTTAAGATATATCTGGTTTTCAGTTCAGTCACTCAGTCATATTTGACTCTTTGCAACCCCATGGCCTGCAGCACACCAGGCCTCCCTGTCCATCACCAACTCCCGGAGTGTACTCAAACTCAGGTCCATTGAGTCGGTGATGCCATCCAACCATCTCATCCTCTGTCGTCTCCTTCTACTCCTGCCTTCAGTCTTTCCAAGCATCAGGGTCTTTTCAAATGAGTCAGCTCTTCACATCAGGTGGCCAAAGTATTGGAGTTTCATCTTCAGCATCAGTCCTTCCAATGAATATTCAGGACTGATTTCCTTTAGGATGGACTGGTTGGAAGGAATTACAGTTCCAAAGGAAGAAAGTTTATTTTACTAAAAAGTATAAGTAAACCATAGATATTAACTAATCACTCTAAAGTATATATTTTTATGTCACTTTGAATACCCTGGTATGTCATTCTCTTAAAGAATTTTGGTTTATCATTTCTTTATAGTAGCTTCCAGAGTCTATTTATTATGTATAGTTTTTAATGCTAATTGATTAGCTTTTGATACTTTTGAATGAGTGGGGAATATCGTATTAGAATCAAATGGTGAATTAGCTAATTGTATTTTCTTAACATTTGGAGGGATAAGTGAGAAGAGAAGGAAAAGACTCAAGTTGATTCAAAAGCAAAAATGAGAAAACAAGATAATTGGTGTATCCTTCAAGTCTTCTAATCCACCAAATATTAGACAAAACAAATTGGGGACTTGTCCTAAGCATATTCTTACTTCAGATTTTTTTTTTTTTTTTTAGCTATTTTGTGTTAAGATACTGGTTTTTCTCTAGAAGGGAGGTTGAGGGCTACTAAAATGAAGCTCATAATTTCAACTTTTGATCAAAGTTTCCTTGGTGCCTGGCACTTAACACTGTATTAATGCCAGGAAATAAATTTTATCTACTTCATCTTTAAGCAAGTTCTTATTCCCTTCTAATGAAGTTGTTGTGCTCAGTCATGCAGTCGTGTCCAACTCTGCAACCCCATGGACCATAGCACTCAGGCTCCTATGTCTAGAGAATTTTCCAGGCAAGAATACTGGAGTGGGTTGCCATTTCCTCCTCCAGGGGATCTTCCTGACCCAGGGATTGAACCGGAGTCTGCTGAGTCTCTTGCATTGGCAGGCGGGTTCTTTACCGCTAGCACCACCAGGGAAGAGTCACTTCTAATTTAGATTTTTAGGAAACGTTGCAGTGGGTGGTGGGGATATATTCTTTGAGACCAGTTGTCATCTCGGCCAGGCTTTTAAGCTTCCTGGTTACTTGTCATTCAGCAGCTCTACAGGAAAGTGTCTATAAGTTATAAATCAGTGTGTTAATAATTTTTATTTCTTCTCTTTTAAACAAATTGGATTTTATAAAAACAACAACAAGAATTGTGTTTCCTGTTTAGTACAGGTGTCTCTTCAGCCAAAAATCATTATAATGGTTACTGGATATTTGTTTTGTATTTAGTAATCTTCTAAAGTGATTTCATCAGGTATTTCTTAAGAAAACCTTACGTGATTGGTGAAAATCATAATTTCATAGATGGAAAAACTGGGAGGTAGAAAAGCTGTGAATCTGCTTTCCAGTTAGAATATTCAGCCTCTGTTTTCTTGGTCTGTTTTGTAGGGGTTTTTTGAGGGGTGAAGGGTGGTTCTCCTTTTGTAAAAAATATCCCTGCCTTCCTGTTTTAGAGAGTGACTTATATTTTGCAATAACTGATGTTTTTCTCCTGCAGAGATATTCCAATGCCGTTAGTCAGCTCAGGAGTGGAGCACGGAAACTTGAGAGAGCTGGCATTTGCAAGAATGAAAGACCTTGGAATACAGGTAAGAGCCTGACCGTAACTGCAGAGATCAAAGTACTCTCAGACATGCGATCACCTGATAAACTTACAGGTTGGGTCAAAGAGCTTTCATGCATTGAAGCCCCTCTTTCTGTACAGCATGCTGAAGCTGAAGTAGTGGTTCCACCATCTGCATCCCTCCCTGCAGCCCTCTGCTTTCTCCTAAAAGAGTATGGGTTTGTCAATTTAATGGTTGTTTTCTCTTGCCTACTGAAATTGTCAACTATGTGTTCAGCTCCTTTTTTAGAAAACCTCTTTTGTTTTGAAATACTGGGTGTTTGATTCTTGACCAGTGGTTATAGATAAATACGACCTTTGAAGAAACAAAGATGACATGCTGAAATAATTACCGATGTTATTGTCCAGATACACCATTCTCCCTTGCCCCACCTTGCCCCTGTGTCTTTTCGTTTGCGTTTTTATTTCAGAAATATTTACTAAGCACCTCCTTTCTGCTTTTCCTGGAAATACAAAGAGCCCAGGAATCTGCAGATGATTTTGAAATCGCGATATGGTTTAAAACTCAGTGCCCTAGGAGCTATTTCTCAGAGCTGCTAAGAGGAAAGGCCAGGGGGTGCCTAGGCCCGAGCCTGCATCCTGGCCTCTGCTTTGAGCTTCTGATTCACTTGGTCTGGTACGGAGCTGAGGGAGGTTCTCACACGCAGTGCAGACATGGACCACTCTTTGAAAGGCACTGTTTTAAGGACTACGTATCATGTTTGTGGACATACCTGAAACATTTTGTTCTCTTAGTTGATTTGTTATGAAGAAGTTTTTCTTTTCTTTTTTTCAGAAAACGGTCTAGAGTTGTGAACATTATTGGCTTATTCTACCAAAATAATAATAACTTAAGTTCTAGAAAAACAGCAACTTTATGTACAGTAATTGTTATATAGTTGCTCCGTCCAGAGAAGGCAATGGCACCCCACTCCAGTACTCTTGCCTGGAAAATCCCATGGACGGAGGAGCCTGGTAGGCTGCAGTCCATGGGGTTGCTAAGAGTCAGACACGACTGAGCGACTTCACTTTCACTTTTCACTTTCATGCATTGGAGAAAGAAATGGCAACCCACTCCAGTGTTCTTGCCTGGAGAATCCCAGGGATGGGGGAGCCTGGTGGGCTGCCGTCTATGGGGTTGCACAGAGTTGGACACGACTGAAGCGACTTAGCAGCAGCAGCAGTCGCTCAGTCGTGTCCAACTCTTTGTGACCCCATGGACCATAGCCAGCCAGGTTCCTCTGTCCATGGGATTTCCCAGGCAAGAACACTGGAGTGGGTTGCCATTTCCTTCTCCAGGGGATCTTCCTGACCCAGGGATTGAACCCAAGTCTCCTTCATTGGCAGGCAGTTTCTTTACCACTGAACCACCAAGGAAGCCCCATGTACAGTAATGAATAGCCCCAGCAAGTATGTGACTGCTCTGCTCTCTGGTCCCCAACTGTCCCAGTTCCTCAGCTCCTCCTTCTCCTCCTGGCCTGGTTAGCCTGATAACCTCATTATCCAGCCATCATCTTTAACCCTGTACCCCTCTTAAACCTTGGTAGGCTCTCATAAAGTAATCTAGGATTGAGTCTCAAGACTGGAATTCAGTCGTAGCCAAAAGTTATCTAGCTTACCTAGGCAGTGTCTTTACTAGAAAATAAGGACACACCAATCTCTTTCGTAAAAACCATTCCCCACCCCTCCAAGAAAGGGCAAAAGCAGGCAAGGGTTCTTTAGGAGCATGTGATATGGGTTCCCAGGGCATGGAAATAGCTTAGTTTTTCTAGAACTGAATAATGAGCACTTATTTTTCTCGTGAAATTCTCTCCATATATACACCAAATACACTATTAGTAGTATGGCTGCAAGACATCATCAGCTTTCCTAGGGTGATCTTTTCTCACCGATGGAAAGCGTTAGAATCTTGGAAATAAGTTCCATAGTTTGTTCTAGGGAACTATCTGTCCTATTATCATAGGACAGATAATAGTCACTGTGAGGATTTTGTAATTATAAGTGTCAGGCTTCACAGCCTGCACTCTGGGTCGTGGAGTAGAAGCGAGAGTTACATCATGTGCTATAGGCCGTGCACACGTCCACAGGCAACTCTGTGCTTCCTGGGACATTCAGAGAGCCGGTCTGCCACCATGACACATGATTCAGACCGTATAATAATCAAAGCTCTTTCCTCCCTCCCAGCCTTTATTCCACAGAGCCCTTCTCTGCAGAAGATAGCAGTCTTAGTTGCCCTCTTTCTGACATTTCTAAAATTTGATACAAACATGGTGATGCTAAAAACATTGACGGCTATAAAATGGGGAAGGTTTTGGAACATTAGGAATTCAGTTGTTACTCTTCTATAGATAGAGTTTGGGATTGCACTTTCAGATACAGTTATATCCTCTGGGTAAAAACTATGCTCAAATTTTTAGGAGGTATGTTCTTTACTTTCAATATTATGTATCTATCTCCTTTGGATTCTAAATGCCTTTTAAAAAACAATATGCTGTTAACTTCATGTATTTCCATTTTGTTTTTCCCTATCTTCAGATTTATTAAAAATGACTTCATTTTTAAATTCAGTTTTTTTATCTCAATGTAAATTATGTTCAAATGTAATTTTGAGCCCAGAATTTGGTGGAGAAGTTTCAGTAAAAATTGTATTAGTGACCAGTTTTATATTTGCCTCCCCTTCCTTCTTTCTTTTCTTTCTCTTTATTTTTTCCCCATTCCTGTGCCCCTCCTTCCTCCCCTTTCTTCATTTCTTTTGCTTTGTTTTTTTCACAGTGTCGTGATGTGAGAACCAGAGAGGTGGGAATCCAAGAAATTCATCACAAAGTCCGGCCATACCAGGCTAGTGTCTTCATTTTATAGAGAGATTACGTCCTGCTCGTTACTCTTTGTCAAGCCTGGGCCTGTACCTGCTTTTGTATCGTGCTGTGTTTAGTTGCTCTGTTGTGCCCGACTCTTGCGACCTCATGGACTGTAGCCCGCCAGGCTCCTCTGTCCATGGGGATTCTCCAGCAAGAATACTGGAGTGGGTTGCCATGCCCTCCTCCAGGGGCTCTTCCTAACCCAAGGATCAACCCCAGGTCTCCCGCATTGCAGACAGATTCTTTACTGTCTGAGCCACCAGGGAAGCCCAAGAAAACTAGAGTGGGTTGCCTATCCCTTCTCCAGGAGAACTTCCCGACCCAGGAATCTATTTGGGGTCTCCTGCATTGCAGGCAGATTGTTTACCAGCTGAGCTACCAAGGAAGCCCTATAGTTAGAACCAAAACCAAACTCTCAAAGTTAATAAAGAAACTAAGAGCAAAGAGTCACTGAGAATCAGGTCAAGCCAGCAAAGCCAGATATGAAGATCACTCAACACTAGAAGGGCAGGTTAGGAAGATGAGGTTGGAACTTCATTATGGATCAGTACTATGCAGCAGAACTTTCTGCACTGCTGGAAGTGTCCTGTCATCTGTGCCACCTAATACGGAGTCAGCTACCAGTCACATGTGACAGTTCAGCACTTGAAAGGTGGCTAGTGCAAGAAGAACTTACTTTTTAATTTTATTTAATGTCACAGTGCCAAAGAATTCAAATATAAATAGCCAAATGTGACTAGTGGCTACCTTCGGGTAAAGCTGAGTGTCACATGCTTGTCTCTGTGTTCAGTTATTGCCCGCTGGTGGTAATCAGGTGAAGAGATCACCCTCATCAACAGGGTTTCTATAAAACATATTTTTAATGAATTAACTTCTTTCCTGTAATGTCATCGTGTTAGCTATTTGCCAGATTTTTCTGTGGGGGTTCTCTTTCCTGTGGGAGCCTGTTTGAGAAAGGCTAGAAGAGATGAGATCTGCAGCTGATATTTGTCTTCTCAAAATGAATTGATGGTTTTCACATCTTGGACCTTTTAAAGAAAAAGTAGACCCTGGCACAGTTACTTCTTCTGCCAGATTCTGGTGCAGTCCAGTTACGCAGCAAACAAGAAGCTGAGGAGGCATGTCAGTGTCAATCTGATTGTTCACCCCACTGTGGGTCCTGTCTGCCCATTTTTGGAGTGCATCTGAGTGTGACTGTGCCCACATACGTAGCTTTCTCTGCCCGTCAATTGCTTAATATTTGTGCAGAGTACAAGGGCCACTTGAGCAGGATGCAAAAGTCAAAACGCCATCTAGAGTGCTAACACAAAAGCTTCCCCTAAAACCCCTCTCTGATGCTGTATTTTCTTTAACCTGTTAATCTCACAATTAGGCATACTGTTGGGTTGGCCAAGAAGTTTTTTGGGTTTCTCCATAACATCTTATGAAAAAAACCCAAATGTACTTTTCGGTCAACCCAATATTTTAAAGGTCCTGTGGGATGCTTTTTCTTAAAATCCCATCAAGGAATGAAACCAACACATTTTTCCCCCAAAAAGCAGGTTTTAGTGGAAGAGGTGAGGACTAAAAACCATTGAGCACCTGACTGTTCTGGGGCCCGGGGGGTGCTCCCAAGAACTACATACATGACATAACGTATAATTTTGCCTTAGAGACTATTCATAGTGGCTGAGAGATTTAAATCCATGGAAGTATTAACTGAGCCAAACCCTTTAAGAATCTTAAGGTTAATGAGGTTCATATATTTATAAAATGGTAAAACAGTTTTCTTCTTACATCATCTATAGACAAGGCACAAATTCTCATTTATAGTCAGTGCTATTGAGAGGAGAGAAGTAAAAAGAAACGTAATTTGTGGTTATTTATTCTCTATGCCTAATTATAGATATTAGTTTAAATGTATATAATTATAGAAATGTACTTTGTTCTCTAATTCTTTTATAAAAAAAGTTTTGTGTGGCTTTTTATTAAAACAGGTTGAATTGGTGAGAAGAGATTATGTTGCAAATGGAGGCTGGGAAACCTTCTTATCGTATGAAGACCCAGATCAGGACATCTTGATTGGCCTCCTGAGATTACGGAAGTGTTCAGAGGAGACATTCCGTTTCGAATTGGTTGGGGGTGTGTCCATAGTCCGAGAGCTGCACGTGTACGGAAGTGTGGTTCCCGTAAGCAGTCGGGATCCCACTAAATTTCAGCATCAGGTATCCTGGACTGCATTTCTGTTTGACTATGGTTAAGAAGTCTCTCAAAGGAGGAAAAGAGAAAAGGGATTGCAGGGGGGAGAGGGAGGGCAGAGAAGAAAAGGAAGAGGAAAGGAGAAAGGAAAGCATAGAAATAGAGGAACCAACATTACTGTTGTTCAGAGAGGTTTTCTCTTTAAATTGTAGCCCTTTGGGCATGAGGGAGGGGGAGGGAGAGACGAATTGAGACTCAATCAAGTGGAATATAATAATAGACTGAACCATAGGAAATTGCTATTTTTGAGAGTCAGAAATGATCTAATACCAGCAATTTTGTGTGATTCAACTAGTTTGGAATCGAAGGAAGATGATAATGTGAAAGAAAGCACTTATGAAATTTTAAAGCACTTTGTCAATGCAAGCTAAAAGATAGTGGCACACTATTCTACTCCCCCAAACAACCTAAATAAATAACCACTTTTTTTCACTTTCAGGAGAGCAAGTTAAAACTGCTAATGGTGGACCTAGCATTAAACCCCCAATCTATTGATGATTTAAGAATATTGCCTGGTTTCCAAAAGCCTTTTAGAAACTGAAAGGGTGACTAATAATACAAGATTAGATGCTCCAGACTTTCATCACCTGGAGATTGCCTAGAACTTGTTTAAAAAGCGACAGAAATTGACAGGCAATTCCTCCCTTGCTGTGACTAGATTACATCATCCGCAAAAATACCTTGGGATGGCTTTTGTTGCAGTTATTCCTAGTCTGCCACTGAGTACTTTTGGTATAATTGAATCATTTCTTTCCTTATGCCTATAAATGGGTTTTTGTCACTTTTAAAGAGTTTAGCAGCTACTAAATATCAGCCTTCTTGTTTTATGGACCCCTCTTAATGACTTCTCTCCTTCACAGTTCCCTAACCCCCTTTATTGCTTCTTTGTAGGGCTTTGGCATGCTGCTGATGGAGGAAGCAGAACGAATAGCCAGAGAAGAACATGGATCTGGGAAAATAGCTGTTATATCAGGTAACTGGGGGTAGGCATAGGGGGAGGGCAAAGTCCATGATTCATTCACATTGTTTACTTGGTACCACAATTAAAAGTATCTCAGGCTGTTGCAGGAAGGGGGACCCCTTCCAGGGCCCAAGAGTGGGCTTTTGTCTGACACTCGAAAATCAACTGTCCAAGGAGACACACATGCTGACAAAGCAAGAGACTTCACTGGGAACAGGCGCCCGGGTGGAGAGCAGAAGGGTAAGGAGCCCAGGAGGACTGCTCTGCCACATGGCTCAGTCTCGGCTTTTATGGTGATGGGATTGGTTTCCAGGTTGCCTCTGGCCTGTCGTTCTGACTCAGGGTTCTTCCTGGTGGTGCACGCATCGCTCAGCGTAGATGGATTCCAGCGAGAAGGATTCTGGGAGTTTGGTAGGACATATGAACTGGCGTCTCCACTCTCCTTTTGACCTTTCCCAAGTTCTTCCAGTTCATGGTAGTTTGTTATCTCTGCGTTCCTTATCAGGATCTCCTATTTAAGAGAACTCATGCAAGTGGTTACTATTCAGGCCTGGCCAGGGTGGGTGGTTTTAGTCAGTGGTTCCCCTAACAAGGCCTCTCTTGCCTCTGTTTATGATTATTATATTCAGAATTGGGCAGAGCCAAATAGGGAAAGACTGGTGGTGCTCTGGCACAAAGAAAATTCCTGTAAGCAGTCTGGCAGAATAGAGCTTGCAGACACTCTTTGGTGGCAAGATGAGTATTCTGTACCCTGTCTTCCTCATGGTCTCTCTTATCTCCTCATGCTCCCTTTCTTCATGGTACCCTCCTGTACCCTATCTCCTCATGGTCTCTTGTGCTTCGTTGCCCAGTTACTCTGTCTGGGAAAATGAAATTAGATGAATGAATCTAAGAAAATCATAAGTTAATGTGGTAATTGTGAGTATTGTTCAGAAAATTAAAATAGAACGTCGTTGCTAGTACAAGATGTTTCTAGACAGAGTTCCTTACTCCTTAAAAATTGTTTTCAATGACTTTGTTCCTGGGGAACAGATTTCTTCCCTTTTTTGGAAGCGTTCCCCTTAGCCTCACCTAGGACATCAGGTGATTGGGGGAAGTGGGCGTGAAAAGATAAGTCTGGTGTAAGTGGAATAAAAAATAACATGACTACACCCATTCACTTGTACTCTTCAGTGTCATACCCTTACAAAATTTGCTCTTCTCAATAAGCAGCTAACATGGTGAAAGCCCTGATCAAGATTCAGGTTACTTTTCCCTCCAGCATTATTAAATGAAACTTAAAAAAAAAAAAAATCAGTCGTTACCAATCAATAAATCAATACCTTTGCCCAGATTTTAATGATTACAGTTATGAAAATGTAATGACCCAGGCTCACTTAATCGATTATTTAATCTGGCTGTGGTTTTTGGCATTTTCCAGACAGATTAATAAAGCATTTTTTAACACTGCTAGCTCTCTCTATTTTTCTATGTTATCTTAAATATTTTTTATTGAAGTATAGGTGATTTACAATGTTGCGCTAATTTCTGCTGTACAGCAAAATGACTCCGTTATATACATACATAATTCTTTTTTATATTCTTTTCCATTATGGTTTATCCCAGGTTATTGAATAATGCCCTGTGCTATGCAGTAGGACCTTCCTAAATGTAACAGTTTACATCTACCAGCCCCACACTCCCAATCCATCCTCTACCTCCCGCCTTGGCAACCACAAGTCTGTTCTTTGTGTTTTTTCTGTTACCTTAAACCCTGTAAAGAGGTGGGAATTCAATGAAGCTCACCTGCTTGGTTGCCAGTATTTGTAATTAAAAAAGGTTTACTTCTCAATTGTTCAGCTTGTGGTTGACAAGAAGTCAACCTTCCCCAGTACCAGGAAAGGGCCAGACTGACTCAGAGCTCATTATACGTGTGCATCTGTGAATCACCTGAAATTTCAGCTGGCCTCTTTTGCCAGCAAACTGTCAGTGTTTTCAGTAGTACCGTGCTTTCCAAGCCTTAATGGGTTTGTGAATCATCTGGAGATCTTGTTGAAGTGCAGATTCTGACTCGTTGGGTCTGGGTTGGAGCCTGAAGGCCTAGGTGTCTAACTGGCTCCTGGTAGGACCATTCTGATTGTCTTCAGATCACACTTTGAGTAGCGAGGTTTTAGTATTCTCTTCCAAATGTAGTATTCTGTTTCAGATCAGTAAGGTAAAGGTATTCTGTGTGACCCTGGCAGTGCCTGCATTCCCTAAGTCTGACGTGCAGCTGTGTGATTTTCTGGTATCGTGGGAACCTGATGAATTTTAAAACTGAAGGGCATCTGTATTCTGTCACTTCTCTGCTTTAGTTAATTTGCCTTCATGCTGTCTCTCTCTTTTTTGAAATGTTATATGCAGAGAGGAGCGTCTGATTTGCCCAGGGACACATTCAGTTACCTGTAAGAACCTCAGTTTCTGTTTTTTGAACAGTGTCTTACTAAGTGGAAATCCGCATCTGTGCTCTTTCTAGGTTATTATTCTAATCTAAATAATAGCTCAATTTCAGATCATCTGCTTGTTGAACTTTTAAAATAGCAAGAAGAGACTTGCTAAAAATAACAGGGAAGAACCTTTCTCATTATTAGCTGTCACAGGTAGACTACTGGATTTCTGTACAGGGGTTTCTCATGGCCAGCAGGTTTTTACAGGAGCAGCCCTGGAAATGCGCTTTTGGTACTCAGGTGAGTCCTGTGGGAGGAAGTGGTACTTCCTGTCTCTGATCTATGAGCCCTCACCAGTGCCCTGTACTGAAGAATCCATCTAGGGCCTTGACTTTCTGTTTGACCCAAGATCTGATCCCCCTTCAGATGAAAACACTAAGAACATTTACTCTGTGTGTGATGCATTGTATTTCTCTAATTTAGTAACATGTTAGTGTTCTACTTGAGTTCCTGAATTAGACACCTGAGGTGTCCATTATTCAGAACTTCAAGGAGGGCAGATTTAAAGTGTTCTTGTTGGTTTTTAATCATAATGTGTTTCTTGGTTGGTTGTTTTCCTTCCCTTATTTGTTCAGTTGACTTTGGTCTTCCTGATTTAAGTACAATGCTGTGTGTGTGTGTTTTAATTAGTTTTTTGTAAAGAGTCAGTTATTCTCCGTAAGTGATCCTTAGAATGAAAACCTTATGGTAGTGCTGGTGCTTCGGTGCTGCATTTCTTCACAGTACTTCATTAGACGTGATGTGTAAGAAGAGACACTTGGGCCAGGACGTTGATTCTGTTCCTGCACTGACGGCAGCTCTCCTTGTGATCATCTTGAATAATGTTGCTCCAATCTCCATGGACCTTTATTTCTTTACTAAAAATAAGTGTGTTAGGTTATCATTTGCCATTCTAACAGTCTAGAAATCTGCCCCTTAAATAGCTTCATCTCTTTTAGTTCTCAACAAGATCAATTGTGTTTTTACTGATTTCATATTAAGTAGATTCTTTTATGAAACCATACCAGGAGACCCTTTAATTTCATGAGTAATTAGTCTCCTTCAATTTGGGCGTTTGATGATAGAAATGATGATAAAGTTTCCCGTAGGTCGCTAATCCTGTCTATGAAAGGAAGTGGATGCCTGTCCACTTTAGTCCCATCTGGCGATACTCTGTGATCTGTGTCCTACCTGGCTTGTTTGTTTTTCTTTTCCTGACCTTGCCCTTGATTTGTAAATCTATCCTTCTGGTCTGTAGGCTTTTGTGTAACTCATACACGGTGCTAGCCTAGATATTCTGTCCTGGCATAACTAGTCGCTTGAAGAAGGGAGAGACGGATCACTTATCATTCTGGTTACACTGACTGTGAGAGGCATGCATTTATGTAGAATTCTTTTAATTAAATTCTGATTCATTATGATTTCCCTTTATCTTGCCAGCAGATTGTTTCTGTTACTTGGATTTATAGTCTTCTGCCTCTGGACAATATGACTAACTACACAGTAGATCTGATTTGAATGACTAGTCAGAAAGATTCCATATATGCTGTTTTTCCATATTAAAACACAAATTGTTTTTTATTTGTTGTCTCAATATATTTTGTTTATAAAAGGTCCATGTTGTGTATTTTGCAGCTGATTTATAAAAGATTAACTTGATAGCTACATGAGAAAATTGAAAACCCGTTTATCAACATCAAATGAAACACTGTCTCAGAGTGTCTTTTTTTTTTTTTTTTTTTTTAATATTTATTTGGCTGTGCTGAGTCTTAGTTGCGGCACATGGGATCTTTGATCTTCCTTGTGGCATGTGGGATCTTTTTTTTTTTCCCCTAAGTTGGGGTATGTAGCTCTGGAATGTGGGATCTAGTTCCCTGACCAGGTATCAAATGTGGGCCCCCTACATTGGTAATGTGGAGTTTTAGCCCCTGGACCACCAGGGAAGTCCATCAGAGTGACTTTTAAGTTTATTCATTCTGCCTAAGTATATAAAATTGTCTTGGTAAACTGTGTGTTTTCAAATTAACCATCAACTCTGAATGTTAAATTAAAGCAATAATGAATTTCTTAACACCAGAATTGCTGCATTTCTGGAGTGTCTCCTGTGTGCAGGGGCCTAGGGCTGAGAGGGCAGATAGAAGAAGGAGGAGATGATGCCCTGCCTTTGAGGGATGTTCACGTGGACCAGAGCAGCTCACTCAGTCTTCACCCTGCAGCTTGTCCGTAACTGCAGAGGAAGACAGGTTTTTCCCTACCTAGACTATTTCTTAACTCAGGATTAGCTGCTTCAGCATGAGAAAATAATCTCTTTCTACATATAAAAATGGGTAAATCACTAGTATGAGAACAATCAGCTTATGAAATAATATGCAGGCAGGAAATAATAGTTTATTGCTGCTAAATACCCAAGCAATTAATTAGTCCCTATTAAGTTCAAGTGCTATAGTATCTTTCATCAACTTCCTCATATTGCTTCTGTCAACATTCATTTGTTTAAGATGAACAAATCGTATTTACTTAAAAGCCATGATGTTTATCTACTTGGATGATCAGTTTCTCTCCTTTAAAAATGTTACAATGGAGGGTCAATACTGCTCTCTCAGTTACAGCCCCCTGAGAACCTCCTGGCCTGCGAGCCTGCGAAAGCTCTCCTCCTGGCCAGCACAGGAGCTGAAGAGCACATTAAAAAAAATAAAATAAAATAAAAAATAAAAAAAATAAAAATGTTACAATGAAGCAGTTTTTTTCTCTTCCCTCTCTTATAGTGTCAAGTGCAGAGATTTATACTGTAGAACCTAACCATAACATTTGAAATGCCATCACTAATAATCACCATGGAAACTGGAGATCTCTGATGTCACACTGCCCGTACCATTTTTGAAAGGGCAAATATAACTGTCAGTAGCCACTATTTAAAAAGCCACTTAATACCGCCAACAAAATGACCTTTTTTCCTTTAGGCAGTTTTGGCTAGGTTTCAGATCCAATCGTATTCCTGTTTCATTTTGCCAGGCTAATTGCTATGCATCAAGACGGACGGCTATTCCCCAAGCTCCCCCCCACTACCTTCGTCACAAGCAGTATCCTATTTGTGTTCTTTCAAGTAGAAAATTAACATGGCCATTGGCCAAGAATTGCACCAGGCTGACGGATCAAACGATGATGAGAAATGAGGAAAATATCAGATTGTTTGATGACAGAAATCACTGAAGTCAGAGATCAATAGCCATTTTGTTTCAGCCTATTAAAAAGGCAAAGAAGAGGGCAGGGGAAGCGAGTTTAAATATAGGATGAGCAAACTGAGTTTCCGTGGGGATATGATTATTCTAGATCATGGAGCTCAGAGTCACATGACTCTAAAGGCATGTCTACAATCCCAACTAGTGAAAAACATCATTGTGCCTGAGACTTAGAGCCTCTGATATGGCTTTCTGGAACTGAAATGAATGGTCTTGTGCCCCAGAAACACTGATTAACAAGATAATATTTGGGCAAAAAGTAACAATTATTTTGTTTCATTGGCCAGTGTTCCAGGCTGCACATATCTCCCTCAGTTGGAAGTAAAGGTAGTTTTGTGCTTTGCATTATCATCTAGTTGAAAAAAAGGGCACATTTATAACTAGATCTGTCTGGTAATGGACTCATAATCTACTAAAATGCCTGGAAAAGCTTTTCCTCACTTTGGCTTACCTATTTTCTAATGGACGCAGGAAGCTTGCCAAAGGCAAACCAGTATGGGCCATGTGTGTTAATACAGGACTTCTCAGGAAGGAAGGGAAAAGACTGCTTCATCTTTTCTAACTTCATAATAATTTATCCCTTTACATTTTTTCATAAATCATTCCCTGTAAGTTGCTCAGTCGTGTCCAACTTTTTGCAACCCTGTGGACTTTAGGCCACCAGGCTTCTCTGCCCATGGAATTCTCCAGGCAAGAATACTGAAGTGGGATAGCCATTTCCTTCTCCAGGGGATCTTTCCAACCCAGGGATCAAACCAGGTCTTTTGCATTGCAGGCAGATTCTTTATCATCTGAGCCACCAGGGAAGTCCAAATTATTTCCTAATACTCCCTTAATGAAATGCACACCATTCAGTTCAGTTCAGTCATTCAGTCATGTCCAACTCTTTGCGACCCCATGAATCACAGCACACCAGTCCTCCCTGTCTATCACCAACTCCCAGAGTTCACTCAAACTCATGTCCATCGAGTCGGTGATGCCATCCAGCCATCTCATCCTCTGTCGTCCCCTTCTCCTCCTGCCCCCAGTCCCTCCCACCATCAGAGTCTTTTCCAATGAGTCAACTCTTTGCATGAGGTGGCCAAAGTACTGGAGTTTCAGCTTTAGCATCAGTCCTTCCAAAGAACACCCAGGACTGATCTCCTTTAGGATGGACTTGTTGGATCTCCTTGCAGTCCAAGGGACTCTCAAGAGTCTTCTCCAACACCACAGTTCAAAAGCATCAGTTCTTCTGCACTCAGCTGTCTTCACAGTCCAACTCTCACACCCATACATGACCACAGGAAAAACCATAGCCTTGACTAGATGGATCTTTGTTGGCAAAGTAATATCTCTGCTTTTGAATATGCTATCTAGGTTGGTCATAACTTTCCTTCCAAGGAGTAAGCGTCTTTTAATTTCATGGCTGCAGTCATCATTTGCAGTGATTTTGGAGCCCAAAAAATAAAGTCTGACACTGTTTCCACTGTTTCCCCATCTATTTCCCATGAAGTGATGGGACCAGATGCCATGATCTTCATTTTCTGAATGTTGAGCTTTAAGCCAACTTTTCACACTCCTCTTTCACTTTCATCAAGAGGCTTTTTAGTTCCTCTTCACTTTCTGCCATAAGGATGGTGTCATCTGCGTATCTGAGGTTATTGATATTTCTCCCGGCAGTCTTGATTCCAGCTTGTGCTTCTCCCAGCCCAGCATTTCTCATGATGTACTCTGCAGAGAAGTTAAATAAGCAGGGTGACAATATACAGCCTTGACGTACTGCTTTTCCTATTTGGAACCAGTCTGTTGTTCCATGTCCAGTTCTTTTTTTTTTTGTAAAAATCGGCGGGGGCGGCGGCGGCTGCAGCGGCCGAGTCAGGGACGCATCATGCGGCCGCGTTCATGGCCGGGCCACGGCGGGCCCGCCGGGCCGATAGGAGGGGGTCGACTGCCCAGGGGTACACGAGACCCGGAGGCCGGCCCGGGAAGCTCGGAGGCTCCTCCATGTCCAGTTCTAACTGTTGCTTCCTGACCTGCATATAGGTTTCTCAAGAGGCAGGTCAGGTGGTCTGGTATTCCCATCTCTTTCAGAATTTTCTACAGTTTGTTGTGATCCACACAGTCAAAGGCTTTGGCATAGTCAATAAAGCAGAAATAGATGTTTTTCTGGAACTCTCTTGCTTTTTCCATGATCCAGCGGATGTTGGCAATTTGATCTAGGTTCTATATATTCCTCTTTCTCATTCATTTTGTGACGTTAACAGTGATCATACATAATCCTTTTTTGGTGCATGTTCCAGTGGGATTGTGCTGTGGTGGTGAATACCTTTCTTTTCAGAAACAACAGGTACAACATAAAATACTGCTTTACTACAAAAACTTGATTAATTTCAGCATCATTATTAGCCAGACTAGCATTGATGACAGAATACTCTCTTGCTTGATACCACATTAGCTAAATGCTTTCTCAGTGGTGTCTGTTTCGCAGCTGGACTATGGAGGCATTGTCACATAGCTCACTTCAGGACTCTTTATTCCTTGACTTGATGTTTATTTGTTTATTCATCTATTCATTTATAGATGAATCAGTACCAGTTATACAGTATATCGTACATCAAGTGCATTGGACCTGTCCCACAGTTGGTATCACATGACTATATTAATTAATGTTTTTTCAAATATTCCCAAATAGGCCACTAGTCAGTTTCCACTGTTTGGAACTTGCAGGCCACTGAATTTTTGGTGAAGTTTCCTAGGCAGGGGCACTTTCCAGCTGGTGCTGTAGGTAAAGAACCTGCCTCCCAGTGAAGGAGACATAAGACACCTGGGTCCAGTCCCTGGGTCGGGAAGACCCCCTGGAGAAGGGAATGGCAACCCACCCCAGTATTCTAGCCTGCAGAATCCCATGGACAGAGGAGCCTGGCAGTCCATAGGGTTTCACAGAGTCGGACACAACTGAAGCAACTTGGCACGCCAGCACCTTGGTCCATGTGTAGTAGGATCACAAGTTCCTGGGCAGAAGCTGGTGATGCCAGGAGAGATGCCAGCATGGGAGCAACAGGATGTGGCAAGTTGCTATTGCTCTTCCCAGGCCCATGCTGTTGAGTCTTGTGTCGCCAAAACGCGTGCCTGAAAGTCTGGCAAGATCACCTTGCTAATTTAGTTGACACACGTACGTGTGTCGACTTTTCCTCCCCATTCTTGTTCCTCTTTGTTTATGGATATTGGGAATGAGAGTGGTATACTCTGCTCCGGTAGAAGAACAGAGTTAGAGTGCATGGTCCCTAAGAACATGCCTGAGCAGTCTAGGAGCTTTGATACAAAGGTTTGCTTTTTTGTTACATGCTTCACAGGCTTTTTTCTGAGGAAGGACACCTTCCGAAGTCTAGCCTGCAATGGTCACCATCTGCTGTCTGTCACAAAGGCTCTTTTATGGTTTGTTGCAGTGTTAACTCCTTATCACTGTAACATTCGTGTGATTAGTACTGTTCTTTTCTCCGAGTGTTTGACATTGCTCTAACCCATTCAGTTTGATAAAGCTCTTCTCTTTGAGATCAATTAGAGGCAGGGATTTGGCAAATTCTTGCCGGTTGGGTGAGCAGATAACTAAATAATGCTGGAAAATACTGATGCTGCCTTTTTTAGCGGCAGCCAAGATACTGATATTATGGAGCCTTTTAGCTGGGACGTTTCTGATTCCAACAGGACATTGTTGTTGTTTTCCAGTCAGTAAGTCATGTCCAACTCCATGTGACCTCACAGACTGCAGCCTACCAGTCTCCTTTGTCCTCCAGGAGATGTGCTCAAATTCATGTCCACTGAGTCTGTGATACTGTCTAACCACCTCATCCTCTTCTTTGTTGTTTTCAGTCACTAAGTCATGTCCAACTCTTTGCAACCCTGTGGACTGCAGCACAGCAGGCTTCCCTGACCTTTACCATCTCCCGGAGTTGGCTCAAACTCAGGTCCATTGAGTCAGTGACGCCATCCAACCATCTTGCCCTCTGTTGTCCCCTTCTCCTCCTGCCCTCAGTCTTTCCCAGCATCAGGGTCTTTTCCAGTGAGTTGGCTCTTCGCATCAGGTGGCCAAAGTATTGGCGCTTCAGCTTTAGCACCATGCCTTCGAATGAATATTCAGCATTAATTTCCTTTAGGGTTGACTGGTTTGATCTCCTTGCAGTCCAATGGACTCTTAAGAGTCTTCTCCAGCCCCACAGTTCGAAAGCATCAATTCTTCGGCACTCAGCCTTCTTTATGGTCCAACACTCACATCCATACATGACCACTGGAAAAACCATAGCTTTGACTATACAGACCTTTGTCAGCAAAGTGATGTCTCTGCTTTTTAATAAACTATCTAGGTTTGTCATAGCTTTTCTTCCAAGGAGGAAGCATCTTCTAATTTCATGGTTACGGTCACCATCCACAGATTTTGGAGCCCAAGAAAATGAAATCTGACACTGTTTCCACTTTTTCCCTATCTATTTACCATGAAGTGATGGGACTGGATGCCATGATCTTCATTTTTTGAATGTTGAGTTTTAAGTCAGCTTTTTCACCCTCCTCTTTTACCTTCATTAAGAGGCTCATTAGTTCCTCTTCACTTTCTAACTGTTGCTTCTTGCCCTGTATACAGGTTTCTCAGGAGGTGGGTAAGGTGGTCTGGTGTTCCCATCTCTTTAAGAATATTCCACAGTTTGTTGTGATGCACAAAGACTTTAGCGTAGTCAATGAACCAGAAGTAGATTTTTTTTGGAAATCAGTTGCTTTTTCTATGATTCAGCAGATATTGGCAATTTGATCTCTGTTTCCTCTGCCTTTTCTAAATTCAGGTCAAACATCTGGAAGTTCTCGGTTCACGTACTGGATGAAGCCTAGCTTGAAGGATTTTGAGCATAATCTTGCTGGCATATGAAATGATTGCGATTGTATGGTAATTTGAACATTCTTCAGCATTGCCTTTCTTTGGGATTGGAATGAAAACTGACCTTTTCCAGTCCTGTGGCCACTGCTGAGTATTCCAAATTTGCTGGCATATTGAGTGCAGCACTTTCACAGCATCAAAATTTAGGATTTGAAATAGCTCAACTGGAATTCCATCATCTCCACTAGCCTTGTTGGTAGGAATGCTTTCTAAGGCCTACTCAACTTCACACTCCAGGTTGTCTGGCTCTAGGTGAGTGACCACACCATCATGGTTATCTGGGTCATTAAGACCTGTTTTGTACAGTTCTTCTGTGTATTCTTGCCATCTCTTCTTAATATCTTCTGCTTTTGTTAGGTTCATACCATTTCTGTCCTTTATTGTGCCCATCTTTGCATGCAATGTTCCCTTGCTGCTACTGCTGCTAAGTCACTTCAGTTGTGTCCAACTCTGTGCGACCCCATAGATGGCAGCCCATCAGGCTTCCCCATCCCTGGGATTCTCCAGGCAAGAACACTGGAGTGGGTTGCCATTTCCTTCTCCAATGCATGAAAGTGAAAAGTGAAAGTGAAGCTGCTCAGTTGTGTCCTACTCTAGCGACCCTATGGACTGCAGCCTACCAGGCTCCTCCGTCCATGGGATTTTCTAGGCAAAAGTACTGGAGTGGGGTGCCATTGCCTTCTCCGAATGTTCCCTTGGTATCTCTAATTTTCTTGAAGAGATCTCTAGTTTTTCCCATTCTATTGTTTTCCTCTATTTCTTTGCATTGTTCACTTTAGAAAGCTGTCTTATCCCTCCTTGCTATTCTCTGGAACTCTGCATTCAACTCAGTATATCTTTCCCTTTCTCCTTTGCCTTTCACTTCTCTTCTTTTCTCAGCTATTTGTAAAGCCTCCTCAGATGACCACTTTGCCTTCTTGTGTTTCTTTCTTGGAAATGGTTTTAGTTACCGCCTCCTATACAACATTATGAACCTCTCTCCATAGTTCTTCAGGCACTCTATCATATCTAATCCCTTGAATCTATTTGTCACTTCCACTGTATAATCATAAGGGATTTAATTTAGGTCATACCTGAATGGCCTAGTGGTTTTCCCTACTTTCTTCAATTTAAGTCTGAATTTTGCAATAAGGAATTCATGATCTGAGCCACAGTTCCTGGTCTTGTTTCTGCTGACTATATAAAGCTTCTCCATCTTTGGCTGCAAAGAATATTATCAATCTGATTTCAGTATTAACCATCTGGTGATGTCCACATATAGAGTCATTTCTTGTGTTTTTGGAAGAAGGTTTTACCTCTGACCAGTGCATTCTCTTGGCAAAACTCCATTAGTCTTTGCCCTGCTTCATTCTGTACTCTAAGACCAAACTTGCCTGTTACTCCAGGTATCTCTTGACTTCCTACTTTTGCATCCAGTCCCTTATGATGAAAAGGACATCTTTCTTTGGTGTTAGTTCTAGAAGGTCTTATAAATCTTCATAGAATCATTCATCTTTGGCATTAGTGGTTGGGGCATAGACTTGGATTATTGTGATATTGAATGATTTGCCTTGGAAGCGAACCATTTTGGACTGTTTTATTGCTTATGAGGGCTACTCCATTTCTTCTAAAGGAAGTAGATATAATGGTCATCTGAATTAAATTCTCCCATTCCATCCATTTTAGTTCACTGATTCCTAAAATGTCAATGTAAACTCCAGTTTACCTTGATTCATATACCTAACATCCCAGATTCCTATGCAATATTGTTCTTTACAGCATCGGACTTTACTACCATCAGCAGACACATCCAGAACTGGACATCATTTCCACTTTGCCTCAGACTCTTCATTCTTTCTCAGGCTATCTCTCTGCTCTTCCCCAGTAACATATTGGACACCTACCAACCTGGGGAGGCACTTATCTTTCAGTGTCATAGCTTTTTGCCTTTTCATACTGTTCATGGCGTTCTCAGGGCAAGAATATTGAAGTGGTTTGCCATTCTCTTCTCCAGTGGACCACGTTTTGTTAGGGACAGACGTGCAGGGACATGCCCTTTGGCCACTCCACGTAGCTGGAGGATATGCCTGGTGCCCTGGTTGTCCCACTGCTGGTCTTCGTTGAGCGTGTAAACCTTCACTGGCTGTCGGGTGTCAGTCAGCATGCGGCACAAAGTCAAGGCACACGAGCCTGGCTTAAACTGTTGTCTAACCAATGGCTCACATTTTCAAGACATTAGGTGATGGATTTAGATTTTAGCTTGTGGTCACAGGATAATGTTTGCTTATGTACCTCACTACCTCCTGAAGCATCCACTTACTCAGTTTGTCCATTTGGTAAAGGACTCACTGATGTTTGGTACACCAGTCAGAAGCACCAGATTTATTCCCCGTGTGGTCTGTTAGCTCTTACTGCAAATCCTAATAATTAGTAGTTGTCATTTATTACAGAGGAACACATCACCCCAAAATTTAGTGACTTAAAACAACCATTTTATTTGTTCAGTGATCCTGTGGGTCAGAAATTCAGCAGGGCATAGAGAAGATGGCTTGTCTCTGTTCCATGATGTCGAGGGCCTCAGCTGCAGTGCCTTAAATGGTTGGCAGCTGCTGGGGTGACGCATCTGGAGTCTCTTCTAGGCGGCAGCGAGTGTGCGCGACTGAGACTGTCAACGTGAACACCTTGGTTCTTCTCCACATGCTTGAGCTTCTCCTGGCATGAAGGCTGGCCTCTAAGATGCTTATAAGTTGTAGAACATCTTATCTGCATTATTTATGGCTGTGTAATTTTTTAAAAAACCACAGATGTTAGTAACTGAAAACAACAGTTATTTCATAGTCTTCATAGGTCAGGAATCTAGAAGGAGTCTAGCTGGGTGCCTCTGGCCCAGAGCATCTCATAAAGCTGCAGTTAGGGTGTCAGCCAGGGCTGTAATTTCAAAGATTCAACTGGGGTTGAAGGGTCCACTTCCAAGTTCGCTGTGTGGTCTTTGGCAGACTTCAGTTCCTCACCGGCTGCTGGTCTCAGGGCCAGTGTTCCTCCTTAGGGCGACCATCTCTTTAGGGCTGCTCATCACGTGGCCGCCTGCTTCCCCCAGCAGAGTGATCACAGAGACAGAGCCCCTTTGAGATGGAAGCCCTAGTCTTAATAACCTGGTCTCAGAAGAGAGCCAGTGTGTCCACCCCACCTTCAAAGAGAAGAGGTCATTTTATTTTTTTATTACTTATTTATTTATTTATTGGCTGCGCTGGGTCTTTGTTGCCGCACCGGCTTTTGTCTACTTGCGGTGAGCTGGGGCTACTCTGTAGTTGTCGTGTTCAGGCCTCTCATCGTGGTTGCTCCTCTTATTGTGGGGCACAGGCTCTCAGCGTGCAGGCTTCAGTAGTAGCAGCATGTGGGATCTCCCCGGATCAGGGATCAAACCTGTGTCTCTGGCATTGGCAGGCCGATTCTTTACCACTGAGCCACCAGGGAAGTCCTGAGGGTCACTTTACCTGCCACGATGTGGCTTCTGCCCCATTCTGTTGGTTAAGTCATTGGGCCAGCCCAGATTTAAAGGGAAAAGGAAAAAAATTCCACTTCTCAAAAAGACAGGATCTGGTAGTGGCTATCTTTGGATACTAAGTGATCAAATACATTTTTATTAACTTGTGATTAATAGGCATCCAGTCCCTTTCCACAGGAAACTTCATTTAGCCTTCTCCCAGGATGGACTCTCTTTGGGCATGCCTGGATTCAAAGGTTCTAGTCCTAATCCTGATATCCAGATTTTCATACAGCCATCGAGGCAGCACAGTTACACCTAACTCGGTCCTAAGCAGAATCTGGCAGGCAGGCCCCACAGGCCACACCTGCAGCTGACCTCTGTCTGCCATCTCTTCCATGAGGATATTCCTCTGTTTCCCCGTACAGGCCTGTCTAAAGATCTATGATGTTGACCTTTTATGTCTTCCTCCTGCTGCTACTGCTGCTAAGTCACTTCAGTCGTGTCTGACTCTGTGCAACCCCATAGACAGCAGTCCACCAGGCTCCCCCGTCCCTGGGATTCTCCAGGCAAGAACACTGGAGTGGATTGCCATTTCCTTCTCCAACGCGTGAAAGTGAAGTCACTCAGTCGGGTCCGACTCTAACGACCCCATGGACTGCAGCCCACCAGGCTCCTCTGTCCACGGGATTCTCCAGGCAAGAGTACTGGAGTGGGGTGCCATTGCCTTCTCCGACGTCTTCCTCCTGGGTTATGGAATATAAAAGACCAGTTTTGGACCAAGGGTGCCTGCTTTGAGATTGGACCCTAATCCACATTCCTTCCTCCCCATTAAAAATTGAAGATAGTTAATGCACCTTAAAGTCTCCTCTCCCCCCACGTTTGGGAAAGTAGTAAATTATGTATACTAACATAAAATTTGCCGTTATAACCATTTTAAAGTATAGGGTTCAGTGGCATTAGTTACATTCATGGTGTTGGGCAACCATCATCCCTATTTTCAAAACGTTTTCATCACTCCAGGCAGAAACGCTGCACTTATTAGGCAGCAATTTCCAATTCCCCCATCTCCCAAGCCCCTGGTAAGTTCTAATCTACTTTCTGTCTCTATGAAATGGAATCATACAACATATGTCCTTTCGTGTCTGGCTTATTTCACTTAGCATAATGTCTTCAAGGTTCAGCCATGCTGCGCGCACACACACACACACACACACACACACACACTTGCACTTTGGGGCTGTCTCCATCTTTTGGCTGTTGTCAGTGATGTTGCTATCACATCAATATATGAATATCTGTTTGAGTCTCTGCTTTCAGTTCCTTTGCGTCTGTATCCAGAAGTAAGGTTGCTGGGCTACTGGTGCTTCTGTTTAACTTTCTGAGGAATCGCCCCGTTGCTTCCTCCTGCTGCTGCATATCATTTGATTTTCCCATCAACCGTGCACAAGGGTTGTATTTTCTCCACATCCTTGTCTGTACTTATCTTCCTTTTATTTTTATAACCATCCTAATGAGTGAGAAGTGACGTTGTACCATGGCTTTGACTTACATTTCCTCAATGACTAAACTGACGTTGGACATCTTTTTGTGTGCTTCTTTGTGTGTTTCTTTTTTAAAAAAGAGTCTGTTCAAGTCCTTTGCTCATTTTGGATTAGGGTCATTGTCTTTTTGCCGATGAGCTGTAAGAATTTTTAATATTTGCTGGCTACTAGACTCTAAAATGATCTGTGATTTACAAATATTTTCTCCCATAGGTATTCATAAAGATAGTGGTCTGTAGTTTTCTTTGTAGGGTTTGCCTGGCTTTGATATCATGGTTTTGTTAGCCTCACAGAATGAGTTAGGAAGTGTCCCTCTTCATTTTTTTGGATTTGTTTGGGAAGGATTGGTGTTAATTTTTGGTGTTAACACACTAGGTTATCCAGTGTGTTGGCGTACATACATATTGTTATCATACTCTCATAATTCTTTTTCTTACCGTAAAGTCAGTAGTAATGTTTCCTCTTTCATTTCTAATTTTAGCGATTTGAGTCTTTTTTTTTCTTTGTACTTTCTTCCCCATACTTTGTATGATTTCAGTCTTTTTTTAAAATGTATTAGTACTTGTTTTATGGTCTGATAACATGATCTAACTTGAAAAATGTTCCATATCCACCATGGAAAATGTCTATTCCACTGTTGCTGGGTGATGTGTTCTGTTAGGTGTCACTGGTTTAAAGTGTTGTTCAAGTCCTCCATTACTGAAAATGTGTACTGAAGACTCCAACTCTTAGTGCAGAACTAAGTCTCCTTTCAGGTCTGTCCATTTTGCCTCAGATACTCTGGGACTCTGTTGTTAGGTGTGTTTATATTTTTATCAATTTGTGACTATAGCCTGGTGGACCATACTCTATGGGGTTGCAAAGAGTCGGACACGACTTAAGCAACTTAGCACAACTATGTCACTTAGCATAATGTCCTCAAGGTTCATCTATGTGGTTGAAATGGTGTATAGGTAGCTTTCTTCCTTTCTTAGGACTGAAATATATTTCAGTGTGTGATTTTTTTTTTTTAACCCATTACCCATTGACAGACACTTAAGTCATTTCCATATCTTGGCTCTTTGAATAATGCTACCAATAAATATGGGTGTGCACATATCTCTTCAACAGCCTGTTTTTATTTCTTTGGGGTATATATCCAAGTATGGAGTTTGCTGGATAATATGGTAATTCTAAATTTGGGAGGAACCTCCTTGTGGTTTTCTGTAAGTGGCTATACCGACTTCCACTTCAATAGTGGTATATATAAACCCTCCTCTTTTCTTGGTATCCTCACCAGCACATGTTATCTTTTGTCATCTTGGTGGTGGTCATGAGGCTTTGACTTGCATTTCCATGGTGGTTGGTGGTGGTGAACACCTTTTCATTTACTTATTGACCTTTTGGATGTCATCCTTGGAAAAAAGGATGTTTCTTTAGTTCTTCTGCCCATTTTTAAAATCAGATTGTTATCTGTTTTCAGCTTGTGTGAGTTTTGATATATTTTGGATAAGAACCCCTTATCCAATATGTGGTTTGCAGATACTTCCGTTCTGTAGCTTGCCTTTTCTTTTTGCCAGTTATTTCTTCCGCAGTGGAGGCTTTTTAGTTTGATGCAGTCCCATATGTTGGCTTTTGCTTTAGTTGGCTGTGTTCTTTGCCTGTGGTTCCCTTATCTCCTTGAAGGTAATTAATAGTTGACTTTGCCTAGTAATTCGTGTCTAAGGTACCTCACGCATAGTTTCTGTCAGCTTCTCTTCTTCTTGTGAATGAGCCTTCCTCTCCTGTCTTTAGTAGTGAAAAAGTGAAAGTTGCTCAGTTGTGTCCAACTCTTTGGGACCCCATGGACTATACAGTCCATTGAATTCTCCAGGCCACAATACTGGAGTGGGTAGCCTTTCCCTTCTCCAGCGGATCTTTCCAACCCAGGGATCAAACCCAGGTCTCCTGCATTGCAGGCGGATTCTTTACCAGCTAAGCCACAAGAGAAGTCTTTGGTATGCTTTTTAGAACCACACACACTCAAGAATAATAAAAGTCAGATTCTCTCCTTCCTCAGGGATTGCCCTTGAGGGCTGAGTCATCCATTTGTATTTTTTTCAAACTGTTTTTGCAAATTCAGTATTCTTTGTTGCATGTGGTCACTGAAATTTCTGTTTCATTATCTCTGCAGTGGGCCTGTCACCTGATAGGGATTTCCTTAAAATGTCTGGACCTTAAAAAGACAGGTACTGGATTTGTACCAGTACCTACTGTAAGATCTTCAAATCTTAAACAGATACTGCTACTGTCCACTCGCTCCAGCTGGCCACTGGAGGGTGGTAGGTGGTTCTCTCTGCTGCCCTCCTACCAAATTCAGCAGCTTCTCGCTTCATCAAGCACCCCCCTGGTTGCTGTAAGTACCTTATCAGGTTCTGGTGTCCCCAGAACCAAAAACCAAATAGTTGGCTTTAAGTGTTTTTCCAGCTACTGGTTATTTCAGTAGAGGGACTAAATTAGAGAATTTTCTACTCTACCATTTTCCTTCTTAAAATCTACCTTTTTTAAAAAAGACTATAAATAGAAAGGATCCTTCTTCCTACCTGGTCTTTAACATGGCAGTCTTTAACTTCTGCAGAAACACACTGATGATCTGGGTCATGAACAAAGTAGTGGGAAGGATCTGTGACCTAGCAGACTTTCTGTGCTGGTGGGAACAGAGCCACTGACTTGAACTGGATGATTGTAGGCCCTCCTGTGAAGTCATCAGACTCCCTGTGAAGAATAAACCCAAGAGCAATGGGATAACCCTCCAGCATCACCCTATTTTTAGTTACCACAGTAGCTTCTGTTTAGTCTCTACACCTGCTTTATAAGTTCCCTTGTTTTATTCTTTGTTCATTTTTACTTTGTTATTTTGGTATAGTCATTTCAAAACAGGGGAACATTTAGGTTGCTGGGTAACCGATTGAATCTCCTCTCCTAGGATACTCTCTGTATGTATATATTCCAAGATACTCTCTGATGGAGAATAAATGTGCTGTGTTAATGACTTGTGATAACCAGCTACTTTGAAGAGCTAAGATTATATGTGGGTAACCTACTAAGAGTTTCTTTTTAACAGAACAGGGAAAAAAAATTATCTTTGAAAGATGCAGGGTCATTGAGTTAATTGGCTCCTTTTCAGCCAAAAGAAAAACGTTTTCAAGCAAAAAAGGAAAGGTTCAAAAGAAAAACCTCTCCCCAACTATGATATCAGTGTGTATTGTTGAAGAGCGAAATATCACCATCCTGCTAAGAGATCAATGAGATGTAATAAAATCTCCTTTCAGTAGCAAGTAAATGAAACTAATGAATACATTTTCCTTGCATTAATGGTGCTAGTCATATATCAAGCACTCGATAAATGGTTGATTAATTGAACCCAAAAGCAATTAAAAGTTTTTTGGGTTTGTTTTTATTTCACTGATTTTTTTTTTTTTCAAATTAAGTGATCATGAATCATTATCTCAATCTTTTCTATATAATCAGGAAAATCAGAAATTTGAGTATCAATGGATAGATTGAGCATATTTTCTCACTTTTTCCAACTTTGGCTCTAGGAATATGATGTGGGCTCAATTTTAATTCAGTAAAACACAAAACTAGCTGTGAAACACAGCCCCATGTAGTAAAAAGACAAGGTAGTAAAAAAAACAAAAGTAGTGTCAAAGAGCAGGAAAGAACTTCCAGGTTTCTAATTAATTCTCTTTCTTCAAACATGAAAATATCTACATTATTCAGTTCAGTCGCTCAGTCATTTCCAACTCTTTGTGACCCCATGGACTACAGCATGCCAGGCTTTCCTGTCCATCACCAACTCCCAGAGCTTACTCAAACTCATGTCCATCGACTTGGTGATGCCATCCAACCGTCTCATTCTCTGTTGTTCCCTTCTCCTGCCTTCAGTCTTTCCCAGCATCAGGGTTTTTCCAATGAGTCAGTTTTTCACATCGGGTGGCCAAAATATTGGAGTTTCGGCTTCAGCATCAGTCCTTCCAATGAATATTAAGGGCTGATTTCCTTTAGGATTGACTGGTTTGATCTCCTTGAAGTCCAAGGGACTCTCAAGAGTCTTCAACACCACAGTTCAAAAGCATCAGTTCTTCGGTGCTCAGCTTTCTTTATGGTCCAACTCTCACATCCATACATGACTACTGGAAAAACCGTAGCTTTGGCTAGACAGATCTTTGTTGGTCAAGTAATGTCTCTGCTTTTTAATATGCTATCTAGGCTGGTCATAGCCTTTCTTCCAAGGAGCAAGCGTCTTTTAATTTCATGGCTGAAGTCACCATCTGCAGTGATTTTGGAGGCCTAAAAAATAAAGTCTGTTACTGTTTCCAGTGTTTCCCCATCTATTTCCCATGAAATGATGGGACCGAATGCCATGATCTTCATTTTCTGAATGTTGAGCTTCAATCCAACGTTTTCACTCTTCTCTTTCACTTTCATTAAGAGGCTCTTTAGTCCTTCTTAGCTTTCTGCCATAAGAGTGGTGTCATCTGCATATCTGAAGTTATTGATATTTCTCCTGGCAGTCTTGATTCCAGCTTGAGCTTCATCCAGCCCAGCATTTCTCATGATGTACTCTGCATATAAGTTAAATAAGCAGGATGACAATATATAGCCTTTACGTACTCCTTTCTCGATTTAGAACCAGTCTGTTGTTCCATGTACAGCTGTAACTGTTGCTTGTTGACCTGCATACAGATTTCTCAGGAGGCAGGTCAGGTGGTCTGGTATTGGCATCACTTTAAGAATTTTCCACAGTTTGCTGTGATCTACACAGTTAAAGGCTTTGGCATAGTCAATAAAGCAGATGTTTTTCTGGAGCTTTCTTGCTTTTTTGATGATCCAACAGATGTTGGCAATTTGATCTCTGGTTCCTCTGCCTTTTCTAAATCCAGCTTGAACATCTGGAAGTTCTTGGTTCATGTACTATTGAAGCCTGGCTTGGAGAATTTTGAGCATTACTTTGCTAGCATGTGAGATGAGTGCAATTGTGCGGTAGTTTGAGCATTCTTTGACATTGCCTTTCTTTGGGATTGGAATGAAAACTGACCTTTTCCAGTCCTGTGGCCACTGCTGAGTTTTCCAAAGTTGCTGGCATATTGAGTGCAGCATTTTCACAGCATCATCTTTTAGGATTTGGAATAGCTCAGCTGGAATTCCATCACCTCCACTAGCTTGGTTCATAGTGATGCTTTCTAAGGCCCACTTGACTTCACATTCTAGGATGTCTGGCTCTAGTTGAGTGATCACACCATTGTGGTTATCTGGGTTATAAAGATCTTTTTTGTATAGTTCTTCTGTATATTCTTGCCACGTCTTCTTAGTATCTTCTGCTTCTGTTAGGTCCATTCCATTTCTGTCCTTTATTGAGCCCATCTTTGCATGAAGAGAAGAGCTCTCTAGTCTTTCCCATTCTATTGTTTTCCTCTATTTCTTTGCACTGATCACTGAGGAAGGCTTTCTTATCTCTCCTTGCTATTCTTTAGAACTCTGCATTCAAATGGATATATCTTTCCTTTTCTCCTTTGCCTTTCACTTATCTTTTTTTCTCAGCCATTTGTAAGGCCTCCTCAGACGACCATTTTGCCTTTTTGCATTTATTTTTCTTGGGGATGGTCTTGTCATGAACCTCTGTCCGTAGTTCTTCAGGCACTCTGTCTACTAGAGCTAATTCTTTGGATCTATTTGTCACTTCCAGTGTATAATCATAAGGGATTTGATTTAGGTCATACTTGAATGGTCTAGTGGTTTTCCTTACTTTCTTCAATTTAAGTCTGAATTTGGCACTAAGGAGTTCATGATCTGAGCCACAGTCAGCTCAAGGTCTTGTTTTTGCTGATTGTATAGAGCCTCTCCATCTTTGGCTGCAAAAAATATAATCAGTCTGATTTCAGTATTGACGATCCAGTGATGTCCATGTGTAGAGTCTTCTCTTATGTTATTGGAAGAAGGTGTTCGCTATGACCAGTGTGTTCTCTTGACAAAACTCTGTTAGCCTTTGTCCTACTTTATTTTGTACTCCAAGGCCTAATTTGCCTATTACTGCGGGTATCTCTTTTCTTCCTACTTTTGCATTCCAGTCCCCTATAAGGACATCTTTTGGTGTGTTAGTTCTAGAAGGTCTTGAAGGTCTTCATAACCTGTTCAACTTCAGCTTCTTCAGCATTACTGGTTGGGGCATAGACTTGGATTACTGTGATATTGAATGGTTTGCCTTGGAAATGAACAGAGATCATTCTGTCATTTTTGAGATTGTACCCAAGTACTGCATTTCAGACTCTCTTTGCTATAAAGTCTCCTCCATTTCTTCTAAGGGATTCTTGCCCACAGTAGTAGATATAATGGTCATCTGAGTTAAATTCACCCATTCCAATCCATTTTAGTTCACTGATTCCTAAAGTGTTGATGTTTACTCCTGCCATCTCCTGTTTGACCACTTCCAATTTACCTTGATTCATGGACCTAACATTCCAGGTTCCTATTCAATATTTTCTTTATGGCATTAGACTGTCCTTCCATCACCAGTACATCCACAACTGGGTGGTGTTTTTGCTTTGGCTCCATCTCTTCATTCTTTCTGTGGAGTTATTTTTCCACTTTTCTTCAGTAGCATATTGGGCACCTACCGTTATTATTAGGCCAGAGTTTTTCTTGCCTTTAAGAAGTCCAGGAGATAAAACCCAGTATATACTCAAAAGAGGAAGAAATTGTTTAATTGATCAAACATTTATTAAGTCACATTGCAAATTTCATGTTTTTTCTATGTCTAATTGGAATCTCTAACCCAAGTTTCCCCATTTCCATATGCATGAAAGATTGATTTATTTCCCCCTTTAAATAAGCATTCATGTAGGTCAAATAACTTAATCTTATCTCTCTTTTTCATTTTTAAAAGTTGACAGTAAGCTGTAATAAGTAGACAGCAAAGTTCATTAAGTGCTAAAAAATGAATTGTTTAACCAATCCTCATTTAGGTCAAGAACAGAACCAACATCCAATACCCTTGTTAACCCCACCCAGTCTTAACCCCCCTCTCTCGCCTTGCTTTCCTCCTTCCCCCAGGAGCCTCTTTTTTCCTATTTCCTTGGGTGTTTCTTTATATTCTATTCCGTAATTATGAATCATTTATATATACGTATAGTTTTGTGTTTAATTTTAGATAAGTGAGATAATTTTGGTGCATTTTTGTTCTGGTTATTTTGGTGCAGCATTGTGAGATTGGGTCACATGGTATGTGGCTGCGTTCATTCATTTTCATTGATTTGAATTGGCAGGATTCCATTATACAAATATCTCACAATTTACCTGTCTTACTCTTGCTGGATATTTGGTTATTTTCCAGTTGGGGTGGCCCATAAACACACATCCGTTTGGAATATATACCCAGGAAAGACATTGTTGGATTTCAGGGAATATATATGTTCAACTATAAGAATCTGCAAAGTAGTTTTCCAAAGTGCTAACATTTTTCACTTGTATTAGAATGTCAGTTGTTCAATATGATGTGTTTAAAACTTCATAGTTTTAATTTACATTCCCTGATGACTAATGAAGTTGACTACCTTTTCGTAAGCTTATTGGCTATTCAGATGTTCTTTTTTCTGCAGTGTCTGTGTATGAGATATATTTTTTCAAAAATCTACAAGATATTATTACTACTGTTATAATTACTGTTAGATACAGTCAATATTCATTTAGATTTACTAGTGTATTTACCACTTTCTTTGTTCTTCAGTCCTTGCTGCATCTAAGAGTAGTTTATTCACCTTCATTGATATATAGGATTCCATGATGTAGATATATGAGATGGCTGCATGGCATCACTGACTCGATGGACGTGAGTCTGAGTGAACTCCAGGAGTTGGTGATGGACAGGGAGGCCTGGCGTGCTGTGATTCATGGGGTCGCAAAGAGTCGGACACGACTGAGCGACTGATCTGATCTGATCTGATGATGTAGATATATCACAATTTACTTGTTATACTACTGAGGAGTATTTATTTGGGTAATTTGCCAATATTGATTTCTTTATACCTAAAGAATTTATTTTAGTAAAGTTCTTCTGGTAGCAAATTATTCTAATTTTAATTGTATGAAATATTGTATTCTGGTTATTCTTGAAGTAAGTTTCAGTGAGTATAGCATAGGGCTTGCATTTTCTTTCAGTTCCTTGAAGCTGTCTTCCCACTATCTTCTGCAGTCAGATGTCTGTCTTTGAGGATCTTCTCTGGCTGCTTTTATGATTTTTTTTTTTTTAAGTATCTTTATTTTTAGATTGTCTTTATTTTCTCTAGTTTTACTATGATTCTAGATATGCATTTCATCTTCTTAGGATGGCTTAGGTTTCACTGAGTTTCTTTAATTGGTGGTTGACTTTTTAAGTTCCAAGTAATTTTCATTCTCTGATTCTATCCCACTGTCCCCACCCCGCCCCCCTCAACATCCTGGGACTCCAGCTAAACATGTCAGACCTACTCACTGTATCTACTGTGTCTCATGTCCTGTACCCCCACCCAGTTCTCTAAATTCTCCATGCTTTGTTGTTGAAGTTTCTTCTGACTTAGTGACTAAGCAAAAACAGTATAAAGTTAAGTCTTGTCAGACTCTTGCAGCCTCATGGCCTGTAGCCCACCAGGCTCCTCTGTCCATGGGAAGTTCTAGGCAAGAATACTGGAGTGGGTTGCCATTTCATTCTCCACTTTACTAATTAAGTCTAACCTACCATTAAACTCATCCATTGATGCCTTAGTTCTTAATTCTCTGATTTCTGGTATCTTTTTCAACTCTGTTACATCATGTTTTGTAGTTTCTTGTAGCTTTTAAACATTCTTAACTCTGACATCTATCTCCATGTATGTAGTAAGCAGAACTTTTCTACAATCTGTGTCAGATAATTTCAAATGTAGAGTCTCTGCAGTCTCTTTCCTTTTGTTGTCTTGTCTTGATTTGTACCTACCTCACTGTTTTATTATTTGCTGAGCTTTTTATGAGAGAATTTGCTCTCAGGAATACTTCAAGACCTCGATGATGGGTGCTCCTCACCTTCCTTGTACCGTAGAGACAGCTCTTCGTAGAGGGAAGAGAGATACAGGGTGTTGCAGCTGATGCCTCTGGTAGCCATGTGCCTCCTCCCATTCTACTTGCCTCCAGCCGGCCTTTGTGGATCCAGCTGCCCTTTCTGGGTTGGCATCACCACTGAGGCAGAAAAGGCTCTACTCCCTTCTCAGAGCTCACATATTCTGCCTATTTCCTGCCTGATCATCAATAGCTGTTGGGTATTTTTCCAGTGGAAGCGTTTTTAGTTTTGTGTACATTTTTTAATTATCTGCAGCTAAAAAGTTGGTCCTAGCCATTTAGTCTGCCATAAGCCTGAAGTCACCTCTTTTATAAGCTTAAATACTCCTAGGGCTTCCCCAGGTGGTGTTAGTGGTAAAAAACCCACCTGCCAATGCAAGAAAACTTTAGAGATGCGGGTTCATTCCCTAGGTCGGGAAGACCCCCTGGAGAAGGGAATGGCAACCCACTGCAGTATTCTTGCCTGGAGAATCCTGTGGACGGAGGAGCCTGGCAGGCTACAGTCCATGGGGGTCTCAAAGAGTTGGACACAACTGAAGCGACTCAGCACACACTCCTGCCTGGTCTCCTCATCCAGTAGCGTCTAGTTCCCATCAGTGTTCCATCTTTGTTGCTTTCTTCCCCCAAACCTCTATATCATATGTGTCTTCATTTTAAAAAGGGTGACCACATTTGTCAAGTTATTTCAACAGTGCACCCTTCCCAGTAGCTCTCACATGTGTACGAGTCACGTCTGTTAACACGGGCAGGCAGTACAGAACTATGTTACCAGAACCCTGTATGTGATTATTCTGTTTTTTGCTGAGCCCTTGTTAGTGAAATGGAAATAAACGACTATATAAAACAAACATGGCGACCTTATCAAACAGAGGACAGCGAGAAACTGGACACAGAGAAGGTAAGGTGATTGCGACAGGTCAGCCGTCCTTTCCATGCTGGAATAAAAATGGATGTGCTGTTATCAGGGCTGACGAGACATTCACAGCCGAGCGCAAGGGAAGCAGGGTCGGCATCCCCCAGAACACAGGCGCCTGGGCTCCTTGGGAACACGCCATGGAGTCAAGCTGGCTCTGAATTGTGGTTCCTGTACTTCCCAGTTGTGTGACCTTGAGTTAGGACGCTTTCTGCATCTCTTGTGCTTCCCAGGATAGTAATCTCAGTCTCATTGGTGTGTGTCGAGCATCTAGCGTGCGTGCCTGGTGTGGATGTAAGGGCTCCAAACAGAGCGGCCCTCCTCTAGCTTTGTACTCTACAGTCACTCGGCTCTACAGTCGTTGCTGCTTTTATTTTGAGATGGAGTTAGTCAGAATTGTGATTGTGTAACTGATTGTGATTCTGACAAGCGGGGTTGAGGCTCATTTCCTGCTTCTGACTTATTTTCTCTTTTAAAGGAAAAATGTGTTTATTTTCATCTTCTAAGCTTCACTCTGGTATTGGATTTACCCTTAGAGAGAAAGGGCTATAGTAACGTGGAGAAGCAGAGTGTCGCAGTCTAATCAGGTATCACCTTGATTAGTTGACTTCTTTTGCCTGCTTCCTCTATTTATGTAAAAATAGAATGCATTTTTTTTCTAATGCATATCAGTAGAATTTAAGGGCTTTACCTGGTGGTGCTAGTGGTAAAGAATCTGCCTGCCAATGCAGGAGACTCGGGTTCAGTCCCTGGGTCGGGAAGATCCCCTGGAGAAGGGAATGGCAACCCACTCCAGTATTCTTGCCCGGAGAATCCCATGGACCGAGGAGCCTGGCGGGCTACAGTCTCTGGGGTCGTAGAGAGTCAGACACGACTGAGCACACATAGCACAGAATTTGAGTAAACAGGTTTGTTCCATTTTCATCTTTGATTTCACCTTTTTACGGCTGTGTGATTCCCTCCCTCCCCCTTTATTAAACAGCACTAATCAGCTCACAGTTAAGCTGCTCTGTGGCCAGTGGCTGAGGCAGTTGGCCTGTACATTTTGGGTAATTTCCTCTCTTTCATCAACACTTAAAGTAGCTGAAACCGTGTTAAGCTAAAATGGTGCACATCTTTCAAAGAAAGGGAGAGGTGATATGGAAGCAGAGGCATTTTTATCCACCTTGAGGGGCTGGAGGCTCGAAGGCATCTGGTGTCATTTCCTTCTCCAGGGGGTCCTCCCAACCCAGGAATCAAGCCTATGTCTCCTGCATCAGCAAGCAGATTATTTACCACTGCACCACCTGGGAAGCCCCTGCAGCCCCAGGCTGAGGGTTTAATCAAAGGACACTGCTGGCTCTGGGTGGGACGAGAGGAGCAGAGGGCGGTCAGGTCAGTACTTGGTGGGAAAGCTGTTTCTGCATTGTGGCCTCTGGGCTTATTGCTCCAAGGCCGACTGCCAAGAGCACCCAGCTCCCAGTAAAGCTGGGGGAGATGCCTCCAGTTCATGGACTGCCCCCTCCTCCCTGTCCTCGAGGCTCTGCTGCCAGCTGTGGGCTCTGTCAACCAGGCTCCCTGAGGACAGCTGCACAGAGGTCACCTCTGCTCACCCCCCAGCCCAGGGACTGGCAGAGCCGCACGCAGGCCACCGGGTAGAGAACTCGCTTACTTTGGAGACAGCCCGTTGCCTGTCTGTCCTCAAGGGCAGAAGCCTGTGAGACAGCTGCCCACGTCAGTCCAGGAGCTCGGCTGACGTCAGCTGTGAGATGTAATTGCTTTTTCTTGGCTGTCTCGCAAGAGGAAAGTTACTGTGACGAGGAGCCTTGCTAACCAAGGAGAGCAGAAGGGGCAGAGCGTGGCCTCCACCCACCGCAGTGATGGTGCGTTTTCCCTTCTAAGCTGGCTGAGAATGCTAATACTTTTGCCAGCCCGTTCTGCAGAGGGTAGAAACAGAGGAAAATCTTTCTTTCAAGAAACAGGAGGCACAGAGAGATACAAATAGGGAATATTTTTGTTTAAGTAAGAGGTGAGAGTCCAGGCTGGCTAAAGGTCAAACTTCTCTCCCCAAAATACTGACAGCTTCCCTGGTGGGCCAGAAGTAGGCTTCCCGTCTCAGTGCTACTGATGTTACTGAAAATAAGGATCGGAGCTTGAAATGTGCTGCTGCTGCTAAGTCACTTCAGTCGTGTCCGACTCTGTGCAGTGCTATAGACAGCAGCCCACCAGGCTCCGCCATCCATGGGATTTTCCAGGCCAGAACACTGGAGTGGGTTGCCATTGCCTTCTCTGTGAAAATGTGCCTTTCCTTCAAAAAGGTGCATAGCAAGCAAAGCCCGAATGTCTCTCCTCCCTCGAGTTGGTAATAGTTTCCAGGCCCCGTCTTCTGTATTAGGGCAGAAGTTGGGAACTGGGGAGTCTGTATGCTCAGTGGGACTTTTGTTGTTGCTGTTGTTGTTGTTGTTGCGTGGGGTCTCAGTTACAGCGAGGGCTTCTCTCTCGTTATGGCACGCAGGCTTAGTTGCACCATGGCATGTGGGATCTTAGTTCCCTGACCAGGGATCCAACCCACATCCCCTGCATTGGAAGATGGATTCTCAACCACTGGATCCCAGGGGAGTCCCTCAGTGGGACTCTTAACTGAGGAGTGCTGAGTTGTACTCCAGTAAAGCTGTTCATTGACCAGCACACCTGGAGTGTTCCAGATCATGGAACTTTGTGGTTGTCCAGGGGTTGTTGAATCCTGTGCTATGTGTAAGGAGCAGCTTCTCCATCACCTCTACAGCTATTTATGGTAGACATATGTAGGCTGGGGCATGCTTGGGGAAGTAAAGCTCTCTGACCAGCTGCACATCTTCAGTCTGGTGGACTGTAGCCCACTGGGCTCCTCTGTCCATGGGATTCTTCAGGCATGAATACAGGAGTGGATTGCTATGCCGTCCTCCAGGGGATCTTCCCGACTCAGGGATCGAACCTGCATCTCTTACGTCTCCTGCACTGGCAGGCACATTCTTTACCACTAGTGCCACCTGGAGAGCCCTCAATCTGGTTAAAACTGGTAACACACACACACACACAGAAGTCACTCAGTCGTGTCTGACTCTTTGCGACCCCATGGACTGTAGCCCACCAGGCTCCTCAGTCCATGGGATTTCCCAGGCATGAATACTGGAGTGGGTTGCCATTTCCTTCTCCATAACTGATAAAGAAGATGGTAAAGATTATCATCATCTTTATTTGAAAGAGGAGATTTAAACTTGATTCCAGTGACTGAGCTGAGCAGAATCAAAAGGAAACATTGAATCTATCTTGTGACTTCATGTAGGTAGGAAGCTAGAAGCAACAGAAGCCTGATGGAGGGTTGATCATTGTTGAAGCTGGGTACTCGGTATTTGGATGTTCAGTCTACTGTCGCCTCTACTTTTGTTGTTTGTCTTAAGCCCATGGGAAATGACATCTGTTTTGTAAAATTAGAAGTATAAAAAGCTAACCTCACACCAGTCAGAATAGCCATCATTAAAAAGTCTACAAATAATGAATGCTGGAGAGGATGTGGGGAAAAGGGAACCCTCCTACACTGCTGGTGGGAACGTAAGTTGGTGCAGCCACTCTGGAGAACAATATGGGGGTTCCTTAAAAAACTAAAACTAGAGTTACCATATGATCCTTCAGTCCCACTCCTGGGTGTATATCTAGAGAAAACTAATTTGAAAAGATACATGCAGCCCAGTATTCACTGGAGCACTGTTTACAATAGCCAAGACATAGAAGCAACCCAAATGTGTGTTGACAGGTGGACGTATGGGGAGTGTGTCTGTGTGTGTACAAATACACAGTCACTCACATACATACAGTAGAATATCAGCCATAAAGAGAATGAAATACTGCCATTTGCAGCAACATGCATGGACCTACGTAGATGATCATCCTAAGTGAGATCGGAAAGACAGACAGCACGTCCATGTGCGATTTTAAAAAATGATACAAATGAACTATTTCAGAGAAAACAAATGTGTGGTTACTAAGTGGGGAAGGGATAAAGTAGGAATATGGGATTAACAGATACACACTATATAAGAGAGCTGTCCAACAAGGACCAGCTGTACCTCACAGGGAACTGTACTCAACATCTGTATGTGTGTCTATATAACTGAATCACTTCACTGGATACTTGAGACTAACACAAACTACAAATTAACTGTACTTCAGTTTTCTAAAATATCCAGTTATATTTCTGAAAATTTTAGGAGAAGCTCTATACAGTCAACAAAAACAAGACCAGGAGCTGACTGCAGCTCAGATCATGAACTCCTTATTACCAAATTCAGACTTAAATTGAAGAAAGTAGGGAAAACCACTAGACCATTCAGGTATGACCTAAATCAAATCCCTTATGATTATACAGTGGAAGTGAAAAATAGATTTAAGGGCCTAGATCTGATAGCGTGCCTGATGAACTATGGAACGAGGTTCATGACATTGTACAGGAGACAGGGATCAAGACCATCCCCATGGAAAAGAAATGCAAAAAAGCAAAATGGCTGTCTGGGGAGGCCTTACAAATAGCTGTGAAAAGAAGAGAACCAAAAAGCAAAGGAGAAAAGGAAAGATCTAAGCATCTGAATGCAGAGTTCCAAAGAATAGCAAGGAGAGATAAGAAAGCCTTCCTCAATGATCAGTGCAAAGAAATAGAGGAAAACAACAGAATGGGAAAGACTAGAGATCTCTTGAAGAAAATTAGAGATACCAAGGGAACATTTCATGCAAAGATGGGCTCAATAAAGGACAGATATGGTATGGACCTAACAGAAGCAGAAGATATTAAGAAGTGGCAAGAATACACAGAAGAACTGTACAAAAAGATCTTCACGACCCAGATAATCACGATGGTGTGATCACTGACCTAGAGCCAGACATCCTGGAATGTGAAGTCAAGTGGGCCTTAGAAAGCATCACTACGAACAAAGCTAGTGGAGGTGATGGAATTCCAGTTGAACTATTTCAAATCCTAAAAGATGATGCTGTCAAAGTGCTGCACTCAATATGCCAGCAAATTTGGAAGACTCAGCAGTGGCCACAGGACTGGAAAAGGTCAGTTTTCATTCCAATCCCAAAGAAAGGCAATGCCAAAGAATGCTCAAACTACTGCACAATTGCACTCATGTCACATGCTAGTAAAGTAATGCTTAAAATTCTCCAAGCCAGGCTTTACCAATATGTGAACCATGAACTTCCTGATGTTCAAGCTGGTTTTAGAAAAGGCAGAGGAACTAGAGATCAAATTGCCAACATTCGCTGGATCATGGAAAAAGCAAGAGAGTTCCAGAAAAACATCTATTTCTGCTTTATTGACTATGCCAAAGCTTTTGACTGTGTGGATCACCATAAACTGTGGAAAATTCTGAAAGAGATGGGAATACCAGACCACCTGACCTGCCTCTTGAGAAACCTATATGCAGGTCAGGAAGCAACAGTTAGAACTGGACATGGAACAACAGACTGGTTCCAAGTAGGAAAAGGAGTACGTCAAGGCTGTATATTGTCACCCTGCCTATTTAACTTACATGCAGAGTACATCATGAGAAATGCTGGGCTGGAAGAAGCACAAGCTGGAATCAAGACTGCCAGGAGAAATATCAATAACCTCAGATATGCAGATGACACCACCCTTATGGCAGAAAGTGAAGAGGAACTCAAAAGCCTCTTGATGAAAGTGAAAGTGGAGAGTGAAAAAGTTGGCTTAAAGCTCAACATTCAGAAAACGAAGATCATGGCATCGGGTCCCATCACTTCATGGGAAATAGATGGGGAAACAGTGGAAACAGTGTCAGACTTTTTGGGGCTCCAAAATCACTGCAGATGGTGACTGCAGCCATGAAATTAAAAGACGCTTACTCCTTGGAAGGAAAGTTATGACCAACCTAGATAGCATATTCAGAAGCAGAGACATTACTTTGCCAACAAAGGTCTGTCTAGTCAAGGCTATGGTTTTTCCTGTGGTCATGTATGGATGTGAGAGTTGGACTATGAAGGCTGAGCACCGAAGAATTGATGCTTTTGAACTGTGGTGTTGGAGAAGACTCTTGAGAGTCCCTTGGACTGCAAGGAGATCCAACCAGTCCATTCTGAAGGAGATCAGCCCTGGGATTTCTTTGGAAGGAATGATGCTAAAGCTGAAACTTTGGCTACCTCATGCGAAGAGTTGACTCACTGGAAAAGACTGTGGTGCTGGGAGGGATTGGGGGCAGGAGGAGAAGGGGGGACAACAGAGGATGAGATGGCTGGATGGCATCACTGACTCAATGGATGTGAGTCTGGGTGAACTCCGGGAGTTGGTGATGGACAGGGAGGCCTGGCGTGCTGCGATTCATGGGGTTGC
Organism: Bos javanicus; assembly: GCF_032452875.1. Taxonomy (NCBI): domain Eukaryota; kingdom Metazoa; phylum Chordata; class Mammalia; order Artiodactyla; family Bovidae; genus Bos; species Bos javanicus. The sequence goes on along the minus strand of NC_083875.1, from coordinate 11,170,244 downwards.
AATGAGTAGATCACGACTGAGCGACTGAACTGAACAATTGTATAAATCACGGAGCTACTGTTTAATAGATATAGACTTTCAGTTTTACTGCTGTAGACTGGATGGTAGTGAGGGTTGAACAACAGTATGAAGCTCCTTAATCCCAGTAAACTGTACAGTTAAAAATGGTTAAAATGATAAGTTTATCTCATGTATTATTACAGTACCCCAAAGTACCAAACAAAATGGCTTACACCAAACAGAAAACATTTTTCACAACAGCTTCCTAGGTAAGCAGCTTTAAGATTGGCTACTTCATGTATCAACAGCATCAAAAAGGACCCAGGTTGTCTTCAGCTGCCCACTCTGCCAGCCTCCACCCACCTGCTTCATCCTTAGCCAACTCCCTCATAAGCTACCTGCCCCAGCCAGAAATTTCTTTCTAACAGACTCACAGATACAAAGAACACGCTAGTGGTCACCACTGGGGAGAGGCAAAGTAGGGGTAGGGAAGTAAGAGGCACAAAGTACCACGTATGGAATAAATAAGCCAAAAGGATATATTGTATAGCACAGGGCGTATAGGCAATATTTTATCATAACTGTAAATGGAGTACGGTTTAAGAATTTTGAGTCACTCTGTTGTACATGTGCAACTAGTATTATCAACTATACTTCAATTAAGAAAAAAGGAAAATGAATTTCCTTCCAAAAGAACATTCATGAAAAGAGACCATCTAAGAGCAAGAAAGGCTTCCAGAACCATCACATATCACTCAGCATCCCCACTTGAATGTCTTAACAGCCATTTCACCTGCAGCACGGCCAAAGCCAAGCTCCTGGTGTCCTCCCCACTGCTTCTCCCAGCGTCTTTCAGTCTCACTAACTGGCAATTCATTCTTTCTCCAAATCTATCCTTATTCAGCCAAGAACCTTAGAGTCATCTTAGGCCCCTCTCTTCACATCCATCAGCAGATTCTTCTAACTCTCCCTTTTAAGTATTTCAAGATTCCAGCCACTCTTCACCACTATGATTCTGCTTTGAGGCACCTCCATCTCCTACCTGGATTGTTGCAATAGCTTCTTAACTGGTCTCCCTGTTTCTGCCCTTGGTTGTGTGTATGCGTGCTTAGTCGCTCAGTTCGGTTCAGTTCAGTCGTTCAGTCATGTCCAACTCTCTGCGGCCCCATGGGCTGTAGCCCACCAGGCTTCTCTGTCCATGGAATTTCCCAGGAAAGAATACTAGAGTGGGTTGCCATTTCCTCCTCCAGGGGATCTTTCCGACCCAGGGATTGAACCCTGGTCTCCTGCATTGCAGGAGATTGTTTAACTATCTGAGCCACCAGGGAAGCCGCCCCCTGCCCTTGGTTACTTACTTACTGAACAATACGTGCAGGCATTGCTCCGGGTACTAGCAATTCTGCAGGCAAAACCCTGCCCTCCTGGAACTTTCCTTCTGTTCTCAAAATAGCATTCAGAGCCATCTCTTTCAAAGGTAAGTCAGTCATGTCACTTTTCTGATCAGAATCCTTAGTTTATGCTACAGTCTGTGCTTTGCAGCTGAAGTGAGGAAAAGCTCGTTTTAATCTTAGGGTGCCTCTGCCAAACGCTGTCATGTCACAGAGCAAAGTTCGGTTTGAATGCAAACTTTAAACTGGAAGAAAGGATGACAAAAGTCATTTCTAGCATGTTTGTGTGTTTCTAGAATTCTAGAAATAGAAAGCTCTGCGTTGATGACTTCAGAGACATTTCTGTGATACACTGATCCCTCTGGTAATGGTTTCTTAGCCACCTACCTCTCATCCTTTTTCCTTATTTTGTTGAATTCTTTATATAAACAGAGCTGTCAAAACTCATGGAACATCTATTAAATGGATGTACACCCTCATGGGATTTTTTTTTAATTGAACTATAATGTATGTACATGAATAAAGTACAGTGTTTTCAGTATACCATGTAATTTGTGTGTATGTGTAAGTTCCCATGTATTAAATAACTTCTAACCCAGATCAAGATACACCATTTTCAGCATTCCATAACACTCCCTTGTTCCATCTGTCAATCCTTATTGTCTTCCAAATATAACCAGTATTCTGACCTTTATCACCATAAAATTAGTCTTGTCTGTTTCTGAACTTTTCATTGATGGACTCATATATCTAGTTTCTTTTGTGCAAAATTAGATCTGCGAGATTCGTCCATGGTGTTGGAGGTAGCTCTAGTTCCTGCTTTCCTGTTGCCGTATTAGTATTCCATTGTGTGAACATCCTGTACTATTGATCGATATTTGGATTATTTCCTGTTTTGGATGTTATGAGTATCCTGTCTTTTGTTGGCTATAAGCATTTGTTTCTCTTTTCACTCTGGGAATGTGATTGCTGGGACATAGGACCTGCTTACAGATACAGAACTTCAGGAGATAATGCAAACACTAAAGTGGTTATACCCTCTGAGGGGGACTTCCCAGGTGGCGCTAGTGGTAAAGAACCCGACTGCCAGTGTAGGAGACATAAGAGACTTGAGTTCGATCCCTGGGTCAGGAAGATCCCCTGAAGGAGGGCATGGCAACCCACTCCAGTATTCTCACCTGGAGAATCCCATGGACAGGGGAGCCTGGCGGGCCATGGCCCATGGGATTACAGAGTTGGACAGGACTGAAGTGACTTAGCACGCACGCACCTACCCTCTGAGAGGTATGAGATGTCTTCCTGGATCCAGTGGGTCTGAGCAGCCTGACCCATTATTTGTTCATGCTTCTGTCTTCCCCCAGCTCTACCCCAAACCACAGTGTTGAACAGAAATGATGATTAGAACACAAAGACAAGGTGAAATTGTACAAGACGCAATATCAGTAATCCTGGGAAATTCTCCAGTGACCTCTTACCACAGGACAATTCTGTTGTTACCTCCATCACATCAATTCAGTTCGGTTTTCATAATACTTGAAAGATTTTGAAAAGGGATGGGAAACAAAACACGATGGGAAGGCTGTTCCTAAATAGCAAATGTTTGGGCTAAAGAATGAGGTTAGACTGGAGAGGGCTAGCAGTGGCCTGATTTCACACACAATATTGATCACTAGGAATACAAAGTGACGAACAAGATACATACATACAGGGGGAGGTCAACCAGCATCACAGTGCCCCGTGGTGAGAGCTGTGGGGCAAAGCACTGAAAAGAAGAATGCCAGTGTCTTCTTTTACATTACACAGTAAAACCACAACACTACTGACAGCAGAAGTAGTGTTTCCCACACATCATGTGATTCTGTGGCACCAGCTGGGTGGCCTACAGTTAACTCAGTTCTCACACTAGCTCCCTGGAGATGGCATCAGACCCCACAGGTTACATGTTCGGTCCCCAAGACCACCCCCACTTTGGATGCGAATCGCAAGTCTAGGTTGTCAATGTGCCTCTGACCAACCAGTTCCAGATCAGAGGATCCCATGCCCCTCCCCAGGGTTTAATTCATTTGCTAGAGGGCACAGCATGGGCCAAGCCTGGAAGATAGGTAAAGAGCCAGACATACAGGGAACTTAAAACTTCCCCAAGGCTGAAGCATAGTGTTTCCAGGGAGAATGAAGCTAGAAAAACCATCAGCTATCAGATCATTAGAAGTTTTAAAATACTAACAGCAGCCAGTGTTTCAGAAGAAACAACTCCTTCCAGACTCTTGGACTTAAGCACATCTCAAGGACCATCTCATTTACTATTCACCATCCTTAAGACACAGGTACATTATTACAAATGATAAAATGTAGGTTCAGGGAAATTAAATAATTGACTAAAGCCACAGCCCTTAAAACGACAGGTCTAGGCCTTAAACCCATGTCTAACTGATCAAAAGCCCATACTCTTAACCACTCATATAGATAATTGGAGAAGGAAATGGCAACCCACACCAGTATTCTTGCCCAGAGAATCCCGTGGACGGAGGAGCCCGGTGCGCTGCTGTCTATGGGGTCGCACAGAGTCGGACACGACTGAAGCGACTTAGCAGCATATAGATAATACCGCATAAACCACACTTTATCCTCCTGGGAGCTCAGCTTCTTATATGTGTTCATGTTTTATTAGAGAGACACCATTTACAATAATTTTCTCAAATGGAAGTAACATATAGATTCCTTTTCAAGAAGAAAAAGTTTACAGACCTTTAGTAGTTGACTTAAATCAGCTAATGTTCCTTAAAACGTAGGCAAATAAAAAGTCAGCGTAAGTTCCTGGTGCTTAAATTGCTTGTATATCAAAATAAATACACCAAATTAATACCCCCCAAAACCTATAAAACAAGGTGCAAATTAAGTACCACTAATTTAACATCACTGACATTGTTTTGCAGAAATGGTTGCTCTGGAGGAGTGGCACTGACACTTCTCTGGGTCAGGGCATCGAGGCTGCAGAGACCCCACGTCCCACACCTGTCCTCTTGTTCAGCCTCCCAGGAAACCATGACGCTGTCTGGCTTCACTCGGAGTGGGGAGATCGCACACTTTAGGTCCACCACTCACCATTCACCTGTAACATCTAAAGCCGTGCTACGTGGTCCCCACAGGGTTGTAAACCCATCAGCTCTGAAATACAGTTTCTATGCTTTAATGCAACTCGAGTTCAGAATTTATAACAGTTCCAGACTTACTAAAATGAGATTCAATCTGGAATGGACTTTGGTCTGTGAGTGAGTGGGAGGCTGAAGGAGGACAACTCAGAGGGACTCGTGTGCTGGCTGTTGAGCTACTAAGGTTATACTTGGGCTTCCCAGGCGGTAGCAGTTGTAAAGAACCCGCCCAACAATGCCAGAGACATGAGAGATGCGGGTTCGATCCCTAAGTCAAGAAGATCCCCTGGAGGAGGAAATGGCAGCCCCCTCCAGTATTCTTGCCTGGAGAAACCCATGGACAGAGGAGCCTGGTGGGCTATGGTCCATGGGGTCACAGACATGACTGAGTGACTTAGCACACACGCAAAGTTAAGCTTAATAGAGACTCTGACTTCTGTTTTTTCTGCTTCTTCACAGGGGTCGGCACCAGGAATTATTACAGAAAGATTGGCTACAGATTGCAAGGTCCATACATGGTAAAGACGCTAGAATAACACCACACCAGTCCACCTGGAGGCATCTCCTCCCTGGCAGGAAACCGATCTAGGATGTCTTGAAAACTCAGCACAGAGGCTGAGCAAAGCAAATGGACCTCCCTGAGCCCCTGGCAGGAGGCTCCCCCTTGCCCTGGAGCCTGGAAACCTTGCTCAGGGCTGGGTCGGGCTTCTGCTGACCAAGCCCATGGAGCCTGGACACTCAGACCCCCTCACACCACCCGCTCCTGCATGTTCTCAAGATGTCACCAGTTTTCAAGGCTTAACTCCTGTATCTAGTTTCTCGGTTTTGCATGAGACTTGCAAGTGACCTAACCGTCATGACTCAGGCAAAGAGACAAAAAGCAAGTTAATCAACTCATTTGGACACCACGATTCATGAACTAAAACTGGCTATGTCACTTAAGGAGTAAACTTAGGGGTAGGTTATTTATGTAGAGTATAGACAAAGAGTTGTGTCGGGATCATGTGAAAGCTGTCAGACGTTGATCTCTGTCCTGTTGCTATAATACGTACGCGTTCCAGCACTAGTTTAAAAACTGAGCTTTCGTTTTAATGGCAGTCATTGTGGTTCCTGTGCTGCTGTTTGAAATATCTGTGATGGGGAGAGAACAGGTGAGGGTTCAAGCTTGAAACCAGCCTTTCTCAGTTCACTGGCTGCCATCTACAAAGGGCCATTACAGACATCCATTTATTTCAGGATTTTGATTGCCTGTACTTCTCACACTTGACAACTGCTAAACACCGTGGGCAGCACTTTCGCCCAGAGAAGCATTTGGCGTCCCCGTTAGTCTGTCCTGAGCAGGCAGTCTGCCGCACACACGTCTGAGCATCAAGACACAAAGACACAGCCATTCTTCCCTGCATTTTAATTCTTTCAGTTTTAAATGGAGAAAAGGCAGAGTTAAACTCATATATGAAAGTTTAAAAAAATACTGGAAACAGGTCCAAATCTAAAAATAGGAGAAAGATTGGCTTTTTCAAAGCGTCATCTAGGACTGCCTCTCTGTGACTTCCAGGTAAGCTATTAAGGAGACTCAGCCTGGAGAGGGTCTGTTCTTAAGAGCATGGCTTAACCTGCATCCCTGGGATTCAGTGGCATTTTACAAAAAGTTAGAGTAAAGGGAGTTGATTCCTCTAAATGTTTGAAAAATAAAATCTTCAACACACAAGGAAGAATCATATAAGGCTTTTTCTCTCCTCTCCCTGTAAACACGGTGACATTTGCCATGAGTTTACAGGCTTGGGTTTCTTGTCTCCGGCACTGTCCATTTCCTCCTGGGTGCTGTTTGCCATCTTGTTAAAATGCCACCAGGCAAATGGCATCGGCTCCCTTGTCAACTCGCTGCGGAACCGCAGAGGCTTTTCATGAGCGCCATTTAGGGAAGTCAGCTACTTCTCAGTTTTGAGCCAAACTGAGGACACTAGCCCCAGAGACAGCCTCTCAGATAACTGAGAAACTACCTAGAGAAGGATTGTTTTCAGTGCGGTCTTTAGAAGTAACAGATCAGCACGTGCACAGCCAGTCAGTATGGCCTGGACACCTGGGAAAGGAGTCTTATCATTGAAGGAGGACCTGCATGAGCATCACGGGAAGGGGGGTACTTAATCATTATTTTTAATGTGGACACTCTTTACTTCCAATCAGTGTGTCCTTTTCTTTACTAATTAAAGCAGACCTACAATGGATGTCAGATAGGTCACAAATAAGCTGCTCTAGTTAGCATGAAATTCAAGTTCACTCACATTTAAGCAGAATGACTTCCCCTGACCTCCAAAGACTGTTCTTGGCATCTCTGGTGCCTGGCCATTCTAGGGATGTGTGGTCTTGGTCGAATGGACTGCCTCATAAGGAACAGCAGCTAGGCGCCTTGCCTTCAGCCTCAGCATGAAGCCTATAAAGCTGCAGTTTGTGTGTCTGATCTGTACTGAGCAGCTCCTTAGCAATTGGTTTGAGTTTTTGTTAAATCACTTGGGGAGTTTTTTTACTTTTTTAAATCAAGCCCTTATCAAAAACAGACTGAAATCTATTTGCATTAAAAATGAGATTTTAAAAATTCATTATTGCAAAGTAAAAGAGCCTGGTAGAACTCACTGTTTCTCAGATTTGGGAATGAATGTGGATTCCTTTTAAAGGAATAAATTCCTACTGGCCCAGAAGAATCCTGAGAAGTACAACTTAAAAGCCAAAACTTGTTCTATGAAGGCATCTTTCAAATTACAGCTTTTCATTTCCAGAGATTTTTATGGTATTTTTTAAGGTTATCATCTAATTAAAAATGAAATTTGGGGAATTCCCTGTTGGCCCAGTATTTAGGAGTCCGCACTTTCACTTGCCATGGGCCTGGGTTCAATCCCTGGTTGGGGAACTAAAATTCTGCAACTTGCAAGGCTCAACCCAAAAAAAAAAAAAAAAAGCCATTTTGTTCATAAAGAACTTAGACCCCTAACCTGATAAAACAGCTCAAGATCTAGGTTCTGAAAACCTGGGCTCCTCTATTAACTCTGAAGCTGTGAGCAAGTCCCCTCCTATTTTTGAGCTGCCCTCCCCTCATTTGTAATGAGAGAACTGCCCACCCGTCAGACTGAACGCAATGTTCTGATGTGATCACTTTTGATAAGATGCTGCATAAACCACAACATTCTCTATATAAACCATCCTTACTCCAGTGAAGTGGCTTCTCAATGGGTGTGTGACCTCGAGCAAGAAAACTGCCCCTCAGCAAGTTTCCTGTCTGTAACATGGATCTGATAACAGTTTCTCCCTCGTGCAGTAGCTGTCAAGAATAAATGAGCTCACACGTGTCTATTTCTTTGATCAAGGCCTGTGGGACATAAAACACACTACAAGTACCGGCTATTATAGCCAATATCTAACAAGTGCAGTATCCTGCCTTTTTTTTTTTTTTTGTATTTACCTATTTAATTACTCATTTGGCTGTACCAGGTCTTATTTGCAGCATGCAAAATCTTTAGTTGCAGTGTGCAAACTCTTAGTTGTAACATGTGGAATGTAGTTCCCTGATCAGTCAAACCTGGATCCCCTGCATTGGGTGTGCAGAATCTTAGCCACTGGACCACCAGGGAAGTCTATCTGGCCCATTCTAACATGAGAGTTTCTTACCTGCTGGCAGTAGAACCTGATTTTTTTTTTTTTTTTTTTCTTTTGCTAGAATCTCTCAATTTTGCTAGAGGCCAGTGTCAGAAGAATAGCATCACTGGGCTCTGAGGCCTTCTATCTGAGGATGTTCTGACTGGTCCTCTCTCATTCATGTAAGTCCAGGGTTACAAGTTGTCAACTCCATGCTTTGAAGGACAAGAAGCTAGCTGAGACTCTGCAACAGCAAAAAGCATTTTCACGTATCCCTGTGATTCTGGGGGCTTCCTGGAAAGCTGTCCAGCATCAGCGTGGACTGTGGTCTCTCCTGTGTGTGCACAGGTAGCCATGTCCACTTAGGGAGCCCCTGAGGGAGTCTGGCCACCTTTGGAGCCAGGGAGGACGAGCAGGGCCACCTGTGTGCGTCAGCATGTGTACCAGCTGTACCTCTGTGTCTCATCCTGTGATGGCTGTCCCCAAAACGTGAGCTTATGGACCTTTGAAAGAAACTGATTTTAACATAGACAAATAACATGTGTAACAGGGAGCTTCCTTGTGACTCAGTGGTAAAGAATCCATCTGCCAATACAGGAGATGAAGGTTCAATCCCTTGGGTCGGGAAGATCCCCTGGAGAAGGAAATGGCAACCCACTCCAGTATTCCTGCCTGGAGAGTCCCATGGACAGAAGAGCCTGGCGGGATCCCAAAGAGTTGGACACGACTTAGTGACCAAATAACAATAAGCCTGTAACAAGGGGAAAAAAACTACTTTTTTATGTCTAAATTACAGCTTTATCTCCTCCCTGTCACTCGACAAGCCTAGAACACCCTTCTGTCCACCTGGAAAACTCCTCCAAGTGGGGTAACTGCCATCTGAGCCCCGCCATGTGCTGCTTTGCTATCTAGGTCACCTTCAAGGTCAATACTCATCTCCCTCCTTTAATAAATGAGGACACGGGCTGGTATCTGCCTCACTGGGCCTGAAGTTCCAGAGCTACCACCTTGCCCAGTGCCATCAGCACCAGCCCTGAGTGTCCACAGATCGTGTATACGGCCACATGCACGGTGCCCACGGAGCAGCCCAGCACCGCAACCCAGAGCTCAGTTACTAAGTGGATTTAGGAGATCCAAACCCGAGGCACCCACTTGGCCTTTCTCACTCCACCCCATGTTTCCCTTTTTAGGGGGGAAGATGTTTCCAGTCAGCTTATGTTTAAAGAGAACGCTAACAAGTATCGAGCACCCAGTCTGTTTTCATATTATCTCAGCCTCACAACAGACAACCTGTAACCGGTTCCTTTCACCAACCAGGTTTTTCCCAAGTGCAGGAAGTGGAAAGTCATGATGTCATCAAGGGAGAACGCAGACCAGAGGAAGGCTGCTCTTAACATTTAAATGAAAATCGCTGTTTTTCGGTCCCCAAAATTATATATGCTCATTGTAACAGGTTGAAATGAAACAGAAAGGCACAAAATAACCTGACATATCACCAAGAGACAGCGGTAAGCCCTGTGATGAATGCCGTTTCATGCAATCGCACATGACCGCACACAACCAATCAGCTTTACACGAAATGGTCACACAGCGCATGTCACCTTGTAACTGTCTTCACTCCACAAGATGTAACTACCACCACCATCTTCCCGTGTCAGTACACACGGATCTCAGCCAAGTCCTAACCACTGGACCATCAGGAAGTCCCCTTCTCATTCTTTTTAATGACTACCTAAATTCCCATTGGCTGCAGACACCACACTATTTCATCAGGTCTTTCATGTTCTTTTCTATTCTCACTGTCACAATAGCTAGAATCATCGATGAAGAGTAGGGGCTGCACACATACCTTGACTCAGTACTAAGATATGCTTGCTTTTTTTTTTTTAAGCATTGGTCATCCACTGCAGGCTTCTGGGTCCCTCCCCATGGTCCGTCACCCCCAAGCCTTTCCATCCTTCATCTGTAGCCCAACTTCCAGGAATCAGGGAAGAAGCAACCTGCCTGGGGCCTGGCCTTGCTCCGGCAGAGGCAGCACACATGTGGTTGGGAACAAGTCACATCATGAAGAATTCCAAGCTTGGTGCAGTGGTAAAGAATCTAGGGTCTTAGACCACTGCATGCTTGGGGTGCTGGGACAACAGCCAGGATTATTTGCATCTACCTGATGGCTAGAAAAAGAAAAGCAGAGACATTACTTTGCCAACAAAAGTCCATCTAGTCAAAGCTATGGTTTTTCCAGTAGTCATGTATGGATGTGAGAGTTCGACTATAAAGAAAGCTGAGCACCAAAGAATTGATGCTTTTGAACTGTGGTGTTGGAAGACTCTTGAGAGTCCCTTGGACTGCAAGGAGAGCCAGTCAATCCTAAATTAAATCAGTCCTGAATGTTATTGGAAGGACTGATGCTGAAGCTGCAACTCCAATACTTTGGCCATCTGACGCAAAGAACCAACCCATTGGAAAACACCCTGATGCTAGGAAAGATTGAAGGCGGGAGGAGAAGGGGACAACAGAGGATGAGATGGTTGGATGGCATCACCAATGCAATGGACATGAGTTTGAGTAGGCTCCGGGAGTTGGTGATGGACAGGGAAGCCTGGCATGCTACAGTCCCTGGGGTCGCAGAGTCGGACACGACTGAGTGACTGACCTGACTGACTGATGAAAGGAACCCATGCATGCTAAATAGCACTGAGACTGCCCTCATCTTCCCCAGCTCAGTTTCAGACTGCTGGCAAGATTTCCCCCCCCACAGGCCAGATGTTGAAAGGCAATTTCAGGGACTTCACTGGTGGTCACAGTGGCTAAGACCCCATTCTCCCAATGCAGGGGGTCCAGGCTCGATCCCTGATCAGGAAACTGGATATCATATGCTGCAACTAAGGGTTTGTGTGCTGCAACTAAAGATCCTGTGTGGCAGGATCTTTAACTGAGACCCAGCGCAGACAAATAAAATATTTTTTTATAAAAGAAAGAAAAGAAAGGCCCTTCTAGAGAATAACCGGCCTGAGAGGAAGGACTTAAAAATATAATCATAGAGAGTTCCTCAAGAAGCAACCCAGATGGCCACTCCACACAAAGTCAGTAAGCCCTGTTCCAGTGGGCTAAATGTTTGTGTTCCCCCCAAATTTATATATTAAAGTCCCAACCTCCAATGTGGCTGAATTTGGAGATCAGGCCTTTGGGGGGGGGTGGGTAATTAAAGATGAGTGTGGTCATAAGGTGGAACCTTGATTCAACAATATTAATGTCCTTAGGGACTTACTCGATGGTCCAGTGGTTAAGACTACACGCTTCCAATGCACAGGGCACAGGTTCGATTCCTGGTCAGAGAACTAAGATCCCACGTGCTGTGCCACATGGCCAAAACATTTAAGAATTAAATAAATTTTTAAAAATCCTCAGAACTGAAAAATGTACATTTAGATAGATATGTTTAATACATAATATAATTACTATTTTAAAATATTATATATATGCAAAAGTGAAGAAAGTGAAAGTATTGCTCAGTCGTGTCTGACTCTTTGTGACCCCATGGCCCATAGCCTGCCAGGCTCCTCTGTCCATGGAGATTCTCCAGGCAAGAATACTGGAGTGGGTTGCCATTCCCTTCTCCAGGGGTCTTCCTAACCAAAGGATTGAACTCAGTTACCCTGCATTGCAAGTGGGTTCTTTACCATCTGAGCCACCAGGGAAGTCCATATATCTGTGTGTGTGTTCTTATAAGAAGAGACAACAGAGGACAGTGGCATCACCAAGCTGGTGACATAGGCCATTCCTATAGGCCTTCGCTCTCCCTCAAGAACAACTAACAAGTATTCGTGTGCAGGTCACCACTGAGAAAACCCTGGAACACAGGAGTGACACCGAAAAAATCCCTGTACCAGACACCAAGACAGGCCACACCAGAAGTGCTAAGAGGAGCTGCTGCATGCTGATGACACCACCCCCTCCCCAGGCTGGTACAGCATCAGGCGGAGAGATTGCCCCTGGGCCTATAGCTCCCCAGCAGAAAATAGAGCCTAGGGTGCATACCCAGCTCCCACTGTGGGTCCCTTCTTAGGAGCCCCCACTCTGGTTGTGCACCACAGGGACTGCAGCGGAACCGGCAGGACTTGAGCCCTGGGCATCTGATTGTGATGAGAAGTGGAGAGGGGCCGGCAAAAACCAGCAGAGTGAGTCCTCCCAGCAGTGTCCAAGGAGTAGTCCCAACCACTGCAGCTGCTTTGTTCATCTGCAGAGCCTAGGTGGGCACAGTCTGATCAGGGAACTCAGCAGGACACAGGCTTGACTGATTTGAGTTCTCAAACAAAGAGCTTGGCCAGCCCTGGAGGCTGGTGTGCTCTGCCCCAGGCAGGGTAGCTGAATCATGGCCCAGCCTACTGCTGAGTGGAGCTCCCAGCCCCTCAGAAAGCCTGATCAGAGACACCTAGGCAGCCAGAATTCAGCAACACTTAAGCAGAGCAGAGGGTATGGCTGGCAGAGCTGATCACCTGCAGGGCAAAGCCAGTGGCACCAAGTGACCAGGGAACTCCGGGAGTGGGTCAGCTTGAGGCAAGACCATGACCAGAATGGCTTGCTGGGCTTAGAGGATTCCCCTCTTCTCCCAAGCAGGAGAGCTAATCCATAGCCCTACTCAATGCTGAGTGTAGTTCCTGGCCCCTTCTGACCAGAAAGCCTGAAGGTTAACACCCAGAAGCTGTGTAATCCAGCAACCCTCAAGCAGAAAATACACTAGGCTGGCAGAGCAGATGATCTGCATAGAGCCTTGTTGGCCTTAGAACTGGGTCTCCCACTCTACCTGGGAAAGGAAGCTAATTTGTAGCCCCACCCATGGTTAGATACAGTCCTCAGCCCACCATGTGTGCGTGCATGCTAAGTTGCTTCAATCATGTCTGACTCTTTGTGACCCTATGGACTGTAGACTGCCCGGTCCTCTGTTCATGGGTTCTCCAGGCAAGAATACTCGAGTGGGTTTCCATGACCTCCTCCAGGGGATCTTCCTGACCAAGGGTTCAAACCCACATCTCTTACATCGCCTGCAATGGCAGTTGGGTTCTTTACCACTAGCACCACCTGGGAAGCCCTCAGCGCACCCTACCAGGGAACCCAACCAGAGCACGTGGGAAGCTGCATAGCTCACCCAACAACCTGACCTCTAGAGGCACCTGAGCAGAAAACACACCAGCAGTTCTCCCTGTCTACAGAGCAAACCAGGCCCCATCTGGCCAGGGAATTCAGAGCAGTCTTACCTGATTCAAGTCTCCCAAAGAGTAAGCCATTCAGGTCTCAGGGCCCATCCTGCTGCCCCACCAGAGCAGGGATGCTAATTCATAGCCCCATCTGCTGCTGAGTAGAGTAGTATACCCAATCCTGACCATCTAGTAAACCTGACCAGAGAACTGAAGCAATCACAGAGCTCATCCTGCAACCTTGCTTAGGCAGAAAATCAAACTTGCTTGGGCAAGGAACCAAGCCAGCAATCCCATCCAATTCTCAGGCAATGGCACCTGAGAATTCTGCCATCTCAGAGCTCAGGCAGTGGTCTCAGCCAAAAACAGACCCTGTCAGCAGGTCTCACCCACCCAAGGACATTTCCAGCACACATATCCAGAAACCCAAACTGAGATGACTGTCTCTGCCAAAGGGAACTTGTAAAGTCTGGAAGAGGAGCCCACTTACTCAGATGGACAAATAAGGAATCAAGGATCATGAAAAAATCAAGCAAGCATGACACCACCAAAGGAAACCAATACAGGTATAATAACTGACCCTAGAGAAACGGAGATCTATGAACTGTCAGACAAAGAATTCAGAATAATCCTCAAAGTTTAGTGAACGATCAGATCCCACTGATAACTGAAATTAGGAGAACAATGCATGAACAAAATGGCAAGTTCAACAGAGAACTAGAAACCATCAAAAGAAAACAAACAGAAACCCTAGAACTGAAATATACAATGACTGAAGAAAACAGGATTGAAAAACTCAATGGAGAACTTCAAAAGAAGACTTCACTGTGTAGAAGAATCTATAACCTAGAAGACAAGATGTTTTAATTTATCCAGTTAGAGGACTAAAAGAAAAAAAAGTATGAAAAATGGTGAAGAAACCCTGTGCATTATGAGAACTCCAGAGGAAAAAGAAAGAGAGAAAGGGACAAAAAGTATATTTAAAACAATAATGACTAAAAACTTCCCTAACCTGGGGAGAGAAGAGGACATCCAAATGCATGATGCCCAGAAGACCCATATGCATTGAACATGAATAATGCAACGCCAAGCTGTAATTTAATTGTCAATAGTCAAAGACAAAAACTTTGAAAGGAGGAGGAGAAAACAAAGAAGTTTTATATAAGAAAAACTCCATAAGGTTTTTCAGGCCAGGAGAGAATGGGATGACATATTCAAATTATTGAAAGGGGGGATAAAAAAAAAAACAACTGTCAACAAAGTATTCTATGCCTGGCAAAGCTGGCCTTCAGAAAAGGAGGAGATATAAAGTCTTTCCTAACAAAAACTGAGGGAGTTCATCAACTACCTGACAAGAAATGTTAACAGGGGTTCTCTGAATAAAAGTAAAAGAATGCTATTTAACAGACTAAAAACACTAGAAGATACAATAAAACTTGCTAGTAATGATAAATACACAAAGTTAGATTTTGTAATATGATAGTGGTGGTCCATAATTCAAGTCTTGTTTAAAAGTTAATGAAACAAATATAGTTTAAAAAAAATAACTACAATAATCTGTTATTGTTTACACAATATTTAAAAATATATAAACTGTAACATCAATAATCTAAATTGTGAGAGGGAAGAGAAGTGAAAGTGTAACATTAGGAATGCTACAGAAGTTTTTATCAGCTTAAAATGCAGTGTTATAATTTTAAGAAATTTTATGAAAGCACTATGGTAATCACAAGGGAAAAACCTGTCATAATCAGACAAAAGAACATGATAAAGAAGTCAAAACATACTGATACCAAAAGGTCTCAAAACAAAAAGACAAAAGGATAAGAAGCAAGGAACAACAGATCTACAAACAGCCAGAAAACAGTTAACAAAATGGAAATAGTAAGTCCTTACTATTAATAATTATTTTAAACATAAAGGAATTAAATTCTCCAATCAAAAGACAGAATGATTGAATGGAATTTTTTAAAAAAATCCAACAATATTCTACCTGCAAGAGGTTCACTTTAGCCTTAAAAACTGAGAGTCTATGTAAGAGATATTTCAAGCAAACGCTAACCAAAAAACACAGAGGTAGATATATCAGACAAGATAGACTTTAAACTAAAGTGGTAAAAAGAGACAAAGATAATAATTGTAAAAATTTATGCAACCAACATGGGAGTACCTAAACATATAAAGCAAAACCTAACAGAGGTAAAAAGGAGAAATAAACAGCAATATAATAATAATTGCAGAACTTAATACCCCACTCTCAACACTGGATAGTTCATCCAGAGTCAATAAGGAAACAGCAGATTTGAATAATGCTATAGACCCAATAGCATTAAAATGGACCCAATAGAACTAAAGTGGGTTAGAATGGGTGAATTTAACTTAGATGACCATTATATCTACTACTATGGGCAAGAGTCCCTTAGAACAAACGGAATAGCCATCATAGTCAACAAAAGGATCCGAAATGCAGTACTTGGATGCAATCTCAAAAACGACAGAATGATCTCTGTTTGTTTCCAAGGCAAACCATTCAATATCACCAAGTCTATGCCCCAACCAGTAATGCTGAAGAAGCTGAAGTTGAACAGTTCTATGAAGACCTACAAGACCTTTTAGAACTAATACCCAAAAAAGATGTCCTTGTCATTATCGGGGACTGGAATGCAAAAGTAGGAAGTCAAGAAACACCTGGAGTAACAGGAAAATTTGGCCTTGGAATACACAATGAAGCAGGGCAAAGGCTAATAAAGCTTTGCCAAGAGAACGCACTGGTCATAGCAAACACCCTCTTCCAACAACACAAGAGAAGACTCTACACATGGACATCACTACATGGTCAATACTGAAATCAGACTAGATTATATTCTTTGCATCCGAAGATGGAGAAGCTCTATACAGTCAGCAAAAACAAGACTGGGAGCTGACTGTGGCTCAGATCATGAACTCCTTTGTGCCAAATTCAGGCTTAAATTGAAGAAAGTAGGGAAAACCACTAGACCATTCAGGTATGACCTAAATCAAATCCCTTACAATTATACAGTGGAGGTGAGAAATAAATTTAAGGGACTAGATCTGATAGACAGAGTGCCTGATGAACTATGAATGGAGGTTCATGACATTGTACAGGAGACAGGGATCAAGACCATCCTCAAGAAAAAGAAATGCAAAAAAACAAAATGGCTGTCTGAGGAGGCCTTACAAATAGCTGAGAAAAAAGAGAAGCAAAAAGCACAGGAGAAAAGGAAAGATATACCCATTTGAATGCAGAGTTCCAAAGAATAGCAAGGAAAGATAAGAAAGCGTTGCTCAGGTATCAGTGCAAAAAAATAGAGGAAAACAACAGAATGGGATAGACTAGAGCTCTCTTCAAGAAAATTAGAGATACCAAGGGGACATTTCATGTAAAGATGGGCACAACAAAGGACAGAAACGGTATGGACCTAACAGAAGCAGAAGATACTAAGAAGAGGTGACAAGAATACACAGAAGAACTGAGCAAAAAAAAATCTTCTTGACCCAGATAACCACAGTGGTGTGATCACTCACCTAGGGCCAAACATCCTAGAATGTGAAGTCAAGTGGGCCTTAGGAAGCATCACTATGAACTAAGCTAGTGGAGGTGATGGAATTCCAGTTGAACTATTCCAAATCCTAAAAGATGATGCTGTGAAAGTGCTGCACTCAATATGCCAGCAAATTTGGAAAACTCAGCAGTGGCCACAGGACTGGAAAAAGTCAGTTTTCATTCCAATCCCAAAGAAAGGCAATGTCAAAGAATGCTCAAGTGAAGTGAAGTCGCTCAGTCGTGTCTGATTCTTTGCAACCCCATCAAGTGTAGCCTACCAGGCTCCTCCATCCATGGGATTCTCCAGGCAAGAACTACCACATAATTCCACTCATCTCACATGCTAGTAAAGTAGTGCTCAAAATTCTCCAAGCCAGGCCTTGGTAATACATGAACCTTAGAAAAGGTTTTAGAAAAGGCTGGTTTTAGAAAAGGCAGAGGAACCAGAGACAAATTGCCAACATCTGCTGGATCATTGAAAAAGCCAAGAGAGTTCCAAAAAAACATCTACTTCTGCTTTATTGACTATGCCAAAGCCTTTGACGTGTGGATCACCACAAACTGTGGAAAATTCTTAAAGAGATGGGAATACCAGACCACCTGACCTGCCTCTTGAGAAATCTGTATGCAGGTCAGGAAGCAACAGTTAGAACTGGACATCGAATAAGAGACTGGTTCCAAATAGGAAAAGGAGTACACGAAGGCTGTATATTGTCACCCTGCTTATTTAACTTATATACAGAGTACATCATGAGAAATGCTGGGCTGGAAGAAGCACAAGCTGGAATCAAGATTGCCCAGAAAAATATCAATAACCTCAGACATGCAGATGACACAATGCTTATGGCAGAAAGTGAAGAACTAAAGAGCCTCTTGAGAGGGGGAAAGAGGAGAGTGAAAAAGTTGGCTTAAAGCTCAACATTCAGAAAACTAAGATCATGGTATCTGGTCCCATCACTTCATGACAAATAGATGGGGAAACAGGGGAAACAGTGTCTGACTTTATTTTATTGGGCTTCAAAATCACTGCAGATGGTGACTGCAGCCATGAAATTAAAAGACACTTACTCCTTGGAAGGAAAGTTATGACCAACCTAGATAGCATATTCAAAAGCAGAGACATTACTTTGCCAACAAAGGTCCATCTAGTCAAGGCCATGGTTCTTCCAGTGGTCATGTATGGATGTGAGAGTTGGATTAAAAAGAAAGCTGAGCACAGAAGAATTGATGCTTTTGAACTGTGGTGTTGGAGAAGACTCCTGAGAGTCCCTTGGACTGCAAGGAGATCCAACCAGTCCATCCTACAGGCAGTCAGTCCTGAGTGTTCATTGGAAGGACTGATGTTGAAGCTGAAACTCCAATACTTTGGCCACCTGATGCAAAGAGCTGACTCATTTGAAAAGACCCTGATGCTGGGAAAGATTGAAGGCAGGAGAAGGAGACGACAGAGGATGAAATCACCGACTCAATGGAGATGAGTTTGAGTAGGCTCCAGGAGTTGGTGATGGACAGGGAGGCCTGGTGTACTGTGGTCCATGGGGTCGTGAAGAGTCGGACATGACTAAACAACTGAACTGATCTGATAGACCCAATAAGTAAATCACTTCAGTTGTGTCTGAGCCCACCAGGCTCCTCTGTCCTTGGGGTTCTCCAGGCAAGAATACTGGAGTGGATTGCCATGCCCTCTACAGGGGATCTTCCTAACCCAGGGATAGAACCCGGATCTCCCACATTTGCAGGTAGATTCTTTACCATCTGAGCCACCAGGGAATCCAGCAAAAGCTGCTAACAGTGTAGACATACCCAATGGACATAACATATACAGAACACTTTATCTGACAACAGCAGAATATACGTTCATACACAGTGCACATGGAACATTTTTTAAAATAGACCAAATGTTAGTTCACAAAATAAGTCTAGCAAGTTCAAGAAGACTGAAGTCATACCCAGGTGGCTTCTCTGACAACAATGGTATGAAACCAGACACTAATAACAGGAGGAAAATTGGAAAATATTTCAGGAACACTGGAACTTAAACACTCTTCCAAACCTATGAATCAAAGAAGAAATTAGAGTGGAAATTAAAGTGTCTTGACACAAGCAAAAGTGAGACATGACATACCACCACTTATAGGATGCAGCAAAAGCAGTTCTAAGAGGGCCATAGCAATAAACACCTACATTAAGAAATAAGCAAGATCTCAAATTAGCAACCTAACTCTATGTCTCAAAGACCTAGAGGAAAAAAAAGAATAACAAAAACCCAGAGTCAGCAGAAGGAAGGAAAATAAAAATCAAAACAGAAATAAAATAGACAGCAGGAAAACAAAAGAAAAGATTAAAAAAACTAAGACTTGGTTTTTGAAAAGATAAAATTAACAAACCTGAAAAAGGAGACATTACAGTTGATATCTTATGAAAGATCATAAGATGCAACTATGAACAACTACATGTCAACAAGCTGGACAACCTGAAAAAAAATCTTGCAAACAAACTTCCAAGACTGAATCAGGATAAAACTAAAAATTTGAACAGACCAATTGCTAGTAAAGAGATTAAGTCAGTAACCAAAAACCACTCAAAGATGAAAAGCCTGAGACCAAATAGCCTCACTGCTAAATTTTACCAAACGTTAAAAAATGAATTCCAGTCTTTCTCAAAGTCTTCCAAAAATCATAGAGGAGAAGACATTCTCAAACTCATTTTACAAGCCCAGCATTACCCTGATACCAAAGCCAGAAAAGGACACTATCAGAAAACTACAGATCAATATCCCTGATGAATACAGACGTTAAAATCTCAATAAGATACTAGCAAACTGAACTCACATTAAAAGGAACATTCACCACGATCAAGTAGCATTTATCCCTGGGATTCAAGAATGGTTCAACACATGTAAATCAGTCAATGTGATAATCACATTAAGAGAATGAAGGAAACAAAATCGTATGATCATCTCTATAAGTGCAGGAAACACATCTGACAAAAGCCATCATACATTCATGATAAAAAAATTCTTAATAAATTAGGTATAGAAGGAACATAACATAATAAAGGTCATATATAACAAGCTAACATCATTTTCAGTGGTGAAAGGTTGAAAGCTTTCTATCTGAGATCAGGCACAAGAAGAGGATGCCCACTCTTACCACTTCTTTTCAACATAACACTGGAAGTCCCCACCAGAGCAATTAGTCAAGAAAAAGAAAAAGTATCGGAATTTGAAGGAAAGAAGTAAAATTGTCTCTATTTTCAGAAGACATCATTACATATATAGAAAATCCTAAAGATTTCAAAAAAAGTTATATCTAAGCAATGAATTCAGTAAAGTTGCAGGATACAAAATTCATATATAAAAATCAGTAACATTTCCATACATTAACAGTGAATTATCTGAAAAAGACATACCCATCTCATTTATAATAGCATCAAAAACAATAAAAGAAGAATAAATTTAACCAAGGAAGTGATAGATCTCTGTAATGAAAACTATGAGCCACTGATTGAGGAAATCAGATATAAATAAATGGAAAGATATCCAGTGTTCATGGATCAGAAGAATTATTGCTAAAATATCCATACTACCCAAAACCATCTATAGAGTCAATGCAACTCTTATGAATTTTCCAATGGCAGTTTTTACACAAGTAGAAAAAAATCCCAAAATTTATGTGAAACACACACACAAACATGAATAACCAAAGCAATCCTGAGAAAGAGCAAAGTAGATGATATCACATTTCCTGATTTCAGGCTATATTGTAAAGCTACAATAATCAAAACAAAAACAGACTGAAAACAAAAAACAGACACATAGACAAATGGAACAGAATCAAGAATCCAGAAATACACTCATACTCATTCAATCATCTAATATTTGGCAAGGGCACCAAGAATACTTAATGGAGAAAAGACAGTCTTTTCAATAAATGGTGTTAGGAAAATTGGGCACTCACACAAGAGTATCCTGGTGTGCTGCAGTCCATGGGGTCGCAAGGAGTCGGACATGACTGGGTGACTGAACAACAATGTAAGAATGAAGCTAGAGCCTAAACTTACACCTCACCAAATTAACTTGAGCCAGATGAATGCCTTAAATGAAGACCAGAAACCATAAAACACCTAAAAGAAAATATAGGAAAAATCTCTTTGACAGGGGTCCTGGTAAATTTTCTGGAAATCACACCTAAAGAACCAGCATCAAAATAAAAATGAACAAGTGAGACCATTCAAAACAAAAGCCTCTGCACAACAAAAGAAGTGGTTATCAAAGTGAAAAGACAATCTGTAGAAAGGGAAAAGTCTTTGCAAACAATGTGTCTGATAAGATGTAATATCTAAAATATATAAAGAATTCGTACAACTCAAAAACAAAACAAAAAAACACAAATAATCCAATTGGAAAATAGGTAAAGGACCTAGACACTTTTCTAAAGAACATAAATGGCTAATATGTACATGAAAACATACTCAAGAACAAAAAAACAATGATATATCATCTCACATCTGTTATAACAGCAATCATCAGAAAGACGAGAGAACAAAGGCTGGTGTGGAGAAAAGGGAAGCCTCGTGCGCTGTTGGTGGGACTCTAAGTTGGTGCAGCCACTGTGGAGAACAGTATGGAGTTTCCTCAAAAAGCTAAACTCTACCATATGATCCGGCAATTCCACTTCTGGGTATATATTGAGAAATATTGGAAAACACTAATTTGAAAAGATACATGCACCTCAATGTTCATAGCAGAACTATTTACAAAACTAAGATATGGAAACAACTTAAGTGTCCATCAGCAGATGAATGGATAAAGAAGATGTGATACATATATACAACGGAATACTGTGCAGTCATAGACAAGAATGAAATTCTGCCACTTACAATATGTGTGGACTGGAATGCAAAAGTAAGAAGTCAAGAGATATCTGAAGTAACAGGCAAGTTTGGCCTTGGAGTAAAAAATGAAGCAGGGCAAAGGCTAACAGAGTTTTGCCAAGAGAACGCACTGGTCATAGCAAACACCCTCTTCCAACAAAAGATGTGGATGTCTCCAGATGGTCAAAACTGAAATCAGACTGATTACATTCTTTGCAGCCGAAGATGAAGAAGCTCTATACAGTCACAAAAAACAAGACTGGAAACTGACTGTGGCTCAAATCATGAACTCCTTGTTGCAAAATTCAGACTTGAATTGAAGAAAGTAGGGAAAACCACTAGGCCATTCAAGTATGACCTAAATCAAATCCCTTATGATTATACAGTGGAAATGACAAATAGATTCAAGGGATTAGATCTGATAGACAGAGTGCCTGAAGAACTATGGACAGAGGTTCATGACACTGTATAGGAGGCAGTAATCAAAATCATCCCCAAGAAATGCAAAAAGGCAAAATGTTTGTCTGAGGAGGTCTTACAAATAGCTGAGAAAAGAAGAGATGCTAAAGGCAAAGGAGAAAAGATAAGATATACCCATCTGAACTCAGAGTTCCAAAGAATAACAAGGAGAGAGAAGAAAGCCTTCTTAAGTGAATAACGCAAAGAATAGATACAGGATAGAATATCTATCTAAAACAAAAGAGTGGGAACCAGGTGGCGCTAGTGGTTAAAGAACCTGCCTGCCAGTGCAGGAAACCGTAAGAGACACAGTCCCATCCCTGGGTGGGGAAGATCCCCTGGAAAAGCAAATGGCAACCCACTCCAGTATTCTTGCCTAGAGAGTCCCATGGACAGAGGAGCCTGGTGGGCTACAGTCCGTGGGGTCACGAGGAGTTGAACATGACTGAAGTAACTTGGTACACAGAGATCTCTTCAAGAAAATTAGAGATACCAAGGGAACATTTTGTGCAAAGATGGGCACAATAAAGGACAGAAATGGTATGGACCTAACAGAAGCAGAAGATATTAAGAAGTGTTGTCAAGAATACACAAAAGAACTATACAAAAAAAGATCTTAATGACCCAGATAACTCACCTAGAGCCAGACATCCTGGAGTGTGAAGTCAAGTAGGCCTTAGGAAGCATCACTTTGAACAAAGATAGGAGAGGTAATGGAATTCCAGCTGAGCTATTTCAAATCCTAAAATATGATGCTGTTAAAGTGCTGCACTCAATATGCCAGCAACTTTAGAAAACTCAGCAGTGGCCACAGGACTAGAAGAGTTCCAATTTCAAAGAAAGGCAATGCCAAAAATGTTTCAAACTACCGCACAGTTGAACTCATTTCACACACTAGCAAAGGAATGCTCAAAATCCTTCAAGCTAGCTTTCAACAGTATATAAACCAAGAACTTCCAGATGTACAAGCTGGATTTAGAAACAGCAGAGGAGCCAGGGATTAAATGGCCAATATCCATAGGGTCATAGAAAAAGCAAGGGAATTTCAGAAAACCATCTACTTCTGCTTCATTAAGTATGCTTATACCTTTGACTGTGTGGATCAAAACAAACTGGAAAATTCTGAAAGAGATGGGAATATCGGACCACATTACCTGCCTCCTGAGAAACCTGTGTGCAGGTCAAGAAGCAACAGTTAGAACCAGACATGGAACAATGGACTGGTTCAAAACTGGAAAGGAGTACATCAAGGCTGTATATTGTCACCCTGCTATTTAACTTATATGCAGAGTACATCATGTGAAATGCCAGGATGGATTAAACTCAAGCTGGAATCAAGATTTCAGAGAGAAATATCAATAACCACAGACATGCAGATGACACCACCCTAATGGCAGAAACTGAAGATGAACTAAAGAGCCTCTTGATGAAGATGGAAGAGGAGAGTGAAAAAGCTGGCTTAAAACTCAACATTCAAAAAACTAAGATCATGGCATCTGGTCCCATTACTTCATGGCAAATAAATGGGTAACAATGGAAACAGTGAAAGACTTTATTTTCTTGGGCTCCAGAATCACTGCAGACAGTGACCGCAGCCATGGAAATAAAAGACACTTGCTCCTTGGAAGAAAAGCTATGACAAACCTAGACAGCATACTAAAAAGCAGAGACGTTACCTACTGACAAAGGTCTGTCTAGTCAAAGCTGCGGTTTCCCCGTAGGCATGTATGGATGTGAGTGTTGGACCATAAAGAAGGCTGAGTGCCAAAGAATTGATGCTTTTGAACTATGGTGCTGAAGAGGACTCTTGAGAGTCCCTTGGATAGCAAGGAGATCAAGCCAGTCAATCCTAAAGGAAATCAGTCCTGAATATTCACTGGAAGGACTGATGCTGGAGCTCCAACACTTTGGTCACCTGATGCAAAGAGCCAATTCATTGGAAAAGACCCTGATACTGGGAAAGATTGAAGGCAGGAGGAGAAGGGGGCAACAGAGGATGAGATGGTTGCATGGCATCATCAACTCAATGGACATTAGTTTGAGCAAACTTCGGGAGATAGTGAAGGACAGGGAAGCCTGGCGGGCTGCGGTCCATGGTGTCGCAGAGAGTCAGACACAGCTGAGCGGCTGAACAACAACAGAAATATGAATGGATTTGGAGGGCATTATGTTAAGTGAAGTAAGTCAAAGACAAAGACTGTATGGTATCGCTTATATATGGAATGAAAAAAATAAAGGGAACTAATGACGATAGCGGAGAAGGCGATGGCATCCCACTCCAGTACTCTTGCCTGGAAAATCCCATGGACAGAGGAGCCTGGTAGGCTGCTGTCTATGGGGTTGCATAGAGTCAGACACGACTGAAGCGCCTTAGCAGCAGCAGCAGCAGCAGTGAACATAGCAAAAGAGAAACAGACTAACAGATATAGAGAACAAGCCAGTGGTTACCATTGGGGAGAGGCAAAATATGGGCAGGGGATTGAGAAGTACAAACTATTATACCATTTATAAAATAAGTAAGCTGAAAAGATGCACAACACAGGGAATACAGCCAAGATTTTATAATAATTCTAAATGGAATATAATGTTAAAAAAAGAACACATGCCAAAGATTTTAACTAATTAATGAGGTAAACAGGAAGATGTGAAAACCTATCAGAGACCAACTGAGAAGCCAGAAATGTACATATAGTTAATTTAATTATGGGTTAAATACAAAACTGGTAAATATTCAACAGAGCCATTAACTTTTCAGGTTATTTAGTCTTCTGGACAGAAATGATTTCCATCTCTACCTGACAGCCATTTGCAAATTAGCTTAACCTCTGCCCTAAGGGCTTGTAAAATATCTAGTCAACAGAATCAGGCCTAAGCATCCCTTGATGCCATGCCCTCCTCCAGGGGATTTTCCTGACCTGACCCAGGGATCAAACATTTCTTACATCTCCTTCATTGTTAGGGGTTTCTTTACCACTTGTGCCCCCTGGCATGCCCAAACAATACCTCATAATCTCTTCTTCCTATCTCCAAGTTTCTTCTTCCTATTCTCCAACTTTTCCTACAAAACACCAAACATGCAGTAAAATTGACAAAACACAAAGCAATAGGAGACTAACTCACTTATCTTAGAGTAAGAACAGTCTTTTTTCTCTTTTATGGTAGCCATAAATGGAGTATAATCTTTAAAATTGTGAATCACTATATTGTACACCTGTAACTTACATAATATTGTACAGCAACTATATTCCAATTAAAACATTACAATTTATTTATTTGCTGTGTTGGGTCTTAATTGTACCACGTGGGGTCTTTCCTGACCATGCAGGCTTAGTTACCCCTTGGCATGTGGGATGTTAGCTCCCTAACCAGGGACTGAACCCACATCCCCTGCATCACAAGGTGGATTCTTTAACCACTGGACCACCATGGAAGTCCCAAGATCAACCTTTGAAAAAACAAGTTTAAAAAAAAGCTGGGGTTTTAATCTGAAAGCTTATAGGGGATTAATATAAATGAATGAAGTAGCTTTAAGAAAAAGATCAACAGGGACTTCCCTGGTGGTCCAGTAATTAAGAGTCCACCTTCCAATGTAGGGGACGTGGGTTCGATACTTGACCAGGGAACTAAGATCCCACGCGCTGCATGACTATTAGGCCCATGTGCCGCAACTAGAGAAGCACCACAACAAAAATTTTTAAAAAATTAAAAAAAAAAAAAAGGACCAAGAAACAAAAGTATAGTAACTTATGTGTAAGTACATCCTTCACACAGAACGTGATGATATTCTTCCTGCCTGCAGAGTTTGAGCTGAAGTCCTGAGGATGTTAATGGCAAAGACCACTATTTGTACAGACAGCTGGGATTTAACAGACTGTAAGGCTTTAATGTGCAAGAACCAGTGAACTATAGCCAGTGAACAAATAACCCAGGAAATTAGAGCAGAACCAGTCTAGCTGGACACCCCCAGCCTAGAAAGAGAAGACTGAAAGGGGAAAGGAGAACTACTGGCAGGGAATTCGCAGGTTGAGAGGAGGGAGGCAGGGGCCTCCCATGACCCAGCTGAGAAGTCTCAAGGAAAAGTGATGAGCAGGATGGCGACGCTTCGGAAAGGGGCCCCTGAGGTCTCCCTCCAGCTGTAGGGACTCACTGGGACCATCTTGACAGATGGAGTCAGGGTAGGCACAGAGGTGCTTGCAAAGATCTTTCCAGAGCCCAGAAACACACTTCATGCATTTAGAGTCAAGAGGCGCCCAGGGCCCTCATACAGCACCCACTGCCGCATAAGGCTTTTACCCTTTTCCTCTGTGCCCTTCGCCCTCCTTTGAGGAGCCCAGAGCAGGACAAAGACAGTGTGACAAAGCAAAATGGAGCCATGCCGGACACCATGCCCCTCCTCACGCCTGGGGAGGGACCCATCGGGAACTCAGCATCATATCACAGCCTGACTTAGTCTAACTTTTTTTTTTTTTTTTGCAGCGCACGGGCTTAGTTTCTTCACAGCATGAGGGATCTTAGTTCCCCAGCCAGGGATGGAACCAGCGTCTCCTGCTTTGCAAGGCAGATTCTTAACTACTTGGCCACCAAGGAAGTTCTAGCCTAACTTTTAAATGTCTGCAAAGGAGAGTGTTCTTACAGATAAAACACAAATACCACGGGTCTGTCTGAGATGTCATGGGGCGTGGGGGGCTGAGAGGGAGACTGATGGTATCATATGAAGGTGCTGGTGGCAAAAATAATAATAATGAAACTGCTCCTTGACAGTGCCCGCTGAGCTGGTCCCTATGATGAAAGGCAAAAATGGAAGCCCCAGCACGGTTCCCGAGAAGGCAGTGATCCAAGTGAGTACCAGAACTCAGAGTGCTAGACACAGATCTGAAATCGCTTCCCCAGATCAGGAGTGGGACTCAGATGGGAGATGAGGAGGAGATTCTGGAAAAGGAGTGTGTAGAGAGACACTCCCACCCCCACCCCTCTCCTCTTTCCTCAAAGAGGGAGGCCTCTGAATTTGATTTCAGCAGTCCTCTCCGTGAGCTTGCTCTGCCTGCATGTGCACAGTTTGGCCCTCCAGGGAAATCTAGAAGCTTCTGGCAGTCCCTCTAGGGAAAGTGAGAGGACCAGGGGGAGGGAGGAGGGACATGCTCCCAGGATTTGCCTGTACGCAGATGCACAAGTGTTCCCAGGAGCCAGAGGTGAGCCTCGTGGAGAGGAAGCCAGCATGAGGTTCCATGGCTGTGGTCCAGAAGGGCTTCCTAGAGGGGCAACTAGGTCTCTGCCGGGAGAAGCTGCAAGCACCCCCATCTCCCTAGGGCTGCAGAAGGAGCAAGAGGCCCACTGGAAAAGACATGCTCTCTGCCGGCCCAGAGAGCACAAAGCCCAGTTAGGACAGGCCTCCCCACCTGGATTTGTCTCCAGTCCCAGCCCTGCACAGGGTAGGGAGGGGGCCCAACAACCCACTGTAGCAGCACGGCTTCCTCCCACACCGGGGAGAGAGCAGAGCTCACACCCTTGAAGTGAGGCTTTTATACAGGACAGGACATTCTCATGGTTGAAATGAGTCTGTGTTCAGGACTCAAAGAAAAGGAAGGGCATCTCATAACCTAAGAGAGGTCATAAAAGTCCCTAAGAACCTCCCATCAACTGGGCTCCTTCAAGATAGCATTGAGAATCTACAGACTGTTACAAGTGAAGTCAGACAAAGACAAATATCATGTGATATTTGTGATATCATGTAAAATCTAAAAATAATAGTACAAATGAACTTATTTACAAAACAGGAATAGAGTCAGATGTAGAAAAGAAACTTATGGTTACCAGGGGATAAGTGGAGGACAGATAAACTGGAAAACTGGAATTGACATGTACACTACTGTATATGTATATACATATAGTAGTATATATACATATGCTGCTGCTGCTGCTGCTAAGTCGCTTCAGTCGTGTCCGACTCTGTGCGATCCCATAGACAGCAGCCTGCCAGGCTCCTCTGTCCCTGGGATTCTCCAGGCAAGAACACTGTTGTGGGCTGCCATTTCCTTCTCCAATGCATGAAAGTGAAAAGTGAAAGGGAAGTCGTTCAGTCGTGCCTGACTCTTAGCGACCCCATGGACTTCAGCCCACCAGGCTCCTCCATCCATGGGATTTTCCAGGCAAGAGTACTGGAGTGGGGTGCCATTGCCTTCTCCAATATACATATACTACTGTATATAAAATAGATAACTAACAAGGACCTACTGTATCACAGGAACTCCATTCAATACTCTGTAATGACCTATATGGGAAAAGAATCTAAAAAAGAGTGTGTGTATATATATATATATATATATATAACTGATTCACTTTGCTATACAGCAGAAACTGACACATGGAAAATCAACTATATTCCAACCAAAAGAATTGTTTAAAGAATTCATAATAAAAATACATATTATAGATATGGATATATAGCACTAACATTCTTCTTATCCTGCTCCATCCCTCAGGGCATTCAATTAGCATGAGCAACACTCAACTTCTACTTTAAATTGAAAATTGAAAAACTGAGTAATGAATATTTAACTACCATTTTTGTTTTAATTATTTGTGGTTTGCCCCCTTAGAAAAGAAACATTTTTTTTTTCAGTACCAAGATTTCAGCACCAAGTGTGGAATTTGACACTGCTCTGTAACTGGAGAATGCCAGGCTTCAATCTGTGAGCAAAAAAAATGTTGCCTGCCTTGCTGGTAAACAATAAATTATGCCAGCCATCCAGCCAGCAGCCATTGCAGCCACCTCGTAATGCCCTGAGGGGAATTAAGAATGGAGAAAAACAGGATACTGGCCCTAGAGAGCTGAAGTATGAAAGTGAAAGCATTAGTCACTCAGTCGTGTCTGACTCTTTGTAACCCCATGAACGGTAGCCAGCCAGGTTCCTCTGTCCATGGAATTCTCCAGATAAGAATCCAGGGATTGAACCTGGGTCCCCTGCATTGCAGGCAGATTCTTTACTGTCTGAGCCACCAGGGGAGCCCAAGATAGTTAAAGTGCATATCAAAGAAATGATTTCAACCAGCCCAGACTCTTGCATCTTCCCAAATATAAAAAAAGCACTAAAATCATTAACTTGAGACACCTGTTTTTTGTGATTAGCAGTAATCGTTTGATGTCCCACTCCATTTTTTTTTTTAATCAAAATTCCTCTACATCCTGACTCTTCCCTTATCTCTTCAAAGCAGTCCCTCAGAGCTATGTGAGAGTATGCCTTTCTGGACTATGGTCCTCAGTAATTCATGCATGCTCAGTTGCTCAGTCATGTCTGACTCTTTGTGACTCCGTGGACTATAGCCTGCCAGGCTTCTCTGTCCATGGGATTTCCCAGGCAAGGATATTGTGACTCCGTGGACTGCAGCATGCCAGGCTTCCCTGTCCTTCACTATCTCCTAGAGTTTGCTCAAACTCATGTCTATTGAGTTGATGATGCCATGCAACCATCTCATCCTCTGTTGCCCCCATCTCCTCCTGCCCTCAGTCTTTCCCAGCAGCAGGGTCTTTTCCAGTGAGTTGGCTCTTCACACCAGGTGGCCAAAGTATTGGAGCTTCCCTGGTAGCTCAGATGGTAAAGAATCTCCTTGCAATGCAGGAGACCATCTGCAATGGTAGGAGACTCACGTTCAACCCTTGGGTCAGGAAGATCTCCCGGAGAAGGGAATGGCAACCACTCCAGTATTCTTGCCTGGAGAATCGCATGGACAGAGAAGCCTGCTGGGCTACAGTTTATGGGGTCGCAAAGAATACTGTAGTGGGTTGCCATTTCCTCCTCCAGGGGATCTTCTCAACCCGAGGATCGAACCCATGCCTCCTGCAGCTACTGCATTGGCAGGCAGAGTCTTTACCACTAGCGCCACCTGGGAAGCCCTCAGTAATGCATGATTCTCAATTTTTAGGTGGGACATCTCTTTTTCAGTTGACAAATACTTAAGAAAACCTACAGAAGCCTAGGAGAAGGCATGCAATGAAAGGAAAACCTTCTGCAAAGAGGGCCATGAGGATGAGCAAAAGTGGCCAGGGCGCAGGAACACAGAGAGAACTCTAGGCCAAGGGAAGCTCAAGAACCTGCAGAGAGGTCATAGAGCAGAGTGCACCCTAGAGGCTGGACGAGGTGGTGGGGGGTGGGTGCAGCCTGGGATGTTTTATCACTACATGGTGTCGACTGAAAAAAAACACAACCTAAAAATTGAGAACTTTGCTTTATTCAGCAGACTTGCTGAGGACTTAAGCCAGGGAAATACCCTCTCAGATAGCTCAGAGGGACTGTTCTGTCCTTTTTTTTTTTTTTTTTCTTTTTTATTTGGCTTATGTTTTCCTTTTTTATTTGGCTTACTTTTTTCTTTTTTATTTGTACTTTTTTTTTTTTTTAATTTGGCCATGCCGCATACATGTGGGATCTTAGTTCCCCTGCCAGGGATCAAGCCCACCTGCTGTGCATTGCAAGAGCAGTCTGAACCACTGGAACACCAGGGAAGTGACAGAGGGGGCTGTTCTGAAGAGGTAGGAGAAGAGCCAGGATAAAAGGAGCTTTTGCACAACAAACAACAACAACAAAACATGTTGTTGAACATCAAAAGACTACTGCTAACTAAAGAAAAGGCAGACATCTCAAGTTAATGGATTTAACACTTTTCTTTGTATAGGAAGGTGCGTGAGTCTGGGCTCACTGCAATCATTCCTATGATACACACCTATCCAGAGCACGTATCCTGTCTTCTCCACCCTGAATCCCCTCAGAGTGCCAGCTTGTGGCCGCAGCATCCTTTGTGCACTGATGAGGCAGGTGGCAATCTTCCTCCACAGTGAAAACACCAGAGTTACAAGTGGGTTGAACAAGGTGAAAGAAGACATCTGAGAACTCCGAAAGCAGCAGCAAATGGACAAAGGAGGGGGAGGCGGGTCCACAGAGCTGCAAATGCAGTGACAAGTCCTTGACTCCCCCATCTACTCAGATGCAATGACGTGAGTTCTTTACAACCGCATTTGAGTACAGAAGGCAAGTGAGCAGAACCTGGGGGCTCCAGTGGCTCCAGTCCCAGCACAGCCCCTTCACCTCCATGTCCCCAGAGCCCTGCATGTGGGTAGCCTCAGGAAATGTTTGCTGGAGAAAAGGCCAGATAGGCAGTCACTCTCCTGCTGTGGAGTTGTCTGATATTATTAGAGAGAAACTAAGCCGTCTCAGCTCAGGGTGTTGTCATCAATGTGTTGTTTCTCTCTTAATCTTTCTGCCTCTGTCTTGCCAGACACAAAAATAACCGAAGCTATTTTCTATTTTATAGTTTGTATTTACGCATGGACTGTAGCCCACCAGGCTCCTCTTGTCCATGGGGATTCTCCAGGCCAGAACACTTGAGTGGGTAGCCGTTCCCTTCTCCAGGGGATCTTCCCAACCCAGGGATCGAACCCAGGTCTCCTGCATTGCAGGCATATTCTTTACCATCTGAGGCACCGGGGGAGTCCTATTTAATATTGTAAGTCAGGGAGCTTTTACTTTAAATGTTTTAACAAAAAAGTTTCCTGTGCTATAAAATGTCAACACGGAATCCCCTACTTAATAAATTCTGGGGAACTTTTCTCCAGTATTTTTTCTCTCTCTCCAGGATCACGATGATTCTTCCTGCCTTCCTTGGACTCAGACAACGTTTTATGTTAGACAAGTGAGCATCCCCACCACCCTCCTGTCACCTCTCTAGAAGAACAACAGCCTCTGCTCTGAGCTAAGGCATGTTGTGAATCCATTAGTGACCATCAAGTCCCCTCTTTGTGGGCGCCAGTCACCCTTTTCCAATTGCATACTTAACATTTCCACTGTAATGGCCTGCTGTCCCCTTAAGTCATCGAAAATTAAGCCCAAGTCCCTGCATTCCCACAAGACAGCTGCCCTGCCTGACTTCTACTTCTGCTAATGGTTCCAACAGCCTCCCAACTCCAAATTCTAAGTTCATGGTCATTTTGGACTCTGGCCCACCCCCCACAGCAGATGGAGCCGACTGTTAAGTTCTTTCCTCCACTTTGCTCTAGCATGCATCTGAACTGTCACCACCTTGATCATTTTTTAGGTTCACACTACCTCTGCTGCTAACCTATCTACTTGCCCTCACTTTCTCTCTCCTTTAGTCTGACTGATCAGATTAATCTTCCTGTAATAGCCCTAAAAATAACAAGAGCCAACACATACTAAGCACTTACTATGTGGCAGATTCTAAGATCTCTTGGCATCTATCTGTTCCTTTAATACTCACAGCAATCATTCTGTTACTCTAACTTTACAGATGAGAAAACTTGAGGCACAGGGAGGTTAAGCAGTTGGCCCAGGAACACACAGGTAGGTGTGTGGAGCATTAGGATGACATATGGGCCTGTCCCACCACACTGTCTACAGAGTGTTGACCAAAAAGTACCCCCCCCCCCTCCAGAGTGGCTCCCAGGTCACTCTCTGCCATACTCATGTCAGCGAGGCCCCTGCCTTTCCCTTGGCCAGATGCCTCTGGCACTTTTCCTCTCCTGTCCTCCTAGATCCACCTCCACCCTCTCTGCACTCCTGACCCGTCCTTCCAGGCACAGTGGCCTGAGCCCTCCTTCCATCCCACCTTTGAGGCCATCATAGCTGAGAGGCATGGTAGCTGTCTCGGCTCTGCTGCTCTCGTCGATGCCACTGCAAAGCGTGCCGACAGCACCTTCCCTTTTGGAGTGTATGTGCCAAGTACAATGCTCTGGCCTCCTGTGTGATGAGCCCATTCTGGCTCAGAAGACGTTTTGAGGTGGCAGGATCCAAACAGTCATATTGCAGTACTGGGTTGGCCATAAAGTTCATTCAGGTTTTCATACCATCTTACAGAAAACCTGAACGATCTCTTTGGTCAACCCAATATAAATACACTGGTGTTTTCACTTTTTTTTTTTTTTTTAACCTTCTTATATTTCATTTTGGAGGCCTTCCCCGGTGACTAAGCAGTAAAAGAATCCACCTGTCAATTCAGGAGACGCAAGAGACGTAGGTTCAATCCTTGGGTCAGGAAGATCCCCTGGAGAAGCGAATGGCAACCCACGCCAGTATTCTTGCCTGGAGAATCCCATGGGCAGAGGAGCCTGACGGGCTATATTACATGGGGTCACAAAAGAGTTGGATACAACTTAGAGACTAAAACAACAATTTCATTTTTAATAACCAAGAGATATTAATAGACATCCTTCCCCTTTCCCTGCCTCTCCATCCCTCCTGGATCCTGGCTTTTGCTCAGGGATGGAGTGGGGGGTCTGTGGTACACATGACATGACATTTTTTTTTTTTTTTTGCTTTCTTAGCTACTTTTTCTACTAGGATATACACACACAGCACAAAATTCCAAGGTATAAAGGATATATCATGAAAAATAAGTCTCCCTTACTACCTGTCCCCAGTCATCCCATGTTCTCCCAAAGGCAACTACTCAGCTTTTCAGAGATATTCAGGACATGCTCAAACATAAAAATATATGTGCTTCATGTTTTTAAAGATTAAAGTTTAATAATTTGTTTTCTGACACTGACATAGATATTAAGCAAGTTCTATATATACTACTGGGATTTCTAGGTTGCTTAGTGGTAAAGAATCCACCTGCCAAGCAGGAGAAGTAGGTTCAATCCCTGAGTTGGGAAGATACCCTGGAGAAGAAAATGCCAACCCACTCTTGCCTGGGAAATCCCATGGACAGAGGAGCCTGGCGGGCTACAGTCCGTGGGATCGCAAAGAGTCAGACATAACTGAGGGGCTAAAACAACAAAAACACACTACTATATATAAAATAGATGACCAACAGGGACCTGCTGTAGAGCACAGGGAACTCTACTCAATATTCCATAATGACTTATATGGGAAAAAGAAATCTAAACAAAGAATGAATGTATGTATATGTGTAAGTGATTCACTTTGCTGTACAGCAGAAAGTAATACAATGTCATGAATCAACTATGCTCCAATAAAAATTAGTAAAAAATAAAAAAACATTCAGTTGGGGCAATTAGCATCTAATCAGTGTAGTACTGCCGTGTTGCAAGTTTTAGAGGTCTGTTGCACAAAATGCGAATATACTTAACACACTGAACTGTAATTAAACTTGATGAAGACGGTAAATCAAATGTTATGTGCTTTTTACCATAGAAATGATCCTGATGTCAAGATGGCAGCACTGACACAACCATGCACTTCCCTTCCCAACTCTGTAAAGCAACTGTCTTTTACCGTCTTGTTCTGGATCTCCGCTCCCGTCTTCCCCAAGGCCCAGTGCTGGCCCAGGGACCAGGCTCAGAGCAGACACTCAATAATCTTGTTTGGTGGAGGGTGGAGGTACCAGTGAAAAGCACAGTCCAGAGCAAGGAAGGGCTCTGAGTGAGAGATGGAGTGGGAGGAGGGGTTAAAGAGAGGGGCAAGACAGAGAGATAAACCAGGAGAGAAACCCAGACATGGAGAAAAGTGCAAGATTAAACTGTATTGCTTCCTGTGCTCACCACCTCATCCATCCGGTGCTAGGCATCCATCCGTGCCAAGGTAGAGGCCCCGTGTTCCTTTCTGTTGGGGTCTCACTCACCCCAGCCTGACTTCCTCAGATAATGGGTCCCAGCTCGGTCCACCTTCATTTGGTTTGTTCATTTTGGAGAACTTGGCTCTGCTGAGCTTTCCCAGTGCCATGCCCCCAAACAATCACCATCCCTTTGAGAAATTGCTTCTGGGATGACTCAGAAGGAGCCATAAAGCCCTGAATCACCACTGCCCCCTCCTGCCCTGCTCTGTAGCTTCTGCTTCGTGTTTTCCCTTCCAGAGACAATTTAGGATCTGTTTCTATGCTCTTAGCCCTGAACAATGGCTGCCACTGCCGCTGACTGAATTGAAATCAGCAGTAACCCTCTCGCTAACTCATTGTTTACCCGAAACTGGCTGTCACTGATAAATGCCCTGCCCGGCCTGGCTACTAACCAAGTTGAAAAAGGAAAGCAAATCAGATCAACGAGAGAACAGATCTGTACTTGGCTGAGGCCCACGCTGCTTCTAAATGATAAGCAAGGCATTCATGCCCCTGACTGAGACTGAAAATGATTTCTCTGTATTTAAAAACTGTTTAAGAAAGATTTTAAATGATGTAACTTTGAAAAGGCCTGCATGGAAGGGAAATGAAATACTCCTTTAAAACATGTGAATTTTTATAAATGCCCAGTGATTCATGTGCAAGAAATATAGACACAGGCCTTACACCTTTCCCCCAAAATTATCTTAAAATGGATCAGAGACCTAAATGTGAAATACAGAATTACCAACTCCTAGAAGATAACACGGAGAAGGAAATGGCAACCCGCTCCAGTGTTCTTGCCTGGAGAATCCCAGGGACAGGGGAGCCTGGGGGCTGCCGTCTCTGGGGTCGCAGAGTCGAACACGACTGAAGCGACTTAGCAGCAGCAGCAGAAGATAACACAGAAGAAATCCTAAAGATTTTGCATAGGTACTGACTTTTTAGATATGACATCAAAGGCATGATGTGTACGGGAAAGAAGTGATAAGCTAGAATTCATTAAAATTAAAAACTTCTGCTCTGGGAAAGACTCTAACAGAAGAATGAGACAATGAGCCACATACTGGGAGAAAATATTTGCAACAGACACATCTGATGAAGGTCTGTTTTCCAAAATATACCAAGAACTCCTAAAACTAAACAACAACAAAAAAAATTTTTTGGAATAGTACAAAAGAAATAACAGACACTTCAAATAAGATATACAAATGGCAAATAAGGACATGAGAAGACACTCAATATCACAGCTGAAATTAAAATAACAATGAGATGCCGCTATACACCTACTAGAATGGCCAAGACCTGGAACGCTGACAACACCAAATGCTGGTGAGGGTGTAGAGCAGCAGGAAGCCCCATTCACTGCTGGCGGGAATGCAAACTGGAACAGCCACTTGAGAAGACAGTTACAAAGCTTACAAAACTAAGCGTTCTCTTAACATACAACCCAGTAATCATGCTCCTTTGGTATCTACCCAAAGAAGTTGAAAACTTATGTCTACCCAAAAACCTAGACATGAATGTTTACAGCAGTTTTAATCGTAATTGCCAAGACTTGGAAGCAAATCAAGATGCCCTACAATTGCTGAATAGATAAACTCTGGCTTATTCAGAAAACAGAATATTATTCAGCACTGCAAAGCAATGAAAAGATGTGGAGGAAACTTAAATGTATATTCCTAAGGGAAAGAAGGCATACTGAAGGATTCCAAATACAGGACATTCTGGAGCTGGCAGGGGTCGGGGCGGGGGGAGTCATAGACAATAAAACGATCACTGTTGGTGAGGAATCAGGAGGGAAGATGGATGAACAGGTGGAGCACAGGGGATTTTTAGGGCAGTGAAACCGTTCTGTATAATACCGTAATGGTGGATACATGTCCTTATACATTTGTCCAAACTCTTAGAATGGACAAAAAACAGAATGAACATTAATGTAAACTACAGACTTGGGGGAAGATGATGTTCACCATAAGATGCATCGATGTAACAAATGGAGCACGGTGGGAAGGGATGTTGGTAGTGGGGGAGGCTGTATGTGGGATAGAGGGCATATGGGGACTCTCTGTCCTTTCTGCTCAATTTTGTTATGAATCTAAAACTGCTCTAAAATCTTAAGTCTATTTAAAAATCATAAGAGGAGGACTTCCCTGGTGATATAGTAGATGAGAGTCCACTTGCCAACGCAGGGAACATAGGTTTGATCCCTGGTCCAGAAGAATTCCATATGCTGCAGAGCGACTACGCCCCTGCGCCACAACTACTGAAGCTCACACGCCCTAGAGCCTGTGCCCCGCATCAGAAGCCCCTGTGACGAGAAGCCCGCACACCACGACTGGAGAAAGCCCGTGCGCGGCAACGAAGACCCAGCACAGACAGAAAATAAATAAAATTTACAAATTGTAAGAGGAAAGATTTTAAGAATAAGTTAATACTCAAGGTCATATATTAAAAACAATAAATATCCTTACTATAAACAACCCCATGAATGACCACACAAGCCCCTCAGGCCAGGAGGCACAGGTTCTCAACACAGAGTCTCAATCTCAGTACATGTTCTCTCTTGGATCTGTTGGGATGTGGGCATTGTGCTCTGACTTTTTTTAATTTGGGTTATAGTTGCTTTACAAAGTTATGCTGGTTTCTGCTGTACAACAAAGTGAATCAGCTATATGTATACATATATCCCCTCCTTCTTGGACCTCCCACCCCACGCCTCTAGGTCATCACAGAGTACCAAGCTGAGCTCCCTGCACTATACAGTAGCTTCCCACTAGCCATCTATTTCACACATGGTAGTGTACATGTGTCAGTGCCGACCTCCCAATTTATCCCCTTCGCCCCCCACCCCCCATCCAAATGTCCATTCTCTACATCTGTGTCTCCATTCCTGCCTTGCAAATAGGTGCATTTGTACCATTTTTCTAGATTCCACATATTTGCATTAATATATGATATTTCAAACTGTAATTAAAAATCACCCAACAAACAAAAGTCCAGGACCAGATGGCTTCACAGGCAAATCCTATCCAGTATCTAGAGAAGAACTAACATCCTTCTCAAACTCTCCCAAAAAATTTCAAGGAAGGAATACTCCCAAGTTTATTCCTTGAGGCCACTGTCACCCAAATACCAAAACCAGACAAAGATATCACAAAAAAAGAAAATCACAGGCCAATATCACTGATGAACATGAACACAAAAATCCTCAACAGAATACTAGCAAACAGAATCCAATAGCACTTTAAAAGGATCAGACAGCATGATCAAGTGGAATTCATCCGAGGGATGTAAGGATTCTTCAATATTTGCAAGTCAGTCAATGTGATACACTATTTTAACAAATGGACTTCCCAGTGGTAAAGAATCTGCCTGCCAAACAGGAGACACAGGTTTGATCCCTGGGTTGGGAAGATCCCCTGGAGAAGGAAATGGCAACCCACTCCAGTATTCTGGCCTGGAGAATCCCAAGGACAGAGGAGCCTGGCAGGCTACAGTCCATGAGGTAGCAAAAGTGTCAGATACGACTTAGTGACTAAGCAATAACAACAACATATTAACAAACTGTTCGGACTTTTTAAACCAAGCCATCATGGTGTGGTACACTGATGTCTCTTTTTAATTGATTTCCTTCTCATATTTTCCCCTTGCTCTTTCTTCCCCATTCTAATAGCCTCCATTCTTAGTTTCAGGATGTAAATTTTTATCACCATTTCCTTGGTTGAATTAACAAGGGGATTGGCTAGATTGTGAAAGACATTAGGGAAACAGAAGCTGGAACCAGGGGGAATTAGATGCTATGTATTAGAAGACTCCGTGCAAGGCCCATTGGTTAATCATGTCTTCACGGACCCCTGGGACCAGTGGTCAGAGCATTCGACTTGGTCAGAGACAGATAATTCACATAGCCAAGGGCGTTATTTATGCAATGCAAGTGAAGAGAACAAGTGCGGTCATTAAGGAATAAAAAGGATCTGACCAGCAATCTGTACAGATGTATGGCTTCAGAGAACTGAAACATACAAGTGAAACTAATTTGCACATATGTGTGTGCATGTTGGGTTATACATAAATTATACACACAAGAAAGTATGCACTCACGGGCACATAGGGATATTGAAAAGATCAGAAAAACTTCTCCTGAGTATGTATCTTTAACCAAAATGCAAAAGAAAATATTTTCAATTTTTGTCATTGTCATCATATTAGCAAGCAAATTACAATGTAACGCCAGCTGGTATGTTTCTCAGATAACAAGTTGTGCACTAACACATAGCCTTTTATGTTTTCTTAAAGTATTCTGTTGTTACTTCTTCTAAAATTATAAACACAGTTCCACATCAATAATTATTGTGGAATTTTTTTTGTCCTTTTGAATCTGGAATATAAGTTTAACAGCTGCATTCAGATACAATTCACACACCATACAATTCACCCATTTCAAGCGGTCAAGTCAATGGTTTCTAGTAGATTCACAGAATTGTGCAAACATCACCACAGTCGATTCTGGAATGTTTCATCTCCACAAACAGAAACCTTATACCCTTAACTCTCACCCTTCTAGGCCCACAAACCCATCAGTCCTAAGCAATCACTAACCTGCTTTCTGTCTCTATAGATCTGATTATTCTGGATATTTCATATAAGTGAAATAGTATAACATGCGGTCTTTCATTACTGGCTTCCTTCACTTAGCATTATATTTTGGAGGTGCATCAACATTGTAGCATGTCTCAGTACTTTGGTCCTTTTGATGACTAAAAAATATTAATTTAGATGTATAGATCATGTTTTGTTTACCCGTTCATCTGTTTGTGGACACTTGGATTATTCCTTCTTTTGACTATTGTAAAGCTGCTATGAACACTGATGAACAAATACCTGCTTGAGTTTCTGTTTTTAATTTTTTGGAGGTATATACTTACGTTAGAATTACTGGATTATGTGGAAATTCTATATTGAGTCTTTTGAGGATCTGCCAAACAATTTTTCATAGTGGTTATACCAGCTAAAATCCCCACCAGCAACGGGTTCCAATTTCTCCAGCTCCTCACCGGTACCTGTCAATTTCCTTGGTGATGGTGATGATGGTGATGACCATGTAAGCCTTTTAAGTGGGTATAAAATAGTATTACCCTGCGGCTTTGATCTCCTTTACCCTGATGACTAATGATGGTGAGCATCTTTCCATGTTCTTACGGGCAATTTGCATATCTTTTTTAAAAAATATTTACTCAAGTCCTCTTCCTATTATTAAATGAGATTGTCTCTTTATTGTGAGTCCATTTTTCTGACTGATCCTTGTTTTCAGCTCAACTTGTCGTGTATGTTAGTAAGAAAGGCCGAGAGGTTAAATTTCACATCCCTCACTGCCAAGACTCCAGTAAGATGGACAAATTTATTCTGAACTATGCTGCTGCCCTGCTCTGCTCTGCTCTGCTGCCCTCAACTACAATTCTGTCATTGTTACATCATCTGGGGACTCTGAGTGACCTGACATTCACTTTATGCACCACTGTAAGAGAAATCTAGTCAAAGCATGATCACTGCTTAAAGAGAGTTTGATGGAAGGAGGATTATGGTTAATTTCATGAAATAAAGCATCTAATCCTCCCCTATTAATAAACTACAATTAAATAAAAGAATTTTAAATTCATACCTGCCCCAGAGGAAGTAGTCAGTAATTTTTGCCTTATTTGCAACTTAACTGTGATTATGAGGAAAAAATCTGATTGATTCATTGCTAATTGCTGAGATGTTAGAGAAACATTCCGTGACGAATGGCATTGAACTATGGGGCCCACCCCCACCCACCTGATGGAAGCTACTCCGTTAACAGGGATCACAGTGTTTTTTAGAGCAGGTTGATGTGCGACCTGCATCAGAAGCACTGGGAATGTTGGGTAAGAATGCATATTCCCAGGTCCTGCTCCAGCCTGGAAACATACTTTCTGCAGGTGGGCCCAGGAATCTGAATTGTAACATGTTTCCTAGGCAGCTCCT
The DNA here is from genome assembly GCF_032452875.1 of Bos javanicus. Lineage (NCBI taxonomy): Eukaryota > Metazoa > Chordata > Mammalia > Artiodactyla > Bovidae > Bos > Bos javanicus. Next base: position 11,129,416 of record NC_083875.1, on the reverse strand, counting down.
CTACATAGCTCAGTATGACAAAATGGAGCCGGAAAGCTTTTATCAGCTTCTAAGGGAACTGGCAAACTGAATGTGCAGAAAGAATAACAACTTTAAAAGTCTTTAGATTAAGTATAAATAGCTATGTTAAGAATTTCTCCTTCAAACAGATTCTCAAGATTTTTTAAAATGTTGTCAGGTTAGAACTATACTGATGATCTTTTTTCTAGTTGTGTGTGCATGTGTGCCAAGTCACTTCAGTCATGTCCGACTTTGCACGACCCTATGGACTATAGCCGGAGAAGGCCCTGGCATCCCACTCCAGTACTCTTGCCTGGAAAATCCCATGGATGGAGGAGCCTGGTGTGCTGAAGTCCATGGGGTCGCTAAGAGTCGGACACGACTGAGCGACTTCACTTTCACTTTTCACTTCATGCATTGGAGAAGGAAATGGCAACCCACTCCAGTATTCTTGCCTGGAGAATCCCAGGGATGGGGGAGCCTGGTGGGCTGCCGTCTATGGGGTTGCACAGTCGGACACGACTGAAGCGACTTAGCAGCAGCAGCAGCAGCATGGACTATAGCCTGCCAGGCTCCTCTGTCCATGGGATTATCCAGGTAAGAATACTGGAATGGGTTGCCATACCCTCCTCCAGGGGATTTTCCTGATCAAACCCACATCTCTAATGTTTCCTGCACAGGTAGGCAGGTTCTTTACCACTAGTGTGACCTACTGAACTAAAGAGCAGCGAAGGGCTACACCAATATGCCTTAACCTTGAAATACTGAAACCAGATATTTGACTTAAATACTTCCAACAACTGAAACCAAACAGGACCCTGTGGGGTTCCAAGGCAAGAAAGTCTTTCAAACAGCTGCTGAGCAAGGGAGGGAGGGGATGCAGAGACTATGGAGCAGCAACCAAGAAACTTATTTAACTTATATGCAGAGAAATGCCAGGCTGGATGAAGCTCAAATTGGAATCAAGATTGCTGGCAGAAATATCAATAACTTCAGATATGCAGATGACACCACCCTAATGGCAAAAAGCAAAAAGGAATTAAAGAGCCTCTTGTTGAAGGTGAAAGAGAAGAGTGAAAAAGCCGGCTTAAAACTCAACATTAAAAAAACTAAGATCATGGCATCTGGTCCCATCACTTCATGGCAAATAGATGGGGGAAAAAATGGAAACAGTGGCAATCTTCATTTTCTTGGGCTCCAAAATTACTGTGGACAGTGATTGTAGTCATGAAATTAAAAGATGCTTACTCCTTGGAAGAAAAGCTATGACAAACCTAGACAACATATTTAGCAGAGGCATCACTTGCCAACATAGGTCCGTGTAGTCAAAGCTATACTTTTTCCAATAGTTATGTATGTATGTGAGAGTTGGACCAAAAAGAAGGCTGAGAGCCAAATAGTGCTTGCTTATTGATGAGCCAAATTGATACTTTTGAACTGTGGTGCTAGAGAAGACTCTTGAGAGTCCCTTGGACAGCAAGGGGATACAACCAATCCTAAAGGAAATCAGTCCTGAATATTCATTGGAAGGACTGATGCTGATGCTGAAGCTCCAATACTTTGGCCACCTGATTCGAAGAGCAGACTCATTGGAAAAGACCCTGATGCTAGGAAAGACTGAGGGCAAGAGGAAAAGGGGACGACAAAGGATGAGACAGCTGGATAGCTGATTCAATGGACATGAGTTTGAGCAAACTCTGGGAGATGGTAAAGGATAGGGTGGCCCAGCGTGCTGCAGTCCATGGGGCTGAAAAGAGTCAAACATGACTTAGCGACTGAACAACAAATCAAGAAACGATAGTGCAGCCTTAGGACAGAGTTCTGGTTCCACCTCAAAGGATACACACGACAGTATCTTCGAGCTCTTCTGCAGAACTAAAACTCCCACTAAATGGAAGATGTTCCAGAGAGAAGACCACAACTTGATAATCTCAACATTCATCAGGGAATCACCTGAAGCCAGGTTAGAGAAGTGCAGCCCTTGCACACGTTTTGATCTTTATCAACTCCAGCCCTTGAACTGTTGCTATAAAACTTCTCACCAAATCCTCCTGGATGGGGACATACAGCTTTTCAGGGCATGAGCCCAGTGTCCCCTTTTTGCCTGGTGAAGCAACAAAGCTATTCTTTTCTACTTCACCCAAAACTCTGTCTATAAGAGCTAACTCAGCACTGGTGCCAGAGGTCAAGCTTCTGGCATCAATACCATTTCCAGTATTTCCAGCATATACCTACTTTAGAGGACATTTTTCTCTTCCTGTCTCTCTCTCATGCAATGAAAAGAGTAGAAATAAACACATGTTCAATAACAAGGGGATGCCAAGCTGGCCCACTAAAACAATGGAATATATGCACTTATTAAAACTATATTTATGAAGATGACTTACAATGTGATGTTGAGAAAAAACAACCTACATAGACTCTGATGATTATAATTCTGTATTATAGAAAATACAGATACAAAACAGTCAGAAGTAAGTTTCCAAAAATGTTAATACTGGCACTAAGTGTTGACTATAACTAGTTTGTTTTCTTCCTACTGTTCAAACTGTCCAGCTTTAAAGATCATATCTTCTTTTTAAAATGCAAAAACTTTTTTTAAATAAAGGAGGCATTTTATTGCCATGAATAGTTATCGCTCCTCAGTTCAATTTTGTTTCAGTGAAAAGGAAAAAAACTAAGAATATGTTTTTTTTCTTTCCCTTCCCTGAGAACAAAGAAGATAAAGAGAACAGTGAGCAGGCCTGAACATTCCTAGATTTTTTTTCACTGTAACTGCTCCTAACTCTGCATGTCTGTAACTAAGTTGCCTTTCTGCCTCCTAAGGGCAGAAGCTACACTTGGAGCCTATTTTCCTTTGACTCTATGCTAAATACATCCTGTATCTGCTGTTTACCATAACAACACCCTTCCCCTTGCAGTTACGTATCAGAAAGAAGGCCGCAGAGCCACGGAACTGCCACTCAATGACTGGGTTACGAGATGCCAGTTTATGACTGTCTCTGAAACAATGCAAGAGGGAAAATCAAGATCCTATCACCTCTGGTCCTCATCACCGACACCTGACTGGGAGCCCTCATGTTATATAAGCTCCTAGACTCCTCATGGGGCCGGGGCACAGTTCTTGAGGCATGAGTCTACTGTGTTCCCCTCTCTGCCGGCTGAGAGTTAAAGCCACCTTTCTATTTCCTCCAAACTCTGTCTCCGTATTTTTTTGTATTTGCTTCAGTGAAGAGAAGGCCAAGATTTTGGCCAGTGGCACACCATCTTGCCTGCAGCACAGTTCATCTAATCAGAAATGCAAGGAAGTCAAGTCCTCCAGAAATTCAGTACTTGAGATTTTCTGTTTCAGTCTCCACGAGGCTGGCTTCCCTGGGGCAAAATGCCAAGGACTTTCGCCAAACTGAAGGATATCATCTTGACAGGGTGTACTGCTTCCTGAGATAAAATTCAACAATTGAACAGGGTGGAATCAATTCATTAGAAAGCACAGTTGTGAAACTTGAGTTCTGAGCTCCGCTCTGCTCTCAGCTGCCTGGCTGATGTTAGGAAAATTACTCCTGCTCCCCTGCCCTCCATTTATTTGAAAATGAAAAGGTTTTGAAACCAAACAGGATCCTGTGGGACTTCTGGTCATGGGAACCTTACTATGCTCTCCTCCCCCCATTTCTTGATCATAGGGATTAGCCTCCAGCCTCCAGGACCTTCCCTGAGTTCCAAAGGGCAGCTTTAAACAGTTGCTAATCAGGGAAGAGAGGAGATGCAAAGAGAAAGGAGGAGCAATAACAATATATTTGAACTTTTTTGCAGAACTAAGACTCCCAACTAATGGAAGATGTCTGACAGTGTGGATCATGACAAACTGTGGAAAATTCTCAAAGAGATGGAAATACCAGACCACCTGACCTGCCTCCCAGGAAATCTGTATGCAGGTCAGGAAGCAACAGTTAAAACGACATGGAACAACAGACTGGTTCCAAATCAGGAAAAGAGTACATCAGGATTATTTATTGTCGCTCTGCTTATTTAAATTATATGAAGAGTACATCATGTGAAATGCCGGGCTGGATGAAGCACAAGCTGGAATCAAGATTGCCAGAAGAAATATCAATAACCTAAGATAGGCAGATACCACCACCCTCATGGCAGAAAGTGAAGAGGAACTAAAAAGCCTCTTGATGAAAGTGAAAGAGGAGAATGAAAAAGCTGGCTTAAAACTCAACATTCAGAAAACTAGGATCATGGCATCCGGTCCCATCACTTCATGGCAAATAGATGGGGAAACAGTGGAAACACTGAGAGACTATTTTTCTAGGCTCCAATATCACTGCAGATGGTGACTGCAGCCATGAAATTAAAAGATGCTTGCTCCTTGAAAGAAAAGGTATGACCAACCTAGATAGCATAAAAAGTAGAGACATTACTTAGCCAACAAAGGTCTGTCTAGTCAAAGCTATGGTTTTTCCAATAGTTATGTATGGATGTGAGAGTTGGACTATAAAGAAAGCTGAGCGCCAAAGAACTGATGCTTTTGAACTGTGGTGTTGGAGAAGACTCTTGAGAGTCCCTTGGATTGCAAGGAGATCAAACTAGTCAATCCTAAAGGAAATCAGCCTTGAATATTCATTGAAAGGACTGACGCTGAAGCTGAAACTCCAATACTTTTGCCACCTAATGTGAAGAACTGACTCATTGGAAAAGACCCTGATGCTGGGAAAGATTGAAGGCAGGAGAAAGGGATGACAGAGGATGAGATAGTTGGATGCCATCACCGACTCCATGGACATGAATTTGAGTAGGCTCTGGGAGTTGGTGATAGACAGGGAAGCCTGGCGTGCTGCAGTCCACGGGGTCACAAGGAGTCGGACACAACTGAGTGACTGAACTGAATGGAAAATGTTCACTAATTGAGGAAGCACTCTTCACTCCAGAGAGAAAGTCACAGTTTGATAACCTTGAGAACCACAGAAGCTCATCAGGGGGCCACCTGAGATCAAATTAAAAGAATGAAGACCCAGCACCCAACTTGATCCTTATCAGCACCCCACCCTTGAACTACTGTTATAAAACTCCTCAGCAAATCCACCTGGATGAGGACACAGTTTTTCAAGGCACAAGCTCACTGTGTCCCTCTTTGTCTGGCAAAGCAATAAAGCTATTCTTTCCTATTTCAACCCAGACTCTGAGATTAGATTCAGCACCAGTGCATGGAGGCCAAGCTTCGGCATCAGTACGACTAGATCTATAAGGTCTCTCCAGGTTTAATAGTCTGCAAATCCCACTTACAGAGGTCAACAGTTCAAGGAGATCTCTGTTTTGTAAAAAATACCTCTTAAGTGTATGGGTGTATAGGGGAGCATAAGAGGGAAGCCAGAAGGACTCATCCTCAAAAAATTATAGACAAAGAACACAAAGGTATATGAGCAGTGATGTTCCTTAAGTGTTGTTTCAGCACTGAAAACAATGTAATTTTCCAGCAGTACAGGAAGAATTGAATAAATTATGGTATAACCAGAAGTGTAATGTTTGGTAGTCATTTAGAATTGTGTAGATCTCTACCTACTGACAGAGAAAACTATTCATTACATATTAAATGGAAAAGCTACTTATAAAAATCTATAAAATATACCTTCTGGGAATATATAGATCGACACAGCTCTTGAAAAGTGAATAGTGATTATTTTGTGGTGGTAGTGAAACTGCTGATAAGATTTTTCTTTTGGTTTATCTGTAATTTCTAATTTTCTACACTAAACATGCCTTGCTGCTGCTGCTAAGTCACTTCAGTTGCGTCCGACTCTGTGCGACCCCATAGACGGCAGCCCACCAGGCTCCCCCGTCCCTGGGATTCTCCAGGCAAGAACACTGGAGTGGGTTGCCATTTCCTTCTCCAACGCATGAAAGTGAAAAGTGCAAGGGAAGTCGCTCAGTCATGTCTGACCCTCAGCGACGCCATGGACTGCAGCCTTCCCGGCTCCTCCATCCATGCCTTACATGTGTAATTCAAATACACAGGGTAGACCAGTCTAGGTTCTTCAGAGTAGCAGAACCAATAGGAGACCAGATAGCTCTCTTTGTCTGTAGCGAGAGAGACATGCATAGACACAGACAAAACAAAGAGATACAGGCAGAGAAATATACAAAAATATACACACAGAGAGAACCAATAAGACAGAAATACATATTCACAGGATATAGATGTTTATATATGTATCATGAAATATATTTTAAGGGATTGACTCATGTGATTGTAGGGGCTGGCAAGTCCAAAATAGGGAAGGCTCGCAGGCTGGAATATTGGGCAGGAGTAAATGTTGCAGTTTTGAGGCAAAACTTCTTTGGAAAATCTTAGGTTTTGCTCTGAAGGCCTCTAACCAGTTGGATGAGACCCACCCACATTGAAGGTCATCTCTTTATGTCAACTGATGATAGATGTTAACCATATCCACAAAATGTCTTCACAGCAGCACCTAGATTCATGCTTGATGAAATAACTGAGTGAGGCTGCCCAGCTAAGCTAACACACAAAACTAACCATCACGTTAAAAAAAAAAAAAAAAGTTGCTCCACTGTGTCCAACTCTTTGCGACCCCATACGCTGTAGACCACCAGGCTCTTCTATCCATGGAATTCTCCAGGTGTAACAGGTGTAATTTTCCAGGAGGGAAAGGGGCAGGTCACAACTTTTGAAAGAATGACATAGCCCAGAGACACAACATAAACCAATTAGAATCAAATGGGACCAAGATGGCAGATAAGACTAGACCTTGATCCTCAACCAGCAAGTGAAATGACACACCCAGAGGTGCCATGACAGTTCCAAGGCACTGTTAAAAGACCAAGGAGTGGGCAGTGGCCCAAATCCTGGAAATCCCTACCCCTTCCCCAAAATAGTTGGAATAATCCTCCCACTCATTAACATATGAAATTACCCAGTTTATAAAAACTAACCACAACACATTTGGCGGCCACATTCGCCCTCTGCGATGGCCCACACTCTGTCTGTGGAGTGTGCTGCTTTCTGTATCTGAATAAATCCACTTCTTACCTATCACTTTGTTTCTCACTGAATTCTTTTTGTGATGAGACATCAAAAACCTGAGCTTCATTAGGTCCTGAAACCAGGTACTATGGGTTTTGGTTGGGTTTGAGTACCAGCCACATGACTTCAAGTCCCAAGCAAGGTTTTGGCTGGGTTCAAGTCCCAACCATGTGAGTTTAAGTCCTAAAGTGTGCTTTGGCTGGGTTCAAGTCCCAGCACATGGGTTTGAGTCCCAGTCTGTGGTAAATGGTTTCACAGGCAAGAATACTGAGTGGGTAGTTCTCCAGGAGATCTTTCCGACCCAGAGACTGAAGCCAGGTGTCCTGCATTGCAGGCAGATTCTTTACCATCTGAACTACCAGGGAAGCCCAAGCATTACGTAGCATAATTCTTTTCAAGTGATGAAGTAAAACAAGAAGATGGAGACATTTTAGTTCAATGGGATCCCAGCGGGCCCAGACTCTGCAGTCTGGTGTGATGAGGGGCTGTTCCTCTGAAGAGAGCCTGCAGGGGTGGCTCTTTCCAAGATCTGGCTGGGCAAGTGTGGGAGGAGGGAGAGGCCTCAAGTAGGAGGAGACAGGAGATCCCGCAGAAGGTGTATGGAAATGATCCCTCCCTGAGAATTCTCAGTTACCATGGTTGTGAGATATCTGTGAGCCTGTTACAAGGAAAAGTCAATTTTGACTCCATGTTGAGTCTGTTTCTTTTACTTTAACCTTTGCTTCCCATTGCTTTTGTTCACTATAAGGATACTGTCTATACATAATGGCCTGTCTCAGGGAACCCTGCCCCTCCACCTGAATGTTAAATCAAAGTGCCTTTTTTCAGGACCCTGACTACCTGTGGATGCCTAGTGGTAGTTTAGTAGCTAAGTCATGTCGGACTCTTTGTGACCCCATGGACTGTAGCCCACCTGGCTCCTTTGTCCATGGGATTTTCCAGGTACTAGAGGGGATTGCCATTTCCTTCTCCAGGGGAACTTCCAGACCCAGGGACTGAACCCAGGTCTCCTGTGGTGTAAGCAATTTCCTGTATTGCAGGTGGATTCTTTACCAACTTAGCCACCAGGGAACTGGCCCCTGTGGATGCCTACAGGAAGAAAATTAACACATCCTCTCCCTGAAACTGACCTTTCCAGGAGATATTTGCAAGATTAAGGACCTTTTTACTTCCTTACCTTTTCCCCTTCTCTGTTCTATAAGACTCTGGCTTCCAGCCCTCTTAAGATGATTATTTTGAGACATTAGTCTGCCTTCTTCTCAGTCTGCCAGCTTTCCAAATTATCTCCTATTCACTGGTCTGTCATGAGGCAAGCAGAGTGAGCTTGGACTTGGTAACAAACCAGAGCTGCCCATGTGGAAAGAGGATGGCAGGAGAAAGCAATAACAACCACCACCAAAAAAACCCAAGAGGACAGAGAGTGGAAGGAAGCTTAATGCCCCAGGCTGTGGGAAGGAGTTCTGGCTGTCAGCTACAAATCGGTGCTTGCCAAGGGCATTTGCCATCTGCCCCTGCAGAGACTGAACCCTGTGCTGCTGCAGATGTTGACCTTCAAGACACCCTGAAGGGAACTCAGGGTGGAGAATGAGGCACTTTGTGCTCCAGGGAAACTGGTCTTTAGATAGTTAGATATTTTCAGGAACTGACTTCATGATCCCAATCCTTGCATCTCCTTATATCTAGAAAAGCACTAAATCCCTTCCTGATGACATCAGTTCCTCACACTAGCAGAAAATCCTGAAAGTAAGCACTTGGTTGCACTGAACTCCCCCTTTCCTGAAATCTTATATATTGACCTCCCCCCACTACTACTTTGGAGTAGTTTCTCAGAACTGTCTGAGGTGCTCTCTCCTGGGCTGCAGTCCTCATTTTGCCCCAAATAAAATTTAACTCACACTCTCACACTGTGCATCTTTTTTAGTCAACAGGGACAAGTTCCCACAGGGGTGCAGGAGAAACCAATGTTATCAATTTTTACAAATCAAACCCAGATCAGTTGGCCTTGCAAAGTTCCTTTTCTTCCCCCATGTTGGTGGCAACCAAGTTGTGGTGACCTAAAGATGAAAGAGCAGATAAAACCATGGAGAGTCTTGCAGTGTAGGAATGGAAAAACCTTACTGTCCTTCCCTCCCACATGTTGTAACTATTAACGGTGTTCAGGTCCTCCTGAGCAGTATAATCTGTCTCCCCTCCTACCCCACTGGGAGAAGGTATTTGCTTTACTCTTCCTCCACTCAGTATACATGCCTCATCCAATCAGCAAATGACCCTCAAGACCCCTTTCCCACTCTTGCACCCTGGGTATAAAAGTGGACTAAGGACCCTTGTTCAATGTCAGTTCTCCCTTGAGCTGGCCCACTCTTCTATCAGCGTCTCCCACTCTAATAAACTTTATTTCCCTCCCATTCTGTCTCCTGTCTGGAAATTCTTTTCCAACCCGCGCACGGACCACGACACAAATGGCACAGGCTGACATAAGCTACGTTCTATATAGATTTTTCAGTCATTAGCAGTTCTAAATTAACCAGTGGAATGATCTTGCTGAGGGAAGGAACAGGAGGATCAGTGGGGGGTCTAGGGTATTGACTGACGTTTCAGCAGCACAAAAGAGGCCAAAGAGAGACGTTAGGCAAAGTGCAATTATAGGAGCACCTGCGATGACTCAAAAATACCAAATAAAACCTTGCTGCTTCATTTGGGAAAATTACAAGGCAAAACTGAACAATCTTTTTGTCTCTCAATAATTTTGGCAAGTAGGAGGGAAAAAGAGATGGTTTCTTTCCCGTTTCTTGGTCCTGGCAGATGAGAAATCTCCATTCATGGAACAGACAGCCCTGGCCAATTTTCTTGCATCTCTGTGCCTTTGCAAACTCTCAGAGGTACTGAGTGTTTCCTCTTCACTTCACACTGTTTCTCCAATGAGCATGCAGTACTTGGTAATCGGGAAGGAAAAAACAATTTACATTTAAAAAATCTGGCAGGGGACTCCTGCTTTCAATATGGTAATTTGAGGACACACACTTCACCTCCCCACTAATGTACAAATCCCTTGAAATGATCCAATAAACAGGAATATGGGGGAAATATGTATAGCAGGGCTGGAAAATAGACCACTCTAATGGCAGAAAGTGAAGAGGAACTTAAAAATCCCTTAATGAGGGTGAAAGAGGAGAGTGAAAAAGCTGGCTTAAAACTTAACATTCAAAAAACTAAGATCATGGCATCCAGTCCCATCACTTCATGGCAAACAAAAGGGGGGACAAAATGGAAACAATGACAGATTTTATTTTTCTGGGCTCCAAAATCACTGCGGACAGTGATTGCAGCTGTGAAATTAAAAGACACTTACTCCTTGCAAGGAAAGCTATGACAATCAGAGACAGCATATTAAAAAGCAGAGACATCACTTTGCTGACCAAGGTCTGTATAGTCAAAGCTATGATTTTTCCAGTAGTCATGTACAGATGTGAGTTTTACCATAAAGAAGACAGAGCACCAAAGAACTGATACTTTCAAACTGTGATGCTGAAGAAGAATCTTGAGAGTCCCTTGAACTGCAAGATCAAACCAGTCAATCTTAAAGGAAATCATCCCTGAAGCTCCAATACTTTGGCCACCTAATCCGAAGAGTCAACTCATTGGAAAAGATCCTGATGCTGAGAACAATAGAGGGCAGGAGGAGAGGGGGATGAAATGGTTGGATAGCATCACTGACTGAATGGACATGAGGTTGAGCAAACTCCGGGAGATAGTGAAGGACAGGGAAGCCTGGCGTGCTATAGACCATGGGGTCACAACCATCAATGGACCAGAACTGTAGCCAGCGGGACCCTATAGGACTTTCCCAGGATGGGCCTTTCCCCATATTCTCTGCTTTAGCTCCTCTCTGAAGTACCTAGATCATAGTGTTTGATGCCTATTTCCTGAGTTGTTTCTCAGATGTGAAATCCCCCAGCAAATGGAAAATGTCAAGTACTTGATGACTATAAGCACCTAAGGCCCAGGCTTCATGGAGCCTAATGACTGATTAAATTAACCCCTGTGACATCATCCTGTTTCCTCATCATCAGCCTATCACAAAGTTATGCACAAAAGTATCCTGCAACATGCCCTGCCTCACCTGGCTTTTCAAAGTATTTGGGAGAGAATTTCCCTGCTGCTCTAGTGGTTGGAAATTCGGCTGCCAATGCAGGACACACAGGTACAACCCCTGGTCTGGGAAGATCCCACATGCAGGGGAGGGGGGCCCAACTAAGTCTGTGGCTACAACTACTGAAGCCCCCATGCCCTAGAGCCCATGTGCCACAACAAAGAAGCCACTACAATGAAAATCCCTAGCGCTGCCGCTAGAGAACAGACCCCACTCACTGCAACTGGAGAACAGCTCCCACTCACTGCAAATAGAGAAAGCCCCCATGCAGCAATGAAAACCCAGCACAGCCAAAAATAAATAAATAATTTTATTCTAAATAAAGTATTTTTTTTAATGCTTGGCAGAAATTCTGGGGAGCTGGGGATTTTAGGGCATAAGCCACCCATCTCCTTGCATGGCCCTGCAACAACTCTTTCTCTGCTCCAAACTCCATTTCAGTTTGGCCTCACTGTGTGTTGGGCACACTACCTTGCATTAACAGAATTTTGAGAACTTTCTAGAAATGCTGAAGTAGGTGGGAGGAGGGAGACATATTGGGAAAGAATAAACCAGTGCCCTTTTCTGGAGGGTGATTTAGCAGTATATTAATTATAAATGTACACATCATATTTGCAGCCACCCAGCCCCTGAGAATTCATCCTAAAGAAATAATGGGACAGATGTACAAAGATGTGTGCTATGATGATAGCTGTAGTTTCACTTTTATATATATAGGTCTTCAAGGCTTATTAAACTTCACTTCTGTCTTTCAAAGCATTCCCCATTCATACATTCACTCTAGAAGTGGAAACCAATAAAAGAAAGTATTTCATTACCATTATTATGCAAATATTTTCCCATGCTGGGCTGCATAGTGTGTTGGAATTACATTAATTTCTCTATGGATTTAATTTTACATCACCAGGCCACTTGAAAGAGAGTATTTCTAACATCAAGGAAAAGTAACATACTCTATTTCCACACCCCATTAACTCCTTATAATTATGTCACATTTTATGTTGCCTTATATATTTCTTGTACAGTTTTATCCCTTTTCTTTCCTTTCTTTAATTATTTGTGGCAATATTCTCAATATTTTTTCAACCTGTTAGGCATGCTCTAGGTTAGGTAACCTAGACAACATATTAAAAAGCAGAGACATTACTTTCCCAACAAAGGTCTGTCTAGTCAAAGCTATGGTTTTTCCAGTAGTCATGTATGGATGTGAGAGTTGGACTATGAAGAAAGCTGAGCGCTGGAAAACTGATACTTTTGAACTGTGGTATCGGAGAAGACTCTTCAGAATCCCTTGGACTGCAAGGAGAACAAACCAGTCAATCCTAAAGGAAATCAGTCTTGAATATTCATTGGAAGGACTGATGCTGAAGCTGAAACTCCAATACTTTGACCACCTTATGCAAAGAACTGACTCACTGGGAAAGAACCTGACGCTAGGCAAGATTGAAGGCAGGAAGAGAAGGGGACGACAGAGGATGAGATGGTTGGATGGCATCACTGACTCGATGGACATGAGTTTGCGTGAGCTCCAGGAGCTGGTGATGGACAGGGAAGCCTGACCCCATTCCATGGGGTCTCAAAGAGTCAGACACAACTGAGCGACTGAACTGAACTGAAGCAGCTCTGCTTCTGTGCCCCTGGCCCTGGCCCTTTCCTCCCTTATGGGCTGGAACTTCAAAGCCCACAGCATAGCCATCTCCCAGGACTTTTCTTCTTAACCTCCCAGAACATTAATTTCATGTTTTCCCCCTTCCTGGTTTCATATCCTTGTTTTTCTGGAGAACACCCTCAAGTAATTTCCTAAGAAAGGTAGATAAATAATACTAGAAATGAAAGAAAGAACACAACTCCCAGTGCTGCAGAAATAAAAGATGTGGATCATAAATGAAATGAAAAGACAAATCTGTGCTATGAGAGAAAATATTTGCAAACAATGCAACCAACAAAGGCTTAATTTCTGAAATATATAAACAGCTCATGTGCTATAGCCAGAAAAAAAAAGAAAACCTGATTATGCTTCTTTGTAACTAGCTATTCAGCTTTTAACTGGTCATAGGATGATTTGGTTTTCAATTTTCTTATCAATTTTAATAGACTCTACTTTTTAAAGGAATGGATCCATTTCAACTAATTATTCAAATTTAATAAATTTGAATATATTCTCTATATCTTTTAAAATTGAAATATAGTTGATTTACAATACTGTGTCACTGAAAACGCTAAACCAGGAACCTAAACCCTAGAAGTTTGCTGGTATATCCAGGCTTCTTAATGACTCAGTGCTAAGCAAAAATCACCTTAGGAGAACCTCCATCCACTCAACACAGTTGCTGACTCAGTCAGCCTCTAGGTAGCTCTCAGTAATTTGAAGCAGAGAGAGGCTGGAGGGTGAGGAAGCAAACAAATAAGGCAGGCTTGAGAACCATGTTGAGAACTATGCTGTCCAATACAAGTTATGAGCACCAGGAATGTGGCTAGTCAGAGTTTAGATGTACTGTCAGTGTGAGAGAGCAGATTTTAAAGACTTGATTTTTTTTTAAAGGTAAAATATCTCATTTGCAATTTTTTCACAGGCATGACACATCAAATTAATATTTTAGAATTGTCCTATCACCAAAAAACCCAACAAACTTCAGGCCCAAAAAAACTTCAGGCCTAAGCTTAAGAGGCTGCAACTGTAAGACTTCAGACCTTTAAACCTGCATTAGTCAGAAATTTCCTCCCACGCATGTTTCTGTTTCTGGGCTCTCAGAACTTTTAGGTAAAATCCCCAAATGATATACTACAATATCTGTGATGAATCCCTTTGATTCAAACTTAGAGAATATTAAACACCTGAAGGAATTAAGAACACGATAGAGAAAAGTGGGCTACCCGGAACACATTCTGTTTTTACTAATCAAATTCAAAACAATAGACGATAAGAATACATTAAGACAATTTCTTATAGTTTGAGACTTAGAGACACTAAGAGTTTTAAAATAAAAGCTCTGTAAATATGCTTGCTGGACCCCAGCAGGTAAAGATGAAGGCCTTTCAGATTCGCACAAGCTCTGACCCCTTGGTACCCAGTTACCTCTAGAAAACATGCTAGTGAAAATATTAAACTATTTGTTGCTATGCACCGGCCTCTCAGCTGGTGGTACAGCCAGTTATGAGAACTCATATCTCATTTTCTTTAAGAAATAACTTGGTTCTGGAGCAGAGCTTCCTGAGAGCCCTCCTCGGACAGTTATGTGGATCAGGACCGGAGGAAGCAACATTTCAACAGGCAGGCAGTCAGCACGTGGCCCTGTGCAGGATGGAGGGCCTGCCGTGGCCCAGACATCAGAAACCATCACAGTGGGCTCTCATCCAGGCTCCTGCTGAAAGACTGAAGAGCTTCACAAAGAAGGCCTGGGATTCCTGGTTTTAAAGAACCCAAGTTTGGGGGAGGAGCCAAGATGGCGGAGGAGTAGGATGGGGAGAACACTTTCTCCCCCACAAATTCATCAAAAGAGTATTTAAACATCGAGTAAATTCCACAAAACAACTTCTGAATGCCGGCAGAGGACATCAGGCACCCAGAAAAGCAACCCAACTCTTCGAAAGGAGGTAGGAAAAAATATTAAAGACAAAAAAAGAGACAAAAGAGGGAGGGATGGAATTCCGTCCCGGGAAGGGAATCTTAAAAAGAGAGAAGTTTCCAAACACCAGGAAACCTTCTCACTGCCGAATCTGTGCCGAGCTTTGGAAGCACAGAGGGCAACATAACAGGGAGAAAAAATAAACAAACAATTAAAACTCGCAGATTGAGAGCCCTACGGTAACTCCCCCAGCGGAGAAGCAGCGCAGATGCCTGCATCCGCCATTAGCAAGCGGGGGCTGGGCAGGGGGGCGCAGCGCAGGCTGCATCGCTGAGAGTAAGAATCTGGCCTGAATACCCTGAGCGCTATATGAGCGAAATAATTTGGGCTAGCAAACCAGACTGTGGGATATCTACCACGCGAAAAGCCAGCCCTAACCTAGGACCGCCAGGCCCGCGCACGGAACAAAGGACTGAATAGAGATAGCCGGCTGCAGACCTTCCCCCTCCGGTGACAGGCAGCCAGAGCCGGAAGGGGGCAATCGCAGCCCCAGAGAGACATTATCTATAAAACTGTAAGCAGGCTTCTTTGCTAACTAAAACTTCTTGGGGATTGGGACGGTCAACATCTGCCTGAGAAGGTGCGCCGGTTTTACACCCAGATAACCGAGTGTCGGGGAGGCAATAAGTCACAGCATTGGCGCTCGCCAAACACCTCATCACCTGAGCTGCTCAGACCTGGGAAGAGCACAAAACGCAGGCCCAACTGAGTCTGCGCCTCTGAGGACTACCCGAGTGCCTGAACCTGAGTGGCTTGGACCTGGGAGGTGCATGCAACCCAGGGCCGGCCTCGGATTGTTCCCGGCGGAACAACCTAGAGCCGGAGCAGTGTGGGCAGGGTGGCTACACGCGCCGTGAGCGGGGGCAGACCCAGGGTGGCTGAGGTACTGCGAGCCCACGCCAGTGTTATTTGTTTGCAGCATTCCTCCCTCCCTCCCCACAGCGCAACTGAACAAGTAAGCCTAGGAAAAAAAAAAAAAAAAGTGTCCTCCACCGTCCCCTTTGTGTCAGGGCAGAAACCAGATACTGAAGAGACTAGCAAACAGAAGAAGATATAACAGAGGGAAACGCCTTGGAAGCTACAGGCAATAGACCAAAACCCTGTAGTTACTACGGACTACATAGGAAGGGGCCTATAGATCTTGAGAAATATAAGTCTGACCAAGGAACTAGCCAAAAATGAACTGAACACACAACACCCACAACAACACCAAGAAAGTCCTAGATATATTTTTATTATTTTTATGATCATTCTTTCCTTTTTTTTTTTTAATTAAAAAAAAAAATTTTAAGTCCTCTATTGTTCCTTTAATTTTCACTTTTATAACCTATTACTTTGCAAAAAAAAAAAAAAAAGACCCTTTTTTTTTTCTTCTTCAGCAAACTTCATATATATATATTTTATAATTTTTTGACCTTGTTTTTTTTTTTTTTTCTTCTTTTCTTTAACATTGTATTTTTGAAATTCCAAACTCTACTCTAGATTTTTAATTTTCGCTTTTTGGTATTTGTTATCAATTTTGTACCTATAGTTTTTTTATATATAATTTCTGTGACTTCTTTTTTTCTTCTTCTCTGTTTCTTTCTCTTCTTTTATATAACATTGTATATCTGAATGATATCAATTTTGTACCTGTATTTTCTTTATAATTTTTGTGACATTGTTTTTGTTTGTTTGTTTGTTTTCTCTATTTTTCTTCTTCTTCTTTTTTTTTTAACATTGTATTTTTGAAATTCCACACTCTACTCTAGATTTTTAATTTTTGCTTTTTGGTATTAGTTATCAATTTTGTACCTATACTTTCTTTACAATTTTCGCGACCTTGTTTTTTTGTTTGTTCATTTTTTCTCTCTTTTCCTTCTTCTTTTCTTTAACATCGTATTTTTGAAATTCCAAACTCTACTCTAGATTTTTAATTTTTGCTTTTATGTATTTGTTACCAATTTTGTACCTTTAAGAACCCAATCTTCAGGACCCATTTTTCACTAGGGAGCGAGATTACTGGCTTGACAGCTCTCTCTCCCTTTGGACTCTCCTTTTTCTCCACCAGGTCGCCTGTGTCTCCTCTCTAACCCCTCTCTACTCTACCCAACTCTGTGAATTTCTGTGTGTTCCAGACGGTGGAGAACACTTAGGGAACTGATTACTGGCTGGATCTGTCTCCCTCCTTTTCATTCCTCCCTTTTATCCTTCTGGTCACCTCTGTCACCTTCCTCCTTCTTCTCTTCTCTGTATAACTCCGTGAACATCTCTGAGTGGTCCAGTTGTGGAGTGCACATGAGGAAGTGACTACTGGCTAGCCCACTCTCTCCATTATTGATTCACCTCATCTCATTTGGGTCACCTCTAACTCCCTCCTCCCTCTTCTCTTCTCCATGTAACCCTGTGAACCTCTCTGAGTGACCCTCACTGTAGAGAAACTTTTCATCTTTAATGTAGATGTTTTATCAATGGTGCTGTATAGAAGGAGAAGTTTTGAAACTACTGTAAAAATAAGACTGATAACCGGAAGCAGGAGACTTAAGTCCAAACCCTGACTCCAGGGAACTCCTGACTCCAAGGAACATTAATTGACAGGAGCTCATCAAATGCCTCCATACCGACACTGAAACCAAGCACCACACAAGGGCCAATAAGTTCCAGGGCAAGACATACCAAGCAAATTCTCCAGCAACAAAGGAACACAGCCCTGAGCTTCAAGATACAGGCTGCCCAAAGTCACCCCAAAACTATAGACATCTCATAACTCATTACTGGACGTTTCATTGCACTCCAGAGAGAAGAAATACAGCTCCACCCACCAGAACACCGACACAAGCTTCCCTAACCAGGAAACCTTGACAAGCCACCTGTACAAACCCACACACAGTGAGGAAACGCCACAATAAAGAAAACTCCACAAACTGCCAGAATACAGAAAGGACACCCCAAACTCAGCAATTTAAACAAGATGAAGAGACAGAGGAATACTCAACAGATAAAGGAACAGGATAAATGCCCACCAAACCAAACAAAAGAGGAAGAGATAGGGAATCTACCTGATAAAGAATTCCGAATAATGATAGTGAAATTGATCCAAAATCTTGAAACTAAAACAGAATCACAGATAAATAGCCTGGAGACAAGGATTGAGAAGATGCAAGAAAGGTTTAACAAGGACCTAGAAGAAATAAAAAAGAGTCAATATATAATGAATAATGCAATAAATGAAATTAAAAACACTCTGGAGGCAACAAATAGCAGAATAACAGAGGCAGAAGATAGGATTAGTGAATTAGAAGATAGAATGGTAGAAATAAATGAATCAGAGAGGATAAAAGAAAAACGAATTAAAAAAAATGAGGACAATCTCAGAGACCTCCAGGACAATATTAAACGCTACAACATTCGAATCATAGGGGTTCCAGAAGAAGAAGACAAAAAGAAAGACCATGAGAAAATACTTGAGGAGATAATAGTGGAAAACTTCCCTAAAATGGGGAAGGAAATAATCACCCAAGTCCAAGAAACCCAGAGAGTCCCAAACAGGATAAACCCAAGGAGAAACACCCCAAGACACATATTAATCAAATTAACAAAGATCAAACACAAAGAACAAATATTAAAAGCAGCAAGGGAAAAACAACAAATAACACACAAGGGAATTCCCATAAGGATAACAGCTGATCTTTCAATAGAAACTCTTCACGCCAGGAGGGAATGGCAAGACATACTTAAAATGATGAAAGAAAATAACCTACAGCCCAGATTATTGTACCCAGCAAGGATCTCATTCAAGTATGAAGGAGAAATCAAAAGCTTTTCAGACAAGCAAAAGCTGAGAGAATTCTGCACCACCAAACCAGCTCTCCAACAAATACTAAAGGATATTCTCTAGACAGGAAACACAAAAACAGTGTATAAACTCGAACCCAAAACAATAAAGTAAATGGCAACGGGATCATACTTATCAGTAATTACCTTAAATGTAAATGGGTTGAATGCCCCAACCAAAAGACAAAGACTGGCTGAATGGATACAAAAACAAGACCCCTACATATGTTGTCTACAAGAGACCCACCTCAAAACAGGGGACACATACAGACTGAAAGTGAAGGGCTGGAAAAAGATTTTCCATGCAAATAGGGACCAAAAGAAAGCAGGAGTAGCAATACTCATATCAGATAAAATAGACTTTAAAACAAAGGCTGTGAAAAGAGACAAAGAAGGTCACTACATAATGATCAAAGGATCAATCCAAGAAGAAGATATAACAATTATAAATATATATGCACCCAACACGGGAGCACCACAGTACGTAAGACAAATGCTAACAAGTATGAAAGGAGAAATTAACAATAACACAATAATAGTGGGAGACTTTAATACCCCACTTACACCTATGGATAGATCAACTAAACAGAAAATTAACAAGGAAACACAAACTTTAAACAATACAATAGACCAGTTAGACCTAATTGATATCTATAGGACATTTCATCCCAAAACAGTGAATTTCACCTTTTTCTCAAGCGCACATGGAACCTTCTCCAGGATAGATCACATCCTGGGCCATAAAGCTAGCCTTGGTAAATTCAAAAAAATAGAAGTCATCCCAAGCATTTTTTCTGACCACAATGCAGTAAGATTAGATCTCAATTACAGGAGAAAAACAATTTAAAATTCCAACATATGGAGGCTGAGCAACACGCTGCTGAATAACCAACAAATCACAGAAGAAATCAAAAAAGAAATCAAAATTTGCATAGAAACGAATGAAAATGAAAACACAACAACCCAAAACCTGTGGGACACGGTAAAAGCAGTCCTAAGGGGAAAGTTCATAGCAATACAGGCACACCTCAAGAAACAAGAAAAAAGTCAAATAAATAACCTAACTCTACACCTAAAGCAACTAGAAAAGGAAGAAATGAAGAACCCCAGGGTTAGTAGAAGGAAAGAAATCTTAAAAATTAGAGCAGAAATAAATGCAAAAGAAACAAAAGAGACCATAGCAAAAATCAACAAAACCAAAACCTGGTTCTTTGAAAGGATAAATAAAATTGACAAACCATTAGCCAGACTCATCAATAAACAAAGGGAGAAAAATCAAATCAACAAAATTAGAAACGAAAATGGAGAGATCACAACAGACAACACATAAATACAAAGGATCATAAGAGACTACTATCAACAATTATATGCCAATAAAATGGACAACGTGGAAGAAATGGACAAATTCTTAGAAAAGTACAACTTTCCAAAACTCGACCAGGAAGAAATAGAAAATCTTAACAGACCCATCACAAGCATGGAAATTGAAACTGTAATCAAAAATCTTCCAGCAAACAAAAGCCCCGGTCCAGACGGCTTCACAGCTGAATTCTACCAAAAATTTAGAGAAGAGCTGACATCTATCCTGCTCAAACTCTTCCAAAAAATTTCAGAGGAAGGTAAACTTCCAAACTCATTCTATGAGGCCACCATCACCCTAATACCAAAACCTGACAAAGATGCCACAAAAAAAGAAAACTACAGGCCAATATCACTGATGAACATAGATGCAAAAATCCTTAACAAAATTCTAGCAATCAGAATCCAACAACACATTAAAAAGATCATACACCATGATCAAGTGGGCTTTATCCCAGGGATGCAAGGATTCTTCAATATCCGCAAATCAATCAATGTAATACACCACATTAACAAATTGAAAAATAAAAACCATATGGTTATCTCAATAGATGCAGAGAAAGCCTTTGACAAAATTCAACATCCATTTATGATAAAAACTCTCCAGAAAGCAGGAATAGAAGGAACATACCTCAACATAATAAAAGCTATATATGACAAACCCACAGCAAACATTATCCTCAATGGTGAAAAATTGAAAGCATTTCCTCTAAAGTCAGGAACAAGACAAGGGTGCCCACTTTCACCATTACTATTCAACATAGTTTTGGAAGTTTTGGCCACAGCAATCAGAGCAGAAAAAGAAATAAAAGGAATCCAAATTGGAAAAGAAGAAGTAAAACTCTCACTATTTGCAGATGACATGATCCTCTACATAGAAAACCCTAAAGATTCCACCAGAAAATTACTAGAAATAATCAATGACTATAGTAAAGTTGCAGGATATAAAATCAAAATCAAAACACAGAAATCCCTTGCATTCCTATACACTAATAATGAGAAAACAGAGAGAGAAATTAAGGAAACAATTCCATTCACCATTGCAACGGAAAGAATAAAATACTTAGGAATATATCTACCTAAAGAAACTAAAGACCTATATATAGAAAACTATAAAACACTGGTGAAAGAAATCAAAGAGGACACTAATAGATGGAGAAATATACCATGTTCATGGGTTGGAAGAATCAATATAGTGAAAATGAGTATACTACCCAAAGCAATTTATAGATTCAACGCAATCCCTATCAAGCTACCAACAGTATTCTTCACAGAGCTAGAACAAATAATTTCACAATTTGTATGGAAAAACAAAAAACCTCGAATAGCCAAAGCGATCTTGAGAAAGAAGAATGGAACTGGAGGAATCAACCTACCTGACTTCAGGCTCTACTACAAAGCCACAGTTATCAAGACAGTATGGTACTGGCACAAAGACAGAAATATAGATCAATGGAACAAAATAGAAAGCCCAGAGATAAATCCACGCACATATGGACACCTTATCTTTGACAAAGGAGGCAAGAATATACAATGGATTAAAGACAATCTCTTTAACAAGTGGTGCTGGGAAATCTGGTCAACCACTTGTGAAAGAATGAAACTAGACCACTTTCTAACACCATACACAAAAATAAACTCAAAGTGGATTAAAGATCTAAACATAAGACCAGAAACTATAAAACTCCTAGAGGAGAACATAGGCAAAACACTCTCTGACATACATCACAGCAGGATCCTCTATGACCCACCTCCCAGAATATTGGAAATAAAAGCAAAAATAAACAAATGGGACCTAATTAACCTTAAAAGCTTCTGCACATCAAAGGAAACTATTAGCAAGGTGAAAAGACAGCCTTCAGAATGGGAGAAAATAATAGCAAATGAAGCAACTGACAAACAACTAATCTCAAAAATATACAAGCAACTCCTACAGCTCAACTCCAGAAAAAAAAACGACCCAATCAAAAAATGGGCCAAAGAACTAAATAGACATTTCTCCAAAGAAGACATACAGATGGCTAACAAACACATGAAAAGATGCTCAACATCACTCATTATCAGAGAAATGCAAATCAAAACCACTTTGAGGTACCATTTCACACCAGTCAGAATGGCTGGGATCCAAAAGTCTACAAATAATAAATGCTGGAGAGGGTGTGGAGAAAAGGGAACCCTCTTACACTGTTGGTGGGAATGCAAACTAGTACAGCCACTATGGAGAACAGTGTGGAGATTCCTTAAAAAACTGGAAATAGAACTGCCTTATGATCCAGCAATCCCACTGCTGGGCATACACACTGAGGAAACCAGAAGGGAAAGAGACACGTGTACCCCAATGTTCATCGCAGCACTGTTTATAATAGCCAGGACATGGAGGCAACCTAGATGTCCATCAGCAGATGAATGGATAAGAAAGCAGTGGTACATATACACAATGGAGTATTACTCAGCCATTAAAAAGAATACATTTGAATCAGTTCTAATGAGGTGGATGAAACTGGAGCCTATTATACAGAGTGAAGTAAGCCAGAAGGAAAAACATAAATACAGTATACTAACGCATATATATGGAATTTAGGAAGATGGTAACAATAACCCGGTGTACGAGACAGCAAAAGAGACACTGATGTATAGAACAGTCTTATGGACTCTGTGGGAGAGGGAGAGGGTGGGAAGATTTGGGAGAATGACATTGAAACATGTAAAATATCATGTAAGAAACGAGTTGCCAGTCTAGGTTCGATACACGATACTGGATGCTTGGGGCTAGTGCACTGGGACGACCCAGAGGGATGGTATGGGGAGGGAGGAGGGAGGAGGGTTCAGGATGGGGAACACATGTATACCTGTGGCGGATTCATTTTGATATTTGGCAAAACTAATACAATTATGTAAAGTTTAAAAATAAAATAAAATTTTAAAAATAAAAATAAATAAAACTGCAAAAATAAAAACTAAAAAATAAAGAGCCCAAGTTCCCTTTTTTTAAGGAAAAAAAAAAAGGCACAAGGAATTGTAGCAAAATATACTGAATGGAAAAAGCTACCGTGCCTTTTGGAAGTTTCCATTAAATAAATTTGTTTGGTGGGTTGCTTTGTTTTCCCAGCCTCCAGCAGGCTGGCATTCAGATGCTCTCTCTGTTCCGAGGCCCAGGTGTGGGCCCTTTGGAGGGTCCATGGGGCTGGGCAAGATGGAGGAAGGGCAGGCAAGCTCTGGTTCTGAGTGCATCAGAAAACCCTTCTAACTTTCAGTCTAAAGTCTGTGACTATAACTTGCTTCCTCCCTCCCTTCCTTTTCCTTCCTTCCTTCTTTCTTTTTCCCTTTTCTCCCCACACATCTCTCCTCTCCTCTCTCTCTCTCCTTCCTTCCTCTCTCCCTCCCTCCCTTCTTAGTTCTCCTTTTCTTCTTTATTTATTTATGAGAACCTCCTTACATCCTTGTTTCAAGGTGTTCCAAGCACATTTTGTATCTCTCTACCCAGTTCTACTGGTGGTCATTTTGATATTAAATTCTTTAAATGCACAGACAGCAGAATACAAAGCAGCCAGAGTTCACAATATAGATGCTAATTAGTAATCAGCGCTGCGTTGTTGCTTAGTCACTCAGTCATGTCCGACTCTGCAATCCATGGACTGTAGCCTGCCAGGCTCCTCTGTCCCTGGGGTTTTCCAAGCAAGAATACTGGAGTGGGTAGCCATTCCCTTCTCCAGGGGATCGGACCTGTGTCTCCTGCATTGGCAGGAGAATTCTTTATCACTGACCCACAAGGGAAGCTCAATAATCAGCATAGGATCCATATAATAAAGGGTTTTTGCTTTTCTTTTTAATGTTTCTTTTGCCTTTATTGGAAAGTATGAGATAATCCTCTGAAATATGAGCTCACATATGAGAGAAGAGGCTGCACTGTTGAGCCCCAGAATTCAGCTGATCTCTGGAATTCTGTACCTTCTTTATCCTATTGGGCATTCATCTCGTCTTAGTACTCATTTTCAAATTCACATAATTTTTCCAGGACAGACATCCAAGTAGAATAAATTTTTTATCAAGATCACCCTAGGAGACTTTGTCTATGTAAATTTCAGAAAGGAAAGGGGTACGATGCATGTGCCAGCTGCTTGGATGAATGTGAAGATGGGACCAACTCAGCATCCTTTCCAGTTTCCTCATTTACCACTGCAAACATGTACTTGCAGACTCTTGATTAAACATATCTCCAAACTACCTGTCCCATCTGTAAACAAAAAAGAGCATTCCACCTCAGAAAAAGTCAGACTCTGACACAGTGTTCATGAAGTTTCCTGGCACAGCCCATAGACCTTTAGCTTGGGCAGAACCAAATTGTTGTGAATCGCGTCCTCTCAAAATCCATATATTGAAGCTCTAACTCCCTTACGTCAGAATGTGATGGTATTTGGAGACAGAGCTTTTAAAGAGGTAATGAAGGTAAAATGAGGTCACTGGTGGAAATTTCCTGGCGGTCTGGTGGTTAACACTTTGCACTTCCAATGCAGGGGGTGTGGGTTCTATCCCTGGTTGGGGAATTATGATCCCTATGCCACATGGCCAAATAAACAAAATATAGTAAAACATTAAAAAAAAAATCGAGGTCACTGGAAAGTCAAAGTGTTAGTCGCTGAGTCGTATCTGATTCTATGATCCCATGGACTTCCGCTGGGCTCCTCTGTCCATGGAATTCTCTAGGCCAGAATACTGGAGTGGGTAGCCGTTCCCTTCTCCAGGGGATCTTCCAGACCCTGGGACTGAACCAGGTCTCCTGCACTGCAGGCAGATTCTGTACTGTCTAAACCACTGGGGTGGGCTCTAATGCAATGACTGGTGCCTTCCTAAAAAGAGATTAGGACACAGACACAGAGAGGGTAGGTAATCCAATGACTGGTGCCTTCATAAAAAGAGATTAGGGGCCAGATGCATAGAGGGTAGATCAGGTGAAGACACGGGGAGAGGAGAGCCACCCAACAAGTTGTGGAGAGAGACTTCCAATCCTCTCGACATCATGATTTTGGACTCCAGCCTCCAGAACTTGGAGACAATAAATGTCTGCTGTTGAAGTCCCTGGTGTGTCGCACTTTGTTATGGCAGCCTAGCAAATGAATACACTAGTCATCTGGGGCTCCGTGGAAATCCTACTCTTATCAGAACACAACAGAATCCTCAGGCTTCAAGGAAAACAATATGCAGAAGTCCAAAAGTCCTGACACAAAGTGATGTCAACACAGGGTCATGGTCCAGCCGTAGCCGGATAGGGGACAGGATGACAGGGTAGCAAGTGCTGTTTGACCTTCAGAGGCTGATCAACTTATTTCCTTTCAAAATGCCCATTTAGGAATGCCACTTGATTTATTCCTCCTTCAAGTATCCTGTAAAATAACTTATATCAGCATTCTATAATCAGATTATTGAAAGAAGGGTTTTGATCAGGTGTAGGACTGACCTTCGTTTCAGTAGTTAATATTAAATGTAATTTTTTCAAGTAGAATTGTTTTTAGAGTAGTTTCAGTGATCAATGCAAAGAAATAGAGGAAAACAACAGAATGGGAAAGACTAGGGATCTCTTCAAGAAAATCAGATACCAAAGGAACATTTCATGCAAAGATGGGCTCGATAAAGGACAGAAATGGTATGGACCTAACAGAAGCAGAAGATATTAAGAAGAGATGGCAAGAATACACAGAAGAACTGTACAAAAACGATCTTCACGACCCAGATAATCACGATGGTGTGATCACTGACCTAGAGCCAGACATCCTGGAATGTGAAGTCAAGTGGGCCTTAGAAAGCATCACTACGAACAAAGCTAGTGGAGGTGATGGAATTCCAGTTGAGCTATTTCAAATCCTAAAAGATGATGCTGTCAAAGTGCTGCACTCAATATGCCAGCAAATTTGGAAAACTCAGCAGTGGCCACAGGGCTGGAAAAGGTCAGTTTTCATTCCAATCCCAAAGAAAGGCAATGCCAAAGAATGCTCAAACTACTGCACAATTGCACTCATCTCACATGCTAGTAAAGTAATGCTCAAAATTCTCCAAGCCAGGCTTCAGCAATATGTGAACCGTGAACTTCCAGATGTTCAAGCTGATTTTAGAAAAGGCAGAGGAACCAGAGATCAAATTGCCAACATCCGCTGGATCATGGAAAAAGCAAGAGAGTTCCAGAAAAGCTTCTATTTCTGCTTTATTGACTATGCCAAAGCCTTTGACTGTGTGGATCACAATAAACTGTGGAAAATTCTTCAAGAGATGGGAATACCAGACCACCTGATCTGCCTCTTGAGAAATTTGTATGCAGGTCAGGAAGCAACAGTTAGAACTGGACATGGAACGACAGACTGGTTCCAAATAGGAAAAGGAGTATGTCAAGGCTGTATATTGTCACCCTGTTTATTTAACTTCTATGCAGAGTACATCACGAGAAATGCTAGACTGGAAGAAACACAAGCTGGAATCAAGATTGCCGGGAGAAATATCAGTAACCTCAGATATGCAGATGACACCACCCTTATGGCAGAAAGTGAAGAGGAACTCAAAAGCCTCTTGATGAAAGTAAAAGTGGAGAGTGAAAAAGTTGGCTTAAAGCTCAACATTCAGAAAACGAAGATCATGGCATCCAGTCCGATCACTTCATGGGAAATAGATGGGGAAACAGTGGAAACAGTGTCAGACTTTATTTTTCTGGGCTCCAAAATCACTGCAGATGGTGACTGCAGCCATGAAATTAAAAGACGCTTACTCCTTGGAAGGAAAGTTATGACCAACCTAGATAGCATATTCAAAAGCAGAGACATTACTTTGCCAACAAAGGTTCGTCTAGTCAAGGCTATGGTTTTTCCTGTGGTCATGTATGGATGTGAGAGTTGGACTGTGAAGAAAGCTGAGCACCAAAAATTGATGTTTTTGAACTGTGGTGTTGGAGAAGACTTTTGAGAGTCCCTTGGACTGCAAGGAGATCCAACCAGTCCATTCTGAAGGAGATCAGCCCTGGGATTTCTTTGGAAGGAATGATGCTAAAGCTGAAACTCCAGTACTTTGGCCACCTCATGCGAGGTGATGGTGGGAGGGATTGGGGGCAAGAGGAGATGGGGACGACAGAGGATGAGATGGCTGGATGGCATCACTGACTTGATGGACGTGAGTCTCAGTGAACTCCGGGAGTTGGTGATGGACAGGGAGGCTTGGCGTGCTGCGATTCATGGGGTTGCAAAGAGTCGGACACGACTGAGCGACTGATCTGATCTTAGTTTCATAATAAACCTGAGTAGGTAAACTTCCCTGGTGGTCCAATGTTTCAGAACCTGCCTTCCAATGCAGGGTACACAGGTTAGATGCCTGGTCTAGGAAGATGCCATGTGCTGTGGGGCACCTAAGCCCGTGTGCCACATCCACTGAGCCCCCACACCACAACCAGAAAGCAGCCCCACTTGCAGCCTCTGGAGAAAGCCTTTGTGCAGCAGTGAAGATACAGTGCAGCGGGAAGAAACCCAAGTGAAAGGTAGAGAAACTTCCCTTATGTCCTCATCCCCCACAACCATCACAGCCTCCATCACAAAGAGAAGCATATACTCAACAGCTGTCTTTCTCCTTTCTGTTCCCAAAGCCAGAACATGCTGTGTTGGGACAGATTTTGAAAGAGTGGTAATTTAAAGATTTTCCAGTACTATTGTCTTATGTATAAATTTGATTCCACAGCTGAATGAATACCCTGACTTTTACCTCCTAAACTTCAGTATCCTTAGGGTTTTGTAGGTGTCCCCTAGAGAAGGAAATGGCAACCCACCTCAGCATTCTTGCCTGGAGAATTTCATTGACAGAGCAGTCTGGTGGTCTACAGTCTATGGGGTCACAAAGAGTAGGCCACGACTGAGTGCATCAAGAGAAAGAAATACCACCTGGAAATCCAGAGGTTCAGCAACTGCTCTGTTGATACAAAGATGAGCTCATCTTAGGACCATCAGCTCAACTGTGTACAGGCAAACTCTGTACCTAGAGTATCGGAATTGAAAATGAGTGCTTATGTTTAACAGAACTTGTGATGTATGATGTACCCAAACAATAGTGTGTGTGCTTAGTCGCTCAATCATGTCTGACTCTTTGTGACCCCCTGGACTGTAGCCCGCCAGGCTCCTCTGTCCATGGAATCCTCCAGGCAAGAATACCAGAGTGGGTAGCCATTCCCTTCTCCAGGGATTGAACCCAGGTCTCCTGCTGATAGATTCTTTAACATCTGAGCCACAGGGAAGCCCAAACAATATCGTATCAAAAGCTAAATCATGTCATGAGCAATTGTAACTCTGCAGGACACATATGCATATTTCACCAAATGCCAAGAATTTCTATGCGGCTGTGTTTTAAGTTATGTACACAAACGCATTTTTTTCTTCTTTAAGAAACAGTAGAACAATTTTTTTAAATAAAATATCAGATTCCTTCTTGTATCTCATGACATTTTTTCTATGATAGTGATAACTGGCTTCTGCCTCCGTTTCAGCTGAATACCAAATTCTTGTCCTTAGCCATTTGGAGGTCAACCAAAATGAATATGCTGCATATCACAATGAAATCCACTTTTTCCAAGGCCCATTCTCCTACAATGTTAAAGAAGCTGGGACTTTTATTTCTAAGTCAGCTCAATACCACTGAGATGCTGAAAGGGCTCACATGCTCAGAGTTCTAGCTCTGCTTCCCCGTGGTGCCCAGAGAGTGAGATTGAGGGGAATGGGTTTTTTCTCTCCCCTCAGTGAGAGAGGGCATTGTGCCTCACTGTGGCTCAAAGTCCCTGCCGTGCCACAGAGACTGAGTCTGGGCTTCAGAGACTCAGTTGTTGTTGTTCAGTCGTGTCCGACTCTTTGTGACGCCATGGACTGTAGCCCGCCAGGCTCTTTCCATGGGATTTCCCAGGCAAGAATACTGGAGTGGTTTGCCATGCCCTTCTCCAGGGGATCTTCCCCACCGAGGGATCAAACCTGTGTCTCCTGCATTGCAGGCAGATTCTTTACCACTGAGCCACCTGGGAAGCCTGTCAGAGACTCAGACATGTAAACACAGACTAAACTCTCTCCACATTAAAGCAAGGAGAAACAAATCTCACACACCGAGGGGAGGAAGCTGCCAGGGGTACTCTGAACTCTCCTTAGGCTGCTCTGAAAGCTCCTGAAATTGGGCGATTTTGTTTCCCAGAGGACTCCTGTGTCTAGTTAAAGCAATTTCTCTTACAAAATAAAGCCAAGAATAAATAGGGTTTAGACCCCAGGAGAATCTTTCTGTATTTCTTCCTTGATTAGGACAATAAAACCTGATTATGGTGAAAGAAATTGCATGAGTCACCATTTTGGCAGAATCAGAGGTGATATTGTTAAGAAATAATTTCTTTGCTTTTGTTTGTTATTTTCCTGCCATTACTTTAACCTGTGAGCCTTTGCTCTGCAGGCCAGAAAAATTCTTGACTGAGGCTGCCCCAAAAGGAAAAGAACCATGAAGAAACAATAGGGAAAATTCTTTCTGAATTACATGGGTCTGCATGAACGGATAAAATATGATTTATAAATTTGACTTTTGAAATATACTAGCTTGAAGCTGCTTTCCAGTAAACGCTTTTCTCTTATGCTGAGACCTACAACAAGTTGATAATATATACCTTTGTAAACAAAGATTTTAAAAAAGTTTGCCTTTAGGTTTAGGAAACCTCAAATTCTGCTTCTACCTCAATTTTCTTCCCCAATGAAACAACCAAAACCTAGACAAAATACATGAAAAATGGTTTTCGAGACAGTGGACATCAGACAGAGAAGGACTGTGATTCCTGAGACAGGAAATAGACAAAGCAAGCCCTACGGTGGCCCCAGATGAAGCCTTGAGAGTTTCCAAGACACCGTACAGGGAGGGGGACCAAGGGGTAACCGGCAAACTCTCTAGGTTGGAAAGGCAGGTCTGAAAATCTAGAGAGCCCAAGGAGGCTAGAGTTCACAGAACACACTGCTGCCCAGGGAGAGAAGCCGGAGACCTGCAGGGGGTCGCCCTCAAGTATTCAGCAGAGCATTGAGAGGGCTCTCATGTGAGGACACTCCATGATTGGGAGAGACCCATGTGAAAGGATTAGAGGGAAGAATGCCCTGTGATCACTCTGGGCCAGGAATGGGGCCCAGGATTCGTGGCAAGTTAGATATCAAGGCCTGAGAGCACGGATTTCCTTGGTGGTCCAGTGGGCTAAGAATCAGCCTTGCAATGCAGGGGACATGGCTTCCATCTTGGTCCAGGAAGACTGCACATGCCGCAGGGCAACTAAACCCATGTGCTGCAACTAAGATCTGATGCAGCCAAATAAATAATTAAAAAAAAAAAAGCTTGATAGCAATAATTTCAGATAATAGGATGCCCCCCGTACAGCACCCTTCTTTCTCAATCTTTTCCAATAAACAGTATTCAGTTTCACTAATAGTTTGCATTTTGTGTGTTTATTTCCTTTCTCATTAATAAGCATATGTTTGTTCAATTTTTTCATCCATATACCTTTTACTTTAGTTTTCTTTTTCTAGCTTCTTAAAGTGGAAGTTTAGGTCACTGATTTTAAGGCCCTTTTTGTGTCTAATAATAAAAGCCCTTAACACTTGAGTTTTATATAGCTCTTTAGTGCCATCCCTCAAATTTTAACGGGCTCTGTTTACATTCTCATTCAGTTCAAAATATATTCTACTGACTTCTCTTTTTTCCCATGGATTATTTAGGTTTTATTTCTAGCTATTCAGTGATATGCTGCATATATTTTTGTTATTGCATGCTAATTATTTTATATCAGAGAACATATCTGTATATTTTAATTCTCCTGCATATAGTCTATACAAAATAGTCTATACAAAATAGTCTATCTAGTTGAATATCCCCTGTACATTTGAAAAGCAGTCATTTTTAATCAAAATTTTGTTCAGAGCTGTTCCCCCAAAGGAAGAATACAGGGCCCAGGAACCAAGCGGCGGCATCATTTACCATCACACTCAGTGACCCACATGGGGAATTTGTGCTTCTGTCCCTCCAGCTCTGGACTCTGCAACTCATGGCTCCCAAAAGAAGGACACCTCTTCTAGTGGACAGAGCAGGACTCTGCTGAAGTTGAGGCGGTGACTGCTACCTGAATACTTCTGCTCCTGGTACCCAGGCACCACCTGGAAAGAAGGGAGGCACCATTCTGCAGGGATGATTGACACAGACTAGTGCAATGCAGGTGGGGAGGATCCACTTGAACACCTCTCGGCACTCCCTTGTCCAGTTTAGACACAATGTGAACCAAGGCAGGAATTCCAGCCTATGATGGGCTTAGTGACCAGGGCCCAGAGCCCCTCAGAGGGAGAGTCTGTATTATGCCAGCATAATACAGCAAAAGTGCCAGCCAAGGTTGAATATAGTGAGTGGTAGCTGTTGTTCAGTCACTCAGTCATGTCTGACTCTCTGTGACCCTGTGGACTGCAGCATGCCAGGCTTCCCCGTCCTTCACCATCTCCCTGAGTAGAGGAAGGGGATAATGACTGTCAGCATGGTCCAGGATGCTGTAGTTCATCCCATAAACCTTCTGCTTTAAATTTCCCCCATGAGAAAAACTGTGCTGGCACCCTGACGTAGCTCTTCCTGGAACACAGATGGAGAAGTAGATCCAAGCAGTGTGACAGACTGCAGTGGATACTATAGTGCGTTACCAGATCCGCAGCTACAGGGTGGGGATGGAAGGGGTACCTACTGGCAGATAGCATTCACCTATCAGTCCCTGAAGAAGTTGTCTCAGCTGCAAAGAGCTGCCTTGCCTGAGATTATATCACTTCCCAGAGCAGCCCACAACCAGTGACTGATGAGTGAGGGAATATAAAGACCTGGCCATTTCAGCCCAACTTGGGACAGCTCAGAAGGCTTATCCTAGCTTCAGAGCAGCATATGGGGTTGGCCATAGCTGTCTTTGGACCCGCATCACAATTGGATATCTTCTTCTGTCCACTCCAAGTCAAAAGTATTGATCCCAAGGGCACTCCTTAACCAACTTCCTGCATCTCATAGTTTGCTCCCCAGGAACCCAATCTACAGCACCAAGACTGTGCAAGATTGTAAGCAGAGATGCTGGCTTTTGATGCAGGTAGTGTGGAACTTCCCTGGTGGCTCAGACAGTAAAGAATCTGCCTGCAATGCAGGAGACTTGGGTTTGATCCCTGGGTCACGAAGATACCCTGGAAAAGGGAATGGCAATCCACTCCAGTATTCTTGCCTGGAAAATTCCACGGACAGAGGAGCCTGGCAGGCTACAGTCCACGGGGTCACAAAGAGTTGCACACAACTGAGTGACTAACACTTCCACTTTACTTTCAGTGTGGGTTCATAGGCTTACTCATAATGACTACAGTCTATAGCTGGCCTAAGCCTGAACCTCAGAATTAATCCTATGGAGAAGAAAGGGAGTAGGCGAAATCCTTAGCTAACTTTAAATCTGAAAGGACTGAAAAGTCATTGAAGGGGTTTGAGTTTTTTAGAAGTGGCTTGACTAAATTTTGATCAGGTAAATGAAGCTTGAGATAGAAATTATAGAGAAACAATTAAGGGTTCTTTGCATATCTGAGTCTTAGAAGTCATACGCATTGCAAAAGATTTAGCATCAGTGAGCTTTCACTATTGAAATTAGAGCAATAATCAGAATTACAGTGCTTATATAGTAACATAACCATTTCTGTATTTTCCCAGGAACTGTCAAGTACGTCAGCCCGCAGAAACGTAACTGTGCCTGAAACATCAATGCGTGAAGCTAAAGAGAAAATATCTCTAAGTCATCCAGTTTGAAGTCATTCTTAGTCCTCTGTGGTAGACTAAAACAAGGATCCCAAAATGATACGCATGTCAGATCTGGAACTTGTGAATATGAACTTATTTGGAAAAATGATTTTTGCAGATGTCATTAAGTTAAGGATCTGGAGATGCGGATTATTCAGGTAAATCCTTAATTCAATGACAAATGGATTTATGAGAAAGGCAGGGGGAGAACTGAGACAGACCAAAGAGGGGGAGGAGACACAAAGAAGAGAAGACGATGTGAAGGTGGCAGAGACTAGAGTGATGCCCTCCCAGCTCAGGATAGTGGGGGCTGCCACCGGAAGCTGGTAGCTTTCAGACCTCTGGCCTCCAGAACTGTGAGAGAAAACATTTCTGTTGTTTTAAGTCACAAGGCTTGCAGTGGTTTGTTACAGTAGCCACGAGACACCCACACATCCTCCTGCCTTCTGTATCTGAATGCATCCTTGACTGTTGGTGAAATATACAGATTTATGTTCCTCAAATTGCCAAAGAAATAGTTGAAATAGCTCAGCATCCCCCAGGTGTAAGCGTTATGCGTACAATCGCTGTGTAAAAATTGCCCACCCCTGAGAACACAGCAGCATTGATCTACCCGTGAAGATGAATTACAGCCCCTTTCCTGAGAGAGTGCACAGTGGGGCGGGGGTGCATAGATTTTTTTACATCCTGAGTTTATTTCAGTCACATCCATGCTGAAGGTCAAACAGTCTAAAAACCCATAAATAGTCAGTCTTGGATCCAAAGAATTGATCTTGCTGGCATTCTGATAACAAAATAAAAAGTAAGCCATTGATTATTCCGTGACGTGTAAATAATTAAGGCCAAGCGGGGAGTTAGACCTTGTCCTTTTCCCATCTTAGAAAGAGTGCTGATAAACTGGTGAGGATATCTGAAGAAGCAAGAGGACACTTTTAAACAAAGTCAAGCAGAGATATGGTCCTCTCCTTTAGCATGTAAGAGATTCATTTCACGATGTACCATCCAACGGTCACATTGTCTGGAAAGCTATTGTTCTTCCTCCCCAGGGAGCGTACAGAAGGATCCACGCTATCTGTGGAGGTTCAGAAACCTCTCAGGAGGGACTCAGGACTCAAAGCTCTGCACCTTTTCTCTGGGGAGGGTGGGGGCAGATGGAGGTAGGAGCAACTTAATGAATAAAGAATGAGTTTCTAAAGGCTTTAGAGAGAATTCCCAAGTGATGGCCAATTCTTCACTGCAAAGGCTTAAGAGTGAACAGGCAGAAAAGGAGTAAGTAATTTACTTAACTCTGCACAATTCTGAAAGGCAAATGCTCTTCTCCCCACACTACAGAGGAGAAAACGGAGGTTCAAGAAGTTAAGAGACTTGAGGTCACAGCAAGAGATGAAGCCAGGATTACAACTCAAACCTGTCTGACTCAAAAAGCTCAGCTCCTTGAACTCTACCCTAATTCCCTAAGGTCAGATGTAAACACACAATAGAAAGTGGGTATGAGGACCCCCTCGGGAGAGAAAACAGTAATATATGTCTGCCTCACAACACATGAGGTATGGGATCAGATCAGATGATTTATTCATATATTAGTATATTCACCTTCACATACTGAGTTATATCAGTAAGAACATCAGATATGGAAAAAGGGATTAACAACAAAGTCCTACTGAATAGCACAGGGAGCTATATTCAATATCTTGTGATAAGTGAACTGAAAGTCGCTCAGTCGAGTCCACCGCTTTGTGACCCCACGTACTGTAGCCCACCAGGCTCCTCTGTCCATGGAATTCTCCAGGTAAGAATACTGGGGTTGGTAGCCATTCTCTTCTCCAGGGGATCTTTCTGACCCAAGGATCAAACCCAGGTCTCCTGCATTGCAGGTGGATTCTTTACCATGAGCCACAAGGGCCTATTATGAAAATATGAAAAAGAATGTATATATGTATAACTAAGTTACTTTGCTGTACAGCAGAAATTAATACAACATTGTAAACCAACTATACATCAACTATACTTCAAAAAAATTTTTAAAAGGGAGGTCCCTGGTGGTCAGTGGTTAGCACTTGGCACTTTCACTGCCATGACCCAAGTTTAAACCCTGGTTAGGGAACTAAGATTCCTGCAAGCTGTGCAAGAGGCCTAAATAAATAAATAAACTGGGGGGAAAAAGAAAGATGAAAAAGGCAGAGATGTCTCTGCCTTTAAGAAATGTGTAGTTTAGAAGAGGGAATTTGAAATACAGAAATAATAAAGTGAGGATGGTCTGAGCAAGTGAACTCAGGGAGAAGTCCATCACAGAAGCTCAGGAGGAAGAGGCTGCATTTAGATGGAAGGTGGCATTTTTATACCAAAGGGGAGGAATTCGGTCATGTGAGGAAAGGAAATTTCATGCCAAAGAAAGTACACACACAGTTAGCACAGCAAGATGAGATATGAAAAGGCTTTGAGACTGTATAAAATGCAAAGAATTATCTGGAGAAAAGCCCATGTGAAAATATATATTGGACAGATTCCAGCTGTTGTTACATTCAGGGACAGACCTCATATACAGGAGAGAATTAATTGGCCTCAGCTCACCAGACCATTATGGATCTGAAGTTAAAACAGATTCTTTAGGACCCCAAGTATACAATGCGTGCATACAAAGTTGCTTCAGTTGTGGCCGACTCTGTGAAACCCTATGGAACTATACTGTAATTAATTTTTAATCAATATTTTATATAATATATTGGTTTGATACATCTATCAAAACAATTACAGGAAAATAAGCATAATAATAAACTAAAAATTATAGTACAGAAAAATTTGGGTTATGAAGACTATGTCAAAACATAAACTATTGTGAGATATAATACGCAGTGGGCACTTCTGATTGTAGGAAGATGGAGCAGACATACTTTTCCTTATCCCTTCTGCTAAGTGCAACTAAAACTCTGGATACTCCATGTAAAACAGCCACAGGAAGATGCTGAAAGGTGGAGAGAAGATGCCCAGCTATGCAGGGACTTTGGTTCTCAAGGGCCCTGGTAGTGAGCCCCCTGGGTTTTCTCTCTGCCTCACGTACGACAGACTTGGAGCTAAGAAGCTGCCAACTCAGAAGCACAAATGGGTGCAGATAAAGAGAGTCCCACTCCGCTCCCGCCCCAGAAAGCTTGCTCCTTCTAGCCAAAGGACCAGAAAAAGGTCAACCTGGCAAAATGGGAAACACTTTAGATAACAGCTGCTCTACTCCAAACAAATATTATGGGGAAAAACTTGTGGTCCCACCCACACACACCTATGCCAACAGAGGTCACATTCTGGAAGATTCCTTTTACATGGCATTCTTGAAATGAGAAAATGATAGAATTGGGGGAGGGAGGGAGTTATAAAAGGGCAACATGAGGGACCTGTGTGGTGATGAAATGAAAATGTTCTGCACCTTGACAGGATCAGCGTCAATATCCTGGTTGCTATGTTGTAGTAGGATTTTTAAGATATGACCATTGCGGGGAAGTGAATGAAAGGAACACTGGGTCTCTCTAATATTTAATACAACTGCAGGTGAATCAATTATCTCAAAATAAGAACTAAAACAAAAAATTCAGTGGAAACCAAACATGTGATGATGCTCACAATAATTGCAATTGTATTAAAACAGCCAAAGACTGGAAAGAATAGCCAAAATTGAAAATAGCTATATTTGACATAGTGACTTTTTCTCTAAAAATTTAAAACTGTTATTATTCCACTGTGTCATTAAATTTTTGTCTAACATATCTTGGAGGCATTTTGGTGACTGGTTCAGTATTGCAAATATCAGGTTTCACTTTTTATTGCCGGAGTAAAATAAAATTGCCCCCAACTTAATCTGTACATGAATGAGTCCTATAAAATCTCTAAGTCTCCAGTTTCTTTTTTTAAGGGTTACTTTAATATTTTAAGGCCTTCTACAAAATAATTTTTTATTTTAAAATATTTATTTATCTGGCTGTGTGGGGTCTCAGTTGCAGCACGTGGGACTTTCATTGTGTCACGTGGGGATCTTTCACTGTGACACATGCACTTTCAGTTCTGGTGTGCAGCCTTAGCTATTCCACAGCATGGGGAATCTTAGTTCCCGGACCAGGAACTGAACCTGCCTCCCCTGCACTGCAAGGTGGATTCCTAACCATTGGACCACCAGGGAAGTCCCCTAAGTCTCATTTTCCTTGAAATATTAATAACATCTCTCCTAGATGCCTCACAGCATCAATAAATGCGGCTCCAATGGGTAAAGCATTTTCAATCTGTAAATCCGCTGTAAAGCTGATGTAGCATACAGTTTATAAGGTAGTCCCCACTTTAGATAAATCTAATGTACATAACTTCATTGACTAGAGTTGACTGAAGCTAGGAGTTAAGTCTATTTACATAATTATGGGCTGAATTGTATCCCTTCAAAATTCACATGGTGCAGTCACAACTCCTGCTGTTGTTCAGTCACTCAGTCACGTCCGACTCTGCGACCCCATGGACTGTAGCACGCCAGGCTTCCTTCCTGGAGGCACGGCTGTCCTTCACCATCTCCTGGAGTTTCCTCAAACTCATGTCCGTTGAGTCAATGATGCTATTCCTTCTCTGTCACCCCCTTCTCCTGCAGTACCTCAGGATGTGACTCTATTTGGAGATAATGACTTTAAAGGGGTAATTCAGTAAAAATTAGGTCACTGGGGACTTCCCTGGTAGTCCAGTGGCTTAGACTCCTCACTCCCAATGCAGGGGGTCTGAGTTCGATCCCTGGTCAGGGAACTAGATCCCACGCACCACAGCTAAGATCAAATACCTCTTTGCCACAACAGAGACCCAGTCAGGTCAGACTCTTCAGGACACAATGGACTGTAGCCCGCCAGGCTCCTCTGTCCATGGAATTCTCCAGGCAAGAATACTGGAGTGGGCAGCCATGCCCTTCTCCAAGGGATCTTCCCAACCCAGGGATGGAACCCAGGTCTCCCACACTGCAGGCAGACTCTTCACCATCTGAGCCACCAAAGAAGCCCCAACTAAGACCCAGCGCAGCCAAATTAATAAATTTTTAAAAAATGAGGTCATTGAGGTGGGCCCTAATTCAATTTGACTAGTGTCTTCATAAAAAGAGGAGATTAAGACACAGACACACAGAGGTGGACTGTGTGAAGACACAGGGAAAAGACAGCCATCTACACGCCAAGGAGAGAGGCCTCAGGAGGAATCAACCTTGCCACTGTCTTGATCTTGAACTTCCAACCTCTAAGAGCTATGAGCCAATACATTTCCATTGTTTAAGCCACACCATCTATGGAGTTTGTTATGGCAGCCCTAGCAAATTAATACATCTACCATTTTAGGTCTGCCTGTTAACTAGTGCTATACAATGAAAGGTCCCAGTGGATCCTAACCCAGGATGCAGCCTGAACTTGAACCCAGTCAACCTGGCTCAGTTTCATGGCTGCCAATTCCTAGCTGTGTGACTGGGGGAAACACTGTCTCTGACCTTAGTTTTTTCATATATGAAAAGTGGGTTTTTACCTCACAGGGTTAAATAAGGGTCCAATGAGACTGAATGACATGAAGTCAAGTTTAAGAAGTACCTGATACCTGCAAGGCAGTAAGTACGTATTTGTTTCCCTGCCCTAATCTTGGGCTTCCCAGGTGGCTCAGCGGTAAAGAATCCGCCTGCAATTCGGGAGACTCAGGTTTGATCCCAGGTCGGGATGATCCCCTGAAGTAGGAAATGGCAACCCACTCCAGTATGCTTGCCTGGGAAATCCCATGGACAGAGCTTGGCAGATTACAGTCTGTGGGGTTGCAAAGAGTCAGACATGACTGAGTGACTGAGCACACACATGCGTTCTTATCTCAAAGATTTGCTGTTATTGTTCAGTTGCTAAGTCGTGTCTGACTTTTTGTGACTCCATGGACTGTAGCATGCCAGGATTCCCTGTCCTTCACTATCTCCTGGAGAAGTGTGCTCAAATTCATGTCCACTGAGTCAGTGACACTATCTAACCATCTCATCCTCTGCTGCCCTCTTCTCCTTTTGCCATCAATCTTTCCCAGGATCAGGGTCTTTTCCAATGAGTTGGCTTTTCGCATTAGGTGGCCAAAGTACTGGAGCTTCAGCTTCAGCATCAGTCCTTCCAATGAATATTCAGGGTTGATTCCTTTAGAATTGACTGGTTGGATCTCCTTGCTGCCCAAGGGACTCTCAAGAGTCTTTACCAGCCCCACAGTTTGAAAGGATCAATTATTTGGTGATCAACCTTCTTTATAGTCCAACTCTCACATCTGTACGTGACTACTGGAAAAACCATAGCTTTGACTATAGGGACCTTTATTGGCAAAGTGAAGTCTCTGCTTTTTAATAAGCTGTCTAGGTTTGTCATAGGTTTGTCTTGCTGCTGCTGCTGCTAAGCTGCTTCAGTCATGTCCGACTCTGTGCGACCCCATAGACGGAGGCCCAGCAGGCTCCCCCATCCCTGGGATTCTCCAGGCAAGAACACTGGAGTGGGTTGCCATTTCCTTCTCCAATGCATGAAAGTGAAAAGTGAAAGTGAAGTTGCTCAGTCATGTCCAACTCTTCTCGACCCCATGGACTGCAGCCCACCAGGCTCCTCTGCCCATGAGATTTTCCAGGCAAGAGTACGGGAGTGGGGTGCCACTGCCTTCTCCAAGGTTTGTCTTAAAGATTGCATATTCCCAGGTAGATATGCACTTTCACTTGAAAAGTGCTTGGTATTTTCACATAGCTTCACCTTTTCATCTAAATTTTACTTGATTTTCAATTACAATAGAAAGGGTAAACATAACCCTACTTTATAGAGAGGAAAAATGACATGATTTGGATAAAATACAAAGCTACATATAAAAGAGAGTAGAATCCAAACTTCCTGCTTTTCTGTCACTATAGAAGGATGCAAGTTCCAAGTGTGGAAAGTTCCAAAGTTCCTATCCTATATTCCACATAGGGTAAGAATATCTATCTTTAGAGGAATGGGGAAAGGGGGTGGTGACTGTGTTTGTAAAATACTGCCAAACTAACAAAAACATTTGACCTAGTAATTCCACTTTGGGAAACAGCCTCCAAGAAAACCCAAAGGAAAAACACGAATTTATATAAAGAGGTTCACAATGGTTTCACAGAGAGAAAAGAAAGTTTGGCCAAATTCCTCTAATGCCGCTAACCTCCCCCCACCAGCCCCACTGTACCCCCTACCTTGGCAAGTCCCACCACTCCCCACCAAAATTAGGGAAATGGTAAAGGAAATTATAAATCAATATGCTGGACCATACTGAAGCTATAAACAATGTCAAATAGATAAATGATTTTAACACATAGAAATGTGTTTAAAAAATTAACAAGTGATAAAAGCCCTACATATGATTGTACCAGCAGAAGTTGCATCTGTGCAAACATTAATCACCAGCACTGACAGATTCACAGTGAAACTGACGTAGTAGAAAGAATATGTTTCATTCATCAGGTTCTTTAATCTATAAAGTCACTTAAAATTTTAAAATGTAATGCCAAAGGAGTTCTTCCAACAAACACAGGGGGACAGTCACTATTTTAACTACTCTCTGCCAGGTGGAGGCGTGTAAAAAGTCCATCTAAGGACTTCCCTGGTGGTCCAGTAGTTAAGACCATACTTTCAATGTAGGAGTCGGGGGTTCTAGCCTTGGCTGGGGAACTAAGATCCCATGTGCCTTGGAGCCAAAAAATAAGTGCACCAAAAAAACAAAAAAAAAAAACCCACAAGTTCCTCTAGTAGTAAATTTACCAATTATCAAATAAGCCGAGCAAGCAGTAGATGTACATCTAAAAGCTCCTTTGAGGAGTGTCCAAGGAGCCCTGAGCAAACACAGCCCAGAATTCTGTGACTGAGTCTCCCCCTTATTTCTCTTCCACAAAGACTTCTCCTCCTCGCAAAACACATCTGAGAAAAAGAAATTGGAAGAGGATGCCTCACTGTAAGTGTAGGAGTTTTCTCAAATTTTTTTTTTTTTCCTTGCATGGAGGCAAGGAGACCTTGAGAAACTGAATTCTGAGTCTGAATTTTGACCTGGCTTGGCCCAAGGCTAAGATTTTCAAGCTGGCTCTGGACCAAGTTATTTAATCCTCAGTTTCTTCCCCTGCAAAATGAGAATCCCACCATCAAACTCCTGGGGTGGTATGACCTGATACCAAAAAGAAAATCACTCCATCCTGCCCCACCTTACCCTTTCCTCTTGTCATATCCACAGCTCCTAGTCCAGTTTTCAGTACTCAGCTCCTCAGCTGTGCTTCTCTCAATAGATATTTTCACTGAGGGAAGTATGGTCATGAGAATGCATCTCCCAGAAATGTCTCTCATTCTATAAAAGCCTCACATGAAGGAAACTATACCCTCCAACAAGGAACAAATGAGTTTTCTCCAGAAAAAGAAAATAAATGAGCACACTTTTCCTCTCACACAGGCCTTGCCCAGAGTTGGGTGCCCACCAAGAACAAGGTGACTGGTTTCTCTACCAACCACCTCCCGTGGAGTGAATGGACCACGTGGACATCCAGGCACTTGAGTTCCACTTCCGGTCCTGGTGTGGGCGGAGCCTCCGGGTTGATTGCCAGTGAGGCTGAGCCTTCACAATCCAAACAGCCTAAGGGGTAGCCCCTTCCCCCCAGATTCATCCAGACTCATTCCTCCAAATAAATATAATCTCTATTCTGCTTCTCCTCAGAACCTTCTCCAACTCTTCTCCTCTGATTTCTAAAAGAAATCCTGCCCAGCTCTTCCACTTGAGCTTCACAAGCTACCATGACTGGCCTCACCCTCCGTGTCCAGCCTTGTCCTTTACTCCCTGTGTTCCGTGGGGCCCATTTCTCAGTCGTCTCCCTCTGGCCATACTCACTTCCACCTCAAGCCTCGGCTCTTGCTTTTCTTCACTTCTCCTTCTTTCCATGCAAAACCCACATGCCTATTCAACGCCAACTTTATTCTCCTCTGAAGGCTTCCCAGACCACTGCAATCCCCCTTCTTTCCCAGATTTGTACACCTCAATGCCCCCCAGGACTCCCATTTCATTGAATGATGATTCCCTTGGCTCAGAGATCAGACTTCACTGCCTCACCACCCCCAGGCCTCAGAAGGTTCACAACACATCTTCTGCTGGTGAGAAAAGCTTCTTTCAAAATAAATTAGTAAACAAGGACCCAAGGGTTTTTTCCCTGAAAGGAGAATTAAAGGATTTGTTTGAAGATTCTTTTTCATTTAAAAACGTACAGGAATTTTAGCTTGGGGCTTACTCTGAAAGCAAGAAAAATACAATTTCTTTTTAAAAAGCAAACATTCCATTTTTATGGATTAAATCTGGTCCTCAGGGTAGATACTTAGTAAAAGATATTTGTAGTATTTTCTCTTAGGTTAACACCAGAGATAACTGGTTAAGATAACAGCGGAGATCACACTGGAGTGTGTTTAAGCTTCAAGAGGAGTGAGGAAAGGAGGTCAAAGGGGAGGAGGACTAGACACCCACACACTGACTAAAATGAGTCCTGGAAAACAACTTTGTGAAGATCATCATAGAGGACTTCCCTGGTGGTCCAGTGGTTAAGACTCTGCGCTTCCAGTGAAGAGGGCATGAGTTCGATCCCTGGTGAGGGGACTAGGATCCACACGCCACATGGCAGGACCAAAAAAAAAAAAAATCATCACAGAGCAGATTATATGCTTCATGGAAACAACATCATAACTGGAAGTTAATTGAGCACCATTAATATACCGTATATGGATGTGAGAGTTGGACTGTGAAGAAAGCTGAGTGCCGAAGAATTGATGCTTTTGAACTGTGGTGTTGGAGAAGACTCTTTCAAGTCCCTTGGACTGCAAGGAGATCCAAGTAGTCCATCCCAAAGGAGACCAGTCCTGGGTGTTCATTGGAAGGTCTGATGCTAAGGCTGAAACTCCAATACTTTAGCCACTTCATGTGAAGAGTTGACTCATTGGAAAAGACCCTGATTCTGGGAGGGATTGGGGGCAGGAGAAGAAGGGGATGACAGAGGATGAGATGGTTGGATGGCATCACTGACTCGATGCACATGAGTCTGAGTGAACTCCAGGAGTTGGTGATGGACAGGGAGGCCTGAGGTGCCGCAATTCATGAGGTCGCAAAGAGTCGGACACGACTGAGCGACTGAACTGACCCTAACTGAATGTACCATGAAAACAAAGATTTAAAATATTTCTCTATTTACAAGAAATATTTATGCAAGAATTGGCATAAGTGTATCATAAATAATTATGGTATATGCTGATGAAAAGAGGGGTTCAAAACACATAGATGGACAATTCTATTTGTATCACAAATTTTTATCTACAACTAACATAATTGTCATAGTAACTATAAACACTGAATGAATAATAACTTTCTTTCTTGGTATTTGGACAAGTTTTGAGAGAATGGTTTATGGTCCAGGTATCATAAAGAGTTCATGGGGAAAGTTCGAAAAGATGTAGCAAATGGAAGAATTGATGCTTTCAAACTGTGGGGCTGGAGAAGACTCTTGAGAGTCCCTTGGACTGTAAGGAGATCATACCAGTCAATCCTAGAGAAAATTAACCCTGGGTATTATTGGAAAGACTTCTGCTAAAGCTGAAGCCCCAGTACTTTGGCCACCTGATGCAAAGAGCCAACTCATTAGAAAAGACCCTGATGCTGGGAAAGATCAAAGGCAAAAGGAAAAGAGCTGTAGAGGATGAGATGGTTAGATAGCATCATTGACTCAGTGGACATGAATTTCAGCAAACTCTGGGAGATAGTGGAAGACAGAGGAGCCTTGCATGCTGCAGTCCATGGGACTGCAAAGAGTCAGACATGACTTAGCAACTGAACAACAACAGCAAATAGAAATATTGAAATGATCTGGTTGATCTCAGAGTTTGTAGGTGGTAAGCAGAGCCTGTAGGGGTGGAAGGAAAAA
The DNA here is from genome assembly GCF_032452875.1 of Bos javanicus. Taxonomy (NCBI): domain Eukaryota; kingdom Metazoa; phylum Chordata; class Mammalia; order Artiodactyla; family Bovidae; genus Bos; species Bos javanicus. The sequence goes on along the minus strand of NC_083875.1, from coordinate 11,085,662 downwards.
TGTGAAAGCCAAAGAGAGTGCCCCGAATTATTTTGGAAGGAGAAAAGAAAGCAAATAGTTATCCAAACTTCAGTAAAATGTTGGTGGTAGGAGGAGGAGAGCAGAACCAATGTGGGTATTGGGGTGACAGTGGTCCACATTCTCTTTGAGAGGTGGTGGACTTTATGTATCTATTTGATTGGACTCTGGTGCCTGGTTATTTGGTCATACACTACTCTAAATGTTTCTGTGAAGTGATTTCTAAGATATGATTACATTTAAATCAGTAGGCTGTGAGTAAAGCAGATTACCCTCCAGGATGTGGTGGGCCTCATCCAATCAGTTGAAGACCTTAAAAGCAAAGACCAGTTTCCCAGAGAGAAAAGTGCAGGATAGAAACCCTACCTCAGGTTCCAGTCTATCACCCTGTGGAATCCAGATTCAAGAGGGCCCTCCTCCCCAGCACCATGAAGGGACTGCCCTCTGCTGGGACAGTATTAAGTGCTGGGGTACAATGATAAATGAGACAGGCCCTGAATCTCCAGCACAGTGGCCTGTCCGACAGATTTCAGACTTGCCAGTGCCCACAATCACATGAGCCAATTCCTTACAATAAATCTAGATAGACAGATGGATAAATAGGTGGGTAGGTACATAGAAAGAGAGAGAGACAAAGAAAGAAGGAACTATCCTGCCATTTCTGCTTCCCTGGAGAACTATGACTAATACACTTTTCCAGCACCAGTGGGCCCAAAATGAGCAACTTATACAAAGAGGGGCCTGTATAGCAGAGAAGCTCCAAAAAATGAGGAAAACCATGGCCATGGACTCTAATACATTCCATCAATAGCTCCCTCTTCCAAAGACAAGAAGAATCTTCTGAGGTTATTGGACAGCCTTGGACGCCACACTTTTTAGAAACAAGAGCCATCACTCAGAATCATTGCCCCAGAAGACTATCAGCAAATCATGCAGGGCATCAAAAATCCCATGGTAGAATGATACCATGGATATTTTATATGAATCAGGGAGATGACTCAGAAATGAGGCCAGCTCTCCTTGCTGTCTTGTCCCTACAAGGCCCTCTCAGAGAGATGTCCTTATTCTCTCCTGGGATCAAGTCCCAGGAATCATCAGGTAAATACCTCACTGTCAACCATAGGTTTAAGGCAAGAGCAGGGGGTCAAGCCAGAGAACCTGATTCCACCTCTTTCTGGCCTTGGGAAGGGACAAGGCAAAACCTGTGTTCTCATTTGTAAAATGCAGATAATTACCAGGCTCACAGGATGACTGAAGCACAATATGAGTAGAAATAAAGACCAGCTGCTCACTCCAATTCAGTGCTGTTTGCAAGACAACTCCTAAGACACCTCACTCAAAGAGGTTGTGACTACTCAGGGCCTAATGTAGGGGTCCCCAGAGTCACAAGGAGAAGCTAATTTTTACATCCCTGAGAGTACAGCCCTTAGGGAAACAATTGGCCAAAACACAGTGACTAACAGTGAATTCCCCGAGGAAGAGCAAATTGGGTTCTGGCAGGAGAAGCATCTCAGCAGGGCTGGGACAGGAATATTGACAATGGACCCTCCAAACTAGGAAACCTGCAATCCTTAGTAGGGGAGAGTGGGGAATTTGTAAGGCTCCAAGATGATAATGACAACAAGCCACTCCACAATTGTTAATAGGTCTGATTGTTGGTGATCCCTTTCAGCATAATTAGACTCTATTTTTTTCTTTTACAGATAAAGAAGCTAAGGCTCCAAGACACTGAGACTTGGCCAAGCTGAGACTGTAAGAGAGGAGCTGGGCCCACACACAGGCATGTGTCACTCTACACCTGTCCTCTTCCCTCAACCTCTGTCCACCTCCCCAGCATCATGAAGGGCCTGCTCTCTGCTGGGACAGTAGTAAGTGCTGGGATACAATGATAAATGAGACAGGCCCTAAGACTCACAAAGACAAGACACAGGGACATTTATTCTTTTTATAAAAGGATTGTTGCAGAGAATGATCAGAAGTGAACAAAACAGGCTTGCTTCCCTGCTGATCCAGTCATTAAGACTCCACACTCTTACGGTAGGGGGCACAGGTTTAATCCCTAGTCAGGGAAGTTCTGCATGCTGCAGGGGTGCAGCCAAAATAAAATAAAAATAGGATATAACAAAAAATACAGCAGGGACTTTCCTGGTGGTCCTAGGGGTTAAAAATCCACAATGCAGGGAACGCAGGTTCAATCCCTGCCTGTGGAACTAAGCTCCCACATGCCTTGGTGCAACTAAGCCCATGAGCCACAACTAAAGCCCACGTGCCACAGCATCTAAGGTCCAGGCACCGCAACTAGAGGGTCTGTGCGCCACAACAAAATATCCCCCATAACACAACGATGCTCCCATGTGTCGCAACCTGACACAGCCAGATAAAGAAATAAACGCAAAACTAATACTAAAAGCGTTTCCCTGGCGGCTTAGAAGGTAAAGAATCTGCCTGCAATGTGGGAGACCCAGGTTCAATCCCTAGCTCAGGGAGATACCCTGTATAAGGGAATGGCAACCCACTCCAGTATTCTTGCCTAGAGAATTCCATGGACAGAGGAGCCTGGTGGGCTACAGTCCATGGGGTTGCATAGAGTCGGACACAACTGAGCAACTTTTAGTTTCCCATATATGTGAAACACTTTCAGTTTCGCATATATTTTTTTAAAAAGTGAACCAAACAGCCCACCCCCAGGGACCTTTCACCTAATCGGGAAACAAGCACAAAGGTGTGAAGTCTTACAAAGGAGAAAGGCAGGATGCTTGGGAACGTGGAATAGACAGGAGGGGGTTGGGATGAAGCAAGGGCTTCTGGGAAGGAGCGAGGTGAAGCTGAGAACTGGGAGAGGAATAGGGATGTGTAGACAAGGTTAGGGTGGGCAAAGAGCAGGTTCAGACTCCAGACTCAAGGAGGGACACAGAGGCTGTCCTGAGGTAAGAAAGGGGCTGACACCTCCAGACAGACTCGAACACCTCACAGCTTCCATGCGGCCAGCCAGACGCACAAGGACAAAGGCTGTCAGGGCCAGTCTCACTCTAGAGCCCCAGCTTGAAGCAAGTTATGTTAAAAGAAAACAAGGAGGGACTTCCCTGGTGGTCCAGTGGCTAAGACTCCACACTGCCAATGCAGGGGCCCTGGTTCGATCCCTGGTCAGGGAACTAGATACCACACGCCACAGTGAAGACCTGGTGCAACCAAATAAATGATTTAAAATATATATATTTAAAAAAAGAAAAGAAAACAAGGACATGCCCTTGACATGCACAGAGTGTGAAAATCTGTACATATTTTGAAATCAGCATGAGCCTTGGGAGAGTCCCCAGCTTGGAACTGGCCCCTATGACTCCCTGTTTACCCTCAGCCCCACCACTGGAGACACACATCCTATGAAACTAACTCAAGCCAAGCCCTCACAGCAAATATATATGGTTCAACATATTGACTTCAAAATGCTTGATTTCAAGGAACTAAATTATTGGCCATTTCCCCCATGGGTACCTGCAGATACAGCTGTCAGAACTCCTTGGGCTCAAAGGCCTGCATATCATGGGAAGTCTGAATTGCTCAGTCTGACAGGTTCCTTCTTTTCCTTCCTGCCTAAAGGAATCTACAGCCCACACTGGAATTCTTGAGCCTTGCTGGACGAAAAGAAGAGCAATCAGTAAAAGTGGTGTGCTTATATTGGAAGCGGCGGAAACCATCAGTGATTAAACTTACAAGTCAGTTTCAATTCTGAGAATATGAACATCAAAGCCCATTCAATATCAGATGGAGCCACTAGCTTAAAAATTCAATCAGAAGAGTAGGGACTTGATAGTGATAGAAGAAGCACCTCCCATCCCTTTCGTGACAGGAGCCCAGTGAGCCAGGTAAAAATGCAGATCAGATCCATGAACTCCTCTGCTGAAACCCTTACATGTACAATAGAACCATGCCTTCAAGGCCTGATGCTTCTTTTTCCCCAGCTCACCATCCCTAGCACACCAATTTCTCAGCTCTTATATCACAACAGCTCCTTCCGCCTCTGAGCACCTGTGTAGTCTGTTCCTCTACCTGCAACACACTTCCCCACCTAGCATCCCTCCCTCTCAGCCTAGGTGCATCCTCCTGAGACAGGCCCCACCTAAGCATCCCATCTAGGCAGCATCCCCAGCTGTTAGTCCCCATCCCCACGCCATGAATTACCTTCAAAGCACTGGCAACAATTTTTCACCTGTTTCCTTGTGACTAAAATGTCACCCCCCACTAAAATGTCAGCTCCCTAGGCACAGAGGTCTTTGCCTGTCTTGTCTCCTGTCCTCGCAGGAAAGAGGCAGTTGTTATGAATTTTGTGTTTGTTATAATCTGGCTTTTTTTTTAAAAAAAAAAAAAAGAGCTTACTACCTATGACTGCAGCCACGAAATTAAAAGATGCTCGCTCCTTGGAAGAAAAGTTATGACAAACATAAACAGCATGTCAAAAAGCAGAGACACCACATTACCAAGAAAGGACTGTACAGTCAAAGCTATGGTTTTTCCAGTAGTCATGTGTGGATGTGAGAGTTGGACCATAAAGAAGGCTGAGAGCCAAAGAATTGATGCTTTCAAACTGTGGGGCTGGAGAAGACTCTTGAGAGTCCCTTGGACTGCAAGGAGATCAAACCAGTCAATCCTAAAGGAAATCAACCCTGAATATTCATTGGAAGGACTGATGCTGGAGCCACCTGGCCCTCCCTCACAAGACACACAGAAGCTGAGGACTCACGGATAGGCTTTCCCTACAGGAAGTCACCGCAGATGTTAGTTAAGATGAAGCACTTACTGGATACTGGAGCAGGCTGGATCTCTAATCCAATGCCATTAGATGTCCTCCTGTAGTCGAGGAAATCTGAACACAGACCCTAACAGAGGGACGCACGGACAGAAGGACGCCATGTGATGAGTGTCACAGAGACTGGATGATGTATCTGTAAGCCAAAGATCGCCAGTAAGCACGAGAAGCTAGAAGAAGCAAGATCTTCTCCTGAAAGTCTCAGAAGGAGCATGGCTTTGCTGACACCTTGGTTTTGGGCTGCTAGCCTCCAGAATTGTGGGGAAATAAATTTGTGCTCTTTCAAGTCACTCCATTTATAGTACTTTGGAGGCAGCCCTAGGAAACTAATGGCTTTGGTTTGGGCTTTTCTGGTGGCTCAGACAGTTAAAAATCTGCCTGTAATGTGGGAGACCTGAGTTCAGTCCCTGAGTTGGGAAGATCCCCTGGAGAATGGAATGGCAACCCACTCCAGTATTCTTGCCTACAGAATCCCATGGACAGAGGAACCATGGACAGAGGAACCCCATGTAACCATGGGGTTACAAAGAGTTGTACATGACTGGGCAACTAACACTTTTACACAATATATGTAATATACATATATAATGTTTATATGTATGGTATATATGTCCGACTCTGTGCGACCCCATGGACTGCAGCCTACCAGGCTCCCCCGTCCCTGGGATTCTCCAGGCAAGAACACTGGAGTGGGTTGCCATTTCCTTCTCCAATGTATGAAAGTGGAAAGTGAAAGTGAAGTTGCTCAGTCGTGTCTGACTCTTTGCGACCCCATGGACTGCAGCCCACCAGGCTCCTCCATCCATGGGATTTTCCGGGCAACAGTACTGGAGTGGGGTGCCATTGCCTTCTCTGATATATATCATACATATATGATATATATGTATGGTATATACATATATCATATGTACACATAGACTATTAAATATATAAACACACACACATATATAGTCATTTTATATATATTATATATATAATAGAAACACTTGGGAAAAGTTCAAACATGACAGAAATGTATAAAATGAAAAGTAAACTTCTACACTTCCTTCTCCGTCCCCAGCCCCAGAAGTAACTGCTGTTAATAGTACCCTTCTCATATATTTTCAAAAAGGTTTTATGCATATATCCATATGTGTATTATACATGTGGTAAGCAGGATAACTCTAACCCTAGGGTTAGCCCCCGAGAGATGCCCATGTCCTAATCTTCAGAACACTGGGCCATACATGGTAAGAGGGACTTTGCAGATGTGATTAAATTAAGGATCTTGAGATGGGAAGCCTGTCTTGGACTATTCAAATGGGCTCAAGGGGATCACAGGATTCCTTATAGGCGAGCAGGAGGGTCAGGGTCTAGGAGACTTGAAGATGGTACACTGAAAAACAGAGGAGCTGGGACTTCCCTGGTGGTCCAACGGTTAAGACTCCACACTTCCACTGCAGGAGGGCGTGGGTTCAATCCCTAGTTGAGGCTCTCTGCTCCCACCCCAAAAACAGCTAGAGGAGCCAAGGAATGAAGGGATGCAGACAAGAAAACGGTCTCCTCCTAGAGCAGAAAGAATGCAGCCCTTCTGGGGTTTAACCCAGAGAGGGTTTAATCCATTTTGGACTTCTGACTTCCAGAACTACAGAATGAATTTATGTTCTTTTAAGCCTTTAAGTCTGTGGCAGTACGTTACCACAGCACTGCTGTTGTTGTGTTTAGTTGCTAAGTCATGGCCAACTCTTTTGTGACCCAGTGAACTCCCTCCAGGCTCCTCTGTCCAGAGTATTTCCCAGCAAGAATACTGGAGTGGGTAGCCATTCCCTTCTCCAGGGGATCTTCCCGACCCAGGGATTGAACCCGTGTCTCCTGCACTGGCAGGCAGATTCTTCACACTGAGCCACCAGGGATGCCCAGAAGCAATAGAAAGCTAATACAATGTATGTGAGAATGACATGGTGGGGGCAGGAGCGAAAGTGAAAGTTGCTCAGTGGTATCTGGCTCTTTGTGAACCCATGGACTATACAGTCCACGGAATTCTCCAGGCCAGAATACTGGAGTGGGTACCCTTTCCCTTCCCCAGGATCTTCCCAACCCGGGGATTGAACCCACGTCTCATGGCGGGGGGTGGGGGGTAGGGTGGGGCCGGGTTTGGTGGGAATCCTTATTTCAGACAGGAAAAAAATTTTCATATACAGTTCCCTCACCAGCTTGAGCAGGATGCAGCCTGGAGAAACAGAAGTGTTTTGCTTAAGAAAAGACGAACCAGAGAGAGAAAGCCCCAGGGGAGCCCCTGGCTCAGAAGGAGCTGGCAGGAAGGAGCTTGGGTGGGAAGGGGAGGAAATGGAGGTGATGAGCTGCATGATTTAAGAAGACTCAACAGCTGAGGTGAGGGAGAGGCCATGAAGTGACTAAATGGGATTTTTAAAAAATGTTCATTCATTCATTCGGCTACACTGGGTCCTAGTCACAGCTTTAATCTTCCGTGTGGCATGCAGGATCTTTAGTTGTGGCATGCAAACTCAGTTATGGCATATGGGATCTAGTTCCCTGAGCAGGGATCGAACCTGGGCCCCCTGCATTGGGAGCTTGAAGTCTTAGCCAGTGGACCACCAGAGAAGTTCCCTAAATGAGATTTTTTAAATTAAATTTCAGCATGTAGCAACTGTTATGGCCCTCTATTCTATCTCTCCAGGCAATTTGGGTAAAGTTTACATTATTTACTAATGTTCTGTGAAATTAGAGTTGATTTAGGAAAAGCAACAAAGAGCTAATCCAGTTTCAGTGAGTTCAGGATTTCAAAGTGTGTCTGCGGGGCTCAGCCATGGGGTGAATTAAATATTGATTCTAGAACCAAGCCTGGAATGTCCCTCAGCCCAGGTCCAACATGGCAGAGACCCTCCTGGCAGGAGCCTGGGGTTGGGGGGACGGGGGGCGGGTCTCAAGGGAGAAGCTGGAGGAACAGGTCTGAGGTCAATGTGACAGACAGGAAATCCCCTGCACATGATGAGAGGTTTAGGCCAAACAGGCAGGCAGAAGCAGCGTTGTGGAAACTCGGCAGAGGGGAAGAAGCCTGCTGCTGCTGCTGCTAAGTCGCTTCAGTCGTGTCCGACTGTGCGTGACCCCATAGACCGCAGCCCACTAGGCTCCCCCGTCCCTGGGATTCTCCAGGCAAGAACACTGGAGTGGGTTGCCATTTCCTTCTCCAGTGCATGAAAGTGAAAAGTGAAAGTGAAGTCGCTCAGTCGTGTCCGACTCTTAGCGACCCCATGGACTGCAGTCCACCAGGCTCCTCCATCCATGGGATTTTCCAGGCAAGAGTACTGGAGTGGGGTGCCATTGCCTTCTCCGGGAAGAAGCCTAAGAAACTCCTTTCTGAACCCCCAGAAGCTGGTGTTTCATTAACCACATGCCCTGGATGTCTTCATTCTCTGAGAAATCAAATTCCTCGCTAGAAGGAGGAAGGGGATCCAGGAAGATGTGACAAACAGTGTCTCTGCTCTGCGCCCTGTCCTGTCCATGGGGCCTCAGTTTGGCTGAGGACCAAGTGTGGCCGTCAAGACTGAAGCTAGTTTACAGCCTGGGGACTCTGCAGGGACGGCAGGGTTGGGAATGGTCAAAAAGTCCTGAGAGTTTGGGATGGACATGTACACCCTGCTATAATTAAAATGGACAATAAACAGGGACCTACTGTCTAGCACAGGGAGCTCTGCTCAATGTCATGTGGCAGCCTGGATGGAGCCGAGTTTGGGGAAGAATGGACACCTGTATATGGTTGGCTGTATATGGTTGGCTGGGTCCACCTGAAACTATCACAACATGTTAATTGGCTATGCGTGAGTGTGTGCTAAGTCACTCAATCCTGTCCAACTCTTTGCGACCCCGTGGACTGTAGCCTGCCAGGCTCCTCTGTCCGTGGTATTCTCCAGGCAAGAATCCTGGGGCGGGTTGCCATTCCATTCTCCAGGGGATCTTCCAGACCCAGGGATCAAACCTCCGTCTCTTTTGTCTCCTGCATCTTCAGGCAGGTTCTTTACCACTGGCACCACCAGGAAGCCCAATACAAAACAAAAGTTCTTTTAAAAAAAAAAAAAAAAGTCCCTGAGAATGCATTTCTAGTCTCCCATTTCTATTCTAACGGTGGATTAGAAATCTTGACCACATCATTCTCAGCCTCTCCCACCCAGAGGAGGTGTCTGCTTCCCTCCGCCTGAATCCAGGCTGGCCTTGACTCTTGGTTTGGGCAGTGGAATGTGTAGAAGTGGCCTTGAGTGAGTTCTAGAACTGAAGAGGCCTGCAGCTCCCTCTTTCTCTTTTTTCACAACTACTACGTAGAGAAGTCCACGTTCTCCTGCAGGAGACAGGCCATGTGGAGGGCGAGACCCTGAAGGATGAGAGGCCGTGGGCAGAGAGCAGTCACAGGAAAGAGACCCAAGACTCCCCAACCGACCGTCCCACGCAGCTCCATCCACAAGGAGCTCAGGTTGGATCCCTGCCAACACCACAGGGAGCAGAGACAAGCTGGAGCCACTGAGCACCGCCCACATCCCTGACCCACAGGGTCCTAAGTGACAAGAGAGTTGTGTTTTGCCCAGAGTTCTGAGGTGCTTTGCTACATGGCAGTAGATAACTGATCCAGGGTGACAGAACAAGGAGATAAAATACCACTCACTTAACTGAGTTTTCAGGGCCCCATCTTAGAAAGTAAACAGGAAGTCGGACTCTAACTGGGCCATCTGACTCTGCACGTCAACTCAGTCCAAAAAAGTCAAATCTGACACCAAACTTTTTCAGTTGAAGTAGAATGTATTTATATTGTGTTAGTTTCAGCAAAGTGATTTGGTTTATATATATATATTCCGTGACTCAGGATATATATATTCTTTTTCAGATTCTTTTCCATTACAGGTTATCACAAGATATTGAATATAGTTCCCTGTGCTATACAGTAGGACCTTGTCGTTTATAGGTTTTATATACAGGACTGTGTATCTGATACTAGATTTTTAAGGGGCAAGGTATAGCATACAGAAAGCTTCCTAGTATCCTCTTTAGAATCTCTCTTTATGAAATGCTTTTGCATTGTGAAGTGCAGTTGCCAAAAATCACTCTTTCTCCCTCTCTCATGACATACATATATACGTGCGTGCACACACACACACACACAACTCCCTACCTCCCTGCCACATCACTCTCTGCACTTCATCCTCTGTCCTTGGCTGTCACCTCTGTGGCCAGGGACCCTCACTGCCTCCCAAAGCCTCCTAGGAAGCATACCCTTATCTCCTTCTCTGATTCCTCTTCTGCGGGGAAGCAGCCACCTGGAATTCGGAAGGACCCGTCCATTCTTCACTTCACTGTGTACTAAGCTGTGATGGCCACCATTCCCAACACCAGTACCATGTAGCGTTCTTTTCTTCAGATTCTACAGTTGAATGCCAAGGAATCCTTTTAATTCCAGCTCAAATGCCACTTCTCCAAAACCTCTTTCCATGCACTTCACTCCACCCCCCAACATAACGCAGTCACTGGAATTTGCATCTTTCTTTGTTGACCCTATCTTGTTCTTCTATCTTGTTCTACATAGGTCTGGCTACCTCATGAGTTTATTACCTGCTTAAGACAAATGCTGGGTCTTATTAATCTTTTTTTATTTTCAATTGAAGGATAGTTGCTTTACAATATTGTGTTGGTTTCTGCCACACATCAACATGAATCAGCCATAGGTATACATATGCCCCCTTCCCTCTTAAACCTCCTTCCCACGTCCCACCTCATCCCACCCCTCTAGGTTGTCACAGAGCCCTGGTTTGAGTTCCCTAAGTATCACAGCAAATTCCCACTGCCTATCCATTTTACGTATGGTAGTATATATGTTTCCATGCTACTCTCTCAGAGTGTCTTATTAATCTTTGTAACCACTACAGGATCTAGCTCAATATCAGGCACATGTCAGGCATTCAATAGATATTAAGCAAATCAAATGTAATTTGAACTAATCAATCAGGTCAATTCCAAAAAAAAATTAACATTTGCTGAGCTAAACCAGGGATATTTGCATACTGAGCCTGTCCAAATTGGAAGCAACATCAAATACTAAATTATTTAAAATATAAAAATTATTTTATAGTTTCTACAAAAAAGTAATGGATTTTGTTTAGTAAGTGATAATAGGAGTGATTTTTTTCCTTCTACTTTTCAGTGTTTTCCTGATTTTCTTAAATAAATATGTGCTTCTTCATAATAAAATTAACTTTTAAATGAGCAGATCAGGAAACAGAAATTATAGCGTCACTATGTTTCGCCCATTGGATGCATTTTTTCAAAAGGGTATTAAGGCAGATGTATTGTTTCTTCAGCCTGAATCATTCCCCAGTTTCCTGACTGTCAGCTAAATATTCTACTAAAGAGAGAAAATGACATGTGGTCCGACTCTCTGACAGACACGAGTAAAGCACCTAAAAGCCAGTCAACCCACTCATCCAGCTGGCCAGCTTCTCTGTTTTCAGCTGATTCTTGGAATTCATCTCAATCCCAGGTTTATCGGTGGAATTCTCCCATCACATGTCACTCCCGATCCATATGAATGACCAAAATGGCTCTAGTTTGGCTATTTGAAATCTTTCCAAAGTTAAACTTCAAGAAGCATCTCTGTTCTTATTTTGAAAGTGTTCATCTTGATATCTTTCCTTGAAAGTGAAAGTTGCTCAGTCATGTATGACTCTTTGCTACCCCATACAGTCCATGGAATTCTCCAGGCCAGAATACTGGAGTGGGTAGCCATTCCCTTTTCCAGGGAATCTTCCCAATCCAGGGATCAAACCCAGATCTCCTGCATTACAAGTGGATTCTTTTACTGTCTGAGCCACCAGGGAAGCCCAAGAATACTGGAGTCGGTAGCCTATCCCTTCTCCAGGGGATCTTTCAGACCCAGGAATCAAACCAGGGTCTACTGCATTGAAGGCAGATTCTTTACCAGCTGAGCTACCAGGGAAGTTGTCTTATTAATAAATTAAAGTAAAATCTTCACTCCTTGATCTTCCATAAAAACCCTTCACCACCTGGTCCAGTCTGCCCTTTCGGTCTCATCTCTAGGTTCTCCCTGGAACCCTGTTTCTCAGTGTAACTGGTAGAGCATCCATCTGTTTCAGAATCACCTAGATCTGGTTAAAATGCAAACTCCTGAGCACATCCACTGAAGCATAATTGAAAACAGGTTCCCTAGGTGATGTTCTGGTGCAGCAAATCTTGAGATTTACTACCGCAGAGCCAAAAGACCGCTCACCATTCTTCCAACATATGTAGTATGTAGCTTTGTACCCTCTACCTGGAACACCCTCTCTTCCTCTTTTGCTGATGCCTGCTGATTTTTGAGATCTCACTTAAATGTCACTTGCCCTGGGAACCTCCACTGTGGTTGTTCAGTCACTAAGTTATGTCCAACTCTTTGCAACCCCGTGGACTGTAGCCGACCAGGCTCCTCTGTCCGTGGGGTTTCCCAGGCAAGAATACTGGAGTGGGTTGCCATTTCCTCCTTCAGGGGATCTTCCCAACCCAGAGATCAAACCCAAGTCTCCTGTGTCTCCTGTATTAGCAGGCAGATTCTTTACCACTGAGCCACTTGGGAAGCCCTGAAGCCTTCACTAGCCCTCTGAATATGGATAGAATACTTGTGTCCCTCCACAGTTCATCTGTTCAAGTCCCAACTCCCTTGTGGCTGTAATTAAGGTTACAAGAGGTCATAAAATGAGTTCCTAGTCTGATAGGATTGGTGTCCTTACAGGAAGAGACGCCAGAGAGCTCACTCCCTTTTTCTCTCCGCTCACACACACAAAGAGCTGGTCATGTGAGCACACAGTGAGATTGTTGCTGCCTCCAAGCCAAGAGAAGGGGCCTCAGAATGAAATATACCTTGCCTGTACCTTGAACTTGAACTTCTCAACCTTCCTAACTCAGAGAAAAGAAATTTCTGTTGTTTAAGCTGTGTGATCTGTAGTACATTGTTGAACAGAATAAATCATCTCCTCGACTGGTCCCCCTGTACTATCATTCACTGGACCCTTGTGTGGCCTCTGCTGGACAGGGGCTTTGTGAGGACAGAGACACCCTCGTCACCCAGCACAGGGCCACCTCAGAGCTGAGTGCAGTGGAGGGGAGGGGAGGCTGGAGGTGAGTTAGGGCCAGGCCACGAGGGTATCGAGGACAGTCTAAACACAATGCAGACTGGCAAGACTTGAACTTTCAAAGCCCAAACGACTGTGTTTCAATCCTGCATTTGTCCTCACTTGCTCTATGACTCAAGGAACTCACTCAAGTCTCCCTGAATCTCTACTTCCTCATCTGAAAAATGAAGATGCTGCTTCCCAAGTGAGGTGCCAGATGAAATGCAGGGTGTCCAGCTCAATTGGAATTTCAGATAAATAACAGTTTTTACTACAAGCATATTCTATGTAATGTTTGGGGCATACTTTTACTGTAAAAATAATATTTTTTTTTCCTCTGTAATGACCCATATGAGTAAAGAATCTTAAAAAGAGTGGAGATATATAGATAGATACATAGATTATATATATCTATATTGATTCACTTTTCAGTGCGCACTTGACACTAAAACCACAGAGTAAATCAACTATACTCCAATAAAAATTTGAAAAGATATATATTTCTCTGAAATTTAACTGACATGAAGAGTTGACTCATTGGGACAGATCCTGATACCAGGAAAGACTGAGAGCAAAAGGAAAAGGGGGCAGCAGAGGATGAGATGGTTAGATCGCATCACCAACTCAATGGACACGAATCCGAGGAAACTCTGGGAGACAGTGGAGGACAGAGGAGCCTTGTCTGCTGCAGTCCACGGGATCGCAAACAGTAGGACATGACTTAGCAACTGAACAACAAGAAATCCTTTTTTTTTTTGCTAAATCTGGGAACCTCTCCAGCGGTATTATAAAGATTAAAGAAAATGATTACAAGGGGCTGTCAGTGGCACACATACAGCAGGCGCTCTGAGGTGGTACTTACTAAACAACAGGACACCATGAACATTACTTGAGCAAGAGGATGGCAGAACCATCCATCTTAGAGATTCTAAATTTAGCTCTGGCCAAAAACAATTATTTGAGATTTCTTAACAGAAGTAGAAAGTTGAGCTCGTTTAAAATGTGTCACGTTAGTGGCTTTCAATTATAACTTCATCTTTTGCAGGTTCTGCCCCAGCAACTTTGTAATCTAGTGGTTTTTGAAGTGTCTGAAGTCTCAGCACATAATGAATGGGGATAATCATCCTCTCCCAGAATGCCTTGGCTTTGATGACACAGTGTCAGACATATGGCCTGACTCGAATGACAATTGACTAACTCATTGTTTCTGCTCAATTAACTTCCAGCCCTAGGGAGCAGTACCCAGGTTTTGAGCTCCCATCTCCTGACAATCCCCTCCCCCCAGCAACAGCCCCAGATCTCAACCCCAGGCTTTATGTGAACAGTGGAATGCATCTTCCTTTCATATGTGACTATTGCAGCAAACAAAAAATATAATAAATTTGCAGAGAAATCATGTGAAACTTAAAACAGGTGTATTTTTCTCTCTCGCCACTTAAAACACAATGCGAGACGGACTCCACCAGCCAGCTGTGCTCCAGTCATTTCTCCCCTCTTTGCTGGACATGTGGCTGCACAGCTTGAGACAGACTCTCCCAGTTTCCCTTATAATCCAGTGTGTCCACAGACTTGGTCCAGGCCCTGGGCTGTAGATGAAAGTGTCATGTGTGAATTTCATGGACTTGTTGAGAATGGCACCTGCTACTCTGGGCTCCTGGATGAGGTCATGATGCAGAAGCTGCCCACCTGCCCTGGACCAACTCTAGAGAGCGGAATAAACTGCTGTGTTCTTGAAGTCATTAAATGTTCTTGAGTTGCTTTGTTTCATCAGTCTCATGTTTACTCTAGCGAAAATGTAAGATGAGCCGTGTCCAACTCTTTCTGACCCCATGGACTGTAGCCCGCCAGGCTCCTCTGTCCATGGAATTCTCCAGGCAAGAATACTGGAATGGGTTGCCATTATCTTCTCTAGAGGATCTTTCCAACCTAGGGATCGAATCTGGGTCTCCTGCATTGCAGGTGGATTCTTTACCATCTGAGCCACCAGGGAAGCCCACGTGTATTCCAACTGTGACAAAATTAGTCTATGTAACTCGTTTTCCTCACATCAGTTACAGGAGTGAAATCCAAATGTCTTGATCAAAGCCTACAGGTCCTTGCATAGTCCAAGAGCTCCCCCTGCCTCCACAAATGTGATGCCCCTGCTTTTTCTGCTTCTGCCTCCTTTCCAACTCCTCTTCAGTCAGTCTCACTTGCTGCTATGGGCTGAATGTTTGTGTCCTTTCCAGATGTATGTGTTGGGGCTCTAATCCCCAGTGTGGCTGTGGTTGGTGGTGGGGCCTTTGGGAAGTAGCTGGGTTTGGATGAGGTCATGAGACTGGAGCCCAGGATGGAACTGGTACCCTTATAAGTGGATGAAGAGCACTTCCCTGGTGGCCAGTGGTTGAGACTCTCCCTGCCAATGCCGGGGATAGATCTCTGGTCTGGAAAGGTTCCACATGCTGCAGGGCAACTAAGCCTGTGTCTGTGACTACTGAGCCTGTGCTCCACAGCAAGTGCGGCCGCTACAGTGAGAAGCCTGCACACCTCAACTAGAGAGTAACCCTGGCTCACTGACGCTAGAGGAAGCCCACATGCAGCAGTGAAGACCCAGTGCAAAAATTTTTAAAAACTATTTTTAGAAGAGCTTTAAAAAAAATGGTAAGTGGATGAAGAGATCAGAGTACACTTTCTACCAAGGCAGCTTTCTGCAAGCCAGGAAAAATGTCCTCATCAGAACCCAACCATAGCCTCCAGAACAATGAGAAATAATCTCTGTTGTTTAAGTCATCCAATCTATGGTTTTTGTTACAGCAGCCCAGGCAGACTAAGACGCCCAGACGACAGCTCTAAAGTCAGTGTCTCAACCTCTACCTCTCTACCAGCTCTACTGATTTCCTTCTCAGCATTGTTCACGCTCTCTAATTTTCTTGTTGATGTGTTCTTCTACTCCACCATTGGCTCTGTCACCATGTAGGCCCCCTGACAGCAGCAACGTTACCTCCCTCGCCCCCGCTGTACCCACTCACATGGAGCAATGCTTGACACACATCCATAAAAGTGTGTCTAAATGGACATGAATTTGAGCAGACTCTGGAAGATAGTGGAGGACAGAAGAGCCTGCTACGTGGGGTCAAAAAGAGTTGGACATGACTTGGTGACTGAACAACAACAATACATAATGAATTATTGATTATTTAAATACAGAGAGAGAGAGATAGGGATATAAACAAACAGGCCCATAGAGCTAGGATGACTCAACAATGTTCATAAAAGTAGAGACTGCAGGACCAGACACAGATGTCATCCCCAAAAAAGAGGTTTGTAACAGTTAATTTTTAATATTATTTCTAGGTATGTCTGTGAGAGTGTTTCTGGCTGAGATTAACATTTGAACCAATACACTGAGTAAAGCAGATGGCTGTCCCCTGAAATAGGTAGGACCCATTCAATCTATTGGAGGCCTGAATAAAAGAATAAAAAAATAAAAGGCAGAGGAAGGAAGAATTCACAATCTCTGCCTGACTGCTTAAGCCAGATCCCCATCTTCTCCTGGGGAGAAGGAAATGGCAACCCACTCCAGTATTCTTGCCTGGAGAATCCTGTGGACAGAGGAACCTGGTGGGCTGCTGTCCCTGGGGTTGCACAGAGTCAGACACGACTGAAGTGACTTAGCAAGCATGCATGCATTGGAGAAGGAAATGGCAACCCACTCCACTATTCTTGCCTGGAGAATCCCAGGGACCGGGGAGCCTGGTGGGCTACTGTCTATGGGGTCACACAGAGTCAGACACGACTGAAGTGACTTAGCAGTAGCATCTCCTCTTGTCGTCAGACTGAGACTTATACCATCAGCCTTCCTGGTTCTCAGGCTTTCATGCTTAGACTGGAACTAGCCCACTTAGCTCCCTGGTCTCCAGCTTCTGACTGTACATCAAGGGACTTCTCAGTTTCCATAATCACAAGAGCCACTTTTTAAAATAAATTACTCTCTCCCTCTCTAGCTATCTCCCCCGCCCTCTCCTTCCCTCCCTCCCCTGCACCCCAACACCCCTCTCCACTGAGGGGTCTTAGGGTCCCAGCAACATTGCTGTGACACCCATCTACTAGTCTTATCAGACAGACAATGCAAGGCACTCGCAAAACAAAGACCTGGGAGGAGCATGGCATTGACTGAGATTGGTGGTTGGGAACAGACAACTCAGGCAGAGCTCTGCGCAGCAGTACCGTGAGTCACAGTCTAAAATGTATGGGGGACTTCTCTGGTGGTCCAGTGGTTGAGAATGGCCTGCCGCTGCAGGGCACCCAGGTTCAAGCCCTGGTCCAGGAAGATTCCACGTGTCTTGGGGGCAACTAAGCCCATGCACAACTACTGAGCCTGTGTTCTGGAGCCCACAAGCCTCAACTTCTGAGCCCTAGAGCCTGTGCTCCGCAACAAGAGAAGCCACTGCAATGAGAAGCCCACACACTGCACCTAGAGAAAGCCAACACACAGCAACAGAGACTCAGTGCAGCCAAAAATGAATTAGTAAATAAATAAAATTTAAAATGAATGCGAAGTGTCTCTGTACACGTGAGACCTGCCCCCCACCCCAAGGCGCTCTTTGGGGATTCCCAGGAAGCCGCAAAGGGAAGGGGATTCCTGAAAGATCACTGGGCAACTGGGGATTAATGCTGATGAGGGTCCTGGAGAATCAAATGCTGGTGAGATTCTGTGAGTGATGCTTGTGATACAAAATCCCAGTCATTTTAATACATCCCAGCAAAGGTCACAGCATATAATTAAATATAAGAATGGCAATCTTTTGGAAGAAAGAAGGGGAGGAGAGGCCTTCATTGGAAACATTCTACAGTATCCTGATGGGAAAATATGTACTCATCTTTGAGGTGGTAATAAACACATACATCAACTCCTTGTACACAGCCTTGTTAACACCATGCTGGTGACAGACATTTTGAACAGTTGGGACCTTAAGGTATTCAAGGCAAGCTTTAATTAATATGATACTCAGTTGTCAAAATACTTTTTGATGTTATAAACTTTGTGCGCACTGAAAATTGTATATAGATATCATTGGCTCCATTTGTGTAATCTAAGCTATTTACATTTAATTCAGTCCTCACACAAAACCTGTGTGTTTGTTGCTCCCAATTTAGAGATGAAACAACTGAGTTTCAGGAAGATGAATGTGTAGGCCAAGCTACATAACTAGAGCAGAATGAAGATTAAGCCTAGGACAGTCAAACTCCAAGAGGTTTTCTACTCATACAACTTTCCTCTCCAGATCATCTAGCCCCACCTTCTCATTCTACAGATGAAAAAATTCAGTTCAGTCACTCAGTCACGTCCAACTCTTTGTGAACCCATGGACTGCAGCACACCAGGCCTCCCTGCCCATCACCAACTCCCGGAGTTTACTCAAACTCATGTCCGTTGAGTCGGTGATGCCATTCAACCATTTCATCCTCTGTTGGCCCCTTCTCCTCCTGACCTCAATCTTTCCCAGCATCAGGGTCTTTCCCAGTGAGTCAGTTCTTCGCATCAGGTGGCCAAAATATTGGAGTTTCAGCTTCAATACCAGTCCTTCCAATGAACACTCAGGACTGCCTGCCTGTAGGATGGACTGGTTGGATCTCTTGCAGTCCAAGGGACTCTCAAGAGTCTTCTCCAACACCACAGTTCAAAAGCATCAATTCTTCGGCGCTCAGCTTTCTTTATAGTCTGACTCTCACATCTATACATGACTACTGGAAAAACCATAGCCTTGACTAGACGGACCTTTGTTGGTAAAGTAATGTCTCTGCTTTTTAATATGCTATCTGGGTTGGTCATAACTTTTCTTCCAAGGAGCAAGCATCTTTTAATTTCATGTCTGCAGTCACCATCTGCAGTAATTTTGGAGCCCCCAAAAATAAAGTCTGACACTGTTTTCCCATCTATTTGCCATGAAGTTATGGGACCAGATGCCATGATCTTAGTTTTCTGAATGTTGAGCCTTACGCTAGCTTTTTCACTCTCCTCTTTCACTTTCATCAAGAGGCTTTTTAGTTCTTCACTTTCTGCCATAAGGGTGGTGTCATCTGCATATCTGAGGTTATTGATATTTCTCCCGGCAATCTTGCTTCCAGCTTATGCTTCATCCATCCCAGTGTTTCTCATGATGTACTCTGCATATAAGTTAAATAAGCAGAGTGACAATATACAGCCTTGATGTATTCCTTTTCCTATTTGGAACCAGTCTGTTGTTCCATGTCCAGTTCTAACTGTTGCTTTCTGACCTGCATACAAATTTCTCAAGAGGCAGATCAGGTGGTCTGGTATTCCCATCTCTTTCAGAATTTTCCACAGTTTGTGATGATCCACACAAAGGCTTTGGCATAGTCAAGAAAGCAGAAATAGATGTTTTTCTGGAACTCTCTTGCTTTTTCCATGATCCAGCGGATGTTGGTAATTTGATCTCTGGTTCCTCTGCCTTTTCTAAAACCAGCTTGACCATCTGGAAGTTCACGGTTCATGTAATGCTGAAGCCTGGCTTGGAGAATTTTGAGCATTACTTTACTAGCGTGTGAGATGAGTGCAATTGTGCAGTAGTTTGAGCATTCTTTGGTATCGCCTTTCTTTGGGATTGGAATGAAAACTGACCTTTTCCAGTCCTGTGGCCACTGCTGAGTTTTGCAAATTTGTTGGCATATTAAGTGCAGCACTTTCACAGCATCATCTTTTAGGATTTGAAATAGCTCAACTGGAATTCCATCACCTCTACTAGTGATGCTTCCTAAGGCCCACTTGACTTTGCATTCCAGGACGTCTGGTTCCAGGTGAGTGATCACACCATAATGATTATCTGGGTCGTGAAGATCTTTTTTGTACAGTTCTTCTGTGTATTCTTGTCACCTCTTCTTAATATCTTCTGCTTCTGTTAGGTCCATACCATTTCTGTCCTTTATTGAGTCCATCTTTGCATGAAATGTTCCCTTGGTATCTCTAATTTTCTTGAAGAGATCTCTAGTCTTTCCCATTCTATTGTTTTTCCTTTATTTCTTTGCACTGATCACTGAGGAAGGCTTTCTTATCTCTCCTTGCTACTCTTTGGAACTCTGTATTCAGATGCTTATATCTTTCCTTATCTCCTTTGCTTTTCGCTTCTCTTCTTTTCACAGCTATTTGTAAGGCCTCCCCAGACAGCCATTTTGCTTTTTTGCATTTCTTTTCCATGGGGATAGTCTTGATCCCTGTCTCCTGTACAATGTCATGAACCTCCATCCATAGTTCATCAGACATGCTGTCTATCAGATCTAATCCCTTGAATCTATTTCTTACTTCCACTGTATAATTATTAGGGAATTGATTTAGGTCATATCTGAATGGTCTAGTGGTTTTCCCTACTTTCTTCAATTTAAGTCTGAATTTGGCAATGAGGAGTTCATGATCTGAGCCACAGTCAGCTCCTAGTCTTGTTTTTGCTGACTGTATAGAGCTTCTGCATCTTTGGCTGCAAAGAATATAATCAATCTGATTTCGGTGTTGACCATCTGGTGATGTCCATTTGTAGAGTCTTCTATTGTGTTGTTGGAAGAGGGTGTTGCTATGACCAGTGTGTTCTCTTGGCAAAATTCTATTAGCCTTTGCCCTGCTTCATTCTGTACTCCAAGGCCAAATTTGCCTGTTACTCCAGGTGTTTCTTGACTTCCTACTTTTGCATTCCAGTCCCCTATAATAAAAAGGACATCTTTTTGGGGTGTTAGTTCTAGAAGGTCTTGTAGGTCTTCATAGAACTGTTCAACTTCAGCTTCTTCAGCATTACTGGTCAGGGCATAGACTTGGATTACTGTGATATTGAATGGTTTGCCTTGGAAATGAACCGAGATCATTCTGTCATTTTTGAGATTGCATCCAAGTACCGCATTTCGGATCCTTTTGTTGACCATGATGGCTACTCCATTTCTTATAAGGGATTCTTGCCTGCAGTAGTAGATATAATGGTCATCTGAGTTAAATTCACCTATTCCAGTCCATTTTAGTTCGCTGATTCCTAAAATGTCAACAATTCACTTTTACCATCTCCTGCTTGACCACTTCCAATTTGCCCTGAGTTATGGACCTGACATTCCAGGTTCCTATGCAGTATTGCTCTTTACAGCATTGGACCTTGCTTCTATCACCAGTCACAACCACAGCTGGGTGTTGTTTTTGCTTTGGCTCCATCCCTTCATTCTTTCTGGAGTTATTTCTCCACTGATCTCCAGTAGCATATTGGGCACCTACCGACCTGGGGAGTTCACCTTTCAGTGTCCTATCTTTTTGCCTTTTCATACTGTTCATGGGGTTCTCAAGGCAAGAATACTGAAAAAATTAAGATTCCCCTAAATAGGTGACTCAGTCAGAGAACATGGCCAGTGATGCCCAAGCTAGTTCTAATGCACAGGTGTCCATCTTGTTCAGAGTGTCAGTGTCCTCCCACCAAAAATACCAGGAACAGGACTTCCCTGGTGGCACAGTGGATAAGAATCCTCCATCCAGTGCAGGGGACATGGCTTCAATCCCTGATCCGGGAAGATTCCAGATGCCATGAAGCAACTAAACCCATATGCCACAACTACTGAGCCTGCATATTCTAGAGCAACAAGAGCAGCCACCGCAATGAGAAGCCTGCACACCGCAACTAGTAGCCCCTGCTCATCGCAACTGGAGAAAACTCCATGCAGCAGCACAGCCAAAAAAAAAAAAAGATACCAGAAACAAAGGATGGTAGTTGAACACATTGGGTTTCTCACACCTTGCAGGGAGGGGGACCATAACCATGGAAAACCATGGGGCGTCCCAGTAGGAGGGTGATGAGAAAGGGCTCATGGTAGGATTTGGGTTTGTGTCAGGTGATTTGGGTGAAGGTATAAGCAAGGCTTCCCCTGTCGGGAAGCAGAGGCAGTTCTATGACTGGCCATCTTAAGAAATCTTATGCAGGAGGAAGGAAGACTGGACTGAGTCTAAGCTGTAAGTGGCAATGAAGCAGCAGGCAGTCATAGAGCTGGGAGGTGGGGCATTAGTCATCTTTTGCTTTGTAACAAATTACCACAGACTTAGTGGTGATGAGCAATCCCAATCCACTATCTCACAGTTTCTGTAGGTCAGAAACAAGACAGCTCCGGAGCTCCCTGGAGGAGGGCTGTGGGGCTATGCTTGGGCACAGAGTGCTCCTCCACGACCTCTGAGTGTTGGTAGGATTCACTCCCTTGCAGCTGTAGGACTGAGGTCCCCATGTCCTTCTGGCTGCTGGTCAGGGGTGAATCTCTGCTCCCCAAGGCTCCCTGTGTTTCTTGCTACATGAAGTCCTCGGAGGCAGTCCCTCACATGCCTGTTTGCTCTCCTCCAGGCCAGCAAGGGAAGAGGCCTTGACTTCCTCTTCTACAATCAGTCAGAGAAAACTCTCTGCTTTAAAAGTCCTGAGATTAGATCAGGGCTACTGAGGGACAGGGAAGTCTGGCATCCTGCAGTCCATGGGGTTACAAAGAGTCAGACACAGCTGGGTGACTGAACAACAACAAGTAATCTATCTTAAGATCAACTGATTAGGGACTGTAATCACATTTGTAGTCTTTTTGGGCTTTTTTAGACCATGCTGCACAGCATGTGGTATCTTAGTTCCCCAACGAGGGACTGAACCTCTGCCCTCTGCAGTGGAAGCACTGAGTTTAACCACTGGACTGCCAGGGAAGTCCCTGCAAGCACATTTGCAAAATCCCTTTACAATAGTACCTAGATCCATGTTTTTTGAATAACTGGGGGGACGGTGTGTATATACCAGGGGCCAGGAATCTTGGGGGCTAAGGCAGCTTAGAATTCTACTGGCCACAAGGGTGCTTGATGTTTATGGTTCAAACAGTGCTCATGTATGGCTGTGATCACACATGACGATGGAGTGCTGTTGTTTTCATCTCAGTCCAGCTCGGTCCCAGACTGTGCCCTGTCTGAAGCTTGATATTGTATGAAATGTGTATGTTCCACTGGGGAACACCAGGCCTTGCTGATGGTACCAGGCAAGCTCCTGGCTGTAAGGGGCTACTCCTCTCTTTCTCAAAGGGAAGGTGCTGATAGCATCCAACAGGAAAAATGGGAAGGGACATTAAGGGCAGTTCTCAACAGAGCAAAACGCAGGTAGCCAACAGACATGTGAAAAGACACACAATATCTCTATCAATGAGGAAAGTACTAAGCAAAACAATGTTGAGATGCACTCACACCCATCAGATTGGCAAAATACATAAAATCTGATGATGAAAAGTTTGGCAAAGGTGGAGAGAGAGAGGGATTTCCCTGGCAGTCCAGTGGTTAAGATTCTGCACTTCCACTGAAGAGGGCACAGGTTCAATCCCTGGTTTGGGAACTGAGATCTCAGCATGCTGCGTAAAGCAAATTAAAAAAAAAAAAAAAAAGCAAAAAGCTATTCCCTCTTACGTCTGAGCTCACAGCCAGATTATCTATCCCAGTCTCCTTTGCAGTCCAGTGTAAGTGTAACTGATTTGGGGTCAAAGGAATGAGTGCAAATAATGAGCACCACTTCTGGTCTGTCTTCCATTCTCTTTGCCTATCAGGTGGATGCCAGAGCTTAGGGTAATGAAAGAAGAGCTGTTCTTATGCTATTTACAATACCTAGGACATGGAAGCAACCTGGATGTCCACTGACAGATGAAGGGATAAAGAAGCTGTGGTGCATATACACAATGGAATACTACTCAGCCATAAGAAGAAATGCATTTGAGTCAGTTCTAATGAGGTAGATGAACCTAGAGCCTATTATATAAAGTAAGTCAGAAAGAGAAAAATAAACATCATATATTAATGCATACATATGGAATCTAGAAAGATGGTGCTGATGAACCTACGTGCAGGGCAGCAAATACAGAGAGAACAGACTTATAGATAAAGAGAGTGGGGAGGAAGGACAGGGTGAGATGAATGGAGAGAGTAGCATGGAAGCATATACACTGCTACTGCTGCTAAGTCGCCTCAGTCGAGTCCGACTCTGTGCGACCCCACAGACAGCAGCCCACCAGGCTCCCCCATCCCTGGGATTCTCCAGGCAAGAACACTGGAGTGGGTTGCCGTTTCCTTCTCCAATGTATGAAAGTAAAAAGTGAAAGTGAAGTCGCTCAGTCATGTCTGACTCTTTGTGACCCCATGGACTACAGCCCACCAGGGTCCTCCACCCATGGGAATTTCCAGGCAAGAGTACTGGAGTGGGGTGCCAGTGCCTTCTCCAAGCATATACACTACCATATGTATACAGACAGCCAATGGAAATTTGTCCATTTGCAATGGAAATGACTCAGGGAACTCAAACTGGAGCTCAAACTCAACAACCTAGAGGGGTGTGAAAGGGTGGGAGGTGGGATGGAGGTTCAAGAAGGAAGGGACATATGTATACCTATGGCTGATTCATCCTGATGTATGACAAAAATCAAACCAACATTGTAAAGAAATTATCCTTCAATGAAAAATAAATTTTTTTTAAAAGAGCTGCTTTTTAGCCCACATCCCTGGAAAAAGAACTCACACCCCCTTCCCAATGATTGGACTTTACACTAGTAAGAAATAAGCATCTATTTTTAAAAAAAGATGATGAGAAACTAGAAGCGGCGTATGCTGCACTTGCTGTTTAGTCGCTGAGTTGTGTCAAACTCTTTGCAACCCCATGGACTGTAGCCCACCAGGCTCCTCTGTCTATGGGATTTTCCTGGCAAGAATACTGGAGTGGGTTGACGTTTCCTTCTCCAGGGCATCTTCCAGACCGAGGGATTGAACCCGCATCTCCCAAGCATTTCCGGCATTGCAGGCAGATTATTTACTGCTGAGCCACTTAAGGAAATCTATAAATGAGTCCATATATATTTGCCTAAAAGGACACGCATAAGAAAGTTGATTGTATGGAATAGAAGGAAAAGTCCCCCCAAATGAAAAAAAGCCAATGCCCATCTGTAGAATGAATAAATTGTGTGATACTCAGACAATGTGACACCATATGGCACTTAAAAATGGAAGCACCAGAGCTACATCTATCAACCTTGAATAAATCCCAGAAACAGTTTTGAGCAAGAGAACCAAGAAGCAGTGGGACATTTACAACAAGATACCATTTATATAAACTTTTCAAATGGCCAAAACAACACTTTATAATTTTTATGAATACATAGCATATGTGGAAAATACATAAAAACATGAATGAAAATGATAAAGGCTAAATTCATGAGTATGATCCCCTCTGGGGAGAGAGGGAGGGAAAGGAAAAGATCCAAGAAGGATAGACAGCAGGCTTCCGTTTTATCTGTGATATGTACTTTCTTTTAGAGAATTCTTCAGCAAAGATAGCTTAATATTAAGATTTGATCAAGTGGATAATAGGCTTGTGGGTTTTCATTATATTCCTCTTTATTCATTGTTTGAAACAATACAGTTGCTCTTCGATTTGAGTGGGAAGAGGCAAGTTTATTTTTCCAAGTGGAGACAGTAAGATAGAGCAGTGAGGAAATCAGGAAATCTAGGTTGGAAGAACTAGGCCTGTAGGGAAGAGGGACAGAAATGGATACAGAGACGCCTCCCACCGGACCAGTGGATCTGCTTGCCACTTGTTCTGGACCTAGGACCTCGCTTTTCCTCCAAATGGACCTGAACTGCTCCTGCCCCACTGGCGGCTCCTGCAGCTGTGCTGGCTCCGGCACCCGAAAGACCTGCAGATGTCCCTCCTGCAAGAAGAGCTGCTGCTCCTGCTGCCCTGTGGGCTCTGCCACATGTGCCCAGGGCTGTGTCTGCAAAGGGGCCTCGGACAAGTGCAGCTGCTGCGCCTGATGTCGGGGAGAACCTGCCCTAGTTGTCAATAGAGCAACCATGACAAATTTATATATATTATTTTTTCATACAATCTGACCTGCTGCTACATTACCTTTTTCTATGAGACATTTCTAGTAAAGTTGTTGACTTAAAAAAAAAAAAAAAGAAATGGATGCAAAATCTTTTCAGGACCTCCTCCAAGAAAGCTTTTCCTGCTTCCCAGGTAAAGAGTCCACCTGCCAATGGAGGAGATGAAAGAGACCTGGGTTCAATCCCTGGATCAGGAAGATCCCCTGGAGAAGGAGATGGCAACCCACTCCAGTGTTCTTGCCTGGAGAATCCCAAGAACAGAGGAGCCTGGTAGACTACAGTCCACCAGGTCACAAAGAGTCGGACACAACTGAGCATGCACACACCCATGATCCCACTTCCAGTTCTGGGCTCCTGTAATGCCCTGCATATTCACCTATCATTACATTTAGCATAGTCCAAGGAAATGGTCTGTTATCAGTATTCCTAACATCATCCCATTATTTTATATTTGTAATACATATTTTTCAGATATTTATGTAGAGAGATATATAGATTATAGATCCAGCTGATACATAAAGATGGTTGTCTCAGAGTGGATAGGATCAGGTGATTTCTACATTACTATATACTTTGGTAAATACTTATGTATTTGGCTGCATTAGGTCTTAGATGCAGTGCACAGGCTTCTTTGTAGCTGAGGCACGCAGACTGAGTGGTTGTAGAACACGGGGTTAATTACCCCATGGCATGTAGGATTTTAGTTCCCTGACCAGGGACTGAACCCTTGTCCCCTGTGTTGAAGGCGGATTCTTAACCCCTGGTCCACCAGGGAAGTCCCTATTATATACTTTCTAAAAATGTATTCATTTTCAACTGGAGGATAATTGCTTTACAACTTTGTGTTGGTTTCTGCGATACATCCATATGAATGAGCTGTAGATAGACATATGAGCTTCCGTCTTGAATCTCCCTCCCCACCCCACCCCTCTAGGTCATCACAGAGCACCAGGCTAAGCCCCCTGAACTATACAGCAGCTTCCCACTAGCTAGCTATTTCACAGATGGTAGTGTATATATATTGGAGAAGGAAATGGAAACCCACTCCAGTGTTCTTGCCTGGAGAATCCCAGGGACCGGGGCGCCTGGTGGGCTGCCGTCTATGGGGTCGCACAGAGTCGGACACGACTGAATCGACTTAGCAGCAGCAGCGTATATATGTCAGTGCTCCTCTCAGTCCGTCCCACCCGCTCCCTCCCCCACTGTGTCCCTAAGTCTCTTCTCTATATCTGAGTCTCTATTCCTGCCCTGCAGACAGGTTCATCTGTACCATTTTTCTAAAAAAAAAAATATATATATATATATGTGTGTGTGTGTGTGTGTGTGTGTGTGTTAATACACAGTATTTGTTTTTCTCTTCCTTACTTCATTCTGTATAACAGGGTTCACTAGAACTGACTCAGATTCATTCCTATTATGCCGGGAGCCTTCATATTGCATATTGAGTGCATATTGCATATTGCATATTGAGTGCAGCACTTTCCACAGAATCATCTTTCAGGATCTGGAATAGCTCAACTGGAATTCTATCACTGCTGGGAGCCAGTGAGGAACTCCGCCCATGACAAAGGTCATGAGGAAGGAGGCTCGGCATACGCAAAGGCGCGGGATCGAGCTTCAGGAGTCCCCCTGGAAATTCTCGAGCATCTACCCCCAAAACCAGAGTCTGCCTACTTTCTGCTTTGTGCTTTCACCTACACCTCTGACTTTACGGGGGGCTGTCCCCCACTACCTCTCTCTGAAAAAGAGTTAGCTTACAGCTCCAGTTAATAATTCCTGGGTGTGACAGTGTTTAACCTACAAACTCCTTTGGAAATCCTCTAGCCTGCCTGAATAGGTTTTTCCCGGCCACACGTGATTGTTCAGAGCCTCCCAAATGTGAGAGGCAGGAGATGTTCTAAACTGTCTAAACACAGATTCTTTTGAGTAGTTGAAAGACTGATTAGAAATTGTATTGGTGAAGGGATTTTCACTTGTTGGGCCAATGTTTGCTGCTAAGTTTCCATATCCCTTACCTGCTGTGTCCCTGGCAGTGTATTGATTAATATAATTGGTGTAAGTAGTAGCTTTAATGTTTGTAACTGGGACCCTTGAGTTAATTCTTTTTCTTGTTATAGCCCACCACACCTTTGCTCTGTAGGAATGCAATTTTATCTAATGCTTTTAGAGGGTGGCTCCTGACCAATCACCTTTAGAGAAAAAAATAAGTTTTCTGAAAAAAAGGTCTTAAAATGTTAACAGGCCTCCGGGCCAGAAGATGATGCAAATCACCTAAGCTTTTGCATATGATAAGCTTGCAGGAGGAAAGCCTGGCTTGCTTCAAGACTCTATCCCTTCCCCCATTATCCTCTATGCATAACTTAAGGTATAAAAACTACTTTGGAAAATAAAGTGCGGGCCTTGTTCACCGAAACTTGGTCTCACCATGTCGTTCTTTCTCTTACCTTCTGGCTGAATTATTCAACCTCTTTTCTCTACTGAATTTCCTCACTGAGCTATCCTTATTTCAGCCTCTTTTCTCCACTGAATTTCCTCACTGAGCTATCTTCATTCTATTACTCTTTATATCCTTAATTAACGTTTAATTAAGCAATTGTTTCCTGATCTTCGCCTACGCCGTCTCTCCTTCGAATACCCTGGATCAGCCAGGGCTGGTCCCTGGCACTATTATATAATATTAATATCACTTCTGTGTCTATCTGACTAACCCAGAATGAAACCTCTTTGAAGACAGCCATCACATCTCATGCCGGTTACTTCCCTCTCTGAGGAAGTCCTGCCCTAGCTCACAGAGGACAATTGGAATTTGCAGAATGAATGGCTCTTCAAAGGAAAAGCTGAGGTTGTGAGGAAGAAGGTGACATCAGGCGGAAGACAGGGACCAAGAACCGGTATCCTCACTAGGCTTTGCTGCACTGGGACTCAAACATGCTCTACGATGGGAAAGAGAACTGTGATGCGTTGAAAGATGTAAGACAAAACAAAATAAAAACTGATGGCCCAGTGGGTCACGTAACTTTTCACAGAACCACAGAGCCTTATTACAGGTATAATCTTTTTCTTTTACTTTTAACCTTATTTACTTTTTATTATCACAGCTTGACACAGAAAATACATTTATTCAATTTTTGTTCCTGCTGGGAAGACCATTAAGTTTTTAGCTTTCTCTTGTAAAGAGATCTAGTTATGACAGTATGAGAAAGGAATGAGGTCGAGGAAACACGTCCGTGGTCTCTGGATTTCCAAGCATTCCAGATACAGAGCAAGTTACATAGGAATTAAATGGTTTCGATTGCTCGAATCTGCTATTATCAGATATGTCGCTAATACAGTTTGGCCTGGAGAGAATCCCTTCTCTTTGCTTTTTCTTTATCCCTTTGATTATGTAAATGTGGCCAGACACATTACAGCCATAATAGAAACCATCTCCCATCTATTTGCTTCTCTTCCTCAGCCGTCAATAACCTCAGATTTCCCCATCCTGAAGAACCCTTTGCTCACCCCTTCCAGCTCGCCCTTGAAACAGCGCCCTCTAGCGGAGTCTTTGCTCTCTCATCTTCACTCCTTCTCTGACTTAATTCATTCCATCTAGTTTCTGCGTTCAACATCACTGATGATCTTATAGGTGTGACCTTAAAGACATCTTGTTCTAATGTTCACCTAATGCCAGAATCCTTCTAATGCTATCCCTGATCAACTTCCAATCACTGAGGACATCAACCTGTCTCAGGTGAAGTCATCTTATCTTTGGATAGTTTTGTTGCAATTTTTTTTGTTATTGTAATATCTGGCAACCTAACTCCAGTTTCTACTCCTTGGGGCCCTAAATGAAAGATAACCTTCCTCAGAGTCTTCGTTATGGTCCCAAATGGAACTTGGTCCATCATGTAAGTCCCTGTGCTGCACACTGAGGACAGTCAAGGACCACAGGGCTAAGAATGAGGAGCCTGGACCCAGGGATGCAAGCACACATCTAGAGGAGACAGGGATGGGGCCTTTCACCCAGACAGCTGAGAAACTCCCAAGAGACCGTCCCTCCACCTTGACTTAGCTTTCTACTCCCTACCAAAGCTGCAGATTCCTGAGGCTAAAGGAGCGATGACAAATAAATGAGGAACTGAGTAGGATTGCGCTAACCTGGTTCTCTGATGATTACCATTCCTTGAGTTTCCAGGTTCTGTTCTAGGTGCTTCTATTTAATCCTCACTCGTGGTGGTGGTGGTTTTAGTTGCTGGGTCGGGTCCAACTCTTGTGACTCCATGGACTGAAGCCCACCAGGCTGCTCTGTCCAGAGGATTTCCCAGGCAAGAATACTGGAGTGGGGTGCCATTTCCTTCTCCAAATCCTACCTATGAGGTAGGTCGATTATCTTTTCAGAAGGGATGAGAAGACACAGAGAGACAGGTTACGGGATTTGGCCAAGACTATAGAGCCAGAATTTGAGGCTCTGGCCTCAGAGCCTGTGCGCTGAACCCCTTTGCACACTCGGGCACAGAACACCTAACACACAGCCTGCATGGCAGCCCAACGCTGGAATGAGGGACACCAGGACTCTACCTGACTGCCAGAGAGTGGCAGGACAAGGAATCCAAGTCAGGGACACTAGACACTTGGCAGAGCCAGGCTTGTTTGCAGAAAGCAGCAAACACCAAGTCACAGCACCTGGGCCCTGGCATGAGGCCAAGGCCACTTCCAAAATGAGAAGAACTCTGTCTACACTCTGAACAGTGTGTAAGACTGCATCTGTGCTATGGCTATGTGAGGCATAGTGTGTGTGTGTGTGTGTGAGATCGAAATAAATGTTTGTTGTCCAACTCTTTGCAACTCTGTGGACTATAGCCCACCAGGCTCCTCTGTCCATAGGATTTCCCAGACAAGAATACTAGAGTAGGTTGCCATTTCCTTCTCCAGGGGATCTCCCTGACTTGGGGATCGAACCTGCATCTTTTAAATTGGCAGGCAGATTCTTTACCACTGAGCCACCTGAGACGCCTGGAGTAAAGGTTAGAGCTGCTTTAGACACAACTCAAATGATAAAACCTAATTAGAGAAACATTGACTTGTGAATTGGCAGCTAAAGTTTCTGTACCTTGAGCCAACAGTCTCTGTCACCACTGACAACAAACACTGGAGACCCAGGTGAGAGGCAGGAGCTCTTCCCTTGTTACCCTGAACCCCACAGTCTGCTCACTGAAGCTGCCTTAAGACACAACTATTTCATTCTTCAATTCCTTGGCCCAGGTCTTTGTCAGTTTGGGGAACCAATGAGTTTTAGAAGCCCAAGTAAATTTAACTCTCAATTCACAGTTCCAAAGTAGTGAGCATGGGCCGGACAAGTGACCACACAGACCTATACTTCATCCCTGTTGCTCTGCGGGAACAAATTTGGTCTTGAGTCGAGTGTGCCAGGAGAAAGCCAGAGTGAGTCACCGTTTCATTTTCTTCCGTAAGCAGCATGGTTCCTCTCACTTCTACAAGACACCCAGAGTGAGAGACGGCTGTTGCTGTGCTGAGTGACTTAGCTCTTGAGATGTTGCTGGGCCTTGGTTGAGTGACTTTCAGGGAAGCAGCTCCAAGAAAGAGTTTCAGGGAGAGCTTTGCTTTGCTGTTCAGCAAACAAGACTTTGCTGTTCAGATATGATCGTATCTTGGGAATTCAGAGAGCTGTTCAGTAGAGGGAAGTGTGTGTGTGTGTGTGTGTGTGTGTGTGTGTGTGTGTGTGTGTGTGTGTGTGTGTGTGTGGCATGCGTGCATGCATGTTCAGTCATATCTGAATCTTTGCAACCCCATGGACTGTAGCCCTCTGTCCATAGGATTTTCCAGGCAAGAATACTGGAGTGGGTTGCCATTTCTTCCTCCAGGAGATCTTCCCAACTCAGGGATTAAACCTGCATCTTTTGTCTTTCCTGCATGGGCAGGCAGATTCTTTTACCACTGAGCCACCTGGGAAGCCACAGGAAAAATTAAATCATTTTTTTTTTCTGTTGCTTCTTTCTCTTTCTGATATCATCTTCAGGGACATGCCACAGTGAAAGGTTACCACTGCCTGAAATGAGAATTCTCCCCTCTACTGAACTGCTCTCTGAATTCCCAAGATACAATCATATCTGAACAGCAAAGTCTTATTTGCTGAACAGCAAAGCAAAGCTCTCCCTGAAACTCTTTCTTGGAGCTGCTTCCCTGAAAGTCACTCAACCAAGGCCCAGCAACATCTCAAGAGCTAAGTCACTCAGCACAGCAACAGCCGTCTCTCACTCTGGGTGTCTTGTAGAAGTGAGAGGAACCATGCTGCTTACGGAAGAAAATGAAACGGTGACTCACTCTGGCTTTCTCCTGGCACACTCGACTCAAGACCAAATTTGTTCCCGCAGAGCAACAGGGATGAAGTATTCATCAGCTTGAATGTGAGCAACCATTTCAACAGAGAGATTTCCAAGCCATTGAATCTAAAGAGTAGCCTGGGGTCCCCAACCAGGAGGCATCAGGTAACATTCGGAGAAAGACAAAATAGCAAGAGAAAGAGCTACACATATGATAAAAAGGACGAAAAGGAGAAAACACCCAAGAAAGTAAGACATAGTGTGGCCAGCAAAAGCAAAAGGCTCGGAGGAGAAGTAAGGGGAGAAGACAGACATTTACATGAATCCACATAAAGAAATACAATAAGTCCCTAACCTATGAACCTTCGAGTTGAGGACTTTCAAAGATGCGAATGCACATTCACGTCTGATCATGTAAGTTAGTTCACATGTCTGGTGTACACTATCCACATGCTGTGAGGCAACTAAGCCTGTGTGCCACCCTCCTGAGGCCTGAGCACACACCTAGAGCCTGTGCCCCACAAGAGAAGGCACCCAAACGAGAAGTCCTTGCATCGCAGAAACTGCGTGAAGTAGCCCTTGCTTACTTCAATTAGAGAAAGCTCACATGCAGCAACAAAGACCCAGGGCAGCACCCCCCTCAAAGCGGTTAATTAATTTTTAAAAATAAATTTTAAAAATGTATATGTTCTTTCCCGGAAGCTCAGCTGGTAAAGAATCCGTCTGCAATGCAAGAAACCCTGGTTCAATCCCTGGGTCGGGAAGATCACCTGGAGAAGGGATAGGCTGCCCACTCCAGTATTCTTGGGCTTCTCTGGTGGCTCAGTAGATAGAGAATCTGCCTGGAATGCAGGAGACCTGGGCTCAGTCCCTGGGTTGGGAAGATCCCCTGGAGGAGGGCATAGCAACCCCCTCTAATATTCTTGCTTGGAGAATCCCCATGGACAGAGGGATCCATGCAGACTGCAGTCCGTGGGGTCGCAACAAGTCGGACGTGACTGACTAAGCACACATGTTCTTTCCACTGAAAAAAAGAAAAGAAATAAGGGGAGAAGAAAAATGCAGGTAAGGCCTGGAAAGAAAGAAACAGACGTAGTAAGAGTCAGCCAGAAATAGACACACAGAGGTAAATGCAAAAAGCACACACACACACACACACACACACACACACACTAGAGTTTAAACAACCACTGGCAGAGGTCCTTTGTCTTAAAATAACCCAAAACAACCCGTCAAAACCCTTGCTGGCAAGTATATCATTGAGACGAACATCTTTTAAGGAAGACAGCAGATGAAAATCCACAGATTCACAGTATAATTTCATCCTGCTTGTGTAAGGAAGCCATTCCCAGTGGAAAAGCCTGAACAGAGAGCCCTGGGGCTCACACAGCCAACAGAATCTTGCACAAGTATTTCCGCCCTTGAGGAAGAACTGGTGATCAGCCACAGTTAACAGCAGACCATTCTGCTTCAAGGTAACATCCTACGTTTTTTCCCACCCACCCTCTTCCCTTAGTATCCAGCGAGCATGTACACAGCTTCCTCTAGAATGTTCCAGTGAGCACCAGCCAGGGTAGAGATCTGGGTGGGAATGTGGAACACAGGCAAGGCTTGACGGGTATTTTCCCTCAATGATTATCAGGTTTTTTTCCTCATGTCTTTTGGAACATTTTATTTTCTGCATCTAAGCTCTATACTACTGATAAATACAGAAGGCTCTTACTGTAACCTGATTCATGTGTGCTAAGGCGGTTTCAGTTGTATCCAACTCTTTGCAACACCATGGACTGTAGCCCACCAGGCTCCTCTGTCTACAGGATTCTCCAGGCCAGAATACTGCAGTGGGCTGCCATTTCTTCCTCCAGGGGATCTTCACAACTCAGGGATAGAACCCCTGTCTCTTCTGTCTCCTGTTTTGGCAGACAGGTTCTTTACCACTAGTGCCACCCGGGAAGCCCTATTACCTGGTTACTAACCTCAGTTTTTTTCCTGGCTTCACCATACCTAAAGCTGTGACTGGTTTCTATGAATATTGGGTTGGCCAAGAAGTTCATTCAGGTAAAGTGAAGTGAAAGTCGCTCAGTTGTGTCCGACTCTTTGTGACCCCGTAAACTATACAGTCCATGGAATTCTCTAGACTAGAATACTAGAGTGGGCAGCCTTTCCCTTCTCCAGGGGATCTTCCCAACCTAAGGATAGAATCCAGATCTCTTGGCATTCCAGGCAGATTCTTTACCAGCTGAGCCACAAGGGAAGATGAAGAATTCTGAAGTGGGTAGTCTATCCCTTCTCCAGCAGATCTTCCTGACCCAGGAATCGAACTGGGGTCTCCTGCATTGCAGGTGGATTCTTTACCAACTGAGCTACGAGGGAAGCCCTGATATCAATGAGATAAGATCATATGGAAAATCTGAAGAAACTTTTTGTTCAGCTTGATAATTATACCCATGCTCTGGAAAATACTCAACAGTCATGGTGAGGGGTGGGGGCTTCCCTGGTGGCTCAATGGTAAAGAATCCACCTGCCAGTACAGGAGAGTCAGGTTCTATCTCTGGGTTGGGAAGATCCCCTGGAGAAGGAAATGTCAACCCATTCCAGTATTCTTGCCTGCGAAATCCCATGGACAGAGGAGCCTGGCGGGCTATAGTCCATGGGGTTGCAAAAAGTCAGACACAACTGAGCATGCACACACACCAGTCATCAGAATGTATTCATATACATTGGGTAAAGGATGCTCACAGAAACATTTTGAGGAAGATAGGGTCAAATGTGATTTTCTCTATTTTGTGAAAGGAAGCCCAGAAGAAACTCATGGAGGAGACTTGTTCAAGGTCTCAGAACCCAGCCAAGGCAGAGACAAGACACGAATTTAGGTCCCCCACCCAGTACCCGTCTCTTCCCACTATATCTCCTCGGCTGTATCCTTGGAGTGGCAGAGCTTTTGTTCTCACACATTTCCCCCCCTTTTGCTTCAGATCTTTGTTATTGTTGTTGTTAATGTATTTTTATTGAAATATAATTGCTGTACACAATCTTTGTTGTTTTTAATTAAAATATTACAATACTCGAATCCCTACCTACATCCCATCATCCTTTCTCCCTCTCCAGAGATAACCACTCTCCTTAACTCAGAATTTGTCATTTCCATAAATATTTGATAGTTTCCATTACTAGAATTTCTAGACTATATACACACACAAATAAATTCCTTAGTGGTTTAGATGGTAGAGAATCTACCTGCAATGCAGAAGACCTGGGTTCAATCCCTAGGTTGGGAAGATCCTTTGGATAAAGGAATGGCAAATCCACTCCAGTATTCTTGCCTGGACAGAGGAGCCTGGCGGGCTATAGTCATAGGTTCACAAAGAGTTGGACATGAAGAGCAACTAATACATCCTGTTCTGTAGATTTCAAACTCATTTCTATTATTCCACAACTCACTTTTTTATATTTTAATTTTTATTTAAAAAATTTTAATTATAAAAATATGATAGCACATTTATAGGAGACTTGGAAAATACAGAACAAAATTACATATATTTCCACTATATATTAAAATTGTTTGTTTTAAGTAGATAAAAGATTTTTAGTTGGAGTTTCAAGATCAAACTCTCAGAAATTAATAGAATGAATGTAGAAAGAAGAGGAAGAATATAGTAGAACTGAAAAGCATTATGAACCAATTTGATATAATTAAGATTTACACAACTTGAGTCGGACGTGAATGAGTCAGACACGACTGAGCAATTTCACTTTCCCTTTCATGCATTGGAGAAGGAAATGGCAACCCACTCCAATGTTCTTGCCTGGAGAATCCCAGGGACGGGGGAGCCTGGTGGGCTGCCATCTCTGGGGTCGCACAGAGTTGGACACGACTGAAGTGACTTAGTAGCAGCAGCAGCACACAACAGTAGGATACAAATTCTACTCAAGTTCCCATAGACTATAAACTGGGAGACACTGGGACATATCCAGAAACATAAGATCAGCTGTAGAAACCTCATGGTCTAAAGGTATTGAAATCCACACCTTGCTTTTTTCATTCCATAATCATTTTTTAGCTTTGTCCATATATGAGCCCTACTTCATTCATTTAAGCTGCTATTAGTATCCCAAAACTCATCCCTTTTCAACAGCCAAAAGCCATGCTGAAAGTCCAATGTTTCCCTTCTTTCCACCCTTAGAACTGGGCATCAGAATATGGAGCCAGATGGGCTCAGTGACTTCTCCTGGGCTTCCAATGGGCTCATCCCCTGCTATGTTACAGCCTTTACTAATTTCCACTGGGGCTTATCCCAAGTGATTGGATTAATGAGACTGTTGATATCATCATTTCACTGCCATCTTCGTAATTAGTTCTTAGTGGAAATTGTTATAGTCATGATCCTTCTCAGTAGGAAGAAGTCAATACCAAATTCTGGGAATAGAGCTTTTCGAAACTACGTGAAGCAGGAAATTTGAAATGGAACCTGACTCATTCCTAGTTGAGAAGACCACTGAAACTAGTAAATAAAACTAAAGTAAAAGTTGTGGTTTGGGAATGTTGGGAAAGCATGTGTATGTAGAGATGCCATTTTCTAAAAAATGTTCTGATGAAATAATTAAACCAAACAGTCATTATCTGAACACTCATTTGGGGGGAAAACCCTAGAACTTCTATGGCATAGCAATGGAATAAAATGGCTCTTTTCTTGAAATAGATGCTCATGGTCCGTGCTTCCCTTTACTGCTGCAGTCAGCATTACTGATAGCTATTTACAAGCCCATCCTGCCATTGCAAATTTCATGATGGTGGGACCCATTGCTCCCCGGAGCCTGGCATCTGGAGTTCCAGTTGTCAAATGAATTGGTTCGTAAACACAGAAAAGTAGCACCAGTGAAGTCCTATTGGCATATAAAAATCTCCTAGAGGATGTCCATGGGGAAAAGAATCACACCAAGCCACCAAAATGGCTACAGAGCGAGCTCAAATATTGCAGCTACAAGAGGAAGGGGCAGAAGCGCATCCATGGAGTGATGAAGCCAAGTTCACTCACTCAGCAAACACCAGCCGAGTGCAGGGCCTGAGGAGAACAGAAATGGTCTAAAGGGAAGGAAGGAAATAGTTACTGAACATCGACTTTCTAAGCTTATTTGTTAGATACAATATTGATTGCACAGAAAAGCAAGTACCATCTCTATCTACTTACAAAGTCTCAGAGAGGCTGCCTTACATAACCAGTACCATTTAGCTCATCAGTAGTAAACCCAGGTGACTTCCCTGGTGGTCCTGCTGGTTAAGAATATGCTTTCCAGTGCAGGGGACACAGGCTCAATCCCTGGTTGGGGACTAAGATTCCACATGCCACAGGGCAACTGAGCCTATGTGCTGCAAGGAAGACCCAGTGTATCCAAACTGGAAATAAAAAGGTAGCAAACCCAGGATGCAAGCTTATTTTCATCTCATCTGAAAGCCAATGGACTTTCCTTAGAAACATGGCATCTCCCCAAGGCGAGGAATGGTTCCTGACTCTGAGGATCTTATGCTCCAATAAGGGAGATTATTTTGGCTTAAAAACAAAAGACTAATTAGAAAATAAACACAGAGATTGAGATTTCAGCATTCCTTACATTCAGTTACAGTAATACAATCAGTTAATGTTAGCCTATTACATTTTGCCTCCGACTATTTTTTCCATATCTTCTAGAAAAACACAATGTCAATGTTCTCATTTCTTCTGTTTCCTCTGCCTAGGATACCTTCTTTACTAACCACACTTGACCACGTGGCTTGAAGGTTTGTCATGGACAGGCTCACTTTTGGAGCACCCAGAATCTGAAACCCTGTCTAACATTTGGGGAATTCCCAACCTGATTGATTTTAGTGAGAGGCAGAGCCCACCTCCCACTACAGAGGCCAAGAATGTCAGCTGCGCACCTTCTGCCTCGCTTGCAGCTAGAACACAGCCCAAGCTCTGCCAATCGGCACAATCACCCAAGACTTGGAAAGACAAGCACGGGAGCAAAGAAGCAAGGGTCACAGATCATTCTGTCTGGAAGTTTAATAAGATTGAGGCACTAGGGTGAAACTGAGCAGAACTCCGTGAGGCTTCTGGGCATGGAAGCCTTTCTGTGTCCCCCATTTCTTATTTTTAGGGAACAGACCCCAGCCTCCATGACCTTCCCTGAGTTCCAAAGGGCAGATTCCAGCAGCTACTAATCATGGAAGAGAAGGAACGCAGAGACAAGGGAGAAGCCGCCAAGAAACAATAGTACAGCCTTGGGCAGGGTCCTGGTTCTACCTGCCTACCAAAACCCCCAACAAATGGAAGATGCTAACATTCTTCATAACAGAGAAGCCCACCTGAGGCCAGATTAAAGGAACAAGAGAAGCTCATCATGAGATGAACTGAGACCAGGTTAAAGGATGCAGGCCCTGCACACAGTCTAATCCTATCAGCACCCCACAATTGAACCATTGCCATACAACTCCTGCTGTGTCCCCCTTTGCCTGAAGTTTCTACTTCACTGGAAACTCACTCTCTGAGATTCAATTCAGCACCAGTGCACAGAGGCCAAGTTTTAAGCACCAATAGTAGCTTAAACAATAAAGGCTTTAATTGTATCATATTAAAAAAAAAAATCATGGGATCCAGTCCCATCATTTCATGGCAAATAGATGGGGAAATGGAAACAGTGACAGACTTTATTTGGAGGGGGGAGCTCCAAAATCACTGTTGACAGTGAATGCAGCCATGAAATTAAAAGACGCTTGCTCCTTGGAAGAAAAGTTATGACAAAGCTAGACAGTATTAAAAAGCAGAGACATCACTTTGCTGACAAAGCTCTGTATAGTCAAAGCTATGGTTTTTCCAGTAGTCATGTACAGATGTGAGAGTTTTACCATGAAGAAGACAGAGCACCAAAGAACTGATGCTTTCAAACTGTGGTGCTGGAGGAGACTTTTTTTTTTTTAGTTGTGCTGGGTCTTTGTCGCTGTGTGTGGGCTTTCTCTAGTTGCGACGAGCAGGGGCTACTCTCTAATTGTGGTGCGTGGGCTTCTCATTCTGGTGGCTTCTCTTGTGGAGCACAGGGTCCAGTGTGTGCCACTTTCAGTAGCTGTGGCACTCAGGCTTAGTTGCCCCTCACATGTGGAATCTTCCCAGACCAGGAATCAAGCCCAGGTCCCCTACGTTGGCAGGTGGATTCTTAACCACTAGACCACCAGGGAAGTCCTGGAGTCCTGAGAGACTCTTGGACAACAAGGAGATCAAACCAGTCAATCCTAAAGGAAATCAACACTGAATATTCATTGGAAGGACTGATGCTGAAGCTAAAACTCTAATACT
Organism: Bos javanicus; assembly: GCF_032452875.1. Lineage (NCBI taxonomy): Eukaryota > Metazoa > Chordata > Mammalia > Artiodactyla > Bovidae > Bos > Bos javanicus. The sequence goes on along the minus strand of NC_083875.1, from coordinate 11,046,156 downwards.
TTGGCCACTTGATGTGAAGAGCCAACTCATTGGAAAAGCCCCTGATGCTGGGGAAGACTGAAGGCAGGAGGGGAAGGGGGCCACAGAGGACGAGATGGTTAGATGGCATCATGGACTCAATGGACATGAGTTTGAGCAAACTCCAGGAGATAGTGAAGGACAGGGAAGCCTGGCGTGCTGCAGTCCATGGGTTCACAAAGACTATGACACATCTGAGCTACTGAACAACAACATTAAAAAAAGAAGTCTGGAAATCAGAATTTCAGGGTTGGTATAGAAGTCCAATGAGGCTTGAAAGCCCAGGCCCCTTCTTCATGTTCTTCCCTACCATCCTTATTCATCACCTCATTGTTATAAGGTAGCTATTGCTAAGCATCTTGTCTGCATTAAGGTAAGGAGAGGGAAGAGATAGTATCCATCATTAATTCTTTTTATTATAAAAGCAAAACATTGCTCTGATAAAGCAAGACTCACCCTCAAGCAATGAATCCATCGTGACTCATTTCTTGCAGTTGGACAATCCCTCCCACTCCCACCCCTCCAACAAAACTCGAGTTCTTTTAGCTAGAAAGAAAAGGCCAAAGGAAAGTGGGTTGAACGTTTATCAAAGATCCAGCTGTGTGTGCCAGAGTCACTCCATGAGTCCAGCCAATGTCTCCATATCTGACCAGTCACAGTTGAGTTCAAAGTCCAGGATCTCAGACCCAAATGTGACTTCTCAAGGTCTGGTGACCTGGAAGCTTTGAAACCACACTGTTTAATTCACTCAGTAGAATTCGCCCAGTAAACAGTGACCGGGAAGGCAGAGAATAAGTGAATCAGCATCATCCAGAAAAGAGGAGAACGGGACACAAAGCAGGCACCAGTCCTAACAGCTGCCGTTTTCCACTGAATGGGGTCGATACTCGGGTTGGCCAAAGAGTGAGCTCCTTGGTGGGTTAATCCAGAGGCCCCAGGCTCTGCTTTTGGAATGCTCCTCTTTGTCCGCTGGCCTCTGTGATCCCTTCTCCTGGTGTCTGAGAGAAACTTCCAGGCCTGCTGTCTTCACAGCCTCCTCTAAGGGGGGCCTTGCAGAAGATAGCCTTCTGGGGCGGGGGGCGGTACATGGCTTTCACAGTCTTTTTAAAATTGATGCAAGTAGTTTTTACTATGAGTAAGAGTACTGTGTACATTCTGTGCAAGTCTTTCTATGGATATCAGAGACCATTTTTCACTTGAGAGACTGGAAAAGATCAAAAACTTTGATAAAAGGCTGCATTGGCAAGCCAGCACAGGCAGGCACTTTCATATATATGCTGACAGGAGCATAAACTGCAGCTCCTTCCATGGAGGGCAATTTGACTAAATATATTACTCATATGTACATATGAGTAATTGTGTGATATATATAGCTAGCTAGCTATATACATTTGGCTATATACATACACATTACTCACGCAATATCTTTTGACTAATTTCACTTCTAGGAATTGATCATACCAATGAATTCACATAAATAAAATTATATTTCTCCAAGATTATTCACTGCAGCTGTGTTTCTAAAGCACAGGATTAAAAACCACCTCAATGACAATCAATAAACGACAGTTAAAGAAAGCATGGTACACCCATATGACGACATCCTATACAACTGTTAAAAAAAAAAAAAAGAAGGAAAGAATGAAAAAGCTCTTACTTTAGGTCTCTTAGAAACAAGGTTGAATTTTAAAAACAGGTGCAGAACAGTGTGTACAGGACACTAAATTTCTTCTGTGTCAGAATGAAAGGAAAGTGACAGATCTCCGGGAGGACACATAAGAAACAGATAACAAAAGTTCCCTCCAGGGTTTGGGTGGTTCTGAGCACGGGTGGGAGTAAGATTTTTTACTGTGTTTCCATTCTTTTGTATTTGGGCTATATGAACGTGATAGCTATTTAAATTTTTTAGATTGAAGTCTAGCTGATTTACAAGGTGGTGTTAGCTTCAGGTATACAGCAAAGTGATTCAAAAGAATATTTATATATTCTGTTTCAGATTCTTTTCCCATATAGGTTATTACAAGAAACTGAATATAGTTCCCTGTGATATACAATAAATCCCCGGGAGAAGGAAATGGCAACCCACTCCGGTATTCTTGCCTAGGAAATCCCATGGACAGAGGAGCCTGGAGGGCTATAGTCCATGGGGTCACAAAACAGTCAGACACAGCTAGTGACTAAACAACAATATAGTAAATCTTAGTAGTTTATTTTCTATATAATGGATTGTATCTGTTAATCCCAAACCCCTAATTTCTCTCTCTCTGCTATTCCCCCTTTGGTAAACATAAATTTGTTTTCTGTGTATGTGAATCTATTTCTATTCTGTAAATAATCCATTTGTATAATTTTTTAAGATTCCACATATAATTGATATCATATGATACTTGTCTTTCTCCAATTTACTTCACTTAGTATGATAATCTCTAGGTACATCCATGTTGCTGCTGATGGCATTATTTCATTCTTTTTTATGTTAATATTCCATTGTATATTCCACATCTTTATCCATTCATCTGTTGATAGACAGTTAGGTTGTTTCCATGTCCTGGCTATTGTAAATAGTGGTGTTACAAACGTGGGGCTGCATGCATGTTTTCCAATTAGAGTTTTTGTCTTTTCTGGATATAAACCCAGGAGTAAAACTTCAGTTCACTTCAGTTACTCAGTCATGTCTGACTCTTTGCAACCTCATGGACTGCAGCACACCAGGCTTCCCTGTCCATCATCAACTCCTGGAGCTTGCTCAAACTCACGTCCATCAAGTCAGTGATGCCATCCAACCATTTCATCCTCTGTCGTCCCCTTCTCTTCCTGCCATCAATCTTTCCCAGTATGGGGGTCTTTTCCAATGAGTCAGTTCCTCATATCAGGTGGCCAAAGTATTGGAGTTTCAGCTTCAGCATCAATCCTTCCAATGAATATTCAGGACTGATTTCCTTTAGGATGGACTAGTTGGATCTCCTTACCGTCCAAGGGACTCTCAAGAGTCTTCTCCAACACCACAGTTCAAAAACATCAATTATTTGGTGCTCAGTCTTCTTTATAGTCCAACTCTCACATCCATACATGACTACTGGAAAAACCATAGCTTTGACTAGATGGACCTTTGTTGGCAAAGTAATGTCTCTGCTTTTTAATATGCTATCTAAGTTGGTCATAGCTTTTCTTCCAAGGAGCAAGCGTCTTTTAATTTCAAGGCTGCAGTCACCATCTGCAGTGATTCTGGAGTCCCCCAAATAAAGTCTGTCACTGTTTCCATTGTTTCCCCATCTATTTGCCATGAAGTGATGGGACCAGATGCCATGATCTTCATTTTTTGAATGTTGAGTTTTAAGCCAGCTTTTTCACTCTCCTCTTTTACTTTCATCAAGAGGCTCTTCAGTTTCTCTTCACTTTCTGCCATAAGCGTGGTGTCATCTGCATATCTGAGGTTATTGATATTTCACCTGGCAATCTTGATTCCAGCTTGTGCTTCATCCAGCCCAGCATTTCACATGATGTAACCTGCATATATACATCAGAGTATGTTGGAGCCGGGTGACAACATACAGCCTTGACATGCTCCTTTCCCAATTTGGAACCAATCTGTTGTTCCATTTCTGGTTCTAACTGTTGCTTCTTGACCTGAATGCAGATTTCTCAGGAGGCAGGTAAGGTGGTCTGGTATTCCCATCTCTTGAAGAACTTTCCACAGTTTGTTGTGATCCACACAGTCAAAGATAAAATTTAAAAAGCTAATATTGAAAATCTTAAATTAAAAATTTGATAGGCCAAAGTTTATAGCAGCATTATTTACAACTGCTAAAAGATGGAAATTACCCAAATGTCTGAATGAATGATCTAACAAAATGTGGTCTGTCCACACAATGGGGTATTATATAGCCTTAAAAAGGAAAGAAATTCTCCACATGCTACAACATGGATGAACCTTGAGACATTATGATGAGTATAATAAACTGGTCAGAAAAGGATAAGTCCTGCATGATTCCACTTACATGAGGGACCTAGAGTAGTCATATTCATAGGCAGAAAGTAGAGTTGGGGTTACCAGAAACTGGAAGGAAGGGGAAAAAGGGGTTGTTTTTACAAGCACATAATTTCAGCTGGGGAAGATGAACATTTCCAGAGATGGATGGTGGTGATGGTTACACAACAGTGTGAATGCACTTAATACCATTGAATGGCACACTTTAAAATAGTTGAAACCACATATATAACTGAATCACTTTTCTTTACACCTGAAACTTAAATAGTATTGTAAATCAACTATAATCCAATAAAATGTTTTAAAATAAATAAATTTCTAAAAGGTCAAAGTAGCTGTATTTATGTTATAAATATTTTACCATAACAAAAAATTTTTAAACTTGGTAGCCCATATGAAAAGCCATTGAAGAATTATATACTTTAAAAGGATAAATTATATCTCAATAAAAAAATTTGTTTAAAGCCTGGAGGCTTCCAATTTCTTTGCTTCTGATCATGTAAGTGTAAGTTCACAATCAAAGATCTTGCTTAAACAGAAACTATAGCCTGAAAAATCATACCTTTTACATAAAGCCTCCTATGTTCTTCCCATCGCCCTGATCCAGGGCTTCTCAAACTGTGGTCCCTGGTCCACCAGCAGCAGCAGCAACTGGGAACTTGTTAGAAACGTCCATTATCAGCCCCACTCCAGACCAACCGAATCTAAAACTCTGGGTGCAGGGCCCAGCAGGTTAGGTTTTAACCAACCCTGCAGGTGATGCTGACGCTTGAGAAGCATGTCCCTAGCATGACCTACGACTGACGATGCCTGGGATACAGAGCCTTGTTTTGATGAAGACATGCGCTGGACTGCTCTTAATCGAAGCCAAGAACTAACAAGGGCTTAAGCAGATAGTTTATATCTCTCCCACATAAGACAGCAAGGAGATCAAACCATTCAATCCTAAAGGACATCAACCCTGACTATTCACTGAAAGGACTGAAGCTAAAGGTCCAATACTTTGGCCACCTAATGCAAACAGCCCACTCACTGGAAAAAACCCTGATGCTGAGAAAGACTGAGGGCAGGAGAAGGGGGCGACAGAGGATGAGATGGCTGGAGGGCATCACCGACTCCATGGACATGAGTTTGAGCAGACTCTGGGAGACAGTGAAGGACAGGGAAGCCTGGCGTGCTGCAGTCCATAGGGTTGCAGAGTCAGATTCGACTTAGCCACTAAACAACAGCAACAGGTTAAGACAAGTTCAGAGGTGTGGTGTGGTAGTTCTGCTGTGCTCACTGGAGATCTGAGCCCTGCCATTCTGCTATAACACACTTGGCTTTTATTTTTCTATTTTTTAATTGAGATATATTGATGTACACTGTAATTTACAGGTGAACAACATGGCAATTCACAATTTTTAAAGGTTATACTCCTTTTATAGTAATAAAATATTGGCTATGTTCTCTGTGCTACTTAAAGACGCTTCCAAAGAGCAAACGTCTTTTAATTTCATGGCTGCAATCACCATCTGCAGTGATTTTGGAGCCCCAAAAAATAGTCTGACACTGTTTCCACTGTTTCCCCATCTATTTCCCATGAAGTGATGGGACCAGATGCCATGATCTTCGTTTCCTGAATGGATGTTAGTTTTCTGTGGAAAATTCTGAAAGAGATGGGAATACCAGACCACCTGACCTGCCTCTTGAGAAACCTATATGCAGGTCAGGAAGCAACAGTTAGAACTGGACATGGAACAACAGACTGGTTCTAAATAGGAAAAGGAGTACATCAAGGCTGTATATTGTCACTCTGCTTATTTAACTTATATGCAGAGTACATCATGAGAAACGCTGGGATAGAAGAAGCACAAGCTGGAATCAAGATTGCCAGGAGAAATATCAATAACCTCAGATACGCAGATGACACCACCCTTATGGCAGAAAGTGAAGAGGAACTAAAAAGCCTCTTGATGAAAGTGAAAGAGGAGAGTGAAAAAGTTGGCTTAAAGCTCAACATTCAGAACTGCCATACGACCCAGAAATCCCACTGCTGGGCATACACACCAAGGAAACCAGAACTGAAAGAGACACGTGTACCCCAATGTTCATTGAAGCACTGTTTCCAATAGCCAGGACATGGAAGCAACCTAGATGTCCATCAGCAGACAAATGGATAAGAAAGCGGTGGTACATATACACAATGCAATATTACTCAGCCATTAAAAAGAATGCATTTGAATCAGTTCTAATGAGGTGAATGAAACTGGAGCCTATTATACAGAGTGAAGTAAGTCAGAAGGAAAAACACCAATACAGTATACTAACGCATATATATGGAATTTATAAAGATGGTAATGATGACCCTATATGCGAGACAGCAAGAGACACAGATGTAAAGAACAGTCTTTTGGACTCTGTGGGAGAAGGTGAGGGTGGGATGATTTGTGAGAATAGCATTGAAACATGTATATTATCATATGTGAAACAGATCACCAGTCCAGGTTCAATACATGAGACAGGGTGCTCAGGGCTGGTGCACTGGGATGATCCTGAGGGATGAGAGAGGGGTTCAGGATGGGGAACATATGTACACCCATCGCTGACTCATGTCAATGTATGGCAAAAACCACTACAATATTGTAAAGTAATTAGCATCCAATTAAAATAAATTAATTTTTAAAAATAAATAAATAAAATAGCCTCTCCAGAAATTCTCATGTCTCACTGACAAAACCAAAATCCCAGGTTCGTAGCTACCAAAGGGGCTGAGAAATGTAGTCCTCTGTTCTAGAAAGCATTGTACTCTGCAATGTGATACTAAGGAGGAAGGTAAAAAGGATTTAGGGATAAATAACCTTTAATCTCACCAATAGTGGGTAAGGCTGCTGCTGACACTGGCTTCTGCTTAGCCTACCAATTGGCTTTCCCAACCCCTCCAGACTCCAAATCATAGAAATTTTGGTTAATGTAGGCATCAGGCCACAGGAAAAGAAAATCTCTCTTTAAAAAGTTCTATTTTCTTTTCTCTATCTCTCCTCTGAATTATTCCTTCTTTTGTAGGACTATGCTGAAATCTAGATGCAGATGAATAACACAATATATTATCCATGGACTTCCCTGGTGGTCCAGTGCTTGGGAATCTGCTTGCCAATGCAGGGGACACAGGTTCGATCCCTGGTCTGGGAAGCTTCCACATGAAAAGTGAAAGTCGCTCAGTCATATCCAACTCTTTGCAACCCCATGGACTATATAGTCCATGGAATTCTCCAGGCCAGAATACTGGAGTGGGTAGCTTTTCCCTTCTCCAGGGGATCTTCCCAACCCAGGAATCAAACCCAGGTCTCCCACATTGTGGGCAGATTTGTTACCAGCTAACTCACCGGGGAAACCAAGATTCCATATGCCTCAGGGCAACTAAAGTAATGCTCAAATTCTGCAAGCCAGGCTTCAACAGTACGTGAACTGAGAACTTCCAGATGTTCAAGCGGGATTTAGAAAAGGCAGAGGAACCAGAGATCAAATTGCCAACATCCATTGGATCATTGAAAAACTAAGAGAGTTCCAGAAAAACATCTACTTCTGCTTTATTGACTACGTCAAAGCCTTTGACTGTGTGGATCACAACAGACTGTGAAAAATTCTTAAAGAGATGGAAATACCTGACCAGCTTACCTGTCTCTTGAGAAATCTGTATGCAGGAAAAGAAGCAACAATTAGAACTGGACATGGAACAACAGACTGGTTCCAATTCTGGAAAGGAGTACATCAAGGCTGTATATTGTCACCCTGATTATTTAACCTATATGCAGAGTACATCATGTGAAATGCCAGGCTGGATGAAGCACAAGCTGGAATCAAGATTGCCAGGAGAAATATCAATAACCTCAGATACACAGATAACACTACACTTATGGCAGAAAGTGAAGAACTAAAGAGCCTCTTGATGAAAGTGAAAGAGGAGAGTGAAAAAGCTGGCTTAAAACTCAACATTCAAAAAATGAAGATCATGGCATCTGGTCCCATCACTTTATGGCAAATAGATGGAGAAACAATGGAAACAGTGACAGACTGTATTTTGGGGGCTCCAGAATCACTGCAGATGGTGACTGCAGCCTTGAAATTAAAAGACGCTTGCTCCTTGGAAGAAAAGCTATGACCAACTTAGATAGCATATTAAAAAGCAGAGACATTACTTTGCCAACAAAGGTCCATCTAGTCAAAGCTATGGTTTTTCCAGTAGTCATGTATGGATGTGAGAGTTGGACTATAAAGAAGACTGAGCATCAAAGGATTGATGTTTTTGAACTGTGGTGTTGGAGAAGACTCTTGAGAGTCCCTTGGACGGTAAGGAGATCCAACTAGTCCATCCTAAAGGAAATCAGTCCTGAATATTCATTGGAAGGACTGATGCTGAAACTCCAATACTTTGGCCACCTGATGTGAAGAACTGACTTATTGGAAAAGCCCCTGATGCTGGGAAAGATTGATGGCAGGAGGAGAAGGGGATGACAGAGGATGAGATGGCTGGAGGGCATCACTGACTCAGTGAGTTTGAGCAAGCTCCAGGAGTTGATGATGGACAGGGAAGCCTGGTGTGCTGCAGTCCATGGGGTTGTAAAGAGTCAGACATGACTGAGTGACTGAGCTGAACTAAGCCCATGTACCACAACTACTGAAGCCCACGTGCCTACGGCCCATGCTCTGCAACAAGAGAAGCCACTGGAACAAAAAGCCTGTGCACTGCAGCTAGAGAGCAGCCCTCACTCACTGCCACTAGAGAAAACCCACACGCAGCAACAAAGACTCAGCACATCCAAAAATAAATAAATAAAAATTTATATATATATAGTATCCTGAATTTCCCCTGCTATTTGCCCCAGTCCTAGAGCCCCAGGTCTCAGAGAAGGAGCCACCCACACTTCACGGAAGCAGCAGTACCACCTGGCCTGCCTCATGACCCTGTGTGTCCCATGTTGTTTCAAGCGCCTGGGCCAGGTTGGGATGCTCTATGGGGGCCATGGCAAGCCAAGACAGAGAATCTGAGCAAAAGCCCCAGAGTTGTGGAGCAAAGCCATATCCCCTTTTAGCACATAACCATTTTCCTTTTGAGGAAGAGAAGACCTAATGGTGGGCCCCAGGAGGCCATGTCAATGAAGTATCTATGAACTAGATTCTCTGACCACTGAGCAGCCATTGTGTCCAGAGAACCCAGAACCAACAAAAGAAAGTCCTGCATAGTATATGCAGGACTGAACTGAGCAACTGGGAGCTAGGGTTCTTGATGTCTAAGAGGGAAATTACAGGTAAGAAAGGAAGACTGGGATGAGCCACGTGATACTGGATAAGAGTTGAAGACATCAGTATGAACTCATGTTAGCCTTATTATTAATAGATACAGATATATAGAATAGTTGGGAAGATATGGAACAATTGTAGATATGTGTACTCACATGGATTAATATTAATATATACACATGTATTCCCTAGCTCTGTTCACAAAAAAGTCGACACCCAAGCAGCACCAAGAACTCCTAGCCCCCAGATCTTGTTATCTAAATACCATTTCCCAGGACTTCCCTGGCAGTCCAGTGGTTAATATTCCATGCTTCAAATGCAGGGGCCGTGGGTTCAATCCCTGGTTGGGGAACTAAGATCCTACATGTGGCCAAAAAATATATAAATGAATGAATGAATACCACTTCCCTGCCTAGGGCTGAGGAGTGGAAAACATAAGATGAGTCTGGAGTGTCTTGTCATGCCAGAAAGTAAGAAATTGTTTTAAAAAAGAAATGAGAAGTCACGTCAATGGTCAAAACTGGAAGAATTTGGGTATTGAGATAAATATAGCACTGGATTATAATCCAAAGTGAATCATTTCATAAATAAATAAGTGGGGAAGAAGAAGAAGCAAATTGTCCTTACAAAAGCATTACAAATAATTTATGCAGATGATGCCCCCTGCAGGAGATGGAGCTGAATCCACGACTCTCAGCGTTCACCCCCATATCCTCCACCCCAAGTGTGGACCAGATTTATAACTGTTTCCAAACATCACCATGTTGAAAGAAGGAAAAGTAACTTGAGACTGAAGAAACCCAGCAAGCTCGACCTTGATCAAGGTTAACCACCAGTGATAGGTCATGTTGATATCATGTATCCTGTTATATGATGTGACAGGAAGCATGCTTCTCCTCTTAGGTACTCTTCTCTAACCCAGCCTAACCATAAGAAAAACATCAGACAAAAACCTAATTAAGAAGCATTCTGCAAACTACCTGATCAATACTCAGAACTGTCAAAATGATGGGGGAAGAGAGACTGTTAGAGACCTGCTATAGAATAAATGTTTATGCCTCCTCCTAAAATTCTCATGCTGAAATCCTAATACCAAGGTGATAATACTATAAAGTAGGGCCTTTGGGTGGAGATTAGGTCATGAAGGCGGAGCCCCCCATGAATGAGATTGAGTGAGTGAGTGAGTGAAGTCGCTCAGTCGTGTCCGACTCTTTGTGACCCCGTGGGCTGTAGCCTACCAGACTTCTCTGTCCGTGGGATTCTCCAGGCAAGAATACTGGAGTGGGTTACCATTTCCTTCTCCAGGGGATCTTCCCGACCCAGGGATCAAACCCGGGTCTCCCGCATTGGAGGCAGACGCTTTAACCTCTGAACCACAAGGGAAGCCCATGAATAAGATTAGTCCTTCATAAAAGAGATCCCACAGGGCTCCTCTGCCCCTTCCGCCACCTGAGGACACAGCAAAAACATAGCCATCTATGACCAGGAAACACACCAAATCCACTAATGCCTTGATTCTTGGACTACCCAACCTCCAGACTACGAGAAAAAAATTCTGTGTTTACAAGCTGTCCAGTCTATGGTGTTTTGTTACAGCAGCCTGATCAAGTTAAGATCGAAAGAAACCATGGAGACGTAACAAATAAATGCAAGGTGGTAGCCAGGATTGGATCCTGGAAGAGAAAAGGTGCATTAGTTTAAAAACTAATGAGATCTGAATAATGTCTAGTATAAATAAACTAATTACCAGTTTATTAATAATTAATGTGGCAATGCTGCTTTTGTACATTTGACAAATGTGCCACTGATACAAAGATGTTAACAATAAAGGAAATGGAGTGAGGGCGCAACCAGCACTCTCTGTACCAGCCTGGTGGTGTTTCTGTTCATCCAACATTGTTAGTTAATTTCAGAAACAGTTTGTCAAAAGAACCTGACTCACCTAAATCTGCCAAGGGAACTCTTTCTCCCAGGTATTCCCATAAGTATGTCTTTCAGATCTCGGCCCAAACACCACCTTATCAAGGAATCTTTCTTTGACCACTCTATTAAAAATAGCAAACCCTACCTCTAGGGTAGGGTAACCCTACCTGGTTACTCTAACCTGCTTTTTCTCCCTGGCACTTATCACCACCTAAGACTCTACATGCAGTTTATTGGTTTATTTTCTTCCTTCCCACCTCCTCCAACCAGAACTTTTCACGAGGGCAGGAAATTTTGTTCACTGCTGAATCCTAAGCACCTGAATGAGTACCTAATATACAGTTAGCACTCAATAAACATTTTTTGGGTGAGTGAATGATTGAATGAACCTTCTTTTAAGCTATTTAATTGGGTTTTCTATGACATGCAGACAAAAGCATTCTAAATAATATGCATGAACAGTGTTTTAAGTCAATGGAGAGCCAGAGCAGAGCCACCTGACACAGGCAGGGTCACCATGACTTCAGATTCTCAAGAATGATGATTTGGGTCACCCTATGGAAATACATCACTTGACCGACGAAGGTCCGTCTAGTCAAAGCTATGGTTTTTCCAATAGCCATTTATGGATGTGAAAGCTGGACCATAAGGAATGCTGAACATCAAATAATTGATGCTTTTGAACTGTGGTGTTGGAAAAGACTCTTGAGAGTCCCTTGGACTGTAAGGAGATCAAACCAGTCAATCCTAAAGGAAATCAGTCTTGAATATTCATTGGAAGGACTGATGGCTGAAGCTCCAATACTTTGGCCACCTGATGTGAAGAACTGACTCATTAGAAAAGACCCTGATGCAGGAAAAGATTGAAGGCAGGAGAAGGGGACATGACAGAGGATGAAATGGTTAGATGGCATCACTGACTCAATGGATGTGAGTTTGAGCAAGCTCCAGGAGTTGGTGATGGACAGGGAAGCCTGGTGTGCCATAGTCCATGGGGTCACAAAGAGTCAGACATGACTGAGCAACTGAACTGAGGCTGATGGAAAGGCAAGGGCTTCCTTGATGGCTCAGTGGGAAAGAATACACCTGCCAATGCAGGAGACACAGGTTTGATCCCTGGTTGGGTAGATTCCCTGGAGAAGGAAATGGCAACCCATTCCAGTGTTCTTGCCTGAGAAATCCCATGGACACAGGAGCCTGGTAGACTATAGTCCATGGAGTCGCAGAGTCAGACATGACTTGGCAACTAAACAACCACCACCATCATGCATCAGACACTGTTTCAAATGCTTATCTATATTACCTAATGAAATCCGCAGACTAGTGGACACAGCAGGGTAAGGAGAAGGTGGGATGACTGACCTATATACACTACCATGTGTAAAATAGCTAGCTAGTGAGAAGCTTCTATATAACAGAAGGAGCCCAGCCTAGCCCTCTGTGATCACCTGAAGGGTGGGATTGGAGGTGGTGGGAGGGAGCCTCAAGAGGGAGGGGATATATATATATATATATCCAAAAGCAATATATATATTGCTTTACAAGGTATATACACACACACATATATACACACACATATATAGTTATGACTGATTTGCATTGTTGTATGGCAGAAACCAACACGAACTTGTAAAGCAATTATCCTCCAATTAAAAATTTTAAAAAGTAATAAAATCTTTACAGCAACCCTACAAGATAGGTACTATTAGTCTCCTCCTTTTACAGATGAGGAAACTGAGTCACAGGGATGTTACATAATTTAATAAAAGTCATACAGTTAGTGAGTGGTAGACCTTGAATTTGTACCTAATTTGACCCCCAGAGTCCACACTTTTAACTACTGCTAAATATTGTCCTCACTGTACTGACTATATGCAGAAAATTTCCTATCTTGTGGTTCTGGTAGAAGTTAGAACCCATCCACCATCTTAGAACCATTTTATTTTTAGAACCATATAACCAAAAATTCAAGAAATTCACTTCCCCTGGTCCCCTTGCAGGTCAATCATGAGCATAGACTCTAGACTCCATCATCTGAGGTCACTGCCCCCCGGACTCTAAGCCAGTGGGCATTTTGTAAAGAAATAAAAATCACAGAGAATGTTTTCTGGAGGCAATGGCATTGTACCAAGACAGAACTCCCGAGCCACATGGCAACAAAACTATCACCCTGCCCAGCGTCTATGTGCTGCCCACACATGCAGTATTTGGTGGTGGAGTCATCTGGTCAGAGAGACAGAACGAGTCTACAGTGGTAATTTTGATCCTGATTTCTGGTTATACAGCCTCCAAGACTAGTTTCCCAAGCAACTTCCTCCATGTGCTTCTCTGAGCTACCCAATATCCTTTTTTTAAGAGTGATTAGATTCTGCATAAATTCATTCATCTACGATATTTGTTTTTCTCTTTCTGACTTAGAAAACAGGCATGTGGACACTTGAGGGGAAAGTGAGGGTGGGACGAATTGGGAGAGTCTGACTGACATACATACACAACCACGTGTGAGACAGACAGCTAGTGGGAAGCCGCTCTACACCCAGGGAGCTCAGCTTGGCACTCTGTGACGACCCAGAGCGGGGCTGGAGACGGGGATAGGAGGGAGGTCCCAGAGGGATGGGATATCTGTACACAAATGGCTGACTCACTTCATCGTGCAGTAGAAGCTAACACAACCTTGTAACGCAATTATACTCCAATAAAAAATGATTATTATCTTATTACTGGGTTTATATTTTTCCTTTTTAAATTGAGCTACAATTGACATTGAATGCATCTCAGGTGTACAAAATAAAGATTTGATATATGTATATACTGCAAAATGATCACCACAGTAAATCTAGTTAATATCCATCACCTCACAGTCCTAACTGTTTTTTTTTTGACATGAGAACTTTTAAGGTCTATTGTCTCAGCAACTCTCAAACATATAATACTGCAATATTAACTGCAGTCACCATGCAGTACATTACAACCCCAGGACTTATTTATCTTACATCTGGAAGTCTGTCCCTTACCTACACCCATTTCCCTTACTCTCTACCACTCACCTCTGGCAACCACCAATCTGTTCTGAGTTTCTTTTCTTTCAGATTCTAATGAGTTGGCCGAAAACTTCATCTAAGTTTTTCCATAAGGTGTTACAGAAAAACTCGAAAAAACTTTTTGGCCAACTCAATACATGCAAAGTAGATCATACAGTATTCACCTTGCTCAGCCTGACTGACTCCACTTAGCACAGTGCCTTCGAACATCCATCTTGTCACAAATGGCAAGATTTTCTTTTTTTTTTTTAATGGCTGATTAATAGTTTATTGTGTACATGGACCAAATCTTCTTCATCCATTCTTCCATCAATGGACACTTAGCTTGTTTCCATGTCCTGGTCATTGTAAATAATGCTACAGTGAACAAAGGAGTTCAGATATCTTTTCAAGATAGTAACTTTGTTTTCTTCAGATAAATACCTAGAAGCAGAATTGTTGGATGATATGGTGGCTCCATTTTTAATTTGTTGAGGAACCTCCATACTGCTTTCCATTGTGGTGGCACCAATTTGCATTCCCACCAATGGCACACAAGGGTTTCTTTCCCAGTAAGCGTATAAGAAATGACTTTGCTACTAATATCAAGCAGAATCAATTCTTGTTGCTGGCCATTAAGGACCTTGATATATGAGTCCTTTCCTGAGGATAAGAGACCCAGAAACATCTAGGCTCTAGTCACACCTGGGAAGCTGATGGCACAGTCATGACAGAAGCCTCTCAGTACGGGACTCATGTGGGTTGTGGTGCCTCTTGGAAAGAGAACTTAAGCTCTGTTCTCTGCTGGCCTTCATCTGCATCTTGTGTAACAGACTGATGGAATGGCCACGTGTAAACCTCTGTTCAGGAGGGCTAAGGACCCTGTGATGGTTCATTTTATGTGCCAACCTGACTGGGCCACTAGGCACCCAGACATTTGGTTAAGTTGTATTCTGAGTGTGTCTATGAGGGTCGTTGGAGATATGATTACCATTATCAGGAGACTGAATATAGCAGATGGCACACCCCAGTGTGGGTAGACCACACCCAATTCACTGGGGGCCTGAAAAGAACAAAAGGCTCAGCAAGATAGAATTTGTTCTCTCTCTAATGGTAAACACTGTCTTCTGCCTTTGGACTCAGATGGAACTTACACCACTGATTCTCCTGGTTTTTAGGCCTTCAGACTACATCTCTTGGGGCTTCTCAGCCCCCATAATCATGTGAGCCAGTTTCTCAATAATGAATGAATGAATGTTCTGTTTGTTCTGCTTCCCTGGAGAACCTTGACAATTACAGACCCTCTTGAGAGAGAAATGATCCTAGGTGAATAAGGAAATGTATTTGATCTAGTAAGGAAAGGAAGGGCAATTCTTTTTTTTAACTTAACATTTATTTATTTATCTGGCTGTGCTGGGTCTTAGCTGTGGCCTGTGGGATGTAGTTCCCTGACCAAGGATCAAACCCAGGTCCCCTGCATTGGAAGCACAGAGTCTTAGCCACTGGACCACCAGGGAAGTCCCAGAAGGACAATTCTTTAAGAAGAGTTGTAACACTTAACCAGGATCTCCTTGACTTTAGACAACTACAGATCACTTAATGAGCCAAATTTTAGGTCATTTCTAAAGACAGCCATCATAATTTTAATAATAAGAACTAGATCTTTAAAATTCATACCGCTTATTTCATATCAATTGGAAGAGTGGAGAGTTTGAAATATTTAATTCTTTGACTTGATGACAAAGTTTGTGTCACCAGATTCCACACTGACTTGGTTTCTCCTCTCCACTTTTTTCTACCTAATTATAAAACTCTAAGTACCAATTATAAGTTATTGAGAATGGCAGGAAGAGTTTGGCTCTGTGAGATAATGCTAGGTATTTGGGTTGAACAGGGACACGGAAATCATGAAGAGATGACTCACTGAAGACTTCTTTCAGCTTTGCATCAGATGCTCTGTCAATATGCATATCACATTCAAAGCTGCAGAAATGACTCTCACTCAGGAATTGGTGCTGAATGGATTCCTAATCTACCCTTTAGAAAGTAGCTTGTCATGCTCCATTGCAGCCCTTGGAGGTAATTTTAAAATATGGCCAATAATCATTGATTTCTTTCTCCCTGAGAAAAAAAAATCAGCAAGTGCTGGAGAAAAAGACAGACTTTCTGCAACTGAGCTATTTGCATCATGGAGAAGTTATGGTATTTTATTTTCTGTATTAAAATTCATGATTGTTCAGCCCTGAGGCAGTAGGCTCAGGCTCTCAAGACAATAAACACAATGCTGAAATACACACTTGAGCAAAAACACTTGAAGTCCTAGAAATGGGGTTTATGACATTTATAAGTGTCATAGAGAAATGTTTTTATTTCCTTCCTAACTTCAAAACTTGAGAGCTGTGTTCTCTGTGACAGCTAGGGTACTTCAGGGTGGAAGAAGTCTGGTACTTGGTGCCCATTTCTTGACATCCTGCATTAAAAAAAATACTCTGCCACTGGGTACAATTTGGATGGATTCACAATTTTCACAATTTCTATTAACCTTAAATCAAGATCAAGATGTGTTTGAAAATGTAGGCTTTATTATTATTTAGGTATGATGAGGCCAACAGATCAGGAGAAGATTGCCATTGAAAAAAATAGATTTGTTAAACAGAAACAGACTTAGAGAACAAATTTATGGTTACCAGAGGGGAAAGGCTGGAGGGGGAGGGATAGATTGGGAATTTGGGATCAACCAGTACACACTGCTATATTTAAAATAGATAACCAGGGACTTCCCTGGTGGTCCAGCAGATAAGAACCCATCTTCAAGGGCAGGGGATATGGGTTCGAGCCCTGGTCAGGGAACTGAGATGCTGAGGTGCAGCTAGCTTGCATGCAGCGACTACTGAAGCCCAAGCACTCTGGAGTCCAAGCGCCAACTAGAAAGAAGCCTGTATGCCACAGCGAAGACTCAACGCAGCCAAATAAATGTTAAAAAACAGACAACCAGCAAGGACTCACTGTAAAATAATGTTTTTAAAAAATAAAAAATAGATTTTTTTATACAGATCCCAAGAAGTATTTTTATACAGAAGATTTTTTATGCAGATCCCAAGAAGATTTTTTATACAGATCCCAAGAAGTAAGGGCACACCACACCAATGGGGGGGCGGGGGGCGGGCAGCACGTGAGGAAGCCCCAGGGTTGGTTACAAGGCAGAGGGAGAAGGCTCTGAGCAAGAGCCTTTATTGTGGCTCCCTTGGAAAGGAATAGGTAAGGCAGGGCAAAGCAACCAGGTCTTTTGGTTGTTGTTCAGTTGTTAAGTCCTGTCTGACTCTTGGCAATCTCATGGACTGCAGCACGCCAGGCTCCCCTGTCCTTCACTATCTCTCAGAGTTTGCTCAGATTCACGTCCATTGTGTCAGTGATGCTATCTAACAAGGTTTAGAAGTGGCTAAATAAATATTTCAGCAGGCCCTGGGGCAGAGCATAGGTCCCTACTTTCTGCTCTGTTGTGTTGGAGGTTTTGGTGCCGATGGATGGTGGCCTGGAGTGTGAGAGCCTGATAAAGAAGGTGTTTGGGGGTGTGTTAGTCACTCAGTCGTGTCCGACTCTTTGTGACCCCATGGACTGTAGCCCACCAGGCTCCTCTGTCCATGGGATTCTCCAGGCAAGAATACTGGAGTGGGTTGCCATTCTCTTCTCCAGGGGATTTTCCTGACCCAGGGATCAAACCTGGGTCTCCTGCATTACAGGCGGATTCTTTGCTGTCTGAGCTACCAAGGGCTCTGAATTGGTTGGTGTGCATATGAGAGGCAATTCTGGTGATTTTCACTTACTTTCTCTAGGAATTAGCTATCCTGGGAGGAGCAGTCCCTCCAGTGTCAGCAAGGCCCCAGATGTCGAAGTGTCAGCACACAGACAATAAAAGACATGCTGAAGGTGTAGGGACTGTTATATACTGTTGACCAACAACTGTTCTCGGTAAGTAGAGCAGTGTGAACATGTGCATGACATTACAGAGGACTTTTCTTTTTTTTATTCCAGATATACTCTCTACGCTTTCCTTTTCTTTTTAAAAATTTTTCTTCTTGGTGTACAGTTGATCTACAACGTTGCGTTAATTTGTGCAGTACGGCAAAGTGAATCGGTAATATGCATACATGCATCTTTTTTTTTTAAGATTCTTTTCCCACATAGGTCATTACAGAGCATTGAATAGGGTTTCCTGTACTATACAGTAGGTCCTCATTAGTTATTTATTTAACTTTTAAACATTTTTATTTTATACTGGGCTATAGTTGATTAGCAATGTTATGATAGTTTCAGGTGAACAGCAAAGAGACTCAGCCATATATATATACACGTATCCATTCTCTCCCAAATGCCTCTCCCATTCAGGCTGCCACAGAGCACTGAGCAGAGTCCCTGTGCTATACAGAAGGACCTTATTAGTTATCTATTTTATATATAGTTGTGTGCATATGTCAATCCCAGTTTCCCAGTTTATTTCCCCCCCGCTTCATCCCCATTGGTAGGACTGATGTTGAAGCTGAAACTCCAATACTTTGGTCACCTGATGCAAAGAGGTGACTCATTTGCAAAAACCCTGATGCTGGGAAAGATTGAGGGCAGGAGGAGAAGGGGATGACAGGGGATGAGATGGTTGGATGGCATCACTGACTCGATGGATGTGAGTTTGAGTGAACTCCGGGAGTTGGTGATGGACAGGGAGGCCTGGCGTGCTGCGATTCAGGGAGTCGCAAAGAGTCGGACACGACTGAGCGACTGAACTGAACTGAACCTTCATCCCCAGGTAACCATAAGTTTGTTTTCTACATCTGGAATGCCCCTTCTTGCTTTACAAATAGCTACATATATTTAGAGGAGGTACCAACACTAATTTTCTAGTCTACACCATCACTCATGAACTAACTAATCAGCAGCTATGTGAAAAAATCTCTTCTGCAACACGTGCTTTTTTAAGTGAGAAACAAGACAGTAAGTTTCCAAGCACTTCTCTCTCATGTATGTGACACACGTATTCCAAGAGCTATTTCACTCGCTCTACATCAGTAGTCCTGTCCAACTACACGCGATGGTAATTGTGCTTTCATACTGCCTGTGATATCCAACAGCATCATTTTTTAACCGCATCATTTTTTAAATGAATTTTTCAATAACTCGTTATGCTTTCTCTCCAAGCACATTTGTCATCACATTTGGCTGGTTTTATACGCTTCCCTTCAATAGCATAAATAACACCTCATTTTGCTCTGAGGATTGCAATTCTATATGATGCCTCTAGTTTTGGTCTCCCTTCTACCTTTAGCAATAAAATTAATCAGGTGGAGGTTTACTAAAGAGGTTTCTATGCTTCATTTGCAGGAACTTTGATGGCTCTGTATCACTACTCGACAAAGTTTCAGACAACATATTAGGGGGAAATAGGTGATCAATTGAACACAATCCAATTTCTAATTTATCATCACACTGCTTCTTTGCACTCCTCTTTTGACAAACAGCATGGTTTTGCTTTTTCTAGCACATAGAGTCACATACTACATTGGACTTCAGGGTTTATACTGTTTTCACCTCTATTTTTATGCTTCAATGAACCACTCCAAAGCCATCGATCTTTCTTTGTAAACTAGAGAAATACTATGACACATTTTAAGCTAGAAATACTCCCTTAAATATTGCTTTCACTGTTTCCAACCAGCTTTGATATAAAATATTCTGTTCTCCATTTCACTAGTTTTCTTGACATTACAATATAAAAATTAACTATGATGAATGCAAAATCCAATAAATGCATACAATAATCCAAGGGCTTTCCAGGTGGTTCAGTGGTAAAAAATCTGCCTGCCAATGCAGGAGACGCAGTTTCAATCTCTGAGTTAGGAAGGTCCCCTGGAGAAGGAAATGGCAACCCACCCTAGTGCTTCTGCCTTGGAAATCCCATGGACAGAGGAGCCTGGCAGGCTACAGTTCTTGGGGTCACAAAGAGTCAGATACAACTTGGAGACTAAGCGCACACACACCCATACAATAATCCACAACTGACATAGAAGTACAATGAGCTAGATGAACTGAATTCTACTCACTAAAACATTACATGAGATGATATAGCAAAACTGGAATATATACACACACTTTCTTGTAATATATACAAGACCTTTGAGAATATGAAACATAATGTAGCGAGATTTCAGTTAAAATAAAAACTGAGATTATAAATTTGTAAAACTGATATGAATAATATGGTCTTATTGTTTTTTCCAGCGGTCCAGTAGTTAAGATGCCATGCTTCCAAAGCAGTTCAACCCCTAGTCCAGGAACAAGGATCCTACATGCCAAGTGGCATGGCCAAAATTGAAAAGTAAAAAACTGAAAATCCTTGTGAATCACTCGAAAGATGGGCAGGGACCACAATAATCACAGCAGGCTTGGTTCCCCTTTAGATCGTCAAGATTGTGAAATCAATCATGTTCGTTCCATTTTTTTCATATATTCTCACTTTTTAAACTTAGAAATAATTTTGCATTCCCAGAAACATTTTTTCCTATTCACCCATTACTTTGCAATATCTTAAGGTCTATATAATCTTTTTAATCTCTTTTTCTTCCTAAGTCTGTATCAGAATTTATTCTGACTTTGGTTAGATTTGCCTTGCAGCTACTGAGCCCATTATATGATTTAGAGGCTTTCTTCACCTACTTAGGGCTTTCCTGGTAGCTCAGACAGTAAGGAATTCACCTGCAGTGCAGGAGACTCGGGTTTGATCCCTGGGTCAGGAGGATTCCCCTGGAGAAGGGAATGGCTACACACTCCAGTATTCTTGCTTGGAGAATCCCATGGTGGGCTACAGTCTATGGGGTCACAAAGAGCTGGACACGACTGAG
Organism: Bos javanicus; assembly: GCF_032452875.1. Classification (NCBI taxonomy): domain Eukaryota; kingdom Metazoa; phylum Chordata; class Mammalia; order Artiodactyla; family Bovidae; genus Bos; species Bos javanicus. The sequence goes on along the minus strand of NC_083875.1, from coordinate 11,025,037 downwards.
CAACTAACTCTCAGTTCCACCTACTTGCATCACTTAATGCACGTCATAACACAGGGCTTCTGCAGGCAGTGGGGAGCTGGCTGCTTCAGAAGGAACTGCTTCCTCTGTAGGTCAGAGCCACATGGCCTGGTAACCTGGGACTTCTCAACTGAAGCACCTAAAGAGGCACCCAAACTCTCAGGAACTACAAGATGAACAGTCCTGTCCCAAGATCACAGACAGAGAGCAGTTAAACCCAGCAGGGACGTTCTCCTTGAGGGAGACCAGGGTCCTTGAAACCAACAGTCCTTCTGATCAGTGGGCGCTGGCTTAGCCTTTGCCAGACAGACTGGCTTCCTCTTAGGTCCTTTGACTTTCCTTTGTAATTCCAATAATGGTACCCAAATTCAACCCTCAACCAACCAACACCCACTCAAATTCCAGAGTGTTTGAGAGTCTCTTCCTAGGCTCCAGCAGTGAACTATGCTTTTCTTATGAGCTGATGATCCCAGCAGAAAGAAGGGGAGAAGGCATCATTAAAGTGGGCTCCAGCCAACATCTTATCAGAATCCTCAGCATGCATTCCATCCTTACACACACACACAAATCATATCTATTAGAACATTTCATGATTCTTCACCAGCCAAAGTGTGAATTGGTGGTGTCTCCAGTTTTATTCTACCACTGACAGGACATTCCACACCTGAAGAGGATGGAACTGCTTGTAGTTCCTACATCACTGTACACTGCCTTCCTGTGTGCTCCTGCTGGGGCTGCTACATTCCTCTTCCAAGCTTTCTTTTTTCCCCCAATATTTTTGTATTTATTTGGCTATGCTGGGTCTTAGTTGTAACACGTGGGATCTAGGTCCCTGACCTGGGATCGAACCCAGGTCCCTGCATTGGGAGCACAAAGTCTTAGCCAATGGACCACCAGGGAAATCCTCAAGTTTCTTCTACATCAAGATTAGCTTCGGTGTCACCCCTTCAAGAAGCTAAACGCTCAGGTTGGGTTGAAATCCACACTCCCACAATACTTTATAACTGCCTCACTCTTAATGTTTATCACACATTATGTTGAACTTCTGTTGTGTTGGCTCCTTCTGAGCTGTTAGCCCCTCGAGGTAGAGGACTTTGTCTTATTCATTTGTGTATCATTGATGTCTAGCATAGTGTTGGCCACATGGTACATCCACAAAATATTATTTGTTGATTTATATTGAACATATATCACAGTGTCCAGCTAGACTGAAATGTGTGTTTTTCCATCCACCCACAAATGTTCCATGATTACTGCTATGGATTGATTGTCTGCATGCCCCCAAAAAGTGTATATTCAAAACCTAACCCTCAATAAACAAATTTATAAAAAATAAATGGATAAAAAATTTTAAATAAATAAATAAAATGTAAAAAAAAAAAAAAACCAACAAACCCTAACCCTCAGTGTGATGGTCTTAGGTTCAGGATGGTCTCTGATAGGTGCTTAGGTCATGAGGGTGGAGCCTCCATAAATAGGGTTAGTGCCCTTACAAAAAGACCCCAGAGAGCTCCCTCACTCTTCTGCCATGTGAGGACACAAGAAAAAATGGTTTCTGATGAACTCATAAACCACCTCTCACCAGACACGAAATCTGCTGGCACCTTGATCTTGATCTTGGACTTCCAACCTCCAAAACTGAGAGAAATAAATTTCTATTGTGGATAAGCCACTCAACCTATGGTCTTCTGTTACAGCAACCCCAAAGGACTAAGACAACCAATTAAATCACAGTAATGTGCAATTCACATGATGATAAAGAACTTTCCTTTTTTTTTTTTTAACATGCAACATTGGATTTCAAGAGCCATCTGAGATTAGACTATTAACCAGGTTTCTGCAGATGAACATCTCTGTGGAAACAACACCATGCTGTTTCTCTGATACTTGAAACTCCTGCTCACCTAGATCAGAAGAACTCATTCACATTGCCAAGGTCACAGGATTCTACAACAAACCGTGTGAAGCGGCCAACACGTGTGGTCAGCACTGAGAGATTCTCACCCTGGCAGAGGACCTGACTGCTTTGCTGGAAGGACTCCTTCAACCAGACCACAGTGTCAGTTTCCCCCTGAATCACCCATATTTCCAGTGCACTGTGATTTATTCTTTCTGCAAACCCTTTTTATCCAGCCTGATTACCAACTGACACATCACCACCACATGATTCCCATGACCCACTTTCTATAGGGTATTAGACTCGGCACCAAATCAGATTGTTTAGTCACGCTCAGGTGAAAATAACTTGGGGGAAAAACTTTTGAAAACCAACACTCATTCTTAAGTTTGAAGGAAAGGAGAGAAAGTAAAAGGGAGAGAGGGGAGGAGAGACAGAGGAAGGAGGGAGGAAGGAAAAGAGGAAGGGAACAAGAGAGGGAGTGAAGGAGGAAAGAAATGATAGAGAAAAGCAGCATGGACTACCTTTTAAAACTTAACAAAGGGCTTCCCTGATGGTCCAGTGGTTAGAAACCCACCTTGCAAAGCAAGGGACACTGGTTCTATTCCTAGTCCAAGAAGATCCCGCATGCCACAGAGTGGCTAAGCTCCTGAGCCCATAAGCAGCAACTACTGAGGCCTGCACACCCAGAGCCTGTGCTCCACAACAAAGAGTAGCCCCCGCTGGCTGCAGCTAGAGAAAGCACGTGCATCGCAACAAAGACCCAGTACAGTCAGAGATAAATAAATAAATCTTAAAAAAAAAACTTAAGAGGGTGGATTTTTGCACCCACATGACAACAAGCCACCACGTGATCACCTAGTTTCCTGAAAGAAGAATTTGCCCAGAATTCGCAACAGGGATGCAGAGAGGCCAGCAGTGCAGGCCGTTGTCTGGGAACACAAGCTTGAACCAACCACTCTGCTTTTTTAGAAAGCCTTGCTAAGAGACGTGACATTCAAGGAGGGCCTAGAGCCACCCACTCCCAACCCCAATCCTCCCTATTGTTCAGGTAAAACCACCAAAAGTCTTCCTACTTGGCCCCCAATAGTCTGAGGTACAGGATCATCTTCACTGAAGATCCTTTTAAATGTTTTAACATCAATTTTCATTGAATATCACTTCAGAAACAGGGGCTTCCCTAGTAACTCAACTGGTAAAGAATCTGCCTGCAATGCAGGAGACCCTGGTTTGATTCCTGGGTTGGGAAGATGCCCTGGACAAGGATAGGTTACCCACTCCAGTATTCTTGGGCTTCCCTGGTATCTCAGGCAATAAAGAATCTGCCTGCAATGTGAGAGATCTGGATTGGATCCCTGGGTTGAGAAGATCTCCCAGAGAAGGGAAGGGCAATCCACTCTTGCATGGAGAATCCCCATGGACAGAGGAGCCTGGGGGGCTACAGTCCATGGGGTGACAAAGAGTTGCACAAGACTGAGCGACTAAGCACAGCATAGAAACAGTATATGAAATGTGATCCTGTTTGTTTTTTTTTTTAATCTCATTATTAAGTAAATGATTCAACCTTCCTGATAATAAGGACAACAGCAATTAAAAAACAAAACAAAACAAAACAAAAAACCTTGGTGAAAGAAAGCCTGAGAAACACAATCCAGAAGAAACTAGGGAGACCAGAAGACTAAATTCAGGATTCAGTCCTGGTTATATCAATACCTGGGTACCAATACCGATTCTTGGATGAGAAAAAAGGATAATAGGAAAACTGGTGAAATGTGCATAAAGCTGGAGTCTAATGGATACTTAAGAACCAATGTTAATTCAGTTTTGGCAAATGTAGTAGAGGAAATTAAGAGGAGAGTCTGTAGGAATATTGTACTGTTGTTGAAACTTTCTTGTAAATCTAAAGTTATTGCAAAATAAAAAATTTATTTAGGTGAACAAAAGCATGCCTGAGAAGCTTAGAATCAAGAAAAAATACAACTCCTAAGAGAGTCTTCCACGCATTCCTCTTTTTTTTTTTTTTTTAACAATAAGTTCCCTTAACTTACTGTCCTTATTTTTATGCTTGCTGTTCAGAAGCTCAGATCCAAATTCAACGCTGGATCACATCAGCTTCTTTAACCCTTGGAGTTCTCATCTGTGTTTCCTCATTTTTCCTGATCCTAATTTCCCATTGCAGGTAGAAACAGAGCCTAACCTTGCTGCATTTCTCCTATTATTGTCTAATCCTTTCAGGAAGGAGGTTCCGCATTAATTATATATGTGAAAATTGTCCAAAAGCACAGAAGCGAGATAGTCATGGCTCAGAAAGTCAGGGGTTATGGTGAAGGGCTCCTTTAGGCAGAAAGATGACTCAGGGGAGAAACAATGATTGTCTTCAAATAACTGATAGATTGCCCTTGAGAAAGCAGGAGAGACTTTCCTCTGTGTCACACCAAAAGGCCAAACCCCAACCAAGGGTAGCTCATCACTAGAGGCAGACCCTCAATTCAAAGTCAGGAAGAACTAACAAAGCTGACCAATGAGGGAGCAATTAGTTCTCCCAACCTAGAGACACTTAAGGCATAGCTAGATTATTTCAACACAATCCTCTCTTTTAAAAATGCTATTAAGGGACTTCCCTGGTGGCCTACCGACCTAAGACTCCATGCTCCCAATGCAGGGGGCCTGAGCTCCATTCCTGGTCAGGGAACTAGGTCCTATATGCCACAACTAAAGATTCTGCATGCCACAACTAAGACCCAGTGAGCCAAATAAATAATTCACTTAAATTAAAAACTAAAATGCTATGAAAATGCAATAAGTCTGAATAGATACATGCACATGTATGGCTGAGTCCACTTGCTATTCCCCTGAAACTATCACAACATTGTCTGTTAATTGGCTATGTGCTGTGCTTACTCATGCAGTCATGTCTGATTCTTTGCAACCGCATGGACTATTGCCCACCAGACTCCTCTGTCCATAGGGATTCTCCAGGCAAGAATATTGGAATGGGTTAGCCATGCTCTCCTCCAGGGGATCTTCCCAACCCAGGGATTGAACCCAGGCCTCCTGCATTACAGGCGGATTCTTTACCATATGAGCCACCAGGGAAGCCCAAGAATACTGGAGTGGGTAGCCTGTCCCTTCTCCAGGGGATCTTCCAAACCCAGGAATCGAACTGGGGTCTCTTGCATTGCAGGCAGATTCTTTACCAGCTGAGCTGCCAGGGAAACCCTAATCAGCTATACCCCAATACAAAATAAAAAGTTAAAAATAAATGAATAAAATGGATTTTTTTTAAATGCAGTAAGACTGATTCAATGGGTAGCAAGACTCTAGTCTAGAGCATCTGTCAGGGATTCCATCATTGAAGAGGTTCAGCTAGGAGATCTGAACATTTTTTTCAGCTGCATATTCTGTGTAGTTCATACTACAGTTCTGGATGTGGAATGAATAAACATAACAGCAGTGTGTGATATTCATTAAATGCTTACTCTGCTTTGGGAGCTGTGGGGTGCACTTCAAAGCCATCATCTCTTGGAATCTTCCAGCAACTCTCCCAGCTGACCCATCAGGAGAGTTTATGCTCCCCGCAGTGACACTGCTTTTCACACTGCTCTTGTTCCCAGTGGCAGTGTTGGTGAGCTGGCTGCAGTGTGACACCCCAAAGGCAGAGTCTAGGAGAGCTACTTGTGTCTTTTTAGCAAGAGGTATGGGTGACTGAGTCAGGGGACCCATTTAGTCAACAGCTATGGCCTTGACAATCAACTTAATAATGTATTGTGCTAAGTCTCTTCAGGGCTTCCCTGATAGCTCAGTTGGTAAAGAATCCACCTGCAATGCAGAAGACCCTAGTTTGATTCCTGGGTAGGGAAGATCTGCTGGAGAAGGGATAGGCTACCTACTCCAATATTCTTGGGCTTCCCTGGTAGTTCAACTGGTAAAGAATCTGCCTGGAATGCAGGAGACCTGGGTTCAATCCCTGGGTTGGGGAAGATCTCCTGGAGAAGGGAAAGGCTACCCACTCCAGTATTCTGGCCTAGAGAATGCCATGGACTGTAGAGTCCATGGGGTCGCAAAGAGTCAGATATGACTGAGCAACTTTCACTTTCAAGTCTCTTCAGTCATGTCCAGTTCTTTGTGACCCTATGGACTGTAGCCCACCAGGCTACTCTGTCCAGTGGATTCTCCAGGCAAGAATGCCATGCCCTCTTCCAGGGAATATTCCCAACCCAGGGATCAAACCCACATCTCTTTATGTCTCCTGCATTGGCAGGCGGCTTCTTTACCATTAGTGCCACCTGGGAAGCCCCAATAATGTATTGAGAATATGGCAAGTCTATCTGTTCAGGAAGAAAATCTCCTTTTCCTCAGCACCCCTAGCTTCAAGTAGAATGTCCTTAAATGAATGCTGTGTCATATGTATAATATGGTACCTACTAGGTGTGTGACCTTGGGCCAGTCACTTAACTTCTGTCCACCTCTCACTCACTCTAGTGGGTCAGGCAAATATTTCTGAGAACACTTATTGCTAACATTTAGTGGTAAGAACCTGCCTGTTAGTGCAGGAGACGTGGGTTGGATCCACGGGTTGGGAATATCCCCTAGAGGAGGGCATGTCAACCCACTCCAGTATTTTTGCCTGGAGAATCCCAAGGACAGAGGAGCCTGGTGGGCTACAGTTCGTGGGGTCACAAAGAGTCAGACACTACTGAAGTGGCTTAGAATGCACTTTGCTAACACTACAGATAACCGGTATTTTAAACAACATCCAAAAATCAAGTAATGAGTGAAGGGCCATCTCAGTTCTTCATCTTGTGGTTTAAACTTTTTCATAAAGTACTCATTTGCCAGTGATTTTATTTTTAGCCTCAGTACCTCTTGGGAAGTAACTATTGAGCTCCATTTTTAACATCTGCAAAATGGGGACATAAGCCCAATGACTCAACCCTCCAGACTGTGGTGGATTATCATGCTGGGCTCCAGGACAACGAAAATGGTACTCTTTTGAAATCGCAGCTTCTGCCACCGGAAGGAGCTAATGATATTAACTGTTATTAAGGCATCCAGAGGAACATTTGGAAGCAGAATAGCATTGGCCTTATAGAGAATAAAAAACAGGAGTTTGTGATAGGGGTCTTGTTCCCCAAGAGGAATAGCTTGTAGGAAGAGAATCAATGTTGCCCAAGGTTCAAAGGAGACAGAACCTTGTTAATAAGGTAACGTTATAACAGTTTGTAACAGTTATAAAAATTTGTCACTGAGTGTCCAGATGCCATGTGGCATATACAGATCAATCAGACACCTTCCCTGCCCTCAATTACCAGCAGCTCACAGGAAAGGCAGAAAAAGAAGCAATAAACGAAGCAAACTGGGTCACATGCAATGATAGTACTGTGCCAGCACAGAAGAGAAAATGATGGATTCAGAGCAGTCTTGATAAGCATTCTGAACAAGGTGGCCTCAGAACTTGGTCTTAGGGTTGGTTAAGAATCCTATAGATGAGGTTAAAGGAGGAGGGAGGAAAAAGAAGAAGGTTCTGACCAGGAGGGCAGGTTATACATAAATTCACAGAAGCAGCCAAATTAAAATTATGACTTTCTGGGGGATTTCCCTTGTGGTCCAGTGGTTAAGACTTCACTTTCCAACACAGGGAGTACAGGTTCAATTCCTGGTGGGAGTTCAGGTCCCACATGCCTCAGTGCAAAAAAAAAAAAAAAGACAAAAGCAATATTGAAATAAATTCAATAATTCAATATTTTAAAAAATGGTCTACATTTTAAAAAGCTTTAAAAAATAAAATAAAACTGTGAATTTCTATAAAATGAGGAAGAGAGGGGATACAGGACATAAAAATAAAAGAGCAAGCTGAGAGACTTCAGTGGTTAAGATTCCTAGCTCCCAATAGAGGAGACATGGGTTCAAGCCCTGGTAGGGGAACTAAGATCCCATATATTTCTCACGCTGCCAAAGAAAATAAAAATTAAAAACAAAAACAAAGTGAAGGTCTAATGCTTGCTAAGGAAGTCAGCTGCCTTCAGAGGGGGTGGGGGGATTTGAGTTTCTCAGCCAGAGGAGAGGATTGTATTAATAATTGTGTTTTAGTAAGACTGCTCCAGAGGTACTGAAGAGGTTGTGATCTGAAGCAGAGACTGAGGCAGGAAGCTCAGGAAGGAAACTCTTACAATGGTCCAAATTCACACTATTAAAGGGCTCAGTTAGGGGCACAACAGTGAAGTGGAAATTGCATGTCATGGAGCTCTGCAGGATGTTCCCAGGGTTGGAGGTCCAGGTTTCTGGAAGGTATTATTGGTGTCCATCTAGTCAAGGCTATGGTTTTTCCAGTGGTCATGTATGGATGTGAGAGTTGGACTGTGAAGAAAGCTGAGTGCTGAAGAATTGATGCTTTTGAACTGTGGTGTTGAAGAAGACTCTTGAGAATCCCTTGGACTGCAAGGAGATCCAACCAGTCCATTCTAAAGAAGATCAGCCCTGGGTGTTCTTTGGAAGGAATGATGCTAAAGCTGAAACTCCAATACTTTGGCCACCTCATGCAAAGAGTTGACTCATTGGAAAAGAGTTTGATGCTGTGAGGGATTGGGGGTAGGAGGAAAAGGGGACGACAGAGGATGAGATGGCTGGATTGCATCACCGACTCGATAGACATGAGTTTGAGTGAACTCCGGGAGATGGTGATGGACAGGGAGGCCTGACGTGCTGCGGATTCATGGGGTCGAAAAGAGTTGGACACAACTGAGCGACTGATCTGAACTGAAGAGCCAAACACATTTGGTTGGCACTTCAGAGTTTCCACATCACTTCCTCTTCCTTCCACCCCTGGGCCACACCTATCTTGCTCAGGGTGTCACTCCGCTACTATCCAGTCTTTCCTACACTGGGGTCCATTTCCAACAGGCTCTTAGAATCACATTCCAAATGCATTTTCCCACTGGCTCCAGAACCAGAAGTGGTTCCCAGTTCGACCCATGCCCAGCCCCACTTCCCCGCCCCCGGATTCCTGGCAGAAAATGGAGAGGAAGGACTTTGGATTACTAACAGTCAATCTATTTCATTCACATTTACGCCCCCAACTCGGGCCCTGGTGCCAGCCAAGGCCTGTTGTGTGTAAGTGACTGACTCGGTATTGTCGCTGGTGTTTCCTTATGTCATTTGCCAAGCTCCCACCCCCCCTCCCCACTTCTCTATACCCCTTGCCTTCTTCAAAATCCAGCCTGGAGCTCACCTCTAGGAAACCCGTAAGTAGCACAAGGATGACCACTATCAACTGGACATACCTGCCTGTTTGGGCTCCCGGCCCCCGCTTCTCTGCTGAAGACTGGCACCCCTAAAGGGACCCAGAGGGATGCCACCTATTCTCCCAAACTTGGTGGGAAACGCGGTTCCTTGAATTGCTTCCTGACAGAACTGCACTTGTGCAGAGAGATTCCCCTTCCAAAGTCCCCAGCTTCCCCTTTACCTTCCATCTCTTCTCAGCGGAGTCGGGGGGGCAGAATATTTTTAAGACACAGACACCTCAGTCTCCTGGAATTTTGACCACCAGGAAGACTTTCAGGTCGTGGGGTGACCTGCCATCCTTCCTGCCAGCAATCTGCCAAGATTTCGTCAACTAGAGAAAGGAAGCTATTCAGCCACGCGGAGAAAGATAAATACTGTAGATAACTGGATAAAGCACTTGTAATCACTCAATGGCCCAGCCATCTTTTAATTACCTTGGGAAGAGGAGATAAGAATAATGGAAATCTACAGATAATCCATTAGTTGCAAAAAGCCTTCCACATCAAATGTGCAATTTAAGTTGAAGCTTACAAGACACAGAAGAGGCCAGGGAAGTGTTTTCGGGAAGGAAGTAAAATCCAAAAAAAACAGGAAAGACACAAAAAAGTTCTCCACAAATGCTAGGCACACCATAGTTATTACCCCAAACTCTGCATGCTCTTTCCCATTAACCAAAAGGCTAAAGCTTTTCCAACGCTGACAAGTGGCATCGGATCACTCCCTAGGGATTCTCTGTTCTTTAGCCACTTAACACTCACAATAAATTTTCCTGTAGAGCCATTTAAAACATTATTCTCCAGGGGGTATTCTAGTTTACCTTGAAGAGCCTGTGGCATATATCCCAACCCAACAGCAAAAAGGCTTAAAATTCAACCCACTCTAAGAGGCAGAAAAGCCTGCCCAGCCCAGGTAACTTTGTGAGCCAGAATGGCAGCTGGTTCCAACTCTATTTCAGGAAACTCACTGTTACACACAAGAAAGGTCCGTCCAGGAAAGGGAAAAAGACATGCCTGTGGTCACCCAAACATTAGTGGCAGAATCTGCTCCAGGTCTGGGTCCTTTAAATCTGAGACCACACTTAATTTAAAATAGAAAACTTCAGGACTTCCCTGGTGGTCCAGTGGTTAAGACCCTGCCTTCCAATGCAGGGGACATGGGTTCGATCCCTGGTTGGGGAAATAAGATCCCACATGCCACAGGGCAACTAAGCCTGCTCACTGCAACTAGAGAAGCCTGTGGGCCACAGCAAAGACCCAGCGCAACCAACATTAAAAAATAAAGAAGTAAAATAGAAATTTCCTTCCTATTTGTCTGTCCCTACTATAACAGCCTGGGATGGACATGGGATATGCACCCCCCAACTCCCTTTCAGGAAGATCTGTGGCCCAGTTGTGGGATGCATGGTCAGCACATGGCCATCAACTCTCAGCTCCTTCGGGATCTGCCTCCCTGTACACGCCTGTGTCACCCAGGGTCACACGCTTCCTGGGTAGCCTTCACCCACTGACTTAGGCAGGGGGTAAAGACCCAGGCATTTCTGCCCAATATGGGTAATGCAAATGGGCAATTTTTACTCCCAAGCTCTCGGCTGAGCTAATAACGAGGATTTTATCAGACCCGCATGACACTGACTTCTTCCTCTGCCTGATCTCATTTTCCTCTGGCTTCTTTCACAGATGCTGATTCCCGACACACATCTCACACCCCAGACTCCTCCCCACTGCCGGCTCCTAGAGACCCTGACCTGCCCCACAGCCCACCGCAGGCCATGCCACACCACTCTCCACTGTCCTCAGTTTGGTCATCCCTGACTTACCCCTCCTAACTCCAGGCTTGAACTCGGCCACCAATTGAGACAGACTTTCTCTCCTCACCCTGTACCCCGGTCTTCCCCTTTATCCTGAACTTCAACTCTCTCGAGCATGGTCTTTCTGCCTCCCCAACCAATGATGCAGCAGAATAGAAGCTCAGAAGAGCTGGACAGTCTCCCCACAGGCCTCTATCCATCAACCCAGACCCGTACAGGGGCTTCGGCTGACGTGGGATAAGCCAGGTTCCCAAAGCTGGTGGAGCTGTCACGTGAAGTATGTAAGAAGAGGCCCTCATGCCTTATCTTGGGAAATGCGGATCGCTCATGTACTGATGGCTCTCTTGGCTCTCTTGTTTTGCTTTAAGAGAATTGAAGTTTTTTAAAAACAGAGTTACCATATGATCTTGCAATCTTACTCCTGAGCATATATCAGGAGAAAACTATAATTCAAAAAGAGACTTGCACCCTCATGTTCATAGCAGCACTATTTACAATAGCCAGGACATGGAAGAATGAAATGTCCATCAACAAATGAACAGATAAAGATTATCTGCAATATATATAATGGAAAATTACTGAGTCATAAAAAGAATGAAACAATGTCATTGCAGCAACATGGATAGACCTAGAGATTATGGTACTAAGTGAAGTAAGTCAGACAGAGAAAGATAAATATCATATGATATCACTTATATGTGGAATCTAAAAAGAATAAGACACAAATGAACTCATTTACAAAACAGAAATAGACCTACAGACATAGAAAACAAACTTACGGTTACCAAAGGAGAAAGGAGCCTGGGGAAGGGATAAATTAGGGCGTTTGGTTTAACATATACACACTGCTGCTGCTGCTGCAGTTGCGAAGTTGCTTCAGCCATGTCCGACTCTGTGCGACCCCATAGACGGCAGCCCACCAGGCTCCCCCGTCCCTAGGATTCTCCAGGCAAGAACACTGGAGTGGGTTGCCATTGCCTTCTCCAATGCATGAAAGTGAAAAGTGAAAGTGAAGTCGCTCAGTTGTGTCCAACTCTTAGCGACCCCATGGACTGCAGCCTACCAGGCTCCTCCATCCATGGGATTTTCCAGGCAAGAGTACTGGAGTGGGGTGCTATCGCCTTCTCCAAACATATACACACTATTATATATTAAATAGGTAAACAGCAAGGACATACTGTATAGCACAGGAAACTATGTTCATTATTTTATAATAACCTACAAGGGAAAAGAATCTGAATTTACATGTCTCTGTGCATATATAAAACTGAAACACTGTGCTATACGTTAGAAACTAACACGACATTGTAAATGAACTATACTTAAATAAAATTTACACCTTTTTTAAAGAGACATTTTAAAATTAAGGTAGGATTTTGGAAAAAAAAAAAAAACACAGGGCGCTTGGGTTGCAGTGAAATTTGACTATTGTGGGAAGAGTGCCCATGTCTAGTTTTCCCGAAATGGTTTTGATTTAAGCCTGCCATCACAGTACAATTGGCAAGTAGCATTACTTTTCACTCTTGAGTGTCCTGGTTTGGTGATAATGAGGTCACCCAGTGTACAGGCCATCTGACTTCAGAGCAAGTCTCTGTCGATACCCCTCCCCAATGTTGGCCATGCTGAGAAAAAGAGATGGTGGCACTCTGGGTGATGAGTGGAAAGAACAGGACAGACGTAGGAATGAGTGATTATGGACCAGGCACCAGCCCAGAGACTTGGATAAATTCCTTAGTCTCTTCTTGCTTTATCTGAAAAAATGGAAGTAATAAAGTACACTCAATCTTTTATACCTGGGTTGTTGAGAATATCACGTAGAATAATAGATATAAAGTTGCTTTGAAACTATAAAGCCCTATTCAGACATCAAATATGGACAAACTGAATGAATGAATGATTGATTGAATAGCACAGGAGAGATGTTAGGTGTAATTATTATCAAGATGTGGGAATGAAACTAGCATATTTTCCTAAAAGTCAGTAGGCCTCCCATTGAGAGGCAGAGTCTAATTCCCCTACCTTTGAGTTGAGTTGGACTTAGAGACTCACTTCTAATGAAGAAATGCTGCAGAGGTGACTTTGTGTGACTTCCAAGGTACTTTAGCCTGGCTCTTCCTCTCTTGACATGCCTGCTTTTCCATCTCAGCTACCATGATGTAAGGAAGCCCAAGTAACAATGGAGAGCCCAAGAGTAGGGTTTCAACCCTCACCCCAGTTGAGGTTCAGCCTTTGAGGCTAACAGACAGACAGCCTTTGAGACGACTCCAGCTCCAGCCACTACCTGATTACAACCTCAGGAGAGACTCCAAGTGAGAACCACCTCCTAAGCCCAGTCAACAATAAATGATCATTTTGTTTTAAAAAAAGAAGAAAAATAAGTCAATGGGCATGTGCTCTGAAAGCAAGATGCTCCTCTTAGTACACAGTGCCTCTAAAGGATGTAAGAAAGAGTGCATTAAATGTGACTCTGGGACTTCCCTGGTGGGCCAGTGGTTAGGAATCTGCCTGCCAATGTAGGGGACACGGGTTCAGTTCCTGGTCCAGCAAGATCCCACATGCCTTGGGGCAACTAAGCCTGTGCTCCGCAACTACTGAAGCCCACACACTTGAACCCATGCTCCTCAACACAAGAAGCCACGGCAGTGAGATGCCTGTGCACCTCAGCTAGAGAGTATCACCACCAGCCACGACTAGAAAAAGGCTGCCTGCAGCAGTGAAGACCCAGCACAGCCAAAAATAAACAAATGTGACTCTGTCTAAGCAGCTAGAAATCCATGGCCCTGACAATAGCCTTAGAGAAGGGTGACTCAAAACATTTAGTTTTCTTCAATAACCAATTATGACTGTCATCTCCACATTTATCGTAATCTTTGAAATTACATTTTCAGGCACTACCACCTCTTGGGATAATGGGTCCATAAGCTTCTTGCATATGAAACACTTCCAGAATTTGAAAAGCAAACATGTGCTCCATTTCTCTACCACACTTAACCATTTCAGAACACAATCCTATTCACTCTCAAACTTAACCTTCCCAGACTGAGAAGTCTGGTTTTTTTTTTTTTTTTTTTTTACCATATCCCCTACTGGCAAACCAGTGTGGTACCTAAAATAGTCAAAGGCTGTGGAGTCAGTACAAATCCCCAGTGAAATGAAATTTTACTAAGTAGGTTATTTATTAATTTGTGTATGGTTTTAATTGAGTTTGAAGAACAGCATGTGGGTTTTTAATTTGTATGAAAGAATGTAATCCATACTGAAGTACTTGAAAATAAATGCATAATGGTCTGAACTGAATATTAAGATTCTTATGGGTGATTTTTATTACATGTTAAAAACTACAACTTTTCCTTGGGAAGAAAGCATCACAATCATAGTACAAAACTGCCAGAAAAAGTGTGCCTGCATCAGGCCTCAGGTGGTTTCAGAGTAACCATGCCTTGCCTTGCAGAATCCAGGCTATATTGCTCAAATTAATGGTGGCCACAGTTGGATCCCCAACCGAGTGTACTCTACTCAACAAAAAGTCAGCTGTGATAAATCAGATCTATTCTGATTCCCATACACACAGGGCTCCGTTGCCTCTCCCTGTTGCATCTGCTTGCCAACTCTTCCCCCCACAACTGGAGTGCCTGTCCATCTTCACCCACTTTTCCAGATCTCCTTTTGCATTTCTTTCTTAATTTCCAATTTTGAGGACTGGTATTTTATGATTCTTTCTTAGAAATCTTCCAAAGAAACAAAAAGAGAATTTGCATATTTTTAATTAAATAAAAGCTCTATCTTTTTAATTAAATAAAACTTCTAAACTATGTAAACCCTTTTATCAAAGGGCAATGTGCCTAAGACACGATGTGGGATCTTAATGGTCTTATGTTTCCTGTCTCTTAAAGCATGCTACTTTTCCATTACCTGGAAGGTATTGTTGCTCATCTTTCCTCATCATTACTCATCAACTGTTCCCAACTTTGCTAAAAGAAGATGAAAATAATTTTTAAATGGAAGGATGATGGCACTGCCTAGGAAGATGAAGCAAAATGAAGAAATTATCATTCTTTGGTTTTCTTGTTGCCAAAAGGAATACGTCATCTTTTCAAGAAGGTATAAAAGAAGCCAGTGGGCCCTATCTTTGTAGTCTGCTCTCAGCCTTCATTAAACTCAAATGACAACTCAGGAATTTTTAATTTCCTACCTTTAAAGGCAAAGAAAAGAAGATGAACAGAGAAAGACATTTCAAATTATTTGATAAACCAGAAAATGAAAAGCGACAGAGAGCAGCACTCTAGACTTGAATCATGATGGGAAAATGAAACCTGTAAGTGAAACCTCAGACTGCGAGTCCTCAGATGATGGTATCCTGATGATTCTTCCCAAATTTTAAGAACCAAGGTGTGAACGATGTATATTTAAGGTTGAAAAGGGAATGCAGTATTTTCTAATCATTAGTCAAAGGATGGATAATTGTTACAAGCACCTGGCCTATCCCATTTTGCTAAAAGGACATGCAATATTAACAGCATTGTCTTATTTTTTTATTATATTTGTGCCACAAAATTTGCTTGATTCAAAGGGGTTTACTATTTGAATTTTTACCAAAATTTCTAATGAGGTTGTTTTCCACTACTCCTTTATGTTCACTTCTATAAAGTATTCATAAAAATGAGTGAAAGTCGCTCAGTCGTGTCTGACTCTTTGCAACCCAATGGACATCCATGGGATTCTCCAGGCCAGAATACTGAAGTAGGAAGCCTTTCCCTTCTCCAGGGGGTCTTCCCAACCCAGGGATCAAACCCAGGTATCCCACATTGCAGGCAGATTCTTTACCAGCTGAACCCCAAGGGAAGCCTGGAAAGTATTCATAGAGTGACTCAAAATAGAAAAGACAAATAAACCACTGGCCCCCAATGCTGACCATTTTTCCCTCTGCCTTCTGGAACCTTCCATGTGTTCTAACCCACCCTGACTTTCCCTTCCCAGAATTATTGTCCCCTAAATCTCCACCATAACAATAGCTTCATGCTGTTTTTACATTTGGTTTCTTACCTAGAACGAATCATAGTGCTCTTATGAATACACAGTTATTCAGCCAACAGACATGTGAGAGCTGTGATGAGCACTGTGGGAGCCACAGGGACACGTCAGTAAGCACATTAGACATCATCCCTGACTTTAGGGAGGCATTTACTTCAGCTGTGGCAACGCCAGAACTTAATCAAGGGGGAGAGCAGTGAAAAATGTCGTAGCTTCAGTGTGAGACAGACCTGGATTTGAATTTTGGTATTCCCATTTCCTGGGCTGCCCAGGTAGCTCAGTGGTAAAGAATCCACCTGCCAACATAGGAGACATGGGTTCAATTCCTGGGTCGAGAAGCTCCTCTGGAGGAGGAAATGGCAACTCACTCTAGTATTCTTACCCGAGAGATCCCATGATCAGAGGAGCCTGGCGGACTACAGTCCATGGGATCGCAAAAGAGTCAGACATGCTGAAACTTCCCTGGTGGCCCAGTAGTTAAAAATCTGCCTGCCAGTGCAGGGGACATGGGTTCAATCCCTGGGCCAGGAAGATTCCAAATACTTTAGAGTAACTAAGCTTGTGCACTGCAGTGAAGAGTAGCCCCCACTCACCACAACTAGAGAAAGCTCTCATGCAACAATGAGGACCCAGGGCAGCCAAAAATAAAGAAATTTTTTAAAAAAAGAGTCAGACAGAACTGAGCACGCACCCATGCGTGCATGACTACTTCCTACCTGCAGGAACTTGGGAAAGTGTCTTTGCCTGTCTGAACCTTGTTCTCTTCATCTGAGCAGTGGAGGTTCCAATTCCTTCCCTGAATAAGTGTTTATTAGTTTACTAGAGCTTCCATAATAAAATACCACACAGACTGAGGAGGGGCTTTAAAAAAAATAGAAATTCATTTTTCCACAGTTCTGGAGGTGGAAATCCAAATCAAAGTCGGGGCAAGGTTTCTCCTGCAGCCTTGCTCTTTGTCCTGAAGACGGCCACCTTCTCACAGTGTGCTCACACCGCCTGTCCGCTGCACACACACCCCTGGGGTCGCCTGGTCTTCTTATGGGGACACCACCCACGTTGGACTAGGGCTCCACCCTTATGACCTCATTTAACCTTAATTATTTCCTTAAAAGCCCTCTCTCCTGTGGACACAGAGGGGGAAGGAGATGGTGGGACACGAGAGAGTAGCACTGAAACATGTATGCAACCATGTGTAAAACAGGGAACTTGCTGCGTAACGCAGGGAGCTCAGACTGCTGCTCTGTGACAACCTAGCAGGGTGGGAGGAGGGAGGAAGGTTCGTGAGGGAGGGGATATATGTATGCCTGTGGCTGATTCATGGTGATGTATGGCAGAAACCAACAAAAAAAATAAAAACAAAAATAAATTAATTTTTAAAAACACGTGAATTAAAAAAAAAAACACCTGTCTCTAAATACAGTCACATTAGGGATGAGGGTTTCAACATATAAATTTAGGGAGGACACAGTCTGCAACGAAGTGTTATAAGGATTAAAGCATATACCGTCTACAGCATACCTGGCACACAACAGATGCTCCATTTAAAACGATTAATTATCATTCAAGTCTTTCTGGCTCCTAGGTCAGTACTTTTTGCACCAAGTACTTCAAATGAGTTGAAATGATGTCTCACAGTTGTTACAGTATCTATACGTTAGATATTATATGACACCTTTTTCACATACTTCCTATTGCTTTGAGATGTGGGTCTTTCTAGGTGTCTTCTGTCACTCCCGAGTCTGAGTATAAAGCCTCAAACAATGGGAAGCATGTCTTCATTTGCACACCAACCAGGAAGGTCCTCACCCCACACCCCAGACCCCTCCACAGCCACTGGGGTTGAGAATGAGGGGTAACAGGTTTGTGTTAAGCCATTCAGATGCTCTTTTGGTTGGTCCCAGATCTAGGGTGAGGCAGTACAGGATAATTCTGGAACATATTGTGCCAGAAAACACAAAGTATTCGTGTGATCAGTTTAGGACACAAGCCAATTTGAAGAACTCCCACGGGCCAAATGTGGGGCAGTTTGAGTGTCAAAGTAGAATAATTACAGTAAGTGTTTGCAATACATTGAGGGTTTTTTTTTTTTAAGATTATAAATTCTATACTGCTCCTAAAGAAGCTGGGGGGAGGGGGAGAGAAGGAAAATAGGGAAAACTTTTCTGTGTAAGAATCCCATTTAAAAATGAAGAAAGACTGATAGAAAATCATCACTTTGCAACCTCTAACGTAGTAAGTAATTTAGGCAAAGCTCATCAAAGGATATTGAATGAAAGTTGCAGGGCAACAGAATATTCACGCAGTCTCCAAGCTATCACCCCACAGATTTCTTATGAATTAGAAAAGTCAAACATATAGTTACAATGGAAAGACTTGGTGATTTCTGTATTAATAATCAAGATTAATCTCACCAGAAATTGCCTCCTGATGTGATGAAGTAAGTATACAACATCACCAAGGTAATTGTTTTACCAAAAAATGTTTAACCTGAATCTAACCATGAAGAAACACCAGACAAATTCAGAATGAAGGACATTCTATAAGACAACTGGCCAGAAAACTTCAAAATGGTCAGTGTCAAGAAACACAAAAGAAGGCAGGGCGATTGTTCTAGATTTTTAAATGACCAGAAATATGCAGCATAAAAACCTTGACTGAAGATTATCATACTAAGTGAGGTAAGGCAGACAGACAAAGATACATATTATATGATATCCCTTTATGTAGAATCTAAGAAAAATGATGCAAATGAACCTATGGTTGGTCGGTGGGCAGGGCGGGGCGCCAGGGAGGATGGATTGGGAGTTGGGGATGGACATGTACACGCTGCTATATTTAAAATGAATGACCAACAAGGGTCTTCTGTGTAGCACAGGGAACTCTGCTCAATATTCTATAATAACCTAAGTGGGAAAAGAATTTGAAAAAGAATAGATACACTTATAACTGAATCACTTTGCTGTACACCTGAAATGAACACAACATTGTTAATTAACTATACTCTAATATAAAATTTAAAAAAATTTAAAAACCTTGATTGGATCCTCAATTTTAAAAATCATAAAGGGGAATTTGGGACGCTTGAGAAACTTTGAATATATATTGGATATTACCTGATACTGTTAAATTGTGGCTAATTTTCTTAGGTGTGATAAGGGTGGTTCAGAAGAAGAAAGTCTTTACCTTAGGAGGCAATGCTGAAGAACTTTAGGGGCAAACCTCATATCTACTACTTACTTTCAAATAGTTCAGTCAAAAATCAGCTTTGTGTGTGTGTGGGGTGTGTGTGTGTATGTGTGGGGTGTGTGTGTGTGTGTGTGTGGGGGTGTGTGTGTGTGTGTGTGGTGTGTGTGGTGTGTGTGTGTGTGTAGGCAGAGAAAGAGAAAGCACACAAACATGGCAAAATGCTAATTGATGAGCATTAATAAACAATAAGGTTTATTCTTCTATTCATTCAACTTTTCTATGGGCTTGAAATTTTTCAAGATACCCTTGGGAGCAAATAATCTCTTTTCCTGGAATTTGCAATTAGGATTTAGAAATGTCATTCTAGGTTGATCACTCAAGCCTAGAAATTGAGTTTGGGTTGTTTATTTTAACAAGTAAATCCAGAAGCTAAGGGCAGCCACCTTCTACCACAGGCTTGGAAAAACGGGAAAAACAACCCAGATGAAGAAACAGAAGAATCAGATGCCCAGAATTTTGCAGAACAGAGAAAGCAGGCAAACCCCAAAGACAGACAGACAGACAGACAGCATCTCCTTGTTTCTGGATCTTTGTTTCTTGGTCTCAGGCCCCTAAAAAGGCAGCCGCATGCCTGCCAATGGGTTTTAGGTGACATTGCTATATCTAAAGTCCTCCTCTGGGGACTTCCCTGTGGTGAAGTGGGTTAAGAATTTAAGAGTCTGCCTTCCAATGCTGAGGACAGAGTTTCCATCCCTGGTCAGGGAACTAAGATCCCTAATGCCAAAGGCCGCAACTAGAGAAAGCTGGCACATAGCAATGAAGACCCAATGCAGCCAAAAATCTGTTTTACAGTTTCGAAAACCAAAGTCCTCCTTTTGCTGAAACTAATTTGAGTGAGATTTTCAGTTACTTCAATCAAAGTGTATGTATATTATGTGTCTGTATAGTGGTAGGGTTTTAATCTAACATTGCACATTGTGGTAAAATATACATAACCCATGGGATCAACAGGTACAGAGTACCAAAATAGATGAGCAACAGGTCCTACTGTGTGTCACAGGGAACTGCATTCAATATCTTGGAATAACTTAAAATGGAGAAGAATCTGGAAATATATATATATACACCAAATCACTTTGCCGCACACTTGAAACACAACATTATAAATCAACTATACTTCAATTTTTAAAAATACATATATAAATCCATAGCATAAATTTGACTATTTCTACCATTTTTAAGTGTACAGTTCAGTGGCATTCCCGGGTGGCTTAGAGGTAAAGAATTGGCCTGCCAGTGCAGGAGACACAAGAGACGTGAGTTTGATTCCTGAGTGGGGAAGATCCCCTGGAGAAAGAAATGGCAACCCACTCCAGTATTCTTACCTGGGAAATCCCACAGACAGAGGATCCTGGTGGGCTGCAGTCCATGGGTCACAAAGGATCAGACACGACTGAGCACGAAGGCACACATACACTATCAGTGGGATTACATACATTCACCTCCCCATGCAACCTTCATCCCTACCTATCTCCAGAACTTTCCACCTTTCCCAACTGAAACTCTGTACCCATTAAACAACTCCTCAATCTCCCCTCCTGCAGCCCCTGTTGTTAAATGTCGCTTCAGTTGTGTCCGACTCTGTGTGACCCTATGGACTGTTGCCCACCAGGCTTCTCTGTCCATGGGATTCTCCAGGCAACTCTGGAGTGGGTTGCCTTTCCTCCTCCAGGGGACCTTCCCGACCCAGGGATCAAACCTGCATCTCTTATGTCTCCCGCATTGGCAGGCAGGTTCTTTACCACTAGTGCTACCTGGGAAGCCCTTCCTACAGCTCCTAGGCAACCACCATTGTGCTTTACATTGCTATGACTTTGAACCCTCTAGTCATCTCCTGTAAGTGGAATCCTACAATATTTGTTCTCTTGTGACTGATTTATTTCATTTCATTCAGCATCCTGTCTTCAAGATTCATTTATGTGATAGCCTCTGCCAGCATTTCCTTCCTTCATGGCTAAATAATGTTCCTTTGTATGTACATACACATTCTGTTCATCCATTCATTGTTGATGGGTTACAACTAGGGTTATATCTACCCTTTGGCTACTATGAATAAGGCTGCTATGAATGTGGTGTTAGAGTTTTAAAGATATGCTGTGTGAGCTTCCCTGGTGGCTCAGACAGTAAAGCTTTCACCTGCAATGCAGGAGACCTGGGTTCAGTCCCTGGGTTGGGAAAATCCCCTGGAGGAGAGCATGGCAACCCATTCCAGTATTCTTGCAGGGAGAATCCCCATGGACAGAGGAGCCTCGTGGGCTGCAGTCCAGGGGGTTGCAAAGAGTCAGACATGACTGAGCGACTAAGCACAAGCACACAGAGTTTTAAAGATATGCACATAAAAAAAGTTTAGTTCTAGGCAATCAAATACTAATAGAAGTTATCTCTGAAAGAATTAAGGACAATTTTTTAAAAGATTTTTTTAGACACGTTTTATATTCACAGCAAAACTGAGAGGAAGATACAGAAATTTCCCACATACCCCCTCCCCCTCACATGCACAGCCTCCCCAGCCATCAACATCCCCCCACCAGATGGCACATTTGTTGTACCTGATGAACCTATGCTGACAATTACTAATTACCCAAAGTCCATAGTTGACATTAGGGTTCACTCTTGGTGTTGTATACTCTGATTGTGGATAAATGCATGCACTGTTCTAGTGTCTTATATTTTCACTGCCCTAAAATCGTCTGTGCTCCACCTGTTCATTCCCCTTACCCTCTAGCCCTTGGTAACCACTTTTTACTGCCTACACAGTTTTGCTTTTTCCAGAGTGTTATATAGTTGGATGGCATCACCGACTCAATGGGCGTGAGTTTCAGCAAACTCCAGGAGATAGTGAAGGACAGAGAAGCCCGGAGTGCTGCAGTCCATGGGGTCAAAATAGTCGGACAAGACTGAGCGACTAAGCACATATAGGTGTGTAGTGGGGTCTCATCATGACATATGATGCAGAGCATCTTTTCATGTGCTTTTTTGCCGTCTTATACCTGCTTGCCTGATGGCTCAGACTGCAAAGCATCTGCCTGCAATGTGGGAGACCCAGGTTCGATCCCTGGGTTGGGAAGATCCCCTGGAGAAGGAAATGGCAACCCACTCCAGTACTCTTGCCTGGAAAATTCCATGGACGGAGGAGCCTGGTGGGCTACAGTTCACGGGGTCGCAAAGAATTGGACACGACTCAATGACGTCACTTTCGTCTTCTTTGGTGGAGTGTCTGTTAAAGTTTTCAACTCATTTTTTATCCCAATTGTTTCCTTATTGTTGAATTTTAAGAGTTTTTGTATATTATGGATAACACTCTTTTAACAGATGTGTCTTTTGTAAATATTTTCTTTCAGTCTGTGTCTTGTCTTCTCATTCTCTTGGCATTGTCTTTTGCAAAAACGTTTTTAGTTTGAATGAAGTCCAGTATATCAGTGCTCCCTTTTACGGATCATTCCTCAGGTGTCTTGTCTAAAGTGTCACCTTCATACTCAAGGTCATCGAAGTTCTCTCCCATGTAATCTTCTTGGAGTTTTACAGTTTTGTGCTTTACATTTAGGTCTATGATGGATTTTGAGTTAATTTTTGAGAAGAGTATAACATCTGTGACTAGATTCTGTTTTCCTTTTTTTCATTGGATGTCAAGTTGTCTCAGCGCCACTTGTTGAAAAAACTGGGGCTTCGCTGGTGGCTCAGTGGCAAAGAATCCACCTGCCAGTGCAGGAGACACGAGTTCAATCCATGATCTGGGAAGATCCCACATGCCATGGGGCATCTAAGGCCATGTGCCACAACTATTGAACCTGGGCTCTGCAGCCAGGAGCCCATGAGGTCTAGCGCTGTGCTCACGACAAGGGAAGCCCCCACAGCAAGCAGCTTGTGCAGGGAACTAGAAGAAGTCTGCGCAGCAACAAACCCCTGGCATGGCAAGCTCACTTACGTGTGTGCGCATTTGTTCAGCCCCACGGTGGTGCGTTCGTTTCTTAAGGCTGGGGTACAGTCGGCGTCAGGGACTTTGTTCTGAACCTGATGAGACATGTTCCTAAGGGCACAGAACCATTCAGCCTCCGGGAAATCATCCTCACACGGAAGAGAGGAATCAGATTTTGTTTTTTGAAATTGATTAGGATCTAAAGCCTGAAATAAATATTCATACTTTACAAAAAAAAAAAAACCTGTTTAATGGGAGCAAAATACTTTATAAAAAATAAATTAAAAAAAGAAAGACTGTCTTTGCTCCTTTGTTAAAGAGAAGTTGACTATTTCTACATGGGTCTCCAGATACATTTTTATTTTTATGCTTTTTTTTGTATAGTTTAAAAATTATTTGCTACAATGAACACATATTGCTTACATAGTAAGAAGAAAAAAACTCTTTTCATTTTGGGGGGGGAAGACACTGTTTTCTGTTCCATAAGTGGTCTTTCCACCCCTGGAAATTATTGGAATAACTGTGTGGTAAAACATTCATTCATTTAGCAAACATTTCAGTATGAGAAAATTCTGTATTGCCTGCAAAGACTGGCTATATCTTGAAGGTTTTTCTCATCCAAATTTAAGCTTTTTCTCCCTATTTTATTCTATAAATATTACTGTAACAACATGAAATAAACTTCTGAAAGCAGGGGGGAAAATCTTCATGTCGATATCTTTCTTGTTTCCCCCTAACCTGTGTCCAGATAATTTTTTCAAAAGAAAGACTTCATTGAATTTGTTACAATATTGTTTCTGTTTGATGTTATGGTTTTTTGGCCTGGAGGCACGTGGGATCTCAGCTCCACAATCACAGATGGAACCTGCACCCCCTGCATTGGGAGG
Organism: Bos javanicus; assembly: GCF_032452875.1. Lineage (NCBI taxonomy): Eukaryota > Metazoa > Chordata > Mammalia > Artiodactyla > Bovidae > Bos > Bos javanicus. Next base: position 11,000,954 of record NC_083875.1, on the reverse strand, counting down.
TGAAGTCTTACCCCTGGATACCCAAGGAAGTGCCTGTATTCATGCCATTTCATCCAGTCATACTTAATCATCTGGCCTTCCTTTGACTTCTCTCTTCACAATCTACTAACTCATTCACTTAAAACCCTCTGGAATCTTTCATATTTGGAGCATTTTCTGCTTTGTGCTAATTCTAAACGCGTTTTTCAAGCTTCAACGGTTACCCTGTGCGACAGACAGGATCTTGTCTCATTCTTGTCTGGTACCCAGCTCTGAGCATGGTGATGGGCACAGAGGAGGTCGGTAGCCCCCGTGCTTATTGAATGAATGAACCAGAGTATGGATAGCTGTGTTGGCGGGGAGGGGATGGTCTGTGTTTAGATGAAGCACACGTGCAAAGCTAGACAGTGAAAATGAGAACATCTTCCCCTCCCCAATCCTGAACCCTGACTCAGAGCCCTCTGGTGCCTTTTGTCTCCAAGCAGCAGGGAATCCAAGCAGAAAATTCACTATTAATGGTTCAATAAAACATTCAGGTCCTGGATGCAGCCCCATGGAGGCCGAGTGGCAGCCCGTAATACACATGTGCCAGCTCAGGAGGAAGCCCCAAACTCATTTAGTCTTATCTGTCATTAGGACCAAAGCCGGGGCCCCCCCGGGCCAGGCCTGGGGAACTCTTTCCCCATCCGAAGGCAAAGCGGCAGAACCAAGTTTTGGCAAGCCAGCTCAGTGTCTGGAAATTTCCCCTCCTGGAGGTCTGCACTCGGTTTTGTAATACATGACACAAGAGGCTCATCGCCTACCTTTCCCTCGGAGGAACAATGCCATTATCTTCAACCGATGATGCGACTTTGGTTTTTTTTTTTAGGCGCTGTGCTCCTGTTATTCAACAAGATACATTTTGCAAGTGATTCTGACGGCACCAGCTCCTGTTGCTTGGGGAAAGCTCTTTGATTGTAATGATGGCAGACAGAGCTGGAGGTACCAGCTGTGTGCATGACGAGTGTGGTCCACAGACCCCAGGGTGGGGAGATCCATAGGAGGGAGGGAGACCAGCAGGACAAAGTTCTTAGGTAATGTCTTTTAATTGATGGTGAAAACATGGACTCAGAGATCCATTATTTCATTTTTGCAAAGAATGAAAATGAGTTTCTTTTTTAAAAAAAATATATGTACTTATGTATGTTCATGGTGAGAGCTCATTTGCTCAGTCGTGTCTGACTTTTTGTGTGACCCCACTGGACTGTAGTCCACCAGGCTCCTCTGTCCATGGGATCACAAAAAAGTCAGACATAACTGAGCGACTGAGCATGCACCATACACATATACAAATATATATATATTTTTGAGAAAGAAAATTGTTTTCATTCATAATAGAAAAATATTTTATATTCTTTACCACTGCTCCACCTGGGAAGCCATATATATATACACACACACACATATATATACACATTTTATATGTATATATACACACACACACACATATATACACTCACATATTTATATGTGTGTGTATATATACACACACACATATAAAATCTGTTTTGTATTCTCCTCTCCCAAAACCATGAAATAGCTTTGGGAAGATAGTCATCTTGTGTGACAAACAGCATCATTTCGTGAAATGGCATTCTGTGAACTTTGTTTGGGGAGAGGGAGGATGAATGGGCCCTCCTCCCATGCGGAGGGGCAGGCTCAGACTGGCTGTGGCTGTTTCAGGCCCCTGACTGCACTGGTGAAAGAGAGATATAAGTTAATCTAGAAACAGGAGGTGTCATGAGATTAGGAGATTTTCATGCGACACGATTTGCTGAAAAAACAGAAAACTTTCCGTGCAGTTGCTTGACTGTTTGTATGGCTATTTCTGACAGGATTTTGAGGTTGGAGTCATCCTTGGAGGAATAGCCTCAAGAGGAGAACCCACACACTCTCCTGCTCTCTCTGATCAGTAAGTATTTAGGGGCTTTCCTGGTGGCTCAGTGGTAAAGAATCCACCTGCCAATGCAGGAGACAGAGATTCAATCCCTGATCCAGGAATATCTGACATGCCACAGGGCCGCTGAGCCCACACACCCTAGAGCCCAGACTCCACAACGAGAGAAGCCACTGCAATGAGAAGCCCACACACCACAACCACAGTAGCCCCCATTCGGAATCTAGAGAAAATCCCATGCGGTGATGAAGACTCAGCACAGCCAAGCATAAACAAAGTTATTTAAAAAGTAAGTAATTAGTGTTAACCCTCCCTTAACACTCCAAAGACTGCCCTGAGTCTATCACTCCTGAGCAAAAAGTCTCCAAGTCTTTCAATCACCAAGACAGAGCACAAATCATCGAGGCTACCATTCCAGGCCTTCCACTGTCTCACCCAGCTGGCTGGTCCAGCTTTCCGTCCGATCGCCCTCTTCTGCCAAGCCTCCTCCACTCCAGGTCACCTGGCCTGTGCACTACAATCCACCTTTTGGCATATACATCTATCTGGATCTCACCCATCCTCCAAGACTCAGATCAAAAGCTTCCCTTTCAGCCAAGCCTTTCCCACCACCCAAGTGGGAGGGGATTCATCACCCTCACACAGAAACGTATCTTTTGGAACAGTTTTACACACCCTTTTCCACTCTTACAACTCGTCTTCCAAGCCAGACTGTGAGCTCTTTGAGTGCAGGGATTTTTATTATAGCTCATTGAATCTCTTGCCTATTAATATGTGCCTTGTGTGATGAAATATCTGATGTTCAATCAATATACGTGAGATTCGTTGACTTCAGGATGCTTGGCACTGTGCTCAGTTGAAGAGGAACAGGAGAGAATATAAATGCATCCCTCAGGTGGTTTATGTGCTTCCCAGGTGGTGAAGTGAGTGAAAGTCGCTCAGTCGTGTCCGACTCTTTGCAACCCCATGGACTATACCAGGAATCAAACCAGGGTCTCCTGTATTGCGGGCTGATTCTTTACCAACTGAGCTATCTGGGAAGCCCTCCCAGATGGTGCTAGAGGTAAAGAATGCCTGACAATGCAAGAGATGCAAGAGACTCGGGTTCAATCCCTGGGCCAGGGGAAGATCCCCTGGAATAGGAAATCACAACCTGAGCCAATATTTTTGTCTAGAAAATCCCATGGATAGAGGAACCTGGTGGACTACAGTCTATGGGGCCAAAGAGAGTCTGATATTCAGCAGCTGAGCAGGCAAGTGGTTTGCAATCCTCCTAGACAGGCAAGATGTGAAACTGGCAGGGAACAGCAGGGGGCGCACCAGGCAACGCAAACTGCAAATCCGAATACAAGCAATTGTCCTGGCAAAGGTTCTGGAAGCTCAGGAAAGGAAAAGGGCAACTTTTAATTAGTTGTAAGGCTTCCCTGGTAGTTCAAATGGTAAAGCATCTGCCTGCAATGCAGGAGACCTGGGTTCGATCCCTGGGTCTGGAAGATCCCCTAGAGAAGGAACTGGCAACCCACTCCAGTATTCCTGCCTGGAAAATCCCATGGATGGAGGAGCCTGGCAGGCTACAGTCAATGGGGTTGCAAAGAGTCGGACATGACTGAGTGACTAACACTTTAATTAGTTGTAAGACGTGGTTGTACTTAAGATGAGCTTGAGAAGCAATTATATGTCATAGTATTTATGTGGTGGCTCCCCAGGTAACTCAGACAGTAAAGAACCTGCCTGTAATGTGGGAGACCTGGGTTCAATCCCTCAGTCAGGAAGATCCCCTGGAGAAGGGAAAGGTTACCCACTCCAGTTTTCTGGTCTGGAGGATTCCATGGACAGAACAGCCTGGCAGGTTATAGTCCATGGGGTCGCAAAGAGTCAGACACGACTGAGCCTCTTTCACTTTCACTTGTGGCTCAGTGGTTAAGAATCTGCCTGACAATGCAGGAGACACAGGTTCGATCCCAGGGTCAGGAAGATCCCCTGGAGCAGGTAATGGCAACCCATTCCAGTACTCTTGCCTGGGAAATCCATGGAGAGAGGAGCCTGGTGGGCTACAGTCCATAGGGTTGCAAAAGAGTTGGACATGACTAAAACAACAAGTATTTGTGTGATACCTTAGCATTTTCAAAGCCCCTTCCATTACATTGACTGAATAAATGTTATACCATGTTAGGTATTACTAGACCTATTTTAAAGAATAAGAGGACAAGGTCCTGGAAACAGGAGAGATTCAGCCAGAGTCACATGGCAGGGTAGGGGCAAAGCTGGGACTCAAACTCCGATCTTTGGAGTTCAAATTCAATGGGCCTTGCAGGGCCCCCACTGCCTCCAACCGTTATCCACTGCCTTTAAATTTTGGATTTAAAGGATTTTGGAGTAAGATAATGAAGCAAAATGAAAATGGCATTATTGGGCACACCGGGGTAGGGGGTAGGACGGGGTAAAGGGATAATTAGGGAGTTTGGGATGGACATGCACACACTAAGTAACACACTTGTTATTTTAAATGGATAATTAAGGACCTACTGTATAACAGTGAATGAAACGTTGGGCATAGAACCAGAATCACGGACAGACTGGTGGTTGCCACGGAGGAGGGAGCTCGGGGAGGGATGGAGTTGGGGGTTGAAGTGAGCAGACGTAAGCTTTTATACGTCGAATGGATAACAGACAAGGTCCTAGTGTATAGCCTAGGGAACTATATTTGATATCCTGTGATAAATCATAATGGAAAAGAATGGTTACAAAAATAATGCATATGTATAAATATGTAGAATTGAATCATGTTGCTGTACAGCAGAAATTAACACAACATGGTAAATCAACTGCACTTCAATTAAAGAAATTAATTTTTAAAATTAATTTAAAATATTGGGCAAGGGGCTGCATACAGGATAGATTGAAGGGGTGGGGGTGCTGGGAGCCCTGACAAATGGCAATAAAGATGAAATGATGACACTTGATAACTCTCCGAATACAGAGGATAGGGAAAGAGAGAGGAGGGAAACACTCAGTTATAGAGCTGAGCAGCTGTGATGATGAGGTTGTGACGCTGGCAGTGTGGGCGGGGTGCGTTAACGTCCCTGTGGGTATCGAGGTGACATGAGTGAGAATTCCTGAAGGCAGTGAAAACGTGGCAAGCGGGCTGAGGCCTAAGGGCCTCCCCAGGGAGTAAAGGCAATGAGCTTACCTTCATACCTTGTGCCTAGTTTGGGACTTCCTTGGTAGTCCAGTGGCTGAGACTCTGAACTCCCAAAGCAGGGGGCCAGGGTTCAAACCCTGGCTGGGAAATTAGATCCCACATGTCACAACTAAGAGTTCACATGCCTGCAACAAAATGCAGCACAGCCATCTTCTTATTTATTATTATAATAAATAATACATTATTATATTAAATTATAATAAAGCCATCTTTATTATTTATTAATAAATAAGTAAACAACTTGTGCCGAATTTAACAGAGGGACCAGCTCCAGACCTGGAGAAGGAAATGGCAACCCACTCCAGTACTCTTGCCTGGGAAATCCCACAGGCAGAGGAGCCTGATGGGCTACAGTCCATGAGGTTGCAGAGAGTCGGATGCGACTGAATCTGAGCAGCAGCTCCAGAGGGGTTTTGTAGCATTTATTTATAGAAAGTGATGGAACATAAGCATATGAGAGCCCCCCGCCCCCAGTATTCATATGCTAACCCATGATCTGGAGCCTGTGAAGTGCCTGGAGGCCTTCTTCCTCCTGAGCATGGCAAGATCGCCACATCCCAAGTTCCAGGATACACCTCCTCGTGGGGATGGGACTCTAAGACATGGCCCTGAGAACTGCGCAGGCACCAGGCACATCAAGATACAGCACAGCAGACTGTCCGATGCACTGGCAGCTTGGTGTCTGGGCTCACCAGGGCCTGGGTAACCCCAGGGGAGGATGGAACCCACTGTGCACAGCAGTCACCCAGTGGCCCACAGTGACCCTTAGTTCCCTTTCTGGGGTTTCATCCCCCTTATCTGATGGGCACAGTATCACTTCCCCTCGTTATTAATACACATGCCCTCCCCCACACACCAAATTTGTCTGTTGAAGTGCTCATCCGCAGGACCTCAGAATGTGACTGAAGATGGAGTCTACAGGAGGAGGTGACTAAGGTTAAATAAAACGATCAGGGTGGGCCACGATCCCGTATGACAGGTGTCCTTCTAAGAAGGGATGAAGATACAGAACACAGAGAGACCAGACCACGTGAAGACACAGGGAGGAGAAGACAGAAGGAGAGAGGCCTCTGGAGGATCCCCTAAAGCCCAGCCAGCCAGCCTCCGGAGCAGTAAGAAAACGAATGTCTGTTGTTCAGCCTCTCGGGCTGTGGTGCTTTGTCTTAGCTGCTCAAGTCGACCTATATATCCCATAATCCTGACACCGGCCCAGAATGAAGGCCAGCTGCTCCTTTCTACCCATTCAGAACCTGCTATTGACCTTCAGTATCTTAACATTTCGTTCAAAAAGTAAGAAAATATATCCCATCTCTCCCTGCTCACCCGAACGGCTCTCTCACTTCCGGGCAGATCTGCAGTTAGCACCAGATTATGTACTTCTTCATTCTCTCATTTCTAAGCCACCAGAGTGTGTCCTGTCCCCAAGGCTAGCTTCTCGAGGGTGGGACACCTGAGTTCACCTCCTTTTGGCTCTCCAGTCCCAGCACTTGGCCAGATGTTCTGGATTGTAAGACCACCACAACAGGCTACTTTGCCTTGAAACTGGATTTGCCTAACTCTTATTTTTATTTATTGTGCCAGGTCTTAGTTGCAGGATCTCTGATCTTCTTTATGGCAGGTGGGATCTAGTTCCCCAACCAGGGATGGAACCCTGGCTCCCCTGCATTTTGGAAGCATAGCCCCATAGCCACTGAACCACCAGGGAAGTCCCCTAACTCTTCACTTAAAACAGTCACTACCACTCAGCCTTCCCTGGAAAACCCTCAAATCCCACTGCTGGGGAAAAGAGGCTGGAGAGAGACAGGAGAGTCTCTTGATTTTCAAAATCCATTTGTGTTTTGATTGAAGGTGTTTGACAGTGTGGAGAGGGTTTGCCCTCTTTGAAAATAGGAAACAGCTTCTCCGTCTGGGACCCTGCTAGCGTGGTTACTAAGGAGACCAATCGGCAGTAGGTGCCGTAATTAATCACTAAATTTCCAGCAGCCAAATCCCTGGAGATGAGAGGCTTTTTCCTTTGAGAGAGACAAGTCCTGGGTGGGTGGAAGGTCGAGGAGGTCATGGTGGGAGCCCAGTCCTGCCTGCCTGCTTCCTCCTGCAGCTCCCACGACTGAGATTTGCCAGTGATTGTTTTAAGAGCTTCTAAATCTGCCTCCAGGCTTATCTGTTAGAACCGAATGAAGAATAGAGCTCTTTTCCAGTTATTGCGGCATGGGGAACCATGAGCAGCAAAGTCTCCCCCGACACCCTCTACGAGGTGGTGCAGGAAGTCCTGCACGGGAACCAGCACAAGCGCCGGAAGTTCTTGGAGACGGTGGAGCTTCAGGCCAGCCTGAAGAACTCGGACCCTCAAAGGACAAACACTTCCTGGGCCCTGTCAGGCTTAAGTCCACTCCCTGCCCCAAGTTCTCTGTGTGTGTCCCGGGGAACCAGCAGCATCGTGATGAGGCCAAGGCTGTGGATATCCCCCACATGGACATCGAGGCACTGAAGAAACTCAACAAGAAGAAGCTGATAAAGAAGCTGGCCAAGAAATACGATGCCTTTTTAGCTTCAGAGTCTCTGATCAAGCAGGTCCGACGAATCCTGGGCCCAGGCCTGAACAAGGCCGGCAAGTTCCCTTCCTTGCTGACCCACAATGAGAACTTGGTGGCCAAAGTTGATGAAGTCCACGATCAAGTTCCAGAAGAAGAAGGTGCTATGTCTGGCAGTGGCTGTTGGCCACACGAAGATAACAGATGATGAGTTTGTGTACAATATCCACTTAGCTGTCAACTCCCTGGTGTCATTGCTCAAGAAAAATTGGCAGAACGTCAGGGCCTTGTACATTAAGAGCACCATGGGCAAGCCCCAGCATCTATACTAACACACAACTTAATAAACCATACTCAACCATCAAAAAGAAAAAAAGATTAGATATATGTATATGTATGGAGAAGGAAACGGCAACCCACTTCAGAATTCTTGCCTGGAGAATTCCATGGACAGAGGAGCCTGGTGGGCTGCCGTCTATGGGGTCGCACAGAGTTGGACACAACTGAAGCGACTTAGCAGCAGCAGCATACGTGAATCACTGCTGTACACCAGAAACTAACACAACATTCTTAATCAACTATACTCCAACGTGGGCTTCCCAGAAGGTGCTGTAGTAAAGGATCCACCCGCCAAGGCAGGAGAGTAGGGTTCAATCCCCGGGGCAGGAAGATCCCCTGGAGGAGGAAATGGCAACTGATTGCAGTATTCTTGCCTGGAAAAAAATTCCTATAGACAGAGGAGCCTGGTGGGCTACAGTCCACGGGGTCATGAAGAGTTGAACACAACTAAAGCAATTTAGCACATACTCCAATATGAAATTAAAATTAAAAAAAAATGAACTGAATGGCTCTAAAGCTTGTAGCCACCTGGCTTGGGCCCCTTGATTGCAAGAGGATGGGGAGCTGGTACAGGCAGAGATGACCTTTCTGCTCCAATGATTTGAGTAAGTGGGTGCTGTCATTCAGAAGAGCAGAGGGCAGCTTGATGCTCCAAGACCAAGTCCCACCTCCAAGAGAAGCCCATGGGCCTCAAGGTCCCATGATTCAGCCACCAAGTGCAGAGGAGAAACCCTGTAAGTGACCCTGAGCACCCAAGTTGCACCCACAAAGTTTGCATCCCTGCTACTTGGCTCCTGCTCTTCCCAGAGGCAAGGTTCACACACACACACACTCCCACACTCCCCTCACATCCACAGACACAACTGTGACCACAAATTCCTCTGGGCTCATTCCTGCCCTCCCCTCCAGGTGGTACAGGAAACAGCCCCCCACAAAACGCAGCTTCATTCAACCCAAGGGGAACTTCCAGTTCATTCAGTTTAATTCTTCCATTTGGTAAAGAAGCAAAGAAAAATGCAGAAAAGTTAAGTGACTTTTCACTCTTGCTTTTTCTTTCTCTCCACTTCAAGGGAAGAAGAGTGTTCGGCCACCCAACACCCAGGGAATAGGAAGATGCTCAAAAGTAAGATGGACCATGGAAGATGTTTTTCAACTTCAGGTAACAGAAAACCCAAGAAAGTGGCTGAAACCATTAGCAATGGTTCCAGTGAACGGCCTCTGTATAGCCACCCCTTTGTCCTCTGACCTTGGGGGTCTCCACCCAACCTGGCTCTGGACTGGCCTTATGGCCAGTGGCCATAGGTGGCCCAGCAGTAAAGAATCCATCTGCTAATGCAGGAGATAAAAGAGACGCGAATTCAATCCCCGGGTCGGGAAGATTCCCTGTAGGAGGAGATGGCAACCCACTCTAGTATTCTGCAAAAGTTCATAGACAGAAGAGCCTGGCAGGCTACTGTCCATGGGGTCACAAAGAGTTAGATGTGACTGAGCACGCACACACAGCCAATAAATGCAGCCAAAGCAAACGGAGTGCCAGCATCAGGCGTAAGTAAACCCCCAGGAATTCTACATGCTTCTGCTTGGTGCTTGCCTGGCTGGGATATACTTACTTGAACTTGCACCCCAGACCATGCCAGACCAGCCTGCTCAGGGGATGAGAGAGACACAGGAAGGATAAGACACTTGGTAGAGAACAAAGATGCCCCCAGCCAGCAACCAGCCAATCTATAGCCAACTGCAGAGTCATGAGGGCGCCTGAGACCAAGACTGCCCTGCTCCTCCCAGCCTAAGTAACCATTCTGCAGGATCAAGAACCAAATAAGTGGTTTGTTGTTTAACAAATTCTCTGACTTTGGTGTGGCTTGCTAGGAACAAAGAGCAAACCGAATCCTAACATTTGAAGAAAATATCTTGAGTTTTTTCCCTTAGAAAAAGTTAGAAATTGGAAATCCAGGATTGGTATGGCAGCCCAGAGTCATATAGGACCCAGAATCCTTCCATTTTGATGCTCCATCATCTTTAGTTCCGGAGAAGGCAATGGCACCCCACTCCAGTACTCTTGCCTGGCAAATCCCGTGGATGGAGGAGCCTGATAGGCTGCAGTCCATGGGGTCGCTAAGAGTCTGACACAACTGAGCGACTTCACTTTCACTTTTCATTTTCATGCACTGGAGAAGGAAATGGCAACCCACTCCAGTGTTCTTGCCTGGAGAATCCCGGGGACAGCGGAGCCTGGTGGGCTGCCGTCCATGGGGTCGCACAGAGTCAGACACGACTGAAGCGACTTAGCAGCAGCAGCAGCATCTTTAGTTCATGGCTTTCATCCTCAAAGCCATCTCATGATCCAAGATACCTGCTGAAGCTCCACTCATCACATTTGTGTTCCAGGAAGGCAGGCAGTAGGGTAAAGAAGGGGCCTCTTCTTGGTGAATTGTTCCCCTTAAAAGAGTTTTCCCTGGAAGCTCCACCCAATGACTGGCAGATTGATTCTCATTGGCTACCCTTGGCCACAAGGAAGGCTGGGAAAGCTAGGCTTTTAGCTGAGCACTTTGGACCTAGAATAAAACCAGGGGTACTGTGTAGTAAGGAAGAACAGGGAAATGGGTATTGGGTAGGCCACCAGCAACATCTGCCACAGCGTGTGTAAAATCAAGCTCCAGGCCCCAACATACATCAGGATGCAAAACTGATCACATGCCATGCTGATTTCTCAGAGCTCATAGTGGTGGCTTTGCCCTATCATAACGAAGTGTAAGATTTGGGCAATAGAAACCTAAGTGGAAAACTGCATATGCCAGTCTCCTGGGCCTTTCTATACAGATGAATGGATGCTTTATTCTTAGAACTTGTTGCTCGTAACCTGGGGAAGATGTTGCTTGCTTGCTCTCTTACTGGCTGTTTTTTAAAAAAATTGAAATATGATTCATATAACATAAAGTTCACTGTTTTAAGGCACACAATTCAGTGGAGGTTTTAGTATATACACCAGGTTGTGCAACATCAGCCCTATCGAATTCCAGAACGGTTCCATCGCCCCCAGAAGAAACCCTGTACCCATTAGCAGTCAGAGCAGATGCTTTCTTTAATGCTTCTGCATCCAGTCTCAGGTCGATGCAAGACCCAGACTTGCTACATGAGAGAGTGCTGAAGATCCTTGCAGCACTAGGCTCGAACCCTGGGATTCTGGATTATTTGTGGATCTTCTTGGGACAGCCGAGGAGGAAGTCATGGTGTAATTCACCTGCAGCTGGGAAAGGAGGGCTGCACACCGGCCTGCAGAATTGAAACATTCCCTGCCTAGGCTGCTATTGTCATTCAGTCTGTAATTCTTTGCAACCCCATGGACTACAGCAGACCAGGCTCCCCTGTCCTTCACAATCTTCTTTCCTGGCAGCAGGTGAATTACACCACGACCTCCTTCTTGCCCGAGGAGCCCTCATGGGCTGACCATGAGCTCTTTTCACACAGAGAAGGGAAAGAAGCTGCATGCTGCAGGGCAGGTGCTCGGGTGGCAACACCCTTATGTGTAGCAGCAGGTTTAAAAGCACTCTGTTGTGAGAGTAAGCTGTTGGCAGAGGGAGTTTCAGATTCAGTTGGTCTGATTCCATGGGAAGAGATGAAGAGTGTGCAGAACTTGCCTTTATTAAAGGTGTCTTAGATTCCGAATACAAAGAGAATTGTGTTTTTCTACCCGCACAGCCATCCTGGGAGGTATTTGACTTTCCCCCTTCATAGGAGGAAACCTGAGGTTCACAGAGAGAACTCACTCTAATCAGAATCTCAGGCATGAAGTGCTGAGTCTCGTATCTCAGCACCTTCCACTGTGAGCACCTGGAAGGCACCCTTGGGCCCCCCCTCAAAGCAGGTGTGGCCATTCCCTCCAGCGGCCTAGTTGTGGCTGCCTGCGGGGCAGTGACAGCAGGAGGGGACTCATCTGAACTCAGCTCTGGGCTTGTCTTTGTCAGTGGGAGCTCCCCCGACTTCTGCCCACTCCAGCTTCTTCATTCTTCAGGAGAAAAGGTTGCTCAAGGAGACTCCAGGACTGGGGTCTGCCTCGTCACTGTCACCAGGAGGCTTTTTTTTTTTTTTTTCTTCCTGACTTGCCAGAGCTCCCCGTCAGTCCTCCCAGCGCCTCTGGAAGCAGAGCAGAAGCAGCTGTGGGATCCTGGCTGAGCAGCGTCCAGGTAAAGCAGTTGAGGGGTGGCCTGATGGGGAGCCTGAGATGTCACAGGTCTGAGCACAGAGCCAAGGCGGGCGGGGAACAGCCAGGAGGGACTGTAGGTTCTGCTGCTCGCTTGATTAAGGGGGTCAGCCGTGTGTATGTGTCATCGAGGTGGGCAGGGAAGGGGAGGGCTGTGCGTGTTGGGGGAGGATATATATGCCGGTGTGGCTGACACAGCGGAGCCTCACACCCGGAGGAGCCCGGTTACTGACAGCTCGCAGGTAGGCGACTGCGCGCGAAGCCCTCCGCCCCAAGACACGCTGCTGGGAGCCTGGGGAAGTGGCGGACTGGCGGGCGGGCGGCAAGGCTGTCTCCCCAGCCCCTCTCCTTTGTCCAGTGTAGATGCTGCTGGCCTCCCTTTAGATTATTCATTCATCTTTTCCGTGCTCTCATGGGGGTGAGGGCGGAGGGTAGAGGTGGAGGGGAGGGCTAAGGCTTTTATTCTGAAGAGAGATGCAGAAGAAGAGCTGAACTTGGAAAGGATTGGAAAAGTTTCCATTCTCCAGGTGTGGTCCTCACTTTGTCACTTGTCTGCGGCGAAGAGGTGGTTGTAGAAGTGAGGTTAGGGGAGCGGCAGGCACTGGCGGGGTGGGGCGGGGGCTTGCCTTGCAAGGCAACCCTTCGAAAGCGTCCCCCACTCCCGACCTACCCCTCCAGGCACACTTTAGGAGGGGTTTCTCTCTGTGATGACTTCCTTTCACAGTGAGTGCAGGCTGCTTTTCAACATATCACTGAACTCGATTGCGATTTGGCTTTTTCATCCCGAGGGAACCCTGCTCCCCTCGGCACCGAATACAAATCGCTAGTGGTGATGTGGGGAAGAGTCGGAGCCTGCCCTGGGCTTGACCGGTACCCAGCCGATCACGGTCGCTGTGTGTGAATTCCGCTGTGTATTTCCGAAGGGTTGACCTTGGTCTCCAGTCCCTCATTCTTTCGGAAGTCTGTTCTCTTTTTTGCATCTTTCCTCCTCCTACCCATCTCTGCCACCTAAAGGTTTCTGCTGGGGTCCTGCGAAAATGACGTTCAGAACTCATCCAAACTCTGGCTCTCGCTCAGCCTCCTTTTCCTCTGTCTTTGTGCGTCTCTCTCCCTGTGGGTCTGGCTTTCCCCTCCCACCGCTACCCATCTTTATCCTCCCGCATCTCATTCTGAACATGGCCAAGTTCTGGGGGAATTTCAAGTAAGTCAGGATGATTCGGGAAATGGACTATTTAAAGCAAGCAGCTTTGGACTTGAATACCCTGATCCTGGGTTTCAACATCTGTGTTTCGCTTCCTCGAGCAGCCCATAATTGCCCCAATTATAACCAATAACATTGTTCGGCAGACTAACAAAAGATGAGCTTTGCATGGCATTTGCCAGCAAGCCGAAACTGGAGTTTTCAACATAGAAGGTTTGGGGCTGGGGGGCGGGGGGTGGGAAACGGGTGACTGCCTGGCTTCTCCTCAAAACCTCCCAAGGAAATTGCTGCTCTCTGCCTGCCTGTGGGTGGCTGCTGCAGGCACGCTCCTCTTTCTCAATTATAAAGTGTGGCAGGGAAAAAGGTCTGCACCCTTCCACCGATGATGCTGCAATACCTTTCACAAAAAGCATAAGCGTTCCTTTGGACTAGCTGAGTCTTCTGTGGGGGAGGGTCCCTGGAAAGACTGTCCCCCCAGCCATCACCTTGGTAGAAGGAACAGCTTCCACGGTTCCATGTGCTGCCTGTTGAGGGCGCTCTGGTGCAGCTGCAGGGTCCTTGGGTGCAGTTCTGTCCTCCCTGGCTTTATCAGCTGAAGGCTGAGGGTACAGGGGATTTAGAGGATGCAGATTTAGCATTATCAAAAAAAGGGAGTAATTGCAGGATCAGGTGCAAAGCAGTGTTTCTGGAGCCCAAGACAGGAGCTGTCGCGAAGCTATTCTGTATTCAATCAATCAGGTATTTATTATGCTCCACCAAGCAGGGGTCGATCCATCAGAGGTGATAATAACAGCCTTTACATTCACACAGCGATTTACATCTTAACGCTTTCACACCCATTATCCTCGGCAACAGCAATGAGAGATGGTGTCATTATCTCCATGGCTCAGACGAAGAAACTGAAGCTGAGAGGTTAAATAATCTGTTTCAGGATGTGGCCGAGAGAGGACCGAGCCAGCCTTGCTGGCTCCAGTGCACGGCTCTCTACGAACCTGGGGTGCTCACAAACTAAGGGGGTGGGGATGAAGCAACACACAGTGAAAGAATTCGAGGACGATGCAAGGCTGGGTGTAATTAAGTCCTAAATTTCGTAGTCCAGACAGCAAGCGCTGTAGGAATTTGGAGGAAGGAGCGCTTTCTCAGAGAGTCCAGGATTTCAAGCCGGTTAGGGAAGGAGATAGAATCTGGATGACCCAAGGGGAGAGGGATGTGGAGGTGGCCGCCAGGACAAAGGCACAAAAAGAGGGCAAAGGAATGTACATGTATTGAAACCTACTGTATGCCAGACAGTGAGCTAAACTTATCTATATGTCTATTTCATGCTAATGTGCACACACACACACAGTAGGAATGGGAGATCTGGGATGAGTTTTCTATACTTTTATCCATACACAGCGAGACCCACACACACCCCACAAGCTCCAGCTCCCATGAAGGAAATCTACCTGATAAGAATCTGGCTAGAGAACAGGAGTAACAACAGCTTTCATGGCTTGAATGGCTGGGAGCTCATCACACTTCTATTTGAATGCCTTTAGGTCCTCCTAGTCACCAACATGCCACTTTCCTTCTAAACACAAACTAGCTGTGAGATTTATGGCATGCCTATTCGGGGGGCAAGCCGGTTTTCTGGGCATCTTCCTAGATAGTCTATGATCACGTTCGGTGTTGATTTTCTATGATCCCGAGATTTTTCAAATACTGGATGATGCCTCAGTGTTGCAGATACACAGCATCACCAGCTCTGATGGGACTGACTGGGTGAGTGATGTGTGGAGCTGGCCCCCAAGGAGTCTGGGTCTTGGTGAAAATGTCAGCGGATCACCCGCACACACCCAGGGCTCTGCCTAGCCACCCAGGCTTGGAGCCAGCCTCCCCGTAGCTCACTCTCCACCCCTCCACCCAGTCCCCATTCATCCTTTCATTCATTCAGCCGAGAAACGTGCCTGGATTCCTGATGCAAGCCCGCAGTGCTGAGTGCCTGGGAAAACAGACCAGGCAGCTTGTCCTCAGCTCCTGGCCAATGTCACTCACTATTAATGGGTCCAGGCTGGTGGTCTCTGAAAGGGGTGTGTGTGCCCAACAGTCCAGCAGGCTTTGGAAAACACATTGAATTTTTTTATGTGGCTATCTTATCTTTCTTAATTTGCACTTTAGTGTGTATTATAATGTAGGTAACAAATAAATTGGGAAGATTTGCTCAAAATGGTTTGATTGCTTGAGGTATAAAGTTAAAGACATTTGAAGATTATTGGTCTTGGGACTTCCCTGGTGGTGTAGTAGCTGAGACTCCAGGCTCCCCCTCCCAATGCAGGGGGCCTGGGTTCAACCCCTGGTCAGGGAAATATATCCTGAATGTATGCCACAACTAAAAGTCTGCATGCTGCAAATAAGACCTGGTACAGCCAAATAAATACTGGGAGGAAAAAAAGGGTACTAGGCTTCCCCTGTAGCTCAGTGGTAAAGAATCCACCTCTACCTGCAATTCAGGAGATGCAGGAGACAGGGGTTAGATTCCTGGGTGGGGAAGAAAACTTGGAGGAGGAAATGGCAACCCACTCCAGTATTCTTGCCTGGAAAATCCCATAGACAGAGGAGCCTGGTGGGTGCAGACCATGGGGTCGCAAAGAGACACAAGTGGGCACACATGCACACTGATCTGTATCCATTGTTCTTTTGCTGATCTGTATTTTCTAATGTTTTTGAAAGGAAGATTAAGTGATTTTATTGTAAAAGCGATGGGGGAGAAAACATTTATTTTTTATATAGGGAACCACAGGCCAGAATCAGGAAGATCCAAGACAAGAGTGATGATACCTTTCCACCTTTGCGACACCACTGACAGTAAATGCGCCTCTTAGGAATTCCCTGGTGGTCCAGTGATTAGGACTCGGCATTTTCACTTCTGGGACCCGGGTTCAATCCCTGGTCAGGGGGCAGCCAAAATATTTTAAAATAATATAAATAAAATTAAATTTAAAAAATAAAAAACTTTAAAAAAAGAAAAGAGGGGCTTCCCTGGTGGCTCAGTGGTAAAGAATCTACTTGCCAATGCAGGAGACACAGGTTTGATCCCTTATCAGGGAAGTTCCCACATGTTGAAGAGCAGCTAAGCCAGTGTGCCACAACTGCTGAGCCTGTGCTCTGGAGCCTGGGAGCTGCAGCTACTGAAGCCTGCAAGCCCTAGAGTCCGAGCTTCGCAACAGAAGCCACTGCAACATGAAACTCGCAATCGCAACTAGGCGGTGGCCCCTGCTGGCCGCAACTAGAAAAAAGCCCTCAAAGCAATGAAGACCCGGCACAGCCAAAAATAAACAAGCAACATTTAAAAAGAAAAAAGAAAATGGGTCCATCTCTGCTCTGAGCCCCAGGTGGGCTGTTATAACAAATATCTGGCCACTTATAAAATCAAAAATATTAATATTGACCATCTAATCCAACTGCCTCTTTTTGGAGAAGGGTAAACAGAGCCCCAGAGAAAGAAAGGGCCTTGCTCAAGATCCCATAAGAGGAGTTTGGTGGGCTACAGTCCACGGGGTCACAAAGTCAGACATGACTAAGCACTCAAAGCTCAAGATCCCAAAGGTGAGTGCAGAGCTGGAGGTGGAACCCAGGCCTCTTCCTCCCAAGGCACAGGGCTCTTGTTCATTCATTGCCCACCAGCTCCAGCACACCCGGTCTGTGTGGGGTGGGGACATGCTTAGCCCTCCACCTTCTCTACACCCACCTCCCACTCTCTTTCCAGGTGGGAATTTAGAAGCAGAGGAGGAACCTTTTTGAATGTAAGTCTATTAGAGGAAGAAAAGAAATAAAAGGGATTCAGTCATAACTGGTGAATAAGCAAAAGCTCAATGTAGGAGTCGGGGTTGCTATGGGTTAAAGAAATGAGACGACAAACCCTCATGCTAGTGGGCAATGAAAAACCCCTTCAGGAACTGGGGACAGGCAGCAATAAAGAGGGTGTCAGTGGCAATGACATATTTACACTACCATGTGTAAAATAGATAATTAGTAGGAAGCTGCTGAATAGCACAGGGAGCCCAGCCTGGTGCTCGGTGACGACATAGAGGGGTGGGACGGGGTGGGGGAGAACAGAAGAGACACTCAAGAGAGAGAGGAGATATAAATAATTACGACTGATTAGAGTGTGCCGCAGAAACCAATGTAACATTTAAAGCAATTATCCTCCAGTTAGAAAAACAAAAACAAAAAAGGTGTATCATGAGAGAGGGACACCCAGAGTTCAGGACAAATGGAGCTCCTTGCAACGAATTTACCTGCAGGAAAAGACAGAAAACCACCAAAATCCTGTTTCTTTTCTTATTTTGGTCATGCAACTTGTGTAGCATGTGAGATCTTAATCGCCCAACCAGAGATCAAACTCATGCCCTTGTAATGGAATCACAGTGTCCTAACCACTGGACCACCAGGGAAGCCCCCTTGCCAAGATCATTGAAACGTCTGATGAGAGGATGAGCTTGGAAATCAGATGGGTTGGGTCTCAGTTCTGCCACTTCAAGTTATTTCGCCTCTTCAAGCCTCAGTCTTCTCAATTGTAAAATGGGGGTAATAACCTTTACCCCATAGGATGGATGCTTACAAAGCCATCAAGACAGTGCCTGGCACAGAGGAGCGTGCTAAATATAATAATAATAATATGATTACTGTTAAATACAAACGGAGACCATCCCAATAAATGCCACCAGAATTTGTCAACCTTCCCAAAGCAGGACCAGCATGTGGAGTTTATGGTTTCCCAGAACATGTTGTAGAGTCAAAATACCTGAGTTTAAGTCCTGGCTTTTTTATAAGCTGGATTATCTTAAGTAAGTTGTTAACCTCTATAAACATATGTTCCTCTCAAAGAGGGGATAATATTAACCCTAGATTATAGGATTGTATTGGGCTTCCCTGGTGGCTCAGATGGTAAAGAATATGCCTGCAATGCAGGAGACCCAGGTTTGATCCCTAGGTCATCCCTAGGTCAGGAAGATCCCCTGGAAAAGGGAATGGCAACCCACTCCAGTATTCTTGCCTGGGAAATCCCATGGACAGAGAAGCCTGGTGGGCTATAAAGTCCACAGGGTGGCAAAGAGTCAGACACGACTGAGCAACTAATGCTTTACAGGACTGTGTAAGAATATAAAACTTTTGTTACCAGCAAGAACATTCATACATGTGGCTGATGAGAAGGATGGGGGGAGATATGCCTCTAGCAGAAAACCTAGTCCCTCTTGCCTTCTCCACTAAAAGCACTAAAATTACAGGCTTTCTCATAGGTCATAAGACAAAACTCAATTAGCTTTTAGCTTCCGCTAAAGCTTCATACGTAATCCTCCAAACAGATAAGCAACTAATTATATTGCCCTTGGAAGCATGATTACAAACAAATAGATTAAATAGATTAAAGCTAAACACAGTGGTATTTTATCTTTATAAAGAGTGCTGTGGCTGAAATAAAAGGTAATTAAACATTTCTTTACTCAATACAAGATGTTCAGATGCATACCATCCCCACAAGGAAGTGTTAGCTGAGTTTGGTTCACAAAGTGAAGACAAACCATGTAAAATTTAGACACATTCAGGGAAATCTTATTTACTGACAGTCTCTATTGCACAATTAAAAACAACAATCACAACAAATCGGTTGTTCCCCCCATTTGGCAGGTGAGAAGACTGAGGCTGTCAAAGGTGAAACATGCCCAAAGTCACACAATTACAAAATGCAAAGATCAAATATAAACGTAACTCAGAAATTAATCAATTACTCGTCTACATTGCTCTTGGCATTAACTGACACACAGCTACAAAGAAAGCACACAGATGTTGTTACAATTTCTCAAAAAAGTGTTAACCTAGAACACAGTTGTACAAGGGTTGTGAGGATTACCCAAAGCAACAAAGTGCTGTCCCCTTTATGAGAATATATACTAGTCGCTCAGTTGTGTCTGACTTTTTGCAATTCCATGGGCTGTAGCCCCCCAGGCTCCTCTGTTCATAGAATTCTCCAGGCAAGGATACTGGAGTGGGTAGCCATTCTCTTCTCCAGGGGATCTTCCCAAGGGGATCAACCCAAGGCTCGAACCTGGGTCTCCGGCATTGCAGGCAGATTTTTTACCATCTGAGCCACCAGGGAAACAAGACCCTTTATGAGAATAATTACATATATTTTGAGCTTTTATTTATTTTAATCTCATTTAAATACCAGAAACCACCTGTAAGTTTGGACTGTGTGGTAACTCCAATTTTTAGGATTCTTTGAATTGCAGAGCAGAATGAATAGCACTGAGTAAAGATTTTTCATTAAACAGTGGCGTCACTTGTTAAAAGTAATGGGTAGCAATCTCTGGCTTTCGGCTTCTTTTACTGCTAAATGCCCACTGACATTCATCAATCTTTCTGTTTCAGTATGGATGGAACTTTGTTTTGCCACACCATACAGCCTATGGGACCTTACTTCCCTGACCAGGGCTCAAACCTACATCCCCTGCCTTGGGAGCATGGAGCCTTTAACCACTGGCCCACCAGGGAAGTCCTGGATGGAACATTGTTACAAAAAAGAAATAAAAACTTTAGCCTCCAGCATCAGCTACTCTTTAAACTAATGCTAACTCATAAACAAGGATAATAACCAATCACGCCTCCCCAGCACTCAATTGCTACCAAGTGTTTTTCATTAAACTTAAGTGAAACACTTAAGTGAAACACCCAGGATGCAATTTTAAGATAATATTATTAATCACATACCTTGATTAGCCTGGGGGAGTAGAATAAGAGAACTGGCTGAATTTTAAAAAACGATTTTCTTATTTCTGAAAAATAAATTAAAATTTAAAATAAATAATAGCAAGGGATAGGACTTGGAGGGTTGAGTAGGGAGCTCAGAGATGACACATGAAAGGTTGGTGTACCAAGGATCAGAGTGAGGACTGGGCTAACCACAAGTAGATTTGATAAGGTTTCCCCAAGGGCCAGTTTCCCATGCAAGAAAGGTATGGAATGGAACACATGCTCAATGTCCCAGGGGCTCATCTTTCCTTACCTCATCCTAAAAACCCATTTACCCAGAATTTGAGATAAGGAGTAACAGTCAATCCGCCAGACATTTGCTGAATGCGCAAGTTGCCACATTTAATGAAGTTCATGAAAAACCTCAGCAGGAGAGCATTTCATTAACATCTGTCACAACTTATCAGCTCAGCCTATGCAAACATTACGGATTGCAATTTTGTATTAGGAAGGAAAGGCAAAGGTCCTTTTTCTTCCGGCTTTTCCCTTCCTTCTGTGACGTACGGACACTGCCACCATGTGGCCATAGAGAACATAGCATGCTGAACAAAGTAGACTCAACTGTCTCTCCGCCCAGAATGAAACTGAGTAGAATGAGAAGCTTAAAGGCAACTACCAAATTAAACAAAGGATGTAACCAAGCAGTCCTCAGTTTGAGACCTTTGCTGATATGGTGACTGTTTGGAACTCAAAAGATGCATTCTCTTCAAAAGAGCCTATAAGTGGTGATGAGTCTTCATTGCTTGTCTACCAACAGGTTGCACCACTGCAGACTTAGCACATAGCACCATCCCAACCATGCCTCCCAGACACTGGCAACTAGTCTTTTTCCAGAACATGCATGGGGTTCCAGCTTTGGATGGCATCTGGCTTTGCTCTGGAGCAAAACTTGTTCCTAGCCCTCCCACCTGGAGTGGAACAATTAACTACCAGAAACTTGTCAGGCCATGGGCTTCCCTGGTGGCTCAGACGGTAAAGAATCCTCCTGCACTGCAGGAGACCTGGGTTTGATCCCTGGGTTGGGAAGATTCCCTGGAGGAAGGCATGGCAACCCACTCCAGTATTCTTGCCTGGAGAATCCCCATGGACAGAGGAGCCTGGCAGGCTATAGTCCATGGGGTCGCAAAGAGTAGGACAGGACTGAGTGACTCAGCACAGTGATTTGTCAGGCAGGTCCTGAAGTGGCTTCTATGCCTGAGCATCCCAGGCTCCCAGGGAAGTGGGGGAGCCTCCTAAACACTCCCCAACTCTTATTTGTGAAGAATAGGCACTCCTGAGACACTCCACTGTCATCTATCAGACTTTCTTGAGCACCTCCTAAGCACCTGGCCCTGTGCTGGGTGCTTGAAATTCAGATAACCATAGAACATGATTTCTGCCCTTCAGGAAGTCACAGCCCAGTGGGAGAAATAGACACGTAAGTCCAAGCTTACAGTGTAGAGTGCTAAGTGCCAAACGGCAGACAATAATAGTATTACAGAGTGAAGGCTATGTCCTGGGCTCCTTCTTTGACAAACTTTTATTATACTTGTTCTGTGCTGGGTGCTGTTTTAACTGTGCCAGGTTGATATTTAAAGATATCAACCCATTAATCATCCTATAAGATGGTTACTCTTACTATCCCGGTTTTACAGATGAGAACCTGAGGGGCTGAGTTGCAGATGTGGGATTTTGCAGACCCAGGCAGTCTGCAGTGATGAGAAGATGAGAAAAGACAAATCCCTCCATTAAAAAAAAACCCAAACAAAGTAGAGCTACCATATGCTCCTGCAATCCCACTCCTGGGCATGTATCCAGAAAAAAAGCATAATTCAAAAATATACATGCACCGCAATGTTCATACAGCACTATTTACAATGACCAAGACATGGAAGCAACCTGAATGTCTGCGGAAAAATGAATGGATAAACAAGCAGCGATACATATATATATAATGGAATATTACTCAATCATAAAGAATGAAATAGTGCCATTTGCAGCAACATAGATTATCATACTAAGTGAGAAAGACAAATTATATGATATCACTAATATGTGGAATCTAATAAAAAAGGATACAAAATGAATTTATTTACAAAACAGACTCACAGACACAGAAAACAAACTTATGGTTACCAAAGGGGAAAGGCTGTGGCGGGGGCGGGAGGATAAATCAGGGGGCTGGGATTAACATATACACACCATACTATATAGCACAAGGGACTCTACTCAATATTCTGTAATAACCTACATGGGGAAAAGAATCCAGAATACATATAAGTGAATCACTGTGCTGTACACCTGAAACTATCACAACATTGTTAATCAATTATAAAATTAAAGTTTTTTTTAAAAGAAAACAGGAATCCTAGCAACCCCATCTCATAGGTCTGTTGTGCCTGTTTGACGGACAGGTCTCCAGGGCTCACTTCTTCTCTCCTTGATGTACCTCACAATGCCACACAAACAGAGGAGACTCATCTAACTCAGACCAGGGAGGGCTTCCCCCAGGGGATAACTCCGTATGAAGTGTGAGCTAGAGACGGGTATTCTGGGCAGAAGGAAGAGCAGGGACCAAGACACAGAGGCATGAAGGGACCTGATAGATTTGGAAATTATGTGTGACTCACGAGGACTGGAGGAGATTCAAGGTTGAATGACAGGAGCTGAAGCCAGAGAGCTGGGTGGGAGTTGGGCTGAGTCCCATGGGGGATCAGAGAATTAAAGAATGAGGGAATCATCAGACGTGGAGATGGCTTGGTGGGAGGCTGGATCATTGGGTAGACTAATTAGAGGGTGATCACAATAACCAAAGTAATAAATCTCAACTAAGGTACTATCCCCTGAGATATAGGAGAAAGATGCATATGAGGCATATTCATTTGAAAAGACAGTCTGTTACACAACTTAGCAACTAAGCAACAACAACATTTGAATACATGTTCAAGTTCATTAGCACAGACCTCCCAACCGGCAGGGTAGAGGGTGAACCCTGTAGATGGCAAACATGACCCTGTTTCACCTGGAATGGGCCTCTCTTTCAGAAGGGGCTTCCCTTAGGAAGACAGCCCCAGCAAGGCTGCCTGCTCACCATCCCCTCCCACCCATGCTGTGTTCTCCCTTCCTCTATGTCTTTGCTTTTTGTTTGTTTATCTTTCAGCTGTGCCGTGTGGCAGGTGGGATCTTAGTTCCCTGACCAGGTATCAAATCCGTACCCCTCCATTGGCAGCGTGGACTCTTAACCACTGGACCACCGTGGAAGTCCCTATGGCTTTGGAAAGTCATTCCCTGCGTCTTCTCTGTCCTCTTGGCAGACTCTTTTTGTGATAACTGGAGTACAATTGCTCTACAATGTTGTGTCAGTCACTGCTGTACAATGAAGTGAATCAGCTATAGGTATACATATACTCCATCCCTCTTGAACTTCCCTCCCACCCCACCCCCATCCCACCCCTCTAGGTCTTCAGAGCGCTGACCTGAGCTCCCTGTGCGATACACAGGTACCACATTATCTAGCAATCCCAGTACTGGGCATATGCCCTGAGAAAAGACACACGTACCCCAATGTTCATTGCAGCACTGTTTCAAATAGCCAGGACATGGAAGCAACCTGAATGTCCATCAACAGATGAATGGATAAAGGAGATGTGGTACATATAAATGATGGAAGATTACTCAGCCATTACAAAAATTGGGTCATTTGTAGAGATGTGGATGGACCTTGAGTCTGTCATACAGAGTGAAGTAAGTCAGAAAGAGAAAAACAAATATCCTATATTAACGCATATATGTGGAATCTAAAAAAATGGTACAGATGAACCTGTCTGCAGGGCAGAAACAGAGATGTGGATGTAGAGAGTGGACAGGCAGACACAGGGGAGAAGGGGAAAGAGGGATGAATTGGGAGACTAGGATTGAATATATACACTGCCATGTGAAAAATAGGCAGCTAGTGGCAACCTCACTCATTATTCAAAACCCATCTCAGATGTCACCTCAATAACTTAACAAGCATTGACCATTGATTCAGTCGCCATACTCTTGGTATGAAAAGCTTGGATGATGCCCAGGAAGAGCTGGCATGGTTTCCGTGCATGGCCAGTGGCCACGGATCACCCCCCCTCCTCCTCCCACTGACTAGTGCCATCGCACACCTATTTTCTACCTCTGCTTCTCAAACTCTAAGCATGTATACAAATCACCTGAGAATCTTACTAAAAAGACAGATCCAGATTCAGTAGATCTGGGGTAGGGACCGAAATTCTGTTTTGCTTACAAGATCCCAGGAGATGCTGCTGGTCTGCAGACTGCATTTGAATAGTGAGGCTTATACATTGTCTCAGTGTAGTCTAATTAAAAAGTAATAAAGGCCATTATTTGTTTTTCTATGCTGAATACTCAAGGTAAAATTTATATACAAGGAAACACACAGAATCTAAATGTACAATTCAGTGAATTTCTAGCAAACGTATACACCCCTGTGACCTACACCTCAATCAAGAACATTTCACATTTCCAGAAAGTCCCCTCATTCCCCTTTCCATTTAACCCTCCAAATAAAGTTGATTCTACAGGGACCCAAAGTGATGCCGTCCAAGAAAATAGCTTTCCGATGTAGGAGACTCGATCACAGGATAAGTCTAAAGGGAAACAGGAAGAACTGCATTTGTTTGAGGCAATCCTACATAAAGAATATAAATGACTGATCTAACTCATAATCATTGGTGCTATTACCTTAGAATAGTCTCTTTGGTCGTTTTTCAATAAATGACTCCATCTGCCTGGCCCTGTGCTTTGCACAGAATAACAAGGTGAACATATTAGCTCTGTGTGCAGAGAGCTGGCTCCCATCAAGGAGGAGAAACAGACAAGAAACCTAGCAGATGCTTCCCAGAAGAGTGAATTTGGGGCTGCAGGGCATTCCTGGCCAAGGCAGGGGAGGATGAGTCATTCATAAATCTCCTATGTTACACATCTCATACTCTGCAAAACATTTCTTATGGATCTCATTTTTGCAACAGCCCCGGGCCAAGGCAGGTACCAGTGTTTCCCATTAAGAGCTGTGAAAAGTGAGACTGGGAGGGGCTGTCTCAAGGCCACAAGTGGGCCTTGCAAGTGGGGCCTGCAGCTCCCTGGAAGCTCTCAGGCACGTGGAGGCCAGTTGGATAGCAGGAGTAACAGGTGTGCCTGCTTCCCCATCCCCATCCCAGAACCCAGATGTGCCTGTGCGTGAACATCACCCCTGGCAAACAGGCTGGGCCACCTGTGCCCTTGACCATCCAACCCCTATTGAGAAGTGGAATCCAGGGCACTGTGCCCTGGATGAGGGTCTCCAGCTCCTACCGGCCCCCAGAGAAGGGCTGTGCTAACGGTGCCCACCCTCACTTGTGTTTTAGCGTCTGGCTTCCAGCTCCTGCACCATGAAAATCCTGTTTTGTGACCTCCTGCTGCTCAGCCTCTTCTCCAGCGTGTCCAGCAGCTGTCAGAAGGACTGTCTGGTCTGCAGAGAGAAGCTCCGCCCCACTCTTGACAGCTTCAACCTCGAGGTAGGTCCAGGAGTTTGGACCCTGTCTTCCCCTCCCCGCCCAGGTCACGTGACTCTCCCAGTGTGGGATGGTCCCTAAGAAACAGACGTGGGCTTGAGCAGCTTCTGAAATCAAACCCTGTCATTGTCCCACGTTTCCACATTTGAGTAAAGACCCACCCAGGCTGCTGTTTTGTTCCTATTATTAAAAGCATTCACACTCATTCTAGAGAATTTGGCAAATTCCAAGAACTATGAAAAGAAAAAATTAGTCACCTTTAATCTCACCGGTCAGAGAAAAAAATCTTAGTTTTTTCACTTGCTGTTTTATACCAAGATAAGTTTCCCGTTATTAGCATTATTTTAAGTATACTTGGCTTAACCAATCCCTCCTGCTGAGCATGTAAGTTGTCCTCCAGTTTTGATGTTATAGACAATTCTACAGTGAACACCTACGTGCTGTCTTGTATTTATTTGAGCACTAAATTTCACTAAGTCAGCTGCTTTCTCCACTGCTTTTATTACTGTTTAAATAGTTATTCCTTTCCTACTAAATCCAATATAACTCGATTACTTTTTCTTTGTAGTCAAGAGAACTCCTTTCAAAAGATGTCATGTTTGGAACTCCTCAATCTTAAGAGCCACCTTTTCCCTCCTGTCCCTTGAGGCAAGTGTACAAATATAGAAACCAAGTACTCACATTGGGCTGACACACAGACATGAACAGACACAGCCCCCTGACCCACCAAAACACCACGCTCCTCCCATGCCACCTCAGTGGCTTTCGAGCCTGTTTTCTGAACAGTAATAACCATGAAATCATGAAGAAGCATCCCGAGAACCCATTCAAATTCATCCATTCTCCTCCTCCAGTCATTGTGGGTTTTCTGAGCACCTACTATGCACCAAGCACCTACTATGCACCAAGCACTGGGCTAGACCAAGGGCCCCAAGGCGAGCAGACAGATAGTGGGAGAGAAGAACCCACAATCCTTTCCTGAGAGTAATTACTGAGCAATGGGGAAGCAAGAGCAGTGGACCCCAACCTAGTCTAGAGGGGTGGAGGGGGCTTTGGGAGGAACTGAAGCCTCTAAGGAGACCTTAAGATGGTCAAAGAGGCAGGGAGTGAGCCCAGGTAATGAGGGAGGCACAGAGTGGGGGAGGAGCGCACATGCGCAAATGCCTTTTGGGGGGAGGGGAGTGGCATGTAAGGAATTGAGGCAAGCTGGATTTGGCTAGAACACAGAAGACCCACATGCCTTTTCTGTGCAGGCCAGAGAGGCTTAAAATTTGACCCAAAACAAAACACTTTCCCGTGGTCTCAGTCAACAGAGCAGACCGCTAGTTCACAGGTAAACCAGTGAAGGAGCTGATAAAGGAATAATCTCATCATTGTCACACTCTCGACAAAGACTGAAAGTTGTACACAGTTCCTAAATCACAAGTTTTAACTGCAACCCTATATCTCCCACTCCAAGAAGCATGAAGATATGTGTACACCCATGTTTATGGCAGCATTACTCACGATAGTCAAAAGGTAGAAAAGACTCAAATGACCGACGAGAGACGGATGGATAAACAAAACATGGTCGATGCGGACAATGGAATATTATGCAGCTTTTAAAAAGGAAGGGAATTGTGATACAGCCTACATCATGGATGAGCCCTGAAGATGTATGCTGTCACAAAACAACAAATACTGTAGGATGGCACTTACCTGCAGTTCAAGACCAGTCAAGACTCAGAGACAGAAAGTAGAATGGGGCTGCCAAGAGCTGGGGAAACAGGGAGAGGGGAGTTAGTGTTTAATAAATACCAAGTTTCAGTTTGGGAGAACGAAAAATTTCTAGAGATGGGAGCAAGGGTTGATGGTAACCCAACAAAGTGAATGTACTTAATGCCACTGAGATGTACTCTTAAAAATGGTTCCAGTGTAAATTTGATGGTATTTGGATTTTACAATAGAAAAAAAAGTATTTGGAGCTCAACTGTAAGGATAACACTGAGTCTGCATTAGTTTGTTTTTTTTTTTTTCCACAAATTTAGGTAACTTGTTGAGAGCAAACATCATGCCTGACTGTGAAGCACTGTGATGTTCCGGCTCCCGGGACACCTTGACCTTGGGTGCCAATTGTAAGATGACAGAGGCCACCAGGGCAGGTTCCCTCCAGCCTCCTTATTGTCACCTCAGGATCTGTGCTTCTGCTCCTTCTTCTTCCCCCTTCCTGTGTACCACTGATTTTCCTGCTGGAAATTCTTTTTTCCCATCTCCCACTTGCTCTTTCCTTCCCTTTGTTGTCCTGTTTTTGGAAGAGTATCCCCATTTGCAACTTGGACCCCCTCACAGTTGCCTCGCCCCTTTGCTGTGCTCGAGCTCAGTTGCTCAGTGGTATCTGCCCGCATGGGCTGTAGCCCGCCAGGCTCCTCTGTCCATGGGATTCTCCAGGCAAGAATACTGGTGTGGGTTGCCATTTCCTTCTCTAGGGGACCTCCCCTACCCCGTGACTCGAACCCGTGTCTCCTGCACTGCAGGCAGATTCTTTAACGCTGCCCCACCTGGGAAGCCCACCTTAACTCCTTAGCCAATCTCCAAGGTCACCAGCAGTTCCTAACCACAGAAACCTTCGCCAATGTGCAGGCTTCCCCTCCTCGTCCTCTCTGGTGAACCCCGCTCTCTTCTCCACTCTGACTCTTCCTTTTCTGCCTCCTGTTAAGAGCCCCATTTCTCTTCCTGCCCCCTCCAAACACAAGTGATAACCAAGATTCCCTGTTCTTACCTCCATGTCCTTTCTTCTTCCCAGCGTCTGCTTTCCCCAGGCAGCAGGTACACTTTTTGCCTCCTCTCTGCTGGGCTCCCATCACTTTCCATAGTTCCTGGGAAATCCATGCTTCCCTTCCCTCCCCACAGCTCCAAGAACCTGTCCTGCCATCTTGCTCATGCCTCTGACTCCTCCCCCAGCCAATAAGCCCTTCACTACTACTCAGGAGAGGATGCCTTGCTGATTCCCCACCAGCCCCCAGTTGAGCCAGGCCTTAGCACCTTTGTTCTCTGACAATCACTTGCATCTGCTGGGCTATCTCTTAGGTGCTTCTTTGCCAATTAATCTGGGCTTCTCCAGCACACAGTACAGTGTGGCACAGGGCAGTACTCAATAAACAGGTCCCGTGGAAACCGGAGGGCTTCCCAGATGGTGCTAGTGGGAACCCGCCTGCCAATGCAGGAGATGAAAGAGATACAGGTTCGAACCCTGGGTCTGGAATATTCCCTGGAGGAGGAAATGGCAACCCCCTCCAATATTCTTGCCTAGAGAATCCCATGGACAGAGGAGCCTGATGGGCTACAGTCCGTGGAGTCACAAAGAGTTGGACACGACGGAAATGACTTCGCATGCAAGCACAGGGAAACTGTAACATTCCAAGGCCTTTTAGTCTCCTAACGGGTGCAGATGCTTTAGAGGTTTTGCACAGGTGTCTTTCAAAGCCAGGAAGGAATTTGGAGCTAGTTTCTATTTCTCCGTAGCATCTTAAATCTCTGGGATCTGGAAAACACTAAGAAAATGGCCAGTTCCCGCTTCAGAGTGATGGATGACCTCTTGCAAGTGCCTGTTGACCCCCAGAGGACCTGGTTGCCTGGGTGTTTCTAGCTTATATTCACTTTTAACCTATTTTTTTTTAAGTTTTATGAAATGCCTAGAATCGAGACAACCACATCTCACTTCCAAATCTTGCAACCCTTGACTATGTCCTCTCTGTGAAAGATGGGAGGACTCAGATATTTAGGCAAGGGTCACTGTCCGCCCCCACCCCAATCCTTCCACCAAATGATGGGATCCCAATATATTCCCAGGACCTTCCGGACCCTTGGCTTCATCAGGAATTTCATTTGTTCTCCCTCCAGGGCAATGGTCCAAGCATGCCTGCCTTTTTGTTAGACTATCATTTACTTATGACTAGCACACAAGCCAAATGATTGGAAAGTCCTGGGCTTTCAGCTAATTGAGAATGATACTTACCCTACCAGCTTACGAAGAAAAAAGCTAGATTCACCGAGTTATTTTAGTGACCAAGAAGAAGGTAACTCCCAAGAAAGTTCTGTTTTGTTGTTGTAGTAGTTTAGTTACTCAGTCATGTCCAACTCTTTGCGACCTCACAGACTGTAGCCCAATAGGCTCCTCTGTCCATGGGATTTCCCAGGCAAGAAAACTGGAGGGGGTTGCCATTTCCTTCTCCAGGCAATCTTCCAGACCCAGGGATCAAACCCGTATCTCCTGCATTGGCAGGCAGATTCTTTACCCCTGAGCCACCAGGGAAGCCAAGAAAGATCTAGGGAAACTTATTTAAATTCCCTAAAACTCTATTAACAGCAGAAGAGTTACTACTTCTGGTAGTTTCTGTCTTCATTACACAGAAAATCTTAGTAGTTGACTTGCCCTGCTGCTGCTGCTGCTGCTGCTAAGTTGCTTCAGTCGTGTCTGACTCTGTGTGACACCATAGACAGCAGCCCACCAGGCTCCCCCGTCCCTGGAATTCTCCAGGCAAGAACACTGGAGTGGGTTGCCATTTTCTTCTCCAATGCATGAAAGTGAAAAGTGAAAATGAAGTCGCTCAGTCGTGTCTGATTCTTAGCGACCCCATGGACTGCAGCCTTCCAGGCTCCTCCATCCATGGGATTTTCCAGGCAAGAGTACTGGAGTGGGTGCCATCGCCTTCTCCCCTGACTTGCCCTAGGAGTTCCTAACACATTTTTCTTTTGTGCTGCGCATCTGCTGGCCCACTAGCATTGGCTCTCTGATATACTGGCAGAACCTCCCAAAGCAAATAGGTCCCAAGCATCTCTTGGTCAGAAGTGGCTGGATTCCTTAGAGGCAGAAACATGACAATCTGAATGAATTGTTTATTTTCCTTCTGTAGGACTCACTAATCTTTGATCCTAGACATTCAGATGACCCTTTGCTCATTGACTTCCCTCCCCCATGCAAAGCCCAGCTTTACAGATCAATTTGGCATCAATCTGGGACTTTCCAGATGCTCCTCCATGCTGTGTCTGAATATAGCAATGTCATCAGAGTGGGCTGTGAAAACGTGTCCAGCTCACTTAATGGGCCATTAACCCATCTCTGCAAACAGGCTGGTGAGTCCCTCAGACCAGAGAGTGTAGTCAGTAAGCTCATATGCCCATCTGGTGCTACAAATGTTGCCGTCAATTTGGATTCCTCATTTTTTTTTGCCCCAAAACCTTCTCCTAAATCAGGAATTAAGATCCGTTTTTTAGTACCTAATCATCTAACAGTATGTTGAGTCTCAGTAACAGCTATACATCTGGTTTGATCATAGAATTTCATTTCCTCTGATTGACATGCAATATAATTACCATCTGGGCTTAGAAACCCAGGGGCTTGCAGAAGATCTTAGAGACTCTAGGCTTAACAGTTTCCACTTGTTCCTGTAAATGGACAGAGCAGGACAAGGCAACGAGCACTTTGAGGATCCTATCCATGTGAGGACTGAACCAAGTGTGTTCAAAAGTCCTTTTGAGTCCAACAAGTCTACGCTTATGACCGCACAAGTCACGCTGGGACTTGAACCCAGCAAAACCCCAGGATGGAACTTGAACCCACTCCTTTTTTTTCTTTTTTTTTTTTATGTGACTGCTCCAGGCCTTAGTTGCAGCACACTGGAGTTTTCATTCTCACATGCTAGATTTTCACTGTGGCATGTGGGAGTGAGTGTGTGCTCAGTCACTCAATCGAGTCTGACTCTTTTTGGCCCCATGGACTGTAGCCCTCTAGGCTCTTCGGTCATGGGATTCTCTAGGCAAGAATACTGGAGTGGGTTGCCATTTCCTCTTCCAAGGGATCTTCCTGACAGAGGGATCAATAGCCACGTTTCCTGTGCCTCCCTCATTGGCAGGCAGATTCTTTACCAAGGAGCCACCTGGGAAGCCCTTAGTAGCAGGATGAGGGATCTAATTTCCTGACCAGGGATGGAACCCAAGTGTCCTGCATTGGGAGTGCAGAGTCTTAACCACTGAATGACCAGGAAAGCCACTGTCTTTTAATTGAAATTGCACACCTGGTCTCAGGACTTAATGAAGCTTAGATTCTTTATGTCTCCTTGCACAAAGAATTCCGTAAGAGACAAAGTGATAGGTAATAAGTGGATTTATTTAGAGATACACATTCCATAGACAGAATGCAATCTGTCTCAAAAGGAGAGAATGGCCCTGGAAGAAATACATTTCACAGACAGAGTGTGGGCCATCTCAGAAGGCAAGAGGCCCCAGAATATGGGGTGGTTAGTTTTTATGGGCTGGGTGATTTCATGGGCTAATGAGTAGGAGAATTATTCGAGTTATTTTGGAAAAGGGGTAGAGATTTTCTGGAATTGGGCCGCCGCCCACTTTTTGATCTTTTACGATCAGCCTCTGAACTTTCATGGCGCCTGTAGGTGTGTCATTTATCACAGTGCTAATATCACAGCAAGCATATGAAGAGGCTCAAGGTTCACTGGAAGTCGAATCTTCCGCCATCTTTTATCTACTCATTAGCCCATGAAATCACCCAGCCCATAAAAACTAACCACCAGTTTATGTCGTATCCTCTAGGGCTATGTCATTTGATTAGAGGTTTTATCCTTCCCGCTTCCCTCCTATTTCACTTCTACTGACTTTCCCGGTGTTACCCATGCTTTCTGCTTCCTCCTTGACTCTGTAGAGTAGGGTTTCTCAGACTCTGTGGATATATTAAGCTGGATAATTATTTGTTGGGGTGCGAGGTGGGCTGTCCCTTACATTACAGGTTGTTTGCCAGTGTTCTTGTGAAATGGAGCCGGACCCTGGGGGTCCTCCTGGGTACAAGTCCTTTCTGTGTCCCCCAATTCTTGTTTGTAGGAAATAGGTCTCCTTCAGTCTCCTGAACCTGCCCTGAGTTCCAAAGGGAAGTTGCTAATCAGGGAAGGTAGGGGATGCCAAGAGCAGGGAGGAGCAGTCAAACAATAGTGCAGCCATTCTTGGTTCCCCTCAAGGAATATACATAACAATACCTTTGTGTTCAAAGGGCTGACTCATTAAAAAAGACCAGGATACTGGAAAAGTTGGAGGCAGGAAAAGAAGGGGATGATGGAGGATGAGATGATTGGATGGCGGCACCGACTCAATGGACGTGAGTTTGAGAAAACTCTGGGAGGTGGTGAAGGACAGGGAAGCCTGGCGTGCTGCAGTCTGTGGGTTGCAGAGTCAGACACGACTTAGCGACTGAATGACGACAACGACCTTTGAATTCCTCTGTGGGACCTACGGCCCCCACCCAGGTGGATGATGGTAACATCAGGCTGAGCACAAGATTCCTGGAACATCTGTTACCACCAGCCATTCAGAACAAAGTCACACACCCTGCAGCCTTCACCCCATATCTTGCCTATAAAAACTTCTCCACGAAATCCATCAGGGAGTTCGGGGCTTTTGAATAGGAGTCACCTGTTCACCTTGCTTCACAGCACCCCCAAGAGGAAATCAGGCAGAGAGGGTGGAAAGCAGACGGCGGACTCACATGCTGACCAGATGGAGAGACGGGGTCCTGAGAAGGGGGATTCTGGAGAGGTGCCCAGGGCTCTACACCTGAACCAGCTGGGGAGTAAGGTGATGTTCAGAGAGAGAGACAGAGCAAAAAGATAGACTTGGGGTGGAAAAAAGTAGGAGTGAAGTACTGATATATATGCTACAATCAGTACTTCATTCAAACCTGTTCCACACATACTGAAAAAGTATATCAGAAAAGAATTAAAGTCACCTGCTAGTAACAAACACCTGAAGTGACACCTTTAATAAGATGGAGATTTAGGAGTTCTCAGGTGGCTCAGTGGTAAAGAATCCACCTGCCAATGTAGGAGACTCAGGTCCTATCCCTGAGTCGGGAAGATCCCCAGGAGGAGGAAAAGGCAACTCACTGCAGTGTTCCTGCCTGGGAAATCCCGCGGACAGAGAGGAGCCTGCTGGGCTACAGTCTGTGGGGTCGCAAAAGAGTTGGACGAAACTTAGCAACTAAACAACAGTACCTGGTAGTCCACCGGTAGGATTCGGGCTTTCACTGCTGTGACATGGGTTCCGTCCCTGGTTGGGGAACTGAGATCCCACAAGCTGCGCTGTGTGTCCCCCGCCCACCAAAAGATGGAGATTTGATTCCTCACACAGAAGTCAGGAGGAGAAAGTGGGAGATGCTCAAGTGGAGGCATGAGCATGACCACATCTTGGAGAAGCTTGGCAGCAACAAAAGGAGGGCAGGGTCAGGGTGGTAAAGGCAAGCAGGAGAAGTCAGACTGAAGGACACGTTTTGAGGATTTGGTGGAACAGCTGTTGAAGCCTGTGATTTAAGCTGCATGCGTATCTCACTACTCGGTTAGAGATCAAGTTGGAAACCTTGCTCATAGAGGCACGTGTACCACTCTGAACACCCGGGTGGGAGTGTTTACTCCCCAGAGAGCCCCAGTGGGGCACACACGCATCTTCTCACATCCTGCACCTGTCCAACCAGAGCAGTAACTCCTGATGCCCTGTAAGCCAGGCACGGGCTCCTTGGTTTGGGGCTGTCTTGGTAGTCCAGTGTTAAGACTCCAAGCTTCCAATGCAGTGGGTGCAGGTTTGATCCCTGGTCCAGGAACTAAGATCCCACATGATGCATGGTGCAGCCAAAAAAAGTAAAAATTAAAAAAAAGACTCCAAGGTTTGATGAAGGGCTCTGCAGCTTCCTGCTCACCATGATGTCAAAGTCAGGCTGAAGTGGGGTTTTCATCTGACCCCAAAAACACAGAGAGGAGTGTTCGGGGTGAAGTGTGCTTGGGTGCTCAGTTGTTTCCGACTCTTTGCGGCCCCACAGGCTGTAGCCCGCCAGACTCCTCTGTCCATGGGATTTTCCAGGCAAGAATACTGGAGCAGGTTCCCATTTCCTTCTCCAGGGAATCTTCCTGAACCAGGGATTGAAGCTGTGTCTCCTGTGGTTCCTGCTTTACAGGTGGATTCTTTACCACTTGAGCATCCGGGAAGCCTGCAGCCAAAACAATAGGGAAAAAAAAAACGTGGAGGCAGAGGCTTCCAGGAGATTCCAATCAGAGATAGGAATGTGGGAGGGAAGGGTTAAGGCCAGGGCCAGTCAGGAAGGTACAGGAACATCATGATCAGGCTGGTGGTCTGGACGAGAGGTGGGAGATGCCAGGAGAGACAGAAGCTGCCGGGGTTCCTAGAGAGCTGGCAGGTCCACTGAATTGTGTTGGACAGTCCCAGATTATCCAACCTGTCTATATCCCAAAGGGTCTTAACCCCCTCCTTTCTACTTTTTTATTGGTGTATAGTTGATTTACAATGTTGTATTAATTTCTGCTCTACAGCAAGGTGACTCAGTTATTATATATACAAATTTTTAAATATTCTTTCCCATTATGGTTTATCCTAGGACATTGAATTTAGATCCCTATGCT
The DNA here is from genome assembly GCF_032452875.1 of Bos javanicus. NCBI lineage: Eukaryota > Metazoa > Chordata > Mammalia > Artiodactyla > Bovidae > Bos > Bos javanicus. The sequence goes on along the minus strand of NC_083875.1, from coordinate 10,965,805 downwards.
ATAGAGTAGGACTGTGTTGTCCATTCATTCTGTATGTAATAGCTTGCATCTACTCACCCTAAACTCCCAGTCCATCCTTCCTCCACCTCCTCCTAACCCTTGGCAACCATAAGTCTGTTCTCTATTTGATCCCTATTTTCTATAACTCATGCACTGATAGTGATGATGAATGTATGCAAGGTGAAAAACGAATCACACCAAGGTTGATCTTTACCAGGTGACCTTAGAATAACCATGCAGATTTAACTGCGTGACTACATGCTTTAACATCCCCAGTTTCTTAAATCACTCTGACCTCTCCCAGGCCTGATAAGAGAACAGAATAAAATGTTTCTTTATGGATGAGCTATGATGAGCTATATTTGGCTCCAAAAACCCAACAAAGACTATAACACTGTTTGTGCATTTTGTTAACTTGCTGGGTTACCTGGGTAACTTAACCTCACCTCTCTGAGCCCCAAATTTCTTTGTGAAATGACCGAGATGGGCCAGTTCGTTTTCTATTTCTTTCCAACTCTGAAATTCTATGAACTTAAGTAACTATATGTAAAACTGCTCCATGGTACTGAAGAGGTGCTTCAGAAGCTCTTGCATCGATTGGTACCAAAATAGATCATGCATGCATGCTCAGTCACGTCTTGACTCTTTGTGACCCCATGGATTGTAGCCTGCCAGGCTCCTCTGTCCATGGGATTATCCCAGCAAGAATACTTCAGCTGTTGCCATTTCCTCCTCCAGGGAATCTTCCCGATCCAGGGATCCAACCTGCACCTCCTGCTTCTCCTGTACTGTCAGGCGGATTCTTCACCACTGAGCAATCTGGAAAGCCCTAAAATAGACAGCAAAAGTACTTGATCTCTTCATTGCCTTGGACTAACAGATGTCCCTGGTCTTTCTCTTTCCTCCAACCTCTTTCTTGGCAGATGTGCATCCTCGAGTGTGAAGAGAAGGCCTTCACCAGCCCTCTCTGGACTCCATGCACCAAGGTCATGGCCAGGGGCTCCTGGCAGCTCAGCCCTGCTGACCCAGACCACGTGGCAGCTGCTCCGGACCAGCCCAGAGCCTCTGAGATGCAGCATCTGAAGCGAATGCCCCGGGTCAGGAGCCTCTTTCAAAGGCAGAAGAGGACAGAGCCCGGCCTGGAGGAGGTGGGGGAGATTGAGCAGAAACAGCTGCAGAAGCGGTTCGGGGGCTTCACCGGGGCCCGGAAGTCGGCCCGGAAGTTGGCCAACCAGAAGCGGTTCAGTGAGTTTATGCGGCAGTACCTGGTCCTGAGCATGCAGTCCAGCCAGCGTCGGCGCACCCTGCACCAGAATGGTAATGCGTAGCTGGAAGGGGAGCCCCTCCCGGCTGCACCGTCCACTTCAACCCATGAGTGAGTGGGGCCCCAATGAGCTGGGGGCAAGAAGAAACGTCCTCTACCCTGTCTTAACCTTCCTCCCCGGCGGGGGCAAACATGTTGGCACCCAAACACAGATACATACTCCACACCACTTCCTTCAGGGGTTCAGCTCCTAGGACTGCTCCAGCCCACCTTTTTTTTTTTTCTTTCTGGGAGCAAAAATTTTCCTGGGATTTCTCTGAACAGCTCACCACTGTGGTGAAGAGACTGGTTACCATGGGGATAATAGTAGTGTGTTAAGATAACTAATTCCTCTATGGCTCTTCAGGAGCTTAGTTACTATGGGGACAATGAAGTGGACCAAGCCTCCTATCAGGTTGCCATAGAAACCATTCACTCACCTTTCCCCGGAGACTTTAAGGACCCAGAGGACCTGCACTTAGCCATTTGCAGAGTCTGATCTATGTCTGTGATGTTGCTGTTTCACCTTCAAAGATGGCTTAGCTGTCCCCTCCCGTCCTCCCTCTATCTCAAGGTAACTGGCTTCCATGGCAACCTTTCAACTTTCCCACTCTCCCCCAGTCAAGGAGCTCTGGTTAGGAGCAGTTCTTGTTAGGACACTTTCTGTGTTTCTTTCTGCCACACATCACTTGTTCACCTGATCACTTTGGGCTGGTGGGCTGGTGCTTTGCAGCTGATGGCACCTGAGCAAGGTTTTGAGAATCTGGCCTTAATGACCTCAGTCACTTTTAGGAGAGGGACTAAAAGGATCATAATTTTTCCTCACTTTTTGCCTCTTTCCGGGTGCCATTTCTGGTTTTTTGTTGGTTGGTTGGTTGGTTTTCATTTTTATTTATTATTTTTGGCTGCGCAGGGTCTTTGTTGCTGCTTATGGGTTTTCTCTGGTTGTGGCGATGAGGGCTACTCTCTAGTTGCGGTGCACAGGCTTCTCACTGTGGCGGCGTCTTTTGTTGCAGAGCACGGGTTCTAGGGTGTGAGAGCTTCAGCAGTTGTGGAGTACAGGCTTAGTCGCCACACAGCATGTGGGCTCTTCCTGTACTAGGGATTAACCCACGTGCCCTTCCTTGGCAGGCAGATTCTTAACCACTGGACCACGAGGAAAGTGTCCAGGTGCCATTTCTGTCTTGTGTTTGCTTGCTTGCCCTTCCTCCTACCTCCCTGCCTGTCTGTTCTTACTCCCCCGGGCACTTGTTTATACATGTACCTACAATGCAGATCAGATCATAAATATCAGAGATCCTAACTTACTTCCCAGTCATTACAAACTCGGCTTTCCTCAGCCCATTAACCTACACATAACTTTGAGTGGCAGAGGGAACTAGCACAATGAACTTTTCTGAAAATCTAAGAGAATTCCAAGCATTAAGCATATGTGCCTTAATTCATATGGAGGAATATGATTATCTGCAGGATTTCATCTGAGCTTCCCTGGTGGCTCAGTGGTAAAGAATCTGCCTGGCAACGCAGGAGACATGGGTTCAATCCCTGCGTTGGGAAGATCCCCAGGAGGAGGAAATGGCAACCCACTCCAGTATTCTTGCCCGGAGAATCCCATGGACAGAGGAGCCTGGCAGGTTGCATGCAGTTCATGAGGTCGAAAAGAGTCAGACAGGCTCAGGCGCGCATGCGGTATCTCATATCTCTCCTTAAAGAGAGAAGCTTCCCCTAACAGAATGAACTATTCAGTTGGTCAGAAACTTTGCACAAACATTATCACCCAAGTGGGGGCTTTTGCCTGACAGAGAGGCATAAAAGCAAAAAGTTTGTGCATGGGCTCTTTTACTTTGCTTCCTATATGTCAAAGGTAGCCAGATGTTAATAATCCTCCTTCAATGTTTATTAATCCACATGTGAATCTTGAGCACCCACACTGCAGCAGGAAGGCAGCCCACACAACACTTTGCAGGTAGGCTAGCTTGTTTGCAAAACGCCCATTGCCAAATACGGATATATGTATTCAGTGGCGAGCCAAAGGCTGCCGTGTTTATTTTAGCAGAATGACTAATCTCTGAAGGGCCTGAATTAACCTGCACTGGTTTTGAAGTCATATTCTTGGATCCCTAATAAGCATTCATTTCTCCAAAGCCATATCTACACAGGACGTATTAAAAAATCTTTCAGAAATGGCATGGGCTGAATTCTTCCAAATCTTAAAGAAATTCTTCTTCTTTTTAAATTTTTAATTGGAGGATAATTGCTTTACAATATTGTGTTGGTTTCTGCCACATATTAACATGAGTCAGCCATAGGTATACATATGTTTCCCCCCTACTCCCGCCCCACCGAACCTTCCTCCTAAACTTTAGAGACATTCTTCTTTAAAGGGACCATCAAGGTACCCTGAAGACACATCTAAGTCTGATCTATGACCGTTTACCTTATAAAGAGTTTCAAATCAGTCACGTTAGCAGGAATCAATTTAGTTTTTAGAAAAATGATTTGAGCCCCTATTCAGGCAATTGGTTTTTCTAGTTTTCTATTAAGCCTCCAACTGAGAGGTACTGGAACATAACAGGTAACCAGCTTCTGCCTGTGGCTTTGCTCAAGATATAAAGTTCTTGATGGAAACGCTGGTGATATTAAGCAGCTCATCTGGGTATTATCGATCGCTCTCCTCCTGCGACCATCTTGCTGATTCTTTTTTCTACACATTCATGGCTGCTGAGTTCCTGTGTGGATGTGTATTTATGAGTCCCTTAAGCCTGTCTTTATTTGCCTGTACACACCCCAGCCAGCCCCACACATGCTTGAGATTTCTCCATGGCTCGGGGACTCCTATTGCCAGAGCTGTTCTGGACACCTGAGACACCCAACACCAGCCTATATTTAGAATGCTGGGCAGAACGGCGCCACCCAACACATGCGACGTGTGTGTGCGCGCTCAATCATGTCCCACTCTGTGACCTCATGGACTGCAGCCCCCCAGGCTCCTCTATCCATGGGATTCCCCAGGCAAGAATACTGGAGTGGGTTGCCACTTCCTCCTCCAGGGGATAGGACCCATGTCTCCTGTATTGGCAGGCAGGTTCCTTACCACTGAGCCACTGGGGAAGCAAACACTTGGGATAAAGAACCCTTATTCAGAAAGTGTAATGATGTCCTAGAAGGGAGGGACACTGGTATATATGGAATCGAGAAAAATGGTACAGAGGAACCTATTTGCAGGGTGGGAATAGACACGGACTGTAGGGAATGGACTTGTGGACACAGCAGGGAGAGGCGAGAGGTGGCACGGATTGAGACAGCAGCATTGACTATACCCACTGCCATGTAAAACAGCCAGTGGGAAGCTGCTGTATGGCACAGGGAGCTCAGCTCAGCGCTCTGTGACGACCGAGAAGGGCAGGATGGGGCGAGATGGGAAGGAGAGGTTCAGGAGGGAGCAGATATATGTATGCTTATAGCTGACTCACTTTGTTCCACGGCAAACACTAACAACATAATAAAGCAATGACACTCCAATAAAAAAATAACAAGTGGAATAAAAAAAGGGACACTGGGGTGCAGGACCAGTCCTAGAGAGACCTATGAAGAGTACGCGACTGATCCCGATACCTGCCGTCCGTTTTCCTGGCCCTATGCTCCCCTCCTGTCTTCCGCTGCCCCAGACTTTGACTTTCTAGATGGTGGAGAGTGAGCAGATTCATTCCTGGTGAGGAATCAGTGAAGTTAGCACTTGTAATAGAGCCACAAATGAGGGCTCTTTTTAGCCTGAAGAAATGAATTACTATACAGAGATTCCAAATACTGATACCAGGGATAAGAGAACTGTTTCTGGGCAGGAGGCTTCCCCTTTGTTCTCTTGGTTCTGACGCTAGATTACGGGCCAGGGAAACAGGTGTGTAGAGGGAGTCAGGGACCCCTTCTTGCTGCTTTTGGGGATAATTAAGTGGATTATAAAGCTTTTTTAAAAAAACATAATTTACTTGGCCGCACTGTACAACATGTGGGATCCTAGTTCCCTGACCAGGCCCTCTACATTTAGGGCTTCCCTGGTAGCTCAGCTGGTAAAGAATTCACCTGCAAGGCAAGAGACCCCCGTTCGATTCCTGGGTTGGGAAGATCCACTGGAGATGGGATAAACTACCCACTCCAGTATTCTTGGGCTTCCCTGGTGGCTCAGACGGTAAAGAATCCACCTGCAATGCAGGAGACCCGGGTTCGATTCCTGAGCTGGGAAGAACCCCTGGAGAATCGCATGGCAACCCACTCCAGTATTCTTACTTGCCTGGAGAATCCCCAAGGACAGAGGTGCCTGGTGGGCTACAGCGCGTGGGGTTGCAAAGAGTTGGACACGACAGCGACCAAGCACAGCCCAGCAGCCCTGCATTCAGAGCACGGAATCTTAACCTCTGGATCACCAGGAAAGCCCCAGATGATAGTTTTTCTTTGCCTCCTTTCTATTTCTCAGGCACTAGGGAAAATCGAATTGAAGGGACAGAAAAACTGTCAGATTTGCCGTTTTAATCTGCCATTAATTTGTCATTTTATGTCTCTCCAGGTGTCCGGGCGATCCCCAAAGCAGCATGTCTCCAGCCCCAAACCTGCCGGCTGGGCATCAGGACGCCTCCCTCCCCAAGGCACTGAGGCGAGCTTTGCCTCCAGGCTGCCACCCCAGGGTCCTGCCCCATCTGGTTGTCTTTCCCTCCCTGACTCCTCCTGGCCCCTCCCCATTCATGGCATGTTTCATGACAGCCCTGTTGCTACATCAGAGTGTATTTTTGTAATTCCTCCAGCTAACATTTAAACGGCCCCATCTCTCCTTCTCACTCACCTCTTCCCCCTTTGAGGTGGTGGGTTCAAGGAACAGGAAATCAAGCCTGGGGTTTTGACTCGTCACTGCCGTAACTTGTTTGTAAAAGAGCTGTTCTTTTTGACCGGTTGTTTTAAACAGATTTCTCCATTAAACTTCTACTGAGCAAATGGTTAGTAAATGGGTTGGCTGCTTCTTTAACTGAGAGCACAGACTCCAGATATACAGTCAGAGCTGCCTCTCCTGAGAGCCAGAGGCCAAACGCAGGTGACTCTGTTTTATGTCAAGTGTGTCGAGCAGGAACACCCCGACCGTGCTGGGTCCCCAGGTCCAAAGCCCGCTGCTGTGTGATTGGACCCAGCAGGCAGGATGGTGGAGGGGCCAGGCTACTGTACCCCACCCTCAGTTTCTGACTCACTAGAAAGTTGCATCTTTAACAATTTCCAGGTGATGTAGCATTTGCTGGTTTGGGACCCTCTGGATGGGGTCGAAACTAACTCAAAACATGTTAAGATGGGTAATATCAATTCAGCCAAGAAACCTCTGGTCCACCCAAATGGAGTGACTGAGGTGGGTCAAACTTCTATATAGATATATAGGGGGCCGTGGGAAATCAATAGGGAGGGTAAGGTGCTCTGTTGGGGAACTCGGGGCATGGTGGGGGCGCCTGGTGAGGTGAGGGGTTACTGGAACCCAGTGAGGACTGTAGCTCCCTCTAGTGGTCAGGAGGGAAACAGCCACTCACTGTGCAGGCTGGTACCATCAGCGAGATTGAACTCTCTCCTTTCCAACTCTAGCCCGGCGTCTCCTGTTGGTCAGACCCAACTGGGAGCCAGAAAGTTAGGGGTGCAGCCTAACTTTTGGATGCAGTCACAAAGGTGGACCTGGGAGGGTCCAGAGCTGCAAATGGACAATGTCCAGCCCAAAGGCAGTAAACCCCTTTAAAGGAGGGGTGCAGGAAGGCAGGGTGGGGGTGGCGGGCAGTGGCGGGAAATCGCAGCGATTCTTAGTCTGTCTTAGACCAAGTGGGGCAAGGACAGGGGAAGGGGGAGAAAGGGGCCCTCTAATCTACACCAAGGGGAGGGAAAGGCTAAGGACAACCTCTCCCACAGGCTGCTGATCTAGACTGACTTTGGCAGAAATCTAGTTCTTAGGTCTTCTTCTCTGAGCAGCTTCACACCTCCCTGCTGGGTGGTGTGTGTCCTAGAACCCCCTCCCAGGGCAAGACAGAGCTTTCTGGGCCAGCTCCCCTTCCACCCAGGCCAGCTCTGAACCAGCATCGTGGGCCATCAGAGGACACAAAACCCACGGGTTGACGGGGGTGGGGAGCAGGGTTAGCACGCGTTGCACAAGCAGAAGGTGGCTCCTTCTCTCCGTAGGCACTTGCCGGCTCCCCAGCAAATTTAGGTCCACAGCCGGGACCTTCTCCCCATCGTCAACAATGCAAGCAAGAGAGAAAATGGTTATTTTCCTAAATCAAGGAAGTCACTGATGTAAAAAGTAAAAAAACAGTGGTTGCTTTTATGAGGAAAGGAGGAATAGCACCTAGCTAGAGGGCTTCCCCAGTGGCTCAGATGGTAAAGAATCTGCCTGCAATGCGGGAGACCTGGGTTTGATCCCTGGGTTGGGAAGATCCCCTGAAGGAGGGCATCGGAACTCACTCTAGTATTCTTGCCTAGGGAATCCCCATGGACAGAGGAGCCTGGCGGGCAACAGTCCATAGGGTCAAACAGTCAGACACGACTGAGCGACTAAGCACAACACAGAGGTACGATGGCAGTTTCTGGAATGCTGGCCACGATCTGTTTTTTGAAGGAATGGTGGATACTTAGGTGTTTGCACTGTAATAAACCATTAAACTGTAAAAATTAAAATTAGAGATTAGGAAGAAAAAAAAAAGAAACTGGTTATCTCCTAGATTACAATCCTAACGCTATTATTTTCCAGATGATGACTTTGGGCAAGTTTTCTAACCTCTGGGCCTCACTTTCCTCACCTGTAAAATGGGAGTGATGAAATGAAAATAAATTAATAAATTTTAAAAATATTTTATTTTAAAAATAAAATAAAAATGGGACTGACAACAGTAATTCCTTTGTGGGTTTATCCATGTAAGCGCTTGGCCAGGTCCCTGATAATGTTGCCTGCTGTTACTATAAGCAAAGGAGTGTACACACTTCTCCCCCGGGGCTATTGCTTGCTTAACACCAAGGACAAAGATAATCTTATCCTTTGCAGGGCGAGAGGGCGGAGGGACAGGCACACATCAAATCAGACAATGTACCATTTTATTCCTTATAAAATATATTTCATATTGCTGTAAAAACATTATATTTCACATTTTTAAAAAAATTTTTAACAGTAAAAATAATACTTGGAAGACAGCTGGGGGAAAAGGCGCCAATAAAGACAAGTTCACAGATGGGATTTATCTCCCTCTCCTTTTTTTCTTTTTGCCCCTGGTAAAGTCAGAACCAGTGAGGACCAGAAAGTAACAGGACAGATTTCTTCCGAAAAGTCAGAGTTTCCACATCCAAATCCATTATGTCCTTCAAAGAATCTAGCCTCGGGCCAACTGCAACCTTGTGGATGTTGCTCAGAATGTGTTCTGAAATTACAGGATTGCTTTCACAGCCAGCTTCAAAGTCAGATTATTAAATCTAAGCCATTTTACTCACCCGTTGGTCCTTGTGTTCTGCACCTGTGACCTCACTTGACCACCAGGAAATGGCAAGTCACTCCAGTCTTCTTGCCCGGGAAATCCCACGAACAAGAAGAGCCTGTAGGGCTACCATGAGGTTGCAAAGAGTCAGACAGGACTCAGTGACTCCACCACTACACCACCACTATTCACTGGACTCTCTTCGCACTGAAGCGCAAGCATGGGTGCAGATTCAGTATCATTAAGGCTGCTCAAAGCAGGCACCACAGACTCCAAAGGTACTTCCAAAATATTGGGAATAAGCATAACATCCCCGGAGTAAAGAGTTTCCCAAGACGCTTGCTTTGCCAATCCGTCCTGTTAGTTTCCAAAGCGCACCTGTCGCCTCTTACCTTCCATCAGGTTCTGCCTCCCAGGATGGGCCAGGAAGTAGGGAGAAATACAGAGATGAAGAAAACAGGCGTGATGGTGGGGTCAGTTCACAAACCACCCCCTGCCCTCTGAGAAGAGACGAATGGGACAACCCCAGGACAGACCACACGTCAAGAACCCGCACGACAGCCACAGACGGAGCAGTGGGAGGAGAGAGGCTGGAGGAGGCCACCACCACCGGGAAGGAGGCCGGAGCAAAGGCCGACAGGGAAAGCCGCACCAGAATGTTAAAAAAAACAAGAACCTCAGTTTTGAAATTGTTGCATCAATTTCTTCTCTCTTCCTTTTCTGCCCTGTGCAGCAGTGAGGCGACAAGCCTGCCTTACTTAGAGAAAATCTTGATATCCAGTTGTACCTACATGGTCCAAACTGAGGAGGAAATGAAAATAGTGTCTCCAAAGGGGAGACCCAGCAAAGGCTTTGAGTAAGGAGGAAAGGGGAGACGCTGCTGGGCAGAGCTCCCCCCACCCCCGTCTCAAAGGCCCCCTCCTCACACAGGTAGGACCTACAGGTGCACAGGGCGCGAAGCCGGGAGTCAGCTTTGGGAAGCTGGGAGCTTGAAGGAGCGGGAGGAAGAACCCAGCACCTCTTGCTGGCTTGATTTCCAGCTTTACCGAGGGACAGAATTCCACATACATTTTTTTTTTTTTTACTAAGTTATAAAAATATACCCCATCACCACCAAAGACACTCATGTGTAAGAGTGCCTTTCCCTTCTGTCACCAAACCCAGGTCACCATCACCCTTCACACCATCATACCCCCTATTCCCGTCTGCCAGTTTCCAACATGCGTGTCACAGATGGAAACGCATCTATCGGGTTCCTGCAGCCAGGTGAGCCTGCCTGGACGGGAAGGACAGCCTTGCTCACAGCCAAAGCCTGGATGCCGCTGTGCAAGCCCCAGAGAGCTGGCCTCATGGTAGAGTTCCCTGAGCCCCTGACATTTGGGACGTGGGCCCTGAGGAGTCCCCCAGACCAGTCCCGCTCGGCAGAAAGGTGAGGCTTTGAGCCAAAAACATACCCTCCCCCAGCCCTGCTCGCCCAGGCACAGAACCCCCTGCCTCTACTCATCCCTCCTCAACAAAAATGGATTTACGTATTCAGCTCTCAGGTCACGCAGTTCGGGGTCCCCTCCATTCCTGAGGTCTCCAGTAGATGCTAAATCAACCCCAGTTCCCGTCACATGACCTCCTCAGGCCCCCTAACCTCCCCAGAAAAGACGCCCAGCAGGTGTCTGGAACCACGACACCACATCCAACTGACCCTCCCCATCACACTGACTGGACCCCGCAGAAGCCCCCTGAAGAGTCCTGTCCTGCCTGTCACCTTAGGAAGAAAACCAGACGGTCCCCAAAGGGCCAGGTGAGCCCGTGGAGCCACAGGACAGCTCTGTGCCCTCTCACCGTGGCAGGAGCTGCCACCTACCTTTCTCTCTGTTCTCTTCACCAGCCCGGCCCTATGGCCTTGGAGGAACACGGGAAAATCCCTGGTTCCCATGAGACGAAGAGGGATCTACCTCAGGGCAGGATCTCTCGGCCAAAGGGGGAATCTTTAATCAGAAAGAGGCTCCTGAATACACCGTAAGTGAAAACAAAGTGTTTCTGAGGGGGTGTCTTCCAGAGCTGGTGGGGAGGGGTGGGTGTGGGTTCACTCGGGGAACAGCGAAGAACTCTCGCCCAGTTTTATACCGTCTGGTCTCTTTTCAAGGAAAGAGTGGGCAAGGGAGTCTTGATCTGCCACACTGTACGACGTGAATTCTTTTTAGCCTTTTGGCTCAGCTTCCTGGGGACAGTCTTTTTACAAACCTACGCGTCTGGGCTTGGAGAAGAGGCCACACCGTATCTGTTGGGCTGCAACCTGACCTGAGGGACCCCACATCGGAGCAGCTGGCACCAGAAAAAGAGCTTTCCTTGCATTCTGATGGAAGCTGCTGGGGGAGGACAATCTCTCCCTTCTCCTAGATCTGGGTGGAGAAAGGGGGCCGGCTGCACCTCAAAAAGCTCACACATCAGTCCCGTCTTCCCACCCCAGCCTCAGCAGGTCCTGTTCTCTGGGTCATCAGCCAGAAATCTTTTTTCTAAAAAAAAAAAAACAAAAGTAAATCCATGTTGCTCAAAGTCCCTTCTGAAAGAGTGGAGAAAGCAAAGAATCCACCAGCTCAGCAGGAAACACAATGAGCTGTCCCTTCCTTCCATACGGTACACATTAATCCCCTAGGGAGATAGGCTGTGGGGAGGAGAGGAGGGGGAGTCATTTCTTTGGTCTCTGGTTTGCTGCAGAATACCCTTGGTCAGTTTTGGCTCTCTCTTATTTTAGGGGAAAAAAAAATAATTTTTTTGTTTCTATTTAAAAAAAAAAAACTAAAACATTTGTTTTGAGTATTCAACCTTAGCCAATAGAGCCCAAACTCCCCATGTCCACTCTGTAGCTTTTAGGCTTCTGCTGTGGGCTTGGGACCCATCTGCCTGTGTCCCCAGGCCACCGGGAGGGGCCGTGGTTCAGTCCAGGAAGCGCTGGCAGGCCTTCTTCCAGCGGCAGGCGGTGCACCACTGGTCCCGGTGCTCAATGCCGTACACCTTGCGGCACTTCTTAGCTTCCCCGCGGGCTTTCCTACAAGAAGGGTCAATGAGGGGATGGTCACCCGCTGGCCAGCCAGCAAGGGGGCCACCAGGGCCGGAAGACCGACCGCCTCCCTCGCATCTGAGACGTCCCCCACTGGCTCCCTGGGACCAACCCTAGGGACGAGGGGCGGGTGGGGACAGGAGCCCCCAAGGAGATCTCGGGAGAGGACAGGCTCACCTGGTGGTGCTCTGGGCCCGAGGTGGAGACGTGACGATCAGGTGAGACTTCATGGCAGGGGGCGGCTGCTGGGGCTCGCTGAAGCTTAGCGACCGGCTCCGGACCTGGGCACAAGGAGAGGGGCTGTGAGCACGAGGGCAGAAGTGCAAGGCAAAAGGACCATCCCGGGGGACAGCCAGCTACCCCCACCCCACCTTGTGCCAGGAGGCCCTCTCTAGAAGGAGATTTCAGGGACAGGTGAGCAGGGATCGAGGAGGGAGTGGAGGTGGAGAGGCAGGAGCCAGCCTTGAAAGGCACACTGCAGCTAGGGGAAGGGGCTCCAAGCAGGAGAGCCACTTGGCCTGGCCCCCTCGTGGGCTGCCACCTGCAGATTTAGAAGAAGCTACCATACTGGGGCAGAAAGAGGGACAGCACAGCCTCAGCGGCACCTTTGGGTATGTGGGTTTTACAGTGTGCGGTGATGCCTTCCTGCAGGAGGCATTTCAGACTGCAACACCCTAAGGGTCTCTCAGTCGTATCCAACTCTTCGCAACACCATGGACTGTAGACCGCCAGGCTCTTCTGTCCATGGGGATTCAAAATAACTTACAATTTATTTCAGTTTGGGGGCAAGCAACCTAAGGCGCTGGTCTGCGGTGGCCCGGGGAGCTCTGATCCACCTGCACAGCCCCCCACGCGCCCCTCTCTCCTTTCTCACCCTCCCTCTGCCCCTCCAGCTTCCCCATGTCCTCTCCCTCCTCCTCTTGGCATCAAAACCTTACCAAGCACCCCCAGGGGCTCAGAACTAAACAGAGCGCTGATCCCACCTGGCCTCACGATCTTGGCAATAAACTTCATCTTGGTGCTCCTCGCCAGCACGCCCCTCCCACATTCTATTGGCACCTATGACTCTCGGTGGTGGTGGGGCGGGGGGGGAGGGGGGCGGTGGGCAAGGGTATGAAGACCTTCAAGAAGCTGGGGTGCAGGAGGCACTGAGCTCGGGGGAAAGGCCTCCAGCACGGGGTGTGTGTGGCTGAGCCCTCAGCTGGTTCCAGGGCCCCTGGAAGGGCTGAGGGGCCTGGAGCGCTGGCGCACTCACCGGGGACAGGGAGGAGGTGCTGGAGGGGGCAGCAGCCCAGCTGATGCTGGTGTAGATGTGTGGGGAGACCGGGATCTGGAAAGGCGGCAGAGCCTGTGGAGACAGAGTGCGTTGGCCAGGGCCCAGCTCAGGAAGCTCTCAGGGCCCTCTTCCCACTCCAGTGACCTCATGGTCTGCAGCAACAGCAACCTCACACTAAAAAGTCCTGGGACACCCCAAAATGCTCCTCCTGAGAGAAATAGCAGAGCACTGGCTCTCTGGAGTCGTCTTTGTCTCGGGCTCCAGGCTTTTTTTGGAGCTCCCCTCTTGGAGCTGGTTTACGTGCCAGCCTCATGACTTAATCATCTCCACAGATTAACTTCTTGGCGGCATCACCTACGAAGAACATGCTCGGGGCAGCTCCCCCAGAAATTCAGCCTTGTGAGTTGGGGCACAGGCACTGTGCTAAGTGCCTGCCACCCCTGGGGCAACCGCATGGAAGCAGCGACTCTCCAGGTCAAGGTTTGTTTCTAAAATCACCAACCGCCCTTTCCAGGTCTCATGTCACAGGGACAGCTGGCGGCCTGAAGGGCCACCTGAGTTGAAATAGCTGAGTGACCACTCATGACCACTCATTCTAATGAGAAGGAGAGCTGGCTTGCTCTCTAAAGGCTTTCCGACGGAAAGCACTGCTTCTTAATTACTAACTTGCAAATAAGCCTACAGTCGGAAAAAAACAGGCAGTAGGCATCAAAGGATTTTAAGAAAAACTTGCACATGGCAAACAGAGTCTTCGGCACCTACTACATGCAGTAAAAACCACCCTAAATGCCACCCGCTCCATGACTGCTTTCCCAACCCAACGGGCATAATACCTTGGTCTTTACAGCTATTGTTGCTTAGTCACTAACTTATGTCCGACTTGTGAACTGTACCCTGCCTCCTCTGTCCATGGGATTTCCCAGGTAAGAATACTGGAGCCAGTTGCCACCTCCTTCTCCAGAGGATCTTCCCAACCCAGGGATCGAACCCGAATCGCCTGCATTGGCAGGTGGATTCTTTACCACTGAGCCACCAGGGAAGCCTGGTCCTTCCTGTACCCACAACAATTGCTTGTGCCTCCAGTAAGATATTTTAACTACTTATTATAATTAATCGTAGTTACATATTCATTTCTCTCTCCAGCTAAACTGTACACTTCACAAGCTCAAGAATTATATATCTTACTCTATCTGCAAAGCTTATCCTGCAGCTTGACACACAGTATGTATTCAAAAAACTGAGGGCCAGATTATTTAATGTAGTACAGTTCTGAGAATTGGGGATTTGCTCTCGGAAACCCTACTACACTAGTCTATCCCCTCTTATAACCAACAATGGACCAATTCCCCTATCCAAATCTATCAACCTGGTTACTTAGGGATTCAGCCAGATTTCTTAACCACTGGATTCAGCCAGATTCAGTAACCACTCATTACAGTCATCAAGGTACAACTCTGGAATTCCTGTGTTTATTGAGTGTGAAGTCATTTTCCTTATAGAAGCAAGAGATAGGTAATTCAGCTGAGGACTCAGCCTCCAATCAGTGTGGTCAGTGGCCTGTGATCAGGCTGACCAGTGACAGGCACGGAATCCCTCATGGCCCCTAGGCTGAGGTCCCAGGGGGTCCCCATACCTGGTATGCATGGTCGGCCTGAATGTGCCAGAAGGAGCCAGGAGCTGACTTGCTGAGAGCACCAGAGGGCAGGTAAGACTCCAGGCCAGGGTGATCCGGGCCTGAGGACTGGGCTTTGGGAGGAGGCGGTGGGGGCAGGATGGTGAGGGGCGGGCTGGTCACGCTGGGGGTCGGAGCCGAGTCGGCGGTGGGGACGCCAGCCGCAGCAGCTTCCCCCTTCATCTGCACCTCTGTGTAGTAGAAATCCTCCTCCCGCTTGAACTGGTCGGAGTCCACGGTGTCCCTGCAGGGGAGGGAGATGCGGTGACAACCAGCGACAAGCTGCCCTGGTCCAAACACAGGGGACAGCGAGGCACGAGGGGGAGTGCCTGCTCAGGGCCACCAGCAGGTCACAGGAGAAGCCCAGAGGACAGGTGGGAGCCCAGGTCCAGACATGGGCTCCCAGGGATTGTTGCACCCTGGCACGTCAAGGGGAATTATTTTTCCTAGCACCGAAGGCTTCTCCTCTGGCCAGATCTGCTTCACACTTTGCCCTGGGTCCTCTCTGGACCCCACTCACTCGCGGTCACTCTCTCCAGCAGGGGAAGGACTATGAGTCGGTCCCCTTGGCCTTCTGCAGCCCCGGCTCCGGCTGTCAGTGCGAGGGGAGCCCCAGCTCCCCAAGGGGAAGCAACAGGCTCTAAGTAACTAACCACCCTCTATGTGCCCAGAACTGAACCATCTTCCTTCCGGGGTGAGAAGACATACCCATCAACAGCATCACCCACCACCGGAGGAGGGCCTCCTTCCCAGCAAAGACCCCAGCAAAGGGGCTGTTCCACGGGGCCCAGGATCAGGGATGGGTGGGGTCCTCAGCCAGCCAGTTTCTCAGAAGCATTTGGGGGCGTGGGTCTCGGGGAATCAGCGGGTGGAGGAGGGCTGAAGAACGCCCTAGACAGAGGAGCTCTGCGTGCATACCCACCCCAGGTGGAGGGCTTTCACGTGTCGTTTGATGCCCACGATGGAGCGCAGGACTTTGCCACAGCTGGGCCACAGGCACTTGTACATCACCTTCACCGAGTTCTGGAGGGAAAGGAACAGGGATGAGGAGGTCATGTCCCCCCTCTCAGCCTCACCCAGTGGGGCTCCAGTCACATCCAACAGGACCCAGCAGAAGGCTCAATCGAGACTTCGAGAAGGCTAAACGGGTTCCCAGAGACCAGAAAGACTGACAAACAGGGGCAGAGAGCTGGTCCTGGGGGCCGGCATCGGTCTGCATGGGGGTGGGCTGGCGGGAGGGGGATGGAGGAGAGGAGATGGGCTGGGGGAGGGGAGATAGGCTAGGGGACAGGGGAAGACCTGACGGAGGTCTCTGCAGGGGAGCTGGGTTGGGCAGAGGTGCAAAGGCCAACGATGCGGCATTGGAGAGGAGGGGCGGGCTTCTGGGAATATCAAGAGGAAAGAGAAGCAGCAAAAGAGAGCTGAAATGATGGTCCAGGGCCTGGGACTCGGCTCCCAATGCAGGGGGGCCGGGGTTCGATCCCTGGTTGGGGGGAACTAGATCCCACATGCCACAACCACGATCTGGTGCAGCCTAATTAATTAATTAATTTTTTAAAAAATGGATCACTGAAACAGGATGGGGCCCGAGAAGGCCCGGGAAACCAGGCCTGGCCCCTCTGTGGCTGAGCTTGAAAGCTCAAGCTACTCACCTTTCTTTTTCGGGGAGCTGGTTCATCCAACAGGAAAGCGTCTGGGTCGGTCTCAAATCCATTATCAGTCTGGGGAGAGCCGAAGGCATCCCCCAGGTACTTGGGGCTGGCCTGGGGGTGGGGGGGCGAGGGGGTGGAGACGCCGCTGCTCCCACTCCAGTGCCCGCTGGTGGTGCTGCTGCCGCTGTCCGACACGTCGCCGCTCTCCTTCCACGGATCGCAGGCCGTGCGGGAGGCTGGAGGGGAGAAGACAGAGGATGCTCGGTGCCTGTCCCTTTGCTCATGCCAGATTCTGCACAGACAGCCCAGGTCGGGGGCAGGACACTCTAGTTTAGACTCTGGGTTCCTGGGCTTCCCTGGTGGCACAGTGGTAAAGAATCCACCTGCCAATGCAGGAGACACAGATTTGATGCCTGGTCTGGGCAGATCCCACAGGCCAAGGAAGAACTAAGCCTGTGTGCCTCAACTGCTGAGCCTGTGCTCTAGAGCCTAGGAGCTGTAATGACTGAAGCCCGAGCACCCTGGAGCCTGTGCTCTGCAACAGGAGAAGCTGGCTCACTGCAGCTAGAGCGTAGCCCCCAGCTGCCACAACTAGAGAAAAGCCTGAGCAGCAACAAAGACCCAGCATGGCCAAAAATAGGTACATAAATAAAAATTATTTTCTTAAAAAAGCTGGGTTTCTGAATCTAATGCCGGGTTCTGCTTGCCTGGCTCTGTATTCCAAGGGGGAAAATAAAAAACTGACAAAGTACCCCTTCCCTAACAAACCCCTCCCCTTTCTGGGCTTCAGTAAAAATGAGGAATGGGTCCCTTCATTGCAGCACTGTCTGTGGGTGGCAGACTGCTCTGTATCAGGGACCCTTCCTGCCACAGCTGTGCTGATCATCACTGACCGCCAGACACACTCTGTAGCTGTATTTTGTGCGCAGGTGTCCCCCAGTTTTCAAAAGTTCAATTTATACCTTTTCCTTCATATGCAAGACCTGCGGTCTGCCCTCCAAATCCCCAGTTTCCGCACTGAAAATATTTAGGAAAAAGAATTCCAGAAAGATCCCCACAGCAACACTTGAATTTGCCACACAGCAATGAAACATTTAAACAGCAACATTTAAAAGGCATTTACATTGTCTTTCCAACTACTTACAACGTTGTACACAGCATCTGCCTTGTGTTAGGTATTATAAGTAACCTAGAGATGATTGACAATATGCAGGAGAATGTTCATAGCTTAGATGCCAGTACAATGCTGTTTTACACAAGGGACTTGAGTATCCATGGATCTGGGTATCCGCACGGGTCCTAGAACCAATCCCCCATGAATACAGAGTGACAACCTGACATCAGGACTTGTTTTCACTGAAAGAAATCTAAGGAGGACTTTCACTTTATGAAAAAAGGTGACAATAGTTTTCAATGCTGGTTCTGCAGCGAGCTGTTAAAGAGGCAGGGTGCCCCAAACAGTGAGAGTGGCCCCACCAAGCCCCTTCCTAGGAACACACTCAGCATCTCAGCACCAGCCCCCAGAGCTTTGAACTGAACCTGCGAGTATCTGTGCTTTATCACAATGTACTTTGTGCATCCATTAGCAAGAGGCGTCCTAAGGTAATGGTTTCTTTGCCTTATACCATTTCAGTTTTTGAAAGTTTTCACAGAAATGCCCTACTTTCAGATAGCAGGGGACACCTGTATTAATGGAAAGATAACCTAATCAAAATGTACCTCTCACTTTAAAGGCAGGGGGAGAACAGGGAGAGGGGAGAGGAAAAGCCTCTCCTGCCCCCACCCCGCCCCCGCGCACAGACAAACTGGCTGGGTACCACTTGGGAAGTTTTCCCGGGAGTTGAGTAGGATGCAGAGGCCAGGAGAAGGGCTTGTTAACCAGGCTTTCTTAAAAGATGCCTTTTGATAATTTAAACCCAGGTAAGTACATCAAAACCTGCGTGAGAAAAGAAACCATTCAGCCAGCTCTCATAGCTGTCGGGAGGTGAAGACTTTACCAGAGCTGGCTCCTGCTTTTATCCACAGGGAACACGTTTAGAGCAGGAAAGACAAGCTCCGCGAACAGTTCAGACTCATCACGAGATGACAGGAGGCCTGCTTGCCCAACAGGGCCTGAACTCGCTGCCCTGCTCCCAGCAACGCGTCTGAACAGGAAGACCACAGTCAGACCTGTGAAATTTTCAGTTTTTAAACTGCCTCCCTTTGGGTTGCTTTAAGCCCAACGCCCAACCCAGACTCTTCCGTGCCTAGGCCATAAACCTGTACTGACAGCTTATTGACCAGAGACCCATTAATACGTCTTTTGTTACCCAAACATTATTGATCAGAGATGTTTCAGTATTCACTGACGTAACAAATCGGTGGTCACTGGCATTAGGTTCTGCAAAAATTCTTGGGTCAATAATGTGCTAATTTACACCATTTTGTTGTTGTTGTTCAGTCTCTAAGTTGTTTCTGACTTTTTTCGATCCCATGGACTACAGCCCACCAGGCTTCTATGTCTGTGGGATTTTCCAGGCACGAATACTGGAGTGTTGCCATTTCCTACTCTAGGAGATCTTTCTGACCCAGGTATTGAACCTGCATCCCCTGCATTGGCTAGCGGGCACTGGCAGGTGAATTCTTTATCAATGAGCTACTAGAGAAGCCCAATTTATACTAGAGGACAACCTGAAATTTTGATACACAGAAATAGCAAGAAAAGGGGAAAAACCTGTGACACATTCAGGTATGGTGGCCTTGTCCCCAAGCCCCAACTCCACATGGGCAGTGGTCCACAAGGCCTCCTTACCCTGGATTCTGAGACCATCTACCACATCCCCTGAGGCCAGGATAAGCATCCCACTGCTTTCCTCTCCTCCTACTCCATATTCCAAACCACTTTCAGGCTAACCTAGACACCCAGCATTCCATGTTTCCAATGCAGACTCTCCTTATTTAAGTCTCAGATGTTAGGAGAAGCCTGCCCAAACAGTGTGGGCCAAATGAACTCTGCCGTCCCTAAGCATCACTGTCAAGTCTCAAAGGTATGACTTCCTGGAAATTGAGAGTTTATGACATCTACACATGAGGCTAAAAATAGCGTAGCCCTTCAGGAAAGAAATCAGGGGCCACCAATGATTCTCATAAGTCCACTAAGGAAACCCATCAGGGAGAGCTGGGCGAAGGGGAAGAATGCTACATCTAGCATCAGAACAGGAAAAGGAAGAGGCCTGCCCCACAACACAGCAGTCTTCCACGGAGGAACCACTCAAGTGGCTCAGGGCCAACCCTGGCAAATTGGCACCTAAGGAAAAATACAAAACAAAGCTAAAAAGTGAAACTCATGAATTAACCTGTATCTTATAAGTGAAACAAAGTTTTAGTCGCTCAGTCATGTCCGACTCTTTGCAACCCCATGGACTGTAGCCCACCAGGCTCCTCTGTCCATGGGATTCTCCAGGCAAGAATACTGGAGTGGTTGCCATTTCTTGACCCAGGGATCGACCTTGGGTCTCCTGCACTGCAGGCAGATTCTTTACCATCTGAGCCACTATGGAAGCCCCATATACCTTATAAGAGGAACATAAATCACTCCACCTTAGATCATACAATTTTCTAGGACAGGGTCAACAGAGATTCTGTACCAGGAAAACAAAGTATTCCCTGGCCAATGTACCCTGAACGTCTAAGAAATCCTTGTTCACACCTTCTGCTCTCCACAGGCCCAAGCAGAGCCATCCTAACAACACAGACACCAGGAGGAACGGGTGGTGCGAGCAAGGTTTGGTTGTTGTAGAGACCTCACCTTCCAGACTACTCAACATAATTAGCTGCCAAGGGGGTCTTATCTTCCCACTTACTTCAAAAGAAGACCAGAAATATGTTGTTATGGGAAAACACCTTTAACAGACAAAAAAAAATGTTTATCAAAGGGAACTTAAGATATCACAGCATATTATCAGTTAGATGAGTATATGCTAGCATTGGGGTGTGTGTGTGAACATATATGAATGGATTATACACACACACATACACACACACACATACAAGCTGAGGGGAATTTCAGTCAATGATTTTCTTTCCCTTTATGGTATTTTCCTGGATCTTCTTCCTGTTGACCAACCTCCTCAATCTCCTAAACTTGTGGAGTTTCCTGAGAACTTAAAACTGACTCTATGGGACTTCCCTGGAGGTCTAGTGGCTAAGACTCTGAGCTCCCAATGCAAGGGGCCGAGGTTCAATTTCTGGTCAGGGAACTAGATTCCTCATGCCAGAACTAAGAGTTCCCATGCCACAGCTAAAATTCAGCACAACCAAATAAATGAATAATTTTTAACTGACTCCTCTCCTCCTGTGTTGCTGGTGTGGGCCCCAGGTGTTCACAGAACGGGTGTGTGATGCTCTGCCCCTCAACTGGTGCGGTCAAACTGCAATAGCTTCTTCTAGCAGTCTAGCCATTGATGACAGGCCTTGGGTGAAATAAGTAAATCTTATCACTTCCTTAAATTTATTTTCTAAGTAGGGAGATTACTTATGAGGGATGCTTTGTAAAGGCCACTTTCCACCTGGTATGTTCAAAACTGACTCCATTATTTTCCTATAAGCTTTTAAGAAGCTCACGATTCAGTTAGATCTCACCAACGAAAAAGTTATTCCCTGGGAGTAAGTTAGGCCAGCCAGATAACAACAACAAAAAAAAGGTTCAGATTAACCACAAATCTTGTCAAACTACTAATATCCAGCAACCCACCTTTCTCCCATATTACTCATAATGTATTTGGGGGGTTGTGCTAGCATTCTCTTTTAATTTATAAATTTGTTATGAAGTCTTTCTATTGGTTTGCATTAAGCAATTAGATTTATTTCAGACTTCAGATCGTTTATTCCACACTAATTTACGAGGCTGAATGAGGCACCTGGAAGGGGGCCGTGAATCAGCTGAGGCCACGAGGGGATCATTTAGTACGTTCCTACCTTTACCACTAAACGTTCCTCTACTGGCCTCGTGCAGCCTGACTGCCTTGCTCGCTTACTCCCATGGAAGAACTTACTCGGGTGGCCATGAGGTTCAGTCTCGCGCTCAACCATCTTCACAACACACCAGGAAACTTTTCCCCAGAGGAAACTGAGGAGAAAGAATGGAAGCATCGAACTCCGAAAGAATGGAAGCCTCAGCCGCACCCAGAACCCATTCGGCCCTGCTCCTCACCAGAAAAGTTGGCCTCGGCCCCGGGAGGACTCTGCACGACGGGGCTGCAGGACAGGGACGTGAGCACCATGGCCGCCATCATCTCGTCCATTTCCACTGCATCCGACTTCCTGGGTTCAGACAGGTGAGAGTCAGAGGTTACTTCCTGACACAGCAGGTCATGTGAGCATCTTACATTCCTGGAATGTCCCTTCTAGCCCCCTACTCCGATCAGTCCGTGTGTGGTCAAGTAATACAGTTAAATAAAGCATTCGGACTTCTCCTCATTCTTCATGAAAAGTACTCAGTTCTGAGTGCCACTGATAATACCAGTCAACCCCAGGGAAAGCACTGCTGACACCCAGAGGCAGCTCCATTCTCCATGGAATTCATTTCCTAACTCTCATTCTGCAGCTTAAAACTAGGAATTTTATTTGAGGGAAAGGAAGACATGCCCAAGCAATGAAATAAAGCAAGGGTATAAAAGACACCTGGCTAGAATCTGAAAGCACTATAATTACCTTCCTTTTCTGGCTTTATATTTAAATTTTTTAATATTTATTTGCTTATTTAATGTATTTGACTGTGCTGGGTCTTAGTGGCAGCACACAGTATCTTCAATCTTAGCTGTAGCATTTGGGATCTAGTTCCCTGACCAGGGATCAAACTCAGGCCCCCTGAGTTAGGAACAAAGTCTTAGCCACTGGACCACCAGGAAATCTCTATGTTTACATTTAAGGGAGAACAATTCCACTCACCAACCCCCTTTCCCTCCCCTCAATATTAGTGATGAGATAATATGATAGCTTCTGAATGTCAACAGAATCTGGCACATAAGCCAATGAGCAAAAAAACTTCAGAAATACTAAAATAAATCTCCCCACAAACCTCAATGCTTTATCCAGCAGAGATCTATGAAATTTTACACATAATTTTCTTAATCCATATAAAGTTACACTATTTGAAAATAAAATGAAAGCCATCAACAAGGTAATGTTAAAGTATGAAAAGTCAGTATGAAATAAATTTCCAGGTGGCACCTCTATTTCAAAGGACTGTATTATACAATTTATTCGTTACAATTCAGATCCACCAAATTATACAACATGAAGCAGCTAAACCGAGACTAGTAATGTATTAGACACGTCAGCAGCCCCCTTTTTGAATAATTATCTGTATTTTTATTTCTATAGATCTATTCTATAGACAAATTCTTTGCCAGGGTTCCACTGAATTCACAATCACAAATGTTATTTATTGCTCTGGTCTGGTCTCAAGACACAGAACGTACCGTCAATAATAGTAACATGTACAGACACACACAGATTGCGAGGTGGGGAGTTCAGCTGCTCACACATCCTGTACAGAAGAATCTCGGGGCTTCCCTAGTAGCTCAGCTGGTAAAGAATCCGCCTGCAATGCAGGAAACCCCAGTCTGATTCCTGGGTCAGGAAGATCCCCTGGAGAAGGGATTCTCTACCCACTTCAGAACTCAAGGGCTTCCCTGGTAGCTCAGATGGTAAAGAATCCACCTGTAATACGGGAGACCTGGGTTCGATCCCTGGGTTGGGAAGATCCCCTGGAGGAGGGCATGGCAACCCACTCCAGTCATCCTGCCTGGAGAATCCCATGGACAGAGGAGCTTGGTGGGCTACAGTCCACGGAGTTGCAGAGTCAGACACAACTGAGTGACTAAGCATAGCACAGCATAGAAGAATCTCACTAGCAGATTTTCTTTTTTAATCTGAAAAGATCAATGTGCACAGAGTATATAACATAGAGCTTCCCTGGTGGCTCAGACGGTAAAGAATCTGTCTGCAGTGTAGGAGACCCAGGTTCAATCCCTGGATTGGAAAGATTTGCTGGAGAAGGGAATGGCTACCCACTCCAGTGTTCTGGCCTGGAGAATCCCCATGGACAGAGGAGCCTGGTGGGCTACAGTCCAAGGGGTCACAGAGTCGGACATGACAGCAACTAACACAGTACAGTTTGTATTCTCAGAGGAAAAATTCATGTCATAAAGTTCTAAAACAGGGACTTTCCTAATAGTCCAGTGGTTAAGACTCCACGCTTCCAGGGCAGGGGGCAGAGGTTCAATCCCTGACTGGGGAACTAAGATCCCACATACTGTGCAGTGGGACCAAAAAAAATAATAATAATAATTTTTTAAAACTTCTAAAGCAGAGTATACATTTTTCATTCAAAATCAATGGTTTTAAATATCTAGCTGGGGCTCTGTAATCTCCTGACTGAGTCTACTGTCTGTTTTTGCCTGGTTTGAAAGTTAAGAATGGCATAACTTTTTAAAAGTTTACTTATTTGTTTGTTTTTGGCCTTGCTGGATCTTCCTCGCTGAGTGTGGGCTTTCTCTAGTTACAGCAAGCTAGGGGCTACTCTCTTGTTTGTCGGGTGCAGGCTTCTCACTGTAGTGACTTCTCTGCTTACAGAGCGAGGGCTCCAGGGCACTCGGGCTCAGTAGCTGTAGCTCCCAGGCTTAGCTGTGGCATCCTCCCAGACCAGGCATCGAACCTGTGTCCCTTGCATTGTCAGGTGGATTCTGAACCACTGAACCACCAGGGAAGTCCCTGGCTCAACAGTTTTTAAGTGGTTTTACAAATCAAAAGAAGGATATTATTTCTTGACATATGACACATGGAAATTACATGAAATTGAAATTTGAGTGTCCATAAGTTAAGTTTTAATTGGAGCCCAACATGCCTGCCTGTTTAAGTTCTGTCTGCAGCTGATTTCTCAAGATCACAGCCAAGCAGAGTAGCTGTGACACAGACCTTGTGTCCCACAAAGCCTACATAATGTTTACTATCTGGCCCATTCTGGACATGTTTGCTGCCTCCTGATCTGAGCCACTTTTTTTCCTCTCTCATCATGAAAAACTAAGAACTAATTTTAGTTTAAGCAGGAAAGGGAAAAAAATACCCCTCAGCCAGATGAAGTTATATATATCACTCTTAACAGAGTTACCAGGGCTTCCCTGGTGGCTCAGCGGTAAAGAATCTACCTGCTAATGCAGGAGACTCAGGTTCAGTCCCTGGGTTGGGAAGATCTGAAGGGAAATGGCAACCCACTCCAGTATTCTTGCCCAGAGAATCCCACAGACAGAGGAGCCTGGTGGGCTACAGTCCATGGAATCGCAAAATAGTCAGACAAGGACTGTGCGACTAAAACAACAATAACAGAGTTATGGGGAAGAAAAGATACCAATCTAGGTTTTTTTTCAAGAGGATACCCTCTCACTGTATCTCATCCGACTGGTATCTTCACCAGTAGACAAACATCTGGAGTTCTACATTCCTTCCCCAACCCAAGGCATCCCAAAGCCCCTCCGTCAACACCCACATATCTTTCAGAGCCAAGGTTCTCCCACACAAACCTCTTTGGGACATCAATGTTCCTGGACACAGGCCTGTAGGCTGGCGCCTGGGTTCCCTGCTCTGGAGGTGGCACCTGGGGGATGCGGCCCGGTGGCTCGGCCAGCCACACCTCCTCCGCTTTGCAGCAGATCTGTAACTTCTGGTCCAACAGCCAGACAGTCACCTTATCCTCTGCCCAACTATGCCGCTCCACCAGTCCTGTGGACTCTTGACCCCCGTACCACACACAAACCTGGAGAGAGAAAGACAGCAACCAGTGGTCAGCGCTTGGGAGTTCTCACTCCGTGTGCTCTAGGTTCTGGGACCCAGGAGCTATCTGCCACAAACTGCATTCTCTGACTCATCATTAGTTCATGCAGATGCTCCCGGGTACCTGCTTCCAACCTGAACATCCAGATCGGCCAAAGTGGATCAGTTCTCACTGAAACAAATCTTTATAAATTCTTTAGATGGAGACAGCAAAAGTATCAATTTCTGAGACTTCTTTTTTTAAACTTGGAGTCTATATACAACTAAAGTTGCTATCATCTTAAAACAGACTTACGTTTTCTGTAAGCTTCATGGTAACCACAAAGAAATTAGTAGACACACAAAAGATAAAGAAATCAAAGCACAGGACTACCAGAAAAAAAAAAAAAAAAACTCACAAAGGAAGACAACAAGAGAAGAAGAAAGGAAAAAAGGAATTATAAAACAGGAAAAAATTAACAAGATAGCAATACCAAGTCCTTACCTATCACTAATTACTTTAAATGTAAATGGATTTGGCGGATTCATGTTGATATATGGCAAAACCAATACAACATTGTAAAGTTAAAAAAAAATAGAAAGAATAAAAACTCCAAAAAATAAAAAATTAATAAAATGAAGTATTAATAATCATTAAAAAAATAAATGTAAATGGATTAAATTTTCAAATCAAATGAATTTGGAATCTGTATCCATCCTCTTGAGTTCTTAACCTAACTTGCCTCTAAAGTTCTACATATCTGCTGGTTCCCAACTATTGCCTTGAATTGCTCACACCCTGCATTTTTCCCTTCAGAAAATCCTGAGTCTACCTGGGAGCAAGATGATAGTGATGAAAATGCAGACTTACTGCTTTCAGAGGTGCCTAGCAGTTGGCAGGTTCCCCACCTTGTGGGAAAAGAGGTCTGGACCACACAGGTCTTGAAAGAGAGGCAGAAGGCAGAGCCTCTATTATTATTTAGCTCTTGGGAAGGCAATGAAAGAGAAGCCCACTCATCTGGATCTAGTGATAACACGAGGCCAAAGGGGTCTAGTGATAACACAGAGGAGCAGACTGGAAAAGAGAATCCAAATGGCATTCCAACGAAACAGACACCTTCGTCTTGAAACGTCTCAAGGTAATTCAGTGGTGCAATCTTCGTTGTTGTTGTTCAGCCACTAAGTTGTGTCCAACTCTTGGCAACCCCATGGACTTCCCTATCCTTCACCATCTCCTGGAGTTTGCTCAAACTCATGTCCATTGAGTCGGTGATGCCATCCAGCCATCTTATCCTGTGTTGTCCCCTTCTCCTCCTGCCCTCAGTCTTTCCCAGCATCAGGGTCTTTTCCAGTGAGTTGGCTCTTCACATCAGATGGCCAAAGTATTAGAAATTCAGCTTCAGCATCAGTCCTTCCAATGAGTATGAAGGGTTGAATTCCTTTAGAATTGACTGGTTCAATCTCCTTACTGTCCAAGGGACTCTCAAGAGTCTTCTCCAGCACCACAATTCAAAGGCATCAATTCTTCGGCGCTCAGCCTTCTTTATGGTCCAACTTGCAAATCCATACATGACTGAGGGATGCAATTTTCTCTCTCTCATAAATCTGAGCTCCTTTCCCTTGTTTTTGTAAAGTTGTAAACTGGGGCAGATTAAGAGAAACTGAGCTCTGGCTATGCTCTGCACTGAGGTTCTGAGCAGGCTTGAGCCCAGAACTGTCATGAAGGAGCCCTGGATCTGCTAACAATGGCTCATTCTCTTGGGAAGCCTGCTGTCCAAGGGGCTCATATGGCTGCAGGGAAAAGGTCTGCACTCAAGTCAGTGCCCAGAGAGTTTCTGGCCTGTCATTTGGGACACCACTGGGCTGCTGAACCCCAGCATGGGGACAGCGGACACTTGTCTATTTGGGGATCAACCTACCTTCTGCCCGGGGTGAAAGGCCACCAGCTGGAGGCCTGAGGTGCCCGGAGCCTTGAGGACTTCCTTAGGCTGCTCCTGGCAGGACGCATCCTTGGAGGCAACAAAGGGCTGGGGAGCTACCCCCTCCAGCAGCTCTGCCTGAGGCTCCGAGGGTGGGGCAGCCCCAGGTGGTCCCAACACCCGGGCTCCCAGAAGGGACCGCTTGCCGAGGCGCCGGGACAGGACGCTGGCCATGCTGTTGCCTTTCCTGGGGAGATAACGGAGACACAGGTCCTTTATCCGGTATCTGGGGAAGCAGGAAGATGCCCCACACACAGCTGGAGCCCATGAGTGTCCATGAAAAAAGATGAGACATTTTAAAGTAATTTTTACAATGGTTTTCTTTCTACAAAAGCTGAATACCTGTTTCGAGTAGGACATTGAGAACATCCTGATAAGCAGAAAAACAAATCACTCAAGAAGAGACTTCCCAGAGAAACGCCCATGTTTCCTGGACAGAGTTTCAGGCTTTCTTCTACACAAGCATTTACATACTTGTATTTCTACAAAAAACAGGATCATGGCTTGGTAAACAGGGAATTTTCACTTATCCTATGTCGGCTTTACTGTATCATTAAATGTTATTCTACAAAAACTCTTTTGGGAGACACAGCTATGTTTTCTTAGGCTGCTGCATCACTGCTAATTTAACAAATCCCTTTAACAAAGCCATTATGCCTAATGGCTGTACCCTTGGGTTGTGTTACCGAAACTTCTCTGCCCACAGCGAGCATCTTAGCAGCACCTCAGCATACACATCAAGGGTCACTTTCCAGGTCAGGATCCTATTAAGATAGTGTCAAGTCAGAGCAGGGGTCTCCCCGGGTGGCCAGTGGTAAAAAAATCCATCTGCCAATGCAGGAGACACGGGTTTGATCCCTGATCTGGAAAGATTTCCTGGAGAAGGAAATGGCAACCCACTCCAGTATTCTTGCCTGGAGAATCCCCATGGACAGAGGAGCCTGGCAGGCTACAGCCCATGAGTCACAGAGTCAGACATGACTTAGCAACTGAACAACAACTAAGTTAGAACAAGAGGGTGTCTGTGAGATACTCACAGAATCCCACACTGAGCTGGCTTCAAAGCTGCAGACAGCCACAGAAATGAGCCATGGTAACTTTCCTTGTTTTACACTTAAGGAAACTAACCCTGGGAGCTTAAGAGACTTATTCGTGGCGATAAAGCTTGTTGGTGTCAGATAAATGGGATCTGGTGTCCTGACTCCAAACCCAGATTTTCTCACTGCCTCCCAATTGCCTGTACACTGCCCCCTTGTGAGTTCAGGGCTGATAGAAATGCAGGACAATAGGCCTGCATGGACCCTCGGAAGACCACTCCAGGCCTCTGCAGTCACCCCATGATGGGCAGGAGCTGCTCCAAAAACCGATATATTATTTCTGCCTGCTCAGAGGTGTCAGCGCACCCTCCACGGATCATACTCCAGAAACCAGAGCCCTGTCCTCTGCATTTTATGGCGGAAGGGCTAGAAAGGTGACAAGACGAGATGCTTGCTGATGCTCCTTTGGTCAAAATCCTACTGCCTGAGAGGTGGGTTCTAACCACCTGGCAGTATATAAGCCCCAGGACAGGGGTGGTTGAGGGGGAAGCCCTTGACCTTCAGGAGCCCATACCATTCCAGAAAAGAGGAAGTCAATCTTCTAGGGCCTCCGAGAATCAAAACAGTCAACACAGTTGCTCTTGGGAAATCCCACCCATGCTCCACAGCCTGTCTGCTAATAATACAGTTGCAAATATGGAGGAGAAGGGTTTGGCACATTTTTATAAATGTTTTACTCAGAGCTTCACAGGCTAGAATCAGGGAGTATGGTATCTCTATCATGAATTCCCTAGAAAGCAAAGAAGAGGTAAGAAAAAGGTCAAAATCAGACCACCCTACCAGAATTCCTCTCTAGGTATCTAGTGACTTTATATTTAGTAACACTCTATTGGAAAGCTTTACTATGCATGTCATCAAAAGGAAGAAAAACATAAGGAGTAAATTCTTCACCACTATCAAAAAAAAAGCGTCCACTCAGTCATCTTCATGCATCAAGCCAGAAACAAGAACCTCTAACTCTCACTTTAAGCACTGCCAGGTGGCACTAGTGGTACCAATGCAAGAGTCACAGGTTGGATCCCTGGATTGGGAAGATCCCCTGGAGAAGCGAATGGCAACCCACTCCAGTATACTCGCCTGCAGAATCCTATGGACAAAGGAGCCTAGCAGGTTACAGTCCATAGGTTGCAGAGTCGGACATGACGGAGTGACTGAGCACACGTGTGCACGCATGCACACACACACACACGTGTGCACAGGCGCACATGTGCACGCACACGTGCACGCGCCCACACACAGACACACACACACACACACAGAAAGAGTTAGTCACTCAGTTGCATCCAAATCTGTGTGATCCCACAGACAATACTCTATCAGGCTCCTCTGTCCATGGGATTTCCTAGGCAAGAATACTGCATTCCCTTTTCCAGGGGATCTTCCTGGCCCAGGGATGGAACCCAAGTCTCCTGCATTGGTAGGCAGGTTTTTTGTCACTGAGCCACCAGGGATACCCATAACCCGCTGTTTAATGTCGCTGAGCTATAAGCAAAGCCACAGTGCCACTTAGAGACGTCAGATGGCAGCAACCATCCAGAGAAAGAAATAACCCTGCTCTTGACCAACAAAAAAAAAAAAAAAAACACACACACAAAACACAGTGGCCGCCCCCACTTTCCACAGCAGGAAGTGTGAGGTTTCTACCACTGAACATGAAGAAAGGGTAGTATTTCCAAAATTCCTGGGCTTCCAGTCTTCAGAAGGAGCCTGAAATATTTGGCTCACAGTCTCTGATGATGTTTTTTTTTCCCTAAGTCTTTATTTTTTTTTAACATAAAGAACACTTTTTATTTGGTTTGTGAAGCTGCACCTTCCAAAGCCTGCTGGATTTGCACAGCTGGTGAACATGCCCACTTCCGGCTTCTTTCCACATGCATTCTTTGGCCTTTCTCCTTTGACTGGCCTGAATTCCACCCTGAAATACATTTTATGATTTGCTTTATTTATAGTGCACTCAAATCTTAATTTTTAAAAGCAGAAGAGAAAGAAGGAAGGGAAACTGCCTTTATTAAATGCCCAATAGCACGAGCTTTCACAAACTGTATCTAATTTAATCCTCAGAACAACTTAAGACAAACATATGGTCTTTTATTTCTGATGAGGAAACTGAGCCACTGCCAGCTTAGGTTGCCAAGGCAACACAACCATGAAAGGCAGTCCCAAGGGACTGAACTCTTGCCTCGTTGGTGTCAAAGGGCATGATACTGCCATCAGTCCAGTAGGTAGGAGATGTCTCAAAAGAAAACACTCAAGTTGCTTCTGACCTACATGGTATTTTTTCCCCTAAGTCAGTGAACCTCGATAGGAAAAAAATAAAGCAAAACCAAATAAAACCCAGCTCCCAATCCTGCAAGTTTCTGCATCCATCTCCTGTGCTTTTTCCTTTCCTTGAAAATCCCTTTTCCACTTGCACCTTAGCTTCCTACCTACAAAATAAAGGTCAGTGCTTTCCTCTGATCTTGTTTAACAGTCCAGGTCATTGTTAATCATTTAGTGGTTTGGGAAGAACTTTATACACATATTGCCCTCGTGAGGGTGCAGAGAGATACGGAATCAATCCCAAAAGTTAAGGAAAATTTTAGCCAAATTTACACTGGGGACTGACAGCATGGAAGTGAAAAAATATGACTCTAGATTAAATGTAGGCTGGGTGGGATGGCCAAGTGTGTTGACCAGCACTGAATCAGGAACACGGCTTGGGAGATAACACCATCCCTCAATTCCTGAATTCCTTCAGGAATTCAGAAATGAACTCAAGCACCTACACAGGTGTGCCAGGCTTCCCAGGAGGCGCTAGTGGTAAAGAATCCGTCTGCCAATACCGGAGAGTAAGAGAAGCGTGTCTGATCCCTAAGGTCGGGAAGATCCCCTGAAGGAGGGCGTGGCAACCCATTCCGGAGAAATATTGCCTGCAGAATCCCATGGACAGAGGAGCCTGGCGGGCTACAGTCCAAGGGTCAGATATGGCTGAACTGACTTAGCATGCACACACGTACAAAGGTCTGCCATGCAGACAGGCAGAGGTGCCAGGTTAATATGGAATTTGCCAGGGGCTTTCCAGGACTGCTTGTCACTTTATACCTTAGATCGAGGGTCCCAACTCTCTCCCAGTATGTTTCTATCAATATAACCACTGCCCCCTTCAAATCTTCCTTCCCTGATCTCTACTTTCTATTCACTTCCCTATTAGTTTCTTTCTTCAGAGCTACAGATGTTCCATATAAGCCAGTCAGTCCCTAACTTGCCACAGAGTTCTGGTACCATAAAGAGAAATCAAGAAACATCTATTTCAGGGTAACAATGACAGTGTTTCAACAAGTAGGCAAATCCAACTTTACAATGCTACATTCTCGAGTTAGGGAAGTCCTTGACTAAAACATAAACTCATGCTAAAAAAGACTTCCTGGCTGATGTAGAGTTTTAAGAGAACCTGCTTCTCTTTGCCTCTCATGCCCTCTGCTGTCCCCCCGCCCCCAGGGTGCGGTTGGCTACCGGAGACGTATTTTGGTCCATGTCCAAAAGGGGTGAGCCCTTTTCCAAGCTCAGCAAACATCTTCTGATGTGCTAACAGCTCTTAATGAGGACATCTGCCATCAGTTTAATAACTGGAACAGACAGAAGAAGAAAACAAACCCTCTCTGTGGTTCTAAGCTGCAAATTGCCATTTGACATGTGACTGTTGCCAGACAACCCCTCGTCTCAGCACATCCACGTGTGTGTGTGCATGCCCTCATGCACAATGACTGCTCTCTTTAGCCTCCCATGGCAACAAGCTATGACATCACTGAGTAGCACTTGCAGGACACAGGTCATAGAGTCAAACTGATTCATTACACAACCAAAGGGGTTTTTTTTTGGGGGGGGGAGGGGTTGTTTTGTTTTCCTGTTTGTTTTTGTCATTAAACAGGGTGAGGCTTGGAGTAAGACTTCCACATGCCAAAGCGTGGAAGACTGCTGCTTCTCTAATGAACAATTTGGGGACCAAGGTGAGGGGCGTCACTCCTCTGCTGAGATTCCCCACTCAACCTCAGCTTTCTGTTTTATGATCTCCCCTGAGTAACCACTGCACAGAGCAATGATTTGAGTTTTTAGATCTTTGGCTAATATTTTGCATATTGTTCTTAATCTTTTATCAGTGTTGCTATTATGTTCTTTTAAATCTGTAACGTTTTCACTTAATGTCTTCCTTCCATGTGACATTCTAAGCTCACGTAAAGGTCAAAAATGCTGCAGCACACCACATCTTTTATTGCCTAATGGAATTCAGTGGAGAATAGGACAATTCATTGGTCCCAAACAATTCATTTTTCAGCAATCCTTGACCAGGGATGATCTCTGTTGAGAGATGCTGCATGCGTCCACAGCATACTGATGATTATATGCAAATATGTCTGTGGTCCTCACCATCTGAACCTTGCTTGGCAGAAAGAAGCAAGTTGTCATACTTTGTCCTCACTGCCCAAATCCTACCTGGTTCTCAAGCTTTATTTTCTTCTGGGTGCCTTCTCCAGGAAAAGTAAAAAAACAACAACAACAAAAAAAAAAAACCACCTCACTTCATTGAGCATATATTGATTATTTCTTCCCAGAGGACCTTTTTCTCAGCCTGGTTTTGGACAGAAAAATCTCCAAGAGTAGCCAAGGGCCTGTGCTAAAACATCTAGGTCTCTCAAGTTACACATCAGGCCCTATGACACCATTTTTTAAATGTGTAGTGTGCATTTTAGTTTTTTCATGGTATGAGCTTAAGATCATAGCATTGAGCATATTAGTAATTGATTCAATGCCAAGATTTCTAAATCAGCTGTTCAGAGGATGACCATTTGGATTCTCAAGTCATCTTAGTCGTGTCTTCATCTGAAGGTTTTTAAAAACCGGATTACACTGTCTCAATGTATAACAGTTTAGACTGCTAGTAAAATTAAAATTAGGCGATCAGGACTGGCAGAGATCTTAAAGGCTGCCCATCTCCCCTTCAGGGCTGGATCTTCTCCACAGGATCTCCTGTAACTGAGGGCCCAGCCTTCCCATCATTGAGTAATAGAAGTAACAGCAAAATGGAAGGGGAAAATTAGGGCCCCAAATAGCGGTGCTATTTTCATATCCCAGCATACAGGCTGCAGAAACAGGTCACCTTATCTGGTTACACTGAATTTTCTCCAGCAAACAATAAATGACTCCGATCCACAAATACTTTTGTTGGTGTGAATGCACAAGAGCCATTCTAGTCAAGTAAAAGAGACCATTCTGTTTGCGCTGCCCACAGGGAAGGAAAGGGTTTTCACAGTTCAGCCCAGGAACAACTGTACTTCCTCTTCCTTCACACCTACCTCCTCATCTGCTTACAAAACCAGCAGTGTCCTTTATTCACGGCTGTCATGCATGCACTACTCTGTATGAAACACAGGGCTCAGGGACCTGAAGCTCCAAGGGACTCCATCTCCCCAAGACAGCAAGCCCCTGCTTATCCCATT
The DNA here is from genome assembly GCF_032452875.1 of Bos javanicus. Classification (NCBI taxonomy): domain Eukaryota; kingdom Metazoa; phylum Chordata; class Mammalia; order Artiodactyla; family Bovidae; genus Bos; species Bos javanicus. The sequence goes on along the minus strand of NC_083875.1, from coordinate 10,932,032 downwards.
AAATGCATGATTTTGAACAGATGTTGCTATTCCCATAGGTAAGGAAAGCCCCAGATTAAAAAATAATATGTTGTGCACTTCCCTGGTGCTCCAGGGGTTAAGAATCCACCTGCCAACGCAGGAGATGTGGGTTCGATCCCTGGTCTGGGAAGATTCCACACACCATGGAGCAACTAAGCCCATGAGTCACAACTGCTAAAGCCCACGTGGTCGACAGCCTGTGCGCCACAATGAGAAGCCACCTCAATGAGAAGCCCTTATGTAGCAACAAAGACACAGTGCAGCCAAAAATAAATAAGTAAACATTTTAAAAATAAAATACAGTTAAAAAAAATAATGTAAGAAATAAGACCTACTACTCACCCTAAAATGATAGGCAGATGTCAAAAGTAAGGGTAGCATTTTAGCGTTTAGACTTGGTTCTAAGAAAGTACAGTAAGTCCCCTATATACAAACAAGTTCTGAAAGAGTGTTAGTAAGTCCAACATGTTCGTAAGTCTAACAAAGTTAGCCTAGGTATCCAGCTAACACAATCAGTTATATAGTACTGTACTGTGATAGGTTTATGATATTTTTCACACAAATAGTACATAAAAAACAAACACACATTAAAAAAAGAAAATTGTTTGTAATATGACAGTACCTCGAAAAGTCACTAGTATAGTACAACGGCTGGCACTTAACAGTACCAGGTACATCACTGCTGCTCTTGCACCTGCTTTCGGATGTGTGCGTGCTAAACCACTGCAGTCGTGTCAGACTCTGTGCAACCCCATAGACTGTAGCCTGCTAGGCTCCTCTGTCCACGGGATTCTCCAGGCAAGAATACTGCAGTGGGCTGCCATGCCCTCCTCCAGGGCATCTTCCTGACCCAGGGATCAAACCCAAGTCTCTTAACGTCTCTTGCATGGGCAGGCTGGTTCTTTACCAGTAGCATCGCCTGCGAAGCCCTGCTTTTGGACATCCTGGGGTTCAAATAAAGACACTGCACTCTGCAAAGTACACAAAACTACCACCACTTGTAGAGGACACATGCACGTGACAGGGCATGCCAGACACGTGAACCGATTTATGAGGCGAAACATGAGAATACACACTTGCATCTTTGAAAGTTCGCATCTCGAAGGCTCGTGTGTAGGGGACTTAGGCAGGGTGTTCTTGAAAACAGGTAGAGCATGCTGTTTAAGGAAGCAGGGATAAGTAAAAGCACGCCTACAAACATGCTAGGCGAGGTGGAGGGCTGGGCCAGTGCTGTTTTCCTACCTGCACGGGGCACGCATGCACGTGTGTACATGTGGGTGCCTGTACTGCGGTTAAACCTGATTCGGCCGTACCAAAACTATGTGAGAGTTCCCGCAGGAGGCAGGGAGATGCCTGACTGCTGACTCGGCATTCTACCCAGAGCCAGCACGCAGGAGGCGGGGAGAACCGGCCTCAGAGCACTGACAGTTCCCTCCAGCGGTTTGCAGAGAAAGCTTCCCTCCTGCACATTAACCCAAACCACCCATGAATGCCTGAATAGCACTCGGGATTCCACGTACTTTGATACACACATCTGGGGGCTTCCTGTTTTCCCGGACCTCCCAGCAACTCAAGGAAACACGGAGGGACAATTTAATCCCAATTTTATAGCTGAGAAAACTGAGGCTCCTTCAGAAGGCCACTGCTTTGCTGGCCTAGTCAGCTGGGCTGTCTGCAGCTTTTCCTAGTTCATCCCTGGACTCGTTCTCTCATCCCTGGACTCGTTCTCTCTTCCCTGCAAGTGGAGACCCTGCAGCAGGACAGGGGCTCAGATGGAAGGGCTTTGGAGTTCCCTGGGGCCTTCGTGTTGCCTCGTCTGATCCTCACAGTGCTGTGAGGAAGGAAGTGTGAGCTTCACCGGGAAGAAGGGATCTATCAGAGGTGCTTGTGCGTATGCATGCTCAGTCGCTCAGCTGTGTCTGAGTCTTTGCGACCCCATGGACCGTAGCCCGCCAGGCTCCTCTGTCCATGGGCTTCTCTAGGCAAGAATACTGGAGTGGGTTGCCATACCCTTCTCCAGGGGATCTTCCTGACCCAGGGGTTGAACCAGTGTCTCCTGCATTTCCTGCACTGGTAGGCAAGTTCTTTACCCTGAGTCACCAGGGAAGTCTATCAGAGGCACTTACAGTTATGAAAAGGAAAAACTGGCAACATAAGAACCACCTTCCCAAATCTAAAGCACAGAGGAAAGAATTTAAAATGCCTCACAGGGACTTTCCTGGTGGTCCAGTGGCTCAGACTCCAAGCTCCCAAATGCAAGGGGCCCTGGTTGGATCACTGGTTATCAGAGAACTAGATCCCACCTGCCGCAACTAAGACCCAGCACGGCCGAATAAATAAATATTTTTAAAAAATAAATAACAATTCAAAAACAAAATGCCTAACAACATGGGGCCCCTTAGGTAAGTCCCTGAGTGGTGCACACCCCAGAAAGGGAAGCTGTGTGACTGTGATGCCTGAAATGCCGATCCCGAGACACAGGGGCCCCTTGTGTTCCTGCCTCTCTGAAGGCAGAGATATGCAGGCTCTATTTCTTCTCTGAAGTGGTTAAAGCAGAAAAACCATGTGGAACTCAGCAGTCATTTGAATGAATAATCACCTACCCTGGCAATCCTAAATAAACAGACTGGGGGTGGGGGGGGAGGTGGTGCTAGGGGGGTTGTAGGGAAGGTGAGAGTCATCTGGTGACTTTCCTGGCCAAAATCAATAGGTAGTAAGAAGGCAGGAGCCCTCTCCCAGGGTGGACAATCAGAGCACACAGGGTTGCAGGTACCCAAGAAAGGAGCCACCTGGTCTGGGGGCCGGGCCAGGAGAGGGGAGCCAAATTTATGGATGAGAAAGCACCACAGGCAAATAAGAATGAGCCAAGCAGAAATAGCACCCCACTCCAGTACTCTTGCCTGGAAAATCCCATGGACGGAGGAGCCTGGAAGGCTGTGGTCCATGGGATCGCTGAGGGTCAGACATGACTGAGCGACTTCACTTTCACTTTTCACTTTCATGCATTGGAGGAAATGGCAACCCACTCCCGTGTTCTTGCCTGGAGAATCCCAGGGACGGGGGAGCCTGGTGGCCTGCCGTCTATGGGGTCGCACAGAGTCGGACACGACTGAAGTGACTTAGCAGCAGCAAGCAGAAAAGAGCAACAGGGAAGGGAAGGGCCCCAATACCCCTCCGGAATCCAAGTCCCACCCGGGAGCCACCAGAGCCAAACGTAAGCCAGGACAAAATAAAGTGCAGTCTTGGAAATTACAGGTAATGAGACAAGGAACACGTGCTGTTAGAATGACAGAACATTCTAGTGGCCGATGACACTTAGGAGCTTGCAATAAGAGCTGGATAACGAACAGAACTAGTTTTAAGACCAGAATGGCTGACTGGCCAAGGGAACAGACGTGTCTGGTCAGAAGGACCATATCGCGCTTCCACGGATCAACTGTTTTTGGGGGGAGGGATCGCACCCTGGCTCCCTGTATCGGGAGCTTGGAGTCTTAACCACTGGATCATCAAGGAGGTCCTTCCACGGATCAATTTTTCATCTAAATTTTGCCTCCACTCTGACTCCCCGCTTCCCAGTACAAGTTTCCTGTTTCAGGATGGGGGCAGTTCCCCCACACTGTCACTCTGGCACCTTCTCCTGGGAGACAACCCTTCGCTCCTGGGACTGGAGCATTTTCCCCAAGAGCCGAATGAATGCTTCCCATCCCCCAGGAGCTCTGTGGCCGAGGGAAAAAAAAAAGGCTGGATACACCTGAGTAACTGAAACCGGCTGCTCAAAATGGAACCAGAGAAGCTGAGTCTGGGCACACTGCCAAGGGCACCGCTTCAGGAAAAGTGCTCCAGGCAAGCCCGTGACCCTGGCCGGTGTGACGTCTGGCAACAAGCCACCACCTCAGAGCCTCAGTTTCCTGCCTCACCGTGAAAACTGAGGCCACTTCCCAGTATCCGGAAGGGTCTCCACAGATGTGTCCCCTCCTCTGCTGCCTGATCCCAGACTGGCACTGGGCAGCTAACAGACATGGCCGCCACTCAGACAGCTTAGTAGCCACAGTCCAGCCGGCACCTGGGAACTGAGGTTGTGAAAGGGTGTTCAACCAGAATCAGTGATGCAGCTACTAACTCTAAAGGGAATCAAGAAGCTGGCCATGGGGACTTCCCTTGTGGTCCAGTGGTTAAGACTCCTCGCTTCCACAGCAGAGGGCATGGGTTCAATCCCTGGTCACGGAACTAAGATCTCACATGCTGCAAGACACAGCCAATATTAATATATAATAATATAATATTATATATTTTATATATTTGTATTGTATATATTATGTATAAATAACATATAATATATAATTATATATTATAATATTATATAATATTATTTATTATAAAATAATAAAATACTTAAAAAAAAAAGTTGACCATGAGTGAGTTACTAATTAACTGAAATCACAACGGAACTGATTTCGGCAAGCAGGGGAACTGAGAAATTCAACATATTCCACCTAGAGGCCAGCTGGCCATGGGGAACCAACGCCAGGGCTCCCAGCTTTGAGCTCAACACCCAGCTGGCCGGCTCTGCCCTGAGCCCAAGGCAGGGCCCATGTGACTGGCCCCTCACCTGGCTCTCAGCACACAGTTCCAAGTCTGCTCTCCTCCCCCGCCCCTGGCCAAAATCTCCATCTTGGTGGCCTGCCCGGGGTGGTTCAAGGCCCGCTGCCAAGCCTCCCCGAGGCGGAGCGTGACCAGCGTGACCAGCCTCTGTGAGCAACCCTCCCAAATCCTTGGTCCCAGATCCCAGCTGCCTGGATCTGGACATGCGTTCACCCATGCAGACCCACCCAGCACACAGGGCAGCGCCAGCTCACCGGAAACCCAGGGAAAGGGGCACCACAGGACCCCAGCACCTGCAAGCTAAAATAATCTGCTGGTGCTAAACATATGTGCCAGGTTCCTGCCCATAAACTCAACGGAATAACAAAGGAGCCTCAGCTTCAGACTCTTCTTTCAGAGAACTTTAGGCCTCACTGACCTCCACTTGCATCTCACACCCAGCTCTTGTTTATTAAAGCACTTCATATGCTCATGAGTGACAGTCAGCGATCTGTGCAATTAGATGAATGGATCAGAATCTGCTTCTTTCAGGAAAAGGCAAAAAAAAAAAAAAAAAAATTCAGCAATCTGAAACCAAAGCCCAGTTTTAAAAAGATGGTTTTTAGGATGAAGCTCATAAACATAGATGACTATGCATGTTAATATTTTCAGTGCTTGACACAGTTAAGTCGAAATAAAATGTTATGGGTCGAACAAAAAAAAAATCTGCTGAGTGACTGGAGGGTGAGGGAGACAAACACGTTTCCTCCACAAAACAGAAAGTCAACCTAAGTGAATACAGTATAGAAGATGGTTTAAATAAATACATTGTGAAAACGGGCACAGTGAGGGAGGGGGCTTGCCCCAGGCCCAACCCACCAAGGAAGTGGCTTTCTCTGGGGTGGCCATTTATGGAATTCTCAGCTTCCCAGGTAGCTCAGTGGTAATGAATCCACCCGCCAATGTGGGAGATGCTCAGTGGTAAAGAATCCACCCGCCAATTTGATCCCAGGGTCAGGAAGATACCCTAGAGAAGGAAATGGTAACCCATTCCAGTATTCTTGCCTGGGAAATCACATGGACAGAGCCACCTGTCTGTTGGGCTACCGTCCATGGGGCCACAAAGAGTCGGACATGACTGAGCACATGCACACACATGTCCCAATAACTGTGGGCCTGAGGATGAGTTCAAAGGCTGCAGAGAGATGGAGAAACAGGCTAAATGAGCGGGCATGCCTGTCTGAGCTCAGGATATCCAGGCATCCACTCTTGGATGTTTTTCCTGAAATGGACAGAGGATGAGAGCACATTCGCTAGTGACTGAGCCAAAGTAACAAAGTTAATGTGGACCAAACTGAAGGACCAACGGGCCCACACACATGCACTCTGAGAAAAGAGAAGAATGACCCTGGCATGCGGTGGGTCACCACAGTGGCTGCCCAGCACTGGTAAGCCACTGCTGGCCCCTGGGACCACATGGAATCCCACCCCAGGTCAGGCAGGGAGGCTGAACTTGGGCCACGCAGACAGCTAGACTCTTTTGAGAGGAAAGGCCCCTGGGTGTTCACAAGCCCCCAGATCGCATCTATCTGCTTCATTAGAACTGTCAGAGTCAAGGGCAAGAGAAACCCAGCATTCTGTCCATCCTGCAGCCTTTCAAAGACTATAGTTGTTCAGGAATGTTCCGAGAGCTATCATTACTCAAAGACAGAAAGGCTGGCCACTGGCTATGTATTTCACAGACTGTGTCTCACTTCATCCCTCACAATAGCCCCACGAGAGAAGCAGTATCACCTCCTCCACTTGACAGATGAGGAAACTGAGACGTGGGAAGGTTGAGCAACATTCCCAAGGCCACAGAGCTAGGAAGTGACAGAACCGTGTATAACTGAGTCACTCTGCTGGACAACAGATATAACGCTGGAAATTAACTATACTCCAATACAACTTTTTTAAAAAGAAAGTGTTCCCTGGTGGCACAGTGGATAAGAATCCACCTGCCAATGCAGGGGGGCAGGTTTGATCCCTGGTCAGGGAACAAAGATCCCACATGACACAATTAAGACCCAGGACAACCAAATAAATTTTTAAAAATAATTTTAAAAAAAAGAGAGAGAGTCACCAAGATCCCCTTCCTAGAGATTCTGATCACCCAGGTCTGAGAGAAAAGCCCTGGAAGGAATGGGAAAAGAAACCTCCAGGGCTAAGTTCAATAAACGTTAGCCTTAAAAAAGGCATCAAGCTCTGGGTGGTGATGAGACAAGACTACAGGGAAAACTTCGCTCAAGGAGGGAAAAGCTGACAGTAAGGCTGAACACTGACAAGGGCAGTGTAATACATTTAAGTGGGGAGGGGAAACAGAAATCATGGAAGAGCTCTGACATAGGGACCTCTGTCTGTGTAGACTGGATTGTCATCCTACCATTATCACAAAGTAAAAAAACAAACAAACAAACAAATCGTTTTGTCCAGCATCGATGCAAAAGTACTAAACCAAAAGGAAACACGCTACCCACCACCACCTATAAACTTAAGAGAATCATCCACACACTGGGGACACAGGTGGCTGCCCATGGAGAAAGAACTTGTGAAACCCCAGGACAGTCAGCTCAATGGGCTGTCACGGGGACAGCACACTCAAAGGACCAGAAAGATTTAGGCCAGTGAGCCCTGGGAGAGTCTAGCAAGTGAGAGAGATAAAATAGGGTGCCAACCTTGACCAAAGCGGGTCAACACCCCCAAAGAAGGCAATATAAATTGCCTTACTGGGTTTGGATAACTGTGTGAGTGCAATCAGTGGGGGGGCCCTGGATTCAGAACCAGAACTGTTTTCTAACCTCTGCGTAAGAAATCTGAAGGCGAACGCACGTAGGATGATTAAGGTTGCAACGGGACCTTGCCCTCACCAGCTGGGTGACCAGTAGCATCAGCATGCTCCGTTCAAAAAGGACAGAGCCAAGCCCTTCCTTGCCACACACCCTCCTAAAGGCATGGGTTTGGCCTGACGATGACTTTTCCTGTCTTCCAGGAGTTCTCAGAGATCTAGAGATGATGGGAAGAAGGGTAAACACAGAGAGATACACTCCGTCCTTCTCCAAGCACAATGGAACTGCCAACAGGAGTAACACAGATGGTGTTCTAGGTTTTTTTTTTTTTTTTTTTTAAAGAACACAAAAATGCTTCCAGAGGCCTGACCTTTGGCTTGCGCGTTGAAGCCACACTTTGTATTCTAAAGATGGACAGAGAACCATCACAGATGGGTTGAAGGTCTCCAGCTAGGGAGTGAACTAGATTTAGAATTCAGCATCTAGGGGCCACCACGGCTGCTCATCCATCCAGTGATTCTTCTCCAACACACAGGTCAAAGTCCTCGGGGAACTAGACCCAACTGACTATGGGGTTCAACGGACTCTCCCCAACACCCAGCCTCCCAGCCAAACTGTATACTCGCACACCCTGGGGCCTGCCCCATTCTCAGAAAACAACTGCTTTGTGTCTGAGCCCACCCGAAGAACTTCTGGCCTACATCAAGCCCAAGCTCAGAACTGACCCTGTAATGGGTCTTTATTTTTTTTTTTTAATTAAAGTATCAGGACTTCCCTGGTGGTCCAGTGGCTGAGACTCCGCATTCCCCAATGCAGGGGGCCTGGTTCCATCACTGGTCAGGGAACTAGATCCCATGAGCCTCAACTAAAGATTCCACATGCCACAACTGAGACCCAGCGCAGCCAAATAAATAAATACAAAAAAAAAAAAAAATTAAAGTACCCTGTTACCCAGCAAATCCCCTTTCTCAGTATCTATCCTTGGTCACATGCGTGACAAGCAGGCATGTCTGGCCATGTTTACTGTGACAGCATTTGTATCAGTAGGGGATTTAGAAATAACTTCAATGGCCATCAATTAGGCTAAATTAAACAACTGTTTGTGTGTGTGCTAAGTCGCTTCAGTCATGTCCAATTCTTTGCAACCCCATAGACTGTAGCCCACCAGGCTCCTCTGTCCATGGGATTCTCCAGGCAAGAATACTGGAGTGGGTTGCCATTCCCTTCTCCAGAGGATCTTCTCCACCCAGGGATCAAACCCACATCTCTTATGTCTTCCCCATTGGCAGGCAGGTTCTTTACCACTAGCGCCACCTGGGAAACCCACAAACAACAGTTTAGCCTTCTAAGGAAGGTTATGCAGGAGGTAAAATCAGTAAGACCTATCCACAGTGACAGAGAGCTATCACCAAGATGTAAGGGGGGTGGGGGGAGCACAATACTACTTGCAGCACACTTTTTTTTAGTTCTACAGGTATAATTGCAAGTATGTTAAGCATCTGAGAACACCAACAAACTCGTAACAGTGGTTAACCTCTGGGGAAGGACTGGGATTACAAGTGGTTGTTAAGGAAGATTTGGTTTTGCTCTGGAAGGTTTGCATTTTTTTTTTTTTCCTACAGAGAATGTGTTCATGTACTACTTGTGTAATGAAAATTGCATTTCACCATGTGATTTTTTAAAAAGAAACCGACCTTGTTCCGTACATCTCAGTCCTATGTTTGGGGGCAATTTCTAACTGAATCTGCCATACAACCCCCTAGGAGGCTGAAAGCAGAGTGGTGCAAAGCAGTGGGCTTTGCAACCCAGATCTTACTTTAAGTATCAGGATCCCAGCTCTGTGACTCTGTGGATGGTTCAATTTATACGCCAGTTCAGGGAAGAGACAAGAAAAAAACGAGAAAGGCATGTCAGAGGGCTTCTGGGTAATATAAAGGGATGTCCTAGGAAAGATTTCAGTTGTTCGAGTTGAGCATTCCAGCTGTTCAACATCACACACACACACACACACACACACAGAGACTCGCCCATAATGGCAGCTCTCACCCAACCACACGTAATCCACACCAGGGCCCCTAGCCAACCAGCTGTGCTTCAGACCCTTCCATCTGGGAATCAGGATTTTTAACATCAATTCCGATCCCATGGGTTCATGAGAAGGAAGAAGCTGACCACCACATCAGACAAGTTCCAAAATCTCATTTACTCCTGGGGGCCACCTAATCACACAAAACACTGATCTTTTAAACACACACACACACTCTCCACCTCTTCAAAACGCCATGTGAAAAGCCCATAGAAACACAAAAGTCTATTATTAAGGACCCAGGGTCACCAAAACTAGCCTAGGCTCTTAGAAATCAGAGTTGTGGTCCTTCTGGTTGCGGTGAGGATTCACTCAAAAAGGTCACAGAACACTTCGGAGGTGACAGAAAGGTTCTGTCTCGGGATGCATTTGTCAAAACTGATCAAACGGCACCGTTCAGATCTGAGCATTCCACTGTATGCAAATTACACCTCAATTTAAAAAGAAAACTACCCCAGCACCGGTTCTCCCTGGCTGCAGCAGAACTTCGAGCTGTCCTATGAGATATCTGAAATCTCTGTTGTGCTATGTAAAGTGCACAAGTACCATGGTGACAGTCGCCATAAAAATAGATAACAAGATTAAAATGGATAGAGGACACAGGAATTTAAGAGCGGCACACCAGGAGCAATTCGTGTTCGGCTGAAGAAGAAAAATAGAAAGAGGACAGGGAGGTTTTCATTCCTCCCCCACCACCACCAACTCCCCCGCCCCCTTGCACTTTGAAAAACAGCCACCCCGTGTGGTTGTTTTTACTAAGAGAGTTTTATGGCTTCCTAATACTCAAAGGACAAAAACGGCTGAGAGCTGTTATTTCTTATCGTGTTTTTGCCTTAAAAAAAAAAAAAAAATCTGATAGCCTAAGTTTTTCCCATACTCACTGTTATGTGGCCCAGGGAACTGATTCCGAGCAACTCAACAAGCACAGTCGATGTGCCGTATACTGTGTGAGATCCAAATGATGCTGAGATAAAGGCGGTCTGAGCCCTTCATCATCAAAGGCACAAAGATTTCCCACTTTAGTTCTCAATTACAGAGTTCTGTCTGTACTTTTTACATACACCTAAAACTGACGCCCCCTAGGTAAGCACCCCGAAATTGCTCCACATGAAGAAAGCACTTTCGGGCTTCCCTGGCAGCTCAAAGGTAAAGCATTTGCCTGCCAATGCAGGGGACACAGGTTCAATCCCCGGTCCCGGAGAATTCCACATGCCTGGGAGCAACTAAGCCCATGCACCACAACTACAGAGCCTGTGCTCTAGGGCCTGGGAGCCGCAACTGCTGAAGCCCCTGAACCACAGAGCCCGTGCTCTGCAACAAAAGAAGCCGCTGCGATGAGAAGCCCGTGGACCTCGACTGGAGAGCACCCCTTCTTGTCTCAACAAGGGAAAAGCCTGCACAGCCACAAAGACCCAGTCCAGCCAAAAAATTAAAAAAAAAAAAAAAAAAACACTTTCTTGCCTAATACTGATTCTTTCAAATGCCAAAAGGCCGGCATGAATGGCCTGGTGACATAAATCTTGCATTCTTCTCCAAAAGATGAGATAAACCTCTATTCTCCTTGCGGAATTTCTGAGAAACATTTGCTATGTGAGTTAGCCCTGACAGTGCTCCCAACAAAAGAAGGAATCCAAAAATATCAGCAAGAAAATCTAAAATGTTGAACCAGAGTGGATTCTAAATAAACCACATATTTGAGTAAAATTTAGGCAAAATCAAACTTCCACACGGAAGCAACAAATAATAAAAATGTGAAAACAAAAACATTTTTATTCAAATCACACATTTACTAACATAAAATAACATTAACATATGCATTTCTGGAAAATCCCACCCAAAAGTGTCTTTATCTGTTCCTTGTCGTCACTGTCACTAGATCCACAGAGCAGCCACAGTTCAGACTCCTCCCTGGTGTCAGGATGGCATTTAATGTGCTGAGGGTCTCCCAGGTGACTCAGATGGTAAAGAATCAGCCTGCAATGCAGGTGACCTGGGTTCGAGGTTTGACCTCGGGGTCCAGAAGATCCCCAGGAGAAGGAAATGGCAACCCACTCCAGTATTCTTCCTTGGAGAATTCCCATGGACAGAAGAGCCTGGCAGACTATAGTCCACGGGGTCACAAAGAGTCGGATACGACTGAGTGACTGAGCTCAGTAACAACAATAACCTGGTAATAGAAACCTGCCTGGAAAACATGAGGAAGGAGGTAGTCAAGGACACTTTCAGGTCCTCCACAGCCAAGCAGAGGACCCCAGGAGTCAATTAAAGGTCCCCAGCTTGATTCATTCATTATACTGAATACAAATGCCCAATAAACACGATAGTCTTCCAAATGTCAGCCTGCTTTGTTTATCGTTATTTGCCATCTCCACTCCACCTCTGACTTCTTGCTTTTCCTAAAGACAAAATTCAATTTTCGGCAGTCCTGGCCACAAACTGACTCCTGAGCCACCAGTGAATAGTTCTCTTCCTCCTTTCTAAAATGACCCCAGCAGATTTCTTGAAAATGTTGGGACCCACTTATTAACATTTTCTAAAAAGCTTACAATGATGATGTTGACCCTAGTACTGTACAATTAGAGGTATATCCCATACTTCACATTATCTTTCAGCTGTGACAGGTCGCACAATAACCCAAGAATTGGAAAGGACTTTGGAAGCCAGCCTAATTCTTGTTCTCTTCGACGGCACCCTTAATCCACAGCATTCAGCCCACGCTGGATACCTTCAATGATGGGGAGCTCACTATTCCATGGGAAGACATTTCCACTGTTGGTCAGACCTGCCAGCTAGAAAATTCCTTTTCCAGGACTCCTCTGGTGGTCCAGTGGCTAAGACTCCACACTCCCAGTGCAAGGGTTTCATCCCTGGTCAGGGAACTAGATCCCACATGCTGCACCTAAGAGTTCAAATGTCGGAACTAAAGACCCCTCATGGCAACAAAGATCAAAGATTCTGTGTGCCACAACTGAGATCTGGCACAGCTAAATAAAAAAATCAAAATTAAAAAAAATTCCTTTTCTGACAGAACTGAAATCTGGTCTCCTAGTCTTTATGGTTTAAAGGAACCTTAAAGCTCATCCTCTTCCATGTAATCATTCAACAGGTAAGGAATCATGTTAAGCAATCATTCTACAGAGGAAGAATCTGAAGCTAGAGAGGATAAAGTAATTGTTCCATCCATTGGTCACATTCTAACACCAGGAGCAGAGATGAAAAAGTCAATAACCGTGAAAATATCTGAAAGCACTACTGGGTGCCCACGCCCCTGAGCATACTCCTGTCATTCCTAATCCCACAGCATCCCAGGCCCCTTCCTGTGGGTGACGTCTTCTCTGTTCATGTTTTTTTTAAATCATAGCCCCACAGTGGTCCAAATGGCACAAGACCAGCAGAGGCCATCAACACCAGATCCTGGGATTGGACTGATAAATTTCTGATCCAGTTATTAATGGGATTTGAATTCTAAAATAGGGCTTGCCCAGTGGCTCAGATGGTAAAGAATCTTGCCTGCCAAGGCAGCAGACCAGGGTTCGATTCCTGGGTTGGGAAGATCCCCTGGAGAAGGGAATGGCTACCCACTCCAGTATTCTTGCCTGGAGAATTCCATGGATAGAGGAGCCTTGCAGGCTACAGTCCATGGGGTCTCAAAGAGTCAGATGTGACTGAGAAATTAACATTAACTTCTAAAAAAACCTCATGTCACTCAGGGCTCCCATTCAACTTGTGAACAACAGAACAATCTCAAACTTTTTCCCACATGATCTGTCCCCTCCTTGGCACCTGGAGGACCACTGGGGCTACACTGTGCTTGTCTGTTTGACTACTGGTCTCCCGCTTTCAATCAGATCATCAAATTCAGGTCAGAGACTGAGTCTTCTTTTGTGTCTCCAGTCAGTGCTTGACACATAGCAGGTAAATAACTCAAGATTAGTCACTGAATGAATCATCTACCTTTACCCCATCCTGTCCCTGGATGATAAAATGTTTTTTAAAAATAGTGTTCAGGAGAGTGAAGAGACAAACCACAGGCTGGGAGAAAATATTTGCAAAAGACACACTGATAAAGGACTATTATCCATAGCATACAAAGAACTCTTAAAACTCAACAGTAAGAAAGCAAACATTTTAAAAAGTGAGCCAAAAACCTTAACAGATACCTCACCAAAGAAGACATACAGATAACCAAAAAAGCACATGAAAAGATGTGATCACAAGTCATTAGGGAAATGCAAATTAAAATGATACCACTACCCACCAATGAGAATGGCCAAAATCCAATAACTGACCACGCCAAATGCTGGTGAGGATACAGAGCAACAGGAACTCTCATTTATTGCTGGTGGGAATGCAAAGTGGTGCAGCCACTTTGGAAAACATTTTGGTGGTTTCTTCCAAAACTGAACACTCTCTTACCATACGATACAGCAGTTGCATTCCTTGGTATTTATCCAAAGGAGCTGAAAAATTACATCCACATAAAAACCTGCACACAGATGTTTACAGCGGCTTCATTCATAATGACTGCCCATACTTGGAAGCAACCAAGGTGAACGGATAAATACACTGTGCTACATCCAGATAATGGGATCCTATTCAGTGCTATTTATGCATTGGAGAAGGAAATGGCAACCCACTCCAGTGTTCTAGCCTGGAGAATCCCAGGGACGGGGAAGCCTGGTGGGCTGCCGTCTATGGGGTCGCACAGAGTCGGACACGACTGAAGCGACTTAGCAGTAGCATTCAGAGCTAAAAAGAAATGCTGAAAAGAATTATACTACCAAGCCAGGAAAGGACATGGAGGAAGATTAGATGCATATTATCGAGTGACATAAGCCAATCTGAAAAGACAGCACACTGTACAATTCCGATCATATAACATTCTAGAAAAAGCAAAACTGTGGAGCCAGTAAAAATAAAAGGGGCTACCTGGGGTTAGGGAGAGGGATGGATGAATAGGCAGAGCACAGAGGATTTTAGGGCAGTGAAAATACTCTATGTGATACTGTAACAGTGGATACATTTGTCCGAAATCGGAATATCCTAATATAAACTATGGATTTTGGGTGATTAGTAATTGTCAGCATAGGTTCATCAGTTACAACAAATGTACCATCTGATAGGGGATGCCGATGGCTGGAGAGGCTGTGCATGGGAGGGGCAGGGAGAATGTGGGAAATTTCTGTATCTTCCTCTCCATTTCGCTGTGAATATAAAACTGCTCAAGAAAATGAAGTATATTTTTAAAAAATATATGGTAGTGTTTTTCCCACTGTGACATACATACATGCTATAAAAAATATAAATAGCAAACTTAAAACGTTAAAAAAAAGTCACTCAACTTGTCTATCTAGAAGTAACCAATATTAGTATTTTGATATTAGAATTATTGGAATATTTCCTTCCAGTCATTTTCTACGCACTTTTTTAATTTTAAGATTTGAAATCATAGGGGCTTCCTGGGTGGCTCAGTGGCAAAGAATCCACCTGCCAATGCAGGAAACACAGGTTTGATCCCTGATCCGGGAGGATCCCACATGCCTTGCAGCAACTAAACCCGTGTGCCACAACTATTAAGCCCACGTGCTGCACCTGCTGAAGCCTGCGTGCCCTAGAGCCCATGCTACACAAGAAGCCACCACAATGAGAAGCCCGCACGCCACAGCGAGAGGAGCCCCCGCTCGTCGCAATGAGAGAAAAGCCCACGGGCAGCAACAAAGACCCAGCACACCCAGAATAAATACAACTATTTTCAAAAACTTAAAAAGATTTGAAATCATACTGTAGATGCTCCTTAACTTTTCGCAGAAACATCTGCCCATGTTATTTTAAAATATTCCTAACCATGATATCAGTGGCATAATATTCCACTATGAAGACACACCCATCAGAATCACTTATGGATTACTTCCTGCCAGTTACACTACTGGACATTTACGTTGTTTCCAATTTTTCATTACAGTTTAAGAAAAAAAAAAAAAACAACTCTAAATAATCTCTGTGTACAAAGCATCCTGTACACCTGCAATGTGGTCTCCAGGAGGGGGATTATCTTACCAGAATGTATAAGTATTACAATTCAAATTTTAAAAACTAAATCAGGCTTTACATTTATCCCTCACGGAATTTCTTTTCTAAATTTGAGCCCTCATTCTGTATATCTCTGAATCTTGGTCTATCTACTAAATAAGCAATTCCTCCCACCTCTACACTGTCAACAATGTTGACAAACACACCTTCTGTATCTTCACCCACAAGGATGGAAAAAAAATGTTGAACAGCTCAACGCCAAGAATAGAACCCTATGGCACTCATTTCTGGACCCCTTTCCAGGCTGACTCAGAGCCACTAATTAACAGTTTTTGCATACAACTGTCAAATTAAATTAATACCACCACCCAGCCCACATTCCACCACTTATTTAATATGGACCATCCTACCTAAAGAAACTGATAAATACTTGCATGGCTTCTCTGATGTAGTAACCAAACTGTTACATAAAACAGGAAATGGGGGACTTCCCTGGTGGCCCAGTGGTTAAGAATCCACCTTCCGACGCAGGGAATTTGGGTTCCAACCTTGCTCGGGGAGCTAAGATCCCACGTGCCGTAACTACAGAAGCCCTCGCACTGCAACTGCTGAGCCCACGGCCGTTCTGGAGCCCACACAATGCAATGAAAGACTCCGTGTTGCAACTGAGATCTAACGTGGCCAGTAAATAAATAAAATGAAGATATAAAGTGAAAGAGGGGCACTGGATACTTATTTTTAAAAAAGCAGGAAATGGGTTTTAATTTGATATGGTTCGGCTGACTTCTGGTTATCCTTGCATCCTATGGTGACATATTTTTAAGCAATTTGGTAAAAAGTATGTCAGTTTTGACTTTTTTTTTTTAACAAAGACTGCATTTTAGGGGCTTCCCTGGTGGCTCAGTGGTAAAGAATCCACCTGCTAATGCAGGAGACACGGGTTCAATCCCTGGGTCTGGAAGATCCCACATGGGGCGGAGCAGCTAAGCCCGTGCACCACAGCTACTGAACCTGTGCTCTAGAGCCTGGGAGCCTCGACTGCTGAGACCACACGCGGCAACTACCGAAGCCCACTCTTCCTACAGCTCTCGCTCCCCAACAAGAGAAGCCACCACAGTGAGAAGCCTGAGCACCACAACTAGACATGGCCCCCGCTCACTGAAACTAGAGAAAAGCCCACACAGCAACAAAGACTCAATGCAGTCCTCAATAAATAAATAAATTTTTTTTAAAAAACTGTATTTTAAAATAGTCAAGCCGCACATCTGTAAAAAGCAGACTGGTTCTTGTTCAGTCCCTGTCACCTGCAGCTTCCCCCGGGGAAGGACTATCAATCACGGGTGGTTATGGACCCACTAGTTTTCTAGGAATCATTTGCATTCATACCTGGTCTTGAACCAATTATTACAGGGTCATTACGCATCCTGGGTTATCAGTCTCTGGATCCCGGAAGCCCACCTCCGAGACCATCCTAGGAAGGATTTAAGAGAAGAAATGACACCGTCTCCTCACCACTCCTTTATTATTCACTCACAGAACCAAATCTCCTGAGAACCTAATGTCAAATGGCACTTGGCAATTGTGACTCACATCTCACCAAATTATTACCTCAACATGGTTCCCAGAAAGGACGTGCCAGGAGTCACCATCTAACCAGGCCAGCCAGAAGTGGAAAGGCGGAGGACTGAGAGATCCTGGGGGTCACTAGAAACCGGCCTCACCAGAGAATATAGTCCAAGGCCATCTCTGATTAGTACCATTCCAATCATCAGGAAAATATTTCAAAGTGCCAGCCGGCAGCAACTCAGAAAAGACTACTGACAAGCCTCAAACAACTCATCTGCACACAAAGCTCTCAAATTCAGTGTCACACTCCTACCTGAACCCTCCTACAGCGATCCTAAATTCCCTCCTTGGCCTCTGCGTCTCTTGGAAACTCAGATCACAAACCCAAAGGCCTGCAGAGCTGAGCAGGGAACTGACATCAACTGGATTAAAGCAGTGGAGAGCAGGGAAACCCAAATGTCTGTCGGCCCACCCCGCCAGGGTGGTGCTGTCTCCCATCTCCAGGGGCCAGCCACCACTCAGTTGCACAGGCCGGCCTGATCTGACTTTTTACGAGAGTTCCAACTTCAGAGGTTTTTCTGGACTGCTCCTGATTTTTGAAAACCTTTGTGTGGCAGAAAACCTCCCAGGGACAATCCCAGTCTGCAAACTGAACACATTCTTCAGGCCTCCTGTTTACAACCCCTCCACTACCCTTTGATCCTAACCAACCTTTCCAGTCTGACTGCTCCCTCCTCTCTCACAAGGACCTCTTCTGCACACTGTATACACCCCTAACCCCTGGCCATGGGCCCCCACCTGCGCAGCATCATAGTGATAAACCCCCCACCTGTGAGGCACCATGAGACACCACAAAGGAATCACCCCAGACTTCCTTCCCTATTTCAGAAGTTTTTTCCAAGTCACACAAGCATAGCTCCTTCCCTTGTACCCTGTGGCTACTTATTTTTCATCTTGGCATTTCATCACCTTGCCTTGCTCCTTAATCACAGGCGGACCTTATCTCTCATGGAGCTTGTAAACGTTCAGTCCCTTCCTCATGCTTCCTTCCACCTTCAGCACTAATCAGGGGCGCTCTGCACAGAAGCAGTTTACTCAATACTTCTTCGATGTGAAAATGCTCTTTAACTGTTTTCCTAACTATGGGTTATGATCCATTACAGACTCGTTAAGTTGACTTGGTGGAAGACAATAAACATTTGTAAATGAAAAACAATAGAATAGAAAATAAAAATATCAGGATTGAGATTGACATGTACACACTGTGCTGTGCTGTGCTGAGTCGTGTCCAACTCTCTGCGACCCCGTGGACTGTAGCCCACCAGGCTCCACTGTCCATGGGATTTCCCAGGCAAGAATACTGGAGTGGGTTGCCATTTCCTCCTCCAAGGAATCTTCCCAAGCCAGGGATCAAATTCGTGTTTCCTGTGTCTCCTACGTTGCAGGCGTATTCTTTAGCCACTGAGCCATTAGGAACTAACAAGGAGCTACCATATAGCACAGGGACCTCTATGCAACACTGTAATGATATATATGGGAAAAGGATCTAAAAAAGAGTGGATGTATGTATATGAATATATGATTCACTCTGCTGTACACCTGAAACTAACACAACATTGTAAATCAACTATATTCCAATAAAAATTCATTAAATAAAAATATCAGAGTGACTGCACCAAGCAAGAGAGGTAGTACTCATGAACTTAAATTAGGTTTTTACATACATGATTGGGTGTACTGGTTCATGATGTAAATTTTTTTTCTTAATGTAGGTCATGGTTGAAACAGTGTAGAAAACACTGTTCTGTAATCAGTAGATTAGTTCCACCAGTGCTCCATGCAACCTTTTTTTTTTTGATAGTCATATATTCCCTAAAAAGAAAAAAAATATCCGATGGCCACCTCTCCCCATATGAGCCAGTTTGCCCTGCTAATTCATTGATCCTGCATCTCAGAAGAAGACGGAGACTAAGTAGCTGCAATTACATTGTCACTCATTCTGCAATTCTGTGCAATCATATCCTTCAAATTCACCAGCCCTGGGATGTTGCAAGTTGAAGCTTGGGGAATTTGTTCAGTAAATCACCCTTGCTCAGCCTTGCAACAGGAAAGCAGAGTTCAGAGCTCAGGAGAAGCACCCTCTGCAGACAGACAGGCGGGTGGCTGGCTTCCTGGGACCTGGCTAGGGCTCCGGTTAGCAGGAGGAACCTGTCCCTGGAAAAGGCACTATCCGAAATTAGGGTCCAAAATTTCCTCCTTCCTCTTTTAGATCATCTGGCTGTCCCCTCGTCTTGTTGCTCCCCCCATGCACACCTGCAGTGGGACACCAGGACTAGTCTGAAGGTCTCTGTGGAGAGCAAAACTCAACATGTTTCAAAGTCCAGCAATTTATGTGCTTAGTGAATTCCATTCTAGTTCCCGCCATTCTCCACTCCCTCTCTCCCAGTTAGAAGAAAAAGTGTCCCATATTCCTTGGAGCCTCAACTGCTTTGCTAACTTCAGGTTCAGGACCAGGTGATGTCATCTGAATAGCAAGACAGAACAAAGCCTTCCAACTCAGACCCTAGATCCCCTCACCAACATCCTCTACTGCACCCCCCATGACCACGAAGACAGTCATCAGAGTGCCTTCCGTCCCCCAGCTCCAGCAGCCTTTCCCACCCTATACACCCTGGTTTCCCACCAATCTCAGGGCTGCAGTTGCTAGCAGGACACCTATGTTTCAACTTCTTAGCAAACAAAAGAAACTTCTCCGCAGCCCGAGTATCAATTACTTCTCTCCAAAACACACATTTCCGATTTCTCCAGTTACCAAGCACAGCAGTTCCAAGGCCCTGGCGTGTAATCAATTTCCACAAAGAATTAATTTGCATTCATCTCCTCCTTCACCCTGCCCCTGTCAACAGATTATTTAAACCATAATGCTTCTAAAACTCATCCACTTTTGCATTTCCAGTTATCCCAGTCCAAATCCTGGGCATTCCACAACTGTAACATCCTACTGATTTGTCTCCTAACATAACTTTTCAAAGGGCTTCCCTGGTGGCTCAGCAGCAGAGAATCCGCCTGCCAATGCTGGAGACTCGGGTTAACACGGGTTTGATCCCTGGGTCAGGAAGGTCCCCTGGAAGAGGAAACGGCAACCTACTCCAGTATCCCAGCCTGGAAAATCTCCTAGACCGAGGAGCCTGGAGGGCTACAGTCCACAGGATCCCAAAGAGTCAGGCTAAACAACATTATTTTTCAAAATCTTTCCAAAGACCCTCTCGTGACATCACTCTCTGGCTCAGAAACCTTGACTGTCTCCCCAGTACACACAGAGTAAAGTGCAATCCCTCAACCTGGCCTTCTAGGATGTTCACAACCTCAATCATCGTCCTTCCCCATCTTTACTCCTATTGCTCAAGAAACATCCCCTGGTCTGACCAAGGACATCTCCTGTCTCTCAGGAAAGTCATGTCCGTTTGCACCTTGTGGCCCACCTCAAGGGTCTCTGGGAAAACAGTTCTGTGATTCCTACCCTATTCCTTCTCTGAACTCCAACAGCACCTATTCTACACTTTGCAGCTTGACAGGTAATCGTGCCCTATCTTGATGCCTTACTTCCCATGCTTAAGTCTTTCTGTCTCCACCCCGAATGATAAACCCTGGAGGAAATCATCTCCTGTATCTTTTACATCCTCCTTACTGAATAGCTGTCTGAATCTCTTCTCCTCCCATATGCAATCCCTTTCTGACCTCTCACACCTGTTACTTCTTCCTCCCCTACCTCTGGCCTTTGCCAGAGTTATTTTCCATGTGCATAACTGATTTTATAACTTAGGACTCTAAGTCCAGTCCCAGCTCTGACCTTGCCTTTGACAGTCCCCCTGTCCCCCAGCATTTAGTCACTCAGGCAGTCAGAGTACATTAATTTGAACTTGAGCTCTCAAATCACTTCCACCTTTCCTTGGGTGTTGTCTGCCAGACAGCCTGGCATGGTGCTGAGAAGGCCTGCAGTCCCCCAAAGGTACCTGTGGAATTGAACTTAATTGCTGTTTTCTGGTGTTTCCAGTGTCCTGAGACCCGGAATCTCTGTTTACACAAAACCTTAGGAGGATGTCAAAAAGGCCTTGGATACCTGTTGATCACTCACTTGCAGGCAAAGTGCACCATATGGGGTGTAAAGAACGGATCGGTGGCCTGCAGGTAACCCCTGCACCTGGCTGCCTGACATCTGGAGAACACTCGCCTGCGGGAAGCTCTCCAAAGTAACCGGGCATTGGCCAAGGCCGTCTGAAACCAAGAGGCAACGGAACCCCCTCGTCCCCTGGCAGGTGGGCGTCTTTAGATTTCTGAGTCCGTCCTAAAGTGAAGGCGCTGAGCTCCGAACTCCCAGGCAGGGAAGAAAACGCTGCCTTGGAAATTGTTTGCACATGACAAACTCCCTGTCCAGGCCCCCACCCGGGCACCCCACAAGTCCACAGTGCCTGCGCCCGGGGCTGCCGGCGAGGACAGGCAGGGTGAAGGCGCGCAAAAGGAAGCAGGGGGGTGGACAGAAGGGTGGGGGCCAGCCCCCGAGGTGGAGGGTGTGTCGCGCCGCGCGTCCCAGAGCCCGGCACTCGCCCGCCCGGCCGCTCGGTGGAGCGGGCAGGAACGCGCGGGGCGCCGGAACGACTGGGCCAGCCGCCCAGCCGGAAAGGGTCAGGGAGGGGGCAGGTCACCCTCCGGCGGAGAGGCGACTCCGGACCGGCGCTCAAAGTTGGGGAGGGGATTCCTCGGCGAGCGTGATAAACAAGGCGGCGCACGCGAGGGAGGGAGGGCGCGCAGCCACCCCCCTCCCGGCCGGCGCGGCACTGCCGCAGCGCCCCAGCGCCCCGACCGGCGGCGCCCGCCTCCCTGCCCTCCGGCCCGGCCCCCGCGGGCGTGCAGAGCGTGGGAAGTTCCCGGGCCGCCCCCCGTCCCCAGGCTGCAACGCCGCGAGGTCCTCGCGCAGCTCACCTCGCCCCGCCACGAGTGGCGGCACGGGCCGGGCAGCTCCCCCTCGGACAGCTCGGCTCGGTTCGGGGCTGCGGCTGCCGCGGCCCCCGCCCGCCCGGCGAGGCCCACCGCCCCGCTCCGCTCCGCTGCGGCCGCCCGCCCGCCGAGGCTCCGTTCGCGCCCACCTGGCCGGCCTGCCCTCCCTCTCCGGGACACTGCGCTCACGTACGCGGCCGCGGCCACAACCCGGCCCGGATTCCCAGCCCGGGAAGGGAGCGGAGGCGCGCACCAGCCAGCGAGCGCCGGGCCAGGCTGGAGACACACCCCCTAGCCGCCCTCCCCGCGCGCGCCCCCCGCCCCCCGGCGCCGCGCGCGCCCGCCGCCCGCGCGCCTCTCGCCGGCCACACGCGCCCGCGCCGCCCCCGCCCCGACACCCGCGCCGCGCGCCCGGCGTGCACACCCCGGCCGCCAGTAGACAGTGGGCGCTCAATAAGTGCCCGAGCGACTCCTCGCGCACATGCGCACTTGAACCTGACCGAGTGGTGACGCCCCCGCTTCCCCCCACCACCACCCCCAAATCCGACCCGGCGGCTGCAGCCCCGAACCAAACTTGAGCGTTTGCCTGTTTTCACTTGAACCGCCAACCGAGCCAAAGTTTCTCGCTGTTGTTTTTCCAAGCCGAGCTCTGGGACCGGCTTCACCGAGACAGGCCGAGCTCACCCCAAGGCGGGAAAGGCCGCCAGCAGGCTCCGAGCGCCGCCGACGGACGCTGGGCGGGGGCAATGGAGACCCAGGCCGCGCAGCCCCGGCCCGCCGAGCGAGAACGAAAGGCCGGAGGGAGTGAGGGTTGCAACCAACCTTTCCATCTTCCTTTGCTTTAATGTTTTCTTCTCCATTTTATGACATTTTACTCGAGCTCACTCGTTTGTAGTTGTAAAGTGAGGCGTTATTTACTGTTTCTGGAATTAGCAGGAGAGAAAGTTAACTATTAGCTTTCAGCCCTTATGTAAACAATACCAGTTGCTTTTGGCACCGTTAGGCTCTGGCTTTTGTGTAATTTGTAACGAGGAGAATTGAAGCTGTTCCATTGTGTTGCTCTGTGTTTTTCAGAGATAAGACCAAGAGCCACAACGGTAGTGAAGGGCCCTAGTGCCTGTATGCGTGGGCATATAGATTCATATTCAAATAAATTTAAAGGATAGAAGAAACCAATCCCCTCCCCCCAAAAGTTTTTAAATATTTTTGGACTTACTTGTTGAGTTTGCAGTCAGTTCACCTTCAATTTGAAGTGTACTGTTTTTCTTGCAGTGAGACGGTGGGGAGTGTGCAGGAAAGGACTGCAGGCTTTGCAGTCAGACAAGCCTGGTTTGCAATCCTGATTTTACTGTCGAACTAGTTTTATGCTTTTCAGCAGGGTCTTTTCTCTATCTGAACCTCAGTTTCTTTATCTGTAAGATGAAACAAAAAACATGGGTACAGTGCCTAGGTCACACCAAAGAAACACATTTAAATATTCTTTCCCTTCCCTCATGGTCCACCATTTGTTAACATAAGAAAAATCTCCTTTAAAAAACTCCAAAGTCCCTAAAGGATATCAGTGCTCAACTAGGGGTGACTTTTGCCCCCAAGAGACATTTTGGCAGTCTGGAAGTATTTTTGATCGTCACAACTGGGGGTAGTGGTGCTCCCAGCATCTAAACAGGTATAGGGCAATGCTACTGCTAAACGTCCTGGAAGGCACAGGATGGCCCCACACCACAAAGAATTACCTGGTCTGAATTGTCAATAGTGACACTCTTGAAAAATCCTGCTATAGGCTAATTCGGCCATCAAACAATTCACCAAAGACTGGTTCCCCCTTTTCCTTCTTATCCTCAAGGAAACATTCTTTTGCGTTCAAAAGAAGAACAGAAAGCAAAGCATTTGGGGGATCGCAGCAATGATATGAGTATGCAAAACGTCCCCTTAATGGGAAAATGCAGATTTGAATTTTACTTTTTATTATTAAAGGAATAGTCTACTTCATGAACAACCAATGTGTGCACCCTTATTAGTAAGGTATCTTATGATGTATTATGTATTACTACAGTTCACGAATGCACTTCCCAGGTGGCCCTGTGGTAAAGAACCCGCCTACTAATGTAGGAGACTCAGGTTCGATTCCTGGGTCAGGAAGATCCCCTAAAGGAGGGCAGGGCAACCCACTCCAGTATTCTTGCCTGGAGAATCCCTTGGATAGAGGAGCCTGGCGGGCTACAGTTCATAGGGTCACACAGAGTTGGACATGAAGCAACTTAGCACACACACACAGTTCATGAATAGCTTTCGGTTCTGTTTCCATTCCTCTTCAAACCATAGGTGCTTACTGACTTTTGCAGATTCACCTCTCTGCCAAGTCCCTCACCGATCCTGACATTTATAAAATAGTCCCTGCCCCCAAGGGACAGCCAGCCTAGTTGGAAGTAAATGAATGCACTGGCAATAATTAAGGAACAATACAAGATAGCATATAATTAAGCTTTAATTGCAGCACCCAGACCAAGGTAGTGAGGAAACTGAGTCCAGCAACACCAGGTGCTCCCTGGCTGAGGTGTTCTGCCAATATTTGTTGAATGAAATGAGAATAGTAAACACTTTTGACACCAGATAGCACTCCAGGTAAATTCTATTCCAGTCTTTTTAAACTGCTACCCTTTGTAAAGGGATTTCGGTGCCTGGCTATGAGTTTATTTTTCTTAAAACATCCAGTTCAAACTTGTAACCCAACCTATATATTTCTGAAAATGATTGAATTTTAATAAAACGGAAACAATCATTCATTTGACAGCTATGTCAGTGCCTGCTGTGTGCAGTGTGAGCCACCGGTCTCTAAATTTGCACAGAACCCAGAGCTTGTTCTGTTTGAGACAGGCCATCCAAAGGCATGTGCTCTCTTACTGCATATATTGAATGAATATCCCCTTTGACTGCAGGTATGTACTTGTCAGTATGCATTCCAGAGTTTTGCACATTAATACAGACTCTGAACTTTCCCTCACAAACATCCGTTCCCAAACACATAGCCAGCACTCGGTCTCCTGGCCCTGTCCTGAACACACCCCACAGCACACCAGACACAAAGCAGGATGTGCTTAGAAAGATTATACTGGTTGGTTTCCAATCTTGGCTTCCTCCCCTAACCCCAACCACCAGCAGTACCCCCAAAGTAGAGCTTACCCTCCCTGGAGGCTGTCCCATCCGAGAACTGCCCTTCACCCTGCTTTCTCCCACAGCTTGGCCCGCTATGAAAATGCAGGCACCTGGGGACTTCCCTGCTGCTCCAGTGGTTCAGAACCCACCTGCCAATACAGGGGACATGGTTTAATTCCTTGAACCTGGTCTGGGACATTTCCACATGCCTTGGGGCAACTAAGCCCAAGCACCACAACTACTGAACTCTGGTCTACGGCCTGTACTCTACATCAGAAGCCACCACAATGAGAAGCCCAAGCACCGCAACTAGAGAGTAGTCCCACTCACCACAACTAGAGAAAAGCCACTCACAGCAACAAAGACCCAGTGCAGTCAAAACTAAACAAATACAACAAGCAAACATTAAAAAAAAAAAAAAAGTAGTCATCTGGTACCTCCTCCCCTTCAAAGTCATTAGCTTCTCAGAGCTGTTAGAGCTGTGCTTGTGCTCAATCATGTCCTACTCTTTGTGACCCCATGAACTGTAAGCCCACCAGGCTCCTCTGTCCATGGGATTTCCCAGTCAAGAATACTGGAGTGGGTTGCCATTTCCTCCTCCAGGGGATCTTTCTGACCCAGGGATCAAACCCAAGTCTCCTGCATTGACAAATGGATTCTTTACCACTCATTAAACTGAGGTTCAGCAAAGCAGACTTAGGACTTGTCTCTTATTTCTCATATTATATGTACACATTCATAGGAGATTTTCAGGGTGAATCTGAAATTGCCACTGTCTCCCATCACCTGATGACTGTTTCCAGGCTTGCCTCCCTCCAGTCCATGCTTTTACACCAGCCTCTTTCCTCTGCTCCAGACTCCTCAAAGGCTTCCTGTAGCTTTTATAATAAAGTCCCAGCGTTGCTCATTAAGATCCTTCCTGGTAGGGCTCTTAATTAGTTCTCCAGCCACTACTTGCCTCTCTCTGCCTCCACCCCCTTCACTCTGCACTCTATACACACTAAACTGAACTTCTGTCCTTTGCCAGAAGAGACTTTCTCCTTGCTTGACCCAAGCTGTTTTCTCCACCTCGAATACTCTCCGTCCATCTCTCTCATCTCTTTATCTTACTATTCCTGCCCATTCTTCAGGAGTCAGCTTAGATAGCACTTTCTCTGGCCTCCCCAAGGCTGGATTACCTGCCTTTCCTTTAAGTTCAGTGGCACCTCTACTCACCCCACCTTACCCTCAACACTGCATCATTCCGAAATCTCCATTCCCTTGTCCTAATCTCCCATAAGTCTGAACATTCTAGGGACTTCTCTGGCAGTGGCTAAGACTCCATGTTCCCAATGCAGGGAGCCTAAGGTTGATCCCTGGTCAGGGAACTAGATCCCACATGCCATGACTAAGGGTTCGCATGCTGCAACAAAGATTGAAGGTTCCATGTACCGTAACTAAGACCCAGCACAGCCAAATAAATTAAAATATATTTTTTTTAAGTACCGAACATTCTATGCAGACAAGGAGTGTGTCTTGTCTCCATGCAACACCCAGCATTTGGCAGAGTACCTGGCATGAGGTGGGCACCTGATAAACACTGGTGAATAATGAGTTGCTTGTTGAACTTTGGGGAGTGACTAGAGCTTTTCCATCCATAGTCCAGGCAATTCCTAGTTGGAAGCATGCCTCAGATGCCCAGAAGATGTCAGGACTGGTGAATACTTTCTAACCATTTACTAATATTTGGAACAGGATGCAGCCTATAGAATGAACTCAGTTTTGGGGTTCCACCAGAACCCATTTGATACTTAACCTGGCTTCGTGAACACCAGTGATCTACTTGACACCTCCACTTGGATGTCAAATAGTATCTCAAAGGTCCATGTCCAAAGTCAGACTTCTAATTTCCCTCCCAATTGGCTTCTCCTCATTCCAGTAAGTGGCAATTCCATCCTTGTGGTTGCTCAGGAAATAAAGAGAAAAGCAAAACCTTGGAGTCCTTTCTTTAATCCTTAACTCCTTTTATTTTCTTATACTCCACATCAAACCCACCAGAAAATCGCTGAAATATATCCAGAATCAATGACATTTCTCCATTTCCAGCCCTCTTTCCCTAGCTGGACCACCATCTCCCTGAGTTGGATTTCCAAAATAGACTCCTATCCACACTGACAGGCAGATCCCCAACCACTGGACCACCAGGGAAGTCCTCTCCTTGCTTTTTTGGTTGCCTCTCTACACTCTACTCAACACCACAGCAGCCAAAGTGATCCTTTGAAAACCTAAGTCCAATCATATTACTATTCTGCTCAGAACCTTCAACTGCTTCCCACTTCCCTCACTACAAGGTCTCCAGTCAACACTCTGGCCCCAAAACCTACCACTCTTCCCTGGCTCTCCCAATGCCAGCCACACTAGCCCCCTTGCCCTTCATGAGACCCACTTCCAACTCAGCCTTTTCAAAGCTATTCCTTTGGGCTGGACAGATCTTCCTCCAGGTATCCACATGAGCAGCTCTGTCACTTGACTCAGGTCCCTACTCAAAAGCATTCTAATGGGAAAGACATTCCCTCCCTCACCTATCTAAAGTAGCACCACCCAACCATCCCTTGGCCTAGCTTTATTTTCCTCCTTAGCACTTATCACCACCTGACAGGCTGTCTCCATTCATCGACTGTAAGTTCAAGGACAGTAGAGACTGTCGTTTTGTTTATGTGTCCCCAGCTTCTAGAACAGTGTCCATCATATTGTAGGCATTCAGGAGATAATCACAGGACCTCCCTGGTGGCACAGTGGTAAAGAATCCGTCTGCCAGTGCAGGGGACATAGGTTTGATCCGTGATCCGAGAAGATTCCACATACTGAGGAGCAGTTAATCCACATCCGAGAAGATTCCACATACTGAGGAGCAGTTAAGCCCATGAGTCACAACTACTGAGCCTGTGCTCTAAAGCTCTCAAGCTGCAGCTGCTGAGCCTGCATGCTGCAATCACTGAAGTCTGCATGCTCCAGGGCCTGAGAGCCACAGCTAATGAGACCCTGTGCCAGAACTACTGAAGCTGTGCACCCTAGAGCCTGTGCTTTGCAACAAGAGCACTCACCACAATGAGAAGCCCATGCTCAGCAACTAGAGAGTAGCCCCTGCTCACCACAACTAGAGAAAGTCCAAGTGCAGCAACGAAGAGCCAGCACAACCAAAAATAAGACAAATAAATAAATGATTTGTTTAAAAAAAGAAACAAAGAATCATGAATCAAGGACAGGTATTCACTACTTTAATCTGACTCATTTGAAAAGACCCTGATGCTGGGAAAGATTGAGGACAAGAGGAGAAGGGGACAACAGAGATGAGATGGCTGGATGGCATCACTGACTCAATGGACTTAAGTTTGAGTCAACTCCAGGAGTTGGTGATGGACAGGGAGGCCTGGTGTGCTGCAGTCCATGGGGTTGCAAAGAGCCGGACACGACCGAGTGACTGACCTGAACTGAGTCTCTTGGGAATACCAGCTATATACCATCAGGATACCAGCTGCTCAACTGCTCTGCCACCCTGCTTCTCACCCACTTAGACCAGGGACCTCTGTTACATGCTACACAGTTTGAAACTGGGCTTCCATACCTCAACCTCAAACTAGCTATGAGTTTCAAATGAAAAGGGTAATACTGCCGATTTTGCGACTGTAGCAGACTTGATCCTTTTCTTTTGGTTGAGAAAATGTCACAATGTTTCCTAGTGACAAAAACTCCTATTTTAAGCTTTTCAGGTTAAAATGTATAAGACTTAGGAACTCTAAAGAGAAAGTCACTTGTAGGGAGGCCTGTGGCAATTGACATCTTCTCTCTAATCTACCCAATTTGTAAGGCTTTCCTGGAGAAGCTGGGCTTTGTATTTCATTGAACAGAAAGGATTGATAGGTTGCAAGTAGGCTGTTCAAAGTTTAAGGATACACCTGGAGTAGTTGCTTAGAGCTACACAGCCCCGTTGTTGTTGAGTAGCTGAGCCGTGTCCAACTCTTTGTGACCCCATGGACTGTAGCCCACCAGGCTCCTCTGTCCATGGGATTCTCCAGACCAGAATACTGGAGTGGGTTGTCATTTCCTTCTCCAGGGGTCTTCCCAATCCAGGGATCAAATCATGTCTCTTGCGTCTCCCACATTGACAGATGTGTTCTTTACCACTGAGCCACCTGGGAAACCCCTGCACAGCCATATTTTTGAGCAAACAAGCCCCCGCATGTGTGAAGCTACCCACAGACACACCCAGTCCATAAACACCCAGATCCCTGCTTATCTCTTCCCAGCTCTGAAACTAGGAATATGAGCAGGAGTACATATTCAAAGCGGGGAAGAAATGAGCTGGCTTTGGGAACACAGACCAGAAAGCCCTGTGACTCTGGGTATGAAAGAATGTGTAAGCCCAGGCAGGCTCTCTGTGCACATCTGGTTTTCCCTTTTATGCTTCTGTGATTTCTATGACACAGGAAATCCACTCTGGAACAACCCTGTCTGCTTTCTAGTGAGTACATAAAAAATGAGGATTAAAAGTCTGTTTATCTCACTGTTGAGGGCAGGAAGATAAAATCCAGAACAGTACCGATTTGGGGGTGGACCAAGTCTGGCTTCATTCTCCACTGTGCCCCAGGGGAGATGCTAAGTAACTGAGACCAGAGGAATGAGAGGCCAAGCAAAAAAATTCTGCATAGGCTTAAGATTATCTAGGCATGGCTCTCACTCTGAAGCAGACCAAGTACAGGAAAATACCACGTGGTGAAAAAAGCAGTTCAGTCAACTCAACCAACATTAATACTGTTGGAACTACTCTCAGTCTCACTGGGAGCCCTTCTCCATTTGGCTTTCACAGTGTAACCTTTGTAAAAAAAAGAGAGTCTTCTCATAAAAGTCCTTAAAGTGGGCAGAAGCAGCCAGCTTTCTCACTCCATGAGACAACACAGAGCTGTTTAAGAGAGGAGCAACATTAAATCAAGTGGGAAAGGACAGGAAAACTTAGACTCCGAAAGGGAGAAAGAGGACTGGGTCCCACCCCAGTGGGGGTTAGGGGTGAAGTTATCTCACGCCCTTGATAACAAACATGACTAGAAAAACAGATTGGGAGAAAAGAGAGATCAAGCAAAGGCCCAACAAGCAGTAAGAAGCCAAGAAGTGCCAAAAAATTGTGTACTGTGAATGCACACCCAGGCCACTCCTTATTTTAGTTTCTTAGGTTCCAATCAATGATAATTACTTTTCGGAAATTCCCCAGTCCAGGACTCTGAGCTTCCACAGCAGGGGGCATGGGTTCGATCCCTGGTTGCAGAACTAAGAGTCCACAAGCTGCCAGATGCGGTTAAAATTAAAACAAAAAACAAACAAAAAAAACAGTTGTTACTTTTTTGCCCCATGTTGCTCTGAAGCCTTTTGTTTGTTAGTTTTTTCTGTGCCAGGCGGCAAGGTCCCTGACCAGAGACCCAACCTGTGTCCCCTGCAGCGGATGCCTGGAGTCTTAACCACTGGACCACCAGGGAAGTCCCAAGCCTTCTACTTTTATTTTCCTTCCCATCTACTTTTATTTTCCTTCCCATGGCAGAAGTACTCCATCCCCTCCCCAGCCTCCCAGAGAAGGGGTTGCTGCTGCTGCTGCTGCTCAGTCGCTTCAGTCGTGTCCAACTCTGTGCGATCCCATAGACGGCAGCCCACCAGGCTCCCCCGTCCCTGGGATTCTCCAGGCAGGAACATTGGAGTGGGTTGCCATTTCCTTCTCCAAAGCATGAAAGTGAAAAGTGAAAGTGAAGTCATTCAGTCGTGTCCGACTCTTCGTGACCCCATGGACTGCAGCCTACCAGGCTCCTCCGTCCATGGGATTTTCCAAGCAAGAGTACTGGAGTGGGGTGCCATTGCCTTCTCCAGAGAAGGGGTTAGTGGCCTTTTCTCTGGAGAGTTCACCAGAGTTTCATTTTGTTAAGCTGTTAACCTTCATCTCCTCAAATACCAACCATTCTCTTCACTAGCCCCACATAAGTATTCTGCCACTCATCCTTATTCTTCTGTGAGACCAAACTCCTGCCCAAGACAGGTGTGTCTGCCGCAATCCAGATTACCCAGATGGTTAAGAATGGCTCAGGGATTTCCCTGGTGGTTCAGTGGCTAAGACTCTGAACTCCCAATGGACCCAGGTTTGATCCCCGGTCAGGAACCCAGATCCCACATGCCGAGACTGAGAGTTTGAATGCTGCCACTAAGACTGAGCTCAGCTAAATAAATTAATTAAAATAAATATTAAAAAAAGAGAGAGGGAGAGAATGACTCAGAGCCTGGCTACCTCCTCCAAGGCGGAATGATCATCTGGGAATACCACAGTTTTGGACAAGTCACACGCAAAGGGCACAGGAAGATCTGAACCCAACATACATGCCATGGGATGCCAGCACCATAGAGCAGTGGGTCAGGCTAACAACCTGCACAAGGTCACACCACTGATGTGCTAACTAACCATTGCCCAGGACTGGGGGTGATGAACTGAATGACTTCTTAACAAACAAAAATGAAAAAAAGAAGATTTTTGTTTGTTTTAGTCCATAAATCCGTATACCAGTTAGACAAAAACCCCAACTATAAAAGCCAGTTTTAAAAAGCAATTTAAAGGCTGCCAGACATTGGATGGCAATTTCTGGCTCTTCCGAATTAAACAGCAGACCCTGTTCCCTATTTGTACCAAACATCTTACTGTATTTGCAGTCAGCACAGTTTTGTACATCCTTCACAGGTTGGCCTCTATCATGACCTGATGGGATGTTCAACTTCATAAGACCAGTTTCTAAATCTTTAGAGGCTAAAGGAGATTGACAGACACTATTGAATTCCCGCTTGTTGTCAGCATAGATTGCAAGATCTGAAACTTAGATTCTCCTCCAAATTTAATTTTTTCAAGTTGAAATCATTTATGGACAGAAAGTTTCTACTCTTTCCATGTTGTTGTTGTCATCACTCAGTTGTGTCTGACTCTTTCCAACCCCCTGGACTGCATCACGCCAGGCTCCCCTGTCCTCTACTATCTCCAGGAGTTTGCTCAAATTCATGTCCATTGAGTTGGTGATGCCATCCAACCATCTCATCTTCTGAGGTCTCTTTCTCCTCCTGCCATCAATCTTTCCCAGCATCAAGGGCTCTTCCAATGAGTCAGTTCTTTGCATCGGGTGGCCCGAGTATTGGACCTTCAGCTTCAGCATCAGTCCTTTCAGGATTGATTTCCTTTAGGATTGACTGGTTTGAGCTCCTTGCTGTCCAAGGGCCTCTCAAGAGTCTTCTCCAACACCATAAATTGAAAGCATCAGCCTTCTTTATGGTCCAATTCTCATCATAGACCTCTTTCCATAGACCTGCCTAAACTAATTTAGATGAAAGGAGTGAACCTTCCTGATCTTTGGTTTTCTGAAGTCAAGCCAATACTTGCCTGTGAAACCCATAATCTTACCTTGATAATATATGCATATAATCACCATAGGGATTCTCTTAATCTACAATTCATCTAGGTTTAGGCCACATCCTGCCTTAATAATCCTAATATATTAGAGTAGAAATCCTGTGAGTTAACAAAATCCTGTTCAATTACCCTTTTGCATTATCCACCTGGGAGCACTCCAGTTTGCCAATACTTGTTTTCAACATGGCCATTCACAATCTTCTCATTTATGAATTGTTGAACCACCAAATCTCAACCTTCTCCATCTGACAGTGTAATTGATTGCCTCTCAGATCACCCCTGACAAGCCTGAAATTATTCCCGAATACAAGAGAAATGGCTAGTACCTAGGTTTTCAGCCATTTAGCATCCAAATGTGAGAGTGAAGATCTGCCATATATAGGAACCAGACTTCTATCCACTCCCAGACCATCCTAGGGTTTTTGTTTTATTTTTTTAACTAATTAATTAATTAAATTTTGGGCTGCCCTGGGTCTTTGTTGCTGTGTGTGGACTTTTCTGTAGCTGCGGCGAACTGGGGCTACTCTCTAGTCGTGCTGTGCTGACTTCTCATTGCAGTAGCCTCTCTTGTGCAGCACGGACTCCGGGATGCGCAGGTTTCAGTAGCTGTAGCATGCGGTCTCAGTAATCGTGGTGCATGGGCCCTAGAGCACAGGCTCAACAGTTGTGATGCTCGAGCTTAGTTGCTTCACCACATGTGGAACCTTTCCAGAGCAGGGATCGAAACGATGTCCCCTGGATTCTTAACCACTGGATTCTGAACCAGCTAGTCCATCCCTCTGATATTTCTCTTCTTCCTTCATGGCTGATCTCCTGATCCAAACCAATCACCCAAAAAGAAGTTTGGAAATTCACTAGCTGATAATCTGCTAAGCTTCTTTGACATGAGTACTAAGAGCCAAAAATGACTGGGAAATCATTACTATAATGTACTTTAGCATCTGCTGACCTCATGGCCAACATGCTAACCCACCACTTGATAAATAATAGTTCTCACTGTCACTCTGATTTGCTACTGGGAAAGGTGCAGGAGGTGAGATGTGATATTACTCTCAGTGAGCCAGAGAGGTGATGAAATGCAGAGGACAGTCTTATGAAACCTGGGTGACACAGCCAGGAGAAAAACCAATTCAGTTCAAAAAAGCCTTAAAAATAATGCAAGTCTTTGCTGATATTTTCTTTAGGAGGAAGCCAAGGAGGAATTTCATCTCATCATACACAATGAAACTTTCCAAAATCCTCTTTTCAAGCTTCTGTCCTCCAATTTCTCCTCCTTCTGTCTTCCACTGTCCTCCCCTTGTTCTCTTGTCTCCTTATTACCCCCTTCTCCTCTTTCTTCTCCTTCCTCAAGTGAAGAAAGAGGCTTCCTGAGTTTGGTCTCCTAACTTTGTCAGAGATCTGGCAGCTGACTGAGCCAGCCAAGAATCCTCTCCCTTGAAATTAGGGAGTGGCAAGGGATTGGTACTGTATACATTTAAATTTTAATATTTCTCTTTTCTTCATCTCATGACAGCAGTATTAGTATCAGATCAGTTCCAGGCTCTCTAGGGCCTCCACAGTTTTATCCCCAGATCCTTAGAGCAGCTGACAAAGGATGGGAAGGAGGATTCTTCCCTGCTGTCCTTGGGCCACTGACCAGCTTTTATGTTGCTCCTCAAAAACTGACCACTACCCTTCCAACACTTCAGCTTGAACCCACTAATACAGTACTTGTTATTGGACCCACTCGTTTTCTTTACCATTTCACTAAAATCCTTCTAATAATCTCATCTCAAAAATCTCAATCTTGGGACTTCCCTGGTGGTCCAGTGGCTAAGACTATGTGCTCCCAATGCAGGGAGCCCAGGTTTGATACCTGATCAAGGAACTAGATCCCACATGTCGCAGCTAAGAGTTCGAATGCCACAACTAAAAGATACCCCACATGGAACCCACGACTGAAAAAAGAATGGCATGCTGCCAGGAAGACTGATGACCCCAAGTGCCACAACTAAGACCTGGTGCAGCCAAATAAATATATAGATATTTTTAAAAAAAACCCTCAATCTTATCCTCTGCATGATTCAGACTGTCACACTAGCCCAGGGTTAAATGTTATCTACCCAACTCTGAATTCAGGTTTGTTGGCTGGTGTCCTGTTCACCATACAATAATATTGAGGAAGAATTCTATTTTCTTTTGTTTACCCATATCCATGGGACTCACATTTGGTATGACTCATGGGAACTAGAACGCTGAAGAAGTGATAGTTGTGGCCAGCACCCAACTTCCATTATTTTCTGAAGGATAAAGAAATAATAATGTGCCAAACTTATTAGTCAAGCTTCTCTTTGGAGGCAAGTGACAGGAACTCAATTCATGCTAACTTAAGCAAAAAAAGAAAAAAAAAGAGAGAGAGAATTTGTTGGCTCACTGAACTGGGAAATCCAGGAGTTTGGACTGGCCACAGGCACAGCCAGACCTTAAGTTTAAACAAAATTGTCAGGGTGTGTACTCTAAGTCTCTCCTTTCTGCTTGCCTCTTCTTAGGAGTCCCCTTCTTTCCTATCTCAAAATAGCCCCCCACCCCCAATAAAAACAGCTTCCTTCATACACTTGGGAATCCTGTTGCTGGCAGCTACCAACTATGACATCCCCATTCAGCAACACCAGCAGAAAACAAAACTCAGTATTCACATATTCGTTCCAGGGAGAGCTTCTAATTGATTCTGCTTAGTTAAAATGCCCCACTTTGGACTACTGCTGCCAGAGGGATGGTTTACTAGGCTTTCGAGGCTAAATCAAACCACAAGCAATAGAGGACTGACCTCCCCAGAGGAATAAATGCTGGAGAGAGACGTTACATGTCTCCACTACAGAAACGGGAGGGAGGGAGGGAGGGAGGGGAAGAAAGCATTTGGGAGTCAAAGGACTCATGTTCCTCTGCCCGTTTATCAGTTGGGTGATTTTTGACTTGCCACTTCTTTCTGAGCCTCAGTTCCTCAAGTATAAAATGGTTACATGGTAGTTACTGGTTACAATATTAAACGATATGTTACAGTGTCTCTGTATGGTACCAGGTGATCTTTCAGATAATGGAAAACTGACTTAGTTGAGGAAGGCATTGAAACGGTGTCCTCGGTCCTCTTAATTTTATATGAATACATTTATAGAGCACATTTTACCAAAGGCTTTTTTCACCTACCGTACAAATTGCAAAAATGAAGTTCAAGAGGCTGCAATGCCTGGACTATAAGCCGAAATTAACTTATTTGTGTAACTGAGGCCCCACGCAGACCCACAAAATACATGACGATCCTGCAACTGAATCATTTCCTGGACTGAGAAGTGGCAGAGACCCGCTCCGGGACAAAACGCACGCAGGCATCCACCTCTTAAGGCAGCGATCCCTAGGAGCACGTCCGCACAGCCTCTCCTCCGGGGAGGGGAGCCCAGTCTAGGTTTAAGGAATTTCAGGGCCGAAAGGACTGCCGGCGAGTGAGTGAGTGTGTATGTGAGTGAGTGAATGTGTATGTGAGAGTGTGTGTGTGTGTGTGTGTGTGTGTAGAGGGGGCCTGTATAGGTTAGGAAATTAGAAAAACACACCCTCCCCAAACCAACAACAAAAACAAAGCTGTGCTGGGCATCTTTGGCTAGACCCTTCCAGGAACGCTGCAGCCTTGGCACCTTCGCCGCAGACAATCCCGCCGTCCGCCCCTCCTCCGCCCCACTCCCGCTCCGGCGGCTCGTAGATCCAGCTCCGCGTTTTCCCGGCTGCCCTCCCGCCCTTCGGGTTAAAGCTCCCCCGCCAGGAGTAAACAAGTCTCCGACTGGCAGCCGGTAGGACCGGCCCCCTCGCCCCGTTTCCTGCGCCAGCCTCAGCAACAGGCCCCGCCCTTAGCGACAGGCCCCGCCCCAGGCCATCGGCCCTTCCCCTCGAGGCGTCCGCCGGCCCTAGCCGGGTCCGGGCGGCGGGCCCAGTCCCCAGTCCGCCCCCGGAGCCTCCTCCCTGGGGACCCCGCGGCCTGCCAGTCCGCCCGCGCGCCCCCAGCCCAGGCTAAGGGAGGGTGCGTGGCGCACACGTGACTAGTGTTGTGGGCGGAGCCTGCGCGGGCCTGGGCGCCGAGGGCGAGGGCGGGGGCGGGGGGGAGGGCGGACCCGGCCTCGCCTCCCTCACTCCCTCCAACCCGCCTGGGCCGCGGCCCGCGCCCGCGCCTCCTCGGGCCCGGCTGGGGCCCCGCTTTGGCCCCGAGCCCGGAGATCGCTGCGCTAGGCCTCCCAGTGACTTTGCCACTGTGGCTGCTCCTCCTCGCTCAGCCTCCCGGCGCAGCCCGGCCGCTGGGCTCGCCCCCGACTCCTCGCCCCCAAGTCCCCACTCGGCAGAGCCTCTCAAGTTTCCTGCTCCGTCTGCAGCCCTGCGTACTCACAAGCCTGCACGGACACACCGCCTTCCTGCCTCCACCAGCGGAGACGCCCTCCTGCACACACAGACCTGATTGTACAGTCTTCGCACACTTCTCCATTCATCACCGCTCCGTAACCCGAACATGAGAGGGATCCGCTAGCTAGCTCACCCAGCCCACCTCCCTTCCCTTTCTCTTACTCTGAAGGTGGGGGGAAACCTGAGGTTCAAAAGGTGAAAAGATTTCCTAGAGCCGGAGCAAGACCAGACCTCCGGGTGGCCAGGGCCTTTCTGTCTGCCCTGATCCTTGCTTGCTATTCAGGGTCAGATTGACTACCCTGAACTGGTAGTTCCAGCCTCGGTTATCAGTTAATACCCTTTAGATCTTCCTCTCCCCCGGGGAAAATGTATCTGTCCTCTACCTCCTGTCTGTCTCAGGGTAGCTGAGGAAATAGATCAGAGCTGGCAGAATAGAAAACCTTTACCGAGAGACAGTTTGGGCCAGAGGTTGGAAGAGAAGACTTGGAGGCAGACAGCCTCAATTCCAGGCCGAGCCCTTCCTCCTACTAGGTGTCTTGGGCAAGCCATGTGACTTCTGTCTGCCTCTAGCCCCTCATCTGTAGATGGAAGATAATGTGAGGATGAGCCAAGTTAATATAGAAAGAGGTAGAACTGGCGCTTTGCATATAATAAAGCCATCAAAGAAATTACTCTGGGCTAGTCATTGTGCCGGGTTTCTTAATGCCTTATCCTCTCCTGGTGCTTCCCCTCTGGGTATTGCAGCCAGATTAATTTATTGGGCCAGGCTCAGCTTTGGAGGAGTGCCCAAGGTGGGGTCCTTGAGTAGGGGGAAAGCTGGGATTCAGTGCAGTGGGGAGACAAAGGCCACTGCTAGATAGAATGTCAAATACTCCACTAGTTTCTGACCTTTTAGCTCCTGACCCTTCATTCAGTTAATTCCACAAGTGAGTATGTGCATCTAATCCTCCCTTGCAAATTTCTTGAGAGCAAGCTCTGTGTTTTGGTCTCGTTTTCTCATCCCAAGTCATCAACAAATGCTTGGATTTTTTTTTTTTTTAATGAAATTATAACTTGCGTATCACTGAGTTGGGGGCTTGAGGAGAGGGTCCTAATTTTTAAGAAAAGGGGTTAAGAGTTTCCCTATCCAGTACCCTGACTTCTGAGTTAATTTGCCCTGGGGTTACACAGAAAGTTAGAAACAGAAGCCAAGTCTCTGCTTTCAGTCTGATGTTATTTCCATGACACTGCACTGAACTTACAACGCAATTGGAAGGAAAAACAAACTCCCTAAAAGCTATAAAACAAAATAAGGTAGTGCATGGTTAATTCCTGACTGCATGGTTCAAATGGGAGGGCTGCAATTCCCAGGGCCTGGGATCAGTCGGAAAATGCTCCCTGCAGGAGAGGGCACCAGTCTTAAAAGATGGATAGGATCCAGGACTGTGAAGAAAAGAGACAATTCCTGGCTTTCCCTGAGGCCCTGGTGGTATTTAAAGACAGTGAAGAAACCAGTCTGGTTAGAAGACTGGTTTGGGTTGGGTCCCGGGGAGCGAGGGGGGTGTCAGAAGGTTAAGTTGAATCCTTTTTTTTTCTTTTGGACACACTGCTTGCAGGATCTTAGTTTCCCAACCAGGCATTGAACCTGGGCCCTCAGCAGTGAAAGCAGAGTTCTAACCACTGGACCCGGAGAAGGCAATGGCACCCCACTCCAGTACTCTTGCCTGGAAAATCCCATGGACCGAGGAGCCTGGAAGGCTGCAGTCCACGGGGTCGCTGAGGGTCGGATACCACTGAGCGACTTCACTTTCACTTTTCACTTTCCTGCATTGGAGAAGGAAATGGCAACCCGCTCCAGTGTTCTTGCCTGGAGAATCCCAGGGACGGGGGAGCCTGGTGGGCTGCCATCTATGGGGTCGCACAGAGTCGGACACGACTGAAGTGACTTAGCAGTAGCAGCAACCACTGGACCTGCCGGGAAGTCCCAAAAGGATAAGCTGAGATTTCAGGAAATTTCAAATACAAGGAAAGGAGTTTCGACCTTGGTCTGTGGATAATTGGGAACCCCTGAAAATAGACACCGAGCTAGGTGCTGCACCAAGACGAGACACCAACCAGATATCTGCCAACTTGGTCTGATTTGCATCTTTCGTAGACAGTTGCTTGCCATATATGCACATTTATTTATACCCACACAAGAAGGAAACTCCACTCACCAGTTCGTCTATATTTGTTTCGTCTCCAAATGTACATGATATCTGTGTGGGAACAGAGGAAAGAGAGGGAGATTCAGAGAGTTGCATGCCTGCTGTCGAGCAGACACTTTCATCTGTTGATATCTCAGACATCCCTGTGTGTAACCCTCATAGTCTTGTGGGCTGTGAGTTTTACTGCTGCCGTAACACCAGAGATGGTGAGTGGTAAGTGAGTTACCCAGATCACAGAGCTAGGAAGTGGTGGAGCCAGAAGTCAAACTCAACTTTGATGCTGAAGCCCTTTCCAGTCCCCTGAGAAGGCGCAGGAGCTGTGTTCCCACTCTCAGTTTCCTGCTTAGAGAGGTCAAGTGTGCAGATGACCCAGCTAGACTCACATTTCTAGGAGTGCTTTCTCATCCCGTTTTCTATTTTTATCTTTCCAGGTTTCCCCAGTGGTTCAGAGGTAAAGAATCCGCCTGTAGTGCAGGAGAATCAGATTCAGTCCCTGGTTCAGGAAGATCCCCTGGAGCAAGGAATGCTACCCACTCCAGGATTCTTGCCTGGAGAATCCCAAGCACAGAGGAGCCTGGCAGGCTACAGTCCATGGGGTTGCAAAAGAGTCAGACATGACTGAGCGACTAAGCAACAACAAAATGCTTATCTGTCCTTACCTTTTCTAGTCTTATTTTTAAGATCAGAACTCCTCTTTGAATAGGCTTGGCAAGCCTTCCACCCAATTTAGCCCTTGACCTAATTGTGCATTATTGTATGTACAGAGGGCTCCAACAGTCATATAAGCTTCAGGCCAGATAAAACCTGGGTCAGCCTCATCTGGATGACTTAACTCGGTTATTTAAAGTAACTCAAGTTACTGTCTGAGACTTAATTTCCTTGTCTGTGTAGAAAACATCCTAGACTCTGGTGTACCAGCTGAACATCTGTTGACACATAGGACTAAAGATACTGAAGTAACTTAAAGAGCCCGATCTTTCCTCACCTTAGGCATTAAAAAAAAAAAAAAAAAAACCCTAGTGGATCCCAAAAGACACATGTATCCCATTGTTCATTGCAGCAGTATTTACAATAGCTAGAACATGGAAGGAACCTAGATGCCCATCGACAGATGAATGGATAAAGAAGTTGTGGTACATATACACAATGGAATATTACCCAGCCATATAAAGGAATGCATTTGAGTTCTAATGAGGTGGATGAACCTAGAACCTATTATACAGACTGAAGTGAGTCAGAAAGAGAACGATAAATATCGTATTCCAATGCACATATATGGAATTCTGAAGAATTTATTTACAGGGCAGCAATTAAAAAACAGACATAGCAAATAGACTTATGGACATGGGGAGGGGGAGGAGAGGGTGAGATGTATGGAAAGAGTAACATGGAAACTTACATTACCATATGTAAAATAGATAGCTAACGGGAATTTGCTGTATGGCTTGGGAAACTCAAACAGGGGCTCTGTATCAACCAAGAGGGGTGGGATGAGGAAGGAGACAGGAGGGGAGTTCAAAAGGGAGGAGATATATGTATATCTATGGCTGATTCATGTTGAGGTTTGACAGAAAACAACAAAATTATGTAAAGCAATTATAAAAACAAAAAAACCTAATGGATCTATTTATCAAGCAGTTAGGTTCAAACAATTTTTTTTTTTAATTTTAGCCATACCGGGTCTGTGTTGCTGCAGGGTCGCGGGGGGTGGCTTTC
Organism: Bos javanicus; assembly: GCF_032452875.1. Classification (NCBI taxonomy): domain Eukaryota; kingdom Metazoa; phylum Chordata; class Mammalia; order Artiodactyla; family Bovidae; genus Bos; species Bos javanicus. The sequence continues at coordinate 10,890,992 of NC_083875.1, read as the reverse complement.
TCTAGTGTGGGCTACCCTCTAGTTGGGGTGCCGAGGCTTTTCATTGTGATGGCTTCTCTTGCTTTGAAGGACAGACTCTAGGGCATGCAGACTCAGCAGTTGTGGCATACCAGCTTGGTTGCTCCATGGCATGTGGGATCCTCCTGGACCAGGGATTGAATCTGTGTTCCCTGCATTGGCAAGTGAATCCTTAACCACTGGACCACTAAAGAAGTCCCCACCTAAATCCTTGTTCAAGGTTTGCCACAGCATTATTATTCAGCTATGTGCCTGTGCTCAGTCCCTCAGTTGTGTCCAACTCTTTGCAACCCCATGGACTGTAGCTCACCAGGCTCCTCTGTCCATGGGATGTCCAAGGCAAGAATACTAGAGTGGGTTGACATTTCCTTCTCCAGGGGATCTTCCCAACCCAAGGATTGAACCAACATCTCTTGCATCTCCTGCACTGGCATGCAGATTCTTTACCACTGTGCCATCTGGGAAGCCCTTGTCACTCAACCATTTACAGGAAATCTTCCTGAAGTTGCCCTTCCTGCTGTCTCTCCAATCTAGGTCATGGCTATTTACATGACATTAACAATACGAGGAATAATGGTGGTTTGTTGGAAGGCCAGGGCTCCAGTTCTAGATCTGTCTGAGAGCTCCAATGCCTTGACCATAAGTTTCTCTTTCCAAAATTCCTTCTAGCTTTAAATATGTACGGATCTACACTCAATCTTTCTCCTGAGCAACCAGAGTTTTTTAATGAACTTGACTTTCAGTTGGCCTTAGAAGACTGCTGTTGTTCAGTTGCTTAGTTGTGTCCAACTCTTTGTGACCCCATGAACTGCAGCATACCAGGCTCACCTGTCCTTCACCATCTCCCAGAGCTTGCTCAAACTCATGTCTGCTGAGTCGTTGATACCATCCAACCATCTCGTCCTCAGTCGTCCCCTTCTCCTCCTGCCCTCAGTCTTTCCCAGCATCAGGGTTTTTTCCAATGAAAAGGGAAATATTTCTTCTGTTGTACATATGTTGGATGCTAGGAAGCTGCAGAGTGTGCCATCTTCAAGTCAAATAAAAATCCCATTTTGAGGGAAGGAGAGGGTGAGACAAATTGAGACAGTAGCACTGAAACCTATGCATTACCATGTGTAAAACAGATACCCAGTGGGAATCTTCTGTATGATGGCAGGAGCTCCAACCCAGTGCTCTGTGACAGCCAAGAAGGGTGGGATGGGTGGGACTGGGCGGGGGCGGGGGGGGGGGGCGGCGGGGAGGTTCAAGAAGAAGGAGACATATATGTACCTATGGCTGATTCATGTTGATGTATGGCAGAAACCAACACAATATTGTAAAGCAGTTATCCTCCAATTAAAAATAAACAATTTAAAAAAATCCCATTTTACATCAGGCAAATTTATGAAAAGAGGGAAGAAAAAAATAACAAAAAGTCTATGCAGGGGGGCTTTTGGGGTGATGGAAATGTTGTTTCTTGATCTGCAAACAAGTAACTCGGTGTGTTCAGTTCAGGAAAATTCATTACACTGTACACTTTTGGTATTTGCATCTGTGTGCGTGTGTGTGTGTGTGTGTGTGTGTGTGTGTGTAACACTTTACAAAAAGGGAGGAAAGCAAATTGCAGAACTGAAGCAATATATGTTACATAAAAATATAACACAGTGTTTTTAAAATTAAAAATAAAAACCAAAAAAATCCTGACAATAAACTGTAAAGATGTTCCTGTGTTGTTTGTGATAGGGTTTGTTTGGTTTTTTTCTTAATGGTACATAGTATGCTGCTGCTGCTAAGTCCCTTCAGTCGTGTCCAACTCTGTGCCACCCCATAGACAGCAGCCCACCAGGCTCCCCCATCCCTGGGATTCTCCAGGCAAGGACACTGGAGTGGGTTGCCATTTCCTTCTCCAATGCATGAAAGTGAAAAGTGAAAGTGAAGTCACTCAGTCGTGTCTGACTCCTAGCCACACCATGGACTGCAGCCTACCAGGCTCCTCTGTCCATGGGATTCTCCAGGCAAGAGTACTGGAGTGGGGTGCCATTGCCTTCTCCGGTACATAGTATTCCATATAGTACAAATGCAAAATAGTTTTTGTTTTGTTCTGTTTTTATTTAATTTTTTGGGCTACACTGGGTTTTCATTGCTTTGAGCGGTCTCTATCTAGCTGCGGTGAGCAAGGGCTACTCTCCTGTTGGGAGCACGGGCTTCAGCAGCTGTGGCACACGGACGCAGTAGCTGGTGCACAGGCTTAGCTGCTCTGCAGCATGTGCAATCTTCCTGGGCCAGGGATCAAACCCATGTCCCCTGCATTGGCAGGCAGATTCTTTACCACTGGATCACTAGGGAAGTCCTGTGATAAGGTTGTAAAATAAATTTTAAATCATTTGAAAGAAGAAATAAAATAAACCTCTTGCCAGCTCTCAGGAAGCTTTAAGACTTGGGCCAGGAAGAGGGAGGCTCTGTTCCTTCTGCATGAAATAGTAGAATTTTTGAAAGGTCCTCCTTTGTCCCTGCTCTTCTCCTGTCATACTACTGAGGGTCAGATGCTGAGCCAGTGCAGGCCCATTATGGGAACTCCCTGGCAGTCCACTGGTTAGGACTCTGTGCTTTCACTGCTGAGGGCCTGGGTTTCAATTCCTGGCTGGGGAACTAAGATCCTATAAGCTGGGCAGCCTGGCCAAAAAAAAAAAAAAAGAGAGAGACAGTTTATTAGGATATTCTGCAGAATTAGTACAAGCAAAATTCACATTGCTCAAGAATTCAGGATTAGCTATGCAATCATCCTGAAAAGCCAGGAGACAGAAGTTTCTGCTCATCTCAGGGCACTGGTGGATTACCCGTGCTCATCTCCAGAGCTTGGAGTCAAGGGAGCAACCAATCTCCAGAGGCTGCAGGAAAGAGCACTGGCCACCCGTGTCCTGGCCTTTGCCTAGCCTCAGTGACTCAAGTAGCTGAGTGACCAGAACACCTCTTCTTTAAAATGATGAGTAGAGGGCTTCCCTGGTGGCTCAATGGTAAAGAATCTGCCTGCCAATGCAGGAGGCACGGGTTCAATTTCTGATCAGGGAAGATCCCACACGTATCGCACAGCAACTAAACCAATGAGCCACAACTGTTGAGCTCTAGGGCCTGGGAGCCGCAATTACTGAAGCCCACCCACCGTAGAGCAGAGCCCATGCTCTGCAACAAGAGAAGCCACTGCCTGTGCCTCACAACTAGAGAAAAGCTTGAGAAGCAACAAGAGCCAGCACAACCATAAAAAAATAAATGATTTTTAAAAATGATGAGTAGACACTGGCAAGGAGAAGGCAATGGCACCCCACTCCAGTACTCTTGCCTGGAAAATCCCATGGACAGAGGAGCCTGGTAGGCTGAAGTCCATGGGGTCGCTAAGAGTCGGACATGACTGAGCAACTTCACTTTCACTTTTCACTTTCATGCATTGCAGAAGGAAATGGCAACCCACTCCAGTATTCTTGCCTGGAGAATCCCAGGGACGGGGGAGCCTGGTGGGCTGTCATCTCTGGGGTTGCACAGAGTCGGACATGACTGAAGCGACTTAGCAGTAGCAGCAGCAGACACTGGCAAAGTTCTCTTCTGGCTTGATAATTCAGTCATTTTGTGATTTAGTGATGCTAAGAGAAGCGTACGTTGTCTTAACGAAACTGCAAAGAAGTAAACAACACATCCACTCCGGAAAGAATAGTGAAAGCAGTTTTTAAAAACATCACAAGGCCACGGGCCCAGATTGGCGATGCAAGGCAAATATATGTATATAACTAACGTCAAAGATGAGTGTGAGCAGGCTCTGGGAGTTGGTGATGGACAGGGAAGCCTGGCATGCAGCAGTCCATGGGGTTGCAAAGAATCAGACACCACTGAGCGGCTGAATTGAACGGAACATCAGAGGTAAGGCCAGAACGGGAGGCTCCACCAGCAGCAGCAGGAGTGAGCTGAAATTATGGGGCTGGAAATGCAGGCCGGCTTAATGAACAGGACACGGGAAAAACACGTAATGACACATGCGCACCCAGATAGAAGTAAACACGCAAGTGGGCTGCTGCTGCTTTTCGATTCCATCAGCGCTGTGCTATGATTGGGAAGACCTTTTACACAAGGGTTCAGAATTTCAGGGAAAGTGCAGATCTTGTTCATACTCACACTCTGGTGGTGCAAAGGGGTAAAGGAGAGAGCGACAGATTCTATCTGTTACAGAGTGTCAAGGAATCAGACAAACCACTCTGACTTCAGTGTCCTCAACTGTAAAATGAGGGCCATGCATAATAAAACTTCCTCAAAGGGTGATTATGATCTACCTCTCAGAGCATGCAAGCTCCTGCTCAATAGAGTGACTAGTATTACTTATTCTATTATTCATTGTTGCTAAATCCTTAAGTCCCGTTGACTCTTTGTGACCCTCAAGGACTGCAGCCGACCAGGTTCCTCTGTCCGTAGGATTTCCCAGGCAAGAATACTGGAGTGGGTTGCCATTTCCTTCTCCAGGGGATCTTCCCAACCCAGGGATCAAACCCTCATCTATTGCACTGGCAGGCAGATTCTTTACCACTGAGCCGTATTACTTACTACGGTATGACGAAGCTCCAGAAAGTCACTTAGAGTCCCTTCAGCCACTCAGATTTGGGGAATCTAGTATTGTGACTTGCCAAGCAAGTCCTGCATGGAGAGGCACTCCAGTTTTGGAGAAGAAGGGATTTTTTTTTTCCTCTTGGCATTTTAAATTCACCTTTATTATAGCTCTTATCCATTTAAATGTTAATATTTTGTGGGATGAGGTGAGAGTGAAGTCACTTGTATGCACAATGTTGTTTTCTATTTTATTCTATAAGGTTTATTCTCTAAGGTTCCAGCAATATGGGACTTATTAAAAAATTATGTATGTATTTATTTTATTTTTGGCTATGTCTGGTCCTAGTTGTGGCATGCGGGATCTTTCCTTGTGGCACAATGCAGTCTCTTCCGTGGGGCGCTGGAGCTGTCACTGTGCACAGGCTTAGTCATCCCGGGGCATGTGGGATCTTAGTTCCCAGACCAGGGATTGAACCTACATCTCCCACATTGGAAGGCAGACTCTTAACCACTCAACCACCAAGGAAGTCCCTATATGGGACTTTTAAAAAAATTGAAATGTATTTGACATATAACATTGTGTAAGTTGAACTGATACATTTACAATGTGATTACCATTGGAGCATTAGCTAGCAATTTGATCACATCATAAAACTACTGAATTTTTGTGGTGGGAAGAATTAAGATCTAGTTTCTTGACAAGTTTGTTTATAAAACAATATGGTTGTCCATAATCCCTGTACTGAGCCCTAGATCTCCAGGACTTATTCATCTATAGTTGCAAGCATGTATGTATCATTACGGTGGCCCAATGGTAAAGAATCTGCCTCACAATGCAGGAGATGCAAGAGACTCAAGAGATGTGGGTTCAATCCCTGGGTGGGGAAGATCCCCTGGAGTAGAAAATGGCACCACGCTCCAGTATTCTTTCCTGGGAGATCCCATGGACAGACAAGCCTATGGGCTACAGTCTGTGAGGTTCCAAAGAATCAAGACATGACTGAGTGCACACACACACACACACCCTTAAACAATACCTCCCCTAATCTGCCACCCCCCAGACCCTGGTAACCACCATTCCATTTTTACCAGTTTTTTTAGATTCCACGATATCTTACGGTATTTGTCTTTCTCTGTCTGGTTTATCCCACCTAGCATAATGCCCACCTAGCATAAGACTGAATTATGTATATCTGGTATCTTCTTTAGCCATTCATCCTTCTACCTGTACTTAGGAAGCAGAGATTTCTTTTCTTCCCCCCACCTCCCTACCTTTGCCACAGGGCTTGTGAGATCTTAGTTCCCCCACCAGGAAATGAACAAAGTCCTCAGTACTCTGGCTGGAACCCAGGCCCTTGGCAGTGAAAGTTCCAAGTCCTAACCACTGGATGGCCAGGGAATTCCCCCCTCCCACCCACCACCCCAAATTCTTAATAGGAATAATTACTTAACACCTGCACTTTGAGGCCTGATCCCAGGGGAGCCTCTGCATCTATTAGCAGGCTGCATTCTGAGTATTTTGATATACTGTGAAGGAAGCTTACCTGGAGGGAGGAGATGAGCAGCGGTCTGAAAGAGAGAATTCCGGCTGATTCCTCTTTCATCTTTAAGATAACCCATTGGGTGGTATCCTTTCAAAACTTCAGGGGAACAGAAAATGGTCGGGAAACTGAGAATCAAGAACTGGCCAAAGTCCCCAAGTAGTCTGAATGTCTTGAGTTCAAAAGGCTCTGAAATTTTCTTCACGTTTTTAATGAAAGGAGGCACGTGGAGCAGAGGTTTGGTGCGTAGGAGAGACCGGGTTACCTACTCAAGACCTCGGAGTCTTTCTCTGATCAGTATGCATGGGTGTAGTAAATCTGGCCATTCATTCAGTGCGACTGGAAATATAAATTAGCACAGTCTTTGTGGAGAACAATTTAATATTAAGAATCAGGAACTTTAAAAATATTTTTATGCTTTGAATCTTAAAAAAATACGGTTACATTTTGCTACAGCTGGACAGTGTTAGCACAGAACCATAGAAACGACGTGTTCATGGATATGGGAAATATTTTCAAGCTATTAAACACAAAAATCAAGATATCCCAAATAATTTACATAGAATTATCTATTATGTAAAAAGAAAAAAATACATAACCTCATGTGAAGAAATATCCCCAAATGTCAATTGTTTGCTTGTGGTTAGTGGAATGATGGGTACTTTTTCTTTTTCCCTCTTTCTTTTTGGTCTGATTAGTTACACTTCTGTACTGGGCCCAGTTTATACAGTAAGTACATTTTACTTTGATTATGTGGTGGCAGGCAGAGGTTGAAGCCGACCTCAAATCACCTTGGGTTCCTTCCCAATTCTTTGAATCAGGTTAATTTCCTCCTGGTTAATTTCCCCCTTTTAAAAGCGTGGAAGCCTCCGCAGGGCCCTTCAGAGGAGCTCAGGGAGGCTGGAAAGAAGATTCGAAAGGGTGAGGCTCAGCGAGGAAGGCGGGCTTCCGCGCGTTCCTGCCCCGCCATCAGCGCCGCCCGGCGGTCCTGCCCGGCGCGTCCCGACTCGTTTGCACCCAGGACGCCCCCAGACCGCGCGGGGCCACGGCTGCCAAGACCCTGGGCGGCCCGACGGCCCCGCTCCGCCTCGCCCCAGGCCCGGCGCCCAAGCCCCGGCCACGGCCGGCGGAAGCGCCCGGGCCCAGAGGCAGCGCGAGGCCCCTCCCCGCCAGCTCAGCCTCCAGGCGCGCAGGGCGGCGGGGGCGGCGGCGCGGACGTGCCCGGCCCCACGGAGGCCTCCCCGCGCCGCCCCAGGCGCGCGGCCCGCGGGCGGGGAGAGCAGAGGAGACGCAGGGAGGGAACGAGAGGCCAGGCAGCCCCGCAGCCCGGACGCGCTGCCTTCCCCGCGGCCTGCGAGGCCTCTTTGTTCCCGAGTCGTGCTCGGCCGGCGGATGGGACTCGCGTCTAGTCCTGCGGACTCTACCAACCAGATCGATCGTTAAGGTCCGCTAAGTCCTAGACTCCAGACAAGAATTTCAGTGGGCACTTGGCTTGTCCTCAGCCAGTCCCCTCACCTTCGCGGCCTTAGCTGTCTTTTCATCGACTTTGCTCCTGTCCCGCTGTCTGTCCAAGGCTAATTCTACCTCCCCAAGGGCCTTGAATTCACTTTGGCCCTGTCTGTAAATCCATACTCCCTTCCCAGCTTCGGTAATCTCCTTCCACCATACACTACCCTCTGACAACACAGGTGTCCAAGGCTAAGTGAAATTTCACCTGTGCCTTGCTCCTGGGACAAGGTACCGCTCTATGCCTGCTCAGATCAGATTAGATCAGATCAGTCGCTCAGTCGTGTCCGACTCTTTTCGACCTCATGAATCACAGCATGCCAGGCCTCCCTGTCCATCACCAACTCCCGGAGTTCACTCAGACTCACGTCCATCAAGTCAGTGATGCCATCCAGCCATCTCATCCTCTGTCGTCCCCTTCTCCTCCTGCCCCCAATCCCTCCCAACATCAGAGTCTTTTCCAATGAGTCAACTCTTCGCATGAGGTGGCCAAAGTACTGGAGTTTCAGCTTTAGCATCATTCCTTCCAAAGAAATCCCAGGGCTGATCTCCTTCAGAATGGACTGGTTGGATCTCCTTGCAGTCCAAGGGACTCTCAAGAGTCTTCTCCAACACCACAGTTCACTATGTCTGCTACTTACAAATATTCCCAAAGGAAAGAACAGTTTACACTTGGGGGTCACTCAGAAGCAGCTACATAAATTTGCAGGGTCCCTGGTGGCTCAGACGGTAAAGAGTCTGTCTACAACGTGGGAAACCTGGGTTCGATCCCTGGGTCAGGAAGTTCCCTGAAGAAGGAAATGGCAACCCACTCCAGTACTCTTGGCTGGAAAATCCCATGGACAGAGGAGCCTGGTGTCCATGGGGCCCAAGAGTACACGACTGAGCGACTTCATTTTCACTTTCACTTTCACTTATGAGGGACCTCATACTTAGAAAGAATTTCAGATGGGAGGGAAGTTCAGGAGGGAGAAGACATAGGTAAACCTATGGCTGATTCATGTTGATGTTTGGCAGCCTTAGTTGCTCACTCGTGTCCAACCCCTTGCGACCCCATGAACTGTAGCCCGCCAGGATCCTCTGTCCATTGGATTTTCCAGGCAAGAATACTGGAGGGGGTTGCCATGCCCTCCTCCAGGTTTGGCAGAAACCAAACCAATACGGTAAAGCAATTATCCTTCAATTAAAAATAAATGAAATTAAAAAAAAAAAAGAATTTCAACAGCATTAAACCAAGCCTTTGACTCTTCTAAAGGGCTTCCCAGGTGGCTCAGTGGTAAAGAATCTGCCTTTTAATTCAGGAGATGCAGAAAATGTGGGTTTGATCCTTGGGTCGGGAAGATCCCCTGGAGTAGGAAATGGCACCCCACTCCAGTATTCTTGCCTGGGAAATCCCATGGACAGAGGAGCCTGTCTGCTACAGTCCATGGGGTCACAAACAGTCGGGCATGACAACATGCATGCACGCACACAGGTTATATACCCAGGATGTTGGCCTTGGCAGTACCCTTTACATCCTCAAGACTATGCCCTAACCACTCCCTGCCCCCATCCTCACCATCCTAACTACCCCTCCCCGCCATGTTTGTCCAATGCATACAAGAAAGAACAGAGAATGTGTTCATTGTGGCTAGTTGTCAGAACTAGGGTTCCTTTCCTTGGTCAGCCATCTCCTTTAACTTCTTTGCAGTACTCACGTGGCTGACGTCTCTTTTCCTTATGAAACCCCCTTTCCTTTGGTTTCTGTGATGCCGCATCATTGGGTTCCCCTCCCTCTCTAATGCATTCCTTTAGGTGCTTTGCAGGCTCCCCTTCTCCTTCTGTACTGCATCTGTGCACGTTCCTAAAGGTTAGTTCCCCAGTTCCTCTTTTCTGATTCCCTTGGAGAACTTACCATTTCAATCATCACCTTTGTGCATGTAACTCCCCAGCCTTAATCTCCAGCCCAGATTTCCCTCCCAAGCCCTAGTCTTGCTCTTCTAACTCTTAGGTATCCCGGCAACTCAAATGTCACAAGTCAAAACTTGAATGTTGGGAATTCCCTGTCAGGTGGTTAGAGGGCTTCCCAGATGTCACTAGTGGTAAAGAATCTGCCTGCCAATATAGGAGACCTAAGAGACTCGGGTTCCATCCCTGGGTCGAGAAGATTCCCTGGAGAAAGGCATGGCAACCCACTTCAGTATTCTTGCCTGGAGAGTCTCATGGACAGAGGAGCCTGGCAGGCTCAGTCCATAGACTCAAAAAGAGCTGGACAGGACTGAAGGGACTTAGCATGCACGCATGCCTGCAACCAGTGGTTAGGACTCTGAGCTCTCACTGCCAAGGGCAGTGGGTTTAATTTCTGGTTGGAGAAATAAGATCTCCAAGCAGCGCAGCAGGATCAATAAATAAACAATAAAAAATTGGGAGGGATTTCCCTAGTGGTCCAGTGGCTAAGATGCCATGCTCCCCATGCAGGGGTCCTGGGTCGCCTGGTCAGGGAACTAGATCCCACATGCCACAGCTAAGAGTTCTAGAGCTGCAAGTGAAGACTGAAGCTCATACATACCTCAATTAAGACCCAGTGCAGCCAAATACATACATATTTTTTAAAATAATAATTAAAAAAAATTTTAAAGTTGAATATATTCTTCTTTGCCCCTTCTTTCTCTCCCTCTTTCTTTCTTTGTAAGAAATGAACAAAAATAAGCCAAACCTGGGACCTGTCTAAGTGCAGGGCCCGATACAATTACACAGCGGCACTGCCACAAAAGCAGCGCCCTTTCATAGAATCTCTTCACAATGTATTTTAGTCATTAGATAGGAAACTGGCAGATACAGATTAAGATCAAACCATGAAGTCAACATGACAAGCAATGACATAAATCACTTTGTTGATGCAGTGAGAACACAGTCACTTCTGTGACAGTCCGATCAGAGACGTATCGCCGGGGTCTAATACGGAGGAAACCGTGCACAAACCCAAACGGGAGGACAAGCCTACAGAATGGCCTGTAATATTAAAAAATGTCACAGCCGTGAAAGTAAAGGAAAATCACAGAGCTTTTCTAGATGGAAGGAGATTTGAGAGATGTAATAGCTGAGTGCACTGCGTGGCCCTATACTGTGCCCTTTGCTTAAGAAGGGCATTATATTGAGACAAGGGTGAAAGTCGTATCTCGAATATCTTGTACTATTCTTTCCGTATAAACTTTTTTTCTTATTTTTTTTTTGGCGGGGGAGGGCTGCACTGGATCTTCATTGCTGTGCTTTGGCTTGTCTAGTTGCAGTGCTCACACTCAGTAGCTGCAGTGCTCACACTCAGTAGCTGCAGTGCACGGGCTTAGTTGCTCTGCAGCACACGGGATCTTAATTCCCAGACCAGGGGTCAGGATCGAACCTGTGTCCCCTGCATGGGAAGGTAGATTCTTAGCTACTGGACCAGCAGAGAAGTCCCTCTTTTGGTATAACTTTTCTCTAACTTTGAAATTATTGCAAAAGATAAAAAAAAACTTGCCATTACACACCCACCTCCAGATTAGCTTCTCCTCTAGGCATCTGTTAATAGCAGCAACCGTCTCCCAAGTGCCCGAGTTCAAAAATTTTGAGATCACCGTGGATTCCTCTCCCCTGCTGCTCTTTACCCCACCAACCAACCACTCACTGCTGCTACTAAGTCACTTCAGTCGTGTCCGACTCTGTGTGACCCCGTAGACGGCAGCCCACTAGGCTCCCCTGTCCCTGGAATTCTCCAGGCAAGAATACTGGAGTGGGTTGCCATTTCCTTCTCCAATGCATGAAAGTGAAAAGTGAAAGTGAAGTTGCTCAGTCGTGTCCGACTCTGAACGACCCCATGGACTGCAGCCTACCAGGCTCCTCCGTCCATGGGATTTTCCAGGCACTAAGTGCTGTCAATTTAAAAAAAAAATATTGTTCACAAGGACTTCCCTGGTGGTCCAGTGGCTAAGACTCCGTGCTCCCAATGTAGGGTGCCAGGGTTCCATCCTTGGTCAGGGAACTGGATCCCACATGTTGCAACTAAGAGTTCCCATGACACAACTTAAAAAAAAACAAACCCGTTTGTAGCAACTAAAAGACTGAAAATCCTGAGTGCTGCAACTACGATTTGGTGCAGTCAAATAAATAAATAAAAATGAAAACAAAAAAATATTGCTCACATAGCCACCTTTTAAATTAAACTTCCATTTTTGTTTGTTTGTTTGAATGACATTTCTTTCCTCACATAATTGTTTTAGGGAGTGCCTGTGAAAAGAATGTGTATAATGTAAAGCAGGGTAGATTAGATAGAAGGTCCTATTACTTCATCTCCAGTCTGGATTACTGCTGTTTACTGCTGTAATCTCCTAACTGGTCTTCTTGTCTTTGGTTGCTCCCTTCAACAACCCAGTGTGTATATGGTTACCAAAGTCATCTGCCTAAAAGCACACCTGTATCCTTGCCGGGCCTTACTTCCCACAGCTGACAGTGGGGCTTAATCCATTTTCTCTGGGAAGTCTGATGTGCCATGAGCTGAACCAAGGTGGTCTGCCCTTGTGACCCTTCCCCAATTCATAGAGAAAAGAACACTTAATGGATAGAATTTCCTCAACTTGTAAGTCCCCCCCGCTCCATTTGTTTTTCTACAGTAAGGATCCAAACTCTTATCTGCTAGCATTGAAGTGTTAGTCGCTCAGTCATGTCTGACTCTTTGCGGCCCCATGGACTGTAGCCCGCCAGGCTCCTCTGCAATTCTCCAGGCAAGAGTACTGGAGTGAGTAGCCATTCCCTTCTCCAGGGGGGTCTAACCCCTGAAGAAGACCCAGGGATCGAACTGGTGTCTCCTGCATTGGCAGGCAGATTTTTTACTGTCTGAGCCACCAGGGAAGCCCATCTGCTCGCATTAACTGATGACAAACAGCAAGTAAATAATAAAAGATTTGGCAATTGCAGGTCATATTTATTTTAACAGCTTGGTTTTCTCCCAGGCACTCAGGCTGGTAGTTGCGATCATTACAATGTTAAAGATATGGTCTTTTTCTTTCTTAAAAATTGTTTCTCTTTGGGATGATGGAATGAAATATATCAAAATTTCATCATAGCACATTAGAGAAAACACCGCCCTCCCAAGTAAATACTTTGGCCTCTTCTTCAGAGTTTATTCAACCTTATCACTGCTACTCCCCTTCATGAATCCTTGACTTCAGAAAAAGTTTTCTAATCTCTGTTCACATTTGCTTTTTTCTTTCCCTCTTTGCATAAACAATTTTATCTCCCTGGAACTCTGTCCTGGCCCACGCCTTGCATACAAATCCCATCCAGCCTTAAAGGAACAAATCAACTCTCTACTTGGTGAAAACCTCTAAAATCATAATAATCTCTTGTTCTAACTCACAATTGTATGTTGCTATGAAAAGTGCATGGGAAAAAACCAGAATGGTATACAACAGTGTTCTTCAAACATAAAAGAACATAAGAAATATCCGGGAATCTTTTTAATTAAAATTATTTATCTATTTGGCTACACGGAGTCTTAGTTGCCACATGTGGGATTTTTTTTTTTTTTTTAAGATGCAGCATCTTAAAAAGGGATCCTGTAAAGGGATCTATAGTTGTGGCATGTGAGATCTACTTCCCTGACCAGGGATCTAACTCGGCCCCCCCCCCCCCGGCATTGGTAGCAGGGAGTCTTAGCCACTGGACCACCGGGGAAGTCCCTCCAATTGTTTCTTTTCTGTAAGAAACCTTCCTGTTACATTATAGTTCCCTTAATTGCAAGGATCCTGTTCACCTTTAGAATCCTTTATGGAGTCTCAAAGAGAAACAACTTTTCTAAGTACAAAAGGATGGTATCTTTGTTAAATACACTGATGACAAGTGGATGGGGGCTCATGAAAAACTCAGTTATTAGTGTTTCAATGATTTATCAAGGGAGTAAATAAATAAATAAGTTGGGCTTTTCCACAAGACAATCTTATAATAGAGTCATCATTCTCAACTCGGGGTGCATTTTCCTCCCAAAATTCTAGATCACCTTACGCACCCCGATTTTTATGCACTCTCCCAGAATCATCAGCACAGAGTCATAAGAGTGTCATATCCCCCTATTGGGGTTGAGAACCATCATAACAGGAATTGAAGGAGTTGGTGGTATTTGTTAAGATAAGGTTATTTCAGTCCTACTGGGTTAGAACTGCGCCTTTCTGAGAGTATATAACTTTTTAGTTCTTTGACAACTGATGAGTAAGGGAGTCTGCTAGACAAAGTGGGGTAGAATATGCCGGGTCTAGGAGTTAACCTGCGTCTCCACGTCAGCAGGCAGGGCAGACCACCCCGACAGCTCACCCGCTCTTGCACAAGCATTTCTAGACCACCTGAGCTTCCACTTATGTGCGATGGTGCACTCAGGAGAAGGCAGAGCCTCTCATTCCCAGCTTCTGCCACTCAATGGCACCTGTGTATTTTTCCTTACAGTACACACACTGTTTTTTTTTTTGGCCATACCGCTCAGCATGTGGGATTTTATTTATTCATTTATTTGGCTGCACTGAGTCTCAGTTACAGCACTCAGGATCCTAGTTCCCTGATCACTGAACCCGTGCCCCCTTCATGAGAAGCGCAGAGTCTTAACCATGGACTCCCAGGGAAGGCCCCAGATTATTTTTTTCTTATTCCTCACAGGTAGGATTTTTGGGGAAGCAAATCTCTTCCTCTGTAAGGAAACTGAGAAATTAAATGATGCCCCCACCCACCCACAACCATGAAGCCGAGTGGAGCAACCCTATCAGAAGTGCCTAAGACCCCTCCCGCCCCATCTCGTGTTTAGGAAATAAATGAGACAGCCTCAGCGGCTGAGTGTGAGGTGCTGGCAGAACACCCAAAGCACAAACACCCTATAAATCGGGGGAAAAAGAGGATGACGTGAGGGACGGTGGCTGTCCTCTAGGAGAGAGATTTGGGAGTCGTCATCATAATTGGGTGAAGCTGACAGAGCTGAGCACCTCTCAGGCAAAACCTCAAGAATGTCCACGGAGTCAACAGAAGGTCACTGCAGATTCAAGGAACAGACCACGATTAAGGCACGGACCCCATGGACTGTAGCCTGCCAGGCTCCTCTGTCCATGGGATTTTCCAGGCAAAAATACTCCTGGAAAAAAAAAAAAAATACTCCTGGGTTGCCATGCCCTCCTACAAGGGATCTTCCCAACTCAGGGATCAAACCTGAGCCTCCTGCTTCTCCTGCACTGGCAGGCGAATACTTCACCGCTGAGCCACCCGGGAAGTCCCGTGAGTGGAATGAACACCCTTATAAAGGAGACCCCAGAGGTGAGGACACAGGAAGGAGGTATGGGGTCTGACCAGACACGGAATCTGCGGCACCTTGATCTCGAACTCCAGCCACCAGAACTGGGAGGAATAAATGTCTGTGGTTTTTAAGCCCCTTGATCCACAGTATTTTGCTTTGGCAGCCCAGACTGGACTGAGACACCATGAGAGTAAAATTGCCACGAGGTGAGGGCTGAGACCGGGTTTCCTGGTTTAAGGAGAGGAGGGAGGTATTAAAGAACAAAAGAGAGATACACATGGAACTTGCAAGAAAGTGTTTAGTGAAATGAAGGAGAGGAATAGGGCTGAGTCCAGTGATAACGGTGTAAAGACGAGTGGTTACGTGTGGGGCGAAGCATGTAAGGCACCCGAAAGACACTAAACTGAGATAGTGTGGTCCCAGCACCAAAGTGGACGGAACCAGGAGCCCAGATGGCTGGGACACTGGTCATAGCAGGGGCCATGCTCAGAAACTGTGGCTCTCTCCCTCACCAACATGCATGATACACGGTCACGAGGGTCTTCACTTCTCCAAGGCACCTTGGCAAGACATAAGGCTGTACGTGAAACTGGGCTTAAAGACACATCTCTCTCTGTCCCTTTTTAAAATTAATTCTTCCATTTTTAAATGTTATGTTTTAGTAGAATTAAGTAGATTCATATTGTTGTGCAACCTCCAACATCATCCATCTCCAGAACTTTTTCATCTTCCCAAAGCGAAATTCAGTATCTATTAAGTACTTGGTGGGACTTCCCTGGTGGCCCAGCCATAAAGAATCTGCCTTGCAATGCAAGGGACGCAGGTTCAATCCCTGGTTGGGAAACTAAGGTCCCACATGCTTCGGATCAAC
This sequence comes from Bos javanicus, assembly GCF_032452875.1. NCBI lineage: Eukaryota > Metazoa > Chordata > Mammalia > Artiodactyla > Bovidae > Bos > Bos javanicus. The sequence continues at coordinate 10,875,208 of NC_083875.1, read as the reverse complement.
TAAGCCCATGCACTGCAATTAGAGCCTGTGCACCAAATCGAAAGATCCTGCGTGGCACCATGCAGATTGCATATGTCGCAACTAAGACCCCACACAGCCAAATAAACAAATAACTTAAACGATACAGTCTTGGTTTTAAAAATAAAAATAAATGCTTGGTACCCCTGGTAACCCCCATTCTACTTTCTGTCTCTATGAATCTGACCACTCTAGGGACCTCCAATAAGTGGAACCACATGCTGTCTTTTGCCATCCACATTACAGCATGTGTCAGAAGTGCTTTCCTTTTTAAGGCTTGATACTGTTCCCTCGTATGTTACGGGCTTCCCTGGTGGCTCAAGAATCTGCTTGCCAATGCAGGAGACCCAGGTTCAATTGCTGGGTCGGGAAGATCCCCCGGGGAAGGCAATGGCAACCCACTCCAGTATTCTTGCCTGGAGAATCCCATGGACAGAAGAGCCTGGCGGGCTACAGTCCATGGGGTCGCAGAGTTGGACATGGCTGCGCACATGTTGCACTGCATTTTGTTTATCCATTCATCTGTCAGTGGATACTTGGGTTGCTTCCGCCCTTTGGTTATTGCAAATAACACTGCTATTAACATGGGTGTACAAACAGCTCTCTGAGTGGCCACTTTCCATTCTTTTGGGAATATACCCAGAAGCAAAATTGCTTGGATCGTATGGTAATTCTATGTTTGATATTTTTGAGAAACCACCATACTGTTTTCCATAGCAGTGGTCGTTTTACCTCCCCCCCCCCCAGCAACACAGGAAACTTCCAATTTCTCCACATCCTTGCCAACACTCGCTATTTTGTGTTTTTAATAAGAACCATACTAATGGATATAAAGTGGTTGGTTGGTTTTTTTAAATAAATGCTTCTTCCTTAGATTATAAATTCTTCAAAAATTATGTGAATATTAGTTTGATTCAAATGGAATCGAAGGCTTGAGCTGAAAGAAGATTTTCCTAAGTGTGGCGGTGTAAATATTCAAAACTCCCCCAAATTAGTTTAAAAACATTTCTGTCAATGTCTGTCCTGTCTCAGGCTCCAAGACCTGAACTCAGATCAGTGGGGAAGGAGCGCCCTCTTGTGTCCTTTCTCTGCCAGTGTCAGTGACTAAAGAAGGTAGGGGAGAAAGGACTGTTTCACTCCAAGGACAACGCCAGTCACGTGTCTACTGGGTAAAAGAACTTGTGAAAACACGGACAGAGTGAAACTAGGGTCTTTTAAAGAAATCCCAATCTAGAAGGGGTAGAGGAACAAAATACATGCAGAAATAACAATAGAAGGCTATGCAAAATGGATGGATTATCTATTAAGACTCTGCAGGAATTCGGTCAAGAGTCACATCAAAATACAAGTGTGGCTGGTTACACAGGAGCTCGGGTTGGCTCTCGGGTTTCTTTTAAGGCTCCAGTTCTAGAAGGTCCCTGACCTAGGAGGGCAGCCTCCCTGTCGGGACCCCTTTCATGGCTGTCAGTTTTCCAGAGTCGCTTCGGAGGTTTAGACAAGCTCGCTGTACACTCCCATCTTTGGGAGGGAGGCCCTGGAGACTCCTTCTGTGGTCCTTTCTTTCGTGTAGTATCCTGCTCATGCCTACCTGTCTCTTGAGTTTCATCTCCTTCCCCCAACCCTCTGGGCTTCCCTGGTGGCTCAGATGGTAAAGAATCTGCCTGCAATGAAAGAGACCCAGGTTCGATCCCTGGGTGGGGAAGATCCTCTGGAGAAGGAAATGGCAACCCGCTCCAGTATTCTTGCCTGGAGAATTCCATGGACAGAGGAGCCTGGTGGGCTTGCAAAGAGTCAGACACGACTTAGCAACTAACACACAATACCAACCTCCCTAAACAGGCTGTCGATGGGCACACTGTCTCCATAGCCTTGATGCTCACAAAGATAATTATACAGAAAGTACGGCTTTCAGAGTTTTGCGGGTTTCATCACTGTGGGGACCAGTTACAGAGGATGAAGATGCTCTCTTGCAAACCTTGCTCCATCAGGCAAGCAGCCTTCAACTGGCCTCTTAGGGCCCTGAAGGAGACAGTCCTTACCTTGTCTGCATCCTGCTGGACTGCTAAATAAAAACAGAATCAAGGCATGGCAGTACATGGAACACATATCCAACTGGGTAGAAACTAGGGAACTCACTGGTGGAAACAGCTGTTCTTCAGAGTCAGACACAGGTGTGTTTTAATTTTTTTTTAATATATCTTTTTAAAAAATTTACTTATTTAATAATTTTGGGCCATACCCTGTAGCGTGTGTGATCTTAGTTTCCTGACCAGGGATCGAGTCCACACCTCCTGCACTGGGAGGTGGAGTCTTTTTTATGTATTTATTTTGGCTGCACTGGGTTTTCACTACTGCATAGGCTTTTCTCTAGTTGTGGTGAGTGGGGGCTACTCGCTAGTTGCGGCGCACACGCTTCTTACTGCGGTGGGTTTTCCAGTTGGGAAGCGTAGGCTCTAGGACGCACAGGCTTCGGTAGTTGTGTTCTGCGGCTTGTGGAATCTTTGCCGACCAAGGATCGAACCCGTGTCCCCTGCATTGGCAGATGGACTTTTAACCACTGGACCACCAGGGAAGTCCCCACAGCTGGGTTTAAAGCTCAGCTCTGCTGCTCTGTGTCTGTGGCCCCCAGGGCATGTTAGTTTATCCCCGTTCAGCAACTCTGAGATGGGAATAACAGTCCCCACCTTCCTCTCTGGTAAGATTTTCGTGAAGCTTAAACAAGACAGAGTACACAGACCTTGAGGAAGTATCTAGCGTCATAAATGTCCCTCTGCTTCCCCCTCTCACCACAAACCTCCTCTCCAACCTGAGCACGCCGAAAGTCTCCTGGCTGCATGGGCCGGAGACCTCTGGGGCAGCTGCACAATAACTGAGATTTTAGGTCACCAAGAGCTGTCTGGGAAGCAGAAGAAAGGCTGCTTTGTTTTGTATTCTCACGCAGGGTGCAGTGGGGAAGGTATTTCCAAACCGTCTAAATTACTTCCCAAGACTTTTTCCAGTTGCCCAAGCCAGCAACCTGGGAGTCATCCTTGACTGCTCCTTCTCTCTCACCTCCCAAACATGTATTTCTAAGGCCTGTTACTCCTCCTTAAGACATTGCAAATCCTCCGGGTCTCTCCATCTCCCCACATCATTTTACTTTCGCTCTCCATCGCTGTTCCCTGAAAAACCACCACAGCTTCCTGAATGGCCCTCAATATCATCCCTCTTCCTCATCACCCAGCAGATAGAGCTCTTTCTAAATGCAAGTCTCTGGGGATGATGGGAGAAGGTGGGACATTGGGACTGACACTTATAAACTACTGATTTGCATGCACACCTGCTAAGCCCCTTCAGTCGTGTCCGACTCTTTGCGACCCCGTGAACTGTAGCCCACCAGGCTCGTCTGTCCGTGGGATTCTCCAGGCAAGAATACGAGAGTGGATTGTCATGCCCTCCTTCAGGGGATCTTCCTGAATCAGGGATTGAACCTGTGTCTCTTAGTCTCCTGCATTGGCAGGCAGGTTCTTTACCACCAGCACCACCTGGGAAGCCCCACACTATGATACTATATATAAAATAGATAACTAATGAGAATCTTCTATAGAGCACAGGGGACTCTACTCAGTGCCCCGTGGTGACCTAGATGGGAAGGACATCCAAAAAAAGACAGCAAGGAGATCCAAACCAGTTAATCCTAAAGGACATCAACCCTGAATATTCATTGGAAGGACTGATGCTGAAGCTCCAATACTTTGGCTACCTGAAAAGCCAAACTCACTGGAAAAGACCCTGATGCTGGGAAAGATTGAAGGCAGGAGGTGAATAGGTTGACAGAGGATGAGATGGTTGGATGGCATCACTGACTCAATGGACATGAGTTTCAGCAAACTCCAGGAGATGATGAAAGACTAGGAAGCCTGGTGTGCTTCAGTCCATGGGGTCGCAAAGAGTCAGACACGACTGAACAATAATATGTACAGCAAAGTATATAGCAGAAACTTACACAACATTGTAAAGCAGCTACACTCTGATAAAAATTTAAAAATAAAGTCACACTGCAGATTACAGAAAATAAATAAATATTACAATAATTTGCTATAGGAAAAAAAAATCTGGTCTCAGCAAGTTGCTCCCCTACTTAAGATCACTTACTGATTACTTGCTTCCCTGGCAGCTCAGTTGGTAACGAATCCGCCTACAATGCAGGAGACCCTGGTTGGATTCCTGGGTGGGGAAGATCCCCTGGGGAAGGGATAGGCTACCCACTCCAGTATTCTTGGGCTTTCCTGGTGGCTCAGGTGGTAAAGAATCTGCCTGCAACGCAGGAGATCTGGGTTCAGTCCCTGGGTTGGGAAGATTCCCCTGGAGGAGGGCATGGCAACCCACTCAAGTATTCTTGCCTGGAGAATCCCCATGGACTGTGTAGTCCACGGGGTCCAAAGAGTCAGACACGACTGATCAAGGAAGCACAGCACAGCAGCACTGAGTACTCAGCTAGCTCCAAAAGAAAGCCTTACCTCCTGAGCATGGCTCGGTTCCTGTTTGGGCTCCTGCCTTTTTTCCAGCTTTTTTCCCATCAGCCCTGCTGCAACCCTCCTCCTCCATGCACCAGCTCTACTGTACTATTGACACCTCTACATATAAGGCTCAGCGACCCCGAGCTTTCCCGGATGTGGGATTTTTAGTGCTAAAACCAGGACAGCCCCAGGCAAACCAGGATCCTGGTCACCCTAGTTCTGTGTATCATCTTCCTCAATCCTGAATGCTCCCCCTTGTCTGTCCCACCCCGTGTTTACTATCCAACTCCTCACCTCTGTTTCTGCTTGCACATCACTTCTGCAGCCCCCAGGGAGTGGTTTACTCGTCCTATCTAGGCGCTCTGGGGCTTCCCAGGAGGCACGGAACAGAAAGTGACAGTGTTAGTCGCTCAGTCGTGTCCTGACTCTTTTGTGACCCCATGGACTGCAGCCCACTAGGCTCCTCTGTCCATGGAAATCCCAGGCGAGAATACTGGTACCCATGCCCTCCTCCAGGAGATCTTCCTGACCTGGGGATAGAACCCAGGTCTCCCGCATTGTAGGTGAAATCTTTACCATCTGAGCAACCAACGGTGCTAGTGGTAAAGAACCCGCTGCCAATTCAGGAGACCCAAGAGATCCCTGGGTCTGGAAAAGGAAATGGCAACCCACTCCAGTACTCTTGCCTGGAGAATCCCATGGATAGAGGAGTCTGGTGGGCTACAGTCCATGGGGTCTCAAAGAGCCGAACATGACCAAGTGACAGCACAAATGCTCAAGTTCTCCTGGCAGCAACCACTGTTGCTACTCTGTCTCTCTTCAAGTTATAAACTCATTAAACAATGAGGCTTTTTTTTTTTTTTTCCTTTTACCTATAATCTCAGAGCCTAGCGGAGATTCTGGTGCACAGTAGGTGTGCAATGAAGTTTTCTTGATTTAATGACTATCAGTATCAAGTGTCATCTATTTCATATCACTACGCAGGATGTTATGGACTGAATGTTTGGCTCCCCTCCAAAACTCATATGTTGAAGTCTTAACCCCCAGAGGGGCTGTATTCGGACATGGGGCCTTTAAGGAAATTCGTGAGTGTGTGCTAAGTCGCTCAGTCATCTCCAACTCTCTGCGACCCCATGGACTGCAGCCTGCCAGGCTCCTCTGTCCATGGGATTTTCCAGGCAAGAATAATGGAGTGGCTTGCCATTTCCTCCTCCAGGGGATCTTCTTGACCCAGGGATCAAGCCTGTGTCCCAATGCAGGGGGCCTGGGTTTGATCCGTGGTCAGCAAACTAGATCCTACATGCTGCAACTAAAGATCCCACATCCCACAACTAAGCCCTGGTGTGGTCAAATAAATTAAAAAAAAAATTCAAGTAACGCTAAATTCAACACTACACTTTTAAAACAGCACATGCAGATTGAGCCTATTCCTGTTACACTCACTCTATCTGTGTAGCTCTCTATCCATCTTTCTATCTGTATTTGTTATAATGGTGTTCACCAATTGTGGATATTTGTAGTATTTCTGTGACCGTAAAATCAGGATGATTTGAACTTAGGGAAAAAAAGAAGAGACACCAAGAGATCGCTCTCTCTCCCCCTCCCTCCATCCCCTCGCCTTTTCCCCCTGCAAAGTCACCCAGGAAAGACCCTGTGAGCACACACTGAAAAGGCAACCCAAAGGGAGCTCTCAGCAGACATCCACCCTGTCAACACTGGGTCTCAGGCTTCCAGCCTCCAGAGTGGTGAGAAAACAAATTTCTGTTGTTGAAGCCACCAGCCTATGGTATTTTGTTATGGCACCCCCAGCGCGATAACACAGAGGACGTACCCAGTTCATATAACCATGCTGTAACCATTGATGGGTGTGGTCACACAGGCACTCTCCTGAGGCAGAGAGCTGCTTTATATTCCAAAATAGTTCCAGTAATACTTCCCATCCTATTTTAAGAACATAAGTGTTCAACATGACAAGATTGACAAACCTATTTTTCTATCATTCTGCTTTACTTCTGCAAACAAGTATCTTAGAATAGTAACTTCTGGGACTGGAAATGGTTACATGAATACTTGGTTCAGTTTTGAATGTATGACTAATATTTTTTGCAGCTAAGTAGCATTTTCTGTCTTCCGATGACACTTTAAAGCCCATTTATGTTACCTGAGTATGCATAATTAATTCCTCCTTTGGAAATGGCTTTGTTTTCTCCACTGAGCTGGTGATTCTTCATCATCCCACTCAAATTCCACTGCTCCCCTCCCACCCCCGGCCACATTTGTCAGCCTGTTCCCTGCCTCAAAGCCTGCCGTCTACAAGCTGTAGCCCCCAGGCTTCGCTGTTCTCAGTTCCTGTTTCTCAGCTCTTGACCAAGGGAAGCACTATCAGAGTGTGAAGGGAGGAGTGTGAAGGGTGGGGAGAGAGAGGGGTGGGTCTTCTCCCTCCCTCCCTGCCAGAGCCTGGTCTCCACCATGGATGCCTTCCTCTGTCATACAGAACCCACGCTGGGCGGCCCCTCTCCTATGACCACAGCTCTGGATGGGTTGTAGGAATAGCACACCCTTTCTCTTTTGTTTCTCAGGCCCAAGGATGATAGAGGCTTCTGCTGTTAATAGTTCCCAGTGGCTTCTCCATTCGTCTTGATTCTCTTTACCTTGCCCACAGTGTGAGTTAAGGGTTGAGTTGTAACCCCTGCCCCCCATTCCTATATTGAAGTTCTAACCCCCAAGATCTCAGAATGTGACTGTCTTAGGACAGTGTCTTCAAAAAGGTAATTAAAGTTAAACAAAGTCATACTAATCCAACCTGACTTGTGTCCATATAAAGAGGCCCAGGTGGCACTAGTGGTAAAGAACTCACCCGCCAATGCAGGAGACATCAGAGATGTGGGTTCGATCCTTGGGTCTGGAAGATCACCTTGGAGGAGGGCATGGCAACCCACTCAAGTATTCTTGCCTGGAGAATCCCATGGACAGAGGAGCCTAGCGGACTACAGTCCATGGGGTGGCAAAGAGTCAGCCACAACTGAGCAACTTAGCATATACACAGTGAGAAGATTAGGACATTGGCATGCAGAGAAGGAAGACAGTCTGTGGGGACACAGGGAGAAGGCAGCCGTCTGCAAGCCAAGGAGAGAGGCCTCAGAAGAAACCCACCCTGCCCATATCTTAATCTTGGACTTCCCAGCCTCCAGAAAATAAATGTCTGTTGTTTTTAAGCCACTCATCAATGGTGGTGGTGGTCTAGTCACTCAGTCGTGTCCAACTCTTTGTGACCCTGTGGGCTGTAGCCCACCAGGCTCCTCTGTCCATGGGATTTCCCAGGCAAGAATACTGGAGTGGGTTGCCATTTCCTTCTCCAGGGCATCTTCCCAACCCAGGGATCAAACCCAAGTCTCCCACATTGCATGCTGTTTCTTTACCTCTGAAACATCAGGGAAGCCCACTTATCAATGGTACTTTTGTTACAGCAGCCTAAACGGACTAAGGCTTTGTTACAGCAGCCCCACCAAAACTGACACCACGGTCAATCGTCCCATCACTAAACTGCTTGTGGAGCCTTGGGGATGTGATGGTTATAACCTTCTCGGACCTTGTCTCACACAGCCAACTTCACCAAGGATCCTGTCATATGTCCCTTTATCCACTCCACAGTATCTATCATCACATTCCTAAGTTTATAAATATGTCAATGTTTGTGCGGTGAATACCTGTTCCTGAAATACTGCAGGACTCGCTTTCACAATAAGGTTCCTAAGCCGTTTCTAAGCAAGGATCCACGTGACATCCAAGTCTCTGTGTAGAGCATCTTGTCGTTTTTGGAAAAATCTCTTCACATTTTTTCACATCAGCTGCTGCGGGAAGGCCTGGGGTGATGACTGAAGTCCAGAGAGCCTCTGGAGATGCCGTGTGAGAGTTTTTGTTGCTGCTTCAGTGGCTGGGAGGCCCAGTGGCTGGTGAGGAAGCCAAGCAAGGTGAGCTGGGACGTGTAGGGAGGCCCTGGGTTCTGCATTTAAGGAGCTCTAGGGAGAAAAAAGATACCACTGGAGTGAGAGTTGTTAGAACAGCAGAAAAAGCTATCTAATTCAACTTATTTAAGGAATATAAAGGGCTTCCCTAGAGGCTCAGTGGTAAAGCATCCACCTGCCAAGCAGGAGATGTGGGTTTAATTCCTGGGTCGGGAAGATCCCCAGGAGAAAGGAATGGCAACCCACTCCAGTGTTCTTGCCCGGAGAATTCCATGGACAGAAGAGCCTGGTGGGCTACAGTCCACAGGGTTGCAAGAGTCGGACACACCTAGTTACTTAACCAATGACAAAGTCATATAAAACAATTTTATAAAATCGTAGGACGGGATGGGATTTATTGAGACGTCCCAGTCTCACCACCTTCCCCCTCATGCAACCCCTCAAGCATTGAGTTACTCCTAATAAATACATTTCTTTGTATCCAAAGCACTTTCACAACCACATTTCATTTGAGCCTCAAGGAAATTGTGTGAGGTAGATAGGGAGGTATTAACGTCTCCATTTTACAAATAAATGAAATCGAAGAGCAGGTAGTTGAAATGCCAGCGTTCAAGGAGCTAAAAGGTGTTAGAGCTGGGCCTGGAGACTCGTGATCCTCAGACCAGGTGGGTATTGATAGAGTTCCCATCGTTTACCCTCCCTGCTAATCTGGGCATGCGCACTAAAGACTGATGTCACACGTGGACATTCCATCCAAAACTCACAGCGAGGAAGGACTTCTCAACATCTGGCCGTGAGCAGAAAAGGCAGAGGAAGGGAGAGAGCAAGAGAAAGACATAATACAAGCTGAGTTTACAGGGAACAGGAGGGGGCACATGCACCCTTATCTCAGCCCCAACTGGGCAGAGCAACACAGGAGAGCAAGCAGATGGACAGAGGCTGAGCCTCTCCGAACACGGTCCCCTTCCCGACTCCATATTCAGCTGGCAGGTCCCAGGAGTCAGGTCATCCGTTACCTCCCTCTAATGCTCTGATGGGTGTGTTTGCAACACACAGGGTTTCCATTAATCTGGGGAAAATGCTACTTTAGGCTTTCACTGAATCAGAAATTGCTGCAGCCATGACTGCTGTTTCCCGTGAACTGGGTCCCTCTTCCTCCACAGAGATGCCCCACACAGGCTCGTCTCGCCTGCACCCTCCACCTGCCATCTCTATTTTTTAAATTGGAGGATAATTGCCTTACAATGTTGTGGTGGTCTCTGCCATACATCCATGTTAATCAGTCATAATTATATATATATATATATCCCTACCCTCTGGAGCCTCCCTCCCCCCTCATCCCACCCTTCTAGGTCATCACAGAGCTTCAGGTTGGGTTCCCTGTGCTATATAGCAGCCTCCCACAAGTTATGAGCATACATGGGGTTCCTTGGTGGTTCAAATGGTAAAGAATCTGCCTGCAATGCAGTAGACTCAGATTTGATCCCTGGGTTGGAAATATCTCCTGGAGAAGGGAATGGCAACCCACTCCAGTATTTTTGCCTGGGAAATCCCATGGACAGAGGAGCCTGGCAGGCTGCAGTCCATGGGGTCTCAAAGAGTCAGACACGACTGAGTGACTTTGAGAGTTAGTGAGTGTATATATATCAATGCTACTTTCTCAATTTGTCCTAGCCTCTCCTCCCCCCGCCGTGTCCACAAGTCCATTCCCTGCATCTGCATCTCCATTTCTTCTCTGTAAATAGGTTCATCAGTACTGTTTTCCTAGATTCTGTATATATGTGTGGTGGGTGCATGCTAAGTCACTTTGGTCATGACTTTGGTCATAAAGACCCCATGGACTGTAGCCTGCCATAACGCATATCATACATGCATTAGTATACAATATTTGTTTTTCTCTTTCTGACTTACTCACCTGCTCTCTTTACTCCTTCTCTACATCTATCCTTGGAGGGCCACCTTCTCCAAGAAGCTTGAGTGTTTCAACCCTCAGGGGTTTTTGTCTCGGCTACATTCCTGAAGCCATTATCATGCAGACCCCCAAACTCAGCACTGAACATATGCTCTTCAGGACTAGTTCTCTGATGAGATGTCAGCCCCTGGAGAATCAAGCTGGAACCCCACATCCTACTGAATCTCTGCTCCTGCTAGTAGATCCATGCATGTTAGCTGTGACTTTTCTGGGAAAGAGTAGGCAAAACTAGGGTTAAACACAGCCAGTCGTTGGAATCCAAGAGGAAAGGGGGAAGGAGTGGGAATTAATTGTCTTCCCGTGTTGGAAGTTTTCGGTGTTGTTTCAAGATCTGCATACAGCCAGCATTTTCATGTTGCTCTAAGATTAGCACAAGGTAAGAGAACAAACAGAAGCCTTCCTTTGTGCTATTTTGGGAACAAGGAAAATAAAATAATACCTTCCAAATGGAGGAACAGCCTAGCTTTCTGTGACACAAGAATGGGCTCGTAACACCTCGGCTGTAACAGTTTCAAATGGAATCCTATTACAGTGCAGAGTGTATTTATCACTGTATTTGAGGAACGCTTTCTCCTAAGTCCCCGCAGGGGGAGATCCACAGGCCCAGGCAGGCTCCTATCAAGCTCTCCTTTTCCACCCTGGCAGGTCCCAGGGACTCCCCCGCCCCACCACCTCTCCTCTTGGTAATTGTCACCACCTCCCCAAGCTGTCAAGTTTCTCACTCCTTCCTGAGGGGCTCTGGAAGCTGGTCTCTTTATGCCCACCTGTTGGACTGCACCTCACAGGCCTACAAAGCCTGCATTTGCCCAGCTTCCAGACTGAAGAAAGCCTGGATTGGGCAACAGAGGGCTTCCCCGGCGGCTCAGCGGTGAAGAATCCACTAGCAATGCAGGAGACACAGGAGATGGGGGTTCGATCCCTGCGCCAGGAAGATCCCCTGGAGAAGGGAATGGCAAACCCACTCCAGTGTTTTTGACCGGAGAATCCCATGAACAGAGGAGCCTGCTGGGCTACAGCCCATAAGGTTGCAAAGAGTCAGAGATGACTGAAGTGACTTAGCATGCACACATGCATCAGGCAACAGAGACATCAGTGGTTTGACAGATGGGGAGCTTCTGTGTCTGAAGCAAAGTCCTGGAGCGACCCCCCACCCTGTGCAGCATACACCTTCAGGACGTGGCAGCAGTCTTTGCTCCTGGTGGAGGGGGAGATTGCCAGTTACAGGGGAGTTGATGTCAGATGGGCTCATCAATTACCAGGGAAACCAACAGAAGGGCACACCCCTCACCGCCCCTTTGATAAGAACGATCACTAGCTGGCGCCCAAGACAAGTATGTAGGAAGGCCAGAGTCAGTGTAAGTGAAGCAGGCACTGGTCAGGCAGGGGACAGACAGAGAGCAAGGGAACGGCCATCTTGAGTGGGCTGGTCAGCCACCACTCTTCCTGGTTGTCCCTGAAAACAAGCTTATAGACCCTCTTCATTTTAAGACTTTAATGCCCATCATGACAAGAGGAAAGACAAAATCTAAGGAGGAAAGACAAAATATGGGGAATTCTATGCGTGTGTGTGTGTGTGTCCAGTGGCTAAGTTGTGTCTGACTCTTTGCAACCTCGTGGATTGTAGCCCGCCAGGCTCCTCTGTCCACAGAATTTTCCAGACAAGAATACTGGAGTGGGCTGTCATTTCCTCCTCCAGGGGATCTTCCCGACCCAGGGATCAAATCTGTATCTCCTGCCTGCATCTCCTGCATTGGTAGGTGGATTCTTTGCCACTTGAGCCACCTGGGAACCCTGAGGAAATATACAAAGGGTATAAATCTGACAATCTTGAGTTTGGTCCAGAGCATCTGATGATCTGGTTGAAATAACTGCAAATTTCTTTTATGTCAACGTTGGGTGTTGTAAGCAGATAGGGGAGGGGGTCCCTGAAGAAAGAGAACCAGGCATGATATCTTTGTCCAGGACATTTGGTCCAAGACATTTGTCCCATTTTGGTCCAAGACATTTTGTGATCTAAGCCTGGCCACAGTGCTTGCCCTTAAACAGGTCTCAGTAATTAATGATCTTAAGGGAGGAAAGGACTGCAGGAACGAAAGGAAAGCAGTCAAGAAACCATGGGTCTAGGACTCCCCTGGTGGTCCAGTGGCTAAGACTCCGAGCTCCCAATGCAAAGGGGCCGGGGTTCCATCCCTGGTCAGGGAACTAGATCCCGCATGCCACAACCAAGAGTTTGCACGCTCCAACTAAAGATCCTGCATGCTGTATAATGTGGCCATTAAAAAAGATTGGTCCACATTAAAAAATATATACCTTAAAAATTTTTTTAAATAGAGAAATAGAGGTGAGCAAGAAATAATTAACACAGCAACAGGCCTGTTTTTGTTCTTCATTTGTCTTTAGCTCTGGGGTGAAACCATCAGTTGTGGGGGAAATGCTAAGCAGAAGATACTAGCCAGGGTTTTGAAATTTTAGTCCAAGATTATGTGATGGCACCATTCAGCCTCCCAAGTAGATGACATAAAGTCGCGATGTGCCGCCAAATGTGCACAGGACATAGAATTCCTATGGTTGTTTGTTAGTAGAGGCTATGAATTTACATTTCAAAGCATCCATGTCTGAGAAAATTGGCTTCTAATGTAGTTTGCTGTAAAAAGCCAAACTATTTAGTACAAAGGGTTATACACATGCACATACATATAGACTACATACGCACACATATATATTTTTCAAAGATTTGTTTGATGTGGACCATTTTTAAAGTTGTTTATTGAATTTGTAACAATATCGCTTCTGTGTTTTGTTTTTGTTTTTGAGCAGTGAGGCATGTGGGATCTTGGTACCCCCATCAGGGATTGAGCCTGCAGCCCCTGCATTGGAAGGCACAGTCTTAACCACGGCACCACCAGGGAAGTCCCTTTTGTTTAACTCTTAAGTAAAAACAAGAAGCCATTTGGCCCCACTCTAAATATTCAGGGAAAGAGAAGCAAGGAGAATGACTCCTGTTGGAAATGCCACGTTAATTTATTATGCATAGCATGATCAAACAAGAGGCCACAAGACAGAACAAGCAGACTATGCTCTTTCAGAGGCAAAGGAGAAATGCAAAGATGCTAAGTCGTGGTCCTCCCTGAGAATTAATTTTGCCCCCAGGATTCTTAGCAATTAGGTCTTTTCATCTTGGAGGTATCAGAGGCAGAGGAGGACGCACAGCACCAAATCCATGGCACAGAGTTCAACACACAGTATTCTACCTGGGGGCGTGGAATCAAAAACCCAGCACTGAGAAGGAGTCATGCACAGACACAAGATTTATGGAGGCCGTGCAGGGAAAGAAAATATATCCGCTCTGGATGCAACCATTTTTCACACAGCAGAAACTGTGAGAGAGAAGACAAAGGAGAAAGACAAAGAAAAGTGGGGAGGGCCTGTCCCTGGTGGTCCAGTGGTTAAGAATCTGCCTTCCAATGCAGGGGATGAGGGTTTGATCCCTGGTGGGGGCACTAAGAGCCCACAAGCCACAGGGCAATTAAGTTTGCAAGTCACAACTACTGAGCCCAGGAGTCACATCTAGAGAAGCCCGCGCCCCACAATGAAAGATCCCACATGCTGCAATTAAGACCCACCAAAAAATAATCAATTAAAAATATTTACAAAAAGAAAAGTGGGGGGAAGTAAAGGTAAAGTAAAGGTAAAGTTGAGAAAGAGAAGGTTGGAGCCTCATCCTGGCCACCTGGCTGACCCCTTGTCAGCAACTCAGCAGCCACTCAGCATCAGCACTCTCTCAGCATCCCTGCTGTCTCCATGGTGATCTGATGTGATTCTGATGGATGTGACTAGTTCATGAACGCTTCCTGGAGCTGGGCCTTGTTGTTGCTAACTCCATTTTCCAGATGAGAAAACAGTGCTTCTGAGATTGTCAACAACTTGTCCCAAATCACTGAGTTGCTGAAACTGTGGGATCAGGCACTGAACCTAGGCTGTTTCAGGCCAAAGCGTGTGCTCTTGGTCAGCAAAGTGAAAAATAAGGTGTTTAATGGAGGAGAACGTGAACATGTATTGAGTAGTTAATATATACCTGGCATGTGATCCTCACAACAGTCCTGCAAGGGAGGTATCATTATTCCTATTTTATAGATGAAGAAATTGAGGCTCAGTGCTCACTTCAGCAGCACATATACCTCAACTGGAATAATACAAAGAAGATTAGCATGGCCCCTGCTCAAGGATGACATGCAAACTGGTGGAGCATTTCATGTTTTTACGACAGACACCATCACAACACTGTAGGGCGATTTTCCTCCAATTAAAAAATAAAGTTTAAAAAGTATGAATAAAACAGGGAAAATTTTTTAAAAATTGTGGCTCAGAGAGGTTAAGTAACTTATCTAAAGTTGCAGTGCTTAGTAAAAAAGCCCCGGTCTGGGGCATGTCACCCCTTCTCAGTGTCTATGCTGAGAGTTTTGTACTTTCTCTCTGAAATAAATCCTGTTTGCTTGCTACCATAAAAAAAAAAAAAAAAAAAAAAAGCCAGGTCTCTCAGACTGCAAAGCCCATATTCCATTAAAAAAAAAAATACATTGTTGTTTTGCTCCTAAATTTTATTTATTTATTTGGCTGCTTCACGTCTTCACTGTGGCATGTGGAATCTAGTTCCCTGACCAGGGATCAAACCCAGGCCCCCTACATCGGGACTAGTGTCTTAGCCACCGGACCACCAGGGAAGTCCCCCATATTCTTTCTTCCAAATGGAATTCTCAGGAGTTTCACGGATTGAACTACGTAATTAAAAATCTCTCCTTTAGATATTTTTAGCTCTGCACATCCAAACCAAACACCTATCTGACAGATATGTCAGAATTTGAAAGAAGTCTATTGAAGACTGCTTGCAAGAAAACCACTGTATAAACTATGTTTTATAAATTCTTCTGTTTTAATTAATCAGGTTTTCTAAAGTTTGAAGGAAAAAAAAAAAGGAGACAGAGACCAGTTTTTAATGATTAAGAATTAAGATTTCATGAATACACTGGATTCTTTTTTGGTATTAGGGGAAAGCAGAGAGTAAATGTGGTGGGAAACTATGAGGGTCCAGAGATTCAGACTTTAGCCTGGAAGAGACATTAAAGAGGTATTTTAGGGACTTCCCTGGTGGTCCAGTGGCTAAGACTCTGTGCCCCAATGCAGTGGGTGTGGGTTCAATCCCTGGTCAGGGAACTAGATCCCACACGCTACAAGGAAGATTGAAGATCCTATGTGCTGCAACTAAGACCCGGTGCAGTGAAATAAATACTTAATAAATAAGATAAATATTTAAAATAAACCTGTTATTAAAAAAAAAGATGCAATTTTAACTTATTTTAGAAATAGCTTGAGTGTCTGCCAGTCAACAGCAGAGCTAAGGCCAGAACCTGGGGTTTCCCAATGCTTAAACCATTGTTCTTTCTTAGATGTGAACCATGAATTGCTTTAGAGAATACTCCTTTCTCCTCCTCTGTTAATCCAGATAGGGGGAAAAAAAGTGAGAAAGCTTAAAGACTATTAAAAAACAATCAGGACATTAAGAATCAAGTTATCCTGGAAGGAGGTCAAGATGGTAACCACAGAGGCTGGAGTTAAGGGGAGGAGCACCAGGCAAGATAAGGTCTTATCTAAAGCAATTAGAGTAAGCAGGCAATTAGAAGCTTTTGTTACTTGTATTTAGCTGAACACTGTGAACAGAAAGCTTTTTGAAATCCTTGGCTAAATCAAAACCTGAAAAGTGAGGACTTCTAACCTTCAAGAAAAAAAGTTGAGCATGAGACAAAAAGGTATTTGTTTTTATACTTAACTTGGTAGGAAAAAAAGAAAAACAAAAAACAGACAAAAAACAAGATGTCAGCTCAGCTGGGTCCCAATTCCAGCCCTGGGAAGCCCAAAGCCCACCCCTCTTGGTTTTATTTTTAAGGATAGCATTTTTCACCCCCTCCTTGGCCAAGCTCAGTGTGTGGGATCTTAGTTCCCTTACCAAGGATTAAACCTTCACCCCTTGGAAGCGTGAAGTCTTAACCACTGGACTGCCAGGGAAGTCCCGCCCTCCCCACCTTGGTTTTTGTAAATAGTCCTGAAGGGCTTTCTTGGTTTCTAGTCTACTGAGATCTTGCTTCCATGTGTAAATTGAGTATAATTTTCTAAAGAGATGGAAAGCAGGCTTTTTACATCCCAGTAATAGGGAACAAATTTGATTGGGAATGGCTGGGTTACCATCTAACACTTTCATTTTCCCCTGCCCGGGCTTAGCTTCCCTCCATCCGGCTGGCTTTTCTTTCCTGGTCTTATTTCTTTCCTCTCCGCCCTCTGCCCCCACTCCCCTCTAATCTCCAGCCTGGCAGGTTTTCCCTCTCCTGGAGTCCAGGTGCTTGTAGCATTTGCTCCTTAGTGGCTTTCCCCTAAGGAGACAGCTCCCTCCTTCTTCTTCCCAAAAAGGAATCATGGGGCCAGCTGTTAAGATTTATTTAAAGTATTTTTTTCATGTGTTTACTCAAGATGGGAAAATCTCTGAAGTTTAAGGTGGCACCTGGCTGTCCCGTGGTGCTTATATTTTTTCATGGCTTTGTTCTGTCTGGAATTTTATTATAACTAATGATGGGACTTTCTTAATGGTCCAATGGTTAAGATTCTGGGCGTCCAATACAAGGGGTCAGAGGTTCAATCCCTGGTCAGGGAATTAAGATCCCATGTGCCACATGGTGTGGCCAAAAAGCAAAACAAACAAACCACCACCACAACAAAAAACTAATGGTAATGAACATACCTTGATGTTTATATAATTTTAATAAATCACCTTCAAAATGATAAAGCATCAGTGATCGAATAGACAGAGAGTCGCTCAGTCGTGTCCAACTCTTTGGGACCCCA
The DNA here is from genome assembly GCF_032452875.1 of Bos javanicus. NCBI lineage: Eukaryota > Metazoa > Chordata > Mammalia > Artiodactyla > Bovidae > Bos > Bos javanicus. Next base: position 10,857,863 of record NC_083875.1, on the reverse strand, counting down.
CGGACTGTAGCCCGCCAGGCTCCTCTGTCCATAGGATTTTCCCAGGCAAGAATATTGGAGTGGGTTGTCATTTCGTCTCCCAGGGGAATCTTCCCAACCCAGGGATCAAACCCATGTCTCCAGTATTGGCAGGTGGATTCTTTACCACTGAGCCACATGGGAAGCCTAGCTTCTATCAAGGATTCACACCAAAAGGTGGTTCAGTGAAGCAGCTATGATGAGGCAGTGCTAGAATTAAAAGGGGAATCAGGTACCCTTGAAACTCAAACCTAATAATAGTAGAAAACATCACCAACTCACAGCAATACACACAGATTTGAAACTGTTTCCTTGAGAATGTTTCTGTTTAGAGGGAGGACTCTAATAACTCATTCTAAGTAATGACAGGCAAACAGTGACGATGCCTCAGTGACCTGATAGCCGTGCCCTGGAGAGAGAGCCGAGAGAGGGGTCCCCAACCTCCGGGATCTAATACCTGATGATCTGAGGTGCAGCTGATGTAATAATAATAAAAATAAAGTGAACAATAAATGTAATGCACTTGCATCATCCTGAAACCATGCCCCCTTCCCCAATTCATGGAAAAAATTCTCTTTCATGAAACATGGTCCCTGGTGCCAAAAAGTTTGGGGATATTCAAAGGAATGTTCTTTGTCCTTCACACCCACGCTGTTTGTCTTCTAACCGCCCCATCTCACAAAGCTTTAACCTCTCCTAGAGTCACATGCCTCTTCCCACTTTGAGGGGCAGGGTGCACGCCAGTGCTCAGGCCTCAGGTCCTCCCTGGGCGCTGGTGATCTGTCCTCCTCATCCTGGCTTTGTAAGGCTTTCCCCTAAGTTTTTCCGGCTCCCCTGTTTCTCTAGTTCCTCCTGAATCTTCCTAGATAAACCTGTCTAAATGATGCAAGAACTTTCTATCTAATGAATCTGTGATTTTCTCCACTTTAATCACACCTGGGCTGTGTCTACCACACTCTCTCCACAGCTGCACTTGTCGTTTCTGTTTCGTTTTCAGCTTTCTATTTTACACTAGAGTACAGCCGATTCACAATGTTGTGATGGCTTCAGGTGGACAGCAAAGGGACTCAGACATACGTATTCATGTGTCCATTCTCTCCCAAACCCCTCTCCCATCCAGGCTGCCGCATAACATTAAGCAGAGTTCCCTGTGCTGTACAGTAGGTCCTTCATTATCTATTTTATTGTCAGATTTTATTTACTCCTTACTTTCTTTATGTCCCCTAAATGAATTTCCTCAAAACCCAGTTCCTCTTGTCTCAGGCCCCATAGCTAGTATTTCATTTTCACAATCACCTTGCCTCATGTAGGAGGTTGCCCCTTTCCTCCGAGGGAGGGATGTGGTGGGCGGTGGTGGAAACTGGCGCAGTGGAGGGAGGGGGCCTTAGCTACCCACAGTCTGTGGCCTGAACAGCCACAAGGCTCCCCAAGTGGCAGAGTGGTACAGACTCTGCCTGCCAAGGCAGGAGATGCAGCAGACTCAGGTTGGATCCCTGGGTCTGAAAGATCTCCTGGAGTAGGAAATGGCAACCCACTGCAGTATTCTTGTCTGGAAAATTCCATGGAAAGGAGGAGCCTGGCAGGTTACAGTTCATGGGGTCGAAAAGAGTCAGACAAGACTGAGCATGCATGCACATCACAGACACCAATGTGGAGTCAAACACTTTTAGAGGGTTTAATTATGTCGTAATGCTCCCTATCATAATTAAGCAGAAATAGTGATTTTAATTAGCACATTTACAAAAACCACACAAGTATGCTTCCCTGGTGGCTCAGATTTTAAAGAACGCACCTGCAATGCAGGAGACCCAGGTTCGATCCCTGGATGGGGAAGATCCCCTGGAGGAGGAAATGGCAACCCACTCCAGTATTCTTGCCTGGAGAATTCCATGGACAGAGAAGCCTGGCAGGCTACAGTCCATGGGGTCGCAAAGAGTCAGACATGACTGAGAAAATAACACACACAAGTAGGTCCATATAATCGCACACTTCACCTACTCATAGCTTAATGGTGTTCCATCCTTGTTTACTTTGCCCTCGTTTCTCTTTCAGCTTGAATGAGCACAACTTTTGAAGTCTTTAATTTATGACTATTTTAACTTAAGCAAGCCATGCTAGAGGGTGACAGATGGTGAATGTCAAAAACCCAGAGGGAGGGTTTCTGTTTAGCCTTTGATTTTTGTTTTGTTTTTTTAAGCCAGAGAAACGTCCGACTGTGCTCATAGTTTGTAAGCATACGTCACCAACTTTTATCTTCCTGCAAATTCCCTGTTCTCCTCCAGATTTCTCTTCACTTCTGGCTGAGGAGGGGCCGGCAACTAGGCGGCCGCATGCCTGAGTGGCTCGGGTGATAAACTTCATAGTTATTTTTCCCAATTAATGGTTTTCACTGACAATTTTACTGCTCTATTTTAAGCTTCCTCATTCCCTTGGGCCTCCGTACATATGTCTGTGATAAGTCTCATCCCGTCCAACCAGATTGTCTCCTCAGAATATAGACTAACCTATTCCAAAAAGCTCATCTCTCTCTCTCTCTTTTTGGAACATAACACTTGAAAATGCATTGAAACAGAAAGTAATTAAGCTTTAAAGGAGAGCTATAAAAGTGATTTATTCATGAGTACACACTTATCCTTCTCCCAACTGACACCCATTTGATATTAATTTTCCTTTAGTGTGTATCTGCAGCCTTTTTCTAAATCTTTACTACTAATGGAAACTTTTTATTCCACCCTTATTCCCTTCTACTTGGCTCCAAAGACTCTCATATGTGCTGAAAGGGATCCACTGGGGGTACAGAACCACAATTTGGGAAATTCTGCTCTGAAATAATAATGCTCCCTAGTCACAACCACTGACTTTTATTAGGTTGTCAATTAGCTATTTTTTAATTAGGGGAAGAAAGGTTCTTAATTCATTTTTTTCCCTGAAGCTATTTAGAATGCACTTTTCTCATCATGTTCCACTGCTGACAGAACAGCTGCGGAACACGTATTGGGCTGGCCAAAACATTTGGGTTTCTCCATAAGATGTTAGGAAAAACCAGAATGAAGTTTTTGGCCAACTCAATATCTTTTTCTTGGGCTTGCCAGGTGGTGCGAGTGGTAAAGAATTCTCCTGCCAATGCAGGAGATGCAAGAGAAGGTGGGCTTGATCCCTGGGTCAGGAAGATCCCCTGGAATAGAAAAAGGCAATCCCTTCCAGTATTCTAGCCTGGAAAATTCTGTGGACAGAGGAGCCTGGTGGGCTACAGTCCATGGGACCGCAGAGAGGTGGACACAACTGAGCGACTGAGCACAGCACAATACCTTTTTCTTAGGTCAGTGGAACTTACATTCTACAGATAAGTAATTTCTACAGAGAAATTTCTATAGGCTCCCCTCTCTGACCCCAAAGGACTCACAGAAAAAGAAACAATGATAATAATACTTCCTTTAAATTGTATAGTTTTCAAAGCAGATTCACACACATCAATCCATCCAAGCTTTTAAAAAAACCGAGGCTCAGAGAGATTAAATAAAGGGCATCTTCAAGGTCACACAGCTAGCCAGTCAGTGTCAGAGACCAGAATTTAAACCATTACTTGATGATTCCCATTAAAAAAAGAAATCAATCTCAAGAATAGGACTATAGAGATTCAGCGTTTTTCATTAACATTGCGGGGGTGGGGATGTTTTGTAAGCAATACTTACCAGCGACTGTGCTTTTCTTAGTTTAGATCTGTCCTGTGATTTATTTTTCTTATCACGTGACTGTCGGTTGAAAGCTGGGATCATTTCATGTCTTTTCCTTCTTCTGTTAATTGGAGAGCATTGGGAAAATTATAAATACCATTTTAAAGCTTTGGTGGTTGGCACAGCTGTTTGTCTATTTGATTTTGTTGTTCCTGTGGTTTAAAAGATTATCTTCACTCAGCTGGAAACAAGCCAAGTGTCTATCAATAGAGAAGGGGTTGAATAAACTCTGACACATCCACACAATGGAGGACTGTGGGCTGTAAAAAGGAGGCCAGAGTATTTCTTTATTTACCTGTGGAGTGAGCTCCTGGATATATTGTTACAGGAAGAAAGAAGTGGGATAAAGTGGTATGTATTGTGTGACACCATTTCTTTCAGAAAGGGGTGCATGTGTCTGTATTTGTTTATCTTTTTTTCATCCGCCCCACTCCCCTCCTTTATGATTTTTTAAATGTAAGGACATTTTAAAAAATAGTTACCTATCCGTAGGATTCCCCTGTGATCCAATTAGGAACACGAAATAGTATTGGAGACTTCTCCAGATACACTTTGTTTTGTATATTTGACTTTGGAACCATCTCAAAATTATGAAATAAAAGAAAAAAATTCCAAAAATCTAAAAACAGCTGATGGTGTTACCCCACACAAAGGAATAACTTCATGGGACTTTAAACACAGTCATTTGTCTGAATAGCCTTAGTAGAACATATCCTAAGGACAAAAACACAGGCAAAGACATCTTAAACTGTTTTCAGTAATCTTATTGTTTGTATTAACATTAATATTTGTTTTTTAAAATGCTTGCATATAATAGGATAAAGTATAGATCCACATTATTATTATTATGAGTATATACTCTCAGGCTAAAGGCAAAATGAACCAGAAACAAACATTGAATTCTAGTTAGCAAATTTGTTTTGACAATGATATGAGTTAGCAATTCAGAAATTACTTCCAGAATTTGTTAAGTAAATATATTCTCTATGTGTATACTTCATATAATATATTTTTTATACAAAATTATGCTGTACTGTGATTAGTCGCTCAGTTGTGTCCAACTCTTTGTGACTCAATGGACTGTAGCCCGCCAGGCTCCTCTGTCCATGGGGATTCTCCAGGCAAGAATACCGGAGTGGGTTATCATGCCCTCCTCCAGGGAATCTTCTCAACCCAGGGATGGAACTCAGGTCTCCCACACTGTAGGTGGGTTCTGAGCCACCAGGGAAGCCCATACAAAATTATGTATGTACATATATAATCATAACCATATATATAATATAATCATATATAATATACATAATATAATCATATATATCGTATATAATCATATAATATATATAATCAAATATATGTATGTATATCAATGTCACAGAAGGGAGGCGCAAATACGGAAAAGGAAAAGACTATAATGAACCCTATGGTGCTGGATTGGAATTTGAGGTATTAAAATATTAAAAGAAGCTGTAACGAAAGCATTACAGCTACAAAATGCAAACAAATCCTAAAGAAAAGGTCAAATTTACTAATAAAGGTTCATTTACTTTCAATCACTTTTTGCTTCTTGGGGCTTCCCTGGTGGCTCAGCAGTAAAGAATTCACCTGCAATGCAGCAGATGCAGTTTTGATCCCTGGGTTGGGAAGATCCCCTGGAGAAGAGAATGGCAACCTACTCCAGTATTCTTGCCTGGAGAGTCCCCATAGACAGAGGAGCCTGGTGGGCTACAGTCCATGGGGTTGCACAGAGTCTGACATGACTCAGTGACTAAACCACCACCACCAGTGAAAAGTATTTGTATTTCACAGTAGCTTCTGTTTTCATCTTTTCATAGACCAAAGAGCCAGTAAATTGTTTCTAAAAGGAAAGAGACGGAGAAGGGCACAGTTCTTACCCTTGCCAGCTGTGTTCAATGGGGTCACAGTTGTCCAGGTAATTGAAGCGAATGATATCAGTTGGATGCTTGTCAGAAGACCTCCAAGGTGGGAGTTCTTTCTCCCCTGGGTGGGTCTTCTTTCTTAAAGAGGAAGAGGATCGGAAAGCGGATGAAGGAGACAGCTTTCCCTCTGGAGAACTGCTTCTAATGGGTTGAACATCCGCGATCACAAACCCATTCTTTGGAGGTGTCTAGAAGGAGAAAATAATTTCTGTTCTCAAAACACTGTAATAAAAACAAAAATAAAACAAAGAACATGGACTTCCCTGGAGGTCTAGTGATTAAGAATCTGCCTGCCAACGCAGGGGACACTGGTTCAATCCCTGGTCCAAGAAGATTCCACCTGCCCATGTGCCACAACCACTGAGCCAGAGCTCTAGAGTCTGTGCTCTGCAACAAGAGAAGCCATCGCAATAAGAATCCTGAGCATGGAAGGTAGAGAATAGCCCCTGCTCTCTGCAACTAGTGAATGCCCAAAGGCAGTAATGAAGACCCTTTGCAACCAAAAATGAATAAATAAATGCTTTAAGAAAATCAGCATTATCATAATCACCATGATGGCATTGATAATGGTAGCAATGATTACAGAAGCACCAACCCAGAGGTACTTGTATGTGCCAGGCACTGTCTCAGGAAGTATTCCTGCATATTATTATTTTTTGAGGGGGGCGGGTTATACAGTGAGGCATGCGGGAGCTTAGTTCCCACTACCAGGGATCGAACCTGCACCCCTTACGTTGGAAGCACAGAGTCTTAACCACTGGACCACCAGGAAATTCCTGTTCCTACATTACTTTATTTAACCTTCATAATAACTTTAAAAGGTAATCATAACTACTTTCATTTTACAGAAGAGAAAACTGAAGGTAGGATAAACTGATTAATTTTTCCACTACTACTATTAAGACAAAAGTAGTAAGATACAGGTTCAGAATTTGAATCCAGGACTCTCCAGCTTCAAGCCCACACAATGAACTTCTCTATCCTGTATTGACACCTCTCCTACCATATCATTATACAGTTATTCCACAACTGCAGTTAATTTGTTCACAAACATATACATTCTTAAAAACAGTACCCTGTCCTACCTATCTAAAACACAGAGACAATTTCCATTATGCAGGGGTAAACTATAGATTTTATCAATTATCAAAACTTTAGCCATTTCCAAAGAATTGGGAAATGAAGGTCTATTTTTTTTGAAAGTCTATTTTTTAATTGCCCAAAATGAAAGTCTCTTTTTTGTGTGTATAAAATTCATAAGGGTTTTTATGCGGTTGCAGCCTAAGGGAAGAGGTATTGCTATATTAAGAAGCCATTAAAGCCTTAATTTTTGTTCTTTAAGAGATTAGGGAAGCTTTGCTCAGTAAATTGGTTTGCTTAAATTGTTTGTGAAAATTTAAAAATTCCCCAAGTTCCTGCAAGCAGAATCAGTTAGTTTCTTACCCTTGTTTCAACTGCTCTTTGTACATATTTCTATTACAGGATAGTACTTCGTATTCAACGTGGTAACTATTGGTCTGTGTCCTTGGCCATAGACTGCTGCAAAGTCGCTTCAGTTGTGTCCGACTCTGTGTGACCCCATAGACGGCAGCCCACCAGCTCCCCTGACCCTGGGATTCTCCAGGCAAGAACACTGGAGTGTGCTGCCGTTTCCTTCTCCATAGACTAGGCTCCCAGAAAGTGGGGTTAAGACCATTGTAACTCTTAGCACATGGCACATAACAGTGTTTAATAACTATTTACTGATTTAGTGAGTGGTTGTAAGTAGTAGAGTAAAAAGTAGAGTAAAAATTTTACTTTTATATAATTGATGGCTCATTACTAGATTAGTATTTAAAGTCTTATGCGAATCCTGGAGGAGGGCATGGCAACCCACTCCAGTATTCTTGCCTGGAGAATCCCCATGGACAGAGGAGCCTGGTGGGCTACAGTCCATGGGGTTGAAAAGAGTCAGACACGACTGAGCAACTAAGCACAGCACAGGGCGGATCCGACTTAAAATGGACATTCAAGGAATTCCCTGGTGGTCCAGTGGTTAGGATTCTACACTTTCACTACCGAGAGCAGGAGTTCAATCCCTGGTCAGGGAACTAAGATCCCAAGTCACAATCCACAAGGTGGCCAAAAAATAAAAAAAATAAGATGGACATTCATTTCATTTTTCTGAGTTTATATGGAATGAAATCAATTTTTGCTGGAAGAGGTCTTGTTTAACACCACTGGTAATAAAGAATACATGATAATAAAAAAGCAGTTTCAGGGGATAAAATTTAGGCATGAATGCTAGTAACTATATATATAAATAAACATCATTAATTTTGAAAAGTACAATATATTGACCAATTAACAAAATAGATAATAATGAACACTGATGACTTTTCTGTTAAGTAAACAAAAAATTTGTTCCCTTTACTCAAAGCCTTTTGAGACTTTTTAAAATCGCAAATGTTGAAAAAATTTTAAATGCTTTTGTTTGCATATATTGAAATGACCATATATCTTTTCTCTTTTATTCTGTGAATTACATGGACTGATTTTTGAATATTATGCCAACCTTACTCTCTTTGGATACATCCCACTTGGTCATCATACATTATTCTTTTTTTTATATATTACTGGGTTTAATTTGCCAATTTTTTCTTTGATAGAAAAACTGAAATTTACTATAACAAAGTACTCCCTAAAGAAATTAAATACTAAGCAACAATTTGTCAATTTTCTTATATCAGAACTATTCATTATTTTAAAATATGTGTGTGTTAGTTGCTCAGTCATGTCGGACTCTTTATAATCCTATGGACTGTAGCCCACCAGGCTCCTCCAACCATGGAGATTCTCCAGGCAAGAATACTGGAATGGGTTGCCATTCTCTTCTCCAGGGGATCTTCCCGACCCAGGGCTCAAACCTGCACCTCCTGCATTGCAGGTGGATTCCTTACTATCTGAGCCACCAGGGAAGTGCATAAATAGTTTCTGGAAAAAGAGTTATTGTTGAAGACCAAGTATTAAAATCAGTATTACATACAATACTCAAAACCTTTTTTCTTTCTTTTTTTATTTTTATTTTTTTAAATTTTATTTTTAAACTTTACAATATTATACTGGTTTTGCCAAATATCGAAATGAATCCACCACAGGTATACATGTGTTCCCCATCCTGAACCCTCCTCCCTCCTCCCTCCCCATTCAAAACCTTTTTTCATTCTACAACCTGGTTAATCACTTTTCTCTCCTCTGCCCCAGAACAGCCCAAGCTTCAGCTATGAAGCCTTTCCCTGCCTATGAGTGACTTTGAATGAGAGTTAAGGAAAGCCTTGTGATAAAAGGAGTCATAACTATTATAATTTTTAAAATAACTCCTCTACCACTGCACTGAAAATTTTTCTTTTTAAAAGAAATTCTCATGAAGAACAGCCATCATTGAAATCAGAAAGGCTGCTTTTATCATTGTAATTATAACAGTATTAATTATGCAGTTTATTACTATATTAAATGTAGAGGGTTTCTACTTCAAGTAAACACAATAACAGGAAACGTAAATGAGCATATTAAGAACCAACTATTCGTATTTCAAAAGGATTCTTCAATTCAAAAAGGACTCACTGCAGCTTTTCTATAAAAAAAAATCCCTGTGGTTTTAAAAATAATTAAAAAATTTTAATTTACACATAATTTTCAGGAACTCTTCTATTATACAAAACGATGCACAACTCTGCATGTATATAGATCATGCCATAAAGAAAAAGCTCATAAAAATTTCCCATAAGTTATCTAATTAACTGTGACTATAAGAATGAACATAAACATTGGTTATAATGCATAGAAACCCATTAGAAAAATGTATGCTCATATTATTTACTGTTTATGATTCTATGTAAGGACTTTACATTGCTAGTTTCTAAAGTAAAAAGAATTTTAATATGCCCATTATGCCCTTTCCTAATTACTAATTTATTGCAAAACTTTTCTTTATAAGTGATAGAAACATAAACTTCAGTTTGCCTGGTAGAATCACAGAAAACTTGAATTGGTTAAGTAAAATTTGATGACCCATAGGTAATAAATACTGCACATTACCCACAGAATGTGCAGATTTGTGTCAGAATTGTGTTCTGTAGGCATTAGAGACACAGAAATCCAGGAATCCAGAGAGAATGAGGAGCTCCAAGTCCTAACCTAGGTGGAACTGTGGTTTGTGTCAGATGACTTTCAACTAACATGGATATCTTGAAAAGAGCTGTTGAGTTCTTAGAACAAGGGAATTTTGTAGTCATGGTATATTTCTTTTGAACCAAAGGCCTTCCCCAACTTAGTTCCAGAATTCCTAAGTAGCTGATGTTAGTAATTCTGTTGCTTCTTTTCCCAAATTTACCTTGGGCTTGGTAACATGGAGTTCTTTGACCATTTGAATATAATGCTTCTTCCATACACCCTGCTCATAGGGGGTTGGGGAGAAATTGATGTACCAGTTAAACCGTAAACATTTTAGCATCCAGAGCTGATCCAGTTCAGTCAAGTTCTTCCAATGCCAGCTCACCTGGAAAAACAATGTGAAAAAACTATTCAGTTTATATGTCCACTTTCTCTAGGTTTTGAGCTGTCACCCTGGTACTGAGAGAACTTTTTTTTTTTTCTGGAGTGGGTTGCCGTGACCTCCTCCAGGGGGATCTTCCTGACCCAGGGATCGAACCCACTTCTCTGTGTTTCCTGCATTGCAGGCGGGTTCTTTACCGCTGAGCCACTGGGGAAGCCCATGAATGAATCAGAGCAAACATAATTTTAACTAGATAAACCAGGCCTGGAATTCACAACTAGTTTCTTTTTGGTCCTTTTCCTCCAAATCACAGCTAAGTTACCTCCTACCTGAAGTGCTTCCTAACCAGGCAGGAGGATTTTTTTTTTTAATTTTTATTTATTTATTTTAATAGGAGGATAATTACTTTGCAACATTATGATGGTTTTGCCATACAGTGGCATAGGTATACATGTGTCCCCTCTACCTGAACACCACTTCCACCTCCCTCCCCATCCCATCCCTCCAGCTTCTCACAGAGCACTGTACCGCTTTTTCTTTTTTTTAAATGTTAATTCAGACAGAATCCAAGTCAACTAACATTTATCGAGCACCTATTAACCATCCTCGTCACAACCTGAAGGGCAGTATAATTAATATTGTCCTCTTGCAAATGGGGAAACTAAGCTTCAGATAAGACTCTGGAACTTTCTAAAGATCTCTGGAAGTCTGCATATGAAAGTTATATGAAGGCTACAGAAACTCCGGTTGGTGCATTGCTTATTTTGTTCATGATATTCTTCTGTTTTCCCTCCATTCTTATGATTTAACTAAATATAAATTTTATAAAGGGAACACGATGACTAATACTATATTGGTGTGTCCTAAATAGCCTTTAAGATTCAATAGAGCATTAAGTATTTATCCTGGGGACTTCCCTGGTGGTCTAGTGGCTAAGATTCTATGCTTTCAGTGCAGGGGGCCAGGGTTTGATCCCTGGTTAGGGAACTGGATCCCACGTGCTGCAACTGACACCTGTTGCAGCCAAATAAATAATTTTTTTTAAAGTATTCAGTACATTCCATTTTCATAGCATTATGGTCAATCCTATACATCCAGCAAACAGTGGAGGTGACCCTATTATGTGTAGTCGTGTTTAAAATAATTTATTCCAGGTTTTAAATAAGTCTTAGTAGAAACTAGAGTCAAGTCCATATATAAAGTTGAGACTAGGCATTCCATGTCTCTTATCAGGAATTGCAGAGATGATAGCTAATCTTCACATTCATTTCATCCTTGGAAACTGGCCTCTTTTTCAAGGTTAACTCAATAATAAATAATGTTTCAGGGCCCCCAAAAGGAGCAGAACATTCTGTAATGGAACTTGCTACCCATCCATCTGTTTATCTGTCTCTCTTCCTCCCTCCTTCCATCCATTGTGTATGGAGTTCTGATTATATCCAGGATTATTTTATGGGCTGAAGATAAGACATGTAGGGGAGAGGGAAGCAGAAGCGGGCACAATCAGGAGAAATAGTAGGTTCAGGATCTAGATGGAGGAAAAGGCTTAGAGGATCTGATACAACACTGCAGGCAGAAACGGAGATCACAACCACTTTATGCAACCCAGAATGAAACTGCACTGCCCTTAATCCTCATATGGGTAGTTAATTCAATCAAGATGTGGAGTTTGGGAGGGAGGGGATGGGGAGAAAGTTTTTCTTAATTCTCACCCTTTTTCTCTTTTGACTTAGATCTGGTTTAGACCTGGGTAGTTAAGTTGGGGTTTCCCCTCTGCACTGGAGGTAGATAAGTTTTTGCTTTGTTTTTGATTTTTGCTGCTTTTTTTTTGTTTAAAACTAAACAGGAATGAGGAAAATTGAGGGTAGGTAAGAGCTTTCAAAATTGTAAGACAACCCCCACCACATTTTTTAACAGCTCAAAGCTCATCTTGGTGCAATGACTTTATTGTTTACTTTGAATCTAGCTAAAGAACAATTGCCTCACAGTCAGTTCTGGAATAAAATACGACGCTGAAATCTACCACGATTGACATATGGTACACATAGATGATAAGACTAGCTATTTCGTATCACATCTCCCTGGAATGACAACATTCTCATTGTGAAAAACATGGAAAATTCTGAGAAACCTGAAGAAAAACAATACCAAGAACCCTGTCAATCAGAGATGACCAAACATTATTAACAAGCTGGTAGAGTTATTTTCCTTTCTGTTTTTCAGGTATATATGAAAGCAAAATTGGGAAACTGCATGCAATTTAAAATCATGCTTTCTTCATTTTACACATAATAAGCATCTCTGTTCTTCCAAAACATGTTTTCTAATGACTGCCTAATAATTCATTATATGGCTGAATGATACTCTATTACTGGGCATTTAAAACACTATGCTTTTATTTTTTAAACAAATTGTTTCATTTTTAGAATAAGTAATATGTGTACATCAATACTAAATACAAAGATACCAAGGGGCACATGGTAAAAAAAAAAAAGTAAAAAAAAAAAACCTCTCTCATCCTTGTCATCTAGCCACTCATTTCCCTCCTGAATGCAACCATTGTGACTGGCTTCTTGTGTGCCATTCCAGAAGGTTAACAAAAATGGGTACATTCTTTTCTTCTTTCCAAAATGGTAGGACAATTCTGCACCTTTGTTTTTTTATTGATGATATATTGCGGAGATGGTTGCAACCAGTCTGCTATTAGCAGACATTTCCATTGTTTCCAACCTTTTGCTACTACAAACAATGATGCAGTATTCTTATACAGACATAAATTTTGCATGTGTTGAAGTATAGACATCTGACAAATTCCAAGAAGTGGAACTACTGGCCAAAGGTAATCTAATTTTTTTTAATTAAAAATTTTTTTAAAGTTTTTAGCCATGTCTCATGGCATGCTGGAGAAGGCAATGGCAACCCACTCCAGTACTCTTGCCTGGAAAATCCCATGGACGGAGGAGCCTGGAAGGCCGCAGTCCACGGGGTCGCTGGGAGTCGGACACGACTGAGTGACTTCACTTTCACTTTGCACTTTCATGCATTGGAGAAAGAAATGGCAACCCACTCCAGTATTCTTGCCTAGAGAATCCCAGGGACGGGGGAGCCTGGTGGGCTGCCGTCTATGGGGTCGCACAGAGTCGGACACGACTGAAGTGACTTAGCAGCAGCAGCAGCAGCAGCATGGTATGCAGGATCTCAGTTCCCCAACTAGGGATCAAACTCACATCCTTGGTAGTGAAAGCACAGAGTTCTAACCGGGGGTTGCCAGGGAATGTCCAGGAATCTTTATTTAAAAATTGAACACTACCAAATTGCTCTCCTTGGTGTTTGCATCAATTTATCTGCCAACAACATATGAAGGTGCTTGTTTCCCCACACCCCCAACAATATAAAATATGATCACTAAAAAAGAAACTAAAAGAAGAAACAAAGAAACTCAATCCATCTGAGTCACAAAAGATGTCATGAAAACGAAGCTAAGCCTTTTACCTATTTTAGAAAGATCTGCTTTTCTCTCTGTGAACTATTTGTCCACTTCCTTTGCTCATTTTTCTGCCAGGCTTTGATTTCTTTTTCTTCTTAATGTAGATTTATAGTCGTTGTTTAAAAAATAAGAAAATTACCCCTTTGCTGGCAATATGTTTTTTCCCCTGTTTATCTTAATTTTTTTTGGGGGGGGGCACACTGCAGCAGCTTGTGGGTTCTTAGTTTCCCGAACAGGGGTTGAACCTGAGCCCTCATCAGTGAAAGCACTGAGTCCTAACCACTACCAGGGAATTCCCTCCTGTCTACTGTTTCTATTTATTGACAGTTTTCTTCTCTATGGGGAAAATTTTAATTTTTATAATCACAACTTAAAATCTTGCTTTCTTTATTTAAAAGCATATATAATATATATACAAAATATATAAAATAAATAAAGCAAGATTTTAAGTTATACATTTTCTTTTGAGGCTCTGAATATTATAGATCACTCACAAAGCCTTCCTTCCTTGCTGCTGCTGCTGCTGCTAAGTCACTTCAGTCGTGTCTGACTCTGTGCGACCCCATAGATGGCAGCCCACCAGGCTCCCCTGTCCCTGGGATTCTCCACGCAAGTGGGTTGCCATTTCCTTCTCCAATGCATGAAAGTGAAAAGTGAAAGTGAAGTCGCTCAGTCGTGTCCAACTCTTCATGACCCCATGAACTGCAACCTACCAGGCTCCTTCTTCCATGGGATTTTCCAGGCAAGAGTACTGGAGTGCGGTGCCATTGCCTTCTCCGTGTATTTATCACATTAGCATCTTATTTCCCGCTTTTCTATTTGTGAATGGCCTGCACTCTACACTTCAAGGTTTTACTATGGTCCTCTGCTGTGCAACATAAAATTATTCTGCTGATGGACCATTATATACATGTGTATACAGTTCCCCAACCGGCTAATACTGTTTTATGGACACTTACTGATGGCTTACTTTTTCTCCCCTTTGAGCACTAAATGCACAACCAGACACAAAGCGATGGGGCCAATTCAAACTGCACAAACTAAACATAGTGAGCGTCTTGTCAGTGCTCGGTTTTGTATACATGCTTTCTTTTTTTCCCTCAAGGTTCAGTGTTTTCTAGGCTGTCTTTACAAAACACCCAACACTGCTTCTTCATCTGTACCTGTGCACAACGACAAAGGCTTCGAGGGTCCAGGAAAGAAAAGATATGTAAAGATAACACCCTTGGCAGCTTGGTAGTAAAATCCAGAGCTTCTGCTGGAATTTTCTCCTGAAGCTTTCGACAGCAGAACTTTTGCTGTGACAGGGAGCAGCGTTCTAACAGGCTTGTCAGGATTCTTCTCCTCTGAGTGTCTGTCCATTTGTCAAACTGGAAAAAAAAAAAAAGCAAAGCAGAACAACAACAAAAAAAAGCTCCAGGTTTAGTCTGACACCAGAGAGAGAGAAAGAACTGCATAGAAAGTTTAGTAACTTATTCCTAATGAACTGCATGCATTTCTTTCCCCAACGAGTACACCCCACGTTTTGCCACCTACCTGTTCTTTCTCACATTTGTGTGTGTGAGCCCAAGCAAGGCCGGTGTGGACACAGATGTACACCTGACCTCAAAAGTTGGAATTACAGAAAAATTTGGGAGCTGGTCATAGTCATAAACCGAGAATATATATAGACTTGTAAAATATAGATCTTCTTTAACTTCTGATGGGGCTATATCCCAATTAATCCATCACAAATTGAATATATCATAAATTAAAAACGCATGTAATACACTTAATCTACCAAACATCCTAGCTTAGCCCAGTCTACCTTAATGTGCTCAGAACACTTACATGAACCCTGATGCTTGTTGCTGTTGTTTAGTCACCCAGTCATGTCCAATTCTTTTGCAACCCTATGAACTGTTGACCACCAGGCTCCTCTGTCCATGGGATTCTCGAGGCAAGAATACTGGAGTGGGTTGCCATGCCCTCCTCCATGCGATCTTCCTGACCCAGGGATCAAACCTAAGTCTCCTGCATTGACAGGGGTATTCTTTATCACTGAGACACCAGGAAAGCCCTCACATGAACCTACAGTTGGGCAAAATCATCTACGACAAAGCCTATTTTAGAATAAAGTGTTGACTAGTTCATGTAATTTATTGACTACTACACCTGGAGAAGGGAATGGCAACCCACTCCAGTATTCTTGCCTGGAGAGTTCCATGGACAGAGGAGCCTGGTGGGCTACAGTCCATGGGGTTGCACAGAGTTGGACACGACTGACACAACTTAGCATGTACACAAGCACAACGAATGTGAAGCCAGAATGGCTGTCTGGGTACTGATGGTTTTAAGTGTATTTGGCCTGTACTCTTGTGACCGAGTGGCTGACTGGGAGCTGTGGCTCACTGGCTGCCCAGCACCATAAATGAGTTTCCTACTGCACATGGCTAGCCACCCCTCCCAAAAAAACCCAAATACAAAATTTTAAATATGGTGTCTACTGAACGTCTATCACTTCTGCATCACTGTAAAGCCAAAAAGTTGCTAAGCCAAAGCATCTTAAGCCAGTACAACCTTAAGAGAAGACACCTGGGCAGTCAGTCTCCCCCCACAGTTTCTATATCAGCTCATTAGTGATTAAAACTCCAGGACCAGAAACAAACCTTTGTGTTCACAATTAGAGATAAGGCAATACGAGCAAATATCTCTGAGAAGGGGGAGTATATAGGGTTAAAGTCCTGTGTGTGTGTGTGTGTGTGTTCTCAGTCACTCACTCTTGTCTGAGTCTTTGCTGAGCCCGCTACGGTCCTCTGTCCATGGAATTTTCCAGGCAAGAATACTGGGATGGGGTGCCATTTCCTATTCCAAGGGATCTTCCCAATCCAGGGATCGAATCTGCGTCTTCTGGGTCTCCTGCATTTGCAGGCGGATTCTTTACCACTAGCACCACCTGGGAAGCCCCAGTTAAAGTCCTACTAATATGAAAATGATTGATATGATTGGAGAGGAAAAGTCGATAGCAGGACCTGGAAAAAAAAGAGTGCCAGAGACAGGAAGTACATGCCAAAGCAATCTGGGGCATCCCAAACAAATGCTTGGGTTACTTCACAATTTTCCCCAATGATGACCCCAAGCCAGTCCCAAGATCAGTGACTGATCAAAGATGAGAACGTGAGAGCTGGCCAAAATCAAAAGAAAGGTTCTTATGTGAACAGCTAGCAGCTGAAGGAGCTGTTATCAGAGTCTAAATCTCTGTTTTTCTTCTTTAGTCCACTAGAGAAGAGAAAACAGGGAAGTCTGGGGCTACTTGTATTTTATATGTTATTGCCTTTCACTGATAGATATTTGCTAGTTATTATAAAGTAATCAGAATTTTATAATACTTTAGTTGTAATTATAAAATACATTGACCACCTAAAAAGGCATATAAAGTAAAAATGTATTTTTGACACACCTTATGACAAGTCAGCTTCTTTATAATCATAGGATCTATTTTTTTTAATTAGTTGGAGTACCTCTTGATTAAAACCATTCACTGTGGGACTTCCTTGGTAGTCCAGTGGTTAAGAATCCGCCAGTGCAGGGGACATGGGTTCCATCCCTGGTCTGGGATGATTCCATGTGCTGCAGGGCAACTAAGCCTGAGAGTCACAACTGCTGAGCCCACATGCCACGGCGACTGAAGCCCAAGCATCCTAGAGCCTGTGCTCTGCAACGAGAGAAGCCACTGCAGTAGGAAGACTGCATCCTGCAAGTAGGGAGGAGTGGTCCCATGCTCACAACAACTAGACAAAGCCCGCACACAGCAACGAAGACCCAGCTCAGCCATAAACAAATAAATAAAAACAACCTGCCTTCCAACGCAAGGGACTAGGGTTGATACCTGCTCAGGGAACTAAGAGCCCACATGCCACAACTAGAGAAAGCCTGTGTTCTGCAACAAAGACCCAGAGCAGCCAAACCAAAGATTTTTAAATAAAACAAAAACTATTCACTGTTACCAGATCTATTCAGTGCTCATGAATCTCACTTTGGACACTATCATTCAAGAGGGAGGGGGGACTCTAAAATGAATAAAAAAAAAATCAGAAACCTTAACTTACAAATAAATGAATAAAATGTATTCATGTATGAATGTTCCCAGATTTCCTCTCGGCCTGTTTCTGCACAGTCCAACTAACATATTTCCAACTAACATAAAATGAGACGTCTTTCCTTTGGGGATGGGTTATTAGAGTGATAGAGAAGCCAGACCAGAGTGGTAAGGGCCAGGGGAAGGACCAGCCCACGATGCTGCGGTGATCTCTAAAACAAGGAGCCAGTGGGGGCACATGGAGACAGGAGGGCTGCAGGGTTTTGGCTTGAAGGCAGTTTGTGGCGGTTTAGACTGTAACTGCCTTTCCGGCAGTTATACAGCGTGAGAGAACTGGGGAATGAAGAAAGGGGATCTGGTAAGTATTGTTATGAGCTCTGAATTGGATCCCCTGTGACTTTTCTTTGAGAGACAACATGAAAATTGGTATTCATCTTTAAAATTACTTTGGGTGGTGCTACGTGCTACTCTGTAGAAACTGAGCTACATGGGGACCCAGGATGATTAAGGTTACGAAAAAAATTTTATGGGATATAATTAGCACTACAGTAAATCAGAAATAACCCCAAATGCCTCACAATAGTGGATCAGCTCAGCAACATGATAAGAGAAAATATGGCATTAAGCATGCATGGGGGCTTTGGGAATGAGGCCATTCAGAGTCTCACTAAGAACCTCTTAATTTCTTCATTTATACATTGAGAATAATTATATCTAAATTTAGAGTTACTGGGAAGATTAAATAAATGAAAATATGTATAAAATTCCTAATATTATAAACAGTGGTACCCAACCTTTTTGGCACCAGGGACCAGTTTCATAGAAGAGAATTTTTCCACAGACTGGGGGAACAGGCAGAGAGGGATGGCTTCAGGGTGATTCAAGAGCATTACATTTTGTTGTAGTTCAGTCGCTCAGTCACGTCCAACTCTTTGCAACTCCATGGGCTGCAGCATGCCAGACTTCCCAGTCCTTCGCCATCTCCTGGAGCTGGCTCAAACTCATGTCCTGAGTCAGTGATGTTTTCCTATCATCTGGTCCTCTATTGTCCCCTTCTCCTCCTGCCTTCAATCTTTCCCAGCAACTAAGTCAGTTCTTCGCATCAGGTGGCCAAAGTATTGGAGTTTCAGCTTCAGCATCAGTTCTTCCAATGAATATTCAGGACTGACTTCCTTTAGGATTGACTGGTTTGATTTCCTTGCAGTCCAAGGGACTCTCAAGAGTCTTCTCCAACACCACAGTTCAAAAGCATCAATACTTCATTACTCAGCCTTCTTTATGGTTCAACTCTCACATCCATACATGACTACTGGAAAAACCATAGCATTACATTTATTGTGCACTTTATTTCTAATGCAATGCCACTGCTGATCTGATGGGAGGTACCAACGGGTCTGTGGCCCAGAGGTTGGGGACCCCTGTTATAAAATATCATAGTGATGTTAAAAATACTAAGCATGAGGGGTAAATCATTAATATGCAAATAATTAAATTGCAAAGCATAAAGTTACCATGTTTGTACATTAACAAGGACAGGAAGCACATTTGGGAGGACTGAGTTCAGCTCAATTATTTTCATGGGTGCCCACAAGAAGAGAACAGGCTCAGATTGAAGAACAGTGATTTAGAATGAATATAAAAGAGCATTAGGATTATAAAGTGCTGAAGAAATCTATAAAAGAAAACATTCAAACCTTTTCCTCTAGAGATTAAAAAGATAATTACATTGGTTTCTCATTTATTTCCCTGATTATAACAGTCAAAGATAATTTATATTTGGCTTTGATAGGTGTTCTTGCCTTGGGGGTTTCTCCTTTCTAATTGTGTTTATTTAGTCTAATAGAAAACGAATTTGCATTCCTTGAACTTCTACCAGTTGAAGGTGGGTAGATGACTGAGAAGAATGCTTAACGGCTGGGGAAAATCCCCTTGGAATTTAAAAGGTGCTGGGAATAATCCAAAAAGTAGATAATCCATGGAAGAATTAACTGTACATGAATTTGGTAATCGCCCAGTATCTTTCTCTTTTTTAAAAAAATTTCTAAATTGAAGCATTGTTAATTTACAATGTTTCAGGTATATAGCATAGTGATTCAGATATATATATGCACACACACACACACATATATTGTTTTAGATTCTTTTCCACTGTAGGATATTATAAGATATTGGATATAGTTCCTTGTGCTATACAGTAGGTTCCTGGTTTTGTTTTTTTTTTTATCTGTTTTATCTATAGTAGTATATATATCTATTATATATAAAATAGATTAAAAAAAAAATCCCATGGACGGAAGAGCCTGGTAGCTGCAGTCTATGGGGTCGCTCAGAGTCGGACACGACTGAGCAACTTCACTTTCACTTTTCACTTTCATGCATTGGAGAAGGAAATGGCAATGCACTCCAGTATTCTTGCCTGGAGAATCCCAGGGACGGGGGAGCCTGGTAGGCTGCCGTCTGTGGGGTTGCACAGAGTCGGACACGACTAAAGTGACTTAGCATAGCATATATATCTATCCCACATCTCTTGCTTCAGCTCTTCAAGAAAAAAGAGCCAAAACATCATAGCCAGGGATCTAACGTGTGAGACAAGGGAGCAGCTAGGACCATTTTCTTATCCTGGTACCATGTATGATACCTCATTTTATAGTTAGTTCCTTTTTAATATTAATATCATATATAATTAATATATGACATTATGCTGTATTATTTTATGCTATACTATCTTATATGGCCATCACTGGTGACTCAATGGAAAAGAATACGCCTGCCAAGCAGGAGAAAGGGGGTCAATCCCTGGGTCAGGAAGATCCCTTGAAGAAGGAAATGGCACGGGTTCCAGTATCCTTGCCTGGGAAATGACATGGACAGAGGAGCCTGGTGGCCTTACAGTCCACAGGGTCTTAGTGACTAGACAGCAACAATACTATCTTATATCATATCATAATTATATTTTATAGTTACTTTTAATGCCGTTGTATAGGGATTTCTTGACAATAGGATTGTGAAAATCCCATTTTCAGAGTAGTTGTTACAAGGATTCTTGCTGCACTTTGAAGATGTGAGGACCATTGCTAGGGCATTAGTACCACTCATCTCACACCAAGGGAAGGAAAGTTCTCAGGCAGTGAGGTCAAGATGAAGGAAGAGGTTGTTATTTTTTGCCTTTTGGTTATAATATCTTGGGCTTCCCTGGTGGCTCAGCTGGTAAAGAATCTGTCTGCAATGCGGGAGACCTGGGTTTGATCCCTGGGTTGAGAAGATCCCCTGGAGAAGGAAATGGCAACCCACTCCAATATTCTTGCTTAGAAAATCCCATGGACAGAGGAACTTGGCGGGCTACAGTTCATGGAGTCACAAAAGAGTCAGACACGACTGAGGATGCACACATGGCTAAAAATAAAATACTTTTTGGACTGTCTATCATTGAATAGGTTTCACATTACATCTTGCCCCTTACTATCCAGATTGTTTTTAAAACTGACTTTACTTCTAATATGAGATTGAGCTTTAAAGCCAATACTTGAGTCCTACAGTGAAAATCCCAAGTAATGCTAAGTTTAAAAATCAGTATCCTCGGGCTTCCCTGGTGGCTCAGTGGTAAAGAATCTGCCTGCCAACGCAGGTGACATGGGTTTGATCCCTGATCCGGGAAGATCCTACATGCAGCGGAGCAACTAAGCCCGTATGCCACAACTACTGAGCCCGTGTTGATCCCACACGCCACAACTTAAACGAGAAGGCTCTAGAGCCCATGCTCTGCAACAAGAGAAGCCATGGCAATGAGAAGCTTGCACACCACAACTGGAGAAAAGTCTGTGCAGCGAGGAAGACCCAGCACAGCCATAAATAAAGGAAAAAATTTAAAAACCTGAATCTTTACTTCTCTCCTTTCTTCTTTATTGAAAATGCATTCCTTATGCTATCCACCTGTTATGTTGTTCATAAAACACACAGACAAAAAAAGCCTAAAACCTAAAATGGAGAGAGAAAACTGAATAAAAATAAACTGGAAATATCCCCTTCAAACTTAATTCATGTGGCTTTCATGGAGGTATAAAGATTACCATATGATGTAGTGAATTTATGGAATAAGTTTGTTGTTGGGCAAAAGAGAAAAACCAGTGAGTATCATTTATTCATTTAGAAAGTATTTATTAAATGCCTGATAGCATCAAGCAATATACAACAAGGAGCACGGTAAAACCATGCCTGACCCTGCAGTTTGACTGATTGGAGTAGAGAGATAATTAATGATCTTTGCAAATATCAGTGACCTTTGCAAATATATGCTTCTATTAGTTATGGTAAAAGAAAAGACTCAACAAGATCTTTTAAAAAGTTTGAAGACCTTGAATTTTATCCAGGGTGATATTAAAAATGTTTAACAACTGGCAATGCTGCTGCTGCTGCTGCTAAGTCGCTTCAGTCATGTCTGACTCTGTGCGACCCCATAGACGGCAGGCAGCCCACCAGGCTCCCCCGTCCCTGGGGTTCTCCAGGCAAGAACACTGGAGTGGGTTGCCATTTCCTTCTCCAATGCATGAAAGTGAAAAGTGAAAGTGAAGTCGCTCAGTCGTGTCTGACTCTTCGCAACCCCATGAACTGCAGCCTACCAGGCTCCTCCATCTATGGGATTTTGCAGGCAAGAGTACTGGAGTGGGGTGTCATTGCCTTCTCCAGGCAATGCTACCAACCAATCAAAATAGACAGAGGCAGGTCAGCCATACCAATGAATTCTGCCTGAACATTGGCCCTAGTTATATTAATTTAGGAATTTCCACTCATAGTAAGTAGAATGAAAATGCAAATATAGTCATTTTAAAGATATCTCTTTTTATTTTATCTATTTGCTTTTTTTAATAAGTCTTTTTTTTAAGTTGTTGGTAACAAAGTTCGTTTAAAAACACAAACACAATATGAGAAAAACTTAGATTTTAAATTTTGGGTATTTTTCATTTTGCCATTTTTAGTGAATTTATTTTATAAAATTTTATTATTATTTTGAATAGGTATTACCTTCACAAGATTAAAAATTCAAAAGACACAAAAGGCTCTCCAGGTAAGAATCTCTTCCACCCTTTAGACAGTTTTCCTGTCTGAAGGAAATCAATATTGCCCCTTTTCTTGTAAAAGTAAAGTGAAGTCGACCAGTCTTGTCCAACTCTTTTTGACCCCACGGACTGTAACCTGACAGGCTCCTCTGTCCATGGGGTTTTCCAGGCAAGAATACTGGAATGGGTTGCCATTTCCTTCTCCAGGGGATATGTAAAGTCTTCCAGAAACACTGTGTACATGACTTTTTTTTTCTTTAGGTTAGTAAATCTCCTTAGACTGGAGCTTGTAGACCAGCACAGAGAAGAAGTGGTGACTAAATCAGACAAATAAGAACAGTAAGATACAATGCTTTTTATCTTCGTCTTAGTGGGATGGATTAAATGTTTATGTCACCCCTAATTCCTAAATTGAAACCCTAACCCTATGGTAATGACCCAGGGAGGTGGGTGGGGCCTTTGAGAGGATTAGGTCATGAGGGAGCACATTCATATATGGGATTGGGAGCACGCATGCTCAGTTGCTCAGTTGTGTCCGGCTCTTTGCGACCCTGTGGACTGTAGCCCACCAGGCTCCTCTGTCGATGGGATTTCCCAGGCAAGAATACTGGAGTGGGTTGCCACTTCCTACTCCAGGGGCTCTTCCTGACCCAGAGAGCGAACCAGAGTTTCCTGATTGGCAGGCGGATTCTTTACCACTGAGCCACCAGGGAAGCCCTCATGAATGGGTTTAGTGTCCTTTATTAAAGAGACTACAGAGTGACCTTTAGACTTTTTGTCATGTGAAGACACATGGAGAGTCTCTCAGCCAGAAAGTAGGTTCCCACCAGACACCGAGTCTGCCAGCATCTTGATCTTGGACTTTCCAACCTCTAGAACTATGAGAAATAAGTTTTCTGCTGTTTATAAGCCCCCACCCCCACCAGTGTTTTGTTATAGCACCCGGAATGGACTAAGACATTCGGGAAAATGAATCTCAGTAACTCACAGGGTAGGATATTCTGTGTACTACTATATTCTGGGGCAAAGATGCTCCCTTCAAAGGAAAGAAGGCTTTGACTGTATGCTTTAAAGATGGACTATTTCAAGTTAGCAGCAGCAGCACAGTTAAAGAAATCCAAGTATAATTTTTTTAAAGGGATCCTGATTTGTTTTTTTTTAATTAAGGTACAATTCATACGCCACACCACCCAGCATTTTAGTATATTCACAAGGCTGTAAAGCCATCACTACTGTCTAATTTCAGAACATTTTCATTACCCCCCAAATAAATTCCATACCCATTACAGTCAGTCACTCCTCCCCTGCTCCCTGGCCCCTAGAAACCACTCATCTATTTTCTGTCTCTATGGATTTGTCTATTTTGAATATTTCATATAAATGAAATCATATATTAGGTGGCTTCGGTGTCTGGTTTCTTTCACTCACACACTACGTTCAAAGTTTATCTATGTTGTAGCATAGTACTTCATTCTTTTTTCTTGCCCTTGCCTTTTAAAATTTATGGCAAAATTTATATATTACAAAATTGACCATCTTAACCATTTTTAAGTGTACAGTTCAGTGACATGAAGCACACTCGCACTGTTGTGCAACATCCCCACCATCCGTCTGAAGAACTGTTTTTAAAACTCAAGCGGAAACTCTGTACCCATTAAATAACATCCTGATTCCTTCGTAACCTTTATTTTACTTTCTTTCTCTGTGAATTTGCCTATTCTAAGAACTTCATAAAAGTGGAATCAAACAATATTGGTCCTTTTGTATCTGGTTCATTTCACGTAGCACAGTGTCTTCAAAGTTCATTCCTGTGAGTAGCTTGAAACAGAACTGCCTTTCATTTTAAGGCTGAATACTATTCCATTGTTTGGCTAGACCCTGTTTTGTTTATCTATTTCTCACCAAATGGACGTTTGGGTGTTTACATTTTTGACAATTATGAATAATGCCACTGTGAACATTAGTGTACATGTTTTTGTATGACCATGTTTCCAGTTCTCTTGGGTGGAAGAGACTCTCAATGAGACTGTAGAGGAATTTGATGAGTAATACACATTGGCTAGAGATGGATAGAGTAAGTCCCCTCATACAAACATTTGAGTTTCGAACTTTCAAAGATGCAAATGTGTGTTCGAATGTCCAATCACATTAGTTCATGTGTCTGGTGTTCTCGGTCATGTATGTCCATCCTCTACAGGTGGCTGTGCTTTTGTGTACTTTACAGTACTGTGTAGAGTACAGTAGAACAGTTTTTTAATTTCAAGCCCAGGATGTCTAGAAGCAAGCTTACAAACAGCAGGATGTAGTCAATTGTGTTAGTTGGGTACCAAGGCTAACTTTGATTAGAGAAGGTGATGGCACCCCACTCCAGTACTCTTGCCTGGAAAATCCCATGGATGGAGGAGCCTGGTAGGCTGCAGTCCCTGGGGTCGCGAAGAGTCAGACATGACTGAGCAACTTCACTTTCACTTTTCACTTTCATGCATTGGAGAAGGAAAAGGCAACCCACTCCAGTGTTCTTGCCTGGAGAACCCCAGGGACGGGGGAGCCTGGTGGGCTGCCATCTATGGGGTTGCACAGAGTTGGACATGACTGAAGCGACTTAGCAGTAGCAGCAAGGCTAATTTTGTTGGATTTATGATCAAACTGGACCTATGAATTCACTTTTGGGACAGAACTCATTCATACATAGTGGACTTACTGTACTTTGATCATGGACAATGGTCCTTGAGACTGTGTTTCCTTTGAGGAAGTGTGAAAGTAACTTAGATATGGATATATAGATATATAGATTTATACACACTCCTTTGTTAATGTTCTTTTTCATTATGGCTTATTCCAAGATACTAGATATAGTTCCCTGTGCTATATGGGAGGACCTTGTTGCTTAGCCATTCTAAATGTAATAGCTTGCATCTACCAACCCCAAACTCCCGGTCCGTCCTGCTCCCTCCTCTCCTCCCGCTTGGCAACCACAAGTCTGATCTCTACGTCTGTGAGTCTGTTTCTGTTTTGAGGGTAGGTTCAGTTTAGATTCCACATATAAGTGATATTCATATGGTGTCTGTCTTTCTCTTTTTGACTTAGAATCAAGTATACTTTAAATAGTTACCCATTTTCCAAGCAGAGCTCTTCTTTCTTCAAATACCTACAATTAAAAAAAAAAAAAAGATGGAATGATTTCATATTTCACGGTTCAAAATACCCATTAAAAAGACATCATTAGGACTTCCCTGGTGGTCCAGTGGTTAAGAATCTGTCTGCCTATGCAGGGGACACGGGTTCAATCCCTGGTTCCAAAAGATTCCACATGCCTCGGTGCAACTGAGCACACGTGCTACAAGAACTGAAGCCTGCATGCCCTAGAGCCCCTGCTCCCCAACAAGAGAAGCCACCATAATGAGAAGCCTGCTCACTGCAGCCAGAGAGTGGCCCCTGCTTGCCCAAACTAAAGAAAGCCCGTGCACAGCAATGAAAACCCAGCACAGTCAAAAATAAAATAAATAAATTTTAAAAAGACATCATTAAAGGATCAATCACTAAATATTGCCAGTCTTTTCCATTTTATCAACTGAGTATAAAGAGATAGATTTTGTACCTGAAAGGGTAACTATAATTACAACTTGGGCAAACTTTCTTTTTTCTCAGTTTCTCCATGTGAATCAATTCATCGTAGAGAATAAATTATTTTTTAAAGGCAAGAAATATGGAAAAGGAAATGGTAGCCCACTCCAGTATTCTTGCCTGGAGAATCCCATGGACGGAGAAGCCTAGTAGGCTACAGTCCACAGGGTCACAAAGAGTTGGATACGACTGAGCGACTTCACTATTCACTACAGTCGGTATATAACTTCCTGCTAAAGACTAGCAGGGGGTGGCGGAGGCACTCTTTCTGCCCCCTTCTGATGTCTATGTCAGAATCTTTCTTTATCTCCTTTATACTTTACTAAAACTTGATTATACACACACACAAAAATAAATAAATAAAGGCAAGAAATTAGAAAAGAATGGAACTATAAAGTGGAATCATTTTTGGAATTTGAAAGGTGATGACAAAACTGACAAAGGAAAAAAATAGGAAAACGGAGAACCTCCCTCCAAATATTTCAGCATTACTAGTATTAGAACTTGTGAAATTCATGAGTGAGCAACTCTGTTTTTTTATTTCATGAGTTCACATATCAGTGGGTGTACATTACTTATATGTTTGCATATGTGCGCCTCTGGGCTTATAGCTCAGTGTTTATCTGTATAGGTTTGTTGTTATATACCATTGAGGACAGAAACTATGTCTTATTCACCTTGACTTCTCCACTGCAGAGTGCTCTATGTGGCATATTACAAGTGCTCAAGCTTGCTGGAAGGAATGAATATGCTTGTGACAAATGAATATCCTTTGGATGTATGGCTACCATGTGAGTGTATTTACATATTAGTGGAGAGGTGTTTTCCTGAGCTTCAGTCATTTGTGTATCTGTCTGAATGGGTGAGGAAGGGACAACTAGAGTGAGAAAGTTTGGCAGAGGAGGGCGATCTGGAGCCAGGAAGCAAGAGACAGCAGGAACAGGTGTGACTGTCTCTCTCACGCCCACCCTGCACTCTGTCGGCTTTCAAAATTGGGCTCCATGTTTTTCCCTTCCTCTTGGCACTTTCTAAATTCTCTCACACTGTCAGAACATTCCTATTTAGAAACTAGCTCAGGCCTATTTCTTCCCTTTTGTGGAGGAGGATGAGGAGCTGGTT
Source organism: Bos javanicus (assembly GCF_032452875.1). NCBI lineage: Eukaryota > Metazoa > Chordata > Mammalia > Artiodactyla > Bovidae > Bos > Bos javanicus. The sequence continues at coordinate 10,830,278 of NC_083875.1, read as the reverse complement.
TCATGCTTCCAACAGATCTGTTTTCCTTCCTTTTTTTAGACTCTCAAATTCTGCTTTCAAAGGGCAGGCAAAATGGAGACTGAAATAATTGATTCAACAACAACCTCAAGGCCTGTAAAATGCCATCTTTGCTACTAACCAGGGAATATCACATATCACAGGTAGACACTTTGTATACTTTATAGAAGAAGAAAAAGAATACCATTTTCTCCTCCCTCCTAATTAACTGCCCCCTGGGCTACTAGGACCCTCAAATAACAGTGACAGATAATCTTAGAATTTCTAGATGAAAATAGAAGAGGGGATTTCCCTGGTGGTCCAGTGGTTAAGACTCTGTGTTTCCACTGCAGAAAGCGAGGGTTTGATCCCTGGTTGGGCAATTAAGGTTCCACAGGCCAATGTTGTGGTCACAACAAGCAAACAAAGAAAAAGAAAATAGAAGAGAACCTATAAAATTAAAAAAAAAACCTATAGACATTTTCAGAAGACTGAAAAATCAGGATTCAGGGCTTTCATGGTGGTCCAGGGGTTAAGAATCTGCCCGCAAGTGCAGGACATACGGGTTCCATTCCTGGTCAGGAAGATTCCACATGCCTTGGGACAACTAAGCCAGTGATCCACAACTATTGATCCCGCATGGCCTGGAGTCCACGTGCGGCAACTAGAGAGTAGCCCCCACTCGCTGCAACTAGAGAAAGCCCTCGTGCACCAACGAAGACTCAGTGCAGCCAAGAAAAAATAAAAAATAACCAAAAAAAGAGAAAAATCAGGATTCACACATTTCTTGAACCCTTCTCTCGTGTCTAACAAAATCCTATCAAGCATCTAATTCCCCTCCCAAGTCTCGGGCACCAGCATTTTTCTGGTACCCACTGGTCTCACTCTTCTCAACTCCTCCTCCACTTGCAGCCCATGCTCCACCTGGCCTTTCTAGGATTTGCTACTGCCCACCAGGTGATTCTGTTCACTTTCGCTTCCCGGGTAAATTACAGCTACTTTCCCTTATATGATCCACAGGTTCCAGGGGAGGCTCTCAACGAAACACCTGCTGACTGAACAACAAGAGATTCAGATGTCATAGAATTTTAGGGCTAAAAGGAATCTTAAGATCTTTTTGTTCAATTTTTCTGTTTTAGAGAGGATAAGCAGAGGCCCAAAGGGTTACCTTTATAGATTAAAAAAAAATCATTGGTTCCAGACTGTATGTTCAGCTGAATAGTATACTTGGTTCCTCACTAGAAAGCCATGTGGTGCAAGAGTGCTTAGTCATGTCCGACTCTTGGAGACCCCATGGACTGTAGCCTGCCAGGCTCCTCTGTCCATGGGATTTCCCAGGCAAGAATACTGGACTGGGTTGCCATTTCCCACTCTAGGGGAATCTCCCTGACCCAGGGATCAAACCCACGTCTCTTGCATATCCTGCACTGACAGGCAGATTCTTTATCACTAACACCTAGGAAACCCTGCTAGAACCATGGTCTTTCTATTCTGACCCCTAACCTTGATCTTCCCTATTCTGACCTCAAGCCCTACATTCTCAATGAATTGCTGCCCGTGGTTTGACCTGAGAGTGGGAAAAAAAAAACAATTAGGTCCCAGGATGACAACCCCCTTTCAAAAGGAGGATGGGAGGACCATCGTGGTGTCCAATGACAACAGAAGGCATCAGAAAGAAAGGGGCACCGACTTGAAGGGGTGGGAGAGCAAGAATGTGGCAGGTGGACTTCCCTGGTGGTCTAGTGGCTAAGACTCCAAACTCCTTATGTAGGGGGCCTGAGTTCCATCTCTGGTCAGGGAACTAGATTCCACATGCTGCAACTAAAAAGATTCCGCATCTAGAGATCCTGCATGCCGTAATGAAGACCCAGTGCAGTCAAACAAATAAATAAAATAAATATTTAAATAAATAAATAATAAATAAAGTCAGTCATTGATAATAAAATAAAATAAAGAGGGTGGGAGGTAGGGTCTTTAGAGGGCCAATGACCAAGTCTAAGCAGAGTCCAAGCAAATCCAGTTCTTCACCAAAAGGCGATTAGAGTCAGGTAGGAAAAGGCAATGGCACCCGACTCCAGTACTCTTGCCTGGAAAATCCCATGGATGGAGGAGCCTGGTAGGCTGCAGTCCATGGGGTAGCTAAGAGTCGGATAGGACTGGGCAACTTCACTTTCACTTTTCACTTTCATACATTGGAGAAGGAAATGGCAATCCACTCCAGTGTTCTTGCCTGGAGAATCCCAGGGTCGGGGGAGCCTGGTGGGCTGCCGTCTATGGGGTCGCACAGAGTCGGACATGACTGAAGCGACGCAGCAGCAGCAGCAGCAGCAGCAGGAACTGATAGGCATGAGGGGCAGAAAGACAAACACTAGACAAACTCAGATCTGGTTCTGACTCTACCCTTGACAAGAAGTATAATTTGGAACAAATTATTTAACTGTCAGGTCCTTAGGCAGACTCAGAATTTTAGTCTCTGGTTGGGAGCAAGCCTTCATTCCAAGGATTTGCAATCAGATTTTTGATCTTAAAAATCTGGAAGAGGGTTGAAGGGATAAATTGGGAGTTTGGGATTAACATATTCAAACTGCCATATATAAAATAAATAACCAACAAGGACCTACTTATAGTACATACACTACTCAATATTGTGTAATTACCCTTAAGGGAAAGAATCTGAAAAAGAATAGATATATATATGTATAACTGAATCACTTTGCTGTACACTTGAAACTAACACAACATTGTAAATCAGCCATACTTCGATTAAAATAAAAAAAGAGCCCGGAAACAGTATCACTTCAAGTGGAAAACATTAGAGAGAATCGTCTTTCCTTGCAGAATACTGCAGTTTGTTTACATCACAGTTTACTCAGAGCCTGCTGTTAAGTCAAAATCCCATGGTTGTTATTTTAGTCTGTTGACGCTGTGGTTGCATATTTCACCATGTGACATCATTACCATGGAGGCATAAGACATTTTGGGGCTCCTAAATGATGACTGATGGATGGTGGTTAGGTGCTTTTTCTCAGAACACCCTTTTAACTACATGTGTACTGTACTACATGTGTGAACCATATTAAAAAAAAAAAAGTTGATCACTTTCAATTAAAACACTAGATGGAAAAAAAAAACCTACACTAGACAGCAAAGAAATACATACTTATAAAACATTCCTCCTCTCAACGTTTTCACAAGGCTTGAATTATCTTGTAATCTGATGATGCTATAATTTTGGCATCTACATTTGAATTCAATCTCTCTGCTTAAAGCCTCTTGTGAAGTTAAACTCCTATGAGGTTTATTTTAGACTGAAACAGTTTCATATTTCTCATTTTACTACAGAATAGAAAAAAGGCAAAATTAAAACAAAAACCAGGGACTTCCCTAGTGGTACAGTGTTTAAGACTCTGTGCTTGCAATGCAGGGTGCCTGGGTTCCATCCCTGGCCAGCAAACTAAAATCCCATATGCCGTGCAGTGTGGCCAAAACAAAAAAAGAAGACCTCAAAATTATGCTGATCATTGGCCAATACCCTGCTGCAGAAGTGTAGAAAAGCCCTTGAAATTATCGTATGGGCACGGTCTGCTCAACTGTAAACTTGGGCATCTATTTTTAACCCCTTTCACACAGTCAGAATATGAGACCTGGAAGGGACCTCTGAGGTCATCTCAGGTATGACCTAAATCAAATCCCTTATGATTATACAATGGAAGTGAGAAATAGATTTAAGGGACTAGATCTGATAGAGTGCCTGATGAACTATGGACAGAGGTTCGTGACATTGTACAGGAGACAGGGATCAAGACCATTCCCATGGAAAAGAAATGCAAAAAAGCAAAATGGCTGTCTGGGGAGGGCTTACAAATAAGTGTGAAAAGAAGAGAAGCAAAAGCAAAGTAGAAAAGGAAAGATATAAGCATCTGAATGCAGAGTTCCAAAGAATAGCAAGAAGAGATAAGAAAGCCTTCCTCAGCAATCAATGAAAAGAAATAGTGGAAAACAACAGAATGGGAAAGACTAGAGATCTCTTCAAGAAAATTAGAGATACCAAGGGAACATTTCATGCAAAGATGGGCTCAATAAAGGACAGAAATGGTATGGACCTAACAGAAGCAGAAGATATTAAGAAGAGGTGGCAAGAATACACAGAAGAACTGCACAAAAAGATCTTCATGACCCAGATAATCACGATGGTGTGATCACTCACCTAGGGCCAGACATCCTGGAATGTGAAGTCAAGTGGGCCTTAGAAAGCATCACTATGAACAAAGCTAGTGGAGGTGATGGAATCCCAGTGGAGCTATTTCAAATCCTGAAAGATGATGCTGTGAAAGTGCTGCACTCAATATACCAGCAAATTTGGAAAACTCAGCAGTGGCCACAGGACTGGAAAAGGTCAGTTTTCATTCCAATCCCAAAGAAAGGCAATGCCAAAGAATGCTCAAACTAATGTACAATTGCACTCATCTCACACGCTAGTAAAGTAATGCTCAAAATTCTCCAAGCCAGGCTTCAGCAATACGTGAACCATGAACTTCCAGATGTTCAAGCTGGTTTTAGGAAAGGCAGAAGAACCAAATTGCCAACATCCGCTGGATCATGGAAAAAGCAAGAGAGCTCCAGAAAAACATCTATTTCTACTTTATTGACTATGCCAAAGCCTTTGACTGTGTGGATCACAATAAACTGCGGAAAATTCTGAAAGAGCTGGGAATACCAGACCACCTGACCTGCCTCTTGAGAAACCTATATGCAGGTCAGGAAGCAACAGTTAGAACTGGACATGGAATAACAGACTGGTTCCAAATAGGAAAAGGAGTACATCAAGGCTGTATATTGTCACCCTGCTTATTTAACTTATATGCAGAGTACATCATGAGAAACACTGGGCTAGAAGAAGCACAAGCTGGAATCAAGATTGCCGGGAGAAATATCAAACCTCATATATGCAGATGACACCGCCCTTATGGCAGAAATTGAAGAGGAAAAAAGCCTCTTGATGAAAGTGAAAGAAGTTGGCTTGAAGCTCAACATTCAGAAAACGAAGATTATGGCATCTGGTCCCATCACTTCATGGGAAATAGATGGGGAAACAGTGGAAACAGTGTCAGACTTTATTTTTTGGGGCTCCAAAATCACGGCAGATGGTGATTGCAGCCATGAAATCAAAAGACGCTTACTCCTTGGAAGGAAAGTTATGACCAACCTAGATAGCATATTCAAAAGCAGAGACATTACTTTGCTAAAAAAGGTCCATCTAGTCAAGGCTATGGTTTTTCCAGTGGTCATGTATGGATGTGAGAGTTGGACTGTGAAGAAAGCTGAGCACCGAAGAATTGATGCTTTTGAACTGTGGTGTTGGAGAAGACTCTTGAGAGTGCCTTGGACTGCAAGGAGAGCCAACCAGTCCATCCTAAAGGAGGTCAGTCCTGGGTATTTGGAAGGAATGATGCTAAAGCTGAAACTCCAGTACTTTGGCCACCTCATGCGAAGAGTTGACTCATTGGAAAAGACTCTGATGGTGGGAGGGATTGGGGGCAGGAGGAGAAGGGGACGACAGAGGATAAGATGGCTGGATGGCATCACCGACTTGATGGACATGAGTTTGAGTGAACTCCGGGAGTTGGTGATGGACAGGGAGGCCTGGCGTGCTGTGATTCATGGGGTCACAAAGAGTCGGACACGACTGAGTGACTGAACTCAACTGAAGTGATCCAAGCCACTCAATTTCCAAAGGCAGGTAGTAGAGACAGAGGCATAAGAGACTTGCTGAAGTCAAGCAGGAGATTATTTAGTGCAGCTGATCTGGAACCTGTGTTTTTCAATTCTCAGCATTATTGTTCTTTGCTCGCTTTTACTTATATATATTTTTTAATTGTTAAATATCATTGCACTGTATACAGTAAAAAACAAACACTCTCTCTTCTAGCAGACTTCCCTCCTACTCTTACATGTTGTCCAACTTTTTAGGGGAAACCACTATTGATAGTTGGGCTTCTCTGGTGGCTCAACTGATAAAGAACCCACCTGCCAATTCAGGAGACATAAAGAGACATGGGTTTAATCCCTGGGATGGGAAGATTCCCTGGAAGAGGGCATGGCAACCCACTCTAAATATTCTTGCCTGGAAAATTCCATGGACAGAGGAGCCTGGAGGGCTACAGTCTATGGAGTTGCAAACAGTCGGACAAGACTGAGCACATGTGCACACACTATTAACAGTTTGCTGTATATATATGCAAATTCCATGTGTGTGTCTAAGTATTGATACATTCATTCACATACTTATGGGTATATACACGGGCCAAGATTTTTTTGGATATTATATTTTTTATTGAATTATAATTGACATATAATATAATGGTAGTTTCAGGTGTACAACATAGTAATTTGACAGTTTTTAAAATTTTAATTATTTTTTTATTGAAGGATTTTGTTTTTCAGAATTTTGTTGTTTTCTGTCAAATCTCAACATGAATCAGCCACAGGTATACATATACCCACTCCCTTTTGAACCTCCCTCCCATTTCCCTCCCCATCCCACCCCTCCAGGTTGATACAGAGCCCCTGTTTGAGTTTCCTGAGCCTTACAGCAAATTCCCATTGCCTATCTGTTTTATATATGGCAGGCTAAGATTTTTGAAAATACTTTTACTACAAACTAGAACCTAACTAAACCAAAATAAAAATGAGGGAGGGAATAAAATGTGAGTTCTGAACCACAAAATAAATATCATTTCTAATAGAAATGGTTATTTCTCTCATCATTGCTCATCTAGAAATTATCATGAAATTTTTAAACATTTTTATTTATTTGACTGCACTGGGTCTTAGTTGTGCCATGTGGGTTCTTTAGCTGCAGCATGCAAACTCTTGCAGCATGTAGGATCTAGTTTCCTGAACACAGATGGAACCCAGGCCCCCTGCATTGGGAGCACAGACTCTGAGCCACTGGGCCACCAGGGAATTCCCTAGAAATTCTCATAAAATTTGACAAAAGCTATTCAGGCTTCCCAGGTGGCGCCAGTGTTAAGGAACTCACCTGCTGGGACTTCCTGGTGGCCCAGGGGCTAAGACTCCATGCTCCCAATGCAGGGGGCCTGGGTTTGATTTCTGGTCAGGGAACTAGATCCCACATGCTGCAACTAAGGATTCACATGCTTCAACAAAAATTGCAGCCAAATAAATTTAAAAAAGAAAACTCACCTGCTAATGCAGGTGATATAAAGACCTGCATATAAAGGTCGATATAAATCAACCCAAGGATCAAACCGTGGGTTCATGAAGATCCCTTGGAGGAGGTCATGGCAACCTACTCCAGTATTCTTGCCCAGAGAATCCCACAGACAGAGGAGCCTGGCTGGCTATAGTCCGTGGGGTCTCTAAGAGTCGGACACAACTCAGTGACTAACACACATGACGGGTCCTCAGTGCTGTGCATGGGGGGTAGGGTGGAATTTATCCTTGGGAGCAGTCTGTTATCGGTTTTGCTTCATAGGATTAGTTTGGTATTTTAGAAAGATCGTTTAGAATAGAGGATGGATTAGAGACAGTGAAACCAGCTGAGGGGTTACTGCAATGTGCCAGGTGAAGGAGGGTGAGTGTGTGAACTGAGAACATGGAGCTGGATGTGCACAAGTCAAAGGAGAAGAGGGGTCTGGATGAAGAGACCTAGGAGGAAGACTCAGAACCTGAAAACCAATGGATATGGAGGTGAAGGGGAGCTGGTAGACACTCCTTCCTGGCCTTCTCATCTCCTAATTCTTTTAAAAAATATTTATTTATTTGGCTGCCCTGGGTCTTAGTTGCAGCACACAAGGTCTTTAGTTGCAGTATGTGGGACTGAATTCTCTGGCCAGTGATCGAACCTGGGCCCCAGCCCTGGGAGCAGAGTCTTAGCCCCTAGACAACCAGGGAAGTCCGTAAGATTTTTCTTTCTAAGCAGGAACTCTGTATCTCTTGCCAACTCTGGCCATGTAACTGGGGCTCAATTAAAGTTTTCTTTTTGTTCTAAATTTATTTCAATTAAAATTTTGAAGAAATCCTTCATTTTTTTTATCCACTACACAATCCTAAGCAATTCCTGTTCATGTTTTGACTACCAAATTTTTAATGCTTTTTTTCCCTTTAAAGCATGATTTCAACTAATAAAATAGTTCTTATTACTCACCCGGTCATTCAAAAGCTGATGGTTTAGGGGTGTCCAGGTACTCATCTTTGTCTGCATTTTGGGACCATCTGTGTTTTTTGGAGGTGCAAATGCCATCATGAAACAACTGGATATTCTTCTGTAAGAAAAACTACACCTGCAGAAGAAATGAATCATACGATCTTCAGAATACTAAAAATACTAATACCATATAATCTTTTTTAGTACACTGGGACTAAAGCCTGGTGTACGAGGGACGAGGGGGAGAGTAACATTTACTGGGAGCATTTTCTATGTCAGGCACTTAACAGGTTTGCTCAATTAAAACCCATAACAATACGGTAAAGTGGTGGGTTTTAGATTATTTTACAGATGAAGAAAATGAGGCTCACTGAAGTTACACGCTTTGCCCAGAGTTATACAGACAGTAGGTGGTGAAACAGGGAATCAGACCCAGGTCTGTTGAACTCTGTTTGATTTTCATTGGATCAAGGGGGAAAAATCAGAATCACTCTTAGCTAAGAACATACCATATTGGTCAGAGAGGAGTATTAATAAAATCACAGTGCAATCTGAACTACTCCATCTTTGTCCCTTGTGACCTCCTTCTTCCTCTCTTACCTTTCTGACATCTAGCTAACAAGGGCCCTAGCTTGCTACCATATTTAAGAAGTATAATGGTACAATGGACAAGGCCAAGAATTTACATATGGACAGATTTGGGTTTATTGGGGAAAATACACTGGTTTTCGATGCCCAGTACTGTATATATCTGCCTTCATTTTTGTGGTCTCACGGCATGTGGGATCTTAGTTCCCCAATCAGAGATGGAACTCACATCCCTTGTATTGAAAACATTGAGTCTTAACCATGACTGTTGCTGTTCAGTCACTAAGTTGTGTCCAGCTCTTTGCAACTCCATGGACTGAAGTACACCAGGCTTCCCTGTCTTTCACTATCTCCCAGAGTTTGCTCAAACTCATGTCCATTGAGTTGGTGATACCATCCAACCATCTCATCCTCTCTTGCCTCCCTTCTCCTCTTGCCCTCAGTCTTTCCCAGCATCAAGGTCTTTTCCAAGGAGTCAGCTCTTCACATCAGGTGGCCAAAGTATTGGAGCTTCAGCTGCAGCATCAGTCCTTCCAATAAATATTCAGGGTTGATTTCCTTTAGGATTGACTCATTTGATCTCCATGCTGTCCAAGGGAGTCTCAAAGGTCTCCAGTACCACAATTAAAAAGCATCAATTTTTCAATGCTCAACCTTCTTTATGATCCAATTCTAACCACTGGACAGCCAGGGAAGTCCCTATGTCTGCCTTCATTAGATTAAAGCACTCTAATTTCCATAAGGGATTACTTTTCCCTCAGTGTTTAGGGTCTGCTGGGTTGGTTAATCAAGGTGGCCTCCCCTTGCCCAGTCATGAGACTAAGCTAGGCCAGGTAACTGATGCTGGCTTAGCCTTGCTTTACAGCCACGGTGATCATTCAAAGTACCGTAGATGCTCTGAGTAGTAGACTGTTAAGCTGTTCTTAGACTCCTCTTGTAGGGGCTTCCTACAAGTGGCCAAAGTATTGGAGCTTCAGCTTCAGTATCAGTCCCTCCAATGAATATTCAGGACTGATTTCCTTTAGGATTGACTTGGACAGGTACACACTGCCATATTTAAAGTGGATAACCTACAGGAACCCACGATACAGCACAGGGAACCGTGCTCAATGGCAGTCTGCCTGGAGGGGAGTCTGGGGGAGAATGGACACATGTATATGTATGGGTGAGACCCTTCATTGTTTATGTGAAACGACCACAACACTGTTAATTGGTTATACTCCAATACAAAATTAAAAGTTAAAAAAAAAATAGCATTACCATAGACTTTCTTAGAACTTCTTGTTATTTACAGAGTTCTTCAAAGCCTGTCCTTGAAGGGGGCCCAACAAAATATTTTAAGGTGAAAAATACTGAAAGCAGATGGATGGCATTTTCACTATATATCCTCAGTGTTTCTGTTTTTTGTGCCTTCTTCCTCTCAGGGTATGTTTCACATCCAAAGCAGTGGTGCTGAGTTGGGGACTGCACAGGATTTGTCTGCTGACCCAGGGCTCCAAAAATTATAGCAGCAAATATAAGACAACTTTTAAAAAATATTTATTTTTATTTATTTATCTGGCTGAGCCAGGTCTTCATTAGGGCATGTGGGATCTAGTTCCCTGACCAGGGATAGAACCCAGGACCTCTGGACCACCAGAGAATTCACTTGGACAATTTTTTGATCCCACATGCCACAACTAACCTGGCACAGCCAAACAAATAAATAAAAATAAATATTTTTTAAATTAAAAAAACCATTAGTTTTTGACTTACAGACAATTCCCCCAAATGCTAGAGCTGAAATTTTGTGACTCTCACTTAACATGTAATATTCCCTCTCAGGCTTAAATCAGAGCTGAAGATAAAGCCAATGTTTTAAAACCTCAGGGTTTTAAACCATAGATAATATCTTCCTGCAGTTGCCTGCTGATACCATTCCACTGGAATAAGGGGGAATTAAGGAGGTTCAGATGAGCCCTCACATTCTTAGCTCCTAACAGCTAAGTTTCAAAGGTGTAAGAAATGATTTCATTACAGTATTATTAATTGGCTGCTATAAAAATACACATGAGCAGGCAAATACATAAAGCACGATCACTGAGTCTAGATCTGCACAGTTAAAAATCATATATTTCCTTTTTTATTGCTATTTATGCATGTTTGATCTTTCTTCTATTAAACGGATTGAAATTTTGTGTTTTTATTTTTTTTTAATTTTATTTATTTGTTTAGGCTGAGCCACTCGGCTTGCAGAATCTTAGTTCCCCAACCAGGGATTGACCCTGGCCTTCAGCAATGAAACTACAGAGTCCTAACCACTGGACGGCCAGGGAATTCCCTAAACCAATTGTTTTTAATCTTTTATTTTTTTTTCAGGGCCATAAAACTCTTTCAGGATATGATGAAAACTGTGAGTCTTCTCCTTAAAAAATGCATATTAACATTACATTTTGCTTACACCAGGTTAAAAACTTCTGTTGTAAGCTGCTGCTGCTAAGTTGCTTCAGTCATGTCCGACTCTGAGCAACCGCATAGACAGCAACCCACCAGGCTCCTGCATCCCTGGGATTCTCCAGGCAAGAACGCTGGAGTGGGTTGTCATTTCCTTCTCCAATGTGTGAAAATGAAAAGTGAAAGTGAAGTCGCTCAGTCGTATGTAACTCTTTGAGAACCCATGGACTGCAGCCTATCAGGCTCCTCCATCCATGGGAGTTTCCAGGCAAGAGTACTGGAGTGGGTTGCCATTGCCTTCTCCAGCTGTAAGCTTAGAAACTCTCTTTTCCCAGTTTGAGTAGAAAACAATCTGATTCTAAGCACGATTTCTGATTAGGACAAAGTAGCTTTTCCAGGGCCTCCCTAAGGTTTTGCATTGTTGTTTTTTTTTTTTTTCTTCCTGGTTCTTCAGAGCTAGAAATTATTTGAAATAGGTTTTTTTTCAAATCAACTTGAATCAAGTTTGGTTTTCAGGAGATGGGCCTGGCTGAGAAAAAGAGCCCTCCGGATAATAGTCTTATTGAAGCAGGCAAATGGAGGTATCCTGCCCTAGTTTTGGTCATTATCCTTTTACAGTTTTTTCCTCTGTCCTTTCTAGAAGACGGGCAGTGTGCCTATCTGCATGCCCACACTGGTTCACAGAATAGACCACTCAGACGCTTTCATACAACATACAAAAAAATAACAAGACAAAGCAAGTTGCCTTCCCTCCTTCTACATACAAACCTTGCTGTTGTTTTTTCATGACCTCTTTCCCCCTTAATGGCTGTCCTTGTATGTTCCCCTTTAATTTTTCTTTGGATAAAGGGGAAGAAAAAGGGCTTATGGCCCTTACCCCCAGTGTGTGCTTCTAGTGTCATGCTTAAAGGCAAGGATAGGTCCTCTGGTAAAGTTCCAGTGGTTACACACCTCCAATCCCATCTTCAAAGCCATTCTTCACACTGTTACCATTGCACAACTTCACTAAAGATCTATTAGGTCTGTATTAGAGCTATAAAGACAAGTCTTGACTATAATGGAGATTACAGTCTACCACAAGAGGGTTTTTTTTAACAAATAAAAATGTATATATTTAAGGTGATGTTTTAATATATGTACACATTGTGGAATGCTTACCACAATCAAACTATGTAACATATCCATCACCTCCCATAGTTACTGTGTGTGTGTGTGCATGTATGGGTGTGTGTGCACGTGTGCATGTGTGTGCATGTGTGTGCTTCTGTGTGTGTGATTACCCTTGAGATCTACTCTTCTAGAAAATTTCAAGTATTTAATATATTACTATTAACTATAGTCGCCATGATCCCTGGGCAGGAAGATCCCCTGGAGAAGGAAATGGCAACCCATTCCAGTATTCTTGCCTGGAGAATCCCATGGACAGAGGAACCTGGTGGGCTACAGTCCATGGGGTTGCAAGAGTGGGACACAACTTAGCGACTAAACTACCACCACCATCACCACATAGTCACTCTGCTGTACATAAGGTCTCTAGAACTTATTCATTTTATAACTGAAGGTTTGTACCCTTTGATCCATATCTCCACATTTCCCTACTCTCCAGCTTTGGCTAACCACTACTCTACTCAGGGAAGTATTTTTTAAAAGGTCTGTTAGTCATTTTTCAGCTCGAAAACCTTCAGAGACTCGATAATGGCTACAGAATCCTTAGCACGCTAATCTAGGTACACCATGAATTTACCCACACCTACCTTTTCGGCTCATCTTCCTCTCTCTCCCTTCATGCTCTATCTGTACAGACACACTGAACTTCAGATCAGAGAATGTGGTACAAAAATTGGTGCATCTTTGCTAATGTGGTTTTCTGAATGTGCTCACCTGAATCCTAATCTCAGTAGTACACAGTAGGTGCTCAATAAATACTTGTCTAAATCAGCCGAACGAATGAACACAATAGTGGAGGTGAGGTGGTTTAAGGATTAAAGCTAGTGGCAAAGAAGGTACAACTCAACATTAGGAACCGAGCATTGGGGTTAGACTCAGGATAATCGGGTTTTTATTTGGCATTTACAGAGCAGAACACGGTTTAATTTCTCCACTAACACACAGCTCACCCATTGTACACTGCAGTATCATCAGAGGAGGAAATAAGAGATTACCAGGAAATGATCAGGAAATAGGGTACGGTTAGATTTAAATATGAATTCATCTTATATTCAACTAGGTGGAAACAAAGAGAAACTATAAGACAATGCAAAGAGCTAGTGCTCTGATAGGCATAGAAATAATTATTTGTTGGTTGTTAATTTCATATATATGATGCATCTGGTAATTTAACTGACAACACAGAGCAAAATGTAATTCCCAGGGTCACTGCCAAGGCTCGTGAGAAGCCCAGGAGGACCTGAGAGAAGAGCTCTCAAAAGAGTCTCCATCTTTTTCATGCAGTGATCACTGCTCTCACCTCTTTAAGTCTTTCTCTTCAAGTCTTTCTCCTCAAGCCTCTAGCGCTGGTGTTGCCATAGCTCCTGTTTCCGTGACTCTGTCTAGCACCCCCCTTCCAGTAGTCCAATCACTACCTATAAATCTTTCCGCTGGCATCCGGGGTCTCTTAGGCAACAATGTGTGGTCTCTTGATTGGCCGGGAGATCTAGAGGGCTGGTTCCAAAATTGGGCACACGGATAAAATGGAAAAGTGTGAGCGCCGAGAGGGTGGGAAAGGCTGTCATCTCTCAATATAATGCTAGGACGAAGATGCAGCCAGTCTGAAACAAACAGCATTAAATGCCCGCATTCAAGCCATAAGTGTGTTCCAAATCAGGCCAACCTACTGAGTATGCCCAGTTACATCGTTCTGGTCACTCCAGGGTTCTGAAACGTCAACTCCATTTCTCCGGGTTTTTAGAGTGGCCAACAGGTAAAAGAAGGTTGCAGGAAAAACAATTCTGGAGAGGTTCAATGAAAGAATAGCACCTGCACACAGGAAGTGGAAGAACGTGGGAAAACTGCCCAACACACAAACTCAGCAATGCTTCAACATGAATTTTAATTTATTGGATTAAGGAATTCAGGCCGACCAACAGATACACCAGGGAACCAGCAGATGGCATGCCTGAATAAGGATAACTCCAAATTTGGGAAATTTTACGATCTGGTTTAATTTAATTAATTAAATTTATGGAGCATCTACCATGTAATGAGAGGCAGAGTGAGAATACAAGAATAAAAAAAGAAATCTAATGAGGAGGATTTGAAAATGCAATGTAGAAGTAACTACTGTGATAGAACTATAAACTAATGCTGGAGAAAAACAACATTTCGAAAGGGACCTCTGCGAAGTGTAAAACAGTTCTTATGGGCAGCAGCTAACCAAATATAAAAAAAGAAGACATTTCTCATTATCTCATGTTTCCTAAAATAAAAATGTACTCTCTTCCAAGGTAAATAAATGTAAACCCCATGTTTAAATTGTTTCATTGTTTTGAAATAGGCAGCATTCGTATATCTCCCATTTAAAAAGAAAATGAAAAGTAAAGCTCACAGAGGTTGCTGCTTTCTTTCGAGTTGACAAAGGATCAGTAAGTGGCCAAATTGAAATCAGAACTTATGTTGTCTGAATTCCAGCCTAGTGGTTTTATGTATGGTTGTATGTTTTATGATCAGGTTGTATGTAAGATGAATAAACAAAGACTTTTGCAGGGGTGGAGGCCTGGGGGAGGTAAGTAGATGTAATATTAAATTACCATGTATTACCAGTTAACATTGATGGTTTCAAAACGGGTTCATCCAGAAAGAGACCAGTTTTAACAACTCGATGGGAGAGTGTTGGGTCTCAGTGAAGTTCCTGCTCATTAAAGACTTTCTATTGGTGGTTATAACATTGAATGAAAGAAAGATGGGGTTAAAGAGAGCCTGACACTTTATCCCTGTTAGATCTGAATATTTTTATCCCTGAAAATAAGGTCCCTTTCATTGATCCTCTCAACTAGCATCCTCTGGACCTCTCCTTGTTCAGCCCTTCATCAGTCTGACTGCTGATGCCCCAAATCTGAACAACACCATTCACATTGTGTTCACAGTGAGCACATTGGCTCAGTGTACTTGAAAATTTAACATTGCTTTTATTTAAAATTTTAAAAAATTCCTTTAAAAAATATTTACCTATTTGGCTGCACTGGATCTTAGTTGCAGCACAGAGGATCTTTGATCTTTAGTTGTAGTATATGGGATCTAATTCCCAGTTATTCTTCAGTTGCTAAGTCGTGTTTGACTCTGCAACCCCATGAACTGCAGCATGCCAGGCTTCCCTGTCTTTCACTAGTTCCCAGACCAGGGATTAAACCTAGGTCCTCTGCATTGGGAGGGTGGAATCTTAGTTACTGGACCACCAGGGAAGTCCCTCAACATTATTTTTAAAGGAAACATTTCAACCATAAAGAAACATTTACAGACTTGCCTAAGAAACACCCTTTTCTCCCTGCAGAGATTTTTAAAAATGTTAACATTTTGCTTCCTGTTTGTGATTAACAGTTGAAGCCTCTTTTACATGCTGCCCAGATCTCATTTTCCACCCTGCCTGCCTAGAGGCATCCACTGTCATGAAATTAGTGTGCTGCCCACTTGTCCACTTTTTATCCTTATTATATATACATTTGGCCTCATAAACAGTGTGACTGTTTTAAAGAGCTATCATAATTTACGTACTTTGTAGTTTGCTTCTTTCAGTCAGTGGTCTATTTCTGAGATGTGATCATGTTGATACATTCAGTGATAATTTCTACATCATTCCCACCTCCCACTAGGAGCCAAGATATGTTCTATGCCTGACAGTTTTCACAAGACCATGTGTAAATTGCATAAAAATGTGACAGCAGCACATCTCTAGAGGATCTGAAGGTACAAGGGATCTAGAAGTACCTGAAGCAGGTCCACAATGATTTTCATAAACGCTCTTAGATGCTTCACTCACCCTTAGTAGAGTCAGTGTTGGCTCCACAGGACACAATGACTTGATAAGAATCAGCTTAAGGATCAACATTACTTTTTTAAAAAAAAGTATTACTTCATTAGTATTTATTAATGAATTGAAAATATCATATCTCTTTTACGATGCATTTCCCATAGCTCATCTTCTGATGTTAAACTATATTTATGACTGTCTAAGCTCAGTATTTATTATCATTTAACTAAAGAGCCTCTTGATGAAAGTGAAAGAGGAGAGTGAAAAAGTTGGCTTAAAGCTCAACATTCAGAAAATGAAGATCATGGCATCCGGTCCCATGACTCCATGGCAAATAGATGGGGAAACAGTAGCTTACTTTACTTTCTGGGCTCCAAAATCACTGCAGATGGTGATTGCAGCCATGAAATTAAAAGACGCTTACTCCTTGGAAGGAAAGTTATGATCAACCTAGACAGCATATTACAAATCAGAGACATTACTTTGCCAACAAAGGTTCATCTAGTCAAGGCTATGATTTTTCCAGTGGTCATGTATGAACGTGAGAGTTGGACTATAAAGAAAGCTGAGCACCGAAGAATTGATGCTTTTGAACTGTGGTGTTGGAGAAGACTCTTGAGAGTCCCTTGGACTGCAAGGAGATCCAACCAGTCCATCCTAAAGGAGATCAGTCCTGGGTGTTCATTGGAAGGACTGATGATGAAGCTGAAACTCCAATACTTTGGCCACCTGATGTGAAGAGCTGACTCATTTGAAAAGACCCTGATGCTGGGAAAGATTGAGGGCAAGAGGAGAAGGGGATGACAGAGGATGAAATGGTTGGATGGCATCACAGACTCGATAGACATGGGTTTGGGTAAACTCCGGGAGTTGGTGATGGACAGACAGGCCTGGAGTGCTGCGGTTCATGGGGTCGCAAAGAGTCGGACAGGACTGAGCGACTGAACTGAACTGAACTGAGGGAGCACCTTTAAAAAAGATTGTTTCACTGGTGGTCAAACAGTAAAGAATCTGCCTGCAATGCAGGAGACCTGGGTTCCATCCCTGGGTCGGGAAGATCCTCTGGAGAAGGGAATGGCAATCCACTCCAGTATTCTTGCCTGGAGAAGTCCATGGACAGAGGAGCCTAGTGGGCTACAGTCCATTCGATCGCAAAAAGACAGGACTGAGGGACTAACACTTCCACTTTTCTTTGTATAAAATAGTTGCCTATAATTAAAGAGGCCACAGAGATGTGTCCCAAGGGTTTGGACATACCACAGATTATATAGCTGTTTTTGGTCAGTCTCCTAACATGGGGTGGCAAAGATGCAGACAGAAAATTGTATTCAAATATACTATCTTAACCAAGTGTATAGTTGAATAACGTTAAGTACAGTCATACTATTCTACAAGATCAAAGTATTTAAGTCCTTGTGCTACCAGAGAACAAAATGATGCCTGTGAGGTCTAGGTTGAAAAGGGAGGAAAAGGAGGAAGGTAGATAAAATGATGGAGGCAAAGATAACAGCTTTGGCTTGGAATGAATGAATCCAGACTCAGCCCTTAAAACGCTGCCTGGCTTTGGTTAAGTCTTTTTAACCTTTCGGGGCCGCTCTTTTCCGCGTCTGAATAATGAGAGGTTAGGTTTAGATGACTTCTAAGGAATCTTTAAGTTCTGAAATAGCTTATGCAGAAAAAAATAAAATAAAATCACATATGAAGAAAAAGAAGAAACATTTCCCAAAGAACAGAAGATGGGGAATGCCACGAATAACCTCAAGCCCCACCTGCTCACTAAAGTGGGTGTTGATAAAGAGGGTATCTGCTCTGCTGCTTCAGCCTGGAGCTCTGCAATATGAAAGCTGACTACCTCCATCTGCACCCAGTACCACCCTCAGCACCCGCCTCTTAACCATCTCCAATCCCCGGGTCCCCAGGGGGCACGCTGGTTCTCGAAACAGGTTTTGGTGGTCTCGCAATAATAGCGTTCCAGGCTTGAGGGATGAGAGTCGCAGCACTGTCTCAGCAGGGAAGGGAAGGAGAGCTTTGCAAAGGGGACTGAGGGCATTTAAGAAAAGCTTCCAGAGCGCGGAACTGCTCCGCGGGGGCCGGACAGGGCCAGGCATCAGCCTCGGCGCGACGTAAAGAACAACGAAACCCGCGGACGGGTATCCAGAAGGTGCGCTCAAAATGGGAGCGCTCGGCCGAGCGTGCGCAGCGCGCCTGCGCCGTACGTGCGCGCGCATCCCCCCTCCCGCCCCCGCCGGGCCGCGCGCCCCGGCGATCGCGAAAGCTCGCGGTCGCTCCGAGGCGCGCGCCGGCGGTCCTCGCTGGCTCCGTTTACCTGAGGGATCCGCGGCCGTCCCCGGCCGGCGCCGCAGCCCCCCGGGAGCCGGTCCCCGAGGTGTGAGGTGAGCGCGGGTCGTGCAGGCCCCTTCCCGTCCGGCTCAGCGGGAAAAGGACTCAGGAGTGGGGACTGAGGAGGTGCCGCCGCGGCTGCCCGCTCCTCGGTCTAACCCTGTGCCGAAGAGCCACCAGCAGCCGCGGCACCTCCTCCTCAGGGATCGTTATTCTCGTCGCCGCCAAAACAAAAGCCTTGGGCGCCGCGCTGTGGAGGGGTGTCTCGGGGCTTTCTCGGGGTGGGCGGCGGGGCGCGGGGGAGCCCGAGTTTCGGGCTGGGGGCTGAGGCGGACCGATGCCCGCCGACTGGATTAACCCTCTCGGTCCCGAGCCCGCGCCGAGCAACCTGTTCGAGTGTGGCCCGCGCTCCCTCCGCGCCGCCCCCGGCCCAGCCCTGGGGCTCGGTCGGCGCCGCGGGGGCGTGTGGCGCTCCCGGGCCGCTGGGGGCTGTGGGTGGAGGACGCGGCCGCTGGCTGGGAGGACAATGCACCGAGCGCTGGGCGCGGGGGCGCGGGGGGCCGCCGGGACCCGCCTCGGGGCTTCCCGGGTCCCGGGCGGCGTCGCAGCATCTGGACTGCCTCCTGTTTCTACTCCTGAAAGTTGTCCCCTCTCCTCCCTCCCGTCAGTTTTGCAAAGTCTGCATATTCCTCCTCGAGGCTTCCCCCTCTGCCCTCTTGGACGCTCCGTGTGTTTGCCCTGGGGTACCGCGGGGAGGTTCATCTATAGCTTCTGAAATTAGGTGCTGTTAAACATTTCAAGACATTTTAGCATCTTCCTAGAGGCCGTTTTCAGAGTTAGGTGCCTTCCTCAATAAGAGAAAAAAGGATGTTCTTTCTTTCTTTTTTAAAAGAACAAAAGCATATGCCACTAATTTAGGCAGAGAAGTCAACTTGAAGTTGCAAAATATCTAGGAAGGAGGAAAAAAGGTCTGGTTTTTGGCCCAGAATAAATGAAAATTTGAATTTTGGTTCCCTTCTGGATGTAGGCAGACAGAGCAGCAGAGCAGACCAGCAGCTATAGAAATAAATGACTGCTCTAGGTTGGTCAAACAAGATCTTATTTTATAGAAGTAGTTTGGAGAGACCTGTAATGTTTATTTACGGCAATTGGGTTACTTGGTAAAGCCAAAACCGCAGGAGCAAGGAAACAAAGACTTGACAAGGAGGATGCTACCTCCCTCCCTCTTGAGCCTTCTTTTAGCCTTTAGTGGTGTGCTGACAGGCAAAGGGCTACATAAACCCGTAGTTCTGTTATTAAGAACCATTTTCTCCTCAAGATAATGCTTTCCATCCGTACTTTTAAGCAAATCAATACCTTCATTTTCCTCCAGAAGAAGAAGAAGAAAAAAAGTGTGTGTTTGAAGTACCAAACCACAACATAGAGGTAATAAGATAGGAAAGTGATGTAAAAGCTTAAGTGGGCAGGCTTGCAAGGATAGAGCTGAAAATAAAAGATAATTGAGATGCAATTCTTCTTACAGTGTTGCCTTTTATTTAGTGAAATAACAGGTTCCTCCTCTACCCTCCTCCCCCCAAGTGCTCTGAAACTGTCAGGAAAATAAGGTAATTAGTAAAGCCTACCGTCCTACCCTCTCTTTCCTCCTCCTCCTTTTTTTCCCCCCCTCATCCACTAGTATTACCTGCCTCTACATCTCTCCTAGATCTACCAGTGCCCTATTAATAGAAGAAGAAAAGACTATAGGTTCTTTCATCCCTTTTTTCATCTTAGGTACTGTATTCCTCTGAGCATTATTTTGTGCTTTGAACATTTAGGTGGATTTTTCTAGAGAGATCCCCAGCCATGATTGAGATATTTGAAATAGGGAGGCTTGAGGTGAAGATAATAGTAAAGTGCACATTCTTTCTTTGTATAGCACAGTGTTGTGAGAGTGTCATCATTGGGCAAAGAGAGGGGGTTTTAAAGTCATGGTAAGTCCTCTGTTGCCCACTTGACAGGAAAAAAATCTCTCTCCCCAACTTAAATTTCGTATGTGTTAGTAAAACTATGAGATGTCATACTGAAAACTTATTCAGAGAATGTTAGTTTGTTGATGTCAGACTGCTGTTGACTTTATTTTCTTAGGAGACGTGATAGGAAACAGTTCTTATTGCATCTTTACCTTCTTTCACAGGTAAGAGCAGTGTTGGCCTCAAGTATTTGTTAACCCCTAAATTTCTAGAGTTAGAGATGTTTAAAGCTGCAGCTGCCCACAAAAAGAGCAGTAGTGCAAATGAAAAGCAAGACTTTGAAATATGCATGAGAGGAACTGTTCAGTATAGATTTGGGAGAAGAAGGGTCACGGTCTTGAGGAAAGAAGTGAAGGTTTTTAATAGTGGCTTTTCCAGAAGGTTAGGAATGAATGTTTGAAAAGTAACAACTCCTCTTTGACAAGAAAGCAATTTTAACTGACTGTTGCATCAGAAATGGTGAATCTATCTTTGAGTTACAATTTGTTATGCCGAGAACTAGCAACAGTGTTGGTGGATCCAAGGAATGGCTGTGAATGAAATTTAAGAAAAAACAACTAGGCTGGTAGGCCTAAAAAAAGTCCTGGTCCCCAAAGTTTATCTCATTAAACTAATTTTGTAGTCAAAACATGCAGCCATCCTAAAGGGGGAAAGTAAAATCAGGAGCTTGGTATTAGAGCATTTTCTGAACACATTTTAATGGAAAAGGGAAACCAGGCTGGAATTTCAACCTGATTTTTTTTTTTTTTTAAAGTCCAGACTCTGGCCATCTTTTAAATTTCCAGTTTTGTTTTTAGTTTTAAAAGATCTTCTGCTTCTGCTTTCTCTAGTCTTAAAAGTAATGTATAATTTGTAAGATGGACTGGATTTTGATGCCTACTATTCATTTTAATTTTGAACTTTAATGTATTTGTTTTTCCTGTATTTTTTTTTAAGCCCCATCACTCAGCACACTGGAAGATTAGATTATCTTTTGTAATCAGTAGATGACTAGACGGACTTTAAAAATTAGATAAAGTAGCAAAGTGATACCTTGAGAGTAGTAAGAATCTAGGCCCTATGAATTAAATATGGAGCTATATAAACTTTAGCAACCAGAAAACAGTATCCTGAGAATGAATTTATTTTTTAAATAAGATATGGAAAACAAAAGGCCAAAACCCACATGAGTTTTAGGAAAAGGAATCTAGCACTTTGAGCAGTGATATGCTTTCAGTGTGTACTTTGCTCTCTAACAAGATAATAATTTCCTTGAGAGAAGCTTCAGAGGTAGTGATTGCTAATCCTTATAATGCAGTCTTGGAAAACAGTCTTGGAAAACTCTGAAAGAAGACAAAAGAATATCCTCCTGTTCCCACCATAGCCAGTGTGTTTGAGGCAACCTTTAATTTCTGAATTGGAAACGCAAAATGTTAGGTACATTTACAGTGTGTCAAGATAAGTAAATCTAAGCTGAGAAAGATGAAAGGAAGCTTTCTGTACAGAAGGTGTGAATTGGAATAGAACTGCTAACATCTTTTGTTGCAGGGCCCTGCTGACAAGCCCCCAGGACCCACTTTTGTCATTGTCTATTCTGGGATTCGCCTGCTTTCTGTCCTCCTCACAGTTGCCATCTCCTGCTTTTCCCACCTGAGTTCTTTGGGTCTGGCTTTGTAGCCAGCCTCTGAAGACAGTCTTCCAAGATTGCATCCCCTTTATTGCTGTTCTTCAAGACAAATACTCAACTTGTTTTAGGGGCTTTTACTTTTTATCATCAAAAGAGAACTGGTAAATTGGGGAATATCAGATTCCTGATGTTACACATTGATAAAAATTAAAGTATAGGGTTAAATGTATCTAGTCCTTTTTGTTTTCTGCTGAAATAATCATCAGGTCACTTAATCTGAAATTAGTTTCCCGCATATCTTATATTGCTCTGTAAAGAAGTGAATGTCTCTTTTCTCAGGGTTAGGGCATGAAAAACTGTTGCCAGACCCCTCATTTTTTACTGTCATTGGCGCCCAAGACTGTTGCCTCCAGTTAATCCAGCAGTTCCCTTTTTTCAGCTGAGATTCTGCAGATTCCTATAGTAAAATATGTAATATCAAAAAGAATGCAAAAAAAATCTTTTAACCTTTATGTAGTCAGTTGCTGTATTTTTTCAGTATTTCCTGGTTTCCTCAATCTTCTGTGTCCTGTTGTCTGAAATTTACAGCTTCTTCAAGGATGGTTCTCTTGGGAGAAAGGACTGTTGCTATCCATACTCATGTGATCCTGATTAGAAGCATTTATTTCATCATGTTATTGAAGAGCAATTTAGAATATATACCAAAAGTTTTTTTTTTAACTGTGCATAATATTTGATTCAGCTGAGAGGTGATCTGATTTTTTTTTCAGTTATTGAAAATCAATTTTTGACCCATTCTAAGTTTATCATCATTTTTTTGCTTTTCTTGCTACCTGTAGTAGGGCATTTTTGTGTCCCTTGGCTTGTTACTTTTAACAGCCGGTAAATCATTCATTCAACTAGTATTATTGTCAGCACACATTTATAGATTTAGCAGACTTAATTTTCCCATACACAAATAACATACAACAGATTTTAAAATAACATTTCAGCATTTATAATACTTTACTATTTTTATTTTTTTTTTGTTTTTGTTTTTTGACGACGCTGTGCAGCTTGTGGGACCTTAATTCTTTGACCAGGGATCAAACTCTAGCTCCCTGAAGTAGAAGTGGAGTCCTAGTCACTGGATTGCCAGGAAAGTCCCTATTGTATTTTTAAACAATTCAGGTAGTTTTATTCTGTTCCATGTATGTGTATTTTTGACAAAAGTGGGAGACTATATGCTGTTTTGTAAACCATTTAAAATTTTATTTTTCACTTATTGTATTGTTACTGTCTTTTCAAGTCAGTATATATAGATCCTGCTCATCATTTTTAGTGAGTGTGTTATGTGTTGGTTGTACCCTAGTTTAGCCAATTCCTTATCGGTAGACTTTCAGATTGTCTCTGGGTTTTTATTTTATAAACAATATTGTACTAACATTTCAGTTATATATCATGTGTACTTGTGTTTACTTTCTTAATTGTAGAATAGGTTTGCTGAATCAAATTATATACATTTTAAGGGCTTTTGATGTCCATAGCTATTTTTTTGAGGTACCAACTAGTTTGCTTTTCCTCCAGTAGTATTTGAAAATAGAGAATTTCCTGGCAGTCTAGTGGTTAGACACTTCACTGCCCTGGCCCAGGTTCAGTTCTTGTTTGGGGAACTAAGATTCTGCAAGTGGTGTGGAACAGCCAAAAAAAAAAGTATTTCCAAGTGTTGAAATGTTGAATATATTCTTTTTTCTGCACCCTCTCCTATACTGTGTTCTGTTATTGTTACTTTGCTCATCTGATTGGCAAAAATGTTATATATCATGTTTGTATGTTTTTATTAGTAAAGTTGAATATCTTTTCATGTTTGTTGGCCATTTGTATTTCTTTTGTAAATTTATGTCCTTTTTCCATTTTTCTATTAAAGTAGTATTCTTTATCTGCTTTTTAAAAAATTCATTTTATATATTACTTTTGCTAAGCACATAATTATGTGCAAATATCCTATACTGTTTTAAATCATTCTATTTTAGGATAGCATTTCTCAAAATATGACTTATAGATCACTTGTAACAGTACTGAGGTAATCATTAGAATACATGTATATCATTCATTTTCCAGAGGTTCAGATTTCTTAGACCTATGGTTCTAAGATTCTATGAATGTGCTGCATATTAAAATTAGAGAACCTCTGATTTGGAAGAAATATAAATTCCTTAATATTTTTACTGTTTCTATTTTTCTTCTTGTCTCATGGCATTCTACTGTTTTTTCTTATTTATCTTAATCATAAACTACAGTCTTACTGTATTAAGGTTTTATCCTACCTCAGCCTAATATAATAATTTTATAAAAATGTTTTGATATATGGAAATTTGAATGTCAAAGTACATAAAGGAAAGCACTTTTGTAAGTTTGTGAGAAGCGTTGTTTGTAAATGAGGCAAAAGGAATAACTGAGAGAAAAAGAAGTAAAATAGGGTAGACAAAAGTATAAGGGGGTTTCTCATCTGGTTTAAAAAACTCAATGTTACTTTGTTTCTTCCTCAAGTTTTGTATGGTAATCTTCTTTGAACTATAAATTTGGAACCCGTACTGCCTGAAAAATAGTCTAAATGAAATTTTTATTGTTAGATACATATTCAGTAGGGAGCAATGTTCCCTTTAATTTTTTTTTAAGTTGCAAGCAGATGAACATGCTGCATAAGCAGCAAACTACAAAAATGGAACTTATATGGATGTTTTGATACTGTAGCCAAATAAAGCTTTCAGGGCTTATTTGACACATTTAATGATATGCATAATTGTTACCGTGCTGTATGGTAATTAAGCTTAAATATACATGACTGTGTTTAATATCACTTTTCCATAGCCAGACATCACATTTCTGGGCCCAGCTTGAAGGAGGAAAAAATATGGCAGGCCAAGAAGCTTTAACAAATATTTCTGATTTAAAGATTTCAGTGTTATAGATTGCTTGTAACTTTGGTGTTCCTAATTCCTAAGGTTGTAGACTTTCCTTTTCCCTTCTCCTACTCAAGACCATATGATTGGGGAAGAAATTGGGAAGATTCAGCCATCGCTTTACTTTCTCCAAATAGTTTTTTTCTGCCCAGTAATTAAAGCTTGGGATGCAGAGGTCCCTGTCATTGGTAGTGAACAAAGGACAGTTTCTTTCTCTACTTTAGCCAAGCCGGTTCAAGTTCTCAAGGTCTAAGCTGTCATGGGCTCTAATATCTATTTGAGTTGTCCTGTTAACCTGGGTCTCTGAGAATTTCTGAACCTGACTTTCTCATGTTTTCCCAGCCGAGGTTGTGTACTTCAAACAGAAATATTTGACATGTGTGAAACGAAAACAAAGTAAAAGCAGACTTACCTTGATTACAAAACCAAATGGAAGTATGATAGTTTTAGAATATACTTTTTCTTACCAAACCTGCCTTCCACTCTACCTACTCTTCCAGCCCCAAAAGAGATGCATAGTTTTGTCCCTAGAAAAAAAGTGAAAGTGGAAGTGCACCCAACTCTCTGCAACCTCATGGACTGGAGCCTGCCAGGCTCCTCTGTCCCTGGAATTCTCCAGGCAAAGAATACTGGAGTGGGTTGCCATTTCCTCCTCCAGGGAATCTTCCCAACCCAGGGATTGAACCCATGTTTCCAGCATTGCAGGCAGATTCTTTACCGTCTTAGACACCAGGGAAGCCCCCAGGAAAGGCAGTGTCAAATCAGACTTTGAAACTTTGTAGAAACTCTTAACTGGAAATCATTCATATCCTACGCTGTAACTTTCTAGGGTTGACTTTTCTCTGCAGCCTGACTGTGTGTAATGAAGCATTTGTTGGTCAAACGTTTTCTCTATCTATGTGCTAAATTTTTGTACTATCTAAAAGGATGAAGCATTGTTGGGAAAATGTCCTGATACTAGTTTTAGAATCTTCTGTTGGCCAGTTCAGTATTGGTTGATAGAAGTAAGTCTTTGTATCCACTGTCATTCAGTAATAATACTACCTAAAGTTTGATGTTGCTTTACCTTTTATAGAGTACAGTATTTTATAATTCACTCATACATTTTTGATAGGGAGGTGCAATTTTTAGAAAGGAAAATTCTGAGCTCAGAGAAGTTAAGTGATTCACATAGTTGGGAAGAGGCTTCAATCCATATCTTTTGATTTCTTTATATTTTACACCTTTCACAGATACCATCTGCTGAATCATGTAATGATTAAAACATAATAAAATTTAAATAACTTGGTATTAAGTGTGGCAGATATTTAAATAAAATTTAGGACAACAGCTTGCAAGTTTTTCAAAGTGAATTAATTAGGTCCTGTGACAAATGAAAAACTACCATTATAGACGGGAAATTAAACTATATGTTATATAAACAACTGAGGGGGGAAATAGTGCCTTTAAGTGCTATTTATGGATTCTCTGGTATATCTATAGCAAGAATGATAAGGTAGAAAAGCTATAGTATTTTTTTATGAAATACCCATGTATTTTATCTGTAAGGCAGTATTGTATCTCTCATCAAAGTTTGTGATTGTTGTTGTTAGCCACACGCCCGGCATTTGGAATTTTAGTTCTCCACCAGGGAGTGCCCCGGTGCCCCAGCAGTGGATGTGTGCAGCTTTAATCACTGGACCACCAGAAAGTCCCAAAGGCAGTGTTTTACAATTTCTCTTTCTAGTAGTTGATTGTTAGTGTGTAGAAACGCAACTGATTTTTGTATACTGATTTTGTATCCTGCAGCTTTACTGAGCTAATCAAAGTTTTAATATCAAGCCTATAATATTTTAAGAGGAAATCGCTAATTTCTCCCATTTTTTAAAAAAATTATTTTTCAGATATTTCAATCAAAGGAAGAAATAGCTCTTCTCCTAAGATGGAATCTGTTGTTTGGGAATGTGGTTGATCAACTTGACACGTTGGCCAAATGGTACCCGATGTAATAAAATGAAAAGAAGAGGCAAGATGATGTCATTTTCCCATATTGTGAAACCAAAAACAAATGCCTTTTGTGAGACCAAGCTAACAAACCTCTGACGGTGCAAAGAGTATTTCTGTTTGAAGAACTTAACAGTAAGATAGAAGAAGTACTTTCAAGCTGAGACCTGCAGGTGTACAAAGATCTAAAATACATATTGAGTAGGCCTGATCATCTGAATCTCATTCAATCAAGAAAGCATGGCTATGAGTAGGATCGTCTTCTGTCTGTGGCCCTTGACTATGTTTGTGGGCCATATAGGTGGGCACAGTTTGTTTTCTTGTGAGCCTATTACCTTGAGGATGTGCCAAGATTTGCCTTATAACACTACCTTCATGCCCAATCTTCTGAATCATTATGACCAACAGACGGCAGCTTTAGCAATGGAGGTAAGACTTCATCTATTATTTGGCATGTCATAGAAAATTACTCTTGTATTGCCCTTTTAATCAGTCTAATGAATGTCTCTGATAAACAATAGGAAAAACATGTACATTAAAAAGTTACGTATTTAGGTTCAGACTCTGATAGATTAAAGATTTCATGTTTGGGGAATGTTACTTATCTTAGTTTTCAGATATTATTCTTTTATGAAGAAATTTGAAACATTGAAACTGGGGAAGTAATAGCCTTTCAGAAGTTTAAATTGTTCAAGTTATGGTTACATTTTTTCTGTTAATTGAAAATAAGACTTTAAAGAGCAGACTATAATAATAATATTCATAATTCACTTAGTAAATATTGAAGGTAACATGATTTTGAAAATGGGTTCTTTGGTTCAGCCTTTAGGCTGATGGGTTTACAGTATTTACATTGTCTTAAATACTTAAGATGGTATCCTGGTCTTACTGTCTTCACATCAATTTAAGAACAGTAACTCCCAAGCAGTGATAAAGGTTTTGTTGTGTGCATTATCTGTTCCTGACCTTTTAGGACTTCATGAAAATCTGTTGCCTTACTTGAATTTTTCTAATGATAATTCTTTAGGCACTTTTTAATTATTTTACTTTAGAAGCTATGACAAATTAATGGATATAGTTAGTAATAGGTTTAAATAATTTTGTATGTGTTTTAATAATGGTTTTAGAATTGTGGACAAAGATATGTTTACCAGATAGGAATTAGGAGGCAGTTGGAGAAGGAAATGGCAACGCACTCCAGTATTCTTGCCTGGAGAATCCCATGAACGGAGGAGCCTGGTGGGCTGCAGTCCACGGGGTTGCAGAGTTGGACACGACTGAGTGACTTCACTTTACTTTCTAAACTGACAGTAAGATGTAAAAGCTTTGGAGTTGTATAAACTGCAGCAGCAGCTACCACTTTCTATCTGTATTACTTTGGGCAAGTTATTTGAACTTTCTTACCATTGTCACTTTGCTTGTAAAATAGAGTTAACATGTTGGAAGGTACAAAATGAAGCGTTTATAAAGTACTTGGCACAGTACTTTTGGAGTTAGTTCTCTTAAAGTGATAGTTTTTACCATTTTCCCATATTCTAATGTTAATGTAGCTACATAGTACATAGGCTTTACAGTTTTTTTTTTTTTTAATTTTAGTCTTTAATCCTTTGTTACAGTGCTTTCAGCAAATTGAATACTACGTGTTTTGGAATCTTCATTTTATAGTAAAATTCAAAGGTTTAGTACTTCCAAGTAAACTAACATAAATCTATCTGGGAAATTTTGTAGAAAGATTATTATTCATAGATTTTGAAACGTAGAGGGCAACTTGTATAGTCCAAATATTTGGAAATATTGTAGAGGTTGAATAAAATATTTCTGCTCTTCCACTGACTATACAAAGTCTAACTGGTAAGGAGAGATTTGGTATAGACTGTTAAATTGGGTATATGAAAATGGGTATTGGTTTAATATAGGAATTTGGTTCCAGGCATGGTAGTCCCTGTTGGGTATTAAAACTACCCAGTTCTCTCACCAAAAAAATGAAGAAGTAGGACTATCTTTGGTTCTGCTGTCATTTTAAGTCAGTATAACTCCTTTGGAAAGCAAATAGAGTTGTAAGAAATAAGTCATAAAGATTTATGTACTGATTTGGGTTTAACTTTTGCCTCTTTCATGTAGCAGCTTTCAGACTTTGAAATTAAGTCACCTAACATCTCTGTGATCTGGAGAAGGAAATGACAACCCACTCCAGTATTCTTGCCTGGAAAATCCCATGGACGGAGGAGCCCGGTAGGGTACAGTCTATGGGGTCGCAAAAAATCGGACATGACTGAGTGACTTCACTTCAACATCTCTGTGAAAATCATTTATGAAATGGCACTAATAACAAAAACACTTTGAATGGCTATTAGGATTAAATGAGAGATTTAAATAGCTAGTACAATGCATGATGCAGAATAGATGATCCACAAGTGTTAATGCTATTCCAGATTTCATTTCTAAGTGACCGTAGAGAAAGTACTAGAAAGACGATGTATTTGTTTCACATGAACTGGCATCTCTCATTGTGGGCTCCTGGGGCTTTCATAATGGTGGCATGGTGAGCTGCCTCTGTCCTCTCTTCAAACATGCCCATATAGGCTAGACATTTTGTTGGCAGTGAGACTGCATCTTTCTGAATTTCACTCATTCTAGGGAGAGCACCTAGATGAGTAAGAGAAAGCTCTAGTGATATGAAGTAATGTTGGGGATAGTTGGCTTGGTTGTCATATCAGGACAGTGATGTCACTGACAAAGTCTCCTGATAGTCTGAGAGTGTAAAGTTTCTGTAATAGTATAGGATATGGAAATTCAGCAATCAACACAACACACTGCACACTTGCAAATAGAAGTAAGGATTCTTAGATCCTTACAAGGACTTGTCTGCTGATGACACCCTCCTGTCTCTGATCCAGGAACTTTGGATCAGCTTGCCAGCTTTTAGCAGGAGAAAATAATTGGAACAGGTAACCCTAGCACATTTCATCCAAAGATGGGCTCGATAAAGGACAGAAATGGTATGGACCTAACAGAAGCAGAAAATACTGATGGCAAGAATACACAGAAGAACCGTACAAAAAAGATCTTCATGACCCAGATAATCACGATGGTGTGATCACTCACCTAGAGCCAGACATCCTGGAATGTGAAGTCAAGTGGGCCTTAGAAAGCATCACTATGAACAAAGCTAGTGGAGGTGATGGAATCCCAGTGGAGCTATTTCAAATCCTGAAAGATGATGCTGTGAAAGTGCTGCACTCAATATACCAGCAAATTTGGAAAACTCAGCAGTGGCCACAGGCCTGGAAAAGGTCAGTTTTCATTCCAATCCCAAAGAAAGACAATGCCAAAGAATGCTCAAACTACCACACAATTGCACTCATCTCACACGCTAGTAAAGTAATGCTCAAAATTCTCCAAGCCAGGCTTCAGCAATACGTGAACCATGAACTTCCAGATGTTCAAGCTGGTTTTAGGAAAGGCAGAAGAACCAGGGATCAAATTGCCAACATCTGCTGGATCATGGAAAAAGCAAGAGAGTTCCAGAAGAACATCTATTTCTACTTTATTGACTATGCCAAAGCCTTTGACTGTGTGGATCACAATAAACTGTGGAAAATTCTAAAAGAGATGGAAATACCAGACCACCTGACCTGCCTCTTGAGAAACCTATATGCAGATCAGGAAGCAACAGTTAGAACTGGACATGAAACGACAGACTGGTTCCAAATAGGAAAAGGAGTACATCAAGGCTCTATATTGTCACCCTGCTTATTTAACTTATATGCAGAATACATGATGAGAAACGCTGGGCTGGAAGAAGCGCAAGCTGGAATCAAGATTGCCAGGAGAAATATCAATAACCTCAGATATGCAGATGACACCGCCCTTTTGGCAGAAAGTGAAGAGGAACTGAAGACCCTCTTGATGAAAGTGAAAGAGGAGAGTGAGAGAGTTGGCTTAAAGCTCAACATTCAGAAAACAAAGATCATGAAGATCATGGCATCCGGTCCTGTCACTTCATGGGAAATAGATGGGGAAACAGTGGGAACAGTGTCAGACTTTATTTTTTTGGGGTCCAAAATCACTGCAGATGGTGACTGCAGCCATGAAATTAAAAGACACTTACTCCTTGGAAAGAAAGTTATGTCCAACCTAGATAGCATATTCAAAAGCAGAGACATTACTTTGCCAACAAAGGTTCGTCTAGTCAAGGCTATGGTTTTCCAATGGTCATGTATGGATGTGAGAGTTGGACTGTGAAGAAAGCTGAGCGCCGAAGAATTGATGCTTTTGAACTGTGGTGTTGGAGAAGACTCTTGAGAGTCCCTTGGACTGCAAGGAGATCGAACCAGTCCATTCTAAAGGAGATCAGTCCTGGGTGTTCATTGGAAGGACTGATGCTGAGGCTGAAACTCCAGTACTTTGGCCACCTCATGCGAAGAGTTGACTCATTGGAAAAGACCCTGATGCTGGGAGGGATTGGGGGCAGGAGGAGAAGGGGACGACAGAAGATGAGATGGCTGGATGGCATCACCGACCTGATGGACATGAGTTTGGGCGAACCCCAGGAGTTGGTGATGGACAGGGAGGTCTGGCGTGCTGTAGTTCATGGGGTCGCAGAGTCGGACACGACTGAGCAACTGAACTGAACTGAACCTTAGCACATTCTTGAGTGTTCTTTGTGGGACTGGATGAGTTGAAAGACATTTCCTAGGTATAGTATGTTTCAGCATACCCAGGCTTCAAGCCTGCCTTGGGTTCATTCCTGTACTGATGTTTGGTGAAATCAAAATGAGTGCTTTGAATGAAATAATATATGATATTGAGCTAAGGATGCCAGGAGAGAAATTGCAGAATTTGGGGTATTTCTAATTTGCTTATTATTGTTCACAGTCAACAAGTTGGGTGTTCTTTCATTGTGTATAGAGAATTCTTCCTCAATACTTCCATTGAAATTGGAACATGTTCAAATAAATGGGGTGAATGTCCATTTATTAGATCCTCGTTAGTATGTTTATTTCTCTTACTTTACAAAAGGTGCGTTTATACACAAACACACACATTAAATTTTTCTTAAGTTCTTAACTTGATGTCTGTCTTTTCCTCAAATATTGTGGTTTTTGATAGAAAAAAAATTGCTCATTCCTGAGTTTCCCACACCATTTTGAACTGTCTAAATTGCCAAGTAAATTTTTAGGAGCTGTCCAACATGGACAACAAATTGTCAGTAACTATTTTTAGAAACCTACATGTTACCAGGTATTTATGACTTTATTGGTAATGAAAGAGATCTGAGCAGTTTTTTTTTTCTATATTGAATAATTAAGCCCCGTTGAATAGGACGGGTACAGTTTATTGGAAGAAGCACTAAAACAGGAATAGAAGGCTTGTATTCTGTCACTGCCTTGTCTTGTGACTCCCTTGTGTCCGTTTCTTCTAGAAAGTATTTTCCCTGTCCCTTTTACAAAGTTTTTGTTAAGATCAAATGGTACAATTTATGTGTATTTTAAGGAACTTTAAAAAGGTAAAATGCTCTTCAAATACAGAGCATCATTCTTTGCTGCCTGTCAGTCTGTTTAATTTTAGTTAGATTGTGGAATAAGCAGTCTTTAATTTCTTTGGGAGGTTGATTGCTTTTTTTTTTTTTAACTAAACCTGTATAGGATAATCAGAGGAAAAAGCATCTGGAAAGGTTTCTACTTGCCTCCATTTCCTGTTTTCTTTTGTAATTCTCATTAAAGATTTTCTTACAGCATGAGAAACTGGCAGGTGCATAGATCCTAGTGGAAACAGAGATCTTCAAAGCCTGAACGTTTTTGGTATCCTTTATGGCTCATTAAGAACAAAGCATGTTTGAACTAGTTTCCCAGTTATCCAAGCTCAAATTTTAGCCTTTTCTCCCTGCAACTTTTTATTATGGAAGATTTCAATTATGTGGACATACATGGAACACCATATACCCATCATCCAGCTGCAAAAATTATCAGCTTATACTAGTCTTGTTTCATTTATGACTGCACACCCAGCTGGGTTACTTTGAAGCAAATGCCACACACCATAATTTCATCCATAAATATTTCCATATATATCTCTATAAAGTAAGGACTCTTTCAAAATATGTAAACATATCACTTGCTCAGTATTTTCAAATATATGCTCGAATATATTTTCAAATATATGTTCAAATATATGTTTCATATTAATGTTCAAATTACCCTTGTGCTGTTCTTAGTCTCTCAGTCATGTCCAACTCTTTGCGACTCCATGGACTGTAGCCCACCAGGCTCTTCTGTCCATGGGATTCTCTAGGCAGGAACACTGGAGTGGATTGCTATGCCCTCCTCCAGGGGATCTTCCCAACCCAGGGATTGAACCCAGGTCTCCCAAATTGCAGGCAGATTCTTTACCATCTGAGCCACCAGGGAAGCCCAAATTATGCTTAGACTTTCAGTTTTTTAATAGTTGGCTTTTCAAATCAGGGTTCATGCATTACTCAATTGATATGTCTCTTAATTTATAGTTTCTCCTTCTGTTTCCCCTCTTCCTTTTTTCTTGTAATACACTTGCCCTACAGATTTTCTCAAATTTTATTTTGCTGTTTGCATCCCTGTGGTGTTACTGACCATGGTCCTCTGTTTTTGTTTTGAAAGAATACTTCCAAGGCACTGTAACATCTGATTGTTACTGTGTATAATTTTAGCAGCCATCGATCATTCCCTAGGTCAAGAATTTTATGAGGGGTTTGTAAAATGGTGATATTCTGTCATTCTTCATTTCTCAGCTAGAATACTTTATAAACAGAAACTTCCTCATTTTGATTACTGGACTGTTGAGTTATCTTATGTTCAGTTTATATAAAAAGGACAGTAAATATGCAGCTGTTCTCCTTTGTTAGTTTTTAGGATAATAAATTGATTCACAAGAATCTTTCAAAAGTAACTAATGAGATCTTTCTCCTTTTAAATATCACTGTTCTCCTTTCAAGTATCATTATAAACTCATGGATTTTTTCCATACTTTATGTGTTCCAGTCCATTGCAGTTACTATTTTGCTGTGGCTCAGTCTGTTCTGTCTTTGGTAGTGAGTGCCTCTTCAAGATAGCTCCTAAGTGTTTTTGATACTACCCTAGTGGTTTCTGATAGCTTCCTTGCTTTCTAGTATGATCCTACCTCATTTCATAAAATTCTGCCTCAGAACTTGAATTATCACTTTCTTTAGGGAGCGCTGGTTCCTTTTAGTTGCAAAGAATTTTCACTGGTTTTCACAGACTGCTATCTGGGTGCTATGCTTATTGATACTAGGTTAGTAATTTATCAGATCAGATCAGTCACTCAATCGTGTCCGACTGTTTTAGGTCTCTTCAAAGATGGAGCTAGGAAATACTTTTTTAAAAAAAGAAAGTTCAGCATGAGTTTATACTGATAACTTGTAGTTAAACAATATTAGAGAGTTTTTATTTAATATTTTCAAATTTTTGTTTCTTCTCATACTGAAACCTTATGATATACAGACATTACATAATTCCTGAATAATATCAGTATTACTACTAGCAGTATCATTACTGAAAGCACTGTAAGATTTTTTTGTATTTCTTTTTTTTTTTTTCTTTGTATTTCTTATGTCCTTAGGATGTATTTCCGGAGAAGGCAATGGCACCCCACTCCAGTACTCTTGCCTGGAAAATCCCATGGACGGAGGAGCCTGGTGGGCTGCAGTCCATGGGGTCTCGAAGAGTCGGGCACGACTGAGCGACTTCCCTTTCACTTTTCACTTTCATGCATTGGAGAAGGAAATGGCAACCCACTCCAGTGTTCTTGCCTGGAGAATCCCAGGGGCGGGGGAGCCTGGTGGGCTTCCGTCTAGGGGGTCACACAGAGTCGTACACGACTGAAGCGACTTAGCAGTAGGATGTATTTCACCAAGGATGTCCAGTCAGATTACTGTGTTTTAGAGTTAAGTACTCCTCTATTTGGTTTAACTCAATACACAGTTTAGGTTTGTCTTTCATTTTGATTTTGAGGACCGACTTAAATTTTTTTTTTGTTTAAATTTATTTTATAATCATGTTTAGAAACTTGATATATATATGACAAGGTACATTCAGAGGAGTCTAGTTTCTGGACTGTGTTTGTGCTTAGTCACTCATTCATGTCTGACTCTTTGAGACCCAGTGGACTGTAGCCTGTTAGACTCCTCTTTCCACAGGGATTCTCCAGGCAAGAGTACTGGAGTGGGTAGTCATGCCCTCTTTCAGGGAATCTTTGCAACCCAGGGATCGAACTCAGATCTCCCAAATTTCAGGCAAATTATTTAACCATCTGAGCCACCAGGGAAGCCCATGAATACTGGAGTGGGTAGCCTATCCCTTCTCCAGGGGATCGTCCCGACCCAGGAATTGAACTGGAGTCTTCTGCATTGCAGGTGGATTCTTTACCAGCTGCATCCTAACCTTATTCTTTTCTTCCCTTTAGGGTAGTTGTTCTTTTAAAGCTTTTTGTTTATCTTTCCACTAAAAATTATAGTAATTATAGAAACTGTCTATATAATATCTGTCTATAGCTATATATTCTTTCACGCTCTTTTGATATAGTGTCATACTGTTTGTTTTCTCTACCTTGTCTTTTTACTTAATATATCCTGGCTATTTCATAGTATCACTTATAGATAAATATTCCTCAGAATTTTTTTTTAATTGTGGCAAAATATACACGACTTCACTTTCACTTTTCACTTTCATGCATTGGAGAAGGAAATGGCAACCCACTCCAGTGTTCTTGCCTGGAGAATCCCAGGGACGGGGGAGCCTGGTGGGCTTCCATCTATGGGGTCGCACAGAGTCAGACACGACTAAAGTGACTTAGCATAGCATACATGTTGCACTAGTGGTAAAGAAACCACCTGCTAATGCAAGAGATGTGGGTTCGATCCTAGGGTCAGGGAGATCCCCTGGAGGAGCACATGGCTTCCCAATCAAGTATTCTTGCCTGAAGAATCCAATGGACAGAGGAGTGTGACAGGCTATAATCAATAGTGTTGCAAAGAGTTGGACATGACTGAAGTGACTTAGCATGCATGTACGCAAAATATATATAACATAAAATTTACCATTTGAACCTTTTCTTGTTTGTTTTTTTTGCATACCATGCAGCTTGTGGGATCTTAGTTCCTCAACCTGGGATTGAACCCAGTCCCCGGCAGTGAAAGTTCGGAGTCCTAACCACGAGCCCACCAAGGAATTCCCCCATTCCAGTCATTTTTAAGTGTGCAGTTTAGTGGCATTAAGTACAGTCACCTTGGTATGTCATTACCACTATCCTTTACTTTTTCAGCTTCTGAAACTGAAATACTATACCTATTAAACAATAATTCCCTGTTCTCCCCTCCCTTCAACCTTTGGCAACCACCATTCTACTTTTTTTCTTTCTCTCTGGATTTGACTACTCCAGTACCTCTTTTAAGTGAAATCATAAAATATTTGTCCTTAAAAAAAAAAAAATTTGTCCTTTTGTGATTGGCTTATTTCACTTAGCACAATGTCTTCAAGATTCATCCATGTTGTAACAAATGTCAGAATTTCCTTCCTTTTTAAGACTGAATAGTATTTCAATGTATGTTTATGCCCAGTATTTAGTTTAATTATTCATTCATCAGACACTTGAGTTCCTTCCACTTTTTGGCTATTAAGAATATAGCTGCTGTGAATACAGATGTATAAATATTTGTTCCAGTCTTTGCTTTAAATTTTTTGGGGGTATTCCCAGAAGTGAAATTTTAGGATAATGTGATAATTCTGTTTAATTTTTTGAGGATCTGCTGAACTGTTTCGTATAGCAGCTGCTCCATTTTACATTTTTGCTAGCGATGCACAAGGGTTCCAGTATCTCTGTATCCTCACCAACACTAGTTATTTTCTGGGTTTTTGTTTTGGAATAATAGCCATTGTATTGGGTACGAACTTGTCCTCATTTTTTAGTTCAGGTCCTACTGAAGGACATTTGCTTTCGAAAGCAGAACTTGCTATTGAGGTCCTTATTCATCTTTGTAGGGCCAGCAGCTAACATAGTACCTAACACATCAGATCAGATCAGATCAGTCACTCAGTCGTGTCCGACTCTTTGTGACCCCATGAATTGCAGCACGCCAGGCCTCCCTGTCCATCACCAACTCCCAGAGTTCATTCAGACTCATGTCCATCGAGTCAGTGATGCCATCCAGCCATCTCATCCTCTGCCGTCCCCTTCTCCTCTTGCCCCCAATCCCTCCCAGCATCAGAGTCTTTTCCAGTGAGTCAGCTCTTTGCATGAGGTGGCCAAAGTACTGGAGTTTCAGCTTTAGCATCATTCCTTCCAAAGAAATCCCAGGGCTGATCTCCTTTAGAATGGACTGGTTGGATCTCCTTGCAGTCCAAGGGACTCTCAAGAGTCTTCTCCAACACCACAGTTCAAAAGCATCAATTCTTCGGCGCTCAGCCTTCTTCACAGTCCAACTCTCACATCCATACATGACCACAGGAAAAACCATAGCCTTGACTAGACGAACCTTTGTTGGCAAAGTAATGTCTCTGCTTTTGAATATGCTATCTAGGTTGGTCATAACTTTCCTTCCAAGGAGTAAGCGTCTTTTAATTTCATGGCTAATGTTTGAGTGAGTTAATGAACTTTATAAACTGTGAATTCCGGAAGAGGTGATAGTCGTCATGGTTGTAGTTATAGAGCTGTACCTAAGCACATGATCTCCTGGAATTATAAATAGTTGTGGGTTTGTTGGGGTTAGTAATGGTAGTCCTGACAGGAGTACCAAAGATACCTGAACACTAGTGTTTTACTTTGCTCTTTTTTTTGGGAGGGGGGAAGGTCAAAGTGACTTGAAGCTTTCAGCATTATGTGTTTACACTTGTAAGTGGTATAATAAAGTAAAGGAATAAAAGAAACCAGCTTTCTTGTCTCTAGACCTCTCATTCTCTTTCTGCCTAAATAATCTCATTTCCATCTTTGCCTGTCAAATTCTAATGGTTGTACTTGATGTATCCCTCCAGGCTTCTCTGTCCATGGGATTTCCCAGGCAAGAATTCTGGAGTGGATTTGCCATTTCTTCCTCCAGGGAACCTCCCTAACCCAGGGATTGAATCAGTGCCTCCTGCTTGGCAGGCAGATTCTTTACTACTGAGCCACCAGGGAAGCCAAACTTGATACATTAATTAATAGGACAAAAATAGGAATAGGTAATAAAATAATATATGTGGTATCATCCTGTTTTTGTTGAAGAAAAGAAGTGTATTCATGTTCCTGTAGAGTAAGTGATCTGGAAGGATTTTTGTCAAGACCAACAGTGATTGCACAATTTATTTGTGTTTTATATGTTTTTCATTTAATGTTTGTGTTTTCTGGTTTTTCTGTGAGAAACGTTGTTTTTAAAAAGTAAAATTAGTACAGAAACTTCATTTTTTAAAATCCCAGCTGTCCTTTTTTGTCTAGCTCCCAGTTGCAGTGTCTAAGACTTAGTATTTATTAAATATGTTTTTATTTGAATGATTGAAACTTAAGGAAGAACTTGGTAAATGCCATAAATAGGCATATAGTGCTGAGAGGATTCAAAAGAGAAAAGGATCATGTGTGGAAAGGATCAGTTGCAGATGATGTTTGAATTGACCTTGAAAGGAAGGGTTTTGTTTTGTTTTGTTTTTAAGAGGATACTATAATTTAATACCCCTTTGTGCCAGTGATTAACATTTTGTGGATAGGCATTTGAGGAAATGAAATTTCTTTGATTGTATTTATTCTTTAAATTCATGGCTTATATTTTTAGGATACATGCATTATTCAGCAGACTGACTTATTATCTTCTATTTAGGTTGGTATTAATAAGGTGGTTTTCCCTAAGCAAACAACAGCCTGGTGAAGTGGATTGAAGAGCCTATTCGTGTGATAGGGAAACCAGCCAGGAATTAGGAAACTTCTAAGTTGAAAAATGTGAAAAATACACAAGTAGTGGAGAATTGATTGCATTTAGTTATTTCTGACTTTAGGAAAAAATAAGCTTTTAAAATTTTAATTGATTTTCTTGCATGATAGATCACTTTAAAAGAATGCCTTAAAATGCTTATTTTAAATTAAAGTATTAAGTGTGATGACTTTGGTTTGTAAAGTTTTATCTTTTGAGACAGACTGTAATTCACAACCATTCATGATACTTGAAATGTTAAAAGTTTACTTCCTGAAGAAAAGTCAAATTTTATGGGTTGCTCCAGGAGCTCCCCTTTGACTTAAGATAAATATACTCCTGTGATAAAGTCATATTTCTGCAAACTAGCTCACTGAACTAATATTGGAAAGTATTTAATATGCTGTCATAAAACATTAACAAAATAAATTTGTAAAAGAAAAGCAAATCTATGGGACTAAAGGTATTTTACAAACGTAAAAATTTTTATATATATATAAAATAATTCTTAAAGTTTTAGACCTTTTCTCTTTAGAATTTTATTCTTACAAAAAAGTTTTTAAAGGTCTTATTTTACATCACTTAAAATTACTCTAAAAAGTTTTTAAAAAATAATTTCTTACTCTTAATTTGGATCTAAAGTAGAATAAATACCATTTTTGAATTTTCAAGGCCACTCCACATTTGGTTTCACATTTAGTGAATTTAGTCATAATATTCCCAAACCCAGTAGGATACAGTTTCTATGGTTATCAGACCCTTTGTAGAGTGACAAAGATTGGAATTCTGATTCTCATGAGTCAAATTTTGGCCTTTGACTCTGTCCCCCTTTCACACTCCTTGCTAAGCTTTGGCTGTTGCTATGCTTGAAGGCCTGTCAGCTAGCAGGTTCCTATGGTAACAGGAATGGAAATTTCAAAGAAGAAAGAGAATAGGAGCACAAAGGCTTGGTTGATTTGAATTTGAACAAAGAATAGAAGGTTCCCTGTCTTGCACCTTTGTTAAAGAAACCAGAAATTTAATTTTAGAAAGTTATTTTTCAGTTTGTAAACTTCATATACCCTGGTCTTAATTTAGTGAATAAAAGTACTACTGCTTAGGGGAGTGCTCAGTAGGAATCTTTTAAAAATTCAATCAGCCGAAGATTCTTTTTTCTGCCTTTATAGAGTTTTGATAGTCTGTGTTCCTCATATATATTCTCAACTTGGCAGTATGCTGGCTAACTCTTTTAATTTTTACTTTGCTGAAGTTAAAAATTGTTAGAGTTATAATCAGGGCAGCTTGATTATTTGAAAAATATTAATGTTTTTTGTTTTTACATAGCTCTATTGAGGTGTGATTTGTATAGTTAACTGTACCCATTTAACAGTGTTCAGCTTGAGTTTTGACAGAAGTATATACCTGTGAAACTATCATCACTATCAAGATGTCGTACATTTCCATCACCTCAAAAGCTTCCTAGGGATCTTCCCTGTGGCTCAGACAGTAAAGAATCTGCCTGCAATGCAGGAGACCAGGTTCGATCCCTGGATTGGGAAGATCCTCTGGAGAAGGGAATGGCAATCCACCAGTATTCTTGCCTAGAGAATCCCGTGGACAGAGGAGCCTGGCAGGCCACAGTCCGTGGGTCGCAAAGAGTCCGACACGGCTGAGTGACTGACACTGCTCTACTACAAAAGCTTCCTTGTGCCCTTTGTAGTCCACCCCTCCGAGTTGACTCCCTGCTGAAGCAACCATTGATCTGCTTTCTGTCCCTGTGGATTAGTGTTCATTTTCTAGAGTTTTATATGAATGTACGTATAGTATCTACTTTTTTATGTCTGGTTTCTTTTACCCAGAATCATGATTAAGAGATTGATGCATGTTTTATTTTGTGTTTTAAAAACACCATTCCAGTTGACAGTTGACTTTTTCACTTGGTAGTTGAGCACAGGGAATTGAGCAGGGTTCCTCGTGCCCATCCTAATCTCTTTTTAAGCTGTCATTTACTAGGTGCTGTATCCTATTTTATATATTCTTATTTGTATATGTTGTTGTTGTTCGGTTGGTAAGTTGTGTCCGACTCTTTGCAACCCCATGGACTGCAGCACGCCAGGCTTCCCTGTCCTTCACCATCTCCCAGAATTTGCTCAGACTCATCTCCATTGAGTCTGTGATGCCGTCCACCCATCTCATCCTCTGTTACTTCCTTCTCCTCCTACCCTCAGTCTTTCCCAGCATCAGGGTCTTTTCCAGTGAGTCGGCTGTTCACATCAGGTGGCCAGAGTATTGGAGCTTCGGCTTCAGCATCAGTATTTGCAGTGAATATTCAGGGTTGATTCCCTTTAGGATTGATTGGACTGCTTTGATCTCCTTAATACACCTATATGTATTAACACCATTTTATAGAGGAAAAACTGAAATTTAGAGAGGTTACAGAGAACAAACTGGTTAATAAGCTCAGGGACTCTGGATAAAAATGCCAGGGTTTAACTCTTGGGACTATCTTTGTAGCTATGTGATCTTTGGCGAGCTACTTAACTTTTTGTGTCTTATTTTCTTCACATTTATTATAAAATGGTGTGACTAACTATAGTACCTACCTTATGGGATTGTTGAGAAGATTAAGTTAGGTGTGTGAAGCACTTACAGCACTGCCCAGCCTGTAGTGAGTGTCCATCAATGCTAGCTGAGACACAGCACAAGATACTTATAGCTAGTAAGTGACAGAAGCATACACTTAAAGCTTTATACTCAGTGCAATAGCACAAAATAGTGACTCAGGTCAATTTTATAATTCATGATGGGGCTCACAAATGGAGGTTTTACTAGCATGGTATCAGATTGATATTGTATAGTTGAGGACTAAGCAAGTGTGAGACTTACTTCAGGCATACATATGCTTGTATGTATGTCTATACATACATTGGCATGTGAATATAATGCATTTTTAAGCTTTGAGTTTTTTTTTTTTTTTTTTTTGGTTGCACTGGGTTTTCGTTGTGGTGCACAGGCTTTGTCTAGTTGCGGTTTAAGAGCTTCTCCATTGCAGTGGCTTCTCTTGTTTCAGAGCAAAGGCTCTGAAGTGCATGGGCTTCAGTAGTCATGGAACGTGGGCTTAATAGTTGCAACTTGCAGGCTCCAGAGCCCAGGCTCATTAGTTGTGGCCCACTGGCTCTGTTGCCCTGTGGCATGTGGGATCTTCCCAGACCAGGGATTGCACTGGTGTCCCTTGCATTGCAAGGTTGATTCTTAACCACTGGACCACCAGGGAAGCCCTAAACTTTAAAGTAATTATAGACTCACAGGAAGTTAAAGTAGTGTAGAGATTCTGTATACTGTAGCTAGTTTTACCTGGGGTCTTGCTATCTTATGTAGCTATTAGTGTCAAAACTGGGACATTGGACTTCCCTAGTGGTCAAGTGGTTAAGAATCCTCCTGCCAGTGCAGGGGACACCAGTTTGATCCCTGATCCAGGAAGATCGCACATGCCTTGGGACAGCTAAGCCCATGTACCACAACTACTGAAGCCTCTATGCCCTAGAGCCTGTTCTGCAACAAGAGAAGCCACTGCAATGAGAAGCCTGCACACCGCAACTAGAGAGTAGCCCCCACTCACTGCAGCTAGAGAAAGCCTGCACTCAGCAACGAAAACCCAGCACAGCCAAATAAATAAATAAAATTTTTTAAAAGTCACAGGTGATCTAAAAAAAAAAAGGAAAGTTATCATTGGTATAATCTATAGCCCTTTATCATATTTCACCAGTTTTTACATGTACTCATTTTTTTGTCTGTATATGCACATGTACATGTATGTTTATTGTCTTTGCATTTTTATCACATGTATAAGTTCATGTAGCCATCACTTTGGTTAAGATACTGTGGAAATTCCCTGGCAGTTCAGTGGTTAGGATTCTGTGCTTCCACTGCAGGGGGCACGAGTTCAGATCCCTGGTTGGGGAACTGAGACCCCACAAGACCCACAGCGTGGCAAAAAGAAAACAAAACACCAAAACGATACAAAACTGTTTTTATCACCACATCCTCCTTGTGCTTCCTTTCTCCCTGCCACCCTTCCTATTTCCAGGCAACCACTAATTTCTCTGTCCCTATAATTTTGTCATTTCAAGAATGTTATATAAATAGATTCATACAGTGTATAATCTTTTGAGATTGACTTTTTTTGTTTAGCATAATACCCTTGATATCCACCCAAGTTGCTGCATGTACCAGTAGTGACTGTTTTTAATTGCTGAGTAGTATTCCGTTACAGAGATGTTCTGCAGTTTGTTTAATCATCCACTGAAGAATACTGAGTTGTTTCCAGCTTTTTGCTATTGCAAATAAAGCTGCTCTGAACATTCATGTACAGGTTTCTGTGCAGACATAAATTTTCCTTTCATGTAAATAAATGCCCAGGAGTGTGATTGCTGGGTTATAGGATAAGCATGTATTTGAATTTTTAAGAAACTACTCAACTATTTTCCATAGAAGTTCTATCATTTTACATTCTACCAGCAGTGTATGAGAGACATATGTTCTCAGCATTCTTACCACCATTTGGTATTTTCACTGTTTTTCATTCAGCTTTTCTCATATGATGTGATATCTTACATGATTTTAATTTGCCTTTCCCTTATGGCTAATAATATTGAACATCTTTTCATGTGCCATTCATATATATTCTTTGATAAAATGTCTGTTCATGTCTATTGTTCATTTTCAATTGAATTGTTTTTTACTTTTGAGCTTTGAGAGTTCTTTATATAGTCCAGATACAAATCTTCTGTTTGAAATGTAGTTTGTAAATAGTTTAGTCTATAGCTTGCTTTTTCATCCTTTTAAAGTCTAGGAGAATAGCAGTCTTAAATTTTAACAAAATCCAGTTTACCAAGTTTTCTTCCTTTTAGGGACTGTGTTTTTGGTGTCATTTATAAGAACTCTGCATTGGGTCTGCAAAGTCTCTGAAGTTCTGTAGCTTTATGTCTAATTTGTATAAAGTAAGTTTCATTTTTTTGCCTGTGAATATCCACTAGCTTCAGCACCATTTGTTGGAAGGCTGTCTATCCTTGCACCATTTGAACTGCTTTTGCTTCTTCCTCAAAAATCAGTTATCTGTCCTTGTGTAGATTTATATTTGGGTTCTCTCTTCTGTCCTGTTGATCTTTGTGTCTATTTCACCACCAATACCACAGTGTCTTGATTTTTGCTAGCTA
The DNA here is from genome assembly GCF_032452875.1 of Bos javanicus. Lineage (NCBI taxonomy): Eukaryota > Metazoa > Chordata > Mammalia > Artiodactyla > Bovidae > Bos > Bos javanicus. The sequence goes on along the minus strand of NC_083875.1, from coordinate 10,786,126 downwards.
TACAGTAAATGTTAAAATTGGATAGTATGATTTTCCCCCCTTTTTTTCCCAAAATTATTTCATTTATTCTACTTCTTTTTTTTTTTTTCATATAAAATCTAGAATAAGCTTATCTTTAACTACTAAAATTGTTACTGGATTTTGACAGAAATGTTATTAAATCTAGAGATCAGATGTTGAATCTCCAATCCATAAACAGTGTTGTTATGGATTGACTTGAGTCCCCCTGAAAAGGGAAAGTGTTAGCCGCTCAGTTGCTCTCTGTGATCACTTCATGGCAAAAAGATGGGGAAACAGTGACAGACTTTATTTTGGGGGGCTCCAAAATCACTGCAGATGGTGACTGTGGCCATGAAATTAAAAGACGCTTACTCCTTGGAAGAAAAGTATGACCAATCTAGACAGCATATTAAAAAGCAGAGACATTACTTTGCCAACAAAGGTCCGTCTAGTCAAAGCTATGGTTTTTACAGTAGTCATGTATAGATGTGAGAGTTGGACTATGAAGAAAGCTGAGTGCCAAAGAATTGATGCTTTTGAACTGTGGTGTTGGAGGAGACTCTTGAGAATCCCTTGGACTGCAAGGAGATCCAACCAGTCCATCCTAAAGGAAATCAGTCCTGAATATTCATTGGAAGGACTGATGTTGAAGCTGAAACTCCAGTACTTCAGCCACCTGATGCAAACTGACTCATTGGAAAAGACGCTGATGCTGGGAAAAGTTGAGGGCAGGAGGAGAAGGGGACGACAGAGGATGAGATGGTTGGATGACATCACCGACTCAATGGATATGAGTTTGAGTAAACTCCAGGAGTTGGTGATGGACAGGGATACCTGGCTTGGTGCAGTCCACAGGGTCTCAAAAGAGTTGGACATGACTAAGCAACTGAACTGAACTGATTGTTAAGTAATCCGGACTTCATAGAATTTGTTCAGGTTAGTTCTCTGCTGTTTTCTGGAGGAGATTGTGTAGAATTGGTATTCTTTTAAAATTGTTAGATTTTACCAATGAAAGCATCAGGCCTGAATATCTTTTTTCAGGAGATTTTAAACTACAATTTGTTGAATAGTTATAGGACTGTTCAGCTTATCAGTTTCATCTTGGGTGAGTTTTGGTAGTCTGACTTCAGAGGAATTGGTCTACTTCATCTAAATTGTCTGGTTTATATGCATAGAGTTGTTTGTAATATTATTTATATATTTTTAACATTTTTTTTGAAAGTGAAAGTTTTGGCTGTGATGGGTTTTCATTGCTGCGTGTAGTCTTTCTCTAGTTGCAGAGTGTGGGGGCTACTCTTTCCTTTTAGGCCTTTCATTGTGGTGGCTTCTGTTGCAGAGCCTGGGCTTTAGAGTGTGTAGGCTTCAGTAGTTGTGGCACATGGGCATGTCACTCTGAAGCATGAGGGATCTTCCTGGACCAGGGATCGAAGCTTTGTCCCCTGCATTGGCAGGCGGATTCTTAACCACTGGGCCACTAGGGAAGTCCTTCCTTATTATATTTTTAATGTCGGTAGAGTATCTAGTGATACCCTTTTTTTCATTCTTGATATTGTGTTTCTCTCTGTCTTTTTAAATCATTCTTACTAGAAGCCTATCAATTTTACTGAAGTTTTCAAAGAACCAGCTCTTGGGTTGAGTGATTTTTTTTCAAAGTTGATTTTCTAATTTCAGTGTTATTGATTTCTCTTCTTTATTATTTCCTTTCCTTTGCTTGCTTTTGCTTTATTTTGCTCTTTTTGGTTATTATGAATAACACTACTCTGTTATAAACATTCATATGCACATTTTTGCTTCAGTTCAGTTCAGTTGCTCAGTCATGTCTGACTCTTTGCGACCCCATGGACTGCAGCATGCCAGGCCTCCCTGTCTATCACCAACTCCTGGAGCTTGCTCAAACTCCTGTCCATTTAGTCAGTGATGCCATCCAACCATCTCATCCTCTGTCATCCCCTTCTCTTCCTGCCTTCAATCTTTCCCAGCATCAGGGTCTTTCCCAATGAGTCAGTTCTTCCCATCAGGTGGTGAAAGTATTGGAGTTTCAGCTTCAGCATCAGTCCTTCCAATGAATATTCAGGACTGATTTCCTTTAGAATGGACTGGTTGGATCTCTTTGCTGTCCAAGGGACTCTGAAGAGTCTCCTCCAACACCACAGTTCCAAAGCATCAATTCTTTGGCACTCAGCTTTCTTCACAGTCCCTCTCTCATATCCATACATGACCACTGGAAAAACCATAGCTTTGACTAGACAGACCTTTGTTGGCAAAGTAATGTCTCTGCTTTTTAATATGCCATCCAGGATGGTCATAAGTTTTCTTCCAAGGAGTAAGCGTCTTTTAATTTCATGGCCACAGTCACCATCTGCAGTGATTTTGGAGCCCCCCAAAATAAAGTCTGACACTGTTTCCATTGTTTCCCTATTTGCCATGAAGTGATGGGACTGGATGCCGTGATCTTAGTTTTCTGAATGTTGAGTTGTAAGCCAGCTTTTTCACTCTCCTGTTTCACTTTCATCCAGACGCTCTTTGGTTCTTCTTTGCTTTCTCCTGTAAGGGTCGTGTAATCTGCGTATCTGAGGTTATTGATATTTCTCCCGGCAATCTTTATTCTGGCTTGTGTTTTTGTCCAGCCTGTCATTTCCCATGATGTACTCTACATATAAGTTAAACAAGCAGGATTATTTTTGCTTAAACATGATTTAAAATTATTGGGGGTATATTCCTAGGAGTGGAATTGCTGGATCATGTGGCAGTTTTATGTTTAACTGCTTGAGTAGTTGCCAAACTTTTTCCATAGTGGTTGCCTTGTTTTACATTCCTATCAGCAAATTTTTTTTATACCTAGTCCAGCAATCTAACTCTCTTATGTAGTTGGTAGTTCATTTATATATAATGCAATTGGTGATGTACTTGGCTTAATATCTACCACCTTATTATTTGATTTCAATTTTTCCAAACTGTTTGCCTTTTTCTCTCTCCTATCTTGTTTCTTTTGTATTATTCGATTTCTCTCTCTATTACCTAGTTAGTTGTGCATTCTTTTATTGCTTACCCCAGAAATTATGATATATACTCTTGACTTACAGTATTCTAATAAAAATAATAACTTTGATCACTCTCCCATTAGTGTTCCCCTGACCCCTATCTTTATAATTTTATTATCACACATAATTATTTTGTATTTTATATGTCTTTTAAGGCATTATTTTTTATTTTTACAGAAAATATTCATTTCTATTTTCCCACATATTCACCTCTTTTGTGGATTTTGATTCATTTTGAATTTTCATCTTAGATTACTTTTATCTTTTAGTGTAGGTTTGGGCCAGTCATTTTTCTGTTTTTGTCTATCTGAAAATGTCTTTACTTTGCTTTCACTTATTAAAGGGTATTTCTGTTGACCATAGTATTATGGTGAGCAGTTGTTTTCTCTTAGCTCTTTAAATAAATCATTCTGTTGTTTTCTAGTATTCCAAAGTCCAGCAGTAGTTGTTCTGTTGAAGGTAAGGTGTCTTTTTTTCCCCATTGGTTATTTTTATGATATTTTTCTTTGGTTTTCCACAGTTTAAATGCTATATGCTTAGGTGTATTTTTTGTATGTATTCTTCTGGGGATTTGCATAACTTTTTGAATCTATGCTACTGCTAAGTCACTTCAGTCGTGTCCAACTCTGTGTGACCCCATAGAGAGCAGCCCACCCGGCTCCCCTGTCCCCGGAATTCTCCAGGCAAGAACACCAGAGTGGGTTGCCATTTCCTTCTCCAGTGCATGAAAGTGAAAAGTGAAAGTGGAGTCGCTCAGTTGTGTCCAACTCTTAGCGACCCCATGGACTGCAGCCCACCAGGCTCCTCCATCCATGGGATTTTCCAGGCAAGAGTATTGGAGTGGGGTGCCATTGCCTTCTCCTTTGAATCTATGGATTGTCTTTAATCAGTTTTAACAAATTCTTGACCCTCATCTTGTTATATATTGCCTGTTTATTCTTTCTTCCCTCTTTTGAGGTTCCAGTTACGTATATCCTAAACGTTTTCATGTGTTTTACGCATCTAATATGCTTTTTTCTGTATTTTTCAGTAGTTTTTGGTCTGTGTGCTTCTGGTTTGGATATTTTCTATTGCCTTGTTTTCCATTTTGCCATTTCTTTCTTCTGATATATCTAATGAGCTCTTAATTTGATCATTTATGTATTTCACTTAGAGAATTTCCATTTGGTCCTTCTTGTGATCGATTCCAATTTTCTGGAATCCTTGATCTTTTGTTTTCTCAAACATATTTCTCGTGTACAGTCTTGGGACTGAGCTGAGTTGAGGCTGGGTTTCAGTTTTGATCGGTCTCTGCCTCTCTGTCGTTTGCCCCCACTGCTGAAGTGTGGTCACTCAGGGGAGGAGCTTCCAGCTGTGAGTGAGTTATGCTCATGTCCCCTAGTTGGACTTGAGCCTCTAATTTATGTTTCCTCATACTGATGACACTGCCAAAATCTCCACTCTGCTTTTCAGAGGCTTCATGCTTAGCTTTTTAACCTCCTGCCGTGTGCATCTCCAGAATTTTCAAATATCTTGAAGGGAAAATTAGCTCTGTGTCAGGCCCAAACCTAGAAACTTCCCTGTTCACCCATCTGTCACTTTTGTTTTGAATTTTGTCTGTAGTCTTTTTTTTTTCTAATTTTTATTTTATATTGGAGCATCATCGATTAACAGTGTTGTATTAGTTTTAGGGGGTACAGCAAGGTGATTCAGTTATATATATACATGTACTGTCTATGGTCTTGCACGACTACCAGAGCCCTGCTGGTTTCTTGGTTCTCTAAGAGCATCAGCCTGGGCAAAACTTGCTTCTCAGTCTCTTGCCTTACACCCAGGTTCAACAGATACCTCCTTGGAGAAGTGGCTGCACTTATCAAGCCACCTCTGTATGCTTCCCTGCTCTCAGATTCCTGGTCTGTCTAGTTCTTTTCCTTTAGTAGTTCTCTGCTGCTGCTGCTGCTAAGTCGCTTCAGTCGTATCTGACTCTGTGCGACCCCATAGACGGCAGCCCACCAGGCTCTCCGTCCCTGGGATTCTCCAGGCAAGAACACTGAAGTGGGTTGCCATTTCCTTCTCCAATGCATGAAAGTGAAAAGTGAAAGTGAAGTCACTCAGTCGTGTCCGACTCTTAGCGACCCCATGGACTGCAGCCTGCCAGGCTCCTCCGTCCGTGGGATTTTCCAGGCAAGAGTACTGGAGTGGGTTGCCACTGCCTTCTCCGAATAGTTCTCTAGTAGCCTTCAATAGATACTTTAAAGCTTTTCCTATATTTTGAAGTTGTTCTTGATGGAAATATTGATTTAATTTAAAGTTATTAATTTAAAATTATTCTTGCTTGGAAATGCTAATTGCATATAGTTTGTTTTATGTTATTATATATAAATGTGTTATATTTATTATATATAGTATATATAATATATATAGTGTTATATTTATATATTAATATATATTATATATAGTGATCGTGATATTAAGTGATAAAGTGATCATCACATACAGTTATGTATCAGTTATCACATCTCTTATACAGTTAACTTCTTTTAACACCAGTTTCTCTAAGTGACTCTTGGTTTTGTGACTGTGTTGTGTATAGAAGGCTTCTGGATAATGTTTTATATCAATGTAGAAATAAATTGATTGAGTCTTAGTGGAAAGGCCTTGTGGTGAGAATATGTTATTAGTTAAAAATCAGCAATGACTCTGAAACTGGTTATATAAACATGTGAAAAAAATATTTGGTAGTCAGAAGTCCAGATGTACATTTCTTGGGATAATTGATCTATTCCTGTGGTTATGATGATAATTTTAGTATGGTTTTATGTTTGGGGCCACTATTTTTTCTTTTTGTTTCTTTAATACCAGCTTACAGTGTTAGCTGTGTTTATATCGTATGATTTCAGAGTTCAAAGAACTCGTGTATGTTTTTAAAATTTTCTTTTAATGTAAAAAGATCAGGAAAATATGAGACCAAAGTGATATCTCCTCCTTTACCTCCCACCTCAAAACATGTACTACTGTGTATAATAACGACTACTCTTCCTCTCCTGTTGGAAAGGATTGAAGGCAGGAGGAGAAGGGGACAGATGGTTAGATGGCATCACCGACTCAATGGACGTGAGTTTGGGTAAAATGTGGGAGTTGGTGATGGACAGGAAGGCCTGGCGTGCTGTGGTTCATGGGGTCGCAAAGAATCGGACACGGCTGAGCAACTGAACTGAACTTCCTCTCCTACCCTTTCCTTTCATTTTTTGTCCCTCCTCTCCTATTGATATATGTTAGTTGACAAAAATACAGAAATTGAAGTACATAAGAAAAAGAAAATTGAAATCTCTTGTAATCCCATTACCAAGCAGTAATTAGGTTTCTGAGCATTTGACACGTATCTTTTGTGGATTTTTCTTTGTAAAATGGACTGTATTGTTATTTATCGTTCTTAGCCAAGCCTTTTCATTAATATCACCTGTAATAATTAAAATATCCATATGGATTCTGCAATACATCTCATACTTAACCATATCAGAATCTCTAGGTGATTCTGGGTGAAGAGGGTTTTGTTGAAAAAAAGAAAAGCTTCCCTTCAGAAAATTTTAATTGCCTTCAGAAGTCTTCTAAAACAGAAAAAGCAAGAATATTGCCATATTATATATGAAGGAAACTTTAACTTGTATACAACTCTTCATCTAATGATTTGATTTGAACTTTTTCCTAGCCATTCCACCCTATGGTGAATTTGGATTGCTCTCGGGACTTCCGGCCATTTCTCTGTGCACTCTATGCTCCTATCTGTATGGAATACGGACGTGTCACACTTCCCTGCCGTAGGCTCTGTCAGCGGGCTTACAGTGAGTGTTCGAAGCTCATGGAGATGTTTGGTGTTCCTTGGCCTGAAGATATGGAATGCAGTAGGTGCGAAAATCATAGATTTTTCATGGCCCTTTGCTTCTTTTGCATCATATTTAAAATTGTTTTCTAGTTCGTCAGTTTTTAAGAACTTCTTGAAGTGTGTATATTACTTATAATTTTGAACAGAAGTTTCATGCCTCAGAGCTGTTCATTTCCTTAGGAATTTGGAATGAAATGAAAAAGGTGGAAAAAGAAAAACATTTCTATGAAGAAAATTTTTAAATAATTAAGAAAAACATAATCAAGATATAGATTGTTGGTATCTTTCCCTTACAGTTTTTTTTTTTTCTGATTATAAAAGTAATGCCATTTATAAAAGATTAGAAGATATAGAGAACATAATCATTTGTTGCCTCATTATTAAATATCTTTAATGTGATTTAATGGGACTTGAATATCTTTATAATTTCGGTGTTAATGACTATAGTAGTTCTGTCATTTCTGTTTTTCTTTCTTTGTTTTTTTTTCAATTTTGTTGTTTTGACCATGCAACATGTGGGATCTTAGTTCCCTGATCAGAGATAGAACCCATGCCGTCTGCATTGGAAGCACGGAGTCCTAACCACTGGACTGCCAGGAAAGTCCCTTGGTTCTGTTTTACTGTCATGTATTAACATACTCAGACCCAGAAAATGTCAGATACTTTTCAAATCACTTCCAATATATAGATTGTAAGCATTTCCTAAAGGTTTGAGGATATTTACCTGACAGTCTTATATATTTGTGTAAGAGAACGTAATTGTTAGTGATAACATGTATGGTAGTAATACTGAACTTTTTATACTATAATGTTGTATCTTTTTGTGTTCTTACATATTTCAAGGATAAAGCATAGATGAATACCTATAGAACTTTTACTATCTAGCTTTGTCCAATAGTATTTTGCAGTGTTTGCTTCAGGTTTTTTTTCTTGGCCACACCCAAGTTCCATATGGCTTGCAGGATCCTAGTTCCCCCAACTAAGGATGGAACCTGGGGCCCTGACAGTGAAAATACTGAGTCCTAACCGTTGGACCACCAGGGAGTGCCCCAGATTTCTTTTTTAAAGAAATAAAACAGTACAGGTAGAGTTGAAAATTCCTTCGTTAGTATCCATCTTGATTTCATTTCCTTCTTTTCTCCCCAGAGATGAGATAATCATTATGTTGAATTTGTTGTTAATTCTTCTTGTTTGTTTTTATATTCTTACTGTACATTACATATTACATTACATATACCATACATTACATCCATAAGCAACATTATATACTTTTTTACATTTCATATATGTATATAAATATATAATGTTGTTTATGTATCTGTGTTTGTATCTGTGTTTATCTTTGTTAGTCTGGTTCATTCCTCTTAATTGCTGTGTAATGGCCAATTGTGTTAACATGATCTATAGTTATTTAGCCATCTTCTGCTAAGGCGCGTCAGTCGTGTCTGACTCTGTGCGACCCTGTAGACGGCAGTCCACCAGGCTCCCCGTCCCTGGGATTCTCCAGGCAAGAACACTGGAGTGGGTTGCCATTTCCTTCTCCAGTGCAGGAAAGTGAAAAGTGAAAGTGAAGTCGCTCAGTCGTGTCTGACTCTCTGCGACCCCACGGACTGCAGCCCACCAGGCTCCTCCATCCATGGGATTTTCCAGGCAAGAGTACTGGAGTGGGGTGCCATCACCTTCTCCGAGCCATCTTCTACTGATAGTCATTTAACTTATTTCCAAGGGTTTGCTATTATGGGCAGTGCTGCACAGAACCCTTTTTTTCTCCTTCATGTTTAAAATTAATTTTATTTATCAATACCCCTTGGAGATAGGTAAAAAGCCCATGTTGTTACTGTCATTTGATAGATGGAAAAACTTAAAACATGTATTAGTTACTTATAGTCAGTTCACTGACAATTTGCTTTCTCTTATTTGTCCACGCTGTTTTCCACCTATTTGATATACTCTCTTATCTAGCCCCATCAAACCATTCATCCACTGTCTCCCCAAAACCTTACAATATTTATAGTTCTTCTTTTAGAAATCTAAATTTCTTGGTATTTATAACAACAGTTAGGAATTACCTCAGTAGGAATCCTATTTTATGTTTTGTGTCTAGCTCCTATTGTTTAGTGGTCTTTTTTTTTAACAGATTATGTACATTTATAGAAATGTCATTATGATCTCTGTTTTGATAGTATTAAATCTGTTTTATGTCCTTACTATTTTGCCTGAAATTGCCTAACTCTGAATTCTTACTTAAATTCTGACAAACTGATCTTTCATTATAACCTTTCATTCTTCTACATCTCTCATATCCTTGTTCATATTGTATTTGTTCTTCAGTTTCTTGGATACCCCAAAGTTTTGGGGTTTTCCCCCACCTTTCCTAATAAGTCCCTTCCTGATCTCATTTCTTTTCTTACTTAGGTTAAGCTTTGTTGTCCATTATATAAAATAGTACTTTTGCTAACAATTTCAACTTATTCCTTCTACTGTACTTGTTCAGATTTCTAGCTGGAGCAATTCAACTGATTTCTTACAAATTAATTATGCTGCATATTTAATTATTTAAACCATAGCAACTCCTTTTTTTTTTCACTGCAGTCCAGATTCTATCATTGTTTTATTATATTTGCTTTATCATATCTGTCCATCCCTCTGCTGATCCACTAATCTACATTATTCTTTGAGTGTATTTCAAAATAAATTAGAGACAGCAGTTATTGTCCTCACAAATATTTTATCAGGTCCTTCACCAAACATTTGTCTATAGTTTTGTGTGTTTTTTCTATTTAAAACTTTACAAGGAAATGCACATATCTAAAGATAGCACCTGAGTTTTAACAAAAACCTGCAGCTTAGAAAGCCAGATCCTTAGAAGGATATAGAACAGGATCATTACCATTACCTCGTGCTCTCATGTTCCTTGCTAGTCAGTCCATGTCTCTACCATCCTCTGGAAGCAACTACTGTTTAGCATCTTTCCTAGATAATTACTTTGTATATTCTAGAACTTCATACAAATAAAGTCATACATTGTATAACTCTTATTTTGCTTGAGTTAAGATTGCTGTTTCTTGCTCTGTTTTCAAGACTCAATGTTTTTGTGTTCATTAATAGTTCTTTCCTTTTTCTTGTTTTCTATTGTATAGATTACCATATTTTGCATATCCATTCTCCTATTGATAGACATTTTAAACCATAGCCGCTCTATTTGCTCTTTGTCTTTAGTCAATTTCCAATGTGGTCAACAGGAAAGATTCTGTTCATTCTCCTCAGCACTTATGCCAAATCCATGTCACTCACTTCAAACCTATGTTTCATTTCACCTTTATTCCATATTTGACCCTTACTCCCCTCAACCTCAGTCTGTCCTCCTTTCCTGAAAATCACTTTGGCATTTTGTGCAAACTGTTGTGGTCTGCTACATCTCAGACCAGTTGTTCTCAGTTTCCTTTCTTGTATGTTCTTCATGGTGCTTCTTAGCAATCTGTTTCTGTTCTTTTTGATTCTACATGCTTCCCGTGGATAGTTTCATCTCACTGATTTTAACTGTTACTCACATGCTGATGACTCCTAAATCCAAATCTATAGCCTTGGCATCTTTCTGATAAGTTCCAAATCTGGGTAACAAGCAGCCATTGGATATCCTAACCTGAATTTGTCTCAAGTACCTCAACTTCAACATATCTAAAATTGGTTTTACTCCTTGCTCATTTTTTTTTAAATTCCTGGAAGGCATATTCCTCCTTCATCGACCTAAGCTCCCACATGCAGTCAGTTGTAGATTCTGTTGCTTTTATTTAACTAATTTCATAGCTGTCTCATTCTCACTGCCTTATCTGGTTTTAGTTATGGTTCATCAGATGTCTCTGCTCTCAATATTGTACAGCTCAAATGTCTTCCATACTCCTTCTAGTCATCTTTCTAATTAACTTGTATGTGTGGTGAGCACTTAGTCATGTACAACTCATTGAGACCCCATGAACTATATATATAGCCCACCAGGCTCCTCTGTCCATGGAATTTTCCAGGCAAGAATATTGGAGTGGGTTACCATTTCCTTCTCCAGTGGATCTTTCCGACCCCAGGATCAAACCCACGTCTCTTGCGTCTCCTGCATTAGCAGGCAGGTTCTTAACCAGTTGAGCCACCAGGGAAGCTGTTAACTTGGGTAAGGGCTATATGAATATATTTAGTCAACAGTCATCAATTCAGCAAATAATTTAGTCAACAGTCATCCATTCACCAAATATTAATTGAATGTCTTCCATGTGCTAGACACTATTCCAGATAGTAAAGATGAGTAGTGAACAAAATGTGGTCTGTTCTTATGGAGCTGCAGTTCTAGTGATGGTTTTCCTGGTAGGATATAAATAAATAGATAATGTCAGATAGCAGTGAATGCCAATAAGAAAGAATAGAGCTAGGTGATAGTGATACAGTATGGAGACATTAGGGAAGTCCTTTTTAATAAGGAGACAGTGGAAAAGGGATGTGAATGAAATGAGAGAACAAATGATACAGATATCTAGGGAAGATCAGTCCAGGCAGAAGAAGCAGAGCAACAAGTGCAGAGGCTCTGAAGTGGAAGCGTGCTGGTTATATTCACAGAACAGCAGGGACACCACCCTTACCACAGCCATGTGAGTAAGGGAGAAGGGAAGGAAATACGATCAGAAAGCACTGGGGTGGGGGGATGTCTTTAGAGCTCCTTTATGGAATTTGGATTTGATTCTGAGTGAGTTAGAAGATTTTGAGCAGAAGAGACATGATCAAGAGCACAGGGGTGGCATGTCTTTAAAGGATTACTCTGGTTCTTATGTACAAATGGAGATGAACTAGAAGCCACTCCAGAAATCCAAGGATGAGGTACTAATAGCTCAAACTGGGTGGATGCTGTGGAGGACATGGAAAGTTGTCAGATTCTAGATACGTTGTGAAGTCGAATGACAGGAAGTGCTGGTAGGTTGTGAAGTGGATATGACAGAAGCAGTTTCAAGGAGGACCCCAAGGGTTTCGTCCTGAGCAACTAGAATGGGATTACCATTTATGAAAATGGAGAAACTAAGGAGTGGAAATCAAGAGTTTGGTTTTGGAAGGATTAAAAAGTAAGGAGTATGTATATGGTGAATTGGAAGTTGGATGTACAAATATGTCCATTCATATGTTTATATCAGTGTTTATGCACACACATATTTCTGAAAATGCTTACCTCTTGTGCTTACAGTTCATGCACTCCTCATGCCCCAGCAATACTAAACACACCCTGTGCGAAACCTCTGTGCCTTTGCTTGCATTTTTTGTTAGACTACTGATTGCCATACTGCCAGTACTGGCAAATACTGATTCAAAAATCCTGTGTTGAGGGATTGACATGAAGTCTTTCATAATTTTGATTGGTTCATAAAGTCATGCTGCTGTATCTTGTATTGTGTTTACAAGTTTGTGCCTTCTTTTGGACTCAAGGATAGAGTGTTTTTTAGGTGTTTTTCTTTTAAAGCCCTGGCTTACTGCAGAGTTCTAATAAATGCCTCTGTGCAATAAGTTTCTGTCATTTGGTTTTATAATCCAAGCCTTGTAAAGAAAATGGTTTGTATTAATCAGCTTCAATATAAGGTTATACATGTATTTGGCAAACTTAATATCAGTGATAGTTTATTGAGATTAATCAGCTTCAGTATAAGCTTATACAGGTATTTGGCAAACTTAATATCAGTGACAGTTTCTTGGAAACTATTTGATCTATGTAACTACTGAATATTTCGTTGATGGGAGTCTGAAGACTTAGAAACTGATGCTGCCAAGAAAACTGAAAATCCAGGAAGTTCATAAGAACAGTACTTCTGATCATGTGAGAATGTCTGCAGCACATCCCTGTTTTTTCTGTACTGTGCCTGTGATACTTTCTCAAGTCTGGAAAATTGTCAAAATGCAGATTTCTTGGGCCCTAACACAGGCATAATAGAATTTGAGGTGGTGAAGAATGTCTCATCCTCTCCTACCCTTGCCCCATGTCCATAAGTTTATGTCTGTTTCTCCATTGTTGCCCTATAAATAAATTCTTCAGTACTATTTTTCTAGATTCCACATATATGCATTAGAATACAGTATTTATCTTTCTCTTTCTGACTCACTTCACTCTGTATAATAGGTTCAAGGTTCATCCACCTCATCAGAGCTGACTCAGATGCCTTTCTTTTGATGGCTGAGTAATATTCCATTGTGTATACGTACCACATCTTCTTTATCTAGTCATCTGTCGATGGACATCTAGGTTGCTTCTGTGTTCTAGCTATTGTAAATAGTGCCTCAAAGAACAATGGGATACATGGGTCTTTTTCAACTTTGGCTTCCTCAGGGTATATGCCTAGGAGTGGGACTGCTGGGTCATATGGTGGTTTTATTCCTAGTTTCTTAAGGAATCTCCATACCATCTTCTGTAGTGGCTGTATCAATTTACATTCCCACTAACGGTGCAAGAGTGTTCCCTTTCCTCCACACCCTCTCCAGCATTTGTTGTTTGTAGATTTTTTGATGATGGCCATTCTGACCGGTGTGAGGTGATATCTCATTGTAGTTTGGATTTGCATTTCTCTAATAATGAGCAATGTTGAGCATCTTTTCAGGTGTTTGCCATCTGTATGTCTTTGGAGAAATGTCTGTTTAGGTCTTTTTCCCACTTTTTGGTTGGGTTGTTTGTTTTTCTGGCATTGAGTTGTATGACCTGCTTGTATATTTTGGAAATTAATCCTTTGTCAGCTGTTTCATTTGCTATTATTTTCTGCCATTCTAAAGCCTGTCTTATAACCTTGCTTATTGTTTCCTTTGCTGTGCAAAAGCTTTCACGTTTCATCAGGTCCGACTTGTTTACTTTTGTTTTTATTTCCATTACTCTAGGAGGTGGGTCATAGAGGATCTTGCTTTGATTTATGTCATCGAGTGTTCTGCCTATGTTTTCCTCTAAGAATTTTATAGTTTCTGGTCTTACATTTAGGTCTTTAATCCTTTTGGAGTTTATCTGTGTGTATGGTGTTAGAAAGTGTTCTAATTTCATTCTTTTACATGTAGCTATCCAGTTTTCCCAGCACCATTTATTGAAGAGCCTGTCTTTTCCCCACTGTAAATTCTTGCCTCTTTTGTCAAAAATAAGGTACCCATAGGTGCATGGGTTTATTTCTGGGCTTTCTATCTTGTTCCATCGGTCTATATTTCTGTTTTTGTGCCAGCACCATACTATCTTGATGACTGTAGCTTTGTATTATAATCTGAAGTCAGGAAGGTTGATTCCTCCAACTCCATTCTTTCTCAAGACTGCTTTGGCTATTGGGGATCTTTTGTGTTTTCATATGAATTGTGAAATTTTTTGTTCTAGTTCTGTGAAAAATGCCATTGGTAATTTGATAGGGATCGTGTTGAATCTGTAGATTGCATTTGGTAGTACAGTCATTTTCACAATTTTGATTCTTCCTACCCAGAAACATGGAATATCTCTGTGTGTCATCTTTGATTTTTTTCATCAGTGTCTTATACTTTTCTGTGTACAGTTCTTTTGTCTCCTTAGGTAAATTTATTCCTAGATATTTAATTTTTTTGTTGCATTGGTGAATGGGATTGATTCCTTAATTTCTCTTTATGATTTTTCATTGTTAGTATATAGAAATGCAAGTGATTTCTGTGTTTTGATTTTATATCCTGCAACTTTGCTAAATTCACTGATTAGCTCTAGTCATTTTCTGATACTGTCTTTAGGGTTTTCTATGTACAGTATCATGTCATCTGCAAACAGTGTGAGCTTTACTTCTTCTTTTCTGATCTGAATTCCTTTTATTTCGTTTTCTTCTCTGATTGCTGTAGCTAGGACTTCTAGAACTATGTTGAATAATAGTGGTGAAAGTGGACACCCTTATCTTGTTCCTGATCTTAGGGGGAATGCTTTCAGATTTTCACCATTGAGAATAATGTTAGCTGTAGGCTTATCATATATGCCCTTTGCTATGTTGAGGAAGGTTCCTTCTGTGCCCATTTTTTGAAGAGTTTTAATCATAAATGGGTGCTAAATTTTGTCAAAGGCTTTTTCTGCATCCATTGAGATGATATGATCTTTTTTTCAATTTGTTAATATGGTGTATCACATTGATTGATTTGCATATATTGAAGAGTCCTTCCATTCCTGGTATAAACCTAGCTTGATCATAGTGTATGAGCTTTTTGATGTGTTGCTGAATTCTGTTAGTTAAAATTTTGTTGAGGATTTTTGCATCTATGTTCATCAGTGAGATTGGACTGTAGTTTTCTTTTTTTGTGTTGTCTTTGTCTGATTTTGGTATCAGGTTGATGGTGGCCTTGTAGAATGAGTTTGAAAGTGTTCCTTCCTCTGCAATTTATTGAAAGAATTTTAGAAGCATAGGCATTAGATGTTCATCATGAGAAACGCTGGGCTGGAAGAAGCACAAGCTGGAATCAAGATTGCCGGGAGAAATATCAATAACTTCAGATATGCAGATGACACCACCCTTATGGCAGAAAGTGAAGAGGAACTAAAAAGCCTCTTGATGAAAGTGAAAGAGGAGAGTGAAAAAGTTGGCTTAAAGCTCAACATTCAGAAAACTAAGATCATGGCATCTGGTCCCATCACTTCATGGAAAATAGATGGGGAAACAGTGACAGACTTTATTTTTTTGGACTCCAGAATCACTGCAGAGGATGATTGCAGCCAGGAAAGTAAAAGACACTCCTTGGAAGGAAAGTTATAACCAACCTAGATAGCATATTGAAAAGCAGAGACATTACTTTGCCAACAAAGGTCTGTCTAGTCAAGGCTATGGTTTTTCCAGTGGTCATGTATGGATGTGAGAGTTGGCCTGTGAAGAAAGTTGAGCACCGAAGAATTGATGCTTTTGAACTGTGGTGTTGGAGAAGACTCTTGAGAGTCCCTTGGACTGCAAGGAGATCCAACCAGTCCATCCTAAAGGAGATCAGTCCTGGGTGTTCATTGGAAGGACTGATGCTGAAGGAGAAACTCCAATACTTTTGCCACCTCATGCGAAGAGTTGACTCATTGGAAAAGACACTGATGGTGCGAGGGATTAGGGGCAGGAGGAGAACGGGATGACTGAGGCTGGATGGCATCACTGACTCGATGGACATGAGTTTGGGTAAACTCCAGGAGTTGGTGATGGACAGGGAGACCTGGCATGCTGCTATTCATGGAGTCACAAAGAGTTGGACACGACTGAGTGACTGAGCTGAACTGAACTGAAATGATTGATAGAATTCTCCTTTGAAAACATATGGTCCTGGGCTTTTGTTTTTTGGGAGATTTTTGATCACAACTTCAATTTAAGTGCTTGCAATTGGGTTGTTCTTAACTTCTATTTCTTCCTGGTTCAGTCTTGGAAGATTGAACTTTTCTAAGAATCTGTCAATTTCTTCCAGGTTATCCATTTTATTACCATATAATTGTTCATAATAGTCTCATAACTATTTGTATTTCTGCATTGTCTGTTTTAACGTCTCCTTTTCATTTCTAATTTTGTTGATTTGATTCTTCTCTCTTTCTTGATGACTGGCTAAAGGTTTGTCAATTTTATCTTCTCAAAGAACCAGCTTTTAGTTTTATTAATCTTTACTATTGTTTCTTTCATTTCTTTTTCATTTATTTCTGCTCAGATCTTTATTATTTCTTTCCTTCTACTAATTTTGGGGGTTTTTGTTCTTTTTTCTTCAGTTATGTTTAAGGTGTAAAGTTAGGTTGTCTATTCGATGTTTTTCTTGTTTCTTGAGGTAAGGTTGTATTGTCATAAACTTCCCTCTTAGAGCTGCTTTTGCTGCATCCCATAGGTTTTGAGTTGTTGTGTTTTCATTGTCATTTGTTTCTAGGAATTTTTTAATTTCCCTTTTAACTTCTTCAGTAACCTGTTGGTTATATAGAAACATGTTGTTTAATCTCCATGTGTTTGTGTTTCTTACATTTTTTTTCTTGTAATTGATACCTAGTCTCATAGCATTGTGGTCGGAGAAGATACTTGATACGATTTCAATTTTCTTAAATTTACTGAGGTTTGATTTGTGACCTAAGATGTGGTCTAGCCTGGAGAATGTTCCATGTGCACTTGAGAAGAAGGTGTATTCTTCTGCATTTGGATGGAATGTCCTGAAGATATCAATGAGGTCCATCTCATCTAATGTTTCATTTAAGACTTGTGTTTCCTTATTAATTTTCTGCTTTGATGATCTGTCCATTGGTGTGAGTGCGGAGTTAAAGTCTCCTACTATGCTTGTGTTACTGTCAGTTTCTCCTTTTATGTCTGTTAGTGTTTGTCTTATGTATTGAGGTGCTCCTATTTTGGGTGCATAGATATTTATAATTGTTATATCTTCCTCTTGGACTGATCCCTTGATCATTATGTAGTGTCCTTCCTTATCTCTTGTAATTTTATTTTAAGATCTACTTTGATATGAGGATTGCTACTCCAGCTTTCTTTTGCTTCCCATTTTCATGCAATATATTTTTCCATCCTCTCACTTTCAGTCTATATGTGTATTTAGGTCTGAAGTGGGTGTCTTGTAGACAGCATATATATGGGTCTTGCTTTTGTATCCATTCAGCTAGTCTGTGTCTTTTGGTTGGAGAATTTAATCCATTTACATTTAAAGTAATTATTGATATATATTTTTCTATTGCCATTTTCTTAATTGTTTGGGGTTGATTTTTTAGATCTTTTTTCTTCTGTTGTATTTCTTGACTGTATAAGTCCCTTCAACATTTGTTGTAAAGCTGGTTTGGTGGTACTGAATTCTCTTAACTTTTGCTTGTCTGAAAAGCTTTTTATTTCTCCATCAATTTTGAATGAGATCTTTGCCAGGTACAGTAATCTTGGTTGTAGATTTTTCCCTTTCAGTACTTTACATATATCCTGCCATTCCCTTCTGGCCTGCAGAGTTTTTGCTGAAAGATCAGCTGTTAAGTGTATGGGGTTTCCCTTGTGTGTTACTCGTTGCTTCTCCCTTGCTGCTTTTAATATTCTTTCTTTGTGTTTAGTCTTTGTTACTTTGATTAGTGTGTGTCTTGGCATGTTTCCTTGGGTTTATCCTGTATGGGACTCTTTGAGCCTCTTGGACTTGATTGACTATTTCCTTTTCCATGTTGGGGAAGTTTTCAACTATAATCTCTTCAAAAATTTTCTCATACCCTTTCTTTTTCTCTTATTCTTTTGGGGCCCCTATAATTTGAATGTTGGTGCATTTGCTGTTGTCCCAGAGGTCTCTGAGACTATCCTCAGTTTTTTTTCATTCTTTTAATTCTTCTAGATCTCTGTTAATTGATTCTTGCATTTTCTCCATTTTGTTTTCAAGATTTTTGATCATCTGTATTATCATTATTCTGAATTGTTTTTCAGGTAGTTTGTCTATTTCCTCTTCATTTATTTGGAATTCTGTGTTTCTGGTTTGCTTCTTCATTTATGTAGTATTTCTCTGCCTTTTTATAATTTTTTTTAACTTGTGTTTGAAATCTCTTTCCCAGGCTTCAAGCAAAGTTGGAATTCTTTCCTTGAAGAAGGTTGAATTGTTTCTTTTGGTTTCTGCCCTCCAAAGGACTGATGCTAAAGCTGAAACTCCAATACTTTGGCCACCTCATGTGAAGAGTTGACTCATTGGAAAAGACCCTGATACTGGGAGGGATTGGGGGCAGGAGGAGAAGGGGACGACAGAGGATGAGATGACTGGATGGCATCACTGACTTGATGGACTTGAGTTTGAGTGAACTCTGAGGGGTGGGGATGGACAGGGAGGCTTGGCGTGCTGCGATTCATGGGGTCTCACAGAGTCGGACACAACTGAGCGACTGAACTGAACTGAAGGCTGGTCCAGTGGTTTGTGTAAGCTTCCTTTAGAGTGTGATTTGTGCTGAGTTTTTGTTTGTTTCTCCTGTGATGGATAAAGCTGAGTGAGGTGGTAATCCTATCTGCTGATGATTGAGTTTTTATTTTTGTTTTGTTTGTTGTTTAGATGAGGCGTCCTGCACAGGGTGCTACTGGTGGTTGGGTGACGCTGGGTCTTGTGTTCCAGTGGTTTCATTTGTATGAGTTCTCACTATTTGATACTCCCTACGGTTAGTTCTCTGGTAGTCTAGGGTCTTGGAGTCAGTGCTCCCACTCCAAAGGTTCAGGGTTTGATCTCTGGTCAGAAACGAAGATTCCACAAGTGGTTTGTTATGGCATTAAGAGAGATTAAAACAAATATCCAAAAATGAGAAACAAAAGATGAACCCCAGACAAATGGCAGTTACAAAATCACGCAAATAATAATTAAAATAATGGAATATACATATATACATATATACCCATGAGCAAAGTCAAAACAGTCCAACAAAAATACAGTAGATTGATCTGGCAAACAAAGGAAATCAAAAATTACATTTACCAGTTAAGAAGAAAACTAACTAAAGCTCAAACTGGAAAACAAAACTAAAGCAAGGTGCCAAGTGGGGAATAAAGCGATGAAAACAAAACTAGTAAATATGTTGAGAGGAAAGGAAGGAAAGAAAGGAAATAATGGATATGCAAATTTAAATAGAGATAAATGAAGATTTATATACTTTAAAGATTAACTGCAAGGGGAAAAAAAACAGGGAAGGCAAAGAAAGGGATAAATGTACAAAAATACAGTAGGTTTAAAAAAATTAAAATTATAAAAAGGAGAAAAGAAAAAGAAAAAAAAATGGAAGAAGAAAGAAAAAAGGAAAACTACACAGAACTGCAAAAGCCCAATGTAGAGGCAGAGGTTTATAACATTAAAAAGTGTGGCTGAGTATACACATATACATATACACCCATAGGCAAAATCAAAAAAGTCCAACAAAAATAAAGTACAATAGATTGATCCAGTGAACAAAAGAAACCAAAAATTATATCTACCAGAACAAAACTAGCCAAAGCACAAACTGGAAAACAAAACTAAAGCAAGGTGCCAACTTGGGAATAAAGCATTGAAAATAAAACTAACAAATATGTTGAGAGGAAAGGAGAGAAAGAAACAAAAGAAAGAATAGATATGCAAAGTTAGATAAAGGTAGGTAAAGAAGATTTATATATGTTAAAGATTAACTGCAAGGGAAAAAGAACCGTAGGAAAAGCAAACAAAGGAATAAATGTAGCAAAATAAAAATAGGTTTAAGAAATTAAAATTAAAAAAAGAGGAAAACTCTACAGAACTGCAAAAGCCCAATGCAGAGGCAGAGGTTTATAACAACAATAAAAAATGTAACTAAGGAAAAAATAAAGCTCAGAAGCTTATTTGGATTTCATAGTGCCAGTAAAATCGACAGCTACAGCAGAGGGGAAAAAAGGGTGGGGGAAGGAAAAAAAAATCCAAAAGAATCTACAGAACAAGTCAAAAAATAATAATAATAAATGTTTTTCTGGAGTCATTGCTGTCCGCGTCCTTTCCCTCGCTGGGAGTCATAGTCCACTTTACCTCCCTCGGATGCCCTCCAACACTGTGCTGATCTCTGAACCTGCTGTGGGGGCAGCTCAGATTCTAATCTGGTCCTACTCCTGTGTGTTCTTGCTTCCAGTGTCCACAGCTATCAGAACTAGTGAGTGTTCTTTTGTGGGAGCTCTCAGTGACCTTTTATATATTCCATAGACACAGAGTCTGCCTAGTTGATCGTGTGGATTTAATCTGCAGCTTGTACAGCTGGTGGTAAGGTTTTAGGTCTTCTTCCTTAGCTACACTGCCCCTGGGTTTCAACTGTGGTTTTATTTCCACCTATATGTGTGGGTCCTCCACTGGGGTTTGCTCCTGTGGCTGCCCTGGAGGGCTTGAGTTTGCCCCTATGAGGGCCAGGTGTGGAGGTGGTTCAGCTGCTTGGGTCACAGGGGTTCTGGCAGCACCAGGTACTCAGGGGAGTTGGTGGCTAGGGCAGCAGGAAATACAGTGCTCTAGAAGGGCATGGCAACCAGTATTGGCCAGTACGCTCCAGTGTTCTTGCCTGGGGAGCCCCACTCCCTGACAGAGAAGCCTGGTAGGCCACAGTCTACAGGGCAGCAAAGAGTTGGACATGACTGAAGTGACCCTGTGGGCATAGACGCAAGACTTTTTTTGCCTGTGGCAGCTCTGCCCCAGTGAGAGTTGAGCGTGAAGGTGGCGCAGCTGCTTAGCTTGCAGGGACCCTGAT
Organism: Bos javanicus; assembly: GCF_032452875.1. Taxonomy (NCBI): domain Eukaryota; kingdom Metazoa; phylum Chordata; class Mammalia; order Artiodactyla; family Bovidae; genus Bos; species Bos javanicus. The sequence continues at coordinate 10,765,053 of NC_083875.1, read as the reverse complement.
GGCGCCAAGTGGGCAAGGACATGGACTGCCTCCGCTGCAGGAGTTATGTCCCTATCAGAGTCTTTTTTTGAGCCTCTTGTAGCTGGCGATCAAAAGGCCTCTTTGGCCATTCTCTCTCTGTAGCTCCGCCTGTTCAGGCACTTAGAGGGCCACCTTGCCTGGGGTCCTTCTTCTGTTGTTCGGTGTGTCAAGCACACAGAGGGGCCCTCCTGGCTGGGATCCTAGTCTGTAGGTTGGCGCCTCTGGCACTTAAAGTGGCACCCGGGGTGGGGTCCCACTCTGTAGTTCAGTGTGTCAGGCGTTTGATGGGCCAGCCTCTCTATTGTTCAGCTGCTGATGCTGGCGTGTGGGGAGAGAGAGGCTATGGTGATGGCTCCATCCCCGTGACTCAGCAGTATCGCCTTGCTTCCATGGCTGCCTACCTTTCCCCCACAGGCATTTCCCACCACGATCTCCTCCCTTATATCCCCTCAGTCTGTCTCTTCTCCCTCACATCCCCTCAATCCATCTCTCCTCAGTCAACAGCAGCTTTCGCCCTGGGGTTGCTCCACAGTCCCTAAACTCCAGCTCCCGGCTGCTGCGCCTTCCAGGGGACCAGTGTTCCTGTCCGGGGTATGTGTGGCTGCTGCAAGGACTGTCTGATTCTCATTCCATTTAGGCTGCCACAGATCAGCTGTTTCACTCTCGGCCTTAGATGTTTCTCCTCTGACTCAGACAGTTGTCCCCATGTGGGGATCAGACCCCTGCTTCAGTCCCCCCACCAGCCGAGGGCAGGTCCAGTCCTACTAACACTCCTGTTTTTCCCTGTAGTTCCTTCATCCTACCGAGTTTTGCGTGGTTCTATATATTCTTTTCCACTGGTCAGGTACTCTTGCCCACTGTTAGCTGGTGTTCTGCATGAACTTCTGTGTCTAAAGATATATTCCTGATGTATCCTTGGAGAGAGATGTGCTCCATGTCCACCGACTCCTCCGCCATCTTGTTCTCCTAGGGAAGATTTTTACCTCTTATTTTTAAGAAAGTTCTATTTGAGTCTAGGGTAAATTGAGGACTATCTTGTAATTAAACATTAAAAAAAATAACTTAGCTACTATTCCTCTGGTGCTTTTTATTTATGTATGTTTATTTTATATATATACTTATTTATAGTTTGAAATCTTACTGTAAACTGTGTGTCCTAAATAAATAGTATTAATTACACTATTTATTATTGGCTATGCCTGTTTTAATAAAGAGTAATATTTTTGAAGCCAAAACAAAATTAAGTATACATTTTTCGGTTTTCTGCCAACTGTGGAATATCTCAGTATGTGACCCACAAGCAAGATATTTGCATTATTTCTTCGACATATTGTAATGTTCTCCAAGGACATAAGCATAAATAAGCCACAACTGCTAAATGTGGGAATCCAAATCATTAGGTTCCCAATAAGTAAATGATTCTTGTCTTGTATTTTAGGTTCCCAGATTGTGACGAGCCTTATCCTCGGCTGGTGGACCTGAATTTAGCTGGCGATCCTACTGAAGGAGCCTCAGTGGCAGTGCAGAGGGACTACGGCTTTTGGTGTCCCCGAGAGTTGAAAATTGATCCTGATCTTGGCTATTCCTTTTTGCACGTGCGTGATTGTTCACCTCCTTGTCCAAATATGTACTTTAGGAGAGAAGAGCTTTCATTTGCTCGGTATTTCATAGGATTGATTTCAATCATTTGCCTCTCTGCCACGTTGTTTACTTTTTTAACTTTTTTGATTGATGTGACAAGGTTCCGTTATCCTGAAAGACCCATTATATTTTATGCCGTCTGCTACATGATGGTGTCATTAATTTTCTTTATTGGGTTTTTGCTTGAGGACCGAGTTGCCTGTAACGCATCCAGCCCTGCACAGTATAAGGCTTCCACAGTGACCCAAGGATCTCATAACAAAGCCTGTACCATGCTTTTTATGGTACTCTACTTTTTTACTATGGCTGGCAGCGTTTGGTGGGTGATTCTTACCATCACGTGGTTCTTGGCAGCTGTGCCAAAGTGGGGTAGTGAAGCTATTGAGAAGAAAGCCTTGCTGTTCCACGCCAGTGCCTGGGGCATCCCTGGAACGCTGACCATCATCCTTTTAGCGATGAATAAAATTGAAGGTGACAATATAAGTGGCGTGTGTTTTGTTGGCCTCTACGATGTTGATGCCTTGAGGTATTTTGTTCTTGCACCCCTCTGCCTGTATGTGGTAGTTGGGGTTTCACTACTTTTAGCCGGCATTATATCCCTAAACAGAGTGCGAATTGAGATTCCATTAGAAAAGGAGAACCAGGATAAACTGGTGAAGTTTATGATCCGGATTGGTGTTTTCAGCATTCTGTATCTTGTACCACTCTTGGTTGTAATTGGATGCTACTTTTATGAGCAAGCTTACCGCAGCATCTGGGAAACAACGTGGATACAAGAACGCTGCAGAGAATATCACATTCCATGTCCATATCAGGTAAGGGAAACCTTGTTCTAAATTTCAGAATATTTAACAGTGTAAAGAGCTAATCTTAGCTGTTTTTTTTTTTAACTCTTCATGAAAAACCTGAACATTAAAATTTTGAAGTGAAGTTAATGAACAGATTTATTGTAGTAAGAATGTCATACACACATTTCTGTTAACATCTTCCTTTTAAAAGATCACTTTCGTGAGTCCAGGCCATGGGCTTATAAGCACTTTACTTGTGTTATCACAAAATAGTTGCTTGTTGATTATTTAGAAGTCTGCAGGTTTGAGGGGAAGATGTTGATTAAAAGTGTCTGTGGAAATTTTTCTGATACTTAGAATGGGAGTTTAACAGTTTTGAAAAAAATTAGAATGCATTTGTACAAACAGTTCTTTTAGTTGGTCCTAGTTTTTCTTTTTTGCATACTGAATATTTTGTGATTTACCTTTTAATTTAAAGAGATCGGATAATCATAGAATTTTAGATCTAGAAAGGACCTTAGAGATGATTTATTCAAGTTCCCTCTATAATTTAGAGTTCTTAAACATCTATCTCATTTGAGGCTTAGAAATGTTAAATGACTTGCTCACTTTATTAAAGTACTTATGCATTATAGATTACCTCCGTTTACTTGTCTCTTTCCCCTCATAGACAGTGAACTGTAAGTGCAAGAACATCTTTTTCATATTTTTTGAAAGCACGTTCTATAGGTTAGTAGATGATGGCATTGAGAATGGGAATGTGTAGATTGAGAAGAAAAGACATTTTTAAGAAATGTTCCAGTTTTACTGGAAACAAGGAATGTGTGATTAGCACATAGTCAATTCTCGTAAATACTTGATGACTGAAAATGCCATTTCCTTTTTTATTTTGTAGTATAAATAATTCTACACAAAATTACATTCTTATTGTATAAATATTAGCTACTGGCTTTTAAAACAACCTATAATTGAGAGACCAGAAAAAATGAATAATTGAAATTTTATTACATTTCTTGATAGAATTGCTTATTAAAAACTCTTAATCTGAGTTTTCAGGCCTGAAGCTAAGTAATCAAATTTTGCCTCTAATGAGAGAGAAAGAGATGGTTGAATTACATCATATGCTTCTTTATGTAAGGTTTCTAGGATTCCAAATATATATTATCTTAGGACTATAAAAGAAATAATGTTTGGCTCTGAAATAGTGATCTGAAAAATACCAGCCCTCAAACATGTAAATTAATAAATTAGAGTAGTTGGGACGCCAGTATTTTCAAGACATTCCTAAGAATCTTTTAGCATCTTTAGAACCAGTTTGAGCTATACAAAAATGTGTGTGTGTGTTCATTTCTTTACAGTCATAGGTTCTATAAGTGTTTTTTATTTCCAGCTTACAGAAATAATGTTGGATTTCCAACATCCTAAAAAGAATAGAAAATGGTATAATAACTAACATAGTTATTAAGCTATAAAGTCTGGGTCAGGAATCCTGGCTTCATATCTAACTCTTATTATTTACTAGTTTTATAGCTTTTGATCAACTTCATCTCTTTCCACTTCAATTCCTCATATGTAGAATGAGTAATGGAATCTCATAGAAATAGAAGAGTAATCGTGTTAGATAGAAACAGTAGAATCTGTCTCCTAGGACTGTCTTTAGGCATCTACATGCAATTAGAAGTGTATCTTCTGTATAATAAGTGCTCGAATGTTAGTTCTGTTATTCATTTTTTCATTTATTATTGGTGCTGTTACTGTTATTTACACACACACATACGTACATAAACTTTTTTTTTAAACCCTTCAGTACCAAACTTTAGCAAATGCCATGTTTAAGTTATTGAGAATATACATGACAGTATGTGTACCACTAACTTGTTCATTTTAACTGCAGTAGAGAGATTGAATGGACAAATATACTTTAATTCATTTACTCATTATTTTGCTGATGGACATAGAGTTCCCAAGCGTTTTACTATTGTAATACCTATCTTCCTTGTACGTGACCAAGAATGTTCATGGGGTGTATACCCAAAAGTGTAGTCGTGGCATTTCAAGTGGTTATTTTAATTTACACTAGCAGTATGGAGTTGGAATTCCCCATTTCGCACCATCTTAGTGTTCTCAGGCTTTTAGGTTTTTGTCAACCTTTGAAACAATATCTCAAACCTGTCTTGATTTTTGTTTTTATGTCCCTTATGCCTCGGTGTTTTCATGTTTGTTGGCTGTTTGGGGTTTCTCTTCTGTGATTCGCCTGTTTGTTGCCTCTGTCCACCGCTCTGTCAGGTTATTTGCCCTTTGTTGTTATTCTTGTTATAATTCTTTGTCAGTTACTTGCATTGCAGATACCTTATCCTGCTCTGTAGCTGGTCTTTTCCCTTTGTGTTTTCTTTGCCTCTTGTGTTTTAAGAAATCCCTCCCTACCTCTAAAAATCATAAAAATGGTCTGCTGTTTTTTTCCAGCAATTTTTTAAATTTGATTTTTTAATTCACAGCTCTAATCTTTTGAAATTCATTTTTATCTATGTTATGAGTAACAATTTTAGTTTTTCATATGAATGGTGCTTCTTGCACCATTTATCAGATAGCCCATCTGAATGGTAATGCATTGCTGTAATATACAAGTTCCGTTTTTAGGTTCTCTTATTTACTGCTCTGTTTGAATAACCTTGTTTCAATCCCACATTTCCTCTACCTTATGCTTCTTCAAAATTATTTTAACTGTTCCTGGCACTCTTCTGTTTGAATTTTAGAATAATTTCTTCAGGAGAAACAGTTTGTATTTTGTTGAAATTGTTTCAGGTTTTAGATGAATCCAGGGAAAATTGCTGTCTTTGTGACACGGAGTTTTAGTATCGTTTTGTTTCTTTATGTATGTATTCATTAATTTGTTCCTAGGTACCCTACAGTTTTTGTTTCATTTGTGAATGAGATCTTTTCTCTGTTACATTTTTCAGTTGGTTATTGCTGGTGTACAAGAATGCCACTGATTTTTATATATTGACCTTATATTGAGCATCCCTGCTGAACTCTTCTGTTAGCTCTAATTGTGTATAAATTCTCTTATATATTCTTTGTAGATATCCTGTTGCTGCAAGTAAGGCCAAGTTCATATCTCACATTCCATTTCTTATGTTTTATTTAAGATTTTTGTGTCTATACTCATGAGAGATATAGACTGTGATATTAATAGTTTTTCTTTTCTTGCCATGTATTTTTCCTTTTGGTGTCAAGGATGTAATAGCTTCATAAAGTGAGGTCTTTTCCTCCTGTTCTTTGAAACAGTTTTTTACAATGAATAGGGACTGCCTGCTCTTTGGAAGAGTTGGTATATCATCCTGTAAAATCCTGTCATGGTATCTTTGAAGTAAAGAGAGAGAAATTTCATCTTTCCAAACTGAAATTCTGCAATTCCCCATTTCTCCCTGTCTCCTGGCCTTTGGCAACCATTGTTCTACTTTATTTGTCCATGAATTTGACTGCTCTGGGTACCTCGTATTAATGAAACTCAAACACTAGAATTTTAATATTAGTTTTCATTCAGGATTTTACTTCAGAGGAATTTTATACAGACTTGTAAATTGAGCACCAGAGCTATTGAATTCCTATTTGAAGTAATATCCATACATAATTGGATAAGATTTACTATTACTGAGCATGCCTAAAAGAATGCTTGTTAAGTTTTGATGATAATTCCTCATGAGAGGTTTTTTAAATGTATTAAGCAATGGTGTTATCCTTGAGGTAGCCTCTGCACTTGTCTTGGAGAACGTGATATTTGAATATATGTTCACATGAATATCAGTGCGGTTGCTTTGTAGTCATTTCTCAAATTAATGAAACTCTCAAACATTTGAAAAATCAGAATATGAGGTAGTTGATCACATTGTTTCCAAGTACCCAGTTGGGTTTAAACTAAATTGCATGTATTTAAGTCCATGATTTGAAGAAAAGTGGGCTTGTGTAAAGTATTTTAAAATATTTAAAATGAACGTCCTTGCTGAAAACAGGAATTCACTGCTTGGCTTTTAAAATACTTTACACCAACTGTTTTTTGCAAGAACACTTTTTAAAAAATGTGTATTAACTAATTTGGAAAAGTAATACCTGAAAAGAGTTGGTCATGAAATATAGCTTGAGTTTTCAGAATTCTGTATATTTTACAGTTTAAAATCAGTAAAGTTTATTCCTAGAATATGTTTCATCTTATGTATTATTTAAACAGCACAGTTATTTTCCAGGTACTTAGTGTTGTGTTTTTTTTTTCTTTTAAAGTATTTCCTTCTATTTATTTAGGGGCTTCTAAGAGGCTCAGAGCATTTTATGAAAGAGTTACACATTTCAAAGTTTGTTGATATTTCTAGAAAGCCATTCACATGTAACATATTTATTAAAAACTTGAGGTTTAAAGTCCTGTCTGTAACGCTGAGTCTCAGTTTCCTCATGTAAAATATAAGGAATAATATGTTAAATATAGTAATATCTACCTCATAGGTGGCTGTGAAGATTAAATGAGAAAATGAAGTTAAGCCTCTTACTAGAATGCCTTGCACAAAGAAAAATTTCATTATTCTGTGGTTGCAAGTACATAATTCCTGAGGTTTAAAAAAGAATTGTTCTTATATTCTGTATTAGAATCATCATTTTGTCTTTTAAACATTGATTTTCAAAAGAAACTGTTTCCTAAGGTTTCTCCCTTCATTTTTTTCTCTTTCATCCATCTAATCCAATGATGTAAGTCCCAAGGAATTTTGATACTAGAACCTGTGTTTCAATAATAGAAATGTGTTACCGTAATAGAAGCAGCTTAGTTAAACTGTCAAGTTCACATTAGAGCCGTTTGTAGAATTAAAAAAAAAATTATTTGTGTAGAAAACAAACAAAAAACCCATTATTTCTATTTTCAGCCACAGAAGGCAGCCCGTCTGTTGTTTATCTAATCTTGATTCAGAAACATACAAAAATAGAAGATAACATGATATCTAACTTAAGATTTTAGCTTCATTTTCTGATAAGAGTGTTTCCCCTTTACCAGACAATACCAAAAAGAATCAACATTGTTTATGAAAGGACCATAAGGAAATGGGTATGTTTCACCCTTCCAACATTAGTGACAGCAAATAATTCTCAATAAATGTATAATACGTACTACTAATCTTTTCTTTTTTCCTGCTACTAATCTTTAAAGTGGTAAGTATACTGCCTGTGACTTCCTAGCACCAAACTGCTTTTTCTTCAAAGTTGTTCAGTGCCTGTAATAGAGGGAAAGATGGAGAGTTACTGAACAAATATTCTAAGTTTCTTATAGGAAAATATTTTGAAATATTATATTTTAGAAGTATAGAATATTAAATTTATTTTTAAAGTATTCATACTGTTATGTACAGGCTGTAAAATGCTATCAAGGGGCACTTTTGGATAAACACTTTAAAATATACAAGTTATTTTGGCCTCTGCTAAACAGACTAAATAGCCTAAGCCGTGAGTTCCGTTTTAGTCTTAACTGCAGATATATCTGGTGGTGGTGGTGGTGTTCATTCGTTAAGTTGTGTCCGACTCTTTGTGACCCCAAATAAACTGCAGCATGCCAGGCTTCCCTGTCCTTCACTATCTTCCGATGTATACTATTTAGTGTACAAATGGTTTATATGTGTTTAGGAAAAATTCAGTGTTCTTGCCATAGTCTACAGCAGGGGCACAGCAAACTTCTCTGTAAGGTCATATAGTAGATATTTTAGGCTTTGCCAGCCATTTGCTTTTTGTTGCAACAACTCAGCTCTGCTGGTGTAGTGCAAAGGCAGCTGTCAGTCAGTTCAGTCGCTCAGTTGGGTCCGACTCTTTGCAACCCCATGGACTGCAGCACACCAGGCTTCCCTGTCCATCACCAACCCCCAGAGCTTGCTCAAACTTATGTCTGTCGCGTCAGTGGTGCCATCCAGCCATCTCATCCTGTCGTCCCCTTCTCCTCCCGCCTTCAATCTTGCCCAGCATCAGGGTCTTTCCCAATGATTCAGTTCTTCTCATCAGGTGCCCAAAGTATTGGAGCTTCAGCATCAGTCTTTCCAATGAATATTCAGAATTGATTTCCTTTAGGATTGACTGGTTTGATCTCCTTGCAGTCCAAGGGACTCTCAAGAATCTTCTCCAACACCACAGTTCAAAAGCATCAATTCTTTGGCGCTCAGCTTTCTTTATAGTCCAACTTGCACACCCATACATGACTACAGGGAAAACCATAGCTTTGAGCAGTGACCCGACAAGAGAGTTGACCCAGACTTGCCTGTGATTGTCCAGGAGTCTCTGGCGGAGGTGTGGGTTGGCAGTGGCCTGCTGCAGGATTGGGGGGGCACTGAGTGTGCCAATGCATGTACGAGACCTTTTGAAGGAGGTCGCCATTATCTTCATTACCTCCACCATGGTTTGGTCTCAGGTGAAACAACAGGGCAGGAACACAGCCCCACCCATCGACAGAAAATTGGATTAAAGATTAACTGAGTATGGCCCTACCAATCAAGAACAAGACACAGTTTCCCCCACAGTCAGTCTCTCCTGAGGAAGAGAAGCTTCCATAAGCTTCTTATCCTTATCTGTCAGAGGCTGGACATAATGGAAACCGCAATCACAGAAAAGCAGCCACAGACAATACATGAACAACTACAAGTGTTTCAGTAAGACTTTGTTTACAGTGACATAATTGGGGCAGATTTGCTCCGTAGGTTGTGGTTTGCCAGCTTCTGAACTACAGCAAGCATTATTCTCTGTCACCTTTGATAATTCTCTTATTACAGTGGTTGGTGACCTATGGCACTTTTCTGTCCCATGGAAATTGTCACTGTTTCATTCTCATTACTGCTTTTGAGGATCATCATTTTACTCTATTACATAATGGTATTAAAAATACTCAATAAAATTCTAGTACATCACTGTAATAAAGATATGCCAATAAATCTTATTTCCAGTTGTCTTTGAAATCATACCACACCAGAAAAATTTGAGTCAAGGAAAAATTTGAGTAGTTTATGGGAATAGTGAAATAGAAACAACATAATGTAATGGTCATAGAAGCTTCTAGTTTCTAAGTATGTACTGTGCATCAGGTTCTGTACTCAGTGAATTTATACACATTATCTCCTTTGATTCTCACAGTAGCACACTAAGATTGTATTCTGCTTTACAAATGAGGAACTGAGTCTTATAATTAAATACAACTTATCTAGATTCTTAAAGTAAGTGATAAAGCTAAGGTGTGAATTGTATTTCTGATTCCACAGACTACTAACCACCTACCTGATCATGTTGAATATGAAGTCTTCCATTTTATTTCCTCTGCCTGCCTGCCTGCTCAGTCACTTCAGTTATGTCTGACTCTTTGCAACCCCATGGACTGCAGCCCGCCAGGCTTCTCTGTCCATGGGAGTCTTCAGGCAAGAAAGCTGGAGTGGGTTGGGGATCTTCCCAAACCAGGAATTGAACCTGGGTCTCCTGCATCTTCTTCACTGCAGGCAGATTCTTTACTGCTGAGCCACCGGGGTAACCCCTCTAGTGAATCACATATATTTTATCAGTGATTTTATAAAATGTGTTAAGATAATTTGGCTTCCCAAGTGGCACTAGTAGTAAAGAATCCACCTGCAGTGCAGGGGATGCAAGAGATATGGGTTTAATCTTCCTGGGTCGGGAAGATTCCCTGGAGGAGGAAATGGCAACTCACTCCAGTATTCTTTGCTGAAAAATTCCATGGACAGAGGAGCCTGACAGGCTACAGTCCGTGGGGTGGCAAAGAGTTTGACATGACTATGCACACTGTAACTGGTTAAGGTCATTGAGTTCATTAATACTGTTTGTTAAAGAGCTAAGAAGTTTGTCTTAAAGTAGAACATTAGGAAAATAATTAAATGTACTCAGGTTTCCTCAGTATGACTTCTGACAATATGTCTGAGTAGGAACATCAGCAAAGTCTGAACTAGTTAAATCTGGAAAGAACTCACTAAATGAGATATCATAGATCTAGCCTGATTGAGGAGAGATCTCCAAAGAGTCCCCCACTTCAAAAATTATTATGAATTGGGACCAGCCCAATAAGGAGCTATAGGGCTGGCTCATCAAGCAGGGGCTCTTAGGTGGATGAGATGGGAAAGGTCACACAAGTGTGGTTGCTATTTATTGGTGAAAGGTGAACCTTGGGCCAGTTGGTAAGTTGAGAAAGGGAGCCAAGAACTCCCTTGCTAGCCTAAATCACCAGGGCCATAGGCTGAAGTGTTGGCAGGTTAGTTGTGCCTCCTATCAGTCAGCTAGAACAATACTTTCTCCAGGATTCCTACTGATTGATTCACCAAAGAGCTCAAAATATAAAGCTACCAAACACATGAGAAAATAAGCCACTATGACTGTGAGTCACAGAATCAATAGAACTGCAGATACTGAAATTGTCAATTACTGAATGATAGAATATGTAAGTATGTAATGTTTATAGAAATAGGAAATACAGTCACAGGTTACCAATCTACAAAAAATTACTTGAAATAATAGATTTTTAAAAAAATCTAGAAACATAAATTTTGAAATGGAAACTCATTTGATAGAATTCCTGAAATATTTAATATGAAACAGCAATTTAGGCTGCTGTTTGAAGAGAAATATAATGAACTGGTAGTAGGTGAAAATAAAACTATCCAGAATGCCATAAGAGAGACAAGGAAGATGTGAAAGTGATGTTAAGAGAAATGGCAGAATGAGAAGGTCGAATGGGAGTGTATGAGGTTGGCCACAAGATGATATGGGCTTTCTGTATGTGAATGAACTTTTTGGCCAACCCAATAATTAGATTTCCAGGAGGGAGGGAATTGAGAGAGTCTAGGAGAGACAATATTTAAAGAGATAATGACTACAGATTTTCCACAACTGCTAAACACATGAATTCACAGACCAAGGAGGAACTGTATACCACTAGCAGGATAAGTAAAAAGAAATCCACACTTCAGTGAAACTGCAGAACTCCAAAGAGAGGAGTCATAAAAAACAGTCTCAGAAAAGGGATCTTCTAAAGAAGACCAACAGTTAGAATGACAGCAGAGTTCTTAACAATAACAAAAGCCAGAAAACGGTATCTTCTAAATGTTGAGAGAAAAAAAACTTTTCAACCAGAATTTTGTACCATGTAAAACTCTTGTGGGGATGCGTGGCCAGATCGCCTTCACAGAAGGACAAGCCTCTCAGCTGCAGGGAGTGGGGTCGGTAGACATCCTTCAGGTGGAAAGCTGCCTTATCTGAGGTGGGCCTGCAACCAGCAATTCTTAGGTGAGCTAAGAAGGCTTGGCCGTTGGCCCAGCATAGGACCCTCTGATGGTCCTTATTTGCTCTGGAACTCCCTACCAGCTTGGCTGAGGCTTTTCTGAGAATGCATGGCAGGTCACTTTTCTGTCCAATTGTAGATACTGTTCCCGAATAAATATCTCACACCCCAAACTTCATCTCTGCATGTTCTGGAAAACGCCGATTTGTTCTCAAGAATAGACTTCATCTCTGCATGTTCTGGAAAACACCGATTTGTTCTCAAGAATAGAGATGAAATAAAGCCATTTACATATAAACAAAAACTCTGAGTTTACCACCAAAAGATTTGTACGAACTACTAAAGGTTATATTTCAAGAAGAATGAAAATAATCTCATAGATAGTAGGAGATGCAAGAAGAAATGAAGTAAAGTTGTAAACATATATGTAAAGCTAAATAAATGTTTCTATAAAATACCAACAACAGTGTGTACTTTGGGGTTTTAAAAAACATCTAAAGACCTATAGAGAAAAAAAATACACCAAAAAAAAATACATATATAGACCAGAATTGGGTTAATGCTGTAATCAGCTGTATCAGATGATCTGGGACCCCTGACAAATGCCTGCTCCCCATCCTCTTTTGGTTTTTTTTTTGCTCTTCTCATAGGCCTCTTGTTCTTAAGGGTTTTAAATTTTTTTGATTTTTTTTTTTAATTTACTTTTTTGGATAGGTGATTTGTAATGTTTATAACATTAAAAATAGTAAACATATATTGAGAAGCATTGTTCCTACTCTTGTTTCTCATGTTCTCAATTTTTGCCCCTTCTCCATCTCTACCAGTAACCACCAAATATATCAATAATTTCTTGAATGTATTTCCAGAGTTTCTTTTTCCACATGGTTTTGAAAAGTAAGTCATAATTATAAGAGCCTGTCACACACTAAGAGGTCACTAAATTTAGTTCCCTTCTCTCCATAACCTTCTTAGGACCTTAAGACCCAGAAAGAATAATTTTCCATAATTTTGCTACTGAATATCATATTTTTTGCTTTATAACATAAATTGGAACCATAAAACCATGTTTCATGCATGTCATATTCTTAATAAAAAGTTCATGGAGCTTTCCTAGCCTTGGCCTAGAACTAATTGAAAAGGCAAAGTATGTTTTAAAGATGTGAATATGATTAATAGAACCTTGCATGTTTTCTGGAAAGTGATTCTGGTGTTTCACAATATGATATCATAAAACTAGACAGTTTAGTTGTGCCTATTTTTTCCAAGATGCAAATTGTTTATTATTTCAAGTATTATAAAATGTGAGATTAGATTTTTTTCTTTTTATGGATGAGAAGGCAAGAGTGGCTTTATTACTTTGCCAGGCAAAGAGAGAACACAGTAGGCTAATCCCCCAAGAACTATGCCCCACTCTCTGGAGATTAGTTTTGTTTTTTTGATTGAGGTGTAATTTACATATTACTTGTTTCAGGTGTGCAGCATAATGATTTGATATTTGTATATATTGCAAGTGATCACTGTAATAAATCTTAACATCCATCACCATACATAGTTAAAACGTTTTTTTTCTTGTGATAAGAACTTCTAAAATCTACTCTTAGCAACTTTCAAAACTATAGTACAGTATTATTAACTACAGACACCAAGCTGTACATTGAATTCTTATACCTCATTTCTCTTATGGCTTTTGAAATATGTACCTTTTGACCACCTTCACCCATTTCATCCATCGCCTACCCTTTGCCTCTGGCAACCACCAGTCTGTTCTCTTTGTAAGTTTGGTGGGTTTTTTGAGGTGGGGGGGGGTTTAAGATTATCTAAATGAGATCATAAGGTATTTGCTTTTCTCTGACTTAATTTCCCTTAGCACACACCTTCAGGGTCAATCCATATTGTCACAAAATGGCAAAATGACATCTTTTACAGCTGAATAGTATTCCATTGTATATGTATACCACATTTTCTTTATCTGTTCAGCCATCAGTGGACACTTAGGTTGATTCCATGTCTTGGCTGTTGTGACTAATGCTGCAGTGAACATGAGGTGCGAATATCTTTTCAAGTTTGTGTTTTTGTTTTCTTGAATACCCCAAAGTGGAATTGTTGGGCCATATGGTGGTTCTATTTTTTATTATTTGAGGAATCGCCATTCTCTTTTTCCATAGTGGCTATACCACTCTTCATTCCCACCAGCAGTGTACAGTGGTTCACTTTTTTCCACATCCTCATCAATGCTTGTTATGGCTTATCTTTTTGGTAATAGCCATTCTGTCAGTTGTGAGGTGATATTGTGGTTTTGATTTGTGTTTCCCTGAAGGTTAGAGATCCTGAGCACCTTTTCAGGTATGTGTTGACCATCTGTGTGTTGTCTTTGGAAAAATGTCTATTCAGAACTTTTGCCCATTTTTAAATTGGATTGTTTGGGTTTTTTACATTGAAATTGTATGAGTTCTTTATATCTTTTGAAAATAACTCCTTAACATATATATGATTGGCAGATATTTTCTCCCAGTCAGTTAGTTGCCTTTTCATTGGGTTGATGATTTCCTTTGCTGTGCAGAAGCTTTTTGGTTTGATATAGTCCCACTTGTTTATTTTTACTTTTGTCACCTTTACTTTTTGTATCCAAAAAATTTTTTTTAAATCATTACTAAGACTGATGTCAAGGAGCTTGCTATTTGTTTTCTTCTGGGTGTTCAAGTCTTTAATCCATTTTGAATTAATTTTTGTGTATGGTAGTCCAGTTTCATTCTTTGACATGTGGTGTCCAACTTTTCCAACATCATTTATTGAAAAGACTGTTTTTTCCTTATTGTGTCTTCTTGGCTCTTTTATCAAAAATTAATTGACCATATATGCATGTGTTTATTTTTGGACTCTCATGTTGTCTGATTACTATAGCTTTGTAATACAGTTAAATCAAGGAGCATGAATGATACTGCCAGCTTTGTTCTTTTTTCTCAAGATTGCTTTGGCTGTTTGGATCTTTTGTTGTTCCATATAAATTTTAGGATTTGTCCTATTTCTGTGAAAAATGCTGTTGGAATTTTGATAGCAGTGCAAAGAATTTGTAGATTGGTTTGGGTAGTACAGATATTTTAACAATATTGATTTTTTCCGTCTTTAAGAATGGAAATCTTTCCATTTGTCTTCAGTTTTTTTCCACTAATGCCTTATTTTCTTATTGTAAATCATGAGATTATAGGACAGTTTTGTGGAGTTTCAAAGAACTCATTTCTGAACATAGTCTTCCCTCTAACATAATCTTTCCATAGTTTTTTCAGGGCTGAGGAAGTTGATCTATTATTGTAATGTTTAGGAAAGTCTAAGCTATGTTTTCTGTTTCATTATTCTATACTTAATAACAAGCTAATTTAAATTTTTTCCTGGTTAATTTTCAGTTCGTATTTAGAGAATGGAAATTTTCAAAATTATTCACCTTCAGTTTGATTTGTTTTGAGAAAATAGCAGTTTATTACTTTAATCCAAAAAAGAAAGGTTATGCTTTTCACTTGATGAATGAGCATTATTTTACTGTGAATTCCGATTAATAGTTCTTTATGTACATCAAGATTAAGTGTAAATTCTTCAGTTTTTAATTATTTGTTTCCCAGTTATTGCATCCATTGTTGTAAAGTATATATGTACAGAATACTGTTCTGTTTTCTAGCTATTTCTAGTTCATAAGATTAAAGTGACATAAGAGTGATCCCCTCACTATAATTAGGATGAAAGTTCAAGATGTTGTCCTTTGCTTAATCAAATGTAACTTCTGAAGAAGTAATATTTTCTATTTCATAATGTCATCAAAGCAAGGGAATAGAATTGAGGTAATTATTATTTTTGTTTTCATTTTAACTTCTTGAGTGAATTTTGGCTTTAAGCCTTTTCTTACCTAATTTATGAGTTTTCCATGAGGTTCATTAAATAATAGGCACAGTATATCCAGATGTCATAATAAATCTTTGCAATGTTACTATTCTGTAGTGACTCTGAGAATGTATGCTGTGTACCAGTCAGTTTCTTCCTAATCAGTCATGCTCTCCTTTATTTCCTCTCGGTTTACTGAAACCATTTTCTCATCTTTTTCCCTGGTTAGTCTTTTACTTGGAAAATTGTCTATTCCTTAGATAATGGGAATAAAAATTTATTATTTAATCATTAAATTTTATCTTTTATTTATCTAAAAGTTGACATCACCCACAGTTTACAGCAGTCACTGGTAAAGTCAATTAGGATCTAAATTAACTTTCCTCATTGCCATTAGTCATTCTTGAATTTAGAAGACAACATTCTTTTAAGGTAGTCTCAGTGCTTGGAAAAGAAAATGAGATTATTTGCAAAATATCTGTAGTGTGGAGTTTATATTTTGTCATTTCCCCTATTGATCGAAAGAAAGCTTGGAAGTTGAAATCCCAGCTTACTATTTTTCACTGGGTTACAAACAAATTGGTGGTCCAATAATGGGAGAAGGTAAACTTAGAATAAAAGGAAGATAGATTGATAGGTACAGATCTTGTTAAAGAGGTGAATTACTAATTAGTTCTCTATTTACCTTACCTAGTGATGCTTAATTTCAAAACTACTGCCTTGCTGAAAGTAGCAAGGTATATTGAAATTATGGGAGCCTTGACCGCCTTTTTGTCCTATATTCTTTTTTTAATTATAACTATTTCTAACATACAGGTATTTATACAAACACACACACACACATACACATTTATATGCATGTATATATTGGGTTGATCATAAAGTTCATTTGAATTTTCCCTGAAAAGTTACTGAAAAATCTGACCCAGATAATCACGATGGTGTGATCACCAGCCAAGAGCCAGACATCCTGGAATGCGAAGTCAAGTGGGCCTTAGGAAGCATCACTATGAACAAAGCTAGTGGAGGTGATGGAATTCCATTTGAACTATTTCAAATCCTAAAAGATGATGCTGTGAAAGTGCTCCACTCAGTATGCCAGCAAATTTGGAAAACTCAACAGTGGCCCCAGGACTGGAAAAGATCAGTTTTCATTCGAATCCCAAAGAAAGGCAATGCCAAAGAATGCTCAAACTACCGCACAGCTGCACTCATCTCACACACTGGTAAAGTAATGCTCAAAATTCTCCAAGCCAGGCTTCAACAGTACATGAACCATGAACTTCCAGATGTTCAAGCTGAATTTAGAAAATGTAGAGGAACCATAGATCAAATTGACAATATTCGCTGGATCACCAAGAAAGCAAGAGAGTTCTAGAGAAACATCCATTTTTGCTTTATTAACTATGCCAAAGCCTTTGACTATGTAGATCACAACAAACTGGAAAATTCTGAAAGAGATGGGAATACCAGATCACCTGACCTGCCTCTTGAGAAATCTGTATGCAGGTCAAGAAGCAACAGTTAGAACTGGACATGGAACAACACACTAGTTCCAAATCAGGAAAGGAGTACATCAAGGCTGTATATTGTCACCCTGCTTGTTTAACTTATATGCAGAGTACATCATGAGAAACGCTGGGCTGGATGAAGCACAAGCTGGAATCAAGATTGCCAGGAGAAATATCAATAACCTCAGATAGATATGCAGATGACACCATCCTTATGGCAGAAAGCGAAAAACTGAAGAGCCTCTTGATGAAAGTGAAACAGGAGAGTGAAAAAGTTGGCTTGAGGCTCAACATTCAAAAAACTAAGATCATGGCATCTGGCCCCATCACTTCATGGCAAATAGATGGAGAAACAATGAAAACAGTGGGAGACTTTATTTTTGGGGGCTCCAGAATCACTGCAGATGGTGACTGCAACCATGAAATTAAAAGACGCTTACTCCTTGGAAGAGAAGTTATGACCTTCCTAGATGGCTACTTTGCCAACAAAGGTCCATCTAGTCAAAGCTATGATTTTTTCCAGTAGTCATGTATGGATGTGAGAGTTGGACTATAAAGAATGCTAAGCATTGAAGAATTGATGCTTTTTTGAACTGTGGTGTTGGAGAAAACACTTTGAGAGTCCCTTGGACAGCAAAGAGATCAAACCAGTCCATCCTAAAGGAAATCAGTCCTGAATATTCATTGGAAGGACTGATGCTGAAACTGAAGCTCCAATACTTCAGCTACCTGATGCGAAGAACTGACTCATTGGAAAAGACCCTGATGCTGGGAAAGATTGAAGGCAGGAGAAGGGGATGACAGAGGATGAGATGGTTGGATGGCATCACCAACTCAATGGACATGCGTTTGAGTAAACTCTGGGAGTTGGTGATGGACAAGGAGGCCTGGCGTGCTGCAGTCCATGAGGTCACAAAGAGTCAGGCCCGACTGAGCAACTGAACTGAACTGAAAAATCTAAACAAATTTTTGGCCAACCCAATATGTCATATACATATACATGTATATTATAAAGAATAATACATTGAATAGCAATAGATTTATCACTCATTTAATAAATGAAACACAAAACAGCAGATCCCCCTCCCTGATTGAATCTCCTTTGTAAACTATCATTATCCAGAACTTGGTGGTGTTGTGTATTTACACTTATATGTATTTACCTAAACAATATATTGTATTGGTTGAAGTCTTTTAAAACTTTGCAGTGTCAAAACTGCATGTATTTTTGCAGCTTGTTTTTGTCATTCATCATTTTTATGATATTTATCTATGGTAATATGTACAGTGTGTGTTTATTTGCTGTCTTTGCTGTTCAGCGTTCTGTTGTATGAATATATCAAATTTGTTTATGTTAATGGATATTTAGGTTACACATTGTTTTTACCTGTTATAAATAATGCTGCTATGAATATTGTGCATCTATGTGAGCTTCTCTAGAATATATAACTGAAAATGTAACAGTTAGATCTTGTGAATCTTCAGCATTACCAGATGTTGCCAAATTGTTTTCCAAAGTTGCTGTACAATTTAGAACCTCATATGGAAGTGCAGAGAGTTCTCATTGTTCTACATGCTCACCATCACATTTAAAATTTTCCCAATCTTATTGACAATCCTCATTGCTATTTTATTTTTTTATTTTTATTTTTTTTATTTCTCATGTGTTCCCCATCCTCATTGCTATTTTAATTTGTATTTCCCTGATTACTAGTGAAATTGAACTTCCTTTTTCTTACATATATAATTTATAATAGCTAAATAACTTATTATTTAGATATCCTCTTCTGTGAAGTACTTGTGTATATAACAGTATATTCTGGTAAATATATTCTGGTATAATTTCTTAATCAGTTTTATGCATTACAGATAAAGTCTAACTTTGGTTAAAATTTTAATATGTATTATTATTTTTCTTTTTTTTTAAGTTGTTTAAGAAATCTCTACTCAAAGATTGCAAATAATATTCTCCTTTGTTTTCTTTAGACAGTTTTAAAGTTTTGCTTCTCAGATTTGGATTTTTTTATCTACAGTTTATTTTTATATCTGGAATGCGGAGGTGATATCATTTTAAAACTATGTAGATGTCTAGCTAGCACTGTTTATGACTAGTCCATCCTTTCTCCACTGATTTGTGATGCTACCTGTGTCATACAGTATCTACTTTTCACTTGTGCAACTTATTTTGCTATTCTATTCTGCAGTCCATTTTCTATCCTTGTCTTGATCTTCTGCCATTGTCCTAATTCTGATAGGTCTTTATATCTGATAGGGTGAGTAAGTGAGTTTTCAAGGCAGACAAAGCTATGCAGTGTGGTAGGGCACAAAGTTTGAAATCAGAAGACTTAATTCCAGAACTGTAGTCAGTTATCAACATGGATGAGCCTGATCAGAAGTTTATTTTTATGTGGGCTTTCGATGACCATAAACCAACATTTTGTAATGAATTTTTTTTAATGATAGCAAATCTAATACAGCGTAGGTCTCATTAGTACAGAATAGATTCCACTTGATTGGGAAAGACGCCAAAGACTCTGCCTACCTGATTCAAAGCCAAAGTCTCAGAAACAATAATCGAATTTAGGCCACCACCATAACCATACATATGTCCTTGGTGTTTTTCTTCTTCTGTGAGGCTTTTTTCCCCCCTTTAGCATGAATAATTTTTTCTATTTGATTAAAAAGAATTTAAGCTCCAGGGTCTTTGGTAGATGATGGATCTAAATTGGGAAAATATTTTCCATATTTTGATCAAATAAAGTCACATTGCAAAATTCTGTTGATTGAAATTAGAGTGGTGTTAATGGAGATTGGTTGTTGAAAAGATAGTAAAAGTAGGCTATTCACAGCGAGGCAGGCAGTTGTAGAAAAAGGACAATGACCAAGATATAAGGATAGCAGTGGAGGCTGATTGTCTGCCTTTTCTGCTGGGGATTCTCCTTCAGTTCCCAGTAAAAAGACCAAAGAAATATATCAGATGAGGCTTTTCAACTGATAAGGTGGTGTTTTTTTAATTTAACTTTATTTTTTATTGGAGTAATGTTGATTTATAATATTGTGTTAGTTTCAGGTGTATAGCAAGGCTATTCAGTTATCCATATACATATATCCATTTTTTTTTCATATTCTTTTCCCATATAGGTTATTACAGAATATTGAGTACAGTTCCCTGTACAGTAGGTCCTTGTTGATTACCTGTTTTATATATAGTAATGTGTATATGTTAATCCCAAACCCAATTTATCCCTCCTTTCCACCTTTCCCTTTTTGTAACTGTGTTTTCAAAGTCTATGAGTCTGTTTCTGTTTAGCTTGAGTTGCTTTCTCACTGTATCGTTATCATGGCAGGTACTGACTTGTCTTCCCTAGGGATTTGTCTTTAACCAGAACCTTATAATACAAAATGTCCCATGTTACAACCCTCTGTCCTCCAATTCTCCTCTTACTGTCTTGCCTAATTGAAGGTTTTGGTTGTTGCTGTTATTACTGATTTTGTTTTTAGCACTTCTTTAATTCAAGCATTTGTGATATATGGACAGTATTTCTAATTTATGAAAGATAATACAATGCGGTTTAAAAGTACTGTAGGAGTCATCAGATGCGGTTTCTCTCCCAGGTTCCCTTTTTCTCCTCTCCTCCTTTTCTGGGTAAACTTATCCAGTCCCATATTTTGGATTATATAGGTCAACTTTTCTTCTGAACTCCAGACATGTATCTGTTTATATGACATTTCCAACTTAACATGTCTAAAATACAATTCTTAATTTTTCTTCTTAAAACCTGTTCCTGCTTTCCATCCCCAATTCTTTCCATTCAGTAAATGGTATTGTCATCTGTGAGTAGTTGTTGTTCATTTGCTAAGTCATGTCTGGCCCTTTGCAACCCCATGGACTGCAGCTCACCAGGTTTTCCATCCTCCACTGTGTCATAGAGTTTGCTCAACTTCATGTCCATTAAGTCAGTGATGCTATCTAACCATCTCATCCTCTGCCACCCACTTCTCCTTTTCTCTTTACTCTTTTTCAGCATCAGGGTCTTTTCCAGTGAATCAGTTCTTCACATCAAGTGTCCAAAGTATTGGAGCTTCAGCTTCAGCATTAGTCCTTCCAATGAATACTCAGGATTGATTTCCTTTAGGATTTACTGGTTTGATGTCCTTGTAGTCCAAGGGACTCTCAAGAGCCTTCTTCAACACCACAATGAACTAAAGCATCACTTCTTCAGCACTCAGGCTTCTGTATGGTCCAACTCTCACAGCTGTACATGAGTACTAGAAAGACCATATCTTTGACTGTATGGACCAATACAGCTATAATCATGTGCCAGTTAGAGCTAAAGTGTAATAAGGGAATTTTTAAACAGAGTCAGCCTAAAACACAAAATAAGCTAATTTGTAGAATAGAAATGCAAAATGATTGGAGATAAAAACGTGGGCTACTAGAATCCAGGTCTGAAGTGGCTGGGGTGGCTAGGGCATTCAGTTTCTGTGGGTATACAGAAGTAAAAGTGTTGCATGGGAGTCAGAGGACTAGAACTAGACTTACCAGTTAAAAGTAGGGGTTGGAAATGGGACTCTACTGCTCCTAAAAGAAAGTTTATATAAGATGTGCAACCAACTCTTTCCTGAAGCTGCATTTAGCATTAAAAATACTTAAAAATATTTGTCTAAAGATGTGAGAGGGCCAAACTGTAATGACTCAGTAGCTGAGTCTATGGTAGCTGATAATGGCTGGAGTGTGCAGTCATAATATTAGACCTGGTTTTTAACTAGGGCCCCATAAAGTAAAGTGAATTTGCTCAGTCATGTCTGACTGTGCGACCCCATGGACTGTAGCCCACCAGGATCCTCCCTTCATGGGATTTTCCAGGCAAAGGTACTGGAGTGGATTGCCATTTCCTTCTCCAGAGGATCTTCCCGACCCAGGGATCAAACCCGGGTCTCCCACATTGTAGGCAGTCACTTTACCATCTGAGCCACCAGGAAAGTCCAGGGCCCCATGGGTATTGGTAAAGACAAAAATGAATGAAACGTGGTGGATAAATAGGGGGAGTGAGGGAGAGAGAACAAGAGAGAGAGAAAACTCTCTTACTCAAGATCTGTAAACAGAAATTCCAAAGCATAATTAAAGAAAAAAGCTAAACCTAAAAAGTCATTCAATAAAATCAACAGTCAGGAGACCAATTCACTCCCAAATGTAATAAAAGTAATAATAGAAAGTAATAATTTTCTAAAGACTTGTTTTAAAAATATGTATGTTTAGGATTCTTCAATAGATAAATAATAAAAAGCACTTTAAAAGAATAAGAACTTATGATAAATTAGCAGATGTGAAATAAGAATAGACAAACATAAAAGCCAATTTGCCTAGAAATGTAGTTATAGGAATTAAGTCAATAGATGGAATGAATTCTAAAGTAGACATGATTAAAGAGAGAACTAGCAAAGTGGAAAATTGTTCTAACTCTTTAGATCACCCAGAATGCATAATAGAGACTTAAAATACTCAAAATTATATAATTATGCCATTAAGAGATATTAAAAATAGGTTGAAAAACTTCAGTTTACATCTAATGGAAGTTCTAGAACAAGGGGCTGTAAAAATGACTAAGAAATGATAACTAAAGAACTACATCCTGAAGTTTTCAGAACTGAAAACTTGAAACCGCACATTAAAATTACTCTCTGCATACTAAGCGGGACAAGTAAAAACCAATCACAATGAGAAACATTCTTTGCAACTATAAGACAGAAGGCTAGAGACATTTAAAAGCTACCATAGAGAAGAAATCTCCAACAGATTATCAACTGTGCAGGCTTCTCAACAGCAACAGGGACAGCTAGAAGATAATGAACTAATGTCTTTAAAATGCTGAGTAATGATAACTTTATCCATCTAAAATACCACTGAAGATTGAGGACAAGATAAAGACATTTTGGGGCAGACTAAAATAATTTAGCATACCCTATCTATAAGAATTTCTAAAGAGCATCCTTTAGCAGAAAGAAAAGAGAACCCCAAGATAGGATGAGGGTGTACTTTTTGGCAAAGTCACTTAACAATGATAATAACACACATGTATACCTGTGGCGGATTCATTTTGATATTTGGCAAAACTAATACAATTATGTAAAGTTTAAAAATAAAATAAAATTGGAAGAATAAAAAAAAACAAAAAAACAATGATAATAACAAGACCAATTACTTTTGTAAAGGTTATTCTGAGTCTCTGGAAAATGATAACAAGGAGTATTAGGTAGCTAAAGTGTGCTAGGAGCATAGTCTTGTTCAAGAAGATGGAAGTGCTGAATACTTTTAACTATAACTTTTTCTCATAAAGCCAAGTAAAAGTATATATTGTAAATGTATGTATGTATTTTTTGAGCACCTGCTACGTGCCAGACACTGATCTAGGCTCCGGGAATAAGACCACTGGGGGACAAAACTCCTCATTGAGTTTATACTTTGGTAGGAGGAAACTATATATTGTTTAAAAACAGTAGTATAGCACAAACAGGCTTGAAAGAAATACATTGGTAAATAGGAAAAGATACGCTTGAAAAAGGTGATGGTATGATGAAGAAAAAAAACGGGTGTGGCAGTATTAAAGTCAGATAAAATACTGTTTAAAGTGAGCACTAAAGTATGTTGGGCAGCTAGAGCATTTATATAACACCTAACATAGACTTAAAAGTGAAAGATGACAGGATTAGAAGGAAAACTGATGAGCCCACAGTTTAGCATATCTCTATTAAAACAGATAGGTAGGGACTTACCTGGCGGTCCAGTGGTTAGGAATCCCCTTGCAGTGCAGGGGACATGAGTTTGATCCTTGGTCAGGGCACTAAGATTCCATGTGCCGCAGAGCAACCAAGTCCACACACCACAGCTAAGACTTGATGGAGCCAAATAAATACATATCCTTAAAAAAAAAAAAAGGCAAATAGAAAAGTAGTCAGGAAAACACATATACCTGGTTTTATTGGACTTCCCTTTATTGTGCTTTGCAGACACGGCAGTTCAGTCACTCAGTCGTGTCTGACTCTCTGTGACCCCATGGACTGCAGCATACCACGCCTCCCTGTCCATCACCAACTCCCGGAGTTTACTCAAACTCATGTCCATTGACTTGGTGATGCCATCCAACCAATTCATCCTTTGTCGTCCCCTTCTCCTCCCGCCTTCAATATTTCCCAGCATCAGGGTCTTTTCCAGTGAGTCAGTTCTTTGCATCAGGTGGCCAAAGTATTGGAGTTTCAGCTTCAGCATCAGTCCTTCCAATGAATATTCAGAACTGATTTCCTTTAGGATGGATTGATTTGATCTCCTTGCAGTCCAAGGGACTCTCAAGAGTCTTCTCCAACACCACACTTCAAAAGCATCAATTCTTCAATGCTTAGCTTTCTTTGTAGTACAATTCTAACATCCACGCATGACCACTGGAAAAACCATACCCTTGTCTAGACGGACCTTTGTTGGCAAAGTAGTGTCTCTGCTTTTTAATATGCTGTCTAGGTTGGTCATAACTTTTCTTCCAAGGAGTAAGTATTTTTAATTTCATGGCTGCAGTCACCATCTGCAGTGATTTTGGAGCCCCCAAAAATAAAGTCTGTCATAGTTTCCACTGTTTCCCCATCTATATTTGCAGTGAAGTGATGGGACCAGATGCCGTGATCTTAATTTTCTGAATGTTGAACTTTAAGCCAACTTTTTCATTCTCCTGTTTCACTTTCATCAAGAGGCTCTTTTAAGTTCTTTGCTTTCTGCCATAAAGTTGGTGTCATCTGCGTATCTGAAGTTATTGATATTTCTCCCGGCAATCTTGATTCCAGCTTGTGTTTCTTCCAGCCCAGCGTTTCTCATGATGTATATAAGTTAAGTAAGCAGGGTGACAATATACAGCCTTGATGAACTCCTTTTCCTATTTGGAACCAGTCTGTTGTTCCATGTCCAGTTTTAACGGTTGCTTCCTGACTGCATACAGGTTTCTCAACAGGCAGGTCAGATGGTCTGGTATTCCTCTCTCTTTAAGAATTTTCCACAGTTTGTGGTAATGCACACAAAGGCTTTGGCATAATCAGTAAAGTAGGAATAGATGTTTTTCTGGAACTCTTGCTTTTTCAGTGATCCAACAGGTGTTGGCAATTTGATCTCTGGTTCCTCTACCTTTTCTAAATCCAGCTTGAGAATATGGGAGTTCTCAGTTCAAGTACTGTTGAAGCCTGGTTTGGAGAATTTTGAGCATTACTTTACTAGTGTGTGAGATGACTGCAATTGTGCAGTAGTTTGAGCATTCTTTGGCATTGCCTTTCTTTGGGATTGGAATGAAAACTGACCTTTTCCAGTCCTGTGACCACTGCTGAGTTTTCCAAATTTGCTGGCATATTGAATGCAGCACTTTGACAACATCATCTTTTAGAATTTGAAATTGCTCCACTGGAATTCCATCACCTCCACTAGCTTTGTTCATAGTGATGCTTCCTAAGGCCCACTTGTCTTCAGATTTCAGGATGTCTGGCTCTAGGTGAGTGATCACACCATCATGATTATCTGGGTCGTGAAGATCTTTTTTGTACAGTTCTTCTGTGTATTCTTGCCACCTCTTCTTAATATCTTCTGCTTCTGTTAGGTCCATACCATTTCTGTCCTTTATTGAGCCCATCTTTGCATGAAATGTTCCCTTGGTATCTCTAATTTTCTTGAAGAGATCTCTAGTCTTTTCTATCCTATTGTTTTCCTCTATTTCTTTGCACTGATCACTGAGGAAGGCTTTCTTATCTCCCCCTTGCTATTCTTTGGAACTCTGCATTCAGATGTTTATATCTTTCCTTTTCTCCTTTGCTTTTCGCTTCTCTTCTTTTCACAACTATTTGTAAAGCCTCCTCAGACAGCCATTTTGCTTTTTTGCATTTCTTTTTCTTTTGGATGGTCTTGATCCCTGTCTCCTGTATAGTGTCACGAACCTCCATTGATAGTTGATTGCATCAGGCACTCTATGAGATCTAATCCCTTGAATCTATTTGTCACTTCCACTGTATAATCGTAAGGGATTTGATTTAGGTCATACCTGAATGGTCTAGTGGTTTTCCCTACTTTCTTCAATTTAAGTCTGAATTTGGCAATAAGGAATTCATGATCTGAGCCACAGTCAGCTCCCAGTCTTGTTTCTGCTGACTGTATAGAGGTTCTCCATCTTAGGCTGCAAGGAATATAATCAATCTGATTTCGGTATGGACCATATGGTGATGTCCATGTGTAGAGTCTTCTCTTGTGTCGTTGGAGGAGGGTGTTTGCTATGACCAGTGCATTCTCTTGCAAAACTCTATTAGCTTTTGCCCTGCTTCATTCTGTACTCCAAGGTCAAATTTGCCTGTTATTCCAGGTGTTTCTTGACTTCCTACTTTTGCATTCCAGTCCCCTATAATGAAAAGGACATCTTTTATGGGTGTTAGTTCTAGAAGGTCTTGTAGGTCTTCCTAGAACTGTTCAGCTTCTTCAGCATTACTGGTTGGGGCATAGACTTGGATTAATGTGATATTGAATGGTTTGCCTTGGAAACAAACAGATCATTCTGTCATTTTTGAGATTGCATCCAAGTACTTCATTTCGGACTCTTGTTTTGCAGACACCACAGTTTTTACAAATTGAAGGTTCATGGCAACACTGTGTTGAGCAAATCTGTTGGTGCCTTTTTTTCCAAAAGCATTTGCTCACTTCATATCCCTGTGTCACATTTTGGTAACACTTGGATAACAGGCATTTCTCTGAGTTATTGCAGGTTTGGTTCCAGACCACTACAGTAAAGCAAACATCACAATAAAGCAATTCACACAATTTTTGGGGGTGGGTTTACATATAAAAGGCTCTCCATGGGCCTCCCTGTTGACTTAGACACAACGGTATTGAAATCAGGCCAACTAACCTCACAGTGGCTGCTAAGGGTTCAAGTGAAAGGAGTTGCATACCTCTCACTTTAAATCAAAGGCTAGAAATGATTAAGCTTAGTGAAAAAGGCATGTTGAAAGTTGAAACAGGCCAAAAGTTAGGCTTTTTGAGCCCAGCAGCCAAGTTGCGAATCCAAAGGGAAGGTTTTTAAAGTAAATTGAAAATGATACTCCAGTGAATTCATGAATGATAAGAAAACAAAACAGCCTTATTACTGATATGGAGAAGGTTTTGGGATCTGCATAGATCAGCCAGTCATGGCATTCCCTTAAGTCCAAGCCTAATCTAAGACAAGGCCCTAACTCTAATTCTGTGAGGGCTAAGAGAGATGAGGAAGCTGCAGAAGAAAGGTTTGAAGCTAGCAGGGGTCGATTTCGTGAAGTTTTAGGAAAGAAGTCATCTCTGTAGCATCCGAGTTCATGGCAGAGCAGCAAATGCTGATGTAGAAGCTGCAGCACGTTATCCAGAAGATCTAGCTAAGATCATTCGTGAAGGTGGTTGTTCTAAACAACAGATTTTCATTGGAGACAGAACAGTCTTCTATTGGAAGAAGATGTCATTAGGACTTTCATAGCTAGAGAGGAGAGGTCACTGCCTGGCTTGAGAGCTTCACAGGGCAGGATGACTCTCTTGTTAGGGGCTAATGCAGCTGGTCTGGTGGCTCAGTGGTAAAGAATCTACCTGCCAATCCAGGAGATATGGGTTTGATCCCTGAGTCAGGAAAATCCCCTGGAGAAGGAAATGGCAACCCACTCCAGTATTCTTGCCTGGGAAATTTCATGGACAGACGAGCCTGGTGGGCTATAGTCCATGGGGTTTCAAGAGTAGGATACGACTTGGCGACTAAACAGCAACAAAATGAATGCTCATTTGCCATTCTGAATTATGCTAAATCTTCTCTTCCTGTGCTCTGTAAATGGAACAGCAAAGCATGGGGGACAGCACATCTGCTTACAACATGGTTTACTAAATATTTGAAGCCCACTACTGCTCAGAAAAAAGAGAGTCCTTTGAAAATATTACTGCTCATTGACAATGCGTTTGGTCACCCAAGCGCTCTGATGGAGATGTACAAGGTTAATGTTGTTTAATGCCTACCTTCTCAACATCCATTCTGCAGTCCACAGATCAAGGAGTAATTTCAACTTTCAAGGCTTCATTATTTAAGAAATATATTTTGAGAGTGGCATACCTCACAGCTTTCAGGATCTTAGTTTCCTGATCAGGGATTGAACCTAGGCCACCACAGTGAAAGTGCCAAATTCTGTCCACTGGACTGCCAGAGCAGTCCCATAAGAAATAAATTTTTAGGCTATAACTACCATAGTGATTCCTCTGATGGATTTGGGTGGTTAAATGAAAACCTGGAAAGGGTTTACCATTCTAGATACCATTGAGAATATTCATGATTCAAAAGAAGAGGTCAAAATATAAATATTAGCAGGAGTTTGAAATAAGTTAATTCCAACCCTCAATGGTGCCTTGCGGGGCTTTAAGTCTTTGGTGGAGGAAATAACACCCAGTGTGGTAGAAAAATAGCAAGAGAACTAGAATTAGAAGTGGAACCTGAAGATGTGACTAAATTGCTTCAATCCCATGATAGAACTTTAATGGATGAGGAGTTGCTTCTCATGGGTGAGCATTAAGAAAATGATTTTTTGACATGGAATCTACTCCTGGTGAAGATGCTGTGAGGATTGATGAAATAACAACAGAGGATTTAGAATATTACATAAACTTAGTTGATAAAGCAGAAGCAGGGTTTGAGAGGATTGACTTCGGTTTTGAAAGACGTTCTACTTTGGGTAAAGTGTTACCAAACAGTAATTCATGCTACAGAGACATTTTTCATGAAAGGAAGAGTCAATGGATGCGGCAGACTTCATTATTATCTTATTTAAAGAAATTTCCACAGTCATCCTATCCTACAGAAACCACCCCGGTCAGTCAGCAGCCTTCAACATTGAGGCAAGACCCTCCACAACAAAGAGTATGACTCACTTGAAGGCTCAAATGATGGTTAGCATTTTTTAGCAATAAAATGTTTTTTAATTTAGATATGAACATTGTTATTTAGACTCTTATGAGTAGATACTACATTCTACATTATAATATAAGTTTTATATGTACTGGGAAACAAAATAATCCCCATGACTCACATTATTGTGGTATTTGTTTATTGTGGTGGTATGGAACCAGACTTACAATATCTTTGAGAATTCCTATATAGAAGATTTGAACAACACAACTAATAAAGTTGGTCTAATACATAAAGAAAATTTTGTACCTAACAGAGAGTAAGCGTTATTTCTGAGCACACAAGGAGTACTTTAAAAAATGGACTATGTCCTAAATCACAGAAGAAGTTTCCAAAATATAAGGTAACCAGAATCAAATAGACTACATTCTGTGACTATAATAAATTAATTTGAAATCAACAATAAAAAGAAATCTTAAAAAACTCACCTGAATAGAAACTAAAAAATGTACTTATAAATAACTCATAGGTTAAAGAGGAAGCTTGAAAACAGCCAACAAAGCAGACATGAAAGGAGGAGCATATTAAATAAAAGAACAGAAACTAATAAAATGGGGGAAAATGATTAACACTTCCCTAATTGTATATTGTGATAACCAATGATAGGATGAGCAAAATTGGCTGAGAAGAATATAGGTATTATTTGAGCCTCTATTCCTATTCATGGTTTATTTTCTATATTAGTAATCTTTTTCTTTAGACTAATATGGGCTAGCAAGAAAATTATAGAACTCAGGCTATAAAATATATAGTCATTGTCAAATTTTCAGCAGTGTATCTTTTCCATATAATGAGAAAATTACAGGACTGAGTAAGTGCAAACATCAGACTTGTATAATTTTACTATTTATTTAAAAGATTTTACAGTGGTCTTTAAGAGAAATTTCTATTTATATATTTATGATATTCTTCTTTCCCTTCTTGTAGGTTACTCAAATGAGTCGTCCAGACCTGATTCTCTTTCTGATGAAATACCTGATGGCTCTCATAGTTGGTATTCCTTCCATTTTTTGGGTTGGAAGTAAAAAGACTTGCTTTGAATGGGCCAGTTTTTTCCACGGTCGTAGGAAAAAAGAGTAAGTTGAAGTAAATTATCATGGTGTTCACAGGCTTCACATTTACATAATTTTGTGTGTGTGTGTTTACTGTGTTGAAACAATTTGGATTTGGAGGAAATATTCCAACAAGATGATAACCTCAGCTGCCACCAGGTATGATTAAATCTTAAACCTAAAAACTTAGAAAAGATAGCCAAGTAGAACCAGGCTTAAGGCCTGTTCCTTACTAATTCGGAATATTTGAGGGAAAGCCAATCTTTTTTTTAAAAAAGCTCCAAATTATAATCTTCTTAAAATTAAAAACGAATGCTTATATATGTATATTCTTATTTGATCTTTTTGACATTTCTGTGATGACTAGTGTTATCATCTCTGTGTAAAAGATATGAAAACTGATGCACAGAGAGGCTCAGTGCCTTGGCTAAAGTCACACAGAATTAGACTTTATTTCCAATTGTCCATTGTTCTTCCAGGTTACACCATAAATTATTTAAAAGGATAGCATGTTATTTTATTCTGAGTCATACACATTAAAGCCAAAATAATAAAATGATATTAGCAGATAAAATGAAATATGTTATTTTAATTCATAGTTGGCCAAATTGCATATTAGAGAGTCATGGTAAAATATAAGATTTGGGCATATTTGAGGACTCTTTCATTTTTTGACCCCTTAATTAATAGAACAAAATAAGACCCTGCAGTATTCACAAAGGAATAGATGACTTCAAACTTTTTACTAAGTATAAAGTTAATATTTATACTGTATTTGGATTGTCACAAACTTTAAGTTAGTGGAATCCATATTCTTATGATTTTATTTAACCTAAGTTACATGGAAAATAAATTTTGGGAAAATGAATTTCTATAAAAGTCTCAAGATTATATGTAAAATGTTATTGTGTTTTGTATGGGTTAATGTATTTTTAAAATACATCTTAAATTACCACATTATCAGAATCTTGTATTTTCTCAATTATCAGTAATTAGCAGCTTCTGTTATACAGATTCAGAGAAGGCAATGGCACCCCACTCCGGTACTCTTGCCTGGAAAATCCCACGGATGGAGGAGCCTGGTAGGCTGCAGTCCATGGGGTCACTAAGAGTCCGGCACAACTGAGCAACTTCACTTTCACTTTTCACTTTCATGCATTGAAGAAGGAAATGGCAACCCACTCCAATATTCTTGCCTGGAGAATCCCAGGGACAGAGGAGCCTAGTGGGCTGCCATCTATGGGGTCACACAGAGTCTGACACTACTGAAGTGACTTGAAATTTATAAAAATCACAATTTTAAAATATACATTCCTTATTACCATATCTGAGACTACTGCTAGTGATATCAAACAATGCATTTCTCCTTTAAATGCAATTTCATTGGGTAGAGAAGGAAAGAAGGGGAAAGGTTAATTCAATAATGACAAAAATGTATTTCCTGGGAATTCATCCTTTGAAAAAGACGTTAATGAGTAGTTACTATGTGCCATGAACTATTCGGTGATGCCACAGGTTCAATAGCAAACAAAACAGACCAAGTCCTTGATTTCTGTGGAACAGCCTTACTTGGGATATTTATCTGTGTATTCTTTGAAATTTTTAAATGTATTTGAATCACAGTAAAACATAATTCTAAGGAGAGGGTTAGCATTCTTGGTCACCTCTGGGCCACACACAAGCCATTCTGTCACATAGCAATTCTGTTGTGTTAGAAACTCCAGATGGGGCTAAACTAAACCAACGCTGCCCTTTTGGGGACTCATCCCAGTTATTTGGGGGATCCTGACTGGGCCAGAATGCTTTTGAAACTGGTTAGACCTCCCCAAAACCCTTCCATTTGGTTTTCTGGAACCATGGACCACCCACTTCCCTGACTCAGCTAAGTCACTGTGACCCTCCCAGCTGGGACTGTGCTCTGGGCTAGAGTCACTCCTCCAGAGTGTGAGCAGCCTACAGTCATTTCTAGCGTTTGTCTGGTTGAGCCTTTGAGATATGACTAGAGAGTAACCATAATAATGGTTTCCAATCAGTTGAGCCCACTTAAATACTCCAAGCAGTGTTCTAAGCATTAAATCATTTAATCCTCTAGACAACCTTGTGAGGAAGATTGTCGTTTTACAGATCAGAACACAGAACCAAGGTTCAATAGCTAGTGAGTGGCAGAACTGAGATTCAAACCCAAGCAGTCTGATTCTAGCCTCTAGTCTTTGCTGTTAACCCCTCTGTTATACTGTGCTGTCGAAAGACTGGCTTCTAAAATTATGCCAGTCAAATTAGTGTTCTTTCTCTCAGTGAAGCCACATTTAAGATTGCTTATGCTAATAATTCTGACACTGGTTGAAATATTTTTAGAAATCTTATTTTGGAGTTATCTGGGTCACATCACTTAATTTTTCTGGACCCCTGGTTTCTTATTTGTAAAATGAGGAGACAGACCTTCACCATTTGAAGGTAGATTAAATTTTTGAAATGACCAGAAGTCAGTTTGAACCAATTTTTAAAAATAAGTTTAGAAAATAAATTCAGCAGTCCAGAGCAACTTTGGATGTATGTACATGTGCACAGGGCCATTGATGACAGAAGAATAAATGTTGTAATAACTATGTTTGAGTTGTTCTTTCTTCTATCTAGTTTTTGAAACTCTCAGGATATATGTAAACATTATGTTTTATCATTACTTTATGATTCACTTTGAAACATTTAAGTTTGATCCCCAACTGTTGTTTTGCTGTACGACTTTTGAAAAGTTCTTTAATCCCTTGTGACCTCAGTTTCTTCATCTATAAAATGGGGATCACAATATTCACTCTTGATGGATATCTCCCCCATAGAAGTGTCTGTTTAGGAGTTAATCTCCATAATAAAAACATTATTAAAAAAGATTAGCAGAGAATATATATAAAACGCCTGGCACTATGCAGGTATTCAACAAATACTAGTCGTCTTTGAGTCCTTCTACCCCAGCACTAAAAATAACAATGGCAATAACAGCAGCGATTCTTTTCTAATTTGAAAACTTAGAATATATGCACTTTGTCAATTTATGATCTAATCTTCATGTTGGAACTTTTTTAAAAAATAATATTGTCTAATTTTAACTTTATGATTCTTATAGTCACTTATTTACCCAAACTGATACACTGACCTTTGCACCTGTTTAATTGGCTCTTTAATTACCATTTTGTTCATCAACGTAAACACCTATCTGCTTTTAGCCTTTTCATAGCAGTTAAAAACTTTAGCTCTGGACGTAATTCATCCCCTTAATTATTTTTTTCCTAAGCCTTTAGTATGTCTGGGACTTCATGGTATGTTTGTTTAAATTAATTTTTCATACATTTTGTTGTAGTTACAGTCATTAATGTTTATTCAAGCACTAGACAACAGCTTCTGTCGTAAAATCAACTTGTAACCTAAAAACAACTGCTCTTACAAATTAAAAAAATGAGTCTATGCCATGATGGGGCCTCCACTACTTCTATAAACCATGCAAGAAAATAATATTTTTACTTTATAGTAGTACCTTTGCAATGTTTCAGTGACCTCGAGAATGATAAATTTCTTTAGCCGAAAGGGACTTTTTAAAAACGATGAAATTGTATGCCTTCATTTTATGAATGAGGAAAATTAAGAAAAGGGGATAGTGACTTGCCCAAGATCACATATTTATTGATAGAGTTGGAACTAAAATCCTGATTTCGTTATTCTAAGACGAACCTCTTTCCATCATACCAGTTTAGGAGACAGATTGACACAGATTTTTGTTTTAGTCTCTCTTCTCTCGACAGTGTTACCTTACATATGTCCTAAAGACATTGTTTGGAGAGCTTTTTTTCTGAAGAATAACATCAGTCTGTCAAAGTATTGTTTTTGGTCTGTAGGGTTATCTTACACTTGGTGTTTTGTTATCTAGGATAGTGAACGAGAGCCGACAGGTACTCCAGGAACCTGATTTTGCTCAGTCCCTCCTGAGGGATCCAAATACTCCTATAATAAGGAAATCAAGAGGAACTTCCACTCAAGGGACATCCACACATGCTTCTTCAACGCAGCTGGCCATGGTGGATGACCAGAGGAGCAAAGCAGGTAGTGTCCACAGCAAAGTGAGCAGCTACCACGGCAGCCTCCACAGGTCCCGGGACGGCAGGTGAGTTTTATTGGCAGCTTAGTTTATTTCATGTGCTGAGTTAGAGTCACGTGGCATCTGAAGGAAGAGTAGCCAATTCTGAAACAGAAGTTGATCATGATTAACCTTCTGAACTTTGCTAGGTTTAATTGTCCCAGATTATGGTCAGACTTAATGCCAGAGGAGTTTAGACGTGATGCAGTGAGCAATGTGGAGTCATTGCTCATCAGAGAGAAGGCAGAGTAAAAGTGGTTATTTTAGTAAGATTAATTTAGCAAACAATTATGGAATACCTACTATGTCAGACATTGTGTGAGTCTCTGGGAATACAAAACTGATTTAGGTATGATCTTTGTTCTTAATAAGATCAAGAAAAATAGGGTAGTCAATATTTGTCTTGTAGTTGAAAGCATGGGGTCTAGAATAATAAGCCTCAGTTTCCTCATCTGTAAAATGGAAATAGTAATAATATCTGTCCCTTTAGCAATGTTGTAAAAAATAAATGAGGTAATATACCTAATTGCTCAGAACAGTGCCCATCTCAGTAAGTGCCTGTTATCAACTTTTATTATCAATATGATAAGGTAATAATTAAAGTAAAATGCAAATATAATGGTATAGTCCAGAGGTTGTCAAATTTTTCTATGAAGAGAAAAATAATATAATAAATATTGTATTATAAATGAAATAACATATAAATGACTTTAGGCTTTGTGGGTCACGTGGTCTTTGTTGCCACCATTCATTTCTGCTGTTAATACCATGAAAGCAGCCATAGACAGTATGCAGTCAAAATAGGAGTGGCTGTGTTCCAGAAAAACTGTTTACAAAAATAGGAAGGGGCCTGATTTGACCAGCAGGCCACAGTTGGCAGCCCCTGTTTGGTAGCATGGACAAGGGGGTGACTAAATCTGGTGGGGAGGAGGTGGGAGAGAGCTTCACAGAGAATGTCTGAGAGTGGGCAGGATGTGCTTTCTTGTTATATTGGATGGTAGAGACACTAGAATTAGAAACCTCTTAGGAGCTCTGCAGTAATTCAGTTAAGAGATGATGGAGGTTTATGAAAGAACAGTGACAGTGCCAAGAGAGTAATAGCTGATCTGAAAGATATTTAAAAAGAAGAAATGATAGGAGTTGGTGATGGCTTGAAAGCAGTTGGAGAGAAGGAATGTGCCAAAAGAAACTTTTTTTAAGATTTCTAAGCTTGGGAAACTGAAAGAATGAAAATTATGATGCCTGAAATTCTCTGTTCTGTGTCTCCGTGGCTGTCCTGTATCCTTCCAGGCTCATTCAAGCCTTTCTTTCAGTCTTCCCTGTCCTTGTCACGTAGGATGTGATTGCTAGACGTACTCTCTTTTTAGACCTTCTTGTTTGTCTTCTCAACTTGCTTTCTTTTGCCGTCTAACTTGGTCAGCTACTTGGGTTTTGAAAAGGAGCAGCCTTTCTTTAACTTTGACATGTTTTCTATCTTGTATCCACTTCTTTTTATTTTCCTTGCCAGATTTTTGAAATATTTTGAATATTTCCTTTCTACCAATCCCATCCTTCATTCCTTGTATTTCCAGTCTTTTTCACCTTCTTACCCAACTTCTAACATAACCAATGACCTGTTTTTAAACCACCATCTAAGATCCTTTCTCTTTCCTGCCTTTTCCTTTCATTCAGCACTCCTAAGTGGAAAGCATTCTTCTAGGTGCTAGGAACACAGAGATGGAAGACAAAGGAGTAGTAGGTATGATAAAATCATACACAGCATGCTTTGGGATTCCAGAGAAGAAAGCCTTTTAAGTCACTGTGGAAAGTCTCGTTCACAAACAAGGTGGTTCTGTAGTTTGACTAGGGTACAGAGGAGGCAGTGGAAAATCTCAGACAAGGAAACAGCACGTGCAGAGGCAAGGAGGACGAAGAGGCATTTAGGTAGCAGGGCCACCGTAGGAGATGAAACATGCTGAGGAGTTCGGGGATTTTTCCCCCAGAGCAGTGAGAAACTATTAAAAGACTTTGAGCATTGGGGTGATAAAATCAGATTTGTGTTTTAGGAAGATCACTTTGACAACAGCATAGGAGAGGAGGTTGTACGTAAGCCCAGTTGGAAAGTTTCTAGAGTAAAATTAGAGCTCTTAACTTAAAACACTCATAGAAAGAGAGGAAACCAGAGAATCTTTAAGAATACCTGCCTCCATGAACTGCTAGCTCCAGTTGGCGCTAGTGGTAAAGAACCCACCTGCCAATGCAGGAGAGGTAAGAGACATGAGTTTGATCCCTGGGTTGAGAAGATTCCCTGGAAGAGGAAATGGCAACGCATTCTTGCCTGGAGAATCCCATGGACAGAGGAGCCTGTCATGGGGTCACAGAGAGTTGGACATGACTGACGTGATAGCATAGCATGGCTCCATGAACTGACTTTCAGCAGTATTTGATATTGGACATTATTAGCCTCATCCTTTTCAATAGGGAATGAACAGTTATACTACAGCTCTTATGCATGTGGCATTCTGTGTATTAAGAGATATATAGAAGAAAGCTTAAGTATAATTTCTGCTTTCCAGGAGAATAGAACCTTACAGGAAAGGTAGGACATATACATAATAACCAATTAAAAATAGTTCAAGCTAGCATATAATTAAAACAGTGAGTATTAGAGTGTTACTGTCAGTGTTATAGAACTTCAAATGATCAGATTGGCCTCTCTGAAAGTATCTCAGAGGAGATAAATAGGGTGAGCAAATGGTAATACAAGTAATGAGTTCATATTGAGCAGAGAATTTCTGAAGGGAGTTAAATATAGGAGACTTTTAGTTTCTGTAATCTAAATGAAATTAAAGTTTAGGTAAGAAAGCTTATAATCTTTAATATAAGGTAGTGGTAATTAAAAAGCTGTGAGATGGAATTCCTTGAAGCTTAATAATGACATACCAAGAACAAGATCACCAGTCATCGTCACTTTAGTCTCAGTCGTGTCCGACTTTTTGCGACCCCATGGACTGTAGCATGCCAGGCTTCCCTGTCCATCACCAACTCCCAGAGCTTGCTCAAACTCATGTCCATTGAGTAGGTGATGCCATCCAACCATCTCATCCTCTGTCATCCCCTTCTAGGAGAAGAACATGACACAGTAATGAAAACAACACAATAAGAATAGCCTATTTCATGACAGGGTCCTGACCTACTCGACCAAGCAACTGCACATGATTCAGAGAGGACAAGAATTAAAATACTCTTCGTTGTAAAAAAAAAAAAAAAAGAATAGCCTAGCATGTGATTCAGAGAAAACGCTTCTAAACACATGAAGGTCTCTGTGAAAGTTTAGTGTCATGGAAACTAGGGGATAGCGTATACCCTCCTGTGATGGCCTTTCTTATCTCTCTGCTTAATTAAAATCACTCTCATCCTTTAAGTTCTGCTTAATTCCCATACCATGGCAGCTCATTAATTGCTTTTTAAACATTCTTTGAGTGTGACCTATTTTCAGTACAGTTTTTTTTTCCTCAGCTAAGTTTGCAGTTTCTGGAGAATGTGAACAAGGGATATATGTATATCCCTTGACAGTATCTAGCCCTGTGTTGTTCTTTAGTTGCTAAGTCATGTCCAACTCTTTGCGACCCCATGGACTGTAGCCTGAGAGGCTCCTCTGTCTATGGGATTTCCCAGGCAAGAATACTGGAGTGGGTTGCCATTTCCTTCTCCAGAGAATCTTCCCAACCCGGGGATCGAACCCATGTCTCCTGCATTGGCAGGCAGATTTTTTATCACTGAGCTACGAGGGAGGAAACAAATAAATCTGTCAAACAACTTTAGAAATAATTTGGGCATTCCATCTCATGGATATTTCTTTCTGCATCAGTTTTTAAGTTTACACGTTAGCACTATATTTTGGCCATGGTTTTCTCATCATGTTATCTTGGCTGTGAGATTACACATATGCACACGTATCTGCTTCTCGGTACTCAATCTAGTCCAGATTCCTTGATGGATAATTACTGATCTCAGTGCTATGTAAAATAAAATAGACTTAGGTAAATATACCATACATATATATCAACTTCAAAGAATAATTGGTAGTTAGATGAGAGGATATAGAAAAGGAAATGGATGAGTAGCTGGGTGGAGTTTGAGAATAAGTGGTTAGTTTGGTAAGTGGGTGACATTTTACTGTGTAGTTGAGTCTTGATTATCCATGGGCAGGTGGTTCATATACTAGAATTTTGTGAATAACCATATATTTCACTTAAATAGACATAACTGAATTTTTTCTACGAAAAAGGTATTCTTTGAGTGTTATTCACTAAATTAAACTTAAAGATTTAGGTTTCCGTTTTAGAAAATGTAATTCATATTTTTAATTACTTTGATATCATCATATTTTGCTTTTTTTATTTGCCATATTTACATGAATTAGGTACTTATGAAGTCATCGAGAGGTGAAAGTTCTCCAAATTAGCTAGCAAGTCATAGAACAATTTTCAGTTTAGGGAAATAATTATTATGTAAAATAATTATTAACTAGAATAACATGCTTATTCTATTTTCATTATTTTAATTTGCAACATTGTAATTATTTAATCAAAACTTAAAAATCAAATTTAAAACCTTTATGTTCTGAATGTGAAGTCTTTTAATAAATAAAAATTAAATGCTCTTTTATCCATTAACTTGAATTTAAAAAATATTCTAAAGGTAGTTTTTCATTCTTAAATTTTCTTTTTTGCTTTACTCAATCAGGAGAAGAAAGACATGCTTTCATTTTAAAAGGACTTAATTTTTAAACTTTGTGATCTAATGAAAACATTGTTTGATAAGCACTGCTATATAAGACTAGATCACTTCAGTAGTATATGAATAAGTCTTTAAAATCTTTAAATTTTACAAATGATTCATAGTGAGTCATGAAATTTGTTATAATCATTAACTGAGGGGAATGATAAATTGGTATTTTCTGACAGCCAGTAGGTCTTCACCTGTTCATGACTAGTTCTTTTGATGACTTTAAGAAAGGAAAAACCTTCTACCTCCTTTTTATTTTTAGAAATACTACTAAAATTTAATATTAATTATATTTGGTTGTTTTCTTTGATTGTTGTTATTCTAAATTAAATACTTTTTACAAAACTGTGTATAGTTATACGGGGGCTTTCCCAGTGGCTCAGTGGTTAATAATCCACCTGCAGTGCAGGTGCCACAGGAAACACAGGTTCAGTCCCTGGGTCAAGAAGATCCACTGGAGGAGGGCATGGCAACACTCCAGTATTCTTGCTTAGAGAATCCCATGGACAGAGCAGCC
Organism: Bos javanicus; assembly: GCF_032452875.1. Taxonomy (NCBI): domain Eukaryota; kingdom Metazoa; phylum Chordata; class Mammalia; order Artiodactyla; family Bovidae; genus Bos; species Bos javanicus. The sequence continues at coordinate 10,725,487 of NC_083875.1, read as the reverse complement.
TGGAGGGCTACAGTCCATAGGGTCACACAAAGAGCTGGACATGACTGAGCGACTTAGCACACACACACATATAGTATGTATGACTGGGAGTTTTCTTAGCTTTAATGGGGACTCAGTGAATCAGAATTGCAACAAAAGAAAATTTTAACAGGTCCCCGTGCTGCCTTTCAAGATAAATAGAATGATGGAGAGGACAGCCTGTGATGAGCAATGGAGCCCAGTTGACACACTCAAAAACTGCATCTTGGGGAAGGGAAAAGGAGAGAATTTGCTTCTGAGGGAACATGGGTTACAAAGTGTTAGGAGGTTATTGTGTTTAAGTCGATGTAGCTTTTATGAACTAGCGTCCTGACAGCCTCAAGCCCTAATGAAAAGTAAGACCATTTACATTTAATTGAGCTATTAACTGGGCTCTCTGGAAGGAAGCTGTCCACACTTGGCATCATCATTGCTTGCCAACTCCCTCACTTTTTTAAGGTTCCACTAATTTCCTCTAGTTTCATATGCTCCCTTTTCCACTCCCAGGGTTGTAGTGAAATTGGAGTTTGCTGTACCATGACTATCACCATTCTTCTAGATTGCCTTGGACAACGCCATATTTCTTCTGTTCTTGTTCTTCCTCTCCTGGGACCCACCTCACAACCCAAAACTTATTTGAATGAGAAAAGTATCCTTACTTAGCGTAGTTCTAGATCAGTTGGCTCTGCTTAACTTCAGCTTCTGTCTCTTTTTGCAAGGCAGCTCTTAATTCTGAGCCTAATTAGTAGATTTTTTCTCCCTTTTGTTTGGCCACTTAAATAATTCAACAATGTAAATCATGAAATTATTTTGTAAATCAGTGTTATTTTCATGAAAAACTTTAGTGATATTTTCTAGTGTGTTCTGTTACCTCCCACATTAGGTACACTCCCTGCAGTTACAGAGGAATGGAGGAGAGACTACCTCATGGCAGCATGTCACGACTTACAGATCACTCCAGGCACAGTAGTTCCCATCGGCTCAATGAACAGTCACGACATAGCAGCATCAGAGATCTCAGTAATAATCCTATGACTCACATCACACATGGTACCAGCATGAATCGGGTTATTGAAGAAGATGGAACCAGTGCTTAAATCGTCCTAAGGTGGAAATTTTGTGCTGTTTAAAAAGCAGATTTTATTCTTTGCCTTTGCATGACTGATTGCTATAACTCAGTTATGATGCTTTCAGTCAGGTGCAGATGGTGTCCATTGAAAAGTAAATTTTTGCTTTTTATATTGCATCAAACTTGGAACCTCAAGGCATCCAAAATGCTAAGAATGATATCATCACATAAATAATTCTTATTTCTAGGTTATGAAGAAATAATTATTTGTCTGGTAAGCATTTTTATAAACCCACTTGTTTTATATTTGGAAAAATCCTAAAATGTATGATGACTGCTTTATAGTGAACTTTCATATAATATCAACTGGTTGTGAGGTAACATTCTGGTAGTTCTATTAATAAAACAAAATTTCAGAATTAAAGAAATTTTCTATGCAAGGTTTATTTCTCAGATGAATAGTAGGACTTTGTAGTTTTCTTTCCACTAAGTGAAAAAGAACTGTGTTTTTAAATTATAGGAGAATTTGATAAATCAGCAAGGGAATTTTAGCTAATAGAATATAAAGTCAACTGAAGAATCTGATTAGTCTACTGAAGACTCTTTTGAAATTCTGTCAAAATAGTCTTTATGCAGAGAAATACAGGAGTAGGATTAGCAACAAAGTAAAAGCGGAGATGGGCATTTTTTTCTCAGTAATTGTGCTGTTTTTATTACTTTTGTAAATATTACTTTTACTGGCTGTGTTTTTATATTGGTAACTTATCCATATGCATGACGGAAAATTTTTACTTTTAGCCATTTTTTCCCATGTAGTAGTATTGATTTGTAGAGAACTTCATGTTCAGATATGTTCTATGGGAGCATGTAATAAGATAAGCATCACATACTGTAAGCCTTTTTGTAGTAACCATAGTTACAAAACAGCAAAGTGTTTCCTCTGTATCTGTTATTGTGTTTTTTGCAGTGAAATGTAATCTTGCCAAAGCCGCCAGATGTTGGTATCCAGGCCCCTCGCATTGCCCAGTAGCCAATAAGCCGCAGCTTTTGCCCCACACCTTTATCTTCAGGTTCTGGGTCATTCTTGTTTACAGCTGAAATATATGTATAACCCGAGTCCACAGTGGTGATTAATTTGGGATATTTGAAATTCATTGTAGCTTAATGAAGCATGATTAGTCCTGCTGTGAAGTATCTTTTAACTTTAAAAATATCAATTCAAAAATCTTTGACATTTTGTCTTGTAATATTTAAATAACTTATAGTAAAAATTTTAAACTTTATTAGGCATGATAATGATCGGAAGGGAAAGAAAAATTCTGGAAAGTGCTGGATGTGTTATATAGACAAGCATATTTAAACAAGCCATCCTCAACCCTGACTACAGATAAGAATCACTCGGGCAATGCCCAACACCTTCCTCTCATTGAGATGAGGACTGGTAGTTTTATAAAAAGCTTCCCCAGTGATTCTAATCTGCTGCAGGCTGTTTGAAACTAACTTGCTCCTGCTGATAATGTGATGGCATCATATTATATCATGTGAAAACCTAGCTGCACTCAATGTTAGGCTTTTATATCTATTACCTGATTGATTACAACTGGAATTCTGGACCCCACTCCTAAAAATTAGTACTCAGTAAGTCAAAGGTGATGGTAGGACTTTAAAAATCTGTCGTCATAAAAATATTAATATCATAGGTGATTCTTATACAGATATCCAAGAATCAGACTTTAAAAATATTCTAGACTCCAGAGAGATCTGGCTTTGCCATGTGCTAGTTTTTGACCTTTTACAAGTTAATTTCTCTGAGCCTCAGTTCCCTTGTTTTTGAATGAAGATAGAAAATAAATACCTACCTCACAAAGTTGTCAATAGGTATCAGATGAAAAATCGTATGAAAGCTGAAAGCTCTGAAAACTTTAGTGTTATGAACTAGAAGGGATTAAGATTACTGAGGACTTAAGATATTTGTCTGAGGGCTACCATAGTACAGTCTTTGATATGTGTTTGAATTCATGTGGACTTTTTCCTCTCCTTTTTTAAAACAAAATGTACCAAGAAATTTGGTGTTGGAAAAGCTTTCATCAGGCACAGAAGTCAGTTTTCTGATAATAATTTGTTTGCCTGTCATGTTTTTTTCTTTCAAAGTACATATTTCTTAATATTTATTACTAATTCTTCATGAGATATGTGAACATTTGGCTCAAATGCTTTACTTTTTCCTCCATCCTCATTGTCTTTTTCCTTGAAACTGGAGTTAATACTCAGGACAAGTAGAATCTGAATTCCCTCACATCTGACAGTAGACCTTTACTCTGAAGATCAAATTGGTAACAACTCATTTATAAATAAATCAGTAGTTCATGAGGCTTTTGTCTGAGAATTTCTCCTGAGAACAGCATGAAAGACCAAAACAAACATTCAGACACAAAAATAAGTTAACATAGAAGGTACCAGTTTGAGCTCAAAGATGCTGTCGTTCATTGCCATCTGCATTATATCATCAATTGCCAAAATGTTAATTGGTTTCTTTGTGGGCCAAGTATAGACAGTTAAGTGAACATCAATATGAAAAGCTTAACCCTGTGCTTCCTGATTTTTAAATATTCATTTGTATCTTCTCTATTAAACTGTTGATATATGTGTAAATGCTTTATTGGCCTTTCAGTTACTTTCACTGCTTCACAGAATTTACTTAATATTGTTAATCTGTCATTTTAAATAACAGTATTTAGTTTGGGTTGTGTTATTTATCAAACTAGTGCTCCGAATTAAGACTTTTTTCATTAAAGAGACAATCGAAGAACTACAGCAAAATAACAGTTTCAAGTCTCAACTAGCTTAAACCAACTTGAACAAGTCCGGACAGCTTTCTTACCATATGTTTAATTTGTGTTGTGATTGGCAGATTGATAATGTTTAGTATTTTATTTTTTCAGTTGACAACTGATAAAATAATAGTTCTCTCTAAAATGTTAACATATAACCAAAAAGTTTTCGAAAAGTACTCTGATTTCAGCAATATTGTATTGAATTTTTTCAGTGATTAAAGCAAACAATTCAAAACAATATTAAGCTCAAAACAATAATTAGTTTCAAAGAACAGTTAATAACTCAGCAACTAGAAGAGGGCATGGTAGGTTTTCAATTAAAATATTTAAATAAATGAATGTTATGCAACTCACTTTAGTCATGATAGTCTCAGTTCAAAGAAATTTGAAGAGTCTAAATTTGAGCTAAGTGAAATGAGTCTCTGCTTTACCGGAATAATATGTGGCAAGTAATAATCAATGAGGGATTTCCCTGGTGGCTCAGATGGTAAAGCGTCTGTCTACAATGCGGGAGACCCAGGTTCGATCCCTGGGTTGGGAAGATCCCTGGAGAAGGAAATGGCAATCCACTCCAGTACTATTGCCTGGAAAATCCCATGGACAGAGAAGCCTGGTAGGCTACAGTCCATGGGGTCGCAAAGAGTCGGACACGACTGAGCGACATGGCTATATAATAATCAATGAATTGCACCAAATAAAGTTTATTTCTCCTAGAGTAACAGTGCATATTACTATTTTAATTAAATATATATACAAACTTACGCTAACACTTTATATTAATTTTAGAAGATGAACAGCAGTTTTTAGAAGTAAGTAGGTTCTTGTTGGTTTAATGTGAAATTAGATCTTTGTATACTAGTTGGGTGAATGAATATTCAAGTAAACCTTTATTAATAATGATTTTCTTTTTCTAAAACTGTTTCTTGGAGCAGATTTAAGAAAATTCTAAGAATCTCTTCAAATGAGGAAAATTAACTACATTTTAACCTACCTCATTAGTTTCTTTGTGATAATAGCTGGAAATAACTGAAGTTGTAACTTTATTGGTGTGGACTATATCCCCATGAAATAAAAGGAACTACTTAAAATTTTTTGATAAAATAGTGGATCATTGGCTGGAGCTTAGAAAATGTTAACATACCAAATTTTCACTATGATGATATTTATATTCCTTTTGACATGCCAAAGGTATGTTTATATATTATCATACTTGGATGACTAACATAGTCTAGTGTAATGAAAATTGCCCTGGGCTTGGAATTCAAAAGACCCATAATAATGATGTAAACTGAACAGGTCGTTTAATTTCTCTTTGTCTCAATTTCTTTGATGTAAAATGAGGATAAGGTAATTTGGGGCTTTGAGACCTGCTCTACAGGACATTGTGAGGATCAAATGAGCTAACAAGAATTATAGTGCTCTTTAAAAAACACTGATAGAAAAAAAAACAAAAAAACACTGATAGTATTTGTTTTTGTTAGAATTTGGGGGTTACAGAAAGCAAGCATAATGGTATTGAGCAGTAAAAACAGAACAGGCAGTTAGGCCAGTATTTATTTGACACAGTCTTCAAATCAGCAATCCAATTGACCCTTTAAAATGAGATTCTTTTTCGAGAACGACTGTGCCCTTAGATTGTATTTGGCCCTTTATTAAATGTTATACCAGAATATGCTCCGAAAATTTATATGGTTGAATTTATAGGTCACTTTCAACAGAAATTTGGGGATATCCATTATATGTCTGCTTTGATATGGAATGATATAACTACATTAGTTTTGCAAGAAAAATATAAAGAGAAGTAGGCCCTGTTACTTTTTCTCCTTTGAGGTCTTTCATATGCCTAATTACTTCCAATTAGGAACACTTCTTTTTTATTAGTGATTACTGTAACTTATTGGTTTTCATCATGGCAAAACTTTAAATTTTAAGTGATACTATTATATTTGTATATGTAATTTTTTAACCTGCATAAAGTAAGGGTTTCTCCATTCTTTTCCACACATAAACACACAAAAGGGCATTTTTATAGAACCTAGAGGTACAGAGGAACTCACGATTCTTTTAAACTACTTTTATGCCTTTTTACAACTGAGTAAAGAAAGGTGTTTAATTCAGCTATGTTTCTTAGTAGCTGTATGATTTTATACATTATTCTTGTGTCATTTTTATGTTTTTTATGAAAAAATTATGTTGACATCTCTTCATATTTTAATTCACTTCAATTCTGTTTTGCTCCAATGATATGATTTTTGAGAAAGGAATGGGAAAACTAAGCAACCTTTACCTCCATCTTATTGTAATTACTCTCCTGGATTTTTTCCTAATTTAAATTCTGTACTTCCTTAATAGCCAAATTGATAGGATTATAATAATTTCTCTCAAGATCTGAAGTCTTCTGGGAAAGAGAATATTAAGGTTTATCCAGAACCAGCCATTTTTGTAGACATTCCTATTTGGTTGATTTATAAAGATTTAATACAGTAAGTTAATAAGCATATTTCTTATTCTGTGATCTCTAATTAGAAAGTAACATTTTTGTTGCCATAAAGTTAAAAAAAAGTAAATTTTCACTTACATTTTAGTCAAATCCCATGCCAGTACATTACCTCCTATAAAAGAGAGTAGTTCAGTCTATTTAAATGTATTAAGAATGGTTTCCTTTGGAATTTTTTTTGTTTTTAATAATCACTTTTCTCAGGAAATCTGTTATGTCCTTTCTTGGACATTTTCACTGGTGTGATAGCATTGTTTATAATTCTTTTTTATCATTTCATTGGTCACTGTCAGCAGTTTTTCCTGATCAAGAGAAGCAAGTATTTACCTTAGAGTAATTCAGATCTTGAAAATTCAGTGTTTTGTTATTTTCATAATTATTGTTCATTAATAACATTAATTTTTATTAGAGTGATTTTTTCCAAGCTTTTTATCATATTTCCTGCAGTACGGTGAGCTATATTTTTATTATAGCCCTGGGATTTTTGTTACGTAAGTCAGCTTGTTTGTATTGCTGACTTGCAAATATTACTTTAATTGTGTTGACATGCTATTGACATAAAAGAAAGAACTTTGGAGCTTAATAGTTTTTTTTTTCTAAATTGGCAGATTTTTTGAATGCTTAGTAAAAATACATTATGTTAGTTTTTAAATCTGACAGAACTTTGTGTCAGAGGTCTGATTTGTAGTGTTGCATCTGTTTTCAATGAGCTGTGGAACTTTGCAATTTTATCTCTTGGGACCTCAGTTTAACCATCTGTAAATGAAAGAAAAAGGGGATTAGACCAGGTCGTGTCTCAGATTCCACCTGTGTCTGGTTTGGTTATCCCTTGACTATTTTATAATCATTATCTTATTCTCATTATTCCTCCCATGAACTCTATATACTAGATCAGCCTGCAATGTTAATGCAAGTTGCACTTAAATTGATAGGATTCAGCTATGTTGCTGATTTTGTTTTTCAGTCTTGATTTTAGGTAATTTTAAAGGAGGAAAAAATTATATTACAGATTGTAAAAGTAAAAAAAAGGTTACAAATAATCGACATGACCTTTTTTCCTCCCAAAGGAAATATCTCCTAAGGAACCAATATAAGCACCTTAAAACTGATGTACAGAAAAAAATAACATCTAAAATTTTTGTGGTCTTTGTTCTCTTAAATATGAGCATAGCTACTTAGGCTAAACTTTTAAACAAAATGTATTAAGATAAAATTAGTAAACAAAGCATATAACAGTTATATGGCCCATATAACTAATTAAAAAGCTATTAGGTTTGCTGACATGAAAATATTTATAAAATATAAAAATAATTGAGGATTGGATTGAAATTTGTCTGTTCAGTAATTACCCGTAAGCTGAAACCTTAGATTCTTTGCATAACTACAGTTGCCAGATTGCCACGAGCAAGTGAATATCCTGCTTTAAAATATCCTTAGAGATAAATGTGGTTTCTTTGTTTTATTTTTTTCAGCTCTGCAGAAGATGTTTCTGTAAAGCCTCCTTCTGTAATAAAATGTAGAGATTCTATTACTTCCGTCTCTCGACAGAGTTCTCTTGTAGATTTATTGATAATTACATTGTCTGAGAACCAGGCCATAGAGGTTCCTGTTACACTTAAAGATCATTGTCTTTGTTCTAATTGTCTTCCTTAACTCCTATCAATCTCTTGAATCCTTGGTCTGTAAATTTACAATCTAGGTACTGGGTTTGGTGTCTGGTGGGTAGAAAAGAAAAATGGAAATTGATACAGGAAGGTGCACTGGTTTCTGATGTAATTTGTTTGGCTGTACTTGATTCCTTGTCTTTGGTCAGTTCACTGGTTCAGGCAGCTCTCCTGACATCCAAAAGTTCAGTTAGATGCCCAGCGTCTCTCACTCACACATTGCTATATTACAGTGTTACATTAACCACCTGTTAAGAACTACCACCAGGACTTTCTTTTCAGTTCTCTGACTCTGTGTGTTTTGCTATTATGTTTGTTAAACCTTGAGTCTGAGGTCTAAACATTTCATTGAGTACTTTCTGGGTTTTGATAATAGGATATTCTATAAGGTAAAACACATAATCCTAGGGTGGTTTAATTTATATTTATCCATCCACCATTTTTCTGTTTTTCTAACTGACCCCTCCTCAGTTTTGAAAATTAAGTTTATAAATATCTTCCGTCTCTCCTTTAGCCCTGCCTCAGATAATTTTTCTTTGAACTACTCTTGTTGGCAGAAAGGTTTAATATGGAATAATTCTGTGTTTCTGAGACAAGATCAACACAGTAGTTCTTTACATTGAGCTGAGGTGAACATGTATTTGAAATTGTTGCAGTTTCTTTACATGTGAACTTAAAATTAATTTTTTTAATCATGAAAAGGACTCTCTGATTTGAAAACATTAGTTTGGAAGTTCTCTTGTTATCAGGTGCTATTTCTACCTTAGCTGTGAATTATCATAATAAATCTGAATTCTTTATCATTCATCTTTTTAAAAAAGTTAATGCCTCTAGAATGATCCCATTTCACAAATCTTTTTTTTCCACAGATCTTTAATACCAACTTCAAACAACTTTTCTGTTTTTATTTTCAAATGCCAGACTCTGTTTTTAAGTTTTATTTTTTCATTGAAGTTTAAACATATTACATATGTGAAGGAGTGACTGCAGTTTAAACATTTACTTTGGCATGATAAAGAGAGCTACACCATCCATAATCGCTTTCTCCCATTACCAGAAGGAAAAATTCATTTGACACTTAAAAGCTGTTAAATTGTCTTATTTTTATTTGAAAGAGCTATGGAAGCTGTTTCTTCTCATTTAAACTTTTTAAGAAAATGCCAACTTTGCTGTATTTTAATCTGATAGTGAATTGGGATTATTTATATAAGTATATATGTCTACAGTTTATAATAGTGAAGTGAAAAGTGAAGTCGCTCAGTCATGTCCAACTCTTTGCGACCCCATGGATGGTAGCCGACCAGGCTCCTCCATCCATGGAATTTTCTAGGCAAGAGTACTGGAGTGGGTTGCCATTTCCTTCTCCAGGGGATCTTCCCAACCCAGGGATCGAACCCGGGTCTCCTGAATTGCGTGCAGACGCTTTACTGTCTGAGCCACCAGGGAATCCCACAGTATCATAGTTAATAGTTACTTCACTGTCTGTAATATATGATACCTGAAGCTCACATTTATTTAATGTGAGTGGGTTTTGGGTTTTTTTTGAGCCCCCTTTTTTGTTTTGTTTTTTATTTTCTTAGTGTTGTACATTATTATATATGTTAGGTTATCATGGTCATCTCAGTAGAAAGCTCTTGAGTAGATGGTTTTTTTGTTTTTGAGAATCAGCCCAAGGAGATTCATATTATGTGGCCATAGCTGCGTAATATTATTCTGAGCTATGTGAAGTTGCTGGTTTTGTTGCTCAAATGTTAGCAGTTTCGTAATACATATTCAAGAAACAACCAAACAAAAGATCTTTTCGAAGAGCTATTTCAACTTCCCGATTCAACTCTTTTAACCAACCTACCAGAGGCTTTATAAAGATTCAAACTGCAGATAACCAGAGGCCTATCAAGAAAATTCTGCTTTGTTTTGCTGTTAAATTGCCCAGTTTTCAAAGGTATTGAAGCAAAATGACTTCAGTAATTGAAGCAAATATCTTTGGGGAATGCTTAAGTTACGTAAGTTTTTTCATTAAATCTGTGTATAGTTTTTCAGCTTTCATTCACTGAGATATTGTCATTTATCAAAGGATTAGTCTGTAAATATCATTTGAAGGCAAAATAACTACCCCCTGCCAATATCTAATATGGACTCAATTTTGCCAGCTATAGAATTTTGTCTTCTTAGTATGCATTCTAAAATAATAATATTATGTTATGTAGCCAATAGATTTGCCTAAACATGCCGTTTTAAAGATTTTCTTTATACCTGTGTTTCAAGTTATAAGAATTAAAATGTATGAGTATAAAAAAGGATATAAAAATGATAAGCTCCTACTTAGGAAATCCCCAATTTTAAATAGAACTGTGTTTTGAAAGGTTGTGGATTGGGTTGTTCCAAAGTCAGACTACATCTCCTCGTGTATATAATATTATAAATAATAAGGGTAGCAGATAGCCAAAAAGAGCTGACCTAATGCTCTCCAAAATTAACCTAGGGGTCTTGGTTTGGAATAAAGTGTTCGTGACTATGGCCCTTTCTCCTGTTTTAAAAAAACAAATCATTGTTATTAGCACAGATGACTATCAATTAGAATAAATATTTAGCTTTTAAACAAAAGTGGAAATAGTTCAATCAGTGTTGGTGAAACTATTTTGAGACAAGAGATTTCATTTAGGTGACTTAAGTTGGGAATCTGTTCCTCTTTTGAAGAGCCTGTGTGATGACTGAAAGTGCTGTGTGTTTTCAGTGACCTTGAGGAAGGGAGCCAGTCATTTCTTCTTAAGGGTTGTAAGAAGTAGGGGCCTTGCTGATCTCATGCTTTTCAGTTCAAAAACTGTGTCCAGAACATCTTAGATCTCCTTCACCCACAGTGTTCAAAGGCTGTCTGTATTTCAGGCTCAGTCTACCCTACCTTCAGCTGAGCCTGTCTTCCAGCTCTGTTCCTCATACTAAATTTACAGTTGAGCGTTCTCCATTCTTGGTTTGTTTTTTTTTAAAGTCTTTACTCATTTTACTGTTATGAGAAATGACCACCACCTTCTCCTTTTCTCAAGAAATATAAAGGTAGAAGAGATATTCCTTTCCCATTATTTTTAAAAGCTATTGTTTTTGGACTGCTGGCACTTGGCAGTTTAGTTTTCAGACCCTAATCTGAATTAAGTTGATGGAGGTGACCCTAAAATTGATCTAAAGTTTTAATCTTGCTTTATCATATAAGCATCTGGTTGGAAACTGTGCTGATGAAGATTTGTATTTTGTGGCATTGGTTCTTCATGTTTCTTTTTTATGTATTTAAAATCGATCATTAATTTCCAAACGAGTGGAGAATTTACCGTTGTTGAGCTATGTAGAGGGCAAGTGTGCTTGATTAGAGCATGAACTGTACTTTCACATTAGCTGATGTGCTTTGCACTCTGCTCTTGTAGATTTATTTTGTTTACAGTAGACTGATGTCAAGTTTTTGTAAATGTTTTTTACTTAGCACTTTAACTGTGAGTGTACAAACTGATTTTAAATGTAGTGGTTGTATATTTTGGTTATAAATTGGAAATTTGTAATAAAAATTAAATGATTTGTTCTCTATTTTGTCATCAGTACCTGATTGAGTGTAATTTTCTACATCATCTATACTGCTATTTTTAAATTAGGTTTCATACTTTATGTTTTTCTAATTACTGATTTTTTCATTCACAATAGCATAGACTCCACAGTAATCTGGAGTATAGATACATCATTCTGTATCATATCTCTGGAATATAGATACATCGTTCTGAATGCTATCCTATCTCTATTCATTATTATATCCCCATGCATACCACTACCAGGTACATAACAGGAGAAAAAGGTGAACGTATTAAAGTACCTATATCAATTTCCCCAATAGGAAGTCCTACCCATGTAAGCAAATTTTTTTTTTTCCATACACAGGACAGCCGATTAAGACTTAAACTGGTACTAGAGTGTTTTTTGCCGAGATCACGCATTCTTTAGTTGGAAGGAACCTTAGAAATCATAAGGTTCAACTTCCAACCCAGTACCAACATCCTCCAAAACCAGCTTTTATAAGCCTCTGCTTGAATGATTTCAGTAAAAGGAAGCTTACTACTCTAAGGCCTTCCATTCCATTTTGAAGTCAGCCGACAACCAAAATGAGCAAAGTGAGCAAGGAAATTAACACTCTCCTAAAGTCTTCATAAAGGAGCTGCTGGCATCTTCATTTCAGCCCCATGAGACCCATGTCAGACTTACAGAAGGTGATAAGTTGCTTAAGTGTTGCTTAAGCCCATAAATTTAAGGTAATTTATTAGAGTAGCAGTAGAAAACTAAAATATTCAGCCTCACACTTGCACATCTGCAAAGCGTGGGCAATGAACAAGCGAGGAGTGGAAAATGGGCCAAGGAATCCATTAAAGACCAGAAACATTGCACAGAACTGGCCTGTTGCCATGAAACAGACTGTTGAGGTGGCTTGGAGAAGTTGGAGGTACTGAGATTAATAAGAGCAATCAGTCTCTGGTGCCCTTCTTCCAATATTATCCTTCAGTTTTTTTCACCATTATTGTCCAGTTTTCTTTTTATTCCCACTTCTTTATCTTCTCCTCCATCCCAGTTTTCTTTTTATTCCCACTTCTTTATCTTCTCCTCCATCGTACTTTCCTCCTTTTTAAAACAATGCTCTTTATTTTTCTCTGCTAATCAAGTGTATGTTTTTATCAACCTCACACTCCCACTAGCATACCCACCCCATTTGTTGGAAGGAGATAAGGAGCAGAATATGAGAGGAGCCTTGAGAGAAGGTTGAGATTTTCCAGCATGCCAAGACTTAAAAAGGTAAGGAACTTAGCTTTACCGCCTGGTCTCTGAGTACTCCAGTGCAGCACATGAATTCACAAATGAGGGTTATATACAAATCCATTTATTAGAAAAAAAATCAAAACTAAGCAGGCACTCAAAAGTATTTTGAAAATAATAAAAAATTTTTGCTAAGGTACTGATTAGTGACTGTCTTCTATTTTGCTGCTGAAAAATTATGTTGAGCCCTTTTCACTACCTGTTAGCTCAAAATTAAGGCCGCCTTAAGGAGCCAAGGGAAGGTTTTCATCAACTTCAAGTAACATTAGATGAGCTGCTGAACAATAGCAAATACAATAGAAGCATCTAAATACTTAAGTGAATCAATGAAGCATGTACATTTTTATTTTAAGAGTTGTTTGGCACCAGATTTTTTAGGAAAGTGTGTGCTGAGTATGATGACTAAGATCCATGCACTAATGTCTATGTACAAGCTTCTGATTGCCCACATGTCCTGCTGGCTACAAGGGCAGAAAGGACATTGCTCTCTGGCAACAGATTGGGCTTTGGTGGAGCCAGTTTATGGGCACTATTGGTAATAATCCCAAGGGCACAGGTATTACCTCAGTCATCAGTTTAATAGATGCCAAATGAACCCTTAGCACACAGACAAGGAGAGAAGTCTCTTTCATTTCCAATGTGATGATAAGCATTTCTGAAAATTCCAAAAATTGTGTGGGCCATATGACTGTCAGAAATTGGCTTGTTTCTAGAGCCATTGCAGCAGCACTAAAATTGATGAGCAAATGCAGAGGAGAACAAAGTCATTTAACCTGAAAGTCCTTTTGTTCCTCTCTCCTGTCCTAATCATTGTTAGGAATACTTTTGCAGAAGCATGACATATTTAATTAGAGGCTTGTTTTTGTTGTCACAGTTTTAGTTGTTTTTCCAGAACCAAAGGTTATGTTCATATTGTTTTTCTTGTCTGTTGATGAAAGTAATTTTAGAAAATGATTTTTCAAGTCTCCGTGACTGTTCATTAGCATTCATTCATTTATTCAGCAATCATACATTTGTTTACCTACTCCTTATCAGGTAGTGAATAAGACCCTAGAAATTCAAAGAAGAAAATGTCATGATTTATACTCCTGCAAAATTCACACTCTAGTAAGGAGATAAGCTTGTAGACACCTGAGTACTATAATGGTGGTGTGTTCAAAGTGTTATTTGAGCACAAATGTGGAAGTCGTTACTTCTGCCATGAAGACTGGGTGTTCAGAGAACTATTAGAACAAGAAAGATCCAATCGATAGAAATTTATTAATCACCTAATAATTGCTGAGGTTATGGTAGCGAACAAATAGACAGTTGTCCTGTTGTAGTTCTATAATTGAAATTTTGAGTCTAAAGAGAGGAAGCAGACAATAAGTAAAGACAATAACAGATTAGTTTCAGATAGTAATAAGTGTTATGAGATACAACTAAGCGTCCTGTAGGGAAAGGCTTAAGGGTCTTGATTAAACAATACAGATTTTATTCAAAGTGCAAAGGTGTGCCATTGAAGCATTTTAATTAAGGGGTTAACATGACTAATTTTCCTTTTTAAAAAATTATTCTGCTGGCTCTATGAAAATGGATTATGAAAATCAAGAATGCACACAGGGAAACCAATAAAAAAGCAATTGCATTAGTACAGGTTAGAGATAATAATGACTAGGACTCAGGTGGCAGTTGTAGAGATGGACAGGAAAGGGAAAATTCAGGATGTCTTAAAAGTAGAGTCAGTACCACACACTTAGAAAATGAACTCTTGGTTGCCAGAAGGAAGGGATAGTTACGGACTTTGGGAATGTCATGCACACATTGCTATATTTTAAATGGATAACCAACAGGGACCTGCTGTATACAGCATGGAACTCTGCTCAATGTTATGTACTGGTCTGGATGGGAGAGGGTTGGGGGGAGGATGGATACATGTATATGTATGACTGAGTCCCTTCATTGTTCACTTGAAACTATCACAACATTGTTAATTGTCTATATCCCAATAAAAAATGCTTTTTGTGTTAAGAATAAATAAAATTTTATAAATAAATACTTCAAGATAAAAGTAGAATCAGTAAGATTGACATACTGGATGTGATAGTGACAGGAAGGGGGTGAATGAAAGATGACTCCTAGTTCTTTGGTTAGAGCGGCAAGGTGGAGTCAGGGCCATTTGCTGTGGTGGAGAAAACTGGAGGAAGAATGGACGCTGGAGGGGAAAACCAAGAGTTCTGTTTTGGACAGGTTTAAAGTGACCGTTACCCAAGTGAAGATGCCAAGTAAGCAGCTGGATATAAGCCTAGAGCTCAGTTCAAGATCTTGGCCTGAGACCGAATGTGAGAATCATCGAGATGTAGGTAGGATATAAAGCCATCAGGTTATAGGAGATCACCTTGGGAAGACTGGATAGAGAGAAGTTGTGTACAAGACAAAAGGTCAGGAAAGGAGACTAAGAAGGAGAGGCCAGTGATACAGGAATATCCAGGGAATGTGTTGAAGAAGCAGGAAAGAAATGCTGTATAAAGGAAGGAGTCCTTAAAGCCAGTCAAATGATGCTTAAAGGTCAAACAAGATGATGACTAAGGAGGACCATTTGATTGGACAACGTGGAGGATACTGAAAAGAACAACTTAAGGGGAATTCCCAGGCCATCCAGTGGTTGGGACTCCATGTTTTCGCTGCCAGGGGCCCAGTTTCAGTTCCTGGTCAAGGGACTAGCATGGTGTGGCAAAAACAAAACACCACCACCACCAACAACAACAAATGGAGTGGGAGGGGAGGCAGCCTGGAGTGGACTGGAGAGAGAATTGGGAACTTGCATTTTTAGCAGTCGGAAGATTAGATATTTTCAATGATCCTCCCAATGTAAACAGTCAAACATCATCTTTGTGATTATATTGCTAAACCGACATGATCAAAAACAGTGAAAGCAAAAACACTAGTGATAAGTAGCACCAACACCAGCTTCTCTTGAGTTTTTTGCCAAACCCTAGAGACAGTACCATATTTGGGGGTCAAGAAATTAAGCTTAAGAAATTAAGCTCCAATATCAATTGGAGACTGTGATAAATCTCTTTAGAAAGGTGGGACTTCAATGGGTTATACCTTCAATGTAAAGGAGATGGAAGAAAAGGAAATCACACGGAATGAGATACCAAAGAAATCTGAATCCGAGTTTAGCATTGGTTGGCAGAAGTATGGTGGAATTTCCCCCTGAGAACGTGTAATGGCCCTGACAATACATTTTTTGGTCCAAATATATTCTGCATGTGACCTGAACCTTAAGCCAAGAATATAACTCAAAGTGTCCTGAATTGCTTGTTACTCCAGGCAGCTGTCAGAAGCAAATGCACATCTTTGGAGGAAAGCAGTCTAATGTTGGGAAAGACTGGGGGCAGGAGAAGGGAGCGACAGAGGATGAGATGGTTGGAGGGCATCACTGACTTGATGGACATGAACTTGAGCAAAATCCAAGAGATGGTGAAGGACAGGGAAGCCTGGCGTGCTGCAGCCTGTGGGGTTGCAGAGTCGGACATAACTTAGTGACTGAGTAACAACAACGTTAATTTACGTGCCAAAGAATTCCACAGAAATTTCCAAGGGAAAGGAGCAGATCATAGTCAAAGCTAGCAACACACACACTGAAGAACAAGACATCAGGAGTGAGAGTCTATTCTCCAAAGACTGAAGATTTTTAGAGTTAGCACACAATATAAAATAACAATTTAACATGTTTAAAGAAATCAAAGAAGGTATTAGATGTGTAACACGATACTGTGAAAAATCACTATGCAGGTTTGAAAAAAAGAGGCCTAGCTGAATGTCTAGATATGAATGTTTTAGTAACTGAAATAAGAAGCAACAGATTAAACACAACCGATGAGAGACTACTGAACTGAAATACGCATGCTCAGTTGTTCAGTCAAGTCTGACTCTGCAACCCTATGGACTGTAGCCCACCAGGCTCCTCTGTCCATGGAGAAATTTATGTGGTGATTTTTAAAAACATTTTTTTGGCTATGCATGTGGGATCTTAGTTCCCCAACCAAGGGTGGAACCTCTGCCTCCTGCAGTGTAAGTGTGGATTCTTAACCACTGGACTGCCAGGGAAGCCCTGTGTAGTGATTTTTAAGTGTTTAGAATTCTTTGACATTCTCCTCTTCAGGAGGTGGAGCTTCATTCTCCTTCGCTTAAGCATAGATCAGCCTTCTTCATTTGCTTCTAACAAACTGAATAAAGTGGAACTGAAGGTGTGTGATTCAGGGACTGGGTCATAAAGGATGCTGTGGCTTCCTGCTGCTGCTTCCCTCTCTCATACCTCAGCTTGGGGAAGCCAGCTGGTCTGTCCAGAGACTACTCAGGCAGCCCTGGGAGAGGCCCCTGTGGGGAGGAATGGAAGTGAGCCAACCTGGAAGCAGCTTTCTCTCCAGCCCTGGTCCCGCCCCTGTTGATGACAGCCCCAGGGTCACTTGACCTTCACCTTGTGAGAGACACTGAGCCAAAACCACCCAACTAAGTCATTCCTGGATTCCTGTCTCCCAGAAACTGTGTGAAGTAATACATGTTTGCTGCTTTTAGCAGCTA
This sequence comes from Bos javanicus, assembly GCF_032452875.1. Taxonomy (NCBI): domain Eukaryota; kingdom Metazoa; phylum Chordata; class Mammalia; order Artiodactyla; family Bovidae; genus Bos; species Bos javanicus. Next base: position 10,707,997 of record NC_083875.1, on the reverse strand, counting down.
GGTTTTTGGGTAATTTATTATACAGCAATAAATAAGTAATACAAGATTAATTTGAAGAAATTACCTTAAAGGCAGCACAGGGATAGAAAGCGATAGAAAACATGAAATGAGATTAATCAACATTCCAGAAAGAATAATGGAAACAAATATTTGAAGTATTAATTGCTAGTAAATCTTTAGAATTGTTGAAAGACAATAATCATTAGGTCTTTGGAGCCCAGTGAATCCTAAGATGAATACTTTTTTTTTTTTTTTTAACAGCACTTAGACATCTTATAGGAAAATTGATGAATACCAGACAGGGAAAAGATTCTTTAACAACACAGCCAGAGAGGAGAAAGCTCAGTCTCAAAGGGATGGCAATTACACTGAAAGCTGATTTCTCTATAGCAATAATGGAAGTCAGGAGCCAGGAATATATCTTGATTTACTGACTGCAAGACAACTGTAGTTTGAACGTTCTTTGAACATTGCCTTTCTTTGGGATTGGAAGGAAAACTGACCTTTTCCAGTCAGGTGGCCAATGCTGAGTTTTCCAAAGTTGCTGGCATATTGAGTGCAGCACTTTCACAACATCATCGTTTAGGATTTGAAATAGCTCACCTGGAATTCCATCACCTCCACTAGCTTTGTTAGTAGTGATGCTTCCTAAGGCCCAATTGACTTTGGACTCCAGGATGTCTGGCTTTAGGTGAGTGATCACACTATTGTGGTTATCTGGGTCATAAAGATCTTTTTTGCATAGTTCTTCTGTGTATTCTTGCCACCTTAATACCTCTGCTTCTGTTAGGTCCATACCATTTCTGTCCTTTATTGTGCCCATCTTTGCATGAAATGTTCCCTTGGTATCTCTAATTTTCTTGAAGAGATCTCTAGTCTTTTCCATTCTATTATTTTCCTCTATTTCTTTGCATTATTCACTGAGGAACGTTTTCTTATTTCTCCCTGCTATTCTTCGGAACTCTGCATTCAGATGGGTATATCTTTCCTTTTCTCCTTTCCCTTTAGCTTCTTTTCTTTTCTTAACTATTTGTAAGGCTTCGTCAGAAAACCATTTTGCCTTTTTGCATTTCTTTTTCTTGGGGATGGTCTTAATCACTGCCTGTATAATGTTATGAACTTCTGTCCATAGTTCTTCAGGCACTCTATCAGATCTAATCCCTTGAATCTATTTGTTACTTCCACTGTATAATCGTAAGGGATTTAATTTAGGTCATACCTGAATGGCCTAGTGGTTTTCCCTACTTTCTCCAATTTAAGTCTGAATTTTGCAATAAGGAGTTCATGTTCTGAGCCACAGCTCCTAATCTTGTTTCTGCTGACTGTATAGAGCTTCTCCATCTTTGGCTGCAAAGAATATTATCAATCTGATTTCAGTATTAACCATCTGGTGATGTCCACATATAGAGTCATCTCTTGTGTTGTTGGAAGAAGTGACCAGTGCTATTACCAGTGTGTTCTCTTGGCAAAACTCTATTAGTCTTTGCCCTGCTTCATTCTGTACTCTAAGACCAAACCTTGCTGTTACTCCAGGTATCTCTTGACTTCCTACTTTTGCATGTCTGTCACTTATGGTGAAAAGGACATCTTTTTTTGGTGTTAATTCTAGAAGGTCTTGTAGGTCTTCATAGAACCGTTCAGCTCCTTTGGCATTAGTGGTTGGGACATAGACTTGGATTACTGTGATAGTGAATGGTTTGCCTTGGAAACAAACAGAGATCATTCTATCGATATGCCAGCAAATTTGGAAAACTCAGCAGTGGCCGCAGGACTGGAAAAGGTCAGTTTTCATTCCAATCCTAAAGAAAGACAATGCCAAAGAATGCTCAAACGGTATACCGCACAATTGCACTCATTTCACATACTAGCAAAGTAATGGTGAAAATTCTTCTAGCTAGGCTTTAATAATACATGAACTGAGAACTTCTAGATGTTCAAGCTGGATTAAGAAAAGGCAGGGGAACCAGAGATCGAATTGCCAACTTCTGTTGGATCATAGAAAAACCAAGAGAATTCCAGAAAAACGTCTGCTTCATTGACTACACTATACCCTTTGACTATGTGAATCACAACAAAGTGTGGAAAATTCTTAAAGAGATGGGACTACCAGAGCACTTTACCTGCCTCCTGAGAAACCTGTGTGCAGGTCAAGAAGCAACAGTTAGAACTGAACATGGAACAACAGACTGGTTCCAAATTGGGAAAGGAGTCCATCGAGGCTGTATATTATCACCCTGCTTATTTAACTTATATGCAGAGTACATCTTGTGAAATGCAGGGCTGGATGAAGCACAGCTGAAATCAACATTGCAGGGAGAAATATTAATAACCTCAGATATGCAGATGATACCGCCCTTAGGGCAGAAAGTGAAGAGGAACTAAAGAGCCCCTTGCTGAAAGTGAAAGAGGAGAGTGAAAAAGCTGGCTTGAAACTCAGCATTCAAAAAACTATGATCATGACATCTGGTCCCATCACTTGGCAAATAGATAGGGAAACAATGGAAAACAGTGACATACTTTATTTTCTTGGGCTCCAAAATCACTACAAATGGTGACTGTAGCCATGAAATAAAAGGTGCTTGCTGCTTGGAAGAGAAGCTATGATAAACCTAGACAGCATATTAAAAAGCAGAGACATTACTTTGCCAAGAAAGTTCCATCTAGTCAAAGCTATGGTTTTTCAAGTCATGTATGGATGTGAGAGTTGGACTATAAGGAAAGCTGAGCACCAAAGAATTGATGCTTTCGAACTGTGGTGTTGGAGAAGACTCTTCGGAGTCCCTTGGACTGCAGGGAGATCAAGATGGATTCTAGCAAAGAGACTTCTGAGTAGGTTGACGTCACCTACTAAGGGGTGGCACCCCCCCCTTTTTGACCCTGGAGGAGCCTTTCTGTACGTGTGCACTTGAGAAGGTTGCCTTGACTTCCAGAATGAGAACTATGTGGTTTCTTCATCTCTTATCTGGGCAGGCTCAGCTCCTTCTCACTCCTGCTATTACCTTCATCTTAGAGTGTCTGGGGGGACAGACTCCAGCTCTCAGCCTGGGGCCCACTACCTCAGAGTGGCATGTGTGGACGGGTGTGGAAGCTCTGTGCTGTCTCTCCACACCTGCTCTGGGCATCTCACCCATCTGGCTCCTCCTGCGTTACCTCATTTTATACTAAACCAGTGATCTGGAGGCTCCACATGAAGACAGTGACATCAGATAATGGAAGGGGACCCTTGACGTGCACTTCCCTGACAATTAGTGATGCTGAGCATCTGTTGAGTACCTGTTGGCCATCTGAATATCTTCTTTGGAAATATGTCAGATTTGGTCCCAGACCACCCAGCACCACAGGATGCGCTCTGCCGCTGCCCAGCGTTCTCCAGTCAGGTTCCCCGGATGGGCAGGAACCGAGGCCGAGTTATTTGCTTTCCTGCTGAAGTGAGGCAGAAGAATGAGCCCCTTGACTGGAGACTCAGGTCAGGTGGAACTGCCAAACAACCATATTCCCCGGCCAGACGGGACCCCCAGCAAAGCCACTGGCTGGGATGTCTGCTCCCTCACAGTGGGACTGGGAACGTGGTTCACAGAGGGCCGCAAGCAGTTCCTGCAAGCCTGGCACCCTGTGCCTATTTGATCCCTGATGGTGGAGCCCTGCCACTCCCCCAAGTAATTTCTGTGAGGCAAGACCCAAACAGACCTCCTTGGAAGCACGTTCCACAATGCTGGGAAAGCTGGGTGTCCATTTGGTGTTCTCTTTTTGCCTGCCAGAGAAACTAGGTTGGAGGTGGGGATGGGGGGGCTCTTCAGGCAGTGCTATGCCAGCCTGGGGAAGGAACAACGTGGTCAGACTGTAATTGCTCCTTCTACCTTTGAATGTGGTCCTCCTCAGTCTCTGTGGTCCAGATGGGTGCTTCAGCCTCACCCCTACGTCCTATGATTTTCTCTGTGGAAAGATGCTGGCTCCATCCTTATGAACTTACCTGGAGGAAGATGCTGCTGCAGGCCCAGCTGGGGCACTGGGGCAAGCTCTTAATGGCTGAGAAAGTTCGGCTGGTGATGGCAGGATCTGCCAGTATTGGAGGGTCTCCTCTCAGGTGGTGGGGCGGGGCCTGTGGCTCACTACGGGGAAAAGGCCACTGGCAGCAGTAGCTGGGGGGAGCACTCACTGGTGTGAGCCATCCTGGAGACCACTGTTTTCTCACCAAGACCTGCCCCACCCAGCAGCCTTGTTGTTGTTGTTGTTTAGTTGTTTAGCCACACGCTAAGTTGTGTCTGGCTGTTTACAACCTCATGGACGCAGCATGTCCTTAGGCTCCCCTGTCCTTCACTATTTCCCAGAGTTGGCTCAAATTCATGTCCACTGAATCAGTGATGCCATCCAACCATCTCATCCATTGCTGCCCCTTCTCCTCCTGCCTTCAATCTTTCCCAGCATCAGAGTCTTTTCTAGTAAGTCTGCTCTTTGCATCAGGTGGCCAAAGTATTGGAGCTTCAGCTTCAGCATCAGTCCTTCCAATGAATATTCAGGGTTGATTTCCTTTAGGATGGACTGGTTTGATCTCCTTGCAGCTCAAGGGACTCTCAAGAGTCTTCTCCGGCATCACAAATTGAAAGCATCAGTTTTGTAGCCCCTCAGAGATGTAGACTCAGTAGGTCTGAGGTGGGGCCCAGGAATCTGAATCTGGAAGCCCACGTGATTCTGATGCCTGGGGCCTGAGGACCACACTTAGAAAAAATCCCTACACATCATAGATTCTCAAACCCGTTAGGCAGCAAGCACATCATCTGTATCACAGGACAAATAAGCAGGTGATGATGAGTTGTTTTGAATACTTCTTGAGTTTTTTTTTTCCTTTCCCCTTTGTCCCCGAATCCTTGGCTCTGCAGCAGCTTGCCTGTGCTGTGGGGTGGGCACGTGGGAAGTGTGGACACCTGCCAGCCAGCCTGGTGGGTGCACCGCAGCTCCAGGGAGGGACAGGGCAGTTCTGAGTCACCTTTCCTAATGAGCATCGCTTGTTGACTGACTGGAGGGGAGGAGCTCATTATTCATGTTTGGCCCAGGGCCTTCTCTCTTGATTACAAAGGAACAGAGGCCCCGCGGCTTCCACAGTGTTCACCTCTGTGGAAAAAGAAGTGGAAAGATCATCAAAGCAACACTTTAGTTCACCCTTTTCATTGAAAAGAGTTAGATTAGCTGGAAGGAAGCTTATGAGGCTGTTTGGCAGAGAATTTTCACACTTGATCTATTCCTTTCTTCCTCCATCCATTACCCCTTGCCCAGCCCACCTTGATCCCTTGAATAGGGACATTGTCTGCTCCAAGTCATCCAAAACAAAGCCTCTGTTCTTTTGAGCAATTCCTGCCCACCCCCCTACTCCAGTGCCCAGATGCTTCAGAAACACAACCCCTAAGAAAACAACAGGAGGTTAAAGAATATCATGTCAGTATCCCTATTCCTGTAAAAGGGCTGGCCTAATCCAGAAACTTCATTTCTCATATTGTCCTTGTTTCAAAATCCTACAGTACCTTTTTCTTGGTCTCTTGGTAGAACTCTCAAATAAAGCCCCTAGAGCCAAACATATTTGGAATTAAAAATTAAGTTGGAAAACAGGGTGGAATTTGTGGAGCTCAACTCCAAAGTGCCTTCCTGGACCAGCCACAGCTAACACTTCAGGATGATGGTTTCAACATAAACAACCTTCTTTAGTCATGAGACGGCTCTGTACAGAGGCGTAAGGGGAGGTTCTTCCCTCCCCAGAAGAGAAAGGTTCACTTTGTCCTGGCCCCCGGTTCTGTAGCCCACAGGGACTGGAAAGGAGAGAAGCCTTAGCTCCTCTTCCTGCAGCCTTGGCTCCCATTCTCCATCCATGGCACCCAGGATTCCTACTGGCCCCTGGACAGCTTCTGGGCTAACCTTGTGTAGATTAAAAAATGTCCATTTTCATCTGTGGGAGTCCCTTCACTAGGTCTTGAGAGGCGAATGATTTGCTAAGATAACACTGTTCAGAGGGGTGGCTCCCATCTGATGTCATTCTAGAATGGCTCCTATCACCAAGTTTGAAGACCACGGTGCTCGCTTTGAACGTGGGGCATAAGTTTAGATGAGAGAGAAGCTGGGGTGGCGAGGGGAATGCCCATCTTCCTTTCTTTCTTTGCGGCTCTTTTTGCCTATTTCTCCATGTTTCTGCCTCGTGGCATCTTTTTCTTTGCTTTTGCTCCTCTGTAGCTCTGTTTAAGGCTTCCCTGGTGGCTCAATGTTAAAGAATCCACCTGCCAAGCAGGAGACTCAGGTTTGATCCCTGGGTTGGGAAGATCCCCAGTAAGAAATGGCAACCCACACCCGTGTTTTTGCCTGGAAAATCCCATGGATAGAGAAAACCTGGTGGGCTGCAGGCCATGGGGTCACAAAAGAGTCAGACACAACTTAGTGACTAAGCAACAACAGTCTTGTTTAAACCAGGAGCTCTTTTTTTTTGGCTGCACCACTCAGTTTGTGGAATCTTAATTCCCTAAGCAGGGATTGAACCTGGAATATGGCAGTGAAAGCCCAGAATCCTAACCACTAGGCCACCAGGGAACTCCATTAAACCAGGAGTTCATGGACCCCTTGAATATACAAGAATATGGCTATTTTATGGGAAGAAGCCCACAGTTTTCACATTGTTCAAGTGGACTGAGAAAAAAGAACAATCATTCTAAACTTTCCCCTCCCTTTTCCTTTCTCTGACACTCTCGCTGGCCCCTTAGGATTCTGACTCCTGTTCTGTTCTGACCCTTCCTCCCTGATCCATGTCTCTCCTATTTCTCCGCTCATGTGCTAAGTCGCTCAGTCATGTCTGACTCTTTGTGGCCCATGGACTGTAGCCCGCCAGGCTCCTCTGTCCATGGGATTCTCCAGGCAAGAATACTGGAATGGGTTGCCATGCCCTCCTCCAGGGGATGTTCCTGACCCAGGGACCAAATCCCTGTCTCTTACGTCCCCTGCTTTGGCAGCAGGTTCTTTACCACTAGCGCCGTTTGGAAAGCCCTTCTTCTCTCCTGCCTTCTCTCTTTCTCCTTCTGTCTTTGGCTTATTGCCCCGTGCCACCTTTTTATTTTTTTCCGTGAAAATAGGGTATAATACAAAAGTGAATACTAATAATTGTCACACATTGAACAATGTTCAGTAAATGAAGGTTAAATTTCCCTAGTTATCTTCTTAATTTTAATAGCCACTGAACTGGATATTTTTCTCTCAAAAAAAAATTCAGGAGGGGTAATTGTTGGCTACTTTTTTTTTTTTTTAACTCATCTGTGACGGTTCATTTTACCCACTGTGAGCCCTCGGCTGTGAATGAGAGCATAGCTTCCTGCCCGCGGTCTAATCAGACATCGGGAGGGCAATCGCGCCCCCTCGTGTCAAAGTTTTAGATTGCATGTTGCGTTAGATGAGGAAGGTACCTCCAAAAGCAAGAAATCTAATTATTTAACAGAATTTGAATCCATGAACAGGATTGCTTTCAGCAGCTTGCTGGTCTACCCGAATGGGGGGCTTCAGAGAGAAAGAGGAAGAGGGAACAGGGAAGCGTCTGACTCTTTGTCAGCGGAGCAATACAAGACTCCTCAGCCATTGGATAGAGTGGATCTTTGTCCTTAAAGAGTACAGATTGCAATCCCACCTTCTGGTGTTTCGATGTTTTGATATATTAATATTCCAGTATTTTGCTGGCATAATGCTACCATTATGGTAATTTAAAAAATCTGAAACGCATCTTGAGATACATTTAGAGAGACACTGAATTAATTTTCAAATGGTAAAGTTTACTCATCTGCAAAGTGTTGTTTTATGCCTGTATAACATTCAAGAAGAGAAAAAAAATCAACTGACAGAGAATCTCTTGCAAGAATGAGTCTCTATTTTCAGACTTTAGAAACTTCATTTCTCATATTATCCCAGAAGAAGGAAATGGCAACCTACTCCAGTATTCTTGCCTGGGAAACCCCATGGACAGAGAAGCCTGGCGGGCTACAGTCCATGGGGTGGCAAAGAGATACGACTTAGTGACTATCCCTGCTTCAAACCCCCTAAAGTACCTTTTTCTTGGAACTCTTTATCTCTTGGTAGAACTCTAGAATAAAAACCCAAGAGCCATGCTTATCTGTTGGGAGTTAAAAATTAAGTTGGAAGATAAGGTGGAATTTGTGGAGCTTAATTGCAAAGTACCTTCCTTGGACCAGCCCCAGATGCCACTCCCAGGAAAGGGAAGAAGCCTGGGGCAAAGGTCAGCATTAGACACTTGAGGTGGAAGGTTTCAACACAAATATCCACCTTCTTTAACCACGAGACCGGTCTACACAGAAGTGCAAAGGGAGGTTCCTCACTCCCCAGAATTCTACGGTGTCCAAATGTAAAATTGTTGTTGTTCCCCGGGCATTCATCTTGTTCCTATGTAATGTGCAAAACTGACATCCATTCAGGGATGGGAGGAGGACAGCATTCACAGGAGCCTCAGGGACCAAGGGAGGATATGGTTCTGGAGGTGAGGAACAACGATGGTGTTAGAGGCTGTTGTCAAAATGCTCCTATGTCAAAACAGCTGCACCGAACTCTCAGGAACCTAGTAAAATACGTAGTTACCGAGGCGCCGGGAGGGAACCATGTAGGGGCAATTTATATTGATTGCAGGCCAAGCAGTGGGAAGAAATGAACTTACCATCTCATCTTTTTTAAGAGACATGGGATGAGGTGCTGTGAAATGGGAGTGGGAACCAACAACTACCGAGCACCTACTGTATGCCACTCGCTGCCTCTCATTTAACCTTCAAAACAGCTCTGGGTGGTAGGTAGTATTAAGCCCTAGTTTTCAAGCATCGAGAACTGAGAATCAGGTTAAACGGCATGATTTTTTTCATGTTCCTACGATGAATTTTCTGAAATATCCCACAGTAACTCCCTGCAAAGCTGAATCAAAGGTGCGGTCAGCTGTAGTTGCCCAGACGTCACTCTTCTAGGACTCTCCATTCTTGCTGGAGTGTAGTAACGTGGAAAACGTTAATTCCACTCCCACCCCCGCCCCCGCCCAGCACTTTCTCTTAGGGAGAATAGAATAAAAAGCTGTAAGAAATAGTCGATGGGCTTCTGAGGGTGAAGTGGAGTTATAACCCCTGGCTCCTAGCCGTCCTTCTGGAATGTGGAGAAGGCAGTGATTAACTCATGGTTTGCTGAGGTGGTATGCAAGGTTAGAGAGCCGAAGGTTTTGGACGGCGCAGGAAAGGCGGAGCGGCTGCCACCAGAGGGCGCCCTTCCCTCCAGCCTGCACCCCAGACCCGTCCACACTCAGCGCAACTCTAGCCCCAGCCTGGTCTCCACCCGCATCTTTTTCATTTCTCCAGTCCTTTTCTTTCTCCCCGCCCTCCTCCCTCCGCGCTCACCCGCTCCCGCTCTTCTCTCTGAGGATCATAAGGTAGCAATGAAGGAAACCTCCTGTAACTGCTTTTCCACCGCTAGGCACTTTGTTGTGTCTATCCGTGGAGGTCGTTTGACAATTTTATGTGACCTTCACTTTGGGTAAATCTTTTCAGTCCTTAATAACAACGTTGCTGGAAATTGTTTTACCAGGGGAAATACAGCAAGCCCACCATACTAGAATTAAAACAGGCCTTGCTTTTAACTTTCAGAGTGACAGCTAGTTAAAAAGCCAATTTCCAGGTGACCACGTAAATGTGTGTCTAAATTAATGGGAAAGGTGTTTCATAAAACAAAGCCTAGCCTTTTTCCAAATTCCTTTTAAAAACGAAATAATCCAGAATTTGTAGAAAATAGTTGGATCTTTTCCCCACATGATAAGAGCAAAGACATAAGTGGGAAGATTGGTAAGAGAGAGGGAATCACACAGAGGGATGGGGTAGAAAAAGAAGTAGGAAGATAAGGGAGATATAGTGGGAGGAGGGCAGAGTTTGACCTGAGGACAAGAGGGTGAAAAAGAAGAGAAAAGGGAAAGAAAAGAGGTGTAATGGTTCCTGTATCACATGCCCAGAATGACTTAAGTGGGTAGAAATTAAAGCCTGGGTGTTAGCACCTTAAGTTTTCCTTGCCTCTCAGGTGGAAGGTGAGGGGGAAATCCAGGGAAAAGAGTCCTAGAGAAACTGCTAACTCCACCATCTTTCTCAGAGCCTGTGCTCATCTTCTGTACCCACAGCAGAGGAAACTGCAGAAGGAAGGTCCAAATCTGTTCCCCTCGAAAGGTGAGTGTGCTTCCATCTGCCAGGCTGTCTGCTTGCTTTGCACGTCTCCCCAAATCATATGCTAACAGCACCCATCGTCTGCCATCCTGGCACAAGCCCAAGAAGACGCAGCTAAATTAGACGTGGGGGAGAGGAGGAGAGCACGGCTTGTTTTCTGCTCTGGAATTTGTCGTAATTCATGAGTCACTGCCATTGTTTAGTCGCTCAGTCGTGTCCGACTCTTTGAGACCCCATGGACTGTAGCCCACTAGGCTCCTCTGTCCATGGGATTCTTCAGGCAAGAATACTGGAGTGGGTTGCCTTTTCCTTCTCCAGGGGATCTTGAGGCCTTTGGAGGTCCGGACAATTGGGATCCTTAAGGAAATGGCAACCTACTCCAGTGTTCTTGCCTGGAGAATCCCAGGGACGGTGGAGCCTGTTGGGCTGCCGTCTATGGGGTCACACAGAGTCGGACACGACTGAAGCGACTTAGCAGCAGCAGCAGCAGAAAAGGATTCAGGGTTTTGTGTTGAGCTTGCCCAGCCTCTCCTCATTCCCTTTGACCTGGTTGGTGCACTTCTGAACATCAGCAGATTTTTGTGGGACAGTCTTGGGATTCAGTTGAAATGAACGCTCCTCCAAGATAAGGCTCTTTAGTTCATTTTTGGTGGTTTGGGGTTCATTCCTTTTTCGATTCAAACAACAAGTATTTGTTGCATGACTTCCACATGCCAGGACAGGAAACAGGGTGGGTTGAAAGATCCCTGCTGTCTCACAGAGAATCTCTTCTCACAGAGCAGGACAGGCAGTAACCAAAGAAATAAACAAGAAATCCATCAACAAGTAACATGAGCTACACAAAGAATTACAATACGTCTCCGTAATAGCGAGTGAATGGGTGGGCTTCTGGCACGGGTCGTCTGAGCTAGTGACATCACTTGGAGTATCAGAGGCCCTCGCCCTGCCAAGATGTGAGGGACACATTGCAGGTGGAGGCACGGCTGGTGCAAAGGCCCCTGCCCAGGACTAAGCGTGGAACATCTGAGAAACAGAGACAAGGCTAACTTGTCCTGAGCCCAGTGAATGAACAGAGTGGTGTGGGATGAGTTGGAAAGACATTGGAGGGTAGCCGGGATCATTGAGGCTTTTCTGACTCAAAAGAAGGAATTTGGAATGTTTTTCCAAGTGCAGTGGGAAATCATCGGAAAGCTTTAAGCTTAGGGATAATTTGATCTGGTCTGTATTGGCTCAGATGGTAAAGAATTTGCCTGCAATGTAAATTTGATCCCTGGGTCGGGAAGATCCCCTGGAGGAGGGCAAGCAACTCACTCCAGAATTCTTGCATGGGAAATCCCATGGACAGAGGAGCCTGACAGGCTATAGTCCATAGGGTTGCAAAAGAGTTGGACGTGACTGAGTGACTAACACATGCACACACATATTTTTAAAAAGGTCACTGGTGGGTTTGTGAAGAGGGAACAAGTCTGGAATCAGGGTGGATACCACAATGGTAAAACAGAAATTCACTGTGGCCCAGACTTGATGGTGGTGGAGTTGTAGAAGTAGAGATGTGGAGAAGAAAATGGATTAGGGTGCATTGTGAATGTAGCATTGAAGGCCCTGAGGAAAATGAAAGAAAGAGACCCAGGAACATCCCTAGATTTTTGGCTTAAGTAACCAAGTGGATTATGTTGCCCTTTTCTGAGACGAGGTGCTTGAAAGAGGAGCTGGTATGGATGTGGGAAGGTAGAGTCAAGAACTCTCTTCTGAGCAAGTTCATTTGAGATGCCTGTGAAACCATTCAAGGCTTCATCTAGAGTTCTGGGCAGAGGTCAGGGCTGAAAATACCAATTTGGGGAGCCATTGGGCTGTAGGGAGAACCCCCTAGTGCTGTTTTTTAAATTGCTATTGCTTTTATCTTCCTCTGCTTCCCTGGTGGCTCAGATGGTAAAAAATCTGCCTGCAGTGCAGGAGACGTGGGTTCGATCCCTGGGTCTGGGAGATCCCCTAGAGGAGGAAATGGCAACCCACTCCAGTATTCTTGCCTGGAGAATTCCATGGACAGAGGAGCCTGGCGGGCAATAGTCCATAGGGTCACAAAGAGTTCAATACGATTGAGCGACCAATTCTTTCCTTCCTTTTTGTCTTCCTCTGCCCACATTCTCTTCTAAGACCATGCAGGCTTCTTTTCTTGATCTACTGGCTCTTTTTCTTTGTATGTATGACGACCTAGGCTGACCAAAGTCCTTATTGACCCTGATCATTTTTCCATGTTGGAAATATGGGAGTAGGACCACGTTCCCATCTATTCCCATCAGCCTCCACTATCCCCAGTGGGATGTGTATACAAACACACTCCAGTTTGTATACAAACACACACACATATACACACTTTTGGGTCTTACAGCATATATATGTAAATACAGGTTAAGGAAAGCTCATTGAATTGAGCAGTTGGGGAGGCTTCCAAAATATCAATATCAAAAGATAATATCAATTTTTAATGACCTTTACTGGTGGCTCAGACGGTAAAGAATCTGCCTGCAACGTGGGAGACTCAGGTTCGACCCCTGGGTAGGGAAGATCCCCTGGAGAAAGGAATGGCAACCCACTCTAGTATTCCTGCCTGAAGAACTCCATGAACAGAGAAGCCTGATGGGCTACAGTCCATGAGGTCACAAAGAGTCAGACATGCCTGAGCAACTAACAGACCCACACCCGGTTTCTCTGATGGAAAAACTGAACTGCAGGTGGATCTAGGTTTTCATGTAAGCTTATCAGGGTAGAGGCAGAGACTAAGCCCCGTTCTGTATCTCATTTGCTGGAGAGCAGAGCTACAGAGACGTGGTAACACACCTAGGGGTGCCTTCATCCCCAGCCTGAACTGATACCTGCAAATACTCTGCCTGTTGCTGTCATTGGGTCCAGAGGAAACAGGAATGAACTGCGACTCCAGAGCCCAGCACTGAGCTCTAGCTCTGACCCTGAGATCCAAAAGAAAGAAGGAAAATGATTACTGAGGATTCTCATGTGGCAAAACTGTGCCAGTGCTCTTCAGGTTTCAGTCTTAATTTTAACAGCAATCCTGCGAAGTGATTCCTGTTATGCCTGTTTTACAGATGAAGAAACAAGGGCTCAGACGGGTGTAATGACTTCTTGGTGTTTGGGAATCAAGCCCTGATCTATTGGAAGCTATTGTCCTGTGTTGCTCCACCTTGTCATGTACCTAAGGGCCAGATTTTTAACCTCTCAGGCCCAGACTGTCTTCATTTATTAAATGGAACATGACATTTTTTATTTTTATGGGTTCATCTAACTCTGATATTCTGGATTGTAAATGCATTTTAATTTTCCACTTTTCTGAGCAAGAGTTTTGAATCATACTGTGAGTGACATGCTTTAGCCAGAGTGTGACTTTCACCCTTTCACTGAAAGAGGGGATAATTGGGGATAATTGACCTTGCTTGTGGAGTAGATTTGTTACCCTGACACCCAGGAGTTAAAGGCCACTTAGACACAGAAAGGATACTGACATAGCTTCTTTGTTCCCCTTGTTTATAGCTTTTGGTTTCTTCTTTTTCTTTGTCTCTGGAAAATGCTTCTCATTTTCTGAATCCTTGTGCTTTGAAGACCAATTTTGCCAGAGAAATGTCAAAGGAGACACGGGGTTAAATACAGAATTGATTCTGTTCACTTTGAGCTGCAGTAGCCTGACTGTCACCCCAGACCTCGTCATCCTGGTGAAAGCAGAGGCTTGGCATTCTGGGATCACCACTTCCTTTGCCAACAGCAAAGGGCAAAGGGTTCCTTCTTAATTGATGTTTGCCTGTCTGGATCCTGAAGAGCATTCTGATGGTAGAAAGGAAAGCCAGCACCCCGCCTGGCAGCATAATGTTTTGGTCAAAATCTGTCTTCACTGCAAAAATTCTCATGGTGTGATAATCTCATCCCTTTGGGTGGTTGTCCATTTATAACATGTTTTAAGACTTTAGCAAGGCAAATATTCTTAGTGTTCTTGACAATTATCTATTCATGAAGAATTGTTATTATTAATTTTGTATAAAATATATCATGAATGAGGGTTGGATTTTATAAAGTAACTTTGCTGTATCTATTAGTATGTTCATATGATTTTTCTTCTCTAGATTGATATGCTGGGTTCCTTCCATTCGTTGATTTTGGAGGGTATGCAAGGCTAGAGTTTTGAACTAGCCTTGTATACCCAGGATAAATTCCATTATAAAAGAATAGTATAAAATTATTTTCATATAGTGTTGGCTTCAACTTACTAATGATTCTTTAAAGATTTTTGCTTCTGTGTTCATGGGAGATACTAGTTTTGTTTTCTTTTCTTGTGAAGTCTTTGTCTGGTTTTGGTATTGAGATAGTGCTGTCCTCATGGAACGAGTTAGGAAGTATTCCCTGTGCCTCTCTTTTCTGGGAAAGATGCTAAAGGAATCAATACAATTTCTTCCTTAAATGTTTGTTAAAAGTCATCAGTGAAGCCATCTGGGCCTAATGTTTTCAGTGTTAAAAGGTTATTAATTATTGATCCACTTACTTTCTTTAACAGAGAAAAGCCTGTACAGATTATATATTCTCTTTGTGTGAATCTTCGTAGAAAAGAGTTTCGGGGAAAAAGACCTGCATCTTCAAGGAATTGAACCATTTCATCTAAGTTATCAAATTTGTAGGCATAGGTTTGTTCATTATGTTCCTTTATTACTCACAACATCCATGGGAGGTGTAGTGATAGCCCCGCTTTCACTTCTGATATTAGTAATTTCTCTTTTCTTTCTTTTTCTCTTTATTAGCTTGGCCGGAGGTGTATCCATTTTATTGATCTTCTCAAAGAATTGGCTTTTGGTTTGCTGATTTTCTCTGTTGCTTTCCTGCTTTCAATTTCATTTATTTCTATTCTAATTGCAATCTGCCTCCCAATGCGGGAAACTTAAGAGATATGGGTTTGATCCCTGGGTCAGGAAGATCCCTTGGAGGAGGGCATGGCAACCCACTCCAGTATTCTTGCCTGGAGAATCCCATGGACAGAGAATCCTGGTGGGCCGCAGTCCACAGGGCCGTAAAGAGTTGGACACGACTGAAGTTACTGAGCACTCATGCATGCACAGTATAAGCTTAGATGACTGGGTTTAGATCTTTCTTCTTTTGTAATAAATGTATTAAATGCTATAAATTTCCATTTTTGCACTGCGTTCTCTGTATATGATACATTTTGATAAGTTGTGTTCTCAATTAGTTTAAATTTTTAATATCTTCTCTTGACACTTCTTTGACCCATGTGGTATTTAGAAGTGTATTGTTTAGCCTCCAAATATTTTAGAATTTTTCAGCAATCTTTTTGTTATTGATTTCTAGTTTATTTCCACTGTGGTTTGAGAGCTACTTTGGTTCCTCTCTTTTTTTTTTTTTTTAATTTGTTAAGGTATGACATGGAAGCAACCGGTGTCCATTGACAGATGAATGGGTAAAGAAGATGTGGTATACATATATATACACACAATGGAATACTACTCAGTCATAAAAAGAATGAACTAATGCTATTTGCAGCAACATGAATGGACCTAGAGATTATCATACTAAGTGAAGTAAGTCAGACAAAGACAAATATTGTATGATACTGCTTATATGTGGAATCTAAAAAAAATGACACAAGAGAACTTATTTACAAAACAGAAATAAACTCATGGACATAGAAAACAAATTTATGGTACCAAAGGGGAAAGGGAGGGAGGGATAAATTAGGAGTTTGAGATTAACATTAACTATTGTCTATAAAATAGGTAACAAGGATCTACTGTATAGCACAGGGAATTATACTCAAATCTTGTAATAACGTATAATGGAAAAAGAATCTTAAAAAGAATATATAGTTTTCTCTTGATTAGTATTAATGTGGTGTATCTTTCTCCATTTCTTGGATTTAAAAAACTATTGTATCACATCTATCACCAGTGAAATTATTACTTTGAAGAATGTAACCACTCTTGGAAAAGGCAGGATAGTAAGCCATTTTCAGTCATTCACACCTTAGCATAAGTCAGTGTATAAGCTGCTTTCACTAAACAGATAAGGACAGTTTTATGTGGAAGGAAATGGAGAAGCTGTAAGAGCTGATGAGTCAGTAGCTGAGAAAGGGAGATGGAAGCCCTACGGAGAGAAAGGAGAGGCAGTCAGATGTAAAAAGCAGATCTTGCGCTCCTTAAGATTTTTGCTCAAGACTGATAGTGCCTGAATGTGTAGGAGCTTTCCTTTCTAGGTGAGTTCATCAGTAGCTGTGTACTGAGTGTGGACCTGGATATGGAGCAGGAGCTAGGAACACACGAGGGCTCCCAGAACAACCCAGTGACCACCTAGTGGCTCCGAACAGTCTGTCTTAGACCTTGCTGTGGTTTTGCTCTCTAGGTATATGAAACTGAAGGGAAAACAAAAGTAATTCACAGGCTTATTCCCCAAGGTTCCTTTTTTGCTTCCTTCCTTAAGCCACATCATCTCAAACCCTTTTTACTTGGACTGCATCAAGGTAGCCTAGAGTTCCCAGTTATGCTCAACCCCAGGAAGTGGGATGTTCTTTCAAAGCCCACTTCCTGTCAGAGTGTCTCAGTCTTGAGAGGATCTGTCCAGGCAGGACTAGCCCTTCAGCCAAGCTGAGTACATGGTGCGTCTTGATGGTCTGATTTGAGGAGCACCCACAGGGTTCCCACATTAAAAAAATTTCTTCCCCACTCATGCCTAAAATCCTATCCGTGATGATTCATACCTGTTGTTAACACCTGGTGCCTGGAAGGGAAAGACACCTGGCTGTTTACTTCCTAATTTTGCCTGGCAGTGGCCCAGGATTAGGATCATAAAGGGACTTCTGAGTGTACGAATTGGAATGTCTTGCAACTTCTCATAAATGCTGACAAAATTCAGTATGAGGCCTCAAGGCTTTGGGGCAGAGGGAGAAAATCAAAGAGGCTTTCGGTGATTATTTCTTAGGAAGCAGGTTAACACCATGGGCTGGGTTTGACCAAACTTAGGCTAGATCATGGCATTCAACACATGACCCGTTGTATACCCTTGTTTGTGTTCAGGTCATGCAAAAGGATGTGAAATAAGGTTGCATGTTGGCATCTATTCCACTCTGTCTTTATTGGGCCATATTTATTATATGGTAGTGATTTGGTAGCTTGACTAAAGCTCTGCTGAGTATTCACATGACCACTTAACTCTAATCTCCCTTCTTTCCATTTATATCCCATTCTTAGTTTTTATTTATTTATCTTTTGGCTGTACCAAGTGGCATGCAGAATCTTAGTTCCCCGACCAGGAATTGAACTCGTGCCCTCTGCATTGGCACAGACTCTTAATTACTGGATTGTCAGGGAAGTCCCTTAAAAAAATTTTTTTTTTATCTTATCTTCCATTCTTTTCCACTCAGCCAGTTAATATCCACATACCCACAGCTGTCTCCACACCATTTTACTTTCTGAGAATGACTGCATGTGGACATTTATGGGCATCAAATGTGGACCTGTTTTTATCTCCCTTGGGTAAAGCCCCACTTCTAACTGCAGGCTTCCTGGAGCCTCCTAAGTAACCTCTTCAGGCCCTGCTCCCTTCAGTCCTCCCACTTCCACGGGATAGTCCATCTGAGAAAGTCTGTAATTCAGTGGGGCAAAGTAGAAACATCCTGGACACAGGCCAGAGGCTTGAGCTTGAACTCCTGATCCATCATTTTCCACTTGTAGATGATTCTGTAAGATAAATGGCACCTAGCCAGTTCTACCTTAGTAATAAGATCTGACTATGTGGAGGCAAGAACGTGACGTGTTAACCAATGTTCAGAGCAGAATTATTCACAATAACCCAAAGGTGGAAACAACCCGGATGTGTATTAACATATGAATGGATAAAAAAAAGGTGGTATATTCACACAGTGGAATATTATTCAGCCACAAAAGGAATAGAATTCTGACACACGCCACAACATGGATGAACTTTGAAAACAGGCTAAGTTGCAGATGCCAGATACAAAAGGACAATTATTGTATGATTGCGTTTATAGACAATACCTAGAATAGGCAAACTCCTGGAGACAGAGTAAATTAGACATTAGATGTTAGTGGAGAGTGGGTGACAGAGAGAGTGGGGAGTTATTGCTTAATAGGCTCAGAGTTTCTGTTTAGGGTGATGAAAAATTATGGAAGTAGTGGTGATGGTTGTATAATTTGTGACTGTCACTAATGCCACCAAATTCTACACTTAAAAATGGTTCACATGGCACATTTTATGTTACATGTATTTTGCCACAATAAAAGATAGTGAAAAGAACAAACCCAAAACCTGGGGGTTTAATAATAAAACTATCAATGTGACTCAAGATTCCTGGCATGGGAAAAGACCCATAGAGCTAGGAAAAGACTAAAAACTCAGGAAAAAAAAGTGTTAAGACCTAAAATCAAGCAAACATGGATTGTTTGGGAGTGGAAACTTAGATAAAGTGAAGTTACCAGGAGTGGGGAGGCAGATACAGCTGATGAGTAGATGCCAGATCAGAAAAAACCTGTGTCTAGAGTCAACCCAACCCAGGAAAGGGTTTTTAAGCAGAAAGGAACATACATGTATCAGCTTTGCTCATGGGAAAAATCACCCCAGCAAGGGTGGGGGATTATTGTACAAGAACACCATTAAGGAGACTTCCCTGGTGGCCCAGTGGCTAAGAATCCACCTTTCAATGCAGGAGGCACGGGTGCGATCCCTGGTCAGGGAACTGAGATCCTACCTGCTGAGCAGTGGCTACGCCTGTGCGCCACAACTTCTGAAGCCCAAGTGCTTTGGAGCCTGCGTGACGCAACTGCGGAGTCCATGTGTCCCAACAAAAGACCCTGCATGAGGCAGCAAAGAGCCTGCGTGCGCCACTGAGCCCTGACATGGCCAAACGAGTGACTGAATTAACAGAAGGACAACACTGAAAGCAGAGTCAACATCTGGGTCAGGCTGGAGGGCAGGTGCACCGCTAGTCTGCACTGTCAACAGGTCAGAGCCCCTGAGAGCCAGCTGGAGCGACAGGAGACCCAGCAGTTTCTCTTGGCTGTCTTACCTGCCTTCAGCTTGGCTCAGTCGCTCAGTCATGTCCAACTCTTTGCAACCCCATGAACCGCAGCACACCAGGCCTCGCTGTCCATCACCAACTCCCAGAGTCCACCCAAACCCATGTCTGTTGAGTCGGTGATGCAATCCAACCATCTCATCCTCTGTCATCTCCTTCTCCTCCTGCCCTCAATCTTTCCCAGCATCAGGGTCTTTTTCAAATGAGTCAGCTCTTCGCATGAGGTGGCTAAAGTATTGGAGTTTCAGCTTCAGCATCAGTCCTTCCAATGAATATTCAGGACTGATCTCCTTCAGGATGGACTGGTTGGATCTCCTTGCAGTCCAAGGGACTCTCAGGAGTCTTCTCCAACACCACAGTTCAAAAGCATCAATTCTTCAGTGCTCAGCTTTCTTCACAGTCCAACTCTCACATCCATACATGACCACTGGAAAAACCATAGCCTTGACTAGACGGACCTTTGTTGGCAAAGTAACGTCTCTGCTTTTTAATATGCTGTCTAATATTCTTGGTCATAACTTTCCTTCCAAGGAGTAAGCGTCTTTTCATTTCATGGCTGCAATCACCATCTGCAGTGATTTTGGAGCCCCCAAAAATAAAGTCTGCCACTGTTTACACTGTTTCTCCAACTATTTGCCATGGAGTGATGTGACTGGATACCATGATCTTTGTTTTCTGAATGTTGAGCTTTAAGCCAACTTCTTCACTCTCCTCTTTCACTTTCATCAAGAGGCTTTTTAGTTCCTCTTCACTTTCTGACATAAGGGTGGTGTCATCTGCATATCTGAGGTTATTGGTATTTCTCCCAGCAATCTTGATTCCAGCTTGCGTTTCATCCAGCCCAGAGTTTCTCATGATGTACTCTGCCCGCCTCACACAAGCTTTATCAGCTATAACAGGAGCCCACGTGTGCCTTCCTCTGGGCTCAGCCTCATACCAAGACCCTCAAGTGGGAGAACGACCTTGTGGATGTAAGCCCAGTGACACGACAGCTGGGTGAGCCCCGGAAACTCTCACCTAAATGTCCCTCTTCCTGCCAAGGTCATCTCAGGGCGAACACCCTAAGAAGGGAAATGAAAGAGGGGCGTTTTCCTTCAAGCTGAGAACATTCTGATTGCTTCACTAGTGCCTGTTCTATTTCTCTTACCCAGACTGAGTGAGCCTCTCTCCGCTCGGAAAGGATGCACTTTCTCCTGCTGGGTTTGGTCTCCTTGCCCATTCCCCACCCGCACTGCCCTGGAGGCTGTGTGGGGGCCCAGATTCTCATGGCGCTGCCCCACTGCCCATGGCTCCCCACTAGCATTGCTGCCCAGTTGGAGGCTTTGCTCTAAACCCAAAAGGGCTGCCCTTCTGTCTGCTCCCAGAAACGGCTCCTTGGCAGCCTCCCGGCTTTGAGACCCTGAAACCAACTACCTGGCCTCGGTGTTGGGCGTGCTGGCACTCCAACTCTGCATTCAGTGACCTCCTGTTGATAGCTTGAAATCTACCAAGACCCTCAAGTGGGAGAACGACCTTGTGGAATGTAAGCCCAGTGACACGACAGCTGGGTGAGCCCTGGAAACTCTCACCTAAATCTCCCTCTTCCTGCCAAGGTCATCTCAGGGCGAACACCCTCAGAAGGGAAATGAAAGAGGGGCGTTTTCCTTCAAGCTGAGAACATTCTGATTGCTTGTGGAAGCATTTATGATGTTAAACTCAGCCACTCTGCAGTGGTGCCGAATAGAATCTCAGAGACAGAGTTTTGGGTGAAGTAGAAAATTATAGCTTTATTGCTTCACCTGGCAAAGGGGGACACAGCAGGCTCATGACCTGAAAATCTGTGTGTCCCTACCCAGGAGGATTTGGTGAGGAGTTTTATAGCAATGGTACAAGGGCAGGGTTGTTGATAAGGATCTGGGTTTGTGCAGGGTCTAAGTTCCTTTGATCTGGCCTTAGAGGATCCCCTAATGAGCTTTTTGATTCCCGAGGTTATCAAACTGTGACCGTCTCTCTGGCATGAAGGATGCTTCAAGTAGTTAGCATCTCCTGTTTGTTCAGGTCTCTAGTTCTGCAGAAGAGCTCAAAGATATTGCTAAGTGTAACCCTTAGGGTGGAACTGGGATTCTATACCAAGGCTGCACTATTGTTTCTTGGCCTCTCCTCCCTTATCTCTGCAGCCTCTCCCTTCCCTGATTAGCAGCTATTTGAACCTGCCCTTTGGAGAAGGAAATGGCAACCCACTCCAGTACCCTTGCCTGGAAAATCCGATGGACGGAGAAGCCTGGTAGGCTACAGTCCATGGGGTCGCAAAGAATCGGACACGACTGAGTGACTTCACTTCACTTCACTTTGGGATTCAAGGAAGGTCATGGAGGCTAGGGCTTTCCTGATAGCTCAGTTGGTAAAGAATCCGCCTGGAATGCAGGAGACCCTGGTTCGATTCCTGGGTCGGAAAGATCCGGTGGAGAAGGGATAGGCTACCCACCCCAGTATTCTTGGGCTTCCCTGGTGGCTCAGCTGGTAAAGAATCCGCCTGCAATGTGGGAAATCTGCGTTCAGTCCCTGGGTTGGGAAGATCCCCTGGAGAAGGGAAAGACTACCCACTCCAGTATTCTGGCCTGGAGAATTCCATGGACTGTATAGTCCATGGGGTCACAAAGAGTCAGACAGGACTGAGCGACTTTCCCTTTCATGGAGGCTGAAGCCTATTTCCTACAAACAAGAAAGGAGGACACAGAAAGTTTTCTATGCCCAAGAGCCCCACAGGCTTCTGCTCAGTTTTATTTACATCTGCAAACACCATGAATTAGAGCTTTTCTTTCTGAAGAGTCAGTTGTTTTTATCAGTATACCTCCAATTGGACTTCTGGTTCCTTTAAAAGAATTAACAAACAAATAGATGGAACTGGAGGTGTTAGGGCTTTGTTCTCTTAGACATCTTCTGGGTCCCCATCATCTCCAAAAGCAGGAGGCAGAACTCAGTAATGATTTTAAGCTTATGAAACCATGTAGTGAGATGAATTGGGAGAGGCTGGCTCAGCTCAGGAAGACTGGATCAGTCCTTCCAATGAATATTCAGGACTGATTTCCTTTAGGATGGACTGGCTGGATCTCCGTGAAGTCCAAGGGACTCTCCAAGAGTCTCCTCCAACACCACAGTTCAAAAGCATCAATTCTTCGGCACTCAGCTTTCTTTATGGTCCAACTCTTGAAAAACCATAGCTTTGACTAGACGGACCTTGTTGGCAAAGTAATGTCTCTGCTTTTTAATACTCTGTCTAGGTTGGTCATAGCTGTTCTTCCAAGGAGCAAGTGTCTTTTAATTTCATGGCTGCACTCACCATCTGCAGTGATTTTGAAGCCCAGGAAAATAAAGTCTGTTACTGTTTCCATTCTTTCCCCATCTATTTGTCATGAAGTGATGGATGATTTTAGGAACAGATTTTATGATCTCAATCCTTGCATCTCCTCATATCTAAAGAAGCACTAAATCCATTCATGGTGACATCAGATCCTCATGACTAGCAAAAAACCTTTTGTAAAATGAGTGCTTAATGGTATTGAACTCCCCCTTCACCAAAACCTTATATATTGACTTCCCCCCACTACTTCTTTGGAGCAGTCTCTCAGAGCTATCTGAGATGCTGCCTCTTGGGCTGCAGTCCTCATTTTGCCCCCAATAAAACTTAACAGCTCTCAAGTTGTGCATCTTTTTTAGTTGACATCCCCAAGCTGAGGCTCTTATTGGCCTCCTGAACGAAAGTTGAGTTCTTCACAGGAGGGTGTTTGTGTGTGTTTTCCAGTGATGAGATCCTGCTTACAGTTCTCCACCCACAGCCTCTCTGACCTTGTTCTTGAGGCACAAATGCAAGAGATGGTGCCTTCCTCCCTGGGCACATGGACAAGCCCTTCCTGCAGGAGGTCAGACACCTCTGATCTACTATCTGTGAAGCTAAAGGCTATCTTCTTCCATTAATATCTCTGGTTCCACTGGGAAAGCCTGAATGGTGTTAGAGGACAGAGAGAAGAATGCTGTAATCAGTTTAGTTTTACTGTGTTCAAGTTGACAGGGTTTTGATATGTTTGAGATTGTGTGCTGCTGCTGCTGCTAAGTTGCTTCAGTCATGTCTGACTCTGTGCAACCCCATAGACGGCGGCCCACCAGGCTTCCCCATCCCTGGGATTCTCCAGGAAAGAACACTGGAGAGGGTTGCCAATTCCTTCTCCAATGCATGAAAGTGAAAGTGAAGTTTCTCAGTTGTGTCTGACTCTTAGAGACCTCATGGGCTGCAGCCTACCAGGCTCCTCCATCCATGGGATTTTCCAGGCAAGAGTACTGGAGTGGGGTGCCATTGCCTTCTCCATTGAGACTGTATACAGGATTACTAAATAAAAAAGACTGAGTGCAGAAGAATTGATGCTTTTGAATTGTGGTGCTGGAGAAGCCCTTGAGAGTCCCTTGGACAGCAAGGAGATCAAACCAGTCAATCCTAAAGGACATCAACCCTGAATATTCATTGGAAGGACTGATGCTGAAGGTCCAATACTTTGGCCACCTTATACGAAGGGCCAACTCATTAGAAAAGACCCTGATGCTGGGAAAGATGGAAGGCAAAAGGAGAAGAGGGTGGCAGAGAATGAGATGGCTAGGTAGCATCACCGACTCAATAGACATGAGTTTGAGCAAACTCCAGGAGATAGTGGAGGATAGGGAAGCCTGGCATGCTGCCGTCCATGGGGTCACAAAGGATTGGACATGACTTGGTGACTGAACAACAAACCCCTCACCGCTCCCAGAAGGAATCAATCCTGCCAATACCTTGATCTCAGACTTTCAGCCTTTAGAACTGTGAGACAATAAATTCTGTTGCTTAGGCCAGTCAGTGGTAGTTTTAGCTCTAGTAAACTAATACACTCCCCTAATAAATTTACTTTTCTTTTGTGCCCCATCAGGGTTTGCAGATAAGCAAAACTGTCTTGGTTCACTAAAACCTCAGAATTTTTTCTTTATCATGTAAAGTGAAGGGAAGCTAAAATACTGCATTTCCATCCAAAATTAGAACTAGTCCCCCACAAGTTAGAAATGTTTAAAAAGTTATTTAGTAAAGATAAAACAACCTTGCATGCATGCTCAGTCTTTCAACTTGTTGGGACCCTATGAACTATAGCCTGCCAGGCTCCCGGGTCTATGGGATTTTTCAGGCAAGAATACTAGAGGGGCCATTTCCTCTCCAAGGGGTCTTCCCGACCCAGGGATCGAACCTGCATCTCCTGCATTGGCAGGCAGGTTCCTTACCACTGAGCCACTAGGGAAGCCTTAAGACATATTAAACTCTATATACATTGTTTCCAAGGTTCTTTTCACATTTGTTAACACATATATTTTCACATACAATCACAGGCCATGCGCTTTCTTGGGTTCTGTTTTTAACATTATTTGATAGAAATATTTCTAGTTAGTGATGATATTCATATTTTTATTTAAGTAGCTACATATTATTTTTTTAAAAGATGGTATTAGCTCAGATGGCAAAGACTCTGCCTGCAATGCAGGAGAGCTGGGTTCGATCCCTGGGCCGAGGTTGTTTTATTAAATAAGTGAGCAACTAACACACACGTATTATTTTTATGCCTTTCACGTATTTTTAGCTGTTTGTTACTTTCTAATTTGTCACTGTGAATATTTTTGTATAATTTATTTTTACCCCACTTGAACTGTTTCCTTGAGGGGTATGCAAGAAGAAAGACAATTCTGTAGTTTATGTTCCGTATTACCGTTATTCTCTAGACAGATTGAGCTGATCGGTGGTTTCACCAGAACTAAAAACTGTGTAGGTTTTTCCATAATCTTCATGTCACTTAGTTTCATGATTTTAAAATTACTTTTCCTAACTTAAAAAGCTTTTCCGAGACTCACAGTTGCTTAGTTTTTCACTTATATCACTACCCGGGAGGGGGCCCTAAGCACTTTGAAAGCATCATTTATTTTCATCTTTGAGATGTGCAGCAATAGGCAACCAGTACTAGCTCCCTGTGGTCCCCCTGAGCGCCCGGCGCCTCCCCTGCCTCCGCCGGTTCCCGCACACGGTCCTCGCCGGCCCTGGGTTAGTTCTCGGACGCGCCCGCCAGGGGTCAGCGCAGGCTCGGCGGCGGGCTCCGGCTTCCCACAATGCACCGGGCGCTGGGGTCTGGAGGTGACCGAGCTGCGGCTGCGGCGGCCGAGCCCCGAGGGTTTGCAGGCGGCCTAGGGGCGGGGCGTCAAGGGGGCGGGGCACTATAGGGCGGGGCCAGAGCCGCAGCTGTGGCCTCGGTCGCCCGCAGCTGAGCCTTTCCTGCCGGCAGCGCCCGGCTCCGGTCGCTTGCTTCCCGGCCTCAGAGACCTGTCCACCTGGCGCTGTAGCAAGGTAGTGGGGGGCTCTTCCGGGCCATCATATTTTTTCTTGGTGGTGGGGTGGGCTGTGAAATCTTAGCTGTTGCCAACCGGAGAAGCCCTAACGTTGCTAAAATTTAGGGATGGAGCAACCAGTTTCGCTCCGAATAATTTAAAACTCTTGTTTCTGTCCCATTCTCCCGGTGCCCTCCAGTCTCCGCTGGGCTTTGGGAAGCCTGATTTGGGGTGCCCGTGCCAGGGTAATTTCAAACCCTAGGTTCATCTCTCATGCCTTATGTAGGGATGCTAACTAGCGGGTGGGGTTAGAATGCGTGAGAACTTTTATGGGTGTAGGCTGGTTTCTTCAGATGTGTGCCTGTGTAAAAACTCCTGAAAAATTAGATGTACTTGGTGTGAGTAGGGATCCTGAGTCCTCGCTGTTTCAGGGAGTTAGAGGCGTCTGTCTCGTGCCCGCCTCCGCCACCACGTAGCCACCAGGAGGTAGCAATACTGGGATCTAAGCCAGTGGGGGCCCTCAAATTCTACACCCCAGGACACTGCTTCCTAACGGTCCGTGCCGCCGCACCCCGGAGCTCCTCAGCACAGCTGACCCTCCTTTGGAGATACAAGCTTTTCAAAAAAGTAAAGTTTGGCAGACACAAAGCGCTGGAATATGCGGGCACCTGGGACAGCTTAAGCTTGTTGGAGGTCTGTCGTCCTCAGCCTGTTTCTTGGTCACACTGCATGGCTCAACCCAGTCGGTCTACTTTCTGTTACCCCAGTGCTCCCCTTGGTAAAAATGCCGATCTGAAGTAATCCCAGTGAAAAACCTGCAAGTCTAAAGTGACTCCACCTTTCCCCACTTCTGAAGGCTTAGAAAAGCTCTTTAGTGCCCTGATTCTTAACTTCAGTGCAAAATCATAGTTTTAAAGGTTTATTTTTCTTTAAAACCCTCACCCAGTAAATATCAACTGGTTGATTTTACTTGTGAAATCCAAGCAGTTTCATTTATTGGTTAGTAATAAAGATCGTAACTAGGAAAACTTATCAAAATGAGAAATTCATTCAGATGACCTTAATTAACCAAGTAGCTGATAACAAAAGGCAGATGGGAAATCAAGTAAGCTTGGGTCTAAAACATTTCTGCCTCTGAGAAGTTTGGAAAGATAAACTTTCCTTCTAAAAGTAGAAGGAACACAGATTCCCCCACCCCTTTTTTTAGACTAGACAGACCTCTTAATTTGAGATAATCAAAAATAAGAAAGCTCTTTCAAAGTGCTAGCACCTCACCTGTGTCCACCCAAGGAAAGAAGTTAAGTCTAGGAGTTGTTAGGATTCTAAATCTTTAAGTAGAAGTTCTTAATGATCCTTAACACCATGTCTGGGTACGTTCCTCCAGAAGTGTCAGTTCTCCATCAAATATAAAATTATAAATTTCTCATTATGTATAATATTTTCTATTTGGAAAATATTTTCCATATCTAACGTTAACATTTACTTAAAAGCATTGTGCATTTGTGAGTAAAATGGTACAAATCTTTAAAAGGTTAAAAGCAAGGGAAAAAATAGTCTTAGCTAGACTACATCAGTGATTCTCACCCTGAGGTCCTCAGTTAGTGGCAATAAACCCTAGACATAAAAATCAAAACCTGGGGAAACTTCCCTGGTGGTCCAGTGGTTAAGAATCTACCTTGCAATGTAGGGGAGGCAAGTTTGATCATTGGGGGAGCTAAGATCCTACATGCCTTGCAACAACTAAGCCTGAGCATCACAGCTACTGAACTTACTCGATGCAGCCAAATAAATAAATTTTAAAAATTCAACAATAAAATCAAGTCATTAATAATTAATTAATAATTGCCAACACCTATAAGAACTAGACTGCACCATTTGAAGCTTAAAAGGAGCTGATTAATGGTGGCTCAGGTGGTAAAGCATCCCGCTACAGTGGAGGAGAGACAGGTTCAATCCCTGGGTTGGAAAGATCCCCTGGAGAAGGAAATGGCAACCCACTCCAGTATTCTTGCCTGGGAAATCCCATGGACATAAGGATCCTGGAGGGCTATAGTCCATTGGGTTGCAGACTTAATAACCTCAGATATGCAGATGACACCATCCTTATGGCAGAAAGCAAAGAAGAACTAAAGATGATGAAAGTGAAAGAGGAGAGTGAAAAAGTTGGCTTAAAGCTCAACATTCAGAAAACTAAGATCGTGGCAAATAGATGGGGAAACAGTGGGAGACTTTATTTTTGGGGGCTCCAAAATCACTGCAGATGGTGTCTGCAGCCATGAAATTAAAAGACACTTACTCCTTGGAAGGAAAGTTATGACCAAGAATATTAGACAGCATATTAAAAAGCAGAGACGTTACTTTGCCAACAAAGGTCCATCTAGTCAAGGCTATGGTTTTTCCAGTGGTCATGTATGGATGTGAGAGTTGGACTATAAAGAAAGCTGAGTGCCAAAGAATTGATGCTTTTGAACTGTGGTGCTGGAGAAGACTCTTGAGAGTCCCTTGGAGTGCAAGGAGATCCAACCAGTCCATCCTAAAGGAAATCAGTCCTGAATATTTATTGGAAGGACTGATGTTGAAGCTGGAAACTCCAATACTTTGGCTACCTCATGTGAAGAACTGACTCACTTGAAAAAACCCTGGTCCTGGGAAAGATTGAGGGCAGGAAGAGAAGGGGACGACAGAGGATGAGATGGTTGGATGGTATCACCAACTCAATGGACATGAGTTTGAGTAGGCTCCGCGAGTTGGTGATAGACAAGGAGGCCTGGTGTGCTGCATCCATGGGGTCGAAAAGAGTCAGACACGACTGAGCGACTGAGCTGAACTAAATGCCAGTTCTTTGTTTTCATGCACTGATGAGAAATAGCTTTGGGATGACTTCTTATCAGGCGGTCGTGTCATCATGACTACAAATGTAGAGATCAGAATATTTCTCAGATTCTAGGAAAAGGAAAGCATCTCTCAGAACTGTGCAGACTCAAGGAACTCAAAAGTACCTTGAAAGTACCCTTTGGTTTCCATCCTTCGTGGTGCCAATTTTTAAAAAATGCCCCATTTCATAGTAATACTAATTATTCTCTAATAGTCCTGTAGTATGAGACTACAGAAGCAGTTATTCTGATTAACTCAAGAGTTAATCCTGTGTGAACTATTTCAACTTTCTTACAATAAAAACGCCACCCTGTTTTTATAGTCATCTATTTGTTCAGTAAACAGCCTGGCACTGTGCTAAGACCGGAAGTACAGAAATGAGTCTTCTAAACCCCTGACTTTGAGGAGCTGATATAGTTGGGGAAATCAACAGATGGTTATAATGAAGCATGTGCTTGGCATGGTGATAGATCTCTGCTCCTGGTGCCGTGGGCCTCGAATCTAATCTAGTGGAGCCAGAAAAGTTCTGGAAATGTCAGAAACTAGTAATTAAAGGATGACTGGCTTTAGCTAGGATTGGAGGGAGGGTGCTCTAGGTGGAGGGGACAAGCATTAAGAAGACCATGGGGGTGGGACTTCCCTGGTATTCCAGTAGCTAAGACGTAGTGCTCCCAGTGCAGGGGACTAGGGTTTGATGGCTGGTCAGGGAACTAGATCCCCCATGCCACGACTAAGAGTTTGCATGTCCCAGCTAAAAATACCACGAGCCGCAACTGAGGCCTGGTGCAGCCAGATGAATTCGGGGTAAAGTGGCAAGATCGGAGAAATAGACTGAAGAAAGAAAGGCCTGGTGAGGGTGAAGGGTAAAAACCTAAGTGGGAGGGGCAGGCGCCTGTCTGCTTTAGAGAGTTCACTCTGAATCTGTAGTGGAGGAGGGACTCAAGAGGCCAGGGGGCAGGAAGCTGTAGCAAAAGAAAGAAATGAGGAGAGCTTAGCATCTGCAGAATGCATGGCCCTTTCCAGCTCTGTCATCTGTTACTTTGGTTTTCACAACCACCCTTTGCAGTCAGTAAGGTGAGATTCACATCTTCATTTTCTTTTCTTTCTTCTTATTTTAAAAAAATATTTATTTGGCCATATGAACTCTTAGTTGCAGCATGCGAATTCTTAGTTGAGGCATGTGGGATCTAGTTCCCTGACCAGGGACTGAACCCAGGCCCTCTGCATTGTGAGCACAGAGTCTTAGCCACTGTAACCACCAGGGAAGTCCCTACATCTTCATTTTCTAAATTCTTACCTCACTGCTTTGTGCCTCATCCCTGACCCTTATAAAAAACCTGTAAATTAAGTATTATTGACCCACTTACTGACCCACAGTGTCCACTTTATAGAAATGGATACTGAGGCAGGGTCAGGCTCAGACCTAGGTCTAATGTAGAAAGCAGTACTTATTCCAAACAGCAGGTGGGTCCTTCTCCTCTAGAGAATGAGGCAAGACAACCTTCTGGGCAGATCTGCACCCAGGCAACATCTGTACCTGGGCAACATCTTTCAGCTTGGCAGAAGGGCTGCCGTGCCAGCTCCTTAAGCACTTCCATCTCTGCATTTAAAAGTCCCTTTGAACAAAACAGTGTTGTGGTTCATCAAAACAATAAATGTAGAATTACCATGTGATCCAGCAATTCCACTTCTGGGCATACACCCAAAAGAAGTGAATGCAGGGACTCGGGTACTTGTACACTTGTGTTCATGGCAGCGTTATTCACCATAGTCAAAAGGTGGAAATGACTCAGGTGTCCATTGATAGAAGAATGGGTAAACAAAATGTGGTCTGTACCTACAGTGGAGCATTATTCAGACTTACAAGGAAGGAAATTCTGACACAGGCTACAACATGGATTAACTTTGAGGACATCATGTTCAGTGCATTAAGCCAGTCACAAAAGGGAGAATAGTGTGTGATGCTACTTAGACAGTCAGGCTCACAGAGACAGAAAGTGGAATGGTGGTTGCCAGGACAAGCGGAGTAGGGATAGAAAGTTGCTGTTTAATGGGTAGAGAGTTTCAGTTTGGGAAGGTGTAAACAGTTGTGGCGATGGATGGTGGTATGGCTGCACGGCAATGTGAATGTACTTAATGACTCTGAACCGTCCATTTAAAAAAGGATACAATGGTCAATTGTACGTGTATTTTGCAAAAAAATTAAAAAGTCTCATTGAGCAAGTGACTTGCCCAGAGTCACTGAACAAAGCTAAAACATGGCCTCTGCCAGATAGTCATGCCTGGTCATTATAAGGAAGCTCTCTGGGCAAGCAGAGGTGTGATCTCACTTTCTTTTTAAGCAGAAAGAGAAACCAAGTTTTGCATTGTTATCACATTTACTGCAGCAAATTCATAGGACTCCAATCCTTGAAGAAATCTGGGTGCTTAGAACGTGGGGTTTGCTTGCTGGCTTTGTCTAGGTATCAAGGTGGGAAGGCGGTGATAAATGGAGTTTGTTGATTCATTCATTCATTCGATATTGAATATTTGAGAGCTTTCGTTGTGTCAAAATCCGTCTCCAGTTTCCAATGTTTCTGTCTAGCAATCAGCATCTGCCAGCTCTGTTCTCGGTGCTCTGCCAGTTTCCCTTGGACATAAAGTCCTAAGTTACATAAACCTTCATTGATTCCTGGAAAGGTCAATAGGGAAACAGGTAGAGCTGGAGGGGAGGTGATTTGAGGTGAAGTGGGAGGTGCCAGATGCCTAAGAGAGTTGCGATTCCAGTGAAGAAGCCGCCCAGCCCTAGATGAGTCTCCTGGGGTGTGTCCAGGGGCTGCAGATGCAGAAGCAGTGGGTCCGGCTCATGGACCTCACCCCTGGCATAGGCCAAGTGTGGGCATTGCCTGTGTATTGTTGGTTTACAGTGTTGTGCTAATTTCTGCTATACAGCAAGGTGACTCAGTTACACACAGTCGTGTCCAACTCTTTGTGACCCCATGGACTGTAGCCCACCAGGCTCCTCTGTCCAAGGGATTTCCCAGGCAAGAATACTGGAGGGGGTTGCCATTTCCTTCTCCAGGGGATCTTCCTGACCCAAGGATCGAGCCCAGGTCTCCTGACATTGGCAGGTCAGGTGGATTCTTTGCCATCTGACACAGGGGAAGCCCATACATTCTTTTTTTTAATACTCTTTTCCATTATGGTTTACCCCAGGAGATTGGATATAGTTTCCTGTGCTATATAGTAGGAGCTTTTTGTCTATCATTCTAAATGTAATAGTTTGCATCTACTAACCCCACACTCCTAGTTCCTCCTTCTCCCTCCCCGGACCCTTGGCAGCCACGAGTCTGTTCTCCGTGTGTGTGAGTCTGTTTCTGTTTGGCAGCTAGGTTTGTTTGTGTCATATTTTCGATTCCACATATAAGTGATATCATATGGTATTTGTCTTTTTCTTTCTGACTGACTTCACTTAATATGATCATCTCTAGGTCCATCTGTGTTGTTGCAAATGGCATCATCTTGTTCTTTTTTTATGGCTGAGTAGTGCTCCGTTGTATCTGTATACTACATTTTCTTTATCCATTCATCTGTTGATGGACATTTAGCTTGTTTCCGTGTCTTGGCTATTGTGAATAGCACTGCTGTGAACACTGGGGTACATGTCTCTTTTTGAATTACAGTTTTATCTGGGTGTATGCCCAGGAGTGAGGTTGCTGGATCTATATGGTTATTATATTTTTAGTTTTCTGAGGAACCTCCATCCTGTTTTCCATAGTGATTGCACCAACTTACTTTCTCACCGACAGTGTAAGAGGATTTCCTTTTCTCCACACCCTCTCCTGCATTTGTTATTTGTAGGCTTTTTAATGATGGCCATTCTGCCCAGGGTGAGGTAGTACCTCACTGTAGTTCTGATTTTCACTTCTTTGTTAGTGATGCTGAGCATCTTTTCATGTGCCTATTGTGTGCTAAGTCGCGTCAGTAGTGTCTGACTCTTTGCAACCCTATGGACTATAAAGCCTACCGGGTTCCTCTGTCCGTGGGATTCTCCAGGCAAGAATACTGGAGTGGATCAACATGCCCTCCTCCAGGAGATCTTCCGACCCTGGGATCGAACCTGCCTCTCTCACGTTTCCTGCACTGGGAGGCGGGTTAGCGCCACCTGGGAAGCCCGTTGGTCATCTATGTTTCTTCTTTGGAGAAATGTCTGTTAAGGTCTTCTGCTCATTTCTGGTGGATGGTTTGTCTTCTTGGTTGAGTTCTATGAACTCTTTGTATACTTTGGAAATTAAGCCCTTGTCAGTCATGTTATTTAGAAATATTTTCTCTTGTTCTATAGGTTCTCTTTTCTTTTATGGTTTTCTTTGCTGTGCAGAAGCTTGTAAATTTGATTAGGTCCCATTTGTTTATCTTTGCTTTTATTACTATTGCCTTGGCCTTGGGAGACTGACCTGAGAAAACAGTGGTACAATTTTTGTTAGAGAATGTTTTGCCTGTGCTCTCTTTTAGAAGTTTTATAGTATCGTGTCTTATGTTGAAGTCTTCAAGCCATTTTGAGTTTGTTCTTTGTATGGTTTGAGGGTGTGTTCTAACGTCACTGGCTTATATACAGATGTCCAGTTTTCCAACACACTTGCTGAAGAGACTTTTTCCCATTTTATATTCTTGCCTCCTTTGTGGAAGATTAATTGCCTGTAGGTGTGTGAGCTTATTTCTGGGTTCTCTATTCTGTTCCATTGATCTGTATGTCTGTTTTTTTTTTTTTAACCAGTTCCATACTGTTTTGATTACTGTAGCTTTGTACTATTGTCTGAAGTCTGGGAGAGTTATGCCTCTTGCTTTGTTTATTTGTCAGGATTTGCTTAGGTGGTTCTGGGTCTTTTATAGTACCATGTAAATTTAGATTATTTGCTTTAGTTCTGTGAAAAATATCATGGGTAATTTGATAGAAATCACATTAAATCTCTAAATTGCTTTGAGCAGCATTGCCATTTTAACAATACTAATCCTTCCAGCCCAAGAGCATCATATATCTTTCCATTTCTTTGAATCCTCTTTGATTTCTTTTATTAATGTTTTCAAGTTCTCAGTGTACATGTCTTTCACCTCCTTGGTCAGGTTTACTCCTGGGTATTTTATTTTGGTGAGAGTTTAAAAGGTCTTGCTTTTTTTACATTCCCTTTCTGATATTTCATTGTTAGTATAAAGAAATGCAACTGATTCCTGAATGTTATTCTTGTGTCCTGCTACTTAGTCTAATTCATTTATTAACTCTAGTAGTTTTATGTGGAGTCTTTAGGGTTTTCTCTATATAGTGTGGTGCTGCCTGGAGTTTTAACGTCTGCATGGAGGATTAGAGTGATGCCCATAGCAGAAATCCCAAAAAAGTAGATCAAAAAAGCAATACATGGAGACAGGCAGGGGTACAAAAAGAGAGAGTGATGTGGAAGACAGTGCAATCTGGAAAAAGGCCCAAGCTTTATGGACTGACATCCTCATTTTGTGCCCCAAAGGATAAAGCCTGGTTGGCTATTCATAACCATGTGCATAAATGTGACTAGAGCCTATTAAACAATCCAGAGCATTTGGATCTATCTGCTTCCAGGAGATTTGAGGTTTGAATACAAGGTAAAGCATAACTTTATTTATTTGTTAGAGGTATTTTTATTTTATTTTGTCTATTTTTTTCTGTTTGAGGGCTCTCTCTGGTTTCGGAGAGCGGGGCTACTCTCTAGTTATGGTGCTTGGGTTTCTCATGCTGCTCAGTGCAGCCTCAGGGCACGTGGGCTTCAGTAGCTGCGGCTTGCAGGGTTTAGAGCTCAGGCTCAGTAGCTGTGGTGCACTGGCTTAATTGTCCTGAGGCATGTGGGAGCTTCCCAGATCAGGGATCAAACTGGTGTCCCCTGCATTCCAAAGCACATTCTTAACCACTGGCCCACCAGGTTAGCCCAAAGCATAACTTTAAAAATAAGGCTCTGGGATAGTTTAGTGAAACAAGCACTAGATTTGTAATGATGAGGGGAGGAAGGGCACATCAGAAGAGGCAGGGAGCCTGGCCTGTAGGAGACACACTGTCCATCAGAGCCTTTTTTCAAAATATAAAATGAAAATGGTCCTTGCAGCAGGGTGGAAGTTGGTCCTACTGGGCATCTGAGATGAGATACTTTGGCACAGTGTTTGGTTTTACGTTTCTTGGAAGTCATGATGTAAAGGAAACAGGTATGGTTACATCATTTGATTATTCTGGCAAGATAAAGTATACAGATTCCACTCTAGAGGAGAGCTTTTTTTCCCTGGAACTAAACTCGGGGAAGGATTTACCTCATGGGTTCCCTGAAATACAGTCTCGAAGCTGTGGACAATATCTTCAATAATGTTTTGTGGTTAGCTCTGAAGGTGTCATGCAGATGAATGGATTTTACTTTTGGTAGAAACCATCTGGAGTCAGCACTGAGCATGAAAAGTATTTTTCTGTTATGATGCTGTAGCGGTGGGATTCCCGGACAGTCACTTTCAGGAAATTCCCTAAGGATGAGTCATCAGAGGGACCTGGAGAAGAGGGGGCTGAATTGGACACCTGAGCAGGAAAAGATCTAATTGTCCTTTGAGCTTGGTCATTTGTACTGTTCTCACAAGGTAGAGGATCTCTCGGCAGGAAACCAGAGCTAAGTGGTCCAACAGGCATTTAAGCTTTGAAGGAAGAATAGAATGAGTCCTGTGCCAATCTTGACACAAGATGGCAGACTCTGGGGATCGTCATTCCTGCTTCTGGTCAACTACCAAGCCCTCAAACACTAAACAGGAGGTTGTGCTGTGGTGCAAAGGGCATGGTCCTTGAAGTCAGATAAAGCTGCTTTAAATCCTAGCTCTGCTGCTTGCTGGCTATGTGATTTCACCAACTCCTTAATTTTTCTGCTCTTCAATGGGATATTAATATCTGCCTTGTATGAGTCATTTTACTGATCAGAGATAAGATATATAAACAGTCATAAACAACGATAATGCTGCTGCTGCTGCTAAGTCACTTCAGTTGTGTCCGACTCTGTGCGACCCCATAGATGGCAGCTCACCAGGCTCCCCCGTCCCTGGGATTCTCCAGGCAAGAACACTGGAGTGGGTTGCCATTTTCCTTCTCCAATGCATGAAAGTGAAAAGTGAAAAGTGAAAGTGAAGTCGCTCAGTTGTGTCCGACTCTTAGCTACCCCTGCAGCCTACCAGGCTCCTCCGTCCACGGGATTTTCCAGGCAAGAGTACTAGAGTGGGTTGCCACTGAAGCAACGATAATAGTAGTAAGCAATTTTGTCAGTTATTATTATGTTTATTATCAAGATATCCGATGTCATGTTTATTCCAACTTAAAAATCCATAGTATCATTCAGGTTTTTCCAATTTATTCAAATAATGACTGCCACTCCCCTCCCCCCTTTTAAAAAAACTATGTATTTCTTCAGGGCCCTCGAGCACGTCTCTAGTTGTACCGTGTGGGTTCAGTAGTTGTGGTGTGTGGGATCTCAGTTCCCCAAGCAGGGATCAAACCCACGTCCCCTGCGTTATGGGGCAAATCCCTAAGCCTGGATCACCAGGGAGGTACATCCCAAACTTCCGGCAGAGGAGCCTCTTGTCTGTCAGGTCAGGTGCTCAGTCGTGTCTGACTCTTTGAGACCCCATGGACTGCAGCGCGCCAGGCTTCCCTGTCCATCACCAACTCCCAGAGCTTGCTCAAATTCGTGTCCATCGAGTCGGTGATGCCATCCAACCATCTCACCTCTGTCGTCCCCTTCTCCTCCCGCCCTCAATCTTCCCCAGCATCAGGGTCTTTTCTGGTGAGTCAGTTCTTCACATCAGCTGGCCAAAGTAGTGGAGTTTCAGTTTCAGCATCAGGCCTTCCAATGAATATTCATTCAGGACTGATTTCCTTTAGGATGGACTGGTTTGCTCTGCTTGCAGTCCAAGGGACTCTGAAGAGTCTTCTCCAATACCACAGTTCAAAAGCATCAATTCTTTGGTGCTCAGCTTTCTTTATGGTCCAAATCTCACATCCATACATGACTACTAGAAAAATCATAGCTTTGACTAGATGGACCTTTGTTGGCAAAGTAATGTCTCTGCTTTTTAATATGCTGCCTAGGTTTATCATAGCTTTTCTTCCAAGGAGTGTCTTTTAATTTCATGGCTGCAGTCACCATCTGCAGTGATTTTGGAGCCCAAGAAAATAAAGTTTGTCACTATTTTCATTGTTTCCCCATCTGTTTACCATGAAATGATGGGACCAGATCCCATGATCTTCATTTTTTCAATGTTGAGTTTTAAGCCAGCTTTTTCATTTTCCTCATTAAGAGGCTCTTCAGTTCCTCTTCACTTCCTGCCATAAGGGTGGTGTCATCTGCATGTCTGAGGTTATTGATATTTCTCCCAGCAATCTTGATTCTAGCTTGTGCTTCATCCAGGCCGGCATTTCGAATGATGTATTCTGCATATAAGTTAAATAAGCAGGGTGACAGTATACAGCCTTGACATACTCCTTTCCTGATTTGGAACCAGTTTGTTGTTCCATGTCCAATTCTAACTGTTGCTTCTTGACCTGCATACAGATTTCTCAGGAGGCAGGTCAGGTGGTCTGGTATTCCCATCTCTTGGAAAATTTTCCATAGTTTGTTGTGATCCACACAATCAAAGGCTTTGGCATAGTCAATAAAGCAGAAATAGATGTTTTTCTGGAACTCTCTTGCTTTTTCTATGATCCAACGGATGTTGGTAATTTGATCTCTGCTTCCTCTGCCTTTTCTAAATCCAGCTTAAACATCTGAAAGTTCTCAATTCATGTACTGTTGTAGCCTGGCTTGGAGAATTTTGAGCATTACTTTCCTGGTGTGTGAGATGAGTGCAATTGTGTGGTAGTTTGAACATTCTTTGGCATTTCCTTTCTTTGTGATTGGAATGAAAGCTGACCTTTTCCAGTCCTGTGGCCACTGCTGAGTTTTCCAAATTTGATGGCATATTGAGTGTAGCACTTTCACAGCATCATCTTTTAGGCTTTGAAATAGCTCAGCTGGAATTCTGTCACCTCCACTAGCTTTGTTCGTAGTGATGCTTCCTAAGGCCCACTTGACTTCACACCCCAGGATGTCTGGCTCTAGGTGAGTGATCACACCATCGTGGTTATCTGCGTCATTAAGATCTTTTTTGTATAGTTCTTCTGTATATTCTTGCTACCTCTTCTTAATATCTTCTGCTTCTGTTACGTCCATACCTTTTTTTTTTTAATTTAAATTTATTTATTTTAATTGGAGGCTAATTACTTTACAATATTGTATTGGTTTTGCCATACATCAACATGAATCCGCCACGGGTGTACACATGTTCCCCATCCTGAACCCCCCTCCCACCTCCATACCATTTCTGTTCTTTATTGTGCCCATCTTTGCATGAAATGTTCCCTTGGTATCTAATTTTCTTGAACAGATCTCTAGTCTTTCCCATTCTATTGTTTTCCTCCATTTCTTTGCATTGATCACTGAGGAAGTCTTTCTTATCTCTCCTTGCTGTTCTCTGGAACTCTGCATTCAAACGAGTATATCTTTCCTTTTATCCTTTGCCTGTGAGATTAGATTAGATTAGATTTGATTAACTCTTGTCTATAGTAACTGACAATACTGATGTTTACCTCTTTTTTTTTTAAGTTTCCTCTTTTTTTAAAAAAAAATTCTTTTTGGCTGTGCAGGGTCTTCATTGCTATGCAGGCTTTTTCTAGTTGCAGAGAGTGGGGGCTACTCTCTAGCTGAAACGGCTTCTTATTGTGGGGGCTTCTCTTGCTGCAGGAGTACCAGCTCTAGAGCACAGGCTCCGTAGTTGTGGCGCACGGGCTTAGTTTCTCCGCAGCATGTGGAGTCTTCCTGGATTCCCTGAGCCACCAGGGAAGCGCTCATGTTTACCTCTGAACAGGCATTATGCTGAGTGCTCTACAGACATTATTTTATTTATTCTTCACAGCAACTCTCTGCAGTACGTATCACCTGTCACCTGTAGGTGCTCAACGAACGTTGTCCACTAGTATTACTGGTATCAGTTTTAATAATAAACTGATGACATAAAAGAGAAGAGGACATCTTTGCCATGGGAATCGGTGCCTTTAATACACAGGGCAAATCTGGCCCATCGCCTGCTTTTGTACAGTTGGTGGGCTAAGCATGGGTTTTACATACTTAAAGGGTTGAAAACAAATTAAAATAAGAATACTATTTCATGGTAAGGACTTCCCTCGTGGCCCAGTGGTTACAACTTTGCCTCCAGTGCGCGGGGTGCAGGTTCTATCCCTGGGTGGGGCGCTAAGATCCCACTTCCCTTGTGGCCAAAAAACCAAAAAAAAAAAAAAAAGTAAAACAGAAGCAAGATTGTAGCAAATTACAATTAAGACTTTAAAAATGGTCCACATCTAAAAATCTACATCTAAAGTCCACATCTTTAAAAATAAATAAATAAACGAGAGCTTCCCTGGTGGCTGGTAAAGAATCCGCCTGCCAGTGCAGGAGACAGATTTGATCCCTGGTCCGGGAAGATCCCACATGCCTCGGGGCAGCTAAGCCTGTGCACCCCAAGTGCAGAGCCTGGGCACTAGAGCCAGCGCTCTGCAACAAGAGAAGCTTGCGCACCGCGACGAAGAGTAGCCCCCACTCACCGCAACTAGAGAAAAGCCCCTGCAGCAACAAAGACCCAGCACAGCCAAAAATAATTGCATATGAATACATAAATGAATGATTTTTTTTAAAGAATAATATTTCATGAGAAAATTATATGAAAGTCAAATTTCAGTGTCCGTAAATGAAGTTTTATTGGAACACAGCCAGGCCCTTTGGTTTACACATTGTCTACATCCGCTTTGCTGCTGGAGCATCAGAATCAAGGACCTGTGACCCAACCAAAGCTGAAACTATTTACCCTGTGGCCCTTTACAGGAAGGGCCCTTTTCTGACCCCTGATTTAGAGGAAGACCTCCAGAGGCAGTTTTGGTGGAGAAGCTCACTCAACCTCAGTATAAGCCAGACTGCCCGGGGTGAACATTAAGAAGGGGAATCTAGGATCAAAACTCCCATTGGCCTCATATTTGTACAGGGGACAAAGGGACTACTGTTCTGTTCCCCTGCCAGCGTGGACGGGTGGAGGAGGGAAAAGAGGGCTTGGGTCAAGCCTTCTGTATACAAGTTCTAATCAGGAGCTGGAACTTTGTGAAGGAGCTAAGAAATCTGGGATCTGTGAGCTGTTCATTTTTATGCTTTTTGCAGTTTGCTTTTTGTTTTGTATTTGTTTACTTTTCCCTTTGTGCTTAGGGAAAATTCTTTTTCAACAATTCTAATCTTATCTAATCTAAGCCAAGGGAAAAAATGATTGATTCACACCTGGGCTGGGATAAAGTTCAAACTTCTTAACTGCTCTTAAAACCAGCCCAGACGCTGGTCCCTTCTCACTTGCGCAGGCTCATCTTCTGACCTCTCCCCACACCCTGTGTTCCATAATGCAGCCCACAGTCCCAGAAGTAAGCCTGTTCCTTGTCTCATTTTTTTCTTTTTTTTTTTTTTTTAATGTTCTGCTATTCCCTCTGCTTCCCACTCTTCCACACCTTCCCTGACTGGAGAAATCCTCATCCTTCGAGACTCCACTGAAACGTCACCTCCTCCAGGAAGCCTTCCTGGCTCTGCCCATCCTGGAAGAGATGACAACATCCACCTTTTGGCCTCCTTTGCCTCCTGTCACAGCACCTGTCACTCTATATTGGCATTGTTCCCGAGTCTGTGCCTCCTTCAAGGTTAGGAATGATGTGATATTAGTTTGTCACCTTGCTTCCAGCACGTGGTAACCTAGACGTGTGAAAGCTGAGGAGAGTCAGAGTGCTCTGAAGGGCCAGGAGGTAAGAACTTTCCAGCTTAAGAACCTGGAAATGTTAGGTCAGAAATGGGGTAGATAGGGACTTCCCTGGTGGTCCAGTGGTTAAGAAGCTCTCTTGCATTGCAGGGGGTACAGGTTCAATCCCTGGTCAGGGAACTAAGATCCTACCTCCCACAGGGCAACTAAGCCTGCATGCCATAACTAAGGAGTCTGCGTGCTACAACGAGAGATCCCACATGCCACAACGAAGATCCAATGAAGCCGAATAAATAAACAAATACTTAAAAAAAATAAGAAAAACAAATGTGGCAGAAATGAAAGCCAGGCAAGGAAGGCCTTAGAGTGCAAAGTGCTGCCTGTTTTTTTTTGTTTGTTTGTTTGTTTTTTCTTTGTAACGAATATTGAATAATTTAGTAGGAAATCACCTCAGCTCTGAAAGACCAAAAAACCAAAACACTATTCAGAGTGTTTACATCATACCTCTCTGAAGACAGAGGTAATTGTGATTCAGAAAAGACATTTCAGGAGGGCCTGAGACAAATATGGTCCAAAAACTTTGTTGAGATGAAACTAAATATAAGGATAAAAGTTGAAACTATAAATGACTAATGTGATTCGTAGAGGAGGCCTTCAAATACAGTTATCTCTCACATGAGCTCTTAGCATTCTCAACTGAAACTTTTGTCTTGATACTGGAAAGGACCTTATCTAGTGGCCTCTTGGTATTTGGTATTTATTCAACCCAGTGGTTGTATCTGGTCTTAACAGCATTGTTCCGGTCACTTCGATCTCTTAATTAGATGGTCACTGAGATCTCGAGACCTTTATTTTGCAAGCACAGTTTGAGTTTTGTGTTTTAGACCCAGATTCATTATCATATTCCAGCCTGCTGAATCTTATCGGGCACTCCAGATGCTGTCGTGTCATTTTGTGAGAATTGCCTGTGGTTTCTGTCCACCAGATTGGCAGTTAACTCTGCAGAAAACCTGCGGATCCTATCAGCAAACTGAAAAGTTCCTCTTTTAGGTCAGTGATGAAAACTATCCCAGTACACCCTAACGTTTTTTAATGTATGAAAGAGACCGTTTATAAATCAGTTGCCTCAGTATAAGCCAATACTTACTTTCAGATTCTATCCTTTCCTTGATGTACCCGATTTGGGGGAAACCACTCCATTGTTTGGTATTTGTTTG
Organism: Bos javanicus; assembly: GCF_032452875.1. Taxonomy (NCBI): domain Eukaryota; kingdom Metazoa; phylum Chordata; class Mammalia; order Artiodactyla; family Bovidae; genus Bos; species Bos javanicus. Next base: position 10,666,400 of record NC_083875.1, on the reverse strand, counting down.
GTTGCCAAGTCGTGTCTGACTTTTTGCGACCCCCATGGACTGCAGCATGCTAGGCTCACCTGGCCTCCACAATCCCCCAGAGTTTGCTCAAACCCCTGTCCATCGAGTCGGTGATGCCATCCAACCATCTCATCCTCTCTCATCCCCTTCTCCTGCCTTTAACCTTTCCCAGCATCAGGGTCTTTTCCAATGAGTCAGCTCTTTGCATCAGGTGGCCATAGTATTGGAGCTTCAGCATCAGTCCTTCCAATGAATACTCAGGGTTGATTACCTTTAGGATTGACTGGTTTTATCTCTTTAGATTCCAAGGGACTCTCAAGAGTCTACTCTAGCACCACAATTTGAAAGCATCAATTCTTCGGCACTCAGCCTTCTTTATGGTCTAAACCTTTATGCTGCTAAGCCCAACTCTCACATCCATACATGACCACTGGAAAAACCATAGCTTTGGCTATGTGGATCTTTGTTGGCAAAGTGATGTCTCTACTTTTTAATACACTGTCTAGGTTTGTGATAGCTTTCCTTCCGAGGAGCAATGATAACTGGTTTCTGTCATCCAGTGTGTCCTCATAGCTTCCAGTCAGTTCTTCTGTGTTTTCCTAGTCTCTCTTTCTCACTAGGGCTTCCCAGGAGGCACTAGTGGTTAAGAACCCTCCTGCCAATGCAAGAGACATAAGAGACGCCGGTTTGATCCCTGGCTTGGGAAGATTCCCTGGAGAAGGAAATGGCAACCTCCTTCAGTATTCTTGCCTGGGAAGTCCCATGGACAGAGGAGCTACAGTGGGCTACAGTCCATGAGGTTGCAAAGAGTTGGACATGACTGAAGTGGCTTAGAATACACACATAATCTCTCTCCTCCACGGCAAAGTTTCAGACGGCCTGCATTCTCCTTAAGCTTCCACTCCTACCCTTCTTCCCACCCGGCCCCTGTTCTCCTCTGTCTCAGCAAAGGATCCTGCTGGCTACTCCGTGGAGAAGATGGAGGCTGTCAGACTGTCATGCCATCTAGTTCCTGCTGCCACACCAGGACGTCTAGTTCATTCCTCCCACATCCTTCTGTCTATTTCCAGTGAAGAGATGCTCTTCCCTTGAATTGAAGCCAACCTCTAAGTCTATGCCTGCGCTCTGGACCTTCTGTCTCCTCCCTCCTCAGGGTCCCCCAGCTGACAGTCCCCCTTCCTGCATCCTCCCTGTTAGCCTTTACACATTCTCCCACAGCATCCATCTGAAAGCATCTCCCTCCCCAACCCTCCCCTTGGCAACTCAACGCCTCGACTTAGAATTATTTCTGCTCTGCTTCCTCACCTCAGCCCCTCACCCCTTCAGTCTGGATTGTACCTCTATCCCTCCACTGATACTGTCCTCACTGACGTCACCAACTCCTGCCTTGCAGCTAAACCCAATGTGGATGTCTAGGTCCGTGTTGGCCTTACCTCTCTGGAGCATTCAGCTTTACCAACCACGTGCTTCTCTGAGAACTTCTCTTCTGCCCGATTTCCCGGGCTCCTCCTTTCCTCTCTCTTTCTCCCTGGACTCATCTTCCCGTGTTGCTTCTTCAGTGGTGGTTCCACACTGGTCTCTCTACTCCTACTGTCCCCTCTCTTCCCTGAATTCTTTTGGTTTACAAGCCACAGATCCCAACTCAGATTGAACTAAACAACCCACCAAAACACCACCATCACCAAAAAGTCACAAGGAAAATTCAGTGATTCGTGTGTCCGAAACATCCAGTCATAGGTCTGGAGAAGATTCTTTGAGAGTCCCTTGGACAGCAAGGAGATCAAACCAGCCAGCCCTAAAGGAAATCAACCCTGAATATTCCACTGGAACACTGATGCTGAAGCTCCAATACTTTGGCCACCTGATGCAAAGAACTGACTCACTGGAAAAGACACTGATGCTGGGAAAGATTGAGGGCAGGAGGAGAAGGGGACGAGAGAGGATGAGATGGTTGGATGGCATCACCGACTTGATGGACAAGAGTTTGAGCAAACTCAGCGAGTTAGTGATGGACAGAGAAGCCTGGCGTGCTGCAGTTCATGGGGTCGCAAAGAATCGGACAAGACTTAGTGAACAACAACGAGATCTGGGATAGCCGATCCAGAGGCATAAAATAAGAACGTCACGACAGCTTCACCGTCTCTGCCTTAGTTTCGTTTTCCTTTGTATTGGCTCCATTCTCAGGCAGCTTCTTTCTAAAAGATGGCATGACGCCCACCAGCAACTCCTGGCTTATATCCAATCCTCTTAGGAAACACAGTGGAAAATTTTCTACCCAGGTTCTTAAGCTGGGAGTCTAGGAATCATTTCTGACTCCTGTTCCCCCACATCTAAGTCACCAAGTCCTCTTCCACCTTCTTAATCTCTCTCCATCCTCGTTGTTGTTTAGTTACTCAGTCGTGTCCGACTCTTTGCGACCCCATGGACTGTAGCCCGCCAGGCTTCTCTGTCCATGGGATTTCCCGGGCAAGAATACTGGAGTGGGTTGCCAGTTCCTTCTCCATGGGATCTTCCTGACCCAGGGATCAAACCTGCATCTCCTGCATTGGCAGGGGGATTCTTTCTCACTGAGCCTCCTGGGACGCCCCCGTCCTCGCTGCCGGTGTTCTAGTTCCGGGTGCCATTTTTCATTCAGATTCCTGCTGCAGCCTCCCTGTGATTTTCTGCCTTGAGTCTTGTTGCCCTCCAGCCTGTTCTTCACATCACAGCCAGGATAATCTTTTGAAAGGGTTATGTGATGCCCAGCCACGATGTGTAGGAAGCAAAAGACAAAAGTCCTTGTTATGTTCTGGAAGGCCTTGCATGAAATAGCTCCTGCCTGCTTCTCTTTGCACATTATACCTCATCCCAGGCAGTTCAGCTGCAGATGCCAGACTAGCTAACTCCCTCCCAGCTCTGCCTTTTCATACAGTGCTCCCCCAACCTCGACCATTTCCCCTCCTGAGACGGCCACCTAATGAGCCTCTTCTTATTCATTTAGGCCTTGCATTTGATATAACTGTATTGAGAAAATCCTTCTATACTGCGTTATGTACTCTTCCTGCTAGAATATCCTCATTTTTCCATTATCACACTTTATCCTCATTGCTTGTTAAATCATCTGTAGCCCTCAGCAGACTGTAAGGTCCATGAAGGCAGATGTTTCTCTTGTTTTGTGAAATATCCCCAGCATTGCAGAGTAGAGACTTGATAAATATTTATGATACTGTAAAATAAAATAGGATGTGATTTAGGTGATTTTAGACTATACGTTGGTTTGCGAAGCTACTGGGAAGTCTCATGTCTATTGCTTTTCTTTTTTATATGCTTTGTGCACGCGAAGCTGCTTCCATTGTGTCCAACTCTTTGTGACCCCATAGACTGGAGCCACCAGGCTCTTCTGTCCATGGGATTTTCCAGGCAAGAATACTGGAGTGGGTTGCCATTTCCCTCTCCAGTATATGGCTATTGGCCCTTTTTTAAAAACAAGAGTTTGGCAATTTCCTGGCAGCCCAGTGGTTAGGACTCATGCTTCTAGGGTGGAGGTGGCATGGGTTCGATTCCTGGGTGGGGAACTAAGATCTCACAATCTGCGTGGTGCAGCAAAAAAATTTTTCAAAAGAATTAAAAAAATAGTAGAGCTTTAGAATTAAAGTGGATCTTAACAACCATCCTGCACTAATTCACTGCAACTGACAGATTAGGAAGCGGGAGCTCAGAGCGACTCCGTGACTTGTGCAGACCACGGGGATCTTCATGGTGGCCTTGAACTCAACTCCTGACTTTTAGTGCAGAGCAGTCTTCTCTTCATCATGATATTATTACTTTGAACAGACTAGTGTAGTGTGATTTTTGTATCAACGCAAAGGAATCTTAGCATCTACAGCCTCCTGAGTTTTCCTTGTTAAGATGGACTTAGTTTTCCTGGTGGCTCAGATGGAAAGAATCTGCCTGTGGTGCAGTTTCAATCCCTGGGTCAGGAAGATCCGCTGGAGAAGGGCATGGCAACCCACTCCAGTATTCTTGCCTGAAGAATCCCATGGACAGAGGAGACTGGTGGGCCACAGTTCATGGGGTAACAAAGAGTCGGACGTGACTGAGTGACTAACACTCGCTGATTCTGTACATCTTGGTGGATTCTGACACTTTATCAGGATGCAAATCTCCCTGGTCTGTAGATGCCCAAGAATCCTTTAGAGTTTGTTCTCTATGTCAGTGGTCCTCAACCCTTTTGGCATCAGGGACCATTTTTGTGGAAGAAAATTTTTCCATGGACCAGAGGCAGGGATCATCCATCATTTCAGGATGATTCAAACACATTACACTTATTGTGGACTTTATTATTATTCCATCAGCTCCAGCTCAGATCATTAGATATTTGATCCCAGAGGTTGGGGATCCCTGCTGGACACCATTGGCCCACAGAAAACCAGAAGCTATACGTTTGGCTCCCTTGTTCCCCCATTTCTCCTCATAAGGGTGGTTACTGAGTGGCTGTCATCTGGATTTGATCTGAGGAACACTCGTGTTGTGTAAAAGAAGTAACAGACTGGTTAACTGTTTGTGAGAACCACTCTTCTCTCTGTGAGGCTTGCTGACTGATGTCCATATGAGATAGGAGCGTAAAAAGAGAATTGCTTCCATAAAAACAAGTTTAAGTTTGGCAAAGACTGGGCAGGAGTAACTTTCTAAAAAGAATTGTAAGAACTTCCATGGCCGTCCAGTGGTGAAGATTTTGCCTTCCGATGTATAGTGGTGCTGGTTCAATCCTGGCTGGAGAGTTAAGACCCACATATCCACATACCCCACAATACATAAAAAACAGAAGCAAAATTGTAACAAGTTTAATAAAAACTTCAAAAATGACCCACTTCAAAAAAATCTGATAAATAAATGAAAAGAATTGTAATAGAATTGGGTATAGGTGAGAAGACAAATATTGGGGACAATTTTTATTTAATAGAAAATAATTTTATATTAAAATGTTTTCTTTATTTAAAAATTTAAAAATGAAAGAAACTGAAAATGGAATCTGTTGACCAAAGCATGATGAAACTTCAATTGACCTATTCTCTACATAAATGTCTTCAAGTACTCTCTTAAAATGTTTAGTGTGGCTTCCACATTATGGTTCTTGCTTTAACTGATTATTTCAGTTAACCAAATTACCTACCCTTCAGTCTGTTGTAGGTGGACTTGTTATATGTGGTTATAATTTTGCTTTTGAACCAAATTTTAAGCTTCTCAAGGGCTGGGACTGGACCTACATATTTCATTTCCTGTAAATCGTACAGGCCTAATGCAATACTCGGCGTATGTCTCTGATGATGGGATTTTATTTCCCTAACCAGCTCGTCTTTCCTTAGTGGGCCAACTTGTCTTTCTCATCTGGGTTAACATTATTATTTTGTTTTCATCTTTACTCCTTCCTTCTTGCGAATTCAAGGACATTGTTTCTTCTGAAAAGAAGAGCAAGAAAGAGAATAAATAAGGAGAGCGTCGGCCTTCCTCCCCAGGGGGCTCGCCATGCCTTTGCCATAGGTCTTGATGCTAAAAAAGAGACTAAAAACGAAGCTAAGGACAAGTTAAAAATATATTTAAAACAGATGTTTGTGCTTAAATTAAAACATTCCAAATGCCACCCTTTGACCCAGCAAGTCTACTTCTGGAAAGCTATCCTGTGGAAGTATTTACACACATGCAGAGAAGACTTAGTTCTGCCATGTTCATCTCAGCCTTCTTTACAACAGAAAAGGTTTAGGAACAACTTGAATTTTCTGCCTTCAGTTTTCAAGGACATAACCTATAAACACAGAGGAAATCGATTATTATTAAAAAGAATGTATGTACTGACATACTAAAGAGAGTCACAAGGGCTTCCCTGGGGGCTCAGTAAAGAATCTGCCTGCCAATGCAGGAGACACAGGTTCAATCCCTGGTCTGGGAAGATCCCCTGGAGAAGGAAATGGCAACCCACTCCAGTATTCTTGCCTGGGCTATAGCCCATGAGATCTCGAAGAGTTGGACATGACTTAGTAACTGAACAACAACAACAAAAAGATAGTCACAATGTATTAATTGGAAAACAAGCTATAAAATGTATACAATTCAACCCATTTTTTAAAAAGACAAATATGCAGAAATGACTAGGAGTATATGCGGAAAGATTATATAGTGGCAATGAGATACCTTTTTTTCTCATCTGTGCTTTGTACTTTTTTTTACAATAAACTTCTGTAAAGTTTCTTTAAAGATGAGTCCAAATGAAATAGTTTCTATTACTGTCATTGTTGTATATGTCTTTTTCTTCAGAAGTAGTTGATTGTAAATTGTTGTTCAGTCGCTCAGTCCTGTCCAGCTTGTTGCAACCCCATGGATTACAGCACACCAGGCTTCCCTGTCCTTCCCATCTCCTGGAGCTTGCTCAGACTCATGTCCATTGAGTTAGTGACAGCATCCAACCTTCTCATCCTCTGTCATCCCCTTCTCCTCCTGCTCTCAATCTTTCCCATCATCAGGGTCTTTCCAGTGAGTCGGGTCTTTGCATCAGGTGGCCAAAGTATTGGAGCTTCAGCATCCTTCCAATAAACATTCAGGGTTGATTTCCTTTAGGACTGGTTTCATCTCCATGCTGTCAAAGGGACCCTCAAGAATAAATATGTTAATAGTTGAGGTCTTAGGAAAAGGAAAACATTTCCTTTACTTTCTTGCCTTCATACCACTTTTTTCCCCCAAGTACAGTGGATTCTAAATCCAGTTATGTTAAGTTGGAGTCTTGTGAGAAGGGAGGAGGTGGCTGGGTTTTATTTGCTAATTCTCTTTAGAATTTGGGACATTTGGTTTCTGGCTTTTTATCCAATAACTCTCTGTAAAGTGTGAACTCTCTCCTCATTGCAGCCCTAGCAGAGAGATTGAGAACAGCAGCAGACTTCACTCCTTGCCTGGAACATGGCTGATGTCTGCTACAAAGCCATGATAACACATAATATTAATAAATACTAACTTAACCACAATTCATAATTCACCCAGCTACCCAAGGCAACTCATCATTCTCACCCTAACTACTGTGGACATTTACTAAATTGTCCAGTTAATTCTGAACCATTACTTATGCATTAATTCAGCAAATACCTGAAAACTGGCAATCAGGATTCAAATCCTGACTCTCCCATTTAACTCTGTGAGCTTGGGGAAGGAAGCTGATTTCTCTGTGCCTCCTTTATAAAATGAATAGTATAATTCATCATTGGAGACTTCCTTGGTAGTCCAGTGGCTGAGACTCTGTGCTTCCAAAGCAGGGGACCCAGGTTCGATCCTTGGTCAGGGAACTAGATCCCACTTGCTGCAACTAATACCTGGTGCAGTCAAATAAGCAGTAAAATAATAATAATAATCCATTATTGTCGTAAGGATTAAATGAGATACAAAACGTGTAATGCCAAGCACATAAGAAGCTCTCCTGTGTGCGAAATGGGCTTCCCCAATGGCTCATTGATAAAGAATCTGCCTGCAATGCAGGAGACACTGGTTTAGTCCCCGGTCCATTAAGATCCCCTGGAGAAGGAAACGGCAACCCAGTCCAGTATTTCTGCCTGGAGAATCCCATGGACAGAGGAGCCTGGCGGGCTACAGTCCATGGGGTCGCAAAGAGTCAGACATGATTTAGAGACTGAATAACAACAACTACAGCAAGGTGCCAAATACTGAGATTCACATTTCTTCACTCAACGAACATTTACTGAAGGTCTAGTACGGGCCAGGCCGTGCTCTCAGTGTTTGGATTATATCAGTGAGCAAAACAGATTTGCCTGTTATCATGAACTTAAATTCGAGCAGGTGCAAAGAGTAAATTCAATGTAGTTGAATCCATGATTATTGATATTATGAATCACTGTTATTACTACTAGTGTATTATATGCCAGCCACTGTGCAATTGATTTTCGTATCTAATCTTATTTTCTTATTAACCCCGTGAGGTAGGAGCTTTTGTTGTTGCTTGAGAGTGTGGAAACTGAGCCTCCAAGACGTTATGTAAATGAAGTTGGCAAGTGAGCGGAGGGGCTGGTATTTAGACCAGGTTGCCTGGCTTCATTCACTGCCGCACCTTCCTGCCTTTGCTTGGTGAGTCATTGGTGGTTGTCATTTTTGCCTACAGTTCTTTCTTGACATCCTTGCCAACATGTTTTGCTCTGCAGTAGAAGTTTGGGAGAAAAAGAAATTTGCGTTTTCCTCATTTTGTATTAAAATACTTAATTATCCCTGCAGGAGATGATCAGAGAGGGAATAAATGACAGCTCTGCTTAGTGTTTCTCTGAATCAGTTAGAAGTCACAGCTGACTCCCCTCCGTGTTCAGAAAAGATGTCACGGTTAGGGGGGGAGTCGAGGTGCAGCCTGGAGAGAGGCGCGTCGCTGGGGATGGGGAGACTCCCAGCGGAATGGTGTTGACACTGGTCATCCTACCAGTTCAGGTGAAGGCAGTGGAGTTGGTGCCTCCCGTGTGTGTCTTCTGGTGTTGCGTCATCATCGTTTCCTGGCTTGCAGTCTTTAGGAAAGATTCAGCTCCTCAGCTCTAAAGATCCCTCTTCCTCTGCTCTTCTGGAGTTGCCCAACAACCGGGCATGTTCATGTCCCCCAGAGTCAGGCTGAATAAATCTTGCTGGAATTTAAGAGAGTATTGAAATATTTCAAGTATTCAGAAAAGTGCAAAGAATATCATCTACTCACAATTTAGTTTTTTTTTTTTTTTTTAATTTTTCTTTATTTGACTTCTCTGGGTCTTAGCTGCAGCATGTGAGATCTAGTTCCCCTGACTAGGGACCAAACTTGGGTCCCCTACATTGGGACCACTAGGTCTTAGCCACTGGACCACCAGGGAAGTCCCTCACGATTTAGTTTTGTCAAACCTTAACATTTTGCCTCTGTGCTCCAGTTTTTAAATTTTTTTAAGTTTATTTTTATTTTTTAAATTTATTTATCTATTTTTGCTTTTTGGCCACATCAAGAGGCATGTGGGATCTTAGTTCCCTGACTAAGGATGGAACTCAAACTTCGTGCAGTGGAAGCGAAGAGTCTTAACCACTGGGCTGTCAGTGAAGTCCCTCCAGTTCCTTTTTAAGTAAAATATATAGATGTAGCTGAAACGCTCTGTGTACCTGTTCCCAAGTTCACTCTCCTTCCTCCCTTCCTCCCATCCAGAGGCCACCATCGCATTCGTTCATCCCATCATTGTTCCATGAAAATGCATGGATAAGCACCCTTACACTTGATGCCTAGAGGCCCATTCTTATACCTGTGTCTTTGTATGCAAGGGCGGGAGGGTCTCTAGGATGTTGCTGGGGCATCATGAATCTGCAGTGACATGGCCACATTTCTCTCCAGGATGGTTGTGCCAGTTGATGGTGTATATGACAATTTCTGCCTCTCCATGACCTCAGTCATGCTTACTGCTGATTTTAAAATGCACTGCCAATCTGATGCATGTGAAATTGTGTCTCACAGTCGTATTTGTGTTTTTATTATTAATGAGATTGAGCATCTTTTCCTGTGTTTGTTGGCCACTTGTGTCTCCTCTTTGTTGAACTGTCTGCATTCTTTGCTTTTGCATCTATTATGTTGTCGTTTTTCTTATTGGTTGTAGTAGTTCATCGTGTGTTCTGGTTACTAATCCTTTACCAGTCACTGTGCAGAGATCGTCTCCAAGTCTCTTGCTTGTCTTTTACTTTGTTTATGGTATACATTGATGTACAGACAAGTTTAATTTTGATGTAGACAACTGTTTTGCAATCTTTTATTATTCATGCTCTGAGTCTTTTTAAAAATATGTATTTATTTTTGGCTGTGCTGGGTCTTCATTGTTTCCTGCTGGCATTCTGTAGCCGTGGAGTGCAGCGGCTGCTCTCTCGTCACGGGCTGCTTCTCCTTGCAGTGGCTTCTCTCGTTGCGGAGCACAGGCTCTAGGGTCACAGGCTTTAGTAGCTGTGGCCCACGGGCTTAGTTGCCCCACAGCATGTGGGATCTTCCTGGACCAAGGATCAGACTCATGCCCCCTGCATTGCAAAGTGGATTCTTAACCACTCTTCCACCAGGGAAGCCCCTGAGTCTTGCTTAAAAGAATTTTCCACCCACTCTAAAATCACGTGTATATTTTCCTCTATTTTCTTTCTAAGCTTTTTGAAGATTTTGATTTTTGCATTAAGCATGGGATCCATCTAGAATTTATTCTGTGATTGCTGTAAGGTTGGGATCCATTTTTCTTTTTCTGCCATACAGATAATCAGCTGGTCCAGCCCCTTTATTATACAGTCTCTTCTTTCTCCACTGAATGGTTATGTCTGTCTGGTACCAGGTTTCCATACTTTCAGGGATGCGCTTGGGGCTTCTTTGGTCGACTGATCTTTAACCTGTTCCTGGGCTGGTATCATACTGTCTAAATATTATAGCTTTTCATCTATCTCTTGATGTCTCACAGGGAGAGGTGGCCTCTCTTGTTTTTCTTTTTTCAAAATTATTTTTTGTTATTCTTAGTTCTTCCATATGGATTTTAGAGTCAGCTTATCTAGTACCTTAACAGCACTCGTAAGTACTTGATCTTGAACCATCCTGGGCTTCATTAGACCATCATGCTTTAAACTCTGTCTGCTTTAAACTCTGTAGCGGTATCCTTCCTGGTAAACTTGCACCACAGCTTCTAATTCCTATGTTCACAGATCAGTTAGCACAGATTACTTTTTTCTTTTTAAATGTAATTGTAAAAAAAAAAATGTATGACAAAATTTGCCATCTTAACCATTTGAAGTGTGACTCAGCATTAAATACATAGTATTATGCAGGAATCACCGTTCTGGCAAAACTCCATGATCATTAGGCAGTAATTTCCTATTCTCCCCTCTGTAATCAATAGACAATAATTTCCTATTCCTACCAGCCTCTGGCAACTACCATTCTACTTTCTGTCTCTATGAATTTGCCTTGTTAAACATCTCGTATACGTATAGTCTTACAAAATCGTTCTTTTGTGTCTGGCTTCTTTTAAGTAGTATCATGGCTTCAAGCTTCATTCCTGTTGTAGCATGATCAGAACTTCCTTCATTTTTAAGGATGACTAGCATTCCATTATATGGATGTGACATTTTGTTTGTCTGTTTATCCCATGTTGGACATCTGGGCTATTTCCTCCTTTTGACTCTTGTGGATGATGCTACAGTAAGCATAGGTGTACATGTATTTGTTTCATTCTTGTTTTCATTTGTCTTGGATATTTGTATAGGAGTAGAAGTGCTGTGTTATAAGATGTGCTATGTTTAACTTCTTCAGGTATTTTTTTTTTCACAGCAGATGAACCACTTTACATTCCTACCATCGATGTCTGAGGGTGGGATTTGTGCAATTTCTCTACATCCTCTCCAACACTTATCTTCCGCATTTTTTAAATTATAGTCATCCTTGTGGGTGTGAAATGGCAGCTCACTGTGGTTTTGATTTACATTTCCCTAATGATTAATGATGTCGAGCATCTCTTCATGTGCCTATTGGGTATTTGTTTATCTTCTTTAGAGAAATGTCTAATCAGGTCCTTTGCTCCTCTCCTCAATGCCCCTGCGTTTAGAGAAGTTTTAAGTTTACAACAAAATTGAGTGAAAAGTATAGAGAATTCCCATATACCACCCCAATCCATGCACAACCTCCCCCACAATCGACATCCCACACCAGAGAGGAGGTATATGTACTAAAATCGATACACCTGTACTGACACAGCATTATCACCCAGAGTCCATAGTTGATACTAGGGTTCATTCTCGGTGTGTACGCTATCGGTTTTGACGTGTATAATGACATGCGTCCACCACTATAGTAGTATACAGAATAGTTTCCCTGCCCTCCACATCCTCTCTGCTCCACCTGATGAGCCCTCCCTTCCCTCTAATTGCTCCCTTTGCCATCTTAACATCATGTTATCTGACTTTGTATTGTTGACCTTTGGGAGTTCTTTATGTATCCTGTGTTGTTGCTGCTGTGGTTTAGTCACTCGGTCATGTCCGACTCTTTGTGACCCATGGAGTGTAGCCCAGCAGGCTTCTCTGTCCATGGAATTTCCCAGGCAAGAGTACTGGAGTGGGCTGCCATTTCCTTCTCTAGTGTATTTGGCATATTAAATCCTTATTGGATATACAGTTTGCAAATACTTCCCCCCATTCGTCTCTTCCCCCATTCCTCTCTTGATAGTGCCCAGAAATTTTTGGTGCAAAGAAATGTCTAGTTCTCATGAAGCCCCATCATCTGCTTTTTCTTGTGTTGCCTGTGCTCTTGGTGTTATATTTAAGAAACCATTGCCAAATCCAAGGCCATAAAAATTTTCCCTTACATTTTCTTCTAAGAATCTGATAATATTAGCTCTTAAATTTAGGTCATTGATTAATTTTGAATTAATTTTTATATATGGTATCAGGCAAGGATCAACTTCATGCTTTCGCATGTGGTATTTAGTTTTCCCAGTAGCATTTATTGAAGAGACTGTTCTTTCCTTATTTATTGGTCTTGGCCCCCCTGTCAAAATCAGTTGACTATAAATGTGAGGGTCTATTTATGGACTCTAAATTTTATTCCATTGCTCTATATGTCTCTTGTTATACCAGTACCTTAGTTTTGATTACTCTACCTTTGTAATAAGTTTTAAAATCAGGCGATGTGAATCCTCCACTTTGTTCTTCTTTTTCAAGATTATTTTGGTTATTCTAGGTCCATTGAAATTCCACATGAATTTCAGTATGGATTTTTCATTTTTTCAAAAAAAAAAACCACATCCTTGGGATTTTGCTAGTGATTTCATTGAATCTATATGTCGATTTGGGTAGTATTGTCATCTCAACAACATTAAATCTTGCAATCTGTGAGCACAGGATTCTTCCCATTTATTTAGACGTTCTTTAATTTCTTTCAGCAATGTTTTATATTTTTCTCATTTATCACATTTTATGTTGGTTGTTTGCTGATAGTAGGAAGATAGTAGCACATTTCTAGAAAACAAATAAGAGGTTTTAGATGTAGAGTCTTATAAATTTTACCTGTAAATGAAGAAAGCAACATAGTATTTATTTTAGTACCAGAATTGGTGTCCCTAGTCATGATCTTTTAGGAGCCTTGAATTAAGAAAAAAACAAGTGTGTCTGGGTTATAGAATCTCAGATTTTGTTGACCTCATTATGCTCAATAGGTCACAATGAGATTTACCCTATGTTGAAATTTGACCTAAAAAAAAATTCACAAAGAGTTTATTGTTGAATCCATGTTTAATATTGCAGTAACTTTTCTAATTCCATCTTCTATCAGCATATTCATATTACAATCTGTGTCATAAAATCATGCAGGGAAAATAGGTATTTGACTTTCTGAATTCCTTTCTTTCTCATACCCTAACTTAGTCATAATCCTTCAAATATTCAAATTTACTGGCACATGCCACTTACCCCTCCCCTGCCATCATTAAGTTAAACAATGTTCTGGGAAGATGACTTATGTTACTCAAATTTTACTAAAAAATTCAGGGAATTAACATTCTCAGATTTTTCTGTCTCCTTAAATACAGCATCTGGCTGTACTCCATCCCAAGAAAGAATGACTCCAAACCTTTTTCTTTAGATGATGGTTCTGCATCAAAACAGTCCTTAATAAAGAAAGCAAAGAACTATTATTTAAAGTCTTTTCAGGCTTAGAGGGGAAAAAGGCAAATATTTGGGAACCAAAGCAAGACAGTAAGAGGGGTGCAGACTTAACCTCCTAGCCATCTGCAGTCCACTTGGGTTTGTATGTTGACCTTGGTAAGGTTAGCAAGAGTCTTCTAATATTATCTCATATATTGAAGTCCCTTACTACCTTGGCACCTAAAAATCTGACACCTGATTTAATCTTCATAATAAGTCTATTAAACAATATTATGTCTGTTTGATAAGTAAAACAGCCCCAGAGGTACTGGATAACATGGATAACGCCCATGGTCATGCAGAGAGTAAGTAACAGGGCTAGATTCAAACTAGAGCTATCTGGTTCCAAAACCCTTGCTCTTGTCTGGTCATTTTCCTAGTCTTGGCTTCATTAATCCTATATTTTGGGACTAAAAATCTTTCATTCCTTGATAGGTATTTGGCAAACAAGATCCTTGGCATCTATTTCTGTTTCTACTATTCACCAGTGATTCAGCCTGGTCAATGGGGTTCTGAACCACCAGGACAGCACTAGATGGAGGGAAAGAGACTAAATGGAGGGTTGCTGTTGACAGAAACAATAGGAGTTGGTTGGCCATTGAGTGGGTGGGCAGGAGCAGAAGGTGTCAAGAAGAGTCAGCCTGCAGGCTCATTGATAACCATTTTACCTTTTACATAATGCCCTCCAGCGTCCTCTGTCTCTGGGATTCTCTGGACAAGAATACTGGAGTGGGTAGCCATTTCCTTTGGGGATCTTCCTCATCCAGGGATCGAACTGGGGTCTCTTGCTTTGCAGGCAGATTCTTTACCATCTAAGCCACCAAAGAAGCCCCCTTCACATAGTAAATCTTTTCATTTCAGAGAAGCACCTGCCATCAAAAATGCTCTTTTCAGAGGCATTCTGACCCTCAGTTGTTTATAATTTACCATCTGGGAGCAATTGGAGGGCGGTGACACATAACACTTTGGATTTTGCTAAGGCGGAACAATCTTGAATTGCGTGTGCCCTGAAGCTCGAGAATAGTGGGAGGGAAGTGCTCTGAGAGCACTCAGCCTCTTCGACTCACTGCACCGTTGCTTCCTAAAAACTTAAATAAATGACTCCCATAAAGGTCTGAAATGCCATTTACATTTTCCAGTTTTACATTGTTCCTTTTTACTGGAGTGTAGTAGCCTTTTCTTTGTTTTCTTATTTTGATCTGTCTGGCACCAGATACGTTCAGAGAACGGAGGCGCTTCCCTTCAATCATGTGATTCAGATGGAGCGTCTACGTTCTTGCAGCTGATTGGCTCAGGGTGAACGCCTGACCTTCACTGGCCAATCAGAGACTTGTCTCAGGATTTTTGAATTTACAACTGGAAACAGATGGAAGTTTACTGTCAGTGGTGATCCTTAACCTCTTAGTGGCTGTATCTCCTGCTATGTGGGGTAGGCGATGAAAATGGCATGTAGTGAGATGCATGAATGAGAGACAGGCAGGGTCCTGATAGTGTATGTATCCTGGGTCTTGTTTTCAGGGAAGCTTACTGCACCTCTTCCTGAATTTGGTTGTGCAACCATTCCTTGAATTCTGTCCTCCAGCACACTCCCCTTTCTGTCATTTGGATTTCTATTAATATATTTTACAGTCAAAAGAGTCCTGCCTAAAAGGGGGAAAGTTTTGTGCAGTAGTGCTGTTCCCAAGTTTGGAACTCAGGAAGGCTTTAGGATAGATTCCTTGCAAATATCAATGTCTGCTATACTATTTTCAAGCATTAAAGGTTGGCATCTAACTTTACTGATGACCCTTTAAATAAAACTGTTTGTGAAATGGTAAGAAACTTAGCCTCAGCTATGCACAAGCCTATTCAAGTAATTTGAATGTTAGCTCACTTTTCTCAGGATTAACTAAGAACCTGAGAAAAAAGTTGGTTGAATTTCAAAATGTATTTTTAAGTTCCTGAGATAAATTGGACTATCATCAGCATTTGGGTTTAGAGAGTGGAGGCAGGAAAGTGGTTTGACTTGCTAGATGTCAAGTTTCAAACCCAGGGAGAGGAAGACAGTAGGAAGGCATATGACTCTCAGATGGAGAGAGAGAGAGAGAGAGAGAGAGAGTGTGTGTGTGTGTGTGTGTGTGCACACACGTGCGCGCTCAGTCTTGTACAAGTCTTTTGAAGCACCATGGACTGAAGCCTGCCAGGCTCCTCTGTCCATGGGATTTCATAGGCAAAAGTACTGGAGTGGGTTGCCATTTCCTTGTCCAGGGGATCTTCCTGAGCCAGGAATCGAACCCAAGTCTCCTGCATTGGCAGGTGGGTTCTTTGCCACCGAGCCACCAGGGAAGCCTAGTTGGCTGGAGAGGATAGGACCAATGCAGACATCTCTTTAATGACTGCGCTTTCCTGCCCGGGAACTGTGGACAGTTCCACTGGGCCCATCCTGACTAGGTAAGTCAAAGGGACCTATAGTCATGTAGTGTCTTCAGCATTATAGAAGAATTTTTAAAAAAATTACAGTATTCTTATATTTCTTGTTTACAACTGTAAAATTCCTATGCTGCCCATTTCAATTTCCATTAGCTTTTTTTTTTTTTTAATGTGAACCATTTTAATGGAGAAGGCACTGGCGACCCACTCCAGTACTGTTGCCTGGAAAATCCCATAGATGGAGGAGCCTGGTAGGCTGCAGTCCATGGGGTTGCTGAGAGTCGGACAGGACTGAGCGACTTCACTTTCACTTTTCACTTTCATGCATTGGAGAAGGAAATGGCAACCCACTCCAGTGTTCTTGCCTGGAGAATCCCAGGGACGGGGGAGCCTGGTGGGGTACCGTCTATGGGGTCACACAGAGTCAGACACGACTGACGCGACTTAGCAGCAGCAGAACCATTTTAAAATTTTTTATTGAATTTGTTACAACACTTCTGTTGTTTATGTTCTGATTCTTTGGCCGTGAGGCATGTTGGATTCTAGCTCCCTGACCAGGGATTAAACCTGCACTCCCTGCCTAGGAAGGTGAAGTCTTAACCAGTGGGCCACCTGGGAAGTCCCTCCTTTCTTCGTCTTTCAAAGTTTCTGGACTACATAAGAATAGTGGTTTGACTTGGTTTATATAACAAGGTGTATACAATATATACATCTTTTATCTTGTATGCAGTAGTTTTTGGTTTTTAAAACTAATCTATACTCAGTAAAAAAATTGGAATGCACATCAAAGCATAAAGACTAGGGAAAAAAAAACAAACACCCACGATTATACAACTTGAAGCCCGCCACATTCACAAAAGCCGGCAGATTTCTCAGTGGTGTCTTGGGGGAGTAGTTTCCAAGCTTAACTTGGCAACCAGCCAGGTATCTGTTCCAGACTGTTTGACCTCCTGGGCTTCACTCCTCCTTTAATAGAAGTTTACTTAATCAACTCTGTCCTCCCCTTTCTGCCCTCCCATAGTGAAAAATTAAAGCCAGCTTCTGGAAGATTCTGGTAACTGATGAGGATGGGGGGTCATGAGCATCCTGGCCCCTGGGGAGAGGCGGAGCAGTGGGCTCTGGCTGTGGTGAAGGAGGGGCACCTGGTGTGGACGTGGTTCATCTGGCAGTGGCTCAGAAGCCCTGGGTCCTGCCAGTGTGCGAGCTGCGGGCTCTCCACTCTCCCAGTGTCCCTGTGTTCACTGAACTACCCAAAGCTTAAGTCCAAGCTCCACCCAGGGCAAGGAGGCCTCCTGCAGAAGCCAGGTTCCTCCTCGTCCTGCTCTACCTTGTTGGGGGATGTTTTTCATTGTTTCCTTCATTGCTTTGAATAGGAAGACATTCACGTGGTTCAGAATATGTCTGTGCCTTTTAGATAGCAATTCTCCCACCTGCCCTGAGACCTTCAGCCTCTTCTTACCCTCCCCTACTCACTGCAGGTAATCAGCTTGTTTAAAAAAATTTTTTTATTGGTGTATAGTTGCTTTACAGTGTTGTGTTGATTTCTGCTGTACAGCAAAGTGAATCAGCCATATGTATACACATATCCCCTCTTTTTTTGGATTTTTGTTCCATTTAGGTCACCACAGAGCACTGAGTAGAGTAACCTGTGCTATCCAGTTGAGTTCAGTTGCTCTGTCGTGTCTGACTCTTTGCGACCCCATGGACTGCAGTACACCAGGCTTCCCTGTCCTTCACCAAGGATGACTCTCAGCTGGAGAGTGTGTATGTGTGTGTGTGTGTGTACACTCCTGGAGCTTGCTCAAACTCATGTCCATCGAGTTGATGATGCCATCCAACCATCTCATCCTCTGTCGTCCCCTTTTCCTCCTGCCTTCAGTCTTTCCCAGCATCAGGGTCTTTTCCAGTGAGTCAGTTCTTCGCATCAGGTGGCCAAAGTGTTGCAGTTTCAGCTTCAGCATCAGTCCTTCCAATGAATATTCAGGACTGATTTCCTTTAGGATTGACTGGCTTGATCTTGCAGTCCGAGGGACTCTCAAGAGTCTCCTCCAACACCACAGTTCAAAAGCACTGTGCTGTATGGTAGGTTCTCATTCTCTGATTTATCCATAGTAGCGCATATATGTCAATCCTGGTCTCCCAGTTCTTCCCACCCTCTTGGTGTCCAGACATTTGTTCTCTGTCTGTGTCTCTATTTCTGCTTTGCTGGTAGGTTCATCTGCACCATTTTTCTATGTGATATTTTTCACTTTCTGACTTCACTCTGTGTGACAGCTTTTAGTTTTTGTGTGTATTCATTCAGAGTTTACTTAATGAATGTTAAATCAAATACAGATACATTCTTTAAAAATTTTTTTTTAAATTGGAAGATAATTGGTTTACAATGTTGTGTTGGTTTCATCTGTATATCAGCAGTGAATCAGCTATGAGTATACACACATACCCTCCAGTATATTCTGTATTTTCATTTTCCCCTTCTTGCAAACAAAAGGAGGCATTGTACACACATTTTCTATACCTTGCTGGGTTTATTTTTTCCCACCACTTAATATATCTTGGAGACTTTCAAAAATACCAGTGCATTGAAAGCTTCCTCATGCATTTTTATACCTTCAGAATCTTCCACTGTATATAAGTAGCATAATTTGTTTAGCCCGTCCTCTTTTCAAGGATACTTGAGTTCTTTCCAATCTTTTGTTATTTTGAATAATGCTGTAATGAATAACTGCATATATATGTTATTTCTTAAGTATGGCTAAAGGATTAAGTCCCAGGAGTTACATAACTGGGTCAAAGGAGATAATTCAGTTGTTATTTTGATCTCTGTGCCCACATTCCTTCCACAGGGGCTTGTACCAATTTATCCTTCCACTGGGAGAGTCTGAGAATACTTGTTTCTCTTGGGGGATTATTACATACTGCTCACATGTTACTTTGGAGGGTTCTTCAGTTGTTTTACTTTGGATGTTGTCTTCCCAATTAGATGGCAAGTTTATTGAGAGCAAGGGCCAAGCATTTTATTGCTTTTGAATTGTCTGCATTTATAAATAATACAATATGGGACCCTAGGAGTACAATAAATTTGTTTCTAGTGTTATTTGGGAGAAGAAGCCAATTAAACCTTAATGATAAAAAGATTTCTATACTTGGTTAGAATTCAGCTGAACTGATTTCTCTCCCTAAAGTAATTATGAGGTCTTGTTTCAATAATTATGGAATAAATATTGAGATGAGGTATTGCAGCAGATTCACTTGCTGACACGTGGGCTTCTCTCCTGGCTCTGTGTCATTTTTTGTTTGTCGTTTTGTTTTTAATATTTATTTGGCTGTGTTGGGTCTTAGTTGTAGCCTGCAAACTGTTAGTTACAGCATGTGGGATCTGGTGCCCTGAGCAGGGATCAGATCCAGGCCCCCTGCACTGGGAGCATGGCGTCTTAACCACTGGACCACCAGGGAAGTCCCCGGAGTGTCCCTTGACCCGATTCAATCCAGTGGGGTCTTGGCATCAGCCAGTCTAATTGAGAGCCTGTCCCATCACTGCTTTTCCTCTCTGTGTGCCAGTGCCTGCCCCATGATAAGCAGGAGAACACAGAGCTGCTTTTGAACTTTGTGTATCTATTAAACTATAATGACACAAGGTAAACACTGGCTTCCCAGTGGTAAAGAATCTGCCTGCCAACGCAGGAGACCTGGGTTTGATCCCTGGGTTGGGAAGATCCCCTGCAGAAGGAAATGACAGCCCACTCCAGTATTCTTGCCTGGGGAATCCTTTGCAGAGAAGAGCCTGGTGGTCTACAGTCCATAGGGTGACAAAGATAGGACACAACTGAGAGACTAAACAGCAAGCAGTGTAAACACTGTGCCATTGTAACTTCATCTCCCTACATCCTAGCGGCAAAAACGTGCTAATGGTCTTCTGTCCTCTCAGTCTTTACCATGCTGGATTCCCCCACATGTATGATCCTCTGCTGGTATTCAGTGGTCTTCCAGTTTTTTGCTTGCATAGCATCCAGAGGAATTTTGTGAGATTACATGCCCCTTCACACATTTACAGCCTATATCTAAAAATTTATGACAGGTTTAAATAGCTTGTAAAGGATATATTTTAAAGTATATTGTCAGTATTGACTTTAAAAACATGATTGTTCAGTATACCTGTACACATGTGTATTTCTACATGTGATAAGCTTGTATACACACAAATATTTATCCATCATACTAAGAAAATATCCCTCTATTCCTTTTTTTTTTTTTTTTTGCTTTTTTCTCCAATTTTTAATTGGGCAAATTTTCCTCTCTTTATTTGCTTGGGATTTTTTTCTTTTACTTGCAATAAATCTGTCAATATAAAGTGTAGGATTTGATAATTTTTGGCTATTGTATGTAATTGCATAATCTCACCACAAAGTATATTCATGTTGATGCTTTATTATTGTATATATATCACATATGATGTATAGTATATAAAGTGATCCCAGAACCCACTGGCAGATACCAAAATCCAAAGATGCTCAAATCCCTTATATAAAATGGTGTCATATTTGCATATAACCCATACATAGCCTCTCTTTAAATCACCTCTCGAGTACTTATAATACCTAGTACAATGGAAGTACCATGCAAATAGCTTTAAATTCAATGTAAATGATATATAAAAAATATTTGCCAGTGTGCAGCAAATTTAAGTTTTGCTTTTTGGAACTTTCTGGAAACTTTTTTTTTCCTGTATTGTTTTTTCAGTTTGCAGTCAGTTGAATCCAACAGATTCAAACCTGAGCATGTGGAAGGCTGACTGTGTCTGTATATATCCAGATTTGTGCATATACATATGTGTGATCTGCATACTCAGAACTGTTACATGATTCTTCTAAATGTATTCAGAGGAGTCTGATAGTGTTTGATACCCACCATCATCCACTAGAACAATGCAGGAACACATGCTCTTTAACATCCGACCTTTTTATCATTCCTTTTCCCCCCTGAACTTGAATTTCCATTCCATTTCTCACAGAGACTTTTCTTACATACGTTTTTATGCTTGAAGTCCTTTACTGGTAGTCTTATTTATTAATAAGCAAAAATGTTAGTATTAACCCATTGATAGTAATATATTTTTGTTTCCTAGAGCCTTACCTCCTATGACCATTGAATAATTTCTTCTGATGGAGCTGTCATTATAGTTTGGTAAAAATAACAATCTACTTCAAATGCTGCTGCTGCGGCTAAGTCGCTTCAGTCGTGTCCGACTCTGTGTGACCCCATAGACAGCAGCCCACCGGGCTCCCCTGTCCCTGGGATTCTCCAGGCAAGAACAGTGGAGTGGGTTGCCATTTCCTTCTCCAATGCATGAAAGTGAAAAGTGAAAGTGAAGTCGCTCAGTCGTGTCCAACTCTTAGCGACCTCATGGACCGCAGCTAGTAAATCTAAAGTTACATTTTAGTGGAAATACATCCCTTAAATGACTGTGATGGGCTTTATATCACAGTTGTTGTTCAGTTGCTAAGTCGTATTCAACTCTTGGTGACCCATGGACTGCAGCACGCCAGGCTTCCCTGTCCTTCATTATCTCCTGGAGTTTGCTCAAACTTGTGTCCATTGAGTTGGTGATACCATCCAACCATCTCATCGTCTGCTGCCCACTTCTCCTGCCCTCAATCTTTCCCAGCATCAGGGTCTTTTCCAATGAGTTGGCTCTTCTCATCAGGTGGCCAAAGTATTGGAGCTTCTGTATCTGTCCTTCTATTAGTATTCAGGGTTAATTTCCTTTAGGATTGACTGGTTTGATCTCTTTACAGTCCCAGGGACTCCTAAGAGTCTTCTCTAGCACCACAATTTGAAAGCATCAGTTCTTTGGCACTCAGCCTTCTTAATGGTCCAACTCTTAACCATACATGACTACTGGAAAAAACCATAGCTTTGACTATATGGACGTTTGTTGGTGAAGTGATGTCTCTGTTTGTTAATATACTGCCTAGGTTTGTCATAGCTTTTCTTCCAAGGAGCAAGCATCTTTTAATTTCATGACTGCAGTCACCGTCTGCAGTGATTTTGGAGACCAAGAAAATAAAGTCTGCCAGTATTGGGGGTTGGTAATTACTCTTTGCTAGAGTGAGTCAGGGGTCACCATCGATTTTATGTCTCAATGAAATTACTGAAGAATTTTGTTCATATAAAAATAGCTTGGGATGGAAAGCATTTTGTTACAGCACTCTCAGTTAATTCTTTTAACTCATTCTGAGTCCCAAATTCTATATGGATCTATCATCAATAATTGTTTTTTTGAAACTTCCCTGGCAGTCCAGTGGTTAAGGCTCCAGATTTTGATGCAGGAGGCACAGGTTCGATTCTGGTCAGGGAACTAAGATCCCATATGCTACAGAGAATGACCCTGATGCTGGGAAAGATTGAGGGCAGGAGAGGTGGCAACTGAGGATGAGATGGTTGGATGGCATCACTGACTCAATGAACATGAGTTTGAGCAAACTCCAGGAGATAGTGAAGGACAGGAAAGCCTGGCATGCTGCAGTTCAAGTGGTTGCAAAGAGTTGGACATGACTTAGCATCTGAAAAACAAATGCCGCACATGGTAAATAAATAAATGAATATTTTCCATGTCCTGTCTGTCTGTGACTCTACAGGGTCCCCTTTGGTTCTGTTGAAACCTCCTGACTCGCACAACCACATTTGATTTATCCTTATAGTTGTTTGCTGCTTGTGCACGGGCACTGGTTGTTCCCATCTTTCTTTCTGTTTGATGCCCAGGAAAACATGCCCTCGTACGATTAGGATGGGTGAGAGGGGTCCTGGAGAACGGAAGAATTTGTTCATCACAGTCAGGATCTCAGACAAATACACTGTTGAATTTATCTCGAATACCTGGAAATCGATTCTGTAAAACCACCGGCGCCTCCTGCCATGGAGAGAGAGTTTGCTTGCTCCCACGTGCAGCCACTATTCCTGATGGTGACTGTATCCCGCCAAGCTCCTCTGTCCATGGGATTTTCCAGGCAAGAACATTGGAGTGGGTTGCCATGCCCTCCTCCAGGGAATCTTCCCGACTCAGGGATTGACACTGAGTCTCTTACATCTCTTGCATTGGCAGGCAGGTCCTTTGCCATTAGTGCCACCTGGGAAGCCTATTCTTTCTAGACTTAACTATTACTGTAATGATAATTAACTATTACTGTAATGGTGATATAGTGAAGGACAGGGAAGCCTGGCGTGCTGCAGTCTGTGGGGTTGGAAAGAGTCCAACACAACTGAGTGACTGAACAACAACTGTAATGATCATTGCTCATTAAATGGAATCTAGGTCATTAACAGTATTAAATATTATTAAAAAGCAGATACATTACTTTGCCAACAAAGGTTCATCTAGTCAAAGCTGTTTTTTCCAGTAGTCATATATGGATGTGAGAGTTGGACTATAAAGAAAGCTGAGCGCTGAACAATTAATGCTTTTGAACTGTGGTGTTGGAGAAGACTCTTGAGAGTCCCTTGGACTGCAAGGAGATCCAACCAGTCCATCCTAAAGGACTAAAGGATTTTCCTAAAGGAAATCAGTCCTGAATATTCATTGGAAGGACTGATGCTAAAGCTGAAGCTCCAATATTTTGGCCACCTGATGTGAAGAACTGCCTCATTGGAAAAGACCCTGGGAAAGATTGAAGGCAGGAGGAGAAGGGGAACGACAGAGGATGAGAAGGTTGGATGGCATCACTGACTCGATGGACATGAGTTACTTGAGTAATCTTTGGGAGTTGATGATGGACAGGGAAGCCTGGAATGCTGCAGTCCATGGGGTCACAAGGAGTCGGACAGGACTGAGTGACTGAACTGAATTGACCATTACTATTAGTATTATTTTGACCCAGATTCAAATCATCTGAATCTTCTCAAGACAACTCCAACAGTATTCCCTACATCATGACTAATATCCATATCTCCCTGGGTCTGGCAGATTGGCAAATATCTCCTAAGTATGAGTAATGTATAGAGTAGCCTTGCCTGCTCTCAGAGAAGCCGAGTCTCTGAGGCTGTCTACGGTTAGCTCTTTTGCTCTGAATGGCGATTCAACCTTCACTACAGTAACTATAAGGCAAGCTAACTTGATTGCAATTATACGGTACATCTGGGCACTGGGACATGCTTTTTTTATGACATAGTTGTTAAAGTAGTTACCTGCATCAGTACTTAAAGTGGAGTGGGTGTTAATATCATTGAGCTTGTCAGCTCTTGCCTTTTTTTTTTTAAGATAATTTGATGTGAACCAATTTTGAAGTCTTTACTGAATTCATTACAAGGTTGCTTCTGTTCTGTGTTTTGGTTTTTCGGCCGGGAGACATATGGGATCCTAGCTCCCCCACCAGGGAGGGAACTGGCACCCCCTCTATTGGAAGGCGAAGTCTTAACCGCTGATCCACCAGGGAAGTCCCTGGTCTTCCCATGTCAGCAAATGCTTCTCTCTGCGTTACTTTTATTAATTGATATATCCTCCATTACCTCTTGACTTTAAAAAGTATATCTACAAGCTTTCAAGAGTTTGACAAGAGGCATGTGTGTTGCACAAAGTCAGGGGACAGTGGAGAGGAGAAAAGAGGAAACCTTGTCATTTTTGTAGAGAACATGGAGAAGAGTCAAGACAATGGACAGACGTGGAACAGGATCCTTGCAAATCATAGACTGTGTGGGCTGTCTCTGCTTCTGATATCACCTCTAACATTTTTTACTCTCGGATAATAACGGAGAAGATCCAACATTACAATAGGTTTTAAGTTTCCCTTCCAGTAAATCTCCACTCTGACATCTCTTCCCGGGCTGACAGCAAAACAGGGCTTAAATCACTGGTGAATCACAGGATCTGAATCACCTCTACCAAAATGTCAAGGTACAGACATCCTGTAAAGGGGGTTTGGTATTGGTTTCTAGTAGTGCTGATTTTTAATGGAGTATTGAATTAAAAAAAGAAGTGAGTTAGAAATTTTTGTCCTGTGCTGTGTGAGCTAGGAGTCTCCAGAGAAACAGGACCAGTGTGTGTGTGTGTTTATATATGAAGATATTTAGTATAAGGAATTGGCTCATGTGATTACAAAGGCTGAAAAGCCCTAAGATCTGCAATCAGAAAGCTAGAGACCCAGGAGAGCTGATGGTTTTATTCCAATCTGAGCCCAAAGACTCAGGAAAACTGACGGTATAAGTTCTAGTCCAAAAACTGGCAGGTTTGAGACTCAGAAAGAGCCAGTGTTTCAGTTTTGAGTGTGAAGGTGGGAAAAAGCCCGATGTCCCAGCTAAACAGTCAGGCAGAAAGAGTTCCCTCTGACTCAGCTGGTTTGTTCAGTTCAGGCCTTTGCCTGATTGGACAAGGTCTACCAGCATTAGAGAGGGCAATCTGCTTTACTTAGTCTACCGATTCAAGTGTGACTCTCATTGAAAGAGACTGTCCCAGACACACCCAGAACCATGTGTGACAAATGTCTGGGCCCTGTGCATCCCCAGCCCCACCCTTTAGCCCAGTCAAAGCTGACACAAACTTAACCATCACAAATACTTCTTCCTCCACATTATTTGGTCTTTGGATAATCACTTCAACTTTTATGAAAAGAAAGGAGGAGAGAATAGGATGAGAGCAAATTCTTTTCCTGACAACCCCACAGCTCCTGCTTTAAACGTTGGTTGGATCCTTTACTCATTCACCTGATGTGAACACGTCAGTCACTGAGTTACGATAAAAGTACTAGCTACTCAGATTTTTCTTTCCACTGGCACCACTCTGAGGAGAAGGGAGCCCAGGAAAGGAGAGTTACAGAAGTGATTTCTTAATTTTGAAAAAATGTTTTCACCACACCACATGGCCTATGGGACTTTAAAGTTCCCTGGCCAGGGTTTGAACCCATACCTCCTGCATTGGCAGCATGGAGTCTCAACCACTGGACTACCAGGGAAGTCCTGGGAGTGATTTCTTTATTGTAGGTATGTTCTGCCTTTGCCGCAGTTATTTTTCAGATAATAGATTGTGTATTAGGACCTTACTTATTAGAACACAAACCCAGTTTGTGTTTTCCCTTAAGTAGTATGGAGACACTGGAGGCTTCTAAGTGGGTCATCGTAATGAGTATTTGCTTTCCTTATGATACTTCTTATTATTCAGTCATGTCTGACTTTTTGTGACCCCATGGACTGCAGCATGTCAGGCTTCCTTGTCCTTCACTATCTTCCAAAGTTTGCTCAGACTCATGTCCATTGAGTCAGTGATGCCATCCAACCATCTCATCCTCTGTTGCACCTTCTTCTCCTCCTGCCTTCAATCTTTCCTAGCATCAGGATCTTTTCCAATGAGTAGGTTCTTTGCATCAGGTGGCCAATATTTTGGAGCTTCAGCATCAGTCCTCCCACTGAATGCTGCTGCTGCTGCTAAGTCGCTTCAGTCGTGTCTGACTCCGTGGGACCCCATAGATGGCAGCCCACCAGGCTCCCCCATCCCTGGGATTCTCCAGGTAAGAACACTGGCATGGGTTGCCATTTCCTTCTCCAATGCATGACAGTGAAAAGTGAAAGTGAAGTCGCTCAGTCGTGTCCGACTCGTAGCGACCCCATGGACTGCAGCCTACCAGGCTCCTCTGTCCATGGGATTTTCTAGGCAAGAGTACTGGAGTGGGGTACCATTGCCTTCTCTGCCTTCCACTGAATATTCAGAGTTTATTTCCTTTAGGATTGACTGGTTTGATCACCTTGCTGTCCAAGGGACTCGCAAGAGTCTTCTCCAGTGCCACAGTTCAAAAGCATCAATTCTTTCTTATGATATAGTTGTCTTATTTATTTGTTTGTTTATTTTTGGCTGTGCTGGGTCTTCGTTGCTGCTCACGGGCTCTCTCTAGTTAGAGAGTAGGGGCTGCTCTTTGTTGCGGTGTATGGGCTTCTCATGCCATGGGTTCTCTTGTTGCAGAGCATAAGCTCTAGAGTCTGCAGGGTTCAGTACTTGTGGCATATGGGGTTAGTTGCCCTGAGACATGTGGAATCTTCCTGGACCAGGAATTGAACCCATGTCCCCTGAACTGGCAGGTACATTCTTAACCACTGGACCACCAGGGAAGTTTTCTTAAGGCAGATCAAATTAGCTTCTCTTGGTGGTAATGATCATTGGATATAGCAGTTATATCAACCTGACTTTACCAGTTCTCAAAGTATGTTTCCTGGGTCAACAGCAGCAGCATCTGAGAATTTGTTAGAACTAGACAATCTCAGTCTCACCCCAGACCTACTGAATCAGAAACTCTAGAGGTGGAACTCAGAGATCTGCATTTTAACAAGCCTTCTCAGTAAATCTCAAGTTTGAGAACACCTGACCTAGTATATTTGCAGTTAAGTTGCTTGCTAATGATGTATGTAATCTTGAAATTATGCCCAAAGCTAGAGAGGCAGCCAATGATAACTCCAGAGAACTGCAAAACTATCCAGATCACATTCTTCCTTTGAGCGGATATTTTCATCACCGTGCGGTAAATGTAAGGCTTGCTCAGTTTGGTCAGATGTCCTTTGATGTGTTTTCGTTGGTTGGAAGAAGGCAGGCTCGCCCACTAATGACGTGTGTCCTACCTCAGTGTCCTTTCATGGTGCATTAGAGAGGATCCGGGGTTCCTCTCTGAAAAGTCTGGGACAGGCAGACCTAGTTTGCTCAAGGGTTGAAACACAAGTTGTGCTTCCTGTGGCCCAAATGCGGAGAAACGCATGAGGGGGAAGAGACCTCTGCAGGCAAATTTCATACTGAAGTTCTGCCTCTTAGCGTTTTCTTCCTCTGTAGGCTTACCAAGCTTCTGAAGATTAATGAAGCTCATTTAAAGTGGAACAGTGATTAAGCACCCTTATTGTTACTGTCAGCAACTGAGGGACTTACTGCTTCCCCAGCTCTGTTTCAAAGAAAAGTCTTTCAGGGCCTGCTGCTTACCTGGGTAGCAGCTACTGTGGAGAGAGTTATTTTCACATTTTTTCTTCTCAGAATTAAGTAGAAGGGGGAGAATTACTCAGGATGGAAAAATATGCTTGTTACTGGTAGTAATAACAATTTGATATTGATGTTCTTTAAAAACACATGTAACATGTACAGCACAGGGAACTCTGCTCAATGTTATGTGGCAGCCTGGAAGGGAGAGGAGTCTGGGGGAGAATGGATACCTGTGTATGTATGGCTGGGTCCCTTTGCTGTGTACCCGAAGCTATCGCAACATTGCTAATCAGCTATGTTAATCAGTACTCTAGTATAAATAAAAAGTTAAAGTACACATAACAATTTTTCCTTGCAGATTCCAACAAGAAATTACTTCCAAACTGAATTAGGTGTTCCTGCATGTAACTCCCTAAGTTTCTCCCTTTCATAGAATTGAGTACAGTGTTCAGATTATCTGCCTACTTGCTAGTTTCCTTATTAGAGGAAAAATTCTAAGAGGGCAGAGGTGTTGTTGTTGTTTTTTTTTTTTTTATCTTGCTCATTGTATCTGTGATACTCCTCACATCATATGTGTTCAGTGAATTTTTGTGTAGTGAATGAATTTTGTGATCCCCCTAGGTGTCACAGCCTATGAGTGATGCTGACTATAGAGAGGCACATAAGGCAGGCTCCTGGCCATCAAGATATTACAGTCTTGGGACTTCTCTGGTGGCCCAGCAGTTAAGAATACACTTTGCAATGCAGGGGCCACAGGTTTGATCCCTGATAGTGGCACTAAGGGGCTTCCCAGATGGCACTAGTGGTAAAGAACCTGCCCACCAATGCAGGAGACATAAGAGTCACAGGTTCGATCCCTGGGTTGGGAAGATCCCTTAGAGGAGGGCATGGCAACCCACTCCAGTATTCTTGCTTGGAGAATCCCCATGGACAGAGGAGCCTGGGGGTCTACAGTCCATGGGGTTGCAAAGAGCCAGACACGACTTAGCATGCATGTGGGGGTGCTAAGATCCCACGTGCCCAGGACAGCTAAGCTTGTGTGTGGCAACTACTGAACCCTCGTGCCACAGCTGGAGACCTGTGGGCTGCAAACAAATAAGAAATAGGTTTTTAAGATACTATAGTCTTGTAGAAAAGACAGACAAGAGTGGTTACTCCATAGGATAAGGAAGACTTCACAGAGGAACTGACATCTAGTGGGCTTTTGCAGGTTGAATAGAAGTTTGCCAGGAAGACAAGCTGAGGTGGGAAGGCATGAGGAAGGTGTCAGATTCAGGCACCAGGATGGGTCAGGATACACAGTTGTGAAGCTGCACGGGCCATTCCCAGGAGGTGATTCAGCGCTAGTGAAATACCAGTGGTGAATTTACAGAGGGGAGAATGGGTGGGAAATACACTCGATCGTGAGTCCAGTTAAGGGGCTTAGAAGTTAGAACCATGGGGATTCATTAAAGGGATTTAACCACGGAGGTCATGAGGTGGCTGCTGAAGGATGAACTGCTTAGGAAAGATGAGAGTTGACAGGGTCTGCCCCAGGGTGGTGGTGGACACAGAACCGTCTGTAGACTGAAACTGACCAGAGGGAGGGGAGAGGAGAGTTGAAATGACCACTCTGGGGACAGAGCTGCCCTACTGTCCAGATTTAAAAGAATTTGTTTTAATTTATTTGGTGCGCTGGGTCTTGGTCATGGCACTCAGGCCCTTTAGTGGTGGCACATGAGCTCTCAGTTGTGGCATGTGGGACCCAGTTCCCTGACCAGGGATCGAACCCAGGCCCCTGCGTTGGGATGACCACCAGGGAAGTCCCTGTCCAGATTGTTCAAATCGATGCAGAGTGGGCATACGAGGAGACATTTGGCTCATTTTAAACATACTGAGTTAAGAAAACTGTGCACCATTTTTGCAGAAAAGTCCAGAAAGCTGCTGGACATTCTGGAGGCTTAGAGAAGAGGCCAGGGATGGGGTGATCCTCAAATTTACTCACACCTGTGTTTGAACAAATACATAACCAAATCAGCCTGTGAGTGGCTGAGGTCACATAGAGAAAGGATGACGCTCAAGAGAAAAAAAGACGCTAAGACAGAGCCTTGGGGAGTCAGACATGAAAGGGACAGAGAAAGGCAACCCAAGATGGTGAGGAAGTGGAGGTGCGGAGCACAGGCAATGTGCCAGGCTTGTGTGCTTGGTCATGCCCGACTCTCTGCGACCTCATGGACTGTAGCCCGCCAAGCTCCTCTATCCATGGAATTCCCCAGACAAGAATACTGGAGAGGGTTGCCGTTTCCTCCTCCAGCAATTCTTCCCAGCCCAGGGATCAAACCTGAGTCTCCTGTATCTCCTGCATTGCAGGCAGATTCTTTACCTGCTGAGCCATCAGGGAAGCAGTGCTTCAGAATCACCCATGGTGCATGTTGCAGCACAGATCTTGGGACCCCTCCACCCACCCCCCCCCCCCCCCCCCGCCACACACACACAGGGATTCTGATTCGGTAGGTCGGGGGTGGGTGTGAGAACTGCATGTCAGACGCTCTCCGATGCGGTGCTGATGTTGCAGGTCCACAGACCACCCTTTGGGTGGTGTTGGAACAGATTGTGAGGAGAAGGCAAAGGGCTGGTGGTTGCGGGGTGGCTTGAGGTTCCTGGGGTCGTGAGGATGTGGGCATGATTGTAGGTGGAGGTGAAGGATGTAGCTGAGACAGGGAGAGGTGGAGAGGTTCGACACCCTGGAGAGAAAGGGGATGGTCAAGGAAAGAAATCCAAGGACGAGAGGAGAGGAACTGCCCTAAGAAGATGGAGGTGCCAGTGATCATGGTCCCAGGAAAAATATGAGTGGGCCGTCATGTCCTTCGTGACAGCCAAAGCCCCCTTGAGGAAGGGGATTTACTTGTAGCTCCCCCCTCTTTTTTATCTCCCACCTTCTGCAGCTGCTGTTTACCTTCACCTCTCTGACTCTCCCACTGTGCCTAGGGCCCTTTGTCTCTCTGCCAACATCCTCCCAGCCCTGTCACTTCCGCATACAGATCCATAAAGAGATGACTTGCTACAGATGAATGCTCAGTAACGAATAGACTTTCTGAAACACAAGGCATTTCAAGGATAAAGGAAAATTTCAAAAAATGTTTGATCATTGTTGTTAAAATTGTGTCTCTACCACCTTCTTGCTAGACTGCCGTCAAGCTGTTTGAGAGCACCCCTGGGATGTCGGTCCTTGGCGTCGCAACCATAGCAAAGCACAAAACCCGGCTCTCTCCCCTCTGCTAACCAAAGCTCGCTTCCTTGTAGCCTTAGAGCCTGCAGCCAAACTAGAAAGGCTTCAAAAGTCACTTTGTATGATTTAAAAAAAACAGCCATTACCCCGACGATAGCTGTGAGCAGCTACATGCCGGTGTGTGTCACATTGTCTGAGTTCAAGACAACAAAAATTTATTGAAGGCTGGTCCTAGAACAAGCACCAGGAGAGGCGCCAAGACCCAAAGATTAGAGAAATACTGTTTGGGTTCTGAGAGGCCCTTCATGTCCCTCTTTTTTCTGAGTCCTGAACCAGGTGATAGAGGAAGCAGACTGAGATGAAAATATCACCTTCCTTGCTGCTAACGCTGGTCTGGAGGGTATAGCTTGGACCCGGGGGCAAAACGGGCATCTCATTTCTTCCTCCATGAACAGAACTCTCCCCGACACATAGGCTAAGCTATGGGAAAGCAAAGGAAACTGCTTTCTCACTACTGCATGAGCAGAGATGAAGGTATATGGCCTGTGGGACAGACATCTCCAAGAGGGAAACTCAGAAGGGGCCTGGGCAGTGTGTGTGTGTAGTGACCCTGTGTGTGTGTGGGCACTCAGTTGTGAGTGACCCCATGGACTGCAGCCCACCAGGTTCCTCTGTCCATGGGATCTCCCAGGCAAGAATACTGGACTGGGTTGCTATTTCCTCCCTCGGGATCTTCCCAACCCAGAGATCAAACCCAAGTCTCCTGCATTGCAGGCAGATTCTTTACTGTCTGAGCCACCAGGGGAGCCCTATACCTAGTCTTATTAATCATAGAAGTACTTCTTTCTTCCTGGAGGAGGAGGAAATAAGGGAAGTGGGCCGAGAGAAGAGTAGAAGTTGTCTTCTCAGCACTGTGGACAGAGAATATTTCCTATGTTTTTAAACAATGTTCAGTTTATTTTTTAAACAAATATTTATGTATTTTGGCTGTGCTGGGTCTTAATTGCGACTCACAGTGTCTTCATTGTGGCATGTGGGCTTCTTAGTTGCGACATGTGGGATAGTTTCCCGAGCAGGGGTCAAAGCTGGGCGCCCCCTGTATTGGAAATGCAGAGTCTTAGCCACTGGGCCACCAGGGAAGTCCCTATTCTAAGTTCTTGGTCAAAGAAGGCTAGAGAGATGGGAAGAGCATGGTTTCTCCATCACTCTCCAACTATATAATCTCTCTCTCTTTTATTTTTGAAATAACTTTATTTATTTTTGGCTGTACTGGGACTTCACTGCTGCACAGGCTTTTCTTTAGCTGTGGTGAGCAGGGGCTACTCTCTAGTTAGTGTGGCTTCTCATTGCAGTGGCGTCTCCTGTGGGATGTGGGCTTTAGGGCTCGTGGGCTTCAGTAGCTGTTGCAGCTCCCGGGCTCTATCATTGTGGCACATGGGCGTAGTTGCTTTTCTGCTGTATTAGCAGGCAGATTCTTTACTACTGGGCCACCAGGGAAGGCAACCATAAGCTCTATTAGCCCTTGAGTTTTATAATCAGACCTCTGGCTAACTGAGGATGGGGCTGCCCTCCTGAGATACATGTCTTGGAAGTGAGAAGACAGAAGTGCCAGGGGTTATATTCCAAGCATCAGGGGGCAATTGGTTCAACTTTCAGAATATCTTTCCCTTGTGTAATGCTTCTGTGTACCTGCCTGGCAGCCAGTGTGGGCTTTCCAGCTATGCCTGCAGAGGAGTCCATAAAGGGACAGAATGGAGTCATTGATCGGATTAACCCCAGCACTGTGCTTTGCTCCGAACCAAAGGCTTATTTTTCTATTCTAGTTCTCAGCTCAAGAATGTCCAGCCATGTTTTGCTGCGAGCCCAAAATTTAGCATCAGAATATTACAGTAAAACCATGCGAGGAACATAAAATTGCCTTGAATTAGAATACTCCTCCCATGATTAAATTCCAAAGGGAATTTAAGTTCCTACCTCAAGAAGCTTCAACAAATAATTACAACCCAGCCTGAGCACTGGCTTCCGCCATGGCTCAGTGGTAAAGAATCTGCCTGCAATACAGGAGATGCAAGAGATGCATGTTCATTCCCTGGGTCAGGAAGATCTCCTGGAGGAGGGCATGGCTCCCCACTCCAGTATTCTTGCTGGAGAATCCCCTGGACAGAGGAGCCTGTCAGGCTACAGTCCCTAGGGTTGCAAAGAGTTGGACACGACTAAAGCAACTGAGCACACACACTGAGCATTTTAGGTTAAAAATAAAAACACATCAACTTAGAGGAGGCAGGGTTGATTCTGTCTGAGAGAGTGGGGAAAGTATTTCACATTAGTAATAGCTTTTAAAAAATATCTTATTATGAAAAAATTTCAAACATACAGAGATGCTGCAAGAATAGTAAGCATTCACTCAGGTTCACCAATATTAATATTTTGCTGTATTTGTTCTCTCTCTCTCTAGGTAAACACATACACACCTTTTTATTCCCCCAGTGGTGCTGGGAGGCATACGGTGATCTTCATTCCTGGACCAGGGATGGAACACGTGTCCCCTGCAGTGAAAGCATGGAGTTTTAACCGCTGGACCACCAGGGAAGCTCCCCTTATCATACACACACACTATTATTTTTATTAATTTTGCTGAAACATCTTAAAGTTGCACACATCATCATACTTTGCCCCTAGATACCTCAGGATGTCTCTCTTAAGAACAAGGACTTTTTGGGACTTCCTTGGTGATTCAGTGCTTAAGACTCTGAGCTTTCAATGCAGAGAATGTGAGTTTGATCGCTGCTTGGGAAACACTAAGATCCCACATAGCTCGTGGCATGGATTCACAACATATAATATTGTTTTAGTGCTATTATTATATGGTAAAGGGTCTTTTTTCTAATTTTATTGCTTGTTCAAAAAATGTATTTTATAGCACATTTTTTTCCAATGTATGAAGAGCATCTAACCCAGGGTTTCACATTACATTTACTTGTTATGTTTCTTTAGTCTCCTTTGATCTAGAACATTTCCTCAGCCTGCCCCTCCCTCCTTCCTTTTTTTTCCCCCATGATATTGACATTTTTAGAATATAGGTCAGTGTTCTGGTAAAATGTACCTCAGCATGGGTTTATTTGATTGTTACCTTGTGGTTAGATTGCCTCATACTTTCTTTTTCCCTTTGAAATAATTTCAAACTTACATAAAAGTCAGAATTATACAGAGTTTTGCACCTTCTTTTTTGTAAGTTCCAAATGATTCTTCTCCAGATTCACCAACTTTTAACATTTTATCACATCTACACTTGTCTTACCATTTTCTCTTTCTCTTCCTTTCCCTGTATGTGTATTTTTATGTGTGTGGATAGAGAGTAGTTAAAGAGTCTGAACCAGTTAAAATAGTATCACCCTGTTAGTAACAGATTTGAAATTTTTAATTTTTTAAAAAATACTTATTTATTTGGCTGTGGTGAGCCTTGGTTGCAGCGCTTGAGGTCTTCACTGTGTCGTGCCCGAGCTTCTGTTGTACTGCACAGACTCTCTAGTTGCGGCTTGTGGATTCCAGGGATGGGGGCTCAGTAGTTGTGCCTCACTGGCTTAGTTGCTCCATGGTATGTGGATTCTAGTTCCCTGACCAGGGTTTGAACCTGTGTCCCTTGCATTACAAGGCAGATTCTTAACCACTGGACCACCAGGGAAGTCCCAATTTTTAAATTTTAAATTAAAATTGTGTATATTTAAGGTATACACATGATCTGGTATACACGTACATAGTAAAATGGTTATACTAGTCAAGCTAATCAACATATTCATTTAATCACCCTGGAATTGTTAACCTTTTATTGTGGTGAAATCTAACCTCTTAGCAAATTTCCAGTATTCAGGCCAGTGTTGTTACCTGCAGCTATCATGCTGCACACTAGATCCCCAGACTTAGTCATCTTGCAACTTTGTACCCTCTGACTGACATCTCCTTGTTTCCCCCACCTCCACACCTCTGGAAACCACCATTTCACTCTCTGTTTCTCCGTATTTGATATCACTAGATTTCACATATAAGTGAGATCATGCTTTTTTTTAAATTTCTGCATCTGGCTTATTTCACTTAGCATAATGTCCTCTGTGTTCATCCATGTCACAGAAGTCAGGGATTTTTTCTTCTTCTTTTTTAAAAAAGATTATTTATTTGGCTGTGCTGGGACTTAGTTGAAACACTCGGGATCTTTAGTTGTGGTATGTGGGATCCAGTTTCCTGACCAGGGAGCGAACCCAGGCCCCCTGCATTGGGAGTGCAGAGTCTTAGCCACTAGACCGCTAGGGAAGTCCTTCTTTTGAAGGCTGAATATAGTTCCATTGTGTGTATCCATCAGTGGATAATTAGGTTGTTTCCATATCTTGGCTATTGTGAGTAACAGTGTAGCAAACATGGGAGTACAGATTTCTCTTCAAGGTACTAACTGCATTTCCTTTGGGTATATACCCAGAATATGGTAGTTCTCTTTTTAATTTTTTAAAGAATCCCCATACTGTTTTCCATATGGCTGTATGACTTCACAGTCTCAACAATGGTCTGCTAAGTTTCTCTTTGTTCCACATCTTTGGCAACACTTTGTCTTTTTGATGGTAGCCATCCTAACAGGTGTGAAGTGACTTCTCATTGTGGTTTTGATATGCATTTCCCTGATGATTTGGAGAAGGCAATGGCACCCCACTCCAGTACTCTTGCCTGGAAAATCCCATAGACGGGGGAGCCTGGTGGGCTGCCGTCTATGGGGTTGCACGGAGTTGGACACGATTGAGCAACTTCACTTTCACTTTTCACTTTCATGCATTGGAGAAGGAAATGGCAACCCACTCCAGTGTTCTTGCCTGGAGAATCCCAGGGATGGGGGAGCCTGGTGGGCTGCCGTCTATGGGGTCGGATTAACGCTGTTTGGCGCCTTTCTTGTACTTGTTGATGATTTGTCTTTGGAAAAATGTTCAGGTTTTTCCCCCATTTTTTATATGGGTGTTTGTTTTTTTTTTTTGTCACTGAGTTTGTAGGAGTTCTTTATATATTTTTTAATTTTAACCTTTATCAGATATATGGTTTGAAAATATTTTCTCCTAATCTATAGGTAGCTTTTTCAATGCATTGTTTCCTTTGCAGTGCAGAAGCTTTATAGCTTGTTTATTTTTGCTTTTGTTGCCTCAGTTTTTGTTGTCATGTAAGTGATAGCTTTTTGAAAAAATTCTTGAGGAGTGAAGAAGCTTTCCAGTTGGATGAAACAACTTGGGCGTGGGAAGGGAATTAAAACCAAAGGGATCAGCATGTCAGAAATGTAAGCCAGTGTGTGTATGATGTAGCTGGTGAAGAGTCAATATTTTAGAGTAACCAGGATGGGGGAGAAGTGACCAGGAAGGCAGCTGGGCTTTGTTCCATATGATAAAAAGAGATGTTGATGGTGTTAAAGCAAAGAGATGACAGGATCAGATTTAATTTCTAGAGAATTTAACTGCAGGGCAATTTGGAGGAGAAAGGGTAAAGCCGTGCAACAAAGTGGACATTGCATTAGACCAGACGGTGAAGAAGGCCTGAGGAAGGGGATGTAGGGGGGAATGTTTGTTGAATTCCAGTTATGTGCTGGCCATTTCTGCACATGGTAGCTCATTTAACTCTCACGAAACCCAGAGGTCAGAGAGGTTAAGTAACTTGGCCCAGAACAATCATTGTCAGCTTATGGTATGGTTAATATTTGAACTCAGGCTCATGTGACTCTAAAGCCCACTCTGAGCTACCACAGCATCATGAAGGACGGGGCAGGACTGATAGGATTCTGAGTATCAAGCTCTGATAGCCAGTTGGACACAGTGGGGAAGCAAGGGAGACAGGGAAGATAACTAGTTAATGTTAATAATGGAAATGGTTATAGGGAAGAAAAAGAATTGGAGTAGATAGAGAAAATGATGACTTTGTTAACAGGCTCTATGAATTTGATTTTGAAGCCTTGGTTTTTTTAACCCCCTGGGACAAGTTATCTAGAGAGTAGTTTGGCTCAAGAGCTCAGAAGAAAGGTCTAGGTTAGAAGCAGAGATGTGGCTACTGGAGTTTTGACTGCATTCACTCCGTGAGTGTTGAATGAGAGCAGAAGATGGTGGAGGGCAGGATCCCGGGCACATGAACACATATAGGGTGGTGGAGAAAGAAGAGCTAGTGAAAGAAAAGAGTGGTGGGAGAGCTAAAATTGGACCATTTCAAGAAAGTGGGAGAAGGCAATGGCACCCCACTCCAGTACTGTTGCCTGGAAAATCCCATGGATGGAGGAGCCTGGTAGGCTGCAGTCCATGGGGTCGCTAAGAGTCAGACACGACTGAGCGACTTCACTTTCACTTTCCACTTTCATGCATTGGAGAAGGAAATGGCAACCCACTCCAGTGTTCTTGCCTGGAGAATCCCAGGGACGGAGAAGCCTGGTAGGCTGCAGTCCATGGGGTCGCACAGTCGGACACGACTGAAGTGACTTAGCAGCAGCAGCAGCAGCAGCAGCAGGTGTCTAAGACTACCATGTATTCTGCAAAAGGATTCCAAAAGGAAAAGATTCATGGGGATTAATGACTAAGGAACTCACCGGTTACCTTTCTTCCCTGGTGGTCCAGTGGTTAAGAATCCACCTGCCAATGCAGGGGACATGGGTTGGATCCCTAGTTTGGGAAGATTCCACATGCAACAGGGCAACCTGCAAGCTGCAATTACTGAGCCTCCGGCCTAGAGCCCAGGATTCATAACTACTGAGCCTGTGTGCTGCAACTGCTGAAGCCCGTGCTGCCAACAAGAGAAGCAGCCATCGAGAAGCCCTCACCCTGCCACTAGAGAAAGCACACGTGTAGCAACAAAGACCCAGTGCAGCCAAAACTAAACGAGTTCTGGTGGCTGATGATCGAGTTAACATTATGAGGGTTTACTATTTGCCAGGCGCTGGGCTAACAATTTATATTCATTATCCAGGATAATCCTTACCGTAGTCCTAAGAGGTAGGTACTATTTTATTCCCTTTTTCTGATGAGGCAATTATAGCTGAGAGAATGCAGAGAGGTTAAGTAATATGCCCAAAGTTATACCACCAGTGGGCTTCCCGGGTGGCACTAGTGGTAAAGAACCTGCCTGCCAATGCAGGAGACATAAGAGATGCAGGTTCGATTCCTGGGTTGGGAAGATCCCCTGGAGGAGTGCGTGGCAATCCACTCTAGTATTCTTGCCTGGAGAATCCCATAGACAGATGAATCTGGTGGGCTACAGTCCACAGGGTCGCAAAGGACAAGACTGAAGTGACTTAGCATGGATGCATACCACCAATAATAGAATAAGGATCCAAAATCTCAACATTTCTGAGTTCAAAGCCCGTGTTACAAGATGATGATGCTTTAGGCCTGAGTCCGTGTACAAGGAAAACCCCTGTGTAGAGGAAAATCCCTGTGGTGAGGATGATACTGACTTTATGTAGCAAAGAGAGAATAGTTGATGGAACCATGTCTAAAGGAAAGATATTACATCTTATTAAAAAAACAGAGTGCCTTTACTTTGGGACTTCTCTTTGTCAAAAGCCAGATATGTACCCAGATGTCAGCTGAAGTAGCATTCTCTTTTGAGATTTAAGTAAGATTGGCTTGTCTCCATTCTGTATCTGTATCCACTGGGGAGTTCAGTGCCCACTCCAAGATCTCTGTTAATTCCTGGGAGGTGATCTTATGGTTTGTTTGGCTGTTGCATTTCTGCTTCCACTAAATTTTATTTATTTATTTCTCTTTGACCGTCATTGTGGCATGTGGAATCTAGTTCCCTGACCAGGGATGGAACCTGGAGCCCCCTGCTTTGGGATCAGGGAGTCTTAACCACAGGATAGGACCACCAGAAAAGTCCCAAATTCTTCATCTCACTTGTACCTCAGTTCCCATGTTCTTATTCCTTGGTTCCATGCTGACCCAGGTGTAGAACTCAGACCTACCCCGGATCTTTTTTTTTCTTGGATTTTCCCCAAAATCACTCACACAAGGCATTTTACATGTATCAGGTATTACTGAGGGCTTAGGGCATTTTATATCCTTAGCAACACAACAATGTAAAGCCCAATAATAGATATTTCTATTTTAAACATACTTGCAGTTTCCCGATCCCTGGAGCTCTCTCCCTAAGCTTGAACCTCCCACATTGTTGTTTGAGCCTCATCTCTCTTTACCGCCCCACCCACCCCATTTCATCTTCTCTTTGCTCTTTCAGTCCTCATGTTATTGGTCTCTCTCTTTTTTTCAAATGTAAATCTGTTTAGCTATCTCTTTGTTTCAGTTTTATTGTAAGGCTAGCTTTCCTCTTTCGTATTTCAGGTGTTCATATGAAGTACTTTCCTCAATTAGGCATTTTCTGCCCCTAAGAGGAGCCCTGGCATCAACTGCTGAAATATTAACTTTGCACCCCGGTGTTTATGTTGCTGTCGTTCAGCCTCCAAGTCATGTCTGACTCTTCGTGACACCGTGGACTGCAGCACGCCAGGGCACCCTGTCCCTCACCACCTCCTGGAGTTTGCCCAAGTTCATGTCCATTGAATCGGTGATGCCATCCACCAATATTTATCAGATCATATTTATAGATGGGTTTAAAAGTTGGAAGAGGGAATTTAGAAGAGATCCTGTCTGACCTGCCTTCTTAGTGCAGCGGGAAGCCCATCAGTCTCAAAAGAGATTCTGTCTGTTGCTTCTGTTTTCTCTGTGAATAGAAGACATGCTCCTCTGCTGAGATAAGGATGGGCGTAGTTAGGATCTGACAGCCATGAAGAGGGATTCTGTCAATAGAAATTAACCAGATTTATAAAATATTATAAAATATTACATTTACATAGGACAATATTCCTTTAACTAAAGCCTGCAGACTTGTAAAACTGATTCCTTTGCTAGAGCTGGATTTTTCAGTTTACTGAGTACTCTGGTCAATATGAGAGAAGTAGAAAAAGCAACAGAGAAGGAAGAAGTCAATGTAAGCAAACTGAAGCCAGGATAATGGACATCATAGACCTCGCTAATCCTTTCTGTCTCCCAAGGTCCGTATGAATACACGTTAACTGTTGTGGCATTGCGCTGGGGCCAGAGACCTGTTCATCTTGCAGCCAAAAAAGGAGTTGCATGAGTTATTTATTGTTCCATAACATGATACCTCACACTTCGTCATTTAATACACAGCAATTTATTATATCTTACTGTCAGGGATTCAGCAGCTGCCTAGCTGGGCAGTTCTGGCTCAGGATCTTCCATGAGGCTGCACTCATCCAAAGGCTTGACTGGGGCTGGGGGGTCTGCTCCCAGTGCCACTCACCTGGCTGTGGGCAGGAAGCCTCAGTTCCCATCACAAGGACCTCTCTGTCGTGTGACTCGTGACATGGCAGCTGGCTTCTTGCAGAGGGACGGATGGAAGAATGAGAGAGCAACCCCCTGGCAGCTGAACAGCCTTGTATGACTTAATCTCAGGAGTGACGTGCCATCACTTTTCCTGTGTTCTCTTGGCCATACAGACCACCCCTGGTAGCGTGTGGGAGGGGCCCACAAGGGTGTGAATACCGGGAGGCAGGGATCACTGAGGACGTACTGGAGGCCTGCTACCGCAGGAGTCTTTCCACAAATGTTTTTAAGCATGTCTGTGTGGGCTCATACTTAATTCATTTTTAAAACTGAGGTATAATTGCTTTACAGTGTTTTGTTTCTGCTCTACAACAAAGTGAATCAGCCATATGTCTACATACATGCCTCCTCCCTCTTGAACCTTCTTCCCGCCACCGTCCATCCCACCCCTCAGGTCATCGCAGAGCGTGGAGCTGAGCTTCCTGTGCTCTGCAACAGCTTCCCACTGGCTGTCTGCTTTACACATGGTAGCTCTACGTATGTCAATGCCAATCT
The DNA here is from genome assembly GCF_032452875.1 of Bos javanicus. Lineage (NCBI taxonomy): Eukaryota > Metazoa > Chordata > Mammalia > Artiodactyla > Bovidae > Bos > Bos javanicus. Next base: position 10,625,266 of record NC_083875.1, on the reverse strand, counting down.
CCCAGGCCATTCCATCCCCTCCTCCCTCCCACTCCATGTCCACACATCCGTTCTCTACATCTGCGTCTTTATTCCTGCCCTGCAAATAGCTTCATCTCATGAAGGAGTATATTTAGTTAACTGACTTTTGGATTTACTGGACTAGTAAGATAGAAAATAACTGGTAATGGTAGGGGGCAAAATAGGTATGTTTCAGTATTTTGTCACATGAGGAAGATAAAAAACTGCCATTTACCATTACTATAATTCCATAAAAATACCTTTTAACACAAGAAAAGGGAAAGGACATAATCGCAAAGTGAAGAACAAATAAACTGTAAGAATAATAATAATTATTATTAGGTAATAAATTCAATAAAGTAAATTGAATAAATTTAGCTTTACTAAAAACTCAGTAACTTGCCTTTGCTTATCTCATTTAACTGTGGATTGATGAAAACTGCATTCTATCTACAAACTGTTAGTCAGAAACCACTGAGACAGACATAGAATGTCTTTAGAGATGACTGTGAGAATCATGTAGAAACATATAGTCCATTCAAAGTAAGTGAAAACAGAAGAAATAGAAGTGGTTAATACATAGAGATAGCAGTTTTATAATATTGTGCTTATGAGGTGGAAGGAAGGCACAGAATTGGCAATTATTTAATTTACCAATTTTTGTGAGGTTTTTTTGCTAATTCGTGTTCCCACTGATATTTACTTGTTTATTATTTAAGTTAATTAAATATGAAATATAAGGAAATATTGAGAATCTTTGCAACATAGTTAAATGTACATAAAAATAATACAAATGCATGTAGTATTTGAACTTTTAAAGGATTTTCATAATTAGCATATTTCACATGTGGTTAAAGCATTTTTGGATTATTTACATCACTTATGTCAGCCATCCTTTTTCTAAATAATCACCTCTTCACTTTATAAATAGGCTTTTTTTTATAACCTACATAATGTAATGATGGGTTAGTACTTAAAGAACATCAAGTTTGTAACAAGAGGATGAAATATCGGACATACTCTGTTAGAGTTGAGTTTGGGTTTTAGTTTTGGCCTCCAGAATTGACGTATTTGTTGACATGTGGTCACACTTCCATCTGGTTCAATTTTTTGACCTGTGGTATAGCAGTTGTGAGGCTTCGGAGGCTTGGGTTGGGGAAGGGGTCAATGATTATTTTGTTCTGGGATTGACTGGGTCCACTCGCATCATGTTCTTACCATTTAGTGTGAGAATTCATATTTGGGAATATTTGAGAAAACAGTATTTCTCTTTAAAATCTTGTTGCAAACCTTCATGAATTGGTTTAAAATCTCCACATTTTTCTTTTGAAAATCTGCTTGGCAGAAACTGTTTTTTTTTTAATACCTAAATTCATATGTTATTTAAAAGTTAATATGTTTTTAAAGTTTTGAGCAAGATTACATTCAGAAATTGGACTTTCAATTTTGATTTTTCAGCCAGATTGTTCAAGTAAGAAGCTAATTGATCTTCTTTAAGTACTTCTAAGACACTTGGCTAATTTTCAGTTGGAATGCCTTGTTTACAGGAAGGATTTATAAGTGGAAGTAGTGAGCAGTTGATTTTTTGAATCTTTGTGTAGTGATAACTTTGGTATTAGGACCATCTTGGAGTCATGGAGCTGCCTACAGACATGACATTGGAACTCAGCCATCAGTGACTCAGCCTGACTTGTCTTTTTTTCTGCTTATAGATCTCATTACCTTAAGTTCTTCAAGTAGGCATTCATGCCGTGCTGTGGCATGTTATGCTTAACTAGGCTCGTTTTCACTACTCATTGTCCTAATAGGGCATGTGTTAGGGGCCTGTATATTAGCCTTTGGGAACATCTGTAGCACTATTTGGAACTTTCAGGAGCAAGCTTAGGAAATTCTGATTGCATTTTGAGATGCACTGAATGTTCAAAAGCTGTGCTGACAACATGAGCAGAGAGTAAAAACTCACAGGAGAGGGGGCTTCCCAGGTGGTCCAGTGGTTAAGACTCTGTGCTTCCAATGCATGGGGTGTGGGTTTGATCCCTGGTTGGGGAACTAAGACCCACTGTGGCCTCACAGCATGGTCAAAAAAAAGAAGAAAAAAAAAAAAAAGGAAGAAGGGAACTTAAAGACAGATCTATTATATTTGAGGGACATGTGTGTGTGCTCAGTTGCTCAGTCATGTCTGACTCTTTGTGACCCCACTGACTGCAGCCTGCCAGGCTCCTCTCTCCATGGAATTTTCCAGGCAAGAATACTGGAGTGCATTGCCATTTCCTACTCCAATTTGAAGGACAGTAGCTGTTTTTTTTTTCCTTTGGCCATACAGCTTGTGGGATGTTCATTCCTGGACAAGAGATCGAACTCATGCCCCTTGCATTGGAAGTATGGAATCTTAACCATTGGACGGCTAGGAAAGTCTGGACAATAGCTAATTATTAGAATGTTAATTGGTCATTACAGATTACATGTCTTATGTAGATAACTAGTTTCATATCAGGCTAAGTTTCCTGATGTGAAACTAGTACAAAACTTTATTATATATTTTAAAAATTTTCATTGGAGTACAATTGATTTACAGTGTTGTGTTAGTTTCGGGCGTATAGCAAAATGAATCAGTTATACATGTACTTGTATCCACTCTTTTTTTTAATCAATAGACTCTTTGCCCATATAGATTATTACAGAGTACTGAGTAGGGTTCCTTGTGCTATCCAGTAGGTTCTTATTAGCAAAACATTTTTCACAGCCACATGCAAGGTACTGAGGAAATGAATTAAATCCTCATTTTGATAATAATATGTGCTTTGTTTTGGAGCTCAGTTTAACTCAGTATTCTTACTACAAATTAGCCACAAACTGCTCAAACCATTCCTCCTTTTGCCAGATTATAAAACAAAAAACAAACAAACAAAAAACAAACAAACAAAAAAAACCAGCCTCCTTTAAAAGGTAACATCAAAGCAAGGACTTTTGGGTTGAGCTATTTAGCAGGCTAAAGAATGCCATCCATGGAGCCTCAGAAGATGACCTTTTGTCTTTCTGGCATTGATGGACCTTGGGACTCTAATCTAGAAATTGTCACGCATTATTCTAAATATAAGCCACAAAACTGCTCAATCATATATATATAGAAAAGATCTTGAGTGGTGGTTGTCAGCACTTTCTTCTAAAGTCAAAGCATTACAGAGAACAAGTTCTTATCTGACTTAAACTCACTGATAATTCCTGAATCATGCCATTTGAAGGTTGATGGGGATCACCAATGGCTTGGTTGTGATTTATCTAGAAGTCTTGCTGAGTGGATTGTGAGTCTGGCCATCATTGTGGGAAGTGACCACTGGCGTCTGCTTCCCTCTTAGGGAGTAACTTTAATCATTAATTTCCATAGGACTAAAATCCCCTTCTCCTGGGTATTAACATTTTGGGGAAACTAGGTAATCAGTGGGGACCTGCTGACAGAGCATTTTGCTGAAATTTTTAAACAATTTCCTGGTATAAGAACACAGTCTTACTTAATATAATTTGTCACGTTATATGCATTTTATATTTCTCTGACACCTATAACTCAAACTGTAATTCCCTTGTGAAAAAAATAAGTGCTTACCATTCTTCTTCGGACAGCCAGTTTTTAAATCTTCTTTATCATTTCCCCATTTAAAACCAGATGCCTTAGTTAAATTGCAACATGCAATTCATGTTTACATTTTCAGCATTTCTCTCTCATTGCAATGCAGTTGATTTATTAAGATTTCAGACTCCAGGATTAGACTGCTTGGATCCAAATCCTGCCAACACCACGGCTGTGTGATTTGGACAAGGGCTTCAGTTAGCTCATCTGAGAATGGGAATCATAATGGCACTGTGTAGGGTTGTTACAGGAACTAAATGAGATAATACATGCCACAAACAGAAACCTATTTAAACTAGTTTAAATAAGTAAGATTTCCTTTTTTGAAATCATAGGGCTACATGGGACTTCGCAGGTGGATCAGTGGTAAAGAATTCAAAGCAGGAGATGTGGATTCGATCCCTGGGTTGGGAAGATCCCCTGGAGACAGAAATGGCAACCCACTCCAGTATTCTTGCCTGGGAAATCTCATGGACAGAGAAACCTGGCGGGCCGCAGTCCATGGGGTCCAAAAGGGTCGGACATGACTGAGCGACTAAGCAGCAAGGCTACACGAGCAATCTGAGGGACACCCAGTGACAGGTGGGGCGCATGCGTACCAGAGCTGGTGCGTAAGCAGCCTCTGGGGCATCTCACTGCATCTCCCACAGGTTTGTTTTGCTTCCTTGCATCGTGTTGGCTCTTTTTTCTGCAGACCAGTTTTCTTGGTTTATCACCGTGTATATGTCCAGAAATTCTTTGCCCCAAATCTGTGCAGTTTATTGAATGAAGTACTTCATCACCTGATTCAGCTTCATGGGCTCAAGTTTCCAGGTCCAGTCAGCTGGGGTTGGAGGGGAGGTGGCTCTTCTGAAGATTGACGGATGGACAGGGTTTAGTGTCTCTGAGAAGGTGGTGGGGGTGGGCCCAGCCCAGCAATGATTGTCATCTCTAGCGTAATCATAGTGACAATGTTCAAGGGTGACTAAAGCTTCTTGCCTTGATCATTACTTATTTTTTTTAAAACATTCAAAAGCAAAGGATAATATCCACATAGAAAAGGACACATATAATAATCATACAACTTGATGGATTTGGATAAACTGAACATACCTGTGGAACCACACCCAGCTCAAGAGATAGAACAAGCACCCACAGAGCCCTTTTTTTGCTCCCCTCCAGTCGCTACTCCTTCGGAGTAGATTAGTTTTGCCTGTTTTTTATACTTTCTATAAATGGGATCATAGCCTGTATATTTTCGTGTCCAGTTTCTCTTGCTTAACATTGAGACGTTCATCAATATTGTTGTGTATGTTTGCAAAGCATTCATGCTCATTGCTGTATTCCACGGTGTGAATCTGCTGTTTAGTCTGTCACTGCATATCTCCGTAGTTTATTTCTAGTGGTGCAGCCCTGGCTTTGTTGAACATGTACATGCTAGCACTGATCATTTTTACCACCAGAGGCTTATACAGGGTGTGGTGAATTATCGTCCATTACATGTAACTGGATTGATGATATCTTACAGATGAATATTGTTATGCTTTCTCTCTGGTGATTACTTATCTTTTTAAGTTGTGACTTTCATGGTATGAGGGCAGGATCATGTTTTAGATATTTTGCATATATGAAAGAACTTTGCATACACTTTGATAAGTGCTCAGCTGTTTATTTTCTGATTTTTTAAAAAACCTTTTTTGTTTTATACTGGAGTATAGCTGATTAACAATGTTGTGATAGTTTCAGGTGTGCAGCAGAGTGACTCAGCCATGTATATACATATATCCTTTCTCCCCAAACTCTTCTCCCATCCAGCTACCACATAACATAGGTATTTATTGATAGAATGAAAGAATGAACAAATGAATGAATGGTATATGCCTCCTTCTTTTCTGGGAACAAGTCCTATTTATAGGAGAAGCTCCATGTACTATATTTAGACAAGGCTGACGTGCTGCTTAGCCAAGGTTGATTGATCGAGGGGTGGACATGGGACCCAAGTGAGGCCAGTCATGTCTCTTCTGGAATTTAAAAGCTGGAACCAAAGAGAGTGGGCACTACTAAGTCCCTGTGACCATGCTCTGGAAAGCAGACTCATAGGCTCCTGCTGGTTGGTACCCAAGGCACACTCAATTCTGTTCTCTGACTCTTTGAAACGGATAAAAAGATCTACATATATGACTGTTAAATAGCAATGCAAAACTATTTTGATCAAGTTCCAAAGTGCAAAAATATACTGTAATAGGTATACAGTATGGAGAGATCGGTGAAGACGAGCTTCATTGTGTGTTCTGTTGCCTTGGCTTTCTTGCTCGAGGGAGATCCTGTGAATGTAATTGTATTTCCTAAGTCAGAAATTGAAATGGTTAAGGCAGTAGTCCAGGAGAAGACTCGTGAGGACTTGAGCCTGGGAATTAGGTGTGAGTAGAGATGGCAGACTGGTTCCAAATAAGAAAAGGAGTTCGTCAAGGCTGTATATTGTCACCCTGTTTATTTAACTTATATGCAGAGTACATCATGAGAAAGGCTGGACTGGAAGAAACACAAACTGGAATCAAGATTGCTGGGAGAAATATCAATAACCTCAGGTATGCAGATGACACCACCCTTATGACAGAAAGTGAAGAGGAACTCAAAAGCCTCTTGATGAAAGTGAAAGTGGAGAGTGAAAAAGTTGGCTTAAAGCTCAACATTCAGAAAACGAAGATCATGGCATCCGGTCCCACCACTTCATGGGAAATAGATGGGGAAACAGTGGAAACAGTGTCAGACTTTATTGTTCTGGGCTCCAAAATCACTACAGATGGTGACTGCAGCCATGAAATTAAAAGACGCTTACTCCTTGGAAGGAAAGTTATGACCAGCCTAGATAGCATATTCAAAACCAGAGACATTACTTTGCCAACAAAGGTTCGTCTAGTCAAGGCTATGGTTTTTCCTGTGGTCATGTATGGATGTGAGAGTTGGACTGTGAAGAAGGCTGAGCGCCAAAGAATTGATGCTTTTGAACTGTGGTGTTGGAGAAGACTCTTGAGAGTCCCTTGGACTGCAAGGAGATCCAACCAGTCCATTCTGAAGGAGATCAGCCCTGGGATTTCTTTGGAAGGAATGATGCTGAAGCTGAAACTCCAGTACTTTGGCCACCTCATGCGAAGACTTGACTCATTGGAAAAGACTCTGATGCTGGGAGGGATTGGGGGCAGGAGGAGAAGGGGACGACAGAGGATGAGATGGCTGGATGGCATCACTGACTCGATGGATGTGAGTCTCAGTGAACTCGGGGAGCTGGTGATGGACGGGGAGGCCTGGCGTGCTGCGATTCATGGGGTCGCAAAGAGTCAGACAGGACTGAGCGACTGATCTGATCTGATCTGAGAGATGGTAGACCTCTTGCAGATCAAGGCTTTAAGCCTTGAAAATGGATTTCACATGCAGGTAAAGAGAGACGTTGAAGATGATGCCAGGGGAGTTCCCTGCTGGTCCAGTGGTTAGGACATGGTGCTTTTACTGATGTGCTGCTACTGCTGCTAAGTCACTTCAGTTGTGTCCGACTCTGTGCGACCCCATAGACGGCAGCCCATCAGCTCCCCCGTCCCTGGGATTCTCCAGGCAAGAACACTGGAGTGGGTTGCCATTTCCTTCTCCAATGCATGAAAGTGAAAAGTGAAAGTGAAATCACTCAGTCGTGTCCGACTCTTAGCGACCCCATGGACTGCAGCCTACTAGGCTCCTCTGTCCATGGGATTTTCCAGGCAAGAGTACTGGAGTGGGGTGCCATTGCCTTCTCTGATGTGAGCCAGGTTCAATCCCTGGTCGGGAAACTAAGATCCTGCAAGCCCCAAGGTGTAGCCAAAAAAAAAAAAAAAAAGATGCCAGGTTTTGAATTTCTATTTTAGGTAAGAATGAGTGCATGTGTGCGTGCTAAGTTGCTTTAGTCATGTCCGAGTCTTTGGGAACCAATAAATAAGGGGATTTGAGGAGAGTACACAGGGAAGGGATAAAGATGAGTTCAGTGTGGGAGGCATAAAGTTTAAGGGCCTGGCGAGACAGCCAGATTGTTCTGGTCCAGAATGTTGACTCTGGAGCTGGGGAGAGTTGGGAGTCGCATCTGTGATCACTTGGTGCCTCACTCTATGATCTTGGGCACCTTCTTTATTTAGCCTCTTTTCTTTTTAAAGATTTTTTTTATTGTGGACCATTTTTAAAGTCTTGAATTTGTTACTTCTGTTTTATGTTTTGGTTTTTTGGCTGAGAGGCATGTGGGATCTTAGCTCTCTGACCAAGGATCGAACCCACACCCCCTGCATTGGCAAAATCCTAGCCACTGAACCACCAGGGGAGGCATGATTTAGCCTCTTTACATGTCAGTTCCCTATCAGTAAGCTGATTTCACCCTGCAAGGATTGAAATGAGACAGTGCTTACAAAGGGTTAAGCATATTGCCTGGCAATTAAGTATTCATGAAATAGGTATTCACAGGATGGTGATGGTATGGTGATGTCTCGAGTGCAGTTGGAAAACAGACTGGGATGATGCAGTGAGGGATCTGCTTCAAGGTGGAGATGATGCTCAGAAGAGACAGTGGGGAGGAAAAGAAAGGAGCCCAGGGACTTCCTTGGTGTTCCTGTGGTTAAGATTCTGAGCTCCCTTTGTAGGAAGCATGGGTTGGATCCCTAATTAGGGAATTTCCATATGCCCTATAGTGCCCCTCCCCGCCGCCCAAAAAAAGCCCAAGTCATAACTAGTTAGTGAGATGAACTGTGTGAAAGGAAGAAATAGTGGAAGAGGAGAGACTTGTGAAATCCACAGGAGGCGGATGCTCAGGAGCACCTGGGGCTCCGGGGATGTAGAGACTTCACCACATTTTGGTTGCATATCCTTTTTCTGCCTAAATCTTGAACTGTTGTTGGAATCAAGGAAGTCCACATTTGGGGCAGCAATGTGTTAAGTCACTTAGGTGGAGAAGTTGTCTGGGCTGAGTCCTCCGGGAAGAAGCTACCTGCAGGTCCTCGCTTGTCCACGGGCACACGAACCAGCACCTGGTGATGAACCAGCACCTGAGGACCTGGCCCTGGCTTCTGTTGCGCCTCCTACCACACTGCCAGGCTTCAGCCTGCTGTCACAGACCTCTGGAGGAGAGTCAAGATGAACTGTTAAAAAATAAAAGGACAACTTTAGGCTACTCATATTTGGGCAACAGTTTTCCCTATTTTTATTTCTTGCCATGCTTTTGACTTTTAAAGCATTTTGATGTTTGCTTCCTTGCCTGCAGCCTTCTTGAACAAAACTGGCAAAAGCTAGAAAGGGGTTGTTTTTGCACATATATGATGGTGGTGAGACTTTGAAGGTTTGAGTTTGTTCTTTGTAATAAAGGGAAAAGAAGAGAGAAGTGTGTGGTGAGGGATGAGGAAGGAGATGTCGGGAAAGAGAGAAGAAAAGGGGGATCAGAAAAAGGAGGGGCTGATGGGTATGAAGAGAGGAAGTGTGCTCTCTGGAAAACAGGTTGCTAGGTTTTTAAGTTTTGTTTTGCGTATGGAATCCTTGGCCCAAACGGTCCCCTATGGGAAACATCAATCTTCAGGGTTTTGTCCGGCCTCTGGGCTCCCCCAAGAAGGGTGTGTGATGAAACAGGGCTGCTGTGAGTGGTCTCAGGGGGTTGAGCTCCTCTAAGATACAGACCACCCAAGCAGCCGGATCCCAGCCAGCAGCTTCTTCGGTGTGTTTCCGGTTCCCTGGACTAGAAGCCCCGCCTTTTGGAAATTAGAAACATGTTTTTAAAAAGTTGAAGCAAATTTGATCTTAGCTCATATTGCAGTTATAGATTTTAAATAATGACTTAAACTCATTCTTGAGTGACCAATAATGATCAGGTCTATCTTTCAGGATTGGTGGAGTTCCTTCTTTTTCTTGGGGATAGTTTTGGTCACCGCCTCCTGTACAATGTTGTGAACCTCCAGCCACTCTGTCTTCCACATCCAGCGTCCTTCGCCCACTCCCACCATTTTTCTCCGAAAAGTCTTGTCTTGACTTTGCAAGTGTGAAGGTTGACAAGTCTCTTAAGAGTTGTAGGATGTGTGCACTTTTCCACTCCGAGAGGTTGGCTCTTAAGTATTTCAAACGGCTTCGCCTTTTCCTCCCGGTTGTGGCTGATCACGCCAACACGACTGGACTAAGCCATTGTTTCTGCAAAGCCCCGGGATTTTTCCCCTAGGCATTCTTGCTGTCCGGCCTTTTCTTTGCTGTTAAATATTCAGTGTTTCCCAACTCCAGACCTTTTGGAGACCGTCAGCTCATTGAAGAAGACCTTTTCTGTGGGGACGGCTTTAGTTTTAGACCTGAAGTTCAATGGCTGAGGCTCTGGAGTCGGAACGCGTTCCAGGATCGGCGGAGAGCTTTCGCTCTGCACCCCCTGGAGAGGTTTTTCGGAGAGTTGGGGCACTGGTAGAAGGCGGGTCTGACGGCCGAGAGAGGCAGGCCCGCGCTTCTTCCCCACGGGCGGCTCCCACAATCCCCGGCGCCGCCGCTCGCGGACCCTGGCGAGCCCGGCTGAGGGGTCCGAGGCCTCCGAGGCTTTTCGGACGCCGTCTGCGGAGCCGCGGAAGCCCTCGCCCCGCCCCTCCTGCCCCCGCCCCTCCACCCCCCGGACCCCAGGCTCGAGAGCCCTGGGGTTCGGCCATTTCCGGCGCTGCGCACTTCGGCAAGTTCCGCCGGCACAGGTCGGAAATGGCTGCTCGCCAGCAGGGGGAGCGGAGGATCCGGCGCGGCCTGGAAGGCGGGCTGCAGGCGGAGAGTGCGGCTTTTGGGAACCCGAGTCTCGCGCAGGCGGCAGCGGCTGGCCGCTGAACTGGAAGCCGGTAGGACTCCTGGCGGCGGCGGGAGCCCTGAGCAGCCGGGGCGGCGGCCCGGAAGAGGCTCGTGGTAGGGACCCCGGGGCCGGCCGCGAGAGCCGGGCACCGGGCTGGACCGGGTCTGGCTGCTCTGGGGTCGCGGGAGCCGGGGGGGAGGCTGCTGCCCTGCGTGGCGGGGGCGTGCAGCCTCGGAGTAGGCCTTCCGAAACGTCTCGGGGGCCCGGGAAAGGACCTCCGGGGCCTTAGCCACCAGCGAGGAGGGTAACCGGTAACGGGCCCCACCCTGGGGGTACAGGGAGCTCTAAACGCGACCTCCCCACCCCCACACGCCCCCTAGAGCCCCGGTTACCTCGCACCCGCCTCCACCCCTTTTTCTAAAGGCTCAGCCTCAGCCATGCAGCCACTTCTGCACCCGAAAGTCCTCCCCCATCCTTTGCCCCCCTGTGTTTGTCCAGCGGCTTCTGTAGAGCATCTTCGGTCCACGAAGGGGCATCCGGACCTCCCCCCCTCCCCTTCTGAGCGCGCACACACTTCCACATCTGCTTTCCGCTGCATTCAGACACGGCCGCCTGCAGCTGCTCTTCCTTGGCCTCTTTTCACCCGGCTCACCTCCTTTCACGAGGAGCCCGCAATCAGAATAGCCACTTCCTGCCCAAGGAAGGGTCCAGGTGCTGCTCTTTTGTGCATCTGGGGCTCTGGTACCCAGGCTCTATAGTGATGGGCCTAGCGCTGCTCAGGCGGGAGAGGGGCTGCGGAGAGCGCGTCTACACGACTGAAATCTTAGCCGAGTTATCCCAGCGCGCGGCACGGTGCAGTGTGAATCCGAAGCCCTTCGGAAACCCGGCAGGGCTGCCAGACTGCAGAGAGGCTGTTTCTCTTCTCGACCGCTTGAGCCATTGTTAATCGTGGGTCTCAAAAGACTTGACTTTGGTGGATTCTTATCCCCTCTTTTCTTTTCAAAAATTCGAAAGGGCTTCATCAAGCCCCAAGTTCCACTCCTTCGGAGGAGGAGCAGACACTTGTCCTTTTTTCCCATATGTGATTTACTTAAGAAGTCTCAAGTAGTTCACCCTCCAGTTTAGGTAGCTTCATTTTTTGAAGGCTGGGCTTCCCAAGTGTTTTGTTGTTGTTATTGTTGTTGTTTTTAATCTGTGCTTTGTGGTCACACAGACTGCATTTCCCCCGGTTTCGCTCAGCCAATGTCTTGCGCTCTGGTTCAGTTATTCTAACTGTACTGAGCGGCTGGGATGGTAACCTGGGAGATCCTGATAGTCTTTTGAGTGGAGCTCAGCGTTCTCAGCAAATTTTAGCAGGGGGACTTTAAAAGAAACAAGACCCATCTTCTTAAATTCTTCCTTGGTTCATTAAAAATACCGTCTCCTGTGGGAATTTCCTGTGGGGAGCCTGAGGAGTCAGAAGTAATCAGAAGTATGAGGGAACCTAGTCTGAGTGCTTTCTGGAAGAGGGTTAGAATTGTAGATCTTCAGAACACTGAAAACATAGTTTATTTAATACTTGAAGATGTAGCCGCTGCTCTGGGGAACATATCTACTAGATAAATGATTGACCAGTTTGAGTCTTCAAGTTCCCACCTCTCCCTCTATCAAAGGGGAGAAAACTCTGGCATTTAATGTTCTGCATGTAGTTGGAATCTTTTTGTCATTAGGCTTCAGAGCTTTAACCTGTGAAGAGAAAAGGCTTCCTGCAAACAGGATAGAGAGAAATGAGTCAGGGGTAGAGTTAAGCCTGAGAAGGAGGAGGTTGAATGGATGGCTTGAAGCCATGGGAAGAATGTTGTGGGGATTAGATAAGGAGCTGCCCTTTTCCTCAGGGCTTTAGGCTAGCTGTTGAGTGAAATCACTGAAGGGTGGTGCAGGAGTGGGGCCCAGGCTCAGTAAGCTGTGCCGAGTAGGAGGGTCCCTAACTGAGGCACTAACTGGAAAGGCTATCAGGATCTCCCAGGTTACCATCCCAGCCGCTCAGTACAGTTAGAATAACTGAACCAGAGCGCAGGACACTGGCTGAGCAAACCAGGGGTCATGCCCTCTGCATGCCCACAAGGCATAGATTTAAAAAAAACCAAAACAACATGGGAAGCCCAGCCTTCAAAAATGAAGCTACCTAAACTGGAGGGAGAAATACTTAAGAATCTTCTTGCGTAAATCACATCTGGGACCTCACAGTGGTCCCCTGGAGGGAGGGTTGGAAATACTGCCTAAAGCAGGAGGAGATTCAGGTTATCAGGAGAAAAATGAAGGTTCCTTTGGATCATCTGTTGGTAGAGACGTGAATGTCTTTGCATATAATTACTTCAGAGTGAGGCAAGGAATATAAACCTTTCATAAAGCCGTAAACCCGTGCACTAATTTCTGCTGGATATTAAGTTTAGCTCAGAAAACTTCTGTTAACATATTTATCTCCACCCTGTTTTTCTTTCCCCTTAATTTTCGCAGCTATTTCTTTCGAAAACCTGTAATGGTAGGGTAACTAAGAAGAAAGGATATTTCATGTATTTGTAGGTTCCTTGAAAATAGGGGCGCTCAGGCAGATGGAGTTCGAGAACTCAAGGGGAACGGGTAGACTCTCCAGTAAGCGTGATCTTTTCGTGCCTGAACTGGTCCCATACTCCTTGTACACTTGGAGTTCTTCAGATCTCTTTGGTGATATTACTAGATGAAGAGAAGCAGTATTAAACTTTTTATAATCCTGGGTGTATCAGAGGAATATGAAGACCTCACTTGGTGACATTTACCTCCTCTGCACTTAGGCTGTAATCTTCAGTCTAGGATTTTGCTCACATGCCCCCTAGATAACCCATAAAATAAGGGATGGAGCTGTGGGAAGATGAACTATGTCTCAGCATCCAGCCACCTTTGTGGTTTGTAACCCCGGAGTACTTTCACTGAAAAGTAGGCAAACTTCTTCTGTAAATGGCCAAATAGAGAGTTTAGGCTTTACAAGTGTTCAGCTTTGCCACTGTAGAGTGAAACAGACATATAGGACGTATATGCAGCGTGTGCCTGCAGCAGTACATACGTGCAGTCCATGAGTGAGTGAGCAGGACTCGCTTCCAGTGTACCTCTATCTGCAGAACAGACACCTGGCTGTGGTTTGCCAGCTCTCCAAATGCGAGCATCACCCCTTCACACACACGTTATTGCTTTTGTATATACCTCTGTTTGACGGGGCCCAGTACCTTTTAGACTGACCAGTGAGTGATATTAATGATTAACCTCCTGGATGTTTGCTTTGTTGACTGTTGGTTTTCTTATTCTCTTATATTTGTGATCATTTTAACCCTCTTCCTCCAACCTCTTTTTAAAATGTTTTTTCGACAAAGATTTGCTACTGAGTGAGGAATAAAAAAATAATGGATTAGATTTGGAATATGCCCTTTGTCTGTATAGTAGGAGAGGTTCCACATACATAAATACATGGTGATGGTAGGTTATAGTAATGTCTTAAGTTACTATAGTCCTTGTCGATCATGTCTTCATATATTGTTTCTCACATAGATTTTGATCTTTATAGTAACTGAGAGATAGGAGGCTAAGTGTTAGAATATTCCATTTTAAAAAAAAATATATTTTTTTGCCTGTGCTGGGTCTTCGTTGCTGCACAGGCTTTTCTCTAGTTGCAGGGAGTGGGGGCTACTCTGTGTTGCAGTGTGCGCGCTTCTCGTTGCGGAGGCTTCTCTTGTGGCAGAGCATGGGCTCTAGAGCCCAGGCTCAACTACTCTGTGACATGTGGGATTTTCCTGGACCAGGATTAAACCTGTGACTCCTGCATTGGCAGGCGGATTCTCTGAGCCACTAGGGAAGATCCAGTATTCCTTTTTGTGAAGGGGAAGGAAGGTAGGAAAGAAAGCTGAGGCTTTGGGGGGGTGGGGGGTGGGCTTTTAGTTATTTGGTCAGAAGATGTACTAGAAGGCAGAATTACTGACCTGTGTCTTTTTGAATACTTACAGTGATGCGAACCCCCCTGGGCCGCCCATTCTAATTCGCAGACTAGTTTTTAGGACGCTTGTCCTTACTGAGCTGCAGTTGGCCTCTCTGGGAGTGTCACCTTTCGGGGCTGTGTGGAGCAACTCTATTCCTTTTCCCTCTGGCAGTTCTTCAGATGCTGGAAGATAGCCGTCATGTTCCCCAGACATGAGTTGCAGATTGGTGTGTATGGATCAGAAGAGGCCTGTGCGTACGATTGGGCTGCCCATCTTACACCAAGTCTTACATTGGGTGCCAGTTCTTAGAAATGGGGAGATTTTACATGAAAATCTCTATTTCTGGTTTTCTTGAGAAAAAGAAGCTTCAGTGTTGTAAGAGTTCACATTTCTGATGATAGTAATCTCCTTTAGGGTCTGCTTACGTGGTGCTAGTGGTAAAGAACCCACCTGCCAATGCAGGAGATGTAAGAGATGCATGTTCAATCCCTGGGATGGAAAGATCCCCCGGAGGGAGGGTATGGCAACCCACTCCACTATTGTTGCCTGGAGAATCCCATGGACAGAGGAGCCTGGTGGGCTGCGGTCCAGAGAGTCCCAAAGGGTTGGACGTGACTGAAGCGAGTTAGCATGCAGTCTCCTTTAGATGCCAAATATCCTGACAATTTTGCTAAAGTCTCTGCCTGCCAGCTTCACTCTTGTATTAACTTCACTCTCAAGGCCTCTGTGGTCCTTGAGATTACTGTCCTGTTTCCTGGGTCTTCTAGTCCACAGACTATTGATCTTCATTCCCTTCAGATGTTTCTTATTTGACAGTTTCAAATCCCCTGACCTATTTCTTAGTCCTCTGGCCTGCACTCACTTTGTTAATGTCCCTCTTAAAGTGTGGTGCTCAGCGCAGCATACAGTTTTCAGTATACAGTGTCATCTGACAGAGTACAGGGTAGGGGGGAACGCTTACTCTTTTGTTTCTGACACCATACTTTGTTTAAAAAAAAGACCAAAAAGAAAAAAATAGGTGATAATTTTTTTCCCTAATCAGTCTTATATATTAGTATATATATAATTTTTTTTATTGGGAGTATAGTTGCTTTACACTGTTGAGTTAGTTTCTGTTACACAACAGAGTGGACCAGCTGTATGTATACATACACTCCTCTTTTCCGGATTTCCTTCCCATTTAGGTCATGACAGCATTGAGTAGACTCACTGAAATGATACTAATAGTCACTGAAATCACAGCTGTGTGTGTGCGTGCTGTTGTTAAACTAAATTATTTCCCTGTGGTTTTGAGATCCAAGTGCTCAACTCTGCCTTTATTGTCTTTAAATGTACTTAGATATTCCAGACTGATAAAATCTTTTTTTTTTTGTATCCTGGGTTTTTTCCACCCTTGACTTACTCTTCCCAGTGTGACTTCCTTTGTTTCTGAAGTGGAGCTGTAAATATAAAATAACATCGTGGCATATAATGGAGAAAATAGTTGATGAGGACCCTAAATTATTATCAACACAGTGGAAAATTAAGGGAGGTCTTAATGCATTATGCTTGACATTTTGGAGGTGAAGCAAAAGGAGGTCTTGGGGATGGCCTTGCTACCCTGAGTTTGTATGTTGGTATTATTTCTCCCCCAGGGAACCAGTATGTATGTGCTTTCTGTGTGCCAGGCAGTTGTAAGTCAGTGGGATCTCAGAATCTGAAAGGATCTTTGAGGTCATATAGTTGACCCTTTTTTTGGTGCTCGTGGTAAAGGACCTGCCTGTCAGTGCAGGAGATGGCAGGTGCAGGGGTTCCATCCCTGGGTCGTGAAGGTCCGCTGGGGAAGGGCATGGCAGCCCACTCCAGTATTCCTGCCTGCAGAATCCCATGGACAGAGGAGCCTGGTGGGCTACAGTCCATGGGGTCACAGAGAGTCGGACACGACTGAAGTGACTGAGCATGCACACGCATGCAGTCCACCCCTTTACTTTATGGGTTAAAAAAAGATAAGCATTTGAGTCAAGAAGGACTGGAATTGTGAAGTTAGGGGTCCTGATGACTCTTAAAGATGGTTAGTTATAAAAGGATGACAAAATTGGAGTCTCAAGTTGAATTCAGCCATAAAGGTTGAATTCGGATGCCCGAGTCATAAAGCTGATTTAGGTCACGCTTAGCAAACTGCTGCATGAGTTTTCTGTCTTATTTAGGGAGGCCTGGAACCCTAATGATATGAATTGTATGCCTCCATAGCAGAAGGTGAAAATCCTATTTTCTTGAGAAATGGAAACTCTTGGAGAAATTAGTTTATGCTCTAGGCACTTGCACATCAAGTTAACTGTTCTGGAAAGATTCTTCAGCAAAATCCATCTGAAGATCTTATTAAAAAAACAAACAAACCTGTTTTTACACCTCCTCCTCCCATACTGTGGAATCTGTATTTTTCACAGTTATATTGTGAACATTTTCCTGTTTGATTGAAACTGGTTGAAAAGCTTATTAGTAATCATATTAATGACATGGACTTAACATATGTAATGTTTAACCTTCCTCCTAATCTTGGACATTTAATTTATAGCTTTTTCTGCTGACTACTTGGTGACTGCATGTTTACAGTACACATCTTTGCTCACGTAGAATGCAGTCCTAAACAGTGGAGTTGCTGAGCCAGAGATGTGGCTGTCTTACGGCTTTTACGGATGGAGGCTTCGGTTTACATCCTACTGACAGCATCCGTGCGCCCGTCACTGTAGCCGCCAGCAGAGCGCACAGATGGCCTGTACTTTATTATAGTAAGTGGTGCGCTTTGTGGGCATTCTTGAAATTAAATCTTGGTTCGCATTCATGACTCTCTCTTACAAATAACTTCTGGAAGTGGAATTGAAGAGTCAGTGAAGGCAGGTTTCAGGGCTTCTATTGCTTCAGGTCTAATTGTGTTCCAGAAAGGAGAGTTGGTACCTGCTCCCAGCACTGGGGGTGTGGGGATGTTTGCCTTGATCCTGGTTGGTGCCACATACTGTAATCTTACTGTCCTTTGCTGATTTATAGGTGGAAAATGTCACTGTGTCCTGTTTTAAGGATACATTTCCTTGATTTCTGGGATGATTAAATATTGAAAAATGTTAAGCCTTTGGGCCCCTTCTTTTTGTGTAGCTTCCTGTTTATTTCCTTTGGCTATTACGGTATTGCTTTGCTTCTATTAAAGTAATGCTGTGTTGTAAATGCCTCCCCCAGTCTCTTCACCGAATTGCAACTTAAAAAAATAAATATTAGAAGCCTTTGATCCCTTTGTCATCAAGTTTGTTCAACTTTTCTTCCATGGATTCCATTTTTGCTTGGATTCCAGTACAAGTGGCTAAACTTACCTTGAAGTGAAATTTCATTTATGTTTTCCTGTTGTTCTTTTTGTAGTTTCATTTATTACAGTTACCTCTCAGATTCATCTGGGACTTATTTGGAGTTTTGGTTTGTCATGCAGGAATTCAGCTTAATTTTTTTCTAAAAAGCTGATTGTCACATTATGGGAAAATCTAATGTGGTACACTTTAAAGTGACTGCAGCAAAATAGCATTCTCCTTAATTATGCAAGTCGTACATGCTTATTATAAGTGAATGAAGGCAGAATGAGTATTTTAGTAAACAAATCATGAACCCGTGGGTAGTGGGGTACAGGTCTGGCACCTGGGTTTGTATCTGGGCTCCTTACCTTCTTGTTGTATGGCCTTAAACAGGTTACCTGACTTTGGGATTCATACTTACTTTTCTTCAAAGTAAAGTAGAAAAAACAGGCCTATCCCCCAGATGGTTGACATGAGGATGAGATGAGATAGTATGTGTAAAGTATGTATACTGGAGGGTGTTGTAAATATAAATACAGTTATAACAAGTGGTAGGTCTATAGTGATAACAAATGAAGACCCCCCCCCCACCCCCACCAGCCCTTGTCTTCCAGAAGCCTGTGCTGTAGTCTGTAGACTTTCTGCATGAATAATGTATATTGCTCTTTGGCCTCCTTGCTGCTGCTGCTGCTAAGTTGCTTCAGTCGTGTCCAACTCTGTCCGACCCCATAGACGGCAGCCCACCAGGCTCCCCCTTCCTGGGATTCTCCAGGCAAGAACACTGGAGTGGGTTGCCATTTCCTTCTCCAATGCATGAAAGTGAAAAGTGAAAGTGAAGTCGCTCAGTCATGTCCGACTCTTAGCGACCCCATGGACTGCAGCCCACCAGGCCTCTCCATCCATGGGATTTTCCAGGCAAGAGTACTGGAGTGGGGTGCCACTGCCTTCTCCGTTGGCCTCCTTAGTTGTCTGTAATTACATGGATTCAGATGTCATCAGCCCGAATGAGGACTGTCATCAGTTCTTTGTTAGACCAGGACTTTCAAGTTTATGTGTGTGCTCTGCAATAAAGTCACCTGGAGCTTTGTCAAATGGCAGGAACTTGAGCCCCGTACTTGGGAATTCTGATTCAGTTACTGTTGGGCGGGCCTGGGTTTATCTTGTGAAAACATTCTGAGGTGATTTGTGCATCTTGATTTTGTATTACCCTAGTTAAAAAGTGACTTGTCAGACATGATTTTGATTTGTGGGATGTTATCAAACTGGTGGGAGGGGAAACAGTTAAAGGAATTGGCATAATTTTCCAATCCAGGACTTATCCTGGAGTTGAGACTTCTGGGTTGAGATTTATTACTGACTAAATGCAGCGATATTTGGCCTAGGTTAATGAAGAGTGTTAGTTTGTGTGTTGATACGCTATATGCAGTTGAGGAATGGAAGGAGTGCTTATTTTGTGCCTGCTAGGGGCCTTTGTGGAACATCTTTGGACTTAGAAATCTGCTCTTGAGCCCAGGGTTTACTTGTTTTTCCTTTTTTCAAAGCCCTATAATAAAGGCAGCTCATCTCCGTGGTTCTCTGTGGTTGTGTCATAATCCTGACTCGTAACTCAGTAAGTGTATCAGTGCACAACCAGTTTTTCTCACCTGATTTTGGTTTTTAATTGCCAACAGCTTTCTATTTCCCCTGTTTTACACCCAGGTCACATTTCTCCAGTAAATAAACTATGGTGGTTGTCCTGTGAAAAGCACACATTGCCCTCCTGTAACTTGTCAGTTGCCTACATTGAGTTTTCACAAGTCACTCTTTATCAGCAGTGAGCTTCCCTGAAAGTGCATTTTGTTATTTTGAACAATAGAAGAGAGAAGTCAGAATCTTAACAGTAGTGCTAGTATCAGGAAATTTGTTTTAGTTTAATTCATTTAGCATTCAGGGTGAATTTAAAATGTAAAATTCAGACTACTAACTAGGTAGTCTTCCCGGAACAGGCTGTTTGTCATGCCTGTGCATAGCAGGAAATCAGGAAATGATGTTGTTTGGTGTCGCTACAGAATTAAAAAAATCTTTGAGATACTGCTTTCAACAACCTTATTGAAATGACTTTTGTGCAGAGCTATCTCTGTCTAGTTTGAGGGGCCTGTGGCCAGGGCAGTACTAGCAGCAGTGTGCACCTGGGTCGTGATAGGGCTCTGCCTGCTTGATGGGCCCGTGTACTAATTGCTGCACGCACAGGCACACAGGTAGGTCATTCACTCTGAGCACGTTGTTTTCCTGTTTTGTCAGCAGAGAAATCAGTATGAATATAGGGTTGACTTTAGGTTTGGAATAGCATTACCGTGTGTGTTAACTATAGCTGTCATTACCCGTGTACAGTGGAGCTGTAGTCATCTGGGTAATTAAAAAATAATGTATGCACGCTGTGCCTGTGCTCTCTTTTCCCTGAATTAATGTCACAGGCAGTTTATCTTAAATGGTTAAGACATTAGTGAGTGTGGGCCTTAGAGTAACTCTGCTTTGAGTCCAAGTTTTACTCAGTATGGATGCCCCTGGGCAAATTTCCTAACTTCTGTGCTTTGGTTTCCTCGTGTACATAGTGGGAATGCTAGTCGTACGTACGTACTTGATAAGATTGTCATGAAGATTACGTTTGTGAAGGAATACAACAGACGTTCAATAGATGTTCGCTGTCGCCACAGTTATTTAATAGATTAAAGGCAGCTGAAGGTTTCATTTGGGGACATCTGGAAGAGCGTCTCGCTTCTGGCCCCAGTCTCCCTCCACGCGTTTCAGATATATGCATAACTGCAGCCCAAGTGGAACCAGCTGTTTACTCCCTGCGTCTCTCCCTTCTGTTTTTTTTTTCTTTTTGTCTCTCTTCATTGAGTGTTTTACTTTAGCTCAGTTTAGTGTTTTTTTTTTCTTAAATGAAGAAAATTATACAACTTTGTTGAAAGACATTAAAGAAGACCTAAATGAACAGAGAGATATGCCAGGTCCATGATAGGAAGTTTCAATATCAGAGTATTTTAGTTGTAAAAGAAGAGAAGTCGAGTCAGTAGGATGGTTGTACTATCAACAGACTCTTGAAAGCAGGGTCCTTATCGCTGGTAATGTTCCCACTGAGACGGAAGGAGTGTTAGAGGAGAAGGCACTCGAAGAGGAGGTGATGGTAGAGTGGCAGGTATGTTAAGGTGTAGGAGGGAGGAGGTGAAAGCACAAGACAAGCACACGAGGAATTCTGACTGAGAACTCTAAGCCCCAGCTAACTCCTCAGCAGATGTCCTGGACCTTTGACTTGAGTTACTTACCATTTCAGCTTCCAGAAATGTAACTAGTTTCAAGCCTTCCAGTGAATGGCTAACAGATGAAGAATTTCCATTTATCAGCAAAAATATTTTGGTTAAGAAAGGAGTAAAAAAGTTACGGCGTCGGCAATGATCTGAGTGGTAAATGTCTGTACATGATATTTTGAACTTTTCCCTCCTTACTGGGAGAAGACACTAACGGAACCTCCTTATACTCCGAGATGTACCCTTGCTGCCATTGGAACATTGAGGGGTAGATGTCTGTGTTGCTGACCACTGGAGAAGGAGGTCAAGATTAGAGAGGTAACTTTCATAGTCATCCTGTCAGGGGGTGCTGATTGAAGCTGTTGGCAAACTCCAGTAAATAAAGATAGGGAAAGAGAGAAGAGGACAAGGGATAAACCCCCGAGGACAGACTGCACTTAAGGAGTGGTGAAAGGTTCCGGAGGATGAGCTGCTGAGGTGGAGGACCAGAGAATGGATGAGTAAATTATGGAGAATACACAGTAACTTAATATGAGACATTGGGGCAGGGATGAGGATGGCAAAACTGTTTGATAGGAGAAATAAAGGTGTGGCTAAATGGAGAGAATGAATATTCATGCTTCCGGGTAAGATCAACAATGTTAAAATAACACTTCTCTACCTAAGAGCGATGTACTAATCAATTAATTCTTTTTAAATATTACTGAATTCTGTTCACTATTATTCAGTATTTTTGTCTTATATTGATGAGAGAGATGTATCTGTCATTTTCTTTTTTGGTGCTTTCTTTGGTTTGGGTATCAGGGCTGGTAAGATGGACTGGGAGGTGTCCCCCCACTCTGGAAGAGAGTGTATGTAATAGATCATTATGTTGGGTTGGCCAATAAGATGCAGTGGAAAAACCTGAAGGAACTTTTTGGCCAACCCAGTACTTTAAACACTTGGTAGAAATTCTCCAGTGGAAGCATTCGGGGCTGGACATTTCTTTTGGGGGACGTTTCTGTTGTAATTTTAAAAGTACAAAGTCAGTTTGTTTCATAGTTGGAGGACTGTTTCCTACCGGGTGAGTGTGGCCGTTTGTGTTTCTCGAGGCATTGGCCCCTTGTCTGAGTCGTCAAACTCAGGTGTGTTGAGTTGTTCCTAGTCTTCCTTTATTAGCCTTTTGATGCCTGCAGGACTTGTGTGATATCCTGTTTCATTCCCATTGTTGGTGATTTGTATCTCTTCCTTCTTTGTCAGTCTTGAGCAGGTTTGTCAGAATTGTTGAGGAACCTCTTCGTTTTATTGAGTTTTGTCTGTATGTTTTTGATTTCATTGATTTATCCTCTTTATTATTCCTTTCCTTCTGCTTACTTTATTTTGTTCTTGTAGGTTCTTGAAATAGGAGTTCAGGTTATTGATCTGAAATGTTCCCTCTTTTCTAACATAAGTATCCATCTATCTATAATCTTATTTCATCCCCACAATAACCCTGGAGGTACGTAGGGATTTTCAGTATCACTGTAAGAAGGAAATTATGTAATATTCTTAAAATTTCAAAGCTTAGTTCTGAACCAGAGATTCTGGCTGCAAGTCCAGATGGCCTGCAAGCCTCCTCCCAGCTGTGAAAGTCTCTCTTTATTTTCAGTGTTTCATTTCCCTTGAATCAAGACTCCATAGGCTCTAAATCTCAAACTTGTTTGAAAATGAAAATGTAAACTAAGACTTTCAACTAGTATAATTATTTATTGAGCAGTGACCTGGCACCCAGAACTATGTGGTATTTTGTAGAGGAGTTTCAAAAGTGGCGAGAAAAATAGTTTCTGCATCCAGCTGGAGAGAAACAAATTGCTTAGATGAAGCTAAGGAACAGTTGAAGTTCGTCAGGAGAGTGATACAGACAACCAACTGTTGTGGTTAGAAAAACACTTTCAGAGGTAGAAAATTTGGCAAAGCAGGTGAACCGATAGTGAATGAAATGAGAAGCACAGATACTTAATGAGCTCAAATTGTTTGACCTCTGGTTATAAAGGGTAAATCAAAACTGTAGAATGACATTTTATCAAACTGTTTTTTTTTTTTTTAATAGCATTCAGTTGGATTTGTTCGGTTAATTAATGCTTAACTGCAGCAACAGACTCAGAAATCTTAGTGGCCTGAGATAACCAAAGTTTCTCACTCTTCCCCATTCAAGTGACTCTCTGCAGTGGTGACCCAGAGGGCTGGGTTGCTTTTAATCTCGCCACTCCATAGTTTTAGAGTTTTTTCCTTTCATTCTCTCAAGTAGTTGAGGGAAGAAGAATCCATCCCTGTTCTTAAGAGCCTTGTATGGGAAATGATACCCTGCTTCTTCTCATGTTCCCTCTGGCAGGAACTAGTCTTCCGATTCCAGCCAAACTGTAAGGCAGAGAGGGGAATGGAGGAGAGCAGATCCATACTGGTGGAGTAAAAACCGTCTCTGTCACACTGTGACTGGTCAGCTCTTGGGCAACAGATGCCCTCTGTGTTGTTGGTGGGAGGATAAATGGCCATCTTTTTAGTCGACAGTAATTTTTAAAATAAGATATTCTTGCACTGACCCATGTTAAATTTTTTTTTTCTTTCCTGAGGAGATACCCGTGGATGTGTATCCACGGTGGATGTGTGCAAAGATAGCTACAAGAATAGTTGTTAGAGCTTTGATTATGATGAAAAATTGAAAACAAATGTCTAACAAAAGAGGATTGGTTAAACAAATTATGATGTTTCTGTCTTCAGTTATTGACCATCATATGGTATAGCACGTAATGATGTGGGTCTTTGGGAAACATCAGATTACAGAAAGGAACATATGTCCCATTTTTGTAAGCATGTTTATTCATGTGTATAGTGAAGACTGGAGGAGGTCTCTGGTTTTAGCAAAATAGCAGACTAGATTAATATAAACTCCTTGCTACACAATGCATATTTTGCTTTCAGGAAAGAAATTCTCATTAAAATTAAAAAAGTGGAATGGGGGCAGGAGAGGTTGGGGATTTAAAAAGCATCTGATGAACAGTCTGATGCTATAGTCTCTTAAGGTATTTGCCAGTTTTGGTAACTTGCAGTTTAGTTCCCACAGAAATAAGAGAAAGAGCCTTGTGCCTGTGAATGTCAGACTGAGACACCAGATGAGAGTATGGATCTTCAAAAGGTTGAACATTCACTAAAGGAATGGGTAGACTAGAAAAAGATAAAGTCTCTGTTAGCAAGCTCCAGAACTGGTTGGGGAAGGGAATATTCACTGAGAACTCAGAACCATTTTCCCTTCATATGAGTTTTGTGTTCAAATTTACATTTACTTGTGGCTTCTGGGAGACTCTCCAGACTGAGAGA
Source organism: Bos javanicus (assembly GCF_032452875.1). Lineage (NCBI taxonomy): Eukaryota > Metazoa > Chordata > Mammalia > Artiodactyla > Bovidae > Bos > Bos javanicus. Next base: position 10,600,940 of record NC_083875.1, on the reverse strand, counting down.
TCGACATAAAAAGCAGTCCAAAGCTGATGATAATAGAATCAGCAGACAGAAGAGACTCAGCACATGAAGGGCAGGAACAGAAAACGTGAGAAAGAGTAGGTGCTATCATAAAAAGAAGGCAGGTTTTAAAGAAGAAGCCAACAGAATTTCTGGAAATGTAAAAGAGTCATTGAAATCAAAACCCAGTGGTTTGGATAAACAACCCCTTAGACACAAGAGAGAGAATTAATGAGTTAGATCAAGAGTTGGCCAACTGTGGCCTGTGGGCTAAATCTCGGTTGTGGTTTGTTTTGGATGGTAAGAATGGTTTTTTATATTTTTAAAGGATATAAAAAAGAGACAAATGAAAATATTCTACTTAAACTGGATGTGGCTCCCAAAGCCTAGTATGTTTACTCTCTGGCTCTTTACTAAAAACATCTCCTGACCCTTCAACTGGGTAGATAACGAGGGCATTTCCAGATGGTAGCACAAAGGGTAAAAGAATACAGAGGAAAGGTTTAAAGACATGGAGAATGGAATGAGGAAGTCTGACATATGTCATACCTTCAAAAAGGAGAGAATGAATGACAGGTCCTATACAAAGAGTTAATGACTAAACAAACAAACAGATAATGATTGAACGTTTTCTAGAATAATGAAAGACACGCATCTTAAGAACCAGAAAGTTAGAGTGCCGAGCATCCCACTCACCTCCCGCTCCTGCCCCCTGCTCCAGATTCTACATGTAGACATAGAAGAACTCCAAAGCTGAAGAGATCTTAAATATAGCCAGCATGAAGAGTCAGGTTATCCACAAGGTACAATAGTTAGACCGACATCTCACTTCTCAGCAACAGTAATAGAATCCAGAGGATTCTTCAGTTGGTGGAAAGGAATTATTACTCTAGACTGGTGCATGCAGTTGGATCATTATTTAGGATTTAGGGTGAAATAAAGTGTTTCACATAAAATTCACCACCAACAGACTCTGACTGGAGGAACTACTTTAGGAAAAAAGAAATAATCAGAGGGAAGGAATGAAATGTAGAAAGAAGTAGAGCTCTGAGTAAGGAGCTTGGTAACTATGTGGGTGAATCTAAACAAGTACGAATTGCATTTATGATAGTAAGGCTAATGTTGAGTGGGTAGAAACATGGTGGAGCTAAAATATCAGTCAGTATTGATGTAAAAGTCAAGAGAGGTCATCATAGGTAAAGTTGTTTAGTCGCTAAGTCGTGTCCGACTCTTTGCGACCCCATGGACTATAGCCCGTCAGACTCCCTTGTCCATGGGATTTCCCAGGCAAGAATACTGGAGTGGGTTGCCATTTCCTTCTCCAGGGGATCTTCCCGATCTAGAGATTGAACTCAATGCGTCCTGCTTGGCAGATGGATTCTTTACCTCTGAGCCACCAGGGAAGCTCCAGTCATAGGTGAAGATCTTTTATTAATTGAGAAGAGGGACAGAATACTAGAGATAATGTTAAACTTTCAATTAATGTCATAAATTGAATATATAACTTCCAGACTGGTTCAGTTTAGTTCAGTCGCGTCCGACTCTTTGTGACCCCATGAATTGCAGCACGCCAGGCCTCCCTGTCCATCACAACTCCTGGAGTTCACTCAGACTCACGTCCATCTATTGGTGATGCCATCCAGCCATCTCATCCTCTGTCGTCCCCTTCTCCTCCTGCCCCCAATCCCTCCCAGCATCAGAGTCTTTTCCAATGAGTCAACTCTTCGCATGAGGTGGCCAAAGTATTGGAGTTTCAGCTTCAACATGAGTCCTTCCAAAGAACACCCAGGACTGATCTCCTTCAGAATGGACTGGTTGGATCTCCTTGCAGTCCAAGGGACTCTCAAGAGTCTTCTCCCAACACCACAGTTCAAAAGCATCAATTCTTCGGTGCTCAGCTTTCTTCATAGTCCAACTCTCACAGCCGTACATGACTACTGGAAAAACCATAGCCTTGACTAGACGGACCTTTGTGGGCAAAGTAACGTGGTAGAGGGTTTAAAAAACATAACAAACTTATCAACTAAAAGTCAGGAAAGAGATGGGAAATAGACAAAAGTGATAAGTAACCCCTCTTCAAAAAAGACTGTTAGTAAATCTTAATGTATCACAAAAGTGTAAGTAGATCAAACACTAGTTTAAAGTCAAAGGTTGTTAAATTAGAGTTCTATTAAAAGAATGAAATATTGTTCTCAAGTGTTTCTAAGGGGCACCTAAATATAAGGAAAGACATGGAAAGTTTGCTGGGAAAAGAATGGAAAAAGTTAAGCTAGGCAAATATTAGCTGAGAGCTGAGTGTCCGACCAAGTGGCAGGCAGTGCCCGAATATCCATTGAGAGTTCAGTGGATAAACAAAGTGGCGGGATGTGCCTACCATGGAATATTATTCAGTCAAAAAGAAGGATGAAGTTCTGTGCTGCAACACAGATGAACATTGAAACATGCTAAGTGAAATAAGTGCGTTCCATAAAGACAGATATTGTATGGTATTCCTTATGAATATTTAGAAAAGGCAAGTTCGTAGAGACAGTAAAGTAGAGATTACCAGGGGCTGGGATTGATTATATTCTTTGCAGCCAAAGATGGAGAAGCTCTATACAGTCAGCAAAAACAAGACCGGGAGCTGACTGTGGCTCAGATCATGAACTCCTTATTGCCAAATTCAGACTTAAATTGAAGAAAGGGGGGGAAAACCAGTAGACCATGCAGGTATGACCTGAATCAAATCCCTTATGCTTATATAGTGGAAGTGACAAATAGATTCAAGGGATTAGATCTGATAGAGTGCCTGAAGAACTATGGACGGAGGTTCATGACATTGTATAGGAGGCAGTGATCAAGATCATCCCCAAGAAAAAGAAATGCAAAAAGGCAAAATGGTTGTTTGAGGAGGCCTTACAAATAGCTGTGAAAAGAAGGGAAGCAAAAAGCAAGGAGAAAAGGAAAGATATAGCCATTTGAATGCAGAGTTCCCAAGAATAGCAAGGAGAGATAAGAAAGCCTTCCTCAGTGATCAAAGCAAAGAAATAGAGGAAAACAATAGAATGGGAAAGACTAGAGATCTCTTCAAGAAAATTAGAGATACCAGGGGAACATTTTATGCAAAGATGGGCACAATAAAGGACAGAAATGGTCTGGATCTAACAGAAGCAGAAGATATTAAGAAGATGTGGCAAGAATACACAGAACTATACAAAAAAGAACTTCACAACTCGGTTAATCATGGTGGTGTGATCACTTACCTAAAGCCAGACATTCTGAAATGCGAAGTCAAATGGGCCTTAGGAAGCATCACTACGAACAAAGCTAGTGGGGGTGATGGAATTCCAGTTGAGCTATTTCAAATCCTAAAAGATGATGCTGTGAAAGTGCTGTACTCAATATGCCAGCAAATTTGGAAAACTCAGCAGTGGCCACAGGACTGGAAAAGGTCAGTTTTCCTTCCAATCCCAAAGAAAGGCAATGCCAAAGGATGCTAAAACTACCACACAATTGCACTCATCTCACACGCTAGTAAAGTGATGCTTAAAATTCTCCAAGCCAGGCTTCAGCAATATGTGAACCGTGAACTTCCTGATGTTCAAGCTGATTTTAGAAAAGGTAGAGGAACCAGAGATCAAATTGCCAACATCCGCTGGGTCGTGGAAAAAGCAAGAGAGTTCCAGAAAAGCATCTATTTCTGCTTTATTGACTATGCCAGAGCCCTCGACTGTGTGGATCACAATAAACTGTGGAAAATTCTGAAAGAGATGGGAATACCAGACCACCTGACCTGCCTCCTAAGAAATCTGTATGCAGGTCAGGAAGCAACAGTTGGAACTGGACATGGAACAACAGACTGGTTCCAAATAGGAAAAGGAGTATGTCAAGGCTGTATATTGTCACCCTGCTTATTTAACTTATATGCAGAGTACATCATGAGAAACGCTGGACTGGAAGAAGCACAAGCTGGAATCAAGATTGCTGGGAGAAATATCAATAACCTCAGATATGCAGATGACAGCACAGTTATGGCAGAAAGTGAAGAAACACTATCAAGAGCCTCTTGATAAAAGTGAAAGAGGAGAGTGAAAAAGTTGGCTTAAAACTCAACATTCAGAAAACTAAGATCATGGCATCTGGTCCCATCACTTCATGGCAAATAGATGGGGAGGCAGTGAAAACAGTGACAGACTTTATTTTTGGGGGCTCCAAAATCACTGCAGATGGTGACTGCAGCCATGAAATCAAAAGACGCTTGCTCCTTGGAAGAAAAGTTATGACCAACCTAGATAGCATATTAAAAAGCAGAGACATTACTTTGTCAACAAAGGTCCATCTAGTCAAAACTATGGTTTTTCCAGTGGTCATATATGGATGTGAGAGTTGGACTATAAAGAAAGCTGAGCGCGGAAGAATTGATGCTTTTGAACTGTGGTGTTGGAGAAGACTTTTGAGAGTCCCTTGGAGTGCAAGGAGATCCAACCAGTCCATCCTAAGGGAGATCAGTCCTGAGTGTTCATTGGAAGGACTGATGTTGTATCTGAAACTGGGACGGACTGGGGGCAGGAGGAGAAGGGGACGACAGAGGATGAGATGGTTGGATGGCATCACCGACTCAATGGACATGAGTTTGAGTAAACTCCAAGAGTTGGTGAGGGACAGGGAGACCTGGTGTGCTACAGTCTGTAGGGTCATAAAGAGTCAGGATGGAGTGACTGAACTGAACTGAACGGGGAACAGGGAGGTGAGTTACCACCTCCTGGTTACAGAGTTCTGCTTGAGGTGATGGAAAACTTTTGGAAATGGTAATGATGGTTGTACAACATTTTGACTGTAATTAATGCTACAAGCTATACTCTTTGAAAATAATTAAGATGGCAGTTTTATGTTGTATATGTTTTATCACAACAATGAAATTTTTTTTACAAAAGCTGAGTGACTGATACTAATATCAGCCAGAGTAAACTTTAAGGCAAAAAGTATTTCTAGGGGTAATGAGAATCTCTAGATAATTATATTCCTTCTAACTGCCTGACAGAAAATATGCCATCTCTTGGGGAAATTGTATTTACTACTGTATTTATAGTACTTTTAAACAATGTCTAGAACACAGTAAAAAAAATCTTAAGATTGCAAAGAAACAGGTAAACAGGATGTACAATCAAGAGAAAAATAGTAGAATAAAGTCTACAGGTGTGCCAGACAGTAAAATTAGGTAAGGAATTTTACTCTTATAAATATGCTAAAGAAAATAGAATAAGAGATGCAAAAAATAAATAGTGAAGAATTTCAGTAGAGAAATGGAATCTCTAACAAGGGACTTAATGGACATTCCAGAACTGAAATGTATAATGCCTGAAATTAAGAATTTATTGGGTGGAATTAACCTTTAACTAGATATAGCAGAAGAAAGATGTGGTAAACTCAAAATCAGATCAGTTGAAATTATTCAAGCTAAAGCTTTATTAGATGAAAAGAATACTGAGTATTGCAGAGTAACTGAATCGTTACTCTGATTCAGAGTAATGCACAGGATAAATTGATGGGGAATTGAGATTAGGCATAATGGTTTGTTATGGTCCAGTATTAGGGTGAAGACAGTAGAATAAAAGGAAGGGATAAATGCACACATTGTAAATTATTATTATAAATATATTGTTACTATAATTATTATAAAAAGAATGGATATAGTTTGGCAGATCTAAAAATAACTCCAGGACTTGTAGCCAATAATAGACTACAAAATTGAGATTCTGTGCAGGGTGATTTTTACTATCTAATTTTTATAACAATTCTGAACATGAGTTTTTTACTTATGAAAAAACTGCAGCTCATCATGGTTAAGTGACCATCTAAGAGCTTGCCAAGCTGTGATTTGATCCAGGTCTGGCCAGGAGGTCTATACTCTTTCCTGTATATCACATTGTTTCTAGTTTGTAAAAGGGGAAGAATGTAGTATCTTGGGCAGATTTTAAAGTTTTTGGAAAGAGGGAATATTTGGAATCACTAAGTGGCTATGCTGTGTCCTAGACGAGGTAGCCGCTAAATTGTGTCTGACTCTTTGCGACCCTGTGAACTGCAGCACGTCAGGCTTCCCTGTCCTTCACTATCTCCCAGAGTTTGCTCAGATTCATGTCCATTGAGTCAGTGATGTCATCCAACCATCTCATTCTCTTGTCACCTCCTTTGGGAGCTGGAAATGCTGGTCTGCTAGTGCAGAGCAGAAAGGCTAGGGTGGGAGTAGTAGCTTTGGGGGTTGAAGCCATCTGAATGGATGGATTCATTATCAGATTATGTCAGAAGCCTTGGGGAGCACTTTTTGTATGAGGTAGGAGCACCAGTGGGTGCCAGCAAAGCAGAAAGGGACGAGTCAGGGAGACAGGTGGAATACCAGAGAGTGCAGTGTCACGGGCAACCAAGGGAAAGTTGAGAATTTGTAGAATGGGAAAGTAATTGGTGATATAATTCATTTATTTAACAGTTGTTTACAGAGAAGCTAACCATGTGCCTGGCACTGTGCTGAGACCTGGTGATACGGGGCAGTGGTCCAGGCAGACAAGGTTCCTACCCCCAACAGTGAGGTTTTGTTGGGAAAGATAGGTAATAAAAAGTCAGGAAAGAGATATTATGAAGGAGATCAGTAGGTCAGTGCCAGAAAGTGTCAGGGGCTAAGAAAGGCTGCTTTAAACGAGAATATCAAGAAGTGAAAATCTGAAGGGTGAGGAGTCAGCCAGAGGGGAGCCTGGGGAAGAGCATTTGAGATGGAAAGATCAGCAGGTAGAAGGCCTCTGAAGCAGTTGAGAGCTTGGGCAGTTGAGGAATTGAAAGGTGGCCAGTGCAGCTCAAGCTGAGCAAGCACGTGCGGCAGGGATGTCCTGTGGGAGAGAGAGTAGCTTGGTGGTCACGAGCTAGGGCTTCCCTTGTGGCTCAGCTGGTAAAGAATCAGCCTGCAATGTGGGAGACCTGGCTTTGATCCCTGGGTTGGGAAGATCCCCTGGAGAAGGGAAAGGCTACCCATTCCAGTGTTCTGGCCTGGAGAATTCCATGGACTGTATAGTCCATGGGTTTGCAAAGAGTCGGACACGACTGAGCGACTTTCAGGAGCTAGTTATGAAGGACCTGGCAGTGCAGTGGGAGAGCGCTGAACGTTTTTAAGGGACGGAGAGCCATGGTTGAACTCAAAGTTTAAAATGATGCTTCTGGTTGCTGCGTGTAGAAGGCATCGTAGGGCGCAGGCTGACAAGTTGGGCGTTCAGTGCAGTGGCAGATGACAGAATCAGTGAGGCGTGTGTATTGCATGTGGAGTTACATGGATAAGGAGACTGCTCCTTATCAGTGTTTCATGTGACTTATTTCTAGATCCTCGTACCTTCATTATCATGCTCCAGAGAATGGCAGAAGAGATTCTAAGTGTTTCTGTTTTTCTTTTGTGCTTGAAATGATGGATTTAGCTGTTTGGGAAAGAAAGTTCATGCTTCAGAGCACTGATGACACTTTTGCCTAATTCCAGTAAAAGAGATGGAACTTGATGGGGATAGAAATTTTAGAGTCAATGTTGAATTACTGGTTTCCATCAGGGCACTTGTTTCTTTTTCCAGTTCTGTTCACTGTAAGTTGGTGGTGCTAGCAATATGAGATTGTGTAGTCAGTCTCCAGGTGACTTTTTAAAGACATCTTGTTTAGACTCTGTATAGTTTGTTTTTGAGTTTTTAATATGAAAAATGTTAAACACATGTAAAAGCAGGCCCGAGTTTCTCCCCATCATTCAGTGTCAACAGCAGTCTGGTCATGACTCATCTTGTTTCACTGATACCCCAGAGTTCTTACCACCACGCTTGTCCTATTTATTTTTAAGCAAATTCCAGATAAATCGTCGGTAAATATCTCAGTATATACTTCTAAAAGGTAAGGACTTTTCTACATTTTAGTGCTTTGGTTTATTCCCTCTTGGAGCACATAAACAGGTAACCATATAGCTGGATGGTTTGCCTTTGAGAGTGCCAATTTATGCTTATTGTCCAAGTGTATTTATTGATAGGACCGCTTTTCACTTAAAATACTGTCTCCATTTGAACAATAAATTCTGTGATTGCCTTGTATACATGAGAAGCCTTTTCACAGTGGACAGTTAATAAATTCTTCAGTATTGAGTATTTCCCTAATAGCTTGTCGCTTCTCTGTCTTCTATCAGGAGAGAAGCCCCGGAGGTGACTGTTTCAGGAGATGATGCACCGAAGCGCAGTGCTGCGTGAGCCAGAGAGGAGGGGCCTGAGCCACAGGGTGAGAGGGGGTGGAGCGGCCGAGTCGCCCGGATTTTGCCACTTGTTTTCCTCCACCCCATCCTTTCTTTGTTAGGATTTGCTCATAAATGCAGAGCACATTTTTTTATTTTGAAAACAAAAAAGGATATTTTTAACATTTGAATTAAAAGGATAATGCTTTAATATTGACCTACATGGATATTTGGTAAGCTGCTAAACTAAATTACCCAAGTTTAGGTTTTTTTCCATGATTGATTACTATTTGGGTTTTGTTGTCCTTATCTCATGGTCTGCTTACTCAAACCTCTTAGTAACATTGTCATCACTTTCTATTTTTATCTAAAAGGAGAGATGACTCTATCAAACATTTAATAGTTACACATGGTTAGCAAAGGTGGAAGCTAGAGAGACTGACTGAGCATCCATAAAGTGAAAGTGAAATCGCTCAGTCGTGTCCAACTCTTTGCGACCCCATGGACTGTAGCCTACCAGGCTCTTCCGTCCATGGGATTTTCCAGGCAAGAGCACTGGAGTGGATTGCCATTTCCTTCTCCAGGGGATCTTCCCGACCCAGGAATGGAACCCGGGTCTCTGGCACTGCAGGCAGATGCTTTTACCGTCTGAGCCAAATGCTGGCCATAAATTACCTCTCATTTTACACTGTCTTGGGGTAGTTTCCTTGCTGTTTGTGTGTTTTTTAGGCTAAAAGTAGTTCCCTGAGGTCAAAGATTATTTTACATCCTAGCTTCTCCCACGGTTATACTTAGCATGTCTTAGACATGAAGGAGTATGATGAATACTCTTTGGAGGAAATGAATGAAGGAAGTTGGAGGTATTTTTGGCATGAAGTGAAGTCTCTTAGTTGTGTCCGACTCTTTGTGACCCTATGGACTGTAACCTATCAGGTTACTCTGACCATAGGATTTTCCAGGCAAGAATGCTGGAGTGGGTTGCCATTTCCTTCTCCAGGGGGATCTTCCTGACCCAGGGATCAAACCCAGGTCTCCTGCATTGCAGGCAGACGCTTTACCATCTGAGACACAAAAGAAGCCCTTTTTTTTTTTTTTTACTTCTAGATGTACTGAAATTGAGGAGAAAGCAAGTGCAAAAGTTTTATAACTTGTGATAGTAAAGTTTGGTAAGAGAAAAGGACTGGGAATGCTGGTTCAAGATTTATTAACCTAAAGTATCCTCCTTTATTTTCATAGCAACACAATGTATTGTTATCTCCACGCATTTATCTTTGTTTTGGGAGATTAGAAACATGAGGCCTAAAGTCTCACAGCAAATCTCTGTAAAAGATAAGAAATAATATCCCCATTTCTAAGTACAGCGTTCTTTCTGAAAGACCAAGTTACTATTTATATAGAAGATAAATGAGAAGCAAGCTGGGAAATACATTTTTGTCTCTGGATTACTGCACCCACTGCTGGTGAAGATCCAGAGAGTTCTCTTCAGCTCTTTTCCACCACTTTGAATATAATAAATGGAGCTCCTCACAGAGGTGTTTTTTTTTTTGTTTTTTTTTGTTTTTTTTTGCTTTTCCCCAATACTTAAAGAGGCAATTTTCCTGTCAGTAATGAACATAGATAGGAGGGTGTTTCTCTGTCTCACCACGATGCCTAAGTCTCAAATAACAAATTGTTATGAACATTTTTGCCCTTTGTTGAATGTAGCTGCTAATCATTTTGTACGGCTCTAATTGGAAGAAAGTGGGTGTGTCTGAAACTGCTTTTGGACACTTACCTAATCCATCTCTTACTATTAATAACTCCAAGTACAATATCCATGCCAAAAAATAAAACCTGTATTGGATTTAAAATATTCTTCGAGGCACACACCAGTGATCCAATCCATTGTTCTGTCTTACAAGATTTAGGCATTTTCCAAAAAGTTTCAGAAGTGGGGAAGCAAGATTGTTGAGCATAAGGTCATCAAGACTGACACACTTCTCTTTCTTTTGCAGGCCTGAATATTGGCAGTGACACTTAAGAGGCTGGCATTTATTTCTGTCCTAACCAGCTACCTTATAGCTGTGAAAAGTAACTATGCGTATGTGTTGGTCAGCGAAACCAAGGAACAAGAGCTATGGCGGTTGAGGAGGTCTGTCTGATTCCGGGGTGCTTTTCCCTGGCTCCACCATCAGGGACCTTCGCCCTCCCACCTCAGCAACCATGTGGTACCCTCTGGCTTTTGACAGAGATTAAGGACATGTTCTTTGGCCTACAGCTAGAACTCAGAATCTGCTGGAGTAGGGTCAGAGACCATTTCAGTCACAGCTGAGGAAGATGAAATTTCCATTCTACTTGGTGCCTTGTCCAGGGAGCACACTAACTCTTGGGAAAGCGTGTTGAGTGAGAAGAGGCTGAGCCTGGCCCACTAGAAACCCGTGGTTATGGCGAGTGAGCCAACGTGACCAGCGGAGGCAAGAGCCGCAGAGGGACTCATGACGGGCTATACCATGTTGCGGAATGGGGGCGCGGGGAACGGAGGTCAAACCTGCATGCTGCGCTGGTCCAACCGCATTCGGCTCACGTGGCTCAGCTTCACGCTGTTCATCATCCTGGTGTTCTTCCCCCTCATCGCTCACTATTATCTCACCACCCTGGACGAGGCAGATGAGGCGGGCAAGCGCATCTTCGGCCCGCGGGCCGGCAGCGAACTCTGCGAGGTGAAGCACGTGTTGGACCTGTGCCGCATCCGCGAGTCCGTGAGCGAGGAGCTCCTGCAGCTGGAAGCCAAGCGGCAGGAGCTGAACAGTGAAATCGCCAAGCTGAACCTGAAGATTGAGGCCTGCAAGAAGAGCATCGAGAATGCCAAGCAGGACCTGCTTCAGCTCAAGAACGTCATCAGCCAGACAGAGCATTCCTACAAGGAGCTGATGGCGCAGAACCAGCCCAAGCTCTCCCTGCCTATCCGCCTGCTCCCGGAGAAGGACGATGCCGGCCTCCCGCCCCCCAAGGCCCAGCGGGGCTGCCGGCTGCACAATTGCTTCGATTATTCCCGGTGCCCTCTGACCTCTGGTTTCCCCGTCTATGTTTATGACAGTGACCAGTTCGCCTTTGGCAGCTACCTGGATCCCTTGGTCAAGCAGGCTTTCCAGGCCACGGCCCGAGCCAACGTTTATGTCACCGACAATGCGGACATCGCCTGCCTTTATGTGATCCTAGTAGGGGAGATGCAGGAGCCCGCCGTGCTGCGGCCCGCCGACCTGGAGAAGCAGCTGTTGTCCCTCCCGCACTGGCGCACGGACGGCCACAACCACGTCATCATCAGCCTGTCTCGGAAGTCGGACACCCAGAACTTACTGTACAACGTCAGCACCGGCCGGGCCATGGTGGCCCAGTCCACCTTCTATGCGGCCCAGTACCGGCCTGGCTTTGACTTGGTGGTGTCGCCCCTAGTCCACGCCATGTCGGAGCCCAACTTCATGGAAATCCCACCACAGGTGCCGGTGAAGCGGAAATACCTCTTCACCTTCCAGGGCGAGAAGATAGAGTCGCTGAGATCCAGCCTTCAGGAGGCCCGCTCCTTTGAGGAGGAGATGGAGGGGGACCCCCCGGCCGACTACGACGATCGGATCATCGCCACCCTCAAGGCCGTCCAAGACAGCAAGCTCGATCAGGTCCTGGTGGAATTCACCTGTAAGAGCCAGCCGAGAGCCAGCCTGCCGACTGAGTGGGCGCTGTGCGGCGAGCGGGAGGACCGCCTGGAGCTCCTGAAGCTCTCCACCTTTGCCCTCATCATCACGCCGGGGGACCCGCGCCTGCTTGTGTCCTCAGGGTGTGCTACCCGGCTCTTCGAGGCCCTGGAGGTCGGGGCTGTCCCGGTGGTGCTGGGGGAGCACGTGCAGCTCCCCTACCAGGACGTGCTGCAGTGGAGCGAGGCGGCGCTGGTGGTGCCCAAGCCGCGGGTCACTGAGGTCCACTTCCTGCTGCGGAGCCTCTCGGACAGCGACCTGCTGGCCATGCGGCGCCAGGGCCGCTTCCTCTGGGAGACCTACTTCTCCACCACAGACAGTATCTTCAGCACCGTGCTGGCCGTGATCCGGACGCGCATCCAGATCCCAGCCGCTCCCATCCGGGAGGAGGCCGCGGCCGAGATCCCGCACCGCTCGGGCAAGGCGGCCGGCACCGACCCCAACATGGCGGACACCGGGGACCTGGACCTGGGTCCGGTGGAGACCGAGCCGCCCTACGCCTCGCCCAAGTACCTCCGCAACTTTACCCTCACCGTCACCGACCTCTACCGCAGCTGGAACTCCGCCCCGGGGCCTTTCCATCTCTTCCCCCACACGCCCTTTGACCCCGTGCTGCCCTCGGAGGCCAAGTTCCTGGGCTCAGGGACCGGATTCCGGCCCATTGGTGGCGGGGCCGGGGGCTCCGGCAAGGAGTTTCAGGCTGCGCTGGGCGGCAACGTCCCTCGGGAGCAGTTCACGGTGGTAATGTTGACTTACGAGCGGGAGGAGGTGCTCATGAACTCCTTAGAGAGGCTGAACGGCCTCCCTTACCTGAACAAGGTCGTGGTGGTGTGGAATTCTCCCAAGCTGCCGTCAGAGGACCTGGTGTGGCCTGACATTGGGGTCCCCATCATGGTAATGATAGAGCCACGAGCGGTTTCTTTACCGCGCCAGAGGCTAGTTCATTCTTGATGCTCTCTTTCCTGTAAAGATGCTGTGTGTGTTTTTTTTTTAACCTATTCAGATTCTTACCCTTGCTTCTGTTTGAGTTCTTTCAGGTCTTGCCAGTTCTCTGCTGCTCACTTCCAAAGGCCCCTAAGACGTTCCCATAGGGAGACTGATACTGGCCCTGTGAAGGTTTACAAAACCCTGTCATTGACCTCGTAGACATCTTCTCTGTCCTTACAAAGGGGCTGACGATGAGAATGATGATGAAAAGCTGACGTTTATTTAAGAAGCACTCATAATTTTAGAGTTTATAGAGCTTACAGTAACAGTTATGAGCTAGTATGATTTCTTAACTGAGGCTTAGACATGTTAAGTATTTTGCCCAGGGTCACGATTAGCATTTGTGGAGGAGCTGAGCTTTTAGTGTGTCTGATTCCAGGAGCTGTGGTTTTAATCATCTCCCAAAGGGTTTAGGAAGGAGACCTGTTCCATTTCACAGGACTGTCTTCCTCTGGGAGACTGGTGTCAGGGTTTGGTATTTTGGGAGTTGGAGACCTTGGACCTTTTCTGTAGTTTCATTCTCATAAAACTCTTCTCTGTTATGGTTAGGATGATGTATTCTACAGGAAAAGTAATAGCCAAATATGCAGGATAGAGCTTTAGTTCTGAGTACTTTGTTTATCCACCTTCTGTTGTAAGTTTGTCCATCTAGAAGGAGATTACCCATTTCTCTTACATGTGAGGCCTAAGAACAGATGTCAAGCCACATGGCAACACTTTACCATGCAGCACAGGTACTTTCCAGAAAAGGCAGCAAAGAGGGGCCAAAGTCTGATAAGCCATCACTGCTAGACGCTTGCTTAAGAAAATTAGTCGTTTTTAGCAAGAATTTGCCTTGAAAGGGAACGTTTAGGCTAGACCAGTTTTTAAAATATTTATTTCATTGAGGAGCTAATTCACATGAAATATTTTCTAATCAGCATTATGGTAAATGGGAAAGTATGAGTTTTGGCACAGTAGAGACCTAGGATTAAATAGTCATTTTGTGATCTTTGATAAGTTAATTAACTCCTTTGACTTCAGGATTAAAGAGGGATCTAAGATAATACAGGGCTTCCCTGATAGCTCATTGGTAAAGAATCCACCTGCAGTGTCGGAGACCTGGGTTCGATCCCTGGGTTCGGAAGATCCCCCGGAGAAGGGAAAGGCTACCCATGCATTCTGGCCTGGAGAATTCCATGGGCTGTATAGTCCATGGCGTCTCAAAGAGTCTGACATGACTGAGCCACTTTTTCTTTCACTGAGATAATACAAGTAGTCAGTTAAGTCGCTCAGTCATGTCAGACTTTTTGTGACCCCATGGACTGCAGCACACCAGGCCTCCCTGTCGCTCACCAACTCCTGGAGTTTCCTCAAACTCATGTCCATTGAGTCGGTGATGCCACCCAACCATCTCATCCTCTGTCGTCCTGTTCTCCTCCCGCCTTCAATCCTTCCCAGCATCAGGGTCTTTTCCACTGAGGCAGTTCTTCACATCAGGTGGCCAAAGTATTGGAGGTTCGGCTTTAGCATCAGTCCTTCCAATGAATATTCAGGACCGATTTCCTTTAGGAGGGACTTGTTGGATCTCCTTGCAGTCCAAGGGACTCTCAGGAGTCTTCTCCAACACCACAGTTCAAGAGCATCAATTCTTTGGCGTTCCACTTTCTTTATAGTCCAACTATCACATCCATACATGACTACTGGAAAAACCATAGCTTTGACTAGATGGACCTTTGTTGGCAAAGTAATGTCTCTGCTTTTTAATATACTGGAAAAGTGCCCAATAATTATTTGATTCCTATTTATTCCTTCATGTCAAAGGAGATGGAAGTCAGCATGGATGTTCTGCTTATGTTAAGGACTCACTTCACTGATAAACCTCCTTGTACCCACGACTTAATTTCCCTTGTGTCTTAACTGTTACTACCTTTCTTCTCTTGTACAAATCTTTGTTTTCTTTTTTTTTTACAAATGCCGCTACTTTCTTCCTACTGCTGCTAATCTTTTCTTGTATTTTATTTAATTGAATTTATAATCAGAGACTCTTCAAAGACTGTAGGGTGCTGCAAACTTTTGACCCCAGAATTTATTTTGTATATTAAGAAAGCTTTGTAGACAGGGAGATTTCTCTCTAGACTTCTTCCCAAATACGTTTCACTTTTTTTCTTTCCTAGTTACAACTTTTTGAATGTCATCAAAATTAAAAAAAAAAAAAAATCGTTCTGTGAAAGGTCGATGCTCCTCATTAGCAAAGCAGCCTGTGTTTTCCATTTTGCTGAGTTTTCTGTAAATTTGTTAGGGACGTGGAGAAGCTGATGCCGCCACGGTTAACAGTGTCTGAAGTGCAGCAGAGTGCTTGCCACAATGAGTCCTTCCTTTTAACTCTGGTGGGAGATAAATCGTTCTCTTTGATTACTGAGCCACTCATTGCAGCAATACCATGCTTAGTCAGAAAGGGCCAGAAACTCTCCAGGCTGGGGGCAGCTCTGAATAGCTTGTCCGTATTAGTGGTACACATTTTTTTTTTTTTTTGTCTTTCTCCCTAATTCCTGTGAAAAAAGAAGAAACTCTTTCAAGCTGGAAAATTTCACCCCATTCTCTAAATATTTGGACTGCTTTCTATTCAGTATGTAGGAGAGGCAGGGTTTTTGGGCAGCAGTTGAGCTGCCACCCTCTGGGGCACAGAGCTGTCACGGTGGGCTGAGAGGGAGGGTGGCCCTCCGCGGTGGGAAGTGGTAGTGTTAGGAGCCGTCTGAGAGTGGGTTTTCCGCCGAGGATGCAGATGTGACCTCTTTGTTCATTTTGTTATAGTTAACAGTAGATCTCTATAAGATGACCGGGCAGTCTTTCAGGTTCCATTCCTTCAGGGAAGATGATTTGAGCTAAAAGAAGCAACCCAGGAGCCTACCTGCCACTTCAGAAAATGTTGGGCAGTCTGTGGGTGTCTTCTGCTCAGGGTGCCATCGTAGCAGCGGGCACAAATGCTGTCTGTCTGTGGGCTGTGAAGTCTGTTGAGCCCTCGGTGTTCAAGTAGAGAGCAGGGTTGTCTCAGGCGTACCTACTGGGGCCTGTGGTGAAATCCCTCTCTCTTTTCCATTACTTACCAAGCAAGGGGGAAGCTACTCTGGGTCTGGCAGAGAGTAAGTGTGATTTTCACTGCCACCCTCCTGCCCAGCATGCTTTATGTAAAGAGAGTTTCAGTTGAGATCAGGTAGGGCCTGTTCGAATTGACAGTGCTGCCCACAGGGAGGTGGGGTCTCTCACCGGGATGGTAGGGATGGCTGCACCAGAGGTATCTTTCTGTCTCTTACTTGTTTGTGAGCAGTTGAATCGGGTTCCTTAGCTCCTTGAGTGGAATGTCATGAATGTTTAATGGAAGTCAAATGGAGGGTGGCGTTGGGCCAGGGGATTTGAAGGCCTGCCTTTTGAAAAGCTCCCTTCTAGGGGGGAAGTCAGCACTTTCATGCATCTTAAAGATTTTCCACTGTTTCCTGGCTGCCGTTGTTTGTAGTGATAGTCAGTGATTTCTCAAATATTTATTTCCCCATAGGTAGTGTGTTATTTTTCTCTGGCCACTTTGAAGACTTTTTCTATACACGTGGTTTCCAGCAGTTTGACTGTGATGCGCCTCTGCGTGGTTTTCTTTGATCTGTGTTCTGATTGGGCTTCACTTAGTCTCTTAAGGGCTTATCCCAGGTGGCTTAGTGATAAAGAACCCGCCTGCCAGTGCAGGAGATGTGGGTTCGATGCCTGGGTGGGGAAGATCCCCTGGAGAAGGAAATGGCAACTCACTCCAGTATTCTTGTCTGGGAAATCTCATGAACAGATGAGCCTGGTGGGCTACAGTCCATGGAGTCACAAAGAGTGGGACAACACTTAGCAACTAAACAACAAGGCTCTTAAATCTAGTAATTTATGTATTTTAAAATTATATTTGGGGAATTTTTTATTCAATATTTGTTCAGGTATTTTTTTCCTCTTTGGGGACTTCATTCTGTGTATACTAGGCATTAAAAAATATATTTTACAATTTTATTTGTCCATTATACTATACTAGGCATTTTGATACTGTCTTGCAGTTTTCGGCAGCTCTCTTCATTGTTTAAAAATCATTTTTTATCTTTGATAATTTCTGTTGATATGTCGTCACATTTGCTGACTTTGGTGTCTACACTGTTCTTCATTGAGTCAGTTTTATATTTCAGATACTGTGTTTTCCAGTTTAAGAATTTCCACGTTTTTAAAAATAATAGTTTCTGTTTCTCTCCTGAGATTTCCTGTTTCGTTTTTTCCCATTCTGAATACACCTCGTTTAAAAACTTATTTTATTTATTTGGCTGCATTGAGTCTTCGTTGCAGCACGTGGAGTCTTCATTGGTTCACGTGGGATCTTTCATTGCTGTGCATGGACTCACTAGTTGTGGCACAGGGGCTCTGGAGCGTGAGGGCTCAGTAGTTAAGCACACGGGCTTTCTTGCTCCTTGCCGTGTGGAATCTTAGTTCTCTGATCAGGGATCAAACCCACGTCCCTTGCATTGGAAGGCAGATTCTTAACCGCTGGACCACCTAGGAAGTCCCTACTTCACTTCAATGAGTGCAGTTATGTTAGCTGCTTTAACCTCTTGGTCTGCTAATTCCAGCATATGGGTTGAGTATTCATTGTAATTGGGGGTCATATTCTTCTGGTTAGTCTGGTTCTTTGTACAGCAAACAGTTTTGTATTAAATTGTGAATGTCGCGAAGACTGTGGATTTTGTTTTATTTCTCTGAAAAGTGTTGAGCTTTTAGTTTTAGCGGGAAGTTAATTTGGTTGGACAGCAAGTTCTCTTGGGTGGCAACACAAATGTTAGTTCAGCCTTTTTATCTGTAGCTGGTCTGCTTGTGAACAGCAGAAAGAATGCATGGTTCTGGGGTGACCTGGAGACTGGGAGCTTTATACACAGAACTTGGAGCTCTCCTGTCTGGTTCTCTCTCTGCTGCAACTCCTTTCTTCCAGGGGTGGTGGTTGCCCCAGGCTCTTTCCTCTTATTCCTCAGGCCAGAACAGCTGGGTGCTGTATGCAAGTTTAAGCTAACCTTGGTACCAGCTCTGGTCTACCCTCAAGGGGAAAGCGGCGGTGATTCTCCCCATGTCAGTAATTCCTTCCTAAATTTTGGCTCCCCTTCATAATGTGTCGCCTTCTGCTCAGTCTGGTGTCTTTAGGTAATGCTCTTTTGGTATTTTTGTCCAGAGTTAATGTTGCCGTCAGTAGGAGGCTGCGTCTGGGTGGGCAGGAGCCTCCAGCTGGTCTCTGATACACAGCCCCACCCAAAATATTGGTTCAGGTTACTGGTTTATTCTGACCAATTAACACATCTTTTTCACTCTGCTTTACATTTTGGAAAATAGTATATAGGGTGGCCTTGTTGGAGCATCCTGTGGAAACAAGAACATCAAACTCGGTCCTTTTGCAGTTTTACAAAGGGGACTTTGCTGTTCACCGTGTAGTCTTGCCCACTCAAAACACTGTCCATCTCTAGGCTGTGAACTCGCTTGTTTGTAGGTCCCTGACAGCCGAGGCCCTCAATCCTTAATTTTTAGTTCTGTTCTCTATAAAGAGTACAGCTCCTTTAAATAGGGTGCCTAGGAGGACTTTTTTGAAGAGGTGACATTTGAGCAGAAGCCTGAGGGAAGTGGGAGAATGGACCATGTAAATTCTGGGGGGATGTACAGAGAACAGGAAGTGCAGGAAGCTTGTTGTGCTCAGGCCATGGCAGGGGGACCCTGTGTACCCTGGGTGGAATGATCCAGAGTAGAGCTTGAGAGGAGGTTGGAGGAGACAGAGGCGGCACATGTAGGCCATGGTGAGGACTGAAGGTTTTATTCTCAGTGTGTGAGGGTGCAAGGGGAGGGTTTTGAGCAGAGAGAAATATGATACTGTGGGATGATGGGGGAAAGAGCAGACAGAGTTGAAAGGCTATTGCAGGAGCCCAGGTGAGGGGTGCTGGTGGCCTGGATGGGGCAGTCATGGTGGAGATGGTGATTCAGAGAGAAGTGTATCATACTGCTGTGGGAGTCTCCAGGGTCTCTGGAGATGAGGCCAGAACGCGCTGTGTTGCCCAAGAGAAGATTGTGGAGATATGAGGTGGTTTTTCAGCCCTTTTCCCCTCTCTCCCAGTCCTTGATACTAGAATTGAACAAGGCAGGTTCTGTCTGGGGAACTTAATGTCATGCCAGGGTGGTTATTTTAGTCCTGTTGCCCCAGGAGTCTGCTGAGGAAGGTTGGAGGAGAAACCGGCTGTGTTGTTAACTCAAGAGTCGTTACAGTTCAGGCTTGGGCCTCTGCCAGCTGGGCCGTTAAAGGCTTCATTTCTTGCTGGCTAGCCCGCCAGGCTCCTCTGTCCATGGGGTTTTTCCCAGCAAGAATACTGGAGTGGGTTGCCGTTTCCTCCTCCTGGGAATCTTCCTGACCTGGGGTTGAATCTGTGTCTCCTGCATTGCTGGCTGATTCTTTACCACTGAGCCACTGGGGAGGCCCTCAGATACTGAGTTATTTGCTACTAATTCGGAAAAGACTTATGATAGCTAATTAAATACTTACTAAGTGAATTGATACTTGGCTAATTAACGTGAATTTTCGGATTCTACCTGGGTTTAGAAACCAAATGGTTAGTTAACATATTGGCAGAAAGGATTCTATTTAAGTAGTAGTTCTTTTATCATTCATAAAGTCCAGAATTCCTCAGAACCCAGGTTGAATGTTAACTGAGGATACTGATTGTTTTCCGTATGTTTTGTACGACATGTACAGCTCATGCATTTGCATACACTGGGGGTCTAGGTTCTGCCTGTTGCCCTATTCTTTTGTGGTGAGAAGAGGGGCGCCTTCATGAATGAAGGTGAACAGAGGACTAGGGGCCATCATCTGAGTACTGTATGTGAAACAGGAAAAAGAGTGTTAGTGAGCACTGCTCCTGACCTTGACTGTTGTAGGTTGATGGATTTTTTTTTTTTTTACTCTAGAAAACTAGATTAGATACTAAGAGGTTTCAGTATAATCAGTGTTTATAGTTGACATATAAACTTTTCAAGTCTTTATTCCATATTCTGAAAATATGGATGGGACTGGACTAAGTTAGGTCCTATTTCCTGTTTGTTTATTCATTTGTAAAGCACTTGTTGAACACCTTCTGTATGGCAGGCACTGTGCTCTGTACATTCTGGTCAGTGTCATACCGGTAGTTAAATCAATAGCTTGAAGGTCAGTCTTCATGCTCACAAGTCACTAAGCTGTAGTCATAAGGCATGAAAAAAATAGCCAGTGTTGAGGGAGCGAGGAGGAGCATTGTTTTAATTTGAAAGAAAACAACATCAACAGAAGTGAGAATATTTCCTAATCATGACATCTTCTGGTTGACTCATTTCTTTCACGTTTGATCTGCCCTTTGTCAGATCCTTAGAGGCCCATGCTGTTCTGCATGTTTGCGTTACAGATATTTAAATCTCTTTGTCCTTCTGATTTTGGTGCCAGAATGGATAATGGTTGATTCGCTGAGCTTTTGTCTAGCCATTAAGCACTACAGCTCTGAAGCAAAACTGATAGAAGAAAGCTTTTCCTAAAAGAAAATTTTAATTTATTTATTTGGCCGCGCTGGGTCTCAGGTGTGCCATGTGGGACCGTAAGTTGCGGCATATGGGGTCTGGGATTGAACCCAGGCCCCCTGCATTGGGAGCTTGAAGTCTTGGCCACTGGACCACCAGGGAAGTCCCAAAGAAAGCTTTTACTTCGCCCACCCTTCCCTCACCCTTTGATTTTAGTTTGTATTTGCGAACTTTGTAAAGGCAGAAATCCTTTTGGTTATGAGAAAGAGGTGACGTGCTTACATTACGAATTACACGTATTCAGAGTTGGCTTTGCTCTCTCCTGGTGGTTGATTCTGAAAATGGCGCAGTGACATTTGGGCTGGATAGTTCTGTGTTGTGGGGAGCAGCCCTGTGCAGTGTGGGATTGCAGCATCCCTGGCCTCTGCCCACTAAGTGCAAGCAACCCGCTGGCCACCCAGTGGTGACAACCAAAAATGTGCACAGACATTGTCAAGTGTCCCCTGAGGGTCACAATCACTCCTAGCTGAGAATCCTTAAAGCAGACCTGCTGACCGGAGTTTTTCGTGGGTTAACCACAAGTGGGCTGCAGCCATACTTGACTCTGTGTTTCTCTGAATCCTGGAAAGCTTCTCTTTTATTCCGATTCAGTTCCCTTACCCTGAAGATCTTGCTGTCGTCCAGCCCCGAGGAGTAATGCCAGGATGAGCTGAGACAGAACATGTGCTATATTCCTGAATCCAGAGGACTTGTTCTTAATGGACATGCTTCTTAATGAACTTTGATAAACTTGCTAAAAAACTGAATGTGAAATCTAGGCCAACACACACTTGATATGAGACCTTCCGCTCTGTCTCGGTTTTCCACAGGACAGGCAGGTCCTCTTGATTGGATTCACTTTGTAATGAGACCAAAAGTCTGGCTGTGTTCTAGGTATCAGAGCATGATGGTGTTAGTTTTTATTGTTGTTTCTGAATTTTAGATGAAGGAGTTGACTGTAGCGTTGTCAAGTGTGGCTGGTAAGTAGCTCCCGTTTTTCGCACAACATGGTGCTGTGCTGACTCCGCGCAGAGGCTGCCTACTCAGGTTCATGCATGTAGTAAGTGGTAGAATTGAAATCTGAACTCAGGTCTTTCTGGTTGACTCCAAAGCCATGCTTTCCCTTCTGTCCCAGCGCCTCTCAAAGTGCGGCGTGCCTAGGACTCACTCTGGAGATATTAAAACGCAGGTCCTGGCTAGGTAGGTTTAGGACGGCTGGCAATTCTGCCTTTCTAATGGAATCCCGGGTGACGCCCATGTTGCTGACTTTGGGATCACACTTTGAGTACTAGAGCTCTGTGCTGTGTTCCTGGATTTTTTTTGCTTTTCCTTTTCTTTTTGGTTCTGCTGAGTCTTTGTTGCTGCTTGTGGGCTTTCTATAGTTACAGTGAGTGGGGGCTACTCTTCCTTGCAATGTGAGAGCTTCTCATGGAGGCTTATCTTGTAGAGCACAGACCCCAGGGGCACGGGCTTCACTAGTTGCGGCTTGCAGGCTCTAGAACGCAGGCTCAGCCGTTGTAGCGTATGGGCTTAGTTGCTCTGTGGCACGTGGGGTCTTCCCAGACAAGACCGGGTCAAACCCACGTTCCCTGCGTCGGCAGGTGGATTCTTATCTACTGCGCCACCAGGGAAGCCCCTGAATTGTTAATTGTGGTATAGATAATCCTCTTGGTGATTGACCCACAAAATTGGTAACCTACAGTTGAGCATTCAGTAACCGGATGTTTTACTGAATGTTTTCTTCGTTTTAAGCGATGTGTATTCCCTGGTAGGGTTGAGGGAAAGCTCTGTCCACTGAACAGGCAGCATTGCCGTTCTGTGTTGAGTGAATGCTGGGTGCACTTGGAAAGTAACGGGAAAGATCCCAGGGTAGTTTGTGGGGGCAGGCATTACAGTGTGCAACTGCCGAGGTCCACTGACCCAGGGTGGACGTTATTTTACATTTCCACATGTCTGAAATTGGGTGTGTGTCTTAAGCCACAGATGGCATTTTACCGGCACTGGATGCTGGCAGTTGACTTCTGCTACCGTGACCGGCGTCCTACTCCCTGGGGGTTGAGCTGGGCAACCCGCACAGCGAGCAGCTGGCCACCTCCCCTGCGCATCCCTCTCTCTTTCCTGACCCGGCCTTCAGTGCCTTTGTTCTGTCACTGCTGAACCCAAGCTTGGGAGGTCCAGGCCATAAGCGTGGAGATTTTTTCTTGTTCAAAAGTACTGCAGGGCAAGATGGATTTCTGTGTCTTTTGCTTTGCCCCTGATGTCTGCTGTTGGTAGCAGCAAATCTGTTACCAATTTCCCCTTGTTCTTACTTGGTAGGGACTCCTCCAGGACTGAGTCGAAATTTTAAAAAGCTCTTACTAGAGTAAACATTCTAAATGGTGAACTATTTTTTCGTATTTTTCTTATTTGGCGGCATTTTTATTTCTTGAATAGTACACAAATTAGTAATGCATTTTTCATAGGGCCTATAGCTAGATGAGACTTACAGGTTTAACCTAAGTTTCCCAGAAGAAGACTGATTTGGAGTAGGGAGGCGTGAGTTAGGAGTCTAGCTCTGTGAGGGGCCTGTTGTCCACGTGCAAAGTAAAAGTTGACGGAATGATCTCCGAGGCCCTTCTGGCTCTGAACTAATTGGATTCTAAGTGTGCTGGAATGAATGAATTGAAATGTGAGGTCTCTGCTTTAAGAACATAGAAGAAGTGATTATTAGTACTTTTGACAAGATTGGTGAGCAAGGAGACATCTGAGCCGGGTGTTCAGGGGGAGAATAGTTGTGGTGGAGGAATAGGAGAGAGAGAGGATTTTAAGCTGAAGAGACGGTGCTCACAAGGTCCTGGGAGAACCTTTAAAACCATTCACACGGACTTCCCCGGTGGTCCAGTGGCTGAGATTCTGTGCTCCCAGTGCAGGGGCCATGGGTTCAGTTCCTGGTCGGGGAACTGAGATCCCACGTGCTGCGCGATGTGACCAACCAATGAACAAAAACACTCAGCTTTTAGACCCTGGATAAAATTATATTCATCACGTCACGTAGAGGTGAGCCTCAGTACAGGTGTCCCATTGCAAGAAGGATGTCCCTTCCCAACTGTCTAAAAAGATGATTACTCAAGACGTTCTCTTTGTTTCTGGCTTTTGAGAATAAAATGATTCCTCACTAGTTAGTCAATACTTAATGGGTATAGAAACCATAAAATTAAAGGAGCTATCAGAGTACTCGAGTCTGTCCATCCTTGTTTGAGTTTCAGAGTCAAAGTGAATACTAAAGCTACCACCTAGTAGTAGCTACTATCTGAGGCACACTTGAAAGAAAAAAAGTGAAAGTGAAGTCTCTCGGTCGTATCTGACTCTTTGTGACCCCATGAACTGTAGCCCACCAAGCTCCTCTGTCCATGGGATTTTCCAGGCAAGAATACTGGAGTGGGTTGCCATTTCCTTCTCCAGGAGATCTTCCCTACCCAGGGATTGAACCTGGGTCTCCTGCATTGTAGACAGACGTATTATTGTCTCAGCCACCAGGGAAGTCCACTAGGGAAGCCTCCCAGGGAGGCACATTTAAATAATTTTAAAAGTTATAATGCAGTTCTTACGATCGAGCACTGCATCTTTGTTTCGGGAAGAAATAACAGCTTTGCATATGTCAGTCACTTGGGATAAGATTCTTTGAATTCGGAATTTCTTTGGGCACAGAAGCTCTTAGTTTTACTGAGTCAGGTGCCCCTTGAGAGAAAAAGCTCTTGTAAGTGTAGTCGGTGTTGCAGGTAGCAGTTGCAGAAGCAGAGTAATTAACCTCAATTGGACGGGCTCGCCTTAGTTGTTTCAGATGGAAAAGAAAGGCCTTTAAATCGGGACTTAGAAAGGACACAGACTCCAGGGAGTTCTGAGTTGGGTTTCCAGGGGATTCCGGAGCTGAGGATCGTAACCTCAGTTCTGCTCTGCCGCTTTGTGTTCTCTTGGGAAAGTTATTGTTAATATCCCTAAACCGTGTCTGTTGCATACTTAAAATAATCCTCAGCTTTAGCTTGTTTCCCAGGAAAATTAGTTAGCAAATGAATAAAGCTTCCAATGGGAAATCTTTATAAATTTGCCGAATTATAAGGTAGTTTTTGTTCCTGTAAGACGTGTGCTCGATTGTACAGTTTGGCTTTGTTGTTGTTATTCAGTCTCTAAATTGTGGGCAACTCTTTGGGACCCCGTGAACCACAGCACGCCAGGCTCCGTCTCTTCAGTATCTCTCAGAGTTTGCTCAAATTCGTGTTAACTGAATCAGTGATGCTGTATCCAGCCATCTCATCCTCTGTTGCCCCCTTCTCCTCCTGCCTTCAACCTTTCCAGCATCAGGATCTTTTCCAATGAGTCGGTTCTTCACATCAGGTGGCCAAAGGATTGGACCTTCAGCATCAGTCCTTCCAATGAATATTGGAACAAGAGGCTCTTTAGTTCTTCTTCACTTATGCATATTTAGCCACAATCTCCTTTGACCTAAAGACAGCCCTCTTTTGTATTCTGCATTACAGCATTGATCATCAGTGTTTTTCCTTTCTCTTTACAGGTGGTTCGTACTGAGAAGAACAGTCTGAACAACCGATTCCTGCCGTGGAATGAAATCGAGACAGAGGCCATCCTGTCTATTGATGATGACGCTCACCTCCGCCATGATGAAATCATGTTTGGGTTTCGGTGAGGAGCTGATTTTTAATCAAGAAACGCTTTTGTTGGCAAGTGACAGGAAACTAACTCAAAGGCTGGATGAGGCAGCCAAATGAGTTTCATAGCTGGTAGTAACTGAGACATCTTGTGTGCTAAGTCGCTTCAGCTGTGTCTGACTCTGTGCCACCCCAGGGACCATAGCCCACCAGGCTCCTCTGTCCATGGGATTGTCCAGGCAAGAATAGTGGAGTGGGTTGCCATGCCCTTCTCCAGGGGATCTTCTCGACCTAGGGATTGAACCCTCATCTCTTACGTATCCTGCATTGGCAGGAGGGTTCTTTACCACTAGCGCCACCTGGGAAGCCCCAGGACCTAAATATCTCACTTTGAAGGAACAGTACAGATAAGAGAACAGAGTAGATCAGGGCCACTCAGAGTGTCCAGTCCTGGCGCTGACTCATGGACAGTTTATTTCCTGTCCAAAGTGAGGTAAGTACAGAAATTGAGGGTAGACATTTAGAAGCCTTTAAATAACTTGACATTTACCATGACATCCAAGTGTGAACGCTTTTCTTGTAATTCATTTTTGAGTAACATCTATTGAGTATAATTCATACGTCCTACAGTTCACTCATTTAAGGGTCCCATTCAGTGGCTTCTAGTGTATTTACAAGGTTGTGCAACTGTCACCGTAATCTGCTTTAGAAATCTTCATCGCCATCAGAAGAAAGCTTGTACCCATTAGCAGTCATTCTCTGTTTTTCTCCGACTCCTCTAAAGCATTGGCAACCATTAATGTACTTAGTTTCTCTGTAAGTTTATCTGTTACAGACGTCCCATATACATGGTACCGTGTAACATGTGCTCCTTGGTAACTGGTTTCTTTCACTTAACGGTGCTTTCGGTGTTCGTCTGTCTAGTGGCATCTGTCAGCACTTCATTCTGTACGGACGTGCACCTTTTGTTGACTCCCAGGCGGCTCAGTGGTAGAGAATGTGCTTGCCAATGCGGGAGACGTGGATTCGACCCCTGGGTTAAAGTTCCCTGGAGAAAGAAATAGGAACCCACTCCAGTATTCTTGCCTGGGAAATCCCATGGACACAGGAGCTGGCAGGCTGCGTCCGTGGGGTCGCAGAGAGTTGGACACGACTGAGCACGCACGCACACATTTTATTTGTCCATTTTTGGACACTTGGGTCATTTCTGCTTCTTTGCTATTGTGAATACTGCTATGAACATTAATGTACATGCTTTTTTATATGACTATTTATAGATACATACTTGGTTTAACATTTTGAAGAACTCCCAGCCTGTTTTCCAGAGTAGCTGCACCATTTTATATTGTACCAGCAGCGAATGAGGGTTCTGATTTCTCTGTGTCTTTGTCGACACTTGATCTTTTCTGTAATTATAGCCCTCCTACTGGGTGCAAAGTGGTATTTCAGTGTAGTTTTGATTTGCATTTCCCTAATGACTTAGGATATTGCTCATCTTTTCATGTGTTTAGGAATAAACTTATATATCTTCTTTGAAGAGATGTCTATTTAGATACTTTGCTGTTTGTTATTTGGGTTGTCTGTTTTGTTTTTTTTTTAATAGCCAGTTAACATTGTGGTAGTTTCAGGTGAACAGCAGAGGGACTCAGCCATGTATCTATGTGTATCCATTCTTCCGGAGAAGGCAGTGGCACCCCGCTCCAGTACTCTTGCCTGGAAAATCCCATGGACGGAGGAGCCTGGTTAGGCTGCAGTCCATGGTATCGCTAGAGTCAGACACGACTGAGCAACTTCACCTTCACTTTTCACTTTCATGCACTGGAGAAGGAAATGGCAACCCACTCCAGTGTTCTTGCCTGGAGAATCCCAGGGACGGGGGAGCCTGGTGGGCTGCCGTCTATGGGGTCGTACAGAGATGGACACGACTGAAGCGACTTAGCAATCCATTCTTCCCCAGACCACCCCCTCCCCCCGCCCCCCCGCAATCCAGGCTAGCACATAACATCGAGCAGAGGTCCCTGCTATACAGTAGGTCTTTGTTGGGTTTCTGTTTTAAATATAGCAGTGTGTACATGACTGGTTTGTCTTTTTATTTTTGAGTTGTCAGAGTTCTTTGTATATTCTAGGTACAAGTCCCTTATCAGGGATAATGATCTGTAATTTTTTCCTCTTATGCTGTGGGTTGTCTTTTCACATTCTTGATGGTGTCCTTCAAAGCACAAACTTTTCGTTTTAATGAAGTCCAGTTTGTCTAGGTTTCCATTGGTTACTTGTCCTTTTGGTGTTATATTTAAGAAAACATGCAATTCATTTTTCTTGTGTTGTTACAAAAGCATGACCAAGCCCAGGGAAAATTACTTCTTTGCCACGTAGTCTGAGAAACACTGGAGTAGATCTCTTTGGGGATCTCATTCAAACGAAGTGTAGATTCCGGGACAAAAACGCTTTTCTCTGTGCTTTTGTTTCGGGCCCTGAGAGCCTGGCCGACCCCTAGCTTCCGGGCTTCAGCTTAGGTGGTAAGTGCAGACGCTTGGATGGAAGCGCAGCAGCTTTACTGCTCTATTTTCTTAGTTCCGTGTGTAGTCACCTGGCACATTTCTGACAAAGTGGAACATCTGCTCTTCCTCCCCCTCAGCCAGCCTCTCATTTCCTCTGACCTCCTCCTACCACTATGTTATTGAGGCGAGAATCTGTTGTTAGCAGTTGTGAAAATCCCACTGGATTTCACATTACCATAATAATAAGTAAGCAGCTCTCTTGCCTTGATTTTATGAAGGGAAAAAAAGCCATGTGATGATAGCAGAGATGGGCCTTTGCCATCACAGTTGTTGTATTGATGGTGACGGGAGGGACGGGAAGGTGGGGTGTTTCCGATACAGCGTGATGTACTTAAGAGTCTGCTGAGGGACTGGAGGCTGTGGACAGAGTCATGGGGTGTTAACAGGAGAATTGCCGATCAGCGCTAGATCCCAAGAACGATTAGATAAGCAGTCCTGCTTTGATGAGTTTGAAGCTTATACTGGTGTTTGTTATCTTCTGTAGAATGTTCTTGATTTAGAAAGGTTTTTGATCTTTTCCATTTGTCACCAGATTTCCAAGTGGTGAGAGAATAATGGAAGCCTTATAACTGATGGTATTGAGCATCTTTTCATGTGGTCAGTGACCATCTGTTTATCTTCTTTGGAGAAATGTCTGCTTAGATCCTTTGCCTTTTTATTATCAAGTGGTTAAGAGTCTCTTACCATCATTAGAAATTTGAGGTTTAGTCTCTGGTTATAAGACAAGTGAATTATCTCTGACTCTACTTCCAAATCTTCTATTACCCTGAGTATTCTCTCATTTATTTGGGCATCCTTTGATCTAAAAACTTTGCTTTCGAATTAGAGTTTTCATCTTTTCCCTATGTATGCCTAGGAATGGGATTGCTGGATTACATGATAACTCTGTTCTTAGTTTTTTAAGGAACCACCATACTGTTCTCCGTAGTGGCTGTACCAATTTACGTTTCCACCAAGAGTGTAGGAGGGTTCCCTTTCCGAAAGGATACACGCGTTCTGACGTTCACTGCAGCACTGTTTACAGTAGTTGAGACATGAAAGCCACCTAAATGTTGAAATCAGCAGATGACTGGATAAAGAAGATGTGGCATATAGATACCGTGGAATATTTTTCAACCATAAAAAGAATGAAATAATGCCATTTACAGCAACATGGATGGACCTAGAGGTTATCAGACTAAGTGAAGTCAGTTAGAGAAAGTCAGATACCATATGGTATCACTCACATGTGGGATCAAAACAATGATGCAAACGGAAACAGACCGAGACACAGGACGCAAGCGTGATGGTTCCAAAGGGGGAACGGGGAGGGGGGCTAAATCTAGGAATTTGGACTTAAAAGATACACACTACTATACATGTGTCATTTCACAGAGCTGTACACGGCTGAGCGACTAACATGCACATGTATATAAAATAGATAACAAGGACCTGCTGTGCAGCACAAGGAGCTATATTCAATATCTTGTAATAACCTTTAATGGAAAAGAGTCTGAAAAATAATATATATAACTTAGTCAATTTGCTGTGCACCTAAAAATTGTAAATCAGCTGTACTTTGATTTAGAATCAGTAAATAAATACATCCATAGAAACTGTCCCTCTGGCAAAAGATAATGTGGATCTTGGCTGACTTCAGCTTATGTAGCAAAGAAGGAAATAGTATGTTTTTAAGTGATGGATAAAGAGACCCAAGAGAACTGAAAACATGTATCTGTACAAAAACAGTCCCTGACTGTTCATAGCAGCATTATTTATAAGAGTCAGTAAGTATAACATGATTCAGCTTATATGAGGCACTCACAGTAGTCAGGTTCATAGAGACGAAGTAGAATGGCGGGTGCCTGGGACTAAAGGAAGGCAAGAATGCCAAATGTTTAATGGGTCAGGTTTTAGATTGGAAAGATGGAAACATTCTGGAGATAAATGATTGTGATGATCATTTAACAGTGGGAATATACTTAATGCCATTGAACTATATACTTGAAAATAATTAAAATGGTAAATTTTGTGTCATGTATGTTTTGCCACACACCAAAGAAAAATCAGTTGTCAAAAAAGCTAAAACAAGAGAAGTATAATCAGAATGTCCATCAGCTGATGAATGGATAAACAAACATATGTCCATACAGTGGAATATTACTTGGCAACAGAAAGGAATGAAGTGCTGACACGTGCTGCAACATGAAAACAGGCTAAGTGAAACAAGCCAGTCACTAAAGGTCACGTACTGTGTGAGTCCGCTTGTGTGAAATGTCTGCAACAAGCAGAGCCATGGAGACAGAAGGTAGATTAGTGGTTGCCGTGGGAGACTGGGGTTGGGGGTGAATGGGAAATGACTGCTAAACTGCTAGTGGCTATGGAGTTTCTTTTCATTAATAGGTTATGAAAATATTCTGAAGTGGTGATGGTTGCATATATTACATACTAAACCCCAGCAAGTCATAAACTTTTAAACAAGTGAGCCTTCTATGTGATTTATATCTCAATAAACTTTATTTTTAAAAAGAGCAAAAGTGTAAGCTTTGCAGTGAGGGATCATGGACTGGAAAGTAGGTTTCTGTTCCTGGAGGCATTTGAAGGGATCAGTATTTTTAGGAGTATTGATATAGCCTTCGGATATGCTGTTGGTATTTATTAACAATCCTTATATTCTGTAACTGTCAAAATATATTATTAAAATACAGCTTTTTAGGTGAGTGTTTGGAAGTCTGTGTTCGGAGATAAACGAGGATAGAGGTAGGGGTTTGGGTGGGATGTGGCAGGACGCCCATCTAGACGGCTGCTATGTTGATATAAGTTGTAATTTCTCATCTTCTGGGCTAGACTGTGTGTATGTGTGTGTCTGTGTATGCATCGTCAGTCGTGTCCAACTCTTTGTGACCCCATGGACTGTAGCCTGCCAGGCTCCTCTGCCCTGGGATCTCAGGCAAGAACCCTGGAGTGGGTGCCATTTCCTTCTCCAGGCGTCTTCCCAGCCTAGATATTGGACCCTCGTCTCCGCATCTCCTGCATTGACAGGTGGGTTCCTTACTGCTGGACCGCCTGGAAAGCCCATTGGACTAGGTTAGTTGCTTTCAAACTTAACAGGAGAGGGGCTCTTGAAATGAAATCTTGTGTGCTAAAGCACACAAGCTGAGGTTTCATGGGTGATGAGGGACTTTGTTAGGCAGTTTGAATATCTGTTGGAGTGAGGTGGAGGGAGGCGGTGGTGGATCCTTTTTTATGGTACACCTGAAGCACTTACGCAGGACTGTGGATTTCAGCCTATGAAACGGATTTTATTTGTTGTACCTTACCTAGAGGTAAGGTAAATTTGGAGATGTTAGAAAAGTTTATCCTGGAAACATTCCCAGCTTATTTCTTACATTTATGAAGCCTTTCATTTGTACGGTTCTGTAGACCACTGCTTTTCATGGTACAGATTTCCACCTCAGCTCTGCTCCAATCAGAATTTTAGACTGTTGCACCTAACTCCAGGCAGCAGTCTCCTGTGGTTAGATCGGGGTCACTCAGTAAAAGAGGAGTTAAGTATACAATGTACATAGATTATGTACAAGTCCTACCATACTAGTATGTTACGATCTTTAAAAGTAAAGCTTAAGAAATTAAATAATATTAAAAAGAAATAGATATAAAAATTACCTTCTTTCTGCTTCTTAGCAGATTATTGTACTTACCCCATCCTGGAAACCTTTAACTGCCTTAGACTCCTTAGAGCCTTTCTGTGTTTCTCCAGCTTGTTCTGTATGCAAGGGCTGGAGAGATGCTGGCCCCCAGCATCAATAAGTTAGAGGATTGATAGGCAGGTGCTTATTAAGGAAACTGTGGGTGATACTTTGTTTTTATTCTGTTTGGTTTGTGATTGATTTGGTATATAAAATTAGAAAGAAAAAAGTAACAGCTCAAAAAGAGAGATCCTGCAAAATAGAGGCAATGATTTTACACATTTCTGATAACCTTAGAGCTTGGTACTCAGGTGTGTGCATATGCTTGTGTTTTATGAGGGTGTGGAGAGAAGCACGGGACCGCATTGTGGGTTTCCCTGGCCGTTACCATGCGTGGGACATCCCTCATCAGTCCTGGCTGTACAACTCCAACTACTCCTGTGAGCTGTCCATGGTGCTGACAGGTGCTGCCTTCTTCCACAAGGTAAGAAAGGGCTGGTAGGATTGGCATGACTTGGTCAGAGTTGAGCTTTTGTGTGGCAGTGAAATGCTGCTTTAAATAAAGATAACTCTCCTAATGCTTCTTACATATCCCTTGCTTGCTAGAATTACACTACTTCTGTCTTTAAAGACAGTGATCAAGATGATTATAGCAACTCTAGAATGAAGTCAGGATGGGAAGGCTGCTGCATTGGCCATTAGAAAATCAGTTTATCTTCCTGAGCATTGGCTCTCCCTCAGTAAAACTGAGAGCACTGGGGCAAAACATTTTCCAGTTTCCCCACAGCCATTCTGGACATGGCCTGGCCAACAAAAGGCTGAATGTAGCCCTCTCCTGATTCAACCACCTCTGTCCCAGGCCCCACCACAAGCTTCTGTCCATTCAGGCTCTGCAAGTTCTGTTTGATTCCTTAGAGCTTTTAATTTTCACGTTGCTTCACGTCCTGATTTCTGTTGAGTATTTAGGATGCAGACCCGTCCAGTCATTACTCCTCTCTTGTACTGTTGTTGCTAAACTGTTCTGTTTTCTTGCTCCTGACTAATCTTCTCTCTCCATTTCATCTGTTCTGTAAAATAGCCCCTGGGCACATGTGGCTGCTGAGCACTTGAAACGTGACTGGTCAGTGCTGAGATGTGCTCTCAGTGTACAGTATTGTACATACCAGACTTTGAAAACTTAGCATGAAAGAAAGAGTGTAGACTATCTCTTTACTAGTTTTTTATATTGATTGTATGTTGGGTGAGTAAGTGTTAGTTTCTCAGTTATGTCTGACTCTTTGCCATCCCATGGACTGTAGCCTGGCAGGCTCCTCTGTCCAAGGAATTCTCCAGGCAAGAATACTGGAGTGGGTATCCTTCTCTAGGGGATCTTTCCAACCCAGGGATCGAACCCATTTCTCCTGCATTGCAGGCAGATTCTTTACCATCTGAGCCAATAGGGAATGATTGTATGTGCTGCTGCTGCTAAGTCACTTCAGTTGTGTCCGACTCTGTGCGACCCCATAGACGGCAGCCCATGAGGCTCCCCCGTCCCTGGGATTCTCCAGGCAAGAACACTGGAGTGATTGTATGTGCAATTATTTTATAAAGTGCAATTATTTTGGATACACTGGTTTAAATTAAAATATGTTACTAATTAATTTTACTGTTTCTCTTTATTTCTTAAAACTGTGGCCACTAGAAAATTAAAAATGACAGATGGGACTGCTCCATACCTTCCCTCCCAGGTCCTCTCTTTAGGCTGTGAAGAGCCCCTGTTCTGGGATGGCCAAACTGCCTGTACCCCCACTTCACAGAAAACCTCCTCTGTCTCCTTGATCTGGTTGAAACCTGACTTTTCTCTGAGGACAGTGCTTCCCCTTCAGCCTATTCCTTCCTTCCAGGGACCGTGATTGAGACTATTCATTTCCCCACACTTGTACCCTGGAGCCAGGTAGAGAGAACCATTCCACTGCTCACTGGTGACTCTTCTTGACAACTGCTTCTCACTTGTCATGTGAAATCACATTTGAGACTCGTTGTATCTGTCTTGTTGCTCCAACTACCGACCTCCTAAGTCATCCGTTCATGGTCAGCAAAGATGTTACCACCTGGCCTGTCATCCTGATCTCCACTCCGTGCTCTCCTGACCAACCCAGCCAGGACCCTATCTCCCTATAATTATTGAAGTATTATACTTCTGGTGGCTCAAATGGTAAAGTGTCTGCCTACACTGCGGGAGACCTGGGTTCAGTCCCTGGGTCAGGAAGATCCCCTGGAGAAGGAAATGGCACCCCACTCCAATACTCTTGCCTGGAGAATCCCACGGACGGAGGAGCCCAGTAGGCCACAGTCCATGGGGTCGCAAAGTCGGACACGACTGAGCGACTCCACTTCACAGGGTTCTACTTCTGTCTAGCGCTTTTCTTTTTTTTTAAAGTTGGTTCTTATTTTACACTGGAGTGTGGTTGATTTCCAGTGTTGTGTTTCAGGTGTGCAGCAGAGTGATTCAGTTGCACATGTTACACACGTAGCTGTTCTTTTTCAGCGCCTTTTCCCATAAAGGTTATTACAGAATATCGAGTAGAGTCGCCTCTGCTCTCAGTAGGTGCTTGTTGGTGATCTAGTTTATGTATAATTGCCGAGTGCTCTTCTTATTTTGTGTTGTCCTTGCGTCCTCTCAAGCTCTTGTGGCTTTTCTCAGCATCCATAAGCTGGTGATTTCCAGCCTTGCCTTTCCCTGAGAGCTTCACTTGTAAATTTATTTTCAGGACATTCCTGTATTTCTCCTAGTACTTCAAACTGAACTTTTCCCCCCAAAGTTTCCTTGTTTGCCCTTTGGAAGAAACTAAGTTGGCCTTCCCTAGTCTAGAGCAATCAAGTTATTTTTTCTTTTTACTGTAAGTGCCTATCAGTAAAAACTTTTGGTACCTCACAAATGTATGTATGTATAAATTATAGTATGTGTACTATACTACCATACTTACAGAAATTTTTATGTGGTTGAGATAAGATGAAACACTTTCAAAATAATAGTCTCACTAAATTCTTACATTTTAGTGAGAGCAATGACTGAACATGCCTTCTTATTTTTGAAAATCTTGATTTGACACTTTGTATACTGGCAGGTCAGTGTTCTGTTTCTAAATTGGTCTGTTTCTAAATTAAGCACATTTCTGATACTTTGTTTTAATCACTGTCCCTGGAAGAAATACCTTATTGCCCTGCTTCCAAAGTCCTGATGCTTATCTACCAATTTGGTAGTATTTTGTTGAAATTGTTGAATTTTCATCTTCTATGGCACCAATTTTTTTAAGCAAACTAATGAGAAGAAATTGCATTTTATATTTTAGAGTAGGTTCTAAATTCACTGAAACATTAAGAAGATTTTTAAACAGATTACAAAGTTTTTCTGTGTTTTAAAAATTATTTTTGGCATAAAGATAATATAATAGTGGAAATACTTCTAAATATTTGTTTTCATAATGCTTTCACCATATACTTTTAAGTCAGTTCTTTTTTCGTATAATGTCATGTTTCCCTTGATAAAGATATGGATTTTTAATTAATAAATATTCTTATTAGCATGCTAATGATAGGCAGTGGCCAGTTAAAGGGTCAATCTGTCTTTTCGTAAAAGAAAGATGTATAATTCATCTTTTAAGTTCACCATCTCTTAAGTATTTTGTCACAAGATAACCAGCAAACCACTGTTTGGTACAAAAATTTTATGGTTGTTTTGCTGTATAGATTCTACCATTTAAGGTAAAAAGATACCTAAGTCAGTTTTATTGGACACCTCACCTGTTCATTCATCATCAGCATATTGCACCAGATCTCGCTTACCATTTGGGGTGTTTTATGGCATTTATTCACTTCTGTGGTGCAAATATTCTTGCCATGACTGAGTTCAGGTTAACAACATGAGTCACTGAGCGTGGCTGTTGGAAGAGATGAGCAGTTACATGCCAGTTTCATAGTATTTTCACCAGACAGTTATAATAGGCACGAGCAGCCTCAAGATGACAGTAAATGTGGGACTTCCCTGGGGGTCCAGCGTTTAGGACTGCACTTCCACTGCAGGGGATCGAGGG
The DNA here is from genome assembly GCF_032452875.1 of Bos javanicus. Lineage (NCBI taxonomy): Eukaryota > Metazoa > Chordata > Mammalia > Artiodactyla > Bovidae > Bos > Bos javanicus. The sequence goes on along the minus strand of NC_083875.1, from coordinate 10,565,469 downwards.
TTCGATCCTTTGTTGGGGAACTAGGATCTTGTATGCCTTGCAGCGCAACCAAAAAGTTAAAAAAAAAAAATATGATAAATGTAATAAATAGTTATAATTGTGTTAACTAGTTAAATAAGTGATGAGCTTTAGGTATTTATTGGCTTTTAATATAATGTATTTAGTTTTCAGTTGTCATTTAGTCGCTAAGGCGTGTCTGACTCTATGACCTCATGGACTGTAGCCCGCCAGGCTCCTCCGTCCATGGGCTTCTCCAGGCAAGAATACTGGAGTGGGTTGCTATTTCCTTCTCCAGGTGATCTTCCCAACCCAGGGGTAGAATCCGCGTCTTCTGCATTGGCAGGCAGATTCTTTACTGCTGAACCACCAGGGAAGCCCTTTAATTTTAAGTATGTGTAATTCTATTTTTAATAATGGCTGTTTTTCATAACAAGGTCACAAAATTCCTAAAATCCCTGAAAGTTCAGCAGTCGACATTCATTGGTAGGTGTGAGCCAGTGCACACCTGTGGACCTTGTGGGACATGTTAAGAACTTAGGCTTAATCTGAGTGAGATGAGAAGCCATTGAGGGGTTTGGAGTAAAGGAGGCCCATGTTTTAATACGATTGCTCTGCTGTGCTGAGGATGGACTGATGGGAGCAAGAAGGCAGCAGGGAGGCCGATCAGGAGGCTGTGAACAGTGTGGGCCAGGGATGAGGGTGGCTTCAGGCAGGGCTAGCCTGTGCCCAGACTGAGAAGTGAGGCCCTGCGGGATCTGCCATCTCATTACTCAGTGACTTACTGAGGTCTGAGAAGATAACCGGACTTCCCTCCTCGCTTACCCTTGCTTTGTCAGAGAGAACATTGTTCAGCTGAACGAGTGTCCAACCGAATTTGATAGATGTTTATGTTGTTGCAGAATCACTGTGGTACCAAGCATGAAGGTTTGATTCTCAAAGAGGGTGATAATGGCAGTTTGGATGGGCTGATTCTTCAGTGTGGAGGATCTGCCTTGCAGGTGTTCAGCATCCCTGGGCCCACCTCCCTAAATGCCAGTGGTGCCTCCTGGAGATTGCACCCCGACCTCCCCACAACATGCTTCCTAGCGGCCCTGCACGTATTTTCACTGAAAGGCAAAGAACTGTGGCCTCTAACACAGTGTGTGCTTCTGTTTCTGCCCGGCAGTATTATGCCTACCTGTATTCTTACGTGATGCCCCAGGCCATCCGAGATATGGTGGATGAATACATCAACTGTGAGGACATCGCCATGAACTTCCTCGTCTCCCACATCACTCGGAAACCCCCCATCAAGGTAGGGCCCCGCCGTGTACGGGACTGGGGGTGCGTGTGTACTCAGCTCACTTACTTTGTAATCGTGCAGTGCATAACTCAGCGTACTTCAGAGTCCTCGTCTGTGAAACGGGATGATGAGGCCACCAGCCAAATAGGATCACTTCAGGGTTTAATGAGGGCCTTCACTTCCTAAGGTGTAAATGGATAGAAATCAGTGATTGGAATTTGAATGGGGAAATGTTACATCTTTAATTTTCACTGATCTTGAATTGGAATTTATCCTTTTTATCAGTTATAAAACAGGCTGTAATTCATAAGAGGATTGGTGGTAACTGATTTTTCACCGGAACTCACAGATACTTTCCTATCACGTTATGTTTATTGTGAAGTATTGTTAACTTTCCTCACTTCTTTGAAATTATGGCAGTTACTAACTTTTCCCTGGATTGTGTTACCTCTAAAAGAGTACATGTATTTCTGTGTTTCGGTATTACCTGTTTCCTTTGTTGTTGTTCAGTCCTTAAGTCGTGTCTGACTCTTTGCATCCCCATGGACTGCAGCACACCAAGCTTCTCTGTTCTCCACCGTCTCCCAGAGTTTGCTCAGATTCATGAGAAGGCAATGGTACCCCACTCCAGTACTCTTGCCTGGAAAATCCCATGGGCGGAGGAGCCTGGTAGGCTGCAGTCCATGGGGTCACAAAGAGTAGGACACGACTGAGCGACTTCACTTTCACTTTTCACTTTCATGCATTGGAGAAGGAAATGGCAACCCACTCCAGTGTTCTTGCCTGGAGAATCCCAGGGACGGGGGAGCCTGGTGGGCTGCCGTCTATGGGGTCGCTAAGAGTCGGACACGACTGAGCGACTTCACTTTCACTTTCATGCATTGGAGAGGGAAATGGCAACCCACTCCAGTGTTCTTGCCTGGACAATCCCAGGCATGGGGGAGCCTGGTGGGCTGCCGTCTATGGGGTCGCACAGAGTTGGACACGACTGAAGCGACTTAGCAGCAGCAGCAGCAGCATGTCCATTGAGTCAGTGATGCTATCTAACCATCTCATCCTCTGCCATTTCCTTTGTAATTTCTTATATTGTACATGTCTAAAAGCATTTTAAGGAGGGTCCACAGGCTTCCCCAGACTACCAAACCAGAATGGGAGGTGGTGTGTCCTTGGCACCCAAAATATAAGAATTTCTGTGTGTAAAACTCTAAGAATAGTGCCTGGCACATAAGTTCTTCATAAGGTATTTATACAAAACAAAAGTACCCCCTAAATTGTAGAAATTTGAGTGCTTTCTCTGTCTTTGAGTTGGTGAGTAGATTTGACCAGACTACTAGCAGTTTCATACTTGGTGCACAGGAAGACCAGTCCCATCACTGTCTGTCATTATTGTGGATTCAGACAAGTGGAAGCGCTCCTGGTGAGGGCTACGGTCAAGGCCTTGTAGCAGTTAATACTAGATCGTCTGTCAGTTCCGATTACTAGTGTTTGTGACCGTGCTCTGTCAGTGTCTTATGTTACGGATTCACACCTGATGTCCTCATATTATTATCATCAACAAGTCGTATTATTTAATTTTGTAAAATAATTTTAACTTCATGGATATCATTAGGGCCATGAGTAAATAATAATTTGGTGTATATTTCATTCTTCTTCTTGTACATTTTGAATGTAAGTTCTAGACTAAGTAGCCACTAGGCTGAACAAATAATGATGGTCAAACTGTATCTTTAGTTTCAAGCAAGAGTGGTAACTAGAGAACACTGATTCCAGCAACAAAGCAAAACAGACAAGTAGAGAAGCCCCTGGGGCTTTATGCTTTCATTCATACCTGTTCCAGCCTTTTGCCAAGTGTGGCTCAGGGTCATAACTTAACTCCTGGTTACCCCAGAGTTTCTCAGATTCTTTAGCCTTCTGCTAAAGCCTTGTAAGAGAAGAATAATTAGCAAAATAATGCACCAAATTGTGTTTTTTTTTTTAAAACTCTGAATGATGATAGTATTTTTATATAAAATGACATGTTTTCCAGTTACAGTGGTAGATCTGATAGTAAATGATAAAAAAAAGCATACTTCTTTGTGAATTCTAAGGAAGGGAGGCAAAGGTCTTATAAAGAAATTAACGATGGGTGCACTTTTCTGGTCCTTATTTATCCTTTCTTGTGTAGCCAGGGACTGGACTCGAGCGAGATGTTTGCTTTCTAATTATAACTCCCTATTAGATCATAAGACATTATTCATGAAAATTTAAAGTATCTGAGTGATTAGGTACCTAATAATACCATCAGTCACATTAAGCACTCACAGACGGGGTGCATTTTTCATCCTCATGGAAGCATGTTTGTTCTGTTATTAGGCCAGTGTTTCATTGGTTAAACGTCTCTCCAGTGTAGAGAGTGAGGTGGAAATAATTTGTTTATGGTATACATGATTCTTTGGCTACCTGGTGTGAAGATCCGATTCAGTGGAAAGACCCTGATGCTGACAAAGATTGAAGGCAAAAAGAGAAGGGGGCTGCAGAGGATGAGATGGTTAGATAGCATTACTGACTCAGTGGACATAAATCTGAGCAAACTCGGGGGGATAGTGAAGGACAGGGGAGCGTGGCATCGCAGAAGGTCAGACATGACTTACCGACTGAACAACAAAAGTGAAAACTGGAAAAGTTAGAATGACTTTTTAAAGGCAGAGGCTCAGTAAGTTGAGCCTGTCTTCAAATTCTGAGTCCAGTTGTTTACTTCATATTATAGAACCAGTTTGAACTCAGTATTTTCATTAATTTACCTAATTTTATCCGGTATATATACTATTTTATATTATAAAGTAGTAATTTTTTTTTTTGCTTTAAATACTTCAAATTTTCACTGTCCCCTCCCTTGTTACAATTAGGAAAGCATGACTGTTTTAGGTGATAGCTATATTCTTTCAATAATGTTAATATCTTGACAATATTGAGTAAATAAACCACACAGGGTTAATTTCATCTTGTTCCTTTGAATAATGTACTATTATTTTTTTGAAGAGGAGAGATCTAGAATGTAAATAGACTTCATTCAGAATAAAGGATGAAAAAGTCATAAAGCATTGAGAAGACAGGTGGAGATGGCTTATGGGATAAGGAAGTAGAGAGAGAATACATAAGTAAGTGTCTTAATATTAATGCTGAGTAACTTCTCAACATCTATTCAAGATTTTCCTTACTATTACTAAGCAGAACTTTACTTAGATTAAATTACTTGAAATATTCCTGTGTAAAATATAATCCATGATGTTGCTTTAGTAAGTGTTCAAACTTCACTTTATACAATTTACTCTGCTTAATGTTTTATTATGTTACACACACACACACAGTTGTTTGGTTGCTCGGTCACGTCCAGCTCTTTGTGGCCCATGAACCCAGCACACTAGGCCTCTCTGTCCATTACTGTCTTCCTGCGTTTCCTCAAACTCATGTCCCCTGAGTCAGTGATGCCATCTGACCGTCTCACCCTCTGTTGCCCCCTTCTCCTCTGGCCCTCAGTTTTTTCCCCTCTCTCTCTCTGTATATTATGTAGCCACTGGACCACCAGGGAAGTTCCTATATATACATTTTTTTAAAAAATAAATGTATTGGGGTTGCAATCACAACATTTTTTTAGTAGTGGGTTACATGATTAAAAACATTTATTTGGAAACCACTGCTTCAGTGAAAATACCTTTATAAAAGGAGCATATATAAGGAGAAAATGCCGTATAAAAGCAGTATAAATACCTTTTTGTGCCAGAGTGGAGTCACTTGCAGGTTAAGAGACTTTTCCCCCTGAGGTTGAGTGCTGGCGTCTGAGATGAGGTACAGGGAGAACAGAGTAGAATACTGGACACGGATGTGGTTTGATTACAGCCTGCCTTCTCTAGGCCCTGACATCCATCTCCTGCTGCAGTTGTAGCTGATGGGGAGGGTAGTAAGTGACACACTGTTGTCTGTAAACTGGAAGATGTCTAGAGAACTGCCGGCGGGTGAGAGGGTGGCGGAAGGGGATGGTGGAGTCCTGTGGAGGGACCTCTGGGGGTCATGACTTCTTCAGAGTTTTATCTCTGGTGTGAGTGTCCCTTGGCGCCCTGGCCTGTGGTTATGATCACTCCTCAGTTTCAACTCTAGCAACTGGACTTCTGATGGCTGATACTGGCTGTGGGTGGTAAGTATTCTTCAGCTGGAATTAACAGGACGGGCCATCCAATTTTAATTGTTTTCTCAGTTTATCGTAGTAATAATAATTTTAAAATTATTCAGGAAAAAAATATATTCAGAAAGAAAATAGAACATGCAGATTTAAAAAACCTAAATAGAACTACTGGAAATGAAAATTATAGTTATTAAAATGACAGTCTTTGTGAATGGGATAAAATGATAAGACAGCTGAAGAGAAAGTTAATGACCTAGTAGATGATGCATGAATAATGTGAATACATTTCTGAGAAGGTATTATGGAGATATAAAGAGATGGAAAATAAGAAAGATGAAGAGATGTGAAGGCTGTAAAATCTAACACAGTGCCAGAAAGGGAAGACTAGAGAGATGGGAGGGGCAGTCTTGAAAATACAATATGAGAATTTCCAGAATTTATTGACTGCATGGGGCCTTCTCTGGTGGTTCCTGCAGTGTGTTAGACTGGAATTCGATACCTGGGCCAGGGAAATCCCCTGGAGAAGGGAATGGCAACCCACTACATTGTCCTTGTCTGGAGAATCCTATGGACAGAGGAGCCTGGTGGGCTACAGTCCACGGGGTCACAAAGAGTTGGACGCAACTAAGCAAAACACGCAACACTGACTGCATGAATACTATAGCAAATATTACACTTAATTGTGAAAGTCTAGAAGGTCCCTGTTGAAGTCAGTAGTAAGATAAGGTTTGGTTCAGTTCAGTCGCTCAGTTGTGTCTGACTCTTTGCGACCCCATGAATCGCAGCACGCTGGGCCTCCCTGTCCATCACCAACTTCTGGAGTTCACTCAAACTCATGTCCATCAAGTCAGTGATGCCATCCAGCCATCTCATCCTCTGTCGTCCCCTTCTCCTCCTGCCCCCAATCCCTCCCAGTCTTTTCCAGTGAGTCAACTCTTCGCATGAGGTGGCAAAAGTACTGGAGTTTCAGCTTTAGCATCAGTCCTTCCAATGAATACTCAGGACTCATCTCCTTTAGGATGGACTGGTTGGATCTCCTTGCAGTCCAAGGGACTCTCAAGAGTCTTCTCCAACACCACAGTTCAAAAGTATCAATTCTTCGGTGCTCAGCTTTCTTCACAGTCCAACTCTCACATCCATACATGACCACTGGAAAAACCATAGCCTTGACTAGACAGACCTTTGTTGGCAAAGTAATGTCTTTGCCTTTTAATATGCTGTCTAGGTTGGTCATAACTTTCCTTCCAAGGACTAAGTGTCTTTTAATTTCATGGCTGCAGTCACCATCTGCAGTGATTTTGGAGCCCCCAAAAATAAAGTCTGTCATTGTTTCCACTGTTTCCCCATCTATTTCCCATGAAGTGATGGGACCGGATGCCATGATCTTCATTTTCTGAATGTTGAGCTTTAAGCCAACTTTTTCACTCTCCTCTTTCACTTTCATCAAGAGGTTTTTTAGTTCTTCTTCACTTTCTGCCATAAGGGCGGTGTCATCTGCATATCTGAGGTTATTGATATTTCTCCTGGCAATCTTGATTCCAGCTTGTACTTCTTCCAGCCCAGAGTTTCTCATGATGTACTCTGCATATAAGTTAAATAAGCAGGGTGACAGTATACAGCCTTGACGTACTCCTTTTCCTATTTGGAACCAGTCTGTTGTTCCATGTCCAGTTCTAACTGTTGCTTCCTGACCTGCATACAGGTTTCTCAAGGTTACCCAGTAAATAAATGGAAGTAGAGACCACATCCACATTCACATGGTCAGGATAGCAGTTCTCCCCAGGTGTAAAGTGTCGGTGTAACTCTAATCAAAATCCTGTTAGGTGGCAATAAAATTAACCACCACACCATCAAAAAAACCCCTAAATTCTAGTAGAATACTTTATTTGGTTTAATTTGGCTTGGAGTGAAACTTGACAAAGAGATCCTCAGATTTGTGTTGAAAGGCAAAGAGCCAGGATAGCTAAGGCACTAGTGAGGAAGAGGGCAGCTGACCCTGTCAGAAAGCGTGGCTCGGTATTAAAGTACATAATCAGGACAGATGCCTGTGATCTTGGCACAGAAACCGACAAAGTCAGTGCTACAGGGCAGAATGCAGACACAGGCCCACGCCTGCATGGAAGCTTGACATATGATAAAGGTGGCATCTTGGGAATAACACTTTCTGTATGGAACAGAAGTACATGTCATACCATACACAAAGGAAATTCCAGATGGCGTAATAAACCAAGTGTTAACAGCAAGCTTTAAAACTTCTAACAAAAAATATAGAAGTATTTTTGTGATATAGACAGAAACAAAAAGTACAAAATCTGAAGGAGAAGATTGATTTGTTGGAATGTATTAAAGTTCAAAGCTTTGTTCAAAAAACTCTATATCTAGATGTGACGTTTGCAGTCCTGGTACATGACAAAGAATTGATACCCAGATAAAGGATTTCCAAAGGAGAAGACTACTCAGTTGATTCATTAAGTATGTAAGAAAGTAGTTCAGTGTAGTAGAAACCTAGATGACTAATGAACATGTGGAAGGGTGCTGATCTTCTGTAATAATCAGGGAAGTGGAAGTTAAAACAATGTGATATAGTTTATACCATCAAGTGGGCAGAAATGAAAGTGTGATGGTACCAGATGGCTGTAAGGATGTGTAGAAATTGCAGATGTTGATCAGGGCTGGTGGGTGTACATTGGGACATTTATTTTGAAGAAAGTTTGGTTTTGTCAAGTATAACTGAAGGTCATGTTCCCCATGGCATTGCAGGAGAGGAAAGGAGGGAGGGAGTGGTGGCATACGGATTAACTCTTTGTAATATTCTGTTTCTTTTGCAAAAAAAAAGAGAAAAATATATGTGTAGCCTAAAACAAATAGGACAAAGTGTCAGTATTTGACAAACCTGGTGAGTTTGCTTGTTTGTTGTCTTCTTCCCCCCTTTAAGCATAACATTTCATTCATATGTTTTAACCGATAGTAATGTATGTTTCATACACACATAGCCATATTTGATTCTTTTTGGAGATACTTATTTATTTGGCTGTGTTGGATCTTGGTTGTGGCATGTGGGATCTAGTTCCCTGACCAGGGATGGAACCTGGGAGTGCATTGGGAGAGCTGAGTCAACAAATACCCGTGCAATAAAAATGATAACTAAAAATGAGAAAGTTTAACATTCTCACTACCAGCTCCTTGTATATGTATCTTGGTAATCCCGGCCTGCTGCTTCCCTCCATTGATAACTGCTACCCTGAGTTTAGTTTTAAAAATCCCCTTCCCCTCCTCTCTTAAAAAGAAAAGCGTTTTTACCGATATATATTCATTTCTAGGGCTTTCCTTGTGGTTCAGCTGGTAAAGAATCCGCCTGTAATGTGGGAGACCTGGGTTTGATCCCTGAGTTGGGAAGATCCTCCGGAGAAGGGATAGGCTGCCCATTCCAGTATTCTTGGGCTTCCCTTGTGGCTCAGCTGGTAAAGAATCTGCCCGCAATGTGGGAGACCTGGGTTTGATCCCTGAGTTGGGAAGATCCCCTGGAGAAGGGATAGACTGCCCACTGCAGGATTCTGGCCTGGAGAATTCCATAGACTGTATTGAATAGTCCATGGGGTCGCAAAGAGCCCGACACGACTGAGCGATTTTCACTCACTCATTCATCTCTAAGTGATTGGCGTCTTTAAATTTTATGTAAATGAAATCAGACTATATGTGTTCCTCTGCATTTAGGTTTTTAAGAAGTCAGTCTGTGAGCTCAGTCAGTGTTGATGCTTGTGACTGTAGTTTATTTTCATTGCCCCAGAGTCTTAAATAGGCTCTCCCCCATACCCTTCTAAAAGTTTTAGGTTTTGCCTTGTTGTATTTAAATCACTAACCCTTGTTGAAGTGATTTTTGTGTATAATGTGGGCTAGGGCCCCAATTTCATTTTTTTGTCTCCTAAGCAGCATTCATTGCACACTCAGTTCACCCATGCCCAGTGGCGTGCAGTGCTGGAAGGTCACTCAGCACACGTCTGTGTGCACGTGGGTCTATTCACGTGTTCTTTACTCTGGCCTGCTGGTCCAGTTTGTTCACGTGCCAAATTCACATGAATTGTCATAGCTTTAGAATTAGTTTTTGTATTTGCTAAGACAGGTCCCCTCTAACGTAATCTTGTACTTCAGGAGTGTCTTGCCTTGCGCGCGCCCTCCTGCAGGGATCTATCCAGAAGGGCAGAGTGTGCGCTGGGCCCCAGGAGGCAGGTGGCTCAGCTCAGAGCAGGAAGGAGAGCTCAGCTGCGGGAATGATAGCTTTTTTCTGTTCCGGGATCAGTTTTCAACTTTAAATAAATGGAATCATACAGTTATCTCTTTCCACGTCTCTCAGTCTTTTTTTTTTTTTAAATAATGTTATTTATTTATGGCTGTGCTGGGTCTTCGATGTCGCTCAGGCTTTTCTCTAGTTGCGGTGCCTGGGCTTCTCACTGTGGTGGCTTCTCTTGTTGCGGAACACGGGTTCAGGACCTGCGGGCTTCAGCAGTTGTGGCTCCCCGCCTCTAGAGCGCAGGTCCAGTGCTTATGGCGCGTGGGCTTCGTTGCTCTGAGGCCTGTGGGATCTGCCACATCAGGGATTGAACCTGTGTCTCCTGCATTGGCAGGCGGATTCTTTACCACCGAGCCACCAGGTAAGCCCTCCATGTCTCTTCATCTTGCTTTCATATTTCTTTAAAGCTTTTTTCCAGTATTTTCCATTCTGGGAATAATTTTAGTATACTTTTTATCACTGATTTTCTCTTCACCCATCCACTGAGTATCTGATTTAATTCAGTATACTTTTTTTTCTTCCCAGTTTTATTGAGATGTAATTGACATGCAACTTACTGATTTGCCTTACAAACCATCAGGAGATGATGATCACAATAAGTTTATGTACTTTCCGTTTCTGTTGTTCTGTTTGGTTCTTTTTCCTTTTCTTTTTTGATTGCGCCACGCAGCATGTGGGATCTTGGTTCCCTCCCCAGGGATTGAACCCGCACTGCCTGCGTTGGAGGCGTGGTGTTGACCACCGCCTCACCAGGGGCCTCCTCATCTGGCTCCTTTTCATGTCCGCATGGGCTTTTTCTGATAGCCCCTGTTTCTTCCATCAGACCTTGGGTAATCTTCCAACATCTCACCGTGCACCTGAGACCCGTTTACCGTTCCTGTCTCTGAGTCCTGCTGCTGGGCAGCGTTTCTTCTGTTGTTTCTTTCTGCATATTCTCCTCCATGTGACCCATCCCTGTTGTGCGATTTTTGACTGTGAGGTCATACTCTTTGGATGCTACTGACTGCCCTGCTTTGAGGCCTGGATCTGAGAGGGCTTGCACTTGTTTCTCTCACGTGCCTGGGCTCACCCCCTGCTTAAGACCTGTTCACGCTAAACTAGCATATTGGGACACACGGGTGACATAAGTTGTAGCCTCAGCTGTGTGAGGCCGGCTTGAGGTTATAGTTTCTCAGAGGGGATTTTCCTCCTCCTCTTGGAGCTCAGACTCAGAAGGAAGCGGTGCTTCACCACCTTGCTCTGTGGGGCCGCCTCCCACCCACGTGGCCTTCCGCTTGTTTCTGTGGCTTCAGCATGTTTCTGATCTGATTTGATGACAGTGGCTGCCCCAGCTTCTGGAAGACTGGAGTTCCTGGCTGTTTCTCCGGATTCAAGCCTTCTCACTCCTTTGACTTCTGAGGATTTCATTTCTTTCCTTACAAGCTCAGCCAGTATGTTTAAAGAGGTGGTTTCTATATTTCGTCCTGCCTTTTCGGGCATTCTCTGCTGAGGGGCTTAGATTGTCGGGGCTGCCGTGTTGCCGACGGTGAAGCTGTTGTGTTACTCTGCGTACATTCCTGATTGCTGGAAATTCATCATCATAATAACCAGTAAACTATAATATGATCACTTTCCCTTGTCTTTAAATATGACTTTCTTAAACTTCTTTTTAATGGATGTGCGGTATTTTATAATTATTTAACTAGTCCCCCTTTGATGGGTAGTTTTCCAGTATTTTCCTGTTCTTTTTAATGGATGTGCAGTATTTTATAATTAACTAGTCCCCCTTTGATGGGTAGTTTTCCAGTATTTTCCTGTTAAAAACATGAATGAAATGAACAGCTTTGTACCTACAACCTCTGGCTGTGCACCCAGGAGAAATACTAGAAGTAGAGTCACTGAGGCTTCAAGGCTTTCAGTATCTGTTGAATATGGACCATTTGGAAGGCACGTCCTTACCAACAGTGTAGCTGTCGAATATGTCCCTGTGAGGAAGAGGACTCTGTGAGTGAGCGTGGGCATCGGGCTGTGTGTCGTCGCCATGGAAACAGAGGCCTCCTAGACTGAGCTGCGGGGCCTCTGTCAATGTTAGCACCGTGGTTCTCACCCTCTGCCCTTTCTTCCCGGCTCCCAGGTGACCTCACGGTGGACTTTCCGATGCCCGGGCTGCCCTCAGGCTCTGTCACACGACGATTCCCACTTCCACGAGCGGCACAAGTGTATCAACTTCTTTGTCAAGGTGTACGGCTACATGCCCCTGCTGTACACGCAGTTCCGCGTGGACTCTGTGCTCTTCAAGACCCGCCTGCCCCACGACAAGACCAAGTGCTTCAAGTTCATCTAGGGGCCTTGCACGGCAGGGCGAGGACGAGCAGAGCGGGGGAGGCGGCTCGGGGGCCCTGGACACTGAAGGGCCTCAGGAACGCCCACCATGGTCGGGCCAGGCCCTCTGCTGGGAGAGGCGCAGGGGGGCGGGAGGGGCGGGCTGCCTTGCTCCTGAAGTGGGCGGCACCGGGCCCGGAAGCCTGGTCCCAGGCCACCAGGGCTCCCTAAACAGGGCACTGACGATAGCTTACACTGAGGACCATGGGGACTCTGGGGAGTCACTCAAACAGCTCACGAGCCCAGCACAGCTGGCTTGTGGTTTTTTAATTCACTAACAACTATTATTATTATTTAAAGAGTTTCAGATTTGCCATTCAAGGTTTATTTATATATATGTGTGTGTATATATACACATATGTGTGTGTGTGTATATGTGGGTGTATACGGATATATGCACACACACTCACAGACATATACATATGTATGTATTCGAGGGGGAGCTTGGCGTTTCTGCCCATCTCACAAAGTGAGGGTCCCACCGTGGTGGTCTGTATTTTGGTGGAGAAGGATCCTGGCCTTCCTGTATCTGGCTCATCCTTAAAGATGGTCTCCGTCCTCCCCAGGGGCCCCTGTGTGCAGAAACAAGAAAGGGCTGGCGTGGCCCCGGGGGGTCTTGCCTGAGTTCAGACCTGTGGGTTGGCTCCTTCCCCGCTTCCTGTTGCCAGCAGCGCTCTGTGGCTCGAGTTGTGCTGCACTCGAGTTCTCGGTGGGATGGAGGGCCTGTGTATTTGGGGCAGCTGAGCTTCCCTGCCTGGGACAGGTGGGTCGAGGACTCCCTGCTGGCTGTGCTATCTGTGTACTTGACCTGGCTCTCCTTTCCCTGCTGTCTGAGAGTGAAGACAGGAAGGACCGAGACCTGCAGACAGACCCCCAAATGGTTCATTTTGTTTGACCCTCCTTTTAAAGACCTGTTGTGCTTTGGCTGCAGACTTTCCTGAAGGTTCTCTCACGTACAGAGCAGATGCCTGGCGGCTACACTTCAGGGGGGTCTGAGTGGTTGGTTGCAGGTCGGCCGACTCTCTCCGGCTCAGAGCAAGTGAGCACAGCACCCTTTGATCCCCACCCGGCTGGCCGGGAGCCACAGCAAGGCACCTGCCTTGGGATGATACCTGGGTGAAATTCACCTTCCCCACCCCATCTGGACCCGCATCCTATAGTCCTAGATCCCTCAGGCCGGGTGGGTGTCAGGCTCTCCCCGGGGTTGGTTTGGTCTATGTCAGAATGATGGGAGGATAGGATTTGTTGGGTTAAGCTCAAATCCAGCCTGAAATTGAACAGGTGTTCATATCCCATATTACCACTTGCCCCTGTGGGTTTCAGTCTCTATTTTCCTGGGCTGAAATAGAAGGAAGCTTTTTTTTTCTGGAGGTGGCAGCAGTAGGGGAACTGAAGAGAGTGGTGTCACTGGCGTTGGCTGGGATGTAGCACGTGACCGCTGCCGTTATTTCTGGACACCCCGTTCCTCTGGTGAGGCTGAGTCTAGGAGGTTCCCCTCAGTGACTGAACACAAGCTCGGGCCTGTCCTGGGCACGCACATGCCTTAAGCCAGCTCCCTCCTCCCCGGACCTCCACCTCCCATGCACCTATTTCCAGGGGGCACATCCGTCTCTGACCTGCCTGCCCACCAGAGGGTCCTCTTCAGGTGTCACCTGAAGCCAGCTCTGTCCTGGAGGGAGCACCCCCTGGAGGGCTGAGGGACCTGCCCTGTTTGGGGGGCAGAACCGGGCTGTGTCTTCCTGACGTCCCTGCTGGCATCTCCCTGTGTCTCCCCTGCTGAGGCTGCTTCCTAGGAAATGGGCTCTGCTGCTTGGCAGCCCAGGGAAGGGGTCCAGACCCCCGCCTCCTGACTTTCTAATTACTCCTCCTTTGACCCTGGACTTGATTCTTTTTAGCAGTAGCCTTCTTCCCTTTGGGAAGCCAAAGAGTGTGTTGTTTTGAGCTATAAATGTGGCTGCTATTTTTATCTTGTCTCTTTTAATGTGAGGAACCCCTGGACTGCCTCTGAGCACGGGGTCCTTGGTGAGAAAGTAGCCGTGTCAGGACCCGCCGAGGTGGAGCCAGGGCACGAGGTCCTGCGTGTCAGGGACAGATCCGGAGCAGCTGGTGCTCTGAGGTGGTGGGTGACATCACAGGGCACTGAAGGGTGGTGGGGGGAGGTGACGTCGGAGCAGACGAGGGGGCTCTGTTGGACCTGAGCGTGACTCTGACTTGGAGGAGCCGGGACTGCAGGCTCTGGTGGACATGGGCCGCGTCTGTAAAGGACACTCCTCACGGCGAGAGGCGGGGGCAGGGATCTCGGGGGCCTGGTCCGGTCTCCCAGAGAACAGCCATCACATTTTGCAAGATGGGTTAGGGGGCCGCCCAGATCCAGGCTTCCAGTGCCTTTGACGCCTGTTGTTTACCTTGGGGAGTCCAGAGTCGTCTGCGCCACCTGGCTGACTCCTGGAGCCTGGCACAGCCCTGCAGACACACGAGACGTCGTCAGCTGTTCCGTGAACGCCCACTGCCGTCTGCGCTCCTAGAGCCCAGCGCATCCTTGCTCCCCAGTGGGCCAGTCTGCTCTCTCCCGAGAGACACCCACCTGAGGGGAGGCACCCACCAGACTTGCGCCGTGGGCCTCCGCCTGTGTGCGCCGCTCCAGCAGGGCCCGGGCACCGTGCCCCAAGGAAGAGTCCCTCCGGAGCGGCCTGCCTGTGTGAATGTGGGCGCTCCTCTCTGCAGCGCTTGTGTTCTGGAGGGGCAAGCTCTACTAATACCCACGCCATGTCCATCCACCCCACCCCTTTTCCAGTCATGAGCACAATGGTCTTACGTTGGGTTTTTGTAAAAAAAAATAAAAAATAGAAAATGGAGAATACAAGCAGCTTGGAGGTCTTTTATGATTTTTCTCTGCAGGACGGAGGAGTGGCCGGAGGGGAGGTGCCTCCTGGTTCCAGGAACCCCCCACCCCCCACCCACTGTGCACGGCCTGTGGCCCCTTCTTCCTGCACGGCTGTGCTTTCCTCGGGCCTGGAGTGGCCTGCATGCCTGAGCCCAGGTGATGCTGTTGGGGGCATGGGCAGCCTTGCGCATATCTAGTGTCCGTTTCCAGGATGGGTCACTAGATTAGATCTAGAGGAACTTAGGTGTCACTGATCTGGTTTGAGTGCAGACATGGGATGGCACGGGGTACATGTTTCCCACCTCTCTCACGGTGACTTTTAAGTGTGTGTGGCGTGGTACTAGGGAGCTCCCTGTGTGTTCCCTGGCCCAGAGCAGGGGGCTGGTTTATAATGGCCCCGTCAGGGGTCACGAAAAGCACGTGCATCTAGCTGGTGCTTAACTGGCTGCCTGTGGTCCCAGGCTTCTGCTCAGCCACGGGATCAGAGCCATCCTCAGGGAGAGAACACTGAGTCAGACTTGGAGATGGATGGAGACAGGAAGGAGGATGGGAAGCCAGGGAGAAGCTGAGTTGGGGTGCTCCTCTCTGGGTTTGGCAGTTGCGAGTTTGGACACGGACTTGGGCAAACTTTGGGAGATGGTGAGGGGAAGAGAAGCCTGGTGTGCTGTAGTCCATGGGGTCGCGAAGAGTTGGGCATGACTGGAAGACTGAACAGCAATGAGAACCCTAAGAATGCCTGGGACGGGAAGCCCAGCATTACTCGGAAAGGAAGGTTGACAACTGATGAGGTAGGTTTGTGGCAGGTGAGGGGGAGGATGATGTCGTATCAGGTGGGGATGCCTGCCTAGGTCTGGAGTGGTGGCTGCCAGGGTGCTGTTCTTCCAGCCAGCCATCTCCTTGTTATAACTTGTCCCAGGACCAGGGAAGCTTGAGGAAGTTGCACCAGGCTGTGGAAATGGGGGTCTCACTAGATGCAGAGGTGACACGTCTAACTTGGGTTCTGTTCCCAGGTTACTTAGTTCTGGCTTGGACCTAACAAGGTAAACCAAAGTGGTCAATGTTAGTGGTTGATATTATTGTCATTGAAATAGAAGATTCCACAATATTTGCAAAACTGTGGTTAAGAAAGTGTGTTTAAAGATGCTGGATTCAAATCCTGGGTCACCCATTAAACTGTGGTGGGAAACATGTTATATTTTAAACTTCTCATCTATAAAATGGTAAGACTTGTGCCCCCATCTTGAAGACATGTTGAAAATGAACGTTTATGTGACGAGTCCACTCTGGCATACAAGAGAAGTGGACTATTGGGGTAACATACCGGAAGGTTCTCAGTGGCTGTTTCTCCACTTGTTTTTTAAAAAGCTTACTTAAGTTGGAGGGTAATTACAGTGTTGTGGTGGTTTTTGCCTTAAGTGAATATGAATTGGCCGTAGGCATGTGTGTGTCCCCCGATCCTGAGCCTCCCACGCCCCACCCTCCCCCGCCCATCCCCCCGGGTCGCCACAGAGCCCTGGCATACGTCAGACTCTGCTTGGTTATCTGTTTACTCGTGGTGATATATATGTTTCAGTGCTGTTCTCTCAAATCACCCCACCCTCTCCTCCACCGTGTCCAGAAGTCTGTTCTTTGTCTCCTTTGCTGCTCTGCGCGTAGGGTCATCAGTACCATCTTTCAAGATGCCCTATATATGCGTTAATGTATGGTATTTATCTTTGTCTTTCTGACTTCCCTCTGTATAATAGGCTCTAGGTTTATCTGCCTCGTTAGAACTGACTCACGTGCGTTCCTTTTTGTATCTGAGTGTTATTTCAGTGTGTGTATGTGCCACAACATCCTTATCCACTCATCTGCGGGTGGGCATCCAGCAGTTGTCAGTAGTGCTGCAGGAAATGCTGGGGTCCGTGTGTCTTTTTCAGTTCTGGTCTCCTCAGGGTATATGCCCAGTAGTGGGATTGCTGGGTGGTGTGGTAGTTTTATTCCTAGTTTTTAAGGGAATCTCCACACTGTTCTCCATAGTGGTTTTATCAGTGCTTGCATTTCCATCAACAGTGCAAGAAGTTCCCTTTTCTCCACGCAGTCTCCAGCATTTATCGTTTGCAGGCCGTTTTGATGATGGCCATTCTGACCGGTGTGTGATGATACCTTTTTGTGGTTTTGATTTGCATTTCCACTTGTTTTAATGCCAGCTCATTCAGGTCTCAGCTGAAGCACTGTCTTCAAGAAACCCACCCTGCTCAGAAGTTGCTGCTTACCCACCCTCACCACTGTCTCCTGTTGTGGGGGCTGCCCTGGCACTGTCATATAGGTGTGCTCCCCACACCAGGTTGTGAGCCTCCGCAGAGCAGAGCACTGGAGCGCATTGCCACATATGTGTTTTGTAGATATTCCCCCAGTTTGGAGGTTGCTTATCCATTTTATGGTATCTTCTGATGAGCAGAAGCTTTTTTGCTGAGATCTAATTTATAACTTTTTTTTTCTTTTTTGTTGCTTTCTGTGACTTGAGAGCCCTGTGCCTAACCCAAATCATGAAGGTATTCTTTTAATTTTTCCACTAAAAGCTGTACAGTCCAGGCTCCATCTCAGGTTAATACTTGTGTATGGTGTGTGGTAGTGGTCGAGGTTCTATTTTTTTTTTTTTTTTGGGCTGTCTAGCTGTTCCAGCTCCACTTGTTAAAAAAGAATTTCCTTTCTCCATTCAATTGATTGGGGCCTTTCTTGACAACATAATGACTGTCTGAGCTCTCTCTTCTGTTACTGATTTGTTGCTAATACCAGGCTGTCTGGATAAATGTAGTTTTTTTGTTTGTCTTGAAACAAAAGTAGCATAAATTCTGTAACTTGCTTATCTTTCTTAGAATTGCTTTGAGTGTTTATAGTTACATTGTATTTCTATAAATTTTAGAATTAGTTTGTCAATTTTTTTCTAACCTGCTGGAATTAAATTTTTAAAAAATTCTTATAAAATACATAGAACTTAAAATGATTTCAGCCACTTTTATTTTTTAATTGAAGTATAGTTGATTTACCATGTTAATTTCTGCTGTACAGCAAAGGGACTCAATTATACATATATATATTTTTAAAATATTTTTTGATTATGGTTTATCACAGGATACTAAATGTAGTTCCTGTGCTGTGCAGTAGGATCTTGTTTATCTCTTCCATATGTAATAGCTTACATCTGCTAACCTCCCACGCTATCTCTCCCCTAAACCTCTCCCCTCTGACAACTATATCTTCTCTCTGTTTCTATTTCATAGATAGGTTCATTGTGTCATAATTTAGGTTCCACATATAAGTGATATGTGGTATTTCTCTCTCACTCTGACTGCATGCAGCGTGTATGATAATCTCTGGTTGCATCCGTGTTGCTGCCAATGGCATTATTTTTCTGGCTCAGTAGTATTCCCCTGTATATATGCACTGCATCGTCATCCATCCGTCGGCCAGTAGGCGTTTAGGCTGTCTCCATGTCTTGGCTGTTGTGAGCGGCGCTGCTCTGGACATACAGGTGCCTGTATCTTTTGGATTAGAGTTTTGTCTGGGCATTTGCCCAGGCGTGGGATTGACGGTGATGAGAATTCTTTGCCTATCATCTCTTCTAGGAGTTTTATGTGTCCCATCTTATGTTTAAGTCTTCAGACCCTCATCCTGAATTTATTTTTGTGTATGGTAAGAGGATGTGTTCTAACTTCAACTCACATGTGGCATTTTAGCCACTTTTAAGTATACAGTATAATGGCAGTAAGAACATTCACGATGTATAACCATCACCACCAGCTATTTCTAGCACTTTGTCTTCCTGGGTAGAAAGGCTGTGCCCATTAAGCTGGAACTCTCCATTTCCCCTTCCTTCCAGCCCCTGACACAGCCTCCGTTATTTTTCTATGAATTTGTCTATTCTGGACAAACATATAAATGGAGTCATAGAGTATTACAGCTTTTTTGGTCTGGCTTTTTAAATATAGCATGTTTCAAGGTTCATCTATCTTATAGCATGTATCAGAATTTCATTCTTTTTTATGGTTGGACAATGGTTTCTTGTTTGTGTACAAACAATTGCAGCATGAAATACTGGTTATCCATTCACCTGTTGATGGATACTTGGGTTACTTCCATGTTTTGGCCATTGTAAATACTGTGATGAACATGGATGTACAAATTTCTTTTGTGTAGATACCAATGAGTGGAATTGTTGGATCATATGGGAACTCAATATTTAACTTGCTGAGGAATGGCCAAACTGTTTTCCCACAGCTGCTGTTCCATTTAATACTCCCACCAGCCACACACAAGGGTTCAGTGTCTTCACATCCTTGCCATTACTTGCTTTATAATTAATAATTTTAAAATAGCCATCCTAGTAGATAGATGTGGAGTGCACCTCACCCAGGGTCTGATGGACATTTGCCTAACGACTAACCATGGGCAGTCCCTTTTCATGTACTTATTGGCCATTTGCATTTATTATTCAGAGAAATGACTATTCAAGTCCTTTGCCCATTGGAAAGATATCGGTTGGGGACTTCCCTGGTTAAGCCTTTGCCTTCCAAGGCAGGGGATTCGATCCCTCGTTGGGGAGCTAAGATCCAACATGCCATGGTCAAAATAACCAAAACAAACAAATGAAAAAAGAGGCAATACTGTAACAATAAAGATTTAAAAAATGGTCCACATAAGAAATTTTTTAAAAAGCTTTTTAAAACTGGGTTGTTTATTGTTGCTGTTATGGGATTTTGATGAGATTATATTGAATCTGTAGACCAGTGGGTAGAATTGAAATATAATAATACTGAGTCTCTAATCCATAAGCATGCTGTTCTCTCTTCATGTATTCAGATCTTCCCTAATTTCTATCATCAAAAAATTTGAGGCTTTTTATGTAGAGATCTTACACATCTTTTCAAAAGTTTATTCCTAAGTACCTCTTTTCACACTATTATGAGTGGAACTGCTGATTTTTAAAAAGTTCTTTTTCTAATTACTTATTACTAATTCTAGTAGTTGTTGGGATTTTCTTTTTTAATTGTTTGGAGGATAATTACAATATTGTGATGTTTTTGTGATACCTCAGCATGCATCGGCCACAGGTATACATGTGTCCCCCCCCGCCCCCCCGCCCCATCCTGAATGCCCCTCCCGCCTCATCCTATCCCTCTGGGTTGTCCCAGAGCGCTGGCTTTGCTGCCCTGCTTCATGCACTGAAGATTTTCTGTGTAAGTAGTCTTTTGCTCATAGTCCTGGAAATCTGCCCCTGTATCCTTGGGAGAAGTCTGGGAGGAACCTGTACCTGGTCTGTTCTTCTGGTGAGCTAAGTCCTCAGAGACAAGCAATGCACAGGATATAACAGGTGTTAATAAATGCTCAGAGGGGTAGAAGGGCCCACAGATGACTGGAAAAGGCTTCGTAACATCAAAGTTCTTTATTTTGAAAGTATTGTGAACATTGTAATCTAGTTAAAAATTTATGTAATCTTAGGAAACCTTTAGTTGATAATGTGTTTGGTAAACCCAAATTACAGTATGTGAATTACAGTTACTTTTCATTTGTGACTGATTTCATAGTTGTATGCCACGGAGACATAAACTGCCTTAGAAAATATTGCTATGGTTTATTGTAGAGAAGTGTAAAAGATAAATTCTGCTAGCATAAGAGTGATCATGCACAGGACTTATCTCTTCCCCCCACTCCCAGTGGCTTCAAATAACAATATAAGAGAAAGAAGAAATATTCTTCATGCTTAATGGTAAGATGTGTGCAAAACACCTCTCAATGATCTGTGGTTCTATGACTCAAAAAATGCTTAAGTGTAATACATGTAAGTCCCCCCTGTTTTATTGAGATGTTATTGATATATAGCATATGTAAGCTGAGGGTGTACAACATGATTTGATACACATATTACACAGAGAAATGATTACCACAATAAGGTTAACTCTGTCCTGTCACATAATTGCCACTTCTGTGGTAATAACTTTTAAGATCTACTCTCAGCAGCTTTCAAGTATATCCTATGGCATCGTTAATTACAGTCACAATGCTGTCCCTTAGATCCCTACAACTTAGCCGTCTTCTAGCTGGACATTTGTATCTGGCCCTTGACAACCACCACTCCTCATCTTTGAGATTCTCCGTGAGTGAGGCATACAGTGCTGGCATTTCTCTGACTCATTTCATTTCACCCTTAAGGTCCATCCATGTTGTTGTCAAAGGCAGGAATTCCTTCTTTTTAATGGCTGAATATTGTGCATTGTGTATGTCCCACATTTAAAAAAATCCTTTATCAAGGGAAACTTCAGTTTTCGTGTCGTGGCTATTTTGAATAATGCTACGGTGAACACGGGGATGCAGCAATCTCTTCAGGGTAACTTTTCATTCCCTTGGGGTATATGCCCAGGATTGGGGTTGCTGCATCATATGGCAGTTCTACTTTTAACTTTCTGAGGAACAGCAATGCTCTTTTCCATAGTGACTGCACCAATTGACACCCCCACCGGTAGTGCACGAAGGTTCCCTTTTCTCCACATCCTTGACAAGACTTGGTATTTCTCATCTCTTGGTAGTAGCCATGCTGACCCGTGTGAAATGGTGCCTCATTGAGTTTTGATTTCCATTTCCCTAATGGCTTATCGTGTTGAGCACCTTTTTGTGCGCCTGCTGGCCATCCCTATGTCTTCGGAAAAATGTACATTCAAGTCTTGTGCCCATTTTTAAGTGAGGTGGTTTTCTGCAATCAATTTCTATGAGCTCCTTATATATTTTAGCTATTAACCTCTATCAGATAGTTTGCAAATATCTTCTCCCATATGATCACCTTTTCACTTTGTTGGGTCCCTTTGCCATGCACAGAGTTCCTTCTAGTTTGCTACTAGTCCCAGTTGTTGATTTCTCCCTGTTGCTTGTTTTTGGTGTCTTTGCCAAAAATTGTTGCCAAGACCAGTGTCGAGCTTTCCCCGTTTTCTTCTAACACGTTTACAGTTTGGGTCTTACGTGTAAGTCTTTCTTCTTTCAAGTTAATTTTTATGAGTGGTATAAGGGGGAGGGGGACCAATTCATTCTTCTGTGCATGGTTATCTAATTTTCCCAATGCCATTTACTGAAAAGACTGTTCCTTCCCCACTGAGTCTTATGGACTCCCCTGTCGGATATTAGTTGACTGTATGTGTATGTGTGCATTTATTTCTGGGCTCTCAATTTTGTTTCACTGGCCCATGTGTCTGTTTTTATGAGCTTTTATTAAGCTTAAAATGAGGAACTGTGCCTCCAGCTTTCTTTTTCTTTTTTTTTTGGCTATTCAGGATCTTTTGTGCTTCCATACAAATTTTAGAGTTTTTTTCTTCTCTGAAAGTTGCAACTGGAATTTTGAGAGGAATTGCATTGAATCTATAGATGGTGAAATGCTTTTACGATGTGATTAAGTCTAAAATGTGATCCAGGAACAGTGTTGGCTGCAGCCTTCAGCAAGACCAGACGAGTTTGCCTCAGTTCTACACTATCCATCTCCATAATTCAGTGGTACCTTCCTTCAGAATTGTAATTGGTTATTTTTACTGCATTCTAGGGCTTCCCTGGTGGCTCAGTGGTAAAGAATCTGCCTGTGGTGCAGGAGACCCAGGTTCGATCCCTGGGTTGGGAAGATCCCCTGGAGAAGGAAATGGCAACCCACTCCAGTATTCTGGCCTGTAGAATCCCATGGACAGAGGAGCCTGGCGGGCTACAATCCATGGGGCTGCGAAGAGTTGGACATGGCTGAGTGACTAAACTAGCAGGTTTGAAAGAGTAATGTTATTTGCCCACAGTTGCACAGCAGTGAGTTTGTGAGCACTGAGGTTTTCTGCCTTCACAGTGTGGCATGAGACGGTGAGACGGCACTCAACTTGCCTCGTGGCTGTTGGGGAAACACTGGACTTGGGCCCCCTTTCCTCACCAGGCTGCTGGGCTCACATGAATACGTGATCATACAGCTTTGGAGGTTTCTTCGCTCTCATTTCTGTTGATACTTCATTGTACAGGTAAACCTCATTTCATTGTTCTCTGCAGGTACTGCATTTTTTTTTTTTTTTTTAAACAAATCAAAGGTTTGTGGTAACCCTGTGTCGAGCAAGCCCATCGGTGCCATGCTTCCAACAGCATTACTTTTAAATTAAGGTCTGTACACTTAAAAAAAAAATGCTCTTGCACATTTAATAGACTGCAATATCAATGTAACTTTTACATGCACTAGGAAATGAAAAAATTCATGTGATTTGCTTTATTGAGATTTATTGTCGTGGTCTGGAAGCAAACTAACAGTATCTCCAAGGTAAGCCTGTAGTTTGGAAAAGCCAACTTCTGCCTTAATAGGACAACTGTGAGGCCCCAAAGCTTCAAGCCGTCCAGGGGTCAAGAAGAGTAGTTTGTTACCTTTACTTAAAAAGGAATGAACAGGGCTGTCTCCTCTTCGCCAGCTCTGTGATCCCTGGTGGTCACACATGATGGTACAGTGAGGCAGAAACCACTTGCTGGTGATGGGTTTTGGGAAAGTCACCCTCTGTACCTCAGTTTCCTTGTCCAGCACTTAGATGTTCTCTGTTTTCAGCTACTAAACGGGATAATTTGCTACACGGCAATAGATGCTGTTTTACAGAAAGCAAAGAAGTGAGAAAACCGGGTTCCTTCTCACTGGTTTTAATGGCTTTTCAATTACTATGTCATCACGAGGTTAATCATTAGATTTTATTAGCATTTTTCTAAACATCAGCCTCTGCCCCAGGTTGGTATCAATGGGCTGCGCTTCCGACAGCAGGTCCCACCGTTTTTTCTGGGTCGTCTTCTCACCGGTCTGGTTTGGTATCCAGATACCCAGATTCTAGGCAGTTATTCATACACGCTGTCTCCTAACGCTCTGCAGGGCAGGATCTAGATTTTCTCTGCTCTAACAAATGATTCTTTGTGTCTTCTTGACTGGCTTCTGCCATGAAGTAGGTGGTGATGATAGCCGAAACCTTCATAATTTCCTAATTATTTCCTGCCCAACAGTCTATCAACTAATTTACACTCACAGAGTGTTTGTCTCTCTAGTGACCATCTCTCGAGTAAGACCTTGGAACTGATTCCCTGGGATTACTTAAGCCCTTAACAGAAATCCAGCTTGGACAAACCCAAGCCATTCCTGGGCATGTCACTCACTGTTAGAGGACATTTGATTTCTTTCTATTTTATGCTGCTTTTGCATTTTTCAAGATGTTAAGAAGACTTTAAAAAACCTTACCTTGATTTCTCTCAAATTTTGTTAGGAAGCATGCCTTCACGTGCCGCATATTTACAACTCTCCTAAGCACGAGCTAAATTTTCATAGCCCTGGCATGTCCATCTGTTGCGATGTCCATCTTCCCCCACTGTTTACTGTGGACACACTCGAGGCCCCTTGACTGGAGTGACCTGTACCTTGGGAAGCACAAACCTGTGGAAACATGTCTGTATCCAACCAAGGCTGGCCCAGCTGGAGATGGCAAAAATGAAGTTGTGTTTTCCCTTCTCTAAGGAAGAACTGCTTCCCAGGGACAGGGCCATTTCAGAGAGAGAACTGACAGTCAACTCTCTGTAAAATCTGAGCAGGTAGAGTTTTACATGCTACAGTTCTTGGGTCACTCAAGCCTGCTGTGATGCTCTGCTGCTGCCCAGGCTGGAGGACTGACTTCCAACTGAATTTCAACCAGTTTGAAAAGACGGTAAGCATTTGCTTCTGCTGTAGGCCAGTTCTAAGACTTGCGTGCTACTCCCCACCCCCACATCTTAATACAGAGCTGGCATGAGTGTGACAACTGACGCTATCTTAGACTAGATGGAATCTGGTAAATACCTGTTTCCAACAATTCCATTATTGCAGATGCAGGCGTCTGAGTTTAATGTGCAGGCATGCGGACAATCTGTGGGAAGGGCAGTGACAGGAGAGTGGAGCCTAGTTCAGGCCCTCCCCCAGAAGGCCAAGGTCAGTGTTAGTGGTCTGTGCTGCTGTTTTCCATACAGATACAGCTCAGATCAAGTTAAGCACCCTTTTATACAACTGAAGAAATACATTAATGCACACACCAAACTAAAATTTGCCAAGTTCAGTTCTGTATATTTTCATATCTTTTCATAGATGCTAAGTGAATGCATAAATCCTAGGTTCAACAGAACACAGCTACTTCTATAAAAAATAAATTTTATTAACAAAATGAGCTCACATTATAAAAGAAAATGAACCTTTGCTAATTTCTTGGCATCGTCTTTCTTACCAGGTACAGCACTGTAGACAACAAAATAAAATCAAAGACCAGTTGCTCTGCCTGAGGCCTGTGAAACTGTGACAAACAGGCCACAAGTCATCTTTCACGTTCCTCCCACCACCGACCCGACGCAAAGCTGCTGTGACTCTCACTCCTCCTCAGCCTGTTGCCTTACCTGCCTGGCTACGCAGGCCTGGGAAGGACACACGCCTAAAGTTTAAAGGGAGAGCTCTTTCCTCAAACAGTGCTGAGAATCCAGACTGCGAGGTTCTGGCTGTAACTCCTGAGAAGGTATCTCAAAAGCCGCTTCTTTGTTCTTCGAGCCAGAGCCCACCACCACCGAGACCCACCAGCTGCGGGTCTTCCCTTCCTCCGCTGGGGGCTGGCAGCTGCAGTGGAGGACGCAGCGGTCCGGGGATGTGGAGGCGGCACGGGCCTTCCCCTCAGAACTTCTGAAGGAACTTGAGGACCAGGTCCCGCAGGCGGACCCGGAGCACCTCGTCGTCGTCACAGATGATATGGGTCGAGTCTTCCTCAATCTGGATGAGGGTCTCGGCTTCTTGCAGCAGGACGATATGGCCCTTGGCTGTGTCTTCTACCTTGATGTCGCTGAAGCCGTGCTGCACCGAGAGAAAAGGGGCAGGAAGGCATTTTAGCGTCTGAGATGCTCCTTCCCTGGTGGCTCACACGGTAAGTGAGGACTTGGCCTGCAGTACAGGAGACCCGGCGGACTCCAGTTCATGGGATTGCGAAGAGTCGGACATGACTGAGCAACTAACGCTTTCACTTTCCTTTCCAGCGTTGGCTACACTGAACATTCTAGAAACTGGCATTTTGGACTCTCCTCAATACAGTTCTTCAGAGCAGTCCCAGGACCTACTACAGCAATAGAATTCCAGGTGAAGCTCCCAACCATGCAAAAATCTCATACAAAACACAACAGAATTCCTACCACCTGCTTAAGCTTTTGTGTATCATCTGAGGAGCACATCAAGGCACCTGGGTTCAGGAGGCTGGGTGTTCCATCCCAGCCTCTGGGCCACACCTGTAAAAACCCTCCACTCTGTCCCAGGAAGATGCCTTCCTCACCACAGGTACCAGTGACCTTGTGATCTGGCAAGTCCCTGCCAAAGGGGAAGACGAAGCAGTGTATCAAATACTTCTCCAGGGCCCCCTCCCATGCTAACTCAGAATTTCCTTACACATTAGATGTAAAGTTGAGAAAGAAGAAAAGAAGTGGAAAGAAGAATGATTTGCCTGAGAAGGACACAAGATAGGTAATAATCATGACCTAGGGAGGTTCTCCGTCTTTGGCACAGAAAGGGATGTTCCTCCTGCATGAGGAGATCGGGGCAGAAACTGGAGTGGGAAATAGTCGGGTCCTAGAGATCAACTCCTGGGAAAGCCAGACAGAAGTAAATAAGATCTTTCTGGGAAAGCAAGGTGTTTCAAGTTTTCAAGAAACAAGTGAAGTTCAAGAAACAAGTGAAGTGTGAGTCCCATCAGTACAGCCGGGGGCGAGACATGGTCAGGAGGAACGCTGGTGTGTGCACAGCACACGGGGTCCCCAAGGGGTGTCCCCACATCTCTAGGGGTCAGGGGAGCCCAACAAAGACAAAGCCTTTAAGATTGGAAAGCACTGAGGTACTGAGTTAGTCTGGACAAAAGGCAGTAACTAACTTAGAAGAAAATCTCTTTTCCTGGAATAGTTTCTAGTGCTAACTGCAGTTCTTCCCGCAAGCAGCAGCATGAAAAATACTATCTTTAGCCAATTGCTTCTCTTTTCTGTCAAGGACTCTAATTTTGATGCCAAAACTGTGGTCTCTGAAGCCAGAATTACAAAACACTTTCAGGTTAATAAATTCTTTTTCCTCTTACTTGTAGTCATGAAATCTATTCCACCAGCCACCAGGGATGAAGAGTGGGAGGGGTGCTGACCTGGGGAGGGACCACCATCCTCCACCATGACCGCCTGCTTCTCTCTCCCATCTGGGAGTCACTGGCCCCATTCCCTGAGCGCCAGGGGATCAGGACCCCTCTGCCCACACCACACTGGCATCTCCTCTGAGCCGGCCATGCAAAGGGTCTTCTCATACAAAAGTGGGGCCCTAAGGGGGCAGACCCTTCTTTCCTGGCCGGCCCCCTGCCCGATGTGTCACAGCTGTTTCTTCAGAAAGGCTCCTCTTTGGTCTGGTTCCCACAAGAAGTGGGGCTGGGGCACAGTCTTGTGGCAGCCTGGTAGTGGGGTAGGGGGAGGAAGGTCAGCTCCCCTCTTAACTCTAAAGCTCCCGCCTGGTTCGGGGACAGCACACGGACTCCCGGGAGGGACGCCAGCGTGGTCAGATGGCGCATGCGCAAGCCCACAGCGCTCACCTTCTCCAGCGTCTGCACGAACTGGTCCACAGGGATGGAGCCACTCAGCAGAGGCTTCAGAACCTTGCAGTCTGGAATGTCGTCACTTGCCCGCTTTCGCTTCTTGCCGCCTGTGGGCTGGGCGGGCCTGGGCGGAGGCTGGGCAGGAGGAAAACAGGGGTCTCGTCAAGAAATCACCTAGGAGCCCCAGGTCGGTGCAGGCCACCCGTGGGACCCTCTTCCTGGGAGGGCCAGGGCCTGGCCCGGTGCCGCTGTGCCCTGTGTTCAGGGCTGTCCAGCTGGATCTCCACACAGTACACACAAGCTAAAGCCAACGAGCCACAGAATCATCACCTCAGCTGGCAAAGACACCTTCCTTTTAGCAAGATTCGTTTTTAATTTTCAGTTGACTCAATTCAGTCGTGTCCGACTCTGTGACCCCCGTGGGCTGTAGCCCCCCAGGCTCCTAAGTAAATTCTTAATAACCCACGTTGGCAGCTGGGCCTGGAGCAGTAGGTACCAGGGCTGAGGACACAGGCTGTGGGGCCAGACTGACCGGTTACAGTCCTTCCGTCAAGAAAACGAAGGGCAGAGCAACTGCCCCTACAGTGGTGATAGTAGAGGACTCTGTGAGGCCTCAATAAGACAATGGCTGGTCAGGACCTGGTCCCGCGCCCAGCACCGTAAGCGGCTGCTACGGGCACACAACCCTGGGGGATGACAGTGGCAGAGCCCAGCCCTGACGGGGGTCCCCACAAGGGTGAAGACGGGGGCCCAAACAGCGGTTCCCAGCCCTTGGCCTGACTGCTTCGGGGCCCCCGAGGGCAGGGGCTGCGTCTGCTGTTGGGTCTACCTTCCCTCCCACCTCATGCCTGCGGGCTCAGGACGGACACCCAATGAGAGTTTGTCTCCTGAGCACCACTGGGGGAGCCGATGCTCCTGGAGCTGTGATGGCTCTAGAATGGTGGGCGGCCCCGTCCCTATGAATAATTGTTTCTCCTCTCTTTTCTCTCTCCAAGGCACGTAGCCAGAGAAATAAGTAGTGCCCTTCCCTTCAGATCTGGTCCCTCAGGAAGTCTGACCTCTACCATCTGCTGGTGTGGGCAGCACTGTCCTGGCAGCTGGCTGGAATGTCGGCACCTTCTCAGGAGGAAGGGTTCCAGTCCCCACAGGCCCTGGAGGTTCCTCTTGCAGCCCAGCCCAGCCTCCCCCGATACCTGAAGAACATGCTTGTTATCTTTCGTGTGCAGCACAGCCGAGACGGTTGCCAAGGAAATGCCAGGCTTAATCTCCATGGGCACCAGCGAGTCTGCAAGCTGGGAGCAAAGACGGGGGTTTCAGTCAGGTTCCCTGTAAACTGGGGGCAGAGGGTGCTGCAGCCGTGCTGCCCAGGGTGAGGGGTTAGGAGGCCACGCTGGGCCACCGTGCCCAGCTCAGGGATGGACAGTGAGAAACCGAAAGTTGTACAATGACAGCAGGAGCCTTTAACGCCCCACTTACATCAGTGAATGGATCACCCAAACAGAAAATCAATACGGAAACACTGGCCTCAAATGATACATTAGCCCAAATGGACTTAATAGAGAGAGAGAACATTCTGTCCACAAACAGCAGAATATACCTTCTACCCAAGTGTACGTGGAACATTCTCCAGGAGAGATCAAACGTGAGGCCACAGTACAAGTCTCAGCAGATTTTAAGAAGACTGAAATCATATCAAGTATCTTTTCCAACCATAATGCTATGAAACTGGAAATCAACTACATGAAAAGAACTCACACAAGTGCGGAGGCTAAGCAATGTGCTACTCTACAATGAGCCACTGAGGCGATCAAAGAAGAAATGAAAATACCTGGAGACAAATGAAAATGTAAATACAGTGATTCAAAGTCTTTTTAACACATGCTTATATGGTCATTTATGACAAAGGAAGCCAGAAGATACAATGGGGAAGACAGTCTCTTCAATAAATGTTACTGGGAAGACTGGACAGCGATATGCAAAGTCTTGTACCACATAAAACAAACTTAAAATGGATTAAAGACTTAAAATATAAGACCTTAAACCATGAAACTCCTGGAACAAAACACAGGCATCTTCAACACGGGTCTTTTGTCAATTTTATTTCTGGATGTATCTCCTCAAGTATGGGATTCAAGAGCAAAGATAAATGAGACTGCATCAAAAAAAAAAAGCTTTTGCACAATGAAGGATACGGTCAATAAAACAAGAAGGCTGCCTACGGTAAAGGAGAAGGTATTTACAAATGATGCACCAGCTAATCCAGAATTCACAGGGAACTCCTACAACTCCACATACCCACTCTGAAAATGGGCAGAAGACCCAAATAGGCATTTTTCCAAATAAGACATAGAGATGGCCAGTTACTAATCATCAGGCAAGTGGATATCAACACCACAACGAGGTGTCACCTCATACCTGTCAGAATGGTGGTTGTCAAAAAGACAGCAAATAACTGGTGGTGAGAATATAAGACAGGAGAACACGGGCGCACTGTTGGTGCGGTGGGAGATTGGCGGAGGTGCTATGGAAACAGTATGGCGGTTCCTCAAAAAATTAAAAACAGAACTACCAGATGACCCAGCAAGTCCACTCCTGGGCATTTACGCCAAGGAAACAAAACACTAATTTGAAAAGATGCATGCACCCCTGTGTTCAGGGTAGCATTATTTACTATAGCTAACTAAGATATGGAAGCCACCTAAGTGTCTTCTGATGGATGAATGAAGAAGATGCCACACACACACACACACGGGATATTAGTCATAAAGAAACAATGAAATTTTGCTGTGACAACATGGATAGACCCAGAGGGTATTATGACAAGTGAAACCTAAAAAGCAAAACAAATGAACAAACATAAAGAAACAAACTCAGTTACGGAGAACAAATAGGTGGTTGCCAGAAGGGAGGCAATGGCCAATTTCTCAAATAGGTGACCGAGACTGATTCAAGGGGATGAAATGTACATTACGGGAAACGCAGTCCATAATACTGTACCATTATGGTAACAGACTTAGTGTGGTGATCATTTTGTAATGTAGAGATACACTGAATCACCATGTTATTATGCACCAGGAACTAACATGGAGGAAGGCAGGTCAATTGTACTTCAACTTAAAAAAAAGGGGGGGTGGGTGGGGGCTTCCCTGGTGGCTCAGAGGTAAGGATTCCACCTGCCAGTGCAGGACGCACGGGTCCAGTCCCTGATCTGGGAAGATCCCATATGCTGCAGAGCGGTTGGGCCTGTGCACAGCTATGGCGCCTGCGCTCCAGAGCCCAGCGCCGCAACTACCAGGCCCACGTGCCCTAGAGGCCACGCTCCGCAACAGGAGAAGCCACTGCAACGGGAGAGCGGCACGCTGCAGCTAGAGAGGAGCCCGTGCAGCAAGACCCAGCACAGCCAAAAATAAACAAAATTTTAAAAAGAGAAAAGAATGTAACAGTGTGAAATGTTCCCACTGAGAGATCCGTGCGCTCTAGGCGCTCGGCCACGCCCATTCACAAATACCGTTTACCTTCTGACGCTGCGCTGACAAAGGTCAGGCTGCCGGGCAGACCTGTAAAGCCAAAGACCTGTCCTGGGGCGGTTCACAGACTGCAGTGTGGGAGCCGAGCAGGCGGGGGACTCTCCCTGGGCGGCCCCAGGAATAAATTCATCTCCAAGGAGACTCTGAAGTGGCAGCTCAGCCACAGGGAAATCTATCCGGAGCCCACAGACGACTCAGTGAAGACATCTCTGGGAAGGAGGGCGCATTCACTGGCCACCCCAGAAACAGAGGTTTTCTCTTAATGGAGGCCCCTGAGGGCTGACGACAGGGCTTCCGCTTTGCACAAGCAGGGAGAGAGAAGGAGGGTCTACCAGGGAGCTGATCTGGGGGAGAGATGAGCATCCACTAGCTGTAGCAAAACCGAAAGAACCGTGACAGACTTTTAACTCCTTCCTCTCACCTGTACTTCCCAGACAAAACCAAATGATACTTCTAGTTCTCTCTCTACATCCCACACACAAAGATTTATGTTAAAGCATGTTTCTAAAAGTATTATTTGCAATTTGAAAATGCAGAAATAATAAATATCCACCAATACAGGAACAGTGAAATGATGAGACATTCACGATAGACCATCTTGAATGACACAATATACTTACCTTTACATGACAAAGGGATTATATGATACATGATTCAAACACACCCACAACACGGTGAACAGACAAGGCAAATGCACAAAAATTGGAATAGTAATTATGTTTGGTATTCAAACTAGGATTGACTTTTTTTTTTTGTCTGTATCCTTTTCTTCCTTATTTCCCAAGTTTTCTA
This sequence comes from Bos javanicus, assembly GCF_032452875.1. Taxonomy (NCBI): domain Eukaryota; kingdom Metazoa; phylum Chordata; class Mammalia; order Artiodactyla; family Bovidae; genus Bos; species Bos javanicus. Next base: position 10,533,547 of record NC_083875.1, on the reverse strand, counting down.
GAATGAACAAGCACACTTTTATGGAAAAATGAATCTTATGACAGGGTCATACAAATCAAGGCCTGAGAAGGCCAAGGGGCCTTAAAAACAAAAGGAGGCTGTCCAGAGCGCTGGTTCTCAGGTGAGGAGCAGGGATCCCACCTGGGCTCCGGAGACCCAATTCTGCCTTACTTTTGCCTTTCACACTGGAAACTGACACCTGGTCACTGACACCTGGTTTCTGACACCAGTGGTTCTCCAATTTTAGCGGGCATCAGGCCCACAAGGAGGCTGGCAGAGACCCAGAGGCTGGGCCTCACCTGGAGTCTCTGCCTCAGCAGGACTGAGGTGGGGTTGCAGAAACCTGCATTTCCAACAGGTTCTCAAGGCTGCCGCTGCTGGCGACAGTGGCCCCGCGTACCCCGCTGCGATCCCCACGGGAAGGCGTGCGCCACGTGCCCCAGCACCGCCACGGCCCAGATCAGCTGGGGGCTCTACACTCACTGGGATTAAAGGACAAAATCTTCACAGAATAAAATCTTTACATTCTACTAAAATGCATGCAAATGATGATCATGCAGGGATGTAAACTTTCCTTACTTTTTGGTCACTTTCATGTCCTCCATCTACTGCTGAACTCAGTGAGACCTGAGCCTCACTGGCAAATGAGGTCCAGGAAGGACGAGAGAGCCACAAGCCTAAGGTGGCTAATGACAGAGCTGACAACCGCATTATTTGTTCTCCAGGCTCCGACCCCCTGGGTGACACACTGAACTTTACTATAAGCGGCACTCCAGCAGGCCTGGTGTTGACATCTGTTACTTCATTACTGGAAACAGGAGGAAGGGGACTTCCCTGGTGGTCCGGCAGCTGAAGCTTCGCACTCCCAGTGCAGAGAGCCCAGGTTGGATCCCTAAACAGGGAACTAGATCCCAAATGCTGCAACTCAGAGTTCACGAAGGGCTGGACGTTCTGGATGTTCACTAAGGGCTAGCTCACTTTTGCTGCAGCCAAAGAGGCAGCTGAAAAGCTCAGCCCGCTTCCCGCTTACCTGCTAAGGGTCTGTGTACCTTGGTTCATCCATGTGTGACACAAACTGCAAAGAAAGCCACCCCAGGACAGTCTTCCAGGCTCAAGCGGAAACCTGAGGAAGCCCCGGGAAGCCCAACGCTCACCTCCGGCATGATTTCGATCTTCTCGTACCGACGCTTGAAGGGCAGGGCGAGGACCTCGGCGCGCCGATAGGACATGGCGGGCGGCTGGCAGTCCACCATGAGGTCCATGCGGTGGGACTGCGCCGGGGGTGGCTGGGTGTACTGCTCGGGACAGACCACGTGGAGGGGCTGAGGATCGAGAGGGAGGGGTTGGGGGAAGGAGGGCGTGAGGCGGCAGCAGGCCCAGTCCTGACCTCACCCTCCCCAGACGCCACCCAGGCTCACCACAGGGCCGTGCTGAGCTCCCATCCTCTCAAACCCAAGTCACCAGTGACCACAGTGTTGGGGGGGAAGCACGGAAGTTTCCAGGAAAGCCATGGTGATGAGCAAGGGGTTTACTGCCTTTGTCTTGTGCATTTGTTTTCTCCCTCTATTTAAGCCACTCTGAGGGTGACATCCAAGGGCCCATTCTCAAAGGGTCTCCAGTCCCTGGAGGGCAGCCTCTCTGTCCCTCAGCAGCACTGACTGGCACCCTGACTCGCTGGCGAAGAAGAGCTGTGGCTTTCTGTGCCCGTCTGGGTCTCCGGTCTGGACCTGTAGGCCCCCAGGTCCTAGGCAGTGGGCGATGGCCAGGTCGTGTCCTCAGTTGTGGAGGACACACCACGTCAGAGTTTTTTGGTTTTTGTTTTTATAAATGTCTTCTTTTATTATCTTGGGAGAAAAATAATTAGAAAGCCAGTGTTTACTTCGGCCAAATACCACCCAACTGGACACAAGTGGTCCTTGTCAAAAATAATACACTGCTTAGGCTTGCTTTTCCTTCCACTTTTGATTTTTTTTTTTTTTAGAGGAGAAACCTCTTTCAGGGTGGAAAGCCCACTAGTCTGGAACCTGGAGGGTACTGGGCCGAGCATGCTGGGGGGCGGGGGTGAGGACATTAGCCCTCGTCTGCAGAGCAGAGTGCACAGACGCGGGAGCAAGCGGCACAGTGGGCCCCCACTGCCCCGCCCCTGTACCTGCACTTCTTTGAGCAGCTTCGACACCTGGATGAAATTCAGTCGTGTATCAATGGGGCAGTAGATGCACTTCATGGCCAAGGGCTGGTAGGGAGCCAGTGCTTCCAGGTACGAGAAGTCGGGTTCTAAGGGGAACGCAAGAAAGGAAATTCAAAATGAAGGCGCCGGGGGCTTCCTTGGCGGTTCAGTGGCTAAGACTCCGCGCTCCCAATGCAGGGTGTCTGGGTTTGATCCCTGGTCAGGGAACTGGATCCCCCGGGTCGTAACTAAGACCTGGTGCAGCCAAGAAAGTAAGTGTTAAAAATGAAAGCAATAGACGTGCGGCCATGTGAGGAAGCGGCTGGCATGCCCAAGGCCCAGCGGATGGACAGCAAGACAGCAAAGGCCCTGCGGGTACAGGAGACAGAGTCCTGACTGGGGGGAGAGGAGTGATCGCTGGGCCGAGAGGGAGAGGCTGGACCGAGCGCTGCAGGCCGGACATGGAACTGCAGGCAGGAGTGTGAACTCGAGGTTTTCAACACTGACAGAGAGAGATGAGACGATGAAGGGATACCTAAGTAAATGAGGGAGAGAAGAAAGCTCTTCTTTGCAACAAGATGCCAACTAACAAATGTAGAAGAAACCATGAAATCGGAAAAAAAAAAAAAAAAAAAAGTCATGCGTTGGCAGCCATCGCAGGAATAATTTATTCAGACCAGAATCATCAATAGATGCTGGGAAAATTAGATAAACCTCTGGGGAGGACCAGATGAATAGACAGCCTCAAAGTGTCCCCCAAGAGATACTGATTAATACAAAAGTGGTGACTTCACAGTGGAGAAGTCCGGCCCAGGCCACTCAAAGCAAGAGCTCAAAGATCACCCCCACGCAAGAGACAAATCCCACGCCTCCTACTCGACAGGATGCAAAGAAGAAAGAGAAGGATCGTGACCTGTGTCAACAAGACGCCTGTGCTGAGGCTGCTGGCCCATCCGTAGTGCCTGTCCAGCGCCCAGGAACCGTCCTTGCCTCACTGGCCGGCCTGTTCTCTGCGGAGCCCCACTGGAGCTGGCCTGCCAAGGACTGCTTACTCTAACTGAGAAAGCTGCCCACCTCGGGCCAAAAGCATTGGCTTAGTCCTGGCATGAAAAATGACCTGTAGGTTCCTGACACAGCCTGTGCCCCGTGAGGACACCACTTCCCATACGTAGCCCCCGGCTTCCACGCACTGCTCCTTACCCCGGGGAACTCTGGAGAAGGCACAGAGCTTCCAGGTTTCTAAATGCTCACTCTTCCGGTGGATCCTGTCTACCCAAGAAGAACCCAGAAACCCCCAAAGCAGCCTGACCTGCCTGGGGGATGACCATCTCTCTCTGATGGATACTGAGTATCCACTGTATGGATACAATTCCCAGGGGTCACACAACCAGGAAAAGTGTCCCAGAACCTAGCAGACACTGTAAATGATACAGCTTGTGCTCTGGAAGTGCAGCACACCAGTTTAAATATAAATTCCTGACCCAGACAAATGCTGGGTGACACACGTACGGACAGTCATGTAGCCCTTGCTTTCTTTTCAGCTGGCTGAAGGGAAGTTTCTGGTCTCGTGACACTTCTTCTGCGCCTTGTCCTACTGTGCCCACTGTCACATCAGAGCCAACATCCCTCAGAAAGAACAGGAGCTCCCTCTTAGTCCTACTGCTGATAGCCTTCTCCAGATGACTTCCTGTTTAGCCGAACCTGGCAATCAATGGTGAGGCTCTGGGCGGTGTGAACCTTACAGCCTGGCTTCCTCTGCCTGTGGCTAACAGGGGGCCTGGACGGAGCACAGCTGCCCCTACCAGCTGCTCCTCTGAGTGCTTCCGTCACTCGAGGCCAGGCGACGTCCTCCCGCTGCACACAAACCATCCCACACGATGCCGATGTCACAAAAGGCTGCTCGGTGACCACCATGGATCAAGACCGAAACAAGGCCCTCTGTAGTCATGCCTGAATGCAAGACCACAACCCTGTCCAAACCTCAAAACAAGCAAATGCCACCCTGTCCTGGCTCTGTTCTTCTAACCCTCTAGACAAGAATCAAGATGTCCAACCAGAGAACTACTTCCAGTCCTGATGACACCAAGCTGGAGCAATGAGCCCATCTCCAAGATCACCCCACCCAAGGCCCAACCTGTAAGTTCTTTTGACCATGTCCTGTGAAGCCTCCCGCCTCCCCCTGGCAGTCTCCCCAACTCACTGCAGAGTCAGCACCCAAGTCTGTTTGATTACTGGGATGTTCCTGGTGGTCTCTGGCTGGCCCCACTGCTGAGCACAGGGAAGGGGCCACCTGGCCCCAAGGCTTTGGGCATAACTAGACTCCTCCACCATTCATGTCTTAAAAGTCATTAGAAAACTCCCAGAAGGCAACCGGTCCTTTCTCCCCAGGCTTTTGGGCCAGGCCTTGTAAGAACTCCTTCCTTATAACATTTCACTAAAAGCACAGAGCTGCCTGAGGAGGAGCCACCCACAGTCCCATCTTACAGAGGCGAGTAACCTGGCTGAGGTTACAGTAACTCCGCCTAGATTTCATATCAAGGCTCTTTACTTCAATGCCTATGAGAGTTTCAAATCCCAAGACTATCTGAAGACCCTGATTGATAAGATAATGATTAAGTAAAACCCCAAGCCAGAGCAAACTATAACCTAAGGAGAAAGGTCCATCTCAGTCAGTAATTCCTTAAGGGTGAAGTGAGACTGATCACTGGAATTCCTGCAGTTTTTGAATAGCTTACAAAATCCTGTCAACAGCAGTTCTAGACCAGAAACCTGTCTCGGGGACAAAATCTACAAAAACAGCTATGAAAGCCCTGTCCAGTGCAGTCACCTAATGGGACACTTTGTTTGTTCTTCTCCTCCGCCTGCTGGTGATTTATCCTTTCGTATTTACAACAGAATACTGATCTAAAGGATTGTTGCTTTTGAACTGTGGTGTTGGAGAAGACTCTTGAGAGTCCCTTGAACAGCAAGGAGATCCAACCAGTCGATCCTAAAGGAAATCAATCCTGAATATTCATTGGAAGGACTGATGCTAAAGCTGAAGCTCTAATACTTTGGCCTCCTGATGCAAAGAGCCGACTCACTGGAAAAGATTCTGATGATGAGAAAGACTGAAGGCAGAAGGAGAAGTGGGTGACAAAGGATGAGATGGTTGGATGGCATCACTGACTCAACAGACATGAGTCTGAGCAAGCTCCGGAAGATGGTGAAGGACAGGGAAGCCTGGTGTGCTGTAGTCCATGAGGTCACAAAGAGTCGGACACAACAACAACAGTATCATATTCACACCTTACTGTCAATTCTTCCTGGGGTCTCTACGTGGTAGGTAACATCCTACAGGTATTCAGGGATGGTCCCAGTGGGAAGCACAGGGTTTTGTTTGCTGGTTGATTCACCTGTGAAGATGACCGTGTTGAGACTCGACTTTCCCCAGAGCTCCATGAAATGGACCACGTCCCCGAACCGGAGGGAAGGGTGTCCAGTGAAGACCACGCACGGCTGCCTGAAGTCGTTGCTGAAGTCTCCATGGATGCTGGGGTAGTGCTTCAGCTTGTTGGTCTGAATGAGCTAGAGCACGTGTCAAAAGCACAGGAAGAGATGTTAGCCTGCCCATAAAGGAAGGACTGCTGCATGTCAGAGTGAGTGGAGAACATTAAAAATACAAGATAAGGATACAGGTTTTTAACCTACAATGTGACCTTCTCCAACAATGGGTCTTTGGGTAACACTGGTCTATATGTGTGTTAGTCATTCAGTCGTGTCCGACTCTTTGCGTCCTCATGGACTGTGGCCTGCAAGGTTCCTCTGTGCATGGAATTCTCCAGGCAAGAATGTTGGAGTGAGTAGCCATTCCCTTCTCCAAGGGATCTTCCTGACCCAGGGATCAAACCTGGGTCTCCTGCATTGCAGGCAGATTCTCTACCATCTGAACCACCAGGGAAGCTCTACAAGTGTCATACTTATTGGAAACTTTCATTCAGGCTGTTCTGGCTGGATTCCGTCTAACCCTTCCTTTATAGCTTCCTGACACTCTGAGCCCCAGGCCCAGAAGTCCCCCAGAAGTCTTTGAAGTACAAGTAACTTTCCCAAACTCTGAGCATCACTGAGTTCTGTCAACAACTAACACCTCACACAGTAACCTCGTTTACCAGCACAGGACCACCGCTTGGGAAGGTGGAGCTGTGTTACGTCACCGTGGGGTCTGAAGCACAAGGACCAAGGCTTTCAGAAACGTGCGCGGGAGGCGTGACGTCCTCCCGACAGAGAGCTGCGGTGAGGAACAGGCCATGCACAGTTTCAAACCTGTCTCAAAAAGTGGATGTTCTGAACCATAAAGGTCCTCTTTTCAGTACAACCCCTGGAAATACTCTCCTGCCAATCAGGCCTGACCCAAGACAACACCATATACAGTGAGCACCACAGATGGCCTCTTGTGACACGGCTCAGAAGTTCTTCATGCTGCCCCAGCCCCACTGCTTCACTCTGGCACCAACAAGTCAGATGACAAACACCCACACTTCAGAGACCCTCAGTATCAACTAGTATTGCCTTTGAGAGGCTTAGTGGTAAAGAATCTGCCTGCAATGCAGAAGACCTGGGTTTGATCCCTGGGTCAGGACGATCCCCCGGAGAATGGAATGGCAACCCACTCCAGTATTCTTGCCTGAAAAATCTCATGGACAGAGGAACCTGGCGGGCTACAGTCCATGAAGTCTCAAAGACTCAGACATGACTTAGTGACTAAATGACAACAACAACATTGCCCTGAGATGCTGTCTGATGGATAAAGAATTGGTGTGAGACATTTCTCGATCCTGTAGTCATTCCTAATGCATACGAGGGGAGCCCGCAACAACTCCAAGCCCACCTGTTGCCATCCCAACAGTGAGGATGAGGCAAGAATGGGGCCATTCCCAAAGGGAAACCCAACTTTCTTTACTCTGAAAGACTTAACCTTTAATTCTAAGAGACTGCTTTCATTAGCAAGACCACCCTGGAGGTCTTAATCAGGGCTCACATGCCTGGCTGGGATACGAATAGTAAAGATGGAACACTCATTGCATTCTTACTTCCTAGTTACATACTAATAAAACTGACATTTTTTATAACCTATGTGGCCCAAAGCATTACTCACCCCAGTTAAATAGATAAATGGCTGGCTAAAGGACCAGTTCTCTCGTACCCACACATGTCAAAGAGATGACTGGGAATCTAAGAAGAGCAGTAGGTCTTTGCACATAAGTCACTTTTTAGGCGCTCTGATTTTTTTCCCCCATTATATCTACTTTTCCAGCTGACTTACTACCTTTTTGACAATCCAGAATTATCTCTGTGCTGTTTTAAGGTCTAAACTACACAGGCAGTGGAGCTGCAGGCAGGAATTCTGTAAAGCAGTTTTTCATCAGTACTAAAGGCAGAAGTGTATTTTCTCATGGACACTGGTCACGTGACACTGGCTATCAATTCCATCACGCCCTAATATCAGTAAGTACGTATTAGGAACCCTGATTGTGCAACTTGGGTCTTTTCCCATCCCTAGCTGTGAGTGGGACAAAGGTCATTCGTGACAAACTTGTGGGTAAGAACACGGTAATACCCTTGGAGATCAAGTTCTAAGCAAAGGCGAACTGTTACTAGGGAAGAAGCAGGTACACTTTCAGTGTAAAGCCACCACCGAGCATGTTCTGCCACACTTAATGTTCTGACACGATTCGATTTCTACCCTGAGTTTCACCGTAGTAATGACAGAGTTTGCAAAAGCCTTGGCGGCTGTTAAGACAGTATGAGGGGGCCTTCCTGGTGGCTCAGTGGTAAAGAATCCGCCTGTCAGTGCAGGCGACATGGGTTCTATCCCGGATCCGGGAAGATCCCACAGGCCACGGGACAACTGAGCCCGTGCGCCACAACTACTGAGCCTGAGCTCTAGAGTGTGGGAGCCGCAACTGCTGAAGCTCCTGCACCATAGAGCCTGTGCTCTGCAGTAAGAGAAGCCACCGCAAGGAGAAGCCGGAGCCTACCATGAGAGAGTAGCTCCCGCTCTCCGCAGCTAGAGCGAAGCCCGTGCAGCAGCAAAGACCTAGCACTGCCCTCCCAACCCCTCAAAAGACAGTACGAGGGCTGCATGGGACTTCCCTGGAGGCCCAGTTAAGACTCTGCCTTCCAAGGAGGGGGCGCAGGTTCAATCCCTGGCTGGGGAACCAAGATCCCAGGTGCCACGTGGTACAGCGAAGAGAATTAAAAACAGAAACAGACAGTATGAGGACTGCAAGTAACTTGCTCAAAACCTTCCACTTGACGTCTTAGTTAATGAAAGACCCCTCCTTGGGAGTAGGAAAACAGTAGTAAGATTTAAAATAATTAGCAGGACATTTGTTACAATTTACTCAAGTCAAATAGTTAATTGCATAATAAGTCAGTCAGTGAAATCCCTATACATAAGTACCTGCACAGATGTACCTAACTGGATGGCATTTTTACAAAACGAAAACATCCGTGTTCCCATTGGCACATCAAGAAACAGCATCACCAGCTCCTCAGAAACGCCCCTTGTCTGCTTCCAGGCCCTGCCCGCCCCCACGGCTATCTCTGTGATGACCACTCTCCTGACTTCTAATATCAAAGGTGAGCTTTCTGTATGTGTGAAAGTGTTAGTTGCTCAGTCATGTCCGACCCTTTTGTGAACCCATGGACTGTAGCCTGCCAGGTTCCTCTGTCCATGGGATTCTCCAGGCAAGAATACAGGAGTGGGTTGCCATTCCCTTCTCCAGGGATCTTCCTGACCCAGGGATTGAACTCGGGTCTCCTGCACTGCAGGCGGATTCTTTACCACCTGAGCCACCACGGAAGCCAAGAACACTACAAGACGTTCATATGATGTGCTATGAAATATTAGGCAGCAGCAATAACAGTGAGGCACACAGAGAAAGGTTCATCATTTACTGTTTGGTGAAAAACAAAAGTAGTCACGAAACTGGGCACACACAGCCGTATAAAAACACGACTGGTTCTGTGAAGAAGGGGGAATTTTTCTGTTTTTTAAATTGAAATGTTGTCATTTTCATCATTAAATATTTATACCAAGGACATAAGCTATGTTTAGTATCTTATACTAAAAAACATAACTTAGTTGCTCAGTCGTATGTCTCTTTGCAACGCCAAGGACTGTAGCCCACCAGGCTCCTCTGTCCATGGGATCCTCCAGGCAAGAATACTGGAGTGGGTTGCCATTTCCTTCTCCAGGGGATCTTCCTGACTCAGGGATTGAACCCATGTCTCTGGCGTCTCCTGCACTAACAGGTGGGTTCTTTACCACTAGTGCCACCTGGGAAGCCCTTATACTAAGACACAACCAACTCGTAGGAAGACTTTGACAATAAGTAAATCTATTATGCAAAAAGGCAGTAGTAGATACTAGAATAAAATTCCTCACCCAGTCAATGCAACAGAAGTAGACTATGAACTGAGCAACATACTGGAAATGTAAGGTGTTAATAAGAAGAGAAAGTAACACATCTTGAGTTAGCATATTCACGCCACCTTACAAGGCAAACAGAAGGCTGTATCAGTTTATCTCCACATTTCTTAATTCTAATGATCTGCTATTTCCACCCACATATCTTTACCTACATTTCTTACTTGCTCTGACCTAGTGATTCCATTTTCTTACCTCAGCATGAGGAAAAGGCGGTTCTGGGAGGTACACCTTAGTCTGTTTGTTGTGACAAAGCCTTTAAAAACAAAAAAGACGAGCACATTAGGCACGGTGCACAGAGGCATTTGCTGCCACCTAGTGGTTAAACAGTGCAAATACATGCTGAGGTTTAAAATTTTCCTGCCAGTGAATCTCACTGTAAATAGCTGGCATTTATAAAGTAATTAGGATGTAAGTCTCTTGTGAGTGTATTTTTAACCTTTGAAATTCCTCAATAAATTTTTTCCCTTAAAACACAAGCTTCTTATTTTGGAGTAATTTTAGATTTACAGAAAATTTGCAAAGATAGTACAGAGTTCATCATCTCACTGTTTTGTTAAACTAAGACATTGACATCAGCACACTACAGTTACCTAAACTCTAGACTCTACTCAGCTGTCACCAGTTTTTCCACTGATTTTTTTTTTCTCCTCCAGGATCCAAGATACTGTATTTCATTTAGTTGTGGTCAGTTTTTTTGGCTGTACCACAAGGCTATAAGGATCTTAATCCCCAGACCGGGGACTGAACCCATGCCTCCTGCAGTGGATGCACGAAGTCCAAACCATGGACCACCAGGGAATTCCAAAGTGACCAATTCTGAGTAGAAAGTAATTTTCTGTTGAGACAGATTTCTATTTGTACATGTACCATTTCATAAATAGCAGAATTTTGTAAGTCTAACTGGAGAGTAATAAATCTCTCCAGGAACTATCTTAATTCAGAGACACTGACTGTTTTAGGTAGTCTGTTTTTCCCTAGTCAGATGTGACATTTAAGACACGGAGATTTCTGGAAAAACAAATATGATAAAAAGTTAATCAAGGTATGTGGTGCTCTGTAGGTCTGACATTTTTAAGTTGGGGGAAAAAACACATGCAGTGATTGTTAGAACCCGCTTCTAAGAATCCTACTAAAGCAGAATTAAAGCATTTCAACATTTCTAACAGATATTACTTTTGATGGAATAATTCAGGACTCTGGGGGTCTAGGTTTAGTCTTAACTTCATTATACAGTCTGTTATCTAATTTTTCCTACCTTTGGTTGAACTCGACTTTAAAAACATCACTTCCACAACTCCTTTGTGGAAGAAGATGTAAAACACAAAAACATGATACTTTTTGAAGGGTTACTTATTAATAGTGTCTAAACAGACAATAGTAGTGTCTTTATTTCAAACTCAGTAAGAGGGATAAAAGAGCTTGGTTTAAAACTTTAATGTTGAGTGCTGCAAAGGATAATATATCAGTTAGCATCAGTATATAAAAGTATAAAACTAAAATACTTCTGTCAAAAAATAAAAGAGATAAATGCATTTCATGCAAAGATGGGCACAATAAAGGACAGAAATGGTATGGACCTAACAGAAGCAGAAGATATAAAGCAGAGGTGGCAAGAATACACAGAAGAACTATACAAAAATGATCTTCATGACCCAGACAACCATGACGGTGTGATCACTCACCTAGAGCCAGACATCCTGGAATGAGAAGTCAAGTGGGCCTTAGGAAGCATCACTACTAACAAAGCTGGGATTCCAACTGAGCTATTTCAAGTCCTAAAAGATGATGCTTTGAAGTGCTGCACTCAATATGCCAGCAAATTTGGAAAACTCAGCAGTGCCTACAGGACTGGAAAAGGTCAGCTTTTATTCCAATTCCAAAGAAAGGCAATGCCAAAGAATGTTCAAACCACCACTTAATTGCACTCATCTCACACGCTAGCAAAGTATTGCTCAAATTTCTCCAAGTCAGATTTCAACAGTACATGAATTGAGAACTTCCAGATGTTCAAGCTGAATTTAGAAAAGGCAGAGGAACCAGAGATCAAATTGTCACCATTTGTTGGATCATCGAAAGAGAAAGAGAATTCCGGAAAAACACCTGTATCTGCTTCACTGACTATGCTAAAGCCTTTGACTGTGTGGATCACAACAAACTGTGGAAAATTCTTCAAGAGATGGGAATACCAGACCACCTTACTTGCCTCCTGAGAAATCTGTATGCAGGTCAGGAAGCAACAGTCAGAACAGGACATGGAACAACAGACTGTGTCCAAGCTGGGGAAGGAGTATGTTGAGGATGTATATTGTCACCCTGCTTATTTAACTTATATGCAGAGTACATGATGAGAAACGCTGGGCTGGATGAAACACAAGCTGGAATCAAGACTGCCAGGAGAAATATCACTAACCTCAGATATGCAGATGACACTACCTTTATGGCAGAAAGCAAGAAGAACTAAAGAGCCTCTTGATGAAAGTGAAAGAGGAGAGTAAAAAAGCTGACTTAAAACTCAACATTCAAAAAACTAAGATCATGGCATCTGGTTCTATCACTTCATGGCAAACAGATGGGAAACAATGGAAATAGTGACAGACTTGATTTTTTGGGGCTCCAAAATCACCGCAGATGGTGACTGCAGTCATGAAATTAAAAGACGCTTACTCCTTGGAAGAAAAGTTATGACCAAGACAGCATATTCAAAAGCAGAGACATTACTTGGCGGACAAAGTCTGTCTAGTTAAAGCTATGGTTTTTCCAGTAGTCATGTATGGATGTGAGAGTTGGACCATAAAGAAAGCTTAGCACCCAAAATTGATGCTTTTGAACTGTGGTGTTGGAGAAGACTCTTGAGAGTCCCTGGGACTGCAAAGAGATCAAATTAGTCAACCCTAAAGGAAATCAGTCCTGAATGTTCATTGGAAGGACTGATGCTGAAGCTGAAACTCCAATACTTTGGCCACCAGATGTGAAAAACTGACTCATGTGAAAAGATCCTGATGCTGGGAAAGATTAAAGGCAGGAGGAGAAGGGGACAACAGAGGATGAGATGGTTGGATGGTAGCACCGAGTCAATGGACATGAGTTTGAGCAAGCTCTGGGAGTTGGTGATGGACAGGGAGGCCTGGCGTGTTGCAGTCCATGCGGTTGGAAAGAGTCAGAAATGATTGAGTGACTGAACTGAAATGCAACGTGGGGGACTCCTCTGGTGGTCCAGTGGCTAAGACTCGATGCTCTCAATGCTAAGTGTTCATATGCTGTAACAAAGACCCAGTGCAGCCAAGCACATAAATATTAAAGAGGAATGAACCAATGAGTGCCATGTGCTACCCTGGATCGGATCCTGGAAGAGGAAACAGGCATTGGTGGAACAGCTGGTGTAATATGAATAAAGCCTGGAGTTCAGTTAATAATACTGTGCTTATGTTAATTTCTTAGCTTTGATACAGAATGCATGACCATGTAAGATATGAACACTGGGGTAGGGGGGAACCTGAGTAGAAGGTATATGGGAGTTTCTGTAGTATATCTGCAGCCTTTCTATACTTAAAATTATTTACTAAAAGGAACAAGTTATTATTGAAAAAACAAATTCAAAAGACAAAACTGAAAAAAGGGCCAAAATGGGAAACAATGTCTGTAGATATAACAAAGCATTAGGATCTTTAATACATGTATAGGGTTCAAATAAATAGATAAAGGTACAACACCTCTGGTATGTAAATAGGCAAATAAGGAGTAATTTACAGAAGACACAAACATTTTTCTGGAAAGCAATTTAGATTTGTATGATGAACATTAAAAACTATGTACATCTTTTGTTCCAGTAATACTATTTTTAGTAACTTACCCAAAGCGGATGTAGTCATAAATATACAGAATGATATTAATCGAAAATTTATCACTAAAAGGAAAAAAACTGGGAAAAGCCTGTCCACCCATAAGACAACAGTTATGTAAATTATACTATGTATAAATGATGAGTGATGATGTCATAATGCAGTCAAGGAAAAATGATGGTATCAAAGATTTTCTAATGCTCTAATCTAGTATTGGGCTTCCTTGGTAGCTCAGCTGGTAAAGAATCCGCCTGCAATGCAGGACACCCCAGTTTGATTCCTGGGTCAGGAGGATCCACTAGAGAAGGGATAAGCCACCCACTCCAGTATTCTTGGGCTTCCCTGGTGGCTCAGCTGGGAATGAATCTGCCTGCAATGCGGATTAAAAAATTTAAAGGCAGGATTCACAATTAAATATTCAGCATGATCCCTACATAGAAAGATGAAATACATCAGAATCTAATAGTGACATTATTTCTGGTAGTGGGATCATGGGTTCGGATTATTTTTTACTGTTCCCTGTAACTTTCTTTTTCTCTAGTAAACATGTATTACACTCATATTAAAAACAAATAACAAAAAACAGGAACTCAAAAACAACCTACTCTTACCAGTCCCGAGTCCTACCCCATCAGACATTCTGACAAGAGTGGATGGAAGCACAGACACCAGTTAGGACACTGCCCACAGGGCTGGTCCCCGAGCCTGCATCGTTCAGTATTTTCAGCTGAGGGTCTGGATGAAGACGTTCAGGACATGCTGATGAACGTGCAGCGATCCTCATGTGGACTGCCACCTAGTCAAGATTACCTTCCCATAATGCGGAGAAGAGACTTCTAATCAAAGAAGAAATCCAATGGCCGCCAATAAAAGTGACCTTTTATTGTTAGTCACTAAGTCAAATATAATATAAACAACAACAAAAAGTCCTATGAACGAACATGAATAATACACACGTTGGATGGAGAAGACTGAATTTAAAAACAGAAAAAAAGGGCCTTGAGCACAACTAAAATGGGAAGAAAAAAACAATACTTAAAAGTGGGGTAGGCAAGCGTGACTTTGGGATAATCTGTGCGAATATGTATGCTGCGCAGTTGCTGTTCAGTTGCTTCAGCACGCCAGGCTTCCCTGTCCTTCACTATCTACCAGAGTTCTTCACTATCTCCCAGAGTTCGTGAACGCTGCACAGAGTAATGTACAAATCCTCTTAAATCAGAGGCTTTGTGGACTATTGTGCCCATAGGTCATCACACCAGTAGACGGGATTAAGCACACCTGTGTGTCACAACCCCATCCCCGGGTACCATTAAGTCCGGTGTGCAATTTACAGTATTTCCTCCTACCCTGCCTTTTTGTGGCCAGGTGAGTTAGATTCAAACATCTGTCTAAACAATCCTGAAAAGGTTCACCCACTTCATATTGTTCAATAATTTACCCATCCTAGGATTTGATCAAATAATTTCCTGTTGTAATAAAACACTGTCACCAAATATACTATTGAAATGGAAAAATAAGCTAGTTTTCCCCATCAGATTTGGTATTAAAAATTTCAGAGAACATGAGCTTGGGTTGGAGACTTTTTTTAGCTTTAAGAATGTAACTGCACTTTGTAACAGACAGAGGGAAGCATGTGAGAAGGTAAGTGCATAACAGTTTTATTGTTCATTTTGAAACTGGTGGCTAAGTTACGTCTTTGCCTTTCCTCCTTCCCTTCTTAATAACAATTCTCCTAAATCCTAGCAAAGTAACTGCTCTGGGTTTCATTAATACAATCTTCATATCACAGAAAGGAAAAAAGAAAAAAATGAAGGTTTCACAGTAAGTTGAGAAAAAATAAGATTATTTCTATTTCTTTTTAAATTAAAACTAAAAAGCTTTTTCTTTTCCTACTGCTTGACTGTAGGGATCACAGGAAAAACAGAGACCTACCACTCGGCAAAAATCTGCGAAAACTCCAGTGAACTGTTAGCCACCGGGGAGATGAAGTAGAAAGGGATGCTGGAGAGGCCGGCCGAGTCGATGTACTGGTACAGGCACTCCAGGAGGTCGTAGATCACTCCCGAAGGGTAGCAGGGCACCAACACGTTTCCTCCATTCCGAACTGTCAGTGCTAGAAGGGTGGAAGCCACAGGACACTGTAACTCAGACGGACTTCAATAATATTAAAAACAAAAAAGAGAAGAGAAGAGCTGAGGCCAGAGGGGGGGAAAGTAGCATCAAAAGAACAGTTTTATACAGGGAGGACAGAACTTTACAAATTATGTTTGCATTTCTTTCATTTTTCCACTTCTGTTCCTATAATTCACTTCATTTGGGTAACAATCAACTTGGTTTTTTGGGGGAAAATGTACCAAAAAATTAATATTCTATCAACTGAAATATTTGGTGCAAAAAAGATTTTCATACCCATACATGGGGAAAAAAACCATGTAATCTTGCCTCCACTTTAAATGAATAACAAATACACTATTTTCTTAAGCAAAAGTCATCAAAACAAAAATTTTCATCAAAACATAAAGAACAAAAAAAGATTTGAGTTCTGATTTTCAGTTGCTTGCTATGCAGTTCAAATAGCAATAAAATCAGCAGTATTATAGTGTGTAGGTGGGGAGGACCCTGAGTTATTTTTTTAAAGGAACAATTTTAGTAAGGATTCTCAGTCACTGGTCCATTCAACAAACAATGGACTTAAAAAAAAATATGAATTATTTATTTTTGGCCCGCTGGGTCTTGGTTGCTGGGAGGGCTTTCCTCCAGTTGTGATCAGGGCTTCTCACTGCAGCAGCTTTTCTTGTTGTGGAGCACGGGCTCTAGGGTCTTGGGCTTCAGTAGGTGTGACTCCCAGGCTCTAGAGCGCAGGCTCAGCAGTTCTGGTGCACGGGCTTGGCTGCCCTGAGGCGTGCAGGAGCTTCCTGGATCAGGGATAGAACCCACGTCTCCTACAATGGCAGGAGGATTCTTAACCAACTAGACAGCAAGGAAGTCCCAACACTGACTTCTTTTGAAGACTAGCACCAGAGTGGGAGGGTCCAGAGGCTTACTGATGATCACCTGAGGGATCAGCAACATCTCAGGCCCGGGGACCAGGGTGTGCAGGCGTGGATTTGGGTTTTCAAGTTCCCAATGGCAGATGAGATTCGGGACGGACCATCCCAGCGCCTTCTCTTTTCAGCTCCTGCTCAGAACTTTGTTTCATTTGTCTCTGTTTGGGCTCTGATCATTGCTGAGTGACCCATAAGGAAATAGGCCAAGTTTTTCCATTTGACTCATTCTAGTGGCATTTTCTTCCATGAGTGTTTTGTCCAAAAGAAAATCCTCTATTCTTTAAAGGCTTAAAATCAGTTATCAAATGAGGAATTGCAACTTATAACCAAAATCGTAGTAGAAACTGTAACTGGCTGAGACAAGTCAAGCTCTCAATTTCTTTCTTCGTCTAGTTTCCAATATAGATGAAAACAAGCAAAGTTAGGGCACAGAACCTGAACTCTCTGATGCCTTCTATCCTCCTGTATGTCCCAACTCTCACATCCGTATTCTCCAAGATGCTGTGCACGGAGGACTGGCTGACCCGCTACTACTGGAGTAAGAACCAAGGAAAAGATGAGAGCGCTGCAGGGCTCCAGTCCCACTCCATCTCAAGCTGTGGGACCTCAGGAAAGCCACTGCAACCTCCTGGGCCTCAGCTTCCTCACTGCTTACGAGAGGAGTGAACTAAATCAGTGGTTTTCAAGCCTTCTTTTGTAGGAAAATTGCCAGAACATGATAAACATACAACTTCTCCACTAGGCCTCCTCTCCTCAGACAGTCTGACTGTGGCACAGCCTCAACATGAGGCAGCTGGTCAGTGGACCCCTCTGAGCAACAGTGGATTACATGGAAGAGTCTTTCAAGATCCAAAGCCCTTGGATTCCATGATTCTAGAGTTAGAAACAAACATACAAAGTCTCTTTGAAACCAGTCCAATTGTTCTTCCAAGCTAAGAGTAAACTGTTGTTGTTCAGTTGTTCAGTAGTGTCCGACTCTTTGTGACCCCAGGGACTGTGGCCTGCCGGGCTCCTCTGTCTGTGGGATTTCTCAGCAAAAAATACTGGAGTGGGTTGCCATTCCCTTCAACAGGGAATCTTCCCAACCCAGGGATCAAACCTGCATCTCCTGCACTGGCAGGTGGATTCTTTACCACTGAGCCACCTAGGAAGCCCAAGAGTAAGTTACTGGTAGCTTAAAATCAGCAAAGAATAAAAAAGTCTACAACTATTGGCAAGGGAAAGTGAAATTCCACAGACAATATTAGAAGACAACCACTTGCCTCCCCCAGAGCTGAGGTAACAGGGCTGAGGGGCCTGAGCTCATGAACTCCTCTTTGGTAACAGTGATGGAATGAATGTGTCCCCTGAAGTTCATATATTGAAGCCCTAACCCTCAATATGACAGTGTTAGCAAGGGGATCCTTTGGGAGGTGACCATGTCTATATGAGGTCATGAGTATGGAGCCCCCACGATGGGATTAGTGCCCTTATAAAAAGAGGAAGAGGCCCTGGGCCAGCCTTTCTCTGCCATCTGGGGACATAGCCAGAAGGCTGCTGTCTGTAAGCCAGAGAGAGGGTTCTTGACCAGAACCCAGATGTGCTGGCCACCGCATCTCTGACATCCTAGCCTCCAGAACTGTGAGAAATAAGTGTTGTTTAAAGCACTAGCCTTTGGTATTTGTTACAGTAGCCTGAGCTAAGATAGGAAGCGACCTACATATTTCTAGAAGAAATGCAGCATTTCTAGACTTTATTGACAATTATTCCAAAGAAGCATACATTTATTCCAGATAGAAAATACTCAACAAGTCTCTCAATTATAGTCCCCCCCTGCCCCACCCAAAGAAGAAAAAATAATACCAAGCAAATATTTTGGGGGAAAAAATACACCTGTTCAATATATCCCTGTTGTGAATTCAAAATATTAAGTCTTTTCTGTGCTATTATTTGCAAAGCAAAGACAAGATTATTTCCTTCTTTAACTCTGCTTATCCTATAAGCACTCCTGACCCACCTGCAAAACCCACCAGCAAGAAGCGGTGGGCACCTGCCAGCAAGAAGAGGAAGAGTTTCTATGTAAGTGGGAGAATGTTGAGCATCGGCTGTATAATTGCTAAAAATTCAAACTTACCGTTATAACCACCATTCTTATTGTGCCTTCAGATTTAAGTTGCTTAAGAACTGCTTTTGTTGACAACAGTAGGTTTTGAAGGATAAACAGAAAGCGTGGAAATAAATGAGGGAAAAGGTCATAATAGGGGGCATCAACAGGGTGTGAATGTGAAGCAAAGGGAGAAAAAAGTACCACAGGAGCAGGGCGATCACAAAATAAACGTGAACCATTTCCTCCCATGTAGGACTTTCCCGAGACACATACCTAGGTTGCTGCAGAACTCACCCACCATGCTATCAGGGTTTGCGGTGGGAATCTGGGTAAGGCCTGTCAGGATGAGAACATCGCTGTTTTTGAGAGATGCTTGATCCATGGGCTGAAAAACCACAGAGAACTAGGCTTAGTATATTAAACAAAAAAAGGTTAGGTATCAGAAGGAAAGGAAAAAGAGAACACAATCAACAGTCTTTCCACGTCCAACTTGTCAAGAGGTCATCTCACTTCCTTTTACAACATGCCTATCATTGAAGAGTGGTTGCCCAAGGGAGATGGGTACCAATGGGAGGGAACTTTATGGGGCGATGAAAAGTTCTGACATGCTATGAAAACTCATAGAAGTCTGGGGAAGGGTGGATTCATGCATATAGATGACTGAGTCCCTTTGCTGTCCACCTGAAACTACCACATTATTAATTAGCTGAGTGTATGCTTAGTGTGTATGCTCAGCTGTGTCAGTTTCTTTGTGACCCCATGGACTGTAGCCCACCAGGCTCTGCTGTCCATGGAATTTTCCAGGCAAGAATACTGGAGTGGGTTGCCATTTTCTCCTCCAGGGGATCTTCCTGACCCAGGGATCAAACATGGCACCTGCACTGGCAGGGGTTTTTTTTTTTTTACCACTGTGCCCCCTGGAACTCCATTATAAAGCAAAAAGCTAAAAAAAAAAAAAAAAAAAAAGGATAACCCCCCCAAAAATATGGAAAAAAAAAAAAAAGAAAGAAAAGAAAAGAAGCTCTTTTTGTAAAGCTATCTTACACGTATCATCACAAATTTGAGGTGGACCTCAAATCTGAGCCTGTACCAGGATCACCTGGAGGTGGAGTGCTGCCGCCACCCCAGGGTTTCTGATTCAGGTTTGAGGTGGGGCCTGAGAAGATGTAATTCTCATGAGCTCCCAGGAGATGCTCCTGGTGGGGATGTGGATGGTGGTCTGGAGACCGTGCCCTGAGATCCACTGCACTGTACAGTCTGGTTCTCAAAACAGCCCTGCCACGTACAGGAAACTGGGATCGCTGTGGAAATACAGAGGTCGAGACTCAAAAAGCTGGGGTGCTTTTCCCCAAGAGTCAGTGGCAGAGGAGAGAGGACAATGGATCAGGAACCAGAAAGGTAAAGCCCCCTTCAATTCCACTACCAGTACGGGACCTCAGCCGAGCCTCAGGCTGGGCTTCTTATAAAATGACCCGTCTCCCTTCAGGGATTTCTCAGAGTCTCATGCGCTAATTTACACGATCTTCCTGTAGCCTATGGAGTCCTATAGCACAATGTTATGCAATCCTTAGGTTCTATTTTTGAATTGCATTTTGACTGCTTTCAGAGCACTTAAAAAAATACGAAGTACCTCTTCCAAATAAATCAGGATTAAAACTGGAAACAAAAATGAAGGCCCATGCAAGGATGTATTGTACAACATGAGGAATATAACCAATATTTTACAGTAACTGTAAATAGTACTCTTTTAAAATTGTATAAAAACAGGGACTTCCCTGGTGGTCCAGTGGCTAAGACTTCATGCTCCCAAGGCAGGGGGCCCGGGTTTGATCACTGGGCAGGGAATTAGATCCCACATGCTGCAACTAAAGATCCTTCATGTTTCACTGAAGATTGAAGATTCCACACTCTGCAACTAAGACCCGGTACAGCCAAATAAATATTTTTTAAAACTGCATAAAAATTTTGAAGTATTTAATAAGAGGAATAGAAAGGGGAAAAACAGAAGGTCCAAAGACCGAGATGCTAGAGAGCTCATCCAAGTTTTCATTTTGTAATGTATCTTTTGCTCAATTTCATTTAACCTACTCACTAGAACATCAGAAGGAAAAAACAGGAGGGATAAACATTATCCCTCCTCTTTCCTATCCAAATTTCTCAGTAAAATTCCAAATAGCAGTGCAGCCAAGACCTACCACGTGCATTGCTATTTCTGAGTCCACGTGCCTTTTGATGTATCATCCTTCAGCATCTTATATCTGCATGGACATATGGGCTTCATCAATTTTTTTAAAATAACACGATTGTGGATAGATAAGTTGCTTAATACTGTGAAAAGCATTTTTTTAAAACATGGATACAGGAGATGTACAGTTGTGACAACTATGTTGAGCAGCTTCTAATTGCTATTTGCACAGACACAATAATGCGTGTAAAGAGCTTTTCTTCTGCTCAGGCAGAACTGACCTGCGTATTTGCCTTCTCAACAAACACACGTACGTTCATTGTTTCCAGAGAAGGAGGGAATGGGGAGTAAAGCATGGAGGTTCACAGTCACTGATGTGTGAGGAGCCTGGGCATGCTCAGTGTGTGCCTATGTCAAAAGGAACTGGAATGGTGATCAAAGGGACCAAGCTTTGTTGGGCAGTATATTTAACTTATGGATGAGAAGGGCTTTCCTTCCAGGTGGCTCAGATGGTAAAGAGTCTGCCTGCAGTGCCGGAGACCCCAGTTTGACCTTGAGGTCACGAAGATCCCTGGAGAAGGGAATAGCAACCCACTCCAGTATTCTTGCCTGGAGAATCCCATGGACAGAGGAGAATCCCATGGACAGAGGAGCCTGGCGGGCTGCAGTCTGTGGGGTTGCAAAAGAGTTGGACACGACTGAGCGACTAAAACAAAATAAACCAGTATTCTTGCCTGGAGAATTCCACGGACTGAGGAGCCTGGCGGGCTACAGTTCATGGGGTCACAAAGAGTTGGACATGACTGAGCGACTAATACACACACACACACACACACACACACACACTTAGCTTAAAAGGACAACAATTTTATAAGGACCTTATTAGAACAAACCACTAATAATTCACAGGGCTGATAGGGGATTCAGCAGCCCTCAGAACCTCCAAAAATCGTACAAACAATTCTGTCTCCCTATATCCATTCTCCCACAGATTTAATCGGGTTGTCATTTGGGGCCATGATCTCCAAAAGGTTAACTGAAGACAACTAATCTAAACAATGACTCAGAAGCAATTCTGGCCTTGAAAACACCATCATCTCTGAACCTCAGCCATTACCACCATGTTCCTTTAAAAATTAAATGCCCATAATAAAAAACAAAGGCAGTGCTACAACATGACTAGCAACATAATTGGGACGTTATAAAATACTTCATGACTGAGTCACACTGGATGTTCACAGATTTAGCCCCGTAACTAACTCAGACATTTCTTGTGGATTCCTCAGTTCTGTTCAGTTGCTCAGTCGTGTCCGGTTCTTTGCAACCCCACGGGCCACAGCACGCCAGACCTCCCTGTCCATCACCAACTCCTGGGGTCTGCTCAAATTCATCTCCATTGAGTCGGTGATGCCGTCCAACCATTTAATCCTCTGTTGTCCCCTTTTCCATCCTTCCCAGCATCAAGGTTTTTTCAAATGAGTCAGGTCTTCGCATCAGGTGGCCAAAGTATTGGAGCTTCAGCTTCAGCATCAGTCTTTCCAATGAACACTTACGACTGATCTCCTTTAGGATGGACTGGTTGGATCTCCTTGCAGTCCAAGGGACTCTCAAGAGTCTTCTCTAACACCACAGTTCAAAAGCATCAATTCTTCAGTGCTCATCTTTCTTTATGGTCCAACTCTCATATCCATACATGACCACTGGAAAAACCATAGCCTTGACTAGATGGCCCTTTGTTGACAAAGTAATGTCTCTGCTTTTTCATATGTTGTTAAGGTTGGTCATAACTTTCCTTCCAAGGAGTAAGCGTCTTTTAATTTCATGGCTGCAGTCACCATCTACGTGATTTTGGAGCCCCCCAAAATAAAGTCTGCCACTGTTTCCATTGTTTCTCCATCTGTTTGCCATGAAGTGATGGGACCGGATGCCATGATCTTAGTTTTCTGAATGCTGAGCTTTAAGCCAACGTTTTCACTCTCCTCTTTCACTTTCATCAAGAGGCTCTTTAATTCTTCTTCACTTTCTACCCTAAAGGTGGTGGCATCTGCGTGTCTGAGGTTACTGATAGTCCCACACATGATATCCAGGCTTCTGATGCCAATTAGAGCTCACTCTTCTCAGGGGTCTCCTTGATCCCCAGTGGGAAGGGATGTGCCCTGCTTCTGAATCCCCACAGCCCTTGACTGGATTTCTAACCTAACAGGACCCATCATTTGGACCCTGGATAAAGTCCTGTGGGCACCCATCTTCTTCCTCTACGGTAACCTGTGTAAATCTAGCACCTCCCCATTTATGTTTCCCTTACAGTCGAGCACAGCCCACTGTCCAAAGCAGGTTAAGAAATACCACAGACTAGATGAGGGAAGGAAGGAACGAACAAAGAGATGAAGGCATGTAAGCAGTGCACGTTAAGTCTGAGAGAAGGAAACACTCTGCCAGGTTAGAAACCAAACAGCATGTGCAGAAAGAAGACAGGAGTCCATTAAGTGGTCCAGTCTCTCCCTCCTGGCTTCATGGGATCCGTTTCCCAAGTCCAATCCTTCAAACCAATCACGAACTCTTTGTAGCTCAGCTTCCTCACTGCTACTGCCCTTAAATATATTAGGTTTAACTCTCACTGGTTGGCACTGCCTCACCAGTGAGGACAGAGCTTTGTTTCCTCAGGACAGACCCGAGGAGGCTGAGGCTTTGGGACAACTTGGGGCTACGTCCATGGAGAAGAGAAAGCTTCTTGCGGCCTTGGCAGCTAAGGTGGGGAGCAGTACGCGGTGGTTTGTCCCAGACGTCTTTCTTAAATAACATTTTGGGGACATGGCTGTGTCCTTTCCCAGGAGGAGTGGGCCCTTCGTGGACACATCCAAGGGACCGCTGCAGACAGATGTGTTACTAGAGACAGTCATCGGGTCTCCGTAGAGGAACTGAGGCCCAAAGAAGAGAAGTGATTTTTTCAGACTGCCCCCTCCTGAAGGGTCAATACTCAGCTTGGGCCTGGCTCTCACATAGTGGGCTCTGATGCGACAGAAGACAGCGGAGAACTGAAGCCCAGGTGTTCCATGGGGCCAGCTGACCAGAGGAGCACAGGCGGCCTCAACGGGCTATCCTGAAGCCTGGGTTCTGTGGAGGCAGGAAAATGTCTTTGTGTTGACCTTCATCTCCAGCTCTACCCTGGGCACCAGGTAAGCAAGTGGTTTTAATCCCTTGTGTTCTATATCAGGGAAAGTCAGACACTTTCAGAAAATTCCCAAGGACT
The DNA here is from genome assembly GCF_032452875.1 of Bos javanicus. Taxonomy (NCBI): domain Eukaryota; kingdom Metazoa; phylum Chordata; class Mammalia; order Artiodactyla; family Bovidae; genus Bos; species Bos javanicus. Next base: position 10,509,499 of record NC_083875.1, on the reverse strand, counting down.
GAACCTGACTGTAAGATCTCCATAAGGTCAGGCACAGAGGGAGAAACAGCAGCCTACAGATATTTCCTGAGAATATCCAGAAGGAAATGAATTCCTTCAAGAATTAATTCCTTAGAAGACTAAGGAGTGGCTGAAAAAAGCTAACATGTACATCCATGTGAAGATCTGCAGCAAGTCACAGATTTATAACAATACAATGCATTAGAAAAATCAATCACACAAACAAAAAACCAGAAAACTTTTATTCTAGAGCATCCAGATCAGAGAACTGTATAAACAACAAAACACTTGAGGAATTCAGAGGAAAGAAGAAAAATGTAAAAAACAAAACAGCAAAACAAACCTACCCAAGCAACTGTCTTAACTCTAAAAACCTGACTCAAAGACTCCAAATTTGAGATATTTTCTTCAGAATTAAGAGAAGAATCTACATTTACATTTATTACTGCCAAAGACTTTAAGACCTCAGGAAAACTGACCAGGGGGAGCATCTCCCTGCACTCCAGAGGGAGAAGGGTCAGGAAGAGGAGGCAGAGAAAATACAGGCGGTGTGCTAGAAGAAAACATTCTCTCAGGCTGGCCACCAGCCTCTTCCACCCCCAAGGGCAAGAAGGAATTCCCACTGTGACCACCAGAGGCTTCAGGGTACTGACTGGGCAGAAATTCTCAATTGGTTTAAAAAAATTTTTATTTCTTACAAAGAAAAAATTTTCTTTCCAATGTTCTATGTCAGGGATTCTTAACCTGATGAATAACAATGGGCTTCTAAAGACTCTATAAGCTCAGCCTTCAGAAAATAAATGTAAAATGTCATATAGATATGCAACAGATTTTTTTTTTTTTATTAACAGTTCTTATCAGATTCTTACCACCAGGATTTTGAGGCTGTGACCCACAAAACGTTAAGAACCACTACTCTATGGACTTCTCTGGTGGTCCCGCGGCTAAGACTCCGTGTTCCTAATGCAGGGGGCCCAGGTTCAATCCCTGGTCAGGGAACTAGATCCCACATGATGCAACTAAGACCCAGCACAGTCAAATAAATGAATAAATATTAAAAAAAAAAAAAAAGAAAAGAACCACTGCTCTAAGGCAGAAGTTTCCACAGGGAGCCGCTGCTGTCAAACATCTCTCCTCTCATTCTAACAGACACTCACCACCTGTCTGGCAACTGGAGAACCACCTGTTTGAGCCTCAAGGCCCAGTGTTAACCGGTTAGGAATTAGCCTGGTGATTGACTGAGCCTGGACTCCCTATTTTTGTTCCAGGCAAGGATGTAAGGGATAGTCCTCAGGGCAGGAGGGCTGAAGGGGTTTGGACACCTTTCTAGGTCCCTTTCGTGGTCAGGAGAAGGATGGGAAAAGATCAAAATCATAAATGAACCAAACGCAAACCCTAAAGCACCGCTAATACGAACAACACCAACAAACATCTACCACTAACTTTAAAGTTCCACACTTCAAAGTTTAGCCTTGGGACTTCCCTGGTAGTCCAGTAGCTAAGACTCCGAGTTGCCCATGCAGGGGCCCTAGGCTCTATTGCTGGTCGGGGAACCAGATCTAGATCCCAGATGTGGCAACGGAGACCTGGCACAGCCAAATAAACAATATTAAAACAAATTTTTTTTTTTTTTTAGCCTTGCATGGGTATCAGTGTCCTGTCCTAGGCCAGCCTCTAAAACGACCCCCAAATTCTGTGGCTCCTCATGTCTGGGTATATGCAGGTTTTGCCCTTTTATACTGGTGATTTTCACATCTAAAACTCAAGCCCCACCCCTGAAGTCAGGCAGAATAGCCAGGAAACTACTGAAATAATGGGTATAAAGTTGCCTTTTCAAACCATAATAGAAAAATTAGTGTTCAACATTGGTTCACAATGCACAAGCAAATCCATTAATTTCGTTTCCAAGGCCCAAAAGGCTGCGGCTCTAATAACTAAAAGTGCTCTCTAGTTATTGCTAATGTGTTCAGGGGACCCATCCAATGGTTACTGTTTATTCTGTGCTAATAGTATTATAGTTTTTAAACTGTGTCCAACGCCCTCTTTCTGGGCATATCTGTTTGAAGAAGATGTTGTTGGAAAAAAAAAAAAAGCTTTAAATAATTTAAATGTCTGACAGTGATAAAACAGTTAAGTACTTTACTGTATATCCTTATGATGGAATTAGGTAGCTATCAAATATCACGTGGTAGACCTAATCATCTAAGAAAAGTTCATTAAATCAGAAAGGGCAGAAAAGCAGGCTGTAAATTCTTTAATCTTAAGATAAGTACATTTTTTTCCCCTCTGAGAATTTTATATTTTCGAAAACTACTAAAATAAGTGGCTCAGATGGTTAAGAATCTTCCTACAATGCAGGAGACCCGGATTTGATCCCTGGATCAGGAAGAGAAGGGAATGGCAACCCACTCCAGTGTTCTTACCTGGAGAATCCCATGGACAGAGGAGCCTGGCAGGCTATGGGGTCCATGGGGCCGAAAAGAGTGGGATAAGACTGAGCAACTAACACAGTAACACACAAAATTACTATAATAAACATAAATTACTGTTCTAACAGATATATCTGGAGAAGAAAATGGCAACCCATGTCAGTATTCTTGACTGGAGAATGCCATGGACAGAGGAGCCTGGTGGGCTATGGTCCATGGGGTCACAAATAGTTGGAGACAAGTAAACGACTTAGAAAATAATATTAATTTAAAACAAAACGAAAAATCCTGACAAGACAGAGCATAAACACAAGCTGTTGGCTGTCTTGTAGAATTTCAGGGACAGCATAGAAAGAAAGGCAGATGACAAATTTTGAGAAAATGAAAAACTAGAATAAATTCCCAGAGAGACCATGGGCCCTGGAATGGGGACAAAATGATGTCGTTGTTCAGTCAGTAAGTCACGTCTAACTCTGTGATCCCATGGACTGCAGCACTCCAGGAGGAGCCAGAGCCAAAAAGGCTTGGGCACTGAGGGAAGAGCAGGGGCCGGGAAAGCCCTTTGACCCTTCTCCTCTGCAGTACCCCGGCAGACGGCAGCCTGCTCCAACATACTGTGAGGGAGAAAACACCGAACAGCGGCGTGAATGTTCACAGAGGCGCAGGCACACCCACAAGCCCCTGCTTACTCCCTTCACCCTACAAGGCTACTAAGTGGTAACAAGTCAGAGAGACAGATTCGGGGAAAAAAGCAGTGTCTGGAGCTGAGGTACAAGAGGGTTTCCCTGAGAGGCAGGTAAGTGGTAACAGCTGACTGGGAAATAAAACCAGACGACTGACGAATGCAATGCCTACTAAAAACAATAAGCTAAAAACCCATCCCACACAGAGAATTCACAAACCGGATGGAACAGCGGCATTTACATTAAAAAAAAGGCCATGCACAAATAAAGTAAAAATGAGTAAGTAAAATAAAAATAAGTATAGGGCTTCCCTCGTGGTCCAGCGGCTAAGACTCCAGGCTCTCAATGTAGGGGGCCTGGGTTTGATCCCTGGTTGGGGAACTAAATATCCCACGTGTTACAACAAGATCTAGTGCAGCCAAATAAATAAAAATAAGTATTTAAAAAAGCATAAAAAGCAACATTTGGAGATACTGTATATGGAAATATAATCATTGAAATAAAGAATTCAATACACAGGTTGAAGAGAAGTATGGATATAGCTAAAGAATGAACTCATAAGTTGAAGCAGGAGGCTGTTAAGAGATGAGAAATATAAAAGAAGAGAGATATGGAAAACACAGACATCAATATCTATATACTAGAAGTTCTTCAAGAAGGAAAAAAAACCAGAAGGAATAAATAATTTAAAAAACGATTAAAGAATTTTTCTATGTTAAATTGGAAGATCTTACAGGAAAAACAGACAGGAAAACAAACAGGAGAAAATAAACATTTAAAATACATCACAGTGAAATTTAAGAGCACTGAGGATAAAGGGAAAATTCTACCAGCAGATCCCACAGATGAACACAAATCTGAAGGGCTTTGCAATTCTTCAATGCAATAAGGGTACAAGTGGAAAATGAAGAAATAGTTTCATAGGGTTATAGGTTCAAAGTTTTTTTCCCTTTAATTTTATATCTACCTAAGCTATCATTTATTAGGGCTTCCCTGATAGCTCAGTGGTTAGGAGACCCTGGTTCAATTCCTGGGTAGGGAAGATACGCTGGAGAAGGGATAGACTACGCACTCCAGTATTCTTGGGCTTCCCTTGTGGCTCAGCTGGTAAAGAATCCGCCTGCAATGCAGGAGACCTGGGTTTGATCTCTGGTTGGGCAGATCCCCTGGAGAAGGGAAAGGATACCAACTCCAGTATTCTGGCCTGGAGAATTCCATTGACTGAATAGTCAGGGGTCACAAAGTCGGACACAACAGAGTGACTTTCACTTTCACTTAAGCTATCATGTGACAGTGAAAGTGAAGTCGCTCATTCATGTCCGACTCTTTGCCACCCCATGGACTGTAGCCTACCAGACTCCTCTGTCCATGGGATTTTCCAGGCAAGAGTACTGGAGTGGGTTGCTATTTCCTTCTCCAAATGATAAAAGCTATCATTTAAATGTGAGGAAAATTTAAACATATTCTCAGTAGTTCAAAATCTCCTAAGGATTACCATTTTAAGGCCCTCATGGTGAACATTCCTCCATTATTCCTGGAAAAGTAAATCTAGGAGGATTGTGAGCTTTATGGGAAATAAGGTTGAAAATAAAAAAAGAACAAAGTTCACTGTTGTCTAAATATGTTCACCACCCTGTTGATGTTGAGTCACTAAGCCATGCCCAACTCTGCGACTCCACACCAGGCTTCCCCGTTACTTCACTATCTTCTGGAGTTTTAAACAGCCTGAGACTAAATTTCTAGATACTACTGACAATGGTGGGTAGGGGAGATGTGGGAGGAAAGAAGAGAAAGAAGATGAAAGGGACAAGAGGAAACTAGCTCTAGAGGGAGAGACAGAGATAAAGATAATCACAGGAAGAACAGAAGAAGGAATAAACTGGAAGAATAAGACATACATAGATAACAAACAGGGACCTACTGTATAACACAGGTAACTCTGCTCAGTATTATGTAACAACCTAGAAGGGCAAAGAATTTGAAAAGGAACAGATACGTGTATAATGGAATCACTCTGCTGCACACCTGAAACTAACACAACACTGAACAAACTACTGTTGTTCAGTAGCTCAGTCGTGTCTGATTCTTTGCAAACCCATGACTGCAGCACACCAGGCTTCCCCGTCCTTCACTATCTCCCGAAGTTTTCTCAAACTCATGTCCATCAAGTCAGTGATTCCATCCAACCATCTCATCCTCTGTTGTCTCCTTGTCCTCCTGCTCTCAATCAGGGTCTTTTCCAACGAGTTGGTTCTTCCTATTAGGTGGCCAAAGTATTAGAGCTTCAGTGTAAGTCCTTCCAATAATATTCAGGACTGATTTCCTTTAGGATTGACTGATTTGATCTTGCAGTTCAAGGGACTCAAGAGTCTTCACCAGCACCACAATTCGAAAGCATCAATTTTTCAGTGCTCAGCCTTCTTTATGGTTCAACCCTCACATCCAGTACATGACTACTGGAAAAACCTAGCTTTGACAATATGGACTTTCGTTGGCAAAATGATGTCTCTGCTTTTTAATACACTGTCAAGGTCTGTCATAGTTTTTCTTCCAAGGAGCAAGTGTCTTTTAATTTCGTGGCTGCAGTCACTGTCTGCAATGATTTTGGAGCCTGGGAAAATAAAATTTGCCACTGTTTCCATTGTTTCCCCACCTACTTGCCATGAAGTGATGGGACCAGATGCCATGATCTTAGCTTTTTGAATGTTGGGTGTAAGCCATATTTTTCTACGATTCCTATGACTCAACTATGCTTCACTATAAAATTAAAAATGAAAAAATAGACAAATATGTTCAAACTTGCAAAAAGAAATTTAGTCTTCTAAAAAAAGGCAAGAAAACACAGGGAAAAGAATGAACTAAAAAAATGTGCAGATGGCAAAAACAAGACCCAAATTGTGATTTAGGAAACATAAATAGGTTTCACTAATCAAAGAGACTCTGCAGATTAAAAAAGAAAAAAAAAATTCTTTATTATGTGCTGGGGACCAGCCCCAGCTGATCCAGGGTATTCGAAGGAGAGACGGCCTAGGCGACTATTTATATGCTAATTAGAGATATAGAGAACAATAGAATGAGGATAGCTCGGTAGGAAAATTCAGTGGAGAAAAGAAGCTGAGTAGCTTGGTTTACGCGGGAGACCAATAAAACTTCAAGACAAGAAGTTTGCACCACTTACGTAGGCCGCAGGCGCCCTCTCGAATAGCGGAAGGTGTCTCACCCTAGACTCCTTCTCGAGTGGGTCTTAGAAGCCCAGGCATGGTTAGTAAGCGTGGTGGGTTCCGCGCTCCAGATGGAGACTCAGCTGGAAGTTAAAAGGAAGAATGACATGGGGAGACCAAGTGCTGGTAAACAAGGCCCATAGCTTTATTTTTAACAGGGGCTTTTATACCCTAAGTTACACATAGAGGATAATAGGGGATGCAAAGTCAGCAGTCTTTGATTCTTATCAAAAACCAAGGTTCCTTTCCTGCAAATGTATCGTATACAAATGGTTTAGGTGATTTACATCATCTTCTGGCCAGAAGGCCTACTAACATTTTATGACTCTTGACAAGGACTTATCAACAAAGACTTACTTTCTCTAAGAGTAATTATTTCAAGGTTTGGCACCATCTTCCAAAGATAAAATTGCATTCCTATAGGGCGGATGTGTAATGGGTTTACAACAAAGAAAGAATTTATTACCTTAAGGGTCTAAAGTTACTAACACCAAGGCCACTACTTATTTTTTCTACATACCCACTATTAATTGATACATATTCAAGGATACAATTCAGGGGATGTGAAAACTTGGCAACAAGCATTGACTCATCAATGAAATCCTTTACTAGTTTATTCTGACAGTTTTTAACTCTCTGAGAGGCTCTAAGCTATTTGAATATCTTAAGCTTCCCATGCCTCTCGAGGCTGGGAGACTGTAAACAATCGTATGCATAGCTGCAGGAGTCCGGGTAAACTTGTCAGGCGAGTTAGAGAGCCATCAGAGGGGTTTGGATTTAAACACTCCTAATTGCCCAGGAACTTTATTAATTGGAGCTGTAAGTTAACTCTTTGACACAGAGAGAGAGAGAGATGGTGGTAGGGGACAGCCCCCAGTAAAGTCAGAGGTGAGAGCACAAAGCAATAAAGTAGGCAGACTCTGGTTTTTTGGGGGAAAATGCTCGAGAATATCCGGGGGACTCCTGAGGCTCGATCCCGCCTTTGCGTATGCCGAGCCTCCTTCCTCATGACCTTTGTCACGAGTGGAATGCCTCACCGGCTCCCCGCATCTATGTTGTCTGCAAGGGATTCACTAGAAAAGGACATAGAAAGAGTGGGGGCGGGGGGAGGATGAAAAACACACTAGCAGCAAGTGTAGAAAGGAAAAAGACTCCTGGCTTTTAACGTAGTCTTGATAGAGAAAAAAAGGAAACATTCTGACAGAAAGAGCAATTGATCAACAAGACATAATGATAACATGAACACATACCCCTGATAATCGGCTTAAAATATAAACAGATAAATCAACAAATAACGCATCTTTTTCAGATACTGGTAGCTGAAATAGCATGAATTAAAAACACAACAGACTCAAAGGGATAAATATATATGGAAAAAATTTTCATTCAGCAGTGAATACAGTCTTTTCCAACATATATCAGATCAGATCAGTCGCTCAGTCGTGTCCGACTCTTTGCGACCCCATGAATCGCAGCACGCCAGGCCTCTATCACCAACTCCCGGAGTTCACTCAGACTCACGTCCATCGAGTCAGTGAAGCCATCCAGCCATATCATCCTCTGTCATCCCTTTCTCCTCCTGTCCCCAATCCCTCCCAGCATCAGAGTCTTTTCCAATGAGTCAACTCTTCGCATGAGGTGGCCAAAGTCCTGGAGTTTCAGCTTTAGCATCATTCCTTCCAAAGAAATCCCAGGGCTGATCTCCTTGCAGTCCAAGGGACTCTCAAGAATCTTCTCCAACACCACAGTTCAAAAGCGCTTCAAAATTCTTCGGCGCTCAGCGTTCTTCACAGTCCAACTCTCATATCCATATATGACCACAGGAAAAACCATAGCCTTGACTAGACGGACCTTTGTTGGCAAAGTAATGTCTCTGTTTTTGAATATGCTATCTAGGTTGGTCATAACTTTCCTTCCAAGCAAACTTTGCTTCCAAGCAGTAAGCATCTTTTAATTTCATGGCTGCAATCACCATCTGCAGTGATTTTGGAGCCCAGAAAAATAAAGTCTGACACTGTTTCCACTGTTTCCCCATCTATTTCCCATGAAGTGATGGGACCAGATGCCATGATCTTCGTTTTCTGAATGTTGAGCTTTAGGCCAACTTTTTCACTCTCCTTTTTCACTTTCATCAAGAGGCTCTTTAGTTCTTCACTTTCTGCCATAAGGGTGGTGTCATCTGCATATCTGAGGTTATTGATATTTCTCCCGCCAATCTTGATTCCAGCTTGTGCTTCTTCCAGCCCAGCGTTTCTCATGATGTACTCTGCATATAAGTTAAATAACCAGGGTCACAATATACAGCCTTGACGTACTCCTTTTCCTATTTGGAACCAGTCTGTTGTTCCATGTCCAGTTCTAACTGTTGCTTCCTGACCTGCATATAGGTTTCTCAAGAGGCAGGTCAGGTGGTCTGGTATTTCTATCTCTTTCAGAATTTTCCACAGTTTATTGTGATCCACACAGTCAAAGGCTTTGGCATAGTCAAGAAAGCAGAAATAGATGTTTTTCTGGAACTCTCTTGCTTTTTCCATCATCCAGTGGATGTTGGCAATTTGATCTCTGGTACCTCTGCCTTTTCTAAAACCAGCTTGAACATCAGGAAGTTGACGGTTCACATATTGCTGAAGCCTGTCTTGGAGAATTTTGAGCGTTACTTTACTAGCGCGTGTGAGATGAGTGCAATTGTGCGGTAGTTTGAGCATTCTTTGGCATTGCCTTTCTTTGGGATTGGAATGAAAACTGACCATTTCCAGTCCTGTGGCCACTGCTGAGTTTTCCAAATTTGCTGGCATATTGAGTGCAGCACTTTCACAGCATCATCTTTCAGGATTTGGAATAGCTCAACTGGAATTCTTCTATCACCTCCACTAGCTTTACACAACATATGTAAACATTTACAAAAAAAGGATTGTGTTTCAAAGTAAGCCTGAACAAATTTCAATGAATCTGTAAATTCTTATTGTAACGCACAAAAAAATTAGAATAGACTCCTGAAACCTAACCATGATATGACAAAAGTCTTGTTTAAGTCTAACCATACTGGATAGGCTTGAAACAAACAAAAGTATACTATAAAATAAACTCTGGTTATTTAAATCAGGAACATTAAGAAGGAAATTATGATATACTTAGATATAAATGACAATGTACTTATCAAAATTTAAGTTTCCCACAGATCAGTCTTCAGTCCTCAGCACTTATATTTAAAAAAATCTGATGGCTCTCCAGTTTGTCTCCAGGCTTGCCTTCACGTCTAAGTTCCAGCTCTGCATTTCCATTTGTCTCATGTTCTAATTCCCATTCATCATACCCACTAACCTCTTCTGCAACTAATGACCACCCCCGCCCCCGGCCAACTCCTCCTTGTCAACTGGATTCGTGTCATTATCACCATTCTCTGAGTCATCCAGGTATGAAATCTCTGCCTTACATTTTTCCTTCCCCGAAGATAGTCGGCATTCAAGAAATTTGTTGAATTTAAGATCCGCCAATATTTTAACTTACCTTTCCATCCCTACTATTTCAGGCTTAATCCAAAGTCTCATTTCCATTTGCTTATTAGATCAGTGTAACAGTCTGCCACATTCTTCCTAGCTCATGGGCTTCCATTACTAAAGCTGAATTGGCCCTTTACTATTAATATAAAGTCTAACTTTATAACTGCTGTGACAGGGTGTAAGCAGCTGCCAACAACCCATAAAACAATGGGTGTGGCTATATGTCAACAAAACATTATTAACAAATACAGGTGGGAGATCAAATTTGGTTCAAGGACCATAGTTTGTTGACATCTGAAGTAGACTACTGAGCTTTTTCAAATCTTTTCTTATCCCTGCTAAATTCAATACAGAATCCAATCATCTGGGCAAAAGAAAATCTAATTTACTTTCTTTTTTACATACCATAGTGGTTGCCAGCTAGAAATTAAAATTAATTACTTAGGTATGTTACTCATTACTTTCAAGACCTTATTTTTCCCTTTAAATTTATGGATCTTGTAAGAATAATTTACTGGAAATTACATCGATAGTACTGTAAAGGCTTTGATCTAAGCAGGACAAATCGGAAGAACTGGCAGCCAAGTAATCTTTCTGTCTTTTATGAGAGAATATATCAGGAATGATAGAAGCTGCCAATACAAAATTTTGATTCAGTGAAGCAGATTAAGATGACATTGATGGGGTTTTGATTTCAGCAAGCGGGAAAGGCCCAGAATTCTGCTAGCTACAGGAAAAAATAGCAACTTGTCCCCTCTAGACCTTGAAACAAAAGTTGCTTATAAAAAAGGTATGAAAACAGAGTGGCAGCTCAGAGCATTCTATTGTTCTAGACTTACAACACTCTTTTTCTCATATTAAAATGGGATATGGATTTCCATCATCCATTGACTATCTAATCTCCATCGCCCTCCTTTATAAACATGGAAAGATATATGTGTGCTGTGTCAAGCTGCTTCAGTTGAGTCCTACTCTTTGTGACCCCATGGACTGTACTCTGCCAGGCTCCCTGTCCATGGCATTTTCCAGGCAAGAATACTGGAGTGGACTGCCATGCCCTCCTCCAGGGGATCTTCTGGAGCCAAGGATCAAACCATGTCTCTTACGTCTCCTGCACTGGCAGGTGGGTTCTTTACAGAAGCGCCACCTTTTATACCCAGATAATCACGATGGTGTGCTCACTCACCTAGAGCCAGACATCCTGGAATGTGAAGTCAACTGGGCCTTAGAAAGCATCACTACGAACAAAGCTAGTGGAGGTGATGGAATTCCAGTTGAGCTATTTCAAATCCTGAAAGATGATGCTGTGAAAGTGCTGCACTCAATATGCCAGCAAATTTGGAAAACTCAGCAGTGGCCACAGGACTGGAAAAAGTCAGTTTTCATTCCAATCCCAAAGAAAGGCAATGCCAAAGAAGACTCAAACTACCGCACAATTGCACTCATCTCACACGCTAGCAAAGTAATGCTCAAAATGGTCCAAGCCAGACTTCAACAGTAAGTGAACTGTGAACTTCCAGATGTTCAAGCTGGATTTAGAAAAAGCAGAGGAACCAGAGATCAAATTGCCAACATCTGATGGATCACTGAAAAAGCTAGAGAGTTCCAGAAAAACATTTACTTCTGCTTTATTGACTATGCCAAAGCCTTTGACTGTGTGGATCATAATAAACTGTGGAAAATTCTGAAAGAGATAGAAATACCAGACCACCTGACTTGCCTCCTGAGAAATCTGTATGCAGGTTAGGAGGCAACAGTTAGAACTGGACATGGAACAATGGACTGGTTCCAAATAGGGAAAGGACTGCATCAAGGCTGTATATTGTCACCCTGCTTATTTAACTTACATGCAGAGTACATAATGAGAAACACTGGGCTGGAGGAAGCACAAGCTGGAATCAAGATTGCCGGGAGAAATATCAATAACTTCAGATATGCAGATGACACCACCCTTATGGCAGAAAGTGAAGAAGAATTAAAGAGCCTCTTGATGAAAGTCAAAGAGGAGAGTGAAAACATTGGCTTAAAACTCAACATTCAGAAAACTAAGGTCATGGCATCTGGTCCCATCACTTCATGGCAAACAGATGGGAAACAATGGAAACAGTGACAGACTTTATTTTTGGGGGTTCCAAAATCACTGCAGATGGAGACTGCAGCCATGAAATTAAAAGACACTTGCTCCTTGGAAGAAAAGCTATGACCAACCTAGACAGCATATTAAAAAGCAGAGACATTACTTTGATGACAAAGGTACATCTAGTCAAAGCTATGGTTTTTCCAGTAGTTATGTATGGATGAGAGAGTTGGACCATAAAGAAAGGTGAGCACTGAAGAATTGATGTTTTTGAACTGTGGTGTTGGAGGAGGCTCTTGAGAGTCCCTTGGACTGCAAGGAGATCCAACCAGTCCATCCTAAAGGAAATCAGTCCTGAATATTCACTGGAAGGACTGATGTTGAAGCTGAAACTTCAATACTTTGGCCACCTGATGTGAAGAACTGACTCATCTGAAAAGACCCTGATGCTGGGAAAGAATGAAGGTGGGAGGAGAAGGGGATGACAGAGGATGAGATGGCTGGATGGCATCACCGACTCAATGGAGATGAGTTTGAGTAGGCTCCGGGAGTTGGTGATGGACAGGGAGGCCTGGTATGCTGCAGTCTATGGGGTTGCAAAGAGTCAGACATGACTGAGCGACCAAACTGAGCTGACCTTTTATAAACATGAAAAGATATATAAAATGAATAATAAATTCTTTATAAATATCTAAAAAATGGAGTAACACTTATAACAATACTTATACACTGAACTTCTTGTCAATATGACTGTTAATGAACGACTAACTTAAAACTTTCCAAAAGCTTCAGTCTATACATTCAAATAAAATTCAAATTTCTCATGAAGTCCTACATGGCTTGGCATCTTGGACATGTTACGATCACACTTCATGCAGTGCAATCACAAGGGTGTGCTCTGCTCTGCAGACATGCCCAGCCTGTTCTGGTGTTAGGAGCTCTTCATCTGCCATATGTCTGTCACACTTCGCCCACACAGCTTTACATGCCACATTTCTCCAGGTCTCAGTTCCAATGAGATGTTTCCCTCGAAGCTTTCTCTGACCATCCAAGTTAAACTAGTCACCATCACTCTCTACAGAACTCTGTTTTCAGTACCTGTGTCACCACCTGGAAGCATTTTGCTCATTTATTTTCATCATGCCATTCTCTCTCATCATATGAATACTGACCCCTGAGAGGAGACTTTGTCTGTGGGTCACCACTGAATCTCTAACACCTAGATGAGTGCTTGACATGGCAGGCCCTTAGTAAATATTGAAAAATTAGTATTTGCTGAGTAAATGAGCGACCATCTCTGTTACATACATCAGGTTCTGGTTATTGAAAGTGTTGGGAAATCTCTAAATCCCAGAGGTGACCTAAAGGCAGAATGATCTTATAGAGTAACTATGATCCTAAATGTTCAGACACAAATAATCTAACTTTGATAAAGAGTAGGACATAAAATTTCAGGTAAGCAAGATGAAAAAGCTCTAGAGATCAGCTATACAATGCTGCACTTATAGTCAACACCCATGTACCGTACAGTTACACTTTTATTATAAGGGTATAGCTTATGTTCTAGAGTAGGAAATGGCAACCCACTCCAGTATGCTTGCCTGAAAAATCCCATGGACAGAGGAGCCTGGTGGGCCACAGTCCATGGGGCTGCAAAGAGTTGGACACGACTGAGTGACTGAGCACATACCTCATGTTAAGTGTTTTTACACAACAAAAAAGAATGTTTGTAGAAACTAAAATCAGAAAGATTTAAAAGGCTGATGCTTTGGTAAAGTTGCAGTATACAAAATTAATGTACAGAAATCTGCTGCATTTCTCTACACTAACAATGAAAGATCAGAAAGAGAAATTAAAGAAACAATCCCATTTACCATTGCATTGAAAAAGAGTAAAATACCTAGGAATAAACAAGACAAAGGCCTGTATTCCAAGAAGTATAAGATGCTGATGAAAGAAACTGAAGATGACACCAACACATGGACACATATACCATGTTCTTGGATTGGAAGAATCAATATTGTTGAAATGACTATACTACTCAAGGCAATATACAGATTCAATGAAATCCTTACCAAATTATGAATGCTATTTTTCATAGAATTAGATCAAAAAATCTTAAAAGTTGTGTGGAGACACAAAAGACCCTGAATAGCCAAAGCAATCTTGAGAAAGAAAAGCAAAAGGAATCAGGCTTCCTGAATTTCAGACTGTATTACACAGGTATAGTCATCAAGACAGTGCAGTACTGGCACAAAAACAGAATTATAGATCGATGGAGCAGGGGGACAGAAAGGCCAGAGTTAAATTCATGCACCTGTGGTCAATTAATCTACAACAAAAGAGGCAAGACTATACAATGGAGAGAAGAGTCTCTTCAATAAATGGTGCTGGGAAAACTGGACAGCTACATGTTAAAAAAAAAAATGAAGACAGAACAATCTTTAATACGATACTCAAAAATAAACTCAAAATGGATTAAACACCTAAATGTAAGACTGGATAAACACTCTGAAAACATAGGCAGAACACTCCTTGACATAAACTTCAGCAATATCTTTTTTTGATCTGTCTCCCAGAATAATGGAAATAAAAACAAAAATACACAAATGGGAACTAATTAAACTCAAAAACTTTTGCACTGCAAAGGAAATCACAAGGGGAAAGAAAAAAAAAAAAAAAAGACAACCCACAGAACGAGAAAAAAGCTCATGCAGTTTTATATCCCCAAACAACCCAATCAGAAAATGAACGGAAGACCTAAACAGACATTTCTCCAAAGATATAAAGACAGCCAACAGGCACATGAAAAGATGTGCAACCTCACTAATCATTAGAGAAACACAATCTAAACTATAGTGAGAGATCACCTCAAACTTGTCAGAATGGCTATTATCAAAAAAGTCTACAAACAATACATGCTAGAGAAGAAGTAGAGAAAAGGGAATCCTCCGACATCGCTGGTGGAAATGTAAATTGGTACAGCCACTATGGAGAACAGTATGGAGGTTTCTTTAAAAAAAAAAAAAAGAGTTACCACATGATCCAACAATCCCATTCCTGGGGCTTTTATCCAGAGAAAAACATGGCTCGAAAGGATACACGGACCACAGTGTTAACTGCACCACTATTCACGATAGCCAAGACGTGAAAGCAACCTACAAGTCCACTGACAGAAGAATGGACAAAGAAGGTGTGGTAAATACATACAGTGGAATACTACTCGGCCATTAAAAAGATGAAACAATGCCATCGGCAGCAACATGGACAGACTTAGAGATCATCATTCTAAGTGAACTCACTGAGACAGAGAAAGACAAATACCGTATGATACTGCTTTACATGTAGAATCTAAGCAGATACAAATGAACTTACTTACAAAATGGAAGCAGACTCAGAGATTTACAGAATGAATTTATGGTTGTGGCCGGGAGGGCTGGGTGAAGTCACAGATTGGGAGTTTGGGACTGACTTGTACACACTGTTCCACTTAAAATAGATAACCAAGAAGGACCTACTGTAGAAACGAATCAATAAATAAAAAATGACAAAGAGCTGACGCCACTCTGGAAACATTCTGAATGTAGGGTGAGTTACTGAAAATTCAGGGATTCCCTGGTGGCTCAGACAGTCTGCCTGCAATGCGGGAGACCCATGTTTGATCTCTGGGTTGAGAAGGAAAAGGCAACCCACTCCAGTATTCCTGCCTGCAAATCCTGTGGATGGAGGAGCATGGTGGGCTACAGTTCATAGGGTCGCCAAGAGTCAGACATGACTAAGCGACTTCACTTTCAACTGAAAATCTGAGTTGTTACAAGAGAATTTAGAATTACCTGTGGGTGCGTGGTAAGCAAGGAGGATCCAGAGACATAAGACACTTTCTCATAATGGGACTGGATGATCCAGTTGGAGCTTCCAAGGGCATAGCCAGAGCTTAGAGGAGTCACCTGGACCGCACCGAAAAGCTCCTAGAAAAGAACCATTGTAAGAATGTGTGCTGAACTTTCAGTAGTGCAGTCATGCCAGTTAAGTTTGCAGAGGAAAAAAAAACCAGAAAATCCTTAGAAACTATTTCAAGTGAATCAGAAAGTTTAAGAACAGAAAGATGGTGGAGACCATGGGACAGACACATCTTACAGTCTTTTACTTATCACATTTCTGAGAATTTCAGTCCATCCACATGTCACCAGGCACCCAGGTCACACCCATTAAAAGGCAGAGATGATATATTATGATATAGGCCAAAGAGATAAATACTTAGGTTTTCTTCTTCTTTTTTTTTTTTTTTAACCCTTTTCAGGTTAGGAATTAGTATCTTGGTTGTTCTGTAAAAAGTGGCTCTGGGCCACAGTTGACAGGAATGGGAACCCTCATCATGATCAGAGCTCAGAAGTCATATGTGCCAAATTATTTCTTGATCCCTTTGATGCTGTTCTCTACTTCACAAGTCCAAAACCTGTAAAGTGGTGTCACTGTTCTAAAGTAAACAGGATGAGATGCCTTTTTCCCCCTGACTTATTATATGCTAATGAGTGATGGGGAATATAAGATTTAGGACAGAGCACCAGTAAGAACCTGGGAAGGATGGAGGAAAATAACAGATGTCCTATCTTTCCACTTAAAAAAGGGAACTATAGAATCCTTCCAAACAATCAAAAGCATTCGTCAATCAGTTAAAATCGTATTAACACTCACAATTTTCTGAGAATATCCCACCAGCTGGATCTTACTGAGGGCAGAGTTCACCTCCTGCATAGTGTAGCATCTTCTCCAGGTCGAGACTTCTACTGCATCCTTGAGAGGAGAAGGGAGGAGCCTGGAAACAGATCATCAAGTCAGCTCTTATGTACAGAGAATACTGTGCAAATAACGTGCCCATTTTGTCTAAGTTGTCCAACCTACTGGCATATCTGAATGTTCACAGGATAAACATCCCTTTATAATTATTTTTATTTCTGTAAGGTTGGCAGTACTCTCCCTTCTTTCATTTCTGATTCTAGTAATTGCAGTATTCTCTCCACGGCAAACAGTCAGACATGGCTGGGCAACTGAACTGAGCTGAACTCCCTTCTTCTTGGTCAACCTAGCTAAAGGTCTGGTAGAGTTTTGTTGATCCTTTCAAAGAACTAACTTTTGGATTCATTGATTTTTCTCCATTGTTTTTCTACTCTTGATTTTGCATATCCAGCATATAGCTGGATCTTCTCTTTTGTCTTTTTAAACCTATGTGATAATTTTGGTCATCTGAACTATTTAAGCCATTCACAATGTTACTACTGATATATTAATATAATAGTTGGCTTACGTTTACCAATTTAATTTTTGTTTTTTATATATCACATCTTTTTTGTTCTTCTATTCCTCCACTGATTTTTAAAAATAGTAAGTGAATATTTTCTGATGTAGCCTCTTAAATCCCTTCATGATTTTTCACTTTTTAAAAAGTTATTTCCTTAGTGGCTATCCTAAGGGCTTATCTTATATCTCTTAATATAGAGCATTTCTGTATAACCTCTCACATTCTCTTCCCTGTTCAAAAAAGATAAATGAAATAACATTACTCATGGGCCTGCAAAGTTATAGAAAAGAACTAGGTTAAACACATCTGAGGCAGAAAGAGGAAAATAAAACACATTTTGAAACTTTTCAGACCAGCATCAGGAGCAATCATTAAAACAAACAAAAATGTATCATTAGAAAGACATTTTACTCAATATTATTTTGCTCAAACACAAATAAGAATAGACCTAAAGAGTGACTTCTCTGAGACTCTCTATACAATACAGGTGAAGGGATTTCCAGAGAACGGAACCTGTGCATTAGCTCTGCTCTATCTCCTAAACTGACACTGAACAATAGTAAAGAATCACACACACACACACACACACAACCAGCCCTTAAGACAAAGAGATGAGAGGAGAGCTAATAGCAACAGCATTTTATTTTATTTTTTTAACTTTCTAATTTTATTTTATTTTTAAACTTTACATAATTGTATTAGTTTTGCCAAATATCAAAATGAATCCGCCACCAGTATACATGTGTTCCCCATCCTGAACCCTCCTCCCTCCTCCCTCCCCATACCATCCCTCTGGGTCGTCCCAGTGCTGTAGCCCCAAGCATCCAGTATCGTGCATCGAACCTGGACTGACATCTCGTTTCATACATGATATTTTACATGTTTCAATGCCATTCTCCCAAATCTTCCCACCCTCTCCCTCTCCCATAGAGTCCATAAGACTGTTCTATACATCAGTGTCTCTTTTGCTGTCTCGTACACAGGGTTATTGTTACCATCTTTCTAAATTCCATATATATGTGTTAGTATACTGTATTGGTGTTTTTCCTTCTGGCTTACTTCACTCTGTATAATAGGCTCCAGTTTCATCCACCTCATTGGAACTGATTCAAATGTATTCTTTTTAATGGCTGAGTAATACTCCATTGTGTATATGTACCACAGCTTGCTTATCCATTCATCTGCTGATGGACATCTAGGTTGCTTCCATGTCCTGGCTATTATAAACAGTGCTGCGATGAACATTGGGGTACACGTGTCTCTTTCCCTTCTGGTTTCCTCAGTGTGTATGCCCAGCAGTGGGATTGCTGGGTCATAAGGCAGTTCTATTTCCAGTTTTTTAAGGAATCTCCACACTGTTCTCCATAGTGGCTGTACTAGTTTGCATTCCCACCAACAGTGTAAGAGGGTTCCCTTTTCTCCACACCCTCTCCCGCATTTATTATTTGTAGACTTTTGGATCGCAGCCATTCTGACTGGTATGAAATGGTACCTCATAGTGGTTTTGATTTGCATTTCTCTGATAATGAGTGATGTTGAGCATCTTTTCATGTGTTTGTTAGCCATCTGTATGTCTTCTTTGGAGAAATGTCTATTTAGTTCTTTGGCCCATTTTTTGATTGGGTCATTTATTTTTCTGGAATTGAGCTGTAGGAGTTGCTTGTATATTTTTGAGATGAGTTGTTTGTCAGTTGCTTCATTTGCTATTATTTTCTCCCATTCCGAAGGCTGTCTTTCCACCTTGCTAATAGTTTCCTTTGATGTGCAGAAGCTTTTAAGGTTAATTAGGTCCCATTTGTTTATTTTTGCTTTTATTTCCAATATTCTGGGAGGTGGGTCATAGAGGATCCTGCTGTGATGTATGTCAGAGAGTGTTTTGCCTATGTTCTCCTCTAGGAGTTTTATAGTTTCTGGTCTTATGTTTAGATTTTTAATCCACTTTGAGTTTATTTTTGTGTATGGTGTTAGAAAGTGTTCTAGTTTCATTCTTTTACAAGTGGTTGACCAGATTTCCCAGCACCACTTGTTAAAGAGATTGTCTTTAATCCATTGTATATTCTTGCCTCCTTTGTCAAAGATAAGGTGTCCATATGTGCGTGGATTTATCTCTGGGCTTTCTATTTTGTTCCATTGATCTGTTTCTGTCTTTGTGCCAGTACCATACTGTCTTGATAACTGGCTTTGTAGTAGAGCCTGAAGTCAGGTAGGTTGATTCCTCCAGTTCCATTCTTCTTTCTCAAGATCGCTTTGGCTATTCGAGGTTTTTTTTGTATTTCCATACAAATTGTGAAATTATTTGTTCTAGCTCTGTGAGGAATACTGTTGGTAGCTTGATAGGGACTGCATTGAATCTATAAATTGCTTTGGGTAGTATACTCATTTTCACTATATTGATTCTTCCAATCCATGAACATGGTATATTTCTCCATCTATTAGTGTCCTCTTTGATTTCTTTCACCAGTGTTTTATAGTTTTCTATATATAGGTCTTTAGTTTCTTTAGGTAGATATATTCCTAAGTATTTTATTCTTTCCGTTGCAATGGTGAATGGAATTGTTTCCTTAATTTCTCTTTCTGTTTTCTCATTATTAGTATATAGGAATGCAAGGGATTTCTGTGTGTTGATTTTATATCCTGCAACTTTACTATAGTCATTGATTAGCTCTAGTAATTTTCTGGTGGAGTCTTTAGGGTTTTCTATGTAGAGGATCATGTCATCTGCAAATAGTGAGAGTTTGACTTCTTCTTTTCCAATTTGGATTCCTTTTATTTCTTTTTCTGCTCTGATTGCTGTGGCCAAAACTTCCAAAACTATGTTGAATAGTAATGGTGAAAGTGGGCACCCTTGTCTTGTTCCTGACTTTAGAGGAAATACTTTCAATTTTTCACCATTGAGGATAATGTTTGCTGTGGGTTTGTCATATATAGCTTTTATTATGTTGAGGTATGTTCCTTCTATTCCTGCTTTCTGGAGAGTTTTTATCATAAATGGTGGATATTCTCTAGACAGGAAACACAAAAACGGTGTACAAATTCGAACCCAAAACAATAAAGTAAATGGCAACGGGATCATACTTATCAGTAATTACCTTAAACGTAAATGGGTTGAATGCCCCAACCAAAAGACAAAGACTGGCTGAATGGATACAAAAACAAGACCCCTACATATGTTGTCTACAGGAGACCCACCTCAAAACAGGGGACACATACAGACTGAAAATGAAGGGCTGGAAAAAGATTTTCCATGCAAATAGGGACCAAAAGAAAGCAGGACTAGCAATACTCATATCAGATAAAATAGACTTTAAAACAAAGGCTGTGAAAAGAGACAAAGAAGGTCACTACATAATGATCAAAGGATCAATCCAAGAAGAAGATATAACAATTATAAATATATATGCACCCAACACAGGAGCACCGCAGTATGTAAGACAAATGCTAACAAGTATGAAAGGAGACATTAACAATAACACAATAATAGTGGGAGACTTTAATACCCCACTCACACCTATGGATAGATCAACTAAACAGAAAATTAACAAGGAAACACAAACTTTAAATGATACAATAGACCAGTTAGACCTAACTGATATCTATAGGACATTTCATCCCAAAACAATGAATTTCACCTTTTTCTCAAGTGCACATGGAACCTTCTCCAGGATAGATCACATCCTGGGCCATAAAGCTAGCCTTGGTAAATTCAAAAAAATAGAAATCATTCCAAGCATCTTTTCTGACCACAATGCAGTAAGATTAGATCTCAATTACAAGAGAAAAACTATTAAAAATTCCAACATATGGAGGCTGAACAACAGGCTGCTGAATAACCAACAATCACAGAAGAAATCAAGAAAGAAATCAAAATTTGCATAGAAACGAATGAAAATGAGAACACAACAACCCAAATCCTGTGGGACACGGTAAAAGCAGTCCTAAGGGGAAAGTTCATAGCAATACAGGCACACCTCAAGAAACAAGAAAAAAGTCAAATAAATAACCTAACTCTACACCTAAAGCAACTAGGAAAGGAAGAAATGAAGAACCCCAGGGTTAGTAGAAGGAAAGAAATCTTAAAAATTAGAGCAGAAATAAATGCAAAAGAAACAAAAGAGACCATAGCAAAAATCAACAAAACCAAAAGCTGGTTCTTTGAAAGGATAAATAAAATTGACAAACCATTAGCCAGACTCATCAAGAAACAAAGGGAGAAAAATCAAATCAATAAAATTAGAAACGAAAATGGAGAGATCACAACAGACAACACAGAAATACAAAGGATCATAAGAGACTACTATCAACAATTATATGCCAATAAAATGGACAACGAGGAAGAAATGGACAAATTCTTAGAAAAGTACAACTTTCCAAAACTGGACCAGGAAGAAATAGAAAATCTTAACAGACCCATCACAAGCACAGAAATTGAAACTGTAATCAAAAATCTTCCAGCAAACAAAAGCCCAGGTCCAGACGGCTTCACAGCTGAATTCTACCAAAAATTTAGAGAAGAGCTAACACCTATCCTGCTCAAACTCTTCCAGAAAACTGCAGAGGAAGGTAAACTTCCAAACTCATTCTATGAGGCCACCATCACCCTAATACCAAAACCTGACAAAGATGCCACAAAAAAACAAAACTACAGGCCAATATCACTGATGAACATAGATGTAAAAATCCTTAACAAAATTCTAGCAATCAGAATCCAACAACACATTAAAAAGATCATACACCATGACCAAGTGGGCTTTATCCCAGGGATGCAAGGATTCTTCAATATCCGCAAATCAATCAATGTAATACACCACATTAACAAATTGAAAAATAAAAACCATATGATTATCTCAATAGATGCAGAGAAAGCCTTTGACAAAAATGCAACAGCATTTTAGAAAGTAGAAAGACAAATAATGACTGATTTCACAGACCCAGGAAAGTTCAAGTCACTTAGTTTCCACTGCAGAACTCACAACAAGCTCAGCAATGGGAAACAACAGGTATGTCTTGTAGTGAGGTGAAAGTGAAAGTGAAGTCGCTCAGTCGTGTCCTACTCTTTGCGACCCCATGGACTGTAGCCTACCAGGCTCCTCTGTCCATGGGATTTTCCGGGCAACAGTACTGGAGTGGATTGCCATTTCCTTCTCCAAGTGAGGTTAAAGGTGAGCCTAAAAACAAGAAAATTCCTAGAAGAAACTGATTAAGAAATAGAACCTACTAATTCTCCTCACCTAATCCATATAGCTCAGCAATTGCCCCTTCCCCTCCCAGGCATGTCACCAGAGACTCTTCTCTAGGGAGAATAAAAATGAGAGTCTGGACCAGGGGAAACCAGCAACACCTGGAAGCAACCTCCTTAAGCAAAAGTTTACATACTGAGAGGACAATTTTCTTATCCTCAGAGCAGAACACTATCAGTTAATCTTATACCCTGCAGGGTAGGAGACTAGGAGAACCTTCTCTGAAAAACAAGATCAGCACCGAAAAACAAAACCAAAAAACAAACAAAAAAACCCCCCAAAAAACCCCCAAAAAACCCTCAATGAAAAGATACTGACTGACTTGGGGTTTTACAATGAAATTACCGAACCAGACTATGTCATGGTAAAGTCCAGAATTCAACAAGACCTGGCACACAGACTTTCCAAGTAGCTTTTCTTTTTACCTGTCTAATTCTTAAATATGAACCAATAACCAAGGATCACCATGTATCTAAATAAAGCCTCTAAAATGATAAAGGCCAAAACAAATGGAGGAAGGAGAGGAAATAAATTAGGTAGGTAGTAAATAACAATCATTATTCTCAGATAAATAAAAGAGTGTACCTAAGAAATGAGAAGACACTTCTACTAAAAGGGTGAAGAGTCATTAAGAGAATGAAAAGAACACTTATAAATGAAAATAGGACATTATACAATGAGAGCATGCCAACAAAACAACACGATTTCAAAATAAGCTGCTGCTGCTGCTACTGCTAAGTCGCTTCAGTCGTGTCTGACTCTGCGACCCCATAGAAGGCAGCCCACAAAATAAGCTAAAAACGTTAAAAAGATATTCAAGACACAAAGACCCATATAAATGAAGAAATCAGAAAAGCTTAAAAATGAAGGAACAGAACTACATGAAGAATTAGAAATTTAGTAAGAATTCAGGAATGAAGACTAAACTGAAAGACACACAAGAGTGGATATACACAACAGACATGCCAAGAGAGCAAAGACAGATACAACATACAGGTAACAGGAGTCCCTCACAGAAATCCAAGCAAGGGAACAGAATACCAAAAACCGTAAGTAGAAATAAAAAGAAACTACACACTGAAAGAACACAATGCAGACCCGAGAATACTGACCCAGGATAACTAACGCCAGATATATTCTGGGAAAATATTTAGATTACAGAGAAAAATCTTTGGGCGTGGAGGCAAAAAGGGCAAGTTATTTACAAGGAAAACAAGAAAAGATTACATCGGTTTTCAACAGTTATCAATGCTTTTTCTAGAATAAAATAGAGAAACATATTTAAGAGACTCAAAGAAAGAAAATGCAAGCCAAGGATTACATATTTAGCAAAACTTTGTGACTTTCAAGGTCACAGAGCACAGAAAAACAGTTATTAATCAGCAAGAACTCACAGAATACAGTTCTCATGATTCTATCCTGATATATCATCTGAAGAATGAGTTTCACACAACCCAAATTGACTACAGTAGAAACATCAATATAGGGGTTGATACTATTAAATGCAGAGTTCCTTGAGGAGAAAGGCCAAATGAAGTTGGAAGGGAGAGAGGACAGTATGTAACGGCTACATGTTCTGACAAGATAGACACAGTCAAAGTATAAAAGCAGCGGAAGAAAAATATATATTCTCTTTCCTCCAAAAAGGCCTCAAAACAACTGACCAATCCAGTAACAGTGAGCATTGTTAGCAACCAGAATGGGAGCTCAAAATCCCATTTCCACTAAAAGAATCCAGAGTTTCTTGGAGAAATGGGTGATTTCAGATTTAGGAATGTAAAAAAGGAGTCTTAGACATCCTGCTACATTGGATAACAAGTAAACTATCAAAAACTACAAACGAGGTAACAAAAGGACATAGTGGATAAACTGAATATGCTTTCACTGACAGGACAATCTGAGCTGCAAGAAGGGTGATGTGGTGATGGGATGAAATCCACGCACTATGTATGTTTCAGCGCTGTGATTAGACTGGCGCACAGAGACCCGGTTTTTGAGTTACCAGACATTTTCTATCTCTTAACCTAGGTGGTGTTTATAGGGGTAGCTGCTTTACAATAGTTTTGTCAAGAAAATGCACTGTTCATAACAAACACCCTCTTCCAACAACACAAGAGAAGACTCTATACGTGGACATCACCAGATGGTCAACACCGAAATCAGATTGAT
This sequence comes from Bos javanicus, assembly GCF_032452875.1. NCBI lineage: Eukaryota > Metazoa > Chordata > Mammalia > Artiodactyla > Bovidae > Bos > Bos javanicus. The sequence continues at coordinate 10,484,884 of NC_083875.1, read as the reverse complement.
TATATTCTTTGCAGACAAAGATGGAGAAGCTCTATACAGTCAGCAAAAACAAGACCGGGAGCTGACTGTGGCTCAGACCATGAATTCCTTATTGTCAAATTCAGACTTAAATTGAAGAAAGTAGGGAAAACCACTAGACCATTCAGGTATGACCTAAATCAAATCCCTTATGATTATACAGTGGAAGTGAGAAATAGATTTAAGGGCCTAGATCTGATAGATAGACTGCCTGATGAGTTATGGAATGAGGTTCGTGACATTGTACAGGAGACAGGGATCAAGACCATCCCCATGGAAAAGAAATGCAAAAAAGCAAAATGGCTTTCTGGGGAGGCCTTACAAATAGCTGTGAAAAGAAGAGAAGTGAAAAGCAAAGGAGAAAAGGAAAGATATAAACATCTGAATGCAGAGTTCCAAAGAATAGCAAGAAGAGATAAGAAAGCCTTCTTCAGCGATCAATGCAAAGAAATAGAGGAAAACAATAGAATGGGAAAGACTGGAGATCTCTTCAAGAAAATCAGAGATACCAAAGGAACATTTCATGCAAAGATGGGCTCGATAAAGGACAGAAATGGTATGGACCTATCAGAAGCAAAAGATATTAAGAAGAGATGGCAAGAATATACAGAAGAACTGTACAAAAAAGATCTTCACGACCCCCAGTTAATCACGATGGTGTGATCACTGACCTAGAGCCAGACATCCTGGAATGTAAGTCAAGTGGGCCTTAGAAAGCATCACTATAAACAAAGCTAGTGGAGGTGATAGAATTCCAGTTGAGCTATTCCAAATCCTGAAAGATGATGCTGTGAAAATGCTGCACTCAATATGCCAGCAAATTTGGAAAACTCAGCAGTGGCCACAGGACTGGAAAAGGTCAGTTTTCATTCCGATCCCAAAGAAAGGCAATGCCAAAGAATGCTCAAACTACCGCACAATTGCATTCATCTCACACGCTAGCAAAGTAATGCTCAAAATTCTCCAAGCCAGGCTTCAGCAATATGTGAACCATGAACTTCCTGATGTTCAAGCTGGTTTTAGAAAAGGCAGAGGAACCAGAGATCAAATTGCCAACATCCACTGGATCATCAAAAAAGCAAAAGAGTTCCAGAAAAACATCTATTTCTGCTTTCTTGACTATGCCAAAGCCTTTGACTGTGTGGATCACAATAAACTGTGGGAAATTCTGAAAGAGATGGGAATACTAGACCACCTGACCTGCCTCTTGAGAAATTTGTATGCAGGTCAGGAAGCAACAGTTAGAACTGGACATGGAACAACAGACTGGTTCCAAATAGGAAAAGGAGTATGTCAAGGCTGTATATTGTCACCCTGGTTATTTAACTTATATGCAGAGTACATCATGAGAAACGCTGGGCTGGAAGAAACACAAGCTGGAATCAAGATTGCTGGGAGAAATATCAATAACTTCAGATATACAGATGACACCAGCCTTATGGCAGAAAGTGAAGAGGAACTCAAAAGCCTCTTGATGAAGGTGAAAGTGGAGAGTGAAAAAGTTGGCTTAAAGCTCAACATTCAGAAAACTAAGATCATGGCGTCCGGTCCCATCACTTCATGGGAAATAGATGGGGAAACAGTGGAAACAGTGTCAGACTTTATTGTTCTGGGCTCCAAAATCACTGCAGATGGTGATTGCAGCCATGAAATTAAAAGACGCTTACTCCTTGGAAGGAAAGTTATGACCAACCTAGATAGCATATTCAAAAGCAGAGACATTACTTTGCCAACAAAGGTCCGTCTAGTCAAGGCTATGGTTTTTCCTGTGGTCATGTATGGATGTGAGAGTTGGACTGTGAAGAAGGCTGAGTGCCGAAGAATTGATGCTTTTGAACTGTGGTGTTGGAGAAGACTCTTGAGAGTCCCTTGGACTGCAAGGAGATCCAACCAGTCCATTCTGAAGGAGATCAGCCCTGGGATTTCTTTGGAAGGAATGCTGCTAAAGCTGAAACTCCAGTACTTTGGCCACCTCATGCGAAGAGTTGACTCACTGGAAAAGACTCTGATGCTGGGAGGGATTGGGGGCAAGAAGAGAAGGGGACGACAGAGGATGAGATGGCTGGATGGCATCACTGACTTGATGGACGTGAGTCTGAGTGAACTCCGGGAGTTGGTGATGGACAGGGAGGCCTGGCATGCTGTGATTCATGTGGTCGCAAAGAGTCGGAAACGACTGAGCGACTGATCTGATCTGATCTGATCTGATCTATCAAGCTTTGTGGGGTTTTTTGGTCTGTGTTTTTCATTACAATATAAAAAGGTTAATTTTAAAATATAGAAAAATTTATGTCAAAACAAGAAATAAGTAGCAGAAACAAAAAATATTCATAGGAAGGTTGGGAGATAAAATAAATTCCCAGACAGAATAACAAAACAAAGTGACGGTAAAGAGGAGAGATAAGTATTTGAGTGTCAGTCCAGGAGGTTCAACACCCAAATAACACGAGTTCCAAAAAATACACAAAAATTGAAAAAAGGAATTTTAGAAGGGGAGAAAAATTTATTTTTTAAACCAGAATTGAAATTCTCCATTTTCTAGATTGAGGGTCAGCAAACATTTTAGATACAGGGCCACAGATGCTTTAAACTCTGGACGCCACATACAGTCTCTGTCAAGTTATTCAACTTGGCCATATACCACCACAATGATAAGAGTGTGTCTGTGTGCCAATAAAACTTTATTTACAAAAATAGTGGCAGGCCAGATTCAGACACAAATCAGGTACTTCACCATAGCTGCCGACACTTTTCTACACTGAAAGGACACACTAAGCTCAGTCCATGAATGTAAACTATCTTTAGGTAAGACACACCATCATAAACTTTAAGGACAAGAAGATTCTAAAAGTCTCCACAGAGGAATAAACAGTATACATACAGGAGATCAAGCCTTACTGGACTTTTCAACAGCATTTCTGGGAGACAGAAGAAAATAGTGCAATACTTTAAAAATTCTATGAGCAAAGTACATCTGGTTTGCATTTCTATCAGAGTGTGAGAGTAGAATGCAGACATTTTAGATGTGCAGGGTCATAGAAAATTTACTTCTCACGCACTCTTTTTCAGGGAGTTGGTGGAGGAGGTGCCTGGCAAAATGAAGGTGTAAACCAGAAAAAGAAAGGCCCAGAAAATAGAGCTTCTAACAGAAGAAAAGGGTGAAGAAATCTATAGGATCAAGGTGGAGAAAGTCCCAGACTGAATGCTGTGTAGTAGTCCCAAGAGCATCTGACACCAGGCAGGGTAAGAGTGAAGACTCAGGGAGGGGACTTCTAGAAAAGGAAGATAAAATTGTCAGACTATTCATCAAGTCTGAACATACTGAGGAGAGACTCAGACAAATGGGGGAAAGGTTAGAGATCAATTAGTAATATAATATGTAAGGGCTTTCCAGGCGGCCCAGTGGTTAAGAATCCACCTGCCAATGCAGGAGACGCGGGTTTGATCCCTGGGTCGGGAACATCCCTTGCAAAAGGAAATGACAACCTACTCTGGAATCCTTGCCTGGGAAATCCCATGGACAGAGGAGCCTCGCAGGCTATAGACAAGGGGTCATAAATAGTTGGACGTGACTGAGCAATTGAGCATATATGCACCCAGAAAACTAGGCAAATAAACAAGCAAGATAATTACTAACTCAAGGGGAAACAGAAAGTTGTGCGAGAAAAAAAAAACCCTAACAATGTTACACGGCCAGTGAATTGCATTTCCATGGTCATAATAATGTAAACATGGAACAGAGATTTAGTAAAAACAGCACACAGGTCACATAGGTCCAACTCTCTTCACCTTTGTTTCTGCAGCAACAAAATACCAACAATCCTTCTTGTTACCTTCCGCATAAAGACAGGTGGCCGAGACCACCTGTCTCGGCCAGGTGCATATCCCGATTTTTTTATTTCATGTACCTGTCCTCTAGAGTGAATTGATTTAGGTTTCACAATATTGAGTCAATAAATATTTACTTAGCTCTGATTATGGCCACAGTACTCAAGTCCTGTAAGAAATTGAACAGGTATAACATAAAGGCCTCAGCTTACAGGAACTTAGTCTGAAAAAATTTTTACAACAGTACAAGGCAAAAAAGGAGACACGGAAAACCGTCATAAGTCATTCTTGCCTGCATGCTTGTCTTCCCTCCCAGAAGGGGCTAAATGATACACTGAAAATGCAAATCTCTACACATACACACACACAGTCTCTCTCTCTCCTCCTCCAATTTAATGGTTCACCATTACATTCAGGATAAAATTGAAGGCTCTCAGCATGACTCATAAGGCTCTTCTTTATCATGGTCCTGCCTCAGCCTACATTCTACACATTGAACTATATAAGGAGCTCTCTAAGTGCCAGGCTTCCTCAAAGCTGTAACATTCCACTGTCCACTTCTTCATATTTTGTGTGGACAACGTGTGTGCATACTCAGTTGCGTCTGACTCTCTGTGACTCCATGGACTGTAGCCCACCAAGCTCCTCTGCTTATGGGATTTCCCAGGCAAGAATACTGGCGCGGATTGCCATGCCCTCCTCCAGAGGGTCTTCCAGACCCAGGGACTGAACTTGCATCTCTTGCATTTCCTGCACTGCAGGTGCATTCTTTACCACTGAGCCACTGGGGACGCCTTACTCCTGCTTCAAAATTTAGGCGACCTGTCACCTTTTCTCAGGTCTTGTGACACCTGTCTCAGCCAGGTGCATATCCCGTGTGCTGAGAAGATGGCTGACGGAGTCTCAGAGTCCAGGAAGTGGCACAGAAGCCCTCTCTGGAGCAGGTTCATGGCAAGGGGCCGCCACCGACACTTCTGTCTCCTTCCGCACCCCCTGCTACTATCTTCCACCCATTGAGGAAGGAGAGGTTTCTCTTGGAGACACCAGGGGAAGAGCAGACGATTTAGACTTGTCTGGATGTAAATCTCAGCACTGCCTCTTCACCTGTGAGCCTCAGTTTCCTCATCTGTGAAAAAGGAGAGTATCACCTCCCTGTTAGAGCTGTCCTGTGAGGAGTGAAGGGCAGAACACACAGAAGTGTCTGCCATAGAACAGAGGCTGGGTGAGGACTCTCTCCAACCTTCCCCAACATACACAGCCATCGCTGCCCCAGAACAAGCATTTTCCAACAATACTGTGGGGGACTTTAACGCAGGGTAATTTCTTTAGATGAATCTGACCCTGAACTTGAGTGGCCCAGGCACTGCTCCAGAGAGTCTCAAGGAAGAACCCAAGTTACTCCCCTGCTTTGAGTAAGTATGTGTGCTCAGTCGCGTCCAACTCTTTGTGACCCCATGGACTACAGCTTGCCAGGCTCCTCTGTCCACAGAATTTTCTGGGGAAGAATACTGGAGTGGGTTGCCATTTTTTCCTTCAGGGGATCTTTCCTGATCCAGAGATCAAACCTATGTCTCCTGCATTGGCAGGTGAGTTTATTTTTTTTCTCCCCACTGAGCCACCTGAGAAGCCCTGCTTTAGTGCCTCCTTTAAACTCCTTGAGATCAGGAGGCCCTATGGCTTGGGCTTCCCAGGACTGCCCTTCATTAAGAATAAAGACTTCTTCCTTTGGGCTGGGTATGAGCAGGAGTTTCTTAACTTGCTACCCAAGCTGGAAGGTTATTATGTGAGTGGCTAGAGTGATAAATAATGATGCCTAACCACATCTTTCACCTCAGTTGGATCTGTTTTAATTGCTCTTAGCTCTGCCAAGGCCCTACCATAGAGACACTTCTTCTTGAGACTGTGCTAACAAGTCACATGCCAGCTAGATCAGATACACATTCTTTAACTGACTTTAGGTACATCGGTTTATTTCTGGGCTGTCTATTTGGTTCCATTGATCCATGTGTCTGTATTATTTGAAGCTCAGTGGTAAGTCTGGGGAGAGGTGAGCCCTAAGAAAGCATGCGAGGTGGTAAGCATCCGGGAGAAACTGATCAGTGAGCCAGAAGAGCAAGGTCAGGCAGGTCCCCCACGACTCTGGTCTCAAGTCTGACCTGATCAGCTTAGGATGGGTGACAGGCAGCTTCTGACACAGCTTCCAAGGCTCCCCACCTCCCATACTTGCCCCCTCGTGTGAGCTCCTCCCGCCAGATATAGGTTGGACCTACCGGCTAGCTTCTAGTGAAGAGAATATGACAAAGGTGACAAGTAGTCACTTGCAAGATTAGGTTACAAAGGACTGGGACTTCCTTCTTGTCCACAGTCTCTCCTCTGGCCTCCTGTTCGCTCTGATGTAGCCAGCTGCCGTGCTGTGAGATGCTCTGAGGAGAGGCCCATGGGGCAAGGACCCAAGGGAAGCTTCAGTCCAACATCCCTGAGGAACTGAATCCTTCCAACCTCAACGTAAATGAGCCAAGAAGGGGATCCTCCTGGTGAAGCCTGAGAAAAGGGTGGCCTGGTGGGAGACCCAGTTACTAATACATTAGGAAGCGTCTTGGGCCGTGCTCTGGTACAGAGGCACTGTTTTCAACTAAGTTTGGTTTTCTCAGGTCTGGTCAATGACATTTTTACAAACTCTAACTGTACAGAACATCTGCAGCATGGTCATCATATCCAATTTAAATCTGATTTCTGCTTTAGTTGCAACATTGAATAATTCACCTAACCTCTTTCCTTCCCTTCATAAATCTAAATGGATGGTAAAATGTTTCCTTCAAAAACTGTTGAAGACCACAGCAAATGAGTAATCACACACACACGTGTATATGTATACTATATTATTAACATTATATATCTATGATTATTCAGTGCCTATGAATTCCTCCCCCTTACTCTTATGCTTAAATTCTTTGGGTATCTTATACTGGTACCTTATATATAGACTACACTACTTTCAGATCTAAAACTAATTAATTATCATTTCTCTATTGGAAAACATCTAGAGGTTTCCTTTATCACAAAGGTTTGGTGACTCTGTTTTCACAAACAATTTTGATAAATTTTCTATCCGCTAGACAAAAGACTTCAACCAGGAAATCAGTCAAACGCATTGTTGGCTTTTCCAAAAGAACAGCCTTTGAATATTCTTTTGTGTAGGGTTAGCTTGCAGTGCTGCTCTCCCTCGGGTGTGCACTGGCTAACTGCAATCCAACCAGTCCCTCTCAATCGTGCCATGTTGCCATGTTCTTGCCCACAATATCCTCCTATCTAAGAATGACCTCTTTCCTCATTCACCCTGTTTAACCTGCTAAGCCCGGCCCGAGTCTCGCTACTTGGATACAGGTACTATGCCTTAAACTTTTGGGGGCATTTCCCTACAAACTTATCATAATGCCAGGCCCTTGGGAGTTAATCAACAAACAAGACTGAAGTCCTCTGAGTTTCCTACTTCTACTCCCAAATTCCCTTTGCTAACACCATTTTTACTCTTTCAAGTTACATGGTCCCTTTCTCCTTCTATCACCTAACATCTCGTCTAACTCGCTTTCCCTAAAACTTATGCTTGAGGCCATAATTACAGAGAGGCCTTTACAGAGCCATTCAAAGCCATTAGGATTATTGGCTGATTAAGGATAAGTCGGATAAGGAAACCCAGTGGGAACTAGTTCTGTTTTTGCTGGCTTTCTAATTTATCAAAGTCAAGTTCTCAGAGTCTAAATGTTTAATAAGTACTTCCTAAAAGATTTCATTGTTTTGTTTTGTTCTTATCACACTTGAGTGCTTAATAAACATTTTTCTCCCAGGGCTTGACATCACGCCAGAACTCTGCTGTCTGTTCTTCCAACCAACCAGCACAAGATCATGTGTTTTCGTAAAAGAGCAAGACTTTTAGGTCCACAGGGACCACTTAAAAGCTTATAAATAAAACACTGGTTGGGCTTTTTCTAAGTGTTTGAGAAGAAAAGAAGCAGAAAAAATTTCTTTCCTCTCATTATAGTGAAGTGTGCTTAATACACAAGGACGTGGCGGGAGGATGGAGATGTGTCAGCGGACTGACGCTCTTCATGGTTTTCATTGTTTAGTTGCTCAGTCGTGTCCGACTCTTTGTGATCCCACGGGCCAGGTTTCTCGGTTCATGGGATTTCCCAGGCAAGAATACTGGAGATTAGCCATTTCTTTCTCCTGGGGATCTTCCTGACCCAGGGATCAAACTTGAGTCTCCTGCACTGGCAGGCAGATTCTTTATTACTGAGTCTCCAAGGAAGCCTTATGATCTTTATGGAATTTACCAAAAGCAAAACCTGAAAATCAAGCATTTCTTAATACTAAACTGAAATCAGATTACAAACCTTGATTTTTGTTTTAGATCAATTTCTCTCTTAAAAGCACAAAGGCAATTGTTTAGGCTACCAAAGCATGACATAAATAATTCTTGAGAGGGCCTAACCCATCTCTGCTTTCATTTTCTGCTTATCAAAACCCTCTTATCTATAATTTGATCTCTTTAAGTGGACTTGCTGCCCAAAACAGAGTCCTAGGCAGATGAACGCTCCTAGTTCTCAGGATAAAGTAATTAAATGGAGTTTTTGTCTGTCAGCCAGTATCCTGGGAGTTTAGTTAGGCTGAACCTGCCCTTCAGAGGCTAACTGACTCTAAGTGAAATGAAATGACTAAGTTTCTGGAACTGCAAAGTTGTGATGATGCCATCAAAGTACCACCACTCTCTGCTGCTGCTAAGTCGCTTCAGTCGTGTCTGACTCTGTGAGACTCCATAGATGGCAGCCCACCAGGCTCCCCCGTCCCTGGGATTCTCCAGGCAAGAACACTGGAGTGGGTTGCCATTTCCTTCTCCAATGCATGAAAGTGAAAAGTGAATTTGAAGTCACTCAGTTGTGTCCGACTCTTAGCAACCCCATGGACTGCAGCCTACCAGGCTCCTCCATCCATGGGATTTTCCAGGCAAGAGTACTGGAGTGGGGTGCCATTGCCTTCTCCGACCACTCTCTAAGAACCACTTAAGACATCTTTAAAAACTTTAACATAAGCAAACTGTGTTCAATTCAATTCTCCTATATTACAGAAAAGAAGACTGAGTCCCAGAATCTGAATGATACTGCTAATGATCATCAACAGGGGGATTAAGAAAATAACTTCTCTTCTGCTATACTAAATACGTTGGTCTCACTAGGAAAGGCAGTGCTGAAAGATAAGTAAGGCTGAGGAAGGCAGATGTGTGATGGTTACTGAAAGGCGGGTGATGCGAGCCACGCATATCATTAAAGGGAGAAAGGATGCTGGTGTTCGCTGAGCACCTACCGTGTGCCTGGCACTGTTTTAAGGACTTTACTTGCATTACTCATTTAGTCCTCACAACAGCCTGGTGACGTTGCTAATACTATTCCTATCATAAAAACAAGAAAACAGAGCCGAGAAGAGATGAGCTTCTGCAGCCAAAAAGCAGATCTGAAATTCAAACACCAGTCTATTTGACCTCTAAGCCCAGAGTTTTAATTTTCTTCCTGCTACATAGTGAGACCTGATAAATTCATCTATAAATACCTAAAGAGTGTCAGAACAGAGGAACTTCAAGTACAATATGCTTTTTTTTTTTTTTAAATTATGTCTTCTATAAGGTATAAACCCATATTTTAAGCTCACAGTACTGAAAATTGCCATAACATTTCAGCCAGGAATATATCGATGCATAATTCCTTAACGCTAGTCAGAGGATTGTGACAATATCCTGTAATGATTTAGCCTCTTAATTATAATTGTAGATTTCTAGTCTTATACAAAAAGTGCTACATTTACATAAAAAATATTAGAAGATGGGTTAGTTTCTTCAGTGCAATATTGTGCTTTAAATTTTCCCACTAAAAACCTAAATTTTGAAGTGTATATGGGAATGTCAAGAGGCTCAAAAATTTTATGGTAGGGGATTCTCCTTTCCCTACCCTTCAAAAATCTCTTTCAAGAAGTGTAAGCTGCAATGTCAAAATGAGGAAGGATAGCTAACTTCTAAATAAATCTCAGGGAGCAGTGTCAACTGAGCTGGGGAGTCTGACAGCTGCCAAAAAGCAAGCGTAATGGTTTTTTGGGGGGGATGGCAGGTTGGTAAATACACTAATACTAAATCAAATGCTAATTCAAACTAACTTCCTGTGATTTAAGGGAATTTGTCAGAAACCAATGAGCCTGAAAGATGTTCATATATTGTTTTTTTTTGGTTGATGGTCTTATGAGTAACTTAAGCGACTAAGATGCATTTTAATTTTAAACACTTAACCGTGAGACAGCTTGTATAAGGTTTAGGTCAAAAATTAGGGGCTTGAATCCAACTCATGGAAGTGTTCTGCTTGAGGTGTTCATCGGTAATTTTATTTTAATGTGAGAGCCAACTTTTTAAAGGGTAGAAAAAAAAAAATCACATGTGAAACATCCAGATCCTGAGCTTCTCATAAAAAAAAAAAAAAAAAAAAGAACAGGTTTTGGCAGTGATGGGCTCGCTTTCCCATATGCCCTAAACTGTGCTGAAGTTGTGTGTCAGCTGCCCCTTTGGAGAGGTGTGGTCACCAGGCCATGGTTCCCGCCAGCCAACCCCACTCCTGTACTTACCTACCCCTTTCTCATCCCTAGAGGTATCTGAGATTGTGAACCCTATTTTATAGGAATGGAACAAGGGGAATGAAGGAATTAAAAAATAAATTGAGATATAAAGAAAAGATACAGCCGTATCATTTGGTCACTGTACTAAGTGACAGCAAGCAAACAGTGATTCGCGATAGAGTCTGTCACAGTGTCTTGGGACATATGATATCATCTGGCTTATGATGGGGAACTTTTCAAGGGGTGTAAATCCTTAAATGTTTACATGAAACGCTTTTAGTATTCTGGCACAAGATGAAGTTCTGGGTGACTATTTTGAGAGAACTCTTTTGTCAGATTTCAATTACAAAATAGCTCCTCACATTTTTCTACCAGTTCTAATATTTATGCTGAATTTCTTCAAGAGAAAAAAAAAAGGACATGGCTTGCTTAATTGTCCGTCACCTTGGTTTAATCTTTCCAATAATCAGACTCTTCTCTTTCACTATCAGTAACTATGGCTCATCTCACACTCAGAAACCAAAACAAAATGCTTGATGGGGATCAGAAATATGCTCAGGATGCACGAAGTAATGAAATACAGTCTCCGATTGGTCCAAGTTATCCTTTCTTCTCAACAAGCTACCTCTCAACAGTTTCTGGTTTTTGCCCACCAGGTGGCGAGATAACCGATTCAAGGTTTTATTTCAACTAGCACCTTTCTCAGAGAAGGCAATGGCAACCCACTCCAGTGTTCTTGCCTGGAGAATCCCAGGGACGGCGGAGCCTGGTGGGCTGCCGTCAATGGGGTCGCACAGAGTCGGACACGACTGACGTGACTTAGCAGCAGCAGTAGCACCTTTTTAAAAAAACAGAGATATCCTAAAGCACCTTAGGAAATTACTTTCAGGCCCCCTCCCTAGCCCTCTGCTCCTTCCAGTTCAATTCACCTTTTCCCCTAAAATACGATGGCATTTTTATCGGTGAGCCAGTTATCTTGTATTTTACAAAGAATGGGAAGCAAAGACCACTGCCAAGGATTCTGTCCAAGGTCACAAACAAAAAAGGCAAAATAAGGACTTGGACGTCTCAAGGCTTGGTCCAGGGTTTGGGAATCAGGAAACAGTGACCTTTGAACATCATTATTGGTGTGCCAAAATTCTTCATGGCAGAATATTTAAGGGTGTAAATTTAAAAGGAGGAAGTGAGGGGAGCCAAGGTGTCCGTGTTCCACAGCAAGTGAAAACAAACTCCTCAGGTTTCTAAGGAGGGGGGTGAAGCGAGGAACTGGGACAAGTGTGGGCCAGTGGGCAGACAGGAGAGGGGAAAAAAGGAGAGGAGGTATGTGATGGGCAGGAGGAAGGAGGCTGAGAGTAAGAAGGCACTCGGGACGGGAGGGGACCCGTGCTAAGCTGGCAGATCAAGGAAGGCAGCCACGAGCACTGAGAAAACTCAGAAATGCACGCGTCTCCCAAGTGTTTCCTAATGACAAGTCAGACAGATACCATGTCCCCAGTGAAGGAAACAGAGACACAAAGAAGACCCATAAAACAAAGAAGATGTGCACTCTTATGCATTCTTCCATCACATGAGGGGCTCACATGCTCTGCAGGAGAGGCCTGTAATGGCTGAGGGGCCGCCCAGCACAGTGGTTAGCGGTGTGGTGCTGGGATCCAGACAAGCCCAGCTGCCTGGGTTTGAATCCAAATCCTACCATCCTCTAATTGGTTGAGCTGAACAAGTTACTTAACCTCACTGTGCCTGTTTTCTCTTCTGCAGAACGATCATGTTGAAGAACTAAGTGAAGTAAAGAAAACACTGAGAAGAGGGTCAGGCATGTAACAAGCGCTACTTAAGTTAAACAAGATGAATAACACATGTGATAAAGGAATGCATCGAGGAGACTCATATTCTCATCTCTGAGACAGTCACAGTATAAAAACAAAGCAGGGACTTCCCTGGTGGTCCAGTGGCTAAGACCCCCCTTCCTATGCAGGGGGTGCAAGTTTGATCGCTGGTTGGGAAGCTAAGGTCCCACATGCTGCATGAGCCAAAAACCAAAATGTAAAACAGAAGCAATATTGTAACAAATTCAATAAAGACTTTGAATATGGTCCACGTTAAAAAAAATATATAAGCAAAAACCAAACAAAGCATATTCTCCTAGCTACATGTTCATAGTGTGTATTAGTTGACCAGCTGTGTCTGACTCTGTACAATCCCATGGACTGTAGCCTGCCAGGTTCCTCTGTCCATGGGATTTCCCAAGCAAGAATACTAGAGTGGGTTGTCACTTCCTCCTCTAGGGGATCTTCCTGACCCAGGGATCGAACCTGGGTCTTATGCATGGCAGGCAGACTCTTTATGGTCTGAGCCACCAGGGAAGCCTATTCATATTCATGTATCCTTGTAGAAAGAATGTCACAAAACCCAAGACATTCTAAAGTTTAGGTAACAGATGGCCCACAAATCATGGACCTAGAGGGAAAGAACTCAATGACGAGGTAGCTGGAAGAGAGTAGAATGGGTAGGAGTATAAGGAACACACCTAAGAAATTACAGACGAGTTCTGACTCTGGACGCCAGGCCTGGAGGGCTGGGGCTGAGGTGCTGGGGGCTAAGGGCAGCAACTGGCAGGGGTGACCAGCTGCAATGTGTTAAGACTGACTGGTGTCCTCTACTATTCATCAAACATGAGCGCAGGAGAAGAACCAAGCTGCCTCTCTGCCTTCTCAACTGCATTTCCACTCCCTTCACCTCTTCATTCTTCCGCTACAGCCTTCTTAGTTCAGGCTTCTGTTCTCTTGCCTGGGTTTCTGCCACTGGGCTTCCTGCTCCTGTCTCTGTATCCCATCCATCCTCCATGCTGCTTCCAGGGTTGCTTCCTTTCAGTAGATATGCGATCATGTCTCTGCCTCGTCAACCTCCCCCGATGAACTTCCCACACCCGATTACAGAAAAATCAGTCTTCACATGGTAGACTCTTCATTAGCTTGCTCCAGTGTCCCTGTCTAGGGACATTTCACCCTTCCCCCTCTGTACTCAACCAATTCTAATCCACCCTGGACTTCTCATTGTTCCCTGAATATACTATATCAAGGGCCCCAACCTCTGGGATCTAATGCCTAATGATCCGAGGTGGAGTTGATGTAATAATAACGGAAATAAAGTGCACAATAAATGCGATGCACTTGGACCATCCCCAAACCATCCCCCGCCCCAGTCCACGGAACACCTGTCTTCTACAAAATGGGTCCCTGGTGCCAAAAAGGCTGGAGACTGCTGTATCCTACGATGCTTTGCCTGGACCCCACCTTATGACCTTTTCTATCAGGAGAGGTCCTTTTCTTTCTCTGAGACTAACCTTAATTGTCATCTCCTAAGGAATGTCCCTCCTCAGTTCCCTAAGCAAAGAAACACCTTCATTTTCGGAGCACCTATAGCCTTGTGACCAAGCACCTGTTACAATCCATGCCACCCAAGACTGTAATGTACGTGTTTCATTGTCTGACTTCCCATTAACCCCTCTGCACCTCAAAGAGACAGCCAACTGTTTACAAAACACCCAAACCTAGCATACTACCTTGCATATGGCATGGCTGCCTCTCAAAATATGTTGGTTGAATCAAACACAGGGGAAAGAGAATCTTGGTTCTAATAGTATAAGCTCAGCAGAAAACAAGAAAACACCTGAGACTGCTTTGCTAAGCCCTTCCCCTGCCCCCCACAGCTGTCAAGGGGAGTGACCGCCCACTGCTCACCGCTGAATATCCTTGTTCTTCCACAGGGAGGCAGACTGGGCCTTGGGCACTCGTTCAATGAAGTTCACCAACTCTTCCATGAGAAGCCTGAGTGGAAACAAGGAAAGCTATGAACACCCAAAAAGAGTGTCAGAAAAACACGGCACTCTAACACAGTCAAGAGAAAAGGGCTTGTTTGCCTGCCCCTCCCCAATCATCTTTCTTCCTGTTTCATAGAAATGTGGGCACCATTTTATATAAAGCTGAACAAAAACTTAGACTCTGTCTTGAACGTCCATGTTAAAAAATCGGAATGTAAATTATTTAATTCACCTTTAAAATAAGCCTGGAGTGTCGCTTATCTTGAAAGGCTGAAATATTTAAACCTACAGTTTCCTCTCACTCTTAAGATCTCTGCCTTTATTGAAGTAATTAAAAACACAGCAGGAGAAAAAGCTAAATGAGCATGAAGTATCTGATTTTGGTGGTAGCAGAGGTAGGGGCAGGATCGTTTCTTAATGACAACATTAAATGGACATTTTTAAACTGGGAAAACAAATTTTCTTCACATATGTTTTACGAATGAACAAAATTCCACATGCAAGAACACTAATCCTAAAGCTCTAACTCAAGGACCTGCCAAAGGACAGGCTCTGTGACTGCAAGCTGGATTTCCACAGACTCCCACCTAAGGGAACCTGAGAGATGCCTCACTCAACTGGTCAAAGATCTCATGCTCTGAGGAAGCCACGGAACAGAGCGCTGAGAGGCCCCTGCATAGCTACATGATTTCCAGAAAGCTAGAAACAGACTTTTACATCTTGACTCCCCTATGTAATACAGTACAGATGTTCTGTATCGACTTAAATCCTCTCCCAATAAACATACAGGCGTGGCAAGCCATACATTTATTAGCATTTTGAATGCTGGAAAACTTCATTTTGCTTCCATTTATTTACTTATTCCTAATACCATCACTGTCTTTCATCTCAAGGGAGCAGCACCTGTTCTGGCATTCGAAGGTCTGGGATTCAGGCTCATGGCTGTTGTGGCTGTCGCTTTCAGGAGAACATTCTGCTATGTCCATCCTCAGGACTTAGCTTTCTCACACAATCTAATGCTTTCAGTTTCTCCTCTCCCTGAAACTGATCCATCACCTTTACTTCTCTATTATGTCTTTCCCTCAGATCTTTTACAGTTTTTCGGTACACACTGAGGGTAATAAATTGGAGACAAAAAACACAGACAGATTTTGCTTCACTCCTGGTAATTCCATCTTGCTGGACTTCAGCCAGACTCTGGAACCTAGAATGAAGAGTCTATATTGCATGTGGATCCTGTAGTTTGGGTCTTGATAGTTTTACCTCATACCATACTGGGCTGTTTGCTTCAACACCATTCTTTCTGTTCTGGGGTAATTTTCTTCACATAATTTTTATTTTCTCACTAAATGATGCTATGGTTACTTGAAACAATCTTCTGTCCCACAGAGACTTGGGAGGGGCTGGCATCTGGCTCACAGCATTCTCAGAGTCAAAGAAAGACTGTGAGGTTTTCATTTCATTGGGTCTTGAGTTTCACTCAGTCAACAGTACAGACAACTTCATCTAAATTCTTATCCTGTTTTCTACCAGCCATCTCTCTCTCTCTTTTTTCCTTTTATTGGCATGTGGGATCTCAGTTACCGGATCAGGGATTGAACCCGCACCCTCTGCAATATTAAGTGTGGAGTCTTAACCACAGGACCACCAGGGAAATCCTGCAAGCCATCTCTGTTTATAGTCTGCACTAAAAGGCGGGGGGCAGGGGAGGGCGGCGGGCGGATTTTGAAAGCAAAGTAGTAAATTTTCTTTTTTTCTTAAATGTGCTGTGTTCCTTTCTCCCCCAAAGCCCTCTGTATTGCATCTCGGTGGCACCTACTGAATGATACCTCCCCTAATTAGTGTCGTCTGCATAGAAGAGTTGTCCCTCTCTTTCTGTTTTTCTAAGACTAAATGACCACTATTTGCAGCATCCATCTCTAGGCAACTCCAACGAACATTTGTTTTATCAGCAGAGTTGTCTATTCATTCTGTTTCTCTGGGTCAGCTGCTCAGGGGGAAACAACGGTGCCCCTGGGCACAACACTCTATTAGAGAGTCACTGTGGAAGGGAGGAACTCTCCAGCCACTCACTCACAGCTCAAGCAGAAATGCCCTCACCTGCCGATCTGAACGGTGGGCTCTGTGGCGTAGACTGTGCCCGTGAACCCGGTGTGCTCGGTGATGTAGGGCAGGGCCATCATGCAGTGATAGTTAGAGATGAGGATCACATCCACTGTAGACAGATCTATTAGCTCGGTCTGGAAAAAAAGGGGAGGGAGTGATACGTATCTGTGCGTGGCACACAGATCAGCATGATGGGGCTGAAAAATGACACTGTCAGAAGGCAGAGGAGCGGCTGTGGTGCTACAGAATAATGATGCAGTCCCTGTAATGTTTCCGGTCTCTCATATGGGGATATTCCCTAGTGCTGACGTGGAGCAGCAGGACAGGACGGCTGCTGATTTTACTAAAACAGAGTTCTGAGAGGCAGACGTATGAGGATAAATGACAACGGGACGCTGGCCACTGCTGCCTGCCAGGTGGAGCCAGGTGACAGGAAGCAGCTGTGAGGGAGTACCACACAGGAAGCAGATCTTCAGAAGTCCACTGTGGCAGACAACTTTATTTTTTTTCGAGGTAACTTTTGACCACTAGTGCTGAATAGAGAACCACCCCCCGCCCCCGACAAATGTAGTGGCAGAGTCATAAAAGGAGGTTATACTCTTGTATTCTACCCTAATCACAACCCTCAGTCTACCCTTTACTCCACTATTAATGTCATACGAACAGGGAAAAAGACAGGTTGGCAGGTGAGGAATAATGCTACTCATGTTGAGTAAATTTTATGAAAACTTTTAGTAGAAGGGAACGATTTTTACATAAATTTAAGCCCTACCTGCCTTTAAAAAAAATGATGAAGTATTTTTTTGGGGGCAATTGCTTCTGTTTTTTTTTTTTTTAATATTTACTTATTCATTTGATTGTGCTGGGTCTTAGTTGCAGCACACAAGATCTAGTCCCTTCACCAGGGATTGAACCAGGGACCAGCCATTAGGAATGCAGATTCTCAGCCCTGGACCACCGGGGAAGTTCCCCTACCTGCTTTTTAAGGCTCAATTCTCTTCTTCCGCTAAGCCTTCCTGATTTGCCCAGATGAAAGAAAGCACTTCTTCCTAAGAACTGCCAAGGCACTTTGTGAATATCCCTCTTAAAGCAGTTACTACTCTTTACTATGGTGGGCACCTCAAAGTACCCCCTTGTCTCCCCAAACTGGAACATCTGAGATCAATAATCCTGTGGGACTCATCTCTGTCCCCTTCAAGCTGTGGCAGCCAGGACAGAACAGGCCTTGGTGGGTTGTTGTTGGAGGAATACATCATGAGAAGCAGCGCCCTCTGTGGAGGCGCCATTGTGAGAAGCTAGCAGCTCTGGTTCAGAGACATCTCCTCAGTCTCTGAGCTCTCCCTCACGGAACTTATCCCACAGAAACTGCATGAGGCAGTACAGATAGCATGGGGTAACTCAAGAAAGAGTTTTTGTTAGGAGACTGGGGCACAGAGCCACTGTGTCCCCCACAGAGTAGAAGTAACAAAGATGTCTGCACCATCTTTGCAAACGACAGAGATAGTGCACCATTTTGGCTGTGGGTATTTTCTGGTTGAATGACTTTATGTGTAAAGTAAATTGATTTAATAAAGCCACCAAGGCATAATCAGCTTTAGCTCCTTAGGACAGAAAGGAGATTAGAGTCAAAAGCTACTCACTGCCAAGGCAATGGCAATCTGTGTGAATAAAATGTCTAAGGACCACAACTTAACTCTGTGTTGTGTACTGCACTTCCAAGACTATGTCTTCACATTAATGAAGGAAGGTCTACTGGTCCTATTTCTCACATCCTCTCCAGAACCCTTTTTAAACAAATGAGAAGGTTAAGACAGAGTAGCAGAGTGACAGGTACAGAAGAAAACAAGGGAAGGAGAGTTGAAGCAACAGTAAAGGCCAAAAACTCCCCTCCCTTCCTTCTACCTCTATAGAAACTGGGTAGGGATATTTGAAATTTCTCTTTAAGGATGTAAGAATCAGTCCACAGAGTCTAGAATGATAAGAAATCTGGTGAAGACAGCTGGGGGACAAATGTGTATACACACACACACACACACACACACACATGTATTGCCTGCATATATATCAAAGACTGTCTACATAAACAATTTTCTGAGAAATAAATTTAACATCCAAACTATGTGTGTGTATTTACTTTCACTCAATGATAGCCCATAAAGATTATTTTTAAACTTCTATATAGACACTTTGGTTCTGTGTGTGTGTGTGCACGTGTGTGCTCAGATGTGTCTGACTTTTTGCGACCCCATGGACTATTGCCAGCCGGGCTCCTCTGTCCATGGGATTTCCCAGGCAAGAATACTGGAGTGGGTTGCCATTTCTTCCTCCAGGGGATCTTCCTGACCCAGGGATCGAACGCCCGTCTCTTGCATCTCTTGTACTGGCAGGCAGATTCTTTACCACTGCGCGACCTGGGAAGCCCAATACAGACACTTGGATTCTACAGACCATGAACTGGATCAAAACAATTATAATTTATTGGCTGCTTACTGTACTATCCTAGACTTTAGGCACAGTCTGTGGTACAGACTTTGGGGGAATACAAAGATGTTTAAAGTAGCTGCACTAGATTGTAAATTCCATGAAGACTAGAATTTTAGTTCTGTATGGCTCAGCCACAAGTCAGCCAAGGCTGGACTGTGTGTAAGTCCCTCTCTTCTGATTCCAATACTCTCCTATTTTCTTCTGATCGTACAATGCCCTGGTTTCCCTTAAAACAGTAAGTACTACTAATATGTCATGGGCTACCCTGGTAGCTCAGATGGTAAAGAATCTGCCTGCAATGCAGGAGACCCTAGTTAGATTCCTGGGTTGGGAAGATTCGCTAGAGAAGGGATAGGCCACCTACTCTAGTATTCTTGGGCTTCCCTAATGGCTCAGCTGGTAAAGAATCCACCTGCAATGCGGGAGACCTGGGTTCAGTCCCTGGGTTGGGAAGATCTCCTGAGAAGGGAAAGGCTACCCACTCCAGTATTCTGGCCCAGAGAATTCCATGGACTGTATAGTCCATAGGGTCGCAAAGAGTCGGACACGACTAAGCAACTTTCCCTAACATGTCATAAACTACAGATTCTGATGCAAGTTGTTAAAAAGACCCTATGGCTCTAGAATCCAACATATAACGCTGCTGCTTCTAGCTTGGCAAAAGTGAACTGTGGAATGGTGACTGTCTAAATTCAAACTTTAGTAGGAGTCTATGGAGCAAGTCAGAAACACCCCAGAACCCCAAGCCAGGGATCCTCTGCTGTTGGTCACAAGCTGAAGGTTGCAGTGGTCAATGCCACAGGCAGTAAACTGAAAAATAAAAGCACCTGGAAATAGGAACCTTTGAATAGATGGGGGACTGGCCCACCAGCTCCTCAATGACAAATGAAGACGACAACGTTTTATCAGCAGTTAGGGAGAGCTCAGCATTTTGCTGTCTCCTTCACCCTTGCTCCTATTACTTCACCACAAACTCTCCCTTATCTGCCAACTTCAATGACCACGTCCTTCTCTGCTGTTCTTCGCTCTCTTTTGCTCTAAAAGGTCACCTCACATAGTTCAAAGACAGAGAGAGAGAAAGTTTATCTAAAGGGTATCAACAGAAGTTGTAGAAATGGAAAGAGAGATAGGAAGAAAGGACAAAACTAAGAGACACAGCACATCCAATTTCTTTTCTCTCTGGCGCTGAACTGTGAAAGTCTGTTTGACAGGCACCGACACCCCCAGGGCACATGGAAAGGGCAGAATGTGGCTTCTCAGTGATTTGCCCAGGAACCTGGACAGGCTACTGGCATCCCAACAGTTCTCCTTTGTGCTGAGAACTCCACCCAGGCCACTCTGGGGATTAGCCCTGTCAGTTGAGATGTTTCCTTTAAGACTAATGCAAACTGATCTTTGTTTCCTTTAAAACAATGGAACTGGACTCAGACACTTATAACAAGTCTCATTGTGATGATAATAATGTAAGCAACAGATATCCGTAACTCAGTTCAGAATCTGAATTTCAAGCAACATTTCATGTGTTATTAAGTCAGCAAGAAGTTTTCCAGTTTACTGTACTAGCGGAATAACAGCAATTCCCAATTACCCAAGACTAGAAAAAGTCTGGCTAACCTAAGACAGAGGCATTATCCAATGGGCCCACTGCAATCCTGGATGTGAAACCTGTAGATTCGGAGGGTGTACTCTATTCATTGTACTCCATCATATCGCGTGCTTGAGCATCTGTGGATTTTGGTACTCATGGGGGCTCCTAGAACCCATCCCCTCAGATACTACGGGATGACTGTAATTACAAAACTGAAAGACTTAGGTTATTCTTTACCTTGCTCAACATTATGCCCCAGTGTGAATGTCACTGGGGATTATAAAAAGAGCTAGGAAGAGAATGACTTCAGTGATTTATGGACAATACAAAAAGCTCCTAAATGATCGAATTTTAGTTGTATAACAAAGTGCCTAGGATAAGATTCATTTTGATTTCAAAATAAGAAGTTCAGCCCCTTAAAATTATTTCTTGTCTTCACTTTGAGACATGATCAGAAATGCTTTGTTCCTACAATAAGATTCACTTCACTCTTACCTCTGGTAGGCAGAATTCGGGTACAGAATCCACAAATACATGACCTGAGCACTCCTTTAGCTCCTAAAAGACATGAAAGAAAAAAAATTCTAGGACGAGATGGGTCAATAAACACAGTGCCAAAGAAATTCCATCCCCAAACCAGACTCTCTTTGAAGTGTTGCAGAAGGCTGGAGTTGGAGGAAAGTGGGAGAAGGTTATTAGGTCAACTGGTTCTTGTTTAAGCTCAGGGCAGCTGAACATTTTATTCAGTATTAAAAAAATCAGGGCGTGCATGCACATTTCTTGATGCTTCTTTAAGGAAGCCATGTGTGGAGACAGGCTGCTTCCACAACTCCGACCCAGAGCTTTCCAAATAATAGTTATATGAACTACACCAGCAATATCAGAATGATCTGGAACAGACAGTGATGGAAGCAGACTCCTGGGTTTTACCTAAGATCTAAGGGATCAGACATGGAACCTATATCCATGACAAGCGTGTCTAGTGCTTCTGTTCTGCAATTAGACTGGGAGTCCAGAGTACAGATAAATGAACTGGAACCCCTTTCTCCTCCTACCAAGGTTTGAGGGGCAAATAAGGAAGGAGATGAAGAATACAGGATAGGGATTAAATCACACCCCCACCACCATTCAAAAGAAAACGCTGTATTTATACACTGCAACTCCCCACACTGCCCATGACCTACAGTATTTAATAGGCCTATCTTCCTTCAAATTCTTTCACAAACAGACCCTGAGAAAAGGGTGTGTGAAAGCTTATAAGAGAGGTGCTAAAAAAAAAAAAAAAATAGCAGGAGGAAGGGCAAGTGATAAAAAAAAAAAAAAAAAATAGCAGGAGGAAGGGCAAGTGATAAAGGGCAAAGAAGCTGGCCGATAATAGATGTGTCACACAGCCACATTCCACCGTGGGCAAAGGGGAGACTCTGAGAAACGGTATCAAACGTACACCCAGGAGTGATTCTACCCAGAGGCAAGGGACCTGGGATATTTATACAGCAATTTCTGCATCTAGGGGAGCTTCAGGAAAAAACTGTCAGGCAAAGCCATACAAATGCCAGCAGCTGTAAAATTCCTTTTGAATTTTACAAGTCTCCTATCAGAAGCTCAGAGAACATTTTCTACTCTTGCCTTCCATTGTAAATTCCGGTTCTTCTCCTTATATGACTACCATTTAACCAGTGAAATGCAGAGCCAGAAAGAGACTGAAACCATTTGTAATTACAATATACCTGCCAGTGAAAAACAAATGAGCAATTGCGGTTAATGGAGGAAGACCCCCAATTCCCTTGGGATGAGATTAAAAACGATTAAAGACAGATCATGGGAAACTGCAAAGCACTGCCCAGCCTTTCATCGGTTGTGTAATCTTCTTCCCCACACTCCCCATGCCCTGTCATGTACCAGGGTGCGGGGTCTGTCTACCTCGCCTGACAGATCCTCCTCTGAGGTGCTCATCTTTCCTGGCCTGGAGCAGTGTATTTGCCATTCTGAGCACTTACAATGTCACTGTATTTTATTCGCCACTCCCTCCTAATGAAATGCTCCCACAGACACATGCGAGTCATCTTGCTCACAATGCGTGGGTAATGGGATGCTTCTGAGCCTTTCTCTGGGAACAATGATTTACAGCCAGCAAGAGACACAGGCTGAAATTTCATCAGGTGCGCAGGTTCTTGAATGTCACCTAATTTTATAGTTAGGCTATGAGGGAAATCTGATTTCAAGTCATGCATCTGGCTTGCACTTGAAGCCGGGGTGAGGGGGCAGGTACAGGAATTAATTCTGTAAAAAGAGCTCCTCTTTATTTAACAATATCTATTAGGAGAAGGAAATGCCTTACTCAGATGAATCATTTTAAGGATCCTCATATTCAGTCTTTTAATTATGAAACTGGGGAGAGGAAGAATGACATGGAGGTGTAAGAATGGCGTGGATAAGCTTTACAGTGTCTAATCTTCCTTTATCTCTCATTTTTTTCAGAAGAAAATTTGGCTAGATAAGTTTTAACTTTTGTTTTGTATCTCTGGTCTCTCACATGGAACTTAAATGCCTAAAATTGATCTGAGGAAGGACATACCATGAAGACAATCTAATGGCAAAAATTTAACAGCCTTGAAAAAAATAAAAAGTAATTTGAGTCATTCAGTTTAGGCCTAGTTAGCAATTAAAGTCATTAAGAGAACTCCAAATTCCTGCTGATGCTGCTGCTAAGTCGCTTCAGTTGTGTCTGACTCTGTGTGACCCCACAGACAGCCTCCTAACAGGCTCCTCTGTCCCTGGGACTCTCCAGGCAAGAACACTGGAGTGGGTTGCCATTTCCTTCTCCAATGCATGAAAGTGAAAAGTGAAAGTGATTCGTGTTAAAAGAACCATGTTCTTTTTTCACAAATTATAAGAGTATCCATGCCAGGCTACGATCATAGATCACAGACTGGAAGGCCCTTTGTTCACGTTTACTTGAACACGTGATTCCCTCTCACGGCCCCAGAGCACATGGCCTAGAAGTGAAACACTTGGCTCCTCAGTCTATTCTCCACTCTGCAGTCAAAGTGGTCTGAGCAGAGGATGACCCTGCCTGCAGCAACCTCTGTGGCCCTTCGTTACCTAAAGAAGATTCAAAGTTTTGACAATGCCCTATGTGACCTGGCCCCTAGGAGAGCCGTTTAAAACTCAACAGTGTTTGGTGGGCTTTAAAGTTATTTTAAAAAAAAGTTCACTCCTTACACGAAGAGTCAGTATAGCCTCAAAACAAAATGAGCTGGACGGAATTCTCTAACAAGCAATGCCAATGAAACACTCATCACAATTCTAGAAATAATAGCTTTCTTTTTGGGGTGATAAAATGTATTTCCAGCTGAAGTCCCTAGATTTTACACATGAGAAAACTGGATCTGTGTCTGAACACCAAGACTCCTTAAAAAGCTCTTAAAAACAGTAATTACCAAGTACTGAAGACTCTACATGGGTCACAGGAGTTTTTAGGGAGAAGACCAAGGGGAAGAAATGAACCCAGTAGTCACATTACTGTTGGGTGACTGCAGAATGACAAGATGGCTTCCCAGTGGGTGCAGATACACTTCAGCTTATCATTACCTTGTCCAAGAAAGCGTTTCCATCCTTTAGGGACCAGCCAGGAAGATTGGACAGTCTGGGACTGCAAAACAAAAGATTAAATTATCCTAAATACATTATAATCCTCAGTGATTTCATGGTGACTGTACCGGCTCCACAAAATGAAAAACAGTTGAAAGGAGTGGCAGCAAGGCTCACCCAAAATAACAATCAGAAAGATGAAAAGTAACCAAGTGGTATCAAGCTTAAGAATTACGTGGCAATGGAACATTAAAAAGTGAAAGAGTTCTGCCCTCAATTGGGAAAATTAAAAGAATGCTATGCAGAATAATGAAGAGAAAAAAGAAAGATGAGGCACGACAGCGTTGTATAGTTTTGCAGTCACTGGCCCTGACTTCTCCTTGCTTGCGTTTGACAACAGGCCTGAGGGGAAGGCCGAATGGGACCCTCATATTGCGGAGGACAAAATAGGCTCAGAGAGGTCAGGTGTCTGTCAAGAACACTTAGCTGCCTACCAACCAGAATTTACCACAAATAAAAATCAGAATTCGGCTCAAAGTCACCTCTGGATTCATTGCTTAAATGAATTAGTCACTTGTTACCTGTACCTTGAGTTTCCAATTCTGGCAAATGAAGCTAGCTTTTCTCAGTGTTATAAAACGACACCGTATCTCAGTGAGCAACTTCCAGAAGGTGAGGTTAATTTCACATATATGTTATATCAAAGAAATCTGAACCAGAATCATTCACTTTGGCAAGCTCAGAATTTAACTGAGTGCTACGAGCTGACCAGAAGAATTACACTGGAGGCTGAAAACGCAAACACTTTGGGAGAAAAAAAAAATGTTGGTAAAAAGAAAAACTTAATGACCAAGGTGATATGTGAAGAAAACACATCAGAAGCACAAGGTAGACTGCAAAAGGATTTTAGCACTTCAACACAAAATTAAATTAAAAAATAAAGGGCAAAGTATGGGTGTGGGACTAAAAGACCCTACAACCCCAAACCAAATGAATGTATAGTACTTTATCCTCTTGCTAAACTGATTATCATCAAATTCTGACTTTGTAATTAGGTGCTAGGTATGAAAGTCAAATTGAAACAAATAATGTGACATATTTGTCAATCTTCCAGCAAAGATTAAAAACCTGAATAATATATATATATATATATATGCATCTGATTTTAGCAAAAAAGGTAAGAATTTGACATAATTCCTAGTTCACAGAAAAGCTGTTAAGAATATAAGTACAATGAAGTCCCACATACCCTTTGCCTAGATTCTCTGTTTACATTTTGCCTTTATTAGTCAAAAAGTGAGAATTCTGAATTTCATTCTTGAGAATGAAAATTACTACTAGGAGAATCAAATTTGGCTGGCATAAATTATATCTGAAAAACTTAAAAAAAATGCTTGGAGTTTTCTCAGAAAAATACTCTATTACCATTAGATGTTGAATTTCCACTTCATTTCATAGTCACATGTGTACCTTCACTTAGAGACTTTTTAAAAAAATATTTACTACCAGATCAGATTAAAAAACCAAGCATTCTAATAAAAGCGTAATGATAGGCCAGTCTCAATACTATTCTCATTTCATGCACGTGGACTCTTTACAGGAAGGTTATAAATGTCCACTTCCCTTTACAAAGAGAACTGGATCAGAGGACTTATATCCTGTTTGTTCCCTACTAGACACACACAACTCAGCCTTCAAATTACAGATGATTGATTCAATTAGTTTTGTCCTCAACAAGTGATTAGAAATGGTATGCTGCTGTGCTCAGTCGCATCCGACTCTCTGAGATCCCAAGGACCGTAGCCCGTCAGGCTCCTCTGTCCATGGGATTTCCCAGGCAAGAATATTGGAGCGGGTTGCCATGTCCTTCTCCAGGGGATCTTCCTCACCCAAGGATCAAACCTGTGTCTCCTGCACTTCAGGCAGATTTTTTTTACCGTGTGAGCCACCAGGAAAATCCATTTGCTGCTTATTAAAAAACAATTTTTTTAAAAGTAAAAATTTCAGGTATTATTGTTGGCTAAACATTGTTTATAACATCAAAGACTTCTATGAAATATCTGGAGTTATTTTGGATTTGAGAAATTGCCTGTAGATGGGACTGAAGGCTCAAAGAGCCTGACCACGTTGTAACAATAGTGCCAAAGATAAAGGGGCACAGAAACGTAGCCCCCGGCGGCAAACGGATGCTGACTATAGAGATGCAAAGGTTTTGTTTTCAGGTCCAATTAGGTTAATGACTAAACTATGAAGAGCTAGTAAATGTTAAGCTACCAAAGAGGAAGAAATGTACTACTTTGTTCTTAATGATTACAAAATTTCACCGTGTAAATTTTTTGAACAAGGAAACAAGTCTCT
The DNA here is from genome assembly GCF_032452875.1 of Bos javanicus. Taxonomy (NCBI): domain Eukaryota; kingdom Metazoa; phylum Chordata; class Mammalia; order Artiodactyla; family Bovidae; genus Bos; species Bos javanicus. The sequence goes on along the minus strand of NC_083875.1, from coordinate 10,458,443 downwards.
TCACAAAAATCTACATTAAAGAAATATGGGAGGTAATGATATTAGAAAAATTCTGATTACAGATGAACACATCTTTGTACCCACTATTTAACAATAATTTCTATGGGAAAAAAGGGCGCCAATAAAAAATGTTAGTCAAAAAAATATGTATACAAAAATTTTTTTAGTAGTTTTAAAAACAGGTAAAGTATAAGTAACTAAATAAACAACCTAAGGTATTTGAAAATAACCTATTGTCTAGAAAAATAGTGAAAGGTAGAATGAACATGGTATCCAATTCATTTTCTCTTTATATGTTTCATTTTCCCATTTTCCGGCTTTGAAATGCATTACTTTTATAATCAGGAAATAGTGCGAGAGGCATGACTACATTCATTCATTCAAAATATATAAAAGCTTACTCTTGATTAAAATAGGCAAAGTAGAGGGATATGGCAATAAATAACCCTTGAGTTTGAGGAGCTTGCACTGCAGTACAGGGAGACGGTAAACAGCAATTACAATGGATTAAAATAAACGCTCCGACAGGGAGCGCAGAGGTACTATGGTTCATACAGGAAGGGCACTTGTGACAGTGTGCAGAGGTGTGAGAGCAGGAACACGGAACAGGAGCACGAGGTGAAGACAGAAAGAGGGATAGGGAACGGCCTCATCATTTAGTGAAGTGTTGAAGCGGGAAAGAGGTATTCATCTTCACTTGTTCATTCATGAGTCTTGATTTATGTGTCAGGCACTCAGAGGCTGGTGATACTGACCACGAGCAAAATGTGCCTGTCATCCTGACAGGGTAGGGGAAACTGATCAAGTAGTCACACACACAGAGAGCAAGCTGTTACTAATGATGAGGCAGCGTCACACAAAGCGCCACGAAGTCTCCTAACACGAGAGTGATCTAGGCAGCATCGGGATCCCTTGAGTCCCTGCTGATCGAGCTGAGATCTGGATGTTGGGAAGTCAAGGGGCAAGTGTGTGTGTGTGTGTGTGTTTGTGTGTGTATGTGTGGTGATTTGTCCTTCACTGTGTCTGACTCTTTGCGACCCCATGGACTGTAGCCCACCAGGCTCCTCTGTCCATAGGGTTTCCCAGGCAAGAATACTGAAGTGGGTTGCCATTTCCTCCTCCAGGGGATCCTCCCAACCCAGGGATGGAACCCGCATCTCCTGTGCTGGCAGGCGGGTTCTTCATCACTGAACCATCTGTAGTGGGATCAAAGGGCAGGGTTTGGAGGGAATAGAGCAAGAAGATAGCTGCAAAGCCCAATCACTCTCACCAGCCTTCAGTATGGATGTCTTAAAAAAGGTCATTCAAATGAAATTTCATGGAGAGTCCCATATACACTACTCTCCCCCTCAACCAACAAAAATGCCATCTCTCTGTCCTTCCCATGTAGCAAGGGGTATCAGAAATTATTTCAGAGAGGAGCTCCTGCTTAGCAGGTAGGCTAAGGCAAAGGTGGGATGGGGGAAGGGTGGAGAGCCTTCTTGGCTGAAGGAACAATCTGTGTAGACTGCTCCCAGGTAGGGGAGAAGTCTTTGAAACTGAAGGAATACAAAGAGCAGGAGACTAGAAGGGTATCAAATGTACCAAGAGGAACTTGGTACTTAACCTAAAAGCAATGAAAAAATCCACTGAAAGATCTTAAACAGATGAGAGACGAGATTAGATCAGTCTTTCTGTTAATAAACAGGTTAATAAAAGGTGATTCTGGAGAAAACTGACATCAAGTACCCTCTGAAAACATGTGCCACCATTTGTGTGGTAATCCTACCAAAAACAGTAAGCCCAACCTCACTGTGAAGAATCACGAGACAAACCCAAACTGAAAGACGTTACATAAAATAATTGGCCTGTACTCCTAAAAATGGCAAGGTCATCAAAGACACAGGGCTGTGAAGACATGACTGAATGCAATGTCATCTGGATTGAACCCTGGACCAGTAAGTTACTTTTCTTTTTTGCTATAAAAGGCATTACAGAGAAATATGAGCTGGTGTAGCTTGGGAAATATAAATAAGCTGTTAAGTTGCTTCTGCCATGTCCGACTCTTTGCGACCCCATGGACAGTAGACCGCCAGGCTCTTCTCTCCACTGGATTTCCCAGGCAAGAAAACAGGAGTGGGTTGCCATGCCCTTCTCCAGGGCATCTTCCTGACCCAGAGATTGAACCGCGTTTCTTTTTTTTTTTCCTCTAATTTTTTATTTTTTAAAATTTATTTTAATTGGAGGCTAATTACAATATTGTAGTGGTTTTTGCCATACATTGACATAAATCAGCCATGGGTGGACATGTGTTCCCCATCCTGACCCTCCCTCCTACCTCCCTCCCCATCCCATCCCTCAGGGTCATCCCAGTGCACCAGCCCTGAGCACCCTGTCTCATGCATCGAACCTGGACTGGTGATCTTTTTCACATATGGTAATATACATGTTTCAATGTTATTCTCTCAAGTCATCCCACCCTCACCTTCTCCCACAGAGTCCAAAAGACTGTTCTTTACATCTAGGTCTCTTTTGCTGTCTTGCATATAGGGTCATCATTACCATCTTTCTAAATTCCATATATATGCGTTAATATACTGTGGTGTTTTTCTTTCTGACTTACTTCGCTCTGTGTAATAGGCTCTAGTTTCATCCACCTTATTAGAACTGATTCAAATGTATTCTTTTTAATGGCTGAGTAATACTCCATTGTGTATATGTACCACAGCTTTCTTATTCACTCATCTGCTGATGGACATCTAGGTTGCTTCCATGTCCTGACTATTATAAACAGTGCTGTGATGAACATTGGGGTACACGTGTCTCTTTCAATTCTGGTTTCCTCAGTGTGTATGTCCAGCAGTGGGATTGCTGGGTCGTATGGCAGTTCTATTTCCAGTTTTTTAAGGAACCTCCACACTGTTCTCCACAGTGGCTGTACTAGTTTGCATTCCCACCAACAGTGTAAGAGGTGAACTGCGTTTCTTATGTCTGCTGCATTAGCAGGCAGGTTTTTTACAAGTAGTGACACCTGGGAAGCCCAATATAGCTCAGATATTAGGATGATATCAATGTAAGTTTCTGGATTTTGATTATTGTGCTGTGGTTATGTAAGAGAATGTCCTCTTATAAAACAGGAACTTGAGTATTTAAGGGGCAAAGAAGCATCCTGTCTGTATCTTTCAAATGGGTCAGAGAAAACTATATATGTATGTATTAAGAGGAAGTGATAAAGTGAATGTGATAAAATGTCAATAACTGGTAACAATAATTGGGAATTGTGTGTACTATTCTTGCAACTTTTCCATAATCTGAAGTAACTCCAAAATAAAACATTACAAAAAAAGAAGACTCTGGATTCAGACAGGGGCAAGGACAGAATTGAAGAAACTGGTTAGAAGGCTTCGGCAGTAATGCATGTAAAAGAGGATGACGGCCACCACAGTAGCACTTATGAGAAGTGACGGGAGTCTAGCACTATCTAGGAGGTGAAAAATGACAAGGCTCAATGAAAGATCTGGCTTCTCTGGTGGCTCAGTAGTAAAGAACCCACCTGCCAATGCAGGAGACTTGGGTTCAATTCCTGGGTCAGGAAGATCCCCTGGAGGAGAAAACGGCATCCCCACTCCAGTATTCTTGTCTGGGAAACCCCATGGTCAGAGGAGCCTGCCCAAAAGAGTTCATGGGGTCGCCAAGAGAGTCAGACATGACTCAGTGACTACACAACAGCAGCAACAACAAACGGAAGACCGGGTGCAGGGAGGGAGGAAGGCGGCATCTGGGGAACTCCCAGTTCTCTGGCCTTTCTATCAGGATGCCCTTTCCTAAGACAGGGCAGCAACGGGCGGGACCAGGTCTGGGAGGGTTGGTTCTCCTCTTCTGGACCAAGTCTAATCACCATCTCAGTTTGAGGCATGCTGAGTTCTGAAGTGCTTTCAAAGGTACATCCAAAGACAGAAGCCGAGTGGGTGTTTTGGATTTATGAATGTGGAACTCAGAAGAGCATTATTAACTGAAAAATATACATTTGTAAGTGACTGTCTGGATGGTTATCGAGGCCTTGAGCATTTATTAAATTCCCTTGGTGGAGGTTCTGTGGCTAAGCACCGAGTACTTTAGAATTCTGATGTGTGATGGCTAGATGGAGGAAACTGAATCCCGAAAGGAGACAGGAGAGGAAGAGTCAGAGAAGTAAAGAAAACCAGGATGGCATGATCATGGAGGACAGTGATGCTAATGGCCGAGGAGAATGAGGGTGACAACTGAGTATAATAGCTAATGACATGGAAGTCATCTGTGATTTTACTGAGAGATGTCCTGGTGGGTTGTGTGGGCAAAGCAGATGGGAGAGGAGCAGGAATGCTGAAGGGGACAGTGGAGCTGAGAGAACTTAAAAAAAATTTTAAGTTAGAAGTGATTGAGCATAATTAAATGGGAAGGAATAAGTCAAGATGGAAAGATTCAAGATAAAGGAAAGATTATAAAAGTGAAATGACTCAGAGGCGAGAAGGGTTGAAAACCAGAGAAGATAAAGTGATTCATTCATTATCACAAATATTTACTGAGTAGCTACTGCATATCAGGAACTATTTTAGGCACTGGGGATACAACAGAGAGCAAACAAAATCTCTGCCCTTATAAAACTTGTCTCTCATTAGAGAAGAAGATGATATGTAAAGCAAATATGTCTGTATGATACAACGAGAAGTGCTCTGAAGACCAACAAAGCAGGACAAAGAGGTGGGGGGCGGGGGACTGGGGATACTATTAGTATTTCAGCCAAGTAGATTGCCAAAATTTTGAGCAAATGAAGACACTTTTTGTGGGGAACTGCCATGGGCTGCTAATCATCCCATTAGTATAATGTCCCTCTGAGAGAAAAACAATGACAAGAAGAGAGGGTAGAAGCAGATTTTCTATCTACTTGAGAACACAGAACTGGTTAAAGACAGGAATGAACAGGACAGGGAAAACATGCAGCGAGGACTATCTACACAACCCAGGTTTGAATACCTAGACGACCCATGGCCCTACAGAGTATGTGGGTGCCCTTTTGGGAAGCCTCAGCCTAGCCTGCTTTTTCTTTTTTTTAGTATTTATCACAAATATATAGACAGTTGTTTTTGTAACACAAGTATAACTAAATCTTCAGCAGTGTAATTCTTTTTCTCCTGATGGACTACAAATTCCGTGAGCAAAGAAGAGCTGTCCCATTCTTGTCTGTGTCCTGTGGTCCAGGACACTGCAGATTTTTAACATCAAGGGAATGAACATTTTAATCATTGGAGGGAAACAGACAATGATATTAGGCTATTTTAATAAGGAAAAACTTGTTCATCATTGTTGTCAAGAAATACATGTGACACCTACAGTTCCTGAATCAACTCTGAATACACTTCTTTTCTCTTTTGGATAGTATCAGTGGATGGTAAATGTACTTCTAAGTGCTGGGTGTGATTATAACTGAATGCTATCAGTTATGCATAAAATGGAATCTGGAATTCTCTTTGGTCTTGCCCCACCACCTTACCTCCTGCCTCTGTAGTTGTTCGGTCTCTCAGGCACGTCTGACTCTTTGTAACCTCATTGACTGTGGTCTGCCAGGTTCCTCTGTCCATGGGATTTCCCAGGCAAGAACGCTGGAGTGGGTCGCTATTTCCTACTCCAGGGGATCTTCCCGATCCAAGGATCAAACCTGCATTTCCTGCATTGGCAGGTGGATTCTCTACCACTGAGTCACCGCTGTATGCCTTATCTCAGAAAAAAGTCAATCCATTTTAATTATACCTTTTCTAGAAGGTTCATGGGGTTATCATTATGAATAATCACTGAACACAGTGAATTCTTCAGCAGTGAATGAGAACACATGAGATGGTTTACCTAGCTTGTTAAGCTTTTAAGTTCTTAAATCTGCTTGAGATGGCTTCTGGGAGTATGCTTTTTGCTACTGGGAGTATGCTGCTGCTGCTAAGGCGCTTCAGTCGTGTCTTGACTCTGTGCAACCCCATAGACGGCAGCCCACCAGGCTCCGCCGTCCCTGGGATTCTCCAGGCAAGAACATCTGCTTCTAAAAGGATCCACTTCTTTTATAAATTGCTGCTTCTAAACAGCAGCAAGCTGGAAAACTGATCTCAAGGTCTTCGTAAGAGTGAATAGTGCTGCCTGTAGGCTTGGGGTAATCTGTCTGCTTTAAGACAAGGACTTTGGCTTCATATGTGATTCTGTGATATCTACAGATGATCAGTATCAGATACTGCTGCTGCTACGTCACTTCAGTCATGTCCGACTCTGTGCGACCTCATAGACGGCAGCCCACCAGGCTCCTCTGTCCCTGGGATTCTCCAGGGAAGAACACTGAAGTGGGTTGCCACTTCCTTCTCCAATGCATGAAAGTGCAAACTGAAAGTGAAGTCGTTCAGTTGTGTCTGACTCTTTACGACCTCAGGGACTGTAGCCTACCAGGCTCCTCCATCCATGGGATTTTCCAGGCAAGAGTACCTGAGTGGGTTGGCATTGCCTTCTGCAGTATCAGATACTAATAGATATCTAATACATAGATACCTACCAAAAACAAATGTCAGGCTTTATGATGTCAAGTCCTTGCAAATGATTCTAAAATTCAATTCTTGGGGCTTATCAGTTGACCATTTATCTGCTCCTACATGAATTAGCAAGAAAGATGAAATATACATGACCTCACTTGCACTGAGCAGTTGCAGGAACATTTTACAGAAGCTCAGAAGAAGTTGTAATAAAGACGTCAATCAATAAATCAATACAACACTTTCCATCAACCCAGCCAAAGAATATTATTTTAAGAACGTTTTTAAGGGAACCAAGTAAACTCTGGACAACACACAGGGCACTGCCATCTTGATGCTACTGGGGACCATTTTTCAGCCAACTAAAGCCCAGTCTATTTCAGATACATCAGTACACACCTTTGAACAAGTGGCAAAGGAAGGAAGTTGAGGGTGGAAGTCATGTCCAGTCCACAGTCCAACATAATGGTGGTTGATTTGAATTTGAGCACGTTGCATGGTAAGGTTGGGTGCCCTGACAGGCAATACTGAAAAGAAAAAAAAAACTTTTGTCAATAATCAATTACAGAAGAAGTCTCAAAAATACAGTGAATTAAATAAAGCTGACCATCTTCTCTCATGACAACAGGGTGTAAATTCAGCTAACTTTCTATATGGTTTCCTCCCTTTCACAGCTCTGGATACCACTTCCCCTCACATTCAGCATTCTCTACCTCCGATCATATCCAGTTCTTTGTAGGGTGCCAATTTACCTCTCGGGCAAGCAGAGTTTCAGAGAGGCCAAGGTTATTCCAAATAGATGGTTTCCAGGCTGTAGTTTTCTGCTCCATTCTCACATGACACATTCAAATCCCCCCTATCCCACCATCCCTAAGTACTGTGTGAAAGTGAAATAGAGTCAAAGTTGCTCAGTTGTGTCCACTGTGTGAACTCAAATTAAATTCCAAGCTGGAATCTCAAACTGTGCTACAGGTTAAGTTTTCTCCTCTGTAAATAAGTCAGATGACTTTCCTTTAGGAGGAAACGCTGGGCAAAGGTAAACAAACAAGCCTTAGGGTAACGGCTCCTAATGGCTCAGCCTTGTCAGGACAAATGACCTCCCTGATGTGCAGATACCAGGCGGGAGTGACGAACACCAACTCCCAACCAATCAGGAGCCTCCTGCTTGTGGCAGCAGACCTCAGAGGTCACAGGGACAGGAGCCACCAAGGTGACAGGGCAAACCAACACACCGACTGCAAGCACTCTTCACGTCTTCCTCAATGGAGTGGAGATGACAGATGCACCACACTGAGAATTATTTATATGGGATGGACTCTGTGTCACCTTTTATAATTTGACTGCTGCTCTGAAGGAAAAAATGAAAGAAGAGAAAAAGGACCTTTTCTCTCACGTTTTAAGTCATCTTACAGAAGCCTCTCTTGAACAGCAAAGTCCAGAAAATGGAAGGATCAATGTTCTTCATCTCTGGACAGACACATTTTTCTTTCTGATTTAAGTAAAAATCAGGGTAAAGTGGGACTTCCCGGGTATCACAGTGGTAAAGAATCTACCTGCCAATGCAGGAGACACGGTTTCAATCCCTGGGTTCAGGAAGATGCCCTGGAGAAGGAAATGGCAACCTGCTCCGGTATTCTTGCCTGGAGAATCCCATGGACAGAGGAGCCCGGTGAGCTACAGTCCATGTGGCTGCCGAGAGTCGGATGTGACTGAGCACCCATACACACACAGGTAATGCAACACCACTGCTGTCCCACATGGCCACCGCAGCTCCGGCTAAGTCTTCACAGGTACTGGTTGCTCTGCTGGTTCTACCACTGGATACATTTCCTACTTTTCTCCAGAAGACAGTACAGGAACCGATGAGTTTTTAAAACCGCAGTTTCTAAAACTGATAAGGCTGAGAGCCAAGAAATTTTGGGTATTTTGCAAGCTTCTTTTCTGGCCACGCTGTGTGGCTTCCAGATTTTAGTTCTGCAACCAGGGATCAAGCCCAGGTCCCTTGTAGTGGAAGTGCAGAGTCCTATCCACTGGACTGCCAGAGAAGTCCCTTGCAAGCTTCTTTATTCCAAGTTTATATAAGATAATTGTATTTTTCATTGTATAATTCACAACTCATGGCCTAAAATAGTACAGGGTTACTTACAATAAAAACAGTAGCAAGAAAGTACTAAAAAAGTCCAGGAAGCATGATTTGGGTAATTATACTTTACCTTAAGTTCATTCTTTAAGAGCTATCAGAACTACAGAATATATTTTCCAACTAATCAAGGCAGAGCTATCCACCCCCGCCCTTTCTCCATCTGTTTCCTATTGCCAGCTTGGTCTTCACACTTATCTAGGAATCATGTATAAGTTAAAGATAAACTATCTCAAAATGAACACAGAGCAACCTGTGCCCCAAACATAACAGGGGTTCTAATAAGAGTTCTCCTATTAAAAAACAAACCAGATATTCAGAAAAACCTAAAAAGAAAAGAATTGGAATGTATCTAATAATGATTATTTCTGGGTAGAAAGATTAGTGTAATTATCGTCTTTCAGCTTTTTGCATCTTCTCAATGCTTGACCAGCATTTACCATACTTTTGTAATCAGAAAAATATATATAACTAAAACAAAGCTGAAAATTTAGCCAGCCACATCGAATGACAAATCTCTTTGATCTTCATCTTTAAACCACGGATAACAAGCTGCAACAGAAGACAGAAAATGGACATGGCAAAGCTGCTGCTCAGATTTCAGGCTAAGCAAGTTAGCCATCTAACTGCTCCTGTCATCCAAGGATAAAAAAAGACCAGGACCACTTCATAAGGGCCGTAACCGACTGCAAGACACTCCCAGAGCCTCTACTAAGAGTGCCAGGCTTTGATGTCAGTAGCTCCAATTTTGTGAGTCAGGAAATAGAGCTTTTTACACAGTTGAAGGGGCTGAGAAGAGAGCCAAAGACACACAGCAAGTTCTCCCGACTCCAGAGACCTTACTCCTGCTTCCCAAACCGCACTGCTCATTTTGTGAGGGTCAGCTCAGTCTGCTGAGACAAGAGTAATTGTCACCAGTCAGTGAGCCACCTGGCAAGGTTCCCGAAGTTTCTCTGCTCCACTGATGCTCTCTGCCTGTTTCCAACACACAGTTGTGAACAATCACCAAGTAGATGATAATCTAGTGAGGCTTAGGAGAGTAATGCACAAAAACAGTAAGTAATCATGTGACTTTATAAGTAGAAAAAAGATGACAAAAATTTTGAAAAATACTCCTCACCAGCATTTTTCCAGTCCCTGACTTTCTTCATATTTGTAAAAGCTATAATTTTAGTGCACTACTCCTCTGTGTGCTGCTCTTAAGACTGACAGCTGTATTTTCTTTGTCTGTCATTACATTGCACTTCATCTTTACTGGCTGCCTAAAAAAAATACACCATCACTTGTTTAATCATTCTTTTGCTGTTGAACATTTAGGGTCGCTTTAGGTGCTGCGATTCATGGGGTCTTGAAGAGTCGGACACGACTGAGTGACTGAACTGAACTGAACTAGGTTGCTCTATCACAAATACGGTTGTAGTGTTAACTTTAGCGCTCAAGGCTTTTTCCACACTGGACTGTTTCTTCAGAGGATTTCCAGAAGTGGCATTAACTAGGTCAAAAAGATATGAGCATTTTATGGCTCTTGAAATATACTGCCAAAATGTTTTCCAAAAAAGGCTGTGCCTATTTACAATGTCATCAGTCATACAGCAGAAGATCCATTACACCGCTTAGTCCCATTAGCATTACGGTCAAAACCATCTGGAATCTACCAAGACAGAGGTTAGTAAATGTTAGCAGTGGCTATCTAGGAGCAGTTAAATGACCCTAAACAGGAAATCAACTACTTGATAAATGCTTTAGTTTTGGGAGGCAGTTTGAAGAAATGATTTAAAGCAGGGAGTTTGAAGCAAGAATGCCTAGGCTCAAAAACTGGTCATGCTCATTATTAACATGTGATTTTGGGAAAATTACTTAACTTTGCAAAGATACAGTTTCCTTATCTACAAGATCTAGTAATAAACGCTACCTTCCTCAAGTTGTGAGGACTAAGTGAACAGACACAGAACCTGACATATCGTATGTACTCATTGTTACTGTAGTTACAGAAGGGGCTGAAGAGGCTACCGAAATATTTTTTGGGAAAGTTAGGAAAGTTAAGTCGCTCAGTCATGTCCGACTCTTTGCGACCCCGTGAACTGTAGCCCACCAGGCTCCTCCATCCATGGGATTCTCCAGGCAAGAATACTGGAGTGGGTTGCCACTTCCTTCTCCAGGGGATCTTCCTGACCCAGGGATGGAACCCAGGTCTCCTGCATTAGAGGCAGACGCTTTAACCTATGAGCCACCAGGGAAGCCTTATTTTTTTGGGGGGGGACACCTAAATTTACAGCATTTTAAAGAATAAATTCTATTTCATTGAGGCATTCACTAATGTTTTAGACATCTGTGTATCCCATGAGACTAGGCAGGGACATCCCTAGTGGTCCAGCTGGTTAAGAATTTACCTGCCAATGAAGGAGACATGGGTTCAATCCCTGTCTGTAGACAGGGAAGTTAGGATCCCGCATGAGCAACTAAGTCCACAAGCCACACCTTCTGTAGCCCCTGACTTGTGCAACTAGAGAAAGCTTGTACGCAGCAATGATGACCCAGCCCAACCAATAAATAAATACCCAGCGCAGGCAATCAATTAAAAAATAAAAAGACTAGGTAAAGTGAACGAACAATTTTACAAATATTTTTCTATTGCTAGTTTTCCTTCCTGGAGAAGGCAATGGCACCCCACTCCAGTACCCTTGCCTGGAAAATCCCATGGGTGGAGGAGCCTGGTAGGCTGTAGTCCATGGGGTCGCTGAGGGTCGGACACGACTGAGCGACTTCACTTTCACTTTTCACTTTCATGCATTGGAGAAGGAAATGGCAACCCACTCCAGTGTTCTTGCCTGGAGAATCCCAGGGACGGGGGAGCCTGGTGGGCTGCTGTCTCTGGGGTCACACAGAGTCGGACACGACTGAAATGACTTAGCAGTTTTCCTTCCAGGAAGATAACAGTTACTACTGCAAAAGTGAATATTCTAGCAAACATAAGGTTTCATAATTTTTTTTTTTTTAGAATTACTGACATTTGGGGGGTAAATTTTTTTTTTATCAATTATAGTTAGTAAACATATTTCCAATTCTCTTACATTCCTTTAAAACCATTTTATTATGGAAAATTTCAAACACACAAATAAGCATAATTAGTACAATAAACTCCCATCACTCGGATTTAACATCTGTCCATTTTCTGTGCTTCTCTTCACTGCCTTCCTTTTGATGTTGACACACTTCTGCAGAATGGCTACTGTGCTGACAAACCAATCTGATCTCTGAAAATACTGTTTTCATAAAGAGTCTTAAATCTATCTCTTACCCACAACTGCGACAAAAACATGATTCCATTTTTCTAAATATCATAGCAAAATTCATTAAATGTAACTTCTTCCACCTTTAACTCATCTTTAGTTTTTAACACCTGGGAGTCCTGTAATACCTAATTTTGAAATCTCTATTTTGTCCACTGTCCTTTTTTGGTTTTGTTTTCCATTTCTCTCCTCAATGCTGTAGTTTTACTATATTGAAATATTTGAAAACAAGTTAGAATGAAGACTTTACTACTAAAATAGTCTTCCCAAGGATCTTAATGGAGGCTACATTTAAGCTATGTATTTAGGGAAGGCTGCCATTTCTACTATATAACAACATTTTTCTGACCCAGAAGCAATGCACTGATTTCTCTTTAATTTTTTTTGCTCTTCCTTTACAGTTTAAGATGTTTTATTCCTTTAGTTCAAAACCAACTAGTCAATTATCATTAACATAAATATATTTTTGCTTTTCAATTTCTACTCTTGGTTTTATTGTTCAAGTTTTATCTGTAAAAATTCCTGCAGTTGGACGTGCAGTGTAGCCCATTAAGTTATGCATTCAGGCTACAGATAGCCCTCTAAGTGATGCTCTGGAGGCATTTTTCAAATTCACATTGAGTTTTCAATTTATCCATTTCTAAGGACTTAGTGACTTCTATTGTGATTTCTGCTTTGAGCCACAAAGAATTGGGTGTTGTATATGTACATGTGCTTGGTTTCACTTTCAGATATAAAGGTGGTAACGGTTATCTTTTGGTAATTGATTTCTAACTTTCTTGTGGGCAGGGAATAGATTTTATACATACTTGCTGATATTTATTGAAACTTGCTTTGTAATAGTATAGTGTGAATGGTTGATTTTTTAAATAAATGAACCAGTGGGCATGAAAACTGGGAATATATAATCTAACTGTTGTATACAGAGCAGATCGAATTTATTATTTTACCTAATGCCTCCAGAGCATCTCCTATATCTTTACCTACTTTTGAGTCTTAGGAGAAAAGAACTTGTCGATTTCTTTTTGAAATTCTGTCCTATTTTGCTTTTTACATATCGAGGCTACATTGCTACATAATCGAAATTACTACTATTGAATATTTTATCATTATGTAATGCTCTTTGTCTAAAAATCTATTTTTAGATTTATTTCTAAATAATATCATAGCTATATCAATTTTTCCTTCAGTGAATCAGTCTTGTGTTTTTTAAATGAAATTTACATATATATAGTTAAAAGTGAATCACCAAATTCAAGAAGTAACTACTTGTGAGCTATTTCTTCTAGCTATTTCTCAGTAATATCATTATCCTATTATTTCTTGAGTTATAGTTGTTACTGACTTTTTTCTGCTATGGAAACTATTTCAAAACTGATGAAACTTGGCTATGGTCCATAACCAACATATGTACAGAAGGATTCTCTATCACATTTGAAGCAAAGCTGATGAAGACAACTGCCACTTTACTTGAACTGGGTAACAAACATTTAAAAGGAATGAGAAGTTTGTGTAACAGATTAATGTACCGATTAACACAATCATTAAAGCAACGTATCAGGATTTAACTGTTTTTTCTCTCAGTGCTATGCAAATTAAAGAAAGATATATCCTAACAATAGTATTGTAGAGTCAGTGAATTAGTCTACACTTTTTTTAAGTTAATGAGTATTTACCATCATCTTAACCAACTTCTTTGTTCACCAATGCTTCTTGTATCTCATTACTCTCTTTTAGGGTCAATTCCCTTTTTCCTGAAGTACATACTTTAGGCTATTTGCTTCAAATGGTAAACTCTTAGTCATTACTAGTCTGGAAATTTCTTAATTTTGACTTTATTCCTCAATAGTGATGGTGGTGGAATTATAAGGTAGCAGACTACTTTCAACAGTAAATTTATTAATCCAACTGTCCTCTGGCAACTCTTAGGGCTAGTGAGAAATCTGCTGCTGGTCTAACTGGTAATCCATTACAGGTGGCTATTAAAATCTCTTTGCCAATAGTGTTTTGATATTTTATTAAGATGTACATTGGCATTTTTGGGCGGGGGGGCGAAATTATGCTTCTAACATATAAGGACTCGTCTTTCATAGCTGTGAAAAACACTGTCAGCTATTATCATTTTTAATACTATCTCTACTTATCATTTTTAATACTATCTCTACCGCATTCTTTCTTCCTAGTTTCTACTAGTGAAATGCCTATTAAATGTATGTTGCAATGTTTCATTTTACTGTCTCTATAATTATCCTTTCATATTTTGCTTTTTGAGCTCTGTATATTCCATTCTGGATACTTTTCTCAGCCCTATCTTAATTTGCTAATTCTTTCCTATTGGTGTCATATCTGCTATTTAAACTCCTCTACTGAAATTTTCTTTTCACGGACTACTTTTCATTTCTAGAAGTTCTCTTTTTTAAAAAATAACATCTTGGTCTCTTCACAGGTTTGATATCTTCATTTATGTATTTGATCATTTTAATGTTTTAATTTTAGACTCTCCATCAGATTGAACAATTGTCTGAAGTTCTTAGGAGTCTTGTTAGGTTTGATGATTCAAATTGATAATGGATTTCATTACTGTTGTTTTAAATTTTTGGATGGTGAGCCCATCTTTGGTGGGGCTACATCTGTGGGAATTCTATGTACCACCATCTTGAGAGCAATCTTTAAGCTGATTTCTCAGCTTGACTATTTATGCTTAGAGAGGAGCAGACAAATCAGATTCAAAACTCTCAAAGCACTGGCCCCAGCTCCTTGCAGAGACAATCTTCCTTACTGATCTCTTGAACAAGCAAATGGTATTTTTCTAGTACTCCTTTCATTGAGGTACACAGCCCTTTGTGGCGGGAGGGGGGGTGGGGAGGAGGACAGTTTCTGGTTTTGAAATATATGTTTCTGGATATTACAACTGTTACTAAGAAGACTCATGAAACCTCAGGTTTCAGCAAATTTAAAAGACTTTAATTTTAAAAAGCTGCTATGAACACAAAGTGACAACTAGCCAATCTGGCCTTACAGAAATCTTTAAAAGCTGTATGAATTTACTGTAAATAACAACAAAATTTGGCAAATCAACTATATCTCAATTAAACAAATAAAAAATAAAGAATCTGTCAGATTAGTATGTATGGTGAACTTGGCAATTTCATCATATGGCAAATTCAAGTTTAGTGAACTGGCTTTGAGAAGTAAGTCTGTCGTTTGCAGAGAGAACCATGGACTGAAACATCACATACGAACTCCTCTCTCCTAGTCTTCTTTAAAATGATGATAATACATAGAGTTATTATGATATGGTATTTATTAACTGTCAGGCACTCTGCAGGAACTTTCCATTTAACTCCTTTAATCCTCCCAGGAACGCTATGAGGTAGACACTATATTCCCATTTTACAGATGAAGAAAATGCAGCACAGAAATTGTGAGGTTCCCAAAGCTGTAGAGGCTGTGCCAGCATGTGAACCCAGGAGAATGAGATCTGGACACAGAGTATTTCACCACCACTGCATGCCACGCCACACAAAGAGAAAGGGACGTCACAGACTGGCAAACATCGGCAGAGATGACGTGCTCTGAAAGGCCGTAGTTTGAGTTGATAAGAATGTAGACTGAATGTATAATCTAGTGAACAAAAAAATTAGTTTGCTGGCTAAGGTAAGGCAAAGCAAAGATTAAATTATTAAATACGTCTGCATTCGATCATAAGCAGTAATTTTTTTCTGTTGGCTTTCCCCTTCCATTCCAAAAAAAAAAAAGTAAAATAAATAAAAGATAGAATTCTCTTGCTGTAAAGTAGTTTTACTGATGAAACTGTTTTTAAAGCTCTGTAATGTAACCTTTAGGTTGAGCTAGTGCCAAAAGCTCTTTAATCTTGTTTGGGAGAATTTTACACACCATAAAGGAACTTTTTTTATAGGTAACAGTGTTACCTATAAAAACACCATTGCCATCATTTTTTCCCTCTTTTTCTCAATTTTCTATTTAGCCAACTCATATATTCACTGTGGATATCTGCAAGCAGAGAGAAGCGGTTCATTTTTCTCTCTCTGGTAGTGAAATAAGCTTTAGTTCCTTCTGATTCAAATATGACATTAAAAAAATACTTGTAGCAAATTGATTTTAATGAAATGCTTTTCCTTCTTGGTACAACATTAGAAAACCAATTAGTATAATTAACATACAAATGAATATAGGGAAAAACAAAACTCAAAAGCTTGAGAAAATGTATTTAAAAAACTCAATATCATTATAAAGGCAAAAAGTCTTACCAAACTATAAACAGAAGAATATTTTTTTAACCTGTTAAGTTGCTAACCAAATTCTACATCATAGTTGATGATGAAGCATAAGAAACAGTTTCCTGAATGTCAAGAACAAAAGGCTATCCACTATGACTGGTTAAATTCAATACTATACTGGAAAAGATATATAATGCAATAAGATAAGAAAAATAAAAGATAAAATGGTTAGAAGTGGAGAAATAAAAATGTCACTGTCCACAGATGATATGCTTATAAGACATTCTGAAGAAAATCTACTACAACTAATAGAGTTCATCAAGATTGCTGGATACAAAAAAAATCAGCCTACCAAAATTAACTGAGATCTTACATACCAGCAATGAACATTCAGTAAAAGTAAAAAGAATTAAAGTGAGAATACCATGTTGTATATGGTAAAAATTTAAATGCATCATAAAAGAAAAAAAAAAAAAAAATATAAAACCCTATTAAAAAAAAAAAAAAACCCAATGTATAAAACTCTCCTTAAAAATACTGTTAATTGGAAAGATAATAAGCTGTTGTAAGAAATAGAAACAATAGGTGAGGGAGATTAAGAGGTTCAAACTTCCATATGCAAAATGAATGAGTCATGGGTTTGAAGTGTACAGTGTGGGGAATATAACCAATAGTTATGTAATATATTTGTATGGCGACAAATGGTACTAGACTTATTCTGGTGATCATTTTGAAATACCCAGAAATATTTGAATCACTATGATATGTAATGGGAACTAATAGTTATAGGTAAATTATACTTCAGAAAGAAACAAACTCACAGAAAAAGAGGTCAAACTGTTGTTACCACAGGCAAAGCAGTGGAAGGAGGAAGGATTGGATGAAGGTGGTCAAAAATTACAAGCTTCCAGTTATAAGATAAATAAGTACTATATAATATAAAACATGATAAATAAAATTAACGCTGTTGTATGTTATATATAAAAGCTGATAAGAGTAAATTCTAAGAGTTCTCATCACAAGGAAAATTTTTTCTTTTCTATTTCTTTAATTTTGTATCTATATGAGAAAATAGATGTTCACTAAATTTATTGTGGTCATCATCTTGTGATATATGTAAGTTAAATCATGCTGTACACCTTAACTTACAGAGTAATGTATGTCAATTATATTTCAATAAAGCTGGAAGAAAAAAAGTATAAAAACAGGGAACTTAGTTGGAAAAGAAGACTCTATGAGACAAATAAAAGGGGAGAGAATTCACTGCCAGCAGACTGTGTTATAAAAATGTTAAGGAAGTTCTTTAGGAAGAAAGAATCTATACCAAAAAAGTGAAGAACTCTGGAAATGGTGAAAATAAATGCACATTTTAAAAGCTACTTTTTAAATTGTTTAAAAATATAATTAACTGTCTAAAGGAAAAAATGGCAACAATATTGTGTGTAGCTTATAATGTATAAACATGTGTGACCACCACAGCACAAAGAATGGGAGGGAAAACTTGAAAGTAAACTACTGTAAGGTTCTTATATTCAACATGAAATGAGCCAATTCCTCAAAACAAATCTACTTGAAAAAAATCAGTTCTCACTAGTCTACTTTTTATGGAAATTAAGAATCATATGAAAGAGTCAATTAAGAGCTAAGATTAGCTAAAAATATATTGAATAAATATTAGAGAAGATTTAAATTTTCTGATATTACTACTTACTACAGAGTAATTAACAGTAAGATGTTGCACTAAAGTAGCTAATGGACAAGTGGTAAAGGAGTCAACAGTCCAGAAAACAGGTACATACATGTCTTGGAGTCTGACAGTAAAAGCAGCATTACCAAGGTATGGAGTGCTGGGAACAGTTGTGACCTATTTGGAATAATTACTACATACCACACAAAAAAATTATTTCCAGATGACTTAAGACAAAAACTTCACAATTTGTAATGAAAAATAAAATGGAAAGAGGATAACACCTTATCACTCTGGGATAGTGGGGAATTTCTTAAAGAGATAAGAAGCACAAAGTGTAAGACAAAGATTCATATATTTGACTACGGTACCTTAAAATGAAAGCCTTCAAAAGACACCACTAACAGAGAGAATACACAAGCCAGAGATTGAGAGAAGGTATTTCCAATATATGTTATTTTTAATAAGCACTGGTAACCTATTCAGTACAAAAAGCTCATTCAAATTAACAACAATAAAAAGATTTAAAAATCCAACAGAAATAGGGAAACAAAAGTGGTCAATAAGTAAAGATATAAAGAAGCTCAGTACCACCAGCATCAAGGATTTGATAGGCTAAATCAGACAAGTTCGATAGCCTAAAATTAGACTGATGATATTATATTTTGGAAAGAAGGTAGTCAAACTGGAGTATAAATTGGTATAATCACTCTGGAGAATAATCTGGCAACACCTAAAAATACTGAGGGCTGCCCTGGTGGCTCAGTTGGTAAAGAATCCACCTGTAAAGCAGGAGACCCAGGTTCAATCCCTGGGTGGGGAAGATCCCTTGAAGAAGAAAATGGCAGCCCACTTCAGTATTCTTGCTTGGGAAATCCCACGGACAGAGGAGCCTGATGGGCTACAGTCCATGGGGTCGCAAAGAGTCAGACAGGACTTAGCAGCTAAGCCACCAGCAATACTGAATATATATACACACACTGCAACATACACTAAACTAATAAAGCCATGCGTGGGTGCGCTACACGTCAACTCGAGGAAACAAGTGACTTCTGGAGAGGGAGCAAAAGTGACGACTGGGAATCTTGCCTTTAGATCCGACTTACGTCAAAAGTGGGGAGAAGAGGAAGAAGAGCTGATCCAAAACAAGAAAAGAGGCAAACTGTTAACATCTACTTAACATTAGCAATGAGGGCAAGAGCGTTTTTCTGTATTGTTGTCGACGCTCCTGCAGACATTAGAATTCTGTAACTATACCTTTCCTACTGTTGTCAAAATTTGTAGTGCCCTTTTCTTTATAACAAAAGTTGCACGGTACAAAAGCAAAATCTAACAGAGTTTAATGGATAAATATTTGAATATTAGTATAGTGTTTGCCAGGTATGTTTGTTAATTTTCAAGGAACTACTAGTGATAATGGTTCATGAGTTTCATTGATGCAAAGGGAACATGACTTACAACTACTGACATGGCAATAGCAATGGAATAAAGTGAGAATACTACCTCACAAAATTCAGTAAGATATTGCCTTGGAGGAAGGAAAGAAACAGATACCACCCAGATTTTTATCTCAAGTTTTGAGATTACATTAGTAATTTTAATAAACTCCTTGATGCTCTCTGAAGTTTGGCAAAACATTTCTCTAGCAAAATTCAGCAAGGCTTTTTAATTTTATGAGAAAATTTTCAAATGCTATTGATAATTATCTAATTACCAGAAATGTTACATTAATCTGATAGCTATATTTATAAAGAATACATATTCATAAAAATAAACATCAATGCTGACACCTGAAAATGAATTCTAAAAATAAAAGTAGACCCTTGCTTAGAAAGGAACAGGAATTGAAAATATCATTGTATGAATTACCTCCAGTAACAATAAGAATTACTGACAAACATTTTCTATCCAATATTAAATTAGCTCTTACCCCCAAACTGAATGAAATAAATACTATCAATATCAACTTGATTGTCAATACCCAAGGTCACACAGTCAATAACAGACTGATTTTGCACTCAAATCAGTACACGTTCCAAATATTTTCTCTTAAATCATTCCACTAATACATTAGAAGTTTTATATATATAAAATAGTGCATTATACTAAGAGCAATAGAGTTAATATGGATTGGATAGTTGGATAGAAAAAAAAATTCAAGAATCTTAGCAATAAAAATGTCCCTGTTTTTCTCTAGTAATCTCTTCTAATTTCTCCTTCAATATTGCTTCCCTGTTGTACCACTACCTAACTCTTGCTAGGTTACTTCTAAGACAGTTTGGAAGAGACCAAGAAAAGGTGAAGTGAAAGTGAAAGTCGCTCAGTCATGTCTGACTCTTTGCAACTTTATGGACTATAGGTCCACGGAAGTCTCCATACCAGAATACAGGAGTGGGTAGCCTTTCCCTTCTCCAGGGAATCTTCCCAACCCAGGGATCGAACCCAGGTCTCCCGCATTGCAGGTAGATTCTTTACCAGCTAAGCCAAAAAGGAAGCCCAAAAATACTGAAGTGGGTGGCCTATCTCTTCTCTAGCGTATCTTCGCGACCCAGGAATCAAACCGGGGTCTCCTGCATTGAAAGGGAGAGCATTCAATTAGTTAATTAAGATGGCCAACAGAGTTATTTCCATACTTCTGAGAAGTTGTGCATTCGTATACTTTAGCCTTTAAAAAATATGGTATTTCCTAATGGTAAAGTCCCTGACCTTGGGAGTGGGGTAGCACCTGTCAGCCGCTGCCCCTGACCATAGGAAAATTTGGCCTTGGAGTACAGAATGAAGCAAGGCAAAGGCTACTAGAGTTTTGCCAAGAGAATGCACTGGTCATAGCAAGCAACCTCTTCCAACAATACAAGAGAAGACTCTACACATGGACATCACCAGATGGTCAACACTGATATATAATATATATATATATATATAATACATATATATTATAATATAATCAATCTGATTATATTCTTTGCAGACAAAGATGGAGAAGCTCTATACAGTCAACAAAAACAAGACCGGGAGCTGACTGTGGCTCAGATCATCAACTCCTTATTGCCAAATTTAGACTTAAATTGAAGAAAGGAGGGAAAACCACTAGACCATTCAGGTATGACCTAAATCAAATCCCTTATGATTACACAGTAGAAGTGAGAAATAGATTTAAGGGACTAGATCTGATAGATAGAGTGCCTGATGAACTATGGATGGACGTTTGTGACACTGTACAGGAGACAGGGATCAAGACCATCCCCATGGAAAAGAAATGCAAAAAAGCAAAATGGCTGTCTCGGGAGGCCTTACAAATAGCCCTGAAAAGAAGAGAAGTGAAAAGCAAAGGAGAAACGGAAAGATATAAGCATCTGAATGCAGAGTTCCAAAGAATAGCAAGGAGAGATAAGAAAGCCTTCCTCAGCGATCAATGCAAAGAAATAGAGGGAAACAACAGAATGGGAAAGACTAGGGATCTCTTCAAGAAAATCAGAGATACCAAGGGAACATGTCATGCAAAGATAGGCTTGGTAAAGGACAGAAATGGTATGGACCTAACAGAAGCAGAAGATATTAAGAAGAGGTGGCAAGAATACACAGAAGAACTGTACAAAAAAGATCTTCATGACCCAGATAATCACGATGGTGTGATCACTGACCTAGAGCCAGACATCCTGGAATGTGAAGTCAAGTGGGCCTTAGAAAGCATCACTATGAACAAAGCTAGTGGAGGCGATGGAATTCCAGTGGAGCTATTTCAAATCCTGAAAGAGGATGCTGCGAAAGTGCTGCACTCAATATGCCAGCAAATTTGGAAAACTCAGCAGTGGCCACAGGACTGGAAAAGGTCAGTTTTCATTCCAATCCCAAAGAAAGGCAATGCCAAAGAATGCTCAAACTACCGCACAATTGCACTCATCTCACACGCTAGTAAAGCAATGCTCAAAATTCTCCAAGCCAGGCTTCAGCAATACGTGAATCATGAACTTGCAGATGTTCAAGCTGGTTTTAGAAAAGGCAGAGGAACCAGAGATCAATTGCCAACATCCGCTGGATCATCGAAAAAGCAAGAGAATTCCAGAAAAACATCTATTTCTGCTTTCTTGACTATGCCAAAGCCTTTGACTGCGTGGATTACAATAAGCTGTGGAAAATTCTTAAACAGATGGGAATACCAGACCACCTGACCTGCCTCTTGAGAAACCTATATGCAGGTCAGGAAGCAACAGTTAAAACGGGACATGGAACAACAGACTGGTTCCAAATAGGAAAAGGAGTACATCAAGGCTGTATATTGTCACCCTGCTTATTTAACTTATATGCAGAGTACATCATGAAAAACGCTGGGTTGAAAGAAACACAAGCTGGGATCAAGATTGCTGGAAGAAATATCAATAACCTCAGATATGCAGATGACACCACCCTTATGGCAGAAAGTGAAGAGAAACTAAAAAGCCTTTTGATGAAAGTGAAAGAGGAGAGTGAAAAAGTTGGCTTAAAGCTCAACATTCAGAAAACTAAGATCATGGCATCTGGTCCCATCACTTCATGGCAAATAGATGGGGAAACAGTGGAAACAGTGGCTGACTTTATTTTTTTGGGCTCCAAAATCACCGTAGATGGTGATTTCAGCCATGAAATTAAAAGACGCTTACTCCTTGGAAGGAAAGTTATGACCAACCTAGACAGCATATTAAAAAGCAGAGATATTACTTTGCCAACAAAGGTCTGTCTAGTCAAGGCTATGGTTTTTCCAGTGGTCATGTATGGATGTGAGAGTTGGACTATAAAGAAAGCTGAGCGCTGAAGAATTGATGCTTTTGAACTGTGGTGTTGGAGAAGACTCTTGAGAGTCCCTTGGAGTGCAAGGAGATCCAACCAGTCCATCCTAAAGGAGACCAGTCCTGGGTATTCATTGGAAGGACTGATGCTGAGGCTGAAACTCCAATACTTTGGCCACCTCATGCGAAGAGTTGACTCATTGGAAAAGACCCTGATGCTGGGAGGGATTGGGGGCAGGAGGAGAAGGGGACGACAGAGGATGAGATGGCTGGATGGCATCACCGACTTGATGGATATGAGTTTGGTTGAAATCTGGGAGTTGGTGATGGACAGGGAGGCCTGGCGTGCTGCGATTCATGGGGTTGCAAAAAGTCGGACATGACTGAGCTACTGAACTGAACTTAACGTAAAGTCATTTTTAAGTCTTATTTTGAAATTTAATTTCAGTTAGATCTTCTGAATGTACTTAGAATTTCCTCAATAACAGAATCGAGTACCAGCTTTTAATTTAAAGTTTAATTAATTAAAATAAAATACAATTTTAAACTGTTTAATAGCCACATGCAACTGGCAGATACTCTAATGCATAGGGCAATTTTAGAAAAAGAGAGGGAACGTTAGGCAAAGATTTCTGAGATTAGACAAAGGAGAAGAACCATAAAAGAAAATCTATAAATTGGACTTAATCAACATTGAAAACTTCTTCAAAAGACACCCTTAAGAAAACGAAAGATAACTCAGAGACTGGGAGAAAATATTTGCAAAACACATCTGATAAAGGACTTGAAAAGAGAAAATTAAAAAGAACTTTTACAATTCCAGCCAAAATAAAAAATTGAATGTTAATAAATGGGTAAAATATGTGAAGATGCATTCACTGAAGACGACATATGGATGGCAAATGACAAAATGCTAAACATGCGTCCTTAAAGAAATACAAATTAAACGCACAGTAAGGTACCATGACACTCTTACTAGAAGGTCAAAGTTAAAGACTGACAAGTGCAGGCATGGGTGCAGAGCAACTGGAAATCTCAAACACGACCGGTATAAGCTGGGGCTTCCCTGCTGGCTGACCGGTAAAGAATCTGCCTACAGTGCAGGAGACACGGGTTTGATCCCTGGGTGGAGAAGACCCCCTGGAGAAGGAAATGGCACCCACTCCAGTATTCTTGCCTGGGAAATCCCCTGGACAGAGGAGCTCGATGGGCTACAGTCCCTGGGGTCACACAGAGTTGGACACAGGACTTAGCGGCTGACCACCACCACTACCACCAGTATAATGCCTCTGAGAGTCATCCCTGTTGTTGCAAATATCAATAGCCCACTCTTTTTTATTGCTAAGAAGTATCTCATTGTATGGATGGACCGTGTGTACTTATTAATAATATCCACAAGCTGATGGATATTTGTGTTGCTGTTTTCAGTTTTTGACAATTATGAATAAAGCCACCATAAACATTTACATACAGGTTTTTGTAGGGGGATACAATTTTTCATTTCCCTTGGGTAAATCTGGGACCAGATGCCATGATCTTAAGTTTTTTGAATGTTGAGTTTTAAGCCAGTTTTTTCACTCTCCTCTTTCACTTTCAACAAGAGGCTCTTTAGTTCTTCTTCGCTTTCTGCCATAAGGGTGGTGGCATCTGCATATCTGAGGTTACTGATATTTCTCCCGGCAATCTTGATTCCAGCGTGTGCTTCATCCAGCCCAGCATTTCGCATAATGTACTCTGCATATAAGTTAAACAAGCAGGGTGACAATATACAGTCTTGACGTACTCCTTTCCCAATCTGGAATCAATTTGTTGTTCCATGTCTGTTTCTAACTGTTGCTTCTTGACCTGCATATAGATTTCTCAGGAGGCAGGTAAGGTGGTCTGGTATTCCCATACTTGGGATGTGAGACTTAGACCATAAAGAAGGCTGAATGCTAAAGAATTGATGCTTTTGAACAATGGTGCCGAAGAAGACTCTTGAGAGTCCCCTGGAAAGCAAGGAGGTCAAACCAGTCAATCCTAAAAAAAAAAAAAAATCAGCCTGAATATTCATTGGAAGGACTGATGCTGAAACTGAAGCTCCAATACTGTGGCCACCTGATGCAAACAGCTGACTCATTGGAAAAGACTGATGCTGGAGAAGACTGAGGGCAGGAGGAGAAGGGGGAGACAGAGAATGAGATGGTTGGATGGCGTCACCAACTCGATGAGCATGTGTTTGAGTGAGTTCCAGGAGATGGTGAAGGACAGGGAAGCCTGGCATGCTGCAGTTCATGGGCTTGCAAAGAGTCAGACATGACTTAGCAACAGAACAACGAACAACAATCAAAGTATAAGAAATTACTTGATTTATAAGATGGAAAATATTCCAAGATCACCCAGTCCAAATATTAATATCTGTTTTAAAAATGAGGAGCCAAGCTCTTTCAAGGCTTGTGAACTTCTCTCTGCACCAACACACCTAAGTGTACACATTCACTACCATCAATAACTATAGTTCACTAGGAGACCCACCATGTCCTAACAGGGTGTGAAAGATTCTTAGTGTGGTAGACAAAGGGAAAGTGCTCTTTGTGGAGAATCCCTGCCTGACACCACAGCAGCCTGAGCTAAACTGGCTTCCACTGAGCCAAATCTGCCTAATTTGGAACTATTATCCCTGCTGAGAACTGTGAGCCAGGCCCTCTAATACTCAGAGATTTCTATAAATACATTTCAATTTTATTTGGTAATCTTTCATTTTCTTCCACTTTGTCTCTTGATTCTATCTTGCAGGAGAGCTGTTAAAGGTGCCAATCACACTCGCTGTCAAACTGACTACACAGCTGGATAAAAGAGAGGGTTCATTTTCCACTTGAGCAGCAAGTCTGTAGCATGCACGGTGAACAGAGAAGCCACTTGCTGGTTGGGGCACGGCTAAATATCACCCACAGCTGGTAAGTGACACAGGGCTCTTCCCTCTTGCTTATCCAGTCCTCTGACTTGGCTCTCCGTGAAAATGAGTAAAAAAGCAGAGTGGTCAGAAAAAGCAACTCCCCACAGTCTCCAAGAGAAGTTTAGGAAGGTTGGGAGTGTTGCCAGTAAATATTAAGGGTGAGGGAGGGAAAACAGGGCTTGGCTTGGGAAGGAACATTGTTGGCTGTCTAGCAAGAGAACTTTAAATCTGTTAAAAAATAATTGTTGGCAGAAAAAGAGTTCAGAGAGTTATGTATATGACCTTATTTATGATGGCTCAGTAGTAAGGAATCCGCCTGCGATGCAGGAGACCTGGGTTTGATCCCTGGGTTGGGAAGATCCCCTGGAAGAGGAAATGACAACCCACTCCAGTATTCTTGCCTGGAGATCCCACGGACAGAGGAGCCTGTAGGCTACAGTCCATGGGGGTCGCAAAGAGTCAGACACAACCAAGTACCTGCACACGTGCACACACACACACACACACACATCAATTACATAAATATACTTTTTAGTTTAAAGAAAAAAAAAAAAGATTTGAAGCTCATAAACCGAACTGGTAAAAGTGGAGTGAGGGTGGTTGACCAGATGGAACTTTCACTTTCTGCTTTAGATATTTCTGTACTCCTGACTTTTCCTTTTTAAAAACATTAACTTTTTTTTTTTTAATCTGAAAAAAATTCACTTTTGGAATAATGAGCAACCACAGAGGTTTCTGTTGGCAACAAAGTTGTAAAAGTGGTTGAGAAGAAAGAGGCAACAGGATTTGGAGGAAAGGACATAAGAACATGAGGGAGATACACAAGGACAGAAATAGCTTAATGACAATAATAGAATAAGTACTCCTCTAAACTTTCATAGAAACGATGAATACATATACTCCCCACAACAAAAGCTGTGTCCCACCACCACCAAAAAAAATTGTGTTAAAGGTCTCATATGAGTGACCTTCGAGCTCTTTGGTTCTAAAGTGTTTAGCTTCCTTGTGATTGGTTTCCAGGTGTTTAATGAACATTATTAACCCAATATGTCCTATAAGAACAACAGAGGTAAGGGTGATAAAAGTGCTTGTAAAAAGCAACATACGACTACGACCGATAAAGATAATTTTAACAAGGGGAAAGAGGCATAGAATTGGTAAGTATCATTTACATGATGAATTATTTAGCAGTAGAGGCAATCTAAGGACAATGTAATTTATACAAATAGCTGCAAATCTGTAGCAATGACAATGAGCAAGAAGGAAGAAAAAGGATTAACAAAATGGTAAAACTTGTGAGCGGCTAACAGGATCTGCATCAACAAGGACACCTATTAGTCTACTATTAACTCAAGAGGAAGCCAGGGATTTTTTTCTAGGCATGTTAAAAATTTTGTACATTCCCCGCCCCAAGTCACAGAGAAATGCATTGGTTCAGTCTCTCAGTCATGTCTGCCTCTTTGCAACCCCATTGACTGCAGCACGCCAGGCTTCCCTGTCTATCACCAACTCCTGGAGCTTGCTCAAACTCATGTCCATCGAGTACGTGATGCCATCCAACCACCTCATCCTCTGTCATTCCCTTTTCCTCCCACCTTCAGTCTTTCCCAGCATCAGGGTCTTTTCCAATGAGTCAGTTTTTCACATCTGGTGGCCAAAGTACTGGAGTTTCAGCTTCAGCATCAGTCCTTCCAATGAATATTCAGGACTGATTTCCTTTGGACTGGTTTTGATCTCCTGGCAGTTCAAGGCACTCTCAAGGTTCAAGGTCCAGACAAATCTGGACATCGGTCAAACATGAGGGAGACAGCAGAGACATCACAGTTACTAGGAGTTCCCTGTGGCATTTGTGTAGGTAATTGGGAAGGGCTGTTACCTAACATACCTTTCAGTGATGGCAAGACTGTTCTAATGTTTAGGGTGGTGACGGTGGTTTAGTCGCTAAGTCGTGTCCGACTCTTGCGATCCCATGGACTGTAGCCTGCCATGCTCCTCTGACCATGGGATTCTCCAGGCAAGAATACCGGAGCAGCAAGAATACCACTTCCTTCTCCAGGGGATCTTCCTGACCCAGAAACTGAACCCGGGTCTCCTGCATTGCAGGCGGATTCTTCACTGAGCTACTAGGTCTTATCAGCACAGAGAAGAGTATGGCTAACTCAGCTTTTGAATGAATGTACTTCTGCATGAATCAGGGGAATAGCTCACATCTCTTTTAGTCACTTAACGATTTTCAAAGACATGAATTGACCAATAGTTTTTGATTAAGTGAATACAGTTCTAAAAACAGCTACCATTTATCAAGTATGTCATGATGGTTCTTTACATGCATTAATTTATGTTGGAGACAAAAACCAAGCTAGCAAACCATGTTTCGGGGGTATAGAAAAGGCTTCTGAACCAAAAAATGTCTTAGTAGTCACACCAGTATCAAGTCAGGGGTCAATAAAGGGCAGAGCTTTCATCTGACTCTCCCATCCGGGTCCTTGGGAGAGAACAAAAAAGCAGGGTTTTGCTTTTCTTTTTTTTTAAACTAACACTGACCCTATAGAAATGGCAGCAAGGAGACATACTCTTACTAGAGGAACTAATTTGATTTTGATTTTCAGATTGTTGTGGTTTATGTTAAAATACTTCTTGGAAAATCTGTATATGGAGTATGAGCAGAGAAATTCTAAGACTTAAGGGAAATACTTGATATAATCGTGGGGTAGGAAAAGCACCATCCTAAAGCTATGATCCTACTAGTAAATGACACATTTGATAATTTATAGTAAAAATTCTGATATGGCAGAAACCACTATAAACAAGGCAAAAGATAGAATGTAAAAATTTTATAAAATCAAAACAAAGAAATTTCATCCTTAAAATATAAAGAACTCTAACAAATGAGTAACAAAAAGATTCCAATGGAAAAATGGGCAAAAAAACCCCCAGGTCATTCACACATGATTATAAAGGGTCTCCCCCACCTCAAAAAAAGAACAAAGTAAAGATGTTCAACCTTTATAAAAGTAATACAAGTACAAATGAAAACTACGCTGAGGGAAATTCCCTGGTGGTAGAGTGGCTAAGACTTCGTGCTCCCAATGCAGGGAGCCTGAGTTCAATCCCTGGTCAGGGAAGTAGATTCCACGTGCTGCAACTAAGATTTGGCAGAGCCAAAGAAAAAAAAAAAAAAAAAAAAGGGCAAACCCCCAAATCTAACACTGAGAAAATACTCTGTCTACACACTGCTGCTGCTGCTAAGTCGCTTCAGTCGTGTCCGACTCTGTGTGACCCCAGAGATGGCAGTCCACCAGGCTCCCCCGTCCCTGGGATTCTCCAGGCAAGAACACTGGAGTGGGTTGCCATTTCCTTCTCCAATGCATGAAAGTGAAAAGTGAAAATGAAGTCGCTCAGTTGTGTCTGACTCTTAGCGACCCCACAGACTGCAACCCACCAGGCTCCTCCGTCCATGGGATTTTCCAGGCAAGAGTACTGGAGTGGGGTGCCACAGCATAGGATAAAGAAACTGACTGTGAGGGTGTGGGGAAATGGCAACTCTCATTGACACTGGGCCGGTGAAAGTGAAAGACGAAAATGAACACTGAATCAAAATTTGAAATGTGCATATATAGCAATTTTACCTAAGAAACTGACACTAGGCAAACACCGAGATGGGTGCAAAAAAATATAAATAAAAATATGTTCTCTTCAGCATTGTATGGGACAGTAGGGAACAAAAACCAAAATGTCCAAAGAGGAATAAATCCACACAATGTAATTCTATAAAAAGATCCAAAGTGAGCTTGCTGCTGCTGCTGCTGCTAAGTCACTTCAGTTGTGTCTGACTCTGTGCGACCCCACAGACGGTAGCCCACCAGGCTCCCCGTCCCTGGGATTCTCCAGGCAAGAATACTGGAGTGGGTTGCCATTTCCTTCTCCAATGCATGAAGGTAAAAAGTGAAAGTGAAGTCGCTCAGTCCTGTCCGACTCTGAGCAACCCCATGGACTGCAGCCTACTGGGTTCCTCCATCCATGGGATTTTCCAGGCAAGAGTACTGGAGTGGGGTCCCATCGCCTTACAAATATTCAAAATGGAAAGGCTTGTGACAGACACAGTCATCTCATTATCTGTATTTCCCTTTGCCCTTTCATAGGAAAACCCCAAATCGCAGGTGGAATTCTAGCCACTTGGAATAAAGATTCCCCGGTCTTGGGACTTCTCTTATGGTCCAGTGGCTAAGACTCTGCTCCTAGTGCAGGAGGCCTGGGTTTGATCCCTGGTCAGGGAACTAGATCCCACATGCCGCAACTAAGATCCAGCACAGCCAAATAAATAAATAAGATTTACCAGTCTCTCTTGCAACTAGATGTAGTCATTTAACTAAATTCTAGCCAAGAGGAATATATTGAGGTGTGCATGCAACTTTGAGAACCAACTACAGGGAAGGAGCATGCCTTTCCTTGCTCCTCCCTCCCTCCTGTGTATGCGTGTGTGCTCAGTCATGTCGGACTGTCTGTGGCCCCATGGACTGTAGCCCGCCAGGCTTCTGTGTCCATGGAAATTTCCAGGCAAGAATACTGGAGTGGGTTGCCATTTCCTACTCCAGGGGACCTTTCTGACTCAAGGATCGAACCCATGTCTCCTAGCACCACCTGGAAGCCTCACTCCTGCTGACTAGAAAAAGGATGTGATGGCCCAAGCTGGTAAAGTCACACTGGATCACAAACAGTAAGCCACACTTTGAAGATGGTGGGGACCTGGACTCTTTACACCTGGACTTCCTTCGTAAGAAACAAACAACTGAACTGTTTCAGCCATGTTACTTCAGGCTTCTTATCTCTCAGAGCTGAATCGAATCCTAACAGATTCACAGCATGAGACAGTCTGAAGGGTATCAGCGCACGCATCTGTTGGGGGCCAGAGTGAGGTACTCTGCCCGTGGCAAAGGTCATGAGGAAGGAGGCTCGACATACACAAAGGCGGGATCGAGCCTCAGGAGTCCCCCTGGAAATCCTCGAGCATCTACCCCCATAACCAGAGCCTGCCTACTACTTTGTGCTCTCACCTACACCTCTGACTTTACGGGGGTCTGTCCCCCACCACATCTTTCAGAGAAGGAGTTAACCTAGAGCTCCAGTTAATAAAAACTCCTGGGCATGACAAGAGTGTTTTAACCTACAAACTCCTCTGAAGGTTCTCTAGCCTGCCTGACAGGCTTGTCCGGCCACATGTGATCGCTCACAGCCTCCCAACCGTGAGAGGCACGAGATGCTTTAAACCTTCTAAAAACAGGTTCCTTAGAAAAGTTAGAAAACTATTAGTATAAGTATAATGGGCTGATTAGAAATTGTATTGGTGAAGGGTTTTTCATTTGTTGAGCCAATGTTTGTTGCTAAGTCTCCACATCCCCTGCCCTTACACACATTAATGAATATATAGAAGAAATAAGTATTAACCTTTGATATTAATCACGTTAGACCTTAGGCTAAGTAAATTCTTTCCTTAACTAAAACCCACTACACCCTCACCCTATAGGAATGTAACTTTATTTGGGTGGCGTCTGTTTTAAGAATAATCACCCTTGGAGAAATAAGTGTCCTGGTTGACTGACCACTGTCACAAGGAGAGGGTCATAAATTGTCAGCAGGCCCCCTGGCCAGAAG
This sequence comes from Bos javanicus, assembly GCF_032452875.1. Taxonomy (NCBI): domain Eukaryota; kingdom Metazoa; phylum Chordata; class Mammalia; order Artiodactyla; family Bovidae; genus Bos; species Bos javanicus. Next base: position 10,427,214 of record NC_083875.1, on the reverse strand, counting down.
ATGATGTAACACCCCTAAGACCTCAGTATACATTTGGATGAAGCACCTGACTTTTATAAAAGTCAGGACTGCTGACCCCGCGTGACTTTTGCATAACATCTCAGTGTATAAAAGTAGACCATGGAAAATAAAGAATTGGGATCAGTTTCTTGAAATACTGGTCTCCCCATGTCTCTCTCTCTCTCACTCTGGCTGAGTCTCCATCTGGAGTGCGGAACCCACCAAGCTTACTAATTTTGCTTGGGCTTCTAAGATCCGACCGGGGAGGCCTCAGTGTCTCCTCTCCTTCGGGAGAACGGAAGGACACCTGCGGCCTACGTAAGTGGTGCAAGCTTCTTGTCTTGAAGTTTTATTGGTCTCCCGTGTAAACCAAGCTACTCAGCCTCTTTTCTCCACTGAATTTTCCTACTGAGCTATCGTCATTCTATTACTCCTTACATCTCTAATTAATATCTAATTGAAGCTATTGTATCCTGATCCTCGCCGACGCCGTCCCCGCTTCGAACTCCCTCGATCAGCCGAGGCTGGACCCCTGCACACATTCATCACAGGAGATTAGAGACCAGAATCTGACACGGTGATTACTCTAGGTGGTGAGATTTGGGCGAGTTTTTTTCTTTTTATATCTTTCAGTTATATTCAGAAAAAAATGTATGAGTATGTATTGGTTCTATAATAGAGCTATCTTTATTTTGAGAAAAGATTTCTAAAAATTCAAGTGAATTAAACAAGTTTTCTTTTATTTTGTCCCTGTGAAGAACTGTTACTTTAGCTGGATGGATTGCTTTTTAAAAGAAGCCACGTTGTCTCAGCCGACAGTCTCCCACTGAACAGAAGCAGCTTGCCTGGCCCAGAAATAGGTTGTGCCAGGCTGAATTTCTCAGGGTTCCCTCAAGAAAACTACAAGGAGATGGTAATCCCGCAGGCACTTTGCCAGTCCTCTCCCAAGCTGCTATTTATGGCCGGGTGACACAGTTTAACCAGCAAGCCATCAATTTCATCCTTCGAAACTTTCAGGTCAACAAAATGTTGAGTTACAGAAGCCAGGCACAAGAGAACACACTCAGATGTATAACCAGATACAAATTTACCAACCGTATGCACACATGACATGCTTGCTACTTCTATTGTCAGAAAATTTTATTTAAAAAAATATCCTGAGGACAGCATCACACTTTTTTTTGGAAACTTCTCTCTATTCAACCTATTGATGTGACCAAGAATATTCTAGGAATTCATCCGTTCTGCGGGAATGGGGCCTTCCCCACCTCTTTCTCCATAAAGAAGAACGTCAAGGAATCAGTGAGGGTCTCTGATCTCTTTTTCCACTCTGGACAATTCTTACATGGTGACCAGCGACTGAGCCCACTGATTCTCGGGATCCCTCTCATTTTCTGATGTATTCACAACTTCTGTTACTGTTCATAAGGTCCCTGTAAAGGTGCTTAGTTTAGACAAATCTTAATTCTGACTCTGATTTACTTTGATGCGTTTGTTAAGCTCCTTAATGCCTCTTGTTTTGATTTCACTTTAAAAAATATTTTCTGTAACTGCAACAAATCATCTTTTTTGATTTCACATTTCAAAGCTTTTAACTGTGTAAAATACAGTTCTTCTAACTCCTCTGTCCTAGGTTTCTGAAGGGATGAATTTAAAGCTTTGGGTGTGTAAACATTCTTAAAGATCTCTGAAACAACTTCTTTAAAAAAAAAAAAATCCTTACTCTTACTTCCCAAACCATTAGGTCTCACATTGATACTCCACCACTGTGGCTTCAATCTGCCTTTCTAACTTTCATTCCAGCAAGTCTGTCCCTGGCCCTAACTGCAGTGAGCTAGAGCTCCAATCACATGTACGAAAGTGAAGCCTCTAGTCGTGTCTGCCTCTTTGTGACCCCATGTACTGTAGCCCACCAGGCTCCTCTGTCCATGGGATTCTCCAGGCAAGAGCACTGGAGTGGGTTGCCATTTCCTTCTCCAGGGGATCTTCCCAACCCAGGGATCGAACCTGGGTCTCCTGCATTGCAGGCAGACACTTTACCATCTGAGCCACCAGGGAAGTCCAATCGCATGTATAAACATGGATAAATCCTTCAGATGTTAATAACACATATGATAACAATGTTGATATTCTAAAGTCATGAATTAGAAGAATGTGAGGGACAGAAATGTGTTCATTTTGGTACACACTGCTACAGAGCAAAAAACGTATTAAATTCCATATGCACAGTATCTGGAAAATGGAACACATTATTTGGAAAACGGAACACTCACTTCCAAATCTTTTTTTAAACCACCCTACTGATACATGACTGGTATGTGAAAAGGTGTATGTATTTAATGTAAATAGCCTGCTGAACTTGGTGATAAGCATACACTTATGAAACCATCACCACTATCAAGTTTATAAACATATCCCTCACCTCCCAAAGTTTCCTCTCACTTATGACTATTATTATTATTTTTTGTGCGCTGGGGGTGGTGGTGGTGGGGAAGAAGATAAGAACTATGAACAAAACCCAAATCCCTTAATGGTTCCATCTACCTGGAATAAGACCATAATGTTCCTCCTCCAACTTATTTGTAAGCCAAGATATTTCCAAGGCCAGCTCAAATTTTACTTCTCTAGGAAATTTTGATTCTCGGGATGGAATTCACCTTATAATCCTCTTCCCAGGCGGTGCTAGTGGTAAAGAACCCGCTTGCCAATGCAGGAGACATATGAGACAAGGGTTCGATCCTTGGGTCGGGAAGATCCCCTGGAGGGCATGGCAACCCACTCCAGCATTCTTGCCTAGAGAATCCCATGGACAGAGGAGCCTGGCGGGCTACAGTCCACAGGGTTGCAAAGAGTCAGACACGACTGAAGCGTCTCAGCACACGTGCACAGTCACTAAACCTCACACACTTAGGCACACACGTAAACAGAGTACACAGGACATTCATCTACGGTTTATTAAGTGATGAGTTACGGGAGGGAAGGTCTATGTCTTACTCATCTTTTGTTTGCCCTACGGCACCTAAGAGGTTTTGATTTAATAAAAGATAGTCATTTAATAACATTTATTGGATTGTATAGACAAACAGGGGAATTTTGATTGGTTTCTCTTAACTGTTAGTTTTAACTACCCCATAGTTAGTGGTTCATCAACAGTTTCTTCCTATTGGATCTATGCAGCTTGAATCAAATGCAGCTTAAAATAAAAAGCCACTGCCTAGGGCTCTGAACTCCTCTCTGTTTCTTCAGGTTTTTTATTTTTTGGTGTGGTAATTATGTTTATTTTAACAGACAATTTGTTTACATTTCTTGCCTTTATCAGGCCTGTCTCTTAAGTACAGAGAAACTATTTCTGGCTGTTCTGCTTTCCAAGGAAACCAGGCAATTTTCTTCTAAGGTCATGGAATTCTTTTACTTCCACAAGTCTGCTCTGCAGCACCTAAGACTTGCAGTTATAAAAACCATTGTTTTCTCAAAAGTCTGGAAATGGCCTGCAAGATATAATTAACTACCTGGAACAAACAATATCACACAAATAGATCTTCCCCTCAGAAAATAACTGTTGGCTTATGTGAAAACAATCTCACTTTTTTTTAGTGACTAGAAAATTTTGGAGCAAGAAAGCAGTATGTAAATTCAAATATACAAAAGTTTCAAGCCAGAAATCAATATAACAGTTTATATGTTCAGTTCAAGCAGCATGTCCACATATCAGAAATAGAACAGAAATGCCTATTCCAATAGAAACGCCTACCACCCCCGCTCCTATTCCAAACTATAAGCCAATGCAATTACACTATTGGAGTGGGGGATGAGGAATGAGATTAAAAATATTATCTGCCAAGTTACACACTTGAAAACCTAAAAGAATTAAATGGAAAAAGTATTAAATTTCAACCTAAGAAAATTCAACAAAGCGCTGTGTAGAGAAAGCAAAAAAGAAATACCCTTCTTATAAGTGAACAATGCAGGGAAAGATTCCAATTATAGCAATAACCAAAAAGACATGTTTAAAACCGGGTTTAGATAAAGGAAAAAGACATTTCTTGTTCTTAGATTCAATGATATGATGGAAGAAATAAGTCAATTCTCTCTTTAAATTTTGTAAATTTAACCTGATTCCAAGGAAAATATGAAAAGAATTTTATTGGAAACTCATCATTCTGAATTGCATATGAAAAAAAAAATAAGAGTAGTCTGGAAAATTCTGAAGTGAAGAAAAATGGATGGGCACAAGTACCACCACATATTAAAATACATTATAAAGCTACAGATTGTAGAACAGTTGAAAAGTGAAGTATGAATTGATCAAGCTGGGGAGAAGAGAGAGGAGAAGGAAAGGGAAATAAAGATGCTTTTCTAAACATATGAAGAGATGTTCCATGTCTTACATAATGAGAGAAAAATAAGTATAATGACATATCTTTTTTTTTTTCACTTCCCAGGGAGGAAAAAAAATTAGACAGCTTGATGATAATGTTGTAGTGGTGAGCTGGGATATAGTTGCCGGCAAGAGTGTAATCTGCTAAGTCGCTATGGGGGCATTTTGACAACAAAATGAAATAAAAGAATGCATATACCTTTTGAAATGTACCCTACAGATATGCTTCCAAAGATGGTCACAAAAGAGATTATCTATGCAACACGATTTCTAATTGCAAAAGGACTGGAAATAACCTAATGCTCACAGAGGAAGGTTTGGTTAGATAAATTACGGTATGAATACCTAAACAACAAAACATTATGCCACTGATTTTTTTCTAGCAATAGTTTGAAAATATTTTTGAGATGTGTTGATACTAATTTCACATGCTATGTATTATGGTTTATATTAGCAACAAAAACCATGCCCTAATCTTTAACAGTGGAAGACTTTCAAATAGTTGGGAGGGATGTATGTGGGGGAAATTGAACTCTACCCTATTGAACTCTACCTTTGAGCCTAACATCCTGATTCTGAACTCCTCCTTTAGACAATGAAAAGACAAAGTTTCTGGTAGAAATATTAAAAAAAAAAAAATTGAAAGGAGTATTGAAACTCCTTCATTGTTGAGAATGAAAGTATCATGAAAACAAATGACCCAGGATCTTGTTAAACTTATTAAGTATGCATATGGAGTGTTCATTTTAAAATGAAGCTGCTCTAGATACTGATATGAAATGATCTCTAAAACGTATTTCTAACTTAAAGAAAAAGAAACATGCAAAACTAGAGAGGGAAGTATCTTAACTTTCATGTAAAAAACAAAGGGACGCAAATTACGCAAATGTGTATATTTCCACAGAATCTCTCTGATGTATACACAGGAAACTGACAACTGAGATTGCTCTTGGGGAGAAAGATAAAGGTGGTAAGGGATCTTTTTTCTTTTAAAACTTGTGTACAGGCTTTTTTTTTTTTAGTTAAACAATATGCATGTATTACCCCTATCTTAAAAAAAAACCCCAAAAGACGCTCAAAACCACTAAACAGTAGGGAAATGTAAACCAAAACCATAGTGAGGTAGCAGCTAAACAGTAACAATGGATGTGAAGCACTAAGTCACGTCTGGCTGGACTCTCTGAGACCCCAGGAACTGTAGCCCACCAGGCTCCTCTGTCCGTGGGATTCCCCAGGCAAGAATACTGGAGTGGGTTGCCATGCCCTTCTCCAGGGGGTCTTCCTGACCCAGGGATGGAACCCACGTCCCCTGCTGAGCCAAGGGGGAAGCCCTGATGGCCCACAGCCTTTAGGATGGCTTTATGTAAACAAAGAGCAAATGACAAGTGTGGGCCAGTTGTGCAGATGTGGAGAATCAGTATCTCTGTGCAATGCTGGTGGGGATGCACTGAATAAAACGTGCAGGTACAGATACTATTGGAGACAGCATGCTGCTTCCCCAGAAAGTGAAACTTAGAACTACCGTATGATCCAGCAATTCAACTTCTGGACATACACCTGAAGATCTGAAAGCACAGACTTGAATAGATACTTGCACACCTGTGTTCACAGCAGCTTTATCCACAGCAACCAAAAGCTGGAAACAAGCCAAGTGTCTATCAACAGATGAATGGATAAACAGTATGTGGTATTCAACCCTAAAAAGGGGAGAAATTGACACAGGCCACAACACGGGTGAACCCTGAAGATACGATGCCAAGTAGTGTCTGGAAACGGATGGTGGGGCTGCGCAACAATGTAAGTGTGCTTAAAGCCACTGAGTTCAGTTCAGTCGCTCAGTCGTGTCCGACTCTTTGTGACCCCATGGACTGCAGACCGCCAGGCCTCCATGTCCATCACCAACTCCTGGAGTTTACTCAATCTCACGTCCATTGAGTCAGTGATGCCATCCAAGCATCTCATCCTCTGTCATACCCTTCTCCCCCCACCTTCAATCTTCTCAGCATCAGAGTCTTTTCACATGAGTCAGTTCTTTGCATCAGGTGGCCAAAGTATTGGGGAGTTTCCAGCTGAAAGGTACACTTAAAAATGGTTAAAATAGTAAATCCTATGTTGTGTATATTTTATCACAATTAAAAAAAATGTAATGCACAAATAGAAAATCTGAAGAGAACTATAGCAGGTAAAGAAATGGATACAGCTGATTAAAAATCTTCCCAGAAAAGCCCAGGCCCAGATGACTTCACTGATGAAGTCTACCAAGCATTAAAAGAGAAAATAATACCAATTCTCACACAAACTCTTTTGGAATACAGAGGAGAGAGTACTTCCCAACTCATTCTGAGAGAACAATATTACTGATATGAAAGCCAGACAAAGACATCAGAAAAATACTACAGACCAATTTCTCTCATGAATATATATGCAAAAACCATCAACAAAATATCAGCAAACCAAATTCAGCAACATCAGCAAAGGATTTTACTTCATGATCAAGTGGTAATTATGCCTGGAATGTAACACTGATTTAACATTCAAAATTCAACAAAGGTAATATACTATATTAATATAAAAAAGGACAAAACCCACATGATCCTCTTGATACACATAGGAAAAATATTTGATAAAATCCAAGACCTATTCATGATAAAAATGATCAACCAACTAGGGCTAGAAGGGAACATCCTGAACTTGATGAAGGTATCTATAAAAAAACCCTACAGCTCAGGACTTCCCTGTTGGTCCAGTGGTTAAGAATCTTCCTGCCAAATGCAGGGGACACGGGTTTGATCCCTGGTCCAGGAAGATCCCACATGCCTTGGGGCAACTAAGTCCATCTGCCCCAGTTACTGAGCCAACGCACCCCACAGCCCGTGATCCACACCGAGAAGCCACCACACTGGGAAGCCCACACGCCCAACCAGAGAAAAGCCTGAGCGTCCATGAAGACCCCCACCCCCATAAATAAGCAAAACCCTACAGCTGCTCCCATCCTCAGAGGTGAAAGGCTGAATGCTTTCTCCCGAAGACTGGGAAGGGGGAAAAGACTGGCACCCCCGCTTGCTCCACTTCCATTCAGTATTGTATTGGAGGTTCCGGCCAGTGCAAACAAGCCAGAAAAAGAAATGAAAACATGGAGAAATCAGAAATTAACACTTCTGTCCACACAGTATTAACAGTCCCAAAGTGGAAACAATCCAAATATCTATCGACATGGTACATGGATATACAAAATGTGACATGTTCACGTAGAGCATGACTGAGCAATACCTGCTGGAAGTCAGACACCTAAGACTGTGCATCACATGAGTCAATTCATATGAAATGACCAGAAAGGGCAAATCTACAAGACAGAGGGCAGATTAGTGGCTGCCTGTGCCTGGAGGTAGTTATGAGGATTGCTAATGGGCTCGAGGGATCTTTCTGGAGCGATGAAAATATTCTAAAACTGGATTGTGGTGGCTGTTGTACAACTTTGTAAATTTACTGAAAGTCACTGCATAGTATCTTTTAAATGTATGAGTTTTGTTGTATGTTAAGTATACCTCAATAAAGCTATTTAAAAAAAAAATGCAAAAGAAGGACTTCCCTGGTGGCAGAGTGGATAAAAATCTGCCTGCCAATGCAGGGGACATGGGTTTGATCCCTGGTCCGCATGCCTTGGGGCAACTAAGTGCCACAGCACTGAGCCTGCATGTTGCAATTACTGAAGCCTGAGCATCGGAGCCTGTCCACTGCAGCGAGAGAAGCCGCTGCGATGAGAAGCCTGCACACCGCAACTAGGGAGGAGCCTCACTCACTAGAGAAAGCCCACGTGCAGTAACGAATAATAATAATTATTATAAAAAGTTTAAAAATTAAAAATGCACAAAAGTAACAATTATAATATCTTTTACATTAATACTACTGCTTGTTTACCTGTATTTTCACAGGCTGATTAAAAAAAATGAGAAGACTTACTAAATTAGAGCATCTAATTATGCATTTCTCTATTTTACTGGAAGAGAAAAATGCAGAAATAATGTATTCAGGAAAGGCCAATCTTTGCTTAAGCCATAAATTTGACGAGTAGATTATGTAAGACCTTTTATTATTCACCTTCCCTATCCCCTTCATAAGCATGAGTGATGGAAAATAAACTGTACCTTAAGGGCAAAAAGAGTGTTAGTTTTGCAATTTCTATTAAAGAATGGCTTTCTTTAACACCATCTATCTGATGATCTATCCATGAGAGAGCCAAAGTTCATCTGTTTGTGTTTTCTATAACTTTAACTGTTTTAGACCTTTAGGGCACTTCCTTCAGATATATGGTCGACTAGGACAATTGGAGAAGGCAATGGCAACCCACTCCGGTGTTCTTGCCTGGAGAATCCCTGGGACGGGGAGCCTGGTGGGCTGCCGTCTATGGGGTCACACAGAGTCGGACACGACTGAAGTGACTTAGCAGCAGCAGGACAACTGAAACTTACTTACTATTCTCACAGTCAAGTTCCCATCACAGTTCAGTCTTGATCGCTGAGACCCTTGGAGCTCTCAAGCCAACTCCTTTCTCTTACAGTCTTTTCTGTTCCCCTTTATCCTCTCTGTTAGCATTCTTGCCTTTTTCTCAGGATCGCTGACAATTCTGACACCTACCCTTCCGACTTAGCCCTTCCTGACGCCCCAACTCCTAGCTTCATGTCACTGGTCATCCTCTTCTTTTCTGCAGGGTGTGGGGTCTCCTCTGCCACTGAGGCACGCCTGACCCAGCTGCTTCTCCGATCTGCCAGACCCCATAATACTGTCATAATAATTACTGCTGCCGTGCATCAGTGCTTTCAAAGCAACACCACAGGTTCTTTGAAAAGTTCCTTTTGAGGATTCTTATGGCCAATAAGTACATACTGCTATATTTAAAATGGATAACCAACAAGGACCTACTGTATAGCACAGGGAACTCTGCTCAATATTATGTGGCAGCCTGGAGGGGAGAGGAGTGAGGAGAGAATGCATACATGTACATGTGTGGCTGAGTCCCTTCGCTGTTCACCTAAATTAATCGGCTGTTTTGTTGTTTAGTTACCGAGCTGTGTCTGACTCTTTGTGACCCCATGGAATTAGCTTGCCAGGCTCCTCTGTCTATGGGATTCTCCAGGCAAGAATACTGGAGTGGGTTGCCATTTCCTTCCCCAGGGGGTTTTCTGGACCCAGGGATTGAACACAGGTCTCCTGCTATACTCCAGTATAAAATTAAAAGTTAAAAAAAAAAAAAAAGGATTCTTACAGCACCACCTTTTTATCTGAAGAGATCTGATACATTTTCCCACATCCACACATCACTACTGTAAGGACGTTTTACCAAATGTGGCTCAATCTAAGAGACGAGAGGATGTGAGAACTCATAAAGGAGACAGTTACATTAGTAAGACATATAGTTAAAGAAACAGATGACGTCCTTGGCAAGGGTGGGGAAATACATTCTCATACACTACTGGCACAATGGTTAAGCCAGAGGGCAAGCTGGCCATGTCTGTTACAACATCAAGGAGGTACCTTCTAGGATACCATTAAGGGCATTTTTGGGGGGCAACAGAGAGTGAGATGGTTGGATTCCATCACTGAATCAATGCACATGAGTTCAAGCAAACTCTGGGAGCTGGTAAAGGACAGGGAAGCCTGGCATGCAGCAGTCCATGGGGTCATAAAGAGTCAGACATGACTTAGTGACTGAACACCAACATTTAAAAAGTACTTGAGGGACCTCCCTGGTGGTCCAGCGGTTAAAAATCTGCCTTGCGATGCAGAGGACACAGGTGTGAACCCTGCTCAGGGCACCGAGGCCCCGTTTGCCCAGGAGCAGCTAAGTCCACTGCTGCAACTACACCCTGGAGCCCAAACACTGCAACCAAGGAGTCCGTGCAGTGCAATGAAAGAGCCAGCCTGATGCACGAAGATCCTGTGTGCCGCAACTAAGACCCGACACATCCAGATAAATACATGAGTACTAAAAAAAATCTACTGACGCCAGGGCCCAGTGATATCTCTCCATCAGAAAGTTCACTGTAATGCTGTTGAGCTGCACAGTGGACCTGCTAGACTTTACTTCCCATAAAGGCAGGGAGTAAATCTGTCTTCTCCACTGGAACATACCCATTACCTTAAGCAATGCCTAGCACAGAGAAGGTGTTCAGGAAGATCTGGTGAATGAAGAAATGGGTGGTGATGATGACTGAAGAGCAGTTTCTGCCTGGACCTCAGTTGGTACTGGCTAAGCCAGGAGCGAACTTTCCATTGGGAATGCTAGTTCCGTGGCCATGCTGCACTCTTGGCCCTAGACCTTCAAGTACCCTTTGCTGATCGTCAGAGCAAATGGCAGAGGAATCTGAGTACTCAGAGCAAACCGGTTACGAAACCAACGTGCCACTACAGTTAAAAGCAGCAGCAATGCTGTCATGCTCGTATTGTATGTCAGATTGTGTGTGTGTGCTCAGTCGTGTCAAACTCTTTGCAACTCCATGGGCTGTAGCCCACCAGGTTCCTCTGTCCATGGGATTCTCCAGGCAAGAATACTGGAGTGGGTTGCCATTTCTTTCTCCAGGGGATCTTCCTGACCCAGGGATGGAACCGGGTCTCCTGGATTGGCAGGTGGATTCTTTACTGTCTGAGCCACCAGGGAAGCCCTATTACATATACACAAATACAAAATTTTCCTTTTAATTCGTTACTCACCTTGGTGTGTATATATATATATTTTGCCTTAAGTATAAAAGGTTTAATCTTCAGAGTCACCATCAGGACTTAGAAATGCCCAAGAGTAAAATATCCAGTTTAATCCCAGAGCACAACTGAACAGTGGTCCGGCCTTATGTCAGTTTTCAGAGCTCGAGGAAAACATTCTCAGGGGAAAAAAACCCTATCATACTGAGGTGGTGACAGAAAGGGCCTTTCTAAAGCTTGAAATGACATTACACCACAGAGACACACGAGGGCGCTCTAATCAACTAGCAAGGAGAAACACAGAGCTAGTGAAACCAGGTTGACATTTTAACAATTGTACTGAAAGAGGTGAATTAAGTCTTGGTAAAATTATGTTTGTTATTTACAGCAAGCCATCTTCTGCTCCTGATCCAAAGTTTGAGAAGCCAAAAGGATTCTGCAAGTCTTAAAACTGCAAGAAGAATCCACTGCTCTCAGATCCAAGGTAAGAATTAAGCACATCCCTTCCTAATGTTTGTTAAATTGACCTTGAGGCAGGATTTGCCCCTTTCAAGCCAGTCTTTTCTTTCAAATCTACAATTCCACTTGGTGGTTTACCTGTCCTCAGCTGGAAGTGGCCCATGAATCCATTTCTTTGCTCCATCTGCTTTCTTAAGAAAAATGGTGAGTTATAAGTTTGCACCTCTCCATCCCCGCCCCCAAGCCAGTAGTAATGAAAGAGCATTTTGTACAAAAGGAGTCCAGACCACTGAAGAAAGTAACTCACGGCCTTATTGAGGTTTTAAATTCATAAAGACAACTACAGCATATAATTTTCTCCATCAAATTCAGAGTATAGCATAGAGCGAGCGTTTAAGTGACCTTTCTTTCAGATCTTTAACAAGAGAACAACAGAACTGCAGAAAGTCCTGGATTCTGAGGCAATCAGGCTCATTTTACTAAGGATTATCATTTATCTTAAAATCACATTCAAACTTTCGTCTCAGCAAAATTACAAATAATTCCATGTCATCGATCCTTGAGGTCAAATTCAATAGTTAAAATGCAAAGTATTAAAACTTTGAATGCCACGGGTATACTGTGGTTGTATAATACATCCTTATTGACTGAATAAACTAGAGGATTCTCTCCAGCTCTGGAACTATCTACAGGAAGCATGACAAATAATTCATTTTTGAACTGCTATTTTATTCACTTTAACGTTCATCTATTTGAATGACTAAATCCCTGGCCATGATGTTTCAAACTTGATTTCTGTCAATGAATTTGGGTTTTTTTGGGGGGACGGGGGCTCCCAAAGTCTTTTGTTAAAGATCCTGGTGAGTTCAATTTTCTATGCTTTGCTGAATTTGGCCATCAGGGTATACCCAATTAGGCTCAATCGATACTAAAAGGGGAATAGGCTCTAAAACGTGCTAATTTAGAGGATATGTTTCTAATTTTCCTGTTCTTTTCAAAGTTGTCCTGATTAATTGAAGATGAATTTTCCTCAAATAAAGTTGCCTGATATTACAAAGAAAAAATGAAAGTGTTAGTCACTCTCAGTCATGTCCAAATCTTTGCAATCTCATGGACTGTAGCCCACCAGGCTCCTCTGCCCATGGAATTTTCCAGGCAAGAATACTGGAGTGGGTTGCCATTTCCTACTCCAGGGGATCTTTCTGACCCAGGCATCGAACCTGCATCTCGAGTTGCCTACACTGGCAGGTGGATTCTTCACTACTAGCACTACCCGGAAAGCCCAACTGTATGGGAAGCGTGACAAAAAAGAAGTCCAACTTGCTGTCAATGTTTCTGAAACCACTTTGCTGTGTTGAAAGATACTCCTGTATTATAAATCATCAAGTACCAAATGAGTTTTAGTTATTAGGTGGATGAACAATAAAGAGGGAAGGAGTATAGATAGAACAATTCCTCTTCCTCTCAGGCACTTTATGGTTCTTAAAGGAAAAAAAATATTTCTACTTTTTCCACGTTTTCACATCTCTAAATGAAGTAAGCAGGAGAATTTCATAAGCAAACCAAAGTATATGTAAATCAAACCCTAACTCTGATACCCTCAGCAAATGAGTTGTTACAGGAGAAGAAACCTGCTTCCCACTTGCCTGCCTTCGCACCACACACATTAACCATGATTTATCTTTTATTGACGAAACATGGTCTGTGTTTCAACGATTTAGGTGCCAAGCTCTTTGGCTTCTCTCAGCTGAACCTTCTTCAAGGAAGGCCCGAGCCCACTTGACATTCTTATCAGTTCAAGAACTACCTTTCCAAAGGAGGTGTATCTGACTCCCCACACACCCCCAGTATCCTCTCAATCCCCAAACCCTGAACATGATGACTCCAGTTCACCCAGATGGAGGTGAATTATAATTTTTTCATTACTTTGTATCTTCTTCATTAGATTGCATGCTTCTTTAGGACAAGGGTGGTGACTTTCAATTCTGCATTTTGAAATGTTTGGAAAACTGACGCAAAAGCAAACTGACACTCTCAAGGTTTACTGATCTGTGTGCCCTTCTTCTAATAGAAACAGCTTTAGATAGAGACAGTTTTAGAACTGAATCCACCTTTCTTATGTTCTCTACCGTCTCAAAGAACAGCTGACACTGTGCAGAGTATACATGCCTGTACCCTGTGTGGGTACGTACACACGTACTTTGCAAAAGCATGCTCAAATAATTAAGAGAAACCTTTTGTTTTTCCTCAAAAACTTCAGAAAGTAAAGCCTGACAATACCTGGCTGCAGGAACATGACTTTTAAAGCCTGAGAAACAGCATCTCACACCTTCTCTACTCAAATTATGCTATTACTAATTCCAATTAATTAGTTGGAGTGAATTAATTAAACCTGTGCACACTGAGAATAAAATGGCTCAAAACAAAAGCCTGAGCAGCTTTCCTATAAGCCAAGCGTCTGAGTTTTCTTTTTTTTTTTTTTCTGAGTTTTCTAATGCAAAACTTTTCCAGGTATCCTGGCATGTTCCATATAACCTTAGCTCACGCAGTCCCTGCTGCTGCTGCTGCTAAGTCGCTTCAGTCTGTCCGACTCTGTGCGACCCCATAGACGGCAGCCCACCAGGCTCCCCCGTCCCTGGGATTCTCCAGGCAAGAACACTGGAGTGGGTTGCCATTTCCTTCTCCAATGCATTAAAGTGAAAAGTGAAGTCACAAGCTCAGTCGTGTCCGACTCCTAGCGACCCCATGGACTACACAGCCTACGAGGCCCCTCCTTCCATGGGATTTTCCAGGCAACAGTACCGGAGTGGGGTGCCATTGCCATTGCCTTCGCTCTATATTGTAACGCCATGTAACAGTTCCTCTCAGCCCATCTTATACAGAATTTAAGACTCAAACCATCCAAGATCACACTCTGACTTCGACCTCCTTTGAATGATCAAAGGCAGTTAGGAGTCTATAACAGAGAATTAAATAAGAGATTAAGATCCGCCTAGAATTTTCCAAACTCTGTTCATGTTACCAAACCGTCTCAACAACTGTAAAAAGGAACGCTTAATCAAGTGTCAATCCCGTGGAAAGCAGTGTACCAATTATAACACTCACGTGGCAGCTGAGAAAAAAATCAACCCTGGTTCGTAAAGTCCAACCTTGGTCCGTATGTGAAGAAAGGTGACAAGATTCAGTCTCTAATCTAACCAAAAGGGCCGCGCCAAGGGATGAATTACATCTAGCAGTTGTGAAGGGTCTGAGTCGGAATTCAAACTCAACAACATCAGCTTTCCTTGGTTCACCCCACCTTCTAGTTTCCTGCCACCCCTTGTCCGAGACGGTTGCCTTCCTAAGGTGGAAACGACGAATTCCAAAAGGATATGCCCTCGGATCTAAGAACGGGGACTCACCAGTTTCATGCTGGACTTTTCGCTGGTAAGAAGCAGTTCCTCGACTTCTCAAACCCAGAAAGCGTCTTCCGGTTCAATCTCCGCCACGGCCCCGCCGAGAGCATCGCGGGACATGCAGTCTTTTTTCCCTACGCCCGTTTCCCGGCGCATCATGGGAAATGTAGTCATCTCTCCGTGCATCATGGGAACCATGGTCATCTTTCCTTTTCCTCTCCTCTTAGAACGCCTCCTTCCGTCAGCTCAAATTCATCCGCGCCGCCAATTCATCCTCCGTCTTCACCCCAGCATGATATCATGTCCCTCATCTGGGCCCAGAATCCATGGTATTCTGGGATATGTAGTCCCTACGGCTCTGGCGCCCCTTTCCCCTCCTCCCTGTGGGAAGACGCACGGGCGCGGTACTTGCCGGGAACTGTAGTTCCTTGGGGCCTCCGGACGTAGAGTCTCGCACCTTTACTCAAGGGAGGCAAAAACTACAACTCCCAGGGCCGCCCGGTGGCAGCAGGTGGGAGCGGGGCTGTTGATATCAATATGGCGGTTGTCAGCCAGACAAAGACAGTCAGTCTGATGTGATTGAGACAAGGGAGGTTTTTCAGGGGGAGACTGGGAGATAGGGGCCTCCCCTCCCCCTTCTCCTCTTCCTGCGCCGGCCTCAACCCCTCCCCAGACCCCTCCCGACGGGCGCCCCACGCGGAAGACACCCCTCCCCCTCCCGTTTTCCCCTCCTCCCTACCTCAGACCTCAGCCCTTCGTACCGGGACGTTGGGGAGGGGGCTGTGCCGGGCGGAGAGAACTCAGCAAAGCATTCTGAGGTGAGTCGAGTGGTTTGGAAGCCTCAAATCTCTCCAGTCTCTTCCCTCACTTCTTTCTCTTCACTTTTTTTTTGGGGGGGGTGGGTGTTGGGGGGAGTAAGTGAGTGGGCTGGGGATGAGTGTCTTAAGCGGCCCAACTGAGAGGAGGGAGGAAGCGGGGGTGTTTCGCGGGGGTGACCCGAACGCAGGGTCTGGGGTGGGGCAGTTTGTGGGGGCGGTAATTGAAAGGCGTCCGGTGCTCCCAACTCTTTTCTCCTGGTTGCCTCCCCAATGGGCGGAAGGTTTGAATCCTGGAGGTGGGGTCTCCAGTTTGGAGTTTGGGAAACTGTGAGGGGAATTTGAGGTGCGTGGGTTTGTTTGGGGTGCAGAGCTGTGTTTGAAACTGGGTGACGTGCACTCGGGCGATGGGTTAGCCTTGAATAAATGTCTCTGGAGAGGAAGTTCGGGAGCCGGAGTCGGAGCTTTTAGCTGGGCCTGGGCGGAGAGGCGTGCGCGAGGTGCGGCTCTGGGACCTCTGGGCTAGCGGAGCGGCGCCGGGTGGCCGCGGGGAGCAACTCGTTTGTGTCCCATCGGCGGCTCACACTCCTCCTCCCCTTCTCCCGGGACCCACCTCCACCCCAAACTCAGGGCAGGCGCCTCGGAGAGATGAGGTGCGGTAGAGGTGGCTTTTTGCATCCTCAAGTTGGTAGCTAGGTGGGAAAGGAAGAGTGTTCTTAATATTTTATTCCGGAACCGTGTTTTGGTTACACTATTGGGGCTACTTGGAAAGGAGTCCTCCACCCATCCTCACCCCGAAACCGTAGGTCTCGTTGGTCGTCTTCGCCTTCCATAGATGAAACATTACTTAAGATTCGGGGGCGGAGGGGTGGGGGTCGGGAGTGCCCACTTGTGTACGCGACCCTCTGTGTCTCCTGAAGACACGGAATGACTGTTGTGTATCCTGTGGTTGGGTGACTTATTTTCGTAGTAGGAAAAACTGTTGGAAATTGTTGAGGGGGGTGCGTGGGGACTCGCTAAAAGGCGCAGCTTGTATTTTTCTTCTACCCCACCCTGTTCTGCCTCGCATTTGGCTGAAAGCTGGTATGGAAGCGAGAGGAAACATTGGGTGAGTGAAGGGGAGAATGCACTTGGCATTACAAATACTGTACTATGGAAAGTTGAATGATGGTATAGAGTGATTACCGTTTTTATTTACCCTGAAGCTTTAAAAATCTTACGTATCATGTAGGGTAGAGTGATGTGACTAGTTAATTTCTATGGGATCCTGCAGGTGTGGAAACCTCTGCCGTCTCTCTCTGCCTGCCCGCCCGCCCTCCCGCCCTCCCTCCCTTCAGTGCTTCGTTTCTGTTCTGGCATGGTACATTTCTCTTCTTTGATGGACATGCTGCCTCCTGTGCCTGTTTCTTTAGTTGGTTCTATGTGGTTGTGCTTTTAGTGGTTTTGCTGTAAGATGCATCTTTCGATGAAGAGGACCTGCATTTGTTTTTAATTTGCATTTATTTCTCAGGTAATTATCACATCAAGATTGTAGTGCTTTGCGTTAAACTTATTTTAAAATTGCACAGCTGAGTTAGATCTAGTTGAGTTAAGTGTGTAAGTCAAGGTTGGGAAATTTGAATTCTGATTTCCCCCCTCCCCCCCGAGTTTCAATTGGAGTTACAAAGGGAAGAGGATTGCAACATCTCTTGTTTCTCACAGTCTTTAATATTTAAAAACATTACACCAGAAGAATTAACATAATTTGTACTTCTTTCACCCGGAAATGTAAGTTTTTCAATAACCATTCTTTTGTCATATATTTTTAGTATAATGAACTTTTAAATAAATTGGCATAATTTGTCTTTTCGACTGCTGAGAATTTAATGTATTTACATATTTGGCTTATCAGTTCTTGAACCTATCAGTAAAGGACCTTAGATACTCTAAAAACTGGAAGTTACATCATATGTAATTATATGGTATGTTTTATAACCTGTGATTTGCAATTTCTGTGGTTGGTCATTTACACAGATAAGCTGACTTGTAAGTATGAGGTAGCATATTTATTTAGATTGACCTGAATAGAAAAAAAAGAATGTGTTTTTTCTAAATCTCAAACTTAGGATATACAATGTGTTGATACAAAGCTGACTTTTTAGTTTGTTATTAACTAGAATTTCCAGAATTATTTGTTTTAATCTTCTATTTTAGCCTGAAATATTACCTTTGCAAAAACTGGAGAAATATCCTATATAACTCCATATAACAGTGTTTTTCTGCTTAAAGATATTCTACTAAACGGTGTCTTTAAATGTTCAATGATTATTTTATAAATAGAAAAACTAAAATGTTTGTTTAGAGTTGGAAAACTTTAAAATATAAGAATATATTCCCTTCCCCCTACCCTCATGTCAGATTTTGGTTTATTCTATGGAAATGCAAAGTTACTTACTGAGAAAAGCATTCATTAAACTTTTTCTGACTAGTGGTTTGGTTGAAGCCAAATATATTCCTTGCATTGGATGGGGTGATTCTGTTGCATTTCAGGCACTGAGCAATAAAATGATGTAAAGCCTTTACTGCAGGTTAAAGCATAAAACATTCTCAGCATGTGGAAGTCATATGGTTTACGAAAAAAGTAGAAAATCAGGGCATTGGTTCCTGTCCAGCTTAAAATTTCATCTGGTAACTGTGAAAGAGACACATTTATTTAATATGATTACTTCTAAAAATGTTGCCTATATAATGAGAAGTTGAAAATTCAAACTGTTTTTAACCAATCTGTTGCTAGTTTAGTGTACAGCGTGCTGTGAATACTGTGGTTGCAAATGTGCACCAAGGAGCCTTTAGGGGTCAGCTTTATCTCAATGTCTTTAGCGAGGCTTCATTTTTCACTGCTGTCTGAATAAATTTCAGTCTTCTTAGCACAGATCTTAGTTGAAGCATCTAATTGAAACTTAGTAGCTCGGTATTGGTAAGTTACAAATATATTGCAACAAACCTTTCCTTGGTTCATGTTTTGAAAAAAAAAGAAGTAACCAGTTTATGGCAGTTTTTGTAGCAAGTATTGATTGGATGGCATTGCTTGTTCCTGAAGATATTAAACACACTGGGAGTGTTTGTGCTTAATTTGTTCATTTTGAATCTTTTGATCATTATAGTGAGTCCATCCCACTTTTAATGTTTCAGGTGGTTTCTATGTTCCCTGTAAAACCATGTTTGCTTTTTCTATTCATTTCTTTGCAGTTCTTCTGGTATTTTTGTATGCAGATCTTAAAATTTGACTTATTTTTCTCGGGTATTAGAAATTTATCCTAGGATGTCACTTTTCATAAGTGAAAATTGGTATACTCTTCAACTTTTAAAAAAGGTTAACATTTATAGATAAACTTTAACAAGCTCAATGCAAGTGTGCTGGATTTTTTCGTTTTGTGTATCTGCTTTATTTAGGTTTTTTTTTTACTTCCAGGTTTAATTTTATAGCTCCCTTTGCTGTTTGGCTAATTTATTCTTTGAACTGTTGGCGTTTACTTCTCAATTTACTAGAAGTTTATAAAAAAAGCTCTTTGAGTGGAAATCACAGGTTGTCTGAAGTGTCATATATGTACATTCACATATATAAAGCACCTTTATGTGTGCTTTTGTATGAAATTGGTATATACCTATCAGACATACAACCCATAAAAAAGAAATCTGAACCACAAGTAACAAGAAGCTTTAAAAAACTCAAGCTTGAAATCAGAGTTTGCACCACCACGTTTGTTCACATTATAGAAGTTATGGAGATTTTTAGTATTACTGCAAATCATGATTTTTGCAGATTCTGCCAAAGTCTGCTTCTTTCCAAAAGAAAGCTAGTGGTATTGAAAATTTTCTCAAAATAATATTAATATGTGATTAAATTCCTAGATGCAGCACCCCCCTCTCCCCCTATCTGGTTACTCACTGGTCTTAGGTACCATCCTAAGTAAAAAGTACGAAGATTTTTTTCTGAGTGATTCGGTCATGTAAAACTTTTACAGTGAGCCTATTTAAATATGACCCAGTGTTTTTAGATAACTTGTTTTTGTTGGTCATAGATGAAATGAATTGGAAATTTACTAACATTGTTTTGGACACTTTCCAAGAGCATTTAGTTACTGGAAGGGCCTGGCTTTAGTGTTGTTTTTACCTTACAGTGGTAATAAGGTTGAAGTTATAGTAAGTTTTTTCAGTACATTTTTTTCATTGTTCGTTATAGTACATTTGTACATTATAGTACATTTTTTCAAAATGTAATATTTTACAGATCCTTGACTTAGACTATAAAAATAGTGGTTTTTTGTTTGTTTGTTTATTTGCATTTACAGACAGAAGAGAAAAACATAATTGATTTAACTTTGAAGTTATGAGTTGTTTTACTTTTTTTGAATCTCAGGAGTTATCTGCAGGCCCCTTCTAAGTGATAAAATGATTTTGATCCATTTAAAGGGCGTTTAGGTTTTCCTTAAATTTAGAGTGCTAAATATAAGAATGTTTGCTAAATCTCACAAACTCTAGCTTTTCTGTCCATGTTCAGTGATGGTCTGCGTGTGGTTTTATAGCTCTCTTTACTGTCTGCATATTAAACAATTAGTGTGGAGTTGCCTGGTGGCAGTAATTTTAAGTTATATAGTTACATTTTTAAAAGAGGATAAAGTCAGATGCTGTGCTGTTGTTGAGAAGAGGGTGATTTAATACTAAACCTTTCTGCTTTAAGGTTTTGATAAAGTAACAGGATCATTAAAATGTGCAGCTTTTGGTTTGGACCTGGTCAGTGAAGGCTTAGACTCATCCTCACTCTTCCTTTTCTAATCATGAAGTCAGGCTGAATTTTTCTCCTTTGTATCTGTCTATTCACTTGTTTTCATTCTATTGCTATTCCCTTAATTCGGGTCTTCGTCCTTTCTGTCTTTCCACAGCCCTTCTTAACTCATCTTCAGGTTTCCGGTTTGGTTTTTTTTTTTTCTTTCATCCTTATGCTCCCACCTGAGCGATCTTGCTAAAATAAAATGTGAATTTGCTTGTTAGTCATACTTGGCTTATAATCCTTAATTGGCCCCTTAGCCCTTAGGTAAAGGCATATTACCATTCAACCTGTTCCAAATCTTGGCTCTGCCCCGTCCTAGCTGTGTGACCTTCAGTTCCGTTCAGTTCAGTCGCTCAGTCGTGTCTGACTCTTTGCGACCCCATGAATTGCAGCACACCAGGCCTCCCTGTCCATCACCAACTCCCGGAGTTCACTCAGACTCACATCCATTGAGTCAGCGATGCCATCCAGCCATCTCATCCTCTGTTGTCCCCTTCTCCTCCTGCCCCCAATCCCTCCCAGCATCAGAGTGTTTTCCAATGAGTCAACTCTTTGCATGAGGTGGCCAAAGTACTGGAGTTTCAGCTTTAGCATCATTCCTTCCAAAGAACACCCAGGGCTGATCTCCTTTAGAATGGACTGGTTGGATCTCCTTGCAGTCCAAGGGACTCTCAGGAGTCTTCTCCAACACCACAGTTCAACAGCATCAATTCTTCAGCGCTCAGCTTTCTTCACAGTCTAACTCTCACATCCATACATGACCACTGGAAAAACCATAGCCTTGACTTAGACGGACCTTTGTTGGCAAAGTAATGTCTCTGCTTTTCAATGTGCTATCTAGGTTGGTCATAACTTTTCTTCCAAGGATTGTGACCTTAGGCAGATCATTTAATCTGTGCTTCAGTTTTCTCACCTGTTGAATGGGAAGAACTAGTCCTTACTTCATAGGATTATTGTGAGCTCTTAGAATGATGTCGACATATTGTAAATGTTAACTATATCGTATTATACCAGATATTTTATGCTCCTCTTCCTGCCTTATATTTTATCATTACCAATCCCAGACCCTATAGGCCTTAGCGATCGATGCCAAACAAACCTCTTTAGCATAGACAGGGTTGGGTGTTCATTTGTGAGAGCTGCAGCTGTTACTAATGTCTTCAGAAGTAAAGAATTGTGACCTTTAAAGTATTATTGCTATGTTTATGCTTCCATAGTCTGTTGCTGTGACTTTTGTTTTTTCTCCCAAAATAAAAAGTAACATTATTTAAACCATAGCCTAATTCAGGATACAATTTTAAAATTCACTTTCCTAGCCCCTGCATGCTTAAGTTTCTTACCTAAATCTCCCCCTGTTAATCTAACTTTTTGTCTTATAACTTCAGTGAAGACCTATTAACTTTGTGTAGTTTTCTTCCACTTTCCCCCTCTGTTCCACCCCCAGAAATCTGAATTCTTGTTCCATTTCAGGTAATGTATTTTCTTTACATTGCAATTGGGACAGTTGAATACTTGCTTTATATGATCTGGAAGCCACGTTTTAGACAGACATCTGTTTTATTTACCTGCTGATGTTTATACTTGAGGTTGGGTGGCTCCACTGCTTCAAGTTGATTTTCCAAAGTGGTAGATGATGCATATATGGTGATTTATATCTGTAACCCGTTTCTCTCAAGGAGGAGAAAGAATGACTTGTGTTTACCAAACTGAGTCTCGTAAGGATAAATGTTACTCAAACACAGGACACAGGGTAACAGCTAAGGTATCAGTTCAGACTGCAGAATGTAATTTTTGTAGGAGGCTATATTATGACTGTAGTTTGCAACCACCAATTTAGCCAGCATTTGCCTTCATGGAACATAATTGTTAACTATGGGGAACTCGAAAGTAGCTATTCCAAGTATTAACTTTATCTGGTTGAAAATCCATTTTCTGGAATCAAAGGTAGCCAGCCTATGTTTAGTTTTATATTATAGCTGTTTAGAGCCATTCAGGTCAGGAATAGTTGTGCACTTTGTTGTCTGAGGATGACCTCTTTGTAAAGATGGCATGGTCTTATTTGGAATACTGTGTCCTGCTTTTCAGTAAACTCACTTTGCTTCAGATGTGCAAGTTCTAAGGTTAAATATAAATTTGTTTTTGAGTTTTTTTCCCTCTCAGAAAAAGTTTATTCCTTCAATAAAATGTAATAATTAAAAAAATACTGGTTGCATTTTAATGCAACACAGGCATCAGCTGACTTGATCATCTTTGGTTAAACAAGATATTGTTGATGACTGCCAGCGATTGATTACTTCTCATTTTATGTTTCTTGGTTGACAGCATTTCATTTAAGTGCCTTTACTCTGTTACTGACAGTGAAAGTTTGTATTACCTGGTTAGGTCTCAGTTTTCCAGTCTGTTGAATAGGGGATTTAGGTTAATTTTTTAAATATATATAGTATTTTTGTTGTCATTGATTAAAAGCTATCCATTTACTTGTTTATTTTTAATCTTTAAATAATTACAGGTTCATAGGCAGTTGAAGAATAGAGAGGGCCTGGTACCTTTCACCCAGTTTCCCCTCCTGGTTACATCTTACATAACTTTTGTGCAGTATTAACACCAGGAAATTGACATTGGTACTCTGTGTGTGTGTAGGTCTTTGCCATTTTATCACACATGTAGAATTTGTAACCAGCACCACAGTCAAGATGCAGAACTCTTCTGTCACCCCAGAGATTGAATGATCCCTCTTTATTCATAAATTTTGTTGTGTTGTCAGTATAACTAAGAAGAAAGATACCAATTATTGGATCAGTAATTTCGCTCTTGCCTTTTGTAGTTTGGAAGTTCTTTTGGCATATCTTGAAAGTTTTTATGGAAAATTCCAATTAAACTTTCTTATAAGAATTTAAAAATTGGCAAGCTTTTCTTAATTGAAGATTTTTAACATCAGTACCTGTTAAACTATTTTTAGTAAAAGGTAAGAATAATATTAAAAAATTCTATAAATTAAAAATTTCTGTAAATCAAATGTGTATGATTTAAATGCATTCAAGGCTTAAGTGATATTTCTTGCCACAGAGGATGTATGCTAGAATCAGTATTGGGTAAACAAAATCAGTTATTCTAACGTTAGTCTAGTCTTTGACGGTGTTGACGCATACTTGTGGGATTAATTGATTATGAGCTCAAGTTTTAGTTTTATTTGGATTTGTTACAAGGGAATTCTCTTCAAAGGTTCAAAGATTGTTTTCAGAGAAAATACCTTAGAAGGAAAAAAGTGGTAAAGATACTTTTATTAGTCTAGGTACAAGAAAGAACCATCAGGTTAAAGACTAGTTAAGGAGCTGGCCTTTGCCTCCCCTTTATCAGCTGTGTGAGTTATAAAGCCTGTCTTCAAAAATGAGGCTGTTAATCCAACGTATCACTGATTATTACAAACCTCAAACAACAAAGGTCTGCTTTAAACAGGCTTACAAAATATTTGCAAATATGTTAACAGAAAAGATATATCATGTGGTTTTTGTCTCCTGTGGATTTGAGACAGTTTCTTGGTCCACACTGATATTTGCTTTGAAAACATCAATTAAATTTTAATTTGTTTCATTGGTAAGAATATGGTAAATGTTGGTGGTTCTTCTTGATAAGTCAGATTCATATTTAGAAAACGTACTGGCTATCCGAGATTTCACTTTCTTCCTGATTCAATTTTTTTTTTCTCTTTGGATTTATCTGTTGCCAGCTTTTTATATTGGCTTCATGTGCATTCTAAAAAAAAAATAATGCTTTAATCAGGAATTGTTTGGCTTGAAAGCGAGGTTGTGGTAGGGATCCGGTTCTTTTCGGTTGATAAAGAACAACTAGACCTTGTATAGATGGGGAAACTGTTAGGATCTGAGAAGCTAGTGTCTGTGTCATTCTGGGGCTTTATGGTTCCTTGTCTTGCCCTCTCTTTCCGTGTCTGCTTAATCTGCCTTTCCCATTTCTCCCTTCCACTTTTGTTTGCTTTGCTATAGTTTTTCAGTTTCTGCTGCTTCATAACTTGGACTTGCAGGTGCATTTGGTTTGCCATGTTACTGATTTGAACTGCTCTTTTCCTTTCAGCTAAAGCTTACCTCCTAATATTTCTTTAAATTCTCTTGGCGAGAGAGAAATCTGAATGCATTGCATGACCATGAGTTAGATGTGTGTTGCTGTTCTGTGGCGTTGGTGAGTAGGATGCAGGAGGACTCTTGTGGTAGGAATTGAAGAGGGTATTCAATTAAACATGTCAAGTCTAGCAGTACATAGATAGATACTCTGAGTTACAAAGATGAGTTTAATCCTCTTCGTGTAGAGCACCCGGTGGTATTAGCCTTAATAAAAGGTGACTTCCAATGTTCATAGCAGTATTATTTATAATAACCAAGACATGCTGCTGCTGCTGCTAAGTCGCTTCAGTCGTGTCCGACTCTCTGCAACCCCATAGACGGCAGCCCACCAGGCTTCCCCGTCCCTGGGATTCTCCAGGCAAGAACACTGGAGTGGGTTGCCATGTCCTTCTCCAATACATGAAAGGGAAAAGTGAAAGTGAAGTCACTCAGTCGTGTCCGACTCTTCGAGACCCCATGGTCTGCAGCCTACCAGGCTCCTCCGTCCATGGGATTTTCCAGGCAAGAGTATTGGAGTGGGGTGCCATTGCCTTCTCCAACCAAGACATGAAAACAACCTAAATGTCTATCGCCAGATGAATGGATGAAGAAGATGCGGCATATATACATTGTGATGTGGGAAGTGTTCTGGGTAAGCAAGGTGTTTTTCTGGTTGTTACGCTTAATGATTAGTATTATGCCCAAACATCGAGCCTTTAATGGTTATATCATCAGTTCATTTTTTAAAGTTTTATATTTTCACATTCCAACTTTTAAGGCAGTCTTCCCCCCCGTTTTTTTTTCCTTCAATAAATCTCTCCTAGTTTTCTATATCCATTAAACAAGATTTTTTTATAGTATGCCTTTTTGTATAGCAACCATCTCTTGAAATTTTGCTCTGACAGCTTTAATTACTCACTTTTGGGGGGGTCTGCCATCATTCTCAGAGTCTTAAATAATCCTGTTTGAGCTGGTTGAGAGCATGGACTTAGGAGCCAGACAGTTTAGGTGTAAGTCTGGCCTCCATGACTTACTCTGTAACTTTAATAAATCCTTGCCGTGTCTCACTTTCTCCATCTGTGCGTTGGAAGTGAATGATAGTACTTCCATTACAGGATTGCTGTGAGTGCTTCAAGAAGTACCGTAACGTGCTTAGGATAGTGGTGGGCACAGATGAAGACATCTTTTTTATTAGTTGGCCCTGCTTCTGTGTCTGTGGTATTTACCTCTCTGCTGTAAATAGAATTCTCATATGTTGAAAGTAGTCCCTTCCTAACTTATTTTTTGGTGATTTATTTCCTCAATTATACTTTTGTAGGCCTTATTTGCATTTGATACAAATGGCTATTTCCTTCTAGTTAAGATTCCTTCTATCCAGGTCTTCTTCCTTCCATTGTCTTTTTCCTTCCTTGCTAAAAGTTACCTCTGGTCTTAAGAGTTCCTACATTTGAAACCTTTAAATCACCCTTCAGTACTTTTCCTTTCCTAACTGCTCTCTGTCCTCCCCCGTCTGATTTCTCCGCAGTGTGCTGCTGATTTTCTCCTCCTCATGTCTCTCAGATCGTTCTCGTCCTTTTTACATCCGTAGTTGCCACGCTCACCCCTGCTCGCCGAGATGATTGCAGCAGTGGAACTGGCCTTGCTGCCTCTTCTGCACAGTCCCGTTAGAATAATTGTCATCAAGCTCTTTTCATCCAGTCGTTCAAGAAGTACCTTAGTTCGAGTTGTGTTATATCCCTGTTTTTAATCCTTGTATTTGCTTTTTTTTTTTTTTTTTTAAGATTTTCTAACATTTTCTTCCCTCCCTTACTAGCATTCTGTTTTCTTATTTCTAAAGATGTTTTCTCTGTTAGTCAAGTAAATTACCTTTCTTTCTGCTGTATGTTTTCATTCTTTACTTCTTGATACATACTACTTTCTCTGTTTAATGTGTTTGTATAGGTTTATCTTGCCAGTTTAAATGTTCTTAATAAGACCTATTTTTTTTTCCAGATCACTGATTGTATTTTTATTATGTTTGATTGCAAGGCAAAATATAGCTATAAACTATTTTTAAGATAACCATTAACATTTAAATTTACAATTAAATTAACAATTTATTTTATTTTTTGATATTTTATTTATTTATTTATTTTTTCGTTATTAGGATTTTATTTTATTTTTTTGAAATATGTATAATATCATATATGAAACGAGTCGCCAGTCCAGGTTCGATGCACGATACTGGATGCTTGGGGCTGGTGCACTGGGACGACCCAGAGGGATGGTATGGGGAGGGAGGAGGGAGGAGGGTTCAGGATGGGGAACACATGTATACCTGTGGCAGATTCATTTTGATATATGGCAAAACCAATACAATATTGTAAAGTTAAATAAAATTTAAAAAAAAAGACCTATTTAAAGCCTTCTCTTCTGAGGAGACATTTTCCAGTGAACCTTGTCTTGCTCAGACCAGTTCATTTTCTCCATAAATAAGCTGCACTTGTATACTCAGTTAATAGTGTATATAACTTTTTGTGTTCACTTGTAAGTATATCACATTTTAAATATATTGGTTTTCATTTCATGTGTATGGATTGGATTCTTAGTTGGAGTGTAAAGTCCTTGTGTCTCTTATTGGCTCATCTATCTCTGCCATTCTTTTCTCTTCTCCTTTAATTTTCATAGTTCATTTATTATGGCTCATTCATCCAACCAATATTGACTACATAGTATCCATATAGACTCTAGGAAGCTCATGGTTTGGTTTTGATAGGATCAGAAGGAGGACTCAACCCTGAGTTAAAGATCTCAGTACTATACCTGAGTTATTCTCAGCCCAGTAATTTCTCAGATCCACGCTTAAAAATAGTAATTAGCATTTGATAGATTGCTGAGTCTTAAGTTCCTCACAAATATTTGTGCTACAGAATGCTGGTAGTAATGGCAGTAGTTAAGCATGGTCAGAGTAGAAAGTTTAAGTTCACTGTATTCTAAGGATAGAAGATTCCCCCCCGCCTTTTTTTTTTAAACCTGAACAGTGGGAGATTTAAGGATCTTAAAAAATTTCTTGCTTATGAAATTATTGTATAGAAAAGAATTCAAGCAATAAAGTACATGTAAAATAACAAGCGTAGCTTCCCCCTCTTCTTCCCAACATGTTCTACTCTGGTTTCTGTCCATTGCTCGTAAGAGACCTTCCTGAAATGTAGTAGTTTAAAACAACAATAATTATTATTATTTATTATCCTCTAAGGGTTCTGAGAATTGGCTCAGTTAAATGGTTCTCACTTTGGATCTCTCATCTGGAGTCATCTGAAGGCGCTCTCACCCCTGTGTCTGATGCCCAGGTTAGGAGAGCTCAAACAACTGCAGGCTGGGATAGCTGGGCCTTGTTTGGCACCTCTCTTGGTCTCTGTGATCTCTCCAGTGTGGTTTGTTCACTATAGCTGGACTGCTTACATGGTACCCCGGGGGCACCAACGGCAGGGGTCCCAACAGAGAGAGAAAACCAGGTATATATTGCTTTTTGCATGACCCCGTGGACTGTAACCCACCAGGCTTCTCTGTCCATGGCATTCTCCAGTCAAGAATACTGGAGTGGGTTGCCATTCTCTTCTCCAGGGGCTC
The DNA here is from genome assembly GCF_032452875.1 of Bos javanicus. Taxonomy (NCBI): domain Eukaryota; kingdom Metazoa; phylum Chordata; class Mammalia; order Artiodactyla; family Bovidae; genus Bos; species Bos javanicus. The sequence goes on along the minus strand of NC_083875.1, from coordinate 10,398,937 downwards.
TTCCTGACCAGGGATAGACCCCAGGTCTCCTGCACTGCAGGCAGATTCTTTACCACTGAGCCACCAGGAAAGCAGGAGTGACGAGTTCTAGAAGAGCATGTATGAAGGAATATTGTTGTCAGTTATGGAAGATACAGACCAGGGATAAATGCTGTTAATAATTTGGTTTACTCTTAAATCATTGTCTTTGTATGTACAAATCATACTTCCAACTGTCTACTTATATGATTTTATCATACTCCAATTTTTTTATGTCATTAGGTAACTTTGCTCTATTTGACATGGATATATGTTATCCCATTACATGACGAACATATAATATTGTAAGAGGTAAAACAACTTATTTAATGTTAGAGTTACTATTTTTTTTTAATTTTACTTTATATTGGAGTATAGTTGAGTAGTGCTTCCCTTGTTTCTCAGACAGTAAAGAATCCGCCTGCAGTGCGGGAGACCTGAGTTCAGTCCCTGGGTTGGGAAGATCCCCTGGAGGAGGGCATGGCTACCCACTCCAGTATTGTGGCCTGGAGAGTCCGCATGGACAGAGGAGCCTGGCGGGGCTCTATGGGGTCGCAAAGAGTCAGAAACGACTGAGCAACTAAGCACAGCACATAGTTGAGTAACCAACTTATTTTTCATTTAACAATGTAATGGTGTAAGTACTCATCTTATTTGTGTTGAACATGATAAATTCCCTGGTGGCTCAGATGATAAAGCGTCTGTCTGCAATGCAGGAGACCCAGGTTTGATCCCTGGGTTGGGAAGATCCCCTGGAGAAGGAAATGGCAGCCTACTCCAGTATTCTTGCCTGGATAATCCCATGGATGGTGGAGCCTGGTAGGCTACCGTCCATGGAGTCACAAAGAGTCGGACACAACAGTGATTTCACTTTCACTTTCATAAATGAGTGAATTATAATTTGCTGTAACCACTCACCTAAAGTAGACATTTAAGCTCTCTGGGAAAGATTGAAGGCAAAAGGAGAAGAGGGTGGCAGAGGATGAGATGGTAGGATAGCATCACAGAGTCAGTGGGCATGAACTTGGGCAAACTCCAGGAGATAGTGAGGAACAGGGACGCCTGGTGTGCTTCAGTCCACGGGGTCACATGGAGTCAGATACGACTTGGCAACTGAACAACAATAGGCTTTCTGGAGTTTATGCCTAGGAACCTTTCTTGACTGGTAGTAAATGTTGCAATAATAGGGCTACTACTAATAATAGTCAAGAGACAATAAGCTTTTTCCTTATGCTGCTCTTTCAACCATTTGGAAATTATTTCTCAAAAAAAATTTTTTTTTCCTTTGCTGCTGCCTCCTTTTCTTCTCTCTGCTCTAATTCAATAATTCTGTGCTTCTGTCTTGCTCTCAGAGAAGATATGGAAGAAGTGGGAATACCATCATATATATAGTAAAGCTGTCTTATTTGGCACTTTCCCATTTCAAGGATTGTTTTTTTTTTGTTCCTGTTAAGTAATGAGAAGCCATTAATTTGTAAGTTGTCAATTAATTTTAAAAAATTGGCTATAGTAAAAATCATTAAAAGCTGATTACCTAAACATTTCTCTTTAATGAAAAAAATATATGTGTATTTAACCATCACTTGATACAGCCTGTGGTTCTCAATTGGGATGATTTTACCCCCTTGGGATATTTAGCAACATTTGGAGACATTTTTGAGGGTCAAAACTGGGTTGGGGTGCTGTTGTTGCCATCAGGTAGTGGTAGAGAAGCCAGGGATGCTGCCAGACATCTTTTAATTCACAAGACAATATTGCTCTCCATGCCCTCCCCTGCCTCCAAAGAAAGAAGTCTCTAGTCCAAATGGTCCATAGTGCTGGGGTCAAGAAACCTTTATCCAGGGCCAAGGTCTTTTCTTGATAAATGAATTCACAGACTGGCAGTCTGCATCAGATTTTCATGCATAAACTATACCCATAATGTATTATTTATAATTTTGAGTTTTGATTTCTTTTGAATGGGAGGTAGACCTTAAAGACATATAATCTGTGAGTCATCTTAATATTTTATTATTTTCCCCACATCTCCAGTAGTCCCACCCACACTCAATTCAATAGCATTTTTAAAAGTAAATCATTTATTTTATCAAAATAGTCCATCTTTTTTTCAACCTAGTTTTTATAGAAACAGTTCTTTATACTCATATTTTGTTAGTTCAGATAAGATATAATTAAATTCCAGCTTTGCAGGAGCAGCTGATAAAGGGACTTTGGTTACCAAGACTAGATTAAGTGGTTAAGACTTTGCCTTCCAATGCAGCGGGTTTGAGTTTGATCCCTGGTTGGGAAACTAAGATCCCCCAAGCCTTGTGGCCAAAAATCCAAAACATAAGACAGAAGCAGTGTTGCAACAGATTCAATAAAAGACTTTTTTTAAAAAAAGGACCACATCAAAAAAGTCTTTTTAAAAAAAGGACAACTGACTTAAACAGTGAGGGAACAAATGATATAAACAATCAGCAAACAAATCAACCTTCTTTTTTTTGGTGCAGAATAAAGTATTTGAGATATTAGTCTTTAGTATCTCATGTCAGTTTGATTTAGAAGGGCAGTCTAGAAGGCATTGGTTGATTGTGATGGCTGGTTGAGTGTAGGTTGGCTTAGAGCTTTTATATGAGCAATAAGAAATGGGAAGAATTTTTTGTTTATCAAAAAGAATTGTTTTCAAAGTAAATTCACTGGAAACCAATTCTTACTTAAGCTAAAAAAAAAAAAATGCCCCAAACAAAATCCGCACACATACACAGAGCAAAAATAGACAAACAGATACACCTATAAGCATGCTATAATGTTAACATATAACTGTTATATATGTAACAGTACATGTTATACATTATACTGCAATGTTATTACATATAATGCAATGTAATGTTGCACCTGTACATGCAGCATTGTGGTTGCATTTTGTCTTGCCCCAAATTGGTTGGATTTAGGAGGACATGATAGAGGAGAGTGAGAAGAGGAGATGCCAGTGGTAGTCATTTGAAAGAGAATAATGGTCTCCACTCTTAATTAATACGCTTTAGTGGTAGGAGTCTAGTGATCTTTGGGTATTCAGGATAATCAAGAAGCCTATTCTATTTGGAAGTTATTAAATTATTTTGCTGGGTTCCAGCCCCTCTCATATAATATATTTAATCATATTTTTGTGTGTGTGCTTCAAAGACAGTGGTGTTATCCTATTTAACAGATCTCTATTTTAAATGGACTGACTTGCATGATTATCTTCTTTTAGATCACCGTCATCTGAATCTTTGCATGTTAAACCCCATCAGCCAGTCTCTTGCCTTGTACCAAAACATTTCATATGCTTCTTTAAAATACTTGAACTCAGGATCTCAGTTTCTCTAGTTAATTACAGAATTGATTCTAATAGACATTTCTGATCTTTGCCTTATACTAGCACTGTTTTCAGCGGTGATTATATGAATTTTTAACATATATACATAATTTTGGCTACATGAACTTGTGCAGGCTGACTTACTGCCTAATAAAAATTATGTTATTTTGAATTTAATCCGAGATTAATCAGAGAAATCCAGAAATTGACATTTTAGATACCCTAATGAATTATCTAGTCACCACTAGCCAGTGGGAAATACAGCTTGAATAGGTGGTTAATCTTCTCAGAGCTAGAGGATTAAACTGAATTAGCATAAGATTGCTTAAGTTGTTAATTACTATTTCTGTAGTTGTTGGAAATGTTAGCTTTTCTTTCCTGCACTTTCTGCTAATGGTGGTAATTTCTTTATGGAGAAAAACTTGTAAGAGAAGCCTAAGAGATTACTTAACAATGTAAGTAATCTTTTTTCCCCCTCAAGTTAACTCTTAGTTAATGAGATTTTTAAAAATTATCATTTCTTCCTCTCAAACATACATAAAAAGAAAATTCAATGTATAAAATGTTGTTTTGTATATTTATGTAATTGTCTTACAAGACATTTCTAAAACACTCAATATCTAAACATTTTTAAACTTTGTATATCCATTTCCTCTCCTTTTTCAAGCATAATGAGATTCTTAGGAAAAACTTTTTGAAAATGATAATTATGAATGGATTACCAAACTGAACTGATCAATATCAGAGTTATTTGAAAAATAATTAAATGGAATCTGGGGGGAAAATTCATTTTTTTAAATGAAAGATTATTTTTCACTAGTGTCAGGAAGCATTTAACAGGAGGCTTCCTGTGTGCTGTTTTGGATCTGTCAGGAATTCTCTGTTCCTTATTAATTCCTGAATATTCAGAAATTAAGAGGAGAGGCAAGCCTCTCCCAGGGGCTGAGGAATCCAGGCATTTCCTTCATTAGTGTTTCTATGTGGTGATAAGTACCTTCTTCCTTCTTGTGAACCGTATGGTAAAAGTGATTGTTTACAAATCTCTCTCTTTATATGGATTGCCTATGTTTTGTAAGTCTGGAATATTAATCTTTATCTTTGCTGAGAGTAACTACTTTGTAAGACGGTATATATGCCCACACCATGTTGATTAAAACACCTTTGCTCCATCAGAGCTCTGGTTCCCATGTCTTTCTTTTTCTTTCTTAGTCTCTCTGAGTTCACTTTCCTGCCTGGGCTTCTAAGACCCTCTCGAGAAGGCGCTCTGCGCCTTCACCCTATCGAGAGGGCGCCTGAGGCCTTCGTGAACAGAGCGAGCCCCGTGCAAGGGCTTTACTGGCTTTCTGCGTAAACCAAGGAATATCAGCCTCTTTCTCCCCTTTAGTTTCTTATCGTCGACTCTGGACCACCAGGTTCCGGTCCATTAAAGGACCTCAGCACACACGAACCAGGTGCATATGGGGTCAGTTTAGAAGAGGCGTAGTACACATTTTAGGGCAGTTTGTTCCATGTGTGGTGATGATGTTTCACACTGTTGGCAGTTGTATCAACAAGGTGTAATGTATAGTTCTTTAAAGAAAAGGACTGGAAATGATCTGGTTTATCATTTGCATCCAATAAGGAATTGAAGGAAGAAAGATTTCCTTGTTTAAAGTCTTTCTGTCAAGGTAGAACTCAGGTCATTTATCTCTTTGTTTCACACTCTCTTCATTGTTCTGCCTGTTACCAAAGACAGTGAACTCTAATTCACTTTGCTCAAATTCTGCAAATTAGTGAAGGGCAGTTAGGGGATTTGAATAACTTCCTTTTTATAGATGGGTCTATATTTTTAACAGTAATTCAGTTTATCTCTCTTGTTTTCATTATCACTTTAGTGTATAGTATCCATTATCTAACAATCTCATTCAGGTAGTATAAAAATGGTTCAGTCAGTCACTTATTTGTCATGTACCTCTGCATTTGACCATGTTGTCTTAGGAAGCCTTCAGGCTGCTCAGCTTCTCTCTGCGATCTTAGGTATGTATAGCTACTGTTGTATTTTTGTCTTGAGTTTTCCAACCATTTGCTGACCCTCGCATTATGAATCTCTTCTGCTCGAGATCTGTCAAATAATCATTATTGTATATCTATATATGTAGTCATTTTATTGCCTGATTTAATTCATTGATAGACATTTGAGGCATCATGTTGTATAATGTGTAGACACTGGTTTATATCCATTTACATATCATTTTTGCATCGATTTACAAATGAGCATAGAAACATGTTTTTGGTTTAGTTTGTATTTTTATTTTAAAATGAAAACATAATCAGCTAGCCTTTTTTTGATTTACAGAACCTTTCCTAGGACCATAATTTGTCCATGTTTAAAGACTAGGTTATTTTTTTCAATTTAAGCTTTTTTTAGTTGAGGAAAAAGGGAAAAAATGGACCTTTACTAAGTATATATAGTTTGAAAATGTTTGTCTTTATAAACTTGAAAATCTTTTGATAAAAACAAAAAAAATTTATATGAATATCTGTTAAAATATGGGTTATACAGAAGGCCTTAAAATTAGGCATTGATAAATATACCACCAGAGTTGCTGGAGTATTTGAAGCAGGTTTAAAGAATTTTTTGAAATCATGTTGAGTTTGACCTACACTGATAGGTATGATAGCCAGTTTAGTTTAAGACAGTGGAAGAGCAGTATACATTGACAAAGTCTAAACATTAAGTTTCCAATCACTGACTGAATATTATGTAAAATACAGTAAAAAGTGAATGACTGGAAATAGAAAAAAAAATAACCTAAGAAATATAGGATTCAGGTCCAAACATTATCAGATTCAGCAGACATATTATTTTGCGAAATTGCTATTGAAGTTTCTAAACACATATTCTTAGCTTCTGTAATTATCTAGTCATGGATCAGTCTCAGACAGTAACGGTGCACATAGATTGGCATTGGTCTGCAGATCACATTTTGAGAAGGACTGTTCTAGAATATACAAGTGTTGTAAATACCGTGTTTTAGAAGTCATTCCTAGACTAGAAAACTCTGTTTTACAGGAACTACTGCTGCTGCTAACAATACACTGGGGCCTAACCCTAAAGTGCTGAGTGGCCTCCTATGAGGACCAAAAAAGGGAACATGGGAATTAAAAAAAGTTTTATTGAGGTGTGATTTATGTAGCATAAAATTCACTTCTACTCAGTGTATACAGTGACTTCAGTTAATTTGCCAACTTAGGTAAAACATCACCTGAGAACAGGTGATCAAACAAAACTTTGTAAACAAATTTCTACAGCAGCATTATTCATAATAGACAAGTAGAAACAGTCCAAATGTCTATTAATTGATGAATGGATAAACACAATTTTAGAACATTTTAATCACATCAGTCAGATCTTTCATGCTGTTTTGTGTTTATTACCCATTCCTGTCTCCATCCCCCAGTCAAGCACTAATCTATTTTTTGTGACTATAGACTTACCTTTTCCGGGCATTTCACCTAGACAAAATCATACAGTATATAGTCTTTTGTGTCTGGTCTCTTTGATTTAGCGTTTTTTTTTTTTTAACTTTGATCCATGTTGTAGCATGTATCAGTATTTTGTTCCTTTTTATTATTGAATTAAATTTCATTTTACAGAAATAACACAATTTGCTCACCAACTGATAAATGTTTGTTTTTTCCCCCAGATTTTAGGATATTATGAATAATGCTTACGTGAATATTTGCATGCAACTTTTTTTTGTGAACATGTTTTCATCTCTTGTTTAACTTTTAAAGAAATCCCCAAGCTGTTTTATGGTGACATGAACTATGTCCTAAGGTTTCAGTTTCTTCACATCCTTTTCAACACTTGTTTTCTTTTTTGATTATAGCTGTTCTTAAACAAGTGATGTATTGTCTCATTGTGGTGCTAATTTGCTAATGACATGAACATCTTTTCATGTGTTTTTTGCTCATTCATATATCTTTTGTGAAATACTTATTCAGATATTTTGCCCATTTTATAATTGAGATGTTCGTCGTCTTATTGTTTTAAGAATTCTTTTTGTGTTTTGGATACACATCTCCTGTCGGATATGTGATTTCCAAATGTTTTCTTCTAATCCTTGACTTTTTTCTTTTCTTTCTCTTATTGATGTGTTTTGAAGTGAGACTCGGTGTTTGGTTACATTGTTCCTTATTTTAAAGAATCACAAGGACTAATATATGAAACGGGAGATCAGTGGCAGGGTGTGTTCTTTAGCCTGTTTCAGAAACTGCTTGCATATTGATGGGCTTTGCTTCTGAATTATGCTAAAGACCGAGCGACTGTTTTAAGCCAGGTCTCCTAGTACGTGTGTTGGTGGAGTTGTTTGGCCAACATTTCATTGACATAAGCATCCCGTTTCATTGTAATTCCTCAAGTAGGTTTATTGGTTGGAGAAACAAAGACTGACTCTGGCTATTTAAACTAGTAGTAAACTTATTAAACGGATGTCGCGAAGCTCTCAGCATGTCTGGGAATACTAGAGACCAGACTGGTACAACGGGCAGAGCTGCTGCTGGCCGTCCCCTGGCAGGAGCTGCAGGTCCGGCTTGCTTAGGGCAGCATTCTGCTGCTTGAGACCTGTGCTGCTGCTGTCGGACTTCTGTTTCTGTCCCGAAACTTAAATCAGGCTGCAACGGTCCTCTCTACTCAAGAATGTTCTTTCTGCTTGTTTGTAACACACATTCCTGATTCAAAGTGTGAGGCAGGTACCTCTGCCTATGGTCTGTTTCTGAAGGAAGCTGGGAAATGAATATTTGGCATTTTCAAATTCTTAATAAGAGATAAATCCTACCTCTCATTAATGTTTAATGACACAGTATTTCTCATCTAAAAAGAAAAGGAGAAAAGCAGTCTTTCTCTCTCTTGCTCATCTAGACACTGCTGTGTGTCTCTTCTCTACTCTGTAGGCCGTATGGACTGGAGGCAGTTTTCGCCTCCGTCTGCTGGCCTTTTGTGGATTCTCAATCCACTGAAATCTGGTGTGCACTCTTCTTCCATAAGGTGCCTGAAATTCACAGACAGATGTCAGTCTTCCGGTTTGATGCATCAACAGTGTTTGTTAAGGATCATGCCTCTTTTCTGAAACAGTTCCTTCCTTGATGTCTTTGAAACCTCCATATTTTGGCTTTCTTCTTAGTCTCTTGGAGGCTTCTTCTTGCCCTCTAATAAAGTTTTTCAGGTTCCTTGAAGGTGTGCTCCAGGCCCTGTTTTCTTCGCATTGCACACTCCACGGGCAAGCTCATCTATTCCGGTAGCCTCAGTTACCACTTATAGACCAGCACACACAACTCTGTTGAGCTGCAGAGAGAGCTGTATATACAGTTAGCTGTTTCCTCTTGGGTATGTCAAAGATATCTCAAAATCAACACTTTTGAAAGCCACATTTAGGTTTTCTCTTCTAGTATTACTTGTTTTGACACCAGCAATCAAACATCTGGTCAAGCTAGAAACCTGGACACTGTCCTTGAACTCTTCTGTTGACTTCATACCACTTCTTCTAGAATTCTATTTATTAAATGTCTCCTGAAATTCACCAGTTCTTGCTCTCCTTCCTGCAATCACCCTGGTCCAGTGGTGGCCTAGAATGGTTCACTGTAGAACTTTCTAGTAACACACCCTCTTGCTGGTCTTGCCTTGTTTCCCACAGGATAGCCAGATGGATAATTAAGATAAAGTCCAGACTGCTGAACCTGCCTTTTAAGGCTCTCTAAGATATTTACCCTCACTTATCTGTATATCTCTTGATAACTGGCTTTCTTCTTCCACTTGATACTTCAGTTATACTAAACTTCCTTCAGTTTCTCAATTGGGCAGACATCTTGCCTCATTTATCCCACATGCTGTTTGAGTAGTACATTTTCCTCTCCCACTTCTATTTTAGTGTCCCATGTCTCCACTCGTAACTCAGCAGTGCCCACTGAGTCTTCCTGTTGTAGTTTCAATACAATTCCCTAGACTAGGTGAGTTCCTTCTTTTGCATACTTTTGAAACACCTTCCCTAAAATAATACTCTTTACAATTTATTGTAATTATTTGTCTTTTCTCCCAAGACTTCAAACTACGTAAGGACCAGAATCGTGCTTAAAGGTGTATATACACACCTACCTCTATAGCACCTACCATAGAGCTTCACACATAGTAAATGTTCAATAACTGTATGTTAAACGAATAAGAGTCTCTAATCTGTTCAGAGAGAGAAGGCCTTCTTGTAGTACCAGTAGAACCACCTGAGATGGATGAGTTCATCTAATCTGTTCAGAGAGAGAAGGCCTTCTTGTAGTACCAGTAGAACCACCTGAGATGGATGAGTTCAATGTACTGGGCTTAGGTTAATCTATTTTAAAATGCCTAGAATTTCATTACTCTAAATTATCAAAGAGAATATTAGCATATTATTGGCACTTACATAGTAAAATCTATCTTTAGGAACTTAATAAAATTATAGTTGTGGAATTGAATATGTGTCAATGGTGGTGGTTTAGTTGTTAAGTCGTGTCTGACTATGATCCCATAGATTGTAGCCAGCCAGGTTCCTCTGTCTATGGGATTCTCCAAGCAAGAATACTGGAATGTTTGCCATTTCCTTCTCCAGGGGATCTTCCCGACCCAGGAATCGAACCCGTGTCTCCTGCATTACAGGCAGATTCTTTATTGACTGAGCTATGAGCGAAGATTTATAATCTATTAATGGTCAGTGGGAAATTTAACTTATAAAACTTGAAATAATGCTCATCAAAATTATCGTTCCTCACTTTTAACTGTGGGGTGGCATTTTACAGAGGGCACAAATATCTGAGCATATGCTTCCCCTCTTCTCCTTCATCATGACAAACACCTGTGTCAGGTTCAGCCTGGTATCCTTTGACCCACAGCCCTGAAGGCAGCCATGACAGTGATGTGGCATTGAAACCTTTTTGACTTCCCTAGCTTAAGTAAGGGCTCGGTAGGGTTTCAATTAATAAGTGAATATGTGGTTTTCATTTTGGTGAGAATTTCTTTTTTCTCTATGCCTATTTCAATGGGAATCCACCTATTTGCTTAGAAGTTATTCTAAAAATTAATATTATGGCTTTAATACCTTCATTTCCTGTAATACCTTCATGGAAATGAAGTGCTTTCTAAAAGCCAGTGAGTGCATTATAAACATACATGAATAGAATGAAAGAACTGTAAAGAAAATCTCTGCAGAACATATTTTTATTTATTCAAAAGTGGCAATAGAAGAAACACTGCTGGGTCAGAGTAAAAGTTGGGATGTTTCAGTTGCAAAATTAGAAAATTTAGGAAGATAATTTAAACTAAATTTAAACTATATGAAGTGATTTATTTATGTATCAGAAAAATCCAAAATTGGGGCAGCTTCAGGCAAAAGCTGATCCAGAGACTTTGATACCATCAATAATCTTTTTTCATGTTGTGTTGTTGGACTTTGCAGTCTCAATTTCCTAGAGCAGCCCTGTCCAACAAATATAATGTGAGTGTCCTTTGTAGTAATAAATATTCTAGTAACTATGCTTAAAAAGAAACAGATGATTTTAATAATATCCTTCATATAACTCCATATGTCCAAAATATTTCCATTTTAATATGTAATCTGTGTAAAGTTATTAATGAGATATTTATATTTCTTTTTCATGCCACATCCTCAAAATCTTATATATTTTATCCTTAAAACATATCTCATTTGGGACTAACCACGTTTCACGCACTCTGTTAGGTACACATGACTGGTGGCTGCTGTAGCAGACAACACAATTTTAACATTTCTGCTTTACCTTAATGCTGCTTTTCCCCATTTCTTCAGGTTGGCCACCTGCAGTGATGGAACCTATCCAGGCCTGGAGTTTTCTTTGTTGGGATATTTTAAAACTATGAACTTAGATGCTTTAATAGCTGTTGGACTATTCCCTTGTTTCTTTTGATCGTTTGTATATTTCAAGGAGTTGGTCTGTTTCATCTAAGTTGCTGAGTTTATGTAAGAGTTTTTAAATTCTGTCCTCGCTTTCATTATCAAGAACCATAACTGGTGAAATATTTGTGCTTCATTTGAGTGTATACACATCATTTTACACCAGCACACCACGCTTAAATGCTTCCAACTTAGCAAAAGTGTCTAAAAGTAGTAAAATCGAGATCATTCAAAAATAGTCATTTACTGGGACGTGAGTGGACAGATAACTAAAAAAAGGTCTACCAATGGGGTTTATGAAATGTTATCAAAATCATTTAAGCACCTGAATTCAAGGAAGGCTGCTGCTGCTGCTGCTGCCGCCGCCGCCGCCGCCGCCGCTGCTGCTGCTGCTGCTAAGTCGCTTCAGTCGTGTCCAACTCTGTGCGACCCCAAGGAAGACTACTAAAGTCATAATCCAGTTTTAAAGATCAGGAGCTTCTTAAGGACACTTATAACATTATCCAAACATTGTAGCAGGTTTTAAAGCATTACTATATTCTGTCAGTTCTAAATTGAATAAGTTAGGGAGTTAAAAAAAGAAGGATGTTATTTTTCTTGACCAAAATACCAACAAAGAGGAAAGTGGCAGATAGAATATTATTTGTTCAATGTCCCTGACGTAGCCAACTTTCCTTTTACAATGAAAGATTAATCCTGTAGCAAATGTAAAAGATGTGGGATCCACACGACCTAAATGACCTGTTTATGATTCTGAATGTCAAAGTAACATATGTATTTACCTCTCTTTCAACAAAAACCATATCCTTGAAAGGTAGTAAATAACACGAATTTTTATGTACCAAAATTTACTAAATTTTGTGGTAGATGTAAAACATTAAAAAAAAAAAGCCTTTAAATACTTTCATAAAATGAATAGTCAAAGATCACTGTTAGAAACATTTGGTCTTCCATAGTACTTTTTCAAGTTCAAAGGTAACTATAAATGCAAATTTTGTTTAGGTGAAAGTAAGCATTACCTTAATTTAAAAATGAAAGTCTTAGTCAAAGATCTTTCAAGTGTTGAATATTATAAAGAACAAGCAAAGTGTTTTTTTCAATAGCTAGGCTTAGAGATGTATTGCATACAAAATTGGCTTATGAATAAACAATTATGTTTATTGTGACAAATATAGCATTTTAAAAATATTTCTTCCCGGATTTAACATTAGCTGGGTAAACTTCACAGCAGCTCTAGTTTCAAATATGTATGTTAACCTTTTAATTACATTGTTTCTTCAGTCATTCATCAAGTCTTTTATTATTAAGGTCCTACTCTGTGGTGGGGCTTACAGTTGTGAATAAGATAGACTTGGTCACATAAGTCCTTCATATTTACCTGTAGATTAAAATCCTGTGCAATATCTTCTTAAAGTCTGAATATATTATCAGTTTATTAAGAAGATTTATTGTTCAGTTCAACATGAGATGGTGTGATAAACCTACATGTTTATTTATACATATTTATTCACTTGTACATATATACATACATGTATTGGCATGTTGGGACTTAATTAACAGAGCATAACTCTGGAGTTAAGTTACCTGAATTTGCATTTTCCACCTGCTGCTTACATGCTGTGTGATCCTTAACCAGTTAATACTGTCAACCTGCCTGATAGGGTTGGATTAAAGGAGTTACTTGGTGTAGATTTAGTGCCTGTTAAATGTTAAGGCTTCCCAGGTGGCGCTAGTGGTAAAGAACCCGCCTGCCCATGCAGTAGAGCCAGGTTCCATCCCTGGGTTGGGAAGATTGCCTGGAGGAGGAAAAGGCAACCCATTCCGGTATTCTTGTCCATGGGAGAATCCCATGCACAGAGGAGCCTGGCGGGCCACAGTCCATGGAATTGCAAAAGAGACACAGCTGAGCGACTGAACAGGCACAAATATCAATACTTAGGGTTCTGTTAGTGTTATCATTTACTCTGATGACTAATAACCTATATTTTGTCAGAAAATAAATGATTCTGTTTATTAATTTGAAAAAATTAGGATAAAGCCTGTGAAATCTCTATTAGCTGCAAATGAGCTGTCTTATGTTAATTGTCATCGTTATGTTAGTTAGGACTTTATTCTCCAATTTGACTTGACAAGTTCTGTCTATCTCCATCATATAGCCCCAAACTGTATTACATATATGGCCACCTCTGTTTTTTAAGGGTGCTTGGTGACTCCCATTGGCAATATGAACAAAATCAGAGTTTTGTTAGTAAGTAACAAAGGAAAAAATATTTTCAGCAAGCCACTAACAATGTCTGCCATAATTATTTTCTGTAAAGTTATTTTTCTTCCTCTTGTTTTTATAGTTCATATCAGGGATTTCCTTTATAAGCAAAACAATAAAGGAATTATAAAAAATAAGAGTGTTGAAAATAATTCACTTTATAATGTATTTTATACCATATACCATCTTTGTATATCCTTCGAATGCCATGGTGATGTTGTAAATAAAGATTGATAGCTATTTTATTTTAGATATTAGGTAACCTTGACTCTGGAGAAGGCGATGGCACCCCACTCCAGTACTCTTGCCTGGAAAATCCCATGGGTGGAAGAGCCTGGTAGGCTGCAGTCCATGGGGTCACTAAGAGTCGGACACGACTAAGCGACTTCACTTTCACTTTTCACTTTCCTGCATTGGAGAAGGAAATGGCAACCCACTCCAGTGTTCTTGCTTGGAGAATCCCAGGGACGGGGGAGCCTGGTGGGCTGCTGTCTGTGGGGTCGCACAGAATCGGACACGACTGAAGTGACTTAGCAGCAGCGGCAGCAACCTTGACTCCAGTGAAATTTTAAGTTGCGTTCTCTTTTCTGAGGAGGGAAGATGGTTTAAGTACATCCTATCCTTGTAAGGGACTAAGTTATTTTGGCTCTTGAAATTTATCGCATCACTGTTTTTTGCTTACTTAAGAGAAACAACATAATAACTATTAAGATATTGTATGATTGCATTATGTTAAGAGCTTTATTTTCTTTAGTGATTCTTTATAAACTACTCATTTATCAATACTGACCTCATACCCAAATATTTCCCCAAATTAATGAGCAGACATTAATTGAGCATCTAGAATGCTAGAGATTGTGCTTAGGTTTTAAGGGAAAGAAAATGAAGCAGAGTCCCCTACTTAACCTTTTTAAGATCAACTATCTGATGAAAGAAATAGGGATATAAATGAATTGAGCATTATTATATTATTATTGCCATAATAGAAATATGCCCAAGGTAGTATAGAAGCAAAGAGAAGGAAAATGCTCAACTCTCCTTTGATTTTTGAGAGTAGTGTCTCAGACAACGTTTCATCATTCTTTTGGAAGACTAGAAGTTCTATGAAATAAATGAATGGATGAAATAGTAAGAATGTAAATGAAATTGCTAACCTGAGTGGAAATTTGATTTCACTTCCTATCTCAAGTTCAAGGGTAACTTAGTCTTAGATAAACTAGACTAAACATGGAAGAAAACTCTTTTTGGAGCTAGTATGTGTGTGTCAGTCAGTTTAGTTGCTCAGTCGTGTCTGACTGCGACCCCATGGAGTGTAGGATGCCAGGCTTCCCTGTCCATCACCAACTCCCGGAGCCTACTCAAACTCATGTCCATTGTGTCAGTGATGCCATCCAACCATCTCATTCTCTATTGTCCCCTTCTCCTCCTGCCTTCAATCTTTCCCAGCATCAGGATCTTTTCCAGTGAGTCAGTTCTTCGCATCAGATGGCCAGAGTACTGGAGTTTCAGCTTCAACATCAGTCCTTCCAGTGAATATTCAGGACTGATATCCTTTAGGATGGACTGGTTGGATCTCCTTGCAGTCCAAGGGACTCTCAAGAGTCTTCTCCAACACCACAGTTCAAAAGTGTCAGTTCTTTGGCACTCAGCTTTCTTTATAGTCCAACTCTCACATCCATACATGACCACTGGGAAAACCATAGCTTTGACTCAACGGACCTTTGTTGGCAAAGTAATGTCTCTGCTTTTCAATATGTTGTCTAGGTTGGTCATAGCTTTTCTTCCAAGGAGCCAGCATCTTTTAATTTCATGGCTGCAATCACCATCTGCAGTGATTTTTGGAGCCCAGAAAAATAAAGTCTGTCACTGGTTCCCCATCTATTTGCCATGAAGTGATGGGACCAGATGCCATGATCTTAGTTTTCTGAGTGTTGAGCTTTAAGCCAACTTTTCCACTCTCCTCTTTCACTTTCATCAAGAGGCTTTTGAGTTCTTCTTCACCTTCTGCCATAAGGGTGGTGTCATCTACGTATCAGAGGTTAGTGCTGCTTCTCCCAGCAATGTGTGTGTGTGCTCAGTCACTAAGTTGTGTCCGACTCTTGTGACCCCCATGGCCTGGCCCGCCAGACTCCTTTCTCTGTCCATGGAATTTTTTAAGCAAGAATACTGGAGTGGGTTGCCATTTCCTATGCAAGAGGATCTCCATGACCCAGGGATTGAACCCACGTTTCTTTGTTTCTCCTGCACTGGCAGGTGGATTCTTTACCACTGCGCCACTTGGAAAGATTGGAACTAGTATAATTGTTAACAATTAAATGGTTTGGAATGTCTCTAAGTTTGTGATAACCAAAAAAAAAAAAACAAAACAAAAAACTTCAAAATGAACATTTTGTAAACATTCAGATCATATTCAAAACAGGCGTTTTCACAGTTCCTTTGTCGTTACTTGATATCAGAATGGTGAATTATGACCTTTTATTCTTAAGTTTGTCACACGGTGAATAGTGTTATATAAAGGAAACTTGTAAAGCGTCTGGAAAGACTTTAATATTTTTCAATCTGTAGGTAAAATAGGCATTAATGATGTACTAGTGAAGTGAAGCATTAGTAAATATGGTTGACCAAATGAAACAACATGGTTAGGAATTTAATAATGAGTTTGATAACTGAATATGTTTCATTCATTATTCAGTGTTTTAACTGCAAAATTACTCATAAGATGTATGCCTCATTTGAAATATAGAACATGTACTATAATAAAACATGCTTACAGTTAATTTTAAAAGACATATATAGAGCTTACAGAAATAAAATTATGTTATCTTTTATATTCCAGGACTACTAAATAAGTAACAGCAAACAATCCTCTGTCCTTTGGTAGCTTGTCATTCATGGAAGTAGAGGCCTCCACACAACTGTTAGTGATCCAGGCAATAAATGCCGAAGTGTTAAATTATACTAAATCAACAAATGAGAGGTACACACGAGCCAATTATTGCGAAAGTAATGTTTAGAACAGGAATAAGAGACAAGAAAAGTAATTATGAACTAAAATCTTCCAGGAAAGCTCAGGAAAGAGGCTGACCTAAGCTTGGTTTTGAAATAATAGAGCATCACCTTGGTGGGTGTTTATCTTTGAATTCTTTTTTTCAGGAACTTTATCTTTGCAAATTGCTTTGAGAAATCAAACAAATTATCCTTCATATAATGGAATCTTTGTGGCTTACCAGTAGTTGTTAACCTGGGTACCACTGAAATCTGAAAATTATTATATAAAATAGCGTTAGACACAAATATACACATAGAACATTTTCATGTAATTTCAAGCAATTCTCAAGCTTCTGCTTGAGTTCTCCAGGCATTAACCCTCTTGTTTTCTTCAGTGGTTCTTAATTTATAATAGAGACTTGGAGTCTATAAAGTTGTAAAGAGAAATGCCAATATATTACTGTAGTATTCTATCAACCACTATTACGAAATCTCTTTTATCCAGAGTGTGTTTTGATAGCAGCTGCATTTTTTTCTCGAATAATAATATGTCAATAGTTTATAAAGTGAGACCATGAACCAAATCTCATTTTACACATGGAGTAATAATGTAGAAAGGCTTGTAGGTAGGCAAGAATTATCGCCTTTTTGTTTTGGTCCTTTTTAAAATTATTCTTTCTTTTGAAAATAAATTGTATATAGCAAATACATATGACATAAATGTAAAATTTAACCATTCTAGTGCATATAATTCAGTGACTTACAGCATATTAACTATCGTGCAACCATGAGCTCAATCTGCATCCAGAACTTTCTCATCACTTCAGAAGGAAACCCTGTAGCCATTAAATAATACTCCTGATCCCTCCCTCCCCTATTCTATGCTATGCTAAGTCGCTTCAGTCGTGTCCAACTCTGTGCGACCCCATAGACGGCAGCGCACCAGGCTCCCCCGTCCCTGGGATTCTCCAGGCAAGAACACTGGAGTGGGTTGCCATTTCCTCCTCCAATGCATGAAACTGAAAAGTGAAAGCTAAGTCCCTCAGTCGTCTCCGACTCTTAGCGACCCCATGGACTGCAGCCCACCAGGCTCTTCCATCCATGGGATTTTCCAGGCAAAAGTACTGGAGTGGGGTGCCATTCCCTTCTCCGCCTCCCTCCCCTAGCCCCTGCCAAGGACTCATCTACTTTAAATCTCTGTGTTGTTGTGTGTTCAGGCACTCAGTGGTGTTTCCGACTCTTTGTGACCCTGTGGACTATATATCTCGCCAGGCAAGAATACTGGAGTGGGTTGCCATTTCCTCCTCCAGGGGATCTTCCCCACTCAGGAACTGAACCTGCATCTCTGCCTCTCCTGCATCGTTAAGCGGGGTTTTTTTTACCACTAATGCCACCTGGGAAGCTTAAGTCTGTGGATTTGCCTATTCTGGACATTTCGTATAAGTGAAATCATATATTATATGGCCTTTGTGTTTGGCTTATTTCACTTCGCAAAATGTTTTACGGTTCATCCTTGTAGCTCTAATCAGTACTTCATTCCTTTTTATGACTAGATACTATTTCCTTATATGGATATGCCATATTTGTTTATCCATTCATCTTTTAGTAGACAGTTGGGTGGTTTTTACTTTTGTCTATGATGATACTGATACCATGAACCTTTGTATACAGATTTTTATGTGAGTATCTGTTTTCAGTTGAATTGTTGGATCACGTGGTAATTCTGTAACTCCTTGCGGAACTACCAAGCTGTTTTCGCAGTGACTGTACCATTTTACATTATCATCAGTGTAGGAGGGTTCCAGTTTATCTACAACTTCATTAACTGTGGTTATTTCCCTGCCTTTTTTTTTTTTTTTTTAAATTCTAATTAGAGTTAAAGTGTTAATGGCTCAGTCGACTCTTTGCGACCCCAGGGACTGTAGCCTGCCAGGTTCCTCTGTCCATGGGAGTCTCCAGGCAAGAATACTGGAGTGGATTGCCATTGCCTTCTCCTGAGGATCTTTCAACCCAGAGTTTGAACCCAGGTCTCCTTCATTGCAAGCGGATAATTTACCACTGAGCCACCAGGGAATATCAGTGGGTGTAAAGTGGTATCTCATAGTTTTGATTTGCATTTCGCTAATGACTGATGTCACTGAGCATCTTTTGATGTGCTTGTTGGTCTTTGAAGAAATGTCTTTTTAAGTCCTTTATCCATTCCTATTTGTTTGCTTTTCTGTCCTTGAACTTGGGGAGTTTCTTGTATTTCTGAATATTCCTTATCCTGTGTATAATTTGCAAGTATACTTTCTCATTTTGTGAGTTTTGTCACTCTTGTGGTAATGTCCTTTGCACAGAAGTTTTTAATTTTGATGAGGCCCGGTGTACCTAATTTTTCTTTTGTCACCTGTGCTTTTGTTGTCATACCCAAGAAATCCTCACCAAATCTAATGTCACGAAGATTTTCCCCTGTGTTTCCCTCTAAGAGTTTTGTAATTTCAGCACTTTTATGTTTAGATATTTGATCTATTTTGAGATATTTATTATGTTTCTTTTTATGTGTATGTATATATATAGTTGAAGAAAGTTTAGTGTGAAGTCATGGATCACATATAAATCATCTGTCAGTGATTTTTCTTCTAGTCTGTGCATTGATAAACTATGGCTCAGAGGTCAAATCTGGTTTACCACCTGTTATAGTACAGTACAGAAGTTAAGAATGATATAATTAAAAAATTTTTAAGTTAAATTTTGATAGTTGAAATCAGGAAAACAGTAATGTAACATGTGAAAATTTCATTGTCTGCAAAAGTTTTAGTGGAACACAGCCACATTGATTTGTTGATGTGTTATTGATGGCTACAGAGTATATTACATGTTTTGCATCAGTGACTAAGAACTGAGCCCTTCAGTCAAGATACATATCAGATCAAACTGGTTTGCAGAGAGGTCTCTTCACTCCCCTCCCCATAGGGTGTTTTTAATCCTAGTTTTGTTCTTTTTAAACTAGAAATGTATAGTAACTATTTAATCCTTTCTTACTATGTTTCATTATTGGCGAGCTATTATCTGCTTTCAGCTATGTGGTGGTGATAGGGAAATGTTCTAAAACTACATGGAGTTCTATAGGTGAAAATTAAATGTGTTTCTGAGTAAAGTTCTATAGGTTAAGCACCTTGGTCAGAAATACTGACTCAGCTTTGAGAGTTTGACTCAAAGCACTTAAAACCCTAACAATCTTTTGTGAAGAATCTCCTACCTATAGGGTTTCTTCCTTATTGTTTTGCTTTTTTTAGTCTTGCATTTTTAATAAGAGGCATTCTTTATTTCACAGAATCTTTTTATTTGATCCTTATTGAAGTCAGTTTTTCTGTATTTTTAAAATAAATATAATTTAAAAATACACTATATGCAGCTAAAGATTTTCTCTCAACCGTTACTTTTGGTGACCTTGAATCTACTACTTTTAGATACTTAGGGAAAGTGAAAGGTTGGAAGCAGTTAAAATTTATTGTGCAGATGGCAAAAATGTAAATAAACCATAATTATTTCATTAGTTTTAGTTTTTGATGCTGGTTTATTTAATTGTAATAAAATGTATCTGTCTGCTTTTTGCGTTCTAAAAAATTTGGGAAAACGTTTAAATATAAACACACAAACAGGAGAGGGTTCAACATGGTTACATAGGAAGATACCAAACTAACCTCCTCCCACTGACATAGCAAATCTACAACTACATACGTAATAATCCCCTTGGAAAGAGACCTGAAAACGAGATGCACAGTCTCCAAAACAAAGGGTCAAGTGACAGCATCAAAACGGGTAGGAGAAACAGATACACTGTTACGCCAAGGGAGAAAAACACCACATCCCAGATGGCAGTTCTGGAAGAATTGCAAAGGTACAATTATGTTCCCTAGGAGTAAGGGATTTGAGCTTCACTTCAGGCTCCTCAACTCTTTAAATACTAAACAGGAGACACAAGCCCTCAAAACACCTGGCTTTGAACAATAGGGAATATATCTAGGAAAACTGTAGAATTATAGGGAACAGAAAACCCATTCTTAAAGGGCTCACACGCAGGCTCACTTGATCCCAACTCCAGCACATTAGCACCAGGTTGAAATGTGCATTGACCATAGGGGAAGGGAACACATTTAGTAATCTTGAAGCATGTGACAGAGGCAGGAAAGAGCTGGGACACTCTCCGAGGACTGAGACACTGATGGGAACCATTTTTTGTGTTCTCAGGCTATTTTGCTAATACTAGAACTGGCAGGTACCGTCTGGGAAATCTTCATCTAACATGTTAGCACCAGTGGGCATATGTCTTTGAGAGCCCCACCCACCCTCCACCTCAGGTGGGCCTCAAAGTCTGCTGGACAATAACCCCAGCCACCAGCACCGGCAGCCACTGCTGCCAGATCCCACAGCCATTCCAGAGGCCAGCTGCACCCGCAGTGTGCTGCAGCAGCAGCTGTGGGCCTGTGACAAGAGGGTGCGTACAGTCCACGTAGTAGATGGCCTGCAGCAAGAGGGTGCATACCTCCACGTAAGAGGTAGCCGTTGAACACTTGGCTCTATGGCAGGCAGGAGTGCCCTTCTGATCCCCATGGGACATCTCTATAAAGCCAGTCCTTCGATGCTGGGAGATGGAGCGGATTTACCAAACATGTGAAAACAAACACAAAGAATTAGGCATAGTGAAGAGACAGAAGAATGTATTCTAATGGAAGAACAAGACAAAACCTCAGAAAATGAACTAAATGAAACAGAGACAACCAATTTACCTGATTACAAAGTTAAAAGTAGTGGTCATAAAAATGCTCACTGAACTTGAGTGGATCAACAGAGTGAGAACTTTAACAACATCAAGTGGAATAACATTTGCAGTGTAGCGATCCCAGCAGGAGAAGAGAGAAAAAAAAATATTATTTTATTTAATACAGGAAATATTTCCTGACATATTTGAGGAAATAAAACTTCTTTAGTCTGAGGAAGGAAGCAATCATCCAGATCTAGGAAGCCCAGAACACTTTTGAATAATATGAACCTGAAGAGGCACCAAGCACAGTATATAACTAAAATGGTAAATGTTAAGGATATGTGAAAATCATAAAAACAGCAAGAGAAAAACAACTTATGTACAAGGATAACATAAGGATATAGGCTGCTTTTTCAGCAGAAATGTTATGGGCCAGAGGAAGTGGATGACATATTCAAAGTGCCAAAAGGGAAAAAACTTTCATACAAGAATTCTCTACCCAGCAAGATAATCATTCAGAATTGTAGGAGAGATTGAGTTTCCCAGATAAGCAAAAACTGAAGGAGTTCATCACCCCCAAACCAGCCTTATAAAATATTTTAAAGGGACATCTTTTAACTGAAAAGAAATTGTACTAATATATGTGAAAGTAAAAGTCTCCCCGTAAAAGTAAGCATATAATAAATGTTGTGGATCAATCCTGTATAAAGCAAGCATGAATGTTAACAGAAAGTAAAATTAACTAAAACTGCAATAATTAGTTAAGTAAATTTGCCATTTACTGAAATAAGACTGTTGTTTTTATTTGGCTTATTTAGGGAAATTGGGGAGGGGAAAACTACTTACGCATTCCCTTTGGACCTGTTGGAAATTCATGAACTGTTGGATGTTTATGTCATGACCTCAAAGGAGAAATCTGAAATGGAGAAATAAATTGGTGAGGTTTACTGTACCTCTTTTACCGTGAAACAGTTCCATCCTCTGGCCACCGTACTCTTGGTTCTTCCTACCGTGCTCCCTCCCCCACCCACAGCTCTTACTTTCTAACATACTGTCGTTTGTGATGTTATGTGGCATATACCTGTGTTACATATTTTCTGTGTTTGTTGTGTATTGCTTATATCCTCCTCCTAATCCCAACTGATAAGTGTCAGGAAGGCAAGAATTTTTGTCCATTGTATCTCCCATGTGAAAATCAGTGCCTGGCAGTTAGTAGGTGTGAAAATCAGTGCCTGGCAGTTAGTAGGCCTTCAGTAAATATTTGTTGAATGTTCAATGAATGAATGAAGAAAGATATTCCACTGTTTTTAAGAGATAAGATGAAAGAGGATGGATGCAGCTGTAGCATGCTTTTGCTTTACATTTGGAAAGATGTCAGAGTTCTTGCATGATGATTATTTAAAGTTTTATAAAAAGTCATCTCACAGCGAGAGAAAGGAATGTCTGTCCGAAGATCAAGGAGAAGGGAGATTTGCAGTAGCCATGGTGGAGTGTGGGAGAATGGATTAACCAGAGAAATGTAGGATTGTTCCCTTGTGTGGAGGGCTCTTTTGAGATCAACAATGGTGAGTTTATCAGGGAATCATCTTGCCCTTTGAAGATCTTTAGTAGTCGATGGGCTGCTCAGGTGTAGTCATGCATGGATAAGGTGGGTAAAATAGGGTATCTGAGTTTATGAATTTTGGTGGCAGAACATTTTAAATGATGATCAGAGTCCAGGATTTCACATTGACAGTAGATGGATAAAAGTTGGAAGATGAACTTTCCTGTTTATTGTTGAAGACATTGTCAGAGGCACATTGGAATGATGTGGAAGATGGAGTGAACTGGTGGGAAAGTACAGGGCATCCTGAGGATGGACCTTTGACAACATGGTGAAAAGCATTGTGGAGTTGTTTTCAGCTTCCTTTTTTAAATTGAAGTGAAATTCACATATATCAATGATTTTAAAGTGTAAACTTAGTGTCATTTAGTGTGTTCACAGTTTTGTACATCCCATTATCCCTGAAGGATATCCCTTAGTTGTTGTGTGTGTGTGCGCATGTTCAGTCATGTCCGACTCTTTCTGACCCCATGGACTGTAGCCCACCAGGCTCCTCTGCCCATGGGATTTTCCATGGATCACTTGGCTAGTTGATGGGTGACTTAGAGCACCCTCCTTGGAATGTGTAATAGAGGCTCTAGGAACTGGATGTGCTGCTGTTGCTTCATATTATAACTCAGAAAACTCATGTATTAATGAAACCAGACTCTCTATTACTAAAAATAGCTCTTCTCCATCTGAACTTAGGTGTTTCTCTCAATTTATACCATCATTCTCCCAGCAACTGAGGACTAAGCTCTGGTAGCCTTTTTACCTTTTTCAGCAGTCATCACCATACTCATAAATTGCTTCCATCCTTTCCATTCCCACTGCTGTCACTTCAAGCTGGATCCTTATATGCCTGAACTTATAACCAGGTACTTAGGGCCTTCGACAGTCTTACCCTTTCTTGTACTGTTGTTTTGGTGATCAAATGAGATAAGTGAAATATTGCCCAGATTCCCTGATGGCTCAGACGTTGAAGAATCTGCCTGTAATGCGGAAGAGCTGGATTCAGTCCCTGGCTGGGGAAGATCCCCCCAGGGAACGGAATGGCAATTCACTCCAGTATTCTTGCCTGGAGAATCCCATGGACAGAGGAGCCTGGCAGCCTACGGTCCATGTGGTTGCAAAGAATTGGACACGACTAAGCGACTAACCCTTATGGCAGAAAGTGAAGAAGAACTAAAGAGCCTCTTGATGAAAGTGAAAGAGGAGAGTGGAAAAGTTGGCTTAAAGCTCAACATTCAGAAAACTAAGATCATGGCATCTGGTCCCATCACTTCATGGTAAATAGATGAGGAAACAGTGGCTGACTTTATTTTTGGGGGCCCCAAAATCACTGCAGATGGTGATTGCAGCCATGAAATTAAAAGACGCTTACTCCTTGAAAGGAAAGTTATGACCAACCTAGACAGTATATTAAAAAGCAGAGACATTACTTTGTCAACAAAGATCTGTCTAGTCAAAGCTATGGTTTTTCCAGTAGTCATATATGGATGTGAGAGTTGAACTATAAAGAAGGCTGAGGACAGAAGAATTGTTGCTTTTGAACTGTGGTGTTGGAGAAGACAGTCTTCTTGGACCTTGTGAGTCCCTTGGACTGGAAGAAGATCCAACCAGTCCATCCTAAAGGAGATCAGTCCTGGGTGTTCATTGGAAGGACTGGTGCTGAAGCTGAAACTCCAATACTTTGACCACCTGATACGAAGAGCTGACTCATTTGAGAAGACCCTGATGCTGGGAAAGATTGAAGGCAGGAGGAAAAGGGGATGACAGAGGATGAGATGGTTGGATGGCATCACCGACTCAATGGTCATGGGTTTGGGTGGACTCCGGGAGTTGGTGATAGACAGGGAGGCCTGGCATGCTGTGATTCACGGGGTCGTAAAGAGTTGGACACGACTGAGCGACTGGACTGAACTGATAGTTATTTGACTTCATCTTTGCCCTCACTGTTAACTTTATCAACCTCCTGTTTGAGTCAAACTGGTCTAGTCAATATCTGTAAGCATACTTAGTGTTTTTTTCCCTCACTTGACATCTTTGTTACAGCAATTCCACTTCCCTAGAATGCTCATCTCCCTTTCTTTCCACTTTTGTATATAATTCCCACATCCTTTATGAAGTCTTTATTTATTTGTGTTTCAGTAATCAGTCATTTATTTGAAATTAGTTGGAATATAGATTGTTGTACCACTCATTTGGCATTAAGCTATTTTGCCTTAAATTATTGTTTTTAACTGTACTTTAACTATTAATATTTGGAAAAAGATAGTTGTAAAGGTTTGAGGGTAGAAAACATGTTACCTAGCACCTCGTTGAGTATTCTGAATATAAATTGCTGACAAATAATATTACACAGTGTTGAGAGAGTCGCCAGAAATCCTTTTAGGAAATACTTGGCTGCCCTTTCTCCCAACCCCCTTTTTTATTTTTGTTAAAACATTGCTTTTCAGAATGATGCATTCACAAAAAGTGATTTTTTTCCCCCATTAAGCTTGATGTTAGTTTATAATCTTAATTCAGACGGGGAGATTTAAAGCTAGTTAGATCATTTTTCCATATTTACTAATTCCAGATGATTAAAAATTAACAACTGTAGGAAGTTTTATAGTGATTATTGAAAAGTCTCTGTCGCTCACCAAGTTCCTTTGCAGATTCCTCCTCATGTAACACTGTTTTTTAGATTGTTGTATATTCTTATAATTTTTTAATACAAATACATAATTTTATTTTAATTCCTTTTTCTACAAATGTAGCATATATGCTTTTCTTCATCTTATTTGGCAGTCATATAATGGAAATTTTTTCCTATCAATACATAGAGAATTTCCTCATTCTTTCTTAACATTTGTGAAGTATTGCTCGCAGTGATTATTAAACTTTTTTTGCGTAGTCCCGGAGAAGGAAATGGCAACCCACTCCAGTATTCTTGCCTGGAAAATCCCATGGACAGAGGAGTCTGGTGGGCTATAGTCCATGGTGTAGCAAAGAGTCGGACACAACTGAGCAACTTCACTCACTTTAATGTTGCTCATTACGTTCAAGTTTGGTTAGGATGAAGATAGCTCCACATTCTTCTATTGTTCTGCATTTAATTATTAAAGGTTGTGCAGTGGTAAAAAATCTGCCTGTCAGTGTAGGAAGTGCAAGAGACGCGAGTTTGATCCTGGATTGGAAAGATCCGTTGGAGTAGGAAATAGCTACCTCCAATATTCTTGACAGAGGAGCCTGGTGGGCTACAGTCCATAGGATTGTAAGAAGTCCACTGTGACTGAGCAGACATGCCTGCACATGCGCGCACACACACACTCTGAAGATAGCACCACATTCTTCTGTTGTTACGCTTTTAATTGCTATTTTAGAAAACCATAACCAAGAGGATACCAGTAAAGGGAATAATAATGACTATCAAATTTGTGTATTTTTTAAGCACTTGACATAGCAGATTTAAATGAAATTCAAGAAAAATCATGTGTTGAATGCCTGCCAAATACTGTAGAAATGTTTTTATTCTCAGAAGTTATAACAACTTTTTAGAAATGAAAATCTTTGAATCTGACATTTGTGCCTAAAATACGGATTTCTCTTTTCCCTAGTGAAAAATAACATACAAGTTTTGTTGGTCATATTAAATGGAGACTGTTTCATGAATTGCTTCAGGAAATCGGTTTGAGTTCAGGCATGAGAAACTGCAGTACAAAAAGTGTAGTGAATCCCCAACTGGGTCCCAAGAAATTAAAAGCTCCCTAGAAGTAGGATTGTTCTGAATGTCAGGGTCATTCACAGAGAAGAAGATGTGGCAAAGCCAGAAGTTTTTATTTGTGTGTTAACTAGAGTTTAAGGTAGCTCTCTGAGACTGGTGTGCAAACTGAGGCTCTTCAAACTTCCAGAAATCCCTCTCTTAGGGAAATCAGAGGCAGAAATGGAAGTACGTAACCAAGAGGGAGAACTAAAATGGTATGCACTGAGGTGACAAAAAGATGTGTGGATCAGCATAAAGCAGCAAACTGAGGAAAAATTCAGATTAAACTAGGAATCTTTGGGAAAGGAAACTGAGACAAAGAACGCCCAAGGGGTGTCCAGGAGTTATTAGGGTTTTTGCCTATTTTTGGAGATATGCTGAATATCAGGTACCTAAAATTCAAGTATTAACTCCTGAATGAAAGTATATTGACATAATTTAGAAAGATCTTTAGTGATCAGTATTGCTACCATGAAATATTTTTGCTCTAGAATTAATTCTTAAGTAAACAGTACCTTACTTGACCTTGTAGACCTGGCATTTTAGGAGAACTGTTTGCCAGAAAATGAGATGATTTTGGCTTCCCAGGTGGCATTAGTGGTAGAGAACCTGCCTGCCAGTGCAGGAGACATAAGAGATGCAGGTTTGATCCCTGGGTTGGGAAGATCCACTGGGGAAGGACATGGCAACCCACTCCAGTATTCTTCCCTGGAAAATCCTATGGACAGAGGAGCATGGTGGGTTATGGTCCATAGGGTCGCAAAGAGTCGGACATGACTGGAGCAACTTAGCACGCAAACAGTATTTAGCAATGACTTATCCCTTATCATTCAGGTTAAATACAGTTAACTGTAAATAACTGTTGATGAAGTCACAAGAAAGACTTGAAATGATAACTTTAATACTGAGTTTTCTTACTGAGAGTTGAATCCTGGGTAATTGTGTTTGGCTTAGTACTCATAATGTCTCTCTTTCCTGTTTTCCTCAAGTAATTTCATATATTTGCATATAAGTATCACATTTTTATGTCCAAAGAAGTATGTTCCATTTACTGAATGCCTGTGAATGTGGATTTCATTCTGTGTTCATCTGTTAACCTTTTTACCAAAAGCTGTATAATTATGTGAAGTTCTGTGCATGTATTTATTTTGTCATCAGTCACTCAGTTGTGTCTGACTCTTTGCAACCCCATGAACCGCACCACACCAGGCCTCCCTGTCCATCACCAACTCCCGGACTCCACCCAAACCCATGTCCATTGAGTCGGTGATGCCATCCAGCCATCTCATCCTCTGTCGTCCCCTTCTCCTCCTGCCCCCAATCCCTCCCAGCATCAGGGTCTTTTCCAATGAGTCAGCTCTTCTGATGAGGTGTCCAAAGTATTGGAGTTTCAGCTTTAGCATCAGTCCTTCCAATGAACACCCAAAGACTGATCTCCTTTAGCATGGACTGGTTGGATCTCCTTGCAGTCCAAGGGACTCTCAAGAGTCTTCTCCAACACCACAGTGCAAAAGCATCAATTCTTCGGCGCTCAGCCTTCTTCACAGTCCAACTCTCACATCCATACATGACCACTGGAAAAACCATAGCCTTGACCAGATGGACCTTTGTTGGCAAAGTAATGTCTCTGCTTTTTAATATGCTGTCCAGGTTGGTCATAACTTTCCTTCCAAGGAGTAAGTGTCTTTTAATTTCATGGCTGCAGTCACCATCTACAGTGATTTTGGAGCCCAAAAAAATAAAGCCAGCCACTGTTTCCCCATCTATTTGCCATGAAGTGATGGGACCAGATGCCATGATCTTCGTTTTTTGAATGTTGAGGTTTAAGCCAACTTTTTCACTCTCCTCTTTCACTTTCATCAAGAGGCTCTTTAGTTCTTCACTTTCTGCCATAAGGCTGGTGTCATCTGCGTATCTGAGGTTATTGATGTTTCTCCTGGCAACCTTAGCTTCATCCAGCCCAGCGTTTCTCATGATGTACTCTGCATATAAGTTAAATAAACAAGGTGACAATATACAGCCTTTACGTACTCCTTTTCCTGTTTGGAACCAGTCTGTTGTTCCATGTCCAGTTCTAACTGTTGCTTCCTGACTTGCATACAGGTTTCTTAGGAGGCAGGTTAGGTGTTCTGGTATTCCCATCTCTTTCAGAATTTTCCATGGTTATTTTGTCATTAAATAACATTTATCTCTACTTTGTAATTAGTACTGTAATTAAATTAGAGCCAAAAGAGAAAAGGTTGCTGTGCTGCCCTGTAATCTTAAATAAAGAGCTCCCAGGTCCAGGCTGACACATTTGAGACAACCTTAAATAGTCTAAACAGTTACTTCAGGTTGTAGCATAAAATTTCCCCCCACCTAGAAATATTATCATATGCAGTATAGCTTTACAAACTCATGCAGTAAAACTCTTCAGATGTGCTATCTCTATAGCAGTGTTGTTCATTGATTTTCTGCCTCTACATGGTTGCTTCATTGAGTATATCCTCGTGAAGACAGAACATCTCTCATTAGAGTCACTCTGCCCTCCTCTTCCCATAATGCCGTAAAGATGTTCCTGGTATTCATGTGGGTACAGGTGTAAATCCTTACTGAGGGAGCAAAATCACTTAGGCTCTTTGACCCAGTAGTATTGTGAAGTGCCCTCTGATTATGCTAGACCCATTTACTATCTTAATATACAAAAGTATGCTCCACTTTGAGATCCAATGACTGGTTATTTAGACTGGTTATTAAATGAGGAATGTACCAGGAAATTTTTTTGTTTCATAAAGAAATAGCTAAGGTGACTGATAGAGAAATGGAGAAGGCGATGGCACCCCACTCCAGTACTTTTGCCTGGAGAATCCCATGGATGGAGAAGCCTGCTAGGCTGTAGTCCATGGGGTCGCAAAGAGTCGGACACGACTGAGCACCTTCACTTTCACTTTTCACTTTCATGCATTGGAGAAGGAAATGGCAATCCACTCCAGTGTTCTTGCCTGGAGAATCCCAGGGATGGGGTAGCCTGGTGGGCTGCCGTCTATGGGATCGCACAGAGTCAAACATGACTGAAGCGACTTAGCAGCAGCAGCAAGGTGACTGATGTTATCTAAGGAAGGCATGTCCTTCTTACAAAAAAATACATTCCTGTATAATTATGATCTCTCTGTTGTGATGTGTCTTTTCACTATTTTCAATTGAAAGATAGGATATTGTAAGAGATAGTCTGAATTCAATGATTTTTTAAAAAATGAGCTTATTATCAGTTATTTTTATGTGAAATAAGTGCACACATCATTGGAAAGATCATTCAGAATTACAAAATAAATGTCCATGCATAGACCAGTTTAAGAATAATGTATAGTATTATAAAAAAAAAATGTATAGTATTATAGCAGTGATCTGTAAGTGTAAACAAATAACTCTTTTACTCTGGAAGTTTAACCCTTTGACCTATAGTTAATCTTGTTTTTATCTTTTATTACTCATCTGTGCTTGTTCAGTGGTCCGAAGCACTTGGGATTCACATTGCCAATCAGACTTGAAAGAGAGCTCTGAAATATAGCAGCTGTCAGTCAAGAACCAAACCAGAAAGCCACAGTAGCTCTCTGACTCTTCTACATCCTGATATTTATTAATCACCCAGCAGTAATTAGTGCACCCACTTTTATTTGACCTCCATTTGCAAATGCCTCCTTTATGTCAAGACAGGTTAGTACTTTAAAATGCCAAAATGCTTCAGTGACTGTTGTACCTAACGTGACAAAATTGTTGTTTCGTTCAAAGGCTCTAGAAAAAGACACTATGTGCAATTTTGTAGTCTCTTTTTCATTTACTATTATATCCTGAATATTTTCCATGGCATTAGATGTTGATTTCTAAATTTTTCCTTAGGAATATATATTAATGAACTCTGTGTCATAATATCTTTAATAATCATCTATTGCTGACATGTGGATTGTTTCCAGTGTTTCATTATTTTAAGCATTCTTGTGACTTCATATTTGCACATATCTATGTGATATATTCCAAATTTGAAATCTTTATATAAATATATTATCTCATTGTAATATTTTGTCTATTGGTACCTTCACACATATGTACGTAAATCTGCTTTGGTAGATTCCTCTAGTATAGATTTCAGTAAAAATGACTTATAATCCTATTTTGGAAGGATAATTTAAATTTCCTGAGAATTATATAAGTCATACATGTGATGTCATCGAAGACCTGAATACTAAGGAAAAGCTTTTAGAAATATTAGTATTTGCAGTTGGACCTTTGTGTAAGTACTCTTGGTTGCCTAGTCTGTGGGTCTCTTTTTCCTTCCTTGCACTACACTGATTTTGTTCTTGTATAGGTCAGTGAACCTACACATGACATTATCTATAGCTTAAAAACAATAAGGTGTTGTTTCTCAGTGGGAATGGCAGAGTGCGGAAGAACAAGAGGGCTCTTTGCCAAAGGTTATTGGTCTTTTCAGTTAACTTATTCCAGAGCTGTCTTGTCTTCCAGCCTCCTTGTTATATGAAATAGTAAATGTTCTTGTAGTTTAAGGCACCTTGAGTGGCGCTGTCTGTCATTTGCTCTAGAAAGTATGTTAGTGAAACTTTGAGAGATAGAAGTGATTTGGAAAAGGTGAAAAATCCTGCATGTAACATTCTCAGTGGGAGAAATCACATAAGCCAAAGTGTTCAAGGAGTCATCAGATTGATGGTCATATGCAAGTTTCTTGTGCCTTACACCAAAAAAGGGAGAGTTACCACATCAAACTCTATTTTCCATAAGTGATATATCAGCCCTAAAGAGTCCTCTAGGACTCTCAGGAACATCTGCAGACTTTCTTACCTCATTTTCTCCAACAAGCTTGAAACTTGGCTTTTAAGGTCTAAGTTGTACTTACAGTTCTCCTATGAAGAAAGCTGTAGTCAAAGCTCTGTAGGAGCTAATAGGAAAACACTAGTTTAGCGTCATGTGTTCACACACAGCCCTGGGCTGTAGCAGAAAATGTGGGAGTTGTGCTAGCATGGAACCCATGTAGTTAATGGTGACGGTTGATTAAATAATACTTTTCTTGTGCCTTTCAAAATACTTAATTCTCTACTAATGGAGAGCTTTGTCTTCTCGTCCGTTCCCAAATGAATACCTTATCTTTACCTAATTCATTAAGAAAAATATTTAAGCACCTTCTTTTTGCCAGACTGTTTAAGGTCCTGGGAATATAATGGTGAAACTATCTTTATTTAGATAGGGCTGGGAGTTCAGATATATAAACAAGTAAATAATTTTAGATGGTGGTAAGTTCTAGAAGAGTATACATCAAGGTTATGATAACAGTATTTTAAATTATGTGGTCATGAAAGGTCTCTCTGAGGTGACATTTGAATTAGCACCTCAGTAGGAAACCAGGCGTGAAAAGAATATTTTAGATGAATGCAGTTAAACTCTTAAAACAGGAGTGAGCTTGGGGTTTGTTTGTTCATTTAGTGGCTAAGTCTTGTCCGACTCTTTGTGATCCCATGGACTGTAACCGCCAGGCTGCTCTATCCATGGGATTTCCCAGGCAAGAATACTGAAGTGGGTTGTTATTTCCTCCTCCAGGGGATCTTCCCAATGCAGGGATTGAACCCATGTCTCCTGCATTGGCAGGCAGATTCTTTACCACTGAGCCACCAGGGAAGTCAAGCTTGGGGGATTCAAGAATAGAAAGAAAGCAATGGTGCTGGAGGTTTAGGGAGTGCGGGCAGAGGCTGAATCTTTTATGGCAGTGTATGTAGGTCATGATAAATTTTACTCCATACGCACTGAGAAGCTACTGTAGCATTTTAAGTAGGGGCAAGGCATGATTTGAATTGTAGTTTTAAAAGATCATTTTGGCTGTCATTGAGAACGATTTGTAAGCTCTGCTTTATAAAGAGAACAAATATAAGCAGACACTAATAGCCAATGAAAAGCCAATGTATAAATTGTGGGAAGCCCTTATTTAAGTTCTTTTACTTCATACCCCTCCTTTTTAAAATTTTTATTTTATAGTTTTTGTGGTGTTTGAAAGAGTAGGTTTAGCAGTCTTTTAATTGACTATAATGTTCCGTGTGTTTTTTCCCTTATCAACTTCTTAGAGGAAAATCTTTTAATCTATTTTTCTGTCAGTACTCAGTAGTTTCAGTTAATTACAGACTAACTGGCCACTTCAAAACTTAGTGAGTTGAAACAATGGGGATGTATTTCTCCTGATTCTGAAGGTTGGCTGGGCTGCTTCTCTGTTGGCTTTGCCTAGGTTTACTCCTGTGGCTCCATTTAGGTGGTTAGACTAGACCGCAGGTCCAAGGTAGCCTTACCCACGTGTCTGGCTGCTGGTTGGTGCCTTGGTTCTCCTCTGTGTGTCCTCTCAACTGCCAGGAAACTAGACCATCTTCTTTACATAATAATTTCATGATATCTCTGGAAGAAAGAGAAAAGCAGACGTTCTTAGAGGCTTAAGGTTTAGGTCAGGAGGTTGTGTGACCTCACTTCCATCACTTTCTGTTGGTGAAAGAAGTGCAGTCAGATTCCAGTCCTCTCTCTTGATGGGAAGAGAGGCAAAGTCACATTGCAAAGGAGCAGTTATTATGACCCTCTATGAAAGTAGTCTGCCACAGTTCACTCTCTAACCACTAAAGTTTATATTCCTGCCAAATGCAGATATGCTCATCCTCTCCCCTGATTCCCAAAATCTAATTGCAGCCTTACTCTCCAAGTCCGAGATCTCTTGATCTGCACTGGGTCTAGATATGAATAAGGCCCCTCAAGTTCATTTCCTCTGAACTCTTGCTCCAGAGACCTGTGAACTAAAACGAATACCGAATCAGTGATCTTAGGTTTCTAGCTTAAGAAATTGGACAAACATGAGCAAATTAAACCCAAAGTAAGCCAAAGGTAAGAAATAATCAAGAATGATAATCAGTGAAAAAGAAAATAAGCAGGGAAATCATTGAAACCAATAACCGGTTCTTTGAAAAGCTTCTTAAAATTGACAGACCACTACTACATTGGTCAAGAAAAAAGGAAAAGACACAAACTACCGATATGTGAAATAAAAAGGATACCTCTACAGATCCTCCGAACATTAAAAGAACAGTAAGAGAATATTGTGAACAATATTGTGAACAAATTTGATTATTATTTTTTATTATTTTAATTTATTTTTAATTGGATGATTGCTTTACAATAGTATGTTAGTTTCTGCCATATAGTGTCATGAATCAGCCATAGGTATACATTTGTCCCCTCCCTCTTGAACCTCCCTTATGCCAATAAATAACTTAGATAAATGATCAGATTCCTTGATGGATGCAAACTATCAAGGATCATTCAGAAAGAAAATAAATAACGTGAAAATCCCCACGTATGTTAAAGAAATTGGATTTGTAGATAAAAACCTTACCACCACCACAAAAAAAATATGGAAAGTAACTCCCGAGTCAGATGTCTTCTCAGTGAATTCTCCCAAACATTTAAGAAAGAAATGATGCCAATTCCACACAAGCTCTTTCCAAAAATAGAAGAGAAGAGGAACACTTCTGAACTCATTTCATGCAGCCAAGATTCCAAGACAAAGACATGACAGGAAAAGAAATCTGTCAACCACTATCCCTTGGGAACATACGCAGAAATTCTTATTAAAATATTGGGAAATGATAAACAAAATGGAAACAAATTGAATCCAGCAATGTAATAAAAAGTTATTCTGTCCTGACTAATGTAATGTCAAAAAATGTAAGGTTGGTTTAACATTCGAAAATCAGTCAGTGTGATTCACCATATTAACAGGCTAAACTGAAAGAACAGTGTCATGGTGGTTTAGTTGTAAGTCATGTCTGACTCTTGTGACCCCATGGACTGTAGCCCGCCAGGCTCCTCTGTCAGTGGGATTCTCCAGGCAAGAATACTGGAGTGGATTGCCATTTCTTTCTCCAGGAGATCTTCCTGACACAGGAATTGAACCCAGGTCTCCTGCATTGCAGGCAGATCATTTCAATAGATGGAGAAAAATACCATTCATGAAACAAAAAGCCAAACTCGGCAAACAAATAATAAAACAAACTTCTTTTTTTTTTTTTTTTTAAAACAAACTTCTTTAAACTGATAAAAACCTAAAACTAGCATTATACTCACTTGTGAGGACTGAGTGCTCTCCTCCTATGACTGGGAACAAAGCAAGAGTTTCTGCCCTTGTGCTTTGCTCAACAATGTACTAGAGTTCCTAGGCCATATGTTAAGGTAGGAAACGGAAAGGCTGATAGATTAAAAAACAAAAACAAAAAACTGTCATTATTCACAGGCAACCTGATTGTGTTTGTAGAAAATGCTGTGGAATTGAATTTTTTTTTTAAGCCCCTAGAACTATTAAATCAGTTTAGCCAAATCACAGGGCGTATGGTCAATATACAGAAATCATTTTTAGTTTTGTATACCCTTATCTATTGGAGAAGGAAATGGCAACCCACTCCAGTGTTCTTGCCTGGAAAATCCCATGGACGGAGAAGCCTGGTAGGCTGCAGTCCATGGGGTCGCACAGAGTCAGACACAACTGAAGCGACTTAGCAGCAGCATACCCTTATCTGGTATTAGCAGTGAACATTGAAAAGTCAAAGGTCAATAACAGTGCCATTTATGATAATATCAAAAAATGTAATACTTTAGAATGAATAATGTACAAGACCACATTTTTTATTATAATGCTGAAAACCACAGAGCATTGCTCATATACATTAAAGAAGACCTAAATAAATGGAGATGTATAATATGTTCATGGATCAGAAGACTCCGTTTTAAACTTTCATTTCTCCCCAGATTGATCCATAGATTCAACACAGTCTTAAAATCCTAGGAGGCTTTTTTGTAGAAGTTGACAAATTGGGTCTATAATTTATATGGAAATTTAGAAGACCTCTCAGACCCATTAGAAAAAAGAACAGCAAAACTGGAGGAATTGCACTATTTGATTTTAAGACTTACCGTAAAGTTACCGTAATCAAAACAGTGTGGTATTAGCCTAAGAATATATCAGTTGAACAGAGTTTAGAAATACCCACACATTTATGGTCAGTGGATTTTTTACAAAGATGCCAAGGCAATTCATTGGGTAAACAGTACTGGAGAACTGTTTATAATAGCCAAAGCATGGAAGCAGCCTTCATGTCCGTTGCCAGATGAATAGATAAAGAAGATGTGGTACATATATACAGTGGAATATTGTTGTTGTTTAGTTGCTAAGTCGTGTCCTACTCTTTTGTGACCCCATGGATTGTAGCCCTCCAGGCTCCTCCATCCATGGGATTACTCAGGCAAAAATACTGGAGTGGGTTGCTATTTCCTTTTAAAGGGGATCTTCCTAATCCAGGGATTGAACCCATGTCTACTGCACTGGTGGAGAAGGCAATGGCACCCCACTCCAGTACTCTTCCCTGGAAAATCCCATGGATGGCAGAGCCTGGTAGGCTGCAGTCCATGGGGTCACTAAGAGTCGGACACAACTGAGCGACTTCACTTTCACTTTTCACTTTCATGCACTGGAGAAGGCAATGGCAACCCACTCCAGTGTTCTTGCCTGGAGAATCCCAGGGACAGGAGAGCCTGATGGGCTGCGTCTATGGGGTCGCACAGAGTCGGACACGACTGAAGTGACTTAGCAGCAGCAGCTACTGCATTGGCAGGTGGATTCTTTACCACTGAGCCACCAGGAAAGACCACAATGGAATATTACTGAGCCATTAAAAAGAATGAAATAATGCCATTTGCAGCCAATGGACCTCAAGATTGTCATACTGAGTGAGGTAGGTCAGAGAAAGACAAATATGGTATGGTATTGCTTATATACAGAATCTAAAAATAAAGATACAAATGAACTTATTTACAAAACAAACAGATTCACAGATTTAGGGAATGAATTTATGGTTACAGGGGTGTGGAGGGTAAGGGAAAGGATAGCTAGGGAGCTTGGGATGGATATGTACACATTGCTGTACTTAAAATGGATAACCATCAAGGACTTACTGTATAGCATAGGGAACTCTGTTCAGTATTATGTAACAACCTAAATGGGAAGAGGATGAAAAAGCATAGATCCGTGTCTACGTATAACTGAATTACTTTGCCATACACTTGAAGTTTAGTGAGGGACAGGGAAGCCTGGCATGCTGCAGTCCATGGGGTTGCAAAGAGTTGGACATGACTAAGCAACTAAGCAACAACAACACTTGAAACTAACACAACATTGTTAATCACTTATCCTCCAATATAAAATAAAAAGTTTATAAAAATGGTGCTGGAGAAATTGTATATACTGATGGGGTAGGACTGAAGGGAGGAGAGCAGGGGAGAGACCTTGACCCTTGTCTCATATCATATCCAGAAATAACTTGAATGGGATATAGTCCTTAACCTAAGTGCTGAGACTTAAAAACATCTGGAAGAAACATAAGAGAAAATGTTAATTCGCAGAGGCAGCATTTCTTCGAGAAGACCCAACAAGCGTGAATGATAATAGAATGAATATTGATAAGTTCACTACATAAAATTTAAAACTTTCTTTGAAAGGGGTGATTAAAGAGCAGCAGTATCATATTACAAACAGATGTAATTTGTATTTTTATTTTGCAATCTCTTACTACAGTGTAGTGTAGAACAGAGTGCTGAGTTTAAAGTCAGTAATTTTCTCATTTGTAATCCTAACTCTGACATTTGTCAAAGATATAGTTTACTAAATTACTTAGTGTTAACATTTTCAGAGCCTTGGTTTTCCTTCCTTTTCTCTTTTGTGAAATAGTCATATGAATGCTTACCTTATGGGATTACAGTGATGGTCAAAAACAGGAATAAAAATATAAGAGTGCTGTTGCTGTTCTTCGTGTGTCATTACTGTTACACACGTTGTTGATCCTTCACTTCTCCACTCCTAAAATGGTACATGTGAAAGAACCTCCCTTCCACACATAACCAGCTATAATCAGCTTTTAGGGAAAGTCTGAAAGTTTTTAATGTTTCAGTAGATATTTAAATAGATCTCCAGTTTATCCTTCTGATCCTTGTTGATGATGGAAATCAAAGTAGGTATAGTGACATTATTTTCATTTTCTTTTAAGAGAACTGCTCACACTACTTTTTGTAGTTTTATGCCAAACCAGTCCTTTTTACTAGTAATATTTTAATGAACAATTGAAAAACATTTCCTAAATGTGTAGAGATACTAATAACTATGTCACTTATTATATGAATAGCTATTGTAACATTTAAATATATACTGTGTATTATATACTTAAACTGTAAAACAGTAGAATCAATTAGTCATTAGTGTACTTTCTGCTTGGAAGCTTTTTCCATGTAGTTTTTTAGCATAGTAGGTTCAGCTATCCTTTAAAACGTGCAGTTATACTTGCAGTTATATACTGTGAGGAATGAAGGATAGTTAAGTGGTTCCCAAGAACATATCAGGTACTTTGAGCTAAAAAGAGAATAATTTCATGTCAAACAGGATAAACTCCATTGCTTCACAAATCCACTTGGCTTTGGCACAGAGAAAATGAGTTTTTTAATATCTGAAAGTTAGATTGTAGAGCTTCATCCATGACTCACTCGTCCATTATAAGTTTAAACTTTCTATATTACAGACGTGTAGACCCTCTCTCTGTAAAGGACCACTGAATCCAAGGGTTAAAAAATAACAGCAACCACAGCCGCTTTCAAAAAGGCCAAATTAAGGGATTTGAAGGCAAGAGAAATAGAAAATGTTACTATCATTCTGCTTTTTAAAAGTACAAGATTGTTTTTCATTTTATATCAGGGTAGATAAGACAAGATATGAGACAGTGGTATGGAAGAGATCAAAAGGAAAAAAACCACTGTCTTTTTTTCTGTGTTCTGTATTTCTATTTTCCTGTTTAGTTGTTGGTCAACTATGTTCGCCATCACCCAAGCTATTCCACTGGGACAAGATGAGAAAAATGAATATAAGATGGGTGGTAAAAGATGGTACAGCGGAGGTAGAAAAACATTTATAAACTGGTTCTGGGAGGTTCAAAGCGGGTGTCGATACTTCTATACAGATTTCCAAAGTTCTTTGGATTGTGCTAATAAGTTATTGTTTTTTTATCCATACTCATTGAAATTCTGTTTTTCTCCTTAGCAGTTAATCATTATTCCTAACCTCTATTCTTTTTGACTTTATGTTACTTTTAACTCTAAGGAAGATTATTCTTATATATACAACATTATCATTTACTAGACTACTTACTTACCATAGGTCAGATGGCTTCATAAGCCACAGGCACCCAAGTCCTTGGGTTAGTCTATGAGAGACGAAATCTTATTCATGGCTCCCACTCAGGTTCTTGGATCAATCTCTTTGTGATATGGAATCTTCTTATTAATGGCTTTGAACTTTTCTATTTAGAGAAAGTCCTTTCTATTTATGAAAATAGAGTAAAGCCCAACAGATTTTCTTGAATACAATCTAGTGATGATATCTTTTGGTATTGCTAAAACATAAATCTTTGAGACTGGAGACCTGTCTCCCATAATACTTATCTTCCATTAATACTTTGCACCATTAATACTTTGCACAAGAGTAGAGGCTTAATATATGTTAATAAAAGTAAGAGTATTATGTGCATCATTTAGAGTCCTCCATGTATTGGAAAAGGAAAAGAGGAATAAATATGTTTGATGACTAAGAACAGCATAGATTTTCAAAGTGAGATCATCAAAAATTTTCTTGAAGACACCTTGTGGGAGAAAATTGAAAAACGACTTTAAAACATTAGAAAGTGCTATTTGAAGGTAAAGCATGTCTCCCCTTATTCATTTTTGTTCCTTAATATATTGTGCTACTTATTTTTTTCCCTCCCTCTTTCTCCCAGCCCTTATCCACAGCTGCTTTTTTTAAAATACTTGAGTTATTAGGTCTTATCAGGGGTGCCTCATTTGAATCTCTGTCTCTGTGTATCATATTCTCTTTCTCTGAGAAGATTACTGGCCTATTACATTACTTTCATTTATTTAAAGCCAGGATAACTGGCTTTTGCCTCAAGGTATCATAGAGTTCTTATGTGTCTAACATCCCAAGCCTAGTTAGTTCCCCATATTTCATGAAACAGACTTTGATGGCTGTTCCACATGCTAGTGATCGAGTATCTCTAATGTTATAAAGAAAGAGCACTGTTGAAATGTGACCTTGCACAAGTCAGCCTCATTCATCTGCAAAATGGAGAGAATTAATATGTGTCCTTGAACCTAATATGGTTTGTTGTGAGTAAAGATTAAACCAAGCTTTGTAAAAAGCTACAGGACCTCTACAGCTTTAAGATGTTCTGGGGATGATATTTCTAAAGTACCACGTAGGAAAGATTGCATTAAAATAAAATATTCACACACTGTGAAGCAGCAAGGGGTACCTTTTCAGTCTCATTTCTCTATCTGTAGTAGTCTCTTTATCCTCTGTCTGTAGAAATTCAATCCACCTCTAAAAGCCTAGGGCAAATGTCACCACCTTCGAAAATTTTTTCTTTATGTTCTAAATTAAAAGTGATGTCACCCTCCTAGAATTCAATAACTTGGCAGTTTTGGTTTTTTTCCCCCCACCATTGTTTAAAGTCTTTATTGAATTTGTTAGTGTTGCCTTTGTTTCACATTTTGGTTTCTTGGCTTCCAGGCATATGGATCTTAGCTCCCTGACCAGGGTTCGAACCCCTACCCTCTGTATTCGAAGGCAGAGTCTTAACCACTGGACCATCAGGGGAAGTCCCATTTTGGCAGCTTTTTAATGGATGTAGCAGTTCCCTTATTTTCTCATTATTGGCCACTCGCCCCCTATACCTGAGAGAACCATCTAGATATTATAAAACAATGATTAGACTAGACCTGTGGTCTCTCCAGCCTTAATGTGTCTGAGCTCACATGGGGGATTCTGATCTCACTCACTCTTGGAAGTTGGGGGTCAGAACTTCTGCTTCAACCACACTTTTCTTCCTTTAATCTCTTGCATTTTACATGCCCCCTCCCACAGTAGGTCTTTGCGCATGATGTTGCCTTTGCCAAGAATTAGTGTTTCTTTCTTTGTCTTTATGATGCTTATCCTTCAGATGTGAGCTTTATCATTAATTCATAGTAAATTCTTTTCTTGGTCAGCTTTCCCACATTGTATGTTCTCATAGCCCTGGATACCCCATCATAGCACTTGTCACAAATGAAGCTTTGCCATTTATCTTTATAATCATTTAAATAATGACTCACTGAATTGGCAGCTCCACGAGGGTAGACACTATGTATGTTCCTGTTCTTTCTTACATTCCTATTGCCTGTATAAATGCCTATAGTTTCTGGAACATAGTTGTCCTCTAAACTATTTGAATATATAGATGCATAATAGTCTACAAACACCCTTTGACACAGACGCTCTAGACCCTTGCATTCGATCCTTGATTTATAATTGATTTGTAAATTCTCTCTTAACCTTTCTTTGTCTTGGTGTCTAAAACTGAATGAAACCTGTGTTGCCTTCCTCACAGGGTATGGTGAGCATCAAATGAGAAATGTGAAGATATTTTGAAAAGTATAAAGTGCTATTTGAATATAAAGTTACATTAAATAGCTAGTAATGTGAGAGACACTGTCATGGATATAGAATATATTACATGGGCCTTGTTATTTGTTCTGTAACAATAGTAGTTGCGTTTTGAGATGGAGTTTAATCTTATGTATTGGATTTCTTATCTTAGAAATTCTCTCTTCACTATCCATTGTTTAGGGTAGTGAGTATCATTTATTTCCTCTTTTGAAAAGCATATGACCCCAAATTGCCTAACATTGGCCTTCAAATTCACTTTTTTTTTAATGGTTCAGTAAGCCCTATTATGTTAGTACAAACCGCATCTTTTACAAATGGCTTATCTCTGTATTTATAATTACTTAATGCTGTGTGCTATGAGGCATAACAGGATTGCATATGTTACTTTAACTCTGGACAAAATGGAATAGGAAAGCATCAGTTAAATGAATTGATAATCTGTTGTATTTTCGGAACAGGACAAGATAGCCTCTTTTTTTTTAAACAAACTTTCTGGTTATTCCATAATTTTCTTAAACTATATTTATGTTTAAGAAATCTCTGTTTTCTGTTCCCAGTTCTTCCCCCTTCACCCTTTTAAATTTCTCTAATTTTTCTTCTTTTTTACTTCAACAGTCTGGGTTGCAGGGGGAAAAAAAAACCTGGCTGTTAATCAAGAACATGATCTCATTGCTTTCAATGGCTTAGAAAAGAAACATTTTAAAGCAGTTGAAAGATTTCACTTTGGAAAGTAGGTACTGCATAACTAAGTGTGTTGGTTCCCAGCAGAGCCTTGAGTAATCTCTTTCCAGCCATCCTCATATTTTTTTCTCTTCTACTTCCTGTTCAGTGAGCAAGTGCCTAAGTTAATTAAAAAAAAAAAAAAAGAATCCGTAAGACTTCTCTTTAGGAGTTCTTGCCAGAGTATTGTTTTCTGTTCCTTAACTGGTCCACGTATATTTTTATCCTTTTGTGTCATGATTATTTCCCAACTTCATCACTTATATAGAGATGGAGTTAATTTTTAGTTTCCCTCCTTACTCATACAAGCCCCCAGCCCTCTTCAGAGTTCCCTTAAGTGTATCTGGGAGCCCTTGAGTGGAACATAACATGTATCCGTTAAGTGAATATTATTGTCCTACAGCCTCCTTGGGAAGTCCGTCCCCTCCAACCCACCCTAATGTGGAACCTTGTCGCTGCCCTGATGTTGCGTCCTCGTGAGGGACAGCAGCCATGCCAGGACTGCTGTCTCTGGGGCCGGCAGAGCAGCGGTCTTCAAGTGCTCAGAGGAATGGGCTGAACTGGAGCCACCTTCCCCCATCCCCAGCTCTGTACCACACTCTGTCTGCAAGTCCCAGTGTAGCAAGAGCTTGTGCTCACAGCTTCACAGTCTCTGTTGAAAAGGTGTCTTATCTTTTGAATCTACCCTTTTACTCTTTCTGGGCTCAAAACCAGTTCAGAGAGCCAAATAAAAAAAAAAGACACCATGCCATTTCTTCCATTGTTCTTATTTCATCTCACTTGCCTTCTCTCTTTCTTCTCCCCCCTCAGCCTCCTCTAGGTTCCCACTGACATTTCCATTCATGAATTAAAAGGCAAAATACCATCTATAGAGAGAGGTCCCTGACTCACTAGTTCTGGTAGTTGCTGAGTTCATAATCATACTTGGAATCAGCTCAGCCTACCTGTTACATTCTTAAAAGCGTTTTTCAATAGATATCCACATACCTGCTACAAAATTCATAAGATAGAAAAATATAATGAAAATTCTTCCTAGCACCTCCATCTTTCAGTTATCAGGTTCCTATCCTGTAGAAAATCAGTGTTCCAGTTTCCTCTGTATTCCTCCAGAACTCCTTATGCAAGTATAAACAAATGTATAGGTAGTTCCTTATATATTCTTTCCTACTTTGCTCTTCTTTTCTCCCTCCTCCTCCTCCTTCACAAATGACATATATGCCATGCTCTTCCTTGTTCTTTTCACTTGGAGGCTGTTTCATGTTTGCATATAAGGGGTTTCTTATGGCTGCATTGTGTGATTATACCATAATTTATCTATTCCCCTAATGGTGTACATTTAGCTTGTTTCTAATCTTTTCCTATTAGAAATAATACTGTAAAAAATAGCACTGAACATAATTTAGTTTGCTCGCTCATGTATATCTGTAGGGTAGACTTCCTAGAACTGAGATCGCAAGGTTAATGGTTATACAGTTTGGAACCTGTGACATTTTCAGTTATTAAATTCTGAGGAGGTTGTTTGTTCTGTTTCTGATTTCTGACTTATATTCTAGAATCTGCCTTCTAGCTTTATCACCTATTTGTTGATTGCTCAGGCAGTGTGCAGGCAACATAATTAAGTGGTCCAGATGTAAGGAAAACAAATAGATTTGTTTTTGTTTTCAGACTTTTCATAGAGATATAAGAATAAAGAATTATTTTTTCTATCATGACACAAACTGCAGTATGAGCTGGGTCATAAACAGCAGCTGATATTTAGTGTCTAGAGGTGACCAGGCCAGTGGTCACCGGGAGCGTACGAGTCTGATACAAGAAGGGGAGATCAGTTCCAGCCAATTGTTGGCACAGGAGGGATTATGAACTAAGGGTGACTCGGAGGGTGATAGATGCAGCAATTTTTTTTTCTATAAAAGTAAAAACTTGGATATTTATATTCAGTCTCCTGACTTTTAAATACCAGATAGACCAAATAAACATGCATCCACGGGATTGATCCATCACCCTAAGCCTCCAGTTTATGCCCCCAGCTGTTGTGCATATAGAGGCAGCTTCTTGGTCTGTTTCTCTAACTCTGACCTCCATGTATTCTAGTTCCTCATCTGCTGTCAGCCAGGTTCTGTCTCTAGCATCCATTGATTCCTAAAGATTCAGTTCTGCATATCATCATTGTCCATGTTCTTAACTATTTAGACTTTCCTTCACTCTTGATGTTTTCCAGTCATAACATACAGAATCAAGAGATTTAAATATCATATATATATTCATTTAGTCACAATATCTTATGACTTGCAACAAGTGTTTTCTATTTTAGAGGTGTAGACTTTAAGAATTTTAGCTGCCAGAAGCAGAACATAATGATATTTATTATGTTCTCTTTATGATTTCTACCAGGATTCTTTTTAGATTTTGGTCATTATTTGAAGGGGCAGGGGAAACACAATCATAGATATGTGATTTATCTTTAATAAGAAGTATTAAAGCTTATTAGCAAGAAAGCTTTTTCTCTCTGAAATCAGTTATGACTTTCTTTGGATGTGGTTTATCTGTGAGGTACTGAAAGAGTATCTAAGAGATACTGAGAGAACCAAAAAAGTCTCCAGACTTTGCATCATGATTCCCATCAGATTCTAAACTTAGTTGGTAGATAATTACTGTTTCTTTATTCCACTTTTCAGAATTTCCACTAGAGAGAGGTATATGGTTGTCAGCATCACATCTTCCTTCCCTCCTGTCACTTTCTTCCACCCTGCCCCCAACGTGCATTCACCATTCCTTTAAGATGT
Organism: Bos javanicus; assembly: GCF_032452875.1. Classification (NCBI taxonomy): domain Eukaryota; kingdom Metazoa; phylum Chordata; class Mammalia; order Artiodactyla; family Bovidae; genus Bos; species Bos javanicus. Next base: position 10,354,227 of record NC_083875.1, on the reverse strand, counting down.
TGAGAAACTACTGCCTTTGATACCTGTTCTCAAATAAAGTCATTTATTCATAGTTAGAGTAATTAAAAGGTTAGGGGTGTGTGTGTGCTGAGTCGTGTTTGACTCTTTTCGACCCCATGTAGCCCGCCAGGCTCCTTTGTCCATGGGATTCTCCAGGCAAGAATACTGGAGTGGGTTGCCAGTTCCTCCTCCAGCGATCTTCCCAGCCCAGGGATCAAACTCACATCTGCATTGGCAGGCAGATTCTTTACCACTAGCACCACCTTACAGGCACTGTTAAGAAAAACAAAACTGAATTGTGGGATAAAACTTGGGATAGGGAGTCCTTGCGGTTACTTGGGGGGAACAAGCCTTGTCCAAGCAGTTCTTGGCAGAGAGCTGTCTGCCAAATTGGGATTTCTGTGTACTCATGAAACCACTTTCTCATCATAGTTTAGTTTTCCAAGTAAATTCCCATATTAGAAAGCAAGTACTCTCAATACCAGCCTTTGCATTGCTTTTCTGCTACTCACCTTAAATCATTTTTCCCCTCAGGTGTAATAACCTTTATGAAAGATTGCTGCTTCAGACTTACAAAGGAACACGGAGGCTAACATTTCTGGGTGCCTCCATAAGGAACCTTTTTTTTTTGGTATCCTGTTGAGTCCTCGTAGTGACTCTTTGAAGTAAATGACATGGTCCGCAGTTTGCCAAGGAGGAAACCAGAGTTTAACAGGATAAGACATTTGTACAAGGTCAAACTACTAACAAGGGGTAGAACCTGGGATTTCAAACACAAAGCAGTCATGGTCCAAATCTCTTACTGTGTACTCCTCTGTCCTACTCCCAGTTGGGTGTTTTGTTTTTTTTTTTTTTTGCACCTTAGAAAAATTAACTTAACTATGTGTAACAAGAATAAGGATGGAGCCAGAGAAGGCAGTTGGAAACCATGGCATTAATCCAGCAGAAGGAGGAAGTCTCAAGGAAGATACAGAAGGTCACAGATAAAAGAACCTACTAAGGAGGTTAATTAACATTAATTTGGTTTAGCTTGTACTTGTATTTTATTTTAGTTCTCCTTGTAAAGAGTGGATTTTTCTAGCTATAAACTTCAGTTTAAAATGACAGCCTATCAATTATATTACTATCTTGATGTTATCTAACATGATATCTGGGAATATGGCAAAAAGTATAACTGTAGAATTTTAAGACTGAATCATTTTCTACCTTTCATAGAGATTATCTTTAATATGAAAGAGCTTGGTAAGTATTTTAAGATTTTTTATTTATATATTAACTCATATGAAAAGGCGTAATAAGGAGCATGGGATACAGAGTCAGCACATTTTTTGATGCTGGTTAAACATAAAAGAATTTAAAACAGATCTGAGTCTGGAAATTATTCTAAAGATTGAAGAAGTCTTACCACCTATAATTAGACATAGATCTGTAGTATAGAGGGTGCGTTTTGAAAGCTGATTGTATTCAGAAGGATATAGTAAGTAATTTACAATATTAATACTATTTCCATGGTACATTATACATTATGCTTCTCCATATAGTTGGAGAACTCCTGAACTTTACATAGGTATCTGAGGAAAATAATTCAGAATAAGGGGTTTGAAATACATGAAGACTTTAGCAGATAAAACTGAGATAAGCCATTATGAATCTGGAGTGGAATACATAATCATGCTGGGATGACCAGATCATGGGGAAAACATGAAGGAAAAAAGAAATAGAGAAAATAGGATGGTTGTCTGAAGCCTGAGGGTTTTGGTTTTTGTTTTTTGCTTTAATTTTTATTTTATGTAGGAGAATAGTTGATTCACGGTGTTGTGTTTCAGGTATACAGCAAAGTGACTCAGTTATACATATACATGTATCTATTCTTTTTCAAATTTTTTCCCATATAGGTTGTTATAGAATACTGAGCAGTGTTCCCTGTGTTATACTGTAGGTCGTTGTTGATTTTCTGTTATAAATATTAGCAGAGTATACCTGTCAACCCCAAACTCCCTAACTATCCCTCCTCCCTACCCTTCCTCCCTGGTAACCAGAAGTTCATTCTGTGAACTTGTTTCTAATTTGTAAATAAGCTCATTTGTATCATTTTTTTAGGCTCAGACAGTAAAGCGTCTGTCTACAATGCAGGAGACCTGGGTTCGATCCCTGGGTCAGGAAGATCCCCTGGAGAAGGAAATGGCAATCCACTCCAGTACTATTGCCTGGAAAATCCCATGGACAGAGGAGCCTGGTAGGCTATAGTCCATGGGGTCGCAAAGAGTCGGACACGACTGAGCGACTTCACTTATTTACTTCACTCACTTTAGATTCTGCATGTAAACATCATATGATACTTGTCTTTGACTTCACTTAGCATGATGATGTCTAAGACCATTCATTTGCTGCAAATGGCAGTATTTTCTTTTTAATGGCTGAGTAATGTTCTACTGAGTATGTATACTACACCTCCTTTATCCTTTCATCTGTTGATGGATGTTTTAGGTTGTTTCCATGGTTTTGGTTATTGTAAACAATGCTGCAGCAAACCCTCGGCTGTATATATTTTTTCGAATCATGTTTTTCCTCCAGGTGTATGCCCAGGAATGGGATTGCTAGATCATTTGGTTGATGATTTGGTTGCTCTATTTTTAGTTTCTTATGGAACTTCCATACTGTTCTTCATAGTAGCTTTACCAGTTTACATTCCCACCAACAGTATAGGAAGGTTCCCCTTTCTTCACATCCTCTCGAGCATTTATTGTTGGTTGATTTTTTTGATGATGGGCATTCTTACTGGTGTGAGGTGATAACCTCATTGTAGTTTTAATTTGCATTTCTTTAATAATTAATGATGTTAAGCATTTTTTCATGTGCCTGTTGGCTGGCTGTATGTCTTTGAAGAATTATCTCTTTAGGTCTTTTGCCCTCTTTTTGATTGGATTGTTTAGGGTTTTGTGTTTTGTTTTTTGTTTTTTGGATATTGAGCCACATTAGCTGTTTGTAAATTTTGAAGACTAATCCCTCGTCAGTCACATTGTTAGTAAATATTTTCTTCCATCCTGTGGGTTGTCTTCATTTTTTTAAAAATGATTTCCTTTGCTTTCCAAGCCCCAGGTTTTCAAAGGCAGAAGTATGAGAAAGTTGCGTGCTCCCCAGCTCAGGTGCAGAGCCTGTCCTCATGACTTGAGGTATGTTTTTGTCTGTTCAGTCAGACGATACAAAATGTGAGGGCCTAACAATGGTAGACTGTGGAAAAATGTAAAAAATAAAAGAAACTTGTCCTTGGGATGCTTACGTATTATAAGTAGTGAATAAAGTATAGATAGGCTCCCTGAAATTTGTTTGACCATAGCTTTTACTTGGAAACAATCTGATTGACTGTCTTCCTATTTTGAATTATATATTAGCATACCTCCTGAGATACAAGAGATAAAGCATGTCCTCACCTCTCTGCAGTGGGAAACATGAATTCCCTTGTCCTCAGCCTTCTTCATCCCCTTTTCAGCACTCACCTCCTAGTAAATTGACAAGGGTATGCTTCAAAGCTAGTCATTTACAGAAGTAGTTGATAATGCTCTCAGAAGTATAATTTAATGGATGCTGGGAATGTCCAAAAATAACATCTCTCTGGCAACCTGTTGATGTTAGAAATTCTACTGTTAGCAATTCATGATAAGTTTCCTATTAAGTTGAGTCATCCCTAGGCTATTGATTCAACCCCAGTCTAAGTAAGTAATATTTCATATTTTTAACAGAAATTTTCAGTTACAGATTCCTCTTTGATCTTGTCCTCCCAGTAACCCCCAGTTTCCATGTTCTACTATGCTATCCTTTGCCCATTTAACTCTGGCCACACTGTCCTTGGTGCTATTCTTTGAACATAGTAGACAATTTCTGTGTCAAGGTCTTGACCTTAAATATCCTTTCTCCTATATCTACATGGCTTTCTTCCTATTTAAAAATTATAATCCTGAATTCGTTCCCAGCTTTATTTTTCTCTATTGTATTTATCATGATCTGAATACTATATGATTGACTCTTTTTTAAAATTTGTCTTTTACCACAGAAATGTAAGGTTTTATGTGAACACAGTTTTATTTTGTTCACTGCTGTACTTTTCAGTGCCTAGCGTATACTAGGTGCTCAGTAGGTATTTGGTAAAAGCATAAATGAATGAATGCAAAACCCTGCAGTATTGAGGCATAAAAGAAGTTCCTCTGGGGAAAGTGTCTAACAAACACTTCTTAAGATAGTATTTCCCAAAATATGTTAAATTTGATTTCTCCTTCTGTAAGAAATACTTGCCTAAGTCCCACTATGGGACAACTTCTGTTTGCACACTTGTCATAATTCTGAATTCTTAACAAAACTTTTAAGTGACATACATTTAAATAGACCCTGAGTTTCTGAATGACTGATGGGAATATTTGCTTTTATTTGTTGGTAAATTTGTGTAAGCAGTAATCTGGGCATCAGGGTTTCTGGCTCCAATTATCAGATTTTTTTTTTCCCCCTCTGTAAGCTGAGGTATTTAGGAAAGATTGTTAACATCAATTCCAGTTTAATATAAGATTTTATGAGTCACTTTATTCTAGCTTAATGAAGTATCTTACTTCAATTCCATTGTTATTTCATTTATTAAACCTGAGAAAACTGCTGAGATAGGGGAAATGCAAAATGGTAAGGAAGATATTGGATCATCCAGAAATGCAGAATCACAAGTTACTGTTCTGGAAATTATCAGTGTGTTAATATAATCTTCCTGCAGAAGAGAATAGAGGCTTCAAAGGCACATGAAAGTTTGAGCAATAGATGGGAGCATCTGGATTGGTTCTGTGAGTAAATTGTTATATTTTAACGTCGAGATATTCTAGATGTATGCCAATAGGAATGTTTTTTATGTATGTCTTTGTTTTGGTCCAGGGGATATTTGAATGGTAGTCACACAGACTTTAAAATTTATTTATAATGATGACAGGAGACTCTTGCCGTTCAAATCGCTGTTTTCCTGTGGTAGTGAACTCTGGAGAACTGTCTTGGCCTATTCAACATGGAACTGTTGGACTGCTGAGTTCTCCATCCAGTATTGTTAGCTCCCTAAGGGACATCAACAGTCCTAACAGAGTTTGGCTCCAAGGACACTGAATGTCGATTGTAAACCAATGACAGAATATCTCTTTGGGAACATTAATATTACTTACCCTGCTATCAAGAGCAGAGCTCTGTTTTTGTATCTTTAGCATTTGCTTATCCTTTGGCCTATAGGACATATTCAGTGTTTAATAAATGCTTATTAGTTTTCTTGGAAAATGATCCAATTACATTAATTTTTAATTTAGTAACATCTTTTTGCTGTTAATTTCAAGGATCAGGACTGTTAAGATTATTTTGTTTGAAGAGACTTGAAAATAGACATTTTCAACCATTTCTTAACTAAGCAAAGATTTATTTACTGTTTATACCTTGGCAGTAGGAGTAGTGTTAGTCACTCAGCCGCATCTGACTCTTTGCAACCCCAGGGAAGCCCCACAACTCAGTAGGAGCTGGAACTACAGCAGTTGATAAATAATCCTTGCTCTTAAGAAGCTCACATTTTAGGAGAGAGACAGATTTGTATATGAATTATAATGTAATATGGCAGAAATATATTTGTGGTACCCTACTAGCAGAGAGTTTTGCAAAAGTTTGCTGTCTTATAAGAGTCTCTGAAATTGGTGGAAAGGAAAGGCGGAAGGAAGCATTCATTTTTTTGCAGGGCTATGGGAACTCCTTGGCTGGCACAAGTACTTACTAGGTAAAGGAGGACATTACTTTTAGAGAGAAGACTAGTTTGAGAATATTTATGAATTGTTTTGACCAATGTCTATTATATGAGTTCCCTTGAAGTAGACATATCTTATTGTTGGTTAGTCGTTAAGTCATGCCTGACTCCTTTGCAACCCCATGGACTATAGCCAGGTTCCTCTGTCCATGGGATTTGCCAGGCAAGAATACTGAAGTGGGTTGCCATTTCTTTCTCCAGGGGATCTTGCCAACCCAGGGATTGAACCGGTGTTTCCTGCATTGGCAGGCACTGGTCTTTACCCACCGGGAAACCCCAGACATATCTTCAGTTCAGTTCAGTCGCTCAGTCGTGTCCAACTCTTTGCGATCCCGTGAACTGCAGCATGCCAGGCCTCCCTGTCCGTACCCAACTCCCGGAGTTTACTCAAACTCATGTCCATTGAGTCGGTGATGCCATCCAACCATCTCATCCTCTGTCATCCCCTTCTTCTCCTGCCCTCAATCTTTTCCAGCATCAGGGTCTTTTCCAGTGAGTCAGCTCTTCATATCAAGTGGCCAACATATTGGAGTTTCAGCTTCAGCGTCTGTCTTTCCAGTGAATACTCAGGACTGATTTCCTTTCAGATCAGATCAGATCAGTTGCTCAGTCATGTCCGACTCTTTGCGACCCCATGAATAGCAGCACGCCAGGCCTCCCTGTCCATCACCAACTCCCGGAGTTCACTGCGACTCACATCCATTGAGTCAGTGATGCCATCCAGCCATCTCATCCTCTGTCGTCCCCTTCTCCTCCTGCCCCCAATCCCTCCCAGCATCAGAGTCTTTTCCAATGAGTCAACTCTTCGCATGAGGTGGCCAAAGTAGTGGAGTTTCAGCTTTAGCATCATTCCTTCCAAAGAAATCCCAGGGCTGATCTCCTTCAGAATGGACTGGTTGGATCTCCTTGCAGTCCAAGGGACTCTTAAGAGTCTTCTCCAACACCACGGTTCAAAAGCATCAATTCTTCGGCGCTCAGCCTTCTTCACAGTCCACATCTAGTATTAATGATGGGGAGATGTGTAGTTTTATTTTCAGGTTATATAATTATTTTAGAATGGAAAAGCAGAGGAAACATAGAGGGTAACATCAAAACTGCATATCTTAAAAGTAATCAAAGGCTATAATTCCTGTATTAGATTGACATAGTAAATTCTAGAGGGCATGTGGTAGTTATGGCTCTTCTGATTGTGTATTTCTTGATAAGGTGTTAAGATCATTTAGCAGTGAAGTGTAGTAGTTTAGAGATTGCTTCCCAGAAGCCAAAAGGATATGCATGTTCCACCCTTTTCCATCTGTTTGTGAGTTGCTGCTGCTAAGTCACTTCAGTCATGTCCAACTCTGTGTGACCCCATAGATGGCAGCCCATCAGGCTCCCCCATCCCTGGGATTCTCCAGGCAAGAACACTGGAGTGGGTTGCCGTTTCCTTCTCCAGTGCACGAAAGTGAAAAGTGAAAGTGAAGTCGCTCAATCATGTCCGACTCTTCGGGATCCCATGGACTGCAGCCTACCAGGCACCTCCGCTTATGGGATTCTCCAGGCAAGAATACTGGAGTGGGTTGCCGTTGCCTTCTCCGTTTGTGAGTTAGTTCAGTAATAAACAGTGCTTGTTATATTCCAGGTACTACTTTGAGTACATGCGGAAAATAGACAATAATGACACAGATAATAGACAAATAAAATATATAATATATATCAAATAGTAATATTTACATACAAGAAAAAAAAAGCAAAAATGAAACTATTTTGCTTTTAAAAACAAAAAAAGCCTCAAGTTTAGGAAAGGGAAGCCTGGATAAAAGCCTGAATCAGTTCAGTTGTCTCTTTGATGTTTAATCACTGCTGCTTTAATGAATGTGCAGAAGTTTTATCTGCAAACTTAATACACTCACAAAAATGACTTGGTAGTGGGAGAAAGTAACACAATTTTGGGTTCAGAATAAGAAAACTAATAGTTTCCTATATCCTGCTCTGGTTAGGTTCTCTGCAGAAGTCTGTGCTGAATGTGGGGAGACCCGCTTTTTAAAAGAAGATTAGATAATGACAAACAAGGAAACCATGTCAAACTGGAATCATGGCTGGGACTGTTTAGCATGGAGACTCTTTCTGAAGATTTTACAGACATTTAAAACACTGCCTTGTGGAAAAGAAAAGAAATGTAGTCTTTATTGATTCAGTCGGATAAGTGGCTTGAAGTTATTAAAAAAGTTAGAGTCTGTTAAAAGAGTATCTTTATCAGCAAAACTCTACGTTAAACTTCCTGTCATTGGAAATGTAGGAGGAGCTACATGAGTATTTCTGTCTTTAAAAGTTTGACAAGTAGTATATGTACTAATTCTTTGGGAATAAAACTCTCCATGGTATACAACCTTAAGTAGTGAATCATAATGAGTAAAACATAAGAGGAACATCATTAGTATCTTAGTGGTGTATCTGTTGACCAGCTTGTTGCATGGTACTTAACACAAGTAAACATTTGCTCCATAGAAGTGATAAAATTATATCGCTAATCTTATATTTTGAAGAAAGAGTAAGACTAACATAAGTACTTCAGTTACAGTTCTAATAAGAAAAGGGAAGTCATTAGTTGATTGACCTTGGGCAAGTGGTGTGTGCGTGCTAAGTCACTTCAGTCGTGCCTGACTCTTTGCCACCCCAAGGATTGTAGTCTGCCAGGATCCTCTGTCCATGGAGTTCTCCAGGCAAAAATACTGGAGTGAATTGTCATTTCCTCCTCCAGGAGACCTGCCTGACCTGGGGATCGAACCCACATCTCATGTCTCCTGCATTGGCAGATGGGTTGTTGTTGTTTGTTTGTTTGTTTTAGGAGTCGGACACGACTGAGCGACTTCACTTTCACTTTTCACTTTCATGCATTGGAGAAGGAAATGGCAACCCATTCCAGTGCTCTTGCCTGGAGAATCCCAGGGACAGCGGAGCCTGGTGGGCTGCTGTCTCTGGGGTCACACAGAGTCAGGCATGACTGAAGCGACTTAGCAGGGCCCTCTGGGAAGCCCTGGGCAAGTGGTGTCTTGTCTTAGTTATCTACCTCAGAGGATGGTGAGATTGAATGAGTTTGTAAATGTAAAGCACTTAACCAGTGAGTGTTGGCCAAGGGTGATAGTTGTTGTTTAGTTGCTAAATTGTGTCCAACTCTTTTGCGACCCCATGGATGGTAGCCTGCTAGACTCCTCTGTCCATGAGATTTCCCAGGCAAGATTACTGGAGTGGGTTGCCATTTTTTCTCCAAGGGATCTTCCTGACCCAGGGATCCAACACAAGTCTCCTACATTACAGGCAGATTCTTACTGAGCCACCAGGGAGACTTGGCCCAGAGTAGTATTCTTTAAATGGGCCACCTGGGAAGCCCTGGGCAAGCTACTGCTACCCAATAGTAGTTGCTATTGGGTTTTCCTGGTGGCTCAAATGGTAAAGAATCCACCTGCAATTCAGGAGACCTGGGTTCAGTTCCTTGGTTTGGGAAGATCCTTTGGAAGAGGGCATGGCAACCCACTGCAGTATTCTTGACTGGAGAATCCCATGGGCAGAGGAGCCTGGCGGGCTATAGTCCAGGGGGTCGCATAGATTCAGACACGACTGAGCAACTAAGCACAGTAGTTGTTATTTACAGTTAGTAGTTGTTTCCAGTTTTAACCTGGCTACCTAGAAGCATCATTTGAAAGATTATTAATAGTATTCAAATTTAGGTGAGTCTTTAATTCCTAATATCTGGTTGGTTTTCCTCACATGTCACCAACCATTCATTGTAGTAAGGCCTCACTTATCTGGCTTTGTTCAGGGAAAAATGTTTGACACATGTGAAACACCTGATTAACTTCCTAAAATGAAAACCTTTGTTTTAACCACTTCAGCTTTTAAAAACAAATCGATCACATACTTACCTGTCTTTTAAAAATGAAGATCCTAAACATGATTTGAACTATTTGATAAGTGGGTATTACGTGTATATATCTGTAATTAGTTGTTTAGTTATTTTGCTCTTTTCAGGTAGCTGTCATTCCCGCCCACCCCCCTTCCCCCTGTGGTAAAGCCTTTTTATACCCTTTGTGTCACTTGCTGCCTTTTCATACTGTTCATGGGGTTCTCAAGGCAAGAATCCTGAAGTGGTTTGCCATTCCCTTCTCCATTTCCATAGTCAAGTGGGCCTTAGAAAGCATTACTACGAACAAAGCTAGTGGAGGTGATGGAATTTCAGTTGAGCTCTTTCAAATCCTAAAAGATGATGTTGTGAAAGTGCTGCACTCAGTATGGAAAAGGTCAGTTTTCGTTCCAATCCCAAAGAAAGGCAATGCCAAAGAATGTTCAAACTACTGCACAGTTGCACACATCTCACACGGTAGCAAAGTAATGCTCAAAACTTTCCAAACTAGGCTTCAACAGTACGTGAATTGTGAACTTCCAGATGTTCAAGCTGCATTTAGAAAAGGCAGAGGAACCAGAGATCAAATTGCCAACATCTGTTGGATTATCAAAAAAGCAAGAGAGTTCCAGAAAAACATCTACTTCTGCTTTATTGACTACACCAAAGCCTTTGACTGTGTGGATCACAACAAACTGGAAAATTCTTAAAGAGATGGGAATACCAGACCACCTTACCTGCCTCCTGAGAAATCTGTATGGAGGTCAAGAAGCAACAGTTAGAACTGGACATGGAACAACAGACTGGTTCCAAATTGGGAAAGGAGTACATCAAGGCTGTATATTGTCACCGTGCTTATTGAACTTATATGCAGAATATGTCATGCGAAATGTTGGGCTGGATGAAGCACAAGCTAGAATCAAGACTGCTGGGAGAAATAGCAATAACCTCAGATACGCAGATGACACCACCCTTGTGGCAGAAAGCGAAGAACTAAAGAGCCTCCTGATGAAAGTGAAAGAGGAGAGTGAAAAAGTTGGCTTAAACTCAACATTCAGAAAACTAAGATCATGGCATCTGGTCCCATCACTTCATGGCATAAATAGTTGGGGAAACAGTGGAAACTTTATTTTTGGAGGCTCCAAAATCACTGCAGATGGTGACTGCTGCCGTGAAATTGAAAGGTGCTTGCTCCTTGAAAGAAATGCTATGACCAACCTAGACAGCATATTAAAAAGCAGAGACATCACTTTGCCGACAAAGGCCCATGTAGTCAAAGCTATGGTTTATCCAGTAGTCATGTATGGATGTGAAAGTTGGTCTATAAAGAAAGCTGAGTGCTGAAGAATTGATGCTTTTGACCTTTGGTGTTGGAGAAGACGCTTGAGAGTCCCTTGGACTGCAAGGAGATCCAACCAGTTCATCCTAAAGGAAATCAATCTGAATATTCATTGGAAGGACTGATGCTGAAGCTGAAACTCCCAATACTTTGGCTACCTGATGTGAAGAACTGACTGATTGGAAAAAGGCCTGATGCTGGGAAAGATTGAAGGCAGAAGGAGAAGGAGACATCAGAGCGACAGAGGATGAGGTGGTTGGATGGCATCACCAACTCAAAACATGAGTTTGAGCAAGCTCTGAGAGTTGGTGATAGCCTGGTGTGCTGCAGTCCATGGGGTTGCAAAGAGTCGAACACGACTGAGCGACTGAGCTGAACTGAACTGTCCCTTTCTAAGTTCCTATGTCTTATTTACTCTGGATTTGGAAACCAGATACTGAAATTTGAAGAGAATTGCATGTTAAAATGATAAGATACCTGAAATTGGCCTGAAAATACCCTTTGGAGCCAGGGGAACAAGAAAGAGATAATTTTTCAAGGAGGGTGATGGGTACCTAAACATTTATTATTCTGGCTTTGTACATGTTTACAAATTTTCATATTAAAAAGTTTTTAAAAACTACCATTTAAGAAAGAATTCTATGTTAGATATATAGTATATTAAGTTCTTAATTTTAATATTTGTAAGGATTTACAAGAAACTTAATAGTATTTATCTTTTTACAGAGGACTGAGGATTAAAGGGGAGAAATGTTCTTTTTATTCTGGTGCAGTTTTATGACCTTTTTTTTTAACCTCCATGTGCTACATTTATATATCTGTGTGTGTGTTTAATGTGCATCCAGCAAGGAAGGAATTTTACGTCCTCATCATTAAATTCAAAGTACTAATAGTATCAAACTTACGGGATTGTAAGGCTTATGTATCTCTGTATATTTACACATTTTTAAATTTTACTGTAAATTGGTATTTTCGATGGATAACAGTGGTTTCTGTGTCAGGTGCTAAAAGAGCAGTAAAGGAGCTCTGTAATGGCTGTTTTGAACTTCTGAGAGATCTTTTTGGATATCCAGAGCTGAGCTTACAGGCCTCACTAGTTGGCCTTAGCAGTGTCCTGTTACCTCTTCCTTTGATGACTAACTTGCTGCCTGTGCTGTTAGAGCGAACTCTTCCCTTTCTCTTGTGCTTTGCTTTCTTAAAATATTCTGCCCTTTCTATGTTTACCATTATTGAATAAAACAAGATACATACCAAACTGCACAATGTAAATTCAATTTTAAATCACCAGTGACATACTGGATTCACAGTTAAGCATTTCCTGAAGGTAGGCGTATAAATTGATCTTCTTTAGGGAGGCCATTTGACGAAATCTCTTTATCATAGTTTACAAAGTATATGCTTTTTTTTCATAATGATTCCTCTACTGGGAATTTACCCTAAAAGTTACACTTCGATGTTCAAAGATGTATGAAGGAACTGTATAATGTCTCAGTGGAAGAGAAAAAGGAGTTTGGGATAGAAGACAGACTTAACTTCTATTTTGTATCTTTTGAAATTCTCCTTTATCTTATATGGTTTAATACTTTTTATATTAAAGAGAAAAGCTAGAATAAAAAGAACCTGTTTACCACCATCTACCAGTTCTTATTCCTAATGGATTTTGCAGGTTACATTTTTTCTTCAAGGATCATCAATGCTGAGAACAGACTTTTTCATTATGGAAAAACCTGACATTGTGTTGCATTTTTACAACCCTAAAATCATTATTTGATATTTGAGTCCAGTTCTGATAGTAGGAATGTTTACAATTTGTTTGCATTAATGTATCTTTAACTATTGCATAGATGCATTCGTCCTTCCTTACACATATTCGCTATGCACACCCTCATCCTTAACCCCACCTCCAATACCTGTTGACTACTTAGTTTTCTCCATGTTCGTGTATGTATGTGTGTCAATAAACATACTGACAAGAGACTCGCCTATAAAAGCACTGTTTTTGTTGGTAAAGAGTCTGCCTGCAATGCAGGAGACCCCAGTTGGATTCCTGGCTTGGGAAGATCTGCTGGAGAAGGGATAGGTTACCCACTGTAGTATTTTGGCCTGGAGAATTCCATAGGCTGTATAGTCCATGGGGTGGCAAAGAGTCAGACACCACTGAGCAACTTTCACTTTTGTTCTTGTAGGTTTTCTAAATCTCATCATACTCATTTGATTGCATTTTGCTGTTTATTTTGTAACTCAATGTGGCAATGTGCAAATCCCACCAAGTCACCTGATAAAACCTACTTGATTGCATTGTGTTCATTGATCAAAGTATATTGTCATTTATTCAGCCATTCTTGTATGGACTGAAACAGTTCTGTTTATAGAGACAAGAAATAGGAAAATAAATGACAATAAACATCCTTGTACGTATTGTGTATGATTACTTTTGTTTCTATATGATAGATTCCCAGAAATAGGACTACTCGTTAAGTTCAGTTCAGTTGCTTAGTCGAGTCTGACTCTGTGACCCCACAGACTGCAGCATGCCAGGTCTCCCTGTCCATCACCAGGTCCCGGAGTTTTCTCAGACTCCTGTCTATTGAGTCAGTGATGTCATCCAACCATATCATCCTCTGTCGTCCTTCAGTCTTTCCCAGCATCAGGGTCTTTTCCAGTGAGTCTGCTCTTCACATCAGGTCGCCAAAGTATTGGAGTTTCAGCTTCAACATAGGTCCTTCCAAGGACTATTCAGGACTGATTTCCTTTAGGATGGACTGGTGGATATCCTTGCAGTCCAAGGGACTCAAAAGTGTAAATACTTTAAATTTCAATTTATGTTGCCAGATTTCTTTCCAAAAGGCCTTTGTCCTTAGACCAGTGAAATGACCGTACCCTTTGAGGACATATTATCAATCTTTTAAATTTTTGCTGAAGTTATATCTCATTATTAAACTAATTATTATTTCTCTGACTTCTAGTAAATTTGAGTGTTTTTTTAAATAAACAATGACAGCTTGGATCTATTCTTTCTCTACATGTCAAATATTTTTTCTGATGTGCTTGTAGTTTTTTTTTGGTTAAGTTGCTCAGTTGTGTCTGATTCTTTGCGACCCCATGGACTGCAGCATGCCAGGCTTCCCTGTCCTTCACCATCTCCCTGAGCTTGCTCAATCTTATATTCATCGAGTTTGTGATGCCATCCAACCATCTCATCCTCTGTTGTCAAACACCCTTCTCTTCCTGCCTTCTATGTTTCCCAGCATCAGTGTCTTTTGCAGAGAGTTGGTTCTTCATATCAGGTGGCCAAAGTATTGGAGCTGCAGCTTCAGCATCAGTCCTTTCAATGAATATTCAGGATTGATTTCCTTTAGAATTGACTGGTTGGATCTCCTTGCAGTCCAAGGGACTCTCAAGAGTCTTCTCCAACACCACAGTTCAAAAACATCAGTTCTTTGGTGCTCAGCTTTCTTTATAGTCCAACTCTCACATCCATACATGACTACTGGAAAAACCATAGCTTTGACTACACAGACCTTTTTCGGCAAAGGTGTCTCTGCTTTTTAACACCCTGTCTAGGTTTGTCATAACTTTTCTTCCAAGGAGCAAGCGTCTTTTAATTTCATGGCTGCAATCACCATCTGCAGTGATTTTGGAGTCCAAGAAAATAAAGTCTGTCACTGTTTTCATTGTTTCTCCATCTATTTCCCATGAAGTGATGGGACCGGATGCCATGATCATAGTTTTTTGAATGTTGAGTTTTAAGCCAAATATTTCTCTTCTCCTCTTTCACCTTCATCAAGAGCCTCTTTAGTTCCTTATGGCTTTCTGCCATAAGGGTGGTGTCATCTGCATATCTGAGGTGAGTGATATTTCTCCTGGCAGTCTTGATTCCAGCTTGAGCTTCATCCAGCCCAACATTTCGCATGATGTACTCTACATGTAAGTTAAGTAAACAAGGTGACAATATACAGCCTTGACGTTCTTCTTTCCCAATTTGGAACTAGTTCATTTTTCCATGTCCAGTTCTAACTGTTCATTCTTGACCTGCATACAGGTTTCACAGGAGATAGGTAAGGTGGTCTGGTATTCTTGTCTCTTGAAGAATTTTCCACAGTTTGTTGTGATCCCCACATTCAAAGGCTTTAGCAGAGTTAATGAAGCAGATGTTTTTCTGGAACTCTCTTGCTTTTTTGATAATCCAGTGGATGTTGGCAATTTGATCTCTGGTTCCTCTGCCTTTTCTAAATCCAGCTTGAACATCTGGAAGTTTTCAGTTCATGTACAGTGCTTCCTAAGGCCTAGTTGACTTCACCCTACAGGATGTCTGACTCTATGTGAGTGATCACACCATCGTCGTTATCTGAGTCATTAAGACATTGTTTGTATAGTTCTTCTGTGTATTCTTGCCACTTCTTAATACCTTTTGCTTCTGTTAGGTCCGTATCATTTCTGTCCTTTATTGTGCTCATCTTTGCATGAAATGTTCCCTTGGTATCTCTGATTTTCTTGAAGAGATCTCTAGTCTTTCCCATTCTCTTGTTTTCCGTTATTTCTTTGCATTGTTCATTTAGAAAGGCTTTCTTGTCTCTCCTTGCTGTTCTTTGGATCTCTGCATTCAAATGGGTATATCATTCCTTTTCTCTTTTGCCTTTTGCTTCTCTTTTCTCAGCTATTTGTAAGGCCTTGTCAGACAACCATTTTGTATTTTTGTATTTCTTTTTCTTGCGGATGGTTTTAATTATTGCCTCCTGTACAGTGTTTCAAACCTCCGTCCATAGTTCTTCAGGCACTCTGTCTACCAGATCTAATCCCTTGAATTTATTCATCACTTCCCCTGTATAATCATAAGGGATTTGACTTAGGTCATACTTGAATGGTCTAGTAGTTTTCCATACTTCCTTCAATTTAAGTCTGAATTTGGCAGTAAGGAGTTCATGATCTGAGCCACAGTCAGCTCCCAGTCTTGTTTTTGCTGTCTGTATAGAGCTTCTCCATCTTCAGCTGCAAAGAACATAATCTGATTTTGGTGTTGACCATCTGGTGATGTCCATGTGTTGTTAAAGCTACGACCAGTGCATTCTCTTGGCAAAATTCTGTTAGCCTTTGCCCTGCTTCATTTTGTACTCCAAAGCCAGACCTGCCTGTTATTCCAGTTATCTCTTTACTTCTTAGTTTTGCATTCCAGTCGCTTGTGATGACAAGGACTTTTTTTAAAAATTCTTTACTTTATGATTTTTTTGTAGTAGGAAATTTTAAACTCTTATGTCTACCTTTTAAAGTTTCTTCTCTTTGATCTTCTAAATTTTGTTGTAGAATGTGTGTCTGAGTTTTATAGATTTATGTCTATTGCAACTGGAATTTAAATTTTTATATATAATTTAAGATAAAGATCTGATTTCTTGCTAGATGATAAGTTATCCTCATTTCAGTTCAGGTCAGTCATTCAGTCATGTCCGACTCTCTGCGACCCCATGAATCGCAGCACGCCAGGCCTCCCTGTCCATCACCAACTCCCGGAGTTTACCCAAACTCATGTCCATCGAGTCGGTGATGCCATCCAGTCATCTCATCCTCTGTCGTCCCCTTCTCCTCCTGCCCCCAATCCCTCCCAGCATCAGGGTCTTTTCCAATGAGTCAACTCTTCACATCAGGTGGCCAGAGTACTGGAGTTTCAGCTTCAACATCAGTCCTTCCAATGAATATTCAGGACTAATCTCCTTTAGGATGGACTGGTTGGATCTCTTGCAGTCCAAGGGACTCTCAAGAGTCTTCTCCAGCACCACAGTTCAAAAGCAGCTTGTTGAACTAAAATGTAGCCTTTGGCTTGTATATTTTCTTGTGTGTTCTGGAGTCATTCAGTTCTTTACTCTCTTCGTTGCTTCTGTGTGTCTGTCCCCAGGGTCGTATGGATTTGTTTATTTTCTTTTGTGTTTGTTCTGTTGTCCGGCCAGTGAAGTCCACTTCTGGTTTTCTCCTTTGTTTGATTTTCTTGGAGGTTCTTGGACTTCTTTTTTTCTAATTTTAAGTTCCTATTTTTAAACTTTAATTGTTGGGGGGAGCCTTTTTCTCAATACAGCTATTTATAAGTATTGGGAAAATGTTACTAGTATGATTAATGCATTTTTTTTCCTGTTTTTCTAGCTGTCTCCTGCTAAACTAGCGACAATTTTTTAAATTAATTTAAAGTGTATCATACTTCTTAACAAAAAATTTCAGCTTTTTTTTTTTTTTACTAGAATAGCTTACATTTTTTAGGTGTTCCTTTAGATCATTAGCAAAAAGGTGTATATTTCTCTTTCATTCCAGTATTTATTCCAGTTAATTCATTCTTATGTCTTATTAGTTTGCTATAATCTTCAAGTTAGTGTTGAATTACAAAGGGTTCAGTGGGCTCCTGCTTTTAATTCCTATTTTTATTAATTTGATTTACTGACTGAGCAATAACATTCATATGGTTAAAATGATACAGTTCTCTGAGAACACTTCCCTTCCCACCCTTTTCCGAATCTGTCCAGTTCTCACCCTGTACTTACAGTAACCACCATTACTGGATCTCTTCCACAGATCAGATTTCTCTATGTGGAAAAACACACACATATATGTAATATGTATTTATTGCATGTCCTATGTAGCAGAACACTAAAACCATTTCAAATAAAATAAAGATTTTGATTTCTTTGATCCAAAGATTATCTAGTTCATCTTGTTTATAAGTAAAAATGTTTTTGCACATTTTTCTTAATTTTTTATATTATGTGTCTCAGTTGAGGTAACTGAGGAAATACACTCTCTGAACTCTTGCATATTTGCAGTGTTTTTCTTATATCAAAATGTAAGCTTTGTTGGTACAGAATTCTCTCAGTCATCTGTGAACTTTATTCAGCTCTTTCTCTTTTAAGTATAATAGATGAGAAGTCCAATAAGTAGGTGATTTTTTTTTATCTTTTATAGCTTACTTGCTTTTTATAGCTAGGTGCTTAAATATGATCCAGCATCCCTAAACTTTTATCCCTGATACCTTTTAATAAATGTGTTTTCTTTTACTGTAACGCTCTCCTTTTTGCAGTAATAAAGCATAGATAATATTAAATTTACCATTTTAACAGTTTTAAAGCAAACAGTTCATGACACTAAGTACAATAAACATTGTTGTACAGCCATCACTGTCATCCATCTCCAGAACTTTTTCTCATCTTCGCACCATTAAACAGTAACTCCTCCTTCCCCAGCCCCCTTTAAGAACCAGTCTTCTTTCTGTCCCTGAGTTTGAAGACTGTAAATATCTTGTAAAAGTGGAATTATACAGTATTTGGCCTTTTGTGCCTGGCTTCTTTCACTTAGTGTAATGCCTTTGGTGTTCATTGATGTTAGCATGTCAACATTTCCTTCTTTTTTAAGGTAGACTAATATTCCCTTATATGCATGTATCACATTTTGCTTAGCCATTCATCCGTTGATAGATATTTGTTTCCACCTTTTGGCTTTTGTGACTATGCTGCTATGAACTTAGGTGTACAAATATATGTTCGAGTCCCCGCTTTCATTTCTGCGTATATACTTGAAATTGAAGTTGCAGATCTCATGATAATTCTAAGTTTAAATTTTTTAAGAAACCACCATACTATTTTACATAGCAGTACCCTCCATTTTGTATTTTTCATCAGAGCACACAAAGATTTTATTTTATCCACATCTGTGCCAATACTTGTTATTTTCTGTTTTTTTTTTTTTTTAAATTATAGCCATTCTAATGATGTGTTGTAATACACAGTTTTAATCTGTCAATTTAAAAAATCTGTCTCTTATGCTAGGAACGCTCTATGATACTGAAGCTGAGAGCAGAGAACTCACAGCAACTTGCTTGATCTTCTGTCCTTTGAATGTTTTATTTTTATGTATTATTTCAAGTCCACTTATGTCTGGAATATAAATGACATAAATTCAGTGATTTGCACTTACACAGGTCTGTATCAGTGTCTTAATCTCCGTTTCCTCATCTGTGAAATGAAGGTCTTTGGTGATTTTCCCCCTAGATTGTCTGATTCAGTTGTGGTGGTATTCTCATATTTATAGAATTAAGATCAGAAATACTGCAAGGCATTTATGAGCCCTTCATAGACTGTGGAATTCCTTCCTTTCTACCTGTCTGTTCCTCATACATACATGTTAAAGGCCAACAAGACAGGTCTACTTAGTCCCTAAACATCCTTCATAATCTTTTTTTAAACTGTTTCCTCTTCCTGATTCTTTCTTGCACTGATTCTGACTCCCCTTCACACTTTGATTTGGTGGAAGTCTTATTCTAAACTTCAAATAACAGCTGAGATCTCACTTAAAGAAGTCTTTCCAGTTCTCTGTAACCAATTAATTTCTGAATTGCTGTGCTCATAAATCTTTTATTTTTAGTCTTAATGCCTTTTATTGGAGAGGTGTGTGTGTGTGTGTGTTATTTTTGTTTTACTCCCCCGCCCCACCCCCCCATAGTTTAATAAGCTCTTACACTACTGGGACCATATCTTACTCATGTTATGACCTTGTTTCTATTTCAGGACTAGTATTTAGTATATTTTAACTAAACTTGAGCACGAGTGAAAAAATATATATATATTGACCAGTAATCCATGTGTGGCTTGTTGTTGGTGTTTTGTCCAGGAAATGCAATCAACAGTATTTTTAGGAGGTTTTCTTTGTGTTTTATATCTGCCATTTAGGACCAGTATTTCTCACGTCAGCAAGAAAATTAACTACAGCAGGAAATTCATTAAAGCTACAGTTTAGAATATGCAAATGTGAAAGGTTTCTAACTTTACCGTGTACATTTCACATATATCATTAGTCACTGTTAGACACTTTGGTCTTGCTTAATATAATTCAGTGCTGAATGTGTATTTTAATGTGAGAGTTTTTGACATCAACATTTTTGGCTTTCATCTATTTTATAATATTAACTTGCAGTTAATGGAAATAGTTCCCATATATTGTGGTTTGAAACTGCTAATAAGTGCCGTCGGTAATACATGATCTTTAGCTCCTAAACTGTGAATAGTAGATTTCATTTTTTGTTAAGACCTACGTGTGATTTAAACGGGGTCACAGCGTCTGAACGCTGAATAAAGCAGTAGAATGTTAATCAGAAGATAGAAGTACTGAACTCGCTCCATTATTAATTTAAGCCTGTTCAGGAATGGACACCGTTATTGGTGTCTTTTTAAAATTAGTAGTAAAAGCCCCTGCTACTTGATAATTTGTGAAGTACTTCATCACCACCATTTAAAAAATGTTTTAAACTCTTGTAACTTTTTGAAGTAGTTCCCTATTACCTCTGTTTTATGCATGTGGAATTGAGACTCAGAGAAATTAAGTCACTGTAAGATTTGGCTAGCAGGAAAATAAATAATGGGCTTCCCTGGTGGCTCAGTGGTAAAGACGCAGTGCCAATGCAGGAGACATCGGTTTGATCCCCGGGTCAGGAAGATCCCCTGGAGAAGGCAATGGCAACCCACTCCAGTATTCCTGCCTGGGAAGTTGCATGGGTAGAGGAGCCTGGCGGGCCACAGTCCGTGGAGTCACAGATAGTCGGATGTGACTTAGTGACTAAACAACAACAAAATAAAAAATAGACTTGGAACTGCACCCCAGGTTTAACCCCCCAGTTAAGACTGTTAGCTTCAATCATGCTGTGGTATGTTTTTTGTTTATAGGATTCTACGTAAGTGTACTGGAGTTCTTATCAACAAGTTATCCTGAATGTCACAATATTGTGTGTATATATATATTCCATTTCATGTTTAAATCTGTTTCCTTGGGTGGTATCTGGTAACAGATAAACTTCAGGGATGATTTTCGTTTTTCCAAGTGAGTAATTTGAAAGCTTTAAAAAGTATTTTTCTATCTTTAAAATAGATGTTTATTTGAAATAAAAAGTAATTTTTAAAAACCTGGTTATTTGATGTTAACTGTTAATCCTTAAATTATATAATTAACATTTTTATTCAGTATTTGATTTCAGTGTTTCTGAATTCTCTTTTTTCCTACAGAATGATGAATAACGCTGATCATCTCTAGCAAGGACATTACTTCCCCTCATGTAAAGCATGCTCAGTTCCTTCCCAGTGGTGTGAGTATCTAGTTCTCCTCTTAATTTTCATCTTCTCTATTGTTTTAATAAAGTTAAGAAAGCATTATAGTACAGAAGTGATAGCAGTGATTTGTAGAGTTGAAATAATTTTTTCATAGTTATGTGGTAAGGAATGAATTTTCAGATCTATATAATCTTTGTCTTTTACTATTTCTGTTTTCAGCTTTGAAGTCTAACATAGATTTTCAGTTGAACATAAAATTACTTATAATTTTAAAGTGCTTAATAGCCTAGAAATTTGTGAAACAGATGGCTAGTATTAACTTCCTTGTGACAAGCAGAATATTGGTAGAATGTTACTTTAGTGCTGCCTTTTGTATGCAAACTCCTAAGCACCAAAGCCATTTTCTTTACCTGCTGGGGATAATAAGCCTAGTTATGCCTATTAGCTAATACAGTTGGTAGCCTTTCTTTGGAGTCTGGCAAAAAATACAAATTGGATAGTGGTATTATGTTGAGAGATTTTTTGTGCTAGGATATCAGCTGTAACCACTAGTTCATATTAAATAGGCCTCTGAACAGAAGTATTCTGGAAATTTCAGATATTAGAGAAGATAAAGTATCTATTAGCTCATTAAATGCATCTTTAACGTAAGTATTTTTTAAAAATTTGGTTCAGTCTACATTTCAATTAAATTCCTTCTGTTCTGGTTGTCAGTTCTGTAATCCAGTAAGTGGAAGAATGGTAGATTTTCCTTGTTACTTAGATTTTTTTGTTAAACATTTTTCTTCTCTTGTTGACTTTATAGTACATCAGAAAGTCTCTGGAATAGACCAGGTGGTGTGAAGTGTGGCCTGAGGTGCTGCTGAATAGTTGTGTGCCTGGGAAAGGGATGATACTCTGTTGCTTTGGGCCTAATTTTCCCTGTTTTAAAAAGTACAGTTTATTTGTTGATGGCTGTTCACCATAGCCATTAGAATGTAAGCATTGTGAGGCTTTTTTTTTTTTTTTTTACCTTATTTTGCCCTTTTTTTTTTTTTTTTGCCTTATTTGTGCCTTGTTGCATCCTTTTTCCGTTGTATGTAGTCTGACACACAGAGGTTATTCAGTAAATGTTGTTGTTTAATCCCTAAATCATGTCTGACTCTTTGCAACCCCATGGACTGTAGTCCACCAGGCCCCTCTATCCATGGAATTATCCTGGCAAGAATACTGGAGTGGGTTGCCATTTCCTTCACCAGGGAATCTTCCTGACCCAGGGATGGAACCTGCATCTCCCGCATAGGCGGGCAAATTCTTTACCACTGAGCCACTGGGGAAATCTCAGTAAATGTTAATTGAATTATTTTTGTCTAAATGGTCTCCTATTCTCTGATTCCACACCTAATTTATATCTCCCTCTATAGACTTTCATGTTTTTACTTGGATTTTATTTTCCACATTGTATATAGATGGCTATTATTTAAAAATCTCAACCTTAATTAGTGGTAATTTAAGAACTATTAAAGTGTAATTATGAATTGAATATAGTCTTATTTTTCTCAAAATCTACATATTTTGAAAACATTTTTATGCTCTTTACCTATAGTGATAGCCTTTGTTCTTTTGCATTAGTCAGTTCTCCCATTGGTTTGAATTACAGAATCACTTTTCCATATTGTAAGCTCAGTCCCCAGCAAATCTTCATTTCTTACTCTTGTCATTTTCTTACTTTAAAACTGCCATTCCTTTGATGGTAATAATAGTTGTGAGAGTAATGTGCCATAAATAGTACAAAGAGCCTTTAGTATGTCTTTAGTTGGTTAATATTATGATTGACTCTATAATGTGTTAAATCATCATGGAATAAATACCATGAATGACAAAACTAATATATGACTGTACCATATTTTGCCTAGTCATTCTAGATAAAAAGATAAAGACAGCAGAGTCCAGCTTAAGAAAATACTGTTATCCAGTAAAATCTTATTAGCTGTTGATACTTTACAAGTAAGGTGGTTCTGTCATTTTTGCACAAATGATTTCAAGATTAGGCATTTGTGTATGCTTTAACCTTCTTTCCTCTACATGTTTCTAGGATTTAGTTAAAGTTTGTTCTGAACCTCAAGACTTATTCAAGAAGGGTTTACATATACAGGTAGAGATAAAATTAATTGTATAAATGGTTTACTATTATGGTCTTAATAGTATGGTGTTTTAGAATGTCACTTTGTGAACTGAGCCATAATTCCTGAATTTAATTGTTCTTTTATGCCTTTAACATTGTCTGTGTTATTACAGTGTCAAAATTCTTCTCACATCATTTTCAATTATTGTTGGCCTGAGTCTGCATTCAGATGAGTAATTTAAAGTGAAAGATGTTCCTTATCCTGTGAATAGTTCTTGTGTTATATAGGAAAATTAATTCAGTTTTTACATGTTATCTTTTTCTGTTGTGAAAGAATTGCTGGTATCATGGACATAGATGACCTTTCTAGGTCATTATTGCCATAATCTCATGATGATGTGCTTAAACTAGGTGAATTGTAAGAAATAAAATTTGAAAATGACAGGATGTGTGCCTTTGTTTATGTTAATGCACATTGGAATATTATTCTCAGTATCTAAGCGAGCTTCTAATCTTGGCATTTTCTCAATAAAATATTGTGCCTTCAATGTCACATGTATGATTTGATCCTGCTCATTATCCCACTCTGCTCTAGAGCAGTCATAGATTTTGCTCTAGCAATTGTAGATCTTTTTACTTTAGGTATGTCTTTGTATTAGGGACCTCTGTTGGTGCTGGGCACATACGTCTAATTTAAACAAAGTGAAGCATAAAGGGAAGTCTGTGTGAACTTCAACTGTTTCCCTGTTGGCTCAGATGGTAAAGAGTCTGCCTTCAATGCAAAAGACCTGGGTTCAGTCCCTGGGTCAGGAAGATCCCCTGGAGAAGTGGATGGCAACCCATTCCAGTATTCTTGCTTGGAGAATCCCATGGGCAGAGGAGCCTTGTAGGCTACAGTCCATGGGATTGCAGAGAGTTGGACATGACTGAGTGACTAACACTTTCACTTTCATGCTGTTACATGACAATATAAGAAGAAGAGCAGGGATGTAGTAGGGGCTTAGGAATGACTAGAACAAGGGATGTGAATACTGTAGAGTTTTCCACTTTGCCCTGCATTTCTTATTATGCCTGCCTTATTTTCCTACAAACTAGCTCCTTCTACATGGTGAGGAATATACCAGACTAACATCTTCTTGCAGCTGACCACAGTTACAGTGACTGTCCATCTTCCTGCCACTCTAACCTGCATATTTTGAGAAGAGCATGACTGTTTCCTTGTGTGCCCACACTGTTGGCCAGAAGGTAGGGCATTTTGAGTGGCAGAGCTTCCCTGGTGGCCTGGATGGTAAAGATTTGGAAGATTCCTTGGAGAAGGGAATGGGAACCACTCCATTATTCTTGCCTGGAGAACTCCATGGACAGAGGAGCCTGGCGGGATACAGTCCATGGGGTCGCAAAGAGTTGGACACCTTAGCTACTAACACTTCCACTTTTCACTTTCATCCTTTCCAAGAACATGTGGTTGGAAACAGACATTCTGGGCGGACAAAATAATAGGTGCCTTCTTTTATCTTCTTTTACAACTTTTGAATTAACCACTTTTACAATGGGTTTCCGTAGGGAATTCGCTGGTGGTCCAGCCTTTAGGACTCCACACTTTCACTGCAGAGGGCGCGGGTTTGATCCCTGATCAGGGAACCAAGGTCCCACAAACTATGCAGCATAGCAAAAAATAAAGTGGTTCCAATAATCAATGACTGAAATGACATAAATACATTGTTTTAGATACTGTGGAATCTTTAGTTCTGGTCGGTCTAATATAAGCTTTATGGTGGATACTTTTCAGTTAACAGGTTAAATTCACATAATTCATTTTAGTTTTATACTGATATGCAGAGTGCTGCCCCATACAGAGGGAGGTTTGAAAAGTTACATATAGAATACTATTAGCTCTGATATAAATGGGATAGGAAAATATCATGATTTTTTTTTTGGTCTGCAAAATAAAACAGTCCTTGACATCTCATATATAAAATAAGGTCTGTTTATGACATGTTTTAAAAGCATGAAGACTAAAGTTAGCAGTGAACAACTCCATTTTCAAGAGAAAAGAATATATAGAAACCTGAATTTACCAAATCAGTAAGTTAAAGGGTAAATTATTTGGATTACTAAGGGGCAGCTACTTTTACAAAGAACTTCCTGGTATTAAGAACTAATATGTTACTAAGCACTAGAAACGACCAAGGGCTGAGGGTTAAGATAAAACTATAGTGTCAAGTGTCTCTTATAAGCCATTCAGAAAAGTCTACACAGCTCTTTCAGCAAATTTTGAATATAATATACCTACCGAAAAATGTACGAATTAGTAGTGTACAGCTTGAGGAATGTTCACATATTATGCACCTGTGTAACGTAACTAGCATGCAACAAAACATTACCAGTGCTGCATATTATTTTAATAGTAGAGCATTTATGTTAAGCAAGGTATACTCTTCTGTTGACATCAGGAGAAAAAATAAATGAATTACTCTGGTTGAAAGTTATATGTTTTTCTCTCTCACCCAACTAGTCAATGATATATTATGGATTGGGGATGGGAGAGGGGGGCATATATACGAAGCTGACAAGGAAGAAAGTAGAGTACAACTGTAATAGCCAGAGCTTTAGAATAGCTAGTAATTGTCATTCCAAGCGTCTGAAATAGAATAGCTAAACAAACCTGTGGTATATTCCTACAATAAAGTACTCTTCAGCAATAAAAAAACATAAACTGCTGATACATACAACATCATAGATGAATCTCAAAAACTTCATACTGAAAGAAGCCTTACACAAAAGAGTACATAGAAATTCCATTTGTATGAGGTTCTGGAACAGAAAAAATTAACCTCTGTCATGAGAAAAAATCTGAGCAGTGGTCACCTCTGAGGAGAGAGAATGGGGACTGACCAGGAAGAAGCACTATGGAACTTCCTGGGTAATGATAATATTCTGTATCTTCCGAGGGATTTAATTTCACAGGTGGATGTACTTCTCAGAACTCAAAAGAATGGTAAATGTAAGATTTGCATATTTTATTTTATGTAAATTTTACTTCAATAGAAAAAAATACCTGAACAAATACTGAGCTCTAGCTAATGATCTACATGTGGAAGGATTTAAGGAGAGATATACAGATGTCTGTCACTGATTTTGAAATGCATCAAAAAATGAAACGAATAGAGGGATTCATAGAGCGTGGATAGATTATGTGGTAAAGCAAGTAAAATACTAATGGTAAAATCTTGATGATTAGTGTATGTCAGCTTTTTTTTTCACCTTTTCTGTGTGTTTAAAATTTTTCATTATAAAATCTTGGAGGAAGAAAACAATCAGGAAAGAATGTAATAATCATGAAAACAGGATTTTTATGATGAATAGCTTGTTACAAATGAATATTGGAAGAGAGCAAAAGGAAATGTAAATAGGCAGAAGGCAGACAGTGTGGCCCATGGACACAAAAACCTGCAGCATATTATTTTAGACCTGCAGAATGTCTGTTTTTATTTTTAATGAGCTGATCTCTAAAACTAGAATGACTTCACGTAAAAGTTATAGATTTCTGCCTGCTTATTTTTTAAAAGGACTTGGAAGGCAAAACAGTCACTCCAAAGGTAGATACAGATTCGTGTGGAGTTTTCGTATATGATAAAGTTGGTGTTTCAGACCGGAGAGGAAGAGATGTACTACTTGATAAAGCGTATTGGACAAGTGAACTATCCTTTTGTGGAAGAATAAAGCTCAAATCCTTTCACACTCATTCAGTAAATACAAATTCTATATGGACTAAAGATTTTAAATATTAAAAAAAGCTGTTACTAGAATCCCTAGTCCCTCAGTGGAGTGGTTTTGTCTAAGTGGTTTAAATTGGTAACTTAAAAAAGGACAAAAGCCTGTGTCCCGTATCATTTGATTCCAATAATTTCTGCCATATATGCATGCTTTTGGAGTCAGTAAGATCTAGGTTTAAATCTTTTTTCCTATGTCTTAATGAGACTTTTTCCAAGATACAAAACCATTGTGAGCCTTAGTTTCCTCAACAGTCGTCAGTCAGTGTAGTACTAAAAAAAAATTACCATAGAGTGTTGTTATGAGGAACTGAGATTGTATGACATGAAACTCTTGCCCAGTGCTGGCCTAGAGTGAATATTCAGTAAATTTTTATAGAGGGATATGTGTGTGTGTATGGTAGTCACTTAGTCATATCCGACTCCATGTGACCCCATGGACTGTAGCCCACTGAGCTCCTCTGTCCATGGAATTCTCCAGGCAAGAATACTGGCGTAGGTTGCCATTCCCTTCTCCAAGGGATCTTCCTGACCCAGGGATCGAACCCAGGTCTCCTGCCTTGCAGACAGACTCTTTACCCTCTGAGCCACCAGGGAAGTCTCTTATAGAGGGATACAGAAACTGATCTCCAAGAGCTTAGGAGAACTGACTCAGTAGAAGTTTACCTGGAAAGGAGGAGAAAGTTCTTTGACATTTATTTTCATCAGCAAACACTTAACTGAGAGCCTGCTGCATGCCATGCAACCTATTTGGCATCAGAACCATAAAAATAGAAGAAATTCCCACTTAAAAGAATCTTCAGTACAAAGTCAAGTTTTATAAGAAAGGAATTCGAATGGTGAGAGTTTTTATGATATTTGACAATTCCCTTAAACTTAATATTGTCATCGACTCTGAGGCACTTTCTGGTGCACTGCAATACCTTGTGTTAGTTAAAGGAAGCATAATATGGAAGCAGTTTCCCACGAAAAATGAATAGGTCATTGTGGACACAACCACCCAAGATCCATTTCTTGAGATAACTACATAGAATACATTACAGAGATGAAATACTCATGAAATTGCAAAGTGGTGGGTGAAATGGTGCTTATTAAGTTTTTTTATATGCCCCTATCACATTTCCATTTAAATATTTTTGCTAGTTATTAGTTATTTACTTGGGCTAAGCTTACCAAACTGTTTTTGTCTATGCCAAATAAAAGTTACAGAATTCCTAGGTCAGTTTTGCCTATAAAACAAAGTATTACCCTTAATCATGTCTTAGTCATTTTCAGTAAAGACGTTGATAGAGAAATATTTTGTCTGTGTTCATTCTCAATACATAATGATACATTCTTTGGTAGATATTATAAATAAAGGGACTATTTTATTTTATTTTTTTTAGTTTGCTGGAAACCATGTCTCACTATACAGATGAACCCAGATTTACCATAGAGCAGATAGATCTGCTCCAGCGCCTCCGGCGTACTGGAATGACTAAACATGAAATTCTCCATGCCTTGGAAACTCTGGACCGCCTTGATCAAGAACATAGCGACAAGTTTGGAAGAAGGTCCAGCTATGGAGGAAGTTCATATGGGAATAGTACCAACAATGTTGCAGCATCTTCCTCTACAGCTACAGCTTCCACGCAGACCCAGCATTCGGGCATGTCCCCGTCACCTAGCAATAGTTACGACACCTCCCCACAGCCTTGTACTACCAATCAGAACGGGAGGGAGAATAACGAGCGATTATCCACGTCCAATGGGAAGATGTCACCAACTCGCTACCATGCTAACAGCATGGGTCAGAGGTCATACAGTTTTGAAGCCTCAGAAGAGGACCTAGATGTAGATGATAAAGTGGAGGAATTAATGAGGTTAGTTTCTTTCTTATTTAGAGTCCTCCAAATATTTATGTGCTTAGACTGATTTTGAGTAATAAAGCTGTATTTCAGCTCTTTACATATGACAACTGTGGCTTCCCTCTTCCCCTTTGGTGATAAAGAAAAAATTTAAATTTTTATGTTTTTAATTCAAAAAATTTTTTTTCTCTACCTAAGTTCTTTCTCTTTGCTGCTTTATAAGTCTTTTCCATTCTGTTATGTAAGCAAAGGTTAGCTTTCTTTCTCTTTATGGCTCTTATTTCTAACTTCTGAATTTTATGAATTGCTAACAAATATGTTGTAAGCCTTAAATGCATTGTAAGTACTTTCTCTGAGAGGTAGGATGTTTTTGTAATAATATGTATACTCTTAATTTTTCCCTCCAACATGCTAATTGACAAGCTAATTTTGAGCATCTATTGTTTAAAAAGCAGTGTTCTTAAGAAAAATAGACATGGTTTCTGTTCCTAAGAAACTGAAGTTCTGATTTTTGCAGTAGATGCTGTGTACACACACACACACACACACAGAAATTTAATGTCATCTATTATAAGTGTAAGCACCTTGAATTTGAAACCCTGAAGAAGTCCAGTTTCAACAGAGGTAATTAAAGGGCTTCACCCTGAAGCTGAGACACTTTGAGGGCAGCACTGCTGTGCTTTCCATTCTTGTGTCTCCGGAATCTAGAACTGTCCTTGGGACATATTAAGGGCTTATTATGTCAAGTGAATAAATGAATTTGAGCTAAACTTTAAAGGATAGCTTCTGTTTTGAAATATAGGAAGTTTATTTAAAGTTAAGGGAATAGTAACAGATAGAAAAGGCAAGACATGTTTAGTCTTCTAAGAACTGCAGATTGGCTATATATGGTGACAAGAAGAGTATATTGGGAGGCCAGTACAGGTTTGGGACAGATTTGAATTACATGTACATGATTTTATGTTTAACATGATGGAAATTAAAGGATTTTTTTTTAAGAGGTCTGTAGGAAAGAGATAACAAGCATTATTTTCGGGAGATTAGCACTGCTGTAGTAGGGAAGAGAGCCTGCAGATAGATTTGTTGTGGTTTATATGAAAGAAACTGTAGCAGGAATATGTCAGAAATAAAATTTTAACTTATAATTATGAGTTATAGTTCTTCTATAACACTGTAGGCGTTTAAGATAGTATAATGGTGACTTAATATTGCCATCTGAAAGGTCTGTAGTACCACGGAGGTAAAATAATCTTTTGAACAAACTGTCCTGAATTTACATTTAGGGTGGAACTGCCATATAGGGAATTTTGGGCTAAATGGACTGTTGCATCTAGATCCCAATGTAATTCCTGTAATAAATGGTTTCATAGAGCACCTACAGGACCTGTTATTTAAGCTTTGTAAAACTTAAGAGTATAAAACATCAGTGTGGCTTTTCATTCATTTTCCTTGCTTAAACAGCTGGCCGAAGTTCATGTTCATTTTGAATTTAACATCTCCATCACTGTCAAGATTGAGAGAGAGGATCATTTGGGCAAACGGAAATTACTTTAATAGTTAACATGTAACGAGGTTAGTTTTTAATTGTCCTAAGAAGAGTGGGTATCAACAATAAAATTTGTTAGGATGATAGCCTTTTTGTTGTTGTTGTTGCTGTAATTAATCAGGTTTAGTGGACTTTAAAAGCATTAGTTAATTCCCAGATGTGTTTTAGACTAATGGGAAGTTTGGGAAAAGTTTATTTTTAACAAAAGTCTCTGGAAGATTGTCCAGAGTCTAAAACTTGAGTATAATGGTCTAAAAGCTTGACAACAGGGTTTATGGTTAAATCCAGCAAGTACACATGTTCAAGTTTCATCATTAGATATATGTGTGTGTGTGTGTTTGTAATTGTTGC
This sequence comes from Bos javanicus, assembly GCF_032452875.1. NCBI lineage: Eukaryota > Metazoa > Chordata > Mammalia > Artiodactyla > Bovidae > Bos > Bos javanicus. Next base: position 10,323,511 of record NC_083875.1, on the reverse strand, counting down.
CAGTACTTAATTTACATACTGCCCCTTGTTGCATAGGTAGGATATTTTATGACTTCTTTCTTAGAACTGCTCCTGTGCTGTCCTCTACTCATCTAGCAGTCTCATGGATCCTTCTGGCGCTCTGTGGTCCTCTGTCGTGGCACCCTCCCCCACACCTTCACTCTTCCTTTGTGCCCATCTCTCATTTTTCTCAAGTCTACAAATAATCACAGTCCTCAGGTTTGAGGGAGAAGTTTATTGCATGACTATTTCACTTTTAATTATCACAACCATGCTATATGTGAGGTAGAGCAGACATATTGAGATACACAAAAATTAAATAACTGACCCAAGAAAACTTAAGTGGCAGAGCTCAGTTCTAACCCATGTCTTTATTTCCAGTGTGTCTGTCACTGACTGGTGTCTGTTGCTTCTGTAAATACATTTTTCATGTGTGTAGATTTCAATAAGATTTTAGGAATGATCATTAATATAACTCAAGACAAAGTTTGAAAGCCTTAATGTACTTATCCTCCACTCTCCCCCTAAGTGATATTTGTCACTTTAAGTCACTCCCTTGTGTAGCCTAATGAATTTTTATTTGGTCGAATGTTAGGGAATGAGTTTTGAGCAGCGAATCTTTCCGAGAATCCTGTGCCCACATAGGGCTCCACTCCCCTTTGCCCCCTCCACACTCTGATGATATAGAGGGTTGTACTCTAGGTAGGGAGAACGGATACCTAAATGCCTTCCTGCTTCCTTTCCTACATATGTCACATGTAATTCACCTCGCTCATGCTCACATTACCCAGCCTCCAGAGCACTCAACCCTAAGATTTAGCTTTTAAATCTCATAATCCATTGGGTCCAAAAACTAAACTCCTAAAAATTTCAAGGTACACAAAGGAGAATTTTTTTTTTAATTTGATTAATTTGAAAGAAAGTAACTGCTACTTTTTCCATTTTTGGATTGATCAGGGTTTTGAAAAAAATCAAAGGGAAACTAGAATGTGGATTCTCAGCAAATTGTTGAGTGTAACATTTTAGGAAGGACTTTAAAACCAAGAGCTAGGATAAAGACCGATTTTACATGTTAATATTTTTAAAATGCATCTATTAGTATATATGTTTATATATAGTTGTATATGTATATCTGCTAATAGTGTATATCAAAGTGTATTGTCCTACTGTGTATGTATAAAATAACAATTGAAATGAGGCTTATCAGAATTAATTTGTCATATAAAAGATGTTATTCCTGATTACCCACATATTAAATTTCATGAGTGTTTAGTATTTTATCTAGGATTCTGAGACATTATTCCGAGTTGATTATCTATATGCCTGATAGATTATTTACTTATGTAGGTAGGGATTTATGTTCTGTAGGACACAGTATTCAGTTACCGTGTTGTTTACACATACAGAGTAGATTTTAACATTATCTTGTAAGCTCCTAAATTATGCTTTTTCTCCATGAGTAGAAATTAAAGGGAGCAGTTTCCTATTCGTACGTGAAAGAATTTGTGTGTAGTTAGTTACGTTTTTCCGCCAGTGAAATAGTCTGTATTGGTAGGTATTGCTCCACCTCTGAAAGTCTTGAGATAGATGACTTCTTTTAAGAGGTCTTAAAGAATGTGTAGTGTATATCAACTAAGAAAATTTGGATGTTCTTAAAGCATACAACTTTTAACCATTCAGTCTTTAATAGTCTTTGTTCGAGAAAAGAAAGCATTACCATTTTGAGCTAGTATACATAACTCTCTTCCATTCTGTTTTGGGAAGCTTAAACATATTTAACATTAGGAATTTAGAGCTGTTTTTAATAAATTATGTACATCAGGTTTTCCATTTTATAACCTTTTATCTTTAACTACAGATTTTTTCATTTATGGAGCAAATTAAGCTCTAATATATGCAAACTCCATAATGAATAAGACACAATCTTTGTGCTCAAGGACTTTGCTAGTAGAGATAAGACCAGATCAGGAACTACTATAATACAGAATTGCATGTAATATATTTGTATGTATATTTGAAATGGTTAAAGTTAGCTATTAGAAGAAACAATCTTTTTTTAGCTCTGAGGATCAGAGAAAACTTCTCTGATTAGATGGTGATTATTATTTTAAGATGTCTTTTAAAAAGGGTGACTTCATGAAGAGGCATTACTGAGTGTATCTAAGTGATTAGATAGAAGTAGAGTGGTAGCTTATCTTGGAAGAAAACTATGGAATCAAAGAAAGATCAGCCTACACTTCACTTTACTGTTAAGACTGGAGAAGTAGAAATCATGAGGATAGTGAGAGCTTATAAGGGTGGAAAAATGGATACATTCTCTTTAAAGATGTCGAATTTTAGACAGAGGAAGTAAGGCGTAAGAGGTGAGACAAATTTGGAGTAAATGAAGGAATTTTCACACCAAGAAATTGGTGATTTCACAGGATATGATGTGGACATTAGGAGTGGCAGGTCGTTTGTTAAAGGTGGAATGAATGAGGGGGAATATGTGAAAGCTTAGAGAACAGGTTTAACCCAGTAGGATGGAAGTTTTTGAAATACATAAGAGAAGGTTAAATGCTGTTACTATTTTGGAACCACCTAGTGAAACCAACTAAACAACACAACACTTGCATCTAAAATGACTTTATAGAAATCTTTTCATGCTGCCTTAAAATACCCAGTACAGATGTTAACTTCAGTCTTACGTACTTATAGCAGATCATTTGTTTCTTTTTTTCCTGGAGTTCTCTCTGGTGTATTATAAAATGATAGTCATTGTTTATATAATGCTTTTACAGTTTCAAAAAGTCTTACACTGAAGAATTTTTAAATTTTATATATTAGGTATACACATTTGATAATAATTTTCATTTAATTTTAATTTCAGTGCTTGTAGAAAAATCTTTAAAGCCTTGTGATGGGGTAGGGGGCATATTATTGTTCTTATTTTACCAGATGATGAAACCAACTTTATTAAATGACTTGCCCAAGCACACCCTTTATCTTTTAAGTTTTGTTTTTCTTCAGTTTGAAAAAGCTTCTTTCTGGTAAAGCAGTTGAGTAAAGAGGTTTTTATTTTTAGTTTTTTAAACTCATTATGGATATTTAGAAACTTCCCACGTAACTAAAAATAGAATCTCTCAGAGGGTTAAATGAACTTCTACTCCTTTGCAGACTTTTTGGGGTTCCTTCTGTCTTGCTGCAGTGCTTGGTAATATCATACCGCGGGCTGTGAATAATTCACAAACTGGATGTGCCCTATTGGAATAATTGAGTGTTATCTCCTCCTTATGACTTAAGTCTCTACTCGAGGAGAAATTGATTTTAAATAAATCGATTTAAATTCCAATTTAAATCAATAGTCAAGAAAATACCATCTCATCATTTTCCCCACAAAAGCTCATTTTTATTTAACCTTACTAAATACTGTCTTAAATTCAGTTTTCATTTTCCTAGAAGGATATTCTGTACATTGGAATGCAATGCTTTACTTAAATTTTTTCAGCTTAATTTTGCATCTGTATCAGAAACCAAACAATTTGGTTGTTTTATTTACATAAACCAATTGAAATAGATACTGCTGAAGTTTATCTCTTGCTCTACTGACTGTTGTTGGATATTTGAGAGCCAGATGGTAATGTAGACGGGTATTTTGACCTTTAAATGTATTGTGCCCTTTTCTTTCAGATATATAAATTTCAAATTACGAATGCATATTTTTCAAAGAAATGTTTCCAGTATGAATAAGCATTTTGGAAGGAATTTGGCCAGTATCTAGATCAGTATGAGAAGCTTTAAGTACTGGATTAGGCTGCTGATTCTTTATTTTCTTCCCCTGGGAATCTTTTTGATTAGGATTTCCAACCAGTGGATGAAGAGTAGACTGTGGAGCTCCAGATTGGAAGCTGTCCCTACCATCACTTCTCTGCTCTTTTCCAGAATTCCTGAAAGGGAGCATGAAATTCACCAACAGAGCACTTAGCTCCTCCTCAGCAAAGGACTGCCAATCTGCTCTGAGTAAATCACTGCTGATTCTTTGGGGATAGGATACTTTACTTTTCTCATTCCAGATAATCTGTAGAGAGACTTGAGCTCCAGTCAGGAGTTTGCAGTTCACAAAGCAATGTATAAAGATTTCATGGTCCCTTTGTCTGAGATCAGGAGTCCGCAGAGCTTTTCTGTAAAGGGTTAGATGGAAAACATTTTAGACTTTGTGGGCAAGAGGCAAAATCGAGGACATGATATAGATACTTATATACAAGAGAGAAAGCAAATGATCACAAATTTTTATTTGCAAAATTCAATATAGAATAATAATTGATCATCAAATACCATCTTTAAGATACAGGCCTACAGAGAATATTAGAATTTTTTGGTGAGAAGGGGATAATATTTTGCTCAATTCATGTTCAAAGTTAGTATTCCCTATCTCAAATTGATTGCAAATGTTCATCATGAAAACTACTTTTAGCTCATTGGTGTATAAAAACAGATGGGAGGCCAGATTTAGTCTATGGGCCATAGTTTGCTGATCAGCTGCATTAGACCATAAGTTACCACTGTTCAGTTATTTTGAACTTGAACAAAAAATCCATTTGTGTGATTCTTTTGAACATTCAAAGAGAAATTGATTAGTTTTAAGGCTTTAGGTATAATTTTCATTGCAGTATTATGTTTGTCTTGGTTCCCATTCATTGTCATTCTAGTGAATGTCTCATCTTTTTGAGAATTTCTTGGACTTTTAAATAAGTAAAAATTTATAAGAGTCTTAGTGGAGGAAAAATTAGGTCTATGATATGTAATGTCAAGGACATAGAATATAGTATAGTTTTAAGTATCCTGTGTATTACATGTATTAGGACATTAATGTGTCTTTTATACTAAAATTTTATATTCAGCCCACCCTGATTAAAATTTTTTTGGTTTATTAAGGACAAAGAAGGCAAATTAAAAGGCAAAAAAGCACCTTAAAATGGCCAGCATTTTAGCAGTTGTGAGAATGATGATTTCTGTTCCTTTGACAGAGGTTTTCAAATGAACTGAACATGATTTATGCAGTTGCATAGTTAACATGCAAAACCACAATCTACTCACAACTGATTTTTGTTGTTGTTGCTGCTGCTTTTTATTTTTCTAGGATTTCTGTCTGTATAAGATACATTCATTCCCCAGTAATGAAAATTTGCATATACCATATGGCAGCTTGTTCCTAATGTGAATTATACACAGCATGCGATTAACCGTCTCTGGTATGAGACTTACATCTACTGTGGCATTCACTAAAGCGTCTGTCTGATGGTGTGCTGTTTTAGGACTTGAATATTTGGTGTTTCTTGGTTTGTTTTAATTTCATATTTTCCCACAAGCTCAGTCTGTTTTACCTTTATTTTTGTGTCCTTTCTTTCTATGTTCTCCCCACCTCTCTGCTTCACCTTTCTTAGCAAAGATGAGGATTTCTACCTTCAACATACATTGTTGGTCTTGTCTTCTGTTTTTGTTAGGAGGGACAGCAGTGTGATAAAAGAGGAAATCAAAGCCTTTCTTGCCAATCGGAGGATTTCCCAAGCAGTTGTTGCACAGGTAACAGGTAAGAGCTGACGAGCCCTTTATTCTGGAATCTGGTCTAGTCTCTGCCTTCTAGTGCAGATGTTGGAATATTGCTTGCATTTCTGCATTGCAGTGCAGATCTGTCAACTTAGGCATAATAATGTATGCCTGTGATTTAAAACCCATTGTCTCCGATATCTTGGAACTTCTCCAGTGATTTTTTTTTTTTTATCTTGTGCTAGTAAATTTTACAGCATTTGTAAAAAGCACAAAATTCCCTATTTTATGACTAAAAAGGATTCTCTGGTTTTCTTGTAATTGTGACAGAGCTTATGACACATGCACATCCAACTGCTTTCAACATTTCATATTTTTAAAAGCTTTACAGTCCTCCAAATCTACTCCTTGATTTTACCAATTAAAAAAAGATTCATGGGAGTGAAGGATGTTGTGTGTTTTAACCACTTTTTCATATGTGAAAGAAAATATATATTCTCAAACCATAACTGAGAAGATAAGAATTACCAATGTCTTCTCTTTATTTTTTTATATCCCATCGCATTACCCAACCAACGGCAGCCCCATCCTGAGTATGTGGTGTATATGTGTCATTCTCTATTCAGATTGCATTTTTTATGAAGTTCTTGAATTGGGGGGTAGCATGTCTTTTCTTTGTTGGTCTGTAGTCTTCTTTTCTCAGCAATAACTTCTAAGAGCTTAGTAAAATCAACTATGTCTTAGTCATGGGAGGAACTAGAAACTCTTTCAACTACACACATGTTGTAGTTGATATATTGTTGTGTGTTGTATATTAACAGATATAAAAATTAATTTGTTTCTCCCATTCTTTTTTTTAACATTCCAGTAGCATCTCTGTGACTTTGGCCTTTTTAGCCTTTGCACCTCAGTTTCTCCTATTAATACACTGAAATAGTTGAATCTGGTCTTCAACAGCACCTTCCAGTTTTAAGATGCTATTTCTGTTCTCTAGACATTGATACATATCGAAGCTCATTTTCCTCAAATGTTATTACTGACCATTTGGTTAAAAATGAAACGTGAGATTTTGGAAATCTTAAATTTCAACCCAAGAATCTAAGGTCACCCAGTCTTAGTATGTGCATAACATATTACACTAGTAAAGTATTTTATAAATGATACTTCTGTTCATGGTTTAAAAAAAAGTTAAAGGCATGTCCCTTCCTCTAGAACTATTTATGAATCTAATTTTTGTAATCTTCAGTTGTTTTTCAATAGGATGCTTAAAATGTTACTTTTATCTTCAAGGATTAAGGTGTGGTGCTAAGGGCATTATAAGGGCAGTTTAAGTGGGTTTTATCAAAACCCACTGATATGCACTGTGGAAAGATCAGTTGTCTCTCAGGACTTTTAATTCAGCCCCCAAGATTAGAAGCAATAGTATCTTCTAGTTTGCCAGCCTAAAAAAGAAAAAAAAGAAAAAAAGAAAAAACTATAGTGTTATAAACAGCATGATAAAGTTGATTTTGCCCAAGTGGAAATATTTCTGAATCTCTTGAATACCCTGAATCTTGAATCATCTTGGACCTTTAAAATAGTGTCTTTGAAATCCATCAGATGTTGATGCAAATTATAATACAGTACCTCTAAAAGGAATTTCTTTGACATATCTGAGGCATTAGCTATACCATACATCAAATACTGCCTTTTTTGAAAGGGAAATTAAAGATGTTTTAGCATCTTGCCATTTAAAATGTAGTCCGTGGGATAGTGGTATTGGGAGAATGTACCCAATTCTCCATTTACATTTCTATGTACATCTGTCTATCTCCATTTACATTTCTCCATTTAGAGAAATTTCTACATTTAGAAATGTACCACCCTAAACCTACTGAATCAGAGTTTACATTTTAACCAGATCACCAGGTGATTTGCCATGAGAAGTAGTGTTCTAGGAAACTGGTGAGCTTTCCTGACATTAACTGCCATGGATTGGCATTGTCTAGCATTGTCTCAGTCAGTGACAGTCGTCATGATGCCATCTCTTGTTTAGGAAAGCAAGAGTTGAAATTTTTCCATGTGTTGTCTGTTAGAACTCGTGGACTTTTGCCACTGTAATCATAGGATTTGGTACCATTAAAAGGTTCTTCCCCTCATTTCTGCCTCACCCCAAGTGATATCACTGCCTCTTCCTCCTCTTCATTCCTAGTCCAAACTTGGGTTCATTCATATATCTTTGGTTCTCCATTGTATGGAAAATGAAGTTCTTTATAATCTACTCCAGCCTGCTGTTTATAGCCATCTTGTTTTCAGTATCCTTGCTAGCTGGACTCAGCTACTTGCCATTTCTGTATCTGTTCGCCTGGATGCTCACAGTCGTTGACTGTGCCTAGCTTGCCTTCATCTGCTCACCCTGGTCTTACCAATTCCTGTTAATCAGTGTTGTTGTTGTTGAGTTGCTGAGTGATGTCTTGACTCTTTGTGACCCCCTGGGCTATCTCCCGCCAGGCTCCTCTGCCTCTGGGATTTCCCAGACAAGAATATTGGAGTGGGTTGCCATTTCCTTCTCCAGAGGGTCTTCCCAACCCAGGGATTGAACCCAAGTCTCTTGCATTGGCAAGCGGATTCTTTACCACTGAACCAGCAGGGAACCCTTTATCAACATTACTTCTGTTACTATCCTCATTTTGACTTCTTTGATCACTGTAGCCCATGTAGACCTCTCTTTTTTGCCTGAAATTAATACACTTAGTTTACCACCCTGAGAGGTTAAACTTCATTTCAGTTCTGCATTTTAGAGCAGTAGTCTTTAAAAGCAGAGATCTTAAACATTCTCAAAGAGTCTAGCATTGCACATACTCTCTGAAGATCTCATGTTTCCCTAGAAAAGGAGTACTAGTGAAGCTAACACAAGGTATACATGTGAAAATTTATCCAGTGACTTTCTCCAGTGATATCTCCCCTCTGGAAATACATACTTACTCAACAAACGCAGCATGAATTTCTGCCCTTAAGGGATTTGCATTTTTCTTTTATCTGCTTTAATTCAATTGTTTATGTTAGGCAGGGGCTCAAGGATGATTTATAACCAGATTGGTTCATTGTCCCTTTGGTCTACTTACTGAATTCATGTATTTCTCATGTATTACTGTCACATTTCCACTCAGCCTGTCTAACCATCCAGCTAAACTCAGAAGCAATGCTTTTCATTCCAGAAAAGAGATCTAGCTAGAGAATAGTAAGTTAGTGAGAACTAGTATAAAGCTTAGCCCTCATAACTGACCCAGCTGAGATAAAGAAGCCAAAGTTAGAAAGGCTTCTAGGCACTTGGGCCTCACTCACTGGGGCACCTGATTAATATATTGGCACGTTTTTCTGCCTGTTAAACAAATTAGTCAAGTTTATCTTAGAAGAATAGCTACCTGATGAAATCTGCCCCAACATAAAAGATGTGGTGCTCTGGAATCTGTCCTAGATTGGAGTCAGTTAAGTTTAACTCCAGTATGTGACGTAATGAAATAAATCAACCTTGGGTAAAAATGAGAATGAGTGGTGCATAACAAAAGGAAATGCTAAATAAAAATGTGTAGTGAGGTGCAAAATTACCACACATGTGCTTGTTCCAGAAACAAAATACAGAGGCTTCTTTTTATAGATTTGGAGGATTTCTATAATAAGATCAACAAGAAGTTCATAGGTGGGGTCTGTATAAATAATATCCTACTGATAGGAAAAATGACAGTATAAACAGGATATAATAACAGTGCCTGCTGAATTTCCCAGCATGTTATTTGTAGCTTCTTTCACAGAGTCATAGCTGCTCCCGAGAGTGGATTTTTACCCCTGTAAGAGATCGGGCAAGTTTCAAAATTCTCACTAACAATGGTAAGGTGGGGAGCATACATAGTCTTTGCTTTAGTAATAAACATGTAGGTTTTATATTCACTTTCAGGGTGAGACATTTTCTTGGGGTGTGAGAATTATTAAGACATGATTTTCTTCTTAGGTGACCTCTGGGGAAAATCAGGCTGGCAAAATAAGTGGGTAAGTGGGCAATGCTTTAGTGTGTGCTCATCAGCTAAATAGGTATCCTAATTAGATTCATGTCCTCTTAAAAAGTAAATACATAAAAGAAGAAAAAAAGAGTCCTCTCTGAGTTTTAAGAAATTTACCCCAATTCTGTTTTCTTGGATGGTAGTGGTATAATGGGAAAATGACCATTAAACTTTTGAATGCCAAAATTCTAGTCCTTCTGTCAAATAGCCTTGTGATCCAGGGCAAATCACATAACTTTGCTGAGCCTCATTTTCTTTATTTATAAGATGTGGGGTTTGACCAAATGTTTTCCAAGTATCTTTTCTAGTTGTCAAACTCCATTCTGTTTTTAAACAGCTAAGTACATTTAACAAGTGTGCATTTTACCCCTCCCTCATGACTCTTATTCTCCAAATGTAAGAATTTGTATAAAGAGAAGCTCTGAACCAGTTTTAGAAATGTTTCAGCTGAATTCAGATCACTTTCCCTTTCTTCCTTATCTTTAAAATGAAGAATAGGGACTTCCCTGGTGGTCCAGTGGTTAAGACTTGATGCTTCCACTGCAGAGGGCATGGGTTCCACCTCTGGTTGGGGAATTAGGATCTCACATGCCGTGTAGTATGGCCAAAAATCAAACAACCATAAAATAAAACGAAGGATAAAAGCACTACATATTTAGTTTAACTACAGTAATTTCTTTACAAAGTTTTGTACCTATTGATCCTCTCCCTGATTAGAGAACTTCAGACCTGACACTAGAAACCAACTAAAATGTCAATATACCTTTTAAAAAAAAATGGACATTATGTTTCAGGGTAGTTGTATATTCACAGCAAAAGTGAGCTATAAGTATAGAGTTCCCATATACCTCCTGCCCCTCCACACGCACACACACAGCCTCCCGTATTCTTCGCATCTAGCACTTTATGAACCTACATTATCACCCAGAGTCCCGATTTACTTTAGGTATAAATGGTTTTGTACATTCAAATAGGTCTTGAAAAAATGTAATTACTATTGTCTACCATTATAGTGTCAGAAGATGACACTCTAGTTTCATTGCCTAAAAGTTCCCTGTACTCTACCTATTCATCCTTCCCTCTTATCCCCTGACCCTTGACAACTGCTGAGCTTTTTGCTGCCTCCATGGTTGTGCCTTGTCCAGAGTGTTATCATATAATATGTACCCTTTTCAGGTTGGCTTCTTTCACTTAATAATTGTTTAAGATTCTTTAATGTCTTTTCATGGTTTGATAGTTGATTTCTTTTTAGTGCTTAAGTAATGTTTCATCGGATGTACCACAGTTTATCCATTCATCTACTGAAGGACATCTTGGTTGCTTCCAGCTTTGGGCAATTATGAATAAAGCTCCTGTAAGCAAGTAGAATTTACGTTTATATTAGAAAAGTAGTATTGGTTGGGCTTAAGTCACAGACTATGGTATTATCCTATTATAACCAAATATAATTCTAATGCTTATCTAACAAGATCTTATCAATTCCTACCTGATGAATTTTACTAGCTCATGTAGAGCTCTACTATGAAGGCTATTATCTGTCTATAAATATGGCAGATTTCTGCATGTAAGTTGGAACTTGTGTTTCCAAATTGAAAAGGTTTAGAGCTTTAGTTTCTATTAGGAGAAAACGTCCTTTCAAATATAAATGTTTTTGCAAAGTACATTTTAGGATTTTCCCTTGTCTCTGAAGAATAAGAACAGATGCTATCCTCTGGTTCAAAAAAATTATTTTATTCTCATTTTCTTCTACATTCCGCAATTTGTTGCCAAACTGTTTTCTTACAAATACAACACATATGGTTACCTTTCTTTTCCTCAGTAAAAAAAATCCAGGCTGTATATCTGAACACCCATTTTTCTCACTTTGGTGAGAGCTGTGAAAAATTGGAGTGAAAATAATTTCAGAGGACACTTTTTGTCATTAGAAAAATCAGTTTTCTATAGTTTTTGATATTTAATGTCTTACCAGGGCTATTAGCATCTCACATGCAGTGTATGGGATTATACATTTTTGCTGTTAAACTTAAGAAGGTTGATTTTCAGTATAAAACAGGATTTCTCTTCCACCTGTGTTTAAAATAGAAACTTTATTTTAAAAAACTTTATTCTACCAAAAGCTTTGACAAAAGTGATTTTAAAAAGTTAGGCACAAGTGTGGTTTTTCATCCCTCAGTAATTTTCATTTTTGTTTCTTCCCCGTTCTTGCTTCCTAAGATCATGGAGAAAAGTCTGTACTTAAGGTGTAATATTCCTTCAAGAGTTTTATGAAATACTTCTTACCTAACATAAGTAAATTTTCTTTATATTAAAAAAACCTACAGGAAAAAATAAAGAAGAAATAACCCCGGTAAGAGTCAGAAGGTGTCTGTGTCTGATAAAATAGCATAGCCTAAAGTTCAGCAGTAGACAGTATTATAAATAGCAACCTGCAGAAGAAGACTCAGAGGGAATGGAATAAATACCATTTTTACTAAATTACAGTCTTTTATGCCTTAAGGAATATTCCTGCCAACTCTTGTTAATTCATCGGTTGCTGCATTTATTTATTATTATTTTCTGGTTGCACTGGCTGTTCATTGTTGCACGTGGGCGCTCTCTAGTTGCAGCGAGCAGGGGCTGCTCTTCGCTGTGGTGCGCGGGTTTCTTTCTGTGACGGCTTCTCTCGTTGCAGTGCACAGGCTCTCTCGGCACGTGGGCTCAGCAGTTGCAGCTTGCAGACCCCAGAGTGCAGGCTCACAAATCGTGGTACATGTGCTTAGTTGCTCTGAGGCATGTGGAGTCTTCCCGGTCCAGAGACTGAACCCAATGTCCCCTGTATTGGCAGGCGCTTTCCCATCCACTGCGCTCCGGGAAGTCCCTGTATCTATTTAGGTGAGGAACTGAAGCTTGAACTAACAAAGCTTGAGGGCCTTGATATCTGAGAGACCCATAAAATTTTGAAACAATCATGCAAATTCTTAAGGCCTTTAAGAAAGCTTTTAACATCAGTGTGTATCAACTTCAGCTAAATTTAACTACATTCTTTGACAACAGGGGTTTGAATTGTGTGGTTCCACTTTATGTGTGTTTTTTCCCCCCCAATAAATGTAGTATCACATAGTCCATGGTTGTCTGAATCCATAGATTTAGAACCATGGATTTGGAAGGCCAACTCTAAAATTATACTTAACTGGGCAGAGAGGTCAACACTTTGAGCCGTGAAGTTGTTCGAGTGTCAGCTAACTGTGTATCATTTGATCCTCACACAGTAAAGTTGAGGTATATAGGAGAGTGTTTTTCTTCTTTTTTTTAAATAGGCTTTATTGAGGTAAAAACTTTCTTAAAAGTGGAGTTCTCTCTGAGTTGTACCAAGTTTACAGAGTGGTATAATCATTACCAAAATCAAGATATAGAACATTTTTGATATCTCAGCAAGTTTTCTCATGCCTCTTTGCAGTTAAGTATCTCTCCCCACTGCCAAGTCCCTTGCAACCATGAGTATGTATTTTGTTAGTAACATTATATAACTAGAATCATGCAATATATACTTTTTTAAAAAGTTTATTTTTATTCAGGGGATAATTGCTTTGCAATATCGTGTTGGCTTCTGCCATAAAAAGTGAATCAGCCATGAGTATCTTATGTCCCCTCCCTCTTGACCTTCCCCCTCACCCCCTACCCCATCCCACACCTCTTGGTTGTCACAGAGTACTGTGTTGAGCTCCCTGTGTCACACAGCAACTTCCTGTTGGCTGTCTGTTTTACAACGCTAATATGTATGTTTCAACGCTACTCTTTCAGTTTGTCCCACCCTCTCCTTCCCCCACTGTGTTCAAACTCCGTTCTCTATCTCTGTATCTCTATTCCTGCCCTGCATGTAGGTTCATCAAAACCATTTTTCTAGATTCCATAAATATGCATTAATACATGATATTTGATTTTCTCTTTCTGACTTATATCACTCTGTATAATAGCTCTAGGTACACCCACCTCAATAGAACTGACTCAAATGTGTTCCTTTTTATGGCTGAGTAATATTCCATTGTATACATGTACCACAGCTTCTCTAATCCATTCATCTGTTGGTGTATGTCTAGGTTGCTTCCATGGTCCCAGAGCTATTGTAAATAGTGCTGCAGTGAACATTGGGGTGCATGTATCTTTTTCAATTATGGTTTTTTCAGGGTATATGCCCAGTAGTGGGATTGTTGGGTCATATGGTAGTTTTACTCCTGGTTGCCTAAGGAGCTTTCATACTGTTTTCCATAGTGGCTGCACCAATTTACATTCCCATCAGCAGTACAAGAAGGTTCCTTTTTCTCCATACCATCTCCAGCATTTATTGTTAGCAGATTTTTTGATGATGGCCATTCTGACCAGTGTGAGTATCTGACTTCTGTCAGTTAGCATGAAATTTTTGAGATTCATTAGTGTTGCTAAATGTATCAGTAGTTTGCAACTTTTAAATCCTGAAACTAGTTCAGTGAATGGATATAACAAAGTTGATTTATCTGTTAATCAGTCAGTGGACATTTGAGTTTTCCTGGTTTTGGCTATTCAAGTAATGAATATTTGTCTACAAGTTCCAGTGTGGATATATGTTTTCATTTCTCAAAGCTAAAAGTAGTTACAGGGTTATTAGTAAGTAAGAAACTGCCAAACTTTACCAAAGTGGCTATACTATTTTGCATCCCCATCAGGAGTATATGAGATTTCCAGTTGCTTTGCAATCTCTTACTTGGTATTTGTGGTACTCTTTGAGTTTAGCCATCCTAGTGCATATGTAATAGCATCTCACTCTAGTTTTATTTTGCATTTTCCTAATGACTATCTTTTCAGATGCTCATTTGCTATTCATGTATCTTATTAGATGAAATGTCTTGTCATATCTTTTGCCCATTGTTTTTTAATCAGGTTGTTTCCCTTATTGATTGTAAGCATTTTGTGGATATTCTGGATACAAGTCCTTAAATATGAGGATGTACAGATACCCAAGTCTGAGACTTGCATTTTTATTTTCTTATTGTTGTCATTTAAAGAGCAAATGTTAAACGTAATTATGTTTATTTTTTCTTTTTCCTTTGTGGTTCATGCATTTCGTGTCCTAAGAAAATCTGCTTAAATGAAATCTCAAAGATTTTCTTTAATTTTCGTCTACAAGTTTTCTACAAGTTCATACATTTATTTGAGTGTGTGAAACATTTCATGTTAGTTTTTGTGTATGTGTGAGGTAAGGATCTAGATGTATTTTTCCCCCCCCACATGATTATCTGATAGAGTACCATTTTTGGAAATAGTCAGCAGTTGTCAAGACACTAGACCCTATTAAATTACATTGGCACCTTTATCAAAAATCAATTGAATGTGTATGTGTGAGACTCTTTGTGGGTTCTCTATTATGGTCCATTGGACTTGATATCTAGTCCTATACCAATACAAAGCTCAGCCTTTCTATTTCTATAAAAAAGTATATTTGTAGTGAGATTGTGATTGGGATTGTGTTGAAAATATGGATAAAGCTACCATCAAGAATCTTTGACTCACACTGAGTGTTCCCATCTACAAACAAGGTATATCTGTCCATTTGTTTAGGTCTTCTTTATTTTCCCTCAGCCATGTTAGTAGGTCTTGCACATACTTTCTTAAATTCATCTAAATATTTTATACTTTTGGTATTACTATTTTTATACTATTTTTAATTTCAATTTCCAGATTGTTTCTTGCATCATAGAATAGTTGATTTTGGTATTTTGACCTTTTATTTTGTAACCTTGCCAAAAATCCATTTACTTGGTACATTTTTTGATAACTTTTTTGGTAAATTCTTAGAATTTTCTACATGAGCAGTTATATTGCCTGTGAGTAGAAATAATTTTGCTTCTTCCTTTTACTGTGTTTGTCTTCTATGTCTTTTTTTTTTTTTTTTTTTTTGCCTTATTGCGTGGACTAGCACTACCAGTTAAATATTAAACATAGTAATGTGTATAGACATCTTTGCCTTTTACCTAATCCTAGAGAGCAAGAATTCAGTATTTCATGAGTAAGTGCCATCTTAGTTGTAGATTTTTCGTAGATGTCCCACATCAAGATGACCCTTAAGGGAAGTTCTCGTCTACTTCTAGTTTCTGAGAATTTTTATTGTGAATGGATATTGTACATCAAACGCTTTTTCTGTATCTGTTGAGATGGCAATGTGGTTTTCTCTGTCTCATTATGGTAATTACATTGATTTTCAAATGTTAAACCTTTCATTCTAAGGAAAACTCCACTGAATTATGATGTATTAGTTTTTTATGTAGTTTGACTCAGTTTGCTGGTACTTTGTTGGAATTTTTGCATCTGTGTTGATAAGGGGTTATTGTTCTGGGTTTTATTTTTTTATTCTCGTAATGTCCTTGTCTAGTTTTATTACTATGATAATGTGACATCATAAGATAAATTTGAAAATGTTCTCTTATATTTCTAGAAGAATTGGTATAGAATTTGTATTATTTCTTCCCCAAATATCTTTGAGACTCTGATGGGTTTTTTTTATAGTGACTATCATATTAAACTTGGTCGTGCTGCTGCTGCTAAGTCACTTCAGTCGTGTCCAACTCTGTGCGACCCCAGAGATGGCAGCCCACCAGGCTCCACCGTCCCTGGGATTCTCCAGGCAAGAACACTGGAGTGGGTTGCCATTTCCTTCTCCAGTGCATGAAAGTGAAAAGTGAAAGTGAAGTCCCTCAGTCGAATCCGACTCTGCAGCCTACCAGGCTCCTCTGTCCATGGGATTTTCCAGGCAAGAGTACTGGAGTGGGGTGCCATTGCCTTCTCCAAAACTTGGTCATGACTTACTGTTAAATCTAATCCTGCAGGTCTTGTGCCCTGTATTGAAATCAGCAAAATGGAATGTACAAAAGTAGAGATGTAGGGGTCATTAATACTTCACATATTGCCAATACTTTTCTACATGATGTTACCCTTGGCAGAAATGTTTTTCTCTTGCCAGTGGCCTAGGATATCAGGATTATAAACCACAAACCAAACTGAATTTGGTTTGGATACAGCAGTAGCCCTTCTCCTGTGCTCTAGTATGTCTGAGTAAAGAACATAGTTTTCACTCACTTCAGCTAAGGGATTTTGCTTTTTCTAGAGTTTACAAATGTTGACTGACCTATCTCTGAATCTGTCCCCAAGCAGACCCATGGACAACATCTTGGTTTTTTGGACACACTGATTTTAATGTATATGTCCAGTATAAAATTGCCACAGGATTGCTGTCATTGTTTATGATGGGAATCATAGTAAAGAGTTTTTAGAAACATACTTAATGTGACCCCTATTGAATATTTCTAGACATTTTAAGAACTAGGATATGCTGTTTTCATAAAATTGTTTCTTTTTTCTCCTTGGACTATTTTAAACATATAGATTTTTCGTGTTCCAAGCCCTTCCATTACTAAATACTGTTAGAAGGGCATTCATTACCAATTTGTCTTGATTTTTTCTAAAATATAAAGAGTGACTTTGAAATGTTTGAGTGCCCTTAAAATAATTATCACACATAAAAATATTCAGTAGGAACTCTCTCTTAAACCACTGTTGTCTGTACGATTTTCAGTCTTTAGCTCTGCTTTATCACTGTGTTGAGATCTGTCAGGACAGCGTATAGTCCTCTGAGCTGTAGATGACCAGTTGGTCTGCTTTTTACTACTGTGCACCTTGTGAGCTATGCCTCTCTTTTTGGAGAGGTTTTTTTTTTTATTTTTAGCTGTAATTTATTTTAACACTTGGCAAGTGCTAGATGCTGTGCTAACTGTTTTATATATTTGAGAGGCAGGTGTTAACTTCTTCAGTTATAGACGAGAAAGCTGAGGCTAAAGGAGTCTGAACCATTTGCCCATAGTCACACAGCTAATTACTGTCATGCTGCCAAGCCAATGTTCTAGTGGTCAAGTGCATGACTTTGAGGATTTAAAATATTTTTTCTGTCACTTACTAGTTATGTAACTTTGGGCAAGTTCCTGAATGTCTTAAACCTCAGTTACTCCTTTTAGAAAATGCAAATAATAATAATACCTACCTAAGGGTGTTCTTGGGATTTTCCTGATGGCTCAGATGGTAAAGAATCTGCCTGTAAGACAGGAGACCAGGGTTTGATCCCTGGGTCAGGAAGATCCCCTGGAGAAGGGAATGGCTACCCACTCCAGTGTTCTTGCCTGGAGAATCCCATGGACAGAGGAGCCTGGCGGGCTACAGTCCGTGGGGTCGTAAAGAGTCAGACACGACTGAGTGACTAACACTTTTTTTCTTTCATAGGGTGTTCTTCAGTAGATTAAATGAGTTACTTGATATAAAGTTTCTAGCACACAGTAAATGCCATAGAAAATTCTTTATTTTTATGATTATTAACCATTATACTGCTTAATATTCAGCCAGCAATCATTTCCCCTTCATCTCTCTCCAGACTGACTTCTGAATCTAAGCTTCCTGAACTAAAATACGTTAACCAAAATGTTTCCAGCCTTGGACCAACATAATATAAACTTTAAAAAATACGTAGTGCCCTCATGTTCATTGAAGCATATTTACAGTAGCCCAAGACATGTAAACAACTGAAACGTAAACAGTGTATGAATGAGGAAAGAAAAATAAGTCCTGGAGATACAATGTATAGCACATAGTATATTTGAAAGATGCCAAGAGAATAGACGGAGAAGGCAATGGCACCCCACTCCAGTACTCTTGCCTGGAAAATCCCATGGATGGAGGAGCCTGGGTGGGCTGCAGTCCATGGGGTCGCTAAGAGTCGGACACGACTGAGCGACTTCACTTTCACTTTTCACTTTCATGCACTGGAGAAGGAAATGGCAACCCGCTCCAGTGTTCTTGCCTGGAGAATCCCAGGGACGGGGGATCCTGCTGGGCCTCCATCTCTGGGGTCGCACAGAGTCGGACATGACTGAAGCGACTTAGCAGCAGCAGCAGCAAGAGAATAGATCTTAAAAGTTCTCACCATACGTACACACAAACACAGAAGTGTTTGTACTTAGGAATGGTGATGATTTTAACCAAACTTACTGTGGTAATCATTTCATAATAAATGAATTTATTAATCATTATGTTGTACACCTAAGACTAACACAATAGAAAAAATTTCAGGAAAAGTGGATTTTAATGTAACAAAGTTTATATTAATGAAAAAGTTTAGTAGTTGATTTCGCATTCAGCATTTCAACTGACCTTTAAGAATGGATCCACTTGTCAAATTTCAGTTTTGTATCAGAGAATACCACAGTTTTGGGAGAAGTTACTAAAATAATCCTTCCTTTTCTATCTTAAAAAATTATGTTGTCTCAATTTCATCTTGACAATAACATAGGGAACTTTCTTTACCATAACTAGCCTTCCACAGTTTGACATGCAAAAAATTGCCTTAAAAATCTGATTTATATAAATTCCTCTAATATCCAGAGCAGAATTAGGACATGATGAGGACAGACTCCAGCTCCTTTTGTGGCAAGGTCTTCCTTCTCTCTGCCCCATAATCTTTCTGTGTGCTTACCTTACTGGCATTCTGACTAGTGTTCTCATTGTATTATTCCAAAGAAAGGGAAATCAGTTGTAGTAATGCTTGCACAACTCTCTGAGAATACTAAAAACTATTGAATTGTACACTTTGAATGGGTGAATTGTATGGTATGTGAATTATATCTCAATTAAGCTACTATAAAAAGTTAGGGAAGGAGAAAAATAAAAATCATCTAAACTATTTTCTGAACAGAATTAGTTTCCTAAAGTGGGATTTTAAATTTTTCTACGTATTATTACCAAAATAAAAAGCTAATAATAAAACTAAAATTAAAAACATACATTGACATTCTGTATTAGAAATATATGTTCATGTGGTCAAACTTCAGAGGGCATCTACAATCCTTAACCTCTCCTGTTTCCATCGGTCATAGTTCCCTTCCTAGAATAGACTACTGTTATACTTTGTGCAGGGATATTTTATGCATATGCAAACCAGTATATCTACAGTCCTTTTCTCCTTCTTTTTTTGCCACCAGATAAATGGTATGCTATATACACTATTCTGCACCAAGCTTTTCTAACTTGGAAGTATCCCATGTCAAGTACATAAAGGGTATTATCACAGTTTTGTTTTGTTGTGGTTTTCTTTTCCCCAACAGGTTTTTTTTTTTTTTTTTTGGTATGTAAAACAATAACACATCTTAGAGTCAGTGCTGTTGTAGATTTGATGAAATGTATGGCACCCCACTCCAGTACTCTTGCCTGGAAAATCCCATGGACGGAGGAGGCTGGTAGGCTGCAGTCCATGGGGTCGCTGAGTCGGACATGACTGAGCGACTTGACTTTCACTTTCATGCATTGGAGGAGGAAATGGCAACCCACTCCAGTGTTCTTGCCTAGAGAATCCCAGGGACGGCGGGGCCTGGTGGGCTGCCATCTATGGGGTCGCACAGAGTTGGACACTACTGACGTGACTTAGCAGCAGCAGCAGCAGTATAAACATTGATGAACATCCAGCTTGGATCATTCTCCAAACCAGTTGTAAGCATCTGCATTCTAAACATTGCTCTCCATCTTTGTCAATAATTGATATATTGTTAGACTTTTTCATGTTTTTCCAACTGGATAGAAGTGAAATGGTATGTCATTGCAGTTTCATTTTTAATTTTTTAAAAAGGATTTATTTATGTATTTATTTTTGACTGTGCTGGGCCTTCATTGTGGCACACGGGCTGTTTGTTGCTGCACTTGGGCTTTCTCTAGTTGAGGCGAGGGAGCTTCTCTCTGTTGTGGTGTGTGGGCTCTGGGCCTGCAGGCTTCAGGAGCTGTAGCACGGGGACTCCGTAGTTGCAGCTCATGGGCTTAGCTGCTCAGCAGCATGTGTGATCTTCTGGATCAGGGATCACACCCATGTCCCCCGCACTGCAAGGCAGATTCTTAACCACTGGACCGCCAAGGAAGCCCTATTTTTAATTTTTTATTAAGGTATAGTTGACATGTAACATATAAATTTCACATGTACTACATAATGATTTGAATTTTATATACATTACAAAATGATCACCATAACACATCTAACTAACATCTGTCACTATACCTAGTTACAAAACTTGTTTTTCTTGTGATGAAGACTTTTTAAGATCTACTCAGAAACTTTCATCATTGCAGTTTTAAATGCATTTCCCTGATTACTGTGCAGGTTAAACATCACTTCATGTTTATTAGCCATTTACATGTCATTTTTGTGAATTGCCTGTTTAAATCAGTTGCCCATGTTTTATAGCATTGTCGTCATCTTTTTTTAAAAAAAATTTTTTTGACAAAAATTGTATATATTTAAGGTTGTACTATGTGGTGTTTTGATATATGCCTACATTATCCCTTTTTAATTATCACTGTTTTTTAAAAATCCATTCCAGGCTCTGAAGACTAATTTTCAACCAACTGTTAAAATTTAGCAATTCAGTAACTGTCTTAAACCATTTTTTTGCCTTAATCTCACACAGAGACATTAAATACTTGTTTAATAATTAAATAAATTTTGTTTAGCTAAATATTTAGACAACAGTTCAACTTGATAATATATTACTTTTAAATGCACTTAGTCTTTTGTATGTATAACATTTCTATTTTTAAAAAATGTATATGTACATCCCCTTTGATCATATAATTTATCTCTTAAGATTTTATCCTATAGAAATATTTGCTTATGTCTAGAATAATGAATGTGTAGGAGTATTTATTGCAGCATACGTTATGATAGCAAAAGGCCATTAATAACCGAAGTGCCCATCAGTAGGGGACCAGCTAGATAAATTATAGTGCATTCATGTTATGGAGCACTGTTTGTCCTTAAAAGTATAAAAGTATAATGCAGCTTAATATGTGTTAAGTGGAACGAGGAGGGAATGGGTTTTAAGCTGTGGGAAGGAGGTGACTGATTTTATTTTTAGGCACCAGTTTTAAAATACAACCATGTCATAGGCTCAGCAGCAACATGTTCTGGCCAGATTCAGCTCAAGTTTCAACAGTTTGCTCTGGGTGCTTTTTGATACCAATCAGAACCACAACAGGATTATGTCATTTTTTTAACCTAATTCTAAAGTTCATCTGTAGGAAAAAATTCTTAAGAATAACCAAGACATTCTTTAAAAGGTACAGAGAAAAGAGTTTGCACAAATTTGTCCTGCCACATATTAAACTGTATGTTTAGAGTGATTACATAATATCGTATTGGCAGATTGATAAATGTATTGTTTGTACAAAACAGATTTCAACAATAGATCCTTGGATCTATTAGGAAATTCAGCTTAAGTAAAGGAATTCTTTTAAATCTGTAAGGAAATAATGTTTTTCCGTTGGTTGTCCATTTGAAAATGAGAAAATAAAAATAGGTCTTAACATCTCACCAGAAACAGACATCAGTTTTCATATGGAATAAGGATATCTATATATCTGTATATCTCTGTGTGAATATATATATATCTGGAGAGGAACTGGCAACCCACTCCAATATTCTTTCTTAAAGAATTCCATGAACAAAGGATCCTGGTAGGCTGGTCCATGGCGGTCACAAAGAGCTAGACGCAACTGAGTGACTAACACTTTCATATATATGTATTCAAGCTGGATAAAAAGCCTTAACGTTACTGTTTTGAATATTTTTATTATTTTGTAATAGGAAATAACACATAAATCCCCAGAGATAAATTTAGATAAATTTAACTGTATAAAAACTTTAAGCATATATCCAGTAAAAGACACTATAAACAGAATTTACCCTGAAATATAATTTGAAATAGCAAGAGCAAAGAATTGGTATCTATAAATGTCAAAAGAGCAATTGCAAGTTATTATGAAAACAACCCAGTAGAAAAATTTGCAAAGCTATCAGTACATAATTTATAGAAGATGAAGTATAAATGGCCAACAAACATAACTAAAAGATTTGCAGCCTCTTGGAAAATTAAATAGGATCAATCAGGCTACAAGTTAACAGGCTTGCTTTTTTTCCCATTACATCACTAGATTTTAAAAAATTGAAAGCTACCGCTAGTTAAAAATAATAGAATTTTTTTCCATTTCTGTCTCATCATAACCCAGCATAAACAATAAAAAAAAAAAAATTCAGTCTTCACTAAAGGGGTGAAGAACCTTAAAACACAGTCTAAATAAAATAAGAATTCTGAATCTAAGGAAAATGTTAGGCATTGACACATGCCTCCTCCATCCTGGGTAAGCTAACAAGTTGCCCTGAAAGTATTTTAGTTATGAATGGTTGATCCCTGATCTTTGTTTAAAGGTAACAGTTTTAAAGGGGTGAGGCAACAGGAGTCATGGGAATATTCCTACATAGACTTGTTCAACATAGAAACCCTGTATCTGTAAGCAAAAATTCCTTAGTCCCTTATTCCCTCAGCTCCTGGCAATCACTAAGTTATTTTCTGTCTCTATAGATTTACCTATAGACAGAATTGTGGGTATTTCATGAAATAGACTCATACATTATATAAGCCTTTGTGTCTGCCTTCACTGTTTTCAAGGTTGATCCATGTTGTAGTATGTATCAGCACTTCATTCCTTTTAAGAGCTGAGTGATTTTCCTTTATATGGATTTAACACCTTTTATTTATTCATCAGTTGTGGGACAATTGGATTATTTCCACTTTTTGGCTATTGTGCGTAATGCTGCCATGAACATTTATGTACTAGTTTTTGTGTAGGCAGATTCTCTTAGAATATAACACAGAATGGAATTGTGGGTCATATGGTAATTCTATGTTTGATGTTTTGGAAAGCTGCCAAACTTTTCCATTTTACAGACCCACCACAAATGTACGAGCCATCCAGTGGTTTTACATCTTTATGACACTTGTCTTTCTAATTATAGCCATTCTGGTGGTTATGAAGCCGTATCTGGTAGTCTTGATTTGTGTTTTCTTAGCAGTCACTGATGTTGAGCATTTCTTTCATGTGCCTTTTGGCCATTTATACATATTCTTTGAGGAGGTATCTAGTCAAATCCTTTGCCTGTGTTTTGAGTTTTGTTTTTTTCATATTGAATTGTAAGAGTTCTTTATGTATTCTAGATACAAGTCCTTTGTCTTATAGAGGGTTTGCAAATATTTTTACATTCTTGTTGGTGACTTTTGAAGTACCTAACTTTAATTTTGATGAAGTCCAGTTTTTTGTTGTTGTTTTGTCATAGCTAAGAAACCATTACCTGATTCAGAGTCACATAGATTTATGTCTGTTTTCTTCTAAGAGTTTTATAATTTTAGCTCTTATATTTAGGTTTGATCCATTTTAAGTTAGTTTTCATACACAATGTGAAATGGGAGTCCAGCATAATATTTTTTTGTATGTAGGCATCTAGTTCAGCACAGTTTGTTGAAAAGACTGGTCTTTTCCCATTCGATTTTCTTGTTACCCTCGTCAAAAATCAATTGATGATAAATGTTTGGGTTTGTTACCTGACTTTCAGTTCCATTCCGTTGACCTGTATGTCTCCTAATGCCCGGCTTCCGTGGTGGCTCAGTGATAAACAATCTGCCTACAATGCAGGAAATGCCAGTACCACACAGACTTGATTACTATAGTTTGACAGTATGTTTGAAATTGGGAAGTGTGAGTTCTTCAACTTTGTTCTTCTTTTTAAAGATTATTTTGGCTATTCTGGGTCCCTTGCATTTCCATAGGAATTTTAGAATTTCTTTAGAAAAGCCAGCTGGAGTTTTAGTAGGAGTTAGACTGAAGCTATAAATCAATTTAGAAAGTATTGTCATTTTAACAGTGTTTAGTCTTCCAAGCTATGAAAATGAGATGTTCCTCTATTTAGGTATTTTTCAATTTCTTTCAACAATATTTTGTAATTTTCATTTTACAAGTCTTGCATTACTTTTGTTAAGATTTCTTCCTAAATAGTTTATTGTTTTTGAAGCTATTGTTGGTGGAATTGCTTTCTGAATTTCATTTTTGGATTGTTCATTGCTAGTGGCTAGAAACGGAGAAGGCATTGGCACCCCACTCCAGTTCTCTTGCCTGGAAGATCCCGTGGATGGAGGAGCCTGGTAGGCTTCAGTCCATGGGGTCACTAAGAGTCGGACACGGCTGAATGACTTCACTTTCACTTTTCACTTTCATGTATTGGAGAAAGAAATGGCAACCTACTCCAGTGTTCTTGTCTGGAGAATCCCAGGGACGGGGGACCCTGGTGGGCTGCCGTCTATGAGGTTGCACAGAGTTGGAGACGACTGAAGCAAATTAGCAGCAGCAGCAGCAGTGGCTAGAAATAGCGTTTAATTTTTGTATGTTCATCTTGTATCCTGCAGCCTTGGTATATATGTTCTTCAGTTCTGATAGTTTTTGTTTGCATGTACTCATGTGTATTTCTTCAGAGTTTTCACAAGATCATGTCATCTGCAAATAGAGGTAGCTTTACTTTTCCCTTTTCCATCTGGATGCCTTTAATTTCTTTATCTTGCCTTATTGCCCTGGCTAGCACCTCCTTGAGAAGGCAATGGCAACCCACTCCAGTACTCTTGCCTGGAGGATCCCAGGGACGGGGGAGCCTGGTGGGCTGCCGTCTATGCGGTCGCACAGAGTCGGACACGACTGAAGCGACTTAGCAGCAGCAGCAGCAGCAGCACCTCTTAATTATGCTGAATAGAAGTAGTAAGAGTGAACATCCTCATGTTCCTGATCTTAGTGGTGAAGCTCTCTATCTTTAGCCACTAAGTATGATATCAGCTATGGGTGTTTCATGGATGTACTCCATTAAGGTAAGGAGTTTACTCCTAAACATAGCTTATTGAGTGTTCTGTATCATGAAATGATGTTGGATTTTTCAAAATGCTTTTTTTGTGTGTCTTTTAAAATAATTTCATAGGTTTTATCATTTGTTAATATGTTATACTTCATTGATTGATTTTCATATGTTGAATAAACTTTGCTTTCCTGAGGTAATTCCTACTTGGTCATGGTGTATAATCCTTTTTATATGTTGTTGGATTCAGCTTACTAGTCTTTGGTTGAGGATTTGTATATCCATGTTCATTGGGGACATTGATTTGTAGTCTTCATTTGGTTTTGGTATCAGGGTAATACTGACCTCATGGAATGAGTTGCGAAGTGTTTCCTCCTTTTCTGTTTTTTGAAATTTTGTAATGAGTTGGTGCTAGTTTGTGTGTGAAATTATTTTTCAAACACTTGGTAGAATTTACACTTGAAACCATTTGCTCATCCTTTGTGGGAAGATTTTTGGCTACTGATTTGTTTACTTGCTATATATCTTATTCAGATTTTCTGTTTCGTGAATCAAGTTCTAGCAGTTTATTTTATCTAGATATATAATTTGTTGGCATACAGTTGTTCTCAGAATTCCTTTATTGTTCTTTTTATTTCTATAATGTCAATAATGTCCTTTCTGGAGAAGGCAATGGCACCCCACTCCAGTACTCTTGCCTGGAAAATCCCATGGACGGAGGAGCCTGGTAGGCTGCAATCCATGGGGTCGCTAAGAGTCAGACACGACTGAGCGACTTCACTTTCACTTTTCACTTTGATGCATTGGAGAAGGAAATGGCAACCCACTCCAGTGTTCTTGCCTGGAGAATCTCAGGGACAGAGGAGCCTAGTGGGCTGCCGTCTATGGGGTTGCACAGAGTCGGACACGACTAAAGCGACTTAGCAGCAGTAGCAGCACAGTAGTATTTACTAGGCAGGTTACACGTCTGTCTTTCCATTAGACTGAGCATTTGAGAGGAAGGACCATGGCTTATTTATATTTTTATTTCCCACCGTTCTCAAAATCCTTTGCTCATTAACATATGTTTATTAAATGCACAGCAAAAGAAAAAAAAATAATGTCCTTTCATTGCTGATTTTAGTCATTTGAGTCTTTTCTCATTTTGCTTTGTAAATCTACTTAAAAGTTTCTCAATTTTGTTGACCTGTTGAAAGAACCAATTCTTTATTACATTTATCTTCTCCACTACCTGTTTCTATTTTCTATTTCATTTGTTTCGCCTCTACATTATTTTCTTCCTTCTGCTTGTCTTGGATTTAATTTGCTTTTCTTTTTTCTAATTTTTTTAAGGTAAAAGCTTAGATTATTCAGATCTTTTTTCCATATTTAATACAGGCATTTATAGCAGTAAATTTCTCTCTGTGCACTTCCTTGTCTTCATCTCATACATTTTGGTATGATGTGTATGTGTGTTTAAGCATCTCAAAGTAGTTTTAATTCTCTTGTGATTTCTTACTCTTTGACTCATTGGTTAGGATTGTGTTGTTTAATTTGCACATATTTATGAATTTCCCCAATTTTTTTCCTATTATTGATTTCTAATTTCATTCTTTTGTGTTTGGAGAACATACTTTGTTCAATTTAAAAATTGTTAACACTTGTCTTGTGTCCAGAAATGTTCTATTCTGGAAAATATTTCACATACACTTAACTTGAGAAGAATGTGTATTCTGCTGTTATTGAGTGAAATGTTCTATAGATGTGTGTTAGGTCTAAAAGGTTTTTATTGTTGTTCAAGTGTTCTGTTTCTTTCCGATCTTCTGTATAGTTGTTCTATTATTGAAAATGGTCTGTTGAAGTTTCCAGTTATTGTTGAATTGTCTATTTCTCCCTTCAGTTCTGTCCGTTTTTGCCTCACACATTTTATATTTTTCATTATGTCTTCCTCATGTTATGTCATTCTAAAATGTTTTTATCTCTTGTTACAAGTAGTGTCTTTAAGTATGTTTTGTGTAACATTAATATAGCTACTCCAGTTTTTATTTGGTTACTCTTTATGTGGCGCATCTCTTTGCATTCTTTGACTTTCAATCTATTTGTATCTTGGAATAAAAAATATATCTCTTCCATATTTTCTGGCATCTAGTATTACTGCTAAAAGTCTATAAAGCTTATTATCTTAGCGATTAAAAAAAATTGAATGAGGCTTGAACTTCTAAGCCAATTCTGAGAATATAAAGAAATACTATGTGGAAAATAAAAAAGAAGATTAGCACATGGAAAAAAATGTATCTCTTATAAACTGTATACAGTGTGATCAATTTTTAACCCATTCTTCCCATCTGTCTTGTCTAAGAATGTATAATCCATTTACATTTAATGTAGATATGATCAAGTAAGATTTATATCTGCCATTTTGTCATTTGTTCTGTATGTCTTGCATCTATTTTATTCCCCTGTTGCTCAATTTCCTCCTTCTTTTGTTTCATACATATTTCATACATATTTCTGGTGTACAGTTTAAATCTCTTGTCCTTTCTTCTGCTTTTTAAAAAATTTGTTGTCATTGATTGCCCTGGAGATTACCATAAAATCTTAGTTTATAATAATCTAGTTCAGATTAATACTAACTTAATTTCAATAGTATATGAAAACTTCACTCCTTTAGAGCTTCATTCCCTATCCACCCCTCAGCTTTGTGCCAGTTTTGCCATTCAGTTTACTTAGATTTATAAATCTAAGTTTGTGCCCATCAACTTAGATTTATAATTATTGCATTTTCCAGTTTTATTTTAATTCAAATTGGGAAAAAATAAGTTATAGAGAAAAAATACATTTATACTGTCTTTTATATTTACCTGCTGTAGTTACTTTTGCTGACACTCTTTATTTCTTCATGTGTATTTGAATTCCGTGATTCCTAAGATGTCAGTGTTTGCTCTTGCCATCTCCTGCTTGACCACGTCCAGTTTATCTTGATTCATGAACCTTACATCCCAAGTTCCTATGCAGTACTGTATTTGAATTACTGTTTAGTGTCCTTTTGTTTCTGTTCAAAGAACACTCTAGTATTTCTTGTATGACAGGTCTTCTGGCCATACAGGATTCTCTCTGGTTTTGTTCATTGGGCAGTGTCTTAATGTTTACTTTGCTTGGAAGGATAGTTTTGCTTGATATAGAGTACTTATTAATTGGTCTTTTTTTTTTCCCTTCAGCACTTTGAATATATCATTCTTCATGGTTTCTGATGAGAAATCAGCCATTGATATGCTTATTTTTATTTTTTTTTTGAAATATAGTTAACATCTCTACCTCTCTTGCAAGTGTGCTTAATTATGTCCAACTTCTTATGACCCCATGGCCAGGTTTCTCTGACCATGGAATTTTCCAGAGAAGAATACTGGAGTGGGTTGCTATTTCCTACTCCAAGGGATCCTTCCTACCCAGGGATCAAAGCCACATCTCTGTGTCTTCCTGCATTGGCAGGAGGGTTCTTTACCATTGGTGCCACCTGGGAAGCCCAATATATTAATTTCTGGTTTGCAGTATAATAGATCAGCATTTATATGCATTGCAAATTAGTTATTACAATAAGTATAGTTATGATCTGTAGTGAGTAACTTACTGAGCATTCCTTGTACATAGTAAGTCCCTTCTTTCTTGCTGCTTTCAAATTTTCTTTGACTGTGGTTTTCAGCAATTTATGATGTACCTAGATTGGATCTGATAGAGGTGGAGCAAAGGATCAAAGTAGGTGATTAAATAGTTAATCCCACTAGGGGATTGTCGGAGAAGGCAATGGCACCCCACTCCAGTACTCTTGCCTGGAAAATACCATGGACGGAAGAGCCTGGTAGGCTGCAGTCTATGGGGTCGCTCAGAGTCGGACAGGACTGAGCGACTTCACTTTCACTTTTCACTTTCATGCATTGGAGAAGGAAATGGCAGCCCACTCCAGTGTTCTTGCCTGGAGAATCCCAGGGATGGGGGAGCCTTGTGGGCTGCTGTCTTCAGGGGTCGCACAGAGTCGGACACGACTGAAGTGACTTAGCAGCAGGAGATTGTAAATAGAAAAAAATATAGGAGACCCCAGTAAGTTAATGATCACTCAGGAAAGCAGGTTTGCTTAACCACAAAACCAGACAGGCTTGCTGAGCAATAAAACCATGCAACAGAAGCATGAGAAGTGCGCCTAAACAGTAAAACAATGGTGGCGTGAGATCCACATCCTGCCCAGTGAGCTCAGTAAGTTAATGAACCCTAGGACATGCTCTCTGCACACATGAAAACAATAATTGATGAAAAGGTGACCTTTCAAAATGAAAGACTTTCATTGTACTGACACCTGAAATAATTGTTCTATAGTGCCATGACAGTCCTGGCTTGACCATTTAGGGAGGAAAAAACGCCCCTCCCCAGTCTGGAGAAGGGGTTGATGTAAGCATGACGTCTACTTAAGAATGAGGAAGAAAGTTGTCTTTTCCCCCTCCCTACTTTTCCTCTGATTACAAAACTGTAGCCCACTAAGTTCCCAGAGTGTAGCACCCTGTAGCACCCTCTCACCTACCTGGTAAGCCACACAAACATCCTACTCCAGTAAGTCACTATTTATCATTTCTGCACTAAGCATAAAAGTCCAGAGCTGTTTGAAGCCCCTCTGAAATGCTACCTACTTGCAGATTGTTGAGCTTCTTGAATGTGTAGGTTGTTTTTCATTAAGTTTTTGAATTTTATGACCATTTCAAATAGTCTTTCTTTTTTTTTCTTTAACTTTACTCTCTCTCTTCATCCTGGGAATCCCGTTATGTATATGTTGGTATACATGGTGGTGTCCCACAGGTTTTTGATACTCTACTATATTTTCCTCATTATTTTTATTTCTCTTTCTTATAAAAGATCATCTCAATCAACCCATCTTCATGTTTACTGAATATTTCTTTTGCCAGTTAACATCTGATGTTGAGTTTCTTTAGTAATTTTTTCATTTTACTTATTGTACTTTTCAACTCCAGAATTTGATTCTTTCTTGTCATCCCTGCCTCTTTATTGATATTCTGTTCGATGATGCATTTTTCTCATACTTGCATTTAGTCCTGATTGAAATCTTTGTCTAGTAAGTCTAACACCTGCGTTTCTTCGAAGACATTTCTTAGTGACTGCTTCTTGTGCTGTGTGTGTCATACTTTATTGCTTCCTTGCATGGGTCATAAGCTTTTTTTTTTTTTTTTTCCCCCCAAACTGGCAGTTTAATGTGGAAACGCTTGAAATTAGATTCCTCCCTACCCCTTGATTTATAATTGTTTTTGTTGTTCTTTGTTTAGGGACTTTCCTGATCTAATCCTGTAAATTCAGTATTCTTTATCTTTGTAGTATGTGGTTTCTGAAGTCTCTTCCTTGTTAGCTTAGCAATCAGCTGATTATTGGATAGAGATTTCTTTAAATGCTTACAAGCAATAAATTTCCCAGCTTTGCTGAGGGACTCTGTATATATATTGAAACATTCCTTTAATGCTCAGGCAGACAGTTTATAATTCTACCTTACCCTTCACTTTCTGCTTGTAAGGTGTCTCAGAGTCAGCCAGAGGTGAGGGCTTCGTAGTTCTTTGCTGTGACGCGTGTTGCCCTGGTCATGCACACAGACCTAGACATGTGCACAACCCTGTACATGTACCTGGCCTTGTAGACTCCTGGAACTATGTCAGAGTTTTCCAAAGACCCTCATAGACATCTTAAGAATTCCTCAGCTTTTTAAATATTTTGTTCAGTTCTTTGTTTGCCCCAACTGTTAGCATCATCACTTCAGGCACCTGCAATGTTAAATGATCACCACTGATCGTTTTCTACAAACCACTTCCCTTCCTTCTCCCCTCCCAGGGAAAAGGCTATTCACACTGAGTGAGGTCTGGATAAGGTCAAATGAGAATAACCTTTGCAAATGGGAGTTTCCCAGAAGTTGCCAAACAGGTGAAATAATGACAGTTCTCTTACAATGGTGTTTTGGGGAACTCCAAACATGTTTTTCCCTCTCCAGTGGCTAGTAGAGCACCCTTGCTATTCACTGTGATTGCAATGCTGGTATGATGGGAATGAGTGTAGGTCAAATTAAAATTTCATATAGCTGGCCTTACTAAAATTTAGCTTTTCTTTTGAATACTTGTACACCTTTGGTTAATTTCCAGATTTCTGAAAAAGTTCATTTTGACAACTTCAGCCAGTACTTTTATGGTAGAGCAGTTTTTGCTCTCATTGCATTTTGGGGGGACTAACTATTCAGAAAGCCTTACTTTGCTACCTCCTGACATTACAGCCATTTAACATTTTAAAGGAAAGTGTAACACTCTCCCCTAAAGTTCCCTTGTAGTGTTTTCCTTAAAGAATAAACGTGAAAGGCAAGCATACAAGGACTGGGGAATGCAGCAACAATAAACCTTTGCTGGTAAAAACTGAAGAAATCTTACTAACCAAAAGTTTAAAATATAAAATTTAAGCATTAACTGGAAAGAGGACAAGGGGAGTCTTTTAGACAGCATGAAAATAATCTATACCTTGATTTGAGTGATGGTCACTTGTGTGTATACGTATGTCAGAACTCATTGAACTCTTCACTGTATGTAAAATACGCTTCAGTTAAAAAGGGGACAACAGAGTTGTTGAATAACATCACTGACTCAGTGGACATGAGTTTGAGCAAATTCTGGGAGATAGTGGAGGACAAGGAAGCCTGGGGTACTGTAGTCCATGGAGTCACAAAGAGTCAGACATGACTTAGCAACTGAACAACAAAAGCAAAAATACAGAGCTAGGAATGGAAACGGTGGGAAACTGTATGATAAATCCTGATTTCATTTAAATATACAACTGTGAGCAAACAGCTATGGCAGTTATGAGTCCAGGACAGAATGTTGACTATACAGAAATAAATAGTCAAGTATCTCCCAAATATAGGAGATGGATATACAGACTGGAGAAGGAAATGAGGAAAGTATGTTATAATGCATGTGTATTAGTTATCTGTTGCTACTGAAAAGATTACATTGACCTTAGCAACTTGAAAGAACCTACATTTTTATTCTCTCACTCAGGCTTTATAGATCAAGATTCCAGAAGCAGCTTAGGTCATTCTCGTTCAGGGTGTCTCAGGAGGCTACAGTAATCAGTAGCTTAGCTAATGCTGGGGGAATGACTTCTAAGAGGGCTCACTTGCATAGCTGTTAGTGAAACACTTCAGTTCTTTGCCACATGGATTTCTTCATAGGGCTGAAATGGCAGCTAGCTTTTCTCAGAACCAACTATTAAGAGAGAGCAAAACAGTAACTTTTCATGACTTAGCCTTGTAAGTCATCATATTTTGTTGGTTGCACACACCAACCCTGAAGCAGTGTTGGAGGGGATTACATACAGGTAGGAACACTGAGAAAATCATTAGGAGTCATCCTGGAGCCTAGCTATCACAGTCAGCTAATTTTCTTAGTTTTTTTAGCCAGGAGCCATTAGATACTGCCCACAAGTTAGAAAACAGTGCTTCCAGCCTCCTAATGTTTTTATATGATCCTTGTTTGTTTGTTTGTTTTATTGCACCCTTAGAAACGCCATTTCCCTTAGAGAAGGATTTGCTAAACTTGAGTAGATCTTTCTCTCAGGGTTCCCTCACGGCTCAAACAGTGAAGAATCTGCCTGTAATGCAGGAGACCTAGGTTCGATCCCTGGGTCAGGAAGTTCCCTTGAAGAAGGAAATGGCAACCCACTCCAATATTCTTGCTTGGAGAATTCCTGTGGACAGAGGAGCCTGGCGAACTACAGTCCATGCAACTGCAAAGAGTCAGACATGACTGAGTAACTAACACTTCTCTCTAGTGTATTTAAATTTTTTTTCTTGTGTTAGAATCAAATCAAACTTATTTGATGTTTTTACATTTTAAAATTCAAAATGTAGTAGTATCTCATTTTAGTAATTATTTCTGCCTATTTGGTGTCCAAGTATGCTTGGAGTGATTTTGTAATGAGTGTAGTTATTTCTAAGTGGTAAAAATCTGGCTAAATTTATTTTATTAGCTATCCTCCTAAGTTTTTTACTCTCCTCTGAATCGCTTAGAATTCTTTTTATAATGAGCATGTGTTAATATTTACAAATCAGACTTAAAAAGTAAATTTTATAATATTTAGTAATGGTGATGATGTAGGGGAAAATGCTCATCCATGTTGGTTAGAATATAAAACTGGGTACAGTCTTCAGGGAACAATTTGGTAGTATCTATCACAAAGTTAAATGCCACTCATATGCTACAAATCAAATTCCATCCCTGTAAATTAGCCCTAAAATATTTATTTACATACACAAAGACAGGCATAGAGTGTTCATTGCATCATTTATAATCATAAAATGTTAGCAACAGTTGAAATGTCTAATAATAGGTCAGTGTTTAAGTGGATTATGGTGTATTTCTGCTGTAAAATACCATGTAGCTTAGAATGATGAAGATTCATAGTGTGCTACATGAGAAAATTCTAAGA
The DNA here is from genome assembly GCF_032452875.1 of Bos javanicus. NCBI lineage: Eukaryota > Metazoa > Chordata > Mammalia > Artiodactyla > Bovidae > Bos > Bos javanicus. Next base: position 10,289,695 of record NC_083875.1, on the reverse strand, counting down.
TGTGAGAAACACTGTTACTTACTACGTATGGAATAACTCCAAATGTGTGTTTTAAAAAAAAAAACCTAGATGGCATGTAAAAGTGATAGTCACTCAGTCATGTATGATTCTTTGCAACCCATGGACTGCCCGCCAGGCTCCTCTGTCCTTGGGATTCTCTAGGCAAGAATAGTGGAGTGGGTCGCCATTCCCTTCTCCAGAGCATCTTCCCAATCTAGGGATCAAACCATGACTCCTGCATTACAGGCAGATTCTTTCCTGTCTGAACCACCAGGGGAGCACATGTATGTACATGTTTGTGTGTTAAATGCATAGGAAGGAGATTGGAAATATTCACACCAAATAAACAAGGATACGTTTAAGGATGAGAGAAGGGTTAAAGATAGAGGAAGGACTTTTTTCTCTGAGTTTGTGACTTATTTTTATGGGGAATGGATGCATGCCTTCTAACTTAAAAATGTTGAGACATGTCTCTCACAGTGTGGAAGGTGAATTGCAGAAATGACTGTAGCTCTCAAGTAGAAAATTTCATGAAGCACATTCTACTTTTTCTAATTAAAAAGGATCTGATCTTGAGGGTTTTTCATTTTATGTATCTTAGATGACTTGTTCTTTTCATCAAAGTTATTTCCATTATCTAGGCAAGGGAGGCTGAGATTCCAAACTGCAGGAATGAGGACTGGAAAAAGAGAGTTTTTGGAAGAGAAAAGGTTGGATTTAGTAAGCATGTGAGAGTTTGGAGAATGAGTGGAATGGAAGATAAAATTGAGATGGAGGACACAGCAAGAAGAGCAGATTTAAAGGAGGAAGCTAATGAATCAAGTTTACTGTGTTGAAGGCCTGTGGGAAATTCTCATGATGCTATCCAGCAGATGGTTTGAAAGGAATAGGCTGGTGCTCCAGTGACGGCTGAAGTGACTTAGCAGCAGCAGCAGCTAGAAGTCACTGGTATTTAAATACTTTAAACCATGATTTTTGGTAGATGAGATGACCAAAGAGAGAGTGTAGAGTGAGAAAAGATGCTTAAACATGGAATCTTGGGGCACTAACATGAAAGGAGATAACATAGCAATCCCTGAAGTTGGCTAAAAAGTTGTGTTGGGGTTTGTATTCCAAGCATGAAGATGATGTATCACACGCCACAGGAAGTTGGAGGAAGAAGAAGCATTGAAATTTGCAGTACTGGGGGACTTGGACAAGAATGGGTTGTGGTGGAGAGCCCTCTAGTGGAAGGGAGCATGGTATTTGAGGGACTGGAAGGAGCCTGATAAAGCTGACACTCAGAAAGGAATATGAATGAGATGGGCAGGGAGGCTTTTTCATCCTTTGAATACAATGTGATCACTTCCTTATCGGAAAGAAATTAATCGGGGGTTAGTTTTAGTCTCTCAGTGTATGAAGGTTATATGTAAATTTCTCTTTTCGTCTGCCCTGTGCAAGGTAGAAAAGAGCTTTTGAGGAGATAAAACTTTCATCAGAGAATGACATTGTTTTCAGCAGTGGAAACAGTGGTAAAGGGAATTAGGAGAATTTTCTCCCAGTAAAGAGAGGCTTCAGGGCCTTTTGACACTAGCTCAGTTGAAGTTCAAAAGACATGGAACAGTCCCAGAAGAAGTTGCTAACTAAGGAATATCATTGTGAAATGTATTATTGTAGATGCTCTAGTTTTATAGTGCCTTTTCTGGAAAAAGCTACCTGATTTATTACTTTGTTTTCTTACAAAAAGTGAGATTAAGTTTACAAGAAGTTCCTTGTTTATTTCTTCCCCTCACAAAAGACTGGACAGGAGGCTATTCTTTATTAACTTCTCTCTCTGTTTTATTAAATTAATTATTACAAATAGAGAAAATTGCAAAACAACATATATTAACAGTTAACATTGCTTACCCCAGAATGGAATTGGCCAGGGAAGGGTGAAATTAACTTCTTTTTGCACTTATGTTTTGTTTAACTTAATTACAGTGTTCATAAAGCAACCAATAAAGTTTGTTGTGTTTAAAGGGAAAAGATAAAAATAAAATTAATAAATATTTGTAGACAGAATAAGAAAACAGTATAGAGATGCACAATGGAGGGAGAGTCCACCATTCTATGTTCATATAGTGTATCTTTGGCTATATATGAGCTTTTGTTACTGTACAGAACAACATAGATTATATAAAAATATGTGTATTCATTAAACTATGTACTTTTCCATATATCATGGACATCTTTCCGTATTGATACATACTTCATTTTTTTTTTAGCACTACATAGAATTTTTAAAACTTTTGGGGGGAAAAAACCATTTTTTATTGAAATACAATGTAAAGAGAAAAGTACCCTGTTTAATAACTTTTACAAAGTGAAGACACAAATGCAACCACCATCCAGATTAAGTTCAAGAACAGTGCTGGTGACTACATAGGCCTTTCTCATCCTGCCTTCAGTCATTAACCTCCCTCCTAATCAGTTAAGCACTATTCTGATCATCATACATACAGATAAACTGGGTCTATTTTTAAACTTTACGTGAATTGAATCATACAGTATTGTGCATGACTCTATGTGTATGTCTGACTATTATTTTTGTGAGATTTATCCATGTGATTGCATATAGCAGTAGTTTACCCTTTTCCTACTTGGTATAGTAGTCTATGATGGCTCAGTGGTAAAGAATCCACCTGCCAGTGCAGAAAATGTGGGTTCAGTTCCTGGGTCAGGAAGATTCCCTGGAGTAGGAAATGATAACCCACTCCAGTATTCTTGCCTGGGAAATCCCATGGACAGAGAAGCCTAGCAGGCTACAGCCCATGGGGGTCACAAAGAGTCAGACATGACAGAGTGACTAAACAATAGCAACAAATAACAGTGTATAGTAGTGTGTGGTAGAATACACAGATACCACAGTTAGTGCATTTTCCTGTTATTTGTATTTGAGTTTTTTTAAACTAGGGACTATGATAGAAAATGCTCAAAAAAGCCTTCGTGTATATGTTTTTGAACACATTCTCTTGGGTATGTACACATTTCTGTGGGAATGAATTGCTGGATCATATATGTTCAGCTTTAGTAGATTCTAGTAAATTTAGTAAATCTAATAGATCTTTTTAGTAGATCTAGTAAATCTAGTGATTTAGTAGATAAACTCAGCTCTTTGCCAAAGGAGCCCTGATATGTTACCCTTCCATCAGCTATATGAAAGTATCCTATACTCCATTCCCTACCAACGCTTGGAGTTGATGGCTTTTTGTTTGGCTGGTTTTGGTTTTCTGTTGTTTGTCTTTGGCTGTTACAGAGCATTAGTTTAAAATTCTGCCCAGGATTTTATTATATGAATATACCGGAATTCACTGTCCATTTGCTGGGCTCTTGCCCTGTTCCCTTGCTATAGCACAGCTAGAGCTTGAACAGCTCTAATGCCTAGTCGGCGCTGTGGTTCGTTCTGTGTGTGATCTGACTGTTTGAGGAAGATGTAATACTGTAGGTACCAGAACCAATATATTCTTTGATTTTTTCTTAACAGATTTTCCTCAGATTCCCTCTGTTTTTGAGTAGTATATGATGCCAGTGTAAGAATCCATGTAAAATAGTTTCATTTTGTTGACATGAAAATCAGTTTTGATTTCATGGTGGTAAATGGTGGTTTTCTTCACTCTTGTTAAAAAGTCACGTTAAAAAAAAAAAAAAATAGTGTAATGCCTGAAACCAGACTTTCAGTGAAAGCACTGGTAAACACAGCTAATTTAATTATACTGAATAATTTGCATTCTCCTAGAACAAGCATACAGTGATAGCTACCAGCACCTGCGTGACATAGATCTTCAACCCATTGGAAAACTGCTGTGAGAATGATCTGAGAACATAATCCCTTTGTTTTTGGAAAATTCTGAATTTCATCCTTTGAAAATGAAAGGTTTCCAATCAGAGAACCATGCTTCAGCTCAACCTTAACAAAACTCCCCTCCCCCATTTACTCAAATTTTCTTTTAATGTGGAGTTTTACAAGTACAGAACTCTACTCTGGGGACTTCCTTCTAATTAGTTCAATGTGATCACTAGACCTGCTGCTTCTCATGTTGGGCGTGTGATTACTTCATGATAACCACTCTTCCTATTGTGCAGTATAACTTTAAACAGGTGTTTCACAGGTGGTATTCAGTACTATCCAGTTACCATAAGTAATTCCTTGTGAGAGTTTAGTGCTGTTAACCCTTTATGGTCGCTGAATGGTCTTTTGGAAAGTGCCTTATGGGCATATAAGATAGTTTTATATTTCCTATTATTCTTCTCTTTTGTCAGTTGTATGTTGAATTATTCATTTTTGGAATAGCTATAATGACCCGAAGGAGCATGTTATTCTCATCCTAGTAAGTTTTAGATGTGCTTTTTTACTTTGACGTGGAGGTGTTTCACATTTATTATTAATTGCTGTCAAGAACTTTTTAGTGATAGCTGAAAACTGCTGCTTTATATTCTGCTCAGTGTTTGGATAAGTCTGTTAAAGGAACATCTTTACCTCTTGGGGTTTTTTAAGAGGTGCTATTGTACATAAGCTGTAAATCTTCCAGCTGTTAGTTATCTGTACTAACAAGCCTGAAAATAAATCAACAAGCGAGCTAGCCTAAATGAGTTAACATAATCCAGAAACCTTACTGAGGAGAGTATTTTCAATGACCTCTCCTTTCTCAGCCCCTAAATCTTTTTATCAGTATCAATAATGTGTTGTCTTGGTTTTTTTCCTTCTAAATATCTGGTAAAAGTTCTAATGTCATAAATCAGTATTGGGGTGGAGGTGGTGACGGTGGTTGAAGGAGCACAGATTGAATCAACTTCTGACTTTATCTCATATTCGGGACCTGGTTTAGAGATGAATTTAGAAAGCATTTTGAAGTCTTGGTAAATAAAATGCTTTGACCTCTGATAGATCATTTCTGAATCTATCCTTGCAGCTGGCTTTTACAAAGAAGCCCAATATTAAAAGCCTTGCTCAAGTTGCAGCTTCCTTGTAGGGTAGGAGAGTAAAGTACCCAGTAACCTAGTGCCAGCAGACGCCTCGTGAACGTCCGTCACTGCAGCACCCACAGCAGCTGTTTCTCTTTCTCCATAGGTATCAGCCAGAGCCGGATCTCTCACTGGTTATTGCAGCAGGGGTCAGACCTGAGTGAACAGAAGAAAAGAGCATTTTACCGATGGTATCAGCTTGAAAAGACAAACCCTGGTAAAAAAATTTTTCCTTTTTTTAATTGCCTTTGAAACAGGACAAGTATAATTAATTCCTTCATTGAATCCATGTGCTGATTTGTCTTCCCCAAGGTAGTTTCATACACTGCTGTTGCTCCTTTATGCCAGAGAACTCTCTTTAACCATAAGATCTAAGCCCTGATTATTATACTAGTTTTTAGTTCAGTGTTCAGCATTGTCTAGTCATCTTCACCGCTTCCTCCAAGGTGCCTCTCTGTTTCTAGGTTATATGACATTTCTAACCGTAATTGGAAAGAATGGTCATGATTGTCAGTGGTCATTTCCCCCCGCCCTCAACTACATACAATATTTCATACCTAGTTTTATGTGTTTTTCTAAATCTTGTTTTAGTAATATAAATTTAATATTTTTATTTTGTTCACAGTATACCATATCCAGTGGTTTCTGCTAATAATTTTCTGTTTCTAATTCTAATTGTGGGTAATGAATGTGTTTTTGGACTTTAGAGTGAGCTGCCCTGTTGACTTTGGGGCTTCGAATAGAATGAAATCTTAAGGGAAAAGATCACAGAAACCTTTGTGTCAGAAGTTAACAGGATATGCAAGATCTATTGCAGGATACAGGTGGTATATGAAGTAAAATCTGAAGTTTTTGACAGACTGTTTCAGTCTACACATTACAAAGACTGGTCACAGTGAGGTCAGTCTCAAGTTTAACCTTGTGACTGAGCTTCTTCTGTAACACTATAGCATTAAAGCCTTTGCTTAGAGACTAAATTATCAATCCAAATATTGTGTATTGAAGACTCTTAGCTAATAATAGCATTGGCTCTGAGGTGGAAATAGTGTTATGGAGACATGTTTGTTTGTGTGTGTCTGTGGTAAGACTTGTTTTTCAAAGATCACTTTTTATTTGAAAGGCTTGGGCAGACAAAAGAGAACAGCATACTCTCCCCAATGAATTTTTTAAACTAACCAGCCCCCCATTTTCTATACTGAAATGTTACAGATGTACAAAAAAGTTGAAAAACTAGCTCACTTAACACCTGTTTACCCTCCTCTTAGATACAGTGATTGTTCACAATTTGCTGTGTTTGTGTTATACCTATAAAATAAAAGAATTTTTAAATGTATGGTTATATACAAACACACTCTTTCTCTCTCTTTAGTATTAAAGAAAAAAAGAAAAAGTGAAAGTGAAGTCGCTCAGTCATGTCCGACTCTTTGTGACCCCATGGACTGTAGCCTACCAGCTCCTCTGTCCATGGGGTCTTTATCATTTGTCTGCTTAAAAAAAGGATAATACTACTTAACCACAGCCCCTACTATCACATCTAAGAAAATTAATTATAATTCCTTAATATCAGCTAATATCCAGTCCATATTCACATTTCTTTAGTTGTTGAGAGAATGTTTTTTGTAGCTTTTTTTAAGATTAATTTTTAATTGGTGTGTAGTTGGTTTACAATATTGTGTTAAGTTTCAAGTGTATAGCAAAGTGATTCAATTATATATGTTTCAGATTATTTTCCATTACAGGTTATTATAAGATACCGACTGTAGTTCCCTGTGCTGTACAGTAAATCCTTATTGCTTATATATTTTATGTATAGTAGCTTGTATGTGTTAATCCCATACCCTTGATTTATTAGCTTTTTTAAAAATTAAATGTTATTTAGGCTGACAAATTGGAATTTGTTATGTCTCTTTAGACTCTGAAATCTAGTCACTTAAAATTTTTCTTTCATGGCATAAATTTTTTAAACCATCTAATCTTACAAAGTGTCCTACATTCTGGGCTTTTCTTTTTCCTCTTAGTGTGAACTAACTTGTTTTTCTATACCCTGTGTATTTCACCTAAACTGAAAGTTAGGATTGGAAGCTTGGTTAGATTCAGCTTCAGTTTGTTTGGCAAGAGTAATTCATACATCGTTTAAGAAGGACATTTACTGATGGCCTTAATTAACTTTGAAGCACATGAGGATAAAATGAATATGTGATAAACTAGGTATAGTAAAATATTAGGGGGTATAGGTACAGATAATCACTATAAAATTCTTTCATCATTGCTGTATGTTTGAAAATTTTCACAATAAAACATTAGGGCAAATGCTTTGTAGGTAATTTTATCTCATGTTACCACATGTCAAGAGGCATGTAAAAGTCAGTTTGTACCACTCCTCATTTGCTAAGTTTGATTATTTGTTAAATTGGTGGCCACTAGATCCTGTTTTTTCGGGTTGTAAATAATCTCTAGGGCGTTATTTTGACACTGGATAAATTGCCTTTTTTGTAACAACCATTTTGCCAATGGTCTTAGCATCCATTGATGATGCTCACCTGAATCAGTTATTCTGATGGAGGAGTGTAAAATGGTAATGATGTAGTCTAGCACTCCTCCACTATTTATTAGCTGGCAGTTTTTCTATAAAGAGGATTTTCATCTTTGGATATTTTTCTAACAACATCTAGATAGGCAGGCAAACCTCTCAAAATAATGACTTTGCTGTTGCTGCCATTAGTGACACATTCTAAAACAGCACAGTTTAGAAAAAAATATAATGCAAATGATGTATATAATTTTAAATTGTCTAATAGCCAAATTTTAGAAATAAGAAATTGCTAGAATTAATTTTGATAATATATTTATGTTTGTGTTATCACTTCAACATTTAATCAACACTTTAAAAGGTTACTAAGATCTCTCCCCCACCTTCTGTACTTCCTTTTTCTTTCCTTTTTCCCTCTCTTTCTCTCCTTTTCTTTATTTTTCTTTGAAATCCAGTGTGTATTTTACACTTGAAGCATCTGCCCTACTTCACGTGCTCAGCAGTCAGGTGTGGCTAGTGGCTTCCATATAGGACAGTGTAGTCTAAAGATTCATGTTGAGGCCACACTTCAATCTGAGCTCTAAGCAGTCTTCCCAAAGAGCTGGCTTCTTCGATGATCCACAGCACAGCAAATCAGGAGAGGAACAAAAACATGGCACTTGATCTGTTGAATACGGCAGCTTACACTATGATAGCGAGGGTTGCTGCTGCTACTGCTAAATCGCTACAATCGTGTCCAATTCTGTGCGACCCCATAGACGGCAGCCCACCAGACTCCCCCGTCCCTGGGATTCTCAAGGCAAGAACACTGGAGTGGGTGATAGCAAGGTTTAGGCAAGGTAAATAAGGACCTGTGTCCAGGGGTTTCATAAACCTGGTCATATGCTGGCAGTTGGCTACCAGGGAGACTATCAGAGGGATTGTTCATGTTGCAGAATATATATAGCAGAGCAGTGAAGAATTTGGAGGACAAACACTAGTCAACTCTGTCAGGCAATCAGCCTCTGTAAGAGAAGGGATTTTTGTCTCTTAGGTTTGGCACTCAGATCAGTGTTTGACATATAATCTAATCATGGCTGATAAAGGTAAATTCCCACACTGGATTTCAGGGCTGGACTTTAGTCTCAGACAGGAACGTGGATACCAGGAAAAGGAATTCCCTAGAAACCGGAAAGCAGACTATCAGGTCAGCATTGTTGTAGCTGATCAAGATAGCACTGTCAATTGTGGAATTTGACGATTGGAATTCAGTTTCAACAAGAAAAATGGGAAAGGGCTAACAGCATTCATCCAAATGTTGATTAGCAGGGTTTTTTTTAAGGATATAGAGTCTCCCTTTAAGAATGCTACTGCTGCTGCTGCTGCTAAGTTGCTTCAGTCGTGTCCAACTCTTCGAGACCCTGTGGACTGCAGCCTACCAGGCTCCCGCGTCCCTGGGATTCTCCAGGCAAAAACACTGGAGTGGGTTGCCATTGCCTTCTCCACCCTTTAAGAATAAGTTCCTCTAATTATATGTATTTGCTGTTCAGTGAAGTTACATTACCCACTGTCCCCTTTTTAAAGGCTTCCTGTTTTTCATTTGAGAATCAGATCCATTCTGGTGGCTTCCCCGGTGGCTCAAAGAGTAAAGAATCAGCCTGCAATGCAGGAGACTTGAGTTCGATTCCTTGGTTGGAAAGATCCCCTGGAGATGGAAACCCACTCCTGTATTCTTGCCTGGAAAATCCCATGGACAGAGGAGCCTGGCGAGCTACAGTCCATGGGGTTGCAAAGAGTCGGACATGACTAAGTGACTAACACACACACACATCCATTCTAGTTCTGAGTTCTAACTTTCTAGTCTTTTCTGTAGGATGTAATTTGAAGTTAGCTGAAGAAAAGAGGATAAGTTAGTGATGATCAGTTGGTCATTTTTATTACATCAACAGTAATTAGATATTACCAGTTGGAATTTAACTTTTTAAAAGGTTTTCTTTGTACTCTCACCTTGATTAAAAGAACTAATATGGTACAGAATTTTTTCTAGATAAATCACTTTCATTGATCTTGAAATAACCTTTGGTTTAAGCTAAAGGATTGTATTCTTGTTTCATAGGCACTTTGGAACTATTAGCCAAAATTACATTAGCATCTAAGAATAGCTTATCCACTGTGTAGTCAGTAGTTGCCTGTAATACATCAGAATCTTCTTTGCAAGTCATTGCAGAGGTGATTAGAATCCAACTAAATGTATCTCAGTCGAGAAGTGGTTAAATAAATGATGATACGTTTGTAGAATGGAATACTGTGGAGGCTATGTAGCTATTTTTTAAAGGTGACTTTACAGGAATTGAATTTATATGTGGTAATATCAAATTTGTAAGTGAGTAATGTAGGCTACTAATGATATAGTATATTTCTGTTTATATAGGGGGATACATACACATACATATGTAGTTCCATAAACATGGAACATCTCTGGGAAGGTATATTAGGAATTGATAAAGGCTCTGTGGAGGGGAACTGAAAGAAGAGGAGGCCAGGAGTGGCAGGGAGGTTAGTTATGCAACTTTTTTGTGTCTTTCTAAATTTTGTACCATGTACTTGTGTTATATATTCCAAAAACACATTGAGAAGAGAGGGAGGGAGAAAGGCAAAAAAAAGAAAATTATCTATCTGTTTATAGCTTTCAAAATATAAAAAACTGAAGAACCTAGGTCCACATAGTTCATACCTATTTTGAGAGGCAGTTAGTTAGAAAATACAATGTCACTGATTTTTCTTGATCTTTTATTTCATATTTTTTCTCTGTCTAGGACAGATAGCTTATCAGAAGAAATGTAAATGGTATTATCCCTTTGCATATATTCTGAGAAAAAACTGAAAAATTAAGTGAAAAAGTGCCCCTTTTCCCCTCCCTCTAAATTTAAGCATTTAGAAAAACAACCAAAAAAAAAAAAATTTGTACATTCTGTGCCTTTATTCCTGGGCTCAGAGCATTTCTCTCTCTATACCTTATTGAAGTTCTTTCTTTTCAACCTTTTCACTCTGGATCCATTTGAATAGTTCTTTTTTTTTTTTTTTTAAGTCTCTCTTTTAGTAGACTCAGCAAGAAAAATAATAGAGTGGATATTTATTTTTTACTGATAATCCTACAGATATAGTGTAGTTCTCTGATAAACAGACCAATCATCAGAATTTCCCAGCACAACCCTACCCCTGCCAAGACATATGAATAAAATAGGCTGATGGAAGCTGATCAAATACATTTTATCTTGTTTCTTATGAAAACATTTACAAGAAAATGCTTATTTTTAAAGCAGTGAGTATGAAATTTAGCATGGTTGACATCAAAAGCCCCTTTATTTAATTAAATTAAGCTCAGCAGTCCTTTTGCTTGTCTAATTTAAACATTAGTACAGCAGACAGGGCTTGATGAGTTCTTCTTGGCTCATGGCTGTGATTCTGCATATTTCTAAATTAAATAGTTAAATAAAGTTTGCCAAGAGGTTTATGTAGCAAGCACATGAAGTAAATTTGGAGATCAGAGGTAATGCCTCCTCCTTTCGCTGTTGCAGAGTTTCAGAGCCTCAGGGAGATCATGTGTGTGACAGTGGGGAAGATGAAGAATTACTTGTAGAGAAGCTAGTATCTGTGAATGGAGTAGTGATATCGTGCTTGTTGTCATTGTTTTATTAGCTGATTGGCAAAGGCTCACCCAAAAGTAATTCCGAGAAGCAAGAAAATAATTATATATGCAAAGACAACAGTTACCAAAATGTTAAAAATCTATCAGCAGTTTAGGAAGAATTGTTTTTTTTTTTTCCTCTGTCTCTCTCTCTTAGGTTTAGATTTGCTAGATAAATCTGCAGAATTTTGTGTTGCAAATTTTGCATATGTTTTGAGGGAAAATGCAAAATTAAGGAAAATCATACAATGAAAAGGTACCTTTCTTCCCCTCTAAATGTAAGCATTAAAAAAAACAAACTAAAAGTGTCAGTCTTTGTATCAGGGATGGTATGTGCATTTTCTTAACAAAATTTTGTCTTAATGGGGGCCCAGATATAATGTGGAGAAAGTTTCTGAAGAGAGCACAGGTAACACACTTCCTATAGGGAAAAAATAGTGGCTTCCTTAGCCAACTTAGAATGCCTGTGTTTACTTCTTGTATACATTGTTCCTGCATCCCACTATCTTTGTATTTTTCTCTCAAAGTCAATAATTTTGAACGCTTTCTTGGGTTATTCATTGTTCTCCATCCGTTTCAACCAAAGCAAGAGGAACATGTTTCTAGGTCATACTTGTGTTTATTGTAATATTTCCAGGATGCTTCTTGTGCTGTTTTAAAATACTACTACATTGACAAAAGAAAAGGAGCAAGAAGAAACCCTCAAGAGTAATATAATAATATTATGTTTCAAATTAAGTTTGTTTGTAAGTTTGAAATCATTCAGTTTCTACCTTCTGTGCATAAATATCCTTGAATTCTTTTAATGTAACCAGGCCACTTCTTACTTCACTCTCTTCTCTTCCTCCTTCCCTTTCTCCCCTTTCCTTTTCCTTCCTGACCAATTTTATTTCATCTAAGTTTCCTTTTTCTAGAAAACCTGGAAAATACAGAATATTATGAAGAAGTATAGTTACATTACCAGTCAACCTTAATATCAGGAAAGAACCATTATTGTCACTTGGCTTATTCATTTCATGATTTGGTTAAGAGTCTTTGTTTTCTTTGTGCCCATTTATCACTCTAAGAAAGCATGCCATAGTTAAAGATACGGCATACTAGTTGCAACTCACTGACCTATTTCTTGTCCTCCACCCACTGAAGCCCTGAAGTTCTATATCCTTTTACCAGAGCAGACCTTGGATGGGGCCCTGCTGCCTCACCCAGATCTTCTGTCTTAATAAGCCATAGTAACAAGTTTGGCTCTGTTTTGGACTGTAGAATCGTGGCTGTAGAATAAAGTCTGTATATTCTAACTTAGACTCCAGAGCCCTCGTTATACTGTAAATTCTGCTTGCATTCAGAAGAATACCAAAACAAGGATTCTGAAACTCTCTAGCCCCATAATTCCCTTTTTACACCTAAACTTTGTTAATTTTGAGTTGGGCCCAGATCTAATTGCCAAGTTATTTTAGCAGAACAGAGCCCTCTTTCTTGAGCTATCTAAAGAAAGGTTTCAATTTAGAGTTTCATAGTGTGTGGGCCAGGAATTTTTTAAATCAGGGATCAGCAAACTCTCCCTGTAAAGGGCAGATAGTAAATATTTTAGGCTCTGCAAGCTGTGTGGTCTCTGTCACAGCTACTCAGTTCTGCCATTAGAGTACCAAAAAAAGAGGCAATATGTAAGTGACGAAGTGTGGATGTGTGCCAGTAAAACTTTTATTTAAACTATGGCAAAAGGCCAGACTGTGCCACACCTTTTAAGCTATCAGTCTATAATATCTTCTGCAGGTGACATATTTGCCCATTTGAGGAAGAAGTCAAATATTTACATCACACATAACAGGAGATCATGTATATATTAAGAGTGCAAACAAAAGTGAAAACTAAAAAAATATTCTGAGTAATACAAGATACATTGACCATAAAGGAACAGATGAACAGATCTGACTATACAAAAATTAAGATCACAAAGCACACCATAAACAAAAAGTCTAAAGACAAACTTGAAAAAAACAGTTGCAATCTATATGGTTGGCAATTGGTGTGGTATCTATACGCAAGTGAGAGGAATAACCTGAAAGAAGGACAAAAGATAAAAGTTCACAAGAGAAGATACATTAAATAATTGTCAGAAAATAGGAATAGATGCTCATTCTTACTAATAGTGAAATCTTTTTATTAGAATGTTTTTTGCCTGCCAAATTTATAAATGTGAATGATTAGTAACACAATACTCAATGTGTTGGAGAAAATTGGGGAAATAACTGGAGATGGTTGTGGTGTCTTCTATTAGTTCTATCTTATTGTGTAACAAATTACCCCACAGTTTAGCAGCTGAAAACATCAACCATCGATTATCTCACAATTTCTGTGGATTGGGAATTCAGGAGTTGCTTATGAGGTTGTAGTCAAGTCTTCTTCTAAGGTCACTCCTGTGAGTCCCTGCAGGCTCCAGTTGCTTACAGCCTATTGGCTAGAGACGCCAGGTCCGTCACATGGACCTCACCATTGGCGTCCTGAGTATTCTTACTACATGGCCACTAGTTTCCCCCTGAGCAAGTGATCTAAGAGCCAGAACAACAACACAGACACCACAATGTATTCTGTAGTCTAATCCCCCAAAAGTGGGATGCCATCACTTCATGACATGTTGTTGGTCGCATAAACTAATCTTGGTACAACAAGGTCAATATGAGGAGGTGGGATTCCTCAGGAGCCACCTTGGAAGCTGGTTACCACACAACTATATTGGGACTGTATGTCTGGAGCCTTCAGTCTGTCAGCTGTCCTCTCTGCATAGCTTCTGCTGCAGCTAGGGTGTCCAAATTGGCTTTTTTTCTCAAATGTCTGGTGCCTGGGTGGATTTCACAGGAGCAGCTGGGAGCAGACTGGGCCTCTTTCACTCCATATGGCTGGCTTTGGCTTCCTTAAAACAGCGTGGTCTCAGGTTAGTCATGGTTCTTATATGGCAGCCAACTTCTCCAAGAACCAGCATTCCAGGAAGTCTAGTCAGAAATGCAAATTTTCTTAAGACCTGTGCTGTGTAGTTCAGTCGTGTCCAGCTCTCTGCAGCCTCATGGACTGTAGCCACCAGGCTCCTCTGTCCACGGAATTTCCCAGGCAAGATACTGGAGTAGATTGCCATTTCCTACTCCAGGGGGTCTTCCCTACCTAGGGATCAAACCCACTGTCTCTTGCATCTTCTGCATTGATAGGAGGGTTCTTTACCACTAGCAACACCTGGGAAGCCCTTATGACCTAGCCTCAAACTATCTCCATTTTCAGCATGTCCCAGGGCCTACCCAGATTCAAAGGCATGATTACCAGGAGGTGTGACTTACTGTGAAGGGCCATTCTTGGAACCTATCCAAGGAATTTGTGTTTAGGAGAGATGATGCTGTCTTACTCTAAAGTGGGAGCAGTGAAGATCATATAAATTGGTCTGATTCTGGATATATTTTGAAGATAAAATTGATAGGATTTGCCTGTGGATTGCTGCTGCTGCTAAGTCACTTCAGTCGTGTGTGACCCCATAGACGGCAGCCCACCAGGCCCTGCCATCCCTGGGATTCTCTAGGCAAGAACACTGGAGTGGGTTGCCATTTCCTCCTCCAATGCATGAAAGTGAAAAGTGAAAGTGAGGGTGCTTAGTCGCATCCGACTCTTAGTGACCCCTTCGACTGTAGCCCACCAGGCTCCTCTGTCCATGGAATTCTCCAGGCAAGAAGAATCTCCCCGACCCAGGCACTGAACACAGGTCTCCCACATTGCAGGAAGACTCTTTACTGACTGAGCCACCAGGGAGCAACAATTTGGGTTATCTTAAATTCATCTCCTACCTGCATACTTTGTTTAAAAGGCTCCATTTTCTCAGCAACCTGAAGACTTAAATAGTAACAAAAGGATCTGAATGTGTAGGGTATATTGTTCAGAAAGATTAAAACTGTCAAGTAGGAATCTCAAGAAAATTTTTTCAGAAGATTCTTTGACTAAGTTGTCACTGGGCCAAAAACCATATATCCTTTTTCCCCTGAAGAGATAGATTTTGAGCTTTGTTGACATAAACAAAAATAAAAGACAAATGACTAGCTGGAAAAAAAAATGACACTTAAAATAATTAATGATGGGTTTTTTTCCTAAGGAAGAGTTTTTATCTCCTGAGATTTTTATTTTGGTCAAATAATTTTTTAAAATATAAGTATCAATGTATAGGGCCTGCAAGTTCCAGTGAAGGGGCAAAAGGCAGTTGTTGATTTCACGATATATTTTTCATGCTGGTTTTAGTAAATTACAAGATATTTACAAAAAAGTATCTTGTTTATTTTCAGGGGCTACGCTAAGTATGAGACCAGCACCCATTCCAATAGAGGACCCGGAGTGGAGACAAACGCCTCCCCCAGTCTCAGCCACGTCTGGCACCTTCCGACTACGGCGAGGCAGTCGATTTACCTGGAGAAAGGAGTGTCTGGCTGTCATGGAAAGGTACCTGTCTCCTTTTCCTAGGAGCAGTCTCCCAAAGTGAGGAAAGAGAAACTTGGGATAGATGTGGACCCTTCATTTCAAACAAGTAATTTGAGATCTAGATTCTCTCAAATTATTTTGAGGTAGAATAAGTACTATATAATTGAAATACTATTAATCTTACCATAGAGAATTCATAAAACTATAGTTAGCATTTCTCAATGTAATTTGTGTCCTCAGTGATTTAAGAAACTTTAAAATAATTTTTTTGAGTTTAGATCTTTGTATTATACTGTAGAAAAACTCATTGAAGCCTTATTTTCATAAAAAATATTGAATAATTGTGTAGGAGGCTACTGAGACCTAACTTTTTTATGCAAGTGAGGTCTGGCCCTATTTCTTCTGACTCATAACTTGGATGGAGCAGCAGTAACAGGACCACCATCACTGTAGTTCCCTCCATATGACTCTGTGGTATCTTCAAGCATCCCCCATGGGTTTTAGTCTTGGACTTTAATTCTCTCTGTCATGTCCTACTCTTCGCAACTTCCCTGGTGGCTAAGATGGTAAAGCGTCTGCCTGCAATGCGAGAGACCTGGGTTCGATTCCTGGGTTGGGAAGATCCCTGGAGAAGGAAATGGCAACCCACTCCAGTATCCTTGCCTGGAGAATCCCATGGACAGAGGAGCCTGGTAGGCTACGGTCCACGGGGGTCGCAAAGAGTCAGACACGACTGAGCTACTTCACTTTCACTTTCACTTTTCACAGCCTAAATGAGCTTCGTCCTGAAGGCTAGAAGTACATGTTTTTGACTTTGATTTCATGTCCTTTGACTCTAGCACCAGTTCCTGATCCATAGTAGGTACTTTGTAAACTTTAATTTGACCTTAGCTTTAGTCTTCTCATTTGAAATTATGTAAGTTAATTAAATGTGGTTATGAAATGTTCTTTGGCAGTAAGCCGAAGAATTGATGCTTTTGAATTGTGGTGTTGGAGAAGACTCTTGAAAGTCCCTTGGACTGCAAGGAGATCCAACCAGTCCATCCTAAAGGAGATCAGTCCTGAATATTCACTGGGAGGACTGATGCTGAAGCTGAAACTCCAATACTTTGGCCACCTGATAACGATGAACTGACTCATTTGAAAAGACCCTGATGTTGGGAAAGATTGAAGGCAGGAGGAGGACGACAACAGAGGATGAGGTGATTGGATGGCATCACCGACTCAATGGACATGAGTTTGAGAGTAGACTCCAGGAGTTGGTGATGGACAGGGAGGCCTAGTGTGCTGCAGTCCATGGAGTCGCAAAGAGTCAGACACGACTGAGCAACTGAACTGAACTGATGAAATGTTCAGTATATTTAAGGTGGATCCTATAGTATAATTATCCTTTTCATCTCCTACCTGTAAGTAATGTTTATAGAATCTTGTTTTGATGGACAGTTTTTGTATGCAGTAAGGTAATAATTGTCTATTAGAAAACTATCTCCCAAGATTAAGAGGTAGAGAAAAAGAATATATTAGGCAGAGGTGAAAAGCATTGAACTTTTTCATATTGTGATTTCTCAATAATTTAAATAATAGAATGGAATTGAATGTTTAAAACTAAATTTAACTTCTAAGCATATACGTACTTACATTGAGCCCGCTTCACATTATTTTCCTGCTGTCTACTCTGGCCAATTGAATGGTATACTAAAAAGAATATTTGACTCAGAGTCAGAAGACCTGGAGCCTGATCTTGGCTTTGCCATTAACAAGCTGTGAAACTTTGTTCCAGTCACAGATTCTGAACTTTAGCTTCCACTAAAAGGTGGTTTTGCCACAGCCAGAGGTGAATTATATGCAGTCTAGAACTTTTGCCATCTCTCTTCCTGCCTTTGTCTTTCAGTCACTGAGTCATGTCCAACTCCTTGTGACCTCATGGACTGCAGCACACGAGTCTTGCCTGTCATCCACTATCTTCCGAGGTTGCTCACGGTCATGTTCAGTGTGGCGGTGATGCCATCCAACCATCTCATCCTTTATCGCCCCCTTCTCCTCTTGCCTTCAGTCTTTCCCAGCATATTTCCGAATGAGTAGGCTCTTCACATCAGGTGGCCAAAGCCACCGTCAGGGGCTTCAGCATCAGTCCTTCCAATGAATATTCAGGGTTTATTTCCTTTAGGATTGACTGGTTTGATCTCCTTGCTGCCCAAGGGACTCTCAAGAGTCTTCTCCAACACCACAGTTTAAAAGTACCAATTCTTTAGCGCTCAGCCTTCTTTATGGTCCAACTCTCACATCCATACATGATTACTGGAAAAACCATAGCTTTGAAAGTAATGTCTCTGCCTTTTAATATGCTGTCTAGGTTTGCCATAGTTTTTCTTCCAAGAAGCAAGCGCCTTTCAATTTCATGGGTACAGTCACCATCCACAGTGATTTTGGAGCCCAAGAAAATAGTCTCACTGTTTCTACTTTTTCTACTTTTTCTACTTTTTCCCAATCTATTTGCCATGAAGTGATGGGACCAGCTGCCATGATCTTAGTTTTTAGAATGTTGAGTTTTAAGCTAGCTTTTTTACTTTCCTCTTTCACCTTCATCAAGAGGCTCTTTAGTTCCTCTTTGCTTTCTGTCATTAGAGTGGTATCATCTACATATCTGAGGTTATTGATGTCTCCCGGCAATCTTGAATCCAGCTTGTGAGTCATCCAGTCTGGCATGTCACATGATGTACTCTGCATATAAGTTAAATAAGCAGGGTGACAATATACAGCCTTGATGTACTCCTTTCCCAGTTTTGATCCAGTCTGTTGTTTTGTGTCTGGTTCTAACTGTTGCTTCTCTTCCTGCATATTTCCCAGCTCATTAACATCACTGCCTGAAAGAAGGAGATTTTCAGTGCTGAAGTTCAGACCACCTTTTTATTTTTGTGATCAAGTTGAAATTAAAAGCCTTTCTTAATGAGAAGGTTGGACCCAGTAGGCAAAATGAAACTATAGAGATCCATTGATGTTTTATCATCTGTTCCTTTCCTGACTCTGTTATAGATCAGAAAAAAGGCATTTATTGAATAATAATCTTTATAGGCTTGAGTGGTTAAAGTGAAAGAGTGAGACTTTATTGTATTAAAGACATGACATTTACAATCTCTTCTGTTTTTCTCATTTAGAAATTTGGATCCTTCTAAAAAATTCCTTCAGAATTTATCACAGAACAGACATGCATTTAAATAATATCTAACTTGAATTATTTCCAATATTTTACATTTTCCTCTTGATAGCAAAATAGCTGTTGTATTAGTTTCTATTTGGTATAAGTACTGATTGTTTTATTGATTGAGAGTTAAATTTTTTGATGAAGATGTTGCAGAAAGGGAGACTCCTTCCAGGACCCATAAGTGGGCTCTTGTCTAATATTTGGAAATGAACTATCTAAGGAAATGCATGTGCTGACAAAGCAGGAGACTTTATTGGGAAGGGGCACCCAGGTGGAGAGCAGGAGGATAAGGGAACCTAGGAGAACTGCTCTGCCACGTGGCTCATAGTCTCAGGTTTTACGGTGATGAGGTTAGTGTCCGGACTGTGTCTGGCCAATCACTGTGACTCAGGTTCGTTCCTGATGGTGCATGCATTGCTCAGTCAAGATGGATTCCAGGGAGGAGGATTCTGGGAGGTTGGTAGGACATACGCACTGGCGTTTTCTCTCTCCTTTTGACCTTTCTGGAATTCTTCCGGTGCATGGTAGCTTGTTAGTCCCACCTTACCAGGACCTCCTGTTAGTAATGCAAGTGGCTGCTGTCTCGCCTGGCCAGAGTGGGCAGTTTCAGTCAGTCGTCCCCTTAACAAAAATACCAGTATCCATTTATCGCATAATGTCAGTTTGAGGAAGGATTAGTTAAAAAATTGCTAACATTAATAATAATGGGTAATATTGCTAATACATTTTCAGAATTGAACCTTGAAAGCTTTGCGATTCTTTTTTTCCCAAGGCAACAAGAACTGGCCACAAAATCATTGATTAAATTTCACCTAAAAAGACATTGAGCAATTATCCTATGTGAGGCTCCTGTTCTATCTTAGTTTTCACTTTTTAACCTTAATTTTAATTAGTGTGTCTTTAATCCAGGAATTAGTTATCTTTGGTTTATCTTACCTGACACAGTCAGTAAGAAAGTATGATATAGTTTATACCAGTAGTTTCAAAAATGCCAGAAGCCTTTGAAAGTTTTTAATAGCAGTAATACTGAAGGTCATAGTATGATCTTCTTTCTGTGAAAATGGAACTTTTTATTTTCTAACACAGAATATAAAATTCCCTAGCCTTAGAGCAATTCTTGACTTTTTTTCCTAGACCAAATGGGCAAATAAATACATATGCACAGACTATAAAGCCAGCAAAGTACCAGCCTTACTCCAATATATTAGTACCAGTCAAAAAATATTGCATTCTTCACCTCATACACTAAGATAAATTTCAAATAAATCAAAAAAGTGAATCTATATAAATAATAGAAGAAAACATGAATGATTCATCCATATCCTAGAAATGGTGAACTTTTTCTTAAGATTCAAAATCCAAAAGCAATATGATTACATAACTTACAAGAAAAATTGGGAGCAGAAAAAAACAATGAACAAAGTAAAATAAAAGAAAAGTTGGATAAAAGACTTGCTGCTTATTATTGTCCCTAAAGTATAAAGAACTTTTAAGAGAGAGAATACCAACAACTCTATAGAAAAATGAACTAGAGGTATCAGCAGAAAAACAAATACAACTGGCTCTTACACTTTATGAAAAGATGTTTAACTCATTAAGAGAAATTAAAATTATATGGTATTAATAACTACATTATTCCCCTATCACATTGGCAAAAATCCAACAGTTCCACAGTGTTTTCTGTTCTTTGAGCTGCAGAGAAATGGGCACTCTCATGCATTGCCTGTGGGAATGCAAAATGGAACAACTTCCATGGAGAGGATTTTGCCAGTATTAGGGAAAATTACCCATGGGTTTGCTCTTTAACTCAGCACTCCCACTTATAAAAAATTATCCCAAATGTAAACTTCTAGAAAATCATCCCAAAGATATATGTTGGAATAATATCAAAATACTGAATTCAACCAATACGTCTGTTGGTGCACTGGGTGAATAAATTATATGGTACATCCATATGTTGGCTATCCGGGCTTACATAATGAAGTGCTATGCAGCTGAAAAAAGGAGGGAATTTTTCTTTTCATAGAATGAAAACCGTAGTGTGTCCATCTGTACTATTGCTATTAAGTATTTGAAAGGGGTTTTTTGCATTTTTACAGTTATTGCAATGGATACTTCTCTGTATGATAGTGATATTCAGGATATAATGTTTTTGTAAAAAGGCAATATCAAATGTATATACTATGCTATCACATGTATTTGCTTACAATTTGTTTATGTATTTGCTTATAATATGTTTTTAAATGAAAGAATAAACCATGAAATAGATAAAATGATTTCCAATAGAAAAAAAAACAGATTAGAAGGAATAAGGATAGAAGCTAGATTTCTCTGAATATACCTTGTTTTGACATTGTAACCATTTAAATATTTTTATAATTATAAAACAAGATTAAATTGAAATGAAGGGGAAAAGGCGATCCCTGAAAAAAAATAACTAATGAAACCAACAGACCTACTATGTGTATAAATTGATGACTTAGACACTCAGGATATTTATCAAATAACTTTATACTGCACAATTTTGACTGTGCTTCATGGGTGGGATACAGCTTAGAAATAAGAAGAACTGAAAAAATTTCACTGTTTTTATTAATATTGTTATTCAGATAATCTATTTAGACACAGATAGAAAAAAACAAGTAATAATTAATGTTATCAGGAACCAAAATTTTCATTATAAAAGAGATTCAAACATTAAATCAAAAGAATTAGGTAAAAGACTGTAATCTCTGTATGTATGTGGATAAAAATAGCCATTTATCTAAAATTCTTTATTAAAAATAAACAGCCTTGTTGAAATATGATTCACCTATTCAAAATGCACAATTCAGTGCTTTTCAGTACATTTACAGTTAGGTAACCATCAATCACTATAATCAATTTTAGAACCTTCTCTTTATCCCCCAAAAAACCCTGTACCAAACAGCTGTCATTCCTTCTCCCCCTCCCAGGCCCTTCCAAATCTATGTAGCCATTAGTCTTCTTTCTCTGTATATAGATTTACCTGTTCTGGACATTTCCTATGAATGGAATCATACAATGTGTGGTCTGTGTGACTCCCTTCTTTCACTTAATATAGTGTCTTCAGGGTCAGTATTTCATTCCTTTTTATTGCCAGCTGATGTCCCGAAGTATATGTGTTGTTGTTGTTGTTGTTCAGTCACCAAGTTGTGTCCATCTCTTTGCAACCCCATGGACTGCAGCACGCCAGGCTTCCCTGTCCCTCACCATGTCCCGGAGTTTGCCCAAGTTCACATCCGTTGAATCAGTGATGCCATCCCACCATCTCGTCCTCTGTCTATACCATATTTTATTTATTCATTTATCAGTTAATGGACATTTGGGGTTGTTTCCACTTTTTAACTATTTTGAATAATGCTGCCTTGAACATAACTTGTGTACCAGCAGAATTGCTGGTTAAATGGTAACTCTCTTCTCACCATTTTGGGGAACTGCTGTATTGTTTTCCTAAAACAGAGTCACCATTTTACATTTCAGCCAGCACCATATGACAGTTCCAGTTTCTTGTCAACACTTATTATCTGTCTATTTGATTATAGTCCTCCTAGTGTGTGTGAGGTAGAATCTCATTGTGGTTTTGATTTGTGTTTCCTTAGCTAATGATGTTGAGCATATTTTCATATGCTTATTGGCTATTTGCGTATTTTTGGAGGAATGTCTGTTTAGATCCTTTGCACATTTTTGAAAACATTTTATTTGTTTTGGCTGTGCCTGGTCTTAGTTGAGGCATGCAGAACCATTAGTTGCGGCCTGCAGGATCTTAGTTCCCTGACCAGGAATCAAACCTGTGCCTCCTGCAGTGGAAGTACAAGTCTTAACCACTGAACTGCCGGGAAAGTCCTTGTGTCATCTTTTTATATTGAATTGTAAGATTTCTTTATGTATTCTACATACAAGTCCCTTATCAAATATATGGTTTGCAAATATTTTCTCCCAGTCTGTGGGTGGTCTTTTCACATACTAGATATAATGACCTTTGAAGCATGCAAGTTTTTACTTTTGATGAACTCCAGTTTATTTTTTTGTATGCATTGTCTTATCTAGGAAGACTGTACTAAATCAAAGTCTCCAAGATTTATTCCTGTGTTTTTTCCAAGAGTTTTATACCTTTAAGACCTATATTTGCCTTTGATCCATTTTGAGTTACTTTTTGTGTATGATGTGAAGTAGGGACTCAGCATCATTCTTCCACATGTGAGCCATCCAGCACTGTTGAAAAAACTTTTTTCCATTGATAGTCTTGGCATGCTCTCATGTCAAATCAATTGACTATATATGTGAGTGTGTTTCTGGACTCTCAGTTCTATTCCATTGATCTATATATGTCTAGTCTTACAACCTATTTGTAACTCTTGCATTATAGTATTGATAAATTTTGCTTTCTTCTTCTGCAAAGTTATTTTAGCTATTCTGGGTCCCTTGCATTTCCATATGAATTTTAGGATCACCTTGTCAGTTTTTAATAAGAAGCCAGCTGTAATTTTGATGGGAAAATCCTGTAATCTTAAGTTTGAATTATAAATAATAGTAAGAATTAGTTACGTTTTCTCTTGGGAAAAAAAAAGTGGGAAGAGGGTATGTTACTTCTCATCTGTACCTACTCAAAAGGCCTGTAGACAGCGATCAACCTAGTAGAAATTAAGCATGCCTGGGGCCCAAGTTGTGGTCTAAATACCATTAGCAGTAGGAGAAATATCTGATTCCAATCCTGGGGCAGGAAATACAGTGATGAGACTGGACATTATGTTAAAACAAGAAGGCTACTGCAGATAAGTGAGTGATTTCAAAAGAACTTAGGGGCTAACTTGAAGAGACTCCTGTTGTCCAAAGAAGGGAAGAGTTTGAACACTAGTAATAATAACAATTGTAATATTGAAGCTCATCAAACTGATTAAAAATCTCTTTGTAATAATGATACTAAAAAAATTACTGATCGCACCTAGAGAATTAGCCACCCAACTAAATATTTGAAGGCATGGAGAATGTAACCTGCTCTGCACATATGAACTTTGATTTACAAGTTTTTCCCTGAGGAAGGATTCCAGCTAATAAATGAAGAAGGAATGATTAGAGTTTCATTATTTTGCAAACTCTGAAGGAAATAATCTGACAGTGATCATTGATAGCTGCTAACATCCCATAGAAATAGATAAGCAGGCATTAGGTACCTCTTAGAGGATATTAACAACACCGCTTATGGAGTATCCTTCTATCAAAATTGAAACTGAATCAAATCACATCTCTAGATCCAGCTGCAAGTTTTTAGGAAATATGGAACAAAGTTCTGTTAATCAGTACCATGGAGATTCAAGTCAACCAGATTCATGACGTGAGAGACCCTAAGCATAATAACTCGGTTTCTTCAAGTGTTTAAAAGAAAAACAACTTCAGCCAGGTGAGGAAATTTGAACCCTGACTGGATAAATGGTGATTCTTGTTTCAGTTATGATAATGGTTGCTTATATGTAAATGTTGCTGCGTTTATAAAATTAGGGTTCTTGTCTTTTAGAAACATGTACTGAAATGTATTATAATAATATGATAAAATGATACCTGGGATTTACCTCAGAATAACACAAAGCATAAAGATAGGGGCAAGGGTGCGTGCAAAACAGGAGTGGTGTCAGTAAGTTACTGATTCTTACAGTTGGGTGATGTTTACCTGGGGATTTATGGTTCTCTATACTTCTGTAGATATATGCGTGTTAAAGGACAATCTAAATTTTGGGTCAGATCACATGGAACTAGGAGAAATGTAAAGCCTTCATATATCACAAAAACTCAACTATACAATGTTATCTAATAGTAACATTTACTTGATAAATATTTGCTTGTCAATGCAGTAGCAGCAGTACAGTGGTGAACATTGTAAACTTGTTCCTAGAGAGTCAGGTTGGAGAGACAGAAGTTAATGAAATAATCATAAAAATCAAGGTAAAATTGCAATTGTAATACATGTATGAAAGGAAAGGTACATTGTGCTTCAAGATCTTATAATGGGGGATGTGGTAATTCAGGGCTTCCCTGGTGGCTCAGATGGTAAAGAATTTGCCTGCAATTCAGGAAACCTAGGTTTGATCCCTCAGCCAGGAAGATACCCTGGAGAAGGGAATGGCAATCTACTCCAGTATTGGTTGGAGAATTCTGTGAACAGAGGAGCCTGGCCTGGTGGCCTACGGTCCATGGGTTGGCCAAGAGTTGGACATAATTTAATTAGGTCGAAAGGAAGTGGGGGCTTCCCTGATAGCTCAGTTAGTAAAGCATCTGTTTGCGATGCAGGAGACCCCGGTTCGAATCCTGGGTTGGGAGGATCTGGTGGAGAAGTGACAGGCTATCCACTCCAGTATTCTTGGGCTTCCCTTGTGGCTCAGCTGGTAAAGAATTTGCCTGCAATGTGGGAGACCTGGGTTCGATCCCTGGGCTGGGAAGAACCCCTAGAGAAGGGAAAGGCTACGCACTCCAGTATTCTGGCCTAGAGAATTCCATAGACTCTGTAGTCTATGGGGGTCTCAAAGAGTCGGATATGACTGAGCAACTTCTACTATCACTTTCAAAGGAAGGAGGAAAATATTGCAGGTAGAAAAGAAAACTATATTCATGTAGAACTGTGCTCTCTGATGGTGGCCAGCTGTGGCTATTTAGATTTAAATCATATAAACTTTTAAAACTTTAAAATTCAGTTCCTTAGTCACACTAGCCACATTTCAAGCACCCCATAGTCATATATGGTTACTGACTATAGTTTTAGACAGCACAGATATGTAACATTTCTATCATCACAGAAAAGTTTGATGGGCAGCTCTAATACAAACCAACTGTATCTCATCTCTGACAGAAAAATAATGGTTAATATTTGACCCATAATGATTTGTTTTTATTTTTCTCTTTACTCAAAATCTTAAGGAATATCCAAATATAAATTAAAACCCAAACATTAAAATGTTTCAGAAAATTTTCTGTGTGACCATGATAGAAACATAAATATTTCACTAATTCACATATAAAATTATTACACTTTTGCATCCTTTTCCACATCTGGCCCTGCTTTTCAAAGTACAAAATTGAATAATTCATCACTTATAATGATGAGTCTTTTCTCTCTAATTAGCATTCATTCATTCATTCATTCACCTTTTCATTAAACATGTATTTTATACACTCCATTTGGTCTCCTGAGTTGCTTAATTGTAACAGTTGCTGTATACATCCAAACACACATACATATACACACAGATTACATGCTGTTTATTTGTTAAAGAGATCAAGGTATTTTATCCTGTTGATTTTCCCACATTTTAGATTTGGACAATTACATCCTCTTAGTGTCTCATTACATGACCCTATGTTTTCTGTAGATGGGTAGTTAGAGTCCTGCTTAGATTCTGGTTCAATTCTTTGGCATATAACTGGTGCTTTGTTCTTCCTATTACATCGTGTAAGGAGACACACAATATCTGCTTGTCCCCCATAATAAGTAGTTGTTGCTCAGTCATGTCCAACTGTTTGCAACCCCCTGAACTGCAGGCACCAGGCTTCTCTGTCCTTCACCATCTCCCGGAGCTTGCTCAAACTCACATCAATTGAGTTTAACATACCATCCAACCATCTCATCCTCTGTCGTCCCCGTCTCCTCCTGCCTTCAGTCTTTCCAGGCATCAGGATCTTTTCTAATGAGTCAGCCCTTTGCATCAGGTGGTCAAAGTATTGGAGCTTCAGCATCAGTCCTTCCAAATGAATATTCAGGGTTGATTTCCTTTAGGATTGACTGGTTTGATCTTTCCTCTCATTAACTCTCTTTTTTAACATCTATTTTTACTTATTTATTTATTTGACTGTACCAGGTCTTAGTTGCATCACAAAGGATCTAGCTCCTTGACCAGGGATTGAATCCAGGCCCCCTACATTGGGAGTGTAGAGTCTTAGTCATTGGACCACCAGGGAAGTCCCTTCTCATTAAATCTTTAGTTGCCTAGAAGTATATTTTTTCATAAACTTGGAGTGGAGAGATACAGTCATCTAAATAATTATAGAACTAAGGAATGAATGCTATTGTGAAAATGGTTGATTAAATTTATGGGGTCTTGAGATGCAGGCAAGCAGAGGAGAGAGTCAGGAAGACTTTACCAAAGTGATGACATTTTGGCTGCATTTTGATGGGTGATGAATAGAAATTCACCAGTCCGAGAATCATAGAAAGGATAGTATGACGTTAGAGACTTTCTGTGGCCGAACATAGGGTTTTTCATCAGGAGCATCTCTACTTAGGACTTCATCGTACTATGCACTCTATAATTAAATAAAACCATGCTTAATTAAACCATAGCTTTGGTGTTCAGGCTTTATCATAAAGGAGATGTACCTGATCAGATTGGTCTGTTAGATAATGTTAGTAGGAGTATGGAAGATGGGCAAGACATCAGCCAGCTAAGTATGTATGTGAGCTTATAGCATATACCTAGAGCCAAGGTAAAATAAATCTAAGTTGTAGTATCTGCCCTCAAAAATCTTGATAATAATAGCTTTCCATTTTACTGTAGGATTCTACAGTCTATAATTATTGATCTTATTGATAATTATTTTGCATGAGAAGTGAATTTATTTAATCTACACAGTTCTGTACTATGGAATTTTATTATTTATAATTTATATATGTAAGTGCTTCAGAGGAAAAAAGTGACTAGCTTATATGTAAATGGGTTGAGGAGGGATATTTGGAGGCTGTTAGGGTAATCTATGCATCATTGATGAGGGCCCAAATTAATAATAATAAAGCAAAAGGAAAGACAGTAGATAGTAGACAATAGATATCAGAAAAAAATTGCAGGAAAAAATCAACCTAACTTAGTTACAGATTGAACATAGAGATAACAGAGCAGGAAGTGTAAAATAATTTAGCAGTGGTGACGCTCAAAGAGCATTTATCTGGGAGATACCCTCTGCACCATTAGAAAATAGTTTGAGTTTGGTCAAATCATTTAATGTCTCTTAACCCCCATCACCATATTTATAAAAAGAAGAGTTAAGTACTGTGATAGATAGTCATACAAACTTGTGGTTTAGTCCCATTTTCACCTGATATTAATCTTTGGAAATTTCCGTTTTCTGTTAAATGAAGTTGGTTATTAGAGTCAAGTGAGATAACATAATGTAAAACACACAGTAGAATGCCTTTCTCGTGAGCAGTATTGAGCACATGTTCTCTTTCTACCCAAATTCCTTCCTCTAAGAGCTCTGACTGTGAGAGCACCTCGAGATCTCTGTATGAGCAGATTTCAGTGGCCCTAGACATGGAGATTCAGGGGTCATCAGTGGAGTAGATACAGATAGAGCCATAAGTCAGAATATACCGTTTATACATTCATTTCTTCTGTTTCTGTGTCTTCGTTTATACTGTGTCTGCATTTTGAGAAGAGTTATGAAGAGCTAAATATGGCTGCAGAAAAACTTAAAAACCCTTCTGACTGAGCTCATTTGAAATCCATGACCATGAACCTCAAGTGGCTCTCTAATTCTGCCAGACAGTCATACTATACCTTCCTGGTTCATTCTTTCCCACTCTTCTAAACCATTATTTCACACTTTATTCTCTCTGCAGTCTCCCCATCCTGTCACACAATGATCTTTCTTCCCATTTAAATGAAGAAAGTGAAGGACTTAAAGGAGAATTTCACTAACTACCCTGCTGTTCATATGTAACACAAACAGACTGTTGTACTACTCCTTACCATCCCTGCAGCACTTCACTAACAGTCCTGAGCACATATCTTAGTGGTGCCTGCCTTACAGTAGATTTATGTAGATTTAAATAAAGATACTGATATAATTAATACACGGGCTTCCCTGATATAGACATATCTATATAGATAGATCACCTTTTTTTGGCCTTTTTCCACTCTGACCTCATTGCATTGTCTGTACCACATATTTGACTTTTAAAATATCTAGTTCCAGAAATATTCCGTTTATATGAAATACCCAGAATAAGTAAATATATACAGACAGAAAGTAAATATGTGGTTTCCCAGGATAGGGGAGGTTAGGGACATTGTGGGGGAGGATGAAGACTAAGGAAAGAGTGTTGGGTTTCCTTTTGGGGTGATGGAAATTTCTAAAACTGATTGTGATAATGCTTGCACAACTCTAGATGTACTGCTAAGTCACTTCAGTTGTGTCCGACTGTGTGACCACATAGACAGCAGCCCACCAGGCTTCTCCATCCCTGGGATTCTCCAGGCAAGAACACTAGAGTGGGTTGCCATTTCCTTCTCCAGTGCATGAAAGTAAAAAGTGAAAGGGAAGTCGCTCAGTCGTGTCTGACTCTTCGAGACCCCATGGACTGCAGCCCACCAGGCTCCTCCGTCCATGGGATTTTCCAGGCAAGAAAGAGTACTGGAGTGGGGTGCCATTGCCTTCTCCGATGGATATACTAAAAGCTACTAAAGTGTACAATTAAAGTGGGTGAATTTTGGGGTATATAGCTTTAAAAAAAAAAAGTTATTTAGCACAGTATTGGGAGTCTCACATATATTGATCCTCCACATTTAAGTCTCATAACAGTCCTGGTTTCTTCTTTTTCTACTGAGGCAACCAGGGCTCTTCAGAGGTTGAATACCTTCCCAGGGCCACAAAGCTAATAAGTGGCCTGGCCACATGTAGAACTTAGACAGTGCTTCCCATAGATTTGAGTTTTCCTTATTAACTAAGAGGAGTATATTTTTATTTGGGTTTACATTGACTGTTTTTAATATATGGACTTTACCTTTGATAATTCTGAAGTCTGATGCTACTAGATTAACATGGGATGCAACCTTCCTTGCTTAGGAGCTTTATGGAGATTGTAAATGGGAAGAGAGAAAACAAAAATGAAAAAATGATTGATAATTGTTGAAGCTGGGTAATAGGTACATGGGAGTTCATGGGAATATTTGTGTAGTTTTGAAATTTTTGTAATCATAAAAATTTTTGTAATTAAAAGATAACAAAAAAATAACAGGGGGACTTGATTAAGATTTTGATAGACAAAATAGAATTAGATAATTGACTAATATTCTTTCAATCATTTATTTATAGAGCATCTGTTGTGTGCTAGCACTGAGCCAGGCTTACCTCAAGTGGTTTACATATTTACAAAGGGAAAGAGTATCATCCGTATCATATATCTGAAATCCCTACAAATACAAATAACATAATGTAAGACTCAAATGTGATTTTTATTCAGCAAACCTAACTGTCCCTTTGTTCGTCCATTCAACAGAGGTATGAGGCAGATTGCTAGGGATGTTGCGGATGGATGTGTTTGAGGGTGAAGACATAGAGGATTATGGATGGAGTAGACCTGAAGTGTCTTTAGGGTTTATGGTCAGAAGCTGTGAAGGCCTTGCGGCCCAAAAGCAGAGCATGTGATGACTCTTCCCCCTTTTAACCTTTCTGCCTTTGGTACTGGGGATTCTTTCAGCTTTAGAAGCAGGTGTGTCTTCAAAGAGTGTTTAGATATTTGACTGAGACACAAAAGAGTGAGACCTGACTATTGTGCCTGTTCTGGTTCAAGGGAGAAAGGTCAAAAAAATCTTGAGTCTCCTTATATAGGTTTTTCAGCCCAGTTAACCAAGATAGAGCAGCAGCAACTTGAAGAAAGCTTTGACTAGACACAGGAATAAATAAGAGCACCCTGGGACATGTGGAAGCAATAGTACCCTCTTTGGAGCTATATATATGTTTATAGATTACTTACTACTGTTATTTTTCATCAAGAGTAGCCGAATGATGAGACTGTACCTGGGTGTGTCCAAGAAAATGAAGGCAAAATGAATCTCTCTGTGTGTGTTTGTAATTAAGACTATTTCATTTGTGTTTTTTTACAGAAACAGTACACCTATGATTTGTTTTTTGTTCCTTTTAGATTTTTTTCATGCTCATCTTCAGTGAGCTATTATAAAACAAAATTGTTACTTAAGCCCAGAACCCTCTGAAATTATAAGGAAAACATTTTTTGTTGTTGTAACCTTTGTCAATCTCCAAAACAACTTCAGAAAATTAATCCAAGTTATTCTCCCCAAGAGGCAAAGAATCAGTATTCAAAATTTCAGCTTAAGAGTGTCTCTTCCCCTCAAATTTAAGAATCTGAAAATTGTTTCTTCAGATAAAAGTTCCTCTTTATGAACAAAAATAACTTCATAGCCACAATGCTATAACATACCAAAATTAAGTCTTAGCTCTAAATTTGCTGTCACTTCTGTTAAGCTGACATGTTATACAGTCTGAATGTGAAATCTGAAGCAGAGACCTGGGTCTAGTACACAAGTGCATTTTATATAAGTCTATTGTACATCCTGGGAGAATTAGCATAGAAGAGACAAATATGTTTGTAAAGTGTGTTTCTAGAATGTTGCTTGAGGTTTCTGTAATTTAATTCTCTTGGTCTTTACAGCATTTTGGAATTCTTCCCAGGACAGTTTATTAGTACTTGGATTTTGGTTTCAGTCTCTTTCCTTTCTCCTTTTTACTTTTAATTTTTTCAGTGAGTACTTGGACTGTGAAGGTTAGGAAGACCAATAGTTCCAGAAACTAAGCTCTATATTTAACTGCAGACTGGGTGTGGCTCAAAAATTGCAATGCAAGCTTGCTAGTATTTTGCCAGTCATCAAAACCCTGACCTGCAGGGAACATTGCTTTTCCTAGTCTTCTGACTCTGAAATATGCTGAATTTTGATGATATATGGTGTGCACTTTTGTGTGTGTAAATAAAATAGAGGGTCATGTAGATTCCAACTTGAAGTGGTTCTGGAAGACTTGTTTCGTCTGTATTCTTTTATAGTGGGACTTCCCTGGTGGCTCAGACGGTTAAGCGTCTGTCTACAATATGGGAGACCCGGGTTCAATCCCTGGGTCGGGAAGATCCCCTGGAGAAGGAAATGGCAATCCACTCCAGCACTGTTGCCTGGAAAATCCCATGGACAGAGGAGCCTGGTAGGCTACAGTCCATGGGGTCGCAAAGAGTTGGACACGACTGAGCGACTTCACTTCACTTCACTTCACTTCTTTTATAGTAATCTCAAATGATATTAACCTGCCCTATATTCATGGTGCCACTTCCCATTATCCTTTTATTACTTTTAATTACCACTGTGCAATTTAAAAATTTGTTACACAGGAAGTCTTCTCCACTACATCCTTCATTTCATGAAGCCACATTTTCTTTTAATGTTTTTATTTTGCTTGGCTTTGAGACAGTTTCCTAATTACCATAAAAAAAGGAGAAATAACTCTTTGTTCTCCTAGTAAAAATTTCCATCATTTAAAAAAAAAACACTCTATCTCTTGAGGAGAATCCTATTACTTTGTAAAAGGGAAAAATAATCAACTTTTCCTCTTTGGCAGGATCCTTTTGTATCCTTGTGTAGGGTAGCTTCCAGTATCATTTGGTGTCATTCATATTATGCAGATATCTGTGGAATAAGAGACCTGCTCATTTCAGTAAGATTATACCTAGCCAGAAAAAAATTTGGAGTAGAAATTCTTATAAGTGCTTTCCTAATATTGCTTTTCCGAGAGATGGAGACCCATCCAGGTGTTTCTTTAAATGACAGCTCGTATCATGTGAACTATAAGGGGACTGTTTTGCCTTTGTTGTACAAAAATATATAAACTGCATCTGCTGACCACTGATGTGGTTTAAGCAACATTTAAGAACCTTCCTGTGATTTCATTTGCTTGTATTTAGTTACCATTTGTACAGAGAATAAGGAAAAGACCCTAAAGATCATCTAGTTCAAAGTTTGTTTTTTAAAACAAGAATTAAGAAGTTAATTAAATTAGCTAAACTCCAGAAGAAATGAGTTTAAGTTGTTTATTCTGAACCCATAACCATGTGAACCATAGAATCTTTTTGTTAAACTTTCCGTTCTTTCACTTTTTTATTTTTGTTAGATAAACATTTATTGTCTGCTATGTGCTAAGTCATATGCTAAGAATTGAGATGCAGAGATGAATAAAACAAAAATCCTTATTGCATTTAACTTCTTCCAGTCTGTGTTTCTTTATTCATCTCTCATTTCTCTCAGGCCCTCTTAATCTTCCTTTTTCCCCTCCTAAATTCCTTTCTATATCTTTCTCAAGATACCTCACTTTCTGTTCTTTATCTTGCCAGAATATTTTATTTTTTTCACTTTTTTTCTCATACTTTCTTTTAAGTATGCTTCTTGCCTGCCCGCCTTTAATTCTCAAAATTGCACTGCTGTATGATTCTGAATAATTTCTTGTTATGTGTGGAGCCTTTGTTCTTACTAAGGCTCAGTGACTTTCGATAGGAAAATACTTCTCACCCTAGAAGTAAATCTTTGAAAACTAATTGCTTTGTATAACTACATGAATGAATAGACTAGCTTCAAAGAACAAAATCATCTCCATGATAACCAAGTTCTATGAGAAGACCAGTTATCTAGAATTTCATTTACATACACACACACACTCTATATATACACACACACATATATATATAAAATCTCCACATAATTTATCTCAGTACCTTGTTTGGTCGTCAGCTTGTATTTCAGTCCCTCAGTATCTCCGTTTCTAGTAATGAAATAACTTAAGGGTATTACGGCCTGAAAATGCAAAGAAATCATTGTTCACCTACCTTTTATCAGTCAAGATAATGAGAAAATTACTTCCTTCTTCTTTATAAAATGAGAAAACTAAAAACATTTCTCACTGCTTAGAAAAAGTTTGCTTCTCCTATTTTTCATTTTATCTCCCAAGAGTAAAACTTCCTTCAGTATTTTACAATAGCAAAGAAATTTGCACCTCATTTCCATCTTGTTATGTTGCTGGTGAATTGAGTGCACTAGGTAAAGAGAATATCTTTTTCATATCTAGTATCAGAGGCCATGTGTCTGACCAAGATAGCAACTATGGATAGGAAATTCAGAGAATTTGTGTTCAACTTCTTTACATTTAACTATGGCAACTTTGGGGCAAGTCACTAAGTTATTACATGAAACATAGCAGTAAAGTAACAGATATGACCTGTGTAATTTCAAAGAAAAATGTGAATGAAATAATGTTATGCAATAGAATAAAAATTGCATTACTACGATAATGAAAAAGGAATAAACATAAAGATTGGGAGCAGCAATAAAAATTTTAAGTACATGCTGCTGCTGCTGCTGCTAAGTTGTTTCCGTCATGGTTTGCCCTAAATGTCGAATAGTTTGTACACTTGAGGTTACTTTTTGTCTTTCTGTTTGTTTCTGATGCTATGGTGGTTAAGAACACAGACTTTTTTGTAAGTTATTTAGTATAATTGATCTACAGCATTGTGTAATTTCTATTGTACAGCACAGTGATGCCGTTATACCTTTACATATATTCTTTTATCATATTCTTTTCCATTATGGTCTATCACAGGATACTGAATATAGTTCCCCAGGTTGGGAAGATCCCCTGGAGAAGGGCATGGCAACCCACTCCAGTATTTTTGCCCGGAGAATTCCATGGACAGAGGAGTCCATAATGGTCAAAAAGAGTCAGACATGACTGAAGCAATTTAGCATTCATGCACATGTTACACAGCGGGACCCCATTGTTTATCTATTCCATATATGTTAGTTTGCATCTGCTAGTCCCAAACTCCTAATCCATCCCTTCTCTACCCCAACTCTCTCTTTGGTTACTGTAAGTATGTTTTCTGTCTGTGAGTCTGTTTCTGTTACATTGATAAGTTCATTTGTCATATTTAGATTCTATATATAAGTGATATCATATGGCTTGTCTTTCTTTTTCTGACTTAGCTCACTTAGTATGTGAAGTACTTACTTCACTTAGTAATCTCTAGGTCCATCCATCTGCAAATGGCATTATTTCATTCTTTTTTTGGCTGAGTAGTACTGTGTCCCGTATCTTCTGTATCCATTCACCTGTAGATGGACATTTAGGTTGTTTCCATGTTTGGCTATTGTAAATAGTGCTGCAGTGAACACTGGGGTGCATGGTTTTTTTTGAATTACACTTTTCTCTGGATGTATGCTCAGGAGTAGGATTGCAGGATCAAAACTTCTATACTGCTTTCTGTACTGGCTGCACCATTTGACATTCCCACCAACAGTGTAGGAGGGTTCCCTTTTCTCCACACGCCCTCTAGCATTTATTATTTGTAGGCTTTTTAAGATGGCCATTCTGACTGGTGTGAGGTGTTGCCTCATTGTAGTTTTCATTTGTATTTCTCTAATAATAAGTGATGTTGAACATCTTTTTATGTGCTTGTTAGCCTTCTCGCTTCCTTGGAGGAATGTCTGTTTAGGTCTTCTGCCCAGTTTTTGATTGGGTTGTTTTGTTTTTGTTAGTGAGCTGTTGTATATTTTGGAAATTAAGCCTTTGTTAGTCACATCATTTGCAAACATTTTCTACAAGTCCGTAGCTTGTCTTTTTGTTTTGTTTATGGTTTCCTTTGCTGTGTGAAAAGCTTTTAAGTTTGATTAGGTCTTGTTTATTTTTGCTTTTATTTCTATTCCCTTGGGAGACTAATCTAAGAAAACATTGGTACAATTTATCTCAGAAAATGTTCTGCCTATGTTCTCTTGTTAAGAATTTTATGGTGCTATGTCTTATATTTTAAGTCTTTAATCAATTTGGAGTTTGTTTTTGTATATAGTGTGAGAGTGTATTCTAACTTCATTGATTTACATACCCTTATCCAACTTTCCCAGCACCACTTGCAGAAGAGACTATCTTTTCTCTGTTGTATATTCATGCCTCTTTTGTGAAGATTAATTGATAGTAGGTGTGTGGTTTAATTTTAGG
Source organism: Bos javanicus (assembly GCF_032452875.1). Lineage (NCBI taxonomy): Eukaryota > Metazoa > Chordata > Mammalia > Artiodactyla > Bovidae > Bos > Bos javanicus. The sequence goes on along the minus strand of NC_083875.1, from coordinate 10,254,049 downwards.
CTCTCTATTCTGTTCTATTTTTTAATCCATATGTCTGTTTCTGTACAAATACCATGCTGTTTTGATTACTATGGCTTTGTAGAATTGTTTGAAGTCTGAGAGGGTTATGCCTCCTGTTTGTCCTTTTTCCTCAAGATTGCTTTGGGAGTTCTGGGCCATTTATGGAAGAACATGGAATTTTTAGTTAGAAGGACTGGGATTCTGGTCTCAACTATCTTACTCACTAGGTATGTATCCTTAGACAAATTCCTTGCTATAAAATGACAATGACAGTCATACCTATCACATAAGAATGCTGTGATTTAATACTGAACAGCAGTGTATGTAAAGTACTACCCACGGTACACAACACACATAATAGGTATTTAATAAATACATTCCTACTAGGAAAACGAGAACTTTCAAACAGAATCCTGGGTTTCTTCAACTGGAATTTCTGAAGAGTTACCATTTTCCTAAGCCTCAGCCAATAAAAATCGATTTAGCATTTCTTTACTCAAAGTCATTAATCACCTCTGTGCCAGTCACTGCACAAGTGCTGAAACATATTTAAAGATAAGATTTTGCTCTAGTAAGTGTCAGTCTAGTGGAGGAGTCTGGTTTTAAAATACTCACTGAAGAGACAGGCACCAAGTCCAGCAGGACACAGAAGAGAATGGTGTGCGGAAGGGCCCCACGAGGTGACTGAGCGAGGCCCTACAGGGCGGAAGGCTGGGAAAAGGAAGAGCAGCGTTCTTGGCGGTGGGAGCGGTATGTGCAAAGCACAGATGCGGGGAAAATTAGGTCACTGGAGTATATGGTTAGCCAGGCGGGAAATGAGGCTGGGGTTGCAGCCAGACTCTGGAAAACCCTTGTATCGCCACAATTGCAACATCTGTCTTCCTCAAGCATTCAAATTTGCATCCATCCAAAATATGGTTGTTCTAAAGCCATTGTTTACACTGTCTGTGCCACTGTCCTCTCACGTGTAAAGCGTTGACGATAGTCCTTTTATGACAAGGACTCAAATTATTTGTGGGGTTGGGGGTGGGTCTTTATGTCTAATATCTGTAAAACATCCTAGGAATCAAAAAGTTGAAATTGTTTCCGGAATTTTGCCCTTTCACTGCTGAGGGCCTGGATTTGGTCCCTGGTCGGGGAACTAAGATCCTACTGCATGGTACATCTGAAGGAAAAAAAAAACTGAAACTGTTTTGAAAATCTTCTCAGCCTTCCTTTTTAAAGACAGGAGCCAAAGTGATACTCCCTTTTCTATGTGACAAGGAAATATGTTGAAATTCCAGCCATTTTCACTTCAACTTTTTGACCCATTGTTTTTCCCTGCTAAAATCTGTATTATAAAGGTAGATAGATTATTTTAAAATTATAAAATCCAATTTTCCTACTGACTTCTGTTATAGCAGTACATTGTTAGGAAAAAAATGTGAGCCATAACTTTACCAGAATGAATTATTTCATCATCTGTTAAGTAAATTTTACTTGGTACTTAAGTGATGTAGTTCATGTGCCCCTACAGCCTAGGGTTTGGTTACAACCAGCTGGCTCAGAGGCAAGCAGATTGCTCTACATAAAGTCTGACATTGGTAAGTGTTGCCTGAACTTGATGGAACTGACTACTTAAGAAGACTCTACAACTGAAACAATATTAGAAAATGGTGGTTTCTATCTCCTCCACCAGACATATTAGACTTGGGGAGAGTATAGAGTAATACAATATTTTCTGATTTTGTTAAATTGTAAGGCATTGAATTCAACAATGAACAATAATTTGATGATTTAAAGTGATCCATTAAAAATAACTCAGAAACAGCAGAAAATTTGCTTCTAAATGCCTCAATGTCATTTTTCCTTAGCCTGATCACTGTATTATTTTCCCCCAACAGAAACAGCTCTGTGGGGCTTGAATTGGGTCCTGTAAAATCTAAGGGTTGTCTTGCCTTCACTGCAGCCCCTGGCAAGCTGGTCTTCCTTTTCCTCTCTTCTGATGTCATTGCTGTTCTAGGATAGAAAATGCTGCAAGAATACATTATAAATTTTGGAATTAATGGATGCTGGAAGATGAATTTTAAAAAGAGTTTAACCTCTTTAATACTCCTTATGGAATGACTCGGGTAGAACATAATGAACTACACCTCCCGTATCTCTGCAAATAGAAGAAAGTTCTTAACATTTATATAAGACAGCAAGAGCCTGAACATGACCTCATTTCAATCCATTAGACTATTTGAGGAAAAAAACAACAAAACTTTCCCACTTATTGACAAGTAAAGTTATCCCAATCCATTTCTCATAGCCAGTAAGAAGATGAACTGTCCTTAAATGCATTTTAAAATTGGCAAATTACACTTCCTGGTTCCTCTTTGGTCAACCAGAAATAGCCAGAAGAGAAATTATCATGATTTTTTTTTTTTTTGAGGCAGATTAAAAATTCTCCCCCAATCCTTATTTGGAATATGTGCCAGCAGTTTTATTTTGTGCAAACAACAGACCCCTCATTTCTCTAGTCCCTGAGCCAACTCAACCAGACAAAAGACTCCGTGTTCGTCATATTGCCCTGTGGCCACAGTTTACAAAGAAATGAGGTATAGTTGGGTAAGTATGGTGTTGTATATAATGAATCACCCAGTAAAGGTATGATTCATCCCAGAAGCAGATTTATATGCATCATATTATAAATATTAATACTGATGGAAATCAGTTTATGGACTAACTAGAAAATATTCACAGAAAATGAGTGAGCTTTTTCTTTTATAAACTCAACATTTATTGAGGTTCAGCTTCAACTTCCCTTGTGGCTCAGATGGTAAAGCGTCTGCCTAAATGCGGGAGGCCCGGATTCAATCTCTGGGTTGGGAAGATCCCCTGGAAAAGGAAATGGCAACCCACTCCAGTATTCTTGCCTGGAAAATCCCATGGACGGAAGAGCCTGGTAGGCTACAGTCCACAGGGTCGCAAAAGTTGGACACGACTGAGCAACTTTCTTTCTTTCTTTCTTTTCATCAGTTCAGTTCAGTCGCTCAGTCTTATTCAACTCTTTGCCACCCCATGGACTGCAGAATACCAAGCTTCCCTGTCCCTCACCAACTCCCAGAGCCTACTCAAACTCACATCCATCAGATTGGTGATGCCATCCAACCACCTCATCCTCTGTCGTCCCCTTCTCCTGGCTTCGATCTTTCCCGGCATCAGGGTCTTTTCCAATGAGTCAGTTCTTTGCATCAGGTGGCCAAAGTATTGGGAGTTTCAGCTTCAACATCAGTCCTTCCAATGAATATTCAGGACTGATTTCCTTTAGGATTGACTGGTTGGATCTCCTTGCAGTCCAAGGGACTCTCAAGAGTCTTCTCCAACACCACAGTTCAAAAGCATCAACTCTTCGGTGCTCAGCTTTCTTTTTATAGTGCAACTCTCGCATCCATACATGACTACTGGAAAATTCATAGCTTTGACTAGATCAACGTTTGTTGGCAAAGTAGTGTCTCTGATTTTTAATATGCTGTCTAGGTTGGTCATAGCTTTTTTTCCAGGGAGCAAGCATCTTTAATTTTCATACCTGCAGTCACCATCTGCAGTGACTTTGGAGTTCAAAGAAATCAAGTCCGTCACTGTTTCCATTGTTTCCCCATCTATTTGCCATGAAGTGATAGGACCAGATGCCATGATCTTAGTTTTCTGAATGTTGAGTTTTAAGCCAACATTTTCACTCTCCTCTTTCACTTTCATCAAGAGGCTTTTGAGTTCCTCTTCACTTTCTGCCATAAGGGTGGTGTCATCTGCATATCTGAGGTTATTGATATTTCTCCTGGCAATCTGGATTCCACCTTGTGCTTCTTCCAGCCCAGCGTTTCTCATGATGTACTCTGCATATAAGTTAAATAAGCAGGGTGACAATATACAGCCTTGATGTACTCCTTTCCGGATTTGGAACCAGTCTATTGTTCTAGTTCCAGTTCTAACTTGCTTTTTGACCAGCATACAGATTTCTCAGGAGGCAGGTTAGGTGGTCTGGTATTCCTATCTCTTGAAGAATTTTCCATAGTTGTTGTGATCCACACAGGCAAAGGCTTTGGCATAGTCAATAAAGCAGAAATAGATGTTTTTCTGGAACTCTCTTGCTTTTTCCATGATCCAGCAGATGTTGGCAATTTGATCTCCGGTTCCTCTGCCTTTTTTAAATCCAGCTTGTACATCTGGAAGTTCACGGTTCTCGTACTGTTGAATCCTGGCTTGGAGAATTTTGAGCATTACTTCCCTAGCGTGTGAGATGAGTGCAATTGTGCAGTAGTTTGAACATTCTTTGGCATTGCCTTTTTTTGGGATTGGAATGAAAACTGACCTTTTCCAGTCCTGTGGCCACTGCTGAGTTTTCCAGATTTGCTGGCCTGTTGAGTGCAGCACTTTCACAGCATCATCTTTGAGGACTTGAAAGAGCTCAACTGGAATTCCATCACTTCCACTAGCTTTGTTCGTAGTGATGCTTCCTAAGGCCCACTTGACTTCACATTCCAGGATGTCTGGCTCTAGGTGAGTGATCACACCATTGTGGTTAAATGAGTCATGAATCTCTTTTTTTGTACAGTTCTTCTGTGTATTCTTGCCACCTCTTCTTAATATTATCTGCTTCTGTTAGGTCCATACCATCTCTGTCCTTTATTGTGCTCATCTTTCCATGAGATGTTCCTTTGGTATCTCTGATTTTCGTGAAGAGATCTCTAGTCTTTCCCATTCTATTGTTTTCCTCTCGCTCTTTGCATTAATCACTGAGGAAGGCTCATCTCTCCTTGCTATTCTTTGGAACTCTGCTTTCAAATGAGTATATCTTTACTTTTCTCCTTTCCCTTTAGCTTCTCTTTTCTCAGCTATTTGTAAGGCCTCCTCAGACAATCATTTTGCATTTTTTCATTTCTTTTTCTTAGGGATGGTCTTGATCACTGCCTCCTATACAGTGTCATGAACCTCCATCCATAGTTCTTCAGGCACTCTATCAGATCTAATCCCTTGAATCTATTTGTCACTTCCACTGTATAATCCTAAGGGATTTGATTTAGGTCATACCTGAATGGTCTAGTGTTTTCCCTAATTTCTTCAATTTAAGTCTGAATTTGGCAATAAGGAGTTCATGATCTGAGCCACAGTCAGCCTCAGTCCTGTTTTTGCTGACTGTTTAGAGCTTCTCCATCTTTGGCTGCAAAGAATATAGTCAGTCTGATTACAGTATTGACCATCTGGTGAGGTCCATGTGTAGTCATCTCTTGTGTTGTTGGAAGAGGGTGTTTGCTATGACCAGTGCGTTCTCTTGGCAAAACTCTGTTAGCATTTGACCTGCTTCGTTTTCATACCGCTCCTTATGATAGACACTGGTTAGGATACAGTGATTAGCAATACAGATATGGAAATCATTGTTGATAGAATAGACATTCACAGCACAGACCAAGTTTGTCGTGTGTGTTTGGTGTTTGAAGATCTCAAAGTAGTGTAATATGAACCTGTGGGTAAATATTCTGCTTCTGTTTTAGTTGCCTTTTGGTTGAAGAACCATGTATGGACCTTGTAATTTCAGTGATAGCATACAAAAGTGGTCTTTTTGAAAAGCTGCATATCATAGAAATCTCAATCATAATGGTGCCTCATCCACATATTCTATTTTATTGGTTCCTACTTTGTCACATTGTCCACTTAAAGCCTGAGACAAACCTATAGTTCTAACCATTTTGAGACTGTCCTATAGTTCCCATCCTTCTGGGGATAGAAACATTAATTTGTCATCAAAATACCTTCCCTGGAACATGACTGTATGCCAGATTTGCTCTGATATCACTGTGAAGAAATTTATTGTGTACAATTAGTAAGATAACCTTTCAGTTCTGACAGTAATGCTGTAAATAGCATGTTTTTGGTCAAGTGTTATCAGAATTAATTTGACTTTTTAAAGGCAATTAAGCAGTCATTTATGTATATCCTGGGTAGTTTGATTGGCCAAACTAAAAACAGCAGCAAACCCATAACACAGGAAATAAAAAAGTAGGTTTAAGAGAAAGTAGCAAGTACCTTTAAATACAAGGTTTTGTTTCTCCCTCTTCAGAGAGGTATCAGAATAATCCCACCCAGTGAACCTCTGATTCTCTAAAGAATCTAAGCTGTTGTCCATGTTTGGTTTGCTATTTGTTGAGATTCCCCCGAGAGGACAGATTCTCATTTTAGATACAGACCATATCCTTTTAGCAAGAGGTGGTCATTTTGTAGAAGCGTAGTACTGATCATAAGAAAAAACATGCAGGAATCAGTGGATTGATTTTATCAATCTTGTTCTATTGATCTTCATATTATAGTAAATTGTTGGTCAGTAGTGTCAGATTGGTAAAGGGTGAATTTATAATTCAGTGCTTTATATTTAAAAATAGGCTCTCTGCCTCAGGGTTACTTGTACACCAAGTGTAAGAAACTTGACAATTCCAGATCACCTTGTGTGTGTTAGTTGCTCAGTCTGATTCTGCAAACCTGTGCACTGTAGCCCACTAGGCTCCTCTGCGCATGGGATTTTCCAGATAAGAATACTGGAGTGGGTAGCCATTCCCTTCTCCAGGGGATCTTCCCGACCCAGGGATCAGACTTGGGTCTCCTGCATTGCAGGCGGATTCTGGGCCACCAGGGAACCCTCCAGATCACCTTGCAAATCTTTGCTAATTCCTACTAACAAAGGCTGACAGAATAGGAAGATACAGCTGCTCTCAGCCAGAGGGGAAGCAGAGGCAGCAAGGGGCCTTGACCAGGCCTTGACTGAGATGTGGTAGATGCGGTTCACTCTCCCAGGTAACATGGTTTCCGCTAGCGTGAAGTTCACCTAATTATCACTGGCATTTGATAGTTTCATTAGGAAATTAGGAAATCCATAGGACAGCAAAACCAAACACTGCCCTCTTATGCATGTTCTTTTTCTTATTAAAATAAAATGTAGAGTGAGCAAACATTTAATGAATTCAGTGGTATGCAATCGAGAGACATGTCTTAAGAGAAGTACCATTTCCAAGTTGTTTTTCTTTAAGATGGTTAGAATTTGTCAGTTTTACTGTTTTTGCCTGACAAATCCAGAAAATTGCCTACATTCTTCTTTTTCAGTCTTCATAGGACTAATGACTAAAAGGTAATACATATTAGAAGGCAAACTTGTTCTACATTGTCACATAGAAACTCACACCAAATGACAGGATAAAATGTATTAAACACTCAATTCCTGAATTCACTGTTAACCTTGAAATCTGTTGATAAAATAGCAAGTAAGTTCTAGTGGCATTTAGCATGCTGCAAGTAAATATAACATTTAAACATAGAACCTTTGCAGGGAAGGATCTTGGGTGATGAAAATTTTATCTCAGGGCATGTTTCATCCATGGTATCTATAATTTTGTCATATATGGAATTTTCTTTTTTATATTAGTGAAGAAAAGCCATTGTGAGGATTTGGAAGCTTTTTTTGGTGCCAGTGTCTGAAGAGGTACCACTTTCTTCTACAATAGGGTGAAGTGAAGTGAAAGTGGCTCACTCCTATCTGACTCTTTGTGACCTCATGGACTAAACAGTCCATGGAATTCTCCAGGCCAGAATACTGGATTTGGTAGCCTTTCCCTTCTTAAGGGGATCTCCCCAACCCTGGGATCAAACCCAGGTCTCCTGCATTGCAGGCAAATTCTTTACCAGCTGAGCCACAATTAACTGCTAGATATATCCTTTAAATGTGTATGGATGTTGTGTTTCAAAGGAGAAGTCCCAAAGTTTATTAAATTCTCCTGCCCCAGTTAAAAAGGTAGCTCGGTGTTATTATGGTTATTATGGTCTCCAGAGCAATTACATTTCCTTTCCCAGGAGGAAAAAGCCCATAGGTGTAGCTGCAGTCCTGGGGCTGTCAAGGGGTTCTCACTAATGCTGTCACATTTTTTCTTCTGGGAGCTCTTGTGAAATTTATAGGAGTTTGGTTTAGGTGATTCATTGCTACGGAGATTTGGCATCTTAAAGGAAATCTGAAACAATACTATATCATAGCTAAATAATGACCACCATTCCTGTGGGCCCTTTGAGCCAAAGAACTGAGTGAGGAAACTTGAGTTCTGGGCTGTGTGACCTTGAACAAGTCAAGTCTTCTTTCTGGCTCTTCATTTGTCAAGTCCATGTCTTCATCTGCAAAATGAAGAGGCTGACTTGGTAATATCTCCTTCCAGCTTAAAGTTCTTTGATTCTTTGTAAGAATATACTCTGTAGTATATCTAAATCCATGTGTAATGAACTGTGTTATGGGATTTCATTGCATTTATGAATTAAGATTCCAAAAGTCAGCCTTTCATATATGAATCCTTTATAGGTCAGTACTAATTTTTCTACTTAAAGTCTTCCCTTTTCACAGGCTTTTCTATTCTAAAACTTTAAGATGCCGCAGAGTCTCAAAAACTTAGCTTCTGTAATAGGACTCATTTATATTTTAGCTTTTACTTGGTAAGTCATGTGAACCTCCCCAAAGTCTGATTTAGAGGGAGCCATTATTTAAGTCTATAGAATAAAAAGTGAACCCTTATTCTTAAAACATACATTAGTGTAGAACATCTTTTGTCATACTTTAGTGTGTTTACGTAACAAATGTTTAAAGTGTGAATGTTTGTTGCCAAAAAACATTAAGATAAACTAAGACATCTATTTAAAAATAATTTTGTGCAATTCTATTTTGCTCATGCTTTGGGAGAGCAAACTTTATTTTCAAATAATGCTTTTTTGATTACAAAATACTCACTACATAAAAAATGGGGAAAGGCAGGAAAATGTAAAGAAGAAAATTGAAATGCCCTCAACACCACAGATAATCATTAATATTTTGGTGTGTTTCTTTTCAGCCATTTTTCTGTTATGTATGTATCTGCATATCTTCTAAACAGAAGAAGGTTGTATAAGAATATACCATAATTTTTTACATGCTGCTGCTGCTGCTGCTAAGCCGCTTCAGTCGTGTCCGACTCTGTGTGACCCCATAAACGGCAGCCCACCAGGCTCCCCCGTCCCTGGGATTCTCCAGGCAAGAACACTGGAGTGGGTTGCCATTTCCTTCTGCAATGCATGAAAGGGAAAAGTGAAAGTGAAGTCGCTCAGTCGTGTCCGACTCTCAGTGACCCCACGGACTGCAGCCCACCAGGCTCCTCCGTCCATGGGATTTGCCAGACGAGAGTACTGGAGTGGGGTGCCATTGCCTTCTCTGAATTACCTAGAGAATTACCTAGTTACCTAGTCCCCTGCAGTTGAACATGTGTGTTGACAGCTGTGTCTAGCTCAGGTCCTTACTTCATAACTGCTTATGTTGCCAGTTTGTAAACAGATACAGGGATGGTAAATGAAAGAAAAGTATTTTGAAATGCAGCTTAAAAAAAAAATCAGAGTTAGGTTTTGTAATACTACATAACCCAGTTTATTTATTTATTTTTTATTTTATTTTATTTTTAAACTTTACATAATTGTATTAGTTTTGCCAAATATCAAAATGAATCCGCCACAGGTATACATGTGTTCCCCATCCCGAACCCTCCTCCCTCCCCATACCATCCCTCTGGGCCGTCCCAGTGCACCAGCCCCAAGCATCCAGCATCGTGTATCAAACCTGGACTGGCAACTCGTTTCCTACATGATATTTTACATGTTTCATTTTTATCTTAGGTAATTTTTTATTAGAAAATTAATAGTAACAGATTGTAAACTATTGTAAAGAAGAAAATAATATTTACATTCATAAATAACCATAAATAACCAAAAATATTTTGGTACATTTACATTTAGTATTTCTATCTATGTGTACTTTGAAAATGATTAGAATAAGTCATACCTGGTTTTGTAACCTGCTTTTCTTCACTGACATTTTGCAATGTCATTTAGTGCTCTTTGAAAACATGATTTTTTTAAACGGCTCCTTCCTTTTTCTTCAAGTGTCTATACCATAATCATATTTAACAATTATTACCGTAGGAGACATTTAAAGTCTTCCCAGCTTTGCCCTGTTAAACAGTACTGACACAGACAGCCTTGTTCTTACCTGTTGTCCTAAAAATAATATTACCAACTTCTTCCAAACAGCTGAGTTTACCCACATCACTGGCCTTGAGCATCCACTGGCACTGCCACTGCAGCCTGCCTTCTGTGTGTGCTGTATCTTTTTAGTCAGTGAAAAACCTCCATTTTGCTTATCTGGAGGGGAAAAAGCACTGTTTTAGTTTTGCTATGTTTAAACTTCTCTGATTACTAATGAGACTAGCCTTACATGTTTATTAATCATTCATATTTCATCTTTTGGTATTTGTTCCTTTACCCATTTTTCTGTTGTGTATTCATGTTTTCTGCTTGACTTGTATATTCTTTATGGAATGAGCTCATTAACCCTTTCTGCTATATATTTGCAATTTATTTCACTTTTATTTAAATGTAGATAAGGGCACCACTTTATTCTTGTGTGACTGCCTCCATCCCTTAGACTTCTTCATTCAGATGTTTTCTTTTACGTTTAGCCATAAAACATTGAGTTTGTAAGGTGAATATCTAATTTGGTCTTATTTTCCAAATAACCAGTTTTCCCTTTCTTAAGATTTAAAATTATTTCTCACATATAAAGTTATTGTGTTTTTTGGTTCTATTTCCTATCAATCCTTGGACCACAATTATGATTATCATATAATTTCACAATATTTGATGAGAGGGCCCATTCACTAATATTTATTTTTAAAATGTTCTTAACCATCCTCATCTGTTTTTTCAGGTGAGCATGAAAATAGTGTTGTTGACATACCACTCCCACTGAGAAAAAAGAGGGGAAAAAAATATATGATTGAAGTTAAGCCTAGAAATTAATTTGTGAAGAAGTGTCACTGTCATATTATTTATTCTTATCTAAGAATGTGTTGTATGCCTCTCCATTTCTTGTCTTTTTTATACCTGTCAGTGAAATGAGTAACATTTTTAGTTTTTTGTATATTTTATATATTTTTCTTGTTAGATATTTTTATTTTAATCCTCATTTTTCTTGCTCTCATGAATAGAGGCTTTTTTTCTATTAAGTTGTCCAGCTGCTTATTGATACACGGGAAAGTTTTAGTATCTTTGTTGGTCTGTTTAGTCCCCAGCAATCTGATTGATCATTTCTGAGACAATTTGAATTTACCCCTTGGTTTTCTTGGTATAGTATAATATGCAAATGATATTTTTGTGGCCCTCCTTCCCAGTTTGTGTCTTAATTCTCTTTCATTTCCTATTGTAATGACTAGGACTTTTAGAAAAACATTAAATTGCAACAAGAGAAAAGGTTGTATTGGGGATGGTGGGCTCTGTTGCCCAGTTTCTGATTTAATTTAGATGCTGCTAGTATTTCCTCATAGTTCAGTAGGTAAAGAATCTGCCTGCAGTGCAGGACACCCAGGTTCGATTCCTGGGTCAGGAAAATCCCCCAGAGAAGGAAATGGCAGCCCACTCCAGTATTCTTGGCTGGGAAATCCCATGGACTGGCAGGCTACAGTCCCATGGGGTCGCAAGAGTCGGATACGACTTAGTGACTAAACCACCACGACCACTAGCATTTTATCATCTTATTAATGTTACCAGTTACTGTTTTTCCAACATATTATTGTGGAAAATTTTAAACATACAGCAGAGCTGAAAGAATTTTACAGTTATCACCTAGATTCTACCATTGTTTTACTATACTTGTTTTCTTATACATCTTTTAGCAGATTGTTTTTCATTATTGATTGTAGTCTTTGTTGTATTGCAGAAATATTTATCTGTACTTAGTGTTCCAAGATTTTAAAAAATAAGCACTGCTAAATTAGTTGCTGAAGATAGAGATGAATATAGCAGTCCCTTAGCTCCATTTGTTATCATGAAGTAGCCAATCTAAAAAGTCAGTAAAGCTTTGAAATAGGGATTTAGTATGAAAACCGTTCAAATGGAGGACAGTGTTGAGCATCAAAAGAAGGGTTGCAGCCAATTTGGATTACAGAAGGAAAAAGAACTGAAGTTAGAATTTTTCTGTATTTCAGGAGAATGCCTCATTCACGTGTTTACTTTTAGAAATCAGAAATAGCTGCTTATTTCAGTTGGCCTGCAGGTGTAGTTCTATACTGAAATGGCGTCCATTAAGCTATGAGTTGAATCACAGTATCTCTTAAGACCATCCCATTCTTTTTGTACTGATTCTATTTACCCAGAGTATTTGTTTTGTAGGGCTGACATAACAGATTTCCACAAACTTGGTGGCTTAGAACAGCAGAAGTGTATTTCTCACAGTTCTGGAAGCCACAATCTGAAACCAGGGTGTCAGCAGAGTGGGTTCCTTTGGGAGATTCTGAGGGTAGAAACCCTCCCACACTTCTAGCGTTGGTCAGCCATCAAAGGTCCTTGGCATTCCTGAACTTGCAGACCCATCACTCTGCTTTCATTTCTGCATTGTCTTCTCTGTTTGTGTTCTTTTCTTTCTCTTATGAGGACACTCATTGGATTTAGGGCATAGTGTGACCTCATCGCAATCCTTCCCGTAATTACATCCACAGAGACCCAATTTTATATACAATCACTTCCTGAGTTTCCAGGTGGACGTGAATTTTCAGGTGACACTCTTCACCCCCACTGCACCCAGCAACTTCTTAGCAAGCAGGAATGGAAAAGAGCGTGGGCCTGGAGGTCAGGACACTCGGTTCTCGTCCTAGCCAGCTCTGTGACGTTGGGGAGCTTATTGTCCCCATTTCCCCATCTTTCCAAGTCCCCGATGGTCCAAAGTTCACAGTAGATGACGAACAGTTGTATGCATGGCTGACTTCCAGCTCTGCTTCTCCTGTTTCTCTCTGACTCCTGGTGGTTTCTCGGGGATATTTTAAGGTATGATGAGTATCAGAGGAGCTTTGAGATCTTTGGATAAAATACAGGGTATCACTCTCCTGGTTTGTAACTGAACCGTGGATGTCGTTAGGCTTTTATGGATTAACCAAAGAGAGGTGCTGTACTTGGAGAATGTGTTCCCATTTCTGTCATCTCTTGCTTCCCTCTGTTATTTAAAACCACCACCACCACTCCCCCACCCCCCCAAAAAAAAGAAAATATTTTAATTATTTTGTTGTTGCTGAAGATTATTTAACACATAGATGCTCTCAAAGTGGATATGGGACGACTAGGTTCCAAACTATTTCAGTTTAATGGTATTCTTTCCTGCCCTCCACCCAGTAATTATACTTAGTGATAAAGAAATATACACTGGATTATAGATAGTGAGCAGTGTCTGACAATCCTGAAACGTTATTTTTTTAATTACTAAAGTGATGAGGTTTAAATCTCTCTTCAGGGGAGATAGTTCATTTAAAAACACAGGGTGGCGGGGCGGGGCAGGAATAAGTTCATTTACATGGCATTATCCTGGCAGATCAGACAGTAAAGAGTCTGCCTGCAATGCAGGAGACTTGGGTTCGATCCCTGGGTCGGGAAGATAACCCAGAGAAGGAAATGGCAACTCACTCCAGTATTCTTGCCTGGGAATTCCATGGACAGTGAAGCCTGGCTGGGTAAACTCCATGGGGTGGGACACAACTGAGTCACACACACACACCTTGCATGGGGTCGCAAAGAGAGGGACAAGACTGAGGGACACACACACGCACCTTGCTTAGAGAGCCAGTTCCTGTCTTTTCTATGTGCTCCCTGAGACACAATGGGAGGAACTTTCCGGTTGTCGTTTTTATAGACTTAGGTGCTACTGAAATGAAGGTGCTTCAAGGACATTTCCATTTGTTACCAGCTTATGGTATCTCATCTCATGTAAATGATTTTGCCACTTTTCATTTTAATTCTTTGCTGTCATTGTCTTGCAAAGTGATCATTTGGTTTCTCTCTGAAGATATTCACTGGTCATTCGGCTGACAATGTCCTTTGTCTATAAAGTGTAGTGCCCTTAGGATTTATTTTATTGCTTTTATATTACTACCTGTAGATTTCTGTTTACATGTCTTTCCCTTTTTAGTCTTATAAAATGTCTAGGGCTATAAACATTCTTACATGGGACAGAAGTGTATTTCAGAACAGGTCCCTTTCAGAGTCTTAAAGCCAAGTTCTCCCACAATTTATCCACCTGGTAACAGTAGAAATATCTAATCCTTTGACATAATTTAAGGATGAAATGCCAGAAGGTGAATAATAGATAGTATGTACTATTCCTAAGGCTGTCTTGATTTGGTGGAAGGGAGGAAGTGGTGCCTAAACCCAGGAAGTGAGGGTGTCTTGAATTTTTATTACCATCCCAATGTCTCTTGAATTTTATCTTTCCTTGTAGTCCCATGCCTTAGCCTGCTTCAGATCCTCTCCTCAGCTTTTACCACAGCTGCATAACTAACTTTTACCTCTAGTATCACCAGAGATACTGCCATACAAAATGTGTTTGATCATATAATACCCTTGCTTAAAAAACTTTGTCCAGTTGCCTGAAGTTAAGTGCAAACTCTATTATACTCTTTAAAATATGGACCCAATATTTTTCTTCAGTTTGATCCCCAGTCACCCATCTCGGGTTTCCCTGGTGACTTGGAGGGTAAAGCGTCCGCCTGCAATGCGGGAGACCCGGGTTCAATCCCTGAGTCGGGAAGATCCCCTGGAGAAGGCAATGGTGCCCCACTCCAGTACTCTTGCCTGGAAAATCCCATGGACGGAGGAGCCTGGGAGGCTGCAGTCCATGGGGTCGCTAAGAGTCGGATACGACTGAGCGACTTCACTTCACCCATCTCATGTACATTCATCCACACTGAACTCCTCATTCTCAGAACATTTTAAGCTCTTTTATAACTCCCTTCCTTTTATATTTTGCTTCCTTTGCCTCATGCTATTTTACTTTATCCACCCTCCACACTCTGCCTTCAAGAAACCTGCACAAATGTTGATTCTTCTCTGTTCCCATATACTACATTCATTCCACGAATACCGTGCATCTTACAGTGAACTCTAGAGTGTGTTTTGTAACATACATATATCCCCAGTATTTACATTAGGAGGCTCTGCCAATTGCTTGGTATAAACTAGGACTCAGTCAACATTTTGAGTTGACTAAATGATTAATTACATCTAAAATCAGTCATTAGACTTATTTCTCAACTTTACTGATAGTCTATTGGTTATGTATAGTTCAAAAATAAACACTACTAACATAATTGTATTCAGCTATGTCTGAGTATAAAACCTCTGAATGAAGCAAGGGAAGACAGTGCATTGTACAATACGGTAAGATCCCAACTGCTTTTCTCCTGAAAGAAGTATTGTCGATTTCACTAAAGGCCTTAACTGAAACCAATGTTTTCTGTTTTCCCCTTTGTTTCTTTCTTACATTAATTTATTCCTTCACATATACCTTTATTCAGCCATCTTTTGATCAGACAGTTGCTTACTGAGTGTCTGTTACAGGCCAGGCAGGTTCTCTGGACTTACATAGCTCCTCTTACAGGTAACTAGATAGAAACTATAGTTACTAATTTCTTGGATACTTCCTTTTTTCTGACAGTTGCCATGTCCCCTTCACAAAACACCTGTGAAAAAAACATAGAGTTTTTAGTTAACATTAAACTCAGATGAGCCAATAATGTGATACGGTCCTGGACTGACTATATAATTTACTGTCTAAATGGGATAATGTAGGGGAATGAGAGTGCATGCTAAGTCACTTCAGTCATGTCCAGCTCTTTGCGACCCCATGGACCATAGCCCACAAGGCTCCTCTGTCCATGGGATTCTCCAAGCAAGAATACTGGAGTGGGTTTCCATGCCGTCCTCCAGGGGATCTTCCCAACCCAGGGATCAAACCAGTGTCTCTTAGGTCTCCTGCATTGGCAGGTGGGTTCTTTACCACTAGCACCACCTTGGAATGAGGGGCCAGGGGTTGTTAATAATCCAGGATAAAAGCACTATTTCGGGCAAACCCTGAATATAATCCTTATAGTCTAATCAGATTGCATTACTAGCTGCTTTTTGTTGTCTGAGCACATCTTAGGTTTTTATGTTTGTTTTTATTGATAATTTTGTCCTTTCCTCTCCAATGCCTGAAGCCTGTGCATCCCTCAGAAGAGATCCAAAGCAGTAAGCTTTCCCAGAGCAGTATAGTCCATAGAGATAGCTCTCTAACCTGGATTTATTTAACATATCATTTAATATTTAATTAGCAGCTAGACATATTCTGACTTGTCACTGTTTTACTGTTTTGACTGTTCTTTTGACTCCTTTTGTTTTAACTTCATATCTGATGTCCTCAACTGAACTGTGTACTGTTAAGATCAGGGTCATTTTTGAACTTACATCTACCTCTCAGACACATACTTATGCTCATGTAATACATACTGGGTGAACATTTTATTTCCTGACCTGCCTTTGTCTTTCCTGAAAATTCTTTCACTTTGCATCAATATTGTGTAGCTGTCTGCCCCCTACCACCACCAAGAAGAAAGCTTTAAGAGCTTTGTAATTCTTTGCAAAAAAATTTTAATTATTACATTTTAAATTTAAATACTTACCATGAGGTATTTTAAAATATATTACTTTATCAGTTTACCTTATACTATATATATTTAATTAATATATTGTAAACATTGAAACATTACAGAAAGATGAAAGTAGTAATCACAGTCCAGTGTACACACCTGCAGCTGTATTAGCACATTTTAAAGAAAATTGATATTTCTGATAGGCCTACATTTCTTATAATAAGTCTTTAGCAGAAAAGAAAGGATTAATTGCCAAGCTTAGAGATTTAGAACTATAGTTAGTACATTATATTCTTGAACCTTTTATTTGGAAGGTTTGATTTGGAAGGTTACCAATTTGTTTTTATTCTGACTATATTTTATATAGTTAAATACTAAGTACAAATTAAATAACATTTTTACAAAAATTTTTAACACATTACTCATATATGCCCGGGTAGCTCAAACAGTAAAGAATCTGCCTGCAATGCTGGAGGCCTGGGTTCAATCCTTGGGTCAGGAAGATCCCCTGGGAAAGGGCATAGCAACCCACTCCAGTATTCTTGCCTGGAGAATTTAATGGACAGAGGATCCTGATGGGCTCCAGTTCATGGAGTCAAAAAGAGTCAGATACGACTGAGCAGCTAACACAACAATCATAAATGCCACAACTGCAACTTCTTATTTGTTGTTTTGTTCCGTTACCAAGTGGTGTCCAACTCTCTGTGACCCCATGGACTGTGGCACTCCAGGCTTCCCTGTCCTTCATTATCTCCCTGAGTTTGCTCAGACTCATGTCCATTGAGTCAGTCATGCCATCCAGCCACCTCATCTTCTGTCGTCCTCTTCTCTTCTTGCCCTCAAACTTTCCCAGCATCAGGATCTTTTCCAATTAGTCAGCTCTTTGCATCAGGTGACCAAAGTATTGGAGCTTCACTTCAGCATCAGTCCTTCCAACGAATATTCAGGGTTGATTTCCTTTAGGAAATGACTGGTTTGATCTCCTTGCTGTCCAAGGGACTCTCAAGAGTCTTCTCCAGCACCACAATTTGAAAACATCAGTTCTTTGGCACTCAGCCTACTTTACAGTCCAACTCTTATATCTGTACATGACTACTGGAAAAACCATAGCTTTGACTAGATGGAAGTTTGACAGCAAAATGATGTCTCTGGTTTTTAATATGCTGTCTACATTTGTCATCGCTCTTCTTCCAAGGAGCAGGCATTTTTCAGTTTCCTGGTCTGCAGTGATTTTGGAGCCCAAGAAAATAAAATCTCACTGTTTCCACTTTTCCCCATCTGTTTGCCATGAAGTGATGGGACTGGATGCCATGATCTTAGGTTTTTGAATGTTGAGTTTTAAGCCAGCTTTTTCACCTTCATCAAGAGGCTCTTTAGTTCCTATTCTCTTTCTGCCATTAGGGTGGTCATCTGCATATCTGAGGTTATTGATATTTCTCCCGGCAACCTTGACTCCGTCTTGTGAATCATCCAGCCTGGCATTTCACGTGATATACTCTGCATATAAGTTAAATAAGCAGGGTGACAAAATATAGCCTTGATGTACTCCTTTCCCAATTTTGAACCAGTCTCTCATTCCATGTCTGGTTCTAACTGTTGCTTATTGTCTTACGTAGAGGTTTCCCAGGAGGCAGGTTAGGTGATCTGGTATTCCCATCTCTAAGATTTTTCCACAGTTTGTTGTGATCCACACAGTCAAAGGCTTTAGTGTAGTCAATGAAGCAGATGTTTTTCTGGAATTCTCTTGTTTTTTTATGATCCAGCAGATGTTGGCAATTTTGATCTCTCGTTCCTTTGCCTTTTCTAAATCCAGCTTGTACGTCTGGAACTTCACGGTTGACATACTGCTGAAGCCTAACTTGAAGGATTTTGAGCATTACCTTGCTAGCATGTGAAATTAGTGCAGTTGTGTGGTAGTTTGAACATTCTTTGGGATTGGAATGAAAACTGACCTTTTCCAGTCCTGTGGCCACTGCTGAGTTTTCCAGATTTGCTGGCTTATTGAGTGCAGCACTTGCACAGCATCATCTTTTAGAATTTGAAATAGCTCAGCTGAAATTCCATCACCTCCAACTAGCTTTGTTCCTAATAAGGCTTCCTAAGGCCCACTTGACTTCCCACTCCAGGATTCTGGCTCTAGGTAAGTGAACACACCATTTGGTTATCTGGGTCATGGAGACCTTTTTTGTACAGCTCCTCTGTGTATTCTTGCCACCTCTTCTTAATCTCTTCTGCTTCTGCTAGGTTCTTGCCATTTCTGTCCTTTATTGTGCACATCTTTGCACAAAATGTTCCCTTGCTGCTAAGTCACTTCAGTCGTGTCCGACTCTGTATGACCCCATAGATGGCAGCCCACTAGGCTCTGTCCCTGGGATTCTCCAGGCAAGGATACAGGCATTTCCTTCTCCAATGCATGAAAGTGAGAAGTGAAAGTAAAGTCGCTCAATCGTGCCCGACTCTTACCGACCCTATGGACTGCAGCCCACCAGGCTCCTCCGTCCATGGGATTTTCCAGGCAAGAGTACTGGAGTGGGTTGCCATTGCCTTCTCCAAATGTTCCCTTAGTATCTCCAATTTTCTTGAGATCTCTAGTGTTTCCCATTCTGTTGTTTTCCTCTATTTCTCTGCATTGTTCACTTAAGAGGCTTTCTTATCACTCCTTAATATTCTTTGGAACTCTGCTTCTTTTCTCAGTTATTTGTAAGTCTTCCTCAGACAACCACTTTGCCTTCTTGTGTTTCTTTTTCTTGGGGATGGTTTTGAACACCACCTCCTGTACAGTGGTATGAACCTCCATCCATAGTTCTTCAGGCACTTTTGTCTACCAAATTTAATCCCTTGAATCTATTCATCACCTCCACTTGTATAATCATAAGAGATTTGATTTAGGTTATACCTGAATAGCCTAGTGGTTTTCCCTTCTTTCTTTAATTTGAGCCTGAATTTTGCAATAAGGAGCTGATGATCTGAGCCACAGTCAGCTCTGGGTCTTGTTTTTGCTGACTGTATAGAGCTTCTTCATCTTTGACTGCAAAGAATATAATCAGTCTGATTTTGATATTGACCATCTGCTGATGTCCATGTGAAGAGCTGTCTCTTGTGCTGTTAGATTAGAAGAGGGTGTTTGCTGTGACCAGTGTGTTCTCTTGGCAAAACTGTTAGTCTTGGCCCTGCTTTGTGTTGTACTCCAAGGCCAAACTTGTCTGTCATTTCAGGTATCTTGACCTCCTACTTTTGCATTCCAGTCCCCTATAATGAAAAGACATCTTTTTTCGGTGTTCTAGAAGGTCTTGTACATCTTTATAGAACTGTTCTACTTCAGCCTTTTCAGCATTACTGATTGGGGCTAGACTTGGATTACTGTGTTGTTGAATAGTTGCCTTGGAAATGAACAGAGATCATTCTGTCGTTTTTGAGATGGCACACAAGTACTGCATTTCGGACTTTTTTGTTGACTGTGAGGGCTGCTCCATTTCTTTGAAGGGATTCGTGCCCACGGTAGTAGATATAATGGTCATCTGAGTTAAATTCCCCCATTCCCATCCGTTTTAGTTCACTGATTCCTAAGATGTCAGTGTTTACTCTTACCATCTCCTGTTTGACCACATCCAATTTACTTTGATTCGTGGACCTAACATTCCAGGTTCCTGTGCAGTAGTGTTGTTTATAGCACTGGACTCTGCTTTCACCACCATACACATCCGCAAAAGGGCATCATTTCCACTTTGGCTCATCTCATCATTCTTTCTGTAGCTGTTGCTCCACTCTTCCCCAGTAGTATGTTGGACACCTGCCACCTGGGGGGTCTCAGCTTTCAGTGTCATATCTGTCTTTTCACACTGTTCATGGGGTTATCAAGGCAAGAATACTGAAGTGGTTTGCCATTCCTTTCTCCAGTGGACCACGTTTTGTCAGGCCCTGACTACCAGGGACATGCCCCTCAGCCACTCCACGTAGCAGGACGACATGTCTGGTGCCCTGGTTGTTCCACTGCTGGTCCTCATTAAGCGTGTGAACCTTCACTGGCTGCTGGTATTAGCCAGCCTGCCGCCCAGGGGCGGGCAAAGGCTGTGGAAGTCACTGGGAAGGGGATCCGGAGAAGGCTGAAGCTGGGCATTGGAGGATGCCTAGCCTCTCCGCTGCCGCTGGGTGCCCTAGCTGGGCTCTGGTCCCCACCTGTCCTCTCCTCTTGCTCTTGGCCATTCTTTTCCAGGCCGGGTGAGCCTGGCCCCTGAGGAGGGTGCTTAATGCTTTACAGCCTCATACCCCACCATGCCAGGGACTGGGGGCACTGGTCAGTACGCTGCTCATGCCTCCTCCATGGTCTCCGCAAAGCCCATTTCTGACTTGTCACCTCCTCAGGCCCTGTTGTGCTAGGAAAAATTGTAAATTCTTATTTAGCTTCCAGAAATACTGTGGTTTTATTCTGTTACTCACTAGAATGGCAGTCACAATCCTAGTATTTTCTAGATGATTCAAATCCATTTTTCAAAACAAGTTATTTAGGGAGTTAGATTAATAAGCTACTTCTTAATTGTTTAAATGTTTTCCTCATGTTCTTTTATTTTAAAATAATGTATTTTCATTTTAGAAATTCAATAGAGAAGTAAATATGTAGAGCAGAAAGTGAAAATCCATCTTAATTACTACCAATGTTTCCCTGTCTTCTACCCCAACCCCCACTCACCCAACCCCAGGATTCTTGCTCCCAAGACATAATCATTTGTAACAGTTTAATATGTACCCTTCAAAGCTGTGTTATGATAACTCTACATATACCCTTGATGGTCAGCAGTTCATTTACAGTGATAGCCATTTCTTTTGGAGGCCCCTGCACTGGGCTGGTGGTGACTCTGTCCATCATTATTGAGGAGGACAGCTCATCATTGAGGAGTGCAGATGAGGGTGAGTCAGACTTGGACCTGGTCTCAGGTGGCTCTTGGTGTAGCAGGGGAGAGAGGTGTACAGTGATAACTATATAACGATGAAAAAGGTCTGAGAGAGGAACAGGTGAAGTGCTGGATTCACAGGATGAGGAAATTACCTTTGACTGGCCAAGAGGTGACAGTGGAGCTGTATGGTGACAGACAAGATGGTTTGGAGGCAGGGAGGCAAAGAGCATGTAAACGGACAGTAGAAAGGCGCAGAGATGCAGGGGTTGACGAGGCTGTTCCATTTCCCAGACTAGCATGCATATATGAGAGCAGCAGTAGATAAAGCTGCAGAGGCAGTTTGGGGGAGAAGGGGACTCTGAACACCTCTATAATAAATCTTTAAAAAAATTTTAATAGAATAGCAGCATGACTGGAGATACACATTTAGGTATATTAATCAGACATTAGATGGAGTAGAGTGTCAGTCACAGGCTTTGCAATAATTTGGAAGAGTTAGCACAATAAGGTATAGTAGCCATTGAGCTGTTGCCGAAATGGGACCTCTAAGTCTTAGCAGCTACCACATTCCATCAAATCTAGGAAGGCTTTGATTGTATGACACACTTTTATTTTATATACTGGCATGGGGTGGGTGGGATGCTGCCAGTTAATTTTCAGACACAACGAATTATAAGATGTATCCTAATTTTAGAATCGTAATAATGAAGAAATATGTATCATAAAATGAGTGAAATAGAGTAAATTATGAGGGCACAGGGAAAGGATATGCAGGTGAGACAGGGTGCTCAGCGCTGGTGCACTGGGATGACCCTGAGGGATGGGATGGGGAGGGAGGTGGGAGGGGGGTTCAGGATGGGGGACACATGTACACCCATGGCTGATTCATGTCAATATATGGCAAAAACCACCACAGTATTGTAAAGTAATTAGCCTCCAATTAAAATAAATAAATTTTTTTTAAAAAAAGAAAAGATATGCAGGAAAGAAAGGAGACATGAGAAAATGAAACAGGGCAGGATGATGAGATCAGAGACACAAGTGGAGAAGTAGACCTCAAAGAGGAGACTGCATCTTCCTCTTCCATGAGATGCAGAGGTGAACGAGCAGTGACTCAGAGACATACAGAAGTTGAGAAGCTAAAAACATTAAACAAATCCTAGTAATCTCCATCTTGGTAAAAGAGGAGGCAAAGTGAAAGTGAAGTCGCTCAGTCGTGTCCCACTCTGTGTGACCCCATTGACTGCAGCCCACCAGGCTCCTCCACCCATGAGATTTTCCAGGCAAGAGCACTGGAGTGGGTGCCAAGGGCATCTGCAAAAAGAATGACAGTGGTAGGTCTAAGGGCTTGAGACTTAAGTGTGGAAAGGTTTCAGGAAAGAGGGGCATGAAAAATAGAGGATTATAGACGGTTGGCTAGAAGAACAAAAAGCATTCCCATCAGAAACAAAGGGCCTAGTTAAGGTCGAGAAACACAGGGTTATAAAGAAGTCACTTGGCCCTATTTTATAACTTTGCCCAGGAACTCTTGGTACCCTGATTGAAGGATGGAAGAAAACAAGTGGAAGGTGCTTTCTGCAGGGTGGGAGATTGGCAGGACAGGTATGGTGGAAGGACAGAGAAGCTGAGTAACCAGAATTTCTCCTAAGAGATGCTGTTGTTTGTTTTCTTTTTTCTATTGAAGTATAGTTGAATTACAGTGTTAACTACTACTGTACAACAAAGTGACTCAGTTACACACACACACATATATGCACACACACACGTTCTCTTTCATACCCTTCCTCATTAAGGTTTATTACAGGATATTGAACACAGTGGCCTGTGCTGTATGAGGTCCTTGTGTCTCCATTCTCTGTGTGCCAGTTGCATCTGCTAATCCCCGATCCCCACTCCTCCCCTCCTTCACCCCCTAACCCTTCAACCACTAGTCTATTCTCTGTGTCCCCTGATGCTGTTTGTTTCATAGACAGGTTTATTTGTGTCATATTTTAGATTCCACACTGAAGTGATATTGTATGCTATTTGTCTCTTTTTGACTTACTTGAGTTTGGCTTCCCTTGTGGCTCAGACGGTAAAGAGTCTGCCTGCAATGCAGGAGGCCCAGGTTCGATTCCTGGGTCGGGAAGATCCCCTGGAGAAGGCAATGGCACCCCACTCCAGTACTCTTGCCTAGAAAATCCCATGGATGGAGGAGCCTGGCAGACTACAGTCCACGGGGTCACAAACAGTCAGACACGACTGAGCGACTTCACTTTCACTTAGTATGATAATCTCTAGTTGTCCGCATGTTGTTGCAAATGCCATTATTTTCGTTTTTTTCTTATGACTCCACTTGTCTGTCGATGAACATTTAAGTTGCTTGTCTTCGCTATTGTGGATAGTGCTACTATGAACATAGAGCTGCATGTATCTTTTGAATTATCATCTGGATGTATGCCCAGGAGTGGGCTTCCTGAATCATATGGTATCTCCTAAGAGATACTGGTGCTTCAGCTTGCCATGGAATTCAGGATGAGAAGCGAGATGAGGTCAGAAGAGTGATAGACGAACAGGTTCTTTAAGTTGGGGAAGGGTTTTAAAGGATTCAAGACTAGTGTAAAGAAGAAGAAATTTGAAGAGGTGGAGTAGGTGAGTAGAAAGTTGACTAGGGAATTTCAGAATTTCAGATTTAGATGTGGAGTTCTAAGTCATCTTGAATCTTGAAATGTGCTGTCTTTCTAAAATGCAGCCGGGAGTGTATCTCTGTGCGGTTTTTAAAACCTCTATTTCAAGATGAAATCTTTATTACGTATGGAACATCACAAGGTGGCCCATCCTACTCCTCCAGACTAGCATCTCTCATTTTTTCTTGTGAACCCTGTATTCTAACCACACTGAACTCTTCTCCACGCCCAGAATCATCAAGACTTTAATCTACCTTTTTGCCTTTGCTCATGCTTTTTCCCTTTCATGAAAAGTTGTTCTTTTTCTTTGCTTTGCAAACTCCTATCTTGTCTTCGAGAGGTAACTCAGATGACACTTCCTCTGCCAAGTCTCACGGCAACACTGAGCACACCTTCCTCCGTTCTCCCACCTCCTCTGTTCAGACAGCCTATGGAATCTCATCACAAGAGCAGCGATATGTGTCTCTTCAGTAGATTATGGGCTTCCCTGGTGGCTCAGATGGTAAAAAATCTGCCTGTTGTGCAGGAGACCCAGGTTCAGTTTCTGGGTCAGGAAGATCCCCTGGAGGTAGAAATGGCTACCACTCCAGTATTCTTGCCAGGAGAATTTCATGGACAGAGGAGCCTGGCGGGTTACTAAGAGTTGGATACGACTGAGCAACTAACACTTTCACTTGAGCGACTAACACTTGCACTTCACTTTCAGTAGATTATAAACTCCTTGTGGTTTCTCATTCTCTTCTTGACCCACAGTGGATGCATATAACATTAGATACTTAGTATCTGCTTTTGTTGTCTTTGTTGCTGAATTTTAAATGAATGCGCTGATCCTGTGCTTTTCAAACATTAATGTGCAGTCACATTACCTGGAGATCTTGTTAAAATTCAGATTCTCATTTAGTCTAAGGCAAGGTCTGGGATTCCCTTTTCTAACAAGCCCCTGGGTAATGACTGTGCTGTTGGTTAATGGAAACTAATCCAGTGTCTTTGCCCAAATAAATAGCAGAGGTGGAGTTAACATGAAGTCAATAGGAATGTGGAAGTGGAGCAGTGACTTGGAAGAATCCTCAGGATGAACATGGAAGGTCTAAAAATGATAGCAGAAAATCACGTGGAAACAGATGTGCAAATCCCGGACTGAAGCAGGAGACCGCCGTGTGGGGTGGTGGCTACACAGCTGCATTGATGGAGTCCTGCCGCTTACATTGTAGAGAAGGAAGGGCTGTTAGCTGACGGCAGCTGCTGTGTCGGGGCTCCAGCGAAGGATGCTCTCCACACGGAGAGGTTGCGGGGCAGAGGAGCTGTACCGCCGAAGGCAGGGCTTACGCGAGGTTAGGGGCCTCCCAACAGAAGAGCACTGTCACCAGTGCAGACAGAGGATGGGGGAAGGGAGGCCTCAAGGAAGTGACAGGAACTAGGATGTGACAAGGAATCACTTCCTGACCTTACGTTTCCGGGTTCAAAGCACAGATATTCTGCTTTCCTTTTTGAAAACTCATAGGTGACAGAACAAGTAGTACTAATAAGCATTCTGTTTCCACATATAGTGTCACAGGTCTGATAATGCCAAGGATGGGTTCAATAAACCCAGTTTCTTTAAGTACTATTGTACAGAAGTAATATATGCATTTTAGCGTATGGAAAAAGGCAAAAATAAATCTTAAAATGTTTAAATTTCCTCCTACTTATCCCTTTCCCCACGATAAGGTAATCAACCTTGATGTGTACCCTTCCAGCTTTATCCATGCAGATTTTTTATGAGGACGTTTTATTAGAGGATAAGTATATCAATATTCTGATACTTAGTCACTTAGGTTTTTTTTTAATTGGAGGATAATTGCTTTACAATGCTGTGTTGATTTCTGCCGTACAGCAACTAAATCAGCCATAAGTATGCATATGTCCCCTCCCCCCACCCTTTATCCATGCAGATTTAAGTACACATATGCAGGAATTTTTTTTCTTTTTTAGATTTTTATATTGGAGTATAGCAGATTAACAATGTTGTGACAGTTACAGGTGCACAGCAAAGGGACTCAGCCATATATATATATGTATACACACACATGCATCCATTCTCCCCCAGACTCCCTTCCTATCCAGGCTGCCACGTAACACTGAACAGAGTCCCCTGTGCTATACAGTAGGTCCTTGTTGATTATCCATTTTAAAAACAGCAGTGTGTAGATGTCCATCTCAAGCTTCCTAACTATCCCTTCCCCCACTCTTTGCCCCTGGCAACCATAAGTTAATTCTTTAAGTTAGACAGGAATTTTAAAAATTTCTTAACAGTACTTTTTACATGCACATTATTCTACAGATTGGTTTTTTTTTCCCCACTTAGGACCACATCAAGAACATCTCCTCAGGCCAGTGAATAGTTTTTCTAGTCCTTTTTAAATAGCTGTGTATAAATACAGATGTCTCATAACTTGTTCTATCATTCTCCTACTGATGGACAATTGGGTAATTTCCAAGTTTTGCTACTACAAACAAGACACGAAAAGAGTCCTGTCGTCACCAGTGCCTCAGTAACGGAAGTCTGGGATTTCAACCAGCCACCCATATCACAAGTAACGTTTATATCCAGTACATCTTTTATCGAAGCCGAGCAGTGGCTAAACCTGTCCTATCCAATATAGTAGCCACCAGTCACATGTAACTGTTTAAATTTACTAAAATCAAAAATCCACTTCCTCCATCACATCAGCATCATTTCAGGTGCTCAGCAGCCACATGTGAGTAGTGGCTGCCCGGTTGGACAGACTGTTTCTATCCTCATAGGAAATTCCATCAGACAGCCTGGACTAGACATTAATATTACATCCTAGAAAAGGACATCTTTTTCAGTGAGCCTGTGTGTTAAGGAGAGCACATTTCTAAAAGTACAAACTTTGTGTCTTAATTGATTGCCTCTGCAGTTACTTCAATGAGAATCAATACCCAGATGAAGCAAAGAGAGAAGAAATTGCAAATGCTTGCAACGCAGTGATACAGAAGCCAGGTAAGGCAGTGAGCGCTCCTGGCTCTGGGCTGCGCTCGGACCAGCATTTGGGACCTCAGTCTCTTCCTCATCCCGGTGGTGCTCTTGGCTCCATTCCCACCATCCTCCTGTGGATGGTCATTGCTCTGTCTTGTTCACACTGTACTTCTGAGGGGGTGATTACACTACTCCAAATTAGGCTTTATGTGGGAAAGTTCCAGTGAGCGTCCTTGCTTGAGATGCGCAACCTTGAAATTACTAGTTTTAAAGAGTGTATCGATTTCTTTTTCCAAAAATACAGCATAAACATACCAGTTTCAAAATAGTTTGAAAGTTGGCATACTTAATCAAGATTTGTTAATGTAAATATTAAGATAGTTTTGTAAATATTAAGATAGTTTTGTTTTGTAACTGTTGAAAATTGTATAATTCTGTATTTCTGTTTAAAGAAAGAATTCTTTATGGAGCAGACTTCTTCCCATTTCTACATTGGGATGACTTCTTAGCTTGGAGTATTTCCATTCTGAAGTCTAGTTGTTCCTATGCAAGTCAGCAGAGCCCCTGAAACACTCATACGTCGTGTGCTAAAATGTTCTTCCACAGATTATGGTGGTGGTGGTGTTTTTTTTTAAAGCAGAAACCATTCTCAGTGAAGAAGAATTGA
Source organism: Bos javanicus (assembly GCF_032452875.1). Classification (NCBI taxonomy): domain Eukaryota; kingdom Metazoa; phylum Chordata; class Mammalia; order Artiodactyla; family Bovidae; genus Bos; species Bos javanicus. Next base: position 10,226,327 of record NC_083875.1, on the reverse strand, counting down.
TCTCCATTTGGCCAGTTAATTGGATTGGCTTAAAGGATACATACAAAAGTATCACTTTTTTATGTTTTAAGTTTTATCACTGTTTTGTGATAATTAAATACTAATTTATTCTCCCTTAGTTAGAAGCCAGACTTCTAACCTTCCAGAACATACACACTCAGCTACGACATCGGTACCCTTACTTCTCACAGGCCAAAGCCCTGGCCCTAACGCTGTGCTGGATGGAACTCAGGCTCTTCCTGGAAAGTATTTAACCTCCGTGCATCAAGTGCCTGACCTGTTTTCTGGTCCCACTACCCACTGAGGGCTAAAAGCCAAAACAGAAAACGATGAAGGAGAAGGATGGTTGCCATGTTGGTAACCGTGGTGCTATCCGTAAACCGTCACATTTGACAGCAGTTTGCAACTTGAATTGTGCTATGTGTTCCAGTGTAGTTACAATACAGATGGGCATAGTGACCTCAGTCTTAAGAAGACATGGAGAGTGGTCCCTGTCAAGACAGCAGGAAACTAGTTTATACAGGGCCTTAAAGATGTAAGGGGACTTCAGCTATCTGGGAATGTGGTAAAGAAACAGATTCATCTGAGTAAATGATGCTAATTAAATGAACCTTTCATGTTACTGTCATATGAACTTTGAACGCTAGCAGGCTGAATCCTTTAATATTTTATGTTGGAATTCATATTGTGTGACTTCTGAATTGAAGCATTTTGTGTTATTAGAGCTGTCTGTATGTTTATTTATCTATCCTATCCTAAGTTGCTTCAGTCATGTCTGACTCTGTGTGACCCTATGGACTATAGTCTGCCAGGCTCCTCTGTCCATGGGATTTTCCAGCAAGAATACTAGAATGGGTTGCCATGCCCTCCTCCAGGGGATCTTCCCAACCCAGGAACTGAACCCATGCCTCTTGTCTCCTGCATTGGCAGGCGGGTTCTTTACCACTATTTATATGTTTATTCTGGAGAAGGAAATGGCAGCCCACTCCAGTATTCTTGCCTGGAGAATCCCATGGACAGAGGAGCCTGGCAGGCTGTAGTCCATGGGGTCACAAGGGTCGGACACGACTTAGCGACTAAACCACCACCACCATATGTTTATTCATTCAGTAATTAAGTCTATATATAGTACTAGATCATGATAAAAAAAAATTCTATATCTGTTATTCTGGCAATAAATGCAGTGAAAAGAACATTTGGGGAAAAAAAAATATTGTCCCTTAAAACTAGCCTCAGATACAGATTTTCTGAATTTTATGGCATGTCTTCACAGGCAAAAAACTGTCAGATCTGGAACGAGTTACCTCCCTGAAAGTATATAATTGGTTTGCTAACAGGCGGAAGGAGATCAAGAGAAGAGCCAATATCGGTAATGTATCCGAGAGGCTGCTGTCTCTCTGAAGGCAGTCCTGGGCCTTGTGTTTAAGAGTGACTTCAGTTTAGAACTGCAGGTTTAAATGAGACTACCCTTTAAGCCTAACAAGAACTGCCCTTATGTTTTTCTTCATTGTATTTTTATAATGTGAAGTTAATATTAATCATACTATTTGTATTGTACTAAGAATGGCATTATTTCTAAACCTCATCATTCTTAATGTGCAGGAATCTGGAATTAGACATGATCTCTGATCAGTTACTCCTGTGGTGCAGATGAAAGCTACCTATAAGGCCTTGAAGGGGGAATGTGACACCCTAAGCCTTTTCATTGTTACCAGGCTATGACCCAGAGGCTAAGAAACAGCTGATTAACAGAATTGGAATAAAAGCATCTTAATATACAGGGAACCTAGTAAAAAGCAAGATTGGAAAAATAAAGCATTTAAGAAACATGAATTGATGAGATTAGGATGGTGGGCTGGTTTTGAGCTTCTTAAATTGTATTTCACTTATAAACTTACTTCTTCATCATGACAATCCTCAAATGCTTTATAGAACCCCAAGACAGGAGAGCCATTTAATTAGCTGGTAAGTATGAAGCACCTACCATTCAGCCACTCAGATGTACACACGAAGCAGCAGGGGCTCCAGAAGGGCAAATGTGTTGTTCCTCCCCCGACCGCTGTGCCATTGAATTCCACCTGTCTGCAATTGAGAAGAAACAGGACTTAGTCTAGGGTTTTGTTTTAATTGCATTCTTATTTCCTCAATTCAGATTCAGTGTTTAGACCTTTATGATATGGTAACAGAAAATTTAGGGATCTGTTTGCTTTTTTCGAAGAAGCAGCAATCCTGGAGAGTCATGGGATAGATGTACAGAGTCCGGGAGGCCACTCCAACAGTGATGACGTGGACGGGAATGACTACTCGGAGCAGGTGAGCCACGGAGCAGGTGCTGCTGGGTACAGAGCGGGTGGGGTCGTATGACAACTCAATTCTGTGGGTGCGCTTTGTCCGGGGTGGGGGGGTGGGGGTGAGCTAAGGTCCCTTCAGCTCTGCTCATGTGTCTAGTTAGATTTTCATATAACTTGAATGTGGTTAAGATTCAGTTGTCCTGTTGAATTTGTGAGAAATCCTTATTCACCCACACGGATTTATTGTCATACAACAGGATACTTGGCAAGTACGCAATGGGGAGGAGGAGGAGGGAAGAAGTTCAGAGGGAGGCAGAGAAGCAGAGAAGGTAGAAGAAGAGAGGAGGATCTGATCCAAACAAGCAAGTTCCACCATCCACCACACACACACTCAATGTCTGAGAGGTGCTAGGGGCTTCGGGCAGCCGCGGCCCTGCCTGGACATGAACCCACCTGCACAGTGGAAGGGCCTACCCGCTTCGGCCCCGTGCCGTGGGAGCCCTCGTGCTGAGACCATGGTCCCTCCAGAGTCTCTGGCACATGGACACACACACACCCTCTCATAAATGCATGTCTGCTCACCTCACCCTGACTTCCTCTTCATTGCTTAAGGGGGAAAATATATTTAATTGTAGCCACTGGATGGAATAATTCAGTAACTAAGAATGTAGGAGTTTTTCCTCACTTAACGATTTAAATTTTCTAAGGATTTTAAACTCACTCCATTTGGAATATGAAGAGAATTGTGGTCTCTTCCAGGCACCAGCGGGAACACATTTGCTCTTTCCTGGTCAGTGCACCCCGCTCGGCCAGCTTGTAAACAAGAGTCCACCATGCTCTCCTGTTCACCGTCCTGCAGCTTGAGCGTAGACACTGCCAGAGTCCCTACAGTTCCACGCTGATCCCTGTTTAAACCAAAGAGCAGCCTGTGAGAATGAACAGTGTTGCCTGTACTTCCCAAGGCCTTCTCCACACACCTCCTCCCACCAAGAACCCCCAGTCAGAGCTGCACATTTCACTCTAGAGAACGTTCTGGGAGTCTAAGCAGAAATATCCTTGTTAGTTGACCAGTGTAGATGGATCATTTCCATCCTTTTTCCAGAGGCCCTAAGGGCAGCACATACCATGCTTTTTTCCCAGGAAGGGACTTGCCCTTCCCAAAGCTTTCTGCTGTAGAGTCCCCTGAAGATGACAGGTGAGAAACTTCCACCTTATTTGTAACACCAGCTTCAGTGCCTGATGAACACCCTGCAGTGCAGCTTCCTTTACAGCTGTGTTTATCACACAGCAATGTGGAAGGCAAGCTTCACACCTTCCAAGTAAGACACCTGCGCTTCCCTCCCCCAGCTCCTCTTACAGCCGGAGAGCGTAGCCACTTCCGACAGTTACCCTTCTCGCCTGTTGTAACTGAGAATTTGGAGTTTTAGGAGGGTTTTGGCTTATTTTCTACTAAAATGCATTTTTATCTATAAAGTGTTGGTATCTGTAGTTTTGTCTGGTTTTCTCAGCTGAGTAGAGAGATCCTGTGAATTGTAATGATCTGTAAGAGCACCCATCCAGAATGTAAGCTCACTAGTGTGGCCCTCAATCACTAGTGCTATGGTGGTTGCAAACCTGGAATGGTCCGGGTTTGATCATCATCCCCAGCAGTCTTTCTGACAGAAGGAAAAATTCTCAGCCAAAAAAAACACTTTAGTGCTTTTTATCTGCTGAACCATCGAAATGCCAACCAGTAGTCTCTGGACCTGTATCCATTCAGTGTCTACTTAAATACATTTCACCTCTACCCTGTCATGACCCCTCCCACAAATGTTCTGCTTCCCCTTGCCCCAGCATGCTTTTCTGTGAGCTGCCGGATCTCACCAGTCCCCCAATAACATCTTCTTCTTCTTTCTGCACGTCTAGGATGACAGCACTAGCCATAGTGACCACCAAGACCCCATCTCGTTAGCTGTGGAAATGGCAGCAGTCAACCACACTATCTTGGCACTGGCCCGACAAGGAGCCAACGAAATCAAGACAGAGGCCCTGGATGACGACTGATGAGGGAGGGCTGAACGCAAGAAGTTAACTTAGTTTAGACGTAGCACCTTAGCAGACTTTCCTCGGTCCTTAACATGTGTTCTTACAGTATAACTTGCAGTTTCTTGTATGTCAGTTAGCCCTTAGGGTCTTGTTCTGTGAAGATGGCATGGTGCCCTCAGCCTTTGCATATACTCTCTCAGTATTAATTCCCAGTAACTAATAACCAACCAACCAACCAAACTTCCCTCTCCCAGCCCCCGAGGCTAGAAAATCTTGCTGCTCTGTCTTAGCATTCCAAGAAAGTGCTTCCAGGTATTTAGCTAGCCCTCAGTTCTCAAATAGTAGGCTCCGTGTAAAACCTTGGGTACCTTTAGATTCCTGTAACACTAGTCTCTACCCCTCTTCCTTCCCCAAGACTGGTAGGATGCAAGCTGAGGTAGTGTGGCCAAGATTGACAGACGCCATTTGGGGAGTGTCCGCAGAGTAAAAGGAACACTAGAAACCCCCCCCTCCACGTGGGAATAATTGATTTCCAGCTGCAATAAGCCGTGCCTCATAATAGTCACACCGTGGCTAGATTATACTTCTTTGGGTGCTGTGCTAAGACAGTGGAAAAACTCGATCTCAGATTTTGGTTGATGTTAACATGCCTGACACAGACATCCTTTGCTCTCACAAGCTGTGTGACTGAGTAGATAAAATACTGCCTTCTGCCTTTGGGACCATGATTAAACAGAAAAATGACAACAACAAAAAAAAGTTAAAAAAAAAACCCCACAAAACCCAGCTTGAGAGCATTGGGAAAAACCATGAGCCGAAGGTGTAATGATGGTGGGTGTTATTAGAACCACTGTACAGTGCGTGGCGCAGGCACGCCCACCAGGAAGGTGCCGGAAGTCACGCGGAAGCGGCTCTGCCTCCTGTCTGTGTCCCCTTTCCTTGCTACCAAAAACACAGAAAGGTGATTCGAGGATGGAGCTAAGGCCAACAGTGAGTGAACGAACATCCAGTCCCTGTAGCCATTAAACTGAAGCCCCCCTCAACATGAGAGGTTGGTAGAGGACTCTGTAGTGGGATTATGCCTGCTGACTGTCACAAGCGCAAATGCTTTCCTAAATAGCAGAAAAAAGCAGGGGACATTTGCAATTTCTGTGGCGGGTCTGGGAGATATGACTTGCTTTGGTGTTCTCTTTACTCTGTCCTTGTAGAGGTGTGAAAAGCTATATTGCTACAGGCAATTTATTTAATAATTGGAAGCCATATTGATAATGGATGTGGTAATATTTGTAAAGTTTAATCTACTTTAAGCAGCAGTAACTAATGGAATTTTTTTCCTTGATCACATATGTAGCACTTTTGTTACTTTTTAAAGATATTTATATTTGATAAATCTTTTTTTCATTTTGAGAACTCAAAATACCAAACAGTGAACTTGCGTTAGAAAAGTCACCCTGTGATCACCTTGTCATCCAGTAGCGAAATGATGAACTACTCATGCATCCAAGAATATTACATCTGCCGGCCTCGTATGAAAATGATCTCTTGGCATCTCGATTAAAGGACACAGTGTCACGGTGCGTAAGAGGAACAGCCTCCAGTGTAGGCTGCGTCTGAAAGAGGCACGGCCGCTCTGTATTTCCTGCCTCGCTCCACCTCTGTGAACAACAAAACCTTGTTTAAAGGGGAATATGCAGAGGGCTGGCTCTTAAGCAAGGTTTCGTCTGTCTGTCCGTCACCTATAAATGATTTGTAAGATTGAAGGAGGGGGTATTTCCTGACCTCTTCACCCTTCCTCACCCACCAAATGTTTTCAACTTAAAACGATTGAGAGAGAGAGAGAATGACTGGCCTTCCTGTTTTCCCTTCCTCGTCAGTGAGATTCTGAGTATCCGCCAGCTTCTAGCTGGTCTCGCTCCACCTAAGGCACCTGCTGATGCGCTCGCCTCCGTGTCTGTCCATCCTGCTTATGTCAGTGTGAGGAGGCCTTTGGGAGGCATGGAGGTGCTGCCTCTGTGGGTCCGTGACTTTATAGAGCTACAGGCAGGACCTGCTCTTGTCCTAGGATTTCAGGGGGAAAATGTATATATTTTTTTCCAGCTTCCCAGAATTGAAGTAAAGTGGAGTAGTCTTTTTCTGTTTCACTGTATTACTTGAACCAACAAATTCAAGAGTAGCATTTGTTGTTCTCAGGAATGACCCGCCCTCCCCCACCCCCCACATTCATCTTCTTCTTGGTGTGTTTGACTTTTTATTGCAATTAGACTGTGTTAGCTTTCTTTCTTTTGATATTATTTAGAAAAAATATAACGTGTCTATCTTTCCATCTCGGTGGAATTTTTGTCTACTTACTTTCAGTTAAATCAGAAAGAAGGAGAGAGAAAAATATACTGTCTGACAAGCTGCATCCATGATTTATTGTAAGGAGATTATTATAATTGATAGCTTCTTTATGATGGGATTGCTAGTATCATCTGTTCTTGCTGGTTCCTTTTAAAGAAACAGACTCAAACTATAAAGGCAGCTGCAGTTTCTAAAGAAACAGAGTGATTTCCAGAGAAGAGCCAAAAGGTTTCAGTGTTTTAAGACCTTTCAGGAAGGAAAGAAAGCTTCTGAGAATAAAGGTGAGTATCCGTGAAGGGAGTACCAGGTGCTACCCAGAAATCTGGAAAACGTGAAAGAATGTGTTTGCCAGGCAGGGTAGCAGCTCCTTGGGTTCAGTAGGAGCAAGAGGAAGGAGCCTTCACCCCTTTCATTAAAGACAACTGCCGGTCTGCTCTTAACTGCCACTGCCATATGTTTAACTTCAGCTTCCTCACCAAGAGTGAAAATTTAGTTCTTTGGGTCTTCAGTTTAAATCTACTATAGGTTTTTGGTCATCAGCTTTAACTCCGCTGTCTTCTCTGGGCTACCTTAGTTCTTACCATGGCATGTGGAGTTGCCATTAATGAGTAATATCTTTGGGGAGTAAATTTTTTTCTTCAGCTTTTTCAGGTTTAAAGGGTGGTATTAAAATAGAAACCCTAAGTTGCTCTCTGAAGGGAAGATAGACTCTTTGAAAACAATCCCACTGTGTGCTTGTGGCTTTTCTGTCCTCTTTTCTCACTTCCTGCTGTACATTTTTCAGGCCCCAGAGGACTGTTTCAGGGGCTGCTGCTTCCCAGGTGAGGAACCCTTGCAAGCAGTTCCAGGTAACTTATTTTTTTTTTAAGACGCTTTCATTGAATTACTGCAGTCAGATGCGTAAACTTCCTCCCCTTCTTAAAACAGAGCCTTACAGAGGAAACTTTTAAAGGTGGACCATCCTAATGCCATTTTTGCATTAAATGAGAACCTTAACACCAGATCAAGGCCAGTTGGTACCAAGTAAACAGTGTGGTTTATTTCAGAAGGGTTTGTAAGGCTGGAGTAAAGCTTAGGGCAGTTTTCTTCATAATCTCGGTCCTCTGAGTGTTAGCTTTTGAGTATTAGAGGAGTGTGGTTAGCTTCTCCCACCTTCGGGGTCTGTAAAGTTCCCACAGTCTGGTGTTTGGCGGGGTAGATCTTCCCCACATCCCCATTGTCCTTCATAGGAAGACCACTTAAGTCCAATCGAGGAGATGGGAGAGTCCGTACCCAGGCCTATAGGGTTGCAGCAGTCTGTGACCAGCAGCTCCTCTATCCAGATGGCCAGGTATGTCTTTACCTCAAAAGGGACAACTCATGAAGAGCTAGCGACAGAGTTGTTTCAATTCTCCCTGTTTGGCCTTTGTACAATTTCAACTAGCAGGTATAAGAAAATCGTCTTTCATTTCATCAGAAATCTACAGGCACATCCTCTCTGTCTGTGGTTAACTCCTCTTCTCTTTGGGCTCCAAACCAAGGCCTCCTCTCGAGCTGACTTCCTGCTGGAATTTTCTCATCTTCTGCAGCAGGCAGAGTAGGGGGTGTGGTCCATCTCGTCACACAGGAGAAGGAGTGTTTACTCCTTCCTGTCTTGCAGCTCTGCTTTTTGACTAGCTACTTATTCCAGTGACCAGCCATTCTCTCTGCCCACCCAGTGGGAATAATCCCTTTTTTCAAAAATGAGCCCCGACCCCCGTCCTAAAAATGTGAATATCAAGTCCTTCTCTCTCTTTGGTCTTAAGAACAATTTGGGTAGAAGCAGTCTTCCCATGCAACTATGACTCTGCCTTTTAAAATTGCTTTTTGTTTTTGTTGTCAGAGAACCACCAGAAGATTTTTTTCCCCAGTGAGTCTCAACAGATTCTTAGGCAATAATTTCTCTTGTTGATGACTTTGTGCACAGTCGTGTGCGCTCTGCATTGAATAGCCTGACCCTCTACTTGTGCATTGGTTTTCTGTGCTAACCTGTCTGTGATTTAAATCTTAGGTCAGAGTGGTGATAGAGTTTGTCATTTTGTTGTTGTGATTACATTAGTGTTTTACTACTGTATTCATTGGGGCTGCGTTGAGACCAGCCAAGTCCATTTATAGCTTTACTGAGCCGCATTTGTTTGTCAGGATTTCCCAAGTGAAAGTTGGGCGCACTGACCAGCTCCTGCTGGTGGTATCTGTTTAGGGGTGGGATGTGGGGTGGGGGGAGGAGTTACAGAAAACATTCCTTTTTGTGTGTTCTCTAAATAACAAGGGTGTTTACTCAGGATTTGGGGATCAGTTGTTCAGTTCGGTCGCTCAGTCGTGTCCAACTCCGTGACCCCATGAATTGCAGCACGCCAGGCCTCCCTGTCCATCACCAACTCCCATGTTCACTCCAACTCATGTCCTTCGAGTTGGTGATGCCATCCAGCCATCTCATCCTCTGTCGTCCCCTTCTCCTCCTGCCCTCAATCCCTCCCAGCATCAGAGTCTTTTCCAGTGAGTCAACTCTTCGCATGAGGTGGCCAAAGTACTGGAGTTTCAGCTTTAGCAGCATTCCTTCCAAAGAAATCCCAGGGCTGATCTCCTTCAGAATGGACTGCTTGGATCTCCTTGCAGTCCAAGGGACTCGCAAGAGTCTTCTCCAACACCACAGTTCAAAAGCATCAATTCTTCGGCACTCAGCCTTCTTCACAGTCCAACTCTCACATCCATACATGACCACAGGAAAAACCATAGCCTTGACTAGACAGACCTTTGTTGGCAAAGTAATGTCTCTGCTTTTCAATATGCTGTCTAGGTTGGTCATAACTTTCCTTCCGAGGAGTAAGCGTCTTTTAATTTCATGGCTGCAGTCACCATCTGCAGTGATTTTGGAGCCCCAGAAAATAAAGTCTGACACTGTTTCCCCGTCTATTTCCCATGCGGTGATGTTAGCCACGTTAAGTTTGGCAGACTGAGTTGTGTGCTCTGGAAACCCTCTTTTTCCTGGTCTCCATACTGTCTAGTTGACCATTACCCGCTAATACCTAAGGTACCCAGTTGAGAGCAGAAGGGTTTACCTGCAAGGCAGCAATGAGTGCCCAGGCTCTCCTGAGGGAAAGTTTCCCCAGAGCTGAGGGGGCCCTTCCTTTTCTAGTCCTGTGGTCTCCTTCACTATATGCTTCTCTTCCCAAAAGAATGCTAATCACTTTAGAGAAAAGATCTCCTTATCCCTCTTAAGAGAAACTGCGAACCCCCCGCGCTCAGGTGGTGGGTTTCTAAATGCATCAAGCCCACAAACCCATCTTCCCCCACAGAAACCCCCTCACAAACCAGCCATACAAGAGGCCGTTCTTCATGCTCGCTGGCTGTCCATGCCAGCTGCTCATCTTGCCATCTCAGAGGCTGACTCGCTACACGCTTATAAATTGAGAACTTTCCATATCAGCTGCATTCCTCCTCCTCAGTGGGGAGGAAAAACAGCAGCAGAAGGAAAGCTAACAACCTGAGAAATCTAGGTTTCTATAATAATGCTTTTCTTTTCTAATCAAGAGGGGAATAAATGTAGGAGAGAAGAGAGGGAAAATCTGGCTGCACCCGAGGACCCTACATCCTGTGCTCACCCAGAGACCTCAAGGACTCTGGTAGGCACCCTGGGAGTGCAGGCATGTCCGTCCTGGACTTAGTTACCTCGTTCTTTCCGTGACACCTGGGGCCAAGCAGCGAGCAGAACTAAATCTAGTTCATTCCATTCAAGTGAACTCAGTTCACCACCCGCATTTCACACCCACTGACTCACTAGCCAGCTCCCAAACACCAAGCAGAAGGGCACTTTGGCGGGGCCTCTGCCCTTGTCTCCTGGCATCCCGTTTACTTGGAGAGCTCTGGGAGCCATTTGCCCTCATCTGGACAGCAGTGTTGGGGGCAGCAGTGGGACAGGGACACAAGCCTCAACTGGCGCTTCAGACACCTCGGGATACCGGCTCCCTTGACTCTGTTCTCATTTTCTCTCTCTTAAATAAAAATGGCTCTCTACAGCCATAATTAACTCTCAAATTCACATTGGTGTACTGTGATCAAATGAAGGTTTGCCTGAATCCTTTCAAAGTGTAACCATGGTAATTGAGGGGGGTGGAGAAGAGTGAATATATAAAAATATAATGACAATTGTTCTGAATGACTGAGTGTCCTCCTGACATGTAATTAGCTGTTTTAGCAAGATGTAGATTGGCATGGTCATAATTAAAAGGATTTCTGTCCTTTATGTGACTGGAGATGGCAGATCTCCCGTTCCCTGTTCCCTTTGAGCTCTAATGCTCCCTAGAACGTTTGGAACAGCAACTCAGTAAACTGAAATAATGACATAGTGTTTGCGTCCGCGCTGAAGTGAAAGGAAAGGATTTGGAGTGATTTCAGCTCCCAAATGGAAGCCTTTGATTAGTGCTCCCCAGTTGACTTCTAAGTCGCACTAAACCTCTCCCTCACATCCGGTCTCAGCCTGCTCCACCTTTGGGATTCTGACTCAAGTTTCTGCCAAACAGAGTCTACCACCGCGGCGCCTCCAGGCCACTCTGTCCCACGTGCTGACCAGCTCAGGTGCCGCGTTGGCCTTACCTGAGGCTTCCTGCTTAACAGACTCCGGAGAATTCTCCATTTCTCCTTGGTCGCCTGAGGTCGCCTGAGGTCTCCATTGCTGTCACCATCAGACCATGTTTTTCAGACAAGAGCTTGCACTTGAGCTAAATGAGATTTTCATAACCTAGGGCAGAAGACATGGCATGAACACACTTGAATGAACCAAAACATAAAGCACGATGCGGCCTGAGTGGAGTGCTGGTGTCTGCAGTGTCCCACCACTGCCGCAGGGTAGGGCCTGCCTGAGTCTCACCCAGGTCTGCTCACGTCACTGGCGGTTCCCAGCTTCCTCGTGTCAGCAGCCTCTGGTTCTCGAACTTTCCCCCCTTGTACTGCCATGTCAGTGGGATTGTCCCCCGGCCCTTCCCCACCCACGTTCCCTCCCTCCCACCTCGTCCCTTTGAACACCATGGGGCCTTGACACCGTACACAGCTTCCTGCCCACAGAGCCCGCATGCTCACCTGGAGGCCTCAGGCTGGACGGGATCCGCCGCCTCGCTCTCTGAATGGGCCTCGTTTGGTTTCCCCGTCACTTCAGTTGCACGATGCGGAGTGAGTCTACGTGAATACCAGCAGAGTGCCAGGGGCCCCTCACAAGCTGCTTCACCAGAGGCTCCTGACCACGCTGGTGAGCCTGGCCCCTAAGCCCTTTCTTCTTCAGGCCTGGACACTCCAGGGCGGGGCAGCAGCCACCCTAGAGAAAACACAGCTCTTGTTTTTGTTCACACTTTGCTGCTGACCCTTGTGCAGCAGCCTTGCCCCCTCATAGGAGAGGGACTCCTCCTCCAAACATTAAATGTCAGTTCCATCAAAGGGCTGAGGTAAGCTGCTGCTTCATAACCGTCCTCCCCCTTCATCCCCAAACACAGACACACACAATCGGGATAGTTGCTGCCTTGGGGTTCTTCCCCCCCGCCCCCCCCACAATACTTACAGTCCAGTGTACAGCAGTCAGGGAAGATAATGCCACAAGAGGTTCTTCCTCAGAGCCGCTTCTCCTACAAGATCAGAAGCAACTGACCCCTGCTTCCCCATCCATGCACAGCCATGGTGCCTCTCTGGGGATCCCCGCCATCTTCTGACGGTTGGAATGGTTGCAGGTTTATGAAGGCCAGAGTATTGCATCTTGTCTTCCCAACTGCTAAGTGTCTCCATTGGAACAGAGAATCCGTTTTAAGATTAGCGATTCAGAGAACTGACCAGCTGAGTCTATGATTTGTGAGCCATGCATTCAGCCAGCGAGCAGAACATTCTGATTATCTGCTTACATTCAAAGAAAATAGAACTATCACTGCAGTTAAAACCTTCCAACACAGTCCTACTATTTTAGGGATCAAAGTCTTAGATGTGCTGCTTAAAGGATGGTTCTACTTAAAAAGAACTGGAGCTGGTGAGACATTTCCCTACTCAGATGCTTCCAGAAGCCACTCTGGTGATTCAGGAAACCCTTCACCACCCCAGCCCCCACTAAAAAGACAGTAAAGCCAACTTAACAAAATCAGTGAAAACATAGATAGTGCTTATCCCTGAATATGTATTTTTGGGAATAAAACACCAGAAGTAACCAGAGTACAAGCCGCTGTCCTAAATTGTCATAAATGCTCAGACCACCCAAGCATCTGAAGTGCGTAGTAGCTGCTGCTGTGCACTAGCCTGTCCCATGTGCCTGGCACTGTGCTGAGTATGTTCACTGTCTCGTTTATTCTTGGAGCAGTACCCCCTGCGTGGAGTCAAGTAAACTCTCTAGGTGCTGCTTTCATTTTAGTAGGAAAATAGCAGGATGTCCTGGAGAAGGCAATGGCACCCCACTCCAGTACTTTTGCCTGGAAAATCCCATGGATGGAGGATCCTGGCAGGCTGCAGTCCAGGGGGTCGCTAAGAGTTGGACACGACTGAGCGACTTCCCTTTCACTTTTCACTTTCCTGCATTGGAGAAGGAAATGGCAACCCACTCCAGTGCTCATGCCTGGAGAATCCCAGGGATGGGGGAGCCTGGCGGGCTGCCGTCTATGGGGTCACACAGAGTCGGACATGACTGAAGTGTCTTAGCAGCAGCAGCAGGACGTCCACCTGGCCTTGTTGATGAATTCTCTGCACTCCATCTGCTCCTCTCTCGAAGGCAGGGCAGGCTGGTGCCCGCTGTTGCCATCATTTCTTTGCCGACACGGGATAGCGTCACCATGATGATCTGGACACCAGGTCACCCCTCTTTGGCTCTCCTTGGTACCTCTCCTCTGCCACTCGTGGTGACGGGCACACAGTGGCACTTGGCACCCGTGGCGTAAGCCCTCGTTTCAAGTCCACTGTCCCATCTCCACCTCTAGGAGGTGGATGTGAAGGTCTTGCCCTTTGCTGGGAAGGAAGGTCTTGGCTCTGTTTTCTGGGGGGGAACCTGAATGTCCCAGCTCTCGGGTGTGGCTGCACTTTGTGGAGGCAGAGTATCCAAGGTCACTCTTCCTGTTCTCTCTCTATTCTGAGCATCTTTTCAGTGCCTGTGTTTGGGAGGTTCGCTAAGCCATTCCAACTCACTCTGCCGCGCCCTCCACCATAGTCACAAGAGGTAGTGGGGCTGGGTCAGTGCTGGGTCAGTGTCTGCTCCGCCGTGGGCTCTCTGGCAGCCAGAGCTTTCTGATAACCATGGTTCAGCCCAGGGGCCAGCTGCCTGGATGTTCGTGTGTCACCTCAGTGACTGTTGTCAGGGACATGGGCTCCAAGGTGGCCTGAGGACTTCAACTTGACTAAAATTCACGTCCCTCCTTCCCCTCTGCTCTAGCTCTTTGCCTCCCAAAGTGGATGGTTCTCCAGGGGCCAGCTCTGTCACCTCTCTTCAGCCGCTTAGTCCCACCCTCAGGAGACGTGAGAGACGCGGGTTCGATCCCTGGGTTGAGAAGATCCCCTGGAGAAGGAAATGGCAACCCACTTCAGTATTCTTGCTTGGAGAATCCCATGGACAGAGGAGCCTGGTGGGCTCAGTCCATGGGGTCGCACAGAGTCGGACATGACTGAGTAGCACTTTCATGCATTATTGAAGCCCCCGAGAGTAGAAGCCACGCCAGGAGCAACGCCTCACTGGGAGTGGCCCCGGGAGAGGGTCTCCAGATTGACAAGAGGGCTTGGTGGTCCCTGGGATTGGCACCTTGTTTCACTAGCTGGGTTGTGACTCCCTGCCAAATAAGCCCACCCTTAGAGTGAAGGGAAGAAGGTACTGGTCCTGACTTGACGTCTCTGGGGGTGGGGGGTGGGGGTTGGCGGCAGCGAAATGTGAAAAGGGAGACGTGGACTCTCCCTGAGGAAGGCGAGTGTGACTCACCAGTTGGTGTGCACGCCGAGCTGGTCACAGCACACAGTTCCTAACGTCCCGGCGCTTCCAAGTCGGGTCTGACGTCATTCAGGCTTCCGTGGAGCACGGACACCTCCTGCTTTACTGGAACCATGAGCCCTGCAAAAAGTGGTGAGGGTGATTTTTCCAATTCATCATTCATTGAAGCAGTTAAACTGGAAATAGAACATTAGTGCTGTGTTAAGGTAAACAGCAGCCTGTCTAGTGGTATTACCATGAAGTCTCTAGTTTTTAATGTCAGATCCATGGCAGGCGGGCAGTACATGTTAGCGATGGACTGAACGGAGGTGAGAGAGCTCAGGCATGGGCTGCTGTCAGGAGCAGGAGTGTTAGTCATTTGCCTTGAGAAACACATCTCAGTATTGTTAGTTAGTGAATCCCTTAATCATGCGTCTCTGAAAACGGGCACCACAAAACCAAAGTTACTGGGGGCAGGGGGCGGCGGCACTCTGGCAAGGCTGCTCTCGATGGTGTGCCGGTTCTCCTCAGACGCTCCTCTCAAAAGGGTCTCTCCTCTGCCTAATAGTTTTACTCACACTGGTCATAGAAGGCAAGTCCGTGCAGCCCACGCTTCCCCCTAGCCCTCTGGCCCTCGGCCTGCCCCTGCATATGTTCTGCCCACCTTGGGTTCACCTACTGTCCCCACCAGAAGATGCCAAGAACATCCTCGCCGCCTCCCTGGAAGAGCCCACAGCCTTCTCTGACCCCCTGGGCTCCCCTCCCTCCCACGGCCACTCTGGGTACGCAGTACCTTCCGAGGGTCAGTTTCTCTTTGTTTTTTAAGTGCCTGCACAAGGTGCGGACCTCTGGGACCTGCCAGAGAGTCGGCCTGTGCCCTGCCTTCCCTCCCCGACCCTGCACTGGGCCCCTGGGGGGTCTGTGGCAGCTGCCCCCTGCCAGGGTCCCCGGGCTCCACAGGCAGGACAACTCCAAAGGTGAGCGCGCGGGGTGTGGTGTTTGAGGCTGGCTGTGTCACTCTCGCCTGCGCTGCTGCGGTCACAGTCACAGACTGTGAAGGCACCTGCTTAGCTAGCGAGTGAGGAGAGTGAAGTGGGGCAGCCGCCGCAGGTGCATCAGACCCAAGAGGGCAAAGAATCAGAGTTAAGACCAGGATGACTCACCTGCTGGTCACTGGAACCCTGGCTGCCTGGCTCATCCTGTTCTTCTGTCTGTGGGATTGAGGTGTCTGCCCACAAGGGCCGAGGAAAGCCGTCACCAGTAGGGCGAAACGAGATCAGAAGTGCGCCTTTGAAGATGACTGTGAGAGTATTCGTTTGTTTCTCTTTTAAAGTACGTGGAGTCTGAGCTGAATTCGGGGCCTTGGCCACGTGGCAGGTGGACGAGGGTTCTCCTGGGACCGCGCTGTTGACATCAAGGCACTGAGCTGTGCTTGGATGGGGGCTGGTGCGCTCCAAGGTTTTGCAGAATGAGACAGTCCATACCCAGGCACTTTATTTTCATGAATAATCCAGGCTTTTCGTTCAGACAGTGGAATAACCCACACGCTGGGCCTTCCCATTTAACACGTATGGCGTTTGCCGGAGGAACTGTGAGCAAGTGGCACGAGGGGGTTTGACGGAGGCAGTGGGTGGGCAAGTCTGCCGTGGGGCGGCCACGCACAGGCCCCTGGTTCTCCAGGTGCCAGGTCCAGGTTCCGCCAGCGCCGGTCGGCTCCCTGGGTTGTAGCTGTGGCTGAACTGGGGGAGAGGCTGGTTTCTCTCAGCTCACCTGCATGTGGGCTCTGGGTCGCCGGGCACTGGCTGATGGTTTGTTCCGTCTTCCTGGGCATTCGTTGCAGGGATGGGAGCTACTGGTGCAGCGAATTCTAAAGTGGAACGTGAGTTGACGATGGTCATTTGATCAGATGCCTCGGGACTGCCCGAAAGTGTTTAGCATCCACCAAATAGTCGAGTACCTGTGACAGGCCGGGGGGCCCTGCCCAGCGGGGGCGGGTGTTGCAGGGCACATCACCCCTCTGCCCCTGCTGCCACGTCCTAGTCTTCGTGTTTCCCTCTGGCGTCTCTGGGTCTCTGTCCCCACCTTGTGCACCATGCGTCCCTGAGGGGAGTCGCACCTGTGTCTTGAGTCTGCTGTAAGGTGTTCAGTCTACCTCAAGGGGTCGTCATGGTCAGCTCTGTCCCATAGCAGTCCTTCCCACGTCGCCACACACACTGGAATGTATATCTGCCCTGGCCCCGGCCCACCTTCGTCAGTCACCCTCCTGACCCCATCTCTTCCTCTGTCACCACAAACTCCTAGTGCAAATTGGATGCTGCTTTAAATGTGAAAACAATTGTTCAAAAGCTATGAAACCTGAATGAAAGCTAAAGCTGAATTTATAAGCCTTGTTGCATATGAGCCAAAAGTGCAAAAAGCTCTATATAATGAACTAACCTGCCACTCGTATAAATATAAATATATATAAATATATTAAAATCAGACTGTTCTACAAAATTGTGTATTTGTATTTTTGTGTACGTACAATTTTCTGCTAAGCAGAAGGAGGATGTAGTATAGGAAGCTGTGAGAAGAGATTCGGTTTAATCCTGTTTCTTTGTTACTTATTTTTGTTAACATCAGATGCCTGTCTTTGTCTCACGTGTATGACACTGTTTGGAAATCTGCAGTATCTCTCTTCCTTAGGGCCAGTGTCCTCTAGAGAATGAAGCCTGGGTGGAGAGCGCCGTCTTGGGCACCGGACGTGGGGCGGTGGCCCAGGTTGCCCGGGCGCCACTGGGGGCCCTGAGGTGGGACTGCGGGAACCAGAACTCCCCTTTCTAGAAATCAGCTTCCAAAACAGGACTGTCAGCGCTAAGGCAGACTCCCCACCCGGAGGGGGAGCGCACGAGGGCCAGAAGGTCGCCCAGAAAGCCAGCCTGGCTCCCTGGGCTCTGGCCCCTCTCCCACCTAGCTGCTGCCTTTTTCAGATCAGGTTACCAAATGCCTCCCCTCTGCCGAGCTGCTGGCGCTTCATCCCCCAGACCTCCAGCCCCAGCTCCCTGGAGGGTCTCAGAACCCACCTTCCCGGTGCTAACACACGAGAGGCAGTAGTGCGGCTGCCAACAGGGGCCAGAAACGAGCATCAGACTGGCTCTGCGTGCCCCGGACAGCCGGCCTTCCCCCGACAGAAGCCCCAGGCCTGGGCCTGCCCCCCACTCCCGCCCACCTCTCAGCGTGCTCCCACCAGCCAGCACCTCCCCAACCCCGACGTGAACCTTCTCTAGGGAGAGTGATACTGCACCTTCGCCTGTGGGACTCATATTTATAACAATGTGTGATGACTGTAGCAAACAGCCCTTGTTTCTGGATGTACATGGTCCGAGAAACAAGTGCTCTCTTGTATTGATTAAAATAGTTCCAATGAGTCCTGTATCCTTGTATCTCCTATTCTGGATTAGTGCCTTTTGGACAGTAGACTGTTCTGTAATTAAAATGTAGTATACTGCTTTTTTGTACAGTTTTGTTTTAATAAAACTTTTTTTTAATTTGTGTTTATTTTAGTATTGTACCTATTAGAGAATAAAATGTATAACTGAACAAAGGCTGGCCGGGATTTCTTTGAGTAAGAACAGTCATTTGGGAAGTGCCCAACCCTTCTGTCTTGAACATCGGTCCTTTCATGCTTTAAGAACAGTCTAGCATCCCAGAGACAGGAGATCACTGGGAAGGGGTTCAGGGGATGATCAGGCATCTCCTGGTTGAGGGAATGTCTGCCGGGAATCTGGCCCCTGCTGCCTCCAGCCTGCGCTCCCTTCGTGTCTGCCTGAATTTCCCAGGAGAAGCCGTGCCTTCCCGTAGCTTCCCCTCTGTGGTCCCCTCAACACAGGCCCCACGCCCACGGCCTGAAATCACTAGGATGCCAGCAGCTGCTCTTCCCCGAGGCCCACAGCCCTTACTTTGCCGAGCCGCACCCTCAGCACCCCGCTTTCCTACGGAAGCCCTCTTTCCTGGGGCTTCACCTTCAATGTGAGAGAAAGCTGAAGCTTTGTTCCCTGCGTTTCTTTAAGGCGTCTAATGGTCGAGAGCAAATTCTTAAGCAGGACCGAAGGAGAAAGCTGAAGCTTTGTTCCCTGCGTTTCTTTAAGGCGTCTAATGGTCGAGAGCAAATTCTTAAGCAAGACCGAAGGACCAGGTGCCCAAGCTCTCATCTCACCTGACAGGTTTACCAACCCCTTCTCAGAAAGGGGAGCCGGGGTTCGTCTTCTCACACATGGTGTCTCCAAGCTTTAGGCTGCCAGTAGAGAGATGAGCAGGCTTGCGGAGGAGGGCGATTCCAGGCCACCGCCACCCCATGCTGCTCCTGTTTGGGCCAGAACTGCTCCTTCCGGTTGTGCCCACAGCATCCCATCCCTGCGCCTCCATCTAGGGTCCTCCAAACACATTTGCCTGGAGGGAACCTCCTCCACCCCCCAGAGCTCCAGGGCCCCCGGCTGGTGGGCACCACGCTCTAGTCTAGTTCATGACCACGGGGCTCGTCCGGCAACACAAGGCCCAGTGCAGGACGGCACGAGCTGTTCCGAGTGACCCAGCGAGTGAGCAAACGGACACAATGTGACACCCCCACTGGCACCATCTTAGGGTCTGAGCGACTAGAAACCCCACAGCCTCAGGCAAAGGAGATCTCATTGAGTTGCAAGAGAGTAAGTAGCCGCTCAAAAAACGAGATTTATCCTAGGAGCTAGATCCATCTGAGACGCTTGCCTCGGAGCAGGATAGCTCCTGGCTGCCAAATTTCTGTCATTATTTGGCAGCGCTTATCTCTGAGAACAAGTCCTGGGCGCTTATGAATATAAACAAGTCCCGCCAGGACGTGCTCTGACTGCTGGCCACCTCCCCGTCAGCCCTCCCGGCGGCTGTGGCCCTTACATATGCAAGTACGTTTTATCTCAGGCGAGGCGCTGGCAGAGTGACTCACCGATGTGGGGCCACCAGCGTGCTGGGCTGACCACGTCCTCGCGGGGAGGGCGGGACCCTGGGGCCACCTCAGAAGGCCTGCTCCTCTCCCCAGTGCTGTTTGGGTCCTCGCTGGGTGCCACGTCCTGAGGATGCTGGCCTGAGGCAAGCAGGACCCAAAAATTTGCCATCAGTTTCCACAACCTGTGGAGATGGGACCTGCTGGCGCCCACAGCCTTAATCCTCCTCCCCCGAACCCCTTGCTGCGGAGGCTTTGAAGGTCCGCTCACCTGTGCAGCAGTGCAAGGAAGCCCTGCTCCCTGACTGCGGCGGCGTCTGACATGGGGTGTGGCACGCAGATCCAGGGGGACACAAGCCGAGGCCCAGAGCCGGGACATGCCTGCTCCCAAAAGTGGCCTTCCACTGAGTTAGCCCAGAAGCTCCAAGTCTAAGGTCATCAGGAAGTTTCTGTTGGTCCTTGGCTCCTGAAAGATATCTCAACCGACAGGCCACAAAACCACATACGTGACAAAGACCGCCGGGCCTTGGGGTGTGCGCTCAGGGGACCTGCTTCTGCCCTGAGCCTCCCCTCTTCCAGTCTCCATGCTGAAAAGGCCCGCCCCATCACTCAGAACCAGGCCACCCCAGCCCCTGGGGGACAGTCTGGAATGAGCCCAAACACCCCTGCCTTGGTGGGGAGAGGGGAAAGCAACAGGAAGACCACAGACGCAGGCAGGAGATCATCTGGTTTTATTTAGAGGCTGTTGGTCATATGGTGGGAAGGCATATAAGGTACAAAATTACAGACGTTTAGTTCACTATACAGTACAAATCATTAAGTCTTTACAGGTCATTACAGAGTCTTTGGGTTTTTCTTAACTCCCATTTCACGTGTAGGAAATCAACAATCCCCCAATCAAAGTCACTTCCTTGTGTGAACCCATCGTATTTACAGAACTCCACACGAACAAAGGCTCCAAAATGCCCCCAACACGATTAACGAGCAGCACGCAGAAGGACGAAGGGTTCCTCCGAGAAGGGTGCACACAGGAAAATGGGGGTGGGGTCTCAGGCTGCACAACCTGTCCTGGAGGTGAGGAGTAACAGACAGACGGAGCGGTGACCCTGGGAGCTAGAGAGGTTGTGAGCACAGGCAGGCCTCCGTCAAGGGCGGCTCATCTTAGCCCAGAAAACCTCCCCATGGTTTCACAGACAAGGGAGCTTAATCCAAGAGGAGGGAGAGTAAGGAAGGGGCGGGGGGTGTGCTGAACATCTAAGCCTTTCAGACTCCTCAGCGGCTGTTCACAGCTCACTAAGCACACAGGGCCCTTCATGCCAGCCTGGCCCACCCTACTCAGCCCCACAGCTGGGCTTTCTCATCCTCCTGCTCCCTCTGGGCATCTCAGTCAGCCACGCCCACTGCCTCTCCACCCCAGTCCCCTGGGGTCTGCAAAGCAGGAGGGCTCCCACCCCGCCTTGACTGTCCTCGGGGAGCCTGGAGCCCCACACCACTCCTGCTGTCTTACTAAATCCCAGGGCCTGATTGGCTGACATTTAAAATGAGGTCTGTCAGTCAGGAAGTCGAGGACAGAAGACAGAGGGAAGGGGGCCCCCTTCCCTCCTACCCAAACACTCTCCAGCCACACCCTACCCCCAAAAACCTCAGGGCAGCCCTTCGCCCTGCAGCGAAGGGACTGCAGCCCTTCGCCCTGCAGCGAAGGGACTGCAGCCCTTCAACTCACAAGCTGACATCAGTCTGCATCGAGGAGCGAGAAGAGGCATGACAGCCTGGGGCAGGGCGAGCTGCCTGCCCCAGCTACAAGAGGACAGTCTGCAAGCCCCCAGGAAGCCGGCGACAGCGACAGAGGGGCCAGGGCATCCCAGGAGCCTGCTCCATCCATACACACCGACCCAAGGCGATGTGGGGTCGTGAAGCAAAGTGGGGAGTGGTCCGGGGGGGTGAGGGGGGTGCGAAGATAGCTGTCCCCACATGCTGTGAGGACACAGCAAGGCCGCCACAACGCACTGTGTTCTCCCAGAGCTCCCTCACTGCCCTCAAGGGTCCCAGGCCACCCAAGGGCCAGAGCAGGGCCAGGAGAGCCAGGCCAGCCACTGCCCTGCCAGCAGCGCTGACGAATGAGGGTGCCTGGGGCGGCCTGCGTGTTGACCTGGCCACGAGGACAGCTCACCAGGATGACCAGTGACATGGCCTTCCTAATACAAGCATGGGCCCAAACTCGCTTCATTCTGAGAAAACCCCAGGCGAGCCGGGGGCTACAGACTTGAGAGCAGCAACAGAGTTTTCCTCACGAGAGGAAGGACCACCTCTGCACACAGGGGCCCTGGCCGCAGCCCCCCAGTCCCAACAGCATGAGGCCAAGGGCTCTAAGGAGATGCTGCCTCACTGGGTAGGGACGCCAGGCCCCGGTGAGTGCAGGGCAGGGCCGGTGGGAGACGCTCAGGCAGAGGGAACTGGGGATGTTTGAAAGGCAGGCCCCAGGAGGAGAAGGGGGTCCTGAGGCCTCCCAGGACAACAGGGTTGGAAGGAGCTGACCCACATCACCCAAGGCTCCTCTCAGCCCCGCAAGCTCCAGCCAAAAACCTGCTCAGGGCAGCAACCCTGCTGTCATCTCATCCACTTTAGCTCAACCAGCAACAAAATGAGCACAGCCCCTCGTCCCCCAGCTGACCAGCCCAGGCCGGTTCTGTGAGGTTGTGACGCCCGTCGCAGGGCAGATGGGCCCCAGCAAGTACTGGGCTCCTTCCATGAGGATCACAAACACCCCAACCACTTTCTGGTTCCCCACATTGTCTCTGCAAGTGTGGGGTGCACGACTTTCTGCCCCCAGGCAGCTCACGGGGGCTCTGGGAGCAAGGGCTGCCCTCCCAGGGACAGGAGGGTGTCCATGGAGAAGGATCTCACACTGGAAACAGGTCTGAAGGCAAACGTCTATGCTGGGAAGGAGGTTGTGTAGAAAAGCTGACACGGAGTTAAGAGCACTTAGTTCAGGCACACACCTTGCCTGGCAGAGGTTCCCCCAGCAGACCAGTGGAGGATAAGGAAGGGAGTGCCAGGGGTGGCCCCACAGATGGGACCCCTGGCCCCCTGCAGACCTGGGGCTCCGGCAGCCCTGGCCCCGAAGGAAGGAGACAGGTTTCTTGTGACAGAGGGCAAACCACCAGCCTGGGAGCTGCACCCAAGGGATGAGGAAGAGTTTTGTTGTTCTTTTTTTTCAAGCTTTCTGGCTATCATTTTTAAGAGTCTAAACACGAGAACTGAAAAGGCAGCCTAGAATGTTGTGTGCAAACTCCAGCTCCGAGCTTCCACCCTCAACTACACGGTGTCCCCAAATCTTGCTCACAGCACAGGCCCAGTGGCTCCCGCGAGGACAGGCAGGGAAGGCAGCCGAATGTTCGTCACCACTGACCACCACCTTGGTAATCTGAGACGCACTGATGGAAAAAGGGCTCAGGGCCAGGGCTGTCTGGCCCATGGCTCCTAGAGGTCCCCAGGGGTGAACCCCGCCAGGCTGCAGCCCTGGGCTGAGCAGGCAGCAGGGCACAGAACTGCCATGAAGCTGAACTGGTCTAAGGACCCTCCCAGACCCCGAATTGCACCAAGGAAAGCCGTGAGGCCTCTGAATGCAGAAGCACAACCACCACCTCCTCCCGTTTTTGCTGTCAGCTGAGAGTAAGGCCACTTGTGCGCCTGTGTTTAAGACACAGGGAGGAGCTGAGTGTCCTCTGGCCCCTCCAAGACCCCCGTGTGAGGCACCAGGCTGGCCGTTCCAAAGCGGTCATGGAGGCCAGTGATGTGCAAGGTGGGCCCTGGGCACTGGTGCTGGGCGGATGATTGTGGCTCGCAAACAATTTTAGATTTTGAAAAAATAAATACAAATAAATATATTCCAGGAACTCTGTTAAGGGAATAAATGGCAAAAAGAGAAAACTTTCCAGGTATAAAGATGCTGAAACACCCACAAAGACACCCCTAAGAAACCCTGTGGAAAGAAAGAGGGAAAGAACGGGCAGGCCCAGGGCCCAGGCACTTAGAGGAGCCAGCACTTGGGGGTGTTGGGGTAACTGGGGTGCAAGCCAGGACTTGAGGCGCTGGGGGCCACCTCCATGGGAGTGAAAAGGCACTAGTTAACAATTATGTCTTAAATTAAGAGGTTAACGGGGTCACCAGAATAGAACAAAGAGCAACAGCAGCCATGAGTGGGCAGCCCAGGCCCAGGGACACAGCGGGGACCTCACTCTGGGCTTCTGAAACCTTCCACCTGAGGTCCAGCTGAGATGTGCCCTCACCCCCTGGGGAGAGGGTGAAACGGTGGGGGGGTGAGGGGTGGGAGGGCACCAGCCCACGTCACCGTGCAAAAAGCATTCCTGGCCTGTCTCCAAGGAGAGCGGCTGGAGGGCCCCCCAGGACTGTCCCCGCAAAGGCTTAGAGGGGCCCGGTGCCCAGTGCCCTCTGCCCATCACCCCGGAAGGATAGGAGGCAACTGCCCCGCCGCTCAGCTGGCCCAGGACTTGCGGTTCTCGGGGTTCCCGTGGCCACGCTCGGCCCGCAGCGCCGTGCCCTCGGTCTTGGCAAGTGCTGCCGTCAGCGAGGCCAGGTTGGTGGCAGAGCTGGAGAGCGGGCCACTCCTGCGGGGCTCGGGGGCGCCCTGCAGACGGAGCCCCGCGCTGCGCCTCCGCCCCGCGCCTGCTGCCCTGCGCACGCGGCCCGGCCTCACTAGCAACCCGTAGCCAGGGTTGCACTTGAAGTACTGCTTCCCGCCGATGGAGCCGTCATTCTTACCTGCGGAAAGAGAGGAAGGTATGCAGGTGGCTCCCAGCCCCAGGGGACCCCCGTGCGCCCAAGGAGCTGCGCCCTGTGGAAGGTGTGGGGCCCCGGCAGTGCCTCCCAGGCAGCACCGGTGATCACTGCAGACAGATCCCTGTGGCCTCAGATGCCGCTTCTGATGCCCACGTGCCAAAGCAGAACCCCTCTTCCCCCTCAGCACTGACCGTTTCCAGTCTGGACAGTCAAAATGCAAACCAAGCAAGGAGGTCGTAAGGTAGAATGATTATTTTTTCTAAATCTATTGGATGGGAACTGGCAAATTACCAAACTGAAGCTAGAGAAATGGGCTTCCCTGGTGGCTCAGTGGTAAAGAATCCACCTGCCACGCAGGAGACTCGGGTTTGAGCCTTTGGGTCAGGAAGATCTCCTGGAGGAGGAAATGGAAACCCACTCCAGTATTCTTGCCTGGAGACTCCCATGGACAGAGGAGCCTGGCGGCTATGGTCCATGGGGTCGCAAACAGCAGGACACAACTGAGAAACTCAACAGCAGCAGCTACTGAGCTGTCACCCTGGTGTGTCAAGGTGGGGAGAAGATGTTTCCTTCATAAAAGCAAATAGAAAATGCTTTAGGGTGAAGGCCAGCACAGGGCAGGGGGACGAGGAGTGGGTCCCTGATGCCTACGTGTCCACCAAGCTTCCGCTCAGGGAACGGCTGCCCCGCCCTGGGACACACTGGCAGGGGGGAGAAAGGCAATAAGGCTGGCGGAGCACAGCGTGTTGGACGCAGAGAGCCCCCTGTATCTCAAGAGAAAGTACGTCCACAGGAAACCTAGATGAGTACTCCCCGCTGCCTCCCTCGCAATGGCCAAGAAGTGGAAGCAACCCAGATGTCCATCAACTGACAAGTGGATGAACACCACGGGGCATCCTTACAATGGGATCGCATGGTAAAGGAACGAAGCGCTGACAGGCCGCGACCGGCTGAGCCTGGGGAGCTCGAGAAGGGAGATAAGCCAGCCACGGAAGCTCAGGCCTTTATGACTCTGTGAATATCCAAGTCCAGATTAGGACATTTCATATCAATTTCAACAACCAGTATAGATCCATGGTTTACCTGGGGCTTGGGGAGGTGAGTGTCTTGCTAATCGACATACCGCTTCTTTTGGGGGGTAATAAACCCATTGTAAAATCAGGTTGCACAACTCTGGAAATAAGTAATAACTACTGAACTGTACCCTTTAAACTTCTGGATGTTTTGTTATGTGAACTGCATCGCAATCAAACTATTTCCAAAAAACAAAAAAACCTGCAGTCCATTTGCTATATACAGTGTAGCTAAACCTAGAGGGCATTATGCTAAGTGAAATAAGATAGAGAAAGACAAATACTGTATGTTATCTCTTACATGTGGAACTGAAAAAATAAAGGACTATAACAAAACAGAAGCAGACTCGCAGGTGCAGAGAACAAACTGAGGGTCACCCGTTGGAGAAAGGGAAGCGGGAGGGGCAAGACAGACGTAGGGGATTAAGAGGCACAAACCACTGCGTATAAAATAGGCTACAAGCACACATTATACGGCACCTGGAACACAGCCAGTGTTTTATAATAACTTTAAATGGAGTATAATCTATAAAAAATCTGTATCACCAGTTTGTACCCTGGAAACTAATACTGTAAATCAACTGTATCTCAATTTTTTAAAAACAACAGGAAAATAATTATTTAAGCCCTGCCCTCAGTTTTTCTGCAAATGATGATGTCTTGGCTTGGAGGCAAGCCGTTCTATACAGGAGACTCACCTCTCCTTCCATCCTCCTGCTGGGGGCCCAGGAGCCTGGGGGTGTCTGGGGAACACCTGAGGCATCTGAACCTCCACACGAGCATCAGAGTTTGTAACCTGAGCTAGCACAGCACACAGAGCTGCCGTGACAGCTCAAACGCAGCTGTTTCTGTGACTAAAAACTAAACTCCAGAATTTAAATTCATTGTCGAATTAATATTTAGTAGCTTTCAATGACTGTCGTACGTTTCTGACAAATCTCTGCAGGTTAAAAAAAGAGAGAATCTGACTCTTAAAACACCTAGGAGAGCCTTATCTAGAGAAAATTCCTGATTTTGAACAGTGGCAACTGCGGGGCTCAGAGAGGTCAACGATGTGCCCAAGGGCATACAGCAGGTGCTTGGCAGCGACCACACTTTTCGGCCAGACTGCAGTGGGCATGGGGGCAGCACCTGTCTCAAACTAGCATCACTCACCTGAAGGTAGGTCCAACTCCACTCCAACCCAGGTGCCCTCCTGAAAGTCGGTGGGCCCCACGTATCTCACGATGCCCGTCTTGTTGGTGCCCACCGTCACATATTCTCCTTCCTTGAGCCACTCTGGGACCTCACTGGCTTCTTCAGAATCCGAGGAGACTTCCAGCTTTCCCAGGGCCTGAGCCCCAGCACTGCCGTCCCCCAGGTCCCTTAAGGCCAGTGGGTCCTCCGCTGTCCCCAAGGGGCCACCGGGGTCCCCGCCAAGCATGCGCGTGAACGACTTCAGCTCCGAAGTCCGCACCTTCTTGATCCTGAACGGAGAGGTGGGAGCAGGCGGCTGGAACCGGGGGTCTGAAGGCGGCGGTGGCCTGGAGACGTCGGGCTCTGGGCCGGCCACTGGTTTCCCCTGGGGTTGGGTGTCCTCTGGCTTCTGCGGGGCGGCAGGGTAGCTCCTGCTCGCCTGGTTGGGTGGTGGCGGGCCCGCTGCCTGGTTCTGCTTCTCTGCAGACGCCCCGGCTGGGGCCAGGGCTGCCCCGCTGCCCACTGTCTTTCCCTCCACCGAGGCGGCCGGGGGCTCGAGGGCGGCCAGGCCGGGACCCGGAGGGGTCGAGGCCATGGCATCCAGACCCGGGCCACAGGCGTCTGACAGGGTGGCAGTGGAGACGCTGTGTGAGAAGTAGCCGCTGGAGGCTTCGCTCAGGGGGCTGGGGGGCCCATCCCCACCCTCAGGGGCCGGGGAGGTGGGTGTCACTCTCGGGGGCCCATCACAGGTCCTGGGCGCAGGGGTGGCTGGCAAGGCCACAGGCATGCTGGGGGCCACGCGCAGCCCCCCATTCTCCTGCTGAGCCTGGAAAGGGGAGAGTTGAGAGTTAGGCATTCCTCCCCAAAGCCTCAAGGCCAATCCTGTTGTCGTTGGAGACAGACAGCTCTGATGGTGGGACTAGAGTGGCCTTGCAGCAGGGTGGAAGGTTCCCACATCAGCCTCTCCATGCAATCTCTGAGCACAGATAACAGAGGCCAACAGTCTGCAAGCCACTGCTGCCCCTCCCTGCCCTGACCCGGGCTGAGCAAGGCAGCCCCGAGTGCCCCTCATTGCTGCCCCCTTCCATAAGGCACAGCTCCTATAGCTGCCTATGATAGTATGGTTTCTAGTTAAGAATTACACATTTGGTCTTAAATGTCTTATTTTTTGGTACAGAACTCCTAAAACCCCTGGGGTTTCCCAAATGCTATAAAGGTTTCCTGATACTCCTAACAAGCCCCTTACGACCACATCTAAGTTTATGTTAAGGGGGGTGACTTTTGGAAAACCCCCAAGGAGGGGCTGGTTGCCAAGGGGACCAATCACATGACTAGAAGGGTGTAAGTTTCCATCCCATCCCTGACCTCTGGGAAGGGGCTGGAGGCTGACTCACTCAGCAGTGGCCAACGCTTTAATCAACCATGCCTATGTAATGACCTCCACAAAACCCCTACAAGGACGGGGTTTGGAGAGCTTCTGGGCAGGAGAACATGTGGCAATGGGGGCAGAGCACTGTGCCCAGAGAGCACGGCAGCGCCCTGCCCTTCCCCTGCAGGTCTCTCCCACCTGGCTGCTCCTATGTTACATCCCTAATAAACTGATAGCCTAGTATGTAAAATACTTGAGTTCGCTCCAGCAAATTCACTGAACCTGAGGGAGGGGTCAAAGGATCCTCTGGTCTGGACCCCGTAGGACTTGGCATCTGAAGTGGGGGCAGTCTTGTGGGGCAGAGCCCTCAAGCTGCGGGGATCGGATACTGTCACCAGGTAGACAGGGTCGGGGCGGAGTTAACTGTGGGACACGCCTGCCTGGTGGTGGGAACGATGACGCGGGGCGGCAGCTGGGCAGTGTGGTACAAGTCGGGCAGGAGAGCCTTCACATAAAGCATGGTGCATGTGAATGCCGGACTCCCTCTTACACCTCCTGCACTCAGGCCCGGAGCTCCTCTCTCGGGAATGGGACCCCCCGCCACCGCCCCCGTCCAGCACCAACTTCCTGGGGAGGCTAAGAGGATCACTGGAGGCCAGCAGAGCACGCTGCTCCTGCAGAACTGAAACGGTGGCCTCAGCGAGGGATCCGGACGAGCCAGAGCACAGCTCGGCAGGAAGCAACAACCGTGGGGCCTGTGGGGCAGGAGGCAGGGGAAGAGGAGGGACAGAGGTTGCCTGTAGGCTGTCCCCTTCCCGAGAGGCTGTCTTTTGAGACGCTGCTCAAGGCTGGTCCCACGGCCCGCATCAGGGTCTCCGATCTGGAGACTCGTGGGCCGAGGAGCAGCCAGCCCGGCGAGCAGGGCTGAGTGAGGCCGGAGCTGCGCTGGGCTCCCCGCCTCTTAGCCCTGGGTCTGAGTCACTCCAGCAGAGCTCCACGGCCCCGCCGTGCTCTCCGGTGTTCCTGCCGTGATAACTGCAGCCACCGGAGAAGGCAGCAGATTATCTTTCTGTTCCCGGTGCACATTGACAGGGAATGGGAGACGGAGTGGGAAGCGGGCTGTGGGGCGAGAAGGGTGCTGCTCAAAAAAAGAAATATGTTCTCAATATTTACGGAAAGATTATTTATCTTACAGGAATGGCCATTTTCCATTTGAAATACAGGATTTATTTGAACTGGGAAACAGCTGAGATCTATAAGTCTCTTACAGTTACTTGGCTTAACTCAGCAGTTTGATAAATCATGCATTTTCACGTGAATTGTCATTTATATTCCTGTCTCCGGAGGCCCTCCTCCCCCCACAAGGCACACTCTCAGGGTACGAAATTAACGGCACCTCTTGAGATTAACAACCCATTTTTGTGATGGATCTCTGGGCTGCAAAATTTACTAAATCCAGTAGATCAATAACTGTCACCAGCATAAATACTCTAAAAGATGAGGCAATCCTTCAATCATTTTTCTTTCGCAACTTGTACATGTTTTATTTATCCTTTTCTATTCTATTTTTAATCTCACTGACCAGGCAGGGAAGAATACACAAGCAAAATTTAGGAGACTCTGAAATCTGAACAGTAACCACGGTTCTGACATAGTCTGCAGTTCCCTACTCCCTGGGGATAAGGCCGTCCCCGCCAGTTGCAGGATCTGCTGAAGGAAAGACTTAGTCCTGAGGAGTGGACGGGCCAGGGACAGTGCCTCAGAGCCCCATCAGCTTCTACCCCATCAGTTTTCACTGTGTCCTCTGATGCGGGCCAGGAAGGACTTACTTTACGACGAGGCCCAGAGAGGCTATTCACCCAAAGCCTCCAGTAAGGGAAAAGCTGGGGATCAGAGGTCAGATCCACAGCAACAGGAAAGAGGAGATGGTTGGGGAGGGTAGTGGGGAGGAAGAGTTGGGGGGTGGTGCAGAAGGTGAGCTCTGATTACCCCGGTTCTTGGTTCTTTCACGCTGAGCCAAGCGCAGCTCTGATCCTTCCGCTTTGGCACTGTGGGTTCCCACTCAATTGGAGTTGCTATGTGAGTGGGAATCTCCCTGCCTCTCTGGGTCACAGTTTAGCACAGACATTCCTAAGGCTACCGGAAAACCTGGATCTGAGCAAGCCCGCAGGGAAGCACCCTCGTGTAAGGGTCTCCCTTTGCCCCACTGGCCTGGGAGTCCCACCCAGTTCTGCCTTGAGAAATCATCAACCCAACTCATGGGGGCTGGGGCGGGGGCAGCTCTACCTTTGGTTAAATTTGTGAACACCTAGGATTGAAATGGGCCGTGCAGAAAGGAGTGAACTCTTGGATATCTGAATTATCTTTCAATTATTTGGCCTCTTTTGCTCCTGTTTTCGGAGAAGGCAATGGCAACCCACTCCAGTACTCTTGCCTTGAAAATCCCATGGACGGAGGCACCTGGTAGGCTTCAGTCCATGGGGTCACTAAGAGTCAGACACGACTGAACGACTTAACTTTCACTTTTCACTTTCATGCATTGGAGAAAGAAATGGCAACCCACTCCAGTGTTCCTCCCTAGAGAATCCCAGGGACGGAGGAGCCTGGTGGTCTGCTGTCTATGGGGTCGCATAGAGTCGGACACGACTGAAGCGACTTAGCAGCAGCAGCTCCTGTTTTAATAAATAAAAAACTTCCTATGGAAGACACAGCATCTCCTCAGAGGATGAACGGCACAGTGGGAGAAAATAGATTTGCTATTCATAAGATGAGAAGTGCTGTTCATCTGTGGGAGATCATAAGAGATGATTTTCTCCCCCAGCTTAGCGTCAGTCTTTTCACGCTGATATCATGAATCAGAATAAAATGTAAAACTGAGAATTAAGCCAACACTTGGGATAAGGAGATGGTTCTGTTTATAGAAATCACCTCTGCCTAGCAGTGGGCTATTAAAACAGCAGACTACATTAGCAGTCAAGCACCTAGGAGTTTAGCAATCATATGATTAACAAGTTGAAAATAGAAAAGTGTAACAAGCAAAACAGAGAGGGGGAAGACAGTGACCTACATTATAGTTCATTATCGAGATGGGAATGCTAAAATTAAAAGCCACGGGTGTGGACTCCACAGTTACAGCATTGGGGCCACCCACTGTATGTGGGACAGCCACAGAGAAGGCACCACCCGGCCCGACCAACTCACCTCGGCCATCCTGGGTGACCCGACGTCCGGAAGGGCCGACTGCACCGTGATTCGGGGCACGGGCTGAGGAAACAAGGGAGCGAGTGGGCTCGGGGCTCGGGGGAGCAGGGCAGACAGAACCAGAGAAGCCTTCCACCCAGAGGGAACTTCTACAGCTTGTAGGGATTCTGACAAGTCACTGCCTGGCAGGGCTGTCAGGGGCTGGGTGGGGATGCTGTGCCGGAAACATACAAAGCCAGGAGCAGTCAGTGGCCCAGCGACACCAGACGTGTAAGGAGTGCAGGTGCTCTCTTCGCTTGCGCACGGCACGTGTTAGCCAAGGGCTGTATCTGTACATGGAGCTCTCTGGATGGCTCAGTGGTAAAGAACCCGCCTACCAATGCAGGAGACGTGGGTTTGAACCCTGGGTCGGGAAGATCCCCTGGAGAAGGAAATGGGAATCCACTCCCATATTCTTGCCTGGGAAATCCCAGGGACAGAGGAGCCTGGCAGGCTACGGTCCCGGGGGTTGCAGAGTCGGATATGACAGAGCACGCTGAGTATCACTTATTATCTGTACATGGGAGCATTTAGGACCTGACAGAGAGATGTGACACGACAGGAAGATCGGGAAAGGCTTCAGGGGAGGTGGAGCACAAACTAAGCCTTGCCCAGCCAGGGAGATTCCTGGTCCAGAGAAGTGTGGGCGGAGCCGTCACAGGCAGCGAGGGGGGTGAGGATAGACGCCAGTGTAGCTGGAGCACAGAGGGACAGGCATGTGAACAGAGGCTTTGGGGTCTGAGCCAAGCTCCTGGGCAATGGCGAGGATCCCCACAGGTCCTGGGCAGAGGGGGCAGGACGTGAAGAAGACCAACCTGCCGGTGGAAGGCAGACTGGCTGCAGAAACAGTGCAAGAGTGAGGCGGGCAAACGACAGGTGCCAACAACAGAGCAGGGATGACGGGGTGAGAGCCTGAATTGATGGGCACAAGCGATATCACATGAGCGGAGCCGGTTCCTTACGGACGTGTGGTTCAAGGAACAGCTCGTTAAAACAGAGAGCTAAAAACCACACAAAAACTAGAAGAAAGAAAAGTCGGGAGGAGGATCTGGTAACCCTGCAGGAGTCGGCAGCTGCTGTGTTCACAACAGCAGGTGGGCACAGAGCAGACGCGACCACCTTGGAGAACCCTGGGGCCTACCATGCTCTGCATTTATCTCCCCAACCAAGGTCTGGTCGCCTCCTGGGCCTGCCTGCTCCAAAGCTCAGGTCTGGAGGTCACCTTAGAAAGCTCGGCTCTAAGAGGGCTCCATCTGGGCCAAATACCTACCCTCAATCCCGTTTCACAGGAGGCATCAAAGCCAGGTGTCGGGGTTTGTTGCCATGCAGTGCCTTGATCTATCTAGTTTCCCTGGTCTGGGAACCTTTTCAGGTCCCTTCCTCCAGCCCTGAGCAACCGGTTCCTCGCAGGTCCCTGGTGTGTCTGGGTGCCAGGGCTCCTCTGCTGTCGTGACTCCCCAAGAGTCTGCAGGCATGAAGGCTGACGCCCAAAGCTGTGCTTACTTTCTAGCAGCCCAGACTCTTAACTGAAGGGAGAAAAGTCCATTTGGAACAAAACAGCCCACTGAGAAGGGTGTCGACCTACATTCATACACCAAACAGCTGCGTTTTAGCAAAGGTACTGCTACAGCCAATTGTACCTGGGACAGCCTCTGCGGGAAAGCTGCTGCTGCTGCTGCGAAGTCGCTTCAGTCGTG
Source organism: Bos javanicus (assembly GCF_032452875.1). Classification (NCBI taxonomy): domain Eukaryota; kingdom Metazoa; phylum Chordata; class Mammalia; order Artiodactyla; family Bovidae; genus Bos; species Bos javanicus. Next base: position 10,193,432 of record NC_083875.1, on the reverse strand, counting down.
TCCGACTCTGCGACCCCATAGACGGCAGCCCACTAGGCTCCCCCGTCCCTGGGATTCTCCAGGCAAGAACACTGGAGTGGGCTGCCATTTCCTTCTCCCATGCATGAAAGTGAAACGCCAAAGTGAAGTCGCTCAGTCGTGTCTGACTCTTAGCGACCCCATGGACTGCAGCCCATCAGGCTCCTCCATCCATGGATTTTCCAGGCAAGAGTACTGGAGTGGGGTGCCATTGCCTTCTCCGGGGAGAAAGGAGCTAGAAGCGATTAAGGGGTACGGGAACAGCACCAGCATCTGAGAAAAAGGCCCAGAGACAGTGAAGTAGGACATGGCAGGAGATACAGCCAAACAGCTAGGCAGACGTGGGGATAAACTAAGGGAAGACGCTCTACCCTGCAGACACTGGGGAGCGCCTCAGGGCAAAGGCCGGGAGAGCCAGGGTCAGACATGGGTTTAGGAAAGACAATGGACAGAGCCAGGGAGGGCGCCCTGCCAGCAGCAAGGCCTGAACCCCCCAGCCTCTCCCTCAACTCCCTGACCAGGAAAGACCCCTGTGCCTCCCACCCAGCTCCCGTCGCACATCTTGCCTGCCCCAGGCCTCCTGTCAGGGATTCTCTGTTTCAAGCATGCACCCTCCACTCTGTCTTACGGTCCCTTCAGTGCCGGGGCTAGTACCTTCATTTTCATTTTCCCCACTGCGTCCGAAGCCCCCCCACGAATGGAAAGGTGTTCAGACCATCTCTCTCAGTAAGGGCAGAAAAAAAGTTTGTTAAGCTGGAACCCCGAAATACTTACATTCTTCAGTTATATCTTGTTTAAAACAGACAAGATTGAGATGAAACATTCTCCTTTAAAGCACAATAATGTAAAAATCCCACCAAGATGGAACTACAGCCACCCAGGATGAAACCTTTACTGTGTCCTCCTAAACGGGGTACAGAAAAATATACTTTTCTTTGTGATTCAGAATAATTTTTTTTAAATCCAGTAAATGGGAAGGTACCTGCTTTACTGGGATGCAATACTGGAATCCAGCGGAGCCACAGGGCTTCCTGAGGACAGGGCCCCAGCTTCGTGGCTCCAGGCTTCTATGCTGAAGACCTCACGCTTCCCCGAACCATCCCTCATTCTCCACAACCACTTCTTTCTGCAACACCACCCCCCCCCCCCGCCACAACCACTTCTTCCCGAGTAGCTCAAACAGTAATGAATCTGCCCGCAATGCAGGAGACCTGGGTTCGATCCCTGGGTCAGGATTTCCCCTGGAGAAGGACATGGCAACCTACTCCAGTATTCTTGCCTGGAGAAGTCCATGGACAGAGCAGCCTGGCGGGCTACAGTCCATGCGATCAGACAGAGTCAGACATGACTGAGCAACGAACACTTATACTTCTTGATCAGGCAACAGATCTGCTCTGTAGAGACACCCGCCCAACCCCTAGATACACCTGAAATGGCTGGAACCTGTGTCAACAATAAGATCACATCAGGTCTAAGTGGGTCCTGAGTGCAAACTCAGGTACTCCAGCCACACCTACTTCTCCGCTTCACACACTAGGCACTTCGTGGTGCCCCCCTCCTAGGAAAGGCTGCCGGACAGCAGCTCTGGATGAAAGAGCATCACAGCAGACTGTTCTCCAGCAGAGCACATGCTCAAGAGGCTGGGGGCACAGACACAGACCACAGGACTGGCCACAGACTAGTTTTCATGGAAGCTGGGTGACGAATGCATAGGGATCCACCACAGTATTCACTCTATTTTTGTGGATTTCAAATTTCCCCACAATACTGCCCTGCATGACAAACTTAACTGGGGCTCTGCTTTAGTGGGGCTCTCCTTCAGCTCAGCAAGGACTCAGGGACTTCCCTGGTGGTCCAGTGGTTAAGAATCCACCTGCTAATGAGGGGACATGGGTTCAATCCCTGGTCCAGGAAGACTCCACATGCCTCGGAGCAACTGAGCTGGTGTACCACACTGCCGAGCCTGTGCTCTAGAGCCTGTGCTCTGCGACAAGAGAAGACGTGCTAATGAGAAGCCCGTGCACCTCAACCAGGGAGTAGCTCCCACTCACCGGAACTAGAGGAAGCCGGAATATAGCACTGAAGATCCAGCACAGCCTCCCCCCAAAAATAAGTAAATAACTTTAAAATATTTTAAATACTTAAAACAGAAAAAAAGAAGTAAGGACTCAGGTCTCAGGTGCACAAAGAGTTGCAATAGTGCTGTGGGGATGTGAGACCAGAAGGACAGGGGATCCCTCTTAACAAGGCAGCAATCCAGTTTGGGGGAAGGATGCGTATGCAAAAAATGAAAACATCAAGGAAGATGACAGGTATCGGAATGAAAGTTTCCAAGCAGAGAAGATGTGGAGGAGGAAGGGGTTATCCAGGGACCAGATCGAGAACACCTCCGTGGGGGTGACTCCACCTGGACACAGACCTTGAAGACACAGTGGCTCCCCTAGGGGGGCCTGGCGACCCATGAAGAGTGGCATGACAAAGGCAGGCTGCCCTTTCTGTCTGGAGGCTCCCTCCTCTCACTTCCCTGCCCGGGAAAAGCTTCTCAACCTTCCAGGAGGTCTTCAAGAGAGGGAAGGATCTGGAGTGACCAGACTTGGGCAGAGGGAAAGGAGGTCAGGGCGTGCGGAGGAGGCCTTGTGAGCTTATGGTGGATTTTCACAGGCAACAAAGAGCTAGCAAAGGAATCGAATGAAGTGGTGCTAAGAACTAGGCTTACAGAAGATCATCCCTGAAGGAGGAGACAGAAAATTTGGAGAAATCAATTAAGCAGTTGCATCAACGGTTCGGCAGAGCACCAGAAATGTAAGAGACTGAATTTGGATGATAAGAGGAAAAGGAAACAGGAGAATTCAGAGATAGGAAGGTGGCCAGCGAACACCTGGAGACAACCAGGAGCGAGAGTGAGAGACGGCGCCTGGGAAGATCGGGAGACAGGGCAAGCGGGACGCAGCTGCAGAGGGAGCACATGTCGGTGCCACACTCCCACGCACGTGCCCAACCGGGAGGGCGCACCCGCTTTCTGAGGGCGATGGCCTCCGGTGAATTCAGCAACCTTACTACGGGCACCAAAAATACCTCCAGAGTGTGCTGAACTCTTCAGTTGTCATCTGTCCTTCACACAGAAGGGCTCACATTTCCAAATGGTACTGTTTGCATTTTAATGCTCCTCTGCATAGCCCCCATGCAAGCGGCTGCCTATTTCGAGAGCTCAAAACATTTCAGATCATAAGTTCATTAATCCTTATGACACATCTGGTAACTATTAATAAAAATGACTGCAAAGTATTTTGCAGCTATAAATATTAAGAAGTCCTCTGAGGCGCGTGAATATAAGTATAATTATCTACATTTCACACTTCAGAAAGTGAGGCTCAGAGGCATTCACCTAACAGTTAAGGGCTGGACGGCTACACCAGGGCACTGTCCTGTGTGCGGGTCAGGTGTAGTGGACCAGCACGAGAGAGGCACAGGGTAGCGTGGAAGTGTTGTGGGGAAAAGGTGACAGTCACTTCTCACACCCTATCTCGTCATTTTTAAGCTCTGGCTTTCATATGCCACCTCAATGATGGCACACCAGAGCTCAGATGTCCTAACTAGACATAAGAGCTAATTTGCCTGGAATGAAGTCTTAACTCCTTGACATGATATGCAAGCACATCACCTCTCATGAGGCTGAGCATGCTTCTTATCCAGAGACTTCCCCACGCTGTCCCCTCCCTGAGGGAATCATCGCCCACCTGGTGAAGACCTAGCCATCGTTAAGTCTTAGCTGGAGCATGATATATTTTTCCTGAAACTGCAGGTAAAATGCACCCCCCTCCCCACACTTTCACCTATAACCTCAACATACCACCTATAACCTATTTATATATATAACCTAATTATCTGTCAATCCGTCTTGACGGGGGTCATTCTCAACTGCAAGCTCTCTGCAGGGTAAGGATTATGTCTCATTCATCTCATCCATAAAACAAGAACTTAATGTCTGTTGATTGAACAAGTAAATAAGTGAATGAATGACTTAAGTGATATAAAGGCTGAATTGTACACTTAGGATTTGGAAAAATCCTATCAAATTCCAAATTTTGAGCACAGGAGTAGGTAGAGGGGAGAAAAGATGTCTGTTGAAGCAACTTAATTAACACATTGTTCAAAAACACTGTATTTTCTGATACCTTTTTTTTTTGTCTAAAAACGAACCTTTGCTAATAATCACCCCTTACCATGAATTTGATAAATTCTTTACAAGTCATGTTCTAATGGTTCCTAAGTAAATATGATCCTCTAAATCTTTTTTTTTTCAACTCTAACTAATCACTTTAATCCAAGCCTAGGAAAATACAACAAGAGATGTAAGATTTATTCTGGCCATAAATACTCAATAGCCAACCTTTGATTTTCATGCTGATAAAGTGAGAAAAACATAAAGAACACTACCAAGCTGAATACCTCCTCATCTTTGAATACATTCTGGTAAAAGTAACAAACATTAGACAAAATCAGACATGTACAATTACCTAAAGATCAAGAATCAGCAATAGCTTAATCAATATAAACAGATTTTGAAAGGTTATGTTAATCAGAGAGGCAGGGTGCTGAGCCGGCAGGGACAGGGAGAGCTGGCAGTGCCCCCAGCAACTGTGCAGGGACTGGCGGCTCCAGTCACTGTGGGGGCGGAGGGGAGGCACCCCTCAGGACCACCCCGGCTCACACCGCCAGCACCCCCACCCCCTCTGCCAGGGGTCTGCGATCAACCTCATGATCTGCACTCTGGCTTTCCAGGAGGATCCAGCTGAGACTGTGCTGGCCACGGACGACACCAGCCCTCGTCTCCACCTGGCAGTCAGAGTTCTCAGTTTAAGTGAGTAACTCTCGTTCTAATCACTCCCTCAGTTCTTTGGGTAAACCTGATCGCCTCTGGGTTGCACCTCTGGAAGTGGCAATCCAGTCCATAGGAATTCTCTGAGCAATGACAGCCAGGGAGGATGGTGGGTGGCCACCAGCTGGTCCTTGCCAGAGACACTGTTACCCTACTTGCCACATGCTCCTTCCGGCCAGCGGCAAGTGTCCACGTGTCAGCATGGGATGGTGACTTCCCTTCTCTGACCAATATTACAATCCCTCATGAGGTTTGTACATTCACTTGAGTAGATTCCTCCAGTTCTATCCTCTTCCAAATCCACCTTCCAAACTGCAGCGAGAGGAGCCTCCTGAGACACAAATTTGACGTCACTTTTCTGCTTTAAGTTGTCAATGCCCAGAAATAATTGTTTTTAGAAAGAAATGGGCCAAAAAACCCGAAGAAAGATTCTACCCAGTGTTTCTCCACAGCATGACTAGTTCCTCCTTCAAATACTCTATAGATTTGATTCTATAAATATTATCACTTGCTGTTTTTAATCAAATCCAGTGAAATCTCTTCAGATCACAATCGTGCGTTAAATTTTGTTTCTTGACTGTGTCTCAGTTCTGCTCCTCACTACGCAGTGTCAGCTTAGACAAGGTGTTACCTACCTGAGACTTATCTTCATCTCTAAGTCAGCGCCTAACATTACCCTTTAACTCTGTGCGTCCAGCATGGCAGCCACCAGCCAGGTGGCTTCTGAGCACTTGAAATGCGGCTGGTGTGACTGAGGAAGTGGATTTTTTATTTTACTTCATTTTAATTAATAACATATAAATTTAAAAATTAAAGTGCCTTTTAGTATGTTTTTGTAACGTCTTGGGCATGTGGATTATATTTTTTCAATTCTATGAACTCTGAATGCAGATCGAGTATTTCCAAGGAAAATTTAGTATCTGAATCGAGATGTGCTAGAAATGTAAACTACACACCTGATTTTGAGGACTCTACAGAAAAAAAAAAAAAAGAGGAGGATATCTCAGATTGTTTTTTATACTGATGACAGGTTGAAATGATATTATGAATATACTGGGTTACGTAAATTATTTAATTCAACCAGTTTCTTCTTACTTTTTCAAGTGTGACTACTAGGCATTTTTAATGACACACATGGCTCGTATTATACTTCCATCAGACAGCACTGCTGTTGAGCTGATGCATATAGAATCCCTGGCACGGTAGACACTGCACATGTCTAAAGCACCATGTAACCCTAATTACTGGGGTTCCATGCACTGCCTTCCAAGGTATTTCTCTAGATTAAGTAAAATGCGTACTAGGTGCCTGTGCTAAGTCGCTCAGTCGCGCTGGACTCTGTGACCCCCATGGACTGTAGCGTGCCAGGCTCCAGGCAGCCTTCTGTATTCTAAAGGTTGTGTCAGGAGTTGAGGATACAATATGTGCAAAATCAAACACACACACAGTCCTCCTCCTCAGAAACAGGCACTCAGGGTCTAATATCTGATATTCCAATTTAATTTTAATTACATAAAACAACTAAAAGGGCTGCCCTGATGGTCCAGTGGTTAAGAACCCACCTGACGATGCAGGGGACACGGCTGTGATCCCTGGTCCAGGGAAACCCACATGCTGCAGGGAACTAAGCCCACGGGCCACAGCTGCTGAGCCCACGTGCTCCAACTACTGAAGCCCGCATGCCCTTGAGCCTGCACTCCAAACAAGAGAAGCCACCACAGTGAGAGGCCTTCACACCGCAGCTAGAGAGTGGCCCCGGCTCGCCGCCACTAGGGAAAGCCCACAGCAACAAAGACCCAGCAAAAATAAATCAATCTTAAAAAAAAAAAAAACCCAAAACTAAAAGGCACACTTCTGTCAACAAGTAAATTATTTATCAGTTGATAAAAGTGAACGAGCCTGTCCTAACAGACTTCATGGTTGGATGGCATCACTGACCCATGGACATGAGTCGGAGCAAACTCCTGGAGATACTAAAGAGCAGGGAAGCCTGGCGTGCTGCAGTCCATGCGGCCACAAAGAGTTGGACAGGACTTAGCGACTGAACAACAATATATGTGTTAGCTCAACATACTTGAGATCCTACATATGGGAAATTTTAAACACTAATATTTCTGAAGTTGTCAGGAAAGAAACAGTTTCTTACATATTAGGGTTTAGCTAGTTTACTTTTTAAATTTCTACATGATAATCGGTAAAACTTAAGTATTTATGTGGAAAAAGATGTCTCTCTTTTAAAAATAGGGTGTAATAAGTCACTCTATCCACTCAGTTTCTCAAGTATCCATGAAGAAGGAAGGATATTTTATGAAAGGTAGTGAAGTGAAGTCGCTCAGTCGTGTCCAACTCTTTGCGACCCATGGACTGTCATGGAATTCTCTAAGCCAGAATACTGGAGTTGGTAGCCTTTCCCTTCTCCAGGGGATCTTCCCAATCCAGGGACTGAACCCAGGTCTCCCTCATTGCAGGAGAATTCTTTACCAGCTGAGTCAACAGAATGGCTGTTAATCTAAAAACTTAAAAACTGAGTCTAAATCTAGACTGTCCCCAGCTCGGTATGTCCTACAAGCTAAGAATGGTTATTACACTGCGAAATTATTAAAATATCAATAAAAGAATACTTTGTGACATGTAAAAATTATATGAAATTCAAATTTCAGGGTTATAAATAAAGTTTTATTGGAACAAACCCAGACCCATTGTTTAGCATTGTCTGCAGCCAGTTCTGCCAGCAAAGCCTAAAATGAGCCTAAAATAAAACTATCTGGCTCTTGACCAAAAAAGCCTGCCAACCCTGGGTCTACAGACTCATACAGAAGTATACAAAGCCCATTTCTGAAAAATAAGTGGAAGATGCGGCCTCTTCAAATCAACTCCTATCCTGCCTCAGAAACTATCTTCTTTTCATTATTCTACAGATTAGCTACTAACCCTGACTCTGAAGGCAACTTAGTGTCTAAGTATGTCAATATCCATACATTTCTGGGGCAAAGACAGATGGTAAAATGTTATGATCTTGGAAAACAAAACAGACATAAGAGTCTCATTTCGTAAAGCAGTTAAGAATTGCCTAAGAATTCATCCACAAAGCAACTGAACAGAAATCATTTTCCTTGAATTTTTTTAAAAGTCTGTATTCCAAAAGGTCTGTACAAACTTCCCTTTATTAACACAAGAACAAGCAATATAGAATAACATATCCAAATATAAACTACAAGGGAAAAGAACTTTTAAAAACCTGAATACTAAAGGAAAACTCAAGGCTAGAAAACAAGGTCTAGATCCTTTTTCTTATTTTTAGTTGGTTACGATGATGAACCCTTGGTACTTACCTGGTTGTCCAGTGGTTAAGACTCCAGGCTCCCAATGCAGGGTGCCTGGGTTCAATACCTGGTCAGGGAACTAGATCCCACATGCCACAACTTAAGCCTGGAGCAGTCAAATAAATAATTTTTTTTTTTAATAGCAAATTCCTTTGAGACAAATTCCTACACCTCAACCAACTGAAATAGAACTTAAGAAAAAAAAAAAAAGACGATAAACCCTTAAGACACCACAGCAAGCATTTATACAGCCTGTTTCATCAGAGGAGCCTGAGTAATGAAGAGTCTAAAACAGCATTTTAGCGCACAAGGGAAGAACCAGTAGCTGTGTTTGTTTCTCCCCATTTTACACATAGAACACTCACTCACATGAAAGCTGAAAGAACTACCTAAGCACCTTTCCAGCTCGGTCAGAGATGTATAGGGCACTGCTTTCTCTACTCAAGGTTCTGTCCACCTACCACACTGGAAGTGGTGTTGAAACTGGAGACAGAAACCCTTGTGGTCAGCAGGGTAGGCCTAAGCAAAGCCCAGGACACTGGAGAGGAGCTAACAGTAGAGCAAGGATAGGCCAGAAATGTGGCTGTGTTTCTGATGGTGGAAATTAAATGTGAGCATTAACTCAGATGGTAAAGAATCTGTCTGCAATGCAAGAGACCTGGGTTCACTCCCTGGGTCAGGAAGATCCCCTGAAAAAGGAAATGGCAGCCCACTCCAGTATTCTTGCCTAGAGAATTCCATGGACAGAGGAGGCTGGAGGGCTACAGTCCATGGAGCAGCAAAGAGTCAACAGGAGCAAGACACTAATACTTGCACTTTTTTCTTTCATTAACTCCTTAATCCCCCAAATGAACCAAAGATGCCATTTGGAATTCAGAAGTTGGAAGTACATAAATAGCTTCATCTGAACACCAACTTCTAGACACATGAAAAAAGCTATTATGCCAAATTAATTCAATCTAACTAATTAGAGAGCAGGAAGTTCTTTCAATTATTTTATGTGCTGTCTGAGAAACACACTTGAATATGAGTGCAGATTTCATTAATTGCAGTTCATTATTTTCCAGATTCGTTACTAAACTTGCATCAGAAGGTCAAAGACAGCAATTTTGTCAGCTGCCACCTCTTTCGGTGCTTGTATCTTTTGCATTTCTGGAACTCAGACAGAAATTGATTACAAAAAAAAAAATCTCCATAAAAATGAGAAACATAAGTTTTATAATATGTTCAAGCCATGATTTTGAAAATATGAGAAACTCTGTCTTTAAAGACTTCCTTAAAATTGTTATTTTCTTTCTTTATAAATTTATTTATTCCTCAGGATGAATTGTTAACTTTGATCTTACAAGAAAAGATCCATGCATCTTCTCAAATACTGAAATATGCCCCCCCAAATAATAGAATCTTGATCTGAGAACCTGCTGATTCCAAAGAACAAGTTAATAAACACTAATCTTTTCATTAGCGATTGTGTGTTTTTATCTTTGCATGAGGGACGGAACTGAACATTCTTGTTTGAAAATGTCAAGGACACTCTGATTAAAAGTACTTTTTTGTTAATAATCATTCCTTCATCACTTCTGCTTCTCTTCCACCTAATCTAACAAAGAAAAGAGGAAATATGACTGGTAGAAACAGGACCTATTTCATTCCTCGGTTCTTACTGGGAATATTTTTACATTTTCAAAATCTTATTTTTTAAAAAACAGAAGTGACTGAAATCCATGGCGGTGCTGGGAGAGGACCCTGCTGTCTATAAATCACTGTGCTGGTGCACGGTTGTTGCCTTCTCTTCGTTAATATCACTTCATTGTTCTTCGCCCTTCATTCTGCTGTTTTCCTGGAACCATCCTTATACGATTCTTCCCCGCCTTCTGTGTTGCCATCCCTTGAATGCTTATACAGTCAGCTCTCTCAGTCATTGTTCGGTCAAGCTATAAATAACTCCTTTAATCCTTCCTCATAAATCATTTCTGATGTTATTCTCTGAAATAATTCCAGTTGGTCAACGGACGTCCAGTAGTAAGGCACCCAGAGCTACGTTCAATGATCTAAGTGTCCTCGAATGAGGCCAGAGAGAATCCAGGCGCGTGTTTAGGTTGCTGTGTCTCTGCTACTGTGACTCTTCCAGAGAAGGAGGTTAAGTCTCCAAACTAACTTGGGACAGAAACAGAAAAAGCAAGAAGCTTTAAGATCTTTCATCACAGTTAGGTGGGAAACAGAGAGAAATGGCTTTGAAAACGAAAAGAAATGAGTGTGCTTACCTTACTCTATGGCCTGCTGGGTTACTCTGTGCTGTCTCTGCGGTTCCACTGTGTAGTAGATTTAATGGATTTTAGGGGATTTCTGTTTAGTTTTTAAATTTTATTTCTTCATTGTTTTTGGCTGTGCTGGATCTTCACTGCTGCATGCAGGCTCTTCTCCAGTTGCAGTGATCGGGATTGCTCTCCACTTGCAGTGCACGGGCTCCTCATTGCTTCTCTTGTTGGGAAGCATGGGCATGAGGGCGTTCAGGCTTTGATAGCTGCAGTAGCCAGGCTCTAGAGCACAGTCGCTCCTCAGTATGTGGGATCTTCCCAACCCAGGGATTGAACCCGTGTCTCCTTCGTTGGCAGGCAGATTCTTTACCACTGAAGCCACCAGGGAAGCTCCCCCTCTGTTTAGTTTTTTGTACCATCTCACATTACAAATCTTAAGCAGTGTTACTATCTATTTATTGTCTCTAAGTTGTATGCAATGTTCATATCAATATTTATCCCTTCCTGTATTGGGAGAATTGATCCAGCTTTCTTTTAGGCATATGCACTGATTTCTATTTTTCTGGGTTCTATCTTACACGTTATTCTAAAATCTGTGTTAAGTTTTTTAGTGTGGCATTAATTATTTAATGACTATTTATATAGGCCATTGAAATTAATGCACTAACGAGTCACTAGCAGCAAATAAAACTGAGAACCAAAATAGAGAGCAAACTTGGAGTATATGTGTATTTCTTTATGATACACTAGACACCTTACACTGGGGTAGAGCAAAGCCAGGCAGCAGGCAGGGTGGTGGCGAATGTTCATCAGCATAAATTTTATCTTAGTCTCACTAGATTAGTGATACAGAGGAAGGCATGGTGTCCCTCTGTTTCCATAATGCATCTAACAAAACCTCCTATAATCTCCTTGGTAGAGAGAGGGGAAAACGGGGGTAGGAGGTGGCAGTTACTGAACAGGCAGAGCTGAAACACGTCCACTGGCCACTCTGTGGCTTGGGGAGTAAGCTCCAGTCACATATGACAGAGCACTCTCTCACGCTTAATGTTCCATATTTTGTTTGTGACTCAAATGCAGAGTATGCCCTTCAAAAGTTTGCAGATGCTAATAAGAACCAATGTACCTTTAATTATTCAAAGAATATCTTGCTAACCTAGGAATGCTGAAACAAAATCAAGCTGACAAATTTTAGGCCTGAACCTGAAGATTCTTATTTAAGTATTTTTATGCTTCAATGAAGGGGCTTCTCTGGTGGCTCAGTGGTAAGGAACCTGCCTGCCAAGCAGGAGACTTGGGTTCAATCCCTGGATTGGGAAGATCCCCTGGATAATAAAATGGCAACCCACTGCAGTATTCTTGCCTGGGAAATCCCATGGACAGAGCAGCCTGGTGGGCTATAGTCTATCGGGGTCACAGAAGAGTCAGACATGACTTAGCGACTAAACAACATGTGAAGTGAGGTTGCTTGGTCGTGTCCGACTCTGCAACCCTATGGACTGTAGTCCACCAGGCTCCTCCGTCCATGGGATTTTCCAGGCAAGGGTACTGCAGTGGGTCGCCATTTCCTTCTCCAGGGGATCTTCCCGACCCAGGGATCGAACCCAAGTCTCCCACATTGCAGGCAGACGCTTTACCGTCTGAGCCACCAGGGAAGTCAACATGATAATAAAAAGAGAAGTGCACTGGCCAGAGAGTAAGCAAATAAACAAGCAAATGAAAAGGGGGAACATTAACTGACCAGAAGCACAATGAACTGAAACTTTCCTTAAAAAAAACCAAAAGTGCTCTCATGTGCCGCTTTGGTAGAAGCACATTAGTCAGAAGAGGACGATAATAGGCACACTTTTCAAGCAAAGGGATTACAGTATCACTTCTGGGCTCCCCGCTTCAGCAAGACCCTGGCAAGACCACTGAAGAACGATGAGGCATTTATTGTAAGAGACAGAGCTGACATCTTTAGCTGTTAGGACTGGAGAAAGCTTAGGAGAGTAAAGAATCCTTAACTTCTGGGCAACAGCAGAAAAAAGCAGAGGCAAAGACTGGGTGGCAGTAAGCCAGCTATTTTCCTGAAGGACTCGGAGGGTCCACAGAGAGAGAAAAAAGTAAGAACTTCAACTCTGGGGGATCAAGTCTGATTTCCAAGTGAATAGGATGCCATTATAGTGATGATAGCTGTGAAAAACTGGAAAACACTAAAAAAAAAGTCTCGTCGGTACAGCAATGTACTGGGTGTTATTTTGAGATTCCATTGTTGCAAAAGTGCCCCATTTCCAAGGATGAAACATCATTTAGGTGGTAATGACTTAAAGCATATTTAAAGTGGCCCTAGTAAGAGAAACCTCTATATTGATATTGTCTCTGTATTTCTCTAGATCGACACTGTCTCCATACTGATAGTGAAAATTATAATTTACTTCTCTAAAAGCTTTAGTAAAGATAGCAAAAATGAGAAGAACAGAAGCATCTCTGATCAACTAAGAATAGTTGAACAACTTTAAGAACAGTTCTTCAGTGGAACTTGCATCAGTCTAAGAAAGACACTTCCTGAATAAGCCTTGATATCTCAAATCCCCACTTGGGTGCAATTCCCTCACCTCTGAACATTAACCACAGTCCTTTACACTGGGTATATTCCAACTATCTAATACTAACATCTGAACATACATCAACGGTCAACCAACATACACTTTCCATCAAATCTGCCCCTGCCTTCAAGGATTACATTGTAGAGGAGATAACTAGTAAACATATAAATGTAAGTCCCAACAAAAAGTTAAATAAGGGAATACACTGTATTGTACGGTAGAGGCTGCTCTTTTAGTTTGGTCGGTCCAACACATTCTAAATTCAAGCGTATTTGTTTCGGTGGCCTTTCTTGACCCTGACAGTAGCAGACCAGTCTCCTACAGGCTTACTAACCACACAAAGACTTTGGGGAAGAGCACTCCAAGTAGAAGGAAATGCAAGGAAGAAAACTCTTGAGACCAAAAGGAGCTTCATGTGTCCATGAGATCAACAAACAACAAAAAGGCCAATCAGTATGGCCTAGCGTGGTGCACAAAGAAGAAAAAAAGGGAATAAAGATGAAAGGTCAGGGGCTGGATCACACAGGACTCTGTAAACCACAGTAAGGAATTTAGATTTTATTCAGTGAGAAGCAATGGAAGGTTCCAAGCCATGAACTAATATAAGGCCTTGGGAGCTCACTCTGGCTTCTGGCTTCTCTGTGAGTAACAGACTCAGTGAGGCAAAAAGCATCAGTTGATCAGCTGGTAGCCGGCTGCATAATCACGGCCAGAGACGATGGCTTGGATGAGTGATGAGAAATGGAGTCATCACACTGAAAGTGGTACCTATAAAACTTTACTGATGGTCTATTTGTGAGGTGAAGCAACAAGGTGGACATCTGTGCTATACGCTGAGATGGGCATACATTAATATTTCAGAAGTATTCTGTATGCTGGAAGTAAACAGACTTGTGAGCTGAAACCGACAGCAATGATATGAACTTGTAAAATGTGAAAGTCTAATTGATTTGTAAGTGGAAAAGCTGAACGGGCGGTTAGCTCCACGAGGCCAGAGCTCAGGGGCGAAGCCTGGGCTGGAGACAGAAATGTGAGCATCATCAGTGCATAAACAGTATAAGCCACAGAGGTAGATGAGGTCACCCAGGAGGGTGCTCTGGAACCCCTGAATGTTAGCAGCTGGACGGAACAAAGGGTCCCAGAACAGGCAGAAACTGAGAAAGACGGAACAGTCAACAAGGGAAGCCAGGCGAAGGGCTCAGTGCTGAAGTCCAGAGATGAAAATGCTTCCTGCACGACTGTCAAGTCAGAGGAGGACTGAGAAGTGCGGCGAGAGAGATGCGGCTCTGGTGACCTCGAGCAATGGTCCTTCAAGGGATTGTGGTTTCATAAACCAACTGGGAACAGTTCAGATCCACCACTGGGCACCTTCAATAAGGCTACTTTTGTGTTTACGTTTTCATTTATTTATGAAATATGAAGCACTGGGGGCCACTTTCTCCAACACCTTTGCGTGTGCGTGCTAAGTTGCTTCGGTCGTGTCCGACTCTCTGCGACCCTGTGGACTGTACCCCACCAGGCTCCTCTGTCCATGGGATTCTCCCGGCAAGAGTAATGGACTGGGTTGCCAAACCCTCCTCTAGGGGATCTTCCTGACCCAGGGCTCGAACCTGGGTCTCTTACATCTCCTGCACTGGCAGGGGTGTTCTTTACCACTAACACCACCTGGGAAGGCCTTTGCACATATATGCTCAAATAAAATAAATTGAATGAATATTACTTAAGGTATCTTCAAAGTATTTCAAAGTTACCTCTCTTAACCTGGACACTGCGCACTGCAGTTTCCACCAACCACTAGACTGCTTTCTAAACCACTGCTCTTCCTCTCATATCCGGAAGAACCAGTCGCTCACTGGCAAGAGAAGAAAGGTTACTTCTTATGGTAACAGGTGCTCTGACTTACATCAAAACCTTGAAGCAACTTTAAAAGAATACTTGTAACTCTGGTCATCTGAGTCACTGACTTCTAACGCAACTCCAATTTCCTTTAGCTTACGTAACTTTGTCTTCACCAAACAGCAATTGAAAAACAGTGGCTATCAAACTTAAATGTGAATGAAAATCACCTTACCTCATGTGTGTGTGCTCAGTCGCATGTGACTCTTTGCGACCCTATGGACTGGACTGTAGCCCGCCAGGCTCCTCTGTCCATGGGATTTGCCAGGCAAGAGTATTGGAGAGGGTTGCTATTTCCTACACCAGGGCATCTTCCCAACACAGGGATCGAACCCACATCTTCAGCATTAGCAGATGGATTCTTTACCACTAATGCCACCTGGGAAGCCCTGAAAATCACCTTGTGGACAGAGGATGAGATGGCTGGATGGCATCACCAACTCAATGGACATGGGTTGTGTGGACTCCGGGAGCTGGACTGGCACGTTGAGGTTCATGGGGTTGCAAAGAGTCGGACACGACTGAGCGACTGAACTGAACTGACTTATGTTGTTGTTTAGTTGCTAAGTTGTGTCCATCTCTGTGTTACCCCACGGACTGTAGCCTGTGTCTACTCTATCCATGGGATTTTCCAGGCAAGAATACTGGAGTGGGTCGCCATTTCCTTCTCCATTTCGTACTTATAAATGCAGATTATCAGGTGGCCCAAGGTGAGGAATGGGTTCTAAGATCAGGCCATATTTTTAAGTTACCTTTTTAAAAAGCTACTATGGAAATTCTGGCACAAACAGTCCATGAATCATACTTTGTGAAACAACAACGCAGCAGTTTAGAACAAAATAAGGTGAGCAGGAACAAACCCTGGAAAAATCCTTGTTGCCTACCCCAAGTAGCAGGTTGGCTGTTTCTTTTAGCTCTCACCATCTCAGATTCATCCTGATAACAGTCAGGCACCCTTTATGTGCCCAGTTAAATTTAAACATTTCCAAAATCTCAAAGTTTAATTTTTTTCATCTAATATGAATCTACGCTGGTATAATATGCTCATATACTGCTAGCTTGAAAAAAATACCTGCACAGCAGCCTTACAAAACTATTACCTTGAATATACACTCATGAACTTAGAAAATTCTTTTAAAGAGTTAAGGTCTCAGGCAAGGACTCGCCTGCACTTCTGCAGCTTGAATGTTTCAGTGAATGTGGAGAAGCTGATGTCAAAAGACCTATTTCAACAACTGAACCTGCATTATATGTGTTTTTGAATGAGTATAAATAAATCCTCATTTATCATTTTCTGCTGAATTCACACCTAGAGGAGGCTAGAGACTGCATTTCCAACAGGCTTCCCATGCACCATCACATACAAGCAGTTTCCTGATGATCTGGAAAACCCTTTCACATCTTCTCTGAAACTTCTTCTAAGGCTGGGTAGAGAGTTTCAAGAAAAACAGGCCTAAGACAAGTGATCCCTTTTCATATTTAACTGAAAGAACAGGTAAACCACAGTAGAGGAAAAACGTTGAGCGGCAAGGACGGGGATGATGTTAAATTGTTTGAAATTAGAAATGAAATCAAGAATTAAAAATAGAATTACATTTTCTGTTTGGCAATATACAAACAACACTAAGTGCACTTCATAAATTTCACTATTGTTGCTCTAAGTGATATTACCATAAATCACATTAGGAGCGTACTTGGCATTTTTTAAAAGCAAAAAGGATTGAGAGTGTCAATACGTTTAAACAGCTCTGTTCTCTTCGACGAGAGTGGAAGAGAAATTATCAGAGCTTTCACCAGGTCTGAAAGCCCAGCTCTGACACCCCCACTCCCCTCTCCCCTCCAGCTTCAGCGCACAGGGAGCAGGGCTGGGCCAGCGACCCGTCGGGAGCACGTGCGCCCTCCCAATGCTTTTACCTGATGCACGAGGGGAGACAGCTGTTTGCCCCTTTTCTCGTCACGGACGGGGAAGAGAGACTTTAGCAGCTTCGGCATCTGCGGCACCAAAGACTTCACCGGGTTCAAGTAGGAGGCTGCGAGGCTACTGAGTCCTGCCGAAAATATCGAAAGGAAAAGGGATAAGGCAAAAGCGATTACAGAGATGCTCTCCTTACTGTAAACTGGCCAAACATTGTTTGTAAGCAAAACAAACAATAAAAATTTTAAAGGTATACTGGGAAATTAATACTAAAAACAGAACAGTATTACGTGTATCGTGTGCTCACTCGGTCTTGTCCGACTCTGCGACTCCATGGACTAGAATACTGGAGTGGGCTGCCATTTCCTCCTCCAGGGGATCTCCCCGGCCCAGGGACTGAACCCACATATCCTATACTGGCAGGTGGATTCTTTACACCACTGAGCCACCAGAGAAGCCCAGAGTGAGGATGATCCCTAATCAAATACATATCTAGTCAATGATTAACCAAAGGCTGATCACAAAAGGAGAGACAATCAGACATGATATGTCTCCTAAGGGAAGTGCTCATTCATTTATCCTACCTTCTGCCCCTGCCTCAAACTAGCCTGAATCTGACCATGGCTGCAGATCTAACCACCAGTTTACAGGAAATACACTGGGCAGACTATCATGCTTAAATAACTTGGTGAGGATGGCAAAAATAAAAATGTACAGTCTACGGCACAGAACCTGGTCTCTTCACCAAATACAAACACAACAGGGAAAAAAGATGAAGAGGCACACACTGACTAAACGGATGTGTGTGTGTATGTTAGTCGCTCAGTCATGTCCAACCCTTTGCAACACCATGCGCTGTAGCCCGTCAGGCTTCTCTGTCCATGGACTTTTCCAGGCAAGAATACTGGAGTCGGTAGCCATTCCCTTCTCCAGGGGATCTTCTTAACCTGGGGATCGAAAGTAGGTCTCCTGCACTGCAGGCAGATTCTTTACCATCTGAGCCACCAGGGAAGCCCCAAGACGTATCAACTAACCATAGTGTGTGAACTTTACTTGAATTTTCATTCAAAATAACTAAGAAATACTCTTGGATCCACATGGGGAACTCTAAACACTGGCTAGATGTTTAATAATATTTTGTGATTATTTTTAATTTTTCTTCTTGAAATGTCACTGTGGGTATTCCTTTAGAAATATATGTACAAACATTTACAGATGAGGCACTGTCTGAGATTTGCTTCAAAGTCATCCTGAGCAGATGTGGAGATGTAGTGGGAGCACAGATAAGTAAGCCCGGTGATAGTCTGATCATCCTGAAGTCAGCACGGGGCACTTGAGGGCACCTCATGTCACTCTTTCTACTTTATATATCTGATATTTTCCACAGTAGAAGGATTCTTCAGAGTGAGAGCAAAATAAAAGCTTTAAACATACACAAGAAAGAGTTTGTCACTAAAAAAAAAAGATCATTGCTAAAACCACTGATGATGGATATATGATGACTAAAAAAGAAACTCAACTCAGAAGAATGCAGTGAGGAGGAGCAAGAAGCAACCATGAGCAGAACCAAGCAGTAAATATATAAACCAAATAAACATTCATTAGCATTTTTTTTAATTTATGGAATTTTAAAACAAAGTAGTAGTCTATGACCAAATAATTTCACCCTGGGTATTTACTGGACAGAAATGTTACTAAAACACTGATACACAAACAAGCTTCAGTCACAATAGTGAAAAGGTGGGAACAAACCAAATGTGGATAAACAGGAGGGCTGGTTAAAACTGTGATAAATTCCACTGTGACAGTGAAGTCTCTCTCGTAAAAAAGAATACACTGCTGATACGTGCAAAGGTACAGATGACTTCAACAGATACGCTGAGCAAAACAAGCCCAGCACAAAAGAGTACACACAATACGATTCCATTTAATGAAACCGAAGAACAGGCGAAACACTGAGATCCGAACACTGACCGACTGTGGCGAGTAACCGGAGTCACACAATCGTCTACAGCTGGGCTGTGGTGTAAGTTACATTAGTAAACAAATTTGTCAAAACTCATTAGGTATGACTCATAGTCAAGAAAAATACAGCCAGAAACAGACTGTGAAATTGGTCCTGATGCTAGACTGAGCGGATGAGGATTTTAAAAGCGCCTTTTATACATAGGTACAAGGATTGAAAGAATAATACAGCCTTAATATATAAAAAGGAAAGAAATATCAGCAGAGAAGTTAAAACTATTTAAAAAAGAAGCAAATGGAAATTCTAAAAACTAAAAATATAACTGAAATTTTAAAGTTCTTGCTTGTGCTTAATAGAAGACTATAAATGGCAGTAGAAATGATCCAATCAGAAGAAACAAGAATAAGATAAAAAGATGAAAAATAGAATAGAGTTTCTGAGACTCATAGGGCAATATTAAGCAATATAACGTGTGCAATTAGATTTTCAAATGGAGTAGAAAGAGAGAAAAGAACAGAGGAAAAAAATGTAACGAACTAACAGTTGAATATTTCCCCAAACTGTTGGGGAAACCCCAATGTACAGACCCAAGGACATTGGTGAAATCCAAGTAAGATAAACACTAAAAATACTACACCTAAGAACATCATCACCCAACTGCTGAGACAAAAAAATAAAGAGAAAAATTGGAAAGCAAACTATGTAAACAAAGACACATTTCATGTGGGGAGTGACATAAATGACGGCTGAGTTGTCACCAGAAAAGGAGTCTGAAGATGACGCAGTGTCTCGGAAGTGCTAAAAGAGGACAAGCTACCAACTAAGAATTCTCTATCCAGTGAAAATATCTGTCAAAAAAAAAATGAAATACAGACATTCTCAAAAGGAGAGATCTTCCTTCACAAGGAAAACTGTACAATAAGAAATAATACAAGATATCCATCAGGCTAAAGAGAAACAGCATCAGATGAATATACAATTCTTCAGGAAGGAGTACATAGTGACAGAAATAATAAATAGGAAGGAAAATATAAAAGATTATCTATAGTCTCTTAATTTCCTTAAAAGACAAATAGCTGTTTTAAAGAAAACAAAAAAATGTATAACATTGTAAGGTGAGTGCATAACACCTGTAAAAGCAAAAGATAAAACAATAATATAAAATACGAGGACTGGAGGAACAGGAAAATGGAACTATACTGATGCAAGATTCTTATAATTATGCAGTGTGAAATGATAGATTATTAACTCTAAGAAGACTGTGGTAAAGTTAAGGGTACCTACTGGAATTCTTTAACAAAGACATTAATAAATAAATGTCATTTGTTGTTTTCAGTCACTAAGTCTCTTTGAATGTCTGACTCTCTGTGATCCCATGGACTGCAGGCTGCCAGGCTCCTCTCCAGGCAAAAATACTGGAGTGGGTTGCCCTTTCCTCCTCCAGGGGATCTTCGCGACCCAGGGACTGAACCCATGTCTCCTGCATTGGCAGGCAGATTTTTTACCACTAAGCCACCAGGGAAGCCCTAATAAATAAATACAGGTATTAAAAAAGCCAAAGATAAAATAAAATACTATAAAATATTTTTCAATTAACACAAAACAAAAAAGATTATAGTGGAAATAAATAATAAGGCCAAATAGAAACCAATAGCAACACGGCAGACATAATATTTTATGTAAAAGAACTAAACATTCCAATTAAAAAACAGAAATTGTCAGACAAGATTAAAAAAGAAACTCTATACCTAAATATGCTGTCTATAAGATAATCACTCTTACAGATACACATAGGCTAAAAGTTTAAAGACTGAGGAAAAGATACACCATGCAAGCAATCTGCAAAAGAAAACTGGTGTGGTGATACTAACATCAAGCAAGACAGATTTCAAAGTCAGAGTATTACCAGAAAGATAAAGGGACATGTCGTAAGGAGAAACAGCACTTTATCAGCAAAAAAAAAAAAAAAAAATAACAATCTCAATGTGTGTATACCCAATAACAGAGACTCTAAATTAATTATGCAGAAACTGATATAATTATAGGAAAAAATAGACAATTTCACAAGCATCTATAGATATTCAATGCCTTTTCTCAATGATTGATAGAACAAATATGGGGGGGAAAGTCAGTAAAATTACAGCAGATTTGAACAAGGACATCAACACCTAACTGACATACACAGGACGCTGTGCCCCAAAACAGAAGAGACCTTTCCAAGTACACGCAGAATGTTCACCAAGACAGAACACAGTCTCAAAAAATTTTAAAAGACTGAAATTTTAAAGAGTCTGTTCTCTGCACATTATGGAATTTAAAAGGAAATCAATAATAATAATACACCTTTGAGATATAAAAAAACTGAATTAACATGGTACCCAGTAATTCATGGGTTAAAGAATAAATCACAGAGAAATTAGAATATCTGGAATATAATGATAATAAAAGCACATCATGCCCAAATTTGTGAAATGAAGAAATAACAGACATCAACAAAACAGAAAATAGAATCAAGTTCGGCTCTGTGGGAAGATTAAGAAAACTGATAAACCAGTCTCAAGTGTATTAAAGAAAAACAGAAAATAAAAATTATCTATTCAGAATAAAAAGAAGGAGCTTGACAGATTCTATAAACATTAAAAGATCAATAAAAGAAACTTTAACATTTATGAAAATCAAGTAATCTGATGAAACAGAAACTTCTCTAAAAAACCATCTTTGAAAACTTACTTACAAAGAAACAAAAAAAGTTAAACATTAAAGAAACTGAAGTCATGATCTCAAATCTTCCCACAGTGAAAATTCCAGACCCAGAGAGTGTCACTGGTGAATCTTATCAAACGTTTAAGGAAGTAGTAAGACCAAGTTCACATGAGCTCAGGAACTTCATCGTAAAAGATGATGAAATTTTTCTCATCATTTTGTGTTCAGTTGCTAAGCCGTGTCCACCTCCTTGTGACCGCATGGACTTCAGCATGCCAGCCCTGTCCTTCACTATCTCCTGGAATTTGCTCAAACTCATGTCCATGGAGTCAGTGACGCCATCCAACCATCACATCCTCTGTCGCCTTTCTCCTCCTGCCCTCAATCTTTCTCATCACTTTATGAAATCAATATAATCATGATACCAAAACCCTAAACAAAGACATAGTTATTAAAAAGGTATATATATTCACCGTAGGACACATACATGAAACTCTAAACAAAATATTAGCAAACAGAATCAAACAAACATGAAGGACAACACACCATGATCAACACATCATTTCTCACAGGAAAGCAAGATAAAGTCAACATTCAAAACAATGTGACTCAACATATTATGATAAGAAAGGGAGGGGCTTCCCTGGTGGCTCAGTGTAAAGAACCCACTTGACAATGCAGGAGAGACATGGGTTTGGTCCCTGAGCCAGGAAGACCCCACATGCCTCGGTGTAACAAAGCTCGTGCACCACAGCTACTGAGCCTGTGCTCTGGAGCCCAGGAGCCACGACTGCTGAAGCTGCTGCAGTCTAGAGCCTGCGCTCCACAGCAAGAGAAGCCCGAGCACAGCAACTAGAGAGGCGCGCTCATGTGCTGCAACTAGAGAAAAGCCTGCAACGAAGACCCCGGATAGCCAAAGATAAGTAAATCAATAAAGGTACAGGAAAAAAAGGGTGAAACTCAAATAGGCATTAACTAGTACGACTTAGTAGAAAATCCTGATTTAAATGATTTTTTTAAATTTTAAACTATTTCTGAAAGATACTCATATTTCACGAGAGTGATTGAAAAACAAAAACATAACTGACCTGGATCAGGAGAATGGTTACTTTGGGGAGAACGGAGGGCTGGAGCAGCTGGAGCGATTCCTTTGGAAACTGCAATTTGTGATACGTCCTGTTGACTTTCCCACCGGCCCTATTAAGGACAAAATCGGTCATTCTGACTTATCAATCAATTTTTTAAAAATTTAAAGATATTGAAGAGAAAAATGTTACACATTGCTAAAGCTTTATTCTTGCTGAAGACATGAAAAATCTGATTACCTGAGCATAATACTGTTAACAGCATAATACTATTCCTCTCCTTTACAGAGTTGATCTCGCTAATAATACTTCCCACTTGGATATCCCCTTCAGTTATAATTTATAGTCTCCTAATACTCTTTCTGAAGGAGATCAGCCCTGGGATTTCTTGGAAGGAATGACGCTAAAGCTGAAACTCCAGTACTTTGGCCACCTCATGCGAAGAGTTGACTCACTGGAAAAGACCCTGATGCTGGGAGGGATTGGGGGCAGGAGGAGAAGGGGACGACAGAGGATGAGATGGTTGGATGGCATCACTGACTCAATGGACGTGAGTCTGAGTGAACTCCGGGAGTTGGTGATGGACAGGGAGGCCTGGCGTGCTGCAATTCATGGGGTCGCAAAGAGTTGGACATGACTGAGCAACTGAACTGAACTGAACACTCTTTCTCCTGTATCATACTGCGTCTCACAAAACATGGATATAATAAGATATTTTTTGAAATGCTCCTTCTGCCTGCTCCTTAGGCCCTTTCTGCTTTTATGCCTCAAGATACACTTTTTCAGAGGGAGGAGCCAAGATGGCGGAGGAGTAGGACGGGGAGAACACTTTCTCCCCCACAAATTGATCAAAAGAGCATTTAAACATCGAGTAAATTCCACAAAACAACTTCTGAATGCCGGCAGAGGACATCAGGCACCCAGAAAAGCAATCCAACTCTTCGAAAGGAGGTAGGAAAAAATATAAAAGACAAAAAAAGAGACAAAAGAGGGAGGGACGGAGTTCCGTCCCGGGAAGGGAGTCTTAAAAAGAGAGAAGTTTCCAAACACCAGGAAACCTTCTCACTGCCGAATCTGTGCCGAGCTTTGGAAGCACAGAGGGCAACATAACAGGAAGAAAAAATAAACAAACAATTAAAACTCGAAGATTGCGAGTCCTACGGTAACTCCCCCAGCGGAGAAGCAGCGCAGACACCTGCACGCGCCATTAACAAGCGGGGGCTGGGCAGGGAGGCGCAGCTCGGGCTGCATCGCTTAGAGTAAGAATCTGGCCTGAATACCCTGAGCACTATCTGAGCGAAATAATTTGGGCTAGCAAACCAGACTGTGGGATATCTACCACGCGAAAAGCCAGCCCCAACCTAAGACACCGCCAGGCCCACGCACGGAACAAAGAATTGAACAGAGATAGCCGGCTACAGACCTTCCCCCTCCGGTGACAGGCAGCCAGAGCCAGAAGGGGGCAATCGCAGCCCCAGAGAGACATTATCTATAAAACTGTAAGCAGGCTTCTTTGCTAACTAAAACTTTTTGGGGGTCTGGACGGTTAACATCTGCCTGAGAAGGTGCGCCGGTTTTACACCCAGATAACCGAGTGGCGGGGAGGCGATAAGTCGCAGCATTGGCGCTCGCCAAACACCTCATCACTTGAGCTGCTCGGACCTGGGAAGAGCACAAAACTCAGGCCCAACTGAGTCTGCGCCTCTGAGGACTACCCGAGTGCCTGAACCTGAGCGGCTTGGACCTGGGAGGTACATGCAACCCAGGGCCAGCCTCGGATTGTTCCTGGCGGAACAACCTAGAGCCCAAGCAGTGTGGGCAGGGAGGCTACACGTGCCGTGAGCGGGGGCAGACCCAGTGTGGTTGAGGCACTGCGAGCACACGCCAGTGTTATTTGTTTGCAGCATCCCTCCCTCCCTCCCCACAGCGCGACTGAACAAAGAGAAGAAATACAGCTTCACCCATCAGAACACCGACACAAGCTTCCCTAACCAGGAAACCTTGACAAGCCACCTGTACAAACCCACACACAGCGAGGAAAAGCCACAATAAAGAGAACTCCACAAACTGCCAGAATACAGAAAGGACACCCCAAACTCAGCAATTTAAACAAGATGAAGAGACAGAGGAATAGCCAGCAGATAAAGGAACAGGATAAATGCCCACCAAACCAAACCAAAGAGGAAGAGATAGGGAATCTATCTGATAAAGAATTCCGAATAATGATAGTGAAATTGATCCAAAATCTTGAAATTAAAATGGAATCACAGATAAATAGCTTGGAGACAAGGATTGAGAAGATGCAAGAAAGGTTTAACAAGGACCTAGAAGAAATAAAAAAGAGTCAATATATAATGAATAATGCAATAAATGAAATTAAAAACACTCTGGAGGCAACAAATAGTAGAATAACAGAGGCAGAAGATAGGATTAGTGAATTAGAAGATAGAATGGTAGAAATAAATGAATCAGAGAGAATAAAAGAAAAACGAATTAAAAGAAATGAGGACAATCTCAGAGACCTCCAGGACAATATTAAACGCTACAACATTCAAATCATAGGGGTTCCAGAAGAAGAAGACAAAAAGAAAGACCATGAGAAAATACTTGAGGAGATAATAGTTGAAAACTTCCCTAAACTGGGGAAGGAAATAATCACCCAAGTCCAAGAAACCCAGAGAATCCCAAACAGGATAAACCCAAGGCGAAACACCCCAAGACACATATTAATCAAATTAACAAAGATCGAACACAAAGAACAAATATTAAAAGCAGCAAGGGAAAAACAATAAATAACACACAAGGGAATTCCCATAAGGATAACAGCTGATCTTTCAATAGAAACTCTTCAAGCCAGGAGGGAATGGCAAGACATACTTAAAATGATGAAAGAAAATAACCTACAGCCCAGATTATTGTACCCAGCAAGGATTTCATTCAAGTATGAAGGAGAAATCAAAAGCTTCTCAGACAAGCAAAAGCTGAGAGAATTCTGCACCACCAAACCAGCTCTCCAACAAATACTAAAGGATATTCTCTAGACAGGAAACACAAAAATGGTGTATAAATTCGAACCCCAAACAATAAAGTAAATGGCAACGGGATCATACTTATCAGTAATTACCTTAAACGTAAATGGGTTGAATGCCCCAACCAAAAGACAAAGACTGGCTGAATGGATACAAAAACAAGACCCCTACATATGTTGTCTACAGGAGACCCACCTCAAAACAGGGGACACATACAGACTGAAAGTGAAGGGCTGGAAAAAGATTTTCCATGCAAATAGGGACCAAAAGAAAGCAGGACTAGCAATACTCATATCAGATAAAATAGACTTTAAAACAAAGGCTGTGAAAAGAGACAAAATGATCAAAGGATCAATCCAAGAAGAAGATATAACAATTATAAATATATATGCACCCAACACGGGAGCACTGCAATATGTAAGACAAATGCTAACAAGTATGAAAGGAGAAATTAACAATAACACAATAATAGTGGGAGACTTTAATACCCCACTCACACCTATGGATAGATCAACTAAACAGAAAATTAACAAGGAAACACAAACTTTAAACGATACAATAGACCAGTTAGACCTAATTGATATCTATAGGACATTTCATCCCAAAACAATGAACTTCACCTTTTTCTCAAGTGCACATGGAACCTTCTCCAGGATAGATCACATCCTGGGCCATAAAGCTAGCCTTGGTAAATTCAAAAAAATAGAAATCATTCCAAGCATCTTTTCTGACCACAATGCAGTAAGATTAGATCTCAATTACTGGAGAAAAACTATTAAAAATTCCAACATATGGAGGATGAACAACACCCTGCTGAATAACCAACAAATCACAGAAGAAATCAAAAAAGAAATCAAAATTTGCATAGAAACGAATGAAAATGAAAACACAACAACCCAAAACCTGTGGGACACAGTAAAAGCAGTCCTAAGGGGAAAGTTCATAGCAACACAGGCACACCTCAAGAAACAAGAAAAAAGTCACATAAATAACCTAACTCTACACCTAAAGCAACTAGAAAAGGAAGAAATGAAGAACCCCAGGGTTAGTAGAAGGAAAGAAATCTTAAAAATTAGAGCAGAAATAAATGCAAAAGAAAAAAAAAAAAAGAACCATAGGAGCTGGTCCAGCCACAACAACTGGCTCCAGTATGGGGAGATGAGAAAAAAAAAAAAAGATACACTTTTTCCCCCCAAAGGAATGTTTTTATTTAAAATTTTTTAAATTTAATTTCAAATTAAAATTATTAAAAAAATTTTTTTGAATTTATTGGCCACATCACATGGCATGTGGGATTTTAGTTCCCCCACCAGGGATCGAACCCACGCCCCCTGAAGTGGAAGTGCAGAGCCTTAACCACTGGACCACTGCAGAAGTCTCAAGATACCTTCTTTCACTTCAGATTCTAGACTGAAACCCAGGAACCACTCTAATACTGTTCAGGTTTCTTCTCCGCTAACATACCACTCATGAAAGAAACACTCCAGAACAGCATATTACCAAGCCTCTCATTTTTAACAGATGCTAAAAATGAGTTCTAGTTAAGCCCAAACCAAGCAGTCATCAAGTTCCCAATAACACAGGTCTCTGAATTAACAAATCTGATTGTTCTTTCAACTTGTCTTGTTGTCAGTCGCTCAGCAATGTCTGACTCTTTAGCGACCTGGACTCCAGGAGGCCAGGCTTCCCTGTCTTTCACCAACTCTCAGAGCTTGCTCAAACTCATGTCCATCGAGTCAGTGACGCCATCCAACCATCTCGTCCTCTGTCATCCCCTTCTCCTTCCACCTTCAATCTTTCCCAGCGTCAGGGTCTTTTCTAATGCGTCAGCTCTTTGCATGATGTGGCCAAAGTATTGGAGCTTCAGCATCAGTCCTTCCAATGAATATTCAGGACTGATTTCCTTTAGGATTGACTTTAACTTGTCTTGTAAACTCTCATGAAAGAGATTTTGTTGCAGAATATAAGAACAATGTCCATCAGGTGATGGAGTAACTTACTTTTCTAGAACTTGTGGTGAGCCATAAAAATGGTCATGGCACCAAAGCACTTTGAACATCAGTCCCACCCAGCAAAGAAATAAACCTCCACCCAGGCTACCAGCACAGAAACCAGTAATGGAGAGGAGATGCCAGTCTTTTCAAAGCTGTACATCCTCTTTAGATCCTTTGACAGTCACTCTTCTTTTCCACCCCAGTTAAAAAAAAAAAATGGTGTTTTCTGTTAGATTAAGCTACTACTCCCCAGATGAGTGACCCTGACGATCAACTTGCATCTTTATTAGTAAATTGCCTGCAAAGTAAGCTCTTTGCTGCTCCTGAAGATGGATGGAGGTAGAAAGCCCTCTTAGGTTGCCGACATGTATTGGAAACCTATTTGCTTTTAGCGGCAACCTAAGTACCGATCATAAAATCAATAAGCCTTAAGTGATTCGGATCCTGTTTACTTAGAGAAAGCCACTTTCTGAGGGAACCCTCTCAGCACTTGAAAATTTTTTTTCCATGTTCGTGTTATTTTGGACTATGCAGAGTCCCCGTTGCTGCCTGGGCTCTTCTCTGGTTGCGGTGCTCGGGCTTCTCGTTGTGGGGGCCCCTCTTGTTGTGGGGGCCCCTCTTGTTGTGGAGCACTGGCTCCAGAGTGCACAGGCTATAGCAGCTGCAGCACGTGGGCTCAGCAGTTTCAGTTCCCAGGCTCTAGAGCACAGGCTCGGCTGTCACATGGCATGTGGGATCTTCCCAGACCAGACATCGAACCCGTGTCTCCTGTACTGGCAGGTGAAGTCTTCACCACTGAGCCACCAGGGAAGCCCAGCACTCTATATTTTAAAATGTGGTAGGATGCTCAGCATTAGGAAGCAAGGGAGCAAAAGACACATGAAGAGCTGATGAGGACGATGAACCCTGAGCGCATCACTGTAGGAGCGTTTGTGTTACTATGAACCACATGCTGATTTACATACTTTGTTTCATTAATGTCTTCTGCCTTTGAATTATCTGTCTGGGAAGCTGCAGCTCTGTGTGCCCTGGGACGTCATAATTGGGTGTCGGAACAGTGAGGTCAACACTTTGGAACTTCTCAGGGGATGTAAAGCTTCATGCCGTGTTCACGGGATTAAGGTCATGCCTGGCTGTTCTGAAAACAACTTACTCAATTTGAGGATAAATTTGTTTCCATACTTTAGACTTGTCTTCCTTGTTCGGCAGCTGACACAGTAGCACACTCTGGCCCTTAGGAAAACCAAGCAGCTAATTTGAAGTCAGCCCCTCAGCTGTGTGGTGTGCATCCACTGACAAATAACAGAGGTGTCACCTCTTCCCCAAGGCACACTCGGGGCTCTGCTAGCTTCCTGGGTAATTTTTCCCAGCTGGCACTCCCACACACAGTGTTACTCTCGAATCTGAACAGAGGCAATAACTCTTACTGTCTCGTATATTCAAATATCTCAAGTGAGAACCTTTGAAAGGATGCTCACCGTACTTACACAGCGCCTCAGCCATATTGCTAACTCTATTGGAGAATGAAAAACGGAGACATTTCATTCATCCATCTCCCTTAACCGTCATCTTAACCTTGAGAAATCTCAGTCTTGCCGACCAGAGACGGGAACATGGAGTATCTCAAATCGCTCTGGGACAGAATAGGCTCTGCTTCCGAGGGAACAACAAATTTGGATGATAAACCACTGCCCTCTCCTCTTTCTGACCCCGTGGATCTCTAGGGAGACACTCCACTGACATTACTCACTAGATTTTTCTCCGGCAGCATATATCCATTCTCTTTCCAGAAGCAGAATCTGTGGTTCAGGGTCTAGCAACACACACTGCCCCCCAGGGACAAGGCAATTAGTGTCTTTCTAATAAAATTTACAGGGCTTCCAAGGTGGCTCAGTGGTAAAGAATCCACCAGCCAATGCAGAAGACCCAAGTTCAATTCCTGGGTTGGGAATATCCCCTGGCGACGGAAATGGCAACCCATTCCAGTGTTCTTCCCTGGGAAATCCCATGGACAGAGGAGCCTGGTGGGCTACAGTCCATGGGGTCACAAAGAGTTGGACACAACTGAGCAGCTAAACAACAAGAATAACAATAAATTTTATATCCTTGGCCACTCCAGGGTGATTCTCCCACTACTGAAATGTTGGGGAAGAGAAAAGGAAGCACCCCAGTTAAAGGTACTTCAGAGAGAGATGAACTCAAGATAATGAATAAAAAGGCCTTGGCCAGACACTGGAACTTTCTGTCATCATATGGGCTCAGTTCTCAGTATGTTTTTTTTTTTTTCTTTACACTTCTACCATTGCAACCTATGCTCCATTACAGAACTCTTGGAAAGATGATTCTGAGATGTTTCTGACATTTTTTTTTACCTCTATCAGCCTTCAGGATCAGCCACGAAGGGAGGATGTGAGAGTGGAAATTCTGGCTTCGTTTTGGGTCCCTAAACTAGCTTCATAATTAGTAGGAATTATTTGTGCTAACAGGCTGAATTCGAAGATATAAAACATTATTCAAGGTAACAATTATGCTTAAAGGCAAAACGCAACAGGAAAAAATGCACAAGGCTGTCAGCTGACCTGAGGACGTGGATGGTCCCTGCAGGGACCTCCAGTTCTCCTGCTCCTGTTCTCCAGAAAGACACAAGTGCTTTGGGTGTTCTCTACAGAGGTCTGGCTTGGATCAGGAAAGTGACAAAGAGGTAAATGAAGTGCCAGTGACACTCCAGGTCCACAGGCGGCTACTAACGCAGCTCAAGAAGAGGTGACTCACCTTTGGCACCAACCATAACCAGTGTGGGGCTGAATGATTGCAGTTTTCAGGAAAGCGATGGAGCCAAAACATACAACTCAGCTTTGTTAACTGAACAGTCATTCGGATTTTGGGCTAATTTTTTTTTTAATATTTATTTGGCTGCATCGGGTCTTAATTGTGGCATGCAGGATCTACTTTCCTGACCAGGGTCAAACCCAGGACCTCTGCTCTGGGAGCATGGAGTCTTAACCACTGGACCACCAGGGACGTCCCTGGCTACTTTTAGTTGCATTTCAAACTGCATTTGGAAGATGACAAACATCTCACTAACTTATTTTAAAAGATACGATTCATTTAAAATGGCTTTAGTAAGTAATATCAGTTATTTCTTCTTGACAGAGTTTCTTAAATCACAAACAGTCTCACCACACAGCTATTGTTTAAATGGAAAAACGATCTGTTGGAACTAATTCTGCAACTAAACTATGAGTCTAATCTGGTAGACTGGTCACAACAAGTTTGCTAGGTTTTCGTTATGTCTATTTAAAAAAAAAAAAAACCTGCCTAACAATAATGATGAAAGAGCCAGTAACAGTAAATAAAAGCATCACTGCAATTAGGAATATTTTATATTTTTAATCGCAAAGCTTATCAAAAGTGATTTAAGCCATAAGGTGAATTTAAGAGTTAAGGGTAGCTAATAAAAATTCAATGTATCTTTCTAAGATTAATTAGCTCACCCATTCCATCTTGGTGGAGCTCAGTAAACAATTCCAATTTTCATAGGTATGGAGCATCAGTGAATGAGGGCAGGCAAAATGTGGCTGGCCGAAGTCCAAGTGTTAGAGGCCAAGGTGCGGGAAGGTTTCAGTACCTTACCACTTGCTCTCACCTCCCCAGAAGCCCTGATCCTAGTGAGCTCTGCTCTTGCCTCCCAGCCACAGCTTTTAGTGTTACTTTGCTCCCAACTAATCTCTGCCATAATGTTAACGCAAATGAAGAGGGAAGGCAGACCTGAACCTCCTCTGCGGGCTCTCCCCGCTTTTTTACGTAATGTGAACTAATTTTACTGTTGTGTTATTTACGTGGCAGGCAACAGAGCACCCCAGGTTCTCTGGTCCATAGCTTTGAGTCCATAATCAAGGAAAGAGGGACAGACATATAGATAATGCAACAGAGAACCCAGAAAGAAGTCCCCATGAGTGTGCAAGGTAGATGCAACTAACAGGATTATAATTTTCAATTATTTTAAAATACAGTTTCTAGCATTTTAAGCAGTGATTCCAGGCTAAAATTGTATTTCCAACTCAATTTCATTGTGTATTAAGTACCTCCATGCAAAGAGGCCAAGATGGAACCACTGGGCTGCGTTCTGTGGTGCTAAAGGAAGGCCCGAGGCACTTCCGCTCTTCCTTTGCTCCTCTCCCCCTGCATCCCATGCTTGAGAAAAGGATGTCTTACAAACTCTCAAACATTTACCGTACCATCGGCTTCATTAATGAATTAACTCTACCCCCTCACATCCCAGAGCCTCCTACACTCCATCAGATGCCTTCATTCCTGGCATCTTCTGACAGATATTTTCATAGTCCCAGGGAATGAAGAACTGTATATCCTGACTTCCAAAGTTATTTTTACAAAAGGGTAAGAGCCCAAAAAAAACTAGTACAGTGTCAAATGCGGTTGTCTTATAAAAACGACATTTAAAAATGCATTCGCATTCTCAAGGTAAAAGCAAGCATGCTTTCAATAGGAGGATAATACATGTATCCCACTCATTCAGAAAAACCTAATGGATTAATTACCTCTCCCTGGATCTCTGAAAACTGAAGAATGCAGGAAGTCCCCAAAAGAAAAGAAAAATACATGAGTCTCTGAGGTTTTCCAAAACAATTTCTTCAATAATCGCTCGAGAATTTTGTGTGAAAATTATTATAGATAAAGCAACTGGAGAGTTTCTCAAACCACTACTTATAGGAGAATAAAATCTACCTACCATAAAGGGTAGAGAATAACATATTTTCCTTTTAATTCTTTCAGTAGGTAATTTGTTCCCATGATCCGAAAACCAAGTAATATAAAAAGGCACACCATGAGAAGCCTCCTGCTTCGGGTCCCCACACACTCCCGCCCTCTCCCTAGACAGGAAGTAGCGGCATCTGTTTATGATACATCCTTACAGGGTTCCTGCATGCGTGTGTACACCTAGCAACAGCCACACACACTCTTCTCTCGCGCTCCCCACTCCCGCACAAACAGCAGCACACTGTGCTGCCCTGCATTTTTAATCACTAAGTGTATCCTGGTGCTCTTTCCATATTAGAACCTGGAGGGGTTCCTAATAAAATTTATAGCTGCATAGTACCCATTTGTGTGTGTGTGTGTGCGCACACGGACACAGATAAAACATATTTAACCAGGTCAAACCAACAGACATGTGACTGTTTCCAATCTTCTGCCATTATGAACAGCATGGCGATGGCCCTCAGGTACGTGTCACTTCTTACCTCTATAAGCACTGCTGCTGTATAAAGGGGTTTTAATAGGATCTAAATGATTCTCACATCAACTAGTTTAAACACTACTCCATCCTGAGGAATGCTATTACGGGCAGCTTTGTAACAATTCTGAATTCAAGGCAATGCCATTATGGATGCAGTTTACCACTGTTTGGTTTAAAAGGCCAAAGGGAGGACTCTTCTGTTCCTTGCTGCTACTGGTGGAGGGAAAGATTTCTTTACTCTCTAGGAAGAAAACACAATTTTAAGAATATTTATTCTAACAATCTTTTAAGATGCTCTGCTTTAGATGATAAAACCAGTGAGAGCCCCTCATCCGCAAACGGGGCAGCCGCTCTGTGCTCCCTGCTGAAGTGAGCCTGGAGTCAAA
Organism: Bos javanicus; assembly: GCF_032452875.1. Lineage (NCBI taxonomy): Eukaryota > Metazoa > Chordata > Mammalia > Artiodactyla > Bovidae > Bos > Bos javanicus. Next base: position 10,160,135 of record NC_083875.1, on the reverse strand, counting down.
TCCTCTGCCAAGTGTTTCATGGCTTTGTTTCCTAACATCAGGTGTGGTCCTCTGTCACCTGAGTCTCCTTACTCATTCAACAGGTCCATCCACTAAACCTGTCTTAGGGCAGTTTTCCTCTACCTCTCCCCTAGTGACAGCAAAGGGTCTCTGATTTAGATACATGGACATTCATATAACCTACTGATATGGACACAGCAGAAGCAAGGGATCCAGGGTGACAGTGATGAGGTGGAGGGAAGCCTGGCTGTACCTGGTAACTGTTCAGGACCGAGGGGGCCAACAGTCTACAGGAAGATGAGGAGATGGCTCCACGGCTGACCTGGGAGCACAGTTAGGAATGGGAAGCTGGCCCTTCTGCTCTCCCTGACAAGACTGCCACTGTCCGTCAGAGCCCAGGGACACTGTCCATGCAGAGGGGTGAGACAGAAGACTCCAAACTGCTGCAGTGGGAGAGAAGGGTCCTTCACTGTTGGAGGTGTCTGATGAGAATGGGAAACACACTGACACAGAGCAGGCAGAGCCAGCCCTCTACTGCTGGGGCGGTGCCAGGACACCAGTACAACCTGAGAGGGTGGAAATCAGACTTCCCTCATCTTCACTAAGTTTCCTATCCCTAACCCAGGGGCCCCAGGACATCAAGATGACTGAAAAGGGGAAGGTCTTGGTAGAGTAACAAAAAACGTGCGACATTATTTACTCATTTAATACATCCTGCTAGAAACTCCCTGGTGGTCCAGTGGTTAGGACCTCATGCTTTAATTGCAGGGGTGCAAGTGTGCTCGGCTGTTTCAGTCACGTCCAACTCTTTGTGACCCCGTGGACTGCAGCCTGCCAGGCTCCTCTGTCCATGGGATTCTCCAGGCAAGAATACTGGAGTGGGTTGCCATGACCTGCCCTCCAGGGGTTCTTCCCGACCCAGGGATCGAACTAGTGTCTCCTGCATAGGTTCTATCATTGGTTGGGGCACTAAGATTCTGTATACTGTGGCCACAAAAACCAAAACCCAAAACAACCAAAAACCCATGTCCTAACTTCTCCCCAACCCTCCATAGAGACTGCCCTGGGAAAAGGCCTCCAATAAACTTCGCTCTCACACCCAAAATAGTCTCTTCAGTCAGTACAGTCTCTGAAGCATCCAGGAGGAGTTCCTCCAGGTTCCCAGCTGCTGTCCCCACTACCTCTCCTCTCTGAAGACTCCCGTCTGTCACCCTGGCCGGCTGCTCCCCCTGCACAAGCCCTTAAACATCACTGTCACCCCACACAACCTCGCCTCCTTGTCTGAACCTCTTACGGCCAATTCAGGAGACTCGGGTGAATCCTTGACTGTTCCAACCAGGCCCTGAGCTCCCCAATCTGTGTTCAGCTCAGGCTTCCAGAACCCTGAACTGGCTGACACACCTTCTGTCCAAAGTTGAACTAAATCATTTTCTTCCTCAAACCTGCCTCCTCACATTCTTCTCTCTACTATGTTCCCAGAACCCGTGTCAGCCAGTCTCCCCCTAGCTCCACCTCGACCCTCACGTCCCCAGAGCTCTAGAGGCTCCATTCTCCTGCGCGGGTCCTGACTCCCTTCCCCTCCCCTCCCACTGCCGAGACCTCTCCCCTAGACCTGCTCCGTCCACCCTCATTTGTGTGTTGATAACAGTACACATTTCTACTATATACATTATTCTAACGTAATTTTATGGACCACAGCCAGGAACATGAGTGGGGTCGAGGTGGACTGCCTAAAAGTGGCCCAGCTCCCCCACAACTCCCCAATACATCATACAGCAACTTTTGAAACAAGGGCCCTCTCTCTGGGCTCTGCCCTGCACTGCACCCTCTGCTTGACTCAGGCTTCTTTCTCCCTCCATGCTTCTGTTCACACTCTTGCTTCAATCCCTTCGGCTTGGGTGGATCTTATCATCCTTCAACGTTAAGCTTCTGGTGGTGGCAGCGGGGGGAGCGGCGCGGAGAGGGGTTCCCCTCTTTGCAGGCTTTCTTGGTCCTTGAATAATGCCTACAGGAGTGTCCACTTCCTCCTCTGGGTTCCTACTCCATCTAGGCATACTTCTATTATAGCATCTATATTCCTTTATTCTATTTGAACGTAGATGAGACAATAATTTTCTTTCAAGTTTTCCATTTAAACATAAAGAAACTAGCAAGAGAGAAAAGCTGAAAATCTTTTGGCCACTTTTTTCAATGAATTTATGATAGAGGATTTGGGTTAGATGGATTAAAAAAAAAGTCATGGTTTTTCTTATATTTTCCTTAAAATTATTCATTATATCAATAATGACAGTTTTCCAAACACTCTGCTTGGTTTAGGTGATGATAACTGTGCTATGCCCATCACACCTTTCAGTGGACCTGTATCGAGGAGTGCTAAACCCTAGCACACTTTTAGACTCACGGAAGGGAGTCAATGAATTGATGAACTAGTGCAATCTCAGTCGTATCCAACCATCCACCTATGACTGTTTTCAGTGTGATCCTTTTAAGTAAATGATAGTGAATTATCTATGCTTAAAACTCGTTAAATTGGGGAAAGCTATATTAACAAGTACATAAATACATCCCAGCTAATAAAATTTCTGTTCCCTTATTTTTCTTTCTTCTAACATATAATATTAACTTTTAAACATAGTCTTATTCGTCACAAATTTTCAATTACTTCATCCATATTTTAACTATTAAAAATCTGAAATGAAGTTCCTTTTCTGACACAAACCGGAAGAATATGTTTTCAACAGGAATAGGAACTTAAGCAACTAAATTGTTTAACCCTTAAAAAGCAGAGTAACAATAAGGTTTCAGTAACATTATTTTAACTGGCAGATAAAAAGAAATGAACTCTAAACACCTTCCAATAAATTTCACATAGTATTGAAAAGTGGAAGAAATTTTGGCATGCACAACGAGCGTGTGATACTTGAGAGGAGGAAAAGTTGGATGGGAAACATGTCTAAGACTGACAGAAAATAGTTCTGGGCACTTACCTTGTTGCTACCCAGACTGGAGGGTGGAATAAGATCCTGGCGGCTGCCAGACAACTGAAGAGGGAACGGAGAGGAGAATTAGCCCTTTGTGTGCAAAAGCACACACATCCATGATCCTGGAAATACATCGCTTAGAAAACCAAATCAACAGAATGTTAAAGCTGGGTGGTATGAGACAGGCTGCCAAGACCAAGCTGCAGACTAGACTCACGGCCTTTGGCACCCTGTTAGGCACGGTTGCTGTTTTTGTTTTTCATTGAATTAACACTTTGAACAAGGCAGGTTTGTATAAGACCAGATGTCCAGCTCACATAGCGGTAATAGCCAGCTGGGCCCAAGTAAGGGACACCTGATTTGTTTATTCACTTCTATGTAAAGGATACCAGGCTACTAGCTTCCTTGTTGTTGCTGTTGTTTAGTTGCAAAGCCGTATCCGACTCTTGCAACCTCATGGACTGTAGCCCGCCAGACTCCTCTGTCCATGGGATTTCCCAGGCAAGACTACTGCAGTGGGTTGCCATTTCCTTCTCCAGGGCATCTTCTCGACCCAGGGACTGAACCCAGGTCTCCTGATTGGCAGGCAGGTCCTCTACCACTGAGCCACCAGGGAAGCCCACTGGTTACCTTATCGTGTCCTGATCTGACGACTCCTTTCTCTGGGTACTGCAGTAAATGTATACACAGAAACTACTTATTTTAAATCATAGGATTCTAAGTACAAAATCTCTGCACATACAGAGATTTTAGTACATCATTCAGTGCATTTTAGTACTTCATTTTCTGAAGGAGTGAGAAGATATTTATCTGAGTTAAAGGGAGGTTTTTTTTTTTTTTTACTGTCTGAGAATGTTCCCAATCTTTCCGTCTGAGATCACCAGTGACATCACTCAGTCTCAGGGAGCCACCTGTGCCCTCCAGCCTGACACCCATCCTGTCCTGTCTGTCACTGGGATCTCTCCAACACCAGGGTTAAGGGTCAGCTACTCTTTATTTCAACATTTATACCATGGTTTCCCTTGGTGTGAAGTTCAGACAACAGTGTACTATTTCTCACATCCACCTCTTTATCAAAAGTAAGGAAAGTAGAGATAAATCACAGGGTTTCAAGCATTATTTCTTTGTGAAGAATTATTTGTAAGCTTCATATTCATGCGAAGAATTATTTGTAAGCTTCATATTCATGTAAATTTTATCTATGTTTTAAAACACAACAACAAACTTATGACACTGTGACAAAACAAACCTGACTGACTGACTCACTCATGCTCCCTGGATGACCTTTGAGCAACTGAGTTTATAAACAAGGTCCAGACTTCTCCTCAACCTGAAAGTAATTAAGTTCAGGCTAGAAAATTCAAACGGCTTTCCCCAGGCACTACGCTAGCTTTGCTCACCTGACACAGTCACTGTGCCAGGCACCCGAGGTATGAAGATAAATGAGAAGCAAATCCAGAGGGACTTACACGGATGCTTACCGTGTAACATTAGGAAGGTCAGAGATGGAGGGCTGCAACGATGCTACGGGGTAGAGAAGTGAGAACTACAGTCAGTGCAGAGGAGGAAATGATACCTGAGATGAGACTTAAAGGATGGAAAGGAGTTACCCAAGGAAAGAGGAGGAGCAAAAGCAGGTCCTGGGCTGAGCACAGGCTGGGGTCCCACGCACTCACTCTGTTCACATTAGGAGAGCTGATGCTCCTCCTGCTCAGCTTCCCTTTTCCCGTCAACTGTTCCTTCACGGCAACTTCCTGTGGGTCAGAGAAAACACAGAGGAAAAGCACACATGAGACACACACTTCCAGAGCAACAGAGTCTAAAGCAGGCTTTGAGCTGTGGACATATTCCAAGCTCTTTACTTACTGGAGTGGTGTGGTCATGCCACACAGCTTGTGGGATCTTAGTTCCCTGACCAGGGATCAAACCCATGCCCCCTGTAGCGGAAGCATATAGTCCTAACCACTGGACTGCCAGGGAAGTCCCCTGGTTCTTTAAATGACAGCTGTTACTTCATAACAACAGAATGACCCAATTACTGTCACTGTGGAATAGTCAAAGGTAATTAAGCAGCTGACAGGTTATGTGGTTCATTCCTTTCCTTATCTACTGATGGCTCCCCTGAAGCTGGCCACAAGTGAGTCCCAGGAGAAAAAATTATGCATGTATACCTGTGGCGGATTCATTTTGATATTTGGCAAAACTAATACAATTATGTAAAGTTTAAAAATAAAATTAGAGAAAAAAAAAAAAATAAAACCTATTTGACAAAAAAAAAAAAAAAGCAGACCATTCACTTTTATGTTTCATTAGTATTTTTGTTTATTAAAAAAAAAAGTTTGGGACTTCCCTGGTAGTCCACAGTGTCTAAGACTCTGTGCTCCCATAGCAGGGGTCCAGGTTCGATCCCCGGTCAGGGAACTAGACCCACAGGCCACAACTAAGACCTGGCACACACTAAATTAATAACTTTAAAATCTTTTTAAAAGTTTCAACATAGCTACATAAACTGATGTTTAGAGCTTCTCTGAGCCTTGGGTTTATGGCTGGCACCTCTGTTTTCCCTCTTAGAGATCCACTCTGAGGCTGTGGAGGCCAAGAAAGGACACAACATTCTGCCTCAGGGCTACATTTTTCTTTGGCGACTGTCCAGTGTCAAGGAATTTGTAAAATACTTCTTAACCAGCAAGAGTGATATATTTCCTTCCACTACTGGCTCAGTCAGTAAAGAATCCGCCTGCACTGTGGGAGACCTGGGTTCGATTCCCTGGGCTGGGACGACCCCCTGGAGGAGGGCATGGCAATCCACACCAGTATTCTTGCCTGGAGAATCCCCATGGGCAGAAGAACCTGGCGGCTGCAGTCCATGGCGTCGCAGAGAGTCAGACGCGACCGAGCACACAGCACAGCACTGTCCAGGCAACTAGCTACCGTTTAGGGTCTTGGAAAAAGTAACTTCCAAATGTCATTTTTGTATCTTCGAAGACTCACCCGGCAAGTTTAATGTAAATCAATATGCTCCACTTAAGAGGTTTCAAAAGTTTAGACGTCACAATACTGTGAATTGCGGAAAGTCAAACCCTGGGTTGAGCTGGGCTGGCACCCTGCCCTGTCCCCATCAGCTGACCTGGCGAAGGCGGTCTAACGTGAGGAGATTCTCCACCGCCAGCACGCTCCTGAGGTATTTCTCGATGTACGCTTCTGAGTCGGCAGACGCCGTGTTTTCCACGTTAGCTGCCATCCTTGCTAACGTTTCTCGTTCCTCTACTCCCTGAGCATCCTGGAGAATGGAAAGTTACACATTAAAACTAAGTACCTTGCAGAAGAAAATGCTACAGAGGCATCTTACCTATACGAATCCACAAAGCGTACCGAACGAACAAATGGGATGTATTCCCAGTTCCATTTTAAAGTCAGCTCTTGGAACTCAAGATGCATTTTCCCACAGAAATCACGGAATATGTGCTGGCTGGGGTCACTCAAAAGGCTAAACCAGAGCAGTTGAAACACGGCACGTTTTCAACAAATCTGTCCTCTCCTGCACTTCCATTGTGAACCAACACACTCCTGGTTAGAAAGGATCTGGGGAACAAGCTGGAAACCTGACCATAACAGTACTTTAGGAACACATCTTGAGGGGCCAGAGGGAGGACTAAGGAGCTGAGGTGACAGCTGGACCCTCGCAGGAGGCAGACATAGGGATGAAGGGTAAGAGTGGGAAGAAAGGCGAGATTGCAACCCTTTCAATAAGCAGCCTCCCATGGACTCTCCACATAGTCCAATCCCCAACTCTGCAGACAGAGGCCCAAGACTGGAAGCCGACCAAGCAGAGAAGCCCCCAGGCATATTCTCCCTTGCCCAGCTCCATGGACACAGCTGGTCCAGGCATATAAATGGGATGTATGCATGTCACGGGAGGGATTTTGTTAACGTAATTAATCAGATCTCTCAAGCTCATGTGGCTCATAACAAACCACTCTTCTTGGGAAAAAATCAGATCCCTTACTTGTGAATTTTGTTATAACAACATCAAAAACTGCAAAATACACTGGGCTGGCCAATAAGTTTGCTTGGGGTTTTACATACCATCATATGGTAAAACCGAACATTTAGTCCAGTCCACCAGTCATAGCAAACACCCTCTTCCAACGACACAAGAGAAGACTCTACACATGGACATCACCAGATGGTCAATACCGATATCATATTGATTATATTCTTTGCAGCCAAAGGAGGAGAAGTTCTATACAGTCAGCAAAAACAAGACTGGGAGCTGACTGCGGCTCAGATCATGAATTCCTTATTACAAAATTAAGACGTAAATTGAAGAAAGTAGGGAAAACCACTAGACCATTCAGGTATGACCTAAATCGAATCCCTTACAATTATACAGTGAAGTGACAAATAGACCCAAGGAATTAGATCTGATAGACAAGAGTGCCTAAAGAACTATGGACGGAGGTTTGTGACATTGTACAGGAGACAGGAATCAACACCATCCCCAAGAAAAAGAAATGCAAAAAGGCAAAATGGTTGTCTGAGACTCTACAAATAGCTGTGAAAAGAAGAGAAGCAAAAGGCAAAGGAGAAAAGGAAAGATATACCCATTTGAAAGCAGAGTTCCAAAGAATACCAAGGAGAGATAAGAAAGCCTTCCTCAGTGATCAATGCAAAGATATAGAGGAAAACAATAGAATGGGAAAGACTAGAGATCTCTTCAAGAACATCAGAGATACCAAGGGAACATTTCACACAAAGATGGGCTCAATAAAGGACAGAAATGGTATGGACCTAACAGAAGCAGAAGATATTAAGAAGAGGTGGCAAGAATACAGAGAAGAACTATACAAAAAAGATCTTCATGACCCAGATAACCACGATGGTGTGATCACTCACCTGGAGCCAGACATCCTGGAATGTGAAGTCAAGTGGGCCTTAGGAAGCATCACTATGAACAAAGCTAGTGGAGGTGATGAAATTCCAGTTGAGCTCTTTCAAGTCCTCAAAGATGATGCTGTGAAAGTGCTACACTCAATATGCCAGAAAATTTGGAAAATTCAGCAGTGGCCACAGGACTGGAAAAGGTCAGTTTTCATTCCAGTCCCAAAGAAAGGCAATACCAAAAACCGATCAAAATACTGCATAATTGCACTCATCTCACATGCTAGCAAAGTAATGCTCAAAATTCTCAAAGCCAGGCTTCAACAGTATATAATCCAAGAACTCCCAGATGTTCAAACTGGATTTAGAAAAGGCAGAGGAACCAGAGATCAAACTGCCAACATCTGTTGGATCATCGAAAAAGCAAGAGAGTTCCAGAAAAACATCTATTCCTGTTTTATTGACTACACCAAAGCGTTTGACTGTGTGGATCACAACAAACTGGAAAATTCTTAGAGATGGGAATACCAAACCACCTGACCTGCCTCCTGAGAAATCTGTATGCAGGTCAAGAAGCAAAACTTAGAACTGGACAAAAACAACAGACTGGTTCAAATCAGGAAAGGAGTACGTCAAGGCTGTATACTGTCACCCTGCTTATTTAACTTATATGCAGAGTACATCACAAGAAATGCTGGGCTGGATGGAGAACCAGCTGGAATCAAGATTGCTAGGAGAAATACAATAACCTCAGATATGCAGATGACACCACCCTTATGGCAAAAAGCAAAGAAGAACTAAAGAGCCTCTTGATGAAAGTGAAAGAGGAGAGTGAAAAAGTTGGCTTAAAACTCAACATTCAGAAAACTAAGATCATGGCATCTGGTCCCATCACTTCAAGGCAAAGAGATGGGGAAACAATGGAAACAGTGACAGACTTGATTTTGGGGGGCTCCAAAATCACTGCAGATGGTGATTGCAGCCATGAAATTGATAGGCGCTTGCTCCTTGGAAGAAAAGATATGACCAATCTAGACAGCATATTAAAAAGCAAAGACATTACTTTGCCAACAAAGGTCTGTCTAGTCAAAGCTATGGTTTTTCCAGTAATCATGAATGTACCTGAGAGGTGGACTATAAAGCAAGCTGAGCGCTGAAGAATTGATGCTTTTGAACTGTGGTGTTGGAGAAGACGCATTTGAGAGCCCTTTGGACTGCAAGGAGAGCAAACCAGTCAATCCTAAAGGAAATCAGTCCTGAATATTCATTGGAAGGACAGATGCTAAAACTGAAACTCTAATACTTTGGCCACCTGATGCAAAGAACTGACTCATTGGAAAAGACCCTGATGCTGGGAAAGACTGAAGGCAGGAGGAGAAGGGGACAACAGAGGATGAGATGGTTGGATGGCGTCACTGACTCAATGGACATGAGTTTGAGGAAGCTCCGGGAGTTGCTGATGGACAGGAAAGCCTGGCATGCTGCAGTCCGTGGGGTCACAAAGAGTAGAACACAACTGAGCGACTGAACTGAACTGAATGTATCTAAATGCCACTGCATCTTAAGATGCCATCAACTTTAAGAGAATATCATTTTATATATTACTAAGGAGGAAAAAAAAAGAAAAACTCGGCCAATTAAATTTAAGACAGCATCAATTTTAAGACACAGTCTAACTTCAAGACTTTTTTTTTTAATTAACATAAGCCTTAGAACAGATAAAATATGGAAAAATTCAGAAGCCAGCTTAAGTTCACAAAACTTTTCTCTCCTACAGTAATTCATTTGGGCCTAGGAATCATTCTTGTTTTACAGACAAGGAAAGAGGAAGGCCACATAATTAGCAAGAGAGGCAAGACTAGAACTTAGGTCTCCTGACTCCTGATGAGAGTATTCTGTTCACCACTGGACATGGAATACTTTCTGGTATCTGATGGGAACAGACATATCTTGGTTTTCTGAGAGACAAGGTCTCTGAGTTTTAAAGAAACATATTTACCCACGTTATCCACATCCCTCTCAAGATATAAAACATTTCCATTACTTCATAAAGTTCAACTCCTTCCCTCCCCTAAGGAAAGATCAGTTCTTTCACCACAGATTAGTTTTGCCTGTTTCAGAAGTTCACAAAAATGGAATTATACCCTTCCGCATGTGGCTGTTCACGTAACATAGTGACTCAAGAGATCTGGTCATCATGTAGTTCATTGCTTTGCATGCTTGAGTAATATTCCACAGTATGGATAAGCCATACTTTATTTACCCATTCCTCTGTTGATGGATGTTAGGGTTGCTTCCAGCTTTAGGTTGTTTTGAATTAAGCAGCTTTGAATATTCTTATGTAAATCTTTATGGATACATGTTTTCATTTCTCTTGGATAAGGGCCTATAAGTGGAGTTACTGGGTGATGGGGTAGATGTCTATTTAACTTGATAATAAACAGCCAGTGAATGTATCATTTTATACCCCCATTAGCAATGAAAGCATTCTAGCTGCTTTACAAAAACAAAAAGGGAAGAAGAAAAAGAAAGGCAAAACCATCTCCTGTTGCTCTCTGGTCTATAACCACTTCTTTTTGCTACTGAGTCCTCATGGCCTCTGCAACATGAAACACAAAGACCTTTCCCAGGCTTCTTCATGATGAAACACAGCTTTTAAGAAGCTTATTTTTAAAATAAATAACAAATCCTTACACTGTAGGCTTTAAGTCTCATTTTTTCCTTTTTATCATCAGGAATTGATAATGTGACCCTAACACTTGCCAACTTAGTCGTTTAGCAAATTATTAACAGGTAGCCCCATCACGTGAGGCCGTCTGTTTATCTTTCCGCTGATTACTGCACACTTCTGCCCTTTGAAAACCGTGTCACCTGAAGAATAAATGCCCTGTTAAAGAGAAAAAGAAAACTGCAAATGAGAAGGAAGGAGGGGAAGAAAGATGAAGGGAGAAAAGGGTGGTTCATTGCATTGTGTTTCTCAACTGCATTCAAACCATTTATAGAGTTAAGATCTGAAACAACTGGAAAAAGAGAGAAAGCATTCAGATACAAAGAATAAACAGTAAACCTCTGGCTGCTGCTGCTGCTAAGTCACTTCAGTCATGTCTGACTCTCTGCGACCCCATACTTGGCAGCCCACCAGGCTCCCCCATCCCTGGGATTCTCCAGGCAAGAACACTGGAGTGGGTTCCCATTTCCTTCTCCAGTGCACAAAAGTGAAAAGTGAAAGTGAAGTCACTCAGTCGTATCTGACCCTCAGCGACCCCATGGACTGCAGCCTACCAGGCTCCTCCAAGCATACAAAGAGCAACCTATTACAGACCCAAGATTTTGCAGCTAGTCTAACTCGAAAAGGGGTTCAATTTTTAAAGTTTCGGCAGGTTCAAAATTAAACAATCAAACAGTTAATATTTGCCTTGTAAGCCTAATACTTTGAAGAGCCAGGGAAGAATTTAGTCACTATTTGACATTATTTGAGAGCAAAAGCACTCTGCAATAAAAGAACTCTAAAATGAAGCCCAAGTACTGTGTAATCTTCTCAGTCTTCCAAAACCTGATCTGTCTTCAAATATATACTGTCCATCTACTGTTCAAATACTCAGCAGAATCGATCGACAGACACTGAGCCCCTGAATGAAGAGTATGAAGGCACGGGAGACGGTGTGCGTAGGTGGGAGTCCTCACCCCAGGGTCCCAGTCCCATTTTCCACCCCCAAGGGCAACACAGCCTGGACCTCCCCACTCACTCCCCAGTGCTCCATAGTCAAGATGACGGAGGGAACCACTCTTCCTCACTTTGTCAGAGTCCTTTCCTTAGACCCCTCACTTCTCCTATCCCGGTAAGGAAGGCCTGGTTACTAGCTGTGCCAATAACCAGGTGAACAAATCTGTCTAAATCAGGGAATAAGTACTAGGAAGCATATAAACTACATTCTCTAGCAAGCGCCTGTCATGGGTATTTTCAGCTCCATTTGTTTCATTTCTATGCACATCTCAATTAGCTCAAAAAGAAAAACAGTAATAAATACTATTTATCAGTATTTAATAGTAATTAATAATTAAAAGTATAAAAAATACTACCCCATTAGTATTTAATAGTAATACTATTGCTAACTATAATAGCAATTACAATTTACTCTTTAACATGTGTACAATTTGTGTATATTGTCTCATTTAATCCTTAAAAAACAACTCTGTATAGGAGGTATTACTAACCCAGTTTGATAAATGAAAAAACTTAGGCTCAAAGTAACTTACCCAAGTTCACTTCACTAAGAGGTGACAGAAACAAGATTTCTGTCTGATTCCAATATGTTACCCTGGAACTCTGTATTATGCTGTATTGTCTCCCTTTAAGGTTATATCCTCTTCTATGAGTAAAATGCTGCTGATTTGCTTTTCAAAAGACTCTTCTTTAACAAAAGACTAAAACCAGAACCTTTTAAGCCCACAGAAGTATTACATGTGCACACACATTGTGCTATGAATCAAGTTACAATTACAAAATTCCTCTACAAGCCTACAGCACTTTTGTATATACACATTTTCATGGTATTTCTTAGGTAGGTGACTTTTCAGGGAGTTAGCTCTTGTTACATGTTTACTCTTAGTAAATTCCAATTTCATATGATCCTTCACCTCTGGAATATTGGAGACAATTTCAAAAGTCACTCCACAGCCTGGAATAGAACTTCGATGTGACATCTTTTTGAGGAGACTCTGAGCAAAACCCTAGAGAAAAACAAAAGAGAAGATATGGCTTCCCATCTCAAAAACTGAGTTTTCATTAACAAAGAGGCAACATAAAAGACACCATATTCATGCTAGCCAAAAAGAAAAAGAACATTATTTGCAATGTAAGTCAAAACCCAAATCACTACATACAGGTTCCTCAACTTGTTCTTAGTGCCCCCAAACAAACTCACTTATATGATGCTTGCATTTACCAGACCGAATACATGAAAAGTGCAGATCCTAAACTCTGGAACCACGTTAGGCATCTGGTTCAACTCTGCTTTAAAAAGGCTACAGAAAAAGACTGTTGACTTCTACACAATAAAATGACCTTCTAACTAAAATGTAAAGAAAGGCTGGTGACTCTTAATCCTTTTTTTCCCCAGCACGATGGACATCTTGCACTATGAATATTGACAAGTTCAGGCATTAAATTCTTGACCAAAGCAGGGTCGTTACGGAGAATGATTTAAGAGTGCATGGTCACTGTTTATGCTGACTGCGCTCTCTGCACGCTTTGAATTGAACTGTTGAATTAATGCATAGATGACTCATTTGAAGATGCTGCTAAGACTGAACATCCTGTAGAGGTTGAAGAGAGCAGGGATGAGGGCAGAATACAATTGGTGAATAAAGATAAGGAGGAGAGAGAATATTAAACCAACACTGAACCTCTTTCCCCATGCAAAAGCAAAGTAGGATATAGGTTTTTCAAAAAACACAAAAACCCAAACAGAACAGACAAAAAGCTGTTTGGTCTCAGAGGTATGTATTTTCACAAACTTATTTAATAATAATTAAGTGATCTTTAGTTAATTTTTAAGAACATTTTAGCATCTAAGAATGCAAGAGCCTCTTAGAATGCATATATTTCATCCCTTCACTCTTGACTCCAGTCTTGCAAGGCTGAACCATTACCAATTACACTGGTCAAAGTACAGCTACAGTTTGTTTTCTTTTAATGAGTGGTAGGAGGAGGTGAGGGAGCTGCCATTAACTTACTTTTCTGTTTTCTATTTGTATGAAATTATTGTTTTATTAAATGTTTTTTAATTTGGTAAAAGTTACATAAAACGTGCTACTTTAACCATATTTAACTGCACAGTTCAATGGCACTATGCAATATTCACCTTGTTGCACAATCCATATCTTACCATCATCCATTTCCCTAATTCTTCATCTTCCTAAGCTGAGACTCTGTCCCCACTGAACACTAAGACCCATCCCCACTCCCCACCCCATCCCCTTGCATCTACCAATTGTAGGGAATCACTGAAGCTAACTTGCATGTATTAGGGTCATGAGGAAGTCTCTGCTCTCACTACAGAAAAGCAAATTTTAGTTAATGAACCATCTCAATTTCAGTTTGATATCAAATCATTTTAACTAGGGGGGAGTGCAGCAACTTCTCATGTCTAAAAATTTTAAAAATTAATTAAAAAAAGAAAAAAAATAGAAGAAACCTGGTGACTTCACAACACACCTTTCTATTAAAATTTCTGTGGGGGCAGGTAGTTGAACCAGGCCAGTCTCAACACCTGGCAGCCAGAACCCCTAGTTCGGGCAACGTGTCTTTTTCCAATTCCTCAAAGATTTCTCAAAAAAGAGTGAATGGGAGACACAGCACGTACATCAGCAGCTACCCCATGACCTATATGTCCTGACGCTGGAGCGCCAAGCCAAAGAGCTGAATTTTAACAGCATTACGGCTCGTCTTCATTCAAAGATTGATATCAGTGTGACATTTAGAACTAAAGATTAATTTTTAGGGATAGAGATTACATCTAGGACTCTGTCAACCATGACTGTACTCCTCTAAATGAGAAGATTTACTTTCATCTGTCTGGTTTTAGCCAGTATATTGAGAAGAATCCCTAGACTCAACCTCTCAAATCCTATCTTTGCAAAACCAATATGAGAAGTACTTTCTATTCTTATCTAGAAGTTTTCTACTAAACTGGTTCATGTGGCACCAGGTCCTTCATAATCTCGCTGCAACTGTGTGGACAGGCATGGTCGTGGCCTCTGCAGAACACTCTGACCATCAGACTATGCTTCTCATGGTCCCCAAGCCTGCCACGCCCATTCCTCCCTCGCCATCTCTGCACGTGTATTTCCTCCTCTCTGGGGAGCAGCCAAAAAGTCCTTCTCTGCCTGCCAACCACCCCTGTCCGCAGCGGAGCAGCTGCATGTCCCCCTCCCCTCCTCCCTGACTGCTCTTGTACCGCTGCTGTGGCGAGCATCTGCACAGCGGTGCCACCACCACGGAAGACCGGCCCCTGTTTATACACACTCACGGGCCAATGGACACGGGCTCTTTAAGGACACAGGCTATTTCTCATTCATCTTTTTACCCCAAAGCTTGGCAGAGGACTCTCTCCAAATACATGAATCAGTGAACCAGCAGAACAGAAAGGAAAGCATGGAAAACCAAGGGTGAGGAGCACAAACAACAGCTCATCGGCAGTGAACTTCTCATCTTATCAGAACCAGGTGGAAAGTCAAAGACAAAACAGTGAACTTTGCCTTGACAGGGCTCTGTGGCACCCACAAGCAGGGCTGAGAGCTGTGACTGTGGAGTCATAAAGATTCAGGGTAACAGTGCAGTGCCATCTAGGAGGCAGTCAGGCTGAAGGGCTCCGGGACTGAAGCAAGCACGGGCACGGGACAGCCACAGTCGCCTGGAGGAGAAAAGCTCAGAGGGCCACAGAGACTGTGGGGTCAGAGGCCAGAGCGATCCTTCCACTGCCCCGCCCTTATGTCAGACTCAAAGTCACCTCTTCAATGAGCGTCAGTGACCCACCTGCCGGCCGTGAACGTTAACACAAATGCGCTTGCGCAATACCAGCTGCATGTCGGCTGGATGGCTGAGCTGGACCGTCACCCGCACGATGAGAAACACCCGTTCGTCCACGGGGGTGCCTTTACTCAGCTGAGGGCAGCCGTGCACGGCGGAGTCCCAGGAGGCTTCCGCTTTCACCTGCGGAGAAGACGGGAAGGACGGAGTCACCTCCTCCTCCTAAAACACAGAACCTCACAAGGAAACGTCTTGGCTTGGCCGAAGGGGAGCAGACCAGTCACGAGGGCAGTGCTGCCTGCAGCATGACCTGGGAGACCACGGAACCCGGGGACGTGGCCTCTGGTACCTACCTGGGCGGGTACAGAGCAGGATGCTCCTGGTTGGCAGCAAAAATGAATTTACTTTGAAAAATACTCAAATGGAAAGCTGTAAATTTAGTATAATGAACTCCTGTGTTTCTCCCATACAAATGCATCAACTGTGAATATCTTCCCTTTTTTCCTCTTTCTAACACATACACACTCAATATTGCTGTTGTTTTCAGGTGTTTTTTTTGCTAAAGTACTTTAGAGTAAATTACAGACGTGTAATTCTTTATCCCTGAACACTCTAGCAAGTATCTTTTTTCTTTTTTTTTAAGATTTTTTGATGTGGGCCAATTTTAAAGTCTTTACTGAATTTGTTACAATATTACATTGGTTTGATGTTTTGGATTTTTGGCCCCGAGGCATGTGGGATCTTAGTTCCACGACCAGGGATCGAACCTCCACCCTTTGCATTGGAAGGCAAGATTTGAACCACTGGACCATCAGGAAAGTCCCAGCAAGTATCTTTTTAGAGCAAGGACCTCCTCCGACTTAACCACAGAACAATGATCATATTCAGGAAATGTAACACCGATACAATACTATTAAATAATACAGAGTCCATACGCAGATGTTTCAGCAGTTCTGATCTGGGACCTCAAACTACATTTAGCTGTCCTGTCCTTTTAGTCCACTTTCATCTAGGCTGGTTCCTAGCCTTTCTTTGACATTCATGACACTGGCTTATTAAAGAAGGGTGCAGGCCCACTGTTTTACAGAACGTTTTACTGTTTTTACAGAACACACCCCAGTTCAAGCTTTGCATCTCTGAATAACGCTAAGTGTTGGTATGTCCTTCTAAGTATTGCACTGGCTTTCCTTCCTTAAAATCTTTCATTATTTTTCCAATATACTCAGAATTAGAAACTAAGCCCCGCTTAATCACTCAGACTGAAACATTTTCATCTGGCTTCGTCTAGTCCTTTTCCCCCTTATTCACAAGTCTTTACTAAAGCATTTCAAAGTCAGTGCCAAACATCGTGCTGTTTTGCCTCCATGTATGTCAGGAGCATTTCCCCAGAGAGTGGACCACTGCTGATGTGAACTGCTAATACTAACAGAGATCCTGTGCCACAGTGAATGGGCATAATCTGATTGGTCCTTTCCTTCTGGAACTGGTTCCGTTCTTCGCGGAAATCACAATTAAGATTTTTGTTTATATTTCTTGAGAAATGGAGGCACTGAAATGATAACTTTGCTGATTGTTCCCAAAGGCCTGGGGAAAGGTTTAAGGAACTACTTTTCACCCAGTCTTCCCGAGTTACACTTTATTTACCTCTCCGTCATGCTCTCTGACGATCTGCAGCTCAAAGAACTCGTCCTCTTCTTCCCCAGTGAGGGTAGCATCCCATCCACCGGCTTCGGGGTCATCGAGATTATCCTGAGAGCTGAAATCATCAGCTAAAAGCGGAGGAGTTCCATTAAATACGGAGATCACTTTAAAGGATAACCCCTAACAGCTACATTTCAATGTGCTTAGTAGCAGAATTCTCCTGCCTCAAATTTCATTTGCTTTTGGCTCTGAAATCTTACATGACACAGAGGATGACCATTAAACAGTTCACACATCTGAGATGGGAGATGCTGCAAGAAAATTCTCTCAATCCAATTGCCTGCCTCCGTGCCTTATTTTGCATGGAAAGCAATGGAAGCCAAGAAACCCAAGAGGTTACTCAAGGTCAACCCATAAATGTTAAGGATAGGATTATAACTCCAATTCCCCGTCTTTCAGTGCACTGAAGACATGACAATGAGAGTGATTCCAATGATCTGACAGGTAAATTTAACAAACCAAATCTACTGGCTACATGAGCTGGCGACGGAATGGTTGCCCTGTGGTCCCCTGATTATTCCTGTCCAAGCCTGACCCTCCCAATTCCCCATCCATCTAAGCTTGGGGGTGAGCATCGAAAGTCTCTTTTCTAGGACATGGGCTTCGTGGACCAAGAACAGACATAAGGCTGAACAGGGTGCTTCTCCTGTCTTGGAATATCCATACTGCTAGGTCTTCTTTAAGCTTGTTCTTTTCTACTTTCTAGCCCTCCTGCACACACGTACACACCCCTCACCCATCTAGGAACCTACTGTAAGGACAGGACAGAGTTGCCTTCAGTCTCCAAGGCTCAAGAGAACAAGGCAGGATAAAGTACCATGGCAAGACCTTAAAACCCCGACGGGTGGACAGACGGTGCAAGTGGCTAAGTGTTCTTCTCTGACTCCCTGCGTATGTAAACATCACCCACGCATCCAAGTAAGCCAAATGGAGCATGCATGCAGTTGTTAGGCCATCAGACTGTGACCCCATGGACTGTAGCCCGCCAAGTTCATCTGTCCATGGGATTTTCAAGGGAAGAATACTGGAGTGGGTTGTCGTTTCCTCCTCTAGGAGATTGTCCTGACCCAGGGATTGAACCTGGGTTTCCATACTAGCAGGTGGGTTCTTTACTGCTGAGTCACCAGCTAAGTCCAAGCCAAATGGTACAGGACACTAAATACCTGAGATGCTGAAACACACTCTCAGGGTGAAAGAAAACTAGGAGGGCATCCACGCTTGTCTGTTTAGGATAGTTCATTTTAATACACGGTTCTTCTGCAGATGTCTTTGGCATTTAAATGCTGACTTTTAAATTATTTTTAGCTCTTTAATCTTACCTTTTCATTTTCAGTTTCTCTCCTCAGACAGAATATATGTAAAATGGAGCTGTATCCAAAATATTTCACAAGAGTGAAAAAAATGACAGTAATTTTTAAAAGGTGCAGGGGCGGGGGGAGTGATGCATGGATGGATGGCACAAGAACTCACAGAAAAAGTGACAAATTCATTAGATAACGCTAAGAAGACACCAGACAAAAGAAAACACGCTACACGAGCATTACTAGTTATTAGTCATTTCCGGAGAGAAGTCTCTTCCTGAGAATTAAGTGCAGGAAAACATTACTACCATCCTAAATTGAAGGGAGAGAACACATCGTGATGAAACATACCTATCACTGTTATAAAAACATTAAGCTTACAGGAAATTCATTCTCTGTTGAGGTATTAGAGTCTTTTTGCACACATAAAATGGACCTGAACCTCAGGCCTGCAGAACTGCCTATCTGCATACCTGGTTAGAATCTAAATGTTACTTGGGCTTCCCAAGAGGCTCAGGGGTAAAGAACCTGCCTGCCACTGCAGGAGACACGTATTCGATCCCTGGGTTGGCAGGATTCCCTGGAGAAGGAAATGGCAAACCACTCCAGTATTCTAGCCTGGGAAATCCCACGGACGGAGGAGCCTGGCGGGCTGCAGCCCATGGGGTCGCTAAAGAGTTGGACACAACTTAGTGACTGAACAACAGCAGGTGTTACTCAGACATGAAGTTTTCAGAGGAAAGCCTTCAGAAGGGACTTCCTCACTTACCATTTAAGTCAAGGAATATGACAGGAATGTGCGTTTCCATCCCAGGAACGGGGGTCCTGAAACATAACGGACAACAGCATCTCAAACAAAGCAGCCTTTCTCGGTGACATGTATTGGCTTGGCCAAAAAGTTCGTTTGGGTTTTCATAAGATGTTATAACAAACCCAAAGTAACTTTTTGGCCAAGCCAATGCTTTGTATCTCAGCTTTCATATATTAAGAGCTATTAGAGGTCAACCGATGATAATGCTGGGTACTGCGTTTGCTATAATTTCACATGAGAGGTGCCACAAAGACTTGACTATCGCCACTCTTTCTTCTCTCCGGTGCTCTCATGTAAATTCTCATACACTCTGACACCAGAACTCAGGAGACACATGTACCTGTTTAAAACTGAAGTTGAAGCTCCCTTGTTTAAATGTACCTTCTTACAAGGTTATATATCTAAGGGCCCCATGTGGCTTAATTCAATATTTTTAATTTCTATAAAGTGGCATAGAATATCTGCTGACAGTTAAGTTTAGGCCAGCACCAAAATCAAAAACTCCTTGAGATGCAATTTTATCAGGAGTGAACAGTCTTTTAAGGGAATGACCCAAGTAATTAACATATTAACTATTTTTTTTAATGCTAAATGCGATGGTACTAAATATTGATTTAGATTCTCAGAAATCTTAATTACTTGGGCCAATAACAATATTACTTAATAAAACACAGTTTTAGGGCACAGTTATTCCAACTCATGAAAATAATTTAACACTTCCTCTAATTCAGACAATTTTTTTCCCCATATGCTATGACTCATCCATTAATCAAAGCAGAGGCAACATTCACAGTGGAAGTGGGCAGCCCTGGGAGCACCGAGAATGTTGGAAGACAGATGGCTGCACCATACCATTCTGCTGGAGCCCCTGGAATCCCACTGCCGGCCGAGGGGACCATGACTGCGTTCCTCTCCTCCGTCAGAGTCAGCCTCATCTCTAGGAGCTGAGCTTCACGGTCAGCATCATCCTCTGTCTTATCTAGAACATTAGGAATCAGGATCAAACACAGGTAGCCCACTTCCTCCTCCTGTGTACGCTCTGTATATGCCAGGTACTGGCTGATGGGGGTTCACCAGCAACTTATGACTTCCCCAGTTCCTGATGAAAATTTGCTCATGATAAAATACTGACTACCGGCTGGCGGGGCTGGTGTGCTCTCACTGAGGGGCCACCTTCAGTTCATCAAAGGCCACAGAGGAACAGAACAGAAATGATCTTGAGAGTCAGACGGTTCAGGGGCTTCTAGACCAGAAACCAAGAAATGCTGGCCTCTTCCTTGGTTATGTCTGCGGGACAGCGTTTATTGCACATACTCTGCTTCCTCGTCACTGAGGGGGAAGGGAGACCTACTCAAAGACCTCATTAGAACAAGGGAACCGTCCTTCTGAAAGGATATGACACGAATCAGCACCGTTCCTGTGCTCTCGCGGTTCCCGTGATGGGTGAGTTCATCTACTTTTCCTTTCTGTGACGGCCAATGGGGATTAACCACACTCTGATGTGGGGGAAGGGAAACATTCCAGTTGCTCTTCGTACCATGTTTACTGACAAGCTTCTGCAGTTGTTGATCTAAATACTCCTGACGTTTTGTTAATGCATTTAGCCATTTTCTGCGGAGTCTCTCTAAATCCCGATCCTGGAAGTAAACAGAGGAACTTAGAGTAAATATGTCAAGACAGTACATCTTACTCTAATAGGCTTCAAAGATGTAAAGTATTACACCCTAACATTTTTGTTAGCACTGTAAGTTGACTTCAGCCATTATTAAGAACAGAAACTTTCAGAAATTAAAGCATGTGTCCTATAGTAAGACCATTCCTGAAAGGGCATTCTCTGATATCCAGAACCAGTTGCATTTCTGTTGGCTCAAAGGATAGAACAGAACTTCAATTATCTGTATAGCAGAGCTCATCTGCAAGGTCTCTTTGCTGATAAAAGTCACAAATACTGGGACTTCCCAGTGGTCTGGTGGTTAAGATTCTGCCTTCCAATGGAGGGAACGCACGTTTGATCCCTGGTTTGCAAACTAAGATCCCACAAAAATCACAAATACTATTTGATAATCCTCACATTTATTTCCTTTAGAACCATCATAAGAACTTTTCAAATTTCTTAACTATAGTCTTCAACATGTTCCACCAGTCTCTGTACATCACGTAAATGCTTCTCTCCTTGTTTCTGCGGGATTCTGGAGGGGAGTGTGTTATCAACAGACTAAACTCTACCAGTCAACACCTGACTACACGCCCATCTTACCTCATTTCCTTCTGTAATAAAGTTACGAGACGGGTAGATCAGGGGAATGCTGAGCAGACTGGGCGTATCTGGGTTTCACTAAGGCACTTAACCAAATAACTCCTGACATTCTTGTGGACAAGATGGAGAAATGTGCAATGGATCTACTTGGGCGAAATTACGGACGAATGAAATATCACATCCAAAGGACAGTGATTCATGGAATAACATCAGCTTAAAAGAAGTCTGTACGGTCGTGCCACAGGACTCTGTATTTAACCCTCTCCAATGCAAGGCTTTTATCAGTGACTTATAGGAAGGCAGACATTTTTATCCAATTAGAATGAGGCCAAATCATGAGGGTGACGACACTGGATGACATATTCAGGATCCAAAGAGCTCTGACAGTCCTAGATGATGACTAACCAGACTGGCAAAATAAAACTTATCAGACATAAACAAAATCTTGCAGGAGAGTATGGAATGAAGCAAGGGAGAAAACGAAAGAAAATCTGTATGACTCCAAGAAATGGGAAAAGGGGACCTGGCTTAAAGTGTGGAAGACACCTAGGGGCGTGGCTTGAAGACGCCTATGGGGGTGCAGCTTCACTGGAGCCCAGTCTGGGACCACTCTTTTGGGGAAACAGGAAAAGGATCTGAAGAAATGGGTCTGTAAGGGCCTGGATGGGGAGCCCCAGGTTTGGAAAAGGAGATAACAGTCACAAAGGGTGGTTCTCGACTCTGTTTTAAAACTTGAGAAAAAGCAATACTTAAATCAAAAGTAATTGTGTAATTATTAAGCGACAGGATGGCAAGACTCGAGAACCTGTAATTGAGTACTTTAATCAAGCTAATTTGATGAGGCTAACCCGTGCTTCATTACCTGGTAGCTGTCCATGTCCTCCTCTTCCTCCTAAAAGGAAAAATATATTATGCAGAGCCGAAACCAGCTTCTATCCAAGAATCAGGCTACACTACACAATCCAAACCTAGCCCTACAGTTTATATTTTCTAATTTTATGAATATGCCTGTTGAGCTCCCACCAGCTTCCACCCCCACTCTCGATTTTACAGTTTTCAGGGAGTTGGAGTGAAACCTCGAGCTTCTCACAGGAAAGTGAAGAACACTCATTTGACCTTTTCAGGAGCCAGTACAATACTTTTCCTGCTGGGTTTATAGTCCTACTCCCCAGGGGAAATCAAACACCTGCTGGCAGAGAGTCTTCATAAGCCAGTAGGGGGTTTCCGGGGAGATGTGGGTGATGGCGGGAGGGGGTTAATGACTAGCACGCACTGAGGAGTTCCGGGAGGCGGAGGTGTTTTAACCCTCAGCTTGCCCTGGACCACGGACAACCAACAGTCTGAGGCAGCAATTCTATGCAAAAGCATTACAGTTTTAAAAAAAAGAGGACGAAAAGAAAAAGAGATATCAAAGGAAACAAAATACTGAAAAGAACTGTTCAAGGAAGGCAGTTTTCTGACAGGTTCCCGAAGACTCTGGCCGGTTGGCTGTCCTGAGACTCACATGAATGGTCTCGTGGGTCTTTGGTGACCGTGGCGCCCTGACTCTCACACACCCGATGCCGACCGACAGGATACGCTCCTCCATCAGCGGCAGAGTCCCGGATTCCTGCACAGACTTCACTTCCACCTGGACTCGCCGGGACTGCCCCTGCACCACACACAATTTTTAAAGAGTTTCTGAAAATGAGTCTAAGCTCCAAAATTTGGGTTTAGAGAGACCCCTACAGGCGAATGTTGAGAAAAGCATTTAGCTTCAAGGTACTGTATCTTTCACATTTAGTAGTAAATTACAAATTAAAAAACTAATCAAGAACAAACCTATAGTTTACATATTTTTTGAAAAAAAAAAAACATTAAAAGAAAACATTCTAACCAAGGAAATACAAAATGCTAGATAATACAAAATGTTCAATTTACTAAACGGAAAAATAATATAAAATGTTAAACTAGTAATTAAAATAAGCATGAAATACCTTTACTTTCACTAAGTTAGTAATTATTGTTTAGAAAGGCAATTTATAATATTGCCCAAAGTTTATGAAAAAGGCAATTACAGACACTGTGGAGAAGGCAATGGCACCCCACTCCAGTACTTTTGCCTGGAAAATCCCATGGACGGAGGAGCCTGGTAGGCTGCAATCCATGGGGTCGCTAAGAGTTGGACACGAATGAGCGACTTCACTTTCACTCTTCACTTTCCTGCATTGGAGAAGGAAATGGCAACCCACTCCAGTGTTCTTGCCTGGAGAATCCCAGGGATGGGGGAGCCTGGTGGGCTGCCGTCTAAGGGGTCGCACAGAGTCGGACACGACTGAGGTGACTTACCAGTGGGTGGGAATATAAATTGGTAAAGCTTTCTGCAGGGCAGTTTGCCTTAAAAAATAAGTTTCACTTGATTCAGCTATTCAACTTTCTAGGAATCTATTTTAATAATCATACATGCACATAAAGAATCTTATAGCACTATGAATAATAACAAAAAACCAGGTGTAAATTAAATGTACAATATTCATAACACAAGCTCTAGTATATTAATGAAATAAACTATCTATAGTATATTAGTGAAATATATACTGTAATCATTAAAATATTGCTATAGAAAAACATACATGATATATAAGTTAGAGTATGGTGGCAGATGTTAACTAGACTTCTTTTTAAAAAAGCCGATGACCAAACTCAGTATATAAAGATCCCCTTTAAAAAGTAAGTAATCAGACTAATAAGAACAATTACATTATCCTGAATTCTAATGCCCAATAAAATAATTTTAAACCAAGTTGCAAAATAAACAACTGATCAGAAAGACACTGTTCCTTCTTTAAGCACATTTTCACAATAAATACTACATGATTTCGAACATTTACAATGAAGTAGCATTTTAAAAGAAAGTTCCCAGTACCCCCAATCACTGATTTCAAAGCTGGCTTATAAATTTTAGGAATGTCAAATAGAATTTGAAAAACAGAATCAGAATATGTAATTTTGAGTCACTCTTCCCCTCTTCCATTGGATTTTAATTCCCAAGAGTTTTGCATCATCAGGAAAATCAACTTAGGCAATGATTGATCCTATCAAGCTAGATTGAAAGAGATGGGTTGCAGATGTCTTTGATTTAATATTTTCCAAGGACTATGTATCAGATATTTTGTGAAGAAAGTAACTCAAAAAACATTTTAATTGTCTAAAATAGTTTAGTCATTTCGATTGGCTACCTCTTGTTTTTACTTTGCTGAGACAGAAAGTGATCTGTTCTGAATGTGTACCCCAATGTGAAGGGTATCTACACTTTGGGGAAGGGCACAGGAAAAGGAGAGGGGCAATGGAGGAAAAAGACCCAGGAATGGCTTAATGTTCCATAGAGAAGCCTTGGACAGAACGTGTAACCTACTGAATTTCTTGTAACTGCTGCTATTTCACCATTTTTAAACTACAAAACTAGCATATGGTTAATCTCCTAAGTTCTCCTCTGGAACTTTCCTATTCAAGAACAGTAGGTTCCAACTTGGAAATATTGGGTTGGCCAAAATGTTCAAGTTTTTCCATACAATGTTATAGAAAAACCTGAACAAACCTTTTGCTGCTGCCGCTAAGTCGCTTCAGTCGTGTCCGACTCTGTGCGACCCATAGACGGCCTCCTACGGGGCTCCTCTGTCCCTGGGATTCTCCAGGCAAGACCACTGGAGTCGGTTGCCATTTCCTTCTCCAATGCATAAAAGTGAAAAGTGAAAGTGAAGTCGCTCAGTCGTGTCCGACTCTTAGCGACCTTATAGACTGAAGCCTACCAGACTCCTCCGTCCATGGGATTTTCCAGGCTAGAGTACCGGAGTGGGTTACCATTGCCTTCTCCGAATGAACCTTTTGGCCAAACCAAAATATTAAATTCTAATATGCCTACCATCCAAGGCCCTCCATGAATTAACCAGCTGCCACAAGCCTCTATTGATGTTGTTTAATCACCAACACCTGTCCGACTCTTTTGCGACTCCATGGACTATAGCCTGCCAGGCTTCTCTGTCCATGGGATTTCCCAGGCAAAGAGAATGGTTTGCCGTTTCCTCCTCCAGGGGATCTTCCCAACCCAGGGATGGAACCCATGTCTCCTGCATTGGCAGGCAGAATCTTTACCACTGAGCCACCAGGGAAGCCCACAAGCCTATATAACCCCTTCTGTTACTGCTTTCCAGGTCTTTCGATATATTACGTTCTACACAAACGTGCCTAATCCACCCTCTATCTCTATTTCTGCCATTTATATATGAAGAACCTTTCCAGCTTGGTATGATTCTTTCACCATCCAAGTCAAGACACACATCCTTCAAAAAAGCCTTTTCTGATAAATTCAAAATACCTTTGATCACTTTCAATAAAGGCTGCCAGAAGTGTGACAAACACTTAAATATTCAATTTATACCAAACCACAGAATATTATCTGGTCTTGCCTTCCAGGAGATGAATCTCTATGGCATTCAAAGTAGATATATATAGTTTCAACAGATGTTCAGGAAAAGATGTTCTTCACGCCTTTCTGAATCCTATTTTATGTATATATCTCACACTACAATTTAAACTAATTTCCTTTTGCTTGTAGTGCCTTGTCCATACATGAATGAATGTGCTACAAGTCATTTACTAGGGACAGAAAACAAGTGCTTATCATTTTCCTCCTCCCAAGACATTCAGAAACTGAAATATTTAAGCAAACTTTCTTTTGCTTTTAACCTTATATTTTGCTTTGAATGATTTCAATGTTTATTTTCTTGAGCCATTCTAATATTTTACTATTGTTTTAAAGTACGTAAACTATCATAGGATATAATAATCTACTTAACATTGACTTCATGTAAATAGCAAAAAAGTGTTTGTAAGTCTTACATGTAAATTCTATTAAGATGTTCTCTCTCATCTTTCATTTGCAGCACAGATACTATAGACTGCATCTGTCTGGAGTTAAGTGACAATTCTCACACACTTGCTATACTGGTTTCCTGCTGGCAGGTGTTCACATCTACCTAGCTGCCCTGATTTCACATGTCCATTGTTAGGGCTTTCCCAGTGGCTCGGTAAAGAACCTGCCTGCAACGCAAGAGACACGAATTCAACCCCTGGGTCAGGAAGATCCCCCAGAGAAGGAAATGCAATGCACTCCAGTATTCTTGATTGGAGAATCCCACGGACAGAGGAGCCTGGCGGGCTACAGTCTGCGGGATTGCAAGGAGTCAGACACGACTGAGCTCGCGCACACACACCAGCAAATCATGCCACCTGAGAGTTGCAGGAACCCTTGATTATAGCCAAGTCAGACAGAAAGGCAAGTGACCTAGGGCCCCAGCTAGCATCTGAAGTGAAGGCGGTCATGTGCTTAATTAACTGTGAGCCCTTAAATCTGTGGCCTGAGGCTCACTCTCGGTGGGTTAGGGTCCAAATGGAATTGAATTCTACGACACCCTATTGATGTCTATGGAGAAGCAGAGAACTGGTGGGCTTTAGGCCTCCCTACTTCTCGCCTCCCCAGTCTCTAGCAATGGGCTCTGCATACCCGTTAGAAATTAGTTTCTAATCCTCACACTAACCCTACAGGGCTAGTGTTATCATCCCCTGCACATCACACCTGAGGCAAGACTCCAGAAGGTGCTGAACTTGCTCACAGATACAGAGCGAGGCCAGGGACAGCTGGAACCGAGCCCTGGCATATTAGACTCCACAGTGCTTGTTCTTTCTACCATATTACACGGACTCTCTGCATCTTTATAAATGCTCTAATGCTGCTTGATATATTCCTTTTACTTCCAACAATTCAATTCTAAGTCACTTTATTTATCTTTTTCTTACTTCAACTTAACAGAAGTTGGTTTTAAATACTAAAGATAACATTTTTTTTTTTTTTAATGAAAGAAAATACACATGAAGTGAGAGACGACTTTAACAGAAGAAATGATCTTGGCCAATCTAGGTTTCATCATCACTGATGTTTCCACTAAAAGGAATCCAATATTAACCTTTATGACACCAAAGAATTCAATGCTAACATCCGCAATTTCATTACCTGCCGGAGTTGGAAGATCCCACCCGTCGGCACGTCCTTTGCAGGAATCACCTCTACAGGGCAGTACTCCCCATTCTCATTCTGTTCCAAGATTTGAACCCAAAACTCCACTTTCCTGGTGACTTCGCTCCACCTAGGAAATAGTTGAAGTTCTTGGAAAATCATACATTTCTATTTCAATACAAACAGCTTAGGACCCTACCCATGAGAATTAGCAATGATAATGACCTCCAAATAGAGTAACTCTGTTATTAGAGTAATCTGAGGTTCAATGAGGAATACACAAGTACATCCTAGCAAACGTGATTGAAAGTGAAGTTCAACAAACAGTATCAGAACTAAAAGATGATGCCTTTATTTCATTCATAAAGGTGTGGTAATTACAAACTATATCAGTGTGGTTATTTAAAAATTTAAGCATTGTTATCAAAAGTACAGAAGCAATTCACAGGGATGATCTTTTCATAGACGGGGCAGTGCTGTAAATTTAAGCATTGTTATCAAAAGTACAGAAGCAATTCACAGGGATGATCTTTTCATAGACGGGGCAGTGCTGTACGCTTTGGTGGCTCGACAAGTACCTCTGCTGTACCTCAGAGTATCAAGTGCCTCAGAGAATCAGGACAAAAAAATCTCTGTGTCTAATTCAGTATTCGCTAAAACTTTTTAAATGGAAAAAAAAAAAAAAACAGAAGGAAGACTATCTAGTTCTCATCATTAATTAGAGGCAGTACAAATATATGCTCTTTTAGTCTTTTCCTTTCAACTCTTCTGTTTCAAATATTGGTCAACAAGTAAGCCTTCCTCCTTTCATGATTGATGCAACTTGAAAAGAACTCTGAGATAAAGCTAAAAATAAGAAATTCTGAATTCCAGAGAATATCTGATTCATCTTCTCTACAGCTGATTAACTAGAAGTTATTTCATAATAATAAGCAACATATTCTCCAAAAATTCATTTTACTCTTTATTCTTAACTACCTATTTCTTAACTTTTTCCCATCAGTCTTCAAAAGTTCATTCCTCTAAGGAAGTTTAACTGTGCTATTAATACCGTGAACATAACATCATCTATCCTTGGCATACTGGTAAATGTTCAGGAAGTGGTAATCTTTATAAAGTGGCAATATTAATCTCTAGCAGTTTTTAAAAAATTATAAATGGTATCAGATGGATGGATATCTCAAATTCACCTGTCCCGAAGACTGCGTGTTTTTGCTTGGATAATCCCCAAATCCCACAGGGCTGGGTTTTTCCGAGGATCATTCATCTTATGGCCATAGACTTCGATTGCCAACGCCCCTTCTGAAAGATGCTCAATAAAGTCTTCAGTGATGCTAACAGAAAACTCCTAAAAGGAAATAAGTACAGAAGAGAAACACCTTCCAGTGACCTGATTACTTACACCCCACATCATATCCTCACTTCATCATGGAGAAGAGAAATGTAAGAGAAGGTTTTAGTTACAGCACAAAACTGTCATCCAATGCCCATAATGAATGCCCAGATGGCCCAGGGTCCTTAACTTTCACTCCAGCTTTTCTTAAAACTCTACACCTTGAAAAATCTATTGTGAAAGACCAGCACTGTATTCTATTTTGAGAGCAATATTCTGAAAGCATAAATAATCATATGAAGAATGACAACACTGATTTACATCTAGTAAGACAGCAGTGTGATGGACAGACAATTTTTCCTAGTTTTTAGGAAGTTAATGCTCTGATAGTAAGAAAGAATGACTATCATTGTGCAAAAAATTCAACTGATTTTTTAAAATCTGTCCATCTTTGTAAGATATAAAACAGTCTCTAGTAATGATTAGGATTGAGTTTTTAAATAATTTATTTTTAAAAGTCACAGAATCTCCTCTTTCTCAATCTTTAAAACAGAAAGACTTTTGATATGCTAAATAGATTAGAACTGAGAGACCTCTCTCGCTTGAAAAAAAATGAGATAGCTCAAGTGAGACAAAGTAGAAAAAAAGAATCTAGAATCTGACAGTCTCAGCTCTGTTAGTTATTAGCAGTGGGCAAAATGACCTCTGAACTGGCTTCCTCCGTTTTTTTTTTTTTTTTTAAAAACACTGTCATCAAATAGAGCTGTGGGAAAGATAGCTCTAAAATGTTTGTTCTTGTCTCTTCTATCTTCACTTTCTCTAAAACAATAGTTTCTTAACCTTCCCAGATGACACTTTTTCCAGTAACTTATACAAAACACGGATTTTTTTTGGAGACAGGTACCATATATACATATACAGTCACACGAAAGTTAACTTTTGGTGGTGGAGGAGTTACGTGCACTGACACTGTAGTTTGGGTTTTCCCCAGCTGTTGTTATTGTCTTCAGTTGCTAAGTCATGTCCGACTCTTCCGCAACCCCACGGACTGTGTTACTGATGTACCTGACCACAGCGTTGTGAGTTTAAGCTGTACATACTGTGCACTGATGACACATTAGTCTTTGACTCCAAGGGCTTCCCTTGTGGCTCAGAAAGTAAAAAATTTGCCTGCAATGCAGGAGACCTGGGTTCAATCCCCGGGTAGGGAAGATCCTCTGGAGAAGGATAAGGCAACCCACTCCAGTATTCTGACCTGGAGAATTCTATGGACAGAGGAGCCTGATAGGCTATAGTCCATGGGGTCGCAAAGAGTCAGACACGACTGAGTGACTAACATTTTCTCTTTCTCACCACCCTAAGAAACTGATCTAAGACATATATAGGTACCGAATTACTCAATAAAATATGGGTTATTTTTATTTTGCTTTGACCTGAGTAATTAAACGCTGACCAGGTCTGCACACACTCACACTGCAGTGATCAAAGACAACCATGCACTGCGGCTCCTTGCTGACGGGAGAAGACGAGGTGTCCACCTCGGGGGCAACGGTGACTGGCTCCTGCTGATCCCAGAAGTCGTATTTGCAGAACACGAAGTGGGACAGATGCTGTGGCAACCCAGTGGCTTGAAGTATTTTCACCTGAAGAAAAAGGAAGGCTCTGTTTTTAACCCAGATAATTCCAAGAACTACTCTGAGTCAGAGACACAGGTTCCAGTCCTGACTATGCCCTTAACAGCTGGCTTTTGTTGATCACATCCCAGTCCCTTTCAATCTGGGCTGTATTTCTGCATCTGTGAAATGCCATATTTAGCAAGAGGTAGACCTAAGATAGCAATAATCTAGACTGAATACAAGTGGACATTTTAAAGCATTTACAGGCTGAAGAATAACATTTAAAATTCTAGTTTCTTTATATCATCATCTTAAGAAGAAAGTTCTCCAACATCAACACCACTTGATGATATAAACCTGGCCAACTATGGATATAGCACAAGGACACAGGGTTAAGAATGATGAATGAAGAATGCAAACAGTGGGCACACCAGTAAGCAGTAAATATTCAGAAAAGTATTTATCTGATATTTTAGTGTCTAACAAGGAATAAGGTTCTCAACTGGAATGTTACTTGCTGCTGAAGCATTTTTGGAAAATCTGAAGCACAGGGAACGTATGCTTTGAAGATCTGGAGAGTGAATGGAGGAAAAGAGAGATCGCGCCCGCTAACCACCCTCTTGCACCACCAACTGGCTGGTTGTTGACTGAGAGCTGGGTCAAAGGAAACATGCCTTGGGCTGCAGGGGTGTAGGGTTTTGTGATAGCTACATAAAACTAGAATATGTGTTTAATTGGCCCCAAACAAACCAGACCCAGGAGAAATACCTAGAATGGGTTTTAAAGCAGCCAACAGTCTATGCGTTTTTTTCAGCAGGCAGCATCAGGTCGATTTTTAAGCGGGAGTTTTTGTGATAAGCTGTGACAGTATAAAACTCCTCCAACTACAAAGGAAACTAAATCCTAAAAGTAACTAAGCCAAACTGAATTCTGACTTTACAATCAATGAGGCCAACCTCCATGAGACTGCGCACTGAGCATTTATTCACACCCTTCACTTGGTCACTTCCTGCACGCTGTATGATACACTTGAAACCTCCAGTGAGTAAACTTAACAAAAACAGATTTGAATGTGGCAGAAGTTTACATAGTTTCATAACCACAAATATAATCTTACTGTTTCAGGAAATACCAACAATGACACAGAAAACCATGCAAAGCAAATGACTATTTTCTTCTCTACCAGGCACATGATGGGTAAGCAATGGATGGGGATTCTTACTCAGTTTTTCCTATGATGGCAACAAGACTGTGAAACATCTAGAGGGCAATGCCCAGGCTCTGGAAGATGATCAACCAGCACATTCTATTTGTCCAAACCAAAAAGAGCGATTGGTATTAATTTTTCATTAAAATTTTCATTTAAAAACCGTCCCCTTCTCATTAAGTGTTTAAAATACTTATTCTATTCTTTAAGTTGAGGCAATGTGGTATTTGGGAAGACTGCAAGATTCTGGAGGACACAGATCTAAAGATAAATCTCTGCCACTTCTTAACAGTAATTGTTTTTAAACAAATGACTTAAATCCTTAGTTTCCTTAGGATTTTCTTCTGTACAAAACAGGAGAGCTGCCTAATGATAGATGTGTGAGAACTAACCACACCAGTGAAACACAATGCCTGAAAACGCCACCAGGCGTACCACTGACTGGATGGATGTTCAGTACATACTTCGTTGTGATTGAATTCCATCTGAAAGCTAATTTTCCTTCTTAGAAATCAGTCTCAAGATGGGAATGAATAACAAAGCAAGATTTCACATGCTGAACTCTCCTCCACAGGCAACTTCTCAGAATGAGACTGCCAGGAATAAAGAGTATTGGGAATAAACAAAACCAGGAATGATTATCTAGAACACAGGTTCAAGGTCTTGCATGCAGAAGCCTGAATCACCACCAGGTGGCAGAATACCACAGACTTCGACTTGCTGCTGCTCAAAATGTATGGCCCAGAAACGTCGGGAGATAATGAAGTTGTTTGAAGTTTCGGGAGATAATGAAGTTGTTTGAAGTTTCAAATATACTGATTTTATTTAATACAATTAAAACGATCAATATGTTAATATGTACATACTTTTCATCACAGAAAAATAAATCTAGTCTTCTTTTAAGGGCCAATAATACTCACATCTGTGATCTTTTAAGAT
This sequence comes from Bos javanicus, assembly GCF_032452875.1. Lineage (NCBI taxonomy): Eukaryota > Metazoa > Chordata > Mammalia > Artiodactyla > Bovidae > Bos > Bos javanicus. The sequence continues at coordinate 10,127,525 of NC_083875.1, read as the reverse complement.
TTTTTGATGTGGACCATTTTTAAGTCTTTGCTGAATCTGATACAATATTGCTTCTGATCTACCTTTTGGTTTTTGGCCCCATGTTCTCTGGCCAGGGATCAAGCCCACACACCCTGCAAGGGAAGGTGAAGGCTTTACCACTGACCACCACGGAATGCCTCATCTGTGATAACTTCAGTGTCCCCAAACAGGTTTCTTTTGTTTCTGTCCACAAATATTTTACTGTCATATAGTTTATTTGTCTTCCTTTTATGCAAAAAGCTATTACATGTCAGACTATCGTCTCTAAAAACCACCTCCTCCTGGAAAGAATCCAGTTCCTTGGAGAAACGGCTGATTCCAGGTCTGGGATGAGAAATGTACGGGCTGCACGAGACCAGGGCAAGAAGGCTGGCACGGCCTCCGGGGTGAGGGTTGTGTCAAAGGGTCCCTTGGACTGCAAGGAAATCCAAGCAGTCCATCCTAAAGGAGATCAGTCCTGGGTGTTCACTGGAAGGACTGATGTTGAAGCTGAAACTCCAATACTTTGGCCACTGACGAGAAGAGCTGACTCATTGGAAAAGACCCTGATGCTGGGAGGGATTGGGGGCAGGAGGAAAAGGGGATGACAGAGGATGAGATAGTTGGATGGCATCATCGACTCGATGCACATGGGTTTTGGTGGACTCTGGGAGTTGATGGACAGGGAGGCCTGGCGTGCTGCGATTCATGGGTCGTAAAGAGTCGGACATGACTGAGCAACTGAACTGAACTGAAAGGACCCAGGAGCCCACTGAAGAGGCTCCCCTAGGCCAAAGATGGAGTTGTTTGAGCCTCGATGCAGATAATAAATATAAGAGATCACAGCTTATCAAGCATATTTAAATCCAAGAGTTTATATAATGATAAGAAGACACAAACCAAAAAACCCTCGCTTGTCAGTTTTGGATATTAGAAGGAAAACTATTTATTTTTAAAAGTAGTCAATAAAGGGAGACAGTGGTGTATTCATCCTGCCTCTCTGATAAAAACTGTATCTGTGAATAGCAAGATACTTGACAGAAAGATTCACTCTATAGCACAATTCCAGCTAATAAATGAAGCGATGACAGAATCACAGTGTTGTTCTTTTCTAACTCCTAATGAAATATCTAGGTGATAACCATCAATGATAGCAAACACTCCCCAAAGAAAACCAGGCATGCCGTGCCTTTTAATGGAAGCAGACACCTCATTCTCCCTGTAAAGTGTCATCCTGACTCCTCTTCTCCGTGTCAGCTTTATGTCTAGCTCCCACTTTACAGCAAGCACATCCTAACCCAGTAAAGAATTAGCAAAACCGAGACTATGAGACCATGTGAGATGACAGCACAGTTTCTACACTAAGCAAAGTGTAAGATGAGAGAGAAGGTGCACGCACACACAGGAGGGAGCAAGCACAAGCGCCAGAGCCAGAAGAGTAAAACATAAAACAGGCCAGAGACGCACCAACCGAGACAACCACGGGAAATGATATTTCACAATGTCAAAAAAGGATTAATTTTTGCGTGTGGTACATCCTGGCTAGGCTGGGTTTTTTTTTTAAAGTTTTCTTCTTCTGAGACACATATTAAACTACTCTTGATGAAATACGATGTCTGGGATGCTTCAAAATAATCCAGGGGAAGGGGACAGTGGAGAAGCAGCGTGTATACATGAACAAAGCAAGACTGAGCAGGAGCTGATGGCTGCCAAGGGACGATGAGTGGGGGGGTCAGTAAGACCCTCCTCACTACTTTTCTGTACGTTTGATCTCTTCTATAAACAAATCATACTACGTTTTCACTGTTATTTTCCTTTTTAAGTTACCCAGCGACAGAAATCCACCTTCCGAGGAAGACAATATTCTCCTATGCTGCTTCACTACCGGTAACTTTCACACACTCATCTTTCACAGGGTGGCATGTCTGGTCCATCTCTTTACAGTGGGCTGTTACAGATGGAGTCAGCAAGGCTGTGCTTCCATCTCTGATAACTGTATAACCTCACAGGAAACATTCTGAAATCATGTACTGCTGCTGAATGGGACGAGGACTCACCATGCACACGAGCCTGTTCTCCTGGGGCTCCTTATCCGAGGAGGCATCCACGGGCTCGTCCCCTCCGGCAATCCTCTCCCCGACGTCACCACTGAGGCGCATCACCTCCACGTGCAGCCGGCCGGCCACCTACAGCAGGGAAAGCAAAAGAAGATCCTTGCTCTGCATTTCGGCCTTCATCTGTTTAAGAGTCAAACGGAGGGCAGCTCAACGACGGAACAGGTTCTAATGGTGACTCTTCCTCCAAGTACTTGGAATAATCACCGTCAAGCGGTGTGCAAACACAGGCATTGAGAATACACACAGACGGCGCTCGTTGTTACTGACGGGAAACTGTTAATGACAGCTCACTGTCACCACCCTGTGTTCCTGAACTGCCCTCTGCAGGACATAAGGCACGAGGAGAAAACTAACCTCTCCTTTCTGGTTGATGATCGGCACGGCGTACTGTAACTTCACGTCATAGAAGAGGGACTCTAGGAAGACGTTGGCCACCCCGATGAGGCTGTGGTTTTCCTGCTCATCATAGAATGGATCTGCACGCCTGAAGTAAGACCGTATCACCTTTGAGGAGACATGAAAACATACAACTTCAGAAGATCACTTAAAACAGAAGAATTCTTTTTTAATACATGTGTTCCCCATCCTGAACCCTCCTCCCTCCTCCCTCCCCATACCATCCCTCTGGGTCGTCCCAGTGCACCAGCCCCAAGCATCCAGTACCGTGCATCGAACCTGGACTGGCAACTCGTTTCATACATGATATTATACATGTTTCAATGCTATTCTCCCAAATCTCCCCACCCTCTCCCTCTCCTACAGAGTCCATAAGACTGTTCTATGCATCAGTGTCTCTTTTGCTGTCTCGTACACAGGGTTATTGTTACCATCTTTCTAAATTCCACATATATGCGTTAGTATATAGATCAGCTCAGGAATCTTTGTCAAATAACCTACCGGGGTGTCTTCTTCACATTCCTTCCACTCCTGATAAAGGTCTCTCATATCCAGTAACCTGTTGTCCAGTTTTTCCAAGGACCAGATCTGCTTCCCTTTTCCTTTTCTTCTCACCTGGATAGCAGGTTCACTAAGGAGAGAGCCTCGCTGTGAAGAGAGTGAGAATGACTTTGTGAAACACAGAGACACTGGTACAACGTGGGCATCAACCCCAACATTCCACTAATACACCCACCGGTCAGACGTCAGCAGCTGAAACGGAAACCATATCGTTCTTTAATCTGTTCAGTGCGAAACTTTCCAGAAATCTTACAAGCTGAATATAATCCTTCCTATCTAACTGCAGTCAAAATTTAAGAATAAATATAAATTTAAATCCCAGAAAAGTAGACCACGTTTAATGGAAAGTCAAAAATGTCTTAACTGGGGGGCTTCCCTGGTGGTCTGGTGGTTAGGACTCTGTACTTGACTAAGGGGACGTAAGTTCAATCCCTGGTGGAGGAACCAAGACCCCTCACTCCATGAGATGTGGCCAAAAACCCAAGTGTCTTAATCGGACTATCATATGACCAAAGAGAACCAGTGGGGAGGAAGAGGGTCCTAAGCAGTGAATGAGAAGGGCAAGTTTCCTGGAAGGGGTGGTTAAGAATGTTTTTCTTTCAAAAGTTTGAATGACAATTTTTTTGAATGGCTAGTATCCTAATGCAGTACCAAACCCAAGTGATCAAAAGAGTAAATTGTGAAAAGTATCCTGTTTACTCATCTGGAGGCAATAAATGATACCAACTTCCAAATACACAGTTTGGATTTATTATTAAAAAGTTAAAGGGCTTCCCTGGTAGCTCAGTGGTAAAGAATCCACCTCCAATGCAGGAGATACGGGTTCGATCTCTGATTTGGGAAGATCCCACGTGCCGTGGAGCAGCTGAGCCTGTGCAACACAACTACAGAGCCTGAGCTCTGCAACAAGAGAAGCCACTGCAGCGAGAGGCCCTCACGCTGCAATCAGAGAGCAGTCTCAGCTCCCTGCAACTAGAGAAAAGCTGTGCAGCAACGAGGACAGCCGAACAGCCACAACAGCCAAAACTAAATGAACAAACAAAAAATACTTTAAAAATAAAATGAAAAAAGTACAGAACCAGCTAGAGATGCCGGTTGTACACAATATTGTGAATATACTACAGGACACTGAATTGTTCCTGTTAAAATACTAATTTGATGCTGTGTGAATGTCATCTCGGAAAAAAAGAAACAGTACTCCCTGAATATTCCCAGCTTAGAAAAGCAACATGCTTTTTTAGAAATATAATATTGGAAAAGACTCTGATGCTGGGAGGGATTGGGGGCAGGAGGAGAAGGGGACGACAGAGGATGAGATGGCTGGATGGCATCACTGACTCGATGGATGTGAGTCTGAGTGAACTCCAGGAGTTGGTGATGGACAGGGAGGCCTGGTGTGCTGCGATTTATGGGGTCGCAAAGAGTCGGACATGACTGAGCGACTAATCTGATCTGATTACTACTTTTTAAAATATTTATTAATTTATTTGGCTGTACTGGGTCTTTGTGGTAGCATGACAGATCTTTAGTTGTGGCATGTGGGATCTAGTTCCCTGACCAAGGTTTGAACCCCAGGCCTCCTGCATTGGGAGCATGGAATCTTAGCCACCGGACCATGAGGGTAGTCCCGACAATGTGCTTTTATGTAGGAAAAACATTTAAACTTTTGGAAATCACAGAGCAGAAAGTAAAAATGCCTCTGTATATCTCCCCCAGAGAGATGGATCTAGCAGATCACTAATCAATTGAGATTTATTAGAATTTTTAAAAAACTCTTCTGTCTGCTTAGAACTTTAGAGAATTCTGAAAGACACTCAATGTTGCCTTAACATCTGGCCTATTATTAGTTCCCTAACCCTAACCCTTCTGTTCCAAAGAAACAGAATTTACATAATGAAGAAAGGATTTTAGAACTGTGAAGTTCAAAAATTACCAAACTCTCACATATGCGGTCGCTAAGAGTCGGACACGACTGAGCGACTTCACTTTCACTTTTCACTTTCATGCATTAGAGAAGGAAATGGCAACCCACTCCAGTGTTCTTGCCTGGAGAATCCCAGGGACGGGGGAACCTGGTGGGCTGCCATCTATGGGGTCGCACAGAGTCAGACACGACTGAAGCGACTTAGCAGCAGCAGCAGCACATATGGTAAAGGCCCTTCTACCTTATATTCAGCCAGCTAGGAAATAAATATCTGATTACAAAATCCTACCTAATCCACCAAAAATTACATACTAACATGATTGAGAACTATAAAAGAAACCCATGTAAGAAAGAAACATCTGAATGGCAAGGAGAGGAGATTTTGCTGGAAGGACTGATTCTGAAGCTGAAACTCCTATACTCTGGCCACCTGAGGCAAAGAACCAACTCATTAGAAAAGACCCTGATGCTGGGAAAGATTGAAGGTGGAAGGACAAAGGGATGACAGAAGATGAGATGGCATCACCAATGCGATGGACACGAGTATGAGTAGGCTCCGGGAGTTGGTGATGGACCGGGAAGCCTGGCGTGCTGCAGTCCATGGGGTCGTAAAGAGTCGGACACGACTGAGCGACTGAACTGAACTTCCCCCATTCTTTTATTAGACTTCTTACATAATACAAAAAAAATTTTGTGACCTTGAATATTTACATGAAACAACTAGTGAACAGTTTTGCCATGCCATCTATTGACAAGTAGAAGATAACATTCTGGAGGTAAAATGAACACAACTTGGGCAGGGTAGGGAAGGATGGCAGAAGAGCAAAAGGAGGGGAAGAACAACAGAATCTGCCTGCCAAGGCAGCAGACCTGAGTTCAACCTCTGGGCTGGGAAGATCCTCTGGAGAAGGAAATGGCAACCCATGCCAGTGTTCTGGCCTGAGAAATCCCATGGACAAAGGAGCCTGGTGGGCTACAGTCCATGGGGTCGCAAAGGGTCAGACATGACTTGGTGACTCAACAACATTATTAAAAATAAAAAATCTGTGACCTTGGAGACTCACATGGAACAACTAGTGAACATTTTTTCCATGTCATCTATTGACAAGTAGGAGATAACGTTCTATTGGTAAAGTGAGAAGGTCAAGTGTTAGTCACTCGGTCGCATCCAACTCTTTGCGACCCCTTGGATTGGACTGGAGCCCACCAGGATCCTCCGTGCTTGGACTTCTCCAGGTGAGAATACTGAAGTGGGTTGCCATTTCCTTCTCTGGGGGATCTTCCCGACTCAGGGATCAAACCAGCATCTCTCGTGTCTCCTGCATTGGCAGGCAGGTTCTTTTACCACTGTTCCACATGGGAAGCCCCTCTTGTAGGTAAAATGAACCCTTAACTTGGGTGGGTAGGAAAGGACAGCAGAGGAGCAGAATGAAGGGAAGAACCACTTGGGCAAGATTTATCAGGAAAGACTTCTTGGAAATAATTTAAACAAACTTGAAAATAGGAGTTAAGTAAAAGAAATTGCTACAGGGACTTCCCTGGTGGTCTAGTGGTTGAGAATTTTCCTTCCAAGGCAGCGGACATGGGTTCAATCCCTGGTCAGGGCACTAAGATCCCAGGTGTCCCAGGACAGCTAAGTCCCCCCGAGAGACCCGCCCACCACAACAAAGATACAGCACAGCCAAAATTTAAAAGAAAAAAAAAAGAAGCTGGTAGAGCTGGGGAAGTGGGTGGAAGAGGATGTTTCTAGTGGATAAAACCATTTATGCACAAAGAGAATTATATGGAAGTAATTCTGATCGAGAGAGGCAGACAGGTCCCAATGACCTAGACTGTGGAGGATGCGGGCGGGGAAGAGGGCAAACTCCCCGCTCCCATGTTTAAATAACCCTGGTGAAACAGGAAGCGATTTTATACAACGGTTTCTTTGGTCGTTTCATTAACAGCAACCTCACCTTCCTGTTGGCATCGAGGCTGGAGGCGGGAATCTGGAGGGTTACTTTATATTCTGTTCGCTTATCCAGTTCTTCCGCGATGTAACTAGCTTCTCTCACCAGCAGATTGGCTTTCACAATTTGTTCCCTCAGCCTCATCAGGCTGTTATTCAGTGTTGCTTCTCTTTAAAATAAAATGGGGAGGGGATAACCATTAGAGCAGCACATGGAAATATGATATAGCACATAAAACATGAATGCCAAACTGCGAACCAAGCTTTACGACCGTCTCCTGCACACAGAGATACATCTGCGGCACCGCCCTGTGCATGCACCCGAATGTGGGCTACGTCACCAGTGCTGGCACACGCTCCTGGGGGAGGCTGGCCAGAGGCTAGGGCTTGGCAAACTTGACTGTGTACACAAATCACCTGGGAATCTTGAGAAACTGAAGATTTTGACTCAGTATATCTGGGGTCCCTGCTGTGCATCCTCAGTCCCTGAGTCGAGTCCAACTCTTTGCAACCCCATGGACTGTAGCCCATCCAGCTCCTCTGTCCATGTGATTTCCCAGGCAAGAAAACTAGAGTGGGTTGCTATTTTCTTCTCCAGGGGATCTTGCCGACCCACGGATCGAACCCACATTTCCTGCATTGGTAGGTGGGTTGTTTACTGCTGACCCACCTGGAAAGCCCGTATCTGGGGTGGGAGACCTGAAATGCTACATTTCTGTCAATCTCCAGGTGACAGAGATGCTGCCTGTCTGCTGACCAAACCCTGAAGAGCAGGAGGTTAGTTAAGTCCACTCTGTAACTATGGCGAAGACATTTAGCGCAATGCTCATCAGCCCATATAAAGATCAAACTTGCAATCTGAATCTTACTGGCACCATGCTTTACCTACCTGATATACCACCTCTCTTTTTGTCCTTTTTTAAAAAACCATCTACCCACGCCTCAGAACCTAAAGTATAATACAATGATAAAGTATAACTTCTGAGTACACACACCGGTTTATTCAAATCCAAAAGCTATTTATACCCACTGAAAATGGGGTGGCACCTCAGAGGGGTGGCTTTAAATACATCAATATAAATGGATAATTCCTTATATCCCCCCAAAATGGGGGCAAAAAAGACAAGGCCAAGTGGTTCTTAGCTGTAACACTTACAGTATAACTCATGCTTAAGTTAAGGTCTAGACTTTCCCCTCCGTCTGTCACGCAGGTGGGTCAGGGTGACGGGTAGCAAGGGCCCCACCACCCACCTACCTCTCTTCCGTCCACTGCCGCAGGCGCTGCTGAGCGCTGGGGGAGTGGAAAGAAAACCTGTCGGAAGTGCGACCGCTCTGCTTCTCGGGGGACAGCCGCCTCCGCAGCTGCTCCAGCTCGTGCTCGTACATGAGCCGCTGGCGCTCCAACGCAGACCGTTTTTCCTCTTCATGCTGCTGCTCCAGGCTGTTCAGTATTGACTGCATGGGATCTAGACAAGGTTTTTTGTTTTTGTTTTTTTTCAAGGCAAATAACAAACAAAAGGTTAACTGCACAACACAATATGCAGGAAACGCTGCTCTGTTTTGTTGTTTGTCACAAACAATTAATAATAATGTGAGTTGTTTTTACATTTTTTTAATTGGCGTATAATTGCTTGACAATGTTGTGTTAGTTTCTGGTGTACAACAGTGTGAATCTGTCATAAGCATACATATGTCCCCTCACTCTTGAGCCTGGCTCGAAACTGGGTCATTTGTAGAGATGTGGATGAACCCAGAGTTTGTCATTAAGAGTGATGTCAGTCAGAAAGAGAAAACCAAATAACGTAAGATTCTTAAAGACAGCTAGCTTTCCTTACTCCCAGTTACTAACCATATAATCTATTCTGTTAGATACTTGCTAAACTATCTTCTGTATAGAAAAAGCAGGTCTATACATAACCTAAGACAGAGGCCACACTCCAGAAATCCACTACAATAATAAGCCAGGGACAGTCAAGTCTCAAACCTGAGAAATTCTACCAATGAGAACAGTTTGAACTGACTTATATATCAAGGCAGAAAAAATAAGTTTTTAAAGCCACAAAAGAATTGAGTACAGAGGAACAACATGAAGATGTCTTTTTGCTAATGTTTAAAAAGTCTCCAATGTAACTATCTCTAACCAGTCCAGCAACTTTGTAAGATTCTGAAAAGCAAAACGGGTCTGCTCACCATTACTGCCCAGCGCCTTCATGGTCACCTCCATCTGGGCGTACTCATAATTGAAGTTGATCTCACTGGACACCTCACTGGACGAGTCTCCGTCAACATCCAGCTGCTCAGAACTGGTGTCATTCTTCATGGATATGTCTTGCTCCTCATCGTCTCGATCTGCGTTCTTTTTCTTTTTAGGCAAATTAAGTCTTGAGAAGAAAAAAGAATATTATCTTTTAAAGAAAGATATGCATTTATTCATTCCAGTCATTAAATAGTGGCATTTGCTAGATGCCAAGGGGATACTATAAATAGAAGGCAATTGCTCAGTTGGTAAAGAATCCGCTTGCAATGCAGGGGACCTGTGTTCAATCCCTGGGTTGGGAAGATCCCCTGGAGAAGAAAGCCACTACCCACTCCATTACTCTGACCTGGAAAATTCCATTGACTGTATAGTCCATGGGGTCTCAAAGAGTCAGACACGACTAACTTTCACTTTTCACTACACTCAGAAGTTTATATTCCAGTAGTAGAAATAAAACACAGACACATGTGCCAATAAAAAAAGTAAAAAAGGTAGCTTAAAATGCCACATGCATAAAACGAAGATCATAGCATCCAGTCCCATCACTTCATGGCAAATAGAAGGAGAAAAAGTGGAAACAGTGACAGATTTTATGTTCTTGAGCTCCAACATCACTACAGACGGTGACTGCGGCCATGAAAATAAAAGATGCTTGCTCCCTGGAAGAAAAGCTACGACAAACCTAGACAGCATATTAAAAAGCAGAGATATCACTTTGCCAACAACAGTCCATATAGTCAAAGCTATGGTTTTTCCAGAAGTCATGTATGGATGCAAGAGTTGGACCATAAAGAAGGCTGAGTGACAAAGAACTGATGCTTTTGTATTTTGGTGCTGGAGAAGACTCTTGAGAGTCCCTTGGACTGCAAGGAGATCCAACCAGTCCATACTAAAGGAGATCAGTCCTGGATATTCATTGGAAGGACTGATGCTGAAGCTCCAATACTTTGGCCACCTGATGTGAAGAGCTGACTCTCTGGAAAAGACCCTGATGCTGGAAAAGACTGAAGGCAAACGGAGAAGGGGGCGACAGAGGATGAGATGGTTGCATGGCATCACCAACTCAACTCATTTGGCCATGAATCTGAGCAAACTCCAGGAGACAGTGGAGGACAGAGGAGCCTGGTGTGCTGTAGCCTATGAGGTCACAGAATCAGACACAACTTAGTGACTGAACAACAACAATAACCTCACAGTCAAATAGGACAGGAAGGGATGAAAGAATTGGAACTCATCTGAGCTGAGCCTTAAGGGGTGAAGAGAAAGCAGGCGTTAGGACAGAGGCAAAATGGAAACCCTCACAGCCTCTGGAGAAATCATAAATAAAACACAGAGATACACAAAATCTGTACAGCCAAAGTTGTGAGAGAGAATCGTAGAAAAATCAACCTAATCCAAACTATGAAGGCTCTGTACACTAAGCCAAGCAATCCATGCTTGATTTAATTTGAGAAGAAAAAGATAAACATTTTCCACACTCTCTGTAGCCCTCTACTCTCTCAGAAATAATCGTGATAGCAGCTGGCCCACCAGCAGAGGATCGAGCTTGATATCTGAAACCCAAGTGCCAGGGACAGGAAGGGGAATAGATCAAGACTTAAGTTCTATACTCTATCCAGCCCGCTGGTCCTCACCAACACAACAGCAGTTTCGTATAGGAAAAGATGTCCAGTCCCAGCTCAGACTTTCTCAGCCTCCCTTGCAGGTGAGAGGCAAATTCTAGTACATGAGGGGTCAGAGGAAGGTCACCGGGGACTCCAGGGAGATGCCTGCTTCTTCTGCTCAGGAGAGTCAGGGCTAGTCCTGCCACCCCTCACCCTTGCCTTCTTCGGGGTGTCTGAGTGCTGCTTTGATGCCTGGAGGGACGTGGCCCTCTTTAGACCACAGGGAAGAGGCAAGACAATGCCAAGACTTCTGCCATGACTCTTTCGAGAGCCTGAGCCAAAGCCAATAACCATCCTCCTTGGGAGTTTCTGTTTTGTCAGAGAAAGGAACTGTTTAACCCAGAGTCAAATCTGCCATCGGATGCAGCTGAGAGCATTCCTAAATAAAACATGAGCCTCCTTTCACAGACAAGGAAACTAAAACCACTACTTTTCAAAAATGAAAAATAAAAATATAAGCATGTCAGAAAAATAATTAATGAATTCTTATGCCAGATGGCAAAACAATCATCTTCCATTGGGAAGTAAAATGTAAAAATATGTAACTGAATCAGGATTTCTCCTGAGTCCATTGTTCACGTGCCCCTCAGGCTCAAGCCGTACAGGGAACAAGCATGTGTATACTGAATAAATATCAATATACATGTGTGCACAAAATACATATATTTATGGCATTAAGTTTACTTTTTAATGCACAGTCTTCTGTTACAGAGCACCTCCCTCTTTAGGAGCATGACCGTCGTACCTGAAGAAGTGGTTGTTTCCCCACAATATCCTGTCCCCGTGGTGCAGCTGAATAGGACTGGATACAGAGGAGCCATTTACAAATGTTCTGTGGAGAGAAGAGGCCAAACATGTGAACAATGATTATCATATCCTCTCCTTCAATTTCTCCAATACAGGAAAAGCAAAATAACCAATTCCCCCAAAATAAAACCCCCTTGGAGAATAATTTTTTTTTATTTCCTTCTTTGCTGATTTACCTAAAATGCCTATGGTATCCAGTGCTGTAGATAATTAACCTCTATTTTTCAAAGTTCTAAATTTGTTATATAGCATATTAAGGAGTAAATATGGAACCATTACAGCTAACGATACAAAGACAGTGGCAGTGTACATGACAACTAGAGCAAGCACGTCCAATCTACACAGACAGAAAAGGCCAATCAGCCAACTAAACTCAGAGCCATCTACAGTGGCAGTAATGAGCAATGAGACCTGTTCAATTCTTAACTTCCTATAGCACAGGAAAATGCCCATATCCTATCAATACAGGAGAGTTGTAAGATCCACTTGACTGCTCACCCTGACAATGGAGTTCAACACAGAAATGGTGGGTACAAGATTATTAAGGGAAAACTTCAGAGGGGTGGGAACTAAATAGAAAATCACATATACCATTATAAGGCTGATATTACAGGAATATCTCTGTCATCACGTCTCTCCCACTGAATGACTCATCTGCTTAGAGGATAAAGGTCTTTAACTTGACATTAAAGGCCTTGCAAAAGGAAACCCTCTTCATCTTCCTTCCCTGTTCCAGTGAATTCTCAACTCCAGAAAAATAAAAAACGGGGAGAGGGTGTTATGCTCTGTCCACTAAACAATGATTTTCCCTTCCTCCAAAGTGAGGGTTGTCCCAGTCCTATAACTGGGAAGAGGGCTCCTGTTCCTCTTCATCCCCCTGAGTCTCAACTCAGTTTGATTCCTCGCAAAGCTGCTTGATTTGTCCAAAGCCCAGTTTGATTTCTACTTCCTCGGTCACTCCAGCCTATATTACCTTAAAATCTTTAAATTCCTAAAGCACTCATCTGGCTTTGTACAGATAGTTATTTTTAACATATATGCACAGACATTGAACCTTACTCTGCATCTAGACTCCACTTACCATGTGGGCTTTTAACAACTCTGGAAACATTTTTTGATTTTCTGCTGTGCTGGGTCTTCGTTGCTGTGAGGGCTTTCTCTAGTTGTGGTGAGCAGGGACTACTCTGTTGTGTGAGGGGGCGTCTCTGCGGGGTGGTTTCTCTTGTGGAGCACAGGCTGCAGGGTGAGGGCTTCGGCAGTTGCGGCCTAGGGGCTCAGTAGTTGCGGCATGGGGGGACCCTAGAGCACAGGCTCAGTAGTTGTGGCCCACGGGCTCAGCTGCCACGTGGCATGTGGGATCTTCCCAGACCAGGGATCGAGTCTGTGTCTCCTGCATTGGCAGGTGGATTCTTTACCACTGAGCTACCAGGAAAGCTCCATGTGGGCTTTAAACACTAAAGGCCATTGGTCTCTATGTTCCTACAGTCTGATTTATTCAAAGCATGAGCTCAAAAAATAGAGTATGACAAGAGGGGGCCTACTGAAACTAGCAGATTTTAGCCTGTATAACACAAATTCCTTAAATACAGTGAGGAGTTTAATTAAAGGCAAACACATATACAAGCTTATTTTCTAAAGCTCAAGCAGTTAATACATAAAAGCATGACTATAAACAGTTCTCAAAGTGCGGTCTGCAGGAGGTCCCAAAGATCAAATTTATTTGTGTAACAACACTAACCTACCATTTTCCACTGTGTTGACATTTGCATTGGCAAAGAATAAAACTATTGGTGTTTTTGCACAAATCAAGGCAATGGCATCAAACCCTTATTAGTAGTCACTGGATTATTCACTGCTGTGCATTCACAATTTTTAAAAATGTTTCATTTGAAAAGGTCCTTGATGAAGGAGTAAAAATCAACTGTACTCCAATAAAAAATTTAATTAAAAAGTAAAAATAAATTTACGAAGATAAACTATTAAAATTACTACTTTTGGTAAATCTTGACCCTTGAGTAGTACGCAACTCCTTAAAACATTCAAGGTGACAACATGAGCAGCACACAAAGCGCTGTGCGGAAGCATGCCGAAGTACACCGCCTGTCTTGAGCAAAGACACACAAAGTGATTTTCTGGCACATTTTCTCAAAAATGAACAAAGGCAGCCTGTCACTTTCACCAAAGCAATTGACAGTATTTGTTGCCAAGCTTTCAAGTGAAAATTAGAGTTTCAGGAAATTTGTGTCGATGTCCTCCAACCAAAGACCACCAGGAACACTCCCGTAGTTAAGCCGGTTAGGTTTATCACTCATACCAAGGGAGAAGCCACCCCAGGAAGCCTGGGGTGTCAGAAAGGGGAGAATGGGAATGCTGCAAGGAACGGGCTTCAGCTGGACAACCCAGGTGACGACCTGAGGAGGTGGGAGTCCTGTATATATTGGATGCTGTCGGGGAGCAGGAGTAATTCTATGACTGGGTTTGTCAAAAATCTTATTCATAGAGGGGAGACAAGGATGAAGTTGTAATTGGTAAAGAAATAGCCACTCATATCAGCTGAGAGAAGGTGTCTGGTATTTTGGGTGTGGCATAGTGACCATGGGCTTCCCAGGTGGCGCTAATGATAAAGAATCTGCCTGCCAATGCAGGAGACACAAAAAGATGCGAGTTCAATCCCTGGGTCAGAAAGATCCCCTGGAGGAAGAAGTGGCAACCTGCTCTAGTATTCTTGCCTGGAAAATTCTATGAACAGAGGAACCTGGAGGGATACAGTCCATGGGGTCGCAGAGAGAGACATGACTGAGTGAGCACACAGCGACCTTGGTTTTTGTCTCTGCGGAGACAAAATTATTATATGACCTGTTTCATCTTATTCTGTCACAGCCTCAGAGTAACCTTCCCTGGGGTTGGTGTCTGTGAGATTATTTAATGGGAGAATAGCGTGCTTGCGCCCAGCCAGGCTACGCTCTTTTTTTCTTCCTGATTTGCATCCTTCACCATGAGCTTGATAGCTTCCAAACATTTAAAGACTTTATGGGTGAAATCAGTGATGATATTAATGATTTTTTATATGATGATGAATCAGCATTCAGAAGATCAGTATATCAATTAACCATTACGTGTAATAGTTACATAGACAGTTACACAACAGACAATAACAACCTTAAAGCTGAAGGAGATAAACGGACAAATAGTTTGTATAATGTTCTGCCTTTTCATTACTTACTGAGCACTTGTATTATCAGTCTGGTGCGTGTGCGTGTGCTCAATAGTGTTCGACCCGTGGCAACCCCATGGACTATACAGCCCACCAGGCTCCTCTGTCCATGGAATTTTTCAGGCAAGAATACTGGAGTAGGTTGCCGTTTCCTCCTCTAATATTAGTCTGACATTACGTGCTAAGGATAGAAAACCAAAAAAGAAAGGTCCTCATCCTCAAAGGGCCCCCAGGCCCATGTGGTAACAGAGGCTAGCAGCCCACAAGAACACCTCATGAAGTGCGAGCATAACAGGAAGCACAGAGTGCTCTAGAAACACACACTGGGGGCCCTTATTTTAGACTCAAGTAGATGACGACAGAGCTTAACCTTGAAGGTCAAACAGGAGTTAGCTGGCCAGAGGAATGGCAGATGCAGAGGAAGAGGAGATAAACAGGAGGGGCGTAAAGGACTTTGTATCAAGAAGACCCAAAAGCCATCTGGCTGTACGCAGCATGGACCAGAAAGAAGATCAGGCTGCTGGCAGGGATGCCAATCAGGATTTGACTGGGGGGCAGGGAGGAATTCCCTGATGGTCTAATGGTTAGGACTCTGCACTTCCACTTCCCGGGGCCTCAGTTCGATCCCTAATCAGGAAATCAGGATACCACAAATCATGCACAGCAAGGTAAAAAAAAAAAAGATTTGATGATGAAGGCCTTATTTAAATAAGGTGACGTTAGTATGTACAGAGAGGAAGGATGGGTTTAAGTGGTATTAGAAAGTTAACCTAGAGCCTGTTACACAGAGTGAAGTGTGTCAGAAAAACAAACACTGCACATTAACACACATTATGGAATCTAGAAAAATGGTACCGATGAACCTATCTGCAGGGCGGCAATGGAGACACAGACAGAAAACAGACTTGTGGACACAGCATGGGAAGGAGAGGGTGGGCCAAGCTGAGAGTAGCGCTGAAACACACACATTACCATGTGTAAAACAGACAGCTAGTGCGAAGCTGCTGTGGAACACAGGGAGCTCAGCTCCACGGTCTGTGACAGCCAAGAGGGGCGGGCTGGGGTGGGGTACGCGCAGCAAGTTCAAGGAGTGGACATATGTATCCTTGTGGCTGACTCACACTGTTGTATGGCAGAAACCCACACGACATTGTAAAGCTATTTTTCTCCAATTAAAAATAAATGTGAAAAAAGAAAAAAAAGTTAACTATTAAAGACTTGGTAACTATCTTCTTTAAGCGGACGTAAAAGCCAAAAACAAGTCCAAACGACCTTATACCACCCTCAGTTAGTGTACTTTCTTCCTCTTAAAAATTACTGTGACATTAACACTAAATAAAGTACGTTACCTGGTGTTCTTTTGAGGAGTCAGCATAACCTGGCCTTCTGGCGTGATGTCTATGATACAGTGTTCAGGAAGAATTCCCATGCCACACAGCTGGATATCTTGGGAATTTGCTGAACCTATCAGTGTATGTTCCTATAAAAGAATCAAATTCACTGATTAATACTGCATTCTTGCATGTACACAAGCTGAAATTGTCTACTCTCAGCTTTAGTACGTTACCTTAAACTCTCAGCTCTGTACCCATGACCTTAGCTAAAAGATTTTTAAAGCAAATGGAATAGTAGGGGGAATTCCTGGCTTTCTCTTAAACTCATTATACAAGTTGTATTTCCTTATAAGGAATAAGGCACTGAATTGAGTTATATAACTTTTAAACCTAAACACTACAGGTTTATATTAATGGCTATACTATATCCTTATTTTCCATTGCAATCTTGATTCAAAATATTTTATGCTACTTCAAAGCCTGAACCAAGTGTCAATTCAGTTCAGCTGCTCAGTTGTGCCTGACTCTTTGCAACCCCTTGGACTAGAGCACACCAGGCTTCCCTGTCCGTCACCAACTTCCAGAGCTTGCTCAAATTCATGTCCATTGAGTCAGTGATGCTGAAGCCGAAGCTCTAGTACTCTGACCACCTCATGTGAAGAACTGACTCATTGGAGAAGACCCTGATGCTTGGAAAGATTGAAGGCAGGAGAAGGAGATGACAGAGGATGTGTCAATTTCCATACCAAAAATACGGATCTGAAAACTACAGGTACCCAAGTTGTACATCACCTACCTGGTCTCAGACAAGATGAATCGACAAAGATAAAGAGCTATTCAAATACAAGGAGTTTGAATTATTTTTTAAAATCACGTGAGATACGGCAGACAGCAGATGCATTCTTCTTACCGTATACCCCCAAGTTTTCAATTCTCTTAAGCCCCAACCACCAGGGTCAATTTTTGACAAGTAACTGAAAAAAAAAACGGACATAAAAATTGAGCCCTCTCTTCTGTGCTTCAACTTTTGACTGCACTTAAATGTTGATATGACTGGGATCTGTCCCTAATAAGCCCACTTCTCCTATACACCTGGATCAGGGGTCAGACACGAAATATTTTAGGCCTTGTGAGTCCTACACAATTACTCAAGTCTGTCCCATAGTGTGAAAGCAGCCAGACAATACACAAAAGCATACGTATGGCTACTTCCCAAAAAAATTTACTTATGAACACTGAAATCTGAACTTCATACAATTTTCACATGTCCAAAATATTATGACTCTTGATTTTTTTCCCCAACCGTTTAAAAAATGCAAACACTACTCTTGGCTCCTGAGCCATATGAAAACAAGCAGGGGGCAAGATTTAACCCGTGGAAGTAAGTTGCTAACCACTGGCCACAATGATCTCATCCAGCCCAACAGGCTTTAAATATATATCAAGGTCTCTACCTATCTATCCAAATCACCACCCAGGAACTACGGACTTTAGTTCCACCATTTTCCCGCCTCCACCACCTGTCCTAGGCGCAGTCACCGTTATTTCTTGCCCACTGGGTACAATTTGGATGTCTAACGAAATTTCAAAGTTAAAGCGCCAAAACAGACCCTTGCTTCCACCCCTCCCCACCCCACTGAGTCTATTCCATTCCCCAATACCAAAGCCACCACCACTGCCCAGCTGCTCAAGTGAAAAAGCTCAGATGCTATCCTGCAGTCTTCTCTCTGTCTTACCAGCCTACTTCCAGCCCCAAGTCCATCACAAAATCCTCTCAGACTCTCCCTCTGACATGTATCAAGACTCAGCTCCCTTCCCACCTCCACTATCACACCCTCTTGCCTGAGTGAATATGGTGCTGTTGTTGTTGAGGCGCTAAGTTGTGTCTAACTCTTGGCGACATGGATGGTAGCCTGCCAGGCTCCTCTGTCCTGGGATTTCCCAGGCAAGAATACTGGAGTTGGTTCACATTTCCTTCTCCAGGGGATCGTCTCGACTCAGGGATGAAACCTGAGTCTCCTGCACTGGCAAGCAGATTCTCTGCTGCTGAGCCACCAGGGAAGCCCAGGTGAATATAAGAGCTTTCTATTGCTTCTCCACTTCCTTCCCACCACACCCCACCTACTTCCACCATCAAGAGCTGATCACACAATCCCCCTACAGAGAATCATCTAGTGGCTTCCCTTTGAACTTCTAGGAAGCTCAAATTCTTACCCAGGCTTACAAACCTTCTGTGATCTGGGCCCTAGCCGCTGCTTCTACCCCAGGTCCCAGCACTCTGCCTCTCCTGGAGCATGATCCACCCGCACAGGCCTTTCATCCATTCTTTGAGCACACTTGATCGCTTCCTCTGCCTGAAGAGTTCCTCCCCTGATCGTCCTACTGGTAGTTTCTGATCATTTCTACCTCAGCTTTTAAGGGCACATCCTCAGAGAGGTGTATACTGAGCTGACAATGAGAAAGAACCACCGTCTTACTCTCGTGCCTGAATTCCTTACGTAGCACTGACTGACTGTGGGTTTTCTGTCCATCTCCACAGCTAGCGTGGAAACGCTGAGAGAGCAGAGGGCAGCCTGTCCTGCAACCTACCGCCTCACCACTGTATTCCAAGCATGTAACAGAGGCCTGCTGCACTGAGCCATTAAGTAAAAACAAAAGAAAGATAAATGAACAACCATTTCCCTTAGCATTCCCCTCGGATTCAGAGGAAGGTCTCCCCTCCTTTGTCCACAAGCCTGATAATTGCACTCTTGGTTCCAATTCTTCCCATCTCTCCTGGGATCCCAGTCTAATAAAAAGGCCTCTTCCCTTCCATTATTTTCACTTTCCCTCTTCTGGAGGTTTCTTCTCTCCAGTGCGCTGCAGTGGGGTTTCCAAGGAAACAAAGAGCTGGGATCACAATTGCATTCTGGTATCCGGTTCAGTCCTCAGGGAATATATACGAGAAACACAGGGACACTCCAGGCCAATGTCTACTCCTCGATTTTGGCTGAGGCTTCCTGGTCAATCCCTGGATTGACCTTCCTAATCCAGAGAACGGGGCCTGACCAGGTGTCAACTACAAGGAATGCTTTAGTGACGTTCAGTAGCAGGCCAAAGGAATCCGTTCCACACCCATCTCCCATCTTTCCTCTCTGTCTTAACACACCCACTACAAGGTGGAGAGAAGTTCCTAAGGGAGAAACAAAGAGAGTCCAAAGAGCAAAAGAGGCTGAGATCGCCTAAAAAAACAAAGACCTCCCCCCCAAAGCCCTTCAGTTCAGTCGCTCAGTCGTGTCTGACTCTTTGCGACCTCCTGAATTGCAGCACGCCAGGCCTCCCTGTCCACCACCAACTCCCAGAGTTCACCCAAACTCACGTCCATCGAGTCGGTGATGCCATCTACCCATCTCATCCTCTGTCGTCTCCTTCTCCTCCTGCCCCCAATCCCTCCCAGCATCAGAGTTTTTTCCAATGACCCAAAGCCCTTGGCTTAGGCTATTTCTACATACAATCCCTTTCCTCCTCCCATGAGAAATTCCAGCAGGAATCCTAACTGTGACTGCAGAGCCTTTTTGCCCTTGGGGGTTGAAATGCAGAAAAAGCTCTGAACTACCCCCTAGATTAGAGTGTGAACTGCCTCACCCCAAGACTGCACACAGGTTCACTCACATGTCTCTGACCCTGCTTTTGTTCTCTTTGCACAAAATACTCTCTTCCCTTCATCCAGATACAAAACATTAATATCTTAAATACTTAATTCTGACCTCTTCTTCTCCTTGCAGGTTTCACTAGTAGCCTACACTGACTTCTCCCTTCTCTGAACCCCCAACTACATCTAGAGTCAGCACCTCAATTTACTATCATGTAAGTGTTGTTTTCCGGCTATTTAGGCAGCAACCTATCCAGGACTCCTGCATCTTCAACAAGCACAGTCCATGATACACAGTGGATGCTGCTAAGTATCAGACGATAAACTGAATTAAAAACAAAAACTATCAGAGGTAAAACACTAAATAGCAAAGTTGTTGCTGTGCTAGGTTGCTTCAGTCATATCTGACTCTCTGTGACCCCATGGACTGTAGCCTGCCAGGCTCCCATCCATGGGATTCTCCAGGCAAGAATACCAGAGTGGGTTGTCATTTCCTTTTCCCGGGGATCTTCCCAACCCAGGGATGGAAACCCCGTCTCCTGCACTTCAGACAGAATCTTTACCACTGAGCCACCAGGAGAGCCCCTAAACAGCAATGGTCTAATCCAAATTCTAGAAGGAAAACTATTTCTTTTTTCAACAAATATTACATTGAGCTAGGCATTGTGCCACTAGAGATAAAAGATAGGCATGTAAGCTAAATGTACAGCTTACATTATACTTGACGACTTAAATGTCTCATTTGAGGTTACAATCCCTTTGATCAATCCGAAGAGAGGTACAGAGTGACATACTTCACAGGAAGGGTTTTCCCACCCTACGAGCAGGAAGAATAGCACATGAACACTCTGTACAGTCGCTCAGCCTTATCAGGCAGGCCTCACTTTGGACAAAAAAGCAGCATTGTAAAAAATAAGTGAGCAAGGAGATCTTAACCATCCGTGGGGGAAATGGAAATAATTCTGTGACAATTAAAACTGTAAAACATGCAGAATTCTCTTACTGCTATAATGTAGAGGGAAATGAAAAAACAATGTAACTAATATTTATTTAGTACAGTGTCATTTAGAATATTAGAAACACCATAATTGAAAGCACTTTCTTTCTTTGTTAAAAGCTTTTCGATGGCCTCCCTGGTGGATCAGTGGTAAAGAGTCCACCCGCCAATGCAGGAGACACTGGTTTGATCCCTGATCTAAGAAGATCCCACATGCTTGGGAGCAACTAAGCCCATGAGCTGCAGCTATTGAACCTGTGCTCTAGGGTCTGTGCGCTGGAACAAGAGAAGCCCCCACAATGAAAGCCAGTGTACCCCCGCTAGGGAGTAGCTCCTGCCCACTGCCAACTACAGAAAAAAGCCCAGCAGCAACAATGACCCAGCACTGCCAAAAGCAAACAAACAAACCAACAACAACAACCAAAAAATATATATATAAAAAGCTTATTGAGTGTAGTTGGAAGAGTGCTTGCCGTTTTCTTTTCAACATATAACTTACAACATGGAGTGAGGATATTTTCCGCGCCTTGGTGAACTGCCATACTCCTTTATGCCTCTACCACTTTATCCTTTGAGCTTTCAATGTTGCAAAGGATCTCCAAGAGTTTCTCTCACGTGACGTGCTCTTTGGTTTAACCCTAATCCTTCGCGACATCTGCATTCTTCTCGTCACAACCACTTTCATCATTTACATCTGTAAGTTCACCTTCACTAACTTCCTCTGGCTGCGCATCTAGAATCGCATGAATGACCGCAATGTCAACATTATTTCCTAAATCGTGTCAACTGGAATTTGTGGAGGCTGGAACCATGCCACACAAGAGCTGCCTGTCTATACAACTAAGATGCAAAAAGACCCCATGAGTTACGTTCTGCTTAGAGTTTGGCCACCATACCTTGCTTCTGCCAGTTCTAGACAGAATAGATAAACAGAGGATTCTATTCTGGAAGAGAACCATTCAACTTGGAAGTAAAAAGAATGTTGGAGGTAATTTAATCCAGTGGCCTCATTTTACAGACGGGGCGCTCAAAGTCACCCAGTGATGTGAAGTCATCTGCCCAGCATTTACACTGACCTGGGAATGTGACAGCAGAGAAACAAAAACCACTCGGCCTCTAAATTCCTCCATCCCACATCATGGTATCACTTTACTGAAGCAGAACTGTTCTTGGACGGAGGTCATCCTCTTGAATGTGCTTTGTCATGAATATACTCTTGTCATGGGTTTAGCCTGGCCAGTAAGAAACCAACACTGCCTCAGACTTTGCCAAAGCAGGGCTGACCACACAGTCTGAATCAGAGTCCCAACACCTCCTCACAAGATGGCCAGAAATATTTTGACTGCCCTCCAACAGTCTTTAAATAGTTTCTTTGTGTAATTTTTTAGTGAAGAACAGATAGGAACTGGAGTTTTTTTTTTCATATTGAGTATACGTGTTTGTGCGTTCTAATTTGAACTTCATCATGTCAGAAGAGAAAAAGAACTCACAGTTCTGAAGATCTAAAGGGCAAAATACTTAAGTCCCATGCGAATACTGCATCTCTCCTGAAGCCTGAGGATCCCCAGCTGAAATTCTAACACAAAAAGCTGCCAACGCTGTTAGAAGCATAGCGAGAGATGTGCTAATCCGTCACTGTTTCCCAAAGGACAAGGGTAATATAATAAAGTACCAGAGGGTCAAGTGAGAAACTGGTATGTGGGATAACGTATGTATCAGTAGGGCTTCTGTTTATAAAATGCTTCTATAGGTCAACTCCCATTTAAGCCTCCAGGAAGTCTGTGAGGTAGCCAGACAGAGAAAACTTCCATTTATAGAGGAGGAATCTGTAGACGGCAAGCGTGAAGGCCTTGAGAGAAAAACATCCGTCAAGCCAGTAGTGCTGGAGCAGAAACTCGGTGCGCCTCCCTCCCACCCCTGCTCTGCCCCTCTGCCCGCAGCACCTGAGCATGTTCACGTGAGTGTATGCACTAGAGACACAATTTAACGCACAGAGTAATAAAGCATGATACAAGATACTTAAGAATAGCAGGGCCTTATCAAAACACTACAAAGCAATTACCCCAGGTATGTCTGATAAAAACTGGGAAACCAGCCAACGCATCATGAATTCTTCAGTCTCTTTAGAAATCAAAGGACACAAATCTCTAATCCTCACAGTGCTTCCAACTGTACCAGCTCACTTCTTTGCTGTCCCAGTCACTAACTCAGTTAAATCCTCAGAGATAGTTCCTGTATTAGGAGAGGAAAATTCTCCACCTAGTATTTATTAACTTCATGTCAGAGTAACTCATCTATGTTCTGGGCTTGGCAATTTTGGTGAATACCTCATAATTTCTATAGTGTCTGATTCATGTTTATCCTGAAGCTGTCTCATCTTCCTGCTATGTCCAACAACCTATATAGTTTTCAATGTATGTGACTATATAAATATATAGAATGTATATAGATTTCAATGTATATTTAGTTTCTTCTGCTCCAGGCTCTGACCCTCTCCGCCTCTAAGTGACTTAACTCTTCTTTTTGTAAACTGACAATCCAAAATGTTTAACTTTCCCGAGTTAATTTTTAACTTTCCTAAGAGTTACTGGAAACACAAAAGTTCAAGTCAAGTGGTCCTAATGACTTTTTAAGAACATTTCCTCTTGCAAACCAGGACCAGTCACCAACCGGTGTGCTGCACAGAAGCCACAGAGCTTTAGTGCTGATGAAACATTTAGTTTACAGGTCGTTCTGTAAGCTCAAGCTAGCTACTTAACTCCCTGCTTTAGTCACACTAAGGGTAAGAAGTCAAACTAATTAATTTGTTGGAGATAATATCAGAATACCATTTTTTACATTAACTAGGTTGAAAAATATATTTACATCACTCAAAGACGAAAAAGAGAGACTGGTCTCAGAAACCCAGGATTTTTCTACACTCCAGCTGAAGCAAACAAAAACAATTTGCTAACTCCTTTTTGAATATGCATGGTTCTCCAAGTACAAAGAAAGGATACTGTGAAATACTGCTCTATTTCACAGCAGAAAACAGTAGACAAGCTTACGACTTCACCTTTAAGTAATAAACCAGAAGTTCATTCAGAGCAGGATCAGCATTCAGATTAACGAGGAAACATTTATCATCCCCAACTTTAATTCCAGACGATTGAAGAGATATTCCAAGACTCTCAAGCTGTTTCTGTCGCTCCTGTAAACGCATTAGAGAAGAATTAATTCCACAGCTATTGAGGCAGCAAGCTATAAAACGTTATATATGATGGTAATTATTAAATAACTTTATAACTCAAATATGTTTTCTTAGGACATGGTATCATATAGATGACTGCATTTGTCCTCTTTCTAAACTATATAAACTCTATAGCTGAGAAGAGAACAAACTCTAATGTTGCTTTGTTAAGTAAAACTCTTATTAATTTCAAAAGTAAAGCCATTACAAATCACCACCAAATATACTGAGCTCTCACTTTTCATTCTTGAAAATATCTAACATCCTGAATTCATCTTTCTCATTTAATTCTTTATATATGAGCAAATGTAAGTGTTTTCTATTCAACCGTGATTTTCCTAAAAAGCCAAGTATTTCATACACTTGGCAGGTCCCCAGCAAGGATGAAGGCCGAACTCCCTCAAAGCCACAGGCCCTTCAGTCTGACCCACTGACTCCACCGTCACGTCCTGTCACCCCTCAACTAAACGTAGTTAATGGGGCATCTTCCAGGACCCTAAAGTCTCAACAACGCTCTCCCTAGCTTAAGGGGTTTCACACCTATTCCTCCGAGCTGAAGCACATCTATTCTCAAACCTGGTAACTTTTTACTCCAGCGTTTCTCTGTGAGGGCAGGGACCCTGTCTCCCCACTGGGGATTCCTAGCACCTCGCACAGTGCGTAACGCACAAGAGCACTCAGATCGCCAGTGTTGTGAATTTTTCAAAATAAAATCTGCATGTTCAGGGAAGCCCTATTTGCAAAAGAACATGGACCTTTCCTTTCTGTGCCTATGTGTCTCTGAATTCACACAACATACGTGTGTGCACATACGAAGACACATGTGACTCCTGCAACCGAGGCTGTTATTAACGCACACAGATCAGGGCAGAGCAGGGTGTTCAACTGTGTATACTCAGCAAATAAGAACAAGTCATTAAGAACCTTTGATTCTGACAAAAGGCAAGGCAAGCTGTGTTATTTAACTAGGGCCACACAGTAAGGCTGCAGGATAATTAAATTGCAGGCTTAGAATTTTGCTATTCTAGGCACAACCTCCTAATTTATACAGCCACTGCAACCCAAACAATCTCTCCTGGAATACCATTGCAAAGGTAGGGAATGGGCTATTTCGGTTCTGGGTCTTTGAATTGAGTCTCTTTTCTAACAAAAAAACATTATTGGGTTCTTTCAGAAGTTCTGAGTCATTAGTTTTCAGCACTCAATCCAAAGAAATTATTATTCTTGATAAAGAACCATGTTCCTAAAGCGAAGAAAGCAAATCTAATATAGCTTGTATAGTCCCTTCTGAGGGATACCTCTTTTAAATACATGAGGATATTTGTGTGATTAAAAAATAATTCCAATAATGAGAAGAAACATTTCTTTGTAAAAATATCTTTTTGTAAACTACAAATGAAGTAGGTAGACAGTCAGGAACTAACATTAAATTTAAAATGCAGGGTATAACTAGTACATGGGTCTATGCACTGGAAAAACCTGGAAGAAACCACAAAGATATTAACAGTAGCTTTCTTTGGATGACTGGATCAGTTAAATTTTCTTCATAATAATCTTTCTGTATATTCTATAAGTAAATACTACTTTTGCAACACAACAGTTCCTTTTACTTACATTCTTCTTAGGACTCTAGTGATTTAATTTTAAATTTATTTATTTTTTAATTGAAAGATAATTGTTTTACAGTATTGTATTGGTTTCTGCCAAACATCAACATAAATCAGCCACAGGTATACATATGTCCCCTCCTTCTTAAACCTCCCTCCCATCTCCCCTCCCCATCCCACCCCTCTAGGTTGATAGAATTCTGGTTTGAGTTCCCTGAAAGTCACTCAGTCGTGTCCAGTTCTTTGTGACCCCATGGACTACACAGTCCATGGAATTCTCCAGGCCAGAATACTGGAGTGGGGAGCCTTTCCCTTCTCCTGGGGATCAAACCAACCCAGGGATTGAAGCCAGGTCGCCACACTGCAGGCAGATTCTTTACCAGCTGAGCCACAAGGGAAGTCCTGAGTTCCCTGTGGACTCTAGTAATTTTCACTATGGAAATAATTATAAATTTAGAAGAAATTTCATTACTGTCATCTAGTAGCAAAATTTTCATTCATAGAGAGGCAAAGGTAAGCCTGAAAAAGAATGTATGACTTAACAAAAGTAAAGTCACTCAAGAGTAAGGGAAAAGACAG
Source organism: Bos javanicus (assembly GCF_032452875.1). Taxonomy (NCBI): domain Eukaryota; kingdom Metazoa; phylum Chordata; class Mammalia; order Artiodactyla; family Bovidae; genus Bos; species Bos javanicus. The sequence continues at coordinate 10,101,260 of NC_083875.1, read as the reverse complement.
GACTTAAATGAGATAACAGAGTAAACTCCTGCTTTCCCCTACTTCCTTAAGCATTTTCCTATCTTTTGAGACCTTATAATGGTAGAAATACCATAAAATTTTTGTTTAAACTGAAGGGCACAACATTGAAAACCCATCAATTCACTGTTACATCTACCACCAAAAAACACTCTAGGTTTTTAATTATTAATAAACTATAAAAGTTTGCAACATCTAAGAGTCAGTTCCAAGAATAAGCAAGTATTATATGATCAAATATAGTGACATTTACTATGTATTGCTTCTGATATCAGAGACTAGTTAACTTTTTCTATAAAATGTCAAACAGTAAATCTTTTAGTTATCTAGGTCCAATGGTCTCTGTCACAACTATTCAACTCTGCTAATGCCATAAAAAATACTAAAACAAATAAGTATGGCACATTCCAATAAAACCAGTCATGAAAAGAAGTGACAGTCCAGGTTTTGCCCAAGGGCTTAGTTTGCTAACCCCTGATCCATCTCACTTAAGTGTACACTTCATTACTGAGAACATAAAAGACGGAAATTAAAGAATTTGGTATCAAAGATTATGGCACTGGGCTGAGAAATTAGTCAACTTTAAGTTCAAATTATTTAATCAAAAATATTACTGAGCATATACTTTCAAAAACTAAGAGGAGGACTTCTCTGGCGGTCCAGTGACTAGACTCCGTGCTTCTAGTGCAGGGACCCAGGTTCAATCCCTGGTTGGGGAACTAGACCCCACATCCACCACTAAAGATCCCGTATGCTGCAACTAAGACCCGGCTGAGCCCAATAAATAAATAAAAATAAGTATTAAAAGAAAAAAATGAAAAGACATGGCTTTTTTTCCTTGAGAACTTTATAAATTCATTAGGTAATAAACGTATACACACAAAAAACTGAACAACAGTAAATAAAGTATCACATGACTTAAGAGTCAAGAGAGTACAGGTAGGTTCCATAGGATTCAATGTCAGGAATAAGCTCTCGGGGCCGGCATGCCAGACGAAGATGCCACAGAACACAGAGGACTGCTTGAGAGCCTAGCTGGCTTGGAACAGACTCCCAGAAAGTTCTTACCAAGAGAAGTCCATTTGACTCAGTTCACCCAGATTTCCCCAAAGTTACCTGACCATGTACCATTTCTTTTCTCCTCAAAAGATGTATTAACAGTTGGTGGATAAACTGCCAGAAATCATTTTAGGGAAAGCTAGTCTGTACTGCAAATAGGTTGATGACCAATAACCCAGTGACAGAGAGAAGACAGCTGGAGGCACTGAAGCCTGGGAAGATGAGGTGTTGAATGTGGTGTTCAATAAAAACCAGGCAGTCTGCAAAAGGGGCATCTGACGGTGGGAGAGGACACTCAGGCAAGGGAAGATGCTACAGGAAAGCTGCACCACGCTGCACCGTCACTTAGACCCCCTTCTGGGTATCAGCACAGGCAACCCAAGTACTCCAGAGTCAAGGTCTTATTCAGAGTAGCTCAAAAAGGCTCGCATACATTAGTCCCAAATTGGACAATTATCAGAATGACCTTAACCTATGACAAACAAAGTTAAACGTGTAATGAGAAATAAAGCTCAGACACTGGTGTATTCTCTGTGTAATGTGAGGGATGTGCTTTCAAATAACCTCGTGCAGGGATACAGATAAAACAAGACTGGTCATATGTCGACCTTTAATGAAATTGGGTAATGGGTATGTGTGGGTTTGTTATACTCATGTTTTCATCTGTTTTGAAAAGGACTGTAATAAAAATGTTTAAAAATCAACTTAAGTCTTCGTGTGCACTAATATAAATCTAACATCCTCTTTATGCTACATAATAGTAGTACTGTCCTACAACATCTAATCTATCTACTGATTCTGGACAGCACACTGAGAGATGGAACTTACTGAGTAATGAAAGGAGTAACAGTTCTACACATTCATGAACACCAGGAACAGTGAACACTAGAGATTTTCTAACTTTAGAAAAGGAAGAGAGGAGGCAGAGGTGACTTTAAATATCTGGGTAATAACAGGCCCTATCTTGCAGGGGTATTGGGAGGATTAAATAAAATACTGTATTTAAAAGTGCTTAGTCAACGTTGTTTGTTAATCGACTACACCCCAATACAAAATTTAAAAAAAATTTTTTTAAGTGCTTAGCATCAGGTGCAACATGGAAGTGTACTCAGTAAGTGCTGGTTATTATTGCTATTATTAGTTACTGTGCACAAGTGGGCTTATTCTCTCAGCTTTGGAAGACCAAACAAGGCCAGTGAGCAAAAATGGAAGAACAGAAGATTTCGGTTACATAGCTACTACTGTCAGAGTTGCCCAACCATGAAATGATTGTTCAATGAGGTACTGTGTCCCACATTGTCATATACATTAATATTTCTAAGACAGGCTAAATAAGCCTCCAACAGGAAAGCCATAGAGTAAATCTTTACTAAGCAGAGACTTGGACATTTTAGGATTTTCTCTAAACGCTAATATTCCCACTGGAAGATTTCACAGCTCTATAATAAATGGTCTAAAAATGAGACACGGTCACTTGGGACTTAGATACTTCATTGTTACTTTTTACTGACTTGTCAAATGGAAGGAAGCAAGAAGCTCACAGCCTAAATATCCACTACTACTAATTTTGTAGCTGGGTAAGTTTCTGAGGTTTGGAAAACATTTAACAGAATTGGGTATTCTCAGCCAGTGGCTAGTTATATCATTAAAAAAATTTTATGGCCCTACAAATGTATTTCTTACATAATGAATACTTAATTAACTATAGTTATGTTTTCCTTAAACTTCAAATTAACTTTGTAAAGTACAGACTCCTGGATTTAGGTCTTATTTAAATCAATTTGGAATTTCCCTTGTGGTCCAGTGGCTAAGACTCCGCCTTCTCAATGCAGGGGACGTGGTTTCAACCCCTGGTCAGGGAACTAGATTCCACATGCCACAACTGAAGACCCTGCATGCTGCAACATAAACTCAGCGAAGCCAGGCAGCCTTTTTTTTTTTTTTTAATAAACAAATCTGAATTGCTAGATTTGCTACATTCAAAGCTAAAAGTCAAACATGCATTACCATATATAAAATAGATAGCCAATGGGAATTTTCTGTATGATTCAGGGAACTCAAGCCTGGTGCTCTGTAACAATCCAGAGGGGTGGGATGAGGAGGCAGATGGGAGGGAGGTTCAAGAGGGAGGGGACATATGTATACCTATGGCTGATTCGTGCTGATGTTTGGCAGAAACCAACAGGATACTGAAAAGCAATTATCCTTCAATTAAAAATAAATAAATTTTTTAAAAAAGGGAACCAGAAACATGCTCCGCACTGCACTGCACAAGCTGCCACAAGGCTTCTCTCTCCTTAAGCAGGAATCACGAACCTGGGCGATCTCCTCGGTCTTCCTTAGTTTCTCCTCCCAGGTCACAGTCATTTCCTGGATTAGCTTCTCTGACTCTTCCAGCCGGTCTTTCAGCTCTGGAGATTTCATTGCCTACAAGCAAAGTGTTTATTTCATGAAATGTGTGTATGATGTCCTGGAAAAAGGACACCTTCACTAAACCCAAGAGGACAAGAGGAACAATGTGCCCCCTCGAAGCTCTACAGCTCGCTGAGGCTCCTGACCCACCTAAGACACAAGGACTGTCACTGACCCACAGCATCCAGACTAGAGGGTCCCACAGACTCATCCAGTTATCCAGTGGGCTTGAAGAAGACTTCACTTTCTCCTTTTCCTCTAAGCTACTGCTACTTTGAGGTCTAACTACAATTAGGGAGATAAAGAGTTCAAACTATCAAGGACTTATTTTTTTAAATCCCAGTAGGTCTAGACTCAAGACACGTGACTCATCCTGGTCTTCACTGATGACTTTGGGTATGTATTCAAGGATACACAGACTAAACTAAATATGTACATGCTACGAACTGGATGGCATTATTACACCAGGAAGACACAAAACTTCAAAGAATCTTGATGAACTGTAAAATTATTCCTATAAAAACAGAGTAAGATTCAATAGGCAAAAAAAAATACAATCAAGATAATTATTTTGACCACGTAATTTACTGATGGTCATGAGAAAGATGAGGCTACAGTCCCAGGTCCAGGAAAGAATTCCACAGTGCTCGGAAATCATAGGAACAGAAATGCTAATTAAAGTAGGGATCCTGAATCTGACATTTTATCCCACTTTTGATAAAAGATAAGCATTTGAAACTATTATATACAGGATGGATAAATAACAAGGTCCCACTGTAGAGCACAGGGAACTATATCCTACGACAAAGCATAATGGAAGAGAGTATGGAAAAGAACCCATATAACTAAACCACTACACTGGACAGCAGAAAGGAACACAGCACTGTAAACACACTGCACTTCAACAGATTTTTAAAAACTAAAAAAAGTCTGTGATTAGAATTGTGTAGGCTTCAAATTCAGTAACAGAACTATCTACTGTAGCTTGTTTTAATACAAAGGATAGTGACATAGAGCACTATTAAAAAGATGGCTACTTCTGCTCTAGAACATTTTTTCTTATGAACGTAATTAACCCATAATATGAAAAAGCTAGGTGCAAGACCACAGTGTTTCTGTTTGGACTTCAACCTGCAAACATATGATTCTACAAAAATCTATTTGATTTCTCTTCTAATCAGCCTATGCCCATTGGCCACCATTTGCTGCACTAATATTAAGTTGTTATCTGTTTTTATTTCAAGCGCCTCTCTTTCTCTCCCCCATTCTACCCCTTCTCTCATCTGTCGCCTATTCAGTGCAGACACATTTTCTCAGTTACCTTTACTCTCTCCTCCTAGTCAATCCTTTAACACCTGTAAAAACTATCTAAACTTCAACCGTGACAATTTATCCGTCTTCCTTTATTACTCATCTCAAATTTATCTTCCTATAGGAAATGCAAATATTCTGAGTGGAATATTCATCGTTTAGGCCCCAAGGGGAAGACAATTCAGATTCTAGCTTTACTAGATTTTCCTAGACCCACAGGCATGGCTCAGCTAGGCCTTATACCTCCGCTTTGGTTAGCTGCTCACGGAGTTTTTCCACTTCTTCCCGGAGATCCCGAATAATTCGTGCATTGGGATCCTCATTCACCACAGCGTGGTTCACGATGTGCTTGGCACGATCCGCATACCGTAAGGTTGAAAGGGTTTCATCATAGTTGTCAGCTGCGGGGCTCACTGTAGCTACCATGGCGGTCTTGCTGTTACCCCCAAGGCTGTCCTGGAGGAGAAGAGAAACTGAATAGCTTTTTCAAGCTGGAAGAAAGCATCATATGGGAATGCTGAAGTCAGAAATGGTGAGATAATGTCCCCAGGTCAAACACAGATTTAAGGGCAAAGCTAGGACGTAAATACAGGTGAACTGACTCCCAGTCCCTTGCTTATTCTTCTCTGGCAAGCTACTTTTCTGCAAAAAGGAGCTTTGGTTTTTGAGAAAGAACAGGGAAATGGTAATACAAAGAAGCCCCCTTTTATTTCAGTTTAATAAAAATTCATTCTAAGTCAATTTGTCATCTTTTAATAGGCAACATGATACCATAGGTCAGGAGACTGCTCAGAATAAAAAAGGATGCTTCCTTAAATACCTGCAAAATCTCCCTGAGAACTGAACAACCCTAATAACATTTGATCAAAGAGTGATTACCTACAATCTATTCCATAACACCATACATCTGGAGTGTCTTAAGACATAAGGAACAATTACAATCTTATTAAACAAAAGATACACTGAAGGTACTACATCTTATTCCCTTTGACAGCACTTCAAACACTACTAAAACAGGCCTCAAGTTCTGTACAACAGCTTCTAGAGTTCAGACAAGAGTGCCAAAAGAAAGACATTCATCTCCATTATACAAAACTGCTAACTAAATAAATGAGCTTTAGAATGGGCTCCAACCAATTCAAAAACAGACTTTCCCTTGACAGCATTAAAAATAACTAGATATAACTTGGAATTACAAAATGAGACTTGGAAAGTCAGCTCTACCCCACGCCACTTTACCACACAAAGGCTACATGAACTCCAACTGCAGGAGGTGGCCTCGAGATGACCCCCAGAGATCTCGCCTCCTGGAATTCACACCCCAGGGTCTCCCCTTCCCTCAAGTGTGGGCAGGACTTGCTGATCTGCCTCTGAGGAAGAGAACACAGAAGTGTTGGCCTGTATGTCTGAGACTAGGTTACAAAAGACTGGCTTCTCGGGACTTCCCTGATGGTCCGGTGATAAAGCATCCGCCTGCCAATGCAGGGGACACGGGTTCGATCCCTGGTCCGGGAAGATCCCACATGCCATGGGGCGACTAAGCCTGTGCACCACAACTACTGAGCCTGTGAGCCTGGAGCCCGTGCTCCACACGAGAGAAGCCACCGCAATGAGAAGCCTGCGTACTGCCGAGGAGCCCTCGCTTGCCACAACTAGAGAAACCCTGCACACAGTAACAAAGACCCAGTGCAGTAAAAAATAAATTACATTTAAAAATTTAAAACAAAAAAAGGCTGGCTTTTTTTGTGCGTGTTTTTCACTCTGAAAGAAACCACTGCCATGATGTGAGGCAGCCCCAGAAAGAGACCAAGGCGGTGAGTTTGGGAACACATCTGAAGCCTGTCCACAAGCACTCAGGTGAGCAGATCCAACCCCAGCAGCCTGGCCAGGACTGCAGCCGCGGGAGACACCCCCGCCAGAACACTTGGCTGGCACCCGGAATCTTGCCCAGAGGAACTGAGATAATGGATGATGGCTGTTCTCAGCTGCTAAGTCTTGGGGGTATTACACAGCTATAGGTATATACCAGCCCTGGATGAGAGTTACCTGGAAGACTTGATTCAACACCCCCTTTCACCAGTGAAGTATCACTGAATTACAGACTCACAATATTACAGAGAACATTCAAATAGCCCAGTTAAGAGGAATTCATTAGGACACAAGAAAGCCAACTCTATCTTTGGGCAGCATCAACCAATATAAAATTCTTTTTTTTTCTGGCCAAGCTGTGCAGCATGGGGGGTCTCAGTTTCCTGACCAGGGATCATATCTGTGCTCTGTGCATTGGGAGCATGGAGTTTTAACCACTGGACCATTAGACCAGGGAGCTCTCCAAATTCTCACTTTTGAAGACAGAAATTTTTTCCAGTATCAACGTATCTCAAATTTGTTTGAACAACCTGTGATTTACAAAACTCTGTGCATAGATGATTTAGTCCTCAGCCTTGTGTGAATTATTATCCCCATTTTACTGATGAAAAACCAGAGGTTTGTTGTGACAAAGGAGGTTAAACAACCTGCCGATAGATCCAGAACTCACACACAGAAAATATTCCAGCCCAGTTGTATTCTACCTTCCAACCCATTATAATTTCTATCCCCCTATAGCTGCCCACGATAGCACAAGAACAAAACAACCCTTGGCGACACAGAGAGAGTTCAGACCTGAAACCTTTCCAAATTGTTCTGTCCTAATGCCAGAAACAAAATAATTCCCAACATATTGCTAACAGTTCAGTATAATCACTAACAATATGTCCACTTATTCACCCATTACTAAGATTTTGGTTTTCCACAGGAAACATAGCTATGATAATTATATCTTTGAAGAAAGTACTCTTCAATGCATGAAAAGGAAGGAAATGAAAGTAATCTGGGCTTTAGGAAGCAAAGGCAGTTTCTACAAAGTCTGGATGGAACTGCTTGCTTCACTCCTCTTCCAGACACTGACCACATGTTGCCGGTGCCCAGTCTTGGCAATTTGCAGAAAAAAGGTCAAGAAGAATCCCATGCATGGTAATGCAGTTCAAATATTATATACCAAGATCACAGGAATTACACCTCTGGTTGGAATTCAGTCCACAAGCAGCACCATGTAAGACTGCCCTTCTAGAAGCACGGCATTCTCTCAGCCCACACCAATAGCAAATGCTACTGGGGAAAAGCAGATTGCTAACAATGACTACCACAGGAGAAAAGCATGTGTATTGTGCTTCACTTTGTGCTGAGGAAAGGAAACCTGGCAAACGACAAATATTTGATATTTTAAAAGAGCTTGTGCCTGAGGAACAATATGCTTATATTCAAAAATGGCCTCATGCCACCAGCAAAAAGGAAACAGCAACAAAAGAACTGGCACTCGTTCAAGAAGAAAGTAGAAGGCCTCTTGTTTACTCTTTAATCGTTTAATTAGCCAAATCAGATGAGCTTTGTTTCAGCAACGGCAAATTAAATGGACCTAAGAAAGAAATTTGATTTTGGAAGTCGGAATTTTGTAAAGCTGAGAGAACTCTTGGAAGTCACCTAATCAAATTTTTTCATTTTACAAATGAGAAACTGAGACCCAGGAAGATTTACAGACTTACCAAAGGTCATAATGCTAGTGCAGAGAAGAGCTGAAATCATTCATTCACTTAGCTCTTCATGGAGTTTACCATCTAGAGGGTGATGCTGGCGAGCAAATACTATAGGCTACGAACTAAAGTAGGGATGAATGCAATACGGTCCGGGAAAACAGAGAAAGCGCAGAAAGCACAGTCCTCAAAGGTTAGGAAAGACTCCCAGAGAAAGTGACATTCGACACCTAAATATGAATAAGCAACACTGGGGTAAAGGGGATGGAGAGGAAAATGTGAAGCGGGGTGGAAGAGAGGAGGAAGGATGTGCCCGGCAGAGTAAGAGCAAAGTCTCCATCACTCGGCTAGACTTGATCATGTCAAGAAGCAAAAGCTGAACAATGAGAAGTCAGGAGGAGCCGAGTAAACCACAAGTCTTTAAAGAATTTGGACTAAGATAAGGCCCTCTGGGTGGTGACTTCCCTGGTGGCTCAGACGGTAAAGCGTCTGCCCGCAATGCGGGAGACCCGGGTTCGATTCCTGGGTTGGGAAGATCCCCTGGAGAAGGAAATGGCAATCCACTCCAGCACTTTTGCCTGGAAAATCCCATGGACGGAGGAGCCTGATAGGCTACAGTCCATGGGGTCGCAGAGTTGGACACGACTGAGCAACTTCACTTCACTAAGGCCCTCTGGAGAGTTACTGAAGAGAGTTAAGTTAAAGAAGAGCATTGATTTCGAAAGACAGCAACCTCACTGAAGAACAGGATGGACTAGGAAAACTAAGGAAAGGAGTTTCAATCCTCCAGGAGAGAAAAGAAACCCTTCATTATTCATCAGGGAAGTGGCAGTAAGGATGCAAAAACAGATGAATTTGAAGGACTTCCCCCTGGTGGTCCGGTGGTTAAGAATCTGCCTTGTAATGCAGGGGACAGTGGTTCCATCCCTGGTCAGGGAACTAAGTCCCACATGTCACTGAGCGGCTAAGACCGTGCACCACAACTACTGAGCCCACGTGCACAGCTGGAGAGTCCGTGCGCCAGCCGTGAGAGATCTGCACGATACAACAGATCCCACAGGCTGCAACCAAGACCCGAGGCAGCTGAGGAAATACGTGAGTAATTTTAAAAATAAATAACCTTTTACAAGTAGATGAATTTGAAAGATATTCATTCTTAGAGCATTCATTACCAGAAGTTATTTGATGTTAAAGAGACATATTTAGAAAGTTGCAGAGATAAGCAAGGAGAAGGCAATGGCACCCCACTCCAGTACTCTTGCCTGGAAAATCCCATGGACGGAAGAGCCTGGTGGGCTGCAGTCCACGGGGTCGCTAAAAGTAGGACACGACTGAGCGACTTCACTTTCACTTTTCACTTTCATGCACTGGAGAAGGAAATGGCAACCCACTCCAGTGTTCTTGCCTGGAGAATCCCAGGGACGGGGGAGCCTGGTGGGCTGCCATCTGTGGGGTCACATAGAGTCGGACACGACTGAAACGACTCAGCAGCAAAGATAAGCAAAAATCATCTTAATACAAAATGGTTCTCTACTGACCACTGACCGAATGAGTAAGCATTCAAACACACCTATGAGAAAAATCAATCGCATCCATCCACCCCCCTCAAGTCACCAAGTGTGATCAGTTTCTCTCTAAGATGCTGTAACATGGAGAGCACAACATAATTATAATGCATGTACAATGCAAAAAAAAAAAAAAAGAAGTTGCAAATCTTATAAAGGATAAGCAATTTTATGAGTTCCATGCAAGTTACATTAGAGAATAGTAGAACTGTACCAGTTAAACAAGGATGAAGGAGAGTTCGACTAATTAAGAATTAATGAAGGAAAAATCAACAAGGACATAGAAGGCACTTCAAAGGAGAATGATATGTGTATCAGTGGATTCTAAGAGGCTATGGGGAAAACCATTTAAACCCTGGTATATTTTTACATAAATGCCCTACTTATGCCTTTACTGAAAAAAAAATCATGTAGTTTTTAAGAAAAGATATGCCAACAATCAAAGAAACTATGCATTTTTTTTAGCCTAAGGATGAACATAAAGAAAGCACAATTAGAGGGCTTCCCTGGTGGCTCAGTGGTAAAGAAATCCGCCTGCCAATACAAGACACATGGGTTTGATCCTTGATCTGGGAAGATCCCACATGCTGTGGAGCAACCAAGCCCATGCACCACTATTTAGCCTATGCTCTAGAGTCCAGGAGCTACAACTATTGAGCCCCAGCGCCTCAACTGCTGAAGCCTGTGCACTGAAGAGTCCCTGCTCTGCAATAAGAGAAGCTACTGCAATGAGAAGCCCGTGCACCACAGCTAGAGAGTAGCCCTTGCTCACTACAGCTTGAGAAAAGCCCATACAGCAACAAACCCAAAATAACATTACACAATAAAAAGTTACAATTATAGCCTAATTTTATCAAAGATAAAGTGAGCTTTTTTTTTTTTAATGTTTAATTTTGCTCAAGTTCAATAACATTCAACAGTTTCTATCACATTTGGTAAAGAAAAAAGTAAGTGCTTTTCTTTCTAATGAAAAGAAACCTTTGGTAAGAAGAGCACAGCCTAGGCAATAGCAGATGGGCAGCAAGGTCATCCCTGGATCCCAGTCTTGGTTCTCTCACTCGCTGGTTCTGCATATGTTGCCGCATCTGTAAAACGGGAACACCATCATCTGCCTTCCAAGGAGGCATGGCACATGATTCTCCTGACCCAAACTCTCCTGACTTCCAGCCTATCTATGGGATGGACACTCAATAATTAACCTAGGCCATGTTAACTATGTCAATTAATAGAAGATTTTTCTTAGTGTTAGTTTAAATGGACTGAAGTAGCAACATCAGAACAACAAAGCAATGAATATTCTTTTAAATCAGGCACATCTAGAAATTATCATGAATGTTCAGGAGATGTTTCTATTGAAAAGTGTGAGGAAGAAGTATCTCATTGAGAATCTCTTCTGGAAATGAAACAAATGAGATTTCAAGATAAATTGCTAACACAGAAGACCAGACAATTATTTCCTCAGTAATTAAAGTGTTTTATATACCGTATGCTTTTAATTCATGAGTTATTTACAAGTGTGTTTTTTTTTTTCTTTTTTAAAAAATTTATTTATTTTTAATTGGAGGATAACTTGCTTTTTTATTGTGTTGGTTTCTGCCATACGTCAATGTGAATCAGCCTACAAGTGGTTTCAAAATCAAATTTTGTTTATCCTTTTGTTTTTAATGTCTATTTTTATTGCATTTTGGCCAAAGGAAGTAATCTACCTGATTTTCTACTGTGGCAAATTTCACTTCATCAGGCATGCTCGAATGGTGTTAAGAGTTCTGGAAAGCAAAGTTGAACACTAAGCAAGCCTTTGAGAGGATGTAGAAACTAGGAGGAAATCCTTCTTCCTTCATAAGCATAGTTCTCTAGACACATCCGGAATAACTCAGAAGCTGTGTGCTTTACTATGCTGACGGCACTTAACTCACCTTTACAAGCTCAACCGCTAGTGCAGTAACAGGTATTCAATAAATTCCTGACCAAGAAAATCAAGAGAATAGGCCAACATAAAACTAAACAGGGCTTATAAAATTATTTTTCAATTTTAAAAACATTTTTTTAAAGAGCATTAGGTACAGGACTTCCCAGGTGGTCCAGACTCCAAGCTTCCAGTGCAAGGGACATGGGTTCGAGCTCAGGTTGGGAAACTAAATTTCCACACTCCATGTGGCACAGCCAAGAAAATTTAAAAATAAAAATGCTAAAAAGACTTCCTTGAAAAAAAAAAAAAAGAGCATTAAGGTATTAAGGTAAAATATCTTCTTCCGGGTTGGCAACTTTATAAGGAGGTTGGCAACTGTATAAGGAGGTTGGCAACTTCATAAGGAGTTAAACTGTCACTAGATTTTATATCCTCTAACTTCCAGTCCAATACCCAATCCATCATGGCGACTCTATCCAGACAAAAGGGAACCCTGAAGACTAGAAGAACCCTGGAAACAGTCTCTCCCTTCACACTCCTAGTACATGTCATTTCCGTCTCTCCCATGGAATCACCAACTTGTGGTATAGTGTTCTGTGCACACATCTCTCCCTTACTAGACTCTGAGGGATTACAGGACAAGGAGTGTCCAGCATTTCCTTACATCCTCCTCAGAGCACTTCATACAGTTTTCTTCCTTCCTCATTTCCATCTCTCTCATTCACGCTGAATCAGTTAACCAGTGAATGACTGTGTGCTCTACTCTCTACCCTTTGACACCTTTAAGAAGCCAAAAGCAAATTAAAATGATCATGAGTAGTCTGGAAGTTAAACAGGAAAACAAGGTCCAAAAAGTACATCAGAAAAAAAAAACAAAAAAAACAAAAAGTACATCAGACAAAAGGAGTCAGTAAGAAGGCTGGAGCAGTGCAGCTGAGCCTGGAAGGCGGTGGAAACCCCTTTCTTAGGACTCACTCAGCTGCGAGACTAGCCCTAGCTCTGTTCTGGTCCCCAAGTCTTAAAGGTGACAGTGCAATTGATTCCACGTGCCCCAAACCCCACTGCTTCCAGGTTCGGATGAAATCAGGAAGAAATCTATGCTTAATCCATTAAAATTATAACGCCATGTAAGAGTCTAATGATTATCAATTTGAACACTGATGTAGGAAATTATAATTGGGAGAAATCAAGAGTCTACTCTTTATTATTCCTTTTTTTTTAACCAACCACCAAGAGAATCCCAGAAAGGAGGTTGAAGACAACTTACTTTGAGCAGCCAAGTGAGAACGGAATCACGGTATGGAACAAATTTATTCTTGCTTTTGCCAGCACCCTGATCTGCTAGGGCTGAGATAACCAGACCAAGGGTTGTGAGGGACCTGCATGGTGCAACAAACCGTAATAACCGTGAAAACCCAAGCACATCAAATGCCACATTTAAGCACAAAGACTGAACATCAAGGTGCCCCTGTGCCACCCTGAGAACAGCACTTCTGTCAGCACTGTGCTGCTCAGGCTAAGAACACACAACCTCTAAAAGCTGACAGCCCTCTAATAGTACTACTGTAAGCTATAAAATCGCTTAGTTCAATCTTTTTTTGTATAAAGAAAATGTAAGCTGTAAACCAGTAGGGCAAAATAATGACACAAATACCACATATCTTTAAGAAAGGAAGCCAAGAACACAATGCAATTAACTAAAACATAGCTCAAGGCAAAAACATTCCTACGTATATAAATACATAAGAGCATAGCATCTGCACGATGCTCTTCTATGATCTCCAGTTGGTTACTGATGCCTGTCTCGCTGTGTGTCCTGGGAGCCACAAAGATGGAAAAGATTCCTGCCCACTAACACGGGCTAGCAATTTGGCTTAATTTAGCTTAAGGCAAGAAAATATGTAACCATATGTAGGACTTGATGCACCAAATATTATTTTATAAAGTAAAATCTTAGTATAAATAAGGACCACAGTTGTCATAAAAGGAAAGTCCAATGTGGTCAGTACACATGCTGTTGTTTGTTCAGACACACCCATGCCAAGAGTCTGCTACTCAGCTTATATTTGTTCTCTTCTGTAGCTCAGACCAGTGGCTCACAACTTGAGGGTGACTGTGTCTCCACAGGGAGCAACTGGCAATATCTGTAGATAACCCGGGTTGGGGACGGCAGGTACCGGCGCCACTTAGTGAGCAGAGGTCAGGGGCATGCTACCAGGCACAGGACTGCTCCCTGGACAGAGTTCCCGGGCCCCGAACCTCAGCAGAGCTGCCCTTGGGGAACCTCTGAGTTGACTGAGGCTGTGCTCCTGGGCCTCAGCAGACACTTCAACAAACACAGAACAGGCTTGGCCCTTAAAAAATACTATGAAAAAAGTTCTATTTATTCTTTATAGCCTCATTCATTCCAGAACCCTATTCTTTAAAAAACTATACCAGTCCCCTTTCTGGGCTACTAAGTCACTGAAGCAGTGGGGCTTCCGGACAACGTACTTGTTGATGTTGCTGCCCTCTTTCAGCCGGTCACCTGCTGCTCCCGTCTTCGTCGCTCGCTCGCTGCCAGCCAAATCGACCAAGCTCAGCTTGCCCACTTTCTCTCCGGAAGTCTAGGGAGCAAAGTGACAAATACTCAAAGTTAAAGAACACAGAAAGTGGTACATTTCTACCAAATGAATTTACTGTCTGAATCCTTTATTAAAGCGTATTTGTCATTTTAAAATTAATTTGCACTGCTATAAAACAGTGTAAGAAAACTATACAGCCCAGTGGTAGAGACATATAAAATCATACACAACTACTAATCCAGAGAGAAAATTATCTCCAAAAAAAAGAAACTGTGACTCCAAAATGGTACATTTTGAAGGGAACCTAACAAAACTTTCACAGAGAAGTATATAAAATCATTACAAGTGTAAATTCTAATATATGAAACTGTGCCTAAAATTTCATATACACTAATAATCCCGAGGGAAAATATTTGCATTTCTTATGATACTAAAAAAGAAACTGACTTTATCCAACAGAAAGATTCCTCAAAAACCTAATGCATTCTAAAATGTTTTCATATTGTTCATATAATAATTCTCTTTTCCATAATTTCAGGTATGAAGTTTATATATTTTCCTAGTTAAGGTATTTCTATATACTGACATTTTCCTTTATCAAAAATATTCTATTATCAAATCACAGACATAACTGATATTTTACACTTTAGCAGCAATACAAGAAATGTAAGAAACCGCATTTCTGGATCATTTTTTAAAACTTTCTTTTAAAATATACATTTATATTTATTTCCATAAATAAACATGTTACTAACAAAAAGGAATTCAGCTTCCCAAATCAAAAGTACTTTTGGTTTGAAAAAAAAAATGTCAGAATGTTTTTTGTTTTATGCTGAAAAGGAAGTAGAAAACAAAGAACTTTCTGTCATTACACTAATCTTGCTGTGATGGTAAAAGAAGAAAACTATGCTCTCAGCAAATGAAAATCTTGCCAAAATATAGCAGTTTGTCAGGGTGATCATTTTAGCTTCTGGTACTTGAAACTGATTCACTTCAGGGTAATAATAAAATATGCAAAAATTCACATACAAAGTAAGAAGGAAAACACAAATGTATGAGTCAACACAGAAGTTTTCAGTGTGGTAGAAGCATATATATCTCTGGTTCTGTTGACCCCTTCTAACACTCAGCTTTTTAGCATAAGGTAACACTTCAAAGGAAACCTCACTAAATCAGCTAGGGTGTTATTAGCTTACACAATCTGCCATCAGAGTTTAAAGTTCAAAAAATGCTGTGGCAGAGACTATAGGCCATCAGTTGGTATAGCTTCTGTTCCAACTTCCTTCAGGTGAAGAGAGTAGAGAGCTAAAATCTACATTTCTCAGACTCCCTTGCAGCCAGTGTTCAGGATGTGATTTAGACTCTGTCAATCAGATACTCTTGCTTCAAATTTAAAAGGCAGAAACACAGTAGAGGTCAAGCCCATTCTGGCTTTTTCTGTGGGCAAGCAGGAGCATGGGTATATGAGTTTTCCAAAGAGTATCCCAGCTCACATTCTCCAACTTCCAGGGCTCTAAGAGGGCAGCCTCCCTGACTCCTGTATCTTGGGTCACAGCCCTGGGATGTGCCTGGAACTCACAGGTCTGGGGGTGGCCACAGAGTAGTCCTATCCTCACTGGATGAGATCTGTGCTGTTCTGGAGATTATTTCTAGAGACTGAGTCCAGAAACCACTTCTCAGAAGGTACATCAACACCTGTGTCATTATCCAATTCCCTCCATTCAATCCTTTCTGCTTACCTAGAGCAGCTTCTATTTCTTGTCCTGAGTCCTAACTGATACACATGTCTGGTTAGAACTTTAAGTCATCTAACACCAGAAGGAATAAGATAAACCATGATTCACTTTAGAAATTGGAAAAAAAATAAAAAAGAAGAAGTCATGCATCCGAATACCTACCCCTGACTTCACGTCGTATAAAGTGTGTGTGAGGGTGATTTTGAACACCGCGTGTGATCGGCTGCTCTCCTCATTCATGTTCGTTGCAGCAACTGTACGGGATTTGTTACCCTCAGACATCAAAGACTCAATATCCTACATGGAAACAAGTCACAGACTCACATCTTATCATCTAATAAACATGAACACTCTGCTATGCTACGAAATGCATTTCAATTTTCACTGCTTAGTCGGCCACAGCTGGAGTTTATATTCTGTTTTCCAATGAACATGAAGCCCCATAGAGTACAAGAACCAATACTATCTCTGAAAACACAAAGAAAATACATTTACTGTAGGTGTAGAATAGTGTCAGCTCTGACCAAGAGTTAGAAAAGAGTAGAAGCTGCATGTCAAAGTCCCATGAGATGGACAAACATGTCTTGCCAGTCCTCATCTCACCTAGAAATTAGAAAATCTTTAGCTTATTTAGTTATAGCAATAGAAGTTATTAAATCAAATTAGACTGTATGACTAAACAGAAAACAAAAATAATTTGTAACCCCTCCCTGCAGGCATAGCACTGGATCACTAAATTAGTGCATATCTTACCAGACCTGTTTTTAAAAATGAGAACAAGACTCATTTTCTTCATGGACTTACTAAACTTCTTTACCATTATAGCTAAAACAGAGACAGCATAATACACTCGAAAGATCATGGGATCTTCATTTTTTTTTTTTAATGTTAAAGGCTCTAAAAAATTAAAGCAATCTGAAACTTAGTTTCATTACAATGGGGCTTCCCAGGTGGCACTTGCCAATGCAGGAGACTTAAGAGATGTGGGTTTGACCCCTCAGTCAAAGATATCCCCTGGAGAAGGAAATGGCAACCCACTCCAGTATTCTTGCCTGGAATATCCCATGGACAGAGGAGTCTGGTGGGCTACAGTCCACAGCGTCACAAAGAATCCGACACAACTGAAGTGACTTAGCAAGCACACAAGTAACAAGAGAGCTACATCATCATCTATCTTCCAGGGATTTAATGAGAAACAAGAAAGATACACTTGTGAGAGAGTCCACTAAGTGCCTCCTTTTATCCAGTCTCCTGTACTTTCCCGTAAAGGAACCCCATCTTTAGGGGAGCACACTGCAGTGGATAAGGGACTGCACTGCTCAGAGGCCGCTGCAACTCAGTCTGGCCATATGTGCAAATGAGACAAAAATTTACCTAATAGGTAAATTTCTAATAATACCTAACATTTACATGATACCCTAGAGTTTTTTAAGACTTTTCACATGCATCAACCCATCTGATTTCTTCCAAAAGCCTTCCTGGATACTACCCTCCCTGGATATCTACATATCCATTTAAGTTAGGAACTCCACATTCAAACTACCATGAACCTGAAACATGCATTTCTCATTGCACTTAAAATCATGTTTTTTTATAATACCTTTAAAACATCTGTAAGCATCTTGAGGGAACGGACCTCATTCATTTTTTATTTCTTCAGCACTTAGCACAATGTCTGGCACAGGAGAGGTGTTCAATAAATGTTTACTAAACAAGTATCATTGACCAAATGACAGAATTTGATCCATGAACAAAGGAACTCCTGAATCTACTTCAAAAGACAGTCAAGACAATAAAACTAATTTCCATTCTAAAAATTAGGACAGAGAGGCTTGGTGAGATGGAGTAAACGTTCCAGAGTCATACAGGAGTCACATGAGAGGACTGTCACCAAATCAAGTCTCTAACTTTTAATTCAATGTATATTACATCATGGATCACGCCACCCCCATTTCCCCAAAGAGGGAAGCCCAACAGATTCACACAAAGCATAACTGTGACGTCTGAAAATGAAGAGAACTAGTAACTAAAGGCCATTGAGAGATTCTTTCAAATTAGAAACAGGCTTTGAATGCCAACTACTCAACTCATATTTAATTTCATTAAATCATCAAATTCATAAGCAACATCATTATTTTATGTACTACTATGGAAGAAAAAAATTCTGCTATTTATCATTTTAAGATATAACCATAAGGAATATCAGTTTCAGAGCTCATAAACTATGGAAAAAATGTCTCACAATAGATGAATAGGTATGCCTTGCAAACATGTATACTGTCTCTCAAATTAAACCAACTTAATAACCATATATAGCTTTTTAATAAAGAGCTTTGTAAAAAAGTTGACTTATTAAAGTGATGCTATAACTTTCTTAATTGCAAAAAAAAAAAAGATCACAAATTCAGCAACAACAAAATTTGCTACCGTGAATCTCAGTAGTTGACATAAAGGATGCTGTTACCTTGTAGCTTGTGACAGCCAGTTTAGACAGTCCATCCACATAGGGTCCCAACACACTGTGTTCTCTGACTTTTAATGTCTGACGGCTTCTGCTCGTTAAAAACAAAAGAAACGATTTTCAAACAATAACCTGTTTAGGAAAGGACTCAACCACGGCTCCATAAAAATACAGACTGAATTCAATAAAGATCCCAAATAAACAGAACAGACTTGATCCCAGAAGAATTTAAACCAAAACTTAAGATTCTTGACTGGTAAGAAAAACTTCATAATGGAGTAAAATATCACATAATTCAAAAGGGTACACTGTGGGATGCCCACTACCACAAAGAATGCAGAGTGGAATAAACACAAACAATCTGCTTGTCACATCACAGAAGGCGGCGCAGAGAGCAGAAAACTAGATAAATGTAAACTGCGCCAGAAAGCAAGCGACAGGCCAGTCTCAATCGTGAATAAAGACAAACACAGACAGACAAAGACCAAGACAGCAGGCGGAATCTAACAGCGCGTCAAAAACATAAAACTGGACTGCCCGCGGCTGCGAGGTGGTTTTAATATTGAGAAAAGACTCGTGTCTTTTATCAAAATGATAAGACTAAAGAGGAAACAAAAATACCATTTCCATAAATGATTTCAATAAACTGAAAAATGATTCAGTAAAACTAAATACTCATGAGTTAAACAATACATAAATAAACCTCTTACAAACAAGGAACTAATAAAACCAGTCAAGGGAACCTGCCAAAAGCCTACAGCTTACAGCATACTTAATGATATCAACCAAAAAATAATAAGGATATATGTTACTGACTAACTCGATGTGAAAAAAGCTCCTCACAAAGTATAAACGTTACTTTTTTTTTTTTCGGCTGTACCATGCATCTTTTGTGATCTTAGCTCCCCAACCAGGGACTGAACCCAGGCCCCAACACTGAAAGTGCCAAGTTCTAACCACTTGACCACCAGGGAATTCCCTAAACACTGCAATTTTTAAAAAGAATATTGATGGTAAGATTAGAAATGAGTCTTGTTCTATGTAACTCATTATTTTCCAATGATTTAGAATCTACAGTATCCTAGGATCAATCACCAAAACTTACTACTATAAAACTGTATATAAAAGTGCATAGAGTATTCAACTTAGTTCTGATCTCTGGATACATATTCTATTACAACTTTTTTCCTTTCATTTTCCCCTATTTCTTAAAGATAGTGCATACTGCATTATCTCTTGAGTAAAATATAACTACATTACTACACATAGTACATGGTGAATTAATAAAATCAGTACTTGAATAAAGTAACGAGGTCTCAAACAATCCTTCATTGAAAAGGAATCATAGAGCTTTTAATTCACTCACTTTGGCTCTTCAGAAACACTACAGAAATTCTCAAGAAACTCATGAAGGAAACAACCACAACTAACACTTACTGAGCACTTACTATGAGCCAGTAAATATTCTAAGATCTCAGCCTAACTTTCATGACAGCCCTCTGAGATATTATGTAATGTTATCACCCCTTCCGGACAAATGAGGTCTAGAAAGCATAAGGACCTTGCTCAATAGGTAACAAGTAGAAGACCGGAATCCAGTGCCAGGTGATTCCAAAGCCCGTGCAGTTAATTACTAAACTATACACAAGACAAACATATAAGATATTATTAAAGACTTAGCAAATCGTAGATAGTGAAGCTCAAGTTAGGGCTTAGGTGGCTCAGTGGTAAAGAATCCACCTGCCGATGCAGGAGATGCAGGAGCCTGGAGTTCGATCCCTGGGTTGGGAAGATTTCCTAGCATAGGAAAATGGCAACCCACTCCAGTATTCTTGCCTGGGAAATGCCATGGAAGAGGGGCCTGGTGGGACACAGTCCCTGGGACTGCAAAAGAGTTAGACGCGACTAAGCATGCACGCACGCAAAGTTCAAGCTATTCACAAAAGCACTGTGGAGTATAAAACATGAGAATGAAGTCAGCTAAGAATTTCTGGAAAGAGTAGGTCTAGGGTCTCAGGGAAAATGATGCTCTTCAGAGATGAAGGTGCAAGAAAAAGTATTGAAGGCAGAACAGGAAAAGTATGGGGCACGATATTTAGCAAACGTGGATACCCAGGCCATGGTCTTCCTCCCTGTGGACTCTGGTTTCCTATTTTGACATCTGTACATCTGTCCTCCAGTCCACTGAACAGCTGGGTCCCTTTTCCAATCCTCAACTTCTCCACGCCTCCACACTCGGGCACAGCTGTCCTTTATGCCTGAATTCTTCTCACCCAGCTTCTCAGTAATAAACTCCTACTCAGCACAAAATTCATCAAGCACTCTCAGTGAAATCATCCCTTCTCTCCTGGGCAAAGACAGTTGGTCAGTCCCTCTTTGCTCTCACCTATTTTGTGTAAGCCTCCTTTACAATGTAAAAGCATTACTGCATTGATTTCATAACTGTTTGTTTCCAAAACTCCCAATCTGACTGGATAAAGAGGACATGGGACATATATACAATGTAATACTACTCAGTCATTAAAAAGAATGAAACAATGCCATTTGCACAAACATGGATGGACCTAGAGAGTGTCATACTGAATGAAATAAGTCAGACAGAGAAGGAGAAATATTATATGACATCCGTTACATGTGGAATCTAAAAAGAAATTTTACAAATGAACTTACAAAATAGAAAGAGACTCACAAACTTAGAAAACGAACTTATGGGTGCTGGTGGGGAAGGGATCACTAGGGGGTTTGGGAAGATCATGCACACACTGCTATATTCAAAATGGATAACCAACAAGGATCTACTGTGTAGAATATGGAACTCTGCTCAGTGTCATGTGGCAGCCTGATGGGAGCGGGGTTTGGGGGAGAATGGATGCATGTATATGGCTGAGTCCCTTCACTGTTCACCTCAAACTACCACAGTGTTGTTAATTGGCTATACCGCAATACAAAACAAAAAGTTTAAAGTCTGAAAAATAAAGAAAAACTCCCATTCTGTCCACTGTGAGCTCTTCATCTACGACTGCAAGGTGCCTGGCACCCAGGGGTTGCTCGATAAACGTTATGCACGTAAGGTTCTGAATAGAAGCACTAAGTGCCAAGGAGCCCGCGGCAGTGCGGGGGCCAAGGTTCTATTATACATCTGGCTGAGGAACTAAGATCCCACAAGCCACGTGGTGGAGCCAAAAAAATAAGAAACACTAAGTACCAATTCAGTCTCATTCAGAAAGGCCTGCAGATGGTTATCTTTGTTAAAGAAATCAAGAGGCCTGTGAGGAGTTGATCAGTTTGGTTTTCTCTTGATGGAGGGCCACTGACTTCACTGCTTCTAAGACCAGCTTTCCCTGATCATCTTTTTCACCCAAACATAATTAGATGTGCCCTAGGCATCCTCCGCACTTTCTGTAAGCCTCAGCTCACATGGCTCTCTGACCTCCCCAATACTGTTCTTACAGCAATAAGCCACAAGCTGCGGTTAGTATCTGTTTCTTTCTCTCCACTGTTGCACTTCCTGAAAATCTGAACTCTGAGAACTCTGTGCAATGAGCAAATTTCCTCAGATACCCACTTATCTTCCTCATTAGCTTCAGTTATGACTGCAGAGTGAAGCCATCATTTTTGAAGGCTTTCTAACACTTTGAAGCCACTTCTTCCAAAGTCTACGCCACAAAAATGATGAGGGTCAAATCACAATGTTAGGGCTATGAGGTTAGCGCTGTTTTATTAAATAAAACCAATTTAAATACATAAGGAAAAAACCAAAGTCTAGGCCATGAAATGGGACAGTCTCTTTTTCTGAGAATCATTAAAACGAACCCTCTAGAAGTCCAGGTTTCACTATTTCTGATTATGCCTCTCCCTCACTTCACAGCCTGCAAATAAATGGATGAATTCCATCCAAAACTTATTGTTTTAAAGCAAAGAAACACCCTACTTGATGAAGGATACCAGTTATCCTGATACACAGTAAGTTAACTATCATGACGTATTTTTTCTTTGTGGCTTTGAATATATCTGAGACAGGAGGTATACAGCCCAAACACATGCCACTCAACCATGCTTCCCAGCCCAACTCAGCCCAAGTTCAAAAGCCCAGAACTAGCTGCAGGAAGCCACTTAATAAAATTAAAAACAAAGACAGGAACTAGATAAATAACTCTCTACCAAAGTTCAATATAAAACATTTCTCTTAAGCCAATTCATGAAGTCTGCTTTAGTCTCTAATATCATAACATTCAAACCTCAAAGTCATTTACCCTTTGGGATCAAGAAGGTCTCGAACTTTTTCGTTATAAATTTCCATGTAGGACACTTCTACTTTAAAACTCTGCTCTTCATTTTCCTCTTTCTGGGTTCGCTCAAAGAGCCCACTGCAGAGTCTTGGGATTAATCCAGGTTGGTCAGCCGTGCCCATCATGGTGTAAGATTTTCCAGATCCTAAAAAAGTGGAAATCATAGTTATTACTGTCTCCTTGAGAAGTTTAAATACACAGCCCTCTTTCCATTGCTCATAATAAAACCCCTAGCACTTAGCAAAATGCCCAAAATAAGGAATATACGCAAATACCATGATGACACTCATAAGCAGACTAGCTTTCCTATTTGTACATGTAAAAGTCACTGGTACACATTCCTTAGGAAGAAAAACAAAAACCTTCTTTAACCACCCTTATACTTAAAAAAAAAAAAAATTACCTAAAATGACTGAAAAATTGTGAGGTCTGAATAGTTCTCTAAAATTGAACTGGAAAGATCCATATGATGAATGCTATGTGCTTGCTCCCAACCACTAATCATAGCACAAAAAACATATATGCCATCTCTGCAGGCCCCAGAGCAAATTAACTCTCTACCACTACCCTCTGGCAAAGGCATAGAAATCAGAGTCATTTTTTTTCTAGTACAAATTTATTTTCCCCATTGCACCAAAAATACATATTCATTAGAGAACATTTACAAAACCTGAGAAAACAGAAAGGAAAAAATTAAATCACTCATAGTCCTAAAAAGAATTTTAAGTCTTGAATATATCACAGGCATGTTTCTCTTGAAGAACAATTTTCAACTGGACAAGCTATATGATAAATCCTGATAAAATCCTGTGTGTGCGTCGCTCAGTCGTGTCCAACTCTGCGACACAATGAACTGCAGCCCACCGGGCTCCTCTGTCCAAGGGATTCTCCAGGCAGGAATACTGGAGTGGGCTGCCATTTCCTTCTTCAGATAAAAATGACTCCTTCACTTTGTTATTTTAATTAAAAAAAAATTTTTTTTTTGTATTGAGGTATATGGCCTGTTAACAATGCTGAAGGTTTCAGGGGAACAGCAAAGGGACTCAGCCATACATACACATGTATCCATTCTTCCCCAAACTCCTCTCCCATCCAGGCTGCCACATATCATTGAGCAGAGTCCCCTGTGCACACAGGAGGTTGCTGCTGGTTATTCATTTTAAATACAGCAGTGTGTATATGTCCCTCCCAAACTCCCTAACTGTCCCCTTCCTTTCTTGTTGGCCACAAAGGCACAGAAGGCAAGCGCTCCTGCATCGACCGTAACTGCTAAGATGCTAGCGACAGGTATTCTTTCTGGTATTTTCTTTGTTAGGATCGTTAAAGCTTAAAACAAAACCATAGATTATGTAACAATTACCAGTCTGTCCATAGGCAAAGACACATGCGTTGTAGCCATCAAAAGCATTCTGCAGGATATTCTCACCAAGGCACTTGAAAACGTCATCTTGACCTGAAAGAGAAAAACACAGAGAAAACAGATGTTTTAAGCCAAAACCACATATGAACAATTAAAAACAAACAAAACCCTCAAAAACGCATCTTTTTTTTTCAGCTTGTTTATCTACCAAACAAGATTTTTAAACTTGATGAATTCTTTGGAAGCAGGTCATTTGTAGTTAGCATATGACAGAAAATGAGCAAAAAGTTCCTGATGATATAAACTTGAATAAACACTGGCCCAAAAAATAGACCAATGAACTTCTATTTTATAAAGAATCTGATATATGTGCTTGGGACCTGGGTGGACCTGAATTCAACTATGGACCACTCAGCCAATGCTTCTACTGAGTGTGTGCTGAAGTTCAAAACAATGGTATGTATCAAATTCCCTCTCCTTTTCCCTCAATGATAATGTTTAATTACAGATCAGCTGGGAGAGGGAGGAAGGTCTGGGATGTTTTTTGTAGCTTTCAATCATGAACATAGAGAGTCTGGTCAGATCGTCTTCACAGGCTAAATTAAATGTGTCAATAATCAAGTGACCTTGACAAATTATTTAACTTCTTTGAGTCTTGAAAATAATATGGAAGAACTGGATGCTGTTATGTTTGTTATATTTTGCATGCTATAAATAGCATTCCATTATGCCTCATTTCCTAATTAATTTACCAGGTTAGTGCATCACCACAATTCCGATATTGAAGCAATCCTTGTTTTTTCCCAGGCCATGCAGCATGGCTTGTGGGATCATGCTGCTGCTGCTAAGTCGCTTCAGTCGTGTCCGACTCTGTGCGACCCCATAGACGGCAGCCCACCAGGCTCCCCCGTCCCTGGGATTCTCCAGGCAAGAACACTGGAGTGGGTTGCCATTTCCTTCTCCAATGCATGAAAGTGAAAAGTGAAAGTGAATTCGCTCAGTCGTGTCCGACTCTTAGCGACCCCATGGACTGCAGCTACCAGGCTCCTCCGTCCATGGGATTTTCCAGGCAAGAGTACTGGAGTGGGGTGCCATTGCCTTCTCCGTGTGGGATCATGGTGATCCGCAATCAAATCAAGGCCTTCAACAGTGAAAGTATGGAATCCTAACCACTGCCGTACCAGGAAATTCCCTGAAGCAATCCTTAAAGTCATCAAAGGGCCCAGCCAGCCCAAATTAACCTCAATTTTTTGAAACAGCTGTAGAATGAACTGTTTCTCACGATAAAGGTCAATAGACATTCAATATTTAAAAGATTTCTTAGAAAACAGGTGTCACAAGCAATCAGGAATAAAGAAAATATAAGGCTGCCACTGTAGTCTTGTTTAGATTTTTTTTTTAATTAAATTTGGCAGTCGCTATAGTTTTAAACTTGTAGTGAAAAGGGGCCTGAGACAGTCATCACTGAGGAGAATAAAAGAACAGAATCCCAGAACAAATTTGGAGAGAATATGGCATATTCATCTCCACTAAAGAGGAAACAGGAACACTGAAAGCCTAAGAGATTTATTCAAAGAGACAATCAGGACCGGAGCTTGGATTAAACTCAGGGTTTCCTTTCCTTCTTGGCTAGAGTTCTTTCATTTCACCAAGCTGCCTCTCTTGACCACATCACCAACATCTAAGGGAAGCAACGTGGCTACTACATGCTATGGTCCCATGTGAGGCCCGGCATTCGTTTAAGAAAACCTCGGCTGTGAACCCTTTCATCTAACTTCATCATCTTACATCACCAACAGTGCACTGTTAATCTCCCATTTCCCAATTAAGGTAAACACTCTAATAGCAAAGACTGGAGGAAAGTCGCTGTATAGTTGCTAAAATTATATTACTATGAAACTGTATAGAAAACATGTTAAAATACCTGTCTATATTATCAGTAGTTAACAGGATGCTGGACTCTTACCTGCATACTTATCTCTGACAGATTCATCCATAGACCAGAAACAGTGATCATATGCAAATACCTGTTGAAAATAAAAATAATGAAGTATGGGTTAAAAACAAAAGTAGCCAATGGGAATGTGCTGCATGACTCAGGGAACTCACACTGGGGCTCTCTAACAACCTAGAGGGGTGGGAATGGGCGGGAGGCTGGAGGGAGATTCAAGAGGGAGGGGACATATGTGCACCTATGGTTAATTCATATTGACATGTGACAGGAAGTAAACCCATACTGTAAACCCATCAATTAAAAGTAAATATTTTTTAAGAAAACTGTAACATACTCATGATGTTATAACAATGGTATAACTCTGATAACATGGTTCATAATACTGAAATAAAAACAACTCCCTGTCTTACAATGGAGGTTAGTTATTTACAGGACAGTCTTACAAAGACAAAGCACCCTGTACATAATATAGACCTTGAATTCACATGAAAACTCTGTACAATGTGATGTGAAAAGAGGGAGGCTACAAAGCAATATGTATACTGTGATGGCTATTAATCACACAGTTACATATATGAAGTTCATTGCTGTGTGGGAAGATTACCGATATCTTTGTTTTCTTATGTTTTTATGTATTCTCTACAGTCTTACTACTCTTCAGAGAAAACAAAAATAAAATGTAAAGATGATTATCACAGCACACTGAAAATGCAGATTCTTTAAATAAACTATAACACTCCCATAGTCAACATACTATGTAGCTTTAAGAACATAGAGGAGGGGCTTCCCTGGTGGCTCAGACAGTAAAGAATCCACTTGGGATGCAGGAGACCTGGGTTTGATCCCTGAGTTGGGAAGTTCTCCTGGAGGAGGGCATGGTAACCAATTCCAGTATTCTTGCCTGGAAAATCCCATGGACAGAGGAGCCTGCAGGGTTACAGTCCTCGGGGTCGCCAAGAGTGAAGCACGACTGAGCAACTAACACAGCACATGAAAAGTCTGGACCACGATCCCACTTGTGTACAATAATCGACACACACAAAAGGTAGGAAGACCATATGATGGAAACACTGGTAATGCATGACGCTACTTTGTGAGGCACCACAAACGCTTTGCTTTGACCTTTTATGCTTCTTACTTTCTAAAATATGCTCTTTTTTAAAGCCATCTTTTAAGTATTTTTCACTGATTATAATTAAAATTTTTTGGATTTCATGTTCAATAATTTAGTCTTTAAAAAGTTTTAAGGGTAATTGCTTTTCAATTCATTTCAGTTTGCCCTTCAAACCCTTCCACTTTGAGTGTGCTGCCTCACTTCCTGATGACAATTTTCCTCTTGGCTTTATAGGTTAGTTTGCTAGCACATCTGAATTGGGAGCTTGTTTTATGGTTTACGTGATTGCCTGTTTGTTTCCCCTTCCTTTGGCCACCTTTACACTGCCACTCCTAGCTACTGAAGCCCAGGTCTGGGTCTTTTCAAAGCCCAGTGTCTCTATTCCCTCCTATTTATACAGAAATTAGCTCAGTATGCATACGTGTGCATGGCCAGTCATGTCCAACTCTGTGACCCCATGGACTGTAGCCCATCAGGCTCCTCTGTCCATGGAATTCTCCAGGGAGGAATACTGCAGTGGGTTGCCATTCCCTTCTCCAGGGGATCTTTCCAATTCAGAGATGGAACCCAGGTCTTTTGCATTGAAGACAGATTCTTTACCATCTGAACCACCAGGGAATCCCAATTAGCTCAGTGGTGGTCAAGGCTGTATATTGTCACCCTGTTTATTTAAATTATATGCAGAGTACATCATGAGAAATGCTGGACTGGAAGAAACACAAGCTGGAATCAAGATTGCCGGGAGAAATATCAATAACCTCAGATATGCAGATGACACCACCCTTATGGCAGAAAGTGAAGAGAAACTAAAAAGCCTCTTGATGAAAGTGCAAGTGGAGAGTGAAAAAGTTGGCTTAAAGCTCAACATTCAGAAACGAAGATCATGGCATCTGGTCCCACCACTTCATGGGAAATAGATGGGAAAACAGTGGAAACAGTGACAGACTTTATTTTTGGGGGCTCCAAAATCACTGCAGATGGTGACTGCAGCCATGAAATTAAAAGACACTTACTCCTTGGAAGGAAAGTTATGACCAACCTAGACAGCATATTCAAAAGCAGAGACATTACTTTGCCAACAAAGGTTCGTCTAGTCAAGGCTATGGTTTTTCCTATGGTCATGTATGGATGTGAGAGTTGGACTGTGAAGAAGGCTGAGCGCAGAAGAATTGATGCTTTTGCACTGTGGTGTTGGAGAAGACTCTTGAGAGTCCCTTGGACTGCAAGGAGATCCAACCAGTCCATTCTGAAGGAGATCAGCCCTGGGATTTCTTAGGAAAGAATGATGCTAAAGCTGAAACTCCAGTACTTTGGCCACCTCATGCGAAGAGTTGACTCATTGGAAAAGACTCTGATGCTGGGAGGGATTGGGGGCAGGGGGAGAAGGGGACGACAGAGGATGAGATGGCTGGATGGCATCACTGACTCGATGGACGTGAGTCTCAGTGAACTCCAGGAGTTGGTGATGGACAGGGAGGCCTGGCGTGCTACGATTCATGGGGTCGCAGAGTCGAACACGAATGAGCGACTGATCTGATCTGATCTGGTGGCCAAAAGCCTTTTTAAAGCCTTCTTTCATGATGGAGCCTTATCCAAATCAGTTTTCACATGGATGAACTTCTCAGGTCCTCAACCACACATCAGGGTCCCCTCTAGTCTGCAAGGGCTGCACCTCAGAGGACCTGGGTCTGATCTCAAGGCCCAGTAAACACACTAATTCAGTCCCAGCCTTCTGCAAGCCCTCGAAGTGACATATGTTGTTTCTGAATACAAGGACATGATTTTCAATATTTTAAATATGTTATCTGTCCCTGATCTGAGTTTGGAGTTGGCACAAGAATGTTTCTATGTGAACTCACAAGGCTGTCTGGACCCTAAACCTAAGAGTTAAGTTTTTTAAATAAGGAAATTAGATTAGGTTGGTAAATGAAGTATGCATGCCTATATTCACCTCCACCTGAAATTAATTCAAAATGATGGTGGGAGTGAGGTAAAGAGTCAAAAAGGGAAAGAAAGAAGGCAAGGAGAGCGAGTTTTTGAAAGTCAGATTGCTCGCCGATATGTGGACCAGAAATTGAGAAACCCTGAAACACAGCTGCAATGAGACGGATGGCAGGTAGAGTTGGGTGGGGACCATGGGGAGAGCACAGGGCAAATAGCTGCTGGAGGAGATGGCTGCAAAGCTGAGAGCAGCTCCGGGAGGATGCCAGGGGAAAGTTAGATGAGTGGTTGCGGCCTGGGGGCAACCAACTAGATGACTGGCTAGAAATACCTTTAGCCCAAGGAAGGATCAGAACACGAACATCTGTGCAAAACAGTGACACCAGGCATTTGTTCCCTGGGGTGGGACAGTTATGCCGAAGCAAGGATAAAAAGGGTTACGGAAGTTCAGTATCTGACAACACCCCCAGAGAGGTGGGAGGCGTGGAGACCAGCAACTACCACCCAGCCTCAGCACTATGTCGTACATTACTAATCCTCAACATTTCCCCAGAGCTAACCATGTGTCTATCAGCAGTCAAGGCTCACTATGTCAGCAATTCCCCAACAGGGAGAGGAGTACATCAAAGCTGTATATTCTCACTCTGCTAATTTAACTTACATGTAGAGTACATCATGCAAAATGCCAGGCTGGATCAAACACAAGCAGGATCAAGATTGCCAGGAGAAATATCAACAAGCTCAGATATATAGATGATACCACCCCACTGGCAGAAAATGAAGAGGAACTAAAGAGTTTCTTGATAAGGGTGAAAGAGGAGAGTGAAAAAGCTGGCTTAAAAACTCAACATTCAAAAAAACTAAGATCATGGCATCCGATCCCATGACCTCATGGCAAAAAGATGGGGAAAAAGTGGAAACAGTGACAGTTTTTATTTTCTTGGGCTCCCAAATCACTGCAGATGGTGATTGCAGCCATAAAATTAAAAGATGCTTCCTCCTTGGAAGAAAAGCTATGACAAACTTAGCAGAGACATCACTTTGCCAACAAAGGTCCGTCTAGTCAAAGCTATGGTTTTTCCAGTAGTCATGTATGGATGTGAGAGTTGGACCATAAAGAAAAATGAGCACCGAAGAATTGATGCTTTTGAACTGTGGTGCTGGAGAAGATTCTTAAGAGTCCCTTGGACTGCAAGGCAATAAACCTGTCATTCCTAAAGGAAATCAACCCTGACTTATTCATTGGAAGGACTAATGCTGAAGCTGAAGCTCCAATACTTTGGCCACCTGAAGTGAAGAGCTGCCTCATTGGAAAAGACCTTGATGCTGGGAAAGACTGAGGGCAGGAGGAGAGGTGGGCAACAGAGGATGAGATGGTCGGATGGCATCACTCATTCAATCGACTCATGTCGAGCAACTCTGGGAGACAGCAGAGGACAGAGAAGCCTGGCATGCTGCAGTCCATGGGGTCACAGAAACAGAGATGATTTAGCGACTGAACAACAATAGGGAGAGGAAAGAAAGAAGAAGGAAGATGGTCCTAAAGGACTGTGGATCAAAATTTCCGGTGGGAGTTGCTTTTCAAAGTACATCTGTCAGCAGGGTGAGATTAAATACAATGTGAAGCTCATATTAAGTTTCTTCTGCTGCAGCTTTCAGCTCTCATGTCTTATCACTTTTTTTGATTCTGCTCTTACCAATGTTAAGTAGAGACCATCCCAAGTCTTTGCTTGCTTATAAGCTTAGCTCACACTTGAACCATCCGAGTGCACTTCTCAAAGATCAGACTCTACATTGCTCTCTTCTCCCTATTACTACAGGTTTTTCTTTTCTTTTTTAAATTTAGGGATTTCTTTAACAATTCTTATTCTCAATTCCAGTAGAGAAGTAATGGCAACAGCTAATATTACACAGGAGCCCCTAGGATACAAAGAAGTCAAGGACCTAGCGGCTAACAGGTGTGGGGAGCTGGCAGCTGAACTCAGCCTTGGAGCCCATGTCTGCTCCCCACCTGGGCTTCCCAGGTGGCACTGGTGGTAAAGAACCCGCCTGCAGGAGACTTCAGAACCATGGGTTCAATGCCCGGGTTGGGAAGATCCCCTGGAGGAGAGCATGGCAACCCACTCCAGCATTCTTGCCTGGAGAATTCCATGGACAGAGGAGCCTGGAGGGCTACAGTCCATAAGGTCATAAAGAGTCAGACACAACTGAGCGACTTAGGACCCACGCTGCTTCACACCAGGCCCTTCATCACAGAGTTACTGTTACTGAGCTCTTCTCCTCAGTAACAGGAAGGTGCCAGAGCCTGGTACAAAGGCGGGAACTAGGAATGTTAAGGTCTTGTTTACTAACAACACTGAAAGGTCCTCTTTAACTTTCAGCTGTTTTGTAAATTATTACAGGTATCTTCCAGCCATGGATTTCCTAAAGCAGACAATCTCCCCTTTTTCCCCCTAAATAAACATTTTTTTCCTTAATTTTTTAAAAAATTTCTTTTCAAGTAACAGAGAAGAAACACACATTCATTATAGCAAGGCAAATAACACAGAAGCATAAAGAATAAAGGTCTCCCATTCACCAAACATATTTCTCCTTAGAGGGAACCACTGTTAAGAATGTAGTATTGGCCCTTCCACATCTTTGACATCAACACATTTTCTCTAAACGGTAAGATAGAGTTGAATTAAATAAAACATGAATATTTTTAAAACAGTCACGTAATGTTTCTTCACATCATTACTGCAATATCCAGCCTCTGCTCCATCAGAAAAAAAAGAAAACAAAGATAAGCCAGCCATCTTTTCACACAAAAGCTAAAACTGATAAAATTAGTTCTGTTATGTATAAAGAAGTCAGTGCCATATTAGACTTTTTTTTTTACTCATTCAGAGTCCCAATAGCCAAATCTATACATACTTCAGCAACAATAATATTGAATGGAATTACTGTTCCACCACAGATTCTAAAACAAAACTCCAAGAAGGTAGATAAAAATATAAATTTCCTGGAAAGTTCCCAAGAACGATCAATACAAAAACACAGTCCTTGTCCCTACTCTGGCACAACTGCATTCCTAAGAGACACGGGAACCGAAGTTTCTTGAGAATCTGGGCTCAAAGCTAGGATGAAAGCACGTTTCCCGGAGGAAGCTGTGGGCCAGGGCAGGTTTCTGTTGGCCTGAGAGTGTGTCCCCCGCTGTCCCAGGAGCACCATGGATGAGTCTGCCTAGTACTGGTTCTGACCGCAGTTTGGAACGAGAAGTTCCCAGCCAATCTGTGGTGACCAGCAGGGCACAAAAGGAATCTGTGTTGTAGTTGCCAGGAGACTGGCCAGAGTTGGTCAAAGTACAAAAACAGCTTTTCCATAAACCTCCAGTCCTTCTTAAGCCAATAAATGGCTTTGGATTTATGAATAGGCTGACGGCTTGCGTTATTTTTTTCATTTTAAAAGTGACAGAGAATATTTTTATTTTTCAGAAGGAAATACCAGTACAAAAAAATACACACATACAACTCGAACAAGCATCCCGTAATGAACCAAATCTCTTACCTTTGGTTGGCTTCTGAGTTCCCAAAAGAGGTGTCATCATTGACATGAAAGAAAAGAGTGTAAAAATATTTGTTAGTTAGAAGATGCCTTTTGAAGGGTAAAATGATAATAAATATTTATTTGATATTTATTAAGAACACAAAATATTAACTTTGAACTCAAACAGCAACTTGAAATAAAGGATAATTAATGTCTACTAACTAGTAAGATAGAATGCTAATTATAGAGAACTAACTTGTATCTTTCAGGTAGAAGAAAGATTGTGTGAGCACTAGATAATTTTTAAAGTCCTAATATTTCTGCCTTCTCCATTTTGCTTATCCTTGTCTATGACTTGTAAATAGAAAAATATTCTTTACTTCTTAGCATCTGATTGCACTTCCAAGTAGTTTCCTTCGCTCTGATAAAGCAGCAGCTTACTCTCTCTAGAGGACCTTCTACAAAAAAAGTTCTGTTCTAAGGAAAAACAGGTTAAAGGAACTAATTTTTTGCCAGTGAGTGACTACTAACTGAATTACTCACTTACTACTTATTTTTCTATGCTGACTCAGGTGCCTTCAACCTCCCTTCCTCTGAAAATGCCTCTGGCTTACATCTCCTCAGAGAATAAGAATATAACTTAATCCAGTATAATTTTGAGATAGTTAAACTCAGAGAAGGGCTTCCCTGGTGACTCAGTGGTAAAGAACCCAGCTGCCAATGTGGAAGATGCAGGAGACTCAGGTTCCATCCCTGGGTGCGGATGATCCCCTGGAGAAGGGAATGGCAACCCACTCCAGTATTCTTGCCTGGGAAATCCCATGGACAGAGGAGCCTGGTGGGCTGCAGTCCATGCGATCACAAAAGAGTTGGACACAACTTACAGACTACACAACAACAACAAACTTAGAGAAAAGCTGTAAGAAAGGCACAAAGAGCTCCCCTCACTAAGCTCACCAACTGCTAACACAGTCACAGCTGCCATGTCGTTCTCCCTGTCCTTCTCCCCGCTCTTGTGCAGAGATATACACACACACACACACACCCCCCCCCTGAGGGTAAGGTACAGACACACACACACACATACCCCTGAGGGTAAGGTACAGACACACACACACACACACACACACACACCCCTGAGGATAAGGTACAGACATGCCCCTTCAGCCCTAAACATTTCCATGTTAACTCATAAAAACAATGATGTTCACTCCACAACCACAGGAACAACTGGTCTTTCAGAGAATCAAAAAGCCAAGTCAGACCTGCAACTTGAAAGAAAATGGTGCACGGAAACGCTTTCTTTCAATTGTCTGGACATCTTGTGCCTTTGTTGTATAAGATTTCCTTTTAAATTTAATATTCATTTGTATGGAAAGATTTCAGGTCTGAACACTAAAACGCCAAGGAAAGCAGCAAATGAGCGACCCCTGTCTAACAGATTTTGGAGTAACAGCCAATGTGACTAGCACGTAATAATTTCTCTGGGATAAGAGATATTGGGGAAACTTCCCAACAAAAAGACTTGGGAAATACCAGCAGAGGTGACTGACATATGCTACCACCTTTTTGTAGGTCTTTATAAACAAAGCAGAATCTCATCAATTTCAGAAGGCCCAGTTATAAACCCAGTTGAAGGTAAGAACAGAACCAGCATATATGAGATGCCTGTGTGAAGTCAGGTATTGGCTTGGCCCAAAAGTTCCTAAAGGAACAATATGCTGCAAGCTACTTCGCTGAATCTTCACAGTAACTTTGAAAGGTGCTATTATCATTCCAGTTTTACAGATGAGAAACTGAAGGCTCCGAAGAGTTAAATGCCCTGTCCAAGTCACAATAATAATCAGTGACAGATCTGGGATTCGAAAGTAGGTCTTCCGATTCCCAAGTCCATGTTTTCTTCTTCCGCCACACTGGTCAAAACACCTCGTCAAATTTCTCCTAGACTTAAGAATCTGTGAGTCATACATTAACAACTGCTCCCGGTAACAGAAACATCTCCCAGTGTATTAATTTCCTCCATCCCAATTATCACCCAATAAAAGGCCACCGTGTGGTGCTTATGCCGGTGTAAGTTTACTTATTCATTATATTTATAAAAACTCCAGACCATCTTTGCTGGGAGGAAAAATAAGATGTTCAGCGCGATATTTCCATTTTAGGTAAAATATTTTTATACAAAAACCAGCTCTTCCTAAAAGACAATTGACAAATACGAAATTCAACAATATATGACACACAGCAGAACAATCTGTGGGACGAACCTGAATCCAGAACATGATAATAAAAAGAGAAACAAACCAGTAAATTAATTACAGAGCTAAGTTTCCAGCTATGGCTCCTGGTGGCTACAACAGCAATGCTCAAATAACCTGGAGTCACTGGAAACCCAAAGATGTAATTACAGCTCTGTACAAAAATAAATAAGTAAATTAATTAATTAAACAAAACCTTTCAACTTGTAGCTGCAATCCGATAAGGCAATGCCTCACTACCTCAAAATCCCTTATTTAGAAACCTCAGCTATCTAGATCACACTAGAGATTTAGGAAGCAAAGAAAACCAGTCCCTTGACCAAAGAGATGGCATAAAGTAGAAGGATGAGAGTCTGAATTTCTGAGTTTTTGTTGTTGTTAAATTCACTTACAAAAAGTTCCAAAAATACTACAAAGAACTCCTGTGTACCCTTCACCCTATCCCCCAAATGATAACGTCTTATTAAAACTGCAGTTACAGTGATCAAAACCAGGTAATTAACCATCAACACAAGATTTATGAAATAATCTAGAGCACACCTCATATGAATTTCTTCCCAACTGCCCTCATTGATGTCCTTTTTCTGGT
This sequence comes from Bos javanicus, assembly GCF_032452875.1. Taxonomy (NCBI): domain Eukaryota; kingdom Metazoa; phylum Chordata; class Mammalia; order Artiodactyla; family Bovidae; genus Bos; species Bos javanicus. The sequence goes on along the minus strand of NC_083875.1, from coordinate 10,065,623 downwards.
TCAGGATCACACATTCATGGAGTTGCCATGCCTCCTCCAACTGGGGGCGGTGTGTCTCTCATAACCCTGACACCTGAAGGGTACCAGGCAGTTATTCTGTAGAATGTGCTCACTACAGGTCTGTCTAATGCTTCCTCCAGACTAAATTCAGGTTAGGCATTGTGGCAAGCACCACAGAAGCCCTTCTAAGTACATCAATAACAGAAGGCCATCACTATGGAGGACAGTATGGAGGTTCCTTAAAAAACTAAAATATGATCCAGCAATCCCACTCCTGGGCATATAACCAGACACGAGAAAAACTCTAATCTGAAAAGATACATGCACCCCATGTTCCCAGCAGCACTATTTCCAATAGCCAACATATGGAAGCAACCTAAATGTCCATCAACAGATGAATGGATAAAGAAGATGAGGTACATATATACAGTGGGATATTACTCAGCCATAAAAGAGAATTAAATAACGCCACGTGCGGCAACATGGTGGACCTGGAGACTCTCACACTAAGTGAACTAAGTCAGAAGGAGAAAGACAAACATCATGTGGTGTCACTTATATGTGGAGTCTTGAAAATGACACAAATGAGTGTATTTCCAAAACAGAAATAGACTCACAGGCACAGATAACAAACTGTGGTCACCAAAAGTGAAGAGGGGTGTACAAATAGGGAATCTGGGATTAACAAACACTGCTAAATCGCCTCAGTTGTGTCCAACTCTACGCGACCCTATAGACTACAGCCCGCCAGAGTCCTCTGTCCACGGGATTCTCCAGGCAAGAATACTGGAGTGGGTTGCCACTCCCCTCTCCAACAAATATACACTACTGTATACAAAATAAACAACAAGGTTCTACTGCGCAGTACAGGGAACTATATTCAGGATCTTGTTAATAGCCCATAATGGAAAAGAATCACTTGGCTGTACACCTGAAATACTGTAAATCGACATTTCAATTTTTTAAAAATGCCAGAAGGCACATGATGATATCCAGATCTCACTACTGATGATGGTAGCTCTGATCATGTTACACGTGTATCCACCTTTCCACTGTAACATTACTAGTTTTCCCACTGTAGCTTTTTTCAGTGACCATTGATGAATCTTGCACACAATTACTGTTCCCCAAATGCGGTCTAGTCACTAAGATGTTAACAGCCCAGGTGAAGCAACATACGCAGATATGTTATTTAGAAAGAGGGTGGCTCGGGAAACAGCAAATGATTTGATTATATATTTTGGATAGAACTATTTCTATGAATAAGCCACTCACCTCTTTCTTTTTACTGGCCTGGGTTAGCGGCTTATGCTCACTTTTCAATAATAAAGTACACCATAAAATTAAACTGAATTATAGTCCTAATCTTAGACTGCCACAATAAGAAGAAACTTAGTGACGACTTTATATAAATTTGGAAATTTTTATTAAAACTTCTGACCATGACAAAAATAAATTTTGAGTCCAAAAATAAGCCAGACAGTACTGTGTTATGTGTAAAACAAGCTATACCAGAACGATGAGTTACAAATCAATTACTGCTATCAACTACCAAAATCAAACATGACGTCCAGATCTCATTGACTCTATTAATTTTAAAGATTTAAGTTTCTGAAACTCTCACAATTTGCAACATCTGGAATCTGTTTTAATAAGATCCCTCTCCAATCCACTCTGTAACGGCTGTGTTACATCACAAAGAGTTTATTCTAATACGGCCATAGTACATAATGATATTGTTTCCTTTCTGGACTTAAGCTGGCAGTACCAGCAACCAAACAACAATCTGTGTGACGATCATTCATTTCTCTTTGTCGCCCCTCCCCCACTGTCAGTCTTTTTCACGTCGGGAATAAAGCTGACCTGACTAAAAATTCAGACATTGACAAGATTCATAGAGGAAGCTTATCAGTCTCTACTTATCTGGCTAACATTAAGATGGACAATTAAAAGCCCTAGCCATTGTTTCCTCAAAAACTGGAATACTACATTCAATTGTGAAGAATCAACTTTAAAGCATCATTGATAAAGTTTTCTGGAGAATAGTATTTGGATGTAGGGGGGTTTTAAAAATGATACCAGTGAAAGAATAAATCAAAGAATAGAAATATGTAGCCTGGACCAGGGAAGACTAAAAGACGACAGGATGCCACCTCAGGTAGGATCTATGGAAGAAAGTTAAAACAAGGGAGAGCTCTTTAACAGAAGAGTAATTAGCACTGCGTTAAACAGCCAGCTCGCCATTAGTGGAGTTATCTGGAGAGAGAACAGAAAGTGTCTGATGAGGATGTTGAAGTAGGAATGAGAAGTTACACTGGATTACTTGTGCAGCTCTGTGTTTACAATGGGAAAGCCAACGTTAGGCATTCGACACGTTATATTTCAGTACTTCTATCAGGGACACGGTGCAGAGCACCAGTGCATCCGAGCTATAGGTCGAGCATCACCTCCCACGCGACTGCCTTAGAAGGTCCAACCTCTCCAGCGAGCCAGTGTCTTCCTGCATCCCACAAGCCTGCATTCAGGTAAAGCCACTCCCTCTGACAACTCTATTTGTTCAAATCCTACTCACGCAGGAAAAGCTCAGATCAAATTACATCTCCCTCGAGACCCCCTCCACAAGAACCCCAAGCAAAAGCGAGTCTTCCTTCCCCATTTCTATTAGCAAAAACTCCCTACAGACCATGTATTACCTATCAATGTCACATGATATAAACTAATATTAATATAAATAGATTATCTCCCCAACTAGACTACAAGCTTCTGAAGGACAGAGTGTGTCTTCCAGGGTTTATCAGTGTCCAACACAAGGCTTTCTGCTTATTTAGTGAATGTTTACAATCCCTAGGTGACCTGGCCTGCCTTCTATCTCAACCACATCTAGGACCATCTTCCTTTCACCCTCACTGGCCTTCTTCTAATTGGCCCAGTGTACACAAGCTTCCTGGTCTACGGGCTTTCACTCGTGGGTTTTTTCCAACCTTGAAATCTTGAGGCTAAACTCATTTGTCATTTCTTAGCTTATCATTTCTCTACATGTATCTTTCCTAAACATCCAATCTAAGTCAAGTCACTCATGTTACTCTCACTCACAATACTCCTGATAGAATAAAAACATTTCCACCACCATCCAGGCTCCCTAAAATCATCCCCCAAACAAAAAAGGAAACAAGAAACAAATCCTATCTTCAATGAAACTAGGAGATAATTATACATGAAACATATTACACAAACACAGAAAGCACATTCACTGAAGACAAGGAAAGGTCAGAAATGAGTGGCCCCGAGTATCCCAGAAGGTGGGGGAGAGGGGGCGCCTAAGAGACAGGAAGCGCATTCAAGTCACAACCTCTAATATACATCCTCAGAGAAACGTCTTTAAATCTAGAGAAAAGACAGTTTTGACAATTGTCTATTAAAATCTTCCACCCACACAAACTGTACTTGGTTGAGAACAGAGGGACATTCCAAGAACACAGTCACTGAAGCACAAGTGGCATATTTCCCAATCACAGAACTTTAGAGAGATGAAAACTCAAGTTAATAAATTCCATAATTTCAAATTACCATATATTGAAATTGCACCAAAGAATACACTATTAATTAATCATTTGCAAATCACCTGCTTCTTCTCATCTGTCAAACACACTAGTAAATTTTAATTCACTGCCCACTTTTACTACAAGAAATTTTAAAATCTGACCAAAGAATTATATTAATCCTGATTCATTTGTGGGTTTAATAAAATACATTTCACATGCTATGTTAACAGAGAAATACACATTCATTGTAAAAATTAGATGCGAAAATAACATCAAGGTGTACACAGAGATTAGGATAGATTATTGAAGCACTCATTCCAAGAAAATGCTTATAAATTTTTCTTTCTTTCAGTATTTTTGGTTATCGCTGGTTTTCAATTTTATGAGTCTATATATCTCTAGTTTCCCTGAATGGATTAATGTGATTAGATTTCTCTGGAAAAAATTTTTTTTTTTTTTTTTTTACTGAGTATGAAATTAACTCTCCAGTTCTCTTACCCTTTCAGACCCAGAGCCATATGTCAGGCTCCAAACCAGAGGGCACATACTCAGTGTTCACAGGCAGTACAGCTCACAGCTATATTTTACTTAATCCTCACAATACTGACCAAAAACAGAAAATCAGAAGATTTCACATTAGAATCCTTCTGAAAATTCAGAAGATGTGGAAACGCTAGGCCTAAATGTGCACATGCAGCCCCTGGCTAGACCTGAACTGCTGTGCCTTCCACATGGCTGAGTTTTAAATTCCTGCTGTGAAGAAAGCAATGGCACCCCACTCCAGTACTCTTACTTGGAAAATCCCATGGACCGAGGAGCCTGGTAGGCTGCAGTCCATGGGTCACTAAGAGTCGGACATGACTGAGCGACTTCACTTTCACTTTCATGCACTGGAGAAGGAAATGGCAACCCACTCCAGTGTTCTTGCCTGAAGAATCCCAGGGACAGGGGAGCCTGGTGGGCTGCCGTCTATGGGGTCACACAGAGTCGGACACGACTGAAGTGACTTAGCAGCAGCAGCATGAAGAAAGCAGAAGAGGGTTTTCTTCACACTCAAAGAAAACAGAGACCTACAAATTCATACCACTAAAGACAATGTTTCCAAATCTAATCCCAAGAACCTAAAATCAAGGGCCACCACAATCTGATGAGGACTACCCTACAGATTCTCCCCACCCTAGTAAAGAATACAGTCCCCTTTAATATCCCAACAAAGAATCCTAAGTATCAAATCCCAAAAAGGAATCCTAAACGCAAATGTCACCTGGAACAATTGTTGCTGTTTAGTCACTAAGTCATGTCACTAAGTCATTGTGACCCATGGATTGTAGCCAGCCAGGCCCCTCTGTCCATGGGATTTTCCAGGCAAGAATACTGCAGTGGGCTGCCATTCCCTCTCCAGGAGATCTTCTCAACCCAGAGATCAAACCCACATCTCCTGCATTGGCAGGTGGATTCTTTACCACTGAGCCAACAGTAGCTATGAAACAGAGCTTAAGGTGAAGTTCCTGTCTTCACTATAAGCAGTGGTAGGTCTACAATTCAGACTTAAAAGTTGGAAAGCCTGGGGGCTTCAAGGGGGGGAAAGAAACACAAAATACTGGTGCACCTACATTCCTGCATCAAGAATGTTAGGTCCGTCATTGCTGTGAGGTTGATCCACAGTTCTCAGATTAACCTCAATGTTAATCTGAGATTCAAGTCAGCCAGCGGGTTGAGAAAAACTAAAATTTCTAACCCATTACTATAATTACTCCCCAAACTCACTGCTTAGCAAACATTTCTTTAACTTCCTTATAGACTTAACTTCCTTATGTGCAAATTCAATTTCTAAGCATCTCCAGCTAAATACTGCCAATGTATGGGGTGCAGGCTCAATCTCTGATTGGGGAACTCAGATCCCACATACAGGGGCCAAGAGGTTTTTTAAAAAATCCTAAGAGCTTTTTCTTTACATTTGTGTTTCTTTTGCTGTCCTACATATAGGATCATCGTTACCGTCTTTCTAAATTCCATACATTTGCGCTAATGTACTGTACTGGTGTTTCTCTTTCTGACTTAACTTCACTCTGTAAAATAGGCTCTGGGACAACCCAGAGGGGAAGAATAGAGGGGGAGGTGGGAGGGGGGTTCAGGATGGGGGGAAGGGGTACATGCACCCGTGGCTGATTCATGTCAATGGATGGCAAGAGCCACCACAATATTGTAAAGTAATTAGCCTCCAATTAAAACAAATTAATTTTTTTTTAAATGCTAAGAGCTTAAATTCTTTTACAACAGAATGAATGAATGAATGTGTAATAAGTACTATGAAAAAAATAAAGTGAAAAAGGGGGAGAAAGCTGTAAGCAAGAAAAGCTCTTCACAACATCACCTTTTCCCACCTGTCCTCCCCCAACTACTACTCGCTTCGCTTGTAGCTGTCGGTCCTGCAGGCTGGTGACATTTTACTTTTGGCTACCTGTGTACCTCTCCCGCTTTTTGCCCTAGTGATAACCTTCCTGTCCTTCAGAAAACAGTCACCTTCTCTGTCCTCTTTTAGGAACTATCACATCTCTTAGGCCTTCTTTTTCTCAGCAAGTACTATGGCTGTGTTGCCTCCTCCTGGACTTTAAGCTCCAGAGAGCAAAGAGCAGTTTCATTCTCCTCCACTTCCCCAGCACCTGACGTTAAGTAGGCATTCCACAGCGCTTACTGGAATTGACCAAGACGTGATGAGCTTGTCCGGAGAAGGCAATGGCACCCCACTCCAGTACTCTTGCCTGGGAAATCCCATGGACCGAGGAGCCTGGTAGGCTACAGTCCATGAGGAGGCGAAGAGTCGGACATGACTGAGCGACTTCACTTTCACTTTTCACTTTCATGCACTGAAGAAGGAAATGGCAACCCACTCCAGTGTTCTTGCCTGGAGAATCCCAGGGACGGGAGCCTGGTGGGCTGCCGTCTATGGGGTCACACAGAGTCGGACATGACTGAAGTGACTTAGCAGCAGCAGATGAGCTTGTCTCAATTGCTCAGTAGCTAAGTTAGCTCCTGATTTACCCTGTCCCAGGCTCTCTGTAATTCCTGACACTCACCCAAAAAGTCTTAACTATTAGACATATACAGTAATATACCTTTTAGACTAGTAATTAGAATTCCATTTAGCACCAGATTCCCTGGTGGCTCAGACAGTAAAGAATCTGCCTCCAATGCAGGAGATTGGGGTTCAATCCCTAGGTCTGGAAGATCCCTGGAGAAGGGAATGGCAACCCACTCTAGTACTCTTGCCTGGAGAACTCCATGGACAGGGGAGCCTGGTGGACTATACCCCATGGGGTCACAAAGAGTCGGACATGACTGAGCGACTAACATACAAATACACAGCAACTACTCAGAATATACTTGAAACAAAAGCAAAAATGCTTCTAGAAACAGAACAAAATAGAAGCCAGGCTTCTCTCCACAGATGAGACTGGAGCCTACAGACCTAATACTGTAACTAATGTGAAGTTATGAGGGCTGCCAGGTGGCTCAGTTTGCTGTGATCCACACAGTCAAAGGCTTTGGCATAGTCAATAAAACAGAAGATGATGTTTTTCTGGAACTCTTTTGCTTTTTCAATGATCCAATGGATGTTGGCAATGTGATCTCTGGTTCCTTTGCCTTTTCTAAATCCAGCTTGAACATTTGGAAGTTCACAGTTCACGTATTACTGAAGCCTAACTTGGAGAATTTTGAGCATTACTTTACTAGCGTGTGCTGCTGCTGCTGCCACGTCACTTCAGTCGTGTCCAACTCTGTGCGACCTGTGAGATGAGTGCAATTGTGCGGTAGTTTGAGCATTCTTTGGCATTGCCTTTCTTTGGGATTGGAATGAAAACTGACCTTTTCCAGTCCTATGGCCACTGCTGAGTTTTGCAAATTTGCTGGCATATTGAGTGCAGCACTTTCACAGCATCATCTTTCAGGATCTGAAATAGCTCACCTGGAATTCCATCACCTCCACTAGTTTTGTTCGTAGTGATGCTTCCTAAGGCCCACCTGACTTCCCATTCCAGGATGTCTGGCTCCAGATGAGTGATCACACCATCGTGATTATCAACCCTAAATATTCGTTGAAAGGATTGATGCTGAAGCTTCAGTACTTTGGCCACCTAATGTGAAGAGCCAACTCATTGGAAAACATCCTGATGCTGGGAAAGATTGAAGGTAGGAGGAGAAGGGGACGACAGAGGATGAGATGATTGGATGGCATCACAGACTCCATGGACATGAACTCGGGCAAAGTCCGGGAGAGGGTGAGGGACAGGGAAGCTTGGTGTGCTGCAGTTCACGGGGTCAAGAAGAGTCGGACAGGACTTGGCAACTGAACAACAACAACAGAGGAAACCCTGAGTGGGATATAACATAGCTCACAAGACACTCCAAGTCACTTCTGTTTCCTTACAGCTCATCAGCAAGATTCGTTACAAGCTTTGGGTGGGTATCTAGGTGATAAGCCTCGCATCTGCTCTGTCTTAGCTGGTGGAGCTGAAAAGGATCCAGGGTCAGCACTTAAAGGATCACTGACCTGACCTGCCCTGTGAGAGCCAGGAAGCAGTGGGATCAGTATTTCAGACTACAGTGGACCAAGGAATGAATAAGAAGTGTAATCAAGACACAGAGTACTATATATTTGAAATTTGCTAAAAGAATAGATCTTAAAAGTTCTCATCTCACACACACACATGCAAAATTGTAACTATGTGTGGTGATGGATGTAGTTTTAACGATTTATTGTGGTGATCAATTTGCAATATATACAAACATCAAATCATGATGAAACTTAATATAATGTTCTGAAACTTAATATAATGGTAAAAATCAATTACATCTCACTTTTTAAAAAGAGGAGTTATGTGCTTCCCAGAAGGCACAGTAGAGAATCGACCTACCAATGCAGGAGACACAAGAGATTCGAGTTTGATCCCTGAGTCAGAAATAGCAAACCACTCCAGTATTCTTGCCTGGGAAATCCCACGGACAGAGGAGCCTGGTGGGCTACAATCCATGGGATCCCAAGAGTCAGACATGACTTAGCTACTAAACAACTGAGAACTGAAAAGGAAACATTTGGTCTTAAGATATTTATTAAAATGGACCCCTGAGACTTTTTCTGACAATGGTGATTCAAAATAAAAAAATGCAAGTGATCTTTTTCCTTGTCCTCAGTCGTGTTTTCACAATCCCATGGACTGTAGCCCACCAGGCTCCTCTGTCCATGGAATTCTCCAGGCAACAATACTGGAGTAGGTGGCCATTCCCTTCTCCAGGGGATCTTCCTGACCCAGGCATTGAACCCAGGTCTCCTGCATTGCAGGCGGACTCCTTCCCATCTGAGCCACCAAGCTGTCTGCTATAGGATCAGTGCTCGACGTAAGTCCAAAACTCTAGCCGTGACAGAATAACTGGCTCTACCTTTCATGCCATAGACAAGAAAACTGCACAAAAGACGCGGAGCAAATGTTTTCAGACAATGGATAAGAGGCAGTGTGGGGGAATAACTCAGAGAGAAGGACAGCAAGTGAGCTGGGCCCTACAGCTGCCCAGGCTTCCTACCTACAGATGCTTGGGACACCAAGAGGAAACCCAAGGCAGGACATGGTGGCCTGAGCGGAGATGGTGGAGACTGAAGAGCTAAGGCAGTGGGAATTTGCTGGCCAGAGAAAAGGAAGCAACCCAGAGGAAGAATTCTAGAAATCTGCAAGGAGTTTCCTTCCATGTTTGACTCAGTGCTAAACGGCACATACAGAAGGTAAGGCCCCAAAGGGCCATAAAACCATCCAGGAAATAACTACTGTGGGAGAAGCTGCTGTACACTGAACAGTCTTCAGGGCTCAGAGAAGAGGTACAACCAGCCACAATGGAAAGATCTTCTTGAACACCAGGAGGCATTGGGTTTAGAGCCCAGAAAGGTCAGTTGAGGAGTAGTGCTGCTGCTGCTAAGTCGCTTCAGTCGTGTCCGACTCTGTGCGACCCCATAGACGGCAGCCCACCAGGCTCCCCCGTCCCTGGGATTTTCCAGGCAAGAACACTGGAGTGGGTTGCCATTTCCTTCTCCAATGCATGAAAGTGAAAAGTGAAAGTGAAGTCGCTCAGTCGTGTCCGACTCTTAGCGACCCCATGGACTGCAGCCTACCAGGCTCCTCCGTCCATGGGATTTTCCAGGCAAGAGTACTGGAGTGGGGTGCCATTGCCTTCTCCAGGAGTAGTGTGCTACACTTGCCCTACAATAAGGACTCTTCTGGCCCTGATCTAACAAAGCTCAACAGCAAGCCAAGATCCAACTGATCCAGGGGTAAATAACTCACAAGGAGTTTCCTAGGTCTTGCTCACACCAACGAGAAGTGGGGCAATACCCTCATTCAATTGGACTGTTCGGACATGGAATCATGTAGACACAAGCTTCACAGAGTTTTTTCTTATGGAATGATAACTGAGCACCAAGCCCTACATTAAGTACTTTATTTTCATCACAGCAATCCTATGAGACATCCTCATGTTACATCTGAGTTACTCAGCATTCAGAAATTAACACAGCCAGTGGAAATGGAATTAAGATTCACACTGGTGTCTGCCTGCTTCAAAGCACACATTCAAGCTTCTGGTGGCAAATTCAAGGCACTCAACCAGCCACTTTCCCAGGTCAAGCACACGGTGAACATCACTAACGAACCACAACACTCCTGTTCTTCATTAAAAGAAACTTCATGCAGGGCACCCTCAGAGGGAAGTGCTGAAGACATCATTAAATATTAAAATAATGCTAAATGCCAGAGAATAAAGCAATAAGAAATACGATATTTGGCTATAACTTAGAAAATTACAAAAGTAAACGTCACAGGATGAATAGAGTACTTTCACCGTAAGCTTTCAAGTCAAATTTGAAACTGTATTTCAATCGTTTAATTACAGTATTAATATTCATCTCTTCTCCCAAAACTTAACTTGACTTTAACTGCTACATGTCACAGATACAAATAGTCTACCCCCCCTTTTTTTTTTCACTAAAAGTAAAGCCTGAAATTCAAAGGAAAAAAAGACACCTATTCTTCAGTGTACAATTATGTAGCCTTTTGCTTTTTTTGGAAGCAGGAATTGTGTTTGTTTACCTCATAACATTTCCCAAAAGAAATGCTTTATGTCACCCAAAATAAACCATGCTTCCATCATTTCCATGCTTGTCACTGTTGATTTTAATAGGCAAAGGAATAATAGGGAAGGTAAAATGAATTAACAAAAGCCTTGATCTTGAAGAAAAGGGTGAGGATGTGGAAGCTGGAACAGGATTAAGAATTAAAGCATAAGTTGAGGCCACCAGCATGCAGTGCTAACACTTCACAGCCTAAGAAGGAAGCTGTATGGGCCTTCCCCGGTGGTCCAGCGGTTAAGACTTTGTGCTTCCAATGCAGGGGGTGTGGGGTTCGATCCCTGGTTGGGAGACTATGATCCCACATGTCGCACAGCACAGCTCAAGAAAAGAAGCTGTAGACATAGATATTTTGAGGAACCAAATATGCCTGGACCAGCAAAAGCCAGAAATCCCATTAGACAGCAAGAACTCCTTAAACCACATGCATCAGCACAGTAACCCGCGTTTCTTGAACTAGCCAACTGGTTAATAGCAGGAGAAATTGGCTCTCAACTGGCGGCTAAAGGAAGATTGGATGAGGAGTTAAGTACTAATAAATGGCAGAGAAGGGAGAGTTCAGTTAAACCTTGGCATTTTCTTAAGAGTTACCAATGCTATTGTCTTTTAAAAATGCAACAGTTTTTAAGATCTAATATATTCTACATATCTATGTAGTTTTAACAGTTTTGTTGACATCATAATTTATATACCATAAAGTCATCCATTCTAAGGGAGCAATTCACTGACTTTTAGGAAAGGTACAGGGTTGTGAGCCCCCCACCCCAATCTACTTTAAGAACAACTCTGTCACTCTGGAAAGTTTCCTCAAGCCTGGCTGTACTCAATCCCAAGTCCTTTGCCCAGCCCTTAGCAACCACTTAACAACTATATCTGCTTTCAGTCCTTCTTTTGTGAACATTTCATATAAATGAAATTATACAATATGTGGTCTTTTGCATCCAGTATCTATCACTCAGGCGTGATTTTGTTCATTTGTTTGTTGGGGGCGCTGTGCAGCATGCAGCATTTTACTTCCCTGACCAAGGATTGAACCCGTGCCCCTGCAGTGGAAGCAGAGTCCTGACCACTGGACCACCAGGGAACTCCCAAACTCGGGCATGCTGTGAGGTTCATCATTTATCAGTTCCCTGTTCCTTTTTATTCCTGGCAGTGGACAGGCATTTCAGATTGTTTCCAGTTTAGGGCTACGATGAACAGAGCCGCTATGAACATTCAAGAACAAGTCTTTGTACAGACGTTTACTTTCATTTCTACAAATCTATGCAAGTATAGACACCTAACCAAAGAACTGCTGCCCTGTAGGGTAGGTGTGTATCTGTCTTTACAGGAAAGAATCACGCCTTTTTCCTAAGTGTGTGCAGCAGGTTACATGCCCACCAGCAGCAAGTCAGAGCCACAGGTGCCCCACACCTTCGCCATCTCTTAGCAGTGTCTGCTTCACATTTACAGCTGTTCAAGTGAATGTGATGTGGCATCTTGCTGATATTAATTTGTATGTCCACAATGACCAAAGAGGTTGACAGTCTTAACATGTGTTTATATTTCACTCAAAAGAACAGAAGAATTCTCACAATCCAGTCTCTCTCCCTATTCTTAGACTCGTCTAAGAAATGACAAACTCCTGGTCAAATGCACACGGTTGCCTTTTCATTCCTGCTTATTCCTCTGGACCATTTCTAATTATTACTTCGTTCACTGCTTTTACCTCTTTAACCACTTTTGATTTTCTTCATAGGTTTTGTGGAGACATTAATTTTTCTCTTTCTTGGACACCTAAGAGTAAAACTGCTGGGTCATATGCTCAGCATCAATTTAACTTCATATTTGCTATTTGTTTTATGACCCATATGTGCAAAACTGCCCATCTGAAATTTAGGTCTGTCTTTTTTGGATCAAGCTCAGTATGTAAAAATTTTAGTAAATTTTATTTAATTTCTAATGTCCACACTGAATGATTCAAAACATACACGGGAGTCATTGTGCCCAAGTCATCCTTACTGCATTAAGCCTTGAGCGTCTAACTATTCCAGGCTTATAACTGGATGGCACCAAGGACTTCAGAGCTGAAATCCCTAAGAAGCTTGCAATATAGTTGATAAGATAACAGATCATATGGAAGATGCTGTCTCCATGGCATGATGTTGTAGACACTAGCAAGTAGAAACCCTTCATTCAGTTTTCATTCTGCCCTGCTTTAGCTTTGTGATCCCAGTGGTCACTTAACCTCATCAAACCTCTCTGCTACTTCAGGAACCAGGCAATCACCCACATAATCTGCTTCAGGCCACCGGGCAATATCCTATGTGGTATGGAAAGAACGTGGCTTGGGAACTAGACAGACGTGGGTTCAGATCTAGATTCAATACAGGTTTGTGCTCTTATCAGGTCCACACTGCATTCCACGTATTATTTTCTTTAATCTCCACAACAACCCTAAAGAATAGGTTCCATTATCCTCATTTTACAAGTGAGGAAACAGGCTCAGCAAGATCAAGCTGCTTGCTCAAGTCAACAATTAAAGATTCAAACCAAAGCAGAAGCAATATTCCACTGAAGTGACACAATCAAAAACATGTAGGTCACGTGAGATCAATCCTGAATCTTCTTTCATGGCTCAACCTTCTCTGCATTGTTTTTTCAAGGCTTTGTTTCTGTTCTTCTCTCCTTCATGAAGTCTGGTTTCCTGAATAGGCAAACAAACCTTAAGGAAATATGTTGTAGTCCCAGGAGACTAAGTTGCACATTTGCAAGGGGGTGCAGGTACAGAAGACTTGTCAAGCCTACCTAACAAACAGGCAAATACAGCACTTTTTGTACAACACAGAGTGGGGTAGAAGGATGACTCACAACATGGGAAATGGCTTAGAAAAGAACACACCTACATCCTTTGGTTATCTCATATTCCAAGATATAACCAACTAACTCTTAAGAAGCAGTATGGCTTCAGAATTTAGGGTATTCTTAACTGAACTAAACTGTCTTAAAGAAAGCAGCGGCAATCTTAAAATGCATTAGTTTGAAGGACAAAGAAAAAAGCACTGGAAGCTTCTGAATGCAAATTTAGACTCCTGGAAATAAAACCGTAAATGAGGATATGAACTGAAGTTTAAAACTCACTCTGCACACACCAGGAAGAGAAACTGTGTACAGGAGGGATGCCTGCACGTTACTTTTGTTCACTCACCTCCATACATAAGTGTGTCAGCAACACAGGACAACACGTCCACGTATTAACCGGTATTTCCGTTTCCCAGAGAGCTGAGAGAGAGACCTGCCTAAGAAATGTGCTTGTGTAAAACTGCTGAAACTGCCAAAAATTTTTTAAGCATTCTACAAGTTTAAGTCAGTATTTCTTCATACCTTTCATAGTTTACAGTGGTAAAGAGACTGGGCTCGGGAATCAAATTGCTTGATTTTGAATCCTGACTGCACCGTGTACTACATGACTTGAGAAACTTAGCCAACCAGTCTGTGCTCCAGTTTGCCTTATCTGTAAAACGCAGACAGTAAGAGAACCGATGTCAGGGATCGCTATGGGGATTAGAACAGGACCTGGCACAGAATAAGTACCAAGTGAAGAGGGGATATTGTGTATGGATTTCCTAAAATCTCAACAGAGAGATTGCAAAAGCAGGAGATGATGAATGCCTTTTGGCTACGGAGGCAAGATGGTGCAAAGGTCTTATTCTTCTCCTCGGTGAACTAGTTTGGAAAAAACTCCAGAGTAAGAGCTGGTCCAGAGGCGATAAGGCACTAAGTGCCTAGTTTTAAGATCTTCCATCTATCAAAAATTCACTTGCAATAGTATGATTTTTTTTTTCCAGGGCGGAGGGCTGTCAAGACACATCCCCCCAAGATGGCTCATTGTACTTTGCTGTATTATTCGAATCTCTCGCTCATTAAAAATAGATGGTAAAGTTCGTTGGCATTTTTTAATATCATCTCTTCCTGTTCCCTCTCTCTTTTGGGTAACAACTGAATCCCCACTGATGTTCATAAACCTGTTTCCTATCTAAAATACCCTTGTGTCTTGGGACATTATGAGCACAGTTATATCATGCTTATCAGAAGGCATAAGAGAATTACAGAAATTAAAGATGAAAACACAAGGTTCCCAGAATTCCTTGAATATGCTTCCTTCTAACAGGCACTACATCGTATGAACTGTTTACAGGTACACCAGTAGCCAGAGGCCTCCACCCTGGCCTCCACCCAGCTCCTTCATCTTCTCATCTCAACGCTTAAATTTAGCCCTTTCAGATTGTAGGTATCCAATGAATGTCTACTGAAATGACAGACTAGGAGTTAGGTTAACCATCACTATATCCTGTCTAAAATAAAATCTCTCCTGATAAATAATCCCTCTCCAGGGATTCCCTGGTGGCTCAGATGGTAAAGAGTCTGTCTGCAATGAAGGAGATCTGAGTTCAATCCCTGGGTCAGGAAGATCCCCTGGAGCAGGAAACGGCACCCCACTCCAGTATTCTTGCCTGGAAAATCCCATAGACGGAGGAACCTGGCGGGCTACAGTTCAGTGTCGCCAGGAGTCGGACATGACTGAGCGACTTCACTTTTACTCTTCAAAGCCTCCCCTCACATCTCCAGATACTACTTTTCCTATGTATATTCTCTGTCAACGTTTTGTCCTTCCTTTACTGTTACACATTAGACTCTAAACTATCAGTTTCCTTAAGAAACCATGATCTAAAAATGTAAACGAGCCAGAAAATGTTAATTCTTCCCCACTGAATTTCAGGTAACAGTTATCTAGAGAGTAACTAAGACAGAAGGCTCAGAGACAAAGATCTTTGGAGGAAATTAATAGAATCATATAGCTAAAGATCTGAAAGGGAAAAACTTAAGAATATGCTGAAGACAGAATTGGGGCGTCCCTGGTGGCTCAGGGGTAAAAGAATCCACCTGCAATGCAGGAGACTTGGGTTTGATCCCTAGGTCAGAAGATCCCCTGGAGAAGGAAATGGAACTCACTCCATGGACAGAGGAGCCTAGCGGGCTACAGTCCATAGGATCACAAGAATTGGACACAACTTAGCGACTAAATCACCAAAGACAGTTTAAAAGTAAACAAAACCACAGGAAAAATAAAAAGCTTACTCAAGAGAGTCATGGTTTAAAATGTGGTACAATCTGATGCAACTGACTGAATTTAAGAAAAAGAGAAATTTGTTTTAACTTTATGCTAGAACAACCCCATCAAACAGCCTATGAACCAGTTGTGATAACAATCCCAGAGAAAGACAGGAAATCTAACACATCATTTGGTCTAGCACTGAGACAGAGGGATAGATGGACGGATGGATGGGCAGAGAAGCCAGTGAAAGATGGATGGATACACACACATATATATATGTATATAATAATGTCAACTTATGAATAAAGCAAGTGGGCTCTAAGAGGACATAACATAGAAAGGGGGAAGGACAGGATCTCTTCTTGGTAAACAAGGAATGAAGAGACAACGTTGAAAGTACAAGTTAATATATTCTGTAAAAACACCAGAGAAATGACTATGAAAGGGTGAAAGTGTTAGTCACTCAGTTGTGTCCAACTCTTTGCAACCCCATGGACTGTAGCCCACCAGGCTCCTTGTGCATGCAATTCACCAGGCAAGAATACTGGAGTGAAGGAAATACTTCACTCCTGAAGTATTTCCTGAAATACTGAAGGAAATAGCTATTTCCTTCTTCAGGGGATCCTCCCGACCCAAGGACTGAACCCAGGTCTCCTGCATTGCAGGCAGATTCTTTGGGCATACGCCCAAGGTGGGGCTCAAACCCATGACCCTGGGATTAAGAGTCCCATGCTCTACCTATTGAGCTAGCCAGGCAGCCTGAAATGATGGTAGAAGAAATTAAATATAAAAATCAAACAGTAGGAGAAGAGGTAAAAAGCTGGTACATCTTAAGCTAAAATCTTCTTCAGAGAGTCAATGAATATATGCCTAAGATTAATAAATCTAGGTATACTCATACCTGGAATAGTCTTCAAAAATTTTTTTGATCATGTACCCCCCAAAAAAGACGCTTACTCCTTGGAAGGAAAGTTATGTCCAACCTAGATAGCATATTCAAAAGCAGAGACACTACTTTGCCAACAAAGGTTCGTCTAGTCAAGGCTATGGTTTTTCCTGTAGTCATGTATGGATGTGAGAGTTGGACTGTGAAGAAGGCTGAGCGCCGAAGAATTAATGCTTTTGAACTGTGGTGTTGGAGAAGACTCTTGAGAGTCCCTTGGACTGCAAGGAGATCCAACCAGTTCATTCTGAAGGAGATCAGCCCTGGGATTTCTTTGGAAGGAATGATGCTAAAGCTCAAACTCCAGTTCTTTGGCCATCTCATGCGAAGAGTTGACTCATTGGAGAAGACTCTGATGCTGGGAGAGACTGGGGTAGGAGGAGAAGGGGACGACAGAGGATGAGATGACTGGATGGCATCACTGACTCAATGGACATGAGTCTCAGTGAACTCCAGGAGTTGGTGATGGACAGGGAGGCCTGGCATGCTGCGATTCATGGGGTCGCAAAGAGTCAGACACGACTAAGCCACTGAACTGAACCCCCCAAAAAAACCTCCTCGTATATTTGAATTGTCATATAAAGTTATTCAAAAATGGATTTAAATAGTTGCAAAGAATTCCTGAATTTTTATATTTTTAAATAGAATTTCCTAACTTTATCCACTGGAATCCAACTACCATAAATTTATATAAATTTAAATAATGATATTTTATTGTTGATACAATCCACTGTTTTTTAAATGAAAAAACTTTTCTTTAATAGCCAATAATTTCATACCTTTACTTCTTTCCCATCAAGTCACCCAGTGAAGTGACGTCATCTACCCAACATCTGAACTGACTTGAAAATTTGAAGGCAATGAAAAAGAAACACTTGGTCTCCAAATTCCATTCTACTGATAGTTTGCACAAAACATTTTATCCTAATGTAAAGTCTTCTGTTAACCCTCTATCATGTGTTTCTGCAAAAATATCTATATAAATTAAAACTTTAAATTTCTCTGGTTACTCTTCTGCATTGAGCTATCAATACAATTATTAGTAGCACATAAATGACTAGAACAAAATAAATATATTACAAAATTTGATAAACACAATAAAGTAAAAACTGTAATGGAAAAGCATCTTATAATGAAACAAGTCCATGGATTACTATAACTTACTACTGAAATGAGTTGGCACTGAGCATTAATGGTACTCCTATTTTCTTTTGTACAGAAGTAAAGCACTGAAAGGGCTTCCCAGATGGCGCCAGTGGTATAGAAGCTGCCTGCCAGTGCAGGAGAAAACAAGAGACGAGGGTTTGCTTGCTGGGTCGGAAGATCCCCTGGAGTAGGAAATGGCAACCCACTCCTGCATTTTTGCCTGGGAAATCCCATAGACAGAGGAGCCTGGCGGGCTACAGTCCATGGGGTCAGAGTCGGAAGAGACTGAGCACAGACGCAAAGCACTGAAAATCCTGCTAAAATATGCAAGAGGACTGAATTGGAAGGAGGTTTGTTACAGTAACGTCACTCAAATCTTCACACTCCTGCCATGGTACACAGCAAAAAAAAAAAAAAAAGCAGAATGATCTAATATCAAATATTATTTTTAAGGATCTATAAGCTAATGAATCGATTAGGTCTCCTGAAAGCAAAAACTGGACTGGCAAAAGGAACTGTAAGCCAGGTCACAGAGCATTCATTTTCTCAGTTTCCTGGATAGAGGCCAAAGACTTTACCATAACCTCTCAAGTTAATCACACCTGCTATTGTTTCACTTATCGGAACTTTGCTTAACCTCTAAAACTCAGAAAGGATGGAAACAAATCAAATCTTGTTAACTTCATTATACCTCTGACAAAAGAATACTATTTGGCAAAATTATTTCATCTTACAATGTGCTTTCAATACATTTTCATCAAAACACTGAAGCTACACATTTAGCTGATTCAATTTATGGAAAAGTCTGCACTATAACTAGAATGGGACTTAATTATTAAATCAGTATCCTACATATCTTATCAAATCTTGATTATCTTATTATCATTAATCAAGTAAGTCAAACACATTCTCCATACAAAACAACCTGACTTCATTTTTAAATTCTAATAAAAGTGTTAACATTCATTTCAAGGAGGCCTATATTACAGAATACATTTTGTAAGATAGATTACTGAAAGTAATTAAACAAGTATTTAAATTATATACATCTAGTAATTTAAAACAGATAAAAGATGGATCAATATGTTGCTTCTCATTAACTTATTTTTAATAATAAAATTTAATGTGTAACTAAACTAGAAATTATTTACAAAACAAGGAGAATGATGAAGAAATGGTATTCCGTGGGTTAACATGTATATTAAATTGGTATGTTAAGCTTTCTTTTAATAATTACATACGAATGAGAAAAAAGTCCATTAACCTTTTAAAATCAAGATCTGACTCTTCCTACATATTTAATGAAAGAGTACAGCCATCCCTTGGTCCATGTGGGGTTAGAGAACCCCCCATACCAAACTCTGAGGATGCTCAATTTGCTAATTATTAGAGAAATGCAGGAAAAGATACGACAAACCTAGACAGTGTGTTAAAAAGCCAAGACCTCACTTTGCCGACAAAGGTCTATATGTAGTCAAGGATATGGTCTTTCCAGTACTCACGGATGGTTGTGAGAGCTGGACTACAGAGAAAGCTGAGTGCCAAAAAATCGATGCTTTTGAACTGTGGTCTTGGAGAAGACTCCTTGGACTGCAAGGAGATCAAACCAGTCAAGCCTAAAGGAAATCAACTCTGAATGTTCACTGGAAGGACTGAAGCTGAAGCTCCAATACTTTGGCCACCTGAGTGAAGAACTGACTGTTGGAAAAGACTCTGATGCTGGGAAAGACTAAAGGCAGAAGGAGAAGAGGGCGACAGAGGATAGGATAGTTGGATGGCATCACCGATGCAAAGGACATGAAACCTGAGCAAACTCCAGGAGATGGTGATAGACAAGGAAGCCTGGTATGCTGCAGTCTACACAGTCATGAAGAGCTGGACATGACTTGGCTACTGAACAACCACCACCATCTCACACTGGTCAGAATGGACACTGCTAAAAAGTCTACAAATAACAAATGCTGGAGGGTATGTGGAGAAAAGGGAACCTTCCTACACCACTGGTGAGAATGTAAGTTGGTGCAGCCCCAATAGAAAACAGTATAGAGGTTCCTCAGAAAACTAAAAATAGCTACCATATGATCCAGAAATTCCACTCCTGGGCATAAATCCAGACAAAACTATAATTCACAAAGATACATGCACTCCTATGTTCACAGCATGAAGCTATAATTTGATCCACAGATTTCTGATCATAGCACTATTCAAAACAACCAAGACATGGAAACAACCTAAATGTCCATCAACAGTTGAATGGATACATAAACACAATGGAACACTACTGACTCATAAAAAAGAACAAAATAATGCCATTTGCAGAAACATGGATGGACACAGAGATTATCATACGAAGTGAACTAAGTCAGAAAGAGAAAGACGTATCGTTACGATATCACTTGTATGTGGAATCTAAAATGACACAGATGAATCTATCTGTGAAGCAGGAACAGATTCACCGACACAGAACACAGACTTGTGACTGTCAGCGGGAGGAGAGGAGAGGAGGCATGGACTGGGAATTTGGGGGTTAGTAAATGCAAACTATCATGTACAGAATGGATAAACAAGATCCTCCTGTACAGCACAGGAAACCGTAAGTCAATGTACAGGGATAAACCATAATGTAACAAATATCAAAAAGAATGTATACACATGTATAACTGAGTCACTCTGCTGTAGAGCAGAAATTAACATTACACTGGACATCAATTATACTTCAATTTTAAAAAGTAGATTTCAGCTACCTTATTCAATAAAGATTCAGTAAGGAGAGAAAACAGCATAAAATTTTTATCTGTGCATTTAGCCACTATATCCTAAAAAAAAAAAAAAATTCCTATTTTCCTGCTTTGGCTGTTTGAAAGTACTTTGCCTTCCAATGAATGCCTTGTCCTAGGGATGAGTATTAAGAATAAAACAGAATTGTTTCTATTTTCCAGCCTGAAAACCTATAATTTGATAACTACAATTAACAATTAAACAGAAGTTCTATATTAAGAAACCTTAGCTTAAATCACACCATTAGTCTGTCAACAAGAAAGTGAAAAATAAAAATATGGAAACAAAAAATGGGAAGGTAGAAGAGCACATATTTCAGTGACTATGAGGCTGAAAATGTTAACACTTTATATTGGATGACCCGAAAATTCTCATTGCTTTACGGCAGAATAAAAACAAATCAACGATATTTCTGACAGGAATATCAGGGAGTTGAAGTTAAAGATATCTCCTGTGCCTGCAAAAATGAAGAAAGGGCTAGAAGGATTATGTGCGTGAAAGAAGCCCGCCCATAGGCTCCTAGGGAACGTCTGTCCAATCAGTGAGGAGCTGAATGTGGACTCGGCCAATGGAAAGCTTTGAGTCCAGGAACCAATCGACTCTGCCTCTCTGTAAATGCTGAACGTGGATTAGTTATGTTTTATAAACTCTCATATAGCTCTGATGATCTATTACGTGGAGAACTATGGACCCTGGTTATTTATCCATGGAAGTTCACATTTTTGGAGTCCTGTTGAATCTGTGTAATGGAGAACTCACTAAGCTGCCAGAAACCTCTTTTGCAGGGCTTAGCAAAGTCAGGACTGAGGGGGTGTTTGCTGGATTTCACCTCCAAGATGAAACAACCCTACTCCAGACCCTGAATGAGTGGTTAGTCAGCCCTTGATCTAAAGCTTTTCCTCCCACTTCTCTGAGTTTTCTCGAAATGTTAGCAAATAGGCCAGGTTCTGAATGTTTCCCCTGCTCTGACAAGGCGTTGGTACCTTTTACACCTGCAAGCTTAGTCACCACACAATCTAATACTGGCAAACTGTTCCCCTGGTGATCCTAGGCAGGCAAGTGGCTACGGGGGTGCTCACTGTAAATGCTAACTGGTGATTATAGGAAAATCCTGCCAGTAATGAATATTCTGCACTCAGGAGAGAACTGGTAACACAAGCATTCATTCAGCCAAGTACATATTTAAACTGGCTGGGGAAAATCTCCACTCAGAAACACTAGACTTTCATTTCCTATTTTGTGGGTGTTGTCTCACTGGAAAACATCAATGTGCAGATTTCCAAGACGAAAACTCTTTTCATCTGTTCTCAACACTCAGTGTTCAGGCCACCTTTAGCATCTCTTGCCACATCACTTTAATAATCTCTGACCTGATTTTCCAATCTCCCTTTGCATTCCTGCCTAATCTACCCTCCACAGTCATCAGTGTAATCTCATACTGAGTCATTTTGAGTCCAGTGGAGCCAAACAAGGCCTAGTTTTGACTCTGAGCAAGATTCTTAATCTCTCCATGCCTGTTTCTCCATCCGAAAAAAAAATGCAAATAATAATAAGACTGCTGTGAGGATTAAATAACATGTATAAAGTGCTGAAAACCGTGACTGAACAATTATGTCACTCATGTGTGGAAGAACCTTCCAGGCTCTCCCACCGTCCATGCCAACCGTCATGCTATTCTTTGTATCTGAAATATCTTTATTTTTGAGCCAGACAGAAGAAAGTCCTAATCATGTTTTTCTGCGATGTCTTTTTCAACCTTCATAAATTATAGTACTTGCAACTTTCACTCCTCCTCCCCCCAACTTCTTCCTAACACTGCATTCGTGTCTGTCTAGATCGTCTTATCATGTTGTCTTTATTAAGATTCTCTTGTCTTTATTTGAAAATACTTCTGAATAGTCCCATAGCACTTCATAGCTCTCTCCTAGGGAACTTCCACACACTGCATTTGTTATTTGTACAGTCTCATTCTCCCTACTAATGATTTTTAAAAAGAAAAAATAGCAATAAAGGCGAGTGTTAAGTTTTAATCCACATGTAGGGGTAATTTCTTGACATTCGGTATCCTAATCACAAATATACACTCCAGGCTTCATCACGTGACAGAAGATTCTAATCAAAAATGCACACTCCAGAGGGAGGGGACATATGTACACCTATGATTAATTCATGCTGATGTATGACAGAAATCAAACCAATACTGTAACCATCAATTAAAAATAAATAATTATTTTTAAAACCCACACTCTAGAGTAGGGATTCTTAACCCTGATAGAATGAATGGGCATCTGCAAAAATGGTTGGGGGAAAAAGTTATGCTTTCATGTTTTACTATCTAACAGCAATTTAGCCATTACCCTCAGTTATTAATATAGGCAATAAATTACAGAATTAGCAGTGATTTTGTCACCAACAAACATTACAGCTATTTTATCAATACAACTGTTGTATTTATATTCATCACAACTTTGAAATGAATTATTCCCAACACTAGATCTTCATAGTCAATACAGTAATAAAGAAGCACCTATTACTGCACTACACGTCTTTAAAAATATTCTGGAAACTGTATTTCATTATACTTGGCTTCTTTTGTAATCCTTTGCATTTTATGCTTTTGAAAGATTATGCTGAGAAAGGTCTACAAACTTTATCAGATAGCCAAATGGGTTCATGCAAAAACAGGTCTGGCTATCTTTTCTTCTGAACAACACTCCAGAGTTCATTAATCAGCACACAGAATGTCAGAAATAATTTTTAACTAGTAAAATGTGCCATGTTAAAACTCTGCACACTGACTAGAAATCTCACAGAGGTACCTCCATTCTTGAGAGATAAAATTTAAGGCCCTAGCAACCCTGGCATCTTGTGCCATTAGTCTGGGGTTCTCTGCTTAGGACTCTAGGCAGACCTGAATTCAGACTCTGCCACGTAATTCTAACAGAGGGTCCTGAATCCTGCTCCACTGGTCTCATGGGAAGCTTTCGGGCAAGGCATCTGTCTGAGAGCTGTGACTTCACAGAGCTCACAGGAACAGGCTGTATGACTAACGCTGCGCCTGCTAATACCTTTGAGAGGGAATCCGTCAGATCATCATGGCTGATATACTGTGTGTGTGTGCACGCATGTGTTCATCAGAACTTCGTGGCTGACACAGTGTGTGTGTGAAAGAGAGAGAGAGACAGCATTTGTCAGATCGTCATGGCTGACATACCATGTGTATGTGTGTGTGTGTGTGTGTTCATCAGAACTTCATGGCTGACATACTGTGTGTGTGTCTGTGTGCACACAGTCACTTAGCTGTGCTCGCCTCTGTGTGACCCCATAGACTAGCCCATCAGGCTCCTCTGTCCATGGGATTTCCCAGGCAGGAATACTAGAGTTGGCTGCCTTGCCCTCCTCCAGGGGATCTTCCTGATCCATGAATCAAACCCACGTCTCCTGCATTGGGAGGTGGATTCTTCACCACTGTGCCACCTGGGAAAGCCCCAGCTCTCATCGTTGGAGGTTGCTAATGTCTGATTATAAATGACCCAAATGTCTTAGACCAGTTTGTAATACCCGTGATAGGCTAAGACATTCCATGAAGCCTGGGACCAAATTTCCTTTTATGCATCATCGTTTTCTAAGGGTCAATACTATACTGACACACTTACAGGGCATTCAGCAAATTGTTGTTGAATGCATTAACAAATGTAATATCCTAGCTGTGTATGTGTTTCCTGAACTCCACAATGTAATTCCTTTAAAAGAATAAAAAAAAAAGCAAGTCTGGACTTCCCTGGTGGTCCAGTGGCTAAGACTCCAAGCTCCCTGGTCAGGGACCTAGATCCCACATGACACAACTAAGAGGCAGCTTAGCCAAGTATATACACTTGTAGAAAAGCTATGACAAACCCAGACAGCATATTAAAAAGCAGAGACATCACTTTGTCAACAAAGGTCCATCTAGTCAAAGCCATGGTTTTTCCAGTAGTCATGTATGGATGTAAGAGACGGACCATAAAGAAGGCTGAGCATCAAAGAATTGATGCTTTCGAACTGTGGTGCTAGAGAACTCTTGAGAGTCCCTTGGACTGCTAGGAGATCAAACCAGTCAATCCTAAAGGAAATCAACACTGAATATTCACTGAAAGGACTGACGCTGAAGTTCCAATACTTTGGCCACCTGATGCAAAGAGCTGACTCACTGGAAAAGACCCTGATGCTGGAAAAGATTGAAGGCAAGAGGAGAAGCGGGCAGTAGGAGATGAGATGACTGAATGGCATCACCGACTCAATGGATCATGAGTTTGAGCAAACTCGAAGATAGTGAAGGACAGGGAAGCCTGGCATGCTGCAGTCCAAGGGGTCACAAAGAGTCAGACAGAACCTGGTGACTGAACAACATAACAAAATATTAAAAAAAAAAAAAAAAAGAGCAGGTCATACTTATCTTTCCCTTCTCAGGCACCCTGCCAGGGTACCATATATTAGATACCAACCAATAATTGTTGAATGCCCACAGTTTTGCTCTAATCTGAATTTACCAACTATATTTTTCTTTTTTTTTACTTTTCCAAAAGCAATTACATTTTTCAAACGTCTAAATATCAAGAAGACTCTTCTGTGAAATCCTACAAAGCAGTAAGAAGCAGTAAGTATAGGTGGCTTTGGAGAGATGAGCTCATGCAGACCTGAGTTCAAATCCTAGTTCTGCCACTTACTATGTGATATAACAACTTCCTGCCTCATTCCTCTTCTGAAAAATCTGAGATAATCATGGTGCCTATATTTTCTGTTTTAAGTGCTTTTACTGAACTTGTAGGTAAAATCCCTGGCAAAGGATCCAACACACTCTAAGAAATAATAATGCCTATAAATGCTATTTATCGTCAATGAGAAGATCCCAGAACTAAATTCTCTGTTCACTTCTTGTATTTCCAAGAACACTATCCTAGCTGTCTCTGCATTATTTACACCTTCTAAGTGTTCAAAGACCTTGACCACGAAGTTGCTTTGACTATGATAATAATAGCTCTTTGCTCAGAACAAGGAAACCAACTCTGAGCAATATTATGCAAATTGATGCTCTTTAGAGGAAACCCACAGTGCCTGAAATAAACATCTTGTACTTGCTATCTGGAGGGTTAATAAACCACACTTACAGCTATAGCTTAAGTCACCTAAGATAACTGCCAATTATCACTGCCAATTAAGAAGCAAAAGGGCATGATTTGTTATTGCTGTTGTTAGCCTGGGCTTCAGGCTTGCAGATGGTAAAGAATCCGCCTGCAATGTGGAAGACCTGGGTTCGACCACTGGGTTGGGAAGATCCCCTGGAGGAGGGCATGGTTATTAGTCTAACTTGGCCAATAAGTATGCACCAATGTTGCTTGGGAAAAAATTACTTAAAATATGATGTGTTTCAATGAATAAAATTTTTATAATGAAAAATGATCAGAACAAACAAATCAATGAATAATAGCACTTACCATCTACCAAGTACCTAACCATGTAGCAGGCATTCAACATAAATAACTCATTTATGCCAATAGCGATCTGACAAGATCTGTATAATGGTGTCCTCACCTCGATTTTACAGAAAAGGAAACTGAAACTCCCAAAGGCACACCACTGGTAATGGGAAATCCAGAATGCCAACCTTAGCCTGAGTCGTTCTCCTCTGATGCCCTTCAACCAACTCTTGCCTTCTCCTACCCTTACAAGCAGTGACGACGGCTAATTCCACCGACAGCAGCTCAGTCCTAGATCCTATTTAATGCTTCTGAGGTGGACAGAATTAAAAATTAATCCCCACTGTGAAGAACAGACCTAACCTGTTCCTAATTTTTAAATTCAGAGTCAGGTTAAAATACAACAGACCAACCGTAATGTAACACAGAGAACTCGTTTACTATACAGACCAAGGACACACAAAAAGGATGTTCTTAGCGTGGATTCCTCAGAGACCAAAGCCTCAGGCGTGTCATGGATTGCGGCCCCAGGGAAGAGGGGGCAGGTGAGTGACACGTGAGGTGTCAGGCTGTGTCCACATCAAGCTGGTCTGGGTCCAGTTTGAGTTGGCAGTAGCCAGGGGTGAAGAGTGATTAAAGGCTCTGGGGAGAGTGAGGCCAAGAGGTTCTGAAGCGGCATAGAAGAGGTGTGTGATACAGAGGATAAAGATGAAATCAACATCAGAAAACTTAAGGAAAGCCTGTGGAAATGGCAAGGCACAAAGTCCAAGTTCAGCGCCAAGGTCTGACTCAACCAGTCTCTGTCCCAACACCCTACTTTTAAGCATCCTTCCTGATATGAGCAGATAAAAAGACAAGCGCATGTGCTCAGTCCTATTAAATCTAACTTTCAGAGAAAGGACATTATACAATAGGGTTTTCCTGTACCACTTACATAACTTAATTAGAATGACTCATGCGTAATTGTACCAAATGTATATTCAATGTCTGGTTCCTCCCATTACATGGCAGTTTCCAAGCCCCTGAAGAACATAGCAGATTGCAAGGGCGGCTGACTAGACTAGTGACTAAGTGGAAGTAAAAACTGAACAAAGATCTTGCTTACATATGGGGTTTCTGTTGTGGTAACATCTGATGAGAATAAAGTTGAGCAAGGAAGTCTGTGACACATGACCAAAACACCAAGTCGCCCAGTTTTCTACATAGAGGAATATGTTAAGTCTGGCAAAACAATACAGTGCAATTATAAGCTACTATGTACCGATTCTCATGGTGGTTTTCATTTCATAGGGTAAAATTTATTTTTTAAAACATTCAAAGGGATAAACAAGGTTCTACTGTATAGCACAGTGTGTGTGTGTGTGTGTGTCTGTGTGTGCTGTCATAAGCCATAATGGAAAAGAATATGAAAAAGAATGTGTGTATATATACATACACACACATATAACTGAGTCATTTTGCTGTACAGCAGTAATTAACATATAGTAATTCAACTACACTTCAATAAAAAAATAAATTTTTACAAAACAATCATTATTTAAGTGTTCATTTCATCTAAAAAATAAAGAGAAAAAGATCTGCTTTAATGCAGGCTTAGATATATGTGAATTATTGCATAAAATTGCTATAAAAATCCCAGTTAGCAAAACAAGGAACTCCAGTAAAAACTGCTTATGCATTACAAAGTCAACTTCCAAAGACCTTCCAGCTACGTAAAAACTGACAGGTATCCTGAAATTTTAATTACTGTACTTATGAGTAAAAATAAAATTAGTCTTGCATTCCTTTTTCCCCTCACAGTGACTACTTTCTGCTGATGTCTGAAATCTTGACAATTATCTATCTTTTTACTTAGGAATATTTTTAAACTTTATTAAAGTTTTTGACATATAAATTTATAATCAAGCAAGCCCACCTTGTTGATAGTAACCAGATATTTGCTTTGTCGAAGATTTCTTGCTTTTTTCAGATCAATTTTTAAAATTTTTTGAAATACAGTTATTTACACTGTGTTAGTTTCAGATGTACAACAAAGTGATTCGGTTATCCATATGCAGAAATATACACATTCTTTTTAATACATACTCTTTTCCTGCCTTTTCTATCTCCTTTAAATATCCTGGTAGACACAGGAGTGTCACATAACCCACCCTATGGACAACAGACCTACCCTGGCAGTCTAACACCCAGAGGAGTTCTTTCTTCTTTTTTTTTAAGATGTTGATGCAAACCATTCTTAAAGTCTTTTTTTCAGCTGAGAGCCATGTGGGATCTTAGCTCCCTGACCAGGAATCGAACCCACAACCCCTGCATTGGAAGACAAAGTCCTAACCACGGGACCACCAGGGAAGTCCTAGGACCTCCTTCTTGAAAGGCAGAGTAGAGACCAAGACAATCATCAGAACCAGCTCCCCTCAGGCAGTGAAAACTGAGGCCAAAGCCCCTCCAACAGTAAGTTAAACTGGTTTAATTACAGTCAAAATCACATCTAATCTTATCTTCTCTGCATATCTCTAGCAGGACTTTCAGAGCCTGTTCCAGTTCTACAGCATTTTATGAGATGTATGCTAAGGACCTTCCTCTCTCCTCTTAGGGCAATAGGACAATATACACGGTGATATAAATTGTGTTTTCGAATCTAAAAATATTGTTGGAGCAGCTTGGAGCCTAATCCTCTGCTACATCCTAACACATACAGACACTCTATCCTACAAATCCTTTATATTGGAAGGGTAATTGGATAGGATTCAATTTCTAAACCAAAGTGATTTAAAAAATAGTTGGCGAGACGAGATAGGTATTTGCAACTAGAGAACAAGAGAGATCCATGTGTCCTAGCTACACATACTGTTCTTTTTGAACAGCTGCCCAACCGATCTGGTCCAGGAATCCCCTGCCCTTGCTATGGCTGCTGGGAATTTCTCTCCATCCTGCCTATCCGCATCTTTCCATGTCACCACAGCAAAACAGTTCCTCTTCTCTACCCATATCTTGCTTTAACTGTTCAATTACTCCAGTGATGTAAGGTGAGGACTCTATGACAAGACAGAGCAAGCCAAAGTGCAGAGAGAAAGGAAAAGGATCCCCTCCTTGCTTCAGGGGACCAGTAAAAGGTGGATGGATGAAAAGACGCAAGTGGGAGAGGGGGTGCCTGCAGGAACCTGCTTTTCCAGGTTGTTCCCCCACAAAGGGAAGCAGGTGAGATTACTTCATGCCCCTCTAACCCCTAAGTAACCCCAGTTTTCTTCTCAATGACTGCTCATGCTTTTAGCCCTCTAGCGTCTGAATCTTGTTTGAAAGTCTCCCCACTAAAATCTCCAGTCAGAACAAAATTCCATCTCAGATCTTCAAATCCTCTTCCCACTGTTTATACAACAAACTCTCTCTACCATGAGTAAGAAAACAACCGGAAAGGCTTAATTAATAGAACCAGGGAATCCCTGGCCTCCGACTCCGGAAGATACAGGGTTAAATTTCTTGGCATTCTAAGTTAGAAGTCCAAATTCACAGAATCATTTGCCTAAATGTCTTAGTCAAACAGCATTATACACTTCAGAAATATCACAGGTTCAAAAGACTTTTGCAAGGACCTAGTGTTTCGGAGAAGGCAATGACACCCCACTCCAGTACTCTTGCCTGGAGAATCCCATGGACGGAGGAGCCTGGTAGGCTGCAGTCCATGGGGTTGCTAGGAGTCCGATGCGACTGAGTGACTTCACTTTCACTTTTCATTTTCATGCATTGGAGAAGGAAATGGCAACCCACTCCAGTGTTCTTGCCTGGAGAATCCAAGGGACGGCGGAGCCTGGTGGGCTGCCGTCTATGGGGTTGCACAGAGTCGGACATGACTAAAGCGACTTAGCATAGCATAGCATAGTGTTGATTCATATGATATTGCTTATGATGGAAAAAATAATTATGTTCTAAAATTTTGGTGAGTGCCTTGGACGATTCTGATTGACCTGGGCTAACACATTGTCCTTTAGGATCAGAGATTCTCCAACTTTTTGGTATCAGGACTCTTTTACACTCTTCAACAACTGAGGACCCTAATATGCTTCTTTTTACATGGGTTATAGCCTAGAGAAAAAAATTTTAATTAGAAATTAAAGCTGAGAAACTCTTAAATATGTTATCAATTCATTTAAAATAGCAAGATTTATTACATAAATAATATATTTAAGAAAAATACTATTCTTAAAAGCAAAAATATATATTTACTGAAGAGGAGCATCATTTTACATTTTGCAAATCAATGTGTTGTGTTATGATAATTTATAAAGTCATATCAACAATTATCGAGTTCACGTGGCTAAACAATAAACCAACCATGCGAATTCTCTAACTGTTGATATGACTTTATAAATTATCAAGTGTTCAACGTAACTCATTGATTTGCAAAAATATAAAATGATGCTCTTCAGTAAATATGTTTATATTTATGTATTTTTGTTTTTGAAAATAGCATTATTTTTTTTTCAATTGAGCCTAGTGGGCTACAGTCCCTGGGGTCACAAAGAGTCAGACATGACTGAGCACACACGCAAACAATCAACTAAAGAAAAATTGAGAACATAACATATTCAGTACCAGTACAGAGGTTAAGAGTTTCAAAAAGGCCCCTACCCTGGGGCCCAGGTCAGGAAAGGACATGTTTGGTGACAGAAGCTGGTAAGGATCTACACCAAGGATTACATGGAAAGCTCTACAGGGACCAGGCAGATAAAATAAGTGTTATTTATCCACATCCACTAGCTGGGGACCTAAACAGCTCATGACCTTATCAGGGAGACAGAGCTCAGTGATGCCAGATTTTCAAGTTGTTTAGGACAAACTACAAATTTGAATTTTTATGTGAAACTCTTCGATTTTTAGGTATTGAAACTGCAGGTCAAATAAACATCTATATGTAAATGGAGCCTACAACACCCCCAGTCTGCAACATCTGTATGTCACAAATAACTGTTTAATCTTTGAAAAATTCTTCCCAAGGAAATTTATCCCACAGTATGTGGTGTTGAAGAAGACTCTTGAGAGTCCCTTGGACTGCAAGGAGATCCAACCAGTCCATTCTGAAGGAGATCAGCCCTGGGATTTCTTTGGAAGGAATGATGCTAAAGCTGAAATTCCAGTACTTTGGCCACTTCATGCGAAGAGTTGACTCACTGGAAAAGACTCTGATGCTGGGAGGGATTGGGGGCAGGAAGAGAAGGGGATGACAGAGGATGAGATGGCTGGATGGCATCACTGACTCGATGGACGTGAGTCTGAGTGAACTCCGAGAGTTGGTGATGGACAGGGAGGTCTGGCATGCTGCGATTCATGGGGTCGCAAAGAGTTGGACACAACTGAGCAACTGACTGACTGATGGTCCTAAGATCCCCAGGAAACAGCATACTTAAGATAGAATCAATGAAACAGAACTGGAGCAGAAGGTTGTTATCAAAGCATGTAAAGCAATACAATGCCGTGAGAGTCAACAGGCGATCGGACCTACTGGACAAGAATCTCTAGAAAGTCTCACCCTGCGTGGTGGGGTGGGTTTGAGATGGCTCATCAGGTCCTACCATTGTCCTGAGAAATACTCTCCATAACATCTAACTCCCAGACTCACAAATCACCTTTCCAGCTACTAATTTGGGCTAACATGAGGATAGAGGGCTTTAGAGAACAAGCACCACAGGACTAGAATCAGTCAAGAGACGTTTACAGAGCACTTCTGCCTGCAGAGCTCCGCAGGAGGTACAAAGTTTAAGTGATCCCAGTTCCAACAGTGATCCTAGGTCACAGCCTCAAAGGGGAGGGGGACCCAAAATACAAACAAAACAGTGAAACAGTACAAGAATTAGAAAAGAAGGAGGGGCACTTGCCTGGTGGTCCAGTGGGTAGGACTCCATGCTCCCAATGCAGGGGGCCTGGGTTCAATCCCTGGTCCAGGAACTAGAACCCACATACTGCAACTGAGATCCAGCACAGCCAAATAAAAAATAAATATTTTTTTAAAAAAGGATAGCTGCTGCTGCTGCTGCTAAGTCGCTTCAGTCGTGTCTGACTCTGTGCGACCCCGTAGACGGCAGCCCACCAGGCTCCCCCATCCCTGGGATTCTCCAGGCAAGAACACTGGAGTGCGTTGCCATTTTGAACATATAAAAGACGTCTCCCAGACACTGACATTTCTTAATTAGTAGAAATAATAAAGGGTCCAAATTCAAAAGACACATTATAGGATGCACGAGCAAGCTTGAAGGAAGGTTCCAGAAACCAGCTAGTAGGCAATTATGGTCCAAACTAGGGTAACCTCAGAGAGAACAGAAAGGCATGTCAGGGTAAAAATATCTGCAAGAGCTGTTGGTGGGAATGTAAACTAATACAGCCAGTATGGAAGACAGCATGGAGAATCCTTTAAAAAACTAAGAATGAAACCACCATATTACCCAGGAATTTGAATTCTAGGCATATACCCTGAAGAAACCAAAAATGAGAAAGACACATGTATCCCACTGTTCATTGCAGCACTATTTACAATAGCTAGAACATGGAAGCAACCTAGATTTCCACCAAAAGATGAATGGATAAAGAAGGTGTGGTACATATACACAATGGAATATTACTCACCCATCAAAAGGAAACACCTCTGAGTCAGATCTAATGAGGTGGATGAACCTAGAACCTATTATACAGAGTGAAGTAAGTCAGAAAGAGAAAGATAAATATCGTATTCTAGAGATCTCTTCAAGAAAACTAGAGATACCAAGGGAACATTTCATGTAAAGATGGGCTCGATAAAGGACAGAAATGGTATGGACCTAACAGAAGCAGAAGATATTAAGAAGAGGTGGCAGGAATACACAGAAGAACTGTACAAAAAAGATCTTCATGACCAAGATAATCACGATGGTGTGATCACTGACCTAGAGCCAGACATCCTGGAATGTGAAGTCAAGTGGACCTTAGAAAGCATCACTACGAACAAAGCTAGTGGAGGTGACGGAATTTCAGTGGAGCTATTCCAAATCCTGAAAGATGATGCTGTGAAAGTGCTACACTCAATATGCCAACAAATTTGGAAAACTCAGCAGTGGCCACAGGACTGGAAACGGTCAGTTTTCATTCCAATCCCAAAGAAAGGCAATGTCAAAGAATGCTCAAACTACTGCACAATTGCACTCATCTCACATGCTAGTAAAGTAATGCTCAAAATTCTCCAAGCCAGGCTTCAGCAATACGTGAACCATAAACTTCCAGATGTTCAAGCTGGTTTTAGAAAAGGAAGAGGAACCAGAGATCAAATTGCCAGCATCTGCTGGATCATGGAAAAAGCAAGAGAGCTCCAGAAAAACATCTATTTCTGCTTTATTGACTATGCCAAACCTTTGACTGTGTGGATCACAATAAACTGTGGAAAATTCTGTAAGAGATGGGAATACCAGACCACCTGACCTGCCTTTTGAGAACCCTAAAAATGCAGGTCAGGAAGCAACAGTTAGAACTGGACATGGAACAACAGACTGGTTCCAAATAGGAAAAGGAGTACATCAAGACTGTATATTGTCACCCTGCTTATTTAACTTATATGCAGAGTACATCATGAGAAACGCTGGGCTGGAAGAAGCACAAGCTGGAATCAAGATTGCCGGGAGAAATATCAATAACCTCAGATATGCAGATGACACCACCCTTATGGCAGAAAGTGAAGAGGAACTAAAAAGCCTCTTGATGAAAGTGAAAGAGGAGAGTGAAAAAGTTGGCTTAAAGCTCAACATTCAGAAAATGAAGATCACGGCATCTGGTCCCATCACTTCATAGCAAATAGATGGGGAAACAGTGGAAATAGTGTCAGACTTTATTTTTCTGGGCTCCAAAATCACTGCAGATGGTGACCGCAGCCATGAAATTAAAAGACGCTTACTCCTTGGAAGGAAAGTTATGACCAACCTAGATAGCATATTCAAAAGCAGAGACATTACTTTGCCAACAAAGGTCCATCTAGTCAAGGCTATGGTTTTTCCAGTAGTCGTGTATGGATGTGAGAGTTGGACTGTGAAGAAAGCTGAGAGCTGAAGAATTGATGCTTTTGAACTGTGGTGTTGGAGAAGACTCTTGAGAGTCTCTTGGACTGCAAGGAGATCCAACCAGTGCATTCTAAAGGAGCTCAGTCCTGGATGATCACTGGAAGGACTGATGCTAAAGCTGAAACTCCAATACTTTGGCCACCTCATGCGAAAAGTTGACTCATTGGAAAAGACTCTGATGCTGGGAGGGATTGGGGGCAGAGGAGAAGGGGACAGCAGAAGATGAGATGGCTGGATGGCATCACCGACTCGATGGACGTGAGTCTGAGTGAACTCTGGGAGTTGGTGATGGACAGGGAGGCCTGGTGTGCTACAATTCAGGGGGTCGCAAAGAGTCAGACACGATTGAGCGACTGAACTGAACTCAATGCATATATACGGAATCTAGAAAAATGGTACTGAAGAATTTCCTTACAGGGCAGCAATGGAGAAACAGACATAGAAAGGAGACTTATGGACATAGAGAGAAGGGAGGAGAGGGTGAGAGGTATGGAAAGAGTAACATGGAAACTTACATCACTATATGTAAAATAGATAGCCAACGGGAATTTGCTATATGAATCAGGAAACTCAAACAGGGGTTCTGTATCAACCTAGAGGGGTGCAATGGGGAGGGAGATGGGAGAGAGTTTCAAAAAGGAGAGCATATATGTATACCTATGGCTGATCATGTTGAGATTTGACAGAAAACAACAAAATTCTGTAAAGCAATTATCCTTCAATTTAAAAAAATAAATTAATTTTAAAAAGAAAAATATCTACAAGAAAAATCAATATTTGCCATCTGACTAAATAAGTGCACTTATTAACCAATCAACAGAAGGAATGACCCATTCCTTCAACAATCAAGGAACCAATAAATTAAAAGACATAATCCAATCTCAACGGGTAGACCATATTTGGATGCCCTTCAAATCACTCTGAGGAAAAAACTTTATGAAACAATTGCACATGTGAACGCTGACTGAAACTTTGAAACTTCTACATGACTACTGTTCATTTTTAAGGTGTAATAGTGAGAGTTGGACTGTGAAGAAGGCTGAGCACCAAAGAATTGATGCTTTTGAACTCTGGTGTTGGAGAAGACTCTTGAGAGTCCCTTGGACTGCAAGGAGATCCAACCAGTCCATTCTGAAGGAGATCAGCCCTGGGATTTCTTTGGAAGGAATGATGCTAAAGCTGAAACTCCAGTACTTTGGCCACCTCATGCGAAGAGTTGACTCATTGGAAAAGACTCTGATGCTGGGAGGGATTGGGGGCAGGAGGAGAAGAGGACGACAGGGAATGAGATGGCTGGATGGCATCACTGACTTAATGGACGTGAGTCTCAGTGAACTCTGGGAGTTGGTGATGGACAGGGAGGCCTGGCGTGCTGTGATTCATGGGGTCGCAAAGAGTCGGACACGACTGAGCAACTGATCCGATCTGATCTGATCTGAATGGCATTTTGGCTATGTTAAAAAATAATAAAGATATATTAAAATATTTGTGGGTAAATGGGATTTACTTCAAAATAATATGGGAAATGGAAAGAGTTGAAGGAGTGGACAGGACAGGATTAGCCATGGGTGATGGCACTGGAGGCTGAGGAACAGGCTCCTGGAGGTTCATTATACTACTATGGCTACTATGACCTATCTTTTAAATTCTCTGTAACAAAACATTTTAAAAAATTAATGGCAAATACAACTTTTACCTACTTATGTAAATTCTACTTCAGTTTTCCTAAAAGTGGAAAACAACATTAGTGATTTGTCTCATCTGTGGGTCAATACACAAAGATTATTATCACTCTTACTTATTACCCATTCTATAGGATTTTTTATAGGATT
The DNA here is from genome assembly GCF_032452875.1 of Bos javanicus. Classification (NCBI taxonomy): domain Eukaryota; kingdom Metazoa; phylum Chordata; class Mammalia; order Artiodactyla; family Bovidae; genus Bos; species Bos javanicus. The sequence goes on along the minus strand of NC_083875.1, from coordinate 10,029,588 downwards.
TTTTAAATTATAAATACACAAAATTAGATTTAATAAAAAGCAAAACTCACCATTACACAAGATTCTTCTTTAACAAATTCTAAGGAAGTAGGATAAAGGGCTCCAGAACATTACACTATTAATTTGCAAAAGAAACCACTTTTCCTTTTAGCTAAATATCACTCTCGTAAGAACATGCACAATGATCAGAATTAAACAATGGAATCATTTCAAATCTGAGCCCGCAAAACTCTAGCCTTACAAAGTCCACAATAATTCAACTTCTCTTTCTGTTTTTCTGTTTTGCTTTGTTTTTTGTTTTACTAGTATGCTTACAGACAAATTACAGGCTAAAAATAATTTAATCACAATTTAAAGGAACGAAGACTAAATAAAGATTATCCTAACTTTTTAGCTTGGTACTTGGCAAAGAGTTGATGTTCAGCTGCTAAATGGATCAGAAAGATTCCTAAAGATATTGTGATATTATGATACAGCAACCTTTTAGATAGAATGGTTTCTCATGTCACATTTCCTCATAGATTACTGCTACCTCCATCTTTAAAATGTAAATCTAGATTCTTACACAATATGTGTTTTATTGGCAACAACTCCTACACTGATGACTTAGAAAGAGAACCCTAAAAAAAAAAAAAAAAGTATTGCCAAATAAAGACAAATTTTAAAAACATCAATAGTGGGACTTGGTAGTTTTACTTAAGTCTTATTTGTAATTAGATAGCTTATCTATTATATCATATGGGATCAGATAATTTTATGCTAAATCCAGAATTCTGGGGAAATTCAAAACATTTAATTCCTATTAGCTATATCTTAATCTAATTAGTAGCCACACACACAAAACTCTGCATCATCATCATGTCCAATGTTAGTAGCTAAGCAGTATTTCAACCACAGGTATAATGACTCTCTTTTCTTAAATTAACAAAAAAAAACGTATTCCTTCTTATTTTTGGACCAATAAAAGCATAAACAAGATACTATATAACCAATGACAAGGCTAAGATTTCATAAATTCTACCAGAACAGTCTAATTCTTGTTAAGTTTACTAATCAGCTATCAAACAGTTCATTTTAGCAACCTAAGCTTTTGCTGGTAAAATTGTGAAAAATCTGGGTTTATTGCTAATTTGATTATCTGCTTCTATTAACTATGCAGCGATATGAATTGAACCACACATACTTTATTACCTTTTTAGCTTTTAAGAGTGTTCCTGATTCATTTTCACAACTATATTCCAAAGTAGTACACTCAATGTCTGCAGTATTTTTTTTTAAAAGAGGGGGAAGAATCCTCTGAAATTTCTGAGTATGTAGAACACCGTTCTCCCCACTTTACTGACATAATCAGGGTGGACAGACTCCCCCAGGAAGAGCCTCTTTATGAAATTAAAACATACCACATACTATTCTCCAGAGGAATAAATTCTGTTTGGGCAGGATTATTAGCCTCACTCAAGTCATTTCACAGCAGAGAGAACAAGCAGGTCTATTGTATATACCATAATTACATTTTGCATGACTTTCTTCAATTAAAATCTTTACTTCAATTAGCATCCATACAGCAGCAGAGAAATTTTAAAACTCATTATCTAATATGACCTAACGATGACTTCTACTAACAAGAAATTAGTCTGAAAATGACTTCATATATTTCAAAGTAATTATTGGCATTAGGCCCTCCCTTCAGTAGTATTACACAATACATTTGTCAGACAAATGTACAGGTCAACTCCACTTAATTCGGCATCTATCTGATACATATTTTTTCTGCATATGTTCTTTCATCTACCAGGAACAGAGTACACTGAACCTCCAAAGAAGGACTGGATGTATTTAGCTCATATTAGGTACTCCTTAATTATCTAATAATCGTAACTAAGATCTGGCGTCTGGTAAACAATCAAAAGGAATGTTTTAATGACCTTTCTGATAAGAACTGGTTAAGAGCAACATCTCAGACATTCTTTTCACTGGACTGGCCATTATAACCTTCACACTATCAATTTATTATTAAGTTAAGCATAACCAAACAGGAAGGAGTGGAAAGCCCCATAGCTGTACAAGAACACAAAAAATCTGCACATCTATATGTCATCCACAGCTAACTCCATCCATGTTGGAACGTCTCTCCAACAGGTACTAAAGAACAGGTCATTTCACAAACCACCACAGGCATCCGCGTTCAGGTTCATTACGATCTTGAGGTCTCACTTTCCAAATGTTTTCTATTACAGAAAACTCTGGTCTTTAAAATCTTACAGTTTGCGAAATTCCCTGGTTGCCTAGTGGTTGGGGCTCTGCGCTTTCATTCCCGTGGGCACGAGTTCCAGCCATGGTCAGGGAACTGGGATCCCACAGGCCACCCAACCAATAATAATAATGATAAAATCTTACACTTGGTGGGGCAGGATAATAAAGAATTATAAAAGAAAGTTTACATACAAATCCACACACACAGAAGAAAACAGAGGGCTAAAGAAGAAAACGGGTTAACTGACCAGGGGATTCTCGGTACAATTTAAACTGGCTATTCCCTTTCAGTGCCGTTGTTTAAAGCAGCACCCTGAACAGGCACAGCTCACCGATTCAGTCTCTCAGAGTCGGAAGCCCACTAAAACAATGCTCCTGCCACTTTTGCTTGAATTCACTGCAAACAATAGATGGAGGGGGAGCCTTTTTTTTATTTTGGTTTTTTACAAGGAAAAAAGGAGGAACAGGGTATTTGATAAAATAGGAACAGTTAGCTTTCCTCCCCATGATAAACCTGTGATTTTTTTTTGCTCCTCTTAATACAATTTTTTTTGCCTTTAAAACTCAGGCATTATGCTTTATGAGTTGTCAATCTTTTTTGAGTCACATCTCTCTCTGACTTTTGACTAGAAAAAGGCATTTGTGGACACACAGTAGTGTACAAGCAACTTCCAAACACACATAGTGGAAACGTAAAGAAATACAAGGGAAAGAGAAAAAACCAAATTCAGGAAAAGCTGTTAACTGTGGTGGAGAAGAAAGGCATTCCAACTGGAGACTGTTTACAAAAGGTTTAAATTGTACTGGTAATGATGCTTTGTTAAGCTGAGGGACAGGTACATAAAAGTGTTTTAATCTTTAAACTTTTTACACATTTTTTAAAAACTTTGCTCAATTTCTTTAAAACCTTACGAAGAAGTACCACTCAACAGAAAAGTATGCTAGAGTCTGAGGTTCCCAATCAGTAGCCAAGAGCTGAATCCAGCCAAGACTGTTAGTTTGGACAGCATGATGTTTTGTTTTGCTTTTTAATTGTAATCCGAATGCCTTTGGGCAAGGCATGCACTCGCCAATTAGCCAGAGTCACCACCATTTTCCTTACAGTGAAGGAGAGTTCTTTGAAAGCCCAAGAAACTGGAATCCTCATAATGTAAAAGACTGCAGCCACTTTAGAGAAGTCTGACAATTCCTCAAAATGATAAGCACAGAGGTACCATATGACCCAGCAGCTCCACTCCTAGACATCTACCTAAGAGAAACGGAAACATGGTCCACTGAAAGACCTAAACAACTGCGGTTCACAGCAGCATGATTCATAATAGCCCAGAAGTGGAAAAACCCAAATATCCATCAACTGACGAATGGATAAACAAAACAGAATACGATGAAAAATTATTCCCCCATGAAAAGGAATAGTACTGACAGATACTATAACACGGACAACCCTCAAAAACATTAACCTAAGTAAAAAGAAGCCAATCACAGAAGACCGCAGGAGATGCAACCAGTCCATCCTAAAGGAAACCAGTCCTGAATATTCATTAGAAGGACTGATGTTGAATCTGAAACTGCAATATTTGGCCACCAGATGCGAAGAGTTGACTCATTTGAAAAGACCCTGATGCTGGGAAAGATTGAAGGCAGGAAGAGAAGGGAACGACAAAGGATGAGATGGTTGGATGACATCACCAACTCAATGGACATGAGTTTGCCTAAACTCCGGGAGTTGGTGATGGACAGGGAGGCCTGGCGTGCTGCAGTCCACAGGGTCACAAAGAGTCCGACACGACTGAGCAACTGAACTGAACTGATAGATACCATAACACAGACAAACCTCAAAAACATTAACCTAAGTAAAAAGAAGTCAATCACAGAAGACCACAAATTATATTTCATGTATATGCAATGCCCAGAAGAGACAAACTTCAAGTGTAGAGACAGAACGTAGATTAACAGGATGATAAAAATGTCATAAAATTAGATAGTGGTGCTGGTAAATATAGTAAAAATCACTGAGCTGTTCACCTTAAAGGGGTGAATTATATCATATGCTTATTATATGTCAAGTAGTTTTGGTCTGAGGACTCCCCAGTGTTTCCTAGAACTTTTCAGTGGGTCTGCGGTCAAGACTCTTTTCATAAAATCCTAAGACATGTGCCCTTTTCACTGTGTTGATATTTGTACTGATGGTGTAAAAATGACGGCAGATAGTTAGGGAGTTTGGGATGGTCATGTACACACTGCTATTTTTAAAATGGGTAACCAAGAAGGACTTACTGTATAGCACACGGAACTCTGCTCAGTGTTATGTGGCAGCCTGGATGGGAGGGGAGTTTGGGGGAGAATGGATACATATATATGTATGGCTGAGTCCCTCTGCTGTTAATTGGCTATTCTCCAAAACAAAATAAAAAGTTAAAAAAAAAAAAAAACCGCTGGCACCTTTGGCTCGGTGACACCAAATTATACAGGTTACTTACAGTCAATGCATTCTTTATCTCATCTACTCACAGCAAAAACAAACTTTACTGTATGAATTGTGGGCCAAACTGGCCATTTTGTTTTAACAGACTAGCATTTCTACTAGAAATAACTGTCAGTTCCTCTAGGAAAATGCATTCTCATGTCCAAAGTCAAAGAAACATAACTCTCATAACACAACTGTTTCATAAAGTGAAACCGGCCACTCTCCATGGGAAATCACACCTCACTCCCTTTGAAAACATTTTTTAACCAGAGGGATCAGTAAAGCCCAGTCTGGTGGGTAAAGGAGTTCAGTTCAGTTGCTGAGTTGTGTCCCCATGAATCGCAGCACGCCAGGCCTCCCTGTCCATCACCAACTCCTGGAGTTCACTCACACTCACGTCCATCGAGTCAGTGATGCCATCCAGCCATCTCATCCTCTGTCATCCCCTTCTCCTCCTGCCCTCAGTCCCTCCCAGCATCAGAGTCTTTTCCAATGAGTCAACTCTTCGCGTCAGGTGGCCAAAGTACTGGAGTTTCAGCTTTAGCATCATTCCTTCCAAAGAAATCCCAGGGCTGATCTCCTTCAGAATGGACTGGTTAGATCTCCCTGCAGTCCAAGGGACTCTCAAGAGTCTTCTCCAAAATCACAGTTCAAAAGCATCAATTCTTCGGTGCTCAGCCTTCTTCACAGTCCAACTCTCACATCCATACATGACCTCTGGAAAAACCATAGCCTTGACTAGACGAACCTTTGTTGGCAAAGTAATGTCTCTGCTTTTGCTTATGCTATCTAGGTTGGTCATAACTTTCCTTCCAAGGAGTAAGCATCTTTTAATTTCATGGCTGCAGTCACCATCTGCAGTGATTTTGGAGCCCAAGAAAATAAAGTCTGACACTGTTTCCACTGTTTCCCCATCTATTTCCCATGAAATGATGGGACCGGATGCCATGATCTTAGTTTTCTGAATGTTGAGCTTTAAGCCAACTTTTTCACTCTCCTCTTTTCACTTTCATCAACAGGCTTTTTAGTTCCTCTTCACTTTCTGCCATAAGGGTGGTGTCATCTGCATATCTGAGGTTATTGATATTTCTCCTGGCAATCTTGATTTCAGTTTGTGCTTCTTCCAGCCCAGCGTTTCTCATGATGTACTCTGCATATAAGTTAAATAAGCAGGGTGACAATATACAGCCTTGACATACTCCTTTTCTTATTTGGAACCAGCCTGTTGTTCCATGTCCAGTTCTAGCTGTTGCTTCAGGAGGGAAGAAGGCAAAAGGCAGAATATAAAAGAGCCTAAGAAACTATTCTGCCCTATCATGGTAACAAGCACTATCATTAGCATTTTATTAAAAGATAAAAGCCTATTAAGTTTTAAGACAATTCTAACAAAATAAGGCTTAAAGATTTTGGTATTTAAAGGAGGATTGTTCTACATAACATTATTGTAACTTGTGATAAAAGGGACTTAAAGTGCTCCTAAACGGTAAAGATCACACACTGAGAACCACACTTCCAGAAATGTACTAAGAATAGATAATGAATTAGTCACTTATTAGCCCTAAAAGATGATTTGCAAATATGCTGCTGAAGATTCGGGAAACCCCAAGGACCAATCCAGAAAACTAAACTGATTTAGTGCCAAAGGGTAATTCCAAAAACACACTTACTGCACTAGTACTGTAGGCAGTATGGCTCTGCCAGAGAAAATAAAAAGACCAAATCCATCAGTGTGTATTCCGTATTACACAGAGAGAAAGAAGACCGTGCTGGAGGACACAGGCTTTTCAGTCACTAGGCTGTTTGAGTGCTGTGGACTAGAAAACCTTCTCTGTATTTAGTAAAACGTCCCTTTGTTCTTACTCTATGTTCACAAGCAATGTTTTGACCTGGCTTCTCAAGTACTATAGTTGATACTAAGGAGAAGCCCAGATGACAGGGATTAATATTTTGTTCACTGTAAACATAAAATCAAGGGGCCAGTCTCTTTGATGGCATGTGAGTCCCTAAGAGCCCCATGAACTCTGGGCAAACTAGATAAAGTTTCTGCCTTTGCAAAGTTGAAATTTTTCTAGAACTAGGGGATTTCTTGATAGGCATATAGACTCAAGTACTAAATATATTTTGGTTTCAAAATTTTTTACTTTCTTTATGAAGTTATGATATAGTTCATAACATACCATGGACACACCTTAAAATACAGGCCATAATAACATCAATAACCTCAGATAAGCAGATGAAACCACCCTTATGGCCAAAAGTGAAGACGAACTAAAGAGCCTCTTGATGAAAGTTAAAGAGGAGAGTGAAAAAGTTGGCTTAAAGCTCAACATTCAGAAAACTAAGATCATGGCATCCGGTCCCATCACTTCATGCCAAATAGATGGGGAAACAGTGGAAACAGTAGCTGACTTTATTTGGGGGGGCTCCAAAATCACTGCAGATGGTGACTGCAGCCATGAAATTAAAAGACACTTACTCCTTGGAAGAAAAGTTATGACCAACCTAGACAGCATATTAAAAAGCAGAGACATTACTTTGTCAAACAAAGATCCGTCTAGTCAAGGCTATGGTTTTTCCAGTAGTCATGTATGGATGTGAGAGTTGGACTATAAAGAAAGCTGAGCGCCGAAGAATTGATGCTTTTGAACTGTGGTGCTGGAGAAGACTCTTGAGAGTCCTTTGGACTGCAAGGAGATCCAACCAGTCCATCCTAAAGGGAATCAGTCCTGAATGTTCACTGGAAGGACTGATGTTGAAGCTGAAACTCCAACACTTTGGCCACCTGATGTGAAGAGCTGACTCATTTGAAAAGACCTGATGCTGGGAAAGATTGAGGGCAGGAGGAGAAGGGGACGACAGAGGATGAGATGGTTGGATGCCATCGCTGACTCAATGGACATGAGTTTGGGTAAACTCTGGCAGTTGGTGATGGACAGTGCAGGTATGCTGCAGTCCATGCGGTCACAAAGAGTGGGACACGACTGAGCGACTGAACTGAACTGAGTAACAGAATCGGTAAGAATCAAATAGCTAACTTTTATGTAAGATTTACTGCACATCAGGCACTGACACTTAGCATATTTTAACTCACTTATGGCATCTGGTCCCATCACTTCATGGGAAATAAATGGGGAAACAGTGGAAACAGTGGCTGACTATTTTTGGGCGCTCCAAAATCAGTGCAGATGGTGACTGCAGCCATGAAATTAAAAGACGCTTACTCCTTGGGAAAAAAGTTGTGACCAACCTAGATAGCATATTCAAAAGCAGAGACATTACTTTGCCAACAAAGGTCCATCTAATCAAGGCTATGGTTTTTCCAGTGGTCATGTATGGATGTGAAAGTTGGACTGTGAAGAAAGCTGAGGGCCGAAGAATTGATGCTTTTGAACTGTGGTGTTGGAAAAGACTCTTGAGAGTCCCTTGGACTGCAAGGAGATCCAACCAGTCCATTCTAAAGGAGATCAGTCCTGGGTGTTCTTTGGAAGGACTGATGCTAAAGCTGAAACTCCAGTACTTTGGCCACCTCATGCGACGAGCTGACTCATTGGAAAAGACCCTGATGCTGGGAGGGATTGGGGGCAGGAGGAAAAGGGGACGACAGAGGATGAGATGGCTGGATGGCATCACCGACTCGATGGACGTGAGTTTGAGTGAACTCCAGGAGATGGTGATGGACAGGGAGGCCTGGCGTGCTGCGATTCATGGGGTCGCAAAGAGTTGGACACGACTGAGCGACTGAACTGAACTGATTCCTCGTAACAACCGATAGGCAGGTACTACTATAATCTCCACTTCACTGAGACAGAGGACAATTAAGCAACTTGCTCCACACCACACATGATAAGTATTGGGTTGTGAAAAGTTTTGTTTGGGTTTTTCTGTTACACCATATGGGAAAATCTGAACGAACCTTTTGGCCAAGCCTACAGTAAAGCTGGAGCTTCCCAGGTGGCTCAGCAGTAAAGAATTCACCTGCCAATGCAGGAGACATGGGTTCGACCCCTGGATCAGGAAGATCCCCTGGAGGAGGAAATGGCAACCCACTCCAGCATTCTTTCTGGGAAATCCTATGAACAGAGGAGCCTATCGGGCTGTGTGTGGTCCACGGGGTCACAAAGGGTAAAACACTACTAAGCGACTCAACAGTAACAACAGTAGAGCCGAGACTCAGTCTGTCTGACTTCAAAGTGAGCATTTCTTAATCTCCGGTTAGCTGTGTACTATCAATTTTCTGAATTTTAAGCATCTTATTTTTCAAAACAGTTTTGAAATTCCATATACCAGTGTTTCCCAAATTCCCACGATTAAGCTGTTAAGCTGAAAATTGTCTACCTATTCATTTTTAAATGGCTTCTATTGCCTTTAATAAGCATAAATACCAAACCATGAAATTTTCAGAAGTTAATGCAAAATTAATCAGAAAAATATAAAACTATTGTTTTAAAAGTATACATATTCACTTTCAAAGTATACTAACATAGGTTATTAAGTACACATGTAAAATTAATCACAGTTTTAGATTAATAAGATTGGTGGACACTATTCTAAAAAGAAGGATATTGTAGCTCTTAAAGGAAAAATATTAGTTTGAGTCTTTCTGACTATTGATTGAAACTGACGCCAACCACTTTTTTTATGTTAGTTTCAAATCCCTGGCACTTCAGCTACAAGTATAGCTCCTATAAAACCGTAACTTGTTTTATGGGTTAGTCATTCTCCAAACTAGACTGTAATTAATCTTAACTTTGTAATTTGTGCTTTCCTTACTATTTCTTTCTTTTAATGAAGTCAACATATACTACCGAACTGCTACATTCCCAAATTTTCATTTTCTCTTTTCACCTTGACATTAAAAAAAAAAGTACTTCCCCTGAGGTGGTCTTTTGTCATACTAGTAATGTTCTTGTTTTTCATCTGGGCACCAGTTACAGGACTGTGCTCAACTTATGAAAATTCATCAAGCTATATATACTTTTCTGTACATATAGTTTATACTTCAATAAAGAGTTGTTTTTTAAGAAGCTGTGCTTCCTAACTTTATCTCACCAAAAGCCACAACATACCAGCGTTTACGGATGTCACTTCTGTTTGCTTTTGACAGCTGTCACTTCTAAGTCTTTTTTAAATCAGACAGCACTCTATAGTACTGACTTAACATTCAATCTGTATTTTCAGCACATGTAAAAAGAGTCATCCAAGATACTCTGTGGAACCAAAAAGTGCTATTTAATTCTTTCACAAACCCCTGAGATTTAAGGATCTCTAAAGGAAGGAAAACATTCATTTTACATTTACATTCTCTGTGCTCACTGTATCCTCACAATTAGCTCAGCAGTTAACATCACACACTTGTGGATGGAGCCACAACAATGTATTTCCCACCAAAAATGCTTCCCTTAGGTGACACTGATGTTTCTCCACTCATAGATGATGGTCCATGTTTCCTCTTACTGAAACTGCGCAGAGCTTTACACCAGCCTTCAGCATGAATATGTGACAGAACTGTCACTGTGACTGCCAAGGTCACAACATCACGGATGGGGAAGGAGGGACGCTCAAGAGAGAGGGGATATATGTATACATACAGCTTTTGTATATGGGATATATGTATACATACAGCTGATTCACTTTGTTGGAAAGCAGAAACACAAGATCGTAAAGCAATTACACTCCAATTAAAAAAAACAAAACGCAATACTGCTCCCACCTCGCTTTCTCATGCTCTCAGGACACTTGCCTCTGGAACCTGCCACCAGACTGGGAGCAGGGCTTCTGCTTGCAGCCCCAGCGACATCTCCAGCTAACAGGCAGCGTCAACCACCCGACCCAAGTGACCTGGTGAGCTTTCTGATTGCGGCCCCTTGCCTTCAAGTCTTCCCGGTGAACCCCTGACAGCATGGACTGGAGCTCTATCTGAATTTCTAAGCCACACTAACCATGAGATAATAATGATTACTGGCCTTCCATGGCGGTCCAGTGGTTGAGAATACCCCTGCCAATGCAGGGGACGTGGGTGTGATTCCTGATCCAGGAAGACTCCACATGCCGCAGAGCAACTAAGCCCGGGGGCCACCACTGAGCCCACGCCCTACAGCTACTGCAGCCTGTGCACCCTACAGCCTGTGCTCTGCAACGAGAAGCCACCACAACGAGAAGCCCACGCACCACAACAAAGACCCAGCACAGCCAAAAATAAATAAACCTTAAAAAAAGTAAATGATTACTGTTGTTTGAAGTCACAAAGCTTCTGAGATCATTTATTTGTTATACAACAATAGAAAATGGAAACACTTTACAAATAAAACACACAGGAAGATAACCATGCCAGCAAGCGGCAAAGGCAGAATTTGAATCGTCAGTCTGTATAAAAAACCCAAATTTTTTTCTACCAGAGGGTATTGCCTCCAAGTTTACTCAGAGTTGCCCACATTTCCAAAGAAAACAACAGTACTCAGACTGAAAGCTCTACGAGCAATATATACTCCCCCAAATTAGTGTTTTCAGTTCACACTCAGGACACTAGGTCATTCCATTAGCGGGCTCAAAATCCCTGTACTCTGACTCATCAATATCTTTCCCACCCTAGTAACAGCATCTCCTAGAGATGCTTAAGAAACATCAGATCAAATCAGATCAGATCAGTCGCTCAGTTCTGTCCGACTCTTTGTGACCCCATGAATCGCAGCACGCCAGGCCTCCCTTTCAATCAGCAACTCCCAGAGTTCACTGAGACTCACGTCCATCGAGTCAGTGATGCCATCCAGCCATCTCATCCTCTGTCGTCCCCTTCTCCTCCTGCCCCCAACCCCTCCCAGCATCAGAGTCTTTTCCAATGAGTCAACTCTTCGCATGAGGTGGCCAAAGTACTGGAGTTTCAGCTTTAGCATCAGTCCTTCCAAAGAAATCCCAGGGCTGATCTCCTTCAGAATGGACTGGTTGAATCTCCTTGCAGTCCAAGGGACTCTCAAGCGTCTTCTCCAACACCATAGTTCAAAAGCATCAATTCTTCGGCATTCAGCCTTCTTCACAGTCCAACTCTCACATCCACACATGACCACAGGAAACACCATAGCCTTGACTAGACGAACCTTTGTTGGCAAAGTAATGTCTTTGCTTTTGCTTATGCTATCTAGGTTGGTCATAACTTTCCTTCTAAGGAGTGAGCATCTTTTAATTTCATGGCTGCAGTCACCATCTGTAGTGATTTTGGAGCCCAGAAAAATAAAGTCTGACACTGTTTCCACTGTTTTCCCATCTATTTCCCATGAAGTGATGGGACCAGATGCCATGATCTTAGTTTTCTGAATGTTGAGCTTTAAGCCAACTTTTTCACTCTCCTCTTTCACTTTAATCAAGAGGCTTTTGAGTTCCTCTTCACTTTCTGCCATAAGGGTGGTGTCATCTGCATATCTGAGGTTAGTGATATTTCTCTCGGCAATCTTGATTCCAGCTTGTGCTTCTTCCAGTCCAGCATTTCTCATGATATACTCTGCATATAAGTTAAATAAGCAGGGTGACAGTATACAGCCTTGACGTACTCCTTTTCCTATTTGGAACCAGTCTGTTCTTACATGTCCAGTTCTAACGGTTGCTTCCTGACCTGCATACAGATTTCTCAAGAGGCAGATCAGGTGGCCTGGTATTCCCATCTCTTTCAGAATTTCCCACAGTTTATTGTGATCCACACAGTCAAAGGCTTTGGCATAGTCAATAAAGCAGAAATAGATGTTTTTCTGGAACTCTCTTGCTTTTTCCATGATCCAGTGGATGTTGGCAATTTAATCTCTGGTTCCTCTGCCTTTTCTAAAACCAGCTTGAACATCTGGAAGTTCACGGTTCACATATTGCTGAAGCCTGGCTTGGAGAATTTTGAGCATTACTTTACTAGCATGTGAGATGAGTGCAATTGTGCGGTAGTTTGAGCATTCTTTGGCATTGCCTTTCTTTGGGATTGGAATGAAAACTGACCTTTTCCAGTCCTGTGGCCACTGCTGAGTTTTCCGAATTTGCTGGCATATTGAATGCAGCACTTTCACAGCATCATCTTTCAGGATTTGAAATAGCTCCACTGGAATTCCATCACCTCCACTAGCTTTGTTCGTAGTGATGCTTTCTAAGGCCCACTTGACTTCACATTCCAGGATGTCTGGCTCTAGGTCAGTGATCACACCATCGTGATTATCAGGGTCGTGAAGATCTTTTTTGTACAGTTCTTCTGTGTATTCTTGCCATCTCTTCTTAATATCTTCTGCTTCTGTTAGGTCCATACCATTTCTGTCCTTTATCAAGCTCATCTTTGCATGAAATGTTCCTTTGGTATCTCTGATTTTCTTGAAGAGATTCCTAGTCTTTCCCATTCTGTTGTTTCCTCTATTTCTTTGCATTGATTGCTAAAGAAGGCTTTCTTATCTCTTCTTGCTGTTCTTTGGAACTCTGCATTCAGATGCTTATATCTTTCCTTTTCTCCTTTGCTTTTCGCTTCTCTTCTTTTCACAGCTATTTGTAAGGCCTCCCCAGAAAGCCATTTTGCTTTTTTGCATTTCTTTTCCATGGGGATGGTCTTGATCCCTGTCTCCTGTACAATGTCATGAACCTCATTCCATAGCTCATCAGGCACTCTGCCTATCAGATCTAGTCCCTTAAATCTATTTCTCACTTCCACTGTATAATCATAAGGGATTTGATTTAGGTCATACCTGAATGGTCTAGTGGTTTTCCCTACTTTCTTCAATTTAAGTCTGAATTTGGCAATAAGGAGTTCATGGTCTGAGCCACAATCAGAAACATAACTACGTCAATAATAATAAACCTCAACATTTACAGAACACTTCACAAAGCACTTTAAGGATTACTAATTTGATTTTCAGGAAACCCCCCTATGAAACAGATGAGGTAGGTATCACACAGACAAGGCTCAAAAAAGGTAAAAATAACTAACTACAGGGCTTCCCTGCTGGCTCAGTTCAGTTGCTCAGTCGTGTCTGACTCTTTGCGACGCCATGGACTGCAGCACGCCAGGCCTCCCTGTCCATCACCAACTGCCGGAGTTTACTCAAACTCATGCCCATTGAGTGGATGACAACTCATCCTCTGTCGTCCCCTTCTCCTGGCTTCAATCTTTCCCAGAATCAGAGTCTTTTCCAATGAGTCAGTTTTTCGCATCAGGTGGCCAAAGTACTGGAGTTTCAGCTTCAACATCAGTCCTTTCAATGAATATTCAGGACTGATTTTCTTTAGGATGGACTGGTTGAATCTCCTTGCAGTCCAAGGGACTCTCAAGAGTCTTCTCCAACACCACAGTTCAAAAGCATCAATTCTTCAGCACTCAGCCTTCTTTATAGTCCAACTCTCACAGCCATACATGAACACTGAAAAAACCATAGCCTTGACTAGATGGACCTCTGTTGGCAAAGTAACGTCTCTGCTTTTGAATATGCTATCTAGGTTGGTCATAACTTTCCTTCCAAGGAGTAAGCGTCTTTTAATTTCATGGCTGCAGTCACCACCTGCAGTGATTTTGGAGCCCCCCAAAATAAAGTCAGCCACTGTTTACAGTGTTTCCCCATCTATTTCCCATGAAGTGATGGGACCGGATGCCATGATCTTAGTTTTCTGAATGTTGAGCTTTAAGCCAACTTTTTCACTCTCCTCTTTCACTTTCATCAAGAGGCTCTTTAGTTCTTCTTCACTTTCTGCCATAAGGGTGGTGTCATCTGCATATCTGAGGTTATTGATATTTCTCCCAGCAATCTTGATTCCAGCTTGTGTTTCTTCCAGTCCAGCATTTCTCATGATGTACTCTGCATATAAGTTAAATAAGCAGGGTGACAATATACAGCCTTGACATACTCCTTTTCCTATTTAGAACTAGTCTGTTGTTCCATGTCCAGTTCTAGCTGTTGCTTCCTGATCTGCATACAGATTTCTTAAGAGGCAGATCAGGTGGTCTGGTATTCCCATCTCTTGAAGAATTTTCCACAGTTTATTGTGATCCACACAGTCAAAGGCTTTGGCATAGTCAATAAAGCAGAAATAGATGTTTTTCTAGAACTCTCTTGCTTTTTGGATGATCTAGCAGATGTTGGCAATTTGATCTCTGGTTCCTCTGCCTTTTCTAAATCCAGCTTGAACATCTGGAAGTTCACATTTCAACTATTGTTGAAGCCTTGCTTGGAGAATTTTGAGCACTACTTTACTAGTATGTGAGATGAGTGCAACTGTGTGGTAGTTTAAGCATTCCTTGGCATTGCCTTTCTTTGGGATTGGAATGAAAACTGACCTTTTCCAGTCCTGTGGCCACTGCTGAGTTTTCCAAATTTGCTGGCATATTGAGTGCAGCACTTTCACAGCATCATCTTTTAGGATGGTGGCTCAGTGGTAAAGAAATCTGCCTGCCAATGCAGGAGACGCAGGTTCGATCCCTGGGCCAGGAAAATTCCCCTGAAGTAGGAAATAGCAACCCATTCCAGTAATCTTGCCTGGGAAATCCCATGGACAGAGGAGTCTGGTGGGCTACAAATTATGGGGTCACAAAAGAGTGGGACACAACTTAGCAACTAGACAACAACAAACTGCCTACGATAAGATAAGCAGGGATTCAATTTCCTATTTTCTGACTCCATGTCATGTGCTCTTTTCAACTTAATTCAACTCAAAAGAACTTCATGGAGTGCCTTTGGGTGTACTTTCGCAAACAACGCTGTCTCTGCAAGTACTCTGCAGCATCTGCTTGGCACAAAGCATCATGGTGGGCACCATGCGTTCTCCACTGTCAGAATGGCACAAAAACATCTCTGATTGCTGATCTCTACAGCCAGTCCTTCCCCACTCTGATCCACTCCTGACACTGCCATCCAACAATCTTCCTAATCCACTTCCTTAATCACAATAATTCAGAAACTGTCAAAGATGACAACTTCCCATAAAAAGAGAGGCCAAATCTCATCTGCTTCCAAAGCCTTCTATAAAGTGACTCTAACTTACCTGGTAATTTCCCTGCACTTGCTAAGAAAAACCAAATTAATCTCTTCCTTCCTGTCCACATTCGCTTTCTTTATACCTTCCTGCTCTCCCCTTTGGTTCATATGATCACTCAAACCCAGAAGTGAGGCTCAAGTATTTCATCCCCAACTCCTGACAGAGAGTCCCTTCCTTCAAAGACCTTAAAATTTACTGTTGAGCTATAATTAATAATTCAAAACAATACACCATAATTAAATTAGGTGGCACAGATTATAGCTCACAGGGACCTTAAGGAGAGGAATCCAGTAAGGGCTGCAAGAAAGTCTTCAGGAAGAAAAGAACACTTGAAATGGGTTCTGACCAATAGACTAGGATAGGAACTGGCAGAAGTAAAAACCACCCAGGATGAGCAGCAACTGAAAAGCCTTCCCTTCTTCCCTACTTCTTCCCATTTACATCTCATCTAAGCCTCCAGCCAATATCGTCTCCTTCAGGAAGCCTTCCTCAGGTACTAACCAACATTCTCTTCTCCGCGCTTCTATACCATCACTGTCCCACCCATGACACTCAATCAGGCACTCAGTCCTTCCATATTATATTAACAAAGCTCATCACACTGATCTGGCAGCAATATGTCTCCACGTAGAAAGCACTCAATATTTGTTCAACTAAATTCAGTTCAGCAGCCACTGTTGCCTTCTGTCTTTTAAAAACCCATCAATCGTAACACTGGTTCTTAACTTACCGGGCATCGCCTTTGGAAAGGTTGGTATTTACAGGATTGAGAATAACCTTGTTTGCGTCTACATCCACCACACATTTGGTGTGCAAGTCAATTTCTGCAGATTGAAAAAAGAAAAACAAAAAATGAGTCATTTTTGAAGCAATCTATGTCAGAAAAAGCATTTGACCCAAAAGAAAAAAAAAAATCCAACACTCTTTCAGAACAGAAACACTCAATGAACTAGAAACAGACAGGAACTTCCTCAATTGACCTGATAAAGGGCATCTAAAAAACTTGCAGCTAACTTCACACTTAATGGTAAAAACCTGAACAGCCTACCTACTAACATCAGAAGTAAGACAAGGATATCTACACTTGAAACACAACATTTTAGATCAATTATACACCAACTGAAAAAAAAGAAGACAAGGATGTCTACTACTGAGCCTATTCAAGGTTGTACCAGAATTTCTGGTCAGGGCAGTTAAGCAAGAAAAACTAACATAAGGCATCCCAACTGAAAAGAATAAATAAAACTACCTTTATTTGCACAAGATAGGATGTTATATATAGAAAATCCTAAAGAATCCACTAAAAAGCTACTAGAATAAACAGGTTTTGCAAAGTTGTAGGATATGCGATCAATACACAAAAATCAGTTGTTTCCATACACCAGCAATAAAAAATCCAGAAATGAAGTTAAGAAAATTTCATTTATAACACTTTTGACTCATTTATATCAAAAAGATTTAAATGCTTAGGTAAAATCTTAAAAGAAGTGCAAAACATATACACTGAAGAGTCCAAAATATTGTTGAAAGAAATTAAACACTTAAATAGAAAGAAATTATATTCATGAAGTAAAAGACTTAATACTCTTAGGATAGCAATAACTCCCCAATACAAAAACTCAAGGCAATCCCTATTAAAATCCCAGCCGACTTTTTTTTTTTCTTCCAAAAGTTAACAAGCTGATCCTAATTCTATGTGAAAATGCACGAGACCCAGAATAGCTAAAAAAAACCTTGAAGAACAAAATACAAAGACAGCACTTGTCAATTCTAAACTTACTACACAACTCGAGTAATCATGGTACCAGTAAGAGGACAGATATGTGGTCAATGAGACAGAGAGTCCAAAACTACAGCCAGATTTATGGCCAAATAACAACAGTGCCGAGAAAATCCAGGGTGGGGTACAGTCATTTCAACAGACGGTGCTAGCACAGCCTCATCAAAATGAAAACCTCTGTGCTGCGAACGATACCATCAGGAGTCAAAAGGTGATCTACAGAATCGAGAAAATATGTGTGAATCATACATCTAATAAGGGACTTGCATCAGAAAATATAAAGAACTCGTACAACTCAATAATTTTAAAATGGGCAAAGACCAGGACCTCCCTGGTAGTCCGGTAATTAAAACTCCATGCTTCCAGGAGGCATGGGTTCAATCCCAAGCTGGGGAACTAAGATCTCGTATGCCACATGGAACAGTCAAAATAATAAAATAAAATGGGCAAAGATTTGAACAGACACCTCTCCAAAAAAAAAAATACAAAAATGGCCAATGACCACAAGAAAAGATGTTCAACATCATTAGACAATGGGGAAATGCAAATGAAAACCACAAGATACCACTTCATACCCACTAGCATAACTAACCTAAATGACATGTAACTAATACTGTGATATTGCAATTAAAAAAAGAAAAAATAATAAAAGTGTAAATTGGATCATGTCCAA
Organism: Bos javanicus; assembly: GCF_032452875.1. NCBI lineage: Eukaryota > Metazoa > Chordata > Mammalia > Artiodactyla > Bovidae > Bos > Bos javanicus. Next base: position 10,011,435 of record NC_083875.1, on the reverse strand, counting down.
AAAAAGCCAGGTAAGTATAGGTGAGGGCATGGAAAAATTGGAACCTATATACAGTACTGGTGGGAATATAAAATGGTGCAGTCACTTTAGAAAACAGTCTGGCAGTTCCTAATGGTAACACATTAGTAACCTAATGGTTACACATAGAATTAGCATATGACCCAACGACTCCCACTCATAGAGATACACCCAAGAGAAACCTATGTCCATACAAAAGTTTATACATGGAAGTTCAAAGCAGTGTTATTTGGCTATTCATAACAGCTAAAAAGCTAAAAAGCGGAAACAACTCAAGTGTCCTTCAACTAATGGATGGATAAATGTGGTATATCCTTAAAACAGAACACTACTTAGCAATTAAGTAGGTACTGATACATACAGTGGCAGACTTTACTTTTCTGGGCTCCAAAATCACTGCAGATGGTGACTGCAGCCATGAAATTAAAAGACGCTTGCTCCTTGGAAGAAAAGTTATGACCAACCTAGATAGCATATTCAAAAGCAGAGACATTATTTGCCAACAAAGGTCCATCTAGTCAAGGCTACGGTTTTTCCAGTGGTCACGTATCGATGTGAGAGTTGGACTATAAAGAAAGCTGAGTGCCAAAGAATTGATGCTTTTGAACTGTGGTGTTGGAGAAGACTCTTGAGAGTCCCTTGGACTGCAAGGAGATCCAACCAGTCCACCCTAAAGGAGATCAGTCCTGGGTGTTCATTGGAAGGACTGATGCTGAAGCTGAAACTCCAATACTTCGGCCACCTCATGAGAAGAGCTGACTCACTGGAAAAGACCCTGATGCTGGCAAAGATTGAGGGCAGGAGGAGAAGGGGATGACAGAGGATGAGATGGTTGGATGGCATCACCGACTCAATGGACATGAGTTTGATTTAAGCTCCAAGAGTTGGTGATGGACAGGGAGGCCTGGCGTGCTGCAGTCCATGGGGTCACAAAGAGTTGGACACGACTAAGCAACTGAACCAAACTGATACATACTAAAACATAGATGCAGTTTGTGCTAAGTGAAAGAAGCCAGTCACAAAAGACCATATACTGTAAGATTTTACTTATTTCTAACATTCAGAACAGGCAAATAGAGACGGAAAATAGACTAGTTATTACCTAGAGCTGAGGCGTGACTGCCAGCGGGTATAGGTTTCTATTGGGGGGTGATGAAGATGTCCTAAAATTGTGCTGATAGTTTTCACAACTGCATGAGGGCAGTAAAAACGACTGTTGTGGCTGAACTGTATGAAATTGAACTGCATCTTAAAGTTTGGGGTTTTTTTTTTAATGTATACAGGCCACATCATGTTCTCTTATTTTCATATTCCTCTACATTTCTGACCCAAAGTATGCAACAGTTTCTGTTTGCCTTATCTCTACTACGCAAAGATATGCTCTAACGAAAGAAACTGCGCTCCACTGGAGTCATTTTGTATTTTCCTAAGAACCTTGGCCAAATGTCAATGTCAAACGCATTACAACTTTAGAGTATTCCCACTGCCAGGAAAGAGGATTTATTTTTTGTTTGACTGCTTTAATTTACGTAACTGAGACAAATGAAAAACAAACAAAACAAAAATTTCCTTTCCCGTCCTACCACAAAACTCAACTTTTCTCATATCAGTTATTTTATCAATACATTTGTTTGCAAAGACATATTCTATAAATACAAAAAATTTAGTGGTCGGGCTTTTAGCCAATACATTTTTTAGGCAAAGAGAACTGAAAAGAAAACAGAGCTATGTTTTATCCAGGTGTGGAAGACTAACCCCTGAAGGCTTATATTTCACTGTGGTCAACTAGAAGTAAAGTCTATTTCTAATACTTGTGTTTAAATCCACTCTATACTGTCACAGAAATGCTGCAAGAAAGCCTTAGTCACAATGAAGAAACTTTTCAAGCCCTTATCCTTACTTCTTCCTTTCCTTAGGCCCAGGCTTCCCAGGAGGTCCCCAGGTAAAGAATCTGCCTGCCAATGCATGAGACACAGGTTCAATCCCTGGATTGGGAAGATCCCCTAGAGAAGAAATTAGCAACCCACTGCAGGATTTTTGCCTGGGAAATTCCATGGCCAGAGGAGCCTGGCAGGCTACAGTCCATTGGGTCGCAAAAGAGTTGGACACGACTAAGCATGCACGCAACACTCCTTAGGCCCAGAGCTCAAGTTTGCACACATCGTACTTTGTTAATACCACCCCTTTATGACCTCTGACCATGCTGTGGCCAGCCCCAAATGTGTATACTACACACAAATGCATTATCAAGCCTCCGGAAATTGTACTGACTCAGAATCTGCTATCTTACCACCCACCACAAAGACAGATATTAGTTTCTTGCAAGAACGTCTGGTCTGAGCAAAGGAGCTGCATGTATAGTTCTGTATCAGAAGTGCACATCTAAAATGCATGCCTGCAAAGCTGTAAATCAAGTACTTCCCCCACCCCCACCAGAGTTTTGCCTTCATTTCAGATGATCTGGAATTGAGAAAGGATTCAAACATTTTCCTTCAATATTTGTAGGCTTTTCTCCTATACTCTTCACAGCTCCTCCATCTTACCCCTCATGACTTCTCTAGATACATTAATAATTTGAAAACATTTAGTGGCATGATTAAGGAACTAATTCCCAGAAAATCCTTTATAATTCAAAGAACTGCTACTGCTAAGTCGCTTCAGTCGTGTCCAACTCTGTGTGACCCCATAGACGGCAGCCCACCAGGCTCCCCCGTCCCTGGGATTCTCCAGGCAAGAACACTGGAGTGGGTTGCCATTTCCTTCTCCAGTGCATGAAAGTGAAAAGTGAAAGTGAAGTCGCTCAGTCGTGTCCGACCCTCAGCGACCCCATGGACTGCATGCAGCCTACCAGGCTCCTCCATCCATGGGATTTTCCAGGCAAGAGTACTGGAGTGGGGTGCCATTGCCTTCTCTGTTCAAAGAACTATCCAATAGCTAATATAGTCAACCTAAGCTCATTTTGTCCTAAAGAGGGCAACCCGAACAAAAGTCTCTACATTTAACCCTCTGGAGGTGGCCTTTAAAATTATAAACAACTATCTTCACTTCTTTATTGCTCAGTTTTTATTATCAAATAAAATTCCACCCCAGTGCTGTTACAAGAAGGTTTTCCACATACTGTTTAGAATATGGGTGGAACATCCAGGACACACATCCAAGCAAATAAGAGCAATGAAGAGAGTTTAGGGTCAGATTCTCTGGTTGCTCAGACGGTAAAGAATCTGCCTCCAATGCAGGAGACAGGGGTTTGATCCCTGGGTCGTGAAGATCCCCTGGAGAAGGGAATGGCAACCCACTCTAGTATTCTTGCCTGGAAAACTCCATGGACAGAGGAGCTTGGTGGGCTATAGTCCATGGGGTCGCAAACAGTCAGACATGACTGAGTGACTAACATACACAAAAAATTAAGGGTCAAATATATGAAAAGCATTTTACACCTAGATGTCATCAATGCTTAAATAAAATTATACTGCTTCAAAATTCTAAATATGACACCTTCTCCATGGAAAACTTCTTGCTCTATATTTCTTAGAAAGCAAAGAAAGTGAAAGTAAAGTCGTGTCTGACTCTTTTGCGACCACATGGACTGTAGCCTACCAGGCTCCTTCACCCACGGATTTTCCAGGCAAGAGTTCCGTAATGGATTTGCTATTTCGTTCTCCAGGGGATCTTCCGAACCCAGGGATCAAACCCAGGTCTCCTGCATTGCAGGCAGACCCTTTACCGTCTGAGCCACCAGGGAAGCCCCTTAGAAAGCAAAGCCATGATTAAATTGCAATGCCAATTCCTTCTTTTTGAAAGATTTTTTTAAAATAAATTATAAGAATACAAAAAAAAAATTGCAATGCCAAATTTACGCCTTAAATTTAAGCTGGATTTAAAAAAAGAAAAAAATTTAAACACCTACCAAAAATCCAAAAGATAAACACCTTCCTCTTAGTCTGGAACAACACTTTGGTTAAAAAGATAAAAGATCTAGCTGTTATGCTCTACCCGTGTAAAAACAGTGTGAAAGTGAACATGAACACACATGAACACCCATGTTCACAGCAGCATTATTCACAACAGCTAAAGGTGGAAGCAACCCGACTTTCCATCAATGGATGAATGGATAAAAAGAATGTGGTGTGTGTGTATATATATGTATATGTATATATTTTTTTTCCAATGGAAAATGATTCAATGTTTAAAAAGAATGAAATTCTGCTAAAACATGTACGAACCTTGAAGACATTGTATTAAGAAAAATAAACCAGTCACAAAGGATAAGTTTTGCAGGATTCCACTTGTATGAGACACTTCCAGTAGTCAAAGTCAGAGATAAATAGTGTGACAGTAGCTGCCAGGGGTGGGGCTAAAGGGTCCACAGGGAGTTAGTATCTCACGGGTATGGAGTTTCAGTTCTGCAAGATAAAAAAGTTCTAGAGATGGATAGTGGTGATAGTTCCATAACAATGTTCATGTACTTAATGCCACTGAACTGTACACTTAAAAGTGGTTTAAGATGGTCAATTTTATATCTATCTTACCACAATAAAAAAATAGTACTAAATACTCATCATTAGTATAATAAGTAACACATGGACAACAGCTTACTTCCAGGGAAGCATAAAATAGTAAGATTCGTATTTAATCAGCACTATGTCTGAAAAGCAATAAAAAATGAGAGTGATCCTAGAGTACTGCTGTAAGTGCTCTAAGTTTATGTTATGACTAATCAACTTTTACAGTACTCAGAACCAATGAACGCTTTGATGTATCCACGGTCCTTAGAAAAAGACGGACAGATAGAAATTTACTCCACTAACATTGAAGACTCCATATTATTTTCCAAACAGGATCTTTTTCTAGGTCAAGTTCCTCAAGATGAATAAAATATTAACAGCTGACAATTCAGTTTACTCAGCCAGCAAATTAGTCACCTTGTAAAAGTGAATAATAATTTGAAATGAGTCTTTCTTCAATGCGATGGCTCTGTCTCCAATGACATCACAGTCCAAGATGGGCAGGGCCTGGGAGACTCCCTTTACATAACTCATGTTCTGTCTGGGGAGATGCATCATTCTCAGAGCGGACAAAATAATTCCGAGTTGTCCATTCAGTAATCTGCCTAATTCTCCAGAAAATTAATAATAATTTTCAGACCAAACCTACTCAGAAATACAAATAAACCTCCCTTTACCTATCTATAACTTACTGTTAAATTCACAATTGTCCATTTTTAAAAGGAAGATAGTAAATTATTGATATCTGTAAGAGTCACATCTTAGATTGCAAATTTTGCATGCTTTATATAGTTCTGTTTTCAATAATCTGTGTCATAAACTTAGTATTTTTACATGTCTGTGTATGGAAGAGCTTGTTTTCCCAAAGGGAATGTAGTAGTCTTATTAGAATAGGAAATAAGACTTATAGTTCTTTACTATAATTACAAGTGGCTTGGGCCCCTTTTGAGGCACACTGACCCAAGGAGAAAAAAAGGATGTGATGCCAGGGAGGCCTGGTGAGCTGCAGTCCACAGGGTCACAAAGAGCTGGACACAACTGGACACGAACAATGACCCAAGCAGAAAAAAAGGGATGTGATGCCACACAGGAAAAAAAAACAAAGTAGTAGTTTGCTTTCTAGTAAGAGATGTATAAAATATCCTAATCACCTACTTCTATGTTTTTACCACTGAACGTGAGAATCTATTCAATAAACAAAAGATAAAATGTAACTGAGTTCTAATACGGCTAAAGAAATAACTGAGGACTGAGGGAAAATCCTAGACAAGACGCCTGGTAAGGGGAAGAGAGATGATAACACCAAAACAACTGAAATACTCTTGAGTCTATTTTCAAGAAACCAATCGACTTCACAGGGTTAGGAAGTAGGTCTTTAAAAATGTGGAAGGCAAAACCAGAATAAACAAATTTATCTTGAAAAAAGAAGAACCAGAAAGACCAGTGTTACCAGTTTCAAACTTACTACAAAGCTATACTAATCAGACAGTGGGGTACTAACCTAAGAACAGACATATAAATCAATGGAATAGAACTGAGAATCCAGATATATGCTGTCACATTTATGGTCAACTAATTTTCAACAAGGGTGCCAAGACAATCCAAGGGGAAAATATGGTCATTTCAACAAAGGGCGCTAGGATAATTGTGTATCTACATGCGGAAAGATCAAATTGATTTCTACCTCACCCTCATTCAAAAAGTAATTCCAGGGTTTCCTGGTGTCCTGATGGCTAGGATTCCGGGCTTCTGCGGCCAAGGGTCCAGGGAACTGACATCCCATAAGCCACACAGCCAACAAAAATAAATTTTAAAAACTAACTCCAAACAAATCAAAGACCTAAATAAATGCATCAGCTAAAACTATAAAACGCTTAGAAAATATACACATTAAATCCACATGACTGTGAGTTAGGCACTGGTTTCTTAGCAATCAAATCAAAAGCGCAAGCAACAAAAGGAAAAACCAGATAAATTGGACCACATCAAAATGAAAAACTTTTGTGCTTCAAAGGACACCACTGAAAGAATGAAAAGGCAACCCACATGCTCAAGAAAATATCTGCAAATCACATATCTGTTACAGGACTGGCATCCAGAACATATAAAGAACTCTAAGAATTCAATAATAATTAAAAAAAAAAAAAAGATAACCCAATTTTAAAAATAAGAATAGGGTTTGAATAGAGATCTCTGAAAATATATACAAATGCCAAAAGACACATGAAAAGATGCTTAATTAAGATTATTAGACATTGGGGACAAGCAAATCAAAAATCATAATGAGACTCCACTTCACACCCATTAGGATGGCAATCAAAAAGAAGGACAATAAAACTGACGGGGAAGACACGTAGAAACTGAAACCCTCACACATTGTTGGAGGCAATGTAAAACAGTGCAGTAACTCTGGAAGACCGTCAAGCAGTTCCGCAGAAGTTAGAGTTACTACATGACCCAGAAATTCCACTTCTATGTTTATACATACGCAAGAGACATGAAAATACACAATAACTTATTATTACATTACACAAATGTTCATGATTCATTAATAGCCAAAAACTGGGAACAAGCCAGATGCCTATCAACTGAGAAGGGGCATCCAAGCGCAGCACATCCACGTCACAGAATATTGCTGTGCTGTGCTTAGTCACTCAGCCTGATTCTCTGGGACCCCGTGGACTGCCGTCCGCCAGGCTCCTCAGTCCTTGGGGATTCCCCAGGCAAGGATACTGGAGTGGGTTTCCATCCCTCCTCCAGGGGATCTTCCCAACCCAGGGATTAAACCCAGGTCTCCCACATTCCAGGCGGATTCTTTACCATCTGAGCCATCAGGTAAGCCCCACAGAATATCATTCAGCCTTAAAAAGGAATGAACTGTTGATTCATGCTACATCATGGATAAGTCCTAAAGGACTTATGCCAAGGGAAAGGAGTCAGATACAAAAGTCCATAAATCATGTGATTCCATTTATATGAATGTCCAGAATAGGGAAATCCACAGAGACAAGAAGTAGATTAGGGGCTGTGGGGAGAGGGGAGGAGATGGGAGTGGGGGTGGATGGAGAGTAACCGCTAACCAGAGAGTGTCTCCCATAGGGATGATAAAAAATGTTCTGGAATCCGATAGTGGTGATCATTGCACAACTCTGCAAATACACTAAAAGCCACTGAATTACACACTTTTGATAGGTGAATTCATCTCAAAACAGCTCAGAAGGAATGGTCCCACCACCATCGATGGATGTAAACTATGGTTCAAGTCCCTCAGCCACACTTCTAGTTAATCACGATTTTGAAGAACCCAGCCAACCCAATTCTCACTCACAGTTAATAACCTCACATTCTACCTCACCAAGAAAATCAAACACTCTAAGGCTTCCCCATTGTATAATTATCCTCTTCCCTCTATATTTCAAAAATTCCCCACTCTATTGACTATTTCTCTCTATTGATAAAAAGGCTCAAACAATTCCCAGTCTTGGGTTGGTGGGGAGCGGGGGGGCCTGTTGCTCATCTCCAGAAGACCATTCTTTACCATGGCTTTCTATATGGCATTTCTTGAAAGAAAACGCACGTATGCTCACTGCCTCCATATGAGCACACACACTGATTTCTCGGCCCACTACCAACACACCAACAGGAATTCATTCATTCAGTCAAAATTATTCTTCTGCCATTCTTCACCCTGGGCCACCACATTCCTTTCACCTGCTTTTCCTTATGCCTGTCTTCTCAGCCTCTGTGACTTCCTCCTTCAGGAACATGCCTTGATTTGGTATTCTATAAGATCTTCTAAATATAGTAACAACGTCCAAATCTACCCGAAAGTCCAGTCCCTTATTTTCAGCCTCCTGTACAACAGCTTTCTCGATCCACCCCTTGGCTGCACTTCAGAGCCTAAAACTCAACAAGTCTGTTACATTTCTTCCAGGCATGCACTACATCTTATCTGAAGTTGTAGGTGCAGTGGGTGGCACGTGATCAGCACTGACTAAATACGGTTGAATGTCTAACAATAGAGCTCATAACTGCCCATACCTCTACCTTAAAACCTGCTTCTCCCACATTTCAGATCTCAATTGGTGACACCAGCACTCATTCACTTAGTCATCTAAACTGGAAGCTCTGCAGTCATCCCAAATTTCCTAGGGCTTCCCCTATGGCTCAGTTGGTAAGAATCCGCCTGCAATGCGGGAGACCGGGGTTCGATCCGTGGAGAAGGGAAAGGCTACCCACTCCAGTATTCTGGCTTAGAGAATTCCATGGACTGTATAGTTCATGGGGTCGCAAAGAGTCGGACACAACTGAGCAACTTGCACTGTATTTCCTAAATCCTGGCTGCTTTCACACCTTGAAATGCAAGGCCACACAGGCACTTTGCCTCGCCCACCTCTCAGGAGTGCGGTCCCAGCCAGCAACTTCCAGGACAAATAGCAGGTTTGCTCACCACTTAAGAGCAATGGGGTTCCCCAGCTCAGTGCTCCTCAGATGCAACCCAAACCCACTGATTGCTCAGCATCCACATTGCTGGACCCCTCCACATCACTCCTGTGGGATCTGCAGGCAAAATCTGACCCCAAAGTCCTGTGTCTTTCACCAGCATCCATCTAACAGCAACAAGCTCATGTATCAGCTTGTGAGCAAGGTAAAGATGCAGACCTTAATTTCTCCTCCGAGAGCATCTCTGTAACAGCGCCACTGCCCCTTTCAAAAACCTAGACATTTGCGACACCACAGATGGACTCCGAGGAATGCACTAAGCAAATCAAACACGGTATGATTTCATTTATATAAAAAATATAAATATGAAGAATATAAAACAAAACTCACAGACACAGAGGACAGACCAGTGGTTACAGAGGAGAAGAGGGCTGGAGGCTGGTAAACTGGGTGAAGGGAGCTAACGGTTTGGTGACATGGTTACTAGACTTATTGTAGGGATCACGTTTTAAGAGTTAAGTTGTACACCTGGAACTAATATGTTACACACCAACTTTACCTAAAACAAACCTACAGTCACTGCACCCCTTATCCTGTCCGAGATCCCCCCTGAATCTGCCTGAGCCTCACTTCAGTAACTTCATTCTGCTCTGCTCCCCACAAACCTCTTGATTTCAGTGAAGCCACCTTCCATCACTCCTCTCGTCCCCCACTCGCCACATTCTTCCAGCTTTTCCGAGAAAGCACAGAATTTAAAGGCTGTGGCTCCAGAGTTGAACTGCCCAGATTCCAATCCTCCGTTCCTCTACCTGATAATCATGTGATTTGGTGCAAGTAGTAACTCTGTCCAAGTTTCCATTTTGTCTGTAAAATGAGTTATCGTATAAATTCTCCTAGCATTTTTGGAAAGATTGACCAAAATAATCTAGTTCAGTACTCTCTTTAACTGTTATTTACACAGATACTGTATGCTTCCTGTTGTTTGAACTTCTACAGCTAAATTCCCCACTGTTCTTGCAAATATCTGGCTAATTCCTGCATCCACCTTTTGCTAAGTTCAACAACTCATGCTATGCACCCCACTTGCCTTGTCTTCCTCCTGGTCAATTGCCTTCAACCCATTCCTCATCATTTTCAAGTCGCACCCCCATTTCTTTAATTCATAAGACACTGTTGGGACTTCCCTGGCACTCCATGCTTCAAGTGCAGGGGGCAGAGGTTCAAATCCTGGTCAGGGAACTAAGATTCCACACGCCGTCTGGCAAGGCCAAAAAAAGAAAGCACTATTGCTGACTTGTGTACTATATTCTTGTGTGTGTCTGTGTGAACCCACCTGCCAGTGAAAGAGACATAAGAGACTTGGGAAGATTTTCTGGAGGAGGGCACAGCAACCCACTCCAGTATTCTTCTAGAGAATCCCATAGACAGAGGAGCCTGGCAGGCCACAGTCCATAGCGTCGCAAAGAGTTGAACTGAAGCCAACTTAGCATATAGCATGCATGTACTGTATCCTTATAACTGACTCACCTTGTGTACCTCTTACTACCAACCAGACAGTACGTTCTGTTGGTCAAAGATCATGACTTATGCTTTTCATATATCGTGCACATCTTTGAAAATTACGCAAACTCAGGAATGCAGCATCCCTCTAAAGATCATCATGTCTGATATAGTAGTAAAAGCACAAGCTTTAATGGCAAAACAGGAGAAATTCAGGCTTCAAAATCCTGGTTTTGTAATTCTGGGCAAGTTACCTAACTTCTCTGAGATTGTGTTCAATAGAAATTCTGTAACCACCTTTCAAAATTATTTCAAGAACAATGTATAAAAAGGAATGAACTCTGTAGCTCACAAATAGAAAACTCTCAAAAAGTAGCTATTATTTTTTCCTCCAATCAACACATGTTAAATTGAATAGGCTAATTCATTCCGTCTATTAGTCATTCCGTCGTGTCTGACTCTTTGTGACCCCATGGACTGTAGCCTGCCAGGCTCCTCTGTCCATGGGATTCTCCAGGCAAGAAGACTGGAGTAGGTAGCCATTTCCTCCTCCAGGGGATCTTCCTGACCCTAGGACTGAACTGGGTCTCCTACACTGCAGGCAGATTCTTTACCTTCCTAGCCAATACCAGCTTTTAAAGATACCACCAGCTTCTGAGAGTTAAAGCCCAGTACCAGTTAAGTTGTGGACTTCATGTCCCTTACACCAGCCAGTTTCAGACACTTTCCTAATGATTACACTGCTTCTGCCTGCCAAGCTTTAAGAACATGCTCTTTTGAATACAAAGGGAAACTGATCAGCGAGCACAGAGATCAATAATAAATCCATTTCCACCCAGTAAGCAGCTCAATTCATCTGCTTAACCAATAGTTTTGCCGGTGGTTTCTTCCATCTTCAGAACTTAAGAAATGGAAAAGCTGTCACTGGTCACTGTTTTATGGAAGTGCGAGTCGAGGCAGGGGGGTAGG